>NC_069385.1:45347500-50347500 GCF_027475565.1 Acinonyx jubatus | reverse complement strand
TTTTTCCAGTAATTTTTAAACACATAGGTTAATACTCATCTTCTCTAAGAAGTGTTCCCTAGCGTATGCCTAGTGAACAAGTTAATTATTTCTTCCTTAGAGTTATCTCTTTAGCCTGTACCATGCCTCTCTTATTGAACGCTATGTTATAATTACTTTGTTTTACATACCCGTTTACCCTGCTGGCTGTGAGCTCCTGGAGAGCAGGGTTTATGTTACATTATCATGTTCATTTCAGTATCCATAGCACTAGCACAATAGCTTATACACCAGGTGTTAGGTAATGCTTTTGGAATTGGAACATATTCTTATTTTTTGCCCTACCGTTTTGTCAGGATCAGAGATGAGCCCAGGTGCTTTTGATGTATAGAGGTGGTGGCCTACTTTCCTTCCAGTCCTAAAGATCTCTTCGATGACTTGATAAGCGAGGGAGCTTTTGTTGTGGCCAAAGGAGTAGGGAGGATATGGAGGGGATGGGGAAGTAGAGGGGTGGTGCAGCACCTTCCTGAGCCAGCCCTTGGAGACTGGGCTCTGCGACTTGGGGCTCTGCATTGCAACTTCAAGGCCCCGTTGTCAGGGGGCAGCACTGAAACTGAGAGAGGGCCCCTGCCTCTTCTCCTGCGTGTAGCCTAGCACCACTCAGACTTTGAGCATGGTGCCTGGGGAACATGGGAAAGTAGAATCTTGACTTGTCTTTGGCACTTTCTTACAGACATGACAAGCCAGTGGTAGAAGGGAGGTCGTTTTGAGCACCGACTATTTGAGAATACAAAATGCCTGGGCATCCTTTAGGGGATTCCCAGAAGTAAGGGCGTAGGAAAGGGCTGTAGACTTTTTCAAAAGAGGGCTAGGACGAAACCAGTTAACTTAGGTTAATGTAAACTGTGAGATTTGGGGCTCATGAGGTTTACGTGACAATTTGCAAACAGAGGTATTTTCAAGTTCAAGAGGCAACATTACTGTGATTAAAAAAAAATCATTGCGGGAATGAACCCACAGTGAAATCCTTCAATTAATTAATTAATTAATTAATTAATTTTATTTTAAAGTTTATTTACTTATTTTGAGAGAGGCAGAGACAGCGTGAACAGGGGAGGGGCAGACAGAGACAGAGAAAGAATCCCAAGCAGGCTCTGTGCCTCAAGCTGTGGAGTCTGATGCAAAGCTCAAACCCATGAAGAGTGAGTGAGATCATCACCTGAGCTGAAATCAAGCGTCGAATGCTTACCTGACTGAGCCACCCAGGCGTCCCTATCCTTCGCTGTCTTTAAAGGTAAATATTAGTTACTCATTTGGTAGAAGTCTTTCTAAGGCAACCTTTTCTTAAATCCTTCTAAGAATCAATCATGGGCTTTTCTGGACTAAAGGATTGAAGGATGCTTGAGAAGTCATTAAGACCAGCTCTGGGCATTCGTTTTGAAATCTTTCAGCAGTCTCAAACCATCAGGACTGTTGTCATAGTTAGAAGGACCTTATTTTCAATAAGAGTTCTTGGAAATACCTGAAAGTTTCAGTAGGTTTTTCATCAACCTTTTGCTTTGGTGGTCTCTTCTTGGTGCCCAGGAGCCTTTTCTACTGTGATCTCACTTAAAAAAATTTTTTTTAAATGTTTTTATCTATTTTTGAAGGAGAGAGAGATAGAGCATGAGTGGGGGAAGAGCAGAGAGAGAGGGAGACACAGAATTCGAAGCAGGCTCCAGGCTCTGAGCTGTCAGCACAGAGCCCGATGTGGGGCTTGAACTCATGAACTGTGAGATCATGACCTGCGCTGAAGTCAGACACTTAACCAACTGAGCCACCCAGACGCCCCACTACTGTGGTATCACTTGAAAGCTCGTGCTATTTTCTCCCCATGAATGTCTGCATTTAGGTTATATTGGAAGTGGAAAATTTGTACAACAAAAGGATCAGTCAGTCCATGTCTGAGCTGTGAGAGGAACTAATCTTGGGGAAAATATTTTCTCAAGAATTGAGACACTGGGCAAATTCCAACCATGACACCAGAAATGAAAAAGCAGTGAGTTTTTCACAAAGATTTCTTTCCTAGTATTTCCTTTGAAACTTAAGAGATCTCACTGCTTCCTACATATGCTCATGCTTGGATTTTAATATGCACAATGCATGGGAATGAGGGACCCAAGTTGCTTATACATTTCGAAGTAGCTGTATCTTCCAAAGATCCAATTGGAACAACTCATGTTTTTAGAAGCCTAATCTCGTAAAAGTTTATGAGGTCCAACATCAAAAGAGATGGCCAGAGTTAATTTGAACCTTTATTTTTGTAGGAAATAAGAATTATTTTTCAAAGAGATCTTCAATGTCAAACACCCATGTCTAAAAGTTGAAATCCGAGTACATTGGACAGCCTTGGTAGAGCATAATCAGGGGAAAAATGTGTCAAACATTTTAATACGTAAAATATGGCACCTGGTGGCTTAGTTATATTTTTCCTTATTAGTACAGATGATGGATATTTTTCCATTAGGCTCCTGGGGAGTGTATTTAATAGTCTTTCATGTTAACTCTGTTCTTCCTGTTTTCATGTTTTTCTTGTTCATTTGTGAGAGCTTTTACAAGTCATATTTCCCTCAATATTTTTCTTAGTCTGGTTGAATTCTTAGTTTATTTATTGTTTCACTGGGTATTTGAAATTTTATCTTGTCAACTCTATTACCTTTTTTAAATTACAATTCTTCATGCTATATTTAAATGTACTGTTATTTCCTTTCAAGGTTTAACAATGATTTCATTTTGCTTTCTTATGGATTTGAGATTTAAACTCAACTCTTAATCTGTCTGGAATTTATTTTAGTGTATGTTATAAAGAGAAAGTTGAAGGTGATTATTTTTCCTGTCTAACTGCAAAATTGCTTTCTCAGCATGGTTCTTCTTTCCTTTTATTATTTAATGGATCCTTTAGCAAACATTTAAATTTCATATTCTATATAATAAAGTTTATTTCTGGGCTCTCTACAGCTCTTAGCCATAAAATGTTAAGGCAAACAGCTGACCAACCATCCTAATTGAAACATCTATCAACCATATTAACCAGCAACAAATACAATGAAAGTTCCCCATAAACATAGTTTTTCAAGGAAAGTCATCAAAACGAGAAGAGACTGTAGAGATCAAGTATATTAACTTTCTCCACAGATCTTGCCTTGATTTATTTTAAGGCACATGGGTCACTGCATTTTTCCTTCATTGTGTTAAGCTTCAGTCGTTTGTGACTAGCCAGGCTCATGCCGGTTAAATCCTTTCTCTGAAGGCACTCCCAGACACTGAATACCTACCCTTTCTGCTAATTCCTCCACATCAGACAGAAGGCTTTTCATTGTGTTCTCAGCATTGTTGATTTGTATCTTTCTTAGGACATACTGGTTTTCTCTTTCTGACAATTTTGTCTGTGGAAAAGAAAAATGTTTTGAAAAAAAAAATCAGTAGATGTGCATACCAGGTTTTTAAACATATACATACAACGCTTTCAGTGTAAGGGGACTCAGAGCAGAATGTGAGCTTCTGTTACCAAAATCGTGGGGTCTGAAGGCTGCTGCCACCTTGTATGAAGGTTGGGGTCTGCACAAGGGTTCCCATGGTCTTCAGAGCTGAAGTTCTACGAGCTCTGCTCACTGGGCCGGAGACCCTGAACCAGGCTGTGCCGGCCATGAAGAAAGGGCATCTTTTTCTAATTTCACAAAAGGACCGTATAGACTGGTGGAGGCCCAGCGTGTGTGATCTTTAAAATTTCCATTTTGGCAGACCTTGGAGGAAATGATCAAGCCAGAAGGATCAATGTAATGTAAAATGGAGTTTGGAAATTCTCTTTCTTCTTTTTAGTGCAAGGAGAGTGATTCTCTTTATTTTGGACCATTTTCCCTTTCTCTCCCATTTTTGTGGAGTTTGGTCCAATGTAGCTTTCCTTGGACTACTTTGGAGAAAGCCTTTCGATCCTGGCACAGGCGTCCTGTCCTGTCTGTTATCATCATACCTATCTTGATGTTGTGCTGTTGAGGAAAGAGAGTTCAGGCGGTATCATGAGGCCTGTGTCTGGGTGACTCCTCAGAGAAGTACTGCCTGCATGTGTCCAAACAGATGAGTTTGGACAGGAATGATTGCTAAATTTGGAATAGGATGCTCACTAAGAGTCCATCCAGCTCTACAATTTTGTGATTTTTGGTTTGCTTCACAGTTTGCATATTTGGCCAATTGCTGTGGATGCCATCTATTTGCACCTCTAAAAAGTAGAGTGATGAGCACTTTCTATGGTGCGCACTGTTGCAACTGCTCTACGTATATCGCTTGCTGAATTCTCGCAACAACCCATAAGATGGGCGTGATAATTATCCTCAGTTGAGAAAACTGGAGAACTAAGAGGTTAAAATAACTTGCCCAAGGTCACGTAACTAGTAAGGATGAGAGCTGGGATTTGAATGCAACTGATCTGGTTTCAAAGTTTATGCTCTTAATCATTATGCTAAGTTGACAAACAGTAAAAATGTGTGCTGGCATTAATTCTATTCTTCTTTCAGTTAATTATCATTGTTTCAAAAAATGTCTGTTGGTTGTGATAGAAGCCGATGATTTAGAAGGGAAAAATACCACTTAAAGTTTAGCTGTATAAGCACTGTTATAATCTACTGTTTTTGACTGTTGTCAGCCTTTAACTGTTTATCAGATATTAACCACTGGACCTATGAGGAGACCCAGGGCGTGTATGTCTGTGTGCTCCAGTGTGTGTGTGAGTGTGGGAAAATGAGAGAGACTGTGTGTCTGTAAGAAGGAAAGGTAAGGGTGGGAGGGAGAGAGCAGGAGAGAGGTTTCTAGAGAAACTCCCCAAAACATGGCAAATTGAGGCTAAGGTAACGGTAAGTTTATGGGAAGGACCTGAACGATCAATGTACAGCTTACCAAAGAAGTAAGAGTGTTTTCCTTCCCTCAATAGTTTGGTAGATAGATACTCCTTGTTTTAGTTATTTTATTTAACACCTTAACTTCTTTTATAGATGGCAGTCTTTGGTTTAGGTTGAAGTTCATGGTTATAATCAACGTTTCATAATTTCCTAATCTAACAACCCATCTTTAATAACAGCCATGGGACTCAGATGATAGAGGAGATAGGAGTTCTAGGACAGATCGTGCAAAGCCAGCATGAGATACAGCTGAAGGTACAACATGGCTGCATACTTTGAGGAGGTAGATGGTGGAGTTGAGTTCATTCACGTGCCTATGAGCAGCGGCTCCGGATGATACGCTCAACAGACCCGATTTGCTTTCTTCAATAGAGAGTGCTGCTAACCGAAGGTCATCGATCAGATCCCAGATGCACTTATCACAGCCTGGAGATAAAATGGACGTGTTATTTCTTTAAAACTGAAAGTCAGCCAGGAAGCATGTGCGCTAGTAGATCATTATGTGTACTTCCTCTGTTAATATTATTATTATTTTAATCTGAAATTTATTGTCAAATTGGTTTCCATACAACACCCAATATTATTTTTATCTTAGGGGTGCCTGGGTGGCTCAGTCGGTTGGGCGTCCGACTTCGGCTCAGGCCATGATCTCACGGCCCGTGGGTTCAAGCCCCGCGTCAGGCTCTGTGCTGACAGCTCGGAGCCTGGAGCCTGCTTTGGATTCTGTGTCTCCCTCTCTCTGTGCCCCTCCCCCGCTTGTGCTCTGTCTCTCTCTGTCTCAAAAAATAAACAAACAAATAAATAGATATTATTTTTATCTTTGTGCCCCGAGGAGCTGTTCCGGGTCACAGAACCAGTCCTTACACTCAAAGGAGACAAGAGTCTAAGATGACTCAAACTGTGCATCAGGCACGATCCCCACTTAAAACAACAAAACAACACATGCGACAGGGAAGGAGGCTAATCTGAACTGTCTAATCGCTGAACTGAAAGAAAGGAAGCTTAAAAGGGCAAGACATTTGCAAGATGGGTGGGTAAGGAGAAGCACTCCCTCCACTTTTGCTTAGTGGTGGGACAGCCCTCTGAGATGGCTCTCTTCCTATCCGGCTTTGGGCTTCTGCTTGGTGCCCACCGGTGAAGACGCAGCAGTTTCTGCTCCTTGCAGTTGGAATTGGAGTTCCTCCGACTGCGTCGTCACCCCCGGAGGCCCAGCGCCCCCTTGTGGCACACTCAGAAGGACAGCCGACCATGCTTGGAAACCTGTCTTGACCTCATTTTGAAACTTTTCTGTTCCCATTATCTTTCCCCCAGATTGTCCCCTTTTCTAAGGAACCAATAAATGAAGACTAAAGGGTTAATAGTTGTTAATGTGTTAATTTGTTATTTGAAGTTTAACATGATCTTACTGATAGGCTATCTTACAGGAATAACTCCCCAGCCAGCCATGAGGCAGCTGGGCAGCCATTTTGATAAAAGGCTTTCTAAGGCAAAGCTTCTTTAAATCATTCTAAGAATCAGTTTTTCTAGACTAAGCGCTTGAAGGATGGTTGAGAAGTCATTAAGACCATCTCTGGGCATTTGTTTCGAAGTGTTTCAGCAGGTTCCTGCACCATGAGGATTGCTGATTTGAATGAAAGTAATGACAGAGAAATCCAGGAAAGTAAGATGACAGTTCCATTCTATAAGGTGGGAATAGTTTATTTCTGGTGCCACTTCAGTTTTGGAGTGATTTGGGAAAAGCCACTCGAATCTCTTAGTGTCTTGGTTTCCCTAGTGTTGTAAGGCATTGTCTACCTCACTATCTGAGGACTTGAAGAGATAATATAGAAAAAGGAGCCAAAATGAACTTGGTCACTGGGAATTGTGTTTCTGAGTCTGCCTTTACCCACTGGGTAAGATGCTGAATTTAAGGGCTTCATAAAATAAGTTTTCTAAAACAGAGCTGCTTAAATGTAAGTCACCCATTTACCAATTGGAATCAAGCACAGCGTTGAATATCTTTCGCTCAGGGTTTATTTGGTGGAGGCACAGACAGGGTTAAAGCCAGGAGTGGGGCTTAGGCAGTTTCTAGAGAGGCTATTGCATAGCTTTTCCTAATCCTACACCTGCAGCACATTAGAGAGAGTGGGGTTAGTCAATCATGTACTGTTATTTTTACTTATGGTTGGGCAGTCCATGCCTGTAGGGGGTTCAAAACCTTCTTCCAAGCACTCTCCGGTTACGCTGTCACATGGGCCTCCCCCACAATTGCACACTGTGGGAAACAAAAACAAGAGGTTAGGGCTTCGTTTCTTAAAATGCTTAAAATATGGCAACGTTTTCCTGGTTTCTAGAAATACTGGCTATCAGTATACAGTTCTTCCAAAGGGAAGTAATTATATTCTTCCTTACCACCATGTACAATCCATGAAGTAGAGATTATTCCCCTCACCCAGTAAAGCCCAGCCTGGTGAGATTTTCAAAGGTGGCCCTGGGGCAAAAGTAAATCTGAATTTTCTAGGACTCTTTTCCCCACTTTCTGGGATGCTGACATGACTGTGCAATTGCTTCAGTCCAAAAAGATCCTGGTAAATTTCACAAAGTACGAAACAATCCTGGAACCCATCATTCAGCTGGAATCTGAGAGCCCTCCTTTCATCGCAGACTGATTCTCCAGTTTAATCCAACTCCAGGGTTGATCACTGCCAGGTGTGAGGGAGGAGCAGCCCAGAGGGAGGGAGGGAGGAGGCTCAAGAGCGATTCTTGGCTCCCACAGTGCTTGACCCTTGGCAAGTCTGACTCCAAACCTCCATCAGTGGGATGGCTAGGAGTAATGTCGTGGAAAGAATTAGGAGCATATTTACATGAATTTAGAAGACCTGAGAGCCCACTATTAATCTACGGATGATTTTCAAAAACGCCTTTTGGAAAAAAACAAAAGCAAAACCCCAATCTCATCAGGCTGTTCATTTTCCACTGAGTTGCTCAGTAGGAATCAATTTGTAATATTTAAAAAGGATTTCCTAAGCTATCTATGCTGGCAATAAGCTGGAATAGTGTTGTAAATTCTCCCCCACCTCTTAACTGTCTTTACAGAATAATCATAAAAAATTAGCTTCAAGGGGGAACATGCATTTATTACATTTCAGCTGTTTAATGTTCCACAAAATGTAGATTTGTTAAACAATTCAGCAAGATCATGCTTTGTTGCTTCTAACATCACTATCTTTTCTAAGAGTGATCTGCATCTATGTAGTTTAACAGAAGTTTAAAAAAATCTTTTGAGAATCAGAACATCAATGTCTAAGGCTTGGATGTTGCCAACATCCTTTCTGATGCCTGCTTTCTCTCTTTAGTCTGACTGGACACAGAACTCCTCTCTTGCTTCTGTCATTTCTGGTTTCATGCCTCTGTGCACCTCGCTTTCTTATAGACACGTTTACTTTTACTGTGAGTGCTGCAGATCATATGTGTCTTCTTCTCAACTTTAGACTCGTCTTAAAATCTTTGCAGGTGGGAATCTGTTTCGGTAAGGGGATTCCAGAAGAAGCATGCCACAAGAGCACAAGGCCTCTGCCTCGCCCTCTTTCCTCTCAAAGTCACAGAGTAAGAAATACTCACTCTCAACCTTCCTTTGTTCCTAAAGGAAGTCAATTCACTTTTATTTCTGAAGAGTTTCACTCTATGCAGCAAATTGATTAGAGAAATCATGAACGAAATTTGTGCATTTCAGTCTAACTGCAGTTTAAACAGGAAGATTTCTTATACTATACCTGTAATAGTTACTCTGACAATTTGAGGAACTTGGGGGATGACTAAACTGTACCCTTGGCTTGCTAATCTGTTTCACTAAGAAGTCAGTTTTACTTCTTAAAGCTATGACCAGCTTCCAGAATAAGAAAACTGATGTAAATCTTGTAAGTTTTCATTCAGAATTCTGGTCAGTGACAGGTAATCCATGAAAGTCTGGCTCACTCCTTTGATAAAAAATTGGAAGAATATAAGGCAAAAGTTCACTTGTGTGAGTGTCTCATGGTTTAATCTACCCATGAGCTAAGGTACACCAGTAGCCTTGATAATATCTACCCTGGTGAGTATGGGATGCACATTCCTAAGAGTGCACAGTGTCCTGGAAAAGTGACAGTGGGACACTTGCAATATTTTCCCAACATCGATCCATCTGAATTCGGTGTATGTGCTGTACCTGCGCAGTTCTTGGCGACCCTGGCATCCCCATAGTAGCCAGGGGCACAGCGTTCACACTTGAATCCCGTGGTGTTGCGTAGGCAATTCCTACACTGGCCGGTGACCTCGTCACAATCTTCAAAGATCAGGTTGGGATCTGAATTTCCACTGCAGTCACATTTCTTACAGGTGCTTCCAATCAGCAAGGGGTTTCCATAGTAACCCGGGGCACATCTGGAGGAGAAATCACAGGTTAAAAATTTAGCAGCCATAGTTTTTCTTGTCTTTTATCTTCTTTCCTACCTAGAAGACAGTGTAGTGAATATATGTGGATTGCTAGCCTGGAATTCATTCCCTTTATCGCATCTTCTTAATAGGACCAGACTTTGTTTTTAAGGAACCATTCTTCTCTTCCCTATTGGATTGAAGCCCATTTAGTATGATCAGACCCCCAGATGCAGGAGTGTCCAGATATGATCAGTGTGTGGGCATTTTTCGTCACCCTAATGATTGGGGTGCATGGCTGCTATATGACCGAATGGTACAAGATATGCTAAATGTACAGCAAGAGATGTACCACTGGGGCACAGCTAAGAATTATCCTGGCCGACATGTTAATAATACCCTTATTGAGAAACACTGGCATAAATCACCATCTGCCTTGCCATAACGAATTGTTCGGATAACCTAAACCTGAGCCAGTTAGTGCCTGGCATTGTCCTGGCCAAGACAAGTTGGCTCAGGAGTGATCTAGTCGGAGTATTATAGCTCAGGGCTTTTTTAGCTGAGGGTTGTGGGAAGGCATTCTCTCTATCCACAGGTGAACATAGAGGCAGGTAGCACTCAGCTGGCAGCCATCTTGTGATGGCAGGAAGGCAGTGTGAAGATAAACCAGAGAGCAGGGCTGAGAGTACCACACATAAATGAAATTGGAGCCCAGATGGCCATTTTTGTGGGCATTTTAGGTATGTAAGCCTATAGAGACCAGGCACCTAACTGCATTCGTTGTGAGGGCAGAGCTGGTGCCTATGGTCATGCCAGCGGGGCCCTTAAGGACAGATCCCAGCTCAGTTGGAGAGTAGAGACCAAAATCCATCCAGCCTTTGCTGGCCTTGCCAAGCTGTGCCCTCTGGGTGGAGCTGCTTCTACTCAGAAGAAGAAATGCCTTCTCTACTTTTCCCAAAGGTGCCTCACGGGCCAGCAGAGGAGGCCCTGCTTGTGAGTAGTGGGACTACAGGCCCGATCCAAGGGGTAGCTGCTACTCAGCTCCTGTCAGCTGTTTCTAGATTGTAGCCTTGAGGGAACTGTGTTGCTAGATCTTTCTATCTTTAGAGAGAAAAGCTGAAGTGTGGATTTTTATGTGAACTTACAATTTTGAAAGTTTGGCTCAAACTTTGTAAGAATACCGTATGAGCCAAACTACACGTTTTCTGGCTGGCCATAGGCTCCTCTTTGCTGTGACCCTAAACTAGTGTCAAGACTGGCTAACTGGGGCTGAAGATGCTTTGGGAGTGGCTGGAAAGAATGTGTGGTCACCCCTTCATGGAGCTGAAGGTCAGGTGCAGGAGTGGGTTCTGATGTGAGCGAGAAAAAGAAAGGAGCAGATGGAGGTTTCTGTGATGAAAGCAGAGGTGGGGGAAGCCGGTGTTGGCTCCAGATGCAGTGTGGATTGCGGGCTGGAATGGGGAGACCAGGCTGGGGTGTGGAGAGCCTGGGCTGGGCGTTGGCCTTGGAGAGGAGAGCAGGGGAGGACTTTCCAAGGAAATCAGGAAGACCTGGCCAATAATAACAAGACACTACATTTTTAAAAGGCTTTCATGATTCAAAACATTTGAAAAACAGAGAAAGGAAACAAAAAAATCACCTGTAATCCTACAATCCTAACAAAATCACTGTCCGATATTTTGCACATATTCTTCCAAGCTTTATGTCTCAGTTTTTTGGTGTAATTGTAATGATGGCGTACGTTCAATCTTTATGCCCTTTGCTTGCACCGTACCTCATGGTTTCACCGAGGTGAGTTTAGTTACCGCACACACCCGGGAGGTAGGCCACACAGGCCTGGCATTCTGAGGCTGAGAGGCTACTTTGGTTTTCCAGGCTCATATAGCAAGGAATTCACAGCACAAGACCCAGACCTTCTGACCCTGATGTTCTTTCCTTCACTCCACCCTGGACCACACTGCTGCTGCTATAAGTGAATGAATGAATTCACCCAACAGAGGGACAATTCATGTCTATTTTATGTAAGGCGTGGAGAGACAGGAAGAGGAAAAACACACAGCCCGTGCCCTGAAAGAACAGGAAACAAATCGAGCATAATTATGCATAAAATCATAAACTCTAGAAATCAAGGTCTACGAAAAAGATAAGAATGAATGCAAGTGCCACACAACCCACAGAGAGACACCCCCCTAAGAGGAAATGTTCAGTGAGTTTTGTTATTCATACTCATGCCTTTGCACCTTTGATTTACAGGTTCTCTGGTTCCCAAGCCAGCACAAATCATTCCTCTTTGGAACACATGGCTGGATTGAATTTCTATCCTTTGCTGCAGTTCACCAGAGAGTATTAGACTCTTGGTCCCATTGAAATGGGACTCAGACCTGGCACCTCAATGTACCGTAGGGAATCCTGAGCTCTGGGCGTGGGACCTTGCCCAAGCTCACAGAAGTCAGATGACACTGACTTTCTTTTCTCTGTTGAATTCCATTGTATTTGATCTCCATAGGTTGTCTCTTGGTCTTCCACGAGAGAAAAACCAAATTCTCTATTCTGTAAGTCAGAAGCTCAATCACAGTGGAAACCTACTTTGAGTTTCAAGAACATCGTTTGGTGGCAGGTTCAGATGCAATTCTGAAGTCATAGTCCACACTTTAACCCTACAGATTTTATAGAATAGACGTGCAAAGGTTTCGTCCTATAGCACTCTACAACCCCTTACTTTCATAGACAAGGAAACTAGAGTGTGGAGAAGCTAAATAATTTGTTCATTACTGCAGGGCTCAACCCTATGATGGGGCTCCAAGCGTAATACCCTTTCCCCCCACAAGTCTGATATTAAATGAATTAGCTAATTGATTAGCAATTATAATAATTGAATAATCAAATGCTATCAATGCATCCAATTCCTGCCCTCAAATAACACATAACAAAGGTTCAAAAGGATCAGCAGTTGGAATTAGAGTCAGCACTGGAGCCTTGTACCCCGTAGTCTGGTTCTATTTTTTTTTTCTCCCATAATCTCATTTCTAGCTTTATTAATGACTTGAATCACTCATGGAAAATGGGCTGATACATTTACAGTGTAAATGAGAGAATAGTGGCATATGAACATTGTCATTTCAGTTAGTGATCACAGTATTTAGGCAAAATAGAAAACAAAGAAATATGTTTTAGGAGAAAAAAAAAACTTTGACCAAGAGCTATTGTGTTGGGAATTTTTGGAGCTCTTTTTCTCTCCTCTCCTCTTTCTCCTTTGCTTCTCTTACTAGGGCCATACAACTGTCACTGAATACCTTTACCAAGGGTGCCAAACTCCCAGGTGGCACAGTAGTCTTTCTGGGAGGGATGCCATTCTATAGCTGTCATTGGTATTAAATTAAATTCTGGAAAAAAAAAAAGAGCCCGTTACATAGTAGATGCCATATAAATGCTTTCTACTTCTCTATGAAACACTGATAAACAAGGTTAGGAAAATGTAAGTAACCCACTCAAGGTCACAGGATAAGAATCCAGAAGTGGAGCAAGGTAGAGAGGAGGGAGTCATAGAAGAATTCTATGTAGATAACAGAGGGTGAGTTTGAAAAAACATAGTGCCTGCAGAAAGAATAAGACTAAACCCTGGAATCCCAAACTCAATAAATGTTGACTTTCTTTTCTTTCTCCTCTTCTTTATTCTTCTTCTCTTTTTTTTTTTTAAAGTTTATTTATTGGGGCACCTGGGTGGCTCAATTGGTTAAGTGTCCGACTTTGGCTCAGGTCATGACCTCGAGGTTCATGAGTTTGAGCCCCGTGTCAGGCTCTGTGCTGACAGCTCAGAGCTTGGAGCCTGCTTCAGATTCTGTGTCTCCCTGTCTCTCTGCCCCTCCCCTAGTCATGCTTTGTCTGTCTGTCTCTCTCTCTCTCCAAAATAAATCAACTTAAAAATAAGTTGATTTATTTTGGGGGGCAGGGGGAGAGAGGGAGAGAGAGAATCCCAAGCAGGCTCTATGCTGACAGGCTCTGTGCCAGACTCAATCTCATGAACAGTGAGATCATGACTTTAGCAGAGATCGAGAGTCAGGCACTTAATTGAATGAGCTATCTGGGCACCCTTATTCTTCCTTTTTATCATCAAGGCCATTATCAGCATCATCACTGTCATCATTATTATATCTGTTGATACTATATTCAGCCTCTCCTGTTAGGGCTTTAGGGTCCCCTTGGATTTGCTTGAATTCGGTCCATTCTTCTCTCCTGATCCGTAAGCAATAAGATCCACATGATAAGTCCTCATACTATCTTAGTATGTCTCTCACTCCACTGCAAAATTGAATGGATGAAGGAATACAATTAAAGCTGCCATGGGGGACAATGCAGAATACTGAGGTATTGAGATCATCTACATTTTTTTTAAGTTTATTAATTGATTTTTAGAGACAGAAAGTGCATGAGCAGGGGAGGGGCAGAGAGAGCGAGGGAGAAAGGGAATCCCGAGCAGGTTTTAGCGCAAAACCTGACTTGGGGTTTGATCTCGAGAACCACACATAACCTGAGCCAAAATCCAGAGTCGGACGCTTAATCACGTGAGCCACCCAGGTGGCCCATAACTGAAAACTTGGGATTGTGGCCCATACCTGAAAACTTGGGATTGAACATCAAGGCTCTTGGGTTTTGTTTTGGGTTTACCACTAACCAAATGTGTGACCTCGGACTAGGTCTCAAGGCTCTGTGTCTCAGGCTTCTCATCTTTTCAAATGTACTACATAGAGCAGAGGGAAAGTCACACTGGGGTGAAAATGAGAATTGCAAAATTGCTGGCTATGAGGCTTGTACATTTTATACTTATTTGCATCAAATGGTAACTTCCATTTGCAACCTCTCTTCAACCAGAGGGCAGTGTCTTAACTCACTCAATTCTGTGTTACCCTCTTCCATTTTCCTGGCACGAGGAAGAGTAGGAGATCAAACAGGCCATGAAATGACTCACTCTCATCACTACAGGTGCCTTTTTAAAGGAACATTAAAAGGACCGTTATTGTTTTTTTCATTGAAGAAAAAAAGGTATTACTTAAACAAATATAACTGAGTGCCTACAATGTTCCAGATACTGTGATGGGGGAAGAGTCGTAGAGAAATGAATGAGATGCCACTTCTGCTGAGAAGCTCATAGTTTAATAGTAGAGACTGAAAAAGAAAACCCAAATGTGTGATTTTGAGCATGTGGCTTATCTTCTCTGTGTCTTACTTTCCTCCTCTATAAATAAGGATGAAAACGGTATCTTCTAGGACTTTTTTTAGGTTTAAGTGTGTCATTGTATGCAAAGTGCTTACAACACTTTCTGGCACACAGTAAGCATTCAATAAATGTATTATTTTTATCGTCACAGTCGTCATCTAAATGCAACACAATGTGGTGAGCTCTACAGTTGGTCTGGCGGATTTGGGGAGCAGTGGCTCCCACAGGTGGAAGTTAAAGTGTGAGGTGGGAGGAAGACGTTGGGAAAGAGCCAGCCCGGGGCCAGGGCAGGCTTAAAACACGGACCTCATTGTAAAAACAAGTGTATTAGAGCTGTGTTACATGGTACGGTAAGAGGTTCGTGTTTTATGCTTTGGACCAATGTTTCTCAAACTTAAATGCAGTGTGGGTCCCTGTGGAAGGCAAAAGATTTTCCCAGAATACCTCTGCTAGTGTTCATCTAAGTTATGTTTCAATCTTTAAATAGTTCAAACATAATACAAGGTAGAGAAACTCCTTATAACTATGGCTCTTATACATCTTAAAAACCAAAATAAATTTTACGATAAAACACAAACTATGAAACCAATTAACCAAAACGATGGATGGTGTTGTCTTGTTGCAGCTGAATGGCTACTTGCAACATGGCGTGACAGAGGATTGTGTGAGCTCAACATCTATGCCCTGCCATGTGTTATGTGACGGCTCAGTTTGTTTTGAGGTCATGCCATTTGGCCTCCAATTGTCTGTCATGTGTCATTGACACACCCCCGGCTGTTATTTTCTCCTCAGCTCTGAGGCAGATTTCCCTTTATTACAAAGTGGTTCTACAGAAAGTCCAGAACGTGTTTCAAGTAACTTTTTCCTCGAGATTATCATGGAAATTAAACACCGAATTAAGAAAATATTCACCGAGTCCTCATGAGCCCCACAAATATTTCTGAGGACACCAGGGGTTCTTGAGCTATAGTTTGAGAAACAGTGTTTTATATCATGCAGGTGTGATATAAGAGGTGGGGCAGTAGTTTGCAGGCAGTGAGAGGATTGGCATGAGAACCCAGTAGAGTCAAAAAATAGGTATCCAGGCCTCACCCATACAGGTTCTTTTTCTGTGGGGCATGGATGGGATTTGGGGATGGAATCCAAGGTTTCCAGGGGATCTTATATACAGTCACATTTGAAAACCATCCCTTGATTAAATGATCTCTAAGTAGGGAAACACCTAGCGTTTGCAATAGATAGACATCCATACAAGTCAGCAGCATATTTTGAAAACGCCTCGTGGTTAGGTCCAAGTTCATAAATACACTGAAAATATAGATTAGATGAAGCTAAACTGGGACAATTTAACAACTTGACTGTTAAACTCAAAACAAAACACCCCCCTCAGTCCCAGGGTCAAACACAAAGCCAAAGCAGTGAAGACTTCTCCCTTCCCAATGACCCAGCCCTCTCTGTGGGAACGAGATCACTCCTTCCACTGCACTCTTGAGGAGCCTTTGCTTTGTCCTTCTATTTGGTATTTCCTTTCTTCTGCCTTGTGATGAATGGTGTTTGGGTTTGTCTCCTGCTCTAGCCTTGATTTTCACTGAGGACAAGAGACCATGTCTTGCTTGTTATCACGTCCCTGTCCCATCCACCAATCTGCTGTGTGGTTGCTTCCATTTTGAGGAAGAGTCCCCCGGATTTTTGGTGTAAAAAGTCAATTTTGGTGTAAAAGGCCTGCATCCACTCTCCTTAAAACAGCAGGGTGTAAGGAAAGGTGGACAGGAGGGAGGAGACAAAACAGAGAAAGTTGCTCAGAGTGATTGTCCCCCAATGCAGATGAAAGGCCTTTGAAGGGGCATTTATTTCCAGCACATTTGTTGCTGCAGCCTCCTGTTAAAGGGAAGCAGGTTAACTGTGCTTCTCCTGACTATCAGAGACTCATCTAATTCATTAATTGTCAAAGTTTAATGTAGGAGACCTTTGGGGCACCTGTGTGGCTCAGTTGGTTAAGCGTTTGACTCTTTATTTCAGCTCTGGTCATGACCTCATGATTTGTGAGATCGATTGAGCTCTGTGTTGGGCTCTGCAGCCTGCTTGGGATTCTCTCTCTCTCTGCCCCTACCCCTCTCACATGTGCTTTCAGTGTCTCTCTGAAAATAAATAAATAAATAAACTAAAAAAAATAAAATAAAGTGGAAGACCTTACAAAGACAATTGGGAAAAACAGTATTGGCATAGAGAAAGAATCCAGATTTGTAAGCCAAACTGTGCGGGTCCTGGTGCCCCCACTTAGCAGTGTTGTGACTTCAGACCGGGCCCATCACCTCCCTTAGCCTCAGTTTCCTCATCTGCAGAATGACAAAATAGCACCTGCTCTCAGGGTGGTTGTGAGGCTAAGAGGTGAAGAATGTAAAGCACGGACACAGTGGACAATCAACAAAGGGCACTACCTAGTTCAAATGTATCATTTCTGGCTAAGGAAACTGAGATTCAGGAGAATGAGCCAGCTTGTTCCCAGGCACACATTATGCTGGTGGGGGAAACTGGACAATGGCCACCGTGACTCCTACAGTCACCAGGTAATTTTTATTGAACTTCTCTTAAGTGCCATGTGCCATACCAATAACGTCACAGTATCACCTCACAACAGTCCTAGGAGGTGGACATTTTCATTTTCTCCATTCTGGAGATGTGGAAATGGACACTTAGAGCTCAAATAACTCCCTCAGGAGGATCCCAAAGGGCTCGCGCTGAGAGACAAACTCAGCCAGGCCAAAGCTACATCTCCTCAATATTTGACAACTAGTGCTCTCTCCTTGATCCAACCATTCCAGATCCAGGAGAGGCACCGGATCTAACCAAGACTTACAGGTCCAGGAGCCTCCAATGTGCATCAGGAGACTTATCATCTACAATCCTACTTCTGAGGAGGGCATGCTGTCCTGTCCATGCAGGCCCCTTACCCTGGCTGACAGAACCTCTATCTGCACCCCTGTGCAACTTTGCAGGACCGAGCCCTGAGGCACAGAGATTTCTTCACTTCTGGGAGGGCTTGCATTTGGTCAGCATGGCTCTATTTAAGGCCATCCCAGGGGCCAGCGAACACCCATTAGCTGGTAATACTGCTCGATCTCTGTCAGACTAAACAGAGTTTTACCTCAGACACTGAGGGGACAAAGTTCCATCCCTGGCTGATTAACAGTCCTCTCTGAGCCAGAAAGTGAGCAAACCAGGTGCCTCATATTCCCGAACCCGTAAGTAAGAAAATACGGAGTGTGTCACAAACATTAATTAACCAAATGTCTATTTGTTCCTCCCGAGGTATAAAATCCACGTGCGCCATCAGCTTTGACCTTCCCTCTTCCCTCGTAGCAAAAAAAGAGAAAAAAAATACCTTTAAAAAGTCTTCAATAAGAGGATTATCTATGATTTGTACATTTAATAATCATAATAGTAATGCCCTCCAAGTATGGAGATTTTCTCTGCACTGTAGGCACTGTGGCTTTTTAAAAAGAATTCCGGAACTACTCTTTGAGATGTAGAAGGTGATTTCTTAGGAAGTGAGATGGTTTATCATTTAAGGTTTACATTTTGAGTCCTGGGCTGGTTTGTGAACTGTACTCAGGGCAATGGGAGCATGCTGCTGGGAGGTGAGCATGTGTGGATGTTGGACCAGAGGTTTGAGAGGTACCCTGTCCTTCCCTCCCACATCATCTTGCGGCCTAAAGACAATGGGGAGGCTGACATTAATAACATTTCTTTTTTTTTTTTTATTTGAGAGAGAGCAGGAGAGGGGCAGAGAGAGAGAAAGGGAGGGAGAGAGAGAGAGAGAGAGAGAGAGAGAGAGAGAGAGAGAGAGAGAGAGAGAATCTTAAGCAGGCTTCATGCTCAGTGCAGAGCCTGACTCAGGGCTCAATCCCACGACCCTGGGATCATGACCTGAGCCAAAATCAAGAGTTGGATGCTCAACAGACTGAACCACCCAGACGCCCCTGGCATTTCTCTTAAAAATAAGAAGCCCTCTCTGTAACACTCTTTTAGCAAAAATCATTTTATTTGAGAAAACTGAGTAGCCTCCAGGTGGGGAGAAGGGGAAATGTCTTGCCAGGAAACCATGCAGCGGGACGCCTCACAACTTTGTCACCAAAGTCCTTCGTATTTAAGCAAAGCCAAGAGCAACTTAAAAAAAAGAGTGTTAGATGTCAATACCAACAGGGATTCAGAAAATCCGAACTCTCACGAAATTCGTTTACTTTTCAGGGAAGGAGACGGCGTAAAGAATAGACTAAATAATAAGTTCATGCTTTTTCAGTGTATTGCTTTACTGACAGAGGATTCACTTTTTTTTTTTTCCTACTGAGGAAAAAGCCTCTCTATTAACACTGCTGATTCTCAATGATGAAGAGAGAGGAGTGTTACCAAAACCATCTAAAGAATCTTTTCAAAATATCGATACTAATTTTCCTCTCCACCTGACCATTTATCCTGAGATGTGGTCCTGACCTGGACCCTTAGGGAGCATTTTTTTTTGAGTTTATTTATTTTGAGGGTGACAGAGAGAGCACGAGCGTGGGAGGGGCAGAGAGAGAGGGAGAAAGGAAGAATCCCAAGGAGGCTCCACACTGTCAGCACAGAGCCAGATGCAGGCTCATATCCACAAACTGTGAGATCATGACCTGAGCCAAAATCAAGAGTCAGACACTTAACTGACTGAGCCACCCAGGCTCTCCTAGGGAGCATATTATTATAGCTCTATCTGGGGCATCCCCCAGGGGTTCTGAAATGCGATCCCTCACTCCCTCCTCTTAAGACGCTCTGGCAGAGTTGATGAGTGCCAAAAACAGAAAGTTTCCTTTGACCCACACCGAAAACAGTGAATTTTATTAGCCTACCTTTCACAGTTAGGTCCAGCATAGTTTTCTTTACAAATACACCTAACGGCTCCATTTTTTCTATAGCAGGATTCTGCAAAACTAGAAATACAAGAGAATATTAGAAGTCGATTCCATACATCACTGAAAAGATTGTCTTAACTTTTAATTAGGTCATCTCTACTTTGGTCCAGTCAAATTCTAATAGGTGTGATCATTTGTTTTATTTAAGTCAAATCTTCCTTTCAGGAAAATTTAGACCAGCAGTCCAGACAGAAAAATGCCAAGATGCCCATCCATTGGTGAGACCATTTCCCAGATCCACTTACTTATTTTGCCATAGAAGCACTTAATTATTTTTACTTGAAGCAGTGGGAATTTCCAGAATATATATATATATATATATATATATATATATATACACACATATACATATATATATGCATATATATGTATATATATATGTACGTATATATACACATATATATGTATATATATAATGCAAGTCTAAAACACATATTCTAAAGCCAAAAATAAAATAATCAAGTTATTTTATGATATTTACAAGAATTTCTTGTTATTCTCAGCATTTTCTGTGTATACATTTGAAAGTTGTTCCCTTTTTTCTGCACTAGATCTCTTCCGTTCTTCAAGGTCATGAACCACTTCTAAACTATACTCTATAATCTCCACTGAACCTTCATTTCTTCATTGCATACCTTAAAGATTGGGAATTAAGGGGGCAGGGACCGGCTCTTTTGATCAAAGTCACAAAACCAGTACACAAGTAATAAATAGGACCCACAGGAAAAGGATTCGTGTCCATAGAAATCCTTCTCTTGATTATTATTTTTTTTTGCTTGTTTGTTTATTTGTTTTTTAGATAATACAAATTAGGACACAGGACAGAAAAGCAATAAAAATATTGCTCAACTCTTAAGGCAGGGGAAATAGAATATAACTCACCACGTGTTTGGAAAATTTTACATTGACACATGAATCCATCCATCTGAGGGGGGGTGTGAAAAATTTTAAAGACTTCTAAATTAATTTTGGCTTAGGTACTGTGCTATCCATGGCGTGTGACCTGCTGTTCTCACATTCCTGCATGCATCAACAATTTTACCCTAATGGTCTTTGGAGGAAAGCAAATGGGTGTGTTTGCTTTGTTTGAAGACATTTATAAAATCAGTCAGAAAACAATATACACTTGTCAGTGAAAGGCAACATCCACAATTTATTTTTTCTGTCAGTTTGGCTAAAAACATTTCAACAAAATTACATTTCTTTGGCTTTTATTCTTCATTTTGCTTGTTCTTATTTTTCAGCCTACTTCAAAAAAACACTGTCAGTCAAGAGTCCAGAGCATGGACAAACCCTCATGCATGTTTCTTTGAAGATATCACCCTTCCCCTCCCCGCCCCCCCCTGCCCCCAGCAGCTTGCCCATGGCTTGAAGGACTGAAGCATCTGCCGGTGTCTGGAGTCGTCTGCCTTTAGCTAATGTCCTGCTGTTTCAAACAGATGACATTTTCCTTAATTGGAGCCATTACCGTGGCTACTGGTAGACGGCAGGGGTGGGTGGGTGGTGGGGGGATGTCTGGCCAACTCCAAAATAAATAAATGAACTCTGTGCAAATGGTCCCTGGGAATAGCTGCGTGACCATTGGTCTCAGTGGAGGGAGACTCAGAGGCAGTCACCAGCCACTAAGTTCCTTTTTTTTTGTTTTTTATCAGCATTAATTGTTTATATTTTTCTTAGGGTAAAGTCTGTTTCTGGCTAGGGAAATGAAAACACTGAGCCGTTCTCAGCCCACATTAACAACCATGGCGCCCTCTCCAAGTGGAAGGGAGCCTTTGTCCTTGGAAACCTTTATGAAACCCTAAAGAAAAATAGATTCAGCACTATTTGCTTACTTACCTCCCCTGAGCATAATTTCTTTGCTCTCTGATGTGGCTATTCTAACTGGAAATCCAAATCCTGGTCTGGAGGCTCAATCAGAAGATCTTGCAAAGTGTAATTTGGATTCTATTAGGTGACTTTTTGAGCTCAAATAAAAGTTCTGGCACTTTAATTTTTATAGTAAGTAGCAATATGAATTTTTTTTGAAAAGCTGAAAGGGGCAGTGGATATTTAATTTTTGATGAGATGTTTGATTAGTATCTGAGATTAGTTAACTAAATCTCTAATAAGGCCATATCAAAGGCTAGAACCATATAGGATCCAGGCAAATTTGTCCTGTCCTGTGACCACAGATTACCCCCCTCCAGCCCTCAATCCCCACCTCCCTGTTTGTAGTCAGTTTTCCCGCACAAGGGATCCAGGAAGTTGAATTGTTGCCACCTCAGAGAAAGCAAGTCTCCCACAATTTCCCCACACCTTCACACAATGTCTTTACTTATATGGGGGTGGGGGAAGATATAATTTTGCTTTTGGGCTGATTTTCAGCAGGCTTTTCAACTTCAACGGTGTGCTTTAGAGGCCTCAGTTTTCATATCTGTGAATGTGTACCTAACTGCCGGGTACATTCCCTAAGATAGTCAATTGCTCTTTGAACCCAGCTCTGCTCACACATCCAAAGAACATGTATGGAAATGGTGATTCGATAGCAACTGTTTCCTCCTCCAAGACAGGAAGCTCATCACCCAATTGGCACGTTCTGCTTTGTTTATTTGAAAGAACCTTTGGGATAGCTTCTTGATCAGCTGAAATGCAGATAACCTGGCTCAAATGGTAAATGGTCATTTGCTTCAGGAGCTTCAAAATGTTGCTGTACCTTTTTTTAAATATGTATTTTGAAGAGAGAGAGAGAGAGAGTGGGCACGAGAAGGAGAGGGGTAGGGGCAGAGAGAGGGGGAGAAAGTGCCCCAGCTCAGCAAGGATCCCTGCTCAGCAAGGATCCCTGACCCGGGGCTCTATCTCCTGCCCATGAGATCACAATCGTGAGATCATGATGGGAACTGAAATCAAGAGTTGGACGCTCAACCAACTGAGCCACCCAGGCACCCCAAAACCCTGCTGTATTTTGACCTATTTTAATGAGGGCAGGACTTTTTGACTGTTTTGTGTACCGCTGTGACCAGCGGCTAATAGTACATGAGTGGCATGTAATAAATAAATGTGTGATAAATATTTGTTGATTGGATATAGACAAACTTCTCAGTCCATCAGTCCTTTGGAATGAAGTTCCAAAAGTCTCTTATCTCAAGACATTAATGTCATAATTTAGATAAGAAAGTCTCGTCATGTGAATAGGGCAAAGAGTGCAAAAGTCAGATAATACAATTTAGAGGAACCACTTGGGATTGCTTTCTAATTAATCTTTTAGTTTCTAAGGAAACTGCAGCTCAGAGCTTACAAACCTGTTTTCAGCAGGTGAGGCTACATAGATCTTTGTTTACATGGAACAATGAGGGGAATCTGTTATTGCAAAGTTGGAGATCGGTGTGTTTAACGAAATAACTGCAGCTTGGCAAGAGAGCAGGATGCTGAAACAGCTCATCAGATATGGTTAAGACTAATGTTTGGGAGCAGAATATTAATGAACAATTAAGGAATATGAGACAAAGGGAGCTCATGAATCAGGACACACTTGGGTGAAAATAACAGAACATTTAATGTTTGAGGTTTCTACTCTCCCTCTCAATACTATCCATTCTGCACACATTAGTGATACCATGGGACATGAAAAATCACAAAGTAAGGCTTGAAGTAGGTTAGTGGTTTCTAAGGGAAAATGGGGCTGTAAAACATCTGACTTCTTCACTCACTGTCAGACTCATCAGAGGATTTGAACAAATCACAAGCTTTTAGGTGAAATGTTAGTTGATGTTGGTATTCAATTAAGAAAAAAATTAAGAAAAAAATGTCATCTTTTTTCTCTTTATAAGAAAGTGTGTGTGTGTGTGTGTGTGTGTGTGTGTGTGTGTGAGACATTCAGGCCTTTTTAAGAGTCATTTTATAGGCATTGTTTAATTTAATCTTTACAACATCTATCAGCTAACTATTATATCTAAACAGTTAGAACATTGCCTGGCACTGAGTGAGCAAAATGTTAGTGTTAAAAAAAAAGTACCAAGTATGTGTTCAATAAAGCCAACAGCTAACATACAGCTTTCTGTATGTAAAACACCAACTCAAATGCTCCACACGTGTTATCCTTGTCCAACTCTATGAGGCAGATCCTTACACCAACTGAGGAAAAAATAAATGAGATCAGAGCAGATAAAAGGAATCAATGAATGGAGCCATGATCTGAATCTAGTCTCTTTGACCCTAAATCCCATGGAAAGTGAGACAGAGGGAGAAAGTACCTTGCCTGAGATCCCACAGCTATTTTGTGCCAAAGGAGGGATATGAACCTAGGTTCATTACTCTTTCCACTTGTGGTATAAGAAAAAAATATGTATTTGGTTTTTGTCTTGTTCCTGGCACAGAGCTCCTAAAGCTCTTGGAATTTCCTGAGTGATAAGACTATTGTTTGTTATTCAGAATGAGCCCCTTTCAGTCCTACCTGAGTTTATGCTAACGAGGTGACACTTGATGGGCCCCTAAGTAGATTCAGGATGGGGCTGGGGGCATCTGACCAGAGGAGAAAACTACTAATTAGAGGGTTGGAACTTTCAATCCCATACTTCCCCCAACCTCAGGGAAGGGGAGAGGGGATAAAGATTGAGTTTTAATTACTGATGATTTAATCAACCATGACTATGTAATGAAACATTGATAAAGCTCTTAAAAAAATGAGGTTTGTGGAGCTCCTGGGTTGGGTGAACACATTGATTTTCTGGGAGGGTGATGTACCTGGACAGCAAATGCACAGAAGCTCTGCTCCCTCCCATCTCCCCCTCCACACCTTGTCCTAAGGATTTCTTCAATTTGGCTTCAGTTATATCCTTTAGGAATAAAATTGTAATCGTAAGTACAGCACTTCCCTGAGTTCTGTGAGTCATTGTAGAGAATTATTGAGCCTGAGGGGGTGTTGAGGCAACCCCTAAATTTATAGTTAGCTGAGTAGGTATGTAAGTAGCCTAGGGACCCTATTTGTGGCTGGCTTCTGAAGTGGGACCTAATCTATGGGCTAACTAGCTCTAGGTAGTTAGTGTCAGAAGTGAACTGATTGTAGGACACCCACTTGGCTTCAGAGAATCAGAGAAATGGTTGATCTCAGGAAAACCTGAGAACTTTGGATAGAGCAAAAATAAAAAAGAAATAATTAAGGGGATAAGCAGCAGAAGGGAACATCTTCTCTCAGAACTTACTTGGCCATGTGGGGCAAAGGACAGGGACATGGCTGGCAGAACCGGGGTGCTCCCCTGATGGAATCTCCGATATAACCATCTAGACATTTCTCACAGTGCTCTCCTGTTGTGTTCCGCTGGCAGTGCTGTGAGGCAAAAGATAGGAAAATTGACAAAAAAAAAAACAACCAAAGAAATTTTATACACAATATATGTGGGAACCAAACAATACTCAAAGCAAAGAGGATGTCAGGCTGATTGAATAAATGGTCAGGACAAAGGAGGAGTGTTGGCTCCAGTCAATGCTAGAAAGTGTGAACAGTGACAGATGACTTCACCCTGAACTTCTGTGGGTGCACTAGCAGCCTGAGGAGTTTAGACTTTGTGTGCAGAGGGGAAACTCATCAGCTTCTCATTTCAGTTCAAAATGATAATCAGAAGGATCAAACTCTGTGCGAGAAACATCAGTTTATTCACTTGGATTGAATATGAAATGAAAAAAAATCCCTCTGATGTTTACCCATGACAATGGGAACAATTTAAGGATTTATGGGCAAAATATGTCAGAATGAAGCATAGATGGAATAGAAGGTAGGTAAAAAATGTCCTGCTAATGGGTTGGTGACTTGGATAGCGACATACAAGAAATACTATGCCGGCTTATTTGTATGATTTTTCTATTTGTGGTGAGGAGAATGGAAGGAAAAGCACCAAATGGGCTGATTTTTCTGCTTATAATGCCTGTTCATCTTTCAAGATCTGTACATGGCCTTGAAACCTCCACGAATTCCTTCTGATGTCCCCTCCTGGATCCTCCCCTCCTTCTACTACCCACACTGTACTGTTACTCTTTGCTCCCAACCTCAGCAGCCCTTCCCCCACGTTGTGCCTCTCAGTACCGTACTGCTACTAACTCAAATGAAGGACGTACTCAGTAGACTGGAGTCAACTCAGCAGTGACAAGTTCATGGATTAATTTCTGTCTAGTACTCTAAAGAGTCAGTGATGCTAGTCTCATAGATTTCTCCAACAGGACCGAACTGGGTTGTACAAGGCAATGGCATTAGCACTGTGATGGTTTCAGCTTTATATCCCCCAGAGTGTATAAAAGTCGAATAGCGTTTTCAGTGAAAAATTATGCTGTTAGAATTAGAATGTCATCAAAGAGGCACCCTCCTGTTTGGTCCATTCCCTTGGTAATATCTGTACACAAGATCTTCAACAGACAAAGCTTTTTTCAAATAATGCTCAATGGAAGAACCTTAGGGAGGCAGGATGGAGTAGCAGTAGTAAGGTGAGCTCTAAGCTCTTTATTTTTGTCATTGTGTTCTATGTTGAAGTTCAAAATGGACTAATAATAGTGAAGTCCTGCTCTAAACATTTCATATGGATTAATGAATTTAATTCTTACAATAATTCTAAAGTAAGTAAGTCACTATTTTTCCCCATTTTACATATGAAGAGATGGGAGGCACAGAGAGGTGAAATAAATGGCCCAATAAATTGTCACACACAAGGAGGCAAAAGTGAGATTCAGACTCAGGCAATCTGGCTCCAGAGGCCAGGCTGTTAATTCCCATATTATACTACTTCTCCAATATGTTAGACAAAAGTCTCCTTTCCCAAAAGAGTCATAAAATGACTACATTTTGTGTAGGTGTCATAGAATTTTACTAAGAGTTTGGACTTTGAATCAAAAAGGCAGAGTTCTAATGTAGGCAGGTTATCACGGTTGAACACTCTTTGGGCATTTGATCAGCCATTAGGAATGGGCAATCTTTGGCTCCTGGTTAGAATTATGTTAGAAGAACAGAATTTAGAGGCCAGTGCAGACTGCCTGACAGATTAATGAGAAACTGGAAAATAAAGTAAGATGTGAAGACAACTGTTGTTAACATATTTGTCCTCCACTTCTTAATTCTGTTTCCAGAACTATGTCAGCCTTTAGTAAATATTTGTGGGGAAAAAATGAAGGAAAAAGTGGGAAAGCATGAATTAATGAATTAGTGTCTGGAGCACATAAAAGAAATTAACATGTACCCAAATGAGCTCAAAATTGGCAAACTCACATCCCAGGGAACACCAATGAGCCTTGCCCGACTGACTACCAGGAATCTAAGGCACAAGCAATCTGGCATGTCTGTTCATAGGCTGAGGTCAACTTTGTCTGAGTCCTTGTTGGACAGATGAAGCCCATCTGTGCAGAAGAAAACAGGCTTGTTGTAAAATGTTAGGTCATTCTTCCTGCCTGAAATGCCTATTAAGCTGCAAAAATGAGCTGATTCCCTTCTGTCTCCTTATGGCTTGATGGATGCTTTGGACTTCTTGTCAGGGCTCTAATTCTGCCATGGCAGCCACAAGGAGCAATTATCCTCAAGGGCTAACTCACCAAATCTCTCTGACCTTTACATGCTCAGAGTGCAAACACGGATTTTCCTCATCTGCCTTCTTTTAACGGGTTTGTCAGGGAATTCCCTGAAAGGCATTAATGTACATTCTGGAAGACTGGTGGAAATGATGCTGGGAGCAAGGACAAAGATTTCTACTGCTTCCATGTTCTAGCTGGTGGACTTTGAACGAGTCACTTGACCTTTTGGTGTCTGTATTCCCTATCTGTAAAATGAGAATCCAGATGAGATGGCCTGTAAAGTTTCTTCTAGCTCTGAAGCCTTTTACTCTGGGATTGCAAATATGCCTTTAACCCTCAAAGCTCTACCATTTAAAAAACAAAAAGAAAAACTGGCAACAATAAATATGTTGTGGAGGGTGGGGGGGGGTGGAATTTATTTTTTTGAATAAAATTGACCCCACTTAAAAATGAAAAAAACATTCTGAATCTTTGGCCAGTTGTTAAGAAAGCTGCATGTAGACAGTTGATTGTAGATAAGTGGATAAGTGTTAGGAATGGCATTTGGGCACCAGCTGTGACTCTTCACATGAGAAATGCTGTCTCAATAACTTGGCCGCAGAACGAACATAATGTTGGAAGAAGCCTAAGGGGATCAGGTTGGCCTTCATGTGGTTTGTCACATGCATTATGCAAGATTATAGTCTATATAGATCTGTGGTTCTCAAAGTACATCCAGGGAGGTCGAATCTATCCTCATAATAATATTAAGATTTTATTTATCTTTTGGACTCTCATTTTCTCATGCTGTAAGGTAGAATTTTCCTGGGGCTACATGACATGGAGATATCACCACGGATATGAGATCCAGCTGCCTTCTCTTAAGCAAAACATGAACCGTATTTTTAATTTGTAAAATATGTTTACATTCTATAAAAGCATATTAGTTATGTTAACCTGCAATGGGTTCATTACTGTAATTTTCAAATAAATTAACAAGAAAATATGAGAAAAGTTTTCAGTTTTAAATGTCAAATGCAGTAACTATGGACAGATACAATCTGCATAAACAAAAGACCTTTAGTTAACTGAATAATTCTTATGAATGCAGAGAGCTCATGAGACCAAAAAGTTTGAGAAATTCTGCTCTATCTAGATCAGTACTTCTTCTTCTTTTTTTTTTTTTAAGTTTATTCATTTATTTTGAGAGAGAGAGCGAGCAACTATGGGCACTCAAGTGGGGGAGTGGCAAAGAGAGAGGGAAAGAGAATTCCAAGTGGGCTCCAAGCTCACAGCATGGAGCCTGAGCTAAATCCCAAGACCATGAGATCATCACCTGAGCCAAAATCAAAAGTCAGATGCTTAACCAACTGAGCCACTCAGGCCCCCCTAGATCAGTGCTTCTTAAACTTCACTGTGCATACCAATGCCCTGGGGATCTTGTGAAAATGCAGATTCTGATTCAGGATGTCTAGGGTGTCAGGATGCCTGAGTGTCTGCATTTCCAATAAGCTCCCAATTATTGCTAGTGCTACGGTCTAGCCTATACTTTGAGAAGCAAGGGTCTAAACAGAAACACCTACTATAGGTAACACTGTTTGCTAGTTGCTCAACATTGGGCCTGAGCCTGAGTATCTAGCATAAAAGGACAGTACATTTTACTGCAATGAAGAGTGACCCAAGTGGCTCATATGATATAAAATTAAAGATTTTTACATTTGCTGGTTTCTTATTTTACTAACTCATTCATCCGTTCATTCACTTAACAAGGCTGGATTAAGCTGCTGTCATGACAAGGAACTGTGACTGCTACTAAAATGAAAACCAGGTTCATTTATGTGTCATTTTGTCCTTATGTGTCATTTTATGAAAAAGACCCGGTTCTTGCAGTTGAGTAACTCACACTTGTGAGGCAAACTACTCACAGAGAGGTAAACAAACAATAATATAGAGTGCTAGGTGCTATGACTGAGGTATGTGTGAAGTACGTACCTACTGTGGGACAAAGAGGAGGGAAAGGGTCTAGCTCATCTCGAGAAAATTGGAGAAAACCTAATGGAGGTGACAACACCTGAACTAGGCCTCGAAGGATAAGCAAGAAATCCCAGGAAGAGAGCAGGCGAACACAAGTTCAGACTCAGGGGGTGCTCGTACAGAGTTAGTTTTGGTGGTAGTGAGAAGCTCAGTGGGGCTGGAGTAGAAATTCCTGAAAGATTTTAGAAAGGAGAATGCCTTGACTAGGTGGAAAGATGTCTCCGTTGCTGGTTAGGGGAAGGTAAGTCTGGAGCAAGGCATGATGAGTAGTTGGGGAGCCATGGCAGCAGTCAGGGAGCGATGCTGTGGATGTGAATTAAGGCAGTGGGATGGCAGAGAAGAGGAGAGGCTTTCTTCCAGGTTGAATGTTGGGGAAGTGGAAAAGGAAGCCGAGGAAGCATCTGGGACATCTTAGCATGAGGGTCTGGCAGAATGATACGGTAGTTAATTGAGAAGGGGAATATCAGAAGAGGAACACATACAGGGTTGGAAGAAGAAACTCGAACAATATATGGAGAACTTATTTGCAGTCAGTTCCTATTATATTCTTACATGACTGGCCGCAAAGCAACAGAGAACTCTGAATTCTTTGGACATGCAATTTTCTGACTTTCTTTCAGATTCTGTAGACTCTGCTAAGCTTCAGTTAGCATAGTACCAAATCCATCACTATTGCAAAATTTGGGGGTTTTCCAAGTTTGCAACATATTGGAAAATTGTCAAAATTTTGTTGTAAGAATTATGCACTCGATCTAGATACCAACTTTGTAGTTGGAAATAAGACAGGAAAAAGAAGTCTCTGTAACTGAATTTTTTCTTGCTCTGGGACATCTAATGAATGTGCTGGTTTATTAACCACACATATTTAGTCTTACAGGAACTTACATTGGTTGATTTCTGTCTTACACACATAATAAAGGAGGGTTTGAAAAGCATGAGAAAAATGCTAGTATCTGCAGAAATTAGAGATGCAATATCTTTGCTTTCCTGAATGAAGTTTTAATTAGGCTTTGAGAGTAATAAAAAATTCATTAACCTTCAATATATTGGATTACTTCTCTTTCTCCATTATGCTTAGGGTGGGGTAGAAGTCCATTTGAATATCAATCTTTTTAACTATAAAATTACTATAGGCAGTTGCAGAAAATTTTGGGAGGCATATTATAAAGTGAAAAGAAGAAAATAAAAATCCATCCATGTCTCCACTAGCCAGATATAAATACTTAACAGCTTGACGGTGTCTCTTTAGATTTCAATTATATTTGTGCAGTTCTCTGGTTTGAAATCTGAATATTTTCATTCAGATTTACAAAAAATGTTTTTCTTGCAATGCTGGCACAGTCCCTGTATTATTTTTAATTTTTCATTTGTTTGCCACTGAACAGATAGGGGTTTCTGCGTGTGTTTCTAAAGCTCCCATGGTCCTCATACCTTCAGCTTTATTATATTGGTCATGTCCACCAGCATTTTCAAGTGGGTGCTTCTGTCTGGACAGTCCTTCAACCCAACCCAGTGTCTACACATAGGTGGTGCTCAAGTAAAACGCTTTTTTTGTTAAATGGATAGATGAAATCTATAGACGAACCGATCCTTAATCAAAAGGAACCTAAGGAGCGCTGTGTCAGTGGTGAACTTCAAGTCAGATTTTCTTCCGTTTAGTTCTGGTCAGTGGGCGCCTGGCTTTCTCTAATGGTGAGAAAACTTATTGGATGGGAACTGGCCTTAGCCATGGTTTCTTCTTAGTTCTCTGGGCCTAGTTTATAGACTTGGGATAAAATATGGGTTATTAGAAACTGAGCATTCCTACCACCAGCTATCTGTCTGCTTCCACATGTTTCTTTTCCTTAATTCCTTTCTCATGCTTCCTTCTGGAGCCTTCCTAGAGAGTCTGCCATGTTCACTGGAGTTGCCTGGCCTTTGGGGCCTCGCCTGGCTGACTCAGCTGAGAACCCTTCCCAATGCATCTAGTTCTGATAAGATGCAAGGTGGCTTTTTGGAAACATCCAACACATGTTGGATTTCATTCACTTTTCACTTAACCACTTTCCTGCATTTGAAGCGTTAGCATCCGTCTTGTGGAGACATCTCTAAGCTCCTTTGCTATATCTAAAATGGTAGCGTAACTTTGTCTACTCTATATTCTATTGTCAAATGGCTTAGTTCCTTAAGACTGGTCTGTAAAAGATGAGGTCAAATTAAAAATGGACGTTGGAATGGGGGAAGAATCAGAAACAACGGTGGGGGGGGAGGGCAAGGCAGAGGCATTACAAGCCTTTGAACTAAGAACAAAATGAAACAAGATGAAATAAAAGAAGGCCGTTTATTTTTGGCTGTGTATGGAAGATGGGAGAAATGAGTGAGGCTGTTAAGCAGTGAGAACTGATTGAAACTCGGGACCACAGTCAGCTGCGAGGAAGTGTTCCTCCAGGCCACTGCTTCTTGTCTGGTGCCCTGACAACTGGGTGAACTGAAGGAGCTACAGGGAAGGAGCCTAAAATCTGGCACTGCTCGGCCAGGAGGCCAGAAGGGGCTGCCAAGGGAAACAGAAAAATCTGAGTTTGATTCCAGTGGGACACCGTTGACAATATATTTGCCATCTAAATGACAACATATTGTTACTATATGGGCAAGCCTCTCTGCTCACTACTTACGTTTAATTAAATACAAGTTACTTCCTTTTTTTTCTGTCTTTCCAAATGAAATTTATAAGAATATGTATGTGTATAGATATACATATATACATTTAGCTCTGGGGGATAAGGTTGTGGGTGATTTTCACTTTGAATTTCATGTAGTCCAGGTCTGTATTGTTGTTGTTTTGTTTGTTTGTTACGTCGAGCATATATTACTTCAGGGAAGAAAGCTATTTCCTTCCGGGTGGGGTAGGACGGCTATTTCTTTCTTTCTTTTTCAAATGTTCTGTCTTGGAGCAAAGTAACTGCGGGAAGATTGGCAGCTTCCTTGAGCAGGCGTATAAAAACTTACCCTATCCCATTCCCAAACTTTTATTGGAACTTCGGACGCCCAGAAGCCCTGAAGGAGTCACGTGATGACTGTCCCTTTCGGAGGCTCACGTCTAGGTCAGAGATGAAGCCATGACAGTGCCTTTTCTGACAACGTCATCATCAGGAAGAGTGGCTTTGTCATAGCTCTTCGCAGGCACTAGCAGGATGGTCTTTTTTGTCCTTTTACTTCAGTGTTCTATCTTACTGGCTGCCTGACAGCAGCTGACGGGGCCTACCCGTCCCTATCGCCTTCTATTTTAATAAGCCAGATGGCAAAGAGCCTCTACTTGGTCAAATCATCAGAGATGTACATCATTGGTTCAAGTGCATCCATGGGATTTTCTTTTCAAATGTCACTGGGATTAAAATAACAGGAAACCGGAGATGGAAGCATTAGAAAGGGGCAGGTTTTGGCAGCTGCGTGTGCCTACACGGCTACAGAGGACATCCTGGATGTAACGGTTATTAAAAAGATGGGGGGAAGGGGAAGACAGAAACACCAGGACTGAACAAATACTACAGAGAGATGGCAGTGCCCAGTGTTTGCCACTACATCCTCTCTGTCTCTAGAAAAATGGCAACTGCTAGGTTCCAAGTCGATGACATGTTCTAATTTGCATCTTAATGTAATGCATTTACAGTGGGTAAAATCACACCTCCATGTGCATACCTCGGAGGCCACTTGTAATCAAAATGATCTGCTTAACAGGGATAATTATACTAATTTTGAGGGAAACAGGCTGTACTTAATTAAGAATTCTTGTAGCTTATGCAAAAATACTCTTGCAATTTTGGAAAGTCTCTTCTGCCTCAGAGGATCCTGAAGAATCTGATTTTCCGGCCGTGTGGTACAGCTCCTGATGGAAAACATGATCTTGGGGCATAAGGCTTTCAAAATGCCTCCTGGGACTTCTACTAAAGCCATTTCTGGTAAATATTTCGGTAGCCATTTTCACGAAGTTGCCAGTCCATTCAGTGAGAATAGAAAAGATGTGGCAAGCACTTTTTGCGAGAAGGCTTGTCTTGTCTCCTCCATGAGGAGGAGTATCTCTATGATACTTCACTGAAGAAGAGTTAACTGGGGAATTCAGGGATTCACTCCAGTTAAGGGGAAAAATGGTCCTCTCGGGGCTGAAACACAGAATTACAAAGACCACAAGGCCAGAGCTTTCGTTTTTATTAGCTATTTGGTTCAGGCCTTTTTATTTTAAACAAATTTTGATCTGTAGACCTGACTATCTTAAGCTGTGAACTATGCTATATGAAACAACTGTTTTATTCTCCTGGTTTAGGTGGAGTGAAGCCAAACATATGGCAAACTATACTATTACAGAGGAATTTGGATGGATGGTTTCCCCCGCCGTGTATTGTTTTCAGTCTCTTCACCATTGGCCTCCGGGAAGAAACCAGCTGCCAAGGGTGGTCAGTCACCCTTCAGGAGGACTATGTACAGTCACACATATGCCTTGATGGCCACTTACAATCGTAAGCAGTTTCTACGAAGTGTTTTACAGGAAAAGGTGAAGGATAAAAAGAGAGCTCGATTAGCTCTTTCCTAGGTAGCTCAAAGGTCCAGGAAGAATATTTTATCCCCACTTAAGACACAGAAGGCCAAGGAAATGTCTGAAAAGTGATTGGTGCCCCCGACCTACCATACAGAATCCAGAGCCATCCAAGCACTCGTTGGAATTGCCGTTGCAGTCACAGGGCATACATGCTCCCGACTGGGCGAGAAAGAATCCGGCACCACATTTCTGAAACAGACACAACAAAAAACATGTGCTTTATTGAAAAGACCTATTTTGGTCAATGCTTTCTGTGAAGAATAGGGGAGATGATTATTCAGCTATCTAAATATTTCTTTACAAAATGTACCAGAATAAACTATTTACACTGCCATTCAGTGATGTATGTCCAATTTTCTTTGCTATCTTCCCTCCCCCTCCTTTTTAAAAACTGTTCGGAAGCATAGGAACACCTTTAACACTGTCCTAATATTGTAAGGAAGAATAAGGAGATTTTAGGTAACAGTAAAGGATAAAGAAATTTTCTAATGTTTTCTAACAAAACGAAACAAAACAAAATAAAACTCTGACAATTAGTCAAGGTGAGAAGTTGCTTTAGGTTCCCTATAAATAAAGACTTATAGTATCACAAATTACTGGCTACAGTAGAACAGCTTAGGGATGTGTCTTTTATGCCTGGGCTCTTTAAAAAAAAAAAATCTATCTCTTCAGATCCTAAAATTTTAAAGGGAGGAGTAGGGAAGTTAATGAGTTCTTACACTTGTCAGGTCCTGTGTGGGTGACAGAGATTTCATTTATCCAAGCAGCTCTGTGAGGAACACATTATTTTCCTTCATTCTAGTGGCCAAATCCTTAGACCCAGAGGTGCTAAGTGGGTTGTGGCGACGTTAAACCACCTTGTGCTGCACGAGTCAACCTGCACAATGATGAATTACCCTCCCACCAATGTCACTCATGCTCCAGTTGAGAAGCTTTGCAAGATTTTTTTCCTTATTTATGTGATTGGAATTGTGACTATGTCTTTTATGTTTCTTCAGGATGCCTTGATGATGCAAGGCAGCAATGGCATTGTAGACGTGGAAGTCCACTCCCTGCCCATCAGACAGATTTACTTCTAAAGAATTCCAGACAGATAAGCATCTGGGTTGTTTCCACAAACTTACAGAGTAGAAGATTTCACATCACCCTTCCCCCCACGCCCCATTTCATTGACTCATTGTAGTTTGTACTATCTTGGCCACCAGGAAATTTTTCATTATATCTGGCTGAAGTCCCTCTGACTGCTATGCAAGCCCATTTCCTCTTGCTTTTTTGTCTGTAAAGAAAGAACCACTAGACACTGTTCACAGTATAAAAACACCACCAGTTGGGATCCCAAAACTAAAATCTAATATATTCAATTGGGAGGAAGTTTAATAGGGCATAATGACATTTGTCCATGAAGAAAAGCAGAAATTCCATTTTTCTAAGTGAGAGACAGTAAGACTGAGAGGGAGCCGATTTATAATTTATAATGGAGAGTTTGTGGTTTTTCTCAATTCCACAAGGAACAATAGAGAGAGAAAGGTGCTAAAACTGTGGCAAGAAGCGTTTCATTTAGACCATCTGATTTCATACATGTGTCCATTGCAAAACGATTACCACCATAGCTTTAGATAACACGGCCATCATGCCACCTAATTATCATTTCTTTTTCTGTGATGAGAAAATTTAAGATTTACTCTCTCAGCAACTTTCAAGCGTCTGATACGGTATTATTAACTACACTCATTGGGCAGCACATTAGGTATCCAGAACTTGATAATCTTGTAACTGGAAATTTGCAACCTTTGACCAACCTCTCCCCATTTCCCCTATTCCCCAGCCCCTGTGACCACCATTCTGATCTTTATGAGTTTCTATGAGTCCCAGTGAGTGGGGCAGAGACTAGAGGTGCATTAGGAGGAGAAAAGCATGTTATGATGGTAGGGAGTCTGGTAGTGATGCCTGGAAACAGAACATGAGAAGATCTACTTGTATCATCAACTGTAGTAGGACCTTCCTCTGGCCCAAAGCATCAAGTTTCAGTGAAGGTGCTCTCAACTGATATTAGTTCAAGTCTTTTGGGCACTTCTGCAGCTCTTTTTCCTGAAGAAGGCAAAGAAAATTAAGACTTGCCCTGAATAAATGCATCAGTTTGTATATGATGGTAGCTAATCCCTTATGTCCTTGAGGCCCTAGCTAAATCAAGACACTCATGTTTTAAAAACAAAAATAGTTGAATCACTTTATTATACACCTGAAACTAACATAACACTCTATGTTAATTATTCTGGAATAAAAAAAAAAAAACAATAAAAGAAAACAAAACAAAAAACAAAAATAAAATTACACAACATAAAAAAAACCCTAAATAACAATAGCAATAAACAGTTTTGGTAAATTCTGCTGGTAAAGTTAGAATAGCTTTAGATTTATTGAAAAATTACAAGAATCTGGTAATTAGTGTTCTAGGGTAAGAAACAATATTGACAATAGCCAAAGTATGGAAAGAGTCCAAAAATCCATCAACTGATGAATGGATAAAGAAGATGTGGTATCTATCTATCTATCTATCTATCTATCTATCTATCTATCTATCTAGATATAACTGGAATACTACTCAGCCATCAAAAAGAATGAAATCTTGCCATTTGCAACGACGTGGATGGGACTAGAGTGTATTGTGCTAAATGAAATAAGTCAGTCAGAGAAAGACAAACATCATAGGACTTCACTCACATGTGGAATGTAAGATACAAAACAGATGAACATAAGGGAAGGGGAGCAAAAATGAGATAAAAACAGAGAGGGAGACAAACCATAAGACACTCTTAAATGCAGAGAACAAACTGAGGGTTGCTGGTAGGGTGTTGGGTGGGGGGAAAGGCTGAAGGGGTGAGGGACATTAAGAAGGACACTTGTTGGGATGAGCGCGGGGTGTTATATGTAAATGATGAATCACTAAATTCTATTCCTGAAATTATTATTGCACTATATATTAAATAACTTGGATTTAAATTAAAAAAAAAAAGTCCCCTGAAGATTCCAGGTTTGAAAGGATTGCTCTACAACGTCCCTCATAGTGCCTTGTACATGTTAATTGCTCAGTGAATATTTGTGACTTAAATTGTTTGGCCCAAGATAGGAAATCTGAAGCATATGTGCTGTTGGAAACCAATGGTTTATGCTGCTAATAGACTCACTACTCCCAACTAGGGCTGGATTTGGTCTCCAGTCTTTTTCGACACAGTCCAGGCAGCCACTGCCTAGACTGGACGTGCCAAATGAAATCTTTATGTTGTGCCAAGTTTAGGAGGTGACTTCACCCAGAGAGTCTGTCATTATCCACTTATCCACTCCCCAGGCTAAGGCTCTGACCTTGTGTGAAATTGACTTGGCTCCAGTCTCTTAAACTGTGGGAGATAGGAAGAAAAAGGGAGGCAGGGATAGGGTCATGTGGGGCAGTCATTTGGCCCCCTGCCGGGAGGGTGGGGTTGGGTAGAAACCCAGCCAGCTTCTTTCCTGTAGGGCCTTGTTTACCTGAAAGATTATATTTTCTAATTCGTCTATCCTGAGGGGAGGCACCATTTTAAATTTGTGTAAAGCCACCATATAGGCTAATGGAAGCCCTGGGCATTCATTGGGAGCTTCTGATGTCACTACCACATGCACTGGCTACCTTGGACCCTTTGTGTTGTAGAATCTTAGAGGATTTCTTGGAATGGTAAATTCTTAAGTGGTTCAAGAGAAGTTTGAATGTCCTCAAGGAAGAGCTGTAAAATGTTGTTCCTTTTATGTAGAAATGTTCTGTCATGGCTCCAGAAAGTTCTGTCAATTTGTACTAACTGTCTTGAAATTCTGTAAAAACTGGCGAAATTGACCTTCGTTATAATATTAAAAGGTAGATAATTTTAGGAATGAAAGTAGAGTTATTTTTAGTTTGGTTTCTGGTTAACAATCTCTTGGCTTAGTGATTGTAAGACCTGTGTTATTTTGAGACCTTTGAAAGCTGAGTGGTCTTCCCACAGAGAAAACAAATGTCTGCCTGATTTCTTTTGGAATATTCTCCAAAATTTGTTAAACAAAGATGGTGTTTATGTATATATGTGTGTGTTTGGGCAAGAGAAGTCTTACAATCAATTTTTAGATGCCATACTGAACACTTTTGCCCACATGAGAAGACCTCACCGATAGCATACAACTATATGAACACATGGGTGGCTCATCTGAGAGCATTCAGAGGATTTATACTGCCTGGGATGGTGCCAAGGCCTTAAAAAATTAATAATAATAACAAGGATAATGATGATAAGAATGAAGATAATTGTAGTGTAGCTGTTATTCATTGAGGGTCTATATACCAAATATTATGATAAGAGCTTCATCCATATTATGATATTTGCTCTTTGTAACAACTCTGTGCATTAGGTATAAGTATCTGCATTTTAGAAATGAACAAACCGAGGGTCAGAGAAGATGAAAAATGTATCCAATGTCACACGGCTTTATAAGGAGTTCAGATTGATCTAAATCTTGTTCTTTCTCTATTATAACATGCTGCTTCTCATAAAAACAAAAGAGAAAGATGAAAGAAAGAAAGAAAGAAAGAAAGAAAGAAAGAAAGAAAGAAAGAAAGAAAGAAAGATTTAATTGAATCTTTAATTAATTGAACATAAATATTACTGCATTGATCATGTTGTATACTTCTCTCATTTTACCCCACAATAGCCCTATGAAGATAATAGCTGTCACCCACATTTTACAGATGAGTCTCTGTATCTTATGGGATTTGTGATACAGACCAAGTGACACAGATGAAAAATGGTGGACCTAGGATTTAGATCATTTGTTTGACTCCTGGGTTTGAGCTCCTAATCATCTGGTATACCATTAATATATATTAACCAAACCCCTTTTGTTGGACATTTTGGTTATTTCCAAACTTTTGCTGCTACAAACAGTTCAAAGCAGGTTTACAAGGATAAATATGTAAAACCTCTTCTTTAAACTCCAGAAAAAAAATCTTACAAAATAGATACATGCTTAAAATATATAGTTATTAATATATGAAAACTATTGAATGGGAATATCTGCTCTTTAAGCAATTTACTTCAGCCCAGTTGTCATTTTGACAAATTACTTTCCACTAAATCGCTTGGAGACTTTTTACAGCTCTCCATTATTAGCTACTATATTATTACAGCTTGTCTCGCTTGAATACTGATTAGATCAATCAATAACATTTACCTCTGTCTTCAAAGAATAATAGTGAAGATTACCATTTGCTTACTTTGTTATCATTAGTATGATGTCTTGCTTTGAGTAAAAATCAATGTACGTATATTTGACAAATTTTACATTTATAGAAGTTGGATGGAACTTTAAGAAGAAATTAGTATAACCACATGCCACATATATTTAAAGGAACTGGGAATGGCAGTATATGTTGATATCATTGCAGAAAGCATTATTTCCACAGGTCCATCATACAATCATAATATTAATCATTTCATAAGTTAATATTATAGCAAAGTAAGACTATTTCTTAACAAAGAGGTAACACTTATATAGCTGCTTGATAATTTTTATTCTCCTATGAAGAAGTCCCTTGAGAGCAATGACTTAAACTGACAATATTGTCATCATACAGAACATTTTTTGAATTTTCTTAAGATCTGAAATCAGGCTTTTTTGAGGTATTGTCCAGTCTGCATCCCTTGGGTGTAGCAAACTCAAGCTAAGTAATACCATTTTAGGCTAAAAACGTTCACAAATATCTCACTGTGTTTTCCAAATATTGTCACAGAGGGAGCTAATTGGCCCAAAGTCACCACATATGCATAGATATTGAATCTCTAGAACCTTCAGAATTTCTGTTGAAAACCCTGATTGACTAAATAATTTAAATGCTCAAATAGCATTCTCTAGCAATCTGAGGTCCCCAACCACCCATTAAAACGACAAAAATTGATCAAATTTAGGAGTCTGAAGTTGTCATCTGCTGTGAGACACATCTTGAGATCACCCTTGGAGAGAAATCAGCTCTAACAAATGACCGTGGATTAATTATAATAGAATTCCATTACAAAGAGCATACTCTACAGCCCTGTGCCTGTTCTAGTAAGATCTGACCTATAATACAGTAGTCCCCACCTTATCTGTGGGGGATACACTCCAAGACCCTCAGTGGATGCCTGAAATCACAGATAGTCCTGAATGAACCCTGTACACATTATGTTTTTTCTGATACATACATACCTGTGATAAAATCTAATTTATAAATTAAGTACAGTAAGATTTCACAATAACAATAAAAAGCAATTATAACAACATACTGTAATAATAGTTATGTGAATGTGATCTCTCTCTCTCTCAAAATATTTTATTGTACTGTATTCACCTGTCTTCTTTTGTGACGATGTGGCATGAAAACATGCGTACATGATGAGATGAAGTGAGGAGAATGACGTAAGTATTGTGACCTAGCGTTAGGCTACTATTAACCTGACAATACATCAGAAGGGGGATCATCTGCCTCTGGACGGAGGTTGACTTCAAGTAACTGAAACCACAGAAAGCTAAACCATGGACAGGGGTGGAGGGGGGCACTGTAGAAATTGTCCTTGTGTCTTCAATCAAGGATTTACAAACATTTTACAAATATCGACTCATTTTGTCTTCTGAATTAGACTTTTAGAATTTTGATTCATCAGCTTTTGCTTTAATTTACTGAGGCTCAATGTAGAAAGCATTTAAAAAAAACACCCCAAACCAAAAACCTCTCTGAATTCATTCACTTGTGCCCAGAGTCATTGCTACCTTCCAAATTAGTATTCTTCAAATTTAAGAGCCCACATTCAATTATCTTTCTGCTTGGGTTTTTGTATGTATATAATGAATCCACTTTTCTCCTTGTTTCTAGGCAACAACGGTTTTAGCTCTAGTCTTAGTTTTGGTGAGTTCCATTTTTTTAAAGCGATTATTAAAAGTCACCTTAACATTGAATATTATGCTCACTTAGGAGCTAAAACTTTGTGCCTTTACTCTGAGTCTACGCATGTTGCAAAATGCTGACTTCCATCTGCTTAAAACTTGGGCAGGCTTAAGAATCTGTATTCAGAGCTCTTCTAACGGGGATGATTAAAATAAATGGGCAACACCTATTCAAAAACATCGACTTAGGCTTTGCTGGGGAGGAGCCACTTCTGAATACACGTGAATTTATTACATAGGTAGGCATCTCACAGTACCTTTTTTCTGTGTCTATAAAAATAAAAGGTAAAGTATCTGGGATGGAAGGCAGTCCTGGGGTAAGCTATTGGTAACTTTTAGCTCTATGATTTTTCAGGTAGGGCTTAACACGTCCCGGTTGTTCATACACCAAACTATATCAAAGTGCCAAAATATGTTAAAGGCATCATGCAATGTGCTACAGCTAGCAAGAAGTTGACTTCTTGATTGATTTTACTCAAATGTGGACAGAATTACCCACGTTTCCTCCCTTGGGCCTCTTTAAGCGCTTGTTTGTGTAATTGAAATTCCCCACATTTTTAATAGGTGAAGTTAATTTTTAGATTTTGACAGTGATTTCACCATAGCTTGATTAGGAAAGCGGTTTCAACATTCTTCAGAGGTTTATCCAGTTGAAAGGCATTTCTTCTTATAATTGGCATAATACAGCGAGGGCATCGCTAAACACAAACTATGGTGCTAGCGTCTCCTAGTTGGCTCTTAGAGCTACCTTCATGCCTGTTGCTCAGGACCCGTATCGGCCATGCATTAGCCGGCTTGCAAAACACTCCAGCTCTCCATTTAATCACCAGTGAAATAGAGACAAGGATTTAGGGTCTGAGGAATTCTGAAAAGCACAGAGCCGTCTTGACCACGGGTAAGCCAGGTCCTTTAATTCTGTGAAGTGGAGAGGTATTTAGCATGGCATTTACATCGCATTAGTGTGGCTATTTCTCAACACTTTTTATGGACCTTGTGAGCGTTCTCTTGGGCAGGGAAACCAGTGCTCCACCCAAAGATTTCAAATAACTTTCCCAAACTGTACACTTGATCAAATGTTGCTAGGACTGTAGATACCAACAGACTCAGGCTGTGATGAAGTACTTATCACACTTGGCTCTCTTTAGTTGTATAACTAAAAAGGATCAAACAAGAAAGTTTAGAGCCCTAAAGCCCTAAAGATTTTCTTTTTGAAGTGTTGGATTTGGGGATGATTATGTTCATTAATACTGATGAAAATTTCTTTAATTGTCTCCTTGAAAAGTTACTTTAAATGCTTTTTAAGTTGCTCATTTATAGTAGAGATTGCACTTATATAACATAATGGGGCATTAGTGTTGCCTTTTTTCCTTTGATTTTCTTGAAAAAAAATCTGCTAAACATCTGGCTTTCTGCTCTGGGTTCTCCTCACATCATCTCATGTAACTGGCTTGTTCTTTTCACTCCTCGCCTTCCAAGCTACAGTTACACAACATAACCTTTGCCAGACTTTTTTTTTTATATCTGAAAAATGACTCAGTTTTATTTAATTTACTGGAGCAAATGCCGTGGACACATTTCCAAGAAAGGAAGAGATGTGGCGTACAAGGGCTATAAGAACAAGTAGAGAGAAATGACTTCAGAGTTACAAGCATTTAGGGGATTTTTATGTGAGTCTTTCGCCACTTGGCAGGAATCAATGTTGTGAGATGACAGGCATTTCGGTCATCCTCAACTGGGTTTTTTGAATAATAACAGCTAATATTTATTGACCGACACCAGGCACTGAGTTAAGTGCTCTGTATAGACATTCCAATTTGGTCATCACCATTTAATGGCCCACAGACATCTGCAAATGTCTGACTAAATTGCCTTTTCTTTTCACAAGGAGTTGGGAGGCTTAATTGTCTGTAAACTTGCGGTGGCTTCCTCTCAGTGCACCCAGGGAAGGCAGTCGTGCTTCCTTGGGCAGTTGACTGGTTGGGGTGTTCCATCAGTTTCCTTTGCTAGTAAATGTACCCCTTCTGTCATGAGGTACCCCCTAGTATTTCAGTGCTACCCTCACCCTGGATCACTCAAGACGCAAAGCCGAAGGGGAATAGAGTCCTGTTTTTCTTTCCTTATGCTTCTCCTCATGGGTTTATGCATCACTGAAAAAAATGCTATTGCAGATTAGTAGGAAAGGAGAAATATATCCCAAACCTCTACTGTACTCATTAATTCTCAGGAGATAATCTTACCTCCTCTTTCAATGACAAAATAGAGGTCATTGGGCAGAAAATCTCATACTATCTATTTTTCTTCTTGAAATTCATCTTTATCTTGACTCATTCTAATTTCCTCTGCTCATCTCAGTGGAGATAGCACTCCTCATAGTAGAATAGATTAGCCCTCTCCCTGTGCTCTGGGACCCATCCACCTGACCCTGTGCTATCATCTGGCCTCCTTCTCTCGCACACCATCCATCAATTTGCACCTACAGGGGTGAGGAGAGGCAGAGCACCATTAGGTGCTGGGTTCTGTGTTGGATGAGCAGTTTCTTCCTTGTGGCTCATATGCCTTTTTTTTTAATATGAAATTTATTGTCAAATTGGTTTCCATACAACACCCAGTGCTCATCCCAAAAGGTGCCCTCCTCAATACCCATCACCCACCCTCCCCTCCCTCCCACCCCCCATCAACCCTCAGTTTGTTCTCAGTTTTTAAGAGTCTCTTATGCTTTGGCTCTCTCCCTCTCTAACTTCTTTTTTTTTTTTCTTCCCCTCCCCCATGGTCTTCTGTTAAGTTCCTCAGGATCCACATAAGAGTGAAAACATATGGTATCTGTCTTTCTCTGTATGGCTTATTTCACTTAGCATCACACTCTCCAGTTCCATCCATGTTGCTACAAAGGGCCATTTTTCATTCTTTCTCATTGCCACATAGTACTCCATTGTGTATATAAACCACAATTTCTTTATCCATTTGTCAGTTGATGGACATTTAGACTCTTCCCATAATTTGGCTATTGTTGAGAGTGCTGCTATAAACATTGGGGTACAAGTGCCCCTATGCATCATTACTCCTGTATCCCTTGGGTAAATTCCTAGCAGTGGCTCATATTCTAAGAACACCTTCCCTCAGCCCTACCTCCCTTTCATTTTCCTCCTCATTCGCTCAGCCAAACTTCATGTGTGAGAGAGAATTCAATCACACTGGCTCTGCTTTCTTTGTGCCCACCCATGCCTCTATTTGTCTGACTTCTGTCTGCATTGTGCCAGTAGAGAGCTGTCAGAGGAGCCAGGGCAGAGCTGTCAAAGCTGTCAGTTGATGTCTTGGTGGCTTTGCTTTTTCAGTCTTACTTGTTCTCCTTCTAGTACTTGACCTGGCTGAAATTCCCACCATGAAGTTCTCCCTTCTCTTGGTTTCCAGGACAATCCTGTCTTTGGGTTTTTCTGCTGCTTATCTTAGTATTTTGGAGGGGGGTGGGGGTGGGGCGGTAGGAAGGGAGTGCTGTCCCGCTTCCTCTGCTGCCTCCACACTGTTGCTGTTCTCCAGGAATAGCCTCCGGATCCCTCTTTTCCATCTACACACTTTGTGATGTCAACCTCTCCCACAGTTTCATCCTCCATCTATATTCTAGTGACTCCCAGGTCCCTCTACATATCCCTGATCTCACTCTTATATGTCACACTCTTGTTTCCAAGTGCATCTGTAGTTCTATAGGCACATGGACTTGAACATGTCCCATAGTAACATTATTATATCCTCTCCCTAATCTACGTCTCTTCTTATGTCTCAGATAAAGATTATAGAACAGGAAAGGAAAAAGTAATGAGCTGATAGTTTTAAATTTTATCAATATATTTTGCAGTAATGTAATTTTTGGGAATGCTTCCAAAAGAATGAACTTGGCAAGGATCAGAAAATGGTTTGCACACAGAATGATAACAGTTAAGTACCCAAGTTCTGTCTCTTCCTTCTCACAACCACTGTGCTATCATTGTTTATCTCAAATCCATGGCTTAACTGGAGACAGATGGAGTGCCACAGAGGTTAGAATCCCAAGTCAGAAAGGGCCTTACACAATTCTGAACTGTTGTAAACTTATTCTCTAAACTAACACCTCCATCTGTATCAGGGGGACTGTAGGACTGGAAGTTCCCCGAATTAATTTCTGTGTAGAATGCAATGTTTATTAAAGATTAACTAACCGGAATGTGCTAATTTGAAGCTTACATATTTGTTATAATATTAAAACTCCACGGTAACCACGGTAACTGTGTAGAACTTAGACAACAAAAGATTTTTTTTTTTTTTTTTGAGGGAGGAGAATTTTGTCATTGACATTGTTTAGAAATGCTGGCACATGGGGATGATGAAAAGCAGACTGCGGTTCAGCAAGTTTTATTATTGTTTTAAAATTCTCTATACACAATGTGCCCCTCATTGCCTCCACCTGGGTTAGACAGTTCCCACATTCTGCCACCCTTCGTCTGCTGCTACCTCGTAGAGTTTATACTCTAGCTCTGAAATGTTTACCAACATGAGTTTTCCCCTTGTTCCCCAAACCACTGTTTAGTTCTTTCCTAGATTATTACGGTAGTCTCCACCCTACTTCCTCGGTCACCAGACTTTCTCCCTTGCAGCTCATTCTTCATTACCAGAATTAATTTTAAGAAATCTTACAATACTACTTTTCTATTTCAAAACTCCCAGTGGCTCGTTATTCACTGCTTAAATGAGTAAATAACCTTCTTTAGCATGATGTATGAGGCTCCTCTTCCACAATTCAACCTTAACTTGTCCTTCAGGGTCAACCTGTGCTCCCTATACTTAAACTACATATTTCCACTCTTCCCCATCCCCCAAATATACCATTCTCTTGACCATGGTGACTTTGCACCAGAGGCTGGGGGTGTCTTTCTCCCCTTCATCACTTGTGAACCTTTTCCTTAGTCTCAGACTCGGTCCCTTTTCTTCTGTGTTCTCATGGTTCTCTGCACACATCTCATCGGAACACATGGAACATGTTATTACAATTTTAAATTTGCACTTCTGCCTCTTTGGAATGACTGTGAGCCCTTGGAGATCATGCTCATCTTTGTATCCTCAGCAACTATCAGAGTCGTTAGCGAATAACAAGCAGGTTTTGAAAATACATTAGTTGAAAAAAGTGGACTTGAATATGTAACGAAGGAACCAAGTGTGGGCAAACTGTGTAGAAACTTTGGAGAGCTTTTGGCAAATCTCACAAGTAAAGATCTTCAGTTGTGACTGAATTTTTAAAATATAATGCTGAAGAAAAAAAAAAACAGCTGCAGAACAGAAACACTACATTTATCCTGCATTTGGAAACATGTAAAATAATATTATACTATACAGTGTGTAGGGACACACACATATAAATAAAAGTATGAGATATGAATGGGAATCTAAGAAATCAGGCCATTTAAGGGTAGAGGAGGGGAAGGGGATTGAGGAAGGATATATGTCGGCAATGTTTTATTTTTTAAGCTCCATACAGGACACACAAATGCTCATGAAAGAGTAAAAGCACGAAAACATGAAAAAGAAACAAAAGATGACACTTAGGTTGGCTGGATTTTGGATTTCCTTGTCTAGACCTGGTGAGGTCTCTAAAACATCATCTCTGGGAAGTGACTAATGTGGTCTTAACAATAGATTTAGATGCTTGTGTATAATTTCCCTAACTTCCTTGTTATTCACTTTATGTACCATGATCGTTATACAGAGTTAAAAAAAATAAGCATAAGAACATTCCTTTCTTAATTTGTCCTTCCTTTGTTTTTCATCTTACAGCTAGCAGCTACAACAGCCCATGGGAAAGCCTGGCATGTGTCTGTATGTCTGTCTTAGTTAAAGCATGCATCAGCTCTTAGGTTTTTCTCAAATGTTTAAAAGACTATTTAACTTGAGTTCCACTAACTAACTCATTCCAGCAGTAAAGCTACATGTCCTGGGCTATCTGTGCAATCTGGAATACTTTTAGGGGGCTCATTTATTCTAGTTGGGATGTAGTAATTTAAGGCAGAGGTAAAAGATACTCAAAATGGTGCACAATTTTCCAATGCCTGAGAAACTAAATTTTAAAATTCAAGGAGGAGAAATCACAGGCTAGTTTTCTGTTCTAAAAGGGGAGTTGTGGTCCGAATTCGGACAGCCCTGTTTCCTGAGGGACAAAGACACCTGATAAGTGGGAGTCCCACCCACTTCTGGCTTTAGATTGGCAGAACATGGCAGAGTGACCCAGAAGCTGGGCTAAAGTTTGGCCTCTCCAGCTGGCATGGAAATGAAAAGGGGAATAGGGAAAGATTGAGCAATGATTCAAGCCAAATGGAGTTGAATTGTGGAATTTAAGGTTATGTTCTTGCGTTATGTGGAAATCAAGATTATGGTCTTTGCTTCATTTGTTTTGGTATGATCTCTTCCTCATTGTTCCCTCACCTGAAAGTAAATAGTTCACGAATTAAGACAGCTAATTGCAGCAGATGTCTTGGGAAAGTATTCCCCCACCTGAGAGGAAATGGTAAAAGCCATGAATTTCCAAAGAGAGCCTGTCCATTGACACAGTCGGTCATCAGGGGCCCAGCACGAAACAGAATTCACTTGACAGGGTTCGAATGAAGCGTGGGGAAGTTAAGGCAGCAAGGCATGTAGAGGCAATGGGAACAAAAATCTACCACACCTCGGTCCCAAGGAGTGAAGAAACATTGTTCCACTAACCCAGCTCGGGGAAGAGCTGTGGAGAGGCCACCATGGGCTCTGCAGTCTTGCTGAGGCCACAGTTTCTGCCCAGGAGGCAGTGCTTAAGGCAGAGAGGGAACAGGCAGAACACCAGCCCCCCCCCCCCACCCCCTCCTGTTTTCTGGTTCAGCAAGGCAATATGAGTATTTCAGTCTGCAAGGGTGGGCCTCTGCAGGCAGAGCAAGGCAGGAGGGCCAAGCTAGGGTCTGGGGGGCGTGGAGGAGAGCAGGTGCAGAAGAGTAAACAACACGCCATCGCCCCCAAGAGTGTGGCAGGAGAAGGCACTCAAGCAGCAGTAGGAAATAATTGTCATGCCAGCTCTTTATCTGGGGACTGCTTAATGGTCCAGCAGATGTGTGAAATGACATCTGATTGACTTTCTTTTTCAGACGGTCCTAGGCCAACGCCTCTTTCAAATAACCAAGTTGTTTTTTTTAAATCAAATCTTTGAAGGCTGATTAAATAATGTTATTTTACCAATGAGGGTGGTTTTAAAACCCTGCAACGGAAGCAAACTTGGCTTTTGTCAGAAAATTAGTAAATGTGATACCAGAAATCGCTGCGGCTGTGTGCACTGAGCTAAAGTTAGTCCGAAAGTTTAGGATTATTTATATCCAGGTGCCTTTTAATCACACCTGCTTCACGGCCCCCTCCTCACTGTCTTTGTTGGTGGGGGCAGTTTGTCTCCTTCCCAGATGGCCCTGTTCCTCAGTTTTCCTCAGGCACAGCCTCTGTAAACAGGCAAAACGAGGATGACCCCCACTATCTCCTCCAACATCCCAAGCTCAACCTTACATTTCATACAAATTTGCTCAGCATTTAGGAGAGAGCTGTTTGTTGTTGAAGGGGAACGGTCTTTTTAGCTATAATTATTCTGAACATTAGTGTGGCAGTGACAACAGATGTTTAAGTGGTCCCACTAGGGGGCCGTAGTCAGGAAAAAGCACGGGTACAACTACCTCTTACAAGGCATTTTGGAGTAGCAGGTAACAGACTGAAAAGAGGTAACAAATTGAATTCTATCCATCTGGGGATCGAAATTGCACTATCTAAAGACAGATTGCACTTCATATATTTGGACCCCTTCTATAATAATTTATAACAATCTGAAAAAGGCGACATTTCCCCCCTGTTCAGTTGATGGAACACATATCTAGGAAATCCAAATAGATAAGAATTTGTATTCAAAGATAGGATGCCTTTCAAGTAATCAAGTTTGGGGGTTCTCAATATAACTGCAGTGAATCAACTGTGAAATCAGGAAATAAAGAGCATTTCATAGGGAGGGGGAAAGTTTCCTTCCAACGTGTTCCCTTTTCTTTCTTCTTCTAACAGCTTACAAATTCTCTTTCCCTCTCTACATACAAATACGTAACTTTAGGTCATTTTCCTTTAGATTTTGCACCCCCCCCAAATTGTCCGAATATGATGAAAATCTACCCTTGGGTATTTTAAGAAATGCACACATGTGTATCCATGTTCAAGTTTCCATTTGTTAACTCTGCATCTGGCAGTCATTTAGGAAGTATTTGTTGAGTGAGTGCATCAATTTCTCCTCCAAATATGCTTGCATTTAGGACACCCCCAGCTTTAGACCTCATTGATATATCTCCCATGTGCATTGATGTGATACACTATACCATCTTTCCTTACAGCAGCCATAATTCCCTACAGTCCCATCCTTTGGAGACAACTTAGAGCAGCGGAAGGCATGGGGTCACCTGGATTCCAGTTCCAGTTCTACAACCCAGGCTATTTAATGCTAGCCTCTCAGTTTCCCTTTCTGAAAAAAAAAAAAAAAATTGGAGTGGTCACCATATTGCTTCCTAGGGTGGCTCTGAGGATTTACTAATATTGTGCCTTCAAAGTCCAACAGAAGGACATGCAAGGGGTTCAATAGCTATTAGTTTCCTCGTTTCCTTTTCAACCTGTCTGTGTCACAGTCATCTGTTTTAACTGGTGGTCCTGCAGTGCGGTGTAACTCTTTCTTTATGGCGCACAGCTCAGCAATGACACCTGAAGTTACTGGTTCATTGTCTTTCCTCCCCAGAAGGCTTAACTCCCCAAGGACAGAAACTGGATTTGCCTGATTTGTCACTGTATCCTTGGAGCCTTGCATAGCAGGCGTTTAATAAATACATACTGAATGTAGCTTGGTGTTACACAATCACAGGACTTGAGAGCTGGTGAGGATCTTAGTGATTACCTTGTCCAGCCCCTCATTTTAAATGTGGGAAAACCGAGACTTGGAGAAATAAGGGACTTATCAGAAGTCATTTACATAGAGTGTGTTAATGCAGCCCTTTCTACTCTTTCCACTAAGCCACGCTTCTTGATGATGATGCAGAAAATGACGTTGAGAATTGCAAGGGTATTGTGGAAACTCACATCTCTTCCGGGGCTGCAGACAGGCCCACACTGTCCTCCTCTGCCTTCCACAGGTATATATCTGGGATAAAAATCAACTCTGCTCTGGGCACCTGGGTGGCCAGGTCAGTTGAGTGTCAGACTCTTGATTTCGGCTCAGGTCATGATCTCATGGTTTGTGGGATGGAGCCCCACATTGGGCTCTATGCTAACAGTGCTCAGCCTGCTTAGGATTCTCTCTCTCCCTCTCTCTGTCCCTCCCCTGCTCATTCTCTCTCTCTCTCTCTCTCTCTCTCTCTCTCTCTCCTTTTCTCCCCTCCCCAAATAAATAAATAAGCATTTAGAAAAAAATCAACTCTGCTCATGGTTATCAGATTTGACGAGAATTTTACTAAAGTTATACTGCTAGTACCATCTTCCTATTTCACAGGTAATTGCCAACATCATCAAAAGGTCTTAACACCACTCCCCAGGCAGGATGGGTGAAGGTGTGAGGGTGGGGGTGGGATGGACAGTGGGGGAAGGTGATGAGAGAGAACACTTTTAAGCCTTTTTCAGGTTGCCTTTGAGTGTGGGGTGCACTCAAGATAGGAAACATTGCCTGTCAGCCCTCTGTAATTACTTGATTTGGCATATGCCAATTATTATTAATTTAAATATAGTAAGTTACAGCTGGCGTTTCAATGTGTAACACTTTCTGGGTAGTGCAGATAGAAATGGACTGCAAAGCAAATAATGTAGATTCCTCATTAGGGAAGTCAACCCTTGCTAGAAGCTGGTTGTATGACATCCAGCTGTGTCCCTGACACCTCCCTTGTTCCATGTGAGGGATCTGACAACGGGCCTTGGGAAAGGATGCCCCTCTGTGCCGTGTACATCAGCAGGTGTTTCCCCTTATGAATCAGAAGCAGATGTCTGGTTAGGCAGAATGTATGGCAGCTTGACATGTCTGGCCCCAACTAACAGGAAGACTATGACCCATAAATTGTACTAATAAAATACCATCACTATAATTTTGACCAAGCCATGAAACCAGCAACACGGAAGGAGGCTAGATCCCACAGAGGGGCTTGTGATTGGCTCAAAATTTAGAGTTGTTTGTTGAACCCTGCACCCTGCCATTGATATGAGGCAAATTTTATGAGACAAACGACAATGAGACTCAACCCCCAAGTGTTCTTATTTGTAAAATGTGAGCAGTAGAACTTATTAAGCAAACATTTTACGTCTCTGCTCTGTGTCAAGTGCCCAAAAGTCTCAGAAGAATGAATTTTCAGGGCAAGATCGGAGTCTGTTTAGGGACTCTGATGACAGGGCCATTTTCAAACAGTTCGTAAATAAACAAATATATCAAACACCAAGTGCTTTCAGAAAGTATGGGGAAAGAGTTACCATCCTGCACATTTAGCTCCACAATGTGGGAAGCTAATTAAGAAAAGAAAAGAAAGAAAGAAAGAAAGAAAGAAAGAAAGAAAGAAAGAAAGAAAGAAAGAAAGAAAGAAAGAAAGAAAGAAAGAAACTTTTCCAATAAATGGTAAATCTATGCAAACAAAATTTTAACTATATCATGAACTGTCCATAAGCTACTTTTTAGAACATGTTCTAAATACCAATACCATGTTCTTTTTAGAACATGAATGATATTCAAAATTGGTGCAGAATTGCCATCCTTTTCCTATCATTTGGGGTTATTTCCTATGATTTTTTTTGTCCTCAGCTTCCCTCCCCTAAAAATTTAATTGTGTCATTTTGGTAAAATGCTGCTTAATTTCAAACTTTACTTCATTCCGGTTTACATTTATAAATGACACAAATAACCTGTACTTTCTTTTTAGTAAAGATTCTGAGGATAGTTTCAGAATCACTTTACCATCTGATGGTATCTGTAGCTTTTAAAATTTGCCCCCAAATAACTACCGTAATCATGATAGTTACTGGGGTAGAGCATACTCACACCAGTGAAAAGATACAAACTAGCGTGGAAGGAAAATGAGGACAAAGTAGCTGCCAGCGTGCAGAATGCTACAAATCTATTCTGTGCACAGCTACTTTACTGACAACAAAATAATACACATTTGTGAAAGGAAATGGATGGGGAAGGCTGAGGGTGTTTGATTTAAAGTAACTCTGTTATCTGTCATTTGAGGGGGGAAAGTTGTGCTGATTTTAAAACAATACTTGAGTTACAGATGTTTCCAGACCCCTTCCCTGATCCAAGGAAACAAAATACCATTCAGCAACAAACCCAGATTTGGAGATGGGGTTTGTTCCAATATAAACATTTCTTAGCTAGACCTTCTCTATGAAACTGCATCGTCAATTTTTCCATATACAGTGGGAAAGACAAAGCTTTTAGCTTAAAAGGCATTTTCACCCGCAGTGCAGAGCGCCTGGAATGCATAGTGTAGGGACGCCATGGCTCACCATTGATGTCAAGTTGAATGCTGATAGGGCCACCAGAATTACAGAGTTATGTCAGAATGTACATATGCCGCAAACAAAAAACCCAGCACTGCTTTGGCTTTCAGTACTTGGTATTTACTTGGTCATTTAGTCTTTCTTTTTGTTTTATGTACCACCGTTCACCTGAGACCTAGTTTAGAGTGTAGCACAAAGCAGGCATTTGACGAATAAGTGAGAGATGCATAAATTATTACCTTTTTTGAGCACTTCATATTGAAGGCACTTGGCAAGACAATTTAGGGAATCAGAAGATGAATCACGGACACTGATGGCCTGTGTAACTTGCCATAAAGGCAGGGTAGAACGTACTAAGATCATAGTGTAACAGGAGAGGTACAGAGAAATGCTGAGAGACTGAAGAAGGAAAGCTTACTTTTTTTAAAGTTTATTTATTTATTTTGAGACAGAGAGAGAGAAAGAGAGAGAGAGAGAATCCCAAGTAGCCCAACATGGGGCTTGATCCCAGAAACTGAGATCATGACTTGAGCTGAAACCAATAATCGGACTTTTAACCGACTGAGCCACCCAGGAGTCGCAGGAAAGAGGACTTTTACCTTGGGAGTGGGGGGGGGGGGGGGGGCGGGACATACTTCAGAGGAGGTGACCATTGTGTCAAGGGTTTTTTTTGTTGTTTTGTTTTTGTTTTTTGGTTTTTTTTTTGTTTTTTTTCTTTGTTTTTTTTTTGAGGAAAGCTGGAGCTGAAATGCTGGAAAGCATAGGTCAATTTTTAGTCACTCCCCATAAGGTACAAAGGCTCAAACTTTTATTCCTTCTGGTTTTGTTTATTTGTTTGTTTTGTTTTGTTTTCTCAAAGCAGGCATTCTTCATTCCTGGTAATCTACTTCAATATACTTCAATAATCCACTTCAATCTATAAATTGGACCTACCATTTTTCTACTTTCTGGGATCTTCTTTGGAAAGATTGGTTTAATATCACCATTAAACTCATGTGACATCTTCCGTAACCTTCTTGCTTACACTATACTCACACAGAGATATGACTCTCTCTGTTCAAACATTGTAGATAATATTAGAGGCATCCCCTAAACCCTGAAGTAAGTGTTAAGTATGCCTAGAAGCCTCAATAATTCTTTGTGGTCCTCAGAACTCCACGAGTGACTTTCATGTGGAGAGGAATGTAGGAATTTTGGAAGTGGCAATAACTTCCAAGTTATAATTGATGCATGGGGAGAATGTCATTCAATTATAAAAAGAGGATCTTTTTATTTTATCCTTTTTTCATTTTGCTGTCTAGTGAAATTTTCCCAAAGTGAGGGGAACAAAAGAATGGTGGTAGAAATGCTTGGTTTTCTGGCCTTCTGAGTAGCTATTAGATTGACTTAATTTACTTAGAACCCACCAAGAATTATAGCAAAAACCTGGTACCCTTGGTTTTCAATACTCTATTGTCAACAGCCCGGTCTCTGAGCAGCTGAAATAGAGCAGAAAACTGTCCTCATTTAAAACTTCAACTACTATTTCAGTTTTTTTTTTCCTTTTTGAAGTTTGTAAATTTCTTAGTTCAGATGATTTGAACTAAGCTTGAAGGAAATCCATGCTGACTCATGACTTTGAGGAGAAAGCACATTTTCTAGTTGAATATGAGCTTATGTTAGCAGATTAAAAAAGGAGAGAGATTGTAATCAAAGGAAAATCAAGACAGTTTAGATAATCTGAGATGAAGATATGTCTTAAAACTAAAAAAGGGTCCCACACTTGTTAGCTTTCAAAATAATTAAAATGGAAGAGCAGACAGAGATGGTCTACAGGAAAGAAACAAAAAACAACTCCATGCTTATTTCCACTGAACATTTTGATATATTGCAGGTCCAGAAACACGGGTCACAGGAAAAATGTGGTGCATCTGCCAAAATAATCACAAATCCTCTCTGAGAGTAGGAAGAATCCAGTCCTTTAACAAAACCAAGAGATTTTAAGCATCGAAAAAAGAACATTATACTTCCCTCATAAAGATTATTACTCTGACCTTACGAAGATACTTGTATCACCTTAAATACAGTATTACTGTCACCATGCTGAGGATCCTCCTCACATCCAGGGGGGAGGACCAGGAGGGAGGATAAGGGAGGACGGTACCTGCCATTTAGAAAACAAACCACTGACTGGGCAGCAGTTAAGAGCTATTCTGCCTCCCACAGACCTTCCTACCTTGCGGACCACAAAGGTCAGCAACCCCCTGAGATTGTCGTTATCAGATTCAGGACACGTCTGAGCAGATGCTGCTCATGGCACAGTCCCTGGATTTCACCAACTATAGTTCTGCTGGGACGGGGCAGATTTTATTGGCGACACGGGTACTAATGAAAGTAAAGTAGCTGAAACTCGGAACTGTCACAAAGCAGGGTGGGAAGGTCACGGTGGGATGTGTCTGCCAGAGTAGACTGCTTTGGTGCTCTCCTACATTTCATTTTCCTCATTAATTTCTCATGTTACAGTTGTTTTGCTGCATGGTAGGGGAATTTGTTAAAGTCATGTGGAAACCTGAATGATGCTCGTGTGCAGGGGGAGTGGCAGACGCGATGTGGCCTGGGAATTTTTCAAATTAGCTCTAAAATTGCTTTCAAACAAAAGCATTATTGTTCACTTTTGAAATCGATATTTTTTTTTCTGTCTTCTTTTTAAGATCCAGGATGTGTTGTTTATTTTTTAGGACCATCAGAAAACTGTAGCCGGAAATTCTGGAATCTTATTGCACTCGGAAGTCTTCTTTCTAAGTATTGGTGCTGAAAGCATAATTTAAGGGGTCAATAGCCATAGGGGGCCAAGGCAAAGATCTCTGAAATAAAAGAAAGGTTATGAATGATGTGGTTATAAGTTAAATTCAAAACTGGGATAAATATAATGACGCAAAGGCTAAGAGAATTTCTAGTATTTCTGTACCTAAATTACTCAGGACTAAGGCATAGGTGGTGGCATAAGACATAACACGAAAGTCCCATGGATGTGCTTTTGTCTGATGCAGCTTGTTTAATGTCTCGACACACAGGGCTTCAGCTGTTCTTCACCCCTCTTACTTGTTCCGGTGATGGTATTCATGCTGTGATGCGGGGCGAGGGGACTGCTCCAAAAGCCAGGAAACTTGGTTTCTGGCCCCAGCTCTAGAAACCTGCTGCGGGACCTTGAGGAAGTGACTAAACTTTTGGCTCATTTCCTTCTCTTTCAATGACATTAGTGGCAGAGTGATTCCTCTTCCCATCTAAACAGTCTATAATTCTGTAAAATTTCTTGTGGTCGCAATAAGGCCACATGCTACGAGACTGTGGGAAAATCATCTGACATCTCCATGTTCCCATCCATTAGATTAATAACCCATGGCCTGCCTGTTTTATAAGGTGGTTGCCAGGAATAAAGGTGGAAAGAGGCAGGAATACATCTAGAAGACCATGGAGGCTTTGTAAGCATTCACATTATTTTCCAACTGAGTTAGTAGCCATTGGAGATTCCAATATCTGGCAGCTATGAATAACGCTTGTCCAACATCAATAGCGTTTTTTTTTTTTTTGATGTTTATTTTTCTTAGTAATTTCTATGCCCAGTGTGAGGCTCAAACTCACGACTGCGAGATGAAGAGTCACGTGCTTCTTTGGGCCAGCCAGGTGCCCCTAATATCAATAGCTTATCTTTCAAGATGAAGAGAGTTTTCCTAATTCGTTGGAAGATTGGTTCTCCCTAGGTGTTCTGCATATACATCACAAAGCAAAATAAAGCAAAGTGAAAATTGCCTTGATGACACTGTGAAACGCTTAAGGTGTCACTGTTCTTATTCAAGTGAAAAAGTAAAGATAAGTTACAGTTTGTAATATTTATTTTCTCCCTTTTCATAGATGTAACATTTATGTGGAAGCATTTTCGCCTTTGGGGATAAAGGACCACAGACCAGTACAATGCTGCATTGAGGGAGGGAAGAATAAGATCAAGAACCATCTTTTTAGCTCAGAGTGCGGGTGAGAAGCTGTAGTTTAGAACAAGATGAGGCTTTGGATAAGTGTTGGAATAAGATGGTGTTTATGGCAACGGAATAATTGGATTAAAAAATAAAAACCAAGCAAACATCTGACCGTTCCTCTGAGGATCAAAGACACCAGTTATCTGGTCTGCTCGCTGCCACCCTATACTCTTTCCAAAACTCCTTTGTTAGGTGTCCTGAGTAGCCCCAGGTAATAACTGAGACAAAACTGGAATTTCCTTATTTCCTAGGAAAGGGCCAAAAATATCATCAAACAAGGAAGAGGAAGCATAAAAATATCTCTCAGGAGAGCACCAATTGTTTAGAGGTTTCTAGCTCATGTTTGGCACAGCTGCAGAGGTGCTCGGAACGTCAGAGGCTCTGTGCAAATCAGCAGGTGTGTGCACCGCTGGGAAACTGCCTAGGAGACACTGATTTGGACGACATTTGGGGTACCATTTTGGAGACCGGTCATGATTTAGAATATCAACGTGGGAGCTCCCAGCATAACGGTTTACTCAAATGTTACTCAAACATTTTAGAGTAGAGATCTCCTTCCCCCCCGCCCTTGCCCCCCGCCCCCCCCCCCAGTGAAATAGCATGTGGAATTCATCTACAAAACAGATTAAAAAAAAAAAAAAACAAGAAGATGTTCTGGTTGAAGGAAGCAAAGCCCCAACTTCCTGCTGCTCAGCCTCCCTCACCCCAAATTATAGCCAAGGCATTTCTGTAAGGCTTCAGCTTGGAAGTCACTGATTTAGTAGGTCTTGTGTTAAAAAGTCTCCAAAGAGATTTTTCCCCATGATGTAATATGTTTCTACAAACATCAACATCAGCAGTGCCTTTGACAAATCTACCCCTCACCCTTGCTCTCCAAACATACAACAAGTTGTCTTAATAGAATCTCTGCAATGACCACAGCATCTTTTTCCCTCCTTTCCAGACTACAGCCACCATTCGCTTCCAGGTCCTTCTTACTCTCTTCTGGATAATTACCAATGCATGACATAGGTGATTATTATTTTTTTTTTAGTGTTTATTTTTGAAAGAGAGAGAGAGAGAGAGAGAGAAGGGGGAAGGAGCAGAGGGCGGGGGGGGGGGGGGACAGAGGATCTAAAGCAGGCTCTGTGTTCACAGCAAAGAGAGCTCAATGCAGGGCTCGAACTCATAAACTGTGAGATCATGACCTGAGGTGAAATCAAGAGTTGGGCACTCAACTGACTGAGCCACCCAGGTGCCCCAACATCGGTGATTCTGATTCCAGGCTCTCTGCTGCTTCCTGCCCAATGCATCTAGTAGCCTGTTTCCAGATTAATGTTGATCTGGAAGCACAACTCTCATTGAGTTTCTTCTCTTCTCTGAAATCTTCAGTGACTCCTGGTGGTCTAGTCTCACCAGCTGAGACTGTATCTCTTTCTAGAAGAAACCCTCTGTCTTTTGTCTTTCCTTATCCTGTCCCTTCACCTTGAATTTCCCTCAGTCTTAAAGATTTAACTCAGGGGTGCCTGGGTGGCTCAGTTGGTTAAGCATCTGACTTCGACTCAGGTCACGATCTCACAGTTCATGAGTTTGAGCCCTGCGTTGGGCTCCGTGCTGACAGTGAGGAGCCTGGTTGGGATTTCTCTCTCTCTCCCTCTCTCTCTCTGCCCCTTCCCCACTTGTGCATGCTCTCTCACTCTCTCTCTCTCTCTCAAAAAATAAATAAATAAATAAATAAACATTAAAAAATAAAAATGAATCATTGCTTAACATACTTCACTGGGTAGGTGTTATGGTTCCTATGTGTCTCACAAATTCCTACGTTGAAGCTCTAATACCCAATGTGACTGACTGTATTTGGAGACAGGGCCTGTAAGGAGGTAATAACGGTTAAGCAAGGTCATAAGGGTAAAGCTTGATAGAACCGGTGTCTTTATACAAGAGGAAGAGACACTAGAGAGTCCTTTCTCTCTCTGCACATGCATGGAATAAAGGACAGGTGAGGACCCAGAGAAATGATGACTATTTACAAGCCAGGAAGAGAGCACTCACCATAAACTAAGCCTGAAGTCTCCCTGATCTTGGACTTCTAGCCCTTTTCTAACCATTTTCCCTAAGGACCTGCTTTTACCACATTTTGGTTTCTCTCTTTATCCTTCTCTCAAGTTCTTTTAAGTCATAGATCCACAAAGTAAACTCAGGAGCCTACTGAGATGATTAATGCTTAGCATAGCTGGAGACACGTGAAAATATACACTTTCAGAAATTACGTCAATTTTTATTCCTATTATGTCCAAAGAAGAACCTTTCATTGTTACTGAGATGATAAGGTCAGTTTATGCTCTAAATTAAAAAAAAAAAAAAGCAAAAATATAAACATACCAGTAATTAGAATATTCTTTATAGACTTGTCAACTACTATGACCTTTCTGGCATTCCTGGAGGATACTGGGGATCCCTGTTAGTTGAGCTAACGTAAGGCACTGTGAGATTTAGAAACACAGATGTTAAAGGATCATTATAGGATAAAGATTACAAGCTTGGAGCCAGATTCTAACCTGTGATCTTGGATAAGTTACTCAGCTTTTTTATGTGACTCAGTTTCCCCATCTATACAATGGTATTAATGGTAGTGCCTTCCTCACTATGTTATGAGGAATAAATGGATTAATAACGCAAAGTGCCTAAAACAATGCCTGGGACACAGCAAGTGCTAATCAAATGCTTAGGAGTTAAAGCTAAAAGTATCTTTGAAATCAGTCAACTAGGTGTCTCAAAGGGGTTTGAGGATAGCTGACGTTCAAGGCTGTTCTAAAATAGCCCCTCTCAGGGCTGGGGCTGCATCGAGGAGATTTAGAGTCTGCCAGCAAGATGCAGATGCCCCCTCTGATGCACGAGAGGCACAGACCCTGACTCACTCACGAGCACTTTCCTACAGATCTCAATCCGTCTAGAGAAATTCCAGCTTGAGAAGGAGCCACGGCAATTCTCATCTTGTGGACGTAGCTCTTCCCTATCTCTTCATGTTATCTTTCTAGCCTAGCACAAAGACCACACTTCTCACTCCCGGGAGACACATGATCCTGAATTAGAAAGCATCCCTTATTCACAAGAGAAACATTACGATTCCACTATTTCCTGAAAGGCGTGAGCAACACCCTATTTTCAAGCAGTGCCACAAGTAAATTCTTCCCCTGCCTCGCCTCCCTTACTCTCAAGGGCACAGAGTCTCCAGGGGTACCGTTTCTAGGCTGGGGGTGCTGTGTCCTGCCCAATCTAGGGCAGGTTATCAAATTAGGCTTCCTCTACCTTAACATGAAGTCTCAGTTGATGGCTAGACTGTGCATACTGTAATGCTGTGATTTCAGTTGATTTTTTTTTAGGTTTATTTATTTATTTTTGAGAGAGAGAGAGAGAGCCCGCATGCATTTGAATGGGAGAGGGGCAGAGAGAGAAGGAGAGGATCGCAAGCAGGCTCAGCACTGTTAGTGTGGGAACCCAATGCGGGGCTTGAACTCACGAATCATGAGATCATGACCTGAGCCAAAACCAAGAGCTGGACGCTCAACCACCTGAGCCACCTAGGCACCCCTCAGTTGACGTTTGTGATGAATCGATAATCTGTCACTGGCTTTCCCTTCCTTTTGCACTGAGTGTAAATACATTCTCCTTTCTAGAGCTTGTTATGTGCCTTTCACTATTAAGAGATGCAAGGACATGAGCCTCCCCTCAGTAGTTCTCTGTGTCCCTCACTTCCTCTAACGTCATCCCTCCGGTGTCTCCGTGTGGAGCTTCACATTTACAGTCACTGTGAAGGGTCTGGATAGGGCAGGTGGCAGCACTCTGGAGCCCAGGTGTGGGAGAGTGACTTTCATGGACACACTTAGGTGTCTGCAACTGAAGCTGTGTGGGAAGCCTCCTTGGTGGTCACCTTGGAAAGGCTCATGTCTAAGGCTGGGCCAGTGCTCTGTCCTGCAACCACCCTCACCAAGAAGTAGGGAGAAGGGCCCATTAACGCCCCCACCTCCCACCCCCACCCCACCAGATCAGTCCCTGTGTTTCCTTTGGGCTCTAGGCTCCTCAGTCTTGGGGTTCTAACCGGGGTGGCCACTGTGATGCTGAGTGATTCTCTTCCTTAAGCCAGCTTCCCTTCAAGTAGCTTAAACTGTTATCTATTTGTTAGATAATCACAGAACTCCGTTGCTAGAAGTAACCTTGTTTTTGTTTGCTTATTTTGTTTTCTTCTTTTTAAACTGTAGAAATCGAGGGCCCAGGAGGTGAAGGGACATGCCCAGGTTCCTTTAACTGGTAAAGGTGATCAGGTTGTTAGTGGCATGGCCAAGAACCAGAAGAGTTGGTTCCAAAGTCACATTCCAGTGCTTGTCCCACTTTGCTGAATTCCGTGAGCCTCTCTTACTGATTGTTCAACTCAAGAATAAATAGAAGCAATAAAGAGCAAAGTGAATAACAGTATGTTAGAAGCAAGCAACTTTTCCCTTAAAGATATATATCTTTAAGAGAAAAATTATATAGATAGATAGATAGATAGCCCATAGAAATAGCTTGAAAGAGTATAAGGCTGGAAGTCAGAAGACACAGTTTTTGGCACTGCTGGTAATGAATGAGCTTTGTGTCTTTGAGTGAAGCACCTTAACCATCTCCCACCCCGAGGCTCAGTTTCCCTATCTACAAAATGAGAAGGTTGAATCTCTAAACTCTCTTTCTAGATCTAACATTCTGTGATCCCTTTGATTTTACGGTTCACACCGCAAGATATAATAGAGTCATACATCCAATAATAACCACCCACCGCCTCTGCATTCAAACACGTCTCCTTTACGCCGAATTCTGTGCTGCAATAGGGGCTTCAGGGCTGGTTCCTTATAGATGGAATTTCAGTGAGTATGACACACAACAATTCCAAGGGAACAATACAGAATGAGGCAATTTATTCATGCACCACAAACACTGGCTCATCGCCAGGCATTCAGGCACTGTTTGGTCTCCAAATAACACGCATTTAGCACCTCACCTGTGACCTGGGGATTGACAGAATCACAGACGACAGAATCACTCTCCTGCTCTCGGGACTCACAGGCGTATCAGCAGGTAGAGAGGTTACTTTTAGGTCACTCTTCGCTTGTTAAATTGTATCACTGTTCCTCAAGGGGGAAACACACGTTGCCTGGCCAATGAAACTTGAAAGGCATTGTAAAATAACTCTCCTGTGGAAGGAGAGGCCAGCCCCAATTTTAAGCCCCAGATCCCGAATTTGTGCTCTGGTTCTTGCTGTAATACTAGATGGTTCTACAGCCCTAGCATCCCAACGTATGAGGCCCACTAAACATTTTCTTGCCTTCTGCTGGTGTCTATATTATACATTCCTTTGGGCTGACACTTGGCTTTACAGAGCTGTGTAGTGCAGTGTCCTATGTTGCAATTTACTCTGTAAACAGACAACATGATTGCACGGAACAGTCACCTCTGAGGCGAGTTTTAGTGAAAACATCTCTAATCTTCAGACTCCCTCATTTCCTTTGAAGTAATTGTGCCACTTCATCTAATGGAGGGCATGATTTCAAAATAAATATGAATGCACAAAGTCTGCACTGTGCTCAAGGGTCCCTTTAGCGGTAGTATGCACAGCATGGATTACTGGTCTAGTCTGCAAGAGATGTGCGCGCACACAGCTGTTGGTGGTATGGGATTTCTCCAACTCGTCAGTTCTCATGGAGTCATAAATGTAGATATTTCACTCCATTTAGGTAAACACTAGATGTCTCGCTTCTTCCAAAACACAACGTACAAACCAAGAAAGTGCTGGAAGTGAAAAGAAGGTCATATTGCATATTGCTCAGAGTATGTCAGACCACCCCTCTCTCCTCTTTTTTTTTTAAACAGTACTTGTTTCTGTATTTTTTTTCTTTATGCAGGGGATTTGAGCTTGAATATGGACATTTTCCCACTACCATTCAGCCTCGGAATGCTGTTTTCCCCAAGTTTCTCATGATAAAAAGACTCAGATTCAGACCCTAACTGCTGGCAGCTGAATTTCATTAAGACTTTGATGGGAAACTTAAGTTGGAATTACAAACATCTGTGGCTAAGCTTCCCTTCAGTAAACCATTTCCCAGAATTTAACTTTACCACACTAGGAGCAAAAAAGAAAACAGTTGGAAAAAGAATGCTGCTCTTTGGCAAATACTGGAGTAGATATTTAAATATTCTTCTATGTGGTCATCACATCTCAGTGAACCAGCAGGCTTCCTGGTTTTAGAAAATAAATAAATAACTGTTTGGAAATACCAACGTGTGGAACTCAAAGATGTACTGGTAATCTGGTTTTAATGGTTTCTAATCAATCAAATGTCTCAAAATTATGTCTGGCCATCATTATATTTATATGGTTACTCTGAGTGAGGAAAAGCCCAAAAGGAGAGAAGTGTTTTTGACGTTACATATTTCAAAAAATTATGAAAAAGTCAGATTTGAGAATTTAATTGTGAAAGAAAAAAAAAGTTATGGTCCTTTTCATATCAAAGATGTTGGTATTTTTGTTTAACTTTTCCGGAATTTAGAAAAATTCATTCATTTCTCTTCACTGATCAGATCACCCAACTGGGGAAAGGCTATGTTTAAAGAACCATTAGGGATACAGTGATTATAAAAATTAAAGTCCAGTCTCCGTCTCCTCCAATGTTGCCTGATCAGTCCATTTGTACAGAAAAGTTGGAAATAACCAAATTTACAGAATAAATAAAAGTTTAGAAAAAAATAAACCGGTAACACAAGTCTTAACTTGCAGTAGATAAAAACAGTGGAAGAGAAAGGGAGAGAAGGGAGGTACAGAAGAGAGGGAACTAAAGGCAGACTTTGTTAGGTAGCTCCTAGACATTATTTCACAATAATCTTGCAAGGCAAATACTTTTCTGTTCATTCTACAATCAAACAAACTGAGCCTCTGAAGGATGAACTAATTTGTTCAAAGTCAAACAGCTAGAAAGTAGTGGGGCTGAATTCACAGCACATCTGTCTGGCTAGACGCCCATGTTGTACCTTTGGTGAAAGGTGAATTTCAATTGTTGTTGAGCAGAGACTGAAATAAATAGCTCTTGGGCTAAACTGGGCCATCAGACGCACTTCCCACAGGGTATTAAAACAAAATGAGTCAGCAAATTTACTTAAGAATCCGGACTCTGTTTTCTCCTGAAAAAACAAAAGACCTGGCAACACAGAGGTGGGTGTCCCTCTGGAAGAGGCAACCCTTCTACTGTCACTTTGGATCTGTCACTCACAGGATGTATTCCTTTCACTGCCCAGTTTTTTTTTCGTTAGTTTGTTTGTTTTTGTTTTTGTTTTTGCTTGGCCTCTCTAGGAATCCAAGTTTTAAAACTTTTTCTGTACCATACAATCAGCAATTCCACTTTTGGATATCTACCCCAAATTGCTGAAAGCAGACTCAAAACAGATATGTGTAAGCCAATGGACACAGTAACACTATTCACAGAAGCTAAGAGGTAGAAACAACTCAAATGTCCATCGATAGATAAAGGGGTAAGCAAAATGTGATATATACATACATTAGGATATTATTCAGCCTCAAAAAGGAATGAAATTTAAACACATACTAAAACATGGATGAACCTTGAAGACATTATGGTAAATGAAATAAGCCAGACACAAAAGAACAAATATTGTAGGTTCCACTGATATTAAGTATCTATCAGAGTAATATTCATGGAAACAGAAAGTGAACTGACAGTTGCCAGGGCCCGGGGAAGGGGGTACTGGGGAGTTGTTGTTTAATGGGTATTGAGTTTCAGTTTGGGAAGACGAAAATATTTTGGAGATGGATGGTGGTAACGGTTGTGTAACAATGTGAATGTACCTAATGCCACTTAAAAATGATTCAAATGGAAAATTTTATGTTATGCATATTTTACTGCAATAAAAAAAAAACTTTTGGTTAAATCAGAGAACTCTGGAACCATAGCAAATGGAATTCTTTATTTTCTAGCAATTTTATGATACATTCTATAAGATAGGCCATGTATTCCTATAGGTGGTGGTGTTCTGAATTCTTTACCTATTAACCTAAATATGGAGGTTCTAATGTAAACTGTAGCATCATGTAGAGGAAACATACTAGAATATGTTTCAAAAAGGAAAATGGGATGCAAAAAAGACCCTAGAGTTAAAAAAATCGATCAGGGGGACCCAGTGATATGCTGGGGAAAAAAGAATGGGATATGGTAACCTTGGGGAAAATACTTACCATCTCCAAACCTCAATTTGCTTATCTATAAAATGGGTATAATGTTCACTATTGACTACTACAAAAGATAATACATGTAGTTCCACGGGACATAGTAGAAGTCAATAAGTATTAATTTCTGTCTTTCCTATATGAGTAGTTTAAAAAGTAGTTATTAGACTCGCCAGGAAAGGGAAGTTATCTCGATTCTTTGATAATCCTAACATTGTATGCAACTTATGCTACTCATCCAGCAAGCATTGCACAAATAGTCTTTGAATGGCATTTTATAGATCTTTAAGAAATTTCTAAAACTTTGACTAAAACTTATGCCTACAGATAGTTCTATTTACCTAATAACTTTTTCCTAGGTACTCTCGCATAGTTGAATTACTTTCATAAATTCCATCCTAGCTGTGCCACTTACCGGGTAAGGTGCCTGGGCAAATGCTCTCAGTTTCCCTGTTTTCAAAGTAAGAGAATAACTATACAAGTTCCATTGAGTTGTTGAAGGTGAAAAAAAATAGCTCTTGGAGAGTGCTTAGATTAGTGTGTGACACACAGTAAATACTCAATGAGCATTAGCCATAAGCCATGCTATTATTATTACTACTGCCGCTATATTTAGTCCTTCTAAAATAATGTCTCCCAGGAACCTTCTTTGGTATTTGGTGAGTAGGTTGATTGTGTCCTACTGGTCTGGCTCTGGAGTAATACTTTTTCCACATTACCCCCATGGCCCTTAGCTTCCAGCCACTTTTACAGAACATTAATTCATTCAGCTTTATATGGTGGCTATGTACATTTTTCTTTCTTAGATCGCTTACTCCTTGAGGGGAGGGATGTGACTCTGCCTTCTTCTGTCCTTCCTGGCACCTACTTCATTGCTCTGTATACAGTAAGGCCCCAAACATACTTGCTGGATGATATAAAGTGAATGAAATAATGACTGCATGTGGGAGTTCACATTACCTTCACGCACTGTTGGACAGCAATATAGAATGATGGCCCAGGCCAGTGACTAGAGGTCTTCACGTGATTCAACAGGGCCTCTTTCAAAGTAAGGGCCCAAGATAAGGAGAAGGAAAGTAGACAGCGAAAGAGATCTAAGCTGCCTTTTAATAAACATACTGCAATCCTTTAGTGGCAGGGCACCAGTTATGTTGGAGCATAGGATCATGTATCCACAATAAAAGAGTCTAGAGGAAAAGTTGCTCAGAATTAGTCTAGTTCATAGTGCTTTTTTAAAAGCAAGTAAGTTTGTCCAGTGTGGGGTACATGTGCACATGTGGTTCACGGGCCACTGATTTTCTTGGAGGGAAGCTAACAACAACAACAACAACAACAACAACAACAACAACAACAGAGCCCAGTCAAATTACCAGGAGATAAATTCGTTTTCTTTGCTGAGAGAAGTTTGCTCAACACTGTCATTTATTGCCCTTAATTTCTCAATTATCTACCAAGGGCAGTAACAGCACCATTGCCCTCCATACCTCTCATTTTGCCTTTCCAGTGGAGACTTCACTCTTTAGAGTCTCTGTGCGGTGGCTTCTTCCCACAGTATCAACCTCTAACCTAGTGTTCTTGAACTTATTTAATTCCTGCTCCTTTTTGACAGACGACACTGTCATTCCTGCCAAGGACATTGTGACACCCTCTTCTTGGGGACCATTCCTATCCCCATCCCTACACCCCTTCCAGTGCTTTTGCAGATCCATATTGGTTAAGAAGGCTTCTGCCTGGTTTTACTTGCTAGAGTGTATATGATAGAATCAAGACTTTCTTTTCTTAAATGTAAAATATTAGAACATTGAATATGCTTTTTTGAAATCAGCCCATCACCCTTTTGCCCATCCTACTGAGAAACACTGCTTTCGCCATAAACTCAGCAGTGGTGAACGTGGGAAATTGCCTGTGAAAAAGCAGAAGGTGGGAAAATCCTACCAAATTAGCACTGAGTTACCCATGGGTGCTCCTCTTTTCAAACCCTGTATCCTGGGGGAAGCTTGGGCTTGTTTGAGAAGGAAAGGAGGGACTTTCTTTCTTGGTCAGCCCGTGCTCCTCATCCTTTTATTCAGTGTGTATTTAATGTCATTGAACCCCTAACTCACACTGGGCACCAGTGTGCCAGAGTCTGGAGTCCTCTGTTGAGTGCCAAGGACCCAGGGGTGGAGAGGGCACAAGCCTTGCTGTCCATGGAAGAGCTTGGGAGAGCCTTTGGAGGGCCATCAGCCAAACCCTCCCACTGCTGTATGCTTGCCTTAGTATACTTTCCTTCCTCCCCTTGAAGGAAAATTGAGGAATAACCATTCATATAAATCCAAGTGAAGTAAAATGAATGCATTTTTAGAATATCCCTCCATCTACATCTCAAACCTCCTACAAATAAAGTATCACATATGTCCACGGTCTCTTTCTCTCTCCGTCTATAGATGTAAATACAATCTCCTGAACCAGTCAGTAGAATGGTTGCACCATGTTATTAAATTTCCAGAATGTATTTGCTTTATGGTCTCCTTACTGGCTATAAAGACCATGGGAAATCTGAATGGTGGGGCATTGGGATTGCCACGGGACCAGAAATGAACTAGAGGTATGTGAAACTAGGCAGTGGGAATGCAATTACTCCAATCCCACACTTTCTACATCATATACTTTGACACTTCTGGAATGACTAATAGCTTCTTTCTGTTTCCCTAAACCAAAAGCCTGAATTGGCATTCTGAACCTATTGGACTCTGACAGTATTATACATTTAACTCACTATAGGATATTCTTTCTGGTAGGAAAGATATAGACAAACAGAGATACAGCAATATTAAGTAAAATAGCGCCATAAAAATAATGTTCTGAGAAATATTCCCAAACAAGGGTTTCTTTTAATTCAATCGTCTGCATATTTTATACTATTAATAACAAGACTTAGCATGTATACAGCATTAATACCATATCAGGTACTGTGTTAAGCATTCTGTCTGTATATTATCTAATTCCATCACAGTAACTCTAGGAAGTATGAAGTAGGCATCAATAACTTCTTTAAGCCTTGGTCTTTCTGTGTAATTGGGCATCTGGAATTTGCCTAAGGTAAGGAGGAGGTAAGTTGAAATTTGAACTTGGGACCATCAGACTGCAGAGCCTGCAATCCCAAAATACTCTGCTGTGCTGCCTTCCTATTATTTCACTGAGCACATGAGTATATAAGAAATTGCTCAGAGTCTCAGCAATAGATTTAAGGTTCCCTAAAAATCAAATAATTATTTGCTTACTTTTTGTGGGGTAAGAGTTACAAAAAGGTATGTGTGCCCATCTCTTTAAAATTAGCAGACAGAAATACAGAAGGTTTAGGTAAATTTGAGTTTCAGGTAAACAATAAATAATTTTTACTGTAAATACATTCCATGAAACATTTGAGACATAAACAAAAACATTTATTTGTTGCTATCTGAAACTCAAATTTAATTCAATGTCTTGTATTTTATCTGGCAACTCTGCCCCTAAGCATTTTGTTCTGAGACTTTCCATGCTCAAAGCAACAGGTGGAAATGCTTCCCAGGGGTTAATCCCAAGCCTGTGGAGACGCAATGCCTTCCCGTTGCACGGTGTCTCTCTTGGCCCGGCTTCTCCCCAGGTCTGGAGAGCACAAAGCTGAGCAGAAGCCAGCTGTGCCCCACTCTTTCCTATAGAGGTTATTTTTTGAACCACAATGGGAGGTTGGTATGCTCTGGCCCTACACACACACACCCCTCCTTTTTTGGGGGGTGTGAGTGGGGCTCACTCCTGGAGACGGACCATCTCCATGCACCTTATTTTAGTAGTAATAATAACTATAGTTATACTAACAATTAGTAGAATTAGTTGCAATAATCCCAGACTTTGGTGCTGTTAGAAATGATGTCAATCTATATAAATGCTTTGGTTCTATAGTTGCTGTAACCATAGCTGTAGCACGTGTGTGTGTGTGCGTGTGTGCGCGTGCGGTGTTAGGTCAATTGCTCCTTCCTTTCCCATGAACTTAGGTGACTTCATTTTCCTCCTACTTAACATCTCCCACGCACTGGACATGCCCTTGTCGTCTTGGCTCAAGGGACTCTTAAATCACTTACTCTGGATTCATCCTCCTTTACCCAATTTCTACTTTCTGGTTATGCTTTCAACACAAAAGCTATTGCAGGGTACTCAAACAGCAGCTCTCTGCATAAACATATCACCAGTAGCACATCCCAATCATTTTAACTTTGGGGATGGGGCTTAATTTCCATCACAACTTTTTGCTTCTGGAACATAATGGCTCCTATCTATTTAAGGCATCTGCTCTGCAGTTTCCCAACAGATTCTTTAGTATCCCATCACCCTCAGCCGCTCAGTCCCTCTCCCCTGTTGGAGAGGACCTTCTGCTTGATTTGTGACAAAAAGATTGGCCCCACAGTATTGTTCCCACTGTCCCAACATCTCAGAAGAGCAGGAAGCCGGGGACAGGGCACACACTTTAAGTAACTCTCCTGGGACACACAAGTGGCAGAAAGTCGCAGAAGCGCCACTGTAGCTGCAGGTGAGAATCCAAGCAGACCGGCTCCCAGTACACGGAGCACATGGCACTTTTGCTAGTTGGAACAGTGCCGGGTTCCAAAGCCTCAACTCACAACTCGCGACGCCCAAATCCCACTGACAAAGTAAAACTCCTCATCCGGGTGCAGGTGAAACTCTGAGGGATGGGGGAGGGGAGGAGGTGTGGGGGCGGGGGGGAGAGAGACGGACGGGAGCGTGGCACCCACAGCCCGCGGGGCTCAGGTGCCCCGGGCCTGGGTGACAAGGGCAGGGACACCGTACCTCGGCAGCGGGCGGCAGCCTTCCGGGAGCCACGCGGGGCTCGCTCGCCTCGGGCGGGTCCAGTCTGCCGACCGCTGAGCTCCCTTCAATGTCAAAAGGAAAAGCGCCGTCGTCCCCGGCCGCGGCGGCCGCGCAGGCAGCGCCCCAGAGGAGCCAGAGCCTCAGGACGGGGCGCCAGGCTGAGCTCACGGCCATCTCTCCGCTGCCATCCAGCAGGGCGCTGCGTGGGGCTCGGCGGCTGTGCGTCCTCGTCGGTGCCCCCGTGGGGCGGCGGTGCCTCGCGTGCATTACCTTCTCGGCCCCCGCCTTGTCCGGATGTGGGAAGTCAAGGCGGCCCGACGCGCAACTTAGTGAAAAAGGCACAGCGAGAGGGTGAGCGGGAGTCCTCCTTCCCCCCTTGTCTCTCCTCTTTCCTTCTTCCCCCTCGGTTGGCTCTCGCACTTTCTCTCCCGCTTTCTCTCTCCCCAGAGGCTCTGGCTGAGGGGCGTACAGATGGAGGCAGCTTAAGGCTGAGCACCAAAAGGAGGACGGGGTTAGGGCGAGCCCCGCCGGCCACCTCCTGTCCCGGGCGGGTGGGGTCTGCGGGCTGCGCTGCCCTGCCTTCCTCCCCACATCCATTCTCACCACTCCCTTTTTACCTTCCACTTCCAGGCCCTCCCACTCCAAACGGCATTTCACACAGGGAGCTCGGGCCTTTCCCTGGCCTGCCCTCCCCACGCGCTCTCAGTTTGGAGCCCCTCCAAGGGACCCCCATGAATATTCAGCCTTTGTGATCGCTTCCTCACATCTTTTATTTATTTAGCCAAGGTGCTCGGTGTCTTATCTGTATTTATGCAGATCTTTTATGTGACCCCCTAGTTTGCAGGCAAGTGAGGGGGGAAAGGGATTCCAGGGGTAGGGGCAGGAGCCAGAGAGGTGCGGCTTGTCAGACAGCAGAGGGGGAGGGCACCCACTTTCTGGAGCAAGGTTTCTCATTTTCTAAAGATGGAAGGCTGCAGTCTTTGAGCTATCTTCATTGAGACTTGCTGGCCACCCATTCTCCTCCTGACAGTCCTCACCCAGAGGGCTTGGGAGAAGAATATCTTTTACTGCGGGGCTGGAAAATGACTTTATTACGCAAATGCATGAACTTTTATTTACAAAGAACATCTTGTTTTCATCCTCAAGAGGTGCTTTGTAAGGGCTCTGGAACAAGGCTTACAGTGTATGAGCCTGTCAAATATACTGCCCACAGCCCTGGCCTCTTCCTCTAGGCCTGTAATCTCATGCCTGCTACATCCCTGTGAGTCATGTAACCTTTCTAGGACTTTGGGCAAAGTGGGCCAAAATTGTGCCAGGCGCCCTGTGGATGGGTCAGTGGTCACTGCAGCTGCTAGGTACCTTTGCTTACACTGGCTTCAGAAAGGAACTCTAAGCATTCCCACAAGACATGTCCATGGCTTTAAAAGGATTAGATGAAGCAACCATAAAACGACACCCAAGTAGGTCTCTAGATGCTTGAAATCATCCACAATCGTGGAGTGAAGCATTTTCATAAAACCTAATCCTTAGCTCTGTTTTATAGGACAAAAGCTATTTTATCTAAGCAAAAGCAAAACACCCATTTATTTTGCACCAACTATATGTAATATCTTACATATAACATTGTGTAATCAGTAATTACATATTATGGCATTAGTAAGCCTCACAGCATTCCTGGAAAATAGGACTTTATTTCCTTTTACAGAAAAAAAAAAAAAAAAGGAAAGAAAAGAAAAAGAAAGGAGGAAAGAAAGGAAAAGGAGGTTCTAAGGGACTGAGACGTTTGCCCAATATCACGCAGCTGGTAGAAAGCTAAGCTAAGGTTTGCACTGGGGCATCACTGATTCCAAAATGATCTTTCACAGCTATACCACCCTGAAACTCATAAAATAGAGGATATACATTCAGAATAGGAGATATGGCATTCCCAGTTTTTGAGTACTTCCTCTGTGCTGAAAAGTTTGCATAAATTATCTCCTTCAATTTCATCTTTACTGTAATCCCATGAGACAGGAATTGTTATATATATTTAGTAATGGGTGAGAGGTACAAGTGCCACTATCTGATGCTAAGGTCATTGATTTTGGACCATAAAGTGATAAGAGACAACAGGGGACAAAGCTGGTAGAAGCAAACAGTTCTCATATATCCCCAAGTGTTTGTAATGTTTTCATTTTAGGATACAAAAGTAGTATTGTCCCGAACCAGTAAGCTAAACTATAATCATCTTCCACATAAACTGGATAACTCGCTAAATTAAGTGAAAGAACTTAAAAATATGTTTGGTTGGTTCTTGGAAACTTATGTTGGGAGGCAAGATGGCTAGAGTCCAAGAGGAAAAGATGATGCTTTTATCCTGTCCCAATCTCCCTTTAAAAAACCTTAAGGGATAATAAAATAATAGCAGTAATAACATATGCATCATGTTCTGACTTCAAATACAGACCTCTTCAGTACACAAAAACTGTTCACCTTTGTTTGTTTTATGTCCTGTTCTTCACTGTCAATCAATCCCACACTTTTATATGACATAGGCCATGTTCAGGTTCTATGAAAGGCCTGAATGGTGGGGGTGGGAGTGTATTTGTTCAAGACCCATAAATTTTTATTGTTGGTTAAATATGTGCTTCCCAATCTTCCTCCTCATCTTATTTTTTGCAGATAATATTATTTTTGAGGCAAAACTGCATAATACACAAGATCCTGGGCTCTGTATGAAACAAAATAAAGTTCAAACCGTAGGTCTGTTTACAATTCTGGGAGCTCGGTACACACATAGTCTCTCTGAATGTCAGTTTCTTCACCCGTAAAATGGGATAATGGTGCTTCTTCTACTGAGTTATGAATGAATAGTAAATGAAATAATGCAAATAAAGCATTAACACAGCCTGGCATATAGTCAGTGTCCAATATATACTATTTAGCTCTACCATATTTAAAAATCTTAAAAAAAGAACAGAGTAACTATTTTTAAAGAGGAAAAATAACCACATTTATTTATCCTGTGGTTCGGGTAACCTCCCATTTGCTGAGAATAGCTGTTCACATTTCCGGCTGTTCCGTGGGTCTTCCCCATATTAACCATGAATAAGACAGTCATGGATGACAGAGTATTAGGGCAGAGCAGGCAAGAAGGGAGCATGACTGACTGTTTCACAGCAAGTTAGGAGCCAGTAGAACAAAGGGAATCATCTCCTCACCAAAGGGCCACCCTCAGACCATCAAAGGCCTAGGGGTGGGAGGATTTTACTCCTGCTACAATGACAGACAACTGGGGAACTTCTTCAGTGTGGCTGCTTTCTTATCATGACCTTCCCTCCTTGTCTCCTGAGACTGAGGCTGGGTATTTGCCAAATACTTTCATGTTCATTATCTCCCTTGGGACTCCCACCTGCCCCGTGATCAAAGGATTGCTGCTCTATAATCCCTGATGCACAGAAGGGAGCACAGAGGGAGGCGAAGAGGTTAAATGGGAAGGACACTGCACAGTTAATGCAGAACTAGGGCCCCGCACCTTCCGACTTCCAGATCAATGCTTCCCCAACTAGACCTAACTATTTTTAGTTCTGGCAGCAGCAGATCTGGAGGCCTGGAGGCTTTATCAAAAGAAGGTTCTGGAATTCCCTTCTGAGTCCCCTGGTGGGTGCAATTATCAGCAGAGAAATATCAGGGCTGCCCACTCCCTTCAGCACTTGCTTGTTGGGCCTGTCCACAGCATCCAAGGATCTAGCGAGGGTGTTGTTAATGCATCCCATATGCCCTTCTGTAAATAGAAATTCACGTCAGATGCTATTTTGGATTTTTAGGCGCTAATCTTGGACATAATTACACAGGATTGTTGTGGGACTGTGTCCTAGTGACAACGATTTTACGACGAGGTTGGTCAGAGAAGCAGGCGCGAGCTGTCACCTGCCATGAGGTCTCTGACAGTCAAGTGGCAGGAAGGAAGGGTGAAGAGTGGTGTCTCCTTTCTGCTGACACCCCTCTCCTCTGGGGCTGCACTTGTCCTCTGTGGATGACCTGGTGACCTGGGGGAGTCCAGCCATGTGAAGGAGAGCAAGAGCAAGAGGGCTGGGTGAGGGTGGGGACTTCCAAAAGCCATTCTCCCTCCCATTCACTTTCTTAGACTTTTGTTCAGGATGTGGACAGCCTGAGTTATCTATGCTTCCTCTCTGGGCTATGACACTTGTCACAGCCTCACTTGACTTTTAGCATGCTTCCTGCATTCTTTCCATCTGTCCTTCCTTCCATCTATTCATCCATCCATCCTTTATTTAGTAATTCATTAATTCATGTAGTCATTTATTTAGCATTTGCCAAACACTTCAATATGGCAGGTTAGATGCTGAGGGTAAAATGATAAAAACATATCCTGACTCTGAAGGAATTAAGAGCCTGTTGAGGCATTCTTAAGAAGACCCCATGGGGAATGCAAAGTGGTTAACAGGAATTCAAAGGGAAAGTCCAGACAAGCTGCTAAGAAACCACGTGGAACAAGCCCTTTGCGGGGACTTCGCTGGCCGGAAGAAGGGGGCAGCTGTCCTGAGTCCTCGGTGATGAGAGGAGGGGAAACCCGCATTTGCAGAGGTACAAACGCATCGGAGACATGCTGCCACAGGAAGGGTGAAAAAGTCATGGCATCTTGGAGGCTCTCTGAGTGCCTGTTCATGGCCACAGTCATTACCTGCAGGACCTGGGCCAGCTTGAGTGAGAAGAAAGCTTTCCAGCCTCTTCCGGGTCTCTCAGCTTGCCCCAGGCTCTAGGCTGCACTGGGGTCCTCCCCAAATGCAAATCTGAACCCTCTGAGGGGCTTTTCACAGTCACATTTGTGTCCTGAACAAAAGCCTGAGGAAACCAATGGGAGGAAGAACAACTTCTTACAAGTTAACAAAAGGTTTGCATTTCATTGTGGTAAGAACTTAATAGGAGAAGTACCCTCTTAACTGGTTTTCAAGGTACAATAACCTTATGGTACAATGTCACAGAGGGAAGAACGACTCTTAGAAGGCCCCGCCCTCCCCCACCCAGCTCCCTTGCCCTGGCTTCTCCTCATGTGGCTGGACTCCCACCTGAGTCATCCACAGGGAAGCCCAGCCCAAGAGGAGAGGGGTGCTGGCAGAAAAGAGACCTCATCCTCCACCTTTCCTTCCTGCCACCTCACTCTCAGAGACCTCATGGCAGGTGATAGCTGGCATGTGCTTCTCTGACCGACCTCATCACAAAATTGTTGTCACTTTTAAAATTTTAAGTGAAGAAACTTTAGCCCAGGAATGACATAATCACAGTTGCATTTAAAGAATTTAAAATGTAGCGGATATAATTATAGTCAAATTGGAAATTACAGGTATGGAAAAAAAAAAAGAGGAAGAGGTGGTCACCAGGAATCATACCTCTCTGGGGTAATGACTTAAAACACTGGAAATGTTTGGGTGCAAATACCTTCCGACTTCTGTTGCATCTATGCCAATACATTCCGTGCCTTTAAATATTTACATATTCCATTTTATATATGTTTTGCATGTGTATAACATATATTTTATATATCCACTTTATATATCCTATTTTTTCATACAAAAATGAATCAAGGGGCGCGTGGTTGAACATCCGGCTTTGGCTCAGGTCATGATCTCACGGTTCGTGGGTTTGAGCCCCGTGTCAGGCTCTGTGCTGACAGCTCAGAGCCTGGAGCCTACTTTGGATTCTGTGTCCCCCTCACTCTCTGCCCCTCCTCCACTCATGCTCTGTCTCTGTCCCTCAAAAATGAATAAATGTTAAAAAAAATTTTTAAAAAGAACAAAAATGAATCAAAATGTACATAGTATTTTTTAAAAAAATATTTAATGTTTTTATTTATTTTTGAGAGAGAGAGAGAGAGACACAGAGCATGAGCAGGGGAGGGGCAGAGAGAGAGAGGGAGACACAGAATCTGAAGCAGGCTCCAGGCTCTACACTGTCAGCACAGAGCCCGACGCGGGGCTCGAACTCATGGACTGTAAGATCATGATCTGAGCTGAAGCTGGGTGCTTAACCAACTGAGCCACCCAGGCGCCCCTGTACATAGTGTTTTTAAGCTTTTCCTCCATGTCAGTGTAACGTTAATATGCTACTGTGAGGAACTTCTTGTGTTCAGATTTGCACTGGGGGAAGATTCTCAGGTATGCATGGGATCATGAGTAGAGGGCATCACTGAGAGACCAGTAGGACCACTGGCACTGGCTCTGTATGCTCCAAGTGCCTAGACCCTGTAGGGGAGAGGAGGGACCAGGTTACACCGGGGAATGATAACAGTGATGAGGACATCCTGATCCGAGTGGTTCGGCCTGATGGTGAAACCAACGGATGAGGGAGAACGGTCCTCACAAGGATTATTGACCACCGTGGCTGTGGTCATCACTTAGGTCCACTGGGATAATTACTTCATTAGGTGAAAGGGAAACGATTGCTGCTCAGCGGTAACGCAATCAACTGAGAACAGAGGTGTCAACATCCATTTGCTCAGTGATGAGATCAATATAAAATAGGAGCTCCTGGGACTTGATAATGAAATGAGACAGTTAGGGAGAATTGAGCACCATTCAAAAGAGGATACCCAAGAAACTGGGTTTTTGTGTCCCTGCACCCATCCCAACCCAAGCACCACAAAGGGAAGAGAACTTTCCTTAAGAGAAGGATGGCTGTCACCATGGTGAGTGTATAAGGAGGGTGGGGGTAGTTAAAACGTGTTCTAACCTGCTTTGAGTGGTGGCAGAAACCGGTCTGTAAGAGTCTAACCTGAAAGCTCTATTTAATCTAGCTCTGTATCCCTTGCATTATCCTCTAGAAAATGCATGCTGGGCATGCTCACTTTGGGAATTTAACCGTTGTTGGAAAAAATGCCAGAACTGGAGCGTAACTATAATAATGTCTCAAATTTGCAGTGTGCTTTACAGTTTGGGATTGAAATACAGTTGTTGCTTCTCTAACAAGTGAGAAACTGACCCGGTTCTAAAACTTCAAATGTACAGATTTAGACCTTTAGGAGAAAGATTCTCAAATTATTGTCTACCACATATGTTAGGTGGCCTGCATATTTAACACTCTAAATAAGATTTAACACTCTAAATGAGATTTATGCATCATTCATTCATTCAACAAATATTTTGAAAAAGTCTGCTTTGCAATTGGCCCTTTTCTTGGCTCTGAGGATAGGACAAAGTAGAAATCAGGCAAAAATTTCTGCCTTCAGGAAGTTTACATTCTAATGGAGGCAAGAGTAGGAGAGAGAGAATCAACAATGAAGCAAGAGAAACACGGATGCATGGGATACAGTGTGTCAAATCGAAAGTGCTATGGGGAAAAATAAGCAGGGTAAGGGGGGTAGAGAGTGCAGGTGGCAGCAGGTGGAAGGTGCTTGCCTTGTTGAGAAAGAGGCTAGAATAAAGTGGTATAGGCAGAGTGGCTGGAAATAAAGTCAGAAATTTAAGGGTCTGTGTGGGATGGATTATGTAGGACCATCAAAATAGTTGTAAAGACATTGGCTTCTACCCTGAGTGCTTTGGAAAGTATTTGGAGGGTTCTGTGTATTGAAACAACATGACGGGACACATTTTGCCTGCCATATGGGAATGAGGGTAGAAGGAAACGATGAAGGAGGAGCCAGGGAGACCATTTAGAGGCTGTTGCAACAATTCAGGTGAGGAACAACGGGGACTTGGTCCATAATGTTAGCATTAGAGGTGAGAGGTCATCAAATTCTGGATTTGTTTTGAATGTACAACCAGTGAAATTTTCTGGATATGGGGAATGAAAGTAAGAAAGGACTCCATCTTTTTGGCCTGAGCAGACTTGAGTGATTGATTTGTCATTATTAAATGGGAAGGAAGAACCATTTGGAAGAATGGAGATGATGAAGAGATTGGTGTGGGATAAAATTTTTTTTTAGATGCCTCTTAGATCAGATTCTTAACACTCTATTCTTTTTCTTAAAGAATTGTTTTTAAAACATACACTCAGTGCATAATACATACTACACAAAGCACACACTGTCTTCTTTTTGGGATCTACTAGGACAAGGCACTGTGAATAACACTATATAGTAACCTTATAGTCTAACGAGGGAGGTTTACAGCATGCAGGTAACAGCAGCGCCTATAATTCAAGTCAGTAGGTGTTCAAGATGGGTACAAATCTATTGCTCTTGGGGATCAAACAGAGCAGGAAGGGATACTTTGAGCTCAGTGAGAAGAGAAAACATTATAGATTGGACCCGGGTCTCCACACAAGTATAAGAATTAGGTATGGGAAGATGACTGGGGGAAGGGTGTGGAGAAGGGACTTTCAGGCAAATGGAACAGCAGAGACGCAGGGATAGGAATGGGAAATCACATGCAAATTTAGGTAAGAGAAAGGGCAGATTAGCTAAAGAACTGTGCAAAGTTTGTTTGGGTGGATAATGAGAGATACTATAGAATAGATAGGTATGGATCTGATCACTAGCTTACTACTAGAAGAGAGAGATAGGATCACAGGGGAGCTAAGAAGGGTTGATCTGATAGCCATGAGGAGGGTGCACTGGAGTGGAGAGACAGGAGCCCAGGGCACAAGCTGAAGACTGTTGCGATAACAGTATAGGCCTCAGGTGATGCCCAGAATAAATCTTATGAACCGTCACTGTGTTCCCTGAACACAACTCCTCACTCCTGGGACAATCCACATGCAACCCAGACATCTCAAGTTGTAAAATCAATATTTCCTTGAAGCTGAGATGAAGTTTAGCTTGAATGGAGTCAGCACCTCCTACTGGAGGGAGAGGATAGGCCAGGAAAGAGAGCAATGTTTGACATCGTGTTTGCAAGCCAACACAACACTGTCACTGAAGCCACAGTACATCGGCTCTTGTGCCAGTGGAAGATGTCAAGTGACAGTAATTCCTATGAGAACTTCTACCCATCATATGCTTCGTCCTTTAGTAAAGTTCATTAATTACTGGCCCGGGTCTACTTGGACTATTTTGACTACTTCCAAGTAACTCATGAATGGTTTTCTCCTTTCCTTTCTCTCTCAGTCTTGCTTTCTTTCCTTTTTTTTCCCCCTTCTTCTTCTTTGTCCTCACTTCTTTTCTCAAAAGTCCCACACTGACTTTAATTACATTTATCTCAGGCTAGGTGCATAACTTATTTTATTTAATAAAGAGATAGAGGTGCCTGGCTGGCTCAGTCAGTAAAGCACGCGGCTCTTGATCTTGGGATTGTAAGTTCGAGCCCCACACTTGGTGTAGACATTACTTAAAAAAAGAAAATATGTTTAAAAATAATAAAAAGATAGTATTTCCAGGGTATCTGGCTGGCTCAGTTGAAAGAACTTGGGACTCTTGATCTCGGGGTAGTGAGTTGGAGACCCACATTGGGTATAGAGATTACTAAAATAAATAAACTAGAAAAAAAAAAGATAATCTTTTCTATTAAATCAGCTCTCAAGGCCTTTTTTTCCTTTTTAATAATTAAAAAGAAATATATATCATACATATATAAAAACAGACAGTTATGATATTTGGGACTGTAGTCCATGTAGTTCTTTACTAATAAAATAACCCATGAACATAGGTTATCACCTTTAAATATAGCCAAATTTCTCTATCAGGATTTTAGACTAGTTCTTACCGTGACATCACTGGGACCCTAGAAATGATGATGGGAACTCTAGCGGACATTAAGAGACTCTTGGTAACAACTCTTGTTTTCCATGGAGCATTCACACCTCTTCCACACAGTACTTGTGTTAGTGTCTCATTGTTCTAGGTGTGGGGTATTTGGATCAGATTAAAATTAACAGTGGGATCCTATCCCATAGTGGAGCATAATTATAGGGTCAGAGATGGTCATATGACCAACAGGCCAATCGCATGGAAGGAGAGGTTTGCTAGGGTCTTCTGGAAAGAGGTTTTCTCGCTTCTTTTGGAGACAGCTTCTAGAGGTGGGCAGCTTTTTTCTCTTGCATGTGGCAGGTAGACTTTGTTCCCCTGGAGTCATTGGCAGTCCCAAAGGAAGCCACTTGTAACAAAAGAAGCCATAGAAAGCAGATTGAAAAGTGGAATAAAATGGGTCTTAGAAGGTGTTGTTTAGGTGTGAATCAAATTGACCTCTGAACTTTCAATTTCATGGGCCAAGAAATACTTTTATTGCCAATTTGAGTTAGATTTTCTCTTAGTGACTCCCAAAAGGATTCTGATATGAGAACAGTAGGAATTTGAGAAACATAGGATTTTAAAAAAAAAAAATTTTAAACGTTTACTTATTTTTGAGAAGAGAGAGACAGAGCATGAGCGGGGGAAGAGAGAGAAAGAGGGAGACACAGAATCTGAAACAGGCTCCAGGCCCTGAGCTGTCAGCACAGAGCCCGTCGCAGGGCTTGAACTCACGGACCGCGAGATCATGACCTGAGCTGAAGTTGGACGCTTAACCAACTGAGCCACCCAGGCGCCCCGAGAAGCATATGATTTTGAAAGACTGTGATGACCATATCAGTGAGAAGTAAAACATGCTGTTTTGCAGAGTAAGGATGTTAGTCTTCTGGAAGAAGTCATCATAAAAGCAAAATTTATATATGGATATATTGTTTTTCCATAAATTTTCTAGTATGTAGATATTTATTAAAAGAGAAATTAGATGCAGTTGTTAAGAAGCCTGTCTATAGATTCAGATTGTCTGTTTGTGTCCCTCTATTTTCCTACTTAACCTGCTGTGTGATCTTGGCCAACGATTTCATTCTCAAAGCCTCAGCTGCCACATCTGTAAAGTGTGAAGTGTAACTGTCTCATGAGGTCTCTGTGAGGGTCAAATAACACAATGTACATAAATTTCCCAGAAAAGCGCTTGGTGCATAGTGAGCACGCAATAAACTTTAGCTGCTATTATTGTTACTAATAGTACTAATATTACTACTGTTATTATAGAACTAATGTGTTCTGGAGAAAACTAGAAGACAGAAATAGGCTAATGATTACAAAGTGAATAGAATTCTTTGTTATCTACAGAATAATTCAATAAATATTTTTGACTTTCAGTAATTTTAATATCTGGAAGCTATAACTTAATTACAGAAGCTTCATTATCAGTGTTGTACTTAACATTTGTTAACCCTTCTCATGGAGGCTGCTACTCAGGGTAACTGAGGGTTCTGGTCTCATTACTGAGCTAAGACAACATCTAGCCCTTCATTACTAGTCCCGTCTTAATCCTTAGCCCCATCCAGAGAATTCATGGCTCCAACTACTCCATCCTCAATTACTTGACTCTTTTAGTCCAAAGTGATTTCAATATAAATCATGTCCTTAGTGGACTTAGTTCTCTATTTGAATTTTCATTTGTAGACTCAGACATGGTTAAACTCCCTAGGATTAGGTGACTAGAAGTGAACAGGCTTTTCTAGAGAATTAGATCATAATTTAGGGGACAGTTTCCTGTCTGGTATTCTCAGGCATTTAAATCCAGACTCTGTAATTACTGAAGGTTTTTAGAATTATGGAATTTTTACACTGGTTTTCACTTTCCATCATTTAGAGCATGCAGAATGCTGTCACCTATAGCATCTGAAGCAATTCTGACAACTCTGTGGGGTAAGCACCATCATCCATCCAACTTGAAACTGACAGAGATGGAAATATCAGTGAGAAGCTTGATCTGCAAGCTTCTCAGCCTGGTGTAATTTCTTCCCATCCCATCTAGCTCCCCAAGTCATCTGTCTTTGACATTTTTGACTTGTGCAACCCAAATTAAGTCATAGCTGAACAGCAAGCACATAAAAAGAGCAGCATTCAAGATTATGCCCATCAGATTTTGAAAAAGAAAATCACTTATTATGATTCTTAAATTAAAACTTATTAAAAATGAAAATACCAATGACAAAATAATTGATTATGCAGTAGGAGGAGAGAGGGAGCACATCTTTGGAAGGAGACACATTTCATCATTAAATGACTGAATGAAACTGAAGGCTTAGTCTCCCTTTCTTTATGTGAGTACAGACTACCTAAGGACTGGGTTTGCCATGGCTCACACTTGTATTCTTCTTCTGCGTGAATATGATTATGTACTAAAGACCTCGAAATAGCTATTTCTTCCAGCTAGCTATTGAAGATGGGCCCATCACATTTCTGTGCTAATTTCAGCTGGATAGCCTTTAGGAAAAGTCTAGTGTGTTTTTAACCTGGTGTTATAATGAGTGATGACCAGCAGCTTCCTGAAGGGCCAAAGAAAAACCACAGGGAAGAGAAAAGGCTCTACACTATGGGTATTCCCATCCCAGGGCTGCACCTCACTAGTCACAGCCTTGAGCTAGACTTCTAAGCTCCCTGGCCTCCACTTTTTCTCTCTACACGATGAAAAGTGAGATAAGATGCACCTGGGATCCCACTCGGCTTCAAGGCTCTTATGTTCTAGGAAGGGACCTATACCTAGACATTGACTATTCTGGTCATGGGCAGGAGCAGATTGATGGTTTAGAAAGTAACACTAAGAGGACTGTCCCATGGCCTTCTCTGCTGGAATAATTAAGACCAGGGTCTGGTAATCTATGCCTGAAGCTATATTTTAGGTGCCTCAGGAAAGCCTGTGGACAGTTAATGTAACAACTCAAATGCAACAAAGGGAAGAGAAATATGAGTTATTATCTTAAACTCTGCCAGATTCAGAACTACAGGCTAGAAAAGAAATAATGCCGCTGGAGACTACAAAAGGAAAATAATTTAGAAATATGTCTGCTGTCCTCAATTCACCCCTCTGTTATACAGCCCTTCACTGGCCCTATGGTATGTACTTTCTAGAACAATAGGCCATCAAATCATGTAGTGCTGGAGATGGAAAAAGACAAGGCAAACCACACAGGATACTGCAACAGGAAATTGTGACTACCGGCAGAAAAGGGTGGTTGCTTCCAGCCATTAGGTCACCTGTAGTGCGATCCAAAATCATTGATTGAGTTATAGTGTTCAATGAAGTTGAATTCCATTCCCTTCCTTTAATCCATGTCTTTTCTTAGCTGTGAATTATTTCATCCTTGCCCTTTGTGAAGATGTTAAATGTGTAATCAGAATTGGTGAAAAGCAAAAGGGTAAACTATAAACACAGTATATATGAAATTCATAAGCACCCCCCCCCCCCGACACACACACCCAAGGCCAAGTGTAGACACAAGCTTGGTTGGACTGTATAGAAGAGAAAGGAGTATCTGCTGGTGTGCAGGATGCTGAGGAACATGGGGAATTAGTATTATGCAATTTGATGTGTAGATTTGTTATTTACTCACAGATTTTAAACAGTCTACTACTTAGACTAAAGAGAACTCAATCTTTCATGGAAAATGTTCTTATTTAACCCAACAAAGCAGCAGTAAATTTGAGACCATTAAGTAGCTTGTAGTAGCACATATAGCCAAAGTAAGACACAGACAAACTCAACACTTCTGGTCCATGTGTGACATAGATAAAAAGATAAACCATTAAAAAGAGAAGAAATTTAAAAATAAACAGCAAAAAGCCAGGAGCATTAAAATACAAAGCAATCACAGAGAGATCAGAAGAACATTGTGCCTTTCCATCTCCTCATACCCATCCCTTTTAATAACTTACACAATTGCCTCTGACCCCTCCTTGGAATGGTAGACAACACCATACCATATGCTCATGGTCTACCTTCCATCTTGGCAATTCCATTACTGCACCATGGTTGGGCATCATGGCAGGACATCAGTCTGGTAGAAGTCAGTTGCATCTGGGAAGAAGTTACAATGTCAATAGCATGTCCAACAGGCCGACTAAATGGCTGATCCTCTATTCCAGAAACAACTGCCAGGATGCTTAGCTTTAATCAGCCACTGCCTTAATGAAAGGTTGAGCTGCTAGCTAAACCTGCTCAAAGTGGTAGGTCAGAATTCACCGCAGATCTTCCGGGAACCTCTAGACACTCTGATTCACTGATGTGACTTCATGTTTTATTAAGTCAGTGGGTGCTACCTTTACAATTGGGGCAACACCTTTACCCACTTACCTAATCGTCACAACACCATAGCTAGGACTCCCTGGATGAAAATGGAGCAATCGAGTGGACTATTGCTCATTTGAGTCAATCAGTCAGTTCTAAAGGCCAATCTATCAGTCGTCAATGCAATGGTCTCCTGGGATTCATCGTTGCCTCACTTACTCCCATACTCCACCCACTTCCTGCCTCTGCTCCAGGGCACAGGCTGACTGCCAGTGACACAGAATGTCATAGTATAGCACAAGCTCTATACCACAAGTTCTTTTTCTTTACCCTATCAGGGTCCTTCACAAATGCCTCACGAGCCATTTGTTCATATGTTTTGAATTCTTTTTGCATATTTTTAGAGGCTGTTGTAGTGAACTGGCACCAAACTCTGCGTTCTTTGGCAAGGCCTTGCGTAAAGTGGGTGGTTGTATTGAATGGTCTCCAAGGTCTCCCCAGCTCTAAACTGATTTCATGTTTGAACCTTCTCAACCTCCCTCAGATGTCAGTCTGTCACCACGGCCTTCCCTCTCATGGATGCCACTGGATTCTACTTTACTGAGACACACATGACAGGTCCCCTAGTTTCTCTTCCTTTCTGTAACTTCACTATCATCCACTACTGTCTTTCAGGAAGAAGGGGCTTGACCCATGCCAAGACTGAACCATGTTATTGCACTCTTCTTTCTTTTTCTCCAGTGATTTTATATCTTTTATTGATATATAAAACATTATTGGCATTGTAAAACAAATTCATCATAGTAAAAATTTAAGAAGATAGAATTAATTACAATACTGGGCACCTGGGTGGCTCAGTCGGTCCGACTTTGGCTCAGGTCATGGTCTCACGGTCCGTGAGTTCGAGCCCCGCGTCGAACTCTTGTGTAATTCTGTCTCCCTCTCTCTCTCTGCCCCTCCCCTGCTCTTGCTCTGTCTCTCTCTCTCTCAAAAATAAACATCAAAAAAAAAAATAAAAAAAAAGAATTAATTACAAGTATACTTACTTCTCTTCCTCTACTTCCCATCCAATCCTATTCTCCAAAGATAACTACTTTAATTTGCTGAGTATTTGTCCAGAATTTTTCTATGTAGATATAAATATAAACACATGTATATATAAAAACAAATGTGAATCTTTTCACAAGCAATTTACATGTTATGCTGGAATATATTTTTAAAACTTAACATATCATTCAACACATATTTATTGAGCACCTACTGTGGGTCAAGCTCTATGCTAGGGTGTGGGTATACAAGAGTGAGAAAACAGACATAGTTCTTGCTCCAGTAAAACTTACAGTTCAGTGGAAAGATACTCATAAGTTTCATTTCATTTCGGTATATACATATTTTTCTCATTATTTCTAACGGGTATAAGGTTTTCTATAGAAGAGGTCTATTATGATTTATTGAAACATTCCTTCATTGAAAAATATTTAAGTTTTACATTATTATTATTAAAAAATTAATGTACTTTTTTGGGGGGGAGGAGCAGAGAGCAAGGGAGACACAGAATCCAAAGCAGGCTCCAGACTCTGAGTTGTCAGCACAAAGCCCAATGTGGGGCTCGATCCCACGAACTGTGAGATCATGACCTGAGCCAAAGTCGGACGCTTAACCAACTGAGCCATCCAGGTGCCTGTAAGTTTTCTGGTCTTTTTTTTTTTTTTGCTATTACGACAAATATTATAATGAATATCCTTGTACACTTTCATTAGCTTTTCTTTGGGATGGAATTGTATTATGAAATTGCTGGGCCAAAAGGTATACACATTTAATATTGTGATATATTGTCACGTTGCTCTCTAAAAAGGCTGTATCAACTTATCTTCTACCAATAGCAATCAGAGTCCTACCAGGCTCTTTGAAAATTTGCTTTATCAACTATCCCCCTCTTATTTGTAACCGTAATCACTTCCTTTGCCTACAAGAAAGCTCAGGTAATCCTACATCCTAGATGTGTGAGGATTCCCTCTATTCTGCTGCTTCTTAAGTTTATCAACCCATCTTTCTCATCTCCTTCATCGCTGACGTACTAAGTCAGTCCTCCTGGCCGTCACTCTCTGCATGCCTTCAATTCTTAACACTTTCTGTAAGGCTTAGGTCCCATCACAATGCTGACAGTCTTCTGTGGAAGATCCCAGTCACCTCAAATTACTATACTCAATGACCTTATTTCAGGTCTTTGTCTTTATAACCTTTGGCTAGCATTTCTTCCTTGTGGAGACTCTCTCCTCTTCTGGCTTCAATAGGAACATCTGTCTCCTGTTCTCTCAATTTTCTGATGGCTCCTTAAATGCAGGGAGACATTCTACTTTTCACATTCTTTCTTCTTTCTTTATCGGTTTCTTCCCAATCTAATCTACTGCCCTGGCTTTAATTATTGCTGCTTCTTCTTGTATTTTTTTTTCACTTTTTAAAAGATTTTAACATTTATTTATTTATTTAGAGAGCACGAGCACACAGGGGAGAGGCAGAGAGAGAGAATCTCAAGCAGGCTCCATGAGGCGGGGCTTGAACTTAAGAACTGTGAGATCATGACTTGAGCTGAAATCAAGAGTCGGATGCTTAACAGACTGACCCCTTCTTTTTTTTTATTTTTTAAGTTTATTTATTTATTTTGAAAGAGAGAGAGAGAGAGAGAGAGAGAGTACACACCAGCAGGGGAAGGGGAGGGAGAGAGGGAAAGTCCTAAGCAGTCTCTGTGCTGTCAGATTTCATGACCCTGAGATCATGACCTGAGCTGAAACCAAGAATCAGACACTTAACTGACTGAACCACCCAGGCACCCCTAATTATTGCTTCTGCATATGCCTGTGAAATCTTCATCTCTATAGGACCATTCTAGTAAGCTCTAGTCCTGAAATTCTAACTAATGGACAGTGATATCCCAAAACGTATCTTGGTACCAAACTCAGTATGCTCAGAATGGAATTTATCATCTCTCCCCACACAAAACTTTCTGCATGCTTCCTTTCTTGCTATAAGAATTGCCATTCTTGGGGCGCCTGAGTGGTTCAGTCAGTTAAGCATCTGACTCATTTCAACTCAGGTCATGATCTCGTGGTTTGTGAGATCGAGCCCCATGTCAGGCTCCATGTTCAGCATGGGATTCTCTGTCTCTCCCTCTCCCTCTGCCCCTCGTCTGTGTATGTGCATGTGTTCACAGAATTGCCATTCTTTCAGTCATTCAGGCTCAAATGATAGCATACTTTTTATTACTGTTTTTTTTTTCTTGAATCCCATTTCCCATCCACTGCCGAGTAAGTAGAGTCTACTAAAGCAGCATTTCACAAGCCAGAATGTTGCGGAATTAAACAAAGGTTTAAAAACAAACATAACACGTCTCAGAGTCTTATATTGTGAATCCCAGGTCCCATGCATTTCTCCACTTATGAGGCCAAAGTACACTTCTTTTCAGGAGAAACCTCTTGAAGTCTCTCTAGAGGTAAAGGAATACATTTTACTAAATGCATGCATAGAAAAAAATGTCATTCTCTAATAAAAGTGTTTTGATGTATTATTTCACTGAATTCATTCAGAAGTGAGCGATGTGAAAAGGCCAAGTTTGGTGAGATCTATGCAGCACGAGTGATGGGCTTCTTGCCTGACATTGTCCCTGATCCCAAAACTAAACATTTGTGTAGTTTATTGCTGGCAAGTTCCATAATCAATGTGAAAGTAATCACATATGCACAGGCATTTTAAAACCAGGTAAAAACAGTTCCATACTTACTCAGTATTACCTTGGCTAAAAATTCCTTTCAGTGGTCATCAGTAATCTCACTCTGTCTCTCATTTGGTCCTGCTTAGATTTACCAAAGAGTTATCTTTTAAATGCTATCTATTAATTTCCATTGAAAGCTATTATTTCTATGTATCACCAAGTGGAAAAACTATGTTCCAAGACTAGTCAGGTAAACTGATGAATTCAGCCTTTATAAAATGCTAATTGATTCGGATGAACAAATACATTACACTTTCCTTTAGATCCTGAAATTGACTTTGGTTATTTCTACTCTCACCTGTGTATAGCTCTGAAAACATGGGCCAGAACCTATATTCACTGCTTTTATAGCATTGTTTTTTTTTTTTTTCACATCAAAGAATATTTCCAGAATCTAATATGTGGAATTCTGGAAAATAGGTATTTATTTTTTTCTTTTGTGTGTATGTGTGTCAGCAGCAAGTTTTAATTTTTTTTTATTGAGGTATAACTGACATAACCTTATAGTAGTTTCAGTTGTATGACATAGTGATTTGATCACCACATTAAGTCCAGTCAACACCCATTACCATACATAATTACAGAATTTTTTCCCCAAGTATTCCTCTCCTCTTCACAGGAGAAATTCCCACATATATGCAACAGGTCATGTGCTTAAGAATGTTCATTGCAGCTCTGTTCACAACAAGGAAAACATGAAACAGTCCAGATGCCCACCAATGGGAGCCTGGGAGCATGATCTGTGGTCTGTTTATACAAAGGGAGATTACGGTGTCAATGAATGGATTGATTTCAGCAACATAATATTAAGTTAAAAACATTAAGGCTCAAAGATTACCTATAGGATGATACCTTTTTTCTGAAGTTAGTAACAAGCAAAAGTAAAATATACATTTTAGAATGTGTATAGATGTAATAAAACTATTTAAAAAGGAAAGCAAGGGAATGGTCAACACTGGGTTCTAGATGATGCTACTTTAAGGGGGATGGCTAAGGGGATGAGGAGGAGCCATATGGATCCATGTAGGTTATTTTCAAAGTTCTAGCTTTTGGGGGGGTAGTTTCATAGGTGCTTATTAAATTATTTAAAATAATCAAATAGATAATTCAGTAAATAAAGCCAGGACATGCATTTATGAATGATGAGACTGTGTCATGAAACAGGATTACAATGAATCTAATTCTTTGTACTTGAGGGTCAATGGAGGGTCAGGGAAGACATTGGTAAACTTGCAGGTGAGGTCTCCAGGAGTTGATCAGTGTGCCTTGATGGAGACAGTGGGAAGGGAAGGGTAGGGAGCCTTTCTCAGACACTGGTCCCTGTGTTGGCTTCACAGATGTGCACCTTGACCTTAGGAAGAATGGCTATTGCAGAACTGAATGATCATTTTCATGAGGAAATTTAAAAAACAAGTACTTGAGCATGACTGCTTCAGCACCCCTGACAAAGTACAAAACTGAGTGGGTGATAATGGCCTTCTTCCTGCACCTGCTCAGAATACATCTGTCCATGGCCTGTAGAAGGACTCTTCACTTTGGGAGCACTGGGCATGAGACTCTTGGCAAAATTATCAGAGGTCTTGCGGAGTGTCAAACAGTCAGGGCTAAGATAAAATGCTGTATAATTCAGAGGTCAAGAGCAAGGTCTAGAGGAAGAGTGCATTCTTTTACATGCTGGCCCTCTACTTACCTTGTGCATGCTACTGACATTCTTTGAGACTGAATTTTCCCATCAGTAAAATGAAAATAATAATAGCACATACCCGTAACTTACCACGAAGGTTTAATGATAAAATCCAGTAGGGTAGAATATGGAGAGCCCAGCGAGTAGATTTTAATGCACCCTCTTAATAGGTGCATGGACAAAAGATATCAAAGAGAGCAAATACATTTGGTCAGGTCTCTAGAAAGGTCATAAGAGGTACAAGTGAGCGGTGGCCTGTTAACATACAATGACTGCCTCCTAGTGCATGGCAACCAACTCAATGTCTATGATTGGATGTGTCAGTTTAACAAGGGCCTTCATTCTTGAGAAAGAGTTAGAAAGGAAATGAGCTAACATAGGGAAGGAAGTGGGTCAGATGGTGAACTTTTTAATAAAGACCTGGGTCATCAAAAATTAAAGTAATTCAAATGTCCTCTTTTTATGAAGACATAGATATATGTACATATTCAAAGAGCTCCATCCAAAAAAGACTGACCGGCACACACAAACAAAACTGGTATTTAAAGTAGTAAGTTCACAACTATTCCCACAGCTGTGCTCCCCAGAAGACTGGCTCGATGGGCCCAGAGGTGGACTCCATTTTCTCTACTGCACATTGGAAGCCTACCAACGTCCATTCTGGGTGTGATTATAACCCTGAAACCCATTCCATTTCAATGCATTCTACATTAACCTCTTCTGTGAAGCATGCCAGAGATAAAGAACGACATGATAAGCAACAGCAAAATTAATTAACACACGCCTAGCAATATCCACCCCCCTCCCCACCCCTCCCCCCCCCCCCCGGGGGATTTTCAGTGCTTTTCTGGTTTGGAACAGACTCTTAAATCCAAGTTTGAAAAGCATTTTACTTTCTGAATATACTTCTGGATATGTGTTGAGAGTCAGCACGTTATGCAAAGATCTAAGGAATAGACATTTTGCACAAGCCAAAGTAGAGACGATTAGTTGTCTTTTTACCTCTTTCTACAGTTTTTGAGAGTTATGTTTGGAAGTTATGACAGTCAGAGCAGTCCTCTAGACCTAGGGAGAGAAATGTTCCTGCTAAAATAAAAAGAAAGGACTACAGGATAAAGAGAATTATGACCATGTAACCAAGATGCAGCTCTTGGTTAAGTCCTTCCATGTCCCCGCCCTGTCCTGCTCCATCCCTTGGGAGACTGCTGGAGCAAGACGCTGTCACTTAAGCAGACTCAGCCTGTGGCTTGGCAGCTGTCCTTTCCTGTATGGCACATTCGATTTACAGGATTTGGGACCAAAGTTCTATCTTTTCTCTTCTCCACCCAGATGAAATCATTTCCTCTCACCATCCTGCCACTTAGTTCTTGTGGAAGAGAAGGGTTAGGGTGATAAAAGAGACAGGGAGGAAAGGGCAAGGAAGGAAGAGGCAGCTTATAATCTTGCCAGGCTTTCATATGTGAGCTTGAAAGACAGCTCATCCTCGCAGAGAGACAATGGTGCTTAAATGTCTGACCTGGCTGCCTTTGCTGAGGATCACTGTTCCCATCTCTGCTGAGCCAGACCCTGGAAATCTACCATGTCATTTCCCGAAGGGGATCCTTGTTAATTAGCTATGTTTTGTTGTTTCTTTTTAGCGATTATTAGGGCTTTACCACATCAGAATCTTGTTGGGAGTTAACAGCCAGTTTTTGAAGTCGTATGAAATCATGGGATGAAGAAAATACTCCCTGATCCTCATAAACTTTCAAAAATGGAAAATGGCCTGCTTTGTCTTTTCTCTGCAGCACATGAAATTTGAAAAATAGCACAAAGGCTGTATCCAAACCCTCTCTGCCCTAAAAATGGCATAGCAATCTACGGAATGAGTACATGTAGTGACATATGTTGTCAGCTGTCTCAATAAAAGGATGTTTCCATAATATGATGTTATTTCTTCAAGCCACATTCAATATTCTTGGCTGCCAGACAACAAGGGGAAAAAAAACCAAGACACTTTTAAGGCAAAGAACAAAGACTCAAGGACTGGGGGAAGGGGAGTGAGGACGGGAGGAATAAGGTAGTTTGAAACTTGTGTCTCCTCTGTCTGTCCTATTTAATTTTTGAGATGGGTGGAGAAGAGACACATAAGAGTTTGGGGAAGACCAGTTGCCTCAAGGCTGGCAGTAGTTTGAAGGATATTTTTATCTATTTAGTTAATTTTAAAAAGTTTATATATTTATTTTTGAGAGAGAGAGCACGGGAGGGGCAAAGAGAGAGAGGAAGAGAGAGAACCCCAAGCAGGCTCTGCACTGTCAGCTCAGAGCCCGACATGGGGCCCGATCTCATGACCTGTGAGATCGTGACCTGAGGAGAAACCAAAAGTCGGATGCTTAACTGACTGAGCCACCCAGACTCCCCTTTTCGTTTATTTTTATATTGAATGCTCAGTTAACCAAACGGCCAAAGTTGGGTGAACATGGGCTGATGGCAGGAGGGAAAGGTCCTGCTCCTCCCTAGTTGTCCTTAGGGAATAGCCAGGGTTGCTGTTATTCTAAAGGCTGGCTGCTCCCAGAGTTAGCCTCCAAAGAAGGCAATCATGAATGCAATGATTATTGGCTTAAGCTATTTAATAAGGGCATGATATGAGCTCTGTAGTGTTGTAGTCAAGCTCTGGCCTTTCTCAATTTGTGTGTGTGCATGAAAACACCCTCCCTAGCCTTACTTCTGGTTAAGAGAGTATTTTTTTGTTTTGTTATATAAAGTGGCAAAGATGAGCAGCTTGAGAAGCTGGCCAGTGGGGCCTTTTTCATAACCCCTTCCACTCACTACAGACTTCTGAGCCTTCAAAGGATTTGCAAATTGCTGGTGGTTAAAAAAAAAAAAAAAAAAAAAAAGGCTGAGGATATAAATTTTCATCCATGTTTCCTATGTGTCCAAGGATTATTATTCCTTTGGCCTCTTCTTCATCCATATCGACACAGTTTAGGTTGTAAGTCCGTTGAGGGTAGGGGCAGTGAACATATATGCCCTAGATTTTCTAAGATAACCCTGATTTCAGATGTTCTGTTGTGTGGTCCCCTGAAATACCCTTAAATATTTCAGAAGGTCTGCCCCATCTGCATGGCCTCATGTTCAGAAAAGTTGTTAGTTAAACTTTGCGGTGAAGGCGGTGACAAGTCCTGATTCATACGGTTGGAGTGCGGTGACATCCAGGCCAGGGTCTCTTCTCGCAAGAGCTGCTTCCAAGAGAGGACCCCGTAGTTTTATTGTGCTCGGAGATCCAGAGGAAGGAGAAAAGTCTCTCCATGGCATCTGGGAGAATTTGTATTTCAAATTGTGAGCCTAAACCGTTTTGCTTGATAAAGTGAAATTGACTCCAGTGTTGGCAGTGACTGTGTGACTGTCCTATTTTCAGGAAATGATCTGTGGCTCATACATTTTGCCAAAACATGAATAAAACTAAAATATCCCTAAATGAACTTAAAACCTCTTCTGGAACAGAAAAGCTCCCCTGTGAAATGAGACCTGCCTTTTTCTTTCTTCTTCTTTTTTTTTTTTAAATCTGTGAAAATGAAATTTTACTGAATTTTTCTCCCCCTCCACTTTCGCTTGGTAACTTTTTCAGCAGCCCAAGTGCAGAATCCACCTCCTTTTGGCTCTGGTGGAGTGCCATGGCAGGTTTAGGACGTCCTTCAGTTTGGATCCCCTGTTTTAATCCCCACCTTCCCCTGTGCCCACCCCCCCCCCCCAAACACACGTACACACGTACACACTGCTGGGAGAACAGCTTCTGGGAGCCGCTGACTCCAGGAGCACGATGACATCTGCTGTGGACACTCAGCAGCACAGCTGACACGTAGTTGAAAAGTGAAGTGTTACTGTCATGTAGGGAGCATTTCCTCCCTCCAAGATGAACACTTGGATTAAGAGAGAGTACTTCGTTCTCATGAAAGTTAGCATCTGCAATAAGTGTCAGAAGCAAATCTCTTGACCCTGAAGTTGAGGTCAACCACTCCTGGGCAGGGTCAGAAGCAGAATAGAAAGGTTGTTAATAGAGTTTAATGGGGTGAGGGCTCTTTCCAACCGAATCTTCGAAAGCCCTTCAGGCTGCAATTAGAATTTACTGTTTGCTTAAGAGAAATGACTCGACCCATTCAGAGTCATTGATTCTTATTTATTGATACTACTTTATTTGTAACATTAAGATAAGATACTCAAAACATTCGACCGTATCCGATGTTTACCTTTCTTCCTTTCTCTTCCCGCGCTAGCCATACCAAAGGTTTTTACATTTTCTGAACAAGCCATATCATTTGATGTCGGTCTTTAAACATGCTGTTTTCTCTTTTAGTGAAACTCTTATCGTTTCCTTTGCCTCTCTGCCTGGCTAATTCCTCCTCATCCTGCAAGTCCTGAGCTGCATTTATCAGCATCTCTATAGCTGGGTGGGGTGCCCCGTGCTCACCCACCCACCCACCTACCCACATGTCACACTTTAGCCCGTCTGCTCACACCTTCCACCTCTGCACCAAAAGCTATTCTCTCTAGTGCCTGGCACATACTAAGTTCTCAATTAATATTGGTTGGCTGAATGAATAAATGAAGGCTAGAGGAATGGACAAACAAATAAAGCGCTTTGCAATTAGTGGAAGTATATTGTCTTTTATTTGGTTGTTTTCTAAAAATTTATTTATTTTGAGTGAGGGAGGGAGGGAGAGAATCTCAAGCAGGCTCCTTGCTGTCAGCGTGGAGCCCCATGCAGGGCTTGATCCCACTCACCGTGAGATCATGACCTGTGCCGTAATCAAGAGTATGTCGCTTAACTGACTGAGCCACCCGGGTGCCTCAGCGTAGTGTCTTTTCAACGTGATTGTGCATCGGGATCACTTGGAGTATTTGATAAAAAAGCACATTCTCAGGGATTTTGCATGAAATGTAATACATGTGGTAGGCTACAAAGAATTCGTTACTGCTAGAGCATAAAATGTGAGGCTGAAGTTGAGGTTGATGAGATTGGAAGAATGGGCAGGGAGCAAGATTTGGAGGACGTGTCAATGGACTTGAGTCTTATCTACGGTACAGGTTATAGGGAGTCAGAGAAGGGCTTTTAGTATGATTAGATTCTTGTCATCTGTAGAAATTAGATTCCACACTGGTTCTTGACCTTGGCTGTGTATTAGAATTATCTGGGTAATGTTAACAAATAAGCAATAATGCCTGGGTCTATCCTGAGAGATTTGAATTTAATTGGCCTGAGGTGTGGCCTGGGCTTTGGGTGGTTTTAAAGCTTCCCCACTGATTCTAATATAAAGTTAAAACTGAGAACTACCAAAATAGAAGAGAAAATTTGTCCATACAATTTGGCAATCAACTGTCTTGTAACATCTCTTAAATTGTAGCTGTGTATTGAGGAAAAGCAAATAAAAAAAAAAAAACACAGTGAGATATCACTATGCATTTGCCAGAATGGCTGTAATAAAAAACAGTAGTAAGACTAAATTCTGGGGAGCATTTGGATCTCTCATACAGAGCTGGTGGGAATATGATACAGGTGCTGGGCTCTATGATGATTTCTTACAAAGCTAATGATACAGCTACCATACAGCCCAGTACTTATCCTCCTGGGCATTTACCCCAGAGAAGTGGACACATAGGTTGACCAAAAAAAAAAAAAAAAAAAAAAAACCACCAAAAAACCAAAAACAAAAAACCTGTATATAAATGTAAATAGTGATTCTAATGATAAAAGCCCCACATTGGATACAATCCAAATGCCCTTTGATGGGAGAATTAAATAGATTAAATAGTTAAATACATTCAGATATGTCCATACTATGGACTACTACTCAGCAATAGGAAAGAATAAACTATTTACACATGCAGCGACTTGGATGGATCGCAAGGGCGTTATGCTTAGTGAAAAAAGCCAATCTCAAAAGATGGCATACTATATGATTCTACTTCTATAACATTTTCTTGAAATGAGAAAACAATAGAAATTGAGAACAGGTGAGTTGGGCCAGAGGCCAGGGATAGGACTGGATGTCATTACAAAGGGATATCTTTAAGGGGTCCCTTTGTGATGACGGGATGGTTCTGTATCTTGATTGTGTTGGTGGTTACAAAAAGCTATACAGGGGATTAAATTGCATAGAACTATATGCACACACAAGCACACAGTTGGGTGACTGGTAAAAACTGATGAATACTGAACAAAGTCTGTAGTCTAGGTATTAGTATGGTACCAATGTCAATTCCTTGGTTATGATATTTGTACTACACGCATATAAGATGGTATCATGGAAGTTGGGAAAAGGGTCCATGGGACTCTATGTACATGTTTGCAACTTCCTGTGTGTCTACTACTATTTAAAAAAAAATTGTAGCTACGTATTGTTATTCATTAGTGGTGTTGTTTAAAATTTAATGCATTTATATTTTAATTCTTTAGATAGATTGGAGACTTTTTTTTTTTAAATTTTTTTTTAACATTTATTTATTTTTGAGACAGAGAGAGACAGAGCATGAACGGGGGAGGGTCAGAGAGAGGGAGACACAGAATTTGAAACAGGCTCCAGGCTCCGAGCTTTCAGCACAGAGCCCGACGCGGGGCTCGAACCCATGGACCGTGAGATCATGACCTGAGCCGAAGTCGGCCGCTTAACCGACTGAGCCACCCAGGCGCCCCTAGATTGGAGACTTAAGTATAGTGACAGTGTGTCATAATTGTCCTAATTCAAGTCAATATAATAATTCAATGCAGTTAAACTCAAATAATTCTAATAAACATTTGAGGGCCTACTGGACACAAAATTAATGTTTTAGTCTTCTCACCCTTAATATTAATTTCTGTTATTTAGATTTTTAAGCCACAAGGACTGATTACAGTATTTATATGATCCATACATTTATTTTAGGTTTTAAGTTGCAAGTATGTCTTAGTCTCACATCCAAAGGCATACTCTATATTTCTATTCTTACCTTGAAATCAGGACAAAACAGCTTATGCTACCAAATGACATTCTTAGTCTTTTTTTTTTTCTTTAATAATCACTAAGCTTAAATTTGTGGGGAGGAGTGCAATTTTCTTAATGTTTTCTACTTGGTTCAACATTCTCAGACAGCAATTACAAGCCAAATATCATTTCAGTAAATGAGAAATTCTTGTTTTTATGTGCTGATTGGCTTTATTACACACGAAGGTTAATTGGGAGGCTTCTGAAGCTTATCTGGGTAATGATGAACAGCTGCAACAGATTGCACTCCCTCTGCCCCCACCTCATTTTGACCGAACTGCACCCAAACAAAACCTTATGCAATGGGAACATCATTAAACTGCACTGCAAACCCGGCTTGTGGTTGTATCTGCGTGAGCAGCACAGGAAGCCAGAGGGAAACAGATAGCATGAGAGGAAATGCTCCGTCTAGCAGTGGTGGCCCCCTCCCCACTCCCGGACCACTGCAGCTATAGGCCTTGACTTCTGGGGTCCCAAAGTACTGTGCTTAACTCGATCTTTATCCTGCATGAAGAAGGGGGGCCACCCACGCAAAAATGTGCTTGATGTTACCCTGATGCTAAATGGCAGAGTTTTCTAGCTCCAACATGAGAGTGGCATTGTTGTTTTCAGGACCAAAGAGAAAGGATGCCTCTGACCGCTTTGAAGAGCTTATCGAGTACATTAGCTGTCTCATAGTATCTTTAAAAACAACAGCTAATGTGTTTGAGCATTTTTATGGGCCAGGCATTGTACGAAGTATTTCATAGGTATCACCTCAGCTAATATTCTCCATAACCCTAGGATAGAATTATTATGTGTATGTTAGAGATGGTGCCCAGAGTACCCGCGAAGCTTCTCCAAGGCTACAAAGCCAGGAGTTGTTTGGGCCTGGACTTAAGTCCAGGTCCATCCTTCCTCAAGATTCCCTCTGCTATCCAGGGAACTCAGTGAGAGAAAGTTGCCCGGTAGAGAAGTTATTAGGACAGTAGACACCTTTCCAGTTTAGTTACCAACAGGCCAAGTCACCAAGTGGATAGCCAATACTCTGTCTGGCTATCTACGTGCATATTTGGGGTGGTCAGCTTTCTACTGTGTGGTATTGTGATAAAGCAGTGTTTGTCAGGGAGTGGAGGTTTGCAGGTAAGAGCAACTTGCTTAGTAATAAAGGAAGAGTTTGTCAGTAATGCTTCGGAGGCAGACGGATGTGTGCGATTGGTGACCTTCCTTGCTGACTGGCTTCCCCTCATCCAAGGCTCCTTTAGCCTGTGCACATCTCTTTGACCTCTTCTGCACAGTTTGGTCCCATCATGATCGGCATCTGAGGCATTAAGGGGTTTAGTAAACAGTCATTCCACTGTCTGTTTTTAAAATGATTCCCTCTACCTCTCTTATCTTTTCAGTTTGTGCCAGCAAGGAAGTAGAGTAGTAGCTGAAGAGGGCAGGTTCGGAATCCTACAGACCCAGGTTCAAATTCCACGGTAGGCACTTGCTGATGCTTAGACACACAGTTTGGTCAGGTCCCTTAATGTCTCTGGGCTTCAATTTTCTTGTCTGTAAAATGTGAGCAGTGACACAGTATTTTGGGGTGGCTGCGAGAATTACATGAGATGATTCACGTAAAGTCCCCTTCCTGGCACAATGGAAGTGTTCAAATGTTAGTCACAAACAATTGCCAACAACAAGAACAATTCAACCCCACTCGTTTCTCATCTATTTTACCTGCTCTTCCCATAATTTGCAATTATTTCTTTCTTCACTAATCTCTGAGCTTCCTTAGGCTCAATGTACCATTTAGCAAACAGGAAGACCATGCCTGTGTAGATCTGTGCAATTGCAAAACTTACATTGCTCTGTATTCTAGCTGCCAAGCACTGTAATAACCACTGGTTTCTTAATTTTTCTTTCCCTGATATATTTTTTAGCACCTGTGTAAACCTATGCAGCTGTGCTCAGCTCTGTATAAATGTTTGCTTATGTGCTTCTGTTATATTTATTTATGTGATTCTGTGTACAGCCAGTTTCTCTATTAAATTATAAATTCCCCAGGGCCAAGGACCACATTTTCTGCTCTTGCAACAGGTCCGGGTGTCCTTCCAAGAAGAGATCTCAGGAAGGCTGAAACTAAAACATATAGTACTGCTTTAATGAGATGTTAGTGGCAAGTTTCCAAACATTGTGTTTTTATCTAAGGCAGTATTTCTTAAAGAAATGTCAGCATTAGCCAGCATTCTATAGAAATGTTCAAACTGGGGGCCTTCAGTTGGTGACTTTTGACTTGAAAAATTAAAAGAACAAGTCTACAATTTGAGAAATAAGTCATCATTGACAAATGGAAAAAAAGAGTTTAGTACTTGTTACTTTCCATATTTCCATTGATCAGTGAAGCGATTGACACATTGGATTATGAAAATGTCAAGGCATGCATAATGGTCATCATAATAATGAGCTACCTTTAAAATTTTTTTAAAAATATTTATTTATTTTTTAGAGAGAGAGGGAGACAGAGATAGAGCATGAGCAGGGCAGGGGCAGAGACAAGTGGAGACACAGAATCTGAAGCAGGCTCCAGGTTCTGAGCTGTCAACACAGAGCCTGACGTGAGGCTTGAACTCACTGTGAGATCATGACCTGAGCTGAAGTCAGGTGCTTACCTGACTAAGCCACCCAGGAACCCCAATAATAGCTGCCTTTTAGAGTACTTAGTAGGTGTTGGTGCCTTACTAGGAGCTTGTCTGGCTGTCTCTTCTAGTCTTCCCAGCATTCCCACGGGTAGACATCATCTTCCTCCCTATTTCACGTATAGGGAAACTAAGCTTAAGAAAGGTGAACCCATCATCCAGAATGCGGTGAAAAGGTGACGGAGTCAGGCCACGTTGACCACTAAGCTATACTGCCTCCTTCACGTGACAGGGGGTTTTACAGTTGAGCTATAAAGATAATTCCAACCTTCCTCTTTTTCTTCTTCCATACCGCCCCTTCCTGCCCCTCCCCACCCAACAAAGGGAAAGAAAATTCTATTAGTATATTCGTGATTACTTAGCGTAAATAAATAATGACAACTGCAGGAGTTTTGGACGGTTTGCAAGAAGAACTGAAGAAAGAAAAAGAAAACTCTCTCCCTGGTTGTATGCCTTCGTATGCTCCTGCTCTCCAACGGGCTGGCTCTCCATTCACTGCCTGCTGCTGGAGTCCATAAGAGACTCCACATTGCTGTCAGAATGAAGCCATTAGAGAAAATGCCTCACTGCCTTTCAAGAGGACAGACAGGAAACATCTTTCGCTTTCTTTCTCTTACTCTTATCCTCTCCCTTTTCCTTCCTCAGCTCTGTTCTTTTGAAATAAGTAATGGCTAACATCACCCAGGCGTTGGGTAACGTGAGACCTCCCAGGGCACAGTCTGAGAACTCTAGCTCTAAACACACACACACACACACACACACACACACACACACACACACTGCAGGCAGCCGTTTGGGGCCCTGCTTTCTGGCAGCCTCACCGCTCTCATCAGCTCCTGCTAGATCACAGGACCCAGTGGTTACAGAGCCGGCCTCTGCGCCTGCACGTAAAGCATGCTTTAATAATAAAAACATCGAGTTGGGCTCGTCCAACTTCAAACATTCGGTGAGTCTCTCAGCCTTGGGTCCTAGGGGATCCAAAAACCTCTCAGCGGAGTCAGGACTACGCTGTGGCTGGTTTGTGGAAGCATCCTTTCATTTGTGGTATTTTACAGCAAGGGTACCAAGAGAGTTTCCAAGTGACAGCAGCACCCTATACCTACATAACAGTGGAGGGCGGAGGGGGAAGGAGGGGAGCATCGGGCTCCTCAAATGCCTGGATTCCACACGCCTTCTTCATAGTTCTCTGCTCTGTTTCTTAGAGGGCCTCCCAAATTATACAATTTGCAGGCCGCTTAAAACCTAGATCTGCCCCCAGCTGGGTGACTTTTTGAGCAGCGGTTCAATCCATATCATGTTTGACTAAGAAATTTAAACCCTTGAAGGTCAAATATGGAGAGGCTGGTGCAAATAATATGAACAACTAACATTTCTTGAGTCTTTACGTGTATTAGGCACTCTTTTAAATATTTTTCTTATATTAAGTTCTTCAATCCTTGCAAAAAGCCTAAGCAGTAAGGTCTATTATTCGCCCATTTTTTTTTAGGATGGGGATATTAAGTTACTCACCCCAGAGTTCCAGCTGGTTAGTAACAAAGATTGTACTTGAGCCTGGGAAGTTCGCATCCAGAGCCTGTGCTGTTGGTCACTGTCTATTTCTCACTCCTCATCGTAAAGGCTCTTCTGCAGAACATACTTACATTGTAATAAGTATAGAGCTTAATATAGTGTAGACATATTGTAAGTACAGAATATAGAATAGAATTCTATCTGTATTCAAAGTTTGACTTAAATCAGTGCCTTGATCTTAATTTTAAAAATTAAAAAAAATTTTTTGGGGGCTCCTGGATGCTCACTCGATTGAGTGTCCCAGGGCTGAGAGGTCGCGGTCTCACGGTTCATGAGTTTGAGCCCCATGTCAGGTTGGGTTCTGTGCTGACAGGTCAAAGCCTGCTTGGGATTCTCCATCTCCCTCTCTCTCCGTCCCTCCCCTGCTCATGTAATCTCTCTAAAAAGGAAATAAACATTAACAAAAATTTAAAAAATTCTTTTTATTTTACTTGTAAATAATTGTATCTTTGCTCACATCAAAAGAAATTCCAGGTCGTATTACAAAAGGAAGCAGTTAACTTCTGTGACTCACACTATCATTACTTTTCAAAAAGAGCCATTCGATAAATAAACAGTTCCTATTTCAGTTCAGTGTTGTTTATGTTTTCAATACATTCTTCTATAAAATCTAGCATAAATATATGTTGAACTTGTTTGTTTAGAGGAGCCCCAAACATTTACTTTTACATGAAGAATGAAATGGAGAATTTTCTTTTGAAGCTTAGATGTTTCTCACAGTATTATGTAGTTAACTGGAGTTTCATGCATACTCAAGGTCACTAGATATCTGAAACTCTCAGGAAACACATTGTATTATTGTTCTTGAACCACTTGAGCATTATAGATTGACTGAGTTAAAAAACCATATACTGGATAAAAAGCACAAAGTTGTGTTATTATGGTCTACTTCATGTAATGCCAGAATTTTTAACTTTGCTTTCAATGTTTAAACAGCTCTCTCAAACATCATTTCAGATAATGATTATTTAAATGATCTGTGTGTAACATGTGAAGGCTCACAATATTCTCTGCCCTCACCTAACCCATACTACGAATTTCCACTCTTCATATTTTGCAATAATTCCTCACTAAGCCTTTGGGCTAGAAAGGTAACTGAAATGGCAGGAGACCCAACTTGCCCAGTCAGACCTATCTGAGACCTCTCACCTCCAACCCCTGGGCCTGTCAGTCTCTCCAATTCTAAATAAGGAGAGAAAGAGAGGAAACAATGCCTCTCACAGACTCTAACTTCTCCTTAAGAGACTACACTGTTTCTGTTTTTTTTCACTTTCACATTCTTGGAAAGAGAGTTGACATGTGTTACCTCAATGTCCTCACCTCTTTCAGTCCTTGGAAGCCTCCTCATCTCTGTGACGGGAGCACTGATGTGCTTGGTCATTTTCTGAACTTTCTCCACTTTTTACTTTTTAGACACTACATGCTTTTGCTTCTCTTCTTAGCTCTTGGCCCATTTCCCCCTTCTTTGTCCCCTTTTACTGATTGTTCCTCCCCTGCCCGAATCTTAAGTGGTATCTAAATTTCCAGTTGTATTTTTTGCGCCTTTCTTTAGCTTTACAGATCTCCTGGAGTGATTTTACCCAATCTCTTGGCAGGGAGTCTATCAATTTTTTCTACAAGTTCTGCCTCTTGGTCGATCCTCTTATCTGACAACCAGACACAAACATGCAATTGACCTTGAACTGCTCCAGCTGAAAGAACGAAGCACCTTAAACTCAACATGTACAAAAATCAGACAATCATCTTCTCTGTAAAACCCAACCTTTGCTTTGTGTTCTATATGGATGTGGGTTAATGTTATCACTGTTGATGGATCCACTTGTCTTAAAATGTCAGAGTTCTTCACCTCCTCCTCTAGCTCACTCCAGTAGCCAAGCATCCACCAAAATCTTGTCAATTCTATCTTGAAATGCCTCTCAAATTCATTTACCCTCATCTATTCCACTTGTTATTCTTTTAAATATGTCACATAATAATAATATTAATCTATCAGTCTAGGTAATTCTTTTTTTAAATTTTTAAATGTTTATTCATTTTTGAGTGAGAGAAAGAGAGAGAGAGAGAGCACACAAGCAAGGGAGGGGTGGAGAGAGAGAGAGAGGGAGACACAGAATGTGAAGCAGGCTCCAGGCTCTGAGCTTTCAGCACAGAGCCTGGTGCGGGGCTTGAACTCGCAAACAGTGAGATCATGAAGTCAGTCGCTTAACCGACTGAGCTACCCAGGCACCCCTGTCAGTCTAGATAATTCTATCTGCCCAGGAGTATTTCTGATTTCGGTATCTCCCTCCTTCCCTTCACCTCCATTGCATTCTCTTTAGGGCTCCAGGATGGTCTTTCCAAATATGCATCTCATCAGGAGATGCCTCTGTTTACAAACCTATAGTTCCTTAAGGATCCATAGCGTTAGGTGAAAAAAAAAATCATACAGCAGAACATGAGGAATAATCCCAATATTAGTAAAACTAACACAAAGGCACATAAATGCACACACACTATATCAAAATGTCGGTAGTGCTTCTCTGTTATTGCTGAGTCATGGTACCGGGATGAGTTGTTTTTTCTTTTTTTTTTTTGCTTGCTCTTATTTTCTGTACTGACCATATGTGACTTAAGTCATGAGGCAAGAATATTATTGAAAAATAAACTGATGGGGTAAAAAAGGAGCTGACTTAAGAAACTTTGGAAAATAACGTTTTTACTAGATATTACAAGGCTAAAAACAAAAGGACTATACATAAACACTGTACCTGGCTGGTAAATTCATTTCTCACAGGATTATGGGTTAGCAATTCTGAAACTCCACAAACACACAAGGGCTGAGTGGACATGTAAATAAACTGTAGACAATGGGATCCAGGTTTCCCACTGTCAGGGATAGAAGTGACACATAAGCAAGTGGAGAAGGCAGGAATAAACCCTGTGGTGCAAGACTGGAATTGGAAACATCGGTTCAAACTCACATTTAATTTACTATTTAGACAGATCGATAGATAAAGAAATAATTACAGGCATGTGTATATACATGTATAGATCTCCCTGCTCTGTCCTTAGGACCTGAAGCAGTAAAACTGTCATATAACAGCAAGTATACCCAGCACCTAGAGTTTGGATTCCAGATGTCATTTTCCAACAAAAAGAGCCAAGTTTCCTTGGAGAAATGTCTGATTTCAGTCCTGGGTCAGGGAAAATCCAAGGTGAGCCTGGGGCACTTGTGGTGCCACAATGAAAGGAAATGCATTTGTTAAAAAAAGATGAAGCATGTCCAAAGGACATAGGAGCCAACTTGAAAGAGCTTGAAATGGCCAGAGGTGAAACAATTTGAGAAATAAAAAACATTAGAATTGCATATGACCTGAAAAACAAAACAAAACAAAACTTGGCTCCATCCTAATATAAATAACTGATTGAGTAAATAAATAAGGGAGAAGAGGCAGATCTTTCTTGAAGAAGGATTCCAGATAATATATGTAGATGCTGCTTCCGTCTCGGGGGCTGGAGCGTAATCCACCTTTCCTTCCGTGCAGGCTAGACTTAGCAACTCTCTTCTAATGAATTGTCATGACTTGCCAGCTTCTTGTGAAACGGGAACACTCTAAAGTTATTTCAGGAACATGACAGTTTATTAGAAAAGGGGAAAAATTGTCCTTGCTTCATGGAGAACCCTGACAGACAGCCCCTTAACCATGTGAGTAGGCTTGACACATCACTAGTGATAAGCAATTTTGACATCATGTCCCCTGATATGATGTGATGAATGGGGAATGTCACCTCTGAAGAATTCTTCCCCAAATCGTGAGAAAATATCAGGCAAGCCAAAATTGAGGGAGGGTACGTTCTGCAAAATACCTGACCAGTGCTCCTTGAAAGTGTCAAAGTCATAAAAAACAAGAAAGACTAAGAAACTTTCACAGATTAGAGGAGACTAGGGGACACAATAATTAAATATGGTGTGGCACCCTGGATTGGGCCTTGGGACAGAAAAAGGACATGAGTGGAAAAAAGCGTGTGAAATTGGAACGAAGTCTGTAGTTTAATGAATCAATGTTAATTTCCTAGTTTGGACAAATGTTCCATGGATATGGAAACTGTTAAGATTAGGGGAACTTGGGTGAGAGGTATATGGGAACTCTATACTAACTTAATAACTTTTGTATAAATCAAATATTAATCCAAAATAAAACCTAAAAAAAAAAAAAAAAGGAAAAGAAAAAAACATGGCTTCCCACTGCTTATGCAGGGCTTGTCTTAAAAAAATCTCCTTGGAAGTTTTTGAAACTTACATGCCTGGGCTCCACCTGGGGGATTCTGATTCAATAGGACTGTCCTTGAACCAGGAAAGCTCCATAATTGTAAAGTGGCACAGGAGATTCTCATACATTCCAGGTTGCAAAACCACTTGTCTGCAGGACAAACAGAGCGGCCAATGACATGGCCCCTACAAAGACTTTAAAATTTTTTGTAGTAAACAATTGCTCAGAGGCTATAGCCAGAATTGCTTTTTACAATTAAAATTAAGAATATACTGGGACACCTGGGTGCTTCACTTGGTTGAGCACCCGACTCTGGATTTCGGCTCAGGTCAGGATCTCATAGTTTGTGACATCAAGCCCCGTGTTGGGCTCTGTGATGACAGAATGGATCCTGCTTGGGATTCTCTCTCTCCCTTTCTCTCTGCCCTTCCCTGCTTGCACGCACACGCTTCCCCCATCTCTCTCTCAAAAACGAATAAACATTAAAAAAGCTAAAAAAAGAATATACTAATTAATAAGATATACACGATTGTGAGTATAAGGAATACAATTAGTAAACTGAGTAACTTTTCACTCAGAGAAGTCCATGAAATCTGTGTATTTTATTTTTAAATACAGTGTATTATAAATTTGCCACTTGACAACCATAGGCCCAAAAGCCTATTAAATATTTACAGACCCAGGGGGTGCCTGGGTGGCTCAGTTGGTTAAGCATCTGACTTCAGCTTAGGTCATGATCTCATGGTTCATAGGTTCAAGCCCCATATCAGGCCTCCAGCTGGTAGTGTGGGGTCTGCTTGGGATTCTCTCTCTTTGCCCCTTCCCCATGCTCTCTTTCTCTCAAAATAAATAAATAAGCTTAAAAAATATTTATGGACCCAGGAATTATTTTCACATCTTCATTTTGCATTCCATTTACTTTGAAGTGAAAATTCACACATGATAGATTTCCAGCAGGATTTTCATATGGCTGTCCTATACTTACAAGCTTTTTGTGAAACTGAAACACTTTAAAGTTATTTCAGTAGGGGCACCTGGGTGGCTCAGTCGATTAAGCCTCTGACTTTGGCTCATGTCATGATCTTGCAGTTTGTGAGTTTGAGCCCCGTGTTGGGCTCTGTGCTGACAGCTCAGAGCCTGGAGCCTGCTTTGGATTCTGTGTCTCCCACTCTCTCCGTCTCTCCCCACTTGCACTCTGTCGGTCTCTCTCTCAAGAATAAACAAACATTAAAAAAATTTAAAAAATAAAGTTATTTCAATAAACAGAAACAATCGTAACCAAACAACAACAAGAACGACAAAACCAAACTGACTTGGTAAGATGTAGGGGAAAGCTAAAAACAAAATACTCGTTAAAAAAAAAAAAAAGGTTTGAAACAAGATTAAATCCAGAAAGGCCATGTAAATTCAATTTCAAGTGTATGTACATGCCTTTGTGAGAGTATGTGTGCATGAAGCCTCTCACTGAAGTCCATGAATACCCATAGATTCATGAAGAAGTGTTGGGGGTTCCTTGGACTCTTTGAAATTGAAGGAAAATATATGTACATACATTTTCCTGGGGATTCTCAATGAGGAAATGAGGACAGCAAGCCAAAAATAATGAAGAGACACTGACCATGGGGGTATTCTTTTGAGAAATAATAGCATACTTTTATATTAACTAAATTACACTTGTAAATCAAATAGTGAAAAAATAGATGCACTGTGATCTTATCTCATAACAAGAGCTATTGTTAATGTAGATATTTCTTTTTCCCAACAGAGAGTTGAGAAAAGTCTTAGAATGCAATGAACATTCCCCGAAAGGATGATCAAAATGGAAGCCTCAGTCTAAGGATAGGTCGTTCATTCGTCAAATGTTGGCAAAGGTTTACTATGTGCCAGGCACGGTTGTAGGAATACGCCCGATGCAGGGCTTAATCTCATGAACTGTGAGATCATGACCTGGGCCAAAATTAAGAGTCAGATGCTTAATTGACTGAGCCACCCAGGTGTCCCAGGGTTTATTTTCAAGTAGGAAGATAGACATCAAAGAATAAACAAAATAAGAAGTCACATAGTATGTTAGAGAGTGATATAAATGTGATGGGAAAAAAAATTGAGCAGGGTGAGGGGAGTTGAAACTGGTGACTGGGGGTGGGGCACAATTGTCCATTAAATAGGGTGATGGTGGTGGAGGGGGGCGGTGCCTGGGTGGCTCAGTCGGTAAGGTTCAGACTTCAGCTCAGGTCCTGACCATTCTCATGGTTTGTGAGTTCGAGCCCACATAGGGCTGGCTACCATCAGCACGGAGCCGGCTTCAGATACTCTCTCTCTCTCTCTCTCTCTCTCTCTCTCTCTCTCTCTCTGCCCCTCCCTTGCTTGTACTTTCTCTCTCTCAAAAATAAAAAAAAAAAGAAAAAATAGGGTGACAGGGAAGCTCTCATCAAAGAGGTGAGATCTGAGCAAAGATTCGAAGGAAGTGAGGGAATTAGCCAAGTGGATCCTGAAAAAGAACTTTCAAAGTAGAGAAAATAGAGCAAAGGCCATGTTTGGGGAGCCACAAGGAGGCTTCTGGCACAAATAACATGAACAGCCAGACACGAGGGGAAGGACAGGCAAAGGGGCAGTGGGGGCTTTGCAGCCACGTAAGGACATAGTTTCTCTCTGTGGGAGATGGGAGCCACTACAGGGTTTTCTCTCCCTTTTGCTTTGTTTTGTTTTTACAGGTTTATAAGTATAAACCTTAACATGTATACCTTCATCAGAAGTTGATAGATCAAGTCAACACAGAATATGGAAGGCTAGAGGGTATTTGCGAAGCCGAATTAATGTATTACCAGTTCTAAAAGCATTTGCTTTTTAAACACACAGGAAACAGTTATAAACAATGTTCATGCATTAGATCACAAATTAAATCTTAATACATTCAAGAAAGAAGAAACCCATGCATAACGTATTATCTCACAACATTGCAAAAAAAAAAAAAAGCAGGCATTAACAAGAAGACTGTTTTTCAAAATGTATATATGCATTTAGAAATTTAAAAGCACCCTTTCAAAAAACTCTAACAAGTATATCCACCCCAATTACAAACTAGGGAAGAATTAATGACAAGAAAAACACTGTATATTGAAACATGTGTGACATAGTCCATATGCTATCTAGAAATAGTAAACAGAACTCAAATCCTCTTGCAACCTCTTATATTGAGGTTCTGGCATTGACTGGGAAGGTAGAGGAAAATCCCTGACAAATCAGGGATGGGAGCACGCAGGTGGATCTAATCTAACCAAAGAAATTGGGGCTCTAAATTTTTTTTAATGTTTTTATTTATTTTTGAGACACAGAGCGACAGAGCATGAGCAGGGGAGCGGCAGAGAGAGAGGGAGACACAGAATCTGAAGCAGGCTCCAGGCTCTGAGCTGTCAGCACAGAGCCCGATGAGGGGCTTGAACTCATGGAGTGTGAGATCATGACCTGAGCTGAAGTCAGACGCTTAACCGACTGAGCCACCCAGGCGCCCCAAGAAATTGGGGCTCTAAATTCTGCTTACTTTGCCAGTAAAAGGAGCTTTTCCTCTCTAATTGAGAAAGCTAGTCTCCCTTAGGCTGAAGAACCAACCCTGTGGCCTCCCCTGAAGCAAATGTCTTGCAGGAAAATGCTAAGAACCACACGGCTATAAGCAGAGGAATAGCAGAGCTTATGTTTCAGACTAATTACTCTGGCCGTTGTGTGGCAAAGGACTCTAATTGGCAATAATGGATGCCAGGAGACTGTTTAGGAAGCCATTATTGTGATTCAGATGAGCAAGAACAGGGACTGGGCTGTTCTGGAAGCAGTGCAGGTAGAGAGAAGTGATCAGAGTCTTGACATTTTCTGAGGGTAAAGCCAGCATCATCTTATGACTGGTTGTATGGGGGATGTCAGGGCAAGTAGAGTCAAGGATGACTCCAAGATTTTTGGCCTGAATGAATAGAAGCATGGAGTTTCTACCTCCAAATAGGGAGGAGGCTGTAGGTGGAGAAGGTTTGGGGAGAAGGTCAGGCAGGACTTCAGTTTGGGATCTGTTACATTTGAGAGGTCAGACATCCTAGTGAAGATATGCAGGAGGCAGTTGACTGTGGGAGTCTAGAATTTGGAAGAGTGGTCTGCTTTGGGGATCTACATTTGGGAACCATCAGCGTACAAGTGGTAAGGTAGTCACAGGACGTGGGGAGGTCCTAAGGGAGTAGGGACAGATGAAGAAGGAAAGAGGCCAAGGACTGAGCTTGGGACTCTCCAACACTAAGTCTTCAGGGAGAAGTGGCAGAAGTAACCAAGGAGACTAGGAAGGAGTGACCAATGGTGCACTGGGAGTGTACCATCTTGGAAACCAGGATAAAGAAACTGTGTTAAGGAGTGAGTGACCTACCTTGTTACATGCTGAGCTGACAGGCAAGTGGGGTGATCAGTGAGAACTGGCCATTGGGTCTAATAACATGGAAATGGCTGATACCTTTGTCAAGAACCGTCTCAGTGGCGGAGTGAGGGCAAAAACCCAATTGAGTGGATTCAAAACAGAATGGAGGAAAGAAACGAGAGAGCCAACCAAGCACTTTGCTGCCGGGGGAGTGAAGAGAAGAGCGTTGATAGGGAAAGTGGGGTCAAAACAGGTGCTTTTTTTTTTTCTTCTTAAGATGGGACAAATCATGGCAGAGTTTGAATCCTGAAAGACATGATCCAACAGGCAGCGAAAAATTAAGGGTGTAGGAAATTGCAGAATTGGTGGGCTGACACCTAACTTTGGTTAGGCAAGAGGGATGGGATCTAGCAGACAGGGGCTGACACTTAGAATGGAAATGTCATCCACGGAAGAGTTGGGAGTGCAGCGAAAGTGGGTAGATATTTTGGTAGAAGCCCGTGGAAATTTTCTTCTAATTGCTTCTTTTTTTTTTTTTTTCTCGGTCAAGTGAGAATTAAGGTCAGGAGATGAGAGCAAGGATACTCCAAAAGTTCTATGAAGATACAGACATGTCAAAGAGACCCATTACTTTTGAGCTCCTTCTATTAGGCCGTGTTGATTTGCCAGAGTCTCACTTGAATGGAATGAACAGAGGCAAGAATTCGGTTTGGTATGTGCTCTAATAATGTGTACAAAGAACAGTTGCCACGGACAGCCCACGTCTCGATGTGTGATGTAGAACTCACAGTGATATCCTTCCAGAACTTGATATACATGGATGAAAATTCCAAGGCTTCGCTCCCTTAGAACATGTTCTAAAAGGAAGGTAACCCATGGCAACTGCTCAACCTGCTCTCAGATGACTCACCAGAGAACTTACGAGTGGAAATCCCATGGAAACAGTGCAGACAGATTCACCTTGACCCCGGAGGTCTGGTTCCACCCAAGGTTAAAGTGTCTTTCCTCTTTCTACTCTGAAGCAAGTATTCATGTTTAGCCCCATTGTCTCTTCCCATTTGGCTGTCAGTTCCATTTAGGTAGGCAAAGCCGCTTAATTCTCACTGCCTTTAAAATCTGAGGGTTCTTTCCCCTGGCTTCTGTCTCCTGAGATGACTCACAGTGGTACACCCGTGTGCACACCTTAGCCGGACAAGCTGCCTTTTAGCAGGGGGCTTCCTGAGATGGCCTAGCACTTCTAAACAGAGAAACACATTAGGAGATTGACCTCAGTCATTTAGTCATTCATGTGTCTAATGTTGGGATTTAAGAGTCCCCTCACTTATAAAGGCATTTCGAGAAAAGAGGGGAATGTTAAGAAATTGTTTTAAAAAGAAGAAGAAAGAAAATGGTAACTCTGCAACTTTTATTTCTGTCTTGGATAGTTAAACCTACAGAGAAGATTAATTTATCTTGTTAGTAATATGTGTGTACGTGTGTGTGCGTGTGTGTGCATGCACCTGTGTTTGACAATCTGGGCAGACCATGACCTTTACTCACCCTCGTATAATGCGCAATTCAACGTTACCTTAGGTTGGGTCTCAACTTTTGGAGCCAGCCTAACTGGTATGAATCAACACTTCCTTCGCCATTCAGGGTTAAGTCTCTTCACCCCCTCCCGACTGACTGGGAACCTATTGTTGAAGGTCAGGCTTCTGCCCTCCCCACTTCCCCCCAGGCTGGCTGATTCTCCCTCCAGGGTGGAGGAAATACAGGAGACCTGCTGTGTTAGACACTGGCTCCCAACAGCTGATTATTAGAGATCAGGAAAATTGTGAGTAAGCTGTTAAACTGTTGGTAGCTTGAATTCGGTCATGGTGAGAGTCTCTACACCACAGAAATTGGCAAATGCTATAAATCAGGCCTTTCCCTCTCTGGGTAGCTGTTTTGCTAACACCCCACTGGGTTAGGGAATGGGGAGTTCTCCCTGGCTCTCAGGGACTTTGAGCTCTCTAGACCTGTCAGATTGTTCCCCTCTCCTCTCACGATCTGCGAGTTCCTCAGAGACTCCCATCATCGTCGGATACCTCTACGGTGACCTTGTACTTTGGCAGACCACTGCCGACCATCAATCAGCTTCTGGTTTTAGATGCTCACCCCACAGACTCCTGTTGTTGGGGGTCCCTTTGCACCCTGGGCGGGATCCTTGCTGATATTATATTAGTTTTCTATTGCTGCATTAAAAATCACCAGAAACTTGGTGGCTTAAAACAACACACCTTCATTATCTCAGACTCCTGGGTCAGGGGTCTGGGTCCTCTGCTCAGGGTCGCATAAGTTTCCAGATAAGGTGTCAGGTGGGCTGACCTGAAGCTTGGGGTCCTCTTCCAAGCTCATGCGATTGTTGGCAGAATTCAGAATTCAGAATTCGGTGGTTGTTAAGACTGAGGTCCCTGTTTCCTGGCTGGCCGTCAGCCAGGGGCTTCTTTTAGCTCCCAGAGACTACTTGAGTTTTTTGTTTTGTGTCCCTCTCAAAGGACCTTTGACAGCATGGCAGTTTATTTATTTATTTTTTTTAGCAGTTTAATGGGTACATTTTAGAGTCTTCCATTTTGTGTGGAATTAGATCCTCCCCTTCAAATGCTGTAGTTAGGGGCTCCTGGGTGGTTCACTTGGTTAAGCATCCGACTTCAGCTCAGGCCATGATCTCGCAGCTCATGGGTTCAAGCCCCGTGTCGGGCTCTGTGCTGACAGTTCAGAGCCTGCAGCCTGCTTCAGATTCTGTGTCTCCCTCTCTCTCTGTCCCTCCCCCACTTGTGTTCTATCTCTCCTTCAAAAATACATAAACATTAAAAAACTAAAAAAAAAAAAAAAAAACCAAGTGCTGTAATTATCATCGCTTCAAGTAAAACTTGAATAAAATATTGAAACCTCAAAAAAAAAAACCAACAAAAACATAAGTTAACTCTCTCTATCCAGTTTGCAAAGAGAGTCTTACATGATGTAATGAATGTAATGATGGGGGCGGGACTATCCCATCATCTTTGCTTAATCCAGGGAGTGACGTTCCAACGCTTTGCCACACAAAGTCGCATCATCAGGAGAATTGCCATCTAATCCCCTTTGCCATATTCTGTCAGCGAGAAGCAAATCACAGGTTCTGCCCACATTCAATGGGAGGTGGGTGTATAGATTGTGACTCACTGGAGGTCACTTCAGGTAGTGTCTGCCTTACCGCTATATGTTCTACATCTGAGCTGAGTTCTACAGACTTTTGACCCACTGTCAGAAGGGAGCGCAATTTCCTCTCAACCCAGACTCAGCTTTCTCTTTATCTTGCCACCAAAGCAGGCTGCTGGCCTCTCCTTCCCATTTCTCCTGTGTTCCACTGGAGGGAAGATGGGTGTACCCTTCTAATGGTCACTTTGAAGCCCATTGTCTTTGGACTTGAAATATTTTAAAGCCAGACACAGATATCAGAACAATGTCCATTGCTTGGATTATGTACGATTCCATTTTCTCCTAAGTATCAGTTTTCCTGAAGCCGCAAGCACATATTTGAAAACAAAATGCTTGAGGGAATGATACTACATTAATCTCACCCGGGAGTTTGATGTTTCAGTGGACCAAGGGGGAACATACATTTTGCTGTGTTACTTCATTCTTTTTTTTATTTCTGAAATAAACTGGGCAGACTGCATGCTGCTTCCAAACTATTGGAAGCTCTTCATCCTGTCTCAGTGGCATTAGCTGAAAACTGATGTCTTATATGGGGCATTAGTGCGAACACAATGCCATCTTTCAAGTAGAGGCAGGTGCTTTATTTCATGGCTCTATACTCCCAGGTTAGCTCTAAAGGAAGAAATTAGTCTCTCTCTCTCTCTCTCTCTCTCTCTTCCCCACATTTCCTCCCTCCCCTCCCTTCCTCTCACCTCTATTTCTCCTTTCTTGCTGTCTTCTCACTTCTATTTCCTGCGTTGTTATTTTGATCTTTTCTAATAAGATAATGGATTGCTTGGTTCTTTGTATTAAATAAGACCGAGAGACTTCTAAAGGAAACTTAGTTAAATTTCCATTATTCCACGTCATAAGAAAGCTCTTCTAGGTGCAGTAACTTCTACAGTTTCTGCTTCATGTTTCAAATGTTATGAATCTGCAGGTTATCCCTGCCCATAACGTTGTGTCTGGATGGCTCCACCCCTCTGTGGAGTCTTTTCCTGGTGGCCTTGTGTCCTTTCACCAGGTGTCATGGATTATTTAAGTCCTGTGGGCAGGCATTTAAACACTCAGGTTGCCTTCAGACATTTATTTTTTTTCTTTAATTCGACCATGTGCTGATCACCTCTTATCAAGGGGAAGAAGATACACATATAAATGGGGGATGCATCATCGAACGATGGTGACATAAATAATGACACTTGAACAGTAATTCTTGAACATGTCCCTGGAATGCCTTCCCCACAAAATTGAATATTGGGAGAATGGCATGTTAATTCCCCTTCAAAAAGCCACGAATGAAGACTACAATCTTAGGGGCTAGAATTAACTTTATCTTGTCTGCCTCCCTTCCTCTCTTGCTCCCTTCTTCTCTTCTTTCCTTCTCCCTTCCTCTCTTCCTTCTTTTTTTTAAATTTTTTTTAACGTTTATTTATTTTTGAGACAGAGAGAGACAGAGCATGAATGGGGGAGGGACAGAGAGAGAGGGAGACACAGAATCGGAAGCAGGCTCCACGCTCTGAGCCATCAGCCCAGAGCCCGACGCTGGGCTCGAACTCACGGACCGTGAGATCGTGACCTGAGCTGAAGTCGGACGCTTAACCGACTGAGCCACCCAGGTGCCCCCTCTCTTCCTTCTTTAAAAAAATCTGGACTGGGATCTCAGCTGACAGCTCAATTAAGTGAAGTGAGCAAAGATTTCCCAGCTGTTGCCAACTCAAAGGGAGTTATGTCCATAAAGAAAAAGCAGTCTTTCTAACCAGAAAGCACCAAAGATCTTGATCATAGGCAGCACGGATCAGTGCAATCACAGGCATGGACAAGGAGTCAAGAATTTCTCTACATTGAATCTCTCTATACAGAATATCTCTACATTGTGCCTTTAGAAAAAAACGGAAAGAAAATATCTGGCTCGCAGAGAACTTGTACTGAGTAATGAACTATAACAGTGCTCAGCACAGAGCAGGTGCTCAGTAAATACTTGTTTGCTGAAGTAACGTTTGATTTGAATGGACTCTAAAATGCCTTCATCTGACTAAGTGCCGTCTTACATCAGCTTTCTCAGAGTAGTGTTTCCATACAGGCAAACCTTCTAATCCCCAGTAAAAGAAAAGATTACATAAATATTCAGTAACTTGAAGTTTTAAGTAAATGCCCAGTGTCCTACCTCTAAACATGTCTGCAGATGATCTTGGTTTGCTCCCTGGAGAAGAACCAAATACTTTAGATAAGGGGGGAATATTCTCTCTGCTTGTATAGACGTGGCCTAACTTAAAAATAAATGTTTAGTTAAGATGATCTCCAGCTTGACCTTTCTGAAGGCACGGGAAGCTGGCTTGAGCATAGCTGTCCATGGCTATAGATTGGAATGTCTCAGTGTAGGTGGAACAGTGTTCTCAAGGGAAGCCCTTCCTCATTTACTAGCTGGGTATGTTAATACCCTTTGGTATTTACCTCAGTCTTCAACAAGTCAAAATCTGTGGGGTAATATATACAGTAGATAATTCTTAAACCAACATAATACACTGAGATGCTTGTAACTGATGAGTGAGTTAGGCTCAGCCTTCAGCACTATGATTAATCATATAAATTTGTAAAAGGTGCATAATCGTAGCTACTGAGAGAGACTGCTAACTGTGCTTACAGAATGTGCCTGTTCCCTCCTATTTTCCTGGAGTCTTCTAGCTCAAAAGCTTTTGGGTTATGGATAGGTAAGTTGCATTTATCAAGAACCAGTGGAAGAAGTATGATGTTGGTATTTAAATCTCATCTCTCATTTAATATTGGGGAAAATCTGCCCTTCTCTGAGAATTAATTTCTTTATCTTACAACCGTGCAACATCAGGGGCTGAGTGAGATTTTTCATGTTGTCCCAGAACCATCAAAGACTCAAAGCTGGGAATATGTACCCCAAATTCTAAGCCCCAGGAACCACAGATACTGAGATCTGCTATCTCTTTGCAGGGCTTGAGAAGGATTATCCAGCAGACCTGGGGTTACTACTCCATTGTCTTTCACCTCCTCCTGATATTTAAAAACAACAACAACAACAACAACTGAGAAGAGGAGTCTTTTGAAGGAACAAAGTGTTCACTTTCTGTCTTCATCTCCTCCATTGAAGGAAAGAGAGGGAGGTCCAAGAGAATCGTTCATAAACTTGGGAGTGGCTAAGGAAAGGCAGACTGACTCTTTATTCCCTGGTTGAATATCTGCTTATATAGCAGAGCTGATGAACTACCTCTGAGCTGTCAGGTGTGTAGGTAGGGCGTTTATAGAGGTGATGTACGTGCACTTGCATGTTGGGGAGGGGAATGTCAGGTGGAGATGTCATAAGATTTCTCATCACTCCCCCAGTTGACACGCACCCCTTTCCAAGATATACTGAGATGGTTCCACATGTACTTGTTGCAAGCCTGGGAACTGACCAAGAAAGTTAGACTGAGTTTGGGGATAACTGTCTCTAGAGGAATCCCACAGTGAAGGACAAAAGCATGTGACATGACAATGCTAGCTGGGGTCAGCCAAAGATGTGGACAAAATTAATTAGGAACTTCCAGTGCCCAGAGTTGTGGGTTGGAGGGGGCATACTGGAGAGCATGAAGCACATTGGAACCACAGGTAAGCAGGGAGGTATGCAGACTTACTCTACCCTGCTCCACCTCTAGAGGAGATAGTTCTGGAAAGAGGAGAAAGAGGGAAACTGATAAAGACCGTGCCCCTGGCTGGGGGAAGGGAGAAGAACATGATGAATTAGATGTAACATTAAGACTTAACCAAATAAACCCATGGACTAGGGCTAAGATGTGTGTGTGTGTGTGTGTGTGTGTGTGTGTGTGTGTGTGTGTGTGGCGGGGGTGGAGGGGTCGGTCTAGCATAGATGGGGACAGTTATTGGAAGAAAATAAAATGGTTTCATATTTATAGTCTAATGAGTTTAGACTTTTCAATACCCCCATTTGCCTTCTTGTCCACGGTTCATCCTGCCAATCTCAAAATATAGTCTCTCTCACAGTCCAGTACTGTTTGTAACATATTTAATATGTGATTCCACCTCCCCCTCACATCTCAGTTACATAGATCCTTGAGATTTGTGTCAAATCCTACCTCTTTCCAGAAGTCTTCCTTAATAACCCCAGGTCCATTTTCCACCCTACCTCTTCTCCATTGCCCTCTGTCATTTTGGCATTTTCTTTTGGATCCACCCTTGCGGTTTTCATTCTTTTCATTCCAGTGGACCACACACTACTTCGGGACCTCATGTAAACTCACCTTCAAAATATTGCCACATGTTGCCAAGGACAACTGGTTGAGCCATTGCTGCATTTGGCGAGCCATGCGGTCTAAAACTTGACAACAGCAGCCCATGGGAGTATGTGTTTCTAAATTGCACAAGGACTCTGTCAGCTCACCAGGTGTGTGCCTGTGAGGTGATGAATGCTCAATGCTCAGCAGGAGCATCTTTTCCTAAGTTGTATAAAGGTGACCCCGCACTTTTTAACTGTCCCTTGCCCCCACCCTAGTCTCTCTTAATTTCAAATTCTTTTGTACATGGCTGACAAATCAATTTCTTTTTTTTTACCTGAAGGAAATTTCTTTTTGTACATAAAAAAAGACACCCTTAAGGGCACCAGCAACATCTCATATATTGGGTGTTTCTGTAGAGGGGCTGAGCAGAGACTCAGCCTGGGCATACAGTGAAATAAAATCTTCCTAGCACCGTGATTCTCGAACTTTAATGTGTACACAAATCGCTATCAGCTCTCATTAAAAGGCAGATTCTGTTTTGGAAGATCTGGGTGGAGTGTGAAATTCGGAATTTCTAACAAGTGCTTACGTGGTGCTAATGATGCTAGTCTGAGGACCACACTTTAGCAAGCAAATTTCATTGAATTCTCACCAAGATCCCTATGAGGTAGGTTTTATTCTTTTTTAAAAATTTTTTTTAAAGTTTGTTTATGTATTTATTTATGTATGCATTTATTTCTTTAGAGAACAAGCAGGAGAGAGGCAGAGAGAGAGAGAGAGAGAGAGAGACAGAATCTGAAGCAGGCTCCAGGCTCTGAGCTGTCAGCACAGAGCGCAACAACGTAGGGCTGGAGCTCACAGACAGCGAGATCATGACCTGCGAGATCATGACCTGCGAGATCATGACGTTGGACACTCAACTGACTGAGCCACACAGGTGTACTGAGGTAGGTTTTATTCTTAATCCTACTTTATGAATGACAAAACTGATAGTTGAACTGATTAAACAATTTGTTCAAGCTTGCATAGCTTATACATAAAGGAATAGGGACTCAAATTCAGTTCTGATTCAAGCAATAGCTCTCTCTTTTTTGTTTATTTATTTCTGAGAGACAGAGAGAGAGAGAGGGAATGAGAGGGGCAGAGAGAGAATCCCAAGGAGGCTCTGCTGTCAGCACGGAGCCTGACACGGGGCTCAAACCCACAAACCGTGAGATCATGACCCCAGCCAAAGTCGGATGCTCAGCTGGCCGAGCGACCCAGGCACCCCAAGCAACCTCTTTTAAATCACCGTGGTGTATTCCCTGTAGAAGGGTCAGGACAGAAGAGAATTAACTTCAGGAAGGAATTCTGTTCAGAAAGTAAGACAGGCAAACTTGGTAGTGGATTGGCCTTGAACTTCTCAGTTGAGTTGGTCAGGGACTCCTGCGCTACAAGAAATGGAGTATGGGGCAGCAGGAACAAGAGGTTTGGGAGTTTGAAGGGTAGAGGGCAGCTGCAATGGGCCATGTGCTGGGGAATCAGCAGGAGGGAAGCTGAGTGGATTGAATTTGCCAAAGTACCAAATCAGTTGTTGCTAAACTCCATATTAGAATCACCTACGCATGGTTTTTTTAAAGCTTTCAAAGCTGAGGGCATACCCCAGACCAGTTAAACCACAGTCTCTGGGGCTGGGACACAAACATCAATATTTTCTGAAGCTACCCAGGCAATTGCAAAGTACAGAATTTTGGAGAACCACTGCTATTGACTATTTGCTTCTAATATGAAAGGGGCACAGTCTTTAATTATTCATAAAGAGCCCGAAGAACACTGAAGAATGGTTTTGGGTTTTGGCATGGTTCAGGGTTTGGCAAACTTTTTCCGTATGGAGCCAGATAGTAAACAAAATGTTTTAGGCTTTGTAGGCCCAGAGGCAAATTTGAGGGTATTATGTAAGCGCTTTATGTAACAAGAGAGAAAACAGATTTCCACACATTTTCTGATGAAATTCAAAATTTTACGGATGCTAAACTTGGAATTTCCTATTATTTCTATGTGTGATGAACCATTATAGTTCTTTTGATTTTTCTAACCATTAAAAATTTAAAAAAATTATTCTTAGCTTGAGGGCTGTACAGAAACAGGCAGCAGGCTGGATTTGGCCCCTGAGTTGAAGGGTTGAAATTTGCTGACTCATGGTATAGTTAACGATGTACCTTGATGAATCCAAGGAAGTCCTCAGACATGTGTATTTAAACAAAAACATCAGTATTGAAATGAGTGCTGTACCTGACTAGCAGTAAAACTAGCCTTTGGAAAATCATTATCCTTTCTGAGGACAGTGTGCAAATCAAATGACAACATTTTGAGACAAAGTCTACTTTATCCATATTTTTCATCATCATAAATTAAAAATAACTGGTTGAAAATATGGCTACACTATAGTCTACTGCATACAATAATATGCTTTGTAAATGATTCCAATACTTTATTTCTAAAATATCTTATGAAAAATGTAAATAGGATTTCAATTTGACTTAAAAACAGCTTGTGTTTAATCTAATGTCCACTCTTTCCAGGCCCTGATTTGCTAAAGAGCCCTGGTTGCAGAGTATAGCCCTCTTGGGTTTCTATTCTGTGTGTTTGGATGTAGGGATTATAGGTCAAAATTGCCATTTTATGGAAATGCTGTCTGTGTCATTAGGTAGATAGTCTGAAATGCATTAGAGGGTTATAAAAATCACTTTTTTTTTTACCCCTAAGTGAATTTCAAGGATTACTTAACTCCTCCAAAGGCACACATCTGGTAATGATCAGGGAGAAACTTGAACCCACATCATCTGACTCAGACTGCAGATTTTTATGCTTAGTCCATTGCACCACTCACACTTCACAATATTCTGCAAAAGGAAAAGCTGAGCCCTGCAGACACCATGTGTTAGAAGGTGTTGTGCATCTGGTCTGTTCGCTCCAGGCACCAGAATTTTTCACTGGTGTCAGGGGTACTAACTGGCTTAAATAGAGCACGCGCGCTCCCTCTCTCTCTTTAATGGCCCGATGCATCCGTTTCTTTATTTTTATTATTTATTTATTTTTTACAATCTGATATCTCTTTTTCATAATGGCTGTTTCTATTAATTCTGAATAGTAAAACAAAAATATGATGAAGTAAAAGAATAATTATATTTATACTTCAGAATGTGCTATGTCCATTTCCCCAGTTAAATGTAAATACGTATAAACAAATTTAAAAGCAATATAAAAACACACAGATATAGATATGACTATAGTGTGCTTATGATGTTCATTAATCAAACCCTACTTGTGTCTCCTTACATGTTTTCTGTGCTATTCGTGGGCTATTTCCCATGAGTCACTATCAGTTGTCCTTCAAGGGCAGCAATGTGGTTAAAAATGGTCCTTTTGTTGCCACACCAAGGTCTTGTAGTTTAACAGTGTCATTTCCACTTAAATAGAAGTTATGTGTAAATTGGCTAGGCTACTTATTTCATACTCCCTTGTTTTTCTTAAAGTTTTTTTTATCTTGAAAACTACTAGCCTGAGGAGCTAAGTCACGATACAAAAAAATGATTTTAAGTGAAAAGATATTACACTTACATAAAAAGAACACTTGGAATGTGCTTAAATTTGGTTAAGTACCTATATTAGTTAAGTACCTCTTAGGACATATACTCATATTACTGAGTATGACGTAATTATTAAGAGTTATGTATACAAATGAATTTATAATGGACTATGAAATGTTTTGTTAAAATGTGGATTATTTAAGCAAGATGAAAATGATAAATTCTACACATAATACAGTCATCAATCTGACTGTATATATTAACATGGAAACAAACTTATACACAAAAGAGACTGAAAAAAAATAAACTAAAATGTTAACTAAGGATATATCTGAGGGCTAAGCTTACTGTTTTTTATCTTCTATTTTTACTTATTTCCCATGTGGAGCATGTATCACTATTCTAGAAATCTTTACATTCATTTTAAAAGAAATCCTATTGACTGATTCATTATCATAATTACCAAATATTTTATTATTCTGGGTTGTAACTGCTGTTACTCTATTATCTCGAGGCATTTTATAACTAGACCGCCCTGAATTATTGCATTAATAACTTCAGATAGTTTCTCATTAGCAAAAAAAAATACAGTTAAAAATTTTAAAGAAAGGAATCTTAGGACCTGAAGTTCTAAAAATTATGCTTGTAATACATTTAGTTTAGTTTAGTTTAGTTCATTTATTTAGTTGGGTTTTTTCCCCCATATTTATGAAAATGTTCAATGCTGGTAGAAGTTACCAGAAAATAAAAAAAACTCCTTCCCTTGAGTTTGTCTGCCTTGAGAATTTGCCAGGCGTTGAAGGGAGCCCTCTGCTGTTAGCTATATTTATTACAGTAAACTTTGATTTATATTGTTTTATGTCCTTCCTTGAACCTACTCAGGTTTTTAATGTTTCTGTTATGATTGTACATTTCACATAACAAAGAAAACATAAATTCCACGATGCCAGCTGGCACAGTTAATAATCCGTCAATTCTGCCCTTTTTGAACTATACCACAGCATCGGAACATCTGGCAGTTTCCAATTTCCATGTTAGAGTGGGGTTTTGACCTCTATTTCACTTTCAAATGGGTCTCTCCGGCAGAATAACTCTGCTTTCTCCATTAACTTCACCGCTCACACCCTTGACAGTGCATGTGAGGCTTTACACCTAGTGCTTTAGAAGGTGCTGTGCACTTGTCAGAGGAAGCTACCGTTCTGCTCTGCTCCCTTAATCGCCTTTGTTCATTGCTCCTATCCATTAACTACCAGCGCTCCTCGAATCTCCCTCTTTGGGCCTTTGGTTTTTAAAAATATCTTCCTCTGTTGCGTCTGAAGGCTCATCCACTTCCACAAGCCTAGTTATCAGTCTGAACTAATTGCTTCAGCTCTGTCCTCTCCAGGGCCCTGGAAGAGAAGCAGGCAACAAGGGGCCTTTGGGTGCCTGGTGCATGAGCACAGTGGTGTGTGTGTGTGTGTGTGTGTGTGTGTGTGTGTGTGTGTACACATAAAATACGGATAAAAAAGATAGAAAAATATATCTCCTTGCCTGTCTCCCTTCACTGGCATCAGGTAATCTCCACTCTCTGGGACTGAACTCTTGGGAAGATGTTTCTTCAGCACCTATGATTCTGAGTTTGCCCCTCTGCTTTTCTTTTTTTCTAGCCTCTCTCACTGTTTCCTTCCCTCTGCTCTGCATGTTCTTATCACACGAGTCTTCCTAAGAAACGCGTCTTTAACCATTTCCCTCTCCTTTGAACATACCTTCCGTGCTTCTCTGTTGCTGAAAGGTTCAGTTTCAAATGTTTCACCCTGATATTCTAGGCCCTTTAAATTGTGACTTTACCTCTCCAGCCGAATATCTTGCTCCTAACAAGGCTATTCCGGCAGGCCGGCTTCCTGCCTCCCGCATTCTCCGTCCAGGTCTTCCGTTCTTACGCTAGTGTGGTCTCTTTTCAGTCCTGTCGAAAATGCTTTCTTTCAATGTACTTGTCCAAATCCAACTCCCATTTGAAACACTCATATTTCCATCAACTTTTTCTCGAATAATCAGGCAACGTGGATATAATCTTTTCTCAGCTACCGGTTCAGCATTTATTATGAGTTCCATGCATTAGAGTATTTTGTGGCATTTCACCTGATGCTAGTGTGTATTCTCTTGGGTGCTCTTAATTGTTCCTTTTATATCTTGTCTTACTCACAAGACTATATCTGTGCATATGAGGATAAGAATATAGTCTGGTATTTCACAGAGCGGTACCATGCTGGGCTTTATCAATTGCTTAAACGCTGGGCAATTCATTTCCTTCTTCTGTAAAATGGAAATAATTATGCTTCTCCACCTATCCCTTTTTGACACTTGAAGCTAAAATGAAATAAAGTGGGCAAAGGCTTCAAAGCTTTCAAACTCAAGTATTACCACAATTATCATGATGCATAACCTCTCTTTTTCCCCCTGAAATACCACCTATTATAGGGTCATGGAATTTCCTTCTGAGGATGGAGTTAACCACCAAAAAGGGTCACAGCCATCATGAGGAACAGACACCATCTCTCTGAAGGCGCATCAGATCTACCAGAGTAAAAGACCAAGGTCAGTATCTTCAACTCAGGTCTTCATTTTTCCCATCCATAGATGTTGGTAGTGTCTATTCACATTCACATCAAGGCTCTTGTAATGTTAGTCTGCATTTACTGTTTATACTCCAGCAATCTTGGGTCAAAACTCACAAGTATACAGAAATTTCTTTCTAAAAGTGACCAAGGACGTCCTAATTATTTAATGGAATAGCTGCTCTTCATCCTTACCTCCTAGGCCTTTCTGTCACATTAGATGCCATTAAGTATAGTTGTAAAATAAGGTTCGAAGAAACGGAGATGTTCCAATACAAGAGATCATGAAGGAGAAGGCAGATTTGACTGCATTAGAGTGGAAGACATGTCTACATCAATAATTTAAAAAAACAAATGAAAAGGCAAACAAAAAACTTGGAAAATCTTTGCTTTGTCTTTGACAACCCTATTAATATCCTCAGATTAAAACCTTAAATAACATGGGGAAAGATAAACACTGTAATAGGAAAATGGGCAAATGTTACAAACATACAAATCACAGAAGAGAAAATATAAATATCACATGTATAATGCTCAACTTCACTAATAACGTCAATGGCTAGTTTTAGGTCCCATTTTTTTTCCTCTTTGAAATGTTGCAAAGTATATTAAACTTCTTTTGAACAGGTTCTGTAAAAAATTCTGATTAACCTGCCCAGAGTCCTTCATGTTGGACCCAGAATGGTGGACCTCGTCTGGCATTGTACTTGCCTGAGAGAATCAGCTGGGCACAAGTTTTCCTTTTTTCCCAGAATGTAATGGGGCATGTGCGTCCTAACACCAATCTTGAAAATAGCATTATCTCAAAGGCATGTCTATATCAACTTATGCCTTTAATAAAGTGTATCTGCCATCTCTCCTCCAATAAAGAATAAAATCTGAGAATGACTGATAAAATCGTGCCCGGTCTTGTTGAGAGAATGAGTGATGGGTTGTTTAAGAAGGCAAAAAAAAAAAAAAAAGGAAATTTCATTTCCATCTAAACACTGCTTTGTGTCTACACTGTAGGTTTGTGTCCTTGGTTCAAGGTTACAGATCTTCCCAATGATACATTAGCTGTCAAATATAAAGTCTTAGGCCATGTTGCAAGAGCATTCTTATTGCCTTGAACATTCTTTTTTTCCCCCTACTATATTAAAAAATGCCCTTTGGGACATGGGTCTGGAAAAGTATTCCTTTTTTTAGAGCTACTAATTTCAAATGGAACTGACATTGCAAAGATCCTACAAATATTCTCTTCTGTTCTCATAAATTAGGCACCATTATCGAGTGTAATGTGCCAGACATTTTATATACACAATTCATTTAATATTATGATAATGCTAGATAGAATAGGGTGTTTTTGGTTTTTTTTTTTGTTTTTGCCTTTTAAAAAATTATCTATCTATCTATCTATCTACCTATTTACATTTCACAGAAGAAATGTAAATTCAATGTAGAATCCATGTCTCAGATAAAATAAATCACTTAAAGTTTAAGCTACTGAGATGCCTCCTCTCAGGTGAGCTCAAGTTTGTCTGGCTCCAGAGTCCACATTTTTCTACTTAACCTCATTTTTTGCTGTTTCTTTTCAATTCTGAACTTTCATACTATGTTTAGCTTAAAATTAACACAAAGCTTATCATGTATCCTCAGCGGTAATTGATTGGTGTTCTGTTTAAGGTGCTTTGGAATTCTGTAGATTGTGGGGGTCTTTTCTGATGGTTTCCACTGACCCTATAAAATGATTTACCTACTGCATTTGGAAACATCTAGAAGCTCTTATCAATCATGAAAAAGTTGAAGAACTCCCATTCTGAAAAGAAGAATAAAATTGAGCATCTGCAGCATCTCAGAAAGCAGTGTGATTTTAGGCCGGTTATGGTCACAGCAAGATCACTGTTATGAAATTTATTTTTATCTTCTGAGTTCTCAGGGGTATTTATGGCAGGCTTGGACAGAAGTCTTATTAAGGAAGATTCCTGTCTGGCCATCCATGCAATTTATTTTGAATGCTCTGGCTTGACTCTCCCTTGGGAGTTATCTTTAGTGTAGAGATTCTAGTACTATTTGAGTTAATGATGTTTGGACATGGTGGGCTGCCTAATCAGTACCAGATAGAATACAAGGAAAATTTTCTTCCTTTTTCAGAGCTCACAGTTATGGCAGGGGATATGCCTCTGCTGGGTTCAAGTTTTGGCTTTGCTACTTGATAGCTACGTGACCTTGGCAAGTCAGTTGACATCTCTGAGCCTCAGTTCTCTTATCTTGTATAATAATAATAATAATAATAATACCCATAGCATTGTTGTACAAGATGTAAAATAATAAACATAAAACCATTTTTTTAAACTTTAAAACTACTGTACACAGGGGTGCCTGGGTGGCTCAGTTGGTTAAGCATCTAACTCTTTCGGCTCAGGTCATGATCTCGCGGTTCGTGATTTCAAGACCCGCATTGGTCTCTGTCCTGGCAGTGTGGAGCCTGCTTGGAATCCTCCTCTCTTTCCCTCTCTCTCTGCTCCTCCCCTACACTCTGTCTCTCAATAAATAAATAAGCTTTAAAAAATAAAAGTATCGTACACAAAGATAAATAACTCACTTTAAAAATGGACAAGTGATCTGAATAGACATTTCGTTAAAGAATACCTACAAATGGCCAATAACTACATGAAAAGACGCTCAACATCATTAGTCATCAAACCCACAAGGAGATACCACTTTGAATACCATAGATACCACCTATGAATAAAATAGCTATAATAAAAAAGCCAGATGAGAATAAGTGTTATTGAGGATGTGGAGAAATAGGGATCCTCATACATTGCTGGTGGGAATGTAAAATGGTACAGATTCTTGGTAGAACGGCCTGGAAGTTTCTTTTAGTTTAACACAGTTGCCACATGATTCAGCAATTTTATTTCTGGTTATATACCCCAAAGAAATAAAAGTACATGTCCACACACACACAAAAAACCTGTACATGAATGTTCATGGGCATTATTCTTAATATCCAAAGGTGGAAACAGCTCAAATATCTAGCAGCAGATGAATAGATAAATAAAATGTGGTATATTCATAGAATAGAATATTACTTGGCAATCAAAACAAATGAAGTATTGGTATGTGCTATTACTTGGACGGACTTTGAAAGCGTGCTAAGTGGAAGAAGCCAGTCACAGCGAATCACATATTGTATGATTCAACTTAGATAAAATGCCCAGAGTAGACAAATCCGTAGGTACAGGAAGTAGGTTGGTGTTTGCCTATGGTTGAGGGGTTGGGGGCAAATGAAAAGTGACAACTCATGGATATGGGTTTTCCTCGTTAGGGTGATGAAAATATTCTAAAACTGATTTGTGTAATAGTTGTACAACTTTGTGACTATACTAACAACTACTGTAAGTTTCAAATGGGCGAAATGCGTCCTAGGTATGTGAGCTATAGCTGAATAAAGCTGTTATTGCAAAAGTACCGCACTGTATAAGTCTATATTACCATTTGTTCTATTTTTATATTTGTCCTTTATCACAGCCATAATAGACTGGCATTCTCAGCTTTTGGCTCTAAGCTAGAGACAAAGTAGACTCTCCATTTCTTGTGAACTCTCATATCAGAAGGTTTTCTCAGGTACGGTAGCTCACAAAGGAATGCCACCAGCTTAGCTTTACTACAAGAAGTCCCAGGAACACCTGTTCCAGGTCAGCTGCTCACCTGGTTAGTCCACATCGATTATCATCGCATAGAATTGGTTCAATCAGGAGAAAATGGCATCAAGGTGAGCCCTTCCCGATTTTCCATTTGTCTAAAATAATTTACCATGGTTCCTGGGGAATCGATCTATTTTATGTTCAGCATTTTGCTCTTAGAAACTATTTTGTTTGTAGGCTTCTAATTGAAACCAAGTCATCCTCCCAAAAATCACAAAAAACAACTCTGGCCCACAGCAATTTGTTCAGTAGATTTTAATACACTTTTATTTATCTTCTCTCAGTACATTGCACGGTCTGCAAGGATAAGAAGTTCCGTTTTATTTAATTTTGTATTCCGTGGGCTTGACATAGTCAGGGCTCAGCAAGTGGTTTACTGAATGATGAATCAATAAATGAATGCAGAAAACAAGGTGAGCAGAAATAGTGACATTTACCTGACACATGGGCCACAAAGACAGCCATGCCAATTTGGGTGAATATTGCTCAGGAAGTGATACTCTCAGGCTGAACATGGAGGGTTTTATTATTCACGAGTTAGCTTTTCAGACCACGGAAAGTAGAAATTTGTAGTCAATTTGAACTTCACAGGCTTTGACAAAGGTGGGATTGTTGGAGCAATTTCTTAGTGAGTGAGTGAGCCTAACTGGCCCCCATCGAGGGCATTTAAAGTTAGTGTGCAAGCATCTACTTAGCTTCTCATCAGAGAAAGGGAGGGGAAATAATTACTTGTTGTATTCCAGAATCTTGGAGATTCTGGAAGGCCTTCAGGAGCATCCCCTGAGAAATGTCCATGACCTATACGGCCAAAAATAATATTGAAAGAATAGCTAATGGAGGGTAAATACAAAATTGGGATTGTGCTAGAATTGAGTGGATTAGGAGGAAACTATCTGGGCAGGTTGCTATGAGGCAGTGTGCTGGGGCCTCAGGAGAAGCCACCGGCACTTTGGGTCACTGTGGCACTTTGGGTCACTGCATTTACTTGGGCTCACCCAGCTGCGTCACACGCCCCGGGGCCATTGTCTGCTGTGTCAACTCCAATCCACCACCACCTGGAAAGTGTGAAACTTGGTCCACAGAAGACCACTGAAAAGGGTTAAATCCTAAAGGCACAAAAGGGCAATTTGTAAAGGAACTCAGTTCACAGGCGTTGACCCCTGCCTCTCTCCTCATTTTCACACCTCAGACTGCAGGATGATGTGTGAGGATTCCTTTCTCTTTAGTTTCCCTCCTCCAGAAAGAATAAACCTTTATCTTTCATCCTGTATTACCTGGCCAGCTATTTACAGATAAGGCCAGTGTCTCCTTCCCGGATCTGCAAGCAGACCCTGATAGGCTGATTCTTTCCTCACTGTACATACTCATGGATGGTAGGGAAATTGTATCATTTTCCGCTAACACATCTGAGTCCGATCGTACCTACTGATGTAGTAACTTATTTACCTTTTGGCATAATGAGGAATTTGAGTTTCCATTATAGTTTATTTTATTCCATTATAAATGCCTAAATTTTCCTGGGATATATGCTAAGCAGCCTAATTCTTTGATCATTCCTTTCTTATTTTATTCCATTTTATTCCATTATAAATGCCTAAATTTTCCTGGGATATATGCTAAGCAGCCCAATTCTTTGATCATTCCTTTCTTATTCAAAGCTGCTTCTCTCTGAGCAGGGAAGCTCCAGGAACAAACTGGAAATCAGGACATGTTTGGATGGAAGAGAAACAGAGCGCAACCGCCCGTCTGCCTCATTCTCTGATGTAAGTGAAGATACCTCGGTTCCATTAGCTGAAGTGTCCATTAGCTAATCAAGAATTTAAGCTGAGTGTTCCAAAGAGTGGAAACATGAGGCACGGCTGGGGCAGGCCCTGGTCACTCAACAAATATTTGTTATCTGCCTAAGCACTGGGAATACCAATAAGAGTGAGATGAATTTTTTGCCCTCAAGTCATTCATGATGTATTGGGAAAGACAGACAAAAATCAATGAGGGTGCCAGGTGCTATGAAAGAGGCAAGCCGTAAGCACTAATGGCGGCAGGGGCGGTCTGGAGGCACCTCACATTCCAGATCCCGGAGACCCGAGACTCAAAGCGGGGACAAAGGCAAATTCAAAAGGCCCCCCCCCCCCCCCGCCACCATCTGGTGGTTCAGATGCAAATCAAACATCTTTAATTTAAACTTTAGCATTTGGAGATATGTCCTTGAGGCTCAAATGTAAAGAATATGTGCTTACAGATGAAGCTTTCCCTGCTGATTCAAAGGAAGCCAACTTGAGCCCCATGAAGCCTTTTGATGTGGGGAGTAATCACTGTTTGTTTTCTCTGTGACCACAGAGAATTCAAGCAAAGCCTTTTTCGGAGCAATAACAATAGCTATTCTTTTAAATACTCCCTGCATTTCCTATTCTGTTAGGTACTTGGCATATGATTTTTATAGAAATCCCGTAGAATAGTATTAGTTTACCTACTTGGCAGAAAAGAAAACAGAAATAGAGAGAGGTTAACTTAGTAATTTAGTTGCTCAGATAGTTTTGGAGCAAGGGTTTTAGTCCATGAGGCACTGCCTCTAGAAATCCCTGCTTTTAGTTATATCAAACCTGCAAATTATAATCTTAATCTAATTTATCAGTGCCTGCAAATACTTCCTGAACAATGTCTCTAAAATGCTTTAAAATGCTTACTTTTAAGTTTTTAAAAAAAATTTTTAATGTTTATTTACTTGAGAGAGAGAGAGAGAGAGAGAGAGAGAGAGAGAAGGGGAGGGGCAGAGAGAGAGAGGGAGACACAGCATGTGAAGCAGGCTCCAGGCTCTGAGCTGTCAGCACAGAAGTTGGACACTTCTGAGCCGAAGTTGGACACTTAGCCGACTGAGCCACCCAGGCGCCCCATTTTTTTTTTCAGGCAAAGGCATGTGACATTTCTGCCACTGACGTGAACCAAGGGAGGGCTTGTTATGTTAGAGCAATTGTCAAAATTGGATACATTCTTAGCGGTGACAGTCAGGGGGAGAAATTCTTCTGGAGACCACACTACAAATATTGTTTTGAATTTAGAGTCATCGCCGTCCATTTTCTCTGCAGGGTGTGCAGGGGTTAGTGCACATTTCTTGGTTTCTGATGTTTTTCTGTAAGGTTCTGATTTAAAAGTTCATTTCCTTACACACCAGGAGCAGTGTTTGTAGGTCAAGCTCCCAAAGTGTGAAATACTTGAACTCTCTAGGAAATATCCTGGGCATATGATTTAACTTTTGGCTGACTAGGTCTTGACTGGGGACATTGGAAAATATGAAACAGGGAGAAGGGACCTCCAACCACTGGTGCAGGGACCTCATTTTGTATCTGGCCTGAATGGCATAATTAAGAATCTTAATAGCTTTTTGGCAGTCATCTTACTTCTTGATTACTGCATCCTCTCACTGCTTCTGCACGAAGCTGAATCCGGAGTGTATCTGCCTTCTCTGTTCCCATGCTCAGGAGAGTAAACAGTCTAGATGAAAAGCCACACCACCTGCAGATCAGGGACACTGCAGACACTTGGTCTCCAGTCTCGGCTGGGTCCTCAGAAATTCTTGTCAGTGCTTATACTTGTTCAGAGTGTCCAGGTCCCTCAAAGATTCCCCACACTCACCGAAGTCCTTCTGACCCCCTTTAGTGCCCTCTTCTTCTGTCTCAGCAGATGACCTTGCTGCCCAGACACCGTGGACATTTAGGTCTCAGGTAAGCCCATCATCAGCCACCAGTTGAGTACCTAATGCTTCCTTCTATTGACACCCACGCATGTTCCCAAGATCTGTCTTCTGGTCTCAGAGAATGCCTCACTCCTTTCTCAAGTCCAAGTCCACTAGGACACGGACCTACGTCAACTGCCCCCAGGCCCCTCGGAACTCTATGGCATCTCATTCCTAGGTCATTGTCCCACTCTCCTGCCTCTCCAGCCTTGCCCTCCCCAAGGCTCCTAGAAAAACAAACTGGTCATTTCCTTTTCAGCTACCATCCAGGCTCTCTCTTCTTTGAGAATTCAAATGGTCAAGGAAGTGGGCTTAACCCCTAACTTTGCTTTCTTACTTCATACAGGTATCTGGCTTTTGTCCCCACCATTCCTTAACTTCTCTCACTATGGTCACCAAAAGCCCCTCATGGCCAAGATACAACTGACCTTTTTTGGTCCTCCTGGGTCTGTGTGTGGCACTTGGCTCAGTTGACCACTCCCTCTCTTTAAAAACATTCTGTGTATTTCCTTGGTTTCTCCAACACTCTGCCCTTCTGGTTTTCTCCATTCCAGCCTGGTTGTGCTTCCCTCCATCTTTCATCACTTAAAAGTTCACTGAAGGTAGCATTTGGTGGTACAAGAGTGAGAGTTTCTGAATTAGATCGTCTCTTACCATGTGTGCTTCCATAGATTCTTAACCCCTCTGTATCCCAGTTTCCTCATCTTTTACAACGAAATTAACAACGTTTCACATTGTTATGAGGATTGACTCAGATAAATGCCTGTAAAGTACTTTGTATGGATTTTTCATTTCAAAAGGAAAATTTAATTGCTAAGAGCTAACACAATCATATCAAGAAGCATTTCAAATAAAATATTATACTTTCCAATCTGCAATAGCAGCTCATCCAGATTCCATCATGCTTTAGATTTTTCCAACTGTAAGTATCCTAAGAACTATTTGGACCACGAATTTGTTGTGACAGCGCCGGTTCAAATTTTTTACTTATAAAGAAACATTTAGCAGGATTTCTGAGCATCTAAGACTGTTATAAAATAACTGGACGTCTAGTTTGCGTGATTATCTGAAGCTTTTTTTTTCTTTTAAACAAAGCTGTTATTACTAAAAAGAAGATTCAAAACCACAAAAAATCTTGAAAGCCTTGTTTGGAATCACAAACACATTTTGTTTAACTTGTTTTCATAATAAAAGCAAGCCATTATTAAATCTTTGAAAAAATAGGTACATTCAACCTTCCTTTCCAATAAATTAATATAATTTCCGGAGATTTACTGGCTCTTAAATACAAATATGGTTGATTTCAAACCTATGTGTGGAGCTCATCATAAAGCACCACCACTAAAATGTTCCTAAAAATTGAGATACATGAGTAACAGAAAAATCTGTTAGTTCTGACCTGGTATTTGTTCTATTTCTTATTTGACTGTTTTAGAAAATTAAAAACCTATATCAACATTTCAGATTTCTGATGCACATTTTTTCCCTAAATCTCAACTTCACTATCTGTGGTCAAAGTTTACAGATTCTCCTGAAGGTGCATTAACCATTTAGAATGTTAAGACATTGTTTAGTGAATTTTTTAAATTCCCTAAATTGCAAGCATTTTGGTTCTCTGGATTCTTTGATCTTGGAACATCACATCAATGGGACGAGGCCAAGCGTTCCATGTTTTAGAGGCTATGCCCATTTTGGCCTTACTAGGATGACCTATTATGTTGATTTGCTCGGGGCAGTCCTGGTTTTGGCAGTGAAAATCCCTTGTGCTGAGAAATTCCCTGGTCCCGGGGCAAACCAGACCAATCTGCCACCCTAGGCTCAGCCAAATCCTCCATGTGAACAGACCAAAATTTTCTCCTTGTTTCAAACAACAACAACAACAGCAGCAGCAACAGCAACAACAACAACAACGAAAACCACCACCACAAGACGAAACAAAAACAACCCCTCATACTTTCAACTCACTGTCCCTAATTAGAAACTAAAGACATTGATTACATGTTGCAAACAGCTCAGCCAGGTTTATTTATGTGCTTTATTTCGTGTTTCTTTTTCTTACAACCTGGAGCTGAATGTTATAAGTAAACATTCTCAGATCAAAGTGAAGCAAGTTGGGCCTACCGTTTTTGAGCATCAGATGTCTGAACAGGTTCTATGTCTGTATCAACAGCACTTTTGTCTTTACCATCCACTCAGCACTTAGAAATTGGACTTCTGATTAAAACTGTAAGCATCCTTGCATCTGGTGATCTAAGACCACCAGTCATCATGAGAGTAGGTCCAACTCCTGACTTTTTGTGGGAAGAGTATTCACATTTTTGTTGATTTCACTTACAGTTTACTGACCACTGGAAGGTGTGTCTTTTACTCCCCCTGGAGGAGACCAAAAACTGCCTCAGTTTCTAGGACATCCCACATGGAGGAGACCCAGTGAAAGCTGGCAGAAAGTGGCAGGGCCATGGAGTGACTCCCCCGCCCAGCCATCTCTGCTTCCCGGTGCAATTTAAGGTAGATGAATGGTTCACTCTGGGCTCCAGGCCAACGAACTGGCCCCAGGGGGAAATCATTCTCACACCCACGCTGGATGAACATACACCCTGCAACTCTCCTTCCTGCCCAGCAGCCCCCCAGATGGAATCCTTATACTCGAGGAAGCAGTGGGTCTTTCATTGCCGTCTCTGGGCTACAAGAATCAAAGAGCAAAATGGATGTTTTCCTCTGAGAACTGGCACTGAACAGAAGGAAGGAAACGACTTCTCCAATTCAAGCATGTTTTAATCTCTGGAGAAGTGGGGACTGGGGAGGGGCAGAATTGGCTGAGGAATCAGTGGGAAAGTCATAAATTTTGTCTCTTATCCCGGTAACTAAGATTCTTCCTTTACAGTGCCGCCCACTCCTTCTTCTTTTTTCAAAGAGTTTGGATAATGAACAATCACTTTCTAAATTCTCAAGTTCAAAAATCTCTCAGTGGAGGAAAAACCGGGAGGTTTTGAGTAAATCTCCAAAGGCCAGACGGATCCTTTATAAACATGCTTGGAAATTTCAAGATTCACAAACACCTCATGAATATACTGCCCTAACCTGATCTAAAGACTCTGGCACCAAAACAGGTCAACAATTCTTTACTTCTTATCTTTAGTACTTTAAATATTTTAAAAGGTCAACTCGTATTCTTTCGTTCTTTTTAAGACCATTGTTCAAAGATAGAGTGAACAGTAAATACCGTTGAGGTCCGCTTTTAAACACAATGACTCAGTTTGCCCTGAACCTAATTCTGAGGACACAGTTAGACAAATCCAGATGGACCAAGTGGCATGGACTTAACAAAATGTCAATGTCCTGGCGAAAAAAAAAAAAAAAAGTGGTGCCGGTGGGCTGTTCTGGAATAAAGGAGATTTAAGAGATATGACAAGCAAATGGAATATAGACTCCTGCACCTCGGTTTTTTTTCTTGTGATAATGATATTGTGATTATAAAGAATTCCTTCACTCTTAAGAATCACATGCTCAAGTATTTAGAGGCAAATGTCTTGATAGCTCCAACTTATTATTTTTTTAATGAGTAAAGACAGAGATAAAGAAGGAGAGAGCGAGAGAGAGAGGGAAAAGGAGAGAGAGAGAGGAGAGAGAGAGAGAGAATGTTAAACAAGCAAAGAAACTCCAGAACTCAGAAATTGGACTTCTGATGAAAGACTGTAAGCATCTTTGCCTCTGGTTGTATAAGACCACCAGTCATATGAGAGTAGGTACAACTCTTGACTTCTTGTGGGAAGATTATTCGCATTTTAGTTGATTTCACTTACAGCTTGATTGATTTGGAGTTCACGTTGGAAAAACTCCCTATTGCTTATTGTTCAAGGCCAGGCACGTCCATAAGCTCACCATTTGGCTGCCAAGCCTCCACTATTCCTGTGTGTTCTAAAGATCTGCCTTGACTCCGGCTTCCATTCAAGCTCCATTCAAGCTAGCAGGAAGAGCTTTACTCTCTGAAAAGGTGTGTCAGAGCAGAAGAATTTTCTTACAGATATCCCTTCTAGAAAGATCCCAAATTCGTTTCTCTCAATTGATTTTTCAATTTCTACACCCATCTCATCATATTTTTAATTTAATTTGCAAATAAAATGGCATTTGCATTATCTTGAGTAACCTTGTCCCTTCAATTACCTCTCATTTCCATTTCTAGAATCTCAATTATGTTATGATATGACGTGCCACAATTGCATTGTAAAAAGTCATGAACCATGATAATAGGGAGGCTATTCATGAAGATATTTCCTCACTGTCTATTCACACTAAGGGCCTGATTCATAAATTTGAAAGAAAAATTCCATGATGATGTGAGCTCGTGGAGAATCTTTGTTTTAATAGGTCAAATAGCCCAGGGTACGGGGCATGTTCACATGTGGGAGTTTTTCAACATGGCTGTTAAAGCAAGCCTTTGGGGCTTCTTACTTTAAAAAAATATCAAAAGTAGTTCGATAAAAATTCACTTTCTGAAAAACAAAGGACCCTCAGTCCCAAATTTGACCATTCTATTCTTTTTCTGACTCATTGTTTTTGAGTACCTGACAGCACATGGGTCTATAAAGACTGATTTTCAGCAGCTCATTGGCAAGGTGGACAATTTCAAAGCTTTGCTCCAACTCTTTAATATCTTTGAAAGACTCACCTCTTCATTGCTCAGTCTTTCACCACTTGTGCTTGAAGCACCAATATTCTTTTCTCAAAATCCATTCTGTAATTCAGTTAACTTCAATTGGAAATTTGGCATTGCTATGCTGGGCATCGTGTTGCACAAGGTAGGGGAAAGATGAAGGAGTACGATGTGCCCTCCTGGCTTCAAAGGAGAACATGACCATCAGGGAATGGAAGATACACGTACACACTATTCTTACCTTAGCTGTAGTGTGATATGTTGCATATGCGAATGATAAACGAAATCTCGTCCTGGTTTCTTTCATTACTCCAGCATAATTAAAGGCTTCTTCCTCATGATTCAAATGCTCTCCACCCTTCACCAAGAGTGGTGCACATTGTATGATGGTTAGTTGGGTTACCAGCGTAAAATGTGAGTTTCCTGACATTTCATTTAATACTTTAGCACCTATCAAGCTTTGTGGTATATAGTAGGGCCTTGAAAATTGTTGCATAAAGTGAATGGATGGATGGATAAGTGACGATCACCAAGAAAACCTGGATGCCTATAAATTCTTCCACGATCAGATCGATACAAGCTTCAGGGTTTGGAGGCTTTTGATTTCAATATGTTTCTGATATTGCTCTGTGAACCCAGGGATAAAATCCCTATGGTAAGGACAAGGAAAAGGAATTCAATTGTTTCCTCTCTCTCTATTTTTTACTACTACTTTTTTTCATTTGTAACAAATTGAATACTACAACAAGTCTTCAACTCTACAATCACGATTTTAGAAATTAACTTCTATACCTCTACTCTGCACTTGTTCGGTGTCTGGTCCAGTTTTATAATTTTCTTACCAATTCCTGGTAGGACAAAAACCTATCCTAGGTCAGCAATTCAATTCCGGGACCACAGAGTTCTTCACTCATCTCTAGTCATTTGTAAGGAGATTGTACCTCAGTACCCATTAGGAAGTAGAAATAAAGTCTAGATTCAATGGACATACTGTTTCCAGCGCTACAAAAGAAACATTGAAATGGTTTTTTGAATATAAAGACCTTTAGGTCCATCTGATTACTTGGACAGGAGAGGGAAAGATTAACTCACTTTCAAACTACTTGAGTTTAAAGTAATGTTGTTATAGAGAATAATGTGTAATATAGAGACGGCTTCAGTTAAGCATCAAGAAGTCAAAGCTATTAAATGGCTTGTAAATCTTGGTACTCAAAACAATGAATGAGTGGTAAAGAAAGCAAGAAAAATACACTTTTTCTTCCTTGAGAAGACGTTAAGGAAATGGCAACGAATCTATAAATGCCACTGGTGACTTCTGCCTCTTCTTGGTAGGCATTTAAATGGCTTGAGTGGCAATTAAAGGTGCTTTACACACATTATCTATAATTCTCCACAGAACTGTGCATGAAGCTCTATTTCCCCTAGCTTACAGATAAACAAACTGAGTCTCAGAAAGGTTCAATAACTGGCTTTAGGGAGACACACCTAGAAATGAAACCCAGATCTATCACTCTCCATGAATACAATATCTACATGAACTTAAGAAATTCGTTAATAAAATGAATGTCTGACATTGACCTAATTATAGCATTGAGCGGTATACCAAGCTTGAAAGATGGTAGTGTAGCTTCCACGTTAAACCAGGTCTGACTTCAGCATCTCCAGCTTCAGGATGGTTCTTCAGTATGAGAATGGGCCACCATTCTTCCTCAACAAGTCTTTCCATTCTTCCCATTCTTCCCATTCTTCCTCAACAAGTCTTGTCTTAATGCAAATCGCAAGATCAGATCTATGTCCCTGAGTGAACTTAAGTTTTGTTTGCTTTTTTGTTTTGTTTTAATCTCAGTAACGCTGGAAGTTTTAGCTTTCCTCTAACTGTTAGTAAAATGTTTTAGGCATGTTACAAGAATTTCCGATAGAAGTTACTAAGAGACGTATATATTTTGGAGATCCTTCCTACCGCACGTGAAATTCTCGAGGCTGTATCTTTTGTTGGATGTAGGGTCATTCGTGTATTAATTATTCGCTGTATAATTATTCATTGGAGATGTATTTATTACCTTCTGTATGTCAAATGTTACACCAGCTACAGGATAGGCCACATAATTTGCAGGTCTTAGTTCAAAATAAAAAAAAGTGTTCAAAAACGAAGAATTTTAATATAGGAACAGCAGAACATTAAGTCAGGCGTAAAGCCCTTCTCAATCTTCCATACAATTGCATAGATCGGGCATCTCTAAAGCTGACCCTGGCTAGGTGCTCAGGACATAAAGGTGAGTAGAAACTGCTCTTGACCTCATGGAACTTATGGTCTACTAGGAGAGACAGATTAGAAGCAATCACATCAAATATTTTGATTATTTGGCAATAATAAAAACAGTATTAATAATAATTCCATATTAAGTACTCCAAAGGGGTGGGGGGGAAGATTCTATGAGATAGTTTATCCAAGGCATGGGACTTAGGCCTGGGTTCTGGGAAAGCTCTACAGAAGTTATGTTTAAAAGACAAGAGAAATAAACTAGGGATGAAGGGAAGGAGGAGTCCCTCAGGCAGAAAAAATATTTCATCAGTACTTGCTCAGGGGCTAGGGGGAGGGGCTTAGCCCATCCTAGAATTGGATGAAGGACCCTGTATATGGTGGGGGGGGGGGGAAGGGAAAGGGTGGTGGGAGTTAAGACCGAAGAGGTAGATAGTTCCCAGATGCTGGCCAGTACCTGGCCTTGTAGGCCTGTGTAAGGATTTTGGTCTTTATCTTAGGGACAATGGGGATCCACTGAAGAGTTGTAACCAAGGGGCAGGCAGTGGTGGGTCTGAGTAACAGAAAGACTGGAAGGGGGCTAGGATAGATACAGGGCAAGCAGTTAGGCTGTTGTGGTATTTGGGGCCAGAGCAAGTGGTAGCTTAGTCTGGGATAAGGGCCGAGGGGGTGGGGAGATGTGGCTGGCCTTTAGAGATGAGGGCTTGGGGCAAGCACGTGCAGAAGGGAGGGTTTCGGCTGAACTTGCACGAGCATGATACCGGCAGATGTTTAAAATTAGGGGCCCAAATGACATTTTGCTTGGCCTTGCTCCTCCTAGAAACTATTCAGAAAAATGGGATAAATACATATTTGGAGCATGAGAAAGGATGAAAAACTTCCCTCTTCTACTAACCTGTCTCTCTGTGGGGGAGAGAAAAATTGGTGACTGTTTAGTCTCTTGAGTAGGGAGAGCAGTGGGTGGTCGAAGTTAGGGGTCCGAAGCCTCCCCTATGTCTCCAGAAGCGGGTTTGTCCCGCACTGTTGGATTAGTCCGGAGGGGGAACGGATGGCCTGAAGAGGTGAAGTGCAGAATTTTTGCTGTATTTTCCCTTACCGATGCGACAGCAGCGCCTTTGCGACTCTCAGCTCTCCTTGCGAAGGGAGGTCTGGCCATTTCTGGAAGATCTGTAGAGATAGGAAGCCCCGAAAGCAGGTCTTTCTTGTAAAAGTTCTCTAATTAAAACTGGCTGCCAAAACCCGGCACAGAGCAAAACAAGCCATTTCTTTGATATAATTAATTAAAAAAATCATAGTGGAGCCCTCTCAGTCTTTTGGGCTGAGGAACAAGAGGGTGAGCATCATCATAGCAGGAGTCCCCTCTTTCCAAAGCCTTTGCTCTCCTCCCGATTTAGCTGCTGTGATTCCTACTTCTTTTCAGATGCTCCTTTCCCCTGGGGCCGAATTCTCACCTACTCCAAGGATCATCCTAAAACGTTATTCTCCCCAGGGTAATTTTTACAAGCCCATGCTTGTTATAGCAGGAAAAAATGTATTTGGAATGGTGGCATTTCAAGCTCTCTGCCAATGCACAGTGCCTTCAGCCGTTTGCCAAATCCTTGCAAAGCTGGTCCTATGGCGGGTCACTAGTTATCAGGTCACTAGTCGTGCGTCCATCACGTACTAAGTACAGACTATAATTACTTAGTAAATCCTATTAAAATGAAGCCCACCAGTATTCATGTGTAGTAATATCCGTGGTCTGGCGAACTACATCCATAATGAAATCCTATTTGAATTTCGCAATCTCTTTCCCCACTGACCTATCGGAATTGCTAACAAGCTCCAGTAACAAGCCCGTTAGTGACAGATCGGTGTTACGCATTATTTCCTTTCTTTTGGCCTCACTTGCAGAGAAATGAGCAGAAGTTAGATACCAAGAGGAAAAATTAGAGAGGATGGAGCAAATATAGGCTTGTTGATCTTCGAAAAATTGATGCCTGGCAACATCGGAAGAGCAAGAAACTCAAGACCTGCATGAATATTTTCTTTTACGTAGACATCATTCGGTCCTCTCAATAAGAGTTGATGCTTTGGGATTTATTATAAAAAACACCAGAATGCTTGTTGTTAAGTTCTCTGTGATGCTGAGAAAAGTGATTATAAATTTTACAAACTGATTTCCCCTCAGCGAGGCAATGTCTTGGCTAATTTTACTCCACTGCTTCTAAAATCATCATGCTACAAATCTCGATGAATCTAACTGCGTGAGGGTGCAGATCTCATTTGCATTTATTGCTAATATTCATAAAACTTCCCACAAGCGCAAGGAAAGTGATGCCCATTGACTGGTTTCCTGCTGGCCATCATCAAGGCTAGGATCATGAATAATGAAGGCTGGGGCTGCAGTTCCCACAGAGACGCGGTAGATGGCAGTGTGCAACACAGATTCCTGAGCTTGTGACCTCCATAGCCGGGCAGATGACTGGGAAGAGATTGCATCTCTGGACCTGAATGTTGTTTTTTTCCAGCCCAGCCAGAGGAAGAGGTTGTCCTCCTAGGAAATGATGTCTCTGCATAAACTTGGTTTTGCTGAATCAGTAAACTGCAGTTCTTTTGAACTGCTCTGACCCCCAAGAATGTTAAGCTTCTTTAATTTAAGTCTGCAAAGAATCTGAACCTCAAAGCTCTTCTTCAATGCATGGGGTAATCTTTCGGTTATACGATGTGCTGACCTTCCCATGCTTCATATTTTATTAATCCCTAAAACAAGATCATTCTGGGCAAGCTATAGATAAGCCCTCTGGACATTTCATAAGTACGTGCTGAGTACACTAGGACTTTGTGGTTTGACTTTTCAGCATCATGAGGAGCCTAATTTGAGCAGTCAGCGTCGACTGTGTTTTCTTTGGTTATTTTTAAAGCATTTATATATTTTTGCATATTCCCCCCAATAGAATGCTCATTTTTCAGTAGTCCCGAAAGGTATTTAAGGCAAGTAAAATTTCTGATTACAGAAGAGATAGGCATCGAGTTTTGTTGAAGATTTAGAAACTGTGATTACTTCGTTCATAAGCAAAGAAACCCTTTTTAATATGCTGCTCATTATTAAACACTAGCAAAGGAGACCTTAGTTGACATCAGTAACAGATATTTTTAAAAAGGACATTTCCCTAGAATAGGAGCTCCTAGAGGAAAGGAGAAATGTTATATGTAAATCGTGTGCAGCACTTAATTACACTGAGATTTAATAATTTAAGTAGACATGCACCCATGCTCATGCTTTCCTAACCTTTCCTTCTGTCTGGATTTGTGTCCTGGGACTGGGGGCTTTGCTCCGACCTCTGTCTTGCAGCGTGTGTGGCCTGCCTGGCCTTTCCCACCTGGACAAATATGCTACATCATATTTATTTTTCCAGATCTCTTTGTCCATTTAGATTTCAGACCTCCACAGTCTCCCGGAACACCTAGCTTTGGCTTTTCCTGGCTTGACTTCCTCTGCCGGCACACAGGGCCCGGTGAGGCTGAAATGCTAGGTATTCTCAGAGTTGCCCCAGTGCACCGAAGGCCTTTGGATTATGGGATTATGTTGCTGATTGCAGGGGTCTCTTTCCTCAGTGGCTCCGAAATAATCTCTTTTGGGGATTGCTCTTCCCCTTCCTCTAGATGCTGGTGTTTCTCAGAGTTCTGCCCTAGGCCCTCCTTCCCCATACCGTACGGCTGTCGTGGGCAATGCCCCAGCTACCATTTACACGTACCGCGTACACACAAATCCCTTCCACACCCATGTCTGTAGCCCAGATCCTTCTCCTGAGCTTCAGAACTGTAGATGTCTCACATTTACAGAGACACTTAGATGTCTTGCTATAGTAGGCGCATGGGGTAGAATAGTTAGTCCGTTATTTGGGGTAGGACAACATGAGTCAATCAATAAATTCACTATGAACTATCAGTCCACAATACTTGTTAGACACTTTATTGTGGAGAGTCCTCAATAATTGGAATTCTTTTAGGGTGAGAGGAGGGCTTGGTTAGAAAAGTAAAGCTACACGAATCACTTCCATTTGATTCACATAGGATAGATGAGTTGGCATTGCTTTCAAAGGTCTTTGATTTTGGGGTGCCTGAGTGGCTCAGTCGGTTAAGTGTCGGACTTCAGCTCAGGTCATGATCTCACGGTTTGTGGGTTCAAGCCTCGCATCGGGCTCCGTGCTGGCAGCTCAGGGCCTGGAGCCTGCTTCGGATTCTGCGTCTCCCCCTCTCTCTGCCCCTCCCATGCTCATGTTCTGTCTCTCAAACATAAGTAAACGTTAAAAAATAAAATAAAACTTCAAAGGTCTTCGATTTTAAGAAATAAACATTAAATGGCATGAGGGTTCTGAAAAGAGGATGTCCAAAAACAGACCAAATCTGTTGTCCTCTGTCATCTATATGTAGACGTGGTTAAAAAAGTATATGGGTGACTAACAGCCCATTATACACCACAGAGTGCCTTGTTTACTTCTCGACCTTACTTACCTTCTCATATATTTGTCTTACCTCCCTTCCTTATATTGTAACATATAAATTGTCAGCTGGGTCATTCCTGTGTTTTGGATCCCCTTAGTATTTAACAGAGTATCTTAAGCTAGTAGATACTCAATGGATGTTTGTGTGCAAGGCTTAAAGTGTTGCTGGCTCTTCTGAAGCAGGACAGTTGTCTTGCTTAGTTTATTTGGACCTACCTCATGACAATGGGCATCATGCTGCTAAGACACCGTGCTGTGTTTAAATGATAACAAATTGAACGATTGGACTGCATAATTCATCCTATGTTGTGTTCGCAGGACTGTGCTGACTTTGTTAATTAGTCATTACCATTTCTTGTTTGGCAATGATACCATGCTAAAGAATTCACTAATAGAATTGTAGAAGACAAACAAACAAACAAACAGACAGACAAACAAAAACCTAAAAAGTTAATGCCCAGGCATTCAAGTAATAATAAGGTCATTTAGAAATATGTGTCACACCTCTCTCTTTAGTTAGGTGATAAACTATCAAAAAGATGCAAACAAATGGCAGAAAATATCGACAGGATCCAGAATTTTCAATCCCTAGATCAGATCTGATGAGTTACTATGACGATCAAGGCAGCACAGATTTATAGTTCCAGAAGCTAAAAGAATTAAGTTAGTGGCTATTTGAATCAGACTTCAATTGTATTGGATTGTATGCATAAAACAGAGACATCACAAGATACTGATCTGAGCAGGATAGATGTTGATTTCGGTCTCATGTGAAAGATGACTAGAGGTAGGCCGCCTGGGAGGCTTCGTAACAGTGAGGGCACTTGGCTTGATAGAGTCTTAAAGTCATCGTCTGTGAGCTTAAGATGATGACAGCAGGTGCCTTCCATAGAGCTACAAGAATTCCACGCTGGAAAACAGTGAAGTCCTTAGAAAAATGCCTGCCAGAAAGCAAGTGCTCAGAGGGTGTGATTTATTCAATGTGAGGGAACCGCAGATGAGTCAAGCGACCACATGAATAAACGGAGAACCAGCACTGGGGTCACGCATAAGGAAGGATGCAGGAGGATAGTACAGGAGGATATAACAGGGGCTTCTGCACTGGCCTCGACCACACTCCCCTCTAGAACTGACCCCCCAGCTGCGTCTGAATGATGGGTGAATAGGCGTTGTCAGGGTGGCTAGATGGGGCTGGTTCCAGTTAGAGGGAACCGACTGTTCTGAATTGTGGAGGAGCACAGGGAAGGAATGAAAGAAGGATGTATGTCGACATTCGAGAGGATGAGGCTGGAGAGAGGGGCAGAGGCCAGGAAGCCATGGTAGGGGCTTTGGCGTGTCTCCGAAGACGGATGGACAGCCACCAAAGAAGATGAACCGGTGGAGGAGGGCGTTACCAAGCCTGGATCGCTGCCTTGTTTCCTGGGCCGGACTTGTAGTCTCTGACCTCTGTGAGGCTGAGCAGCTGCAGGCAGGACTGCAGGCAGCTCGCCTTGATGTACCTCTACTCCCAGGACGGGTGGGGGGGGGGGGGGTGAAACACAACTTGTTGTGAGAGATCTGCAGGCTCTATTTGATAATACATCGAGCGTCAGCTAATTAGGTGGAGAGGAAATTTATTTTGACTCCGACTTCCTCACCTCCGCAAAAATATTTTGACAGTCTGAATCCGGAGGAGAAAACATATGGGTAATCTGAAAACACGTCTAGTTGGCTCTGGAAACCCCGAGAGAGCAACAGCTCGAGGGGCAGGGTCACATGTGTGTGTGCGCTCCGGCACACTCACCGCTCACTCACATTCACACTGTCTCCCTCCAGCCTTTGCTCAGCATCTGGGACCTTCGAGCTGGGAGGAGGGTGGGCCCATTTGGGGTCACTAAGCGCTACTCCTTTTTTTTTTTTTTTTTTTTGAGGGTGGGTGGCCTAATGTCATTGACACATAGAGACCCAAGTTAGAGCTTGTTCTTTTCACAGGTAATTTGCGGCAGATAAAGACCTCTGTTGCCAGTTCTTATACAGAAAGGAACACACGTCGTGAATAAACCACATGAACATTCCCTTTTTTTCCTCCCAATTTTGGGCAAATAAATAAATCAATAAATGAAAACCCTTCGAAGGAACAAAAAACAAGAGGCCCATTAATAGGATGAGAGTAGAGGTTACATATCAAATATATAACTATGGAGTCCAACGGTCCCTTTTTGTAGTCTGTTTCTGAGAATTAGTGCGAAACTGGGACATTCTGCCCGCAGGTCTCCCCCTGCTTTAGGAAGGTTCATGTTACACCATTTTGCTTTTATAAAAGACCTACCTTAGTACCTGTCTTCGCTAACTGAAAGCAATGCAAAGAGAATTTGCACTGTGACCAAAAAATAAATAAATAAATAAATAAAATGTGGAAGCGAAGATAGCATTCAGCGTTTGTTTGACAGGAACCATTATACAGGCAGCGCGCGCTGGGGCAGCGGAGTGGCGCCACCAAGCGCCTCACCCAGGAATTACACCCAGCATCTCAGCGTCCAGCTGCCAGAGCTTTGAAACAGTGTGGTCGCATCTGGGCTTTTTCTTGTTTTATTTTCTGCATCCATTGGCAACATGTATCCTAAGGTATCCGAAATGCCTAAGAGGTTATTAAATGTTGAGTCTGGGGACACTCAAAAAAATGTCCATCTAAATCAATGGAGATTGTTGCTTCGCTTTTACACCATTTCAGCTTAGGGAAGTTTTCATAGGAACCTTCTACTTTTGGATGGTGGGGGAAACCTGTTCTCTAAAGTGCCACAAATATTCTCTTTATGGGGTTTGCCAGGTTTGTAATATAGGCTCCCTTTGAAGAGGAGAGTGTGGGAACTCTATTAGCAAATTCTGGCGACATTACTAATTCAGAGATGTGCCCTCCACCTTCTCCCATTTAGACAGACGGGTCCACTTTAATGTGACCAGGCAGCCAAGAGCCAGGGAGGACGAGGTTTGGCGAAAAGAGGAGGCTGCAAACCAGAGAAAGCCCAGCGCCAGCGGAAGGAAGCTCTCTGTGAAAAGCCGCCCCACTGTAGCTGCTGCCTTTTGAAAAATACAAACGGTGTTTGGAAGAATACATCATCTCCTTGCAGGGATCTTAGACTCCTGATCGGGCTGACTGTGCCCGGCTCCCCCATCAATGGCTGTATCTTATCTAACTAGCAAGTGTGAAAGTCGATTTCTTTTTTAATCAGGGAGCTATGGAAACAAGCTTATTTTGTGATTTAGTCTTAACTCACGGAAGCACTACTGATCATTAAAAATGACGCTAAAGCTTAAAAAAATACACACATTTTTGATCTGTTGTCACGAGGATGCTAAGATATTACACACAAGTGACTTCAAGTATTTTCAGCACTAGAACATGAAAAATGACATTTCTTACTAAATTCAGCATTACAGTAGTTATGAGGAATCTGGGAATTAAAGTATTTCTGGGAGGATATATTTCTCCCAGCAGATAAAGTCTCAGCAACAGCCACAATTAGAGCTGGCTGAAAAATATAAACTCAGTGAGCAGTGATGCTTTTTGTGACAAATGGTCTGCTGAGGGCCTGATAGATGTTAGTGATAGAAAAAAAACCTGGTTTGGCATTGTTATTGCAGTTGAATAGTTTAAGAAGAAAAAAATGAAAAGAACCTTTCTATGATTGGGCAAGAAAGAAGAAAAACATTTCATATTTAGCTACATCGTATGAATTAGTTCTGAGACTACAGAAGCCACACGAAAAAGACCGTTGGGTTCATCGTTGGGGTCTTTGGTGGCCAAGAAACTAAGATTTGGAGCTGCCGCTTGGAGTTATGAAATTGGTTGAGAAGCAGTGGACTTCCTTTTTCCAATTAAGTATCTGTGGGAAGCCAAATATTCTGTACAGGGTTCAACCAAAACAACGTATCGCGACAGATCAAGCAGAAGCAGATGTGAGAAAGCAGCCGTATTTGTTGATTAGGAATTATAGAGGTTTTCAAACACGCAAAATAATGACACTCTTCCACCTTAATTGTATTTTTTTGGTTGTTTTGGAAACTACTTATTGTCTATAAAGCCATGTCATTTATGTTACCATATAATAGTTTTGTTATTTTAAATGTGTTAAATAAATCTTTAGAAATGTTTGCAGTTTTCATGTGTAATACTGTAAACACGGAGAAGTATAATTTGTATAAATAGGAAGTTTTTGGGGATTTGCAGTTACATTTAAGAGTGGAAAGGAGCTTATGATGAAACACTTTTAAAAATGTCAGACCCCCGCTATAGATATTTAACTCATGGAAATGGAGACAGAAACTGGGTAAAAAGAGAGAAAAAGCTGGTCAATTGGCTTTGCAGCAAGAGCAGGAACCCTGAGGAACGGGAGGTTATTCAGAATGTGTGTATCTCAGGGAGAGGGTTTATTCTTACTTTCCCTCAACTACCGGAATTCATTGACCTTTCATCTCCCTTTTGTTTGATTACTGTGTCATAGTTCTCCTTCATTATGACTTTTACTGCTTCTTCTACTTTAGTTTTTCTTTTAGAGAGTGTGAGTAGGAGAGATGGGCAGATGGAGAGAGGGAGAGAGAATATTTTTTCTTTCTCAATGTTTATTTATTTATTTATTTAATTTTGAGAGAGAGAGAGAGAGAGAGAGACAGAGCAAGAGAGCAAGGGAGCTTGTGAGTGGGGGAGGGGCAGAGAGAGAAGGAGACACAGAATCCTAAGCAGGCTCCAGGCTCTGAGCTGTCAGCACAGAGCTTGCGGCGGGGGTGGAGGGGGGTGGAGGGGGGTGGAGGGGGGTGGAGGGGGGGCGGGGGCAGGGCTCGAACCCAGGGACCCCCAAATCATGACGTGAGCCAAAGTGGGACGCTTAACTGACTGAGCCACCCAGGAGCCCCAGAGAAAGAGTCTTAAGCAGACTCCATGCTCAGCGCAGAACTCAATGGGGGTTGGGGGGAGGGGGATGCATCCTACAGCCCTGGGATCATGACCTGAGCTGAAATCGACAGTCAGACGCTCAACAAACTGAGCCACCCACGCACCCTTCTTCTACTTCTTACATAAACGCTATATAATTTATTGTTTAAACTGGGACAGATTGGAAAGTAAAAGGGGATGTTACTAATAATTATGGTGGGGTAACAGGCTTACCTGGTTGCTATCTCTCATCCTGTCCGATAACTGTCCCCGAAGAGCAGAATCACCGAGTCCAAGGATAGGAAACTGTTCTAGAGCCTGTTCTCACTCAAAACAGTTTCAGAGATGATAACACCAATTATTACATTAGCCAAGACTTCATTAGATTTCAGCAGTACGCTTCTGTATTTGATCTCCAAAATATTTTGTTTTTTAAAGTTGAGCTCTGAAATTAGAGAATCTCATTTGCATGGCAGTAGGTTTGTTAGTTTAACTCAGAGGATAACCGCTGGAAAATCTTGAATGTGACTTCAGACCAACATCTTGCGCGCGGAGGAGGGTTGCTTGAGTTTACTTGGTCAGGTTGAGATAATCCAATCTTTGGGGTGGAGACACTGACCCTGCGTGTGGGTGGAGACTATGTCATAGGAACTATATAAGGCCAGAATCTCTTGAGCTCAAACTCACTTTAGAGAGAAGCTAAGGCTAGGAGAAGTGGAGGTGTAGACTTTGGACCTACGAGATGGCTGCAATTGTCTAAATCAGTGTAAGTAGTCTCTTCCCTCTGTGCTATTTCCACTGTCCTATTTCTCTCTCTTTCACTACGAGTTATCTTTTAAATGCTTTTATCTTTAGATTTCTGGAGTCAGTCTTACCTGTGTCAGGGAACTTTTTCCACCTTCTACTCTAATATTGTCAGTTAAATTTTTACGTATTAACTTCAGGTGGTTTTTTTTTATGCATAGAAGTGTTTATTATTATTATTTGAATACATATATATATTCTTAAAATTTATTTATTTTGAGAGAGAGAGAGAGAGAGAGAGCACAAGCCGGGGAGGGGAAGAGAGAGAGGGAGAGAGAGAATCCCAAGCAGATTCTGCCCTATCAGCACGGAGCCCGATTCAGGGCTTGGACTGCAAACCTTGAGATCATGACCGGAGTTGCAGTCAGATGCTTACCCGACTGAGCCAGCCAGGTGCCCCCCGCATACATGTATTTTTATGTGTTTTCAATGACAAATGTAGGTGTTTTAAAAGGGTTCCTTTTTATTTTCTAGCATTATTTCTTAAAGCTGTTTCTGGGTTTTTACTTAAATATATTTATCAAATTTTTTTTTTCCAAATGTTTATTTAAATTCCAGTTAGTTAACACACAGTGTCATTTTAGTTTCAGGTTAGAATTTAGTGATTCGTCCCTTACATACAACACTCAGTACTTATCACAAGTGCCTTCCTTAATCCCTATCGCCTGTTGAACCCATTCCCCTACCCACCTTCCCTCCAGCAACCCTCAGTTTGTTCTCTGTCACTGAGGGTCTGTTTCCTGGTTTTCCTCCCTCTCTTGTTTTACCCCTGTGTTCATTTGTTTTGTTGCCATTTGCAATGGCATGATGTGGATGGAGCTAGAGAGTATTACACTAAGGGAAATAAGTCAGAGACAGACAAACACCATAGGATTTCCTTCAAATGTGGAGTTTAAGAATTGCTACTTTTAATAGCTGTATTATAATTAACAGAATTATTTCATTATTTTTATATGATTAGATTGTTTCTGATTGTTTGGAGTCATAGATAACACGGATAAGGACTTTTTACAAATGCAGTATTTTTTTTTTCTTTTGTTAATTTTTTTCTTGCATATATTCCAAGGTGGGTTAGGCAAGCTCTTTTAGACTGTAAGCACCATATTCAATTTGCCTTAAAAAGTCAGGTTTTGGGGGTTCCTGGGTGGCTCAGTTGGTCACGCGTCCCACTTTGGCTCAGGTCATGATCTCACGGGCCGTGAGTTTGAGCCCCGCATCTGGCTCTGTGCTGACAGCTCAGAGCCTGGAGCCTGCTTCAGATTCTGTGCCTCTGTCTCTCTCTGCCCCTCTCCCGCTTGTGCTCTGTCTCTCAAAACTAAACATTAAGGAAAAAAATTCAAGTTTTTGGAAAGTGTGATGGGGATTTAGAGAAGAGGTGTATCTCTTTTCTTTTATTAAAATTTTTTTAACATTACTTATTTTTGAGAGACAAAGAGAGGCAGAGCATGAGCAGGCAGGGGGAGAGAGAGAGGGAGACACAGAATCTGAAGCAGGCTCCAGGCTCTGAGCTGTTTGTTAGCAGAGAGCCTGACACGAGGCTCGAACTCTCAAACTTCGAGACCATGACCTGAGCTGAAGTCGGATGCTCAACCGGCTGAGCCACCCAGGTGTTCCCCCCACCCCACCCACTCTTTTTAACATTTATTTATTTATTTTGAGAGAGAGAGAGTGTATGTGTGTCTGTGAGCGTGATGAGTGGGTGAGGGGCAAAGAGAGAGAGGGAGAGAGAGAATCCCAAGCAGGGTTCTAACTGTCAGCTCTGTTATTGCAGAGCCCGTCATGGGACTTGAGATCATGACCTGAGCTGTGAGATCATGACCTGTGAGATCACGACCTGAGCTGAAGTCAAGAGTCAGATGCTTAACCATCTGAGCCACCCAGGTGCCTCAGGAAGGAGCGTATCTCTTGTCACTCAGCCAGGCCCAATCAGACTGGAATGCCATCCAGGAACTGGAAGACTTCCAAAGACTCCAAGTTCCTTGTGGGCAGATGTCCTGTCTATCGTTACATATGTCTGTATCCCCAAAGTCTAGTGAAGGGTGGGAGCATGGAAAGTTCCTAGTAAGTATTTGTTGGATGAAGATGAGGAAACGTGTTCCAGGATGTTCTAGCAACCGAGTTTTTCTGGGCTAGCCTCAGGAGTGCCCATTCCTTCCTACTCTGTCCCTCTATGGTAACAATGACGTAGCTCATGTTTTTGTCTCTGATTCTGTTACTTCAGCCACGACTGACCGTGTGGTTTGTGAATTCTCAGCAAGAAGTTCTGTTAGTTATTATTCAGTATAGGCCCTTTTTCAAGAAGAGTCCTCCATTCACACTGTCTCACCGGCACTGACTAGCCTTAAGCGGGGCTGTCTTTGGGTCAGGGGCCCAACTTGTTCCAAGCCCTCACTCAAAGTACGCAACCTTTGCAGGAAGGCCCAGGAGGTGTCTCTAGGAGTGAGCTCTGGGCGGAGTGAGCTCTGGGAGGAGCGAGAAGATGCTGTAACTGGAGGGCATCTTCCTTGTCAGGAACACCTTTTTGGCTTGTGTTCAGACATTTATTTTAGAGAAGTTCGTGACAATGGTTATGTTTTTATTCATACTCAAGCCTTATGAGTTTTCTAAGAGTGCTTCAAAGCATTTCATCTGAATGATACTTCATCCTTAAAATTGATTCTGTAATGGGTATCTCAACCATTTTGCAGTGGTTTTCTCTAGTTTTTTACTTACATATGGTAGTTTTCTTTGAAATACTGAGGGCTTCTTAGAGCCACTTTTCTGTGACCGCTTAAGTCGGATTGGCTTTATTTTTATAGTTGGATTTGGATATGCAAATTATTTTTCTTGAACTGCAGGTGACCTACAGAGATTAGAGGCAGAAGCTGGGCTCCCAGATCCTGCTAAAGGCCTCATTGCACTCAGCTCCCACAGAGAGAAGCTGTGGTCAGAGCAGAGAAGACTTCGTCTGGGCGTCTCCACACAAGGTCAGCTGCCCCACCTGAAAAGATAATGTCCGCTGTCCTGTCTCTCTTTTGTGATCACCTAGCTTCTCTCAAAGATACATGGTTCCCTGTTTTTCTCACAGATAGTGCTTTTACTATGATTCTCTGGTGATTTAGTGCTGCTTTCCTGTATAAGCTGCAGGAAGAGTTATACTATTTAATGTTTGTATTGGATTTAGGTACATCCTGATTATTGAAGAGCAGATTGTGTACTGAAGGCTCCCAATCGCTTTCAGAAGCTAATAAAGGGCGACTTCAGCTCAGTTCACTGCCAAGGAGTGACCTTCAGAGACCATGGCCCAGAGTCTGCAAGAGGAGGTGACCTGTCCGGTTTGTCTGGAAATTTTCTTAAGCCCCATTTTACTCCCCTGTGCACACATTTTCTGCTTTCATTGCGTGCAAAGATGGATGCTAGAACACAGGGATCTGAAATTGACCTGCCCCGTGTGTCGAGGGGTAAGTGACAGCCCCCCTTTGGAGGAATGGCAAATTGGAGCACTATCACTTCTGTTCACACAGCACAGTGCCCTACTGGAGAAAAGTCTGCACGTAAGCAATGAGTTGTTGAGGTTCCGGGAGGATATGACCCTGGATACAAGCACCGCCCACTCCTTCCTCATCCTCTCTGATGACCTCAAGAATGTTCGGTGTGGGACGATCTGCCGCAACCCAGTGGAAGATCCCCAGAGGTTCACCCACCTGGCCTGTGTCCTGGGCACCCCATGCTTCTCCTCCGGCTGCCATTACTGGGAGGTCGAAGTGGGACAGGCGGAGGAGTGGACCCTGGGGATCTGCCAGGAATCAGTCGACAGAAAGAGAAAGGCCGGTTTCTCCTCCGAGCATGGCTTCTGGTTTATCAGCATGAAAGCAGGGACCATCTATACCAGCTCCTTCCCAGAAACCAGAATTCCTGCGAGCCCTGAACTTAGCCACGTAGGAATTTTTTTAGATGTTGAGATGGAAGAAATCAAGTTTTTTGATGTGAGAGGTAATGCCCTCATCTATACACACAGTCATCTCTCATGTGTGGAGCCTTTGCGTCCATTCTTCTGTCCCGAGCTGCCTAGAGAAAGTGACAGTGGTGCCTCCCTGAAACTCTGCTCATGAGAAACTCAGCACTTCCTAGAAGATTTCTCAGAGGTGAATGAGACCTTTGACTCGAGAAAGGGCAGAATGACCTAGAGAGAGACCATGTGTGTAGTAGAAAGGTTGTGCCGATTTTTGAAATAGATTTTGTAGACTTTGCAGCTGAATAGTTTTTGGGGTGCATTTTGTAGACTTCGTAGCTAAAGAACTATGGGGTCTTAGGGGGTGTTAGTAAGCACTCTAAGCCCCAGTTTTCCTAGTCTTCAAGTGGGGATCATTATATCTCTCAGCCAAATAGCTATGATGATCAGAGACGATGCTGTGCATTTATTTTGTACTAAATACAAATGGGCCATTTCAGATTGGAAGTTAAATAAAATATTTTGTGGGTAGAGACAATGCCTTTTTCATTATTTTATGCCTTTTCTGCAATTCCTGATAATGATAGCTGTCTGGGAAAGAAGAAGGAAACAGCCAGCATGAGATATTTTGACGTGAAGTTTCAGTGAGAGACGAAAGTACTGGGAAAGAACTACGTTTCTCATTTTTGTTTTCTCCCAAACACAGCTGCCGAAGTTTTCCTGAAAGACAAAACTTTGAGGTGTCTCCAGTTAATCGTGATTCACGTTTGTTCTAATGGGAATTGTCCTTTGCCCATTTCAAGGATTGGCCTCCCATGTGGTTATCAAAGGGGTATGGTCTTACGGCAGGCACAGAGGTGCCAACAGGCTCAGACAATGTCAAGCTGTTAAGATCCCGAACCTTCTGGAGTAATGAAGGAACGGGGAATGAGGGAAATGAGTAATGAGGGAAACTTCGGCCCTTGAGAAGAGTGGACCCCTGGCCTTCCGCCCACCGGCTGCATTTGTGCATGGGAAACCCTTCCTTCTGAGAGGAAAGGACACCTCCCCGCACGCCTGAACTTCAGGCCACTGCTGTTGCTGTGGGAATTCTTATCAACTACATTAAACTGCAGACAGATATTCACCAAAAACTGTTCTCCAGGTTGCTTCTGAATTCATTTTTTTAATGTTAGAATTTTAGAGGTTTTGCAGTTAACTCTCTGAGATGTTTGATGTTTTCCTGTTTGGTCGTGTTTGGTCCTCTCCTGTTCGGTCTGAAACGTGCCCCTCTCCCCAACACCGCACCCGCACTGTCTCAGATGGCGGTTTCTCATACCGGACGCTCAAGTGCTCATGATGGCTCCTTTTCAAACCATTCAGGTCCTTTAGGGTTGTGGTTTTTTTTTTTTTTTTTTTTCCTAATTTACTTGAGTCAGCCACTTCTGAGGTGACATCTGCTTTGGAAGAGTTGGGTTGGGACATGTTCAGGAATCTGCTTTTGACCTCATTTCCAAAGAAACTGAGGATAGTCAGCTTCCTTCTCTTACCAACTCCACCAGAGTGGGAGGACAGTCCAGGTTTGGTATTTTCCCCCCTTATTTCCTTTTGATCCCTGTGATTTTATTAAGGGGTCTCCTTGCCCTTCTCTGACTCAGGGTCTGCATCCACCTTGATCCACCTTAACAGGTCCTGGTAATATGGAAACAAAATTTTCCTGAAACGGTACTTATGAGCGATACACTATAATTTTCTCTTTTATTATATTTGCTTTTAAAAAAAAAATGCTGGGCTCACACACATTTGATTTCACAACTGGTCAACAGGTTGAGAGCTGTAGGTTGAAACCCCGGGATGGGCCCTAGGCTTCTAGTCCCTTTCTGTGTCCCAGAATGCCAAAGAAAGGGCAGCCCCAGTTTCCCTAAGACCTGAGGTGACAGCTTGTATTGTATTTGCCTATTTCAGGTTCTCTCAAAGACTGTTTGTTTTGAGGGACTTTCTGTCTCTTCCTCACAGAGGTTTAAGTTCCAAGTTCCCTTCATCCCAGCTGATGGATCTGAGTGATTTTTTTCTTCATCAATCATTAGGGGAAAATGCCAGTGGCCAATGATTGACCTGGTTCCTTTCTCCTGTCTGATGGAATATTGTGGCCCGGGGGAAACCTTGAGGGGAATGAGTCACAAGCTCTTTCTGTTGTCAGTCAGTATTCACCCTTTGCAAAACATTTCACATATCCAACTTTTTTTTTTTAATGTTTATTTATTTATTCTTGAGAGAGGGAGAGAGTGAGCGCGCGTGCGAGAAAACACAAGCAGGGGAGGGGCAGAGAGAGAGGGAGACACAATCTAAAGCAGGCTCCAGGCTCTGAGCTGGCAGCACAGAGCCTGTCACTGGGTTCAAACTCACGGACCCTGAGATCATGACCTGAGGTGAAGTCAGATGCTTAATCGACTGAGCCACCCAGGCACCCTGCATTTTGACTAGTCTTAGTAATAAAATGATTGTTTGCTATTGCTTAGGGGTCTATACAAGAAAGCATCATGGTGTGCCCATCCCCCTCACCCATCTGTGTCAGGTACTTTCCTCCTCTTCCCATTCCTCAGCCAACCCCCCCCCCCCCCCAACTCTTGAGAACCGTAGCATGGATACGAATGCATGTAGACAGTTTTTAAAGGTGCTGGGGTTAGAGGTGGTGTCACTTTGGGGAAAAGAACTCTGGCTGCCCCAAAAAGCAATAGCAGTATGGGAATACATTATAATTAGACATCCTAATTAGCATAACAGGGTAGTATTAATTATGACCACCCTTCCCACCTCTCCTCCAAGAGCTCTCCACAAATTTCAGGCCTTCTCAGGCCTCAACCCATCCTGTCCCCATCTAGGATTCCTTCAAATTTTTTTTTTTAACGTTTATTTATTTTTGAGACAGAGACAGAGCATGAATGGGGGAGGGTCAGAGAGAGGGAGACACAGAATCTGAAACAGGCTCCGGGCTCTGAGCTGTCAGCACAGAGCCCAACGCGGGGCTTGAACTCACCTACCGCGAGATCATGACCTGAGCCGAAGTCGGCCGCTTAACCGACTGAGCCACCCAGGCGCCCCACAGGGTTCCTTTAAAAAGAGCCTCCCCACAGAAACTTATACTGGCATCATAACCCCTGCTCTTGTCCATGTCTGCCTCTGCCTCTCCCACAATATCCATATACAATGTTCTTTCCGCCACCGAAATCTTGGGTACGACTTGTTTGGGTCTGACTCGTTTGATATAACTGACCCGAACTCCAGGTTAGGTGGGAAAGGAGAACTAGAAAAACTGCGGAGATGCAAGAGGGAAGGTAGATGGGATCTGGGGGAGCTCCTCCCTCGGCTCATGGAGTCTGGGCAGCTCGGTCCTCCTGACCTGGGGTCAAAGGGAGCTTATGAGGGGACAGAGGAAAAACGACTACTCTTGAAGTCTTTATTTGGGAGGGACATTTGTCCCCCACAACTCCTAGAATGTAGTTGCTTTGCGTGGCTTTATTTGGCCACAAAGGCCCAGACGACCGAAGCTGGCCAGAGCCAAGGTCCTCAGTCCTGTGTTCTCCTTAGAGTCTGGAGAGGGACGTTCAAAAATCTCCACGCCCCAGAACACATCCCAAACCAATCAAATCAGAGTCTCTGGGGGTGGGGCTCAGCGGGACTTTCCCAAGTTTTCTCCGTGATTGTAACGTGCTGTCAGGGTGGGGGATCGCTGGGCTAGAGCATCAGTTCCAAAACTTTATCGTGAACCAGAATCTCTCAGATGAGTTCAGAAGGTCTGGGTGGAGCCCAAGAATTTGCATTTGTAATACATTCCCAAGTGATGTTGGTGGGGACCATCTTTGAAACCAGTGGTCGAGAGGACACAGTGCATTTTGATTTTAATCTCTGTGTTAAATGAATCATCCGACGAAGTACCTTTCAATTAATTAATTCGTTTAAAATTCATTCCATTTAAATTTAAGTTTAATTTTAACTCCTGCCTTTAAACAAACAAACAACCCTAGAACAATGAAGGGAAGAGAGGGAGGTTGATGGTTTTAGCAGGGATTAGATTAGTGTATTAACAAAACTCTACAGTGCTATGGACATTCTTGCCTAATACCCTCCACCCTTCCCCACCCACATTTTTTACCACAAGATTTCTGTCATCAATTCTAATACCCTGACAATACCCAAAACTGTATGTAAAAATAACTGCTCACTACAGTGACCTAAGTCTGTGTTCCTTTTTTTAAAAAAATTTTTTAAATGTTTATTTTTTATTTTTGAGAGACAGAGAGAGACAGAGACAGAACATGAGTGGGGAAGGGGCAGGGAGAGAGGGAGACCCAGAATCTGAAGCAGGCTCCAGGCTCTGAGCTACCAGCACAGAACCCGACTGGGGGTTGAACTCACGAGCCTTGAGATTATGACCTAAGCCCAAGTCAGATGTTTAACTGACTGAGCCACCCAGGCGCCCCCTAAGTCTGTGTTCTTAGTATTTGGTTTTGGAACCCTTCGTAAGGAAAAGGCTCTCATTAAAGCCTTTCTGGGCTAGTTCCCCATGCCCCTCCCTCCCCTGCCCCCCCCTGCCCCGCCCATAAAAAGCATCCAAGAAAAAAATGGTATAATCTTCTGCTTCTTATGAGGTTACTGTCTTTGGACAACCTATAAATACTGGCTTGGAGTTTGGCAAAAGCTGGGCTTATTTTTCCTAGGTGACAGATTCTGCTGTGGTGCTACAATATGCATATAGCTGCCGCATGCAGCCTGGTTTCAGACTTCCTTGTGACAAGCTTCTAAGAACCTTCCCTAAGAGCCAGCCTCTCTGCCCACTTTTCAGGCTCTTCCTCCATCCTCTTGCTTCAAGTGCAGAGGCTACTGTCCTGGACCACAAGACTAAGGGGCAGTTTCAGCGCCCGTGAAGCCTGGACCTCGGAAGGCTGCAGAGACAGTCTGCTGGCCTTGAACACGTAACCCCGACATCATCGGTGTGATGCAAACATAAACAGCTTTCTGTGTTAAGCCACTGTTGTTTTTCTGTGTTCTCCTTGCAGTTGGACTTATTCCTGACTCATTTTCTAGCGTGCCAACATTGCTGTGACATGGGGTTGATTCTTGGGTGTTTTCTAGAGGACGCCCTTCCCCACATGCCTTTCTGGAGACCCATAGAGCAGCCCCACAGTCTCCCTTTATTTTGTCTTGTGTTCCCTGGCTCCAGCCATTAGAACTTTGGTGAATCTTCCAGGATTTTGTATGCTCACAGCCTGCCCTCAGCTTCCTTCTCCTTTCCTTCTACGACCAATTTCAAAAACTAAAAGATGATGTGCAAAGTGTGCCTCAGCTTTCCCATTTAATAGAAAATTCCAAACATGCACAAAAACAGAGAAGAGTATAATGTACCCTCATTGGGTTTCAACAATTATCAACAAATGCCAGGCTTCCCCATTGGATTATTATTATTTTTTTAATTTTTTAATGTTTATGTTTGAGAGAGACAGAGCGTGAATGGGGGAGGAGCAGGGAGAGAGGGAGACACAGAATCAGAAGCAGGCTCCAGGCTTCAAGCTGTCAGCACAGAGCCCAACGTGGGGCTCGAACTCACGAGCCGTGAGATCATGACCTGAGCCGAAGTTGGACACCCAACCGACTGAGCCACCCAAGTGCCCCTCCATTGGATTATTTAAGAGCAAATCTCACATATCATTTCATCCATAATTTCTCAATAAATATCTCTATGAGAGTTTCACTTCAAGTAGCCCCTGTTATCCTGGTCCAAGATTTATTTGCCTACATTTGGAGTCCCTGTGCTTTCTGTATCAAAATTTCCAACCTCAAAACAGGCAGGCACTTTTTTTCCCAGTCATTTTGTTAGGTGCTTAGGCAAGCAGGGCCTTCCTCCCCTCCAGCCCCCCAGCCCCAGCCACTATACCACTCCAATGCCTGTGTGGGGCACCTGCGAGCTGCCACGGTCACTAACATGTGGCTTGTTTTCAGGGGGACCAATGATCTTAAAGTTCCAACTGCCAGATTTATATCCATGAGAGATATTTTTCCCATCCTGCTACTTTTTTATATATATATATATATATATATATATATATATGATATATGTTATATATATGTTGTATATGTTATATATATGATATATGTTATATATATGATATATGTTATATATGTTATATATATGATATATGTTATATATATGATATATGCTATGTATGTTATATATGTATGTTATATATGTATAACATGTATATATGTATAACATGTATATATGTACATACGTGTATATATGTATATATAACATATGTGTATGTGTTATATATATATGTATGTATTTTTAAATAAATGCACATGGTGCAATATTCAAAAAGTCACATAGTGAAACTGTCTCATGGCATTCTTGTCCCCATTCACCTCATTCTCCTCTAAAACAACTCATGTTGCCAGTTGCTTAGGGATTCCTCCAGAGGTATTCTATATGTGTTATGTACATATTTTATCTAAATGTTCATTTAGCACGTACATTGTTTTGTTCCTTGCTTTTTTTCCCTTGAGAATATTTAAGGAGATTTATTTAAATGGTCTTTTCCCTGGACTCAGATAATGGGAGTTCCTGTGCTGTGCAGATCAACTTAATCAGTCAATTTTGTGAAAACAGTTCTCAATCAGGTTTCTAAGCAAAACGTGTCTTTACAGTTTTCCAGGAAATCGTTGGAGTTTCTCACTCCAAAATGCATGACACTATGACTGCCATCAAAGAACTGGCTAACTACCACAAAAAAACCCCAAAAAACAAAACAACAACAACAACAACAAAAAAGCCAGTAAAAACAGACTGACCTCATGCCCTGAATCTTTCAAGTAAGAAATAATTTTATTTTTCAAGTAGAGGTTGCTGAGAATAGTAAACAAAGCAGGAAGGTGGTAATAGCTTCTTAGCGAAAAAAGATGCTTCCCTGTACCAGGCTCAGAAAATCCAAAGTGTTGTCAGAGCAGAAAGCCTAGATGGCACTGAGGATCCTGAGCGAGGCTTGTAAGCATAACAGGGTGCAGGTTTATCATAAAAGATGTTGATATTTTTATTTTAAAAAAGTTTTTACGCAAGTATAATTAGCACACAGTGTTATATTAGTTTCAGGTGGTTAATATAATGATTCATCAATTCTGTACATTTCTCAGTATCCATCACAATTAAGTGATGGGTATCACTTTATCTATTTCACCCATCCCTCCACCCGCCTCCCCTCTGGCAACCACCATAAAAGATGTTGATGTTTTTATTTATTTATGTATGTATTTATGTGTGTATTTCTTTATGTATTTATTTATTTATGTATTCTAAGTTTATTTATTTATTTTTGGAGAGAGAGAGTGCGTGCCTGCAGGTGCATAAGTGGGAGAGGGACAGAGAGAAAGAGAGAGAGACAGAACCCCGAGCAGGCTCCATGTCATTGCCTCAGAGCATGACGTGGGACTCGAACTCACAAACCATGAGATCACGACCTGAGCTGAGATCAAGAGTCAGATGCATAATTGACTAAGCTATCCAGGGGCCCCAAGATGTTGATATTTTTAAATCCTGGCCTGACTGGAGGATCCTCAAAAGAAGGCAGAAGAGGTGGGGCTTTTGGCTTGTTAATAGTTAGTCTAGGCTCACATACGGATACTCCAGACAGCTTGAGAAGAGGAATTTTGAACTGATTTATACAGATCATTTGAAAGGCGTGTCTACCCCCTGTTTCTGTCAGCAAAGATTTAATCAAGATGATGAACCAAAAGAATAGAACAGAGATCTTTCTTGCTCCCGATTAAAATGGACCAGAGTCCTGGAAAGCTGATTACTACAAGCTGTTCTGGAAGCTCTTTGCTGTTATTACTAAAACAGTTCATTTACTTATTCATACATTTTATTGTGCATGAAAATTAGAATTTTTTTCTTCAGAAATAGCACTTAATAAGTCCAATTATTCTTGAGAAAAAAAATTTAATACAGGTTTTAGAAATCACAAATAGATTTTGTCAAACATATATTCTACTCAAGAGTACAAACACATCTCACGAAGATTTTTTTTTTAAATGTTTATTTATTTTTGAGAGAAAAAGAGAGAGAGAGAGAATGTGAATGGGCGGGAGGGTCAGAGAGAGAGGGAGACACAGAATCCCAAACAGGCTCTAGGCTCTGAGCTGTCAGCACAGAGCCCAACACGGGGCTCGAACTCAGGAACCGTGAGATCATGACCTGAGCTGAAGTCGGACGTTTAACCGACTGAACCACCCAGGCACCCTTTGTTAAGGCTTTTTAAATTCAAAGTAAGTTATATCTCAATGTGACAAATCGAGGAAGACTAAGTACCTAAACCCTGCCCAATGATTGCCATATATTTTTAAAACAGATTTACTTACACTTCTCATAATGACTGGAGGTCCATTTGAGCTTATGTTCTTTGTTTTGTTTTGTTTTGCTTTGCTTTGCTTTGTTTTGTTTTGTGAAAGATGGCAGAGATGATGGACCAATGACACCTGAGCTTCACAAAGTATGGCACTTTAAAAACTAAAGTGACTTGTCCCATGTGTTTAGGTTATTTTACAAGCACCCATATTCTCCCATGCCAGTGCAATTTTTTTAAACTTTTTTTTTTTTTTTCCGAGAGAGACAGAGTGTGAGCAGGGGAGGGTCAGAGAGAGGGGGAGACACAGAATCTGAAGCAGGCTCCAGGCTCCAAGCTGTCAGCACAGAGCCCATTGTAGGGCTCAAACTCACAAATCGTGAGATCATGAACTGAGCCAAAGTTGATTGCTTCACCGGCTGAGCCACCCAGGCTCCCATGATTTAGTTTTAAGTGCACTATGGAGTAGTTGGGATAACAGAAAGCGATGGAATTTTCCTGTTGAGTGACAAATTTAGGAAGGTGGTATTTCTCATCAGATGGCACAGTTGTCTCGTAGAGTGGAGTCTGCATATGTCTCACTAACTCCAGTGGTTCTTAGTGATGTGACCTTCACTGTTCCCACCTCTACCTCCCTCCTTTTCCTCTCCAATGGTCTAAATCTATCAAACCCAATGACTTCAAAATATTCACCCACATGTCCTGTATCCTGGGGGTCCCTGCCTCACCTCTGGCCTTTGCTGGGAGGTAGAAGAGAGGAATGGGTTCCAGGGTTCTCCTGGACCTCTGTTCACAGAATCCTTCAGAACACTGGCTCCTCTCTATAGACCAGAATTTCTGCCAGCCCTCCCCTCCAGTGTGTGGGAACATTCCTAGATGCTGAGTTTTCTGGTTGATGATGGTCTCTTCACTGTATTGATAGTTCCTCTGCTTGGAGCCTGTTTGTTCTGCCCTGTTCAGCCAGGAGAAGTCAACTTAGAAACCCTGTTGGGCATGTTCACTTCTCTCTCTAAAGTACTCTGAACGCAATGTTACGAGCAAGGCAGGTCTTCAGTTTTTAGGGTGATGAGATGTGCCTCGTGACTCATACACCCAAATCCTGGATATTAGATAGGTTTTGTAAAACCCTCATAACCATTCCAGCTGACCTTGATTCCAGATCATGGTCCCCATCATGTAGCCATTGCTTTTGCCCCAGCCGCCTCCCCGCCCATCCAGACAGACAGCTGGCCTTGCTTCCTGGGCAGCTTTCAGGAAATTCAGAAAGCTCAATGTGCAGGAAACTCAAATTCTTACATTTTATGCTGAGCAAATTAGGTGTCTTTGTCTCTCCTTTTTCCGGGGGGGGGGGGGGGGGGGGGGCGGGAAGGAGAAGATTCTTCAGCCAATTGTGGTTTCAAATAACAAACCCCCCACCCCCACCTTCAGTAATATTCTAAGGGCTCAAGTTTTTGTTTTCTGTTTGTTTTCTTACATTTTTTCCTCTATCATAAGTTGAGGCAGAATGCTTTGATCAAGGTGGCATTTTGTGTTGACTGCAAGGGTGCTTCTGAGGAGGGCTAGAGCCAGGAGCTGTGCAGGAGCCTAGTGGGGGTGCGGCCAGGTGGAGATCTGCTGAGGGGTAGTGGGCCTTACCCAGGGGAGTGTGCCCGGGCTGGAGGAAGGCCAGGCTTTATGGAGAAAGGGAACCTGAAGTAGATGCGGAAGGTGGTATTTATTGGCTTACGCGAATTCGTTGAAAGTCCTGTCTGTAATCCATAAGAAAAACCAAACAAGAGGCACGGAAAAGACAAAAGATAAAATTTAACAGCCATTCTTTCTTTTTCTTTTTAATTTTTTTTTTTTTTTTTTACGTTTATTTATTTTTGAGACACAGAGAGAGCAGGAACGGGGGAGGGTCAGAGAGAGAGGGAGACACAGAATCGGAAACAGGCTCCAGGCTCTGAGCGGTCAGCACAGAGCCCGATGCGGGGCTCGAACGCACGGACTGCGAGATCATGACCTGAGCCGAAGTCAGACGCCCAACCGACTGAGCCACCCAGGTGCCCCCATTCTTTGTTTTTCAAAAAGAACTTAGAAAACAAGGACGAGAAAGACTATTTAAAAATGTAGTGTGAACCACATTAAACAATACTCTGGTTAACATAGCATTAAGGAGAAAAAGACAAGTAATTAAAGTGATGCTAAAACATTTAGTGCACCCTTACTGTGTGCCAGGCACTGAACTCTTTGTATCACATGAATTATTTTAGTTAATCCTTATAAAAGTCATATGAAGTATGTATACTAATACACCTATTTTAATAATTAGGAAACTCAGGAGTGCCTGAGGGGCTCAGCCAGTTAAACGTCCGACTTAAGCTCAGGTCATGATCTCACAGTTGGTGAGTTCGAGCCCCATGTCGGGCTCTGGGCTGACAGCTCAGAGCCTGGAGCCTGCTTCAGATTCTGTGTCTCCCTCTGTCTACCCCTCTGCTTTTTGCACTCTGTCTCTCGAATTGTCTCAAAATAAATAAACATTAAAAATTTTTTTTTGGGGGGACGCCTGGGTGGCGCAGTCGGTTAGGCGTCCGACTTCAGCCAGGTCACGATCTCGCGGTCCGGGAGTTCGAGCCCCCCGTCGGGCTCTGGGCTGATGGCTCGGAGCCTGGAGCCTGTTTCCGATTCTGTGTCTCCCTCTCTCTCTGCCCCTCCCCCGTTCATGCTCTGTCTCTCTCCCAAAAATAAATAAACATTGAAAACAAAAAAAATTAAAAAAAAAATTTTTTTTTTTAAATTAGGAAACTGGGGCAAAAGGAGGTTAAATAAGTAATGTAATTATTAAATTGCCTTTCTCCATAAGTGCGTATCGTCAAAGAAGGGAAAGATAGACTCTGGGTCCAAACGGTTGGATTCAGAGACCATAGTCTTAACTGACAGAGGTGAGGCATGGCCATTTCCTCCCCCCTAGTCCGTGGCCACATCTCTAACTGATGGCGACACTCCCTCTAAGTCTAGACATGGAGTTCCCCAGGCCCACTCATATTTAATTAAACGTAGCACTAGGGATGCTAGCTATTTGCCACTGGATTCTAAAGCATCAGGATCAAGAAGAGGCTGCTGACTGCCATTTTACATTGTTATCTAAATAGAGGTCACATAAATAAATTATAAGCAGTGCTGTGCTGAGTGCTGCTTGTGAGGGCTCTGGAGAGCAGATTATATGTATCTGTTCCTAACTGTGGCTTCGGTGATGTCACATTGGTAGCTTTAAATGGGCCACGGTGACAGTATTTATACTGGCAACCTGGTAAATATTACAACAGTTACCCTTTCTTTCTTTTTCCTTTCTTTTTTGAAAATCGGTTGTTAAACATCTATCAGCGAAGCACTGATGTACAAGCTAGTAATAAAGCTAACTACTGGAAAGGAAAGATAACCCTGTCGTTGCCTCGAGAGAATATGATTTCATACATTGAAACCTTTAGGGGGAAGGGGCGACCCTCTCGGAGTTAAGGAGATGTTTAAAAACTCCAGACCACACTGCTGATCGAGGCTTTGGAGACAGACCATGCCTCCTTTGGTGTTGATTCAATTTGCAAATAGTAAAGTTTGGAAAGAAAGCATGTGTGATTTTCATCGTGTGGAGAAGACTGGCCTGCAACAAGAGATAAACCACGTCAGTATTTAGTGGGAGCCAGAGGTGGAAGGTGGTAATACTCCCCGTTCCAGGCCCAGGCTCTTACAGGTCCCCGGGGCCCAAACGTCACCACCTGGACCCCAAGATCTGACCTTTACTGTTCGCCTGCTTGTATCCAACGACCTTTGTCCCACATTTTTTTCTTAAGCTCTTCTTTCTGGCTTGTCTCTCAATTCAGGCAAAAGATCTGAGTGTAGCATCTGTGATGGAAACTGAAACTACCCCTCAAGCAATAACGTCTGCCCGGATGAAGAGCTCCGGCAGCAAAGACCACTCGGACCAGTTTGAGTGTAACCCCTGACTCGTGCCTGCGCAGATGGACCATGGAGTGACCCACGGAGTGACTGACAGTTAACTTTGCCTCACTATGATGCTACGCTGTCTGCTCAAGGAGGAGCTCAAGCCTCATTTACATAACATACAATGTATGTACAGGCATGTTTCCTTAAAGCTCACATGCCGCCTTATGACTGCTTCTACTTCTGATGACAGGGCTCCCCTATGTAAATATTCATCCCTTTACCTGATAAAGACTTAGTATCCAAAGTCTATAAAGAGCTTACCAAACTTTATACCCCAAAACCAAATAATTCAGGGAAGAAATGGGCAGAAAACATGAACAGACACTTTTCCAAAGAAGACACCCAGATGTCTAACAAACAGAGGAAAAGATGCTCAACATCACTTGTCATCAGGGAAATACAAATCAAAACTACAATGAGATATCACCTCACACTGGTCAGAGTGGCTAAAATTAACTCAGGAAACAACAGATGTTGGTGAGGGTGTGGAAAAAGGGGAACACTTTTGCACTGCTGGTGGGAATGCAAACTGGTACAGCCACTCTGGGAAACAGTGTGGAGGTTCCTCAAAAAGTTAAAAATAGAACTACCCTACGACCCAGCAATTGCACTACTAGGTATTGAAACACCCAGAGTCTAAGAGACCCCAAAAAAAAACCACCAGAGTCCAGAGTCAAAGCTAAGCAGCAAGGGTCATTTATTGCAGGTTCGAACCTGGACCTCTGCGCCCTCGTTGCCGGTGATGCCAAGAGGCCCTGAGAGAGGTTTTTACACCCCTTTTATAGACAGGTACAAACAAGTCATGGGGAAATCAGGAATTTTCCACAGTTACAGAGCTGCAATTGGTTGGTGTTTAAAGTTGGACACTTAACAGTATTCGATTGGTTCCTGCCTTTAGGTCAGACCACAACCGGGGGTACGGGTATCACAATGATTGATCAGGAATACACGGATGTGCCAAGCAACAATGATTGATCAGGAGTACATGGGCGCGCCAAGCAATTGTACAGAAGCGGAACAAGCTGGTTAAGCTTGGTTAGGTTTCAGTTTCCCGTAACTTAAGCTTTTAAGTTTCAATTTTCTCAGGCCTCTCAGTATTTATCTAAAGGATACACAGGGGCGCCTGGGTGGCGCAGTCGGTTAAGCGTCCGACTTCAGCCAGGTCACGATCTCGCGGTCCGTGAGTTCGAGCCCCGCGTCAGGCTCTGGGCTGATGGCTCAGAGCCTGGAGCCTGTTTCCGATTCTGTGTCTCCCTCTCTCTCTGCCCCTTCCCCGTTCATGCTCTGTCTCTCTCTCTGTCCCAAAAATAAATAAACGTTGAAAAAAAAAATTTAAAGGATACACAAATGCTGATTCAAAGGGCCAGATGCACCCCAATGTTTACAGCCTCACGATCAACAATAGCCAAATTATGGAAAGAGCCCAAATGTCCATTGGATGATGAATGGATAAAGAAAGATGTGGTAGATATATTCAATGGAATATTACTCTGCGATAAAAAAGAATGAAATCTTACCATTTGCAACAATGTGGATTGAACTAGAGTGTATTATGCTCAGCAAAATAAGTCAGAGAAAGATAAATATATGATTTCATTCATACGTGGAATTTGAGAAACTCAACAGATGAACACAGGGGAAAGGTAGGAAAAATAAGATAAAAACAGAGAGGGAGGCAAACCATAAGAGACTCTTAAAGACTGAGAACAAGCTGAGGGATGCTGGAGGGGAGATGGGTGGGGGAATGGGCTAAATGGGTGATGGGCATTAAGGAACGCACTTGTTGGGGTGAACACTAGGTGTTACATGTAAGTGATGAATCACCAAATTCTATTCCTGGAATCATTATTACATTATATGTTAACTAACTTGGATTAAATAAATTAATTAAAAAAATATTCATCCCGGGGCGCCTGGGTGGCTCAGTCGGTTAAGCGTCCAACTTCAGCTCAGGTCACGATCTCACAGTCTGTGAGTTCGAGCCCCGTGTCGGGCTCTGGGCTGATGGCCCAGAGCCTGGAGCCTGCTTCCGATTCTGTGTCTCCCTCTCTCTCTGCTCCTCCCCTGTTCATGCTCTGTCTCTCTCTGTCTCAAAAATAAATAAACGTTAAAAAAAATATATTAAAAAAAATATTCATTCCAACCCTAAATAAAAGGAACCCACTCATCTTTGCTCTGGGAGTCACAGCTTTGGAAATTATTCCCTGTGATCTCCTTATTGGCTGCCAAACAGTTTCCTTTGTGTGACAACTCACCTGGTATAGATTCTGTGACTCACCAAGCAGCGAACTCGTGTTAGCTCAGTTACACAAACGCTTTGGGGCTTTGCTCACTCCTGGGTTCTGCCATGAGACACCATCATGTCCTTTCTCTAAACTCCATTTTTTGCCTAAGCCAGTTCAATTTGGGATTTCTTTCATTCGACCAAAGCTAGAATACCGAACAAAATCATGCATTTCTCCCTTATAGAATCTATACAGGAAAACCTCGAACCTCCTTCCTGCCTCTGACACTCTCTTGCAGAGACATTAACACGTTGCATGAGGGGGACTTGATCTTTCTCGGATCGCCAGTGCCCTTCTTGTAACACCTTCACTGCAAACTGCTTACTTTCCCAAGTTTTCGGGCCTTGTATATCTGAATGCCACAGAAAGTTATTGCTTTGTGGCGATAAGTGCAATTAGTGACGTTGGAGAACTATACTTTGGTGTTACAAAAAGGGACCTGATTTTAAAAATACGGATCTCTGGAATGATGATAAATGATTGGCTAGTGGTTGGCTGCTAGCTGATCACTGCTTTTCTTTAGCACTGTGCTGAAAATTTTGAGATTCTTTCTTCTTGGTTCTCACTGCCTCATTGGTAATCACACCCTCTCACCACCCCTCTTCCTTCCTTCCCTGCCATCAGGGCATATCTATGACATCAAAGGATTCTCACTTCCCACCCATCAGCTACTTTGATGCTGCATCTAAATCTATCTCAGGTGTGTACAAAGGTTCAAGTTCATGGGCCCAGAGCACAGGTTAACCTCTCTTGGAATGATGAGAAAGAAGTATCAAGAGGTCGAATTTGTTAGGATTTTGAGAATGGGAAGCTGGAAATATGTTATATGGATTTCTGGAATTTTGATAAAACATCTGGGCTTTTTTTTTTTTTTTTTAATAAACAAAACACAACAAAAAAACCTCAACCTAGAAAACACATAAAAAATGTTCATTGGAGCTGGGAATCCAGAGCTTCAGAGATGCTTCAAGTTTAGAGAAAGCCAGTATGGAACGTGGGAGTTGAGATTGGGTGTAAATTAGAGTCCTTAATTCAAGACATATTCACTTGATGGCTGCAAATTGCGGTCATCTGTTATCCTGCCGGGTTAGAACTCAACAATTGCTTCTTAAAGCAAGTGGCTAGCTGGGGCTCCTGCAACGGGCTTTGGGCCAGATGGGAGAGCAGTAAATCTCACGGTAATTCCAGACATCCACAAAGGAGCTATGGGGGTGGGGATTAAAGGGTGAGCATTTCTTCCCAGGAGAGTAATACACTAAAGGGAGCATCCCTTGGCTTAATCTTATTTTCATTTGAAGGCTGGGTGTTGACTCACTTTATCTATGGACACTGACCCTTTAGCTCTCTTTTCTAATTAAAGAAGATTTGGGATAAACAGATCTACCAACAGCAGAGGAAATTCGTGTCAGATATATATAGTTATTAGCTTAGTTGTTAATAACATGAGCGGACAACCAAAGGTCACCAGGCATTTTTGAGGAGGATTAACCAATGGGAAAAGAAGAAACATGATTATCAAACAAAAAATGACCCTTGAAATAATAGAAGTAATTCAGAAAATACGAATAACATGAAATGAACGCTCTCTTTTTTTTCAACATTTTTTTTTTTTGAGGGAGAGCGTGTGCAGAGAGTGAGGGGGACAGAGGATCTGAAGCAGGCTCCATGCTGTCAGCACAAAGCCAAAGCCCGACACTCAGCCGACTGAGCCACCCAGGTACCCCAGCACTCTTTTTTTTAAATAAACTTTTTATTATGTAAAGTTTCAAACATACGTAAAATGAACCCAGTGCACCTACCAACCAAGTTCAGTAATTACAAATATGTGGCCTCAAGATTATTTTGAAACACATCTGAGGTGCTGTCATTACATATATAAAAATTTCACTGTATCATCTTTAAAATATAAGAACCCTTAAAATAAGTGCAATACTATTATTACGCCTAAAAATTCCTTACTGATATCAAATATCCAATATTCATATTTTCTTCCATTATTTTTTCAGTCTCTCTGAATTGCGATCCAAATAAGGTCCAAACATCACTATTGGTTGATACATTTCTAAAGTTCCCCCTCTACCTTTTCCCCTTGAGATTTCTTTTGTTGAAGAAACCGGGGTGAAGAAATCTTAGTGGTAGGAATGTGCTAAGCATATCACTATAGCTCAAATATATTAAATAAAATTATAAAGGTTACAAATAAAAGGACGTTGATGTCTAAGATAGATATCATTTTGGTGCCTTCTCATCAGGTTTGCTTTTTGGGAAGGTGGTTCAGAAAGACAGCCATTTACAGGGATTTTCTCTCTTTGGACAGAACTGGGTAGAGCCTCCTTTTTGCACTGCTCTGAAAATTAAGTATTTTAGCTTCTAGTCTTTATAGGAAAGACAAGAGAAGAAGTAGTTTTGAGACCTTTTGAGTAGTAATCTCAATATTTGCAGTAACAAAATCTATAACGTATCTGGGAATTAACTTAAATGAATCATACCTTTATGAGTAAAGCATATAAGAGAAACCTGAAAAAATTTAGAGCCAAGTCACATTCATAGATGACACAATTTAATATTTTAAATATTCAGGGAATTTATTTTGTGTGTGCATCTCTACAGGCTGATTCTCAAATTTATATAGATGAATAAAGACCTATAATTAGCTATGTTATTTTAGAAAATGAGGAATAGTAAGAGGGCAAAAAATCTTACTTGATATTAAGACATTATTCAGAAGAGTAGAAATTACAACAGACACATAAGTAAACTTGGTATTTGATCTTTGGAAAACAGATGAATTATTCAATAAATAATGTTGGGAAAACTGGACAGAATGTGGAAGAGGTAGAATATAGAATAGGTCCAAAAATTAAGTTGTTTCAATGGATAGACTACAAAATTAAGCATGGAAGGCAAAGCTGTAAAGCTAGTTGAAGAAAATCTTAGAAGGCTTCTTTGTGATTGGGGTGTAGAAATATTAAAAAAAAAATTTTTTTTAATGTTTGTTTATTTTTGAGAGAGACAGAGACAGGATGCGAGTGGGTTAGGGGCAGAGAGAGAGGGAGACACAGAATCCGAAGCAGGCTCCAGACTCTGAGCTGTCAGCACAGAGAATGACATGGGTCTTGAACTCACGAGCTGTGAGATCATGACCTGAGCTCAAGTCGGACGCTCAACCGACTGAGCCACCCAGGCGCCCTGGGATGTAGAATTATTTTAAAATAAATCCTTTGAGACATAAAGTATAAAGGAAAAGGTGAATATAATTTATTATATCAAAATTGTTATCTGGACACTCCCAGCTGCAGTGGCTTCTGAGAAAGTGTGTACTTCAGTTTTCAGCCAGTGCTTAATGAAGGACAGTAAAGGATATCACAGACAAAATTTAGGGCTAAGTGATAGTCTGGGAGAAGAATGATAGAGTATTTTGGACCAAGAGAGAATTAATATCTAGAATAACAAACAAATTCTGACTAATAAGAAAAAGAAACAATAGAAAAATAGAAAGGTTATTAAGAGGTATTCTAATGATTAAGAAATACAGAAATGAGATGTTCAACCTTACAATAATCAATGAAATACAAATTAAAATCCGAGATATTGGTTCTAGAAGAGCAAAAATTTATAAAGTTGGACATCAAATGCTGGTGGGGTATGGAGACGTGGGAACCTCATGCCCTGCTGGTGGGGATATAGACTGCTATGGTCGCTTTGGAAGGCAATAAAGCAATACTCAGTGGAATTAAGTAATTACTATATAGACCATTAACAACAGGGAGATTCTTACAAGGATGTGCCAGGAGCTATTTACGAATATGTTTATTACAGCATTATTTGCGATAGCAAAGAAGCAGGGAGTAATTAGGTTAAATGTAGACTCTACAGCAATCACAGGGAATGAACTAAGTAGACATGGATAGATCTTTAAAATGTAATTTTTATGCTCCCACACTATTTATGTAAATTAAACATATACAAACCGTAATATCCATATTTTAAAGACATTATCACAAATACACATATAAATAAGAACCGATAGAAATATTGCTTTGAAAGTACAACTATTAAATACTTGAGGTTGGGAGTCTATGGAGGGAGAGAGACATTGGGTTATATAGGATGAAGGGAATAAAACTCCAAATAAAATAAAGAACAAATGAAGATCACGTGTCCTGAGCTGACGGCAAGATCAGTCCCATTCTGCTCATCTGACATCTCTACAATAAACATACTTATAAAAACCCAGTTTCTCTTGAGACATAGGTAGATTTGACAACCTAAGGTCTGGCTTAGTGGGTGCTAGGAGGGTAGATGTGGACCAATCTCCCACCACTTACCTCACCCTGCTGTCTTTCAGCAGTCAGAACTACCCATTTATATTGTTATAATGGAGATATAGCATTATGGAGATTGTTATAATGGAGATGGAGATGCCCATCTCCAATACAGCATCTGTATTAAGGCATCTGCTCTACAGAATTTTTTTCCAGGTGGTAGGGGCAGGGGGCCTCAGGAGCAGACACTTTATGGGCTTGAGCCAGGTTCAAAGACCCAACAGGGTGAGATAAACTATCCTAAAAGCGGTTGCTTTGCTGATAAACTACTTGGGCTAAGAATCCCAAAAGACAAAGCAGCTCAGAAGATTTTACATGCCCTGGAGTCGATACTCACCCTAGGCAGGATCCCTCAGAAGATCCAGATAGAGAAATGATTCTAAATAAAGCCCATAAGGAAACTTTTATGAGTGTAGTATCTTCTCCCATCATTAATAATTCAGTTAAGAGCCTGATGAAGAGCGCAGCTGAGGTGAATATCTTCTCACCTTTGACTTTTCTACCGTTTGGGAATGGTCACACTTTCAGTCCCTGATTAAAGTTTTCAATTTACTCTGCTGCAAACGTGCCAATGAATTCTGACTCTGCAGACTTTTGTCGGAAAATAGTAGCTTTTCCAATTGTGACCTTTTTTAATTAAAATGCTAAGGATGTTCCATTCCAGAATAGCCAGTGACTTGAGACCACCTTTAACAATTAAGACCTTTTGGTAGGAAGGAACAGAAATGGACTCAAAAGCTTAATTTAAAAAAGATATTCTTTATAAAGATTTTGTCTGCAACCTATGGTTGAAATAACAAAAATTTAATGACTACACCCATAACTGATATGCAATAGGTAGAAAAAATTAAGACAGCTACAATAACATGTCCTATTTAGGACAAAGTCAAAGTCAAAGGAAACCCAGGACTTTTCTACACATTGGTGAGTAGTACATACTAGATATTACATCCCAAACCGTAGTACTAGTAAGAACAGTGAAATGAATGAACTTCATTTTTATTATATCCCTTCTTTCTTAACTGGGACTGAGAGAGTCAAGGGACACTTGGCCAAGGAGTGTTAACAAAATTTTCCATACTTTACTCAGTAATGCAGGAAAAATCAATCAGAAATGGACCCGTATTTTGTTATGTGTAGGTTTGGACACATTATGGGTTTCTACCATATTAGAGAACCAGTTTTTATATTTTAATTCACTCAACTACCACCAGGAGAGTACCCCCACTGGAGATCAACATGCATTGCAGTAAATACCCACTGTTGTAACAATCCTGATGAATGCCAGTTAGTTCACCCATATAGCTGAAGAACTGATTTTGAAAGTCCACTCTTATGTTACTGAAATCACTTACGCAGCTTCTAATATTAGATGGTTTATGGTGGTATGAATAATGTAAGGGATGGTATGAATAATATAGAATGCAGACTAGGAGCCAGATTCCAGGACTTTGTAGTATCTTTCTCTGAAATGAACTATGTCTCTGTTGAGTGTAGCTACTGCTAAACTTAGGGCAGGGAGCATAAGAGAGGTCTGGAACATCTTAGTTGATGGGTAATAATGGTAACTTTAGAGGTTTCTGGAGTAGTATCAAGAGAAGAAAATTGGCTAGCCCTAGCAGTGAACAGGTGGCGACCAACAAAGGTCCATTACTATCATAAAGTTAAATACTGTGAGCTTTTACAGGAATTTTAGTTTTGTAATAATATTTATTTAAAAAAAATTTTTTTTAACGTTTTTTATTTTGGGGACAGAGAGAGACAGAGCATGAATGGGGGAGGGGCAGAGAGAGAGGGAGACACAGAATCAGAAACAGGCTCCAGGTGCTGAGCCATCAGCCCAGAGCCCGACGTGGGGCTCGAACTCACGGACCGCGAGATCGTGACCTCAGCTGAAGTCGGAGGCTTAACCGACTGAGCCACCCAGGCGCCCCTCGTAATAATATTTAAAACAACAGATGACGCGGTGTGTGCTCACTGACACACTCTGTGGAAAGACAGTTGCATGAAACACATGAATTAAGGTTGAAGAAGAGATAATATACTGAATGAATGATATTGTGAGCATTACATTATAATTGCTATTGAGAAAAGAAGGCCATTTGTATTTCCTTAATATCAATAATCTCGGCAGTGGAGATGAGAAGTTTGCCCCTCTGCAGCCCTTCTTACGGAAGGTCCTACGGGGCACTAGGCTCACTGATCTCCTGATGTTAATGCCTGACTCCTGGTGACCATGTTGTCTGTCTAAATCACAGGACACACAGTTAAGAGCTTACCCTATTGACTCATCATTGACAAGTAAGCCTGCTTTTGAGTTAACAAACTCATGAAACAACTGAAAAAACTGCTTTGCTCTGACACATAGCAGCAGAGAGACAAGGGTTGCTATTAAAAGTGCTGAGCTCTGTGGTCAAACAGGGCTGTTGCCCTTATATCTATCCTGTCTGGTTACTGATCTGAGATTCATCTCACTCCTTAATCTTTTCCTTGAGAACCTTGCGGGACATGTGGACTGTGTATGTGTGTGTGTGGGTACGTAGGCAGCACAGATAGATCATAGTGCATACAGTGCCCACTGCGTTCATCCTGAGGTTAAGAATTGTTGGATTAAGAAATTATCCTGCCGTTAGACTAAGGTAGGTAGTTCTTGCTACTTCAAGTTGGCCACTCGACCCATTAAATGTGACTCTTCTGTTTTGTTTGGCTTTTGATATCCCTGAAGTTGAGTGCTTTATTTAGGTGGAATATTTGGGTGGATTAAGAGGGTTGGAATAGATTGCCATTAATTATTAATTTGGGTCACCCTCAAAAAGTTAGAAAGAAATAGTGCACCCTCTAGTGGACATTTTAAGCACTGGTATAGACTTGGATAAAACAGACTGCTGGGATCGGGTCAGTTCAGGGGTGGTGACATTACTCACTTTTGGCGCCCTTTAATCTGTAGGTTGCGATTGCTCCTTTGTGGTAACACAAAGAATCTGAAAGGTTAACCATAGGACTGGAAAAGGACAATGGCTGGTAAAGGTGTGAGTGTGTGTGTGTGTGTGTGTGCGTGTGAGTGTGTGTGTACAGGGTGTGGTGCAGTGCTTGTTTTTAGCTTCACTCTACTGTCCTTTGTAAAATGTTAGGGAAGTGGAGAAAGTTCGGGAGACACTCCTCACAGAAAAGAGAGTCGGGGTGTCTGATATCATAGTATGGAAATATACCAATGAGGGCGCCTGGGTGGCTCAGTTGGTTGAGCATCCAATTCTTGGTTTCCGCTCAGGTCAGGTCCTTGAGTTTCCTGGGTTTGAAGCTCACATCGGGCTCTGCGCTGACAGCAGGGAGCCTGCTTGGGATTCTCTCTCTCCCTCTGTCTCTGCCCCTCCCCTGCTTGCACTCACACACACACACTCTCTCTCTGTCTCTCTCTCAAAATGAATAAACATTAAAAAGAAAGAAATATAACAATGAAAAGCAGATAGCGAAGTTAGAAAAATTCTAATTTTCATTAGACTAAAATCACTTGATGCATAGAGAATTGCTCAGGTTTTGAAAAACAAGCCAGAAATTCTTTATTTAATACTATGATTCTGTCACTATTGATCCAATCTCAATTAACTTCTGGAGTACTGTGGAATGAAAGAATATTTCCATGCAATGTAATAGGAGGTATGACCAATAGATAAGAGTGACAGTGTGGCTAAATAATGTGCACAAAAAGAGCACTATCAGAAATGGGTTCCTTTCTTTAAAAGAATTTTTGATGCTTTTTCTCTTGAAAATGTGCATGTGTCAAATTTCATTTTTTTTTTCAGATAGAAGTGGTATATGTGTATTAATTAAAATTACTTGAGTGGAAAAAAAAGTGTTCCAAAGGCACCAAAATAGTATCAGTTGTTAGAAATAATACCAACACACACAATTGAATTGCTTCATTTAGGGGTGCCTGGGTGGCTCAGTTGGTTGAGCCTGCAACTTCAGCTCAGGTTGGGATCTTGCAGGTTGTGAGTTCGAGCCCCGCATCTGGCTCTCTGCTGTCAGTATGGAGCCCGCTTCAGATCTTTTGTTCCCCTCTCTCTCTGCCCCTCCCCTGCTCACACTCTCTTCCTCTCTCACTCTCTTTCTCTCAAAAATAAGATAAAAACATTTAAAAAATAAAGTGCTTCATTTAAATTCAATTATGTTTTGACATTAGGAGGGGCGTTTTTTTCTTCATGCTTGTATAAAATTTCTGACCGACCTGCAAGCAATTCTGTTATTTTTGAAATCGCGAAACACATGCGTACTTACTCCAAGCCTCTAAACCAAGGTCTGTGTGAATTCGGTTTAGTAGGAAAAATTTTAACTACGTACAATTTGTAATTTATTTGGTTTGCTTTTAAAGAAAAATGCAAGATTAAACAGAGTTCTATGCTCTAAGATGAAACATATTATAATTAGACAGTATTTCTAAACTACCAAGTTCTTTATGTAAATCAGAGGTAATAATTTTTAAAGGAACATTAGTCTGAGAGTGATTTTCTATGGTGATTTTCTATGGTTTTGCTGGGTATACACAGGCAATGTCAGGTGCCGAAGGGGTGGCATGCCAGGAATTGAGATAGCCTGAGCTGCTGCTTTTTTTTTTTTATTATTTTTTTTAATGTTTATTTTTGAGAGAGAGAGAGACAGAGTGTGAGCAGGGGAGGGGCAGAGAGAGAAGGAGACACAGATTCTGAAGCAGGTTCCAGGCTCTGAGCTGTCAGCACAGAGCCCAACACGGGGCTAGAACTCATGAACTCTGAGATCATGACCTGAGCCGCCGAAGTCGGTCACTTAACTGACTGAGCCACCCAGGCACCCCAGCCTGAGTTTCTTTCTTTCCTTTCTTTTCTTTTCTCTTCTTTTCTTTTCTTTCTCTTTCTTTTCTTTCTTTTCTTTCTTTCTTTCTTTCTTCTTTCTTTCTTTCTTTCTTTCTTTCTTTCTTTCTTTCTTTCCTTCCTTCTTTTGTTACAATTGCATATTTTATTTATTTATTTATTTATTTATTTTCAATATAGTTTATTGTCAAATTGGCTAACATACAACACCCAGAGCTCATCCCAGCAAGTGCCCTCCTCAGTGCCCATCACCCATTTTCTCCTCTCTCCCACCACCCGCCCCCACCCTCAATTTGTTCTCTGTATTTAAGAGTCTCTTGTGGTCTGCCTCCCTCCCACTCTGTAACGATTTTTTCCCCTTCCCTTCCCTCATGGTCTTCCAATAAGTTTCTCAAGATCCACACATGAGTGAGAACATATGATATCTGACCCTCTCTGACTGACTTATTTCACTTAGCATAATACCCTCCAGTTCCATCCATGTTGCTGCAAATGGCATATTGTTTGGCAATGAGAAAGCCTGAGTTTCTTTGTAATCAAAGCTTCTTAGAAGCTCCTTAGCAGCCCCAGAGACATAGAAATAAGTGGAGACCTTGTTCATCTATATTAAAAGTTGGCTCAAGGGGTGCCTGAATGGCTCAGTTGGTTGGTTTTGGCTCAGGTCATTATCTCATGGTTTGTGAGCCTGAGCCCTGCATCAGCCTCTGCACTGACAATGAGGAGCCTGCTTGGGATTCTCTCTCTCTCCCTCTCTCTCTGTACCTCTCGTGCTCATACGCGTGCTTTCTCTCTTTCAAAACAAACAAACAAACAAACAAAAAGTCACCTCAAATCCTCTCCTAGGTTGAGAGGGAGAAACACACACTGAGGAGTGGCTAAAAATGTTGATAAAGTCCCAAATGGGATTAAAAAAAAATTGACCCTTTTTAATCATAATTTTTAAGTAAATCATGCATTTTGTTTCTCTTTGGATACTTCCATACTGATTTGTTGCTTTTTATGTAAATAGGGTTTTTTTGGGGGGAGGGGGAAGTGAATTTGAATATTACTGAGAAGTTGAATATGGTGGCTGGAATGCTAAATTAGGAATGCAGACATGCAGGTATAGCCTCATGATTCTTAGTGTGTGCAAATATTACAAGGCAACACACACACTCCAGGGGTTCTGACCAGTAATTCTATGGGGAGATGGAGAAGATGAGACTGTAACATCTTAAATAAGAACCCTGAGTGACTGAAGCAAGTAGCCCAGGGATTATCACTCAGAGAAAGCCCATCTGAGTTTAGGCAGGTAATGTGGGTGCTTGCGACTATGTGTAAATGAGTTCACTGAGAAAAATTAGGCCATGGTCATTTTCTTAATGTTTATTTATTTATTTTTTTGGGAGAGAGAGAGAGAAAGAGAGAGCGAGCACGAGTGGGGGAGGGGCAGAGAGAGAGGGAGACACAGAATCCGGAGCAGGCTCCAGGCTCTGAGCTATCAGCACAGAGCCTGACGCGGGGCTCGAACTCACGAGCCACGATCTCATGGCCTGAGCTGAAGTCAGATGCCTAATCGACTGAGCCACCCAGGTGCCCCAGGGCAATGGTCATTTTCAATTGTGGAGTGTGTGTGGGTGTGAGGGTGCTGGGAGGTGCAGCAAAGGTGACTGAAATATATCTCACTCCTGTTATGAAACTCTGAAAGGACTGAGACGTGCAGCTTCTGCAAGGGCACGTGCGGGAGCCAGGGTGGGAGCCCTCAAACCCACTCTGTGTCCTCACGCGGGGCTGCCCTCCCTGCCCTTCTGTGTGCTGGGGTGCCCCTTCCCTACCTTTCTCTTTCATCCTTCAAACCACCCTCACGCCCTTGCTCAGGCGTCTTCCAGGACAACCTGCCAACAACAAACGTCCCTCCTTGTCACCTCCCCTTCCTTGCTTTGTTTTCCTTGATGGCACTTAAAATTTGCCGAAGTGACATTTATTATTTACTCTTCCTTGAGATTGTAAGCTCCAGGAAGGAAGAGCTTTCCTTTTGTTCAGAGCTGTATTCCCAGCACCTACCACTTGTTAGTCAATAAATAAATCGACCCTTTGAAACTGCCTTCAGAAATTCAGTTTCCAGTCCGAACGTGACTGGCTCTGTGATTCCAGGGATTTATACCCCAGTGCAGAAGAATGCACTGATTCCCTGAAAGTGTCTGCTTTTGAACTGTGAGCAGAGGAACACAGTGTAAGGCTCATTCGGCCTACTGACTGAGACACCCGATTTGATCTCTGGCATTCTTGATGGCTATCATTTTTCCTTTGAAAATATGAGGTTGGTAATGGGCAGTGAATACTAGTGTTTCTTATAGTCTTTCAAATCTGTAGTTAGGTTAAAGAGCAATGAATGAATATGGAATTCCCTGAAGTGTGTGTGTGTGTGTGTGTGTGTGTGTTTGCCTTTAGTTTGATCTAAGCTTTTTGAGTGTCCTCATGTAGTGTTGGAGGGTGGATGGGTTAGGAAGATATATATGTTTCATTCATAAACAAAGTTTGTGCCAAGTAGCTCTCCTGAATCGTCTTTCTCAGAAAGCTCCATAGGATGGCCATTGGTCTCTGGACAGATGATTCTCTGAACTGAGAATGTGGATACCTTGGTTTTCATCTGTGTGCTCTGGCATAGAAAATTCCAGGAAAATAGGACAGGTTCACCTAGTATTTCAAAACAAACCAAGTTATATACAGAGTGGAACATTTTTCAGCCATTAATCTATATTTCCAAGTAATTATTTAATTCGTTAACTTAATTATTTAACAACTATGTATTGAGCACTTCCTGTTGCCAAGGACTTGGCTGGTCATTGAAGACAAAATTGAACAATGCATGATCGCCACCTTAAAGAGCTTGCAGTTTAATGGATAAATAACAGCTGCTAATTATGGAACATCTATTCAAGTCCAGATGGTTTGTCAACTTGGTTTATAGTTATACTGCAGTGGGTATTATTATCACCAATATGCCGGTAAGGAAATGGTATAGCTCATATAGTTTAGATAACTAGATCAAGACAGCTCAGACATTAGAAGCCACAACTAAGCTCTGGTCCCGGGTCTACCATTAAATCTTATTTCCTCAGGGGCCTCTGCTTTCCTCAGAGCCAAATTTCTCACCCCCTACATCTCTCTGTCTCTCTTTTGCCAGTCGTTCACCTGCACTGACCAATGGCAAGGGCACGTTGCTCCACAGCCCATGTTGCTGCACTCAGCCAGGGTCAAACACTCAACTCAAGGCACTCAAGGCAGCATTCCCATGAGAGTATGGAGTGGAAGCTAGGGGTTCAGAGGATTCTCTTGCTTTTCAGAAAGCTCCAGAAACTTAGTGATAATCAGGGTTCACAACTTAGTTTTACTTACTTTAGGGAAAGGTTTAGGAAAGCTTGTAGAATGGAGGTGACTAATGGTTTGAATATCTCAGCGAAAAATGAACAGTAGCTTAATTGCTTTGCTCCTGTGGACAGGAAATAGCCAAGTCATAGCTAAGACTCTTGGATGTGAAAAAACAAAGGTTAAGTTTTCTAGATTTAAAAATTGTATCAACTTTAAAAAATGTATTTGATTTTTATAAACTCATATCCTAAAATGGCTTTCCAATTCTTATTTGCAGTTTAACTCAATTTCGGTCAAGAACAGGTGACACAAAGTAAAAAAAAAAAAAAAAGGTTTATACTCAACACAATTAGGCTTCCAACTCTTCAGATACCAGGAAAGTGGTTAAAATATTTTAAATATGTGATTCAGCTGAATTAGCATTGCTGAGCACAATGGCTCTTTTCTGGTCATGCTGAGGCCCATAGGAAGGCAACTCCCTACTCAAACATACACTGAGGTACACACACACACACACACACACACACACACACACACTCAACTTTTCTGTTAGAGATGATGTCATACAACTCAGCAAAGTGTTATAATATTCTGCTAAGAATATAGACTTTCTACACATGACAGAGATTTTTTTTTAATGTTAAGTTGAGCCTCATACACATGCAAAGTTTGATGACTTTTTTTCCAAAATGAACTCATTCATGTAAACTAACATCCAGATAGGAAACAATCAAGAACTTGATATAAATGAAATCAGTATTTGCTCTTTTGTATCTGGCTTTCCTCACTTGGAATTGTATTTGAGATTTTTCTATATTGTCGTATGTGGTTGTGTTTTTTTCTGAATATTATTAATAAAGACTATAACTAAATAGTGTTCCATTATATGAATAGACCATGATTTATTTTTCATTCCATTCTTGATGGGCACTTGGGTAATCCCCAATTTTTGGTTGTTAGGAAAAGTGCTGCTATGGATGTTCTTTTTGTGTGTTTTGTTTTGTTTTTTTTTTTTTTGGTGAATATATATATATATATGTCTCTTTTGTGTATATAGGATCTTAAAATAGGCATATTTTATACATTTGATACTACCAGATAATTTTCCAAGATGTTTGTATCAAGTTATACTCCTGCCATCAGTGTAAGAGAGTTTTGGTTGCTCTACATCCTTGCCAACATTAGATATTTTCTTTGAGGGTACATAGTGATATTACACTTGTTTTTAATTTGTTTAATCATGATGTTTATTTTTTCTATTTTTATTTTTTTTCAACATATGAAGTTTATTGTCAAATTGGTTTCCATACAACACCCAGTGCTCATCCCAAAAGGTGCCCTCCTCAATACCCATCACCCCCCCTCCCCCCCCCCTCCCCCCCCCTATCAACCCTCAGTTTGTTCTCAGGTTTTAAGAGTCTCTTATGCTTTGGCTCTCTCCCACGCTAACCTCTTTTTTTTTTCCTTCCCCTCCCCCATGGGTTTCTGTTAAGTTTCTCAGGATCCACATAAGAGTGAAACCATATGGTATCTGTCTTTCTCTGTATGGCTTATTATGCTAAGTGAAATAATCGTGATGTTTAATCAAGCTGTCCGCTTTAAGTGTTTAAGTCATTTCCTCCATTTTTGATTTGACTTGTCTTTTTTCTTATTGATTTACACTTCTTTATATATTTGATATATTGGGTAAATGTATTACAAATATCTTCCATTCTATGGGCTGCTTTTTTACTTTCTTACTAGTGTCTTTTGATGAACAAAAGCCTCCGTTTTGCTATAGTCTAATTTATAATCTTTTCTTTGTTATTAACGCTATTTGGAAATTTTTACCTAATCCAAGGTCATGAAGACCTTCCCCTATGTTTTCTTCTAAGTTTTATTGTTTTAACTTTTACAGTTAGATCTGCAATCTACCTCAAACTGATTTTTTTTTATGGCTTGAGAAACATACATCTTATTTTCCATATGGATATCCAATGAGCCAAACCTAGTAGCACAATTCAGAAAAAGATTTAATGCTGTTTAATTTGAATAATGGTGGTATGGTTACGTGGAATGGATTGTATCTCCAATCATTCTGTAAGTTTAAGTAGCTAATGTTAATATTCATACCATGAATATTTCTTTCTAATATGCTTTCATATTATCAAATCCTATGAAAGAAACTGAACCTTGGGTGATAATGGCATTAGAATTTTCTCGAATCTGTTGCTAATATGTTGAGTATATTAGAGATATTACATTTAAAACCTTAAACATGTAAGCACAAATTAATATATGTTCATTATTTGCTATAACATTTTATAGGAAAATGCAGAAAAACATGTAAAGAAATTTGAAGAAAATAATTTATATCTATTGTATTAGAAAAAAAAAGAAAATTCAGGTTGGTCAGATTGAGTACTTTTTTGTTTTCATACCAAAAAGGGGGAAGGGAATAGTGACAGCCATAAGTGTTAAATGGAAAACATGTGCATGAACTCATGTTTTTGAAAAATTCTTATTTAGTAGCAAAAATAACCTTTGCTATTTCTGCTAATGCTCTATCTACTTCCCTATTAACAGCAGCCCTGAGAAGTTTCAAAATAATTTTTTATTTTAAGTAAAAGCAAAATAAGAGTGAAAATGAATGTTTGGGTTTGAATATTGAGTACATTTTGATTTAGGACTTTCTGTTTTGAGCACATAAAGATAATTTTGTATCGATCGGCGTAACTGAGCCACTGAAATATTTTTAATTCTAGCACTAAAGTAGAACTTAATCTCTGTTTCTCTAAGATAAAGAACTGGGCTTTTGATAATTAAACCATTACTTCTTGGAAGAGTAAATATGCCAAGGAGAAGTAACCCCCATGCCAGCTCTAAGGACCTTAGCTTGTGGAATATCGAGGGGAGGCAGGCGTGGCTGGTTGCACAGGAGGGAGTCTTGGTCACAAGGACCAAAGCTGTCCTTAACCTACGACCAGGGCTGTCTGTGAAATTTGTGTGGCCCCATGCAAAATAAAAAAGTGGGGTCCGTTGTTCAAAAAGCAGGAAGAAAGTGTCATTAAACGTACTAAAATAGAAAGCTTTTCTCTATATTCCATAGTCTCTCCCAAATTGTCATGGGGTTTTCAGTTTGCTATTTAATGTTTTTGAAAGTAAAAAAAAAAAAAGTACAATGTTAAATTATTAGTGTGAATTTTATTCATCTTTAGAGTCTAAACATAAATGTAACAGCACTCAGCTTGTATGCAGAATCACTGAAATTATATAATTTGTATTTTGTTCATGTACACGTATTTCGTTCTTACTGGAAGACCTGAAAAGCTGCATGAAACTGATTTCACTGTTTTTACTTCACTTCTTGATATATACAAAATATAGTTTACTCTCTCTTTCCCCTTTCTTTTAATGTCATCATTTTTAGTGTAAGTGTTTAGTTACTAGAGGGAGTAATGCAAATACTAAGAATATGATTAGTTTCGAATGTTTCTCAGACCACCATTGCCTTCTGCCTGATAGAATGCACACTGTGGTGTTTTGGGACTGTCTGTGCCTCCACTTATTCAGACATAATATAACATGCATCTCCTGTATTTTTTGAGTCTCGCTGGACTCTCACCATTGTGGGTCCACCGGAATTTTTCACTCATGGGGCAGTGAGAATGCTGTATGTGAAAAGGGCCGCAAGAAACGGTTGATGTGCAGACGACGCGGTCTTCTCTGCTCACGCTCCATCGTCCTATCAGACTTCACTTACAAAACAGAAGTTCGAAGGCAGTATTTTTAAGAATTTAAAGATGGTGACAGCAGAGCATTAAACCAAATGCAGGGCCCTTCTCAGTATGGTATTCTGAGCGCCAGCACTGGTTACACACTCATGAAACCAGCCTACAACAGACAGTTTGTTCAGTTGATACCCTGAGATTTATACTGTTTCCCCTTAGAGTAGCAGGCTTTCCAGGGCATGGGCTCCGTCGAAGGAAGCCTGGGAGGAAATATTAATACCACATTTTGCGTTAGCTTCTTTTTTCCAATGGCGAGAATTCCTAGACCATAGGATGATCTGCCCTCTGCCGGGGATTAGCAAGAAAAGGGAATGAAGGGCCGATGCCGCTTTCTTTCTTGTCCACTTTATCCCAGAATCAGGCCTCCTATTTTTAAAAGTCTTGATATTTTGTGCTCAATGTGATTAAGCAATGTTGGTGGAAAGGCGGGTTAGAATGGTTTCTCTCATCCTCAATCTCAGTGGTTTTCACAGTTTGCACATTAACATTACCTGAGGAATTTTAGACGATTCCAACACCCAGGCCACAGTCCAGACCAATTACCTCAGAATGGCTGGATGTGGGTGGGATGCTTTATATCTGCCCAAGTGATTCCAAAGTGCAGCTGAGGTTAAGAACCACTGCTCCAGGGGCGCCTGGGTGGCTCAGTTGGTTGAGCCTCCGACTTCTGTTCAGGTCATGATCTCCAGGTTGGTGGGTTCAAACCCCGGATTGGGCTCACCCCCTGTCAGTGTGGAGCCCGCTTCGGATCCTCTGCTCCCCTTTCTCTGCCCCTCCCCTGCTCATGCTCTCTTTCTCTCAAAAATAAAATAAAACTTAAACGAACAAAAAAGAACCACAGCTCCAGCTTTTTGCTACTCAAAGTGTAGCCCCTGGACCTGTGGTATCAGCATCATCTGAAAGCTTGTTGGGCCCATGAAAACTTAGGGCCCAGACTTGCTTAGTCAAGTCAGAATGTGCATCTTAACAATAAAAGTTCGAGAAGATGGCTGCAGCTGGGCAGGACATTTGTTAACAGCTGGAGGTTGGCTCCTTAGATTCTCCCACAGACAACTGGTTCTCAGTCCTGGCTGATAATTGGAATCACCCATTTCATTCTAGCAATAAGTACACAGATGCATTAAAGTTATTTTTATGTTTAATAATTGTTCATTGGAATTATAGTGCAATTAGACTCTTTTCATCCATTGTGCACTAATGATAATTTCATTTCATTTTATTTTAATGCTTCAAATGTTATAATTATATTAAATTTTAAAATATTGTAATCTAGGCACAAAATTTTATTGCAGAAAAATATGTGTGATTAAGAAAAATATTAAAGCATAAAATATATTGTGGTAGTAAAAAATTATGTGAGAAAGTAGATTATAAATATGAGTTCAAGGAAAAAGGAATATAAAATTTCCAGCTGTTTAAGATGAACATATTCTTGTATTATTTTTAAATGGATGATAATAGATGTAAATCCCATGGTTTTTACAGTCCGTTGGATTAATTTAGAAGAGTGATATAATAATTTTATTTTTTAAAATATCAAAATATCAATACTTGCAATACGCCAAGTATTACATTATTTTCAACCATTTAAATTTATGATGAAAAATATTAGAAGATGTCTTTTTATTTTAAAATGTCAATATTTACAATATGCCAAGCATTATATTAACTGCAACAATTTACATTTATAATGGAAGCTATTAAATGCCAATATGTGAGGGCTCCATAGTTTTCCAAAATTCTGAGAATGTAAAATAATTTGAAGACCATGGAATACATTACAGAACCTGAGAATCTCATGGGCATCACTTGAGCCCTTGGTCAGTCTCTTGGTCTCTCTAGGGTCCACTTATCAACATGAATTCTTTTTCTAGTATCCTCAGTGTTGCTGTGAAGGACATGAGAGGCAATTCTGTTCAGTCTGTGTTGCCTTGACAGCCCCTTCCCATTGGTCAGGCTCCATACAGCTGGACGTTGCTGGGGTTGAATAATCACATTTACTCGTTATTGTTTCCCCCTTTTGGCAATTACAACTTAATATTCTAGTGGATCTCTTGTTAACTTAATTTTGGGGCGTTGCATAATTAATAAGGCTAGAAATTATGTCCAGTCAAGCACTTTGAGTCTGGATTCTGAATTTAGAATTTCCGTTTCTTAAAATTGAACTTGTGGGCTCTGCCATTCATAGAACATGGGAGGGAGATCAGGGGCTCTAGTGGGGAGATGGGGTGCCCCTGGAATGTTGCCACTCAGTTGAGTGCAACTCACAAAATTTAATGTTTAGCCTTGTCAAAGTAATATCACATAGTTTTTAAATTGAAGAATTACCAAAAAGCTCACATTAAACTTTCCCTTCCCCATCTCTCCCCAGCTTCAGTCTCACTTCTAGAGCTACTTTCAACTCTTAGCTGTTTCTCCTGGAATTTACGTTTGTATCTTTACAAATATTAGTTATGTTGCTCACTCTTAAATTTAGACTTTATTTATAACATGATGTTTTGGTAGTTGAACCATTAGTTCTTTTTTTGTGTGCAAATACTTTCTTTTTTCTTTTTTTTTCTTTTTTTAAATTTACATCCAAGTTAGTTAGCATATAGTGCAACAATGATTTCCGGGGTAGATTCCTTGATGCCCCTTACTCATTTAGCCCATCGCCCCTCCCACAGCCCCTCCCGTAACTCTCTGTTCTCCATATTTAAGAGTCTCTTATGTTTTTGTCCCCCTCCCTGTTTTTATATTATTTTTGCTTCCCTTCCCTTGTGTTCATCTGTTCTGTGTCTTAAAGTCCTCATATGAGTGAAGTCTTATGAGATTTGTCTTTCTCTGAACCATTAATTCTTTAACAAGGGCTTCTCTTTCTATCTCTACCCAACCAATAGGGTCAAAACTCAAACTTGGGTTAACTTAACATTTACTGTTACATTTTTTTCAATATATAAACATGTTTACTGATGAGCCCAGTAGTTAACTATATTTCTGATATACATTTTAATAATAATTTTCTATTTTCTAAACTCTGTATGTACTGAACATGAATTCTTTAGCAAATCCTAGAACATTTTACTGTATTGTTTTAGTAATATGGTCAAAACACTTGAACATCTATGAATTCCTTCCTTCCTTCCTTCATTCATTCATTCATTCATTCATTTGTTCTTGGTACACTCCCTCAGCTCTAATCTGAACAAAACGGTTTCTGCACCTGGCATGCAGTTTCTCATTTTCGAACTTTTCTTTACCAGGTCTCTGTGTTGGGTGTTGGTTGGGTGTCCTAATTCTATGACCTTCCTCCTTCTCAGTGGACTTCCTTGTTTTCTTAGGACACATGTACTGGTAACTTTCCTAAAATGAATGGGAGGTATATTTTTTGAGTTCTCTGATATCTGAAATGTTTTTATCCTACCCTGGCTCATGATTGGTAATTCGATCTTATATAGAATTCTAGGTTGAAAATAATTTTCACTTGGAATCTGAAAGGTATTCTTTGACTGTCTTTTAGTATCCATTGTTGCTCTTAAAAGGTCTGGTGCTATTTGGATCCCCATTCTTCTGCATGCGGACTTCTTTTTTGCCTCTCCATGCTTTTAGGATCTTCTCACTTGTTGTGGTATCCTGAAATATCATGACGATGTGTCTTCGTGTTTTCTAAATTATGTGTGGTTGTCACTCACGTGAACATTTTTCCATGTGGGAACTTCTGTCCATCAGTTTTGGGAAATTTTCTGATATTATTGTTATCATCATCATCATCATCATCACTTTTGATAATTTCCTTGCTTGCATTCTTTCCATTCTCTCTTTTTGGAATTCCTATTAGTCATGTACTGGATCACATGTACTTAACTGCTGATTTTATGACTATTTATTTATTTATTTTGAGAAAGAGAGGTTGGGGGGGGGCAGAGAGAGAGGGAGGGAGAGAGAGAATCCCAAGTAGGCTCCACACTGTCAGCACAGAGCCTGACGTGAGGCTCAATTTCACGAACCAAATCATGAACTAAACCATGAGCTCATGACCTGTGCTGAAACCAAGAGCTGGACACTTCACCATCTGTGCCACCCAGGTGCCCCTGATTTTACTACCTTTACATTAATTTTTTTATTCAACTTTCCAGAAGATTTCTTGAAATTATTAAATCTTCTATTGTATTCTTTATTATGATTATCATATTTCATTTTGAAGAGCTTCTTTTATTCTCAGATGGATATAACTGACTTTGTTGGCGTGGAAAAAAAAATGTATTGTGTTGTAGTACATGGTTAAGAGGTTGACCTGTGGCCAGACCATTTACACTCAAATCTCAGCTCTGCCATTTACTGGTTGTGTAAACTTGGACTAATTACTAAATTCTCTCATCTGTAAAGTGGGATAAAACTTCATCAAAGGATGGTTGTATTTATTCACTGATTCAATACACTTAAAGTGCTTAGAACAAAGCTTGACCCATAGCAAGAGCTTCCATAAGCATTGGCCGTGCTCATTATCTGTTTGAGGTTTTCAATTACATGGTTAAAGTTTTTTCCCTGGTTTTTGTTGTCTTTACTTTCTCTGAGTTCTCTTTGTTAATTTGATGTTCATCTTACATACTTGAAGATTTTCTCAAATGTCCCATTATACTTGGCTCTTTGTTCATAATTAAGAGTGACTCACTAAAAAGGTGGTTGCAAGTTGTGTATGTGTACATTAGGCTACTTGACCCATGGAGCTCACGGTAAGCTTCCCAGATATTAAAACTGCTTTTTTGTTGGAAGGTGCCAAAATTTACTATGTGGCTGCCTTTTTTTGCTGGTGTTTAGTTTATCCAGAGAAGAATTCTGGTCACAACAGAAGGTCTTTGAACCCAACAGTTCCATGTGTATGCTCTCATTAATCCCCTTTTCAATCTTACGCTTGGCCATACTCATGCATCCTTAAGTCTAGACCCTCGTTGCTTAGGCTTCCGATAAATCTTGCAATTTATTTTGGGAAATTACTGAAGGGGTAGTTACTTGTTGTGTTTGATTAGGAAAGAGAGCTGGGAAGTCCAACTACTCCCTGTTTAGACTATCAGAAAATCCACCTGTGTTCAGTTTCACACCTAACGCTTACCTGGTATCTCACCCAACTGCGAGCTTTTGTGGGTGCTCTGGGGTGTGTTGACTCATTTCCTATTGGTATGCTCTCTCTCCATAAGGGCACAGATTATCAGTCAGTTCTCAGTTACTTACTGAGAATAGTTACTGCTACTCCATCCACTTTCCATCCTCAAAAATTTTATTAAAACCCTTTTTCTGCCATTGCTCTGCCTCCCATCCCTCTTGCCTTTGGGGTTGTATCATTTTATCCCCTTTAGCTAACCCCCCTTAAGTGGGGTTCAAGGAAAAAAGGAGCCTAGGGTTAATTTTCCATGTTTAACTAGAACACAAATGCATTTTTTAATGAGAAGCTTTATCATCTTTTTCTTATAGTAGATACATTGGAAGTGTCAAGGAATCAGGTTTTGCTAATAACTCTGGATCCTCTGGAATATGCCCATTCCAATTGCTGGGAACCACTAGCTCATATTCAACTCACTACATGAGGGAAAGATAGAGTTTGTGGCAAATCATCAAATTGTATTCTTATCTGGTATTCAGAGGCCTCGGATTACTGAGTCCATGGAGAGCAGTCTTTCTTTGAAACAGCTACATCACTTGTCCTTCTGTTCCCTGTCCACTTTCAGATAAGTCAGCTTGTCTCTCTGTGTCACATTTTTATGAATGCTAAAAGAAAAAGCCGACATCCAATGATAGGTATTATTGCATTTTCCTACCAACCTCTCTAGGCTCAGGTCTTAGTGATTCCTTGGTCTGAATCCAAGAGGTAATAGTTTAACCAACTGCTTTACCATCTTCAAAGTATACATATTAATAAAAGTGTACATATTCAATTGCTGGATTCCAAAGCCCTGACTTTCAAAATGATACTCACTACTACCTTAGAGGGATTCAGCCATTTAAAAATTTTGGTTCCCACCCTTGTGGGAATGAGGCCCTCTGGGTTAAAAATGACCATAATCAAATTCAAAATCACCTCCCAGAATACATGGAAGAACTGAGCAACCAAGCCTCAGAGAAGCAGCTAGTTCTCTCTCCCAAGCATCTGTGACCAGGGATTTGAATACTCCCAGCAGCATAACCTCTCACATCTCGGACATTCTGCATGTCCCCATTATCATTTTTGTTTGCTCCACAGAGAGTTGAATACAAGCCATGAGCTCATGAGTTTTTGATATTATATTTTTCACTGAAGACTGATCTACTTTTTCAGTATCAGTCCAAAAAAATTCCCCAGAAGAGCTTCAGTTGGCCCAGCTTGAATGAAGTATCCACATCTGAGCCAATTGACTGGAGCCTTGCTTGGATGAGATCAGGTAAGAATGTCATCTCCCAAGGAAGCCATTTGGATGGAGTAGTTGTGGGGACAGCGACACACCCTTGGAAAAGTAAGCGATGGTGTGGCAAGATAGTACCTTAGGTACTCACCACAAACTAACGTTGAGTTTTGGAGCAAAATTTTCTCTTAGTTCAAAACGTATGTCATACTATGTTCTTTATACATATCAACTTAAAGTGTAACTATTAGAGGCAAAAGGAACACATTTTTCTATTGTCATTTTCAAACCTTTTTTCACCCTGCAATAACCAGCTTATGACAAGATCGATACCTCACTTTAAGAACAAAACTCTGACAGCCCTTTATTGACTTTCACTTTCAATAAGAAAACTCTCTTGCAGTATTGACGACCTGAATAGGAGCAGAGTCAAAAATGTTGGAATGAAAGATACCTTTAGCATAATAGACCTCAATATATATTTTGGATATTGTGGTAGTGAAATGTCCAATCTGGAATTAGAATCACTTTGAAATATGATAGCTAGCCATCAAATAAGTCAGTAAAATGCTTTTTGACAATCTGGTTTAATAAAATTGCATAAATCAAACAGGGATATTGGCATCGTTTTGGCTTAGCACATACAGTGTCCTAGAGCTTGTTACTGATGTCTTTCAAATGAAATCTTCCATCAGTTTTTCTGCCACTCAGTAACTTTTACACTCTGGTTGTTTAAAAATATAAGAATCACATGTTACATGTGAGAGGTTGTTTTAATTAAAATATCTATACTTCCCCACTCTCTCTCTCCGTTCTCCTCCACTCATGCTCTCTCTCTAAAAATATTTTTAAAATAAAATAAAAAATAAAAACAGTGTAGAATAGTCAGAACTGTCCACTACTGGTATAATTTCCTCTACTTCAAAATTTCAGAAATTCTCTAGAATAGAGACTCCAGAATTGGACCCATAAATGTATGGCTAACTAATCTTTGACAAAGCAGGAAAGAATATCCAGTGGAAAAAAGACAGTCTCTTTAACAAATGGTGCTGGGAGAACTGGACAGCAACATGCAGAAGAATGAAAGTAGACTACTTTCTTACACAATTCACAAAAATAAACTCAAAATGGGTGAAGGGCCCGAAGGTGAGATAAGAAACCATCAAAACCCTAGAGGAGAAAGCAGGGAAAAACCTCTCTGACCTCAGCCACAGCAATTTCTTACTCGACACATCTCCAAAAGGCAAGGGAATTAAAAGCAAAAGTGAACGATTGGGACGTCATCAAGATAAAAAGCTTCTGCACTGCAAAGGAAACAACCAACAAAACTAAAAGGCAACTAAAAGGCAACGTACGGAATGGGAAAAGATATTTGCAAATGACATATTGGATAAAGGGCTAGTATCCAAAATCTATAAAGAACTCACCAAACTCCACACCTGAACAACAAATAATCCAGTGAAGAAATGGGCAGAAGACATGAATAGACACTTCTCTAAAGTAGACATCCAGATGGCCAACAGGTACATGAAAAGATGCTCAACGTTGCTCCTTATCAGGGAAATACAAATCAAAACCATGCTGAGATACCACCTCACGCCGGTCAGAGTGGCTAAAATAAACAAATCAGTAGACTGTAGATGCTGGCGAGGATGTGGAGAAATGGGAACCCTCTTGCACTGTTGGTGGGAATGCAAACTGGTGCAGCCACTCTGGAAAGAGTGTGAAGGTTCCTCAAAAAATTAAAAATAGATCTACCGTATGACCCAGCAATAGCACTGATAGGAATTTACCCAAGGGATAGTGCTGATGCATAGGGGCACTTGTACCCCAATGTTTATAGCAGCACTTTCCACAATAGCCAAATTATGGAAAGAGCCTAAATGCCCATCAACTGACAAATGGATAAAGAAGATGTGGTTTATATATATAATGAATACTACTTGACAATGAGAAAGAATGAAATCTGGCCGTTTGTAGCAATGTGGATGGAACTGGAGAGTATTTTTTGTTGTTGTTGTTTTGGTATGTAACATGTTTTTTTTTTTTATTTTAACCATTAGCATTTAATGATGTATTTTTATTTTTATTTTTTAAATTTTACTTATTTTTTTAATTTTATTTTTTATTTTTTAAAATTTACATCCAAATTAGTTAGCATACAGTGAAACAATGATTTCAGGAGTAGATTCCTTAATGCCCCTTATCCATTTAGCCCATCCCCCCTCCTACAACCCCTCCAGCAACCCTCAGTTTGTTCTCCACATTTATGAGTCTCTTGTGTTTTGTCCCCCTCCCTATTTTTATATTATTTTTGTTTCCCTTCCCTTATGTTCATCTGTTTTGTCTCTTAAAGTCCTCATATGAGTGAAGTCATATGATTTTTGTCTTTCTCTGACTAATTTCACTTAGCATAATACCCTCCAGTTCCATCCACATAGTTGCAAATGGCAAGATTTCATTCTTTTTGATTGCCGAGTAATACTCCATTGTATATACATACCACCTCTTCTTTATCCATTCGTCCATCGATGGACATTTGGGCTCTTTCCATACTTTGGCTATTGCTGATAGTGCTGCTATAAACATGGGGGTGCATGTGTCCCTTTGAAACAGACCACCTGTATCCCTTGGATAGATGCCTAGTAGTGCAATTGCTGGGTCATAGGGTAATTCTATTTTTAGTTTTTTGAGGAACCTCCATACTGTTTTCCAGAGTGGCTGCACCAGCTTGCATTCCCACCAACAATGCAAAAGAGATCCTCTTTCTCCGCATCCCACCAACATTTGTTGTTGCCTGAGTTGTTAATGTTAGCCATTCTGACAGGTGTAAGGTGGTATCTCATTGTGGTTGTGATTTGTATTTCTCTGATGATAAGTGATGTTGAGCATTTTTTCATGTGTCGGTTGGCCATCTGGATGTCTTCCTTGGAGAAGTTATCTATTCATGTCTTTCGCTCATTTCTTCACTGGATTATTTGTTTTCTGGGTGTGGAGTTTGATAAGTTCTTTACAGATTTCGGATACTAACCCTTTATCTGATACGTCCTTTGCAAATATCTTCTCCCATTCTGTCAGTTGCCTTTTAGTTTTGCTGATTATTTCCTTCACTGTGCAGAAGCTTTTTATTTTGATGAGGACCCAGTAGTTCATTTTTGCTTTTGTTTCCCTTGCCTCCAGAGACGTGTTGAGAACAAGAAGTTGCTGCAGGCAAGATCAAAGAGGTTTTTGCCTGATTTCTCCTTGAGAATTTTGATGGCTTCCTGTCTTACATTGAGGTCTTTCATCCATTTTGAGTTTATTTTTGTGTATGGTGTAAGAAAGTGGTCCAGGTTTATTCTTCTGCATGTCCCTGTCCAGTTTTCCCAGCACCACTTGCTGAAGAGACTGTCTTTATTCCATTGGATATTCTTTCCTGCTTTGTCAAAGATTAGTTGGCCATATGTTTGTGGGTCCATTTCTGGGTTTTCTATTCTGTTCCATTGATCTGAGTGTCTGTTCTTGTGCCAGTACCATACTGTCTTGATGATTACAGCTTTGTAGTATAGCTTGAAGTCTGGGATTGTGATGCCTCCTGCTCTGGTTTTCTTTTTTAAGGTTGCTTTGGCTGTTCAGGGTCTTTTCTGGTTCCATACAAATTTTAGGATTGTTTGTTCTAGCTCTGTGAAGAATGCTGGTGTTACTTTGATAGGAATTGCATTGCATATGTAAATTGCTTTGGGGTAATTATCGACATTTTAACAATATTTATTCTTCCTGTCCAGGAGCATGGAATCTTTTTCCATTTTTTTTGTGTCTTCTTCAATTTCTTTCATAAGCTTTCTATAGTTTTCAGTGTGTAGATTTTTCACCTCTTTGGTTGGATTTATTCCTAGGTATTTTATGGTTTTTGGTGCAACTGTAAATGGGCTTGATTCCTTGATTTTTCTTTCTGTCACTTCATTGTTGGTGTGTAGGAATGAAACCAATTTCTGTGCATTGATTTTATATCCTGCAACTTGGCTGAATTCATGAATCAATTCTAGCAGTTTTTTTTGTGGAATCTTTTGGGTTTTCCATATAGAGTACCATGTCATCTGCAAAGAGTGAAAGTTTGACCTTCTCCTGGCTGATTTGGATGCCTTTTATTTCTTTGTGTTGTCTGATTGCAGAGGCTAAGACTTCCAATACTATGTTGAATAACAGTGGCGAGAGTGGACATCCTTGTCTTGTTCCTGACCTTAGGGGGAAAGCTCTCAGTTTTTCCCCATTGAGGATGACATTACCCTTGGGTGGTTCATATATGGCTTTTATGACCTCGAGGTATGCTCCTTCTATCACTACTTTCTTGAGGGATTTTATCAAGAAAGGATGCTGTATTTTGTCAAATGCTTTCTCTGCATCTATTGAGAGGATCATATAGTTCTTGTCCTTTCTTTTATTGATGTGATGAATCATGTTTGTTGTTTTACAGATATTGAACAAGCCCTGCATCCTGGCTATAAATCCCACTTGGTCGTGGTGAATAATTTTTTTAATGTATTGTTGGATCCAGTTGGCTAATATCTTGTCGAGGATTTTTGCATCCATGTTCATCAGGGAAACTGGTCTATAGTTCTCCTTTTTAGTGGGGTCTCTGTCTGGTTTTGGAATCAAGGTAATGCTGGCTTCATAGAAAGAGTTTGGAAGTTTTCCTTCCATTTCTATTTTTTGGAAGAGTTTCAAGAGAATAGGTGTTAACTCTTCCTTAAATGCTTGGTAGAATTCCCCTGGAAAGCCATCTGGCCCTGGACTCTTGTTTTTTGGGAGACTTTTTATTACTAATTCGATTTCCTTACTGGTTATGGGTCTGTTCAAATTTTCTATTTCTTCCTGTTTCAGTTTTGGTAGTGTATATGTTTCTAGGAATCTGTGCATTTCTTCCAGATTACCCATTTTATTGGCATATAACTCCTCATAATATTCTCTTATTATTGTGTTTATTTCTGTTGTGTTGGTTGTGATCTCTCCGCTTTCATTCTTGATTTTATTTATTTGGGTCCTTTCCTTTTCCGTCTTGATCAAACTGGCTAGCGGTTTATCAATTTTGTTAATTCTTTCAAAGAACTAGCTTCTGGTTTCCTTGATCTGTTCTACTGTTTTTTTTTTTTTTTTTTGGTTTCGATAGCATTAATAGCTGTTCTAATCTTTATTATTTCCTGTCTTCTGCTGGTTTTGGGTTTTATTTGCTGTTATTTCTAGCTCTTTAATGTGTAAGGTTAGGTTGTGTATCTGAGATCTTTTTTCCTTCTTTAGGAAGGCCTGGATTGCTATATACTTTCCTCTTATGACCGCCTTTGCTGCGCCCCAGGGGTTTTGGGTTGTGGTGTTATTTTCATTGACTTCCATATACTTGTTAATTTCCTCTTTAACTGCTTGGTAGCCCATTCATTCTTTAGTAGGATGTTCTTCAGTCTCCAAGTATTTGTTACCTTTCCAAATTTTTTCTTGTGGTTGATTTTGAGTTTCATAGCATTGTTGTCTGAAAATATGCATGGTATGATCTTGATCTTTTTGTACTTACTTAGGGCTGATTTGTGTCCCAGTATATGGTCTATTCTGGAGAATGTTCCATGTCCACTGGAGAAGAATGTATATTCTGCTGCTTTAGGATGAAATGTTCTGAATATATCTGTTAAGTCCATCCATCTGGTCCAGTGTGTCCTTCAAAGCCATTGTTTCCTTGTTGATTTTTTGATTAGATGATCTGTCCATTGCTGTGAGTGGGTGTTGAAGTCTCCTACTATTATGGTATTACTATGGATGAGTTTCTTTATGTTTGTGACTAATTGATTTATATATTTGTTTTCTGCCACATTTGGTGCATAAATGTTTACAATTGTTAAGTCTTCTTGGTCTACAGACCCCTTGATTATGATATAATGCCCTTCTGCATCGCTTGATACAGTCTTTATTTTAAAGTCTAGATTGTCTGATATAAGTATGGCTAGTCTGGCTTTATTTTGTTGACTATTAGCATGATAGATGGTTCTCCATCCCCTTATTTTAAATCTGAAGGTGTCTTTAGGTCTAAAGTGGGTCTCTTGTAAACAGCATAAAGATGGGTCTTGTTTTCTTATCCATTCTGTTACCCTATGTCTTTTGATTGGAGCACTGAGTCCATTGACATTTAGAGTGAGTACTGAAAGACATGAATTTATTGCCATTATGATGCTTGTAGAGTTGGAGTTTCTAGTTCTTTCTAATCTTTTGTTGCTTTTGGTATATATATATATATATATATATATATATATATATATATATATATTTTCATCTTTTTCTCCCCTCAGAAAGTCCCCCTTAAAATTTCTTGCAGGTCTGGTTTAGTGGTCACAAACTCCTTTAATTTTTGTTTGTCTGGGAACCTTTTTATCTCTCCTTCTATTTTGAATGACAGCCTTGCTGGATAAAGAATTCTTGGCTGCATATTTTTCAGATTCAGCACATTGAGTATATCCTGCCACCCCTTTCTGGCCTGCCAAGTTTCTGTGGATAGGTCTGCTGCAAACCTGATCTGTTCCCTTGTATATTAGGGACTTTTTTTTTCCCTTGGTGCTTTCATGATTCTCTCCTTGCCTGAGTGTTTTGTGAATTCGACTATGATATGCCTTGCTTATGGTCGGTTTTTGTTGAATCTAATGAGGGTGCTCTGTGCTTCCTGGATTTTGATGTCTGTGTCTTTCCTCAGGTTAGGAAAGTTTTCTGCTATGATTTACTCACATAAGCCTTCTATCCCTATTTCTCTCTCTTCCTTTTCTGGGACCCCTATGATTCTGATGTTGTTCCTTTTTAATGAAGCACTGATTTCTCTAATTCTTCAATTGTGCTCTTTTGCCTTAATCTCCCTCTTTTTTTCCTGCTTCGTTATTCTCTCTAAGTGTGTCCTCTATATCACTGATTCTCTGTTCTGCCTCGTCCATCCTTGCCGCTGATGTATCCATCCATGAATGCAGCTCAGTTATAGCATTTTTAATTTCATTCTGGCTATTTTTTACTTCTTTTACCTCTGCAGAAAGGGATTCTAATCTATTTTTGACTCCAGCTAGTATTCTTATTATTGTGATTCTAAATTGTGGTTCAGACATCTCGCTTGTATCTGTGTTGGTTAAATCCCTGGCTGTCATTTCTTCGTGCTCTTTCTTTTGGGGTGAATTCCTTCGTTTTGTCATTTTGAAGGGAGAAAAGGAATTAATGATGTAGAAAAATTGAAATTAAAAAAATTAAAATTAAATAAAATATTAAATTAAAAATTAAAAACTCACACACACACACAAATTGAATAGATGATACTATTCTAGATGTGTTAGATCATCGACTAGATGATACTAGATCCTAGGTGTGTTTTGATCTGGGTGTTGAAAGTGATTCGACAGATTAGAGAAAAAAAAGGTGGGGAGAAAATAAAAAGCAAATCATTTGAGAATTTGAAAAAATGAATACATTGAAGTAAACTAAAATGAGACAGTGGGGGTAAAATAGAGTTTGAAAAAATATACACAAAAGTAAAGAATATAGTAGAAAAAATTAAAGAAAAATGTTTTTAAAGAAAATTAAAAATAAATATGAATTTTTTCGTTTTCTGTACTTAAGAAAAAAGAAAAGAAACGAAAAAGAGAAAAAAGATAAGAAACAGAAAAAAGAAAAAAGAAATCATTTGAAAATCTGAAAAAGTGAATACACTATAGTAGACTAAAATAAAATGATGGACATAAAATAGAATTTGAAAAAATTTACATAAAAGGAAAAATATAGTAATGAAAATTACGTAAGAATATTTTTAATAGAAATTGAAAGTAAAAATGAAGTTTTTCTCTTTCTGCATTCAAGAAAAAGAAAAGAAATGAAAAAGAGAAAAAAAGAAAAAGAAAGAAGAAAAAAAGGAAATTGTTTGAAAATTTGAAAAGGTGAATACACTGAAGTAGACTAAAGTAAAATAATGGAAGTAAAGTAGAATTTGAAAAAAATTACACAAAAGTAAAAAATATAGTGATAAAAATTAAAGAAAGATATTTTTAATAAAAATTGAAAATAAAAATGAATTTTTTCTCTTTCCACATTCAAGAAAAAGAAAAGAATTATAAAAGAGAAAAAGGAAAAAGAAAAAAAAAGAAAAAATTGAATAGATGAACTTGCTAACAGATTGAAGTAGGACTGAAAGTACTTCATTTTCCCCTAGAAGTCAGTCTATGTAGTGCTTTATAGTCCATAAACTAAGCCAGCGGTGAGACTTGTGTTCTTGAAGAGCGAAGTTGGCCCAGTTGGGTGGGGCTCAGTGTAATGGCTCCACTCTCCACTAGATGGCGCTGATAGCCTACTGGGGTGGATTGTTGCCTCGCTCATAGGTGCGTATGCGCATGCGCGGGGGCGGTGAAAAATGGCACCACTCAGCTACCCAGTCTGTTCTGGATCAGCAATTGCGCATCCGTCCTCTGTCTTCAGCTTTCATCCACGCCCTGCTTTTTCACTCTCTGTGACCAGGCCCCAGGCAGTACCTCTCTCCTGAATTTTGTCTCAGATGCGGCTGTTTTCCCTGGCCCCTTACTTCCAAAGGACTGCGGCTTTGACCCGTTCCGCCCCTCTGCAGGAGGGTCTCACTGGGCAATGGCCGAATGAGCAATGGCCGAATGCCGGCTGCACCCAGGAACGCCCGCTGGACCCTGTTGTTGCCGGTGCCCCGAGACTGCGGCCTGGTGCCAGCCCGCCCTAGAAAAAGTTCGCGAGATAGTGTAGCAGCAGCTTTTCAGGGATTATGGAAGATCACAACACATATCTGGCACCTGGCTTCACACTTAATGACCTTGTACCAGCACCAGCGAATGTGGCCGCCTCTGAGGTCTGCTGGGACCAGGTGGCTTCAACAGTCTCTACCAAATGTCCTTCCAGCAGTGGAACCGCTTTTCCCCGTGTGGCCCGAGGACCTCCCAGACCCCACTCTGTTCCTGGACCCCACTCTGTTCCTGGGGATTCGCCCTTCCCACCAGAGCACCGCCAGGTATGGAGCTGCAGAGTTGCAGCCTTTGCGCTCCCCTTGTTTACAGTCTTAATGGAATTTAAACCCTCTCCTTTCTCCTTTCTCCCTTTTAGTTTAATCCCTGTGGCTGTTTCCAATTTTCCACTTTCTCTCCAGCTGCTTTTGGGGAGGGGTGATTTTCCCGTGTTCTCCCCCCTTCCCCAGTCTCTGTCCTCTCTCTGCCCGCAAAAGCGGTTCCTGACTTTTCGCGGCTTCTTGCTCCCCAAGTTCAACTCTCCGCGCCGTGTACCTGCTGAATTCTGGGGTTCAGGTTGTGCAGATTGTTGTGTTAATCCGCCAATCAGTTTTCTAGGTGTGTAGGATGGTTTAGTGTTGGTCTGGCTGTATTTCATGGACGAGAGACATACAAAAAGCTTCCATGCTGTTCTGCCATCTTGGCTCCTCTGGAACTGGCGAGTATTATGCTAAGTGAAATAAGTCAGGTAGGGAAAGACAGATACCATATGTTTTCACTCATATGTGGATCCTGAGAAACTTAACAGAAGACCGGGGGGAGGGGAAGGAGGGGAAAAAAAAGCCACAGAAAGGGAAGGAGGCAAACCATAAGAGACTCTAAAATACTGAGAACAAACTGCGGGTTTATGGGGGGTGGGGGAGATGGGAAAGTGGGTGATGAACATAGAGGAGGGCACCTGTTGGGGTGAGCAGTGGGTGTTGTATGGAAACCAAATTGACAATAAATTATATATAAAAAAATTCAGAAATTCTCTGAACCCTATATGTAGAGTTCTTGATGATTTCAGATCACTTCACCTATGTGTAAAATGTGATAGGTAGTTGCCTATTTAGGTACATTATTTTGAAATACCTCTTTTGAGATGTTCTCTTTAGCATGATGTATCAGCAGTCTCTTTTTAGGAATGCATGAATATTTATGTAGATTGGATTATATACTTGTCAAATATAAATGGAGATGATAGAGTCATTAGGATCTTATTCATTTCAACTCACATTAAAATCACTGAAATTTAAAACATTCGGGGATGAAATAGAATGTGGGTGTGAAAATACAAACATATATGGATGTACCTTCTCACTTTTCTGTTGTAGCTTAAATTTAGTGGCTTCAAACTCCACAGGGAATGGAAAGAGAGATTGAGAGAGATGCTATAAGCCAGGAGTACTGTACTTTGCCTTTCTGAGTAGGATGTGAGCAGTGTTGAAGCTAAGAGACTTCAAATAATGTCACTATATACCAGACTATAGAGGGAGAATTCCAGACAGAATGGCTTATAATAAATAACTTGAGCATATATATCAAAGAGATACTTATGGCTACTTCTCAGAATCTCTATGCATAGCCAATTGTAAAAGCAGAGAAGAAACTAGGCCAAATGAAGCTGAGCATAGATTTGTCAAGGTTAGTAAATACATGAAAATACACCATTGCCCTGTGTTGTGAGGGCAGGATGCTCAGAGATGGTGATTTTCAGAATTAAGCTTTAGGAGTGAGTATTATCAGATATTTGACACAAGTAGGTATAAAAGGCAAGATGCCTTAGAATATTTCGTGTGCTCAAACTTTGTGGTGACAGAAAGGGTGATTGGGATATGGAAAATTTAGGAATGATAGTGGACCTTGACAATACCTTGGTACTTGACATGGCTTTGGAGGAACCCAAGCAATACCTTCTTGGGATCAATGTCCAATGTCAATGGAACAGATGAGCTGATTATTAGGAGGAATAAGTACTCCCTTAAATATTTTGCCTTCATCATTTGCTTTACCAAACTCAAAGGACTATATCATTTTTAGAGTTTGATAGACATAGAAGTGATCTGTAAATAACAGTGTCCAAATTTCCAAGCATCTCTATCTGACTTAACTTAAAGTTAACAAATGTGGGCTAGTGTGCCTGCCGTAGGGCTGGAATTCTAGGTGGCCCCAAACCATAAAGAAAGTGAAGGGCCACCATTCACAGGGACTTGAGGTCCAAAATAAGGACATGCTGTGGTGAGTCAGCCCCTCCTCCAGGAGAAAAAAAAGACACCCTAAGTCTTCACCTTGGTGGTGATTTCCTGTCCGGACTCAGGAATGCTCAGCAGTGTCTCACTATATTGCTTCCCTTCTGATTCTATTCACTTGGTTTTGACTGTGCTGTATGTGCCTCAATGCCTGCCTCTAATGAATATGGCATGGCGGATAGCCACCCTCTGCCAAATGAGCAGGGAATTATTATTAAGACTGATTAATAAGACCATTTTAACTGACTCCCTCCCTCACTACCTCCAACACATCATTCCACTCGATTAAAAAAAGAACAGGGGAAGGAAGAAGAAAAGAAGAGAGGGTTAAAGAAAAGAAAGAAGAAGAAAGATGTTGGCATAATTTACATATGGATGTATGTAGAAACACATTTTAATAAAATATTGGATTTCACTACATGGCAAACTAGGACAGCCAATCAATTTATTGTAAGAATCTGTGAACTATAAAGGACTCTTAAATATAAATAACAAGCTGAGGGTCACTGGAGGGCGTAGGTGGGGGATGGGCTAAATGGGTGATGGACATTAGGAGGGCACTTGTTGGGATGAGCACTGGGTGTTATCTGTAAGAGATGAATCACTGGGTTCTACTCCTGAAACCAATACTACACTATTTGTTAACTAACTCGAATTTAAATAAATAAATTGAAAAGAAAAGAATCTGTGAAGAATATTACCCATCAGGCCAAAGGAACTAGATCGAGAAAAGAATCAGTGATTCACATAAACTGGGATGTCAGGGAAACTTGCAAGACTGTAAGAAATTAGCAAGATCCTTTATGCCCCATTCACTGCCAGAACTCTAATTTGGGACACAAGGTCTAATTTGGAACAAAGAGGTCTAGACTGCCTCTTTCTACTTGGGACAACTTGTACCAATATCTAGGGGTTAAATAGCTATGAAACAAAAAGGTCACTTAATGGGAATATTGTAATTCAATTAAACAATGTAACCCTATAACCTACTGTGAACTCCACCGGTCTCCTGCGTCTCCAAACTCTGAAGCTGCATTATTCATGCTCCCCACCATTATTCGCATTCTTTTATAACCTTTCCTTCCTTCTTGCACTCTCCCTCAAAATACAAGATTATCATGCATATGCAATTGTTGATTATTTAATGGTTGACGGAAAGGTGGAAGTCATTCAAAAATACTAAGTGTGTAATTAGGATATTTGGTTGAAAGAGTATTAGGCTATTGCACATTCATGGGGACTTATGATGAGATTACCTGTGTGGCAGTAAGGGAAATAAGACCAAAACAACTGAGCCAAATGGAAGAAATGGGAGCCATACTTTAGCCACAACTTACAGAGCTTGCCCTAGAAGGAAGGGTCATTCAGGATTCAAGGAAGCTCTGGGGAACAGGGCGTTTACTTTATGGGGCCCTCACTGGTGGTTCTTTCGTCTCAGTTGTGTTCCCTCTGATTTTACTACTTCTGTCTGATTACCATCCTCTCTACCCTACCCGTATCTGTACTCTATGTTGTATTTTCTGCTTACTTATAATTTGGTTCCTTTATACTCCTCTGCTTTAAATTTGTTTTTTGTGTTTTTTAATGCACCCTCCCCGCCCCCCTTGCTAATAACTACGGTTGTTTCTGTATTTCACACTAAAAGTCCACTCTACCTACGAATCCAACTACATTTCTCTGAAGGACTACTCCACATATCCTCTTCAAAATAACCTTCCCTTTCCACTATTTTATGTCATGTAACGCGCATGCTTTTTATTTTACTAAGAGAATGGAAGTAATTAGAAAAGAACTCGGCATCTTCCCACAACCAAACCTATATACTTTCCTGTATCTGAACCCATATACTCAGCACAGCCATGCTGCAGAGTCCAAGGAGCATTCTTCACATTGCAGTCTATGTGAATAGTACCTTCTGGAACACATTTCAACAGCACTGCTTACTTGGTGTCTCCATATTCTCACATCACTGTCTCTCTTTAATCAGTTTGCATTCTGGTGTTTGTTCCTCTTATGAGCACTTCTCAAAACCCCCAGGGACTTCTACCTTACCAATGTCTTCTATTCTCAGTCTTTATCTTACTCAACCCCTCCTTCCTGATTTTCCTTCACTGGCTTATCTTTCTGTCTCCTTTCCTAAAGCCTCCTTCTCTGCCCCAATGCACCAGATGGCTTATATTCATATCCCAGATCTATCACTTACTTGTAAGTTTCTTAGCTGGTCCATGCCTCTTTCCTCATGGGTAAAATAAAGATAACATAGGGTTTTTTTTTAATTTTTTTTAATGTTTATTTATGTTTGAGACACAGAGAGACACAGCATGAGCAGGGAAGGGGCAGAGAGAGAGGGAGACACAGAATGTGAAGCAGGCTCCAGGCTCTGAGCTGTCAGCACAGAGCCTGATGCGGGGCTCGAACTCATGAACTGTGAGACCATGACTTGAGCTGAAGTCGGATGCTTAACTGACTGAGCCACCCAGGCGTCCCAAGATAACATAGTTTTTATGTTAGAGGATTGTTATAAGGATTACATAAATATAAATATTGAATCATTATGTTGTAGACCCAAAACTTATATAATTGTGTATGTCAATTATACCTAAAAAAAAAAAAAGAATCCCTGTCTCAAGTATTGGCGTATTTTTATTAATTTTTTAGTTAACCCTTTCCATCTGCAGACTCAAATTTTTACTGTTAAATTTATTTTTCATTGTAAAAAAAAAAAAAGACTGTCTGCCTTCATGATGGGATATGTTAAGGTAAGTGATTACATTTGTGTTGAGGGAAAGGTTATATTTCATGTTCCCTTAAATAAAAAATTTCAGTTGACTTTCACTATTGGAGGGAATTAGTGTGGGAGGAAGGAAGTTGAGTGGTGTTTAAAAAAATAAGTTAATTGAGGTCAAGTCTTTAGAAAAGTGCCTCGTGAATAGAATTCAATCGATGTGCTATTAATTTTTTATTAAATGTTTAGTGTGTCCCAGGTTTTATATTTGGCTGTCTTCTCTTCACTATCTGTATTATCTACCTGAGTGTGCTCCTCCAGCCTTTTACCTTTAAATCCCACTCATATTAAAGCTTCCTATCTTTCTCATCCTTAGCCATAACCTCTCTGAGGTCCAGATTCATACATTGATTATTTACCCAGAATCTCTGCTGGATGTCTAATAGGCACTGAAATCTCAACATGTCAAAGCAGAATAATGGCTCTAGGAACCACCACCCCTCTTCTTCCCACCCACCCTGCTCCTTCCCTAGCCTCTTCAGTCCTAGTCCATGGCACAATGGCTCACCTGATTGGTTAGATTAAAAAACCCAGAGGTTGTCTTCAATCTTCCCTTTGATTCTACTTTGACTATATCTCCTGAATTTGACTTGCTCTCATCAACTCCACTGCTTCCACTTCGGTCCAAGCTACCATCATCTCCTGCTCCTTCACTGTTGTCTCTCTAGTGGTCGTGTCCCAAATCCAGAATCCTACAAGTCTCCCTTCAGTTCCCAGCCTTTTCTGTGATGTCACCTGCACTCCCTCCCTCACCTTATTTCACCCAAGCAGAGTGCTCTGGATTTTACTTAAGTCTGAAAAGCTTGTTCATACAACTATGATTTTACTTGAGTTCTCTTGTCCTGGAATTCTTGTCTCCTGCATCTTCTCATGTCAGTTTCTTCTCATTATTCAGGTCTTTGTTCAAATACTATTCCTCAGAGAGGCCCTCTGTCTCCACTTTATATAATTTGCCCTCTCTCCACCTTTATCTTTTATTTTTTTAAATATTTTTCTGATGTTTATTTGTTTTTGAGAGAGAGACAGAGAGCATGAGCAGGGGATGGGGCAGAGAGAGAGGGAGACACAGAATCTGAAGCAGGCTCCAAGCTCTGAGCTGTCAGCACAGAGCCAGATGTGGGGCTCGAACCCACAAACCTTAGTCAGATCATGACCTGAGCCGAACTCGGATGCTCAACCCACTGGGCCACACAGGTGCCCCAGCCTTTATCCTTTTTTTTATTGCAATTCATCGCTTCCCACTATTCACTTGTTTGCTTTAATAGTTATTGTCAAGTTCCCCTACTAGAATATAAGCCACATGATATCATGGATGCTGTATTTATCACAGCTTTCCCAAGGATTATCATAGAGCCTAACGTATAGCTAGCATTCAATAATATTTCCTGCATGAACAAATGAATAAATCCTATCCTTTCTTGATCTTCTCAGTGGAGTCTACAGAGTGAGGGGGGCTGGGCAGATAAAATTTATAACAATTTATAGGTTTAAAATATATATCTGCACCTCATTCATCTTCAGGAAAGGACTTTATTATGTCATTGATTTTCTATTATTGAAAAATTTTGATTTCTTGCTTTGTATTCATTTTATTGTACTTGCCTAAATTTTTTTTTTTTTTTTTTTGGTGCAGCTTCACCAGTCTGTTTTCAGCTATTGAAAAAAATTAAATGTTTATTTATGTATTTATGTATTTAGAGAGACAGAGGGGGTGGGGAGGGACAGGGAGAGAGGGAGACACAGAATCTGAAGCAGGCCCCAGGCTCTGAGCTTTCAGCACAGGGCCTGAAGTAGGGCTGGGACTAACGAACCATGAGATCATGGCCTGAGCTGAAGTTGGAAGCTTAACCGACTGAGCCACCCAGGAGCCCCTTTTCACCTATTTGTATGTGAGGTCACCATTGGTTTTGGAAGACCTTTAGCTCAGTCCTTAGCTTTTTTAGGAGAAACAGGTAGCACACACATGTGATTCATATGAAGCTCTATTTTTTCCTGACGGGGTTACTAACTTTAATAAATATAAATCTTAAGTGGGATAAGTCCAACCTTAACTTAACTTTTGGAGAGTGTCACTCTCCAAAGAGCATCTTCATTTCTTTCTGTTGACCTTTTCTTCTTCATGCTAAGTGATTCCAGTTTGTGTAGTACCATTTCATGGTAGGTGATCATAAAAAGAGCCAAATCTCTTATCTATCATCATTGAACAAGCATTACATCTTAAAATTTGATGAGAATATTTATGACCAAATCAGAATTGGCCATTAATTATTTCTCCTTGGCCAAAACTCCAATGCCAATAAACTAGGGTGAAAAATCTCAGGAGCACAGGCTTTGGAGTTTGCCAACTTGGGTTCCTATCTAGTTTTTGCCTGTGATGTTTGTAATAAGGAGGAAGTTTTTCATTTGTTTGCATCCTAGCTCCTCTCCCCCTGTAAAACGGCTAACATAGTGCGAGGGTTTAGTGCTGTGACCGTGAACAACGATGCATATAGAACAGCTGGCAGACTCTAGCTGGCAAGGATATGTCACATAACTGACATTGTTGCTTTAGTTCTAGTTCTCGGAGGTTTTACTTTACAGCCATACACTCCATATAAATAAAGGCAATTTCTAGTCATTAACATTTTCTGTTTTTAAACCAGCATTCTTTCTTTTTTTTCTAGCCAAGGCATAACCTGGTTGACTATTTTCCCTCACCCCCACCCCTGGAATTGCATCTTCTTATTTAAAAAACAAATGAGCAGAAAGGACTATATTTCTGCAGTTTGAAAATGTGACTGGTGTTTTAAAATGATTACTATGGTAACAATGTGGGGCCCAGAGACAGGGAGGCCAGTTAAGAAAGCTGTAGTGGATATTGTGGTATGTCACCCAGATTGCCCTGTTGGGCTTGTGTATGGGGAGAGCCCACATCCAATGACTGGTCCCTGCATGATGGCCAGCCCCCTTACCTCAATCTGAGACAGCTCAGCTTCCAGAGATCCCCGTGGGGATAATCTGAGGCCTCTGGTATCTCTTCAGCATAGTCCAGTTTCTCCTTCTGTCCAATTCTGCTTCCTCCACTTGCTTTTAGATGTTGTCCTCCATGCGTTCTGTAATAAACTTACTGCACAGAAATATCTACTTTGGAGTCTGTTTCCAGGCAACCTGCCCTAGGATGGAAAAGCCACTGCAAAGTTTCGAGTAAGAAATGATGAGGGTGTAAACCAAAGGGCTGGTGTGGATGGGGATGCACATAAGAGAATAAATCCCAGAAATATTCAAGAGGGAGAGTCAGCATAACTTGGTATTGAATTGTGTGTGTGTGTGTGTGTGTGTGTGTGTGTGTGTGTGTGTGTGTGTTGGGTGAGGAGATAGGCAATGTGAGGCTGGCAAGCAGTGAAGGAGAGTGAAGATTCTAGGATAACTTCCTAGTTTGTGATTTAGGCAGCAGGGTGGTCCTAATTCTCTAGGCAATGTGGTGTGGGAGCACCCCCTGGGCTGTGCTTTCCCTAGGCCGGCTGGAGGTCCAGACTGGTGGAAGAACTGCCTCCTGGTCTATGGAGCACGAAGCTGAGGAAGAACAAAGACATATTCAGGGTCAAAGCCATAATGAAACACAACAGAAAGTTGATCCAAAGCATCAGACCAAGAGAAGAGGGGGCTAGGAGATCCTGAAGAAAGTCCCTAATACAATAGAAGATAGATTCAGGAGTGTTTCCCCACAGGGAAGGAGTTTGAAGATATATGCTCTTAGAACAGACAAGTAATGGTGTCTTTGATTGAAGACAGAGCACAGGAGGAGGAGGTCTGGATGGAGGAGATGAAGAATTCCTTATTCAAAATGTCAACTTTTCATCTTTCTTCCCTTGTACCCAAAGAGGGGCCATAGGCTGAAACTTGGACAAAATTACCGATTCCTTTGGAAGAAAGTATTGGACTTTGGGCTTCTGAAAGGACATTGTCCCATGAAGTCAATTGCACCTTCTTTCTTTAATTCTATTTGTCCTCACAGGAAGGGTCGTATCTGTGTCTTTGGTCTCTTATAATTGGTCTCTTATAAATTGAAGACTGGAGCACTTCAGGCCAGATAATGAACGATTCCTCTTGCACTTAGTGTTTGCTGATTCTGAAGTGGTGACTGAATATAATGGTCTGGGCTCTACAGTCTGTACACAGAGGGGTTGTAGGCGATTCTCTCCTTAGTTATGTAAAAAGAGATCACTTGTCACTGAGCACCACCATATTTTTCTCTAAACCATCATCTGGTCTTACACAGCAAGAGGATATTTCTTCCATTAACATGACTTAGACTCCTCTTCCCTTGTGAAATAATAAGCCTAGACTGGTGGTACTCAGGGGTATATGAAACTTTTCTGAGTTTTTAAAATTATTATGGTTAAGTATACATAACTTAAAATTTACCAGCTCAATCATTTTTAAGTGTATAGGTTAGTAATGTTAAGTACATTCCCACAGTTGTGCAACCAATCTCCACAACTTTTATTTTATTTTATTTTTATTTTATTTTATCTTATTTTATCTTATTTTATTTTATTTTATTTTACTTTATTTTTTAAATCAGAGTCTGTCTCAGCACTTGACTGTAAGTGTCTGTGTTTAGCCACTTGGCATAGGCAGTTCCTGTGCTGACTGAATTTTGTCCAATTCCCCAGAGAGTGGGCTGATTCTATTCAGTTAGTGCTGTATTAGTTTTCCATGGCTGCTGTAACAAAGTATCACAAGTTCCATGGTTTAAAACAACACAAATTCATTATCTTATCTTTCTGGAGGTTAGAAGTCTGACATCTGTCTCACTGTGTTAAATTGAAACTATCAACTGGGCTGAGTTCCTTTCTGGAGACCATAGGAAGAGATCCATTTCCTTGCCTCTTCCAGATTTGAGAGGCCACTCCCATTCCTTGGCTTATGTCTTCCTTTCTCCATCTCAAAGCCAGCATTTAGTATCTTTCTGACCCTGCATTCATCATCATGCTTTCTCTAATTTTTCTCTTTGGTTTCCCTCTTACACTTTGAAAGATTCTTGTGATTACAGTAGGCCCACTCAGATTATCTAGGATAATCTCTTTATTTTAAGATCAATTTATTAGCAACCTTAATTCCCCTGGTCATGTAGCTTACATATTCACAGATTCCACATCTCAGCATGTGGACATCTTTGGGAAACCATTATTTTGCCTACCACGGGTACCAACCTCTAACCTGGCAACTAATTTCATCCTCACCTGACAGTGAAGAGGTTTTTTCTGTACTGACTCAATCAACCTCTCCTCCCACACCAAGAGAAAGAAAATCTTGGAAAACGGAAGTGGATTTTAAACTAGAATAAAACCTTGGATTGGGTGTAGCTCATTCTGTGAGTGTTCCACAAGACAAGTAAACACTTCTAATAAATTTTAACTTGACAAATGAGCAATGTCTTGCAATAGGAGTAGTACATGACACCGAACATCATGTGATCACAACTGAGCCAATGGTTCTTGAAATTCGCTCCAATATACAAGTGCTTTGGATTATAAGCATCTTTCCAGAACGAATTATGCTTGTAAGCCAAGGTTTTACTGTATTTAGTTTGCATAGATAGGAATCTCATTTTATAGAAAACATAAACGGAATCTACAATTTTTTTTAAAGTGCGACGTTGCTGCTTGGGAAACATAAGACATTGTGTCTAGTTAAAAGATGGAAACATCAGTTTCTCATTTTGGGGGAAATGAAATAACTCATAAATAAGACTCTACAAAGGACAGAAAGCCCACCTACCATTTTTTTTTCTTTATAAATGTGTCTAATATTTGAAAAATTGCTAATATTTTATGGCTATAAAATTGATGGAAAGTGAACACGCAAAACATTTTTATCAAAAGTATCTTATTATCACACATTCAAAATTGTTTTTCACTTTAGGACTGGAAAATGGAGGGAGTTCTGAATCATGAACAATTTCAAAGAGATTTTCTAAGAATACTTAGGTTATCTCCAAAAGCCATAGTTTTATAAATTAATTAAATGGGAAGAATCCTGTTTTAATAGATCTATAAAGGCAGAAAGCAAATTGAAATATATATTAAATCAGGATCCTTATATTTGACACAAATTCAAAGTTACCCAGCAATGGACTATGTTTGTATTTAAAGATGGTACAGTAAACTCATCATCAGCTGAAAAGTCTAAGCTAATAAAAACTGAACCCCTGTGTCCCTTCTTCCTGCTGTTTTAGCAGAAATAAAGGCCACTAAGTCCATCAGGCAATATTGCTGTGGGCCTTCTTTGAACAAGGCACTGTGATTAATTCAGGAAAGCAAATAAAAAGTAGTCTTTTAGAAAATAACTTACTAAGATAATTCTGTGCCATATATTGAAAGATATGCATATGTGGAAAGAATATCTCCTGGTTTAATTTAATAGTTATTCTCAGATATGTCACAAAAAACCAGATCAGAAGATCTATGACATTCTTACCTTGGGCCATTGGGGTCCACAGAAGGGGACCCGGAGGTTGTACTGAAAATTGAAAAGGGGATTGTAACGGGTCACCCGGTTATCTGTGAAATGAGGCAGATTTCCACGTTTTAACTGACATCAAATTTAAGAGCTGTTGGATTTGACATGTGTCACGGGCCTTAGAAGTGCTAATTTGTCTAATTCGCACACAGTGAAAAGAAGTCAAACAGGTAGAAGTAGCCTTTTAGACGTTGCTGCTTAAAAACTCCAGTGTGCCTCGTTTAATAAAGGACCTACTGGGATTCTTTTGTAAACGTGATTACTATACTTCAGTTGAAAACATTCTTCAGTTGTTATGAATTTATAAAAGCATTTACCAGCCTTGTCTATCTATGCATTGCTCCAGATGCTGTTTTCCAGGCTGTCATTTTTATGAGCCTATTTTATAGGTCAAAGAGCTGCAAATCAGGGTGACTAGTTACAGCCTCAAGTCTGCAGAGGTGGTACTTAATCATTTAGGGGGCATGAAAGCAATGAAATGACCATTGGAAAATTTTGCATTTTAATGAATGTATGAGATATAAATATAGGTGACAACTGGCCTAAGTCACCTAAGGAGCTGGATATATTGTCTTAAGAGTATTTCATTTTTTTTTTTTACCTTAAAAACAAATAGACTTGGGGCGCCTGGGTGTCTCAGTCGGTTGAGCGTCCCACTTCAGCTCAGGTCATGATCTCGTGGTCTGTGAGTTCCAGCCCCCAAGTTGGGCTCTGTGCCAACAGCTCAGAGCCTGGAGCCTGTCTCCCTCTCTCTCTGCCCCTCCCCAACTCATGCTCTGTCTGTCTCTCTCTCTCTCTCTGTCAAAAATAAATAAACATTAAAAAAAAATTAAAAAAAAACAACAAATAGACTTAAACCCGGTGAAGGTGGCAAGCAATGTCTTCAAATTAAGACTTAAAAATTAAGGCTCCACTGCATCTTCTTATTACTATCCTGACCTTACTACAAGTAGGGTTCCATGCTGAGGCTCTGATGCTGGGGGATGGGGTGAGGAGTGAGCCACTGGAACTTTTTAAACAACAGGAATAAAGCCAATTCATGGATTCGGTTGGAATCAACCCATTCATTCACTCATCCAGCAAATATATATTTTTTAAGTGTTTGTTTATTTTTGACAAAGTGAGACTGTGTGCTAGATAGAGTGCTTGTACATGAGCAGCGGAGGGGCAGAGAGAGAGAGGGAGACAGAATCTGAAGCAGGCTCTGCAAAGCCCTGCTGGGGCTCAAACTCACAATCCATGAGATCATGACCTCAGCTGAAGTTGGGCGCTCAAACAACTGAGGCACCCAGGCGCCTCTCATCCAGCAAATATTAATAGAGCTCTCACAAGCAGGGAGTAGCGTCAGAGATAACTGGGGCACTGTTCTTGCCCTCCAGTAGCAAACAATTACTTTCCATGGAGGAAGAAAGAAAGTGGTTTCAATGAAGGTTAAGGGAAGTGGCAGGAAAGCACTAAAAAGGAGCAACAGGGCTTTTGAAAGACCATGTGGATAACTGGGTTATATTGTAAAAGAAGCAGGGTAAGGTCAAGGTTAAGCCATGGATTTTGGAGTCAGTGAGACCTGGGCTTGAATTCTGCTTCTGTAACTTCCAATATTCGTGACCTTGTTCATGACTGTGTTGTGTTCTGTAATGTTCCGGAATATAATGATAACACCTTTGTAGGGTTCTTGTGGGGATCAATAATGTGATTTTAAAAGACTCCAAATGCTGGCACATAAAGAATGATCACCAAGAGGTTGCTGTTGCTTTTATTGTTGTTTTTATAAAAGACTGCTCAGAGGCTTGGACCATTTCTTGCATGGGGCAGAGGACTGGATGCAAGGAGACTTCCTTCATCAGTGGTGCGCTGGATCTGCCCTCACTAGCTCAGGAGAGTCCATTGTGAAGTTCTCAGGAATCTTATAAGCTGCTTGATCTTTAAACATAGACATCTTTGAAATCAGCCATGGTAGGATGATTTACACTATGAAAATCAGCAAATGCCAAAACCCAGAGCTTCGTGTGCCCACTTGATTCACCAGCACACTATTTCAAGCAAATTCAGTCCTGGCAGACCTATGAGGCTCTGATGGGTGGGAGTGGAGGACGTGGAGGTACAGGGTAGTAGGGTGAGGAGAGATCCTTTACACAGTTCAGGTTTTTATGTCCTAAGGGAACATAACCAGGGTCAAAGGTGATGCCAGAATGAAAAGAGAAACATGGGGGCGCCTGGGTGGTTCAGACGGTTGGGCGTCCGACTTCCCCTCAGTCATGATCTTGCGGTTCGTGAGTTCAAGCCCCGCTTCTGACTCTGTGCTGACAGCTCAGAGCCAGGAACCTGCTTTCGGATTCTGTGTGTCTCTCTCTGTTCCTCCCCTGCTCACATACTCTCTCTCAAAAATAAATAAAGATAAAAAAAAAATTTTAAAAAATAGAAAAGAAAAACATGGGAGAATGAACCCACTATTCATTTAAACATGGTATCTAAGGCTTTGAAAGCGTTGTTTAAATATATTTATCAGTGCATTCTGGAGTTGAAAATCACAGCCCCAGAGCAGCCCAAATGTTTGCTCCTTGATAGCAGCTGTTTTTAATATAATTGAGAGAAATGGAGCACACATAAAGTAATAATATTTATAAACACTCCTTTGCTAGACAGAGCCCTGCCGTGAATGAGAGCTCAGGATGCCTGAGTGGCAGCCTGATCGATCTCCCTCCTGTCTGTTTTCTGAACTATCATCGGAGGACCCTCAATAGGTATGAAGTATTTAAAATCATGTCTGGTTCTTATTATGGAGAAAGTATTTCTTGTGCCCTGTCTGATCACTGCTGCTTGAATTTAATTTCATTCTTTGTTTCCTCGCCTTCACTAGAGGTGGGGAATAAGAGGGCAACAGCTTCCGTATTTATTCTATTACTGGGAGCCAGTGATGCTGTAGTTATGCTCCCTCAAGTCCAAGCTACTTTATAAGTTCTCTAGTACTTATGAAATTTTCAATGATCTAGATTTTCCCTTATATGATTCTTTAAATATTTTATTTATTTCTTCCCTGGATATTGCTTCCATTATTTCTGCAACTGAAAAAGCATTCTTTATTTTATGAAGCCCTCACTTGGGACCACTGATGCCTATCCATGCAAGTCGTAGAGCCCCATCTGATAGAGCACCAATCCACTGATCTGCTCCTGCTATCAACAGCTGCCTCTATATAGCCATGCCTCTTTCTGAAGGACCTCCGAGCACCTCTGAAGTTAGAAGCTAGGGAGTTTATTTATAACTCCTTTATTTAATTGGTCTGCTTAGTTTTGCAGATTGCAGATACTGAGATCTAAACCTTAGTGAGCAGTGATGGGTGAAGTCATCAAAGTCTCTTAATTTTCTCCCTGAGTGAACTTGGTGCTCGAAAGTTTAGAGTTATTAATGGTCATTCTGTAAACTACTAAACTGTACTTAATCAGCATAAAATACCTTTATGGGATAGGGTAGACATGCTGTTCCATTTCAGGGAGTAGGTTTTCCACTAGCTGACAGCTGAGTGCTGGTGAAATCAGAGATAAGGTGAAAAATCACCAAAGAATGTTTTTCCAATCCTACAGGGCAAGATCCTTCCACCCTCATCGTCAGAACCCCTGTCTAATCCTTGGTAGTCCTTAAGCTTTCCAGAACTGGGGTAAAAGCCCTGGGAAAAAGGATGAGAATCTTGAAGTAACTGACATCGTTTCTACCACTCAATGGAACAGGCACTAAAAACTAAAATTAAGTTTAAATGAAGACAAGGGCAATGTTAAACAACCACTCAGAACAGGTGTTGGCTGAAAAATCCCAGAGGCTGCCTGCTGTGCCTGATACAATTTTTAAAGTTCTGGAACACTCAGGGGGCTGGGGGTTTCTGGAGTATGGCAGTGGCAATGGAGAGGAATGCTCTGAATGCATAAGGAAGCATTTCAGTATGTAACATCTGTTCTGCCAGTGCTGATGCATACCAGCTCAATATCAGGTCTGGTTAAAAAAGTAAATAAGCAAAGTTCAATTTCTTGCTCACATAAGTTTGTGAGTTGATTGGTATGTGCTGCATGTAAATTCAATGAAAATTCTTTGCCCACAGACTTTGGCTCTCCACCTTTTTCCTCCAGTGCTGACATGTGTTTAACTCCCCACCATCACTGACATTTATTTTATTCTTCAAGCAACAAAAACAACAGCATGCACGCACACACACACACATACACACACACACGCAGAAACGACTTCAGAACTCTTCAGATTTCTTTTTGTCTTGATATAATTAAATATTTAAATCATGGAACACATTATTTTTATCTCAAGGAAGCAAAATCGTTTGTTAAAAGATGTGGTTACAGGTAATACTGATAGGCTTACGATATGAGATGATTGTTTTAAAAGAGATCAAATAATGATGATTAAGTAAGATAGTTTATTTTATTATTGTATGCATGGGATAGGGTGTTTCTACTCTGCAAAGTAGCCAAGGGATCCAAGTCTTTTCTATCTTGTTTCTCTGTCTTCTCCTAAGACATTGCCCTTGTGTACATGCTTGTAGACAGCTCTGTACCATCATGCCCACATTATAGCTGTCCAGTCAGTAACAGCAGGAGGAGAGGCATGTTAGTCCATTCAGGCTGTTGTAATAAAACACTACAGATGAAATAGCTTATAAACAGCAGACATTTATTGCTCACAGTTCTGAAGGCTGGAAGTTCCAGATCAGAGTGCCAACATGATTGGACGAGGGTCTTCTGGGTCGCAGACTTCATGTCATATTCTTACATGAAGGAAGGGGCTAGGGTTCTGGCACTAATCCCGTTCACCTCCCTAATCACCTCCCCAAAGCGCTATGTTCTAAAACCATCACATTGGACATTAGGATTCAACATGTGATTTGGGATGGAGGGGAAACACACATTCAGACCATAGAAGGAGGTTAGGCAATAAGTCTAAAGGGCAAGACCCAGAAGTTGTACACATTGCTTTTGCTCTACCCAATTGGCTAGAACTCAGTTGCATGGCTGTATCCAGCTATAGGAGAAGCCAGGGAAAATGTTGCCTTTCCCGGACAGGTGTGTATCTAGGTATAAAACTCAAAGGGATCTAGATACTGGGGACAGTTACTGATTTCTTCCACATTTATGAAAACAAATTTATGGTCCTAGCCCATTGCTACTATAAAGGTATGTTATATAATATATTATATCTTCACCAGGTAGTTAGTTTTTAAGTAGCTGACTTTTCAGGGTGTCTTCATGAATATTACTCTGTTCATTCTGATCCTTTGTATTTATATGGTCTTTCTTAAATATACTACTGAGCCATGGTCACATAGTTCCCAAAAATCTCCAAAATTCAGTCAAACTACAAAAAGCCATTATTTTTTTGTTCTCTCAGAGATAGTATTGTATGTTTTTCTATTTATATTACAGTTTCTTCACATATATCTTTGTGTGGCTTTAATGAGTTATTATTAATTTCCTTCTCTTTTTCTATCTCAGATTCCACTCCTTCTTATACTTCCTTTACTTCAGTTTGCATTTACACCTCTGTTTCCTGTTTATCTGCATATATATATGTATAAATATATATATATATAAATATATTAAAATATACATATATATAAATATATTAAAATCCAAGTTAGTTAACATACAATGTAATACTGATTTCAGGAATAGAATTTAGTGATTCGTAACTTACATATAACACCCAGTGCTCATCACAGGTTCCCTCCTTAATATCCCTTTCCCATTTAGCCCATCCCCCCACCCAACACCCCACCAGCAACCTTCAGTTTGTTCTTTGTATTTAAGAGACTCTTATGGTTTGTCTCCCTCTCTGTTTTTATCTTATTTTTGTTTCCTTTCCTGTATGTTCATCTGTAAATTCCACATGAGTGAAATCATATGATTTTTGTCTTTCTGTGACTGACTTATTTTGCTTAGCCTAATGCACTCTAGTTCTATCCACATTGTTGCAAATGGGAAGACTTCATTCTTTTTGATTGCCAAGTAATACTCCATTGTGTGTGTGTGTGTGTGTGTGTGTGTGTGTGTGTGTGTATACACCACGTTTTCTTTATCCATTCATTAGTCAATGGACATTTGAGTTTTTTCCCATACTTTGGCTATTGTCACTAATTCTGCTATAAACATTGGGGTGCTTGTACCCCTTTGAACAGCATTTGTGTAGCCTTTGGATAAATATCTGGTAGTGTAATTGCTAGGTTGTAGGATAATTCTATTTTTAAGTTTTTGAGGAATTTCCATACTGTTTTCCAGAGTGGCTTCACCAGTTTGCATTTCCACCAACAGTGCAAAAGTGTTCCTCTTTCTCCACATCCTCACCAACATCTGTTGTTGCCTGAGTTGTTAATGTTAGCCGCTTTGACAGGTGTGAGATAGTATTTCATTGTGGTTTTGATTTGTAGTTCCCTGATGATGAGTGATGTTGAGCATTTTTTCATGTGTCTGTTAGCCATCTGGATGTCTTCTTTGGAGAAGTGTCTATTCATGTCTTTTGTCCATTTCTTCACTGGATTATTTGTCTTTTGGGTGTTGAGTTTGACAAGTTCTTTGTAGATTTTGGATACTAACCCTTTATCTGATACGTAATTTGCAAATATCTTCCCCATTCTGTTGGTTGCCTTTTAGTTTTGTTGATTGTTTCCTTCTCTTGAAAGAGCTTTTTATCTTGATGAGGTCCCAATACCTCATTTTTGCTTTTGTTTCCCTTGTCTCTGGAGATGTGTCTAGTAAGAAGTTGCTATGGCCAGGAGAGGTTGTTGCCTGTTTTCTCCTCTAGGATTTTTTTACAGAAAGTTTTTTTTAATGTTTAAATGTTTATTAATTTTTGAGAGAGAGAGACAGAGAGAGATGGAGCACAAGTGGGGGAGGGGCAGAGAGAAAGGGAGCCACAGAACCCAAAGTAGGCTCCAGACTCTGAGCTGTCAGCACACAGCCTGACATGGGGCTCACACTCATGAACCATGAGATCATGACCTGAGCTGAAGTCAGACGCTTACCCAGCTGAGCCACCCAGGTACCCCATCTCCATTAGGATTTTAATGGTTTCTTGTATTACGTTAAAGTCTTTCATCCATTTTGAGTTTATTTTTGTGTATGGTGTAAGAAAGTGGTCCAGGTTCATTCTTCTGCAAGTCGCTGTCCAGTTTTGCCAACACAACTTGCTGAAGAGACTGTCTTTATTCCATTGGATATTCTTTCCTGCTTTGGCAAAGATTAGTTGGTCATACACTTGTGGATCCACTTCTGGATTCTCTATTCTGTTCCATTGATCTGAGTGTCTGTTTTTGTGCCAGCACCATACTGTCTTGATGATTACAGCTTTGTAATACAGCTCAAATTACATCAGAATTCTGATGTCTCCAGTTTTTGTTTTCTTTTTCAGAATGGTTTTGGCTATTGGGGTCTTTTCTGGTTCCATACAAATTTTAGGATTGTTTGTTCTAGCTCTGTGAAGAATGCTGGTGCTATTTTGATAGGCATTGAATACGTAGTTTGCTTTGGGTAGTATTGATGTTTTAATAATATTTGTTCTTCCAATCCATGAGCAGGGAATGTTTTTCCATTTTTTTTGTGTGTTTTCTTTAATTTCTTTCATAAACTTGCTAAGATTTCAGTGTATAGATTTTTCACCTCTTTGGTTAGGTTTATTTCTAGGTATTTTATCAGTTTTGGTGCAATTATAAATGAGATTGATTCCTTGATTTCTCTTTCTGCTGCTTTATTATTGGTGTAGAGAAATGCAACTAGTTTTTTTTCATTGATTTTATATCCTGTGACTTTGCTGAATTCATGTATCAGTTCTAGCAGCTTTTTGGTGGAGTCTTTTGGGTTTTCTACATCATGTTGTCTGTGAAGGAGGGGTGCTTTATCGTGGATCAGTGAGAGCATGAAGTTCCTGTTTATTACACTGACCTTTCTAGGAATCCTCAGTAGTGACTTGGTGTTTTCCTCCTTATCTTACTTGCCTAATATATTATCCCATTCCTTTCTTTTCTCTTTGAGGCTCTCAGGTGGGAACTTCAGGGTTTAAAGAGTAAACCTTTTTTCTTAGTCTCAGTAGGGACACTATTTTTCTTCTCCATTGTTTTCAACAGAATCTGCCTCCCCTTATCTACTTCACTTCCTAATTTCTTTTAATCTTTTTCTTTCTGAAAAGACTTTGAATTCATTATCCTTATTTATTAGACATCCTCCTGACATTCTGCCGCTTCCTGTCGTGTGTTGGTTCCTTTTGAGTTCTTGCAGTTATATGAGACAGTATTGTGTTCCTGATAAGTCTGTGGGGCTTCAGTATAAAAATAATACCATCTTGAACAACTCTAGCTTTACCTGGGATTGGGGTATTTGTCAAGGTTGAGAAGGATTTTGGAAAAAGGCTCTTTTTGTTGAATTGCATTTAGTCCATCTCTGAGACATATATTTCCCAGTGTGTGTTGTCATTTATTTAAACCATTCAAAAGATACTGAGAACCCAGTGTTCATTGGTGACAACTATGCCCCAAACCCTCCTCATTTTCAGTATATGCATCTTTTATTTTAAAATTTCCATTTTTAGAGCTTTATATATGATGTGTGTCTTTCAATGAAGGCTGTCTCAAGTTACTGCTGGAATTAGGCCAGAAATAGAAAACCAAATGAGGTGAATAGGATACAGAGTCTTTCTTTAACCTCCCTCTTTAGAAATTTCAATCAGTCGTAAACACTTGAGATGCTTAAAATCAGAAACAGTTGCAAAGTTTTTCTCCAGCTTACCACCAGGTTTGACTCTCCTTCTCACTGTCAGTGAATTTTGGTGTCTTCCTCTGCATAATAAGTTCAAGATTGAATTTCGGGTGACAGCTTCAGATGGAGTTAAGACTTATACCAATAAAATACATGCTTTTTTTTATTAGAAAGTATTTCCAACCTGGAGAGCTCAAAAGGTGTAGAAGAAGAGGTGCCAAATGGCTGAGAAGGTAAGGACAAATCACCCAGCAACTCTAAAAGCTGAAGTGCATTCCAGAACACTGAAAGAGATTACAGGCTTGATTTCATAATTGACACTTACCATCTTGCAGAAATCGTGGCACATAGGGAAGGTATGAGAAATATTATAACTCTCCATTAAGGTACACATATTCTGTCTACCTCAGTCAGGGTTTGATCTTGATATCTGGAAATGTACAAAATGCATTATTAAATATATGGTTTGGGAGGACTTAGAATTGGTGTCCATAACTTCTGGATAAAAGCTACTAATTGATCACACAGATTTCTTTCCTACTTCCTTAACTCACACTGAAATGACAAAAAAAAAAAACAAAAAAACAAAAAAACAAAAAAAAAAAACCAAAAAGAACAGGTTCTGAGAATGTGGGACAAACAAATCAGGAATGGTATTGAGAATGCTCTCTAGAACCTTCTCAGTGTGATTTCCAGAGGGATACAAGCTTGAATCAGCAAGGGTGAGGGGAGGAAAAAGAAGGCCACAAGATAACCTGTAGGGTCATTAATTAAAGAACAAACAAGGAAAGAAAAGGAAAACAGTTGTTTTGTGTATACAAAAGGACTGGCTATGATTTTAGTTTTCTGAAGGAAGCCTGAGAGAATAGGTCCTTAAAAGAGTGGATGGGTGTCTGTCATGTGGGTGTGATGGGGGGCAAGTTGTGTTAATATAAGCACTGGACCAAACAAAGGAGATGATACTTGGTAACTACAGATACCCATTATGGATAGAGAAGAGAAAAATGAATATAAAGAAGCCAGCTACACACAGGAGTAAAATAACCTGAATTACTCTATCCTCAGAATAAACCTTCTTTCTGTTCTTTTCAATTATAATGGAACTCCCTCCCCCCACCCCCCACCCCCACCCCAACCTCCAAGCACTGGAGGTTTTCTGCCCATTTTGCAAAGCTGAGGAGTTGACATCCCATTGAGGGGAGCCTTGACATTGAAAGTAATTTTTGAAGCTCCTGAGGAATCCTGTTGCATCTCCTGAGTTATCAAAGGGATGAATTATGTCCCCCTAAAATTCATGCGTTGAAGTTCTAACATCCAGTTCTTCAGAATGTGATTGTATTTGAAGATGGGGACTGAAATGTAGTAATTAATTTAAAATAAGTCCATTAGGGTATGCCCAATTGCAATATGACTGGTGTCCTTATAGGAAGAGAAAATTTGGACACAGATACAGAGGGAATACGGATATGAAGACACAGGGAGAAGCCAACCATGTATAAGCAAAGGGAAGGGGAGCCTGGGTGGCTCAGTCGGTTGAACGTCTGACTTCAGCTCAGGTCATGATCTCACAGTCTGTGATTTCGGGCCCCATGTCGGGCTCTGTGCTGACAGCTCGGAGCCTGGAGCCTGCTTCAGATTCTGTGTCTCCCTCTCTCTTTGCCCCTCCCCTGCTCATGCTTTGTCTCTCTCTGTCTCAAAAATAAATAAAAACATTAAAAAAAATAAATTTATAAGCAAAGGGTAAAAGCCTCAAAACCAACCTTTGATCTTGGATTTCTAGTTTCCAGAACTGTAAGAGGATATATTTCTGTTGTTTAAGCTCTCCAGTCTGTGGTACTTTGTTATGGTAGCTTTAACTGACTAACACACATATTGACTAAGTCCTTTACTTTTAACTATAAAAAGCATCCAAGTATCACCAATCATTTGAGGAAATCCAATAGCATGGACAAAAAGCACTAAGATGAACAAATGGAACAACTAACCTCAGAAGCAAAAGATAATGCCAGAAACAATAGAGAATATGAAAAATCATTATTAATCATGGAGAGTCAAGGGGCTTTTATACTAAAGACAAAAGCTGAGTACTTAGAAAATACAGAAAACGCTCAGCTCCTCAAACAAGTGCATTAGACAAATGTAGCCAGGAAAAAGAACAGCAAAAATCAGAAGTGAAACACTGTTGGACTACAGGTGGAATGTAGCCTGTAGATGTATTTTATGTGTACGATGTTCTAAAATGTCTAAGTGTGGATAAGTTGAGGCATTCCATACATACGTACTCCAGTTCATCAGAGTCCTCACTGTTCCATCACCCACAAAAAGTTTCACTACTTGTATTAACATTCTGGGCTTTAAAGTAATTTTCATTGTTGGTTCTTGTGGTAGAATTATCTTACTTATGAATATGTAAACGAAAGCTAAATACATTGCTATTATATCCAATCCAAGGCCCAACTGAAAGAATAATTCATTGCATTGATAAAAGTAAGTCAGGAAATGTAAGGATAATGCCAGATGCATAATAAACATTTACTAAGTATTTGTTGAATGAATAAAGTCATTTTTTCAAAGTTTTTAATGGAAGAACGAGGCCTACAACTTAACTCTTATCCACTGCCCTTTCTGTCTATTCTTTATTGGAAGCAAAAATAGTACCTTATTGAAGGTTTTCTGTGTCATGGAGTATCCCAAAACACTTTTAAAATATGTTGAAATTAAAATCAACAATGACTGAGGCACAGTTGGCTTTAATCCAGAATTTGTAATCCAGGTAAAACCTAGTTCTGTTTAGTAAGCGCATGTTTGGTGAGAATCCATATGGTGGTGGAGTTGTAACAAGAGATTGAGGAAAAATTATAAAATGAAGCATAATTGAAAGGGAAAAAAGATCAGCAAATTGTTAATTTAAGTTATTTTGAATATTTTGCTTTTAAAAATATAAGAGGGGAACCTGAGTGGCTCAGTCGGTTAAGCATCCAACCCTTGATTTTGGCTCAGGTCATGATCTCACAGTTCTTGGGTTCCAGCCCCATGTTGGGCTCTGCTCTGACAGTGTGGAGCCTACTTGGGATTCTCTCTCTCTCTCTCTCTCTCTCTCTCTCACCCTCTCTCTCTCTCTCTCTCCCTCTCTCTGCCCCTCCCCTGCTCATGCTGTCTCTCTCTCTCTCTAAACAAATAAACTTAAAAAAAATAGAAACAAAATAAAAGATACAAGATTGTTAATAAAATAAAGATGCAAAATATATATATATATATATATATATATATAATCTTTTGGGTAAGAAAAAAGAAGCAAATATAATATGTATTTAAAAAAAGGAAACATAAGAGAGATAAATGGATTAGATTTAGAAAGATAAATAGATTAACTACTCATTAAATAGTTAATGAAATTTGGGGCACCTGGGTGGCTCAAGTCGGTTAAGCATCCAACTTTAGCTCAGGTTATGATCTTGCAGTTCGTGGGTTCGAGCCCCATGTCAGGCTCTGTGCTGACAGCTCAGAGCCTGGAGCCTGCTTTGAATTCTGTGTCTCCTTCTGTCTCTGCCCCTTCCCTGCTCATGCTGTCTCTGTCTCTCTTAAAACTAAATAAACCTTAAAAAACAATTAAGAAAAAACCAGCTAATGAAATTTATCAACTGGTGGGTGGGAACATGGTGAAAATAAGAGATATTCCTTTCAATTTACACAAAAATATATTGTACATATGATATATATAAACCTATATATTTATATTTGAACCATATTAATTTTTATATTAAAAATGATCTTGAAACAATCAGGATAAGAAAAGTCCTAATATTGAATATAAACATAAATAAACCTAGCTAGATATCAAATATATAACATAACCACATAGATGTGAATAAAAAAGAATCTGACTTGTGAACATAATTCCTTGTAGTGAGAATGAAAAAACGAGAAGAATCCTGCAGTGTTGGATTAGAATTAGAGGTGTCAGTGATCAAAAAAATAAAGGAAGGAAGGAAGGAAGGAAGGAAGGAAGGAAGGAAGGAAGGAAGGAAGAAAGAAAGAAAGAAAGAAAGAAAGAAAGAAAGAAAAAAGAAAGCAAGCTCTACTTATCAAAGAGGCCTAGAAGCAAGGACATTCCTTGGTCAGTAAGCACATCTGGAGACCCCATTTTGGTTTGTGAATATCATTTCCCAGTTAAAAAAAAAACACAGGATCTTTGGAGAAACAACAAATTCCAGAACTAACACAAGCAAAGTACAAAGTGAGTATAGAAGAAATAAATTGCACAAAAACTGATGGGGACCTATCCAAAGGACATGAGAATAGCTTAAAGGGGGTTCAAATTGGCCAAATTTGGGGAAATTTGAGCATCAAAATGAATAACAGTGTTGAATTTGATAAATCTATGATGGTATTAAACAATTTAAAAATACAAAACTAAAAAAGTGTGTCTTTATAGCATACTAACAATAAATGTGAAATGAATGAATAACAATTATAATCATAATTGTAATAATTTTATTCAGGTAAGAATCATCCCATATGCTAAAATCATGGGTGAAAGGAATAGTATTTTCACACAGTCTCAAAATATCACAACTTAGATTACTTACTAATTACAAAAGGGAAAAGTTACTTTTGTGATAATGTAGACATCTGGCAGATAATAATGCCTTAGCCAAATGACCAAAATATCATTGATGAGAACAGAAACACTCCCACTTCAGAATATGAATAAGAACTTTTCCCATAAATGTTTAACCAGCATGCAATCATGAGAATAATACAGACAAATCCATATAGAGTGGCAATGGCCACCCTATAGAGTGACTCTAATAGAGTCTTAGCAATACCACTGACATCACTTTCTAGTGGTATAGCCAAAGGCAAGTGGCTTAAATTCTTCATCAGTAAAATGGAGGTAACAATAGTACTTGCCTGTGACGGAGGCAGCTGGCTGCCTAACCAGTACCCATTCTACATTCTTTCTTAATTGAAAGAACTGCAGATTTGGTGATGTTGGCAACACACGTAGCTATATAACTACATTTAACAAACATGTTGCAGTAACAACCATACTGCAAGAGATGTAAGGGGGGTTGTTGAATAAGGACTTTGACAAGTGGGACTTGGCTGACTGGCAAGTCCTTTAAAAATTTTTTTTTTATTTAGTTAAGTCAACATTGCTTAGGTTTTCAAATAAATGCAAGCACAAGCAATCCCCTTTATAGAGCTATAAAAACTGCATTTGATAATAGATATAAAATGCATAGTACCATTCTTAGCTCACACAAAAGGGCTTGATAGATGTTTAGCTACTCTTATATCAGTGTAGTACAAAGGAGTATTCTTTCCCATTGACCGAGAGACAAAATGAATGTTTCCCTCTTTTTTGAAATTCCCTTTTAAAATGTTCCTTTTCAGCTCAGAGGATACATACCAATTCAGAGTTCTTCAAATACCTAGTCTATTTAAACATAATTCCTTCAAGTGATTATCATAATCAGTCTCATGTTTGAAATGAAGATAGTAAATAGTTTTCTTGAGCTACTATAACCAAATCATGTGTAGTGAATAATTTAAATTGTGGTTCTAAGAGTCAGAATGATTTATAAAGTTATAAACATGATTATCAAGTATGCTAGGTGAATCCAAATATATAAAAAATTTTGAAAATATGTGATATGTGGGCTAAATAGATAAAAAAGTATAAATGAGTGACAGTGCTTGCAAAACCTAGCAAACTGGTTGACTAAATCATGTGATGTACAAAAGGGAAATTTTATATATTTCCTTTGCTATAAAATGATAAATCAATAAAACATGCTTAACTTGATTTGAAATAAAATAGATCTAGCATGGCTGGATTCCAAAGTCAGAAATCATATATTTTTAAAGTTTATTTATTTATTTTGAGACATAGAGAGCACAAGCAGGGGTGGAACAGAGAGTGGGGGAGGGGGAGAGAATCCAAAGCAGGCTCTGCACTGTCAACATAGAGCCTGATGTGGGGCTTGAATTCACGAACGTGAGATCACCACCTGAGCCAAAAATCAAGAGTCGGATGCTTACCCGACTGAGCCATCCAGGTGTGCCCAGAAATCATCTTTTAAAAGCCCATATATTTCCTGAGCAGAAGGAATACCCAGTTTCCTTTAATAAGGTGTTACTTTACATGTGTTACTACATGGTACTTACATACTAAGATGTTACTGAAGCAAATAGTGAGATGTTACTGATATCTAGATATTTCTCGTAGAGTGAGTTTTTTTCATTTCATGTACCTGCTCAGAGACAGCCTGTGTGAGTAAGAATCCATTTATGTAACAGGGCATTGTGTGATCAGGAAACAAAATGCTTGACTAGTGGTGAAGTAGAATTCCTCTTGAGTTTCCAACATTTTATTACTCAAGTCTTTGTTAACACAGAGCTATCACACCAATTTTTAAACTGAGAAATCCGATGATCCATCCCATAGCATATAGCACATTCACTTTTGCACATAATGAGAATTTATAATTGAACCAAAGAATTGTCAGCAGAATAAACATATACCGAATGCCAACGAAGTGCCTGGCCCTGCACGCATGCATCTTTTCACCCTTCATAATGCCCCTGGGGATGATTATCCCCATTTATATGGGCTGGGGAGCTGTATCAGTGAGGGTTTTGGCAGGAGGGAGATGAGACTCTCCAATTAGGATTAAGCAAGGATGGCTTTAAAAAAGGACTCTGTGTGAATGTGTCCTCATGATGAGGGACCCACAGGGGATAGTGTGATCTCCCAGGGCTTGTCATAACAGAGCTGTTCCCACACCCAGGCTGAAAACACAAGAGGAGGAAGTGAAAGGCCACCCTGGACCTTGGAAGGAGACTGGTCGAGCAGGATGCCTTGAGAAATGTGATCTTTAATCAAATGACAGAGCTGACCAGAGGGGAAGCAGAAAGGGAGATGGAAAGTACACACTGACCTCACTTCCCTCCAATCTCCTGTCAGACTCCCTGTAGCCAAACTAGAGGGGAAGCCAGTGGGCAAAGACATCTGACGACATAGTCATTGACACAGGAGGTCAGCTATATAAGACAGAAAACAGGGTGGAGGTATGGACAATGCATCTGGGAGGACAAGTAAAAGTAATCCAGTTCAGGAACTGAAGTTCAAGGAGGTTAGACTCTTCATTAGAAGTCACAGAATTAGAAAGTTGAGGAGCCTTGACTGACACTCAACTCTGACTTTCAAAAAGTTTTATTCTTTCCATTGTATCAAGTGGGACTTTCATTTTGGAGACAAAGAGTATAATTATATTTGCAATGTCTTCTCTAATCAACATGTTTCTCAATAGAAACTGATATGGAGCTTTACTATGTCTATGTGGATTCATCCATTTGCTTAATAAAATATCACAAGAAGAAGATAATACAAAAGGCTGTGATTTATATTACTCTGCCTATACTCCATACAGACAAGGAGCAGATGAATTTTTTACAGATATAAGTAGCATAAGCACAGACAACTGACAAATAGAACAATACTTTCATTCTTTATACTTCATTTTTAAAAATTTTTTAACGTTTATTTTTGAGAGAGAGAGAGAGAGAGAGAGAGCACGAGTGGGGAAGGGGAAGAGAGAAAAGGAGACACAGAATCCAAAGTAGACTCTAGGCTCTGAGTGCCAGCAAAGAGTCCCACATGGGGCTTGAACTCACGAACTGTGAACTCATCACTTGAGCTGAAGTCAGATGCTTAACTGACTGAGCCACCTAGGCGCCCCAATAGTTTCGTTCTTTATTATTATTTTTTAAAGTTTTTTAAAATGTTTATTCATTATTGAGAGAAAGAGAGACAGAGCATGAACAGGGGAGGGGCAGAGAGAGAGGAGACACAGAATCTGAAGCAGGCTCCAGGCTCTGAGCTGTCAGTACAGCTCAGCTCACAAACTGTGAGATCATACCTGAGCCGAAGCCAGACGCTTAACCGACTGAGCCACCCAGGCACCCCAATAGTTTCATTCTTTAAATCATGTCTTTGATTCTCCTTTATTGCATAAGTCCCTAAAATCATTAAAATTCATATAGGGTTACAAGCCAGTGTCTCCAGAATTAGGTCATCATTATTAGTTTGTTAAGGTCCCAACCCATAATAGGAAATCTATTTTTGCATCTTGAAAAGCGGTTTCAAATTGCCCAAATGAAAAATCAATTTTTTCAAAAAAACAATAAAATTGCAAGTCAGAGGATAATTTTCCCTCTTCATGAGCATTAGTCATTACCAGTGGTAACTGTTCAGTAAAACTGAAATGAAATGCTTGCCATTTGCAGGAACCAGTGAAAAACTAATCTCACTTTTATAAGCTTCCGTCAAACATAAAGGACTTTTCCATGAACACCACCAGAGCCATAGTCTGCAAACATGAGAACAAAATTATGATGTTGTTCTTCTGGAACATTGTAGGTTTCATTTTAATTAATAGTGCGATTGAGGGTATAGAGGATGGTTTTGTTGAGTAATTCCCTAAATGAATAATTTAACCTCTCAAGGGAATGACCTATTTTTTTTTTTTTTTTAATTTGGGTGAGTTCCCAGAGTTTATAATCCATAATTCTTTTTAACGAGTTAGTTGATACAAACAGTGATAGGATATAGAAATGATGCTGTTCTGGGATGCCTGGGTGGCTCAGTCGGTTAAGCGTCTGACTTCAGCTCAGGTCGCCATGATCTCAGGGTCAGTGAGTTCGAGTCCCGCATCAGGCTCTGTAAGCCTGGAGCCTGCTTCAGAATCTGTGTCTCCCTCTCTCTCTGCTCCTCCCCCACTCGGGCACTGTCTCTCTCTGTCCCTCAAAAATGAATAAATGTTAAAAAAAAATTGAGAAATGATACTGTTCCAAATATGAATACCAGGTATTTAGCTTCTGGCTAAAATTTTATTCAAGCTAATATTAAATTCTGTATGTTATTCAACAGAGTGACAGAATTAGTTTAACAAAGGATAAGAATAACTTTTGAAAATATTTATGAAATATGAATAACATGGAACTCCTGACATTTTTGCAGACTCTTCTATTTTATTCAAGGAATACAGCTAAAGCGTATTCAAGAATTTTAGCTAAAGTTGACTCTCACCATGGTTTAATATAAAGCATTAACTTAACATATGTCCATTTAAATGCTCATGGGAGGTAAATTATAGACAGAATTTGAGTAGGTAGAGATTCAGAAAGAATCTCATGCATAGTATTTTATATTTTTATCTTAGCATTTCTTGGTTGGATAGAAAGAAATGAAAATGTGTTTCTCTGGAGAAGGGACATTGGTGTCTATTTTTATTTACAAAATACTAAAAATCTGCATAAAGTAGAATGCTTAGTATGCAAACTTGGAAATTGGCCAATTAGGTTTAAATCCCAGCTCTATGACTCACTTATGGTACAATATAAAATCAAGAGAATAACAGTACATACCCCACTGGGTTCTTTTAAGAGTAAGCAAATTAGTATATATGGAGCCCTTGGAGCCTGTCCCATTGGAGGTCTTCGGTAACTTTCATAATTATATGATGTGTGGTTAAAGGCACTCTGCTGCCCGTATTCTGGTATGGGTCATATTTACTATTGGTATGACAATCTTTTATATAACTACTTGTATCCTACACACAGTAGAGCTTTTTACAAAAGCTTATGCCAAAAAAATTGTCACGAGGAAATTCGGGTGATTTTAAATGTGCACGTTTTATATTATTGTTTTGAGAATTAAAGAACGGAGAAATCAGAAAGGTTTTTGAAGAGTAATGGGAGGGGAAAGAAGATGAGAGAACATAGTTTTGCAACTAGGAAATCTGTTTTTTATTCTAAGCTGAATCATCAATTAACTATCATCTTTGGGAACATCACCTTGGGAAAATCTCTTGGGTTTCGGTTCTGTTAGCTATGAGATGGGCATAATGATACCCTTGAGACAACGCATATGCTCGTACTCAACATGTTCTCCTTGAAGACCATTTATATCCACATGTTTTATTTCCAAGTGCTTGAAAACCTTTTATCCCTTTCCTGGAGTTTGGGATGTCTAGAGAGTAGCCAGCTTCCTATTACATTCCCATCCCTTAGGTCATGTGAGTTGAGAACCAGGAAAAGGGGTTAGAGAAGGAGGCCTGGAGAATCACTTTCATAGCAGTGGAAGAGAGTTAGGTCATTTAGATGCCCAACAATGAGGGGCTCTCCAGTCAGGCACAGCAATCTTGGAGGCAGAAACCACTCAGTTAACCTTTCTGGACACAGTCATTTCTCACTTCATTAGCGCAAAGTTCATTCTGATCTGAGAATCCCACGCCAGGAGTACACTTCATTCCACTTTTAATTCAAAACACCTGGACTCCTTTGGCCAGAGGCCACATCCCAAGCCTGGCTCATCTCTGTGTGGCGACCTGGGTCTTGCCTCAGCCTTTACTACAACAGCAAACACAACACAAGGAAAGATTGATTTTTGTGGAACAAGGCCAAGAAAAACAAACATAACTGAGAATTTCAAATATTAAGACCTATTAGTTGAGACAATGAGAAGCCCACATTAGGCATGAAGTAAGAAATGTGCCTAATTAGAGAAGCAAGAGCTATTAGGAGGAGTCAGAGTTACTGGGAATAAGAGAAAAACAACTTACAAGGGGAAAGTGATTATAACAGGAGCATTGCCAGAGGTTAGATGAATAAAACCACTCATTTTGTTTCTATGTTGATACTTAACTATTGATGCCATTCCTATGACCATAATGATGAACACTGAGTTTCAAGGGTATCTGTGGGGCTTGGATCTTTGCATTGATTTGATCTTATGAAGACATAGACAATGCAAGAGAGGGAATGTGAATGCAGATTTGTTGGCACCAGTAGGTTTTCAACTGGACATCTGCTTTCATAGGTCATGATGAACATAGACCTTATAGCGCAGTACGATGATTTACTAGTTTGTTCTGTGTTATTCTTATTACTGTTCTTTTCTGCCTAGGTCTCATTCCAGTTTTTCTTGGTCCTTCTGTAGCTAGAGAGATAGGCAGTGTCATCCCAATTAGTATCTTTTCTCTACCAAGGTTCATCCTAGATTCACTTCAGTACAGCACGTCTTTTCTTTTCTTCTTCTTTTTAAATGTTTATTTATTGTTGAGAGAAAGAGAGAGAGAGAGCATGAGTGGGGAAGGGGAGAGAGAGAGGGAGACAGACAATCCCAAGCAGGCTCTGGGCTGCCAGCACAGAGCCCAGTTCAGGGCTCAAACTGTGAGATCATGACCTGAGCTGAAACCAAGAGTCAGATGTTTAACCAACAGCCACCCAGGTGCCCCCACCAAGTCTTTTCTTGAGTGCCCCCTTCTGCCCAAGCATGGTGCTGAGAGATGCAGAGATAAATGGGCCTTCATTTTAACTGCACCATACCCAAGGACCTTCTTCTCACCTTGGAATTGGCCACTCTGCTTGTCATAGCTACTATTCCTCACTGACACAAAGACATAGGGTGCTCACACTGGCCTAATATAAGACCCTAGTGTAGTTATTCATGAGTATTACTGATTACAGAAGTAAAGAGAGATAATGGGTCAAATATAATTTCTTTTGCATGGGTAATAGATTTGGTTTTCTATAGAAATTAAAAACTGATATTAACATTTTCATCAGAAAGAGAATAGAATGCTTTCCATGAAGACACTATTCTATTCAGGTTCAGCTTTCAACTCTGTCCAGCAAAGCTGAAGACAACAGAAAGGATTACTCAAGACTCCATGCAAGTCAAGAGAGGTGAAAAGGAGGCCAAGGGAAGTTTTTCTGAGCTGCTCTCCATCTCCCTTATTTGTTAGGCATACATTATAGGGAGAACGTTGCACAATATATCTGTGGCTACATGCCTATAAGAATGTATAGAAAGCGTGAAAAAAAAAAGTGTTCCCAACACTACAAAAGAGCAGATGCTGAAAGCAGGGTGGAGAACAAGATAAAATATTTCATAAATAACATGGTCTAAGGAATTCATGAGCACAGGCAGGACCCAACCCCTAAATACACATTAACTAGATACTGGTTAGCTATTTGCAGCATGGCCAGAAAGCAGTGTAATGTGTTCCCTATAATCTCCTTAACCGGGACATAGCTATTTGATTTCCCACGATTCTATGCTAGAAGTATGACAAACCCAAATTTTATGTCTAGAACACAACTAATGAAAGAAGTATAGAAGAAATGAGTTTTAAAATATATAGAGAAAGAAGTAATGTTTAAGCTCCTACCGAGTTTCAGGTACAATGCTTTGCATTGATGTTCTTCTGAAGTTGGATATGAGTGGACTGTAGTGGTGGTTAAAATATTATTCTGTACCAGTTAGATATAACGGCTGCCCTGAGCTCCTCGCATATGTTCTTCCATCCAACTTCCTAAGAACTTGGGTATCCCTCCAACTTTCCAGGGTCTGGCAACCAAAGGGCTGATGCCTACCTCAGTGAGTGCCTCCAGTACTTATTCTAGTACCCACATCAACATCTCTTGTGATCGTTCTGTACCTGGGTAATACGGGATGTTCTTAATTTGAATATCACCCCAATTATGATAGGAGAAGATAGGATTCAGTAGGCAGAGAGGGAAAGATTCGAATGTGAGGTCTCTGGGTGGGGAAAAAAACCACGTATTTTGGAACAATGCTGGGAGTGTCTGACCACAGCAAACCCTCTCAGGTGTAAGGTTCCTCCTAAGAATGTAACAGACCCCCACATACTCCCCCTCAGGTTTCCCCTCAGGAATTTAGCAAAAGACCCAAGTATGGTCATAAACCACCCCTCATACAATGGAAACAAGCCAGTCAGGAATGGACAACCAGCGCCTAGAGCTATCAAGCAAATAAGGGTAGAACCTAAGAAGGAGCAAGGGGGAAGGGAAGGGAGAGGGCTGACCAGAACCTTATAAACCAATGACCCTTGCCTATTGTCCTTGGACATTCACTTTCAAATGTCCCCTCTCTGTAAAGAGAGCTTTCCTACTATTCTTCCTTTCTAATCTTATACTCTAATAAACTTTTGCCTGCTGTTCATTTCGTGTCCACCTCTTCATTCTTCAAAGTGGAGAGACAACAAATCCAGGGTATTGTGGTAAAAATCCTGTGACACAGTTATCCCACTGACAATGTAGAAGGCAAAACTTTGAGTATTACAGTGACTTACTGGAGGAGGCAAAGATAGTTATAGGCTGGGATGAATTGTAAGCCTATATCTGATTCTAAGCCTTTCCCATTAAGCTACGATGCCTCTCATGGAAGTAGGGCGGGAGCTACAGAAATTCAGGGTATGGCAGGGATTATTCATTTCCCTTTGGTTGGATGCTTTTTCTTCTTACCACCCAGCAGATTGGCCATTCATTTAGAGGATTTAAGTGGTGTCTCTTTATATGTGGGGAACATACATGGAATGAAAGGTTAGGAAAGTGAAGACATAACTAAAAAGGAAGTGCTCTCTAGAACATGCAACAACAGTACCAATAACAAATGCATGGTGCTTTCCTAACAAGATGTTCCTGTATGGAAAAAGGCACAAATAAGATTTGTCTAGTAGGAGAAATATGGGAACCATTGAAATGCCCACAGGGAGTGATTATATCCATTAAAGGACCTCCAGAGAATGAAATGTTATGCAGCTCTGAAAAAAGATGAATCCAGATATGCTGATGCAGAAATGTGCCCAGCACAGATTAAAGAGCAGGATAATAAATAAAGCACTTTTCCATTTGAGAGACAGAAAAACAGCCGGGTAAAGGGAACAGCAGCTGAGAGGCAGGGTAAGTACAATATGAGAAGAGAAAAGCTTTTAGGAGGTCTTATAGCAGAGGGATCAAATGCCCTGAAGGTGCCATGTACCCATGGCAGCTGGATTTATACTCAAAGGACTTGCATGGGTGTATTTTCCAACTCGATAATGACACAAAGTTATGTCTATTGCAGTAGGATATTCACGCTTCACCATAATGAGACACTAACACACACTTTAAAATGGCTCCAGTGAAAAAATACTGACCATACCAAGAGTTGGTGAGGATATGGAGGAACTGGAACTCTCACACACGACTGGTGGGAATATAAAATTGTACAATCACTTTGGTAAATAACTTGACAGTCTCTTAAAAACCTAATCATATGCCTGTCACATGACTTAGCCATTCTGCTCATACATATTTAACATAGATATCTGTTTCTTTCATAGAGAAATGAAAGCACGGGTCCACACAAAGACTTGTATATAAATATTTATGGCAGTTTTATTTCAAATCATCCGAAATTGGACAGAACTCAAATGTTTGGAAATAGGTAAATGGATAAACAAATTGCAATATGTCCATACAATAGAATACCACTCAGCAATAAAATAAGGAACTTTACAACATGAATGAATCTCAAAATAATTATGATATATGAATGAATCCAGACAAAATAAATAACATACTGTATTATTCCGTTTATATAAAATTCTAGAAATTTCAAATGAATCTATAGTGACAGAGAGCAGATCAGTGGTTGCCTCAGGACAGGGAGGTACATAATAAGGAAGAAGGTAGGAATTAAAAAGAAACACATGGTAACTTTTAGGGGGAATAGAAATTTTCATTATGATTTTGGCGATGGTTTTCTTTGTGTATATATGTTTGAAAACTTATACAATTGTATATTTTGTGCACAGTTGATTGTATGCCAACTATATTTCAATAAAGCTGTTTTAGAAAGTAAAAAAAAAAAGAGAAGAATTTAAGAGGATTCTAGATTCTTTTTTGGCAGAAAAGTGGATCACCACACTAAATTTATAAATGTAAAGTGGGGTTGAAAGGTGGGGCTGGAGGGCTAGAGAATACTTTCAAAGTCTTTTAGAGATCTGAATCTGAATAGGTCAATGAAACAAAGATAGGCCTAAGTGGATATCAAAGACTCCAATTATTTTATTAAAATCCTGCCTTTGCTCTTACTGACATGCCTTCCAGTGAATGTCTGAGAACATTCTGTTTGTTATTGGAAAAAGCATGCTCCAAATTTGTATTTGAGGAAGGATATGTTTGATGGCTAGTTAAGAAATTAACAATTAGATCTCTGAGGAACAGTTTAAAGATTATTTATGATTTGATTTTTTCAAGTTTGATAAATATGGAAAAGGAGCTTATAAGTTTTTAGCAGCCCTTTCCTCTTCATAGGATTGCATTTTATCATACTCAGCTTTTTTTGGTAGGATTCTTTAATGTCTTACCATCAACTGAGCCAGATGGTGTCTTAAAGCCTTGGTTGGGATAATTGGATCATTTGTTTTTCTCAAATTCAGTGTTTAGGAGCTTTACTGAAAGAATTGCCCCTCAACATATTAGCCTGTTTCAAAGCCTCATCAACAGAAAACCAAGCTCTACTTCTATTTTTAATTTTTTTCCCCAGCAATTTCAGACAGAAAAAAGATGTTTCTTTCCTGTATAATTTCTCCTATCCCCCTAGATTGTTCTCTTAGAAATGGCATGAATTTGTGATATCAGTGAGACCTCAAACAGGTGCTCATGGCAAAGGTGATGTGGACTACAGGCTTGGATAAAACCAAAAGCCAGTGTCGTTTCAGTAGCAGTGACACTGTATTCTGTGATTCTGTGTCTAAGAGTTTCCCCGATGCGATCCCATACAGAAAAATAATGCAGAATTTCGGATCATGGTGTAAGGTTGGGAGTAATGGACAGTATTTGCACAGGTTGCAGGACTAATAAATACGATAGTTAAGCAATCTTGGTTGCTTTGCACATTTATCTCCAGAGATTTCACTCCATGCTAATCTTGTAAAAAATGAATTAACTTTCATCAGAGCAGAGAATGAAAGTTTAGTCATTGGTTGTCAGTCTAAGTCAATTTCACAGCTTTTAGCCTTGCAGAGTGGCTTCTGAAAATCCTTATTAAACATCTTGGCTCTCAACAAGAGGACATTTTCACTCCCATTTCACACCTTGAAGCAATGGCACACAGCTTTCTCAGTGACCTGGTAACCAGAACAAATAGGAAGTACCTTCAGGTGAAATTTTCAAAGAAGAAGAAATTCCTTGATGCCCAAAGTCAACTTTATAAAGATTTGTTGGCATATTAAGGAACTCTTTGTCACAGTTTCCCTTTCTCAAAAATCATTGTGCTCTTGTTAGCCTGGAAGACTTTAAGACACGTAATCTAGGCAAGCAGCTTAACACTGAAGTCTTCACAGGTTCCAGCTCAGAGACTTGTCATTGGAGCCATCTTGAGCATAGGTAGCTAAGCAAAATTGGCACCTTGCCTTTTCAGGTCAGAAGCATAATGGATAATTAGAGCAGCTTGTGAATGGAGTAAAGGGGGGTGGGAAGAAGGGAAGGGAAGGGACCAAAATGTGACCCCTGGGGAGAACTATAACAAAACGAGCCTTCCCCACTCTAAGACGGGGAATTGCACCTTGTCACTTTGTAGAGTTGGGCCAGTGTCATTACAACAAAAGAGATTTTCTTCTCCCCAAATTTCCATCCGTATGTCATACGCTAGAAAATAACTTGTATGTACGCTTTATAACACAGAGCACTATTTTCGTATATACTTGCCCTAAACTCTTGCAAGTGGTTTGAGGCAGGTGCCACTGTCATCCTAGACATGCTTGTATAGGAAAGATCAGGTTAAAGGCTATGATGTTGTTAAGTCAGGGCACATGACTGGAGAGTGGAAGAGGGTAAAGCTGAGTCTGTGTTCTCTGATGCCAATCCTAGATATCCTTAGTTGTATGCTTTGACATCAGATCACCGTGGAAAAGTTTCACATTCAGAAGTCATTATAGCAATTGGATGCCAAAGTACAAGGGTTTATTCTAGGAAGAAATTTAGCATGATAGTAAAGTGAGTGGATTATGGGGTCAAAGTGCTGAAGCTCAAATCCAAGTTCTTCCACTCACAGCTGTATGGTCTTGGGCAGCATTCTTAGCCTCTTTGGTAATAATGTTATTTATTTCATAGAGCTGCAGTGAGAGTTTATGATTTAACAAGCATAAAGCACTCGGAATACTGCCTGAAACCTTTTAAAGGCTGCATATTAGCTCTCTCCGTAGCAGCAAACACCATTGTTACCATAATTGATACTTATTATTATAGTAATGGAAAGCATTTATTATATTTCTTTCATGTCTGTGGGAATAAAAATTAGGTCTGAATGACATGCTTTTATGTTGATTTGAATCCTGCCAGGAATACATTAGGCATTGGAGAGCTGCATTACTCTAGTAAATTCTTGTTTCTATTCCCAGCCAATATTTTAAGAATCAGGAAATGTATGTTCATTTTCTAAGATGTCTTATTTATACCTCTCAACCCGATGTCTAGGGATTATTGGACTCATTTACACTATTTTAAGTTCTATACTACTTGCAAAGGCTGGTATTAGGATTAAATTCTCAATTGTATGGATACACATGTATGTCTTCCCTACCAGTATTTTTTTTTTTTTTTTTCTGTATTCATCTTCTGCCTTTCTCAAGGTTCAGTTCTTGGATGTCGTTTCTCTAGCTGCATCTACTTCCTTATGGGTCTCATCTAGTCACATGACTTCAAAAGCCAATGCTATGTTAATAATCTCCAAATTTATACCCAAGCCAGATTTTTCTTCTAAACTACAGACTTGTATGTTCAACTTCCTACTCCACATCACCTCTTGGAAGTCCAACAGATGTCTCGAACGAAACATAAGTGAAACCGTTCCCAATAGTCCCTTCAAAACCCTTTGCAACTTTATCTTCTCTCATTTTAGATGGTAACATCTTCATTCTTCTGATTGTTTAGGCCCCAAACTCTGGAGTCATCACCCATGACTCCTGTCTTTCATACGTACATCCAATTCGTTAAGAAACCCTATTGGCTCTTTCTCTAAAATCTATCCGGAATCTCACTCCTTCCCAACATCTCCATTACCACTACTTTGGTCTGAATCACCATCATCTTAGATGGCTTACTGCAAAACCCTCCTAATTAGTCTCTATGACTCTACCCTTTTTGTTTTCTATAGCTTATTTTCAATACATGAAGTGGAATGGTGCTTATTTAAAAGTAGGTCATATCATGTCACTTTTCTACTCAAAGCCCTGAAGTGACTTAGCGATTCTATGTGATCTGACTACCTAGCACTCCTCTAATCTTTTCTACTCTTCTCCTTGCTCATGTCCCTGTGTTTCCTCACAGTTCCTCAGCTGTCCCAGGTGTTCCTGAGATTCCTGGGCCTTTGGTGTCCTGGTTCTGCTGCTTGACAAACTCCTGCCCTGGATATCTGCTTGGCTGACTCTGTCACCTCTTTAAGTGAAGGGGCCTCTTCTTCCTCATGAGGTGTACCCTGACCACCCTATTCAATACTGCCCCAGCTCCCTTCCCACCTTTCTGTCCTCTGGATTTCCCTTCCCCTGTTCCACATTTCCTTTTTCCCATGACACTCTTCCTAACAACACTCTGAGATCCACAATCCCTGTCCCAAACCCTTGGGAATCCCAGATGCATTTCAGAATTTATCCTTTTTCAGATTTTACTGGAGAATGCAATGCACACCATGTATTACATCTCATCCTTAGCAAAGTTATGTTATCAAATACATGACTATTTCTGAAGCAATACCTAGAAATATGCAATATGCGTATCAACTAGAATAAAGATTACACATAGCTGTTCTGTTCAGACCAGGTCTACTGACAAATAACTTCAGGGAAAAAATTCCAATAATTAAACCTGTTTAGACTTTGTTTTGCAATAAAAGGATTATGGACCTGTATATATTTGTTGGGTTCATCCCTGCCCTAGAGGGCAAACTCCATGAGGCCAGAGTTCATTGTCTTTGATTTGCCCATCTACCCCAGACACTGAGTGCAGTGCCTGGCATCTAACACACGTGTGTTGCTTAAATTAATGAACTGTCCCATGAAATTCATCCTTTCCTTCTTTCTAGATTTAGCCAGCTAATCATCTTTTGTTGATGTGTCTTAAAGGTATGCTTTTCCACCTGGACCTTTTTGTTGGTACTCCAGTCCTCCCTTTGTTCACTTTCCGCTTTCACAGTTTAGGTGTGATCTCACCTCCACACAAGCCCTCCTGGCCAATAGCTTGTGATGCCTTATCCTTATGAACTGCAATAGTAATTTGTAAAAACGCATGTATCATTTGCATCTCATTCTCATGGGCTTCATTTCTTTTTTGAATGATTTTTCAGATGAATTATCAGTGCTCCAACTAAATTACAAACTCTTTGAGAATAGTAAGTAGGGCACTAGGTAAAGTTTTTATTTTACAGTAGTAGACTCACCATTTAATAAATTATTACATATTTTAGTAGATGCCGGGCCTATAATGGCTTATTAGATTACTTATAATGACTACTGAGTGGTGGAGGGAAAATAAGAGAAGAAAAAAGATCATTGTAATTGAATTGATTAGTGCAATGGAATTGATTGAGCAATGGGCATTTAGTCCAGTCTTGGAGGACCAGAGATTTTTCCCAAGGCAATGGTAGCTGAGACGACACACACACACACACACACACACACACACACACACACACACACACAAAAAATTAGGAACCACCCAGAGGAGGAGGAGGGCAGGGGGGGAAAGAATGTTGCAAGCAGAGGACTCTGTGTGCGTAAAGCCCTAGAGGTGGCAGCGCTAGAGGCAGCCCTAGGTGACATACCCTAGAGGGGTATGTCATTATGTAAGGCAAACTGAGATGAACTAAAGGCATTATGGTGTGGTTGATGCACAAATTGCAAGGAAGGTGGGATAGTGCATGAAGGATAACACTGGTCCTGGAGGGAGGTAGAAGCCAGATCATAAGATGTGTGACACATCTTGCTAAGGAACTGAGGCTTATTATGAGAGGTGTGGCGAATTATTCAGGCATTTTCAGCTGGGGTCTAATGACTCTAGCTGCATTGTGAGGAACAGATTGAAGAGGGCAAGTCGACAAATAGAATCCAGTTTTTATCCCCCCCCACCCCACCCAGTATTTATGGCAATGCCTTCTTGAAGAGTCTGCTAAATGGATGTGCTTGCGATTCATCTCCTGTAGGATGAAAAATAAATCTTAGTGATTATGCTGAGGGGAAATATGGTAACACGTTTATTGATTAAAATGTATTAGCTTTTGTTTTATCATCTTGGGGAAATGGATTTCCTCGAAATAGAAGAAAAATGCAACTGTGAAATATCTGAGTGGCAGGTATGTGTTCTGCAAAACAGGATGTGATGGAGGCTGAGCCATCCCTCTGGGAGTAGATATGGGACTCCAGAGGGCAGGGAAAGGACAGATCAGAAATGTGATGGAAAGACTGCCGGTGACACATGGCGTGTGAGCTCTGAGCGAGTGAAGAACGTGGTGCCCCCCACACTCTATCCTGATGAAAGCAGCCTTCACAGACCCTTAAAGAAATGAATCTGTTAAACAGATGCCTTCAGCATGTCACTTGCAGACAAAGCTTCCTTTACTAAAACCCCTCTCAGAAAGGTCGAGAATGGATAAGTCTGGTGAGAGGAATAATTTGTCAAACTAATTTATTATAGTCCAAAGAAGTCTCTGAATAATACAGGACTCCAGGGGATAGAAGGCTGTCATCTAGTGGTGGTAGTGACCCTCCTCCCACAGGCTGGGGCCTCTGTTTGCTTATTTGCTTTTGGTTTTGTTACATGGAAGAGGTTAACATCATTCCCAGTTCTTTGGTTCTGTTAATAATCGTCCATTTTATGTTCATTTAGAAAATGAGAAAATGGGAGCCCGTGTGTAGGAATGCAGGGTCTCAAACAGGACTTACCAAGGAAAATTGAATCCAGGAGTTCAAGTGACCGATAAAACAGGAACTGGATCAGCCTGCTGTGGTTCTCCTGTTTGGCTGTGAATAATCTGTAAGACCTTTCGGGAAAGGACAACACAAATGGGGCTTCTAAGGTGGTAGTTTATGCCTTTATCCTCCCCTAGAAGAGCTCGCAAACCAACCCAAACCGCTGAGCACTATGGGAGAAATTTATTGACTGCCTTTATAAAATGAGAAAGATCACCCAGCACCCCACCTCCCGCCCTGCAAGTTAGCAATAACTAAATGAGAAAATTGTCACCATTCTGACAGAAATGATCATTTTTCAAGAGAAAGGTTTAAAATTCCTATTTCTAATATAATGGGAATCGGGCTGTGCATTTCTGAAAGAATAGTTTTCCTTGGTCGTGTTGTAACTGTTTCTGCCAAACTATTATAAAGAGAAAACAAAAACAAAAGGAAGAAAGAAAATAAAAAAAAAGAGAAAATAGGAGAAGAATACACGAGCTTAGTCTGGTGCAAGAGCTCCCTGGGAGCCCTGTTTTCAGGGATGGGACTTTCCAGATTGCACCAGGCCATTATCGGTCCCTTATGTTGGCCTCAGTTTTCTAACATGTATCTCATGATCTCCCTATTAGCATTTCAGGATTTAGGAATAAATGTCCTACTAAATGCATTGTGGCAAAATTTAACACTTTCAGAAATTGATAGAAATTCTAAAAGAAGACTATTTGCTAACAAGGCAAGAAATCATCATGACAGTGATCCAAAAGGCATCTTTGCAGTGTGGTAGAAAGAAGTAGGGGCTCTGAATCTGCTATTAGTATCGTTTTAGAAAAATATCCCACTTTCTATCACAGTTTCTTACTCTGGTAGATGAGAAGCTTGGGCTAGATGATCTCTATTCTTTTTCAGATCCCAAATTCTGTATGTTAAGTGGACACATTTGAATTCAAACAGTAAATATTGCTATTGCCAGGTTTTGGGGATCTTAGGATACTAGGATATGATCCATACTTTTGCAGAGTTCATATTACACTATGTGTAGTTCTCACTTGTGTAAAATGAGTAGGATTTGTGCTCTTTGTTTTTGAAACACATTAATATAATCAATACACAGGATTTGCATTGAGATATAAGTAGATGGAAATCAATATGGCCCATTGGTATAAGGCACATGGATGTGAGGTTACACGAGTTGATTCAGCTTATGCTGTTGAATTGCCAGAGATGAAGTTTAGAGGAACTCAAGAGATACTAATTTGTAGGGGCTTGTTTGTACACGTTTGCACAAACACGTACAAATTTATTCTTTCATTTGCTGCGAGCTCTCCCAATGCTGAATTGTACTCACAACCACTCCTTCCACCCACACACATATTTTCAGCACAAAAAAATTATTGAACTCAACCCTAGATGGTTGGCCAGATGAATCAGTAAGAGAGACTCTGTGTACTTTCCTCCTGGTTCCCAAGTGGAGTGCTAACACAGGTGGGGAAGAGTGTTCTCATCCTGAATCTGACAGCTTTTCCATTTTGTTCCCTGACAGGCAGAGGCATGAGCAGATGATGCCATTGTTGGTGCCAGCTTGGCACAGTCACTATCCAGATCTGTCAGCCCTAAGTTGAACTTCCTATGTTGGCGCATGATGTCCACACTACAATAAACTCTCGATACTGATCAAAGTCTTTTATTCCACCTTTCTATTTTTAGGATGTTCTGACTTTAGTGAAATGTCACGACGCATTTTCTCTGAAAATTAGTTTCTGGGAAGCTGCTTAATACTCCATGTTACTTTTCTTGAAAAAGTCCATTTCAGATGATATACCAGGCCTTTGGACTTTCAACATTCCTTAGCCAGATGTTCAACAGCAAATATTTTCTCAGCTGGGAAAAAGAAGAAAAAAACAGTGAAACTTGTCAGCAGTGGTGGGAATTATCAGTATCAATGAATGCTTATTTTTTGCTTTTGCACAGGAGACTGGCAGAAATATTTGAAATATGAATCTGGGTTCTATCCCTAATATACCTTAATAAATTCCAGCTCTGGAGTAGCAAACGAAAACTGATACTGGAGACTGCAGAGCGTGCAAAAATATGGAACATATTCAGAAGTTATTACTATTCATTTTACTTCCAATCATAGGTTCACTCAACCTCTATGTGATAAATGAACCTTCAGGGTATGTTTGCATTGACATTTATGAGTTTCAAGAATAAATGACCTGACTTTTTTGGAGGGGCGTTCCCCAGAGGGCTTAAAGGTAACTGAAATATCTTTGGCCCGGAATATTTCTTAAGTAGCTTTGAAGCTAGAGAATTTAATTGAATTTGAAAACCCACTTAGGAATAAAAATCTGAAGGCACTTTGGGCATTGCATTATGGGGCTAAGCCAAATATTTCAAAAATATTTAACTTCAAATGAAATTTTCATTCATTTGACTAGTTAATTAAATATGATTCCCCCCGCCCCCCCCCCCCCCCCCCAGCCAAACTTCCCTGAGAAGGAAAGAACTCTTTGAATGCGTGGTACTAAAAGGAATTCTAAATAAATTAGAACACAAGAGGCCTTTGGTTTGGGGCAACTTTGAAAAGTAACAGCTTTTTATCAAGGAAGGAATTATATTACTTTCTTTGATCTGCTCCTTTCCTCATTTGCCTTGAAGCTATTAGGGTCCCCTTTTTGGTCTCTCCCAGCTTGGATGGTCACTTATTCTCCAATGAATGTGACTTGGAAAGGAATTACAACAAACTGCTGATTTGTCTCAAGATCCTCAGATTCTAAAGGGTTCTCAAGTGAGATTTAGCAAAGAAGTATACTTCTGACTCAAAATATCTTTGGATTCAGACTTGGTTTTTTGCAATTATTGACTTGGAATCTCTTCAAATTTGGTTCCTCTGTGAAAAAAGCTCATCTTTAGTGACATGATAAATTATCTTGTAATTAAAAAACTAAACTTTTATCTTAAAATCACTTTTAAGATACAGCGATCAAAACTGGCAAACCAGGGCACCACGGATCACCATTCATTTTTCTCAAATGATTCCTTTGTTTGAAGTTTTGACATTACAATTTCGAGAATGTGACATTGGAGTGTATACTGATATGTTACTTGAAAAGTTGAATGTTCAAATTTAAACCTTGGAAATTTGGGGGGAGCTGGTTAAAGAGCAATCTCAACTGACAAAACGATGATGTAGCCATGGAGTTCTTTTTGGTGGATGATAAAATACTTCAAGAATCTTCTTTTTATTTGAAGGAACATGACATTTTAAATATGAAGATTGGAAACAAATATGCTGGACTTGAATCACTAGGATTGATGCTTCTCAAGTTCCAAGGTGTAGGGAGATAGAGTCCAGCAAGTTACTTGCCTGGTCAAATCATTCTTACAGTACAGAATGAGCACAGGAAACTATTAGTTTCTATTTCAACAATATCTCTCCCCCTGCAGTGAAACAAAAATTGCTTTCATTTTTATTTTTTATTCATTTTTCAAGACCCACAAATTTTACATAATTTAGGTAGAAAAATCAGAAGACTTATTTGTTCAGAAAGGGATTGGCAAAGTGTTTGAGAATTTCTCCTTATTATATTACCCATTCCTTAAGTAACACTAGTGTCTGTAACTTGATTGAAAAGGTGCTTTTAAGGCAAAATTAAAGCTCCTAAAATCAGTAAAGTTGGATCAGGGCATACTTTTATAGCACTTTGATATTATAGTTGGACTGAAAGATCTGGAAGATAGCCAAACAATTCACATACAAATAATTGAACATTCATTTGCTGTTCACATAAATCTGATGTAATAATGCCTTCATAGAGAGTCACTTTCCACTTCCTCTGAACACTTTTCCAAACACCTTTCAACTTCAGAACTGGTCCAATGAAAGGAGCCAAAAGTACTGGGTGTCCTGCCAGAAAATCTCTTTGCATTTCTGTTACTGGAAACCAATAGGCTTAAAACAAAGAAATCTTCTAAGGGAAATTGTGAAGGACTTACCACCCAAATATTGGAGCAAATAAATAAAACTAAGATAACATTTTGAATGAAGATTATTTCACCTACCAACAATTATGAACATTCCAATTTACTCAAGGTGATGGAGAGCCAACCAAGTAGATTTAAAAATACATGACACATATAGAACATATATATAGATGTAGTATATACATATTATAGTAAATAACATGTATGATATAAAATAGAGCTGTATAAAATTGTTAAATTTCAGACAAATACTTTCTCCTAATATTACCTGGTCCTAACCTGTAACTACACCAAGTTGTCCAATTACTAGTGTCACTTAGGTGGTATTAAAAAATGCAGGTCGAGGTGCCTTTGTTGGTCAAGCTTCCCATTTTGGTTCAGGTCTTGATCTCACAGCTTGTGAGTTCAAGCCGGTGTCAGACTCTGTGCTGACAGCTCAGAGCCTGGAGCCTGCCTCAGATTCTGTCTCCTTCTCTCTGCCCCTCTCCACCCCACCCACCCCCAAAATACAAATAAATATTTTTTAAAAATGCAGGTCTTTCTTCTTCTTCACTTCCTTCGTGGGTGTTTCTGATTCATTAGGATTGGAGAGGGTCCTAAGAAGCCATTGTTTCAAAAAATGTCTTGGTGTTTCTGAAGAGGAACCAAATTTCCCATCTCCTCGCTTAGGCCACCTGTTAGCCTGGCACCTTAACTCCTTTAGAAATGGAGTGGATAAAGCAAATTCTCTGACTTGTATACCAAGCGCTAGGATGGGCTGCTTTAATACTAATCTCTAGTATTTGTTGGTGTTGCTAATGCAGACAAGAGAAAAACTTGAAAGGGTTATAGTTACATTAAATGGGAAACCCATTCCTGGAACTGTTGTGAACAGACTTCAGTCTTGAAGTAGCTGGAAATTTCTTCTTAGAGAAATCAAGTTGAGATACACAAATTGAAAGCTGTCCTTCAACTAGGGATTTGTAAAAAGAGATCAGAGTCCGGGGTGTTTAAGGGGGCATGGAATGAAAGCATTCCAGGGGTAGGTACCAAAAGCTGGAATTTTAACTTACTGATTTTCTTTTATTTCTGTTTGAAATTCTATTTTCTTATTACCAAAGTAAATTTTGGAAAATAGACAAATTATTTTTAAATTGGAAATTTTTTTCAAAATCAAAGAGAAAATATCATGTACTCACAATCATTCAACATTTTGTGGTAATTCTCTTCTGTTTCAAAATATGCATATCTATATGTCATTGTCGAAATGCATATACATATTTACAAAATTTTAAGCCCAATAATTATGGGAGTTACTCTAGTTGACACCATTGCTGTTTAAGATGATTTATTTATTTATTTATTTACTTATTTACTTATTTACTTATTTATTTATTTAAATTTATTTATTTTGAGAGAGAGAGCGCAAGCGGGAAAGGGACACAGAGAGAGGGAGAAAGAGAATGCCAAGCAGGCTCCACGCTGTCAGCACAGAGCCTGACTTGGGGGCTCGATCGGAAGGAACCGTGAGATCATGATCTGAGCCAGAATCAAGAGTCTGACGCTTAACTGACCGAGCCACCCAGGTGTTTTAGCTGGAACTATGATCCAACTAAATTAAACAATACAGCAGCTACCATTTAAATGTTGTTTATACTAGGCACTATGTGCTTGACGTATGTTCCGGTTTTTGCTCTCCAAAATAGTGGGGTAGATACTTTACCATTTCCTACTTAATTGATGAAGAAAGGAGGTGCAGAGGGTTTGAGTGGTTTTGTTGCTACCTTGCAGTGGAAACAGGACTCTGGGCCTGCTGGAGCCCTGTTGCTCTTACAGCCTTGTGGGCCCACCGGGGGGGGGGGGTGAGTGGACAGGACGTGGATTTGGAGTAGCAATTCCCTGAAACCCTCTTCTGCTCCCGCAATTCTTTTAACATCAACATTTAAGTGGCGGAAATGAATTAGGCGCCCTTGAGGTTCTTTGAAGGCACGCTGTAGTGCTACAAAAGCAGTTTAAGAACCCTGAATCTCAATGTTTCCATCAGGTTGAGTTTTTGCCTCAGTTTTTATTTTTTAAACACAATAGTGAACGAAAGAGAGGACTTCGCGAACAACTAAAAGCCTACCAGAGGCACATTTCATTTTCTTTCTCAGTAAAGCGACTCTGATCTTTTCTTCAGATCTGAAAAGCGACTCTAAATTGGTCTCTGCAAAAGTCTTTGAGGCAAATTTCTAAATCCTTGAAAACAATTCAAGAGAATATCTTCATTTTCTTTCAGATTAATTTAACAGTCGGATTCCTAGTTCTGATAAACAGTCTCTTTTAATTTAGGCTGTGAATTAAGGCAAGAGGAATCTCAGACCCTCCAATAGGGCTTGGTATTTTAGGACAATCTCCTAAGCCTTTGTGCTGGTCCTGCTAAGTTAACAAAGCTCTTTCCCTGGGAAATCAGCCATCTTAATTGCTCAAGCTTCCGCTGAAGGATATCTGAAGTGACCAGACCCCAGAGGGACAGAGCCATAATGAAGAATGTTTGTTGCTCTTCTTGTGTCCTCATTGTTCAGTGACACACAGAAGCATCTCTGTTTTTTAGTATCATGTAATCAGTATCAAATTATTTTCTCTGGAAACCTCGACCCTATGATTATTAAATCACATGCACACTGTTAAGTGATTTGCAAGCTGTCCAGCTTAGTTTCATTTTTTACATCTCTCCAGTGAGGGCATTTTCATTTTATAACAACAAACTTCTCATAAGTCAAAGAAAGCATCCTCTCAAGGAGGTCAAATGCCCTTTACTTCACATTCAATTTAATGAAACAGGATAGGAAATCACTGTTTTTGACCCATCGTTTCCAGCTCTCAGTGATAGGGCAGCCCAGTACTCTTGAGCGATGGAAACCTCTAGGCTGACAGCTGGTGTTAGATGATTTCAGACACACAGAGGAAATGCACTTGTTTTGGGGCTGCTGCAGAAGCAGCTGGGCCTCGAGAGTTAAACAACAGCATGAAGATCATGCTTGCCCAACTTCTGAATTTAAAAAATTAAAAAAATAAATAAAATAAAATAAAATAAAGTAGTGATACTGCTAAGACCAGTGTAATATGAGAGAATGATAATGTGGGAAAATAAAGTAGTAACAGCAAGAATCTTATCCCCTTTGAGGTAAATTCCTGTCCATCTAAGATATAGAGATCCAGTTTTGGTTTTGGGTACATCTCAAGACATCTGGCCCAATAGGCCCTCGTTTTAGTCTCAGGTTTCTTCCAAATAGTTTATTTTATATCCCCAACACATAGTTTTTCCTATTTTCAATACCTTGTATGGTTCTTCACACACAGTTGATATTCAATGGGTGATTTTAGAAAGGCACATAATCTGTTAAATTTGCCAGATACTTAGGAAAGCTTTGATCTTCTCTTAGATCTCTTTCTTTTTTCTTTTGTGGAAAATTTCCAACAATCCGCAGTTTATATTGCATTTGAAAAAAAAAAACCAACTTGGATTTACTTTTATGTATTTTAGTATGGAATATTTCAGACACAAAAGAAGATATAGAGAACAATATAATGAACACCCACATACCTACAAACAAACTTTAAGAAATATCTTAAAGTTTTGTCATGTTTACTTTAGAGATATTTTAAAAAGAAGCAAAACACTGTAGATACAGTAAAGCCCCTACTCCTTCATGATTCTGCTCTCCTCCCCACCCATCTTCTGCAAAGCCTGCATCTATTCAGAGGTTGGTATATGTCATTCTTATGCATGGCTTCTCAGTACATAGTCACAAATTTTACTATATGAGCTGTTTATATTTTACTATTTTATTTTACTATTTGAGAAATATACATTTGACTATGTACATGTTTATGTATAAAATCATTGGCCACACAGTGTACATATAATTTTCCAGTTTTCTCTTTTCACTCAATATTCTGTTTTTCAAACATATTCATGTTTATTCACCTGATTAAAGATCACTGCTTCTCCAACTCTGGTAAAGATTTTTTTTTTTTTAATTTTCAGCCTGTCATCAGCCATCTGTCTATTCAAAATACAATAAAATGGAGTATTAGAAAATATAATAAAACAAACATGTACTAAATACAAGTCACGCTTTTGATTATTATATTTAACAGATACAAAATACTCTGCCAAGTTGCTATAAAAGTTTCTAAATGCTTGCTCTCAGCTTTGGTACTATCCTGACACAGATTGGTGACAAATAGTTTGCGAACAGACATTAGTCCGTAGAATGTGCCTTGAGTAACATTGGTCTAAATCATCTACTTTCACCACGATATACATATATTTGTCTGCATTTGAACCATTTGTTCATTCATTATTCTTTTGGTAAGTACTTGTTTCCAGTTTTTGTTATTGCCAACAGTGCTATGATGAATATCCTGACCTATCATATCTCCTTGTACAGGGGGCATTGTGCCCAGAATACAATTGTTTAGTCAGAAGAAATGATCATCTTCTTCCTTAGTAGTCCTAACACATTTTTGCTTGCATGGCCCTAAAAGAATTTTAAAACCCAAAGAATGTTGAAAGGCTACACTAAAAACTAAAACCAAACCCCTCACACATCTTAAGCTCCTATGTAAAATTTTTGGACATGAGTTGAATCGCAAAAGGTATGAAGGCTGGTATCTTGCAAGTACAGACCATCCCGGCATATGAAGATTGGACTTACAATTTTTGACTTTACGATGGTGCAAAAGCAATATATATGCATTCAGTAGAAACCATACTAAGAAGTTTGAATTTTGATCTTTCCCCAGCTAGCAATATGCAGTGGATACTCTCTCATGATGTTGGACAGTGGCAGAAGGCTGCAGACCCAGTCAGCCACACAGTCACAAGGATAAATAACCAATATATTTACAATCATTCTGTACCCATTCAATCCTTCTGTTTTTCATTTTCAGTACAATATTTAATAAATTATATGAGATACTCAATAGTTATTATAAATTAGACTTTGTGTTGGATAATTTGTCCAACTGTAGGCTACTGTAAGTATTCTGAGCATGTTTAAGATTAGTCTAAACTATGATGTTTGGCAGGTTAGATGTATTAAATGAATTTTTGACTTAATGATATTTTCTTTTTTATTAAATTTTTTAATGTTTACTTATTTTTGACAGACAGAGAGAGACACAGTGAGAGTGGGGGAAGGGCAAAGAGGGGGAGACACAAAATCTGAAGCAGGTTCTAGGCTCTGAGCTATCAGCACAGAGCCTGACATTGGGTTTGAACTCATGAACCATGAGATCATGACCTGAGCTGAAGTTGGATGCTTAACCAACTGAGCCACCCAGATGCCCCGACTTAATGATATTTTCAACCTACAGTGGGTTTATTGGGATGTAACCCCATGGTAAGTCAAGGAAGATCTGTACTGACATTTAAAAGCAAAGTCCATAAAGTAGTCTTTAAAATTTATTAAATGAAATACAAACATCAGCAATATTACCCTCTATTATCTTTCTAAAAATACATGAACAGGTTCTATTTTAACACTTGGTAATTTTGCGCTGTAACTTTTACTTTGCAAATTCACATTTCTACCCCATTTTCCTCAAGGGATTTTATGTTAATATATACTATTATATTTGAAAGTGTTTTATTGATCATTCGACCATAGTTTTCTTCACCAATAATATATAGATATATTGAAACAAAACTTTTTACTTTCTTGTTACATTAGGCTCTAAAATTTTTTTGTACTGGGTTAGCATTATAATTATAGCTATCACATAAGTGCTCAAGACCACAAAAATATCTTAAAATTTTTGATAAAGGTAAATTATATTGGAAATATATTTCTAAATGAGATAGACTTGGTTAATTAGTTCATATAAATGAATATGAATTCAACACAAAGTTGAATGAAATACATTTCAGTATCAACTTAATTCCCACTTATTCATATAGATGTCAAGATGAGAACAGGAGTCTTTTGTTGTAACAACATGATATATTTCTCTAAACTTCTTTTCTGTTTAAACTGAAATTAAAATCATGATAAGGCATAGTAATTATTAACAGGCTTTTTTTAGCCAAAAAATTAATTAAGTTCTTTAGTTTTGTTGAATGTAAAGAATTAGAAGCCATCTCACTTTTTGTTCTTTGGTTAAATAATCTGCTATATTAACAAACTGAATATCACATTGCTCTTTGAAAATATGTAAATGAGGTAGGGATGCAAAAAATCTAGATTCTGTAATGTTAACTAAAATAAAACTTTAAAATAATATGGGTACGTTGATTACAACTATGAAAAATTATACCTGTATAATATTAAAGCAAAGAGAGACCATTGTATCTTATTTATTTATTTATTTACTTATTTATTTATTTATTTTTGAGAGAAAGAGGGAGAGCACAAGCAGAGGAGGGACAGAGAGAGAGGGAGACACAGAATGTAAAGCAGGCTCCAGGCTCTGAGCTGTCAGCAGAGAGCCTAACAAGGGGTTTGAACCCACAAACCGTGAGATCATGACCTGAGCTGAAGTCGGACACTTAACCGACTAAGGTTCAATGGTGAAAAAGGCTGAGGTTTTTCTCTTTTGATTCTGCTTATATTTCACCATAAAGTTGTTAATATATAATTTAAAAACTTAAAAGCCCATATGGAACATTCCTTGAGCAACTCTAAAAGAATGGCACTCCAAAAATGAAATCACAGTCCTCAAAATATTATCCCATCGTGAACACGCACAAGTATGGTCATTAACTTCCGATAACTAGGCTCCTGTCAGGGTGTTGGCGTGAAGTCGCTGTGAATCTGCTTGCGTGATCAGCGCTGCAGTGCTTGCAATGGTCAGCCTGCAGTGGGTACTAACTTAGGTTTTTTGGAGGCTGCAGGAGGGCTAGAATATGTGTATCATATGTGGCCCATGAGGAGAAGTCATCTCACTTTGAAAGGGATTGTCGTTTCATCCAAGTTATTAATTTTATCAATTTCTGGGAAGTATGCCAAAAAGACTTTTCTAAGACTTAACAAATACTTGTTAATTACCTATTAAGTTTTCACTTAAAATTATCCTACCTAATCCAATTAGTTAGTAAAGATTGGGAAAAATAAGAATTTTTTATTTTCAATGTGTTGAAAATGCAAGTAGTTTTCATGAAATACTTCTATCTTATCATGTGCTTTAAATAATTTTGTTGGGGCGCCTGGGTGGCTCCGTGAGCTAAGCGACTAACTCTTGATTTCAGCTCAGGTCATGATCTCATGGTTCTAGTGTTCAAGCCCCACATCGGGCTCTGAGTTGACAATGAAGAGCCTGCTTGGGATTCTCTCTCTCTCCCTCACTCCAAATAAGTAAAATAAATTTAAAGTTAAAAAAAAATAATTTTGTTAATATCTTGGAGACATAGGCATGAATCAAGACATAAGGAAATGAGAATGCTTACCAAATCCTTCCTCAGCACAGACAATGGTCACATGTGGAGAGAACACACTTAATGACAGACTGGTATTTGCCAGCATGCTATTCATTTATCTTTAACATTCTAATTTTAAATAGATAAAACATAAAGTTTTGGCATGAGTGTGTCCTATGGATTAAATAAGGCAAAACCATAGGTAACATTTTTTTTACAATTTTCTTTTTCTTTGCTTTTGTGAATGTATATATGAAGGGTAAAGTTCTGGAAATTAATATGTATGTATGTATATATGTACGTATGTATACATTTATTTTTTGTAGTTTCAATTTTTTATTTAAATTCCAGTTAGTTAAGATAGAGTGCAATACTAGCTTCAGGTGTAGAATTCAGTGTGGAAATTAATTTTTAAAACTTCTTCACGTCTATGTACCATTCAGAAAGGCTTCACATCTCTCTAAAGTTTGTATTCTGAAGACTGCTGTTTTATTTAACTAAACTTGGTCAAATTCCTCTTAAAAATACTTGTATACCCCTACCATTGGTGTTTGAATGTTACCATTTCTCCACATACCTGCCAAAGCCTTGTATTATCAGACTTTTCTTCATGTTTGCTAATTGGATGGGTTTGAAAGGATATCACATGGTTGTTTAAATGCACATTTTCATAATCGCTTGTGACGGTTAGTATCATTTAATATATATGATGGCCGTTTGTATTCGCTTTTCTCTAAATCAGCTGGCCATATATGTTTTTCCACTTTTGGGTTTTTCTTTTTCTTGTTGATTTTTAGCAGGTCTTGATACCTTCTAATCTTTTGTCAGATTTAACTGAAATCAGCATTGCCCATCTTCTTTCCCACTGATGTCATCATTTTCCTTGTTTATATTATGCTGTGCTATATTAAGATCGGAAATTTTCACAGTTTACCTATCTTTCTTTCATAGGTTTTTGTTTGTTTGTTTTGTTTAGGAAATCTTCTTAACCCTGGGGTTATAAATGCATTCTCCCATAATTTCTCCCAAAAATGTTAGTCTTTTTTTTGTACTTTCCAGGGTTTAATCCATCTGGAAACTATCTTTTTATGTAGTATGAAATAAAAATAATTGATTTTTTTTTATGGACAACAATTGATCTGGTACCATTTATAGTATATCCCTTTTTCATCAATGGATAAGGCCATTTCACCGTACGTCAAGTTTCTGTATATTTCCACTGCCGGTTCTCTACTCTCTTGTTTAAATAACTACACTATGCTTCATACCATTATTACATATTCTTAGGTTATTTAGGCATAACATAAATACCATAAAATTCATTCTGTGCAGGTGTACATCTCAATAATTTTTAATAAATTTATACAGCTGTGCAACTATCACCACGGCCCCAGTATTAGAACATTTGCGTCATCTCCAGAAGTTTCCTTATGCCTGTTTGCAGCCAATCTCCACCCCATCCCCAGCCCCTGGCAAACACAGATCTGCTTTCTGTCCCTTACAGATTTGCCATTTGTAGAAATTTCATACACACAGACCACAATATGTGGTCTTTTATGACTTAGCATGTATAATATTCTTGAAGTTCCTCTATGTCTCAGCATGAAATCACGGTTCATAATTTTTAATGATGAGTGCCTGTTATCCATTCACATATCTTCTTTGGTGAAATGTCTATTTAAATCTTTTGCCTATATTTTAATTGAATTGATGCCCTTTTAATACTGCATTATGAGGGTTTTTTTAATTAGGTATATGATTTGCAAGTATTTTAACCCAGTCTCTTACTTGTTTTCCTCACTTAATGGTAACTTCAGAAGAACAGAAGATTTTTATTTTGATAAAATCCAATTTATCTATTTTTTTCTTTTATGAATTGCACAGTTGGTGTCACATTGAAGAAATCTTTGCCTGCTTTGAAGGCACAAAGGTTTATCTTATGTTATCTTATAGAATTTTTATAATTTTAGCTTTTACGCTTATGTCTATGACCCATGTTAAGTTCATTGTTGTAATGGTGTAAGAATTTGTTAGTTTTTAAATATTTTTCCTGTAGGGGGCGCCTGGATGGCTCAGTTGGTTGAGAATCAGACTCCCTCTAACTCTTGATTTTGGCTCCAGTCATGATCTCATGGCTGTGGGACTGAGCCAGGTGTCAGGCTCCGGGTCAGGCTCCACATGGGGTTCTGCACTGGGTGTGGAGCCTGCTTAAGATTCTCTCTCTAACTCTCCCTTTGCATACTCTTTCTCTCTCTCTCAAAAACAAACAAATGAACAAACAAACAAACAGATATGTATTTTTCCTGTGGTTACCTAATCGTCCCAGCCCCATGTGTTGAAACGACTCATTTCCCCCACTGAATTTCTTGGCACCTTTTTTTGAAAATCAATTGTTTATTACAATTAAAGAGGGAGGCTAGAATGAACCATGTGGTACCCAGTTAGTGATGGAGACACTATATCAGTATAAACTCATGTTTACCTTCATATAAATAATGATCTATATATTTATCTATCTAATCATACCATTGTATATAAATTTGTATAACTATAGATGTGTGTATGTTGGTTAGTATATATACACATATCTCCTAGCTTTGTCCTCTGAGAGGGCCTAGAAACAATGTCATCTTTAGAAGCAACATGCAGATTGGCAGTTAGGTTTTCATTTTTATTTATTTATGTAAAAAATTTTTTTAATGTTTATTTACTTTTTGAGAGAGAGAGAGACAGAGCGCAAGCAGGGGAGGGGCAGAGAGAGAGGGAGACACAGAATCTGAAGCAGGCTCCAGGCTCTGAGCTGTCAGCACAGAGCCTGACATGGGGCTCGAACCCACAAACCGTGAGATCATGACCTGAGCCAAAGTTTGGCGCTTAATCGACTGAGCCACCCAGGCACCCCTAGGTTTTTGTTTTTAATACCATTCTCCAGTGAAAGAAACCAGGTCAGGGAAAATATAAGATGAGCCAAGAGATCTTGTGGGAAAGTACAAAAGCCCTTGAAGACAAAATGATGGCGATATGTGAAAGTGACACAGGAGTCAATGTGAAAAGTTCCTAATGGCCAAAGCTGCGAAGATTTGAAGAGCAAAATAAATAATGTATATCAGATTATAACCCAAAGTACAAAGTAAGTGCTCATGAGTTCATACTGATATAAATAAATGATCAAACAAATACAAGAGTAAGAAGAGACAAATATCCCATTCTAAGGAATCAGAAATAAATTGTGTAGATATGTCTACCTGAAGGAGGTGGTGTGTAATTCTATACTCCTTAATTGAGGGCTGTGTTTAGTAACTCCCTTCCAAAGAAAGAGTACAGTGTGGAATAGGTTGGGGAGGTGCTGAAGAGTAACTTCCCACTAGAATAACCTGACAAGTATTACTGTGGCCAGGTGATCAAAGTCAAAATCCTCTGTGATGTCAAGTTGATAACAGGTATCCTTTTGACAATGGTGTGATAAGACAAACATTTTACTTTTGTGGTCTTTCTTCCCTGACATGCATGACCACGGTCTAAACAATGAGAAAGACAGTAGGAAAACTCAGTGTGAGGGACATTCTGTAAAACACCTGGCTAGTAATCCTCAAAACTATCAAAGATGTAAAACAAACAAAAAACAAAGAAAGTTTGAGGAACTATCACAGTCCAGAGGAGCCTAGGGAGACATCACAACTAAATGTGATGTGGTATCCTGGATGGAATCCTGGAACAGAAAAAGAACATTAGTCCAAACAAAGGGAATCCAAATAAAGTATGGATTTTAGCTAATAATATTGTATTAATATTTGTTCATTAGTCATGACAGATGTACCATAGTAAAGCAAGATGTTAGCAATAGGGGGAACTGAGCGCAGGGTATGACAAAACTCTCTGCATTTTTTTTTGCGGATCTAAAACTACTCTAAAACAAAATTTTGCGTGTTTTTTTTAAAGGCTTTTGAGAAAAGTTAATATAACCAGGAAAATTTACATAAATACTGTTGCCCAGAAAATGAATTAAAACAATTGACCATAAATAGAAACATTTATTTGGAGATTTTCTAGTCTTTTTTTTTTTAAGATTTTATTTGGGGGGCACCTGGGTGGCTCAGTTGGTTGAACGTCTGACTTGATTTCAGCTCAGGTCATAATCCCAAATTCGTGGGATTGAGGCCCCATGTTGGACTCCACGCTGAGCTTGGACCCTGCTTGGGATATTCTCTCTCTCTCTCTCTCTCTCTCTCTCTCTCTCTGTCTGTCTCTTTCAAATAAATAAAATGAAAAAAAATTGTAAAGATTTTATTTTTAAGTATCTCTACACCCAACCTGGGGCTCAAACTCACAACCCAGAGATCAAGAGCCACATGCTCCACCGGATGAGCCAGCCAGGCACTCTAGGACTTTCTCTTCTGATCCATGATCTATATGTCTCCTTTTATAAAACCACAGTATCATAATTACTGTAGTTTCATAGAGACCTTTGAATGTGGGTAGTATAAGTCCTCCAACTACCTTTTTTTTTTTCAAAGATTCTTTGACATTCTAGGTTCTTTGTTTGGATCACCTTGTCAATTTTGCCAAAAAAAAAAAAAAAAAGACTACAGGGATTTTACTAGATTTTAATAGAGATTAGATTAAATATATACATCAATTTGGGGAGAACGGACATCTTCAAAATAATAAGTTTTACAGCCCATGAATGCAGAATGGCTTTCCATTTTATTAAAGATCTACTTTAATTTCTCTCTGCAATCTTTTGTAGGTGTTTCTATACAGATTTTTCATTTCTTTTGTTAAGTTATTCCTTAGTATTTCTTTCTGATGCTATTGTGAATAAAATTGTTTTCTTAATTTAAAATTTTGATTATTTTTTGCTGTATTACACAATATAGTTGATTTTTAAATTTTGATTTTGTATTTTGTGCCTTTTCAACTTGTTTACTAATTCTAGATTTTGCCTTGTTTTGCTTTGAGTTTTGGAGGTGTCTTAAGATTTCCTAGACATAGGATCATATTGTTTGCATGTAGAGTTTTATTTCTTTTTTCCAGTATATACTTTTAATTTATTTTTATGACATGATTCTACTGTCTAGAATCTCTAGCACAGTATTGAATAGAAGTGGTGATAACAAATATTTTGGCTTTGTTCCTAATCTAAGTGAAATTATTCAATTTTTTACTATTAAGCATGATGTTAATTTTAGGTTTTTCTTAAATTCCCTTTCTGAGATAGAGGAAATTCTCTTTTATTCTTAGGTTATTGCAAGTTGTTTTTTCATAATAAGTGGATATTGGATTTTTTTCAAGTGATAGTGTGATTCTATTGAGATGACCAGGTGATTTTTGTCCTTTATTCTATTGACATTGCATATTTGAACACAAGAAACTTTGTATTCCTAGGGTAAATCCCACAAGGGCATGATACATAATCCTTTTGACATGTTGACTACATTTGCTAACATTTTGTTAAGGATTTTGTATCTATAGTCATTTAGGATATTGTTTTACAGCTCATTTGATATATTTGTCTGGCTTTGGTATCAGAGTAATATTGGCCTCAGAATGAGTTAAAAAGTGTTTCTTTCTCTTCTGATAAATGTTTAACAGGACTAGTACGTTTTTTTCTTTAAATATTAGATAGAGTCCATAGTGAAATCACCTGGATCTGAGCTTTTTGTGTGTGTGCATGAGAAGATTTTTAATTATTAATTTAATTTCTTCATTTATTTACACATCTATACAGATTTTCTGTTCTTCTTGAGTCTCTTGATAATGGGCATATTGTATCAACTTATCCATTTCATCTAATGTGTTTAATTTGTTGGCATAAAGTGGATTGTAAAATTTTCTTGTAATTATTGCCATTTCTGTAGAGAAATTACTGATGCCCCCTCTTTCAAATTCCTGATTTTATTGATTTGTATCTTCTTTCTGTTTTTTTCTTTGTTACTCTAACTCTTTATCAATTTTGTTGACTTTTCAAGAACCAGGTTTTTGTTCTCTTGATTTTCTTTTTTAAAAAATGTTTATTTATTTATTTTGAGAAAGAGAGAGAGCAGGGGAAGGGCAGAGAGAGAGAGAGGTAGACAGAGAATTCCAAGTAGGCTCTGCACTGCCAGCACAGAGCCCCATGCAGGACTGGAACCCATGAACTGTGAGATCATGACCTGAGTTGAAACCAATAATCAGACACTTAATCAGTCCACACTCTGATCTCTTCTTTTGTTCTTGTGGTAGGAGCTTAGATAATTTCCTTGGATCTTTCTTTCTAATGTAAGGGTTCAAACCACTAAATTTCCCTCTAAACACTTCTCTCTCTCTTTTTTTAATATTTATTTGTTTTTGAGAGAGAGAGAGAGAGACAGAGTGCAAGTGGGGGAGGGGCAGAGAGAGAGGGAGACACAGAATCTGAAGCAGACTCCAGGCTCTGAGCTGTCAGCACAGAGCCTGATGTGGGGCTTGAACCCATGAACCGTGAGATCATGACCTGAGCTGAAGTCAGATGCTTAACTGACTGAGCCACCCAGGTGCCCCCTTCTAAGCACTTCTATAGCTGTGTTTCCCAATTTTTATGTTGTGTTTTCTTCTTCAAATAATTAGAGATTTTCTTATTTTCCCTGTGGTTTCTTATTTGACTTTTGGGGTATTTACAAATGGTCAATTTCCAAATGTTTGGGATCTTTCAAATTTCTTTCTATTGTTAATTTTTAATTTAATTTTTTTTGTGCTCAGAAAACATATTTTACATGATTTCAATTCTTTTAAATTTACTGAGACTTATTGTGTGGCCAAGACTATGGTCTATCCCAGGGAATGTTTTGTTTATCCTTGAAAAGAATGTACATTCTGCCGTTTTGGGGTGGAGTGTTCTATAACTGTCATGTTAGGTTGTTTGATAGTTTTCAAATCTTCTGTTTCAATGTTGATTTTCTGCCCATTTGCTCTAGTAGTGGGGTATTGAAATCACCTTTAATTGTTGAACTGTCAGCTTTTCATTTTAGTTTGTGTATTTTGGGACTCCAGGTATACTCCTGTATAACTTCCATATATACTGACTCTTATATCATAAAATGCCCTTCTTGTTGTTAGTAGTATTTTTTGCTTTAAACTGTATTTAAAACATTGATAACAGTATAGTCACCCCAGCTCTTTTATGGCTCCTGGGTACATGGTATGTCTTTACTCACCCTTTTCCTTTCAACCTAGTTGTATACTTAAATGCAAATAGTGTCACTTTTAGACAACACACAGTTGGACGTTGTTTTTTAATTCAATCTGACAATTTCTGCCTTTTCATTGCATTGTTTAATTCATTCACTTGACAAGACATTAATATAGTTGGATTTAGGGGCACTTGGGTGGTTCAGTCGGTTAAGCATCCGACTTAGGCTCAGGTCATGATCTCACGGTCTGTGAGTTCAAGCCCCATGTCGGGCTCTCTGCTGGCAGCTCAGAGCCTGGAGCCTGCTTTGGATTCTGTGTCTCCCTCTCTCTCTCTCTCTCTCTCTCTCTACCCCTCCCCCACTCATGCTCTGTCTCTCAAAAATGAATAAACGTTAAAGCAAATTAAAAGAAATATAGTTGGATTTATTTCTGCCATTTTGCTCTTTTTTTCTATAATGTCTCTTGTCTTTTTTTTTGTCCCTTTGTTCTTCCTGTACTATAGTTTTTGTATTTAATCAATATTTTAGTATATTTTAAAGTTTTCTTCTTTTAAAAATAACAGCTTTATTAGGATATAATTCAAATATAATACATTTCACCCATTTAAAATGTGCATTCCATAGTTTTTGGTGTATTCACAGAATTGGACAACTATCACCACAATAAATTTTAGAACATTTTCATTACCACCAAAGAACCTCCATACTCATTAGCAGACCTTCCCATTTCCCCCTAACCCACCCTCTACCCCAGCCCCTATCCAGCCCTAAGCAGCCACAAATCTACTTTTTGTCTGCAGAGATTTGCCTATTCTGGTGAGAGTAGATATCTTTGTATTATTTCTGATCTTAGGAGGAATGCATTTAGTCTTTCATCACTAAGCACAATGTTAGCTATGGGTTTTTCATATAAGCCTTGAATCAGGTTAAAGAAAAAGTTATCTTCAATTCCTCATTTGTGAGTATTTTTATCAGGAAAGATGTTAAGTTTTGCCAAATATTTGTTCTGCATCAATTGAGATAATCATGTGATTTTGTTTTAATGTCTGTTGTTATGATGTATTGCAGTAATTAATTTTAGGATGTCAAACCTTGCATTCCTGGAATGAATTCCATTAATAGTATATAGTCCTTTTTGGAGGTTGCTGGATTCAGATTACTAGTATTTTATTGAGGATTTTATCATCTGTAATACTCAGAGATGTTAGTCTATAGGTTTTTTTTTTTTTCTTGTGATATCTTTTTCTGGTTTTGGTATTTGGGTAATACTGACCTCATAGGATGAATTGGGAAGTAATTCCTATTTTTCCATTTGGAAGAGTTTGTGAAGAATTGGCATTACTTCTTTAAATGTTTTGTAGAATTCACCAGGGAAGGCATCTGGGCCTGGGTTTTTCTTTGTAGGTAGTTTTTGCTTATTTTTTTCAATCTCTTTACTTATTATAGGTCTATTTAGATATTCTTTTTGAGTAGTTTTGGTTGTTTTTGTTCCTCCTGGCTTTTGTCTATTTCATCTAATTTATGTACTTCGGTAACATACCGTTGTTCATGGTATTCCCTTATAAATCTTTTTTATTTTTCTGAGGCTGATAATAATCTCTCCTCTTTCATTTTTATTTCTTTAACTCTATATTTTAGTGTTATTTTCATAGCGGTTACTCTAAGCATGCTACATCTTAACTATCACAAGCTAGGCGAGGTTAATATTGACTTAATTCCAGTAAAATATAACAACTTCTCCTAATTTTGTGGTATTATTGTCATAGATTTTCTGCCTATATATGTTATGAACTGAATAATACAGTACTACCATTTTTTCCTCTGATGGTCTATGGCCTTCTCAGTTTTAGGGTTTCCCTACAGCTGGGATTACAAACTCAAGTTAGTAGAGCATCAGGTTTTCCCTGCTCATTACCTAATGAATTTACTGCTTTCATTGACAACACTGCTATCCCTGAGTTATTACCCTTTGCTCCAAATCCCGTCTGCCTCAGCTGGCAGCAAAGACACGGGCTTTGCTGGGCAGCTCCACTCTTGTAAAATTACCATGTCAACTAATTGGATGTGTTGTGTGTGTGTGTGTGTGTGTGTGTGAGAGAGAGAGAGAGAGAGAGACAGAGAGAGAGAGAGAGAAGGAAGCAGGTAAAAAAGGCTGCAGACAGACTCTCACTGTTCCTACATAAAGCATTGTCATTTTTCATAAATAAATTTCTTAATTTTGTTGTTTGTTATGGTCCACTTTTTACAGCCCTAGAATGTTTGTTTTTCCCAATTTTGTCCAGTTTTGATACTTGTATTCTGCGGGGGGGGAGGGGGGGGAGGATTCTCCACTATCCTTATGCTGCCACATCCAGAAAGCCAAACTTTCTGTTTTACAAAGAGAATGCTTCTTGTAAAAAAGTTAAATAATACATAGAGGAATAAAGAGTAAAAATCAATTCTTCTGTACTTTCATAACTATTATTGACCCCAACTCCTATTAACCTCAATCCGAATATCCTTTCATGCTCTTAATGTATTACCATACAATTTTATATTAAAAGGACCACACATTACAGAATGTTTTACAACCTGCTTTTTTTTCTTTCAACAGGGTAGTGCGTATTTCACTGTCAGTGTGAATAGATTTATATCAGCCATTTTAATGGCTGCACAGGAGTCCATTTTATGACATGTTGTTCTAAAATTTATTACCCTGTCCCTTATTAAGGAATTTTGAGATGGCCTCCTCTTTTTTGTTTTTTTTTTTTTTCATTCTATAAACAACAGTGTAATAAATGTACATCTTAGCACATTCGTTAGGAATCTTGGCGGGATGAATTTCTAAGGGAAATATTAAGGTTTTCAGGGTGTGGTCATTCTGATTTGGCGAATATTTTGTCATATAGTCCTCCAATTTACAACCCCTCCATCAACACGTATGGATAGCTATTTCTTCATATTTTCATAAGCTTCAAGCATTATTCATTTCTTTCATGTTTCCCAGACTATTAACTGGCATTGATAATTCCTACTTTTGCTTGTATTTGCTTGATTACTAACGCTTTCAAACATGTTTTCTTGTTTCTGTTGAATATTTGTGTCTCTTTTTCTGTGTGAATTTCCCATTTCTATTCTTAGCCTATTTTTTTTCTATTGTTTGTTTGTCAGGTTCTTTGTCATTTGCCATATTATCTTTTATGCTATCTCCATTATAGCTCTTCCGTATTTTTTCACGACTTCTACTTTATAACATATATTTCCTTTTAATGGTCTTTCACTTAAAAATATTTTATTTTGGGGGCACCTGGGTGGCTCAGTTGGTTAAGTGGCTGCCTTTGGCTCAGGTCATGATCTCGCAGTCTGTGAGTTCAAGCCCTGCGTTGGGCTCTGTGCTGACACCTCGGAGCCTGGAACCTGCTCGGGATTCTGTGTCTTCCTCTCTCTCTCTGCCCCTTTCCCACTCATGTTCTGTCTCTCTCACTCTCAAAAGTAAATAAATATAAAAAATATTTTATTTTTATGGAAGGGCACAGGGTGTGGAGTCAGAATACTGAAGTTCCAGCCTAGCTTGTCTAATTAGAAGCTATATAACTATAGATAATGAGCAACTCTTGCCTTAGTTTCCTCAGATATAAAGTGTGAGTAATGCTAGCAACTACCTCATAGAAACTACGTGAATGTTAAATGTTATAATAATTGTAAAACATTTAGAATATTGTTTATAAGTCCTTAAGAAGTGTTAGCGTATTGTTATATAATAAAAATCTATCTATATTTTTTAATGTTTATTTATTTATTTTTGATAGAGAGAGAGAGAGAGAGAGAGAACACATATGAGCATGCACACAGGAAAGGGGCAAAGAGATGGAGAGAAGGAGAATCCCAAGCAGGCTCCACGCTGTCAGAACAGAGCCCTATGTGGGGTTTGAATTCACCAACCATTAGATCGTGACCTGAGATGAAATCAAGAGTCAGACCCTTGAGCTAACAGATTGAGCCACTCGGGCGCTCCCCCCCTCCAAATCTATGTATTTTTTGAATTTCTGTTTTTCACATCCAGCCTTACCTAAGAGTTTGTGATCACTCTAAAAATTTAAATATATCTACTCATACTTTATTCTAGTACTTCTATAGGATTAATAGTTATATAATTACACATCCAATCTATTCGCATTCATTTTGAATGAGATTGTATACCAAATGTTAATTTTTTTCCAAATGGCTCTTTTGTTTGTAACTCATTTCATTAAAAAATTACCACAGAACTTAACAATTTGTTGCACAGTACACTTTATCTTAGTAATTTGAAATGACTGCTTTATATTAGATTGAATGCCCCCATACAGCTGAGTCTCAGTCTGGACTCTGTTTTGTTCTAACTATGTCTATCTACTTCTGTATCCAGATCATATTACTAATATTTAATTATTGAAACAATTTTAATACATTTATATTTATGTGATCTTGTTTTCTCATTTATAAAACTGTGAAAATAATTGAACCTATCTCAGGGAGTTGTTTGAGAATTAATATGTGTTATGTACAACAGTTGTTTGACACTTGTAAATATTTTAGCACTTATTATCAGTTGTCATAATTCTTATTCTGTAAGAATAGTCTTAGGTCTAGACTGTTGGGTTATTATACTAAGACCTTCCAGTGAATCATACCTGCCTGTTCACGCCTCTTTGCAATGTGAGTTTCTCAGTCCTCATCAAGAAGTGGAATCTATCTTCTACTTCTTGGATCTGGGTGGGCCTGTGCCTTGATTTGACCAGTAGAGGGTAGAAGTGACTTTGTGTGATTTGTATGCCTGGGCCCAAGATCCCTGCTTTCATCCTATAGGACATATTGGATATTCTGCTGAATAGGAAAACTGAGGTGCCTTGGGTGGCTGTCCTGGAAAGCCACTAGACACATGAGTAAAGCCAATTTTGGACCGTCCATCCCCAGAAGAAATGTCAAAGTGAGTAGTTACATGAGTGACTTCAGGAGAGATTAGCAGAAAAGCTATCCAATGGCGTACACCCAAATTGCAGAATTAGGAACAAATAAATAAATGTTGTCTTAAGCTTCGGTTTTATTTTTTATTTTTTTAATTATTTTTTAAATGTTTACTTATTTTTGAGAGAGAGAGCGAGCACAAGCTGTAGAGGGGCAGAGGGAGAGAGAGGGAGACGCAGAATCTGAAACAGGCTTCGAGCTGCCAGCAGTCAGCACAGAGCCAGACGTGGGGCTTGAATTCATGAATTGTGAAATCGTAACCTGAGCTGAAGTCGGACGTTCAACTGACTGAGTCTCCCAGGTGCCTCAGCCTTAATTCCTTTGAAATGCCACAGCAGATAACTGATATACAGACTTTAATTTCTTATTTTATTTTAAAGTTAAATCATTATTATTACTATTATTATTTTACACAACTATTTTTAATTGGGTTTGAAGATATTTATTGCATTTTGTGTTTGGTAAAAAAAATGAAACAAATATGTATTTAGTACAATTTTGTGAAATACACTCAGCATAACTGGGTAAGAAGCAGTCTCTGGCCCTCACCCTCCTCTGAGAACTGAGTTGTGAGCTGTCCCACTGTGATGAAGTATTTTCTGCAACAATTGGGCACCAACTGTAACATTCACTAATTCTCTCCTTTCAGTACTGACAGCAACTCCCCATTGTCTTTCAGTTCCTTAACTATATCCAGACCTCCAACAATCTTCCCTTTCACATACAGCTAAGGATATGTGGGCCAATTCAAGTAAGCTTTTAACCCCTGTTGAATTACTCATCCTCCAATCTATCAAATGTCTCATATTGAACACTAGTATTATTTTGTATTTCCAGAATCTGTTTGCTGAATCCACATCTTGCTTCCTGTTTGTTTCCTTCCATAAAGAGCATCACAGAAGCTTTATTTGTCAGTGCTTTGAGCTTTTCTTCTAATTTGGGAGCTTTGGGGCAAGTTGAATGTAGCTTGTCAGATGCTTCCATTCCAGCTCCTTAATTATAGGAGGGGGAGGGGTCAGGAAATCAGAGGAAAGACTGTGTACAAGGAAGCAGTGGGTGGGGGCTTTGTTTAAATGGGGAAGGCGAGGGGGCAACTGGGTGGCTCAATCGGTTAAACCTCTAGGTCTTGATTTCGGCTCAGGTCATTATCCCAGGATTGAGGGATTGAGCCCTGCCTGGGGCTCTGCACTAAGTGTGGAGGCTGCTTGAGATTCTTTCTCTCTCTCTTCTTCTGCCTTTTCTGTTCTTGCTCTCTCTCTCAAATTAAAAAATAAAATAAAATAAAATAAAATAAAAATAAAATAATAAAATAAAATAAAGTAATAAAATAAAACAAATAAAATAAAATAAAATATAAAATAAGAGGGAAAGGTGAAGATTAGGGTAACATAAGGAATTTTCCCTTTTTTGGTAACTGTGCCTGGTTGTAAGTAGCCCATTGGTTAACTAGGGCCTATGGATACTTTGAGATGGGTTGCCTGATGGGCCTGTCTATATTCAGTCAGGTGATCACTGGGGGCCCTTTCCACATTCCATTGCCCAAGACTGTTTGCCTAAAAGCAGCTTCTACGTTAATGAGCAGCTTCAGCCTCCAACTTCACGAATGAAACTTGAGGGTTTCTTTAGCTAACTCTGCTATCTCGTTCATCCCATGGTGCCCGGAAATGAACCGAGGAGGGACTTGGCTCTGAAGCGAGGCAGCTCCTCCAATTGCCTAGCCGAGCTGACCTTCATCATGGCTGCCGCCACCGCAGTCACACCCGTGGCCATGCTGCCACCAGACAGAAACACTGGAGCCTAAAGTTAAATTATTACTTCAATATCTCAATAACTAACATTTTGCATTCTCTAAGAATATTTTACTCTCTGTTCTGTAATTTGGGTTTGAATTTCTACTTAAACCATCATTCTGGCAATGCAACTATCTATGAAGATATAGAAAAAGATGAAAACCCACAATAAAACCTAAAATGAAAATCGCAAAAGGATTAGATTACCTGTGAGCATTTTTTATCATACTAATTAAATAGGGGACAGCACTGTATTTAGAACAAATAATGGCTCACCTGTGCTTCATCCCAGACATTCTGGTCATCCCACTCCAAGCCCTACTGCCAGCCTTTGTCCACACTCGGCTGTACCATCTAGAAATCTAGTATCAGTAGCAAGTAAATCATGTTATTCTGCACAGAAGTTTGTCAGTTTTTATTCGTAATATAAATTTCGGTTGATCACAAAAGACAAATGCAAACCACTGCCGCTTTAGGACATAAACCAGAACAAAATATGATAATGAACTCTTCCAAATCAGTAGCTATTATTTTCATGTAGTCAAATCTATTTAACTCTGCTTCTTTATTATGCGTGAGAGATACTCTGAAGTCCAAGATTTTAAGTCTATTCACATACAGTTGTTTTCTGATACTCTGCCCCTTACTTAGTGTGTGACATATTTTATTTCAGAATTTAGGAAAAAGAATAACTAACACTGTTTAGGAAATCAAGAAGAAAATTAAGACCAGCATAAAAATGAGCAGATTGGCATAAAAAACTACTTTTCCTTAAAGTAGTTCCTAAAATAAAGACAGTCAGAAAGACTGATCTCTGGCATGTCTAAAGAGACAACTAGAAAACAAGCAATATTCTCCGAAGAAGACATGTGGATGGCCAACAGACACACATAAAGATGCTCAACATCACTAATCATCAGGGAAATGCAAATCAAAACCACGATGAGATATCACTTCAAACCTGTCAGAATGGCTAAAATCAAATACACTGGAAATAACAAGCGTTGGTGAGGATGTGGAGAAAAATAAACCCTTGTGCACTGTTGGTGGGAATGCAAACTAGTGCAGTCAATATTCAAGACAGTATGCACGTTCCTCAAAAAGTTAAAAATAGAATTGCCATAGGATCCAGTAATTCCACTGGGTATTAACCCAAAGAATACGAAGCATTAATTTAAAAAGGTGTATGCAGGGTGCCTGGGTGGCTCAGTTGGTTAAGCGTCTGACTCTTGATTTTGGCTCAGGTCATGACCTCATGGTTTCTGAGTTCGAGCCCCGCTTTGGGCTCTGTGCTGACACTGTGGAGCCTGCGTGGAATTCTCTCTCTCTCTCTCTCTCTGCCCCTCCCTTGCTCATGCACTGTCTCTCTCTTTCAAAATAAACTTAAAAAAAAAAGATATATGCAGCCCTATGTTTATTGTAGCATTATTTATAATAGCCAAATTGTGCTAGAAACCCATGTCCATTCGGTAGATAAGTGGGTAAAGAAGAGGTGGTGTGTATATGTACAATGGAATATTAATCCTAAAAGAATGAAATCCTGCTATTTACAACGACATGGATGGAGCTAGAGAGTATTATGCCAAGTGAAATAAGTCAGTCAGAGAAAGAGAAATACCATATGATTTCAATCATATGTGGAATTTAAGAAACAAAACAAATGAACAAAGAAAAAGGGAGAAAAAACAAACTCTTACCTATAGAGATCCAACTGATGGTTATCAGAGGGGAGCTGGGTTAGGGACTTGGTGGAAAGGTGATGGGGATGAAGAGTACATTTATCATGATGAGCACTGAGTAATGTATAGAATTGTCGAATCACTATATTGTACCCCTGAACACTGTGTGTTAACTATACTGGAATTAAAGTTTAAGAATAAGTTTAATTGCCGTGAAAAAACAAGCAAAGTTAGTAACGATAAAGTTGTCAATAACTACAAAAAAGATGTTCCAATGATTCAACCACAGGGTATGGCATTTTCAGCTTTTGTTGTTGGATAAAAAGGAAAGTAAATTAGCTGGAATTAAATCCTCCAAGTCATAAAATTCCTATTTCTCTAATTTTCAGTAGTAAAATTATATCTATTTTTAATATTTATTCATATATTTTTGAGAGAGAGAGTGAACCTGAGTGGAGGAAGGGCAGAGATAGAGAGGGAAACAAAGAATCCCGAGCAGGCTCTGCTCTGTGAGCACAGAGCCCGACTCAGGGCTCAAACCCACAAATGGAGAGATCATGTCCTGAGCTGAAATAGAGTGAGATACTTAACCGACTGAGCCACCCAGATGCCCCCGGTAGTAAAATTATCGTGTATTATATTATTATAAAATAACGTTCTTTGTGATGATTTTCACATTTCTTGTTATTTTTCTAGAAGTCAATCATGATAAAGTTCATTTTGTGATTTCCACGAGATGGTACCATCCCATATTCTTCTAAATCGAGAATCGAGATGAAATGATGATTTTTTCCCCTCTATCTCACTAAGGAAAATCTTTTGGGGACTACAATATAATTTGATAATTTAGCTTGATTTTCTGCCATATGTGCCTTTTGTAGCATTGAATGAAAGGCACACCATTCTCCTCCCTCTGCTATTTGTTTGACATGCTAAGAGAGATTACCAGTAAGATAGAGGTCAAGGCAATTGCTACAGTCCATCAAACTTATGGGTCTTTTTTCCACACCCCACCAATACCCCTCATGATTCATGCATTTTAACATGGACATGTGCATCATATACATGGCATGGCACTTGGTTCTCAGGCCTGTGTGTGTGTGTGTGTGTGTGTGTGTGTGTGTGTGTGTCTGTATATAAAACCATTTATAGTGTGTGTATATATATCTAGATAAATATAGAAAAACTCAGGAGAATTTTTATGATAACTTAAACTTCTATATCATTTTAGTTTGCAAAGTATATTAACATCAATCATCTCATCTTACATTTCCCTATCTCACCTGTGTTTGAGGTAGAAAAGCAGGAAATAGTTGCTTCCCCCTGTGGAGAAATGACTGTGATCAGAGGAAGCCAAGTAACATGTCCAAGGTCATAGAGTTAAGGAGGAGCACAGGTGGGACCCCTGAGTCCTTGATAAGTGCCCTTTACCAAATGCCATGCTGGCCCCACAGATTTTCATGATGCTGAATGGGTGCAACTGAAGAGTGAGGTTCTTCTCTTTACTTCCTTTTTTTTTCCCCCAGGGACATTTTTTTCAAGAAACATGTTCAGTTTGTCATCTGGGTAGCATTGTAAAGGAATATATAAGGATGAAATTTGGTTAGTAAATAGCATATCTTTTATTTTTCTGAGTACTGACACCCATTAAAAATCAGGTTCTAGAATGCCATTGTCTTATTCAATTTTGAGAAAGAGTTCTGGAATAGCATGCTACACCCTTCCCTACAGCACACACACACACACACACACACGCACGCACACACGCACACACGCACACACGCACACACACACCCTGTCAGTATCACTGTATCAGCAATTAATAATAAATAAATAGTCAACCAGATACCTGCTAATTTAGTATAAAGCAAAAATATCAGAATTTGTGTTAACCCTACTCCAGATGCATTTTTTTTTCATGGTAAAGCATTTGGATTTTATTTGATAATTTAAATGTTTTTTTTCTTGATTTTATTTTTAATGTTGATAAACACAATCTGTACTTGGAGCTGGATAACAGACAGGCTTTTAACATAAGGTTTTCAACCTAGAATGTGACTTTTTCCAAAAAAAATTTCAATATTAGGCCTTTTTGCTGCAGACAGTTTCCATGAGAGTCTCCTGAGAAACTAGTTTCTTTAAAAACAGGTTGCTACTACTTCCTGTGAAATTCATAAAGTGGCTTTCCTTTTGCTTAGTCATCCAGAATGAAGTCAAAAGGCTCAAAGTCTCTCCAGAAGCTATAAGCCAGGGTCACCTCTTACCTTGCTTGTCTGACACTGCCTCCAGTCAGACCAGTCAGAGATATTAAGAATGGCTTCACTGGCCAGCACCTTACTTCTCAACTGCAAGGGAAAATTTTTGTTTTAATTCTGTGGAGAAGTTTCTCTCCTCTGTCAAGTTCAACATAAATATATGTTGCTCTCGGTTGTGCAATGGGCTTGATGTCAGAGTGCTCTGGATTTCCAACAGCTGGTTCTATTTGTTGTTCCTTTACCTGGGTAACGAAGGCATCTTTAATGCCATTCTCGAAGCAGTGGCTGAGGGGCATGAAAATGACCTGTAGCTGGAGGTGATAGCTCTTATAATTTCTCTAAAATAAAACACACTATTTCTTTCAACTCTTAAAGAAAGGCCTCAGTGTAGTCTTATACTCCTCCACCTCTTCCACCATCTTGCTGAATGAAAGGTCCATCACTGACTGATAGTGTCCGATGGGCAGGATGAGGACATGGTCATCAGCTAAGCCTCCTTTGACCAGGGAAAGGTAGCAATGTGGGTCAGTGTTGACCACCAAATGCTTTTCCACTTTAGGACTGGCAAGGCAAAACCAGCAAGGTCCTGGAAGCTAAGCAACTTTGGAGGCTGCTTTGGGTGAAGGTTAGTCCCTGCCTGTAGATGAATGCTTTCCTTCTCTGCTTCAGTCTATCTATCCCCTTAGCCATCTTAGAGAATAACAGAGTAGTTACAGATGATTAAAGAGATAAAACTGTACATAGATAGTCTTTAAAATCTCATGTAAGCAGGAATGGTTTCATCTTCTGTGTGTGGGTTGAATATAAAACACCTATTTAATTTTAACCATCATTATTGTGATCCAGCTTTGTGGAAGTGGGAGAGAGCCATCTGCTCAGAAAGGTGATTATGAATAGCACATAATGAAGCTTCATTCAAGCAGCACTGACTGGGGCAGAATTACATGGTGACCAAGACAGAGCTTGGAGATCAGGAAACAGGGCTTTGAATAGGAATTCTCCCACATACCACCACTGTGACCTCAGACAATTAGTCTTTCTCCCTTCATCTGCAAAATGACAACAATAGTGTCTACTTCATAGAGTTCTTGTGAAGATGAAATAAGAAAGTGCATGTATAGCCCTGTGCATGATGGCACATCACATGCAGTCAATAAGAGGTTGCCCTTGTAAGAAATTTGCCAAGAACTTCATAAAACAAGATTTCCTACTGATGCAAGAGCTTGTATATGTTTTAAAAACATCCCTGAGAATTTTTCTTTGACATACAACTTAATATAAGCGCTAATACTGTAAATATTTGTCTGTTACATTACTGATAGTCATTATACATATGCATACATATACATGTACATATACATATACATATGTATATCCTAACCCTACATTTCTTAATCTTTTCCTAGTCCTTCTAGATATTCTGTCAAATTCCCCCAGATCATGACTATTTCACTCTGAGAAAAGATTAATTTGTTACTCTTCTGTTCAGTGTCTCAGGGTCCTGATTTCCATAAACTTGATTTTCCATACCCCCTTTGCCATTTGTTTTCTGGATAGATATGGCTAATGGGAGACCAAATAGAAAAAGTGGAGGACTAAGGGGGAGAAGCCAGGTTACTTCACTGCCTTTCTTCTTGGCTTTTGGCTATATATCTAGCATAGACTGAGTCTCCATAATTCCATCCCTTTCTAGCAGACCTTCTCTCTGTGGCCACAATTTCTGTTGAGCCATTCCTTGCCATGATCCCAGTCCCCGCCTGGGCCTTACTTTCGTGAGTGGCTGTTTCTCTGTGGTTCCAGCTTCTGTCTAGATGCTCTGTATTCTTGGGCCTTTGAAGCATCAACTCTAGATGTCTCTCCAACTCTATAATAACTTTTGGGGCACCTGGGTGGCTCAGTCTGTTAAGTGTCGGGCTCTTGATTTCGGCTCAGGTCATGATCTCACAGTTAGTGAGTTTGAGCCCTGTGTCTGGCTCTGTGCTGACAGTGCAGAGCCTGCTTGGGCTTCTCCTCTCTTTCCCTCTCTCTCTTCTCCTCCCTATCTCAATATATATAAATATATATATGTGTATATATATATACATATACATATATAAATATATACATATATATATACATATACATATATATACATATATATGTATATGTATATATATACACACATATATATTTATATATGTATATGTATATATATGTATATATATTAGATATAGATATGGATATATAGAGATAGATAGATAGATACAATGACTTTTGTCTGACACTAATCTTTGGCTGCTGATGTGAAATTCTGGGTGTCTTCACCATTCCCTGATTGTCTTGTAGACCTTCCTCCTCCTTTGTAGCTAGTAGTCTGTATTAATGTCCTCAATTAAACTACTTGGTTTGGATTCTCCCCTTGATTAACCCTGACAGATTCAATGATGGTAATTCCACAATTGTTTTCTCATCAACTGACCTAGTGTAGACATTTGATTTTTAGAATTTTTTATAGAATTTGAATTTCAGAGGTCATTTTTATTTATTTTATTTATTAATTTTTTTGAGAGAGAGAGAGAGAGAGAGAGAGAGGGAGACAGCATGTGCCTGTGCACTCATGCATGTGTGCAAGTGCCCTCCCAAAGGGGGGGAGGGGCAGAGTGGAAGGGAGGGAGAGAATCTGAAGCAGGCTACACTCTCAGCCGAAGACCCACCAGGGGGCTCAATCTCAGGACTGTGAGATCATGACCTGAGCTGAAATCAAGAGTCTGACACTGAGCTGACTGAGCCACCCAGGCACCTCAGAGGTCATTTTTAAAAGGTAAGTATCGAACTATGAGTCGTTTCTTTTTTTATTCAAGAAAGTTTAAAAAATGCCTGCTCCAGACTAACTAAATAGAAATTCTGTGCCCAAGATCTATCGGTGAAAATATACAATGAAGTCCAAGACATGAGTACATTATCAAAGAAGAAAAGATTATTTTCATAATTTCTTCCTGTTAGTATTATAGTTCATAATATTTTGGAATTTTAAGCAGGAATAATTTAATTCGTTTTGAGTGTATCCTAAATAAAAGAACTTGAATTCTAAACTAAACCTCAAAATGTGTGTATTAAGATAGATTTTTTTCCTGTGACTTTCATGCATGTAGTTCCCACAAATTTAATAAACAAATGAATCAAATACTAGAAAAAATTATAACTAATCTCAGAATATGAATTTTCTGCTATATTACAGAGAATATCATAAAATAAGCCTGATATTTTCAACTTGCTATTTAACTCAATGCAAAAGAATCAAACTTACGGCTTCCTTTAACTTTGTAGATCATTTGTAATTTAAGGGGAAAATTTCTGTCCAAAATGAAAAGGGTGGATTGAATTCTGAAGTTCAAGAAAATCATATTAACCTAACATCTCAAGTAAAACAAAACCAGATTCTCTTAGGCAACCAGAGGGCTATATACATAAGTTTTCATTTTTGTGCAGATGGGTTGCATTCAAAAGGAAAGAGAACATGAAATAGGGTGTCCTGAGACATATACTTTTGTTTAATTGCCTAAATTGGTTATTTTCTGTTGCCCATGGTCATTGGGAAAATATTAATATATCAGGGTTATGGAACTTGTCTAAAGTTGCAGAATATCTGCTCTGATGGATTTATGTGACCAGCGGTGTTACTGTAAATAAATAAATTTATTAAATTGACCATTTTAAGCAAAAATACACTGAGGTAAGCTGAGAATTATCTGAGTTGGTGCAGCTGGTGCTTAGCAAATGTTATTGACCTTGAGAAATATTGCAATTTGCCAACAATAATAAAGCTCTAATTAAAAAATGGTTATTCAGGAAGGAAATCAACATTAATGAGAACATTTCTTAAAACTGTCTCTCAAAGTAATATACCCATAAAAATAAGTCAATTAGGAAAAAATGTAGTGTTTCAATGGTACATAAAGAGTTTGTAAAAGAAGAAACTAGGTCCAAGACTTAGCTGTGGATTCCATCATTATAAAAATGTAATATACTAATGGAAAAATATGTTTAAAGGTTGATGCAATTGTAAAAGGAACTAGGAAACATCTTATGAGAAGAGGTAAATTAATACAATGCTTATTTATTTATTTTTTAAGTTGATAGACTATTTTCTATTAGTTTTAGTTTACAGAAAACTGAGCAGAAAATATGGAGAATTCCCATACACCCATTCTCTCCCCTGAGCATAGTTTTCCTTATTATTAAACCTTGCATTAATGTGAATATTTGTTACAATTGATGAGCCCATGTTGATACATCATTATCTGAAGTTAACAGTTTAGAGTTCACTCTTTGTTCTGTGTATTCTATGAGTTTTGACAAATGTGTAATATATATCTCTACATTACAGTACCATGAAGGATAGTTTCACTGCTCTAAAAATCCCCTGTGCTCTCTATACACCCTTACCTCTGCCTCTCCCAACCTCTGGCAACCACTGATATTTTACTGTCTTCATAGTTTCACCTTTTCCAGAATGTTCTATAATAGAAATTATACAGTATGCAGCCTTTTCAGATTGAATTCTTTCACTTGCCAACATGCATGTAAGCTTTCTCCATGTCTTCTCATGGCTTGATAGCTCATTTATTTTTATTGCTGAAAAATATCTCATTGCATGGATGCACCACAGTTTGTTATCCATTCACCTAAGGAAGGACATGTTATGCTTCCAAGTTTTAGCAATCATAAGTAAAGCTGTTATAAATATCCATGTGCAGTTTTTGTGTGGACCTAAGTTATAACTCATTTGGGTATTTCTGAGATTTTTTAATATTTGTAACCATTTTATAAAAATTTTATGCTATAAATTAAAAAATTCAACTATGTTGACCAATTTTCAGAAAAAAATATATATAAGCAAATGTCCCTAAAGAAGAATTAGAAGGGCTGAATTGTCCTGTAATTACTAGAAAATTGAATCAGTAGTCAAAAATATTTCCACTAAGAAAATCCCAAGCACAGAGTCTCTATCAAGTCAAACCAGTGTTCAAGTAACAAATTATTTCAATCTTAATCAAACTTTTTCAGGGCACTGAAAACTTACTTATGAGGCTAGTGTGATTTTAATACCATAATGCAACAAAGATAGTAAAGAAAGAAAATCATGAGCAAAATTTATTTATGAAACATAGATGCAAAAATTATAAGTAATATGATTAGCAAAAAGCATTTAGAACATATATATAAAGTGTAAGTGGCATAATCCATGATGACAAAGTTGATTTTACTTCAGGAAGATAAAGTTGTATCAATATGAAAACGTTAATTAATATAATTTGCCCTATTATGAAATTAAAGATCATAAGATACCTCAACAATTACAAAAAGAGCACTTAATTCATTGATGTTGATGTTATTGAAAAATTAGACACAGAGGGGAACTTCCTTAATATGACTCTAAATCAATGGTAAACTTTATACACAGTGAGAACCCACTGAAGGCTCTACCTCTGAGTTCAGAAAGAAGACCGAGATTCCAAGCAATACCTCTTTTATTTGATATTTTACCAGTGTTTCTAACTAGTGCAGAATGACAAGAAAAAGAAATAAGTGTGTAAGGATTGGAAAGAATAAGGAAATAAAAACTCATTTGCAAATCATTTGCAAAGGAATAACCAAAAATACTTACAAATAAATTATTGCAATCAATACAAGAGTAAGGAGAAGTTGCTAAATAAAAATCTGCATAGTCAAATAAATTATGTTCCTAAGTTACAGTAATAAATGTAAGAATACAAACAGAAAGTTTAAAGGTAACATTTATAATAACACCAAGTATACAAACTACGTAAAAACATACCTGACGGAATGTGTTCAAGAATTCTGTGAGAAAAATTTTAAGGTTTATTAAAAGACTTTAACCACCATGTAAGTGAAAAGATAAATTATATTAATTTATTCCCCCCAAATGATTCCAGTCAGAATCATAGCATGTTCTTGCCATGGAAATTGACAAGCTGATTCTAAAATTTATATGTAAAGTCAGAGGGTGCGTATAACTAGACAATGTTGAAATAGAGGAATTAGTGCAAAGACTTGCTTTATTGGATATTAAAACTCATTACACAGCTATGATAATTAAGGTAATGTTGTGTGGGTACAGAGAGAGACTAATGAAATAAAATGGAGGGCCCAGAAGCAGATGCATAGTTATACAGACATACATGTGACAGAGATGACCTGAAAGATTGGTGGACGATGAGCAATCTCTTCCAAAAATACTGTTCAGACCAAATGTATCCATCTGAACAACAAATCAAAATACTATTTTACAACACACATAAAATCAAGTCTGGGCTGATTAAAGATCTGAGTGGAAAAGACAAAATTATCAACACAGGAAAATATCTTCATGATGTCAGGGGAGCAAATGATCTGTATCTTGGCTTCGGCTGGAGTATAAATTATGAAAAAATATACTAGTAGTCCACCAGTAATATTCTTAGAATTGAGTTTTTCATTCTTTTATGTTTTAACATGTAGCTTTTATGTTTTAATATGTATACTTTAAAGCATTGTTTCATGAAGAAAATATAAAGTGCTTCAAATGTAAAACAGTATAACAGCAATACTTCCTCAGCACTGCACAGTGAAAAATACAAAATTTGTATAAAGGCCTTTGTATATGCATTATAGTAAAACTTTAGTGTAGGAATATCTGATAGACTTGAAACATTCTTTGCCATTTACTTTATCTAACTGTTTCTATTTTGTTATTCAAATAATATTACAAGTTGACAATTTATTTCTAAAATATAAAAATAAAAATATGTGAGAAGGGAAATAATAAAAATGCCAAGTAAGATGTGTATGTGCACTTTGAAAATTAATTTTCTATTTTGCTTTATCAAATATGATTTAAGACTACTTTTACTTGCAAAAAGACTAATTACAGAGCTATGATAATTAAGATAATGTGGTGTGAGTACAGAGATAGACTAATGAAATAAAATGGAGAGCCCCGAAGCAGATGCATGGGTATACAGACATATATGTGACAGAGATGACCGTATTTATGTGAGATCATAAGGGTGGGGCCTTCATTCTATGGGGCTCGTGCCCTTATAAGATGAGGAGACACTGTCATGTGAGGGCACAATGAAAAGAGGATCCTTTGCAAGCCAGGAAACATTCTCACCAGGAACCACTGAGCTGGCACCTTGACTCTAGGTTTCCCAGCCTCCAGAGCTGTGAGAAAATAAATTTCTGTTGTTGAAGCCACTCAGTCTATAGTATTTTGTTATGACAGCCCAAGCTGACTAATACAAGACCTAAACATGCACAGCCATAAAACCTAACCCTCTGTGCCTAAATGTAGCATTTATGACACCTGGCATTTGTTCCATAATAATAAGCCTTTCCTTTCTGTCACCATTTGTAATTAATTAGCAGAGTTCCTTACAAACAATATGTATTCCATCCCTATTTTTTCAACCACTTTTATCATTTCACTGATCATCCAAAAGTTAATGAATCAAAACATCCATTTACTCTGCTCATAATCTTGTGGGTCTTGCATACAGGTCTCAGCTGGGGAGTTCTATTCTTCTAGTTCGTCTGGTCGTAGCTGGGATTCCACATGTGTTGGCAGCCACCTAAAGGTCTGCCTGGCAGAGGTCTCTCTGGAGGGTGGCTGGTCACCAGCTGGGACAACAAAAGTGATTGGGCTGCACACGTCTCACCCTCCGGCAGGCTAGCCTAGACCTATTTACATGGCAATTCCAGCATTCCAAGAAGCCAGGCCAAGCCTAGGCTTAGGACTTGAACTCTGTTCCTTCCACCTCAGACTGTTGTCCAAATCAACTCAAAAGACTAGGCCAGATTGAAGGGACAGAGAAGACCAAAAGCCGAGCATTGTGGCCATTTTTGCAATCTACCACAATTAAACAATGCATATGGATATTCAAATAGCATAGCTGAGGCAGTGATGGTGTTCCATCCCAACTGCCATGGCAGAGACGGCCAACAGTAATCTAAGGCAATGAAAATTGTCTTTTTAATTAGTTGATGGCATGACAGCCTATTCAAGTTATAAAAAATCTTTCAGAGGCGTAAAATCTTAACTCCTGGAGGGTGGCAGTCCTTTCCATTCCTTTGTGAATTAACCTTATCCATATCTGAAGCTCAAAGGAAGTGAACCTGTTTTTAAAAATCTATGCACTAATATTTTCCTTGTTACATGGAGTGATCTCTTAAATAGGTTGATCTAGGCTAGTGAGAATTTCCAGAAACCTTCCATAATCAGCCTAATAGAAGCATGCATTTTGAGGCTGAAATAATAAAGCAATATGCTTTTTTGTCTCCCAACTGCTCTGCAAATCTCTGTGTGCTAGTTTTTCCCTGCCCTTGGATGAAATCTCAAAGAAGCTCCGAGATAATAAAGCCCTCTAGGCTCTTTGACCCCTAAAACAGTTTTAGACCAATAATTAGTATGTTCAGTCCCAAGTAGTAATAGAAACTCCAAATTTTATTCTAGGTTAACTCTTCCATCCTTGTATTAATTAGGATGGATCAGGTTATACTGTGGTAACAGACAAACCCCCAGTAGGTTTGGGTTTTTGTTTGTTTGGTTGTTTTTGTTTGTTTACTTACCCTAAGTCCTCTCCAGACCAAAGTAGTAACTCCTCTTTGCAGGAACTCAGCAACAAAAGCCATCTATCTTGGGATGCTGCCATTTTGATATGGCACCTCCTTACTGCTGCTGTGCAAGGGTCACACAGAGTCTTCTCGCTGCTACCGTTTGAAAGCGACACATGGCATTTCCAGTCCCATTTCTAAAGTTGCACATAGTCACATGCCCCATGTAAACGAAAGGGTCTGGAAGTTGTGCCTTTCATAATTAGAAAAAGAAACTAGAATGATATTGATGAGTTCTACTTCTGGGGGCCCTACCACTCTCCCTGCTTGCGCCTGCTAGGAATAGGAGATATGGGAGACTTCTTTTCTATTTTATTGCCTCGTGTTTCTGCCCCTGATCCTCTACCCCCACAGTTCATGAAATCAAGGTATAGATGCCATTACTCCTCCAAGATGGAACGAAGAAGAGAAAGGAAAGTAAGGGGCAGTAATGGCCTTACTTTCCTGGGACTGTTGTGAGCTGGTGAAACACTGTCTGGCTTGGCCAGTGTTTTACAATGGATTCTTTCTTCTGTTGTGGGCTGCATAGGTTCTTTGGAGGTTCTGCCATTACTGAAGACTGCTCACTGGTAGTTCTCTGACATTTTCCCATTGACAATTTTCAACTCTTGTTGGTCCGTCTGTACCTGGGTCTCTACCACACTTCCTAGACAAAGTCCCTTTGTCTGACTGAGGTCTGACACAAGGTCACTTCCCTAGTTCAGAGGAAAAACACGCACATCGACTTGTTGATAGAAAAGATTATATCCCACATTGAAGCCATCTTCTTGGCTACCATTATCCACTTTACCCACTTCCAGGCTTTTAAATTCTTCAGCTCTGGGACAGACACCAGTCTTCTGTATCACCCATGCTTCAAGAAATATAAATCAAGTCGGACGCCTGGGTGGCATAGTTGGTTAAGCGTCTGACTCTTGATTTTGGCTCAGGTCATGATTTCACAGTTTGTGAGTTCCAGCTCCACCTTGGGCTCTGTGCTGGCAGCATGGAGCCTGCTTGGGATTCTCTCTCTCTCTCTCTCTCTCTCTCTCTCTCTCTGTCCCTCCCCCACTCGTGCTCTCTATCTCTCAAAATGAATAAATAAACATTAAAAATATAAATCAAGTCTTCTGATTCATCCTCTTAGTGTCATCGGGTGAACTGGGGAGACCTGGGCCCCGGGGCCTCAACCCAGCCAGACTCGGAAGAGTCACTGAAGATTCTTGGTCTTGTCTCAAGAAGAGAAGGAATTCAAGGACAGACACACAGCACAGATGAGTAACATAAGCAGGAAAATTTATTAAAGCAAAAAGTACACTTTCAATTTAAGAGAGTGGGCTAATTCAAGAGAGGGAGACAGCTGCATCCCTGGGACGTGAGTTTCTGTCTTTTTATCTGCAATTGTTAACTAGGGGGTAGAATACTCATTATCTGGAGTGATAAGCAGGGTTTCAACCTTTTTCTTCCTAATTTGGTCACAGTATCCATCATCTTGGGCCTGTCTGGTTTGATTGAGCTTCTTGTGGAGTGCTACCAGGACAGGCCTCTGACCTTGCCTGGCTGGCCATGACTTCCTCCTTGCTGCCCTCTAGGTAGCCTGTTAGAGCCTCAATGTCTACTCTAACATTAGCATCCCTTTTAACTGGTCTTCATTGTCCCATTCTTATTCTTGTATTTCACTGTGTTTCACAGTATATCATATAGCTATTATAAAAATAAATTGAGTTCTATCACTCCCTACTTAAGACTTCCAGTGGTTTCCCATTGCACTTAGAAGAAATTTATACCCTGCCCTATAAGGTTATGTCTGATTTAGTCCTTGTCTATCTTTCAACCTTACTTTGTATCAGTGGTTTCCAAACATTTTCGACATTAGATTTACATGGTATGCTTTAAGGGAAAAAAAAGAAAAGAAATCCTGATGCCTTGGTTTTACACTTTGCTATTTAAATGAGAATATCTGAAGGTAGCAGTCAGACATCATTGCTATTATTTTTTTTTTAATTTTTTAAAAGATTTATTTATTTTTGAGACAGAGAGAGACAGAGCATGAGCAGGGGAGGGGCAGAGAGAGAGGGAGACACAGAATCGGAAGCAGGCTCCAGGCTCTGAGCCATCAGCCCAGAGCCCGATGCACGGCCCGAACTCACTGATGGTGAGATCATGACCTGAGCCGAAGTCGGACACTTAACCAACTGAGCCACCCAGGCGCCCCCAGACATCATTATTTTTTAAAGATACCCACATGATTCCAGTGTGCAGCAAAGTTTGGCAACTCCTGTTTTACACCATTCTCCCTTGCTTCCTAAGCTCTACTTTCACTGGCATTCTTTTCATTTCCTAAAGGTTTTCTGGCATAATAAACAATATATATGGTCTTTGTCCTCATTTCCTGGCACAGGAAAACCCTTGGCATTTCCTAAGTGATAGGACTGTCTTCATTATGCTACTGAGGTGAGCCAAGGTGGGCTACTAGATAGCTTCAGGAAGGCAGCTGCTCACTGAAAAGAACAAGCACCAGATTAGAAGGTGGGAACTTTGATTCAGCCCAATACTGTTGGAGGAAAGGGAGGTTAGAAAATGAATTCAGTCACCTAGCCAATGATTAATCAATCATGCCTATGTAATGAAACTTTCTTTTTTTTTTTTTATTACTTTGATGATGATGATGATGACGGTGATGATGGTGACAGTAAAGTGACTTTTAACTACCACTCGACTGTCTTGTTGAGAAAATCAATATAAACATATATTCCCCGAAATGATGCCAAAAAAAAAATACTGGTAAAGAAAAAAGTCCTTTACACTGCATTTATATATTTACTGACGGAAAATTATTGAAAGTTGCCATGCATGGTGACAGTATTTCCACAAAGCAATATGAACGTGAAACTGCTCTCTCGGAGCACAGGAGCTTTCTAGTTTGGCATGCCTCTAAGGCCATGTTCTGTGTAATGAACTCCCTATTCCACTACCTTACTCTTTTTGAATCACTTATAAAGGCATACTCACACACTGTGCCTTGATGTTATTTGGCTCTATTCTTCTCCGAAACACAATCTAAACACCAGTGAAGTTTCATAACAGTATTCTGTTGTAAAATGTTCACTTAGATAAGAGGTCATCAAACTTTGGTCTACTGGCCTAATCTGAATCCCCCCTCCCCGCACGATTTTTAAATAAAGTTTTATTGTAACATAGTCATGCGTCAATTTTTTTTGTTATTGCCTGTGGCTGCTTTCTTGCTATAATGGCAGAGTCGAGTAGCTGTGATAGAGATTGTATGGCCCATAAAGCCTGAAACATTTACCATCCAGTCCTTTAGAGGAAGAGTGTGCTGACTCTTCGTTGAAACAATTGACATTATCTCTGAAATGAAAGAATGCATATGCACAAAATTCTCTCAGTACTCTCCTGATACTTGAGACTGTATCTGTGGATCCCAGGTTTAGAAATCTTCATCTATTTCCTTGAAAGCACTGATCCGGATTACTTTCCTCTAGTCAATGTTGCATCTCCAAAAGCAAAACTACAGTTTGAGAAGTAAAGGATGCTTTTCCTTACATTTTGTCCCAAAGTCTGAGAGGTGTAGTTTGTAGGCTGGCAGGGAGAAACTATCTGTGTGAAGATATTTGTGAAATTCAACAGCTTATTTACTAGCTTCTTTTGCAGGAGAATTTTAAGGCAGGTATTTGAGACATCTTGCAGAAAAATCTTTCAGAATTTCTCTCTTACATTTAGCTTCACGTGTATTTATAGATGGATTTATGCTGAACTTATGGTAGTAATATGATGAGATTTTGGCCTCTATTTTTCAAAAATTTTCTCAACTGAAATATATACTAATCTGAGAACATTTCTCTAAACATGAATTAAATTTTTTTTAATGTTTATTTTTGAGAGAGAGAGACAGACAGAGTGCAAGCGGGTGAGGGGCAGAGAGAGAGGGAAACAGAATCTGAAACAGGCTCCAGGCTCTGAGCTGTCAGCACAGAGCCTGATGCAGAGCCTGAACCCATGAACTATGAGATCATGCCCTGAGCCAAAGTTGGATGCTTAACCTACTGAACCACCCAGGCGGCCCTAAAGATGAATTTTTTTTAAGATCAAAGAAAAATGGGCATTACTTTTGGCAAAAATGAACTGACTTTCTAAGCATCAAAGCTGTTTAAAGTGTTTTGAAAATACAATTTTGCTATTCATTTGTTTTCCCTTTAGAATCAGTGTATTGTGCATGCCAGCTATGATACTTTGCTTTGGATGGGATGCTAAAGAGTGATCTCAGTTCAAATAGGTTGAAATCCCTCATTAGGTACTAAACAGCAGCATGAGGGAAATTGGTTTCTTTTAATCTTTCACATAAAGAGGCAATCTCTTTGTATGCAAATACAGCGTTTTGCATATTGATTGTATTTTCTGATGATTGAACTTACACATTTATAAGCTAAATGTCATTCTTTTAAAAGAGGGTGCACAGTAAATATCAATTTCCATAATTTCCCCTAACAAGTTACTACTCCAGCGTGCCAAACACTCTTAACAGTGCAATTCATGTCTTCTTTTTATACTTCTGTAAATGCATAAAGAATTCTTAGCATTCAAACCAAACAGCAAGGAAACTCCTCTCTTCCATGTCCAATGTAAATTCTCATCCTGTATGTGGGGAGTAAGGTGACCAACTAGCCCTGGTTTGCCGGAAACTTTCCTGGTTACAATGATTCAAGTTTACACCCAAGGATACCTCTTATTCCTGAGCAAAATGGATCGTTGGTAATTTGGAGTGCTGATGGTGATCTGTGTTTTTTTATATACTTTTAAATTTGTATGTAATTTCAAACTTTTAGAGAAGCTGAATACGTGTGTGTGTGTGCGTGTGTGTGTGTGCGTGTGTGTGTGTCCACACACACACACGCACACACATGCCTTTTACTCAGATGAGTAACTGCTTAATTTTTCGCCACTTGTTTCCTTAAAGTAATTCTTTCATACCTAGCACATTAGGTTTAAACTAAATTAAATACAGCCCTTTGTCTTTTCTGGATGCTCACGTTATAATAGGGATCCATATTATAACTACCAATATAATTTATGCATTTAAAATTTATTTCTTGGGACTTGGACCTTAATGATCTTTTCCAGTAGTTGATAATTATTGTATGTTTACTTAAAAGACATATTGTTGGTCATGTTTATGATTCCTTTGTGGCTGACTCTGGTTTGGAATGACAACCCTAAACAGTACATTGTTCCTATGGGAAACTCCATCTGCTTGAGAGTGATTCACTTTTAGATGTGGCTTGTGGTGAGAATCTGGACTGTCTTCCTCTGCTTACATCTAAACAAGCTGGGGTTCACCCACAAATAGACTTCCCATGAAAGATCCTATGAGAAAGAAGGGAGAAAACAATCTGAAAGTAGTAGTCTCCAATGTTGAGGGAAAAAGGAAAAAAAAAATAGTAGAGAAAGAAAGGAAAAAAGGGTCATCTGAAAGTAGGGGAGAGTAGAGACAGAAAGAAGGTAGAAAAATGCGAGCTAAGTGATAGGTGAAATACGGAAAGTACTTTCAGAAAAACAACTTATATATCATCAGAAACCCTGTTTACTATTTCAAAACTACCGACACAAGAACTTTTATATTTTTAAAATCACTCCTATTCTTCATAATCACTTCTTATCTATGCTATTTTGTTTTATGGCACCACAAACGTACCAGTTTAGGCAGATACCACAGAAAGATATGAGCACCAGGAGAAGAGAACAAAGACTGTGGGTTAAGCACTGTGCAAAATGTCATAATGATAAACGGATTAGATGCATGCTATATATGAGGAACAAGATTTTAAGCCAAAGATTGAAAAAGTTCTAAATAGTTGGATTGATAATAAATGAATGACATTGTTCATGAGGCCATACTGATTTTTTAATTTTTGCTGAAATTCCAGCATTTTATTGGCCTGAGCAGAATTGCATGCAGCTGGAACCAGGTTGATTTATATGTGGAGGGTTACTACTAATATGGTCACAATTTCCACTTAAATGAAAGTCTGTAAATAGTAAAATATCCTAATAAAATAGTGTCTTTTAAATACGCCAAGATGGATTGATCACCAAATATTATCCTCTTTCTTTCTTTCTTTCTTTCTTTCTTTCTTTCTTTCTTTCTTTCTTTCTTTCTTTCTTTCTTTCTTCTTTCTTTCTTTCTTTCTTTCTTCTTTCTTTCTTTCTTTCTTCTTTCTTTCTTTCTTTCTTTCTTTCTTTCTTTCTTTCTTCTTTCTTTCTTTCTTTCTTTCTTTCTTCTTTCTTTCTTCTTTCTTTCTTTCTTTCTTTCTTTCTTTCTTTCTTTCTTTCTTTCTTTCTTTCTTTCTTTCTTTCTTTCTTTCTTTTTTGTTTAAGTGTTTTACCTGCTCAATTCAGGGTCATTCCATCACCCTCCCCTCCCCTCCCCTCCCCTCCCCTCCTCTCCCTTTCCCCTTCCCCTTCCCCTTCCCTTTCCTCTTCCCCTTCCCCTTCCCCTTCCCCTTCCCATCCTTCTCAGATAATCCTTGCCATCTTCCTTTTAGCTTTAGTCACATTTCTTCTTTTTTATACCATTCCTGAAATGTTATAGACTAGTACATGAAGTATGGTCCACTGACATGATGCAGTCACACAATGCCTGTTTTGAGGACTTGTATAGAAAGTTTGCTCAATGCCATAATGCTCAGAATGTTCCTATTCTTGGACAATATATGTTATCTCTGAAGGTGTGATTCAGATTTTTAAACTGTGAGAACAGGTTCCTCATTGTCTCTTGATCACTGTCATTATGGTGCTGTGCCTTATTTCCAGACCTGGATATCTTTTCTTTCTTTTTTTTTTTTTTAGTTTAAGTTTTTAAATTTACATCTAAATTAGTGTATAGTGCAACAATGATTTCAGGAGTAGATTCCTTAATACCCCTTACCCATTTAGCCCATGCCCCCTCCCACAGCCCCTCCAGTAACCCTCTGTTTGTTCCTCATATTTATGAGTCTCTTATGCCTTGTCCCCCTCCCTGTTTTTATATTATTTTTGTTTCCTTTCCCTTAAGTTCATCTGTTTTGTCTCTTAAAGTCCTCATATGAGTGAAGTCATATGATTTTAGTCTTTCTCTGACTGACTAATTTCACTTAGCAGAATACCCTCCAGTTCCATCCACGTAGTTGCAAAGGGCAAGATTTCATTCTTTTTGATTGCTGAGTAATACTCCATTGTATATATATACCACATCTTCTTTATCCATTCGTCCATCGATGGACATTTGGGCTCTTTCCATACTTTGGCTATTGCTGATAGTGCTGCTATAAACATGGGGGTGCATGTGTCCCTTTGAAACAGACCACCTGTATCCCTTGGATAAATGCCTAGTAGTGCAATTGCTGGGTCATAGGGTAATTCTATTTTTAGTTTTTTGAGGAACCTCCATACTGTTTTCCAGAGTGGCTGCACCAGCTTGCATTCCCACCAACAATGCAAAAGAGATCCTCTTTCTCCGCATCCCACCAACATTTGTTGTTGCCCGAGTTGTTAATGTTAGCCATTCTGACAGGTGTAAGGTGGTATCTCATTGTGGTTTTGATTTGTATTTCTCTGAGGATGAGTGATGTTGAGCATTTTTTCATGTGTCGGTTGGCCATCTGGATGTCTTCCTTGGAGAAGTTATCTATTCATGTCTTTCGCTCATTTCTTCACTGGATTATTTGTTTTTTGGGTGTGGAGTTTGATAAGTTCTTTATAGATTTCAGATACTAACCCTTTATCTGATATGTCATTTGCAAATATCTTCTCCCATTCTGTCAGTTGCCTTTTAGTTTTGCTGATTATTTCCTTTGCTGTGCAGAAGCTTTTTATTTTGATGAGGTCCCAGTAGTTCATTTTTGCTTTTGTTTCCCTTGCCTCCAGAGACGTGTTGAGAACAAGAAGTTGCTGCAGGCAAGATCAAAGAGGTTTTTGCCTGCTTTCTCCTTGAAGACTTTGATGGGTTCCTGTCTTACATTGAGGTCTTTCATCCATTTTGAGTTTATTTTTGTGTGTGGTGTAAGAAAGTGGTCCAGGTTCATTCTTCTGCATGTTGCTGTCCAGTTTTCCCAGCACCACTTGCTGAAGAGACTGTCTTTATTCCATTGGATAGTCTTTCCTGCTTTGTCAAAGATTAGTTGGCCATAAGTTTGTGGATCCATTTCTGGGTTCTCTATTCTGTTCCATTGATCTGAGTGTCTGTTCTTGTGCCAGTACCATACTGTCTTGATGATTACAGCTTTGTAGTATAGCTTGAAGTCTGGGATTGTGATGCCTCCTGCTTTGGTTTTCTTTTTCAAGAACGCTTTGGCTATTCAGAGTCTTTTCTGATTCCATACAAGTTTAGGATTGTTTGTTCTAGCTCTGCGAAGAAAGCTGGTGTTATTTTGATAGGAATTGCACTGAATATGTAGATTGCTTTGGGTAGTATCAACATTTTAACAATATTTGTTCTTTCTATCCAGGAGCATGGAATCTTTTTCCATTTTTTTTTGTGTCTTCTTCAATTTCTTTCATAAGCTTTCTGTAGTTTTCAGTGTATAGATTTTTCACCTTTTTGGTTAGATTTATTCCTAGGTATTTTATGGTTTTTTTGTGCAATTGTAAATAGGATCGATTTCTTGATTTCTCTTTCTGTCATTTCATTGTTGGTGTATAGGAATGCAACCGATTTCTGTGCATTGATTTTATATCCTGCAACTTGGCTGACTTCGTGAATCAGTTCTAGCAGTTTTTTGGTGGAATCTTCTGGGTTTTCCATATAGAGTATCATGTCACCTGCGAAGAGTGAAAGTTTGACCTCCTCCTGGCCGATTTGGATGCCTTTTATTTCTTTTTGTTGTCTGATTGCAGAAGCTAAGACTTCCAATACTATGTTGAATAACAGTGGCGAGAGTGGACATCCTGTCTTATTCCTGACCTTAGGGGGAAAGCTCTCAGTTTTTCCCCATTGAGGATGATATTAGTGTTGGGTCATTCATATATGGCTTTTATGATCTTGAGGTATGATCCTTCTATCCCTACTTTCTTGAGGGCTTTTATCAAGAAAGGATGCTGTATTTTGTCACATGCTTTCTCTGCATCTATTAGGCTACCACACAACATGGAAATTGTAGGTAATATACACCATTGTTCCTAGCAAGAACTTTGGTCTAGAATGAATATTTAAAATCACAGATGACACCACAGCTTTACAAAATCCAGTTGTTAAATCTGCCTTTCTGAGGCCATAGTACTGGGGCTGACAGAGGAGACACTGATTGGTTTGAATTTAGAGTCAGATTATAAACATCAAGGTAATCTGTGCTTTATGTTCTCCTGGAAAAGTCCTACTCACCCAGGGAAAGGGAAGCTCCAAGATTGGAAGGTCAGCTACCTCTTAACCCCTAGGGGAGTGTGGGGAGGTGGGCTGGGGAATGGTTGCAGCCACAGAAAGAGGATAACAATGAGCTGTGTCTTTTCTTTTTTTAAATTCTCTACCATAGGGGCACCTGGGTGGCTCAGTTGGTTAAGCGTCTGACTTAGCTCAGGTCATGATCTCATGGTTCATGGTTTGGAGCCCTGCGTCAGGCTCTGTGCTGACAGCTCAGAGCCTAGAGCCTGCTTTGGATTCTGTGTCTCCTCTTCTCTCTGCCCCTACCCTGCTCATGCTCTGTCTCTATCTGTCTCTCAATAATAAATAAACATTAAAAAAATTCTCAACCATAGGCTATTCGTAGGACAGTTAGCTTCATATTATGAAGCACAAGCTTTAATAATTCTGTTACTCATATTTTTAAATTACTCAGAGAATATGCAGTATATTTCTAGTACCTTAAAACTTACTATAATAGGCTTTCATGCACATTATTTTATTTGATCATCACAAGAATTTTATGAATTATCTCTTATCCCTTTCGTGGGATAGGAACCAAGAGTCTGAGAAGCTGTGATGTTCTCAAGTCTATACAGCAAATAAACAGGGGTTCACTTGTGTCAGGTGTGCTGCTAATCAGTAAGAGTAGAGCCAGGATAGCGACTAAAATTTAGAATTCTGAGTCTCCTATCCTATCTTGTGTCCAGATGCTTCTATTCCTGATGAGTATAGTTGATAGAACTCTTTCTTCTTCCCTATTAAAGTATGTTTATGGTCCATGCTACTTTCATTTCTGGCTGTATCATTTTTTCACTTATTAGAATGTAAAGTCCCTGAGAACAAGGTTCATTTTTGCTTTTTGTTGTTGTTTGTTTTATTGTACAGGTTCTGTAGGACAGTTTCACTCACATAAATTGTGCAATGTAAAATCACTGTGATATAGGAAGTTCTGTAAATATAATTATTAGCCTGTGGGTAATTAAAAAGTAAATCTTTTTTTTTTTTTTTTAGGGGAGGGGATGAAAACTAGCTTGAGCTGCTCTTTTCCCAGGCACTTAATTATTTTAATTGATTGACATCTAGTACAGAAGCATGAATAGGTGGAAGTAACAGATTTGTCACAATATGTAGAACAAATAAAATCTTACTCATAAAAATATAAATTATTTGGAACATTCAGGTTTGTCATTTGACCTTGTAGGTACTCAGTGTGTGTGTGTGTGTGTGTGTGTGTGTGTGTGTGTGTGTGTGTGAAAGAAGAGAATGTAATACTAGTTAAATCCAGAAATGGAAGTAATGAGAACTAGGGACAGGGAAGCTGTAGCATTTTTTTCATCCAAAACAATGTCAACTCCAACAGCAAAGCTTTATGAGAGAGTTCAGTTATCTGTGTGAGCTGATGAGCACCCCTTCCTTTTCACTTCCCTTTCCAAAGTATACAGCTGAAAACCATTATTAATGGAAACACCCTGTGAAGTCAGTGATTCATACACCCTATCTGTTAGTTTTTGTTGCTAAAATGCCATTTTACCTCTTAACCCTTTGGGAAAACTAACAGGACATTCCAAACATAGTCCCCAAGTTTTCACTCGCTTACATCCAGTTGCAGAAAGTTTCTGAGTTACAAGTAATTACTGCGTCCGGGAACTGGCAAAACTTGACAAGAGATCAGGTATTTCCTGGCCAAACTCTGTATCTCAGGCTATTGTATCCTTAAAGCCAGGGAAGGATGATTCCAGAGCAGTCACCAACAGAATTTGGGGTTTGGGAGGACTGAAATAAAAACTGTGAGTGAGTGAATGAGTGAGTGTGTGATGTGTCTGTGTACGTTGGGATCAGAGGCCAGGAAGGGAGGAAAACAAGGAGGCAGAAAAAGTCATGATTTAAACGCATTTAAAATAAATTCGTTAAGAAATAAATCAAAAATAAAATTTGAATATTTTGCTGCAGTTAAAATGAATAAACTAGATCTATGTACCAATATGGATAGACAAGATGAAAAATAATATTGAATAAGAGTCATGATTTAAAACTCATTTAAAATAAATTCGTTGAGAAATAAATCAAAAATAAAATCTGAATATTTTGCTGCAGTTAAAATGAATAAACTAGATCTGTGTACCAATATGGACAGATAAGATGAAAAATAATATTGAATAAGAGTCCATCTTGCACAAAATTATTTAGCAATGATGTCCTCCAAGTAAAATTTAAAAGTAAAAAATTATATATGGATATATACATGTGTAGCGTGATTATTTTTTTAAGTGCCTGGATATTCTGGTTAATGTTTTTTTGGGAGGGTTATGGAGAAGGGGTAGGGAATAAAACTGGGGAAACATTGATTTAATTTTAATATTTTATTTTCTCCAGTGAAGAAAAATTTTAGTGTCACATGTGGCAGACTCAATTATGAGTGGTGGTTCCATGGGTGATGGTTGTTCTATTTAAATATGTATGTGTGTGTAAATATATATATATATATATATATATATATATATATTTTTTTTTTTTTTTTTTTCCAAATTAGGAAGAAAAAGTGAATTTTTATCCTTGAACACCATTCGTACTTTGAGAAAACCGATGGTAATAAAAGTGTGGTGGTTTAAGATGTACATTACAAAAAGGAGTAATTGATCTCATTTTTAAGTGTTCTGCTGATAACACTTTAGTAATTTAAGAAGTGACAGCATTTTCTTTAAAAATGTTCACCACATTACTTAATTTTTAAGGTCCATCAATTGTATGAAATACTTTAATGTTGGGTTAACAAAGATTTTCTGTATTCACTTTACGTTCAGTGCTGATGCATTAACTCAGAGGTGTTTCCTTTGGGTTTTCCATTCCTGAGACGATTGATAATGTACTTTTGTTTACCTATTTTATTTCATTCACCGTTGGTGTCCTTGTGAAATTTCCACTAAATTTAGGCAGAAAAAGAGATCCTCCTTCAGATCTTTGTGTGGGGCAGAGCAGGGATTGGGTCTACTTCTGCCCCCATGGGTCAAGTGTTGGTTTCTGAATCAGCCCAACAACTCACCTCTGGGTGGGCCACACGAGATGGACAGCTCTGTGGTCTTATTTCTGCTTTAGTTTCTGGTTCCTGGGTTGATATATTAACTGCTCAAACATAAAAAAAAATGTTTTAAATTTAATAAATTGTTTCATTTAAAAAGGCTGTTGTTCAAACATGCAAAATAATGCTGGACACAGTAAAAAAATGGGACTCTTCTTGGGTCCCATCACCTGCTTCTCCAGTATCTTTTCTGCAATCTTATTTGCCATTAGGGGTTCTGCAGGTGAAAAATTCTGTGTTCATTAGGAAGATATTTTTTAAGGAGGTAAACCTTTTCTCCATATATACCATTTTACTCCCTCCCCTCTGCCCTCTCATCGTTTCTAAGCAAAGGACCTTGTTCTTAGTTGACTCCTATCATTTGATGTTATTTCTACTATAGGGTATTTGTATTTATAATAATAGTATCTGCTTCAAGAGAGAATCTTCTTTAATATCAAAGGGAATGATGCTGTTTATGAAGGTAAAGAGATGGGCAAGAGGGTCAAATTCCAAGTACTGGTCCTGCTCAGAAGCTGCTCAAATCCTACCTTAAGTCTGGATATCTCTCTCCCCTTTTGACCAAAAAAATGTTTTTAAAGATAGTACATCAAAGTTTACTTTAGGAACCGAGGATATTTATTGAAGCTGAGACCTTGCTGGACAAGATGAGGCATTTACCCTGCAGCATTTTCAATATTATATAAGAAAAAATGCTAGTAGTATCAACATTTAAAAGTTACAAATCTTTAATAATTTGTGTTTCTTAACTTCCTTCAGTCCGTCACCAAGAGATGAACATTTGTTCACGTTTTAATTGCTTGGCACATAGTGGAAACAAATTCCATACACATTCAACAATTTGATATAATATATTTGAAAATGATATATTTTTATAAGCTGGCAGGTCCCCAGTTTCCCAGTAGATTTTAAAAGAATCTTAGGAAATATAAGTTTTGATAGAAAAAAAAAAAAAAAAACAAGGTGCTAGTTGGACATTGACTCTATTGAAAAAGAGCCACAGTTCTTTTTTTTTTTTTTTTCTGTCACAGGTACTATTAACATTGTGCTTTAACAATTTAAATACTTTGAATGGAAAGGACAATCTTTTTATATATTTTTCACGTCTGTGTTAATATATATTACAGGAGAATGGAAGTAGCTAAATGTTGATAGTGAAAAAAAAACATCTTGGTGATTTCAAATACATTGGAATGAAAAACTGAAAATAGGAGAAATGTCAATAAAATCAATTAAGTTTTGAGGTTATATCGGTAATAAATAGTACATGTTGCCCGTCAACAATGCTTCGCCTTTCCTCAGCAATGTCCCTTCTGTGTCGACCATCTCCAAGATCCTTCCAATTGGAATAAATCCTTATATAATAACGGTACCTAAAATATCCAGTGCTAGGCATTTTAGAAGTAGGGATCATTCTAGTTTATAATTGCAGTTTGTGGAACATGTTAAAATACAAGGGCTTTGAAGCCAAAGGAATGTGGGAAATATTTCGTATTATGTTTTTCCCTTGGAAATTCGTAATGAACTTCTGTAAAATTTAAGAACTGAGATCTGGGGTATAGAAACTTGTTTAACTTGTTTAATTACTGATTTCCCAGACAATAGAGCTGTTTCATTTAGTGTTATGGAGCTAGTGTTCCAAGAGCCATAATTTAGGAAGCAGTGGATTAACCCAACATTTATATCTCAACAGTTTTGGAGGTTAATTTTTCAGGCTATTCTTCTTAACTTGCACTTTGTTTTTTTTCTCTTGTTTTATTTGTAAATTATCTCCAATGTGGGGAAATTATTTCTAGCAAAACATAATTGAAAGCAGTTACCTCAATGTTACCTAAGCTACCATGTACAGAAATAAATTTAAAAGAATCAATAATATCATCAAAAACCAGAATTTCTACTAAAAAAAAAACTTGTTGCTATTAGTGCATCTAAAAAATTCAGGATAATACTATTGGAAATTTTAAAACTTTTATGTTGGTAATTATGAGATGCTTAGAAAAAATGAAAAATAACCAAAAACTAATGTATTACTAATTACAGCCCAGGAAAAATTTTTAGGAAGAAGTAGCTGCCTTTTCCTTGAATTTCCTAACCTAGTGTGTTATTACAATAAAAATGCATTACCACGGAAGAACAAAATGGAAAATACTAGCTTGGCCTTACTCAAAGTTAAAGAATTTTTGTACTTCCAATGTGATATCTGTTAAGAGACAAAGGAAGTGAAAACTCATGAAGAATAATTTGAAGAATAATAATAGTTTTATAAAGTGGATAAATGGGTTCTGTGTTATTACAAAATTGGGAGAAAATAGAGCTTAATAAAAATAATTAAAAAGAAACACAAGAGTAAATGAAGACATACCTAAAAATTTTAAATTAATGGAAAATGTGAGTAAGATCCCAATTGATCAAATACAGAGCATGTAAAATAAAGGGGCTCTCTGCCTCTTAAAGTAGTAGTAAGTATCAAAAAAGACACTTTGCATAATGATATAATGATCATTACAGAGTGAAAATGTAAATAAGTTCAAGAAAGATTTTAAAATGTTCATACATAACTTTTGTGACTTTTAAACATGTTATGACTACCTCAAATAACTATTGGAAACAGATAGTATGGGTGTCTGTGTGTATGTATGTATTTTTAGCTTATTAATTTTATTTTTGAGGGAGAGAGTACACTCATATGAGCAGGGGAGGAGCAGAAAGAGAGGAGAGAGAGAGAATCCAGCATGGAGCATGATGTGGGCTTGAACTCATGAACCATGAGATCATGATCTGAGTTGAAATCAAGAGTCCGATGCTTAACTGACTAAGCTACCCAGGCACCCCGGAAACAGCATTTAAATAAATAAGAACCCTGACTTTCTGAGGCAATATAATCGAGTGTAGCCTCTGGAGTATAACCATCCAGTTTGTTACCACATCTCCACTTAGGTGTGATATTAGAATGTTACTTAATTTCTTTAAAGGTCATTATTTTCATCTGTAAAATGGGGAAATAACAAGCCTATCTTATTGGATTGTTGTAAAGTTCTTAGCACAATGCCAAGCACACAGCAGATAGGTAAAAATGCTATTTTTTTTTACTATTATAATATGCATAATTGGTGACACTTCATTGAACTTTTGAGGACAAAAAAAGACCTTCCACAACTCTTCATAACTATTCTAAAAGACCAGATATTGAACTTGGGGAAACCTGGCAAGATCTATCATATTTTTAACCTCTTATGTAATATTCCCAATGGTACAATTTTGAAATTATGTAACTATTTTAAAATTTATTATATGCCTAAATCTTTCTCAACTGTATTTGATGATATCCCATGCCCATCATTTTTTCAACTTGATTATTTATATTATATGAAGCATCATTGAATATTTTAACTTAACTTTTATTATTTTGCAAATATTTACTTATCTCTAGACTGGAAGAGAATTCTTCGCCCTGTCCTAGTGATCAAATTCTTTCTATTTTAATTTTGTCTGGTATGATGTTAAAAGAAGAAAGTTGCTTTTCCTTCACTATTGAAGTTTTCTGAATATATTTACTGTAAGTAATGAACTTTAATTACTTTTGCAATTACAGCTTATTTGATTGAATTTTCCACTGACTGCACAAAACATCTGTCCTACTGGGACCATGCATAGTCTCTGATCTGGGTACAATATGCTGTTAAAATATAGTAACATCTGTAGTCCATTAATTTCTAAAGCAATAGGCAAGTTGGGCTTCCAAATGGTTCAGCCAAGTTTATACTTGGGAATTCTGTTTCTTTGATTTCCATCTCTAAGTGGACTGAGACAACTCACTTTCTGCTTTGTTTTGGTCTTTACTTAGTATTTGATAAAGCAATATCAACAATTAACAAAGTACTTGATTTTATGCTTTACTTTATTCCGACTGCACTATCCCCAAAGATAATAGAAATAAAAGTGGTGCAAAGGTACTTTATTACAATTACACTGACATCAGTATGCTGTTACTGAATTGTTAAGCGATGTGAAGATATTTTGTGATAATGGCTGTTTTGTGTGGACTTCTTTGAAGATTAAGTCTAAGGGTAGTTGAAAGGTGGGAAAGAGGCTCCTAGGATTGCAACTTTTTAATTTTGTCTGAATGTACAATGAAAGGCTATCATTACCATTATCCTTGTCTCTTGTTCCTTGCAGAAATATTTTGTCTAATACAGAAATATTTTTCTAATAAAGTCTAGAGATAATTTTTTGCACCCTTATGTTTTAGCCAAAAATAGGGGAGGCATAAAGAAATCATGGAGAAGGACTAATGTTGGCATAAAAGGGCCCAATGCAGCTACCAATACAGGTCATTTGTTTGTCATGTAGATTTTGAAACCGCCATATCATTTTACCCAAGTCTGGTGTGTATTCTTCAGCCAATAACAACAGTGACTCCAATTTCCAAAATAGAAAATACTGCCTAACAAAGTCTCTATTAGCAAACCGTAATTGTAGAAACTGCTAATGTTCACATATGTTTTCTATGCTTTCTTGCAGTTCTGATTGTCTTTTGACTGGTTTCTGGCCAATGAGATATGGGTAGAAGTAGTATGCCACCTCCAAGGTTGTCCCCTCAACCTTCTCTCTTTCCCTCCCAGGTCAACCTTGGAGATCAAGTACTTTAGATGGCAGAGCTACACGGTAAGGGGGCTGCTCTACTCATATCAGGCAGGCCATCGATAAAAATTTAAGACTTTTAGTATTAAGTTTCTGAGATGTAAATCTGTTGCAGAACCCATATTAAATCATTGCAACATCATTACTACATATAATGTATAATTCTAGTTTAGTAGTTATCTATAAGAGTGAACATTACTTCAAGGGGATTATCCATGAATCTCTGGCACTCCCTAATCTATATTATGTCTATTTCTCAGTTTAATAGGATACATAATTTATGTTCACACACATATTATTGTTGGTGTTGTTGATATTATTTTGAAAATGCTTATTCAATTGCCAACTTAGCAGAGCAGTGACAAAAATAGTACAACACTGCTTTTGTGAGGGGGGAAGAGAGCCTAGGAGTAGGCCTAGGAAAGCCCATTAAAGGATGACCTTGTATATTGACAGGAGTAAAAACTAGAGAATCGTCAAGAGTCAAGGAATGGGTGAAATGCCTTCCTCAGGGAAGAGTATTCCTTGAGAAGAAATTCTCAGCAGTCCAGAGCAACATTAAGGCCTTGAGGAAAAATTGTGGCCATGGCATCTTCACTTTGGGACTTGCTACATACAAACCGCCAGACTCACATGGAAGATTCTTTCTTTCTCCCTATCACAGACATGGATGAAAATACACTGATGGGGAAAAACTGAGCCCCTTGAGGTAATCTGATGCACTCTTTCTACCACTTTTGCACATCTTAAATGGGTTTTAAACATCCCAAAATGACTACAATGTGTTCATTTCCTGTGGTGGATTTACAGTGTGTGACAGGAAATCCATTTCTTTTCCTGTAGATGCTAAATTCATTACCTTGACACAGAATGCAGACTCACTTTTTGCACTTGCTGCCATAGCAACCAGTATCAGGCATTTTTTTTTTCTACTTTTCCTTCTACTCAAGCAGGGTGCTGCAAGAACTGTACTCCATTTAAAAAATTATTTTAAAGACACCTAACAGTGTTATACCAAGGGTCTCTTCACACTATCACCTCTGTAGACTATATACTTCATAAATCTATCATTGCATTATAGACCACAGCGTCCTAAACTAGCAGAGTATGGCATTAAGATCTCTTCACGAGATTTCCTTTTTTTTCTTTTTCTAATTTATTCACATCCATGAGTGCTATTTGAAATAATGGGTGTAATATATTTTCCCCCATCTAACAAACTGCTCTGCAGAGCAGTGATCGTTATTGGAGGCAAATCCTGGACAGGTTCTAGACTTAAATGATCTAAGTGTCGCTGTGACTCTGAATAATGGCATATTACAATTCCACGAGAGCTAGAGTGTCATCTGCTGCTTTCTGCTTCAAAAAAGAGAAGAATGCCACCAACTCATCATGCCAAGTATTGGCCTAGTTTCCTAAATGGCAGGGGGGATAATTATAAAAAGCAAAACAAAGTTGATGGTTTGCCCTGCCCTGAATATCAGTCAGGTTGGGTTAGCATGGTGGCTGAAGAGGAAGAGAAAGAACACTTGATGTGCTTGCTTGAGTCTTAGGAGGTATTGCTGTCGAGGGTCCAACATGAAACATATTCACACGTATCCTATTGCTAGAGTTTGGGGCGTACCTATCCAATGGCACAGAGAAAAGCATACAGACGCTGGGAAATTGTAAGCATGCGGTATCGCCAGGCTAGTTACCAAACAGCAACAGTCATCAGAATTGTATGTACTAAGGGTTCACACCATAAAGGTGAGGTAGTTTAATTTACTCTGACTGTTTAACTTTTATTTTAGTGTGTGAAAGGCATGGAGGGATTCTATTTATTACCTGATAGCTACAATTTAATTTGAGGTAAAATATAAGCAACACATAAAAATGCTAACTCTGGGGGCATCTGGGTGGCTTGGTGGTTGAGTGTTCAACTTCAGCTCAGGTCATGATCTCATAGTATGTGGGTTCGAGCCCCGCGTCGGGCTCTGTGCTGACAGCTCGGAGCCTGGAGCCTGCTTCACATTCTGTGGCTCTTTCTCTCTCTGCCCCTCCCCAACTCATGCTCTGTCTCTCAAAAAAATGAATAAACATTAAAAAAAATTTTTAAATGCTAACTTTTATTTTAAATGTAGTATCCAGAAACTGCTGGAGGTGGGATGGTTGCTCTAGGAAGAAAAAACCATTAAGTTATAAAGCTCAAAGCAGATACATCATGGAAGCTGGAGGACAGATGATGCTTTATAATCCTTTTTACTTCTTTCTCTGGTTACTTCATGTTGTCTCTTACCTTCCCCACAACTGATATATTTTGCATTTAGTGATTATCTCATTTTCCTCCATATTCTTAGGTCTGAAATAAATCCAGATCTGTACTATGAGATTCCACTATTGCATATTTCCAGTTCTTTCTTCCTCAAATTATCTCCTTTATTACACATTATTTTGCTTATTCAGTAAATGAGGGTTGAAGTCTTAGTAATGCATTATAGTAAGGCAAAGCACATATAATCCAAATAATGCACATGTGATTTAAAGAGTAGAGCATTTTAAGTCTTGCATTGGAATTAGATTCAGCTATCCAAGGTTTACTAACGCATTGATTGCACTGATTAGGGAATATTCTGTTGAAATAGTATGATAAAACCTGTAACAACGATATATAAGGCAAACATAAAACCTAAGAAAAGTATGATGAAAGTAAACTCAGAATCCATAAGAGCTTGAAGAGCTGTAGGCTAAGCAGATATAGCAGCAGATATAAAGCTATGGCACCTTTCCTCGGGCTGCTGGCCTAATACACAAGAATTGCAACAGTAAAGATTTATATGGGGCGCCTGGGTGGCGCAGTCGGTTAAGCGTCCGACTTCAGCCAGGTCACGATCTCGCGGTCCGTGAGTTCGAGCCCCGCGTCGGGCTCTGGGCTGATGGCTCAGAGCCTGGAGCCTGTTTCCAGTTCTGTGTCTCCCTCTCTCTCTGCCCCTCGCCCGTTCATGCTCTGTCTCTCTCTGTCCCAAAAATAAATAAACGTTGAAAAAAAAAAGATTTATATAATACACCCTGAATTATATATGCTGGCAGGAGGAGGGGGAAACTCAGAGCTGACTAAACAGGGAAACTTCATAGGGGACTGGAACCTGATAGATGTAACTAAAGGAAGAGTTCAAGATTGAAAACAGAGCTAGGGGAGGGAGAGGTATTCTAGGGTACTGAGAAGTGCAAGGACTGGGACCTTGTCAGGAAGAGCTATTGGTGGGGCCTCTTGGACGAGGGCAGGATATGTGTGAACATCAGGCTTTAAGGAATCGAATGAAGAGATGAAGAGAATTCAGTCTGTTAGTCTGGGGACATCCAAATGGGCCAAACACTGAGGGACTGTACTAGGGTGGTGGTTGTGATATGAGGAGTAAAGGAAAAAGATGAGTTATTTTAAGGAAAACAAAAGTTGATGGAACTGAGTGATTAAATTGAATCTAAAGCACACATGGTAATTTCAGAGTCAGTATTTGTAGGAGATAAAAGAAGCCATCTATAGTTATCTTTTTTTTTTTCCTCTGAAAAGCACCACATTCCCTTATTCTTCTGGAAGTACCTTAAATCTTCTCTTGAGGACCTTTTCGTCCTTGATTCCAACCAAGTAGTTTGGGGGGCAGCTATACTGGACTTCCTCCACTTCGTGTCCTGTGGGTGGTCACACTATGCTTGTGCAATCAGGGGTTCTCAGCTTCTAGCTAGCTTGATTGCTTTTTCAATTTTTTAATGTTTATTTTATTCTTTTTTTTTGAGAGAGCGAGAGACAGCAAGCCAGGGAGGGGCACGGGGGGGGGGGGAGAGAAATCCCACACAGGCTCTGTGCCAATGTGGGGCTCAAACTCAGGAACTGTGAGATCATGACCCGAGCAGAAATGGAGAGTTGGAGGCTTCACTGACTGAGCCACCCAGGCACCCCTGAGCTAGTTTGATTTAAAGGGTGGGCACAAGACACTAGATAGGCCTTCTTTCTCTGTTGTTGGAGTTTCAAGGATGGAACCTCAGAGCTGCTGGTGGCCATGTTTCCTGGCAAAGATGAAACGTGGTGGGAAAATAGAGCTGATAAACGGAGGGCAGTCAAGGTGAGGTGAGTCTGCACTCACCACACACACACAGAGGGAGAGAAGGAGCCAGAAAGGGACCAAGAGAGATAGAGATAATACCTTCATCATTTGAATTTTTGATGGTAGTCCCCAAAGTCTGTAAAACTGTCTTCATTTCTGAATTTCCTTCTCAATTTAATGAATTGTTCCAGTATACACCCAATGAACTCTGTTATTCTTGTAAGAGAGTTTGGGTTGGGTTTCTGTCATTTATAGCCAGAATTCTAATTAGGGGACTTCCCAATTAGGTTGAGAGAAGATTATTAGAAAAACTAAAAACGTATGCTTTGATTATTAATTGGAAATGATGCATCTGTACGTATGTCAATCTGACTTGAAACCTATAAACAGTTTATGTTTGGGGCAGTAATTATAAGGACAGGTACAGAAGTAGAGGCCTAGACTTTGCCCTGTCAGTCTATTACTAAAAATGCCTGGGAACTGTGGTGGTAGTGGTGATACAAAAGGTGATTTCTGGAAGAAATATACCAGAAATAACTATGAAATCTTTCATAAGATTTGATAACTTTACAACTAAAAACACTGCTTTGGTTCAGATTATTTCTATCGAGTTGTGTTATGCTCTGGAAACCTATTTAATTACTTCAAACATTACATAGAGTCTCTAATGAGAAATGGTTGGGTCAGGAGCCAGGCTAATGCAGAGCTAAGAACTTTCTGCAGGCCTGCTGCTTTAGACCAGTGGAATGGTGGTGATTAAAGTATTATATCATCTATTTTCTGCGGCTTGGAGATTTAAATGTGCTTTTTTTGGGGGGGCTCCTGGGTGGCTCAGTTGGTTGAGCAACCAACTCTTGGTTTTAGCTCAGGTCATGATCCCAGGGTCATGGGATCAAGCCCTGCATTGGGGCTCCACTGGGCATGGAACCAGCTTGGGATTATCTCTCTCTCTCTCTCTCTCTCTTTCTATCTCTCTCTCTCTCTCTCTCCCCTTTGGCCCTCTCCCCACTCATGCATGTTCTCTTTCTCTCTCTAAAATAAAAATAATAAAAAGTAAACTATTAAATATGCCTTTCTTTAATTTTCTAAAGGACTTTCATAAAGATAAAAGCTTTGTTTATACAATTAAGTAGTCATATGTTATAGGTGAAGAATATCAAAGCTAAATGATATTAATTTAAAATTTAGGAATACATAAGAAATTACAGTATGACATGACACAGTATTTGAACTGAGTGGCAGCAAAGCCTTTAGGATTTGATTTTGATAAGTGAAAATACAGTAGGAAGATGACTTAATAAATCTTGGTAACAAATTTCAGAGCAGTGGGATACAATCCAAAACATTGCCATCCTTTGGCTACTTGGAGGCAGCTTATAAAGTTTCCTGATCAGGTTAGTCCTACTTTTATTTTTGAAAGTTTTTTTGTGGGTCCTAACCTATTATTTCCCAATAAATGTTATATCTCAAGTGCATGTGCTAAATGTGGAAATAAAATATGTCTTTTGGAAACAGGAAAGTATGACACAGATTGCTTAAGGACTTTATGAACTCACGGTATTGCGCATCTTTGGATGACCAAAGAAGAATAATTATTTTAAGTGAGTTGATAAATAGTCTCAGTTTCAATTCCAGTTATGGTAAATAGTAATGGATATAGCCCAGTTCACCAAAAGCTCTTTGGAGTTCTCCATAATTTTAGAAAAACTTATAGCATACAGGGGTCCTAAAGCCAATAAACATAAGAACTGTTGTTGCTTTACAAAGTATTCATGTAGTCTTACTTATCAATATGGAAAAGTATAGAGTTAAGCTCATGGACCAATGAATGATAATTTTCATGATCAAGTCCAAGAAGAGACAATATAAACCGAGAGCAGTCATAGTGGTGAAATGAGCCATTTTTTATTGAACTGTATGACAAGTCCTCACTCCTCAGCCGTCGCCAATTTTAAGCATACCTATTTTATATTACATGAATTATATAACATTTAAAAGAATCTTTTCCCTTCCCCCATATTGTTACATTCAGTGTTTAGAATGTCCTCTGTGAAAAATTCCAGTGTGATAATTATAGCTGACCCAGGGATTAGCCTAAGTAACATCAACTGCTCTATTGCCCTGACCATCTAAGGAATTAAAAAGGTCATAACATAAAACCGGAAAATAACTGTATTTAATTTAGATTATAAAACGTGGGGACACTGCATGTCATACCTAGATCATAATAGAAATGTGGTATTTATGGCTTTTATCCACGCAAGGAATTCATCTGGAGCCAATTATCTGGAAATGCTCAGGAAGAACATATACAGGAAAACAAACTAAATTCCTTGGTAGGCCTCTCAAGATAATTGGTTTAGGGCAGAAAATGCTTGAGAGATCATATTCATACAAATTACCCAGTAGAATGAAATATGTCTCTAATTCATTTCAAACCAGAAGTGCTCTGAAAAAGGATCGCTGTGCAGGAGGGTGCCTGCAGTAGAGGGCAGCTGATCCTACTTGCCACAAAGATGCACCCATGGATTCTCCCTGAGAGGCCAGGTCTTGTGCCCCATCAGATATGGCGTCAGATGTGTATCCGTGCTATCTCTTTGTGTGATGTTGTGAGCATTTCTCACTGATGAAAGTCCAGTTTTCCTGAGCCTTAAGATTGTTTTGGGTAATCAAATGGACAGTTGACAAAATAATGGGGTCAAAGTATCAAGATCATGAAAAACAAAGAAAAATAGAAGAATTGTTCCAGATAGAGGAGACTAAGGAGACATGACAGCTAAATGTAATGTTTGGTCTTGGATTGGATCCTGGGTCAGAAAAAGGTCGTTAATGTGACAGTTGGCAAAATTTCAAGAACATTCATAGATTAGTACTGTATTAATCAATTAGTACTGTGTTAATATTAATTTCCTCATCTAGGTAATTGTGCTATGGGAGTCTGGGTGAAGGGAATATAGAAATGATTTATGTAATTTTTGTAACTTTTTTGTAAGTCTGAAATTAGTTAAAATTTAAATCAAAAAATTTTAGGTAAAAAGCATTACAGCCACGGAGACATTTACTAAAGAACCTAAATCTCCGTTAGGGTAGTTGATTGAAAATGCACATTGTGGCAACACAGTTCTTGGGTTTGAACTCCAGTTTTATTACCTGCTAACTGTTTAACTTCCCAACTAATCAATCTCTAAATGCTTCTGTTTCCTTACCAGTAAAATGGAGACAATAATGCTTCTTGTAGTGTGGTTGCGAATATTAAATGAACTAAGGTGTATAAAGAGCTTAGAAAAGTACCTGATTCAATGAATATAGATAAATAAATAAATAAATAAATAAATAAATAAATAAATAAATAAAATATTTGTTAGGATTCTGAAAACTGCAGTGGCGATTGTTACATAAGGAATATTAGAATAAGATACCATACGGTTAATTCTATCTCCAGGTGAGAAGCTCTATATAAAGCTTTTTAATTGTCAGCTATATAGGAACTTAAACAAATTATTAGTGGAGGGAGAAGCAACTAGAAACAATGATGGAATGTTTGATGTTGCAACAGAGGAGCACAGAGGCAAAGAGGTTAGGTCAGGGGAAAACATTAATGTGACTTTTCTAAGAGATTTGAACTTTTGGCAAGGCAACTCACTGTTAGCTCAAGACATTATTTCTGAGAAATAATGTGATGTAGAAGAAATGAATTCTCATTTAGTCTGAGAAAAGTTTGAGGTTTATTTCCCAAAAAATCTTATTTTTCATATAGGCATCTGCTTTGATCCATCCCAGTGCAACACACAGAGGGGAGAATGTGGTTAAGATTAGCATTAGAAACCTCAGCATTCCAATGCAGCAAGGTCTGCAGGAACGGGGAAAGAGTTTCAAATCATGGAAGCCATTAGCTGTGGGAGGATATGCTGTGGGAAAACCGGACCTGGGATCATAAAATACAGTTGGTCTGGCACAGCGTAGCTTGAGGCTTAAGATTTCTACCCTGTGGCTTTGCTATTAAGACCAGCTGTGGTGCATTGGGCAAATTTTATATCCCCAAATTTTGCTCCTTCTGTGAACCCTCACAGCACAAACTTTGAAATGAAGCATTAGTCTGTGAAATGAGTGTAATGAATACTTGTATGTAACAAAGTATAAGAATTAGATGACTGAAACTGACTAGGGATCTTAGTAAGTTACCTGGCTCATTCTTTTATTCTCAGTGTTAAAATCCTCACGTATCATGGCAGTGTCAGCCAGGGTCCAGCCAAGAAGCAGCACTCACTAAATATTTTAAACAAAAGGATGAACCTCAGCAAGGGCAGAGGGGCACAGAAGGTGGTGTTAGCAGAACCCAGAATTAAGAACTATCTCTGTGACCAAGGACACAGGACCATAAAGATACGGGATGTCTGGCAGGGAGCCGGAATCATGTAAAATGCTGCCTTGAGACATGGAGAAAGAAGGAGAAATTCTCTATTTTTTTTCCCTCCTTCCACCCTCAGTCATCTACTAGTGCCTCTGAGTGGCCAAATATGCTATCAAGGCAGTTAGCAAGGGAGCCTGGGAAATGTAGTTTATAAGAACAGGGCACACTTGCATATGTGTGCAGACAGGCAACAACCACCATGATGCCTCTGCCAGTGCAGGAAAAAATTAATGGAAGTTGAGTCCCTGCTCTGGCATAGGCACTGTCCTCGGAGAGAGACTTGCCCACCCGGGGTGTGCCTTTAACTTTTCAGAGCAATTCTGCGAATTGTCTACTACGATCTCAACTTTATAGATGAAACAAACAGAATCCTGAAAAGGTTCAGGTCTATGTGAGGCTGCACAGCCAGAAAAGAACAGAGGCCACCTGGTTCTACACATACTCATTCTCCTCTCCTCTGTATCTGTTCAGCACTTCAAAGCTCATTTTGTATTATGCTGGAACTGTAGAGTTTAAAGCACTGGGACTAAAAGAAACAACAGAATTCACCCAGCCTGACTTTATTTTTATTTTTATTTGTTTATTTGTTATTTATTTATTTAATGTTTACTTATTTTTGAGAGAGGAGGAGACAGAGCATGAGCGGGGGTGGGGCAGAGAGAGAGGGAGACACAGAATCCAAAGCAGGCTCCAGGCTCTGAGCTGTCAGCACAGAGCCCAAGGCAGGGCTCCAACTCACGAACCGTGAGATCATGACCTGAGCCGAAGTCTGACGCTTAACCCACTGAGCCACCCAGATGCCCCTCACCCAGTCTGACTTTAAAGAACACTGAGAACACCGAGGTATGGGAACATTTGCTTAAAGTCACATATCTAGTGCCAGAATGGGAACAATAATGTAAAGTTTCCTTAAGGAGCTGAGTGATTACATCAATATTTAACTTGGATGTCATCTGGTGCTCTTGTTTTTTAACACAAAGTCACTGAGAAATCTTGGAGGGGATGGGTTGAAGAGATCAGGTGGAAGGGATTTGCCTTGAAGAGGCACGTGTCTGCCTGTTGTGCATGCTTGGTCGCCTCTACTTCCTGCGAAATAAGGAGCTGGACGGTCTGTTAAGATTTTGAGGGTTGAGGTGCAGAATAGCATGGGGCATTGGAAGAGGGATCTACCTACATATGGACGGTCTGCTGAAGGAATGAAAAACCAATCCCGCTAGGAATGACTACAGTGACAATATATAATGGAGAATGGAAGACCCACTCACACCTGTTGAGGGTAAAAGGGATAAATGTGAGATGATGCCAACCAACATGGCTGTATACTCTCTTCAGTAGTGCCCAGGGTCTGGAGAAGAAATAGGAAAGTGAATGCTTAAACTGATTTGGCATTGCAGAATTTTCTGGCAAGCGAAGCACATCGGCTAGAGAGCTTTCCTAACTGAGCGCTTTCCTAACATAGGCCTAAAGGGAATCATTGGACTTGGAGAAGGGTAGCATCAAAGTAAAGGGTCTCTTTGGGGTTTACCTTTAGGTTTAATGACAGAAAAAAATATTGGGAGGAGTAAACGGGTGGAAGATTGAGACCAGACAATCTTATTTCTTTTTTTTTTAATTTTTTTAATGTTTATTTATTTTTGACAGAGAGACAGAGCATGAGCAGAGGAGGGGCAGAGAGAGAGGGAGACACAGAATCCGAAGCAGGTTCCAGGCTCTGAGCTGTCAGCACAGAGCCAGAAGCGGGGCTTGAACTCACAAGTGTGAGATCGTGACCTGAGCCGAAGTCGGACGCTCAACCGACTGAGCCACCCAGGCGCCCGTGGACAATCTTTATTTCTAAGGTTAAGTTTTCAGGACTGTGCAGCCCAGTACAGCAGCCACGTGTCACAGACAGCTGCTCCAAATTGAGATGTCAGCATGAGAAGTGTTGTAAATGTGCAATATGGACCAGATTTGGAAGACTTAGTATGAAAAAAAGAATGCAAAGTATCTCAATGTTTTAAAATATTTAAAAATATTTATCCCATGTTGAAATGATAATATTTGGGGCGTTTAAAAATAAGGATTTTATTTCAGTGAATCTTACCTGTTATCTCTTACTTTTTTAACATGATTACTAAAACAGTTAAAATTACACAGGCAGCTTATATTGATTTTCTATTGAAAATAGTTGAAAGCGGTCGTATAGTCATAGATTTAAGACAGAGCTTTTCAAAATGTAGTCTTAACATCATTTAATGGATACGTGAAACACAATAGACTGATATATGGAAATAAGAAAAGTTATCGCAGTATAAAACATAAAGAGTAAAAAACATTGTAATGTGTATTAAGAATAATGATCATTGGGGGATGGGCAAAATGAGTGAAATGGAGTTGGGGGGGAAAGAATGATGATTATTGATTAGTATTAGTGAGGGGGTTTTCCTAGCTTTTCGCCAAAGTCTTGGTATCAAGCTGAGTTATAGCTTTATGCACAGATCAGGAACTATGCTCAACAGTTTTCTATTCTCAGTCTTTATTTGTATGAAATTGATCCTACCCCTGTCCTCACAATCATGAGTTTGCACCATGGAAATAATTATTTGGCAGCTGTCACATAGCGTCAACTACTCAGATTGGATGTGTTCAGAAATTGAGAGAAATTCCTCACTTAAACTACTTTCAGTGCTGTTAGTAAACATTTCCCACTCAAAGTAGAAGTTGGGAGACACATGCAAAAACATTTCTAATCCATTCTTTAGTTGCATTTATCTCTAGAAACTAGATTTTCATTTTGAAGAATTTGAATGTGGTTTAAAAATAAGACCCTTTCATATATGGTAAAATGATCTTCAACAAGGGTGGCAAGAGCACACGATGGGGAAGGGTCAGACTCTTCAACAAATGGTGCTGGGAAAACTGAATATCCTCATGCAAAAGAATAAAGTAAGACCCTTACCTTACACTGTATACAAAAGCTAAGTCAAAATAGATTAAATACCTAAATGTAAGACCTGAAACTGTAAAACTCCCAGAAGAAAACAGGAGTAATGCTTTATTACATTGGATTTGACAGTAGTTTCTTGGGTACAACAACAAAAGCACAGGCAACAACAGTAAAAATAGACAAATGGAACTTCATCAAACTTAAAAACTTGTCTACATCCAAAGAAACAATCAACAGGGTGAACAGGCATCCTACGAAGTGAGAAGAAATATTTGCAAATCATACATGTGATAAAGCGTTACTATCCAGAATATATGAAGAACAACAGTTCAACAACAACAAAAATCAAACAATCCAATTAAAAAGCGAGCAAAAGATTTGAATGGACATTTCTCTGAAGAAAACATACAAATAGCCAACAAGCCAAGAAAACATGCTCAACATCACTAATCATTAGGAAAATATAAAACCATAATGAGTTATTATCTCATACCCATCAAGATGACTATCAAAACAATAACAAAACACCCAGCCACCAGAAAGTTGCAGGGCTTGGTGAGGATGTGAAGAAATTGAAACCCTTGTATACTTTTGGTGGAAATATAAAATGGTGCAGCCCTTATGGAAAATAATATGGAAATTCCTCAAAAAATTAGAAATGCAATTACCCTGTGATCCAGCATTCTCACTTCCGGGTATATATTCAAAAGAATTGAAAGCAGGACCTGAAGAGATTTATATAGCCATGTTCTTTGTGGCGTTAATCATAATAGCCAAGAGGTGGACACAACCCAAATGTCCATCGATAGATGAATGGATAAACATTATACTAATATATTATTCAGCCTTGAAAAAGGAGATTCTGTCACATGCTGCAACACAGATGAACTTTGAGAACATTCCACCAAGTGAAATAAGCCACTCACCAAGGGACAAATACTGTATGATTCTGTTTATATGAAGTACCTCAAGTAATCAAACTCCTAGAAATGTAAGGTGGAATGATAGTTGCCAGGAAGGGAGAGGAGGAGGAAATGGGGAGTTGTTCGATAGGTATAGAATTTCAATTTCACAAGATGAAAACGTTCTAGGAATCTGTTGCACAATGATATGAATATGGTTAACACTACCAAACACTTAAAAATAGTTGGGATGATCAGTTTTGTTTTGTGGGTTTTTTTTTTTACCACATATTTTGAAAAAAAGCTTGATTATATGATATCACTTTCTCCAGTGAGTGAAAAAAAATGATGAAAGGTTGGGAAAGCAGGAAACTTTGAGCAACCAAGCTGTTAATACAGCGATTCCATCTTGGTGAGAAACCCTGGTAGTTTTTTCAAACGATACTCAACATTAAAATGTGTGATTTTTTACATTTAAGTGCAGGTTATTCAAAGTAGAGTATTCCACTGGAAATCATTGTGAGTGTTATCAGTGTTTATAACTTACTCCCTAGTTCAAAAATAGATATAGTTTTCCCATCAACAACTAGTGAACTTTTGTATAGTTCCTGCCCAACCTATTTCTCCTTAAGGTATTCAAAAAAAATCATAAACCCAGGCATCTCATTTAATTGTGTTCGCAGAGTTTCATGTTTCTTTCAATACTGAACCTACATCAAGAGATATAGTGCTCATTACCAACAGTCTCTGTGAATGAAAATGTGTATTGCTCGATACGCAGGTGCAATTAGTTTTATTTGTGTAGCAACATATCCTGTTGCTGTACACATGGTTGAAATTTGTCAGCATTGATCTAAATGGACTTTGCCAGTCTACATCCGGCTTGAACAATATTCGTTATATACAAAAAAATCACATCTTCGTCATTGTAGATCTTCTACAATGATTGTAGATCATTGTAGTTCTGATAACCAGAGCAAATAATCACCTAGTACTTTTCTCTCATACACATCCCACACATACCTACATATTAATGACCTAATTCATACTCTACATATTAGTGACATTTGTTGAACTACAAAGCAAAATACTGGTTAGCGCACAAACATAACAGCAATTGCTCTTTAAATTATACATTGTCATATGTGCAAAATATGCTGGTGTCTTTTGTGTAACTCTTTTGACTTTCTTTCCAATATACACACTTACTCTCTCTCCCACTCTCTCTCTTAAACTGACTCTGCTGATAGTCTAATAAACTTCCCAGTAATAGTAGGTTTATACTTGTTTGTGCTATGAGGCATATGACTTTGAATGTTGCATCTGTTGTTTTAGTTCCTCCTCTGTCTCTGGCAAGCAAATTCATCTATTCTATACTGGAAACCAATATTTGTTCCTCATTCTGGAAAAATTCAATTGGCTTACCAGAGAGGTCACAGTGCTTTTTTGAAAACAATGTAAAAGCTTTTATGGTTTTGTACCGTTATTTGATGTATTTTCACCAGGAAATGCACTGAGACTAATTGATCACTGGTTCAATAAAATTGAATTTTTAGATATTCATTATCATGTAGAGTATTTTTGTTTAGTCCTCTTTTATTTATGTGAAGTGATTACACTTCAAGATTCACTTGTCTTGCACAGAGAGGTTCACGTAAGATGATATCCTGGAGCTGGGTATACTATAAATGACTTCCTTGGTTGCAGTGATTTGTTGATTATTTTTGCCACTTTTATGCTCTAATAAACAACTTTTGAGTCATTGATCCATTTTTTTTCTGACTTTGAGATGTTTTGTAGCATAATAACAACTGCAAACAGAAACAGACAAGTTCTGAACAATGTATTAGCCAAGATGACTCTGGTACAAGATGGTACAAGATGACTCTAAGTTTGAATGTTGGATAAAACATAGAGACTATTTCAGTTGTTGTACACGTGTGTCCTTTAAACATATGATGATTATTAAAAACAATAGAATCTCTGGCACTTCTCATTTTTCAGCTCTCAGGTCTTCTCTCTCTGAAGGGTTCCCTAAACACCATATTTATTCTCTTCTTCCCACACCTCAAACCCTAACCCTCATCTCTATCACATTATTTTCATATCACATACCTATTTATTTATCACGTGTTATTTATCACATGTTTTATTTCCTCAGGCACTATCTTCTGAAATAAGTTTATTTATTACTATTTGCTTATAGATGATCTCCTCCACTAAAAAGGAGTCTCCAAGAGAATAGGAGCATTGATCATTTTGGGGAAAACAAATGAAAAACATCACACTGTTCAGTAGATAAGAAACCCTAGACCTTCTCAACTTCATGGCTGAGGAGAATCATGGCTAAGGAGAATCATGGCTAAGGAGTTCTCAGCTGAACACTTGAGCAATGATCCTTATACAGGCGATTACACAAACACCTGCATGTCTTAATCCCAGACACCTTGGCAATGATAAAGAACAAGTTTTTGCAATACGTTGAACATCATGGACCAACTCTGTCTAAAATAATTTCTACTCTAACGATGAGGTCATTTGATAGGTTTTATACCATTATCTCTCTTGGGAGTGAATATTTCTCTGGCTTTAACATTTTATGGTTACTGCTACATCCCCACTCTGTATAGCAGTGACTGATGCAGAGTAAGAACTCAAGGAAATAGTTGTTGAATAGATGAATATTATATTTGACTACTTGATACTGTGTTGCTTTTTTTCTTTCTTTTGGTAATTATTTATAATTATTTCTTTCTCCCTAAGATCATGAGTCCCATGAAAACAAGATCTTGTGTGTCTTGTTCACTGCTGTATCTTCAGGGTCTGGCAATTCGTTGGCACATAGTATTTATGGAATAATTGAATGAGATTTGTGAAATGAAAGTCAACAAGATAGCTTCATTGTCTTTTGCTTGAAATTGCCACACATTTGCTGACATCATTGGTGATCATCAAAGGTCTTCCAGGCCACATTTTGAGAAACGGGTTAAGGTACACCAATGAGAGTAGGTTTCTGAAATATAGGAAAAGGTGAACAGGGCAGAGCTTAGAGAGGTACTCAGATGTGTGCTCAGGGTGAATGTTGGCATGCCCTAAGACGTCAGCAATGGAGAGGAGCAAAATGAGTCAACTGAGAGTCTTCAGGGATGGTGGATGTATATGAAAATTGGTAGGTGGTAGAAGTAAGAGTGGAAGTCGGTTGGATTAACCAGACAAAGAGGAAGTATGATGCTGTGAAGACAATCTCAATGGGTGTTCAATTTCCAGTCCACTTCAGAAATGAGGTCAGATCTCTAAGCTGTTTGAAACTTACCTTCAAGGAGTGTTATTTGGAGATAAAAATGAAGTGAAGTGAGATTTATGGAAAACAAAACAATGTCCTCAGACAATGCCTGTCATGTTATTAGCTGCTCATAACACCTTTTTAAATATGGGTGAAGATAGGCAGTGAGGAGGGCACTTGTTGGGATGAGCACTGGGTGTTGTTTGTAAGTTATGAATCATGGGAATCTACTCCTGAAGTGAAGGCTACACTGTATACACTGTATGTTAGCTAACTAAAAATAAATTATAAACAAACAAACAAACAAATAAGGGTGAAAGAGTAATGACCTGAAAATGTTGGTGGGAAATTGGGAGTGTTATGATCCTTGGAATATAGGGAAAACAAAAACAAACAGCTTCTACTCAGAGGAAAGAGAAGATCATGAAGAGGTAGTGGAAAAATTATTCTATGAAGAGATAAAGTTTGAAGTCAAATACATTGATAAAGAAATGGTGGTACCATTGGATTCACTGAAATCGATTTTTTAATGGGGTCAACAGAGGGAGGATGGGGAAGGGTAGGGGTTGCAATGGATCAGTCTTGGCAAAGTCTGGATCACAGAATGCAGGAAGCAGCAGGTAAGAATAGACAGTAGAAATGTGGGCTGCACCAAGATTCCATTAGAACTTAGGAGCACAGTTACTTTTACTTCCACAGAGTTTTAACTCTGTTACATATGAAGGGCTGAGCGTGGTATTTGTTAATCCAATTTTGGATTTCAGGTCCTGGTCTTCATGGTCTTCCAAAGAGCAGAGCTGAGGGAAATCTGAAGCACTGTTCCCTGGGCTTTTAGAGGGGTCCCAAAGACAGTACGAGTATGATGACAAATCCTTTGCATTTTAGTTCTTTAGGTTAGAACAAAGTGGGAGTTAGTCAATGCTATCTGGTATAAAGTAAGCAATATGGAAAAAGTGAAAAATCATGAGTGGGTTAGGTTTGAGTCTCAGCTTATTCAGTGGTGTAAATTTGGGCAAGTAACTTAGCCTTCCAGGAATTCACTTTTCTCAGTTATAAAATGGGAATGATAACATCTCTCTTCCCAGGTATTGGTGAGTGCTAAATCAGACAACATGAGCATGTTGCCTGTTATCTTGGAGATGGCAAATAAAGGTTCATTCCTTTCCTGTGCATTTACAAGTTGTGTCTCACAGTCTTGAAAAATGGTTCATCTTACTCTTTCAATAGTCAACAAATAGGTACCGTGCACCTGCTATGGGCAGGCTCTGTGGGGGTGCTGGGAATATTATGTGAGAAAGGTAGACATAACTGCTGCCTCACAGTAGACCAGTGAATATTCTGATCCAGACCTTTTCTGTTTAAATCATTGGATGGTGGCATAAGTTTAACTCCTATACAACCAAGCCCATAATTTATCAGGGCACTTCTACTTAGTGCTAATTTGCAATATAATCTGACCTTTAACAAAAGGGCTTTTCTTCAGTGGTAATGTGCTTATTTTTAGAGCATTGAGGAGAGTTAGTTAGCCACCTGTCACCTCCTCTTGGTGCCATTACTATTTTACTCTTTACACTAAGCCATTTATAATCAGAAGAAAATACTCATAAGGATCATTTTCATCAGATAAATACAGTTCTATATAGTTGTATTCCTTAGGAACAATATACTGCCTTCTGACACATGAAACACTGTTGTCAGGATTGTGAACCAGAGGTGTATAGTCAAAAGTATGAGAAACCATATGTATCTGCCTTTACATGTCCTTCTCTTCTTCTTAAGAGAAGGAAATAAAAATTCTCCCCTCCATCCCTCCCCCCCCCCCATAAACTTCACTCCTGGGTACAATGATAAGGAGAAATGCACGCAAAGTTCTAGTCACCTCATATTATTTTATTGTGAAGGCAGAAGACAATGTACACATGAAGATGAATTCAATATCTTTATACATCTAAGCTGAAAACTGTAAGCCAAACATACATTCCCAGGCAAAGTGATCTTTAATCACTGAAGCAGTGCATTACCAGAGGATGTCAGATCTCTCAGAATATACACTCTGTTATGGATCACGTCACAGCTTTACACAAAACACTTATTCAGCATAAACTAGCCTTTCAGAAGCTGCCACTGCCCTTCCCCCTCCATTTCCACTTTTCATGCTCCCTTCCTCCCTTGGGAAGATGCTTGCTTGTTCCATTTGCTCTTGGCACCAGCGTTGCCATGGAAACTAGCCTCCTTTTCTTCCCCCCTCCCCAGTTACCAAGTACAGCTTCTGGACTCAGTGCCAAGACCTCCTCTGTACAACCTCAATATTCTTTCAACGTTTAGACAAATCTGGTGGAAAATGTTGTTTACATTTTTTCCGCCGCGCTATAGCGGCACGTTTTGTGCAATCCATTTCCCATGGATCTACCCGTGTTCTAAAAGAGATCCCTTTTCCTACAATAGCTTTAAAAAATATTACATTATTTGGTCTGATTTTTAATAAGGTCTGAAAAAAAACCCCTCAGGATCACAGAATTTCATCCTTGTGGTCAGTTTCATTGAATTCTAAATTTAATATGCGTGCATTATTTTGGTAATTTGGGAGATAATATCTGTTTTGCAAAAATTGTAGCATTAAATCCAAAACAGTTATTTAAGTTAGCTCTCATACCTTAGAGGTCCACTGAAGTACATCTGTGGCCTTTAGGTTATCCCAATCATTATAAGTCGGATGCTTAAATAATATATTGACATTCCTGTTATGTGTACTTATTCCTAGAAGCCTTAGTACATTTTAGGCAGACATGTAAAGTATTGCCTATGGTTTAATTAGTCATTCTTACACTCATTTATTCTGGCACAAAACATTTTGTTGGCGAAATGACTTTTTTGTCCCTGCCCCCCACCTTGAAAAGTGTCAATTTTGCTTACAAATTTCTCAAACATTAAAAAGTAGGCTCAGCAAAGAACTTATTTACTTAACATATTTTATTTTAAATAAATCAGATAAGCCATGCCAGTCATCCCACCGTGCTGACACTACCATTTTTTATTATAAATATTTATATTTAAACATTAAAAAAAAAATACGTGTTCCAACAACTTGGAAAAAAATCCCTCTGATAAACAGAAGAGGGAGCAATATTTCCTCCTTTTTCACGCGGGATGGAGTATTGTTTTTAAAATTCTTATTTCACCTTTTTTTCCCCCTAAATGTAAACCTCCTCTGTCATAATCTCTGCTGTGGATTTTCTTTTCCCTTCTTTCTATTTTTTTTTTAATGGGGGGAGGGGTGTCTAGTGGTGGCGGGAATGGGACCACCCATTTCGATCCAGGAAACAAAGGCTAAATTCTTTCTGGTTTGCTACTTTCTCTTAGGATATAGTTAAATATTAGAAATCTTTGTCTCTACTGTATATTTTTACTTGCAACAATACTTAAAAAAAAAAAAAATCTACTGCATCACTTTACAAAGAAGCCCCGGCATTGTGTAGCCAACTGGAGTGAATGTGTGTATTCCCCAGGGCCTGCCCTGTGAGAGACTGTCTCCCCGTCGTTCTCACTCTGGTCTGAGTAGGAGCCGTGCACATCTGAATAACAGAGTCTTTTCTGCCTGGTGCAATCCTGGATTGTTACAGTCTAGAGGCCAGCCATGCTGTCACCGGCACAAATTGATTTAACCATCAATTGCTGTGGTCATTAAAGCTGCTAAAAGTCCTCGCCAAACTGATGAATTGCAACTGAATGTGAAATGAGTCTCTAAGTCCGTTTCCCACCATCTCATATCAAAGGCTATTGTATCCCTGCAAAGTAAAGGGTCGGAGGTTCAGGCTGGAGTTCAACAATGGGCTCTGTCGAAGGATAGAGCTCCATTCACTCTGGCACTCCCAATTACAGTGTGCTTTCCATACCTTATTGTATAAAATTTGCATCCAACTAATACATTGAATTATTGGCATACTTTGGGTGTCAAAGGAGTCATTGAATGGTTTGTCCTTAAAATACATGGAATTCTAAGCATCTGGTGGCCACTGGGTCGTGACAATGAAATGATTCCCTGGTTTTTCACTGCTTGCAAAAGGACTAATTTTCTCTCAGCTCAGATTTAACACTTCTGAACACTCTGCACAACTTCGTCCACATTCACAGCCGTGAACTCATTTCTGGATTTTTTTGAAGGGAGCGGTAAGGGAGGAGTGGTACTGTTCTTGCCTAACAATAATGTAATTAAATTTTTTAAATGATTCACTATAATCTCTTTAGGGCCAAAATAACTGGATAAAACTGGAACTACAATTTAATAGTTTTTTTTTTTTCCACCTGAAGGAAAATGGGGACTAAAATAATAGTGATGCAGAATTAAAATCACATTTGGGTACAGATTGCAATGCCCAGATAACTTTTGTTCATTCTTTTAGGAAAATATATAGGTTACGATATAGTTTTCCACAGGTAAGCCAGTCAAAGAGCTATGAATCAATTGGACAATGAGCATGTCTCTGTTGTTACTGATGATTACTTTTTTTAGTCAATAATGAAGTCTGTGGAGATAAACGATCATAGACAAATCCTTGAAGCTTTGATATTGCAATATTAATAGGGAATATCAGAAGATTTCAAATTCTGTAGCAATATGAATGTGCTCCTGTTGATGATAGAACTCTAATTTTTCTGTCAGATAATCATTTGAATAGTTCTTACATTCTGAGTCATAGCTATGTCAACATTTTTATTTACACATTCACTTGAGTTTTTTTTTAAGTATATATATATATATAGAGAGAGAGAGGATTTTTAAGTATATATACATATACATATATACATGTATATACGTATATACATATATACATATATACATGTATACGTATATACATATATACATGTATATGTATATATACATATATACATACACATATATACACATATATATACATATATACATACATATATGTATATATACATATATACATATATATGTATATATACATATATATGTATATATACATGTATACACATATATATATACATATATATATGTATATATATATTGAGGTTAATATTTAAGGTCCTTATTTTTAATTCCAGAGCCTTCAGTGGTCTGTTCTTTCTCCTTCTCTCTTCCCAAAGTTCACAGTAGTGTGACTTCAGCAGCTAATGTTTGCCAAGATGTGCAGAGGAAACTCTGCAGGGAAAACATGGCTTGGGGATCAAAGAGAGCTCCATTTTTACTCTCACAACCCCACACGTTCTGCTTATTTTCCTTCCCTAGCTCATCTTGCCATGAAGTGCTATCATTAGGGCTGAGAAGAACAGATGTGGGAAACAAAATAAATCTGACTTGATATTGGAATGGGGTTGCATGAATGCATAGTATAGAAGGAAATAAGCAAAGCCAGTAAGACTACAGTGCATAGAGAGGAGAGAGAGAGAAGGGAAATTTTGCTTAGAGACTCAGTGCATAGGTCAGGGGTTCAGGCCATTCAGATGTATTAATAATGAGCTGGCAGACAGATCCAGGTTTGTGTTTCCCTAGACTCTATTTACCATAGACTTTGAGTCTCCAGTAACTTTGTGTAGAAATCCATCAGGAAGAACTGTTACATTTTGCCCAAGGTTCTAAATGACCCTTGAAAAGGTCGTTGGATTCTTGTCTTTAAAAGATCTATTGTTCAAAAAAAAGGGGGGGGGGAGGGTGAAGTACAAACTCCCTTGGCCAAAAGGAAAAAAATCAGCCTCCAAGTTGCTTAAGCATTGTAAACCAAATGGAATGTCTATGTTTTATGACCCAAGGAATTATAGTACATTTTAGATGAAATTTAATGTGCAAATCAATTCTTTTTATAACCTTAAACTGAACAGCATTAGAAATATCATGCTTACTTGGGAGATAAAAGCAAGAGAATACAATCTCTCAAAATCTCTCAAAGATAATTTACTTCTGGTTATTTTTAACATTAATGTGCTGTTAAAATGTCTACATTTATTATGATTATTAATTTATACCTTGGTTTACTTAAAAGTTTCTAAGCCAGATTGATATGTAAATAGCTTTAGGCTGCCTAGTACCTATGAAAGCATACACTAAAATATATATGCTTATTGAAAATCCTAGCACAGCATAGCACAAGAGCTTTGGAAAGCCTAAAATCAACCTAGAAATTAATATAAATTTAATTATTATTTTACTGGCACCTACATTTTAAAACAACTTAAGAAGACTTCAATGAGAATTTTATCATTATTTCCTTCCACTAGAGTCAGGATAGCAGCAAGCCTGTCTACTAGGTGCATGTAATACGCTCTGGATAAATATGTGTCTGATGAACAAACACAGTCTAACAATACTGTTATAAGTAGAACAGAGATTTATGCCCATTTACAGCTGAAGAAATTGAGAGTCAAACTTCGTTATTTCCACATGTCACATGGCTGAGACAACACAGATTAGAGCTTTGGGTCTTCTGTGTAATAGATTCATTCTTTAGTACACTGTTTAGTGTCTCTAGAATAATTTGAGGTTGAAAACATGATACAGATTATCTTGAATCCCTTTTTAAAAGAACGAACACTGTTCATGGCAGATATATGTTCATTCTCAAATTAGAAAACATTGTGTCTCCCTTTATGCGTGGACACATTTTATCACAGAACCAGAACTCATAATAGTATTTTGTGTTACTTTCTTTAAAATGCTAATTTCATATTCATATACATTTTCTAAAAATTCTATTTAAAGATTATTTCTTTGTGTCCTATAGCCTAAGAATTTTAATTTTAAAAGTTCATTGACTTGCAAATGCTCTACTTACCACTTCTTTTTGATAGCATACTTGTATATAAACAATTATAATGAACAATTTACTTTTGATGCCTGATTTTTCTGAAGAAGAGGGAAGGGAAGGGATGAATTGTAACACTTTGTTTAAATAGTGTTTCTTGGGGCGCCTGGGTGGCGCAGTCGGTTAAGCGTCCGACTTCAGCCAGGTCACGATCTCGCGGTCCGTGAGTTTGAGCCCCGCGTCGGGCTCTGGGCTGATGGTTCAGAGCCTGGAGCCTGTTTCCGATTCTGTGTCTCCCTCTCTCTCTGCCCCTCCCCCGTTCATGCTCTGTCTCTCTCTGTCCCAAAAATAAATAAACGTTGAAAAAAAAAATATTAAAAAAAAAATAGTGTTTCTTTCCAACATTTCCTGGGCATCATATGTGCCAAAGACATCTTTTAAAATTAATCATGCATCTAGTGGGTACTCTCAGTTTGAAGGCTCATGGCTCTACATCTGTGAATTTTTCTTTTATCATTTTGTTTAATTTCTTCTCTCTTTTTTTTCTTTGTTTTCTCTCTTTGGAAAACGTAATGATTGGATGTGGGACATTCTTCATGGATTCTCTAAGACTCTTATCTTCTCTCTCAATTTTTGTTCTTATGTAGGTATATATTATGCATTCTTGCCTAGGGATAAATTCTTGAGTGACCCCACTTTTAGAATGGAGAGGGATTATCTTATTCCAAAACTTCCAGTTAACTCCAGTTTTTAGCCCCACTTCTCAGTCCATACTCTATACTAGCTAATTCTGTATCTGTAAAATAGCTAGATTTCTGCTGGAAAGACCTTCTTTCACAGGTTTAGCCACTCAACGTATTTTAAATGTTTATTTATTTATTTATTTATTTATTTATTTATTTATTTATTTATTTATTTATTTTGAGAGAGAGAGAGAGAGAGCAGGGAAGGGGCAGAGAGAGAAGAGAAGCAGGAGAGAATCCTAAGCAGGATCTGCACAATCAGCGCAGAGCCTGAAATGGGGTTTGAACTTATGAACTGTGAGATCATGACTTGAGCCGAAATCAAGAGTTAGATGCTTAACCGACAGAGCGACCCGGGTGCCTGTGTATACATCAAATGAATTACATGCTATGTGAACTCTATCTTAAGAAAGCAGTTATATAAAAATATAGGTTCAATGTTTGGTCTTGAAAAAAAAAGAATCTGCTGACATTCATGTCAACCTTTCTTAGTAATTCAGAATTGAAACTATTAAGTTTCTTCATTTATTTTGAGACAGAGCGAGAGAGAAATCAGGAGGGGCAGAGAGAGAGGGAGAAAGAGGGAATCCCAAGCAGGATCCACAATGTCAGTGCAGAGCCTGATGCGTGGTTTGAACTTACAAACTGTGAGATCATGACCTGAGCCAAAACCAAGAGTCAGAGCTTAACTGACAGAGCCACCAGGCACCCCCAGAATTGAAACTATTAACATCAGATATTGTACTTTGTTTTAGTATTGGGGTATCCATTTGGCTAGTTTGTCCCCATGCGTAATGGATTAAAGAATTTTTCCAGTTTCTTCTTTACTAAAATTTTTAGACACATATTCTCCCCCCTGCCAGTTTGCCTTTTCTTACAGCCACTTTACTTTTGTTCTGTTAGAGGCTGGGTACAATTGTAGGAATTGTACATAAATAAGAGTTCATTGGTTCTATGTTGGATAGTGTTAATTAGCCCTCAAGTAAAATATGTTGCTTTATTTTTAAAAAATAATGAAGTTGGATGCCAAAATCTATTCTGTGTACATCAGTCCTTATTCGTGTCTGAGTAAGGATTCAATCGAGTGATCCTGAGATGAGTATTGGGATTGAATGCACCACATGGAACCTCCTCAGAACTTTCTAGCAAAGAACCCTTGGTGGCAGAAGACAAGGAAGATGAATCTACCAAGGCTGGGCCTGGAGAGGTAAGAGAGGCACTCAGTACTCTAGAGACAGAACATTTCTTTCAACCTCATGCTTGTATTAAAAATTAACACAGCTGTTGCAATTTAATCATTCACTCGGTAAATATTTATTTCCAGGCATTGTTCAAGACCTCAGGGTAAAAAAGTATACAAAACTGCCCAGATTTCACCCTTTGTGAAGCTTTATTCTACTGGGGAAAGGCATATAGTAAGCAAATAGGTAAAAATACACGGTGCATTGGATGATGAATAAATGGAGACAAAGTGCATAGAAAGGAGGCAGTTTAATGAGGAAGAGTGTTACAATTAACATACAGGGATCAAAGCAGACTTTCTGAGAAGATGGCATTTAAAAACCTGAAGGAAGCTAGGAACCAAGAGACATTATTGTCGGGCAAGAGTGCTCCAGAGAGTGGAAACAGTCAGTGCAAAGACCATTGGGCAGGAATGTGGCTGGTGTGGTCAGGGAATAACAAGAAGGTAAGTGTGGTTAGAGCAGCAAGCAAAAGGGAAAATAACAGTGGCAGAGCTGAGAGAAGGATTGGGGTTTGGACTGAACAGGCCTTGTAGGAAACTTATTTTTTCTCCAAGTAAGCTCTTTAAGGGTTTACTGTATTTTGGATAGGCTTTGAAAACATCACTCTGGCAACTATGAAGAAAAACCAAACAGTAGCAGGCAATGAAGAAATCATGTCAAACAGTTGGGTGGCTAGTGCATTACTGGTGAGATGATGGTGGCTTGGGCTAGAGTAGGGTTTTGGGGTTGTCAGCAAGTACTTATTGTCTGAATGCATATTGAGAGTTGAATTGACAGGGTTCCCTGATGGATTCAGATGTGTGGTAGGAGAGGAAAGAAAGAAGTTAAGAATTACACAAACTTTACAGTTTGAACAACTCTAATAATGGGGATGCCATTTACTGTGATGAGGGGCACTAAAGGAAGAGCAGATTTATTGGGAAGGGGTAGTGAGAGGTTGAGATTCAGGTGGCTTGAGTTGAAGCATCTGTTAGACATCCAAGTGGAGATGCTGAGAAGCCATCTGTATTCATCGAGGGAGTGAGACCTGCTGGAGAAAACAGATGTTCCAAGAACTGAGCTCAGTGGCACTTTACCTCCTTCATAACCAGAGGACTTCAGAGAACTTAGATGTGGATACTTAGGTAGATGTAGGTGGGAGCTTATGAAATCTTCTTACCAAGTATTTCTGTTTCTTAGTGAAGTGAGAAGCATAGATATCATCTGACAGTGATAACGGTAGAAATGGAGGCTTCAGGAGAGAAGAGATGTAGGAAAGAGCCGTCTAGAACAGTGAGATGGTATTGGGACCAGAGTGGCACAGACAAGAGACTCGTTGGGTCAGAATTCAAGGTCATAAATTTAACCTGAAGCCATTCAGTGTGGTTGTATTGCTTACTCCAGTGATGCTCAGCTGTGTGAAACTACAAAGTGAGTAGAGAGTCGGATTCAACAGCAATGGGCTTTTGTCAGGTAAGGATGCTGAAGGAAGGAAGGGACAAGGCAGCTGGGATCATTCAAGGAAGGGATTATTAGGAAGAACTGTGGAATTTAAGCCGAGTAAAGAAGAATTAGATGTCAAGGTAGTTACAGAAAGTGAAAACATAGGTCAATAAATGGGTTTTAGGTTTCAGTAAGTTGGAGAATTGTTGAAATACTCTGGGTATACAGGAAGGGTGTTGCTTGTAATTGAATTTTGAAGGGGTTGCAGCTATTGATAACAAAATGATCCAAGAGGGAATGATAGAAGTTCATGGCTTAGTGGGGTAAAGAACAAGATCTTTGGAGGGAAAATGGTCAAGATGCTGAGATGACAGGATAGGAGAGACGTTACACAGGAACATTTTGAAATCTCCATGAGTCATGACAATAATTAAATAAGAGAGAAAAAGTGAGCCAGGAGCTAATATCCTCAAGGCATGAGCCAGAGTAACTTGTAGCTCGGGGCATGACTATAACAAGAATGAATGAGTGCTATAGTCTGGCAATGTGGGATTCAAAACTGGGATTTTTAGAAAGGAGAGAATGGAGATGTGGAAGCTGCAATGAAATACTAGGTTTGTGGAAGTGGAAATCACCTTCTAAGAAATTACGAGGGAAGCAATGTTGTGATTCCAGTTGGAGCTAGAAAAAATGTGAAGGGAATGTTTAAGATGTAGGGAATATGGTGGATAACTGACCAGGAGTGTCAGAGGGGACGGTGGTTGAGTTTCAGGAGTTGGAGTTGGAGAAGGGATTGGGAGATAGAGTCATATATGGGCATTAGAGTCTTAGGGCTGACCAATGGCCTGGGAGTACTGGTCTTCCCTCTAGGCTTTGATCATAAGATTAGTTCTGAAAATGCCAAGATAGACGGTGGTGAGACTAGGTATGCCAGGGAGGCAGGCCAGGGTTGGGTCTTATTGGAAGCATGCAGAATTTGAAGTCCTTTTCTTCCTTCCATCAATGGTGGTGAAAAGGCACAGGAAACAGCATTTTCATGGAACACACTTTGGTTGGAAGCTCTGTCTTTAGTCCTTCTCTGGGAAGGAGGAGATTAAAACAGTGGTCTATGGCAAATGGAACACTGAGGCTTCCTTTTACTCATGGTCAAGCTAAAATGCTAAAAAATGATTTCATATATATGTTTCATGTATATATGTATATATTTCACGTATATATTTCATATTTCATTGTATACATACATATATATAAAGAGAAAGATTGTAAAAAGATAATTATATGAAAATCAATCATAGGAAGATATGCTGTATTTGTTTCTATGGCACTGAGTGCTCCTGGGGTTATAAATACTCTTCGAACAGCACTACCCAATGATGCCAATACGGTTTAGGATCACGTTATTGTGTACAATTTTATTCAGTGTGTACAAAAACACCATGGGGGAGGTAATGATATTCCAGGTGCACAGTTCCTTTCCTGCTGTACTGACATCCAAGAAAGCACTCATCATGGAAAATTTTTTTCCTGACTCATTTGGTAGCAAAATCTGACCTGGCCTGAACTGAATTAGTAGTAAGCTGTTTGTTATCTTTATTTGATTTATTGAAATAACCCTGCATTTCTCTTCTGAAATATTAGTGTGATTATGGGGAACCGCTTGAGACCCCGGCTAATGTAATGGTACGTCCTATATGGTATGTGTGCCCTATTAACTTTTTAAAATCTGGGCAAGTCGCAGCTTCAGAATACATTAGACCCTGAGAGTTTTCAATACAGGATTACAACCGGTACTCAAATTCTCTAGGAATGAAAACTGATGTTTAAGGACTTAAGTAACCTGCCCAAGGCTGAGTGGTAGGTGACAGAGCCAGGCCTGGCTCTGTGTGAATCCAGGGAACACTGGGATCAACAGTGGAATCTGCCTTGGTCAGTTGTCCTCACTGGATATACGCTGAAGTGGAATATAGCCACTTAACATCCATTTTGTACCACCAGGGGCCTCCATACAGAGGAAAGAGAAGTCCTTGTGTAATCATATCTTGGGTGTACTTGAATTTGGATGGGCATGAATCGAGGGGTATGTGTCTCTCTGTCATAACTAGGAAGACGAGTTAGAATCAGAAGGAAAGAAACTAGTTTTTAAAATGCAAAGTAAGCAGCTCAGAAGCAGAATGTCTCCAGTTCGAGAGGTTGCCTTGTCTAGCCAGCACCTGCCTTCCCCCAAATTACCCAGCTAAATGGCTGTATGTGCAAAATGTGTGAGTTCTTAATCAAAATGAATTTATTTTCCAAAATCCACTGGTTTTTTTTACAGCACAGCCACTGCTAATAGTAGTTAGCACTGACTGAATGTCCACAATCTTCTAAGCACTATGGTGAGTATTTTATATGCATTATCTCATTTGATGCTTAAAACACCTGTACGAAATAGGCAATATTTATTATCCTCTCTTTATGGATGAGGAAATCAAAGATTAGAGAGGCTTGGAAAAGTGGTCAATGTCAATAGCTAGAGAATGGAAAAGACAGGCTTCAAACTTGTGCTGCCAGATCCAAGAGCAGTCTGTTTATAACTGTTAAGCATACTGCTTATATTTATAACCACTGAGCATCTGGTCAAGAAAACTTGGAAACTTGAATAAACTAATAAGCAGTGAATCAATGGAGTTGATAATCAAGAATCTTACCCCCAGTGATCTCACTCTCCCCCAGCAAATCTCCAGGCTTCCATTGTTTTATATATTTCTTTTGCCAACCCAGCAAAGGAAAAAATAATAATTCCTATCACAACAAATTCCTTCAAAAAATTTTACAAATGGATACAGTGCCTCATTTTATAGGACCAAAAGGACTTGAAACTAGAATCAGAGATAGTACAAGATAAGAAATGTTTAGACCATTCTCACTTTTGAACAGATAAAAATATGTTATATAAAACTCTAATTGTATAATGATATCTAATATAATATTATCCTAATATAATTTTCTAAATATGCAAATCTAAAACTTTTTTTTAAATGAGAGACCAAACTGTTTCTGTTCAACAGTATACTGAAAATTTTAGCTATGGCAATAGGATATTTTTAAAAAGTAAAAAACAACAACAAAACAACAAAAATCCACACAAACAGTGTATTGCTACACAAGTGGCAATAGAAAAAGCAACAACAAAAATCCACACAAACAGTGTATTGCTACACAAGTGGCAATAGAAAAAGCTACTCTTTTTTTGCAAGCCCACTGTGGGTAATACTCTTTATACACATCTCTTTTCTTTCTTATAATAATACTAGAAGGTTACTATTATTATTTTCAAGTTACAGCTGCGAGAACTAAGATTCAGATAGTTACTGTATTTGCCTGTCTTTGCGGCTACTTGTTCTTTTCTGTCACCAAGCCAAGTCCTTAAATCCTGAGAAGGAAGAGGGTTCTGTGTATGGTTGACCATTCTGCTACACCCTGGAGAGTGTTTTTAGCTAGTGCAGTGTAATTTTTATGATAGGGCCAGAGTCAGAAGCAGTGAATGCAGGGACTACTGACCTTTTTAACCTATAGTCCTGACAGTCTACTGGGTTTTCTTACCTACTTATCCCTTTCTTTCTTTTTCTTCCTCTCCTCCTCTCGGGGGATTTTTTTGGTTTTGTTTTTTGGTAAAAGAGAGAAAGAGACACTGACTCTGTTAATTTAAGTTGTTCTGCTACTGAAAGTAGAGAGAGAGAGGGCGCACTAGCAGGGGAGGGGCAGAGAAAGGAGATCGAGAATCTCAAGCAGGTTATGCACTGTCAGCGCAGAGCCTGACATGGGGTTCAAACCCATGAACTGTGAGATCACGATCTGAGTACAAGTCGAGAGCCGGTCACTTAACTGACTGAGCCACCCCAGCTCCCCAGGACGTGTGTTTTTTCTTGCAGGTGTTTATCTCTAAAGAAACTGAAGGATGTAAAGTCACCTTCTGTGGAATGGAAGACCGGTGGGTCTGCTTCTCTACTCTCTCCAGGGCTCCTGAAAGGGGCATAGGATATGCTGGAGGAGACGGAGAAGGGAAAAGACTGGGGTGATCAGGGAGAGAAGGGACTTTTGAATGTCCGTCTGAATGAGGTCCCCCAAGTTGAGTGCTTACTCAACAGGCAACATAAAGAAATGTTTAACACAACCCCTGGGCCTCAAGGGTAGTAAGAAAGTCAAATGGCAAGACTTCTTTTTGAGTCGTGGCCTGTTGTTACCCATCCTTCCTGATATTAAGGACAGAATTAAAGGTTATACACTAAAGTGAGGATCGCCCTTTAGTCTGTCTCTAAACACCATGAGCAGAGGTTCAATAAGAACTTGAGTAAATATAGAAGAAAGTTCTATGTTCTTTCCTTTGGAAATATTTGAACATAAATGGGAGAAATAATGAATGTTGTGGGGTGACCAAAAGTGGGGGGACCAAGATGAATTGTTTGTTAGCCTGCAAAGGGTGTAGGTTAGTTACCATAGAAGTAGGCTGAGTTTAATTTGTGAACGCTCAAGTGAAAATTGGATACTAAGAAATTTAGCAAATATAATGTCGGATGATATTTCAAGAGCCTAGTGCCTTAAACATTATCTCTAGTTTTTAATGCAGAGATGCTTTATTTTATGCTATGATTCATTAGTTTTATTTATTACTGTTTTTAAATTTAAATTCTAGTTAGTTAACATATAGTGCAGTATTGGCTTCAGGAGTAGAATTTAGTGATTCATCACTTACATATAACACCCAGTGCTCATCCCAACAAGTGTCCTCCTTAATGCCCATCACTCATTTAGCCCATCCTCCCACCTACCTCCCCTCCAGCAACCCCTAGTTTGTTCTCTATATTTAAGCATCTCTTACGGTTTGCCTCTTTCTCTGTTTTTATTTTATTTTTCCTTCCTCTCCCCTATGTCCATCTGTTTTGTTTCTTAAACTCAACATATGAGTGAAATCACATGATATTTGTTTTTCTTTGACTGACTTATTTCACTTAGCATAATACCCTCAAGTTCCATCCATGTTGTTTTAAATGGCAAGATTTCATTGTTTTTGATTGCTAAGTAATATTCCATTGAAAGATATATACCACAACTTCTTCATCCATTCATTAGTAGATGAACATTTGGGGTCTTTCCATAATTTGGCTAATGTTGATAGTGCTGCTATAAACATTGGGGTGCATGTACCCCTTTGAATCAGTATTTTTAAAAAAAATTTAATGTTTATTTTTGAGAGAGACAGAGACAGAGTGTGAGTGGGGGAGACGCAGAGAGAGAGAGCGAGAGAGAGAGAGAGAGGGAGACACACAGAATCTGAAGAAGGCTTCAGGCTCTGACTTGTCAGCACAGAGCCTGACACGAGGCTCTGTGTGTCACTCACGAACCGTGAGATCATGACCTGAGCCAAAGTCGGATGTATAACTGACTGAGCCACCCAGGCGCCCCAGCTCCTTTGAATCGGTATTTTTGTATCCTTTGGATAAATGCCTGGCAGTGCAATTGTGGGCTCGTAGGGTAGTTTTATTTTTAACTTCTTGAGGAACTTTCATACTGTGTTCCAGAGTGGCTGTACCAGTTTGCATTCCTACCAGCGGTGCAAAAGAGTTCCCCTTTCTCCACATCCTCACCAACATCTGTTGTTTCCTGAGTTGTTAATTCTAGCCATTCTGACAGGTGTGAGGTGGTAGCTCATTGTGGCTTTAATTTGTAAACATTAGTTCTGAAAAAATAATCTTGAAGCCACTCAAGAGTAACAAAAACTGGGGCGCCTGGGTGGCGCAGTCGGTTAAGCGTCCGACTTCAGCCAGGTCACGATCTCGAGGTCCGTGAGTTCGAGCCCCGCGTCAGGCTCTGGGCTGATGGCTTGGAGCCTGGAGCCTGTTTCCGATTCTGTGTCTCCCTCTCTCTCTGCCCCTCCCCCGTTCATGCTCTGTCTCTCTCTGTCCCAAAAATAAATAAAAAACGTTGAAAAAAAAATTAAAAAAAAAAGAGTAACAAAAACTTTCTCATGCTAAGAAATTTTGACTGTACCTGGAGTTAGATCAGATTTCATAAGTTAAGGGTATAACCTCTACAAATATTTCTTCGTTTCAGATGCCAGCTGCAGGCTTTGGGGTTCCCAGGCCATTTGTACTTCTGACCAGTTAGCTATAAATTTGGAGCTTTTCACTACCCTCCTGGCTTGATAATTTGCTAGACTGACTCGCAGAACTCAGAAAAGCACTGTATGTACTTTATTTTATTAAAAAGAATTCAAGTCAGGACTAACCAAAAGAAGAAATGCAGACCTCACCCTGGGAGGGTTCTAAATGCTAAGCTTTCATGTCCTCGGGATGCATCACCTTCCTGGAAGATGAATACAGGTCACTATCTTGGAAGCTCACTGGAGCTTTGGGTGTCTGGAGATTTATCGGGGTTCCAATACAGATATGATTGGCTATGTGGTTGAAGTCAGGTTCCAACACCCCTCTCGTCCCCAGAGATTGGGCTACATCAAAGTTCCAACTTTCTGATCATGTAGTTGGTCCTTCCAGCATAGCCAGCCCCTTGTCTTAAAACTAGGGACCCACCATGAGTCACCTCATTAGCATAAGCCCTTGAGTTCCCAGGGGGGCACCGTGAATAACAAACATATCCTTGTCACTCAAAAAATCCCAAAGGTTTAATGGGTCCCTCGGAAGAATCAGGAGCAAAGCCAACCAAAATTTTTAGACAATACTCAGGTTACATTAGAGAACAAAATACCAGTAAACACACTATTTTCTGGAGTGTTTCAGAAAACTATTCTCTTTTTTCCTAGTCCCTGTCCCTACTCACTTCCCACTTAACTTCTCAATTAGAGAGGAGCACATTCAGCTACTCCTACTTTCTGGCACAGGCTCAGGACCTCACCCTCCCTTCAAGGGCTGATGTGTATCGATGCTCCTTCTCCCTCTAGGTCCACACTGTTAGCTGAATCAGGCAGCCCCTGTACTGAGGACAGGGACAGAACCAATGGCAGCTCAACAACTTTTCATTCCACACAAGTGGATTTTCTGTCTTACCCATGTTCCCCTTCCTCATGCAGTCCTCTAGTGAACTCTAGCCATCTGCCCATTCTCTATCAGAAACTGATCTGTCTCCTAATTTTTAAGGAGCTGCACTCTGCCAATGATCAATGAGACTCTTGACCCCACCTCATGTTTCATTTAAGGCCCTTTTCTCTTCTTGGTCCTCTTATTCTAAGGGAAGTAGTTTAGTTAAAGCTCTTTATGGAAGTTGGGAGTTTTTCATAAGAAAGTTGTACTATGGGGTCTCTAGCCTGACACTGGAATGTTAGGCATGGCTGGAACGTTTGGGGTTCTGTCTTCTTAAAGAAGTTGACAAAACTGAGTGTATTGTAACCACCTCAGTTCTAAAGATGGCAAAACAATTCCTGCATTTATTAGCTTCATTGTGACTTTTATGGATGAGAAAAAGGAATTGAGAATATCTATACACACAGAGAATCTTCGGGAAACCTAAGCTGAGGGAAGGTTGAACATCAGTTAAATTTTTTTTCTATAAGGGAGCACATTTTAAGAGATATTCTAGTATTTTTCCTAAGAAACTCTGGTAATATCTCTCAAAAATTCCTGTGAAATGTTTTAGGACTCTTAATTCAATCATCTTTAAAACTGGGGAGGTGAGTGCATTGAGGGTTTTCATTGTGATATATTCTGATTCCTTCTTGGTCCATATTACAGGGTATTGCCCAGTAGTCTTTACTTTTCTATAGGAGAAGATACAAAATCAACATTTCGATAATCCTGCTAAGCTATAATAGGATCTAGTTTTTATCGTTTGGGGTAGAGCATCTTAACCTGAATCCCTGCTGAATTCCCAAGAGCAGTGATTGTCCTTCCCTGAAATGTCTTTCCCTTACACTACACAGGACTGTCTTTAGGGGTCCTGAGACCATCTGACTCCAGAGTGGAAGACATATTTGGGGGGTACACTTTGCCTTTGCAACGTTGTGCTGCTTTGTCTCGCCAGGCACATTAACAGGAGTGTTAATGTCAATGTTTTTAATCTAGCAGTTAAAGGTTTAAATGAAAGAAAAGAAATGAAATATGGAACAAAGAAATACAATATCCAACTAGAAGAAATACAGCAAAATATTTATTTTACTAGCAGCAACCCCAGAAGTCTGACTTACTGTGGGCATTTTAGAGTTTAGAAACAGTTACTCAATGTTATAATTTACCTAGAACTCCTAGGAAGCAAACCATTAAATTAAGGGATTGAAAGCCGGGAACCTCTAGAGACCCCGTGGTTGAAGGGTCACAGGCACAGAAAACTGAAGCTCTTTCCTCTACTTGCTCCTTATGTTGAGGCAAACATGTTATATCTGAAGGAAAGAGACTGAGTGCAGCTAATAAAAAGCCGAGGCAGCTGACCCATCAGCCAAGTCAGCCTTCTGGAAAATAACAGTCCACACATCAGGCAAAGAACATGTCTTTTCGTTTGAAAGGCAGCTTGAGACTAACCAAGGATGATTTTAATTCAAGGATAGAAAAGCATTACAGACTCATTGTTGTATGATACAGAGTTGTTGCCCAGAATAGTGGTTATCCTTTGTTACCAGACAAAAAACACAAAAATATCAACTGTTAATAAAGAGAGTGGAATTTAGGTGAGATGGGAGATCAACAGCATGTAATTGATTTCATAATTACTAGGTTTGTTTAAAAAACTTTATATATGTTTCTGCTTAAAAGCCTTAAACTGTACTTTAAAAAGAAAATAGAATTATAACCTTTTTTGGAATGAAAATTAATACATGTTCTTTTTAGAAAACTCAGAAAATATAAAAAAGTGTAAAGAAAACAAAAATCCCCTTTAATCACCTCCAGGGATAAATGCTATTAACAAAATATTTGTATAACAATATGTGTGAGTTTAAATAAGAACAGAGGCATATTTTATATGGTTCTTTAAAGCTTATTTTACTTGATATGTCCTAGCTTTTCTGTAGATTAACAAATATAGCTATGCATCATTATTTTAATGGTTTCTTTTATTTCATCACATGTCTCTACCATACGCTTTTCAAGAAATACTCCTCTTAAAATGACCAATCTCTGTAATTCTAACCATCCTATTCTTGGCTTCCACCCATTATGCACAATCACATGTGGCTGGGATACAAGTCTACTGGTTCCTGGGCCAATACAGATATTTATCAGAACCCTTTCTTTTATCAGAAAACTGGCTTAAAGATGATTTCTCTCCACTGTTGAAATATAGGAAGACGATGGCTGCTTAGGCAGACATTGTTTCAAACAACACCCTCTAAATGAGAAACCTTAAGACAAGGTACCAAGGAGTAAAAACTAAATTGTATGCAAAGAGAATAAAACATTGAAGTTATATATATTTCTGAAAGGATGCATGAATAGAAAAATAAATATTCTGGGAAAGTTTATAAAAGCATTCAAGCATGGGGAAAACAACAGTTAAAGTAAGCAATGACTTCTTATAATTGAAGATTGATTAAAAAGAAAAAAAACCCCAGCTACTTGAGTTTCCCTAATTTGGTTCTATTTGCATAGTCTTTTGTAATATACTGATTGCAATTATTGGCTAATATTTTTATTTAGTTGTATTTAAAAAAATTTTTTTTTCTAACGTTTATTTTTGAGACAGAGAGAGACAGAGCATGAATAGGGGAGGGTCAGAGAGAGAGGGAGACACAGAATCGAAATAGGCTCCAGACTCTGAGCTGTCAGCACAGAGCCCGACGCAGGGCTCGAACTCACTAACCGCGAGATCATGACCTGAGCCGAAGTCCGACACGTAACCAACTGAGCCACCAGGCGCCCCTATTTAGTTGTATTAACAAAGAAATGTCTTCTTAATTTACGTAAAAGCATCAGTTAAAAAAATGAAAATAAATAAACATATCATTTACTTACCAAATTAAAACCTGTAGTAAGCCTAAGAATTCGGCCACAAGTCAGTTCTTACAGCAGTATTCGCCTCAAAGGCATATTTGGTCTTATGCAAAATATCTACTTAAAAAAATAACAAGCTTTTATCGTAGGCATCCTCAAGCTATAAGCTATCAATAAATTTCATTTTGACTTATCTTAAAATATTATGGTATTGTAGCATCCATGAACATAATTGACAGAGCAACTTTCTCTTAACGTGTCCCTATAATAACAATCGGAATATTTGAAATTGGTAATAAATGTCACATGGATGAGTTACTATAGAATTTCCTGCAGAATATGATTTCTGTCTATTAATATGCAGTGAGGTTACCAAACTTTGCCTGAATCTTTGAGAGAGTACAATTCTCATGTGGGGCTACCTATCAGATAGCATTAGTGTTGCTATAACCAGGAAGGTTTTTACATTATAAATAAATAACCATACTTAGAAAAAAAAAATCAAGTGAGCTTCCAAAACTTCTCATTCCTGATACATCAAGGAGAAAGGCACTTAGCAACTGAACCCACTGCACCTTAGTTGTAGAGTATTAACACAATTACATTAGAATGCATAGAAACATGAAATCTATGGAGTGTAAACTTGTCAACAAGGCACTTTTATCAAATGATGCAGAACATCTAAGGGGTCAAATGTATTGCTGAGATATCAAATGGCTCCTGCCTTTTCTTCACTTGGAAAATACCAGGCGATATTTCTGTGGATAAGGAGACTTCCTGAAGTGGATTTTTGTTACCTGTTAACAATTCCTCCTTCCCCCTTCATTATGGTGTCTTGGTGCTCATTCAGAGCCTAATCTTTGTCCATGCAGCACAGAAGCTTCAGGAGAATTCTATCCCTTCCCTAGTGGAATAGGGATAGGATGAGTGGACCTGTTTAAAGGGTAATCACATATTCCTTTCCACAGTAATTCAACATATGGTGTTTCTAATCCCCTCCCCCCCGCCACCCCGCCAAATTGATTCATCACTAAGTATGTGATCCAATCCAGCTAAATGGGAAGAAATTTTCCTTGGGCTTCTTGAAGGTTTCATCATTGTTAAGAGAGAGGTATCAGAAAAGAAGTGTTCTTTTCCTCTGAGTGCCATCCTCTGTAGATATAAGGCCTGGAACGCTACACCAATTTTCCTACTCAGGAAATTAGTAGGGGGATGAGTCAACAGATAAAGGAGGCTCAGTCGGGAGAACACAAAGAAATTGAACAAGATCCACTAAATTAAGCCAACTCTGAAAGTCTTCCCTCTAGAGTTCCGATACCATGAGTTAACAAACTCTCTACTTTTAAATCACTTTGAACTGGGTTTAATACTATTTGTAGACAAAAACTCTCATATTTTACAGAACTTTCTAGTTTTTTTTTTTTTGTCCTATAATGTGTAGTGTTATTTTATTCAAGGCCTCTTTTATAGGCATTAAGTCATACCTTCTATGAAGACTTTTTCTAAATGTGAACAGATAATTACATAAAAGTTTCAGGATTTTTTCCCCTCAGGTGATACAATAGGTCTTTGGAGAATTTATATATGGGTCTTGGTTATTTTCAGTAATTTTTAAAAATTTATGAAGGAAAGTTTCCTTCCTACCTTATGTGAACTAAACTTTTGAGCCTCCATGTCTCTTTCCACTGACCTGGAGTAAACAGCTTACTGAAATAGTTCTACTCTGAACATGAAAATGGAACATATTTTTCACATTCACTACACAAGGATATGAATCCTTGTCCTTGAACTTCTGACTATGCCCTCTTAGGACAGTAAGATGATTCTGCACAGGAATACCTGTCTTCGGGACTTTTAATTCACATACACTCTCAGTGCATGGCCTTTTATATAAATGATAGCCCATCTTGACCTTTGAATCTATTTATCTCTGTACTGTTTCTATGGCATGTTACAACGCGGTTCATGTTCTTTTCTCTTGCCTCTGACACCATACTATACATGCGTTGTTCAAGTTTATGGTTATACTTAACCTATAGCAGAAGATTCAAGGCCTCCTTAATTCTTAGACTCTGGGTTGTGACTAATTCTGGGGGATCCATTCTAGCTGGTAGAGGTGGGTAGAAGGCTCTAGCAAATCAGCAGATCAGAAATTAATCTCCTTGCATCATCCAATTTCTACAGAAACCAGATAACCATGGAAAATGGGGGAAACGATTTCATGGGTAATTTTTTATAGATTTCTATAGATTTCCTCCACTTGATAAACTCACATACCACAGCCTAAGTGTGGTTCTCTAGCTAGTCCTGCAATTTTGACAACATGCCCCAAAAGTTGTAACCCCAATTTTAGAATCATCTCTGTGACATTCCTTTGAATTACTGCTGTTATTCCAATTATCATTATATTTGGGGCTTGCCTGGCACCCAGTTTTTGTTATATTATCCCACCAGTGTAATGGTCATGTTGAAAACATACTCTTGGGCAGTCTGATAATTTAAATGCATTGATTCTAGACTCAGGCTCCCCAAGTCCCATGCCAGACTGAATCATTATCTTTGAAGATGCAGGTTTTATATACTTAAATTTCTCAGGTGATTCTAGTGTACAACCAAGTTTAAGGACACATATTTTAATTCAAGATGCAACACAATGAGAAAATTTAGATGCGTGTTCCTTATAATTGCTACTTCCTGACTGTAACATGTATATATACTCAATCCTACCTTTAATCAATTTAGGACAGACTCTGGCTTAAATCATATATAAAGAAGAACGGATGGCAAATGGAATGTATAATGTTCATCATTGCAACTGGTTTTCTTCAAAGGAGCTGCCTGTGGTTTTACATGGTGTATCTTACAGAAGGTTCCTGAGATTTTTTCTAGATGTTATTACTTTTCCCCAAAGTTTCATATCTACAGACCACAAAGAAAAAAAAATCTTTTCACGATCTCTCTCATTTATTTATCTCTCTCAGTCTCTTTCATTTATTCCTTCTGTTCCCCTCTTGTCCCTCTCCCTCTTGTTGTCTAGTTCTGTCTGGTACCAGAGGAGACCTGGAGAGACCATGTGACCCCATGCTCCTGACACATAGAGCCATGGGACAATGGAGTCTTTTCTTTTTGTGTGTGTGGTACAAACTTCTTATGGAACATTTTCTCCAACTCTATAGATTTCTATTTCTTCTACATTCTACAAAGTTTTTAGGAATAAATATGTGCCCCTGAGCATTTTCCAGGGAGTATATAAATGCCTCTTACTCAAAAAGTGGTAAGTCCTTTTGTCTAAGTCTTCCCTAAGGAGTAGAGACTAACGGGACCTTACACCTCTCTGAGGTGTCAAAGGTTCTGTTGTTGTATCCTCTGGAAAAATAGGAGCATAATTAAGGTATACACCAAAGCAATGTAGAAAAGCAGCATGAGATCTTAATACATCTCTTAATACATGACTTCACAATAAAGAAACAAATTGCTAAACTCTTGTATAGGTTAGGGTTGCCAGATTTAGGAGGAAAAAACACTGGACATCCAGTTAAATTTTAATTCCAGATAGATAATGACTATTTCTTAGTATGAGTATGTCCCTTACAATATATGGGACATACTTATACCAAAATTTATTTGTTGTTTATCTGAAATTCAAATTTCACTGGGCATCTTGTAGTTTATCTGGCAACCCTAACATTTAGTTAACTTACTTAAATTCTATTCTGAAAAAAAAATTTCACTTTTCCTCCTTGGGTTTTTCTTAGAAATTTTTATGTGCTCTCTACCTCAGTGATTCTCAAGGTACAGTCTCTGAGAATTTTTAGGCTCCATCTCAGACCTATTGAAAAACACACTTGAGGCGGCCATTTTTGTTTTGACAACCCCTCTAGGTGCTTCTGATGAATGCTCAAATTTGAGAACTGCTGTATCTCAACCCAGGTTGCCTTTCTACCAGTGTAATTAACTTCTACACATCTGTATGTCCAAAGGATCCAAGTTAAAATAAAATAATACTAGCGTGGTATTCTAACAAGTTGAACGATCAAGGAAATATTCTTAATATTCACCTGAATAAGTCATATGGTAGAATCAGCTTCAAATAATTAATTTTTTTTTTTTTTTACGGCTCTCATCACGAAGTTACCGCTCAGTAACTGAGTAGAGCTACTTTCTTATGACCATCATTATCATTCTATATAAGCATTATTCACATTCTTTGATGAGTGGCATGAAATCAATCACCCAGGACATGGACTTGATTCTAATAGGCAATACTTAATAGTAAACTATAGCAAAAACATTTGACTCAAATACATGCCTTGCTTGAGTGAATGAGATTGTCTTAATACTTGAGTTCCTAGAGGAAGCACCAAAAACCAGCCCCAAATTATGATTTCATTTTTCACAAGGAAATAAAGTGAATCATTGGAAATGAACATAGTAGTTTAAATAAATGCTGATTTCAATAAAGTGGGTTTTTCATTAAAGTGTACTGAATTGTATAACATGGAAGTAGTTTGTTTTGTTTTGTTCAATTTTTTTTTAATAAGGCAAGAATCCAGGGCAACTCAAAGGTTCATTGTACACTGTGGGGAGTCAGGGGAGGGTATAATTTGGGTCGTTGTTTAAATTGCATTTTATAAAAACAGATCTCACTTTGTGGGGGCACATTCAACCAATGTGAAATACGGTTTCAATGACATACCAGGACCAGAAATAATGTGTTCTGAACTAGAACAAATGACAGCTTCCTTTTGGAAGTATGAGAAAGGATGCTAGAATTTATATTATTATAATTTAGATTACAAGAACAGGCAAGTTTCTTCATTTGTGTCCTGAGTATATTTATAAATATGAATAGAATATTTATATTTGCTACCTATTTCATAAACTAATTGTTAAAGCAAATAAAATTCTTGGAGCTGATGTTAGCTACTGTTTTAGTGTGCAGGGCACCTCCAGAGGCCTGAGACTAGCATCAGATCTGCTCTTTAACATACAGATACAGGCTAGTTGGTCCAAGAAGTTTTGTGAAATCTACTGTGGTTCTAGCAGACTCTGGCGTACAGGGTTCCTAGGATATCCAGGCTTTCTGAGCAGAAGCAGGCCCACTGGATGAGGGACAGAACAGACTGAAGAGGAGCTGGCTTGGGAATGGTGGTAGTGTTCGGAATTTCTGAGTTGTCATTGAACTGAACTTGATGAAGTTTCATTCAACTCACTCATCAGCCCTATTCCATTTCCTCCCATATCCAGGGTAATACTGTAAACCAGGAGTCAGGACTTCCTTTGGATGAGTCTGTTCCGAATGACTCAGCTATTCCCAGGTGGTAAAATGGCCAGGTGAACCCTTGCTGCAAAAATATAGGGATGGTTTCCAAATCTTTGGAATTGCTTTAAATATATATTTGCGGTCAATAGAGTTTACTTTTTTTTTTTTTTTTTTTTTTTGCCCCTAGCTCGGACTCTTCCATCCATGATTAGTTTTTACATTATAAAATACGTGCCTGACCTAAATGAGTACTATACCACATATCTCTACAGCTGGAGTCCAGGGAAGGAAAAGCTTACTGCTTTCAAAACATACATGTCAGAGATTGAGCTCTTAAGAATCAAATTAAAGAAACCCTTTCTCCATGTATTCAGTCAGAGTTTTTCTCAAAATCACATTCTTGGATGTAATATAACTTCTAATGAGTATTGTGATTATAGATCAAAAAAGAATTAAATTAAAATCAGAACTGTGAGTTAACATAATTATTTAAGTAATACCTAAGGCTGTATTTTGGAGAGTTTCTTCCAACTAGCATTAGGGATGATTACTAAGGAAAAAGGACTAGTGCTATTAGAAGAAAATATGCAGGGGTTCCTGGGTGGCTCAGTTGGTTGAGTGTCTGACTGTTGATTTCAGATCAGTTCATGATCCCAGGGTTTTGGGATAGAGCCCTGTGTCAGGCTCTCCACTTAGCATGGAACCTAATTGAGATTCTGTCTCTCTCTCTCTCTGTCTCTCTCTCTCTGTCTCTCCCTTTGCCCCTCCATGGCTTGCTCTCTCTTAAAAAAAAAAAAAAAAGAAAGAAAACATGCAAATGCAGTCATACCTTGAAGTTTTGGAGTTCAGTTCAGTTTCCATGAAGATGAAAATGAGTTAAATCCAAATATGAGAGTATAAAATTAAAACAATCTGGTTATTTTAAGAGAGGAACTTAATTACAAAGCCATGTTTATAAATTTGGATTTTTGTTTATTTATTTTTGCCAGTTCTTTCACCATTCAAGTGTATTTTTCATAGTGGGAAAATTTAAATTGTAATCTCTATCCTTTAAAGAAGTTTGTTAATCTCTCAACCAAAAGAAAATAAAGTAACGTTTATTTGAGTCTCACATGTGTGGGTCATTTGAGAACATTTTTTTAAGGGAGAGGTTTTATATAACATCATTATTAGCTCTGAGAATAGATGTGGACACTGATTTCTGCATTGACATACTAATATGATTACAGTTTTTGCTAGTTTTATTTTTTTTGCCTTTGCTGAAATTAAGCCAATACATTGTATATTCCATTATTGTAGAATTCCTTCCTTGTATTAAGACATTTGCTGTGACTTAAAAAAAATGTACCAGTAGTTAATGATATGCTTTTAAAACAGACTTGTAGGCCTGATTTTGTAATGAGCTGAACACATGGTGTACATCTACCTTGAATTCTTGGACAGTCAGAGGGACGCATGGCCACAGGCAGTTGTAAATTCTGCCAGGGCTTTAAAGAATTTATAGTGAAATCTTGCATTGATTATAAGAATTGATGTCTTTGGCTTTTAACTTTCCTGTGAACTGAAGAATATTGTGCAGTAAATCTACATCAGTCTTTCAAAATTATCAGAGGATTCTTGAGATTCCTCTAGGCCACATCTCCAGAGAAAGTTCCTTAACCCAAATGTTGGCCATATTCACTTTATATGTCTGTTTCCCTGATTCAGACTCAGCCTCAAATCTAACACAACATTGAAGAATATCTTTTACTTTGTTATTATTTGGGGGGGGGGGTGGAAAGTGCTACTGCTTCCGTCAAAATATTTTATTATTGATAATAGTGTAATTTCATACCAACAATTCTTAAAAGCCTTCATACCCTGAATATACAGATTTAATTTTGGATTGAGAGTATACGGCCATTCAGTTAACCTAGCCAAACACAAAGGTCGGCTAACAATTACTTTAGAAGAAGTTCCTTTGCTTATAAGAGTAATCTGCTTGAACCATTTTAAGTAAAAAATGGGGGATTTATTGTTAGGATATTAAACTATCTCTTAGAACCCAAGGGGGAAAGTGCCATCAAGTCTCAGGCAAGATATGAACTGGAAATTACAGAGTTGTCTGCGTCCAAAGCATGTAGTGTCTGAAATCCTTCCACTGAGCCCATATGGACACTTTTTCCGCAAAACCAGTCTGCTCTCCAATCTCTGTGTAAAGAATGGCGCTCTGTGCCTTTTTGTGTGTACGTACCCAGACTGAATCACCCAGTTTTACATCTCTGTAGCTCATTGGCATCTCATTTCCACATGTTGGAAATTACTAGGTATTGGGGAAAATGTATCAATATACATAATTTTAAATCAGAGCTCTATGATAGATTTATATTATCCACTATAGAGAAGACATTTTCAAGTTTGGAGAAGGTGACAGTTGTGATATAAATGTTAGAACTAGTGGCAAATGTGATGCAGTCAGCCACATGCCTTCAGGTAGATGTGAGGACAAAATAAATGAACTGGTCTGAATCTTACTGATCGTCCTACCAAATGGAAAGTAGAAATTCTGACAAATCTGCTGAAAATTATTTGAAATGTGAATGCTCTCTAACTGGTAAGAGAGTAAACATATTCCATTTTGTTTGGGGACACTCTCAAATTCTAGTATAAATCCATTCAGAGTCAAGTGTAATTTTGAAACACACAATGAACACCAGGAAAAACTATGGGATTTTTCTTAGCAAAGTGAAAGGACAGATAATCAAGCTTTCTGATCAGTAATGCACAATATGAGGAGGATAGAAGGACAAAATCCAGAGCAGCCTTATTTATAGTGTAACATACAAATTAAGGCAAGAGCCACTCGCTCAGGCCACAAATCCCACAAAAACTGGAAATACACTCTCTGTCTTGTTATAGGATTTTGTGTGTGTGCATGTTGTTGATTTGTTTTGGTGGGAGCGGAAGACTGCAAATTATTTGATCTGATTATTATTATTTTGGGAGAGAGAGAGAGAGCATGAACAGGGGAGGGATGGAGAGAGAGAATTCCAAGCAGACTCCATGCCATCAGCACAGGTTTCAACTCACGAAACCTTGATATCATGACCTGAGCCAAAATCCATAGCTGGAATCTTAACTGAATAAACCACCCTGGTGCCCCAAACTGCAAATTATTAAAACCAGCATAATCTTCAGAACCGATTGTTTAAAATTGCGGCTTGATCTATATTCACAAATAATATTGGTGGGACACTTATCAAAACTTCTAGAAAATAAATGTTGGAAAAGATGATTTGGGGATTTTATAAAATAACACAGATTGTGATAGCCTGATAATTCTGGCCAAATATAAACTTTTATGCCATAAAGTCAGTGTAGACTGATGGATCCATGTATTTGTGAACTCAGCCTTCTATGTAATATTTTTCTTTCAAATACAAGCTGAATACAAGAGCATCCATTAGCATATGTTGTTTTGCCAAAGTTGATAATTCGTGCACCTGAAGAAGAGAATTTTAACCTGTTGGTAAGTTTGTGATGAATTACAACATAAAAGGTTGTGAGTGATTTGAATTCTCTGCTCAGAGGGCATTTCTCTGAATTCAAGAGGGCATACCCAGGACAAATCCCACTCAATCCTGTATGTGTAAGAGAGCTCTCCTTCCTTGAAAACCTCCAGGGAGATTTTTGAAAGCACTTCCTGAGTCTGACGAAGTGCTAAAAAACACACAATATACAAACTTTCTAGTCATTTTCCCTAACAAGACGATAAATGTGTGTGGCTAAGAAGCTGTGTTTGTTTTTACCGTTTTTTTTTTTTAAATCCAAACTTGGCATATTCATAAGACAGATTCAAGATATTGTTTCAGTTTGTTGAATGGGAGTCACAACAGTCTGGTTAGGAATGATTTCTCAGTGTCCAATCCTATCAAAAAAGTCAGTGAAATACCTTCTACCATTTTAGAGTATACACATGTGAGATGAAATTCTCAGTGATAAATAACAAGAAAACTAAAGATGGAATTATTCGATTGATATAAAACCTCATTTTTATCTTAAACTGAATGATATCTAGCTTTTATCCTTCCATTACTGAATGATCTGAAAGTGTTTTATTCTTATTATTGAGAAACACATTTTCAGTTCTGCTTTAAAATTCGTAAGATTCAATATTACATGCATTTTATTTTATACTCTAAATTTAATTCCTGTTTGATAACATTTATTTTAATCTTATTTATATTTATATTTATCTTCCATTTACAATAAACAATAGAGGTTTTTCAGTTATACAGAAATAAAGGGTTTTTTTTTTAAGATAAATGTGGTAAAAGTAATTTCACTTATGGAAAACTGGAAGCAAATACCACTTACACGTTGACATGACAAAAAACGTGAAGATAGAAATGTAAGATAAGTAACAAGTTTTGAAAACACTATAATCGCTTTTTAATGCAAGAATTAGCAAAATAAGACTAGCTTTAAAATCTCCAGATGTTACAAAGGCTTTAGAATGGGATAGATGAATTAAATGTCATCAAAAGTAAAAAAAAAAAAATGTTATGATGGAAACTGGAAAGTGAATACAGTTTAAGAGTCTTCCCTCATAGAATTGGAAGTATGTTGTAATACTTAGGTTAACTGTGATAATGAATTGCAGATAACCTCGAATCTTGGATTGAACCAAGAAATGGAAGCCAAGAGCTTAATAATGTTCAATCTCAGCTCTGAGACTAAACCATGGTTCTCAGTGTCAAAGCGATTTCAAAGAGGTTCTTTGTTCCATGCCTGAAGTAGGTACTAACTCACAGGAGCGTCATACAATTTCTTCTCTTCTTTGTCAGGGTGAACCATGTCTCCCCTCACCCCTTCAGGGTATTGCATAAATAAAGAACACCTGAGAATCATTTCGGAATTTTAATGGAAGCAACAACAAAGGGCTTTCACATTAGGAACCCAGGCATTGGTTCCTCATGAAATTTAAAGAAACCCATATTTATTCTGTCTGGATATTTAACATAAAATAGTTACACTTTCTAGACCTTGAGCCTTTGAAAGGGGGCCCAGGGATGGTCATATTATACTTGTCATTTCTTAGGTAAAGCTTTTATCATTGTAAACATTATGGAAATTCCATTCTCCATAAACTAAGCCTGATACTACTAATGATAGGTTCCAGGCCAGGTTAGATACTTTATTCATTTAAAAAATATTTTTTTGTCCTGAACTCTTGGATATCAAATGACTGTAATGCTGACTCCGAATTGAAGCTACTTATGATATATGCAGTGAGGCAGTTCATTAGACCAGTGACCACAGGAGATGTTTCACGTGGGTGGCTTCTGATCTGCTCTGGCTTCCTCTTGACACGAGGCTAGCCTTCTGTCCTGAAGCCTGCGAGGCACCCGGGCTGACTGAGAGATTCCAGATTCCTCCTGGGATCTGTCTTCTCCCACTAGAAGGACACTTGGGAGCCTCACCTCAGAACATGCTTATCCAACCCCTTGGGCCTTGCTTGTTAGAAATCCTATATAAGGGGGCTGAGTCTCAAGCCCTGAGTCTCAGGGCACACATATACCCATGTACACACCCACATAATGTATCAAATACAATGTTTTAAAAACACCATCTAGAGGAGAATATTATCGGTGAAGGATTTTTGTGAGGTGACGGTGATTTCATCATTTCCATACAACAAGCTTTTTGTAAATCATCTTTAAATATCGCTGATATGTTTATTATTTGACTGACAGCTTCTTAAAAGCACCTTCTTTCTACCTCCTCTCTGGAAAAGCTGTTTTCTCCCCCTTTTTTCTATTGTCTGAAGCAATCTCACTCTTCCCTCAGCTTGCCTCTCTGTCAGCAAATAACAGCATCGCTGGTCGCCCAACTAGGACTGCCTGTGGTTTCTAAACACATGGAAGGACAGACAGGAACATGGAAATAATTCCCCTGAAGGCAGTGAGGCAAGTACGAATACAACAGAAAAAAAAAATGTGCCAGGACATGTTTTTTTTTTTGTACTCAGAACACCCAAGTCAATCCTCACGGGTAGACTTAAAAAGTAAGAATGTGAGGGCATCATACTTGATGATTCTAGAGTTAGAAACCTCAACAGATCTGAAGGTCTTCAATGAAGATCTTCCTGAGAGAACCAAACAGCATGAACTTTATTCTCAAAGATATGAAAAACCATTACAGAATTTGGAGCAAGGAAATGGTATATCATGAGGTTTGGGTTTTGGAAAGATTACCTGGTTCTGGTGTTAAAAAAGAATTTGATCAATGGAGAGCGAGAGCAGAGGCTAATGCCAGTCAGGAAGCTGTGGCAGGAATCTAGGGGAGAAATGGCCAGTATGTGAATTAACATCTTGGAGATTGGGATGGAGAGAGACAGACATATGGGGGAGGTGAGGAACACATTTTCAGGGAGGGGACCTGGTGGAATGTATGTGGGTTTAGTGATGAGAAGGCACCTGAAATGGCCTGAACTGGACAGTGGGTTGAATACAGACTGATACAGAGAAGGAGCTGTTTTGAGAGAAGAAATGGTGGATTTAGTGAAGAAATTTATTTTACTAGCTTTAATAGCCAATTCCTTTCAAAGGTCGAATTCATGCATGAGAAAACGAATGTACTAAGTGTTTGCTACTAGAATTCACTGATTCCATGGAACAGTTTAATTATAGCCCAGACTCACCCTAAAAACAGAATCATATCTTTTATATTTTCAGCTATATTTATATTTTCTACTAGCCATAGAAATGTCATTTATTTCAAATAAAAACAATTCTTTTGAAAATTCAGAAAATTCTTACAATTCTACTAACAAGGATGATAATACAGAAAAGATCATTTTGCTTTAACCTTCATGTTTTCTTTCGTTTTTTATAAAGATGTTTATTTTTGAGAAAGAGAGAGGGAGAGAGAGTTGAGAGAGAGTTCAAGGGAGGGGCAGAAAGAGAAAGGGACAGAGAATCCCAAGCAGGGTCCACACTGTCAGAACAGAGCCCAGTGTGGGGATCTATTTCACGAGCCATGAAATCATGTCCTGAGCCAAGATCAATAGTCAGAGGCTTAACGGACTGAGACCCCCAGGTGCCCCTAACGTTCATGTTTTCAAACAACCTTTCTACAGAATAAGGGTTCAAGGCATGATGAAGAACATGAGAAAAATCAGTCTTGGTCCAATTGAATAGGCAAAAACAAAATAAATGTATACAAAAAACTAATTAGGAAAGTTCACCAGAAAAAAAAAAAAGGTGTATTCAAAAGTAGATGGGAAATTATAAGACATATTACTAGAATTTGAGTTTTTTATTTTTTAATTTTAATTTTAATTTATTTTTTGAGAGAGAGAGACAGAGAACTCAGGGGTGGGGCAGAAGGAGAGGGAGAGAGATAATCTTAAGCAGTCTCCACACCCAGCACAGAGATGTGCTCAATCTCTGATGTGGGGCTCAATCCTACAACTGTGAGATCATGACCTGAGCCAAAATCAAGAGTCAGACACTCAACCGACATATCTATCCAGGCACCCCAAAGTTTTAATTGTTTTAAGTATCATATTAATACATTTTACATTCCTTATACTCCTCATGGTGACCTTCACGAAGGAGTTAAATTTTGTTTTGTTTTGTTTTCTTTTTGTGTTTGCCTTTAACATAGAATAAAGTAGTTTTATCCAGAATTATTATCAAGCCTATAGGTTTTGGTTTGTGGATATTTTCATTCATTCGTTCAACAAATATTGGTTAAGTGCCCAACAAATGCCCAACACTGTTCTAGTACACTGGGAATGTAACAGTGAATAAAACCAAGTTTCTGCCATCACAAAGCTGACGTTCTTGGGGAGCAAACAATAAATAACAAGTAAAAATATAATAAGCCAGACTGAGGTAGCTCTAGGAGAAAAGAAAGCTATAGCAGGGGAAGGGAGTTTGGGAATGAGAGTGAGGGCTTGCTTGGGGAAGGTCTTATTGTGGCGTGACACAGAGGCAAGACATGAGGGAAGGGAAGGACGGAGTCACATGAATATCTGGGGAGGAATGTTCCAGGCAACAGAACATTATCAGGAGAATGCTTAGCTTGTAAGTAGGTATTTATTTAATGTTGGAATTACTTTGCATTTATGCACAAAGCTGGTTGCATCTGGGTATCTGTAGCACTTCCTAGAAAATATTGAGCCTTGAGTCCCGGATTGTAAGAAGGTGTGTGCTTCCCTTCCCTCCCACCTTCAGTCTTCGTCTCTCCTTGAGTCCCACATCCTACTGGCACCACCCTTCAGGCTGGTTTTAGGTAAAAGGCCAAGTTTTCCCTAAACACACAGTTTGGACCCCCCATCCACACCCTAACCTCTGATTCTATTGCGCGAAATAAACTTTTTACTGGGTTACTCTGAGTTTAGGATAAATCATGTGACCTTCTTTTCATTATTTAACCTAGTTTTGTTCCCGGCTATGGTTCTCCTTGAAGAATAAGAACTAATGAGTTGGTGAAAACATCAGCAGAGAATTAATTCAAAAGAACTCTAAAGCCATAAGTTCTGCAACTGAGATATAATGGCACAGCATCAACGTTAATTGGTCAAGAGATCTAATAATCTATGTATATATTTATTTTGATTTATTCATTTTTGAGAGACAGAGAGAGACAGAGTGTGAGTGGGGGAGGGGCAGAGAGAGGGAGACACAGAATTTGAAGGAGGCTCCAGGCTCTGAGCTGTCAGTAGAGAGACTGACTCGGGGCTCGAACTCATGAATCGTGAGATCATGACCTGAGCCAAAGTCGTACACTCAACCGCTGAGCCACCCAGGCGCCCCTAATAATATTTTTAAAATATCCTCGTGATACAATTTCTGCTCTGAGATTACTTTAAACTGATTATATTATTTGTACTGAAATATCAAAGTTGTTCATGTATACATTCTAATTTCTTTTCTTCTCTCCATTGTTCTGCTCGTGCCAAAATCCAGGACCCCCTGCACCTGTTGTTCAGTGAATTGAAATCGTCTCCTAAGTGTTGTCAGAGTCTCTTCTCCAAGGCACGAAGTAGGATTGATCTTAGTTATCCCTCCTATCACGTTACATAAGTGCCCAGAGTGTTTATCGACATGCTGCCTGTCAAAAAACACTCCTACATTTCAGTTTCGTAGAGAGGCACTATGTAAAACAGGGATGTCTAGTATCTACATGTAATAGTGGGGCAATAAATGACCTTTCCCCTCTCGAGTCTCAGTGGTTTCTAAAGAACATTTTTTTTTTCTTTTGCTCAGGCTGTACCTTAGCAGCTGTGGGTCAGCTGCCATGGATCTGGTCCATGTGCCTTTTCATTCTGAGACTCAGACAAAGGAACCAATCCTGTCTAGATATGGGAAATGAACAAGTGTTCTAGCTGAATCAGGACTCCCCTTGAAGCTTCTGCTCAGTGCTGGCACATTGCCACTTCTCACATTCAACTGGCCTAAGAGAGCCACAGATTTACAGGAGGCACTATGGGTCACAGGTCAATGAGCCTCTTATTTAGAAGGGGGTAAATGTTTGGAGACAAGATTAAGGAGCTAATACACATCTAGTGTTTAATATTTGGCATATGGCAAATTCTATATAAGTGTTATTTTTATTCTTTCCTCGTACCAGGCAAATTCCCAACGCTGGGTCAGTGTGATTGTCCACATTATCTTTCCTCTATCCAATCAGTAGAAAACTATTTGGAAAACTATGTAAATCTGTTGAGTGGTGTCCCTATAAAATCAAGACCTTCACATCACCTGGATCCCCAGGGGTTCTCTATATCTTTACTTCTGTTTTAACTTTTCCTTCCACTCCCCTCGATGTCTATTTCAAATTTTACCATTTGTCTTCAAATTATCATAAGACTCTCTTCCACTTGTCCTTCTGCAGATAACTCACCTATTTTACAAGCATAATTGGGAAAATTGAGCCCATGAGGTGGGATCTCATTTCCATTTTTTTTTTGGCCTGTCCAGCCAACCTACAACCCTGGCAAAGCCTATTCTCATCTTTAATGCCTTTTGTCCAGACACCAATGATTAAATGCCTATTTTTCTGCTTAAGGCCAATTTTTCCACCTGTGTTCTTCATGCTATGTATTCCTGCCTTCTCTTATATGTCATCATTTTCCCCCTATTTTCTTTTATGGTTTCAGCTTTTTTATTATTCTGTCCCTAAAGAATATTTGAACCATGTCACATGCATCTGTATACTTCCTCTACTGCGCAGAACTGTACTTTTCTATGACATGTGTTTCATACATATTTGTTGACTGAATACACAGTAACCCCCAGAAGCTTCCAGTAGTCAGCACTGTCTTCTCAGGGTCAGGCTACTTGCTGCCAGCCCTCCTTCTATCCTTCTATTCTTTAGGTTGACATTATCAATGGCTATGGTCTGATTTGCTACTGATAAAAGTCAATACTTACAAGCAGTTTCTATGTCACAGACACAATTCTAAGTGCTTTATATACATTAACAAATTTAATCTTTGTAATAACCCTATGAAGTGGCTATTTTATCTCTAGTTTATACCAGAGGAAACACAGGCACAGAAGGGTTATTAATAAATAGGTATTATGTCTTTTCCTATATGACTATGGAGAGAAATAAAAAGAATAGATAGATAGATAGATAGATAGATAGAAGCATAAACATAGATTTAATCTAGTTCTAGCTAGTAAACAATGAAGCCGTGGGGTTTCCTCTTGGGTTTTTTCTTATAGTAACTGATGAGGTCCATAAATAAGTATCCTGAGGAACCAAAATGTTAGCAGAAATAATCATTTAGCTGGTGTGTGCATCAGAATATAAATGAAACACCCGCCCCCCCCCCCCCACTCTTTTGGCTCCTGATGAAGCTTAAGTATTTAACTTTCATGTTGCTTTACTTGGTCTGCTGTTGCCACAGCAACTAAAGAATGCCTTTCCTCTGCTCTTGTAGGTATCTTACAAACACAGTTTTTTGAGAAAGGCAATGAATCACATTAAAAAAAAAAAACAAAAAAACAAGTGGTCAACATTGAGAACTACTATTTGTGAGTTTCTTAAGACTTAATGAATAGACCTCAGATATTTTTCCTAGCAAAATTCTGTCCATTTTAAACATACATCATGTCCTATGTCATATTGGAAGCTAAAAAGTAAGGTTTTTATTAGCTTAGAATTATATTAAATGTGAAACCCCAACATATACTTACCTATAACTTATTTATAATGTTTCTATCATCTTGGAAGATTGGTACCTTTCTGAAAATTTGCTTTTACAATCTCATGTTCCACATTTAGGAAAATGTCATATGTATTTTCCTTTGCCATTTCAAGTTTCTCTCCTTCACTTAGGCATCTTTTAGTTTTTTGTTTGTTTGTTTGTTTGCTTTAATGTTCATTTATTTCTGAAAGAGGGAGACAGCCTGAGTGGGGGAGGGTCAGAGAGAGAGACACACCCAGAATCCAAAGCAGACTCCAGGTTCTGAGCTGTCAGCACAGAGCTTGATGTGGGGCTTGAACCCACAGACCGTGAGATTATGACGTGAGCCAAAGTCAGATGCTTAACATACTGAGGCACCCAGGCGTCCCTACTTGGATTTTTTAAAGAGATATTCTAGTGTATTAAGAAATTCTAAATTTGAGAAAAGTGATAGATAAATACTGCTGTTTTAATCAGGACTCTTTCAATTGCAAATGACACAAATACAGTGGAGGCTTGATTAAGCAAAGGGAAATGTATTAACAACTAGCTTGGGTACCTCACAGAAACCAGAGGTTAAAAATTGCAGCATGGTAAGAAGGGAAAATCCAATGAGGGTCTCAAGTAATGCCTGGATGCTCTCTGCTACTCATTGCCATTTGTCCTTGCTCTTTGGCTCCGTGTTCTCTCTCACTGCAGACTAGCTTTAATCACGTGGTTGAAACATGACCAATGACAGCATCTTAAATGTTGCCTTTTATGGCCAAAGCCAGTAGAGAAATATCACACTAATTCTTTTTTCCTTTATCTAAAATAAATAATAAGCAAAGACAAAGATCAAAAAGAGAAAAGGGACTACTCATTGGCCCAGTTTTGGTGAAATGCCCCACCCATAGAACAATCAGTACTGGCCATGAGAGAGGGTCATGGAACAAGTTACTTCAGCGGGGGTGACCATTTCCTCCTTTTTGAAATTCATCCTTCACTTGGCTTCCTAAACACTATTCTCCCTCTGCCCTCTATCTTTCTGGATGCTTGTGTTCAGTCTCCATTGTTTGTTAAAGGTCTGTGGAGAGAAGAGACAACCACACCAAACCCCATCCTCATAAGACTTCCCTGTAGTAATTGAATTTTGCCTAATTCCTTTTCATTCTGGTGATTAGGATCCCTGCAGTGTTGAACGTAGCCCTCTACCAGTTCATGTTAAAATTAAGTCTGTCTCATTAACAAATTCTTCCACTACTCTTCATATTTTTAATTTTTAAGTATACAGTCAACTATGGTTCATTTAACCGTCAAGGAAATTGTGCAATATAAAAGATGAAGATGTAGCTAAACAACCTGAAAAAAAAAAACGGGTCCCAGTAGAAAAAGAAAATGCAAGCAATGGAAAACAATTTTCAGCAATAAATTAATATAAAAGGAAATTTCAAAATGGAATAAACAAGCTTGGCTAAAAGAGTCTCTCTCCTTTTTTTTAACGTTTTATTTATTTTTGAGAGAGAGCACGTGCATGCAAGTAGGGTTTAGGGCAGAGAGAAAGGGGGACAGAGGATCCAAAGTGGATTCTGCACTGACAGCAGAGAGCCTGATGTGGGCTTCGGCTTCCAGAATAGAGAGATCCTGACGTGAGCTGAAGTCAGTCACTTAACCCACTGAGCCATCCCAGTGTCTGAGAGTCTCTTTTAAAATAGTGTTGGGAGGCCATAAAGGAGAAGGAACTTATGCACGCCCTCACAGAAGAAACTGTGAACTTTTGGGCAGCTGCAAGCCCTGGATTTAACTACCATCTTACCATAAAGCTGAATGGTTAGAATTCTTCACTTCAAACAGAGCCTGTTGAATTTGACAAGTTTCAATCCCTCATTTGCATATTAATCCAACCAATCCCAGTTAAGTTAGTTTCAATCCCTGTTTTGCATAGAGGACCTAAAGGAGAACTGTGCTCATGACCTTTTGTCTTTACAATTCGGTCCCCTCTTTGTCTTCTTGGGAACATGAGTCAAGTTTCTGCCTGAATCTGTGTCTCCCAAATTGCAATTCTCGTTGTCCAAATAAATGACTGTATACCTAAATTTTCAGTGATTTTTTTTTTCTTGCTTGACGCTAATATGCGTTTACCTTAACTAGTAGAATTAGAGAGATTTAAGAAGATTTTATATTCATGAAAAAAAAACAAGGTACTATGAAAAAGAACTTTTAGAGAACAAGGTGAGCTCTTGGTAATTTAAAAATTTACTTGCCAAAATAAAAAAAAAAAAAAAAGAAATGGAAGATAACATTTGGGAAGTCAACTGAATGGAGTGGTGGATCTACTATCTGAATAGTAAGAGTAGAATAAAAGGATAATAAAGGAAACTGAGAAAGAAAAAATGCAAAGATATTTATCAGAGTGATAAAAGATATCTCATTAAAGGGCCTGGGTACTTCTGAGTACTGATAAACTGCCAAAGATCCATACCTAGACATACCAATATGAAATTTTAGAACATCAAAGATAAAAATGAAATAGAAAATTTTAGGGAGGAAAAAGCAGTTAAGCTACAAAGGAATGACAGTCAGACTGGTCCATGATATTTCATTTATATTATGGCAATAGAAAATAGAGGAATGATGCCTCCAAGAAATGAAGACATGTCATTTCCCTTTGAGAATCCTAAACATAGCCAGAATACCATTCAAGTGCAGTGGCAAAGTGTAGCCTGTATAAAATTAAGAAAATTAATATGCCAAATACTCATTCTTCAAAAATCTGAGGATGCACATTAACAAAATAATGGTGTTGACTAAGACAAAGAATGACCCAGGAAACGATTTGTACACCAGAAAGCAATGAAAGGAAAGAGAATTTGCATGACTGGCTTATGGCAGCTTGGAGGGCTAGCATTCAAGAGAAGGAAGGAGGTGTTGGGAAGCTGGCCTCTACAGAAGAAAATGGGACTGTAGAACTCACAATAGCATGGAGAGCTTGGAAAAAAATGAGAATAATGATGTAGGCACAAAATTTTACGGACTCATTAGAGACAGAGATTAAGCAATGAGAAAAGGAGCTCTCAAAGGGCTGAGACCGAAACATCAAATGTTAACTTATAGGGTCAAATTAGAACAATAACAAAACCGGCATGATGTTGAACCAACCAATTTTTGAAATGGCTACTAATGTCATGCCAGGATTAATTCCAGAAACACACTGAGTCGCTTTTCCTGAGGAAAATACAGTCTGATGGAAAATCAAGATAGAAATAGAAAAACTGTTCCCCCTGCCCCAAATTTGGAGGAGACCCCATGTAAAGCAGGGCTTGGCCTATAACCCACACATACAGAGCACACTTTCAGAGTTGGGTGAACTTCCCTGTGGCAGGCTGGTACTCAGGAACTAAGCAACAGTCTCACTGGCACCTTCATTCTTCATTTAAAGCAGAGTAGGCATGGGATAAAGATTTGGTGTACATCTCTTCTTGTCCTTAGAAGTAACTGCTTTCTTCTCATGGTCTCATTTTCCCTTAAATGTCAAGTTGAACTGCTCTAACTGCTGCCAGGGTCTCTGGGTCCAGTGCTCCAGCTTGTAGGTCACCAGATTGGTTTCCAGTAAGGAGCTAAGTTCTTTTGACAGTTCTGCTCTGTCTTGCGGTAGCCCAGTGCCTCTCAATTTCTGGATTTTCAGGAAATTTCCATGTTCTCTCTGTTCTTTATGTTTATGATATAGACTGACTGCCCTTTAACATATATCATCATACAAACTTCTTCTTTCTATCTTTTCTTAACTTGATCTGGTTCTTCAGTCTGACATACTTTCAGTCTATGCTGTTTGCTCCTCCTTCCTCATTTGTCCCCTCTCTTCAGTTTCATTTGTCTTGCCCTTTTCTGTCCTGCCTTTTTACAAATTAAGTTATGCATTCACTCGTCCTTTCAGCAATATTATGTACTGTACTATAAATGAAAACTGAAATGTTCTAAAAGATTTCACAATCTGAGAGAGGGAAGATCTTTAAGTGAAAGAGTAGAAAATATAAGGCCTTCTGTTGAGGTATGATATCATTATTTTGGGAACGCATAGGACTTAGCACAAGAATGGGACAGGCAAGTTTTGCCTAAGATGCCTAGGTAAAGCTTTATGGAGGAAGTAGAAACTGAGCTAGAGTCTGAGGGATGAGTAAGAGTTTGTGAAACAACAACAACAACAACAACAACAACAACAACAGGGCCTAGGGTAAGGAAGATATTCTAGGTAAATGGAGTAGGGTATATGAAGTTACATAATGAGCTACTCCATATCTGTAGTTACCTCTGGCTGTGTGTGATTCTTCTCTTCCTGAGTAGGCAGCATGGACACCATTGGCATGTCCACTGTTGCATGGTGGAGTAGTCAAAGGAATTTTTCTGGATAGCTCTTATACTGGATAAATTATATCAACTCTCACTGAAATTTCCCATTCTTCATCTTCTTCTTCCAGGATTTCTCAGCATATCGTATTATTCCCAGATATGGAAAGTGGTGAAATTTATTAACAAACTCATCTTTTAAATATTAAACAAATTACTGGTAATGGTAGACACTGGGGGGATTTTTTTAAGCCTGTATTTTGAGATGTTTAAGCAATAGTCTTTGAGGGCAACTTACCAAATGCATTAGAGGAAGTCATTTGGAAACCTCTTTACTGCTTTCAGAAACAAGAGAATTGAACTTCTCTTTTTGCAGCCAATTCTCTTCAGCCACACACACACACAAATGAAGGTTTACTAACACTCTTTCTCCTGAGAACACTATCTACTGTGAGAAGTGCCAACAGCTGAAAGCATCAAGCCTGCCCTCGCACTGTGAGAACACAGCTCTCTCCCAGGATCTGCCCAGATGCTCATTAAAATCCAATGAGTACCCTACAAGGATGTGTTGTTTTGTCCAACATCATAGCTTTTAGAGAGAAAAGAATTTCAACTAGGTGTGGGAAGTCGGACAAAGTCGAACACCATGGTAACTGGGTCAAATTAACTCTTTAAACAGGAGCTACCAACAATGGATGCTGGCCATGCGTAACCATTTAAGACCTTCCAACATTACAGTTGAACTTGCTTCTGCCCCAGTATAACTTCTGCTATTCCCCAAATTTGACAGGACCCATTTCCCTTCTCTTCTCACTCTAGCTTTGTATCTTTCCTTTTTACTCTGCTCCTTCTTTTTGTATCTCTGGCACTGACTGATGAATTTAGTCTCTGGAATATCTCATGGTCCTGGTCATCTTTTTTACTTCATTCACAATGGACGTCTCCATAAACCGCAACCACTTACTCCCATGTTTATATCACACATGGGAAAGAGCCACTTGCCTAGCTTTCTTGTCAAACAATGGGTATTACCATCGTGCTCTTCTTCAGCAAGCATGGGGACAGAGGAGGGCACTAAAAATAGTCCCCATTTTTAAGGAGCTTAAAATCTATCTGGCTGTCACAAAGAATACATTTGTTAAGCCTCACTTTGTGAAGAAATGTTTATTTCTCCCAAAGAATTGGAATGTTTTCTTTTGTCATATATTGGAAATTATAGTATTTAGAATCTTTCTCTTGTTTGCTTTCGCTGCCAGGATTCTTAGCACCAAGTGTAGCATTCACAGACTATAATTACATAAGCTCTAATTGCTTCCTTTCCTTTGCATGGCCTTGACTTTATATGCTTATTACTAATGGATAGATATTATTGTAAGGTTAAACTCCTCTTAAGCTTTTTTCGGAGCTACATGGGTGTAAATAACTAGACAAAGATTTCTAGCTCTGAGTTGGATAAAGATTTGAAAGACTGGGGTGCCTCGGTTAAGCGTCTGACTTAGGCCCAGGTCATGACCTCGAGGTCTGTTGAGTTTGAGCCCCACATGGGGCTCTCCGCCTTAGCTCGGAGCCTGCTTCAGATCCTCTGTCCCCATCTCTATCTGCCCCTCCACACTTGTGCTCTCTCTTTCAAAAATAAATAACATTTTTAAAAAAGATATGAAAGATGAGCTCATCTCAATACATAAGAAGTTAGACAAGAACATTGCTGTATTTAGGATGATACTGGATAGAAAGAAAGAGCATTTGTTCCTTGGATTTCCAGAGACCTACCACTGGGAGAAAAACAGAGTGGGAAGGAGAGAAAGTCACATAACAGGTGATGGGCTTCTGAGGAGTGTTGGGGGTAAAGGACTTTGTGGAGAGAGGATGGGAGCTTCTGGAAGTGAATCGTAATGGTCTGAGGGCCATGAGTAAATTCTTAAGGGATAAAGGCGAGACTTCTGTACTTGCCATAAGGGCGAGATTTGGGGGAAAGGGAGATGTTTTTGCTAATGATTTTAGAGAAGTATTCCTAATATAATGCTAATATAATGTAATTCCTAATATATATTTAAGAGCTTTTCTTTCAAGGCTCTTGGGGTCATACTGGTGTTTGTTTGAATTTGGTGACACGTATTTGTTTGACTTCATGACATTAACAGAACTTTGATTCAGAATGTGCAAATAGCTCCGGAAGCCACGAGGACAGGTTGGACTGTTAGAGGGAACACTGAAAGGAAAAACAGCCTGTTGTTTAGAGTTCAGGTTCAAATTCCAAGTGAAACATTATAGGTTGTATTAAATATCAGACATAATTAAAGATTTTCATTAACATGAATTATATGTGTGATGTGGGTTTCAAAGAACAGGTACTTATGGGCAGCATGTTCAGAGGGTAGCATGCAGGACAAAAGCGTGGTTGTCCCCGATGAATTGCATTCCCTTCTAGACACAAAAAGTAGAGAGGAATATATATTTTTTGTGACTACGTAGAGTATATAGTGGCCAAGTGGAAAAGCAACTGACGATGGTGTTATAAGGGAATGGTTAAGCAATTGTACACTTTTAACTCAAGAAAAATATGAGGTTTTCAGATATTTGAAGAGAACTAGTATGGCTTCAGGGGAGATGTGTATGATTTGAAGGCAGAAAAACTGTGATCTGCAACTGACGTGTGATGTACACACAGGGGATATGACCTAACCAGTGCCTCTTCAGTAACAGCCCCATGCTTGGTGGTGAACGGAGAGCAAACATATGGCAATTAATAGGCCCTCAACAAATACTGATCTTCTTCCTGTCATTAAGAGCATATGGGAATGTAATATGCATATTCTCTACACTTCCAAAGAACTATGCATGAAACCAATATAGAGAAGCTATGAGAAGATAGATTCTGGCTCAATTAAAAAAAACAAATAAAAGATGTACTTTTGAAGAGAAAATGAGCTTTCTCCGCAGGTGCTTTGGTTTCCCAACCCAGAAAGTATTCAAACCTAAGCTTTCTGATCTAAGTGATAACTCCGATTTTGAGACTTCCAATGGGATGCAGGCTACAAGGACTATTTCGTCTTCTCTTAGAAATTAGAGACAGAGGAGATGGAGAAGTGGTGGAACTTTGCAGATAGACTGAAGTTAGCTAAAGTCAGAAAAAAGCAATATGTTGCTCTGTCAATCCAGGACCAATAAGGATACACGGGCTGACCTGGAATAGGACAATTTGAGGAAAGTTTTCACAAAGTTCCCATTTAAAGAGTCAAGTGAGGGGCGCCTGGGTGGCGCAGTCGGTTAAGCGTCCGACTTCAGCCAGGTCACGATCTCGCGGTCCGGGAGTTCGAGCCCCGCGTCAGGCTCTGGGCTGATGGCTCAGAGCCTGGAGCCTGTTTCCGATTCTGTGTCTCCCTCTCTCTCGGCCCCTCCCCCGTTCGTGCTCTGTCTCTCTCTGTCCCAAAAATAAATAAACGTTGAAAAAAAAATTAAAAAAAAAATAAACAAAATAAAGAGTCAAGTGAATAAGAAGCACAGTCCAGCATTAAGGACAAAAAGGGATGACTAGAACCTGGAAAGGAGACATCAGGTAGAGGAGACTGTCTTGAGAGGAGCAGGGTGATTGGTGAAGGGATACTAACAGCTGTAGGAGAACTTGCGGGGAAGGAGCCCGGGCGGGGGGGGGGAACACCCCCACCTCCCTGTCCACTCTCAGTCTTCCTGGGCTCCCCATTGGTCAAAGACAAGTGGAGGCTGGAGAGCAAGGGAGCATGTTGACATTTTCTAAATGGATCGTCCTTCCAGGCAGGGAGAAAGGTAGAACTTATTAGTCAGTGAGAAATGTTCAAAGGAGTAATATGAGCCCTTTTTCATGCCTTCTAAAATTCCTTTATACAGGCATTCTAACTAAACGCAAGGAGTGAAATCTCTCTTGACAAAAGCTACATTGTCTTTCCATTTATCCCTCTTCTCCTCATGCTATTTGCTCTTCGTGAATAAGCTCGGACTATCAGTTCTATCTCTGTCTTCCATGCTCAGTGGCTGGATCTGCAGGTGGGTCACAACAGCTCTATCTGAGAAACTGAGAACTCTATCTGAGAAATTCCTGATGGGGTCCGGCTGAGCATCTGTGATTTCTTTACCACTGCCCAGACCCTGTTCGCAGTTGGCTGGTCATGGGGTACTATTTTGCCTTTTTGATCCATTAAAATTGAGCCTCTACCTTCCATCCGTGATTCCTGGAAGGCATATAGTTCCCGAGCCTTGGTACTCTCTCCTCCGTATTGTTCTCATTGTCATTTATTCATTCATTCATTCATTTATTATTTTCAAATATATTGATATCCTATAATATATACATACTGGGGATATAGTGAGAAACATGCCAGTCACGGTCTTTAACTTAATGCAACTTATTTTATCTTATTCATCTTGAAACATTAAAATGTCACAGATACTGTCAAAATTACTCCAAGACTTTCCTTTATAAACTTAATACAAATGTTCATTTCAGACCGGGTATTCTAATTATTTTGTTTATTTATTTATTATTTGAGAGAGAGAGAGAGAGTGAGAGAGCATGAGCAGAGGAGAGGCAGAGAGAGAGAAAGAGGAAGAGAGAGAGAATCCCAAGCAGGCTCCACGTTGTTAACGTAGAACCCACTGCAACTCGGGGCTCAAACCCACAAATGTGACATCATGACCTGAGATGAAACCAAGAGTTGGACACTTAATGACTGAGCCACTAATTTTTAACATGGAAAATGTGTTCCTATAGCCATTTGGAAGACAGAAGGCAGAACCAGAGTTGAGTGTTTCTACATTGGTGATCAAACGATAGCTTGGAATGCATATTCTCTAATTAATAAAGAGTCATTGGTAGCTAATGGTTTTATTTAGTTTGATGACAATGATAAGTATAGAATGTATATTTAATCAAAGTGCCATAAAAATTGAGATATTAGAAAATTTTATAAATATGAGCCAGCTTACAGGTATTAGAAGATACTGTTTTAAAAGTATTAGCAAGGATGACTCTTTAAAACATATAAGAAAATTAAAAATAATTTTATTAAAATGAATTGCAATTTAGGCCTATTTACATTGTACAAGTATAAAAGTGGTAGAAAATAAATTGTCTTCCATGAGATGAAATTTACATTTGTTAGTGATGATTAAAAATCTAGTTAGAATTCTTGAATAAACTAATTAAGATTTTGCTTATATGAAACTTGTGGAACTTACATGGAACTTATAAAGATTAAAAGAAATATACTGTATAAACACTCAAATAAAATGAATATCTAATAAATAGTTCTGAGGTTCTTACGCATAATTTTGAGATTTTGTTCATCCAATATGAAATAGGTAGCAAAATAACTTACAAGTGACAGTTCTCATTAATTTTGTCTATAAATAGATAGAATTTTGTATAAACTCCATAGAGTTAGAATGGGCTTTGCGGATTTATCAAGTCCAAACACCTTTCACAGGTCAAGAAATTTAATTTCCACAGATGTGAAAAGAAGAAAAAGATATTCTCCAGAAGCCGCCTACCTTTAATCCTTATATCAAAAAATCTTCCTTTAGGATTTTGACTCCCAGCAGCAGGTTTGGGAGACTGAGTTGACCTTGACCTTCTACGTGCAGCTCTGAACTCTGGGGTTGTCACCATTGGCCCTTGTCTCTACCTGAGTTGTACCATCCATAATTGCTCAAATTAATTTGACCTCGCGAGCCCTCTCCACAGTTTGAATGCAACTGCTGCTGAATATGGAATCTATACATTTTCTGGAGGAAAAAAGAATTCTCCGACAGAGACCAAACGACAATATGCATATACGTTGTATACTCACTCCTGTTTCCTAAACAGACGGAATGACCTTCAGCAAATTCTTAAATTTATTGTCTTTGAGAATTCTTTTTCATTTATTTGTTTTTTTAGCTTTCATCTCAATGTTCATCTCTAATAACACCTTAATATATGTTAATTCTCAGTCATTTAAATAATCGCCTTTATAATGGAGCAAGGCTAGGCAATTTCAGTTGTTCTATTTATATCTATCTAAGATTGAATTTGGCAGGTTAGATTTGCTCTAGGTGCTGAAGTAGTTGGGGCTAAACCTAAATTTTGAAAAAAAAATGCATTATATGAACTATGTTTATGTACATACCACTACTTAATGCATTGCCTCTGACTGTGTTAGCCAGTACTCAAGGAGGCCATTTCTGCACCTAATTTCAGCAATAGTTAAATTGCATATTTGTTCATTCATTTAAGTATTTATTTGGCCAGGGCTAGGGTTAGGTGGGAAGATAAAGCAGTAAACATGGAGTTTATATTCTATTGTGGGAGTGAAAAAAAGGATCAGAGAACAAGCAACCTAATAAGTAAGAAGATAAAGGCACAAAACCAAGAAAGCACCAGTTAGTAATACTTCATGCAGATGTCAGTGGAGCCTTATGACAACCCTTTCTTCACATGAGAGTTAAGGAATTAAATGATGCTACAATAAAAATTGCCTTTGCAGATGGGTTACTGCAGAATTTTAGTTAAGTGTGGAGTTTGATTATCATAAACCAGCAACAAAGCCTTCAAGTTATGAATGTCATTTTGTAAAGCATGCTAATGTGAACAGGCGTTCATTCTCTACATTAGTATAATTGAAGTGAAAACAAGGAAACAGATTAAATGTAGAAACAGACCTGAGGCTACGTTTCTCTAATATTAACTCCAACTTCTGCTATCTGTTTTAGCACATCAATGGCATGTGTCACTTTGAATTCATGTTTTAATTGTGTTGGCTTTTTAGTTTATATTTAATTTGTAATCTTGATTTTTATTTCATAGTTGTGTACGTGCTCTAAGCAAGGAATGTTTACACATTGTTCCATAAAAACGTTATTAACATCACTATGTCAAAACTAGAGATTCCTGATTTAATTTTCTTTAATAAAAATTGATAGAAATATTGATAACCTTTAATGTTGTTAAGATTATGGAAAAACACTTTCACAGACTGAGGAAAGAATGAATTGCTATAAACTTTTGGGACTGCAATCTGACAGAATCCATTGATAATCAAAAGGCTCACACCATTCAGCCCACTTTGGGGAAACCATTCATCAGAAATAAAAAGATGGTTATTGCAGTATTTCTGATAATGCCAAAAAAAATTAGCAAATCAAATCCACAATCTATAAAATAAAAAAATACTTCATGACCAGCTGGGCTTTATCCCCAAATTACAAAGTTTATTGGTTTCTTTTTTCACTTTATTCTGTTGTGAATGCTTAGTGGTGTTTTCCAGAGACTACATGATGTGTGACAACAATGTACTTTTGATAGCCAATGAAATTTGTGCTGCTCATGTGTTCTCATGTTTTAAAACATTCTTGGTTTTAATTTACAGTAAGATACTGTACCTGTAAGTAAGCTACCGTACTGGTAGAAATAACACACATACACAAAAGCTCTTTGGAGTCCTCAATATTTTTTCTTATTATAAAATCTGTTTTTTTTTTTATTTTAAATAACATCCAGAAGTTTCTGGTAGTTCTTATTGCTAGGGTTTGTGAATCTAAGATTTCTGTTTTCTTTCAGTCAAGTGACTTTTACTGAATTAGCTTCCTTTTGGGAATTTCTGATAAAAATATACTCTAAAAATATATTTACTAGAAAACTTTTCAAATACACTTTCAAGTACAGAAATAATGTAATGAAGAGACTTATGCCAACAACTCAGTTCTAATAAAATATCTTTCATATTTGCTTCAGGTCTTTTTTTGTTGATGATCTTTTAGAACAGTTTATAATGTACGGGGAAATTGAGAATGTAATAGAACAAGTTCCCATGTATTTTGCACCAGTTTCCCTTATTATTAACATCTTATATTAGTATGGTCCATTTGTCACAATTAATGAACCAATATTGATATATTATTATTTTGTGCAGTCCATACTTTATTCACATTTTCTTATTTTTTTACCTAATGTACTGCTGTTTTTTGGTTCTAGGATCCCATTAAGGATACTACATTACATTTAGTTTTCATGTCTCATTAGGTGTCTCTTGGCTGTGACAGTTTTCCAGACTTTCCTGGGTTTCAGTGACCATGACAGTTTTGAAGAGTACTGGTGACATATTTTGTAGGATACTCTTCTGCTGGAATTTGCTTTGTGTTTTTCTCATGGTTAGACTGCAGTTAACATATTTTGGGGATGAAGAACACAGAGGTGAAGTGTCATGTTCATCATACCAAGGTACATACTATCAATATAATTTATCACCTTTGATGTTGACCTTGGTCACCTGGCTGGGGTGATATTCATCAGGTTTCTTCTACGTAAAGTTATCCTTTCCTCGCTCACCTTTCCGGACTTTCTTTGGAAGAAAGTCTACATGCAGCTCACAGTTGAGGGCTCCCCATCCTTGAAGGCATAAACTATTTGGAATTCTACTACATGGCAGATTTGTCTCTTTTCCATTTGTTTGTTTATATCAGCACTACTCATGAATACTTATTTTTCATACTGAGTTATAATTCCTTCCTACTTTATTTATTTTTGTTGCTAAAATGGTTCCAATTTTGATCATTGACCAATATTTCCATTGGCTCTTATGCACCTAGGAAATACTATTACAAATATGGGTTTGTTTATTTGTTTGTTATCACTCCCTTACTTTCTGGCATTCCAAGACACTCTAGGCCCATCTTGTATATTTCTTGCCCCATCCTGGAATCAGCCATTTCTCTAAGAATACCTGTTTCCTTTTACTGGAGAAAAGTATTAGAAACCAAGATCTAAGTACTACGTGCTCAGTAATTTTTAAGAGTTTTAAAGAGTCCTGAGACTAAAAGTTTTCAACTGCTGGTTGCCACTGACTAATAACAAATAATTAAAATATGAATCCATGGGAGGAAGCAGTGTATTTAAAAAGGCACAGGGAGACTTAGATTTGAGTCAAAGCTCTATGTCTTAGAGGCAGTGTGACCTTATGTAAATTACTCACTTTTCTAATTAGTTCCTCAGGCTCACTAAAACTTGACAAATGAACTTTAACTTATTTGTAATTTTCTTAAGATATATATATATACATATATATATGTATGTACATATATACATGTACATATGTATATACATATGTATATATGTACATATATGTATATATGTATATATATGTATGTACATATATGTGCCTTATATATTATGCCTTAAGATATATAATATAATATATATATTTCTACCTTAATTATATCTCATTATCAACAGTAATTGTTTACTCAAGTACTATATTTTAAATCCATTATATCATTTAATTGTTACAGCAACACAATGAGATTTGTGCTGTTTTTTAAAAAAATTTTTAATGTTTATTTATTTTTGAGAGAGAGAGGGAGAGAGAGAGAGCACAAGAGGTGGAGGGGCAGAGAGAGAGAGGGAGACACAGAATCCAAAGCAGGCTCCAGGCTCTGAGCTGTCAGCACAGAGCCTGATATGGGGCCTGAACCCAGGAACCACAAGATCATGACCCCAGCCGAAGTTGGATGCTTAACCTACTGAGCCACCTAGGTGTTCTGAGGTTTGTGCTCCTCTCATCCTCATTTCAGAGGTAAGGAAACTGAGGCTCAGATAGGTTAAGTTAAAGTGTGAAGTTCCTCTTAGTGTGGCAGGCACATACACAGTTCCGATTCATGTTATTTCTCTCATTTTCTTCCTTACATGTAACAAATAGCAGTCAAAGAGTAAAATTTTGTCCGGTCTTATAGGCCAGGGAATTGCTTACCATATTATACTCACAGTGTCTCACAGAGTCAAGCATGTTGTGGGCTTCTTTAGTGAGTCTCTTGGCTAGAAACCATTCTCATCTTGCCAAATGGCCTATCTACACACTCTTCCGGAGCTGTCGTGACAAAGACGTAAGTAACAACAATAATCATCAAAAATAACAATAATATCTGACAGTACTTGAGATTCTATTTAGTCAACCACTGTGCTCAATATTTAATATTATTCATTGCCTTATTTCATTGTCACCATAAATCCGTAAGGTCTTAACTATTCCATTTTTTAGGTGAGGACCTGAAGATCAGAGTGGTTAATTTTATTTCCCAAAGTGATGCAAATTGTTTGTGGAAGAACTGGTGTTTGAAGCCAGGACTGTGCGATCCCAAACCCATTTACTAACACATTATATGAAGGAGAACAGCAGCTTCTGGCAAGTGGACGCTGCTCTGGGCATTTTTCAGAACTCAGTAACAGCAACAAGCTTCCCTTATGTTCTAGGGTTGCAAAGAGTTCTGCAATGCAAATAAAGAGTGGGCTTATGAGGGTTGTAGAAAGATGGCTGATGAACACTTTATGCTCAAAATCTGAACACTGTATATGGAGAATTTTCAGCAGGAGACATACAAATGCTGATACAAGAAAGCAGAGATCAACTAGCACAGGAACGGAGATCACATACAACACAGAAGTAGGGTAAATGATGAGAATTTAGGGAAGATTAAGGCAAAGATAGATTTCTCAGACATTTCTAGCAAAGTATATCATCATTTTCATACTGAGGAGAGATTGGATATTGACCTTTTCTTTTCTTAATATGATTTATTGTCAAATTGGCTAACATAACAATATATAAAGTGTGTTCTTGGTTTTGGGGGATAGATTCCCATGGTTCATCGCTTACATACAACACCCAGTCCTCGTCCCAACAAGTGCCCTCCTCAATGCCCATCACCCATTTCCCCCTCTCCCCCCCCCAACCCCCCCATCAACCCTCAGTTTGTTCTCTGTATTTAAGAGTCTCTTCCCTCTTGCAGGGTTGGCTTCCCTCCCTCACTGTTTATAACTATTTTCCCCCTTTCCTTCCCCCACGGTCTTCTGTTAAGTTTCTCAGGATCCACATATGAGTGAGAACATATGATATCTGTCTTTCTCTAACTTATTTCACTTAGCATAATACCCTCCAGTTCCATCCACGTTGCTGCAAATGGCATGATTTCATTCTTTCTCATTGCCGAATAGTATTCCATTATATATACAAACCAAATCTTCTTTATCCATTATCAGTTGATTGATATTTAGGCTCTTTCCATAATTTGGCTATTGTTGAAAGTGCTGCTATGAACATTGGGGTACATGTGCCACTATGAATCAGCACTCCTGTATCCTTTGGATAAATTCCTAGTAGTGCTATTGCTGGGTCATAGGGTAGTTCTATTTTTAATTTTTTGAGGAACCTCCACACTGTTTTCCAGAGAGGCTACAGCAGTTTGCATTCACAACAACAGCACAAGAGGGTTCCCATTGCTCCACATCCTCCCCAGCATCTATTGTTTCCTGAGTTGTTACTTTTAGCCACCCTGACCTGTGTGAGGTGGTATCCCAGTGTACTTTTGATTTGTATTTCCCTGATGATGAATGGTGAGTATATTTTCATGTATCTGTGGGCCACCTGGATGTGTTCTTTGGAAAAGTTTCTATTCATGTCTTTTGCCCATTTCTTCACTGGATTATTTGTTTGGGAGTATTGAGATTTGTAAGTTTTTTATAGATTTTGGATACTAATCCTTTATTCAATATTCATTTGCAAACATCTTTTCCCATTCTGTAGGTTGCCTTTTAGTGTTGTTGATTGTTTCCTTTGCAGTGCAGAAGCTTTTTATCTTGGCGAGGTTCTAATAGTTCATTTTTGCTTTCAATTCCCTTGTTTTTGGGGATGGGTCCAGCAAGAAATTGCTGCGGTTGAAGTCAAAGAGGTTATTCCTTGCTTTCTCCTCTACGGTTTTGATGGTATCCTGTCTCACATTTAGGTTCTTCATCCATTTTGAGTTTATTTTTGTGTATGGTGTGAGACAGTGGTCTAGTTTCATTCTTCTGCATGTTGTTGTCCAGTTTTCCCAGCACCATTTGTTAAAGAGACTGTCTTTTTTCCATTTGATGCTCTTCCCTGCTTTGTCAAAGATTAATTGGCCATACATTTGTGGGTCTAATTCTGGGTTCTCTATTCTATTCTACTGGTCTGTGTGTCTATTCTTGATGATTACAGCTTTGTAGTAGAGGCTAAAGTCTGGGATTGTGATGCCTCTTGCTTTGGTTTTCTTTCTCAATACTACTTTGGCTATTCAGGGTCTTTTGTGGTTCCACACAAATTTTAGGATTATTTGTTTAGCTCTGAGAAGAATGTCGGTGTGATTTTGATTAGGATTGCATTGAATGTGTAGATTGCTTTGGGGAGTATTGACATTTTAACAGTATTTGTTCTTCCAATCCAGGAGATGGAATGTTTTTCCATTTCTTTGGGTCTTCTTCAATTTCCTTCATAAGTTTTTAATAATTTTCAGCATACAGATCTTTTACATCTTTGGTTAGATTTATTCCTAAATATTTTATGGTTCTTCGTGCAATTGTAAATGGGATCAATTTCTTGGTTTCTCTTTCTGTTGCTCCATTATTGGTGTATAGAAATGCAACTGGTTTCTGTACGTTGCTTGTGTACCCTATGATTTTGCTGAATTCATTCATCAGTTCTAGAAGGCGTTTGGTGAAGTCTTTTGGGTTTTCCATGTAGAGTATCATGTCGTCTGTGAAAAGGAGAAGTTTGACTTCTTCTTTGCCAATTTGGATATCTTTTATTTCATTTTATTGTGTGATTATTGTTGCTAGGACTTCCAACACTATGTTAAACAACCATGGTGAGAGTGGACATCCCTGTCATGTTCCTGATCTCAGGGGGAAAGCTCTCAGTTTTTCCCGATTGAGGATGATATTAGCCAAGAGCTTTTCATATATGGCTTTTATGATGATAAGGTATATTTCTTCTATCCCAACTTTCTTGAGGGCTTTTATTATGAAACGATGCTGTATTTTGTAAAATGCTTTTTCTGCATCTATTGACAGGATCATATGGTTCTTATCCTTTTTTATTATTAATGTGATGTATCATATTGATTGATTTGCAAATATTGAACCAGGCCTGCAGCCCAGGATGAATCCCCTTGATCATGGTGAATGATTGTTTTATATGCTATTGAATTTGATTTGCTAGTATCTTGTTGAGAATTTTTACATCCATGTTTATCAGGGATATTGGCCTGTAATTCTCCTTTTTAGTGGGGTCTCTGTCTGGTTTGGGAATCAAGGTAATGCCAGCTTCATAGAATGAGTCTGGAAGCTTTCTTTCCATTTCTATTTTTTGGAACAGCTTGAGAAGGATAGGTATTAACTCTGCTTCAAATGTCTGGTAGAAGTCCCCTGGGAATCCATCTGTCCCAGGACTCTTATTTGTTGGAAGATTTTTGATAACTGATTCAATTTCTTCACTAGTTATGGGTCTGTTCAAATTTTCTATTTCTTCCCATTTGAGTTTTGGTCATGTGTGGGTGTCTAGGAATTTGTCCATTTCTTCCAGGTTGTCTAGTTTGTTGGCATATAATTTTTCATAGTATTCTCTGATAATTGGTTGTATTTTCTGAGGGATTGGTTGTGATAAGTCCATTTTGATTCTTGATTTTATCTATTTGGGTCCTGTCTCTTTACTTTTCAAGAAGTCTGGCTAGGGGGTTTATCAATTTTGTTTATTTTTTTCAAAAAAACAACTCTTAGTTTCATTGTTCTGTTCTACTGGCTTTTTTAAAAAAAATCTATATTGTTTATTTCTGCTCCGATCTTTGTTATTTCTCTTCTTCTGCTGGTCTTGGGGTTTCTTTGCAGTTCTGCTTCTAGTTCGTTTAGGTGTGCTGTTAGATTTTATATTTGGGATTTTTCTTGTTTCTTGAGATAGACCTGGATTACAATGTATTTTCCGCTTAGGACTGCCTTTGCTGCATCCCAAAGAGTTAGGCCTGTCATGTTTTCATTTTCATTTGTTTCCATATATTTTTAAATTTCTTCTTTAATTTCCTGGTTGACTCATCATTCTTTAGTAGGATGTTCTTTAACCTCCATGCATTTGGAGGTTTTCCACACTTCTTCCTGTGGTCGATTTCAAGTTTCATAGCATTGTTATCTGAAAATATGGATGGTATGATCACAATTTTTTTTATATTTATTGGGGTCTATTTTGTGACTCAAAATGTGATCTATCTTGGAGAATGTTCCATGCGCATGCAAGAAAAATGTGTATTCTGCTACTTTAGGATGAAAAGTTCTGAATATATCTGTCATGTCCATCTGGTCCCATGTATCATTCAGGGCCATTTTTTCTTTATTGATTTTTTGCTTAGATCATCTGTCCATTGCTATAAGTGGAGTATTAGAGTCCCCTGCAGTTATCATATTCTTACCAATAAGATTGCTTATGTTTGTGATTAATTGATTTATATATTTGTGTGCTCTAGAATTTGGTGCATAAACATTTATAATTGTTAGCTCTTCTTGATGGATACACACCATAATTATCATATAATGTCCTTCTTCATCTCTTGGTATAGCCATTAGTTTAAAATGTAGTTTGTCTGATATAAGTATGGCTACTCCGCTTGCTTTTGACTTCCAGTAGCATTTTAGATGGTTCTCTATCCCCTCACTTTCAATCTGAAGGTGTCCTTAGGTCTAAAATGGGCCTCTTGTAGACAACAAACAGATAGGTCTTGTTTTTTTATCCATTCTGATACCCTATGTCTTTTGATTAGAGCTTTTAGTCCATTTACATTCAGTGTTATTATTGAAAGATATGGGTTTAGAGTCAATGTGTTATCTGTAGGTTTCATGCTTGTGATGATGTCTCTGCTCCTTTGTAGTCTTTGCAGCATTCCACTCACAGAGTCCCCCTTGGAGGGGGATTTCTTGCAGGACTGGTTTAGTGGTCATGAACTCCTTTAGTTTTGTTTATCTGGGAAAGCCTTTATTTCTCCTTCTATTCTGAATGACATCCTTCCTGGATAAAGGATTCTTGGCTGCATATTTTTCCTATTCAGCACATCGAATATTTCCTACCACTCCCTTGTAGCCTGCCAAGTTTCAGTGGACAGTTATGCTACTACCCTTATGTGTCTACCTTGTAGGTTAAGGCCCATTTGTCCCTAGCTGCTTTCAGAATTCTCTCTTTATCTTTGTATTTTGCCAGTTTCACTATGATACAACATGCAGAAGATCCATTCTTGTTACGTCTGAAGAGAGTCTCTGTGCTTCCGATTTCAACGTCTGTTTCCTTCCCCAGATTGGGGACGTTCTCAGCTATGATTTGTTCAAGTCACCTTCCACTCCTTTCTCTGTCTCTTCTTCTTCTGGAACTCTTATGATATGGATATTATTATGTTTAATTAAATCACTTATTTCTTTAATTCTCCCCTTGTGGTCTAGAATTTTTTTATCTCTCTTTTTCTCAGCTTCATCCTTTTCCATAATTTTGTCTTCTATTTCACTTATTCTCCCCTCTGCTTCCTCCATCCCTGCTGTCACTGCCGCTAGTTTATTTTGCACCTCATTTACAACCTTTTTTACTTCATCATGACTATTTTTTAGTTCCTTGATCTCTGCAGCAATAGAGTCTCTGCAGTCTTCTATGCTTTTTTCAAGCCCAGTGATTAGTCCTATGACTATTATTCTAAATTCTTGCTCAGTTTTATTGTTTATATCTGTTTTGATCAATTATTTAGCTGTCATTTTTTCTTGGAATTTCTTTTGAGGAGAATTCTTGTTTTATCACATTGGCTAGTTTTCTGTCCCTTATGTGTTTTAAAAGCTTGTTATGTGTCTTGCACCTGTGAGCACTACCATATTAAAGAGGGGTCATACACTGTCCATGGCCTGGCCCTTCAGAAGGTGTTTTTTGGAGTGCGTTACTTGGTCTCTGTTGTTGTGGACACTGGTTGCTTTATCTCCCTACTCATAGTGATGTTTGGACCCTCCACCAGGTATGCTTTGATTTTTTCCTTGAAGTTGCCCTGGAAAATAGAACAAAAAAACAAACAAAACAAAAAAGAACAGAGAGAATAAAAACAAAACAAAACAAAACACCATCAACAGCGAAACAACAGGGTGGGGCCAGTGTTGATGGAAGAGGCTTTATAACATACAAAGAGAGACATGATAGGGGTAGGGAGAAAAAAAGGAAAGAAAACTGAGCAGGCAGAGAAACTATATGGCCCAGTCCAGAGAGAGAGAGAAAGGGAGAGAGGAAAACAAAGAAGGAGATATAGAACAGGTATAAAGAGAATAGATTAAATATGTCTGCTTGACAAACCAACCACCAGAATGACCAGACTAGAGAAGGGAAGAAATAAGAAGAAAATAAAGGAAAAAACCCCAACATATATATATATATATATATATATATATATATATATATATATATATGAATCGTCCAAGAATTAAATCAGGAAATACAAAACTGCTGGGTGCCTTGGAACCAGTGGCAGTGCTGGTCTGGAGGGGCTGTCTGGTCAGCGTCAATCCCACTCTAGTAGATAGGCAGTTACCAGGCACAGAGGGGCGTGTTTTGCTGTAGGCTGGTCCTGCCTCCACTGGGGACTCGGTGTCCCTTCCCTGATGCCTCACCTTGTTGGTGATGGGAAGAAAAATAGCAACATTGTAGTCTCTCCTCTACCCACCAGGTGTCCCAAACCACTCTGTTGGTGTCCCAAACCTCCCAGTGCCCTGGGCACAGACAAGATGGTTTGTCCCACCCTGCCAACTCCCGTGCCTCCCTGGTGCTCGCCTGAGATTTAAACCCTGATGTCTTAAAAGGTCCCGCTCCGTGCACCCCTATTCCAGGGAAGTGCCGCTTGGCACCACCAATATATGGCCTCTGGCTGGCAGGCACAGGCAATCTTTGTCCTTTGAATGGTTACATACCTTCTTCTGACAGCACTCCAGGAAGGGGATTGTTTTCTCCCACTGCCGACTGTGCCTCTGAACTAGTTACCAAGCCCAGGGCTGGCTCCCCTTCTCTGCAGGTGCGGGAACAGGGCAGCCATCTCCAGTCTGGAGAAAGCAGTTTGAGATTGGATCTTTCTCTGTCCTGGTCCGTGGTTTTTCTTTTGTCCAGATGCAGTCTTACACTTCCCCAACCTTTCTTTCTCTTCGCTTTATCTCTCTGCGGAAGGGGATCCTTCCCATCCATGCCTACACCACCTGTTTTATCTCTCCCAGTTCGCAATCACCCACGTATGGCCTGCCAGTTTGTCCTCGTGTGCCCCTGGAGATGTCTGTGTCACTCTGCAGCTTGGACCCTTGGAATTCAAAGTCCTTTGGCCTCAACACTTCTGTGTTTGAGGGATGAGGGAACTTTGGTCCCTCTACTTCTTTGCCATGTCGGATCTCTGCACCACCAACCCCCCGCCCCCCCCTTTTTTTTTAATGAGAAGAGGGAAAATATAATTCAGAATAAATAAAGTACAAGAGTCGCTTGAGTTAAAGTTTGCTATATATTTAGAGAATGCCACCAGATTGGCAGAAATATTTCATTTTAAACCCAATTTATCCAAGAACATTTATCCAAGAATCCATGTCCTAAGGATTCTTTTTCATTGAACAATTTATCAAGAAGTGAAAAAGCATTTGTAATATTGAATTTACTTAAGAAATTAATTAGAGAATACCCAAGCATACCCAAAATCGTATCTTGCTCTGTTTTAATACCAGATAATTAGTAAATAGCATTTACTTCAAGAAAGTTAAGAAAAGTGTTTGAAATTAAAATGAAGATTGCAACCATATTAACACTATGTAAAAAAGTAAAATTTTTATTTTGAGCTGTATGCATGCAGCTAGTATGCTGTTTCTCAACATTTGAAGATCCATTTTTTTAGTATATATTGATTAGTTGACCTAATAACTTCCACTTACCAATTCATTACAGCCAAAAGTCTCCAGGTTTGAAAACACAGAATATTGTTTTGGGTGTACATAAGGACTCAACCCCAATGTAGAACAGTTTTAGTAGGTAAAGGCGATTAAAATTATTGTTGGAGTGAACCAGTGATACATGGGATTATAATCATGGACTGCTGAAAATTAAAGACAACACATGACCCAGCACAGACTCACTCAGGACTGTTAGGAGTATTTCAATCTACTTTAAAGTAGGTTGTAACTATTAAACTTATGTTCTTTACATTTTTTAAACCTTTTTTTGTTGTTGTTGTTAAAAAGAAACAGAAAACTCTGGAGAATAACTTGATACTCATTGAACACTTAATTTTTTTTTTTTTTTGCCATATAGGTTTCAGATTAAATAGTACATATTAGCATTATAGTTAGCATTAAAAAATGGCATCAGCTTTAGATTTTGAAATAATAAGTCATTCTGATAGAGTTGAAGCCACGCTATACCTTTCTCTCATCCCACTCACTCCCCTTCCTACCCAAGAGTAACCTGCACTCTGAACTTGGTATTTGTTATTTACATTATGTTTTTATACTACTTCTACTTCTATATGTACCCCAAAGCAGTATATATTAGTGTTTGGATTATTTTAAAACTTTAAATGAATGGTAATATGATGTACAGATATTTCTGTAACTTTTCCCTTCACAGTAATTTTGTGACCATTTTTCTTGAGCATGTAAGTGATTTTACTTCATGAAGATGATTTCCATATAATATTCCTTTAACATGCCAAATACAGTTATCCATTTCCTATTTATTGACCTGTACAACTGACCTTGAACAACACAGGGTAAGGGGCATGAACACCCCTCCCCAACATAATTCTTGACTCCCCAGAAGCTTAACTACTAACAGCCTACCTGGGAGCCTTACTGATAACATTAACAGTCAATTAATACATATTTTTATGTTATATTTGTTAATACAATGTACTCTTATAATAAAGCAAGTTAGAGAAAAGCAAATATTAAGAAAATGACAAAGAAGAGAAAATACATTTACAGTGCTGTACTGTATTTAAAAAAAAAAAATCTACCTGTAAGTGAACCCACACAATTAAAAGCCGTTTCGTTCAAGGGTCAATTGTAGATCGTTTCTAATTTTGCTTTCTTTGTTTTTCTTCCTAAATGATGCTAAATGAGTGGTTTAGTTTGGATTTATTTGTGAAAATGCAGTAGAGTATCACTAGGGCATGTACTTCGATAGAGGAATTATTAGATGCCATCAGATTTTTAAATTCTTCCCAAACTAATAGGAGAGAAATGATGTCTTCTTTTGTTTTAATTTGTTTCCTCCTGATTGCTCATGAATTTGAACATCTCTCTGCCAAGGTCATTGGCAATTTGAATTTCTTCCCCTGTGAATGGACTATTTACAGCCTTTACTCATATGTTGATTTGATTGCCTTTACTTAATGCTTCATAGAGGTTATTTATAAATTTCAGGTACTGAGCTTTCTCAGTTACATGTGCATTGAATATGTTGTCTCAGCTTGTGGTTTCTCTTTCAACTTTATTTATAGCGCCTTTTGTCATACACAGCTTCTACTCAAGATCTTAAAAATAATCTCCTGTACGGTCTCCTAACATATTAAGTTTTTGCTTTTCAAATTTAGTTCACGAATCAATAGATTGCTGTGTGCAATGTATACAATGTGGGATATAATTAATTTTTCCCATACGGTCGATTGTCCCAGCACTGTATGCTGAACAAAATATTTCTCCAGTGATTTGCAGTGTGGCCCGTGTCATTTATCAGGATTCCTTTGTGTGGCTTCTGGCTCTGTATAACAGGTTGGGAGGTCCAGAAGCAGTGCCGAGTTGGAGTTTGGTGTGCAGGTTGTTTATTAGGGACTGACATCGGTGGAAGGAGGAAGAGAAAGCAGGATTAAACAGATGGGAAGTCAACCTGCCATCACAGGGTCAGGAAAGACTCAGCAACACTGCGGGGGCTCTGGATATTCAAAGCCCTAAAAATTGTCCCATGGCTGAAAATCTCTGGCTTTATATCCTCCACAATCAGTCCTTGGATGTGGGTCACTCTGGGAAAGCAGGCCTCTGCTGAGGCAAATCCTGAAGGAACTGACTCTGGAAGATATCTGCACGTAGCATTAGCGTCAGCTGGACAAGTCCTTTCTGAAGAAGGCAGATAGCATGGAGCATCTTTGACTCTACCACATTATTCCATTCCACTTGCATATTCTTCTATCTTTGTATCAAGAATGAATCCTGGGGGCGCCTGGGTGGCTCGCCGGTTAAGCATCCGACTTCAGCTCAGGTCACGATCTCGCGGTCCGGGAGTTCGAGCCCCGCATGGGGCTCTGGGCTGATGGCTCAGAGTATGGAGCCTTCTTCGATTCTGTGTCTCCCTCTCTCTCTGCCCCTCCCCCATTCATGCTCTGTCTCTCTCTGTCTCAAAAATAAATAAATGTTAAAAAAATTAAAAAAAAAAGAATGAATCCCTAGTAAGCCAAATAATTCTTCGTCAAAACAAAATTGTCTATATTTAGCCCTATCATTTTTATTTCACTTTGGAAGTTTATATACCAAGTTCCAAGAAAAACTCTGGATTTTTATTGAAATTGCATTGAATTTATAATTCAGAAAGAAATGATATCTTTCGATCATCATAATATAAAATATGTTTCTGCTCATTTATAGTTTATTTTATAACCTAAGGCTTTGCAATTTTTCCATAAAGAATTTTCTCATTTTATGTTAAATCAATTTCTACTTGTGGTAAGATTTTTGTGGCTATTTTAAAGCGATTTTATTTTCTTTGGCTGTTTCCAAAGATTTACTATCGATGTATACGAACATTCTTGATTTTTTAATTTTCATCTAGCATCTGCACACCTTGTTGAGCTTTGTCAGTTCTAACAATTTGTCCAGAGATTGTTTCATATTTTCTATGTAAAATCATATCACCTTTGGGGCAACTGGGTGGCTTAGTCGGTTAAGCATAGGACTCTTGATTTCCTCTCAGGTCATGATCTCACAGTTTGTAAGATCGAGCCCTGCACCAGGCTCTGAGCTGACAGTGCAGAGCCTGCTTGGGATTCTCTCTCTCTTCCTCTCTCTCTGTCCCTCCCATGCTTGCACTCTCTCTCTCTCTCAAAGTAAATTAAAAAAAAAAAACATTAAAAATCATATCATCTTCAAAGTAAAAGCTTTTTTTTGGCCTAATTTCATTCATCAATTCATATGCTTTCCATTTCTTTATTGTCTTATTGCAATAGCTAACATTTCCAGTATCATGTTGAATAGAAGCATTGTTTATTTTCTCATGTTAAAAGGAATGCTTCTAGAATTGCATCGTTAACTTTTCCTTTAGATTTAGGTTTTTCATAGGTGGTTTTTATCTGTCCAAGGAGTCTCCAGTCCTTATTGAATGAGTTCAATAGGTTTTCTTATTGAATGAGTTCTATGCAGTATTGTGCAGTTAGTGACATCTGAGATGATCTATGGATTTTCTCTTTTGCCATCTTAACACTGTATTCTATGTTATTAAATTTTCTGATGTTGTTCCCTGCATTCCTGGGTAACAACTAAGTTGCTTATGATTCATCGTCCTTTTTATACATTTTATATGAGAGTTTTATATCGTATATTTGCTTTTCTTCAAAAGTGGGATTGGCCTGTATGGTTTTTGTCTTGTACTTGCTCTGATTCTACTTTCCAGTTATTCTAGTCCTATAAAATGGGCACTTTATCCACTTTTAAAATTCTTTGAAACAATTTGTTGTGATAGGAATTATCATTTTTTTTTTTTTTTTTTTTTTTGCTACTTGACCAAAGAAATGCATAGAAACAGTGAGAACCTGGAGGTTTCCGGGGGAGAGTGAAGTCATTGGGAGTAAGATTTTTGATTATCAGTTCAAATGATTCACTGGTTGTTAGTTTAAGTTTGAGATTTTTCTTGAGCAGATTGCACAGTTTATATATTTAGGGTTAATTATTTTGCCCTTATTTGCAAATGTATGTACAAATTTTTAAATATTTTTAAATGTTTATTTTTCTTTTTGAGAGAGAGAGAGAATGAGAGAGAGAAAGAGAGAGAGAGAGAGAGAAAATGAGTGGGGGAGGGGCAGAGAGAGAGGCAGACAGAGGATCCGAAGCAGTCCCTGCAGGAGACCTATGTGAAGCTTGAACTCACGGACCATGAGATTGTGATTTGAGCCCAAGTCAGGAGCTTAACCCAATGAGCCACCCAGGTGCTTCTACAAATTTTTTCATCCTTAAAAATTTTCAAAATTGGGTCTTCCTTTCATTTATGTTTTAAGTCATTTTTTTCCTTGATCAGCATCTATTTTTGTCTCAGCTGTTTAAAGATAATACCAAGTTTATTGTATCGATTGTTATCTTATTTACTAATTTTTGTTCTTATCTTATTTTTGTTTATGTGTTACCTCTCTTGTTCTTTTGCTGGCTGCTTGACTTAAATGCTGAAATCATTTTTTAAATCTTTCTTAATTAAAAATATATGTGCTTCAAGGTAGATTTGTTCTATTTGGGCTGCTTTCAATATAATTAACATGGTTTTATATGTTGTCCTTTTAAATTCAATTTGAAATGCTTTTTCATGACCATTATGATTTAACCTTTATTAAACAACTTATTCGTATTTGTATATTTAAATTCTCAGTCATATGTGTTTTTAAAAAGAACTATTATGAATTACTGATATTGTATGCTAGATTCAATGGTTTTTGAGAGGTAATATCAGGGAATTCTGTGCTTCATGCCATAGAATTATGGATTAGATAAAGGCTAATGTGTTAATTAAAAGTATTCTCTTTATTATGCAATAATATGATAGCCAGTCATAAATAACCATTGTGCTTGGTAATGATGATTGTTTTCCAGGGGAAGTGTTCTGTTAAGAATGTTAGAACTGTGGCATGAGCTCTTGCTGTTTCCAAAACATTAGAAATCTATTTGGCCTTAATTTTTTAAACATGCGAATTGGACAGTCAGTCCTGCTTAATCATCGCATAATCCACTACTTTTAATTATCTCCATACCTCCATGCAAAGGAAGGAACATACATAATTCTCAATTTCAGGTGAGATGGAAGGCAAAACAAGTTTCTACAGATTATTACAAATTTCATAAATTAATGTCACTTGCCAAACAAATAAGGTATTGTTTTGCTATTGCACATCTATAAAAAGTTATCGCCAAACATCTATGGATTTGGTATGATTTTAAACTTAAATTCCCGACTTTATTCAGATTTTGCCAGTTTTTCCACCAATGTTTCTTTTCTGTTCCAGGATCTAGTCCAGTTTATCACATTACATTTAACTGTCATGTCTCCTAAGTCTCCTCAGATTGGTGACAGTTTCTCGGTCTTACCTTGAATTATTTTTTTTCCTTTCTTTCACTTCCTTCTGCTCCCTCCCTCCTTTCCTTCCTTCCTTTTTTTCCTTCCTTCCTTCCTTCCTTCCTTCCTTCCTTCCTTCCTGTCTCTGATAATTTCGAGAAGTATTAGTTAGGGCAGTATTTTGTACAATGCCCTTCAGTTTGAGTTCATCTCTTATTTTCTCAGGATTAGACTGAGGTTTTGTAGTAGAATATTTTTATTTCCTTTTTTATCATAAGAAATCATATGTAGAAATAAAATCATGGCTCTAGGTCACCTTCTTTCATTAGCGTTTAACTAATTTTAGTTAATTAATTAATTAATTGATATAAATTTATTTTTTTTAATTCAAGTTAGTTAACATACAGTGTAGTATTGGTTTTAAGAGTAGAACCCAGTGATTCATCGCTTACCTATAACACCTAGCGCTCATCCCAACAAGTGCCTTCCTTTTAAAAAAATGTTTATTTATTTATTTTGAGAGAAAGAAAGGGAGGATGAACAGGGGAGGGGCAGAGACAGAGGGCGACAGAGAATCCCCAACAGGCTCCATTCTGTCAACGCAGAGCCTGATTCAGGGCTTGAACTCACGACTGGTGAGATCATGACCTGAGCCAAAATCAAGAGTCTGAGGCACCCAGATGCCCCCAAACAGGTACCCTCCTCAATGCCTATCACCCATTTAGCCCATCCCCCACTCCCCTCCCTTCTAGTAAGCCCCAGTTCGTTCCATCAGAGTTTAATTTAAAACTAGTTATAACTCTGTGAGGTAAATTGTTCAATCTGGATAGCAGTGGAGAATTGCATACGGCATTTGAAAATTCAGTTATTTGCTTCATTTTGGATAAAAGCTAAAAAAACGTCCTGAGACTTCTTGTGAATTTAATTTCTCTACTGCTAATGTAATTAAAACAAAACACAGGACACATTTTAGCATGCGTTACTTTACTCCCTGCAAGGAGTAATTCCAAACTTGATAAGTTAATACACAAAAAGCGAGCCCATCTGTCACATCCAAAGCTTCAAATATTTATTTATATACTTTGATCTCAAAGTATTTAAGAAGGCGAAATCACTATTTCTCTAATAACTTTGCAGAATTTCAAAAAGTTACTAATGTAATAGTGTTTCTGTGTTTTAATTGCCTAGATGCAACCTTTTAAAGTAGACGTGTGATTTTTGAAATTCTTTTCTTTTTTTATTAATTTTTTCAATGTTTATTTATTTTTGAGAGAAAGAGACAGTGCATGGGCAGGGGAAGGGCAGAGAGAGTGGGAGACACAGAGTCCGAAGCAGGCTCCCGGCTCTGAGCTGTCAGCACAGAGCCCAACACAGGGCTCCAACTCACGAACTTCGAAATCACAACCTGAGCCGAAGTCGGATGTTTAACTGACTGAGCCACCCAGGCGCCCCTGAAATTATTTTCTAGTTTCCTACTTGGTGTGTGTTCCGATTATACTTATTAAAGTTTAATTTATGACGATTGAATATTATAAGAAATTTTGCTTGTATTATATAAATGTAATTTCATGAGCTGGTAGTTGATTTTTTTAAAAATTTAACATTAGACATTTTAGAATATTGGTTTTCAAGTCTTATTCTGAGTAGAAAAAAATGCAATGTGTCCGCTTTTTACTTTTCTTCTATTTTTATTTCTCTTGCTCATTCTTGTCCTCTGCTGACACTTCTCTGGCTTTGAGTTTTGTGATTGCATTCCTCCAGCCTCCCAGGGCTGCCGGTCCAGAATCAGACCCTATAAGTGCATCTGTGATCCTTCACCGTCATGGATAATGGGATCATGATGATCCTGGTACCAAACAAATGGGCAACTGAGTTCGTTTCCTGAATTTATGATTTTTGTCTTTTGGGGGCCCGGTATCTTTCTACAAACCACAGCAGATTATTTCTAGTAACTCTTGAGGTCCTGGCTTCAAGTAGATTTTGTCTCTCGTCTTCTAGCTCTTAAAACTCCCACTCACCCAGAACCCCTTCAACTTTTTCTACCCAGGAAAGCCAAAAGCCTGGCCCCAACAGCCTACTCCTCAATGAGGAGCCAAATGGGTCTCTGCCTTCTGTTCCGCTCATCATTTTAGGTTTTTGTTCTATTCTGGACAGTGGAGAAGTTTTGATTCTGGAATTCCTATTTTATATCCATCATCACTATGACAACAACAAAGAAAATTAAGCCAGAGTTTGCATTTACAGATCCATGTTGACAAGGAGTCTTCAATGTTTCTCACGTCAAATGTTTTATTAGGAAAGCAAAATTTCAACTTTATCAGGCCTGCAGTTAATATATTTTTAATGTTTCTTTAGTCACACAATGGAAATTCTGGATATAATTTGCATTTGAATTGCAATAGAATTGGAATTCTATTCAGAATTTCCACTGTTTGGTCTGTGATGATACATTTATTAAAAAATTTTTTTTAATGTTTTTTTACTTTTGAGAGAGAGAGACAGAGAGAGACAGAGCATGAGCCAGGGAGGGGCAGAGAGGGAGGGAGACACAGAATCCGAAGCAGGCTCCAGGCTCCAAGCTGTCAGCACAGAGCCTGACGTTGGGCTCGAACCTACAAAGTGTGAGATCACGACCTCAACTGAAGTCAGATGCTTAACTGACTGAGCCACCCAGGCGCCCCTGTGATGATGCGTTTAATTAGAAAAAAATCTTACTCCAGACATTGAAATCTAAATGAGCTAAAGCCTGACCTCCAATTCTGTCCCACTGTCTCCTGCCATATTTTTCAGGAACTGAGATAATGCCATGAGAAAAAACACGGCATCATAGAAATTCATTAGATGCTAATTCCTCTTCATCACATCAGAAAAGTAGCAAAATATATCACCCTTTTTCCAATGGAGCTTGCTTTCAATTATTAGGAACCTTTTGCTGCTGGCCTGTTTCATCATTAATTATTCTCAATATGCTATTTCCCTGCCGTTCTATGGCTGCATGTCAAAACTTAAAGATACTTGAAGTAGGGCTAGCTAGCTAGAATTCTTCTTGTGAATGAGTTATATTACTACTAGTAGGCTACTTTTGTCTTTATAGATTAACAGGTCTGAAGGTGACAGGGTCATTATTTGTGTTTTATGATGGAGAAGATCCTTTTCCATGGTAAAGCATTTTAAATCTACCCTTCATCCATCTTTCTGTTGCTTCAGTGATTCCCCCTTTCACCTAGAGGACTCATAACCTCTGCCCTTGCCAACTCCTGGTCCCCCTTGTCTTTTCCTTTTCTCAAGGAGAGGGAGAAAGATGGGGGAACTACCAGTCGGCAGAACGGTCAGAACATACACAACACGCATCAATAAAGTTCTCTGCCTTAAACGGGCACGGTTCATGGTGCCTCAAAAACAGTTATAATAGTAACATGAGGACTAATCACAGATCACCGTAAGAAATAGACTAATGATGAAAACGTTTGAAATGTTGCAAGAAGTATCAAAATGTGACAAAGAGACCCAAGGTGAACAAATGCTGTTGGAAAAACGAAGCTGATAGCTTGCTTGATGCAGTTACCAGAAACTTGCAATTTGTAAAAGAAAAAAAATGCAGTATCTGTGAAACACAATAGACCAAGGAATGCCTGTATGGCCTTTTTTATGCCTTTTTCTACAGTCTTATCCTTCCATTAAGATGTGTCACAACAACTTGTTTTTCATATATCTTCTCTGTAACCTATTTTGTGTAATGTCCAGTTATCTGACCACTGGGGAGATTTTTATTGTTTATTTATTTATTTTTTCGGTACAGCCCAGAGTATAGGAGAGATCTATGTTCTGAATCTAATTTATGTGTGGATCTATGAATCTTATGTGACAGCAGTGGCTTTAATCCTATAACTCTCTTTCTCCTGGGCTAGGTGGTTAGAAAGAGAATTAAGAAGACTATTCCCATCATATTGCTGGGCCTTAAATTGAATGGGATGTGCCAATATCTTGGAGCCATTACTGCAGAATCTTTGCATGCAGAGATTTGTGTGAAAATATGACACATCTGGAACAGGAGAGAGAGCAATCTGTTATTCTGTTACTAAAAAATAGCAGTAAATTCCTTATTGCTACTGGCTACTTATTTTTATATAGCTGAACATGAAATAGAAAACGTAAGAAACAATCACCTAATTTACAAAGTCCATAAGAGTCCGTTGTAATCTCTTCATGAGGGAACCTCATTAACATGATGTCAGCGTATCAGTGAAAGTTTATTGAGACAATATTATCACGTCACTTTTCCACAGCCATGCTGGTTGGATTAAGTGGCTCTCCAAGTGTCAAGGGTTGGGTGTTACTGCCAGAAACAATACAAGCATGAAACGAAGAATCAGGAAACCTTCAACACAGAGTGAATTTGAAGATATTTCACCTGAATGTCGATTTCAAAAAGAAAATAATTTAAGCCATTCATTAAATCAACACTAATTTACACACAAGAATTAGGTTTGGTGAAGGACTCTTCTTGATCCAGGGGAATACAAAATGGAAAGTGGATTAGATCACTCAGAATGGGAACTCCCTGCTTGGAGCATTAGCCATATGCTTTGGGGTTTGGGAGACAAGAAACGTGTCAAGTTACTTCGTAATTCAGGACTGGAGCTGTCTCTTTAAATGCACGGCTGGTCTTTATTTTCAGTGAACATATTGCTCTTTAGTCTTTCTTCAGATACAATCTTGGTGTTCTTTCTTCTTTGGCTGCTGAGCTCTGCATTCTGTGGCTCCAATTATGGAATGGGTGACCTTAATTGTCTCCTGCGTGTTGTCCGGGCCAGAATGGCAGCTGGATGGCAGGAGGGCCGAGATTGCTCAGTGATGACAGTCATGGAAAATTGGAAGCTGGTGCTCTCACTGAGGCAGGAGAGGATGTAGACTGCAAAAATGGTCTGATTCTGAAAAGTACACTTGCAAGGGACAGCATACACCCACTCTGAAGCTTACAGGTGGGGAGCCTACCCTCATGCTGCATTATTGGCTATTTATCCCACAGTGTAAGGATCCTTTGGATTTAGCAACATTGAAGTCAGATGTATTAAGTGTGAATTATTTTAGTAGACCGGCAGAGGCAGAATCCTGAATTAAGTGGCTTGAGAAATTGGGGTAATATGAGAAAATGGGAGATAATAATGGCCAAGATTTCTTTGAAGAAGTCAGTAAGTCAAACACAAAACTTGGATGACCCCCCAAACTGCTCCTCTCACTGCCCAGATAAAATCAATCACCAAACCTGGCATCTTTACCTCTTCTTTTCCAGATACGTCCCTCACCATCTCTCTCTGAATTTTTACAGAGCACATCTCACCTGTAGCCCTCCTTCAGTACATTGTTCAATGGCCACCAGCATGACCTTTCTAAAATGGAGATACTCTAGAAACCCTTTCGTGCCTCTCCTTACCCTGAGTGATGGCTGCCTGTCCCTCCAGCCAGACCGCCTGCCCTCCTGGTGCACCCCACATTCTAGCCACAGCATACTGCTTGCACTTCCTTGAAGTGTCTTCTTTGCTTGGCGTTTTCTGTTTATTTTCTGATGCCTTTGATCCTTCCCTCATCATCCATGTATCAAGAATACAGATTCCTCTTCATCCATTAAAATTCAGCTCAGATTTCACCTCCTCCAGAAAGTCTTCCTGGCTCACCCCTACAGACTGCACACGGCGTGTGCATCAATTTTAGCATGAACTATTTGCTTGTCTGTCTTTCATGCCTTATCTCCTGAACCGTGTGCAGAGCAGGAGACTCAATGATATCCACACATTGACTGACTGATCAGCACATTGATGTGTGCTGAAAGAGTAAATGAACGCTTCGGAGACAAAGGGAAAGAGACACAGATAACCTATCGCTCCCCCTGCCCTGCCCTGCCCATCTCCTCTATTTATGTATTTATTTAGTGCTAAACTCAGGTGAATCGAAAGGAAGGATAATTGGTCCTTATTTTTCGGGTAAATAATTTAATATTTCTAGGTATATCGACACCAAGCATTCCGAAGTAATTTTTATCATACAAGGTTTAGCTTGTGCAGAGCTTGTAAATCAATTGAGATGACATCCCAAAACAAATATTTGGGATTTCATTCTCTGCCGTCTTTTTTCATAAATGTTGAAGATTTTCCCAGACATACGTATTTTTAAATCCTATTAAAATACGGCTTAGCAATTAATTCCATGCGGCATTAATTCCAGGCAGGAATATATATGTATATGTAACTTTCACACACACACACACACACACACACACACACACACACACACACACAGTTTAATGGTTCCTGCGTAATTAAATAGGTTAGGTAGGCAATATGAGGACTTGTGAATCAGTCTCCAGTTGTTACCATGGAAACCCAATTTTTAGAGTTGTTCCTCAGAGTTGTGTGATGCTGATTAAAGAGTTGAAGCACTTCGTTTTAAAATTAGTCCAAAGAATCAGCCAGGAGGAAGCCTTCGGTGGCTGGGCTGGGCTGAGCTGGGCTGCTGATGCCATGCTGTCCCTGCCCAGGGCTCTTTTCAATCTGCGTGATCGTAGGGGGCCAGGATTTCCCACATGGCGGCTCTGGCCATTCTCGCCAAGAGGTTAATAGTTATGAACCTCGCAGTTAAGAAGGGCAGTAACGTACGGCTCTGCAGCTGGGGGTACTCTGCCCAAAAGGGCTCCGTGACGATGGTATCCTGGCATTTTACATTCTGACACGAAATTCATAACCATTAAAAACAACTGCTGGGAAATTAATGGCTGTTGGATCTTTATTAACTTGCAGTGAAATATAATATGACTTTCATTAAAGTACGTCCCTGAAAAATGATGGTGATAAAAACGTGATCAGCTTGACAGCGACCTGTGAGAGGGCCCAGGGCGGCTTATTTGATTACAGTGGCAACTGGCCTTAAATACACACACACACACACACACACACACACACACACACACACACACAGTGAGTTTTGGTTTAGGAAATTCTAAAGCATAAATCTACTTGCTAACTAACTGCAAATTTGTCCTTTTTAAAGCAAGGTGTTATTTTTAACCTCCCTCTAAAACTGAAATTTTTAGATTCCTTTGTTAGAAAGACAGATGCAAAATGACTCCAGGCCAATTGGAATTTAAAATAGTCTTAAAACATGCACACACACACAAAAACTTTTGTGTAGCTGATTTTTCTCCCTTAACCTCTCTAAACCTTAATCCCTTTGCTCTCTTTAACTTACAGACACTGTCTAGCATTGTGTAATGTATGAAAATGTCAGTGTTTGTTGCTACAAATCAAAGTAGTAGTACCTGACAAACCATTGAAAGGGAAGTTAGTTCCTCACAGTGTTAAAGGGCTCTGGAACTATTTCACACAATAAAAGTATAGCGCCCATTTCGTTGGACATGGTTGGTAAGGCCAAGTCAATTAGGCATCTTTTCTATACAATGTTTCTCAACTTAAACCAAGCTGTGAAACACACAAATAAACTGCTACAGGTGTATGTGAGTGTTTATGAATAGATCAAAGAATGCATTCATGCTGAGGCACTTGACCCCAGTAAAGCAGACTAAGTTGAGGTGCATTCAGCTGAAAACGGGCCGAACTGTGAGTTAAATTCATTCATTTATTCATAAATAATTTAAACACTGCTATTTCTGTGTAACATGATAGGGACACCAAGTCCGAGCACCTTTGCACACGAACCTGTTTTCACCTTCACACACACTCCTTGCCTCCCCTACTCACTGAGAATGGAACGGTGATTGTGTTGAAATAAAAGATATTTTGGTTGTAAGGTCTTATAATAACCTGCATTCTGTGGCTGATTAATCAATGTGATTGACGATAATGAAAGAACCGATAGTTTCCTTTTTACTCTGCTCAAGAGCATAGCGTTTTTTGGGGCGCCTGGGTGGCTCAGTGGGTTCAGTGTCCTACTTCTTCTCAGGTCAAGATCTCTCAGTTGGTGGGTTAGAGCCCCACGCTGGGCTTGGTGCTGACAGCTCGGAGCCTGGAGTTTGTTTCAGATTCTGTGTCTCCCTCCCTCTCTGCCCCTCCCCACTCGTGCTGCCTCTCTCTCTCTCTCTCTCTCTCTCAAAAATAAATAAATATTAAAAAAAGAGCATAGTGTTTTTAAATTAAAGATCAATAAAATCACCGATTTTTAATCTTTGGATAAATAAAAAGGAGAAACTTCTTATTTTTGCCCTGCCTTCAGTCTTCATTTTGGGCATGAAAAATGTCATTTCACAAATCTTTTTTCAGTAGGCAGTGCTTTTTCCAGTAGTGCATCTATTAATTTGTTACTTTTCCTTCCTCTGTTCCTCCTCCAGGCTTCCTGTTTCCCCATCACATCAACAGTAACAGCACATCATTTCAAATATCAAGGTGGGATCATGCTTTTGGCAGATGTCTCTGGCCATCCCTACTATCGCTTCTCTCAGAGCTGGGAGATTTCCATAACCTTCATGAGAAGTTCACATGTATAAATATGGACACATGCCCATCAACCAGCCCTTCCCCCAACGGGCAGAACCAGGATGGATTACCAGCTTATTGTGTGTGGCTTTTACCAAAAAGTTTATTTGAGCCCCAGTTTAATGATTTAAGAGCTAGCAGTGATAATAATACTTATTAAACTAGGTTACCGAGAAGATTAGACAAATTTCTGTTGTTTATAAGATTAGACAAACTAGGTTACACAGAAGTGCCATATGTGCCTGGCTAAAGAAATACTTGTTCCTATCTTTATTTCTCCTTGCTTTCTTTTTCTTTATTTCCATAATCAATGGAATCTTATTTTTACGCAAGCTAAGAACTCAGGATGGGCTTGGCATGGAAGCTTAAACAAATAGCACTTACATTTTTATGCACCAGTATGGTTGGTAGGTGGGCATCTTATCTCAGTTGCAAAAAAATTCTCTAATTCTAGGCATTTCTTACCCTTAGAAGAGAAAAGAAGACAGTGAAAAAAAGTAGGATCTAGCCGCATGTGTCCCTTTTATTTACTCATTTTCTCTTATTTTGAAAAAATCTCAAGCCCACAAAATAGTTGCTAGTACAAAAATCTTTTTCTTTCCCTGAACCACTGGAGAGTAAGTTGCTAATATGATGCACCATCACCTCTGAATACTTTAGCATGCATTTCCTACAAACATAACCACCCTCGGAGTATCGTAATCGGGAAATTAACACAGACATATCACTACCATCTAACTGCCAGACTCCGTTAGAGTTTTACCAGTTGTCCTAATAACATCCTTCATAGTCAAGGGATCCAGTCCAGTATCACATGCTGTATTTAGTTTTCATAGCTTGTTAATCTACCTCAGTGTGGAGTGGTTCCTTAGTCTGTCCTTGACTTTTATGACCTTGGCACTTTTGAAGATTATAGGCCTGTTATTTCATAGAACATCCCTCAACTTGATTTGTCTGATGTTTCCAGATGATGAGATTCAGGTTATGCATTTTTGACAGAAATAACTCAGAAATGTTTTCACTTCTATAATTTTGATCTGTACTGTTACAGTGATACCACTGACATTAAGGTTGGTGAACTTGATCAAAGTGGTATCTGACAAGCTTCTCCACTGTGAAGTTACTCCTTTTTTCCTCTGAGTTAGTGGGTATTGAGCTAATGAGTATTTGCAGGAAGATAGTTTGAGGCCATGTTTATATCCCTTTTCTCATCAAATTTTCAGTGTATTTAATTTATTTGTGTAAGTATAGATTTCTGTTTTACCCAATGGGCCATAATTCATTATTATCATTATTTAGTTGATGTTTAAATCGTCCTATATTTGGCCAGGGGGAATCTTTCAAGTTGGTTCCTGTGAACTTTCATAAGATTCCATTATTCTTTGAATGCCTCCACTTTTTCTACTTTCTGGAACAAAACAGATGTTCTGGAATTATCTTGTACTTTCCCTGCCCCAGTCCTAGAATCAACTGTTTCTCCCACAAGCCCCAGTTTTTTTAGGTGGAAATGTTGTTCGGAAACTTTGATGTGGTCATTAGGCATGCTTTCTTGTTACCTGGAGATTATTGTTCCCAGGATCTCTCAGGGACTAGAGCTAGATAATTGTGACAAACTGAATATGTGTGTCCCCCAGAATTCATATGTTGAAACCCTATCCCCCTATGTGATGGTATTAGGAGGTGATGTTCTTGGAGGTGATTAGGATTAGATGAAGCCATGAGGGCGGAGCCTTCATGAATGGGATTTCTTCCCCTATAAGAGTCACCACAGAGCTTGTTGCTTCCCGGTGCCAACCACCTTGTGAAGAAACAGTGAGAAGTCAGCAGTCTGCAACCTAGATGATTTTCACCAGAACTCAACCATGTGGGCATCCTGGTCTCAGCCTTCTGGATTCCCGAACTGTAAGAAATAAATTTCTGTTGTTTATAAGCCACTCAATCTACAGTACTTTGTTACAGTGGCCTGAACTGACGATGAAAATAATACACATATATATGTGTACCTGTGGATATATGTATATATGTGTACCTGTGGATATATGCGTTTAGGTACACACACTTACAACTCTATTGATACATCTATCTGTATATATTGAAAACTACATGTTCACACTAGTGCCTTCAATTTCAATCCAAAGTCACAAGACTTACTTGAGTTTTCTCCCTTACCATAATTTCAACTCTCATCTCCAACAGTGAGACACTTGGCTTTCAATATTCTTGGTGTATCTACTTACTGATCGGTCCCCTGTGTGGAACCCATCTGAGACCATACCCACCCCACACAGATGCTCTCCTTACCCTGTTTGGGCCACTCTCTCACTCTGATATCCTCCTCAGCCCCATGGGCTCCGACACTCTGTGCTAGCCTGCCCCACTGTGGGAGCTTCCATCCCTCTCAACCTCTGTTACCTGATCTGAGTTGTTCTCCCTCTTCTTTCCAACATTGACCTTGCCCTGCCTTACCTAATACTTGGGGAATTAATTGTTTAGGAAGGTAAGGAAAAGAAGTGAAGGAAAGAAAAAGGAAGGAAATGAAAGGAAGAGAAAGGGAAGAGGAGCAGGAGAAGGGGAAGAAGAAGAGGAAGAAGTATAGTTTTATTTGTTCCTATTTTCCTCACTCAAATTCTATTCACATTTTGATTTTGGGGGGAAATAATAATAATAATAATAACCATAATAATAATAAATGTGGATGGTTCATAATGTTCTTTCCCAAGTACAGTTTCTCCTCACTCTCATTGGTTTGACCAAATAAGTTAATAAGACAAAGTTGTACAAAGAGACTAATTGATTAAAAGTAGGTCTTTTAAAAAGACATTTTGACTACTCAGAATGTGTTTAGGCTACTTAGACTCCTTAAGTAAATAAAGAGAGCTGAGAAAATACTTCTTTAACTCCCTTATAAGAAATGCCTGAGTGGGGCATGTCACAGCTCAGGGGCATTGTAGAGTGGGTAGATATGAGTTGCTGTGACTTTAGCATAGTCCTGTTCATCAGTTCTGAATAAAGCTGTCTCTCAGACAGATTACATTGATTTAGAGGAAGGCATTCACTGGTAATTTCAAATCGGGAAAATATGAAAACTTGAGAAAGATGAATGTTTTTAACCTATTGGTAACGAGACAAGGCATAGCTTTAGATCAGATTGGGGACCAGAAGGAATCAACTTTGGCCAAAGGCAGCCTGGATCAGATAGGCCAACCAGGTGTCTGGGGGGTGATGTCAACCTTCTGGGAACACTTAGACCTATGTCGGCTTGTCCCCATTATATTAAAGGAAACCAAAAGAAGGATAGGGTAGGAATGGAGGCCACTTGTCCGAACCCTCAGCCTTTTATAAAAACTTTTCCTCAGAAACTCTTCTCTAAAATTTAACTCATAAAATTTAAAGTTTTGTTTTCTACCTGAGGCTTCTTCTGTATTTTTTCCATGTCACACACAGATATTTACATGCTGGAGACAAGCACACCCACACCTTAAATGTGTGAGAATGAGGGGAAGGAAGACATTCTCCTTCTGGGAATGTGCCAGGCTGGGTCCCACCTTAGAGTTCCTGCATTAGTTGCTTCCTCAGCTGGCAAGCCTCAAATTCAATGTCCCCTCTTCAGTGAAACCTTTCTGATCGCCTAAACTGAAGTCCCTTAGTGTCACTCTCTCAAAGTACCTTCCACGTTAGTACTTATCACTATGTGTTTACATTCTTGCTTATTTATTTATTTTTTGTCTATTGCCATCCACATGAATGGAAGTACTAAGTAAACAAAGACTTCGACTAAGAGAGAGCAAGTGGAGGAGGGGCAGAGAGAGAGAGAGAGAGAGAGAGAGAATCCCAAGCAGACTCTGCACTGTCAGTGTGTGGAACCTGATGTGGGGCTCAAACTCACAAATTGCAAGATCTTGACCTGAGCCAAAATCAAGAGTCAGATGCTTAACCGACTGAGCCACCCAGGTGCCCCCCGCCGCTCCCGCAACAACTGTATTTTTAAAGAACGAATAACAAGGAAGCAATAGTGACTGAATAGGATGAACTCTATTTAGTTGAATCACACCAGACCTAAGAGAAAATAGCTGGCGTACAAAATGAGCCACAATAGCTGTTTAAGTAAGTCTTAACAAAGTAGTTCAAGAGTGTAATTTACTTTGCATTGACCAGAGGTAATAATAAGTTGCTCTCTAATTGAATGGGATTCAATCAATATGGTTCCTTATGACTAATGGAATTAATTTTTAACTTTAAGTGTCTTGTAGACATTTAATATGTTTAGGACGTTCTCTCAGTGATGCATTGTAGGTCATTCTCTTAACACTCTTGGAGCGCAAACATCTCCTGGGCTATTTCCAGGTACTGAGAATACAATGAAGAACTAAGAAACATTTGCTTCCTTCAAAGAACATATTCTAGTGTCTAGAGTCTAGAGGAGGATATACATCATGAAACACAGGTGAACCATATTTGGCTAAGAAATTGCCAAATAAAGCATGCTGTGAGAGCACATTGGAAAGGCAGAAAAGGTCATGAAGACTTCTGTGAGAGGGTAAAATCTAAGATAAATAACTTTACAGGAAGGCTACAGGTTAGTTCATCAAAAGGACGATAATGAAAGGGGCCAGTGACCCAAATACATATAAAAGGAGGTAAATGATTCCAAGGTCACTTAGAGAAGCTTAAGAACATCTGTATATTTGTGCAACAGACCATGAGAGGATACAGTAAGCAAACCCTACTCATCCAAGTGATCGTGTTGGGGCTCTTCTATAAAGGATTTCATGCATCACTGCATTTACCAAGGGTTAGTGAATTAGTCTTTCCTACTGTAACGGAAGATAAATTCTCAGTGTGTCACACGAAAGACCAAGTAAGTTCACTTGGGAATTTTGCAGTGCCTCAAAAACACGGTGATTTAAGAAAAGCACCTAATTTTGAGGATCTTCCTCTTTTATTCATTGGATATTGTCTACTTTATTGCGGGCAGTTTGGTTGATGCTGAATGTAGGCTGGAGAACAAAATGGATGGAATGCATACCCCTGGGGAAGATGAAGTCTGTGCCTTTGGAAACATTTCTGGCAGGAGTTCTGACATTGTTCTGAGGGGGTACTGTCGGCAGCAGCATTGATGAAGCTCCCCCCATGGCTTTATGGGCAGTTGACATCAACGAAGAGTCAGGCAAACAGACATTGTAGATGCCATGCCATGGCTATGGCACAAATCCTGGAAGCACATGTGATATCCCTTGGATGTCTCTTGGAAAGACCCACTTTGTAGTGGGGGTGACTATGTAGCAGAGATGGCTGAGATTGTTATAGGCAAAAACAAGAATGGATGCTCACTGAATATTGAGTATTGAATTTTGACTATTAACATTAAGGTCACTTCATCCACACTCACAAGTTTGTAAGGAAAGGTAGTCTGTGATTATCCTTGTGACCAGGTTGTGATGAATCCTGACATTTCTGTGTATCGTGTCACAATGGATGAGGACAGTATTAATGTCAGGTTTCAATCATAGGCACCTTTGCTGGGTCCTGGCTCATGATACTGGTGCCGTCATTTTACTAGTGGAGTCACCACTCCTTCTCTGGGTTGCAGTAGACAGACATCTCCCCTCCAGCGTAGCAAGAAAAGTCACCTCCTGACTCTGCTGATCCATTCAGGTTTGTGGCCATTCGCGAGATACTAAAAGTTCATACGCACAACTTTCGAACACTAAAATGAAGCAAACCTGAACAAGGGATGATGTGAAACACACAAACGTGGGTGATAGTGTCTCCCTTTCTCTTGTAAGCCAGGAGGGAAAGAATGTTTCTAATCAAGAATTTAAATTTTGAAAGCAGTTTGAGGAGTGCTGGAGAAGCCCCAGAGAGTGTCATTCAAATCTTACTTTATAAACTGTAAGAAAAAATAGGTGCTGGGATAGAAAACTTCTGAAGAGGTATTGGAAGAGGGCCATTGGTGTGATTTTATTTGATTGCTTGGAGTAAAATTAGCTTACTTGGAGCTCTATTAGTTTTAGAGTTTAAGCCCGTCAATCCAACCTTACCTGTCATTCATCTATCCCGTCTTTTGCTGAAAAGCTTATTGAAAATAAGCCAATTCATTTTAACAAATGCTTTATGCTTTTAGGGATTTGAAGAAACCCACTTTCATTAGATGAAAATGCTATTATTATTGCACATGTAATCATTTCTGTCAGGGGAAAATGGTGTTTCTTCAAACCCCAAATGAGATCTGTGTAGGTGTTTGTGTATTTGCCATAAATCTGTACCCACACAAAGTTCATCCTGCTGCACAAAAATAAATCATCTCATTCAGGTGGCATTGAGCTTTGACTCAGGAGTACTTCTCACTTCTCTCTCCCAAATCAAAGCAACACTTTTGCTTCTACTGCCATATGCTATCTTTCTCAGCTGTTGAACTGCTTATTATATATAATCTATCTATCTATCTATCTATCTATCTATCTATCTAGCAAGCATCAGTTCCTTTTCCTTCTTTGATCTCAAAGTCACGCTATAAACTAGAGCATGGTAATGTAACTCCAACTTGTATAAAACCACCGAACAGTTTGCTTTAAAGAGCAAGGGGAAGAGGGCTTTTCCCAAAGTCAAGATAAGTCATCACACAGAGGCTTTGGGCAGACCTTGCTGTCCTGCAGTATTTGCATTCAAATAAACTGAAGTTTTCCTTCCTTGAGGTTTATAATAACTTCAATTTTTTAATTGGCGCCTTCTCTTGTAAAAATGCATATTTACTATCCATATGCAATCTCCCCCCGCCCCCCCCCCCCCACACACACAAATTGAGTATTCTAGGATACAAACTCTTGCTTTCCCAAGATGGTGGAGGGAGAGGCGGGCTATGAATGTTTATGATCGTTTGTTCCAATTATCTGGATTTCCGGATGTGAGAATGTAAATTCTGGCATCTGCTTGGCCCGTTACTTACCTGTAATATTGGGGCAGTCCTCGGACGCCTTGAAAATTCCCAGCTCCCATTTGTAAAGTGACAGAGATGCAATGATACTAAATTCGAGTCAGTTCCCTGATTAAGTGATTTTCACAGATCTGAAAAGTTGGAGCTGTAAAGGCTAAGAACCTTGATAACAAGTAGATGGAATCATCTGCCCTGTACCTGGAGGTTTAAGACAAAAACCTAAATCAAAACACTAACAGAACCACAACACCCCTTTTCAGTCTCCTCATGAGCAACCTCCAGGGGGTGGTTCAGACTTGGCCATTCTCAGCCTACTCTCAAAGCAGCATATTCTTCTATAACTAGGAAATTCAAGAGAAACTCTATGTGGCTGGATTGTTGGCAACATGCTGAAGTACAAAGGGTGACATGTAGATATTTGAACATATTAATTTTTAATTTTATTATGGAATGTCTAGGCGATTTTTTTATTGAAAGCTAAACATATCTGATATTTTGAACACATTCTGAAAATTAAGAATATATGGGAGGGGTGCCTGGGTGGCTCAGTTGGCTAAGCATTCGACTTCAGCTCAGGTCATGATATTATGGTTCATGGGTTCCTGTCCTGTGTTGGGCTCCATGCTGACAGCGTGGAGCCGGCTTGAGATTCTCTCTCTCTCTACCTCTCCCTGACTTGTGTTTTTGCTCTCTCTCTCTCAGAATAAATAAATAAACTTAAAAAAAAAATGTGGAAGAAATTCTGAGGCCAGACTTTCTGGCATAGTGGCCATGATATAGACACAGAATAAAATTTCTGAAAGTGGTGAAAATGTCCTTCTTCTGCATTTAACTATATATTTTACTGTCAACAAATTTTAAGACATGATTTATTTAGAAATCTACTGAAATATTCTTATGCCCTGCAAGGTGACTCCATGAAAAGTATAAAGAATTACAGAGTCCCTTTTCTTAGTTTTTTTTGCCCTTTATTCACATTGGCGGGGAAGAACTCAAGGTGGGGCAGTATTGGGCATTTCATGCCTTGACAGGTCTGAAGCATTTTCCGTGGGAAAAAATAAAAAATCAGCTAGTTCGGTTCTCAGTTCAATCATACAGGCACTTTTCCTCTAAACAGCATTGTGCTTTGATTGCAGTCAAATTTCTTTATGCCTTCTTCCCATTTTCTCACTCAGAATATTAAAAAGACCATGCTCAAGGTTTGCGATTTAATAGAATTAATAATCTTTACTCAATAATACTCTTAAGTGAAACTGGCTCATTTTTTAGCTCAAGTGCACAGCTGTGAAGAATACAGTTGGTTGCGCTGCTTTGATTCATGCGAAGCTGCCAGCACGGTTACCGTCAGTGTAACTGTCCGCATGGTCAAAGCGACAATTTCATTGGATTATTGTGAGAATTGTTTTTTAAAATCTTTTTTTAACATCTTTATTTATTTTTGAGAGACAGAGAGAGTGTGAGCAGGGGAGGGGCAGACAGAGAGGGAGATACAGAATCCAAAGCAGGCTCCAAGCTGTCAGCACAGAGCCTGACGTGGGGCTCGAACCCACAAACCGCGAGATCATGACCTGAGCCAAAGCCAGATGCTCAACCGACTGAGCCACCCAGGTGCCCCTATATGAGAATTGTTTTGACCATTCGAATTCCCTGGAAGTGTCATGGGGGACTCTAGAGATTGACCACAGTTTGAGAACTATTAGTTTTCTTTTTTGGTGTCCTCTTATTGGATTTTGCAATAAATGTATTACTTTAAGAAGACATTTTAGACACTTTCCTTTCTTTTCTATGTTCTGGATCACTGTGAAAGCATTGAAATCTGTACTTAAAAGGTTAGGGGTTATACTTAAAAGGTTATGTTGCCTGTAAAACAATCATACGTGACCAGGTCACGACCTGAGCCGAAGACAGATGCGTAGCCAACTGTCTTTTGGAAAGATGTCATTTTATGATAACTGCCTCTGCTTCTTCCAGACTAACTGATATCTTTATATTTCCTAGTTCTTATGGGGTTTCTAATATATATTTTCCTAGAAAACCATTCCATTCAGGGTTTTTTTTTTTCCATAGAATTAATCAAAGTGGATACTTAGGATTCTATAATTCTTTCATTGTTGATATTTCCTTTTCATCATTTTTATACAGTTAAGTTGGCCTTTTCTCCTTTTTATCTTATTTGGTTAAGCCTACTTGAGTTTTGTTACTCCTTTTTTTTAAGTTTTTTTTTTTAAGTTTATTTATTTGAGAGAGAGCGAGCAAGCAACCACAAGTGGGGGAGGGGCAGAAAGAAAGGGAGGGAGAGAATCCCAAGCAGGCTCCACACTGTCACTGCAGAGCCCAAAGTGGGGCTAGATCTGACGAACTGTGAGATAATGACATGAGGCAAAATGAAGAGTCGGACGTTTAACCTACTGAGCCACCCATGTGCCCCTTGTTTTGTTATTTTTTAAATGCAACATACTTACTCTTAAAAATAATTCTACCATTTTTTTTAAACTTTTTTTAACGTTTATTTATTTTTGGGACAGAGAGAGACAGAGCATGAATGGGGGAGGGGCAGAGAGAGAGGGAGACACAGAATCGGAAACAGGCTCCAGGCTCTGAGCTGTCAGCACAGAGCCCGACGCGGGGCTCGAACTCACGGACCGTGAGATCATGACCTGAGCCGAAGTCGGCCGCTTAACCGACTGAGACACCCAGGCGCCCCTGTCTTCTATTTTCTTATTAATTTTGTGTCCACTTGAAGTATCACTGACTGTGAGAAGTGAATTAAAGTTTCCTGCTATTTTTTTAAATATTTATTTATTTTTGAGAGAGAGAGAGAGAGAGAGCGCGCGCATTGGGGAAGGAGGGGCAGAGAGAGAGGGGGACAGAGGATCCAAAGTTGGCACTGTGCTGACTGTAGCCAGCCCAACGTGGGGCTAGAACTCATGAACCACGAGATCAGGACCCGAGCTGAAGTTGGTCGCTCAATCGACTGAGCCTCCCATGCGCTCCTAAAGTTTTCTACTATTAATATATTTCAATTTCTCCTTTTTTTCCTTCCCTTTATTTCTTTATGTTTACTAACACAGTACTGTTTGGTATGGATATACTCCGATGGTTAGATATTCATGAGGTTTTAAACTGGAGTCTAGCCTCCATCTGGTTTAATGGTTTTCCCCCAAATTCAAGCTCATCTATTAAAATCACAGCCTCTGATTTCTGTTTATGTTTGTCTAGTATGTCTTTTCAGTTCTTTAGTTTTCTTTCTTTCTTTCTTTTTTTTAATGTTTATTTATTTTTGAGAAAGAGAGACAGACCATGAGTGAGGGAGGAGTAGAGAGAGGGGGAGACAGAGAATCTGAAGTAGGCTCCAAGCTCTGTGCTGTCAGCACAGAGCCCAACACAGGGCTCAAACTGATGAACTGTGAGATCATGACCTGGGCCAAAATCAGATGCTTAACCAACTGAGCCATCCAGGAGCCCCTCAGTTCCTTAGTTTTCAATCTTTTTGAGTAACTTCCTCCTTCAGATCCACAGTGACATAAGAAACCTCTAAGTAAAGTTGCTTTGCTGCCTATTTGTAATATGTAGTTGTAAAGCTTTTTTTATTTGACGACTGTGTTTAATGTCTCTATATTTTTATATAAGAGGCTTGGTTTTAGTTATGTTACTATAGTTTATATTATGCTTTCTATTTTCCCAGCTGGTGTGTGAGTACGTTGTAAAGGAATTTTTAAAAAATAATTTCAAAGTTTCTCTTGGTCTAATGATTATGATGTTTTCATTTTTACTTTTTAGTCATGGAACTACTGAATTCCTACTAAAACTTTGATAAACCATGATGAAGTCGGTACATTTTCAATTTCTTCCTCTTCCTGTCCTTTCCCTTTCCCAGAATATTTTCATTAATTCATATATTTCATATTTTTTTCTATTTCAGACAAACTTATGTTGATACTATTATTATATTTAATAATTTTAAATGTTATCTATTGATCCTCTTTTTGATATAAAAAATTATGAAATTGGCACACTTAATTTACCTTCTTGCCTATTCCCTTCTTGACTTTGGTCAGCCATTTCAATTCTACAAAGGTTTTATACCATTTACACTCTGTTCCTATCACCATAATCACTACATTTGATTTTGTCTTAATCGTAGAATTAAATAGTTTCAGTATTTAATATCATTCCTTTTATAACTGTTTATCAGTTTTTGGTTGACTGAAGTGTGTTTTCCAGTACTTTCTTCGAGAGGGAACTTGGAATCTGATACATGAGCTCTTGCTTATTTAAATATGTTTTCCTTTTGCCTTCGAGTCTTAAACATTTTTTTTTCTGGGAAAAAAATTCTTGGGCTTTGTTTTGTTTTTTGTTGGTTTTGTGAAGAATTACTCCATTTTCCTCAAAGTTGACTGTTTTGTGGAGAAACCAGACACCAGCCAGTTTGACAATGTTTTCTCCACAACAGATCCCATAATCATTTGCCTGTTCAACCAAAACATTTCCTTATTGCCTGTGATATCCATTAAATATTCTAAGATATGTCTTGGTAGTGATCATTCTACATTTTTGGGATACAGTATACCCTTCCAATCTTCAGATTCAAGTTCTTTTTTGTTTCTGGAATACTTTCTTGAATTATATGTTTGAATAATTTTCTTCTGTTCCATTATTTTCAACTGTATTCTAGGACTCCAATTATTGAACTTTGTGCATTTCTTGGATGTACACTCCACATATAATATTTTCACCATAATCCACTTAAACACTTGGCTTCATTTCTTGTTGTTAACTTCAGTCAAATCCTGGCCTGCATGTCTCTTCCTGTGTTGACAGTAATACCTCTTTCTTCAGAGTAGATTCCAATGTGGGCTTCTTTTCTGGGACGGTTTCATTTTTCTCTTCCATGTCATTAATGAGTTCAGCCAGATTATATATTCTTCCTTTCAATAACCTCGCCATATTGTCCTGATCATTCTTAGTTCTATCTTCTATTCTTCTATTATAGAAGTGACTGTTCTGTAACTTTTCAGGTACCTGTATGTTCAGGTAGAGTTTTCTTCTGGACCATACCAATTTTAGCAACTTTAAAAACGTTAACATCTATCATTTACTGTTTGGCTTTTTCCGGTTCTTTTTATTTGTCTTTACTATGCTGTTTTGGTTCTTTTGACTGGCCATCTTTAAATGAAGTTCATACTTTCTGAACTAGCTACGTGAGGAAGGATGAGGACCATCTTGTGGACAAATATTTTCCTTACAGGAACGGTTCTTAGTGCACTATTTTCAGGTTATTCCTCACTGTCCAGCCAGGACTAGCAGCTTCAAGGCTACTCATTTTGCTGCATCTGGCTCCTCCATCATCTCCGCCAGAAGGGCTGTCTGTGGGTTTTCCTGCTCAGCTCCGACTCAGCTTTTCCTCATAACCAAACCAGATGTGGTGAAGCTCTCAACAGCAGCAGTCTGCTCACATGTTTTCCATGTGGCCAATAACATTTTATTGGTTTTGCACTGTAACCGTTTTAGAACATGGCTGCACATTCTTTAGACTCCTCTCATCTGGACTTGGAGATTTCACTTCCATCTGGGCGGGTCTGTGACTGCTATTGACTAACAGAGTACAGCGAAAGTGAGGCTATGTGACTTCTGAGGCCAGGTCATAAAGGACCAGGTGTCTTCTGCCTTGTTTGCTGGGAAGCTTGTTCTTAGACTTCTGAACTGAGATGTAAGAAGGCTGGGTCTTCTGAGGTTGCCATAGTGGAAAAGCCACCTGAGGTACAAGTGCAGATGGTTGTAGCCGGTCAACAAAGGCAGCAGACAGGAGAGTGAGGCTACTTCAGACATGCCAGACCATCCACCAATTGCTGACCGTTGAATAACCTCCGTCAAGGTCAGATGGAACAGAAAAATGACTCAGATGAACACTTATAAAGTTGTTGAGCAACAAATTCATGAGATAATAAAATGGTTGTTGTTTTAAACGTGCTAAGTTTACCTGGAATGAACATCTTTGTGGTGCTTGCTTGCAGAAGTGCACTTGGTCTGGTTTTTGTGGGATTTGGAGCTGTAGGCCTCCTTGAACCGCATCTTCTCACACCATTTAGACTTTCAGAGCTTCTGGAAGCCACCTTCTTGTTACTACTCATACTGAAGTCTTAGCAACCCCATGGTTTCAAGGAAAGTGGAGTTTCTATTCTTCATTTTCACTTTTATGTTTGGGTGATTGTTGAAGAAGGGAAATCTACATTTGCGCTGTTAGACTGAAACTAAAAATCTCAGCCAACATATTATATGGAGAACAGGACTGTGACTAGCAGTTGTAGATAATGTGAGGCTTCAAATAGAATTTTCTATACCAGAGCTAATGAAAAAGCACAAGTTGAGAGTGTGAAGTGACTTTTCTAAAGACATAAAACTAGTTGGTATTAACTTTGGTAATATTCCCAAATGATCCGTCTTTCTTTGCTTTGTTCATTATGCTACAAACACTATAAAATGTCAATAGAGACAAGAATTCCAGATTCAGTATTTGGAATTCATGAAGATACTTTGCTTTCTCAAGTAACAGGAGAATTGAAATTTAAAGAATAAAGTACAGTGTATTCATTTGTCACATAATATTGTATAAATATACTTTCATTTAGAAAAAATAAGGAAGATATCCAAGTTTAACAATTCCTGAAATGGCTTAACAGACTGCCATATATTTAAATGAGGTCAGATGTATGAATAATCGGGGACTTCCCCAAGCATTCAATTGGTAATCAGTGAACAAAGAACTCACTTTTACTCATGTAGTAATGTAATTTTTTGTGTGTTAATAAATTTTAAATGTCAGTTCTGCACAAATGTCTTCATTTATGCATCAGAAATTTTCCTGTTTACAATCTATGAAAGAAAAATAAAAATAGTTTTGTCAACTTCAGAGGGGTCTATATTTTATTAAAATATGCACATTTAATATTCTAATTTGCATGTCTCATAAAAAAATAAACATTAAGTCAAGGATTGATTTCAATATAAAATTGTATTAGTGTCTAACAGTGCTAGAAATCCTGGGAGTGCTTGATAATTTTTTGTTGGTGAATGATAATTGTATTATACATCACAATTGATTTGATTGATAGAAACATTTATTTATTATGTTGTAGGTATTGTTCTTGTGGGTAGTATTACAAAACCAGTAAACAGAAATCTTTGCCTTAGACAAAGTTTCAAGTCTCTAGAATATTTACAAACTTAATCTACATTTTTGAAACTTTGTAAGAACACTGTGCCAAATTGCAATTGGCAGAGGGAAGCAATGAATGGGGAGACCTAGAGGGAATTCAAGGTTTCCTGTTTGGGGAATGGTGACTTGGGACAACATTAAGCAAAAAATTCAAGAATTCGGAAGAACAAGGTTTTATGGGAAATTACCCTTTGGATAGTTTTTTTTTTTTTTAATTTTTTTAACGTTTATTTATTTTTGAGACCGAGAGAGACAAAGCATGAATGGGGGAGGGGCAGAGAGAGAGGGAGACACAGAATCTGAAGCAGGCTCCAGGCTCTGAGCCATCAGCCCAGAGCCTGACGCGGGGCTCGAACTCACAACCGCGAGATCGTGACCTGAGCTGAAGTCGGACACTTAACCGACTGAGCCACCCAAGTGCCCCCCCTTTGGATAGTTTTGAATTCATGTTTGATACTTGGTAGGCAATTTGTAATATGAATTTCTAGTTGGCTAGAGGAGAGATTTGAAACGGAGATACTGTTATTGAAACGTTAGAGGTAAAGAGATGCTGCAGGTTCTCTAAATAAATTTATAAGACAAAGGGTGAAATGCAGGGGAGCACAAAAGCTGAGGGAGCGTTAAATAGACTGCTAAAGAGATCTTGGATTTAAATATCAGATGGTTCTGATGATTTCTGCTGAGTGGTGATGCCAGAAGTCAAAGCGTAATAAATTACAAACTAGGGAACAAGTAGGAATTAAAGAATCAGAAATGAAAACAAGAATTTTGGCCGTGAAAATATAGGGAGTTGGCTATCCAAAAGCCATTACTAATCTCCATGTCCCTTATCCACCTTCTACTCTTATTGGAAAAGACAGTAACAGATTTTCTACTAGGCTTTGCAGATAATGCTATTGAATGGTAACTGTATTTCCCGTTTTGAAGATCAGGAAATTGATCTCAGAAGAAGAGTCTCAGAGATAGTGAAGGTATAGCATGGAAAATGGTGCAAAACTGGGGGAGTGGTTTCCACAAATATGTCATGGTCTGCTTTCAAAACTTTTTCATTTTCCCCCATGCCCCAATGCCTTGGAGATATGATAAAAGGACAGGTGACAGTGAAATGGGGAGCCTAGGGGACACTGTAAATATTTTTAGTTTGTTTGCTTGTGTGTTTTGTTTGGGTAGGTTGAGGGCAAGGAATTGGGAATTCGTGGAATACTGATGGGAGGAAGGTAGGGATAATTAATAGAATACAATTAACCAAAACTACAGGTTTGAACTGTAGGAGATGAAATCCGTATTTTCGGTGAGAGAATAATGTTGCACAGCATAGGTATTTTCTGACTTGAGGCAAAAAGAAAGAGGGAAGAACAGGTACTAAGGTAAGTAAGTAAATCTAAAAGTGATACAGGAAGAAGCAGAAAGAAACTGTTCTGCTGACTTCCTTCTCTGAAATAAGACCTGAGAGTGAGAGGGAGAGTGAGGAGTGAGGCATGAATCAGAGATTTGAAAAGGGAAGTGAATGTTTGGAGAAGCAGCAATCCTGGGGTGTGGGAGGGTCATCTGACCAGGGATCAGTGAAGAACCACTGAACACAACCAAGAGTTTTGGTGAACCTGGGGGTGATTAACAATATTCCACATCAACATTGACATGGTTTGAAATCCTGAATTTGCCTTTGAATGGTTAATGTCTATCTAGATATAACCAATTTGTCACTGAGCCCTGTCAATTTTCCAAAGTTAGTTTTCAGATACTCCTTTGTCATTTTTGAAGGACCTCACAATAACAGATTGTGTTTGTAGGAATTATTACCAATTATTTCAATCTGCTTATTGAGAAACGCTTAAGTATATTCCCAGATTATATACCAGTCTATCTATAATCCATATGTAAAAAATAGAAAGATGCTCAAATATATAAAGGCTCAAGACTATATACTCAATTGTAGCTTAGTGTTTAAGAACAAAATTTTGAAGTTAGAATTTGGACAAATCTTTCTGAGGCTCTCCTTTTAACACTACAAGCTCTTCAGACTACTTTAGCACAAATTGCTTAAACTCTCTAGTTACGTAATTCCTTAATCTGTGAAATTAACACCCTCATCTCTTTGTCGTGAAGATGAAATGAGAAAATGCACATTTTTAGTAAAGTGACTGCAATGTTGTAAGATATATATGTATATATACTGTATGTGTGTGTGTGTGTGTGTGTATATATACATATATATATTTTGTTTCATCTCTCAATTCTCATATTGTAGTCGTGTTTAAAATAATTGTATATATATATACACACATACATATATATGCACGTATATATATACATATATATACATATACATATATATGTATGTGTGTATATATATATACATATATATATACACACAGAATTATTTTAAACACGACTAGAATATGAGAATTGAGAGATGAAACAAAATTACCAATTCAAAAAAGGAAAATTTCAGTATAAAAGGAAAATGCAGTGAGCATTGAAATCATATAAACATAGAAAGAAGGGTAAATAAAGCTTAAATATAATGACATGATAGAAAGCCAGTATTTCCCTGAAATCACTGATGCACACACTGCAGTCCATCAGTATTCATTCTTTCAGCTAGAATTATCAATTATTCTTACTAAACCAGCCCTTTGGTCTTAGCAAAATGATTTCATTTTTCTCCCTATGCATTACACCTTGCCTATCTCTGTCATGTCTTCTCTCTTGTTATGGATTTCAGGATCCATCTTTTCGGCCATTTTCTTGGGAGTATCTGAAACTCCTTTATTCCACTGTCCTTCCATCTTGGCCCCTTGGCAAAAGACCCAACTCTGAATTAATGAATACAATTGTTTTAGTTTCCATTGGTAGCTCCAGGAATTGTGGCTACATGCTACAGGAGAAAATGTGCAAGCAAACCAATTGATTCCTCTGTTAATCAGACTTTATTCAGGTCCTAATGCCTATCAGGTGATCTTGTGCTTTCTCTGGACATCTTCCTCTCCAATTCACCACAAAGGCAAATTTAAACTTTCTTCTCCTCAAACCTTCAGTCCTTTGCTTTAGTCCATTCTTATTTACTCTCAGAAACTTTACTTAGAAAGGAGCTGGGAGTATCCTCATTATTTCACCAGTTTTCCTGCTTCCACACCCACCCTTCCCTCTCTTGGTCAAATTTTAAAGATAGAGGTGTTTCTAGAAAATTACTATCCCAACTGGGTTCTAATTATCTATTCCAAGGGTTTTGTTTGCCCTCTCCAGCCTCTTCTGCTGAATTCTTTTCATTTCATTTGAGCTTAAATTTGTTGCAGTCTCTCACATCTTAAAAGAAAGAAACAAATAAACAAAACAAAATCTCTCTCTATAATCTTTCTCTGATAGCCAATTACTTAAAGAATCGTCTAAAACTCATTGATTCCGTTTCCAGACTTCACCGTGCTTTCACTCTTCAGACAGTTTGGCTTCTGAATCCACCATTCTGTAGAAATAGCCTTGTTCATGGTAAACCCTATCTCCATGTCACCACACCCCCAGGAGTATATTGAGTATTTTTCATACTAGATTTCTTGGCAAGATTTAACACAGATAACAAATCCTGCTTCCTTCAGTTATCTCTCTTCTTGGAATGGGCACCAATTTTCTGTTTCTACTCATCCTGTCAATATTGTAGCTCCTCAGGGCTTGGTCCTAGGACATATATGTCTCCCCATAGTTGATATAATCCACTCTTACAGGTTCAATTATTAACTAGATGCCAAGTGCTCTCATTTATCTTTCTCTAGTCCATATCATCCTGCTAAATAAACTCCAGAGGTGCATGTCCAGTGGGATACTCATATCTCCACATGATTATTCACGGGTTCCTCAGCTCCTCTTTCCAAACTTAAGCCCAGCTTCTTTTCTCCAGCCTCTTCCCACTCCATATCCATCACCTCCTTTGTGTCACCGTCTGTGTTAGGCAGGACTCTATGGTGTCGTCCACCCTGTGCAATTCCTGTGGGATTTTTGGTTTTTGCACTCATGATTGAGTTATGTTATCTGGCACAGTTGACTTTCAGTAAGGGAGATTATTCAGATGGAACTAATCTAATCACAAGAGTCCTTTGAAAGCAGAGAAGAAAGTCAATGTTTGGAAGCATGGGAGGGATTTGGCACACCATTGCTGGCTTAAAGATAGAAAAGACCATGTGACAAGGAATGTGAGTGGTTTCTAGTAGCTGAGAGCAGCAAAAAAAAAGACCTCAGTCCTACAAACTCAAAGTCCTACAAACTCAGTCCTAGAAACTCACCAACAAGAGTAAGCTTGAAAGAGGACTTTTTTGGTTGACTTCAAACAAGAATTCAACTCAACTATCATCTTGATTTCAGCTTTGTGATACCTTGAGAAGGGATTGCGGTCATGCCATCCCTGACTTCTAACTTGCAAAACTGTCCATTAATAAGTGGGTGTTGTTTGAAGTTACTAGATTTGTAGTGATTTGTTGTGCGACAGTAGAAAATTAAAACATCTGAGTTTTGAGAGTCAAAGAGTCCCAGAAACCATCATTAATTATCTTTACTCTAACTTATTCTTAAAGGTAGCCAATGAGTTTTGTAGGTTCTCTGTCATATATTTGAATCCACCCACATTTATTTCTCCCCTGCTACCATTCAAGTCTAGTCATTACTGTGTCTTGAATGGGCCTCTGAAACACACTCATAATCTGTTGCTCCCAATTCGTGCCTGCCTTGATTTAATCCATTCTCCATGAGGCAACCATTGATCACTTCTTGCTCTCCTCAATGCCTTCATCTCCCCACAAGTAACACGCTGTGTATCATATTCTAAATATCTGACTCATCTGAGAGTCATTGCACATTATGTCCCCTATTGTCCCATCCAGCATCACCTTTTACCACTGAATCATCACATGTTCTACACCACAGTCTGATGCTTTATTTCTGCTCCTCTGCTGTGCTGTGCTCTTCTCACTGCCAAGTTCAGAATTAGTCTTTCTTCCACATATATTTTTGTCCCTCCTCTACACTTCCTTGTTTAGCTAATTCATGGTCATTCCCAAGTCTTAGGCTATATAACACTTTATCAGAACATTTCTAACTACTCTAGGATCAGTGAGCCCTCTGAATTTAATGTGTACTGTTTGTTCTAGTCTTTCTTAACTACACTAACTGCTATCTCCTCAGTACAGAGGCACTCAGTAAAGGACATATTTAATAAATATTTCTTTGTGTAATTTTATTTTATTTTACTTATTTATTTATTTATTTTTGAGGGGGTGGGAGAGTGGGCAGAGGGAGAGAGAGAGAGAAAGAGAGAGAGAGAATCTTAAACGGGCTCTACCCTCAGTGTGGAGCCCAATACAGGGCTCGATCTCACCAACCGTGAAATCACGACCTGAACTGAAATCAAGAGTTGGATGCTTAACCAACTGAGCCTCCCAGCACCCCTCTATGTGTTATTTTAAAATAAGAAAATACTTAAAATAAGTTGTTAATAACTGTAGTCCATTTCTCAAGGAACCGTTTTCTTTCCCTGATGTTTACTGATTATTACAAAATGAGAATTGTATGAGTAATGGTAAGGATCACATAGATTTTCTTATCTCAACTCCTTGATGCATATGAATGTACACCAACCATGTTATGATTCATCTACATACTTTACAACAAATTAATGTTTAAAAAATTATTTCCTACTTTGAAAAAATATAATTTATTGTCAGATTGGTTTCCATACAACACCCAGTGCTCATCCCAACAAGTGCCCTCCTCAGTGCCCATCACCCACTTTCCCCTCTCCCCCACCCTCCATCAACCCTCAGTTTCCTACTTTTGTTTGAGGTAAAAATCTTCTATATTGTCTTCAGAGCCACTACTTTGTTTTTAGCTATTATTTTATGGACTATATGATATGACAAAAGTCTGCTGGGGGTCTACTTTAGTTACAATTGTGTACTTCATAATCGGCATGGGAAACATTCAAAATGTAACTCAATTGTTCACCAAAAACAATGGTAAGTGGTGCCAAATTGAAATGGAAACAAACAATACATCTTATGTCAGTAACACATATGGAAAGAGCAAAGTGAAATTATATACTTATCAAAGTTAATAACTAACTTTATATTTTTGGAAGTAACAAGACCACTAATAATCATAGCATTGAACACAGAGTACAACTGAGAAACAGATGTTTACAGTGAACATGCCTTATAGCTAAATCCACTAATAATATGTATAGTAAAACACACCCTTGCTCCCCAACTGTTTATTGTTTTTCCAGATTCTGCATAGATCCTGTTTTTATAGCTGTCTTTATGACTCACAGAATAAATATGCAAATGCATGTTAATAAATATGTTAATGTCTATTATAGTTTGATGCTGACTTTTTGAATTACTTGAAATGCATCTCGGTATGCAATTAATATGGTATGCATGAAGTAAAATAGTCACAAATTGTAGCATGTTTTATATTTTTTAGTGCATCTCTGACCATGTTTTAATTTTTTTTAACTTACTTATTTTTGAGAGAGAGAGACAGAGCATGAGTGGAGGAAAGGTACAAAGAGGGGGAGACACAGAATCTGAAGCAGGTTCCAGACTCTGAGCTGTCAGCACAGAGCCCCACAGGTGGCTAGAACCCACGAACCATGAAATCATGACCTGAACTGAAGACAGATGCTTAACCAACTGAGCCACCGAGGCGCCCCTTCAGTGATTTTTTTTAAAATTTTTTTCTAATTTACATCCAAGTTAGTTAGCATACAGTGCAACAATGGTTTCAGGAGTAGATCAATTAATGCCCCTTACCCATTCAGCCCATCTCCCCTCCACAACCCCTACAGTAACCCTCTGTTTGTTCTCCATATTAAAGAGTCTCTTATGTTTTGTCTCCCTCCCTGTTTTTATATTATTTAATATTATCTAAATCTTATATTTTTTGAAAAAGGTTAAGACTGGACTATTCCCATCTATTTTATTTTTTATTTACTAATTTTTTTTAAACAGTGTGTCTTTGTAAAGTTTATTTATTTATTTTGTGAGGGAAAGCGACAGAGTCCATGAGCAAGGGCGGGGCAGAGAGAAAGACAGAATCCCAAACAGGCTCTTCACTGTTAGCACAGAGCCCATCGCAGGGCTCAAACTCATGAACCGTGAGATCATGACCTGAGCCGAAGTCAAGAGCCAGATGCTTCCAGCTAATACATGGTCTATTTCAAAACTCAATTAAATTATTATATTCTAGTTCAACTTAGGAAATAAAAAGAACTTTCTGATGTATTTTTCAGTCATTGTCCTTTGATTATGCCAGAGAAAATGTATAAAGATTGGTATGAATTAGGTAGTAATGCATTTAGGTAACCTTCTAGAAACTTCCACTCTACTTGTTCCACTGAGGTTGGGACTCCACATCAGTAGTCCTTTAAACATTAGAATTGTGTCAGAATTTCTGTGAACTGAGAGTCACCAGGCTTATCATTGGAAGTTTTATTAAAGACCATTGCTGTACTTGGATATCTTCCTAGTCATATAGTGTTTTATTTTAAAATGTTGAAGGAGATTAAATAGAGGAGACATTGCTATTGGAAGAAACAAGTCAGATGTATTCTTTGCTAAATACTTTTAGTAAAGTTATATATTTTAATAAAGGTAAGTCTGATGGTAAAAATATTTGCTTTCACCTAGGCAGATGGAAATACTTTCCACATTTCTTGAGAGAAGTTTGGAAAGCAGAGGGCAGATTCTGAAACTAACCAAAAGATTATAATGAGATTAATCATCTGCCTAGGGCGGTGAGGTTCATCGACTGCACCTCACCAGGGGATAACTGGAATGTAAGCTCACATTTACAGATGGTCTTGTGGTTACATGAATCTCATTTGGGCAGCTAGATCTGGAAGGCAGTGGTAAATCAGATTCAAAACCTGCAAATATGTTGTCCCGGTTCTGCATGGATTATCAAAGCCCTGGCAAGAGCAGAACAAGCCTTTTTCATTATCATTTTGTACAGTTTTGCTGTGCAGATCAGTCATGCTGACTTATTCTATTACTTACTGATTTTTGCCATCTCATGACCAATTTGAGCAGGCTGACAAAGTTTTGAGAAAATCCTGTGATGGTTCACTATTCTGTATTTTGCTAGCAATAATTTTACGTTCTCTATATTTACCTGAATTCAAGGGTAGAAAGTCGTACTTCAAACCAAATTTTAATATTCATGATTAAAATTAGAAGTGTTTTCTGCAACAATATATTACTTTAACTCTAGTATTTTAACTCTACTTATATTTAAATTTCTATTTTAAAATGCTCACTCATTTAATTTGTTGTTAAAATTTCAAACTAGGTATTTACAGATGATTTTTCTACCATCTTCCTGGTGTTATTCTCTAAATTTTATATACTCAATTCTGACTGTATATTACAAACCAAGAATAGTAAAGGAATGAGATAGGTCACTATCCTCAGCAATTAGGGGAGGGATAGCACTGACCTTGAGTATTTCTGAGTGAGTATTGACAGATTTCCTATCCTTAAGAATAAAGGGGGAAAATGGCTAAACATTCTTCAAATTATACTTTGATTCTCTCTATTAATTCCTTCTGTATTTTTTTTGTACTTCAAAAAATATTTATTTTGAGAGAGAGAGAGAGAAAGCAGAGGAGGAGCAGAGAGACAGAGAGAGAAAGAGAATCCTAAACAGGGTCTGTGCAGAGCCTGACATGGGGCTTGATCCCACAAACTGTGAGGTCATGACCTGAGCCAAAATCAAGTCGGATGCTTAACCCACTGAGCCACCCAGACACCCCCTTCATTCCTTCTTTATTCAATTTTGGGATTAGATGGCTATTAGCTAAATATTAAAAAAAAAAAACCCAAGAATTTGTACAAGATTATTGGTCACTAGTACAATTTATTACAAAACAGGTTTGCTCCATCCCTTTTTGCCTCTGTTGTGTGCTCCTGAGAAAAAGAGCTACAGGACCCACTGAGTCACTGAAAGAAAAGTTCATTTACATGTTGATGAATTACAAGGAAAGAGCAGCCTTACCCTTAATTGATTTAAGTAAATAACAGATTCTCTCCTTGAAGAGTTTAACTTTAGTGAAATTGAAATAGACAGTTTCAATATATCTTGGAGTACACCATTTTAATTACAAGACGATGCTGGCACAGTAACAGCATTTTTTTCCGAGTGACGTAAGCAGATTCATAGTGCAAAACATTTATTTTTTATTTACTTTTTTAAATAAAAAAAATGTAATGTTTATTTGTTTTTTAGAGGGAGAGAGACACACAGAGTGTGAGTGGGGGAAGGGGAGAGGTGGGCGGGGGGAGACACAGAATCTGAAGCAGGCTCCAGGCTCTGAGCTGTCAGCACAGAGCCTGATGCGGGGCTCGAACTCAAGCTGTGAGATCGTGACCTGAGCAGAAGTCAGACATTTAACCGACTGAGACACCCAGGCACCGCCATAGTGCAAAACATTTGATAGATTTTTTTTTTTGGAAGTCGGGCTTGTGGAGGTATAATTTACATAGAGTAAAATTCACCCCTTTTAGACTCACAATCTGGTTCATTTTGACAAACGCAGAGTCCCATACCCATCATCACATCCAAGATACAGATCATTTCCATCTCTCCAAAGAATTCCCACGTGCACTATTGTAGCCAGTCCCTTCCCCTGCGCCCACTGGCAACCACTGCGGTCTTTCTGGAGTTTACCCTGTTGAGAATGGCGTATGAAATGGAACCACATTACATGTAGCATTTTGAGTCTGGCTGCTTTCACTGAGCAAAATACGGTACTCATCCATGTTTTCGCACGTATCCGTGGCTTACTCCTTTTTCTTGTTGAGTAGTATCACCATGCAAAGATGTATCACAAATTGTTTATCCATTTACTGGCTGATGGACAGATAGATTATTGCCAACTGTAGACAATTCTAAATGAAATAATTTTATTCATATTGAAGATTTTATGTGAATATGTTTTCATTTCTCTGAGCTAAAAATAGCTAGGACAGGGATGATTGGGTTGTAGGGTAGTGGATATTTAACTTCACGAAAATCTCTCCAAGTGTTTTAAAAAAAACCAGCTGTATCATCCTGCATTTCCACTAGCAGTGTAAGAGTGATCTAGCTCCTCTCCCTCTTCATCAGTGAATATTGTTATTCTAAAAATGTTGGCCTTTGTAATAAGTATGTAGTGATATCTAGTTGTGATTTTATTTTTCATTTCCCTGTATGGCTAGTAATATCAAGTACCTTTCTTTTTTTTTAAATATGAAATTTATTGTCAAATTGGTTTCCATACAACGCCCAGTGCTCATCCCAACAGGTGCCCTCCTCATCGCTTCTCGGCCTTTTGGCTAAGATCAAGTGTAGTATCTGTTCTTATCAGTTTAATATCTGATACGTCCTCTATCCAACAGGTACCTCAATACCCATCACCCACCCTCCCCTCCCTCCCACCCCCCATCAACCCTCAGTTTGTTCTCAGTATCAAGTACCTTTCTGTGTGCCAATTGTCGTCCACGTGTCTACTTTGGTGAGGAGCCCAACCAAACCTTTTGAGCAAAAATCTTTTTTAAAAAGGAGCTATTTTATTATTATTGAGTTTTAAGAGTTTTTTATTTAATCCGAATTCCAGCCATCTCTCAGATATATTTTCTGCAAATGTTTTCTCTTAGTCAGTGGCTTGTCCTATCTTTTTCCAAACAATATCTTTGAAAGAGTGGAAGTTTTAAATTTTGATAAAAACAGTGTTAAAATGTCTTTCTTTTGTGAATCATGCTTTGCATTGTATCTAAAAAACAAAATCACTGATCCTAAAGCGACAAAAATTTCCTCGTGCATTTTCCTTTAGAAGGCTTTTAGTTTCAGGCCTATATTTAGACTTAAATATATAGTTTAAAATATATGTTAAAATTCTTTTCTTTTTTTTTTCAGGAGAAGATATTGAGTTATATTTTTTTTCAGAACAATTTGTTGACCTGAGAATCCTTCTACACTGAATAGTTTTCACACTTCTGTCAAAAATTAAGGGTCCACATGTGTAGGTTTATTTCTGGACTTTGGTTTTGCTCTTTAATTCATCTATGTAACCCCCTCTTTTTATTACTTCAGCTTCAGAGTAAATATTGAAATCAGCTACAGTGAGTTCTCTAACTCTTTACTCCCAAAAATTGTTTCAGCTATTCAAATGCCTTTACTTTTTTATATGAATTTTAGAATTAGCTTGTCATTTTCCATAAAAATCTTTCAGAATTTCTACTGTGATTACATTAATTATAAAAAGTAGTTTTGTAAGGCTTGACAATATTGAATCTTGCTCTTATGAAGATGGAACGTCTCTTCATTTCTTTAAGTGTGTTTGATCTCTCATAATGTAGAGTATAGGTTTTTTGGAATTATATTTTTTAAGAACTTGTTTTTGGTGCTACCATGACTGTGTTTCTTAGCTAAATTACCAAATATTCAAAGCTAGTATATTAAAATACAGTGGATTTTCCTACAGTGACGTTAAACCATGCCAACCTTACTTCTTATAACATTTTTGAGGATTTTTCAAGATTTGCTATGCAGATAATAGAGAAATTTTTCCCTATCTGTATGCCTTCTGTTTCTTTTCTTTCCTTCTCATACTGGCTAGTACCTCTAGTGTGATGATGAATAGAAGAAAGAAAAAACATCCTGGCCTTGTCATTCTTTCACTTTTAGGCATCAGGTTGGCTATAGGTTTCGCAGAGATGCAAAATTTAATTAGACTGAGGAAGTACCAGTGCATTTCTAGCTTGCTTAATTTTTCCCTTTTTTGTAATGAATTCATATCAAATTTATCAAATGTTATGTCTTCATCTGTTGAGATGATTCTATAGTCTTCTGTGTAAGTCTGTTGATACGGTGAGGCATACTGGTTGATTTTTAAACTTTGAACCAAACTTGCATTCTCAGGATAAATCTTACATAGTCATCAGGTATTATACTCTTTAAATATGTCTGGATTCAATTTGCTAATATTTTACGGAAAATTTTGCATCTGTGTTCAGGAGAGACGTGTTTTTTGCTATTGTTTTTCCATATTCACTTTCATTATGTTTTGCTCTTCTTTTTATTATTTTTTTCTTCTTTCTTCTGCCTTTATATTTCATCTGATTTTTCTCTTTTAGTTTCTGCCACACACTACATGTGACTTGAGGCTCAAACATGTGACTTGCTTTGGCCAATGGTATATTAGAAACTGTGATACAAGCAAAACTTGGAAAAAATTTTGTATGTTTTCACTTTTCTTTTTTCCTCTGTAATCACCATGAAAGAATGCCAGCTTGCTGGAAGATGAGACACACATGGAACGGAGCTTAGCTCTTCCAGTTAAAATCATACAACTCAGTCTACATCTGACTAAACACGCATGAGCAAGCCCAGACAAGATCGGTAGAACTACCCAGCCGATCCCTAATCTCATGAACAAAAACCAACAGATGTCATTTTAAGCCATTACATTTTTAGGTGGCTTGCTCTTGCTTATCTAGCTTTGCTTTTTCTTAACACCTCTGAAATCCCCACAAGAACACGTCTGGAGTTCTATACGGAGAATATCCCCAGTCTAGCCTGCTGGAGGAGAAGATGTGCAAAGCAAAGTCAGGCAGAAAGCAAAACTGGGTTGTCACAGCCAAGGTCATCCTACCACAGTTGACCTACAGTTAACCTCAGATGCAGGAGCAAACCCAGCCTAGACTAGAAGAACTTCCCAGTTGATCATAGCCTCAAATGATGACCTGAGACCTATGGGCTAAATCACTTGCTATTGTCTTGAGTCCATGCAATTTTAGGTGTTTTATTACACAGCATGATGGTGGCAATAGATACCTGATATATAAGCCGAGAGTCATTTGTCCTATATTTAGAGAATGAGGAAGGTTATGGAAAAAGAAAATGGTTAGAAGTTTGCCTCACTTTGTATATGATTTCTCTAGAGCAGTGAAGGAAAGAATAAGGAAGATTGTCTTGATCTAATCATATCTTTTTCATTACTGTTCTTCCAAAAATAAGAGAGCCTACATTGCAGATTTTAATGACATAAGGGTTAGAAAATGTAGTGTTCACATTTTCTTAGACTTGTAACATCTTTAATCATAATTTCTGGTATTTGTAGTTTCAGTGTTTTCAGTATTTTATTAATGATAACTGTGATTCTTTTTCATGCCTTTTTAGATATGATTTTTATTCTCCTAGTGAAGCACACACTTTACATGGAAATACATTGGAAGTTTGATAATGAGGACCACTGGAAAAACAGCCCAGGCATGCAGGAATTTACCTGTAGGCAATTATTCGGGAGCAGAGTTTAATAGAAATTGAGAATTCTTGCAACACAAAATGAATTCCATCTCCCAAAATTTGCATAGGAAGCATGAGGTTGAGCTTTTCCTCTGAGTAGATCCTTGCACAAAATCTCTTTCTCCAGAAAATCTTAGCAAATAACATAACACAAAGAGATTATTAGAATGGAGGCACTCAGTTGCAGAATACAAGCATTGCACCTTATTTTTACATAATGACATTATTCATAATTGTAAGAACTCTTAACTTATTTGCATAAGAGAAAACCCTTTAGGAAAATGTAGACTTACTTTAAAAGTTTTGTTAAAAAAAACCACCCAAATTGCACATTTGTGGTCTTTTCCTATTTATCGCAGGAGCCAGAAATAAAGATCAGTTCCCTGAAATGTTGCAGTAATGGGCATTTATTGTCATTTGTGTTTTGACAGATCCAATTAATTCTATAAATTTGTGTTGGACTGATCAAATACCTGGCCTTTCTAAATTTTGCCTCTGAAGTAACATCATTCTTCTGTTACATATGCACATTTTCCTGTAAAATCCTAATTTCCCTTTCCTCTGAAAAACAACACTGCTTTATATGGGCTATTGTGCTCAGAAAAATCTTTGCAGGCTTACTGGGTAAGCACAGCAGAAACATTAGGGATGGTGTGTTCAGTGACGATAATATGAAAGGCACAGGGGCATATAGTACAGAAATGGTGCTTCCAACGAACGCGTAGTTAAAATTAAGTTGCAAAATCGGATTTGAATCGCAGCTCAGATACTTACTAGCTGTGTGATCTTGGGAGACTGGTTTACTTTCCTTCAAACCTCAATTTTCTAATATGAACATGGGTATAATGGAGATACCCATTTCTAAGGACTAATTTCAAGGTTTGTCGAGGGAGTATTCAAACTCTTCTCCCAGATTAAGGATGAAAGGCTGGGTAGAGACAGGGTGTTGCCATTTTAGGAGCCCGGGGGGGGGGGGGCGGGAACAAGAGAGTTGTATTGACTGTGGGGCCTGGAATAACTGAAAGAGTGAAAAGTAGTAGAAACAGAAACATTGTATGAAATATTCGATAGCAATAATAGTACTTGAAATAATGACATTGTGTGCCAATGTGCCAACACTTGTTGAGTCAAATGTATTCCCTCATTTAATCCTCACAAAAATCTCATGAGGTGGATAGAACTGTTTAAATGAGAAAACGGAGCCAGAGAGATGAAATTATCTCCTAGTTTTCGAGTGACAGATACCTAATTTGACCTAAGTACACTGACTTCAGAATCTGCTTTAACCACTATGCTATCCTGCCTTTGTACAAGTTCTGAGTTTCAGAGAGGACAACACTAGCCCTAAGCAGTGTCTGCAATTGCAATTATTAAATGTGATCTAGTAGATTCTGGATTTTGAGCAGGGAGGACGAAGAGCCCATCCATTTATTGAATCAATGATTCACTCAACACATACATGTTTTGTTTTTGAGGCTAGGCATAAAGCTGGGAGGGAAAAAAGCAAAACAAAATAGAAGAGGTCCATGGTCTCATGAAACTACATTTAAGGGGAGGAGACAGACACTGAACAGATAGGCGGTATTGTTATAGAAAGTAAGAAGTATTAAATGAAATAAACGAGAGTAGGGAGAAAGAGAGAGGCTGCTTCAGAGAGCGGTCAGGGAAGGCTTCTGTCTCTGAGGAGACTGACATTTAATCTGAACTCTGAATTGTGAGATGGACCCATTTATTTAATAGCCAGGAGAAGTTCTTTAACCGAGGAAGGTGCTAGAGCAAAGCTCCCCCCCCCCCCCCCCCCCCCCCCCGTGATAACGGAGGCACTGTGAGTATGGCCTGGGGACACAGGAAGTAGAAGGCAGGACTGAAAGGTTGCAGGGCCAGGGTAGGGGAGGTTCCTGGAGTCAACCTTTGACAGAGCCTGAGAGCCAGGCCATTTTCTTTAATAGTCCTGAGTAGAAGATTCTAGTGTGGATGGAAGGAGATCCTTCAAAGGTTGTTCAAAGGTTCAAAGAATCATACTTTTTATCTGGGTTTAACTCAAACTATGCCATCAAAAATCACCTGTTCACTTTCCATGGCTTATTTAGTTCTATTTTTTTGACAAACCTTAGTGGACAAACCTCCTTGAAACCTGTATTACCTAAAGCAACCATGAAGAGGGAGATTAAATGCAGGTGCCTGATGCTGATGATGAAATTTATTTGTCTTGGTTTCCTCATCTGGAAAATGGAGGGAGCAGCGATAAAATTAACTAATATCCTTCACTACTAATTTTCCATTTTTCACGTTTCTAAGATCCAGATAGACAGCAGAAATTACCTCTCAATAACTCATTTTTTTTTCTTCTCAAGATTATTTAAGACTTTAATGCCTGCAGCTATCAAGAGAGCATAGGGACTAGATAATGTCACAAAGTACAAAAGGATACATATATGTACAATCGGTGTACATATTCTACTAGTTGTGGAGTTTCACCATACACATACCAGATTCGTCAAATACTCCTGTTAAGAGAGTCTTTTATTATAGAAAGCCAAGTGCACAGAAATTTATCTGGGAGCCTGTGATAGACCAACCACTTTTGCCTCTTTCTAATGCGATGCAGGCTGACTGGCCATCCCCTCTGCATTGTTCCACTTACCCAGTTTGCAATTGTTGGCCTGCCATTAATAGGCCCTGGATGAGGAACCCTGCCTTCACGTCGAGACATTAACTTGAACAATTTCTATCACAGGGAATTAAATCTCGAAAATCGGCCACCTTCACTAAATAGAGGATTAAACAGAGCTTTAAAAGTGAGTTCCCATTGATTAGTTAAAGGATTTACTCTGAGCATTCTTAAAAATCACCTTTCACAGCAGTGTCAGAATATTCTGTTGAACAGCAGGTACACCCATCAGATACTAATCTGGAGCCTGTGTGTGTGTGTGTGTGTGTGTGTGTATGTGTGTGTTTAAAAAGAGAGCCTCAGTTTGTTAGGGACTGAAGAAAAACACACTTCCCATCTGCACGGTCACACCCTACCTCCAGGAGGGTCAAATGTACTTCTGAAAAGCTAACAGTTGCTTGAATTGATTTAGCTCAGTAGGAAACCTGTTGGTATTCAGGGCAGTTACTTAGCACTGTGGTGTTTTGTGAAGGCTGGGCCATTAACACATTTTCTAGCAAAAGTGGGTTCTAGCTTTGTTATAGCTGGAGAGTCACATCCCTTTACTTTCAACTTGAACATGATTCATTTGAAGACCAGACCACAATGCTCTTGAATTTTATTTTGGTTACCTTCCCTGTTCATATCGCAATCAACTGTGTTTTCTCAATCAGCAAACCAGGTTGGAAGTTTATGGGAGAATGAAAGCCAATTTTGAATTTGAATGAATCTTGTTTTTGAGCAAGCATCTTAAAGAAAACTTCTTCCTGAGAGCTATCAACGACGACTTCCTGCACACCCATCTAATCTGTGCTTTGTTCTGCATGAGGACAGAATTTGGAAACCTAGATTTAAAAAAACATAGGGCATATACCTTCATGATAGCACTATCTAAGCTCCTTGGGTACCTCATCCCTTCCCAGCTGGAGAAGTATCACTTATATTTGTTTTCCCAATCAGGTGCTGCTAAAATAATTGAAAAACCACAGTCCTGGAAGAATTTTGTAGACTGATGACACACACACTTAAACTTAGGAATCATACAAGGACGGTCTTTCTTTGATATTGACGTTTCCACCTAGATCTTCTTGGGAGCCGTCTGAGTGATCCCACATACTGCTTACTATTGTGACCTCTTTGAATTTTTATGAAATTAAAATCCTGGGAGGTTTTGGTTTCTTGATGACGTTATTTCACTCTGATGTGTTCTCTAAGGAAAACTCTAAGACCTGTTAACTTTGTTCTCACTGCTTGCAAACATTCAGGGCTTCTGTCCCCAGAATTCCATAAACAAGCAAACATTTTTCGTTTCTAAGATATGTTATCCGTACTAGCTGGCACTAGACTGATCTGCTTTTGCCCTATTTGTGCGTTTGTTTTTGTGTTTCAGTCCGGTCTGTTTTCTCCAAAATGAAATCCACTTATTTCTAAAATCCCAGTTGAATCTGAAGGCACGGATACATTCTCAGTTTCATTCCCCACCATTTTACTCCCCAGTGTATCCTTTGCCGTCTCATCGTCCTCCATTCGGGGTCCCATCTTCTTTCCATCTATTTCTTTTGCCGGGCGAGTTCACCATTCTCACCTCTGCTTTCCATCCTCCTGCCAGACTCCCCACGGCAGACCAAGCTGCTGCACCCTTCCCCCCCCCCCCCGCAACCCCCCCGCCCCAGATCTGCTCGTGCCGCACCTGGATTCCTGCAACCAACCCGGGCGCTGCTGCTACTGCTGTTACGCACTTGGTAAAGATCAAGCGCGAAGTTCTGCGCGCAATGCCAAATGGCAAAGGCCCGCCCACAGGCCTGCTGGCTGGTTGCAGTGACCTGCAAGGCCTTTGGATTCCCTGCCGTGCTCCTTGAGAATGCAGATGTTATTTATCATCGGAAGCGCAGAGGAGCAACATGCTGCCATGGTAAGTGGACTTTGGCCAATGGAAGCCATGGAGCGTAGCGATCCATCAGATAAATGTTTTCAGCTGGTTGGTCTGTCCTGCGTGCAGGAGGTGTAGGGCTCTCTGGAGACATCCATGAGGAGTCAGCTATCCAGCTGTGTAATAGCCCTCCAACATCTACTCTTTTCCCCTCCCTCATTCACCTCCCTTCACCCATATGTCTCTAGGGTTTTATTCTCCTGTGAAGTGTAAAGACAGACACTTTTGCTTTGGGCTTATTCTCTAGGGGACTTAACCCAAGACACTGCCAAATTTGTACTTCTGCTTCCCTCCTCTGTGTTCCAAAGCCATATATCCAGTATCCAGCTGTCTATTTGGTTTCTCCGCTTGGATTTCTAGCTGCAGCTCAAACCAGCAGATCCGAAACACTTCTGCTCCTCCTAGATCCATAATACTTCTTTTTTCAGGGTCCTTGTCTAATAAATTACATCCTGAAACACCCAATTGCTCAGGCCTCCAGGCCGGGGGTCATTACGGTTTTGTCCTTCTATTAATTCTTACATATGATTAGTCCTTAATTGCTGTTAATAGCATCTGTCAAATACCTCTCTATTCTGTGCATTTACTTGTATCTCACTGCTGCCATGGTAGTCCAAGTATGACCAGCCTTTACCTGGACAATTGTAGTAGCTTCTCAACTAGTCTCTCCCGAATCCATGCCGGGTGCCTGTCAATTCATTCTCTAAATGTTAGCACAAAAGCTTTTTGCTCTTTTTTTTAAGTTTATTTTTGAGAGAGAATGGGTGGGTGGGGGGAGGGACAGAGAGAGTGGGGGGGAGAGAGAGAGAGAGAGAGAGAGAGAGAGAATCCCAAGCAGGCCCTGCACTGCCAGTGTGGAGCCTGATGCGGGGCTTGAACACACGGACTGCAAGAGCATGATCTGAGCCAAAATCAAGAGTCAGACGCTTAACCGCCTGAGCCACCCAGGTGCCCCAAACACTTCCATAAGTGTGAATCTCATCCAGTATCTCCCGTTGTCAAACCTTCATTACCTGCCCCTTGGCTTAGAATACAATCTCGAATCCTTAGTATGGTGTACAGGGCCCTACACGAATACCAGGGACTTTGCATACAGCCTCAAACTCATCTTCCATTCCTGTCCTTCTTGCTGTCTGTACTCCAGCCACACCAAACTTCTTTCCTTTTCGCGGTCAAATATACTCTATCCCACCTCAGTACCTTCACACATGCTGGGATATTTATTCCTTAGCACATTCGCCTGGAAAATTCTTCCCGCTCTTCCAAGTCTCAGATTTTATGCTTCTTTCTTTGAGAAGAATCTGATGAGCTTCCAATTTATATTAGAGAGTAACTCTCATAGCATCCCAAACTTGTCCTTTGTAGCACTCAGCGTGCTTTGGATTATTTGCCAAGTTTCTATATTTCCAACGAGACTGTGAAGTCTATGTGATCAGAAGCTTTGTTTTGTACACTGTTATACCTAGGCTAACGAACTAACTACCCCTAGCTAAATACCAGGCTAAATATTTTGTCCCCTATCCTGTTCCCTGTGGCCATGCTGCCACTTTTGGTGGGGACAAGCAACAGTGATAGATTGAAGACCCAAGGCAAGCAGTTAAAATTTCCAGAAATTTCAGTCTACTCATAAAAGCTACCAAAAGAATAAGGGCAGTTTGGGGTTTGCTTTGTTTCACCTGGTTTTATTTTTGTATTTGTTTTTAATGGCCAGAAGTGACACTCTGAATAGAGGAGTTCATCTGAAGGTCAGAAGAATCAGAGCAGAAGATGAAACCAAGATAATCTCCAGCTTGCAAGGTCAATGCACTCTTTTTAAATTCTAACTCAAAACATCCTCGCAACTGATTTTAGCATCACAGTCAGCATCCTTCTTGCAAATTCTTCCTTACTTCCACTCCACTTCCTCCCTTGCCCTTGTTTCATGAACGTTAAAGCTATGGTTAAACGTTAAAGCTTTTTCTTTACCATTCTTACGTCCCTGTGTATCTTCCTCAGTGACATAAGCTCTTCTGATTTTATGGTTTCAAGCAATTGTTACTGTTTCAAACCATTTTTCTAGGATTTTATTCCTCAGTGAATTATAACGAGCCATGCTTTTGCTTCAGGCTTATTTTCTAGGGAGCCCTACATTAAGATGCTCTCAACTTTATACTTCTGTTTATTTCTCTCCACTAATTCCAAAGCTATGTATTCAATGTCCAACAGTCTAAGTGTTTTCTCCATTTAGACCTCTCGTTGCAACTCATATCAGCAGGTCCAAAACACTCATTCTATCTTTAACCGTAGCACAAAAGATATAGAATATTAATAAAAATATCTGACTCTACGACCTCATAAACGGCATATTTCCCATTAATTTTGCTTAAAGGAGTTCTTTCTTTCAGTGTTACATGATCAGTGCTGGTTACCATTTACCATTTTGCCCAGCAGCGAACGAGCATTGGAGAATGGATATATGTAATATTCATCGATGATGAGGCAGTGGAATCCCAACTCTCAGAATGCAGTAGCCCTTCCCTTCCTTCCTCCAAGTCAGTAATCCACTACTAACTGGAGAAGTTCTTGGATTTTATAAAGCCAAATCAAGTTTAGATATTAAGGATGATTAATCTCACCTATAGAATAAATGTGTGTGTGTGTGTGTGTGTGTGTGTGTGCACGCATGTTTCACTATTTGGTAATGTGGAAGAGAACTGCTGTTGAGACATCGCTCCCCCATTGATGACCTGGCTTGATGGAATTCCATTGGCTTAATGTGTCTCCTTTTCTTATAGTTTCACATATGCGACCTGTTCAGTCAAAGAAGACAGCCTTCAGGGATAAAACAGAAACATTCCGTAATTACTCGTATGTAGTTTCTATATGTCTATACAGGAATTTCAGTGATATATAGTTGATCAACCTAGTGAGTGGTCAGAGCATAAATAAGATGGAGGAAATTGAAAAGGAATAGATCTCGGTAGAGTGTAGGGAACCGTTAATTCTGTTTGGTACCTTTCAAGATTGAGAAGCCAATTCTATGGAGAGATGTTTTATGGGCAGTTAGATAACTGAGTCAAATATCCATGGGAAGGGTGAGAGGTAAAAGTATACATTAGGAAATCGTTGGCCTATAAAACTGGCTTTTGAAGCCATAGTATGCAACGTTTCCATTTAGAGCATCAGTGTAGTTAGATGGAAGTCTGAGAATTGAGCCTTAAAAGGTGCCAATACTTAGACATCAGGGAGAGGTGGATCCAGGAAAAGATGCTAAGGAAGAGTGGCCAGTGTGATGTCAGGAAAACCAACCAAAAGTGTCCTAGAAGTGAAGTGAAAGAGAGTCTCAAGGAGGTGGGAGTGATCCACCATACCAAGTGTGGCTGATGGATCAAGTGAGGGGAGGAATGAGGATTGACCCTTGGGTTTTTCTTTTTTTTTAATTTATATAAGTAATGAACTAATTAATTAATTTTAGAGACAGTGAGTGTGTGTGTGTGTTTGAGTTGGGGAGAGGGGCAGAGGGAGAGAGAGATAATCCTAAGCAGGCTCCACACTCGGCACAGAACCCAACGTGGGGCTGGGTCCCACGACCCTGGGATTATGACCTGAGCTGAAATCAAGAGTCAGATGCCCAACTGACTGAGTCACTAAGGACCCTGGGATTTTTCAAGTGGAGGTCATTGTTGACTTAGAGAAGCGAAGTTTCAGTGGGGGTGATACAGATGCAAGCATGGCTAGAGAGTGCTTCTGAGAGACAGGTGGCAACTGCAGGGGCAAATGTGATGAGGATTGTTCATTTCATAGCTTCAAAAATCGAGATATAATTTAGACATCATGAAGTGTACAGCTCTTAAAATTATACATCACTCACCTTTGGTAAGTGTGCATTCCCATGCAACACACACTCCTCACACAGATGCAGACCAGTCTTGTCATCCCAGAATGTCCTCTTGTGCCCATCCCAGTTAGGCACATCAACCAGTCCACTCACCCTCATCGGCCCCATGACATAACCACCATTCTGATCTCTGTCACCATAGAATATTTTTGTCCAGTCCAGAGTTAATGTTGATGGAATCACAGGGTATGTCATATTTCAAGTCTGGCTTATTTCACTCAGCCTAATGTGTCTGAGATTCCTTCATGTTGCTGTACGTGTCAGTAAATCCTTCTTTTAAATTAGCGAGTAGAATTCTGCTTAATGAATATGTCATACGTTGTTTATTCGCTATCCTGTTCTTAAGTGCTTGCCCTGAAGTGGGATGTTCTATGATCATAGGAAGCCCGTTTCATCAAACAGCTTGTGTTGGTAAATGGCTCAGTCTTGTGGGGAAACAAAACCATCTCTCTACAACTTCCAATCACTCATCCTTACAAGTTACACACACACATGGAAAAATCGTGGTTTTCTTTAAGTTTTCTCATCCAGTGTAACATTCAAATGTTACTGATATGGCATATGCTTCCTCAAATAATTACTGGTCTTGCTTCTGAGCATGTAATGATTTATGTTCCTTGAAATAATAGTGCTAAGACAAACAAACAAACAAACAAAGTAGTTAAATAATACAGATGTAGTTTGGTCAATAGAATGACTAGAACTGTCACCACTTCTAATACTACCTGATACATATTTTTATTTATTTTGAGAGAGAGAGAGAGAGCATGGGGGAGGGGAAGAGAGAGAGGGAGAGAGAATCCTACATGGAGCTTGATCCCACAAACCGTGAGATCATGACCTGATCCAAAACCAAGAGTTGGACCCTTACCCAACGGAGGTATATTTTTATGTATATTTTTAATGTAACCCAGGATCATATTAGATTTCTCTCAGCCACACAATTCCTTTTAAAATTTTGAGTTGATTTTCAGTTATTATATTTGAATTGTCATGTCTCCCAAATTATAATTTTTAAGTCAGTTTCTTTGAGCTATTAGTGAGCGCTTTACATGTATCCCTATTAAGCTTTATTTAATTAGACCTATTATATCGTTCCTATGGTTTGAATTCTTTTCAGGATTCTAATTATTTCACACAGTTTATTTCTTGTACCATTCAGGGTCATATCATCTTCATATGTAATCAGAACGCCATGAATATACTTGTCAAAATCATTGGTAAATACTGCATAAGCTGGGTGCTACTAAAGATAAACCTTTGATATCCTTAAATAATTTTCTGAAGGTTTGCCTTGATCCATATTAAACACATTTTGTTTATAGTCTTCAGACAATTTCAGATTCACTTATTTATACCATTAGCTCACTTACACACATTCCTTTTAATGACTATAATAAAAGATGATGCCTTTTTGGTATCCAGATTCATGATTTCTAAGAGTCTCTCTGCTCTATCTGTTCAGCACCCTTGAGAAGTAAGTAAGTAAGAGTTGTTTGGAATCACTTCTTAGAAACAACAAACTGACTTCTAGGGATCAGTGGGTCTTTATTCCAAAAGCCAAGAGACATTTTAAAAAATGATTTAGTCTAGAATCTTCCCAGGCAACATGATATATAAACAGCATCATGTTGTACTGAAAAAAAAATAAATAAAGGAAACACTTTAAATAAAGTCAGACTTGACCTGAAATTCTAGCAGTATGACCTTGAGCAAATCATTTAGGTTTCTTCAACCCCCAAATGGGATCATCATGTCTACTGCAATGTTTCTCTCAGGGTTAAGTAACAGAGGGAACGCGGACTGAGGGTTTGATAACATTGGTGTTGTTATCTGATGTCTTTCATCTTGCCTTTGCTGTGCACATACCTGCAGACATCAAGGAGATGTGCAGTCTGTGAGGCTTCCCAGTACTGTGGGGCAGGATTTATTTGGGACCCAAGACCTAAACCTTTGAAAAGAAATTTCCCCAACCATATGCTTCACCACTTCTTTCACATATTCTTTTTGAACCTGAGTCTCCTCGTACCAATATTTTTTTCTGTTTTTCAAACTTATTTGTTTTTAATAAAACCATGTGTTTTCTAGTGATTGTTATTTTTTTCAAACACACTATGAATCAAACTTTAATAATTCTTTTTAAAGGAACTATTTCAAACAGTATACAGCATGTGCTTAACTATTTGGGTTTTATGGTAGAAAGAAAAATGCAGTTCCCATGCCATCCGACACTTAATAATTATTTAAAATTTTAAAACATTGGATCCATGGGAAATGATAAGATATTTTAGTAGAATTTCACATGAAAATTACTTAGAATTGTATACTTCTTCTGCTTATGGACTCTCTACTTAATTTGTACTAAAATCTTTGTAGTATTGGTCAGATCTGAGACTCTATTTAAATGATAATAATAATGGTTACTGATTATAATGGGATAAATCTTAAGGGTTTCTCATAATTTACCTGTTTAATTCTCAAGAGAAAACCTATGAGGTGATTACTATTTCACTCCCATTTTACAGAATAGAAAATCGAAGCACAAACTGGTTAAGTAGCTTACCTGTGACCACACAGAGTGGTGATGGCTGGGATATGAACCCAGGTATCTAACGGTTAGCTTATTTACTATTGTTAAAAGAAGTAAAAGGAAAGGTTTCCCAGAAGATGCAGTTAAGAAGAAAAATTGTAGCTAGAAGAGCTATAAAGTAGATTTGCATCATCTCTTTTCATGAACAACTGAGCCCCCAAGGCTGACTCAAGGTCGGAAATTTAGCAAGCATACACCCAAATGTTTATACGCTGGGCTGTGGTCCTACCCCGGCAAAGGAGGAGTGCTCCATGGCTTTCCTCTTACATCCCATGGGCAGAGGCAAGATTTTTACACTCTAACTACAGGGCAAGAAACTGTCCAACAGCCTGCTTCAGTGACAGCGTGGAGGACAAAGAAGACAATATCATACAGCCATTCAGGACACCATTACAAAATATAAAATCCACATGCGGTTTTTATTTCATAAGGCTACCCAGGAACTTTGTGAAATTAATCCAAGGTAGTTCAAGGGCATGCTGCTTATTTATGGCAATGGCTGAAGCTCTTGCCTGCCCAGATCGAGGACTGAAAAACAAACTTCACCTACGTGCCCATGAGTGAGGTGGAGACATGTTTTCTCCATGATTTATCTTACTGTCTTCAGACAAAAGCCTCTATGAATTTGAATTACAGACACATGACCTTATGAATGTGGATAGTATTCTGCCAACATAGGTGGCCATCTTACATAGACAGGCTCATTGTGGCAGTATACGTTAACGTTTTATTGTGTAGTTACAACTGCTTGTGTTGGTGTTATTGTTGTTGGCTTTTTTCCCCCTCTTTCTTAGAGAGAGAGCAAGATAGAGAAAAAGAGATAGAAAGCACATGCACACAAGCAGGGGAAGGGCAGAGAGGGGGTGGGGGAACAGAGTATCCAAAGCAGGCTCTGGGCTCTGTATTGACAACAGAGAGCCTGATGTAGGGCTTGAACTCGCAAACCACGAGATCATGAGCTGAGCCAAAGTTGGATGCTCAATCGACTGAGTCACCCAGGTGCCCTACTGTGGTTGGCTCTTTATCCCCCACTCCACCTCAACACACAGACACACACACACACACACAGACACACACACACAGGAATTAATGTAGTCATTTAGGCTATAAGTTGAAGCCATAACATTTATGAAAAAGTGAACTTACTCTTGAATCATACATTCCAAATAAAAGAAATCAATAGAGCAAGGGGTGTCTTGGCTTTCATTCAGTGAGGCAAGCTTTTCAGGGATTTTAAAGGCTCTTCATCTTGCTAAGCGTTTCTTTATGACACATTTCATAGTGAATTAAATTACATAAAGGGATGCATCTATTTCTCATACAGGTCAATATTCGGGTGAAGAGTTCAATGTACCTCGCTGCATATCAGATACTTGTATGCTGGCACAAGGTTAAGTTTTTATAGTAATCTTAGTATGAAATTCAACATGAGTTTTTCCAGTTTGGTAGAAATTTTTTATACCCGTTTCCTGTTACTTGATAATTTATTAACATAAAGAAGGAAGGGATCAAGTGTCTTGAGGACAAAACTGAGCTTTTAGAATTCAAGGTGATGTATATTCCTAGTAAAAGGCAATGTAATGACTCACTGTTTTACAGACACTAATGGCTTATCCTACACTTTGGTGAATGGATTAATCACCAAATATTAAAATGTCATGATACATTAAAGAAAAAAAAAACCTGTTTGCTTTGATGTGATGAGGCTTCTACTTAAATCAATTCATCTGGTGAAAATTGTGCGATCTTCTAAAAATCTCATTAGTTTGCTATTAGATGATGCAAAGTGGTGACTTTGCTGAAATCATATGTTTCCCGTACAATGAGTGATGTTCTAGCATGTGCTTTGTGAGTGATGTTTAGGTAGGCGAAGTACATTTGATTTAGAAGAGGTTTTATGCATAAAATATCTCAGAAATAGGGAAATATTAAATTCAGCAAGGGAGATTAAGAGAGACAGAGTCTAGATTTTCAATTACAAAAGAATTAAGCCATGAAAATGGAATCATTGATCAAAAAGTTATTGAAAGAGGAGAAAAAAATGCTATGATTTACCACAAATAGGTAAATCAGGCATCTTTTGCACTCAGTTAATAGTTAGCAAGATAGAGTCAATTTGAAAAATGATTTCACAATAAGAAAGAAAAATCTTCCTTCCTATGGCTTATGCGAGGATTCTTCCTCCTTTTCCTCCTATCTCTACTGATCCTGGTATACTTTTCTTAAGCCTCCATCAGATTCACATTCCCTGATCTGTGCAGACAGTTCAGAATGACTTGGCTTCTTTGAAAGGGTCTTCCCTATGAGACCCTCTCACAGCATTCTAGAAACATGAAGTCATCAAAATGGGTACATGGAGAAATATGGAAGGTGTTTGATGAAAGGAGACTCTGGGTCCTATTTTAATCTTTTATTTTAGCACAGTCACACTGTTTAGACTTGGCCTACATTTGTGGGCTATGGTTCAACAGTTTAACTTTCAGAGGCTTTGTTGTGTTATTTTGGTCTGCTTGGTATATCTGGTGGCCCTGGGGTTCCCACTGATTCTCATTGGTGTTGCCTGGCAAGGAGGAAGGGTTTCTCTAGGCCCAGCTGCAGGGACCTCTAGCTGGGGAAAGGAATCTCTGGCCTGTTGGGGGAGAAAAGTATGCTTCCCAGGTTGGACCACGTATTCAGCAAGATCATCCTTGCAGGTGCCACACGGCTACATCAGTTTTCTAGGTGGGAGAAATGAAGCCAATGAGGGTGAGGAGGCTTCTTGTACTGGTTTCTGGTTGTGGCAGGATCCCTCTTGCCATTGCCCTCCAGCCACTCAGCCTCTCTGGATTGGGGTGGGTGGTACTCAGGCTCATGGGGAAGGATAGCACTGCCCTTGTCTGCTTCTTGCCAGTAGAGTCCCTGGTGAATCCTCTTTGTTATGCTAGTTTTGCTTGGTGTTTTCAGTAGGATTTCTGCTCCATCCAGAGAGGGATGAGTCTACCTGGGCTCTTCTGTTGCTAGGTTGGCAGTCAGGGTACATCAGGCCTGGATAGACTTGGATAGCCATCTTCTGTCATAAGATCACCTGTTGCTATGTTTATTCCTCCAGTCCTTGGTCTCTAACCAGTTCTTCTTCTTCCTCCCATTCTTCAGGCTCCTTCTTTGATTTCCTCAGCATTATTTTCAGGGTGAAGAGTTGCGTTCAGCAGGACAGATCTGGGAGAAATGATCCTATGCCATCTTATATGGGCTGAAAGCTTATCATAATTACTTTTTGAATAAGATAATTTTACATTAATATACAATAATTTTAGCATAAATAAGTTTTGAAATCAACTTACTATAGATAGAACAGTCTTGTGTAGAATTCTAATCTAGGAAAAGGGGAAAACCTCTTTCATTCCTATTTTTGTGTTTAATCAGGTTATGCTTTAAGAGTGTTCTAAGAATGAATTGATAAATCCTGATTAAGACTGCCAATATTTAAACTCTAGTGATGTTGGTCATTTTTTAAAGTTTATTCATTTATTTTGAGGGAGAGAGCACACAAGTGGAAGAGGGACAGAGAGAGAGAACCCTAAACAGCCTCCACACTGTCAGCACAGAGCCTGAAGCGGGTCTTGACTTGATTGAACCCAGGAACTCTGAGATCATGACCTGAGCTGAAATCAAGAATCAGATGCTTAACTGACTGAGCCAGCCAGGTACTCTGATGCTGGTCTCCTGTGCACGGAACACCTCCTTTTATGATACCAGATTAAATAGACAAATGAGTTTAAATATTATACATTAATCATCTAGATAGTTGTCTAGCTAGTTCTATCTCAAATCCCTTCACTCAGTCTTGACCCAATCCTGAAATGCATGTAAATAATTTACTTATGTAGAATTTATCTAAGTGGCAAAAAAAAAAACCCAAAAAACAAAAACAAAAAACACGAAGACTTTGAAGAGGAAGAGATTTCTATTATTTTTGTGTCTAAGCAGAAAGAGATGATACTATTTCTAGTCTTTCTCATTAAATATTTAGCCTTGTTGCTTTTCCCTGGGATCACGTGAATATGGAAGATATTATCAAAGCTTGTGTTAATCCTCTAATGGCAGAAACTTTTTCAGGATGTTGTGAGAAGACAAGATGAAAATAGTAATGTTTTCATTGAGTTTATCTTCTCCCATGCCTTCATTCTTTCACTATTTCAGATTTGCTTATATGCCCTACTTCTTCTCTTCAGCTGCCTTTGTCATGGTGTTGCTGCGTTTGTATAATTGGGATTATGGATGTGATGGCAGAGAAGGTTCTGTACCTAAAAATCTTTGGCCAGTCACAAGGCAGGTCTTTAGGACCTACAGGATGGAGCTTTTGAAAGAGTTTATCCTTTATAAAAATAAAATGGAAACAAATGAAAGCATTTTATATACTACTTATACCTGTAACAGCTTTGTGGCAAACCATGATATCAAATGAGATCTAGTGGAGAGAATGTGTATGAATAATATACCACTATTAAATTATGACTATACAGAAAATTAAGTGAATGCATCAAATTTTAAGTGACATCTAATGTAGGAGGTGCTTAATACTTTTGTCCTGCTGGATGAAAATTTAGGAATTTTCTCAATGAAGCTTATAGTTTTGAATGACTTACAAAGAGTTGTACCACACAGGGGTTTCATACATGCGATTCTTTAAAATGTTTCAGGATCTATTTTTAAGGATGTCTCAGATTATTAAAATTCAAGAATAATAATTGAAATGAAATAATTCTTTGTATTATATGTGTGTTATTTGTGGTTCTGTGAAAAATAATTTGTTTCCATTGCCTGAATCTTAGTTTGGCAAGAAAAATTTGGCCTCTTTAGGCCTTTTTAAAAAAAAATGACAGTATACTGCTCATTTATATTGTTCAAGCACTTTGTTTTTCTTCGCCGTCATGCTTCTGAAAGAATGTAAACAGAATTTATTTTTAAAACCCTATTCATTATACATAAGTAGAAGTGACAGTGAACTCATTGGTCTTAGAACATCAGTGTATCTCCGAGTTTCTCCCCACCCCCCACCCCCCACCTCCAGCCAGGAAGACAGAGCATAGGAGCCTATGGAGAAATTCCCAGGGAGGTATTTATTAATATTCCTTGAGAGCTAATAAGTTTTATCATGGGTCTAAGAGTCTGTTAGTGTATCTCCCAGACATGGCTGACCCTTATTCTCATTTGGAAACTCTAAATGCAGGAAAGTGTAAGGCCTGGGATGTGTTGTGTTATCCTGGGGAGGGTGAGTATAATAAATGAGGAATGATTCATGCTGAGCCATTGCCCTGCATCCAGGTGTACTGGGTAACACTGAGATTTATGGGCTACACCTGACTCAGAGGAAGCAGTCCCTGCGGCATATTCAACCCAGCCTACGTGCAGAACCACTAGGGACCTCATATTGTAGGACGGGGCTTAAATAGGGCAATGGAGCTTCCAAAAGTTCTGATGTGACTCTTACTCAGAAGTTATCATCCAAAACTTCCATCCATAACTAGGTACCACCCTGGAGAGGCTTGGGTGATAAAATTTAAGTGTCCATTCCCCCCCTTTCCCCCGAAATGCCTTTAGATAGAATAAACATTTAACAGAGTGGGTTCTCTGTCTGGTCTCCAACTTCAGTGCCTTCCACAATACAGCGGTGCTCTAGAGCAGATTCCCCACTCTTTATTTTATTTATTTATTTTTGAGAGAGTGAGAAAGCAGGAGCTGGGGAAGGACAGAGAGAGAGAGAGAGAGAGAGAGAAGACACAGAATCCGAAGCAGGCTCCAGGCTCCAAGCTGTCAGCACAGAGCCTGATGCAGGTCTCAAATTCATGAACTGTGAGATCATGACCTGAGCCGAAGTCATATGTTTAACTGATTAAGCCACCCAGGTGCCCCAAATTCCCCACTCTTTTAAACATTTTTTAAGACATTTGACAATGGATCCAACGCTGCTTGGTGTTGTGTCATGATGAGATTAAGACTGATTGACAATCTTTGGAGCTAGCAATTAGCAGCATAACACTCATGAGGCTAGAAAAGCAAAGTGAGCCCAGACTTTAATTAAAAGATAATTAAAATTATTATATACTCCTGAGAGAATTAATATGCGTTCTTGTTCATAATATATTTAAATGAATAACATTGTTAAAATATATGACATGAAAGGATGTCTACTTTCTAGTTTTTAAATACTCTTAACTTCGTTATTTGGGAAATTTTAGATTATATTACCTAAGTACGTAACTATCAAAGCAATTGGAGGAAATGAGGTACAGGATTTAAAGTGCATCTTTATTCATTTTCACTTGTTAAAGTATATAAACACAATTTCTTTGTGACCTAAAAAGATATATCTGTTAATCAATTCTTTAAAATTCCAAAGTGAATTGTAACTTTTTTCCCCCTTAAATTTTAGCTTTCAGATGGTGGAATTAGCTCTGGCCCATACTAACTTGGTTTGACTGAAGTTCTGCGCCATGTTTATTCAAAATATCTAATTAGGTTTAGGAGAAAAACAAGATAACTTACCCTGAAGACTCCATAAATCTTGGCAGGGAATCATACTCAAAGGCCATGGTTTTAAGCACTCTGATGGAACTTACGTTTAATTTAATAACAGTCATATGTTCCATGCTGTGATCTGTGTCTGGTGGTGACAACATATATGCTTCATAGTTTCAAGCAGAAACAGTAAATCTCACACTTGAGGGGTTGAAATTTACGTATGTATTTCATAGTGTGCCTCCGATCTTTTAAGTCCTTACCTGTCAGTTGTCGATTAATTATATTTAATGTTACCTTTTTGACAAATACTTCCTGAGCCAATCAGGGAAAAAAAAAAGAACAACACTCCAAGAATAATATCATATTATATTATATTATAGAAGAACTCCAAAGATAATATAATAATAGTTAATGTTCGTGGACGGCTTACGCTGTGTCCGGCCTGGTTCCAAGTGCTTGGTGTGAATTGTATTCTGGTTGCCGCTCTTGCTCTGGGTACTGCTGGGTGCCCGTCAGCGCCCTGAGGCGCTCTGAGAGCAGACATTCAAATGCTTCCTCTCTAAGGACACACAAAGGAGTTCTTCAGCGAGGTATTGACTGGGGTGGAGGTACTGTTTGTGGATATGGGGCGTTCCCAAGAGTGTGGTGAGAGATCTTTCAACAACTCTGCTTCAAAACCGTCTCACCTTTGCGCACACGTATACCCGATATTATCCCGCCCAGCCTTTTGCTGCCGGACTTTTTACCCTGCAATTTGCATGAGGTACCAACAGGTCAACTCAAATCCAGGTATTGGTAGATGGCACGGGGGACCGACCAACCAAGCTAGCACTTCGACCGAAATGCCACAGAAGAACCAGTTGCCAATGCCGCCTTCTAGAGGTCCCTGTGGATAATTTGCTTGGATGTATTCCTTCCACTGGCTTGCAAGTCGAAGAAAAGCCTACTAAGTATGGTGCAAGATTGGGGAGTCATAGCCCCAGCAATTCCCTTTTTCTCTTTCCCCCAATTCCTGCTTAATTGGATTTAGAAATCTGTGCGTGTGTATGTATATGTGCACATGCACGCTCGTGTGCACCTGTGTGTGTGTGTGTGTGTGTGTGTGTGTGTGTATGGTGGAGGAAGGGTGTGCAGGTTATGACTGGGGAGGTTCATGTCTAAATTTCTTTTTAAAAGGTAAAGTACTTGATGCTTCTTGTCCCCAACTGTGAGTCCTAGTCATCGATTGCAGGGCAATAGGAAAAGTCCCACTCACGGTCTTGGTGCACTACGATGTGGATGAATTAGCAAGCTCATGAAAAGGAATAATGGGAGAGAAAGTTTACAAATTAGATTGAATTAGATCACAATTCAGTCTTCAGACTAGCTCAGGAGATTTATACCATAAGCAGATGGAAGGGTAATGTAACATTGTATTTTTATTTGAAAAAAAATTAATGTTTACTTACTTTAGATAGAGGGAGACCGAGTGTGAGCAGGGGAAGGGCAGAGAGAGAGGCAGACACAGAATCCGAAGCAGGCTGCAGTATCCTAGCTGTCAGCACGGAGCCCAATGCGGAGCTCGAACTCACGAACTGCAAGATCATGACCTGAGCTGAAGTCAGACGCTTAACCCACTGAGGCACCCAGGTGCCCCAATAATGTAATATTTTAAAATTTAGGTTATTTAAATGTTAAAATCTGAATTATAAGTGTTCTGTCCTTCTTTTCTTTTCTTTTCTTTCTACTCTTTTCTTTTCCTTTCTTTTTTCTTTTTTCTTTTTTTTTATTGGATGGTGCTATCAAAAGAGAATTATTTCTGTTTTGCTCCTGCAGGGGATCTGGCTTTTCAGTATCATAATAGTTCTGAAAAAAAAAATGTGTCTTTCCAAACAAATATAATAGATTTAAATGTTATAGTTGTAGCTCAGATACACAAATAGCTTATGATGAACTCTTACTGACCCCTTAGAATTTGTGTTTCTCGAAGTTATTTAGAACAAGTAATTGTAAAATGTAGCATTGAGGAGAACAGCAAATTGGTGCTGAGCATGATGAATCACTGGGCATTCTTATGGGTACAAGACATTAGGATAAATTAGTTTGATCTCACTAGAAAACAGAATGAAGTGTGAGGACCTCATGCCTGTTTACTTGTTTGTTTGTGTTTCATCACATGGTCCAGGTCGTTCAATAAGATGATTTTCTAGTGTTAACTAAAATTAGCATGCCTGAACTTGCTTGCATTCAAATCTTATTTTCAGATGGTTGGATGGAAAGCACTGGAGGCTTTATACAACAGGGAATTGAGGTTTCCAACATAAAGAGCCTGCTCCTTTATAGCAGATCACGTCTTTCAGGATGGTTACACAATCAGATCTTTGCTTTTGCCATGCAGCCTACAATGTTGCCATGGGACACACAGCCATGGCAGATTTACAGCCTGAGAAAAACCTTGATATGCCTTCTGCACTCGTATCATTCTGAAATCAATTCTTAGTAACTCTGCCAGGTGTTTCTTAGTCCTGGCTTGTCTATACTTCCTGTTAGTGTGGAACTATGATATTCCTGGTTCAGTTCTTTTTAAATTTCTAACCTCACAAATGACACGAATCACATGTAAAAGAACATGGAGTATGAAGAAAATATAAATCTGACAATCTAAGTGCAGTTTCACACATTCCTTGTCGCCAAGACAGAACGAAGATGTACTTATGCTCAGAAAAATTCTATGTCGAATGGATAAATCATTAGTAGCCCATTTAAAATCTCATCACTTTTTTTTGAAAATGCAAGCGTTGCAAGTGACATTCAGGTGGAGGCTCTCAATCTTCTCCTCATATCCCCTTGCAGTCTTCCCTAAAGACAAGGGAATGTTAATCTAATTGGTAAAATTTCAGGGCACAGTACCACCTTTGCTAATGGACAGGGCATAGGGTACTTTCTGGTAGGAGAGCTCGCTGAGGCTTTTTCTTAAAAGGAAGTGGTTTCTTCCTCCCTCTCTCTCTCTCACTGCCCCTCTCCTGCTTCCTTTCTCCTCCCTCCCTTCTCCTTCCCCCCTCTTTCCTCCCCTTCCCTCTCTCCTGGCCCCTCCCCCTCCCTCCTTTCACCTCTTCTCTGCTTTCTTCTCACCTAAGAGAAATGGTATGTTTTACATGTGAAAGATTCTTACGTCTATTTATTTATTTTTGAGAGAGAGACAGAGCAAGTGGGGACGGGAAGAGAGAGAAGGAGAGAGAGAATCCCAAGCAGACTCTGCACCATCAGCATGGAGCCTGAGGCGGGGCTCCAACTCATGAACTGTGAGATCCTGACCTGAACAGAAACCAAGAGTCAGAGCCTTACCCGACTGAGCCACCCAGGTGCCCCTACAAGTGAAATTTTTGAATAGATGGTTAAAGTTATTTTATTTCTCCTCAGACTCTTCAGAGATAATTTCTTTCCGCTTTTTCTTTTGTCACTGGTCCTAAATGCTTTACAAACATGATTGCCTTATCTATACACATTCATAATTATGAATGTTTCTTTCAGAAACATTTGGTGAGAATCGAACACAACCCTTTATATTGGTCTTAACCATCAAAGAAAGTCAGTGAACTTAGTTTTTGATACACAATCATAAAAACTGTAATTAATACTAAGATTATAGAAGCTTTTTTCCCCGCCAGAGAACACTGATGATTTACATTAAGTGTGTCAACTAAAAGGTAGATATCTGATCAGCCAATTTTCCCTTCATTCTCTTTGTCTGCAACCAGGCAGCAGCATCAGGATTATTTGTGTGCTATCTTTGTGATTCTTCTGCTTACCTGGTAATTGCCCTCCTTTTTAGTTTTCTGAAAACGTTCCTCTACTCATATTTTCTCAGTATTGCTGAAAGTTCCTTTGAGATAAAACCTGTAAATTACTGCTATATCTTGAGATCGAGTTTTCCCAGAGATGGAAACTTAAACTCATTTAATGTAGGTATGTATTCGCTGACATACTCCTCACCTGCTTGGATTTCAATTCTGTTTCTTCTTTTCGTCCTACCCTTCCATTTCAAAACCAATCTTTCTGGGGAAGACGTATACAAACTGTTTGTTGAGGGGTTCTGCTCTTAGCAAATTACTTCTCAGGTTCCTTTTGTTTTGTTTTCTTATTATAAACATAGCTGAAAGAACTTTCTGTGGCTTTTAGAATTTCTGGACTTCTGGGAATTTTTCCTTTGTGACCCTCTTTTCATGTACTTATGATGTTATATTCATCTTTGAACTTCTACTAGTCTTTCTCTTTTCAATAGACAAGTAATTTACGTTTACTCTGAGAGGGCATCTTTGAATACTGTCCAGGGGAAGGATGGGTGTGACCAAAGCCATGCTCCAGGTCAGGACATCCTGCTGGGAGATTAACCCATGAGCAGGCTCAAGCTCTGTGTCTACATTCATGTCACCACACTTTAGAAGTACAGACAGGTCTTGGTAATGTAGTGGTCAATAAAGAACAGATTAATAAACACTTGACTAATTCTCCTAAACAAACGTGGGAAGAAAAGTAACCAATCAAACTTCAAGGAAAGTGCAAATCAGGTGCCAGTGAAGCAACCCGATATCAAAGATCCGAAATCCAATCTATCTTAATTGTCAAGTGGTCACTAAAGAAAAGAGAACTGGAAAATCATAAGCTTTAGACCAGGTGTACTCAGAATTGTTAGATGTTTCCTAAGGCAGCATTAAATTTTCTTCTGAAGGATTTACAGCTGGCTCTTCATATATACCATTAGCATTTCTCTATATTTCTAGATGTGGGTAAGAAAAGAAAGTCATCATCTGTTGTTCTAGAATATACTTTCCTTTTTCCTCCTCCCAAGGTATATTTTTTCTCTAGGTGAATAGGTGATTAAAATAACTAAATTATAGGGGCGCCTGGGTGGCTCAGGCAGTTGAGCGTCTGACGTCAGCTCAGGTTATGATCTCATTGTTCGTGAGTTCGTGCCCTGCATCGGGCTCTCTGCTGTCAGCGCAGAGCCTGCTTTGGGTCTTCTGTCTCCCTCTCTCTCGGCTATCCCCACCCCCTGCCAGCTTGTGCTCTCTCAAAAATAAATAAACATTTAAAACACAGAACCGAAACTAGATTTTATATTCAATTAAATATAAAATAAAATTAAAAGTGATTAATACTAAACACTGACCTCTGCTAAATCATTACACTCTTGTCCAGTGACACATAAATGATGAAATAGCTTTTTGATTTATTATGTAGGAACATCATGTTAGCAAGGGTGCTCACCACAAAAATAGTTAACGTTTTGTTAAGGTTAACTTTCCTTTGGTGTACGTTGTCCATTTCAATAGAGAAATGACAAAAGGAGAACTAAAACATTTATTTATTCGTTAGTTCACTTCACAAATATTTGTTGAGAATCTAACATATATCCTAGGAATGATACTGCTAGAAATAAAAGAAACCAAATAAACAATTGCTCTAATATTTTGCAGATTATAGCATACCGAGGGACAAGGAAACCTACAATTATAATACATTGTGATAGGTTACTTAGAAGATGAGCAAATCAGAAAAGCACCTAGACCACAACCAGACTGTTAAAAGATTTTCTGCAACATGTGGCACTAAGCAGACTCATTGAGAAGAGATGGAAGAAAGGTAAAGAACAGATCTGATGGCCTATACCATGATGTAGACTACCACAGGGTTGAAAGCATTCAAGATTTGCATTGTATAATTCTCTTTTGGTTTAAGAATGGGAAATGTATTGGGGGATGCTACCGGAAATCAAAAGGGAGAGTGTGGGACCGGCCAGTAAATTCTTTAGTAGTTCATGGAAGAGATGATAGTGACCTGGATTGGGCAGTGTCAGTCAAAGAGGTGAGCAATTGGATGTGAAAGATGTTTTGAAGTTATAGCTATAGGACTTGGCACTTGATTAAGTGAGGACGCTGAGGAAGTGAAGGAGGTCTCCAAAATGATGTTCTGGTTTCTGACTTGAGAACATGGGTTGGGATCTTGTTTGTTTGAGATAGGGAATGTCAGAAAACAAATTGGATACAATCATTATGTAAGACCTCTTCTCTTCTCTTGTCTTCTCTTTCTCCTGTTCTCTCTTCCCCACCCTTCTTTTTACTTCTCTCCTTCCCCCCCTCCTGTCTCTCTCCATCCCTCCCCCATCTTTGAAGACTGAATCTTTAGGTTAACATTTCCTATCCCTTGAAGTCACTGTCTTCTATGAAGCCCAAAATTATTTTGACAAAGAAAAGTCACTTTAACTTCTGTACTAAGAACTAATCTGTGGGTAAAAATAACAACAGTCTATCACCTTGCCAAGTTATTTCAAATATCTTTAAATGCTTAATCAAAGGAGACAGAACATTGATGGACTTAAGGACATTTGCCACGAGTATCTCTTGACCTTATTTAAGGATTGAAGATGGAGTGAGGCAAATTATTCTGTGCAAAATAAAATAAAAGTAACCAAGGAAGATATATCCTTGGGAAATTACATGCTGCCATGTAAATATATTTTTTATGGATTTTACTTTGAGTACTTAGAAGGAATAAAAAGGGAGTTTTTATATTTTGTAACAGGGCTCTGCAAATGAGAGAAGTCGCACTTAAAACCGTGTTGACAATGAAAATAACTGAATTCATTTTCTTTGTTACCCAAGAAAAGAGAGTTAAATCTAATCCACCCAGGGACTCAAATGCTATTACTGGGTCTTCTCGTGTCCCCATCTGTCTCACATCTCGGCTTTGGTTTTTGTTAAGTATCAGCTCGTTCTCTTCTACTGAAGATGGATCTCTCCAAGAGGAACAAGAGGGTGGTGATGGTGGTTAACATTACCTCAGCTAGTGTCCACAGAGCCATGAGAGGGCGTTTTTCTTTCACTGATCCTATAGAAAATTCCAGAAGATTCTAACTGGTCTGGCTTGGGTCATGGCAGCAACGCTTCTTTGGCAATTGTGGCCAGGAGGGTAGGAAACTGTGGCAGTCCCCTAGAATTATCTGGTATCAAGTAGTTCTGCAAAAGAAATGAGGACAAGGTGTTTGCTGTCACCCCCAAAACAGGACACAATACTGGACAGACTAAAACAGCCCACGTCCTTTACATTTCTATTGAATGCATTTGCAAATATGTTCCAATTTTAATTGTAAATTACCAGACTACTTAATCATGTCAATGCCCAACCATTGGCATAAGTAGACAACTAAAGGAAATTGGTCACTAAAAAATTATTTACATTATTGCACATTATTGAAGAAAATGTTTCAGAAATGGCTTCATGATGTTAGGCTGTGCTCCTATTATAAACTGAACAAGAATTCTAGTTATTGTAGTTGTTTAAGTCATTGTCACCAACATTTTTCTTTTTCTTTTTGAATTTTGTTAGGAAGCAACTTGTTGCTTTAGCTTTAGCTGGATAGTCCTTTGCGGCCTGTTTTTATTGCCAATAACTGAGTAATTTCCTTAGTCTGCTATTTCTCTCCTTGTGTGAACTACAGTCATCTTCCCATAACATTTGCTTAAAGATGAGTGTCATCCATTCTCTCAGTCAGGCAGGACTAAATTGCTATACCCACAGGTTCTGAAAAAATAAGGGTGCCTAAGTGGCTCAGTCAGTTAAGCATCCCACACTTGGTTTTAGCTTAGGTCATGATCTCATGGTCCTGAGACCAAGTCCTGTGTCAGGCTCCAGGCTGAGCGTGCAGTCACTGTGGGATTCTCTCTCCCTCTCTCGCTGCCCCTCCCTCCCTCCCTCAAAATAAATAAATAAGTAAATTTTAAAAAAAAGGTGTTTTTCCTTTTTTGACCTCATTGTTTCAATTTGTGTGTTAACAACAAAATTAAAGTACTAGAAGAACTTAAACAAAGAGGTATGTTGTGTTCATTTGTTTTTCTTGTGGCAGGTCCCAACAACCCTGGCAGTTAAAACCAGCATCCGCGTGCCAAAAAAATAGAAAAGTTAATTGTGCATTGTTTAATGTACACTTCTATCAAAACAGAGAGACAATGCATGTTGTTTTCTCAATGATTTTCCTGCCACAACTCACCCGAGGAATTTTTCTCATTTTCGTACTTGAGGATTCAGTTAATTTCAACGTAAATCCTTTTACATGGGTATCGAGTTTGTTGGTCAGCTTCTCACCCATGCCAACGAAGCCTGAGAGCTAGGAGAGCTCTGACTGCTCTTCTATAATAAAAGCTTGGCTACTCTGGAGAAACGATGTCATTGTTAATGTAACGATAACACGGCTACCTGGATGACCATGTGGTGTTCTTATTATGGCTCTACATTTGTTTCACGGAAAGAAGTGATGCTAGCGGGTCACTAAAACCAAATGTTCACATTCTGAGATTCATGCTTCTATTTATAGCCAGGCCATCTCTTATTGGATTATTCTGACTTTTCTTAAACCTAATACTTGACAAATAGCTCCTGTGCTTGTCCAATTTGCTAGGCTACTGCACATCGCCTTGACAACTCAAGGGTAGACTCTTCCATCACTATGGAAACAAGTCAATATAAACATCTTCACATTTTATTTATAGACTAGGTAATGTAAAGGGCATCTTACACACTTGATGTGATCTGAAATGAAATATGGTAGCTGCTTCTTATTTTTAATTAATAGGATTAGTGGTTGACACTGACAGACAGCATTTTCTCACAGCTAGGGAGGTAAAACTGCAATTGTCATCGTATCTGTTACTTTAATTTACAGGTTTTTGCCATTGTTCAAGGTTAACATCTAGACCTATGGTAGAAAACCTAACAGATGACGGTAACATGAAAAGGGAGCTTATGGACACTTCAGGAGAGGTACCGAATCTCAAAAACAACTATAAACTGCCATAACAATCTTCCAGAAGTAATTGGAATAGGGAATGAATAATTCACCCCCTTACAGATTTCATTGTGTCATAGAAAGAACACAGGACACTAATTCGCTAAAAGATTTGGAGAAGCCACTCATTTTATTTTAGCTTCCCCATCCATAAGATGAGTATAATAATATTTACCTACTGGATTATTGTGGGGATTACAATATGAAAAAAATATCTATCCCAGTGCCTGTTTATAATAGATGATGAACAAACGAGAGACTTACATCATTAAATGTGAATTTTTAAATACTTAAATGATTACTAATCACCCTTAATTACACAGTTCTCATTTGCCATATTGATAGATTTTGTAACCATTTCATTAAGTCCACTGATTTGGTAGAGATAGAAGGGAAATGTGTCCATATTCCACTTCTCATTTGAAAAATTTCAAATGTAAAATCAAACGGGATTCTATAAATAAAAGAACAAATAGTACCTTTTGAACAGCTATTAGTTGTTTGTTTTGTGTTTGTTTTAAATTATAGAATCTAGTGTGTAACTTTCCTGTTCCGAGTAAGGAGGGCTTACCTTTCTTTGTTTCTGAAAAATATTATTCATCACAACTATTATCATTCAAGAAATTTTTGTCCTGTGAGTTTGGGAAAATCTAGAGGACTTAAAAAGCTTTCCAATGTGTGTACATGTGTGTATGTGTACATGTGTGCATGGGTGTGCATGTGTGTGTGTGTGTGTGTGTGTGTTCTTAAATATGGCATTGATATTTCCTGAAGCTGAATTAATTTTGAGTAAATGTTCTTTTTCTTTCTTAACACATACGAGACCAAAAACACCAGATCTTGAATATCAGAAGGAGCAAACACTAAGGTGTGTTGTTTATTTTTTAAACTAAATATTTATTTATTTATTTTGAGAGAGAAAGGGAGACAGCACAAGTGGGGTAGGGGTAGGGGCAGAGAGAGAGGCAGAGAGAGAATCCCAAGCAGGATCCATGCTCAACCCTACATGGGGCTCCATCCCAAGACTGTGAGATCATGATCTGAGGTGAAATCAAATGTCAGATGCTCAACCGACTGAGCCCCCAGGCGCCCCAGGTATACCATTTATTTCAGGAAGTTGATGGAAACCATTCCACAAAGACAATTTCTAACTTAATTTTCTCCCTAAATGAAAAATTTCCCTTGGTTTTAATTCAGTTTCTAAGGATTTTTTGTTATATCCTGAGATCCTATCTTTATGTATCTTTGGATAAAGAAACACATTTTTCTTGTTCTTCTTATATTTTCCTGGAATAACTGTTTCTATAGTATTCTGGTGGTAAATATGCAAATATGTGAATTTATGCAAACATGCTTAAGTTTTGTCCTTTGCTTTTAAGAAATATTCTTATACTATAGCCAAACTACATAAAAAACAAAAAAAAAAGCCTGATAGCCAATAAGCACGTGGGTTTTTTTTAAGTAAGCATTTCTTTTTATGTTCTTCTGTTTTATTTTATTTAGTAAGATAAGATTTTAAATGCTGGCAAATTGGAGAATGTCACTACTAACACATAAAGAATGTGAACTCTGTCCTAGGGAAAAGAGATCGTGATAATAAGTTGTAAGGAGGGAAGCTTGATATCAACTTGGTGAGCTCTTAAGGTTCTTTTGGGGTCTATTTCTATGGATTAGCTTGATATTATTCATTATATCATTAAACAGTTTCTCCTAAATCCCCCCACCATACAAAAAGAAGAATTAAGCTAAAAAATGCAAATGCAGGAGTCCTGGCTGACTCAGTCTGAAGAGCATGCAACTCTTGATCTCCGTGTCACGCGGGTCATGAATTCAAGCCCTGCATTGGGTGCGGAGAATACTAAAAAAATAAATAAGTAAACTTAAAAAGTGCAAATTCCAAAGGGCTCTTTCCTTTGCACTTCATTTTGGTGCAAAGTGCTAAAAGGCAAAGGTTGATTTCCTAGAATTCAACTGTTTTAGCAGAAGAACTTAGTTTAAAAATAAATGAATGGAAGAAGTATCATGTTATTAAGTTAAAAAGCCCAGAAACGATCCCAGGAATTTTTACCTTTCTACATTTACCCTTTTCTACTAAAGAAATGCATACTGAATTGAGAAACACTGATGTATGCGGTTATTGGCAGGCAAGGCAGCAGACTGAGACCAAACTCTAACAATTCTAAAACACACACACACAACCAGTCCCATCACTGTTTCATTAATAGTACCTACAATTTCAGGCTTGTACTCGCATTCACCAGATTCTTATGGAAAGATCCATCATATAAAATGGAATGGTATGTCTTCCAGTTAAGCTTATTTCCAGACTATTTGAAAAAGCTGATTGTTTGGCCATGTGCAAGGCGAAGCATTAAGAATGTATTCTCAAGTTACGTCAAGCAACCATCGTCTGGTTTTAGAGAACTTAGTTTACATGTGTTGTGGTAGACTGTGGTACTTGTTCACAGTTCTCCTCCCTTCTCTTTCCTTGATAGCATTCCCCATGCACACAGTGTATTTCTTCACACCACTGGCTTTTGGCCTGGTCTTACGACTCGCTCCGACAGATGGAAGTGGCTGAATTGACAATGTACTTTCTGAACACGGCATTAGAAGGCAGTCTGTGCTTCTGCCCCCATTTTTTTGCGCTTCTGCCATGACATCATCGCATCGTAGATGGGGGCAACTCTTTCACCAAGGTCCTAAAAATTGTTTTTTAACGTTTATTTATTTTTGAGACAGAGAGAGACAGAGCATGAACAGGGGAGGGGCAGAGAGAGAGGGAGACACAGAATCTGAAACAGACTCCAGGCTCTGAGCTGTCAGCACAGGGCCCGATGCGGGGCTCGAACTCACGGACCGTGAGATCATGACCTGAGCCGAAGTTGGACGCTTAACCGACCAAGCCACCCAGGCGCCCCTCGCCAAGGTCCTAGAGTGAAAAGACACATGGAACACACCTGTACCCAACCCACCGCCTGGAGCAGACTCACCGCAGCCAATCCCCAGATGCATGAATGAGAAATAAAGGTCTGTTGTTTTAAGCCTGAAAGTGTGGGCTGGTTTGTTATATATAAATATAATAGGAAAAGATTAAGAATACAAGACACAAAGAATTAAATTCAGAATAAAATTTCAAGAGTGACATCATTCTAGAGCACATTTGCAGTTTACCCAGGAATGGGAGAAAGACCTTAGCAGCAAGCTGTTAGCACTAAGACCTGACTGCACGTAGTGGGGCTTCTGCTGAAGGGCAATTATAGGCGCTGAATGCTCATCCTTGCAAGGACTAGAATAAAGCATGAGACTGGAGGGCCTACAGTTAAAAGGACTAGGGTCTTCAAGAGATTATCAGGACCACAGTTCTATCAGAGCAAAGAAAATAAAGAAACAGAGACTACAAACGGAGTAGAAGATCAGAGGAAAATTAGCAGCTAAGACTAATGGTTGGCTGAGTCCCCTAAGTGGTTGAGCTATTTCTTCCTTAACTTTTTCCTTTTATGGCAAAGCTTGGCCCATGGTCCCAAATACTGGAAAAGGATGGGTCAAGGAACAAGGGAGGACCTGACATCAGAGGTCAGGGTCACTTCAACATGAATTATCCTCATAATAAGCTGACAGAATCTGAAAGGATCTTTTCAAAATGGGGCCTGAGGGAGCTATAAATACACCCACAGGACCCGTAAGAAAGCAAATAGCTAACTTAAGGTGAAATGAACATGCTACCAGCTTTTCAAGACAGAATAAAACCGTAGGTGGTCTCTTCACTGAGTTTAGTCATCATTGTATTGGTACAAGCTTACCAAACAGAAACTTTCCTTAAAGAATTATGACGAAAATTCATTTTCCTTTCACAAAAGCTACATTTGAATTGAAAGGTTTTCAGACAGGACTGCACTTTCTCCAATGGCAGCATGATTCATCTCCTGAAATGGACGTTCCTCTCTCTTGCCTAGGATTGTCAATTGTTTTTCCAACCTTGTACTGTAAACTTTTGATCTTTTAGATTCTTCTGACCCAAATCTTTCTACTTTTCTAAACCCATTTCACAGTACGCCTCTCTCCTTCAACTAAATCCGTCTTATTTATTTATTTATTTATTTATATTTTATTTTATTTATTTATTTTTTTTCTCCCTGGTGGGTTTTATTTTTTATTTTTTATTTCTCCCTGGTGGGTTTTTATATGGGTATATTTATTTTTTTTAATGAAATGTGTTGTCAAATTGGTTTCCATACAACACTCAGTGCTCATCCCAACAGGTGCCCTCTTCAATGCCCATCACCCACTTTCCCCTCCCCTCCACCACCCATCAACCCCCAGTTTATTGTCAGTATTTAAGAGTCTCTTATGGTTGCCTCCTTCCCTGTCTGTAACTTTTTTTACCCCCTTCCCCTCCCCACCCCGGTCTTCTGTTGAGTTTCTCAGGATCCACATATGAGTGAAAACATATGGTATCTGTCTTTCTTTGCCTTACTTATTTCACTTAGCATAACACTCTCCAGTTCCATCCACGTTGCTATAAATGGCCAGATTTCATTCTTTCTCATCACCAGGTAGTATTCCATTTCATATGTATAAACCACATCTTCTTTATCCATTCGTCAACTGATGGACATTTAGGCTCTCTCCATAAATTTAATGTACAGAAATCAGTTGCATTATTATACACTAATAATGAAGCAACAGAAAGACGAATAAATAAACTGATCTCATTCACAATTGCATCAAGAATCATAAAATACCTAGGAATAAACCTAATGAAAGTTGTAAAAGATCTGTATGCTGAAAACTATAGAAAGCTTATGAAGGAAATTGAAGAAGATACAAAGAAATGGAAAAACATTCCGTGCTCATGGATTGGAAGAATAAATATTGTTAAAATGTCAATACTGCCCAAAGTAATCTACACATTCAATGCAATCCCAATCAAAATTGCACCAGCATTCTTCTCGAAGCTAGAACAAGCAATCCTAAAATTTGTATGGAACCACAAAAGACCCCACATAGCCAAAGTAATATTGAAGAAGAAGACCAAAGTGGGAGGCATCACAATCCCAGACTTTAGCCTCTACTACAAAGCTGTAATCATCAAGACAGCATGGTATTGACACAAAAACAGACACATAGAACAATGGAATAGAATAGAGAACCCAGAAATGGACCCACAAACGTATGGCCAACTAATCTTTGACAAAGCAGGAAATAATATCCAATGGAAGAAGACAGTCTCTTTAACAAATGGTGCTGGGAGAACTGGACAGCAACATGCAGAAGAATGAAACTAGACCACTTTCTTACACCATTCACAACAATAAAATCAAAATGGATGAAGGACCTTAATATGAGACAGGAAACCATCAAAACCCTAGAGGAGAAAGCAGGAAAAAACCTCTCTGACTTCAGCCACAGCAATTTCTTACCTGACACATCTCCAAAGGCAAGGGAATTAAAAGCAAAAATGAACTATTGGGATCTCATGAAGATAAAAAGCTTCTGCACTGCAAATGAAACAATTAACAAAACTAAAAGGCAACCGATAGAATGGGAAAAGATATTTGCAAATGACATACCAGATAAAGGGCTAGTATCCAAAATCTATAAAAAACTCACCAAACTCCACACCTGAAAAACAAATAACCCAGTGAAGAAATGGGCAGAAGACATGAATAGATACTTTTCTAAAGAAGATACCCAGATGGTCAACAGGCACATGAAAAGATCCTCAACATCACTCCTCATCAGGGAAATACAAATCAAAACCACACTGAAATACCACCTATATTATACCTATATATATACCTATACACCTATATACCACTAAATCGGGACACTATAAATGTTGGCGAGGATGTGGAGAAACGGGAACACTCTTGCACTGTTGGTGGGAATGCAAACTGGTGCAGCCACTCTGGAAAGAGTGTGGAGGTTCCTCAAAAAATTAAAAATAGTTCTACCCTATGACCCAGCAATAGCACTGCTAGGAATTTACCCAAGGGATACAGGAGGGCTGATGCATAGGGGCACTTGTACCCCAATGTTTATAGCAGCACTTTCCACAATAGCCAAATTATGGAAAAACCCATCTTATTTAGTATGATGAACATCGCAGTCAGAAGTGTTAAGCTTATCAGCCTTGTTCACATACTAACCTTGTGGTCTGGGCCCATCTTTAGTCGAGCATTAGTTTCTCTGCTGATATATATATATCATATATATATCAGCAGATATATATATATATATATTTATATATTTATATATATATAATTTGACATTTTTAATGAGATGTTAAAAAAAGAAATATTCCAGGGGTGTCTGGGTGGTTCAGTCGATTAAGTATCTGACCCTTGCTCTCTGCTCAGGTCGTGATTTTATAGTTCATATGATCGAGCCCCCCTGTCAAGGTTTGTGCTGATAGTGCAGAGTCCGCTTGGGATTCTCTCTCCTCCTTTCCCTGTTTGGGGTGAGCTCTTCCATCTGTTGCAAGATACATGTCATTCAGCATGGTTGCCCTGTATCACTGCTTCTTTTTTAAGTGTATATTTTGTGTTTCAAACCAAATGCAAAGCTTTGCAGGGCATAGAAAAAAAATTATAAATTTTTGTGTAGTAATTGCCTAGTACAGAGATTTGTTTATCGAAGGCAATCCATGAAGAGTAGAATCTGAGGGCATTAAAAGGAACTTTAAAAAAATCAGAGTCCATCTCCTTGTGTGATATGATGCTGATGATAATGCTGCTGCTGCTGATGATGATGAAGAAAAAAAATATACGTATGCATTTGCTCATGAATCTACCTTAAGATGGTGTTATTTTTTAAAAAAATAGTTTTTCGTTTTCTATAAGTATGATTTAATTCCTGTAAATATAGATTTAAAAATAATTCATGTCGGGGCACCTGGGTGGCTCAGTCGGTTGAGCGGCCGACTTCAGCTCAGGTCATGATCTCGCGATCAGTGAGTTCGAGCCCCGCGTCGGGCTCTGTGCTGACAGCTCGGAGCCTGGAGCCTGTTTCAGATTCTGTGTCTCCCTCTCTCTGACCCTCCCCCGTTCATGCTCTGTCTCTCTGTCTCAAAAATAAATAAACGTTAAAAAAAAATTTAAAAAAAATAAAAAAATAATAATTCATGTCAAATATCATGTTCGTGATGTAAGGATTCACATAAAATACTTTTAAATTTACATTTCTTTTATTATAGATTTTTTTTGAAAAGCAGTATTGATCAGCATATTCTCTCATGATGTATAATGAGAAAGTAGCTTTCTGTGGCATTATCAATATATAGCATTAAAAATGCATGAAATAGCGTGAGAATTTAAAACCTGAACCTAGACCAGGATGAGGATTTTTTTTTTTTTATGAAGGGTCATATAGTAAATATCTTAGGCTTAATGGTCTCTCTTGTAACTAGTCAATTCTGCATTGTTGTGCAAAAGTAGCCATAGACTAGCTAAGTGAATGAGCATGGATATAATCCAATAGACCCTTCATTTACAAAAACAGGGACGGCTTCTGGTCCATAGTTTGTGAAGCACTGATAGGCAATCATATCTGAGTTATCACATTAGTTTCCTATTTGTAGTAAGCCAGCGACTTTCTGGTTTTTCAATGGATATGTTTTATTCTATAAATCAACTCTCAAAATAAAATGCCCACTGCTTAATTGCGAGATTTTTCGTCATTCCCTTAACAAAAGTTTGGATCTATTCCTTTTCATAATTAGAGCATTTTATGGAAAGAATCCTGAGACATTTTGCCAGCTTTTGACTTATATTTTACTTATGTTTGATCATTAAAAAAATACAGATTCTAAGGGGCACATGCACTGTGATGTGTATAGCAGCAATATCAACAATAGCCAAACTACAGAAAGAGCCAACGTGTCCATTGACTGATGAATGGATAAAGATGTGTTATATGCCTACAATGGAATATTACTCAGCCATAAAAGAGAATGAAATCTTGCCGTTCGCAATGACAGGGCTGGCTAGAGTGTGTTATGCTAAGTGAAGTAAGTCAGTCAGAGAAAGACAAATACCATATGATTTCATTCATATATGGAATTTAAGAAACAAAACAGGGGAAGCGGGGAAAGCGAGAAGGGAGCACACCATAAGAGACTCTTAACGATAGAGAACAAACTGAGGGTTGATGGAGGCAGGTGGGCAGGAGATGGTCTAAATGGGTGGTGGGCATTAAGGAGGGCACTTGTGATGAGTACCGGATGTTATATGTAAATGATGAATCACCAAATTACACGCCTGATACCAATTTTACCATATATGTTAATTAACTAGAATTTAAATAAAAACTTGAAATTAAAAAAAAGACCATCATGGAGCTACTTTGTCTTTGTTTTTTAAATTTCTAGCATGTATGTGTAGATGTGTGGGTGTGTGTATAGATAGGTAATAAACATCAGTTAAAAGAGCATATAGTCTCTGTATTCAGAATGTGTAAATTGATATCATAGCTACATTATTATTTTATTTATATCTCTAATTTAATCTTTTTACCTTGACCTTGTGATTAATTTTGATGTGTCCTGAGTTGAAAGACTAATTTGCTCTTTTACGGAAAATAAAATCAAAGGTGATATCAAATTTAGAAGATGTTTGGTGATGACTTTTGGCAGATATGCAATATCAAGATCATTACCTACTTTGCTGATAATTGTGAAATTACGTAACGTATCATCACATTGTGCATAAATTGTGTTTTTCCAAAGTTCTACATTTTGGTTTCAACTTTTTGATTGGCCATTGAAAAACACTTTGTATTCCTCCTTGTAGGGAAGTATTAAGATCATTAAAAATACCAGATAGGCAAATAAGTCAATCTGGTTGAATATTTCATGAATCTAAAATGTTGAGACCAAACTGTGTTTTTTTACCCTAATTCCCCAAAGAGCTGTTTCCTTTGATAATCGTTATACCTCAGTATATAATATCGGTTGTTTATGATTAGGAGCCTGATAGTTTTATAGGAAGAAAAACCTTGAATTTAACACACTTTTTATCTACTTCATATATTTTATTACATTGCTAGGCATATTGTTCAGTTAATCTAACATTATTTTTATACAAGATTTTCCTAAAATGAAGGAAGTATTATACTAATTTATATTCAAATCTCAGTCTGGCTTCTACTTCAGAATATTTCCTTTCTTTGCAACTGTGTCATCAGAAGGTATTCCTACTCAAAATTAAAATGTTATTTGACAGTGCAATCCTTTGTAGTTTATACAATTAGATATATTTGTATTTATTAGCAATGAACTGAAAAAGATTTTCCCTTTATAACCCTAATATGTTCAGGTTACCCATATACTCAAAATAATTTCCATCTTTGTAGTATGTGTATTTTTTTCAATGACTTTGAAAAATGCTTTGCCAATTTATTAGTTTTATGAGCCAGTCTGCCATGTAATTAATTAGTTTCTAATAGGTAGAGAGAGCTATGGTGTCATTGGAAAGTAGTGCTTAAGGTTAATTCTTTGTCCCGATTTACCCAACATGCACAAACAAACAATCTCCTACTAATGTACTTTTTAACCAATTGTGTCAGCTATTTCATATGGCTATTTAACTTTGCAAATTTTAGTGCCGTTTTGAGAATGGTGTTAAGAAAACTGGACAGCTCCATGCAAAAGAATGAAACTGGACCACTTTCTTTCACCATCCTCAAAAATAAACTCAAAATTAATTAAAGACCTAAATGTGAGACCTGAAACCATAAAAATCCTGGAAGATCGCACAGGCAGTAATAACTTCTCTGACATGGGCCATAGCAACGTTTTCTAGATATGTCTCCTGAGGGAAGAGAAATAAAAACAAAAATAAACTATTGGGACTGTATCAAATTAAAAAGTATCTGCAGAGCAAAGGAACAATCAATGAAACTACAAGGCAATCTATTAAATGGGAGAGGATATTTGCAAATAACATATCCAATAAAGGGTTAGTATCCAAAACATATAAAGAAGTGATACAACTCTACACCCCAAAAACAAGTAATACAATTTAAAAAAATGGGCCGCAGATATGAACAGACAGTTCTCTAAGAAGACATCCAGATTGCCAACAGACATGTGTAAAGATGTCAACATCACTCATCACAAGGGAAATACAAATCAAAACTACAATGGGATATTACCTCACACACATCAGAATGCCTAAAATGAAAAATACAAGAAACAACTAGTGTTGGCAACGATCTAAAGAAAAGGGAACACTTTGGCACTGTTGGTGGGAATGCAGATTGGTGCAGCCACTGTGGAAAACAGTATGGAGGTTCCTCAAAAAATTAAAAATAGAACTTCCCTATGATTTGGTAATTGCACTACTGAGTATTTACCCCCAAAATGCAAAAGCACTAAGGTATACATGCACCCTCATGTTTAATGCAGCATTATTTACAACAGCCAAATTATGGAAGAAGCCTGAATGTCCATCAACAGATAAACAGATAAAGAATACGTGGTATATACATACAATGGAATATTACTCGGACATAAAAAAAAAAAAAAAGAATGATGTCTTGCCATTTGCAGCAACATGGATAGAGCTAGAGGGTATAATGCTAAGAGAAATAAGTCAGTCAGAGGAAGACAGATGCTATATGATCTCACTCATATGTAGAATTTAATAAATGAAACAAATGAGTGAAAGAAAAAAAAGAGAGAGAAACCAAGAAACAGACTCTTAACTATAGAGAAAAAACTAATAATTATCAGAAGGGAGATGGAGGGGAGGGGTGAGTGAAGTAGGCAAAGAGGATTAAAGAGTACACTTATCATGATGAAAAAAAATACATACTTAAAGGAAAGAAACCTAAAAAGGACTAATATTTATATGTGAAACACTAAACATCTGCTTTAGTAAAATTATTAATCAATATTCTTCATTTTGAAAAATTCTTTACTTTCAACCTATTTCCTTATATTTTATATATAAATCTTAAGTTTTAAGGATTGCCTTCCTAATTTATTAGCTGATACACTACCATGAAGAACGTACTATTGTGTTAACATTTCATCATTAAATAAAGCTACAAAGCTGAACATGTATATGAAGGAACATACACCTGAGTGAACAGTTTCTATTTGTTCAAAATCATTTACACAACGATTATTTGATTTATGACTCCTTTCACATCCAGAAAAAGGTGTTTTCCTTTACAAAAAAGTAAATGAAAACTGTTTTGCCACAAGAATTAAAAATAATGTAGGGGCATTTGGGTGGCTCAGTTGGTTAAGCATCTGACTTTGACTCAGTTCATGGTCTCACATTTCACGAGTTCAAGCCCTGCCATCGGGCTCTTTGCTGTCGGCACACAGACTGCTTCAGATCCTCTGTCCCCCTCTTTCTCTGCCGCTCCCCTGCTCATTCTCTCTCTCTCTCTAAGACAAAATAAGTAAGTAATATCAATATAATTTCTCTCATTTAGCTAATAATGTTGAGCCATAAATTAAAAGATAGATTTGATTTAAAATAAACTGATGGTAGTGTTGTATGCAAGTGTCGAATCACTATATTATACACCTAAAACTAATATTGCACTGTATGTTAACTAACTGGAATTTAAATAAAAACTTAAACAGGGGCGCCTGGGTGGCGCAGTCGGTTAAGCGTCCGACTTCGGCCAGGTCACGATCTCGCAGTCCGTGAGTTCGAGCCCCGCGTCGGGCTCTGGGCTGATGGCTCAGAGCCTGGAGCCTGTTTCTGATTCTGTGTCTCCCTCTCTCTCTGCCCCTCCCCCATTCATGCTCTGTCTCTCTCTGTCCCAAAAATAACTAAACGTTGAAAAAAAAATTTTTTTAATAAAAACTTAAACAAAGAAAAAATGATATAAGTATTTCTCAAAAAAAAACTTGATGGCAAAACATACAAGTTTTAATATGTAAATGCTTACTTACATCTTTAATATTTTATATGTATGTTTCTGAGTTATGTTTGAGAAACTAGACAAAACTAGACAAAAAAAAAAAAAATAGAGCTATCGTATGATCCAGGAATTTTACCTCTGGGTATTTATCTGAAGGAAAGAAAATCACTATTTCAGAAACATATCTGCACCTCCATGTTCACCGCAGCATCACTCACAGTAGCCAAAATATGGAAACAACCCAAGTGTTCATGAAGAGATGATTAGATATAGAAAATGTGGCATAAATGATATGTATATATACATGCATACATATATACAATGGAATATTATTTGGCTTTTAAAAAGAAAAAATCCTCCTTTTTGTAACAACATGGATAGATAGATCTTGAGGGTATTTTGCTAGGTGAAACAAGTCAGAAAGAAAAAGACAAATATTATATTTTATAATTGATCTGTAGAATCTAAAAAAAAAGCCAAACTCAAAAAAAAAAAAAAAAAGAGTAGAATGGCGGCTGCCAGGGGCTGGGGAATGGGGAAAATGGGAACATGTTGGTCAAAGGGTACAAACTTCCAGCTCTAAGATGACTAAGAATTGGGATCTAACACAGAGTACAGGGACTATAACTAACTATATTATACACTTGAAAGTTATTGAGAGAGTATAGCTTCAAAGTTATCACCACCATAAAAAATGGTAATTATGTAGGGGATATGTAACCTTATGGTGGTAATCATTTCACAATATGTACATGTATCAAATCATCATATTGTACACCTTAAACCTACACATGCCATTTGTCTGTACTACCTCAATAAAGCTGGGAAAAATATTGCTTGTTGAAAGATGGTCCTATTTTCCTGATTTGTATGCAGTTCAGAAGACATGAGACTTAACCATGTACCTTTGAGCAGACAAGCTTCTCTCCCTTCCCAAGCAGACATGTCTACCAATAGCTCATTGGGATTTGATAGCAAGATTGATTTGTTATAAGCATTTCTAAACTCTTAACTTTCAATTTGTGTTTCTTTCTAGTTGTGAATCAGCAACAAAGACCTGGGGAATCATACTCTGAATCACGGTATGGAGGGTCTGTTTCCTTATACTCTTATTAATAATAGATTTAGCAATTTGTCCCATCTTTGATGACCAATTAAATAGAGAAAATATATTGCATTTTTAAAAATAAAGTTCATTTATTTATTTTGAGAGAGACAGAACGCGAGCAGGGGAGGGCAGAGAGAGGGAGAACCCCAAGCAGGCTCTGCACTGTCAGAGTCCGATAGGGGACTTGAACTCACAGAGTCCGATGTGGGACTTAAACTCACAAAACTGTGAGACCATGACCCAAACAGAAATCAAAAACCATACACTCAACCGACTGAGCCACTCAGGTGCCCCTAAAATATATTGCATTTTAATTTGAGTTTCTTTTTTAAAATTTTTTTGTAAGTTTCTGTTAGAGAACTCACTTTTCCTTATAAGAGATATTCACGTTTTGAGGACATCTCTATATGTCTCTTACATATTAAAAACATTTTCCTCTTTATAATTTGTCCCTTCTTTTGTTTCTATGTCTTTGACATTAGGAGTCCAGTGTAGTCTAGGTCTTTTGCTATAAGAATTTATCATTCACTGTTCATGCTTTTGGGTTCTCTGCCTAAACCAAAGAATCACTTAATCTTGCTGAAGGTCCACACCTCCTGCCATTCCCCGTGAGTTAATGTCCTAGGGCTGTTATAACAACCTACTACAAACTGGGTGCCTTAAAACAACGGAAATTTATTGTCTCCGTTTTGGAGGCTAGAAGTCTGACATCAAGATGCAGGCAGGGCTGCGCTCTCTCTGAAGGCTGTGGAGCTGGGTCCTCTCATGCATCTGTTGGCTGCTGGTGGTTGCCAGCCATGTTTGGCATTCCTTGGCTTGTGGAAGCATCACTTCAATTTCTGCCTCTGTTGTCACATGACCAGCTTCTTTTTGTGTGTATCTGTTTCCACATCTCTGTTTCTAAGGATACTGAATTTAGGGATCACCTTAATCTGGAACAACCTCATTTTAACTAATTACATCTGCAAAGATCTTATTTGCAGGTAAAGCCACATTCTGAGGTTCCAGAAATGAAATGAATTTGGAGGATTCAGTGTTCACACAGGACATGCTATGTGGACAGAATTCAATGATGTGTTTCTTCCTTTGCTTCCAAAGGAGTTTTGTTCTTCCATCAAGCATCCTAAGACCTCCTGTACTTATTTCTGCCTGTACTTTTTACTTTTGGTCCCATGGCACACTTGGATTTCCATTCTGTTTGGATGAAGGATGAAGAGAGGAACTCAAGGAGCAGGAAGGGAAATGTACACATGAGATTCACAAATGCCCCTTGACACTCATGTCCACCAATAAAAACACGTGAAAATCTATTCCATTCTTCAAATTGGCCACATTCATTCTTCTTTCATCTTTGCCTTATGTGTGATTGTCATGTAAATTAGCATTTCCAACCCCTTCAAACTCCAAGACTCATCCTTGTCATTAATATTTAGTCAATAACAATCGAGCCACCATATGATGATTCTGATCTCCAGGTTGGTGATTCTCAGTCCTTTTTGTGAACTCCAGTTCTCGGTTGTTCTCCTCTTTGCTCCCCTAACTGTATGCCTGCAAGTTCATCCCAACCAGTTCTGACTGGGCATAACTAGGGCAGAGGCAAAAACAAGGGCAGGGAAGGGCCACGGCATACATGCAAAACCAAAACCTTAAAAATATTCTAAAAACTTGGGACTATTCAATTTTCAGCGAATTTGCCTGCTTCTATATGTGGACAACACACTTAGCGTCCTGGAGTTATTAGACTTCTAATATTCCGTCAAATAGTAGCATGGTATTCTCCTATGAGAGATAAACTGCTCAAAAATCAGATGAATTGGGGCGCCTGGGTGGCTCAGTCGGTTAAGCGTCCGACTTCAGCTCAGGTCACGATCTCGCAGTCTGTGAGTTCGAGCCCCGCGTCGGCTCTGGGCTGATGGCTCAGAGCCTGGAGCCTGCTTCCGATTCTGTGTCTCCCTCTCTCTCTGCCCCTCCCCCGTTCATGCTCTGTCTCTCTCTGTCTCAAAAATAAATAAACGTTAAAAAAAAATTAAAAAAATCAGATGAATCTTGTTAGGCAAGATGATAATTTCTGACATCAAGGATTAAAGGCTAGAATTAGTTACTTGACGTCAACGACTGAAGTGACCTATACCGAAAACCTTTGAAAAGTATCATCTCAACTCTCTAAGCATGATTTAAGGAAAATCTGCTTTGGGGCGCCTGGGTGGCTTAATCAGTTGAGTGGCCATCGTCGGCTCAGGTCACGAACTTGCAGTTCACGAGTTCAAGCCCCGCATCAGGCTCTGTGCTAACAGCTCCGAACCTGGAGCCTGCTTTGGATTCTCCCTCTCTCTCTGCCCCTCTCCTGCTTGTGCTCTGTCTCTCTCACTCTCAAAAATAAATAATAAAACATTAAAAGAAAAGAAAAGAAAAAATCTGCTTGAAGACCTCAGATTTTGAAAATAAAATCTCTAATCTTAAATTTTCCTCTTTTGCTCATTGCTTTAATCTCTGGCTCACTGTGATTGTGATTATAGCTCATCAAACCTAGTCAAATGTATTGTTATTATTATTATTATTATTACTACTACTATTATTGGGATGACAGAGTTATTTTAATTGTAGAAAGCATCAGCATTTGTGATTGACCTCCTCTGATCATAGTACTAAGAAAATGCCTTTCTGGATAAGTAATGATTTCATCCCAGTCCAGTTAAATCAGTGCCCTAAGAGATGAATGTAACCCAATGCCAATGAGCCTGCTCAAAGAAAAACTCCACAAGAAGTATGGCTAGCTTACCCACTTCAAAAGACCAGTTGTTTTGTGTTGTTTTCTTTTTCTCCCCCACTTGTACTGTGTTCTGTTATAACCGACTCCCTGCTCACTTGGAAGCACATCAGGTTTCATAAAAACATAAATCTTTGTCTCCGATTTCTCCTCGTTTTCTTGTTATGCTGGAGAGGTAAAATCAAGCAAATTATCATTAGCTGGAAAAAATATCTGAACATGAACCCCCCCCCCCCCAGATTAAGAGCTGCTTGCTCCATGAGATTGGGTTCACTGTGTGTCTAAAGAAAGTCATGATTCATTAACTATAGCTTGTAACAATCAAATAAACAAAACCCTGCTCTAGAAGGCATCCATTAGCACGTTGAAGTGCATAAATCACTAACCATGGGACTTAGGGCTTAACCATTTGCCAAAACAGCTGTTTTTCTCAGTTCAAATAATGAAGAGAAAAAACAGCTGAAGCCAATTAGTGGATAAGCATTCATTCCCAAATATCTGAGACAGTTGAGTGGTTTATTTTGCAGGACAGATATGTTGTTATTCAGATCCAAAGAAGAAAGCTCCTTTTACAAAAAATTGAAGGTTTTACATTAACCCTTGTTTGCACTGGGCTCTCCTCCAAAGAGCAAGCAGAGAAATAAACAAACATGTAAACAAACAAATAAAAAGCTAATTAAAATCCAGTGTTCGTGAAAGCAGTGCAGTGAATTATTTATTTAGGATTGTTTCTTTGCTCAGAGAATATTTTAAGCACTCAGGAAGACCAGGAATGTGAACACAGGATTCTAGTGCAAAGGAAGATATCTGATTTCAAATGGAAATTATGTTTATGAAAGAGAAATGATCTATCAAACAGAAATAGACTCTTAAAAAAGACTGAGTACATTTTCCATACGCAGATTCTAAAAGATCTATTTTCAACCAAGGAAAAAATGTAAACACATTGTATTTTAGCTTGGAATCACCATCATTGTTAGCAAATTCAGTGAGTTTTCAGCAGGAATCCTTCAGTAGAGAATTCTGTAGCTTCTCCTGCTACAATAAAGGCATATTCTAGAACTTTCCTTTCTTTGGTAGTCCTGATAACGAAATTAATTAATATCAACCACTATTAAATCTTCAATAAACGCGACATATTTTCCTCAAAGGAATCATCACAGAGAAGGCACCAATAAATAATCTTCCCAATAAAGACTGCCTCAATACAGACAGAAAAGAGTAAGGACTGTGCAATTAGATCGGCTGAATTCTAACTGGGCCACTTACTAGTTAGGCAACATCTGGTAACTCAATTTTGAAATCTTTCCGAACCGCTTATTTCTTTGTCTATATACAGTGGATACTGACATCTTTCTCACTGGCTCGCAAAGTTGTGTTATGAAATTTAGATAAGCTATTTAGTTTTTGAAGTAGTAATTGTGAAATAGAAACATAACATATGAACTTATCTACAGCTCAGTTCTTGCTAGTGAAATGTGAAAATTATGTAAAAACTGGCTAATACTCTGCCTGTCAGAAAATGAGCACTCCAGATCAATGGTAGCTATTTTCATTATTGTTTAAGAAATTTTTGTGTCATGAGATGTAGGAGACACTGGGCCTTTACAATTAGGGCCGAATGGATTGATCATTTAAAAAGTTTGATTATCTAGGATAAAATCATAATTTCACTTTTGGGGGGGAATCTGTCTTTCTGGAGGGAAGTCATTGAGTATGTTGATTTGAGACAATTACCTGCTTGCTGGCCTTGGGAAGTCCTAAGGATGGGGAATAAACCAAAACACAGTTGCTTCGGAGAAGATGTGAAGTACTATAGTGGGGTCGCTTGTCCTAGTGGAAGCCTGGAACAAACCCAACTTCTAGTACAGAGATGTGGAGTTCCACCAAGAGAATGGATAGATTCACTGTCAATGATGGTAAGAGAGCAGACAATTAAGGACCTCTGAGGGAAATGAGAGAATCTCCTCCTTTTGGAGACATAGCGGGTTAGGGACTGAACCCCGGGAAGGAGAGAGCTGTTTATGGGCAAAGGGAAGATAGGCTAGATATCAAGAGATGATGGAATATCTGGGATGGGATGAAAAATTAACCTTGCCACAGTTAGGCAGTCAGGGGCCATGGAGCCCAGTGGGGAAGCTGGGAACTCGGAGCACTGTGGCGGCCATCTCATTCTCTCCAACGGTGCATGTGAGTCCCACTTTCAACTGCATCTTGACAGGATTGACTATTCACAGTAAAAAATACAATCTTGGGTAATGATATATAAATATAGGATATAACCCAACAGTGACCACACTGATATGACATGCTTTATTCTTGTAACTGCTTACGTTTCTTGACATCTTTATCCCTTCTTGGGCATGGGAAGTCTACGCTTCTTTTAATCTGGAGAAGCAGAAGAGTTAAGCAGTTTTGAATTCAGCTCAGTTGTGAAACTTCTGCTCTTTATCCAACATGAAGTCTCCGTCTCAGAGCTTCCTTACTTTTTCTGCCAGATTTTCCCCTCCTTTACCTCTGGCTGTTATTTACATTCCCCACAGTTTATGTATGTTGGTTCCCACAAGGCAGGAGTGAGGTAGTTACATACCTAGTCTGTTTGTCTTGCCTTCTGTCTCTGGCCAGTGCTGTCCTCTGGTCTCTGCAATAGTACAGCTGGAAGCAGAAGGGGGAGGGGCTGACAACGTGGACCTGGAGGGTTCAGCTGTCCTGTCACATCCAGGTTGTGGGTAGGCAACGGACGGTAGCTAATTCTGCTTCAAATCTGCATGTTTGATTATTGGCACAAATAAAGGTATTTCTACCTGTTGGCTTGCATTCATTTCTCCTTTTGAGGCTTTTTTTTCCTTTGTCTTTTTATCTACTGTGGTTTTTAGTTTCAACTTGTGTGAAAATGTGACAGAAAAGATGTTAATGCTGGGGCACCTGGGTGGCTCAGTCGGTTAAGCAACCAACTCTTGATGTTGGCTCAGGTTATGATCTCAAGGTTGGTGAGACTGAGCCCCATGTTGGGCTCTGTGCTGACAGCGCAGAGCCTGCTTGAGATGCTCTCTCTCCCTCTTTCTCTGCCCCTCCCTGCTCACTCTCCCTTTATCTCAAAATAAACAAATAAACATTTTTTAAAAAGTTAAAAAAAAGATGTTAGCATTTTATCAAGCAAGTTCTTGTGATTGCTGTGTGCTTTTTTTGTTTACCTTTGAATTGTATGTTTTGACACACAGAATATATTCTTTGTATTACCTTTAAGTTTAAAAAGCATTCTCTATGAAATATATTAACAAATTAGTGTGCATAAACTTTAGATTTTCTAAATAAAGACAATGAGCAAAACTATATTAAAATGTAATGAAATCTAGAGAAACAGATCAGGAAAAATATTCTCATTTAATATTATAGAAAGATTTAATATTATAGATGGTATTACAGCACAGCATAAAAATAATTCATTTGGATTAGAAATTTAATATTCATTATAAATGCATTGAGAACATAAACACTTCATAAAAAGGAAACATGCATGATCTTATAAATACAATAATTATAATTTCAATAATATTTGATTTCAGTCATTGTTATTTGTATACATACATAACTTTTGGAAGAGTGTGAGAAAAAGTTTAATGTGTCTCAAACATTTAACTCTTTCTGCTCACCAGTCCTATACCCGTGCTTTAATAAAATCACCTTTTTGGGGCACCGGGGTGGCTCAGTCCACCTGAGCATCCAACTTTGGCTCAGGTCATGGTCTTACAGTTCGGGAATTTGAGCCCCGCATTGGATGAGCTCGAGCCTCACTTTGGGACTCATTCTCTCTCTCTCTGCCTCTCTCTCTCTGCCCCTCACTCACTCGCAGTCTCTCTCAAAAATTAAACAAACAAACAAACAAATAAATAATCTAAGCTAAAGAAAAATAATGTGCATATATATAAGGTAAATTGGTTAGGATAGTTATCATTAAGGTGATTCTTGGGAGAGCGTCGCCCTTACTGTTTGGTAAGGAGTGTAATTGGGAAAAACTAGAAAAGCAATGTAGACATTTTATAAAAGAAACCATAAATAAATCTCTTACTGAGGATATTCAAGACTGAGGCATTCATACTAAGGAAATAATTCTGAATAAGCAAAAAGAAAAAATCTATGAGCTACAAATGCGAATGTAATTAATTATAGTATATAAGGGAAAACAAAAAATAGTCTATTTGTCTTATGGGGAATTAGCACACTGTATTTCAATAAAAGTATGATATACCTATTAAAATTGTAAAAATTAAAAGAAGTAAACATTATACCAGCTCTCTCAAATGAAAATATCAAACACAAAAGGACATTTACATTCTGCACATTCTATGAATGTACCTGCACATGTAAAGGAACACTGCTAACAGAACAGTTGTATTTGCATAGTCAAAAAATCCAATGAATGCATTTGCTTTTATCTTTTCTTTAATGTTATTGTATTTTTTTCAAATAATTTGTGAAAGATATAATCATGCCAACAAGATAAGTATAATAGTAGCATTATGTTTGTCTATGACTGTGGCATTTCCTGACAGCCTGCAATTTCGTCATTAACCTCTCTCACCAAAGTATTTCCTCATCTCCAGCAGGAAGCCCTAATAACCACAGCACTAGGATTTAGAATTCGCCACACCATTTCACATTCTTTCCTAAGACTTTTTTGATGGATTCCCTCATCCTTCATTAGGGCAGATCCATTATCCCGTTCTGTGCACTTGAATGTGCGCTGGAAAGATGAGCCCGTTGTCTGGGATTCTTATTTCGGTGTTTGTATTAGAGGATAAAAGCTTCAAAACAAGACCCTTTGTTTGAAAATTTTCCTTTGGATCCCACTTAAAAGGCAGAGAAATGCTCAAAATAGCATCCCACAAGTCGTTGGCAGGGCTGCGATGTGTTGAAGTTTTCTTTATCCTCGAAATTGGCATTCGCTGAAAACTTTTTCAAAGGTAGTAGATACATTTAAGGAGGAAGAGCTGGAAGCTTCAATGAGTGTTCGATTAAATTAACGAGTCTGATTCTCCGACCTCTGGATTGGTATCAGGGTGACACTAATTATCTATAAAACCTTTTCACATCCTCTACTCTCTACATCAGCCAAGAAAGAAACTTCCTCCCAATGTAGCACCAGTGAGCTTTCGTGGCTTTTTGTGGAGTGGTATCTGTAGCATGGCTAAAAATTTCCTAAGATATTTAAAAATTATTGTTACTTTCAGCAAAGTAATATTAGTCATCTCTTTTTCATGCAAGGGAGGAATAAGAAAAAGACACACAAGAACCCTTTTGGTGGGCCTGCTGTTTTTCTCACTGGCTTTGCTTTAAAGGCATTTCTGCAGCGTGAGCTGCTTTGATTTATGGTCACGTGAAGTGATCCCTAACGTCCCTCTTTTGTTTCTGTGTTCTATGTAGTTGCCAACCCTTCCAACAGAGTCTACTATTCTGGAATTGGTCTAGTTGCGGTTGAAAGGAAGTTTGGTTTATTTGCTTTCAGAGCTTCTCAAGTCTGCTTTTGTGTGCGTGTAATAAACATAGGAGGAGCTGGGGTTCTCAATAGCAAGGTAATACTTTTCACAACCCTCCCTCACTTTCTGTATGACGTTATTTCTTTGTGTTAATCATACTGCTACCGCGGTACCCTTACTGGAAAATTTGTAAGCCCTAGTAAATGCATTTAAAACTTGAAACTAATGACTTTCTAAGTACATTTTCTACTACTGTCGTTGTTTCTCTTATGCAGGCAAATAGTGATTTTGTAGGAAATTAGTCCCGATTGAATTACAGTGAAACCTTGGATTGCGAGTAACTTGTTCTGTGAGAGTTCCACCAGACGAGCAAACATTGCTAATAAATTTTAAATTGATAAATGAGCAATGTCTTGCAATACAAGTAGTATGTGACACCGAACATCACGTGATCACAACTGAGCCAATGATTCTTGAGATTCACTTTGATATACGAGTGCTTTAGATTACGAGCATATTTCCGGGACGAATTATGCTTGCAAAACAAGATTTTACTATAATATCTCACCAAAACTGATAGGTACAATATTTCCTATCAGTATTTCCTATTGCTGTATTTCTTTATGTATCTAATATGTTGCAGTCTAACAATGTATCTGCAGTGATAGCATTTTACTGTGAGTATTAAGACAGGAAAAAAAAAGCCTCTTCTATTTCTCGTTAGAGGCATATGTGATAATCAGTCCCAGACTAAGCTTCAGGTTTTCCTTCTTCAGTTGGCTCAAGGTTTCTTCTAGGATAAACAGGAGAAATCATTCCCTAGAATTGCCTTCCACTTTGGGAGCATGCTGACCCATATATCATCAAAATATCATTTATTAAGAAGCAACAATATATTACTTAGGAAATAAAAATTCAAGGATCTAAGTCTCACTATGTCCTTACAGTGTTTAAGGAAGAGTTACCCATCATCTTGCAACATACCCTTTCCAGCTGGAAAGCTGATACATGACAGAGTTGCTCTTATAATGTCACTGCCTGGCTGATTTAGTGTTGAATTGGCAATCTTTTCATGGGTCTATGCTTTGTATTCATCTTTTGCCTCCATGTCTCATCCCAGCCAGTCTGGTTCCTAACCAGTGCTTTGCAAACTTTAACGTGCATACAAATCACCTGTTAAAATACAAATCTTGTAAAAATGCAGATTCTGATTCTGGAGCTCTGGGGCCTGAGATTCTGTACTTCTAATAGCTCCCAGGTGATGCCAATGCCGCTGGACCACACTTAGGATTAATAATAGCAAGTCTCTAGGCTATCAAGGATCATCGCTAACTCTCCTTCGATGCTATGTAGAGCATCTAAGAGACCTTGAGAGCTTCCAGGTACAGTCTTTCGTTCTTCCAGTTCACCTCAGTAGAACGACTGCTCTGATATTCAGTTTCCATAATTCCTCTAGCTCCTTACAGCTTAATCATCCCTACATGTCTTCCACAGCCATTGTGCTGGGGAAAGCAACTTTGGCTGGGAAAGGTAGTTCAGGCGCACGATGGGTCAGGAAGCAAGGTGGAAGGCTAATTTGAGGCTACAGGCCTAAATAAAGCTCAGACAACAGGAACAGAAATGACACGTGTCAAGATAGGTTAAAGGATATACTAATTTGTGCTAAAAGCTGCAAATCAAGAATGAATGAAACAAGTGATAGATTATAGATGCACAGTCAAGGAACAAGAGGAAAAAAAAACAACAAATATCCAGGTTGGCTTGGCATTCCCAAGAGACAAATTAGAATAGGCAACATGGCGCCATTATTTTGTCATTTGAAATGCCTGACAGAGCTGGGCTTCTGGACATGTCTATCCAGAGCTGGGCCTCCGATAATTCCAGGAGGCATTATTCACCTAGACTATGTGAAAGGTGCTTCCCCAAATTATACAATGTCATCTTTAGTCTCATTCATCTGACTCTCATAGCAATAGACTAAGGATACGCTTGAGTTGTTATAACTGCACACATGTTTTCCAAAAGAAACTTCCTGTTTCCAGCCCTTTGGCTTTGAGTCAGTTGCTCCTAATCAAAGAAAGATGATCAGTGCAAGTTCTTGCCTTGCCTGAGATAAGGTTAAAGGCTTGGCTGCCTAAAAAGATACCTAGCCAATATTGTGGTTGAGAAACCTAAAAGTTTACTTCTCTCTCATGTAATAGTTCTGAAGTGAACTTTTCAGGTGAGTGGATACTCTGCTCCAGATGGTAATTCAGAGATCCAGTCTCACGATTGATGTGCTGTCTTCAATGGATGACTTCAAGATTGTTCCACTCTTTGTCTTCCCATCTACTGAAGAGAGAAGCTCAGCATCGGGTCAATCAGAAATCATACCCTTGTACTGGCTCACATTTTATTTATTGGAGCTAGTCATGGGGCCACAATCAGCTGCAGAGAAGCCAGCACCTGTGTCCTAGATGGGGCCTAGGGGTTGATCATGTCCCAGCAACAATTACTGATTATCTTTAATACCAGAGAGTCTTTTAGTGCCCTAAAATGAGTAATTTTTAATTTAACTAAAAGTTATTGATTACTTTCCATATGAGTAGACATATCTCTTCTTCAAGCCACTGCAATATAATAATCCAGAAATGGAAAAGCTGTCATGATGATCTCTGGTTTATTCCAATCGGTAGGGTTCCCCCCCATCCCAGGGTACCTGAGAAAACCCTAGCTTTCACTTACTCCAACAGTGTCATTATTATGGTGCCACATAATATACTGGTCTGGACAATAAATTAAAGAGTTACCCTACATCAAGTAGCAAACAAATTACTTAGAATCACTACAGCAGAACACTGCTCAGGAAGCTTTAAGCCCCGTCTGGAGAATTAGCTCCATTCCAAATTTCCAACATCCCTTTTGCACCATGGTAATACACTGTGTATTACCTTGGTATCTAATACACAACAGGAAATTGCAGCTTTTGAACATTTGCTATATATATGCATTGCCTTTTTCCACATGTAATACTATTAATTTTTCTTAAAATATTTATTTCAATATTTTGAAGCAATATCGATTCATTTGTGTATGGATATATTTATCATTCCATCAATGATGAATCAGATTATACATTTCAGCATCTTTTTTCATCACTGTTTTCACTCCCATTATAGTTTGATGTCTGAGGTCTCTCTGTGACTAATGCATAAAACTTAGTATAAGCTGAGCTTCCAAAGCTAGATAAATGGAAAATATCTCTGAATAGCTATTTGCACTTGCATCAGGCACTGATTAAAACTGGGGGAGGGGCGGTGTAGAAAAGCCTGAACTTTATCCATAAAATGCTGATCATTTGCATTATATTACCTCCATGACTTAACATATATTACTCTAACAATCACTGGGCAAGACCACCTTTTTGTTCTTTAAAACATTTGGTATCTTAAACATTAGGTTATTTTTTCTCTCTTATTGTTCAATGATTGACTTTTATGAAAAGTGCTGAGATATTGGTTGATGGACATATCAAAAAGAGCCACGCATTTTGAAGCGTGTAATGAAAATATTTCCAAGTATGTAAAACTAAAGGAGATTTAATTTCAAAATATATCTCTTACTGGTAATAATCTTCAATAATCTGATTTGACTTAAAAATTGTGGGTTTTTAAGAAATATGGTAAGATCTATACAGAACAGAGCTCTTTCCATGTTAGAACCCTAGAAGAAAACAATATCCTGTCACTGTTAGAGAAACTGATTGCCGAGGAAGAGCTGGAATAAAGCCAAAATTGAATCATGTATGTCTCTATTAATAAAACGAGATACTCACCAAAAAATGATCATATTTTCTTTCCAGGTCCAAACTGTGATTAATATTCACACTTCAGAAATATGTGTCTAGAGAGAATTTATTTTCCATCAAAAGGTGCCTTCTTTTCAGGAAGATTCGTCTGTTGCAAAGTAAATTAGTCATCTTGAAGGATGTTAGTGTATTGATGTCAGGATGATTTATTCAGCCTTTTGCAAGTCAAACTTGGGAGTAACGTAAGTAAAATATCCATCACTACGCTTTTGCAGTCAGCACTGATGGCACAGAATTGCCTTGAGTACTATTTCTGTTTTCCTACCAGAGCCAGGTGTTGGTATGCACGACAAAATGGGAGCATGAGATCAGAAAGCATGTGGACACAGATGAGTCTCAGCAACTTGAACGTGCATGTGCGTGCTAGGTACCTGGCAGCGAAACACAGCTGTAGTCATCTGGCAGGTAGATCTTTGCTATTTGGTCCAGGCCCCAGGAAAGTTCTGAGGTACATAATTCTGCAGAATTCATGGGTAGGCCCTACTTTTCACTTTAAATCTCGGTGTCTCAGATGATCGCTCTGATTCATCAAAGAAGTGATTCCCATAAGTGAACTCACATGTGGATGTTTCGAGTCCCTGACCTATTTTATTCTATGGCATGCTTCTATGTCCTCTGCCTCCCCGGAGGTATCACATTCTCTCATGGTCAGAGGTTGTGCTCTCTGTCGCTTGTTTGCATAATCCCTTCACGTTAGAGAAGTGGGTGGAGACAGCTGCGTTCTACCTATTGAAGGACTTTTCCATAATGGCACAATCCGGAGAAATAATGTTTTCGTAATTCAAAATGATCGCAGGCTGTTCGAAAAAGTCCAGGAACTCCAAAAGAATGCTAAATACACAAGTCCAGTTGAATGAGTCAAATTAAGAATGTTTCCACTGAAAATATTACCACATTTCGAAGGGGGTTTGTATGCAGTGGCCTGATATCAAGATAGTTTGTGTATAGGGTGTGGGGGGGGACGCGGTGTGCGTTGTTACTGACTCTATTATACCACTTATAAAACTTAAAATTGGAAATAAAGCCTTCTTAAGAGATCATAAAAATAAAACTTTTTCGTGAGGCAATTTTGAGTTCTCCATTAATTCGGTAGATATGTACTGATCATTTATGTGTTAGGTACCCTTCTAGGCACTATAGGTACAATGATGAGCCACACAGACATGACCTTTGCTTTCCTGGAGCAATTGGATCTTTGCTTTCCTTCCTGGAAGGAGACAAGATCATTTCAAAGTTATAAATAAAATGAAGGAAAAAAGAAGCAGAGTGTGACTTGGGAAGTAGACGTTTCCAGGGGTTCCTAGAGATAAGGTGCTTTGGAAAGGAGTTTGAAAAGCAGATGCCTGAAAAATGAAAAATGCCCAGGCACAAAAAGAGCCTGCAATGCGCTCCAGCTAAGGAAGAAAAATGCAGCGTTCTTCAAGGAGTGGTGCAGTTAGGGAAACAAAAGAAGGTGTTGTATCTAGCAGCAGGCAAAGAGGCAGTGAAGTGAGATAAATAGGAGGGGTAGGCAAGGCCCAGACGATGTAATTCCCTTGTAGGCTGTGGTCAGAGCCCCCCAGGTTGAGTTCCCCTGGAATCAGTCTCTAAGACAGAAACCCTCATGGAGGAGTTTATTAGAAGTACTCTTAGGATCAACTTTGGAAGGCTGCGATGATTGGGGGTAGGGCAAAAGGAGACAATAAGCTACACTATAGTTCCAACAAAGGTATTCGCCAACTCCGCGGGAGCACTGGAGCTGGGACGGCTCTTTAGAGTGTCCCAAATGGTCCTGCAACATCCATCAGGTAGTGGATATGGGCTTCTCCCGAAAGGAAGCCTGACTTTGGGAGAAGCACTTTTCTTCGGCCAAGACAATCTACCAGGAAGGCTGATACCTGAGGGCTGGCTTGGCCATGTTCCCAACAGCTCATGAAATAAGTGCTTTGTTCCTGAAGGGACATCTGCACATATGGATTTTATTTCAAGCACGATGGGAAGCCACTGAAGAGCTTTCAAAATGAGGTATTATAATCTGATTTACATTTTCATATGATAGCTCTGGTTGTTTTTTGAAGAATATAGAATGCAGTAGTAGAATCGGGGAAACAAAGTATAATATTTGTATAAAAGCAAAAGGATCGGTCACATCTGCCCACTGTTATTTAATCTTGATGACTGAAAGTCGTAAGATTGAGACACATGACGGGAAACAATGTTTATTCAGATTTAGCGATACCAGGCCTAGTAAGAGAGTCAGTATGATTTAATCGAATGTTCCTTCACTCAGTTTCTCCTGAAATGAGAAACTGTTCATAATTGTGGTTTGTGTGTATGTGTGTGCACCCGTGTGTGTGTATGTGTGTACGTGCACATGCATGGGCGTGCACACAAATGTGTGAGAGAGAGAATTTAATTCTTTCTTCTTTATGAAGTTAATCTGAATTTTGGTTTTAAAGTTTTCCCCTTCAAATTTCTGGATTCAGATTCTCACTTAAGAGGCTCCTGATGGAGCTTGTATGATAGATCTTCACAGTGGGGCATCAATTTCATCTCTTGGAAAGAAATCTCAACATATTTATCTAACTGGCAACTTTTCAGAGTTTGTGGTAGGCTCACTTCCATTCCATGAGAAGTAAATACTCCAGGGGCGCCTGGGTGGCTCAGTCGGTTAAGCATCCGACTTCGGCTCGGGTCATGATCTCACGGTTCAGGAGTTCAAGCGCCGCGTCAGGCTCTGTGCTGACAGCTCGGAGCCTGGAGCCTGCTTCAGTTTCTGTGTCTCCTTCTCTCTCTGCCCCTCCCCCCCTTTCTCTCTCTCTCGAAAATAAATAAACATTAAAAAAATTATTTTTAAAAAGAAGTAAATGCCCCTTGGTTGATTAACCTACGGATAAGAGGATAACGTGGCTCAGTGGCTATCAAATGGAAACACAAAGAAGATCTTCACAGTAATGGGAGAGTTCTATATCTTGGTTCTGATGGTGGTTACACCAATTTTCATATGTGATACACTGACCTACAGCTATACACATTCGTTGTACCAATGTCAGTTGCCTGGTTTTGCACCATATTGCACAATGGTTATGTAAATTCCAGCACCTGGGAGAAACTGCATGATAGATCTGGAAGACTTCTTTGTTCTATATTTCCAACTTCCTTTGAATCTGTAGTTACTTCAAAATAAAAAGTTTTAAAAACTATTTGTTTTGCATGACAGAGGCACTAGAGGATGCCATCCCACACTCTCCTTGGATCATCATACCTACTCTGATGATGCAGACCACTGCAGCTACATTGTGGACTGGGAACCTCTATTCCACTTAGACATCCTCCCCACTGGGTTCTAGACCACATGGTCATCTGGCTATCCCACAGTCACCCCAATTCAATATGTCCAGTATTCACTCCTTTCCTTGAAACAACTACACTTTTTGTATTCAATCTATGTCTTGTATGCACTGAAATTCTTAAAGTTCTCCAAAAAGTTCTTCACTCGGCTTTTACTTTTAGTTCATGTTGATTCTGTATTTCTGTGTCAGACCCTTCCGCATCTTTCTAGACCTTCTTAAATGTCTCCTCTTTGATGAAAGTACACCATGGATCCTGCATCCATACTTTCATAGAAGTATGGAATATAACGTGAAATATTACTGAACTGTAACACGATGACTTGTATGCCTGCCTGCCTTCTGTACGAGCTTGTAAGAATCTCCAAATTATTATTTTAAATTATATATTATGCTTGTGACACAGGAAGGAAAAATCCATTTTTATTAAATGAACAAATGAATGAATAAGTTCAATTATTGACCTAGTCTATACAATTGCTGGTGGTGACCACAAAATGAATTCGTATTAAAAATATTTGCTATATATATTTTACATTTCCCAAACACTTTTAAATAATTTGTTTGATTCTCACAAAATCCATCCTAATCAGCTAGCAGGGATATTATTATCCTAATTTAAGAGCTAAAGGAGCAGAAGAGAAGTGTTACCTGACTTGTTTGAGGATCATGGTTCATACAGTGAAAGAGTAAAGGTTAGAATCCACATTTCCTGATTTACATTCCAGTGTTTGTTTGTTTGTTTTTACAACATACTATTATTACTGCTATCTTAAGCTGTATCCCACATACCTGTGACATATTATAATACATACAGTTAAATTTTTTAATTAATTAATTAATTTATTTATTTTGAGAGAGCGAAAGAGCACAAGCACACAAGTGGGGGCGGGGCAAAGAGACAGGCAGAGAGAATCCCAAGCAGACTCCATGAACATGGGGATTGATCTCATGAATGGTGAGATTGTGACCCGAGCCGAAATCCAGAGACAGACACTTAAAGTACTGAGTCACCCAGGCACCTACACAGTTAGTTTTTTAGATAGTGTGTTTATATTCTGTTTTCTAAAGCATCTTATTAAATAGTTCTCAAAAGAAAGCCACATGAAGAAGGTCCATATTCTTGAGCATTCTGTACAAACGGAGAACTGAGATGTAATGTTTCTGATCCCTCATTTAGCCTATATTCTCAGTTTAGCCCTGCTTCTTTGTGCTTTAATTCCAAGTGATGGGGCACTTAATATGACAAGGTATGCATGCAGCTTTTTCTTGTTTTACGGCTTTATGAACAAGCAGAGAAATTAACATTCTGCGAGAGGAAAAAAGTCTGAAATGCAAGGTCTCTGACATCTGTTTCCCTCGTTTACTTGGATCTTTTAAGATCAGCTTATCTCTCTTGGCTCTTGGGGTCTGAAATTGAAAACATTTCTTTGATTTATGTATGTTGCCATGATTTATGCACTGTTAAAATGAATATCAGATGGTTTTATATTTTTGCAAAGGCAATAGCCCAAACAGGTAGATTTTATCTTATCATCTGAAAACCAAGATGCTGAGTCATGGTTCAAAGAGCCTTGCTTAATTGCTTCAACTACTTTGCTATTTTAAAGACTTGGCCTGAGCAAAAGTTAATTTAAATTGAGTTGTAAAACATACATCCAGAACACATTCACTCAGTACCTGGACATAGATTGAAAGAGCTTGGAGAGGCCTTTCACAGGAAGTTAGGCAAAGGTACAGATAATTTCCATTGTGAAGGGAAGTAATGGCTGGAGGGAATTGCACCACCAAAGAGAAGGGTGCACTTGGATGGTACAAATCAAGAAATGCTTGCTTTATGACAGCAAGAATCCCTCAAGGGAGAAACAATAATCAAGTGGCTATTAAACATTAAGTAAAAGGCCTAGAGCAACTCTTGTAAGATACCTTCACAGGAAATTCAAACCTGATGAATCACAACGAAATCTATGGAAGTGGCTTGATTTTCAGATTTGTTCATTTTTTCTTTTTTTTTTTTTTTTTAATGAATGACTTGGTGACATGAAGCCAGAAGACGTCAGACACTACAGTGTCCCTTAATCCACTGTCCCACCAGCAAATGTGTTCCTGCTTATTTCGACTAGTAAATAGAGATAAAATAGGTTAGTCAACTGATACTACTTTTATTTAGTGGATGCCATATCTGAGGTCAGCATGGGGAGTAGCTATAAAATAACATAGGTATATGCTTTACTGCTGCACCCCTACATAGCAAATACTCAAAGTCTTACTAAATCATCTTAAGAGTTTGTATTTGCTTACGTTATGCTGCATGTAAACGCACATTGGTGAACATGAAACATTGCAGAAGGAGCTTTCCAAGTGAACCATCCAGCTCCACTCACTCTTCAAATGAAAAATGTGCACCCCTTTGAACTCCATGTTGCCATACTTTTTCTGAATGTTACTGCTTACTAGAGATATAAGGCTTGTTGACCTGGAATGCACCTTTCCCATCCACGCTGTAGGACCTTGAAACTATGTCACAACATGACCGATTCAATCTTTGTGGGACCTTAACAAATAACCTTCCGCCTTCTTGAAAGCTACTCCAAAAGATTTTGTTTATGAAATCAGGATCATGGGATGGGGGTGGGGAGGGATGGGGTGTGGTTCTGGGGGTAGAACAAAAGAGCGGGCAGGATACAGGAGGAAGAAGTAGCCACATGCTTAGCCTTACATATCTATTCCATGAGAGGGACTGAAAAGAAAGGAGGAGGCCAAGTGACTCTAGCAAGTCACTTGGTGGTTGAACTGGCCGTCAATGCCTTCCCTCTGTTTACTTTCTCCATTACACGCCTAAACCTGCATGTGATTTGAGTATGAGCTGACTCCGTTTTAAATTGGGAACACGGATCTGGGAGAATTTCTTAGGAATCTAGAATGCTAACTCTGCTCACTTACAAATAATGTCGGTCCTGAACAACAAACTACAAACTTGATTCTGAAACTTTACTTAGAATACCTTGATTTGTGGCAAACAAAAAAATTTTTTTATGGTAGAGAAAGTGAAAAAAATTAGAAAGATAAAGCAGGGTGGGAAAAGAAAATGAGAAACAGGAAAGCAACTAACATAGTTGTAGGTATGTCCTCTCTACTTATCTGGAGGCCCATAATTATTTAGAGAACTACTCCTTGAATATCTGTATGGATTTTGTAATAAAAGGGGGACAAAACTATGCTTCTAACTGAAACTGGCTAAAATGCACATTCCATGTGATAAGAAAATATTGATTTGAACATTTCAGACTACAGAAAAATGACGTTTTGTTCTACCATCTGTATTTTATTTTTCAAGTTTGATGAATAATAAGATATTTAAAACAATAATGTCTGCCATAACCTTACACTCACCTATTAGCTTACTATTTGGTGATGAGATATCGAATAATGCGTGTACACAAAAGGGTAATTGACAAAAACTTACAGGATATTTATCTATAGTGGTACTAATTTAAAAATATGACTACACGATACTAGTAGGCAGATGAAAACAAAATTTTGCGGAAAATCAAAACTGAACAAAACAAATAAGGCACCTTGACTTCTTTGCCTCAGTTTTCCACACGTTTGCCATCATGTTTTCCAACTTAAAATAAAAATTCAGAAGTGTTTCTTCTGCCTCCAAAAGGGACAGTCATTTTGAATTCTACAGTCCCAATATTAGTATGATTCTAAATGTGAGCTAGTATTTTTACCCCCAAAAGTTTAAACACTGTGGTACCCATATGTCTAACTGTACAATGCAAAATCTACTCAATTTAGAGTGAATGACCTAAATTCTTCCAAATATTAGTATTGGCATAAACTGATTAAAATGTAGACATTTTTGAGACCCAAAAATTTGCTTTGCATATTTGTCTTATGCATTTCCAATTATGTAGCACTTCACTTACATTGTCTATACGTATTTACATTTCATTTAGATCTCTTAACACAGTGTTTATGTTGCTTTTTAAAAAATTGTGTTTTGGCTAGAATTCTAACAAATTATTTAAAAAAATGAGATATCACAATAATTTCTTACGGAGAGGGTTTTATACTGTGAATTCTGCATGCTTTGGTTTGCATCACTAGTATCATGGTCCTAATGGGGGGTGGGGGGGTTGAACATAGGTTGTCTTCATATTATTTGAAGTTATCTGAAATATATTCTCTTCTTGTTGGTGATATACAAAAATATTTTAACCAAAGCATTTTAATTGTGACTTCACAAAATGTTGCACAAAATACCGAAACACTGTATATAATGGAGCAGCCTCCATTTTAAGAAAATAAGAGACTACTTCCTGAAATCTGATTTGCATTTGAGCAATGTACAATGAAGAAGTAACGAATCTTTGATATTTAAAGCACTGCACTGATTAACAGAGTATTGGAGGAGGGCGTATATTTGAACAGATTTCCCGATCTTCTGATATTTGTTTTACTGTAATCCACTTTCCCTAGTACTAGGAAACTAAAATGGAAAGGGAAGAATGATTGGAGAGTCTGATCAGATCCTCCCTGAATTACTCCATCAACCATGCGGAAAACCTATTATTGTATAGATCTTAAGGCAGGCCTGAAATGAATTACAACTTGAGTACTCAATCTCTTTGAATATCATTATTCTTCAAAATATGTAGAGGTGGATGTAGATGAAAATTAATTCACTCTGAGCAACCAGACCATTTAATCATCTAGACTGCATAGAGACAAATAATGTTCTTGGGGGTTGGGAGATCAAATAAATTGCTCAACTTCTTTTCCACCCTTGATTATTTAGAAACAACTATTGGGAAGAAATGTTTTACATGAGAAGCTTGGGTTCTGGGAGGATTAAGTGGCAAGCGACCATTCAATAAGCATCTATTGGACAAATGTTAATCTACAATATTCAAATGAGCCTAATAGTGATTCAGCCCCTGTCCATACCATAAACTGTGACCCTGATTGATGAATTTGAATCTCATTTTCTATAGAGATGCCACCCTTTAAAAACTGTAATGCCTGTGGTAGAAAATGAATTAAGAGGAGCCCCGCTATTGTTGCCAGCCCTGCACCAGAAATGGACTTCACTGTTTTCTGTTACAAATATCTCAGAAATAGTACAGCAATGAAATACACACATATATTAATTAGTCTGGAGTCTGCAGATACTTCTATTTTTCTTTTTTGCAAAGTAATAAAAGCTAACTACACAAATGTAATAATATTAACATCATATGTACCCTATACAGTGAGTGGTTTACTAGCCATTATTCTGTTCATTATTTCACTTTATTCTTAGCATTGGAATTTATACGTACTTTATATTTCATCACTAATATGAGAGGTTACTGATAAAATTAATTCTCTAAATAGCGTTTATGAACACTGAAATGGAAATTTTACAGTAGACATGATTATTCTTAATTTTGGGGTGAAGAAACTGGGACCATAAAATGAGGCATCTTGCCAAGCCCATTTTCTTATCAAGTGTTTCAGTGACGCTAGGGCTGGGCCTTCTTATGTCAAGGGTCTTTTTTTCTTTTTCTTTTTTCTTTTTTTTTTTTTTTTTTTTTTGCCTCCAGCCAGACTATAGTTTACAGAGACTTCCAGATGTCAATGGATAACACATATTTTGCCTTTGCTTTGGCCCTAAACACTGTCTACGAAACACTCTCAAAAGGGATTCTCATATAAACACAATTTGTTTGGGGGAATTGGCATGGAAATACAAATTGAAATGAATATTTGAAACTATAAAATTACTTTAATTCATGTAAAAACAAACATTTTGCTATTAGATCTTCTATTTTCAATACTAGAAGCATACACACATTTATGTAAGTAGTCTAATAGATAATTTTCTCTTAATTTGCCAATAATGAAGACCTGCTTATAATCGCCTGTATCAGAAATGCAAATATCCTATGATTCATTTAATCAGTAAATCTAGAGTTGAATAATAACTAGTTTATAAAGTGGTTAATTTCACTTTTATTTTTTGTCTGGTTTTAATTTAGTGACCTAAGGTAAAATCATTTCCACATAGAAAGTAAGATTTAATGACTAACCCACATAGCAATTACATAGTTTTGCAACATGAGCTAAATCATCACTTTTAACCAATTGTACAAGAATTATAAAGCCATTGAAACCAAAGCTAGCATTACCATCTCAGGTTAGACCATGTTAATCAACAGTAAATGCCAAGAGCCTCTGAAAAGTCTATTTGGCTAATAACTAGTAAAATAATATAATCATTATTAAAATGTTAAGTTTGTTAGTACTTTTCAAGCTTTTATCCAGTACTTGATTATATTCTAATTCATTTTACCAAAATTCTAAAAATAAGTGTCAAGTTTTCATTCTAGAAAGATGTTTGTAAATCTAGTAGCATATTTGACAAGGCTTTGTGGATGGATGATAGATGGATAGGTGGATGAATCTAAGATCAATCCCCATAAGACTTTTTCATTCTATTCTGCACAGGGAGACTGAGACAAATATAGGTTGCATAATGCATTTGACATGAAATCAGCACAACTCTCCTTTCAATAGAGAGAGCAGGTAAGACTGGAAAAAAAAGCATAATAATTCCTGAAAAATAGGTAAGCATCACAAAAACTCATTTGACTTTTCCTTGATTCAAGCACAGCTGGAAATCTATATCATGACCACTACACTTTGGTCTCTTGTAGATTCTGTCAATGCTGTAACCAATCACACTTCCCAAATGATGGTATCGAGCATGCTGCAATCATGGAGACAGTGGATCAGAGCCTTCACATTAAGAAGTAGAGAAATGTACACATATCATTTAAAAACTACACCTCTTACTTTGCTCTTAGTTCCCCTCCTGCTGTCTTCAGCTAGCCTCTTCCTTGGGCTTCTTCCCTCTAATAGACAATTATGTTCTTGCAACAGCCCGTGCACCATAATTGGAAACATTCAGGGGCATCTGGGTGGCTCAGCTGGCTAAGCATCCAGCTTCTTGATTTGGGCTCAGGTCACGATCTCACCATTCATGAGAACCAGCCCCACTTCGGGCTCTGTGCTGACAGCGTGGAGCCTGCTTGGGATTCTTTCTCACTCTCTGTCTTTCTCTGCCCTTTCCCTACTCATGCACTCTCTCTCTCTCTCAACATAAATAAATACATAACTTAAAAAAATAACTGGGAATATTCATAATTGTACATTGGTGTTCAGGACCAGCTACATAATCTGTGGGTCACAGATTGCATGCCCATAAAGCCAGCTCGGTGAGAGATCACTGTTCAGGAGATGCAATCCCTTCTCCTTCAGGTCCAAAAGCCTTGATGTGGGCATTTATAACCATTGGAGCTTGTTTCACAGTGGAGGAATTGTGCATGTCTAAGGAAAACCAGGAAATTCACTTAGCCCACAGAGTGACTATGTCTGCTTGACCCAGATCTAAGCCGGGTCAAGAAATTGACAGATTTCAAGAAGTTGCTATCATTTATCAAACACAAACCTCAGACATTGTCTTTCTCCCTTCCAGGTAAAGAATCGTGCACGTGGTCATCTGTAGGTCTGATTTTATTGTCATTTTATGATCAAGAAATTTTGAAGAAAAAAAAAATGGAATCAGCATGAGAAAGTTACATTGATTTCAGCATATTTTATGTTGACCTCTTACCGTATGCATATACATTTTATATATGTAACATGTGATTTTCAGGTCTTACCAATGGGGAGAACAAGCATATGGCATTTATTTGAGATACCACACGAAAATCTAAAACTCACTTGACTGACACAATCTAGTCCTTCCGTAGTCTTTCATTCTCTAGTTATTCTTTCTAGAAGTCACTGGAATTGTGCGTGTGTCCCCATGTGTGTGTGTCCCTATGTATGTGCACATAGTAAAATTGGCACGGGTGGGATTCAAACGTAGACCTGAAGAGACCTGAGGTAACTGTTTGGAGCTCCGCCAGCTCTGGGGACCTGAGGTACCTGTTTGGAGCTCTGTCTGGGGGTCCCCACTGTTGATTATGGTACTTCTGTTGTCTCATCACTGTATCTGCGGCCACCAGCCTCTAGATTGTAATGTCCCATCCTCTTTTCATACCATGGCCCGGAATACTATTTCGGCACGTCAAAACCAGATGGCCTAGTTTGGGCTTCCCAGAAACAGGCCCTGAGGCAAAGATTTGAGTGAAAGTCATTTATGTGAAAGGTGAAGGAACCATTTGAAGGTAAAGACAAAGTGAGACTAGAAAAAGAAGGAAGCCAATAAAGGGTGCTTCGGCAAGTCCACGGCCACTATTCATGCCATTGAGGAACGTGCTCACACAGCAATGTCGACTTCAGTTAAGATCATTTAGATACGGGGCTGGAATGGGGTGCAAAGTGGTTTCTTAGATCAGCAGTTCGTGTATCCAGCTGCTCATTGATATACTGTAGAGCTATGTAAAATTACCAGCTCTTGGATCCCATCACAAACCAACTGAATCAGATTTGGGGAGGCAAGAGTGGGGAAAAGTTAAGGTTAGGAGTTTGCGTTACTAAAGGCACGTCCACTTGGTGGCCATGGGAATCTCTGGCATAGACACAACTGGTCATTCACATACTGGTCGGGGGGATGGGCTAAATGGTTGAGGGGCGCTAAGGCATCTACTCCTGAAATCATCGTTGCACTCCGTGCTAATTTGGATGTAAATTTAAAAAAATAAAAAATAAAATTAAAAATAAATACATAAAAATTAAAAAAAATTTAAAGAAAAAAAATAACAGAAGTGTCCTCTTATTTTTCCCTTTCTTTCCAATTCTACTGTCATCATGCCAGATCAGATCTCCATTGACACTGCATGGATTACTAACCGGCTTCTTAAGGGGTTTCCTTTGAGCCTCACTGTACTCGGTCATTAGCTGTTGTGGCCCTACAAGATTCAGCTCCAAGATTATACTCTTCCCACTCTGTGCTGCCTCCCTGGGGCATCACATCCACTGAGGGACTGATGTCACACACATTTCTGTCTTCAGCGCAAATCTCCTCGCTGAGTTTCAAATCCGTCTTCGCAATTGCCATTTGCTGCCTCCTCTCGAATGTGTGAAAATTCAAGCTAACCACAAATGCTGTCACCGTCTTCTACCCAACCTCTTCCAAAACTTCCAAAAGTAAAATTCAGTCTTTTGGGGCTGACATTCATGTAACTCTATGATCTGACTATAAGCAGCATTTCAAATATTGTCTTTTATTACAAGCTTGCAGCCGGCCCCTGAGCACATAAAACTGGGTGTTCTTTCCTCCAATTTGCTAGTGTCTGTTCCTTTATGTTTGTTAGTGCTCCTTCTCCGAGAAGTCTCCCATGTCTTTGCTGCCTTTCCTGCGCTGGGAAAAGTCCGTTCCAGCCTTTTTTTTTTTTTTTTTTTATCATGCGTGCATATTTAAATACTGTACACATTCGAGTTTATGCTATATAAATATTTTTAGATCCTACTGAATTTTTATTGTAGTCAAATATTTTGTTAATTTCCAAAGTGTCTAATATAACACCATATTGGTTATAAATACCAATAACATGGGGAACGCTATGGAGATTTTTCAGATAACTCTTTCTAAAGGTAAGAAATAGTCCACACATGTTTCTACTCCTATGATTCAATATGTGAGTATCTCTGCTACAGGTTGAGGAGATTGTGAAAAGTTGTGCATTTTCCAGAAGAGCGAAAGGAAGGCCTAAGCACGCTGATTGTTAGTAGTAAGACATTCATTCAGCCACAAATTCATTCATTCACTGAGAACACTGTCTAAGTTGGAGGGATATGGTAACCAACCACATTTCCATGTTGTATGCTGGTAAGGAGCTCCTAGTCCACATCGGGAGAGGCACAATTCACAGACAAAAAACCAGGATGGAATAATTTCAGATTATTTTACTGAGTAATATATTAAGTGCTAGAAAATCATTTGACTCAATTAAAAAAATGTAGTTATGGGGGCGCCTGGGTGGCTCAGTCGGTTGAGCGTCTGACTTCGGCTCAGGTCATGATCTCGCTGTTCATGAGTTTGAGCCCCACGTTGGGCTCTGTGCTAACAGCTCAGAGCCTAGAGCCTGCTTCAGATTCTGTGTCTCCCCCTCTCTCTGCCCCTCCCCTACTCATGCTCTGTGTCTCTCTGTCTCTCGATAATAAATAAACGTTAAAAATTTTTTTAAAAATGTAGTTATGAATCCAGGGCCACCACTTACTAGTAAGGTGATCTTGGGCTTATTACTTATCTCACAAATCTTAGTTTCCCCATCTGTAAAGTAGAGGAACAAAGTAATATTTGCAGCAAAGTATCTGACATATAGGAAAACACAGAAGCTGTGTTAATAATAATGATAATAATAATAATACTAATAATAGGTCTATTCTTGGCTTTCCATTATCATACATCAGAATTTTTTATTAATTTCTTTTTCAATTAAAAAAATTTTTTTTAATGTTTATTTATTATTGAGAGACAGAGAGACGCAGAGCATGAGCAGGGGAGGGGCAGAGAGAGAGGGAAACACAGAATCTGAAGCAGGCTCCAGGCTCTGAACTGTCAGCACAGAGCCCCACGATGGGCTTGAACTGCAAGATCATGACCTGAGCCCAAGTCAGATGCTCAACTGACTGAGCCACCCAGGTGCCCCTTTTAATGTTTTTTACTAATGTTTTTTTTTATTTTTGAGAGAGAGAGAGAGAGAGAGAGAGAGAGAGAGAGAGTCAGAGTGCAAGCAGGGGAGGAGCAGAGAGAGAGGAGACCCAGGATCGAAGCAGGCTCCAGGCTCTGAGCTAAACTCAAGGACCACAAGATCATGATCTGAGCCGAAGTCAGACACTCAACCTGCTGAGCCACCCAGGCACCCCAAATTTTTAACTAAGTTTCCAGAACTGTTCTTTGGGAATGAAATCATGCTTTAGTAATAATTCCTTACTTTTACAGTGACAAATGTTTGTTTATTTGACAATCATAGCTTCCTTCTGGTATATTTATAAAGATCTCATTTATACATGATACAAGCGGGGTTCAGAAAGATTTAGTACCTTGTTCAAAGCCACATGACAAGTGCCACAAGCTTCATCCTGTATTATTCTAAGCATGCTTAGATGATTCTGACATCAGTCTTTTTCCTGGAGGCAGGGTAATCCTGAGTGGAATAGAGGAGGAAGTCATCTTACAAATGTGGATAAAAATATCCTCACGAGGGTGACTCAGTGACCTTGCTACTTGCAGGTGTCCATATTGTTAAATACACACACAGTAGGCAAACTGAGAGTGTGGAAAATGCAGCACAAGTAACTACTTAATATACCCCTTATCAAGGATATCTTGGGTAGTCCATTACAAGAACTTTTCTTTGCTTTTTAGTATAACTTGCATAGCTCTTTTATTAATTCTTTCAGAATGTTTGGATGATTCCTTTGTGAGAAAAATCAATTTATGATTCTGGGAACTAGAGAATCTGAACAGCCATTCATTAAGAACTAATTTTGGAAAGTTTTCCAGATGATACTCCCACAGCATCTTCCTGATTTCCTGAGTCCGTGGCTGTCTGTTCAATTTGACTAAACAAGACGGAATTGGGAGACAGTAGAGAGAATGTGGAGCAGAAAGTGTGGGTTTGCTCACTTACTCTCTATTCCACTCCCCTTCTTCTTTGCCTGTTCCTCAAGTAAAAGCAAAACATCAAATTCCCAGGCTCCCTTGCAGCTTCCTGTACCCTGTTTCTGCCCACTGTCTACCAAGGCCTTCTTTGCCTTTCTTCCTTGGTTCACAGAGGGAAGAGATGACGTCTGTTGGCAGCCCATGCAAAAAATGGTACGGCAAGAAAGTAGGAAGCAGTCCAAACAGTGTCTTTCCCTCAGCTTCTTGTATGAAAAGAATATACTATGAGTGTTTGAGTTCTCACTAAGCAGAGTTCTGGTGTTCGCAGCTATCTGAAACAGTCAGATAAAAGAATACCTGACCCTTAAAACTAATCTACCGATGCCATATTTTATACTTATGTTTGGTGGGAGGAGTACCAAATGGGCATGTTTGGTAAGTATTTAAAGACAGTGTATTGCAAACAGGAAGAGCAGATTGATCTTTCATAATATGTGCTCAATAGGTGACATTTTTTTTTCTCCCTGAAAATAGACATTTTTCCTCTCCTGCAGAGGAGCCGTGGGTCAAAAGCAAGTGTTACTCGTTGCTCAAGAATAGGATATCTCCTTCATTAGTATATAAGAGAAGACAAATATTGTAAAAATGAAAGATGGGGCACCTGGGTGGCTCAGTTGGTTTAGCTTTTGGCTCAGGTCTTGATTCCAGGGTCATGGGATCGACCCCCACATCAATGTGGAGCCTGCTTAAGATCGTCTCTCTCTCTCTCTCTCTCTCTCTCTGTCTTTCTCTACCCCTGTCCCCTGCTTGTACTCTCTCTCTTTAAAAAAAGAAAAAGATATGTGAAGCTACTTTTCATTGTCAAAAATGGCAGTTTTAGCAAAAGGAAATGTAATTTGAGAGGGAAACTATTTCTTAGAGGTGGCTGGGAACCTAGGTTGTTTTGAGATCCACTAACTGCTTTTCATGCATCTTTGGATAAATCAAATACAAATTCTTTATGCTTAATTTTTGTTATATTTTGAATATTACCAATAATGCACCCTCTCTCTCTCTCTCTCTCTCTCTCTCTCTCTCTTTCTCTCTCTGTCTCCTCCTGCTCTTAAGAGCATTTTTAGTATCTTTGAAGGGGAATAGCCTTCATGTGTCATGGATGAATGCATCATTAGTATAATGCTTCCACATATCTTAGGAAAAAATAACACTCTGCCTAGTTGCTGTCAAAACAGATCAGAGCATTGGCCAATCATTGCATTGATATTTAATGAAAATGAAATACGTTCCTTTCCAATCTAAGTTGTGGTCAAAGATCCTTTTGATTTGAGTGATAAAGGAAGAGACCAGGGATTGGCTGCAACTATTTTCAATGCATCTGTCAAATCGTCTTTGGTATTTTGTCATTTAGCAAAATGAGTTTTAGAGATGAAAGATCACTGAATATGAGGGATAGAAATATAATATACTTGTAGAATTCATTCAGGGTTTAAGATTTTCTACCTCTTCTCCCAAACTCAGCCTTACTCTTCCCTGACTCAGTAAAAAGCTGAATCATCCATTCATCTGCAAACCAACAAATATGACAATGGTGACAATGCCATCACTAACACGTGTGGAGAGAGTTTCAGTTCATAAGCCCTTTTACAACTATGCCCATTTGATCATTGATCATTAGAGAATCACAGAGACTTAAAGCTGAGAATATTAACCAGCTCAGAAAAACTCCCTCATTTTCCAGTATAACAACCTAGCAGCCCACAGGTTACTGAAAGTAGAGCTGGATGAAAGGAGTCCGCAGAAATGACCTTGAAATCATGTTGTGGCAATCCGGTGAATTGGTAAGGATCTAGTCGATGTTGGCATTCATGAATTTTAATGGAATTAGTCTTTCTGCTTCCTGTGATTTCCTCCAGCACAGCAAAAGAGGGTTATTGGATTGATACAGAATTGTGATTTTTCAGAGCCATGTGCCAAAAAGACAGATGGTTGAGGGAATCTAGGGTAAAAGCAAGAGTTTGTGAAATAACGGACCCTGAAATCTAAGCCTGGTAGACTATGGAGGTGAAGAGAGGAGGGGACTGTTGGTAAGTACCCTGACTGCTCGCTGCATACATGTACTTAGAAGAGCTTGTGTGTCAGGGCACCTGGGTGACTCAGTCAAGCCTCTGACTTCAGCTCAGGTCATGATCTTGTGGTTTGTGACTTTGAACCCTGCGTTGGGCTCTATGCTGACAGCTCAGAGCCTGGAGCCTGCTTCCGATTCTGTGTCTCCCTCTCTCTCTGCCCCTCCCCTGCTCATGCTCTGTCTCTCTCTGTCTCAAAAATAAATAAAACATTAAAAAAAAATTTTTTTAAGAAGAGCCTGTGTGTCAAAAAGGTTAACATACCACCAAGAAGAATGATAGAAAGATAAGTAAAATGTAAACAGTTTCCCATGATCCAGAGGTCAAGCCATGACAGCTTTTTTCACACACAGCTTCCGGCACAGATAAAGTGTAATCATGCAGACATGATAGGCCCTGTTCCCCTGTGTTTGGCAGGATAGGCTCTGATTGAATGCAGTATGTATTTTGATTTAGCAAAATATATGAGTAGAGGATGAATCAACCATGTAGAATATAGTAGTTGGTCTTGGAATCAAGAGATCAGGATTCGAGTCACTATCTGAATTTACTATTTGTGCTACTGGGGACAAAGAATAGGAAATTCATGTTTGTTGGGCATCCGTCATGGGATAGGCACTTTCACAAACCTCGTAGTAACTTACTTCTCACTTACTGTGTAAGTTAGAGAGTATCCTTACCTCATTTTACTGATGAGAAAAGAAAAAGAAAAGTGAATTGTAAAATAACACAGCTCAGAAAATGAGGTTTATGTGCAGGACTGTGCCTCAAACTCCAAACTATTCCTTACCTTCTGTTTCCTAGGAGGTTTGAGATCCTAGCATCTATATTTCATTGCATATTAGATGGTCCTGATAATAATGCCTTTGTGTGAGTATTGCTGTGACACTAAATTACAAAATGCAGTGAGACAATCAGCAGTGATAGAAGTTTATTGTCGTTCAATAAGCTTTAGGATTAAATTCACAAGTAGGGTGACATGAACTTGGGTAGAATTGACAAAATTCAGTTACAGAAAACTATTTGCCAAAACTCATTTAAAATCTCATGCTATTTATTCCATTACCAAAGTGCTATAAGTACTTTAATTATATCGCATATCATATATTTTGTACATCAAACAAAATAATTACTACAAAAAAAAAAAAAACCAGCTCACGGTCCTCGATGGTTATAAGCTTTGGAGTTTCTATTTAATTGTGGTTATATAATAAAAATATGAACTTTAAAAAATAAAAGAAACATTTTAGTTCATTTTTAAGATTTTGAAAATTTTCAACTTTTTTCAAGCTTAATTCTATATTATGAGATGATTCCTCTGTCAAATGAAGACATACTATGATATTATTTGTGGAACAAATGAACTGTCTTGTATTTCTAAAATTCTTTGGAATTAACAGGCAAAATGATCTGAGTTGGAGAGAAAGTCATTTCTTGACTTGGAAATTCCAATTATCTGAGATATTAATTATTAATATACATTACTATAATTTCCCATTCGTATTAAAGATATTTTTCCCTTTACCTAAATTGAAGGTAACGTGTACATCATGGATTCAGGTTGATTGTTTTTGTCTAATATTAGTAGCAGGAAAATGTTGTTAATAATAATATTACATCAGGGACTCCTGGATGGCTCAAATTGGTTAAGTGTCTGACTTCGGCTCAGGTCATGATCTCGTGGTTCATGGGTTTAAGCCCCATATCGGGCTGTGCTGAAAGCTTAGAGCCTGGAGCCTGCTTCAGATTCTGTTTCTCCTCTCTCTGACCCTCCCCCACTAATGATCTGTCCCTCTCTGCCTCAAAAATAAATATTTAAAAAGTTACATAACATTGATACATCACAAATACCATATTTCTATCTATTGTAACACTTTAAATGAGCTAGAATACTTCTATTGATAATTGAGACCTTAAACCTCATAATTTAGACCATTGGCAAAGAAACTAAAAGTGAAAGATCTGAGCTATTAAATATTTTTAAAGAAACATAGTTATATTATTTTCAAATTCATATTTTGCAAGTCAACCCAGAGACCTAGGAAAACAAAACAAGGCTGGTGCCTTCATTTTCCAGTGGTCCTTGAGGGGCTTTCATACTATAATGGTTTAAGAATATAATACAGTCAGACTTCAGATTGACATACATATTCCATAGGCCCCTCTAGGTATTGTTTGGGACCAGCTTTTGTACTCAGTAGACCCAAATGGATCTTCAGAGGTGAGATTCCAATGGCCAGAGAATGCAAAAGCAACACCCACACAAAGTGTAACATGCATGGCTGATCTCTACTTTGGTGGCCGTATGTTGCCCACACTAGTCAAAGTTTTTAGTTCAGCCTTAAATTGAGCACACAAAGTTAAAAATAAATAAATAAAATGACACTCCACAGGGTAAGGAAATTCAAGACATGAAACAGAAAATTGTATCTTTTAGGGTTAAAATCCAATTTATCTTTTAGGTTGAAATGAGTAATTTGTAAAACATAATAACACAAAATTATGCATAACAAGTAAACTCACTTGGAAACACTCTCAAACTTACTCTAAGTTTTTATGTTTCCTTATAAAATGTTAAGTTTAACAATTGGTGGGATGTTATTTCCTATTATTGTAGCAACTCTTCCGAGAAAATAGATGGTAGGTGCTGGTAGTGACATCAAAAAAAATTGTTTTCAGTTTTCCAATTTAAATTTGCCTTTTTGATAGAATTTAGTAACTTTTTAAAAATTTTTTTTCAAAATAAGCATGGTGATGCACAGATTATCTAGAAATAATATAATCACATTATATAAATATGTTAAGTTGGGTTTATTTTGCTAAGTTTCTGGAATTTCTTGCTCATATGTAGACTACCTTAACTGAAGGCACGTCTTCATTAATATCTCTTTTATAATGCAATTATAGTATTGGAAAAAATATTTTAGAAGACAGATTAATAAACTATTACGAGAGTACCTCTTGTTGTCAAATTCTTTTTATGTGATATTGAAAGTTCCAGTCTCTTTTAATGCCTGCTGTCACCTATATGTTTACTTTGTTGACTTTGCCACATGTTGTATTATTGTTTTCTGATTTATTATCAGTGTTCTTGCCTTGCGATATATTCACATATCTCATGAAACATACAAATGCATATTATGAGAAAAATATTGTAGTCACCTAGGTTATTGGAAAGTACTAGATTTTTAAAAGCATTATCTTACTTATAAGCTATACAGAGTCACCTAAAATAGTGTATATTAAAATACAAACACACTATTTACAGTACCATGTTTCAGGCTGGGTCCAATCAAGAGACAAAGCCATATGGTAACTTAAACAGGAGAAATTTAAGAAAAAAATTAATAAGCAGTGATAAGAGAGTAACCGTAAAGATAGAAAGAGAGAGAGTGGCCAAGGGAAGATAGATTTAGAATAAACGTTCAAACTACATTGAAGTTTATATTAAATAATTTTTATAACCAAATTAATATATAAAAAATTGGGGAGATAATACATACTGCATTTGTATGCCACTTTCAGAGAAAAATTTTCCATTTGTTTTTATTGATCATCACTTGTTTGTAATAGGTATTATATTTGAAATGACTACATATAATATCTAATCAGGACTTTTAATCCTGATCTCTTAAAATTCTAAGTGGCCACCACTTATTGTCTTAGACACTTAGACACTTAGACACTGATGAGTCTTATTGTTCAGGCCAGGAGGTGATTAAAACTGTAAAATCATTTATTAAAAGCACTGAATAATTTATAACAATTGGAAACACATTTAAGAGATATAAAGCTATTTATAATTGATAAAAATAACGTTTAACTTTGTCACAAATGGATTTCAAAATCAATATTCTACTTTAAGACTTAAGTAAAATACTTTATGTCTAGCTTTATTTAGACACACCTATGTACAGTAAACTGCACATATGTGAAGTATATGATTTGATGAGGTTCTATGTATGCATATCCCAATGAGGCCTTCACTTTTTATCAAGAAAATAAACATATCAATCACCCCTTTATAATCCACCCCTCCCTTTCTTTCCATCATGTCCTCAGGTAATCACTGATTGGTTTCTGTCACTATTTATTTGTTTGCACCTTCAAGAGTTTCCCATGGGAAATTATACATTTTTCTTTCACTGAGCATTGTTCTGAGTAAATGGCTAAGTTATATGGTAGGCGTATGCTTCAAAGTGGTTGTACCATTTAACATTTCTACAAGCAACATATGAAAGGTCAAGTTGCTGCACATCCAATCTAATATTTGGTATGGTAAATCTTTTTAGTTTTAGCTACGGTAATAGGTGTATAATATTTATTCATTGCAGTTTTAATTTGAAGCTCCCTAAGGACCAATGATACTGAGAATCTTTTCATGTATTTATCTATCATTCATATATCTTCCTTGCTGAAGTGTCTGTTCAATTACTATGCATATTTTTATTGGACTTGTCGCTTAGCTATTACTGAGTTATATGGGTTCTCTGTATATTCTGGATATGTCCTTTGCTGGGTACGTGTTTTGCCAATATTTTCTCCCAGTTTGGGGTTGGCCTTTTCATTTTCTAAATAGTATTAATTGAATATGTAGATAAAGATCTTCTCACAAGTTAAATGTCAGGTTCGGGTGCACCTGGATGACTCAGTTAAGTCAGTGTCTGACTCTTGGTTTCAGCTCAGTCATGATTTCACGGTCGTGAGCTCCAGCCCCGTGTCTGGCTCTGTGTTGACAGAGCAGAGCCTGCTTGGAATCCTCTCTCTGCTCTCTCTGCCTCTCCCCTCCTCACACTCTCTCTCTTTCACAAAATAAATAAATAAACTTAAAAAAATAATAAATGCCATTTTCAAAATGTTTTTACTACAAAATAGATTTAATAACATACATAGAAGTAAAATATATGAAAATAAAGGAACAAAGGCTGGGAGAGGGGAAGTGGAAGAATTCTGTTTTAAAGGCCTTCATGAAATAGAATGACATTATTTGAAGGCATACTATCATAAATGTTCTAACTACACCAATTAAGAGTAAACTATTTTCAGGGTGTCTGGGTGGCTCAGTCAGTTGGGCAGCTGACTTCAGCTCAGGTTATGATCTTGCAGTCTGTGAGTTCGAGCCCCCATCGGGCTCTGTGCTGACAGCTTGGAGCCTGAGCCTGCTGCAGGTTCTGTGTCTTCCTCTCTCTCTGCTCCTTCCCTGCTTGCTCTCTGTCTCTCAAAAATAATAAACATTAAAAAAATTTTTTTAAAGACAAATATTTTATATTGGTTTTTTTAAAAGCTGACATTAAGCTGTATATAATACACCCATTTTAAATAAAATATATAAATATGTTTAATGTAAATGTTTTTAGGTTTACATGAATCAATAGAAAGCTGGAATGACTGTAATCATATAAAATATAGATTTCAGAGCAAGGAATATTATATGAAAGAAAGAGGGTCATTTTCTGATAATAAAGAGGCTAATTCATCAAAAAATTATAACATCTAAATGTTCACATAACAACAGAACTTTAAGATCTATGAAGCAAAACTTGATAAAACTGAAAAGTAAAATGGACACATTTACAATCTCAGTCAGAGATTTCGACATCCCTCTCTCAATAATTGATGGAAACACTAGACAAGACATCAATAGGGATTGAGAAGATGAGGAAAACAGTGTAAACAACTTGATGTAATTGACATTTATAGGCTATCCGTCCATAAAACAGCAAGAATACTAATTCTTTTCAAGTGAAAATGGAATATTTATGAAGATAGATCACTTGCTGGGCCATAATACAAGTCTCAATAAATTTAAAATAATTCAAGTATGTTCTCTGAACAAAATGGAATTAAATTAGTAATAAACAACAGAGTGATACCTAGAAAAGTTATAAATATTTGAAAACTAAATAACTTACCTCTAAATAACACATACGCCGGTGAAGAAATCACAAGAAATTAAAAAAGTATTTTGAGTTGAATAAAAATCAAAATACAGCATATCAAAATTTGTGGAATGTAGCTTAAGCAGTGCTTAGAAAAAAATTTAAATACTTTATGTTAATTACATACTTACATTAGAAAATGTAAAAGATCTCAAACTACTGACCTTAGCTTCCAGTTAAAAAAATAAGTAAAAAACCCAGCAAAATAGATCCAACAAAAGTAGAAGAAATGAGAAATAGTAAGTAGAGATAGAATAATAATTACTAAAGATCAGACATATAATTAAATAATAATTACAGATAATTATAAACATAAGAACAGATATAAAAGAAAACAATAGAAAAGTCAATAAACTAAAATATCAATCTTTAAGATGGTCAATTGAATTGGTAAATCTCTCCCCAAAGTAACTGGGAAAATAAAAAAGAGACACAAATAACTGCTATCAGGGAAAAGAGAAGATATCAGATCCTACAGATCTTGTAAGGATGAGAAAAATTTGTGGACAACTTTATGCTAGTAAATATAAAAATGTATATAAAATATGTCAAATCTTTTTAAGACAAAGTATCAAATTACCAAAGCTCACCCAAGGAACAGATAATGTGGATAGCCTTACTTGAATCTGTAGTCAAAATTTTTTTCAGTGAAAATTCCAGGCCCAGAGCACTTCACTGCAGAATTCTACCAAATATTTAAGGAAGAAATAACATCAATTGTACTCTTATCTCTTCTGGACAATTGAGGAGGAGGAGATATTTCCCAACTCATTTTTTTTAAGGATCATGTTACTCTGATACTAAAAACAGATAAAGGAATTACAAAATCAAAACCTACCTGCACATATTCTTTGTAAATACAGAAGTAAAAATTCTAAATCAAATCTTTGCAAGGAGAATTAAACAATATGTAAAAAGGGTAATACATTGTGACCAAGTGGGGTTTATCCAGAAAATGCAAGTTCAACATTTGAAAGTCAACAAATGCTGACTGATATTAATATATTAACAGAATTATCAACAGAATAAGGAAAACTATATGATTTTCTAAGCATATGCAGAAAAAGCATTTGACAAAATTTAATGTTCATTTATGATAAAAACTCTCAGCGCCTGGGTAGCTCAGTCAGTTGAAAGTCGGACTTAGGCTCAGGTCATGATCTCATGGTTTGCGCGTTCCAGCCCCTACCTGTCTCTGCACTGACAACGCTGGTCTTGCTTAGGATTCTGTCCAACCCCACACCCCTCCCCCCCCCACTCCTCCCCTACTCACACTTTCTCTCTCTCTCAAAAATAAATAAACTTTTTTTAAAAATCCCAAAAGGTAGGAAAAGAGTGAAACTCCCTCTATCTGATAAGAGGGATCTATGAAATAACTGGAAGATGAACCCATCCCAGTAGCCTACAAACCCTTGCTGGTTTCAGAAGTAGATGTCTATTTGGTAGAGAACTTCTTCAATATCATTTAGCGGATCACGGGGACCATAGGGAGTGCTATCCAGCTTAGGATAATCTCCGAGGAAATCAAAATAAAGATTGAGTACAGCTGGAGGTTTTGGCCTTGGGCCTTATCTTCTCCAAGGACCACCTGGCTGCCCCAATTGCTGAAAGGCTCAGCATCTCCAAGCCTCTGTGTATGTGGTCCATTGCCTGGAAGCTTGACCCTAGACAGCAAGCTTCCCACAACGGAGATCCTTAACCTTTATCCTTTCTCTCTCGTGATGCCAAACACAGCACCTTGACATAGTTAGAAATGAATCTATATTTACTTACACACAATTATGTTTGGGAGGATTAAAATTGGGATGTTAATATTAAAAATGCCTTCTTTCCTACCAATATATCAATCTCTCCAGCCAACTCTTCTGTCTATTAGGGCTACGGGATTCTTGGAGATCAGGGATAAGGATAAGTAAATAAGGAATGCCTTAGAAAGAGGCTGAAATCACCATTTCCTCACTGAAATTAAATTAAGCTGTGGAAAGAAAACCCATGGTCCACGGCTTTTTCCATCTCTTTCTAATCATTGTTCTTTGGTTATTAACATATTGTTTGTTTGATTCTTATAGTAAAATGTGTGTATTTTTGTCTCTAAAGCATTTAACAATCTTCTAGGTGATCATGAGAATTTCCGCTTGCTTGAGAAATGCCTCTTCCTTTGATGTGTAAGCTCTGAACTTGGGATAAACAACACTACAGCTGTAAAACATTGTCCAATTGCTTTGGTGATTGACTTGATTTTCACTTGTCATCTGGGTGTTTTCATACCATGAAGACCCTGCTTTTATTTCAGAATTAACTCCATTTTGGTGACCCTTCAGCAAGTATGCTCTGATCCCTCATAATCACAGCCAAATATATTTTTAGCTCATTATCTGGTACACTTTATTGTGCCACAGGCTACATGAAAAGCTGATGCTTTCTCAGTGTCCTTCACATAGAACTGAGTTTATAAAGGTGCACAAATAGCATACAGTCAGGGTATATATGTCTGTATTTATGTTTCTCTCTGTATCTCTCTCTCTATATATATATCTATATATCTATATATCTATCTATATATCTATATATTGATATATATACATATCTATATCTCTATATATCTATATATAGATATATCTATATATAGATATATCTATATCTCTATCTCTCTCTCTGTATATATATATGTATATATATGTATATATATATATACAGAGAGAGAGAGAGATATCTAATATATATATATATCTATATATATAGAGAGAGACATAGATACATTCACATATATACACACAAATACATGTAAAATATGGTTTTAACACATTGAGAAATTATTAGAAAAATGGAAACTGGATTTAGTTTAAGAAACTGTCAACAAATAAATAAATCTTCCTTCTTTCTACTCCCAAATCTATCCTCAGGAGATGCTATTATATAATTTTAAAAGAAAATATATTGTAGAAATGTGAATTGACATTATACCCTACACACACACACACACACACACACACACACACACACACACACACAATTTGGGATAAATATGCAACCTCAGAAGTTTTCTATTTAAAAACATAACAATTCCCTAACTGACTACTATTGTTCACCATCTCCTCCCTCCGTTGACCTCCCAGGTCGAGAAAACAGCTTGGAAACAAGTCCAAATAATCTACAATAAATGAAATCCTTACAAACTTGAGGAAGCAGCTTGAGATCAAGGAACAAATTAATATATAATTCCATCTCCAGATGTGCCCTCTTTTGCATTTGTAAGCCCACATGGACCAGGTATCTAATTTTGAAAATGTTGTTTATGTTAAGGGCTACTAAATGATTATATTTTGTGCCCCACTTCTTAAATTCAAAGTTTGTGGTTTTGAAAATAGCTGCATTCAGTGACATTTAACACTGACAGGCTAAATTTTAATTGGGGTCCTAATTATATTTTAAACATTTAGGCCAAATAACCAGCAGCAGCAAGAGCAGACACCAATAATTCTTGGAGCCCCAAAGACTGTCCCAAGCAATCTCCATGTTGCATTTCTCTTGGTCTATGGAAACAAGTGGCAAAAGTAGTTGAAAGTAAATGAGCTGTTCTTTCAGTTTAATTCAAGATGTTTTCAGTGTCCTGAATAAAAGACTTTAGAAACTGTTATTTTTTTCTTCTGATCTTATAATGCCCCTTGAATTAAAAGCTAAGCTGGCACTTTAATTGTGGGCAGGCCAAGGCAGTGTATTCATAGACTGGAATGAATGCTAATTTGTCAGCCAGGCTAAATTATGCATGTCCTCCTATCTTTCAATTTCCCATGACTGTTCACAGTTGGGGGTTGCTTTTCTGTCCCTAGTTTCACTGCCTTCTCTAGAAATCTTTCCAGTTGAATCATTGAGATACTTCCTGTTAGCAAGAACTCTCTCTCTCTTTCTTTCCCCCACCCTGAAGCTTCTGCCTTCTGTAGGAATATTTGTGAGTGCTGTGCATGAAAAATACACTATGTGGATACTTCCAAGATTGAGTGTTGTGAAATAAAGTAGATTTTCTTTCCAAAAGCAACCGAAAGAAGAAACAGACCGCACAGTAATCTACAGTGGGCCATATTGCAGGATTCTTATTTCTTGTGGGGAAAGGGGAAGGGAACTTGAACAGGTCTTAATTTGAAATCCTTCATAACTTTATAACAACTTTGTGTGGGCTTTTATTCTGAAACAGAACATTTGTAATAGATTGTCATTTCTGTATATTGCTGGAAAAAAAATTTTTACTGTTGCAAAGCAAAGCAGAGCAAAGGTAAAATAGTAAAGAAAACAATAAAGACTAACAGCTGTCAAATTGTATTCTAAGAAGCCCCAGGAACCACTGACTTAGAGGAGAGAATTATAAGCAATAGATTCATCCAGAGTTACCCTGAGCAGACCCACTATGGACTGTGCTGACAGCTCAGAGCCTGGAGCCTGCTTTGGATTCTGTCTCTCCCTCTGTCTCAAAAATAAATAAACACAATTTTTTTTTTAAAAAACCTAACAAAAAACGTTTGAAAACCAATGAATTTGACATTAAAATTATACAAAGGGAAAAACTAATGATGCAAATGAATTTCATTTCAGGGAGCGCTGAGCCTCCCGGTAACATATCTAGTACTTTTTGCAGACAAGGTTTTCCTTTGTTTGCTTTGCTCTTGATAACTCTGTAGCACAGTGAAGCCTCCAGAAACACTTCCCCCACCCCCGTGTACAAATTAAATGTAACGACTTTTGCCAGTATCTTCCTGGATAAAAGAGCCATCAAAGTTTCTTACAAGACCCCTTCACTGTTGAGTCTTCTAACAACGTCCCATCACTAGACAAGTCAGAACATGGAAAGCAGCATGAAGCCCCAGGACTCACGTCCCCAGATTACACCTGGTTGGACAAGAATGACCACAAAGATCTCCTTCTCTAGGACTGTGGTTTCCAGAAAAAAAGAATCACTTAAACATAGAAAACCAGGAATCCAAAATGAATAAATTTATGTGGACACGTAGTAATCAACTGCTGTTGAGGATCTGAAGATTTTCTGTGGTTAAATATCAGACATAATAAAAATATACTGACAATGGCCATTTCTCTCTCTTACGCACATTTTGGCATTGCTTTGAAGATTTTACTTCTGTGGCCCAGATGTTCGGTTTTGACTCTCTAGGACTCAGGTTACTAGTTAGGTAATCTATTTTGGATCTAATACCATGAAGGGATTAAAGATTTTAGATGTACATACCACACAGACTTGACCAAAATAAGAAATAGGACTTTCTTTTCCTAGTCACACCTTAAAAAAACCTATTAATGTATTTTGCACATTTATTAAACATAAAACATTCAGAGCATCATAAAATAAACAGAAATTTTCACATAACCTTTATTCTGGTTATGTTCTTTAGGATAGTATAGGTATTGCAAACTAAGGGCTAAATCTGTGCCACGGCATATTTCTGTATGACTTGTGAGCAAAGAATTTCAAAAAAATTGAAATTCAAATTTAGTGTCTATAAATGAAGTTTTATTGAAACGTAGCTATGCTCATTCATTTAGATATTACTTATATGTTTGTTTCCACACTATAATGAAAGTTGATTAGTTGCAACTGAGACCATATTGGTGTGGGAAACACCGGCAAATTAAAACTTAAATTTCCTTACTGTCTAAAGCCCATTGACAAGTCCTTGAAATAGGCAGAGTGACTGTCCTCTAGGAGCTCACCTGCCTGGTGATGACACTTTGCTCAGGGCGAAAGGCAATCTTAGCTTAACATTATCCCAACCCCCAGCATCCTGTAAGTCTGTTTTAACATACAAAAATTCCTTTGGAAACTTCCTTTATCTCTACCTCCCCCAAGAAATAGGTTGGCAATCATACTTCAAGCTTATGGCCCCCTGATATACATCTGAAGGGTCTCATGATGGAGTTTTCACTAAAACAGTACTAACAGCAGCAGCTAACTCCTCAAGGTCCTGGAAACCTTGCTTCTAAAACACGTTAGAGACTTATGCTATCCTTAACCCCCTCCCAACCTGAGGGTATGGAATCAGTCACTCTTCACAACCCCAGTGCAGCTCTTCCTGCCCATGGGTCCTGTCCCCGTGCTTTAATAAAATCACCTTTGTGGACCAAGGATGTCTCAAGAATTCTTCCTGGACCATCAGCTCCGGACCCCATCACTCCAAAACCCTGTCAATATGGCCTTCAAAACCTAAAACTTTTACTACTAGTCCTTCCCAGAGAAGGGTGGGCAGTCCCTGAAATAGTGAACTCCTTTATTTATAGCTGACTGTCACTGCTAATTTGGCGTTATTCACCCAGTTTCCCAATTTGTGTGCCATCTTTTCTTTGGCGGTTTTTCCTTTAACTTTTTGATATGATTGTCTTTCTCTCCTTCGACATATTTCTCTTGAGTTGGTTCATGTTCCCACTTGTTGTTCTGTCATAATGACAAAACAAAACTAAACAAAAAGAATGTGTGGGGGAAAAAAAAGAAAGGGTGCCAGATTTCCTTTGCTTTTTTGTGGGGCATAGAATCAGAGCTGAGATTTAAAGATACATCCAGATGTAGACACTCTAAATCACACCTGAGTTATTGTAACATTTTCTATTTCTTCCTTCTTAAAAAAGTGAAACATGTCTCTCCATTTCCTGTTTTGTAACCTATGCACCACGTCTTGTCAGTTACTCCATAGTTTTGTTTGCTTCCGATTTCTTCAGAGATGTCAGAAATTACACCTTCCATGATATTTAGAGAAGAGAATATCAGTCTCACAGGGATTTCAGAGGTCCCTTAGAATGCATAGGACCCATCCTTTTTGTTTCTTTGTGGTTTAGGATACAGCATTGCCATTTGATATAGGACTACTTACTAGCCTATGGTTTTCCAGCAGATATTTTAGTGATATGATTTCTTGTCATCCAAATACCGCCTGTCTAAAGGTAACGCTTAATTAAAATGAATCATGCTTCCGCAAGAAATCAGCATGGCATTGCAGCCTTGCTATTTGTAAACTCTTTTTGAATCTATCTATAGCTCAGCAAAACTAGAAATAGGAAGCAAAGCAATGTGGCTACACTCTATGGCATCTTCCTTAGGTGTTTCATCCACAGGAACAGCTTTGGAGCTGTGACAGCACTTCTGTAAGTGTCTTGAATTTAATTTTGTGCAATGTGTTCATTATTAGACTATTTATAGAATGTTTCTTGGCTCACATGCATTTGGGGGGAAAGATAAATTCATTGTGTGCAACATATTTATATAGTGGATAATAATGAGAGTGGATCGATTTTTTGTTGTGCAGTCTGATTTGTTTTAATTGAAATATAACTGACATTCAATACTATATTAGTTTCAGGTGTACAACATGGTGACTTGATATTTGTATATATTCAAAATTGATCACCACCATGATTATGGTTAACATTCTTCGCCATATATTGTTACAATTTTTTTTCTTGTGATGAGAACTTTTAAGATTTCTCTCTTAGAAATTGTCAAATACGTGATACAATTTTACTAATGGGAGTCACCATGCTCTACATTACAGTCCCATTACTTTATTTTATAGCTGGAAGTTTGTAACTTTTGACTCCCCTCACTCGTTTCGCTCACGCTGCTACTCCCCACCTCTGACGATCACCGATCTGTTCTCTGTATCCATGAAGTTGGGTTTTTTTTTTTCCACCTTTTAGAGTCCACATATAAGAGGTCATATGGTATTTATCTTTGTCTAGTGCATGTATCTTTTTGAGTTAGCATTTTCATTTTCCTAAGGCAAATACCCAGAAATTAAATTGCTGGGTCATATGAGAGTTATATTTTTAATTTTTTGAGGGACCTCCATCTGTCTTTTCTCCACAGCCTTGCCAACATTGGTTATTTCTTGTCTTTTTGATAATAGTCATTCCAGGAGGTGTGAGGTAGTATTTCACTGTGGTTTTGATGTGCATTTCACTGATGATTAAAGATGTCGGGCATTTTTTTTAAGTACCATATGTGTCTTCTTTGAGAAAATGCCTATTCAGATCCTCTGCCCATTTTTTAATAAGATTTTTGTGTTATGTGTTTTTGCTATTGAGTTGCATGAGTTCTTTATATATACGAAAATGAATTCCCTATTGAATATCTGATCTGCAAATATTTTCCATCATTCAGTAGGCTGTCTTTTTGTTTTCTTGAAGGTTTCCTTTGACAGCTAGCCATTTTAAAGTGCAAATGCATACTGTTTTCCTTAAGTGTGTTAATATTCCTAAACGTTATGAATGAAAGATTTTTCTTTTTTTTTTTGATGTTGATTTATTTTTGAGAGAGTGAGAGAGAGAGAGAGAGAGAGAGAGAGAGAGTGGGGGAGGGGCAGAGAGAGACAGAGACACAGAATCCAAAGCAGACTCCAGGTTCTGAGCTGTCAGCACAGAGCCCAATGCGGGGCTCAAACCCACCAGCCGTGAGATCATGACCTGAGCTAAAGTCAGATGCTTAACTGACTGAGCCACCCAGGTGCCCCATTTTCTTTAAAGGACTGTGGTAAAGAAGCCAATGTCCGTTGCAAATAAAATATTTGTGATGGTGAAAAATTCATTACTAAAGTGCTTTCTGGCACTTTCCATTACATGTTTATCTATTCACTGTCTCCCTCATAGACTATGTCTCATGAGTAGGGGCTTCATCCTATTCATTGTGAATTATGCCTAATAAATATCGGATGTCCAGTAAACATTCAGTGAATGAGAGAAGTGTGAGGGATTACTCAATCTCCAAGAGCATGAGAACAAAAGTAACATATGATGGGTAATGTAAATTCTCCACAGAAATTACTTGAAATGCCTTCATAATTCCATGTTGAAAAAGGATGAGAATCTAAGCCTATTTTGACAATATGAGCACTTTGTAGCTTTATCAGTGACATTAACATCTTAACAAAGAATATGTCTACATGGAATTCAGGAAAAGGAATTCTAGACCACAAGGATGGTCACAGTGTTTTATTTCTCTTTGGGAGAGAGATGCTCTGACCAGGAATCCCTCCTCTCCCAAACAGGCATGTCCATCTTCTGTAGCCGTTAAGATTAGGCGACCAAATCTCTATATTCTGCCTTCATGTCTCATAACCAAAGTTTCCATTATAATTCATCTTGCTCTTGAATGGAAGAGTAAATCTCAATCATGGACATGGGCTTGATTGGCTAGTCTCCTTGACATCTCTACAAATACATAAATCAGCATTCGATGTTATTAAAAATGAGTTTGGTGTTTTCTGAAACTTACCACCTCTGAGCATGATGCTGTGATTGTCGTCATTTTGCTAAGCTCAGCCCTCTTGTCTGATAGACTAATCAGCTTTCTCCGATTAGAGCTCTTGCCTCTTTAGTTTTCTAGAGGACAGAAGTCTCCATAGTACCCGAGTTTAGTATGTTATTGATATCATCTTAGTAAGATTAAACTCGTTTACGCTGGGGTAACTAAAAAACAAACAAACAACAAAAACGAATCCAAACAACAGAAACAATAATTAAAAACAAAGCACATAGGTGACTTGGAACAATTAACATTTTCCTCCCATTTAAGCCAAGTGTACTGGGGGTCTAGGAGACTGTAAGCAATTGATCTCCACGGGCTAATTTCGTGATCCAGGCCGAGAGAGGCTGTATTGTTCTAAAGCTGCAAGATGTGGAACTTGCTGGCCAAACTGGGGGAGAGAGATCAGACATTGGCTTGAAATGCTTCCACACAGAGGTGACGTTCATTCACTTGTTGGTAAGCAACAGCAATGTCTACTACATGTTGAAAGAAGGAATTAATTAACATGTGCAATTTAAAATATCAATCTCCAGAATACTTAATAGCTGAGCATTATTGTTTTGAAAAATATGCAATATTTTCCATATTGTGTACTGTGTGTGTATACACATATATATGGCATTATATTCATTCCACTTGTAACTTGTTGATGACCCACTGTATTGATAACTGAAATTTAGTAGAAGAATCCTGGCTAACTAATTCAATCAAATACTGTAGTTGAAAACTTTGGGAAATTATTTTTTTTATAATTTTACAAGACATCCTTATTTTCTGTTTCGAATTTAATTCATTTGAATGCAGAAGAATAACTCATTTTTTTCCCCACTGTAGTTTCATCATTGTGAGTGAGGGGTCATTGTCACCTCACACCAGAAAAAGGACAAAGCAGAGGCAATGCTTGCTGACATCAAAGCTTTATTTGTTCCAGAAAAGTAGAAGGATACTTTCCTTTTTCTTACTCTTAGAGAAAAGGGGTTGGATCATTCAAGAGAAGGAATGTGTGCCTCAGCACTGAAGTGGGGGGAACTTAAACTCAAGTGCCGGGGTCTTGGGAGCCATGTTGATGTCTTTCTCTGATGACATGGACAGGAATTGGATGCCTTGAGCAACAGAGCATCATGCCTGAGAATGGACAACATGGGCTTAGACAAGGATCATTTCAGGGTCCCCTATGACGGAATAGAAACTAGAGTCCATTCCTTAAGGGTTTTAGGAAGAGCATATTTCTTCTGAAACTGTGCAGAAGATCCCTGTGTCTTATATTACATATCTCACCATAGAGACACAAAAAGTTTTATTTGATAATGAAAAAGAAAGTAATTGGATACAGTCATATCTTGTTTCATTTCACTTTGTTTTATTGTGCTTTGCAGATATTGCACTTTTTACAGCTTGAAGGTTTGTGGCATCAGGCAAGTCTATGAGCATCATTTTTTCCAACAACATTTGCTCACTTTGTGTCTCTGTGTCATTTGGTAATTCTTGGAATATTTCGAACTTGTAAATTTTTATTATATTTATTATAGAGATCTGTGATCAGCGATTACAACTCACTGAAAACCCAGATGATGGTTAGCCTTTTTTTTAGCAATAAAATATTTTTTAATTAAGGTATGCATGTTGGTTTTTTAAGATATAATGCTATTGCACACTTACTAGACTATAGTATAGTGTAAACATAACTTTTATAAGCCCCAGAAAAAAAAAGTGATTCATTTGACTTGCTTTATTGCAATATTTGTTTTATTACAGTGGTCTGGAACCAAAATTGCAATATCTCTGAGGTATGCCTGTATTTTTGAGTAGGCTCCACACCAGCATGGAGCCCAGTGTGGGGCTTGAACTCATGACCATGAGATAAAGACCTAAGCTGAGATCAGAGTCGGACACCTAACTGACTGAGCCATCCAAGCACCATAGTGTAAGTTTCAGTATACCTTTCTTAGGGCACCCGGGTAGCTTAGTTGGTTAAGCATACGACTCTTGATCTCAGCTCAGGTCTTGATCTCAGAATTGTGAGTTCAAGCTTCATGTTCAACTTACTTAAAATTTTTAAAAATTTAAAACAACAAAGTATATGTTTCTGGGATTGCATACTTCTAAAAGGAACTGCTTATATCTTTCTATGCTCTGAAATAGATCATCAGAATAGGAACTGCCTGGTTTGTTGCTTTTGTTTTGTTTTTTTTAAGTATGACAGAGATAACATATAAAACATAATTATCCACATACTTTTTTGGAGGTGATTTTTGTCAAGTTAATGTCTGTTTATTTTGAGTTTTTTGGCTGTGTTAAATGTTTCCACTCCTGAAGAATTTTGGTAATTTTTCTTTCCATAATCCAATTTTGAGATCTTATCTTACTGAAAATATTTCATATTTTAAACATTTGTTCTTTGTTTTTCTTTTGTTTTCTTGTTTTGTGCATTCTCCTTTACCCTTAAATGATTTGCCTAAAATTTTATTCATTTTTTCATAAAAATTGATATTGGCACATACTTTTATAGTTTTAGTACTTAATAATCAGTTTGTTCTGCTTGCTCACTAACTCCTTCCTATTATTCTCATTTAGGTTATTTTTTTTTCCTGTAATCTTATTTGAAGACTTAACGTTATGTTTAGTAATAAAATCATTTTTAAATGATATATTTATCTCTTAATATAATTTCTCTGGCATCTCATAAGATTTGACATTTTAGTCGTATTTTATAAATAATAAGAAATATGATTTTTAATTTTCTACTTGACCCAGTAATTATACAGGAATAGTTTAAAACTATATTTAAACATTTAAAATTATTATTCCTTTTCTTCTTTTGCTTCCTTCTCTTTCACTTCCTCTTCCTCTCCCCTCTTCATGCTTATTTTTACAGCTCTTGCTTACCATTTTTTGAAAAAGTTTTAATGTTTATGTATTTATTTTGACAGAGAGGGAGAAAGACAGAAAGGGTGCAAGAATGCGCACATGAGTGGGGTAGGGGCAGAAAGAGAGTGAGAGAGGGAACCCCGGGCAGCTTCCACCTGTCAGCACAGAGCCTGACGCAGGGGTCTCAGTCTCATGAACCATGAGATCATGACTTGAGGCGAAATCAAGAATCAGAGGTCTAGCCCACTGAGCTATCCAGGCTCCGCCTGCTTACTCTTTATTTACAATGTCTTTGTTCTAGTTCATATGTTGGGGCATATCATATGTCGTGCAAAAATATGCATTCTAATCCATATAGCAGATTTGGTGTATGTACTTCCTTTTCTTCTTTTCTTCACAGTGGTGTTAATTGTTGAGTTGCTTTTGATTTTCTTGACTGTTCAATGATAATTTAATTGAGAACATGAGGGTCAGCCTCCATCAGCCTTCTGCCACATTCTTATACACGTCTGATATCGGACTATGCAGAGGATAGGAAATGCAATATAATTTTCTCAGTAAGTTCTAGTACATTATCATTTTGGGCATACATAATATAAGGCAGTTTTGGACATGCATGAAATGTGACAATTTAATTCTGCTCTTTGTCTCTGATGATCATTTCCTTCATTATATAATTACACAGGTTTTACTTGATCTTTACCTTTTTCTGCCCATACTTCATTTTCTTATTTGCTGCTTCCAATTTGCTGTAGGTAAGGTTTTGGGCTAACCAGGCGTCTAGATTAAATAAGAAGCAAATACAATATATAGCAATTTTAAATGCCACATACGTTTTCTCTGTTCACCTCAAGAGCATTGCAAAGCATGAATTCTTTCCCCAGTGTTTTAGAAAAAGTAAATTGAAATTCATAGCACCTTTCCCAAGGTTATAGATAGGAATAGCAGGACTGAAAATCCAGCACAGATTGGTTTCCCTCAAAAGCTGACATGCTGTTCATTTCCCTAAATGTCTTCTGAGGAAGATATAAAGTGCAAGCTTTTAACATAAAGACTTAAAATAACTCTGCATTTAATGGCTTCTTTCCCCTGTATACTTTCAGGTAAGGAATCTGTGAGGGTCGAATTTACCACCTGTTTGACCTTTGAGATGAAAGGTATAACTAAGTTTTCTTTTTCTATACTTACGGGGAGCATGAGTGGAGTTTCATAAGGGTGCGAGCGAACACTCATTTTCATTTCATTAACATGTAATCCCACCACCACGCAATTTTCATCAAAATAACAACTACTGTCCTGAATTCCTGATTTATAAATCCCTTCTGTTCTTTCGGGAACTTACTACAAATGACCAACAGATGAAATTGCCATGTTGTGAAACAATCCATTATGCAGGTCAGAAAAGGAACTTCCCACCCTCTCAGCGACGTTCAAGTGGTTCTAGTAATACCATTCTTCCCAGGCGGTTTTTGGCGTCTTTGGATCATTTTTTTTTTCTGTAGCTTTTACCAGGTCCTCTATATTTGTGCATTCAGATCTCCCTCACACTATATCATGTGCCTCCAGAAATGATTTCAAGTGAGAAAAAAATGTATTACAGGGAAGCCTTTATGCTTTTGGCGTTTCCTTTATTTGAATATAAATTATTTCTGCTTTTGACCAGTCATGTTTACTTTATCAAATAAGAAGATGACGATCTTAACAATCATTTTCTTGGAACAAAGTTTTTCAGTAACATTGCACTGTCGGGGACTACAAAGTTCCGTGAAGTTGGAGAGAGGAATGCCATGGCTTTGTAGTGAATGAAGAGCTATGCGTAGTTAAAGGCTGTCTGACTTTGATGAATACTTTCATAACTAGAAAAACACTTATGTATGATGGATTCCAGCATGTCTTTTTTGTAAACAAATGTTGTAAGGTGTAAGTGCATACTGCAAAATTCACCAATTTAAAGTACAAGTAGATGGCAAATTAATGTAGTTGTATAATATTTACACATTAGAAAAACTGGCAAATTGTTTTCTAAAATGTCTACCATTTTGCATTTCTGTCAACACCAATGTGTTTGAGTTATTACATGTCCTTGCCACGAATTAGTACTGTCTTTACTTTTAGCTTTAACCATTCTATTGGATATATGGTAGCTTCTCATTGGAGCTTTATTTTTTTTTAATGCCTATTTTATTTATTTGGAGAGAGAGTACAAACTGGGGAGGGGAAGAGAGAGAGAGGGAGAGAGAGAATCTCAAGCAGGCTCTGTGCTGTCAGCACAGAGGCCAACTCGGAGCTTGAACTCATAAACCATGAGATCATGACGCGAGCCTAAATCAAGAGCCAGACGCTTAACCCACTGAGCCACCCAAGCACTGCATCTGATTGTAGCTTTAATTTGCATTCCTTAATGACTGATGGTGTTGAATACCTTTTCATGTGCTCATTTGCCATTTAGGTACCTTATCTTATAAAGAATTTGTTCGGGGCGCCTGGGTGGCTCAGTCGGTTAAGCGTCCGACTTCAGCTCAGGTCACGATCTCGCGGTCCGAGTTGGGCTCTGGGCTGATGGCTCAGAGCCTGGAGCCTGCTTCTGATTCTGTGTCTCCCTCTCTCTCTGCCCCTCCCCCATTCATGCTGTGTCTCTCTCTGTCTCAAAAATAAATAAACGTTAAAAAAAAAGAATTTGTTCAAGTTCCTGCCCAATTTAAAAAATTAATTTGATTGTCTTCTAATTATTGATATGTAAGAATCCTTTATGTGTTTGGATACAAGTCCTTTATCAGATATATGCTGTGTAAATATTTTCTCCCAATCCATTATATACCTTTCCATGTTCTTAATAATGTATTTTGATGATCGTTTAAACAAAATTTATGGAGTCCCAATTGTTAATTACTCTCCTCTTACGGTTTTTTAACATTTAACCCCATGACAGAAAGCTGTTTAACTTTATTTTGTCCTAGAAATTCTATAACTTTTACCCTATACTTAGAAGTCTGATGCATTAAAGTTAATATTTGCATATGACATAAGGTAGGGGTCAACATTCACATCTCTTTTTTTGCAAGAGTTCCATTTGCTCTACTGTTTATTGAAAAATGGAGTGCATTACCTCAGACTTTCATCATTGCATTACCTCAGACTCGGATTTTTCTCTGTAAGATGGCTTTAGATAAGAGTTCAATTTTTATACATACAGTTTTCTTACATTACTATTTATTATTCGGTGAACTTCTAATTTGTGTCTTTAAAGATTTTGGGCCACCTCATATACGTTTTCAAATTTACAAGCATAAAGGTGTTCACGATATTCCTTTCTTAATAGATTCTCAATATAGAAAGTGTATTCAGTATTCATTGTCCTTCCCAGCTACTGCAACTTTGCGACCTCGTTCTTAATCAGTCTGGCTAGATATTTAACAATCTTCCTGACACTTTTAAAGACCCAACTATTCCTTTCATTAATTTTTCTCTTTTATTTTTTTGCTTTCTGTTTTACCGACAAGCATTACTTTTATTACTTATTTCCTTCTACTTGCCTTGTGGTTTTCTCTGCTTTCTTAAGTTTCTAAGTGGAAGCTTAGGCCTTTTATTTGACCCTTTTTTTTTCTTTTCTAATATAAGCCTTTATTTAATCTTATGAATTTTCCTTTAAGCGCTCGATGTGAGTGGTATCGTTGTGATACACAGTTCAAAATACATTCAAATTTTCGTTTTTATACCCTTTTGATTTAAAAGTTATTTAGCTGCATGTTTTAAAATTCCTAAATACACAAATATACACTTTTTCTTAATTTATTCGTATTAATTTTTAGCTTTATTGTGAACAAATAGCATCATATGTATGATTTTAATTTCTTTACATTTATTCAAATTTGCTTTAGGGGCCAAAATAGAGTATAAATAACTTGGTCAATATTCTCTGTGAACTTGAAAACCATGTGTAGTTTTACAGTTTTTGGTGAGAATGTTCTGTATGGCAATCAGATAAAGTTGGTTGAAAGTGTATTTTAAGTCTTCTACATCCTTATTGAATTTTTTGGTCTAATTTTTGCATCACTTTATCTATTACTGAGGGAAGAGTGTTGACACTTTCAACTATAATTTTGCTTCTGTGATTTCTCTTAGTTTTGTCTCATCCATGTTTTAAAAATCTGTTATTAGATGCAGGCATATTTCGGGTTTTTATGTCTTCTTGATTAATTGATTCCTTTATCATTATGAGATGACATCTTTTCCTCTAGTAATATTTCTTATCCTGAAGCTTTTTAAAAGATTTTTTTGGCATGGCATATATTTCTGCACCCTTTACTTTTAACTCATTTTTTCTGTATATTTATACTTTGGGTTTCATGCAGACAGCATATCATTGAAAATTGTTTATCCAATCTGGTAATATCTATCTTTTATTTATTTATTTTTCAATATATGAAATTTATTGTCAAATTGGTTTCCATACAACACCCAGTGCTCATCCCAAAAGGTGCCCTCCTCAATACCCATCACCCACCCTCTCCTCCCTCCCACCCCCATCAACCCTCAGTTTGTTCTCAGTTTTTAAGAGTCTCTTATGCTTTGGCGCTCTCCCACTCTAACCTCTTTTTTTTTTTCCTTCCCCTCCCCCATGGGTTTCTGTTAAGTTTCTCAGGATCCACATAAGAGTGAAAACATATGGTATCTTTCTCTGTATGGCTTATTCACTTAGCATGACACTCTCCAGTTCCATCCACGTTGCTACAAAGGGCCATATTTCATTCTTTCTTATTGCCACGTAGTATTCCATTGTGTATATAAACCACAATTTCTCTATCAGTTCATCAGTTGATGGACATTTAGGCTCTTTCCATAATTTGGCTATTGTTGAGAGTGCTGCTATAAACATGAAAAGATGCTCAATGTCGCTCCTCATCAGGGAAATACAAATCAAAACCACACTCAGATATCACCTCGCACCAGTCAGAGTGGCCAAAATGAACAAATCAGGAGACTATAGATGCTGGAGAGGACGTGGAGAAATGGGAACCCTCTTGCACTGTTGGTGGGAATGCAAACTGGTACGGCCACTCTGGAAAACAGTGTGGAGGTTCCTCAAAAAATTAAAAATAGACCTACCCTATGACCCAGCAATAGCACTGCTAGGAATTTACCCAAGGGATACAGGAGTACTGATGCATGGGGGCACTTGTACCCCAATATCTATCTTTTAATTGAAGTGTATTGACCACTCAAATCTAATGTGATTTTTGATATGTTTAGTTTTGATGTTTATTTATTTTTGAGGGAGAGAGAGAACATTGGTGGGCAGAGAGAGAGGGTGGTGGAGGATCCGAAGCGGGCTCTGTGCTGACAGCAGCAAGCCCAATGTGGGGCTAGAATTCACAAACCATGAGATCAAGACCTGAGCTGAAGTTGGCTGCTCAACCAACCGAGTCACCAAGGCACCCCATTGATACGTTTAGTTTCAAATCTAGCATCTTACTAAATGCTTCCTCTATTTTTTTTGGTAATTCTCTTCTCGACTTCTTTTGCATTAATGATTATTTTATGATGACAGTTTTGCTCCACTATTGGTTTATTAGCATATATTAATTTATATTTTAGTTTTCCCCATAGGGTTGGCAATATACACCTTTAGCTTGTCACCATCACTTTAACTAGCATTATATCACTTCCCTTTTGGTATAAAAAACTTCTCTTTCTGCTCTCACGTCTTGATGCTAATGTAATAGTCAGACGTTTTAGTTCTATGTATGATTTAACCCCACAAAACACTGTTATTATTTGTGCCTGAAACAGCTAATCACCTAGCACTACTCACTCCTTTGAGAAGATTCAAATTCTCATCTGGTATTATCCTCCTGCCTTAGGAGAGCTTAGTGGCAATAAAGCTACTTATCTCTCTTTTGTCCTAAAAAGTCTTTATTTTCCCCTCATTTGTGAAAGAATATTTTCATTTTCTTTGCATATAGAATTGAGGGTTGACAGATTTTTTTTTTCTTTCAGTAATTTCAAGTTCACTTATCTTTTCTTCTGCAGTGTTTAATCTGCTGTTAATCCTCTTTAGTGTATTTTCACTTTACATATTGCATTTTTCATTGCTGGCAGTTCTATTTCTAAATATCTTTTGTTTATCTCCTCATCACTTTTAAGTTTTCCTTTACACTGTTGAGCCTATTTATTAGATTTGCAATTTCCGTTTTATAGTCTTTGGCTTGTACTTCCATAATCTCTTATTTAGGTCTATTTCTATTGACTGGTATTTACATCTCTTCTAGGTCATACTTTCCTGCTTTTTGGCATGCGTCAGAATTTTTGTGTGAATATCCCACCTAATGAATTTTATGTTATTGGTAACCAGATTTTGTTGTCTGCCTTTTAAAAGTGTTGAACTTTTTCTAGCATTCAGTTGAGCTATTTGAGACCAAGTTTATCCTTTCAAAGTTTTCTTTGAAACTTTGTTAGGGCTAATCCAAACAGTTTTTAGTCTTGGGCTCTCTTAGCTCATTACTAAGGTCATACCCTTCTCTTATGCTACTCAATACTTTATAAGTATGTTATGAGATATTTTCTATTCTGACTGAGGAATCAGGAATGTGAATTGTTTTCAGCCCTCTGTGAGCATGGGGGAACTATTCAGCCTAATTCCTGGTGTTTCTTTTTCTCAGCCTTATTGTGTTTTATCCCACATGTGCTTAAATACTCAGCCAAAGACTAGAAGGAACCCCTCTATGTACGTCCATCTCTCTGTCTCTGTCTCTTTCCAGTTCCCTTGTTCTCTTGTAGGGTACCCCACAATTTCTAGCTGGCTCGGTTTTCCTAAAGTCCAATTTCTATGTTCTCATCTCAAGAATGTTTAAGTTCCTCTGACTGCTCTTAGTTCTGAGAACTACTTCCATGAATTAACCTGGAGCAACCATACAACTCATCTCGTTTATTTTTTTCTGAGGAATTACAGTCTGCTACTACTGTTTGAAATGTATGAAGATCATCATTTTATATATCTTTTCTGGGTCAGGAAGGTTGTTCGTTGTTGTTGTTGCTGCTAGTCTTTAATTTTGTTTTTAGTTTTTTAGTTATTTTACGGTAGGAGAACAAGTTCCTTAGCAGGTAAGTCTTCATGGACAGAAATGGAAGTCCTATAGCCTGGTCTAATTTGCTAACTCATAAATACAGTCTATTTATTATTTAAGGCAATGATTCTCAAAGTGTAAGCCATGGGGCATCTGAATCAGATTAGACTAATTGATAACATATAATCCTGGGATGCATACTTAACCTACTAAATCATAATATCTGGGAGGTAGTCTGAGGATATAATTTTTAACAAAAAGTCCAGATGATTGTTTTCATAAAAAAATAATATACTAGTCAAAGGGCATTTAACATTAACCATTTTGTGACTTTAGGTTTTGCACTGCATTGTGTATGTGCATGTGTTTATGTACATGTCCATTTTCTGAAATTGCTTCATTTGAGTGCCTCTTTCAGTCATTAGCAAACTGGTTCCTTCAAAGTAAGGTTACATGTGTTACAAAATTATAGCTAAGATTTCTTTCAATACACTGCCATTAAAGAGTATCTCTTTTAAATTTTTTTTAATGTTTATTTTTTGAGAGAGAGACTGCAAGTCGGGGAAGGGCAGAGAGAGAGAGAGAGAGAGAGAGAGAGAGAGAGAGAGACAATCTGAAGCAGGCTCCAGGCTCCAGGCTCTGAGCTGTCAGCATGAAGCCCGGGGCTGGAACTCACAAGCCTTGAGATCATGACCTGAGCCAGTGGGACGCTTAACTGACTGAGCCACCCAGGCACCCCAAAGAGTATCTCTTTTAAACTAGCATGGTTTACCCAAAGGAAAACGTTCTACTTACATATTGAATTATTTGGGATCAATCCAGTAACACTAAGATTTACTCACTAGATTTTAAATTGTAGGAGATCAGGGACCCATTCTATTTTGTTCAGTTCTTTTATAGATTTTATGGATTTTTGTGGATTGTGGCTGAAACACATAGACCTTCAGGAATATTTGTTGAATGAATGAGTAATAGGAACATATAGGTTAGTTCTTTTAAAAAACAAACAAACAAACAACAACTGGGTTTGTAGAGACTTAGGGATACAATCTAAGAGATAACAAGTTCACAGAATATAAATGATCTCATTTATAGAACCTTAATTATTGTATATTTTCAAATTTTACCCAAAAATTAATATTGACTTCCTAAACAAGCAGAGAGATGTTATAAATATCTGATTATCTCTTTTGAAAGATATTACAAAAATCTGATCATACTTGCATTCTCTCTCATCCCCACATGAAACATTTGACAATACAAAAGCAATATTAAATGTGAAATTACTCACTTTCAAAGATTACACTTTGCTACTTAATTTTGATTTTCCATTTTAAACTAAAATACATTAAAATATATAAGATAATGTATAAAGAGCTCAGTATAGAAAGGCATTAGAGTACTTTCTGATCTACAAAGAACATAAAAGGACACAGAGGGTAGAGTAAATGCAGAGACGTGTATAATGTGTAGTTGAGTAGCAAGCTTTCCAACATCAATCTGCCACCTCCTTTAATAATCTTTCTCCTGGCAAAGCTTTAGCAAGAGGGTGGGTTGGCCTTAAATCTCAGTTCTCTGCAGGAGGTAGAAATTTTTGCCAGCAGCTTCTCCTCTTATCTTTAAATACAGAGTTGGCTGATGCACTTTGACAGACACTTATGTGTGTTTCAAAATATTGAAAGGGGTCAATCTCAGCGAAACCAGAATTTGCCTAATTGCTCTTGTTAGCTGCCCATGGGATTTTAGGCAGCAACAATGTGGGACCAAGCAATATCAAGCTTTCCTAACAAGTTCTACAGCTAGTGACCCTGCTGACAAATGACCTTTTAACATTCTACCATCAAATATCTAAATAGGAACTTTTTCCCTCAGCGCAAAAAGTTGGGATCATTAGTAGTTTGAAACTTTATGGAAATCTCTAATGGGGTTTCAAATTTGCAACAAAATAAATGATCACTTAGTTAAATATCACCTTCTCTCATACCCCATCTCCTCTGCTTTAATTGTAATTTTTCTAAAACCATAATACTCAAGGCAGTACCTACTTACCTAATGCTCATCCTCTTCAGAATTAATTGCTTATGAAATACCTTGTCTTCTCATACCTATAAGGTAAAGTTAGCAGAAATAAGCAAATGGATCCTTTTAAAAGCAAAGAGCTTTATTTTTTTTAATTTTTTTTAACGTTTATTTTTATTTTGGGGACAGAGAGAGACAGAGCATGAACTGGGGAGGGGCAGAGAGAGAGGGAGACACAGAATCATAAGCAGGCTCCAGGCTCCAAGCCATCAGCCCAGAGCCTGACGCGGGGCTGGAACTCACGGACCATGAGATCGTGACCTGAGCTGAAGTGGGACGCTTAACCGACTGAGCCACCCAGGTGCCCTGCAAAGAGCTATATTTAAAGTGACTGAAAGTTACTCCCTAAAAAGCAAAAGTAATACATTTCTTCATTTGAACAATGAAAACAAGTCCTTTCAAACATACAAATAGGACCACGATAACCATTGTAATTTAGAGGTATAAAAAGGGAATCACACACACATACACACACACTCGCACTCACACACATACATGCACAAACACACACATAAAATCAAAATGTCACTAATTCAACCTAGTTGTAGGAAAAGTGAGGTTCAGTTAATAAATTTAGAATTATAGAATATTCTCATAATAAAATTGGATTCATTCATTCCATAGCAAGAATAGCAAATTAGCTTTATACTTTGATGTAATAGACCTCTTTAGACTCAATAGAATAATTTTGTTGGTGTTCTTGTTTTCAAATGGTTGCTTCTAAGACCACACATCCTTTTATATAGGATAACTTTTTTAAGTTTATTTATTTTGAGAAAGAGAGAGAGTGCACATGTGTGAGAGAGAGAAGGAGGGGCAGAGAGAAAGGGAGGGAGAGAATCTCAAGCAGGCTCTACTTCCTGAGTGCAGAGCCTAACATAGGGCTCGATCTCACCAACCGTGAGCTCATGACCTGAGCTGAAATCAAGAATCGACGCTTAACTGACTGAGCCACCCATGTGCCCCCAGGTTAATTTTTTTATATAGTATTACTAATACTACTGATTTATTTAATGTATTTTCTTTTGAATAAACCTATTCTGATAGTGTGAAAGGCTCTTGGTTGAAATGAGACCTCTTGCTTTAAGTGAGCTACTTCCAGAGTAACACATGCGCTTTTTAAAAACCTTTTCTGTTATTTTTCATTACAATGTGATTTGTTTTCTCCGTGAAATAAGATTGGTAAAAGAAAGAAAAGTAATGCCCTGTAAAATAGAAGAGGAAGGGAAGACATTATCAACTTCCTATTTTGTAGGTAAGGAGGTACAGTCCTTGATTATAGAAAACACTCAACTACTGATTGATATGTAAATATTTAAAGGGCAAACATAGGGGTGCCTGAGTGGCTCACTTGGTTAAACAGCAGACTCTTGGTTTCAACTCAGGTCATGATCTCTTGGTTTGTGAGTTCAAGCCCTACATAGGGCTCTGCGCTGAAAGTGTGGAGCCTGCTTGGGATTCTTTCTCTCCCTCTCTCTGCCCCTCCTCCCCTTTCTCTCTCTCAGAAATAAATAAGTAAGCATTAAAAACATAAAGGGCAAACATATGTGGAATTGTGGTTCCTTTACATGTATAATAAAGTTTATTGTTTATCTCGTTTTTGTCTTTTGTATTTACCAACAGTAAAATGTAGGTCCATATTGAAAATTTATGAAAAATGCAGCCATTCTTGCTTCTGTAAGGTGATTTTGTGCGTGTGTGTATATATGTATATATATATATTTATACATACATATGCTTACACATATATACACATATATATCCATCCATCCATACATACATACATACAGACTTTCATATACACACAATACATATATGTATATAATATATATGCAGTAGTCTACTACTGGTTCAGTTAACCACTTATCATAAGAAGGAAAAAGTGTATTTTAATACAAAGTATCATGGATATGAGAGTTGTGGTTTAGGGTTAGTGTCTCTTTAGTATTATATGAGACTGCTGAAATGATAAATTAGTGTTCAATCTGACTTTTCTAATCACTGATCTGTATTAAAAAAAGAACCCCACTTCCCGTGGGTCCTTCTGCTTCTCTAACACCTGTCATATTTTCTACGTATCCTTCTGTGAATTATAAATAATGATATCAGCAAAATTGGGACTTTTTCTTGTAAAGAGTTATTTTTGCTAATTTACTGCTTCATCTCTCGACAGTGTTATAAAATTCTCGGGCCGCTGAGCTGCTTTTTATATTCCAGCCAACCTTAAAGTTATTGAATGAGAGTCAAAAGGATAATCAAATCAATATGACGTTTAGCTATTTTAATGTATCTTTAAGGACTTCTATTATATAGTGACTCTCATTTTCATTTAAACGTTTCCTCCATTCGAATGTTTATCTCCTATTTGATTAAGTGAGATTTCTAAGTTCAGTTATGGAAATGCAGTGTATTTATTGGATAAATGAAAAGATGCCCAGTTGAATTTAAATTTCTGAGAAACAATGAATAATTTTTCAGTATAAATGTGTCCCAAGTATTGCATGGTATGTACTTATACTAGAAATTATTCACATTGTTTATTAGAAAGTTTAATTGAGCATCCCCCCCCTTTTTTTCAATTTGCTAAATTGGCATGGTACCTCTACACCTGATCGCTAGCATCATTGACAGAAGACTCAACATTTCAACCTACAGAACAAGATAAGTGAGGAAAGATATTGCCCTAACATGATAGGACACATTTCTCATTTAGTTATCTCAAAGGCTGGTTGATTTCACTGAAAATGACCAGAGTTTTCATTAACTAGATCAGTAAATCCCAATCAAAAGGAAGGTGTGTGAGCAGGAGTGATTTTTAAAATGTAAAAATTTAAACAAAATATCCTGTGAAAGGCTTCTCTTTTTTTTTCCCTTTTCTATTTTTCTTGGTTTCCAGCTTTGTATAAAGACTTTGCTGAAGACCAGAGGTTGTCAGGTGGATGCGAGAGGGGTCACTTTATCACGGTGACTGGTGTCTCTGGTAACCATAGCAACCTGATGCCAACCACACAGCACCAGAATCAGGGACAGAGGCACAGACTTGACCATGATGTGGCGAGGCCCTGGAAATGGTGCCACCAGGCAGTTCTGGCTCTTTGGCAGGCCTGAGGTAGCTCTGGGCCAATGTGGTGCAACTAAAGTTTTCTTGGCAATATTTTTGGGGTCCAGAAAGGATAAAGTCAGATCAACTACTGTTAATGTCTCTTTGGCTTTTCAATGAATATTCAAACACAGGAAGCAGACTTCCTGGTGATTAAGGAGGAGTCTAAGAGAAGGATATTTTCTATGGCAGCTGTTGGTGTTAAGCTTGGAAATTAAAAAGTGCCATCACAGATAGCACTCCTGTTTCACACTGGACAGTGGATAACACTCCTGAAATAAAACTTGGCATTAAAATCCATCCTAGTGTTGACTGAGGGTTGAAAATGACCAGCTCTTGGTGTGCCTGGGTGGCTCAGTCGGTTAAGCGTCCAACTTCGGCTCAGGTCATGATCTCACGGTCTGTGAGTTCGAGCCCTGCGTCGGGCTCTGTGCTGACAGCTTAGAGCCTGGAGCCTGTTTCAGATTCTGTGTCTCCCTCTCTCTCTGACCCTCCCCCGTTCATGCTCAGTCTCTCTGTCTCAAAAATAAATAAACATTAAAAAAAAAAAAGAAAATGACCAGCTCAAGTCAAAGTCATCTTGAAAAACGTGTGCTTTACTGTATGAGCGCAGTCACTTCCTCCATTTTCCAGTTTTACTCCAAAAGGAAGAGAGAAAAGACAAATACTTCTTAAAAGGGCAAATGACTTTTCCTCCCATGAACTTTAAAAAAAACTATGTGAGGTATATTTGTATTGTGAGCCAGTGATTATTAAAAGTAATAATTAAACTTTTATGTAAGTAATTAGGGTGATGTTTAAAACTCAGATGCCTTTTTAGATTCCACATATAGGTGAAATCACATGGCATTTGTTTTTTTCTGTCTAATGTACTTCACTAAACATAATATCCTATAGGTCCCTCCCTGTTGTCACAAATGGCAACATTTCATTCTTTTTTATGGATGTGTAATTTTCCATTGAATATATACACCACTTCTTTATCCATTCATCTATCAATGGATACTTGGGTTGCTCCCATATCTTGGTTGCTGTAATTAATGCTGTAAGAATTATAGGGGTGCATGTATTTTGTTTTGAAATAGTGTTTTGTTTTGTTCAGGTAAATACTCACAAGTGAAATTACTGGGTTATATGGTATTTCTATTTTTAGTTTTTTGGGGAACGTCTATACTAGTTTCCATAGTGGCTGTACCAATTTACATTCCCACCAACAGAGCACAAGTGGTCCCTTTTCACCATATCCTCACCAACAACCATTATTTCTTGCCTTTTTGACATTAGCTGTTCTGACTGGTATGGGGTGATATCTCATTGTGATTTGGGCTTGCATTTTCCTAATGATTAGTGATGTGGAGCATCCTTACACGTGTTTGTTGGCTATCTGTATGTCTTCTTTGAAGAGATGTCTATTTGGGTCCTAGCTCAGTTTTAAATCAGATCCTTTATGTTTTTGGTGTTGAGTTTTATGAATTCTTTATATATTTTAGATATTAACCCTTTAACAGATATATCATTTGCAAATACTTCCTTCTATTCAGTAGATTGTCGTTTTGTTTATGTCGATGGTTTGCTTCACTGAGCAAACCTTTTTAGTTTGATGTAGTCCCAACTATTTATTTTTGGTTTTGTTTCCCTTGCCTGAGGAGATAGATCCAGAAATATATTGCCAGGGCCAATGTCTAAGAGATTACTGCCTATAAATATTTTTTTTTAAACCTTTCAATGCCTTACCTGTAGATGTTACCTTTTATACGATGTAGACTGTTTGCAGACAAACTTCTCATTTGCAAATAAGATTGAAAGAAAATGCTCTTTATTTTGATTTGACATTGGGAAACAGAGAAGTATTTTCTAGTTGCAAACTGGTTCTCATTACATCTTGTCAATGATTTAATAAGATTTAAAACTTTAGTGAAATTTCATTTTCTTGAAAGTTGTGATTTTTAATATGTAAAAAAATATTTACTAAATGTATACAAGTGAATGTATGGTATCTCAATCCTAAAACATAATCCAACCAACCACGAATGGCTATGTACTTGTACATATTCATTTATTATGACTACTGAGCATGAATTTGAATCACATTAAACACCCTCCTCAAATAGGAATTTGTTATTCCCCAAATAGGAATCATGTTTTGTCTTCTCTTGCCATATAACCCTACAATAAATTAAACCCTAGGTTTTAGAGTCCAGTGGTAAAAAAAAATAATTCCCTATTCTATTGAGAGAACAGACCCAGTTCTATCATACCTTAGTGTTTATATGTGAGACAAATTTATCATTCGTATATAGATTTGAGAGCAGTTCTTGGAAATTCTTTGGTTTTCAAAATAAGTATCAATGTTTCCTTGGTGTAAGGTAAAAAAGCCGTTAGGCAACTTCTTTCTTACTAGCTTCTTAGACAGCTAGAATAGTTCCTTCTTTTGGAAATCAGTGCCTCCCCTTTATAAATGAAATGGGAAAGAAAACATGGCAAGAGGGAGCCATACTTTACCACAATTGGGAATAAATTTGGAAATAGTGAATGTGGTAGCTTAAAAAGAGCTACACATTCTTTGCTGCACTTCCCATCCAGAAGTAAAATCTAACTGACCTCCCCTTGAAACTGAGCTGGCTTTCGTGATTTCTTTGACCAATAGAATGTAGTAGAAATAATGTTCTGGGGTTTTTGTAGCTATGTAAGAAGGCTTCCATCTTCCTTGGCATTACAGTGTTTTCTCTGGGCATCTGGGTCTGTCTATAAGAAGTTCAGGTACCGTGAGACCACCATCCTGAAGACGTCATGTGCAGGTTCTCCAGTTAATAGTCTTGGTTGAGCCTCTGCCAAGATGCCTGACATGTGAGTAAAGCCATCTTGGAGCCTCCAGAATGGTCCTATCCGCTGACTAGCACCAAGTGAGGCTTATAAATACAACATGGAATAGAAGAATCACTCAGCCCTACCCCAATGTCTGACTCAAAAAATCCTAAGATACAGTAATATAGTTGTGGCCTTAAGCCACTAAGTTGTGGGGTCTCTTGTTATGTAGCAAGAGATAACTGGGACAGACTTCTCTGCTGGCAACCCAAGTTGGTTCTAAAGCAGGGCAAGTCTGTTTTTGTGAATGATACCTCAACTCTACTGCTTGTGACCTATCATCTGGGCGTGGCTGGCCTTATTTCCACTAGTTGGAAATACTAGTATCTTGGTCAAAGGTGGGAGCTGGGATAAACTAATACCCTCGTGAAAAACAGTAATGTTGCTGTTTGATGTTCTTTTTGCTTTAAGTTCTGGCCCTCTCATGCCCTTACCAGTTTTCCTTAAGGTACAGCTGTGCCCCTGGCCCTCAGAACAGTGTCTGGGTCTGGTTAGCTGTCGCCAGACACACTGATAATCTGGCTAATTACCTTTTACCTTGCTCAGCCTCTTTGATGGTTATGCACTGAAGCCAGAATACCACTAACAAGTATTAAGACAGAGGGGCAGTGAATCAACTTTAGATGCTGTCTTAGTTTGCTGGAGCTGCTGTGACAAAACACAATAGACTGGGTAGCTCAAAAAATAGACATTTATTTCCTGCATTTCTGGGGTCTGGAAGTCTGACATCAGTGTGGCAGTGGATTTGGGTTCTGTTGAGAACCTTCCTCCTGGCTGGCAGACAGCCTCCTTGTCACTGCATGCTCACATGGCCTTTCCTGCATGCGTGTGCAGAAAGATTTCTCCCTCTTCCCCTCTTTTTAAACATTTGTTTATTTTTGAGAGAGAATGCGAGCAGGGGAGGGACAGAGAGAGATGGGGACAGAGGATCTGAAGTGAGATCCATGCAGGCAACAGTGAGTCCGATGTGGGGCTCGAACCCCCTGAGATCATGGCCTGAGCTGAATTTGGACACTCAACCAATTGAGCCACCCAGGTGCCCTCTTCCTCTTCTGCTTTAAAGGGTATTAATCTCATCGTAAGGTTCATACCCTCACGACCTAATCTAAATGAGATTTCCTGCCATGTAATCAGTAATGAGTCTTTACTAAGCTTCCCTGGTAGACGATATTTCACATGTGTTGTCATAATTCGATGCCGGAAGCATTAAGCATGTCTTGTGTGACTCCATTGGAAGAGGACTATTGGAAATGTGTGTCTAATTTCCTCCCGACTTCTCTCCTTGTGCCTTTTCCCGTTGGTGATACTGCTTTGCATCCTTTCTCTGTAATAAATCATCAACCTGACTGTGAGTGTATACTGAGCCCTGTGAGTACTCCTGGTAAATTACCAGACCTGTGGTGGTCCTGGGGACATCAAACACAGATGGCAAGAACAGAAGCAAAGGAGAATTAGACACACGCACACACACACACACACACACACACACCAATGTTCCAATTGAGACTGTCATATGAGAAAATTTTAAGATTTGTAATGAAAGAGAATTTGGAATTTTATTAGATAATGCCAGTAATATGCATGTGTTAATCCTTTATATGCTTGCTTAACTGTCTCCACTTTTTGCCTGCTTTCCTATCCTCAAATCGCTCCCCAACCTGCTTCAGTGCAACATCATCCCTGCTCCCTCCTCAGCCCTGATCCAGCTCGCTTTGAGCCTCCGTCCTACCCTCTGTCACTTCTTGTCCTTCATTTTACTTCTTCAGCAGCACCTCCCACAGCTGAGCTCTTGCCTTGAAATCCTTTCTTCTCTTGGCTTTCGCAATACTGCTGTTTCTTGATTTCCCTCTGACCCCTCCATCCATTCCTTTCCAGTTTCCTTTGCTAATTTTGCATCCCTTTTCAAAGCTTCAAATGTTGGAATGACTTGGTGCTGAGATGCGTTCTGTTCCTTATTTAAACACGCTCCCTAGTCACGTGGTTTCTAGTCTCGTGGCTTTAAATATCACCCAGAAGCTGAAAAGTCTAAGATTTATGGCTCTACACTGAACTCTCCCTTGAGTGCCAGGCAACCACTTCGACTCTTTGCTTAGAAGCATAAAGGCTTTTCAAATTTAGAATGTTCAAAGCCGAACTCCTGATTCTTTGTCTCAATACTCTTATCTTTGTCCAAACCTTCTCCTCTCCCTGTCCTCTTGTCTTTATAATTGCTGTTTATCAATCTCATTCAATATCTGCTCTAACTCAGAAGCTACCAACAAATTTTACTCCCAGAAATCAAGGTTCCACTTAAGAACATTACCAACGAGTTTAATGGCTCTAGTGGGGGTTACAGGTCTATATCGTACCCTAGTAACTCCTGATAGAGGACTCTTTAAACCTGCATTCTTAAACTTTTGTAAGGACACAAGCCTCTTTGAGAATTTGGTAATGATAGATCCCTCAATAAAGTACACATAATCACTTAAACAAAGCAGTATAGAAATAACTTCAAATTGTATACATATATATATATATATGAGCAAATATGAGCACATGTCTATACAAACTATATAAAATATACACACACACACAGACACACACACATATATATGTATCTATACATAAAATTTCAAGTGCATTAAAACAAGATGTGGAAAAATCAAAATCATAATGGGTGAGTTATAAACAAGCTTACTGCACAAGCGAGGATAGTTTAGGTATGCTAGAGTAAGAAGTCAACGCCAAAAATCTCAGTTTCTTTCACATGACACATGTCCATTGCTGTGTTGGGCACTTGTATCTCACACCATACCTTCAATAAATACATGATTAAAATCTGCTCTAAGCCTAGTTTCAGCCACCATCTTCTCTTGCCCGACTGCCAAGAGCCTTGTAATAATCTTTGCTTCCGTTATGGTTCCTACCCACAGTTATTTTTTGTTATTATGGCGTATGGAGCAGGATGGAAGGGAGTGAGTGCTGGAAATAGACTGTATGAGTGAGAGTGTTAGACTTGCCATTTAACTAATTTTGTCAGTTTTCTAATCTTTAAATGATAACCATAATAATATCCATTACAGAGTCATTGTGAGGATTATGTAGATTGACATATGGGAACATAAAGCATTCGGATATCACCTAGTACAAGAAACAATATTAGTAATTATTCTTATTGCTATTAACGTTCTCCAGAAGAAGAGAACCAATAGACTGTACATATATATGGAAAGAAATCTGTTACAAGGGACTGGATCACATGATTATGAAGTCCGAAAAGCCCTAAGATCTTCCGTCAGCAACTGGAGCCTCGGGGAGGGGGCGGGGGGGTGGCAATGATCTAGTTCGAGTTCATGTTCAAAGGCCTGAGAACCAGGAGAGCCAATGGTGTAGTTTTAGTCTGAAAGCTGAGACCCAGAAGGAGCTGATTTTTCAGTTCAGGTCCTTAAGGCAGGAAAAGACCAGTGTCCTAGCTGGCACTGTAAGGCAGGAGAGCGCTTATCTAGTCCTTTCTATTCTATTCAGGCCCTCAGCGGATTGTATGAAACCACCCACAGTAGAGAAGGCAAGGTGCTTCACTCAGTCTATTGCTTCAAATGTTAATCTCATCCCAACACAGCACCACAGACACCCCCAGAACAATGTTTGACCAAATGTCTGGGCAAATGATGGCATAGTCAGACTGACACATAAAATTATCCGTCAAAATTTGTATTGTTACTAACCCGCTCCTCAGCCTGAGTCAGCTTTTAAAAATGTGAATCAGATTGCATCCCTTCCCTCCCTGCTCCTGTCCTCCAAAGATCCGCCATCACAGTCCTTACGGGCACAGGGCAGACTCTGTCAGTGAGAGTCCCCTCCACACTGTCACACACCCCTTCAGCCAGGCTCTTTTGTTTAGATACCACACATTTATCAGATGCTCCTCTGCAAGGCCCTCCCTTCAACTTCCAGAGAAATCACACTGAAGTCTTGCGTTGCCTGTCTAAATCATTTCTCACGATGTTGGAGGCCAATAAAATACATACACACGCACATACCATGGTTACCACAGTACTGTCATGTTTCTCCAAATAAATCCTCTCTTAAGTCGTCAACTCCCCCAATTAAATTATTGGCTGTTTGTTTATATCACCAGGAAGTAGATGTTGTATTGAGTTCCTATACACTTGGATATTTTCTTTGCAGGTCTTATAGATGGTCTAGCATTTTGCTATAGAATAAGGGGTCAGTTATCACCTATTGTCTTAGGGCTCAACTGAAACTGATTTAAAAAGGGCCCCATTCTTTTTTTTCCTATTTATTTATTTATTTATTTATTTTTATTATATGAAATTTATTGTCAAATTAGTTTCCATACAACACCCAGCGCTCATCCCAAAAGATGCCCTCTTCAATGCCTATCACCTACCCTCCCCTCCCTCTCACCCCCCATCAACCCTCAGTTTGTTCTCAGTTTTTAAGAGTCTCATGCTTTGGCTCCCTCCCTCTCTAACCTCTTTTTTTTTTCTTCCCCTCCTCCATGGGTTTCTGTTAAGTTTCTCAGGATCCACATAAGAGCGAAAACATATGGTATCTGTCTTTCTCTGTATGGCTTATTGCACTTAGCATAACACTCTCCAGTTCCATCCACGTTGCTACAAAGGGCCATATTTCATTCTTTTTAATTGCCACGTAGTACTCCATTGTGTATATAAACCACAATTTCTTTATCCATTCATCAGTTGGTGGACATTTAGGCTTTTTCCACAATTTGGCTATTGTTGAGAGTGCTGCTATAAACATTGGGGTACAAGTGCCCCTATGCATCAGTACTCCTGTATCCCTTGGGTAAATTCCTAGCAGTGCTACTGCTGGGTCATAGGGTAGATCTATTTTTAATTTTTTTGAGGAACCTCCACACTGTTTTCCAGAGTGGCTGTACCAGTTTGCATTCCCACCAACAGTGCAAGAGGGTTCCCGTTTCTCTACATCTTCTCCAGCATCTATAGTCTCCTGATTTGTTCATTTTGGCCACTCTGACTGGCGTGAGGTGATATCTGAGTGTGGTTTTGATTTGTATTTCCCTGATGAAGAGCGATGTTGAGCATCTTTTCTTGTGCCTGTTGGCGATCTGGATGTCTTCTTTAGAGAAGTGTCTATTCATGTTTTCTGCCCATTTCTTCACTGGAAAGAAGGGTGTTTTGGGTGTGGAGTTTGGTGAGCTCTTTATAGATTTTGGATACTAGCCAAAAGGGCCCCATTCTTATATGTTGTTATATAATCCTTGCCACATTCTTTTCAAAATGGATATTTTCAGTGTCTTCAACAGTGTTTGAAAAAGTCCATGCCCATCAGTATTAGATTCTTTTATTTGTAAACTCTGTAATTCATTAACATTTTAAAGACAAATAATAACAATATCCCACTTCTTTTATTATTTATGTATGCATATGATCTATTTATCTAATGTATATACAGTGTTTATATATTTACATGTCATGACATTCTTGACATTTGATATTTTTAATTTCCATTTTCTTCTGTTATCTCTATATTTTTTCTAATTTTCCCTTTCATCAATTTATATTTATCTGCCACAACTGAAGTGAAGTTCTTAACAAGCTAAGCAGTTTTTTCAGCTTCGTTTATTTAATAATCCTGTCCTTCCACATTTGTTAAGTCCTTAATAATATATGTCTTTTCTGTAAATGCTATTTATTCTGCTCCTTTGTTTTGTCTGTTCATTTTTTTTTACTGTTATCAGTCTCAAAAAATTATAGCTTTATAAAATTTGAAACACCTTTGTCATTGACTTTTGGGAATACAGAAAATTGAGGTTTTTTTATGTTTATTTATTTTTGAGAGAGACAGAGTTTGAGCCGGGGGGAGGGGCAGAGAGAGAGGGAGACACAGAATCCAAAGAAGGCTCCAGGCTGTAAGCTCTCAGCTTACACAGCCTGATGCGGGGCTCAAACTCATGAGCTGTGAGATCATGACCTGGGCTGAAGTCAGACACTAGACCGACTGAGTTACTCAGGCATCCCAGAGAATGTTAAAACTAAAGGGTTGTGGGGCGCCTGGGTGGTTCAGTCTGTTAAGTATCCGACTTTGGCTCAGGTCATGATCTCAAGGTTCCTGGGCTCCAGCCCCGTGTCTGAGCCCTGCCTTAGGCTCTCGCTGTCAGTGGGGAGCTGCTTTGGATTCTCTGTCTCCTCTTTCTCTGCCCCTTCCCCGCCTCTCTGCTCTTCCTCTGCTCTTCCCCTGCTCCTCTTCTCTCTGTCTCTCAAAAAATAAATAAAAATAAACATTTAAAACTAACAGGTTGTGCGTGTGTGTGAAGAAACGGAATCAAAGTAATGTGAAATGTGAAGAAGTAGAATTGGTAGTCAATTATGGACTTGCCATGATACTAAGTTTCCAACACTAGAAAGTCTCTGGAGACTTTTTTTGTTCAACTGATTAAAACTCCCAACAGAGAAATTTATTCTGTGTATTGTCCATTGTGAACCTCTGAATGGAAAACCAGTAGAGGAATGCTCTAGGAGATACTCTTTATTCAAATTGTGTTTCTACCCATCCCCCTCCAGTTAGGGCTTTTGAAGAGTTAGCCGCATACCAATAAGTTCCTCTATGCTATGGCTAAGAGCAGAAAATTAAAGCCATACTCTCTGTCAATAACCCTGGAATAATTTACAGAATGATTTACTGAATCCTTTGGGAGGACCTGGAAAGTACACTTAGCATGCTATTTCTAACACTGAAGCACAAAATGTCAGCCTTGCTTTTCCGTTTCTTTTATCTCCTGGATAGCTAAGAGTTAGGAGGAAACTCAGACTCCTAAATAAGAGTAATTCAAATTGAGAACGGGAAACAAGGGAGAAAATGAGCAAATCGATGATTTTGGATTTGGTATACAATTCTTTTAAAAAATCATTTCTTTCTTTAAATGAACACTTCTAAACAGCCAGATTTTAGTGTCAGTACAAGAAATACTGCTCAGTCTCAACTACTCCATTAATAAAAAAATGTGTAAAATTCGAATTTTGGGTGATATAAACACATTTTCACTGATTCATCACTAGTCATTTTGGCATCTTAGGAAGACTGAACTTTAAAACTGATGATACAACAAACAGTGTTAGCATTAACTGCCAGATATTTGGGCCAATAGCTTTTGGATCTTGAAAAAGGACTCGATTCCAAGCCTAAAGTTATTGGCAATTAGTGGGAGGAGTATGGTCGTGAGAGAGTTTCTTTTCTCCTTCACCCTGTTTCTCTTGAGCATTGTGTTTAAAGGACCTGGATGCATTCAAGTGATCTGTTGGGTCCCTTGCAAAACAAGAATAGCTTTTGTTGTACATTATAATACATTAGGGTACAGATGGAGAATGAACGCATATCAGTGAAGCCCAAGGCCCATTTCACACATACTCCCCTCGAAAGCAAAAGGTACACCACAGCAAAAGAGGACTTGCCCTTGCTAATGCAGTTAATAGCATGGTGATCACAGTGATGCCTAGGGGAAGCCAAGGATCCAGGTAGGTGTGTGCTTGTTGGTGAACTAGAACGGTAGAGGGAAGAAGAGTTATCATAAAAGCAGGAGAAGGAGATGGGAAGGAGACAGCATTCTGGAACCTCACGAGCAAGGATCTTGGTATAACCAAAGAGCAGGCAAGTGAAAATAACAACTATTTGTACCACACTAGGTTCCCACAGTTTCCTAATACCGTCTTTAGTAAGATGGGGTCCTTTCTCATAAAAGACTAAGCCTGTGTGCCTTAATCACCCATATAGACATTAAAGTAGAAATTATATTTAGTACATGTCTTACTGCCTTAGGGTGTAAGCCTGAACTTGGAGACGGGAGCATCAGTATGTTTCGCTTAAGAAGCTTATAACACACCTGATGATAGTGACAAATGGAGTTTCCAACACCCGTCGATTAAAAAGTTAAGCTAAGCTGGACATTTCTCAATGAAAATAAATAATGTTGATTGATCATAGTTTTTCCATTTTGAAGTGTTCCTCTGACAAACGAGAGGCAGAGTCTCCAGTGCCTGAATAAATAACACGTGGGAAGGAGTAGTTTCAAGCTTTTGCCATGAGAAGTGTCTTCTCAGTTAAGGATGTAACACTGGCATGATGGCAGACAGTTCAAAGAACTCACACAATGGTTTTGGTCAAGCTGACTGTGCCGGACTTTTCACATGAGCTTTCAATGGAAACAGCCCATGTTCTCAAATTCTGCCTAGTAGCTAAACCACAAGGGATAATCATTTGCCTGCGGTTATATTATTTCTTCATGAGAGGAATGTGTCATCATACCTCCAATGTATGTATTAGGGCACTGTATGCATGCTTTTCTGAAATTTTTATTTTGTTTTTGGTAATAATGCAGATTTAGTCTATTTTCTCCATCACCAAGGAATCATTGGGGACAACGTAAGCCTCAGTTATCTATCTTGACTTTTTTTTTTTTGCAAAAAAATTTCTAATTTGCAAAATAGCTTTATCTCTGTTTCAGGAAAAATACTATTCCTTAGATTTGTGTAACGATGCATCGCGATCATTCTCCGATAAGCTGCAGCTTTACTATGGTCATTGGATTCTTTTAATATGCTTATGAAAGGTTTTAGTCCAAATATTACCAGTAATCCTGCTGAGTCTATCTACTATAAAAGATAAAAGCTGGTTTCAAAACGGGACAACAGGCCAAAATCTGATAGTGACACAGAACATATTTTAATTTGTATCCCTATTTTAAAACTGGAATACGTAATAATGTTATGAACAGTAAAATATTCTAAACAAATAGAAAATATAATGAAAAAGATTTTTCAGTCTCCATAGTTTTAATACAGATTTAAAACCAGCATCAAGTACATTTTTTAAAACAGATCATAACTGTTAAACCATGGAAAACACATTAAATAGCTTTGCTAATAGTTTATTTTGTACACTCAACATGGCAGACAATAGAGTTCATGTAATATTCCTTATGCTGCCCTCCAGTTCCCAACTTCCCTTGGGAAGTTGGCTGGGGCCATGCCACCAGTTTTAGGAACAGAGTGATATTTCAGTCTGCAGTACTTAAGGGGTGTGTAAGCTCTCCCCACCCTATTCCTCTCCCTTGATTATAAAGGTCAAGTACTTCAGAGTGTAGAGTAGACGATGGAAGCTGTTCCCTGTATCAGCCCTTGGAAGAGAGCTGCCCTGAAGAGTTACCAGGCCCATGATGAATTTAAATGACAGACAAATACATTATGGTTTTATAGTTTGCCATCACAGAATTATGTAGCCTGTTCTAACCAACCCACTGGTTAAACAAAGAAGCACTGCTTTGTTAACGCATGAGGGCTTTCACATGTATTTTTCATATCGCTGTCTATTTTATAGAGAGAAAGTCTTTACAAAGATGCATCCAAGAATACATCATTTGTAGAGAAGAACTGGAATTCAAATGTATCACCCAGAGACTTGAGGGACCATTTCTATTATGTACCTATCCTGTTAGACAGTATAGTGGATCTTCACATGTTTGTCACTGACACACAAAACTACCCATCAGATAGATACTGCTACTGCGGCTGTTGTTATTATTGTTATCATTATCATTATTACTATTTTTCAGATAGAGAAACTGAGACTCAAGATAAATAATTCTCCAAAGTCACCCGTTTATAGACAGCATAGCCAAGACTGAAGCTCAGTCCCTAGCCCATGCTGCCTTTAGTCTCTGTACAAGTTCTCATTTAGATTGATACAAACGAAATCTTCCTTCTAATAGAAAGTGATTTTGTTACTCAGTAAATATGAGCTCCCCCTGTTCTTGTTTCATTTAAAGCAACTTACAGTTCTCAGCATGTTACCAGAAAAGATATGTGAAAATTCATTTTTAGAGAAATGAAAGAAAATATGGTTTAGTAAAATAACGCCTGACTGTGGATTTTTAAAAGCTAGCTTCAAAGAAGAGATCCAGAAATATGATTGAAACATACTTATTAAAATGTACTTTTTAGGTTAAGATGTTAAATGATGGTAAAGCATTCCCATTTGTAGCATCAAATATTTAACAGCATTTTCTTTTTCCCTTCAACAGTGTTCCAGAATTTATGTTATAACTGCCAATATATTCCAAGTCATGTATCAACTTGGCATCTTAGCCTTTGTGAATTTTGTTTAAATTATGTGAAAAATGCAATTTGATCCTAAGCAGACTGAATTCTTTTGTGTTAATTTTCTTCTTGATTTATATATATTTTTTAAAGAGACTTTGCTTTTCCAAATCACAGAATCTTTTGCACTATTCATTTATTTATAAGGAGTTACCAAGATCATATAAAAATATTTATAGATTTATACTATTTTAAATATAATTGAAAGAAATTAATGTTCCATTCTCTCATTTAATACGTATTAGGTACATGGTTTTCGTTCTGAAATCGATCTAAAGTGTAGAGAAAGAAATTTCTGTTTGTATGTTATAAAATTATATAGCAAGAGCATGATACAAGTATGCTATATTAAATCTGTATTGTAAGTCATAATTCACCATAAAATAAACTAGATATTAAGGTTACCAAAGCCATTTTGCATAATAAAGAGGTGGTTTCATTCAAAGGTTTGGTATTATTATTCACTATATTTGAGTAAGACTTATCTACATAAAAAGAACACCCCAAAAGGTGCATGTAAATAGATCTCAAACTCACAAAGAGGAGGCCATACTTCTGCTTACAACCTCCTACTCTGAGGGCAATTTAAAATTCCCTACACCAGGCAACTAATCTGCCTTTCACACCTTATTTCAGCATAATAGAACAGAAAGAACAAGGTTTCTCCCACCATATTTAAGACTGATATCCCATAAAAAACATTTGATTCCTTTCACTATTTTCCTGATATTACCTCCAACAGCTTTTATTCTTTTATACCAGTGTGCCATTTTCAGGCTATAAATAGCCATAAATTCCCTCAGGGCCAAGTTTTAGAAGAATTATTCTTCCCCGGGGGCGCCTGGGCGGCTCAGTCGGTTAAGCGTCCGCCTTCAGCGCAGGTCATGATCTCAGGGGTCCGTGAGTTCCAGCTCCGCGTTGGGTTCTGTGCTGACAGCTCGGAGCCTGGAACCTGTTTCCGATTCTGTGTCTCCTTCTATCTCTGCCCCTCCCCCACTCACGCTCTGTCTCTCTCTATCAAAAAGTGAATAAATGTTAAAAAAAAAATTTTTTTTAAAGAATTGTTCTACCTGGATTCTTAGAAGGCTCGGGATAGCTAACTTTTGATGAGCTATTTTAATTCTATCAGAGGAAATTAATATTATTGGGAACATAGATTTAAGCTATATAACTATATCGCATGGTCAGGTTAGTTGGTTATTGATTCCTGCTACCCCATCCCTGTGTCTCTGTGGTTATATTCGGGACATAGGGAGAGCAGGGAGCGAGAGAGAAACACACACACACACACACACACACACATAAAGAGAGATTCACTGAATGACTGAGAGAATTCTGCTATTACACATTTCCTTGAAGTTGGATTGAAGGTCATTATTTTGAACTAATAATTGCCCTTGTTCTCTCAAACCCCATTAAGCTTAATGGTCTGATTTAATTTACTTGGCTAGTCTTCACCCTAAAAATATCTTCTGCTCCTTCTACTTTTCCTTCTTTGATTGGAACAAAGTCTGGTTTTCATCCACACCACATAAAATTACCGAAAGGAACCAATGAACATTCTAGTAGTGAACAAGATTTATGGTAATTTCCCCCTCCACTTCATCAAAGCGTATGATTGCATGGCACATGCAGAGTAGGCAGACAGATTTTAATGATGTAATTACCGGAAGTTCCCCCCTCTGGCTAGTGTAAATACTGGACCTTCAGGAGTTAAATTTGTTTCCACAGGAGGGAAGTGGTAAATTTTTGAATGCCAACTTCTTCCTTAGTCAACAACTAGATGTTTACTGACATGGTCTCAATCCGTCCTTGACTCTCAAAGGTTCTCACAGATACTGCTTTATAATGTGTCTGCATAACAGTTTTCCATTAGTAAAGTTCACATGCATGAGGAAGAAGAACACAAGGAACCAGGATATGAACTTGATATCTGTTGTCATTATCAAAAATAGATGGTGTGAGTTCTAAACCTAGAAAACTCTGGCTTTTGCCAAAAATAGAAACTAGGTCTTCAACTGAATAAACCCATGTTTTGAAGAGAATGGGAAAAGGAAAACAAAAAATACGTTCCAATTTAATTTTTTTTTATTTTTACATTAGTTTATGCATTTATTTTATTTTTTTAAATTCCAGATCAGCTATACAATTTTGTATTGATTTTTCAAAATTCAGTACCATTAAACATTTGCCTCTCATTTCTTCTCAACACATTTTTTAAAATGTATGGTTTTCTTATTTTAAAGATGCAGTTATTTGCTAAAAGAATCCAGATTTTTGAAAGTAGTATTTCCCTAGGGAGTTGAAAAATCAGGAAATTAGTTGTTTTCAAAGAGTTCAGTAAAGTTCATACCTGAAAGACATATGATACAATGTAAGTATTTCCGTTGGATTTTTGTTTCCTTGCTGCATTTTGCATTCTAGACTTGTTCATTTCTCCTTTGTGCTATAGGCAGGCATAGGAATGCTTGCTAGGAGGGCTAGTAGTATGCAGATGGACTCCTGTAGGTGGCGCTGCAATCCTTCGAGAATAATAAAAGAACCACCAACCGGCCTCCATTATGGTTTACCTAGACGTTGATTTGGGATTACCTCAGAAAATGGAAATGTTAATAAAAAATTGGTAACAATGGCTTGTTCAACTTCAGAAACAAGAAGAAGAAATTATGCTGGACAAACCCGCAAATAAATATAAGCACAGATAACACATTTTAAATGTCGGCACCAAAGTCTCCCCCAATCCCTACCCAATTTATCTTTTTTGAACTCTTGGTAACTTCAACTTTCACACATTGAAAAACAACCCAAGAATCAAAAGACTGCATTGGCTTCCTCAACTAAATGTTCAAAAGCATGGAAAGACATTATTTGGCTGTAATATAAAAACCTTAAGCTTTTCTGAAAAAACAAGGCACTAAACAGACCCTGTCGTGAAATTTACTGTATTTGCAAAGAACAGAAATAGTTTCCAAAGTTAGCACTTTAAAGATTTCCAATTCCTTATATATTCACGACTGTGGGAGACAACAGAAAAATACAAAGAAATTATACTACTTGAATAAAAGCCTTAAATTCACGATTTGTAAGGTGGGGAAGTAGAGAAAAGTACCCTTTAACTTTCTCATCGACCTGATGCCGAAGTGAATTTCAACTTGCACTTGGAGTCTACAGCACGTTTTCTCAGTCTTGGAGTTACTGGCATTTGGGGTGGCATTCTTTGTCGTGGGGGGGAGTTGTCCTCCATTTGTGGTAGGGTTTCTCTTAGTTGTAGGGGGCTGCTCTCTGCCTTGTTGGATATTCAGCAGCATCCCTGACCTCTACCCCACTAGATGCCGGTAACACTTCTTCCACCCTACCCCCACCCCCAGGTTTGTGACAGCCAAAAATGTTTCCAGATGTTGCCAAACGTCCAGTGGGTGAAAAAACTCAGCCCGGTGTGAGGACCACTGGTCTATAGTCACGTATTTGTATACGCGAAAGGAAAAGTCACTTGAAAAATACCATGGTGATCAGCTACTCCTAAGAATAGGAGATAAGAGTTTCTTTTTTAAATTAAGGTCTCAGAGGACTTAGAGGCCCTGTGCCTTTGTCATAATAAACTTGGTAATTCACCTCTACCTCTTGAATACAGCCAAACATGCACACATTCTCACATCGTCTCCACCAAATTCATTCCTTTGTTTGTTTGTTTATTTATTTTAAAGTTTGTTTATTTATTTTGAGAGAGAGAGAGCGTGCACAAGTGGGGGAAGAGCAGAAAGAGAGAAGGAGAGGGAGAATCCCAAGCGAGCTCCGTGCTGTCATCTTAGAGCCCATGGGGCACTTGACCCCATGAGCCCTGAGATCATGACCTGAGCTGAAATCAGGAGTTAGACGCTTAACCCACTGAGCCTCCCAGGTGCCCCATCCACCAAATGTAAATGAATGATGTTTCTGTTTGAAAGCAAAACATATTACACTTTAAAGGCTTATCAGGCAATTAAACGGTTAACGAAGTTCCCCCTGTACTAACATATTGAAGTTAAACGTATTATGCATTTTTAGAAGTTTGCTGTAAAATAGCCCTCAAATAATAATGACTAATGAATTCACGAGGGTCTTTTTCGTTTAGGCATTTTATTTAAAATAACATCGGAATCCTTTACCCTGTCCTTCAATTTGAAGATGAGGAACCCTCTGATGGAATATGACAGAAAAGACACTGTTTATGAAGCTTAGCTATTTTAAATAACTAAAAATATGACACATGAATTTACATCAGATGCCTAGGGCATCCTCTAACTAGAATGTCAGAGTTGGAAGAGATCTTAGAAACAGTCTTAAGTCCTACCACTTTAATAGTATAGAAACTGAGTCTTAGGGAGGTTCAGTTTTGGGCTCAAATTAATACAACGCTGGAAAGTGCTGGACTAGGCCTCAGGTCTCCAAGGGCCCTTCCAGTGGCCTCCTCACCAGTCACTGCCAACAGTGGAAGAATGGCCTCTCAGCTGTGGGTCTACATTTAATCTATTTCTATATTTTGAAGTTAGTGATAAACATTCAGACAATGCTGGCTTGCCTGTGTATATTGTCAGAACGCTGGTTACAACATTAAGACCCTGCTTCTTAGTTCAGAACATTGAGACTTCCTTCTTAAGTAAAACTGACAAATTTTTATCAAGATATCATTTGATAATTCTGTAAAGCTGTCCTGCTTATTTGCATGTTATAGTATTACAGAAATGCACATTAAATGAACGTCTAGTGTTAATGTTAAGAAAAGAAAACTTTTGGTGCATATTTATTTCCACACTTATTATTAATTAACTGTTGTTAACTGCTTACATAAGCACAGGAGGGGTGCAATAGATTATCTCAAACGTGACTACAATGCCTGCCTTTGCACTTGCTTTATTTTTGTTGCTGTTCAAGTGTATCATGAGCTGTGTGATAACTCAATTGCCCTAATGCCTTAATTTCTTTCCCAGATCAAAGTTTGGGAACCATTTGCTTGCTCAGCTTTGGACTCCATTATATTTATATATATAAATGTAAGTGCTGGCATCCCTTTGCAGCATTTACTTAACAAACAGGACCACCAGGTAATCCAGAGTGAGTCAGTTATTTTTTAGAGGATCATCAAAATAAAAACAAATAAAAAATATGCTCATAGAGACCCTGCAGGCTCAAAAGGTGTTCCCAAACCTCAGGTTGAGGTGAATTATTCTAATAGCAATCTCCCCACCTCTTATAAGGAATGATATGACTAGATCTGATCCTTGAAATCACCCTTTAAATTCTCCATCCATGAAAACCATCCCTTTTCACTCTATTTAAAATACTCCCAACTAAAAGTGTTTAACTATCTTTATATGAAGTTCATACAAACTCGACTTCAAATGTTACGTTTGTGCCTAATGGGTTTAATTAGATTACAGGAAAAGGGATCATTGAAAACATGCAAACATGGTGTATATTATTTTGAAATGTAGGAAGAGATTGAAAAAGTATTTTTTAAAAGATGCAATGACCGTGTATAATACTCCTAAATACTATTTCTAATTTTAATACCACAATTCTGCTTTCAATTTGGAAACGCTTGGGTCAATCAAAATATATATTTTTCAAATCGGAGCTGTCCTATATGTATCATGGTACTTGATATAATGATGCTGGGACTGGGAAAACCTTAAGATTATTGCGACTTCAGTGAGTGGAAGCTGAAAAGCTGTTGTTTAATGGTGAGTGGTTTTTTTAAGAAGTGGAAACGTGAAGTCGTCTTCCATTAATTTGGGGGAAAGTCCTAAAATGTTTCTGTAGTGGAAGAAATGAAAAGCAAATACCCATGTTCTTGAGGAAACTCTGAAGTGATTGAAGAAGTATCCGAGCTGTTTGTAAGTTATTACATGTGACTAGAATCAGAACCGTGATTTGCAGATATTTTCTTCATTTACTTGTTTCAGTCTGGGATTGGTTTTTCACCCTGTGATCTCGTTTTGTTCTCCCACTTTGGTGGTGACCCTGTTGATCCCACTCCTAGAAGAAAGCAATTTCAGATACACTTCCCTAGAACGGATATGAAAAAGAAGGCTCTGTGTAAAGTGTAATGTTATAAAGCTACCACAACGGAGAACAGACATCTATTTCTCCATTGCACTGTCACAAAGTAAAGCTGGACGTTGGCTTTTTTAGCCACATAAGGCAATGGAGACCTCTTCAAAATGTGAACTAATGAACTGAACTGCGATCTGTGAGCCCAGTGAAGATGACCTATATTTCTAAGAAGACAGGGTCACAAGGAGACTGGAAGACTCAAGACATGTCTTAGAATCATTGCTCCTGCATTTACTTGCTGAGTCATTGGGTGGGCCATTTACACTCACAGAACCTCCGTTTCCATATATGTAAAAAGGGAATCGTTTATTTGACCAATGTGTTGGTAAACAAACAAAAAGCTAAAAATATAGGAAGGCGACAGGATTTAAATGTATGCTGGATAGAGCCCACCTTATGTGTAGCCCATGTGTATGAAGGTAGTAAGAAGGATAAAGTTCCTTCTATTAATTTTACAGAATCATTTGTCTCTCAAAAGTAGAACCCTGGGTCCTTTTTTTCAGGACTCCAGTAGCTTCCCGGCTACTGACAAGACCCTTAAACACAATTTCCTTTGTCTCTGGGCTTGGAAATAAAAGATGGTGCTCTTGGGGCAGGTACCGAGGATCCCACTCTAGAGAATTCTCAGGAGGGAGCTAAACACACGGAGATTGATGGCACAGACCAAGTATACGGATAACTGGTTCTTGTCACCCTTTACTTTTGGCCAGTGGAAAGAGTTGTCAATAATTACTTCATTTGAGAGCAGACTGTTAGTATCTGACATTTGATTGTCCTGGCCATGTTGTTCGTGCAAGTTCATTCATTACTTTGAAAAAGGAAGATAAACTTTTACTTGCTTTTTTACTTTACAGTATACGGGAATAATTTTTAGGTGTCATTAAAATTGCTTCAAAAATATGAGTTGAACGGGCCTCATAAATTCTGTCAGTTAGATGTGTCATAATTTAGTCAACAATTCCTCTGTGATTGGGTATTTCACCCAGTGAAAGTTGCCTTAATATAAATAAGGCTGGCAGGAATCCTTTATAAAACACAATTTGGTCCATAGTTGTAATTATACCCACAGTAAATTTTCTAGAAGTAGAATTATCATTTAAAATATTTTTATTCAAAAATTTTATTTATATATATTATATATGTTTATTTATTATTTATATATTTTATTCAAAATTTGTTATTATTTATTCAAAAATTTTTTATTATTCAAAATCACTTTTGAAACTCTTGATTGCTTCTCAGGAAGTGTGGCACAGATTAGTTCCTCCCACAGTGCTGGAGAGTATCTCATCATACTATAGTGAATATGAATATTTAATCATTAAAAAGGGAATAAGAAAGGAAGAAAATATTATAGGTACATCATCATTATAATAATGGGTTTTTTATTACAATTCAGTATTTTTAAATTCTGTATCTTTTCTTCTTTAAAGATATCCTTTGACTATTTTTCTATTAATTTAAAAAATTAATCCTATATATTGAACATGAATAAGACATCAATAGGACAGTAACTTTTTCTTTCATATATGTGACATTTTCCAAATTTTATTTGCTTTTTAATTTTGTTAGAAGTGTTTATATTCATAATTGGATTTATTTTTAAAGTTAAAGCTTCTAATGGGCTGCCTGGGTGGCTCAGTCGGTTAAATGTCTGACTTCAGCTCAGGTCATAATCTCGAGGTTTGTGAGTTCGAGCCCCACATTGGGCTTCGCGCTGGCAGTGAGGAACGCGCTTGAGATTCTCTCTCTCTTCTTTCTCTGCCTTGTGCGCATTCTCTCTCTCTCTCTCTCAGATAAATAAATAAACTTAAAAAAAATTAACACATCAATTAAACAATCAGGTGAAATCATGTACTTCTTCATGCAAACATGGTTGCAATTTTAACAGTCTCTCCTGGTTCACATTCTTCAGATTACATATTTAGTGATCTCAAATCCAATAACTTATATTTATATAAATCTTGTACATTTTATATTTAAAATATAATATCTTTAGAGAAATTAATTCACACACACAGACATACCATGAGAGTGTATACTTTTAAGCTCCTGAACTTTTCTAAAGTTTATTCTGCCAAAGCTTAAAAATTCATATAAAATTGTTAATAAGGCTTGAATTGTGATAAATTATTTAGCTTCTTTATAAACTTTCATTTTAAGCCAGTGTCATGTTTATGACTTTGTTTCACAGCTAGAGGAGATAAAATGGTAAAATAAATGCAAATAAATGATAACTGATTAAACTGTATCTATATACATATATATTCATATTCATAAGGCATAGGTGGAAAAGACTGGAAAGAAGTGTTCCAATCTGAGGGCTGTATGTGGTAAATATTTTGTGAAGATCTGAATTTCACAGTGTGAGACTCTTATAACGTGCAGTCAATTGTTATTTGCTTTTAATGAAACTATGAGCCCAATATGATGGAAATCATTTGTTATTAAATCAAAGAAGAAAACAGACTTTAAGAAGTCCTGAGACTCCATCGCAATGAAAAATGAAAAGGAAATGATGCTTTGATAAAGCTATCAAAATTTAAATATATGTACGAAGATTCTATATCTGCTTTCGTTTAAAGAAAGACTTCTCAGCTGGAAAAATATGACAAGACTCGAAGAGAAAAACCAAAAGCTATCTGGGTCTCGTCTCCCTTTTATAAAGTGTGGTTTTGTCATGTCGCCCAGGAATGTTTTATTCCAACTTAATGCAGAACAGAAAATTGATTAATGCTGACATTGCTTTCCTATGTCTCTGTACTGTATTTACCTGAAATACAAACCACAATTTCAATAAATGCACCAGTCAGATAACAAAAAAACATTAAATCTGTCTGAAAATTCTGAATAAAACACAGGTAGTCTGGCTGTACTCCTTTCTTACAGGAAAAAAAATGTATATATAAGAGGATATTTAAAAGTAATTAAGGAGAAATGACTAAATGATCCGTACTTTACAAAAGAAAAAACAATATTAGTCTTTAAAGCCAAAAGCCCATTTTCTCTTATTCCTTAACTCAAACTAATATTCCATTTAGAGAACATTTTCCTTCTCCCCATGGGTAGCTCTGATTTTATTTTTTTCCCCCTGATTCAAAAGTGTTGGATATTTAGAGCAGATGCAACTCCATGAACCTCTCCTTCCTCTACTTTGCTGTTACAGGCTGTGATACAAATTGTCTTCTTGAGTTCTCACGAAGCCATTTATATCCACGTCATTAATACTTACCTTGAACTTTGCACACTGCTACTTGCCATACGTTCCTTGGAACCCATGTTCCCTTATAGTGAGGTTCTTTTGGAAATAAAACTCCCCTGAAAATGTTATGAGGTACTTTCATCTTATGCCTCTAAAGCTAATCCAAAATCTCAGTTAAAAACTTATTGTTTTCTATGAGCCAAAAGCCAAAACAAATCTACTTATGTTTTATGAGTTTCAACTCAAACAAGATGATCTTTATAGAAAACCTGTGACAGACATTTACTTAAAACAATTTCGTTTTTTTAATATTATTTTTAACGTTTATTCATTTTTGAGAGTGAGAGAGACAGAGCGTGAGCAGGGGAGGGGCAGAGAGAGAGGGAGACAGAATCTGAAGCAGGCTCCAGGCTCTGAGCTGTCAGCACAGAGCCCGATGAGGGGCTTGAACTCAGGGACTGCATGATCATGACCTGAGCTGAAGTCAGATGCTTAATCGACTGAGCCACACAAGCATCCCTGCTTAAAATAATTTCTAAGAGTGACCAGAAATTCAGTAGGGCAACTGTATACACCTGAAGAATCAGAATGTGCCTACCAATCATCAACTGTCTGATTTTTCTGTGACGAGAAGTTGGGTCTGTCAGTAATCCTCCAAATTATGATCTCTGTATGGTTATAGATTCAGAGCATGGCTGGTGATGGTCAGAAGGCCATATTTATAGCCTGAAAAGTATTTGCCCAATAAAGATAAAGCTTTTGATTTTTGCAATATATGCACTAAAGAAGTACAAATTTAATTTTTGGTCAGCTTTTTCACTGATGTGCACATTCCTGGATTAATTAAATTGTGTTCTGAGGAAAAATCTGTGAGTATATCCATGCTTAAGCCAATAGCTTTTGATGATGTGAATCTTATTTTTAAACATTTTTATAAGAAGTCAGTAATGAGACAAGTTGTGGATTTGTTTTTGGTTCTTTGCAATTAGATGAATAATGATATGAAATGCTGCATGTTCTGGCAGACAGATGATAACAAACACATGCCCTGTGATTATATTTGAGTAAAATGACATCTTATGAGGTTCTTTGAGTGATAGTAAAGCCAAGAGTGTAATTTATCAAGTGTTATATTCACCTAAAAATTTTCAATTACTCTGTATATTTCCTTCTTTATTCTCTGTGTCACTGTCTCTTTCTGTCTTTATCTTTATTTCTCTCTCTGGTATCTCTTGAGCAAACTGCCTTTCCTTTCTTTCTTATTTCATTTAACAAATTGATTTAAACTTTGTTATTAAGTTTCGACTATGAACCACCCACTGAATCTCATGCTGGGTATAGACTGATGATTGAAATAGTCTTTATCCTAAAGGAACTGTCAGTAGTTGAGGGGTGTCATGTATTAAAAACTGATGGTTTCTTCTGCTTCTGGAAGACATGGTGAACTACCACAGTTCTCTGTATTCCTTCACAGAACCAACCATTGAACAGTTAGAGAAGTTAATGCATTCTGAATCATTGCAAAATTCTGATGAGCACTATTCACATTGTACTCTTAGGGAATGGTATCTCACTGGAGTATACAATATAATATGAATGATGCTCTCTGGAATACGTAAAGCAACAGCCATGAGAAATTCTATTCAACCACTAACTAAAAACAAAACAAAACAAAACTGAAAAAATCTGTAGAGAAACCAAAGATGGTTGGATCTTGACGGAACAAGGGTACTGGGAGATGGTGAAGTTTTCAAATTGGGGAAGGCCAGGAGCCTCAAAAGAGGCACAGCTTGATCTGGATTTCCTATTTATGCCCTTCCCTCTTGCTAAGCCTTCAGTTCCATGGGGCCAGAATATAGCAGCACCAGCTCCACTGACAGTCACATAAGGTAGAGGAACAAGGAGGGGAATTGAGTCTGTGGTGGAGATCCTCTGTCAATGAATGTACATAGCGTGGGGAATGTCTGAACATTCTTGAATCTGCACCTTCATTCCCCACTGCATGAGCTAATCAGAACAGAAGGGAAGGGTCTAGGATAAAGTCAATGACAGGGGCAGAGTTACTAGAAGGTTCCTAGAAGTAGGTCGGGGCTGGAAGGGCTATCAGTCTAGAATGTGACAATAGAATTTCCACTCATAAACCAAACAGAGCTCAAGTTAGAGGCCAGGTTTTTGTAACTTCTCCAGTAACAAATATTAGTCAAAATAGTGGACAGATCCAATAAAATATGCGTTTCTAGTTACTGAGAAGCTCAAACAATATGCAATACAAATCATCAAAGGGAAAATCACCTAAAAAAAGCAGAACTAATGCAAGAGAAACAACAAATATTTGAGCTGAATATTATAAATGTATTCAACAGACAAGGAAAAACATTAAAACATATAATGAGAAATTTTAATGAAAATGGGCAGGTGTTGGGGGAGAAACAACCCAATGTGGAAATTTTAAAAAAGAGCAATGGATGGGTTGAATGACAAAATGAATACGTAGGAAAATGAATTAGTGAGGTGGGAACTGGGTAGGAAACCCTCTCAGAGGCACAGGAAGGGATTAATTGGGCTTGACAGAGGGAAGCGAGGGAGAAAAATTAATGAGTAAAAATGGTAGATATTGGCAGAATTGTCAACATCTGGATAATAGGAGTCACCAAAATAAAGAATATTTTTGTGATTTGGGGTTAAGAGGGATGTTTTAAACAAGACTTCAAAAAGCACAAACAGCAAGGAGAAAAACTGAAGGGTATGATTTTATCAAAATTGAAGATCTCTGTTCCATGATACCAAAAGCAAAATCAAACAAAGAATGTAGAAATAGGAGAAATTACCTGCAATGTCTAAAACTTACAAGAAATTTTAACACGGATATACATAGACACCTGGTACCACAGCTGGGAATTTCCAGCTAAAGCAGTTATTCTGGAGAGGAATCAGGAAATGCTCCATGAAGTAAGGAATGTGTATTCCCCAAGATTTACTAATTCCGCTCAATATATTGTGGAGTCAATCTCATGCTAGGAAATAGGTAAGAAAACATTCCTGGTACCAGTGGAGGAGAAGAGTTGAAGGCAAGTTAACTGGCCATTGCTGGGGGTGATGGAGTAGTTAAAATGTAGGATACGCGTATAATGAAATACCTTGCAGTACTCAGTTAACATGTGGGCTCTGGAATACTGTGCAATATTCCAAAATGAGAACTAGATTTGTATATATATATATATATATATCAACATGAATGGAACTAAAAGACTAAAGCATGAAAATTTTAAGAAAAAGTGATATTTAAAACAGTATCCTAAATACACAAAGCATATACATTCATGTGCATACATAATACTGTAACTTTTCAAACATGAAAGTTGGATTTGATATGCATACTTGAAAAAGCTAAAAAAGAAGTAACTACCGCAGGAAGGAAACCAAAGTGAGATGTAGATGATAGGAACAAAATAACATGAAAAGAAACCAAAAATGGGTTTTGTTTGGAAGGTTATAGAACGTCATAAGAGGGGTAGACTACCAATTCTATTATTGTTACCTAAAAGGAAAATGAAATTAATTACTTTATTCATAATTATTATAAAGGAGAGTAACAGATAATTTTCAAATATTCTTGGTGGGGGCTGAGTGAGAGAAGATAATTCTATCTTCCATCTAGACGATGATTTTCAGGAAAAAAATCCAGGGGGATGTAATGCTTGAAATGAATCATGAAAGACAACTGGAAGTCAATGTACTGGATAAAAGTTATTAGGGAAAAGGAATTTCAAGAAGTTAGTCACTGTACTTACTACCTGTAAAAATACGGGCCATAAAGAACATGGCTTGTTCAGAGAACTGTGGGTCACTCTTGGAAAGAAGATGATGTTGCAAATGTAAGCGAGAAGCCATGAGGGCCTGTGTATCATGGATGTTATCCTGAAGGAGAGCATCTGAACAATTTAAAGTAGAAGAGTAATATAGTCAGATTGCATTTTAGGAATACCGCTTTGAAAATAATATGGAGGCTAAGCTGGGGTTGGAGGCAGGTGTATAGTTTGGGGAGGAGGGTAAGAAGTCCTCTTGTAGAGGGGCGCCTGGGTGGCTTGGTCGGTTAAGCGTCCGACTTCGGCTCAGGTCATGATCTCATGGTCCGTGAGTTCGAGCCCCGTGTCGGGCTCTGTGCTGACAGCTCAGAGCCTGGAGCCTGTTTCAGATTCTGTGTCTCCCTCTCTCTCTGCCCCTCCCCTGTTCATGCTCTGTCTCTCTCTGTCTCAAAAATAAATAAACGTTAAAAAAAATTTAAAAAAAGAAGTCCTCTTGTAGAGAGGCCATTCTAAGGATATTCCCATAATCCTACAAAGAAATAACTGAAGTCTGAGATTAAACAAAGACAACGAGTAGTGAGATAAAGTGGCAGAAGTCAGAGGTTGAGGAAGTAAAATTCATACAAGAATAGGCGTAGGCTTAATGATTCATCTACATAGATGGAGTAGAAATCTCAATGTTAAGATTTTTAATGGCAGTGATGAAGGTAGGGAAAGCAAGAGGGATGGCAGATGGAGCATGAGACGCATATTGGCTTGGAGGTTCCCACGATATAAAGAAGTGGTCAACAGTGCTCTCTTGTAAGGATTTCAAAATACACTGTGGCACTCTGAGGCAAGATCTGGACCAAAGCTGAAGATCAGGTAGTCAACTATGTTTGCCTGGGAAGTTTTGAGGGTGGTATTTAGAACATGAAACAAAATTGGCAGAGGAAAAAATTCAAAGGGACATTTAAGAGGTAGGCAAAAGAAAAGAAACATATGAAAACATAAAGATATTACATCTCAGTAGGTTTCCTTCATGAAATGAAGTAGGTTTTTATTTGGGGAAAGTTTCGTGTGTGTGTGTGTGTGTGTGTGTGTGTTTCCTACCTTTTCAATATGAGCAACTATTAAAATTTCAATTAAAAAGTACTCCACCAAATGATTTAGGAAAGATGTTACATCCTATCTTCGTAGATGTAATTTTACATATTTCTCCAAATAACTTCAGTTTGGGCCTCTATTTCAGCTGGTGATGGAAAGTCTAATACTGCCAGTTCATAAACCCAATCACTCCCCTTCTCTGTTTTCTTCCCTCTCCCTGAAAGTCATCTAACAGTAATATAGAGGAGGGCATCATTTAATGTAGCTTTTTAATGTCAGGGGAGGGTTGTTTGTAACGAGTGTCATCCTCCATTTTCAGCAGCTCCCCAGCAGGGTCCCCATCTTGCCTTGCGTTGCCTTCTATCCTCACTGGCCCAGACTTGGCGTCTAGTGGAAAAGTTCATGCCTGCTATTGGGACCTTGTCCTGGCTCTCAGCCCCTACAGATAAGTCTGCCCATTCAATACTTCGGAACTCAAACAGGTGCTTTTCCAACATTGGAGTCTCCATGAAGCACCTTCGTCAGCTCTTATTCTTTGGGGCTCACAGATCCCCCCAAGGTCATACACTTTTCTGCTTCTCAGTGTCTCCTCACAACCCCTCCAGCCTCCTCTTCCTTTCAGCAATCAGATTTTTTTTTCTGTTAGGCAAGTAAACGATTGCCTGTTAGCACGCATCTTTCACTGCTCTGTTAGTCTGTAACCTGAACCCCACAACTTTGTTCTGGAAAAGCAAAAGCCAGTTTTTTCATAATTCCAAGAGAAACGTTTGTTTCTCAATAAAGCCTACATATTTTGCACATCCAAAACACCTTGGCTTTCAAATTGATGTCTGCAGGTGGTAAGATTTACAAACTCTACTTAGTAGCTCACAACATAGCTTTTTATTCAAGGCCACCATACATAGAAAGGGAGAGAAAATACCTGGATCATTGGGAAAGGAAAGACTACATAAAAAGCTGGAAAACAGTAAGCTCTAATAGATTACAATATTATTTTATTGTCATTTGATACAAATTTCTATGTAAACCAAAAAGGGTTACCAACTGAACAAAGAACTCCAAAAAATCTAAGGCAATAAAGATTTATTTCCCAGAACAATTTATTTACTTCCCAGAACAATGCAAGATGGTGGGGGTTGGGAAGGGTAAACGGTGGTTATGTTCATTCCAGGACCTATGTCCCTTTCATCTGGTGGCCCCACTATCTCTCAAGGCCTCAGAGTCCCCTATTGGTTAGCTGTATCTGGCAGCAGGCAGGGAAGAGAAAGTGAGTAGAAGGTCCCATGCAATATTTTACTGGTTAACCAGTGTGGTAGGCAGAATTCTAGGATACTCTAGAAGATTCTCTGCATATGAGGGATTTCACCCCTATGATTAGGGTTGTTCCATGGCACAGTTGATTTTTAAAAAGGAGGATTATCTGGGTGGCCTGGATGCAATTCTGTGAGACCTGGGTCTAGAGGTCTGAGAGTAATAACCAGAAACTCAAAATGAGAGGGAAGAAGGAGGGAGCCACATGACCAGAACCTGAGAGCAGTCCTCATTGGACAGCTAGTAGGAAAATGGGGATCTCAGTCCTACAGCTGTAGGAAAAACTTTGCAATATGCTCACAAGGACCCTTATACTTTGTCCTATAGAGACATTTTTATTTTGATCTCTTGTACAGCCTCAAGAGATTGTAATTCTTACCCAGTTTTGCAGAAAGTCTTGTAGTTTCCTAAGTGAGGCATGCTCTCTGTATTTTCAGACAGTGTTCCCTTTACCTGCAACATCTTTACTGATCTTGTCAACCTACTTAAATAACACTTGTCATTGAATACTCTCTTTGAATATTACCTTTTCTTTGGATCAAGTCAGGTGCCTTCAGAAATTTTGTAACAGTGAGCCTGTGCCATGGACACTTGCCCAATTATATTATTATTGCCAGCTCCTGAATGTCTCCCACTAATTACTGGAAGTTCTTTGGAGTGAGGTCTCTAACCTGTTTTAATCTTGGTGCTCTCAGAGCACAGTCTAGCACATGAAACATGGGAGACATGCAAAAACGTGTTCTATGAATGAACAAATGCATGAAATGCAGGGGTGAAGTTAATTTGAGGGGAAATTATGGGATAGAATTCAAAAGACACAGTAAGCGAATGTTTGAAAAAAAAAAAGAATTGTGGAATTTATTCCACTTTGTTATTTTGGTCTTTATTGGCAGAATAAATGTTTCCTTCTTTGTAGCTCCCCAGAGAAAGTATATAATTAGCAATTCTATATTGAATAATCAAACCGCAATATTATTATATTCTTACATAAAAAAGAAATTGTAATTCATAACAGGCTAAGGTTTGAATGATTCTTTTGAGATTTTATGTAATTTCTATTACAACTCATAAATACAGGGAGGGGTAAGAAAGACACATAAGTCATTTCCTGTCATACATTAGAACAAAATATTTTAAGCACACTTTTAAGGATAAAAATTAACATCTTTCTTCTGAAATTCCTTTGAAAAATGAAATAAGCAATCCAGTTCCTCAAGAGGAGCTTTTTGCCTCTGATACGTTTGATTACATCCAGGAAGATAGAGTAAATTATTGTTAGATCCAGTTAAATTTTGTAAATGGCCTTTTGCAGAAAGACCAACATCAGAGTAAGCTTGAATTTCAGTCGTGGAAATTGATACAATGAACACAATTTATAACAGTAAAGTTTTACCTGAAGTTCATATTTCTACCAAACCCAACCCTCTATAATAGTCCCTAAAACAAACAATAGGGAAAAAATATCAGCACTTAAAATAGGTGTTCCGAGGTTGAGGCGGTAATGCTTTGCACTTGAATTCATTTGCCTGAAAGCTTTATCGTTCAAATAGTCCTAAGATTCATCATGCTGCTAATTAGAAAAAGAGAAAGACTGAGACAATATGTGTACATGTACATATGTGTTTGTGCATAATTGCCTTATTTTTTCATGAATAATCCATAAAGTCACGATTTTCGTTTTGGTAAGTTCTTTCATTGTGCATCCTGTTAAAATTTAGCTTGTTCCCTTTTCTTTCCTTTTCCCTTCTGTATTTAGAGTTTGAGCTACATAGAAGTGAAATTTGATTCAAGGATTAGCTAATCACGTATTCGTAGTCTCCATTTGAACTGATTCAGTATCAGAATTGGGAGAGGCTTGAGAAGCTCTTGGTGGCTTTTATTGTTGTTTTAGGGCTTTTGATTTTATAAGGTTTGGATTTTTCTCTTAACTTTAAATATAAAGAGCAATTTAGCCTCATGATCTTTCATGTGAAATGCCATATGTGTTTTCCTTCCCTGGGCTTCATTTTCTTGCATTCCTAGTGTATGATGAATCTTGTTCTCAGTTTACAGGTATGTGGACTATTTCGGGTCATGTCCAAGCATTTAACATTCTAGAAGAGGCAGCAGTGTCTTAAAAGGCCTATTCATCATCAGAAAGTCTCTGAAATTTCAGAGCGATACAAAAATGAAAGTTAGTCTCAAAGTAAATTCTTTTATATTGTACTTCTTATTTATTTAAAGTTGACATTCATTTCTAATAGCATGAGTTGTTGACTTTGTACTTACCTTGAATTGAGAAAAATATGCTGTATGGTCTCTCAACCAAATGAAAATGTTTAAATCATATCTCTATTATAGTCGTGAACACATGTGAACAAGGTTCTAATATTCATTAAAAGTATTATTTCTGCTTAGCCAATCTTATATTATGCAACTTTAAAAAATTCTTGGTGATAGATGGTTCTTTATCAGGTAAAGAATTTTTCCAACTGCAGAGTGGTAATTTTTATTCTTTCTAATAATGCCATGAAATGCAATATTTTTGGTGCATATTTTATACAAAGTTTCTTTATTTACATATTTTATCTGTATCATTTGGCACTTGGCTGGAGAAGTGTGTTAAGGGAATAAGAAATCAACAATTCTATGGTCTACATGAAGTTTGCCTGGTAAGCTAATGGATATTTAAAATATTACTATTAGTCTTGCGTGATCTTGGAGCAGAAAAACAATATAAACATTGAAAGGAAGAGAGATTTACTCTAAGGAAATAAACATACCTCAAAGTTACCAAGTTTTTCATGTTAAAGGACTGGGCAGTTGGTAGATTATTACATATCTTTGGTAATGTTCTTAACAAATAAACTTACGAGACAATGGATATTAAATGAACACCTCTGCACTTTGCATTGACCAAGATACTATAGAGTTCATCATATAGCTAACGGTCTCTGCCCACAGTGAAGTTAAAGTCTATTTAGTGAGGCAACATATACACACACAGAAACATCATTATATTGGGCAGCTTATTTGATCCCCAAATGTAAAAGTGTAGCCCATTAGCACAGAAAAGGAGAGAACAGAGCTGCAAGAAATAATATGATATATGTAGTATAATTACGAAGTGCAAATAAAATGCAATAAAGTGATATTTTCATCCTCATCAACAGGAGTAAATTGTTATGAAATGACAATAAATTTAGGTTTTCAAATAGCTCTGCCTGGGAAACGCACGTCCACTTTGATGCTATATCACAGGATATTTTAACATTAAGGTGAGAAGCTTATATACCATGGTTCTAATTTACCAAGCATCACTATTTCTGTTTCTTTATCTCACCTTTAAAATGGAAATAATAATGCTTACATTACTGAATTATTTTAATAAATAATGAGGTAAGAATATATTGGAAATTTCTAGTAAAATGCCTGGTAGTGGTTTCACCACTCAATAAATGATGACTTTTATTATTAATTTGTGTATAATTTTGAAAATCAAATAGAATCATATGTGTGTCCAGACTAATGCAAAATGAAGAGTGATTAATACTAACTTAAATTCACATACATATGTATATGTGCACATATGTGGGTCTATATAAATATGTATATGTACTTATAGATGTACTTATTTACTTGTTCTCATCCTTCAATATTAAAGCTGTTAGCTGCCTTAAACTAGTTACTACTATTCAGACTCATATCCAAAAATTACTTTTTTGTTGGACAAGTTCTCTACTTTGTCTTCAGTTTAGTATGATTACTTTCTGATATAGATTAAAAAAGGGAAAATCGTTTCCTTGTGTCTGTAATAATTTAGAGAAATAAAGATGGGTCCCTTATGCATAGTCAAAATTAATGTGCTAAACATGATCATTTCATGCATATAATAATTTTGTAATTCAAAATATTTGATTTAGTCAACCCTCCAGGTACTTAAGGGCCATTCAAGGCATGTAGACTGTATTCTGGGTGTCAGAATCTTCAGGATCAGTTATCAGCATGCAAAATGGCTGGTAAAGCACTGTTGCCTATAGTGATAACAGGTGCTGGCTTATTCTTTAAGAATGAGGAAGCAGGCGCCAACATTCTTCCATCAGTCTCTTGTATAAAAACATCTTCCTAACTGTGGATGCAAAATGATACCAATCAGTCCTTTCCAATTGTTAATACATGCTTTAAGTAAACAAACTTAAAATGGCATGCATTTTTTTCTTGAAAGCATTTCTTGAAATAGAACTATTGCTGAATGACCATCCTCCCTCCCTATCTTCCTTCCTTCCTTTTCCAAACGCCTACATAATGCTTATTATGTACCCACTGGTTTACAAGGATAAACATACCCAAATCTTCATTGCAAGACTATGACATAGGTAATGTTATCCTGATTTGAGAGACTATGTAGTCTTTTTTTTTTTCTCTTAATTATTTTGGGTAAAGCATAGTAACCAAATTTTTAAAGGAATATAAATTGCTCTTTGCATATAAGCAAAGGTAATCTGCAAACAAAACGAAACAAAACAAAACAATTCTTTCATGAAGTTCCTGTGCCAACTTTCTTTTTTTTTGGTTTAAAATAATAGATTTACAAAACAACTTCTTCCCTTCCTCCCTTCTTTCCTCCTTCTCTCCTTTACTTTCTCTCTCTTTTTTTTGTTGCTTTGCTGCTTTTCGTTTTAGAAAGATCAATTTAAATAAAATTAAAGTTAATGTAATATAAAGTACAACCAGACAGAATTATAATCTTGACTTCTGATTACATGATTTATGGTATATCCATTCAAAAATATTTGCACCCATGAACACTAGGTTTATATAATTTTTGTATAATGCAGAGAAACATTATACCTTCATAAAGCTTCTAGTCTGAGAACGGGATAGTGTGTATATAGTTAATAGAAATATTTATGCAATTATTTTTCTTTACGGTGGATTTCTATTTTTTTTTTTTGCTGCAGAAAACTTTTAGTGTAGATTTTAGCTCAAAAGCTAGTATTTATTACTTTTGTTATGAAAATTGTAACTAACAGTTTAATATCACATATTAAAAATAATTTTAAATAACATTTTATAATTATATCAAATAATGTTCACAATGAAAATTAAACTTAAAACAGGCAGGTTAAAAATTAGATCTAGACTCTTATTAATAGTATACAAATAAAAGCAAGGGAAAAAAATCATGGACTTGTTTTGTCAATTCTTTCCCCCAAATACCACTAATCTGTTTCCAGTTTTCTCCATATTTATTGCCACATCTTTATCCAAGCTCTCATTTTTGCTTCCCTGGAAAATCACAATATTCTCCTGACCGATATCTCTGGGATTTTCTTGTCTTAATTTATTCCAAAATGATCTTTGAAAAATACATTCCATATCACTCTCTTAATTAAATCCTTAGTAGTTTTTCAATACCCTTAAATTAAGTTCAAATTTGTAGCACAGAAAAATCTTCTATCATTCGACCTGCTTCACTAATAATCCTCCTAATAATCTTCCCCTCGCTTTCTATGCAACTATCATACTGAGCATTGTTTTATTTTCCTGTTTTAGAGCTGGAGAGTCAGTATAGATTAATGCTTTCTTTTTCAAATATTTTTGACCCAAAAAAATAAAATTAGATTTCACATTATAATAATTTATGCTCATACATGTATTTTAATGACACACATTTTTTAACAAATAACACATCCATTTTAGCTATGACATGCTGTAATATTTTCTATCTTTTTTCTATTGTATTTACCAAAAAAGAAAAGTTCTAGGCAATTGATTTATTAAGTTAGTTTCATGACACTTTAATGGATCAGGACCCACAGTTTAAAACAATGCTCACATAGCAGTTAAGGTTTTATGTTTTAAAGTTGACAAAAATGGATTCATATCTTAAATTGACCATTGGATGACTTGGTAAACTTTGCAACATTACTTTATCTCTAAATCTCAGTTTCTTCATCTACAAAAAGATGGATTAGAATAGAATTTTCTTGATGTTGTTGATATAAGATTAAATGACATAATAAACTACTTAGAATGGTTCCTGTGACATAAAAATGGTTGTTATTATTGCTTTTGTTGTTAACAATATATTTATTTGTTGTATATACAGGTCTTTTTACTAAAATGCTCTTTTCCAATATCCCGCACCCATCTTTTATGACGAATTCTGTCTCATTTTTTAAGTCTTACATCTGGGATATCTTCTTTTACTCACAAACTCCAAGTTGTCTTGGGACCAAGTAGGCAATATAAATGCATGAAGCCATTTCATATGATACAATGGACCAGTCACACCTGGGACAAAATAGGGACATAGGCCAGTACCTGTGCACACGCGCGTGCACACACACACACACACACACATACACACACACTATGCTAGTTTGACATCCTTGCCTGACATTAGATTCACTTTCTCCAGCCTCACATCACAGCCTATAATTTACTTTTTATAATACTCATTAATACTGCAAACATTTGTCTACCATCTGTCTCTCCTCTACCTAATAGACTCTAAGCTCCATATGAGGAGAGCTATAACTGATTTATTTACTTCGGTATTCTTAGCTCTAGGCGCAGGGCATATGGTATTCCTGAGTGGAAGACAACAGAACAGAGGGAAATATACCCATATCGGTGCCATAGCATAAACCTAAGTTGGTCTTACTTTACAGGTCCAATAGGCCTTTTCTCTTGTGAAAGACAACCTGTCAACAAATTCTCTAAATTGGCAAAGAAGAGGTTCAAAGACCATGGGCCAAAATACAGTGAGGGCTATACTTTAGAGGATAATACACATGGTGATGATGATGACCATGGTCACCAGGATCATCACCAACACTATTATTTTCTGGCCCCATTTTTATGGATTTATGCTTAATCTGGAAAGAAGAATCTAAAATCCTAGCCGTCTTATAAAAATCTCTGGGAGACTGAAAATGCAAGCCAGCATGAGTGAATTCAGCAAGGTTGGTACCAGAAACTGACAGCAATAGGGGGTGGCATCGTCAGCTGTACAATGATGCTATATTCTGCTTCAGTTATTGGTAGCTTCAGAGCAGGCTCAATGGTAATAGAGTCATGGTGGGGAGGGAATGGGGTATCTTTAAAGCAGCATGACAGCATAGATCAGAGCAGGAACCACTGAGTCTATGGGATCCCTGCTGGTTACCCAAGTTCTGAGTTTGGGAATATTTGTGAGATCTTCTGAATGACTTCAAAGATAAGTTGGGAAAGCTTCAGAAATTGAAATTGGGCTAAAATTTTAGGAAACGCAGATGCAGGTAGAGAAGAATAAACACAACCTGGAGACACACCGAGATCTGAGTGTTATTCTTCGGCTAGAGAAACATCAAAATGACAATAGCAGTCAGTTTAAATTATGAGGAATTCTTTTTTTCTCTTTTATGAAACTTTTGTCATAAGGTTTAATATATTTCCAAAATGGAAAAGTACTTTTAAAAGAGGGCTAGTAACAATATTATTCAAAATTGTAATAATTCAGGTATGTTAACAAATTTGAGGCTGTATGTGGAACTTATTTATATATAATTGGAATATATATATAAATATATATATATATAACTTATGGATTTGTATAACATATACATTGTATATTTTACAAATCTATTAGAGTTCAAGATATATCTAAGCCCAAAGAGTTACTAAAATTACTTCATAAAAGAAGAACTTGAAACTTGTGATTTGCCCACATTTCCCCATAAAAGTAGGGATCAGTTGGGGATTAGAATCATCAGCTCACAGAAAACTATTGCTTAGCCCCTGAGGATTAGGTCTTTCAGATTAGGTGGAAAAAGAAAATAAAATTCTCACTATAGGGAGAGACTAGTATTTTTTTCCTGTGGCAATGAGAGGCTGAAACTAATTGTTAAGCTAGCTGGGGGCAGAAAGGAAATGCTAGAAAATTAGCAGCTAAAATAACAGGGTATACAGTAACCTTTACTTCCCCTCCCCTAAGTAAGTGCTTCAAGTGTGTTTTATAATTATGTTGATTTTCACTTTCTCTAAAATTATTGCTTAGTGACAAGCAAACACTACCAGCATCATTTTATGTGGCCCTAAACATTAGAAAAGAAAAATTTATATGTAACCTAGACTTAGAAACCTTAGGGACATGAAGCAGATAATGTCCACAGAGGTGTCAGACGTGCTTAGCAAATGTGCTCCCAGTTAACATGGACTTAAAGTGCTTATTTGCCTCAGTGAAGTAAGCCATAAATCTGGTAATAGCAATTTTGTGAAATGTGGATTTATAGATTTCAAGTGCTATTTTTATCGATTGATTGATCTAGAGAGCAAGGGAGGAGCAGAGAGAAAGAGAGAGAGAGAGAGAAAAAGAGAGGATCCCAAACAGGTTCTGCGCTGTTAGCCTAGAGGCTGACGTGTGGCTCAATATCACGAACTGTGAGATCGTGACCTGAGCCAAAATCAAGAGTTTCACGCTTAACTTACTGAGCCGGCCAGGCGCCCCAGTTTTGTGAAATGTTAAAACCGCGTGCAATTTTGAAAAAGGATGCTTTAATGAATCCCCAGGCCCCCATTCTTAGTAAGGTAGGCATGTGTGTGCCCCCACAGGTGCCAGCACAAGAACCTCCATTAGAATAGAGAAAAAAATGGCTGGCATTGAAATTCAGTATCAAAAATTTGTCCTGGCCCTGAGACTGGAAAACTGCTCGTGGTAGATAAATGTATTGACAGGTGTGAAAACAGAATCTGAAACTGCTTATAATTCTCTTTTCTCTCTGTGTGTGTTTACGTGTGTATGCAGTTATCTACAATAGCTATCTATTGTATAAACTCTCAGAGGAAATGTAAAACAAATGATACATCTCTAAAGCCGGTTAAAATAATTTCAGCCTGGAATATGCTGTAATTATAATTTCTGTGGATGGATGTGATGTGTCTCCCAAAGAACAGCCTCCAAATCCGTGCAGCCAACTGTTGGAAAAATCTTTGTCATGCTCCATGAGATAATCAACCATTAGTTCCCGTTCATGTGTCATTTTGCCATTCCTTTGGGGTATGCAGTGTGGTAATGCTGAGTATACTCATTGATCCTAGCTCTTGAAATCCTGTTGGTTGGGAGGGCATCACACTTCTGGCTGACTCTGAACAATGGCAGCTCTGTCCGGGGTTAGTGTTGGGAGGGAAGTATGCTTAAGCACTTCTAAACTGCAAACAATGTGCTAAATCATGCTCAAGTGTGGCACAAAATCTGCATGTTATCGGAGCATTAACCAAGAAGGCAGTAAATAAATAAGCTACTATAAACTACAGGAGAGTGATTCAATTTTTCTGCTTGTGACTATCATCAGTATGAGAAGAGATACGGATTATGTAGGACACCTTCCAGCCTGCATGTGTTAGTGATGAAAGATGCTATGTCATGGGCGAGAGGGAACATGAACATAAAGGTTCAAGTATCACTCCCCTTAGAATGCTTGCCCCAGAATATACATGAGTGCTACCTAAGAGAATATATACTTTTTTATACGGTCGTGCTCGGCAGCCATTTGAAAACTCAAGGATTGTTTTGACACGTTAAATGTAATTGAATAGCTTATTAGTCTCTGGGCCTTGGGGCCAACAGACAGAGGGGCTCGGTTTTAAGGACCCTGAGGCCTTAGTGATGCTTTGAATCCATTTTATCTCAAATAGGTTGACTTCTTCAATTCCAGCGTTGCCATTGCCTGCAGTTGCTAGTACATTATATCTAACACAGTTGCTGAGACAAGAATGACGCTCTGGATTAGCAGATTCCACTACAGTACGATATGTGAATTTTTAAAAAGTAAAATAATCTTTTAAAAATTCTTCACTTCATGTATGCAACTACCTGGCAGCTTGAGGCAAATTTTCTTTTTTTATGAGATTCACCAACGGATGATTGTTCAGTCCTTGGAAGCACACACCTAGCGGCATCTCTTTCACAGAGAAGTGGGGCAGGTCCTTTCTTCAAAACTCCGGCTAAGGACACTTCCTCTGGAAAATTTGGGCCACCTCCTAGATGAGGCAGACTTGCACCATCCAGCCTACCATAGTCTCCATTTGTCCCACAGGTCAAGCTCTCTTGAAGGCAGCTATGTTTCTTAGGTGCCTGTTGCATCACTTTGGAGATATCAAAGGCTGGGACCATTTTCTGATGCATCCCCAAGACTTCCCTAGGAATTACCTCTATGCTGAACTACTTAGAAGGTAGTCTTTCATTTCCAGAGCCCAAAGAATTTTATTAGCTAACTTTTACTCTCTATACTTAGATATTTGTCTAGATTTTCCTCTATTTATATGTATGTGTAGGCTTTTGAGATTCTGGAACTATGATGTCTCTCTCTTCTTTGCTCTTGCTCATTTAGAAATGTGAATCTTTTGGGGTGCCTGGTTGGCTTAGTCGGTTGAGTGACCGACTTCGGCTCAGGTCATGATCTCACGGTTCGTGAGTTCGAGCCCTGCGTTGGGCTCTGTGCTGACAGCTCAGAGCCTGGAGCCTCCTTCGGATTCTGTGTCTCCCTCTCTCTCTGTCCCTCCCCCGCTCATGCTCTGTCTCTGTCTGTCTCAGAAATAAAGAAACATTAAAAAAATTTAAAAAACAGAAATGTGAATCTTTTGAGTTCTAACTGTAATACCTATCTTTTCTTTAAAAAAAATCTAGCTTGAAGCGAATGCTCCTATTTTTAGTTACCAACAATCAGAAAAATTTAAAAAAAACTAAGTAAAGAAACATATTTGTTTACTTTCCATAGTCATCCATATATTAATTTTTTTCTCATATATTTTGACTTTTCTTGATTTTTTATGAAATTTAGCCATCTAAAATCCTCCATAGAAAGAGGCAGATGTCAGATATAAGTGAATGTAAATAAATGAACTCTAAACAATTGGAGTTCCAAATCTTAGTGCAAATAAATATTAAATAATACCAGGGGTATTTTTTTAAAAGCAAATTTCAATTACTGGCCCTGGAAAGTTTGATTCAGTTGATCTAAGGAGGGTCCCGGAATCTGTTTTGGAAGACGTACATCTCTGGCTATCAATTTTTGATAAATAACTGACCTGGAAGAAAAAGTTTATGGCTGCCATTTTTGTATATTCATAGGAGGGGAATTCTAGACCTGACACTATGTTGTCCCAGGAGAATGCTGGTAGGGCCAAGGTCAATGTGGAAGTCCATGATGGCATGCAGAACCACAATCCATAACAACTCAAATTCTGGAGTCTGGTCATTGAGAAGATGGGGCTGATGGTGCTGTAACCACCTGCAGAGTTGGAGGTAGGCTCAGCTGAAGACATTGCTGTGTCCGGCCCATGTGGTCTGGACTCCCAGCTCCCTGGTCAGAGACTGTGTGCAGATGATAGCCTTCCTCAGCCAAGGCATCATGGAGACCCCTCTCATCATCATGGATGCAACCCAAAAGGAGGTGACATATGGCCATCCCCACACCCCTACCCACCATAGCCGTCTTGGCCCCACCCCGAATAAGCCACATACCTCTGGAGGGTGGGGGAGGAAACCTCAAAGGATAAAATTTAAAAATTCCTAGGTCCTCCTGCCTCTGGGCTGTTCTCCACCCTGACCACCAGAAAGTCAAACGCCAGAAGCCAGAATATCAAGTCATGAATCTGGATGTGCTGAATAAATGGGAAATTGATGAAAAAGAGTAGGTGGAAATGCAGGCTAAAAATAGCATTAAGATGAAAGGAGATGGAGGAGAATATATTATGTGAAAACTAGGTGTCTACCATAGCACTCATGTAAAGTCCAGGTTTCCTAAGCTTCAGGCAGGTATGAAACTCAGCTGAAATACAGGAGGGCCAAAGGAAGCCAATGAGGGTCTGAGTGGTAAGAAATAACCTACAGATTAAAAATTAACACGAATAATTCATGTTTCAGAACCATCTATATGAATTAAGATGAGATGTTAATGGTATAACGCAATTAACAAAGTAATTTATTGAAGTAATATTCAGACTTCTATTCCATTTCCATGGATTCTTATTTGAATCATCGTTCTTAAAGAAAATAAAACACAAATAAGCAGCAATTGATATAAATTTCCTCCGATATATTTGAATTTCACATCCTTGTGTCGGTAGCAACAGCGATTCTGACTCAATCAACATTTCTGTGTGCATTATTGCATTGAATGCATTCAGTTTTACCCTAAGTTAAAAAGCATATATATTTTTATAATGACCTACCTAAATGACTGAATTAGAAAAATGTACTCATTTGTAACCAGACTTGTAGAACTTCTGTCTTCATAAGTGTACATATATCACATAAGGAAATGATAAGAGAAGTTGGAAGTTGCAAAGTTTAATAGCTTTTATATTTAGATGCATTACAAACCTAATACACTCTTGCAGCGTAGCTAAGATCAGATATATGGCCCATCATGATCCAAGTTCTTCCTGTCTCTAAAATGCTCTTCAGTCTATTGCTAACTCTAGCAATGCTGGCCAGCTTTCTGCCCTTTCCTAGAGGATGTGTGATGTGTGTCCCTCAGGACCAGGTACTTTCTATTCTTTGTGGCGGGACTAGTTCCGTGCTCTTGTGGCTTGCCCTTTTGCGGGTGATCCTTTCGAAAGTAGGTTCCTCCGGTTATTCCTTGGACAGCAACCTTGTTATTTCCTTATTGGCATTGCAAGCTGCACTGATTTCAGTTATTTGCTTAACTATATGTTGTCGTTTTCCCTAATTAGAATGTAAGTTCTTTAAGCAGAGTCATCTGGTATGTCTTGTTCACTGTGGATTTAATTCAGGGCTGAGTGTTCAGCAATTTTTTTTTTAGTTAGTGAATGAAAGAGTGCACTTTTTCCCCACAACTGTTTTCTCTCATTTTGTATTAGAAACGTGCGTACGAATTTCCCAAACCATTTAGCTTATAAACGTGAATCATACACATAGAGAATCATGACTATAAACAATTATCTTAGTTCTATTCTGCCCGGAGCCCTTATTTGCTCTTACTGTATAATATTTCTAAATAATTGAAAGTGTTTGTTAATAAAGATTTTAAGACCATCAAAGGCATTGTTGATCTTATATACACTTACGGTTAATAAGATTGTATTAGGTTGGCTGCTTTAAAAGATCGTGGAAGGGGAGACTGGGTGGCTCAGTCAGTCGAGCATCTGACTTCAGCTCAGGTCGTGATCTCATGGTTTATGATTTCGAGCCCCACACAGGGCTCGCTGCTGTCAGTGAAGAGCCTGCTTCAGATCTTCTGTCCCCCTTCTCTCTCTCAGGTTCTTTCTCTCAAAAATAAATAACCATTTTTATTTTTTATTATTTTTATTTATATTACTTATTTTTATAATTGTGGACATCTACAAGGTACATCAGAAAACTGAAAAGCATATCACAAAAACCATACATGCTATTTGCAACTATAAAAAATAGCTACATATAGGCATAGCAAAAGCATTTAGAAGTGATTGTGCAAAGTGTTGAAGGTGTTTACCCAAGGGTGAAAGCACAATAGGCAATTTTAATTTTCTTTATATTTCCAATTTCTATAAAATATGCATGCAATGTTTTTTTTTTCATTAAAAAAACTAATACCCAGAAAGTCACTGAACAATTAGGAAAGTAAATTGCCTCTAACTGCAAGACAAAACTGCAGAAAGTAGAGTGATTAATTTCTCTCATGACTATTTATTTACAGTTTTATATGTTGCAGGATGTGTCAGGTTTTCAAGAAGAAATGAAATCTAGTTCCTGCCCTTCACTATACAAGTCGTGTTTGCAATAAACTGTGATTAAAGATGGAATGTTGTAAATTAGTAGGAAAAAATATGAGATGCAGAGATGGGTGGGTTATTTCCTGGGAGGAGATTAGAGAGTATTTCATAGGAATGGCCATCAAGACCCACAAGCATATGGACCGTGAGAATTAGAACAAATCTAAAATTTGCATGGAACTACAAAAGACCTTGAATAGCCAAAGCAATCTTGAAAAAAAAGAAACAAAATGGAGGTATCACAATGCCAGACTTCAAGTTGTATTACAAAATAGTATTAAGTCTAACAGTATGGTACTGGCATACAAATAGACACATAGATCCGTGGAATAAAATAGAAGCCCAGGGAGCACCTGGGTGGCTTAGTCAGTTTGTCTGACTCTTGATTTCTCTTGATTTTGGCTCACGTTATGATTTCATGATTCCGTGAGATCGAGCTGCATGTTGATTCTCTCTCCCCCACTAACGCTGCCCCTCCCAATAAATAAATAAATTAAAAAAAAAGAAAACCTAGAAATAAACTGTAATTATATGGTCAATTAATCTTTGAAAAAGGAGGAATGAATATACAGTGGGAAAAAATTTGTTGTCTCTTCAACAAATGATGTCCGGGAAACTGGACAGCTATACGCAAAAGAATGAAACTGGACCACTTTCTTTCACCATAGGCAAAAATAAACTCAAAATGGATTAAAGAACTAAATGCGAGACTTGAAACTATAAAAATCTTTAAAGAGAGCACAAGCAGCAATCTCTCTAACATTGGCCGTAGCAACATTTTTCTATATATGTCTCCTGAGGCAAGGGAAATAAAAGCAAAAATAAACTATATAAATAAAAATCTCTTGCAGCAAAGGAAACGATCAACAAAACTAAAAGGGCGACCTACTGAATGAGAGAAGATATTTGTAAATGACATAGCCAGTAAAAAGTTAGTATCAAAAATATAGAAAGAACCAATACAACTCAATACCCAAACAACAAATAAGCCAATTAAACAAATAGAAAACATAAACAAACATTTCTCCAAAGAAGACATAGAGATGGCCAACAGACACATGAAAAGATCACTCATCATCAGGGAAATGCAAATCAAAACCACAATGCAGGATCAACTCACAGCCATCAGAATGGTTAAAATAAAAAACCCAAGAAACAACAGGTGTTGGTGAGGATATGCAGAAAAGGAATCCTGTTGCATTGTTTGTGGGTATACAAATTGGTACCGCCACTGTGGAAAACAATATGGAGTTTCCTCAAAAAATTAAGAATTGAATTACTCTAATATTCATATATACATTATTATGTATTTCATTATATATTCCATTATATAACATAAATAATGGAATATTATTCAGCCATAAAAAGAATGAAATCCTGCCATCTGCAATGACACGGATGGAGCAGGAGACTATAATGGTAAGCAAAATAGTTCAGTCAGAGCAAGGCAAATACCATATAATTTCATTGCTATGTGGAATTTAAGAAACAAAACAAATGAACAAAGGAAATAAACAGAGAGAGAGAGAGGGAGAGAGAGAGAGAGAGAGAGAGAGAGAGAAACCAAGAAACAGACTCTTTTATCTGTAGAGAACAAATTCATGGTTACCAGAATTCACGGTTACCAGAAGGGAGGTGGGGGGGGCGGATGGGGGAAATAGGCGATGAGGATTAAAGAGTTCACTCATCATGATGAAAAATAAATAAAATAAAATGAAATAATAATAAAAAAAGAACTTGGGAAAAAATAAAATAAGATTGAAAATTTAGGTTCTACACTATTAACATTTTTAGTATTAGAATAAAAGAACACTGTACGTTCAGTATATTTTCCAAGAATTTGTATCCTTTGATACACTATTTCAGGTTAGAGTACAAAACACATTAAACTAGTTTCTTTGCAGTTAGGTTTCATCTAATTACATTTTTAACTCATGAGAGCTCTTGTGTTTATATCACAATTTTACTTTTTTTAAATAAATTTTTCTCTTCTTTTTCCTTACTTTTCTAAATGCCAAGAATTATTTCATAAAACTTAGACAAAGTATTTTAATCATTTTTCCCTTGCAAGACATCTGGAATACTGAATACATATTTCAAGGCATTTCTGTCTTTTTCAAGATTCATTTTGTAAGATGTAAGAGTTCAACTTTGGTAGAAAGTTATTACTGTATGGAGCCCTGTATGAACAAAGGCATGCGTGTGTGTGTGTGTGTGTGTGTGTGTGTGTGTCTTTGTGTGTATTTCATTTGCTAACCATATTTGAAATACTATTGGAGGGATTATAACCTACTCTCCCCTTAATACATTTTGCATATCTTATTTAATACGTAGACAGTAGGCATTCGGAAGAAGCTGTGATATGTCTAGATTAGCGAAAAACTTCTGGAACACAAACTATATATTGCAGTTTTATTCCTGTGGTAGGTTTATAATAACCTTGAATGAAAATGAGAAAACAGAGCATGTGCCATATTTGACGTTTCTTTGTTTTCCAATGACTGTGACAAATCAATCAATAGCTTAAGAAAGTAGAAGGTGAAGGGTACCCAGTATACCAAACTTACACCTAAAACAAGAAGAAAAACAACGTGTATTATCTTTGTCAGGGTGGAGATTGAGATCACTGGACTAGCTGAGATTGTCTGTAGAATCAATTTAGAATGCCAGTGAGAGTCAGATGTGCGCCATGACAGAAGAAACGGGAGAGAACAGAAGATATTAGGGACACCACGACTGCTGTTTTATCTTTGTTTTGACACCAAATATGATTAACTAGTACAAGCAGTGTTATTTATATAGGCCAGAGGTTTCCAAACCTGGGTGCTAGTCAGAATCATTGACAGAGCCGTCAATATACATGATATACACTAAGTAAATCAATAAATCAATAAATTAGTGCCCAACCTACACCTGGTATCACCATTACCAATACCTTCTTCAATGACATTAACTTATGGTATTAGAGAACAAAAAATTTACATGAGGCCTAACAGAATCCAGTAGGCAGTATGGACCATAATTGATGTGTTTTTGTGTGATTTTAACATTCACAAAGAAAGAGTGATATTTTAATTCATCAGTAGTTAGATTAAGAATGTGTGAAATTCATACAATTCAAAGTTCTTTTTTTTTTAATGTTTATTTATTTTTGAGAGAGAGAGACAGAGCATCAGTAGGGAAGGGTAAGAGAGAGAGGGAGACAGAATCTGAAGTAGGCTCCAGGCTCTGAGCTGTCAGCACAGAGCCCAATGCGGGGCTTGAACTTAAGAACCATGAGATCCTGACCTGAGCCGACTTGACCTCAGCAGAAGCTGGACACTTAACCAACTGAGCCACCCAGGCGCTCCCAATTCAAGGTTCTTAATGTCATTTTTCTGGCACTCTCCTTTGCCGTGATGGCCAAGTGACTTTTTGTTAGTGGCTGTGAAAAGAGTCATAGTATACCCATGATGTCATAGTCAATTAAGTGTTGAATCAACACTCCTGTATCCCTTGGGTAAATTCCTAGCATGCTATTGACCATGCTATTGCCGGGTCATAGTGTAGATCTATTTTTAATTTTTTTGAGGAACTTCCGCAGTGTTTTCCAGAGAGGCTGCACCAGTTTGCATTCCCACCAACAGTGCAAGAGGGTTCCCGTTTCTCCGCATCCTCGCCAGCATCTATAGTCTCCTGATTTGTTCATTTTGGCCACTCTGACTCGCGTGAGGTGACAGGAGTGCAGATGCATAGGGGCGCTTGTACCCCAATGTTTATAGCAGCGCTCTCAACAATAGCCAAATTGTGGAAAAAGCCTAAATGTCCACCAACTGATGAATGGATAAAGAAATTGTGGTTTATATACACAATGGAGTACTACGTGGCAATTAAAAAGAATGAAATATGGCCCTTTGTAGCAACGTGGATGGAACTGGAGAGTGTTATGCTAAGTGCAATAAGCCATACAGAGAAAGACAGATACCATATGTTTTCGCTCTTATGTGGATCCTGAGAAACTTAATGGAAGACCATGGGGGAGGGGAAGGAAAAAAAATTAGAGAGGGAGGGAGCCAAACCATAAAAGACTCTTAAGAACTGAGAACAATCTGAGGGTTGATGGGGGGTGGGAGGGAGGGGAGGGAGGGTGATGGGTATTGAAGAGGGCACCTGTTGGGATGAGCACTGGGTGTTGAATGGAAACCAATTTGACAATAAATTTCATATTAAAAAAATAAATGTTGAATCAAATCTAACTCATTTTATATTTCCCTGATTTTACACCTAGACTTGGATATTTCCACTGTACAAAATGCAGAAGTACAATGACTTCTTGTCTTTCTAAATAAAGATACTAGCAACAAATTAACTGTTTTTTTCTTCTTTCCACTACGAAAAGTCATTGAGTCCCCTTTTCACCCCTGCCCACTGAATTTAAAAATTAATGTTTACTTAAAGGAGGAAAAAAAGCAGTCAACCCCTCCCCCAAAAAAGATGTTTCCCAAGCCCAAATGTTCATGATTATTCTTTCAAATTAAACCAGGAAAAAAATGTTTCTTTGAAATAAATTAGAAAGACTGTGCCAATAGTAATAAAAATTCATCAAGTTCAACATCTGCACATGTTTCCATGAGCATAATCATTCTTAAAATAAATCAGTGCAGAGAAACTGTCGGATGGCTAACTCTAAAATCAGAAATATTACATTGTAATTTAATTGTATTTAATTGTAATATTAAATATTAAAATTTGGGGGCACAACATAAACACACTTTGATATGTAATTAGGAATGGTTAGAATCATTGCTACACATTTGTTACCAGTATCCAATTACAATTTTCCCCCTTCTGTACTCACCAATATTCAATTATATACTATTGTGCTCTTAGGATATGATTATTATTACAATCTTATTCTGTTCCCACAGGGTATATGTTATGTTTTAATATCATGGAATTGCTATCAAATTCTTAGGAGGAGAGCTTTGGATTGGCAAAGAGATCCTCAAAGAGAAGAATTTTAAAATCAAGGCACCTCTTCCGTCATGTCTTATCTTCCTCACACATATCCTGTTTCTCTTTCCATATCAGCTCCCTCTGTGTGTGTTTAATTTTGAAGAATCCCCAAACTTTGGGATCTGAAGGAACTTCAGAGAGTATTTAAATCAAGCCCTTTAGCCTATTCACATATAATTCTCTTCTGCAGCAAATAGTAACTGCAGCAAATAGAAACGGAGTTGGGATTTGGCTGCATCTCATAACAGTATATTTTATGGCTTGGCAGTCTGAATTGTCAAGAAGTGGTTTCTCATAAGCAGACGAAATATCTTCCCCTGTATCTTCCCATCACTGGTTTTAATTACACCCTCCAGAGTCATGCGGAATAAGATGAAGTCGATCTGATTTAGCCAATTTTGCCCTGGTTTACCCCAATCTGAATAACATACGCACAAAAAATCATAAGGATTGGTATCTCTTAGGCTTATCTATGATTTACCAGCTGTTTTACATTGCTGGAAACTTTTGAAGGAGTTCTTATAATCCCTCGTATTTTGGCACGGAATAAAAATTCATCCTCTGAGTATATGAACTCATGTCAGAAGCTGTAGTGTAGATGTGTAGAAATAGTATAGACGTATGTGCAGAATTTTTGCCTTGAATATTTTGTGTTTTTGAGAAGTGATGTCGTGAAATCAATATGGCGTGTGTGTGTGTGTGTGTGTGTGTGTGTGAGAATAGCACAGGGGGACCTCATTTGTAGGGCACAGAGCTCCATCCGGAAGATTAGGGCTTATGGCCAGGCTTGGAGTAAACTTTTTTAGGTGCTGTGTTTTCTCCAGTGACAAAGAAAACTGGTCTTAGGACCAGAAGGTTGGTATCAAAACTAGATTAGGCTGCCACCGTTTAGCTGGACAAACTTCAGCAAGTTGAACTCCTGCACTGCGTCTATAAGGTGGGGTGATTCGTATTCTGTGTAGAACTCCCGTGGAAAGTATAAGTGAGGTGACCTAGTCATTGCAGCACACAGTGTTCCTGGTGCATAGGCAGTGTGGTGTAGTGATTAGAAGCAGTCTTTGAATCAAAGTTGGGTTCCATCTGTAGCTTTTCACTGAGTACCCGTAGTCAAGTTATTTGACCTCTCAGAGTTTCGGTTTCCTCATTTTTAAAATAGAAAACCTAGGCATTATAAGCGGTTTTCAAATTTTTATGAAAAATTTCGATTGTTAGATAAAATTTATGATAGTACAATGAATCTATACATTCCTATCACCTCAATTCAACAAGCTTTTACCACAGTGTTACCCCTTTTCATTTATCATTGTTATCTTTCTTAACTTTTTAAAATAATTTTTTAAAGTTTATTTTTACTTACTTCTTTGTTTAGAGAGAGAGAGAGAACACACATGTGCATGTGGGGGTGGGGAAGAGCACAGAGAGAGGGAGAGAGAGAATCCCAAGCAGGCTCTGCACAGTCAGCCCCAGAGCCTTTTGAGGGGGGGCTCAAACTCACAAACTGTGAGATCATGACCTGAGTCAAAATCAAGAGTCAGATATTTAATCGACTGAGCCACCCAGGTGCTCCTCATTTATCATTGTTATCTTTTTGAAGACTAAATAAGATAAAATGCATCTAGTGCTTAGCATAGTTCCTGGTTGAGAGTAATACACAATACACAATAATTTTATTACATGCAGTTTCCCTTTAAAGTTATTCATGCACAAAATAAGGAGACTATTACCTAACAGGAGAACTCTTTGAAAGATCAAACTCTGAAAAAGCGAAGTGATAGTTCTTTTTAATCTGAAAAGTGAAATAAAATTGTAAAGGCAATTTATACGGTTAAAGGTGATCACTGTAACCTGCAGAGAAGGAGAAGCAAACTACATAGTACATTACGTATATGTCTGCAAAAACAAGGGGGATGCTCTATCACTAATGCACAGAGGGTAAAGAGAAAGAAACATAACACAGAAATCTATAAAGTCCTCAAAGACAAATTTCCCACAGCCTATTGTTGAGTAGGGTTGACCCTAAAAGACAACTTGCTGAATGACCTGGCCATGAGGCCGGGTAAATGCTGTTAGGATATTACGAGGAAATATATACAGGAGGCAGGATTTGACTCTGACTTTCCTGCCCCTTTCCCTTTACTCTGTTACCTGGAAAAGGTCAGCCAGTTGAAGGTTGTGTAGTTGCCTTTCACATTTTACTCGACCCAGGCTCCACGCAGCACATTTTCTTTTTAAATGTTTATTTATTTTTGAACCCTGAGATCATGACCTGAGTCAAAATCAGATTCTCAACTGACCAAGCCACCCAGGCACCCCACACTGCTGATTTTATCTATCTATCATCTATCTATCTATCTATCTATCTAATTTTTCTACCAAAATTAAATTATGAGTTTCTCATTAGACATTAGGAGACTGAGAAAGTTTCTTAATCAGTTTCATTTATAAATGAGGAAATTATGTAACTTTCTTAAGTCTATCCTATGGGGGGCTCAGGATACGAGGTTAGAGCTATCGAATTTCAAACCAAATGTGTCAATATACCATGCTTCAATTTTCTTCATGAAATGAACATTTCAATGAAAATTTCAATCAATTTAAATAATATCTCTTAAAAAAGTTTTCTTTAATCATTCCAACTGGAAATTCTTTCTCCACTTTGGTTGTAACTGTCTTGTAGCCCTAAACTTTCATTATCACTATATATGCAGGTTTGTATAGCCAGCTAGCTAGATTACAAGTTCCTCATGATGAGAAACCAGATCTTATTCAGTTCTGTGTTCCCCACTCCACAGTCTAAGATATACTAGTTGCTTAGTAAGTACACATATAGTGAACCTTAGGTAGTACGGCAATTAACATTCCCTTGAGAAGGTTTTTCTACTTAAAATAAGTGGAATAGGCTATTTTTCTTATTTTTCAAATAAGATATTTGATAGATATTTTAAATTAATCTTTGTTTAACATCTCATTTTTGTTTCTTCTACAGTTAGCTACTGATGGTTCAAACAAAAGACAAGGTTAAGAAACTTTAATATTAAAGTAAGAGTTCAAGATTCATTATCAATATATTTTTTTAATTTTTAATTTTTTTAAACAGAGAGAGAGCACAAATGGGGGAAGAGACAGAGAGGGAGAGAGAGAGAGAGAGAGAGAGAGAGAGAGAGAGAGAGAGAATCTTAACATGGGGTTCCATTCCATGACCCTGGGATCATGACCTGAGTTGAAATCAAGGGTCAGCCTCGCAACCAACTGAGCCATCCAGGCCGCCAAGCAACATTTTATTTTTAAAAATAATCTCTGGCAAAACATTTTGAACTGCATGGCCATGATATATTCACAGGTCATTGTAGTGGTAAAATAGCCACATTTCTCTCCAACTCTGAAGAAATCATCATATAGAGAACAAATTTTATTTGTTTTTAAAATCTATACATAAAACTTGGTCATAATTTTGTAGAGGTAGAGTAGGAGGTTTCATTCCATGCATTTAGCATTTTAATCCAGAAATTTATTTCAGTGTTAAAGATAGACTTTTTCAACATAAAAACGTTCTAAATAAGAATATAATAAATACAGCTCCTCCACTCAGCTTGTAGACACCGCTGCCCTCAGCTGTTTCAGAAGAAGTTTATGTATATTCATTTAGACTCTAGATTCCATCAGTGAAAAATCTTATTTCTGGAAATGGTGTAAGTTATGTCTGAATTTTTGAGCAAAAGGCTAACATCCTGTAAAATGGAGTTTTTTTAGACTTTGTATCTCTCAGCTTCATTATGAGATTTCCCTTCCACCAGTATGAGAAATCTTCCCTGCTTCTTAAAAATTAAAAAGTAACTTCTATTTTTTTAAAAAAAGAATGTAATAAATATAGTGATATGATACAGGAAACAGTAGTTGGTTGCATCTTAGTGGAAACATGCCATTTGGTTATCACTGTAAACATGGCATCTGCATGTTTAAATTAAACAACTCTGCAGAAAATATGTGAATCTGGTTCATCTGAAAAAGATGATGACATAGCAAGACTATATTAGCCTAAGTGTTATTTATTTCCACATGTGGCAATTATGACCTTGGCACATCCACTTGCTGCTTGCAAAGATCCATCCGAGATCATTAGAACAAACAGTAGAACCCGCCAGGAGAATGGATTGTGTCACGAATAAGGTGCTAATGGGAAGGGTGCTTGATAAGGGAGGAAGAACAACACATGCCATTGAATCACCACTCTCTAAAATACCCCTGTGCAGAAAGAAACAAGGAGGTGGGGAAAGAAATGATTGGGGGTGGTGGTGGTGGCCATTGAGGAGGTGGGGCGAGTGGAGGATACATCTGGGATGGTGGGAGGTTGAGAAAGTGGGTGGAGAACGGTGGGGAGGGTAGAAAGTAAGAGATGATGGAAGCTGGGGTGGGGGGAAGGAGGTTTCCAACGAAGAGGAGATTACGGTGGGGAGGGAAATTATGGGAGACAAAGGAGTTATTACGAAAAAGGCAGTTACGGAGATCCTTGCAGAGCAGGTCGTAGTAGATCCAGGAGATACCAAAAGCTACACAAATTAGAAAGCAATGCTGACTTCTTGATAGATACGTTATGCATAGTATCCTAAATGACATATTCGAATATCATCTTTGAAGTAAATACCACGTTAGGCCCTTTGATGATATCATCTTGAACTGGTTAAGATGTGAGAGCACTGATTTATAATATCATTTGCTCCCTTAGAAGTGATTTTTCCCTTAAAATCTGTGTGCCCTGAAACATGCTGCATCTTTTAAATGGCAAAAAATGAACAAAAATAAATTTTAAAGGTAAATATTTAAAGGTAAAAATTTAAAGGTAAATCTGGAAAATAGCAAGTATTCAGATTTTTTTAGTCCAAATTTTGTGTTTATGAGATATAGTATATACTGTATGTAGGAATGGATAAATTAATATTTTTACTTTTATTTAGGGAGTTTATTAATCTAATAGCCAATCAATAATTACAACTTATAACGCATAAGTATATGTTATATATGGTATATAAATATATAGTATATAAATATAAAATAAATATATATAAATATACATAAATATATAGTATATAAATATAAAATAAATATATATACATATATAGTATATAAATATAAAGTATAACAATTTTTTTTAATTTTTTTAAGTTTATTTATTTTGACAGTGAGAGAGAGAGAGAGTGAGCAGGGGAGGGGCAGAGAGACAGGGAGAGAGAATCCCAAGCAGGCTCCACACTGTCAGTGCAGAGTCCCGTACAGGGTCTGAACCCGTGAACCACGAGATCATGACTTGAGCCGAAGTCAAGAGTTGGACGCTTAACTGACAGAGTCACCCAGGCACCTCTGAAGTATAACTATTTTTATATCCTGATTATCATCTTAAAATATCAGTTCTATAAAATTGCTATTTCAAGTGACTCCTAAGAATATTGGATATTCTTGTGTTTTATCCTGATGCTGGTTGGGACAGAGGAAGTTCAGTCTTGTTGTCTTCTTGGATTAGATTTCTCAGATGTAGCAAATAAAAAATGAGATACAGTTAATTTTGAATTTCAGATAAACCATGTTATTCTTAAGTATAAATATATTCCAAGTATTTCACAGGACATACTTATACTAAAAAATAATTTATTTTTTACCTAAAATTCAAATTTTACTTGATGCCCTATATTTTATCTGGAAGCCCTATTTTAGACAAGTCATTTCACAGGGCTCTTTCCACAGACCTAGTGTTAGATTTTCTATACATTGGTCAAAAACACAATACTGATTTTTTCCCCTATGAATAGGTAAAAAAAAAATGATAAGGGACATTTATTTAGGAATTTTGACTCCCCCCAAAACAAAACAAAACAAAACAAAACAAAACGGCTGACAGTCAGGGTCCCTCAGGCTCATGGCTTGACCTTGACTATTCCAAGATGTCTTCTAACAAGTCATATACTATGAGTTTAGAAACCTTGATTCTGCTTGGAAGATGGACATTCAAATACATATTGCCTTAAGTCAGTTTTGGGGTACTTTAATTAATAATAGATGGCATTTATTTATTATCTATAAAACTATGCACTTAAAATACATTAGTTAATTTAAGCTTTGCAACTATCTTATCTGTTAAGTGCTGTATTTTACTACTAATTTTTGGGCAAGAAAATATAGGAACAGAGGAATTCAGTAGCTTTGCCAAGGGTCACACAGCTAGTAAGAGGTAGCCCTGGAATTTGCACCCAGCCTGGCTGACTTAATTTATTTATTTATTTTTCTCTTGACACCCATTCTATTCCACCTCTGAGCCTTGAGATAAAAATCGCACAGACATTTCATGAAATTTGTCTATGAAAAATAGACCTGAAAGCCACCGGTGCCTTTTTATTTCACAATAAAGTATAGGCATCTTCTTAAAAGGACAGAAAGGGGGTAGAAACAATGTAACCTACAGCTTAGGCCAACAGACTATTCAACCTCAATATTTCCCCTTGCTGTCCTTCACCCTCTAAGCTCCCTGACCTGTGAAAGCAAGTTAGGAACTACAAAGATCACAAAAAGGACCTCTACCTCTTCTCATGCTACGGGTTTGAAATAAGGCCTGCGAGGCTTTGGCTAAAAGCAATAACTGCTAAGTAAAGTCATCTCACTTTAATTGACATTTGCTGGCGGATACAGGAGTCAGCACACTGCTTGTCTCCTTTCAGTTCCTTTCAGACCTAGACCATGACTTCCTGTCCTAGGCAGTGGCCAGCTCGGTCAGCTCCTGGGGGAGTGCTATTTCTCAGGCAGTTTCACTGTCAAACCAAATTATAGATTTGCCAGAGGAAAGGACAAAATAACCTTTCTCTGCACAGGAGATGGCAGGTGGTGTAGGAATAGTTTCATGTAGCTTGGCTACTTTGTGAGAAATAGAACTGTTCCTCTTGATGGACCCTGGTGAAAGGTAACAAGGACTCATAAAAGCAAAAAATCTTTGTTTAAGAAAAGGATACATATCACCAGATAACCTGTTTCAAGTTTGTAATTTAGCCCTTTCTTGGTTTGAGTTGGGTTGAAATGGTTCAACAGTGTATTGCAAAATCAGGAACATGCAGATTAAAGGAAGACAGGATTAAAGTGATGAATCTCTTTCAATTCCTTTTCTAAAAAAAAGTGATCTATTTCTACAGTATACCTTCTAAGTATGCTTGCCTACTGGAGTTGCTGAGTATACAGAATGATTATTTATAATACAAAAGTGAGAGAATGATTGTAGAGATTATCATGGAATTTTTGCATTCAGTATTTCCCACAGGTTCATGAAGAATATAGAAGGAAAGGAAAGGCATGAGAATTAGTTGGGAATTTTGATTAATTTTCACAGAAGTCTTCTTTTAAGAAGAAGGAAGTTTTGTATCCTGAGAAGGCTTTAGAGAGTATCTCATATCTAATCTTCAAAACAACTTTTCCAGATTATCTCCAATTTACATTTAGGAAAATTTAGGTTCATTAAGTTGAGAACTTGTTCAAGACCGCTTGATGTAAGTGGCTTAAGTGGAATTTGAAACTCAGACCTGCCTCATTTCAAGCACCTTCTAGAAATGATTATTGTTATAAAAATATGAGTTGAGCATACCATTAAAAACTTAATTTACATCCGGGGAAGCTGGGAAAGAATAGTTTGCAAATAGTCTTTCCAAAATGTAGTGATACATTGAAAAAAAAATCCTAAAAACTTTTAAAGAAAGTATTTCCCTTATTGAGACAAGGGAAGAGTGCAGCCTCAGACAACAAACTTAAAACACAATCCTCCCGATTTGATGTTATCTGGATAAACTGATAAAAGGCCCTGAGGAGGAATGCCTAACCTTTTTCCTCAAAGGGGTAATTAAAAGAAAAAGCCTAAGAGTTCCCACTAATGTACCTTCACATGAGTACCAGAGGATGGGTACGTCATCAGAAAACTGGAAAATGCCCCATTTAGAGCTCTTTTAGTACTGTTTTACTTGGTCTTTACTCCAAAGCTACAGCTAGACAGCTGGAAGAAAGTTCTCTTGAATTTGGCTTTCTTGTAGAAGCCAAGGTTATTTCCACTGCTGAAGGAAGTTCCTGACCTGGAAAAGTTGCAGGAGTAGCTGAGAAAAGAAAGAGAAGGAGAGGAAGAGAGGGAGAGGCAATGATGGAAAGAAATAAGGGAGGGAGTAAGGAAGGAAAGGAAGTTTGAGGAACAGTATTTTGCAACTAAATATATCAGCAACTGTAGTAGCCACATCAAACGAAAAACACTCATTTCTCCCTGATTTTTCTTCAGAGTGACTGGCTTACTCTAGAGAAGGAATGATGCCTGAGGGTCACCCTCAGAATTGAGAAAGGACATGTTCCATCTACAGCAAAACTGGTCCTTGAAAAAGAGTCTGCAACAAATATAGTCAGAAACTGTACAGAGAGTAATTTCCTAAATGGCAAATGCTCATAGCCTTGGCATCTTCCCTTCCCTCTTTGGGTACTTGAATGGCTAAATAGATAATGATATCCAGTATTCCTGCTCAAGTTTTGAAGAAAGAAAGAAAATATTGCCTATGTATGTGAAGAAATTAATCCAAGCAGAATGTATCCACATTGTTTTGAAGGCATTTGGAGGTACAAAAGGGATTAACATCCAAATTCAGCATCAACATTAAGGAAATATAGCATAAGAAAACTACTGACAAGCCTATCTTGGAAGAATAGAAGAGAATTTCTATTTTTCCCAAGAAAATAGAAGAGAATCTTACTTTGCTTTCTCAAGAAAATTACATACATGTATTTATATATATGTATTTATGCGCACACACACATATTTATATGTGAAGACAGAGAGAGATTGAGAGGGAGAGAACAATTATGTAGTTTAAAAAAGAAGGATAAAAAACAGCCTCAGGCTTCTTGTCAAAATGTTGTTTGCAACAGCACAATTTCCACAGGTTTTTGAGGAACAGAGACATCATGCTTTATCCAAACAATTGAAATACTAAAAAGCATTCTTAGTGTCTGGGTTTGCCTATAGCATGAATTACTTTAGTTGACTGGGATACAGAATCTAGAGCTACTCTATTATTTTTTAAATAATCAGCCTTAACTCTTAAGAATGTAGGTTTTACTAAAACCTATGCAGAAATATCCATGGAGATGGCTATCAAATACACTTTGGATGAATGCCCAAACACTCTGTAAAAATGATGCCACTCTCCTGAAAACTATATTTTTCATTGCTAGGCAGAAATGTTGACTTTTGATTTCTGCTTATTTTTGAGAGAAATGAGACTGGCATCTTCATTCAGTATCTGCTAAAGCTAAGGCAATGTAAACAAGCTTCCCTAGTGTCTCTACAACAACCATTTAAAAAATACAATACTTTAAAAAAAAAGTTTAATTATTTTGAGAGAGAGAGAGAGAGACAGAGAAAGAGCACATGTCAGGGAAGGGCAGAGAGAGAGAGGGAGAGAGAGAATCCCAAGCAGGCTCCCTGCTGTCAGTGCAGTCTGATGTAGGGCTTGAACTTATGAATTGTGAGGTCATGACCTGAGTCGAAGACAAGAGACAGGCACTTAATCGATTGAGCCACCCAGGTGCCCCAACCATTTAAAAAATAAAAAGGTAATTGGCGTGCATATGATGCTAGAGTACAGAGCCCCAAGATGCAAGGAAGCCAATCAGAATTGTCCTGGAAACTGGAACTCTCCAGCAGGTCCCAAATGCACAATGTATTGAAAACTGCCCTCTATGGAGCCTTCAGGAGACTAGGACGTATGCCTATGTGGAAGCATGCAGAGAACGTCCCCCCAAACTTATGTGATCCATGGGATAATTTGTGAAGAATGATCCTCTGTCCTTCAAAATGGTGGACACGTGTTATTACAGAGTCCAGACAGTAAGCCCCCAAGTGGAAGCTAGGTTATGCTGCTGCTGTATCAAAGTAGGGAAGCTGAGGACCACCGGATGATGGAGGGAAAAGTTGTGGTTGCCCAAATCTGAGCTCTTAAAACCATGGGCAACACAATCTCCAAAGGAGACCTGGGGGGAGGAAGGAGTCAAAGAAACAAGGAAATTGGAGGGCTTCCCTGTTCATACGGCTGCCTTTATAAACAGCTGGGATATAATATCTGTAAAGAGCTGGTTATGTCTGCGTAATTCCTAATGGAACAAGTACAGATTTTCAAGCCACAAATTCAGGTGTGCAACAATATATCTACCCTCTATTTCTTAACTTAGCTGAAGCTTTACTTTGAGCTCTTAGTATATTTGGTCACAGAAAACTGTTTCAACTCTAGGTAGACTTAATCACCCTAGAGTATCATCAATTATTTCATGCTTAAAGTCACCCAATTTCAGATTTCCCTTTCCCTGTGTCTGACCCTTAGGGGAACATTCTAGGCACCTACATATCATGGCACAGGGAAGGTATTGGCTTCACCATGGCCATGTTCTATCACAGTAGCATCTACTGAGCTATAACTTACCCTATCCAGCCCTGGGCTCTGGTCTTTATTCAAACTTCTGCCAAAGGGCCTGTGTTCCCATGGGTGTGGGGTGGGCATCTGCAGCTTGCCCTGCTGGCTACAAATCCTCCTTCACATGTCGCCAATGTCCTGTATTTGTCAGGGTTGATCGTGCCCAAAGCCAAAATACTTCAAGTACCTCAACTGTATCGTTTGGTTTTCATGGGAAAAAAGGCCAAGGGATTAAAAAACGGAAGGGGTATAACAGAACCAAAAAGACATTGGTAATTATATCCAAATGTTACTTCATATCCTACAACTTTAAATGTGTTTTTTTCTCAGCTCAGTGTTTATTTTGCAGTGTTATTGAGATGGGTTCCATAGACTACTCTGAAATTTTTTTCTTTTTCTTTTCATCTCTCTGTGTCTCTGTCTCTATCTCTTTCTTTTCCCCTTCAGGAAGAGAATTCTTTGCAGTCTGAATTGTACATTATAACCTTCCCAGTATGTGGAAGATATCATCTCTACACAGCTTTTACTTTACATACTGAAACATGTCTACTAGAGTTTTCTTATGTGTCTTATGCTCACTTTCAGTGGTAAGCTGTTGATTGGCATATGAATTATATCTTCATTGGTCATTTGATTCATTCATTCATTCATTCATTCATTTATCTGCTCATTCAAGAAGTATTTGTTAAATGCTGGGCACTATGATTGACAATAAGGATTTGGTGGGAGCTTTATAGGATCCCTCTCTTCCATACTTATGGCCTTTATTGGTAGTAGGGAATGAGATATACATGAAATAAATATTTAATTTTATGTATCATCATAGTGAGTTCTATGAAATAATAAAACAGGGTACAGAAGCCTAGGTCAAGAGAAGATTTCCTTGGAAGAAATACTTTTATCTTATATCTAGACATTTTTACATGAGCATTCCCAAAATTTAAGAATGACTTTTAAAAGGCTGGAAAGAGGACGTGTAACATCTATACCTGGAGAGCAAAGGTAAATTTTTACTAAAAATAGAAGATGGAAAAGAGAGAAGCAAAACAAGGGTGGGAAGACAATGAAGAGATTTAAGTGGCTTCTAGGTGGTCCCATTTGCATTTTTCAAAGATCACTCAGGTTGCAATGTGGAGCACAGGTGGTAGGTGTGGCAGAGTGTGCATTGGGAGGTTTCTGAGATGAGAACAGTTGTGTATGAGGCTGTTGCCTGAAGAGACAAAGGGAAATAGCAGTAGTGAGACGGGCTTGATAGAGCAGCATATGGAGGGTTAGGGAGAGGGAGGTGTCAAGGCTGACTACCAAAAATTATCTTGCAGAAAGATTTGCATAAATCTATACTACTTCAGATAGCAAACTAGGAAATGAATAAATTTCACAGCACCTTGCACCACATATCTATAGTATACAGCTGCTATCAGCATAGTTCCGTTTAAAACACTAAGATATGTGTGATCCATGTTGTGTGCCCTATAAAGCAGAGAAAGCACTTCAAATATTTTTTTTTGCATCATTCAAATAGTGTCATGCTGTCTTCCTTAACAGAAAATGTAACTTGAAACTGTAATTGAGTTGGTTCAACTGTTTCCTGGAGAAGGGCCTGGCAAGTCTTTGAATTCTCCAGCAGAAAGAGACCTTCTAGAATGCCAAGTTGGGTCTGATTGCCAAGGTTCCACTGTATGCTTTGATGAACATAAACCACCACTTCTCACCAGGGAAGACTCAGATCATGGTGCTGAAAATATGTTTTGTCACAAGATGCCAGGTGGCTCAGCAGTGGCAGTTACTGCCTATTCATGAACCACTTTATCACAGGCCAGAACAATGCACATATTGACGAAGATGTCTTTGCTATAATTATGGGAGTCACGACATTCCACGACTCTTTTTATCTGATGCTTTACAAGTTAGGAACCATACACTTTTTCTTAAGGAACAGTTTAGACCCTTAATTATAGAGTCATTTACGTGGAATTTTTGGCTAGATGCTTATAGCTACATGAGAGCTGCCAATCTTGAAGGATCCTTGACTGCTGTAAATTTGGAGATGATGTTGTCTCCTCAGTGAGACCTACCCCACCTAACCTTTTTAAAATTGCAGCCCTCCCTTTGATGCTCTGCTTCTTCTTATTTTTTATGCATTTGTCACTTTCTAATATACTGTACACATTGCTTATCATATTTATTGTTAATTATCTATTTCCTTCTACTATGAGGTAAGAACAGACATCTTATTTTTGTTCACTAACATATCCCAAATACCTGGCACATCGCTGGTGCTTATTAATATCTGATGAATGGGCAAAATTGCTGGTAGATATCCTCCCAGATAAGGTCTCAGGATTGACTGTGGAGTATGATTATATTATTCCCTCTATGAAAAATACTTTGATGATATCCCACCCCCTATGAAATTGTGTTGAACTCTTCAGTTTTATTATTGAGGCTTAGACTGTGTCTTTAAGTTCCCATTTTTCTCTTATAGTTACCCGATGCCTAATCATAGCAAAGTAATAGCCACGATCTTCATGCAGTATTCCTGCTACAGAGCAGGACTTTCCCTTTGTGTTATTTAGTTATGTGGAAATAACAAGGCATAACGAGCAACCTCAAAACCCAGTGCAATGGCTTAGAGCAACACACATTTTTGTTTTCTTCCTATGCATTGTGTGGAATAGCTCTGTTTCAGGCTGGGCTCACTTGGGACCTGCTGGCCTTGGTTCCAGGCTGTAGGTGTGCATTAGGTAGGCTCCATGTGTTTTCTCATTCTCCTTGGACCAGCAGCTTTTTTTTTTTAATTTTTTTTCAACGTTTTTTATTTATTTTTGGGACAGAGAGAGACAGAGCATGAACGGGGGAGGGGCAGAGAGAGAGGGAGACACAGAATCGGAAACAGGCTCCAGGCTCCGAGCCATCAGCCCAGAGCCTGACGCGGGGCTCGAACTCACGGACCGCGAGATCGTGACCTGGCTGAAGTCGGACGCTTAACCGACTGCGCCACCCAGGCGCCCCGAGGACCAGCAGCTTTTGAGAGTCTGCTCTTCTTCTGGCAGACAACTGACTACAAGTGACCATACCGGATCACACTAGCACATTTAAGGACTCTGCTTGCATCATGACCATTAACTTCCTCTGGCTAAAGCAATACATGTAATCAATCCCAATATCAATATGGTACAGAAATGTGCCCCACCAAAAGGGAGAGATGTCAAACAGTGAATATTTTCTGATCAGCACTCCTATTTGTCACATTCTCTCTTGTTGAACTATCCATCAAAACCAACCTCAAATGTTGTTTGCCTTCCCCAATTCAGTGGGTAGTTAGGTTTTCCGGTTTCTGTGATATAGGTATACTCCACTTAAACCTATGTCATCCTACTGTTTATGTGCCTGGTTCCCCTACTGGACTGTATGCTTCTAAAGAGCAGAGGCAATCTATGAAGATTTCTATTCCCAATATTTACTATAGAACCTAGCAAATTATAAGCTCAATAGATATTATTTTTAAAGAAGTGGAGAGGATGATCCCATTAGAAAAATCTATTTAGATGCCATCAATGTCAGTTTTCTGTCCCCCTGGGATGGGTCCTTAGGTTCGTATCATTCTTTTTGCACTACATGCAGCATATGTAAGAAGTTCCCATTTAAAACTGACTAGAGAGGCAGGTGAGCTGAAATTAAATCTCATTGTGAAAACATCATATTGCTGAAGTGTTCACCATAATTCTTCAAGGGCTTTTCTACAGGAAGTGATAAAATATTTTTGGCCAAGGATTTATATTGAATATTTAAGACACTGACAGAAAGGAATTCTTAACAGTGAAAAAATAGAATATTCTTAGTGTGATCTCAAACTTCTACTACAGAAATCTCAGTGTTTTTAAATGACACATATAATGTTAATTGACAAATGTCTGCATTTGTTCTAGATAATTAATTCCTCCATCCATTCATCCAACCATCATCCATCCATCCATCCATCCATCCAACCATCCAACCATCCATCACTTTATTCATATTATTTTACTTTTCTCAACCAATTAAGCCTTGATTTCTTTAACTTCACTCATAATCTAGTTTAGAATTAATGATTTATCATTTCAATTACACCCTTGCCAAAATCCTAAAATGCTCTTTACCTCGGCCTTTTTGTTGCATTCACCTGAATGAGAAACTCAAGTATTCATTTCCATTCTACTTCCTTGAGCTGCTAAACATAATTTTGTTGGACTAAGAGTCAGTTCCCATTCCACTTGTCTCCATCACTAATACACTATTGACTTTCAAGATTTGTATGTCTAATATCCAACTAGTTTTAACACTGTCCTCGATTGTGGTTGTCAAGTAAGTTTTATATATGGATAAAATCATTTGAATTTGGGATTATAATCCATTGCATCAATAGTATGCCACTTAACCTTATCAAAAGAATGCCTAAAAATTATAAAACAAATACTAATTGATAGGATTTATATGTAGTTTCTTCTGGGTAACCAGATTTGCAGGTTATCATGATAAAATTTAAGTTTCCTTCCCTCCATGGGAACCAGATATGTAAATAGGAGCTATCAGATTACAAAATGATAAATGAGAAATGAATCACTTTTTTTGATGTAAGGGGTGCCAAGGAAATTTGTAATACAAGAATTATAAATGTAAATGTCTTCAGAAGTCACGTAGGCAAGGTTTTAAAAAAACAGTAACAAATAATGGTAGAAATTGTGAATAACTCAAGTGTTCCCATCTGACCTAAAATGATTCCAGTTCAATAGATTATATCAGCCCAACAAAACAGCCTAGAATCCCCATCGTGAAGCTCCTCATCCAGAGATTTGGACTCTGAAGTAAAGGAGATCTAAACAATAGAAAATCTTTTGGAAGAGTCTGAAAACTATGATAATGTGGTATGAAACAAGTCCCCTCACATTAAGCTATCCCTTTAGGTTTTACACATTGGAAATTCATTTGCTTAAGCTTTGTTTTTTATATGTTTATTTATTTACTTTGAGAGTGAGAGAAAGCAAGAGCATGCACATGTGCGTGAGCAGGGGAGGGACAGAGAAAGGGAGAGAATCCCAAACAGACTCCCCCACTGTCTGACCCAGGAACCATGAGATCATGATGAAGCCAAACTCAAGAATCGGAGATCACCCAGGTGCCCCTCATTTGCTTAAGCTTTATGTCTTATACAAATATAAATAATATTGGATGAAAGAATTAGTCATGATTCCTTGCATTATAGGAGATCCAATAAAAATTCCCATAAAAATTAAAAAGGATTTTTTTTTTGTCTTTGTAGACGCTTTAGAAATTCACAGAACAAAAGAGAAAAAAGAAGAGACAAAAGGACTTAAAAGCAGCCTCGGGGCCTGGACTGGAATTGGGGATTCAGTGCTGTCAGCAGATTCTCTCTCTTGCTCTCCACCCACCCCTGTATTCTCTCTATGCATTTATCTTTCATTTTCTCTGAATGTTGGCCCCATTCTCTTCTGCAGACCATTCTTCCCAGCATCGAGCAACCCCAGCCAGCAATATTCATGAATGAGAGTGATTTTTTTTATTCATATACTAATCTCTGAGAAATAACATAATTTACTTGATTTGAGTCACATATACTCTCCATGGGTCAATAACTATTATCTGGAATATGGTTTACCATGATTGTTCAAGATGATTAGGCATAGGTCAAATGCTCAATCCATTGACCCAAGGATAGGGTTTATAACAAGGGGAAAAGAGCGTAACAGCAGGAGACTCAGACCATATATTAGTTAAATCTGTTGATACTGAAGTCATATTCCTTATACTGGAATCCCAAGGATACATGTACTAGATTTTGTGCTCCTGGGCAACTTCCTTACACTTCCTAAAGCTCAGTTTCCCCTTCTTTAGAATGGGCATAACCTTTAAAAGTATGTTCTTATTGTAAAATGGTAATATCAAGATTTAAGGCACTTAGCTCAATGCAGGCACTCAATAAACATTGAATGAATAATTGAATAAATTCATGGATAAACAAAGAGTATTTAAACAATAAGATTATTTTAAGATTGTGCTTATGTGTCACTCTCAATAAACAGTATTCATAAAGCTATAATGCTCTGATCAACTGAAGGGAGAATGAAAGGAAATCCCACTAGATGACCAGGGCAAAAGAAATAGAAAGCCAAGATAGTCAAAGGATGGACTTTGTGATATTGTTCCTTCAGGTTAATTACAATGGTAATGACTCTTTATCTTCTATTCATCTACATTTTAATCATCTGTATAACTAGATTATAGCATAAATTCCAAAACTTAGAAAATTACAAAAAGATAAAGTTGTATTTGTTCTTAGCTACATACTGCCATCCAAGCTTTAATTCCCATATGTTAGTGTTGGTGTCACTGCAAATATGGTGATGAAAGTTAAGAAATATTCATCGGAACTGCTGGATATTCCCAAACATCTGGTTATTTGTCATCATGGAGGCAAAACATCCATATATTCTCATCAAAAAGCTTTGATAATAGGCACCAATCTATAATGAATATCTAAAGGAATTTTCTTTTTAATATCTCTCTAGTGATCATGTGGTTTCAGTTTAGCAGAATCCAAAAAATTTGTTTTGCTGTTGGATATGAAGACATCATGTGTTGTGAATATACACCATAAAGATTTCCATACAGTCACGTTTAATTGATATTGCTCTATCCAAGTGTCCTCTGTGGTGAAGAGTGTACATTTCAAGATGGCACCCATGGAGGAACAGTGAGGCTATCAACTGGCAAAAACAAAGATTGCTACTGTGGCAGGAGCTCTATAAATATAAAGTTTTAATACCTGTCTTAACATTAGTTGATATAAATATATTATCCTAAGGAGCCATATAAAGATGAATGAGTTCATAAATACAACAATTTTACTTGCCTTGGATATTCCTCCTTGTGGTAAAACTAAATGCTAAATCTTCCTAGTAAGATTTTAGTTTACGGTCCTCATTTAGCAATGAAGTTCTTTAAAAATACAATTTTATGTAAGAACCTGCCCACTTCAGCACGGATATATAATTAAATTTTGAATAAATACGTTATATTGTTGGACCCATATGAACAATAATTTTTGCCACTCTGGTATTGCTTGCTTTCGATCCATTCTCTGCCTCCCTCTGCTAAGCTCTGTGTCACAGAATTCTACAGACTGTGCTTCCCAGCCTCCAGATTCAACTAGATTTTCTTGTGTTTGCCCAACATAAGATATTGGCAGGAGATTGGCAGATGGCAAAAAAGGAGAAACTAGGGTATTTCACCCCCTACTTTCCTACTACGTCAGGCAGCATTTCCAAAAACTGTATTTATTCTGAAAAGTTTATTACTATTCCAACTTTTTTTAAATGTTTTTATTTTTGAGAGAGAGAGGCAGGCAGAACATGAGTGGGGGAGGAGCAGAGAGACAGGGGGACACAGAATCCAGAGTAGGCTCCAGGCTCTGAGCTGTCAGCACAGAGCCCGACATGGGGCTGGAACCCATGAGCCGTGAGATCATGACCTGAGCAGAAGTCAGATGCTTAACCAACTGAGCCACCCAGGTGCCCCAGTCACTATTCCAACCTATGCTAGGTAATTTTAGCTCCTGGATTTTACTCTCTTTAGTAAAATCTCTTCTCTTATTTCTTCTAGCCTATAGGAATGGGTGTAGCATCTTCTTGTTATTGCTAATCTCCATGTTGCTTCACCAAACCTACTTACTAGTTCTGTCATCAATTTGCTACATTAAATTCTCTTTGTTTTAAATGGTTTCCACCGCCCTGGCTGGACCCATACCGAAACACCATTATCATCATTTGCCAAGTTGTTAAGTAGAGAATATGCCATTTCTAAGTAAGTAACCATGAACATTCAGAATAGTCACTGATTCTGATCATTAAAAATAATGACATATCAACCTAGTTAGATGAGAATGGGGAAATGTAGTTTCTAATGCCAGCACATGGCCTGCAGCCACAGTAGTGCTCTTACTAAATTATTCTGCTCCTTGGATTTAACAAAAAGCATTGATATGAAAGTGGCACTGTGTGTACAAGCATAAGGAGTTGAAACATGCTGTTGTGAATCATGTGGATACTTTCACCCACATCCTCAAGGATGGATAAACCATACATGGCCTAACGAAATACAAAGGGATGCTCTTTTCCGGGGATTTTGCACAAACCAAGTAAAGGGGCACAAATGTTTAGCTGGCAAACTCCCCAAAATGAGAAATGTAGTGATAAAGACACAAAATGCAAAAACTTTGAACTCACTTACATTCCTTCAGTTTCTTTTATATCTCCTTGAATGAGCAGTAAGGATGCATCTAGATTGGCACATTCTATTTAAATCTGCTTAATTGTGCCACTTTAACCTCCTTATCCCTCCAGTACTTTGGATGGTTGACCTACCAACTGACACTTCCTCTTTTATCTAGAGAAGTTGTTTTTCTAGCGATATCTGAAAAATATTCTTCACAAGATCCCCAGCTAAATTGATGCAGAGAATAAACCAGGAGACAGCTCCAGGCTGACTCATGGCTTGGTTAATTTAGCCTCTGTTATCTCCTTGAGAAGTCACAAGTGCAATGAATATCTGCTCTCGGGAAAATGCACACACTGACAATTCAATATGTGGGCACACTTGCTAAAATCCAACTTGCCAACACACACACACACACACACACACGTACACATGCATGCACATACACACCCTTCAAATCCTTCTAAGCTAAGGATGTACTTAGTAGTAAATGACACTTGTTTAATATCTTTCAAAAGATGTATTTATATTTATCTCATCTGACCTACATAACAATTCTGAGTATGTACCTTTAGAGCAAAAGGTAATGTATTTGGAGCACAGGGAGCAAAAATAAAGAGAAATATGGGATGAAACAAAGATTTCAGGAGGGATTAGGTATTGTAGGATTTATAGCTCATCAAAAGACTTCAGTTTTATTCTAAGGGATTTACAAGTTGATTGGAGTATTTTAAGGAAGACAGTGGTATGATCCAATTTCTATTTTTAAAACATCATTTTGATAACCCTGTGGTAAGTGAATTATGGAGAAAGCATGGAAGCACTGACTAGGCATTTGCAATAGTCCAGGTGAGAAATGACAGCAACGTAGACTAGATTGAAAGCAGAGGGTATGGCGGGAGGTGGTAAGATTGTTTTATGAACCAAACACACATGTAAAACTTGTAGAAGAGTGCCTGGAACAGTAATAGTGATGACGACGATGACGACTGAGCTTTTAGAATTTGTTTTTTTATTCTTCATCTCTCCCTTTCGATTTATGCACTACGAACATTTGAATTGTATCTCATTAATATCATTTTCTAGGCCATGAATAAGGTTTTTCACTTCTAATTTAAGAGCAAATACTTTCCTCTCCTCTCCCTTGGAACCCATTAAAATGTCGTTAAATATATAGTCCTACATATAGGATTATTGTGATATAATCTTACAATCATAAACATAATAGATGCTGGGATATCAGCAGAGCAAGTTTTCTAAAACACCTCCGGAATATGAAAAACAGATGGGGTGATAACCCCAGAGAGTGCTGAAGCCAAGGAGAAGATAAAGCTGCCCCTGACAACAAGGCAAGTAACTTCAGAGGGTCAGAGGGAGAAGAGGGACTGAAAGAGAAGGATTGGGTTCCTATGACAGCAGTACTCTATCCCTTACCAAGAGGCCAGGCAGTAACTACCCAAGCAAATGCACACAACAACACAAGCAAAGGACAGTTATTATCTAAATAAATTTATCTGTGAAGAGAGAATAGGAGACACTGGTGTCTTTCGGCATTTAGGGAGGTCCAGGCACAATGACTGACGCCCAGTTCCATTCACTATTTGGCAAAAGCTGCTTGTTAATAAAACCCATTTTTGAACAAACTAGTATCGGTCAACCATTTTATGGCATCATTTTGAAATATTAAAGGAAACAGAGGTAATGCAAGAATGGAAAGGTAATTTATCCTTAGAAAGATTTATGTGTATGTATATAGACACATATAGCATTCATAAAATAAAAGGATGTCATGGTTTGTCATGAAAGGATCACAGGAAAAGAAATAAGCATTCAAAATTTAAAATACTTCTTTTTTAAAAAATTTTTAACATTTATTTTTGAGAGAGAGAGAGAGAGAGAGAGAGAGAGAGAGAACGGGGGAGGGGCAGAGAAAGAGGAACACACAGAATAGGAAGCAGGCTCCAGGCTCTGAGCTGTCAGCACAGAGCCTGACATGGGACTTGAACACACGAATAGCAAGATCATGACCTGAACTGAAGTTGGGCGCTTAACCAACTGAGCCACCCAGGCGCCCCCAAATTTAAAATACTTCTGACAAAAAGCAAGGAAGATAAATGAGAAAAAGATAAAGTCAAAGAAATTCCTCAAACATATATATTAATAGCACATAATCATGGGAAATATGAGATAAAAGAAAGTTATACAGTATCCATTTAAAATAGTGTTGAACTAATTAGAGTTCTGAGAAGGAACCATAGAGGAAGGTTGGAGAGAAATTATTTGAAAGAAAAAAATGTAAGAATATTTCCAGAGCTAAGGGAGATGTATTCAAACTAAAAGAGCTTGACAAATATTGACCAAAATTAATAACATTTAAAAAATCTGTTTTAGATCTACCACGGTAACGTTTTAGGAAATATGAATGCTCCATGCATCTGCTGGCGCATGACAAACCACTTCAACACTTAGTAGCTTTGAACAACTGCAACATTTATTTTCTTGCAAATCTGAGTCTGGACAGGGCTCAGCTCATCTCTGTTCTACTTACCTACTGGAGCAGTTCAAAGGCTAGAACTGTGCTCATTTCAAACGTCACCCACTCACATGTCCGGAAGACTGGGAAAACAAACATCCGGGCTGAAACAGTTGGGTCTCCAGAGACATCTCTCTCAATCTCTATTTGGTCTTTCCACATGGTTCTTCCAGCACAGTGGCTTTGGGCTGGTTAGACTTTCATATTAGCTCAGGGTTCCCAAGGCATGTTCTGAGAAAGAGAGGCAGAAACTCTATTACTTTTTTTCCCAATTAATCTTTTATTCCAGAATGTAGATTTCGTAAAAAGTTGCAATAGTAAGGAGAGCCCTATATACCCCGAAGCCAGTCCCTCATATTGTAAACATCTTGCATTAATCTGTTACATTTTTCATAACTCATCAAACAACATTGATATATTACGGCTAACGAAATTCCATATTTTATTCAGATTTCATTTATTTTCCCTAATATCTTTTGAGGATTACTAGTATGACTTTTAATGTAAATTTAGCTGATGTTTCTCTCATGGTAGAACTGTGATTATGCTTGTTTGACGTAGATGATCACTGAGATGAGGTGCCATTCTCAATACCATATAGCAAGGGAACTTGACTTTCATACTGATGCGGTTAGCCTCATTCTCCTGGCTCAGGTACTGTGTGTCAGGTTGCTCTACTGTAAAGGTATTTTATTTCCCTTCTTTCTATATTATTTGGAAGCAAGTCTCTAAGCACAGCCCACACACGAAGGGTGAGAAGTTATGCCCTACCTCTTTGAGGGAAGAGTAGCTATATAAATTATTTGGAATTCCTCTGTAGGGAAGACTTGTCTCTTCTCTCCCATTTAATTTGCAACCATTTCAGTCTGAACTCATGAATATTTATTTTATATTTGGGGCTATAATTCAATATTACTTCATTTATTTTGTTGCTCAAATTGTTTCAGCTCTGACTATGGGGCGTTCTTTTAGTTGGTTCCACATTCCTTCTGATACTACAAGATCAGAAGGATCTTGTTTCCTGCCCCAGCCCTAGAATCGGCCATTTCGCAAAAAAGCCTTGTGTACTTTCATTGGAGAATGGGGTTTGAAACTAAGACCTGGACTCTGGGGATGCTCATTGCTTTTAGGTCTTCTCAGCAGACAGAGCAAAGAAATATATGTATCTGTATAGCTCATGCACATACACCTATCTATGTGTTCATATATCTATCAGTATTTATACTAAGCTAAACTTGAGTCCAAACTGGTATCTCTAATTTTAGTCAAGTATCTCATGGCTCATTCTAGCCTTCCCCTCTTGCTTATCTGTAACTTCCCATTCCCTCCTCCTTAAAAGTCCTGACTCCTACCATCTAGCATCTATTTACTTATTGTTTGAGTCTACACGTGTAGTGGTTTCAGAATTGTGAACCTGTACTCCCGTGAGAGACAATTTTACCAACTAGAGTGCAACACTTACCTACACTTCCTTTGTCTTTGGTCTTACACTGTATAGTCATTTCCTAAGTTATTTAGATCAATACTCCTTTTTCTCCGCCCTTTTCAGTGAAGTTACATCTTGTATTTGTATTAGATCCTTTTGTCACAGTCTGCATTCAATTCTGGGATCCTTTGCCTTCCTGGTTGAGTTTTTAAAAATTTGCATGTATATTTACTCTTTATGCTGTGAAGTTCTATAGGATTTGACACATAGTGTTAAGCAGTCTCACGAGAATAGTCTCTCAGCTCTAAAAAATCTTGTATTCTATACCTAATCCTAGTCACCCCTCCCCAGCTCCAAGCCTTGGCACCATGGATCTGTTTTCCATCTCTATAGTTTTCCCTTCTCTAGAATGTCATATAATGCAAGCATGCGACATGCACTCTTATAAAACTGATTTCTTTCACTTAGGAATTTGCATTTAAGATTCATCCATGTTGCTGTGGATTAATAGCTTGTTTCTTTTGATCACTGAATAATATTCAGCAGTGTTAATCTAAAATAATTCGTTTATTCATTATCCTACTGAAGAACATCTTGGTTGCTTCCAGTTTGGGGCATTTATCACTCTTTCAACTGAGCCTAGGAAGCCACACATCATTTATTCTGGGTATAGCCTATCCGTTAAAAATAATTCACTAAAATCAGCCATATTCAAGTAGAGAGGAATTAAACCCCATGTTTTGTAGAAGGAGTGTCAACGTGTATGTGTGGGCATGTTGTAAAACTACCTCAATATGGTAAAGAAAAAGTCTTGCCTGTCCTCAGGGATTTTTTGACTATCAAAATTCAGTTGATAGATGTATTCGTTTTCTATTGTCAGGTAACAAATGATCACAAAGTTGGCTGCTTAAAACAAAAGCAACTAACTTATTAGCTCAGCATTCATTGTTTCACCGTCAGTAGGTCAGAAATCTGGCACAGTATGAATGGGTTGTCTGCCCAGGGCCTCATATGGCTGAACTCAAAGTGTCAGGTGTTGTTGGCAGGACTAAGTTCTTATCTAAAGGACGTGGGAAAGAGTCCCCTTCTGAGCTCATTTGGGACTTTGGCTGGATTTGTTTCCTTGTGCCTGTAGGACTGAGGTCCCGATCGTCTTGCTAGCTGTCAGCAGGGGTTTGCTGTCAATTTCTACAGCATACCCTCTCCCACGTCCTCCCCAATCATTAGCGGTTTACCTTTTTTAGAGTCAGCAGGATTGCATCCGTCTGACTTCTTGCTCTCCTTCCTCTGTATCTAAAATTAGCACCCAGATTTAAATGGCTCATGTAATAAAGTTAGGTTCTTACAAGTAATTTCCCTTTCTTAAAGTGAAGTGCCATATAACATAACATAAGCACAGGACTAGAATCCATCATATTCACATTGTGGGGATTATGCAAGTTCTGTACAACAGGATATGGGGATCTTGAGGACCATCGTAGAGTTCTGTTTACTACACTCATGGACTAAATTTAAAATAAGACACATATTTGACAAGCTGTTGGGATGTGGGAAGGAAGAAGTCTTTATTATTATTATTATTATTATTATTTCAGGGACAGAGGGAATCTTAGAGAACCGTTAGCAGGCCCACACTCAGTGCAGAGCCTGATATGGGGCTTTTGATCCCACGACCCTGGGATCAAGACCTGAGCTGAAATCAAGAGTGAGACACTAAACCGACTGAGCCACCCAGGAACCCTAAGAATAATCCATTTGAACATGTGTTTTCTTGAGTGACACAGTAGAAATTGAATTGAAGTTTGGGGCTCCTGGGTGGCTCAGTCAGTTAAGTGTCCGACTTCAGGTCATGATCTTGCGGTTTGGTTCATGAGTTCGAGCCCTGCCTCGGGCTCTGTGCTGACTGCTCAGAGCCTGGAGCCTGCATTGGGTTCTGTCTCTCAATCTCTCTTTGCCCCTCCCGGGCTTGCACTGTCTCTCAAAAATGAATAAATGTTAAAAAAAATTAAAAAAAAAAAAGAAATCGAACTGAAGTAAATTACTGAGGTAGGCAAGGGGCACTATGCACATGATTAAAGTAATATAAAAACTTTATTGATTTTCGATTCTTAGGCTCACTTCACAGATAAAACCTGGAAGTTTTGTCATAATGGCCAAATTGAATTTGAATATCACCAATCTTGAAAATGTAAATGTCAAAATATAGCTCATACAAGTTGGTGGGAAGAAGAAGGATGAGAGGTAAAGGAATGATTATAGATATTGATATACTCTCTAACAATAAAGGGATTCAGTCTATGAAAAAGGGATTCTGTTTATTAAAAAAGCGTTTAAACCAGGGGCTGGCGATTTTGTTTCCTTTAGAGCACATGATAGACTTTGTAGGTCATATGCTCTCTCTTGCAACTAATCATTGGTTATTGTGTTATGAAAAAAAACACTGACAACCATAAGCAGATGGATATGGCTGTGTTCCAATAAACTTTATTTTTAAAAAGGTGGCAAGTTGGATTTAGTCTACAGACAGTAGTGTTTCAATCCCTGGCTTAAAGTATATTCTTTAAAAACATTTAAAAAAAAAGTAATGCTATTATTTTATTGAGAAGAGGTGAGAATGAGACAGATTTTTTAAGTAAGCTAAATTTTCAAAGTCATGGTATAACAAGCAATAAATAACGCCTACTCTTGATAAATCAAGACATAGTAATATTAACATACCATTTAGAGAAAATGGACATAACTAAGTTTATTTAAGCATAGAAATCACTAACAATGGCTTCTATGGGTATGACTGTGGTGAGAAAAGAAAGGGTAGGGACTAAGGCTTCTAAACATAAACTACTCTGTACTGTGAGATTTTTAAATATTTACATATTACTTTAATAAATATGAAAAAATATAAACTACTGAATGAAACAGATTTATAGACAGATCCTCCATTTGCCAAATTGACTCATTAATTAACATTTATTATATTATTACAACTTAAATCAATATTAATGTCCCAAACTGCATTAATATTTGGAATATAATATTTTACATTATTCATAAAACTGTAGCAAGGGTTCTTTTTTATTAATATAATTTATTACCAAATTGGCTAACACAGAGTGTGTAAAATGTGCTCTTGGTTTTTGGGGTAGATTCCCATGGTTCATCGCTTACATACAACACCAGTGATCATCCCAACAACTGCCCTCCTCAATGCCCATCACACATTTCCCCCTCTCCCGCAACCCCCCATTAACCCTCAGTTTGTTCTCTGTACTTAAGAGTCTTTTATGGTTTTCCTCCCTCCCACTCTGTTTGTAACTATTTTTTCCCCTTCCCTTCCTCCATGGTCTACTGTTAAGTTTCTCAAGATCCACACATGAGTGAAAACATATGATATCTGACCCTCTCTGACTGACTTATTTCACTCAGCATAATACCCTCCAGTTCCATCCACGTTGCTGCAAATGGCAGGATTTCATTCTTTCTCATTGCCAAGTAGCATTCCATTGTATATATAAACCACATTTTTATCCCTTCTTCAGTTGACGCACATTTAGGCTCTTTCCATAATTTGCCTATTGTTGAAAGTGTGTATAGTAAGGGTTCTTATATTCCATGTTAAAATTTAGAAATAATATGAAACAACAGATAGTATTTCCCTGAATGACCAACTTTTATATTATATTTAAAAAAGGGGAAAAAAAGACTAAGAAGCAATGACTTGTCCTTGTGAAAATATGCAGGTTTTTCTTTCAAGAACTCAACAACCATTCTCTGAATACAACATTACAGAATATATTCATGTTTATTTCAATTTCACAGAGAAGAATTCTTATTAGCATTGATCGTCTTCAAGAATTATAGTGATTTTCTTGTTCTATAGTTTTCTTAGCTGGACCATTGCTAAGAATCTGTCTCACCTGTGAATTTCCCTAAGACTTTGGTTATTTACCATGACACCATCTGTCCCAGTCAGAGACTACATTGTGGTCCAACAGTCTGTTCTCTTTTAATATCCTTATCGTTAAGAACTTCCATTCCTTTTTATTAATGCTTATAATTCCACTTTTTAAAATGAAGAAATTCTTCTCTATATAGGAAATAGAATGAAAATATGAGACAGGCAGTTTCATTTCATCTTTGATATTTATTAATATGATTGGCTATAGGCAATGAATCAACATTTTTCTTTGTTGCACATCTGAACATACATGAAACATGAATTATACAAAACTATTTTGTGTGAATTAGAGAGTACCACATGATTTCAAATCATTATTTTAGTAAATTATAGACTATGAGTTACTATCCATTGGGGAGTATTTTATTAAAAACCATTAATAATAAAATCAGCGCATCATCAAATTAACAATTTTTATGAGTACCATTAATTTGGTTAACACTTAAATTGTTCTTTCTATGACTGTATGATTATGAGAAATAAAAACATAATAAATGTACTCATGGGAATTAGAAAACTGGTTCAAATTAACCTATTAGAGTTTTATTTTTACAAGTGTTTTCACTATTTGGAGAAGTATAGTATGTCACCCATTTCGAGCAAATCCAAACCAATGTTAATCTCCAAATGGAAATGAAAAGTGTTCTTTCTTCAGGATGCCAGTTTAAACTATATCTAAAATAGTAAACTTAAGTTTCCCTAGTCATTTGCCTTGAAATGCCCAGTAATATTTGTAATACTAATTGTAACAGAACTGTTGTAAATGACATGCCTACCATTTGTCAGGCACTATGCTAACTACTTTACATATGTTGTGTTTTCTTTAGTTGACTCAGCATCCTATGAGTAGATGGTACCCTTTTAAAATGCATCAGAAAACTTGGGTCTGAGGTATTAAATATTACGCCATACGGGATAAATGTTTGAACAAAAATCAAACTCCGCGTTGACTAAATTTGAAATTAAAAGTTTCTCAGTATTCCTGTGGGTGAAAGGATAGAGGAGCAGACAGAAAAGACCTATTCTTGAAAGAGACATAACAAAAAGAACAAAAAGGGAAGACAGGGGGAAAAATGCTTGGAGGAAACCTCTACCTGTTTAGATGAGGAAAAGAGGTCTGTTAGTGTTACGTGTAGCTGAAAGTTTGAGTATCATAGGTGAAAAGATTTCTATACTCTTAACTAATACTGAATTATTAAGAAAGGGGCATCAGAAGAAATCTGGAAGAGAGAAATTGGAAGCTGCCTTTGAAAGAGTTTAACGATTAGACCAGGCACTAATGAAACTGGTTGATAAAAAAGAATTAGGTGAAACAACAGAGTGATGTGGGGGGTTGGAAGAAATAAGAACTTTACCATAGACAGGTGGTTCTGAATTATTACATGTATAGGCTATCACAGATGTGGGATGAAATGATGAGGAAATGCCTCTTGGGATGGGATGTATTTAACTTCAAGCTATATTCATTATAGAAAACAAAAAAGGAAATAGAAATCAGGAAATCCATTGAACTATATTTTAAACTTAAAAAAATTTTTTTGACGTCTATTCATTTTTGAGAGACAGAGAGACAGAGAGCAAGCAGAGTTGGAGCAGAGAGAGAGGGACACACAGAATCCGAGGCAGCCTCCGGGCTCTGAGCTATCAGCACAGAGCCCAACGCAGGGTTTGAACTCACGGACCAGACCGCGAGATCATGACCTGAGCTGAAATCTGACGTTTAACCAACTGAGCCACCCAGGCACCCCAAACCACCTTTTAATATAATGTCATGTATTATTCCCACATCTCCAAAATAAGTGCACACATGCAGATACGCACATACTAAAATGCTTCTAGATCTGCATTGTCTCTGTAACAATGCCACCATGTATCCAGCGGCCCAACAAATAAACCTAAGAGTCATTTCATTTTCCCATTTTCTTTTCAGTTCTCATAAAGAATCACAAGCCCTTTCAACTCAATCTTCTAAACATCTCCAACCTCTGACTGCTGGATAACTAGAATAGGTTTGCCTGCACATTGTCTTGTCGCCCCCACAAACCCCAACCCATCCTCTGTATTGCCTGTAGGGTGATATTTCTAGTGTGCGCACGCACGTGCTCGCGCGGACACACACACACACACACACACACACACACACACTGACGGTATAATTTCTTAGTCAAGGTTCTTCAGGAACCATTTATCACCTATGGGATCAATCCTCTGAAATGCAATACTCTTCATGATCTGATGCCATGTCCATCCTTTCCTGCCTCGTTTCACACCACCATCACACCCTCCCATTGTTGTACTTTATAACGTCAGCCAGGTTGAGCTAATTTTAGTTGTTTATATATACTTTACTTTCTCCTACTTTCACACTTGCTGTTCCATTTCCTTGCAATATTCTTCCTCACTTCTGAATGGACCTGGCCACTTTGAGACTTCCTGGAAGTTATAATCGTTTGTTCCTCCTTAGAACTTTGACCTGAGGGAGGCTCCTGTGCTTATCCACTGTGCTTTCTCCTTGCGCCCTGGATATCTCTCTTCTCTCGCAGTCATTTGGGTTACAATTTGTTTTCTTACATGTCCCCTTTTCCCACTATACTTTGATCCCCTTGAAAAGTAGAACCAAGTCTTTAAACTTTGTGTTTCCTATGTCTAGCATAGTGTCTGGGTTTTAATAATAGTTTTATAAATATTTGTGAATATTAAATGAATGAAAGTAATCTATTTTAAATTAAACCTACTTTCCCCTAGTGATGAGCTCTAGCTAGGGAATTAAGTATCTGATCCTTTTTGTATGTGCATATTTTGGAGACGTCAGATGCTTTCTATTCCAAATTTATTTGAAAATATTTGTAGTGAAAATGATTGCATTCAGTTTTCCCCCCTCCAGCACCTGAAATAAAACATGCTTTGCAAGATACATTTTTATCTTGCTCCTGGCAATCACATAAAAAGCTACAGGGAAATACAGGCAGAATCTGTACTTGATGCTGTGGGGAATGGGAGCTAGAGGCAGTGCTGCAAGGATGACTTCTTCATAACATAGATGCTTTTTCTAAAGTAAAAATATTTCAGGCTGAAAAGAATGCCTCTCCTCATGCTGCCTACAACAATGCTTTTATAGGGAAGGAAGTGTTCCAGATAGTCCACATTTTCTAATATTTTTAAATGGCTATCAAAGAGAGGGAAATGTCTTTCCATACTTTTTAACAACTCAGTATAAATTGAGCCTTGCAATAAGCTTATTATCATGCCAATATTGTAGGAATATGTATCTTAAAATAGTTTTGTTCTTTGCAGAAATTTTTTTTTGCAACAGAAAAAAAAATGCAACCCAAAGGTTTTTGGAAATTGAAACAATCATGGAAGAGGTTACTCCTTTTCACAACTGCCCAATTCAATAATTGTTGAGTACACCAGTATTACATGCTTCTTTTTAGAAGAAAAATATATGACACATCCATATTCTGAGCACTAATTAAGCAACAGGTAGCATAGAAGCTAACATCATAAAATATTGTAGAAACATAATACTAAATACATAAAGTAATGAGAAGAGGAATTGAAGGTGGAATAATTTGATCTTTTACATGTTATCTTAAAGTTTCTATATGTTAGATGCCCTCCCCTGTCACCATGACTGTGTGTGTGTGTGTGTGTGTGTCTAACATAAAAGGTAATAGAACTTTTGGTGGCCAAACAATGAAGATGAATCAGTTTCTGTCCTTTGGAGAGGAGTAGGGGCCTCTCACCTTCTGTGGACAAATCTAGCCATAGATTTCTTTTTTAATATAGTTGATTGAGTTGATTTGGGTGGGAAGTGGAAGAAGGATGAGTGTTATGGTGGGAGGAGTCTGTGGAAAAGGAGAGGAAAAGAAATCCCAAAAATATAAGATGAGAGGTTCTTAAAAATATATTCTGAGGCACCTGGGTGGCTCAGTCAGTTGAGTGTCTGACTCTTGATTTCGGCTGAGGTCATGATCCGAGCATCAGGGGATTGAGTCAGCATCGGGCTGTGTGCTCAGGTTGGAGCTTGCTTGGGATTCCTTCTCTCCCTCTCTGCCCATATGTCCCCTTTCATATATATATATATGTGTGTGTGTGTGTGTGTATACACATATATACACATTGTTATCGAAATGTTTGTATAGAATTTTCCCATTTCTGGTCTTCTAAAGAAAACATCGTGCCCAAAAAAACACGTGGTTAGAATTTAAAATGGGCACTCATGTGAGCAATGCCTCTAGGAATATTTGTGTGACTGAGCTATACATCATAAACATCCTCTGTGAACTGCATAATAAGTGGAATTTCCAAAGGCAAATTTGAATGAGATATGTAGAAAAAGAAAGGGATATAACTTAAGGAAAAGAGTAAACAGCTTAAAACCTGGCCTACACATATTCATAATCTAAGAATTTCAAAGCTTTGGAAGAATATTTATCTGAGGGAATTTAAACCTGCAAACAAAAATCTTAATTATTAACTGAATTAGCATTTTATTGTAAGGTGCTGAAGAGATAATTTTCATCCCTTCTCTACATAAAATTCATTGACTTAGAAATGCCTTTCAAATTACTTACAAATATTTCAAATATAAAACAATTATAACATATTAAGCATTAATATAATTATTTTGAACCTATAAATACATAGATTTCATCAAATACGATGCCAGAAAAATAATCATTTTGAATCATCTCATCTAAGACAAAATGAGATTGTGATTTTCTTTTATTAGATACAATTAGATAGAAAAGCTCAACTTCACTTCATGCCTGTATTTTTACTTTATATTCTTTAACCAAATAGAATGTGAATTATTTTACCCTTTTTTCACGAAACCTCAGTCACACTACCAGTTGATGTGCTAAATGGGAATATTTGTTACAATTATTAACAGTATATTTAAAAAGTCAAATACTATACATACATAGCAAAGCATTCACTGGAGATGTATCAAAGCCAGTATTGTAGGAATTGTCTCACCTTTTGAGAAATCATACTGGTCACCCCAGTACCAGGACATCACACTCACCTCCCAACTGACCACCCAATGTAGATAGCTGGAGTGTATATGGGGTCTTTCATGTATAAGACAATTTTATAGTTGATCCTAGAATCACCACAACTCCTGTTTGCAGCCTGTTTTTTTTTGTCCATGTCTGAAAAGTACCGGCATATTAAGAGAGCATGGTCTGAAACATGCAACGATGCAATGAAAACCTACACAGATTTCCCCTCACCTCTCTCTAAGTATATAGCTTTATAATTGAAATCACATGGATGCAGAGAATGTCTCTGCAAAAATATATCCCCACAAACTTGACTAATAGGAAGAAGACATTATGAAGCCTACTGTCTAATTCTAGTGGAAGAAATAAGTTAGTTATTCAATAAAAGTTTTTGCTTTCCTTCTGGGCACACAGTGAAACTATATTCCCCAGTCTTCCCTGCTGTTAAGTGTGGTCATGTGACTAGCTAATGGCAATGGGCAGACATGTTGTATGTTCTTAAAAAATCTCCCTGTGGTTATTTACTCCTTTTATTCTTGCGTCTACCCGATATATGTCTATGGCTAATACTGCTTTGGAGTCCACATGTTAACTTTAATAACAACCCATAAAATAGAGTCTAGTCTTAAATTTATTTGACAGTTAAAGGATATGAGGAGACCAGCATTCAGTGTGGTCAAGTGTCCTACATAATTAAACTGGGAACTTCCAAATTTGTATTCAAGTGAAGTCCACTATCATATTATTATTCTCATTTTATAATAGGGGAAGCTGACAAGGTCACAGATGCAAAGTGCATCTTTTCTGATGATCAATTTTACTGGCTCCTACGAAGTATGAGTATGTTCAAGATCACACGTTTCTCTTCTTGTGTGCCTCCTTTAGGATTTGATAAAATTCATTCATCTGACAAATATTTATTGAATACCCATTGTGTGTCAAACACTATTTTAGGTCCTTGAAATGCACAGTGAAAATATACAACCAAAGAATTCTGCCTCTCACAGTAAACTTCCAGAGAGTAAATTTCTGGTAGAACGAGGAGTATTTATTAATTACAATGCAATTATTAAACATTTTAAAACTCTGATAATCTTGTACTTCTGTAGTACATTCAGGAAGAAACTGTGGCACTTGCGATAAACAGTCGTGGCTGTAAAAATGTAAAATGCCAAGTTCTATCCTCAAGGAACATGCAGTTCCTACCGGCAGATAAATCACACATACACATAACTTGTATCAGACACCATTAAGAGTTACATTAGGTCCCCTGAGTATCACACTTTTCTAGGGCCTTTGTCTGCCTCTGATTCCCAGCTGCCACTAGGTTGGCCGACTCTAAGTGGGCCCAGACCAACCTCATATGAACAACCTGACATCTGCTTTGCTCCCTGTACCACTGCTCTTCTCTCACCTTGTATCCCAGAACTTTCCTGTCCACGTCGAGGCTTAAGCTGCAGGGAGAATAGCTCAAGTACACTGAGAAGAGAGGGGAAGTTAACCTATCAGAGAACAAAGTTTTACCAATGAAGACGGGAGCCAGCATGTAATTGGTTCTTCCTTCTTCTTCGCTCTGGACAGGTTGTCCTGAGATGCAGTTGTTCATATGGACTCCACCAGGATGGTTCTCAAGAATAACCAATTAGTTGTGCTTGATACAAAGCAGTGTCCATGTCAAGAATTCACCCACTTGAACTTAATTTGTCTATTCCTTCCATGACTTCATCTCTTCTCCCTTTACTTCTACTTCTTTGTGACCACACTCTCTAATTAATTGTTAGTATATATATTTTTGCTTCGGCCTCCCTTTTCCAGCACGCTTAATTATTATATGTGGAAACAATGGCAATTAATTCAAGAGTTGTGAATGATGTGATATGAAGGTATAGAAAAAAGAGGTTTTGTCTTCCCTACCTGTGGTTTCTAAGAATGTCAGGGAAGTGACAAGAAGGAGGTGGGGATTTTGTGTTTTGTTATGAAAAATGAATATAATTCTAACAGATGACAATAGATACCGCTGACATTCCAAGTCAAGTAATGGTAAACAAAAATGTGTCCAAGAGCAGTAATCTAGGAAAGATTTTTTAGGAGAAAGCTGGAGGTAAGGCTAACAAATCAGGTCATTGAAAATCTTGAACACTACAGACACCCAATGCTGGAGGTCATATACTTTTTTCGGGTTGCCACAGTTGATGCTATATCAACGGGAAGCCAGAACTCTAAGGAAGGGAGAGGATTCTGGACCTTATCCTTAGATATTCTGATTCAGTAGGTCTGATGGCGCTTCAAGTCTTCATTTCTACTAGGTCCTGAGATGTTGCTGATAGGTCTATTCCGGGACCACGTTTTGAGTAGCACCAGTTTAGAAAAGATTTGTCTTTTTTATACACCATTCCTAAAGAAAGGCAGTTCAGATCTGTGTGTTTCTAAATATGGATGGAATATTACCTCCACGGCCATTCTTTAAGTGCTTTCTGGGTAATTTGCATTTTAGGTTGGTTAAAACATCTGTTTTAAGCCATTTATGAAGGTGCTGGATTTGTGCACAACTCGGTGGCTGATGCTAACATCGCTAGTTAAGTCTGAAATTAAACTTTCCTAATTCACTCAACACCAATACACTTTCCACAGAGAAGATACAGTACCTGCCGAGACAGGGCACAGAAAAGGAAGTTTTGATGGATGAGAAAGAGCCAGAGTCTCATGAGAAAGGTCATGCTATGAGTATGTCATGAGGGCCTCAAATAAAGTAGCTCAAGAGAGGAAAGGCATCAAAGATAATCTCAGCTCCCTGCTGTCACTTCCCTGACTCTCTGCCCTGGGCATTATTTACCCAAGAGAGTATTCAGTCTTTGAGCAAATATCAAATACAAACAAGAGGCAGAACATAGGGTAGATAATCTAAAATTTATACACTGATCTCACAGAATCCTGGGTCTCATTCTGAGGGCCACACCTCCAGAGGAAACAGGATAGGATAGAGTAAGCCATGTAGTGTGAGATACCATTGAGGTTACTGGGGATGCTTGCCTTGAAAAAGAGATGCCTTGCGCTAATGGTTGTTGGATATGACATGTATCGTGTTCCCAAAGGCTGCCATATGAAATACCAGGAGAAAAATAAACAAAATAAGGGTAGTGAATGAATGCTACCATGAAACAATCTACATTCAACATTATAAAATCTGTCCACATGGAATGTGCAACTTGGGGAGGAAAGTCCTCCATTACTGGAAGTGTTCAAAGTAAGTCAGGTTAGCAGACTATTAGTTAGAAAATCATTTTATAAAGGTTTGGGAAATCCATTGTCATTAGTCCCAAAATGACAGGGAAAATGGATTCACACGCACACACGCACACACACACACACACACACACACACACATACAAACACACACACACACAATTTTTTCTAACTGAATATTTGCATATAAGACCTTCATTTGTAGATGACTATTCCATTTTGTTCATAGTACTAGAGACCTCACAGATTAGTGATCTAAAAGCTAATATGGAAACAAAAAGGGCAGCCTCCCAACAGGGGTACTGGATCTACATTAAACACAGCAGGGGCCTGTGAACACTTAAACCCCCCAGTGGGAAGTGATCATCTCATTGCTTTCTAGGTTTGATTTAAATTATCAGGTCTTTTCCATGCTGTGTCCTGGAGTGTAAAGAGAAATTAATTGATCGCCTAATAAGTGAGAGCTGAGAAAGAAGTCTTGTCTGCTGTGCTGAGTTAAGAATAGAGTTTTATTTTCCTGTAGTGTCTACTAAATTATATTCATAAAGAGCACTGTTAAGTTTTCTTAGTCAGAATGTGAAATATTTAGAAGGGTTACAGTTGGTGACCTTGCTAGAGTAAAATCATTTATCTTATTGTTATTGAGAATATTTCACATAGTATTCTCAGTAGCATAAATTTTAGTAAAGATTACTTTACTAAGGAATTATGGCAACTGGTATAGAGAGGGCAAAACTCATTGCCAAGTCTTAATCACATCTTTATTTTTGAGAGGGAGAAAAGGAAAGAAGGGAAAGGGGAAAAGGAAGGAGGGAGAAAACAACAAATTTCAACACTTAGCATAAAGGGGAAGCATATAAAATAACAGTCATAATGCATCTATGGAGTTGTCTTTAAAATGTCTCTTACTGGAGCACCTGGGTGGCTCAGTCGGTTGAGCGTCTGACTTTGGCTCAGGTCATGATCTCACGGTCTGTGGATTTGAGCCCCGAGTCAGGCTCTGTGCTGACGGCTCAGAGCCTGGAGCCTGCTTCAGATTCTGTGTCTCCCTCTGGCTCTGCCCCTCCCCCACTCTCACTTTGTCTCACTCTGTCTCTCAAAAATAAGTGTAAAAAATAATAATAAAAAATTAAAATGTGTCTTACTGACTCTTTAATGTAAATTTTGAGAGTCTGCATGTAGAAGCAGAGACATAATGTTAGTAAAATACAGGATTCATTTCTTTTCAGTTGTAAAAGGAATAAGTGTCTTATTCCTCCATTTAAGTATTATTTACTTATCAAACCACAGATTCCGATCCCAGAGAACACCAAGCAGAATAAACACACACCCACAAAAATCTATTCCTAGTCATATCTTCAGAAAGTCAAAGAAAAGAGAGAACCTCGAAAGAAGAGAGAGAAAAAAGTGAAACTTACCTATATAGGAACTTGTCTTCAGAAATGATGTAATCAAGAAGAGAGTAGAGGGAAATATTTAAAGTGTTGAAAGAAAAATCCACCAACCCAGAATCCTGGATACAGTGAAATGATTTTTCAACAGTAAAAAAAAGCAATAAAGACTTTCCTACTCAAACAAAACTTGAGGGAATTTGTTGCTAGGAGATATGCCTTGTAAAAAATGTTGAAAGAAGTTCTTCAGAAGCTCCAAATCATGTGACTCTAGTCATGTTCTAGCAAAGATAACCATTTGGAATGAAGGCTACATGTGTGGTTACTACTTGAATAATTTGCTTCATAGAAGCTCTGGAGTTGAAATCAACTTTCAGAGATGCCCCAAGTTGGCTAGGTCTTTACTGTCCTGCATCAGCTTGTATTGGATGACAGCTGGCCCAGAAAGGGGTTTGCCCTGGTGTGAGGGGACTTCATGCAGCTGAGGCAGTCCTAGAGGATGCTGACATCCCAAGGCTGCCTTCAGACAAGAGGTAGCTCACAGTTGTGTTTTATGAGGGATTTCTTATGAGGACCTGGCACAGAAAGAAAATTCCTAAACTTGGTTCCTGGATGAATTTTCTTACTATGTGACTGCAAGCTGAAAATGGATGGCAGCTATAAAACAAACCCACCCAAGTGGGTTTGAAAGACAGCGGTAGGAGAACATCCTTCCAATGAATAGAGTTTTGGTTGACCCATCCGGTCATTGACTTTGTAGTAAAAGATAAATGATCTTAATACATTCATATTTTAGGCTGGTATTAGAATGAATCGAGAAGTACTTCAGGTGTGCATTTTAAGGAAGTATTCTCAGGGTTGTGCACGTGCTTTGTCCCTGATATGGGACTTCATCTTTTCAGAAGACCAACGGCTACTAGCTGGAAAATTGACTATATTAAACCCGTTGAAGGTAAAGCTAAAGTACAAGCTTGGAGGTAATATTTTATGAGAATGAGACTCAGACTCAGGATGCAGGGTGCAATTTGGTACTGTACATGCAGTTTCATCACGTGACTGTGTTCAAAAATGAAAATAAAAAAGAATACATGGGATTGGAAATGAAGGATTAGAAGCAGGAATGGCCCACTTGAGGGAATTCGTGCGTACATATATGGGCTCTACTAGTTTAGAAACTCCAGTTCCCGAAGAGAGGAACAGAGCTGTCAGTAATCAGGGTCTGGTTCATGTGACTAGATGAGCCACTGAGTCCAGCAGACATCCTAGCTGCAGATGAGGGACTCTGTAATGGATACTTTCTTCTTTTATGTTTAGTCCCAGGAAGAGACATCTACCAGAATCTTTTGGAACTGCTCCAAAACAGAAGTGAACAAGTGGGTCAGAGTGACATAATGGAGTGGATGCTGTAATATGCTGTCCAGATTCTTTTTCAATGAATATTTATTTGTCCCAACATTTGGGAGTCCTGTTGGCAAACAGCCTTCATATGTCAACCATTTCATGAATTGACTCTGCTGAAGACAGCTTCCTCAGCTAAGATTCTACTCCTTGTTAAGGCTATCCACATCCAATGACTGATCAATGTCAAGGTACAAAATGCTGACTATCTTGGTTCAAGTCAAACTATTCCAGATCCAAAGCTCCCCACAGGATCTTCCAAGACTGTAGTTGAGACTAGATCCTTGATTCACTTCTCCCTCTTTCCAATCCATACATCTTCCCTTACCTTCCTACAGGTGTTAATCTCAAGGGAAGTCTTTAGTAATCATTCCAGATATGAAATTGTGTCTCTGAGTCAGTTTATTTTCAAGGTTATGTCTCTTAAAAACATTGTAGTTAATATTGTTATATACTTATGTTGCCATTTTTTCTTGATGTCTACCCACGTATTTACCTTTTTCCTGGCTCTTTATTCTCTCCTGTATTTCCACGTTTCTCTCTGACATTAATTCTTTGTCTTTTTTTTAGTCTGCAGAACACCTTTAAGTATCCCTATTCATGAAAGTGTGTTGGTATAGATTCTTTTCAGAAATTTTGTTTGTTTGTTCGTTTGTTTGAAATGGCTTTGCTACACAGCTTCATTTTGGAAGGATATTCTCACAAGATATACAGTTCTTGAGTAGTGATTTTTTTCTTTTAGCACTTTCAGGTTATAAATCCAGTCTTTTGACTTATGACTTTTCATTGAGAAGCCAGCTGTCAGACTAATTGTTGACCTTTTGAATATAACCTGTCCTTTGTCTTAGATTTCAAGCAATTTTACTATGGAAACATGAGATCTTGAATCAATAGCTTATTTTCTTTGATTAGTTTTAGAAAGCTCTGCAATTATCTTGTTGAATATTGCTTCTCTCCAGTTCTCTCTCTCTCCCCTCCTTCTGGGATTCTCAATACACATATGTCAGACTTTCTATCCCTTTTATCTTCTACCCTTTCTTCACTTGTCTCTCTCTGCTTCATTTTGTGTATTTAGTTTTAAATCTTCCCATTCATCAATTCTTTCCTTCATGTGTCTAATCAACTATCAAACCCATTCATTTAATTCTTAATTATTGTTGTTATTTTGTAATTCTAGAATTCTGGTAGTTTATATATATATATATATATATATATACACATATGTTTATATATATATACATATATTTATATTTATATATATATTTGGTTTCGTTTTAGAATTCCTTATTCTGTCATTTTATTTTTTGAACATACCAAGCATGTTTATTGTAACATTTGTATCTGACAACTGCATTACTTATGTATGCTATGGGTCTGTTTCTATTACTTCTTTTTCCGTAAGTTTGCAATCATATTATCTTATCTCCTTTTGTGTCAAGTAATTTCTGAATAATTACCAGAAGTTACATATAAAAATTGTGTATTTTATTTGAGACCTATAATAATGTCTTTTCCAGAAAGGAAAAATGTTTGCTTTGTGCAGACAGGTAGAGGCATTAGCAGTCTTTAATTTAATTTCAGAGATTGAGTTTATTACCTAGATCTTAGTCCTTTTGGTGCCTATTTATTTTTGTATATCCTTAATTCCAGAGTTTATCCCTTCAGGATCTCAATTCCAATCCTGGGGAAGTTATTAGGATCTTCACTTATTGGTGGTTCTGGAATCCTATTTGTGTTGCCTTAACCCCAGAAGATTGTTAAAGCTCTGATCTAATCCAGAATGGGCAGATGTCCTTACAGAAGAAGCATCCTCCAACTAGATCTTGCCCTCTAAATCTTCATTGCCTTGTCAGCTCTTTGTTAATCTCTTTAGCATATTTAAAAAAAATGTTTTATCCAGTTTTTCTAGTTGCTTTCAGTAACAAATTTGGTCTGAATTACCTGGGCTACCATTACCAGATACAAAAGTCCAGTGATGATCATTTCCTAAGTAGACTTTCAAAAATTTTTTAAGATGCACTGTACCTGAAAATTCTATTATGTTCATTCATGTTTACATTAATTTTCATTTGTTTTTATCCATTCAACTCTATTTCCTCCTAAGTTGCCTAGCCACAACTAATGGCACAGTTAGAAGAATATAGATCATTTCCTGACACACTAGCTGCTACAATTTAATTAGAAGGCAGACATTTCTAACTCAAACCTCCCTCTGCCCCTTTTTATAAATAAGAGTGAAAATGTAGAAAGGCATAAAGAACATTTCTGAGTCAGTGGAAATCTTAAAGGAAATAAACCAGTCAAATGATCAATACCCACCCTTAATATTCGGATCTTAAAGTACTAAGGTCTCAAACCTACATAAAAATAAGACATTGCTTTGTTTAGAAGCTATTCCTATATTATATGCATTATATTTACATAGCTGGTATCTTAGGTTGAGGTTCTCAAAATCAGACACTGAAGAATAATAAAGAATGAAGAATAATGTGAAAGTAATACTCAGAAATATTCTGAAGAAAACCAATAAAGAATTGGGGAATTGGGAGAGGGAAGGAAGGGAAACCACCTTAAAGCATGGAATCCAGCAAACTCCATGGAAGACAGATGGGTAATTCTAAATTGGTTTTCCAGAGAATTCTTGAGAATGGAGGTCATATGTGAGTCATACCCATAAAAGTGGCACTTTCAAGTGCCAAAGGTACTTGAACATGAGGTAGCTGAATGCAGAGGAAGAAGCACAATGGTAGCAGGAACACATATAAGGAAGGAGGTCATGACACATTCCAAACAAACATTCTCTATTACACCACCATGTGATTTGATAAAGACCTTTAAGTGCCATTGAATCGAGTGCCTTTGAAAACAAAATCTAGTTAAGGTATCAGATGAATACTACAAATTACTGTTTTCCAAATTTTAACTTGAAGACTTCCATTGCTTCGTCCTTTTGGGCATTTCTCTCTCTCTGTCTCTCTTTTGGAACACCATCTAATTTATTTATCTACAAATAATCTACATTGGTTTTCTGGATTAGTTTTTAATGACACATTAACAACTAAAAATTATGCTGTCTTCTGAGCAAAAAAGTTAATGTGACACTGTGGTAGCAATGATACTCTATGAGTCCTATACTTATATAATTTTCAAGGTAAGACCAAAGTTGGAGCACTTACACAGATGTCTGTAAGTAAACTCAAAGGCCACTGAAGTAATGTTTATTACATTGTTCCCATTCAATAAAAAAAATTAAACCTGGATTTTGGATTGCAACATCAATTTAATCAATCTATTAATAGGAACTTACCATGTTCACGTAACGTTAAGAATTGTAGATTAATAAAGAGCTTTAAGTTTTTGTTGATGGATGCTTAGCTGCATGAGTGTTGAAAAACAATAAAAATCAAATAACATAATCCTCTAAAATTCCAACCCCAAATCTAAAATTAAATGTGGTAACTAAATAAATGTATTGGCTTTAATCCTGATAAGACTAGCCTGGAGAATTTGTTTCAGATGTGGGGAGACAATCTGCCATTTGATGCTCCTGTCCCCACCCTATCCCCCACCCCCTCTAGACTTTAAGATAATTCACCTGAGAGAGAATTTGTGTCTGCAGAGCAGATAACTCTGATACAGAATTCCCGTCTCATACGCAAGGGCCCTAAACAACTGGACAGAGTGAGATATCCTCCAGATCCGTCTCTGGAAGTCATGCCTGGAGCAGAGAAATACCCTGCTGACAGGAATGGACAGGCTAGGGCTAAGCCTAATAGGCTCATTTCTTCTCCCAATCCCATGAATCAGGGCAGCTACTTCTCTTCTTTGGCAGAGGTGGGCAGGTAGAGGGATGAGATTTAAGAGAATCCATGAATATTCATTTTCCATTTCTAATTGATGGTCTTCCCTGTTTTACAGGTCAAGATAGGAGAGTAGAGAATAGTACTCCCTTCATTAAGTGTTATCACTGCACCAGCTGCCTCCTACAAGCTTGGGATCTCCTGAGAGGAAAGGTCCTTGCACAGTCTCCAGGAAGAGCATTTCCAAGGACAATAGCCCCAAGAGGAATCTCCTCAGAGTCAGAGGTCTTGTCTCACATAGCTTTCAGTCACTAGTAGTGCTTTGGGCAAAGAGGAAGCTCAATAAGCAATTGTGAATTTTGTTTTATTTTACTTTGCTCAGTATTGCTTAAGGCCATGAGCTTTACATTTAAATTACTACAGACTTAATTACAGTGGAAAAGAAGGGAGTCAGAAAACCACTTTAGTTTCCAGTTTTAAAATAAATGGCAGTGCAGTCAAGGTACTAAGAGAAATCCACTGGTAGCACAATGGAGTTAGGCAACTCTAGCAAATTTAGCGGATCAATTGATACCCATCTGAAAATGCAAGACAGCGATTTCTTTTGGTGGCATAATATGTAGATAAAATTCTAAATGAAAGCTCTACTGGAGCTATTGGTAATCGAAGCACCTGCACAATTAATTTCAAAAACCATATATTATTTTGAGGGTTAAATCACATGTCTCACACAACTGCACATGCACACACATACACATTCTCAGAACAAATGCCTATGTACACATTTCTATACTTTGTGACTCTTCATCAATCTCACCAAGACTATTTTAGCTTACCAAACATTAGGACTAATTTTAAGAATAAATTTGTAAAATTACATGAAGAGAGATCTAGTGATGTGTTTTTATGTGTGTTTCATTGCAAATACTACTGCTGAGATAAAATACCCATCCATGCACATATGAATGAAGTTTACTCTGTTTTTGAAAATGCACAAACACGAAATAAACTGTAATACTTATTTTTTTCGGCCAACAATGGTCAAATTGTTTGTTTTGGGTCATATTTCTCTGCTCTCTAAGCTGATATTTACAGCTTCACAGAATCCTCAATTTCAACTTCTGATTTTAGTGATAGGGCGATGGATAGACTTACATGTTAAGCTACAGTACATTTATGTGCTTTAGTGTTTGTTTTGTCTTTTTAACTCTAAAATTATTGGCTAACAAAGTAATCCATAGTAAAAAAAAAAAACAATAGCAACAGTATTTGTAAAAACCACATACACTTTTAGACACTGACATTAGAATACCATTAAAAAAATGTCTGACACAAGGCTAATAAACAGAAATACCTTCCACCCTTTCCATATTACATTTGTTGAGTGATAGTTCCAGTGAAACAGAGACTCGTTTATTTTGGGCTATGTCCTGGAAAACAGGCGCTATCAAAGACACTTACATATTTTTTTCTCAGAAAAGAGAAAATCACACATTTCTCAGATTAGACATGTTTTTAACTTACGAATATCAGCTTTATGGGTGTGAGCAAGATAATAGGGGACTATAGTTTATAGAAAGAGCTACACAACAGAAAACCACCTAAGATAAAATGAGTATTTAATGTGTCGTTGATTTTTTTTTTTAAATTAACCTCACTGCCATTATGCTGCTGAAGGATCAAAATCACCACTCTGCCTCTAAGTTAGTAGTACCAACTGTGTGACACAGAGCTGTGGGCACGTGGTCTTGAAGCAAGCCATTCTGCCATCTTCCAGCAAGCCTCAGGTGAATGAGACATCTCCATCAACTGCGTTTCCTTTCATCAGATCTGGCTATATTTATCTCTTCCTCTTTCTCCCACTTTGATTGGAAACTACTCTTTTCTTTACTTCCCTTTTATGCGTCCTATAAACGCATTTTATTTTCCATTGTATTTATATCATTTTATATAATATAAATAAAAAATATTCCATTTTTTATATCAAAATATTCCATTTTATTTATATCAAAACATTTTATAAAAAATAACAAAAATCTTGGAAGATAGTCTACAAAATTGAAAAGGTAGTTCATTTGAAAATAATAGATGCTTAATACAAGTAACATCTTAAGACTTGAAGTTTATGCTTTCCTTTTATTATATTATTAAAAGGGATGTCCATCAAGGAGCAGAATTAAATCATAATGCGCAGACAGAAAGGAAACATTTCTAATAGTTGTTAAACACAATGTCTATTACCAAACCAAACAGCATTTTATCATAAAAATTTGTGCTTTAGTGTAAACAATATAGCAGCAACAACATTTACCATGAAAAAAAAATGAGGAAATTATCATCAAAGATAATAAATAAGAGAATGTTATTGGACATTGTTATTGGTTGAATTGTATCCCCGCCACCCAAAATTCACATGTTCAAGGCTCATCCCTCTAGTACTTCAGAGTCTGACTGTCTTCAGAGACAGGGCCTTTAAAAAGGTCACTGAATTCAAATGGAGTTTTTGGGTGAGTCTTAATCCAATAGGTCTGGTGTCTTTATAAAAGGAGGAGATTGGAACACCGACAGCACCAACAGGGACAATCATGTGAGGACACAGAGAGAACATGGCCACCTGCAAGACGAAGGGAGAGGTCTCAGAAGAAACCAAACTTTCTGACACCCTGATCTTAGATTTTTGGCTTCTAGAAGTATGAGAAAATAAATTTCTGTTGTTTAAGCCCCCTCGTCTGCGGTCTGCTATGGAAGCCCTAGCAAACTACTATAGAGGGCCATGGTGTGAATATACCTGTCAGGGGAAGGTAAAAATTGGAAAGGACAGAGAACTAGTTCCATGCTTTCTTAGAGGCATTCAAGTGCTGGATAAGATAAACTCTGCTCTTTAAAATACCAAAATGTCATTCAAAGTTTCCATTGAAAAGGTAAATTAATATTATTGTTTTTAAATATACTTTATTGTCAAATTGGCTTCCATACAACACCCAGTGCTCATCCCAACAAGTGCCCTCCTCAATGCCCATCACCCATTTTCCCTCTCCCCACCTCCCCCCGCCCCCGCCCCATCCACCCTCAGTTTGTTCTCTGTATTTAAGAGTCTCTTGTGGTTTGCCTTCCTCCCTCTCTATTTGTAACTATTTTTTCCCCTTCCCTTCCCCCATGGTCTTCTGTTAAATTTCTCAAGTTCCACACATGAGTGAAAACATATGATATCTGTCCTTCTCTGACTCACTTATTTCACTCAGCATAATACCTTCCAGTTCCATCCATGTTGTTGCAAATGGCATGATTTTATTCTTTCTCATTGGCAAGTAGTATTCCATTGTATATATAAGCCACATCATCTTAATCCATTCATCAGTTGATGGACATTTAGGCTCCTTCCACAATTTGGCTCTTGTGGAAAGTGCTGCTATAAACATCGGGGTACATGTGCCTCTATGCATTAAGACTCCTGTATCTCTTGGGTAAAATCCTAGTAGTGCTGTTACTGGGTTGTAGGGTAGTTCTATTTTTAATTTTTTGAGGAACCCCCACACTTTTCCAGAGCAGCTACATGTTTGCATTCCAACCAACAGTGCAAGAGGGTTCCCATTTCTCCACCCGAAAAACAAATGAATTAACACTGTTTATTTTTCTGCCCATAATTTTTATTCACTTTAGAAAATAGCCTTTTTAGTAGTCTAGTATTTGCATTTGATTATCCAAAAATGATTTTTTCTTAATTTTTTAATGTTTATTTATTTTTGAGGGGGAGGGTGGAGCAGAGAGAGAGGGAGACACAGGATCTGAAGCGGGCTCCAGACTCTGAGCTGTCAGCACAGAGCCCGACGTGGGGTTGGAACCCACCAGCAGTGAGATCATGACCCGAGCCGAAGTCGGACACTCAACCGACTGAGCCACCCAGGCGCCCCTATCCAAAAATGATTTAAAGAGTGTTAACGTAAGGAAAAAAGATCACTCACTAAAGAGGAGTCAAATAAATAAATACATAAGAAGGGGGGAAGTGTGATGGCGGATGAGAAAAGTGTGTAGTGAGTAGACTAAGTCAGCTCCTGAGTTTCTTGTGAAAAGGTTTAGATTCATAAAGAAGTGCAGCGAGGGCCCTGTGAGTCACAGAAGTCCCATGGTTGCTCAGGGAGTGACCATATGATTCAGAGGCTATGTGTTGCTGATGAGCACTTTCTCACTTGGATTTGTAATCCAAAAAGGACCTGCCAATTGACATTTTTGAGTTAGGGAAATACCAGAGGTTGTTCTTTGAACTGTGTTTTGAAATCATTCCTTAAATTTGAGTTTGCTTTCTATTTTTCTATGTAAGGTACACGCTCCACCTTAAAGAAATAACTAAATAAATAAATAGCAGTAATCTCTACCATTAGAATTTTGACCAAAATTCTACTACAGAACAGCACAGAAATGGGATTAGGGGCTCTCTCAATAATAAAATAGTGAACATATAGTACACTCTAAGAGTGATCTGCATGCCCCGTTGAAATTATGTTCCAACTGACCTGATAGTAAATATGCTTTTTTGATCACTTAAAGCAGGGAGTTAAATACATATATAAAGGCAGAATTAAGTCCTTCTATGATCAATTTTTTTTTGTTAAATTCAATTATAATTACCTTCCTAAATGTTGTTATTTATAAGTATTTAAATTTTTTTAACGTTTATTTATTTTGAGAGAGAGAGAGAGAAACAGAGACACACAGAGAGAAAGACAGAATGTGAGCAGAGGAGGGGCAGAGAGAGAAGGAGACACAGAATCTGAAGCAGGCTCCAGGCTCTGAGCAGTCAGCACAGAGCCCTATGTGGGGCTCGAACTCACAGACTGTGAGATCGTGACCTGAGCTGAATTCAGACACTTAAGGCGCCCCTTGTTAGTTATCATTAAGCAGCCACACAGGCGCCCCTTGTTAGTTATCATTAAGCTTCTAATAATCATAAGACTCTGCCACTCAGTATGGTGGTATTACTTTCCTCTCAAAATACAGTGATATGTTTTTATTTTATCAAGAAAATGGAATTTGATTTCTTGAGAGACTGGGTACTATTTTGGAAGCTGCATTCAAATTAAAATTCCCTTGAACCTAAAGGCTGAGTCACTCTTGGCAAAACATTATTGAACTTTACTGGGCAACAATACACTGAGTGAGATGACAGAAAACACAGAAGAATGCATGCATTACCTCTAATTGGAAGTTTCTGAAATTGCTGTCGCCTAACTTCTACCTTAATTTTGAAATTACTTCACCACCCAAGCCTCTGTCATTTTACCCACGGCCGTGTCTGTATTCTTGCTGGAATAAATCTAATGTATCAGGCAAATCATTGTCCTTTAGGTGAAGCTAATCTAAGTGCAGGTAGCACCTGCACATGTATGAGAGTTTATCCACAACTAGCAGTTAGGGCACATTCCTCCCTCCAGGGTGGTCAATATAGCCATACTGGTATTGTCCAATTGCAGATGAACCCTTTCAGGCCTTTAATTTCCTGCTCGAACAACCACACATTTATTGAATGTTTTTGTGACCTTTTTAAAGCTTGTGAGTCATTAAAAAAAATGTGTTCCATGTTGAATTCTCTGTTTTTTCTTGTGCACTATTCTTCTAAAAATGTCTGTGTTCTTGCTCTTAATTTTGTATTTCTTAAAATAAAATCCACAGAGGCATTCGACATAAGTCTACCTTCCAGAGTACTACTTTATTAAAATGTACTCTCTGTTCTTACAACGTAAAATCTCCCCAAGAAACAAACGAATGAATGAAGTGAGGCTAAAACCTTAGTCACCTCAAGAGACACCAGAATGCTGGGACATTTTATTTTCTTTTAAAGTTTATGTTATTGATTTTGAGAAAAAGAAAGAGAGAGAGAGAAAGAGAGGGAGAGAGCACATATAAGCAGGGGAGGGGCAGAAAGAGAGAGAGACAGAATCCCAAACAGGCTCCCCACTAACAGCGTGGGGCTTGATCTCACAAACCGTGAGATCATGACCTGAGACAAAATCAAGAGTCTAATGTTTAACCGACTGAGCCACCTAGGTGCTCCAAGAATGCCATGACATGCCAAGTCACTGTTGTTGTTGGCCTTTCTGCTCGACTCCTGATGGCAAGAATTGATGGCCTCCACTTGTGTGACAAGTGCCCAGTGGGTAAATTTTCCAGAGGCATTATGGCAGTTCTGTCTCTTAGGAAGCAGATATTTGATTACTCTTTGAGGAAATTCCTATGTCTTCATGGAGAACAAGCAATGTGGCTGAAGTAGGGGGTAAACATCTTCTGTAGTTGCCTGTCCTGAAAAATCAACTGTTTAAAAAAAAAGTGGATCGTTTTTAGTCCTTTGTTGTGTTACTTAAAAAAAATAGTTTTCACGTTTATTTTTGAGAGATGGAGAGAGACAGAGCATGAGCGTGGGACGGGCAGAGAGGGAGACACCGAATCCAAAGCAGGCTGTCAGCAGAGAGCCCCATGTGGGACTCGAATTCATGGCCTGAATTGTGAGATCGTGACCTGAGCCGAAGTCGAAAGCTTACCCGACTGAGCCACCCAGGCACCCCCTTTGTTGTGCTACTAAAAAGTTCTTTCAAATTTCCTCCTAAAATTCTTTGGCTATTCAGTAAAGCCTTGAAACTGTAGAAATTTACAAGGATTCAGATGACAGGCATCCCTCTGGTTCCTCCCTTACTTGACACATTTAAGTTAAATGCTCCTGTGGATAGGTCAGATGCTACAGTCCTTCCCTTTTAGAGAGGAACTTTGAAAGGGCAAAAGATCTGAATTTCACTAGCTGAAAATTCTGACTCAGCCTTAACTGTAGAGCAGAAATATCCTCTGAATCCATGTAAATATAGTGACTTTGTGTTCTTGACAGGGCCTAAACCTCATTGCTATGGTATTAACTGGGATACTACAGCAACCCTAAACAAGTAACTATAACTCTCTCTGAAAACAGCTGCCATGGAGCTGTAGAATATTTTCCTTAGACTTCAAAGCCGTGACATTTCAAGGAAAACCCAGCATTCTTGGCACAGTGGAGCTTACTCAACTAAAATGTCTTATACAAACTATTTGCACACATGAAAACTTCTATAAATGTGAAGGAATGTATTATTGTAAATGACTCATACTTTCAAAAATGATATAATTTTATATGATTTATATATTGCATGGCAAATTTATATATTACCATGCCATTATGGTAAGTATAAAGGGCCAGTACCTTATGCAAAATATTTAAAATTTTATTATATAATACTAATTGGTCATAATCATATCTGCTGGGTCACTCAGCCAAAAGTATACAGGAAAGAATACCAGGGTTGGGATCAGGACCCCTGGAATATGGTGCTGGCTCTGATTTAACAACTATGTCATTTTGAAATGATCCAACTGTAAATCTGCTCTTTAGGATGGGGTGGGTTTCCACTGTAGATGCCAGTGATATGATTCAAAAACTTTCCTCACTCAGTTGCTTGGGAAGAAGGGAAGCTTGCTGACCAACTGTACTGGAGTTACACACAAAGCTCTGAATAACATTCAGTGAATGTTTATTGGAGAGGTAATTGAGAAAAAATTCAGTGTTTCACATTCACAGAAATTTGAAAGATGATATTGTATTCCTATGATAGTTATTAAAAGTCCATAAAATTCCATGAGATCAGGAGTTTTTAGAATTAAAACAATGTGATGATTGGCCTAAAAGTTTCAAAGGTCTGGAAAATAAACCTGAGAAGACAGTTCTGACAAACAGGTAAAGAGAAAGAAAAATGGTTAAAAATTTAAAAGACATAAAGGATCAATACAGGAGGGGCAAAATTCAACAAATTGGAAATTCAGGGGAAAAAAGAGAGAATGGAAGGGAATAGCACATCAAAATAAAAAAGAAATAGGTGAATAGTTACCAAAATCAGAGAAAGATGTAGTATTTAGATTCATTCTACTAACTATCAACAGGATAAATGAAGACAGATCCCTCATCTAGATGCATTCTCACAAAACTCCATAAAATATAAGGAGAAGATTCTTGAACATTCTAGTTGGGAAAAAAAAAGTAGATCATCTACTAAGAAAGAAGTAACAGGGAGTGAGTCAACATGGGACTGAAGTTCCCTCCTCCCTCAAACACAGCAGGATTGAGGCCAGAAAACTTGGAATTCCAGGAATCTGGGATACAGAGTGACAGAAATGTCCCCAGGGGCCCACAGAGACAATTTGGTGGGCCACAGGTGCATGACTGTAAATTGGAAGAGGTAAAATGGGTGGCATAGGCACTGAAGGGAAGGATCCCCTTCTGTGGAGAGAAAAAGAAAGAGAAAGAGAGGCTGTGGAAATGTAAGATTGTATTTGGACAAGAGAAAAACCATGGACCAGGGAATAGAAAAAACGGAGGAAGAACCAATATCTAACATGATCCAGGATTTCGGGGCTTTCTTCAGACTGGGGCCGGCTGCCCTGTACATTTGCCTGGTGGCAGGGGTCCGGGGGAGTGGGAGCCAGCCCTGGGCTCAGTAGCTAGCTCAGAGGCGCAGTCTGTGAGAGGAGTCCCCTCCCTTGAGTGCTGTGGGAAGAAGGTATATAGCAGCTCCAAGGACAAAAGACCCTTGAGGCCCCCAACAGCCAGAGGCCCTTTGTCAGCTGGGCAGAGTGGCACTATCCTGGAACTGGGGCCCGCTGAGAGGGATCCTTTAAGACATTGGGGTTTGAATCCCAACCAAGCTCCTGGGAGGCACCAGAGACCCTGGAGCAGGACAAACCACCAGCTGGCACCTGAGCAGCACTGTGAGGACAGCCTAAACAGAGTGGTCTGGGATACCCGGTCCAGGGAGGAAAGATTGGGTGTTGCAATTTTTCTCCCCATCACCAACAAGGTGGGGCTTCAGGCAACGGACAGCAGGCCCACAGTGAGGCAGGACCTGCCTACACCTAACCATGTCCCTCTGCACCTGGTAGCTGTGTCTCCACTGGAGCAAGACTGACACTGACAGAACCATATGAACCCTCATCTAGACCAGCACAGCCACTGGTTCCAAGGCACCATCGGATATCGGTCCAGCAATTTTGCATTTTCTGATTTAATTCTTGGTCAATTCTTATATATACATACATACATACACACACACACACACATATATACATATATAACATATAGCATATTATATACATAATATATATAACTTATATATATTACTTTATATAAGTATATATACTTATAAGTATATAAGTATACATGAAATAATATATATATGTATATATAATTTTTTATTCCTTATCTTCCTCTTATTTCTTCTCTTCTCTATTATGGTTGTTGGTTTGTTTAAGCAGAGATTTTAATATCTTCTTTTTACACCACTTATGTATCTCCTTCTGTATTTTCCTCTTTCTCTCTCTCTCTCTCTCTGGATTAAGCCATATAGTTTCTCTGATTCTCTGCTTGGTGATTTTTTTTCTTTTCTTTTTCCCTGACCCTATCATTTCTCTCTTTGTTTACGATAAGGCTACTTCCACCATCCCCCCCCTTTATAAATTTTTCCCAGGGTTACTCCAATGAACAAATGAAAGCACAGCTGGTGAAAGGTTCAGACTACCACTACGAGTAGGGGGATAAAGCAATCCGAGTCACAACAACAGAGAGCACCCAACAGACTCCAAAACACCTCTTGAAGGGCTAGGCCCTGGGCAGTGTATGACCCCTTTTTAATATAGTAGTGTTTGCAGGTGCAAGGCACATATCAAGCCTTTAAAACACATAAGGGACAGAAAACTAGCCAAAATGATGAAACAGAAGAATTCTCCTCAAAAAAAAAAAATTCCAGGAAGAAGTGACAGCTAAATAATAACTCAAAACAGATATAAACAATATAACTGAACAAGAATTTAGAATAACAGTCATAAGATTAGTAGCAGAGCTTGAAAAAAGCATAGAAGACAGCAGAGACACTATTGCTACAGAGATCACAGAAGTAAGAAATAGTCGCAATGAATTAAGAAATGTTGTAAATGAGGTGCAAAACAAACTAGATGCAGTGACAGCAAGGATGGAGGAAACAGAAGGGAGAATTAGTGAAATAGACAATAAAATTATGGAAAATGATGAAGGTGAGAAAAAGAGAGATAAGAAAATACTAGATCATGAGGGGAGAATTAGAGAACTAAGTGATTCAATGAAACATAATAATATCCATATCAGAGGAGTTCCAGTAGAAGAAGAAGAGAAAGAGAAAGGGGCAGAAGGTTTACTTGAAGAAATTATAGTTGAGAACTTCCCTCACCCGGGGAAGGAAGCAGACATCCAAATCCAGGAGACAAAGAGAACTCCCTTCAGATTTAACAAGAATAGGTCTTCTCCATGTATATCAGAGTGACACTGGGAAAATACAAAGATAAAGAGAGAATTCTGAAAGCAGCTAGGGACAAATGGGCCTTAACCTACAAGGTAGACACATAAGGGTAGTAGCATACCTGTCCACTGAAACTTGGCAGGCTACAAGGGAGTGGTAGGAAATACTCAATGTGCTGAATAGGAAAAATATGCAGCCAAGAATCCTTTATCCAGGAAGGATGTCATTCAGAATAGAAGGAGAAATAAAGGCTTTCCCAGATAAACAAAAACTGAAGGAGTTCATGACCACTAAATCAGTCCTGTAAGAGATCCCCCTCCAAGGGGGACTCTGTGAGTGGAATACTGCAAAGACTACAAAGGAGCAGAGACATCATCACAAGCATGAAACCTACAGATAACACATTGACTCTAAACCCGTATCTTTCAATAATAACACTGAATGTAAATGGACTAAAAGCTGTAATCAAAAGACATAGGGTATCAGAATGGATAAAAAAACAAGACCTATCTGTTTGTTGTCTACAAGAGACCCATTTTAGACCTAAGGACACCTTCAGATTGAAAGTGAGGGAATAGAGAACCATCTAAAATGCTACTGGAAGTCAAAAGCAAGCGGAGTAGCCATACTTATATCAGACAAACTACATTTTAAACTAATGGCTATACCAAGAGATGAAGAAGGACATTATATGATAATTATGGTGTCTATCCATCAAGAAGAGCTAACAAGTATAAATGTTTATGCACCGAATTCTAGAGCACCCAAATATATAAAACAATTAATCATAAACATAAGCGATCTTATTGGTAAGAATATGATAACTGCAGGGGACTCTAATACTCCACTTATAGCAATGGACAGATCATCTAAGCAAAAAATCAATAAAGAAAAAATGACTCTGAATGATACATGGGACCAGATGGACTTGACAGATATATTCAGAACTTTTCATCCTGAAGTAGCAGAATACACATTTTTCTTGCGTGCACATGGAACATTCTCCAAGATAGATCACATATTGGGTCACAAAATAGACCCCAATAAATATAAAAAAATTAAGATCATGCCATGCATATTTTCAGATAACAATGCTATGAAACTTAAAATCGACCACAGGAAAAAGTGGAAAACCTCCAAATGCATGGAGGTTAAAGAACATCCTACTAAAGAATGATGGATCAGCCAGGCAATTAAAGAAGAAATTTAAAAATATATGGAAAGAAATGAAAATGAAAACATGACAGGCCTAACTCTATGGGATGCAGCAAAGGCAGTCCTAAGAGGAAAATACATTGCAATCCAGGTCTATCTCAAGAAACAAGAAAAATCCCAAATATAAAATCTAACAGCACACCTAAACGAACTAGAAGCAGAACTGCAATGAAACCCCAAGACCAGCAGAAGAAGAGAAATACTAAAGATCGGAGCAGAAATAACAATATAGATTTTTTAAAAAGCCAGTAGAACAGAACAATGAAACTAAGAGCTGGTTTTTTGAAAAAATAAACAAAATTGATAAACTCCTAGCCAGACTTCTTGAAAAGTAAAGAGACAGGACCCAAATAGATAAAATCAAGAATGAAAATGGACTTATCACAACCAATCCCTCATAAATACAACCACTTATCAGAGAATACTATGAAAAATTATATGCCAACAAACTAGACAACCTGGAAGAAATGGGCAAATTCCTAGACACCCACACATGACCAAAACTCAAATAAGAAGAAATAGAAAATTTGAACAGACCCATAGAAATTGAATCAGTTATCAAAAATCTTCCAACAAATAAGAGTCCTGGGACAGATGGATTCCCAGGGGACTTCTACCAGACATTTGAAGCAGAGTTAATACCTATCCTTCTCAAGCTGTTCCAAAAAATAGAAATGGAAAGAAAGCTTCCAGACTCATTCTATGAAGCTGGCATTACCTTGATTCCCAAACCAGACAGAGACCCCACTAAAAAGGAGAATTACAGGCCAATATCCCTGATAAACATGGATGTAAAAATTCTCAACAAGATACTAGCAAATCGAATTCAATAGCATATAAAAGAATCATTCACTATGATCAAGGGGATTCATTCCTGGGCTGCAGGTGTGGTTCAATATTCGCAAATCAATCAATGTGATACATCACATTAATAAAAAAAATGATAAGAACCATATGATCCTGTCAATAGATGCAGAAAAAGCATCTGACAAAATACAGCATCATTTCTTAATAAAAGCCCTCAAGAAAGTTGGGATAGAAGGAATATACCTAAACATCATAAAAGCCATATATGAAAAGCTCTTGGCTAATATCATCCTCAATGGGGAAAAACAGAGCTTTCCCCCTGAGATCAGGAACATGACAGGGATGTCCACTTTCACCACAGTTGTTTAACATAGTGTTGGAGGTCCTAGCAACAATAATCAAACAATAAAATGAAATAAAAGATATCCAAATTGGCAAAGAAGAAGTCAATCTTCCACTTTTCACAGACGACATGATACTCTACATGGAAAACTCAAAAGACTTCACCAAAAGCCTACTAGACCTGATGAATGAATTCAGCAAAATCGCAGGGTACACAAGCAACATACAGAAACCAGTTGCATTTCTATACACCAATAATGGAGCAACAGAAAGAGAAATCAAGCAATTTATCCCATTTACAATTGCACCAAGAACCATAAAATATTTAGGAATAAATCTAATCAAAGATGTAAAAGATCTGTATGCTGAAAAATATTAAAAACTTATGAAGGAAATTGAAGAAGACACAAAGAAATGGGAAAACATTCCATCTCATGGATTGGAAGAACAAATACTGTTAAAATGTCAATACTCCTCAAAGCAATCTACACATTCAATGCAATCCTAATCAAAATCACACCGACATTCTCAGAGCTAAACAAATAATCCTAAAATTTGTGTGTAACTACAAAAGACCCTGAATAGCCAAAGTAATATTGAGAAAGAAAACCAGAGCAGGAGGCATCACAATCCCAGACTTTAGCCTCTACTACAAAGCTGTAATCATCAAGAATAGACACACAGACCAGTAGAATAGAATAGAGAACCCAGAATTAGACCCACAAATGTATGGCCAATTAATCTTTGACAAAGCAGGGAAGAGCATCAAATGGAAAAAAGACAGTCTCTTTAACAAATGGTGCTGGGAAAACTGGACAACAACACGCAGAAGAATGAAACTAGACCACTTTCTTACACCAAACACAAAAATAAACTAAAAATGGATGAAGGACCTAAATGTGAGACAGGAAACCATCAAAACCGTAGAGGAGAAAGCAAGGAATAACCTCTTTGACTTCAACTGCAGCAATTTCTTGCTGGACCCATCCCCGAAAACAAGGGAATTAAAAGCAAAAATGAACTATTAGGACCTCGCCAAGATAAAAAGCTTCTGCACTGCAAAGGAAACAATCAACAACACTAAAAGGCAACCTACAGAATGGGAAAAGATGTTTGCAAATGATATATTAGATAAAGGATTAGTATAGAAAACTCATGCAGGAAACTGAAGAAGATACAAAGATATGGAAAAACATTCCGTGCTCATGGATTGGAAGAATAAATATTGTTTAAATGTCAATACTACCCAAAGCAATATACACCTTCAATGCAATCTCAATCAAAATTGCATTCTTCTCAAAGCAAGACCAAACAATCCTACAATTTGTATGGAATCACAAAAGACTCTGAACAGCCAAAGTAATGTTGATAAAGAAAACCAAAGTGGGAGGCATCACAATTCCAGCTGTAATCATTACCAGCTACATCATTACAGCTGTAATCATTACAGCTACAAAGCTGTAATCATTACCAGCTGTAATCAATACAGTATGGTATTGGCACAAAAACAGACACATAGACCAATGGAATAGAAAAGAGTCCCCAGAATTAGACCCACAAATGTATGGCCAACTAATCTTTGACAAAGCAGGAGGGAGTATCCAATGGAAAAATGACAGTCTCTTTAGCAAATGGTGCTGTGAGAACTGGACAGCACCATTTGCTGCATTTGCTTCACATGCAGAAGAATGAAACTGGGCCACTTTCTTATACCATACACAAAAATAAACTCAAAATGGATGAAAGACCTAAATGTGAGACAGAAAACCATCAAAACCCTAGAGGAGAAAACAGGCAGCAATTCTCTGATCTCAGCCATAGCAAGTTCTTACTTGACATGTCTCTGAAGGCAAGGGGAAAAAAAACAAAATTGAACTATTGGGAACTCATCAAGATAAAAAGCTTCTGCACTGCAAAGGAAACAATCAACAAAACTAAAAGTCAACCAACAGAATGGGAGAAGATATTTGCAAATGACATACTGGATAAAGACTTAGTAGCCAACCAAAGAACTACCAAACTCAACTCCTGAAAAACAAATTATCCAGTGAAGAAATAGGCAGAAGACATGAATAGACATTTTTCCAAAGAAGACATCCAGATGGCCAATGGACACATGAAAAGATGCTCAACATCACTAATCATCAGGGAAACACAAATCAAAAGCACACTGAGATACCACCTTACACTGGTCAGAGTGGCTAATATTAACAACTCAGGAAACAATAGATGTTGGCGAGGATGTGAAGAAATGGGAACCCTCTTGCACTATTGTTGGGATTGCAAACTGGTGTAGCCTCTCTGGAAAAGTGTGGAGGTTCCTCAAAAAATTAAAAATAGAATTACCCTATGACCCAGCAATAGCAATACTAGGAATTCATCCAAAGGATACAGGAGTGCTGATTCATAGGGGCACATGTACCCCAATGTTTATAGCAGTGCTTTCAACAATAGTCAAATTATGGATAGATTCCAAATGTCCATCAACTGATGAATGGATATAGAAGATGTGGTCTATATATACAATGGAATACTAGTTGGCAATGAGAAAGAATGAAATCCTGACATTTGCAACAATGTGGATGGAACTGGAGGGTATTATGCTGAGTGAAATAAGTCTGTTAGAGAAAGACAGATATCATATTTTCACTCATATGTGGAACTTGAGAAACCTAACAGAAGACCATGATGTAAGGGAAGGGGAAAATAGTTTCAAACAGAGAGGGAGGTAAACCATATGAGACTCTTAAATACAGAGAACAAACTGAGGGCTGATAAGCACTGGAGAGAGGGGCAAGGAAGAGGGGATACCGGGTGATGGGCATTGAGGAGGGCACTTTTTGGGGTGAGCACTAGGTGTTGTATGTGAGTGATGAATCATGGGAATCTATCCCCAAAGCCAAGAGCACATTGTATATAATGTATGTTAGCTAACTTGACAATAAATTATAACAAAAAAAAAAAAGAAAGAACGAAAGAAGAAAGAAAGAAAGAAAGAACGAACCAGAAGACCATTGAACTTCTCATTAACAATGCTTTAATGGTAGAATACAATAAAACCATGTTTTAAAGATTAAAGAGAAATTATTTTGAATCTTTAATTATATACCCAGCTAAACTATAATCCAGAGCAATGGCCAGATAAAAACATTTTCAAACACACAAGCACTCAGCGAGTTTACTTGATATGCACTGTTTCTGAAATTGTTACTGTCATATCCAGGCAAAAATATAGGCTCTAAGAAAGAGAAGAGTAAACTCAAAAGTTCACTGAAAGGAATTCTTAGGATGATAGTTGGTCAGTAGGTCTAGAACAGCTGGTATATATTTAAACATGATTTTCTAACCTTTTAATGCAGATCAATTTAGCTTTTAACCTCTGTTCAATTTAAGCATCAGGTCTATATTTCATATCTAATAGTATAAATAAAAATAAACCTACTTTAGGCCTCTATTCATAACTGTTTAAAGAATGGCAATTTTACTTTACTTTAAATACATAGCCCAGATGAAATTTTTAGGCATTAAATTCTGCTGGTATGTATACAGAGGTACCTCAGATGTTCTGAATGTGATATTATGTCCCAATTAAGCAATGTACTCAACTCAACTGTCATCCGCACACTGAAACCCAGAACAAATTGATAAATGCGTTTTTAGTTATTGTAAGTGCTGCAATTAAGAAGTATGAATAATGGGGGCACTTGGGTGGCTCAGTCAGTTAAGCATCCAACTTCAGCTCAGGTCATGATCTCACAGTGCATGGGTTCAAGCCCCGTGTCAGGTTCTGTGCTGACAGATCAGAGCCTGGATCCTGCTTCAGATTCTGTGTCTCCCTCTCTCTCTGCCCCTCCCCCTCTCACACTCTGACTGTCTCTCTCTCTCAAAATAAATATATATTTCAAAGAAAAAAAAAGAAGTATGAATACTGGTTGACTAAGCATTCCACCTTCATGAGGAAGTAAGTAAACAAATGTGCCAAAATTAATCTAATGAATTTTTATTGTAGTATTCAGTGTATTCATTCAAGAAATACTTGTGGCATTTATCATTTAGAAAAAGTAAAAGAAAGAAAGAGAACAGTCTAAATACATAAAAATAAGTTATGGTATAAAGAAAATTATATTCATATATTTTGTCATTAAGGTTGATGATGGCATAGAAATATATTTGTTAAAAATGAGACGTCTCCTAATACACATTTAATGGAGAAAAGCAAGTTACAAGATGTTATATGATCTCTTTCATATAGATAGGTAACAGAAAGATTGGTTGATAAACAAAGTATCTCCTTCCGGGTTAGCCACAGTTTTTCTATCCTTCTGGATTTGTCCTTCGCTTGAGACCATCTCTTCCAGGGCATCAGGATCTAATTTCTTGTCCTCTAACCCCTCTTGAGGGTGCCTTTCCTCTAGCACATCTTGGATAAAGACAGTTACCACATAATTATGCCCATATCACTCTTTACTGCTCCCTCCCTCCATGCCTCTGCTAGATCACTCAGGCTTCTCCTCATTTGCTGCCATTTTAGTATTACAATCCCTTCCTTCTCTAAAGAGCATTAACATTAAGTTTTTACATCAAAGATTTGAGAGGCGCCTGGCAGGCTTAGTCAGGAGACAGTGCCAACTCCTTATCTCAGAGTCGTGGGTTTGAGCCCCACATTGGGTAAAGAAGTTACTTAAATAAATAAAACTTAAAAAAAAAGATTTGAAAGTATGGAGGGTAATTACAGCTGAGGAAATAATCTATTTATTTTATTTTATTTTATTTTATTTTATTTTATTTTATTAAACATTTATTTATTTTTGAGACAGAGAGAGACAGAGCATGAATGGGGAAGGGTCAGAGAGAGAGGGAGACACAGAATCTGAAACAGGCTCCAGGCTCTGAGCTGTCAGCACAGAGCCCGACACGGAGCTCGAACTCACGGACCCCGAGATCATGACCTGAGCTGAAGTCGGCCGCTTAACCGACTGAGCCACCCAGGTGCCCCAGAGGAAATAATCTATTTTAAATATGACAACTCCATGATACCTAGAATATACTGTCCCAATCTCTTCCATATAAAACTGCTTTCCTATTATGTTCTTCTGTGGGTATTTTTCTATAGTGCTGTTATTTAGAATCATTTCTCCTTAAAGCAGTGTGCCTAAAACCGGTTTTAAAATATATTTTCACAATCTGGTGAAGTGTGTGAACCCTTTCTCAGAATAAGACTTTTTAATGCATGATAAGAATACATAGGATTGCAAAGAAAACCAGTTATATTGAAATAGTTTCAACAAGGGACCTCTTGATTGTAAAGTCAATTAGATCCTTCTATTTCCTCTTCCCAGTCCATTCAGCTTTTCTAGTTGACAGAAACAATGTCAAAATTTCTGTTCCTTCTTTATGTATAGCCATTTAGCCAGTTATGTTTATCAAATGCTGTCCATCTAGACTGAGGTTAGAAGCCTCTCATCTTTCACAGACAAATAACAAGCTAAGGAGTTTTCCCAAAAGAAAGATGTTCAATTCTTTACCTAAGAAGAATGCTTTCCAAGGCCAAACTACATATATATATATATATATATACACACACATATATATACACACACACATATAAATATATATACATATAAATATATATGTATATGTATGTATATACATACATACACATATGTATATATACATATGTGTAAATACATACATACATATGTATATACGTATGTATATATGATATTATGTCCTAATTAAGCAATGTACTCAACTGTCATCTGCACACTGAAACCCAGAACAAATTGATAAATTTATATATATGTGTGTGTGTATATATATATATATATATATATATATATATATAGTCCTCTGTCCTCTTTCTCCTTCTCTTCAACAGAGGTAGATATATTTTCAACAGTTAGGATGATAATAAAAGATATAATTTTATTCTCTTCTCTTCTGTACTTTACAAAGGATGTTTCTTACATCAAACAATACTGCTTATAAAAAATGAGGAAAAGAAAAAAATTAAAGAAGTTCCACAACTACCTGTATATTAGGTTTTTATTACTTGTGTTTATTAGCCTTGTTTGGGACACTTTTGCACAGTGCCAACAACTAATGCCTAAACTATGGAAGAACACTGTTGGATTCTGAAGGCTCAGGGTGACTGTCACTGTAGATTCTGAATTATGTTGGGTGCTGCTGCATACGATTTTGAATAAATACATTTTTATATCAATGTATCTTGAGGCCGGATGATGAGACCAATTGCAATGGATCCTAGTTATTTAAAACTAGATGTGGAGGAAACATCCAGGAGAAAGTGATGGAGGATTCACAATTCATCCACATGAGTCAATCCCATGTATAGACGAATATTTTTGCTATTTAAGAAGATAGATATCCCATCGTCTTGGCCTTGGTACAAGCAGCACATCTGGGAACCGTTCACATGGAATGATTACCTAGCAGCTGTGTCTAGAAGGGATTCTGATCGTGAAAAGAATTAAAGGTAGAGTATTTTGAGTCCTTTTACTTTGCACAGCTGGCCAAAAGCATCTGACTTGACCATGTGTGAGCTTGAGAACCTCTGGTCAAAAACTCATATTGAATGTTTATAGACATTTTTGGAGAAGTTTTTCTTGAGTTAGTCTTCTAGAATGATTTGAATAAGTTTATTGCCATTTCAAGCTCTATTCACCTTGCAAAAAGAGCCACATCATTATTTCTCACTCTGATCCAGTTTACGTTCTGAAAAATCTGACGACAGGAACATTATCTGCTCTGCCACCATTAAGCTTCAGCACCATTAAGAGAATGTGCACTATTGAGGAAGCCATGGAATCAATTTTGAAAATTAATCATAAAGCTTGGCAGGTGTCTTTTTAAGAAAGTGGTTTTCAAACCATGTTTCTTGGAGACAGAGTATTGCATGCGGATGCAATTCATTTTATGTTTGCAAGAACTGCTTATATTTTTGTTTAAATAGACAAAGTTATTAAAATCCATGTCTACAAATTTTATTACCCCCTTTTCCCTTAATTTACCACACTCAAGCCCTCATAATCTTTGCATCACTGAACTTACCCAAGTTGAGTCCATCAACAATTCCAACATTGTAAATCCAATACCCATTTTTCTGCCTTCATTATAACTGCCCCTTTTAGGTAATTTGACAGACAAACACTCTCCTTAAAGCCTGACTTGAAACTTGGCTTCTTCATTTGCTTTCTGGGATACCACACATTGACTTGTCAGTCTAATCCTTTGGCTTCTTTTCTTCTTCCTGCATTCAAACCATGCTAGCATTCCAAGCTCACTATTAGGGCCTGTTCTCTATCTACACTTTTTCTGGAGAATCTGATAAATTCTCATGGCATCTAATTTGATACGTTAATAACTCCTAGATTTATACTTCCAGATTGAATCCCTCCCCTGCACTCCAATCTTATTAGTCCAATTTCTCAATAATATCTCCTCTTGACTGACAAATTGACATTTCAGATTCAATGTCTACTAAATTAGAATTATGATTAAAACCCTAAGTTTTTACCATTTTGCATACATCAATCCATTCTTCCTCACAGTGCTTATTTCCAAATACTCCATCAGTTAATGCCAACCTTACTCATTCTGTTTCGCAAGCCCCAAACTTAGGAGTTATGGTTGATTTCTCATTTTTCCTCATCTTCCTATAGTGTCAGGTCCACCTTCAACATCTATTCTGAATCTGATTGACAATCTCTAGTCATTTCTATATCTCCATCCTAGACCAATCATGAACTCTTGCAAGGACTCCTGAAGCCCCATAAATGATATTGTTCTATTCTTGCTTTTAAAATAACATGCCACAGAGCTGCCGTATTTACCTTAAAATATATCTTAATATTTAAATATATTAATAAATATATATTTATTTAAATATATATAAGATATAGTAAGATACATCTTAATATTTATCTTAAATATTAAAAAATAGATTGTATCAACTTTTATTGCAGATTTCAGTGATTTGCTCTTAAAAAATAAAATTGAAAGTTTTACTGTGTCTAAGTCTAAGTAGACCTTAAACACTTTACATGATCTGACTGCAGTCTATTCTTCTCCAACTTCATCTATTATTGCGTTCATTCTCTAGATTCTAGGATTACCGACTTATTTCTGCTTCAACTTTTGAGCTCATTTTATACACACTGTGCTCCCTTTGCTTGCAACATTATTCCCTTATGTATTTGAATTATTAAGTTCATCTTGCAGTTAGAGTCTTGAACATCTTTCCTGGGCATCCAGGATAAAGTGTCCGCCTTCATTTCTTTCTAGCACACTGTATTTTTCTCAGAACATTTTTCTCTTTTCTCTCTCTTTTGCCTTTATTTGTCCATGCGTTTATTTTTGCATTGGGCAGTTTTCTCACTCTCCCTTTTGCTTTTTTTTTTCTTCTTGGGCATTTCTCTGCCTCTTCTTTTCAGAAGCAGAAAGCTAAATTTCTCCTATTTGCTAAAGTAGAATAATTCTGTCCTCTGTAGCCTCTCCTCTGACTTAAGACTCAAAATCTTATAATTACTCCTTATACGGGGCCTGTCCTTTTATTTTTTAATGTTTATTTATTTTTTTGAGAGAGGGAGAGAGAGAGAGAAAGAGAGCGAGCAGGGGAGGTGAGAGAGAGAGGGAGACAGAAGATCCCAAGCAGGATCTGTGCTCTCAGCACAGAGCCAGATGTGGGGTTTGATCTCAGGAAATGTGAGATCATTACCTGAGCCGAAAATCAAGACATGGATGCTTAACCTACTGAGCCCCACTGGTGCCCCCAGGGCCTGTCCTTTTTTTCCAGCACTGTGCTAAGTATTTTACTTGTTTTCCCTTTGATTTTCACAACTATTCCAACATTATATAGTCACTGTATTACCGATGGGAAACCGAAGCTTGGACTGGTACAGTAACTTCTCTGTGGTCACCAAACTAACAGGCGGCAGAGCAAATATTCACCTCCTCCTGCTCCAGCACATATTGCACTGTCTGCACTCCTTCCTCATCACCCTACCTGTTCCTCAATCTGGTTAATTTCTTTAAGTCTCTGGCTTATCTGGAAGGAAGGTATCTTGTCATCGGATTAAAAGAGATCATTGTCCAAAGTGAGTACTTAGGCTTAGTCCTTCAAAATAATACTTTCATTTTCAGCAGTATATCCTTGAACAAGGAGATCGTTCTTTGTCTACTCCATTCTGACTCCCCAGAGCCTCACACAGCATCCTTCCATTCGGACCTACTCCCAGCGCAAAAAGAATTCGAGCAAGAAAATTGACACCCAATTCTGAAAGGCTCAGGGTCTTGAACTGTATGTTATCTGTTCCTCCTGTAAATCCATTATAAAGCTAGTCCTATCCTACAAGCTTTGGAGAAAATTTAAAAAAATAAATATGAATAATAAACATTGCTTAATTTTGCATAGAACCACCATAATTTAACTCTATTCCTAGTTTTTGAGGAATCATTCCTAATTCAAATTCTAAATCTGTAGTTTCCGAGATTTTTTTTTTACCTTTTTCAGAATCCTATCATATTCTGTATTTAATGTTTTGAAGTTAATTACTATACCCACTTGAGATCAGAACACTTTGTAGAGTATTTTTCAGAACTATTTTGATGTTCTATTAATTAAGTCTCAGGTCCACATGGAAACAAAATGGTTTGCTAAAATATTTATCCCTTCCATTTAATATTTATTAAACAGAATATGCATTAAGCAGCTTAATAGTTCTTATTAGTAATATTTTAGATACAAAAATTTAAATAAGATATAGTTCATGTTTCATTTATTTTTAAACAGTTTCACCAAGGTCCTAAATATTTGCTGAAGGAAGACACAAATGATAATAGTTAGTTCTGAGCTCTTGCTTTCCCTGATTTAATTCAGTATAGACAGAAATCCTCTCCTTATCCAACACCAGGAAGTTTCATATGCCATCTTGCTTAAACAGGCATAACAGGTATATATTGCTTGTGTTAAAATGATAAATTTTAAATATATACAGGTTAAATTTTATAACAGTTGCTTAAATGATTCTTTTAACAAAAGTGAAAAAAATCTTATTGTTTTCTTTAAACAATAAATTTGACCAAAAAAAATTTTTTTTCCCTTTACTCCCTGTGCTATTCATACATAAATGGTAATTGTTTTCCCTTCTTACCCTCAACCCCACTTTGGTTTCTCTCTTCTGTGGCCCAACTTATTTTACTTTGATCTCAGCTTGGAGCTGAAGAGATATCATCAAAGACCAGCAGGGGTTGTTCCAGTGATGTTGATGGTGGCAGGAGTGGCCTGAAATGTGTCAGAGCTCTGGATTAGATCCCAAGAAAGACTCTGGATAAAGATTAGACAGGATCTCCCTTTGTCAATATGAGCCGGGCTTATTTCCAAAAATTTGCAATAACTCTAAGTGCACTGGATCACTGTCTTCAACTATGACAAATTATGGGTGAATGAAAGAAGATGATGATTATGTACATCTGACAAGAATCACAAACAGTGGATTCTGCGTCCACATAGCCTGGGGGAAGACCTGGGCTGTCCAGATCCTCCTGTATTCATGATACTTTCAGATATATTTAGCACATTGCCTAGAATATGGTAGGCATTCCAAAAATGTCTCTAGACTGATTTAGAAACCTATTTGTGTGACTGCTTTATCAAAGCAACAAATTGGCAGTTCTTGGTATTTTTTTAAGAATGGAGGAAAAGGAATGAGAACAGAAGAGAGAAATAGTGATCAGCCTAGGAAAGATGTTGGCTTGTCACCATACTTAACTAAATTCTTCAGACGTGAGATGGTCTAGTGACTGCTTTAGGAATAAAAGGACACAAATTTGGACAGGTTTCCAGAATCAACAGGGTGGTTTTCAGTGCCTCTGCTTGCCCAGGCCACGTGGTGGTGGGCTGAAATCCGAGAACCTGCAAAGGCACCTGCACTGAAAACTGTCAGTGATCTCATACACAGAGTCAGTGGTTAGCCTTAGACTTAGGTTGCGTTCAGAACGCAGAGAGAAGTTGCATAGAAATCCCAACTGAGAATTCCCAGAAGCATGTTTTAGGCAAAGAAGAGCTGAGTATTTTAGTGGAGACATCTATTAAATGGATAGGCTTTAAAAAAGATTGAATTATAGATTACAAATGAATTTTTCTCCTGGCCTTGTCCTTGATCCCTTCATTACTTTAATCAAGACCCTTAATTCGTGGGTGCCTCAGTTTCCTCATCACTATAGCCAGGTGATTAAGTTAAATTACCTTTCAGTGTTCCTTCCATTTCCATTGTGTGATTCATTTTAGAAATCAGGTTTAAAAACGTCTAATAGACTGGTTTTGTCTAGAGAATAAAAATACTCTCTTATGGCTCCACAGCTGTGCGGTGTAAAAATTACCCTGAGTCTTCTTATGGTAGATGATCTAGTCTGACCTCATCAGAAAATACCTTTTAAAATAGACCTCTCTAATGTCAAGAAAGACTTGAAGATATTTATGTTTTCCTTTTTTAATTTTAATACACTTTTCTCTAACACTCAGTTTATCAAGTTGATTATATTATAATTACTAATCTAAAAGATAGTATGTGGTTTGTTTTTTTTTTTATATTTGTCTCAATTTCTATTTTTCCTTCCATATGGAGTTTTCTGACCTGGATGTTTGATAGGCTGACAATGATGAAATTAAATTAAGAATTATTTTTCTGATTTTTCAAAAATGAATATTTAAAGCCTCTAAGGGGAAATAGATATTACTGAAACAACAGGGGAAAATAAGATTAATACAATCCCAATCATATGCAAACCAACATTGTTCAGAAAATCGAGATGAGGAAGGATTTTTTATTTAAATTTTCTGTCACTTAAATTTATTATCTATTACTTGGAATTTCCAGGCATCTCTAATTCTAACATTTTAGAAATAGTTGCAGGTATTTGATGGGTGCTGTAGTTACCTTTAACTTTGACATGACAAACAATGGTAAGCACCCCTTTTATTCTTTTAGATGTATTGTAAAAGAAACCTCAAGAAATAATTTTAGAATGAAAATTGCCAAAGAAGGATGGGAATAATTAACAATTGAATTCCATAAAATCAGTCAACATATGATAATGATGCTCCACCTCTCCTTTTTTATTGTTACATATTTAAATATAACTTTAGAGAATTTTGTTTAAAAAAATCAATGTGTTTATCACCTAAAAGACATGTTAATATTTTGTATAGTTACTACAGCCCACTTCCTCCTATCTCACAAGTACACCGGAAGATCCCTGTATTCACTACCTCAATTTCATTTCTTCCCTCCTCAGAAATAAGAATTCTGAAGCTGCTGTTTAATTTTTCCATTAGTGTCTTTTTTCTTTAACTACATGCATATGTATACATAAACCATAAATCGAGTTGTGTTTAAGAGTTTAATCATTCCATATATGTATTGTTTTGTAACTTGTTTACTTCCTCAAGATTATTCATGCATGCAGATGCATTTAGCTTAAATTCATTAATTATGATTGTCGTTATGTAGTAGTAACTTAAATAAATATACCACATTATTTCATTCATTGCATGTATGAATTTACTAGGGCAGCTGTGACAAAGTACCACAATGGGGTGGCTTCAACAACAGACATTTATTTTCTACACTTCTGGAGACTTGAAGTCAGAGATCAAGGTGTCAGCAGATTTGGGTTCTTCTGAAGAAGACCCAACCACTGACGGCTTACAGATGGCTGTCGTCTTTCTGTATCACATGGTCTTCTGTCTGTAACTGCTCCTATCTGTTGTTTAGAAGGACCAGTCATAGTGAATTAGGGGCCACTCCCACCGACATCATTTTATCTTAATTACCTCTTTCGAGATGTGTCTCCAAATACAGTCCCATTCTGAGGTGATGGGAGTTAGGACTTCAAAATACAATTTTGGGGAGACGCAATTCAGTCTCTAACATCCTATTAAAAAGTAGTCATATTCTTTCCCAAGTTTTGCTTTGAAAAATCATATTGCAAGAAAATCCTTGTGAAGGTTTCATCAAAGCTCCTCAGGCTCCACGTTCTCACCAGTGTCTAGTGTGGCCAAGCTTTTTATGTTTTGCTCGGTGTGATACGTGGGAAGTGACAACTTATTCTGGCTTTCATTTCTTATCGGATAATTTAAGAACTTTTTATCCATATATTTATTGTCTGTTTGGTTTCCACATCTCTGAATTGCATCTTAATATTCCATTTTTTCAGTTACGTTGTTTTCTTAGTGACTTGGAAGACTTCATGAACTATTTTATACACTGTCATTTTTGTTCACAAATATTTTCTTCCAATTTGTGGCTTCCATTTTTATCTTAATTATATCTTTCTATATATAGACATTTTATTTAGAAATAATGTAGAGATAACTCAAAGACGATTTTATGTAGTATTTTTCCAAATATTATCTTCAGGACCCCTTCAGATGTAACCTTAGGAAGAAGATAGAGTCAGTAGACTGAAATTAGGAGAGAATAACTAAAAAAGGATTTATTTTATTTATTACACAGTTCAGTAAGGTGTTCTTAATTCTACAATCACCACTGATAGACAAAAACTCTAAGGTAACTAAGAAAGTTCTATTTCTGGACTGATGAAGTGAGAGTCTATCAAACCCGACCATCCTATAGATGGCAAGTATAAATGCAATAGTAAGTAAAAATAACAGCTATGGAAGCAGTAGACAATAAGTGAAACTGAGATACTGGAGCAGAGTAAACACTTGAAAGTAGCTATATATTAATGAACTACCCATTTTTATGACTTTTAGCTTCAGGGAAAAGCAAAGTTAGCTCTATAAAGGGCAATTGCAACTACAAAGATACACTTGCAGTTTCTCTGGCCTGAAAAATCAGAGGACAGAATTCAGGGTAACTACAGCCAATGGAAAAGAAGAAAGGAATTTTAGAAAAGAGCGACATAGAGAGAGTGATCCAAATTCTGTGTAAAAATCTGTCAAATATTTGGCTTACCTTTGAGGCACACATGCCAGGAATTCATAAAGAGCCCATATAATAAAAATAAAGAACTGAATTGAGATTTCAAGTGTTCCCAGAAGATAGAGGTTGAAGTTTGAATTTTAATCAAGTTAATAGCCTGCTTAAAAAAAAGTAGCATTCTTCAAAGGAATAAAACAAAATCCAGAGGCTCTGCAACATAGCATTTATAATTTCTCTACAAATGAAGAAACAGGAAAATGTGACAAATTCTCATGAAAAAAAGACAAGTACCAAAGACTACTCTTGAGATGACAAACTGAAATTAGCAAAAAAGGTTTGAAAACAGTTATTATATGGGGTGCCTGGACGGTTCAGTTGGTTAAGTGTCCAACTCTTGATTTTGGCTGTCATGATCTCAAAGTTCATGAGATCAATCCCCACATCAGGCTCTGCACTGCAAAGCCTGCTTGGGATTTTATCTCTCCCTCTCCTGCTATTTCTCCTCCCTCTCCCACCCCCACCAACATAAATAAATAAACATTTAAAAAAGCAGCTACTATGACTCTACTCAAGGACCTAAATGCAAATATGTATATAATGAATGAAAATATAGGAAACCTCAATACATAAATTTTAAACAATCAAAATTTTAGGACTGTAAGTATAATATGTAAAATAACAAATTAACTGGGTGGGTTTCATAGTAGAAGAGAGATTACAGAAGAAAATTAATTCCCTTGAAGATAGAGAGTAGACATTATCTATCTGAATGAGAAAAGATAATTGAAAAAATGCAAAGCTTCAGGGATATGTGGGACAATTGTAAATGGTCTAGCATATGTCTAACTGAAATCTCAGAAAGACAGATGAAGGAGAAATCAGTAAAGATAATTCAGAGAAAAATGGTCAACAATTTCCAAAATTGCAAACTCATAGAGATTCAGGAGGTCAGAAAATCCCAAAGAAGATAAATAAAAATAAAACCACAACTCAGCATGTCACAGTTAAAGTGTGAAAACCAGTGATAGACATTACATTTTAATAGCAGCCATAGGAAAAAAAATATGTTAATATATATGTTAATATATATGTTATATGTATGTTATATATGTAATATATATGTTAATATATATGTTATATGTATGTTATATATGTTATATATATGTTATATATGTTAATATATAGTGGAAAAGTTCAGATGTTTAAAATCTCATTAAAAAAAATTAAAAAAAAAACACAACTATGAATCCAGAAGACTGTGGAACATTTTTAAGGTACAGAAGAGAAAAAAATCCTGACAACCCAGAATATTGTATTATTCCATCAAAAATATCCTTCAGGGGGCACCTGGGTGACTCAGTTGGTTAAGCGACCATATTTTGATCTCAGCTCAGGTCATGATCTCACAGTCCATGAGTCTGAACCCTACATTGGGCTCTGTGCTGACAGCATGGAGCCTGCTCGGGATTCTCTCTCTCATCCTCTCTCTGTGCCCCTTCCCCACTAGTGCTCTCTCTCTTTCTCTAAATAAATAAACATTTTTTAAAAAAAGGTTACAAAAATATCCTTCAAGAATGAAAACTACATAATGGCATTTTCATATAAAAGAAAACAAAAAGGGAACTTCTGCTTCCAGGAGAATGAAGGGGACACATTTTCCCCTATTCCTTCCACTTAGTGCAACTGAAAACTCTGGACATAATCAATCAGTGATTTCATCCCTGAAAGATGGAGAGAAGAAAATCAGACTCGCTTGGAACCTCAGAGCCCAAGGAATGGCACTGCAGTGGGTTCCCTGGGTTTTCTTTTTGCTTCATATATCCCAGACATGGAGCTGAAGAATGTGGAAACTCAGAAGCATCAAGGGAAGTGGACAAAAAAAAAAATCCTAATAAAAGCCTTCTTCCTCTATCTAAAGGACCAGAAAAAAGGACAACCTAACAAGACAGAGAACTTTGAGATGGTAACTTCCTAGCCAGCCAAACCCCACAGAAAAAGACTGTGGCCCCACTCTTAACCACATCAGAAACGCCAAAAAGCAGAAGGTGGACTTCCATTCTTTCCAGGCTATAAAGAATTGCTTTATCCCTTCCCTATCTCCTTGTAGAATATCAGAAAAGGCCAAGTAGGGAACCAGAGTTTTTATCTGCTGAACAGTAATACACAATCCACCCATCCCCATGTATCAGTAGAGACCACATGGGGCAGCTGGAAATAATGAGGTCTCCCATTTCTATCTGAGGTGGTATACAAGAGGGTTAGTGAGAGTCTGGACTTTTACCACCCAGTGACAGAGAGGCAACCCACCTCAACAGGGTCAGTGGAGGCCACATGGAGAGCTGGAACTCTCATTCTTGCCCAGCAAACGTGAGGACATCAAGTGGGAAACCTGGACTTCTAGCCCCACTGGCAGTAAGAAGGTGGTGCCATTCCCCATTCCCCGCAGCATGGTGTCAGAAGTCACCACCTGAAACATGGCGTCAGCATACCACCTGAAACAAGATTCCCAGAACTTGCAGAGTCACAAAATGTGCAGACCTCAGGTGAAAATCACTTGTCATACCACGAATGAATGGATTACAAAAGATAATCAACAGATGCCAACACCAAGATGACAGAGATGTCAGAATTAACTAATAAGATTTTAAAGCAGCCATTATCAAAATGCTTCAATGACTGATTATGATCATGCTTGAAATAAATGAAAAAATAGAAAGTCTCCTTAAAGAAATAAAACATTTTTAAAAATGGAAATGTAAACTATTTTTAAATGTTTGTTTTTGAGAGAGATAGAGCACAAGCGGAGGAGGGGCAGAGAGAGAGGGAGACACAGAATCGGAAGCAGGCTCCAGGCTCTGAGCTGTCAGCACAGAGCCCAACGGGGGGCTCAAACCCATGAACCGTGAGATCATGACCGGAGCCAAAGTCAGACACTTAACCAACTGAGCCGCCCAGGCGCCCCCAAAATGGAAATTTTAGAACAGAAAAATACAATATCATAAAACCAAACAAAATGTCCCATAGGTAGGCCCAACAGCAGAATGTTAGTAACACAGGAAAGAGACTCCGTTAACTCTATAAATATTAAAGACTATGCCTTCTTGTTAATTTCTTTAAAAGGCAAGTATATATATATATATATATACACACACACACACACACACACATACACACATATATATATATACACACATACACACACACATATATATATACACATACACACATATATATATATACACACGTGTATATATATATATACACATACACATACCTATATATATATATACACACATACCTATACTGAATTTCAGATATTTTGTTTAAAAAAATGTACAAGTGTTGGCTTTGAATTATATTCCTTCAGAGATCAGTTTTTCCCTGACAGTAACAGTTAGGGTATAGATGACTTGAATTAATCACAGACTGAGATGACTGTTGCTGGGTTGCAGGCTCTGTGCAGATTGATTTATTTCTAGCTTGTGCTTTTTTTCCCCACATCGTAATCTTTCATGGGTCTAAACTGAAAGCCCGGAGTGTTTACCAAAACTTCTCCTTGGCACCTCCAAACGACATTTTTTTTTCCCCACACAAGAACTCTGCCTGGCTTTCTGGACTTGGTAGTCATTTTCTACTTGGTGTCTTCCCTTCTCTTCTCTTTGAAGCTTTGGTTTAGGCAAATATCTTGAAGAGAGAAAAACATACCCATTATGGGGCTTTCTTCTCTGTGGTTCCCTTGTCTGTGGGATCTGCCTGCTTTGGTAGCTCTGAATTGTAGTTTTGTTTCCACAACTTTGTGGGAGTGCTAAAAACTCCAGCCTATGACTTTCTTGGAGAGAAAGAAGTGATAGAGCAGGTCCCCAAGCATCTCAATCTATTTTCCTTCTCATAGTGACATGGGCCCCTCAAGTTATGGCTGTCTTATTTGATTGCTAATGACTGCACCTACCTGGTATGTTTGTGTTGCCATCTTTCTTGTTGTTCTACGCAACATTTAAAGGTTTTCTTGGCCAGTGGGTTGGTTTGATACAAGCTACTCTGTCCCTGCTGAAATCAGAAATCCTAATGCCAATATTTATGCTAATAATAACAGGAAAGAATTACAGGAGGCTGATTTACTAAATGTATATGAAATATATCAAGGGGTTTTATTAGACCACAAACAACATGACCAAATATTTTCTTGGTTTTAATATAAGTATGTGTCCGAGTCAGGGAAAAAAAAGATACCGATGAGGCTCAGAGACCAAAAAATTCAAAGTTTTTACACCTCACTAAGATGGTAAGAGACTAATGAAATTATATAATAGAAGAAATATCTGAATGCATGGAGGGTGTTTGGCCTGCCTGTAGGAGTAATTATAGGTAAAAGTTAGGAGTGGAATTAAAGAAAGCTTTATTTGAAGGCTGTAATGGGGAAGATGTAGAAAATGATCTGACTTGATCTGTACATCCAGAAAATTCAGGAACACAGATTTTGCTTAAATTGAACATTGAAACTTCCGGCCCATAGGGCTATCCAAAAAGCCCTGAACTCTTCCAGAAAGCAAGTCCCTTAATATTCAAGGTTATGTTAGATGACCACAGGCACAATGTTATAGACAACATTTTTTTCCCATTAAGTGGTGAGTTGCATTAAAATAGAAAATCAACAACAAAAATAATCATTTCTTTATTGAGAGTGAATTACATGTCTGGTGCTCTATACAGACCTTTCTTAAATGCATTTAATCCTTATAAGTGCAAATGCCTTTATTATTTTCACTTTACAAATGAGAAAACAGGCACGGAGCATAAATAATTAGGGTTACACAGGTAGCCAGAAACTGAAAAAGAACTTAATCCCAGGCAACCCATCTCCAGAGACCACACTCTGATGTGTCACACTATATTGTCAAAGTGAAGATTTTTTTTTCAAGCCTTTAAATTGTCCAGAAATAGACGGGGTATAAACAATGCATAACCATATGAACAATGCATATTTTATTTATTTACCATTAGGATAATATTGCAAATAACATAAATTAATACAGTCATGGGTTCCAGGTTACTTGTTATGTGCTTTATCTAATGAAACAGTATAAGAATCAAGGGTATGCTGATAGAGTTTATTTTCTAAATAATACAAACATACAAGGAGGTATACAATACTACAATGATAAATAAAATTTACCTGTGTGTGTATGTGTGTGGGTATGTGTGTGTGTGTAAAATAAAGTGATCAAGCATGTAGCAGTTTTATGTCTTTATGTAGCATTATATACATAGTAGTGGACTTGATAGAACTTTGAAATGTCATTAAATACCACTTTCTTGCCTACTTTGACTACACTGGCAGATTTATTACAATAAGTTAAAAAAAAAACATGCTTTCAGAACTTGCCAGGCAAAAGATTCTAAAGTCCTTTTTGTTATCCAAATGATTGTTTTTATAACCTTTGTCAGAATGTTCTCCCTTATTTATAATTGGAATTCTTCTATGGAAACCACAGCCATATTCCTCTACTGCTATCCCGAATGCAGGCAGGTTTCATCCATTATATGATTGGACCGATTTGATGCTGGTCCACAAAAGTGGACCATTTCCTACTGCCATTTTGTTATAATACTTTGTGAGTAATCCTTCAGATGTTGAAGAATCAATCGTTAATTTTGCCTCTTATGATTAGTGTGAGGATCCACATAGAAATTATTTTAACCAAAAGTAAGCATTAGACTTACTATTTTTGAAAGATTATCAAAATAACATTAAGAAGTGCTATTCTACCTCAGTGCAATTATGACAGCTGACCCCCTTAATTAACTCTGTAACTACATTTCATATTTTCTCATAAAGCCTTTGACACAAATATTTCAGGGTCTGCTTTAAAGTCTATTTTTCTCTTTTACTTTTAAAGTCTTCAAAGGAGTCTGGAATTTCAGAAAACTGTCAAAATGTGTTGAAACATATTTAAAAGAATGCGTATTTTTGTAGATTGGCATAGTTTGTACATGCTATTTTCCAGGTTTTCAGCTCCATAGAAAATAGGAAAGGTTCTGTGTGGGGGAAATACCATAGTTGTCACAGGGCAAAGGGGACTCTCCAGTATCTTTGACTTTTCTCCAGGAGAAATTAAGAGAAGAATTCATCAAATGCTAATGTTAAGGACTCAGAAACTGGAATGTTTGTCCAGAGCCCCAGGCCTCAGAGCAAATGCTCTTACGCTGCTGGGCTCCAGGGGAAGACTGAAGCCAAAGTCAACATGAGCAGAAACTCCATCTGACTGATGCTGTGGAAACAGCTGTAACCACTTAGCTGGAAAACCACCTCAGATTCCTCTCCCAGAAAACACTGATGACATGGGAGATGGGGAGCAGGAAAGCTCTGTCAGGGTCTCTTTTCAGCTGTGGTCAGAAAAAAATTCTTTCTTTCCCTGAAAACTGTAAATAGATGGTTTCAGTCCTGGTCATAATAAACCACCAAAAAGGGGGGAAAAAAAGAAAGAAGGAAAGAAAGAAAGAAAGAAAGAAAGAAAGAAAGAAAGAAAGAAAGAAAGACAGACACAAACAAACAAAACAAACAAAAAAACCTAGGTCTTTTCCTTAAATTAGCTCATGTCTCCTCCTTTCTTTGCATTTAATCAGTATTTGGCTTAAGTTATTTTTTATGTGGATTTTTTTGGGTAAAAACCCATTTGATCTTAGGTTCATCTTCTAAATGAAATTGGATAGTATTCAGAATAGCATTAAAGGCCAACTTGCCTTATGAATGTTTAATTTTAATAAGTTTTCAATTTGTAAGCATAGCTATAATTCTTTCAGTCGAGATTTTATTTTCCTCTTATTGTTCGTCCTGGTGGCTTTTGTTAAATGGTTTCTAGGAAGAAATAGAAAATATTACATGAAACAACGAATAGATTTTTATCCAATCTTGGGAAAGTGAATTTCTTCCCTTGCAATGACCGCCTTAAAAACTACCATGGTCTTCTAATGAAGAGCTATGGGTAAAGGAGGTAAGAAACGTCAGAAATAGGAACAACGAAGAAGAGAGAAGCCAAGATAGCATTATTGCACTTTGGAACATTCTCAATGTTATAAAATGGCACATAGCCAAAGTATGCAATGTTGACAGTAAAGCATCTGACTGGACAAAATCGAGTGCTATTTATAAATATACATCATCAAAAAATTAATTTGTCTACCTGTTTAGATACCTATTTAATTATTTACATTTCATAATGTGATAAATTTAATTCTGGACTCACGTCTCAACATATAAATTATTAAAATAAATGATAAACTTTAAGTATGATTTTAAAGTGACTTGCATTCGGGAGTACCCTACTTATAAAGTAACTAGTATCATTCTCAAATGATGATATCTCAAAAGCAAGGTGAATTCTACTCATGTGTTCACCAAACATTTGTTGTGCGTAGGCACTATTCTAGGCTGACAATATAGCAGTAAACACAGCAGACTCCTTTCCCTCATGGAAATTATATTCTAGTAGAGATGCACTTTGTAATTAGAGAAATAAATATATTATGGGTCAGGTTTTGATAACTGTTATTGTGAAAAATAAAGGAATGGCTGATTAAGTCACACTGAGGCTGGCACCTGCTATTTTATATAAGGTGCTCAGGAACAGCTTCTCTAAAAAAAAAGTTACGTAGAAGCAAAGACAGGAAATAAGATGGGGAATCATGTCATGTGTCTATTGGTCAGAAAAATGTCTCAGACAAAGAGCGAAACAAGGGCAAAGTGTAAAGGTGCTGGACTTACTTGGGAAAGTGCAGCTGACCAGTTTGGCTAGACAAACAGAATGGAGGGAGACTGGGTTGTGGGGATCAGAGCAAAAAGGGCCTTGCGGGCACCTGGCTTTTGGTCTGAGATGCAAGCATCTGGAGAACTTTGAGCAGAAGAGTGGCCCGATTTAACAGGAGTTTCAACAGGATCCCTCTGGCCTCTGTGTGCATAATAGAATAGGAGGCAAAGGTAGAAGAGAAGAATCACAGGTAGAAGGGAGGAGAGGCTTGGAGCAGAATTGTGGCAATGTTAAAAAGTAAGAAGTGGTTGTATCTTGAAATTATTTTGAAAGTAGAACCCATAGGATGTGCTCATGATTTAAAGAGGATTCAGGGTTGACTCCACAAAAATTTTGATCTGAGCAACTGGAAAGCTAGATGGAAGACTTTTGAGGGACTAAATTACTTTGGAAATGTCAGGAGATCCCTCAAATGTCTCAAATGCCTAAAAGACTGCAGACGAGACAAGTATATGCAAGTTGATATTAGGGAGAGGCATAAAGCTTTCAGGTCTGGGTGAGAGGAATAAAGTAGAAATAGCTAATGATTGATTCTGAATAGGGAATTAATTCAAGGTGCTGAGCCAAGAAATGGACAAAAAATTTGCTAGAAGAGGAACAGTGTATCAGGAGATTTCCCAGGAGTAGAATGATAGATTTTCCAAGGCCAGGCTATCTTCTGAAAGCCAGAGTATTTACTTAAAGATGTGGAGACAACTGATACGGTATGGAGGGTTCCAGCAAAAGACATCCAATCACTAATCTCCTAGTCAACAGTGGAATGTAGCTGCTCAGAAGCATACAGGATAACACTGTGCTGTGATCAAGGGCTCTGGCAACATTCAGATGAAAATCCTGCCTCTGCCACTTATAATTTGTATGAACTTGGGCAAGATATGTGACCTTCCTAAGCCTGCGTTCCTTCATCTTTTAAAATAGTGGTTGGAGAATTAAATGAGGTAATGACTATAAAATTCATAGCACAGTGCTTGTCTTAGAATAAATTCCAGGGAATATTATCTGTATCACCACCAGCCTTCAGAGATGTATCTGAGCAGGAGCGAGATTTCAGTGATCAGGCCCCGGTAGGCTAGATAGAGCAAAGAGCATACAAATCTCCCTTCACCAGCGTGAAAAAGAACAGCTGCTTCCCATATGGTAATAAGATGTTTGGAATTTTTTATGTTATTGCTTTTTTTTTTATGTCTGCTGACTTGTCACCCAAAAAGGCTAAAACACCTCAGATGTAAATGTCATGGTTTTTCACTTCTTGGAAGAATTTGAAATGAATGTGTGTTAAAAGTATTGCCTTAAAACAACAGAAGTGCGGTTATAATTTTCTTATCAAAGTAGTTATTGTTGTGGAATTAAAGATTTTTTCATCTCAAGAGCTTTATTATGCCATATTTTGTATTGTATATTTAATTACCTACTGTTTTATAAGTTTATAATTTATATATTGTAATGCATATGTGTTTACATATTGTAATGCATATATGTAATCCTATGTGCACAGTAAAATTCCTAAGTGACTATGCAACAGAATGCTAAGACTGGTTATGCCTTGGTGGTTATGGATAATTTTTCATTAAAGTATATTTTCACAAATTTTCTATAGTTTTTTTTGTAATATAATTTTACCAAAATTAACAGCTATGTTCACAGCTAGTCAGAATAAGATGTATGCTTATGTCCGATCTTATTAACAAATTGGCAAAATATTGAACTCCCAATCGAAAGTGCACAGATGAAGTTTTATTTCTCAGAGAAAGACAATTTAGGTCTTTTCTCTGAGATGGGGTAATAGTCCTGCAAGGTTCTTTGTGAAAAACTACTGTAAAAGCTACTCATTAAGTACTGGCTTTATTAAATACCCATTCATTCACTTACATTAAATAGGAGTCAAAAGTGGTCTTAAATGCATAAGGAAATGGATCAGTGTATTAAATAAGATGTAATTGACTAATTAAATCTTGCCCTATTTTGTAGGGTTTGAGTTATTCTGTTTCTTATGTTTTCTCAAATCAGAAAATCTCTAAACATCCTTACAAAAATTAATTTAATAATGACTAAATATTAGATTATCTACCTAGTCAATGTTAGTCCTAGTATTTTTTGAATAACTGAATAATGTCCACTTGTTCCTATAAAAGTTGGTCTCACTTCCATCTATAGATTATTAAGTGATCTAGTCAATCTCTTAAGCACCATCTGGCAATTTCTAGGCAGGGATAATTGGTGAAAAGTAAAAACTTATTGTGCTTCATGGATCCCACGTGCATCTCCTGAAGCTGTCTGCAAAGATATTGTTTCTATTCTAAACCTCATAAAGCTTCAGAGCTTATCAAATTTCAGATAGTGGTGACTATCTGAAAAACCTTACCTTGTTTAGTATTTTTGCTAAATAAAATGACTTAGCCTTTAGCAACTGGCAACAGCTATAAATGTCTGTAAAAACATACATAAGACTTTTCTAATGTTGGGTTTTACTCACATTACGTCTAGCTAGCAGGAAAACTCATTTAGTAATCTGTAAGCTTCATGGAAACTTGTTGTTCAATGTAGCTAGAGAAAATATCATTCAACCCTAAGAAGCCTTAGGAATAAGATGCTATCAAATTCTACATGCAGGTCTGAACATATTAAAGTGCTCTGTGGATGCCAATGAGCATGACGTGAGATAACAAAAAAGCAGGTACCTTTATGTCCAAGGCAAGTTTATCCTCATAAATTTTAGTTGGAGTCATGGCTGCTAATTAAGGCCAACTCTTAAGGCCAAATGTAGTTGGCCTTCATCAATCCACCTGATTCAGTACAGCTGTTTCCTAAGGGAAACTGGAGGCATGTAATTTGTTCTCACAGGATTTGAATTCTGTCTTATTTATTTATGATAGATCTTTGGGTTTAGAGGTTACATAACCATATGTTTATAATACCATTAATTGACCACATAATTTATCTATTACTGACCATGTAAATAATTTTTAGGGACTATTTAAATAAAAAAAAATATTAAAAAGCCCTCTTAATGATCTAAAATGTGAGTACCCCAAATGCCTTAAATTGGATCATGTAGGAAACTACAGAAATCACATTGTTTTGCATTTCTGGATTTGGCCACAAGCCACAATTTGAGAACACTCAGGAAGAATTAGCCATGCTGACTTTGCCATGAACAACACAATCCAAAGAGTGCTTTCCTGAAACTTTAAAAAGTGTTTGGCAAGGAGAAGGGGGGGGATGGTGGAATATAATTCAGAAGGTGATCTAGCCGAAACAGGTGAGAAATATACTTGAAAGAAAACTGGGTACTTTTGCTATTTGAACCTAGGAATACCGTGATAGATAATACAGGCTTATGGAAGGTCTTATCTTGCAAACAAGATGTTTTGGTTCCAGGATGATATAAAGTTTGAATAATAATAGCCAGATTCCATTATTATTAAAACTATTCTCTTTCCACAGTTACAACTGGATTAGAGCCCAAAATTCCAGAGCAGTGTGACCTAGGAGAAATAGTATGTAGAAATGGAGCATTGGCAGCTTAAGAAGATGATAAGAAGGACATAAGTTTAAGTTTATATGAAATTCACATTCTAACCAACTTCTTTTCTTTACCATCCTGCTATCTTCTGTGGAGCTCAAAAAATTTTAGGATTTCTGACTCAGTGCCCGTTAAAAAATAATAATAAAATACAAGTTAAAAACGTTTTCCTCAAAGTTTTAACAGAAGGAATGTTGCCTTTATAGCTGTCAAATGTGGAGCTTACCCATATGTTCCAATGCATACAACTCAATACCACTCAAAATATTCCTGGAGACTACTTTACAGAATTTCATTCATTATAACAACATTAGAGAAACTCTTTCTTTCCCCACCCCCTCACTTTCTTTCTTTGCTATAACACTGAAATAGTTTGTCACTTATACTTTTGTTTAAATGAATTTTGGCTCCTTCCAAAAAATAATCCTCTTTCTTCAACACATGACCATTCACCACTAAGTAAAATTAAGAAAAAAAAAAGAAAAAGAAAAAGAAATGTTTTTCAGACATAAAAGGAAATCCAGTAAGAGTAGTGGGAACTTATAATGATAACCACATCCCCACTGAGCTGTTACAAAACCGAACTGAAATAGAACTCATTTGGAGCTGTTTTAAAAACTTGCTTCTATTACTTTATAGTCCAGTCTCATAAATCTAGAGATTAAGGACCCAATCTTTCTTTTGTTTGATCACCTGATCATAGAAGTTGTGCTCACTACATGTGTGGGCAAGAAGGAAATCAGACACACAAGTAACCCTCTTGTTTTGTGTTTATGACAGTTGTCAATTTTAATGATAAGACAATAGCATATTTAGAAAGATATTCAGACAAATAAAAACAGAATTCTGTATAAAATAATCACCCAGGATGATTATTGTTGGATGACCAGTCAAGCCACATGGATGATTATGATTACTCTGAATGGCTGGCTGGCTTTTAGGTAGTGAAAGGCATGTTCTGTAGGGTTTCAGTCCTAGCCCTTTGGTTTCCTAGCTATGTGATCTGAAACAAGCCCCTCATATTCTCTATGCCTTAGTTTCCCCACCTGTAAAGTGGGGGTAATAATAATAAGACCCACTAGAGTTGTAAAGACCTCATGAGGTAATACATGTGAAGCACTCACAACAGTCTGGAGTATTCATAGGTGCTCTACACATATTACTTACTGTACAATTGCTATTATACCCAAATAGTTGGTTATTTTTTCATAGTTCAAGGGCAAAGAGATGTAAGAGTTAGTAGAAATAGAAAAGAGTTGAAAAATAATGCAGCTGAGATGATCTTTCTTTAGCAAGTTCAAGTAAACTATACCAACAGTAAGAATCAGTCTTAGTTCTGGGTCTCAAAAATTTTTTTCTTTCTTAATTAGCACCTTATAAATGAGAACAAATACTGTTTTGAAAACAACTAAAACAAAAAATATAGAAAATGTATATTCATGCTGAATAACATACAGAGAAGAATAATGGCATTTATGTATCTTTAAGTATCTAAACACATTTTATGATTAAGCCTTCTTGGTGAATTCTAGTTAGTTCATAAAGATACTGAAAGTTTCTCGACATTCAAGTGTTTTGGTACTTAATGGAACCCAAATATTTGATGAATTCTGGTACGTAAAAAGTATGAAATGTTTTAAATGATGTCCTATAGTAGAACTGTAATTCATATATGCAACAACAATGGTAATGACAGCTACAAATTAATTGAGGGCCTATAATATGCATGACACTGTTCTTGGCACTTAACATGAAATCGTTTAGTCTTTTTAACAACCCTATGAGATGGATACTATTTTTATTCTGTAAGGTAAGGAAGCTTTGGCACACAGAAACTAGGGAACTGGCCAAGATAACATGGATGTGACAGAGGTAGGATGTGAAATAGAGTGAAATTACCCAAGCAGGCTTTTCCCAATCCTCCCCAAATAGTGTTCTGTAAACTACACATACATCTTCCTCGGATGCCCTGCCTGTTTAAGTTGATGGAAAGAAATCAAACAATCTACAATAAGACGTGATAAGCTGGTAGCCTTTACTACTCATGCGTTCCCTTTGTTCATTGCAGCTCTAGCCTAGAAAGCTGCAGCAGGGGCATCTATCATTATTACTGCAAAGACACTGATGCCTGGGGCAGAAAAAATTGCTTCATGAAGTAAGAATCCTCCTTGCTTATTCATTACACATATTTATACATTAGTCTCAGACTATTTCAAACAGAGACATTCTCCTACTTTCTGGCCTTTCTTGTAGCTTCCCAGGGTTCTTTCCTAAATTGAAGGAAGGCCTCCAAGCATTAGCTTTGGAATTGCCATGGCTAATTATCTAGGAGATTTTTGTGTTCAAGCAAACACCAGGACTGACATCCTAAAACAGAACATCATAACTTTTGTTGGCTGATTCCCCTGGAGATGATTAATGGAGACATGACTAAATATACTCACTGACTATAAAAACAAATTATGAAAAAAGAAAATCCACTGGGCAGGAATACCAGCAAACCCTCCAGGGCAACCTGCTTTATGACTGGCTAGGAAAGCCATTGATGTCTTCCCTCAAATACTCACAGATGATTTAGAGAATCACCTCATGGTAGCTTTATCATGTTGGAAATGAAGTTTTATAAAGTACTCACAGAAGATTCTTAGTTTTGTCTGTGTACTTTTAGTATGTGATCTGATGAGTTGATTAATCCTTTTTGAGATGAAGACAAACACATGACAGAGCACATGAACATAACTATCATACCTAGTGAAATATATTAACTGCATATCAGGTGAGTGATAAGGGACACAGGCTTAGTTGCTACTTTCTAAGGGGCCCCCATATTGTATTGACAATAGGTTATGTTGTTGCTATTAAGTTTTTTTAGCTGGAGCAAGTCTCAAAATATAAAACAGAAATAGGAACCATATGGATACATTTATCTGAATGCAACCATTGGATTTTAGTGTAGCAGACTGGCATATTTATTTTCATCAGCATTGAGAAATTAATGAAATAAAATGAAACTTTAGCCTTATAGCCAAAAGAAATATACTTCAAAAAGGGAACACATTGCTGAACATACTTTTTATGACATTACACAAAATTAAGTATAGAAAATTTAATTTGGGACATGTTACTATGGTGATACAAGATTTAAGCTTAATTCTGTAAAGTTGAGATAACAATGGTGAAGAATAAATGAGAGAATATAAGTAAAATCTTTAGGAGATGTAAACACTTTATACATGCTGAATCAGTGTTACCCATTATGTTTCTAGATTAATATGACTTATAGAAAGGTGCCATCATTAATAAACTTTGCTGAAATAATTGAATATCAGTATGTACAAGAATTAATTAGATCACCATTCCACATTACTAAAGACAAACATTTCAAACAGAAAAGAAGATTTAGAGAAAATCTAGAAACAATTGGAATAACATGTTCATCCCCATTGGGAAGGTTAGATAAACTGCATAAAGAAGAAACGAAAAGTATAATAAAAGGCAAGGTGACTAGATTTCAATATGTATAACTTTTCTTATATTGTTATGTTTGATTAGATTATAGAAGGTAAGTTTACCCAATTGTAACAGCATAAATAAAACAATATCACACATATTAAATGACAAAATTAGGGCAAAAATATAGCTTGACAGCCACTTTGTGTACTCAATCTAACAAGACAGAATTTAAATGAATGGGCTATCGGATGGAGTTTTAGGGAAACTTATTTTGAATGAACTCACTTTAGGTGAAATGGCTAGCAGGAATAAATATACCATCTTACATTTGAACTTGATGTTTGCTGCCATTAATATTAGGATGGGTCAATCTGGAATGAGTTGGACAACAGCTAGAATGAGTTGGACAACACATACCAAAATAGCTTAAAAGGGAAAAATTATCCCACCTATCAATAAGTCCCAGAGTAGGATGGCTTTCAATCTGATTAATTCTGTGGTTGAAAATCATCAAGAACCAATGTTCCCATGTCACATGCATAAAATGGAGTACTACTCAGCAATAAAAAGAAATAAGCCACTGTCTTATGTAATAACATAGATGAACCTCAAACCCATTATGCTCAGTGATAAAAGCCAGAGTCAAAGGCTATATACTACATGGTTCTATTTATATGGCATTCTGGGAAAGGCAAAACTATGACAGAGAAGACACCAGTGGTTACCAAGGGCCAGAAGTGGAGGAAGGTGATTGACTGCAAAGATGCAGGAGAACTCTCTAGGGTCATGAAACTATTCTGTACCTTGACTGTGGGATCGTTACATGACCATATTGATTTGTCAAAATTCATGGTTTTTTTTTTTAACTTCTATTTCACTGGATTTAAATTTACCTTGAAATTTTTAAAATAAACAAAAGAGACCTACTTTCTCATCTTCTGTGCCTCTGCCTGACCTTTCTGTGCATGGCTAATTCACCTCATGCTTGTAAGGAAGTTGCTGTATTCCCAGGCATTACAGGAAGATCAGATAATGTCCGGCAGAAGGGAAGCTGTCCCTTTAGGTGTTCTCTTTTTCCTTGTAGGAAATTATTTTTCAGAGACCGGTCTCCTTTACCCCCTCACAATAGACTCTCCTACACATCTCATGGACTACAACTGAGTCACATGTCCTTCCATTTCTTAATCAATTCTGGCAAGGAAAACTAATTAATCACAATGAACATGGATTTAGAATTTAACCTGAAGTTTGAGATAAAGACACCTTTTCTAAGGCTACACACCTGAGCACATTAGAAATTCACATCGTAAGGATAAACTATAGTTGTGGTGAACATACCTAGTAGTGATGAATATCAAAGAGTGTTGGCTAGCAACCATGTGATGGTTAGAAACCCTGTGATTTTATTTAATGGTAAACTTTGATACGGGCGAACAGGAATGAAATAAAACAAAATACAAAGCAGTCAAGCTCATGCTTGGCCTTCCTTTCATACTTACTTTCATACGTTTTTCTATAATTGGAAATGGAACACCCCTCAAGGTAATACTCTTGAGAATGTTGCTTGATGAGAGATTGATTTGGAAACGACATCATTTAAGGAATTACTGCAAGAAATAGAAGTGGTATGTGCATTCGCATGTGGAAGACCCATTAGATCAAATTTGTATGTTGTCAAAGACTAAAGAACCATAAGCAGAAAGCACAGTGCGATATGGGGGAGAAATTTCAAATATGATTAGAGTTATCCAAAGACTTGATGGTGGATTGCCCCTGAGAATATTCAAAGCTGACCTAGACAATGCTTATGGGAATGTAGTATAAGAGGATTCTAAAATCAGATGGATGGGGCGCCTGGGTGGCTCAGTCGGTTGAGCGTCCGACTTCAGCTCAGGTCATGATCTCACAGTTTGTGAGTTCAAGCCCCGCGTCGGGCTCTGTGCTGACAGCTCAGAGCCTGGAGCCTGCTTTGGATTCTGTGTCTCCCTCTCTCTCTGCCCCTCCCCTGCTCATGCTCTGTCTCTCTCTGTCTCAAAAATAAATAAAAACATGTAATAAAAAAAATAAATAAAATCTGATGGATCATTGGACTGGACATTCTAAGACTCTTTGCAATATTGGTATGATGCTAAAATTTTTCCTAAGTACACAAGGAAATGCAGATGTGTCTGTTATTTTGTGCATACAAGATATTATCTCTCTTTACATATATACAAGCTTTATACATATACAAACCATATATCATATATATATATATATATATATATATATATATAGCTTATGACTAAAAATATTTTACTAATTGAAAGACTAGAAGGGAATATATAATAAAATAAAGATGTGTTATATAAAGCAGTAAGATTATGGATGAACTAAAAACAAGATCTAAGGGAAATCTAGATGAGAAGTGGAAAATTTTGAGATTATAATACTGGGGAGTCTCTGATGTGAGTGAGCCACTCACTATGAAACTCCAACAAAACCCCTTCTTTGGAATGTGCCTCCTTTAAGAGAGACTCAGAGCCAACACCGGCTCTCAGAGCCTATCCTGGTTCTGACCATTCTCTAATCCAAAAGTGTCAAAGTCCTCTTTGTTTATGGTTTCTGGGCATGCGATTTTCAAAAATATATAATTGAAGACACCGAACAATGACATAGAGATTTTTATGAATTTTTATAGGCTGTAGGAAAATATCTGATTGTCAGCTTATCTATAAAATGGAGAAAAATGCTTGAGAATTCCTCTATGATTATGCATAGTGCTGATTTTTTGTTGAGTATCATTATTGTTATTATTATTATTAAAATTTTATTACCTAAGGCACTTTATTTTTGTTTATCAGTTAATATAACCAGAAAAGCCAAGACTAAAAATAGTATCATTGATGAGTCACAGGAAGAGCTTTATATTATTGTTACTGTTTTTGCAAATCATGGAAAAAATGATGCCAACTTGAAATCATTCAAATGGACCAGATAAATTAAAGCAACTACTTAGCCATCAACCCTTAATTGGAAACATAGCATAACTTAAAGTCTACGTTATAAAGTATTACTTAATGGCACAGGTGTGCCTGGGTTATTTTTAGCTGCCTCCAAAACACAAAGTTAAATAGCAAAGAAATTGCATGTAAAGCTCTGTTTTCATGGTCTGGTTATATCCATTAACCTTTCCCTCATGTTAAGTGAATTTAGTCTGAAGCTACTTAAAAGCTTCCATTACTTTGACTTTAGAAATGCATCGCGAACCAAGAGGCTAGCTGCATTGTGCTGCAAGAAACGTGAAGAAAACAAAAAGACTTTAATTAGGAGAAAGACTATAAGAACCCAAATGCAAGAAAACAAAAGGGCAATAATAGAAAAACAAAAAACAAGGACCATAAACTTGTTTGTTAATTTCAGACGTGCACCGAATACAGTAGTCTCCCTTATCTGTGGGGGATACATTCCAAGACCCCCAGTAGATGCCAAAACTATAGTACGAAACCATATACATACTATGTTATTTTCCTACACATGCATGCCTATGATAAAGTTTAATTTATAAATAATCACATTAAGATATTGATAACAATAATGTATAAAATAGAACGACTATAACGATATACTTAATAAAAACTCTGTGTGGTCTCTCTCTCAAAATATTGTCTTGTACTGTAGTCACCCTCCTTCTTGAGATGATGTGAGACATAAAGTGCCTATGTGGTGAGATGGAGGTGAATGGTTTAGGTATTGTGACTTAGCGTTAAGCTACTTCTGACCCTTTATCAGGAAGAGGAGCGTCTGCTTCCAGACCACAGTTGACTGGTGGTAACTGAAACCCTGAAAATCGAAATGGAAGACAAAGTGGGGACTACTGTACCCACCTGTTACAAAGCTCTATTTTAGGCACTTAATGATGACATGATGTATAAAGCCATTTTATTTTATGCCCCAGTGAGTTCAATATTGTTATAGAGAGGAAAAGTGATCCTTAGGATATGCATTTCCTCTAACATGGATGCCAGGTTACATTATTTTCCATGGGTTGTGGAGTTCTTAGACTGTTTTCATAAGAAACCATTTTCAGAAACAATTTACATCTCTTCCTGGTATCTAAACAAGAAGAACAGGCAGAGACTTTCCAGTTACCAGCTCTCCCTACCTGGTTAAGGGTTTCTCTACTTTGCTGGTCAGGTCAAAAACTTGAATTATTTTGTTTTTGAAAGTAGTAAAGTGGTTATTCATTCAGTTACTAACACTTAGATTGAATGCTTTTGTAACACTCGGTATTGCAAGTATATATGACAGTCTAGCAAGCACTGGAAAGATAAAAGCTGGCCAATTTCAATAGCTCCATACACTTAGCCAATCTAATTTCTCATAGCCTCAACATGACAGTCTTCTACATCTACTCCACTTACGGGAATGTTTTATACCACTGTTCTTTTTATCTGTTCTGCTTCCTCAACCTGAAATTTTCTCCCCTTTATTCAGATCCTTCTTAATCTTCAAAGCTCAACAAAATCCTTGCCTCCTAGAGCAAATTTCTCTAGTATTTCTCTCTCTCTCTCTCTCTCTCTCTCTCTTTCACTCCCTCTCTGTTGCTTGTTATGCTTATCCGAGAAGAGTAGTATTCAGTGCTGCTGTTTTGTTTCCATCCGTTCAATGGTTATCAACCCTGTCTGTACATTCGAATCATTAGAAGTGCTTAAAAAAGTGATGCTTCGGTCTCACCCCAGAATAACTGAATCAGAACCTCTGAGGATTAAGCCTGAGCATTGGTAGTTTAAAAATCTTCCCAGGTGATTGTGATGCATAGTGAAAATTGAGAAACCACTTGGTTTAGGACAGGTTTAACCCAAAGTTACTCGTAAAGGGCTATTATTTAAGACCTTTTCCCATCTCTTTTGATTATTTTTCTGCCATATAGAAAAATACAGAGCATTTACCACACATTTTGGATTCATAAATTCAAATGTCAATGGTCCTTCTGGCTCTGAGTGGTGGATTGGTTCCACCTCGCCCACCAGCTCCAGTCAATTAATAGTTATTTCTAGCATATCACTTTGACGATTGAGGACCTGGCTATGGCAAGAAAAGGTGCAACCATCCAAGCCTCCTGGCCACATGGTGGAGGAATACGGAAGACTCACCATGCATGCTAAGTATTATTTTTTTATCCTGATGTAGAAGATATTCCACATTACTCATTGAATAAACTGAGGTCTATAGGGATTAAGCTTGCCCGAAGGAATTGCTTCGTGTTGGTAAAAAAAAATGGGGAAAGTTTTTAATCCAGTTCTCCTCCAACCTCCCGAAGAGTGAATTTTTGGAGTTCACCTGTCTTGATTATTAACTCCCTTGTGCTCTAGCCCATCCCACGTAGCCCTATGTGCCCTACCATTCTTGGTGTCTCAAGTCTTAGTTCTTTTGGCTTCACACAAATCTTGTTTTCTCCACATTATCCACGGTGAAGAGAATATATACCAACAAAACTCAGTGGGCTTGATTGATGAACAGTCCCACTCTTTTGTGATTATAGCTTTCATGGATGCTATTGCCCTAGAAAAAGGCCAAATTCAAAATGGCTCAGAGTGAAATGAAGGATGTACTTGGGAAAATCTAAATCCACGGAGGCTGCCACATAAGAGTTAATTTTCACATAGTCAATTTGGGGTTTGGAATGTGTTGTGAAGGGTGCCAAATAGCCTACAAGAATACTAGCTCCATCTACCATTGTGCAATCTCTCCCTCTCTCCCTCTCTGTCCTCTCTCTCTCTCTGTCCCTCTCTCTCTCTTTCTCCCTCCCTTCTGTCTCCCTCCTTCTCCCATCTGCGCAGCACACACAGGCTTGCAAAGACACATCACAAACCCTTAGAATTTCTATTTCCATTGTGCAGAGTCACAATAACCAGGAAAGGTAAAACACAACAGAAAAAAAAGCCTATACGATCTATCCAATTAATATGAATACCGAAACATTTTTTTTTTTATCAGGGTCTGGTTGAATGTGGCTTAGATTACATCAGTGGTTCCCCTCCACTCAAACCACCTCCTTCATTTTCAGTTTCTTTAATTTCAACTGTCTTTGATGGTACTGAATGGAAAAGTCCCCTTGTTGCCAGTGGTTAAGAGTCACTATTAAGATTACCAAGATTGGCTGGGCTTCTGCTTCTAAGAGATGCACTTTGGGGATGGTAAGGTTTTCGATTTAGTTTTCAAGTTCTGTTGTCTTAAGAAAAGATTCAAAATTTTCCCTGAAATAAATAAGTCAATTGCTATTCTCCCTTTCTATAAAGTATTGACAACAGAAATGCCAGATCATAAATGAAGTATTTTACAAAAGCATATTTGTGTTTTTAAGAATAAAATGAAGTTTTAAAACTCAAAGAACGTTTCTTATCTAATTTTCTGTTCTGTGAGATCTTGTGTGTTGTCTTTGATATAATTTTGTCAGATAACACCTTTCCCTATATGAAAACGACTGTCCTGTGAATTGCAAATGATGTCTAAAGATTTTTTTTTAACAAAAGTGTCTGGAATGATAGTGTCTGGAATTCCTCCAAGTTGTAAATATCTCTGTCTAATGGTTTTTAGCCAGCCCAATTTAATACCAAACATCTCAATTTTTTTTTAAATGAAAGAAAAAAAAACCCTCTGTGCATCTGAATAATGTTTGAATGGGTGAAAGTAAATCACGCAGGGACAATTCTGCATTTTTATTAAAGGGGGAATCTTCTGTTCCCATAACCTCAACCTCTCTAATTCCACCAGCCGATTACAGGATGTGAGCTAGTAGTGCTCTAGAGGGGAAATGCCATTCCGTTGACCTCAGAACTAGAGGGAATAGGTAATGGGGCTGAATAAACAGCATAAAATAATAAGCATGCACAGAAAGTAGGGAGAAATGGAAACAGAATGTAATTATAACACCTTTGATCCTCATGCTTTCAATCTACTGAGCTGTTTTCGCTGTGGCTGTCTGTGTGCCCAGAATGGCTTAAACTCTCCACCATATACCCCTACTGGAATAAATGTTGTTTTCATCCAGATAACTTCTCAAGTTAGTTAGGACTCATTTTGATAGACTTCAGGGAACTTTTCGAGTGTATTTCTTCCGTACCCGCTATCAGTTTATAGTTTGAAGAACACTCATATACACACTTTCTTTATAACTGTTTCAAAAATTTTAGCAATTTACATGTACAAAGAATGAGTATCATACTGTATGCAGATAAGGACAATAACACCCTTTCTTTAGAGTGTATACCATTTCTTTTTTTGTCTTCCTCGAACTATAGTGAACATAAATGTTTTAAAATTATAGCATTTATATCTGTCCAAGAAACCTACGACTCATTGCCTTAATGTGTGTGTGTGTGACTGTGTGTGTGTGTGAGTGTGTGTAGATGCTGCCTTAAGTGCAGAGAAAAGGCTTACCCATCTTCCTATCCCCCTTGTGGGAGTCAGTACAATACTTGCATTTAAAATTATAAACACTGGAACAGACTGGCTCTGCAACTTACTAACTATGTAACATCTCTGAGTCTTAGTTTTCTCACTTATAATATGGAGATAGCACAACCTACTTCACAGAGTTGTTAAAATATTAAATAATATAATATCTATTATTATGTTATATAGACATAATGCTTGATTATTAGCAGTTATTCAAAACTTGGCCACCATTGCTAACCATAAGATATAAAAGAGAAAAAGTGAGACAAGATGTTTTGGATTAGCTGATATATCATTTAGGCTTCTAACAGGAAATCAATTATACACTCAAATTGGAATCCTTTGAGAAGGATTCATTTACCTGAGGGCTTATAACTAAGGTATAGGGGAGTATAGGAGAGCTACAAGAGATTGTGCAGAGACCTGGAGTCTTATAGGGAACAACAGCTTCCTGGAGCCAGTGCAGGGTTGAGACCTCTGTATTCCATTTTCCGTTACTTATTCCCATTGCTCCATATAATGCATTGTTCCCTGTTTAACACTTTTAACCCACATAATTCCCTATCCATTCTTTCCATGCCTTCCAGTTAGCTCTTAGAATACATAATCTTTATTTTGATTATGGCTTCTTCAATTCTTCCCATACGTCAGACACCTTCTCTCTTCATTGAATATGTAACGAGTGACTTTGATTTGTTGACTAGGACTTTTCCTGCAGTGCTCAGCCACCACCCCTTATCACTCCTTATTATCATCACCAGTGGCACCACTTCTGAAATTACACTTTCTAACTTTCCACCCTTTGGACATAACCTCCTGTGCTTTCCAGCTTTCTTGCTTAAGCGGATAGGGCTTTAGTAGGTAATGGTTACTTCCCTGATTATAGAATTAGTGTATCAGGCCTGTCTTCTGAATGCAGATAGATAATCAATGAATATAAATATATAAAACACATTTAAAAATCACTCAAAAAGTATTTCTTTTGGAGATTTAGAAAATACAAATGATCAAAGATAAATAGGAATGAATCGTGCTTTCACGGAGTCATCTTATCGACCTAGGAACTTCCCTGAATTTCAGTCCCGCATTTGCCAGGGCTTGATCATAAGATTTTTTGGTTTGGTTTTGTTTTTAATGTTTACGGGAGTCAGGGTTAGCTCTTGGTTTGCCACCAAAAAAATCCACCCCCCAATAAACAAACAAACAAAAACAAAACAAAAAGAAAAAAAAAACCACAATAGATTTCTATCAAACCTGAAACTCTTACTCCACAAATTTCAAATCTCAAGTCTATTCACTCTACCATACTCCTTTCATCCATTAATCTTCTCCTCTCTCACCAGCTCTTCTTTTCCAACGTAGGTTCCACAGTCCATTTTATAACCACTGTTATATGTTACATAATAACAGTAAACATCTTCATTGCCTTTGCCAGCTCTCCAGCAAAATCCCATTTACTTTTTCCAGGTTTATATCCATGACGCTGTGACTTGTTGAAGAAATTTCACCTCACTGGTCAGGTTCTGCCACTAGAATGTGCCTCAAACACTGTTTCTACTGTGAACAAAAACTAAACCCTATAGCTTCTCACCAGACTGCTGCCACCTCTCATAGTATCTTAGGTCCAGATTTGATCCATTCCAATTCCCTCTTCACAAAACAGTCAAAGTTTTGTAGAACGTAACATCAATTATGCTGATGCCTTCTGCAGGATTCTTCAATGGCAATCTTTTATAAGGAAAAAAATATCAAACTCCTGAAAAGTGCTGCCTGACATGGTTGCTGTTTAATATTCCAACACCCTTTCTCTCTTCCTTGCTACACAGTGGGTACAGTACCCTTCTTTCAATTTGGTAAAAGGCAAATATTTCTACTTCAGGGCCTTTGCACATGCTGTCCCCCCTTCCTGGAGCACTCTTTTCTTAAAAATTTTTTAATGTTTATTTATTTTGATGGCGGGGGGAGGGGCGGAGAGAGAGGGAGACACAGAATCCAAAGCAGGCTCCAGGATCTGAGCTGTCAGCAAAGAGCCTGACGCAGGGCTCAAACTCACAAACCATGAGATCATTACCTGAGCCGAAGTCAGATATTCAATTGACTGAACTACCCAGGTGCCTCTCATGGAACCCTGTTTTTCTTCCTTTGTGAATGTCTGAGTCCTTCTCTTTCTTAGGTACTGATTTCAATGTAATCTTCTGCAACCGCTTAACCTAAAGTAGTTCATCACCTTCACTTCTTTCTCCCCCATGCTCTATTCTCTTCCTTTATGGTTTATCATCTCTCCTACATTCTGTGTAAGGTCCAGACCAAGTTTGTTCTGTCTTCATATGCCCCATGCCTAGTACATAGTTCTTGATACATAGTAGATGATCAATAAATAATGAGTGAATAAAATTTTAGATATGAGATAGTGGGCAATAGGGAGTCATGTGTAGCTTCTGAACTAGGAAATCATATGCTGTATCACTAATTTAGACAGACTACTTTAGTGACAAGAAAAAATAAGTGAGAGAAGTGAAATGATATCTTTTAGTTAAATAAACCCAGGATTTTCAAGGTTACGTTTGTACAGAGTTTGAGTGATCTGAGCCTTGCTCTCTTCAGTTACATTTTCTCTCCTAAACCTCTTCCTCCCTTGGATTACTCCTCTCATTCCTTGCCTACGTTTGTAGTGGCTATCTCCTCTAAAGGCTCTAAATGAACCAAATACAGATAGTAGCTCTCTTTAGCAAAGCTGCGATAAGCTGAAAATACACAATATATTGCTAAACACAAGGGAGACCAGATGCCCCAAAGAATAAACACAAAGGATATATAAAGTGTAAGGAGTCCAACTTGTACAATACAAATATACAGTCTTGCTCACTTTAGTCTCCTGCTGAGGGCACAACCTCTGGCTCGCCCTACCTCTTGCTAGAGCTGCCTCTACTCCAGCTCTAAAGGGCCAACATGGCTGGCCATCTTTGTCTGAAACTCGCATCTCCTGGATGTCTATATTCTCAGGTATGAATGCCCCTATGCTGGGCTTCCATATTTTAGAGGTGCCTCTTCTGACCTTCCTGCAGGTACCTCTTTATATGGGGTGAGAAAACTGATAGACCAAGAAAGCCTGCTCATCCAGAGGCTATAGCCTCTTGTGAGTGTTTTTGAACCATACTCTAGGAACAGGTCACTGGACCCACTTCCAGAAGTCTTGCAGCCTCCTCACCAGGTCCACCTTCTGAGGGCAGATCATACTCTAGAGTGGAAGAACCTTGATGCTGAGGATAACCACAAGGTAGCCTGTTTACAGGGATGTGGATATGCAGGCTGGGATGTCCACATGTATGTGTATAAGAATCTCTAGGACAAACTGGGATGGAATGAGAAGGTAGGGAAATATTTAATAAGAGTAGTTGAATTATCTTTATTAATATCAGGTATAAAATACATATTTTAGATTAAAAAGATACAACCATTAAATGTTAGAAATTATGGGAAAATAGTTTAAACTCAAATATATAAAATTTGGAAGTAAGCTTTTTTAAGTCATATACCCATACTCTAAATTCAGTGAGGTTCCGTCCCACTTTGTGCAGAGCTCCACATACATAATAAGGAAGTGACCTATGTTTTAGCTAGATGATTAAGGAGAGTAGAAACCCACATACAGATGTTTGGATATTTTCCAACAAAAATAAGCTATTTTCTTTTCTTCTCAGTACTGAAAAAAAAGATGAGCAAATATATTAAAAAGCAAAGATAAACAGGCCTTGCTGAATCGTCCAAGACTGATTCCATTTAGGTCAAGGTCATATATCAGTGTGGTTTTAATTATATTGTTTTCTAGTGAGCATTATGGGTGTGTACCATTCCAATTTCAATTATTTCACATAATTTTTCAACAGTCTGTATGACAGTAAGCCACGCTCTTCAGATTTAAACCAATCAGAACTCCACCTAATTTCAGTGGGAATATTTTATGAGGATAAGCTGAATATTTGTACCTAATTTCTTGGAAGTCAGCAACAATGTGTGGATTAAAACACAGCTTTTGTATGTAGAGGAAATGTCCTTTGTTTCATCACACAATTGCTAAAAGAACTACTGTTAGTCAAATGGTATATAGGAATTTACCTATTTAAATCATCAGAGATGTTTTCATGATTCCAACAACTCCAATAACAATTAAAAACCTCTGGTTAAAATAAACAGTGCATAAAATAGTCATCAAAATAATGTAGTGAAGCCAAGAAAAACACCCTTCGCCATTCTGAAGATTTACTATCATTATGCATTATCAAGAGTGTTACTTTTGTGAAAAGTCTCATTAGGTTTTTTTTTTTTTTCAATTGAAGTGTGCTTGACATATGATGTTATATTAGTTTCAGGTGTATACCGTAGCGATTCAACAATTTTATACATTACTCAGTGCTCACCATCTGTCACCATACAGTGTTATTACAATATCATTAACTATATTCCTTATGCTGTATTTTTCATCTCCATGACTTATTTATTTTATAACTGGAAGTTTGTTCCTTTTAATCCCCTTCATATATTTCACTCACTTCCAACTCCATCCCCTTCCCCTCTGGCGATCACCATCTTGCTTGCTATTTATGAGTCTATTTCTGTGGTTTTATTTGTTTATTTGTGTTGTTGTTTAGAATACACATATAAGTGAAACCATATGATATTTGTCTTTCTCTGACTTATTTTACTTAGGCTGTTTCATATGCGTGATATTAAAATGACTAAAGTAGGGAGAGCGGCTAGTTTTGGAAAATAGGGCAGTTTATCTTCAAGCCCTTGACATGAACAACAGATTTTTGAATAACTTTTGTTTTAAAAATTTACTTTGAAATGATAAGGCCATGTTGGTACATAAGTAAGGCACACCACTTGGATGGACCATACTATCTGTACTATCTAAGCTATCTTAATGCATACATAGTTCACCAAATCATTAAATTATGGGGCTATGCCTCAGTGGTTGTTATCTCTCTATTATTTTCTGTATATTGGGTATGTGCATGTTTATTGCCCTCCTGACATAACAAAATCTCCCAAGAGTAGTCTAATCTGTTATGGTAATAAACTAAAATCTTCAAAATTTTGTATTCTCATTTTCATACTAGGGATTCACATTCATATAAGTGGTAATCAAACAAAACATCGTTTCCAGCATTATAAAAATTACATAGATTACAGGGTAGTGTATCTCAATTTTCCATTAGAAGAAAAAGCAACAAAAGATATTATTTGTAAAGTTCACATTTGAAGTTTTTACTTTCTAAAACAAAACAATATAGAAAATAGATTTTTACTATAATTCAACACACTCACCAAATTTAGTTTTCAGTGAAACATCATGCTATATTAAAACTCTAAGATAATGAAAATAAATGTGTCTTTACCCGGATTTTCCAGTCATATTGTTTAGACTCCCTTCTGTGTATTTATTTATTTTTGGTAACTGAAAGAACTCTGAAAGACAGCAGTTGAATTTTCAACATTTCTCTGATGTTTATGTAGTGTGATTAAAATAATGAGAGTGATTTATTGTTCTTGGATAGGATCCTGATTTTCAAAGACATTAAGTTGACCCAGTTGTGACTAACATTGTATTTTGAGAAATAAGAATTTTCAGAAAATACAATACTCTTAAAAAAAAGAAAAAGAAAATTTGCATCAAATAATACATTAAATCATTTAATTATCTGAATTTTATTACAAAATACATTGTTTATAATAATAATGCTACTACTGGTAAAAACTATTTTAGGGAATAAAAATAAATTGAGATAAAACCATAGAGAGGATAAAATACTGGAAAATTCCTTTGTAATTTAAAGACTCTAATGTATTCGCAGTCATTTGCTCTACTAAATACTTACAGAAATAGAACGTGAATCCTGGTTCTAACTTAGAAATGTCATTGGGGCAAGGCAGAATGCACTATATATTTTGTTTTTACTGAAAAAGGAAACACATTTATCTATGATTATTTTACCTGGGTGTTTATGAGGACTAATGTATATGGACTTCCAAATATCCAGTTGTTTGGAATCCTATAAATAATCTATCCTGCTGACTCACTTAAATACTCAGATATCACCTGGATATTTCATTGTAAACATGAGCTTATCATGAAATTATTCAGGTTGATTTGTGCTTCTACTCTACATGTTTACCCCAAGGAAAAGCAGATATTGGTCTCCTTTGCTGACTGGTTTATTTATATTGAATTTCTTTATCGATTGTGTTTTCACTTCATTTAAGCTTAGAGTATGTATCGAGTGTGTGCACACAGTTGTTAGTGACACTTTGTTAATAGTTAGCAAGATGAAGTTGCCAGTTCCATAACAAGAATATTTTATTAATTGTCCATGCTGGCACTGGGATGGTAAAACCAACAAGATAAATGGCCCACTGCCATGGCTTTCAAAAGAAATTATAGTACTATTCTTCCCTCTCAAATATGGGCCCAATTCCCATTCTTAAATTGATCTGAAAGAGGCTGACATTATAGTTTTTCTTAATTTTCTTGTTTTGGGGTTGCTTAATGGGTATCTCCCATTATTCCTCTGCTCACACCCCATTATTCCCACTTGTTATTGCCTGTAATTTATGCAAACTCTTAATTTCCTTGCCTTGTTTTCAGATCCTTAAGGTGAAATTTTATGCTTAAATCATTCCCAGCTTCTTATTTATTATTATATTCTAGAGATATCAGTAGTTATAGAAAGAGAGACAGAGAGAGAGAGAGAGAGAGAGAGAGAGAGAGAGAGAAAGAGAAAGGAAAAGGAGAGGGAAAGAAGTAAAAAACTTAGGTCTTTTAGTCAAAGATTTAATTTTTGTCAGAAGGGATTCAGCAATGACTAGGTAAAAAAGATTTGCTGAAAACATATTGAACTTTAGTTACCTTGAAAACATTTTTAGCCAAAAGAACGGAGACCAACATTATAATGATCATACATTGAGTAAGAAACTGTCATGAATATATTTTTTCCAAGTCTTTTGTATTACAACATAAATTCCACTGTATTTGTCAGAAACTTTCAAGGGGAGCTTTAGGGGCTGTTGTCATTTTGATTAGACAACTTGAAACTAATAACTAATTTATGTCTTAGATAGAACCTGTGTTAGATAAAAATCAGTTCTAACTGATTCCAAACAAGATTATTGTATCAAGGTATGATAACATGGCCATAAAAAATAGCATGCAATCAAATCTATACCAAGTCCAAACTGAAATACAAATAACCAAAATACTTTACCTAAATGGAAAATTCACCATACAAATAACATTGCTTATTGACTACATAGTTTAGTAAAAGAGCTTGCTTAAGATATAGCACTTTGTTAAGCACCCAAACTAAATAGACGTAATAATTTAAATGTCCATATAGTGCCCATTTGAGACACAATTGTAACCTCTTATTAATGTGATTATTTTCTAACAGAGGGGGCAGAAATCTTGATTTTTCTGATCAAATATAAACTGCAAAAATATCTCTTCCATGTCCTGGTGAGATATAGTGATATATATATAGTATATATGAAAATCTAAGTAACATGATATCCTCATTTTTTTAAAGTAAGATGACTTAATTTTACTAATGAATAATTTGTATCTGATGGCCTTGACACAGAATATTTTAAAAATAGGAACTAACTTATGCACTAACCATGCAACTAACCATGCAAACACATGTTCTTTAATCACTCAGGAAATAATTTTATTTTTGTGCAAAAAGAATTCATGGTGGATAAGATGCATTTTTCTCATAACCAAGCATTCTAAGAAATGACCAGAATACTATTTTATATTCTTTTAACATCCAATGAGGAGTTCATGATCCAGGGGAGCAGAAATATGAGTAATCGATTTAGTTACAATTTTGATACTAATGTGTCAGCTGCCAATATGTATGTGAGATAGGTTTGATGAGCCGAAGCTAGGTCATATGTGGCCAAAGGACAGGGTCTTCAGAGAGAAGAAAGGCTGACAAAAAGTAGCAGTTACCACACATCGTTATTATAAACTGACAGGTGTCCTGTTCCCAAGAAGCTTAAAACTAAGGATATAGCTCCTCTATAATAATAGTATATCCCAGGTCTCTTATATCTCTAAGGTCCTATTGTAAGTATGTTTCAGTACAATAAATCTTTTTGGAATCTCCTTGGATATAGGTAGCCTCTCAATTACAAATAATAATAATAATAATAATAATAATAATAATAATAAATTTAATTTAATTGGGTTTCCAGTAGATCAAAGCATTATCTATTTTAGAAACGTTAAAGGAAGCATAACAGGCTTATATTAGCAAATTAGGATGGTTATACACGCCAAGAATATGTCCTAAAAATATTAGGGACTCTACAGTCCATTGCCATTACCCACTGGGTGACTTAAACACTAGTCAAACTAGATTCAGCTGTGATTTTAATTGCTAATGCCATAACAGAATAACTCCTTGATGTGATTTTATCTTCTTGCTCCTAGAAATGCTTGAGCAAATTTGAAGTCTATATGTGACAGCACATAGCCTAATATTATGAGATGCTGCTAAATCTTAATTAGTTTTCAGAGAGTGCAATGAGAAATAATGTATAACATTCCTCAGTCAATACATACATTTTTAACATTCTAATTACTATCAAGTTTGGATTGTCATGTACTTACTGGTGTTTGTCAGTGGATTAGAGAGGTGTTAATTATAAATAGTGAAGAATGGTTGTGTGTTAAGATTATTTTAGAGCCCTACAAGGATGTGCTTAAAAGTATTAACTAAACTCTGGTTTCTACAAAAAATGTTTGGAATAGGGGAATGGAACTTCCCCTATAGACTTTGGAGGGAGTGTGGTCTTGCCAACTCCTTGATTTCAGACATCTGGTCTCCAGAACCGCAAAGAATAAATTTCTGTTGTTTCAAGCCACCTAGTTTGTGGTAATTTGCTATGGCAGGCCTAGGAAACTAATACAGGTGGGAACATACACTGCTAAACCACAGTGGCCAGAGGGAATTTTTCTTACGGGGCCCACTGAGTGTTTATATTTGGAGAGAACTAAGGATTTCAACTTTGCATCTTTACCTGGGATTTAGGGAATTGCCTGGGATTTCGAGAAAGTGAGTAATGAGTTAGACCTTTTGCAACCGAATGGAATCTAATTAGAGATTATAAAACTTCTCTCCTAAACAGAAATGCACAGGAAAAGCTTCTATCCTGTAAACCTTCCTCACACTTTGGAAGATTGTTTAATCTTTGGTAAGACAAAGGACCTTATTTTCTGCTCTTAGGAGGATTTTAAAGTGTGGAGGTCCTCCCAGTTGTGGGTTACTATAGTATTCTTGGTCTATCATCTTCGTACGTATTACGTTGAATTGCAGTATCTGTATATTCCTTATTTTACCACCAACTCTGAGGTCTAGAACCTATTAATTTTTGCAATTAGCACAATGTCTGACAACAAGTAAGTGTTTCATAAATGTTTGATGACTACATAAATTGATGAATGGATGATACTAAGATTGGAGCTTTTGTTTTTTTAAGATTTGATGGCACAGTCTAATAATTATTCTGCATCCCATAGAACATTCAAAGAAATTACATTCGGTTATAATTCTCTAATAGCTTCTTCTGACATATCTCTGGGCGCTAAGAACTTCCTTTATCCAACTCACTGAAACCTCTTCTCATGTAGCCATTTTATTACCCAAACAACCATAAAAATTTCTGGCCAAAGTTGCTCGTATGTGTGTGGATAGGCCAGGTCTGACTCTGCAGATCTTCCTGGTCCCATCCTTCACAAGGGCACCAGACGTGACCACAATGGCCACAGTGGTTGAATTCTATTTATCTATATACCCAAAGTTCACTGTCAACATAGCAGTTTAGACAGAAGAAAAAAGAAAAGAGGAGAAAAGAGTGGAAGTTGTTTAGGAAACACATCTTTGGTTCTTCACCCAGTTTTCTAGGTTAATCCAGCCCCATGCTGAACACAGGTAACCAAGCTCCTTCTGAATGAATGAATCACAGTCACTAGAAAATAAGACTATTAAGCTTATTTTTAAAGCTTAGTTGATAAAACTGACATAGAAATAATTCAAGGGGCACCTGGATGGGTCAGTTGGTTAAGTGTCTAATTCTTGATTTCAGCTCAGGTCATGATCTCATGGTTTGTGGGATTGAGTCCCACATCAGGCTCCGCTCTGACAGCATGGATTCTGCTTGGGATTCTCTTTCTCCCACTCTATCTGCCCCTTCCTCCCTAAATAAATAAATGAATAAATACATAAATAAACTTAAAAAAAATAAATAATTCAAGAGACTTACCCAAGGTCACACCAATACCTAGATGCAAAGCCAGGCCAAGACCTAGATACTCACCTGCTGAGTCTACTTTCTATTATACTTTTCTGTGTTATTTATTATATAGTTTTAATTTTCTGTGTTATTTATTATATAGCTTTGATTTTATAGAACTGATGCATTATTACAGTAAAAAAAGCTCACATATTATACGAAGGTACAAATAAAAATGTGAAGCTTAGATGAAATCTCAAGATCTCCAAGTAAGCATTCTTAGTAAACACATTTTCCGAGATTTCTCTCTGCATCTAAACATGTATATGCAATTTTACACAGATGTGATAACACTTTACTTGCTGTTGTGTAATCTGTTTTTTCTTCTCTCCGCTGTACGTCATGTGGGTTCTTTCTGTATTATTAAGCATATGTCTACTTAATTATTTTTAATAGCTATATTTTATTTCATTTTATATTTAGACTATATTTTCTCTATCCTTTTTTGAGGAATTGGGTTATTCCCAAATTTTAACTCATATAAACAATAAAATAATTATAAGTCCATCTCATATTTTCTGAATCAATTCAACTGACTGTACTACCTGTGTATGATGGTGAGAAGCTATTGGATTACTTTCTTTTCTCCTATATGTACGTGGCCTGTGTTCAGAATGCCTGTTCTTTGGTCTTGGGCCAGTGGGTGTACCACTCAATGCCTCAGTTTCCTCATCTGTAAACAGGCATAAGAACACTTGCTTCATAGGACTATCGTGAAGATTTTAAAAACCTAACATAAATTAATATATAGTGTTGCTTAACATATGCTACTAAACTAATGTTACCTAGAAGGGAGAATGGGGAAGTCTAATTTACATGACTATGGTCTCAACATGAAAAGACCAATTGAGAATCTGAGCAAAACTATCCCTTTATGATGAAATTAAGCGCACTAACCAGGATGTGGTAGTTAAAAATGGACAGAAGATGTATAAATTTGAACTAATTTATGACAAATTATGGATAAATAATTTATTTTTCTCTTCCATGATGGCAGCAACTATGTCTTTTTATTTACCATTATATCCCCAGGACCCAACACACTGCTTGGTTAAAAATAATAATAATACTAATAATAAGGTATTAAGAGTATCTAAGATTTATTGAATAGAAAGTTAAGAAGCTCCTGAAGGTTGAGTGAAGAGTCACTGCAACATAAGCAATAGTAGGTCAAGGAAGTTAAGACCTTTGACCTCTTGTTCATCAAGTTACAAAGTGACAGCTGGGAGCCCATTTAACGTGGTAGCTCAGAGAAGGTCTCTCTACCTGGTCATGCTGCCTTGTCCTCTACATTTCTCTGAATTTCCATCTAAGAAGATCACCATCTAACCCACTGGGTTGTGAACACTTATTGAGCTTTGAGGGCTCTCTAAATTAATGACTGGAAAAACTAGAAAGAGTCATAATTCTTCGAAAAGGAAAAGAATAGTGTATTTGGTAATAATGACCAGACAAGGGACAATGGTATATCTACAAATCATATCTTTATCATTGCTAAAAATAAACCAACAACTGGGGTTAACTGCCCCAAGTTACTACCAAATATAAGTATGGAAACTCCAAGGAAACAAACATATAGTAGAAGATGGAACCACAACACCCCTGGATATATATATAGACTCTCAGACTGAATTTAGGGGCTTTAAAATCTTCTCAAAACATTGTAATAACTTTGATCCTCATATTTCATTGCTGCACTGAACAAATGGGGTTTTTTGAGTGGAAAATAGCCTCCCAATGTTAAGATAAAATATTAAATTTAAATAGAAACTTATTGTTCTTGTGCTTTCAAATATTCTTTGGCAATTTCAGAGGTAGTTTTGGTTTAACTATTGTTTAAAAAAGAATGTCTTGGGGCGCCTGGGTGGCACAGTCGGTTAAGCGTCCGACTTCAGCCAGGTCACAATCTCGCGGTCCGTGAGTTCGAGCCCCGCGTCAGGCTCTGGGCTGATGGCTCAGAGCCTGGAGCCTGTTTCCGATTCTGTGTCTCCCTCTCTCTCTGCCCCTCCCCCGTTCATGCTCTGTCTCTCTCTGTCCCAAAAATAAATAAACGTTGAAAAAAAAAATTAAAAAAAAAAAAAAGAATGTCCTCATAGTCAGTCTTTTAATTGGCATATATTTGTGAACACAGGAAATGTAATATTACATTGTTTCCTGATTCTAATTTAATCTCAGATAATCTATGTAATATTCTGGCATAAATATGTCCAATAGTACTTATGAACCTTTTGGCAAAAGTACAGTTTTCCTTTTCTTTTCTACTCACAACTTCTCCTTTGTGTTTCAGTCCTTTTTTTTTTTTTTTTTTTTTTGCTCAAATTCTTTTTATGGTTCTTTTTCTCTAATTTTACTTAGAAAAAAAGGCAAAGCTGTATGATCCAGAACAGGTATTATCTATTATTTTTAAGAATAAATTTTCTTATCACTTGAAAATTACATGATTTTGTTAAAAGCACAATTGTGTAGTGTTTTGCCATTTTAAAATATTTTTTAAGTTTATTTATTTATTTTGAAAGAGAGAGCACGCAAATGGGGGAAGAACAGAGAGAGAGGGAGAGAGAATCCAAAGCAGACTCTGTGTTGTCATCAAAGAGCCCAACACAAGGCTCCATCTCATGAATTGTGAGTTCATGACCTGAGCCAAAATCAAGAGTCAAATGCTTGACTGACTGAGCCACCCAGGCATCCTGCCATTTTAAAAGCTTTATTTCATTTATTTCATTTTATATTTGTTAAATTAATGGTTTATACATATTGAAGAAAATTTGTTAATTAGAAATACACACATATAGAAAATAGCTTATTTAAATAATAAAGAATAATATAGTGGGGTGCCTGGGTGGCTCAGTTGGTTAAATGACCAACTTTGGCTCAGGTCATGATCTCGCAGTTTGTGAGTTGGAGCCCTGCATCAGGCTCTGTGCTGACAGCTCAGAGCCTAGAGCCTACTTCAGATTCTGTGTCTCCTCCTTTCTCTACTCACCCTGCTTATGCTCTGTGTCTGTCTCTCAATAATAAATAAATGTTAAAGAAAAAAAAATTTAAAAAAAGAATAATACACAATCAACAAGTATATTAGGTTAAATCATGTCAAATTGCCACCTTTGCTATAAAATAATATGTATAAACCTTGTGAAAAAAGACTTTTCCTATAATAACTACTAAATATTTGTGCAAAATATAAATGGGAAAACTTACAAATGAGTTGTTTGCTTAATGTGCCTTATGTGAAAATTATTTTCCATGATGTCTTAAATACTATTTTAATACCTCAGCTTCCCAAATGCTGAAACCATTTATTCAGAAAGATATATGCACCCTATGTTTATTGAAGTATTGTTTACAATTACCAAGCTATGGAAACAACCCAGGTGTTCATTAATAAGTAACTGGATGAATATGTGGTATATACATCCATTGGAATACTACTAAGCCATGAAAAAAGAATAAGTCTTACCATTTGTGACAACTTTAATGGACTTAGATGGTATTGTGCTTAGTGAAATAAGTCAGGCAGAGAAAGACAAATACCGTATGATTTCACTTAAGTGAGTAATCTAAAATAAAAACAACCCCCCCCCCAAACAAAGAAAACAACAGAATAAACTGATGGTTGCCAGAGGGAGAGGGGTTGAGGATGGGCAAAACTGGTGAAGGGGACTAAGAGGAAGAAACTTCCAGTTATAAAATAAGCCCTGGAGATGAAACGTACAGCATAGAGGATATAGTCAACAATTGTATGGTGGCTTAGCTTATCATACTGAGCACTGAGTAATGTATAGGAATGTCAAATCACTATGTTATATACCTGAAACTAATATAACATTGTATGTAAACTATGCTTCAATAATAAATAAATACAATTGAATATAAATTATTAATAATTAAGATAATGAAATTGGCTATTTGGATTGAAAAAATCATTTTATTTTAATAAGCCAATGTTTAATATACCATACGTTGTATCAATGACAGTTTAAGGATTCTCTTTCCTGATAATATTTTGATTTTAATGATGTTACAGAAGTTAATTTACTTGAATTAAGCATTTAATTTTAATAAAACAATGTTTAATACAGGGGCTAATTATGCTTATACTAATTTGTATAATATCATTACAATGTAATCAAGGAAGAGAGTTCTTTACATTTTTATTGATACCCTCAACGTTTAGTCTATACCTACCAAACAAAAATGGAAGAAAAAGGAGTGGAATTGGCTAAGTGCCTAGAAGAAGGGGGAAGACTTAGACAGTCAGGTAAGTACTAACACATCCAAAGAACATTTTGAATAACTGAACAAACGCAACATTGCTTTGGTAGTTAGAGGATCTGGGTTTTCAGGCCCCTTCTATTACCAACTCTTAAATGCCTTTGATAGTTCACTTTTAACTTTAATGAGTATCAGTTTCTTCATCCATAAAGTGATGGGATCAGAGGAAAAAAAAGTAGATTATACATTCCATATGAGGGGGGAAAAGCTGTATAAAGACTAGCTTAACATTTATGATTACTGTCACCAAATAGTCACAATACTATTAAATCCAGAGTCTCAGGTGCTGTGCAAGAGGTGACTCACTTCCAGGAGCCATGCTTATTCCCAGTTCTTTTTGTAAAGGACAATTCTGCTACTATTTGCATATATTTAAATAATTTTAATTGGTCAGGATGGACTAACCACTTAGGTATCTTCATCTAACATTTAAACTTTTTAAAAATTGAAGTATAGTTGACACACAATACATTTTAACTTATTGTAAGACGGTGTTTTTCACTCAGGTGGCATTGGATCCAATGCATAACATAACTGTTAAAGAGAAGTACACCCAACTGTTTTTAGGTTTACTTACTTATTTTGAGAGAGACAAAGACAGCATGAGTCAGGGAGGCTTAGAGACAGAGGGAGAGAGAGAATCCCAAGCAGGCTTCATGTTACCAGTGCAGAGCCTGACATGGGACTGGAACCCATGACCGAAGCCAAAACCAGGAGTCAGATGCTCAACCCACTGAGCCCTCCAGGTGCCCCAAAGCATGCCTAACTTTTGCACACTTCTACACTGAAGTGAAATGGTATCAGTAAGGAAAACAATTGCCTGTAAAACTATTTGGCCAATCTACTTACTTATTACGATAAGGTAAATTAATAAAAACACTTGCTGAAATTAACCTCATGAAGACAAATTGCTTTCCCTCTCACTCGTGTTGTTTCACTTTGTGGAGGGTTTTAAACCAAATCACAAACCGCCCCCCACCTCCACACCTACATACATACACACAAGTGGAAAGTGTTTGAAAAGGATCCAGTTGACATTCTAAATTCGGGGGAAAATGATTCATCAAATTTATTTATTTTGAAGCTTATTTAATTGATTAAGTGGCATGATAAATATACTCATTATCTCTTTATTACATATTTTATTTTATAATTAAAACTTCACCTAGTTTTTAGAACTTTCTCATGAGTGGTCACACAATACTAACTATAGTGGTAGGTTTTTTGCAAAGATCCATAATAATTCTTCCTACCTCTGTATTCATACTGTCTGCCATGTAACTTGGCTTTCTTTCTATCAAGAGGTAGAGTCTATAACTAATGTAAAATAATGAAACTGGACCACCTTATCACACTGTACACAATAATAAACTGAAAATGGATTAAATACCTAAACATGAGAACTGAAACCATAAAACTCCTAAAAGAAAACACAGGCAGTAATCTCTTGGATATTGAGATATCAGCCTCAGCTACATTTCTCTTGATATGTTTCCTCAGGTAAAGGAAACAAAAACACCAATAAACTATTAAAACTACATGAAAATAAAAAGCTTTTACATAGTGAAGGAGATCATAATAAGCAAAATAAAAAGGCAACCTACTGATTCGGAGAGGATATTTACAAATGATATATCTGATAAAGGGTTAGTATCTACTATATATAAATAACTCAAAAAACTCAATAAGAAAAACAAATAAAAACCCAAATTATTCTATTAAAAAATGGGTAGAAGACATGAGTACATATTTTTCCAAAGAAGACATATGAAAAGATGCTCAATGTCATTTATCATAGGGAAACGCAAACCAAAACCACATTACCTTATTACCAATTTACCTTATTATCTGTCAGAATAGCTAGTATCAAAAAGACAAGAAAAAACAAGTGTTTCAAGGATATGGAAAAAAGGAACCCTCATACCCTATTGATGGGAATGCAAATTGGTGAAATCACTGTGGCAAACAATATGGAGGTTCCTCAAAAAATTACAAATAGAATTACCATATTATACAGCAATTCCACAATCAGGTATTTACCCATAGAAAATGAAAACAATAATTCAAAAAAGATATATGCACGTCTATATTTGTTGCAGCATTATTTATAATAGCCAAGACATGGGAGCAACCCAAGTATCTGTAGATAGGTGAATAGACAAATACAATAAAAGAATGTACTATTCTACATATTTCATGTATATTATATTTATATTTCATTTTTTTGTATATATACACATAGACACGTAAACACACACACACATGCACACACATACAGTGGAACATTACTCAGCCATAAAAAAAGAATGAGATCTTTCCATTTGTGACAACATGGATGGACCTAGAGGGTATTATGATAAGTGAAATAAGTCAGACAGAGAAAGAAAAATACCATATGATTTCTCTTATATGGAGAACCTAAAAAAAAACAAAACTAACAGAAAACAGAAACAGACCCATAAACACAAAGAACAAACTGATGGTTTCCAGAAACAGAAAATGCACACGCTAACATTTTACAAATTATTTCAAATAAAAAGTCAAGTGATTTCAGAGGTGAAATAAATTTTTTTATTTTATCCTGAAACTGTTCACACCTTATAGGTGAAAACCAAACAAAATAAAAGGCAAATAATTATATTTATTCAGTGGTCCCCTTGGTATGAGAAACTTAAGTTTTATTTAGAGCATAAAGATATTCTACTAAAGGGAGAATATCTCCCTTTATATGTTTCCTGAAACAGTGAAATAAAAATTCTACCTTTCTGCCCTTTATTATTTTAGAAAGTCCCATATTTTGCCCATTTATACACACAAAAAATCACTTTTCCCAGACTTACTACACAAAATGCCCCCTTTGGCAACTTTCCCAGAACAATAACTATAAATGCATGTTTAGGCTACCAACTGAGGTTTCTTCTATTCTAGATAATCTATCATACCTTCATTCACCATAGCCATTTATCACCAAGCATAAATCAGATGTGTATAAATAAATAGCTAAATAGAGCTCTTTAACAGTATAAAATGTAAGGAGAAGAGCTAAAATTTTCATTGCATCCTTATATATACATATTTTTAATTAAGAAAAATATGTAATATACCCTCAACTTTATTTCAATTTATCATCATTTGGCCTGAGGTCCAAAATCTAATTTTGAAATATTATTTGTTTTTCTGTATTCTTTTCATAGTGTTAGGTATTCTTTATCAGGGAAAGTCATGTGTTAACTGTATTTATTAAAAGATAAAGTGACTTCCCAGAAGTCTTATGTATATTTAAGGATTTGGGTAGAACTCTAAAAGATTGTTGCAGGCTTTGTTAGATAAACATGGGATAAAATATCACAAAAATAGTAGCCATAACATTTTATTTTTTATTTATTTTACTTTTTGATCACATATTAAATTAGCAATATTATACTAAAATAAAATGTTTAAGACATGGGTATTTGATATTGAATAGTCTTCACTAGGAGATGTGGTAATTTTATGTGAAAGTTTATTCTCAAGTTCTAAATATATGGACCACTGTGTATTACACTTAGAATTTAAAGATTCTTGGGGCACCTAGGTGGCTCAGATGGTTGAGCATCTGATTCTTGATTTCAGCTCAGGTCATGATACTAGAGTTGTGCGATCAAGCCCTGCATCAGCCTCTGTGCTGAGCATGGAGCCTGCTTGAAATTCTTTCTTCCTCTGCCCTTTCTCTGCATGCATTTTCTTTCCCCCCCCTCTCTCTCTCAAATACAAAATAAAATACAATAGAATTTAAAGATTCTCTAATTATAATATGAAACTAGAAACATTTTTATACCAAGATCACTCAATAACATTTTATAGAGCCATTTTACTAATGGATATATATGTGAAATCCCAAATAAGTGTTAATAAATTATTATTGAATGATTAAATAAATATTAAAGTATACACATATTTATTTGGATATTTAATTAAAATTAATGTCTTATTTAAAAATTATCATATTCAGCTAGGTTTACATAAGAATGCAAAGATGATTTAGGATCATAAACTGTAATACTATTACCAGTCAATACCAGTTAGCCTATTAAACAAGCCAAATGCCATATGAATAGATCATAGAAAAGCTAATGAGAAATTTTAAACCCCAATCATAATCTTAAAAATAGTGATCAAATTGTAAACAGGATTATAATACTTTCATTTGATATAAAATATCTTTCAAACTCCACAAAAACATCAAAATTTCCTTTGAATTTAGGGACAGCAGAGGAAAATTCACATCATCATTATTTAATTGTTTTTTGAAATGTCTTGGTCATTAAAATAAAGTATAAAACAGAAATTTGAAGAGTAACAGTTGTGAACTGTTATAATAAAAAATGAATTAAATTAGCATTGATAATTTTGATGCAAGCCAAAATATCTTAAAATCCTGTTGCCAAAATAAATAAGATCTATTTGAAACAAAGACTCTGCAGGCTTACAGTACATAAAACACCTAAGGATAAATTTAATAAAATATGTGTAGGCCCTATAATGAAAGATAGACGATAGACAGACAGATAGATAGATAGATGATAGATAGATAGATAGATGATAGGTATTATATATATAGCTTTGTTTGTAATTATACATAATACGTATTATGTGCAAAGAAAGTACATAAGTCAATATGTAAACTGATAAATGGTATCAGGGAAATTGGGAAGACTTTGGAGAAAAAAAATCGTATATCTTATTTTTGTACTTCACGCTAAAATAAATTCCAGAGGAAATAAATCACCCAATGTAAAAAAGGAAATCTCAAAATGTTAGAAGAAAACTAATAAATTTGGAATCAAATCTCAAATCAAGTACAAAAAGTCACAAAGAAAAATTCAAAGTATTTGCTAATTCATAAGCAGTATTAAATGGCAAATAAAGTTTGTACAGACTTTCCCTTTAAATAACTGATGCTTTGTAATGCTATAGTAATCTAGTAATGATATCAGTATTTATTACTCTTCTTTTTCATATTATACCTGGATATGGTCTCTTGTTACTTTTTTCTATATAAACTTTAGAATGATATTGTCTTAAAAAAGAAACTATTAGTATTTTTTATTGTGAAATGGATGAAGTGTATCATTTTGACTTCAGAGAACTAACATAGTTCAAATCTTCCTTTGTGTTCTTCAGTAAGCATTGCAAGTTTTATTATCTGTGTTTTTATGTAATTTAGATCTTGCCATTGCTTATTTTGTTATTACTAGATTTTTAACTTTTTTCTTGATATATTAAATGTGATCTTTAGTTATCATTTCTTCCAAGTGGTTGTTCTTTCAGAAATCTATTTCAGAAATACTCATTAAGCAGCTAATCACTATTCTAGTAAGTAGGGATGCAAAAGTGAATGGATTCAATAGCAATCCCTGACTTCTATGAAGTTTATGTGGGGGATATAGAAAATAATCAATATTTATAACACAAGTATGTTGGTATCTAAGTATGCTAGATAAAAAGAAGTTCTAAAGAAAAAATAACAAAGGAGGGTAACAAGTGTCAAGGCATGATTTGAAATTTTCTAATTTTAGATAGAATGGCCAAGAAAGACTTCATTGAAATGACATTTGATAAAAATCAGAATGAAATGTTGAAGCAAGTCACATGGTTACCTGGGGTAGGACATTCCAAGAAAAGAATAAGACACAAACTCCAAGGCAGAACATGCCTAATGTAATCAGGAATAGAGAGAATGGTGGTGGCCTGGGTAGGTTGAAGAGGAAGGCAGAAGGGTGTCCAGAAGACAGGAGATCACCTATGGCCTTATACAAACTCTATATGTTTTGAATTGAATCTTCATGTATTTGTATATTTTTTAAAGTTCCAGTCGATTACCTTAATGGACTAATATGTAGGGAACTTTTATAAATGCTCTAAAGGTCATCTACGTGTTCCATTTTTGCTGTAGAGAGAGTTATCTATTTTCTTAGTAGTTTGTGAGATGTATAGATGGATATTTAGATAAATGGATAGATAGATGACAGAAAGTCACTTCATGAAATATGTTAAATGTCTTCAGTATTTATTTGTTTACTCAAGCTGTGATGGGTTGAGTAGTGAATTAGCATTTTCTCCTGATAGTTTGTTTCTATGTCTCCTGGCATCTCCTGTAATTTCTGTTTCATGAATTCTGCTACTGATATTCGATACATAAATATACAGAACTGTAAGTCTTCAATAAGAATTGTTCCCTTTATCCTTATGAAATACCTTTTTGCTTGATATTAAGATTGCAAGTTCTACATTTTTCTGTTTGTATATTTGCATTTGTCGATACACATTTACCTATTGCTTGAAAAACAATTATTTTAACATTCCTGAATATTTTTTTTAAGTGAGTATCACAGAAAAAAAATGTTAGATTTTTCTTTGTCTGAGATTAAATGAGACCAATTCTTCTGCCACAGTGTTTACAGTAATGCTTCATTTGGCTGAAGTTCATTCTTTGGAAAGGTCTTCCATAGGATTCGTGGGAATATTTCCTCAGATATGGCATGTTGAAAACAGTCTTTGTACTGGGATGAGGGTTTGATTGGATAAAAATCTCCTATCTCCTTCCCATGAGCATCTTGTAGATGTGTTGTTCCTCTGTCTTCTTTAATGAATGTCACTATGGCTAAGACTATGGGCAGCCTCATTCTCACACATAAATATTTGATCTCTGTGCCTGCCTGTCCAAAGGATTTGTTCTCTACTTTTAATGGCCAATATGTTTACAAGTTTGTGCCTCAGTACTGATTTGGAGGTGTAAAATTTACAGGATATGGCACACGATGCATTCTCACATTTAGATTCAAGTCTTCTTGAATTGTACTTTAAACTATTTCTTCCACTCTTTCTTTTGTTCTTTTTCTTTCATTTTCTGTCTTTCCTTCTCTCTCTTTCTTCTTCCTCCTTCTCTTTCTTCTTCTGAAACTTTAAGGAAAAGTATGTTGTATCTCTTTAGCTTATCTTCTCTATTATCTTATTCTTCTATAGCTTCTCTTCTATATACCATTTTTATACCAATTCTTTTTCATTATTTCCTTGTTTCCATTTTGTTTTGCTTTATTTTCTCATTTCTATATTCTGTGTGAATAGAATATAGAATATAGAATATAGATGCGATTCTTTCTCTCTTTTCTGTGTTGCCCATACTCCTTTTCTTTTTTCCAATTTTATCTTTATTTCTGTGATAGTTTTCTTCTATTTTCCTGAATTCTGCCAGCTTATGTTTTATAGTCTACTGTGTCTTATCATCTTTTCTCTGATTTCTCACATTTATACTCTCTGCTCTTCCATCAGAGAGGTGATTGTTGCATTATATTATTTTTTAATTTATGATAGAATGTTTGTTAACTATTTTTCTCTGATTTGTGGCAACGTTATTTTCTGGAAAGCATTCTTTATCTGTTTATTGCTTTTATTTTCCACTATGGTTTTTTAATATACCATTGTATCAATGCTCTGTTGGTGATATTTTTATTAATCATAATCACGTGAGATGGACTTTCCTGAACCAGGGATTTTCAGTTCCAGTGAATCTGTGTATAGTCTTGCCTCAGTTGCTTCTCAAACACACCAGCCCAGGATAATTTATTTTAGTGATAAACCATGGCCCTCCAGATTTCAAGCTAGCTGGTGTGAATGAGAGACATTGGTTCTGCATCACAGACTGAGCCCCTTCTATTTAGGACGTCTATATTTCCTGGCACTTTTTGAATTTTGTCCCTCTTGGGTCCTGTTAAGACTTCCCACTGCTCCTCTTTCCATGTCATTCTGTGCATTCTCAGCCAGAAATCAGTCCTCTATGCCAAGATCTCACTAACGTTCTTTTTTTAAAAAAGGATGTTACTTTTGCACTTCAGGGCGAACACCTCAACTTGTAATGTCTTTTTGCTTGTGTTTCCTTAGATCTAAGTTTTGACAATATTCAAGCTGCCAATCTCACAGTGTTGCTAAAAAGGGAGTTTGTGCTAGAATTTTTGGTTGCTTGTTTTTGTTTCTTGGCTCTTTGGTATGAATTCCCGAAAGAGAAAGGGGAACATATTGAGCCTATTTGATAATGTTCATAATGGAAATCCTCACGAGTGATTTTAGGGGAGAGAAAGGGATATTTATGGAGTGGAGTTTGATTTTTTCAAATAATTTAATTGGGGTATATGTAACAGAATAGTGAAAAAATGTGTACAACTAGATTCATTAAATACAAAGTGAGACAACCAGATAACCAGCACACATATAATGAGATCATTAGCAGAACGCGAGAAACCTCTTGCACATTCTGTGAGTCAATGTGCCCGTCCCCAATCCTTGATTTTAATGTTTTAATTATTTTATAGTTGATGAATTTAATTATTCTACATTTCTAAGTTCTCTTTTGACTTCCAATGTTATAAGTAGAAAACATGAAAATAAGTTATGCAAATTCTTGGTTTTGCTTTTTTCTTTTTAACAAAATCCTTTCCACTAAGAATAGTCATCTGTTGATAAACTGTGAAACTCTGTGTTAACTACCATGTTTGGCTGGATGGCAGGAATAGGAGACAAGGTCTCAAATGCGAACACACAAAACAGCTTAAGACTTCACAGCTAATGTGGTACTATCAAACTCATTATTAGTACTAATTATACCTAGACCTACTCAGATTGATTTATGCTGTACAATTGGCCCTTCCTCTTGTCAGACCATATCGAACTCCAGCCTTAAAAAGAATCACATAAATTCCACATACATGGCATAGAGGAAGATCCTCACGGTTGCTACATGAGCATCCTTCTTGCATTGAGTGGTTTACATTTTGAGGAATGAGATTTATTCTGATATATAGGAATCTGTGTTATAACCAGTTGAGTTAACTGGAGGCCCTACTTCCTGATTCTGTGCCAGCAGTGCTATGGACCCAAGCTAATATTTTAGGCAATCATAGCACGCTATATTGCAAAATTGCTGACTTCTGTCTTTTAAAACTACAGATCTTCCCACTCCCAACAGGTCGGAGAAGTGGATTTCAGAGACAAAATAATGAGTCTACATAGGTTTTTTGAAGTAACCAGTGAGGCCTCATGGGTCTACAAAGAATAAAGGTAGCACTGTACCCTTAAACACCATGGCCCTGACTTTGTTCTCTTCTCCTGTCCTATTTTGCTTTGCCTTCTCCCTCGCTTGAGAGCTCAACTTCATGAGATGGTGTTCAGGCTATGTATCCTTGTTTACTGTCGTATATATCTTATTTCTTGGAAAGAGAAGGCAGGCTTGTCTGTCAATCCAATGAACACCCACGGTTCCCCAGATGGTACGCTGAAAGAAAATCTCTCTGTGACAGCCCTTTCCTAGCCAACACCAACATAATAGAGAGCATGCAAACAGTTGGCTGGACTGATCCTTAAAAGGATGGAAGTGAAGCAAGGGCAGCTTTCACTCAAACAATAGAATCTGCACCCTGTATGCAAATTCCCTGGCTTCCATTTCTCGGGCTTTCCACACTTCTGGAGGTGCAGTGTCAGAATGCACTCAGTCACACTCACCACAAGACCAGAGCATAGGGCTTTGGGTCATACCATAGGATTTCAATTTCACTGACCCTGCTTCAAAGCAGAGGCAGAACTCCAGAGCTGGATTTTTTTCAGAGCTCTTTGTTTGTATTTATCCCCTCCCCTTCTAGGTTCTCCCAAATGGGTTTAATTCTAGCTATCAAGGCTTTTGGTAAACCATCTGAACATTAAGGAATCTAAAAAATATGTAGTTAATTATATATTACTATAAGCACTGTACTGAGGAATGATACTATCATCTTACAAATATGCACTATTTGAATAGTAAAAGTAAAAAAAAACATAAAAACATAGGGAGGCAAGAGACTGATTCTGTTATCAATATTTTTAAAAGTAAAACTGTTACCCAAAAGATTGTGCTTAGAACTTGGAAATTTCCTATTTTTCTTTTCTCCAGTACTTAATGTGTCAATGTTGAGAAAGTGTCCAAATTTATTTAAATATGAACAGCAACAAAATCTACCAGCAAAGTAAAATTCTGACTCTGGCATTTGCTTTAAAGGCAGAGGTCTAAATCTCAAATGGTGACATGTTTCTTTTCTACCATCTGGTTGTATTTGCAAGATAGAGCTGGATGTTACCCTTATTACTGTGAAAGTCTATGTGTATTTTTAAAATTTTTTTGTACATGAACATATTTGTTGCTTAATTCCAGAGATTTTGTTCATACAAAATTACTATATTCACTTTTATTTAGTTATAGAAATCTTGAAGTGGTGTTTACATCATAGAAAGTATTCTATTGTAAAGGAAATATTTCATTAATCAAATGTTTCGAGGAATGCGGTCACTAGATATCATGGGGATAAATCCAGATGGCTGAGAACATGTTTTCATAATGACATGTAGTGTTTATTATGAGAAAGAGAATTTTTCAAATATTAAATATGCACCACCTAAATATATTGAATGTAAAACTATTAGTTTTATTGTGTAAATGATTAAATAAATATTTAATAAGTTTCTACCATGTATCAGATCCTGGCATAGCACTAAAGAACTAGTGACCTGAGCCACAATGTTTCTCCTTATCTCTCTGTGCTACACATAAGATCATTTCTTCAGGTATGTCTTTCAGGCCGTTAATTCTCTCTGCTGTTTGAAATTTACATTGAATACTTATGCCTTTTTTATGGGGGGGGTGTTTTCCTTATTCTTATTTAAAAGCTATCTGCTTTTTTTCTTAATCTTTCTTATGTTGTATGTTTAATAATTCCGTCATCTGAAGTCCCTGGGGCTCAAATTAATTATTTATCTTTGTAGCTGTCATGAAATCATGGTGTCTGTTATTTGGCCCTTTATTTTTTCATTATGAGCTCATGTTTGGTTAGGCTTTATCTATGGGTAACCTGAGAACCTAAATGGAGGATTCTTTTTTTTTCTAAAGAGACACAATGTTTGCTTTTGCTGGGAGCTAAGGGGTATTAATGAATCAGGACCACAATGATGTACTTTGAGGGTCTTAGCTTAACAATAAATCCCAGGATTACATTTTGTAAACTGAGGTAGTGCCAAGGTTAGTTGGGTCTCTTAGCAATGACTGGTATGGCCTTTGTCCTAAGTATGGCTGTGATTTCATATTTATTCTCTGCTTTCCTTGAAAATTGTCCTTCATAACTTTCAGCATTTCACTACCAAATATATTTCTTGTAATTTATCTAGTATCTGGTCCTATTGCCATAGGAAATTCCTTCAAATTATCCAGTCCAGTATTCTTTGGCGGAAACTCTTCCTTAATAATAATTCTTTTAAATAATAATTTTACTTTATATTAAAGTTAAATGCCAATTAAAACACTGCATCCATGGCCAGATTATTTTTTATTTTAAAAAGTAGATTGTAATTTTGAAAACTTCTACCTGATAATTTTGAAACTAAAAAAAATACTCTTAAATTTTTATGTAAATAACACTTAACCTGCGCTGCAGGGAGTGTACAAGTAATTATCATAAAAGCTTAATTCTCTACTTCTTAGTTCTCTATTGTTCAACAGGGTAGCCATTGGCCATATGTGCTTATTAACCAGTTGATATGTGGATGGTCTGAACTAAGATGTCACTCAAGTATGAAATATGCACTAGATTTTGAAGACTTTGTATAGAGTATAAAATCTCTTGTAAAGAGTTTTATATTGATACATATTAAAATGATAATATTTGGGATATATTGAGTTAAATAGAATACATTAAAAAATAAGTGTACTTGTTTATTTGTTCTTTTAAAATGACTATTAGCAAATTAAAATGATGTTTGTGACCCACATAATATTTTTACTAGAAAGCAAAGTAGCCCTATCATTTTCAAATTTCCTACAAATAAGTTATATTTTTAAAACATTATCTTTAAATATAAATGATTATGATTTTATGAGATTTCAAAGGATAACTTTGTAAGAAGCCTTAAATGTTAAATGAGTACTATGGGTAGATTTTAAGACTCATTTTACAATTTGGTTTGGATAAGGGGCGCCTGGGTGGCTCAGTCAGTTCATTGTCCGACTGTGGCTCAGGTCATGATCTCATGGTTTGGGAGTTCAAGCCCCGCATCGGGCTCTGTGCTGACAGCTCAGAGCCTGGAGCCTGCTTCAGATTCTGTGTTTCCCTCTCTCTCCGCCCCTCCCCAACTTGTGCTTTGTCTCTCTCTCTCTCTCTCTCTCTCTCTCTCTCTCTCAAAAATAAATAAAATGTAAATAAAATAATAATACAAAAACAATTTGCTTTGGATATGAAATCATTATATTTTACAAATACAATGCGTGTGTGTCCTGTTAAAATTTCAAACAATATGCATAAAGTAAAAAGTAAAAAAAGTAAATAAACCGTAGCCTAACTATTCAGAAATAACTCTTAAAAATGCTATAATATTAGATCGTTCAGAATTTGTCCAGTTATGTACATAAATACGTATAAATGATTTTAAATTAAAGTCTTTTTCAAGACTGATCAAGAGAGCACACCATAGTACTGGTAGCATCATTTCTGAACTAAAGTGGTGACTAGCTATAAAACAAAACAAAATAAATGTAAAACTATTATGGAAATGAAACTAGTTACATATGAGATACTAAAAACATACCTTCAGAAGTACCCTTAATTTATATGAACTTATGTCATTGAAATCTAGTATTCTGTTCAGCTGTGAACTATAGGGGTTTATTGTTGTTGATTTTGCTTTATCTCTTTAAACGTCGTCTGCCTTTACTAGCTTTCTCCCAGTCTAACCTAGACCAAATGCGGTAACTGACTTTGAGTATCCTTTAAGTTGTTAACCGAAAATTATTTTTTTATCTTTTTTAGTGTTGTAAGATTTTTAAAACTTATAATATTATCTTTTATATTTAATCCAAGTTTTGATTAACAAGCCACTGGCATATACTCTTTTTTAATTACTAAATCATATATTTTAAGGGTAAGACACAAGGAAAACTCAAAGATGATGCTAAGGAGGTAATGACTTTAAGTGAAGAGAAAATAATGGCAGCTTAATTATTTAATGTAATTACATTTTTAATCAATCTCATCTCTAATCCCAATGGGTACAGAGTCTAAAGACATGGCTGTCTTATTGCATATCTAAACTGAAATGGCACCAGGTATTTCATAAAAATTATAATTATACTAAACAAATTCTTGTATTTAGGCCTCATCCAGATGATGGAACACTTAACTATGAGTAAATAAAACTAGTTTCTCGACTTAGAGATTCTTGACAGAATAAATAACAAAACCTCAAGAGAACCATCCTCTATATAGGTGAAATGGGATATGTGGTGCTTCTGCCTCTGCTAAAATTTAATGTAAATACATGTGAAGTAATATTGAAACCTTTGGGAATAAGTTGCCGCACATGGTTTTTCTTTGTCGTAACAATACTTCTGTTTGCACTACTTAAGAGATTTGTCTGCAACCATTATTTTTTCTTATTATTATACTAATGCATTCTGGTAGATGAGTTATAAGTTTGGCTAAGAACAATGTACATGAGAAAATGTATTTTATATTTCTAACTCCTCATTTGTAAAATAAGACATAGAAATGGTAGATGAATTTGCAAGTTAATTACAAAAAGCTGCTTGTTAAATTTATAAAAGCTTCTTGGAACTTTACAATTATGACATTTTGCAATTGTGATAGCGTCTTTTCTAAGCATTTTTAATTGATTTAAATGATAATAGCAGTGAAAATTTATAAGTATCTATTTTTCTCCATTGCTCATTGAAGAGAAGAAACCTCTGTATAGGAGAGCCAATAGAAAAACATTGCAGTGTTTACATAATTTGCTGGAAGATTTCATTAATGATTAGCTATAGCTGACAGAAACAAATAAGTTAAGGTCTATACCAATAGATATTAGGTACCTCTGGATTAGGGTTTTAAGGTTTCACCTTTATCTATTGTCTTGGGGAAAATAGTAGACTGATTATAATCTGCTTAATTTCTATTTAATTATTATTGTCATTAATATTTATTCATATATTTAGAAAATATTTATTGAGCTCCTTCTACGTGTCTGGTGGGGTTTTAGGCAGCAAGAACACAGTGAGCCTAAGACAAAGTTCTGTCTGGAGACAATTACATTCTTGCAATCCTCATAGTTTATGAGTTTAAATAATGTTTTCTTTTTTTTTCAATTGTGGAAGTCAAACGATAAATACATAAAGAGACAACTAACATTAAAACACCAGAAAGTGATCATTGATCTGATGGAGAATAATTCAGGGTAGTGGAACAGAAGTAAGCCAATGTGGCTAAATTGGAGTGAGGGTGGCCAACAGTGATCAGAGAGGATAAACTAGAGTCAGGATCTGTAATGATCTAGGGCATGGAAATGAATTTGAATTTTGTTCTGTTGGAATGGGAAATCACCAGAGGGCCATGATGATTGAGATATAAACATTTTCGTGTTTGTTTAGAATCTAGACTCTGAGAGCCAATTTGTGAAAAATGAACCCTAATTACATAGTAAGCCACAAATCATGTCTCTCCAGATCATGAAAAAAAACGACATGATCTGAGTTACATTTTATAAATATTCTTCTGGTTCATCTTGATTAGGAGAGTGAAGGTTTAGGAGAGAAAGAAAGGAGACCAGTTAATTTAGGTTTGGATTTAAGGTGGTAATGAACAAGTGATAAAGACCGAATGTAGAATATATTTTTAAGGGAAACGAATTAGAGTTTTTTACATGTGACTTGCACACGTGTGCATTATATGTGGATTCCATACATATGAGGTATAAAGGAAGAAGGATCAGTTGAAGATACCTCTGAGGATTCTGGCCTCATGGTGGTGCCATCTATTGAGATGGGAACGACTAGAGGAAAAACAAGTTTGGGATTATGTGTATGTAGGTCTACCAGGTAAAGTTGTGGTAACTGTCATGGCTGGAACCAGGATGAAGTGAGTGTGGCACTTGACTTAGGTGCAAAAGTTAAGGGGTTGCCCAAACTCTCAGTCATCAAGATCAATAATATTTTACTGTAATATTTAAAAAATCATTTCAAAAATAAAATTAATGCAAAAATTAATCATGAACAAAACTTTAAAAATTAAATAAAGGCAGGATCAGTAACAGGTCTAATGCAGTCATGCCAGTCTGAAGCAAAAGGAAAACATGTGTACTTGAATCTTGAAAAATATTATGCCAAAATATTACTTTTTTAATTTATTCAACATTGAACATTATTTACTGTTTAATTGCACCATTCACATCACCTTAATCTTGGCCCTGCTGATTATACATTGCACAAATATGAAGGGCACTATTGTGTGTGCGTGAATGATACTCCAAGAGCTGGGTTGTACACAATCTGTATGGCACTTCATGGTGGTCTTGTGTGCACAGTAAAAACTTCCCAAAGCAAAATCAGCATTAATATATTTTCTCCTTTGTGTGTGTGTGTGTGTGTGTGTGTGTATTTATTCATTATATCTTTTGTATGACTTTAACTAAAACAAGAGTCCAGATCATCACTATAAATCTTCTCATATGAAATATCTGTCACTAATATATTTATACCAATATACAAACATGCACCTACACAGTCTTATTTATTGATCTCTAACTCTGTATTCGGCAGTGTGCCAATTATTTCATGTTTATTTAATCTGTATGACAACATTATAAAATGGATGCTTTTCTCTTCACAGATGAGGAAGCTGAGACTTGGTGAAAGTTGTCACTTGACCCAGGTCTCAGAATTGATGAGTGACAGAAATGAGATACCCAGTCAGATGTGTCTGAATCTAAATCTGTGCTTCACACTCCCAAAGAGCTTTGAAGTGATTTTCAATGTCTTTTCCAAGAGACCAAAGAAAAATTCAAAGTCTTTTTTTGTCAATTTGGCATCTCTGGATGTGAATTAAGAAACGATTAAATAATCAAGGGATTTCATAATTTCAAATATAAAAGAAAATAATCCACCATGCAAATAATGTTTCAAATATGATTTAACAGCATAACAAGAAAAATCTAATCTTCCATAAATGTGTCTGTAACCCACATGTTAACCTTGGTGGCTCAGTAATCCTGAGAATTGAGAGGAAAAAAAAAACTAGCATATTTTATGCATAATAAATAGTGTGTTTTTATCAAATAAATGTGCACAAATCAATGAGAAACTAATAAAAGGAAATTTGCATGAAGTGATGTGACATCTATTTAAGATCATGAAAGACCACCACGGATGCATCCATGAATTCTACTGAGCAATATAAAAGCACACTTGAATTGGAGATACTCATTAGGTCTTAAATCACAGTCTTCAGTATCGTAGGGACAAATTCCTGATTTTAATGGAGTAATTCAACTCTATCACAATTCCATAATTGAGAAATATATAAAGAGATTTTATAATTTAATCAGGAATAAAAAATTGTGAGATTAGACAGTAAAGTTCTAGATAAAATATGATAAAGGTCATGCACTATATTAAACTGCATTATCTCTAATTTTTTTTTAATTTCAAAATGTTACATAAATGAAAATGTGTAGTATGCAATCTTTTGGGGTTAACTTTTTTAACTCGGTATATTTCCCTGAAGATTCATCCAGGTTGCTGTATGTATCAATAATTCCTTCTTATTACTGCGTAGTTTTAGGAATAAAGCTGGTATGAACATGTGTGGGTACGTTTTTGTGTGAATAGAAGTTTTCATTTATCTGGGATAAATGCCCAAAAGTGAAATTACTGTTATATGGTAACCTGTGTGTTTTACAGAGTAGCTGTACCATTTTACCTTCCCATCAGCAAGTTTCTCTGCATCCTCACGAGCATTTCTTTCTCCTTTCTTTCTTTCTTTCTTTCTTTCTTTCTTTCTTTCTTTCCTTCTTTCTTTCTTTCTTTCTCTTTCTTTCTCTTTTCATCAGTTACACACATTCCTAGGAAATATAGCAGCAAAGGGGCTTACAAACTTCTCTTGCAGAATCTGATTGAAATGATCAAGGAGAAATGAAAAATGGGGTAGACACTTCACTGGTTTCAAAACTAGTTAATAATGTCAAATATATAGATAAAGGAAATTCTGTCACATATGGAGGACTTTGTGGGAAAGATGATAGGAATCAGCCTATACTTCTATTTTCTGAGAGAGTTCTGGCATGTTAAATGAGTTTGTATAGAGAAGTGTTGACAAATTACTCCATAGTTCCGTAATTTGAGGGGCACAAGGTGAAAGCATTTAGAAGCCACGTGACATACTGGTGCTACTTTACTCACATTTCTTTTCTTGACTTCAAAAGACCTATAGTATTTAGAGCCATGGTGTACTTCATTTCCATCTCTCTGTCTCCCTCCCTCTCTTTCCTTTAATTTCCTGAAAAGTTCAAAGAAGTTGTTATCCCCCCACAATTTTCTTTTCTGTCTTGGGGTATGCAATGAAAATATCATTTCCTCATCTCTCTTTTGCGTGCTTTATGTATTTTCTTTTTCTTTCTTTCTTTCTTTCTTTCTTTCTTTCTTTCTTTCTTCTTTCTTTCTCTTCCTTCCTTTCTTTCTCTTTCTCTCTTTCTTGCCCAAAATTTACACAAATATTTCATTTAATGCCATAATTTTTCTATTTATTTATCTTTGAATGGATTCAAATTGACCCAGGCATGCTAAGTGTCACAAGTTAGTACTAGAGAAGTCTTCCTGAATGACTCATAAATCTTTATCTGCACTGCTAAAATACTTACAGAAGAACAAAGGAATTACAGAAGACTCTTTTTATCAAAAACTATGCAAGCCAGAAGCAAATGGAATGACATCTTGAAAGTGAGAAAAGAGAAAACAAAAACTGTGGACCGAGAATTCTATAACTGAATAAAATATCTATCAAAGTGGAGCGATAACAAAGCATTTTACAGGCAAACACATAGCATTTAGACAAAGCCAAAATTATTAGCAGCTTAGCTACAAGAAATTTTAAACTAAATTCCTTAGGCAAGGGCAACATATCAGACAGAAACAAGTATAAACAAAGAAATGAAGATCTCTGGAAATGGCTAAAATAAAGGTAATTATAACAGATATTTATTATTATTTAATTAATCTAAAAATTGTATATTGAAAGCAAAAAAATAGTAGCAATATACGTTGGATTTACACCATATGTAAAAGTAAACTGTATGGTGACAGTAACACACAAGAAAGGAGGGAGGAATGGAGATTATACTGTTGCAAGGCCCTTACTCTCCATCTGAAGTGGTATGATATTTGAAACTGGCTTCAGAGCTGGATCATTTGAGTTCATTCATAAATTTAAGGGAAGTAGATGGAACTGGGTCATTTAGTATTATAAGTGCTAGGAATTATACTTTACATTCATTTTGAAAACAATATTTCTGTTACTCATTGTTTGTGGTGCTAAAGAATACTGAATTTCAGAAATAATAGAAGTTGTATATATGTACAATGGAATAGTGTTTGGCGATGAAAAAGAATGAAATCTCGCCATTTGCAACAATGTGGATGAAACTGGAGGTTATTATGCTAAGCAAAATAGGTCAGAGAAAGACAGATATCGCATGATTTCACTCATATGTGGAATTTGAGAAACTTAACAGATGATCATAGAGGAAACGAAGGAAACTAAGATAAAAACAGAGAGGGAGGCAAACCATAAGAGACTCTTAAATGCAGAGAAGAAACTGAGGGTTGATGGGGGTGGGGAAAATGGATGATGGGCATTAAGGAGGGCCCTTGTTGGGATGAGCACTGGGTGTTATTTATAAGTGATGCATCACGGTATTCTATTCCTGAAGCCAAGACTACACTGTATGTTAACTAACTTGAGAATAAATTTTTTTTTAATTTTTTTTAACATTTATTTATTTTTGAGACAGAGAGAGACAGAGCATGAACGGGGGAGGGTCAGAGAGAGAGGGAGACACAGAATCGGAAACAGGCTCCAGGCTCTGAGCCATCAGCCCAGAGCCTGACGCGGGGCTCAAACTCACGGACCGCGAGATCGTGACCTGAGCTGAAGTCGGACGCTCAACCGACTGAGCCACCTAGGCGCCCCACTTGAGAATAAATTTATCAAAAAAAGAAATAATATAAATCATCTTTAGAAGAAATTTAAATCTAGGTTTGTAATCACACTTGAAAATCTTAACCCATCATTTCCCATGTCTTCTAAGCACATTTACAAAGTTTTGGAGAGGAGGTAAGTCAGCAAAGTTTCACTAGGAAAGCAATAAAAAATCTGCTGTAGCATATAATGAAAATAGTCCCCCTACATAAAAATAAAAAGCTTTGCACAGCAAAGGAAACTATCAACAAGTTTGTCAAAAAAGTTAAATAAAGTATATATACCTTAGTACAACAACTTTTTAAGAGATATATAAATAATACATTGATGAGAATGTGTAGCAACTTTATCCTTCATAGACAAATATTAGACATAAAACTAATGTCTTTTAATCAGTGAATGAACAAACTGTATGTAGTACACCCATATAATGGAATACATGAAATACTACTTAGCAACAAAAAGAAATGTTTACTTATTGCAGTCGTTAAACTTTGATAAATATTTCAAGCATTAACGTTCACTCCCTTCAAAAAGACTTTACCTTTCACATATCTACTAAAACCAAGAAACTACTCTTTTTTGAAAATTTATATATGTATATATGTGTATTTTTTTTTTTTTGAGAGAGAGAGAGAGAGAGAGACAGAACGCGAATGAGGTAGAGGTAGAATGAGAGGGAGACACAGAATCTGAAGCAGGCTCCAGGCCCTGAACTGTCAGCACAGAGCGTGATGTGGGGCTTGAACTCATGTACCACTAGATCATGACCTGAGCCAAAGTTGGCTGCTTAATTAACTGAGCCACCCAGGTGCCCCATCAAGAAACTAGTCTTAATACCATCTTCCCTTTATTGTATTTCTCTCAGAGAAATACACATATTTGTTTGGGTTTCTTTGCATGAACGTATTTGTGTAGAATCTGATATGTAATTTTGTATTGATTTGTAAATGTTATAATACAGTTATATGCATATATATGCATAGTTGTATATAGTTATATATAGTTATAGAATATAATACGTTATATATGTACTATAATTCATAAGTAGAGTATAATTTTCTTGGAAAGAGAACTTATATATTACTGTTTGTCTTTTTCTAGTCCATATATTATTATCAACATGGCTAACAAGAAAAAGGAGATAAAATAGAGACTAGAAAAACCTTTAACATATGAAGCTTAAAAATCTTTAAGATCAAAATTTTCTAAAACTATGAATATCCAGAAATCTTTTAAAAAATTTTTTTTAATGTTTGTTTTTTATTTTTGAGAGAGAGAGAGACAGAGTATGAGTGGGAGAGGGGCAGAGAGAGAGAGAGGGAGACACAGAATCTGAAACAGGCTCCAGGCTCTGAGCTGTCAGCACAGAGGCCGACGCAGGACTCGAACCCACGAACCGCGAGATCATGACCTGAGCTGAAGTCGGACGCTTAACTGACTGAGCCACCCAGGTGCCCCTGAATATCCAGAAATCTTAAAGAATATTTAAAATTATAAATATGATCACTTTAGTCATAGATGGAGAAACTGAGGTTATCCACATGGTGTGAGAAGGATCACTAGAACCCAGGCCTGTTGACTCCTCAATCAAAACAATGGTTTTTACAGTCCATATTGCTGAAAAAAAAAATAGCTCCCCAATAAGTCAACCATAATTTGTTTGATAAATAAGACCACAAGAGGAAAAATTTGAAAGAACTGCAAAGTTGAAAAAGATATTAAGAAAGTAAGTATAGTGAATTCTACATGTCATTAAAATTATTTGTCAGTTTTATCAGTTCAAGGAAAAATAAATTTGGGGCCACAGTGGCAAACTTGCTTCATAACTATACACTACAGATCTGTCCACTTAGTACGTCTTTAATTGAACAAACGAATCTAAATGAATGACAATTCAACATTGGCCATTGACATGGAAGGTTCAGGGAGGATGCCAGTGCCTTACTGAGACAGAGCAGGGGGAAATAGGAAAAATCAACAGCACTGATTGGTCTTTATTTGAAATTGTGATATTTTGTTCATTATGAATTTTCTAAGTTGGTTTTCACTTTTATAAATATTACAGCATAAATTATGTGCCTTCATACTGAGTTTTTCGGCAACTCCCTATGTTTTATGTTCCAAGACAAGTTCCTCCATCTCACCCTAGCCCTGGCCATGAGGGATGGTCCAAAATAGTCTCACTAGTAAAATCTTTGCCTGTGTGATGCTTTCATTGTAAAACAAAACAAAACAAAAAGTCAATATGTGATGAATAAGATGCCAAACCATATTTATTTTATATTCAGTTAATTATAGAAATCTTTGCATACTGAAACTACAGTGGCTATAAAGCATTTGAGATATAAACTTTTGTTTTATTACGAAAGAGCAGAGCATTTCTTCCCACGAATAACATAAGGGAATAAGGGCAATTAGCAGCTTAGGGTTATGCATTTCCCTGTTTCTAGAGAATAGAGGTCATTGGCTGAAAATGAGGCAAAAGATAATTTTTAATTCTCCCTCAACCCCTGCCCCTGCTACTAATGCCCCTGGGAGAAAAATGCTGGAAGATTGCCAATCCAGTCAATTTTTCATTGTCCAAGGGTCATCGTGGAGAGAATCCATCAGCAATACAGGAGACACAGGCCTCGACCCAGTAAGGATAGCACAGTGTGAGAAAAATTCATGCGCAGACAGCAAAGATCCTTTCACAGCCCTTTAACTGGATCTCTTTTATAAAATGTATTATCATCTATTTTAAAATACAGTTGTGAGAATATATATTTGTCTCCCTTGATACAGTGTCTGATACTTCTTTATATCATCTGCAGCACTGTAATTGAGTGGTAACTTTTGAATGAATATTGGGTAATTGAGAATGATTTAACAAAGGAATTCTCCTCATCCAGACTAAACTCTAAACACATATTTTAGAAAAACATTTTCAAAGGAAAGTATGATACCATGCATTCTAACTGGTCCTGAGTTAATGCACAATTAACTTAGTTATTATCTCAAGCAGAATCTTAAATAGATCTGAATTAGAACTGATATCTGGAACATTCTACTGCATTAAAAAAGTCATTCAGTTACATGTGCAAGTGTACCAAGTTAGGTCTGCTCCTCTATTTTGATTTGGAAGACCAAAGAAAGAAAAACAGTTTGGGACATATATACCAGTAGAGGCTCATCATCCTAAACAAAGAGAAAGTGAATACTAGAAAAAGCAGAGAGAAAGAGAGGGAAAAGAAGTAAATCACCTTGACAAATTCCAGGAAAAAGCTACTTGAAACTGTGAAAATTATTACTTAATTACATCTACTTGAAGGAACTACTTGTTGGAAGCAGGTTTCTGAACAGGATATCTTTAATTAAATCAAATATTTTGATGGGAAGCTATCATTAATTCAATTATGAATAAAAAGAAATATTCAAAATGAAGTTTTTCATCAGTAAAATACTCCAATTACAATGAAAAATATTTTTTTTCAATTAAAATTCACCAAAGATATAACTGCTGACTTCCACATATTGTCAAACTCATTTTCAATCACTGGCCAAATTTAGTTGACTTTCATATTATTTGTTTTCATTTGTTTCTTAATTATCCTTTTCTATTTAGTTTTACTTATTTTTATAATACATATTCAAAATTGTTCCCTTTACCACATTGTTTGTGCTTTAAAGTTCCTCTGCTAGTTTCTTTTTCTACAATTACATCCTAGTTAACCACATTGGTTTCTATCCTTTGTTTATAATTTTACAACACGAATTTAATTCTAGTTTCTCCCACAGGGTCAAAAATGTTCCCCTTTTTTCCTGAAGTATTATTTCCGGGCATTCTTAAGTTCCATTCCCTTAGGGTGCCTCTTGTTTTACTCAAGCTTTTCCCACATTCATAAATGAACCAACTGTAATGTTTCAGCAAGGTTTAACAACTGTACCAATCATTTAAAAATACTTGTTCCCAATTTGGCTCTTATTATTCAAAATATTTGCATACTTTTATCAAATTCATTAGGACAGAAGTGACAGTCTTCACAATGAAATCTACTCACATGGAAAATAAAAACCCAGGAATGTCTTGTGTTGGACATGTGATAACCTTTTCTAGTCTGGGAGGTGTGTGATTCAATACCTTCTTCTCGTTGACTGTCTTGGACAGATGTATTGGAGCATGGTATAATATTTTGAAAAAGATTGTTTAGCCATTTGATCAATTTTTTTGCACTGGATGTTTGTGTGTGTGTGTGTGTGTGTGTGAGAGAGAGAGAGAGAGAGAGAGAGAGAGAGAGAGAGAGGAAAACTGAGACCGCCTGACTGTCTAGAATTACACAATACTGTCTGTGAAAACAGAAATTGTGTTCTTTGTCTCTGTTACCCAAAAAAATTCCAGAAGAAACTATTAGAAATGTCATTATCTTGACATTTTATGTCAACAAACTTGGCTTATTAAAAAAAAAACTGAGCAAAATATGTTTAGCATTGGCACATGGCAGATGCCAGAAAGTTTCATAGTGAATGAATAACCTTTCCAACATAGCTGGCCTTAGGTGCGGCGCTGACAGTGAGTGCTTCTCTCTCATCTGTTCACATGCTGGCAGTAACCTTTCAGTGAACCAGCAAATACAGCAATGTGCTAAGTAGGGCTCTCAGAAGGCACTGCACGAGCAAATTGTCAGAAAGTAGGAGCTGCTAATGGTGAAACCACAGACTTGCTATTTCCCCAAGTCTCTGTAGATTTGTTATTTGGCCTTTCTGGTCCTCAGACTTCTTATCTGCAGAATGTGAGTTCTGGCCTGGATCTCTGGTGTTCAACTGAATTTTGTGGAGTCTCATGAGTGAGGTAAGATGCCTGAATGGCTGCCTGACAGGATGAGAGAAAGACTCAGGAAGTAGGACCCTGGACTTTAGGATCCTGTAATCCACTGGATGTTCTCTGTTTGGTATTATCTCCTATGGATAGCAGGGCTCCATATAAGATACTGTTTAAAACAATGTTTTGACAACTAAACATATTTGAAAAACACCCAATGTCTTTTTTTTTCCATTTTAAAAACTGATTCTTGATGGACTAAATATAACATGAAAAATATAATAAGCCATATGTCGTTTTCATCGTACTTTTCCCATTTATAAGTCTTCCCCAACCCACTATCTCATTTAGTCTTGTCTTAGGAGAGCAGATGGGATCACCACTTTGCAGCTGAGGAACCAGAGGCTCAGAAGCATGGCCTGGCCTGTGCTGATGATATAGGGACTGGACTCCAGACTCCTCTCCTAGAATCTGCTCTACTCCACCATTTCTCCTCCTCTTGTGGCATATCTCATATGCCATTCTCTAGCCTAACCTGGACTTGTCATCTAACAGAATGGCCTGGGCTAATGTTCTTGTAGGACATCTTGACTAAATGTTCATAAACTATTCATGTAGTTTTATAGGAATTACACAAATAAATAAATTTATCCCCACACCGATGTTTTCACTCAGTGTAAGTACAATTTGTGGATTTTTCAGTCCCAAATAAAGCTCTCTACTGCCTCTACAAAACATAGCTGAATGATGTTCACAAGATACTGGATGCTTGTGGTAAACCTGCTTCACCTATTTTCTCCCACAAGTCGTGTTTACCAAGAGTCCATTGTGTTTTTCCCGAACATTGATCATGTCAGTTTTTCTTACTATTATAATCATACAATTAATTATGTGTTATAAGAACCTATGAAACATGACTTTGAAAGAGTGTGTGTGTGTGTGTGTGTGTGTGTGTGTGTGAAATGTTGAGTGCTTTGAAACATTGCAGGGAGATGTCATTAAAAATGCTATGGTCGGGGGGTACCTGGTTGGCTCAGTTGGTTAAGTGCAGACTTTGGCTCAGGTCATGATCTCACAGTTTGTGAGTTCAAGCCCTGCATCAGGCTCTGTGCTGACAGCTCAGAGCCTGGAGCCTGCTTGCTTCAGATTCTGTGTCTCCCTCTCTCTCTCTCTGCCCTTTCCCCTGCTCGTCCTCTGTCTCTCTCTCTCTCTCTCTCTCTCTCTCTCAAAAAAAAAAAAATAAACATTACAAAATGCTAATGGATTAGATTTTTGTGGGAAATTCATAACAAATTTTTTAAAAAGTGTAAAGATATAGAAGGGTACTGCCCTCACAAGTAATTATCATTTTGTTCAGCTAGTTTCAAACAATGCCAAACAAGCCTATTATATTGCCTTACAGATATTCAACTTTTCCCTTTTAACCAAGTCCAACACCTGATCCTTACAAAATTTATAGGTGATAATTAAGGAATGAATCAGCTATTTAGATACTAGGGGGCTTGTTTTTCATTAACTTAATTACATTCTCAAATGGTCAAAAGATTTTATTTATCATTGTTTATTGTCATCATATACCCTGTCATCGTTACCCCAAGGCTTGCAGGTCAGACTGCCCAAGTGCAGACAATGAGAAAATCTAGTTGAACAAAAATATCCATAACACTGAATGTAAAGTAGTTATCGGCAATCAGGAAAACTGGCATCAATCCAGAAAATACTTTTTCTTGTTCCATCGTGAGATGAGAATATATTCAACCTTTAAAGTATGCATTTTAAGTCTGTGACCTAAAAATCTGTGAATTAATGTTGAATTTTCATTACTTGCAAAGGAAGATGTTTACATTTCTGAGAAGTAAAATATAAAAAGCAGCCATTAGACTGATGTCTCCTTAAATTTACAGGTGAAGAACGAAATAATGTTCATATGAAGAGTTCTGAGAATTCTGGGAGCAAAAATGAGACCTCAACTCTCCCTGAAGTGTCAGTGATGACTTTTACAGAGCAGACATTTGAGCTGAGGCTAAGAGAACAAGTTTCAAGGTAGGTAAGAGGTAAAAGCAAGAATAGAGGTAGAGAAGAGCCATGTGAGAAATCAGAGGCTCAGTGTGGAACGAGTATGAAGGGCAGTGCAAAGGATGGTAAAACAAAGACGGGAGAGGAGCTGGAGATGGAAAGATGACTTTCTAAGAAAGTAGTTTTCACTGTTTCCCCAGGTTTGCCTTAGAGCGGTTTTTATGCTTTCCGTCTAGGTATGAATGTGTGACCATGTGATTACTATGTAAAAACCATACTCAGCTGATTGTTGGGAAAGCAATGTTTCACGTTGAGGAATAAAAGGGAAAGAAGACATCTATCATATTTTCATTGATTATTCAGTGCCAGGCATGGAACTAGGCATTGTTTACATCTCACACAAAAGGTCTATGAAATAGATATCATTTCTTCACTTTAAAGATAAGTTGACTCAGTCTTAATTATGTTGTGTGACTTACTTCAAAATTCCCTAACTAATTAGTGGCATAACCAGGACTTGATCACAGACTGTCTAAATTAGGAACGTACAATGAAAAGTAATTAGCGATCTAGGCCACCTCTTGATGGCCTTTCGAACACAAAGCCCAGGGCTGTAGCAGTTAAAGGCATTATGGTTATGGGCAAAATTCTATGCAGAGCTATGTTAGAGGGACAGGAGAGGAATAGGAAAGAAAGTGGTACAGACTTTTGCTGGGGTCCACATCAACCTTGGCTCAGCCCATGGTATGGGAGGACCACAGGGGGGCCTAGGATTTAGGTAGATGTAGACCTTTCTGGAGCCCACACTGCATGCAGGTGCCTGACATCCTGACTGGCTGGAGAAGGCACACTTGACCGGGCTCACTGATGACCTGGATACCTTAACCATTCACCCTATACTAAAGGTCCAGTTACACAGATAACTCCATTACCACAGACTGGCCTTTTCTCTTTACTTTGAATACACTGAGAACTGAGACCCAAACCAGAGACGTGGATCCTATCAGGTTCATCATCCCAGGAGGACTGACCTTTTCATACATAATATGATGGCCTAGAGATGTCATAGTGATGGTCACGACAGGCACCCCAGGAATTTTCTGCCTCCCCCCACCCCCTTACCTTTGCTGCCAAAAGAGAGGTCCAGGCCACTATCACTCATAAAGAGTGAGCCACCTCCCCCCCATCATCCAACCACCCATTTTCATATGTATAAACACCAGTGCGTTATGTCCCCAAGGATCAGCTCAGAGGTTTTATATGTTATTGATAATTTATCCCAAAGAATAAACAAATGTGATCAGTTGTGAACCATGCTTCTTAAGTCATAAATGCTGACATACATGTGAAAGGGAAGCAGTAATTGTGTATATGAATTATATTTGCTTCTGAGCATTTATTTAACCTTTTAAAAATTATTCTTATAATATGTATAAGGAGTAACAGTAACCACATGGCATTTAAAATGTATAATTCAGTGTACAGAAAGATGTATGAGGATTGTATGTGTTCTGAATTTGCTATAGAGACAAAGTTCTAATAAAACTTATGGAGATTTTTCAAGTCGGTGTTTAGTCACAAACTATATGTTCCTCTCCCAAGAGTTTTATCATTGCACTTGTGGATTTTGTATCTGACAAAATGTTAATTGTACATATTAACATATATAAAACAATAATTAGTAGCCATTATAATTGTGTTAGTAGCTGTAAAAATAATATAATGTTGCAATAATACAATTGTATTATTTAACTTTATTATAATAAATGGGGTTAGTAATGGAAATGTATTAGAATTTTCATTTAAGGAGTAACTAATTCATCTTTCTGGTTTATATTTTAGAAAAATAAACTAAAATCTATAACGTAGTTATAATACTTTTGTTTAATTTGACCAAATTATTGTAAACTTTAGGAAGCTAGAATTTAAATGTTTTGGATTCTTCTTCCAAAGAAGGGAAGAAGATGGTTAAAAAATCTTAATTAAGTATGATGTCTTAAAACATAAATACCTTGCTTGTCATGATATGCTTATGCAAACGAGAATATAAATTCAGTTCCTGGCAGCATGATTAAAGTATTTATATCAACCCTCAGGGGATGTTGTGGCAAAGGGGTTATAAGTTTCTTTAGTTTGCCATACATGGAATAATTATTCTCTTGCTTTCACCATTTGGCCCTGGGCCTTATAGGAAAATCAAAGCAGAACATGGTCCAGGTGTCTCAAAGAACTCCTATGGCTAGTGTGAAAAATAAGTTTCCCTGAAACCATTGTTTAAAATTATAGCAGCACCAGGATAATTATTATGGAAACAATAAAAGGGATTTGTGTAAGAAACAAGTGATGGGTTTAAGATTCCTTGGTGGACATTAGGAACAAGTCAGTTTGAGAAGCCTGGGTCGCAAGTAGAAACAGTTAGACATTGTCATCCTATGTCCACTCCAGATGGTTAGCCTTATCTGTACTTTGACTTACAGTGATAGGAGGCATGTATGTAGTTTTCTTTTTGAAATCTGAAAGTCCGTTCAGGGTTTGTAACAGAATCCTTAATGTATAGGGCTTATACTGTATATTTTTGAAAGAGGGACTCTCTTCTGGAATAACATATTGGAAAAAAAATAAACAAATGCAAACTTCCCAACTAGAATATCTACTTCATACCACTGCAAACAACAACAATGAAAAGTACCTATCAGGTTGGGTTTTTCCTTCTTTATACAGATGTCTCTGTCTTCATCCAAAATGTATTTTTCCCTTCTCATTTATTGTGGTCCTTTTGTTTTAGATGATGGAAAGTTTTTTTAACTGCAAATTATTTTCATTAGATATAATTTAAATTCAGCTGATCATAAGTCTTTCTCACTTCCAATGACATTTATTCTCTCGATAGTTCCTGTCCAAATATAAAATGGCTTAGTAGACTTTCATTACCAAATCTTCTTATATAATTATCCTCATCGGGTACACCGTGGTTGTACATTGAATTAAGGCTTACTAAAATAGAGACTATTTTTTCCAACAAAGTGTGTTTATGAGAAAATATGCCCGCTATGTAGGAAAAAATAAGCACATATTGAAATAGGTCACCAGTGGGAGAATACACGGAGAGATAAAATAAAATTACATTATCACACTGGCACAAAATCCACCTCCCCCACACCTCACCCCCTGCTATTTTTTCCTTCCAAAGGCACGGACAAGGCAGGACCAAGGTGTTCATTTATCTACTCATCTCTGTGTACCCATAGGAAATACGTAAGACGCACTGAGGCCTATAAAGCTGATGTGACTTTTCCTAGGACACACAGTTTATAACTGGTAGAGGCAGGACTGGAATTCAAGCCTCTGATTACCACTATCATCTATTATTTATTCTCTTCTCACTCTGGCTGGAATTACATGTAAGGATCACGCACATCAAGAAGCATACTAAGTCCAGGAAGACGATGCAATCTCTCAGAGAAAATGTAAGAAGTTAGAAGAAAAACGTTTAAGGCAGAATCCTAGGCTGTGCCAGTATTCAAAACACAGGGAGAAGTAGGGGTGCTAATAAAAGTGATGATTAAGAAAGGGCCAGGGTGCCCACAGGAAAGCCAAGAGACAACAGAACCATGAATGTTAAGGAAGAAGGAAATTTTGAAAGGAAATATACAATATTACGAAAGGATTCAAGGTCATGCTTTCTTCTTGAAACTCTTCTTTGCTTCTGTGATATCACATTCTCCTGTTTATTTGTTTATTTACTTCCTTATGCCTTCCTAGCTATGCTTCATCCTACTTTGCTGGTTGCTCCATTCCTGGTGAGCCTCTAATTTTTAAATGCATCAGATCTAAGTCTTGGGCTCCCCTTCTTTTTTCTATCTATAGTCCCTAAATGACCCGATTCAGTCCCACCACCTTAAATATCCTCCACATGCTGATGACCCCAATTCTGTGTCTCTAAGATCTGCTTCTCCTGAGAAGTCCTGACTTGTATATACAAAGTTTTCCTTGCCATTTACATATACTTTTCAAACTCAACATGTCAGTTCCAGATTCTCACCCCCAAAACTGCTTCTTTTCAAGCCTCCTCCATCTCAGTGAATGATACTAGATATCGTCTGTTGCTTACATTAAAATTCTAAGTTTCCCATAATTATTCTTGGCCTCTTCAACATACTATATCCAACCTAGCTCTGTTTACTCTAATTAAAAGTCACATCCTGAATGTGTATTCCACTCCTCTTTTTCTCTACCATCACTAGTTTAATCCTAACATCATCTTCTCCTTTCTTGACTCCTGTAATTATCCCTCTACTGTTTTCTCTTTCCATTCTTGATCATCCATCATCTATTCTTCAGAGAGAAGAGGAAACTGATTTAAAACATGATTCAGATCTTATTTCCTCCCTATTTAAAACCCATGCATCTCTATCTCAATTAAATTCAAGCCATGATTATGCTCTGGTCAGCACAGTGCTATAGGATTTAGCCCTTACCTAATACTTCAATGTCACTGTGCACTACTTTCTCCTTGTTAATTTTCTTCCAACGTCACAGAGCTTTTATGTCACTGTTGGGCTTTAAATATGACAAACCCACTTCCATTTCAAGGCATTTGATATTGCTTTTCTTTTACTTGGAAGACTTTCCCTTGATCTTTGCATGGGTAATTATTTCTTGTCACTCAAATGTTACCATATATGTCAACTTCTGAGAGAGGCCTTCACTGGGCAGTCAGGCATCACCTAGTGCATTACCCTATTTTAAATATCTATATGGCATCCTACTATCTGATATTTCCTCTGTCTATTCTCTAAAAATGTAAGCTATCTGAAAACAAAGTCTTTACTTGATCCCAGAATTATACCTGATATAGCACATATTTAACATGTATTGACTGAAATAACAATAAAATATTTTTATCAGGTGGTCGTTGGATGCTTTAGATATGATATGGAGTTGGAATACGAGTTGAATGAACTAGGCATATTTTTTTCCCCATATAACCAACTGTCTACTCAGTTGTTTGATACAATATTAGGGCTATGGAAGTGGACAAGGCAGTCACAGGCCTTGTTCACTGGAGAAAGGAGAGTCATTTAAATAAAATCACATAATTTACATATAATTTGAATATAATCACATAATATTTGCTCTTGTCATAAGATTTATGGGAGAAAAATGCATTGTGCTTTGAAGCATGTAACCAGGGGATGTAACTATCTAGATATCAGGGAATATAATCTAAAGAAGTGGAATTTAAGAGCCACATAAGGTTCTGACGGATGAGTGGGAATCTGTAATACTATTTCTTGGTGACCACTTTTTTGTGTTATGTAAATAATGAGAATATAATTATACCCAAGGGATAGAAATGCCTTATCTAATTATTAGCCATGAGAAATATGTATCTCTCACTACAGATGACTGAAGCAATAAATATATTTGGTTTTCTGATTTAAAAATAGGTCTTATAAGAGCTTAGTAGGAGTACATTTTCTGAAAAGTCATTGATATGGTATTAATTAATATATGGAATTACGGTACTTACAAATTTAGGTACCAGATGGTAGTCTGTCATGAATGCTCCAAAGGTCGATTTCCTGTTAGACACTGTCTCTCTCTGTGCAGTTTTCAATTTCAATAAGTTTTATGAAAGCATAAAAACTTTTTAAGCAAAAGAGATAAAATTTGTATCTTTCCTGCCATTTGTTTCTATTATAATTATTTTCCACAGCCAATGACATCAGAAATAAATTTGTTTCCATGTCTGCTTCAGGCAAGGTTTTGAAGTCCTAGATATATGAGATTTTTATTTTTATATTATATAAAGCCCTGATAGAGCTGAATTCATATTTTTTTTTGGATGAGAAACATTGCTACAGATCATCTAGTCAAACAGATTAAAAATAGCAGGGTGAGGAAGGGGAAAGAGAGACAAAAGTAATGTTAATGTTCATGGAGGTGAAGGAATTTTCTAGTAAGTACCGGGCTAGTTAGAAAACACAGAATTCAGTAATTTATTCACTAAATTCTACATCTGAAACTAATATTACACTGTATGTTAACTAACTGAAATTTAAATAAAAACTTAAAGCTAAAAACAAAACAAAACAAAAAACAAGGAATTTGTCTTAACATCTATGCTCTTGTCATGACATCAACAAAGGAAATACAGAAATATTTCATAGTATTATTATAATTTTCTATTACTTTTTCTAGTTCCAAAAAACCTAAGATCCATGTTCTTCACAGTATATAAGGCCTTCCTTACCCTATTGGCTATGCATTACCTTCTGGCCCACTTTCTACTACTCCCTCCTTAAAATCTTGTATTTCACGAATACTTGTATTTTACTAAAAGAGAGGTGTGTTTTTAAACCCTTATGCTTTTCTCATGCTGTTCTTGTGTCTAGAATGACTTTCCTGGGCCTTCTCTATCAGACAAACGCTGAATTCTCCACTCCTACAGGAAATGATCCCCCACCCTAGGCAGGGTTCAATGTCTTCTTTAGATGCTTCCACAGAAGTCCCGGTTTCCTCCTAAATATATAATGTCTTTGAGAGAAATCAAGGTATCTTGCTTTGTCATTATATGTTCAATATGTATCATAGTGCCAGGTGCATATTATGTCCTTCCCATTGCTTTGGATTAAAGAAAATTAACACCCTGAAGTCATTAACTTATTTACTCGAACCTTTATTTTACCTGAGAAATGATATGATTCACTTCTATGCTTATTATTTGGACAGTAATTTAAAATTTATTTTTACATATTATATTTAAATTATTCCTTAAAATTTACATATTTGATTTCTGCTTAAAGCTAACTTCAATGTTACTGAATCTAATTTTTGTCTCCCCTGGTTTATTTTTAATATTTTCATTTCAATTGAATATATTTGGGAAAAAATAACTGCTTTTAACAGTGTAGAAAAAAAAATCAAGCTGACAATTTTATATTTGCAACTCTAAATCACCAATTTCTAAGTCATAGAATCTTAGAATTGAAGAGTATTATAGGGCTGAACCCATCCAATAGTTAATAACTCATGATGAATAATTCATCCTAGTTATTATCAGAAGAGCTGTGTATGTTGCACTACAGCCAAACTCTTTCAACTATACAGTGATGTCTTTTCTGCTGCATATTTGCTAAAAGTTAACTATGCCAATAAGTATCAAAAGCCTAAAAGCAAGATAGTTCACTCAATTGGGAGATTGTTTTCTCATCCCGATAGCTTACTATACTTTCTTCAAATTATAGAGCAAGTTATTGAGAAAGCCCTGGGCCTGGCTCAGTAATTAATAAGTATGTATGTACTTTTTTTAGCAAATTTGGAATTAGTTTTCCTGTCTTGAGATCCAACTTATTAAAGATCTGCCCCTGACATCACACAGCTATGCATGAGGTATACCATATTGTTCTAGGCAATCCCGTATGAAGAAGGAGTCTAAGTGTATTTTAATTTCCTCCCAAACTGGAGGACTTGAGAGCTTGCAAGTTTCTGCTTCTCCCTCTGACGATGCCTCCTTGTCTTGCTGTCAATTGCTGGATATTTCTTCGAATAGAACATGATGAGCTGTTCTGTCTGACTATAGTTTCCAACCATGGTCATGCCCTACACACTAGTTTGGCTCTCTTTCATATTGATCTTGGTCTAAAGCAAAATTTATTCTATCTCTTTAGAAACTGCACTATGGTATAGCGGTTACCAAATGTGACACCAGCGCTACGGACAGATCAATAACCCAAAACTCAGCTCTGCCCTGGTAGATTTCCCCACGACACCATTGCTCGTATCACTGAGATTTATCATGTTTGAAGGCTAAGCTGGCCAGGTTATAACAACATGAGCTGCACTTACTCAGGTCTGTAACTAAAAATCTCAAAACGTTTGATCTTGAAACACTGGGATAATTCCTGAAAACCTGTTGCTGTGATGGTACCTGAAATAAAACAATTAAAAAAAACCCAATAACTGCAGAAGATACAGAAATATTAAACAGTAGTCAATAACTTTGACATGTATTTGATTCCTAGTCTTAACTTCAGTTCTCCTTTAATATGACAAAATTTAACATGAATTTTACCATCTGATCCATTTTCAAGTGTACAGCTCATTATCCTCACTTACACTCACCCTGCTGTGGGGCCATCTACATCATCTTTCCAAACTGAAATCCTGTGCCCATTAAACACCAGCTCCCTGGAAACTACCATGCTTTTTTGTCTCTATAAATTTGACTACTTCATGTGCCTCAAACAGGAGGAATTATACAGTATTTGTCCTCGTTTTCATTGTCCTCAAGGTTCATCCATGTTGTGGCATGTGGCAGTTTTCTTCTTTTTTACAGCTGAATAATATTCCATGTATATCACATCATATATATATACATATGTGTGTGTGTATATATAATATATAAATATTTTTTAACAAATAAATGTAATTATATATTTATATACATAATATATAAATATATATAATAATATATAAATATTTGTATAATAAATATATTTATATATATTTATATATATGTGTGTGTGTATATAATATATAAATATGTATAAAATAAATATATATATAAACATATAATATATTATATAATATATAAATATTTTTATAATAAACAAATATATTTATATATATTTTATATATATTTATACATATATAAAATATATAATTTTACTTATTTTGACTTCTTCAAGTGTAGAAATAATCTGCACATACACACACAAAGGAGTGTTTAGTAGCAGCATTGTGGATAATGTTGACAGCACAAAGAGAGTCTAGATGTCCATCCATGAGGAAAAGAGCTACACAAATTATGGACTGTCAATAGGATAAAATGTCATTTAATATAGAGATATAAAAAATGAATCGACATATAATGAGATTGTTAAGAGCTTGTTGCTTGGGTTATAGAGCCAGTGCCGCCTCTTACAAACTGGGTTAACTCAGAAAGTTGCTGGAGTTCACTGAGCCCCATTTTTCTCATTTAAAAAGTTAGATGACGAGAGTATTTAAAAATTTTTTTCAATGTTTATTTTTTGAGAGAGAGAGACAGAGACGGAGTGCAAGCACGGGAAGAGCAGAAAGAGGGAGACACAGAATCCAAAGCAGGATCCAGGGTCCAAGCTGAGCTGTCAGCACAGAGCCTGATGCCAGGCTCGAACTCGTGGACCGCGAGATCATGACCTGAGCTGAAGTCAGACGCTTAACCAACTGAACCACTCAGGTGCCCCAATGATAGTATTTTTTTTTATGAAAAGTTACTTGTGATTACTAAATAAATGACACACACAAAACAATTAGTTAAACATCTGATATAACAGCTGAAAAAATGTTAGTTATGATTATTAATTTTTACTGAGTGTCAGCATGTTGGCTCCCTGCTATATTCTACCGATGATAAATGAATGACAAAGAATCTGAATTTGTGGGGCACCTGGTGGCTCAGTGGGTTAGGCATCTGACTCTTGATCTCGGCTCAGGTCATGATGTCACAATTGGTGAGTTTGAGCTCCGCACCGGGCTCTGAGCTGATGGTGTGGAGCCTGGTTGGGATTCTGTCTCTTCTTCTCCCTGCCCCTCCCCAGCTTGTGTTCTCTCAAAAATTAATAAATAAACTTAAAAAAAAAGGATCTCTGAATTTGAGCAGTTCACATACAAGTGGAGAAAAATTCCTAAACTCTGAAACACACATTGAGTTTTGACCCTTATGTATGCAATTTAGTTTCATCCTCACACCTGGAAATAGGTTTATGAAATAATGTTGAAAGTAAAAAGCAGAATATCAAATGTATGAGATTACAATTATGAAAGCTATATTTCAGAGACAGGTACACACATATACTAACACACTTCAAAACGAGTGAATGTTTGCAAAGATTTTTACGTGTACAACTATCTAAAATCATTAAAAATAATGAGAATACAGTAGTTAACAGTATGTAAAAATCACTTAAAGAATCTGGGATATGATTAAGCACCAAGGATTTGGGTTTCATGAAAAAAAAATAACTAAGCGAGACTCTGTCCCTTTTCAGGCCAGAATCAGAATGTTTTTGCTAATAAGGTTTTAGATATAATTTTGTCCAAAATCTTCAGTTCATAGATGAGGAATCTGAAGTTTGGAGATGTTTAAAGGTTTGCAACAACTATGAATAGAAGTCTCTATCCTGAAGTCTCTCCTCTGACCCATAAGTTAACTTCTGAATAAGCTTTTGTAGAGTTCATTTTTGGCATCTTTAATGGCACACAAGGTCCTTTCCCCCTCTTATCAGTCACATGGAACATATAGAACTTGACGTAGTTGTCTTTAACACATTTTTAAAATTTACCTTCTTAAGGAATCCATTATTTAAACACAGTATTTCCCACTATACATGCTATTTATTATAATGCACAACATTGGAGATCAGCCCCAGTCTACAGTACAAGTCTCTGAAGGCAATAAAATAGAATTTTTAAAAGTTCACTTTTGCAGTCTTTTAAGGCATAGTAGTAAATATTCTGAAAGCCTGTAAAGTGCATTTAATAGATGTTGCACTGGTTGTAACTTGGTTTACTATATAATTACACTGGCTTCTTTTTTGATACCTATACAAATAAGGATTTGCCCTCTTATTGCTTTGAAACTTCTTTTATGTATTTGGTAAATGAGCCTATAAAGTATTTTTTTTTTACATTTTTTATTATTATTTTAGAGAGAGGACACAAACAGGGGAGAGGGGCAATGGGGGGGAGAGACAGAGAGAGAGAGAGAGAGAGAAGGCAAGAAAGAAAGAAAGAAAGAAAGAAAGAAAGAAAGAAAGAAAAGGAGAAAGAGAGAATCTTAAGCAGTCTCCAAGCTCAGCATGCAGACTAATGTGGGGCTCCACCCCATGACCCCGAGATCATGACTTGAACTAAAATCATGAGTCAGATGCTCAACCAACAGAGCCACCCAGTGCCCCCAATAGAGTAATTTTTAAATCACTGCCACCACTGTTGGAAATGTGGTTTCCAAAGCTATTGTTGTCTGTTTGTGGACTCTATCTTGGATCATATAGTGGGAAGGTAGCTCTCAGACTTGAAAGTACCCTAACGTTTTGTTCTTCCATGGAGATCTTTTCTTGAACTTCTTTTTTATTGGAAAGCATATTTTTTTCTAAAAGACTGATGGAGAGCATTTGAATGATAATCTAAATATTTTCCTGGCTTTCGCTGAAAAAGATATAATGTCTTGGCTTAGAAAAAAGCTTCTTATTTTGCTATACATTTAGAAAGCATCCAGCATATTTTCTATACAGTCAACACAATCTTTGAAGCCATCTGCAGTTTGCAACAATTTTATAGTTTAGTAGCTTAAATTGATGGGAAAATGAGCTGCTGACAGACATGTTTTTCCAAATTGATATTTGAAGACGGTGCAGCCAAAATACTTGGCACGCAGCAGCAGAGAAAATGAGGCGTGTGTATCTACAGAACACAACTCTGTATTGCAGCACAAGCTAAAAACGCTTAAAGCCTGAGATATTACTACTTCTCTTAAGTTCTATATTGTAGTCTTTGATGAAACATTGCACTAAACCGTAGAAAGACCGCAGTATTTTTTTTCTCCTATCCAGCTAGATACAGATGTTCCAGTGATCGGCAAGTCCCCATGAAAAAGTAAGTGCCCTTTTAAATAGGCCCCCTTTCGAGTGTCGCTTATGTATTGATTAATTAAACCTTCAGCTATGAAAAAGAAAGAACACAAAAACAAAAAAGCCCATCCTATGTATTACAGTGGTAAGGAAACTATTGACTTCAGTGTACTTTTCAGGATTCCAGCTCTTTATGTTTTTGTGTCATTATTGCTCAATTTACTAAAGTCTTTGCACTGCACATACACACAAAGGTACACCGCACACACTCATACATAGTGCTTCGAATAAAAAAAATATTCTGTAGTACAAAAATTTTGGTGTTTCACTTTTTGGTATTGTCTTTTCATTGTTTACTTTGAATCTAAATAATGATGATGTTGCTCTAAGACTATGGGTAAAAGAGAGAGGCAAACCATAAAACAGACCCTTAACTAGAGAAAACAGACCAAAAACAGGCTAAGGGTTCCTAGAGGGGAATGGGCCAAATGGGTGATGGGCATTAAGGAGGGCACTTGTGATGAGCACTGGGTGCTATATGTAAGTGATGGATCATTAAGTTCTACTCCTGATACTAATATTACACAATATGTTAACTAATTACAATTGAAATAAAAACTTTGAAATAAAAAGAGAACTAAAAAATAAAAGATTCCACAACCTTCAGTATATATATATATATTTTTTAATGTTTATTTTTGAGAGAGAGATTGACAGAGCGTGAACAGGGGAGGGGCACGGAGAGGGGGAGACACAGAGTCCGAAGCAGTCTCCAGGCTCTGAGCTGTCAGCACAGAGCCCAATGTAGGGCTCGAACCCTTGAACTGCGAGATCAAGACCTGAGCAGGAGTCAGAGGCTTAACCGAGTAAGCTACCCAGGTGCTCCTCATCAGTACATTTGTTTAAAAGGGTATTTTCAAGCAAGTTTTTTTTGAATTACAGAAGCTAAATTTGTATCTTTTCTTGCTTTTAGTACCTAACTGATCACTGCTTCTGGACATTTAATTAACTCAGTCAACAGACACTTATCAGGCACTATACTCATGAATGAGATGTCACTCAGGTAGAGTTTCGCCACCCCTGAATGTCACCGTCCTTTCTCCTTAGAGACTCATGATTTGCAGCCCAGGTCAAAGAGGAGACTCTTGGACATTAACTCAGCCCAAAGGGGACGTGAAAAGGTACCTGAGGGGCCAACACTAAAGTGTCTCTGGTCCTCTATTTTCAGAGTTACAACTTTCTGGTGGAAAAATCATCATTGTTATTTATGTTGCTCCTCCCCGCTGACCACCACTGTGATTCCAGTATGCCCTGTGATAAGATCATGTGGATTACATACCAAATATACACAAATACACGGTATTTTCTATGTGGAAAGCACTGGAGTAGGTTTTAAAGGTACTATTTTTAGGGGAAAAACAGTTCCAAACAGCACCCAAACCACTTAGTGAAACCTAAAATATTTTCACAATGACCTAGGACTAGATTAACTAAGATGCACTAACATTAGTTATTATTCTCCATTTATTTAAACCGTGAAGCACATTTCTCCAGCCCACAGTTGTGATTCACAGAGACACAGACTATGCCACCTCAGTAATCCCGCAACCACTCAGCTGTAGTTCTGCATACTCAGTATCCTTCCAGGGAGGCCAAGTGTTATCAGGGAGCGCTAATGAATGACCACTTTACACAATGCTTGCAATTACCATGCAAAATGCTCAGCTAGGCCTGAAGCCATGTGGATTTGTCCAATTTCAGGTTTCATCAAAACTCAAATGCCAGCTTAGTTTCTATAAAAGGCGCATCCATTTACAAAGAGGTCATGTATTCCAAACAGTGGTTCTCAACTTGAGTTCTTAAAGGTTTTTTAAAATTTATTTTAGAGGGAGAGAACACATGAGTGGGGGAGGGACAGAAGGAGAGAGGGAATCCTAAGCAGGCTCCACACTGAGAACAGAGCCCGATGTGGGGGCTGGATCTCATGACTCCGGGATCATGACCTGAGCCAAAATCAAGAGTCTGATGCTCAGTCGACTGAGCCAGCCAAGCACCCCTCAATTTGAGTTCTTAAAAGAGTTTAAGCTTTTGTTAGATTTAGATTGATTTAGTCAAATGTAATTCAGATAGAAAGTTGAAAATTTTGGGGGCGCCTGGGTGGCTTAGTTGGTTAAGCGTCTGACTTCAACTCAGGTCACGATCTCACGGTCCGTGAGTTCGAGCCCCGCGTCGGGCTCTGGGCTGATGGCTCAGAGCCTGGAACCTGCTTCAGATTCTGTGTCTCCCTCTCTCTCTGCCCATCCCCTGTTCACGCTCTGTCTCTCTCTGTCTCAAAAATAAATAAACGTTAAAAAAAAATTAAAAAAAAAAAAAAGAAAGTTGAAAATTTTGTAAAACTAAATGAGTGAAGTCCCTCAGTCTACATGAATTTGAAATTAAATGAACTAGCCAGCGGTATGATTGTTTCAATTTTAACAAATAAGAGAGCATTCAGTAAATGTTCATTGAACAACTAGTAGATGTTAGGCACTACTCTATATTCTTGAGGTACAGGTGTGAGCTGAATAGGCAGTATCCCTGAACCTCATGAAGCTGTCACTCTGCGAGGAGACACAGACAGCAAAGGTAATTATACAGTGGAATGCCAAGCAGTGATAAATGTCACGGAAAGAAAGCAGCCCAAGAGTATAGAGAGTGACACACAGGCAGGCTGAGTGAGGGCTGTTCACGTGAAGGTAAAGGTGATAAAGAAAGGCTTCTCGTGTATATAACTTCTCTTATATAACCTGACGGATGAGCAGAAACCTCTATGGAGTGAGAGGTGGGCCATGGGGAGAGCGCCCTAGGCAGAGGGATAGTGACGTGAGTTCCAGGAGTGGGTGAGTTCCAGGAGCCATAATAGGCGACACTGACCGCCTTATAGGTTGCTATAAAGAACAGTGAGAATGTTAGAAAGTGGGGTTAAGAGAAGTAGCCAAGGCTATGTCACAGAAGGCCTTTATGCTGTGTTAGGGACAAGCTGGTCCCCCATTAAGTATTAAGTTTCCAAGAAATGATTTCATCTGGGGAAAAGAAAAGTTTGTGTAATCTTTTTATTATCTTTTAAAGTGTGTGTGATGCACACACAAGAATATATGTGCAGGTAAGTATACTGGACAACTCTGGTCTCCTGACTCACATCCTCTGGGCCTTTTCATTTCTCCCGCCATACCTGCCACAACCATCTTGCCTCGACTGAGTGGCCGTCTCTCACCTGGAAGCTGAGGCTTCCCCAAAGCCACTCCATGGGAGGCCTGGGGGAACTGACCTGGCATTCCTGCCCAGCCTGGAAGTAGACAATGCTCCACGGGGCTACCCTTGACCAAAGACATCAGAAGCCAGTGATGAATGGCTCTCTGCAGTTCTGAGGTATATTCTTTTGGTTCCACCAAAGGTACTAGAAGGTTTGAGTCTCAGTTGTCCTCAATAACTCAACTGGCTTTCCCTTCTTCTCTGTTCACTTCCTCCAAAAGTCCCAGTTCTGCTTCCTGGAATCCCTTCCCCCAAATAAACTAGCTGCATGCCAGCCCTTGTCTCAGGCTCTATTTTGCTAGAGGAAGACGGCAAGTTAAAGGATTTGAAATATAAATATATAAAATACAATACCCTTGGGTACATCACCCAGTTCAATAATTGGCGTACTCTCGTAACTTGCAGCCAACAATGCCTCTTCTCTGTCTTGTTCCTCAGCCACCACTACCTCAGCCCCCTCCCCAGAAGCTGGCCAAGGAACCACAGTCACAAGCTTTGGTTTCATCACTCTTTTACTACAGTTTTGTGTGTGTGTGTGCGTGTGTGTGTGTGTATGTGTGTGTCTGTGTGTGTGTTTAGTTTTATCATACATTTATATATTGCAAAAGAATATATTGTTTTTCTTTTTTCTGTCTTTGAGCTTTCAGTACCATAAAATGTGCAGTTTTCTGCAACCTTTTTTTTTTTTTACCTTTTTTACCCAAAGTATGTTTCTAACATTCATCCTTGTTTTATGAAGTTGTAGTTTCAATCCTGTATAATAACATAATTTACTTGCCACAATTTATTCATTTTTTCCTGTCAATAGGCATTTGGCAGTCAATAGCATTGTTTTGTTATTTTCAGCACTTTTGTGCACATGTCCTGGTGCGCATATGCAAGAGGGTCCCTTAGGCTATGTATCCAATGCAGTGGCACCTTGCCACGTGTGGCTACTGAGCTTTGGAAATGTGGCTAGTCTAAACTGAGACACGCTGTAACATATAAAATATGTACCAGATTCCAAAGAATAAGCATAAGAAAGAATGAAAATATCTTTCAAATACTTTTAGAATACTGATTGCATGCTTAAATGCTGCTACTTGTGTGGGTTATCTGAAATGCATTGTTGAAATTAATTCACCTGTTTCTTTTACTTTTTAATTTTCTTAAGTCTATTTATTTTCGAGAGAGACAGTATGAGCAGGGGAGGGACAGAGAAAGAGGGAGAGAGAGAGAGAGAGAGAGAGAGAGAGAGAGAGAGAGAATCCCAAACAGGCTCCACACTGTTAGTGCAGAGTCCAAGGCGGGGCTTGAACTCAGGGTACCATGAGATCATGACCTGAGCCCAAACCGAGAGGTGAGAGTCAGACACTTAACTGACTGAGCTACACAGGCACCCCATCTTTTACTATTAAAAAATGTTTTTAATGCTTATTTATTTTTAAGAGAGAGAGAGTATAAGCAGGGGAGGGACAGAGAGAGTGGGGAGACAGAGAATCCGAAGCAGGCTAGAACCCACTCACTCTGAGATCATGACCTGAGACCAAGTCGGACGCTCAACTGACTGAGGCAATCAGGTGCCCCTTTTTTACTTTTTAAATATGGCTACCAGAAAATTTTAAATGCTCACTTTGGCTTGCATTTGGACAGCACTAGTCTAGGATGATGCTCCTCAAAATGTGTTTCCCCAACTAAACATATCAGCATCACCGGGAAGTTCAAAATCTCTGGCCCCAACTCCAACTACCTTTCAGAAATACAAAATTCAAAATGAATGAATGAATGAATACGTAAATAAAAACAAAGGAAAAGAAAAGACATGGAATCCAGGAAACAGGAAAGAAAGGCAGAGTACTTAGTACAGAGTACTAATCTAGATCAAAGCCGAACACAGAGCTCTGGTAAGATCCCTGAAAAAATAAAATACATGATTAGACTGAGAGGTTAATAAAAGAAGGAAAGGATAGATTTATTATAAACAGTACATACACAGAAATAATTAAAAATTTCAAGGAAAGAAAAGCAGCAGCAGAAGTGAAACAGGATTAGTCACTCCTGGATTTTTAAGAAACAGTATTTATAGACAATTATGAAAAGAGCTTTCAGGGAATAGGATGGGGGAGATTGTATCCATATTTTACAAAGTGGATCATCAAAGAGACCATCTGTACTTGAGAGAGCATGAAATAAGAAGGTAACGTATCACTTACAGATGTAAAGGGACTTAAAAAAAAAGGAACTAAATCATGAGAAAAAAAAATGTATATATCCCCAATATGGGAGGAGGGGAGCTAGAGGTCTGGCAAAAACAAGATAAATTTTCTCTCATGGCAAAAGATAGTCAGTGACTGCAATGATGGATGGAGAACGAGTGCTAGAAGAATATTATTTTCCAGAAGAAAGAGCTAACGGTGTTCACCTCTAAAGAATAAGTCTGTAGTATGAAGTGTCAGGGAAATCACTGCTTATAATTAATTTGTGCAAATTACTTCATAAAAATATGAAAAACTATAAAGTACTAGACATAAAATTAGATCCCTAGATGTGGTTACATGGGATATATAATATATGGATATATGCTACTTAAATATAGTCCATAATTCAATTATGATATTAGTTTCTTTTGTTGACATATATTTGTAGATTTCCTCAGATTCTTCCAAGCTTAATTTTTATGATGTTTGCTTTTGTTTTTACATGCATATTACCACTATGCTATCCTTTTAAAAGTTTGAAGTTATTTTTGATGCCTCTGTCTTCGTTATTGATATTTAATGAGGCAAAAAATTATTCACCTCAAATATTGTTTTGTTCTATGAGAAGAGTTAAAAAATTAAGGTATAGCTTAGACAGTACTTCAGAATTTACGTCAAAAAAGCACTTACAGGTACATAAAAGCAAGCCATACATAATGAACTAAATATTCTAGAAAAAGAATGGAATTTTGCATGAGTGGATGCGATGAGAAAAGGTTTAAGAGCTGATTTTATAGAATATAAATAAAGTTTACAAATATAGTATACAGTACATATATCATATATACATATAGAAGTTATTTTATATAGTGTTGTATATAATATATAATACAAAATAACATACCTTTTTATTTTTTTTATTTTTAAAAAATTTTTTTTTCAACGTTTATTTATTTTTGGGACAGAGAGAGACACAGCATGAACGGGGGAGGGGCAGAGAGAGAGGGAGACACAGAATCGGAAACAGGCTCCAGGCTCTGAGCCATCAGCCCAGAGCCTGACGCGGGGCTCGAACTCACGGACCGCGAGATCGTGACCTGGCTGAAGTCGGACGCTCAACCGACTGCGCCACCCAGGCGTCCCCATACCTTTTTATAAAATATTTAAAAACGTCTATAAATGTAAGTTATAAAAACTGATTTCATGGGGCGCCTCAGTCGGTTGAGCGTCCGACTTTGGCTCAGGTCATGAGCTCACAGCCCGTGAGTTCGAACCCTGCATCGGCTCTGTGCAGACAGCTCAGAGCCTGGAGCCTGCTTCCGATTCTGTGTCTCCCTCTCTCTCTGCCCCTCCCCTGCTCATGCTCTCTCTCTCTCACTCTCAAAAATGAATGTTAAAAAAAAATAAATTTAAAAACTGATTCCACAAACGCCAAAAGAGAAATTATTCAATTTTAATTAAAAAAAATTTTTGTTTATTAATTCATTTTTTGAGAAATAGGGAGAGAGAGAGAGAGAGCAAGCTGGGAAGGGCAGAGAGAGAGGGAGAAAGAATTATAAGCAGAGCTGTCAGCACAGAGCCTGACGGGGGCTTGAACCCACAAACCGTGAGATCGTGACCACACTCAAAACCAAGAGTCGGATGCTTTACCCACCGAACGACCCAGATGCCCCAAGAAATTATTTTAAAGATCAGAAACAACCTCACAGTTTCTACCATTTTTGCAATGAGTGTGCCTAGTGTTTGAATTTTCCCTTTATTTTTTTCAGTGATTGGTGAATGGCAGCCCTACGTATATAAACAGCCCAAGGTCCTCATATATTAATGAGGTTTGCAAAATTTGGTTGGTAAAAATCTTGTTGTGAGATTATGGCTCTAGATAATTATTTTCTTTGGGGTCAGTACGCTATTTATGCAGATTTTTTCTAAACGGGAAAACCTGGTAAGCAGATAAACTATATTTGCGATCTTTACACACAAAAAAGGTTAGTTTAACTTTTGTTCAAATCTAGGTGAAAAATTTTGTTGTCTTATATTTCACGTGTTTGAGTTATTAGGAATAATTGCAATGATACCCAACTGTAAAGAGCTGATTCACAGAGCACCTATCATGCTGAATCCTGCAAACAGCTGAAGCAGTGACATTCCAGTAATGGAGAGTGATTACAATCCATGGAATGACTTGTCAATAATTCGTATATGGTCATAACCTCAACACCATCGGCTGTGTTGATCAAATTGTGGATTTAGCTTAATATCTATAATAAAGCTTAATTCTCTTAATCATTAAGTACAACAAGTGAATACAAACACCTTTTCCCTTCATCTTTTCAGACAGCTTTTGATTTTACTCTTGATGTTAACAATTCAAAAGTATACACACTCTACTTTACTCCCAACGTTAGTGCTCAGTTGATTCATGAAGCATCTCAATTCGAGAGCAATAGATCTCTGTCTGATTTTTGATCAAAATAATTTTAGCGACTGTTTTTGTGGAATGAGGTTTTCTGGTAGTGCTGCAGAATTTCAGAGAAAGAAGAAAGCTATTGTATAATTTATACAAACTCTATCTCCTCGGTTTTTAAAAGACTAATCTAAAACAGAAATTAAGGAAGTTGCTACCATCAGAGAGCCAATGGTCTGAAACTTTAAACATGCTTTCCCTAACTGATAAAGTGTGTGCACTTATGTTTTAACTTAGGAGCCTTAGGCAGATTCTGAGTCTGGAGGCAGACATATCTATCAACTGAAAGAAAAAAAAAAACCCAGTTTTTCAAATCAAGGAATTGAGGGACTACTGAATCATCAATAAACTGACTTGCTAGGATTATAGATGAGCTGTTCACTATCTGGTTCTTCTCAGCCATGTTGATAGCTCCAGACATATCTGGTTTATAAAACAAAAGACTCCTTATTCGGGGGAAAACAGCTGTAATAGCTGTTCAAGAGATGGGTGGTATTCTACTTTGTTTAAAATATTTAAATTTTATATGGCTGAAAAGACAACGTTTTATTGTTTGATAATAAAGTGTGGAACAATTGCTGTTTCAGGGCATTCTCTATAATAGGAGTCTGTAGATTTTCTACAATGTTTTTCATTCACTAATTGGAACCAGGACATTAGCTGTAGTGATTTATATCTCTGAATTCCTTTTTAAATTGGCTTGTACAGTCTTTAAAACTCTTTAGCTCCGTTTACCAGCCAGTTTGATACACACTGTTGTTTTATTTGTGAATGTATTGAAATTATGTGTAAAGCTTACATTATTTCACTTTTAGAATATGAACAAACATTAAACCCCAATGTTCCATTGGCTACCAGAAATCTAATGAATAAATAATTCACAGAGAATGAATTTATTCATTTAAACATGTCTCCTTGAATTTAAAAAAATATTTAATGCTTCAAACTAATAGAACAAAATGATGAATATGCTATTACAGATACTTGAAGTTTGTCTTTTATATGCCTTCTAAAAGAAAATTGAGATTATTAGTATCTCATACTGATGTTATACATTAAAATTATTTTACATTTATAACTATTTCTGGATCTTTTAGCAAATAAACTGACAAGCATAGGTGAAAAATAATCTTTAGCCAACTACCTTTGATAAGTATGGCAGCCAGAATCAAAGGAGAGTGAATAAGCTTTAGAAATTGATTGCATTCCACTGAAATTGTGACATTTTCTCAAAAGGAAAATCATAAAACTCTCCCAAAAGATCATTTAGTTATGAAAAGTACTTCTGGCTCTCTCTCTCCCCCTCCTTTGCTTTGTTCACTAAATTGCTCATAAACCCAATTAGGTTTTTCTTCTTCCACTTTCGCCTGTCAGACATAGACTCTTCTCAGGCAGATTTTTCCACAAGGACAATTTCCACATCTTCAGGCATGAAATTGACTCCAGGCTTGCTCTATAGCCGATTGCAAGACGGTTTGTTTACTGTGCGCTATGACCTTCCCTCTTCATCCTCTGTGACTGACTGAAGGCATCAGATCCTGTTTCCTGAGGCTTCTGGTACCCTGTACTTGCTTTATTCCTTCCAAAGCATGGCCTTGTTTTTCCCTTTCTGTATCCCAAGGTGGAGTAAAACATCCTGAACTATTTTGCTTTCTCTGTAAGGCTCTATTTGCTGCCAGAACTTTAGGTATTATAAAAGTAGTATGCAGCAATAAGCCAAAAGGCTAAAATATCTCAGAGGTCTATGTCTTTTAGAAAATGTGATTTTCTAGAACACATCGAACTGATTTGTGTCAACAGTGATCTCAGCGTGCCAAGAATAGGTTGATATTAACAAGCTCATTTTAACTGCTTAAAATCTATAGCAAAATTGAAATCATGGCCACACTTCCTACTAAATGACAAAAAAAACCCACATTTTCTGTACATCCTTTGAATTAATGTATGTTATTTCTCAATATTTCTTTAAATGTGTTTGTTGAAACTTGTAAAGGCAAAGCTGTTTAAAATGCAAAAGCCTCAACATTTGAAGATAATAGAAATGAATAAAGATAATTTAATGCACCAAGCCAAGCCTCATTCTGATTGTGGAGTAAACAGTAATTACCAGACACAAAGGCTCTGACCTTCAAGAAGATTGCAGTTTAGTCTAGGAGACATTTAAACATGTAAAACTATAACAGCAGGTGAACTAATGGGAAATTAACTAAGGGAAAATGCTGATCTCAAACCGAGTAGTCAACACTAGAAAGAACATATGAGAGGTTTACAGAACTTTGAGCCTCACCGGACATCGAAAAGAAAATCTTGTGAGAGACGCTCGGAAGAAGGAGATTAAGAAAAGAGGAGCCTAGACTGGGAGGGGGACAGGGTAGACATATGGAATATGAGCTTGGGTAGAAAGTTCTCCTTGTTCTAAACCCCTTCCCCTCATATTGCCTTAGTTGAAGACAATCCAGAAGTTCTTAGCAAAAGCAGCACTCTCTCCATTTTCCTCACAAATATGTCTGGGCTGTTACCTCAGTCTGGAACTCATGGTACTCATAGCCCCATAAACAGCTCTCTACATGTGGGAAGTTTCCAAACCTTCCCAGCGAGCACACACTCAGGACTAGGCTTTTGTTCCTTGTGTTAGGCAAACATGACAATATCATGGAAAGCAATGTTTGTCGTGCAGTGGTTCTCTATCCTGGCTATACATTAGAATCCTCAGGGGTGGTAGGACATTATAAAGACATACCAGTTTGCAGATTTCATCCAATTAAATCAGATTGGCATTGGTATTTGTTAACTATTTCCACAATGGCTATAATGTAGCGAGGATAAAAAGTCATTGGTCCTGAGGCATATTCACAGGCGAAACTTTAAAGCTACGTGAGAAAGATAAGAAAATGGAACAAGTCCCCAGATACACAGGAAATAGTCAACTAAAGTGCACTAGGCTGGAGTGCATTCTCCTTGTGTTCTGTTCTCATTCCCTGGTTGCCCTGAGTTGGGCCAGTCCAAGAACTGTCAGCAAGACAGCCTGAGAAAGGTGTCCCCTCCCCTACTGTAGTCATAAACTTCAGCTGGTATTTTCTGGGTGGCCATGGAACTCAGGGAGCTTAAAGTCTCTCTCTCTCTCTCTCTCTCTCTCTCTCTCTCTGTCTCTCTCTGTCTCTCCCCCCCCCTCTCTCTCACACACACACACACACACACACACACACACACACACATGCATAAACACAGGAACACATATGAAAATACAAAATAAGATGGCAGATATAAGAGTAATAAGAATACTATATAGGTAAGAGTTAAATATACACAGGTAAAACAATCAGAAAGTGAAGTCTCTCATATCTATTTAAAGAGAAGATCCCACAGTATACTGTTTGCAAGAAAAATAAAACAGGAAACAGAAAGTATGAAAATCAAAGAATGAAAATATACATCAAAAATACAGGAATTTAAAAAGCGAACAAACAATTTCCACCTAAGACACAATAGAATTTAAAGTCCTCACATCAGAGGGTTTGAATAGCCATTTTTCCAAAGAAGGCACACAGATGCCCAACGGACACATGAAAAGATGCTCAATGTCACTCATCACCAGAGAAATGCAAATCAGAACCACAATGAGTTATCATTTTACACCAGTCAGAATGACTAATACCACACAGGTAAGAAATAACAAGTGTTGGTGAGAATGTGAACAAAAAGAAACACTCACACACTGTTGGTGGGAATACAAATTGGTGCAGTCAAACTGGAAAACAGAATGAAGTCCTTCAAAAAGTTAAAAAAATAGAAACCCCGGGGTGCCTGGGTGGCTCAGTCGGTTAAGCATCTGACTTCGGCTCAGGTCATGATCTCACGGTCTGTGAGTTCGAGTCCCACATCGGGCTCTGTGCTGACAGCTCAGAGCCTGGAGCCTGCTTCGGATTCTGTATTTCGCTCTCTCTCTGCCCCTCCCCTGTTCGTGCTCTGTCTCTCTCTGTCTCAAAAATAAAATAAAATAAAACATTAAAAAAATTAAAGAAAAATAAACCCCGTATAATTCAGAAATCCCCAAAAATCCACTACTGGGTATTTGCCCAAAGATAATGAAAACACTAATTTGAAAGATATATGCACCCCTAAGTGTATCACATTGTTATTTACAGCAGCCAAGATATGGAAGAAACCCAAATGTCCATTAATTGATGAATGGATAAAGAAGATGTGCTACACACACACACACACACACACACACACACACACTCACACACACACACTGGAATATTATTCAGCCATAAAAAAGGATGAGATCTTGCCATTTCTGACAGCATGGATGGATCTAGAGGGTATTATGTTCAATGAAATAAGTCAGACAGAGAAAGACAAATATCATATAATTCCACTTATATGTGGAACATAAAAAAACAGAAACAAAAAACAGAAACAGATTAAATTGAGAGAACAAATTGATAGTTGCCATAGGGGAGGTGGGTAGGGGGATGGGAAGAACAGGTGAAGAGGAATGGGAGATACAGACTTCCAGCTATGGGATGAATAAGTCATGGGGATAAAAGGTACAGCATAGGGAATATAGTCCATGATATTGTAATAGCGTTGTATAGTGACAGATGTGGTGAGCATAGTATAATGTACAGACTTGCAATTCACTGTCTTGTACACTTGAAACTAATGAAACTAATGTAACTTGTATGCTAATTATACTTCAATTAAAAAAAAGTAAAAAGCATCACAAGGAATAATAAGAATATTATAAACTAATAAAAGGCCAATATATGAAACATACAATAACCAGTCAGAAAGAACACTTACAATTGTGTCAGACACTGGGCTAGGCCCTCACCTAGCAACAAACAACAGTAAAATTATTTGTTTAAAGGTATTTTGGCTTTTTTCCCCAGGGGAGACCTCCAATTTTTGTCAAACCTCCCCCAAACTACTTGAGAGCTCAAATAACCCAGGAGCTCTCCTTAATCTGACGTGTTGTGCATTGATACATATATCTTTTCTTATGACGTTGGTATTCCTATCCTAATCCCTCCAAATATCCAACAAAAGGAAAATATTTTATTCAGACTTTTTTCTAAGTTACCATTCTTTCCTCCAGGCCTAGTGATTTCCACATTAGCAGTACTTTTTAGCTCTTAAGGCTTTTCAGTACATAAAAATTTTATACCCCCAGACTCCTGAGACTGCACAAGGAGAAACAAAAACATTCCACAGCATATGACCAGGATCCCAGGAAGTCTGACAGCTTTTACCTTAGATACGCCAGGGAAAGTTTCCCAGTCTTGGGTCCTCATGCTGGTAGTGTCACCCAAATGAAATTTATTATTTTTACTAAAGTGATGACATTCTTGATAAAAAGATTAGAAAAAAAAAAGACTGACCAAGTTTAAATTTGGTTTTCTCTGGGAATTATTATTCGAAGCACAATTTTATAGTAGGCAAGTATTTCAAGGTTGCTATACTTGGCAAGAAGGTAAGACATAGACAGGGAATCAAATTCATGGGACATGCAGCTTAATGAAACATCTAATTGGGCATAAAACTTGAAGCCCAACTTGTAGTGGATAAAATTACATATTCTCAGCCTATTGTAGAATGGACCTCAGCTCCCTGATTTAGAAAGGGGGTAAATGCTGAGTAGTCTTTTTTTTTTTTTAAACCAAAGGACATAGCTGAGTTTTACACAAAATAGGGTTGGTTTTAAAAACAAGATTTCAGCTTAGGACATCATGTGTCTGTTTTCTAAGTTCCTTTGGCAGGCCCAAATGGCATCGTAAATTTAATGTACTGAAATTTGAGCTTTTTCATGCAGGAAATCAGGCCAGGATATGTCAGCTCACCAAAAAAGCATATTATTCTTGGAGGTATAAAATATTTTTTCTGTAGCTAAAATCATATTAAAAGTTCCTTCAGTTTGAATTTTAGTGTTCCTAGTGGAACATGTGATGAAGTTCTATGGTCTTGGCAGATACTGAGTAACTTCCTCTGGAATCTCTTTGGCCTGGATATTAGTACAACTTGGTCCTGTTTTTCTTCACCTTGATAGGTATCTGGGGATGATGTCATGACTCAACTTTCTCCTCTCATTACTTATATATCTATTCGTTTTTAAAGAATAGATCTCTGATTGCTTGTTTAAGTTCCTGATTAACATAAGGATATATGGAAGATGTTGGCAAAAGCTTTGAGATAGAGTGATAAGAAAGTCTATTATCATGCAATTTAAATAGAATTCAAACATATGTTCAGGATAAGTGCCACACAACTAGTAATTCTGAAAGACAGTTCAGGATGATGGGTTTCATGAAAAAGCTAAAGAAACCAAGACATTATTCAACATAAAACAAAGGCTTAGTCTAGAGATTTAAAGAAAAGTATACATTAAAATCTACAAAGGATAAAGTCCCCTTTTTGCTTAGTCTTTCAAAACCAAGCAGGACCAACCTTATTACATCCTAGGTGAAACTGACTTCGTCAACTCTTCCATTAAATCTAAATTTGTCATATTGTAGTGAATGACAGACAGTCTACATGGCAAGTGTATCCTCCTGTATAATCAACAGTGTAATGACTTAACCTGAGAAACAGAGACAGGTGTATTGAGTGGCTATAAGGAACAGCAAGATTCTGAGATGTGAAAGATTCTCATTAACACACCAAAGACACCTAAGTAGTGGAGTGCTTAGTGCTAAAGGTAATTCAGAACAACAGTTAAATTGTAGCCACCGTTGATCTTGATTTTAAATATATATGCCTAAAATTCCTATTGCAAACATTTCTGAGCAAGGTACAATTTTGAGGGGATGCTGTATGAATACAAAGGGCCTTGGTTTCGACTCTTACGAGAGTTTCTCTGCCTTCCTTCAATTTTCTCTCTTGCATCATGCAACCGAAAGACTTACTATTCCAGAAGTATGACTAGTTTCTCCTAAATTAGCAAGAATGGTGTAGAAACACATAATTACCAATAAATTGCACATCTTGAAGATTATCTACTCCATTTCTCCCATATTTAGGAGAGAGCTATGAACTCTGGAGAGATTAAGTGAAAACTCTCACTGATGCCCAAGTTCCCCTTGTCTCAGTCTGGCATTGAGCCTACTATAGTAATGGAAACAATTCCTACCACGAGTCAGAAAAATACAATTGTCGTGCTTCTTCAACTCCAAAACCTGGTATATTGGAGGAAATTTCAGGCAGCCCTACTACATTGTACACTGGCCCCCAGCTGCCCTAGAAATAGCCTGCCTGTATTTAAGCTGGTACCATTATCATGTCCACAGCACTGCTGTTATGACCTAGTCCAGTGATCCAATGCCTTCCCAGGTGTCCAGGGAGATTTTATAGGCATACCACCCGCTAATTTTATCTAACAATTTTCATAGCTGCCATCTTGGATAGGTTGCCATCTTGGATACACCAACAAAAAGAACAGCTAGGTAGAAAGGTTAATCACAGTTGCCTTAAGTAAAAATAATTAAAATAAGTGTATAATAATATTGGAACACCATACACCATAGTTTTCCTCGGGAAATTTTATCATAAGTCCCACATACTGTCTGGTTTAACATTTGCACCAGACAGAACTTCCAGGTTTGGGAAATTATATGGTTGTTCAAATAATAGTTGATAATATTTTAGTGTTTATCATATGCCACCAAGTATAAATAGATATGCCACCTAATAATATCTTTTATACAACACTATACAATGTAAGTTATTATTATAATATTCATTTTACAGATGAAGAAACAGTGAAGCACAGAGTTCATGTAATTTAACAAATATCACCTGACTTTAATCAATGGAGCCGGGATTGCTGGCTCCAATTCTTTGGTAATCTCTTGACTGCCTCACAATAAATTCACATTTCCTGGACCTTGTCAAAGTAAGTATTAAGAGTGTAAATGGGATGGGGCACCTGGGTGACTCAGTCAGTTGGGTGTCTGACTTCAACTCAGGTCATGATCTCATGGTCTGTGAGTTTGAGACTCACTGAATTCGAGCCCTGCATCGGACTCTTTGCTGGCCGCTCAGAGCCTGGAACCTGCTTCAAATTCTGTGTCTCCCTCTTTCTCTGCCCCTCTCCCACCCACACTGTCTCTCTCTCTCAAAGATAAATAAACATTTAAATAAACAGATAAACAAACAAACAAACGTGTACATGGAAATAAGTTTCAATAGCTGAACCATAAATTTATTAAATCGCCTATTTTTAAACTAAGTGTCAAATAGGATCAGAGTGCCGCCATGCTTTTTTCAAAAGCAGAAAGTCCCTTTAGCGAGTCTGGAATATGAAAACCAGAGCCTATCCCTTGAAACCTTAAGAGATAAATTAAGTAGAAATTATGAAAATCTAATTTATAGAGTGAAGATCTATTTACGGATCTTCTTGCAACCATGTTCAGATGGTAATTTTAAGAATGATAGGTTCCGAGTGAGTTATCGGAGTAAAGTAAATGCTAGGGTGGGGGGAATATGCCACTTTTTAAGGATAAAAAGAGAGGAAACCTCCTTAGAGCATACTAGAACCCCATGGCCTCAGCATGATTCTAACCCAGTTGGGTAATTTTTGCCTTTTCTCATGACAGTTGGGCAAAATCTCCTAAACCACACAAATCTTTGAAATAGCAGTTGCTGCAAACTGAAGAACATTTTTGTATTTACAGTACATTCTGAAATCTGATGTTCTTTTCCCTTCAGTCAGAAATCCCCAGTATCCAGCATTATGTTTCCTGAGGTCTGAAATTGCCATTCATCATGAATAACTTAAAATGTCTTGTAATTCATTAAGAATTATACTTAAAGCAATGCTGTTGGTTCCTATTTCTGTGAAACTTGCTAATCTTTGAAGACACATGTAGAATAACTCTGCGTTACTAAGAATATTTGAATAATTTAAACACTCCGTTCTCCAACTTTTTGCTTAAAAAGTATTCACCATACACGTGGACAAGATTTCGAGTACCATAAGAGATTTTGTTTGTTTGTTTGTCTTTGTTGTTTTGTTTTGTTTTTTAAAGTGGCATATGCATACACAGATGAGTAACATTTGGAAGCCTCACCCTTGAAAATAAAGTTTGGCAATGTGTTGCTCTGCAAAGTCTCAACATCAAGGAAAAACTTATGTTCTACTTGCACAAGGGATTGCAATATGCACTCCATTATTGAATATGGTTTGTTCGTGTCTACACACACACACACACACACACACACGGGGCACAAAATTACAGGAGGAGAAATCTGCTAAGGAGCCTATTTCTAGGAGGCCAATGACTGCACTTAGAATATTTTCATATGAGTAGCTGAATGACACTGTCCACTAAAAGCACTTAATATTCTTTTTGACAGGAGGGACCAGAGAGTGTTCACTGCTATACTGTCATGTCGTGTTTCCTCCCAGAGAGGTTGAGGTAAACGTGCCAGAAAAATATGAGCTCCATACTTGGCTGTATAAAGTCTATTAAGTCTGTATAAAAATGTATGGAAACAAAATCTTTTGCTAAAAAGCATCGATAATAGCACACTGTAATTTAAACCATTAGAAATATTTAGAATTAGGGGGCATTATTGATTTGTAAAAAATTATCAAGAGTGGTTCTCTGAAAAGCGCTTGCTTTCTTCTTCTTGCATAACAGGATACAGAGCTACCATCTTTTCTAGGCCTTGGAGAATTGTCATACTTCTTTTCCAAGTTCAAACGTGTTTTTGACATTTTATCCTTTGTGCTTTCAATATTGGGAAATATTTCCAAGACTTCCTATAATATGAAGTGTTTGGCTAACATTGCTTCCTCTAGGTTGCCTCCATCCTTTTGGTCACAATCACCTCCTCCATTTATGTCAAGAAGTTCCCTTTTACTAATTTCTCCTGGCTGCACATGTACACTCCTGGGCAGAGGTCATGTCAACATTCCCACGGTCAGCCATTTCTTATAAAACTCCATTTATGCCCAGTTTTTATTTTTACTTCCAGCACCATTGTTCTTTGTTTGTTTGCAGTGCCTTGATGCTTTTTGGCCAATTTTCCTGTTTTGATCATTCGTTTTTGTAAATGTCGTGTAGGTGTATAAGTGGGAGACAAGGAAGCAATGTAATGACACCCTTTGCTGTCTGTAGGTGAACCAAATCTCAAATGTGCAGTGACCAATCATTGACAGACTCTGAAAGAATGATATGATTGGTCCCTGATTATGATGGCATGTTTTTTACACAGTGATTTATGGAGTGAGAACTAGCTAAGTTTGTATCTAATACAATTACTGACAGTTAATACAGTGATCACTGAAATTCGAGCAGCGTTGTAGAGAGACTGGTGTTACTTCCTGAAATTTGTGCATACCAGGACTGTGCAAAGAAAGGAATGTCTGTAAATTCCTCATGTTCCCATTGTTATACCTTGGGTTATGTCTTGTTGTCAAATACTTAAATGTAATCAAAGTTGAAGCAAATGAATCTTGACCGAGATGTAGATAGATTAATCTTGCTTAGGACACAAAGAAAGCATTCAGTGTCGATGAACTGCAGTTGCTCGGAAGGGCAATGAAAAATGCACCCTGCCCTCACATTGAGTGGAGGCTAGTGATCGGTTCAAATCCACCCATATATACTTGAAGCACAGCATAAAAATCAGGCCATGTAAAACCCATCCTTGGGCTTTTTACAGGCTTCCACATCTTAGTTAGGGAAAGGAAACTCTTCAATGGACTTGTTCTACATGAGAACTAATATGAGAGTAATCTATGTAAAATAGATTGCAGGTATTGTGGGAAGATTTGTCAAGAGGCTACATTACTCGTTATATTAGCAGGGACACAGAACTACTATGGGTAAGAGTTATTAAGGCAATGATAGTAATAATGCAGAGAGTGAGAGACCACGGCAGAGGCGGAGAAACAAGGACTTGCCCCTGGGAGATAAATACGGAGAAAGGAGCCTTTTGGAGACAACTATAGTTTCAAGCTTAAGTGGTTTGCAGAAACCTGACAGATCTAATTCTCACAAGGTATCAGTAATGTTTAATGCAGCTTCTTTGAAAGAAATAAAAACATTTGCTAGGAACCTCTCAGTAGGTTCCACGTGTTTCCTTGCATGGTCATTCACCTATATTGCTGGGTCCCTTAATTTATAGACTATCATGAAAAAAATAAATAAAGAGCAGGTGGCAAGATCTACTCCTTTAAACTTTCTTTCATCTAGCATTCCAACATGTTTCAGACAATATAAGTTCTTCCCTTTCTCAAAAATGTGGAGATAATTCTAAATATATAGATATAGTAATAGAGGCAACAAATCAAGGCTTTCCAATCACCACATCACAATTTTAGAAAACCAGAGATGTGTTGCGCACATTTTTACTTTTTCTTAGTCTGTTTGCCATCAGTGATCACATGTTTCTAATATTATGAGTCTCACGAATGCCATAGTACCTCTTACATTTGTCTCACGACATGTGTTTGCCAACTTTTGTCCTCAAGGAAAAGCTTTTGATAAATGCCAAGGGGGTCTGGCATAATTGTTCAGATACAGAGAACTTACAATGATATAAACTGAGCCATGGGGGGAGAAAGGATTTAAGGAATAGGAATATTCAGTCGTATTAGAACGATATTGCCAGTTGAGGATTATTAATACTCTTGTTACCACAATCCAGTTTGCCTGAGCACTACTGTATATTCTTTTATAAATCAAGCTCAAAATCATTATGCATGATTACCTTTTTACTGAGAGGTTCTGGTGCAATGCAATCCAATGTAGATTCAGATATATTCAACTCTGGCTTGTGGATGTTTCTCACAGGACCCGAGTAGACAAGGTTTTTCTGTCAAGATAAGTAATGAAATGGTATCAGAACATGTTTCAGGCACATGGCATAGTATGCTAAAGGAAGGGAGACTTGAGGTCTAATTCTGTTTTTGCCTTTCACTCAGCTGTATGATCTGGGAAAAGGGAATCACAGTAAACCTCTCAGATCCTTCATTTATAATTTGAGATAGTAACAATTCTACTCAAGTTAGAGTTTTGTCATTAAAAGTAAGGAATAAAGTCCTACTATATAAACTTATAGAACATTATACAAATATAAGGATCTATGATGATGATGACCTATAAAACAATTTTTTATAGGTGTGTATATGTATGTATATGATGTATACATATATACATGATGTATATGATGTATAACATACATATGTTGTATACATATATGATGTATAACAGATTTATATATGATGTATAACAGATATATGATGTATAACAGATTTATTATTATTTATTAACACATGTATTAAACTCCTTCATATATAGAACTTCCTTGGCTTCACAATGGGGTTCCATCCTGATAAACTCATAAATTAAAAATATCATAAATTGAAAAGCCATTCAATGTACTTGACTTACCAAACATCATAACTTAGCCTAGCCTACCTTAACTGTGTTCAGAACACTTACATTAGCTTACAGTTAAGGAAAATCATTTGACACAAAGCTTATTTTATAATAACGTATTGAATATCTCATATAATTTACTGAATCCTGTGAATCCTGTGAAAAACACAATGGCTGTATAGGTACAGAATGGTTGTAAGTATACCGGTTGTTCACCCTTGTGATTGCGTGGCCGACTAGGGGCTGTGGCTTGCTGCCTCTGCCCAGCATCATGGGAGGGGATCACACACACATATCGCTAGCCCAGGAAAAGATCAAAATGCAACGTACAATTTTTACTGCGTGTGTATGGCCTTTCGCCCCATCACGAAGTCAAAAACTCATAAATTGAACCATCATTAAGTCAGAACTGTCTGTACTTTTTGCTAGCGGAGGTAAAATGAGGAGTAGAGTCAACAAAGAGTGGAAATAGGGTATTAAGAAGGATTTCGGCTACCTGTTACTGAACTCTTCATCTCACATGAAGTTCTCAAGCAGTGATGGACAACGCAAAGCCTGCTGCAGAATACATTGCTGGCTGAGTTTTGAGATCCGTGACAGTTTGTGAATGAGACGCTTAAGTGCTGCTGCCAGTTTCTATTTCTCAAACATACCAAACACCAAGTGTTGGTGGTTCTAACACAGCCCAACTCTGCACTGGCCTTCAATAAAGCAGGTCATAAAGTTTTTTATGCAATGTTTTTCAGTACAGTTCAAATATAACAAACTTTATACTGAAGGGGAAAATGTGGCCAATCAATAGTTTTTCCTCCTAGAAATTCTGGAGAAAGAAAAGAGGCAGATTTATCACTTTTTAATGCATACTATACCATAATGCTAGAAAGTGTATTCCTGGTACAGGAACAGACATGCAGAACCAAAGAAAACGAGAATGTCCCGAAACAGATTTATTTATGTAATGTTATGTAGTAGTGGTCACAACACAGATCAGAGGGGGAGTTGCAGATCTTTTCTTAATTGATTGAATTTGTGATATTGGTTTTCTATATAGGAAAAAATAAGACTCAACGCATCTTTCAAACAACATAGACGAGTCAAACCCAGATTAATTAAAAATCCGAATGGGAAGGTAAAACTGTAAAATAAATGGTAAAAAAAATGTAGAAGATTGTCTTTTGGTTTTGAAATAGAAATTTCTTCAATAAAATGCAAAATCACAAGCCAAAAGGAAAAAAAAATGATTCAACAGTATCAAAATGTTTTCTATTAATGTTTTCTATTCAGTTTAATTTTTCTATTCAGACAAAGTTGTTCAAGCAGTTATTAGTGATGCCTAAATCAAAGAAGCATCTAAAATTAACAAAGAAGTCTCATTAGTTAACAAGAATATGATGAGAAACACAACGGAAAAATGGCCCAAGGAAATGTATAGGTAACTCACAAATGGAGATCCTAAATGGCTTTCATATAGGAATGGCATGATAAATTGATTTTTTTTGTTGTTGTTTCAAGTTTTTATTTAGTTAACATACAGCGTAATATTACAATTTAGTGATTCATCACTTACATGTAACACCCAGTGCTCATCACAAGTGCCATATGCCATTGGAGAATTCATGTGGGGCCCTACTTTTCTCCATTAAACTAACAAAAATTCTAAATGCTCAATAATACTGTTTTTAAAAAAAAACCAGGAAATAGAAACCTGTATAAATTATTAGTGGGAGCGCGGACAAATGCAACCTTTTCGGAAAACGGACAATGTTTTGGAAAACAACAAATGTCCTACTTCTTAGTGTGCCCGCAGGGACTCTCACCCACAGGTCCAGGGGTGAACACGGACATGGATGGTTATCAGAGCAGTTTCTGGGGCATTAGGAAGCTCATACAGTAGAAACACATAACAGTATATTATAATCAAAAGCACTGAAGTTGATAAGCATGTGTATGTGTGTATGTATGTGTGTGTTATATCTCAATATGAGTGGCTCCTAAATACATGATGTTGGGCAGCAAAAAGTGAGAAAGAAAACAAAAATATAACACAATATCATTTTTTTTTTTAAGTAGCATACTGGAAACTATCATTCATACAGATATATAGATATAAACATAGGTAATTTTTAAGATTACATCAATACTGAAGTCATATATGAAACACATTAGATTGGGTCCCTAAAGGTGGTAGGGGGCTAGAAGGAGAGGCCAAAGTGGGAAAACTAAGAGCCTCAGATAAAACAGACCAATGACAGTGTGCCATGAAAGCGAGGACTCTAGGGGCACCTGGGTGGCTCAGTCAGTTAAGCATCTGACTTCAGCTCAGGTCATGATCTCATGATTCGTGAGTTCGAGCCCAGCTTTGGGCTCTGTGCTGACAGCTCAGAGCCTGGAGCCTGCTTCAGATTCTGTGTCTCCCTCTCTCCGCCCCTCCCCCACTGACACTCTGTCTCTCTTTCCTTCAAAAATAAATAAGTATTACAAGAAAATTTTTAAAAAAAGCAAGGACTATAATTAGTTAAACAATATACAAATGAGACTCATAAAACCAAGAGCAAAAAGTCAATTAATATGTATCTCAATAAACTGAAGATAATGAATTTAATTTTTGTCCATGTTTTTTTCTAAAAACTCCTTTAACATGAACACAAATATATCTAAAAAACATACTTGTTAATATTGGCAAGTGTAAAAAGTGGCAGGGATAGCAAAATGAAGAGTAATGAGATATTATTAGTATTTGATCCGATAATATAATAACATAAATATTTAAAGGTAGCACATGATATAATAGTCCTGTTTGAAACAACAGAAAGGAATGCAATGTCCAGTGGTAGGAAAACATTAGCAGAAAATATTAAAAACACAAGCAGATATCATCTGGAATTCTAACTCTCTGTTGGCCTTGCATACATTCCCCAAGGTAGACAAATGGAGAATTCCCATTACACTGATATTTTTAAACAGGTCAAACTTCAAAATTCTATTCTGTAGATGACATCTAATATAGACAGCTAAATTTTCTGACCTTCCAAATTAAATTCCGATTTTATATAATTCTTTATTGTCTTTGAGCAGGGATTATTCACCTTTTCTTTTTTGTGTGTGCAATGGACTCCTTTGTTGTCTGTAAAACCCTTGAACTCTTCAGAATCATTTTCATCAAAATCCAATATTTATTTTTAAATATTCTTGATAGGCTTTGCTATCATTTGTGATTCTCAGCAAGAAGACAATGGTAAGTACTAGACATTTATAGACAAATACAGGTTTTGCAAATGCTTTTGCACAGCCTCAGGTCCTCATGCCCAGGAGTAGCACTGACTACCCTTGTTGCCTAGCAACACCACTCTATCAAAGACAACCTGGTAGTCAACTGAATTGGAAGAGTCAGAAGTTGAAATGAACAGTATAGTAGTTATTTTTCTAGACTGAGATTTGCCTGGTTTTTGATAACTTGTGAACACACTGGCCTTGGGAGTATCTTTTCTTGTTTACAACCCCATTAACATAAAAGTAGGATATCAGTAAACTGCTGCACCAATCTTATCTATTTTGAGCCAGAAATGATCTCAGGCAGCCTGAGGCAATTGCTGGAAGTATTTTAGCCTATGCAGGTTTCAGCAAAGAAAGAGTCAAGAATAATCATTTGAAAAGGGTTTCACGTTTTCTCTTCTATCATAAAATTTAATTCTATTTTGAAGTAATCTTGTCACCTAAAACTGACACATTGAAACCCCTTTCCTGTTCTTTTTTCCGTTGTTAACACCCATGGTTTTGCACCCTGCTGCTTCTCCAGTGTCTCAGTGAGTTGGTCAATTTAAGGCATGCATAATAGTTGCCAAAAGGGAGTGAAATGAGTAACTACCGACTCTGAGCTCTTTTTCTTTTTCGTCTTCTGTCTCTTCCTTTTTCACAAGTAGCAAGATAAGAGGCAGAGATCAATGGATTTTAAGAAATGTATTCATGATGCCAGTTTAGGATAGACAGCACATTGTCTTTGACAAAAACTTACCCTGGGCTCTAATTTCAATAAAGTAGGATCAGGGAAGATCTACTTGAATCTACCAGCCTGCTCTCTTTCCATTGTGGTATTTTATACACCAATCACGAGTATCCCATTGCTTTGCACTCAAAAAGCGGTCTTTTCAGCACTCTTGGAAGTCTGTCTCCCATGTATCTACACTCCCTTTCATTCCTACCTTTCCTATTGTTCTCTTACATCATTATCATTTTATTGACTTCATTTTGTTAACTTTTCTTTCTTTTCTTTCTTTTTTTTCCACTCTTCAAATTCCTTTTTAACCTCACTCTATTATAAGTGAGTACGTACAATTCATAAAATTACTGCGCACTTTGTTTATTGAGTGTACTTTAAGTAGTATCTTTGGACCCCCTAGTTTCTCAAAAGTACATCTCCTTTTTATAGAACATGCAGTATAAAAGTTGGACTTATAAGCTAGAGGCGTGATTCTATCCATGGTTTGATGAATCTGTCATAACGAGCTGTGCAATGCCAAATCTTCACAGCACTAGTAATCCACAACTGTGCAATGTTTTGGAGAAAGAAAGTATGTGACCCTACGGAGTATGGGTTTTCATTTAAAACCCCATGATCATATGGGCTCCTGAGTGGCTCAGTTAGTTAAGTGTCTGATTTCAGCTTAGGTCGTGATCTCAGGGTTCGTGGGTCCAGGCCCCACACTGGGCTCTGTGCGGACAGCTCAGAACATGGAGCCTGCTTCAGATTCTGTGTCTCCCTCTCTTTCTGCCTCTCCCACACTTGAGCTCTCTCTCTCTTTCTCAAAAATAAACAACAACAAAAAAATTTTTTTAAACCCCATGATACTACCATTGAGCTTGAAGGATCAACTTGACATAGTTTTAAATGTAGCCACCTGGGGCGCCTGGGTGGCTTAGTTGGTTAAGCGTCCAGCTTCGGCTCAGGTCATGATCTCCTGGTCCGTGAGTTCAAACCCTGCGTTGGGCTCTGTGCTGGCAGCTCAGAGCCTGGAGCCTGCTTCGGATTCTTTGTCTCCCTCTCTCTCTGCCCCTCCCCCGCTCATGCTCTGTCTCTCTGTCTCTCAAAAATAAATAAACATTTAAAAAAAATTTTTTTTAAATGTAGCCACCAAACCTAATTGGTTAGTTTTTTTTTCCTTTTGATATTTTCTCTCTCTCTCTCTCTCACACACACCACCACCACCACTAATTTCCTTTACTTTAATTTTCTATTATTTGCTTGAAAATCTTCAGTACTTCTGTATATTTTTTTTCTCATGAGTTCTTCACATTTTAGTAATAGAAGTGTAGCATTCTTTTTTTCCTGTCTTTACATTTTTACTTGACACACATTTTCTATTACTTTAGTTTTATATTTTTAGGTTATGTCTTCATAAATATCCGTTATTTCTTTTTTTCTTATGTTTATTCATTTTGAGAGAGAGAGAGAGCACGAGCGCACACAAAAGCGGGAGGAAAGGGAGGGGCAGAGAGAGAGAGAATCTTAAGCAGGCTCTGAGCTGTCACTGCAGAGCCCAATGAGGGGCTCAATCTCAACAACCATGAGATCAGTGAGTTGAAATCAAGAGTCAGGCGCTTAACCAACTGAGTGGCCCAGGTGTTCCTCTGTTATTTCTTTTCCCTAGGTTGTAACCAGACTAAAATGTTCATTGATATTTTTTAAAATAATGACAAACTCTTTTAAATAAAATTCTTGTCATATGAGTTCTTCATTTTATTTTAAAATGCAAGTCTTTCCTTTAATTTGTTAAAAAGAATTCGACTTTGAACCTATTACCAGCCAAGTATTTTTCTAAGAACATTTTTAGTAAAATGCAATTTCACTGAAAACTATAAATTATACAGCATATTCTAAACTCTAGAAATTTTGTTACTTAATTCTGTCAAGATATATTTATCTGCTGTTTATACTTTTAAACTGTTTATACTTTTAATATAATAATTTAATAATTTAATAATAAATTTTTATTTATTTATAAAATTTATAAAATTATTTATAAAATAAATAATTTAATAATTTAATAATAAAATGCTGTTTATACTTTTAAAAAAAGTTCTCAGTATTCAAAATCTGTAGTGTTGAGTATTTGTAATTGTTTTATTTAGATAGGCATCAAATTGTCCACAATCATGTTACCTTTCCAATTCCATCCTATTAATATCTTTTTTATTTCCTAATCTATTTTGGAACATACTCTGTATAATCATTTATAATATTCTTTGATCATTTTATTTATTTAAAAAACATTTTTTTAATGTTTATTTATTTTTGAGAGAGAGAGAGAGACAGAGCACAAGCAAGGGAGGGGCAGAGAGAGGGAGACACAGAATCTGAAACGGGCTCCAGGCTCCGAGCAGTCAGCACAGAGCCTGATGTGGGGCTCGAACTTATGAACCGTGAGATCATGCCCTGAGCTGAAGTCAGACACTTAACCTACTGAGCCACCCAGGCATCTCTGAGTATTTTAAATACATACATTTTCTTTGGCTTGCATCAAATTTGTCTTCACATATTCTCTGCTTTCTATTTTCATCTGGCTTCTCTTTACCCATTGGTTTACTAGGTTTCTATGATTCTACTAAAACGAAAATCCTTTTATGTTCTTCATATTATTATTATTGTTTCCATTTCATTATTTTAATTTTGCTCTTTGGACTTTCACAGTTTCTTTTGATCTTTAGACCATGTCAAGAATAAAGAAAAGGCTGTTAATTACATATTTATTAAGGTACATTGATTCTTGTCAAGGGAGATAATTCTGATTGACAAGGTAGTGTGTTTTAGATTCTAGGGCAGGTCAGGAAGGACCTCTATCTCATCTCTTTCCTTGTTAGATATTCAGCGATTTATTCTTGGTTTTCTTGATCCTCTTTTTTTTTTCTCTCTCTCTAAAAGAAACTTAGGAAAAGAAATGAGACTGAATTCCATTTTAACTAAAAGTCCACCAAAAGTAACAACAAAAATCCCAATGAAGTCTGGTAAATATGCTTGTCAATCTCTCCTCCATCTGAGTGGTAGTTGATTTTCTTCTCCACATCAATTGAGGTCATCCACTTCACCCAGGCAAATCTTTTTACTGACGACCGATAGTCATTGTGGACATTCCTATTAGACAAGCAACTATTTGTTTTTGAAGCCATGCTTTAGAAATTAGTATGGTGGAGCCCTTATATGTAGGAACTACAAAACAAGTGCACACTAAGGACTAGATAATCACCCTTGGCTCAGCGCATCTTTCAGGAGATACAGCTATTGTTTCTTTTACTCAGTTGTCTTGCACACTGCTTCTGTTTACTTCCCTGATTATTTTCTCTTCTATTTTCACAAAGCAAAGCTCTTATAAGTGTGAGACAAAAATAGTCTTTGCTTGACGCAGACTAAATATTGAGTCACACCTCTGACATCCTTCATACACTGTTCAGCATCTTGTCTATTTAGTCCTGCTTAGCTCAACATCCCATCCAATAGTCACCACCAGAACCTGTATTTTGCAGCCATAATGAATTTAATAAGTTGCTCACAGTTTGATGGAGCATCTTTAAAAAGCTCATGGCATTCCGGTGAAGGTCAGACTGTTGTCCTCCGCTAAAATATTCTTTTTCTCCATCTTCCATCAGAATTCCACTCAGCAAGAAGGATTTAGTTATAGTTAAGGCCGAGCCTCCCTCGTTTAGAGCTCCTTTACCAGCACACCCTGCACTGACCTTTCCTTGCTCCGAAGTAGGTCAGTGAACTTACAGTCAATAGCAATCACTTTATTCATTATATCTTTATGTCTTTCCAGCAGAATTATAAGATGCCTAAAAGTCAGAGGAAATTATAAAATTGTTCTATCACCTCAGTGAACATACTTTCAATAAGTACTTTTGAATGAGTATGTGATTAGCTAGGAACGCAATGGGAAGATCATAAAAGCGGGACTGAAAAACTAAATTCTACTTGCAATTTTCCAATGATTACCTGGATTACCTAGAATAAATAGGCTTGTTTCTTGAGATCTCTGATTTCTCATAAACAAAAGGAGAGATTTGGGTCTCTTTCAGCCCTATGATTTGACTAAGCAATGAATGGGGCAAGGGTATGGGGGATGACTAAAGTTAAAGATTGCCAGGAGGCAAAGAGGCTTGAAATATCTATGGGGCATTTGCTGTTACGTTCTGAAGATGATTTACAATTTTAGGTATGAAAAGCAAATATTTTAGTTGCTGCTCACAAGAGAGGAACTAGATATAGTGAAATCAGAAGACGGAGCTCAACTTAGTTCTTCTATTTCTAGCTGTGTGATCTTGGGCCATTGACTTAACCCTCTTTGAGCCTCAATCTTTTCACATGTAAGTGAGGAACAGTAATACCTCTCTAATAAGCTTATTATTATTAAGAGTATTTAAGAAATAAGTCATAAATACGAGGTAGCTGTCAAGCAGTGACATCAGTATTTTCTACATAAGTGACATACGTACACAATTTTTCATTTTTTTAATCAAAACTTTTTTAAAGCAGACTTATTTCTTTTTTCAAAAAAGTTTTTATTTTTTTATTTTGACAGAGAGAGAAAGTGAGCAAGAGTGGAGGAGGGGCAGAGAGAGAGGGAGACAGACAAAATCCCAAGCAGGCTCCACACTGTCAGCACAGAGCCTGACATGGGGCTCAAGCTCACAAACCATGAGATCATGACCTAAGCTGAAATCAAGAGTCTATGCTTATCCAACTGAGCCACCCAAGCAGCCTAAGCAGCCTCATTTCTTTTGTCCCCAAGTGTGTGTGGATTAGTTTTATTTCGGATGACTTTTATAAAGGCTTAGAAATATGAATTTCTTGAGCCAACATTATCAATAAAAAGATAAATGTACCTTGCATTTATTTCTCCCTACTTCATTGAGAACAGGATGTTGTTGGTTATCATTTAAAATTCATCAATACATCCATATATTCTCGTACATGAAAGATAAAGTTTGAACTTTTAACATTTGTAGGTTATAGTCAGAAAATTATCTGAGTGGAATTAGTTTAACCCATGGTACATATTTTGTGTTTGTATGGCATGCTGACTTTAAATAATAATTGTTTTTCATTCCTTCTAGATAAAATGTCTTTGAAAATATCTGGTGCATTTAGACATTTATTTAATAACATTTGTTCTCACATTGCTATATTTTTCTATAGTAATCTCTAGTAAATTAAGACTAATATTTTCATTTATCAGTCCTTTTCACACCGGGGACTATTTACAGACAACCTCACAGAATGAAGTCTATTTAGCTAACACTGTGCTCTAAAACATTTTTAACATTAATATGGCGTGTTATAGCTAAGGAAAGCATAATTTCTTACCTTTTTGTCCACGAATTCATATAACTCACATGTAAAGGATGACGAACATAAAGCTAAGTGTCACAAAGAGAATTATACAGATCACAGTGCCCCTCTGTCACCTCAGGTGGGTATGTTTGATCAGATGAGGAAGATGGTTTATGGGAACTGACCATCTGCATTAGAACCTTGAAGCAGTGAGCATTTTCAACATCACAGCTAAGGAGTGTGATTTACCAGCTGATCCTGAAGTAAAAATGCAGAGAGTTGGTGAGGAGAGTTAGGAAATCGTAAAAGACATGAGACAGGTCTGTTGGTATACAACCCAGTTCTCTGGGAGAAGGGAAAAAAGCAAAAAAGGAGCTTCCTGCACAGGAAAAGAAGTTCTAAATAGAACAAGATGCTTCCTCCCCTAAAACACTGACGTTTACTTTCAAGCACTCAAAGTAAGGAAATAGATTTAAAGTATCAGTTGCTTTGAACATTAAAGGGCAGAAAACTCAAAAGGTTCAAACTTCGTGCTTTTATCCCATTCTTTTCTCCCATCTGGATGTTGAGAACATTCCTTTCTAAAGACATAAATAAAACTGAATTACTATTTAATTCCTTTATGCTCACCAAAAAGTCTGGAGGAGATTTACACCAACTAAAGGAAAATCAACACATAATCAGTTGAAATGCAGTAAAAACTAAGATAAAATTCTTAAGTGAGCATTCTTTATTTAACTTTTACTGAGAGACAACTATGCATATTTCAAGCATTGTATTTGGTTCTAAGTCAGGGTTGAATTAGACATGACCCTACCATCCAGGAACTCGTGAACTAGTGTAAGAGATAAGCACATAAAAATAAAAAATAAAATAAAATAAACCAGTAAGTACAATGAGTTACATGATACAGGTTTACACTGAATTCTGTATACATCATGTGTCTATAATTATTTTGATCAGTGATTATATACACATAGATATAGAGAGACTTCTTGTATAATAAAGAACAATTTTGGCTACATTTAGCAATTAGCCACGTGGGTATAGAGCAAGGGCACAGGAAGGCAAATAAAGTGTTTCCTTGATAATCTGAAACAACTAAGAATTAGACCTAGAATAAATTAGTAGTTTAACTGAGGATGAGGAGGGAATAGGATTTGAATCAGAAAGGTAAATCAAAGATATATAATTAAGGAAAATGCAGCTATCTTATTAATTAGGCATTGTTATGGGCTGAATGGTGTTCTCTCAAATTCATATGTTGAAGCCCTAACAAGGCCTTAGTACCTTGGAATGTGACTGTATTTGGGAATAAAGCCTTTATTTTATTTATTTTTTAACGTTTATTTATTTTTTTTTGGGACAGAGAGAGACACAGCATGAACGGGGGAGAGAGAGGGAGACACAGAATCGGAAACAGGCTCCAGGCTCTGAGCCATCAGCCCAGAGCCTGACACGGGGCTCGAACTCACGGACCGCGAGATCGTGACCTGGCTGAAGTCGGACGTTCAACCGACTGCGCCACCCGGGCGCCCCTGAATAAAGCCTTTAAAGAGGTGGTTAAGTTAAAATAAGTTCATTAAGATGGGCCCTGACTCAAATATGATGTCCTTCCTATAAGAAGAGGTGATTAGGATACAGACATGCACAGAGGAAAGACAATGTGAAGACACAGAAAGGAAGTAGCCTCAGAAAAAACCGAACCTGTCAACATGTCAACGCCTTAATCTTTGACTTCTAGCACCCAGAAACTGTGAGAAAATAAATATCTATTGTTTAAACCACCTCGTTGACAATACTTACTTCTGGCAGCCTGAGAAACTAATATAAGGATAATTTATTCAGATTCTGATTTAGATAATTTTCTTAATTTTTCTTCTTAGTCCCAATTTCCTTTTATATTATACTTACTCCGGGACAAGATTAAAAGAAATGCATAATCTTAGAGTAAAACAAACATGACTTCTACATCAGCCCTTCTTTTTTTCTCGGGCTAAAATCAGACTATTCTAATCATTTTCTCTAAAAGTTAGGGATGAAATGATGCCTATGTGGGACCACGATACTTCCCAAGTGTAAATATACCATCTTCAATGTAGGAAAACTACATCATTGTTAGAGTCTCCAAAGTGTTGAAGGAAGACAACTGGAGGAGTAAAGAGTAAAGTAACAGTTGATTATTTAGCTGTTATTTTAGTCAACTTAAACTAACTTATATATAAACTCTGTGCTCTTCCGTGCTTTTCATTCTTCTAGGATATAAAAATGTTCTTGTCATGTTTAGCTGGGGTGCTTCTTCAAAAACAGAAGTGGAGCCCAGCTTCTACCCAGGTTCAGAGCTAGGGAAGTGGAAGAAAGATAATGAATCTCAGACAGGAACACAGTCTCAGGGGACCAGCTTCACATATTTGTGGGCTTCTCCCCACAGCTGGGTTGCTTTCCTCACAGTCACTTCCAAGCCTTGCATATTATTTCCACTATGAATACAAGTCAGGTTATTAAATCCTTGTGTTTGGAGAGTTATAGCCGCAGGATAGCTCTCAGGGAGCACGTAGACAGCAAATAATACTGAGTTCTTCCTCATACTTCAGAGACTCTGAGTGCTTTCTGTCTCTGGGGTCTTGGGGCAATTTTCCACTCCAGCCCCTGCCTTGATAACCTGCCTCCACGGGCTCAGATGGTCTGCCAGCTACTGCCCAAACTTTTGCCTCCTACCTGAAAGCTCTTCTGTTGATACTTAAGGCAAGAAACAGCGGAACCAGGCAGCCCGCTGCACATTAGCCACGTGGAAGTGGATAAAAATCAGGTCCTTGTGGTGAACCAATATGAGGTGGGTGCTGTCAGAGACATTATTTTCCTTCCTCAACTTGGCAAGATTGCTTTGAGAATCAATTATTTACATGTCCTCTCTTGGCATTCCCAAGAGATTAAGCAATTCATTACACTTGATGTCAGTTAGTGATCAGCTTGATAACAAAGCCTTTGATGATGGCTCCCTTTCCTGCTTCTCCAGTCTTTACCCCCACTTCTGCTCCTCAGGCTGGGATTATAAACCTTTATTCCAGGCTTTGCCTTCTGGATGACCTAGGCTAACACAGAGGAAAAAAGAAAAGCAACTCTCTCTTGAACGAGCTGGCACTGTTTGCTCCAAAAATTAGAAAGAAAAGAGGTTACTTAATTACAGATTTCAAATATATGTCCGTTTATCTACTGTATTACTTTTTAATTTAAATGTTATTGACATATAACTCAATGCCAAAAAAAATCTTGTTAAAAAATGGACAGGTGACTTCTTTTTCCAAAGAAGACATACAGATGTCCAACAGACATATAAAACATGCACAACATCACTAGTCATCAGGGAAATGCAAATTAAAACCACAGTGAGATACCACTCCACACCCGTCAGAATGACTAGTATCAAAGACAAAAGGTAACAAGTGTTTGCAAAGATGTGGAAAGAGAACCCTCGTATACTCTTGGTGGGAATGTAAATTGGTGCACCCAAAATTGAAAACAGTATGGAGGTACCTCAAAAAATTAAAAATGGAAACCCCAGATGATCCAATAATCCCCCTAGTGGGTATTTACTCAAAGAAAATGAAAACACTAATTCAAAAAGATATATGTCCTCTGATGTTTACTGCAGCATTATTTACAATAGCTAAGGTAGGAGAGCAGCTCAAGAGTCCACTGATAGATGAATGAATAAAGAAGATGCGGTGTATATGTACAATTGAATATATGCAGCCAAAAAAAAAAGAATGAGATCTTGCCATTTGTGACAACATGGATGGACCTAGAGGGCATCATGCTAAATGAAATAAATCATTCAGAAAAAGACAAATACCATATATACTTCATCAAAGCTGTGATAATTTTTTGATGTGTTAGCTAGGCTGATCTGTATTTCCTAGAATTCCCTCTTGAGTATGTTTCCATATAGATGAGCTACAAGGGATAGTCTCAGGTTAGAGTAGGATGATGGAAAGGAGACAGCCACCATTCTGTGGCATAAACATACATTCTCCAGTTATTTAATCAAATACTAATCCAGGTGTTATTATAAAGGGATTTTACAGATTATTTATTTAATGTTTATTTGGAGACAGAAAGAGAGGGAGAGAGGATCCCAGGTAGGTACCTCATTGTCAGCACAGAGTCCAACGCAGGGCTCTATCTCACAAACCATAAGATTATGACCTCAGCCAAAATAATGAATCTGACACTTAACTGAATCACCCAGGCACCCCTACAGATACATTTAAATTTCCAAATGGGCTACGTTAACCAAAAGATGTTATCCTGGATGGACAGGTTTTAATAAATTGGAAGACTTTTAAAAGAAAGCTTACAGGGGCGCCTGGGTGGCTCAGTCGGTTAAGCGTCCGACCTCAGCTCAGGTCACGATCTCGCGGTCCGTGAGTTCGAGCCCCGCGTCGGACTCTGGGCTGATGGCTCAGAGCCTGGAGCCCGCTTCCGATTCTGTGTCTCCCTCTCTCTCTGCCCCTCCCCCGTTCATGCTGTGTCTCTCTCTGTCTCAAAAATAAATAAACTTTAACAAAATTAAAAGAAAGAAAGAAAGAAAGAAAGAAAGAAAGAAAGAAAGAAAGAAAGAAAAGAAAGCTTACATTTTCCGTACTTGGGAAACTTGCGTTGCTACCAGGATTACACATCAGAATTTGCACAACTCTTATGTGTGGTTAAGTAATAGTTAGCTCTCTGTCCACAGGCATCAAAGAAAGCAGCATTGGGGCTACTGGTGTCACATGATGGAAAGAGTGGAATCGGAAGAGGGGAGATGAAGCAGAAAGGGGGGAGAGAGAGTGAGAGGGAAATAAAAAGACAGGATTCAGCAGTAAGGAGGGCTGATAGGTTAGGAAAAGAAGGAGTATCGGGGAGTGTGGGTATTTTAGTTTGAACAGCAGGTATATTGGAAAAGTCTGAGTGAGTCTGAAGAATGGAAGAATGTGGTCAAAGAGTAGAAAGTTACATTTATGGTTTTCAAGGTAGATCATTTCCAGGTGATGGCTAGTTCACAGACTTTCCCTAGACACTAAAACTGATGTGGTGCGGAGATGAAATTTAGAATGGCCCAGAAATTTTTCAGGAGAATTACTGCTTGGCTCATGTACATCCATGTTGAAACAATATGAAAGAATTAAAGTTCTGATTCAATTGCTCAAAACGTATCCTTCAATCGCTAAAATATTCACAAATGTCGCTGTTAATCCATGTTCCTGTTTATATTTCCTGTTGAATAATACTTTTACTTGGAGGAAATAAAAATGCCTTATAGACTTTTTACTGAAGTAACAGCATCATAGGGCAGGTAGAATTGACCACCATTTATCCGGCTGTGCAATTTTAACATGACAGCTAAATCAGTAAACAAATATATTTAAAGACCTAAATTTAACTTCTAATAAGTTATAAGAAGCATATATATGGTGCACTTAAAATGTGAAATCACCCAAGCTGTGAAGTGGATCCTGTCCCATGTCAATGAGCTAAAAAGAGTTATAAAGAAGGAAGTCACTTCAGTATTGCTGGAGGCAAGCTTAAATTGGAATGGTAGAAACTTGATCAAATTTTGGTGTCTTTAATCAGATCTGAACAAACATCCACTCTTGTGGCTGACTTCACTTCCATGTATTTGTCAATTTTCAAAAAGAATTTGAGGTAACAATCTTTGGGCCTCAATGATGTGAAGGCAGAGGGGGGAAAAGAAAATAAAAAGTTTTGAAATTAAAAAAAAATGTAGATAGAACAAAATGGTTGTTCTTTGATGTATCCAGAAAAAGTAGACTCTATCCATCCCTTGGCTAATAATTTTCATGAAGCTTTATGAATTTCATAGGGGGACGGGGTAAATATTAGTAAGAATGAAACACATTTGGCTTGTAAAACTTCTGGGAAAAGGGTCTTTCCTCAGCAGTGTGAGTAATCTCTGTGTATACTATCTCAATGGGCAAAAGTTGGTTATTCTATCCCTGGTTAGAACTACTTGCTGTTATTCTCCCTCTGTGCTCTGTATTCTGTGTCAGATCCACTCACGTTCTACTTGTAACTAAAAAAAAAAAAAAAAAAAGCAGCAGCAGCCCAGAGAATCTGTGAATACGAAAACAAAGGAGTGCACTTAGAAATAATGAGGTTTGTTTTCAATTTTATTTCTCTTCTTGGTAGTTAAGAGCAGCTGCTATAAAGTGACTTTGTGTTTGGTGAGCGGCTCAGCAGGGAAGTGCGGGTGGGGAGTGACTCACTAAAGCCAGGAATGAAGAAATGGCAAAAGAAGAACGAAACAACAGAGGAAAACAACTAGGGCCTGTCGGTAAGAGACAAGCTGGTTCTGTAAGGAAAAGCTAGCCTGGACCATTTGGGCTGAAAAATTAATTTACAGTGAAGAGCATAGAATGAAAATAAAAGCAGAACAGGGAAAAGAATGCTAAAAACTGTGCAAGAACCACTCATGTTTGATGACCTGTCAACTCTCAAATGAAAAGCAGGTGTCCTCTCTCTTCACCTACTTCTGCAAAGACTCAGGGTTTCCAACGGGAAAGGGAAGACAGGCTTCAATTACAACTGAGATATACCTAGGTCACATTGGATGCATACATTTTCTGCTTTTGTTTTAAAGTCATCCTGACTACAGCTGTAAGGAATTTGTGCCAACTTGGCTCCCAAAAGAGTTTCCTTTAATGTCCCATCTCTAAACAGTAAAAAACGTATTGTTGTATTGTGACTTAAATATGTCAAAATATTTTAGAAGAATAACCCTTTCTCCATAAAAAATGAGCTGATTGTTTTTCTTTCTATTTTAATAGAAAAATACAAATAGAAAATATTAAAAAGACCAAAAAGTATCTCAAGTTCTTTGGTTACTTAGGTTTTTATTATTAAAAACCTTGGGTCAGTGTCATGGAGAGACTGAATTTAATAGTCACCCTACTTTTGAGACACCGTATACAGAAACAAGATCAGTGGCGAATGATTTTCTTAACTGCTCAATTTTGTATTCTAATACAATCCATTTATATTGTCTTTATAAGTAGAGCTTTAGAAATTATTCCCAAATTACAAACACGACTATATATTTTCTCTAAAAGATATATTTTAACTAAATATCAGCAAAAGGAAATGGAAGCATTACTTCCCCTCAAAGACTTTACAAACCTGGCGTGGGACTATCTTCAAACTTTGTGATTATCTGTGTCTTTAGGTATCTAATGGTCTCCAGGTTATTAATATCTTCAATTACACAGTGTTCTGCTTCACCTCATCTCTATTTACAAATTCACATCTTAAAACTTGTTACACTGGGGATTCTGGCTCCACTTCTGAGATGCAGCGTTAGCATGAGAAACGGTAAACTCTATCATTGGAAAATCCACCCAGAGTAGAAACCGAATTAGCCAGGCGCTCTGTGGCCACAGCTGCCGGAAGCCCCGCAGCCCCTTCTTGGCAAGGCGCTGAGCGAAAGGACTGAGAGATCAGGGTGCAGCTGGGAAAGGTTAGCTCTGTCCTCACAGTGCTCAGACCCCTGACAGGAGAGGGCTGAAGGAAGCATGTCACGGAGCTTTCTGGGGGCAACAGGGTCACGTATGTGGGATACATCACAGAGCACCTGTGGCAGTGCTGCTTGTCTCTTCCATGTTAAAATAAGCAACTTCAATTTTCCCTCAGTCTTTCTGAGAAGAGAAATAATGGAACAATTGTACATTTTTTGCCATGACGATGGCATTGAAAAATGCCTATATGGATTTTATTCACAGAGTTAAGAGCCTGATTCATTACACAGAGGTCAAGGAAACAAGCAGTCGGAATTTCTCTGTATTAAAATATTTTGGTTTCGAAGGGCGGGGTGGGGGGGGAGAAGGGAAAGGATTATAGAAAAAAAAAAACTTTTAATATCTTTTTTTTCCAAGAACGTTCATTTCTTCTGAAGTGCATGTGTACAATATACATGAATGTTCACCTGAAATACACCCTTGTGTATATATAAATTTATATAAATATATTTAATACTATATAAACAAATGTATAGGTGTATGTATATATATTTTTTATTAAAAAAGTCTTTTGACGTCTTCTTTTAGCTGATGAACTCCCATCCATCTTTCCTATTTGGCAGGAGTTCCCTACTCTGTGTCATCGTGTTGAAAGGCAATGGCCTGCCTTCCACTATCAACACCAGAAGGGCAAGACCTTCTCTTGCTCTGCCCTGGAAGGCAGCAAATGTGCATGTTTCTTTGCAACAGTTACTCAGATGGCCCACACCAGGACTTTGTCTCTTGACTGAATGTCACAAAAAAATGAGGAACATAAGAATTCTTTCGAGACTGTAATGGAGACCATGTCCTAGAACTCAGAAAACATAGCCTCACTGTGTCTGTTGAGCATCTTGGCTCCCAGAAGCTCTTCGAATATCAAGCCTGGCTCCCAGACTCAACATTCCAACCGTGGCCCTACATTTCCTTTTAATAACTCTTCATTTTTGCTTGAGCAAGGTAGAATTGGTTTCTGCTTTTTACAGTTAATTGCGTTGCGGATGATGCCAATGCTGAGGGGAGATTCAGACTCAGTCTTGCCATCGAAGATCTTCTCTCCTCAAACTAAATCCTTAAAACTATCAAATTGGTAGTTATACAAAAGGAACGACAGCATTGGATAACAATGATTTCTGTACTACTGGATAATTTCTCTCAACAAAATAGAAAATGAGAAGTTAAGGTCTGTGTTTTTTGAGATTGGGAAGAAGTTGAAACTTGGCTCTCTTTATATCTGGAAACTTGAAATGTACTATAATATCTGTTCTTTATATAAATCTCTATTGTAAATGTTATATAAATGTAAACATGCATAGATGCTTCTTGACAGGGCAAAGCAAGAGAAGGTCTTGCCCTTCTGGTGTTGGTAGTAGAAGGCAGACCATTGACTTACTACAATATTAAATGGCACTATACTAATATAAACCTATCTTTATAAATTATGCAAAGAAAAGCTAACTTACTACTAAGCTGATATTTTTCATCTACAAGGTCATTTCAACTACCTTCGAATTCACGTGGCATACACAGATGAAATACAGGGTGTTCTATTAGAAGTAGTCATCAAAATACTAAAAATCATAATACCTTCCAATATAATAAACAGATCTAGCATTAGGAATCATCCGATATTTTAATCTATCATGAGATACTTACTAGAATTTTTTTAAATGGCATTTTTATTTAAAAAATGTTTTGGAAAAATTCAGCTATGTAGTAGGAACTTTGAAATCACTTCAATGGATATAACTGAAACATAATAATGTAAATAAAGTCACTGTGGCCAAAGTTCTGGATCAAGGATTCTACATTATGAGATTAAAATTATGTTATTAAAAGGGATGGCCAAATCAACAGATTCATGAAATCTGTTATAGTGCACAGTTATATACACACATGCATGCACAGATAACTTCTTAGTAAGCTTATTTCTAAAAAAAGCTAATGAAAGCCCAAAATGGTGATAAAAAATTGTTGATTTTCTATAAGATCCAGTATTTTGATATCTTGTTTCCTTGAAAGATACTTCTTGGTTAAATCTCCTTAGTAGGTAGAGTATGAAAAGATACTGGCATCTCAGGAGGGAAATCTCAGTGAAATCTTTCAAATGGCAGGATTGTAGGATAGATTTAACAAATATTTGGAGAACTGGAATCAGAAATTTGTGATAATGGTATTGTCTCCTCCTAAAAGCTTTGAAAAAGAGTATAATAAATGTACTATAGACTATGTAAACTTTAAACTGTCTGAAGTTGTATAAAGAGTATCAAATAATAGGCTTTGCTAATAAAAAGTGCAAGCAACATAAAAGCAAAATGGGAGATGCTAATGCATAAGCAATGATATATTACTGCAATTTCATCTGTTGTGATTGTCGCAAGTAGTTGCTCACAGATACCATAAATTTGTACACTCTCTAAAAGGTATATAAATTTTTTAAAAGATTCAAAGGTGATACTGAGATTCTAATAAAACATAAACAAAGGTACACGGAAATATACCAAGCATAGCTCTTTGGATCGTGCATCATCTCTTCTTGTTGCTATCATCTCGAAATGACCTACTTACAAGGTGTTAGGTACTTCAAAGGATTCTAATCTGTTCTACTTGCTTTTCCCAAAACACTTTGATTAAGTCCAATAACATATACCAGCACCCAAGGAGACGAATTTTAATGTAGACAATTAACTATACGGACCACTCATTTTCCTTTAAAGTTAAGATAACAACATTTCAAATGGATATTTACTCAGTCAATAGTCCTACCACACGATCCAAGTAAAGCCATTTTGCTAGTCTCTGCTATACATATTTAACATCTTTTTATATATATATATATATATATATATATATATATATATGGCATAGAGGTTATGATCACAGGTTCGATGTGCTAGCAAGAATGTTAAAAAAAATTGGAACTCTCATATATTGCAGGTGGAAGTGTAATTGATTCAAAATTGTTTGGCTGTATCTACTAAAGCAATTCTACTTCCAGGCACAGTCCCAAGAAAAAAATGTCCATACCAAAACACATGTGCAAGATCACAGCCGTTTTATTCAAAATGGCCAGAGACTGAAAAGCAACCCAAATATCCATCAATAGCAAAGTAAAAAAATATGTGGTATGTTTACACTATGAAATTGCACACAGCAATGGAAAAGGACAATGGCTGATGCATGCACCAACATGGATGGAAGCCAGATTCATAAGAGTATATACGATTGGATTCCATTTCCATGCGCAAAGTTCCAAAATCAGCAAAAACTTATTGATGGCAAATAGAAGTCAGAGTGCTGAAAGAAGTCGGAATGAGTGGGGAGAGGCACATGGAAACCTCACTGTAGGGTGCTGGAATGGCTGTGTTTTTCAACCTGGAAGGTGATTACATGGGCATGGGCATGTGTGAAAATTCATTGAGCTACACACTTGGGAATAACACATTTTTGTACTTTCCTTTCTTTTTTTTTTTTTTTAACTGATTTGAGGGGTGCCTGGGTGGCTAGTCAGTTAAACGTCTGACTTTGGCTCAGGTCATGATCTCATGGTTCATGAGCTTGAGCCTCATGTTGGGCTGTCTGCTGACAACAGCTCAGAGCCTGGAGCCTGCTTCGGATTCTGTCTCCCTCTCTGCCCCTCCCGTGCTCATGCTCTATCTCTCTCTCACTCAAAAATAAACATTAAAAAAATAATAAATAAATAAACTAATTAGAAACAAGTATAGATTTGCAGCAGGTTGCAAAAACATACGCAGTGAAATCATGCGCATCTATTCTCAGTGTCCCTCAAATTTAACAACTCATAAAACTATATCAGAATATCAAAACCAAGAGAATGAGATTAGTATAATTTCTGGAGCTTATTCAGATGCCATAGTTTATATATGTACTCTATTTTTATGTACATAGGTCAATGCAATTTTATTAATGTGTAGCCTGTATAACTACCATCATAATCAAGATAGTGTTACGTCACTACAAGATTACCCTGGGCCAGCAACTGATAGCCAAACACCCCTCCCCTTGTTTCCCTGTCTCTAACCCCTGGCAAATACGAATCTGTTCTTCGTCTTTCTAATTATGATACTTTGTGAATGTAGAATAATGGTATAATGCAGTATGTATCTTTTGAGAATGGCTTTTTGTATTCAGTGTAATTCCTTGAGATTCTTACAAACTGTGTGTTGCAATAGTTTGTTCCTTTTATTGCAGAGTAGTATTTCATAGTGTTTAACTATTTTATTTAACCATTCACTCATTGGAAGACATTTTGGTAGTTTCCAGTTTTTTACTCGTATAAAGCTGTTATAAACATTCATGTATGAAAATAAGTCTTCATTCTCTGAAGTAAATGCCCAAGGGTGCAATTTCTGAGTTGTATGGTAAGTCCATTTTTGGTTTTGAAATGAACTGCCAAACTATTCCCCAGAGTATCCATACTATTTTAAATTCCCAGTATCAATGTACGAGTTATCTAGTTTCTCTTCTTCCTCACCAGCAGTTAGTATTATCACTATTTTTTATTTTACTCATGTTGATAGGTATGCTATTATAATTTTAAAGTGCATTCCCCTAATAGCCAATGATGGTGAATATATTTTATGTATTTGTTATGTCTTCTTTGTATATCTTTATATATTTTGTATTTGTATATATATTCTTGTGTATATATTATTTGTGTAATTTATATATATTAAATATATTCTTTATATATATCAACACAATAGTAAAAAAAAATACCCCTTAAAAGAAGAAAATATTTTAGGCCCTGGAGGCGACTTTGTTAGTATGAATACTACTAACTCTGCTACTTACCAGCTGTGTAACATTGGGCAAGTTTCTTATCAATGTGTAATAGAGATGTTGTATTTAATATACTCACAGATTAAAAGCATTTAAAACAGTACCTAGTAAATTACCATGACAAAGAATATGTTAAGAAAAGTAAAACTTGGGGCACCTAGGTGGCTCAGTCAGTTGGGTCTTGATTTTGGCTCAGGTCATGATCCCAAGGTGGTGGGATCAAGCCCCAAGTTGGGCTCCGTGATGAGCGTGGAGCCTGCTTGAGATTCCTCCCCTGTGTGCCCCTCCTCCATTCACTCTGTTTCCTTAAAAAAAAAGAAGAAGACAAAGAGAAGAGCAGGAAAAGCAAAAAGAAAAGAAAAGAGAAAAGCAAAGAAAAGAAGAAAAGAAAAAAGAAAAGAGAAGTAAAATAAAACTTTCCCCAATCCCCTTCTATCTCTTCTTCTTAGCTCACAACATTAAATCCTCACAACAACCTTATAAGGTAGTCCTACATTTTACAGATGAAGACATTAAGCCCTAGAGAGGTCAAGTAATTTGTCCCAGATTAGAAAGCTGTCAGAGGCCAGGCTAAGGAACTGAATCTCAGCCTTCTGCCCCAGTGCTCCTAACCAGTAAGTGATCAAATGGGCGTGGATTTACTTTACTTTCTACTTGGAACCAGTAGCCATTACTTGTTTAAGGATTTTACTTCTGTGATTGTCCCACTTCTCTTGTGTGTCCTCAGTTTCTCCCCACACCTGCATTACTATCATTGATATAGCAACATGCCTCACTTAACATTAGCTCTCTTCTACATGTCTGATGACCTTATGTTTCTCTAACTGGTACCAATTTCTCTCTTCAATCCATAGCAAAACTTTTTGCATGAGTCATTTATATTTGTGGAGTCCACTTCTTTTATTTATTTATTTTTATTTTTTAGAGAAACAGAGAGGTGTGAGCAGGGTACAGGGGCAGAGGGAGAGAGAACCTTAAGTAGGCTCCAGGATGAGCACAGAGCTTGACTGATGTGGGGCTCTATCCCGTAACCTTGGGATCATGACCTGAGCTGAAATCCAGAGTTGGATGCTCAACTGACTGAGCTACCCAGGCACCCCTATACTTGTCCACTTCTAAGGGTCTTTTCTTTTAAGGAACTCTAGGCTTTTTCTCAATACTCACAAGACAAGGTCTGAGAGTACAGGCTCTCAACATGCTATCAAAGTCATAGCAATCTTTCTCTTTCTCAACCATTTATACTATTAGCTTCCTTCTTTCTCTAAACAGCTTTTCCCTTTACTTTCCATTAGAACAAAGTTATCTAATTCTCCACAACCCCTTGACTACTGCTTTTCAATCTCCCTTTTAGCCCCTCCTCCCTACCCCAATGTTTTAAGAAAAGCATGGTTATGTCTCACTTAGTTCTTGTCTTTCTGCTCCTTTCTGGACATGCCCTTTTCCCTAGATAGGCTCATTCAGACCTATGGATTCAAAGATTTTAAAATTTTTATCTCCAGCTAAAACACCTTTACTTAGATCTTGAATTGTATGTTCAACTTTATATCTGTACCTAAATATTAAATTAGCATTTCAACTTTGAAATTATTGTTCAAACTGGTCACTTGATTACCGTCTGCTCCATGCACCAAACCTACCCCTCCCCTAAGCATTCTGAACTTAGCTAATGATGCTAAGCCAAAAACTTACAAGTTATTTTTGATTCTTCTCTCTTTCATTACACTTATACCACCTCTCAACAATATCTATTGGCTACTTTCTAAGAAAGCCAGAGACACTAAATCAAATAGCAGATTAGAATCTCCATTGCTACCACACTAATCCTTGACATTCTGTTGTTGCTTTTCTGCTCACCTCTTGAAGTGACCATGTTAAAGAATAAATCAGAGTATAGATCAGATTATATTATATACTTGATTAAAACTCTCCAGTGACTTCCCATTGCATTTAAATTAAATCAAAACCCCTATCAACAAAAGACTTATTATCCAAAAAGCCTTATGCGAACTGACCCCTCCCATCTCTCTGAATTTAACTTCTCCACTTTCCCTATTTTTCTCAACTCTGTAGCCGCAGAGGCCTTCTAGATGTTCCGTAAGTATGCCCAACCTTTTTCTGCCTGGAGTTCTCCTGCTCCAGACATTTTCATGACTATTTTCCAGTCTCCACTCAAATTTCTGCCCTTCAAAGGTGTTTTCTCTTACCACTGTAGTCAAAGTAACTGTCTATAACTTCGTAATACTCTCTGCATTTATAGTCTCTTCATAGCCCTTACTACCTTAAGTTACATTGTAGTATTCGATTCCTAGGTTTTATATTTGTTGTCTGTCTCACTAACCTGTCTCACCCGTCCCCTAAAGAAAGTGATTTTCAAAGTTGTGAAGGCTTTTGTTCACTACTCAGTGCCTGATGTCCATAATTTGTGTGGCATTTAAAATAGATACCCCTTAATCTCAAATACTTAGGAACAGTCTTTGGTAAATTAATTTTTAAAAAGTCTATAAAGCCAGAAAACATATGAAATACACACACCAAAAAAAATTTGAAAAATGTGCACTCGTGTTCTTTTTACACATGGGTGAGTCTTTGGGTGTGGATCCAGTGACTGGAGTTCCCACATGAAGCAGCGTCTGTGGGGTTACCAGACAATTAAGAGTGAGCAAGTAGTTAAAGACACTCGTGAAGCCTTCTGGATGCTGACTTGTCCAAAATTTGTATAGTATTTTCTTCTATATTTTACAGCTGTCTAATCAAAGTTGATTTAACATTTATTTCAGTAGCAACTCATTTTAATAGTATTAATATTTCTAAAACTTTTAGCTTAATTTTCACAGAAGTAACAAGTTTGTTCCATTTGTTGCTCATATGTCATTGATTTAATGTGACATTAATTGGGTTATTGTGACACTAATCATATAATTATAATAACAAGTACAGTTCCCATAAACAGATTTGGGCACAATTTGGGTGCTACTTAGTAACTAACCCACTGGGGAAAGAGCTGCATCCTTTTATAACTTTCTTGAGCCTTTAGCTTATAGTTAAATAACCTGAAAACAGGCTGGGACATTTTGGTTGATAAGGTTAATCAATAAAATCTTATTACGTTTATAATTTTTGGAATTAATTTTTATATTCTAGTCATAAGCTAAACAGTGAAGATCTCTAACTGGTCATCACCTAAAGACCCTTAGGTTCATTTATAGGACTTTTTGAAAAGTACATTTTCCCCAAATAATGGATTTATCTGTTTTAAAATTACTGCAAACATCATATATTTAATTAGTGTTTTTCTATTTTCTCAGAAGATATATGAAGCTTTAAATTCAGTTAGAAAGTCAAGACTGACAGGTAGTAACAAATGTACCTGGAAGAATCATACATTTTTGGGGAAGACCTACATAGCTGTCTTCTAGAACCTATATATTTTATAGTATATGAATGAAATATTGATACAACCAAACATTTTAAATAATGATTTTTCCATAACTTACCATTTATACTTAATTAATCATATGATGTGGCTAATTTTCTAATAAATCAGTGAAAATTAAAATATTGTCCATTTGTAACATATACAGAAATTCTGCCAGTCGGTCTATAGTAACAAAAAAGACTTCTCCGATCAAGTATAAGAAAGATATCAATACAGGACCATTGTTGTATATACTGTGTAAAACTCCTTACATATTTGAAATTCATATATTATTAATTCCTTCCTTTAAAATCCTAATCAGCACCCTGAAAGACTTGCTTATGAACATATTTTCCCCAGAAAGCACTTCATGCACACTGGTAAGATAAAGATGAAATGTTAAAGAATCTGTGGGAAGGGTCCATTTAGATACATTTTTATACAGCTAATTACATAGTTAATAAGGTTTAAAAATGTAGTACTATTTTAAATTTTTTAAAAGTACAGTTTTGTATAAATCCCAGAATTACTTTTATGGGGTGGTGGTGATGATTGGAGTGTATAACAGTTACCAACCATTTGGAAGGTATTAGTTTTAATCTGTAGCAGACTGTTTTGGTATTTGGAACTGTATCTTTGCAATCATCTCGTTACAAGTTAATGTAATACACACCTCATTAAAGAAATATTATAAAATATGAGCTTTCCTATTTATTCAAAGGTAACAAATAGTCAACTGTAATACCCAAAATGTTCCTGAACTATTTGTATTTTTGAGGAAACTGGAAGTTATATAAAGATGAAACATATTTAAATTTTTCTCAAAGTTATTTCATATTAAAAAGTTCAATAATTGTTTTTGTGTAATTTCTTTCCAGCTAGGGAAATATGAAGAGAACATTTATTTAAAAGGCACTCAATTATGGTGTGTCAATGAAACAAAGTTTGGAGAAGGAAGACACATGCTGTGACCAAAATTTAATGAATATCCTAGAAGTATGTAAATTTCCCCAACAGCTCACAAAGCAACTGATTTTATGCTTACATCTTTACATGAATATTTAGCTTAAAAGAATATATTTGAACATTTTAAATTGTATTCTCATAAAAGATCTCTGATCATGCCTTTAGTTGATAAACTGAATATCACTAGGTCCTTAGAGAATTAATGTCAGCAAATAAAATATGAGACCTCAAGCTAGGCATCCTAAAGTTTTGTTACAATGAGACTATGTCAACATAGTAGACAGAATTATAACGATTCCCTTTGGACTAACAATATGAATTAATTTCAAAACGGAAATTTGAAACATTTAGAACTGGAAAGATGGTTATTAGTGAGCGAGTCCAAATTCTGCATTTTGGGGGAAAAAAAGGTAAGCACAGGAAGCTTAAGAAATTTTCATAAGGTCAGAAAATTAACTAAGGATAGTTTTGTGACTTTTGGTTAAATGTTCCTTAACTTTTATCACACAAATGATTAGGCAATGAATTAGGAAAACAAACTTTCAATGGGATCCTTAACCTATAAAATTCATTAACCAGAGTAACCTAAGTCTGTATGGATTTTTCCAGTAGTTGATCAGCAAGTACAAAAGAAAGCCAACGTATCCTTGAAACATAACTATCCAACCTTCCTGTACTGCTTATTTATTTTTTATAATGTTAAGCAATAAGCCACATGGATACAGAAGACAGTGATGGGAATATCTTTAAATCACAGCATCATGCAGTCAGATGCTTTCTTTTTTTCAATTTTTTTAATGTTTATTTACTTTTGAGACAGAGAGAGAGAGAGACGCAGCGTGAGTGGGGGAGGGCAGAGAGAGAGGGAGACACAGAACCCAAAGCAGGCTCCAGGTTCTGAGCTGTCAACACAGAACCCAATGCGGGGCTCAAACCCACGTACCCAGAGATCATTATCTGAGGCAAAGTGGACAGCCAACTGACTGAGCCACCCAGGAGTCCCAGTCAGATACTTTCTAACTCATTCCTTTGTTGTTGTTTTATGATGAACACTTTCAAGAGTTTGTACCAAACTCTGATCAATCTGAATTGTATGCTGTGTTGAACTGAGATATTTTAAATTTATTCTTAAGAAGTCAAACAATATATATACAGTTGAAAGCCCTTATGTATTCCTACTTGACGAAATTACCCAGTGTCCCTTCTTTAGATACAACTATCATAGTGAATTTAGAGTTAATCGTTCCCCAAAGTATTTTTATCTTATACTTTTTACCACAAACTTATTAGACATAAAAATACATTAGTATCATAATGTTTAAATAGTATTTTGAATTGCTATTTTTAATGGGCCTATATTTTTTTTAGCTTTTAAGCTTACTGGCAAATTTTCTAGTTCTTTTTTTTTAATGACAATGAAAATGCTACATTTATTTATTCTGTAGCTATATATTTGGGATATTTCTGATTTTTCCATTACAAACAATGTTGAAAAGAAAATATGTATATGGTTTACTAGGTACATGTTTGAGAGTTGAGATAACCAAGAAATGGAATTTCTGGATTTTAAGGTATACAAATCTTAAAATTTACTGGATGTTGTCATGTTGCTTTCCAAAAAGGTTGTACCAATTTATACTCTCACCAGGAGAGTATGAGAATTCTTTGCCTACATTCAGTTTCTCTTATGTTTAAATATTTCAGTCAGTTTGATGTACAAAACTTTTGTTTAAACTTGCATTTCTATGATTGCTAATAAAATTAAATAACTTTCTACATGTTTATTGGTCATTTAGGCTGCTTCTTTTGTGAAATGATCATATCTTTATTTGCTTTTCATTCAGTTCTCTTTTTCTTATTCATTTGCAAATGTTCTTTATATTTTATGGGCCCTAATTCTTTGTGGGATATATATAATTAATATATATTATATATATGTCCTATATGTGTGTTTGTGTATGGGATATGTGCATATATATGATACCTATATCTTCAATATCTCCTCCCAATGTATTTATGGTACCCTTCATTAAACAGGATATTTAAAATTTAATGTACTTCTACTTGTTTTCTGATATATGCCTTTAATATATGTTTCAGAAAATTTCCTCACTTGGGGTCATTATTATGTACCTTTATATTTGTTAAAGTTTTGAAGATCTGTATTTTGTTCTTTGATCCATCTGAAAATTATTTTTGCATATATTTTTAACTAGATTTTCCAAAACAGTATCTTCCGTTCAATTAATACATAATTTTACTTCTGAGACACATCTTTTCCATATATACATAGGTCTGTTTCAGGACTCTGTTACAACTTTATCTGTCAAGCTCTGTAATATTTTCAATAAGTGTTCTAAGAGAGGTTAACAATAAATGTTGATATTTTGCAGGAGTAATACCTCTCAGTACATACTTTATTTTCCTTTTTCAAAAGTGTGTCTATTCATATTTGTTTTTCCCTATAACACTTAAAATGACCTTTTAAGTTTTATGCAACAAGTATTTATCCAGCTTTTACACTAATTCTTCCATTAGCAATTTTCAAAGTGAATGTACCCTATTTCAAATGTCAAATGTTAAAGTATAAATTGTGTCTAGCTTAACATACATATATATATATATATATCTGTGAATCCTTTACCACAATACAGGTAAACATTTTTATCAGTCCAGTTTCATTGTATCACTTTGTATCCCATCCCTCCTTCTACTTCTTTCCAGGCAATCACTGATCTGATTCCTATCACTATATTAGTTGCATTTTCTAGAATTTTATATACATGGAATCAAATAGTGTGCACTATTTTTTGCATAGTATCTTTCATTCAGTATAATGATTTTGATCCTTTGATATCAAAACCTTAAAATTTTGATATTCATCCAAATTATTGCATGTATCAATAGTTTATTGCTTTTTATTTGAGTAGTATTCCATTGCACAGACATACCACAACTTACTTATGCATTCACTTTTGATGGATATTTGGATTGTCCTCAGTTGATGCTATTATACACAAATCTGTTGTGAACACTTATGCACAAGCTTTTATGTGAACATATAATTGTTTGGATAAATACCTAGGAGTGGAATTCTTGGCTCATATGTAGGTGCTTGCTAAACTTTTTACAAAACTTCCAAACTATTTTCCATAGCAATTGTACAATTTTATATTCCCACTAGCAGTGTTTGAGAACGCCATTTCTTCCATACCTTTGCCAATATTTGGTGTAGCTGAAACTACTTTTGTGTTATTTTCTAAGCTTAGTTATATATTTCAAACACCAAACTCATGTAAGAAGTAAAAGTTAGGAATTACCACAGATACTCTTCTTTGCTTAGCCAGAGCAAATCCTTCCTTACGATCTTCCTATATAGTTATGTCGACTTATTTTTGTCCACCATTTAATTAATGGTATGGCAACTCAAACGTCTTCACTTTAGGTAAAGGCCCCTTTTCTAAATCCCTTACTTTCATGGACCATCTCTTATGCCTGCATGGGTTACTAGGATATAGAGGTAAGCAAATCAATCTCGTTTCTTATCACCCTACACAAATGATTCCCAATTTCCATTCCCACTTCCAATTCCCACAGTCTTTACTGGGATATGTTACCCTCTTTGATTTTGCTCTTGAGGAAACTGAAACTGACTTATTTATTAGAACCCATTTATACAGGGGCACCTGGGTGGCTCCGTCAATTAAGTGTTCAATTATTGATCTTGGCTCACGTTATTATCTCATGGTTTGTGGGATTGAGCCCCCTGTCAGTCTCTATGCTGACAGCATGGAGCCTACTTGGGATTCTCTCTCTTTCTCTCTCTGTCTCTGTCTCTGTCTCTCTTAATAAATAAATATTTTTTTAAATCCATTTATACATGTTTACTAGTTTGGTTACTGTAGAGCAAATCAAAGCTCCTACATAATTAACTAAATATGTTCTCCATATTTGCTTTGGTGTTAGCCAAACAATCAGATTACATTAGAAAAGTAATGGGGCACTTGGGTGGCTTAGTCCGTTAAGCAACCAACTCTTGATTTCTTCTCAGGTCATGATCTCATAGTTCGTGAGTTCAAGCTCTGTATTAGGCTCTGTGTTGACAGCATGAAGCCTGCTTGGGATTCTCTCTCTCCCTCTCTCTGCCCGTCCTCCACTCACACACTCTTTCTCTCTCAAAATAAATAAATGAACTTAAAAAGAAAAGAAAAGTAAATAAAAGCTTTGGAGCACCACTACTCACAACAGCCAAGAAGAGGAAGCAGCCCAAATGTCTATTGACAGATGAATAAATAAACAAAATGTCATTATATATATATATACATATAAACATATTATATACATATATAATATATATAAACAAACATTATATTAATTATATTTATATTATATTATATTATATTATATTATATTATATTATATTCAGCATTAAAAAGAAAGGAAATCTTGGGGCGCATGGGTGGCTCAGTCAGTTAAGCATCCAACTTCCATTCAGGTCATGATCTCGTGGTTCCTGGGTTCAAGCCCCACATCAGGCTCTGTGCTGACAGCTCAGACCCTGGAGCCTTCTTTGGACTCTGTGTCTCTCTCACTCTCTGCCCCTCCCCAACTCGCACTCTGTCTCTCTCTGCCTCTCAAAAATAAATAAAAACATTAAAAAGAAAATTTTTTTTAAAAAAGAAGGAAATCCTGTTGTGTTCTACAATATGGATGAAGCTTGAAGACTTTATACTAAATGAAATAAGCCAGGCACCAAAAAGACAAATATTGTATGATTTCACTTATATCAGGTATTTAAAGTAATCAAACTTTTATAAACAAAAAATAAGGGGAAAAGGGGAGGTGCTGTTTAATGGATATGGTATTTCGAATTTGTAAGATGAAAATGTCCTAGAGATCTATTTCACAACAATGTGAATATATTTAATGATACTCAACCATACAGTTGAAAACAGTTAAGATTGCAAATTCTATGCTATGTGCTTTTACCACAATAAAAATAAATACAAGCTTTGGGTAGTTTTTCTTTATATCAATTTGAAGAAATTGTCTTCCTGTTTCTTCTGAAATAGATTACTAACTTTTCCCACAAATATTGGCATGCATATTTAGTGAAACTTTTGAGCAACATCAACAACAATAGCTCCACTGTGATGGATTTCTGAATACTGAATAAGGTCTAGAGAATTTTAAAAGATTTGGACTCACTGTAACCTCTACTCTCTGAAGTTCAGATGTCATTGCACAAAGGGCAGATGAATTTCCTACTTACCAGATGTCAGTTGAAGTGTGGCTTTTTTTTTTTTAGCTTAAAGGCAACTCTCTATATATTTTCTTTATCAGCAATGAAGTTTAAAGAAATTGACTCTGTGAACTGAAAGTTTCTTTTTATAGGACAATCGTATAATTCAAATTTGATTATTTTGAAATTTATCCTTAGAAGGCAGTTATGTTGGTTCAAAGCACTCCAGAAAAATATGAAAACAAACTCTATTTTAAAGTAGGATAAGTATAAATAGCTTTCTCAGAAATATATACATAATATTAAGAGATGCATATTATTTCAGAAATTTTACATGTAATATCAAAATAGTTGCCCTCAATATGCAAGTGATTTTTTTCAGCTGTCATTGTGAAGGCAGTTATTTAACTTTCTCCGTTAACTTCTAATTAGGAGTGTAGATGTTTTCTGGAGAAGAAAATGAAGAGGCCATTAAAACCACTCAGTATATTCAGTAACTTTACTCCTCTGAGTCACTTCACAGATTATCTCTTCTGAATAGTGTCTTTTATAAATATGAATTTGTGTTTTTGAGTTCCTATTAAAGTCCACCCAGCAGGATATAGTTCTAAGTTAAAATTGTAAGGAGAGAGAAAAAATATTCTTGTCAGCAAAATCCTTTCCATAAACAACTTTCAGGAATCTGGTACAAAATGTTAGTATTCTCAGACTATATAACTTTTCTTCTTGGGAACTCTTAAGAGTAGATTTAACTCTTTTCAGAAATAGTGAGATCAAAGCACTGAAATATAGTTTCCCCATCATATACCTTGGACCTTCAGTTTACTTCAAGATTGTTATTAATACTTATAGTTTAAGTGGTCATTATTTTAAGAGGTAATGCTCTTTGAGGTTTTAGAAGACAATTAGCTAGAAATTTAGAAAGTATAAGATTTGTATCTGTAGCATAAAAATGGTAAAAGAACCTTATTCCCAATACCAAATAAACTCTAAAAAATCACATTCTTTATAATAATCCAAAAGCTGTTAATATAGTTTTTAGATCTTTTTCCCCCTGCATTTCGTTTTACCTACATTTTAGGTGGTAGAGTGGTTTTATCTTTAACTTGGAGGTGAATTTAATGGAATATCTTCTACCTTCCTAGGTGGGATAGTAGGCTTAGAATTTAAGTTGACCTTATATGACAGTAAATAAACTGAACTGCTGCAGATTACTTCAGCATAAAATTAACCTCAGAATGACTCTCAAACTTTCCTTAGATGGAGTACATGGGGGTAGTAGCATGAAGTAAAAAAAAAAATTCTGGATCTGAAACCAGAAGGCTTGTGCTCATTGTCAGCTTGTCTACAGGCATCTCTTTACCATGGACAAGCCATTTATACTCATTCTTTCTTCCCAACAGAATACATACAAAAAGAATTATTCTACAATGGTTTGAGACTATTACCAGAATCAAATAAGAATGTGAATAAAAGCAAGTGAAAATCATAAAAGTTTAGAAAATACAAACCATTATATTCAATGGTTGTATCATATTTATAATGCAATGATGAAAAGTCACAAATTTTTAGAACTACAATTAAACAGAGAGCATTTTCTAGTTCCATGTTGCCTAATGTTTTTAGATACAAAATATTGCATGTAATTTCATGGGTATCATGTGTCCTATGTATGAATTCCTGATCAACTGAAATGCTTTATTCTACAGAGTGGATAATGAAACCTAGAAAAATGAAGGTACTTAACTGAGGCAACACAGAAATTCTGTGGCAAAGGTGATTCTAGAGTGCATGCGTGCTGACTCACACTCCAGTGTTCCAGGGTTACAGACAAGTGTGTCCCATAGAGCGCTGCTCATTTCAAAGACACCTCAGTAGCAAACACAAAACAGAGATATCTCAATCCTAACACTTTTTATTTGTTTTCTACACTGATCTTCCAAATTTCCATCTTATGAAAAAAAAGTTTGGACATTATTGCTATAGAAGAATAACAAAATAATAGATATGAAGTGAGAAAAGTAATGCGTATAGCTCCCAGAATTATGAGTTTCTTAAAAACTGCAGTGTCTGGTGGTCCTAGCATGTGTTGCTCTAAAAAATTTAGGAAAACTGAATGTAAAATTTTAAAATACTTCAAACAATAAATTCAAGATCTGTATGATTTCATTGGAGAACTCTATTTAAATATGTAAAAAAAAGAGAAAAACACCAATCTACACAATCTCTTGCAAAAATGGAAAATAGTATACTTCCTAATTCATTTTATAAAGCTATTATTACCCTAATATGAAAAAAAAGTCAGGAAGAATAAAGAAGAAGAAGAAGAAGAAGGAGGAGGAGGAGGAGGAGGAGGAGGGGAGAAGGAAGAAAGGGGAGGAGGAGGAAGAGAAGAAGAAAGGGGATGAGGAGGAGGAGGAAGAGGAGAAGGAGGAAGAAGGAGAAGGAGAAAACAACTGCAGACCAATATCCCTCATGATTATAGTTTGAAAAATCCCTAGCCAAATGATGGAAAATAAAATTGATCAGTGTATCAAAAAGAATTATACATTATGATCAAAGAAGATTTATTCTAGAAAAGAAAAGCTGGTTGAGTATTTGAAAACCAGTCAATGTAATCTACCATATTAACAGGCTAAAGAAAAAAAATCACGTGATCATATGAATTGATGCAAGAAAGCATTTGATAAAATTCAACATCTGTTTATGATACATGCTCTCAGCAAATTAGAAATTGGAAGGATACTTCCTCAACTATAAAAAAGACCCCACATCTAACAACATATGCATTAGTAAAAGACTGAGTTATTTTCCCTTAATATCTGGAACAATACAAGAATGTTTTCTATTATTCAACTTAGTACTAGAAAAGGTAAATCATGCTAGAAGACAAAAAAAGGAATAAAGCACATAAAGTTCATTAAAGAAGTAATTAACCATCTCTATTGCAAATGGCATGATTGCCTATAGAAAATCCCAAAGAATCTACAAAAACACTCTTAAATCTAATACTTGGTTTCATTAAAACCACAGAATACAATATCAACATTAAAAATAATTTTAAAAATTCTGTAGATGAGCAGTGAACACATGGAAATTAAAATTTAAAATATAATACCATTTGCAGTCATTCTAAAATAAAATATTTAGGTATTCCTAAATAAATAATACTAAGTAAACTCACTAAGTAATAAGTGCTTAGGTAAAAAAACAAAAAAACAAAAAAACAACTAAATATGTATAGGAATTATATGCTGAAAACTACGAAACATTGATTAAAAAATCACAGAAGATCAAATGGTATGAAGACACATACCATGTTCATGGATTGGAACACAACATCCTAAAAACATTTCAAGCCTCTTAAATCACTGTAAGTTAAAGGCACTATCTATCAAAGTCCCAGCAAGATATTTTATAGTGTGGATGATTCTAAAATTTTACAGAAAGGCAAAGAAACTAGAATAGGTCTTTTAAAGGAAAATAATAATAGAGTAGGATGAATCTCCCTACCCAATTTTAAACTTTATTGTTGGCAGAGAAATAAACATATACAACAATGGAGTAGAATAGAAATCTAGAAATAAAAATACACAAGTATACATTAATACAGTTGATTTTTGACAGAAGTGCAAAAGCAATTCAATGAAGAAAAATAGTCTTTGCCTCATATACCATTGACAATCCTCCTCCTCCTCCTCCTCCTCATCATCACATCCATCTGAACTTCACACCACAAGGGCGCCTTGGTGGCTCAGTGGGTTAAGGGTCTGACTATTGATTTTGGCTCAGGTCATGATCTCATAGTTCATGAGATTGAGTCCTGCATTGGGCTCTGCACTGACAGTGTGGAGCCTGTTTGAGAATCTCTCTCTTTCCCTCTCTCTCTGCACTTCCCTCACTCATGCACACATTCTCTTTCTCTCTCTCTCAATAAGTAAATAAACATTTAATATTATTAAAAAATAAACCTCACACAATATACAAGTTTAAAAATAAATCATAGATTTAAATGTAAAATATAAAACTGAATTTTATACAAGAAAACAAAAGTGAAAATCTTTAAGAACTAGAGTTTGGTGATGACTTTTCAGACACAAACAAAAGAATGATCCATAAAAGGAAAAATGTTTGATGAATTAAACTTCATTAAAATTAAAACTTTTAGTCTGAAAAAAAAAAACGTGAAGAAGATGAAAATACTGGTGATGGGACATTAGCAAATATCTGAAAACAATACATATCACAAAGGATTTGTATCCAGAATTTTAAAGGACTTTTTTGTAAAAAGCAAACAATCCAATTGGAAAATAGGTGAAGGACATGAAGAGACATTTCATCAAAAAGTATACATGGATGGGGGGGAAACATGAAAGTATCAAGCTTCACTAGCCCCTAGGGAAATGCAAATTAAGACCTTAATGAGATATCACAAACATTTTAGACAACTAAAGTAGCAAGATAGTGACTATATAACATGCTGGCAAATATTCAATAAAGCAATCTCATACTTTTCTAGTGGGAGTGAAAATGGTAGAATCACTCTGAAAGATAGTTTCATATTTTCTTTGAAAAGCTACACACCTAAGATATGTCTCAAGAATCATACTACTGGGCACTTTCCCCAGATAATTTTTATTCTAACAAAAACATGTACATGAATGTTCATAACATCTTAATTTGCAACAGAAAAAACTAGACACAACTAAAAATGTTCCTCAATAGGTAAATGGTTAAATAAAATGTTACATATATACTATGGGATACTACTAAATAATAAAACCAATGAGTTATTTAAATATACAATAACTTGAGGCGCCTGGGTGGCTCAGTTGGTTAAGCGTCCAACTTCAGCTCAGGTCACGATCTCGCTGTCCGTGAGTTCGAGACCCGCGTCGGGCTCTGGGCTGATGGCTCAGAGCCTGGAGCCTGCTTCCGATTCTGTGTCTCCCTCTATCTCTGCCCCTCCCCCATTCATGCTCTGTCTCTCTCTGTCTCAAAAATAAATAAACATTAAAAAAAATTAAAAAAAATAAATATACAATAACTATGATAGACCTCAAATACATTATGTTGAATTAAAAAATGTCAAAGGTCACATACTATATGATCTCTTGTATATATAATTTTCCAAATTAAATTATAGACAAAGAAGTTAGATTTGTGGTTGCTAGGGATTAGAGGTAGCTGAGGGACAGGGATAGCTATGAAAATAAAGAAGTAGCAAGAGGTACTTGATGGCAGTGGTGATTACACTACTATTCCCATATGATAAAATCATATAGAACCTGCTGGAAATAAAATGTGACTTCAGCTAGATTTAAGAATAGAAAGTCAATATACAAAATCAATTCAATTTCTATATACCAACAATAAACGGGAATAATGTTAAAAAACAATACTATTTACAGTAACATTAAAATACATGATATATTCAGCAATACACTTAACATCTATGTCCAAAATCTCTTTTTATACTAAAAATCTCCAACACTATAGATAATCATTAAAAGTCTAGATAAATGGAGACATATGCCATGTTCATTGATTGGAATATTCATCATTAAGATGCTAATAGCATAGAGATTTGTCTATAGATTCAATGTCATTCCATTGAAAACTCTAGCAGGATTTTTGTGTAGACATTGACAAGCGTATTCTAAAAATTATAGAAAAACAAAGGACCTAAAATAGTCAAAACAATCTTGAAAAGTGTAAATTTAGAGAAACTATATTACCTACTTTAAAAGTCACCATAAAACCACAGTAATTAAAATGATGTAGATTTTGCCTGCAAATAGACAAACAGATCAATGGAATGAAGAGTATTTTTAAAAATGGACTCACATATACAAGTTCTATTACATTTTTTGACATATATGCTAATATACTTCAATGAGGAAAGGACAGAATTTTCAACAAATGGTGCTGGAACAACTGGATATTCATACATTTAAAAACAAAACCAGCCAACCAACAAACCAATGTCCTGACCTCTATCTTGTATGTAGAAATTAATTTGAGATGGATTTTAAGCCTGTAAATAAAAGTGAAAAGACCTGAACATAAGCATTTGTAATGATGCTCAATATCACCAGAGAAATGCTAATTAAACATATAATGAGATCTATTTCACATCTATTATGATGGTTAAAATTTCACAGATTGGTAATATCAATAAAAGGAAGATATGAAGCCACCAGAATTTGCATATATGGTTTGCATGAGTGTCCCACTTTACAGAAAAAAAAAAGGCAATTTATTATAAAGTTAAAAACACACCTACCCCTTGACCCATAAATTCCACTTCTAAATAAATGAAAAACATACACACACAAAAATACTAACAGAACTAAAAACAACTGATAGCACATAGAAAGTTTAGCCATAATAACTGATAAATGCAACACAATCAAACATTCAACAATGGGAAAATGAAGAAAAGAACTGTAATACATTCATACAGTGTAATAGAATCCTACTCCGTAATTAAAAGGAAGGAAGCACTGATACATACAATAACTCAGAAAAAACTCCAAAACATGTTGAGTAAAGAAATCTAAGAACGAAAGAGTTCATACTTCATGGTTTAAATTCCAGGAAGTTCAAAAGCAAGCAAAAGTAACATGACAATAGCAGTCGACTTTGGGTGGGGGCAAGAACTAGCTGGAATGGGGCATGGGAAAACTCTCTAGGATAAAGGACATATTCTATATCATGTTCATGGTAGTTGGTTACATGGGTGTTTGCTTGAGCTCACTGAACTGAATACTTTAAATCTGGATATTTTATTGTATGTGAGAATAAAATAATCTTTTTAAAAGCAACAAAATAAAATCATTTCTTTAGGTAATTATCAATCATAAATTGTTTACTGACTGTCTATTGGATAAACGTCTATTCACTGTTTTAATTAGTAATGGTTTGGGAAGGCACTAAATTTCAATTTTATAATTACCCGGTCTTAAATGTGAAAAAAAATTCTCTGAATTCAAATGAATAATTTATATATATTCAAATTATTGAAGGTGACATGCCACATTTGGTAAATGTTTTATTTCCTTTTCTGAACAAGCTCCACAAAATAGACTAGACCAGATGGAGCAATCATAGACCGGAGAGAGAACCCTGGACCTGAAGTCAGACAACCTGACTTCTCTTCTCACTTCTGCATTTTATGGCTCTGTTTGGCAGATGTTCCCAGCCGATTATCACTGTCGAGGTCCCTTGCACAGAAAAACTTATTAAATACAGGGAATCATCAAGACACAAAGCAATGACTTAATGCCCTCTGGTCCTCTTGGCTGTCAACTTCAGGATGGTAAAAAAAATAAATAAATCACTGGTATTTATAAACAAATATGATTAGTCTTGTTCCTCTTTTTCTTTCAGCCTGTTGAATTTGCTGCACTTTCGTTTTATGTAAGAATCACTTTTCTCCTTCATTTTTAAGGCTCTTATGAAACCAATCGCATGCTTCAGTGCCACCTTTTAAGCAGCTGACATAAAACCGAAGTGACAGGTCAGAAGAATAAAGGCCATCCCTCTTTACTTTTGCTCCCCATTACACAGAACCACCTCCATTCCTTTTCACTGATAATTTCTTTTCAAATTCTGACATCTTGCAAAATTAATGACTGTGTAGCTTTAAAAATTTAAGACTTTCACAACCTCTACATTTTAAATGTATTTGCTTTAATGTGCTATCATACAAAGATAAAATAATTATATGTATATATGTATAAACATACATACACAATATTGATGCATATTCATATGCATAAAAGTGTATGAGTGAAATAATCATTTATTTTTTATAGTCTTTCGTCCATTCAACATATAAATATTTTCGGCTTTATACAGGCTTCATGCTAAGCACTGGGAATGTGATTTTGATGTAATCTACATCTCTGCAATAATGACAGACTTATATCCATGCTTGACACTGTTCTAAATTCTTTGCCTGTTCTAGAGTTGCTTAATCATTGTAATTCTATAAAAGAAAGTATCATTGGGGAGCCTGGGTGGTGCAGTCAGTTAAGCCTGTGACTCTTCATATCAGTTCAGGTCATGATCTTGTGGTCATGGGATCAAGCCTTGCTTGGGCTACACTGAGTGTGGAGCCTGCTTAGGGTTCTCTCTCCTCCCCCCTCTTTCTGACCCTCCCCTGCTCACACACACACACACACACACTCTCTCTCTCTCTCTCTCTCTCTCTCCAAATAAATAAATAAACTTAAAAAAAGAAAGTTTTATTTAGTTGAAATTCAGACACAAAGAAGAGTAACTAACCCAATGTCACACAAGCAGGAAAAATTAGAGTCAGAATGTCAACTCAGGTGGTCTAGCTCCAAAGTAAGGGATGTGTAACTACCATACCATGCTTTCCTGCTCTTGTGTCTTCTTTCGTATAGGAAAGATACTAACTAGTTATAAGTTATATGAAATAAGCAGATATCATTCAAAATGCATTTCCCTCACACTGTCTGAGATATTTCACTTATTTCTCCTCCTGGCATTTAAACAATTCTAAATTATTTTCTCTTTTCTTTTTTAACCAACCTCTATTTTAACAAGGGAAACAAGTCTAGGAAAGTTTTAGTGTAGGTCCATTCTTTTTCTCCTAATATGTATCTGAGACCAGGTAAGAGAAGTGAAATTTTAATGGGATGAATTGGCTTGATGAGGAAAAAATATAGCTTTAGGACATGGAATACTTTAGTTAAAAAAAAAAAGTAGGTTTGAAGTAGGTTTGTTATGTTATACCATTATTATCAACTATTCATCATGTTTGTTATAAAGTCCATTACTATATGATTTACAGGACTTCCCTGTCGGAGGAAAATACTTTGCATCATGTTGACAAAGATTTGGCCATGTGACTCTATTGTACAAATAGACCAATAGTGTTGTGTGTTATGTATGGCAAACTCATTGAAGTTATTTCATAGTGCTGGAATTGTTCCTTCCATCTACCATGAGAATGGTATATCCTAAACAAGGACTGTTCCTTTGGTTTGGTTCAAATAATGAATAAGACCCTCAGTGATGCTCAATTCACATATAACACAAGAGTAAAGGAAAGCTTTGTTGTTATAAGTTAGTGAAACTTAGATTTATTTGTTACCACAAAATAATCTCACAAAATCTAAAGGATACAAAAGATTTATCTTTTCATATTCTGTACCTAAATTCCTTTTTTTGTACCTAAATTCTTTAAACAGAGATTGTTATTCAAAATCCTTTAGTTTGAAGTGATGGAAAACTGCCTGAAATAATGGTAAGAAAAAGAGCATGACTGCAGTACGAGTAGGCATACAATAAAGTCTGAGTGTTAAAAACAACTAATGCCAAGACCCTGAACATCACCTTAAACCATTCACAAAGTCTTGTCTATCATTCCGTATAGGTCAACTTCTCTCTCTCTTTCTTTGGGTGAGTGTGTGTGTGTGTGTGTGTGTACAGTCTCTTACTATATACCAAATTTTTCTATAGAACATGAAATTTCACCTCTCCTAAAAATGCCCCCAAGGGGGAAAAAACCCTGTATCTTTCAGCTCCCCAGTTTTAGTTCAAATGGTTCCAGGAAAGAATCCTAATTGTGTCATACTACATCTTGGGTCACTCTAGAGTCAATCAACTATTTCTAGTCATCAACACTGTATAAAAACATGATAGCTCCAACATGAACCACACAAGAACACTGAAGAGAAGCAGAATGAAAAGGATCCAGAAGAGAGGGATGCTGGACAGATACTTAGATGTTGACTCTAAAAAAAAAAACAAAAAACCAAACTTACATCATGAAGATCCTACACATGTGAAAAGATGAAAGCAAGAAAAAATATAAAGGAGAGATGAGGATGACAAGAAGCTTAAATTTAAAGTTTTAAATTTGTTTACAAATTTAAAAATTTGGTAAAAATTTTAGCCAACCTGCAATATCATTTCCTTTATTCAAACATAAATTAATGGAAGGAATGTGTCAATTATTGTGATATATGCTGAGAATATAAACATAGAGGACAAGGAGCTTAAAATCCCATCTAGTATACAGAATAGAAAAAAATATATGTAATATTAAAAATTATAATAGAAATCTTAGGTTGCTATAAGTGCTCAACCACAGATCCCAAATGTTACCAAAAGCTTTCCAGAAGAAGTGGTAACCTGAAGGGTAAAGAGGACTTAGAAATACAAGGAGGAATGACATCAGCAAGATGGCAGAATAGGAAGCTCTGTCCTCATTCCTCCACAGAAACACCAATGTGAGCAACCATCCAGAGATGAGCCCTTGAGTATAGCTGAGAGGTTCCAGCCCCCTGGCGGATGCATTGAAGAGGATAAGAAAATCAGTTTCACTTTACCTGCATCATCTGTTCTCCAAGGTGACACAAACTGGTGCTGAAATAGACCACCATGGCCTGTGATTCTCCAACAAGGAAAAGTGAGAGTGAAACGAGCACCTGGCTTCCTCGGCTTTGCGGGACACTGTCCAGGAGGCCCACTTCTATCCTAGTCCATCCAGAGTATGGAGGGGATTGGCGCTGATGAGTTGTCAGGGGGCAACTCTCACCATCTAGTAAGCATGGAAAAGGGCAAGGGGGTCATAGCAAACTGGCACATGGATCTCAACAGCTGGCCATGGACCCCACTAACTGGCTCGTGAACTGCACCAAGAAGCTCACCCTCAAACTCCACAGGATAACTCAACTACAGAACCCCCAGTCAGCCAATGACTACCCCAGCACTGATGATGGCACACGCAAGCTCTTGCAGAGAGATATGAATCTCAGTAGCAGATGCAAATCTTAGCAGTTGGTTCATCTCCGTTGGATTGGCAGGAAGAGTGCAACCTTAACAGCTTCAGGACACTGCCTTAGGGAAAGTAAATGAGAAGCTCTTAGGGACCAGCCTGATTTTGCGGAACTGAGAGAACGCACATAATCCTAAGACTCCCTCCCCACCCTGTCCACCACCACCACCCCCACCCCCCCCCCCCGCCGCCACCGCCACATTAAGAGAAAATAAGAGAAATGGAGTAGGCACAAGCACAGAAAAGTTCTGAGACACTGAGAATTCCTAACCGAGCTGATCGGTATAGACCTTTCTCTCCTAAAGCCAGTCAGTAAAGACTGGAGGAGATGACCAATGTTTACATTAGAAGACATTAATGCAATGAACACAAAAAAATAAAAGAAAGAGAATACCACCAAATGAATAAATAAAGCCAGTCTATGGCTTAAACCTGGGCTCAGTGCAGAGAGAGCAGATAAAATGCCTATCTACCAGATACTCTGTGGAAGTGATGTAACTGGAAACTTTCCCAGTTGCTTATGGATCTGGCGTCTAAACAGTCTCCATCTAGGTGACTGTGATCCTCTCCTCTGGGCAGTGATGGGTCTTGGCACTCTCTCAACTATTGCAAATCACTAAAAATAAAGACTATAATGTGAACAACCCCAAAGTTTTAAGAGCTAACCAGGAGCTATGGCTGGGCTAACTGATGAGATATCCTGCATGAGACCAGTCTGTCGCGACTGGGAGAAGTGTCTGTTTTCTTTAATGCACAGAAACCAACACAAAGAGTCAAGGAAAATGAAGAAACAGGAGAATATGTTCCAAACAAAGTAACAAGATAAACTTCCATTAACAGATCTTGATGAAACAGAGATCAGCGCTTTCTCAATGAAGAGTACAAAATAACAGTCATAAAGATGCTCACAAAGGTCAGGAGAGGAATGTATGAATGAAGTGAGAATTACAGCAAAGAGGAAATATTCAAAAGCACCAACAGAAACCGCAGAGCGTAAGACTACAATAACTGAAAATTTTAACGGAGGGCTTCAACAGCATATTACATGAAGTTGAAGAAAAGATCAGCTGACCCAAACTCAGTGTAGTGGAATTCATCCAATCAGAGGAGGAAAAAAAAAAGACTAAGGAAGTGAAATAGTTTTGGGACACCATCAAGAGAACAAACATATACACAAAATACAGGTTGTAGAAAGAGAAGAGAGACAGAAAGAGGTGGGACGCTTATTTAAAAAAACAACTGAAATGGCTGAAAACTTCCCTAACCTGGGAAAAGAAACATTCAGAGGGTGCCCAAATAGTACCAAATAAGAGGAATCTGAAGAGACCCACACGAAGACACATTATAATTAAAAGGTCAAAAATTAAATACAAAGAAGGGTGCCTGTGTGGCCCAGTCGGTTAAGTATCTGGTTAAGTGTCCGATTCTTCATCTCAGCTCCAGTCACCATCTCAGGACGTGGGACCAAGCCCCATGTTGGACTCCGTGCTGAGCATGGAGCCTGTTTAAGATCTCTTTCTCCTTTTCTCTCTGCCCCTCCCCGACTCATGCTTGCACTCTCTCTTGAAAAAAAAATAAAAGAGTTAAAGACAAAGAGAAAAAAGTTTTAAAGCAGCAAGAGAAATGCAGCTTGTTACATGCAAGGGAGCCTCATATGACTATCAGTGGAGTTTTCAGCAAAAATCTGCAGGCCAGAGGCAGTGGGCAGTGGGATGATATATTCAAAATGCTGAAAGAAAAAAAAGAAAAAGAAAAACCAAACAACAACAACAACAACAACAACAAAAAAAACCCAGTCACCCAAGATTACTTTACCTGGCAAAGTTGTCCTTCAGAATTGAAAGAGATAAAGGTTTGCAGACAAACAAAAACTGAAGGAGTTCAACATAATTAGACCAGCTTTATAAGAAACGTTAAAGGGAGCTCTTCAAGCTAAAACAAAAGGATGTTAATTAGCAACAGAAAATATCTAAAAGTACTAAAATCACTGGGAAAAGTAAATATATATTTAAATTCAGAATACTCTAATATTATAATAATGGTAGATAAATCACTTAAGGACTCCAATATAAAGGTTAAAAGACAGAGTATTTAAAACAACTAACTACAATAAGTTTTTTGAATGTTTATTTGTTTATTTTTGAGACAGAGAGAGCACACACATGTGCATAAGCAGGGGACGGGCAGGGGCAAAGAGAGGGAGAGAGAGAATCCCAAGCAGCCTCTACACTGTCAGCACAGAGCCCAAGGCAGGGCTTGAACCCATGAACCATGAGATGATGACCTGAGCCAAAATCAAGAGTTGGACACTTAACCAAATGAGCCATCCATGTGCCCCTGTTATGTTTTATGTTAGTTTCATATAACCATGAAACAAAAAAACATATAGTATATACAAAAGATAAAAAGAAAAAAATCTAAGCATACACTAAAGCAAATAATCAAATCACAAAGAAAATAGCAAGAGAAGAATAAAGGAAAAAAATACATTACAAAATAGCAGTAATTTAAAAAATAGCAACAGTCAGGGCACCTGGGTGGCTCAGTCGGGTGAATATCTGACTCTTGTTTTTGGCTCAGGTCATAATCTCATTGTTTGTGATCTTGAGCCCTGAGTCGGGCTCCGCGCTGGCAGTCTGGGAGCCTGCCTGGGATTCTCTCTCCCCTTCCGTCTCTGCCCTTCCCCACTCATGCTCTCTGTCTGACTCTCAAAAGTGAATAAATAAACTTAAAAAAAATAGAAATAACAAGTCCATACCTCTCAACAATTACTTTAAATGTAAACAGATTAAATTCTCCAATCAAAACACAGAGTGGCTGCATAGGTTGAAAAAAAAAATCCAACTATATGGTTGTCTGCAAAAGACTCATGTCAGCTTTAAGAACACACATAGATTGAAAGTTAAGGAATAAAAAACATATTCCATGAAAATGAGAACCAAAGGAAAGTAGGAGATGCTATACTTATATCACACAAAATAGACTTTAAACCAACAACTGTAAAAAGAGACAAGAAAGTCATTATATAATAATAAAGGAGTCAATTCATCAAGAGGATATAACAATTGTTAAATATTTATCCACCCAACATCAGAGCACCTAAATATATAAAGCAAATGTTCACAGATCTGAAAAGAGAAAGAGAGAGCAATGCAACAATAGCAGAGACTTCAATACCCAACTTTCATTAATAGATAGATCATCCAGATAGAAAATCAATAAGGAAGCATTGGATTTAAACCACACGTTAGACCAGATGGACTTAATAGGTATATACAGAACATTCTATCCAACAGCAGCAGAATATACATTGTCAGATAAACAACCTAACATTATATTTCAAGAAACTGGAAAGGGAAGAGCAAACTAAGCCAAAGTTAGCAGAGGAAAGAATTAATAAAGATAAGAGTCAAAATAAACAAAATAGAGACTAAAAAGACAGTGGAAAAGACCAAGGAAACTGAGAGCTAAGTTTTTTAAGAAGATAAAATTAATAAGCCTTTAGATAGACTAATGAAGGAAAAAAAGCCATAGATTCAATAAGTAAAATAAGAAATAAAAGAGGAAAACATTACATCCGAGAACAGAGAAATACTAAGGATCATAAGAAACTACAATGAACAATTATACACGAACAAGTTAGATAACCTAGAAGAAATAGATGAATGCCTAGAAACACACAACCTACCAAAAGTGAATTGTGAAGAAATAAAAAAAAAACCTGAACAAATCAATTATTAATAAGGTAATTGATCAAAAACCTACCAATAAAAGTCCAGATCAGATGGCCTCTCATGAATTCTACCAAATATTAAAGAAGAATCTAATACCAATCCTTCTCAAACTCTTCCAAAATACTGAAGAGGAAACACTTCCAAATCATTTTATGAGGCCAGATTACCCTGAGACCAAAGTCAAACAAGGACACTCACTATAAGAAAAGAAAATTATAGCCCAATATCCCTGATTAACATGGATACAAATATCTTGAACAAAATATTAGCTAACCTAATTCAATAATACATTGAAAAGATCACACACTAAACAAATCCAATTACAAATGGGCAAAAGACCTGAATAGACACCTCTCCAAAGAATATACACAAAAGCCCAACAAGTGTGTAAAAAGGTGCTCAACATCATTATTTCTCAAGGAAATGCAAATCAAAACCAAAATGAGGGGCACCTGGGTGGCTCAGTAGCCTAAGCTTCCAACTCTTGGTTTTGGCTCAGGTCATTATCTCATAGTTCATGAGATCAAGCCCCACGTCAGGCTCTGGGCTGACAGCATACAGCCTGCTTCAGATTCTCTCTCTTCCTCTCTCTGCCTCGCCCCTGCTAGCATGGGTATGTGCATGTGCTCTCTCTTAAAATAAATAAACATCAAAAGAAAACACAATTAGATATGACTTCATATTTATTAGGGTGGCTACTATCAAAAAGAAAAAAAAAGATAACAAGTATTGGTGAAGATCTGGAGAATACTGCAACCCTTGTACACTTGTTTTTGGGAATGTAAACTGGTGCAGCCATTATGGAAAACAGTATGGATGTTCTTCAAAAATATACAGATTTACCTACCATATGATCCAATAGTCCCACATTATATATGGATATCTATCTATCTATATCTGTCTATCTATCTATCTATCTATCTATCTATGGGTATAAAGCCAGGATCTCAAAGAGAGATATTCATTGTAACATTCAATTACATAGAATTACATCTAATTGTAATAATACATACATAAATTATAGGTAATTTACATACAATTACATATAATTGTAATATTCATTGTATGATAAATAAATATTCATTATTTATCATAGCTAAAATATGCAAACAACCTAAGTGTCCATCAACAGATGAACGGATAAAAAAACTGTAGTATATACATATAATGGAATGTTAATCAGCCTTAAAAAGAAGAAAATCTGTTATAGGTGACCGCATGGATGTACTTGGAAGGCACTATGCTTAGTGAAATAAGACACAGCAAGACAAATGCTGTATGACTTCTCTTGTATGTGGAATATAAAATAGTCAAACTCACAGAAGTAGAAACGTGATTACCAGGGAATATCAAAGGGGAGCAATGGGGAAGTGATGGTTAAAAGGTACAATGTTTCAGTTATGTAAGAAAAATAGGTTCTGAATATCTACTACGCTGTATAGTGTCTTTAGCTAACAATACTGTATTCTGTAGTAAAATATGCTAAAACAATAGATCTTATGTGTTCTCACCACAAAAAAATAAACACAATAATAAAGGGAGTGGGAAGAAACTTTGTAAAGTGATTGATATGTGTATGGCCCTAATGATGGTGATGTTTTCATGAATGTACTTATCCCCAAACTCATCTAATTGTAAACATTAAAAATGTACAGTTTAATATGTCAATCACACCTCAATAAAATTGCTTTTTCAAAAATATATATGAGAAAGATAGAAAAGGCAAAAATAGGCAGAGAAGGAATTCTGTGAAAAATCTCAGAGGAAGATACAATTTAGGAAGAGAACAAAATTCTATACGGAGGACTTACTGGATAGAGGAAAACAATCAAAATAAGACTTATCTACTATCCAGGTTAGGTATGTTGCATTTTATCCTTAATGTAATAGTGAATTCTGAAGGATTTGTAAGCTAGGTAATGTACTTTTTGTTTGTTTGTTTGTTTGTTTACATTTTATTCTGACAGCAATGTATAGAAAGGATTGCTGTGAAGGAATATAAAGGAGAGTAGAGATCCTTAGGAGGCTCTTGATACTTCTTAAAGCATTGCCTTTAGTAAATAATAATAAGAACTTAGACCAAAAATTTTGATTAATGAGCTAGTGGGTAAGACAGATCAAAATTTCAAGAAAGAATGTGAGATCATTCACTAGGGAAAGGGTGGTACCATTATCAAGATAAGCAATATTGAGAGGGAAAATGGGTTTTCAGAGAAAAAGTAAACTAGTGTATGCAGATTTGAAGTGACTTTAAGTCATTACGAAATACATTTTACCAGGCATAACTCTCAATCTGGGAGGAGGGTGGGGGCAGCTGATGTATGGCTGAGATGATAGACAATCTTCCTTTCAACTGTGTTTTGACATCTATTACAGCCAACATCTTCAGAGACTTCATTCCACAAAGTAGCCTTTTTCCCCCATTTTTTTCTTCCTTTCTTCCCTCTCTTGCTCTCCCTCCCCTCAAGCCCCTCCTCTTTTTTATTACTTATGAACATGTTAATCTCTTTCATCCTCAAAAATACCTCTCTCTCTTTTTTTTTTAAGTTTATCTATTTATTTTGAGAAAGACAGACACAGCGCAAGTGGGGGAGGAGTAAAGAAAGAGGGAGAGAGAGAATCTCAAGCAGGCTTTGCGCTGTCAGCACAGAGCCCAATGTGGGGCTCAAACTCATGAAATGCTGACATCATGACCTGAGCCAAAACCAAGAGTCAGTCAGCCAAAACCAACCGAGCTACTCAGGCACCCCCCAAAATACCTCTCTTTGATCCTTTGTTGGTCTGTAGCTGCCCCCTAACCTTTTTTCTCCCTTCAGAGCCCCTGCAGCCTTCTGAAAGAGTAGATGTACTTGCCGTCTCCATTTCCTCACTTCCCATCCCGTCTTCGATTTATTTCAGTATCTTTTGCCAAAGACCACTCAGTTTTCAGTTCCGGTTTACTTGGCTTCTCAGCAGATTTTAACTCTACTGATCATATCTTATTTCTCAAAATATTCTTCTGCCTTATTTCAGCTATGACTCCCAATTTTCTTCCTACTTATTTTGGCCATTCTCTTTTCATCTCTGGATTTTTCTTCTTCTACCTAACCTTGAAATATTGGGCTTTCCCCCAAAGTTCCATTTGGCAAATTTTCTTACTCTACAAATAGTATTTCAGTGAGTTCACTTATACCCTTGGCTTATACCACAGCACACCTGATAATGATTTACAAATCTATGTATCCAGTCCAGATCTCCCTTGATGAAAACATAGAAAAAGAACTCCCATCCAAGGGGTAATTGCAAGGAATCTCCAAGCTTATATCTATTCTTACAGCAAGCCCTACAGAAAATAAATTATTTAGTTTCCTATACTTCTACAAGAGTCCCCCCTTTAAACATTATTAGCCCCAAGGGACTTCTGGAGTCATATGTCCTCCAAGATGTGGAGGTATGACCAACTTCTCCCAATCGGCATGGACTAAGAATTGGAGGAGGTGTTTTCTTACAGGAAAGTGGGAACTTTTGAAAACAACAGTTAATGACTGCTGCACAGGCATAAATAACAGGTGCTCCCGGCACACTGTGATACCACCAGAGATAGTCATACTTTCTAACTCCTGACAGCCAAGATTTGAGAGAGAGAAAGAGAGAGAGAGAGAGAGAGAGAGAGAGAGAGAGAGAGAAGTTAAAGAGACAGGTGGCAAATTTCAGTGATTATTTTTAGTAGTTTTTTTAAGTTTATTTATTTATTTTGAGGGAGGGAGGGAGGAAGGGAGGGAGGGAGGGAAGGAGAAGGGAGGGAGGGAGAATACACACAGAAACAGAGGAAGGGCAGAGAGAGGGAGAGAGAAAATTCCAAATAGGCTCCACCCTGTCAGTGCAGACCCCAATGTGGGGCTTGATTTCACAAACCATGAGATCATGACCTGAGCCCAAATCAACAGCCAGATGTTTAACTGACTGAACAACCCAGGCACCCCAATTTTGGCAACTATTGAGGGAATATAATATTTACAAAAAAGAAAAAGGACCAAGACTAGAAAGCAGTATGTCAAAAATGTCCTATGTAAGTGACAGGTGTAGAAGCAAAAAGGAGAACATGATACAGGAAATCCATGCAGATAGGGGAGCAAATATCCATAGAAGTATGAATGGGCACGTGAAGCTAAAAGCCAAACAGTACAGGAGATGAGCAGGAAACTAAAGCAACAAACTGAAGAAGGGGATATGACAACTAGTGCTTTCAGATATTGTGTAAGAATCAGAAAAGGACAAGATTTTGCAGTTGAAAGAATTCAAAAACTAAAGGACTGACAAACTGTGACTAAACAAAATTTATTTAGACACATGTTGTAGAAGAGGATGCAATCAAAAAACTGGGCTAAACCTGTGTGTTTTGACCACTGATTTAACTGCTTTGGCACCAGGAATTGATTCTGCTGCTAGCCGACATGTCTAGTGAGTTGTTAGCAGGATCACATTTGCTATTGATATGTATATGTTCTGAATAAATAGCTTATATTTAGCCCAAAGTTCAAAGCATACCAGTCAATAAAGAGGAAATGTCTGAGGCAGAAGAACCAGAAAGTACAAAACTGAGGGGTGTTTGGGTCAATGATGTCAATAACCTTTAACCTTTGGGACTAAAATCTTAGGCTTAGCATTTTGCATGGGAAACCAAGAATTAATATATTACCAGTAGGTATTTGGATCAGGATATTATATGGGGCTATCTTGAATAGTTGCACTTAGTATTTTATTTTATTTTATTTTTAATTTATGAAATTTATTGTCAAATTGGTTTCCATACAACACCCAGTGCTCATCCCAAAAGATGCCCTCTTCAATACCCATCACCTACCCTCCCTTCCCTCCCACCCCCATCAACCCTCAGTTTGCAATTAGTATTTTAAAAGGAAGACCAGGAGAACAATTAAGGCTTAGTCTAAAGATGTGGCCAGCTATACAGATTGACAGGGCAGTGGATTATGCTATTGTAAAATTTCTTTAAGATCATCTAGAGACTCTAGTATGGCCAGGTAATTGAGAGGGGAAAATACCCAACACCAGGTATGTTTTAAGACATGAGTTTGTTGGTTCAGTGAGGCTAACATAAAAAATTATCTCATAATGCCTTCATGGTTGATAATTTTATATCAGGAGGTGGGGCTAGGAAACCAAAGGTCAGGAACAGAAGGCAAAAAGGAGGAAGGGTAGCTCATAGTGGCTGGGGCTGCATCAGGAAAGAAGAGACAGAGGAATAGATGAGAATATAGGGAGACATGAATACATTTCATAGGTTTTATAAAGGGACATAAGGTTGTGGATAATTCTACCGAGAATAAGTCCAACTGCTCTAACTTTTGGGTTGAGGTCCTCATCGAGGTAAACCCATCTGTGGAGCTGATCATATGATGAGAAGTGAATACGCATTCAGAGCTGAGGTCAACATGGGAGGAGAGGGGATGAATCCAGCTGTGGGGCTGAGGTCATAAATGGAATACCATGCCTGTGTTCCTGGAGAAAGTTGGATGTGATTAAGATCTTGTCTGCAAATATTTTGTGCCATGGCAGGGCTCTACAAGTGCTCCTCTGGATAGCCAGGTAGGAGTGTATGGTGTTCCTTCAATGGGTCCATTTAAGGAGGGATTCCTGGACAGAAAAAAGCAAACATAAAGCAGGACTGGGCTGGGTTGAGTGAGACAGAGTATAGTTTGACCCTTTATAGAGTCTAAGGGTTGTAAGTGGGGAAAAATTCCTTCAGCCAGGCTGGAGGGTTGTAAGGTTTAAACTTCTTGCTGGTACCCAAAGAGGGAGTGTGTGTGAGCTTTCTGATCAGTGTGCCCAGATTGTACAAAAGGAGAAGGGGTAGACGGGCTTGAAAGATGTTTTCTTTCTATTATTGTTATGGTTGTTAAAGGATTTTAAAAATATGTATGAACCTATGCAGATTAATTCCTAATACCAAGAGGCACTTTAAATATTGTGTTTTGGAATGTAAGTGGAGCTATAACATAACTTAATATAATAAAGCAGAAATTCTCTTTAATTAACTATGGTTTATAGACTAATAGAAAAACTAATAATACCCAGAAAAATGAAACTGCTAGAAATTAAGAGATTTGCATGTGAATGCACATGTAATAATAAATTAAACCTTACTTCCTTGAAGTTACTTTCAATTCAAGACTAAAGCACTAAAGGAATTCAAGTAGGATAAGAAATAATAGTTTAACCTTTCAGGAACTAGTCTTAAAACACATTTTTTAAACTTTAAAAATAACCAACAATTTTTCCCCATTGTTTTAAACTTAGATTCTGCCCACTTCTGTTTTTTATTCAAATAGTTGTAAAAACTACATTGGGTGCCATTTCCACCCAACAGATGCAGGAAATACTGGAACTCTTTTAACAAAATCTGTATTGCAGAGATTTCCTTCTGAATTTTGCAGACCTAAGCAATTCACATGGACTAAAATTTAAAACAAAAGAAAACAAAAACCTTTTTGTCATTTAACCCATGAGATACAGATTGAAATTTTTAAAAGTAGAATAAAATTGTACTATGATAGTTTGAAGATGACCAAATTTTCCTTGAATATATATATATATATATATATATATATATATATATTCCCTTGAATATATATAAACTTTGTAGTTGTGTTTTTAATTGAAAATTATTATATTTGAAAGTCCATTTGATAAACATGATTTCTTTCTATAAATATTTAACCACATGCCACAAACAAAATAAGCATATTTTTATAGAGATGCAACTAGTTAATGTTCATAAATAAATTCCTTGGCCATTAACCAAATGTGCCATTTTAACATTTTGCTAAATATATTCATGTCATTGTGCCCTGGCATTATTGGGCATGGACACGTTTACTTGTGCCAACAGCTCACTATATTGGCCTGTTAGAGTCAATTTCTGGTGCCCAAACAGATCAGTTATCAAGCTAGACCTCATAATCCAATCATTTGATCTCGCCCAATTCTATCACATGTATATATAACGTTATTTTTATATTTATTTTCAAATATAAAGCACATGACACATGAACTAGACTGAATTGTTCCAAAACTTGGTAGAATATGAAAAGTATATGGGATACTCTCTTAAACAAGAATTTGAACAAAGTGAAATTTCTTTACTAAACCCAAAATATCACTGAATAGTCTCAATTCTAACATAAAAATAAATCCCCGTTTAAACTTATACTCTAAAATTCCAGGGGCACCTGGGAGGCTAAGTTGGTTAAGCGTCTGACTTCAGTTCAGGGTATTATCTCTTGTTCATGAGTTCGAGGCCTGCATCAGGCTCTCTGCTGTCAGCACAGAGCCCACTTCAGATCCTCTGCCCCCCTCTCTCTGCTCCTCCCCCACTTGCTCTCTCAAAAATAAATAAACATTAAAAATTTTTTTTAGTCTAATAAACATGAATGTTCTTAAGAACATTAATGTTGTTAGTATCTTCCTTGTTTATATATACCTTCTTATTCAAAAACTAAATACAAAGAAATTGAAATGACTGACCATGTGCTCTTCAATATGACTAGGTAACATACACAAAAAATGGCCTCTAAACATTTTGTCAGTCACTGCGAAGGTCCTGTTTTACACAAAAGTAGACAAATTGGTCAAAAATATCTGGAATGGATTCTCCCGGACACCCCCCATGGAAGCAAAACATGAATTATTCTTGGCTACTTCTTACCAAATCTTTTAGCTCATGCCAGATGCATCCCTTCACAGTGAAAAAAGACCAATTTGTATACACTAAGTAAAGTTTCATTAGCTGTTGAAGTAGAAGAGTTTTATTTCCTGTTGTTATACCCTAATATAAGATTTTTTAATGTTTATTTATTTTGAGACAAAGAGGGCAAGAACAAGCAGGGGAGAGGGCAGAGAAAGGGAGAGAGAGGGAATCCCAAGCAGGCTCCATGTTGTCAGTGTAGAGCCCAGTGTGGGGCTGGATCCCACAAACCATGAGATCATGATCTGAGCCAAAATTAAGAGTTGAATGTTTACCAGACTGAGCCACCCAGGCGTCCCTATCCCAATATACTTTTATTAGCAAAAACAAAAACAAAAACAAAACAAAACAAAAAGAAACACTTTTTTTTATACAGTTGAATTATTGTACTTGATGGTCTGAGAAAGTATAAAATACAAGTGATAGGTTTTCCTTTTGAATATTTCTTAGATTAACAAATGCTCTTTTTCCTTCATAAATAAATACATTTCTTATATCTTTAGGTGCCTAATCACGTAAGTGTGGGTTTTGGAATTATCCATACCTTTTATAAACAATACAGTAACTTAGTTGGAAAATAAATGATATTGAAACACTTATAGAATGGGAAGTTGCTCTAATAATTACATCAATATTACTGAGGGTAACCTCAGAAATGCATTATAAACATATGTATCATTTTAGGATAGGCAATTCATGTGTTAGAATTAAAATCACTAATATATTATGTTACAGCACTAGGTATTAAAGAAAAAAAACAAGAAAGGAAAAAGGAAAATTGTTGGCAAGGTGCCACTTCAGTAAGTTGCATTGTTGTTTTTCATTAATATCTAAATAACCACCTTTCCTGAATGGTTACCAGAAGATTTGTGGAGCTTGCAGGCACAGACAGCTTAAAGCTAGATAGCATATGGTATCAAACAATACAATGAAGTTCAGTTTGAAGATTTTAAAGAGATTTCTAACCATAATCTGCAAATATTTAGAACATAAAAAGGACTACCAGCTTTAAAGAATATAATACAAGGTTGAATAAATCATCATCATTTAGATGAATAATATACAGAGTATGCCGTAATTTCTCTGTTAAGATTTATTTACTCACATTACCATAATGTGTTAAATAGATTATAACTTTAACTCACAATTTATTAAATTTGTCATGGTTTCTTTCTAAAACCATTTTGTTACTGTGTGCTTACCTTGGGCAATGAGCATCGAGGTTCTTCATTTATTCATTCAACTAATATTTATTAAAACTTTAGTATATTCCAGTGCCAGATAATGAGAAAATTAAATAATCAACCTGGGAGCCAGACAGGAAAGAGGAGGAGAGGAGGAAAGCCTAAAATAGAATGATGAGCCCCAGGGAAAGTATAAAGGATGAAGGCAAGGACTAGAAATGTTTTTGAACTCTAAGATGTATTTAAAAGGTATAAGGAATGAGGTGAGTGGAAAGTTGGAAAAATAGAAGTTTAAGATCAAGAAGTTGGCCACTAGAGTTCAAAGTTGCAGAAGCTTTAGCTAATAATGCTACAGGAGACACTTTAGAGCATGGCTACACTACCTTAGCAGTGCAAGTCACAGAGATTAGGTTAATCTTGGGCTCGACTTCCTTTCTCATGGATGCTGGAATCACTTCCAAAGATGATAGGATTTAAGGTATAGAAGGCTGTTGTAAGCAAGGAGAAAGTCCTCAGTGAATGTAGTATGCGATCTTAAGACAGATACTTTAAAAGTATAGAATAATAATAAAAAAAATCATAGGTGCAGGGAGGCACAAGAGTATTGGTCATACAGCATCATTGGAGAGCTAGGAAAATGTCAAGCCACTTTCACCTTCATACTTTCACTTTCATACTTGGTGTGTATGCGTGTGTGTGTGTGTGTGTGCACGTGTACTTTGAATTTATATTTCTTACCATATGTTTCCAACTATTGATGTATTTTTTTAAATCTCTCTAATTGCACCTTTTATTTCTCTAATTGCACGGGGGATAAGGACCAAGGCTTATTCATCTGTATAAACAATTTAACATGAGGTAGCAAACTTAAATTCTTCATAAATATGTCTTAGTTAAGAAATACATCACTGTTAATGAGTGACCCTCTCAATGTTACATTTCAAGTTACTAAAAGAAGTTAGAGAAACTTTCCATGTTTTTATTCTTTATAAGTTATTTTTAGTGTTTAAAAATATAATTTAAATATAATAAAATGCACAAATGTTCAGTGTACAACTTGATGCATTTTGACAAACATATACCCCCTCCCAACTGGCAGTACACAAAGGCCCACTCACACTGGCTCACAAGAGCTTCTGTGAACATCTCTTCCTGGTTTCACTTCAGCAATGTCACATCGGTCATTTGAAATATACCATGGTGACAGTATTTACAACATGGACGTTTGCCTGTGCTTTAAACTCAGACTTTCCCCAACCTAAGCCTCCCAGAAAGCCAGGACAGACTGCTTATAACCCATCAACAAGCTCAAGATATACACCGCATGTATATAATTTCATACCGCTTTCCAGTTAATCCCTTGCTAAGCATTTTTTGGATTTCTACCACCATTGATTAATTTTGCCTGATTCTAAACTTTATATGAATGAAATCATACAACATGTGCTCTTTTCTACCAGACTTCTTAAATTAGCATAGTATGTTTCATCGTAACATGTGTCATCGTGTGTACCAGTAGTATGTTCTTTATGGGTGTGTAATATTCCATTGTATGAATGTGTCAACATTCATTTATACATTCTCCTATTGGCTGACATTTGAGTTGTTTCCTCTTTGGGGTTTTTATGAATAAAACACACATTGTGTGTCTATGCATATTCATTATATATACATTCCACTTGAGAATATATTTAGGAGTGAAATTGTTGGGTGATAAAGATAGGTGTGTCAAATTTTTAGATACTGCCAGATAAACTTTAAAAGTAAGTGAATTGTATTTGCACCAAAAATCTGTGAGTTTGAAATGTCTGCATCCTTGCTAACAGTAGATGCAGTGTCCCATGATATTTTTTATTTATTTTTTTAAATTTATTCATTTTGCGGGGGGGTGAGCAGGGGAGGGACAGAGAGGGGAGAGAGAGAATCCTAAGCATGTTCCTCACTGACAGTGCATAGCCCAAAGCAGGGCTCAAACTCAGGAACCCATGAGACAATAGCCTTAGCCGAGATCAAGAGTCGGACCCTTAACCGAATGAGCCACTTGGGTGCTCCTCTGTTTGTTGTTGTTGTTGTTGTTGTTGTTGTTGTTGTTGTTTTAAATCTAACCTCAAAATGTAGAACACTTTATATCCCTCAAATTTTTAACACCCAAAATTTAATTTAAATCTATGATAAATAAGACTAATATTTTTCATAAATTTTATGTTTACGGTCTTAATTTCATACAATCAAAGTATTTTATTTTAGGAATAGAATGTTTTTTAAAATTGTTATGTAATATTGCTCTGAAGACTATGTATCCACATTATATTCAGTAATCATTTTTTATCATGTTACATGACAAAGAAATCATGCTTATTTCAATTCTACTAAATGCTGTCAAGTATCCCATATTTATCTTCTATCTACACACCAAAAAAAGTTAAATGAACAATGACTTTACAAGTTCACTATCCAATTCTCATAAACTCTGCATTTTTTAAAGTTTATTTATTTTAAGACAGAGAGAGTGCACACAAGCTGGGGAGAGGCAAAGAGAAGGAGAGACAGAATCCCAAGCAGGTTCCGCTCCATCAGGGCAGAGTCCAATGAGGGGCTTGAATTCACAAACTGCGAGATCATGACCTGAGCCATGCTCAAGAGTCAGACACTTAACAGACTGCACCACCCAGGTACCCCATAAACTCTGCATTTTTATGTAAAAGGTTAGATGTTCTATATCTGAGGGAAGTATCTGTATCTAGTTTTTAGGTATCATGCTACCACAGGGCTCTGTACATCAACTTTTTGTTTTGATAATATGGGATTAGACTTGATCATTGAGTACCCTCCTGGTCATCCTGAAGTCTTCTCCAGAGAAATTAATTGCAATAATCCAGTAGTTCAGGAAAGAACTACTGATATCATGCTTATTCAGGTCCATAAAAATTACTTAATGTAGTAAAAAAAAAAGAAAAAAAAGCCAAATACCCCAAATTTTATTTTCTAGACTAATGTACACAAAAATATTTACTTATTATTTACCTAGACATTTTTTTTCAGTTTTTAACCAACTGCTAGCAATATATCTTATTTGACTGACATTTTAAAGAAAATATTGAATTGAAACACCATTTTTGCCAATCAACCCCTAGTTTGTACCTAGCAAGTATGAATGGTTTCTTTGTATCTCAGTAGATTATTCTGGTATCACGTAGGCACAGATAAACTGATGGCATTTCTTAAATGATTTATTGAAGCAGTCTGAAGTCTTTTCCAATACTCTAGCCAGCTCCCCATTCTAACATAACTTCCAAGAGAAAATATACTTTATTATATTCTCTTTAATCTTTCAACTATTTTAGATCTCAGATTTTTATCAGTAAAATAGGCCATTGGAGACAAGTATTACAGGTTTTTTTTTTGTCACTTAGAATCCAGCAAAGTACAAAAGTATAGCAAATTTTTAAATAAGCTTTGAGTGATTAGGAATTAAATTGCAGAAGTCTCCTTTAAGATTTTATTTTTAAGTAATCTCTACACTCATCATGGGGCTCAAACTTATAGTTCTCAGATCATGAGTCGCATACTTTACCAACTGAGCCAGTCAGGTGCCCCTCCTTTGGCCTTTCTAAGTGGTTTATTATAAGGCATCTTTATAATAAATAATATAGCTTTATAATAAGTAATATATAACAAGTAATATAATAAGTAATACAATAATATAGCTTTACAATATGTAATATAAGAAATATAACAAGTAATTCATAGGAAGATGTATTTGTTATGGGTCAATGGCTAGAAAAATAGGAAACTACTTTTAAAAAGAGTGGAAAGTTAGAATGATACAAGGTTGTTATTTTCGACAACTAAACCTATTTGGAAGCTTTATCAAAGTTTTAATAAAACTTCATCAAACACCACAGAAAAGTTTTATCTTTCTATGAAGTTACCCAAAATATGAACATTGAATTTTCTATGGTGTTTTTATAGAGGCAAAACAATTGTTAAATCAGAAAGAAAAACTGATCAAATACATGTTTATTTCAAATGGTTATATTTATTTTATAATATCCTGTTATGCAACAAGTAACAGATTTTACCAAAATCCAACGATAGTCTGTAAAGGAGACTTCCATTATGAAATGGCTGACAATTTTAACATTTAGAATTTTTAGGAAGCTTGTTCAAGTTCACCCAGCTAAAGACAAGAATAATAAAAGAAAGCCTACATTATAATCAGTGATAGTCTTATCTGTGTCATGTAACATTGCATTAATAAATAAAATATCTTTCCAAAAGAAAAAAGGCATCTCTACAGATCCTACTCACTGCCAAACACACACACACACACACACACACACACACACACACGCACATGCATACACAGAGGAATATTATAAACTTTATAGCAATCCATATTTAAATTTAAGTCAAATGGAAAAATAACTTGAAAATAAATTTTACCATAGCTGAGACAAGAAAAATAAAAGAATATGAATGAACCTATACATATTAAATACTAAGTTCATTATCAAAATCTGTTCTAAAATTGAAAATTTCAGATCTTATTGGCTTCAGTGATAAATGGTTCCATAAATTTCCTATGAAAAATGAAGAGGGGGACCTGGGTGGCTCAGTTGGTTGAGCATGAGACTCTTGGTTTTGGCTCAGGTCATGATCTCATAATTGTGGGATTAAGGCCTGCATTGGGTTCTACACTGAAAGTGGAGCCTGCTTGGGATTCTCTCTCTCTCTTTCTTTCACTCTACCCATCCCCTGTGTGTGTGCTGCACATGTGTATGCACTCTCTCTCTCTAAATAAAAAAAAGAATGCAAAAATAGACATTAAACAAAAATGAAAAAAAACAATGAAGAAATACTTTCCAACACATTTTATAAAGTTGTTATGATGCTGACATCCAAACACACACACACACAAAAACATTATCAGGAAGATATTATTATTACTCCATGATTGTGAAGATGGTTTAATATGTAAGAAGAATTAATAGGCCATATTAATAGAAAAAAGAGAAAAATATAGTATTTTTCAGAAATGCAGAAGTAGTATTTGACAGAAGTCAACACTATTCATGACAAAAGCTCATAGCCAATTAAGATTAAAATGGATTGCCCTTCATTTGATAAAGAATATCTGCAAGGAAAAAACAGTACAGCATACATTACACTTAAAGGTAGTTATAGAATGCATTCTCTTTGAAACTGGTTAAGAAATAAGGAAACCTTATACCAATACTTCCATTCAACATTGCCTGGAGGGTTTTGTCAGCACAATAAGAAAAAATAAGGGATGTGAAGATTGAAGAATAAATAAGCAGTTATTCTTAACAGTTTGTACCTTTAGCACATAGAAATGCAAAATAATCTAAAAAGAAAATATACAAATTCAGTAAATTCAGTAAAATACTAAGGACAAGATCAACAAGTAAAACTCAATTTTATATATGCATGCCAGCAAAAAAATTCTCAAAAATTACTTTTAAAAAATGATAACATTTATAATACCACAAAGGGAAGATGTGCAAGATATCTACACTAAAAACTACAACATGTTATTGAGAAAATTATCTGAGAAAATATTTATCAGATGTCAAGTGTCTCAAAATTGGCCTGAAGATTCAATATAATTTCAGTCAAAATCTCAATAGACATTTGAAGAAAATCACAGAAGTCATACAGTATGAGGTTCTCAAATTGACTAGAAAAAATATATTCAGTAAAAATATTGTAAACAAATCAAAAGAAAAGATTAATGTTTTTAATGAAAAGTTTCTGAAAATAAATTTAAAAAGATAAAGAGCTCAATTTTAAAATGATCAAATAAGTAGTTCATAGTTGAAGAACTCCAAGTGAGCATATGGTAAAAAACAAAGCAACCTTACTCATCATTAGGTGCAAATTGAATTAATGCTAATATATGATTTTCAGCCATTAGATATATACATAAGCATTAAAAATGCATGGTTTATTCTTAGTAATATTAACATTAGGTGGGGTTGTGGGATAGGTCTTTTCATTTATCATTGGAAGTGTAAACTGGCACAACTTTTTAAGAAATATCTATCAAAATTAAAGTTGTAAGTACCCTTTGACAAAAAAAAAAAAACCAGTGTCACTAAATTATATTATAGATGTAACAATAAAACTAAGTTATTTGAATAGCTAACATTATTTATGACAGAAGAAAAAGCTCTAGTAGTATAAAGAATTGAATAAATTAAAACTGTAGCCCTATAGTAGAATCCATATTGCTACTAAATAAATTAGTGTATTTATGCTTTGGTTCCTAAAACATTGAATAAAAAAGATATAGGCATATATCTCTGGGCATAACATGATCCTTCCTTGAGCAATTATGAAAACACTTGAAATGAAAAAATGAAAGTCTCAGCAAAATGTTGTAGATATAAAAAAGGATCAGATGGAAATTCTAGAAATTAAAAAATAAAACCATGAAATTCAAAAAATAAATGAAATGAAAGGACCCAACATTAGATGGAATGAACAGGGAAAGCAATCAATGGTAAACAATATAAATTATCCAATCTGAGCAAACAAATGGAAAAACAAACTGAAAAAAGTAAATTGAGCTTCATGGATTCATAGGACTACAACAAAAGACCTATTATCCATGTCACTAAAGCCCCAGGAGGAGACCAGAAAAATACCTGAAAAAATAATGACTGAAAATTTCCCAAATTTGGCAAAAGACCTAAACCTGTAAACTCAAGAAACTGAGGAAAACATAAAAGGGATAAACTAAAGGAAATCCATACCAAATTATATCATAATCAAACTTCTGAAAAGTAAGATGAAGGAAAAATCTTGAATGCAGTCTAGAAGTGGAAAAATAATTATAATGACAACAGACTTCCCATCAGAAAGCATAGAGGCCAGGAAGTGGCAGTACATTTTCAAGTGCTGAAAACACTGTCAACCTAGAATCTTGTATCCAACAAAATTATCCTTCAGGAATGAAGGGGTAACCAAGAAATTCTCAGATGAAGAAAAATGAAGAGAATATGTCACTAGCAGACCTCCCCTAAAAGGAATGGCTAATGAAAGTTCTTTAGAAAGAAGGGACACAATAAAGGAAAGAATCTTGAGACATCTAGAAGAAACAATGAAAAATATAAGTAAGTGTTACAGACTTTCTCTTCCTATATATACACACAATCTTAAGATTTATATGTATATATAAATTCATATATATATGAATTTTTTATATATATACATATATATTTTTATATATATGTATATATTGAAATATATATATGTATATATGAATATATATATTTATATATTGAATTGTATATTATATATTTATATATATACAACATATATACATATATATTTATATATATATTTATGTATATATATACATATATATACATATATATTTATATATATTTATGTATATATATATACATATATATATATATTTAAGCAAAACCACCCATATATCTTTAGTATAAGTACCTCAACCTGATAGTTTATTTGGCAGTGTGTTGACTTGAGAGACACAATACCCATCTCTATGTTCTTTAGATTCTATTACTTGTTAGTTTTCTAAACTGAGACAAATGCTACATTATCTTCATTTTCCTTTTTTCTAAAGTTGTTTTGAGAGAAGACTTTGTAAACTATGAAAAAATATAAATTCAATAATATAAATTATTATATTATCTTTTAAAGCATGCTTTTGTTCAAAGATAATCTATCATGGAAATTATTGTATTGAAGAATTTAAGGAGTACTGAGATTTGAAATTTATATTGAAATAAAAAATTTAAGAGGATTGCTATAAAGGATAGCTTTATAGGGTAGTTATATGATAAATTGAGTACAGTAAAATGTTAATGGTAGGGTCTGGGTAGTGGGTATATGGGTATTCACTATAAACTTATTTTAAATTTTCTGTATTTTTTTAACTTGTCATAAGAAAGTTTGGGGGACAAATTTTAACATAAAGATCTTAAATTCTCACAGATTTCAAGCAAATAAAAAAAAATTACCTATGATGTTACAAGCATATTGATTGTATGATACATGGTACTATATATCTTAGACTACAATAACAATATTATATTCACAAGTGAAATTAAATACAAATTCCTCCCCTGTGTGTATGTATGTGTGTACATGTTCACATACATGCATATATACACTATATATGCTAATAAGTAGACATATGTGGTCATAAAACTCAACATAATACAAACAAAATTAATGTATAAGTTCTATCACAAACTTACACTAATGTTTTACTACCTATTTCAAGGTCCATGGACAGTTTAGTTGTGTTTTCTTAATAACCTCAGTATGTGCTAATAAATGAGTTTATATCAGCTATCTCTGAGAATCCAAAGTCAGATATTCTTTTATTATAGAAGATTTGCCATAATACATACATCTCTTTTGTCCTAGCTAAAATCTTTGACCCCAAATCCTTATAATAACATTCATTTCCAAATACAGTAATTGTGACCCAAACTTCCCACTGTCTTATACAGTATTAATCTGGGTTGTGTTAAGTGCATACCCAACTCAGTTCTAAAAACTTTGGATACTCAGACCCACAAAAAATCAAGTTCATTTTTCTGGGTCAAGTTATCTTTCAGGCAAAGAAAAATATATTCAAATTAAAATGCCTTCAAAAATGTTCCTCAGGACATTAACCTGTTTTTATAAAGCAATATTTAGAGCAGAAAATGTAAATGAGCCATATGGATTGCATTCCACTTGAAATAATCACATATTGGCAACTTAATGGAAAATGGGCTTAGAAACACTTTACAATGTATTGGGTACCAATATCAAGGTCTTTTATGACTATGTTTTATGGTTTCAGGTAACAAGCCACAGTTGGAGAGTAGAATTACCACATATAGCAGGGGTGGCATTTCAGTAGTATGCAGGTGTTAAAAGGACTCAGCTTGAGAGTGTTAAAATCTGTCAGTCTCGAAGAGTATATCACATTTCAGGATAGGGTTATACTGGCCTGAGGAATCCTTGCTGGATACCTTGGGACCCTGGTGGACCCAGAAGTCTAGGTAGACTTAGAAAGTATGGAACTTAGTAGAGATATTCATTACACCTTTCATTTATCAATTTACTCATTTTATAGCATTTAAGTAGTGTTCTAATTAATTAGTCCTCTGTGCTATTAGCTTAAAGGGATAGGGCAAAAGAATAGATCTTGATTAAAATCCAATGACTCCAGCAATTCATAACTATAACAGATGCTCTTGGTGCCACACCCATATTATCTTGGCACTACTATTTTCACACATGCCAGACCAATTTCCAACAGCCAGCACCTGAATCTCTTTCTGGCCACCAAATTCTTGTCTGCCCACATGCAACAGGCTGAAGAGCTGGAAATGAATTCCACCTAAAAACAGCCCTAAACCAATCTCCTGCAGATGAGATAACACTGAAATCCGCATTCACAGATTCTAAAGTTCCCTATCAGGTTCAAGCTCCAGTTGCCCACAGTGCTAATTTCTTCTTCCCTATCTTGTTCTTCCACTCTCCTATTCATGTTTCCTGGCATTATGTTACAAATAAGTGACTTGTCCTAGAATCCTTATCTTAGGGTCTGCTTCTTGGAAAGTCCAAAATAAGACAATAGGTTTATTAGTCAAGGTTCTCCAGAGGAGCAAAGCCAATAGGATACATATACAAATATACTAGGGGATTTATTGTGGAAATTGGCTCACCTGATTTTGGAACCTGAGATATGCCTCCATATACTATCCATATGCCACAATATGCCATATAAAAGCTGAAGAACAAGGAAAGCTGGTGGTGTAATTATTTCAGTCTGAATCTGAACACCTGAGAATCAGGAGCTCCAGTGTCTGAGAACAAAAGATGAATACCTCAACTCAAGAAAGAGAGAGACAATTTGCCTTTCCCTTGCCTTTTTGTTCTAGTTGGGCCTTCAATGGATTGGATGATAACTCACCTACATTGGTGAAAGTGATCTTCTTTACTCAATCTACTAATTCAAATGCTAATCTCTTTTGTAAACATCTTCACACCCAATTTGAACATAGGGGAAATGGAATCTTCCCACACTACCAAGTGACTCTCAGATACCAGCTGGGTGTTCTACTATTCAACTCAATTCTGACACTATCTACCTGGAGATATTATCAAACTCTGTAGGTTAAAGGCTCAGTGCTACAAGACTACTCCCCCAACACACACACACGCACACGCACACACACACACACACACTTCAGAAGTCAGCTGCAAGTCCATGTTGTCACGTGTACTTCTGACCAATAGACTGTAGATCAGAGGTTCCAATGACCTCCTCTTTGGGTTTGATTAGTTTGCTAGAGCAGCTCACAAAACTCAGAAAAACATTTTACTAACTAAGATTACCACTTTATTATGAAAGCATATAACTCAGGAACAGCCAGATGGAAAAGATGCATATGGCAGTGTATGGAAAAAGGACAGGGAAATTCCATGTCTTCTAAGGGCATCATGCTGCCCAAATCTCCATGTGTTCACCAACCCAGAAGTTCTCTGAACCCTATCCTTCTGAGTTTGTATGAAAACTTTATTACATAAACACAGTTGATTAAATCATTGACTGTCCCATTTGAACTCAATTTTTGGCCCCTCTTCCCTTCTAAGAGGTAGAGGGGGTGCGACTAAAGGTTCCAACCCTCCAACAACATGGTTGAGCATCCAACTTTAGCTCAGGTCATGATCTCATGGACCGTGAGTTCGAGACCCGTGTTGGGCTCTGTACTGTCAGCTCAGAGCCTGGATCCTGCTTTGGATTCTGTGTCTCTGTCTCTCTCTGCCCCTACCCCACTCACACTCTGTGTCTCTCTGTCTCTTTCAAAAATAAATAAAAATTTAAAAAAAAGAAAAAGAAGAAGAGTACCAAGTGTTTAAACTACAAAGGATCACAGGAAAGATGATGATTCCTACAAAGCAAACATCTACCCAGGAGTTTGCAGACACAAGACTGAGACACATATATCAGGAATCCCAACCTCTTTTCAGTACACTAAATTGTTCCTTAACAAAATTATCTTAGTCAAAATAATTGTTTAAACTACATTGTGTATGACGGCGTTGCTGAATACAGAGAATAACAAAGACTTTATTTCAAAACTCAACTCTCACAAATGAAACAAGATTGGTCACACATTGATAATAACTGATGATGGGTACATGTACTTGGGAGTTCATTATACTATTCTATCTTGGTATATGTTTCAAATTATTCACAAGAAAGTGAAAAATTAAACAATTCTCATAAAGAATGCTAATTAGTTATCTGTAGCAGATTCTGTCACGGTAGCTTGGTGGGTCTGGTGCCCCATCCCTGGTTGCTGCTCTCCTGTGCACCCTTCTTCAGAGTATTGTCTTTAGTTTACTACTTTGGGAGCCATCTCACCTAGCTATCCCTGAGAAAGCTCTTCCCACTCCACCCTCAGGGGTGTCCATAGCTAATGACTGATGGGAAGAAAGTAGTAACAATAGCTCTCTCACCTTTGGGCGGGAAAATCTTGCGTGCAACTCACTCCAGGGCTGCAAATGGGATCAGGCTGAGGCTAGACTTCTCCTGTGGCCCATGTCTGTCTGTTTGTTTTTCTTTTCCTCTGTTCTAACCTATTTTCCTCACAGTTCTAAAAGTTTCTCCTGAGAACACCTCCTTAATGTATCATTTGCCAAAAATTTTTGCCTTAGATTCTTCTAGGGAACTCAACCTTAAATGATTTTATTTTAAAATTGTTGGGAATTAATCTGTTGATTAGAGCATTAGACCTATTAGAGAATTAGCATTAGGTAGCTATCAGACTGATTCAATGTTTTCTTATCTGTGTCAATCAACCCTGCAAACATTAGTTTCGTTTGAAAAATGAGAAAAATATTTTCCCAGTCTATACAATATGATATTGTGAGGAGCAATGAGATTATGCACATGAAAGCACTTTTGAAAATGGAAAGTTCTATACAATATGATTATATTCTTTTGCTATTTTTATTATCTTCAAAAAGTTGCAAATTGTCTAACATCTAGCTATTAATACATTGCTGCATTCTATAAACTGGGAAATTATTTTAAGGCAAATAAACAGAAACTTGTTGCGATATGCCTCATAACTAGATCGAATTTTCTTGGCAAATTTAGGGCTTTCATTTCTGCCTGCCTTTTCCCTGACAAGACACTGGCAGTAGACATAAAGTTGAACCTCTGGTGGGCAATGGAGTCCCATTTTATCTATGAAGGGAGCACATTTCCATTTTCCTTTCCAGGAGTGAAGAAATGTTTGGTAAATGAATGTTAACATCGTACAAATTGTATGAAGGAAAAAAAAAACACAAAACAGAACAGCAACACTTCAGTTAGTTATATACTGTAATAATAATCTCCATCATAGAGCATGTGCTCTGTTTTCCAGAATGCCCATTGAAAAGAACAGATACCAATTTCTCTAATCAAGTGATAATCCAGCAATCTAAGTACTCACATAACAGAGAATGTAATGCCTGACTAAGGTAATTGCTGCAAGGTTAAACAGTGCATGAAATATAACCTGAGTGAAAACAAGTAGAAGGAGATATCTATGTTTATGTTGAGTTCCTATTGCTCAGAGTATCACTTTTAAAAAGGGAGCCATTGAACTATCACATTCAATGACCCATTAATCTGGCATAATGTTCTTTTCTCAGAAATATTGTTTTGGGAAAAGAAAAAAAGGCTGTTCATAATTAGTCTTTTACCTCTTTCTCTCTTTCTTTATATGCATAGCTTTAAAAATTATTGATCCTTATTTTTTATTTTAAAAAAATTTTAATGTTTAATATTTTTGAGAGAGAGAGAGAGAGAGAGAGAGAGCAAGCAGGGGAGAGGCAGAGATAGAGCGAGACACAGAATCTGAAGCAGGCTCCAGGCTCTGAGCTGTCAGCACAGAGCCTGATGCAGGGCTCAAACTCACAGACCACGTGCGAGATCATGACCTGAGCTGAAGTTGGCTGCTTAACTGACTGAGCCACCCAGGCGCTCCTATTAATTAATCCTTGTTTATAATTACTATCTTAATAGCTATATCTTTCACATGTGGCTTTTCTGAAATATGTGTGGAATTACCTTAAAATATCCGAAACAGAATCCAAATTATACATTCTCCCTCTCTTGTGATACTTCTGAAAATAAACATCACTCAAAAGCAATAGCTAATGATCTTCTGTGGCTGGAAAGTAGGACATACTAGTTGGATGTCAATATAGCTTCAAGAAACAAACTGCATGAAATATTTAAATACTGTGTTTTTTTTTGTTTTCTACTGTAGTTCTCAGCAGAGCAACAGAGATATAAGGTAAAGGGTCAGAAATGATTTCCTCATGTTTCCCATAGGAACCGACTTTTCAATGGGGAAATCTTAAATATTGATGATTCCCGAAAGTATATGGAGCATATGGAAAGAAATGTAAGAACTCATTGTTTTGAAAATCCGCCATGCATTCTAAAGTGGCTTGATTTAAATAAATATTTGAAGCTGTGAACAAGGAGGAAAATTAGCACAGGTAATGGTTAGCAATTTCTGGGAGGATACCTCTAAAAAATATTTGGAAAGTTGCTTACAAGATATTAATAAGTATAAGTAATGTACCAGACTGAAGTGTGTGTGTGTGTGTGTGTGTGTGTGTGTGTGTGTGTGTGTGTTTGTATGAGACTCAATCTCAAACTATTTCATTTTCCAATCCAACTAAGGTATCAAGACTGAATTTATCTTAAGCTATTGTTTTTTTCAAAAGGAATTATTGAAATGCTTTCCTTCCTTTGGTTACAAATAAAATAGTTTATTACTAAAATAAAAGGTGTTTCTTAAGTGAATGAAAATAGGGAATGAGACAATAATATTCTACTGCTGATGAACTAGAACCATCTGAACAAGGTTAGGTGTGGCCTTGAAAGTGGCTATTTCCACAGGTTCATAGTTAAATACTGACCTTCAAGCAGAGACGAAGATCTTCTTCCAGACACAAACATTTAAAGGCAGTGTCTTCTAATGCCCCAATGCCCAAACCCCCACACAGCCACAAGCTCATCTCTATGTGCCAAAAAAGAGCTCAAGTGAGCTGCTGCTTTTTTACCACTCACTCTGTCATCAACCTGGAGGCTTAATCTTACACACTGAGCAAGCCTTTGCTCTTACTCCAGCCCAATTAGGGAATGGAAAAAAAAAATAAAGCAAAGGTAATGTAAAATGTTAAATTTAAAACTCTGGGATTTTTATCTTTGCAGTTGTACTCCTCCCAAACGAAATCATATTGAATCAAGTTAAGAATGTTAGTGTCATTTTAAGAAGACAGAGAAAAGTGAAAAGATAAATCTCAGCCCCATGAGATTCTTTAATCAGAATACTTTCCAGCCTTTGGGCACTTTCTTTGGTAGACCTGGTGTCAATTTTTCATTAAGTCATTTCCAAACAAGGCTTTCTGAGTAAGATCTGTGATTGTTTTATTGGTGATTAGGTAATTCTGTGACAGATTTGTTATCTGAAGTACTACTGATTGATACACTAATGAAATATTCATTTAGTTTTCTCCTAAGGATCTAATAAAATTTGTATTAAAATGTTATACTTTATAGATTTTCGAAGTCTTAAAGACTTTCAGACTTCTGCTTCTGGGAAGATGAAGTATATATACTTTCCTATTTGTTCTGCTAAGTACAACTAAAAACACTGGACATTATATATAAAACATAAGACTCTGAAAGCTGAAGAGGAGAAGGCAGAATATCTAGGAGTGGGGGTGTGTTGAGTTCCTTGTGTTTCTTTTTTGTCTCATATACACCAGCCTTGCAGCTGAAGAAGCTGAAAACCCTGAAACACCAACAGGTACAGGCAAAATAAATAAACAAAAATCAACAAAAACTACTCTCTCAGCCAAAGGGCAAGGTAAGAAGCAACATAACAAGACAGAAAATTTTTAGACAATAACCACTCTGTTCCAACCTAACACCATAGAAAAAAAAATATGGCCTCATTTGTATCCATGTCAACAAAGGCTGAATGATAAACCTAGATTTCCATCTTTTCCTGCTGTCATGAGGTGATCTAACCTACCTTCATCCACCAAAGAAGTGGTGTCAGAGAAGGCCAAGTAGGGCACCACTACTGTCATCTCTTTGGGCATTAACAAGGTCATCTATCCCCCAATAAATCGTGTTAGTGGGGACGATGGAGGAGTCTGTACTTTTACTGCCACTCAGGAGTAATAAGCCATTCCTACCTCTTTCTTCTAAGGTAATGTAGGAGGAAACCTAGAAGAGAGTGGGGCTTTCACCATCAACCAGGAGTAAGGAGTGCCCTGTGCCCCATGCCCCCATGATGTAGCTGGCAGCAACACAGGAAGCAGCAATGAAGCATTCTCTCCCTTCTCAGCCAGGGCAATATCAATGGAGGCCTGGTGGAAAGCCAAAAATTTCACTCACACCCACAACAAAGATAAGCCCCTTCTGTTTAATATCAATGAAGTGTGGGTAGAGAACCTCACTTTTGAATCCTATTGGAAGAATCTGAACTTCTGCCTTCCATACCCACCTGGTAGTAACAAATCAGACACCCCTTCTTTCCTTGATGGAACCATGTCAGACAAAACTAGCTGAACTAGAAGGCTTATATAAGATCTAGAGTCTATTACCATAATGCTTCAGTAGAAAAATTCCACATATCAAGAACCAAGAGGATCTCAAACTGAATGAAGACAATCAATCGATGCCCAGACCAATATGACACTGATGTTAGAATTATCCTAAAATGATTTTAAAGTAGCCATCATAAAGATTTTCAATAGGTGTTACAAATACACTTGGAATAAATGAAAAAAGTGAGAAATCTCAGCAAAGAAATAAAATATATAAAGGCAAACAAAGTGGACATTTTCGAGCTGGAAAAATTTAACAACCATAAAAAATTAGTCAATTTATGCTCTCAATAGAAGAATGAAAGGAACCGAGGAAAGAATCAGTGAATTGGAAGATAAAATAGTAGAAATCAGTCAGTCTGAAAAACAGAGAAAAAAAGATTTAAAAAAAATGATAAAGAGTACCTTGGAGAGCTATGGGACTATGAAAAGAGTTCTAACATTCATGCCACTGGAAACTGGACAGAAGTGAAAGAGAAACCAACTTAATTTGGTAAAATACATAAACCCACAAATTCAAGAAACGGAAAACACACACACACACACACACACACACACACACACACACACAGATACACTACAGCACACAATAGTCAAACTTCCAAAAAGTAAAGACAAAGAAAAAATCTTGAATTCATGAAAACAGTATCTTACCTATCGGAGAAAGATAATTTCCTTAACAGTAGATTTCTCATCAGAAACTATAGAGACTAAAAGGAAGTGTCACACCATTTTCCAAGTGCTGAAAGAAAAGAACTTCAACTTGGCCTCTTATATCCACTGAACATATTCTTCAGAAATTAAAGGTAAATCAAGACATTCTAAGATAAGGAAAAACTAAAAATTTGTTTCCAATAAATCTAAAAAAAAAATGACTATGGTAAGTTCTCCAAACTAAAAAGGAAATGATAAGAGACCTTGGAACATCAGGAAGGGAGAAAGCACACAGTAAGCAAAATTACGAGTAAATAAAGAAGACTTTCCTTCTTTTCATGAATTTTCTAAATTGTTTAATAATTGAAGTGAAAATTATGGCACCATCTGATGTAGCTCTAAATAAACATAGAGGAAATAATTAAAATGATTATAAATAGGGTAAAGGAACACAAAGTCAGGAATAGTTCATATACCTGACTTAAACTAGTAAAATAGCAACTGTAGACTGTGTTATCTATATATAATGTTATACAGAGAGCAACCACTTAAATAAAACTACATGAAGCAATTCACTAAGAAAACAATATAGGTAAAACAATATAATTATAAAATGTATTTAAATAACCTTCAGGAAAGCCAACAAACAAGCAAACAAGAGAGAAACAAAAAACAAAGGGAGCAACCAGAAAACAAAAATAAAAGTACATAGAAGACTTTTGAGGAAAATACAGAGTAGGAGGACCCTTGGCTCACCTTGTCTCACTGATACAATGAGATAACACCCATATCGGTGCAAATAACCAAGAAAATGACCTGAAGACTGGCCAAAATGATTTTCTACAGCTAAATCTAGAGAAGAGACTGTATCAAAGAGGGTAGAAAGGGCCTGGATGCAGTCAGGAGTCAAACAGACCAGTGGGACTATGTGTAGGAGGGAGGGACACCATGGTTGTGGAGAGGGGAGAGAAGTAGACCCTCACACCAGGCACCTCACGCGTGGAAGAACAGCACTGGGAAGTACAAATCCCCATAACATTTGGCTTTGAAAACCAGAGGGACTGACCTAACTTTATGAGTTTTACAATCAGTAAGACTTAACACCCGGCACTTTAAAAATCAGTGGCTTAGCTCACGGAGAGCCTGGAGGGCAATAAGAAACTGAGTCCTTGCCCTTAAAGAGATAGCATAATAAAGAGTCTTCCTGAGACACAGCATAGAAGAAACAGTTTGAAAAATATCTGGTGTATACAGGAAGGAGATGTATTTACTAATTTCAAGCATATGCTAGAAGGGCAGTGATCTTCTGGAGCCTTCTCAAGAAAAAAGGAGCTGGTGGGTGCTATTTCACTCCTCCACCCCCACCTCCACTTAGAAACACCAATACCTGTAGGAACCAGCACAACACAAACACTCTCCACCTACCTTGCTAAGAATGCACTCTGCCCTCTCCCCCTCTCCATGGTAGCTTCTGTGGATTTACCCTCATAACCTGGCTGGTCTCACTCGGAGATTTCCTGGGGAGCTGCAGCCCCCTTCCCACAGCAGACCTTCATGGACTTTGCTGGCACCACACACCCTGCCCCTGTATTCTCATGTGGATTTACACACTCCAATAGGCCTTTCACAGACACCATCCAAAGTGGTGCCATAAGCCTGGCAAACAGCCCCAACAGAGGCCAGCACCACTCCAAAGTGACTCCTGTCCCAGGGATAGAGGAAGATAACCACACACATCAGTCTGACTGTAACCTCGGCAGTGGGCTGAAGGTAATCAACTAGTTTAACTACAAACCCAGTCACAAATAAAAGCTTCTCAGGGACAGCACAGGGAAAGGTTTTTGCAATTCAGTGCTACTGTATCTCTGGCAAATGTGTTGTCTGACTCAACTCAAGCCCAAGGTAGTCTCAGACTGGCCTACTAACAACACAGGGAATAAACCCTGTCCACAATAGGCAAAGAGAGCCGTTAAAGATGACTGGACTGAAATGCAGCTTAGCCACAACAAATACAGCATGCAACACACATAGGAGACACCCCTGAAGAATCAAGTTCTGGTTAACAGAGGACATTGCACAGCAAGCAACTATAGGACCTCTTCTTTATAAGGCCACTACTTTCAAAAGCAGGAGATGTAGTTGACTTTCCTAACATGGAAACAGACACAGGTCAGAAAAAATGAGAAGACAGAGGAGTATGTCCCAAATGAAAGAATAGGACAAAATCACAGCAAGAGAGTTAAATGAGACACAAATAAGGTGCCTGATAGAGAATTTAAAGTAATGGTCATAAAGTTACTCAATGACTTGAGAATGCGGAGGGCATCAGTGGCACCCTCAACAAAGAGATAGAAAACATAAAAAAAAGAACCAATCAGAGATGAAAAACTCAGTAACTAAAATTAAAAAAAAAATACACTTGATGGAATAAATAGTAGACTAGAGAAAGCAGAAGAACATATAAGTGACCTGGTGGACATGTAGTAGAAGGCAATCAAGCTGAAGAGAGAAAAATAAAAATAAAAAATGAAAATGCACCAAAGGAAATCAGCAACATCATCACCTGGGATCCCAGAAGAAGAAGAGAGAGAAGGGAGAAGAAAATTCGGTTCAAGAAATAATAGATGAAAACTTCCCAAATCTGGGGAAGGAAACAGAAATTCAGATCCAGAAGGCACAGAAAGCTCCCAGCAAAATCAAGCCAAGGAGGTCCACACCAAGTCACATAGTAAATGAAATGGAAAAAAGAGAATTTTAAAAGCAACAAGAAAAAAGAAAACAGTTAAATATAAGGGAAACTCCATAATGTTATCAGTGAATTTTTCAGCAGAAACTTGGCAGGCCAGAAGTGAGTGGTGTGATATATCCAAGTGCTGAAAGAAAAACCCTACAACCAAGAATACTCTATGTAGAAATGCTATCATTCAGAATTAAAGAGATAAACAGTTTCTCAGACAAAAAAGTTGAACGAATTCATGACCACTAAACCAGTCTTAGCAGAAATGTTACAGGGACTTTTTGAGTGGACAGGAAAGACCATAAGGAAGAACAAGGAAAGTAGGACACATAAAAGCAGTAAAATTAAGTATATCTATAAAAATTAGCCAAAGGATTCACAAAATAAAAGGATGTACAGTATAACACCATATACCTGAAACGCATTGGGGAGAAGGTTAAAAAGAAAAGGGGGGAGGTCCAAACTTAAGTGACTACCCACTTAATATAGACCCGCTTAATATAGTGTAAGATATGAAATATAAATGTAATGGTAACTACAAATCAAAAATTAGTAATAGATATGCAAAAAATAAACAGAAAAGAATCCAAATATATCACTAAAGAAAGCCAACAAACTGAGAGAGCAAGAGAAGAAAGGAATAGAAAAGAACTACAAAAACAATCATAAAACAAGTAACAAAATGGCAGTAAGTACATACTTATCAATAATTACTTTGAATGTAAATGGACTAAATCCTCTGGAATGAACAAAAAAGTAAGACACATCTATATGCAAGAGACTCATTTCACTCCTAAAGATACATTGAGAGTGAAGAAACAGAAAAACATTTATCATGCAAATGGAAGTGAAATAAAGCCAGAGTATACTTATTTTGGAGAAAATAGACTTTAAAACAAAAACTTTAACAAGAGACAGAGAGGGGCAGTTATATAATCATAAAGGGAACAATTCAACAAGGAGATACCACAATTGTATATATTTATGTGTCCAACATGGAAGCACCCAAATACATACAGCAGCTAATAACAAACATAAAGGAAGTAATCAATAGTAATACAATAATGGTGTGGGAATTTAATTCCCCATTCACATCGATGGATAGATTATCCACACAAAAAATCAACAAGGAAATAGTGGTTTTGAATGACACATTGGACCCAATGGATCTAACAGATATGTTCAGAACATTCCATCCTAAAACAACAAAATACATTATCTTTTTAAGTGCACACGAAGCATTCTCCAGAATAGATCATATATTAGGCCACCAAACAGGTCTTAAAAAGTTCAGAAAAATTACACTCATACAATGGATCTATTCCAACCATAACATTAAGAAGCTATAAATTTAGCCACAAGAAAAAATCTGGAAAGAACAAAATATATGGATACTGAATACTGCTAATAAACAATGAATGGGTCAACCAAGAAATCAAAGAGTAAGTCAAAAAATACAGGGAGACAAATGAAAATGAAAACATAATGGTCCAAAATCTTTAGGATGCATAAAAAGCTGCTGTAAGAGGGAAGTTTAAAATAATATAAGTCTACCTCAAAAAGCAAGAAAAATTCTCAACTAAACAACCTAGCCTTAAACCTAACAGTTAGAAAAATAATAAACAAAACCCCAAACTAGTAGAAGAAAGGAAATAAAAATTAGAGCAGAAATAAATGAAATATAAACTAAAATATCATAAAACAGATCAATGAATCCAGGAGCTGTTTTTTTAAAAAGATCAACAAAATTTATAAAACTTTAGCTGTCTCAACAAAAAGAGAGAGGGAGGGACAGAGAGAGAAATAGAACTCAAACAAAATAAAAAATGAAATAGGAGAAATAGTAACTGACACCACAGATATACAAAAGATTGTAAAGGAATATTATGAAAAATGATATACCAACAAATTGGATAACCTAGAAGAAATGGATAAATTCCTAGAAACATATAACCACTTAAAACTGAATCAGGAAGATATAGAAAATTTGAACAGACCAATTACCAGCAATGAAATTGAATGAGTAATCAAAAATTCCCAACAAACAAAAGTGAAGGACCTGATGGCTTCTAGGTGAATTCTACCAAACATTTAAAGAAAAATTAATACCTATTCTTCTCAAGCTATTCAAAAAGAATTAGAAGAGGGAGGAAAGCTTTTAAATTCATTCTATGATGCCAGAATGACCCTAATACCAAAACCAGATAAAGACACTACAAAAAAAGAGACTACAGGCCAACATCTCTGATAAACACAGATACAAAAATCCTCAACAAAATATTACCAAACTCAATCCAACAATATGTTAAAAAAATCATTTACCACAATCAAGTAGTGTTTATTCCTGCAGTGCAAAGATGGTTCAATATTCACAAATCAATGTGATACATCATATCTACAAGAGAAAGAGTAAAAACCATACAATCATTTCAATAGATGCATAAAAGCATTTGACAAAGTACAATATGCATTCATGATAAAAAAAAAAAACCCTTAACAAAGTAGGTTTAGAGGGAATATACCTCAACCTAATAAAGGTCATAAATGAAAAACCCACAGCTAACATCACACTCAATAGTAAAAATATTGAGAGCTTTTCCCCTAAGGTCAAGAACAAGACAAAGATGTTCACTCTCACCACTTTTATCAACGTACTACTGGAAATGCTAGCCATAGGAATCAGACAAGAAAAAGAAAAAAAGACATCTAAATTGGTAAGGAAGAAGTAAAACTTTCATTATTTGCAGATAACATGATTATATAGAAAACCATAAAGCATTCACACACATACACACACACACACACACACACACACACACCCTAGTAGAACTGGTAAATAAATTCAGTAAGGTTGCAGAATATAGCATTAATATCATAGGGACACCTGGGTGGCTGAATCAGTTAAGCATCTGACTCTTGATTTTGGCTCAGGATGTTTCAGGTCATGAGATTGAGCCTGACATCAGGCTCCATGCTGAGTGTGGGGCCTATTTAAGGTTCTCTCTCCTTCTGCCCCTCTCCCATACTCATGCTGTCTCTCTCTAAAATATAAATAATAAACAAACAAATAAATAAATAAATAAATAAAATTAATAACAGAAATCCATTGAATTTCTATATACTAATAATTAAGTAGCAGAAAGAGAAACTAAGAGAATATTTCCATTTACAATTGCACCAAGACTAATAAAATACCTAGGAACAAACTTAACTAAGAAGGTGAAAGTCCTTTACTCTGCAAACTAAAAAAACATTAATGAAAGAAATTGAAGAGAACACAAAAAATAGAAAGGTATTCCCTACTCATAGATTGGAAGTACAAATATTCTTGAAATGTCCATACTCCAAGCAATTTACAGATTTAACTGAATCTCTATCAAATTCCTGATCAAATTCTCTATCAAATTATTTTTCACAGAACTAGAACAAATAATCCTAAAGTGTGTATGGAACCACAAAAGACCTCAAAATGCCAAAGCAATCTTGGAAAACAAAAGAACAAAACTGGAGGATCTGAATTACAATCCCATATATAAAGACATACTACAAACCTGTAGTAATCAAAACATGGCATTGGCACAAAAATAGACACATAAGTCAATGACCCAGCATAGAGAGCCCACAAATAAACCCATGATTATATGATCAATTAATCATCACCAAAGAAGGCAAGAATACACAATGGAAAAGGACAATGTCTTGAACAAATGGTATTTGGAAAACCAGACAGCTATATGCAAAATAATGAAACTGTACCACTTTCTTACACATATGCAAAAATAAACTCAAAATGGATTAAGGACTTAAATGTAAGACCTGAAACCATAAAAATCCTAGAAGGGAAGAGGCAGTAATTTCTCCAACATCAGTCAAAGCAACATTGTTTTAAATATGTCTCCTGAGGCAAGGGAAACAAGAGCAAACACAAACTATTGGCACTACATCAAAATAGAAATCTTCTACACAGCAAAGGAAACAAACAACAAAACTAAAACACAACCTATTGAATGGGAGAAGATATTTGCAAATGACAAACCCCAAAAGAGTTAGCATCTGAAATATAAAAGAACTTATACATCTCAACACAACCCAAACAATCCAGTTAAAAAAGGGCAGAAGACACAAACAGCCATTTCTTCAAAGAAGATATCCAGATGGCCAATTACATAAAAATATGTTCAACATCTCTCATGATCAGGCAAATGAAAATTAGGACCACAATGAGATATCACTTCACACCTGTCTGAATGGTTAAAGTAAAAAACACAAGAAACAACAAGTATTGGCAAGGATGTGGAGAAGAAGGAACCTTCGTGCACTTTTGGTGGGAATGAAAACTGGTTCATCCACTGTGGAAAACAGTACAGAGGTTACTCAAAAAATTAAAAATAGAATTACCACATTACCCAATACTTCCACTACATCCATATTCAAAGATGATGAAAAAACTAATATGAAAGATATATGCATGCTTATGTTAATTGCAGCATTATTTATAATAGGCAAATTATGGTAGCAGCCCAACCATTGTTAATGAATGGACAAAGAAGATGTGATATATATACACAAATTACTGAGCCATAAAAAAATGAAATCTTACCATTTGCAACAACATGAATGTATCTAGAAGGCATAATGCTAAGTAAAGTAAGTCAGTCAGAGAAAGACAAATACCATATGATTTCACTCATTTCTGGATTTCACTCATTTAAAAAATAAAACAAATAAACAAAGAAAAAAGGAGACAAACCAAAAAGCAGACTTTTAACTATTGAGGAAAAACTACCAGAAGGGAGGTTGGTCAGAAGGATGGGTGATATAGGTGAAGAGGATTGAGAATACACTTGTGATGGGCACTGAGTAATGTACAGAACTGTTGAATCACTATGTTTTACACCTAAAACTGATACAACACCGTATGTCAACTATACTGGAATTAATTTTTTAAGATATATTTAAGCCCTCACATGTGAATAATTGCATTAAACGTAAATTATCTAAAAGAGTATTGGTTGAGTGGTTTAATAAAACATTACTTAAATATGTATTGTCTATAAGGAGCTGGCTTAAAATGTAACAATATTGGCAAGTTGAAGTAAAAATAGTGGGGAAAGATCTATAATGTAAAAATTAATGAAAAGAAACCAGGAATAGCTATATTAATATTGCATAAAGCATACAGACAATTAACAGAGGCCAGGAGGATGTTATAGAGTAGGATGAAAAAGAAAGAGAAAGAAAGAAAGAAAGAAAGAAAGAAAGAAAGAAAGAAAGAAAGAAAGAGAAAGAAAGAAATGAAGAAAAAGAAAGGATGAAGAAAGAAGGAAGAGACAGGGAGGGAAGAAGTGAGAGAGGGAGGGAGGGAAAGAAAGAGAGAGAAATCCAGCAGCCAGACATAGAAATTCTAAATTTGTATGCATCAAAAAACCAAAACTGTGAAACATATGAAGCAAAAAAAATAGAAATGAGAGGGAAAATAGACAAATGTGGAATTATATTTGATGACGTCAACATTCTCCTTTCAACAAATGTAGAATCAACAAGGATATACAATAACTCAACAACACCATCAACAACCCAATAACAGCAGAAAGCGCTTTTTTTTTTCCTAAGTGACCATGGCATGTATACCAAGATAATTTATGTCTTGGGCCACAAGGCAACAAATTTAAAAGAACTAAAAACCATACAGAGTGTGTTCTCTGAGCAAAATGGAATCAAATTAGAAATCAGTAAAAAGAAGTTAACAAGAATATCTCCAGGCCTGGAAACTCAACAACCTACTTCTAAATATACCTTGAGTCAAAGATCTAACTAAAACAGAGCTGAGAGGCAAATTTATAACACTAAATGAATACACGAAATTAGAGTAAAAATCTCAATTCAATAATCTAAATGCCTACCTCAAGTACCTAACAAATATTTAAAAAATAAACCCAAATAAGCAGAAGAAAGTAAACATAAGAGCACAAATCACTGAAGTTGGAAACAGAAACATAATAGAGACATACAATGAAATAAAGAACTTATTATTTGGATAATCCAAGAGAATTGAGAAATCTTTCACAAAGCTAACAAAGGAAAAAGGAGAAAATGTAAATTACCAGTATCAGGAGTAAAACAGCAGGTTACCACTCTAGACCCTGTACACATCAAAATGATAAGGGAATATTATAATTCTACACACAAACTTTTGACAACTGAGTTGAAATGGAAAAGCCCCCCCAAATGCAAACTACCATATCTCACCCCAAATTTAATTTGTAATGAAAACTTCCCCTAAACATGTCTTTAAGCCCAGACAGTTTCACTGAAAATTATTACCAAACATTAGAAGAATTAACAACAATTCCACACAATCTCTTCCAGAAAATAAAAAGAGAAGGAACAGCTTCCAAGTCATTTTATGAAGTTAGTATTTTCTTGATATCAAAACTGACAAAGACAGTAAAAACAAAGAAAACGACAGACCAATATTCCTCATATAGACCAGAATCCTTAATAAAATATTACCAAATAGAATTTAGCAATATTTATAAAGATACACCATGACTAACTTATTCCAGGGGTGCAACACTGTATCAATATTCAAAAATCAACCAACATACATTGTCGAATTAACAGGCTAACCCAGAAAAATCATGCAATTATATCCATTTAATTAAATAACTTAAAATAAAATTAATTAAAAACTTAACTCAGAATAAAAATCCTCAGCAAGTTATGAACAGAGAGAAACTTCCTCACTTTGATAAATAACATGTATAAAATACCTACAGTTAGTATTATGCTTCTTGCTGAAAAAGCAAGTGTTTTCCCCTAAGATTGAAAACAAGGGAAAGATGTCCATTTTTACCACTTTTCATTCATGACTGTGCTGGAAGTTTTTGCTAGTGCAACAAGGCAAGAATAGAAAAACAAAAGGTGTGCAGATCAGAAAGAAAAAAAAGGGTACATATTTGCAGGTCACATGACTGTTGTGTGAGTCAGTTGGTCTACTATAACAAAGTACCATAGAATTGGTGGCTTACAAACAGTGCAAGTTTATTTCTCATAGCTCTGGAAGCTAGCAGTCTGAGAGCATGCTTGAGTTCTGGCGAGTGCCCTCTTCTGGGTTGCAGACTGGCTACTTCCCATTGCATTCTCTCATGGCATAAACAGAGTAAGCTAACTGGTTTCTTCTTCTAAGGACACTAATATCATTCATGAGGGCTCCATCTTCATAACCTAATTACCTCCTGAAATTCCCACCTCCAAATCATCACACTGGGGATAGATTTCAGCACATGCATTCTGCGAGGACACAAACTTCCAGTCCAAAACAATTGTCCACATGGCACAACCCGATTGATGGACATAAAAACTCCTAGAACTAAAAGTCAGAGACTATATGAGCACCATGGAATAATCAAATATATTTTAATCTAGCCACAATCACATGAAAACAAAAATAAAAAAATACAGTACTATTCCATTGGCTCAAAAATGTAATACTTAGGCCTAAATCTAACAAAACAAGTCCAGAATATGCATGGTGAAAACTACAAAATGTTGGTGAAAGAAACACAAAAATAATAATAAATGAAGTTCTCAATATAGCAAAGATAAAAACTTTCCATAAATTAATATATAGATATATCAGAAGGATAAAAGAAGAATTTTTTAAAGATATAGACAAAAATTATGCTAAAATTTATGTGGGAATGCAAAGAAACTAAAAGAGATGCACAATTTTTTGAAAAAGAAGAATAAAGTAGGAGAAATCAGTTTACCTGATTATGATACTTATGATATAGCTATAATAATCAAAACTGTGTGGTATTAGGTGGGGAACAGATACATGAGTCAATGGAGAATAATGATTCACAAATTGACCCACACAAATATTCCTAATTGATTTTTGACAAAAAAGGTGAAAGCAATTCAATGCAGCAGTCTTGTAAATGATGCTGAAGAAATTGAATATCCATTGGCAAAAAGTGAACTTAAGTCACACATCTAGTACACAAATTAACACAAAGTGGTTCACAGATTTAACCATAAATTATAAAACTATATATATATATTTAAAAAATATAGGAGAAAGTCTTCAAGACCTAAGACCAGACAGAGTTAGCCTTGACAACAAAATCAAAATCCATAAAAGAAAAATTTGATAAATTGAGCTTCATCAAAATTAAGAACTTTTGCTCTGTAATAATTCTGTTCAGAGAATGAAAAGACAAGCTACGGACTGAGAGAGAACATTTTCAAAGCACATATCTGACAGAAAATTAGAATATAGAATATATAAAGCATATTTGAAAGTCAACAGTAAAAAACATCCAATTGGAAAATGAGGAAAAAATACATGAAAAACAATTCATTGATGAAGATATACAGATAGAAAATAGGTACATGAAAAGATTTTCAATTTTGTTAGCCACTAGAGAAATACAAATTAAAGCCACAGTGAAGGATATCATTACATTAAAAAAAAATAGACTAAGGCAAAGATAGGGAGAACACTAAATGTTGGCAAGGACGTGGTAAAATTGGATTACTCATGCATTGTTGCTGGGAATATAAAATGGACAGCCACCCTGGAAAACAGTTTAGTGATTTCTTTAAAAACTATGTATGTGGGGCATCTGGCTGGCTCAGTCAGTAGGGCATGCAACTCTTGATCTTGGGTTGTGAGTTTGAGTCCCATGCTGTGTATAGAACCTACTTTACAAAAAAAAAAAAACAAAAAAAGAAAAAGAAAAACAAAAACAAAAACAAAACTAAACTAAACTAAATATGAGACTACCATACAACCCATCAATTGCACTTCTAAGCACTTATCCCAGAGAAATGAAAACAGGTTCACACAGAAACTTCTACATGAAAGCTTATAGCAGCTTTATTCACAATAGCCCCACATTGGCAATAATTAAGATGTCCATCATGGATAGACGGTCAAATAAACAGTGGTGGTGCATCCATACCATGGAATATTATTACTCATTGGTAAAAAGGAACAAACTATTGATAAATGCAACTCTGGGTGAATTTCCACAGAATTACACTGCGGGGGGGTGAAGCCAATTCTGAAACGTTCTGTACTGTATGACTCAATTTATACAATGTCTAACAATTCCAGAAATAGAGAACAGAACAGTGATGTGTTTACCAAGGGTAAAGGAGGTTGTGGTCTGGGGAGGGAAGTGGTGTGGCTATAAAATGGCAACATGAGGAATCTTCATGGTGATGGAAATATTCTGTATCTTGACTACATCAGTGTCAATATCTGGGTTATGATATTGCACTATAATTTTGTAAGATACTATCCCTGGAGGAAACTGGCTAAAGAGTATATAGAATCCCTGTTATTTCTTACAGCTATATGGGAATCTAAAATTATTTTAAAATATAAAATTTAATTAAAATTAAGTAATCATAGAAGGTAACATGATTATAAAGAACAGTAACTTCTTTTCTTGTCATTTGGTATTATGTTAAACATTTTCCCAGTTACTAAAATTTCTTAGAAGAGAACAATAACTTTTAAAAAATTATCTGAGTGATTTCCACCACTTTCCTTGATGAATAAATTATACATTACTCATTCCTCTAAATTGAATGTATACAGCTAATATAATATAAAAACTTGATTTCTCCTTAAAAAAATTAATTTGTTATTTTTAATTTTTTTAGTGTTTTATTATTATTTTGAGGGAGATAGAATGTTGGCAAGAAAGGGAGGGTTAGAAAAGGAGGCAGAGAGAGAATCCCAAGCAGGCTCTGTGCCATCAACACAGAGACCAATGTGGGATTCATCCCACAATCATGAGATCATGACCTGAGTGAAATAAAGAGCCAGAAGCTTAACCAACTGGGTCACCCAGGTGCCCCATGAGAATTCATCTGGAACTATGCATATAAAAGTCTATCAGATAAAAATTTCAGAATATTTGAAAACAAAACAACAATGAGATATAACTCCACCACAAAATATTTAAATGCTATAATGTTAACACAAATATCATATTAATGGATTTTAAAGGAATTATCAAGGAAGAACATAAGATATCTCTTTGCCACAACTCATTATAAAGCCAAATAATTAAAATTTCATAATTTATCATACATACATATCAGTGGATCACAAAGAACATTCATGAAGCAGATATATCATATGTCAAGTATTGAATATATGGGGAAGAAGGCATTATAAAAAATGGAAAAATATTATTTACTAAATTTCAATTTAAGTTATCAGGAAGTAATTACATTTTTAGACAAATATACTCACAAATTATACCAAAAACAAAATTAATGTTAGTAATTTTACATAATTATATAAAACCAATAAAAAAGTAAACCTACCCAAAATAATCTGATTGAATACTGTGTTAACCATCATGACCAATACCTTGGATCTTTTACTAAGATCCATTATTCTTGTGATTACATGCATAGATTTTTAATGAAATTTGATGTTTTTTTCCAAGAGTTTTCTAAACTCTGTATTTTCCAAAATGCAATTATACTTCAGGCAAGTCATTCACTGAGTAATTTTTTTAATGTTTATTTATTTATTTTAAGAGAAAAAGAGAGAGAGAGCCAGAGAGGGGTAGAGAGAGAGAGAGACAGAATCCCAAGCAGGTTCTGTGCTATCAGCGTAGAACCCAACATGGGGCTCCATCTCATGAACTCTGAGATCATGACCTGAGCAGAAAACAAGTGTTGGATGCTTAACCAACTGAGCCACCCAGGCGCCCCCTGAGAAATTTTGTTTATCCTAAACATTAGGAATTAAAAGGTAGATAAAAGCAACCATGACACCCTCTTCTTGATTTCTCAAGATATACATGGATTCGCAGTAGATATGAAAACGAAAGAAAATCATAAGCAAAGGACTTCCTAAAGTGAAAAATAAAGTGATCTTTACATTCCACTATATTATATCTTGACAATAATGTTGTATCACTCTTACAACTTCCTGTCTAATATGCAGTTAAAAACATTCAGTAGAAAGCATTAAAATTTACTTCATAAATATGCCTTTTTAAGAACCTTTCCAGAGTAACTCTAAAAAAAGTATCTAATATTGTACATAAGATGTACTGTAAAAGTTCAGCCAATATCATTATTTTTACTTTTGCAGCTTTTGCTGTTTCTTTAAATATTTCTGTATTCCTCGCAAGTACAGCCAGCTTTGACGGAAACAAATGTGTTTCTCTTTAAAGCAAGATAACTTGTTAGGACTGATAATGGCTCTGAACTTGTGGTTCTCTTTGCAAAGAAAACAGATATTATTCTAATATCAGCCTTCTTTTAGCTCCAAAAAATTTGAATTGAACTAAAAAGTATTTAAGTCTCTTAAGGGAATATACCTGTATAAAGTACAAGCACAGATGTTAACTACCTACCAGTCAAGAAACCAGTAACTGGTTGACTCTGGAGAGCAATGCGAGAACAGCAAGAGATGGGATAACGATGTATTTTCATTGCATACATCTTGTACTTTATGACTTATGTGATAGTGTACATGTGTAATCTATTTAAAGGAGTAAATATATAAATACACTGAAAAATATACAGAAATAAATAAAAACAGTGTCTAAGAGAAACCTTTATTCTTCATACCTATTTCTTTTTCTCAAAACTAGTCTGTATTTTAGAAAAATTCCATTTGAGAATATTTCAAGACAAAATGTTTTGAACTCTCCATGATGTATTGCCATGCCTGCCCTTGGGTCTGCCATGTTCAGGAACCTGCAAATAGGTTGTGGCGGCCAATCTGCTTCCCTGGTTGTTAACCAATCTGTGGAGCATGTGCCATGAGTAAGTCATAAAGCATCACCCTGACTTATTTGCTTCTCTGAAAAATGGAGCCCATTATTCTTGTTGCTTTCTTGCCTATGGAGGGTATTATAAATAATTTATCAAATGCCTTTAGTATGTTCACTGTTTTACCTGGAAAGAAGGCAAGAATGTGACAATGATTGCAGAAAGCCATAAAGTTAAAAAATGCCAACCTAAAAAGTATCACGGCTATTACTACATTTAAATTGGTTGTGTTTCTCAGGATAAAGATGATGTCTTTACTGTTGATTTTGAGTATTATGAGACCAAAGGAAACCTATCAATGATAGTTACAGACACTTCTGAATATAAAAATCGTGAGTAAAACCAGCATAACCAGGGAAATCACAGCAGCCAGGAGTTAAAATCCAGAATTAGGCCAGGCTGCTAATATTTCAGCAGCATAACATTTTCCCAAAACCTCAGTGTCATGAGTCCCTCTTTAGCTTTTTTTTTCACGTTTCTGTTTATGATTATTTAAGTGGATATGAAAGCCCTGTGTCAAATGCAGAAATTACAGGCTACCTGCCACTTGACGCCCACAGGGAGCTGCAATCAACTCATGGAAGCCCAGGTGCCATCCCTCTGACCATGATATTCCTAAAATACCACAGTTCCAAATGTAAATCTGTGCAACCAAAATGAAAAGTCTTCTGAAAACTTTAAAATGAAGAGTGTTTTGTGAGGGTCTTGGCCAATTTTATTATGATGATTTTCAACATGGAAACCCTAGCTGTACCCTAATTTGATCAGCAAGTGTAATTGTCACAGAGGTCTTAGAGTTGGTTCTCACCAAAGTCAATTTTGGTGAAAAACACTGAAACAGAATCACTGCAGTCCTTAGCTCAGAAATGAGGGCTTGAAAGGAATATATGCTGAATGGGGTAGTAAATTCTAAGAGTCGTAAACTCCTTTCAGCTTACATTTCATAGAGATATTAAGATATAGCATAAAATATTCCGTATTAAGATAACTTCCTCAGAGATAACTATGTTCAGCATTGAAGATTCAGACAAAGAAAAGACATTATCCTTGTCTTCAAAGAGTTTATGGTGTAGTCAGCCGGTGAGAAATTAAATTGTAATACAATAAAATGTATGGCAGTGAGCACAGAGAAGGAATACTCAGTCAGGACCTAGGAAGAGTCAGGAGGAGAAGAAAGGCTGCCGAGAAGTGAGGATTGAGAAGTACATAACATACAGAAATCAGTCCATAAAAGAGAAGATGAAAGAAATGTAGTCTAGGTAAAATAGTCTAGATTTTTTTTTTTTTTACAACATCTGTTGCAAAGGCAAGGATGAGACCTGGAGCATGGCTTGCTCAGGAAACTAGGATGGGTAGGCAGCAATGGGAGATGTGTGAGGTATCTCTAATTACTGCAAAAGTAAACTGGAATCAGGACATTTATAGCAACACATGTTTGAAAAGCTATAGCCAGGCTGCTATAGGCCTGATGAAGCCATCAGAAATGGTATAGAGAAGCACTTACGCAGGAATAGGTTTACCCTTGAGTGCTGAAAGAACTCCTCCACTAACCTAATGATATAAAAAGAAATAGGCCTGCAATAAAAAGGAGCCAGCTTTCTTCCTCTCCACTTGGTAGCTTTCTCATTCTGTGGTTTGTACTAGCCAACAAACTTCAAGGTACATCCATTCACTATATACTCTTCATAAATACATCCTTTACACCGCTCATGGCCTGGTTTCATATGCGGACAGTTAGGAAAAGCAAATGTTGCTGTTTTGCTTTATTTGGGCCTGACAATGATTGGATGATTGGGTTATTTTATATGTAACTTTACAAATACACAATAGTGTATTTTTAATAAATACATACAAACATATATAATCAGGATAGGTTAACAGAAGATGGTGAATGGTAACATCAGTTTATAACCAGTATTTGGTACCATGCAAGCATGGGAAATCAACTCAGAAAGATCAGAGTGAAATGGAGGCTGAGGATGGCACTCCAAAAAACAGCAGTGGTTATGATATGAGTGGAGGAACAGATACCCTTATAGTTGAGAAAAAGTAGAAATGGAAGAATATAAAGAACCAGAAAAGAGTAATATTCTAGAACCCAAGAGAAAAGAGAATTTAATGAAAGTATTCGTTAAAGAGATGATGACTAGATGTATTTTTTTAATTTTTCTTTAATGTTTATTTATTTTTTGAGAGAGAGATGGACAGAGTGTGAGCAGGGGACAGGCAGAGAGAGAAAGACACAGAATCCAAAGCAGGCTCCAGGCTCTGAGCCGTCAGCACAGAACCTGATGCGGGGCCCGAACCCACGAACTGTGAGATTATGACCTGAGCCGAAGTCGGAAACTCAACCAACTGAGCCACCCAGGCGCCCCTAGGTGTATTTTTGATAACATGAATAAACTCCAGTAAATCTCTGTTAGGTGGATTAAATTTTCCGTTACACACACCAGTGAAGTGAAGTAAGCAGTAAGAACTTTTCTGATAGCTACAAGGCTACTGGTCAAAGTGAATGTGACAAGATAGAGTAGTATGCAGGTATGTACAGAGGATTGGCATATAGGATCTTTCTAATAAATTTCAATTGGTCCCTCTAATTCTAATTTATAAAATAAATATGTAAAGGAGCATGGCTTTTTATTCTAATATCTTCAGATTAGTCATGTTTGTTTTAATAACTTCCTCTGTTACATATGTGTGAATGCTTATATGCATAAAGATGCATACATATATTTACTGTGTACATGCACACACCTTTCCAAAATAATGTGCCACAGGGTCGCATGGAGACCTATTCATGGAGAATTTCCAGAGTAAAAACTTAAGTTACTTGAAGGGTCATGAATATAAAACTAAATATTTGGCGGGTTGCCTATGTTTTTTAGGGAAACCTTTAAGAACTTAATGAATGTGTTCACATAGAAACTGTTATCTGTAAAAAAAAAAAAAAAAGAAACTGTTATTTGTAAGTCATACCCACAAATAATTAGGCATTAACAAACTATCAGAAAGAGAAATTAAGAAAAAAGTCCCATTTATAATTATATGAAAAAGTATAAAACACCTAGGAATAAGTTAATTAAGAAAGGGAAAGACCTAAGACATTGATGAAAGAAACTGAACACAACACAAATAAATGCAAAGATTTTCTGTGTTCATGGATTAGAAGAATTAATATTGTTAAAATTTCCAAACTACCCAAAGCAATTTGTTCAGTGCAATCCCTATCCAAAATCCCAATGGCATTTTACACATAAATAGAACCAACAATCCTAAAACTTTTATGGAAGCACACACACACAAAATAGCCAAAGCAATCTTGAGAAAAAACAATGTGAAAACAATGAGAAAGAAAATGTGAAGGATCACATTTTCTGATTTCAAACTACATTACAAAATAGTATAGTATTGACATAAAAACAGACATGTAGGTCAATGGCACAGAATAGAGAGCCCAGAAATAAACTCATGTTTATATGCTCAATTAATTTATGACAAAGGACCAAGAATATATAATAGAGAACAGTCTCTGGAATAAATAGTGATATAAGAAAGTGTTACTTTCATTTTTCTGCATGTGACTGGGAAAACTGGACAGTCACATGCAGGAGAATGAAAGTATCACTTTCTTATATCATATATAGAATTAAGTCCAAATGGATTAAAGACTCAAATGTAAGACCTGAAACTGTAAAGCATCACGAAGAAAAACAAAGGTGATAAGCCCCATGACATCAGTCTCTGTTGATACCTGGGATCTGACTCCAAAAGTACAGATAAACAAGTGTGTCTATATCAAACTAAAAAGCTTCTGCACAGCAAAGGAAACCATCGACAAAATTAAAGGCAGTTTACTGAATAAGAGAAAATATTTGCAAATTATTTATGTAATAAGGGATTAATACCCAAAATATATAAAGAACTCACATAACTTGAGAGTAAACAAATAAAACAATCTGATTGAAAAATGGGCAGAATGTCTGAATAAACATTTTTCCAAAGAGGATATAGAGATAGCCAAAAGGTACACAAAAATATGTTTAACAACCTTAATCATCAGGGAAATGCAAGTCAAAATCACAGTGAGATACCACTCTACCCCTGTTAGAATGACTACTACCAAAAACACAAGAAATAACAAGTGTCAGTGAAAACATGGAGAAAAGGGAATCCTGGTGCACTGTTGGTGGGAATGTAAATTGGTGAAGCCTCTAAGGAAAACAGTATGAAGGTTTTTTAAAAAACTAAAAAAAGAAAACAAACTATCATATGATCCAGCAATCCCACTTCTAAGAATTTATCCAAAGATAATGAAAACACTAACTTAAAAAGATGTATGCACTCCCATATATACTGAAATATTATTTACAATAGCCAAGGTATGGAAACAACCTAAGTATTCATCAATATATGAATGCATAAAGAAAATGGGTAAACAATGATACACACACATGAACATACATAAACACACACGTACACACAGAAACACACACTGAAATATTAGTCAGTCAAAACAAAGAATGAAATCTTCAAATGTGACAACATGGATGGACCTTGAGGACATTATGCTGAGTGAAATAAATCATTACAGAAAAAGATAAATACTGTATAATCCCATTTATATGTAGAGTCTAATAAATAAAAACAAAAACAAACAAAAAAACAAGCTCACGAAGAACGTATTTTGGTTACCAGAGTGTGGGAGCAAGAAGTAGGCAAAATGGGTGGAGGTGGTCAAAAAGTACAAATTTCTATGGGGCACATGGGTGGCTCAGTTAAGTGTCCAACTCTTGATTTCAGTCCAGGTCATGATGTCATGGTTCATGGGATCTAGCCCAGCATAGGGCTCTGTGCTGACAGCATGAAGCCTGCTTGGGATTCTCTCCCTCTCTGTCTACCCCTCCCCAGGTTGTACACACACATTCTAAATAAATAAATAAACATTTTAAAAAGGGCACACATTTCCAGTTATAAAATAAATTAGTCATGGGGATATAATGTACAGTATAGTGACTATAGTTAATACTGTATTGCATATTTGAAAGTTGTTAAGAGGGTAGACCTTAAAAATCCTCATCACAAGAAAAAAAATTATAACTCGGTACGGTAGCTGATATTAACTAGACTTATTGTGGAGATCATTTTCAATCTAAACAAATATCAAGTCATTATGTTGTATACCTATCATAATTTTATACGTCTATTATACCTCAATAAAAAAGCAGCCGGCATTAAATGATAAAATCTAAATGTAGTAACTAGGGATAAGCTATTCACTCTCCTAGAAGCAGAAAAGGGGGCATTAGTTGAGGTCGAGGGGAAGGAGGAGTTCAGTTTGGGATGTGCTGAGTTTATCTCTAAAATCAGTTGAGCTGAAGCACTTGGGGCAGGGCAGGTCCAGAGATTCAGGTTTGGATATTGACATATACATCAGTACTTCTCAAATTGTGGTCTGTGAATCACCTGAATCAAAACCATATAGGGGTTATTGTTAAAAATGCTGAAAACCTAGATGCCCTTTCAGGCCTATTTATTCAGAATCTCTGGGAAAGTGGCACTAAATTAGTGTTCTATTTTAATTGAGCACCCCATATAATTCTTAAGCCACTAAAGTTCAATAAATGGTTTCCTTGCCTATGGCAATAGATGGATTACCCAAGAAGAGAATACAGAATTAGTTTTCTCCAGGACAAGGACTCTTTTTTTTTTTTCCTGTATGTCCAGCAGCAATATGTTTCCTGGAATTTAATGTATAATCAATAAATGATTGTTAACTATTATTTTTGAAACTTCTGGGAAATCATGTATAGTATGCAGCAAGAATCACAAACATGATTCATATTTTTTGATCCAGTAATATCACTTCTGGGAATTTATTTTAAGTAATAATCCAACAGGAAAGAAAATATAATCTATGGAGATGTTAATATAACATATTTACAATACCAAATAATGGAAGAAGCAAATGCCAAGAAATAGGGATATGAGTAAGAAAGAGGATGTTTATCTACTACATCACATATCTTGTTACAACTAGAAATAGTTATTATGACTATGAAGCAACACGGAAAAACAGCTATTTGAATAATATTAGAAAAGAAATTTTATCTACGTTATGGTTACAACTGTAAAAAACGATATGTTGCGATTAAGTATTAAAAGAAATAAAAATTAAAGCCATTTTACTTGGTAAGTTTTATTATGGGTGATTTTATAATCATTTCAGTTAATTATGCCAGAATGTTATATGTATTATTAATATTTCTGATTTAAAAACCTATCATGCCCTCATTAAGTAATTTCAAATCACTATAAAAATAGAATATAGTTAAATAAGATCTAATTTGACTCAAATATAATAATTATTATCTGTTCTAACAGAGGGAGTTTTTTAAAAAAAGGAAATTAAAAGGTATCATAATTAACTACTAGATCCCCAAGAATATTTTTTTCAAATAAATATATTCAGATGTTCTTGGAGCTTGTTCCAAAATCGGTCTGAATGATAGTGTACTTTCAAATGATTGGAACTGGAAAAAAAAAGTAAAATATTTCTCTCTTATTTCTACCTCCCTCTCCATCTCACCATCACTCCCTCCCTCTTCCCTTCACCTTTCCTTTTTCCAGTTAGCACAGAAAACGTGGGAATGTGTTTGAGATTTTTGTCGATGAATTATTCCACCTGTTTCATGACATGACAACATGAACATACAAGGATTCCCACACACACCTATTTACTCACCCAATACATACACATATAAAATAATTCCAAATCATGGGTATTTAATGCAACTAAAGAAAGAAGAAGATGGGTTTCTGTATAAAAATTAAAGACCAAATCAATCTCATAGAGAACCATTTAATGCCTGCTTTTTCTACTGAACACTTGTTTAATAAATGTCTGTCATGTGTGTGCAGACTCTGGTCTGTATCTTCCTTTTATTATATTCTAATAGCAAGTCTGCAGAAGTTAGTTACTTCTCTTAGTTCACCTCAAATTCTTGGAATGATTGTCATTACCCACCAAAAAATGAAACTTAGGATCATGAATCACCTCACCAATTTAGGTCAGTTTGCAACATCTTAGAAATATTTATAATTTAAGGGACAGAGAAAAAGAAGCTCACACAAATGATAGAGGTATAAGGAAAGCATGAAGTCCCATGAAAGATAAAAGTACATCCTTTAAGACAGTTAATAGAGGTGGAGGTAAAGGGAGGGAAACAGGGAGGAAGTGAAGACAATAAGTACAGAGATGGATTCAAGAGCTTTTCATGACAAAGGAGTGGAAGAGACTGGTATAATCTGAAGATAGTATTAATAGCAAAGTCTTTGTTTTTATGTTTTACATAGGGATGATATGTCGACCTGAATGTTTTATTGAGAAACTTCAGTAAAGAAGGAGTAGATTATGATTCAGCACAGAGCAGACAACTGATAATGCAAGGCCCTCTGAGAAGATAAGAAGTGTATTGGAGAGCGTTTCAATGGATTAATCTTCAATGGAATAATTAACTCTCTTGGATTAGAAAAGAGGATAAAGATAAGGTGGCCTCATTGAGCAGTCTGTGGCTAAAAGAGGTAGGAAGTTGGGTGGGGTGTGAGAGAGGAAGGGAAGTGTTTGGATTGTGAAGAGAATAGTAAGTCTTCAGATTTTTGTTGAGGGCAATAGGATAGAAGCTTTTGAAGAAGAAGAAAGAAACCTGTAATAGAGTGAGGTCCCACCAGACCTGGGAAACAGTGAATGGGTACTGAGGCCAAGTTGCGTGGCTTCATTAATTCTCCAGCACTGTTTAGTTATAATTGGTAAGGCAGATGGTTACAGAATTAATCTGCAAGGGCAGTTATAAAACAGAAAAAAATAGCAATGGAAATGAAGATTCAAAGGGACTTCATAAAAGAACTTAGATGATTAACTGAGAAAGTTTTGCATTGAATAAAAACCTTTGATTGAATACATGCATATGAAATTTATAATCATGGCGGGCCCACGTACAGCAAGAGTGTACCATCATCATGAAGCAAAAAGTATAATGATCTATACTATGACAGAAATAATAAACTGAGCATGAATCTGGTGGATATTACATTATTTTTATTGACTACAAATAAAAATGTAACCTTTATACTATTTCAAGAGCAAAATGTCTTCTCTATTTAGAGAGTAGATGAACATGAGAAGCTGTGACATAGATGTTGGTTGTCTATAGTAGCCTCTTCTATTAAAGGAAAAGCATTTTGAGAGATCTGGGGTACTATTAATTCCATTTCCTAATTATTCCACACCCAAAACAAATAAGGTGAGTCAGTTGTCTCAACTGGCCCTGTGAAACACTAGAATGCTTTAGGGTCATTGGAATTAAGGAGCCATATGGAACCTGTAGTGTACTTATAACTAAGACAGATGGCAGCAAAATGGAGCCAGCCTTGAGGCTGTATAAACACCTCAGTGACCATGAGCAGCCAATTACGAATTGAGACAAGAGAGAAATGTCATTTCAGCTCCTGTAAAATTTATCTGGTACAGGCATTCTAGCTGCCTTAAAAACCCTGCCTCATGGTCTATGGCTCTAGACTAGAGCCAGAGGAAATGTTTTCCTGACCCCTCTTGAAGAAAGCATCTAAATTCTGGTCCAGTTCTTAGGATATTAAAGATTAGAGTTTCTGCTTCTACCTGGGGAAAGCCTAGAAGACTAGATTAATTCCATCAAGATGAAGATACAATATTCCTTTAGTTCCTAAAGTAGATTAATATCCCCTGTACTCATGCATGAAGCAGTTTCTGTGTATCTGCTTTTTACCAATCACACTATAGCTCTGATGGTACCAAATGGAAGCCAAAGTTCCTGTTTTCAAGGAAGCTATGAAGCAGATAGATAAGTAATCCAGAATTATACCCAGTAGATTGGATATTCTGATACAAATGCAGCTCTCTTTGAGCATAGAGAAGGGTTAAGTCTCCACTCAGACAGGGCGAGTTTTTCTGAAGGAAGATTTATCTGTGAGGAGTCTTAAAGGATAAGTGTAGATAGCTAGAATAAAGGACGATAGAGGAGGACAAGGATTTGATATAGAATATGGAAAGTGAAAAGACAAATACAGCAAGAAACAGCAACATCGAATCAGACACTGAGTAGAACATGCTGTGGCCGGAACATAGGGCATATGGTGAGAGTAAACAGGTTTCAGGAACCAGGTCTGAAGGCTTTGAGTGGAAGTCTCAGATGCTTTATCACCACCGTGTAATGCTGTAAAGAGCTAAAATCGTAAAATATTTGCCTATTTATGTCTATCTGTATGTCTGTAGAGGGTAGATGTTGAAATATGCAAGGGTGTTAGTATTATCAGAGCAAGGATGGTGCAAGACTGGCCACAGAGAGAACAGTTAGGAGGATAATACTATTATCTGAGCTAGATAGGACGAAAACATGAACTTCTGTGTTTGAAAAGGGATCAGAGATTGTGTGGAGGAGAGGATGACGTAAAGTGTAACATTGATAAATCTTGTGTTCAGAGTTTAGGAAGAATGGCTTTTGGCTTGCAGACTTGCCATTCACAAAAACTGGTGTGGTAGGAAAAATAATGGCCTTTTCTAAACATGTCTTTGTCCTAATTCCCGGAACCTGTTATGTAACATGACAAGGGGGAATTAAAGTTGTCCATGAAATTAAGGTTACTAATAAACAGAGCTTAAAACAAGGAGATTATTCCAGATTATACTGGTAGGTCCAATGTAATCACAAGAGTACATTAACATGAAAGGGATAGGCAGAAAATGGGTTAAGAAATCAAAGAGGGATTTGAAGATGCTAGTGCTAGAATAAGTGGCCATGTGCCATGGAAGTCAGTCTCTAGAAGCCAGAAAAGGAAAGAAAACAAATTCTCCCCTAGAGCACTGAGAAGGAACACAGCCCTGCCACCACCTTGATTTTAGCCCATTGTAGACTTCTGACCTCCAGAACTGTAAGACAATAAATGTATATTGTATGAAACCACAAAGGTTGTGGTAACTTGTTACAACAACAATGGAAAATTAGTACAGTGGGGGGATATATGTAAAACGGCAAGTTAGGGGAAAGATGATGAGATTAATTTTAGCCAAGTTGAGTTCAAGGTATTTATGAAGCTTCTAGGTGAAGCTGTACAAAGATGGTGGGATATGAAAATCAGAAAGTCAAAGTGAGGCCTGTATCGCACATCTGAGGAAATCACTGAAACCACGCATTCGGATGAAATAGCTCATTGGGGGAGTGTACTGAAAAGATCAGAGGAACAAGAATAAAATTATAGGGAAGAGTGATTATATACATATACATATACACATCTATATATACATATGTGTGTGTATGCATATGTATATAATCATTCTTCTCTAGGAGAGTATGTATACACACACACACACACACACACACACCTATATAGGTATAGGCCTCCTTTAAACGTGTCCTATATAGGTGCTTATATCTGTATATACACATACATGTATATGTATGTATTATACATGTTATTATACACAACTATATATATTAATTAGTGGATAAAGCAGAAATTGTGAAGATGACCAAGATGATTTGATCAGGGTAGATGGTGAAAATCAGGACAGCCTAATGTCCAAGAAACCAAAGGAAACAGAGATGAAAGAAAGAAGGTGCCCAGTAGTGTAAAATACCACAAATTTCAAGTGATAGAATGATGGGAAAGTGCGCTTTGGACTCAACAGGATGTGTAATTTCACTGATGTAGTAGGAGGTAAAATCGAGATCCCTACCGATTAATCAGAATAGAAATGAGGACATGAAGGCACCAAGTGCCAAATATGACCTCAAGAAACTTGATTTATCTGACTTAATCCCATGTAAATGAAGGCTGAGAAGTACTGTTTATGTGGACTTTCAGTGCCCATTCCTATATCCCTGCTTCAAATTTGCTTCCCTAGGGAGGAAAAGCTAAGAAATGGTGTACCCAAATACATGTTTGCAAATCAAATCCTGTACTATAATGTGCTATAATTTACTTATTCAGTCATTTTTAGGGAACGTGGTGCTCTATATTAGATTTTCAGGAAAACTGAAACTTAATCATATTACATAACAATTTCTTGGCTTAACTATTTTTATAGAAGTTTCTTCGTTTGTTTTGAACCACATCAGTAATTGTCTCTTCTAAATTAGACAGCGATGTAGAATGGAAACATTATAGATGCAATTTAATCTTTTATTGAGGGCTCACTGACATCATTGTGAAAGCAATGAATATATGTAGTTACAACACAGTAGTATTTCTGTTGCCTAATGAGATGTCAGAAGCCTTTAAATTTATACCTATCCCACAATTATCTTGTGTTCTTGTGACTGGTGTTCATGTGGCCAGTATGCCAAAACTGGCAACTATAATTTCTCATTTCTGTAAATAACATTTCTGTAGGTGCTCCTTCAACCCCAAACAGATTGTTTGTTATCTCTAGTCTGTGTATTTACAGGCTATATTACCAAGATTGTTAATATTTTATAACAAACATGAATAGTAAATAATCTGTGATGGTTATTTCCTATGTATATTCATTAATGGATATCCACTGTAGGCCATCAAAGACCTTCTTTACCTACCTTTAGGTTCTAAGCTAGTGAGCTGAGGATGCTATGTAAATATTAACACTAAAATATGGACCAGGAAGTTAAAAAAATGTTTGTAATATGCTCTTGACTGCACTCATAAATTAATTTTGCCCGTTGGAGTTAGCACCTTGATCTATATTGGAACTAGTTCTTTGTCACATTAAAATACTATACTAATAATATTTTAAGAAAGGAAAACTACAAACTAATATGTCTCCTGAACATAGATATAAAATTCTTCAATAAAATATTAGCAAATCAAATCCAGTGTTTACAAAGAACTACATACAATGACATAAATTTATACATAGAAAATGTGAAAGAACTGATAAAAAACAAAAAACAAGTCTCTTAAAAATAATAATCAAGTATAGCAAGGTTGCAAGATATAAGATAAATACATAAAAGTTGATTGTTTTCCTATTATAAGCAATGAAATATTGATATTTGGAATTTTAAAAAATGACATTTACAATATGTCAACAAATAAAGTAAGCATTTTATAAACAAAATAGTTAACAAAATATATACAGGATCTATATACAGAAAACTATAAAATTGATGAAAGAAAGATTTGAATAAATGAAAAGATATTCTGTGTTCAATTAAAATACTTGACATTATTAAAATATTAGTTCTTTGCATGGTGTCTGGGAGGCTCAGGTAGTTCATTATCAACTCGTGATTTCAGCTCAGGTCATGATCTCACAGTTCATGAGTTTGAGCCCTGTATTGGGCTCTCTGCTGTTAGAGTGGAGACTGCTTCAGATCCTCTGTCTCCCTCGCTCTCTGCCCCTCTCCCACTCGTTCTCCCTCTCCCTCTCTCTCTCTGTCTCAAAAATAAACATTTACAAATATTAATTCTTTGCAATTTGATGTATAAATTCAATATAGCCCCCCCAAAAATCTCAACTATTTTGCAGATACTCACAACGTATTCTAAAATTTATATGGAAAGATAAAAGACCTAGAATAGCCAACACAGTACTGGAGAAGAACAAAGTTGGAGGACTCACACCACCAATCTTAAGACTTACCATAAAGTTACAGTAATCAAGTCATTGTAGTACTGATAGATTGGCTGGCTGATTAAAGAATAGACATGTAGATTAATAAAACCAGAAACAGACCTACACAAATATAGTCAACTGATCTTTGACGAAGGAACAAAAGAATAGTCTTTTCAACAAATCACACGAACAGATATCCACATGCAAAAAAGCAACAATAACCTAGACACAGATTTTACACCTTTAAGAAAAGTTAATTCAAACTGCATTGTAGACCTAAATGTAAAATCCAAAACTAAAATTTCTAGAAGAAAACATATGATACAATCTAGGTAACTTTGTGATTGATTATGAGTTTTTAGATACAACACCAAGGCACTAAAAATAGGTAAGATGTACATTATCAAAATTAAGAACTATAACATCTGACAAAATCGCCAACTTTATAAGTACAGGTATTAGTATTTGTTTAAGTCACTCAGATGGCTTTAAGATTAGTGTTTATCACACCAATTATAGCAGCTTACATACATATAATATTTTTATGGACACAATACTTTAAAATATTTCTTGTCTCTGATGCATAAGGCAGTTCTGTTAGTTGGCCAGAGCAAGGCAAACCTTACTACCATCAGATGGAGAGAGAAAACAAACTCAAAACGACTTGTTATAGGCACAAAATCTGTCTGTGGCAGCAGAATATCCAGAACTCAGGCCTTCTGACTCCTAACCTAGCGTACCATCCAAAGGTATCAATACTGAGGCTGACTTACTGAAAATGACTATTCATATAACAAACAAAACCAAATCATGGAAAAAACAATGTTACTAAAAATCTAACCATACTATTATTTCATAGACATGCTTAGTATACAAATAGCTCTTACGGATATTGAGAGGGAAGCCAAAAGATTAAGTTCCACAATAATAAATGGAGCCTTCCATCCATTGCTTTCTATATTTCAAGCCATAGCACCAAATTTGAAACCCATTTCTTCCACCTTCTAACCATGATATCCTGTCCAAGTTACTTAATTTTTCCAGGGCTGTTCTTTCTTATCAATAAAACAGGTATAATGGAAACAGCCACCTCATCGTATTATGAGGATTTAGTGCATTAAAGGAAAAAAAAAGGACTCAGAATAGTGCCCCAAACCTATTAATAATTCAACTATTGTTAAATATTACTTCATTGTTTTTGAAAATAATTTTAAAAATTCTGATTAAGAGTAATCAGAGACCACTTAGATCCAACAAACACTTTACGTATAAGGTTCACTGAGGCTATCAGCTAAACACTCAACTTTTTGAGGATCAGCTATTCCTTCTGTTGATAAACAGTTTATTAGTCATGGTTCTGGTCCTGAGAAAACACACAGAGCTTACCTTTCCCTCCCTAAGAAAACTATTATCACCCAAGTAGCTACTGTATAGTCATATACAGATAATTGAAATCTTGTATAGAGAAAAATATTTGCTTGAAGTTCCCAAATTCTAGGCATGCTTGTGATTCAATTTGGTCAATTACTACTTTTCTCTTTGTGCTATGAAAATACAAACACTTATTCTGTAGCCCAATGAGTGAACTAAGCATGAACTCTTGATGAAGACTCTTTCATGGTAGTGATTAATGGGCTGCAAAGATTTTGAAATAAAAACCTGAAACCACAAACTAGTCATACAGTTGGCTAAATATTTTGTTTGGGTGCTCACACCCAACCTACAGATAACCTTGTGTTGACCCTGTATTCCAAACCAGGAAGGAAGGGCTGGGGTTTTCAAGAGGGAGATTTGTGGTTTGGGTTTGGTCTGTCTATAAAAAGGGATGTGGCGCACGGTCTTAACGAAGTTCATCTTCCAAGTCTCTGACAGACTGAGCACAAGGTTCTCACAGAAGCAAGTTGTGACAGCTGGAATTTGGCATCCACAGCCTCTTAGAAAAGGCTGCTGATCCCAGACTGATAGTTTTAAAACCCTAAAACAAGCCTGTTACCATTCTTGAAATTTGTTTCAGCAGGCGCCAGAGAGGAATGTTAGTGCCCCTCATTGCTAGTCAAGAGTCTCGTACTAGCATAATTCTTAAGAACTTCTGGGGTCTTGGCTCCGGCCTCTTTCAGAGATTATATTTCCCAGTTGGTGGCAGGACACTGGGAAAACCACATGTTTTGTTTAAACATGTGGAATGAGTGGTAAGATCAGAAAGAGCCTTAAGGCAAATGTCAAAAGGCCATCACTATATAAGAGAACTGAGCAAAATGCACTAGGGATAGGTGATTTCTCTGAATCTTGGGGAAGTAGCATTTTAGTTCTTCAAGAGGAAAAAAAAAGATCTATTTTCTAGGTTTAGATACAAATTTTCTCACCTGTATTTATTGTGGATCTCATGCAAAAGAAAGAAAACATACAGTCACTGTTCGTTTTTAGAATACAGAAACAAATTGTAGCTAATAAATGGTCTTTGATTTACCTTTTAATCTTCTACTTTGTCTCATGCCTTAGAACAAAATTATTACGTCTATCCAAAAAAACAGACTAGTAAAGAATACAAAACTTAAACAAACTACTGTAAGGTATGGAGTATAATGTGATTAAATTGTGGTTGGTATAAATTAAAGACTACGTAATATTTATGCAAAGATATGTAATTTTTCCTAAATATTTCAAATCTTTGTTCTGTCATTTATTAGTGTGATCTTTGGTGAGCCTCCAAACCTCTAGAAGCCTAAGTTTCTTACAATAAAATAAATAATAATAATAATAATAATAATAATAAAGTTATGTGACATGAGAATTTATTGAATAAATATGACAATATATTTTGAGCACAATAAAATTATATAAGTGTAACATTATATATGATAATCTATACCCATTTTTCTTCAATTGAATCCTTAAAATTCACTTATTTATAAAATAGATTTTAAAATCATAATATTGATAGGCAATTCAAATCAAAAGTTTTATTTCTATTTTAAATGACACAATTGAGCAGGAAAACAAAACAAAACAAAATCCTAAAAAACATGAAGAGTTAAACCAGGACAGTTGGAATTAGGAGAAATATAGTACCTTCTAGAAGCTGAAAGGGTCAGCCAAGAGATACTTCTGGGGCCACAGGACTCCAGCTTGTCCCAAATGCCCTGGGAAGGAATTCTAGCCTCAAAATTTAGATACAATTTTCAAAGTCATCATTTTTTTTCAGTGACGATACGAGCTGTCAAGGTGAATGAATTCATAGAGAGTGTTTTCAGGATGAAAAAAAATAAACACGTGCACACAATGATCTTCATGAGAAGACCCATCACTATACTCTGGAAGGGAAGGAAGTGCTTAGAAAAATTAAGACTACCCAAACCTAGGAAGGAATACCTAATGAATCAGAAAAAGAACCTAGAATGAATGGTTATTCTGAAAGCAAGTTTCCAACAAGGAAGATAAAAGTCATGAGTCATCCTGTCAATGGTACCACCAAGTCAAATTAGATGAAAACTGGAAAATGTATACAGTAAAGTGACCAGTAATGAAACTGTATGAGCAGCTTGAATGGCATGATGAGACAGGGGTCTAGATCTTAGTCAGTTGAGGTACAAAGGTATATACAGCAATGAAGGAAGTAGAAACATCAAGTATGAATCATCCCACATTTGCTGTTTTAAGCTAAGAGGCACTGATGGTGAAAATATCCCCAGATACATGAAGGATAAAGTACAGTCACAGATTGGAAGCAGGATCACTACTGAAGCAAATTCCCTCAGAGGCTGAGAGGGTGAAACGCAGTACATGGGTAACATTTGACTTAGGCTAAAGAGAGAAAGGATAGAAAGAGCCCAGGATAGTGTAGACAGGAAGTCTTTAGGTTTGGGAACAGGAAATAAATTGAGCATCATTATCTCATACATGAAGTGCCCAGCTTTAGTATACTGCTATATTATATTCAGTATATTACCACAGAGTTCAATGCAATAAAAATAGAATAAAAGCTTTACTTTTGCATTTTTATAATTAAATATTGGCCAGTACATTATTGAAAAGATAACAGAAAAAAAGATGCTGGCAAGGACGTGGAGAAAAGGAATATTTGTGCACTCTTAGTAGGATTATAAATTGGCACAGCCACTATGGAAGATCCTCAAGAAATTAAAAATAGAACTACCATAGGATCCAGCAATTTCACTTCTGAAAATATATCCAAAGGAAACAAAAACACCAACTAAAAAAGATACCCGGAGTGCCTGGGTGGCTCAGTTAAGCATCTATCTCTTGATTTTGGCTCAGGTCATGACCTCATGGTTTGTGGGACTGAGCCCCTTGCTGGGCTCTGCACTGACAGCATGGAGCCTGCTTGGGATTCTCTCTCTTCTCTGAGGGCTGCCCCTCCCCCATGTACTCTCCCTCTCTCTCAAACTAAATAAATAAACTTTAAAAACTGTTCTAGTACTTCTAGGCCCATTGCATGTCTATATAAATTTTAAAAAATGCACCTCCATGCTTATAGTAGCATTATTTACAATACCCCAGACATGAAGCAACCTTAGTGTCCATCAGTGGATGAATGGATAAAGAAGTTGTGGGATTTTAGATACATAGATAGATAGACACATACATACATAAATAGGTTATTATTCAGCCATAAAAAGAGGAAATCCTACCACTTGTGGCATGAATGGACCTTGAAAGTATTATGTGATATGAAATAAATCAGATTGAAAAAAGATAAATACTGTATAATCTCACTTGTATGTATAATCTAAAAAAATGTTATGCAAAGATAGAGCAGACATGTGCTTAACCGAGATTGGGGTGAAGGGGAGGGGAAACTGGAGGAAGTTGGTCCCAAAGTAAAAATTTCCAGTTATAGGATGAACAAGTAGTAGGGCTATAATGTACAACACGATGACTGTAGGTAACACTGCTATATGGTATATAAGTTGTTAAGAAGAAATCTTAAAAGATCTCATCTCAAGGGGAATTTTTTTTCTTCTTTATATTGTTTATCTATATGAAATGAGGGATGTTACCTAAAAGTATTGTGATAATCATCTCAAAATATATATAAATCAAACTGTCATGTTGTACACCTTAAACAGTGATGTGTGTTAACTACTTCTCAGTAAAACTGAAAAAAGTTTAAATAAAACCATGTTAATAAATACATGTATTAACATATATTGGCCAAAAGAGGTTCATAAGCAAAATACTGTAAACAGCTATTTCTTCATGCATTCATTCATTCAATAAATATACTACAAGTTTAGCAAGTGTCAGAAACTTTCTTTCTACAGAGGCTGCAAGAAAGAAAGTGATATTTAGTTTTAACTTTAAGGATTATAACTAAATGTGCAACCACACCCTTGACTATAAGGATTCTTAAATATCACAATGGACTCCTTGTGAGAAAATCAAGTATTTTATAACTGTCTGAAAAATATTGTGCTTACTATTTCATCTAAGACTAATATTTAAGCATGAATCTGTCACCTGGGTGAGGAGAGACAATATGTCTTGTCCAGGGAATGAATCTCAAACAGTTCTGGGACATTCCACATGATGAAATTGAAACTTATGTGGCATAAAATTGGTGTCACAAATTTAAATGCAGGAAAGAATCTAAGTATCCAATATTTTTTTCTAGTGTGTTAAATCTCATAAAACAGTAAATAAAAAATTGTTTTTATACCATTAATCAGTATTTAGTAATATAAGATTAAAAGATGTTAATACTTCAGTTACGTATACTTGGGATGAGACATTTTTTACTGAAAAATGATTCAGACTTTCGGGAGGATATTCTAAATATTCAAGAGCTTGTGTGTGTGTGTGTGTGTGTGTGTGTGTGTGTGTGTGTGTATGTGGTATCCCATTATAAAAACTTTAAATAAGTCCAGCAAACACTTAAATCTAGCAAGTAAATATATAATATTAAGTATCAAGAACTTATGATTTGTCTTTTATATGTATTTACTGAATATATTTATTTAGCCTTATTTGTTATGTTAGTAGTAAAAACTGTAATTGTGAATTAGTTTTAGATCAGTTTAGGTCCACTCTGACTTTTCGTTGCTTGAAAACACACAAAAAAATGTGAATGAAACACATAGGAGAATTTAACAAGTTGTCCCATGAGGTATATATTACACACACACACGTATACACCATAGAAATTTAAAAATCTATAAAGAAACTAGACGTTTTGAATTAACCTGAAATTAATATTTGATAGCAGGCATATACTTTTGAAAAAATGTATCAGGTCTCAATGTCTTAACCTTGACCTTTATGTGAATGTTTACTGTTTTAGATTTGTGTCTTTTGTTTCCTATTTCTCTCCCTCTTAAGAGCTATATTCAGAACTCTCTGGGAGGTTACAGCACAGTATAAAAGAGAAATTCTCCCTATATATAATTTAATGGATACACAGATACATATATACACACACAATTATATGTGTGTATGTATGTGTACGAACATATATACACATATATGTATATACATATATACATATATATACTTGAGTAGCTACCACACAATTCTATTTGTCTGTCTCATTTTATTTTTCACTTGATAGATTTGATATTGCAAAATAGATTAGGTAGCCAGAGAAGCGAGCTATTCATTTCAATAGTTTTCAATAGAAGACCTGCTATCTGGAGTATAGTCACTGGCACAATGTACAATAACTAACAACTTACATTATGATATAATTTTCTTATGATGTTGGAATTCCTAGCATGAGAAGTATTTTATCTACAATTGTTCTCAATCATCCTTTTGAAAAAATTATTTCCTCAGGCAAGAAGATAAACCATCTGCATCCAAGGTTTGCCAAGTTCTAATGAACAACTCAAGATGAAAGAATTTAATCGCATAGTTTTAAGATACATTTTAAAAATTTTAAGAAGTCAAATTCTTCTTTCCAAACCCAATGTATTTCATTACTGATAGAAAATGTACATAGGGACAAAAGAACCATGCATCTGTTTTTTACAATTTTTGCACTGCAAAGAAAAAGCAATTTGTCTTTAATTTTCCTTGATAAGCTTGGATACTGTCTCACCCCATATGACCTTGTGGAAAGTTGTGTTATTCCCTTGCATGTTCACTGCACATACAACTAATAGGGCACATTTATGGATGGTTATAAGTGAGTATTTAATTTATTTGGAATTTGCATTTGCTTTTTACACATCTATTACATATAAGATAAATAATATATAACTCATTGGCAATGATACAATAGGGGTAATTCTCTGAAATTTTTAAAATGTTTTTTAATGTTTACTTACTTTTGTGAGGGAAAGAGCACAAGCAGGGGCGGGGCAGAGAAAGAGGGAGACACAGACTCCGAAGGAGGCTCCAGGCTCTGAGCTGTCAGCACAGAGCCCGATGTGGGGCTCGAACCCACAAACTGTAGGATCATGACCTGAGCCAAAGTTGGACGCTCAACTGACTGAGCCACTCAGGTGCCCCAAATTATCTGAAATTTTAAGAATGAATCAAAGCTATCATACACAAACTTCCCAAATCACTGAGATCTCTTAATGCCTAGAATAGTGGCATTAATCATCAACAGAGATTAATTAATCTCTATTGGTAACATCCATCATTTAATTAACCATCAATAGAGATTAATTAAATAAGTAAAGGATAGCATATTTATTGAATCTATGTATACATATAGGCAAGGAGTACATTTAAATTTTTAATTAAAAAATAAAGAAACTATAATTATATTTAAGATTAAACTACCTCATTATAAAGATGCATTAACCAACACTTTCAGTATAAGGATGTAACAGACCTACTATCTGTACATAATTCAGTAATATTTCTTGAGAGTAAAGCAATAATGACATTTCTACTACTAAATGTAGCACAGAAACTCTGAACTTAAAAATGTAGGAAAATGCATCTAACAGTTCAAAGAAAAACACTCAAGACTAATAAATGACTTTGAGAAATTTCTATGGCAGAAAAAAAAATTTTTGGTGTTGTTCTACCCCACAAATGTTGAAGACTATCAGTTCAGAAGACTAATGTAGGTAAATTGGTTTTAGTAAGGTTGGGTGATTAATTAGAGATATCAGGGGGAAAACTTAGGAGTGCTCATTTGAAATTTTTTCAAGTTGGTGACAAAAAAACCTCAGAATCATTTAAAGTTTGACTGGGCAACATTGTCAGGATAGCTTGAGAAAATACACTTCTGGGAAGAAGGTAATACGAATAAGTGTTTCCTTTTCCAACATCTATGATAATAAATAACAATTAAAAATATGCTAGGGGATAAGAGGAACATTTTGGTCTTTAAGAAAAATGAAGTGGATTTTTAATGCATATAAATTATACCCTAGGAGGTACCTTTGGAAGTTGCTTGAACTCTTTCCACTCACTGGAAGCCACTTCACATTATCTCCCTTCCACTGACTGCAACTCCCCAAGGTGCCTATGTAATATAACCAAGGTGCCTGTGCTTGCTCAATACACAGACCTTGAGTAATCAAAGAAAATAAAGCAAACCAGTGAAGAAGTAAATACATACATATTATTTCCTCTAGAAAATATGGTTTTATATACATGTGTATATATATTAGGATAGTGTTAGCCTAACTTGAAATACTGAACTTTAGCTACATATGGTATGAACACAACTAAAGTGTTCAATAAGAAAAAAGAAATGGATGGTGTAACAATTTTAGGAACTGGTAAAAAAAATTCCCTGGAGACCTTTCTACCAAAGGAAGTCAGAAACAGACTACGTTGCCATAAATAATCCAAGTAAAATCAACAGTCTCCTTGGATCTATAATTGATGTGAGGCAAAGCAGAGAGTGGGGGAGCCATTCAAAAGAAAAACTTTAGATCCCTCATTTTGCATCACATTTGCAATTATTTCAATTTTTGAAATTGTACATTCTTCACAAATAGCACATGAAAATAAATATATATTTGCATTTCAGTCATTCAAAAGATTTATAAAAATGACCCACTCAACAAATCAAATAAAAGGTTTTTTTCCTTTTCACCACACCAGACTTTTAAACAACAGAATGGACTAGTTCTTGCTCCCCGTACAGTTATTTTTTCTTTTTCTTTTTTCAAACTGGGATGCTAGCAGCTCTTGCTATCCCTGAGAAAAATACCAAAGTGGGAATTTTTGTAATTGGAGCCACTTAACAATCTGAGTTTATTCACATCACAGAATAGGCTCATGTTTTTGCTGAAATTACTGTGTTGTCTGAGACACATTTGGGGCTACTGAAAAACAAAGTCAAGAACAAAACAAAGTCATGTGTCTTCCCATTTCTGAAGTCTGCAAAAGGGAAGGAGAGGATAAATACTTGACAGGACCTCTCATCATTTGATGAGAGGGCCCATTAATAGACTTTAAATGTTTTCAGTATTTAACTCATAGATTTAGTGTTTTATACTTATAAAAGTTAAACTTACAGACTTTATTGAAGCAATGTCTAGATTCTCTATCACTCTCAGTCTTACTAATAGTCATTAAATGTTCTGTAGAATTTTAGATACCAGTATTCATTATGTAATAACATATGTCTGTTAATAACATAATGAAAGTCCATAGATTTATTTCTTTGACTCTGAGTTTAAAAAGTATAAAAATAATCCATTAGAAGAATAACTGAAATAGAGTAAAATACTAAAACATTGTTTCTGGGGCTTCTAAAAGTAAAATATTTCTAACATGCATGTAAGTTTAAAATACAAAAGTATCAAAAGACAAAATCCTCTGAAATCATTCCTGCCAAAGTATTGTTTTTAGGTAACCACGACTGTGCAGTTAAAATTCTTGTTCTGGTTTTTCTTTAATGTATTTCAAAATATTGATTATGATATTTACTATTGTTATCAGCGAAGATATTCCTTTAATCCTGGTATGGAAAGAAATCATTCCTTCAGTTTTTGCTAATGTTGACATTACTTTGTGCATTTATGAATTGTTTTTTCAAACAAATTAGGTCTACATAACTCTGAATAAGAAGTGTTAGCAAAATTAGAGCATTGCGTCATGTGCCTGTTCGCTTTATGTCAATAATTCAATTATAACTCTCCAATATGTATACTTATTGAACCTCTTAATATTAATTATGAGCCGAAACCAATGATATGTCTTCTGTTGGAGTACATTTAGGCAAAAATGCTTATTTGTGGTTTTATTGCAGTCTATACAATTTTGTAAAGTAAGAATGGACATATAAATATTTAGTTCACATTTAATTTTTTAAATGAAAAGGATTATTCAGTAGTTTTATTTTTCTACTGTTCAAACAATTATGAAATTGCATTGCTGAGTCTCAGGATTGCTATCAACTGATTGTGTTTAATAAACTGGCCATTCCTTTTTGTTAAGTAAATGGATTAACTGTTTTCTATGAATTGACCATTTATTTTAATGACTTAATTAGATTAAATGTTTGTGTAACTAAACTTGCAAACTTATTTATATTTATTCAAAATTCAGAAATATCTAGTGAGTACTTACTATGTGCCAGGCACTGGGCTAAGTGCTATTAATACATTAGTGGATAAGTTACAAATGGTCTCTACCCTCAGGCAGATTTAGACTCTAGTTCCACTCATGACCTGTCCTGCCTATCATTGTATAACAAGAAATTGTTAGCTTTGGTCCAATGCTGAAATTCATCATCATTATGCCATTATGACTAATCTATTTCTGACCTTTGGTCTAAATGGTCTTCCTTAAGCAGAAAACAAAAAGTCATAACCAGAAATAAGTAAAAGTCCCACTGCTACAGACAAATATATAATAAAGACAGTAAGTCATCCATTTTATTCTATTTTTTAAAGTTTTATTTTGTTTATTTTGAGAGAGAGAGAGAGCACAAATAGGGGGAGGTGGAGAGGCAGAGAGAGGAAGAGAGAGAAGCCCGAGAAGGCTCCATGCTGTCAGCATAGAGCCCAAAGCAGGACTTGATCTCATAAAGTATGAGATCATGACCTGAGCTGAAATCAAAAGTCAAAAGCTTAACCAACTGAGCCACCCAGGTGCCCCTAAATCAACCACTTTAAAGCTAATATGAAAGTTACAAGTAAAATCAACTGTAACTATAGTAAATAGTTAAGGGACATGCAAAATAAAAACATGTAAAATATGGCCTCCAAAACATAAAACATGTGGCAGGCGGATAAAAATGTAGTGCTTTTAGGTGCATTTGAACTTAAGTGACTATCAACTTAAAATATATATATATTTCAGTGTATATGAACCTCATGGTAACCACAAACCAAAAACTTACAACAGACACACCCAAAGTAAAGAGAACGGAACCTAAACACAACACTAAAGCAAACCATCAAACCACAAGGGAAGAGACCAAGAGAAGAAGAAAGGAACAGAGAAGAACTCTAAAAACAGCCAGAAAACAATTAACATGGCAATAAGTACACACTTATTAATAATTACTTTAAATGTAAATGGACTAAAAGGCCCAATCAAAAAACACAGGGTGACTGAATGGATTAAAAAAACAAACAAAAACGAACAAACAAACAAAAAACAAAAACACATGGCATGCTGCCAATAAGAGACTCACTTCAGATATGAAAACACACATAGACTGAAAGTGAGGGGATGGAAAAAGATATTCCATGCAAATAGACATGCAAAGAAAACTGGAGTAGCAATACTCATATAAGACCAAATAGATTTTAAAACAAATACTATTTTAGCAAAAGTAATGTTGAAAAAGAAAACCAAAACTGGAGGCATCACAATTCCAGATGACAAGCTGTATTACAAAGATGTAATCATCAAGACAATATGGTAGTGGCCCCAAAACAGACACCCAGATCAATGGAACAGAATAGAAAACCCAGAAATGGACCCACAGATGTGTGGCCAACTAATCTTCAAAGCAAGAAAGAATATCCAATGTAAAAAAGACAGTCTCGTCAGCAAATGGTGTTAGAAAAACTGGACAGTGACATGCAGAAGAATGAACCTGGACCATTTTCTTACACCATACACAAAAATAAACTCAAAATGGATAAAAGACCTAAATGTAAGACAGGAAACCATCAAAATCCTATAGGAGAAAACAGGCAACTACCTCTTTGACCTTGGCCACAGCAACTTTTTACTAGACTTGTCTCCAGAGGCAGGAGAAACAAATGCAAAAATAAACTATTGGGACCTCATCAAGATAAAAAAGCTTCTGGCAGTGAAGGAAATAATCAACCAAACTAAAAGGCAAAGGAATGGAGAATATATTTTCACGTGACATATCAGATAAAGGGTTAGTATCCAACATCTATAAAGAAATTATCAAACTCAACACCCAGAAAACAATTCAGTGAATAAATGGGCAAAAGACATGAATAGACACTTTTCCAAAGAAGACATCCAGATGGCTAAAAGACACATTAAAAGATTCTGAACATCACTTATCAGGGAAATACAAATCAAAACCATAATGACATACCACCTCACATTTGTCAGAATGGCTAAAATGAACAACTCAGGAAACAGCAGATGTTGGCAAGGATATGGAGAAAAGGGAACCCTTTTGTACTGCTGGTGGGAATGCAAACTGGTGCAGCCACTCTGGAGAACAGTATAGAGGTTCCTCAGAAAATTAAAAATAGAGCTACCCTGCAACCCAGAAATTGCACTACTAGGTACTTACCCAAAGGATACAAAAATGCTGATTCAAAGGGGCACATGCGTAACAATGTGTATATCAGCACTATCAACAATACCCAAATTATGGAAAGAGCCCAAATGTCCATGGACTGCTGAATGGATAAAGATGTGGTATACATGTGCATGCGCGTGCACACACACACACACACACACACACACACACACACAATGGAATATTATTCAGCGATATTATTCAGCAATCAAAAAGAATGAAGTCTTACCAGTTGCAACAACGTTATTGGAACTAGATTGTATTATGCTGAGTGAAATAAGTCAGTCAGAGAAAGACAAAAATCATATAATTTCACTCACATGTGTAATTTAAGAAACACAACAGATGAACATAGGGGAAGGGAAGGAAAAGTAAGATAAAAAAGAGAGGGAGGCAAACCATAAAAGACTCTTCTTTAAAAAAAATTAATGTTTTTTTATTTATTTTTGAGAGAGAGAAAGAGAGCTGGGAAGGGGCAGGGAGAGAGAGGGGAGACACAGAATCTGAAGTAGGCTTCAGGCTCTGAGCTGTCAGCACAGACCCCGAAGCGGGTCTTGACCCCACAAACTGTGAGATCACGACCTGAGCCGAAGTTGGACACTTAACCGACTGAGCCACCAAAGTGTCCCAAGAGACTCTTAAATACAGAGAACAAATGAGGGTGCTGGATGAGTGTAGGTGGGGGGATGGGCTAAATGGGTGATGAGCATTAAGGAGGGCACTTCTGGGGATGAGCACTGGGTATTATATGTAAGTAATGAATCACTAAATTCTACTCTTGGATCCATTATTACACTATATGTTAACTAACTTTAGAATTTAAATAAAATTTAAAAATAAAATAAAAAAAAGACTACCAAAGACAAAGAAGGACACTACATAATAATAAAAGGGTCAGTCTTCAACTCTTCTTCAAGAGGATATAACATTTATAAATATTTATGCACTCAACATAGGAGCAGGTAATTATATAAAGCAAATATTAATAGAGTAATTTGGGTCAACAGAAGTCCCTTGGGCTCTAGAGATGTGAGGGGTATTAGTTTGAACTCTGGCTCCCACATATTGTGGCAGTCTAAATCTCTTTCCAATAAATTCATAAATCCTAGGGGTGGTCTGATGGTCACATGCCTTCAAGTACCATGTGTTTGTATCAGCCAAAAACAGATGAAAATCCAGTCTTGCCATGGTTTCCACAATCAACACACTCATTCAAAGCATTTGCAAAATTGTAGAATTTACTGAAGATTTGGAATCAGATATAAGAAATGCTTGTGTTACAAAAATGTTTTAAAAAAACACAATGACAACAATAGAATCAGAGAAGTGGCTTTCTTGTTTGGTTCTGAGATCTACAACCCAGGTCTTAGAGCCTTCATCAATTCTGTTACTTTTTCTACAATACGTGAGACCTAAGTCCTGCCCCTGCTTTTTCAATCTTTCTCTATCATTCACTCATTCATCATTTACTCATAAATTCTTTTATTCATCGTCAAGGAACATTTTCTGAGAACAAGACATGTGGCTGGCAACAAAGTAGTTGCTAAAGATACAAAAATGAATAAGACCCAGTCTCTAAAGATGCATAACCTGGTGTGGTAATCACACAAAATTATAAAGCAGGTGCAATAGAGAGTACGGGTTAGAATAGAGATTCAGCAAACACTGGGTACATATAAGAGGAAGACATTTCTTTTGAGCTCTTGAGTCTCAGCTAGGGTGATCAGTCATTCTGGTTTGTTCAGGATTATTGGGTTTTAGAACTGAAAATCTTAAAAAGAGAGAGAGAGAGAGAGAGAGAGAGAGAGAGAGAGAGAGAGAGAGAAGGAACCGAAAATCTTGTGACCTGGGAAACTCCTCGGTCCCATGCTAACTGGGACCGTTTGCCACCCTAACTCTCAGGCAATATCTGGGTTCCTATTACTTTCTGACGGTCTTGACTGATATTCACACTTTGGGAGCTATTCAAGTTTCAACTCATGCATGATTTTCCCCAGTAATGGCAGTGCACATTTGGTTTTTGTATTCAGAACTTGATTTACATTTGTCATAGACAAATAAGGAAGGATATAAGTAGAATGGACAACTAATACAAAGGCACAGAACTATAAAATATATGAGTGCCAGTTTTCACCTATAAAATGCACAAGATCTAAAGATCTAATGTATAATATGATGACTATAGTTCATAACATTGTACTCTATAAGTGAAGTTTGTTAATAGAGTATGACTTGAATGTTTTTACCAAAGAGAGAGAAAGAATGAGTGAAATATGTGAAATGATAGGTGTATTAACTAAATTGTGTGAAATCTTTTCACAGTATGTTATCATGATGTATACTTTAAATATCTTATTTGTCATTTACACTTCAATACAGCTGAAAAAAGCAAGTTATGAAACAACATGACGTGTTCAAAGAAGAAAAAGTAGCCCAGTATGGTTGGAGTATCATGTTCATTTTGAAGATTGGTAGCAGATAGTATAAATAGGTAAGACAGGAGCCAGACCATGAAGGACCTTGTATATCATGCAATGTAGTCTGCATTATATCCAAAAAGGCTTAGGGAGATGCTGAATGGTTTTAAACAGGGAACTTACATAATAAGTTTTATTTTAGGAAGATTATTCTGGGAAACTGTAGCAGATTGATTGGAAGTTGACAACGGATTTGGCAAGAACACTGGCAAGCCCAGCATTGTAATATTTGAAGTGAGAGAAGATAAAATTCTGAACTAAGAAATTGATAGTAATGATGGATAGCAGGTGATACATTCTATATGTAGTTAATAGGAAAACTGCCATGAGTCTGTGATCAGTTGAATGGGGAGTTGGGAACATGAAGAATCAGTATGAAAATTAATCTAAGTCCCTAAGTGAAGCCTAAGAATTAATGAAGGAAGAACAAATATGGATGATGAAATCAACAGGCGGAAGTTCAACCCTGTAAGAGATGAAGATGAACAACAGATTAGAAATGAGTCTAGCTTGGGAAAAACTCAAAGCAAGTGAGGACACTCGAAGAAGGACCTGCAATAGTGGTCAGATGTGCGATTCATCTTTGTGAGAAGGCATCACAATGGATATGTTGGTCTGGATTAAACATCCATGTTGGACATGGGCAATTCTGTGGAAATAATTATCGTTTTAGTAAGCGGTGCTTCTCCTGTGTTCTTCTAAATCCACTGTTTATCGAGGGCTTAGGATGGACACTGATTCTTCATTTTTTATTAAAAGCAAGCTACGGTTACTAATGTTAATACTTCCTAACCAAACAACTTCTTTAGAGCAGGAAAACTGTTCACATCATCTTCCATTGCTATTCATTTCATTTGGTACTGACAGCAAAAGGAGAGTTCAGGGAACATTTGTTCACAGAAGAGAGCTTTAAGGCTCACCACATGAGGAGGTCATAACTGGGAAAAAATGTAAGCCAAGTCCATATTCAATGTAAATCTCAAATCCTGCAGTTTCACTTTTCCTTCTGTCATACAGAAGGTAATTTAGAATAAATTATTATTTCAAAATATATATATGTAATTTCCCTGTTGAGTCATTTTCTTAGATCTAGTCAAGACGTTCTCTTTTCAAAAGAGTTCAACTAAAACCTGAATTGCCATCTTGTGTGTATTCTATACATTTTTATGCTAATACTCATTAAAGACTGGCTTTCATTTACAAGTTTTCATTTTTCAACTCAATTTTCCCAGTGCATAAATTATTCCCTGAGCGTAAATTGAGCTGTTTTTTTGTTTTTCCTTTTTAAAAACACATTAACTCCTTAAGAGCACTAGGGTTTAGTTTTCAGTATGTCAAAGTCACTATTCTTCAAATGATTCACCAGAGCATTCAATTCATACGATTTTAGCATATGTGATTTAAGTTTCATATTTGTATAATCACTTTGTTTCAAGATGAATTATTCTGAGAAATCAAATCATTTGTTTCTGCTTGTGATAGCTAGTTATTTAAGATAATAGCAGAGGTTTTTCAATATAGATTGCTAAGGAATAATCCTTTTGTTTCTGTTGTTTGCTTGTTTTGTCATGCATACATAAGAGTTATTTATTTAATAAGTGACGTTTACTAAGAAAAATGTCACCACACTTAATAGAGCAACTGTACCAATTACTAAAACAATTGAGTGAGGGGTGCCTGGATGGCTCAGTCGGTTAAGAGTCTGACTTTGGCTCGGGTCATGATCTCATGGTTCATGGGTTTGAGCCCTGCATCTGGCTCTGTGCTGACAGCTCGGATCCTGGAACCTGCTTCGCATTCTGGGTCTCCCCCTCTCTCTCTGCTCCTCCTCCACTCTCATTCTCTCTCTCTCTCTCTCAAAAATAAATACAATTTTTTTAAAAAGTTCTTGTTTAAAACGATTGAGTGAAGAGCCACATTTCAGCTCAACATCTTGCTCTGTTAAAGGGCAAGACTATATTTAAAATATTCAAATGTTTGAAAAATGTTTAAAAATTTTGAAAAACTCCTTGTACATTTGAATTGGCATGTTTGATGTTGAAAAGACACATCCTGGGGCGCCTGGGTGGCTCAGTCCATTAAGCGTCTGACTTCAGCTCAGGTCGTGATCTCACGGTCCGGTCGGTGGGTTCGAGCCCCGCATCGGGCTCTGTGCTGACCGCTCAGAGCCTGGAGCCTGTTTTGGATTCTGTGTCTCCCTCTCTCTCTGACCCTCCCCCGTTCATGCTCTGTCTCTCTCTGTCTCAAAAATAAATAAATGTTAAAAAAAATTTTTTTTTTAAAAAGAAAAGACACATCCTTACTAGTGGGCTGTCTTACCTGAAATAAAAGCAGAACTTATCTTTAAACCAATAAATATGGAAAATACTGTATAAATTAATTTTGCATTAAAGCAACTTTACAGAAAACTTTTTTAATGTTTAGAAAATTAGCAGCTTTTTTTGTCTTACCATAAATACTAAATGGATCAGTGATCAGCTCCCTGACCTCAGTGTTTCATGGAGGCGCATTCACACAATGTACATGTTACTTGCAGGTATCTTTTCTCACTAGGCACAAGGTTTCTCCTTATATAAAACTGATGATAGTATAAATCTTTGTGAAAGACAGATAAAAATTACTCCTCTTTAAAATGCTTTGGGTGTTGCATGACAGTCAGGCTAGAAAGAGATTTTACATTCAACATGTTTTACTGCAGTGTAATGAAACCTGCCACACAGTTCTGTTGACAATAATAAATGATTAATAATTTTGATAAAAGATTTCTTTCCAAAAATTAAGTACTGTCTACAAATTCATAAATTCCATATCAATGTTAACATTTATCTTGACATATCAGGTATAATTCTATACCATAATCAAATCATTAGCCGAGCTCTATCATTTTTCATTCAGTAGAATGTCAGGGGAATAGAACACAATGTTCAATAATGTCATGAATTTAATAAAAAAAGAAAAGAGACAAGGACAAATCCTTGGTGATAATTTCCATTCCAAATGAAAACGCTTGTGATGGCATTTTCTTTTTACATTTCCTTTCAATCATATACACCTAATGCAATCTGTTGTCCTGTTTTTTTCACAATTAAAACATCTTCATAAAAAAGACACTCGAAACGGGAATTTTACACCATGTTGTGTTAGTTTCTCCTTCAACTCCCAATCCTTCAGCCCTAAAAATATATTTAGCTTCATGAATATTTTAAAAGTATTTTTGTATATCAACATAAAATCACTTTGACCAGACTGACTTACTGAAATTCTCAAATTCCACTAAAAAACAAACCCAAAACAATAGAAGTTAAAAAGCACCGATGGCCAAAGAGATGACTAAGACTGAAATACGTCAGTAATAACAAACTATAAAAACAATGCTATTGGCATGCCTGTTCGCCACTGCTAAAAAGAAAAAGGGAAAATAGCTTTTGAAAATAGGAGATCGTCTCTCCTGCATTTCCCCTCTGGTACCTAATTCATGAAGGCAACTACCAAGTCTGTCTTATTTGCAACTGTCTCCAGCTTACAGTCTGGCACTTAGGAGGTGCACAAATCAATATCGTTCAATGACTGAATGCTTCTCCTCTCAAGATCATAAATGACATTCTACACAGAATCCCATGTGTCATTCGTATTGAATCAACATCTATTACTTTTACTGCTTTTAGTAATTCCTGTTCTAAAACTCAATAGCTAAGGACATCAAATAAGTTATTTTACTTCTCTCATACATTCTTCTGTATAAAATGGAGATTACGACTCTGTGTGGTTTGTAAAGAAAAAAATACTGTAAGCAGAGTCCCTGGTACAGGACAAATAAATGCCTTTACCACTATTACCGCTAGTACTGTTATTCCTGTTCCTTGTTCTGAGATTACTGTTTTTGTCACATTGTTATTGGAAAACTGCCTCCTCAGTTTGTTGAGGATAGTTAGGTACTTGAAGTGTGACGTTGCTAACCTCAAATAAAATCATCTCAAACATTAAAGATATTGAGACCAAAATTTTCTTTCTTTTTTTTTTTTAATTTTTTTTTAACGTTTATTTATTTTTGAGACAGAGAGAGACACAGCATGAACGGGGGAGGGGCAGAGAGAGAGGGAAACACAGAATCGGAAGCAGGCTCCAGGCTCTGAGCCATCAGCCCAGAGCCCAACGCGGGGCTCGAACTAGCGGACCGCGAGATCGTGACCTGAGCCGAAGTCGGACGCTTAACCGACTGAGCCACCCAGGCGCCCTGAGACCAAAATTTTCAAGTTACTTTAAAAGTACCTATGTTTTGGGGCACCTGGAAGGCTCAGTCGGTTAAGCGTCTGACTTCGGCCCAGGTCACGATCTTATGGTTTGTGGGTTCGAGCCCCACATCAGGCTCTGTGCTGATGGCTCAGAGCCTGGAGAGTGCTTCAGATTCTATGTCTGCCCCTCCCCTGCTAGCACTCTCTCTCTCTCTCATAAATAAACATTAAAAAAAAAAAAAGAACCTATGCTTTCTCACTTTTGACTAGAGTGTTTTGAGCTGAATTGTGTTACCCTGAAATACATATGTTGAAGCTCTAACCTCCAGAATCTCAAAATGTGAATGTATTTGGAGATGAGTCATTTAAAGATATGATTAAGTTAAAATGAGGCTTTTAGGGTGGGCCGTAATCCAATCTGACTGGTGTCCTTAGAAGAAGAGGAAACTTCGAAATCCAGAGACACAGAGATAAGAGTACCAGGTCACAAGAGTGAGGGAGCCATCTGCAATCCAAGGAAGGAGGCCTCGCGAGAAATCAAACCTGTCAAGACCTTAATTGTGGACTTCTGGCCTTGAGAACTTGAGAAAATAATTCTCTGTTTAAGCCACTCTCTATGTGCTGTTTTGTTATGGCAACCCTAGCAAACTAACCCTCGCAAAATTTATTAGACCTAGACTATATGTATTTTCAATATATGCTATGTTCAACTGCTTTATTAACTTTTTCTTTGCTTCATTGTTTACACAGATTTCAAAATATTAAACTTCCTAGGAGAAACTTTACCACGTATAACTTCAGAAAACTAGCTTGTGTAATGCCTTAAATGGAAACATTTAAAATTATTCATCAGTGTATTTTTAAGTTGCTTTAATGACAGACGTTTGTTGACACGCACTGTTTTCAGATATGGTCTTAAAATGCCTATGAGTCTTCAATAGTTTCCTTACCTACCATGTACTTTTACTATAATTCTTCTGTTAATGAAAAAGATATCTTCCAATAGTACACTTTGGGGACAGATATGTAATTACCAATGAAATAAGACAGAAAGTAAAAACATATTTGTGTTTGTATATGTATACTGTATATGTATATATACACATATATATGCATATATACATAAGCCTGTATGAATTATATAAGAACATAGCCAAATTTGTTGAATATTTAATTATTGGAACTTGAATACATGTGTGACACGGTTCCTCTTACCCCCTCTCCCTCTTCCTTTGTAAGCAGTGAACAAACATGAAGTAAATAATCTCAACTCTGATTGGGGCCACAATGTCTTGCTTAAAAGAAAATTTTTAGTAGATGATTAATCAAGTTACTTCACATTTCTTACAATGTGGATTATTTTCTAGGTTAAAAAGATTTCTCCATATTGGTTGAGATAACTATACTGCTTGATGAATTTAATTGAATCTTATTAAGAGACACAAACAATGTCTTTATGCACAGTTTAGTTTGACAATTTTTGTTGCTAAGATGTTCAAATTAATTAAAACTACTGGACGTGTAACGAGAAAAGTATATAAAATAAAAACAAATTATGTTTTAAAACAACTGGCATTTGTAAATTCATTGAAACTACCAATATTTAAATAGTAAATAATAAAGGCAATTATTTGCATACACTCTGTAAGGAATATGTAGACACAATCTCAAATTCTTTTCAATTGTCTTGAAGACATAGTCAGAGATCATCCAGACAATTAGATTTTTTGCCAGAATCTGACAATTTTTTCCACATCTGGGATCCTTGAACCATGTCCAATATTACATGCTGAGCTTTTAAACCTATTTCCTGTATTTTATACATGGAAATATTCTTTTATTAAAAAAATTTTTTTTAATTATTTTTGAGTGAGAGAGAGAGCATGAGCAGGGCAAGAGCCGAGAGAAAGGGAGACACAGAATCCAAAGCAGGCTCCAAGCTCTGGGCTGTCAGCACAGAGCCTGGCACAGAGCTTGAACTCACCAACTGTGAGATGATGACCTGAGCTGAAGTCGGACGCCCTGGGACTGAGCCCTGAAATATTTCAGGTGCCCTGAAATATTCTTATGTTTTCAATATAACAACAAAATGTACATGAGAACAAAATTTTCAGTGGCTTCTTTTTCATTTAAACTGTATGATTTCCCATGGAAAGAAGCTCTTTCATAAAATGTATTTGCTAATATTTTTTCTCATTATTTTAAAACATGAGCTAACATTTATTGAAAACTTAATAAATGTCAAGGATTTTTCTAACCTATTTATGTATATTGTATGTATATGTAAGTTATGTATACATAGTTAACTGAAATATAAATCCTGATTTAAAACTGCATATTAAAAATCTAAAACTGGGGCACCTGGGTGGCTCAGTTGGTTAAGCGTCTGACTTTGGTTCAGGTCGTGATCTTGTGGTCCGTGAGCTTGAGTCCCGCGTCGAGCTCTGTGCCAACAGCTCAGAGCCTGGAGCCTGTTTCAGATTCTGTGTCTCCCTCTCTCTCTGACCCTCCCCCATTCACGCTCTGTCTCTGTCTGAAAAATAAACGTTTAAAAAAATTAAAAATCATTAAAAAATAAAAATCTAAAACTAAAAAAAATTAAAATGACTCAAACCTATTTATTTCATTTTTTAAAATTCTTTCTCATTTTATTGAGGTATGATTGACAAAAAATATTATACATATTAAGGTTTATAATATATTTTGATATACACATACATTGTGAAATGATTACTATAATCAAGTTAATTAATATACCCATCACCTTACATAATCAAAAATTTCTGTGAGTTGTGACAGTATTTGAGACATATTCTTACCAAACTTCAACTACACATCATTATCATCACCATGCTGTATGTTAAGCCTCCAGAACTTATTCATCTTATAATTAAAAGACTGGACCCTTAGACCAACTTGTCCTCATTTCTCTAACCCTGAGGCTGTGTTAACTACCGTTCTAGTCTCTGTTACTGTTAAGTTTGACTTTTTTCTATTCCGCATATATGTGAAATCACATAGTGTTTGTCTTTCTCCATCTGGCTTATTTCACTTAGCATAATATCTTCCAGGTTGTTGAAAATGGCAGGAGTTCCTTTTTATGGATGAATAATATTGTTTAATTCATTTTGAGGTGATTTTTTGTGTATGATGTAAGGATTTAATTTCATGTGAATATCCCAACGACATTAATGGAAGAGACTATCCTTTCCCCTCTGCATTCTCAGTGCTTTTATCAATCATTGGTTCATCACATATGTGTGAGTTTATTTCTAGATCTTCGATAGTGTTTCACTTATGTTTATCTGTTTTTATTAACAGTACTATACTGTTATGATTACTACTGCTTTGTATATAGTTTGAAATCAAAATGTATGATGCATCCATCTTTGCTCTTCTTTCTTAATACTGTTTTGGTTATTTGAGGTCTTCTCTAATGCCATACAAATTTCAGAATTGTTCTATTTCTGTGAAAAATGGCATTGGAATTACAGTAGGGATTGAATTGAATCTGTAGACTGCTTTGGTAGTATGGACATTTTAATAATATTAATTCTTCCAATCCGTGAACACAGGACATCTTTCCATTTGTGCCTTCTTAAATTTCTTTCATTAATATTTATAGTTTTCAGTGTACATATCTTATGCCTACTAGGATAAGTTTATTCCTAAGTATTTTATTATTTTTGATACTATTTCAAATGGTATTGTTTTCTTAATTTCTTCTTTGAATTTTTGTTGTTAGCATATATCTATAAATATATTGCATTTCTATGTTGATTTTTTGTCTTGTAATTTATTGAGTTCATTTATCAGTTCTGACAGTTTTTTGGTAGAGTCTTCAGTGTTTTCTCTCTTTTTTTTTTTAAGTTTATTTACTTATTTTGAATGGTGGGGGAGAGGAGTAGAGAGAGAGGGAGACAGATTCCCAAGCAGGCTCTGTGCCGTAAGCAATGAGGCCAATGCGGGGCTCAAACTCACAAACCACAAGACCATGACCTGAGCCAAAACCAGAAGTTGGATACCCAATGGACTGAGCCACCCAGGCACCCCTTCAGATGCCCTTTACTGCTTTTTCTTGCTTAATTGCTCTGGCTAGAACTTCCAGAACTATGTTGAATAGAAATGGTGACGGGGCATCCTTCTCTTGTTCCTGATCTTAGAAAAAAAGCTTTCAGTTTTTCACTTCTGAGTGTAATGCTAGCTGTGGGTTTGTCATATATGACCTTTTTTAACATGCTGCTGAATTTGATTTGGTGTTCTACCTTATATTTTTACATTGAGAACTATACAGATTTTTACCTGTTTTATCCAGAATCTGCACATTTGTGGCATGCTAAGAGATTGTAGCTTACGTGAAATATTTCATAGCCCTGAAGCTATCAAAATGATATAATGTGTGTGCCTGAAAAAAATCAACCCTAAAATCAACCTTAAAGGGGTCCTTTTCTTAACTTTATGATATCAACAATTGAGGCTAAGCAATAAATTAGTTCCTAATATAGAAATATTCTAACCACTTTTTCTGTTTTTATGGTCAATTTATTGAGTGAATTGAATTAATCTTTTGTCATACAATAAATATTTGCTGAATAGATGAATGAAATGAATGAAGCATGGCAACCAAAGAACACTCAGTTTGGATTATCAGATGTTATGTTAGGAACTAGGCGTCTAAGACATGGTGACTTATATTACTCACACATTAATGCTGAGCAAATATCACCTTTGTTAGTGTTGCTATTCTAAAACTAATTTTATTTATTATAAAACTTAAATCAAGGCTATTAGATTAAAAAAACCATTTGATATGATAATTAGTCACGATGGTGGGTGAAATTAAACACACTCACACACATTCACCCTTACCCTAACTAAACATTGAATGTTAACATTCAGTCTCACCTTAAAGTAATCTCCAGTTTGCCCTTTATTTTGTTTTTACTAAAAACAGAAGATACAGCCCTACTAAATACAAAAGAGGAAAAAACACAGCTGTGCATAAAATAATAATATGAATAATACTTTTTTTTTAACTTGACCTCTTTGAGGATCCACACTCTGGGTTTTTTATACATTTGTACACATGTGTGTATGTGTGTAAATGTTTATACATTTAGGAAACATTTTCTCAGAACTGAAATTGGAGTTTTGAGTGAGCCCTATGCATAATTTGAATAATAGGATATAAAAATTCTTCCTTGGCAAGAGTGTCTAAGAAATTTACATTTATACACTTAACTTTTCAAAAGATAAAACTTACAAGTAAATCAGCAAATTTGATACCAATATATTACAAGCCCAGTAAATTTTCAGCTAAAGTGTAGATCTTAAAGTAATGTAGAATTAAGAAAAAAAATACTTAGATATTTTAGACTTTCAAATTATAATGATAAGTTTAGTGAAAAGAACACTGGGGGCCAATTATCTAGTCCCAGAATTAAGTGTATGGAGTTTGGTGGTAGTAAATAATCACTGTTCCTCTTTAAGCCTGTGAAAGTATAAATGCTTTGTTCTCCAACAAAATTATAGTTTTCAGGGGCACCTGGGTGACTCAGTGAGTTAAGCATCTGACTGCTGATTTCAGCTCAGGTCATGATTGTGCAGTTTCGTGAGTGCAAGCCCCACATCGGGCTCTGTGCCGACAGTGTGGAGCCTGCTTTAGATTCTGTCTCCCTCTCTCTCTCTGCCCCTCCCCCACTTGTGCCATCTCTGTCTCTCTCAAAATAAATAAATAAACTTTAAATAAATTAAAAAGTAAAATTTAGTTTTCATATTCTATGGTGTAGGACTGGTAAAATGAACTATAATGTGTGGATGAAGATCTGGTTTATATGACTCACATGTAAAAATGCAGACTTCCAAATTAATACCAGCCTTTAGTGAATTCTTGATTTCTTGATATATTTAATTTTTATATACCTCTCAAAATATCAGTCACTATGAGTCTGATTTGGCAAAGCAAACAGTGAAGTGGTGATCCAGAAAGGAAAGAAAATATTCCCATAAATATCCTCCTAGAGTATCTCCTTGAAAATTGCTTGGCAATGAACCATAGTGTGTGGCTGGAGGATGGGGGTGGAGAGAGTCGATAAAAGAAAGAATGTGTTTTCTTCATTCAGTGATATATTTACTTTCCTTCTATTATTCTTAAGATGTTGTTCAAGTAATTTTTAAATTATAAGGCTGTATGCAATGCTAAGTATTCTGATTGTTATAAGATCTGACCTCTGACATTAATAATTTAATTTTAGGATAAAATGATATACTTGTTTTTCCAAACAGATCCAACTCAATTGCATAAGCCAACATCTTCAAGTTAGAGATCGTTTCATTCACTAATAACAATTCCCCAAAACAACAAAAACAGGAAAAGAAACATTCTTTTTTTAAAACCAGACAAAAAAATTTAGACACTTTAGTGAGAAAGCTCAGGACATCAAAGCATTAATCTGAAAGCAAACAAAAAGTGTAATTTTTAACGTGCCCTAAAAGGAAGTTAAAAATAGGGCTATCAGTTGTCAACATAAGGTAGAGAAAATTTGGTCAAACTCAGTTTCCTGTGGCGCCTGGGTGGGTCATTTGGTTAAGTGTCCAACTTCAGCTCAGGTCATTATCTCACAGTTTGTGAGTTGGAGTCCCATATCAGGCTCTGTGGTGACAGCTCAGAGCCTGGAGCCTGCTTCATATTCTGTGTCTCTGTCTCTCTCTGCTCCTCCTCCCCCTGCTCTTTCTCTCTCTCAAAAATAAATAGACATTAAAAAATTTAAAAAAACACCTCAGTTTCCTGACATAACAAATGCATGAGTTTATCCATTACAAATGAGGCTGAAGTCGACTTTTTGGTGTTGTGGGATCTAAAGGTCTTCTCAAACCAGTTGTCACATGAATTTATTCAGCAGCAGAATCCTCTGTGAGAAGTATTGCCAGTGAAGAAGTACACAGACCACCTTTCCTCTCAGAACATCTTTCTTTTCTTTCTTTTCTTTTCTTTCTTTCTTTCTTTCTTTCTTTCTTTCTTTCTTTCTCTCTCTCTCTCTCTCTCTCTCTTTCTTTCTTTCTTTCTTTCTTTCTTTTCCTGGAGCATTAGAACAATTCCAAAGTAAGAATATTCCTGTAAAATCTGAGTGCACTGAGTGCAACCAAGTCTCAAAGATTCCTCTTGCCTTTCAGATTTAGCACTGACTTTGTCTTACTGCCTTTGAGATCAATTTCCACATGGTAATCCACACAGCACGGAGAAAGCTCTTACTTCTGAATGTATCATTACAAAAACAAACACACAAAACCAAAAAAAAAAAAAAAACCCAACAGGGTGCCTGAACTCGTACATAAAATATTTTTCTCCGGTAATTTATATATTTCGAACAAAAGTCCTTGCTTTAAAACGCACTTAAGCTCATGACTCTCACCAATACTTTTTCCTTCGCTCAGATTTCAGGCAACGAGGGTACCAGAAGATTTGGAATTTGTATAACCCCAAACTGTGTTTTCATATGTAATCTTGGCAAGCTTAAAACCCTGGAAAGTCACAATTCACCTCCCAGGCGATCCTCCTGGACAGCTCAGCAGCAGAAAAGCAGAACAGGATATCCAGCTATTGAACAGGGCCGCGGCCCAGGTGGCCGGCTGTACAGCTGCAGAGAGTGTCCTACCAGGGGGGCAGCGCAGGGCCGCAGGAAGACATGTTTCTTTCCTCTGTCTGTTTTCTGCTAGAGAGGAAAGCACCGTCTGCACTCACCCAAACACTGCCTGTCGACACAGCACTTTTCAACAACGGTGAAAAGACACTGTCTCTAACAATAAGTGTCAGCAGAGGAACAAATCATTTCTGAGATTCAGGAGGCCTCAACCCAAGCAGATTAAGGACTATGGAAAAACAGCTTCGGTTTTATTGTTGTACTGAATGGGACATAATATCATAGATGTGAGGCCATTTAAGACCGATTGTTTGAAATCCGGGTTCGAAGGCTGGGGTTAAGTATGGGTTCTCTGACCTTGTGTTAAGAATCTTAAGATAAGAATTATTATTAAGGACAAAGTCATCCTGATACCATTCTTCTATTTTTGTGTTTTCTTTTTTTTTTTTTTTAAAGAATGATTTTTAGTCAAGCTAAGAAATTCTCAGAACATTCCTCCTCAGAAGTCTGTTCATACTTAGGAAATATTTATTTACCTGTTTTATGAAGATATAGCTGACATGTAGCACTGTGTAAATTTAAGGCATACAGCACAATGACTTGACTTTCAAATATTGTGAAATAATTGACATAGTAAGGTTAGTTAATATTCATTATCTCATATAGATACAAAATAAGTTGTTTTTTTTTCTTAAGAAAGAGAGAGCAGCCTAGCAGGGGAAAGGGACAGAGGGAGAGAGAGAGAGAGAGAGAGACAGAGAGAGACAGAGAGACAGAGAGGCAGAGAGAGAGAGAGAGAGAGAATCTTAAGGAGGCTCCATGTTCAGCATTGAGCCCAACACAGGGCTTGATCGCACGACTCTGGGATCTTGACTTGAGCCAAAATCAGGAGTCAAACGCTCAAACCCACCCAGGGGCCCTGGAAATAAATCTTAAATAGAAGGGAAAGCCAGAAAGAGTGATAGAAAAATATATATGTCCAAAATTGACACAAGTGAACTCACACTTATTATAAAACAATGACAAAATATATTTTTTAAATTTCCCTTAAGTATTTTTAGAGAGGAAAAAAGAATAGACTTTTGGGGGAGAAAATTGATTACATTCTTCAAATATAACACGTTTGTTCTAGGTCATAAAATACAAATTTGAAAATGAATGTCTTGTACGTAATTGTATTTCAAATTAGTATATGCCCATTTATTTCCATTCTTGACACTCAGCAAATGTTATATATACCATATATATATGACAGAGACAGGTAATAGAATAGAGAAATAGATGTTAAGTCTTGACAGCTGAGGGAGGAAACAGACCAAAACTATCTTCATTTTAGTTGTCATTTTGTACATATGTAAATTTAAAACCTGAACATTAAAATTTCATTATTCTGTTATTCCTACAAGCATACTGATTAAAATGTGAATTATTGTCAAACAGAGCTCTGAGACTATCACACCAAACAATTTGCAATTGCAGTATGTAATCAAGATCTCCCTATAAGGATAGGATTAATAATGATGCAAAGAAACTTTTTCATTAACCTAAATAACCGGTAATATTATCATTTTCCTAAAGTTAAAAAAATCATTTGGGACTATATATCAAATTGTTTTTAATTTACAGTGCAATAATTATCAGTTGGTGAAGTAAACTAATCTACTGTTGGCAAAAATGTTGATAAACAATGTTGAGACAGTCTATACATTGAGAAACATGAGCAGGATTAATCATCCAAATAAGAAAGAATTGAACCATTCTACTATTGTATCTGGGATATATTTCATCTTAGTGAGGGTTTCTCCTTTTATTAAACAAATGACTGTTTAGTCAGAAACATCTATTCTTTTAATCTCCATAGCCTTCTTATAAATTAATAAAGAAATACAACATTTTAGTTCCCCTCAGTATTGAAGTTAACTAGTCTTACTTAGATTGTATCTAGGGATTAATTTACCAGACACTAAATTGTATGGAAATCCAGAGAATTTTTTTTTCTAGCTGGGAAAATCTGGTAGTAATTTTTATATCCCTTACTAAATTTGAAATTTTCTTGTATGTGTACACATACTACACTTTTTTTAACTTTAATTTTTAGGTAAATGTTCTTAACCAAGGAAAATTAGAAATTCAGAGCAGAAAAAAATAATCATTCAGAAATCTACTAGTAAAAAAAAAAAGAAAACCCTGTTAGTATTTTAGAGGCTATGTATTCAATCTTTTCTATGACCAAACCTATAACAAAAAAGTGACATTAGTACAAATACTGTTTAAGTATCTTTATTTTCTGTTATATGGCGTTGATATTTTTAATGAATCCATATACATTTGCACTATCATTTGTAAAAAATGCAGCACATTATATTGTATAAATGTGCCCTAACTTATTTAACTAACGTCTTTTATTAGACATTTACTTTACTTCTGATTTTGCACCATTATAAAAGATGTTATAATTACTATTACATAATGTCTTTGTTAAATCTAAGACAAATTCTTAATAATGGAATTACTGACTCCAAGTTAGTATTCATTTTTAGCACTTAAGATCAAGATTGCCAAATGTTCCTCTTTAAAGGTTATATCACCTTACTCTCCCATGAACTGTACAGTTGACCCTTGAACAAGAGTTTGAACTATGCAGGTCCACTTATACAGAGATTTTCTTTAATAAATACAGTACGGTAATGTAAATATACCTTCTCTTCCTTATGATTTTCTTTTTTTTTTAATTTTTTAATGTTTAATTTTGAGACAGAGAGAGACAGAGCATGAACGGGGGAGGGTCAGAGAGAGGGAGACACAGAATCCGAAACAGGCTCCAGGCTCCGAGCTGTCAGCATAGAGCCCGATGCGGGGTTCGAACTCACAGACCGCTAGATCATGACCTGAGCCGAAGTCGGACACCCAACAGACTGAGCCACCCAGGCGCCCCTTCCTTATGATTTTCTTAATAATGTTTTCTTTTCTCTAGCTTGCTTTATTCTAAGAACACAGTATATAATACATATTACATACAAAATATGTGTTGAGTATTTATGTTATTAAGAATAGCCTACTATTGACCAGAGCCTTAATAGTTAAGTTTTGGGGAAGTTAGAATTATACACAGATTTTTTTATTTTGACTGCCTACGGCTATTCAAGGCCTAACTGTGTATGAATAACTATTTTCTCACATCTACCCATAACTGGATAGTCAAAAATAAAATAAAAACTCTGGCTCAATTGTTTTTTTCAGATATGATATTTCACTGATTTTTGTTTTTATTTCTTTTGATTTCTATGTTGATTTTTAAGATTTCGTTATTGACCAATAATTATTTCTCTTTGCTTACTTCCTATTATTGTCTTCTATACATTCTATCCATTTTTTTTCATTTTCAGCACTTTTTATTTTTGCTATCTTACTTTTCTATATGAAAGTTATTAACCATTTGTTACAAATAAGGCAAATATTTTTCCAGATGTCTGCATGCAAAATAACCTTTCATTAGCAAGATAGATTTTAGAATTGGGAAAACTAGGATTTTCAGTCGGAATTCTATCTATGTGATATTACTACCTATGTGATTTCAAACAAGCCACTATGGCTAAGAGTTTGTTTTATCATATATAACATGGTGATGGTAAACTTATTACAGGCATAAATATTAAGCAATAAGGCAAGTACAAAATGATAGCTATTATTTTCATGATTTTAAATGTTTCAGACATTCAGGTACCGTTCAAGTTTTATGAAACCAAATCTCCATCTTTATGGTTTCTGAAAGAGTTAACTTATAGAAGTTGTTAAGAACTCAGACTCAGGAAACACTCTTGAGTTAGAAATGTGGCTCTGGTTTTTAGTAGTTGTTTGCTTTTAGGTAAGTTATTTAACCTTTCTGAGCCTCAGTTTTCTCACATGAAAAATGGATGGATTTTGGTACCTGTGTTATAAAGGTGTTGAGACAATAAAATAGCAACATAGTGCTTACGAAGAGTCCGGCATAGTACCTGACACAGAGAAAATTCCCAATAAACTTTAGCTTTTATAACTATGAGCCTGGTAATTGTTTTATGCTTTAAGCGCTCTTTCATTATTTAGGGTTTTCTTAATTGTTCAAACGGCATGAGAGGAATTCTCTGGGTTTCCTAATATGACATAACGCAGCTGGCTATCAGACAATTTCTTGGCTGCATTTCTGTGCTGGAGGCGCCAGTGGAACCCCTCACTCTGGCTAAGAAAGGTTTTTCTGGGGAGTATCATTGATTGGAGAGGATGCTTTGAGATCTATTAAAATATTTTAATGATGCTGCTCAGTATTTGGTATCTTAGCAAACACTTGCACATTTAGTCTAACTGAAACATATGGTCTTTTCACTCTCTTTTTTGTAATCTCCAAGATGAAAAAGCCTATTTCAACAAAAGTGATCTTGGAATCTTAACAAAAAGACAGTTAACTTTATGTGGACAGAATCAATCCAGGCTCCTGGTAAGAAACAGAACCCAATATTGGTGAAAGGGAGGGGGGCACATTCACACAGTGTGACCCTGAGGAAGCACATAAAGGGAAGTAGTCATTTCCTAGTTAGAGTGTATGGTCCAACCATTAGTGGCCCTGATTCAGAAAATAACACTTCCCAGACCCATTCAAATCTTCTAACTGGAGGTGATCCAAATAATTGCTTAGATATTGGAGTGGTGAATGTGTACTAATGGGCTCCTATCAAGTGACATGCCACCTTTCTGGATGTAAATATTGCCATGCAGAAGACTTTTTTTCCCGTTTCTCTGGAGGGCCAAGCAAGATGCCTTTCTGAACCAAAGACATTCTTGTTCACATTTTAATTGGTCTTTGAGAGAAAGGATTTGCAAGTCAGAATTTTTAATATGGAAAGCCTTTCAAAATGTTCCCCATGAAGCCAGCCTTAATTTGCATTTAATCATATTCCTAAATAGCTTACTTTTCTTCATTTTCTGTTGGCTGGATTCTTACGGCTTAGGCTTGCCGTATACACTGAATTCATCCCCAGGCGTCCTAGGAATTGGCCTCTAGAGATAATATTTTCACCCTCTGGTTACAGAGCCTTTTTTCAGTCAGCCATGAATTTATGCAGAGGAGTACGAAGCCTCCAACACAAACCTGACAGTTTGGGAAGTCATCCATTGTCACTCGTCTCTCCTCGAGCAGTCCAGTGGTCATCCTGATGTCCCCCCAAATGCACTGCTTTCAATGGTGTCATGAGAGACTTGCTGCCTCAGCCCTTTATCCACTGGACTTAACCAAAAGGAATGACCCTTTCCTTAAACTATGATTCTCACGTATCTTGAAATGTAAGTAGATTTCAATATAAATGACTCCTGATTTAGGGTTCATGGCTACTTCTCACTGCAGGGGAAAAACATGAGGATAATCTTGTTTAGCACAATGATCCTTGTCCAGATTCAGTATGTTTCATATTTCCTCGGTAATATATCCATTTCCTGTTTGCCGATATCAATTTTAAAAGTAAAGAATTTCTAGGAATTGCAGATTCTCTTATATAATCTTTTATTGATATAAAGGTCTTGTTATACGTGGAAGACAATTCTGTGTGCTACGCAGTGTTCACCATATAAATCCACTAAGTTGAAGTCAGATTTCTTTGTGCTACTCATCTCTGGGGGAAAAATGCAAACATTTTTGAACTAAATGTCATTTATGTGAAAGAAATAATTTGAAAAGGAAATGTTTTTCCTACATGATATTTAATTTTATCAAATAATGAAGGGAAAAAAGAGAACTTGACTTCTGCTTTATGGAGAAAAATACTATCCTGTGAGAAAATCCTCTCATTTTGTGAAGTGGTCCCAAGAGACAGCTGGCATATTCAAGATATAACAACCACTCTGGAGAGCAATGAATGCAAACACATACACAAAATCTGTCACTCAACAACTAATATTCATGAACTATCAACAGAGAAATCAAGTTCAGAATGCAGGCAGAAAACCTATTTCCTCAGTGTGTTTCAGATAAAACATACAACATAAACAGATTATGAAAAGCCTAATTATAGCAGGCCCCGGGGGAATTCTGCTGCTGTCCCCATAATGCCATGATTCAATTAAGTAGTTTCACAGGTAGAATAGAGAAGGCAGTTAGAATCTCCAACAATGTTGCCAGACACATGCCTCTGCTATGGGGACACCCAGATTTTTGTGGAAGATATTTATGTGTACTAAAAAGGCAAGATGCTGGAGAGGATGTGGAGAAACGGGAACCCTCTTGCACTGTTGGTGGGAATGCAAATTGGTGCAGCCGCTCTGGAAAGCAGTGTGGAGGTTCCTCAGAAAATTAAAAATAGACCTACCCTATGACCAGCAATAGCACTGCTAGGAATTTACCCAAGGGATACAGGAGTACTGATGCACAGGGGCACTTGTACCCCAATGTTTATAGCAGCACTCTCAACAATAGCCAAATTATGGAAAGAGCCTAAATGTCCATCAACTGATGAATGGATAAAGAAATTGTGGTTTATATACACAATGGAGTACTTACAGAGCAATGAGAAAGAACGAAATATGGCCCTTTGTAGCAACGTGGATGGAACTGGAGAGTGTGATGCTAAGTGAAATAAGCCATACAGGGAAAGACAGATACCATATGGTTTCACTCTTATGTGGATCCTGAGAAACTTAACAGAAACCCATGGGGGAGGGGAAGGAAAAAAAAAAAAAGAGGTTAGAGTGGGAGAGAGCCAAAGCATAAGAGACTCAAAAACTGAGAACAAACTGAGGGTTGATGGGGGGTGGGAGGGAGGGGAGGGTGAGTGATGGGTATTGAGGAGGGCACCTTTTGGGATGAGCACTGGGTGTTGTATGGAAACCAATTTGACAATAAATTTCATATATTGAAAAAATAAATAAATAAATAAATAAAAATAAAAAGGCAAGATGCAAGGAAGTGTATTCATTATCTTTTGCAAGAATCATCCAAAGAAAATGTCAAATCTAAGCTAAAACTCTTAGCTGAGTCTGGTAAAGATATGCTTTTATCATAGAGTCATAGAGTTCTGGCTCCTCAGTCTCCTCAACACTGTCAAAATTATATCATCCTCATTAGTTCACATCCACTTAGTATGTACTAGAGGCTAAACACTGTGATTAGCAGAAATCATTACCAAATAGGTTACCTAACTCAGTTTTAGATGGAACCAATTCAACCAGCTAGAGAGAAAACTTACTTTACCACATGTTATTAAAATGCAAACTTTCATTGCATAATGGATTTGCTTTAGTTAAATAAACACATCGGCATAATTGCCATAGTAATGGTTAAAATTCAAGCTTGATTTTATTTTGTTTTTAATATTACAAGAACCTTTCCAAATAATGCCAAGGGCACAGATTTCAAGAGTCCAATGTTATTTCTCATTCTGCTGGCCAAATGTGCTACTAACCTTTTGTATGAATCAAAGGTACAAATAAAAGTTATCCCTTTAGGGAACACTCTTACAGGGTTGGTGGGAATAAAAACTGGTACAGCCTCTCTGCAGAAACAGTATAGAGGTTGCTCAAAAATTTTAAAATAGAACTACCCTATGAGGCAGCAATTGCACTACTAGGAATTTACACAAAGGATACAAAACACTTATTTGAAGGGATACATGCACCCTGATGTTTATAGAAGCATCATCAACAATAACCATATTATGGCAAGATCTCAAATCCACTGACTGATGAATGGATAAAGAAGGTGTGGTATATATATATTTAATTTTTTTTAATGTTTATTTATTTTTGAGAGAGCGAGCACAAGCAGAGGAGGGACAGAGAGAGAGACACAGAATCCGAAGCAGGTTCCAGGCTCTATCAGCACAGAATCCTGTGTGGGACTTGAATTCACAAAGTGTGAGATCACGACCTGAGCTGAAGTCGGATGCTTAACCGACTGAGCCACGCAGGCGCCCCTATATATTTAATTTAAGTAAAAACTTGAAACAATACATAAATAAAAAATAAAAATAAATGAAGGAAGGAAGGAAGGAAGGAAGGAAGGAAGGAAGGAAGGAAGGAAGGAAGGAAGGAAAAAATGCTATCAAACCTAAGACAGAAAATAAATGATTTTCAATTTATGGCTCAATTAATTTATTCAATAAATCTGAAGAACAACAACAATAAAAACTCATCCCTTTAACTGACAGCAACGTAGCATTAAAAGGTATGGATACAGAAATCTCATCTCCTTTCACGGGTATGGCAATTCTTACATAACAGTGTTCCCATTAAATGCAACTTTTGACTATATGGTCTTCTGCAAAAATTAGATCCATGATCCCTTTGATCTTGGAGAGCGCAATCAATAAAAGTACATTCTGACATGGCAAGTGTGAGTGCTATTGATGGGGAAAGCTGCCTCCTTCCTATCTGTGTGTGACCTTTTTCCACGGGTCACCAAAAAGTTCTGCTCCTTTTAGGATGTTATAGGAAGGGCAAAATCCAGAAGAGGGGCTTCCACTCATCTTGCCTGAAACCCTTCCATCTGTATGCCTGATTCTGTCCCCACTCATGCTTTGTGCAAAGGAATGAAGTGCTGCTCTAAAGGTCCAGGTGTCTATCACAGAAAGAGTACACACACTTGGGAAAGATCCAGAGAAGCTAGGTCAAATAGCAGCATGCAGACTTTTACATGAATTATAAATTATATAAAGATCATGTGAGACTCTAGTAAAAATGTAAAGATGGCTTTTACAGTAAAGATCAAAGTAGTATAAAATACAAACATTATATTACGATTTTAAGAAGTTCTACACTCTAGGGGCACCTGGGTGGCTCAGTTGGTTGAGCTGCCAACTTCGGCTCAGGTCATGATCTCACGGTTTGTGAGTTCGAGCCCCATGTCGGGCTCTGTGCTGACAGCTCGGAGCCTGGAGCCTGCTTCGGATTCTGTATCTCCCTCTCTCTCTGACCACCCCCCCACCCCCCATTAACGCTCTGTCTCTCTCTGTCTCAAAAATAAGTAAACATTTTTTTAATTAAATAAAAAAAGAAGTTCTACACTCTAAAAAATCATGATGCCCACTCATTAACATTCATCTATATAAATTTAAAATAAAAGACAATACTGAGCCATTAAATAAGTATAAGAACATCCACCAAAATTTGGATTTTTCTTTTGATAGTATTTTCACTGTCAATATAAATGTCTGTGTCATGCTCCCCAAAAATATTTGAGTCTAACCTGACAGTGTCCTATAAATGTACTTAATCTGTCAACTATACAATCCAGTCAGGATTGTAGCTAGCTATCCATTTATTTTCTTTAGACATCTAGAAGCAACTGAGTAAATCATGGTCAAATTACTTTATCTCCTTGGGCCTCAGTTTTTCACTTATGAAAGAACTGAGTTGGAACTAGGTTGATTTCATGATATTCTATATTATAAGGAATTGTCAGGAAAATAGAGCATAGTTTTATTTCATTTGCAGAGATATAAAAGTAGATTTAGAATTTGAATGCATGATTTCCCATCCCCTTAGAAAGAAACATAAAATGTTAAAATGGTGAGTAAAAAGGAATTTTTGCCTAAAATTTCCTGGGGTTCGTATCACTTCTAATATATGCAAGCACTATGACTCAGCTTTATCCTCATCCTCAAGTCTTACCTCATCCATGACATTTTCCCAGGCTATTCTAGTGTCCGAATTTTCACCACATTTTTCTAATGCCTTACAGGACTAAGTAACGCATTATCAAGTAGTGTCTGTTATGTGCTTACAATTTGAATCCCAGGACATAGTGTATACTTCTTGAAAGCAGTGACTATGACTTGTATTTCACTGAATCCCTTGCACAATCTAGTAAGCTATTTGGTATATAGAGAGAATTCATAAAAATCAGTTTTTAATTTGTCACTCCTTCACTGATGAGGAATTAGCAAAGTAATACATAGAAAGTAATACATAGAAATATGTACAAATATTTACATAGAAATAATACAAAGTAATACATAGTAATACAAAATAATACAAAGTAATACATAGTAATACAAAATAATACAAAGTAATACATAGAAATACAAACTAGAGTTCAGTTTATTCATCTCTGGAGTGAGAGATTCTCTCTCCCTCAAACCACTGTTCTCATCTGCCTAGAATATCATTTTCAATATTAATAATATTTTTGGACCTGGCTTTGAATTATCAGTACAATGCCTATTGTTTAATGCTACAAAATTCTAAAAAGTCCTTTTTAATTGTACATTGAATTGTTTAGAATATTCTGTCTATAACGTGGAAAACATAATTTACCATTTTTTGAAGGGATATAATGTAGATCCAATAAGTTTTATTATTATTCAGTTCATATAATTAAGATTTTTCAAATTTCTGATAATAATACATTCATTGCTACATATTACTATGGTCCTTTTCCCTACTATCATTTTTTTAAAAATTTTCAGGATAGAATTCCATCAAATCGTTAATATATTGCTTTCCTCGGGATGTCCAATAAAAGCAATGTTGGCTTATTTTAGTTCTTAGTAGGATATTTTGTGTGAGGAACACGTTTTTTAATATCTAGGAACATAAGAAAAAATGGCGATTTAGTTCTCCATCATGGCATTTTAGAACTCTCAGTTCTGAGTGGGCTAGTAAACAATACCATCACAATCTTCCACTACACAGATTTATTTCTTCTCCATTTGTTAGATGCCATCAATAACATGAGTAGCAGTTTTAATAATTCCATACTAGTATTTATTCACCCAAAAAAGCATTTCACACTTAACAGCAGAAACTAGATCTCTCAAACACTAAATTAATTTTACTCTCATGAAAAGTTTATCAACATAATAAATGATTTTCCATAATGCTTACTTTTTGCATTGCCACCTGATACCTTTCTTACCACTAGCGAAAGAAAGCAATGTTTGTAAGCTTATGCCTTTTCAATCGAGATTATGTAGGGTAATAGTCCTGACACTACTTTGACAGTACAGTCCTTTGAGGAAGGATTCTAAATAACTAGGTCAAGACTCTCATAATTAAAACTAGGAGTTGGAAAGGACATAAATAATTACCTAGATCAGAAATTGAAAAGGCAAGTACCTATATGAGCCAGACAGGTAATTAAAGTAGCGCACTGCACATTCTATGCCCACCTAACGTGGACAATAGTTATGTAACTTCAGACAGTGGCTGCCATTGCAGTTTCGTGCAAAGTGTGTCGTGTCTTTAGCTAAAAAACTATTCGTTTCTTGAGCGTAGGAGCCAAGATTTTCATTCTACTTACTCGAAAGCATTAACTGAGAGCCACACCTAAAGAAAGCACGTAGTGGATATTGTTGATTAACAGACATGACCGACTGTTTATGCCCTTTCCAAGACAAACCGTAGAGTTAATATTCAAAAAACTATTTTAATATTCTTTATAGAGTTAATATGAAAAAAAACTGTTTTAAAAATACAAATGGCTAGGGTTAAAAGGATATCTAACAATCTTAAAACACAAGTGGTGCTAGGTGGGAAGGAGCTAGGTTGGCAGCCATTAGGTGAGATAGTATTTAATAGTTTTTTAAAATGTTTAGTCATTTATTTTGAGAAAAAGAGCAAGTGGGGGAGGGGCAGACACAGAGGGAAAGAGAATCCCAAGCGGGCTCCACTCTGCTAGTGCAGAGCCCGATTCAGGGCTCCAATCAATTCATAAACTGTGAGATTATGACCTGAGCCAAAATCCAGAGACAGACACTTAACCAACCGAGCCACCCAAGCGTCCTAAGGTAAGATAGTATCTTTGAGTATAACCTTAATATGACAATACAGAGAATAATCATTAGTTCTGCTGGACACACACACACACACACACACACACACACGTAATAATGAAATATTAAACACATAAAAATATTCTATTTAACATTTTGACCTTGAATAACTGCTGGACACTCTATAGAGACATAAAAGTGACATCAAAAATCTAGCCATGAATTTAAAGTTGCATTTTTGGGGGCGTCCGGGTGGCTCAGATGGTTAAGCATATGACTCTTGATTTTGGCTCAGTTCATGAGCCCGCAGTTCATGGGATGAAGCCCTGAGTCAGGCTCTGCTCTGACACTGTGGAACCCGCTTGGGACTCTCTCTTTCCCTCTCTCTCTGCCCCTCCTCTGCTCATGCTTTCTCTCTCTCAGTCTCTCTCTCTCTCTCTCTCAAAATAAACATAACAAGAAGATAAAGTTGTATTTTGGGGAAAAGAAAATTTTAAAACCCCGTTTTATAAAACACATTCTTAGAGCCAGTCAAGTGATATGAAAAATAAGATGAAGTATCTAAAGCAGCACTTATGGTAATGTAAATAGGATGTGAGTTACATACATAACAAATTTTTTAGCAGCCATATCTTTAAAAAGTAACATTTGCTAAAAAAAAATTAATTAAAAAAAATGGGGCACCTGGGTGGCTTAGTTGGTTGTGTTCAACTTCAGCCCAGGTCATGATCTTACAGTTCGTGAGCTCAAGCCTCACGTTGGGCTCTCTGCTGACAGTTCAGAGCCTGGAACCTGCTTCGGATTCTGTGTCTTCCTCTCTCTCTGACCCTCTCCTAATCATGTTCTGTCTCTCTGTCTCTCAAAAATAAATAAATGCTAAAAGGATTTTTTTAAGCAGCATTAAACAGATGAAAGTAATTTTAACAAAATTTATTTAACCCAATGTTTATAGCAGCACTATCGACGATAGCCAAAGCATGGAAAGGGTCCAAATGTCCATTGACTGATGAATAGATGAAGAAGATGTGGTGTAGATATACGATGGAATATTATTACTTGGTGATCAAAAAAAAAAAAATTAAATCTTGCCATTTGCAACAATGTGACGGAACTAGATTGTATTATGCTAAGTGAAATAAGTCAGTCAGAGAAAGACAAATATGTGATTTCTTTCACATGTGGAATTCAGGAAACAAAACAGATGAACATAAGGGGAGGGAAGCAAAAATAGTATAAAAACAGAGAGGGAGACAAACCATAAGGGACTCTTAAACACAGAGAACAAACTGGGTGGGGGGATAGGCTAAATGAGCCAGGATCATTAAGCAGGACATTCGTTGGGATGAGTACTGGGTGTTATATGTAAATGATGAATCATTAAGTTCTATTCCTGAAATAATTATTACACTATATGTTAACTAACTTGGATTTGAATTTAAAAAAAGGGATATAATGCCATCCTAGTTTTTAGTAATCTCTATATGCCTAGATACATGTCCACAAGGACATTACATAGCATTATTAATAATCTTGACATATTCGTACTGAGGATGACTTTAATATTCTTTTTTCCAGTCTACAGTATGTAAAATTTTGACACCAATGATCATTTTGTAATAAGAAAAGAACTTCTAATAATAAAAACATGTACAAACACATAATGGTACAATAAAAAAAATAAATTTTATTTAACCCAATATATCCAAAATACTATCATTCAACATGTAATCTGTATTAAAAATTATGTACAAGATACTGTACACTTTTTAAATAGAAAACTATGCATTCTCTATACATGTTAGACAAAATCTGATACTGTTGACGTTAACTCCATGAATGATAATTGTCTTAAGAAAAAATGACTCAAGTTTTTGGGGGAAATGGTGACAAGAATGACTTAAAATAGTTCTACACTGGATTTTTTCTTCTCTGAAATGATGTTAGAGTCAATGACAGAACTGCCCCTTTCAGTATTTTGATCTCTTAGTGATAGGGTAGGCAGTTAGTCAGACCTGAACTGGAAGCAAGGATGGTGATACAGGTTACACATTAGGAGCCTCAGGGTACAACATCCTGGCCTTAGGGCTTCCATGACCCCAGGGCTAAAAGACCAAGGGCCACAGGTGTAGAACATGCACTCTCCATTTCTACCTATGCCACAGGGTAACCCCAAGACTCATTACAATGCATTTGCATTATGGTTTTAGCCACCCGCTTCATGGTGAAGTATGCCATGACAGTTCCAGTACAAACCTTGTAGGGTACCCCCTTGTGGAAGGGGTTAAAAACTTCCCCTCCTGACCTGCTGGAGGAGTCCTGAAGATGGCTGCAAGTAGCCTCCATGAGAGCCCATCACCTCCATGACCGAAGACCCCCGCTCACGTACAAACAAAAGACCCCTGTAGCCTCAAGGGCAGTAGTCACCTGTGGGCCTGCCCACTCTCCTACCTTTAGAGTGCACTGTCCCTCACAAACTGCTTTGTGTTTGCTACTTTCCCTTCTGGCTATCTTTATTGGAGTGCAGATCCTCACATAAATCTTTCCTGGGGAACCCAAGAACACGAGAGCTCCATTCATACAATGCAGACTCTCCCACCCATAACATTGGTAAGTGATAAGTCAAACATAAGCCCACAAAACAGTTTAAATCACCAAATTTCGGTTAGGAAGTCAGTCTCTTTTCCCTATTGTATTATGGTGGCTCTGAGAGTTTTTGTCTCTTGCTTCTCGGGATGGTTAAACATTGCCCTGAAGGCCTAACTTACCACCTCATAAATTGTCTTTTAGGAAGGCAGATATAATAAGCAAATGATTTGCCTCATAAATAATTATACCTCATATTCAAATCTACACCTTAGAAGAGCTATTTTCCTTCCGAGAATTAGCAGATTTGTGCTACTTTATTTATTTATACATGTCATAAAGCTGAACGATCACTCTTCCAATACAAAGCAAGCAAATTTGCTGCACTTACATTAGTTGCAATTCACAAGTATTTGCACGGAGTATTTCAATAGGATTGAAATGGCTTTTCCTCCTATCAGTAGACTCGAGCGTATTCTTACACTAACAGCATGAGGGAGAGGAAGAATTGCACATTATCTTATATGTCTCTGTCTCATTTCAGACAATCCGTTTGCAAGCTGAAATGCTAATCTCTGAAAATGCTAGTGTCACAGGGAGGTGTGAGGGAGGTGTGTGCGGGTGTTACGCCTTTACTCTCCTCGGCTTGCTGCGGCTGGAAGACGAAGGTTGGAGTCAAAGAAGGGGTGATACTGAGGAAATGGAGTGTGAACGCTTACGTTAACTATGAAGGCTGTAGGCTCTTTTTGTGACTTAAGACACAAAGATTAATTTCACTAAGAGCCAAACACACCTCAGGAGTGCTTATCACTGCTCTTCAGAGAGGAAGTGGCCATTTTTTGTTATTGCAAAACAAACAAACAGTGCCTGTTTTTGTAGCCCTGACCTAAGCGTACTCTCACTGTATCTCTCTGTGTTTGCAAACCTCCTCCCTGGGTCCAGTAGCAGGTGTGAGGGAATTAAAAACAAAATGTTTACATGGAGCAGTCCCACTCCCATTTAAGAGCTCTGTTACCCTTTGAGTTCTTGGAAAGGCACAGCTGAGGTCAACAGCTTGATTCTGTGAAGCTGCCGCTGCCAACTGGCAGACATCTTTCAAGGTCATGGAAAGTCTGAAGAGTGAAAATAGATTTCTAGTCTTTTATTGTGAAGTTTAATATTTGTGTTCCATATCTGACATTTAGTATTTGCACTATTTTTAATATTTGTATATAATAAGTTGAATCCTGCCAAAGGTGCCATCAGGATAAAAGGGAGACCAAAAACTAGAAGTGTAAGTTTCAGTATGACTGAAGTTGAGGGAAAAAGAAACCTCCATCACAAAATGAGAGGTGTTGAACTACCAACATGGGCTTGTTTAGGGGGAGGGATTTTGCAACCAGGACCCTACGCATTTGCAAAACCTGGAGACTGGCTGAAAACAATGTCTTCCCCAAAGCTGGAGTCTTGTCGCCCCTCTTCGAATAAATCAACCCCGCAAGTAGAAGCTAACAACTAAACTTACATATTACGCAGTCACAGTTAAAAGCCGTGCCTCTAGGCACATAATTAGGTACCTTCTACAGTTCCATAAAGTGTTCCCAAATATGCTTTATTTTATCTTATTGATTTTACTTCACTTTTATTTGTGAAGCAATTTCTATCCCCAACATGGGGCTGGAACTCACCACTCCAAGATCAAGAGTTGCATGCTTTTCCGACTGAGCCAGATAGGCACCCCAAACATGTTTCATTTTAAGGTGGGCATTCTTGTTCAGTTTCTGAGGAAGTTCCTCATGAGGCCTTTTAAGAATTGAATCATTTGGAGGGCACCGGGGTAGCTCAGTTAGTTGAGCCTCTGACTCTTGATTTCAGCTCAGGTCATAATTTCATGGTTTGTGGGACTGAGCCCCTCATAGGGCTCTGTGTTGAGAGCAAGGAGCCTGCTTGGGATTCTTTCTCTTCTTCCCTCTCTGCCCCTCTCCCAAGTCTCTCTCTCTCTCTCTCTCTCTCTCTCTCTCTCTCTCTCTCAAATAAATAAATAAGCAAACAAACAACACAGAATTGAGTCATTTGGTGTATGGCCTTCTATAAAGTCATAGATGACATGTATTTGTCCCCGTGGGACTGGCAAGTATGAACAAAAAAGAAAGGGCCTACGGAACATACACTTATGATCACAAATAAGCTTGTTTTTCAAACTACAACTCATTTCAGACAGTCTAGTAAATACTGACGTATTTCCTCACATACAAAGTAAATCATATTACCCTCATTACAAGGATGGGTCACACCAACACAGGCTCCGTACAGATGAGGACACCCTCCTTTGTCCTCCCTCAGCCCTGGACTCCAACATGCAACAAACACACCCCACACATTCACATACCACAAATATAAACACGTGCATACACACCACACACATACACGTGCAAACCCCGACCCCCCATATACACATACAAATACCCACATGCCATTTCTTACGAGCATTTGACATGGCTTTTTGCCTCATGATTGTTTCTCCTCATGAAAAATCAGCTTCACCATTTACTGAAGTTGTTACGTAACTCGCTAAATCTTTCTAGACTATTTCCCCACATGAAATAAGGATAATAGCAATCTCATATAGTGTTATGAGGGTTAAAATAAGACAAATAAAATATGTGGTAAAATCGCTGGTACATGATAAGGACTCAGTAAATGCTGGAAATTGTTATTATTAGCTTACATCCATGGTTGTCTTTCTGACAGCTATTTCACTTCTTAAAATACTTTGGAGAAATACTATTTTACACACAAAGGACAATTTAGCTTGGTTATTATTACACGGATTTAACTTCTGTATTATATACTTTTTTTCATAGTAAACTCCTCGGAAATCTTCCCATCTCCATAATTTACGTGATAATCTGATCTTATTTCTGTTGCCAGAGAAGCCATCGGCAGGCTAAGAGGGGAGTTGTCTTCTGAGAAATATGTAGGACATGATTAAATAAACATATAAAAATTATAAATATATAAATATATTTATATAGGGGCCCCTAGGTGGCTCCGTTGGTTAAGGGTCTGACCCTTGATTTTGGCTCTCTACCCTCCCCCGTGTGTGCTCGCTCTCTCTTTCTCTCTCTCTCAAAATAAACAAATAGACTTTAAAAACTAGAGAAATAAATGCATTTATATAAATAATAAGTGATTATAGGACCAGAAATTTTGTGATCGCCAACGCGTAAGGCTCTGCACAGATGTTCAGTGACCCTGCTGATGAAAACGTCAATATACTGTCATATGCACTAAGCCTATGCCAAAATAATAGTAATAATAATAATGAAACACAAAGAGGTATTTAAACAGTCATACTACAAGTACTAATTTGCCAAGCACACATAAATGTATTTTTAGAGTTGTTTTTATTTTCAGTCATGCTCCTTTATAATATTGTCAAACACTAAGATGGTACTGAATAGACCAACTGGCTCAACGTACTTTCAGCTTGGTAATTTTCACTTCTAAGACTTTGGCTTTCAACCTAAGATTTTCTCCAGGCTGGTCCAACTAAGCTGCATGTCAGACTCAGTGAAAATGGTCATCTACACTGCAGGCTACTTAATAAGGAGCCAATAAAAGACAGTAGTTAGCCCCAGCCCTTTGGGAGCTTGTCCCATTAGTATGTGAGAGCCTGCAATTAGCAAAATGCACCTTATTACATGGAGTCTATTCCTCACAAGTCAAGTAAAATCCCTATCCAGTAAGTATTTTCCACAGAGTATAACCACTGCAATTTGGAGGAAAGAAATTCTGATCTTTTCTAAGACTCAGGCAACCTTGTTTTTTGATTTTAGTTGTTGTGGAGAATACAAATGTGAATGAACTTCCCACTGGTTTGGTTTGATGTTTGGGTCTCTGCAAGATAGTCTCTTTGGTACCATCAGCAATTTGCCCTGAAGACACCTTTAAAATACCCAAGCATCACTAGAGTCCAGTCAGTGTGGCCAAGGAGACCTACAATATCTCCCACTACTCTTTTTTCCCCAAATAGCATTCACACCGCTGCCAGATGGGTCTTTTTTTTTTAACAAAATATGGTGACATATGGGGATCTCACTCTATTAATTAAGATTCCTGAATGATTCCCCATTTTCTGTTTGATGAAGTCCAACTCCTAGATGTAGCCCACTGGAAACCACTGCTATTAACTGACAGAACCTCATGTCTAGGTATTCAGCCAGAGGCTCATAAAAAAAAAAAAAAAAAGCTAGGTAGCTTTTATGAGCTTACCGTTCAGAACTACTGGTAGTGCCTCAAACAACTAACTCGTTTTTCCTCCCTACCACCAACACTTCACCAGTCTGTATGAGTCAGCTAGAGCCACCATAGCAAGGTACACACACTGGGTGGTTTAAACAACGGAAACATATCCTCATTGTCCTAGAGATTAGAAAGTCCAGGGTCAAGGAGTTGCTGGGGTTGGCTCCTTCTGAGGGTTGTGAGGGAGAATTTTAATGAATCACTCTGATCTCTCCTTGATGTTCACATGGTATTCTCCTTTGTGGACCATTCTGTCTCCAAATTTCCCCTTTTTATAAGGACGCCAGCTGTGTTATATTAGGCTATACCCTAATAACCTCATTCTAACTTGGTAAAAACCTAATCTTGGGAAAGATCTAAATAAGGCCATATTCTGAAATATCAGGGACACTATTCAACCCATAAAACCATCTCTCTGCTTGGTCCCTCTGCCTCATCAGCTTTTCTCTGTTGGGTAAGTTATTATTGAACTATCGAAAACCTACTCAGACACGTCAACCTTAGGAAGCCTTCCTGGACTATCAGTTTTCACCTCTTTCTCCTCTGGGCTGCTCTGTGCCTTATGTGTCCTTGCATTTATTCCACTGATTGATTATTTCTTATTTTATACCTATATTATTAGTGTGTAAGTGTTTGTCTCTTGTATTAGAAAGCTTTGAGAGGCCAGGGTTTCCTAAGTATTCATTCTTAGCACTCAGAATAGTGCCTAGCACATAGTAAGAGTTCAATAAAAGCTTACTATATCGAAAAAAAGACAAAAATCAGGCACTGCTTCTAGTCCTTCAGATAAGTGTTATAAAAAGAAACACTTTACCTGTATACCAGGTTACAAATTGCTCTGAGAATAATAAACGTGGTGGGATCCCATCAGAAAACAATCCCTTTTGATTTATTCTTAGATGATTTAAAAATTATAAATGTCAACTATAATATAGTTTCTAAGAAAAAAAGAAATGTTCTCTGCCATTTGTTGCTTCCTACCAAGTGTTTTACATGATCAGTTTATTTTATGATTAAAAAAATATCTATACTCTTTAGATTTGGGAAAAAAAATAATTGGTTGCAGGTTTTTAAACAATTGGGGTTATGTTTTGCAAGAATTTGAGATGTATTTACAGTGTGGAGAGACAGCAAAGTCCAGCAGTTGGAAAGAGCTTCCTCATGTAGGTAAGCAGGCTGTCTGGCACATGGCTTTCTTCCACATGTTCTGCCATCTCAGTCGTTTGTACAATCAGGGAGTGAAAGAGGGTCCCCTCCCTTCCTCTGAGGCACACACAAGGCAACAGAGCAGACCTTCAGAATATTTGTGTCCAGAGGAAACAATAACTACTTGGGACCCTGAGGAAGCAGGAATTGGGCAAGGAACTTCCCACCACATCTCTAAATAATAGCAACACAAACAATGCCTAATCTGCAAAATCGTCCTTCTCTCTGGATGGGGATGGTTTAATAGCTTTGATTATCTTAAAAAACAAAACGTGGAAAAGTAAAATTTTGGTTATTTTCAAGTTTAGTACTTATGATGGATACAAGGGTCCTGAAATTTATAGAATTCATTGATTATCATATTGTGCCCTTGGTCTACTAATTTGCAGTTTAAAATAGTTTTCACATCACTTAGAGAAAAATGATCAATTTGAAGGTCCTGGAGACATCTTTGTTACTATTTTCTATATAGCACCACTCTTAGCACTTTTGCTATTTAACATTTTCAAACGAAAAGTGCCATGGAAAGAAGTTGTTGCTCTAATAATAGATACGGGGAGAAAGATACAAGATATAGGTTAAATGTGTATTTAACACATACATGTAAATTAGAAAAAAGCAATATTATGGTGTTTCAGACAATAAGACATATTCCTAGGTAAGAGTAAAAGGGGCCCAGGTGGGGCACCTGGGTGGCTCAATCAGTTGAAGCATCTGACCCGGAACCAGTTCATGATCTGACAGTTTGTGGGTTTGAGCAGGTGTGGGGCTCTGAGCTGACAGTGTAGAACCTGTTTGGGATTCTCTGTCTCCTTTGTTCTCTGCCCCTTCCCCACTGTGCATGTGTGTGCATGCCCAACATGTGCTCTGTCTCAAAAATAAACAAATAAACATTAAAAAAAACCAGAGTACTAATGAATTATTTAAGCAGATGTCTCTTGAGAAAAGAAAAACAATAAAACATACACATCTTTATATTTTCTAGCAGTGATTCCTTTTTTTTTTTGGAGACAGAGAGAGAGAGACAGATAGAGCATGAGCGGTGGAGTGGCAGAGAGAGAGGAAGACACAGAATCTGAAACAGGCTCCAGGCTCTGAGCTGTCAGCACAGAGCCCGATGTGGGCCTTAAACCACAGACTGTGAGAGCATGACCTAAGCTGAAGTCAGATATTTAACTGACTGAGCCAACCAGGCACCCATCTAAGTAGTGATTCTTCTAGTTCACATAAATATTTTTTTTTTTACATTCGTTGTTCAACACGGCAATAGAAATTATGTCAACCATTAGTTTGAAGAAAAACACATAATTCCAAAGTTTTTTATCAAAGATGACATTGAACCAACTTTTTAATGTAAACACCGTATTTTGTTCATCTCTAGCCTAAGCTTTTCAATTTACCAGCATTTCCTGGGGATATACTTTCCTTGAAGCTTGTTCAAAATTGTTGTTGACAGAACATGGGCTCATAATGACCTTCATGGCTTAAAGTACATTTCACTTGTCATGTATGTCCTTGCTTTTTTACCTTAAAAATCCTGGTTACATTCCATGCCTCCCCATTCTTCGATTTAACCATTTGCTTGATTTTGCACCAACATGCATAGGTTTACAGACACAGAGAAGCACAAAGTATATTTATACACATTGTAGGGCATGAATGTGTACATGTTAATATATACCCTACATTCTAGTGAAAGCACTATGATATAAGCAAGAATACTGGGAATTTGGAACCCTAGGATGACATTTATATCTGCCACACAGATGAGAGCCCTTGAGTAAGTCACAATACACGTCTTCAACCACCACTAGCATAATTTTGAAATGCACAGCCTTTCCAGCTCTTCCATTCTAAAATACAGACTTAGTATAAACTGTATATATTTGGACACAGTCTAGCTGAACATGAACTGATTTTAAGATACTAATAAATACTGGAAGCAAAGACTTGTAGACTCTGACCCTGTTTGCTTGTTGATAAAGTATAGCAAAGAACAGATGTAATTGCAGCATATTGATCACGTAGCTTATTAATATTGTTTGGATATCCTTAAAATTGACAGTAAAACAATTCATTTATTACAACAAAAAACACTTGCAAGTATGCTCTTCTTTAGCTATTTGCTTTGTTTTGGTTTTATTTTATGAAGAGATTGAGAAGGATATAAAATTGGAGATGGATTGGGAATAAAATGCGGTAAAGATATTTTAGAATAATAGCCGTGGCATTGTGAATTCCAGAGCAAAACGAAATGAATAAATTTGGAAGGAATTATATGAAGTCCTCATGTGAACTACATTCCACATTGAGTGATCACGTGAGACTACAATAGCAATAAAATGCACGAGATGATTACATCTCTTCTCTCCAATTTAGTTAGAAGAAGATATATATGCTTTATAATAAACTCACTTTATGGAGAGTCTGAGATACTGGCATAGTAAAAACGCCACGCATACACAGCACCCGATTTTGCTATGAACAACAAGATCAAAGAATCCAAGAACATTCATTTTTATCTCTCACTGCCATAAAACAGACATTGCAAAAAAGCAATCCTATGAGGTGCTGTTAATAGACATTTTGTTTTATGCTTCAGAAGGGAATTCCTTTTCTTTATTGAAAAACTAGTTTGAAATTATATAATTCTGACATTAAAAAACATTCTCTACCAAATTATGTATTCTTTGTTGTCCATATTCTCAAAATGGTTTCACCACCATTTTACCAATTTATTTTTAATTGTAAAATGCATTTCTGAAAGTATTAAAGGAACACCCTCTTTTAATGGGACATGATTTTATTCCACCAGTCTTATCTAGCCAGGGGCCAATTCTTTCCCTAAACACAACAAAAACAAATGAAACTATTTGTCTAGAAATTCTGTGAAACAGTAAACATTTGAATATGAAATGACCATTGAGAAAAGAAGCCTAAATTTTAAGTTTTTGTTGTATTAGATATAAAGCTTTGTATTAAGAGTGCACTTGGTTTAAGAAGCCATTTTATTTTATTTTATTTTATTTTTAATTTTTTTTAACGTTTATTTATTTTTGAGACAGAGAGAGACAGAGCATGAATGGGGGAGGGTCAGAGAGAGGGAGACACAGAATCTGAAACAGGCTCCAGGCTCTGAGCTGTCAACACAGAGCCCGATGCGGGGCTCGAACTCATGGACCGCGAGATCATGACCTGAGCCCAAGTCGGCGGCTTAACCAACTAAGCCACCCAGGCGCCCCTATTTTATTTTTTTAATATGAAATTTATGGTCAAATTGGTTTCCATACAACACCCAGTGCTCATCCCAACAGGTGCCCTCCTCAATACCCATCACCCACCCTCCACTCCCTCCCACCCCCCATCAACCCTCGGATTGTTTTCAGTTTTTAAGTCTCTTATGGTTTGGCTCCCTCCCTCTCTAACTTTTTATTTCTTTTCCTTTTTTTCTTTTTTTTTCTTTTTTTTCCTTCCCCACCCCCATGGTCTTAAGAAGCCATTTTAATTCATTATATACCTGCACGTTTGTCCTACAAATATATTTAACATTTGTCCCAACAGCAAAAATCCAGGTGTTGAGGCAAACCATATATTTTAAAGAGTAGAAATAATTGTTACTGATGTTATAAGATCATTGATTTTTTTGGGGGGGGGGTCAAGAAAAATAACTAGAACACTGTTCTAAGTGTTCAACACTTTTTAAATACTCATATTCTAAGAAAAGCTTCTTACTATTTGTTCTCAGCAGTATCTTTGACTGTCAAATGTCTTCAGAAAAATCTATTCCTAATACAAGATCACTTCAAACATCATAAAGCTCTAAATGGTAATCAAAGAGCTATAAATATCTTAACACTGAGTTGGCATCATGATGCCATTTGTTCAAATAGAGAACTGTAATATTTTCATTCTGTATTTTAAAAAAAATTCATTGAATGAACACTCTAATTAGATTTCTTGCATTTCAGTCTCAGTACTAATCAACTGACTTTAGGCAAATGCTTAAAACCTCAGTAATCCTTAGCTGTCTCATCTGTGGAAGGAGTCAAATAATCCCTCCTTGATGTGGCTACTTGTAGGCATTAAATGAGACTTTGGCACGTCAGTAGGTTCGTATATGTGCAGCACGTATTACATACCTGATCGCTTTTATAAATGTTGCCCTAGATTACAAGCCCAGATGACTATTGTTTTTTCCTTAAGGATCCTTTACCAATACAATGCAAAAGCTAAATCTTAATCATCACAAACTATGGTCACCCAACATTACTACTGCTTTGGAGAAAATGTTCATACATCACAAATATTCACGAGGAAGCTTATTTCATATCATAATCCCTATGGATGCTCTCTATAAAGTGATATTTTAAATGAGAGCTCAAAACTCCAGGGGGATCCAGTCATGAGGGACCCTCCCTCCATAGTTTTGTGAGTTTTACCTCCGGGAGCTCAAGGAGGGCTCACAGTAATTAGTGGTGAAAAAAAATCCCCTCCAGCTTCCAGCAGACAGACTGGGAACCTTGCCAGAGCACTCTGTTCTTCTTCTTAAGGCCTGCCCTCAGGAGAAACTAACTAACCAGATCCTAACCCACATCAGAGCCTAATTGGCCTAGGGAAAGGGAAATACTCAACTGCAGTCAGTTGTAATCATCCTGTCCCACCTAAGGGGGTGGGGGAAGACACTAAGACATTCTTGTGAAATTCACAGTTCAGAGGCATAGGGTCACTAAAAAGAAATATTAAAAAAGTGGGGGTGAGGTGCTCTTGGACATTAAAAGGATAGTAGAAGAAATAAAACACCCAATTGAAGGTTTGGATTGTAAAGATGAGGAGGTTTTCCAGGAGATAGAGCAAACCACAATGAAACATCAGTAGAAAATAATAGATGAGAAATTAGCTGATTAGTCCATTAGGAGTACATCAAAATAAAAGTTCCAGAAAAGGAGAACAAAAGAAATAGAGGGAAGGAAATTACCAAAGAAGTAATTCCAGAAAATTTTGCAGAAATTAGTGGCATGTATTTCAAGACTGAAAGAACCCAGAGTTCCCAGAGCCAGTTAATTCCAGAAACCCAATGATATACTCAGATTTCCCATATATTTATATTTTTAATTAAGTTCTCATAATTTGCTATCTTTTTAACCCCAAAATGTCAACAAGAATATTTCCATAAATGGTAAAAATTTTTGTCCATTGCTAAAGAAAAAAATTTGTGCTTCTGTGCATAGAAAGTTTAGCCCTATTTTGAACCAGTGCTAAATCAACAGTATATTCATTTAGAACAGCAAGGTAAACTACAACAGAAAACATTATGCAAGATAACCAAAATACAGATAAATATATATTTATCTAAATGAAACAGAATTTGAGAATAAAATATTTACCTTTGTTATATGAAATGCACTCCAGTCTACCCATCCTATTTTGTTTCAGCAGATAAATACAGCTATTGAGATCTCCTAAACTGATTTCACAATTTTCTGGGCTGTACGTTTTAATAAACACTGCCTTTTTTAGACTTACTATATGTTGAAACTCACTTACTTCAAGGATCCTTTTTACTGCGTTTTTTTTTTAAGTACTTCCTTTTTTTAAGTACTTCCTTCCTTCAAGGATCCTTTTTACTGAGTTTACTTTTTTTTAATACTAGGGAAATTATGGCAATATTGTAGATTATTACTGCTCAAAGGGTTTGGGGAGTGTTGAACACGAGGAGTACTCTTACAAATAAAGAGAGTAAATTAAGTTTGTTCTATTCTCAAACATGGTTTGCTTAGTTGAGATGGTGCTCAACACTTCTAATTCACTGCTTTCTTGACTTTAGTGGTGGTCTTCAAGAACATTATCAGTTGTTACAGTAATGTTGTGGGTTTGATTTACTGGTGGTCATTAGGCCTACCACCTGCCTTAGCAGATGTAGCTGAATCAATAGTATTCACAGTCTAGAGATTACAAAGCAGCGAATACTATTAACTTTTCTTTATGGAACCTAATGACCTTTACTAACATGTTTGCCAATTGTCAACACCTTAAACTTTACAGCTTCATAGATCATTTAATAAAGAAATTAGGGAATCAGAGAAGTAGCAGATTCTCTAATAGATGTTCACATTTCTTATAAACTTAAAACAGGATTTTTTTCTCTTTCTCAGTTAATAAGAATATTATTTTTTCTACTTCTTCCTGTATTCAATCTTCTAAATAAATGCATATCCACACCCGCTCTTAACTCACTTTTATGAATCCCTCAGGTTAATATTTTTCTAGACATTACTGTGTCAACACAGTGAATTCATTTCATCTTAGTGAAATTCTAGAATTATCTTAGGGAACATCAGTCCTCTTTAAGTTTGATGAAAGAAAACAATTAAAATCGTGATCAACAAGCATAGAATGATAAGAACATAAAAGGGTGAAGTCAGAGGTGATAATAATCTGAAGACAAAATCCAAATGAAACGAGGGTATAATGTAAGTTTATCTAATTAACGTCTCAGAATTCCCAGAGGGTCCTGTCTACTTTTTCCTTCCCCTCAGTTTTTAGTTTAAGTGTATACTGGCAATTTTGCATATCTGTTTTTGTGTTTCTATGGTCTCTATTGTTTCGCTCACCATAAATTCTTCTTCCCTGTTCCTTCAGTTTAAAGACTAAAAGACATTTCCGGTTTTCTGCTTCTTGGGGGAAAAAAAGGGTAAATTTTGTTACGTTTAGATTATTTCCCTCAATTTACCATTTAATGGGCCAACTGTCCCAGGAAGGCAAAAGTTTGTGACTCGTAGTCCACATCGTCACTGTCAAATCTAGCGACACCAACCACTTAGAGTTATTAAACCAAAAGTAAAGTAAAACTGAGTTCCTTTCCACTAGCTACATTTCATGCGCTGAAAATCCACTTGTGGCTAGCAGCCATTGTGCTGGACACCACAGATGGAGAACATTTTCATTACTGTAAAAAGCCCTGTTCGTCAGCACTACTCTGCATTAATCCTGTAGTTTATGAAGAGGGACAGGGAATCCCAATGGCTATCTTCAAACATCAGTTAAAGGTCAGGGATCCTTTAAGACCTGAGAAAAACAGTTGAATAATCTCTACAGAAGCAAATCGATTCCTGAAAAGTAAAAAACGGAAAACAAAAGGAAAATAAAGTTTCCGAAATGGAGTGCGAACAGTTTGAATGATTTTTTTTTTCAGTTCAATTTACTGAATCAACTCATTAAATTGGCCCATGGAATATTATAGGTGTGCTACAAAGTCCTGTATGACCTACGTATCACCAGTGACAGAAGGTTGTGAGGGAAGCAATATTTACCTGCTTCACTAAGAAAATCACAAATAATTTTTTGATGTTCCCTCTACAATACACGCTCAGAGAATTGTTTTCAGACTTCAAAAGAATTTGAGCCTCAAACGCCACCTTGTACCTTATAAACAAATTATTCTCCACCATATTAAAAAGCCTTTGGCATGTTCAATTCTACTCAAAGCAAATCTAGTAAATACCTCCTATGAGCAATACTCTTGCCTAGAAGAACAGTGGTGAGCTTAACAAATTCCTTTTGATGAGAATCATGATCCAAGAGACGTGGCCTGAGCTGAAATAACACAGAGGCAATACTTGTAAAGAGGCTAAATGAATAGACAGAATCAAAAAGTGAGAAAATCATTTTCAAATTGAGGAAGCAAGAGTGGCAGGAATGGCTTCAGAAGGATTTTGAGGCAAGTGGTGAAGATGGAGGAGGTCTGTGGACCATCCCAGGCAGAGAGAGAACAGCATGAGCCGAAAGCCCAGTGTGGGGCCTGCAAGCAGAACTCCTCTGGCCTCTCTGAGTCCTGGTCACCGACAGTCCTTGTGGAAGGGAGCTGGGGACAGGTAACTCGGGGCTGTGTTGAAGACAGTCTTGAATAAAAGAGTCACGTGCATCACCTTTGTTTTGTTGTTGATGATGAGCAGGATTAAGAGGGGCAAATCCAGAATAAAGAGATAATGGAAAAATCTGCATGCTTTTAATATCCGGCCCGTCCTACAAATCTACGCTAGGGGCAACATCAACACAGCAACTGAAATGTTTAGCACGTTACAGTGTATGAAATGTTTTCGTATTCAAGATCTCATTCAATAAATCCCTTAAAATCTATGTGAAGTACACCTTATTATCTCTATTTTAGAAAAGATGTAAGTACAGCTCAAAATTATATACCTTGCCCCATTCACAAAATAACTAGCAGAAGTTACATGAAAAAAAAAAAGGTTTCCAGTTGTCAAATGTTCTTCTTTTTCTACTACACCAGTGGTTCTCACACTGTTTTGCTTTCAGGACCCTTCACACCATTAAAATGTATCAAGGACCCCAAAGAAGTTTTGTTTATGTGGGCTTTCTCAAAGTTTATTATGAAACTGAAAATTTAGCAGATTTTTACCAAAATATAACTTTATTTTCAAAACAACAAAAAATGTTACTAGAAGAGTGACATTTTTCCATGTTTGCCAAATCTCCCTAAAAAACTGGCTTAAGAAAAGACACCTGGATTCTCATATCAGCTTCTGCTCAATCCATCAAAAATATTTTTTTTGGTTAGAGTACACAAAGAAAATCCAGCTTCATACCAACATGTGGATAGGTAAGCGAAGAGCATGTCATTAGTTTTCGTAGATTTTATATATTTTCCCCTTTGATATTATACCAAAACCTCAATCAAAAGGTGGTTCCTTGAAGGTTAGCCCTGAGGAATTTGAAACTGTATCGGGGAATGTTTTATACTTAGTTTGAAATCCATTGGTCTATACTGCATGCTGAATGACTCCTTTATTCATAAATGATTCTGTAACATGAAGCATTGACCATATAGAAAATATTGGCTCACTGAATTATGCAGCTTCTAAATGCGGACACATTTTTTTACATGAGATAAAAAAAAAGGAAAAAAAAAAGAAATGCATCTGTTAATATCATTGAACTCTTTTAAGTACTTTTAAGCTATACTGGTAAATAAGAACTTTTCCAAAATTATAATTTTCTCTTGAAAGCTTGAATTTCATCATTGGAAACAAATTCTGTCAGTTGTTCTCCTTGAAACGACATGCTTCATTAGTGACTTCATTGGTTTTCAAGAAAATGTCTGCCAAATACCCAAGTCTGAATAACTATAATTTGTTTGTCCATGTTTCTTTCAAGTAAAAAGGTGTTTAATGAAAAACAGTGACCAGTTCAGCTTACAACTCAATCACACAGATGCTTTTCCTCAGGATTACCATCAACCATCAGACTTCAGGATGCAGCATGGGCTTTATACATTTTATTTTGACCCACAAAATATAAAAGAGATGAGCACTTAAGGGTAAAATTCTAACAAAAGTTATAAATTCCACCTTTTAATCAAGGACAATCTTCACTGAAATTGACATATATATGTATATAAACAAATATATATGTATGGATGTGTACATACACACACACACACACACACACAAACACATACTCATGTATTTACACTGATAGTGCAAAAGTGATGGCGCAAAATTGCTAGTGCCTTGACATAAATTGAGACAGAGACACTGGATAGCAAGTAATACCATGAATACCAGCAGAGTTTGCTATCACCACCTTGATTCATGTAAGGTACCAGCAGTTTTGCTCCCATTACTTTCGCACTTTCAGTGTGAATGTCAACACGTGAAAAGGCAAACAGAAACTTAATATTGTCCAGAAAATAGGTCTGACCTTGCTAAATCAGTCTTGGGAACCCACTGATGTCTATGACCCGTACTCTAAAACTATCGCATGTATACACGTCTTGCTTTTCCTCCTTAATTTCTTGTGTTTTACATGAGAAAAGATAGTCACTACATAGTATCTTGCTGAAAATACTATTTAGTACATTAGAAATTACCAACCAGAAGGTAAATGAGTAGGCTTATTAAGCAGTTTATTTGTAGCAAAACTCAAGTTGGTCCAAACACACTATTATGGATTGAATACCTGGGCCCTGCCCCAAATTCATATGTTGAAGCCCTAAACCTCACGTGGTTATATTTGGAAATGAGATAATTTCTTAAAAAGTAATTAGGTTAAATGGGGTCATAAGGGTGGGGTCCTGATCAGATAGCAGTAGTGTTTTATATGAAGAAACACTAGAGAGCTTATTTTTGTTTTCTTTGCAATGTGAGGACACAGTGAGAATACCATCTGCAAGCCAGGAAGAGTTCACACCAGAAAAAGATTGACCATCCTGGACCTTGATCTAGGACTCCAATATCCATAACTATGGGAAAATAAATTTCTATTATTTAAGCCACCCAGTATTTAAAGTATGGCCTTTTGTTCTATGGAATTTTGTATCTACCTCATGGTATTTTGTTATGAGTAACACACCCACTTGATTTTGTAATTCATGAAAACCCAGTCAAAGCCCTGGGATTTTACTTGTTAAATATATATATATATATATATATATATATATATATATATATTCAAGTACAGCCACATATATATGCAACCATATATATATATATATATATACACACACACATACATATATATATATATATATGGTTGTACTTGAATGCAAAATAGGCTTTTGAAAAAAGCTAAATTTCAAATACCTAAAGCAATGAGTTGTTTGTACTAAATTTACATATTGGTTCAGCTCTAACATTAGGAAGTTAGATTATATGAGTTACTTTCCTTAATGCCCCATGTATGCCAAGAACAAGACCATATTAGCTTGAAGAGTCTGGATATATTTTTCAGAATCAATACTTGTTCTTTAGCAGTGACACAGTAGCAGACAATTGCATAATGAAGCTGTCTGTCTTTATTTACACAATGTATTTTTGTATTCACTAGGCCAGAAAGAATAGTTCTGTGTAGCAGCTGTCATTGTATTTTTTGCTTATCTCAGTCCTGTCTGCCAGTGTTATAATTCACCAGCTGACACCCGCCTTGGCAGAAACCAAGGGCAGTGATTTCATGCCAAAGCAACAACGGGGCTCTGAACTCTTGACACAATTCATCTTAGTTCTAGTTAGTAAAGGGGGATTCTTTGAGTTTTCTCTCCCTTCTGTTGAAGCATCTCGCTGCTGGAAAGGGAGAGGGAGAGGGAGGAGGGTGAAGGGGGTGGTGCTGGGATGGAAATGAACACTGAGAAACAGTTATGGCTCTGTCTGGTGCAGTGGAACAGGGTCACAGGAAGACAGGGCCAGTTGTGAGGGATAAAGGCTGAACGCCCAGATAATGAAATTCCTGCTTGTTTGATTTTGCAGAGTTGGAAGGATATGAGAGCACATTTGGTATCCAAAAATACACTTCTGTTCAACTCACACTATTTGGAGGTTCAAAGTGTAATTTCTGGCACTTTCTGATTTAGGAAGCTTAGACTTGGGCATGAAGGCAGTTGATTGTAGTCATCAAAAATAGCCCTTTTTTGGTTGTGAATACTAAATAAAATAGAAAATACACTTGTTCAAGTTTAATTTGTAGCCAATAATGTTCATAGTTCATATAGGTCTTATTCTGCAGGTAGGCTTCAGAGTGTAGACAGTATCGAACCTGAGGAGAAGCACTGGCCAGATAAACAATTTTTAACAAGCCTTTCCTTTTCATAGTAAAAAAAAAAAAAAAGGCATGTACCAGAATCCCCTAGATTTCCCGCAATATACCTAGAATAAGAACCGTACTTTCCATCCTATTTCCTGACACAGAGTGTAACACAATGGGCAAAGTAAAATACACAAATGAGAAAACAAAGTAGATAATTGAGGCCTTTGACTATCACGTTAGTGTCAATTATTTTAATGTGTCAGCCAAAACAAGTTTAAAGGCAGAAAGATTAAACTAAGTGCCTCTGTTTTCCTTTCTTTTCTGTGTATTGACATCATCTGATTAATAAAGTTAGCAACAAGAGGTTTGCTTTAAAAGTAACTGATATCCTGTGTATTTAAAAAAAAAAAAGGCTGGCATTTCTTGGCAATCCAGAGGACAGTTACTGATGGGCCCCCTACGTTATTACAGAATATATTGAGTTGTTTCAGATTGTGATCTTGGCATTATGTTACTGGCACAACTCCAAATGTGGAGAAAGCTTATATGTCAATATTGCAACTTACTAGGAATAACAAAAACAAAAAGAATAATAATTCACCAAAATGTTTTAAATAAAACTACAACATTGGGTCATATAGCAATAGACCAATAATGGAACAGCGATCACTGAATAAGAAACAGAATATTGGTTTCATATGTTTTTCTCACTACAGAGTTGACATCACAGCATTAAACAATGCCAGGTTTTCTTGATAAAGAACAATTTACAGGAAGTCTTTGGCCATGTATTCTCTTAAAAAGATAATCCTTATTTGAAGAAAGATATTTTGCAGGGGCGCCTGGGTGGCTTGGTCGGTTGAGCGTCCGACTTCGGCTCAGGTCATGATCTCACGGTCCGTGAGTTCGAGCCCTGCGTCGGGCTCTGTGCTGACCGCTCAGAGCCTGGAGCCTGTTTCGGATTCTGTGTCTCCCTCTCTCTCTGCCCCTCCCCTGTTCATGCTCTGTCTGTCTCTGTCTCAAAAATAAATAAATGTTAAAAAAAAAAAAAGAAAGATATTTGCAAACATTAGTTTTTACCTTGAAACTCATAAAATAATGTTAAAAGTCAGTGACAGACCATACCTACCCCAAAAGAAAAGAACAACCTCCTTCCCATCGGACCTCTACAAAAACCAAGGCTGAACATCTACAAGATGTTGGCAAGAATATTTAGTTAGGACTGGACTTAAACACTGATAGACACATTTGGGCAGAAATGTCAAGTTGTGAAAAAAAAAAAAAAGAGAAGTGGGCCACACAAGATGACAAAACAGCTTTGAGGAAAGCAGTTAGCGGTGATTGGGCCAGGAGTCAGCACTGACCTAATAGTAGCATCTCTGGCTCCCAGTCGGAAACTGGACTCTAGCCACAACTGGAGGCTCTGGGTGGTCACCTGAGCAAAGAGAAGTCAAGGAAAATGGATGGATCTACCCTTCTCCAAGCCTCCCTGCTGATCCTCATGGCAAAGTTGGAAAACAGTCAACCAGAGCTGTTCCTGGCCCTCCAACCAAATCTAGCCCAGGGACATGTGTAGTTGGCCCACAACAAGTTAGGAAACAAAAACTGAATACGTTGTCAACATTTAAAAATCAGGAAATTACACATAGAAATATAAATTCCCAGATTCACCTTTAAAAAAAAAATTGGCCAGTCTGATAAAACTAAGATTCTCAAAAGCTCACGTTTATCTGTCTTCCTATATGCCCCTATCTTTACACTGCTTTTTTGATTCCCATCCAAGCTGCTTCAATCATTTATCTGATCCACCTGCTGGCCTGTAAACATTTGAATTGTGAATTATGAGTTATTAAATAGTTCTGCATGTATGTTCAATAATGAGACTGAATTTTTTTATATTGTCCTAGTCTAGGGTGCATGTTAAGGCTACATTAAATTAATTTGACAGCATTTTCTCTATTGTTTTCTTAAACGTACGTTTTATAGTATAGGGATTGTCTGTTCCTTTTAAGTTTGATAAATTTATCTTTAAAACAACTTAAAACTAGTTTATTTTGAAATAAATAATTTTTAACTAATGATTTTATTTTTTCCTTATTCAATTTTGTTTACTTGTATTTTTCTAGAAAATTATTTTGTATTCATTTGCTAATTTATTGGGGCAATTATCTTGATTTTAAATATTTATCTTAGCAGTGACTGACTGGCTCAGTTGGTAGAGCATGTAACTCTTAATCTCCGGGTGGTAAATTTGAACTCCAGGTTGGGCATAGCAATTTACTTAAAAAAATAAAATAAAAAATAATAAAAATTTATCTTATAATACATTAAAATATCCACTCTATAGTTATAGCTCATACTTTTTTCATGTCAATTTTACTATAGCTTTGTCTGTTTCGTTCATCTTTTCAAAAACCACATTTTTTTTCTTGAAACATTTCTAGAAGTTCTATTATTGTTGGGTTTTGTTCATTTTAATAATTTGTACACTTATTTTTATTATTTTTTGTGTTCTAGTTCTTGAGTTGATCCTAGCACTTCAATACTTAAATAATTTATTTTCCAATTTTATTAGATTTTAAATAACATAGCTTAAAGTTATAAATCTATTTCTAAAGCTTGGACTTAGGGCACAGTTGGACTATCTGGTCCACAGGTGCATCCCACAATTTTTATATAATATTTTCAATTTCTTTTAGTTCATACTTTTTAATTTTCAGTGATATATTTTAAACTATAAATTGTTTAATTTTATTTTCTTTTTTTAGAAGAATCGAATAAGGGAATTAACCATTTTATATGTTAATTTCTGATTTAATTAAATTGTGGTCAGAGAAACTAGTCTGTACATTATAATATTCTCTAGAAATTTTGTAGTTCGTAGCCTTATAAAGGTTCAGTTTTTTGAGTCCATTTGAGCTGGAAAAAATAATATATATATATGTAAATATGTGTGTGTGTGTGTATATATATATATATATAATCTATGAAATCTAATAATATATATTCCATTCCTAATTTTATTGTTTGAATCTTGTATAGGCTTACTAAATTTCTGTCAGTTCAATCTATTGGTTCCTACAACATGTTAAAGTCTATTGCTATAATTATTGTTTGGCAGTTTCCCCTTGAAATTTTATCCATTTTGTATTAATTTGAGGTCTTATTGCTATATGCAAACATAAATAATTACCATTTTTTGCCAGAAGTTTATTTATAAGCATCTACTATCCTTAGCTATGCCTATTAGTCCCTTTTTCTTTAAATTTTATTTTGTCTGGTATTAACATTGCTCTATCTACTTAACTGGTTAGAATTTTATGCTTTATCTTTTTATATCTCTTTATTTTCAGCAATTTGAGTCATATGGTTTAAATATATCTCAACAATAATATGTAACAGTCTCTTTATTCATTTTGAAATTCTAATCGACTTTTCTTTAGTCACAGATATAATCCATTTATATTTATTGAAATTACTGGTACCTTTGATTTTATTTCTACCATCCTTTTCCTGTTTTATATGCTTTTTTAAATCTTTTTAAAATTGATTTCTTAATGTTTATTTATTTTTGAGAGACAGATTGAGAGAGAGAGAGAGAGAGAGAGAGGGAGCTCAAGTGGGGGAGGGGCAAAGAGAGAGGGAGACACAGAATCCAAAGCAGGCTCCAGGCTCTGAGCTGCCAGCACAGAGCCTGACATGGGGCTCGAACTCACAGACCGTGAAGTCATGACCTGAGCCAAAGTCTGTTGCTCCACTGACTGAGCCACCCCCGCACCCTACTTTTTAAATCTTTTTTAAAAATCTTCTGACAGTTTAGAAGCTACAAATTACATATTAAAAAATAACTAATACATATATAATACATCACATATTATGTATATACATATAAATACATAAATTTTTTTATTATTGTTTGGAATTATACATTTTTAAAAACAAAAATGTTTATTTTTATAGTCAATTACCTTTATCACTAGTTTCTAAATTTACTGATTTGTGAATAACTTCAAATGTATGCTGTTCCTTCTTTCTAGGTACATTCTTTCTAGGTACATTCTGAAGTACATTCTTCAGTAATTTTTCATTAAAAAATCTGTAAGTTATATAAATCATCCCCTATTTATGTTTGCAAGTGTCTATTTCACATACAATTTTGAAGACAGTTAGCTGGGTAGAAATACCAGGTTGACTGTTTTATTCTTGTATGACTTTTAAGACACTACTTCTTCAACTTCAGTTAATTTTTAATCTCAATGAGAAATAAATTGTTAGTTTAATTATTGTTTCTTTGTAGGTTTCTCAGTCAGGTTTCTGCTTCAGTAATATTACATAATAAAACAACCGTAATATCTCAGTGACATAACACAGCATTCTTTTACTTCATACATACAGGTCTGTACAGTGATTGCAATTCACCTGATACTGGCCAGACTTGTATGGGCCTAGCTGGTTCCAAGACTACAGTTATGTTCAGTTGTGTTTCTCCTGTCTTTATCCTAGGATCTAAGCTGAAGCAATAGCCTATCTTGGACATGCTCTTCATGAGAGAGTTCAAACTGAAGAAAGCTTTATGCTTAGAGTTTATACATGTTATTCTACCCATATTCCATTGTCCAGGTCCAAGATAAAGGGGCCAAGGGAGTATACACCACCCACACCGGCAAGCGTAGCGAGGAAAGATTTGTAAGCAAATAATACCACCTGCTACAAGAGGTAAACTCTCTTCCCTCTTGGAGCCTTGACTTTCTTTTGATCTATTACAATCATTATTTGTTCTTTATTCAATGAACTGTTTGACAGTTGGTATGAACCTTTTAATGTAGAGCTCATATCTTTTTTCAATTCTAGAAAATTGCCATGCATTACCTCCTTCAATCTTGTTTATGGGGCATTCCTTTTGTTAACTTCTGGAATTTCTTGTAAACATCTGTGGGCCTTTTCACCCTACCTTCCATGTGTCTTAGCTTCTCTTTTCTTTTTTTAAAGTTATTTCTTTGCTTCATTACATTCTGGACAAATGACTGGGTTATCTATCAAGTATTATTTTGTGTCTAGTTTGAAGTAGTTTATTGACTTTTTTCAACTTAGCAAATGTATCATTTTTAGTACTCCTAATTTTTTTTTCCCTTTGGCCACTGTTTGTTGTTTTACTTCTGCCTGCTTTTAGTGGGGTATTGTTGTTGTTTGTTTGATTTGCTATTTCTCTTCACTCTGAAGCTTGTCTGCATCTCCTCCCATTCTTATCTTCTTTTCTCCCTGTTAGTAAAAGAGAAATCTCTCCTTCTGCCCAAATCTAATTTTTTAAAATTGTCTCTAGATCTCATTCTTTTCTGCCTCCTCAGCGCCTTCTGTGTATGACTGTTTTGTTTTTTTCTTTTTACTTGTTTATAAACTCTGTTTCTACTATGTCTTAACTTCTAGTCTTTAACAATATTCAAGTCTAGCTGATCTTTAAAAATCAAACAAATCTTACATCCTGCTTGATTTTATCTTCCTGTTTCTCTTCATAGTTAATATTGGAAAACAGCATCTTCTGTCTGCCTTTAGCTCACCCACCAATACCTTTGTAAAAACTAGGAAAAGTTGCCCATTCCTTAGGGTGTATTTACCTTCTTCCAAGGCACATGACTCCAGGTGAACCAAGTACGTATGTTTAGCCACACCTACCTACTTGCCTGGGAGTTCTTATGCAAGACACTCCCTGGATAACAATATTCAATGACCCCTCACAACCCAATCAATCTCAAATTCCTAAAGTCTGGCTACTGTCTCTACTGCACATTGAAAGTACCACCCAAGAGTCACCAACGACCATCAGTATGCTAAATCTCAATAAGTCTTTATTATTCTTTCATTGCCCACTCTCTCTGCAGAATTCGATGCCAGTGACTACTTTCTCTCACTTTTATCTGAAATCTCCTTACCTCTTGATTTTTAGGGCTCTAATCTTCTGGATTTCTATCTATCCTTTACCTGCAGTCTCCATTTCCTCTGCCTACTCCTTAAATGTTAAGTTTTCCCAGTTCTATATTTTTTAGCCCATCTTGTATACATTTTCCTGATTTATCTCATCCTCTTCCACAGATTCAACTAACATCTGGTAAATTTCAGATCTTCATCTCTCACCCACATCTGAACTAAGCCCCAACCATTCAAGGTATGTATGTCTGATCTTGGGTTAACCACAGGTATTTACATTAGATGTGTCAAAATAACCTCACTGTCTTCTGTGTAAAATCTCATGCTCTTCTGAACAGCACGTGCTGCTTTTTGGCACCACTATTCACCCTGTTGTCAAAGCCAGAAACCTAGAATCTCATCTCTCACTCTTCACATCCTCAAACCACTGAGTCATGTAAACCATTCTACCTCTTAAATAGTCCTTGACTCTGACCCATTTCTCCATTCCTGTTGCCACTGCCTCACTCAGGCCTCATTCTGGATTGCAACAAACCCTCACAGCCAGCCTCCCAACACTCTTACCCATTTGCAATGCAATCTCTACACTGCAGCCAGACCTTGTTTTCCACTGTGATAATCTAAGTATTCTACTGGTTAAGCTCCTCCTCTAATTTCACAGTGCAATCAAATCTAAAACCATTACCCTGAATATGAGGCTTTTCATAGTTGACTCCCTATAAACCTTTTCTTGCAGCATTCTCCACATTGCACTCTGTGTTCTAGTTATACTGATATACTTGTAGGTCCATCACTCTTCTATTTTAGCACATGCTGGTCCCACACCTTCACTTGTTCTGGATAATGACCACCATCTTGAAGGCTGAACAAAAGGGCCATCTCTCCTGGGGACCCTTCTTGAACTCTTTCTTATGATGTGTCAGAGAAACCTGCTTACATCTACTAAAATACACATAACAGCCTATTATAACCATATTTACACATCCTGCTTCTTCAAGTCTATTGTGATCTCTTAGTCATCTGTTTCTTATGTCAAAAAAATACAGTATATAATTACCTGTCATAATAGATGCTGACTATCATGAATAAAGTAATAGTTAATTGAAATAATGCAATGCAATATAGCATGTAAAAGTTCTTGATATCTATGAGCTATACAAATAATTTATTATGTGAAATAAGTAGTATTTTAAGATGGTAGATGAGGAAGCTAAACAGATCATGATGGCATTGGATGTTAACAGGGAGTCTGAAAGAGGTGAGAATGACCAAACATATGAGCATTTAAAACAAAGTTCTTTTGGGGCGCCTGGGTGGCTCAGTCAGTTAAGCACCTGATCTTGGATTCAGCTGAGGTCATGATCGCCCGGTTCATGGGTTCAAGCCCTGCATCAGGCTCCACACTGAGAGTGAAGCGCCTGGTTAAGATTCTCTCTTTCTCTTGCTCTATCTCTCTCAAAATAAATAAATCAACTTAAAAAAAAAGAAGTTCTTTTAGTTTCCCCACTGTCATGCAATAGTGTTCTGAAAGGCATCAGTAGGCACTTTCCTCAAGTGATATTTATTCATTTTTTAAAACTCCTTGTGTATTAAGGCAACAACTCGTAAGAGGGGTTTTTTTTTTTGGCAGGTAAAAGAAATGTGTATGATGACTTTGATGATACAGTAACCAAGGTGAGAATTTTATTGAATTCTTCTTTTAAAACTGACACAAATTTACAAACAGTGGAGTCAAATAGCTCTACGTTTCTTTTTCTTCTTCATCATAAAGGGAGCTTTCTAGTTACCTGCCAGAAAAGTAATAGGTCCAAATGTGTCCTCTTTTGGAAAAAAAAAATGTGTCTTCTTCTCGATCAGATGATCAGTCCTGGTATGATACTAAAATCACCAGACTTCATTGATCATTGGTTTAAGAGCACTTGATGCTTTGTAATACACTAAATAGAAGATGACGCTTAAAGTCAGTTATTTTCAAATGTGTTTCTCCTGTGCTTCTGCCTTAGAAGCAGAAGAAAGAACACAAAACTGAAGACTGTCTGCAAACCTTCACATCCTTTGTAAAGGGGTTAAGAGGAAGAAAGGCAGAGAAAGTACATCCATTCAAGTAGAATTTTATATTGAATATGTGATTTTCTTTCATTGGCAAAAAAGATCACTCCATTAGATTTGTAAATTAATACAAGTAAAATAAAAAATAACTTTAAACATTTTTGTGTGGCAAGATAAATATTTTGAGATGCTAACAGGTGTTTTTTTTTTCTTTTTTCTTAAGGCTTGGTGTTTTCAGTTTTTCCTCCTTTCCATTCTAGCAGCCTATTCAGTGTGCTCATTTTTTCGGAGATGAATGTGACAGGATGAACAAGTGAGAAAAGGAGAATCTTCTGGAGTTTATTTCCAAAATCCCAAGGCCTTAGGGAGATGGAGAAAACTTAGGACACAGACAAATTTGAGTGAGAAACCTCTGATGTGAAAGAATGAAGTCTCTTCTCTCCAGAAGGGCATCTCGTGAGAGCAGAGCTATTAACAGGTGGTGTGGAGGGAGAGGTCTGGAGTGAGATAAGGACACAGAGATGAGGAATATTGCTGCAGAGGGCCTCATTCTCAGCTTTTTAGCACTGTGGAAGCTGAATCTGCATCAGCAGATATTCAGTGTCACTGATCCCCAGTGCTTTGGGACTAACAGAGCACTGAATGGTCATATGCCCAGCCCTCATTTGCCCCATAGGCACCGAGGTCAACAAGGCTGAGGACCATTCTCTCCAACTGCCTGCTGCTGTATTGGCAGAGCTCTCTTCTCTGCTATCACTTCCCTGAATGTGTGCTCCCAACATGGGACTCCATCTCATGAAATGTGAGATCATGACCTGAGCCCAAATCAAGAGACGGACACTTAACAGACTGAGCCACCCACATACCCCTTTATATTTCCTTTATAGACATTTTACATAGCTATTATGGTATAGTATTTTCTTTCTAGATATGATATTCTGTTTACCAGGAGAAATGGCATACTGGGCACCCAGAAACCTATTTGGTTAGCTCACCCAGTGTTTTAAATAGAATTAGTTACCAAAACTTACATATTTAAGATTTCAAATGAAAACCCAGATTTTGGAGTATTTGTGTAAACCTAGATGATCTGACAACTTTGGGGCCATTCTCGCATGGCAGCACTTAACTGCAGCTGAGTAGATCCTGGTGCATTAAGACAAGGCAAGTGTTCTTCAGCCACTCTGCCCACAATCATTTTATTCATTTCCTTTCCTCTCTGGAGCCTTGAAGCATTTGAGTTTAAGAATGCTTGCATGAGGAAGTTTAATATCCCTTCCAAGAATTATCTAGCCTTTCAATTTCAAGATGAAATATGGCACATTAATAAATACTTGCTACACACACACACACACACACACACACACATGCTTAAATAAAAATGCAAACTATACATATAATCATGAATCAAATCATCCTCAAGTCTGAATTATTACAAGGGAGACATATTTCCTATATTGAAAACCCTCAAAGATTTGAAATATATGGAATGCATAGGGAGAAGGGACAGCATATGTGCGCCTGGAATATAATAAGTGAATCAAAGAAAACATTTCACAAAGAGATTCTAAAAGAATAGCCTGCATTCATTCCCCTTAGAAAAATGAGTGCCCATGTAAAGCAATAGGGAAGGTTCTGAGATACAGAATAAGGACAAAAGCCCATCTTCGGGTTAGTATACCTGTGACAACTTATTGACACTTCATTCAAGAATTCAGCTCTTGGGGCACCTGGATGGCTCAATCAGTTAACCACCTGACTCTTGATCTGGACTCAGGTCATGATCTCGGGGTTTGTGAGATGGGGTCTGTGTCAGGCTCTGCGATGATAGCATAGAACCTGCGTGGGATTCTCTCTCTCTCTCTCTCTCTCTGCCCCTCCCCCACGTGAGCACACGCATGCGCGCGCGCGCGCGTGCGCGCGCGCGCACACACACACACACACTCTCTCAAAATACATAAATAAATTTTAAAAAATTCAGCTCTTGGTTTATGAAATTTTCCAAGAGAACAGTTAAAAAGATCAGTTCCTGAGAAGAATGTTCCCTTCCTAAATTCATAAGAATTCCAGTCATTTGAGCAATAACAATTTATACACACCACTGCCTCTATCACTTCTTAAATAATGGAAAAGAGAACTCGGGACACCCCTTTGGTCTGTATCATCCAGGATTTGGGGAATCACATAAATGCACCCAGAAATTCAATGGTAAGTTTGGCAATCTGCTGTCTTCATCAGGCATCTGCAACACGTTGTAAAGACTTAGAACTGACATACGGCAAGTAATATGTGTTGGCATAGTACCTTTTAATTGGTATGACTTTGAAATACTGTAAATACTTGATGAATAGCAAAATGTCAGATTTCTCTTTGCTGTTTCACTAAAAAACTCTTTCACTTTAAGGAGAACATGAAATGTCAAGGCATCAGAAACGTTTTCTTTACAAGGCCTTTTTTTATTTACAAAAAATTTAATCTTTTTCCATTAGTCAATATACTCAATAAAAAGCTTTCATCACTCCAAATATTTTTTTTAATTTTTTTTCAAAGAGATGAACCACTGAGACATTGTCTTTCTTAAGATGCTTCCTGTTTTACTTCTCACTGACAGCTGTTTATGTTGAAGGTTACTAAGATTCCAAAAGTACTTAATAAACATTGACTAAATCTGAAGATTATCAAGGTTTATACATTTTAATATGTGATGTGACCTCAATCTGCTTAAATCTAAAAAAACATATTTTATAAAAACTCATTAGCCACTTGGACGTGATTCTTTATTTTTCGAAATGCTTATTTGGTTTACGGGTTAGAAATTATAAACGTGAGAGAAAAATGTGTCTTGGAAAAAAACAGCCATGTGTAGCATGATGGTAATGTTCTACAGTGCTTTGAGGGAAGTCCATTCAGTTTCAGTGACATTCATAAATGATGACTAATGCATTCAAATAGAATGAGTAATTTACCAAATTACGGACATTTGGATGGGCTCAGAATGAAGATCTTGTTTGTTTGGATATGTCCTGAAGTGAATCTCAATGAGGTTTACTTCATTATGCCTGACTCTACAAATAGGCTTCAGTCACAATCTGAACAAAAGCCCTGACATGTAAATAAATGTGCGAATGATGGCCAGCTACATTACTCTTTTTGTCCCCAACCCACTCAGGAACAGTCAACCCCATCAAAAATACCAGTCACAAATAGATGGCACCATTATTACTACACAAGTGCCATAAAAGGCTTCTATTAGCATGGTGTTACTGTCACATCCTCCCTCCTCTTGACCACAAGAGCAAGATACATATACTACAAGTTCCTCTTCTAGCAACTGTGGACCACCCTGAAATAAATGGCCCCTAACCGTGCTCCCCACCAACTTGCATACCAGCGATTCCTATAAGATCAGCACCCCCCATAGTACTCCTCAAGAAAACACTCTGTACCTCAAAGGGCTTCTTTTGAAGCGTTTCCCCTCTCTGGTATAAACCAGAGATAAAGAGCAGCAGCATACCCAATCTCCAGTGACAGGAAGATATGCATCACTATATTTTCTAATGATGGTGCCCAAATTTTGTACACATTCTGGCTGTTTCTGTAAAGATATGAAATTCCAGGTGAAAAAGCAAAATCAGTTCTTCATAGAATTGTTTCATCTATATCCCCAAATAAATTAGACATAGTATATATATCTAGCTCAACAAATTCTGGACATTTAAAATATTTGACTGACAGAATAAAAAGTAACTTTTGTCTCTGATAAGCTGAGTTGAATTAGTAACACTACTTTTTTCTACAGGTCCTTATTTCACTACTTTAACTTCAGCAACAAATATGCACCTAATTGGATTTTGCTAATCATTGGAAATCTTACTAACACCAGGTCCAAAGTTCTATCATTGCCTATTTTTTTCTAGAAGTCATGATCCTGTCAGTTGTTAGCCTGTTCGTTCTGATGCTTCATTCAGACATATACAGAATATCAAATATACAGTAGATACACGCACTCACATTGAGAATGGGCAGTGTGCAAGAAAGAAATGGTTCTTGAGTTCATGGAAGTTACAATCTTGTGAGAAGACATATTTTGACCAAGTGATAAGGGCTGTGATAAGGAGTGATAAGGGCTACAGAGTAGAAGTATAGAATTCTATGGAAGATTACTACAGGGGACCTAACCTAGTCTTCGGGAATTAGGGTTGCTACTCTCAGACATGAATTTAAGTTGAGACTTGAAAGATGAGCATACTGACGAGGTAAGTATCATGAGCAGGTAGGAACATTCCAGGAGGAATGTTTTAAGACTAAGGAAGTTTTAAGAATGAGGAAGATAATAGCATCTTCAATGAACTGCACAAAAGCCAGTGTGGCTGGAGTGGAGTGAGGGGCAGAGAGTGGCCAAGGATGAAGTGGGAGAGGCAAGTGTGAGCCAGATCACCTTCAGGTTTAGAAACCACATTAAATTTTATGGACTTTGCCTCAGAGATGACGGAGTCATCAGAAAGTGTATTAGTTTGCCAGAACTGCCATAAGAAAGTGCCACAGACTGGGCATCTTAACCAAGACATTCACTTTCTTACACTTCTGCAGGCTAGAAGCCCAAGATAAGGTGTTAGCAGGGTTGTCTTTTTGCTGAGACCTCTATCCTTGGCTTTCCTCACATGGTCTTTCCTCTATGTGAGTCTGTGTCCTCCTGTTGTTCGTCTTCTTCTCTTCTTATAAGGACACTAGTCATATTGACTTAGAGGCCACCCCAGTGACCTCATTTGAACTTAAGTGCCACTTTTAAAACTCATCTCCAAATACAGTCACATTCTGAGGTACTAGGGTTGAGGGCTTCAACACATGAATTTTGCTAGAGGGACACAATTCAGCCCTCAAGAGAAGGTTTAACAAGGGCCAGTGACACAGCCCCAGTTATGCTTTACATGTTCATTGTGGTTGCAGTTTGGATGCATTAGAAGGGCAAGAAAAGACTGGGTGTCATGGAGGAGGCTTCTGCTGAAATCTGTTGGAGAGGTTTGCTGGCTAGGGCCCAGCTTTCCCTTCTGAGGACTGTGGCTGTGGTGAGTAAATCCAGGAGAAGTAACTTGGAGAAGGGAGACTTCCTACTTTGTGACTAGAGGGGAGGAGAAGAGCAAAGGGGGCAATTGAGGTAGATTAGTGGATAAGATGGCAGGAAGTTGAGGTGGTTTGCTTTCATGGTTGCTATTTAAATTTTCTGTGAAGTAAGACATCTGCTAAGAACAAGAAGAAAGCAAATTGCAGATGTGAGTTGAGTGGAAAATGTTTTAAATTGCCATTCCAGGGAGTGGGGAAGCAAGCTAACAACAAATCTCATTAGAATTTCTATGAAGTGTTAAAAGCCCCCATTAAGATGGGTGACCATGGATTTCAAATGGCACAAATCTCCCCCGGTTTTATTGTTGTTTCTTTTCTATCTGTGCTTGACTGTGGGCACAGATGTGGAGGTGCAGAGTTGGCTTCTTCCAGGATTGGTGTTTCTCAAGCCCAGAGAGTTTGCTCCAAGGGATTGCTGGAAACAAGGGCAAACAGCCCTTCCAACTAAACTCCTGGGAATTTTCCAGGTGCTTGGAATATGAAGTAATAATTTAGCAAAAGGGGATGGGGTAGTAGGTGTTTGCTTACCATGCTTTCTGAAATGAAAACCTTGGAAGCATTTTATTTTGTGGTGTAGCTCGGGGAACCGTCTCCTTGTTCATCTCGAAGCACACACTGTAAGCCACAGCTCCACGTTTCTGGACTAGATAGATGCACTGAATCTTTTTATATTTTTATGCTACAGCTATTTAAAATATCTGCTTGACTGCACATTTCTCTGCATGGGAAACATGCTTAGCATTTAATGAAACAAGTATTATGTTCATGCCATGTAGCATTTAATAAAACACAAGATGTGATATACAGCTTCTGCTTAGATGCCTTCTTCACATTCTATCTGCTAATGTTCCATTGGGCTTCTGCCTCATTCAGACTGTCTTGGAAACTGAAAATAAAAAATGATTTCTCCTCTAAAAACTTTTGGTAATCTCTAGAAGTTTGAATGCAGAGGGAAGGTACCTCAAAATGCCCAAGAATTTAAAGCTTCACTTCCATCAGCCTAACTGTCATGAGTATTTTTCATTCCAAATTATTCCACTGCCTTTCTGCCACCCCGCTGCCAACACACACACACACACACACACACACACACACACACACACATACCTGTCACAGTATCAAGCTCCAGAGCTCAGATTTCACATATCTCAAAGGGAAGGAATTTTAGGATATAAATTCCACAACATAAATTGTTTTTACATACGCTACTACTTACTGTGCTTTGTAGCAGGATATGGGCTCTTGGTGTGAAATAATAATAATGACAAGGGCTTTGCCAGTGAAAAGAAGCTGGATACTATAAAATATTGTCCAAGCAAAGTATCACTCTAAGATAATTCCTAGACATGTCAGAGCACAATATGCTCTTCTGAAACTTTCAGTTGAGGCAAGCATTAAATTTTCTGAACAACTGTAAAATATAACCTTACTTAAAAATATAAGCTCTTCTTCCATTGTTTAGGTTGTAATTGCAAACAGGAAAGATTAGAAGCTCCCAGCTGCTGAAAGGGTAAAAACATTCTTGAATTTAGTTGCTGTTAGTAATTAGAGATTTGAACTGGTAAGGAAGGAAGAGGCAAAAATAACAGAACATGTCTGGTTGGTATTTTTATTAGATGGTATCTTCAGAGAATCACTTATTATGTGGCATTCCAAAGATAATGAATAGGACCCCCCAAGTTAAAGACCCAACTGAGCCAAAATTATGACAGCTGGCCCCCTTGCAGTGATGGTAACCAAACTGCTATTTCCAGTGTCTTTCATTAATTTAGATATTTGTTTCTATAATCTAGTGCATTTATAGTTTCAGGTCATTGAAATACATATGTATATATAAAGCTATAAATTCTACAATTCTTTTCACTCTACACAGAATTCTTGAAAGAGAAAAAAGGAGAGAAACATAATCCATATAAAAGCTAAAAATATCTATCACAGCCTCACATGGTCTTCTAATTAATTAATAGCACATCCTCCCTTACAGACTTCACCATCAGATACCTTATATCCCCCTTAGGACTACAGAAGGAAACACTGTATGTTTTGTAGAAAAGGAGTAAATTTACCTAAAGAGATAAAATAGCCATAATATCCTTAGATTTAGGAAAAGTTTTGCCTCAGCTCATTCATGGCTCTATGTCTTTTCACTATAGAAACAATTCAGATGTTATATGTTTTAAACATGTTCTATGACATATCAGGATCTTATTTTATTTGTGAAAATTAATGGTCTCAAATAGCTCCACAAAGCTATTCCACCAAAATTAAATGGCTATTTAAAAACAAAAACAAAAACATGTGGCAAACAGACATACGAGTTTGTTCTAAATTGGAAGCATTATACCTTCCAATTCTCAGTTAAAGGCCAGAATTATTTCCTTCTGCCTGAGGTCTAAGGAAATCATATTGAAGAGGTGCACAGGCTATTTGCTGTAGTAGTACTTCAATTCCAAGGTATTCAATCCCATGATACCATGAAATTATGTTTAGATTTTCCAATACAATATTTTCCTTTCCTCCTATTCCCTTCTTCCTACATAGGACAGTATAACTAAGCATAATCTAAAAAAACAGTGAACATCTTTGCCTTCTCATGACACCACACCTTTGCCTTTCTGGTCAATTTCAGTGAAGACAGTTTCTGCTATTTCTCAAAATATCAGGAACTGACTCTCCTCAAGGTACGTATTACTCTACTTCCTACTGCCCCAGACAGTGTGTTCCTTGCATGGAACTTCCTCCATCCCACAGCCATTTGTACCCTGAAGCCAGGATTGAGCGTGTGGTTCAGGCAGAAGTTGGTGGGGATGGGGGCTGACACTTTCTCCATGACCTAAGCTTCTCTGTGTTGCCCTAGTCTGTTCTGATTGAAATTACCAATATGATGGTCAATAGGTAAACTGTCAGAATGGATAATCTCTTTCCACATTTTTCATGTCTTTTCAGTGTCTTCTTCATTCCTACTTTTCTCTCGATTCCCTTCTCTCAAAATTTACTCTCAGGAGAAGGTGTGCAGAGCAAACGTGGATCTGCAAACGTTTTGACATGATTGAGTGATTCTGATCCTAGGGATAATTGAACTTTAACAGCAAACACAAATTCTTAAAGTAAAGAATTGTATTTCCAATTGCAGAATTTTAGGCTTAGTTGCAGAAACACTAATTTGGGAGGTATCACAGAGATTACACCATGCAGTCAATCACCTACTCGGCCTTCATTTTCTCATTCTATACACACTGAGTGCCTACAAGATATCAGAAGGCATTTGTAATCTAGCAGAGAAGGAGAGACCCCAAGCAAGGAACTCCTTTAAATATTATAGGGGGAGACACAGAAAAATAAGTAAATTCACCTTAGGGTGGCAATAAAAGCTCCAGGGAAGAGATGATGCTCTAAGTCTAAAAGGCAAACATATATTTTCTAAGTAAACAAAGGAGTCAAAGGTACCTAGGAATTGTTGTGAGCCAGATATCTAAAACAGGATTAACTGGGAAAATACGAATTATTTAAGCAAGCTAAATAAAGGGAAGTGAAGCATGGCTCAAAAAGAAATGAAGCTGGAGAGAAATCAAGGCCAGATCACCGAGGCTTTGTGTGTTTTGCTAGTGTGGACTTTATTCTGTATGTCCATGCTTCCCAAACTATGACATGTGTGCTGTTAGTAGAACATGAGCTAATTTTAGGTGTATTTTGATGTTTTGCTTATTTGGGAAAAAAATCTTAAAATGAAATTCTTCTTTGAAGGCCATGAGATACTGGTTTTACATTGGCAGAAGTAACACAAAATGCCCAGTAGGAATATTACTGCTGCTAGTAAATGTATTAAGTATTTTATGACATAAATAAAAAGATATGTTAAATAAATAATGCTGCAAGTGATACACAGACCAATAGCCTCAGTTGGAGGACAATTAAAGCAAGTAATAGGAGGCTGCTGTGATAATCCACCTAGGAGGAAAGCCACCAGAGAAGATGCCATGCAAGTCATTGCATACTTACCACCAATATGCTATCAGCCCCATTCTGAGTTCCTAACCCCAGCCCACTTTCCTCAGGCTACTTTCAGGTGCATGCAAACATTAGGTGTTAGCTCATCAACATCATGATGTAAAAAAATAAAAAAGAAGAAGAAGAAGAAGAAGAAGAAGAAGAAGAAGAAGAAGAAGGGAAGGAAGGAAGGAAGGAAGGAAGGAAGGAAGGGAAAAAGAAAGGGAGATGAGGGATTTTGGTGAATGTTACCCTTATCCATTTCAATGGAGACAGTCAAGCATTTAAGTTGAGCACAAAATTGAGTTAGCTTACTTCCCTTTTGTTCATGTGTATGTGTATGTGTGCATGCACATACATATGTGTATGTACACACTTACACTACATGCATACACTCATGCACACACACATACACAGAACAAGGCAGGGACGTCTCCTTCTGGAATTTAGTCAAATATGATTCTTTTCCGCTCCAATAGAGATCACGTTCCAGAAACCATCCAAGGAGACAAAATCAGAGGAACTGATATGTCTGTGCATACAAATAATTTGCAGGATCAGGGACCTGAGTTACCTGGTCGAGTTATCAATCATGTGGGTATTTTAGTCTTAACTCACTTTCTGTCCCTTCCAATAAAAGCAACTGATGAGATGCTCTTGACTAATCTACTGAGTAGACTTTAATTCTAAACTCTGAGAGTAGAAGGGACATGTGGGCAATTTCACATGAAGTTTTTATGGTATTTACAGTTATCATTTAACCACTCAAGGCTTAATAACATATTGATTTATATTGCTCGCCAATTATTTTATTAGTGATAGTCTTGTCCATATAACAAATGGTAGTTTCTGGAAGGAGAGAGTCATTTACTTCATTCATGTATTTCTCAGAGCCTCTTGCACAGAGCTAGACATATAGCAAGTGCTAGATAAACACGTGTTCATCCATGATATAACACAGTCTGTAATTCTTATTAGAGAATGGAGGGAATATAGCAGATGGATAGGGAAAATTATGGGGATGATTGGAAAACTTAAAACATCTGAATTAAGCAAAGCAAGTTATTCTTGGGCATAAACTGTACCTAGCTGCAAAGAGAAGATAGAGAAGGTAAGGATCCCTTAACAGTTACTGTGTGCCAGAAACTATGCTAAGTTTTAAATGTTAACACAATTAAGCCTCACAACAAAGTAGGGAGATGAGTGTTACTTTTCCCCATTTTACACATAGGGAACTAAGATTGGCAAGGAATTTAAAAGAAATTATTTTATATTTCATCTAATTTTTCCTTCATCTCTACTTACTTTGTTAAAAATTAGTTTTAGAGGCTTACCAGCACATATATAATAAGTATTTTTAAACTGAATAAAAGTACAGAATAATGACCCCTAAAATATAAAACACATAGAGAAAAAAAGTCAAGTAAAGGGTGCACACAGATCAGCTTCAAAAGAAAACCTTACAGGTTATCAGAGTAGAACTTCAAAGATGGCTACAGCAATACGGGAGACAATCAATTCTTTATTGTTCATTATCAGAGAGAAGAAGCATTTCAGTTCCTCCCTTTTCTTGCTGTACTAGAGGGTACCCAAATCACCAGTTAGTAATTATGGGACCTCAGAAAGAGTCCCAAGTCTGTCTATCACGATATCTAATGGAGTATACTCCTCTTGAAGTTCTTTGGCACAAAATGACTGATTTCATCTCAGTAACTTCTGACCAAAGATTTCTTTTGGCAGAATAAATTTTTCTGCCACTATCAGCACACAGTCTTAATTCTCTGATCTCCCTACAGAAATCATGATGCTTTGTTCTTCTTAAACATAGCTGTCCAGCTTCCAATTTGTTAGTGAAACAGATTGTAGGATGCATCATAAGAAAATGTCATTACTGACTACTCTAGAGTATCTCAAATATGAGAGTGCAAACTCTTGGGGATTCTCACAATCCAAAAGTTATCTCTATAAGAATTTTGTTTCTTTATTGCAATTTTATTATTTTTAAAAATCCCTTTTTTAACTTTAAAAATATTTTAAATTTAATAAAAATCAAAATACAGCTTATAAAAATTTGTGGGTGCAGTGAAAGCAGCATTTAGAGGGAAATTTATAGCATTAAATTCATACTTTAAAAAACAAGAAAGATAGAAAATCCATAATCTGTATTCTACCATAGGCAATTAAAGAAAGAAGAGTAATTTCAGTTGAAAGCAAGCAGAAAGAAAAAAAAAAATAGACCAGAAACTAGTAAGATTGAAAATTGGAAAATAGTATATACAAACAAAAATGGTCACTTTTTTAAAAAAATGATCAAAAAAATGATAAAGCAAGCAAGACTAGCAAGACTAACAAAGAAAAGGGAGGAGGCACAGATTACTAGCATACAGAATAAAACAGAAAGATATTCAATCAGACTGTGTAGACATCAAAAGAATAATAAGAAAATCCTGCAAACAGGTCTATGTACATAAATTTGATTTTTAGACAAACAGAAGCAATTCCTCAAAGCAAAAGCAATAACAAAAACAGAAAAATCTCAAACAACTTCTACAATGCACACAGAGAAACAGCATGAATAGCTCTACGGCTCTTAAGGAAATTGAATTTATCATAGAAGAACTCCCTAAAGAAAACTCTGGTTAATCAAAACGAGAGCAGAAACAAATTACAAATATTAGAAATAAGAGTGGTATTATCACCCATGGATGTGAAAAGGATAAGAAAAGAATACTATATTCTTTGCCCGCAAATCTGATAACTTAGATGAAACGGGTCAATTCCTTGTGAGAACAAACTACCAAAGCTCGCACAAGGAGAAATACATAATACAGGCTGTATCTATATGAAAAAATGGAATTAATAATGAATAATCTTATAGGTTAATTGCATACAATCAAACGCAACTGAAAACATATTGAGGGATTATTTTCAGCTATAAGTATCATGAAACATGAGGAAGATACTTATTCTCACAGGGAAGGACTACATCAGAGCAGTCCTCTACCCCTGCACTGTGGAGAATTTCAATTCTCAACAATCCCTTCCAAAAAACAGAAGTAGAGAGACCACTTTTCAACTTACAATGCATTTTATGTGACCAGTATTCTAATACCAAAGCCTGATAAAGTCATTACAAGAAAGGGAAGCTATAGATGGATATCTCTCATGAACATAAAGAGAAATTTCCTCCAGAAAATGTTACAAATTAAAACCAACAATGTATAAGAAGAATTATACACCATGACCAAGTAGTATTTATTCCAGGTATGCAAGGCTGGTTCAGCATTCCAAATTCATTCAATATAATCTCCATCTCAACCAGCTAAAGAAGAAAAATTATGTGCTCACATAAATTGATGTACAGAAAGAAACTGGCAAAAGCTAATATCAATTCATAATAAGAACTTTCAACAAATTAAGAATAGAGGAAACTGTATCCAACTTGATAAAGAACAGCTACATAAAAATCATAAAGTAACAACATACTTAATGCTGATAGACTAGACATTTTTCGCCCTAGGATCAAAAACATGAAACTACTCCTATTCAAATTATATTAGAAGTTCTAGTTAGTGCAGTAAGAAAATAAAAAGAAATAAAAACTATGCAAATTATAAATAAAAAATAAAATTGTCTTTATTGGAGGATGGTATTAAAAACTATGATGTGAGAAAAGTCAAGGCCTAGTCAAGAAGGAAGCTCAGAAGTGTCTGACTAAAGTTTGGTCAAGGAGGGAGTCCATCAATATGCAAGAAAATGAACCTAGGCAGAAACATTTCACAAAAATTTACTCAAAATGGATCATAGATCTAAACATAAAATGCAAAACTATAAAATTTCTAGAAGAAAATCTACATGATCTTAAATCTGTTTATAAGTTTTAGATAAAATACCAAAAGCATAATCCATGAAAGATTAGACTTTAATAAAATGAAAATTGTCTGCTCTACAAAAGATAGTATTTGTGGGATAAATAGACAAACCACAGACTGGGGGAAAATATTTGCAAAATACATATCTGATAAAGGATTAGTATAAAAGGATAAAAAGGGTTTGTAAAAAGAACTTTATAACGGCATTTGTAAAAAATACAAAGAACTCTTAAAACTCAACAACAAGAGAACAAACAACACAATTTAATAAATGTGCAAATGATCTGAACATAACTCTCACCAAAGAAGATACAAAGGTGAATAAGCATATGAAAAGACGTTCAACATTACCCTTAATTTTCTATTATTGCTATAATAAATTGTCACAAACATAATGACTTAAACCAACACAAATTTTTCTTTTAAACTTCTGGAGGTTAGAAGTCCAAAATGGATCTTCTTGGGGTGAAAATCAAGGTGTCATCAGAGCTGCATTCCTTCTGCAGGCTCTAGGAAGGAATCCATTCCATGCCTTTAAGTATGTATGTGCACAGAATAGCATACATACACATATTTTCTTGTTCTATCATCTTAGAGGGCCCAGAGGCAATGACACCCATGTAGCAAAGACATTCACTTGGTAAAACTGGGCCCAGATAGTGGGTTATTTTTTCATTTATTTAAAAAAACATTTTTTTAATGTTTTATTTATTTTTGAGAGAGAGAGAGAGAGACAGAACGTGAGCAGGGGAGGGGCAGAGAGAGAGGGAGACACAGAATCTGAAGCAGACTCCAGGCTCTGAGCTGTCAGCACAGAACCGCGAGAGGCTGATGCGGGGCTCAAACTCATGAACCGCGAGATCACGACCTGAGCGGAAGTCAGACGCTTAACTGAGTCACCTAGGCGCCCCACAGATAGTGATTTTTAATACCATTATCTAATAGAAGGAACTCCAGATTCCTTGGAGAAATGGCTGTTTCTAGGACTGGGAAAAGAAATACACAAAACTAGCCTAGAGCATCTTACAGTGCCAGGAAGTAAGGAAATGCTAAAACAAACAAGAATACCAAAATGGTGGTAACATGTCAAAGGTAACATGTCAAACAAGTAACAACTAAAAGCTCATAGTGGCCAAAGCTGAAATAATTTGAGCAACAAACTAAATAACATACCATTGGATTATAACCCAAAGCATAAAATAAATATTCATGAGTCCATACTACGATAAATATATGATTAAATAAATACATTAGGAGAAGAAACAAATTTCTTGTACAGAAGAATTCTAAATAACTTATGTGCAAGGAGGTAGAACATACTTCTCCACTCCTTAAGTATGAGTTGCACATAGTGGCTACCTTCCAAAAAGTAACATATAAAAATGAAGATAAAAGTAATTTTAAAGTAGAGATGTCTAACAAATATTACATTCACGAGACGATCAAGGTTAACATCAACAGTGATAAGTCCTCTTCATAGTATGGACACTTGATATGATGTGATAGGAATGGCACATTACCTTTGTGGCCTTCCTCACAAAAACTCTTAACCCCAGTCTATTCGTGAGAAAATTATCAGACGAATTTCAGCATAGTGACATCCTATACATGACTAATACCTTCAAAAATGTCAAGGTCATCAAAAACAAGAAAAGTGTTTTAAACTGGCACAGCCACAAGAAGCCTAAGGAGATGTGACAACAAAAAGTAATGTAGTATCCTGGATACAACATGCTGTAACAACAACAGCAGCAGCAAAAATTAGGAAAAACTAAGAAAATCTGAATAAACTGAGGGCTTTGGTTAATAATAACATCAGAATTGGTTCATTAATTAGACAAATGTACCATACCAATATATAAAATAGCAGTAGGGGAACTGAGTGTGAGGTATATTGGGAACAGTCTGTCCTGTCTTCTCAATGTTTCTATAAACCTAAGACTATTATAAATTAAAAATTTATTAAAAAAATTTTTGTTCCAATTTACATGGATCACCATTTTTCATAAAATTTTCCCACAAGATTTTGGTGCACACATTTCTGTATTTATTTTACAATCATGTTTGTGACACGTAATCATGGGGATACATAATTTTTGGTGAACGTGTCTGGGAGCCAATAGCAGATTTGATCTAAGTTATTGTGCTCATACTGAATCACTTTACTAGAAATAAATATAAAATGTCTCTTCTACATGAGTAATTCACATGTTATGGATATTTCCATGGTAAAAGAATTGAATTAATTTTTTTAATAAACGAAAACTTTGGTTACACATGGCAAAATGATACTGTGTCATAGTTCACTATACTACCTTTATCTTTTTAGTCTAAACAGAACAGTGACTTAATCCTAAAATAAAATGTTCAAGTCAAGTGGAGGCCAAATGTCAAATAATAGCTTCATGAGGTTTGAATATTCCTAGTTCAAAACAATAGAGGATCTATTTCTAATAGTTGGTGATTTCCTTCAACAGTCCAATGATGTGCTTTGTCAAAAGTATAATTTTTTCTTATCACCTGAAGAACTGAAACCAACTTCAGACAATATTTTCTACTTCCTGACTCCAGAAATAATTGGATTATAATACCTAATCAGTATAAAGTTCAATAACACATATGCTAATTTTTCTTCAAATGAGAAGACTGTATTATAGACTTAACAGGCAGCACCTTCATTAAAACAACATTAAAATATTGTTTGCTGAGGAATGCCCAATTATCCTAAACTTGAATTTGTTACTACCTTTTGTGTACTACTGTATTGCTACCAGACATATTCTGAATTTGACTAAAGCCAGTGGATAGTAATAAGGACAAATATGGATCCAAAGAACCAGATGTTTACATTAAAATCTGAAGTTTATTGTGTCTATTTCTTATTTTGTATTTAATTTGTACGTTAGTATTTGGTTGTAAGTTTATGTCAAATTCTACATGGCATATATGTAGATTACATTATAATAAAAAATAACTAAATATAATGTAATAATGACTAAAGACAACATTACAGGTCTGGAAGAATGTTTTTGTTTTTGTTTTTGACACAAGTCAATATATTACTCAAATTTTAGAAAAACTGCATACAGGGCTCATTAAATCCCCAAATATCAAACTAACAATGAAGAATGCCAAATAATTGTTTTAAAGCAAATCAATACCATATTTCACCTGTTCTCCCCTTGCTTTGACCAGTAATGCTAAAAGGCAATGATCTTGTACTATTCAGGAGTCAACACCTCCAAGAGAAAAGTCATCAGCTACAGACAAATTTATTATCAGTGGGGAGATTTAATGAACTGTCAAATTTAATGGATATGGAGACAGAGTGAAGAAGAGAAAAGAAACAGGCTACTAGAAAAAAAATGGGTGAAAGTAAGAAGCCAAATTGTAAAAGAAAACAGCAGAAGAAAAGTGATTTAGGAAATGGAAAGAGAGAACAGAGATAGAAGTGGTGTCCAATGTAGCTTCGTTAATCTGTTTTTCTGGCTCTTCATTATGGATGTCTCCCCAGACAAAAATGTTCTCTTTTCACAGGGATTGAAAAATAAAGGAAAATCGAAATTGCATATCAAGGAAAACAGGCTGAAAATCAATCAAATGGTTGATTGATCTTTATGGCACAAACCAACATATTTGAAGACTCTTTGTTCAGTATATAATTAATTTTTTTTTCACTGAGCTATGCTTTTTGTGGTGACAGAAGCCAGTCTATCCAAAGAATTAAAGTGTCATTTTCTACTTCTATGACTTCCCTTCCAGGTTTTGGCAGGAATGTGAATTTAAAGTGAATGTAGCATAAGATACATGACCTAGTCATTGTGACCACCATGATCATTCTTTGGGACTGTTATTGATTCCGCAACAGTTCAAAGAATAGGTCATGAAAACAAATTATGTAATTGGATCAGATACAGTGCCACCTAGCTCAGCAGTCACAAAGGCAACAGGGATTTGAAGGATTTATCTCAATAATAAAACAGAAAACACTTTAGTTTTGGTTCATTAAACATCATTTCATATTGGCATAACAAGTTTTTATAAGAGTCTAGAAGCAGTTATATTTCTAGAATCTTCTTTAAATTCTTGTTATTCCAATAGAAGACTATATCAATTTAGGTTTCTAAGAATTAATGGCAGATACTTAAAATTTATTGGATAAATAATTATATGCATATAAAATGTCAAATCAAATGTACATTAAAAGTATATTTACCTTTATGTTGAGATAAAATATTCTTATCTCACAATATTAGATCTGTGTGTGTACATGTTGTGCATGTATATTTTAAGTAACTAAGATTTGAGTCTGCTTTTAAAACTGTGGGAAACTTTTACTGCACACAAAATTTTTAGATTAACAGAATCTAGATATGTAAAGCATATTTCACTCATATCTAAAAATTCTCGTCTGTTTTAGCAGTTTTATGCTGGTGACATCCAGAATCAAACCCATAGTATCTACATATTTTTTCCAAATCTGATGACAAAATTTAGTCAGATTTGTAACAATATTTATAGGTCTCAAGTCTATAATATTGCATGAAAGAAACTCATATAGAATTTTATTTACTCTAAGTATTATGGATAAAAATGTATTTAATTTAAGATACAAGACAAGGGGAAATATGCATTTTATCCATCTATTCGTACCTTTCTATGATCCAATTAATCACTGTCATTTTGATGAAATGCAGCTACCACTCTTCAGCAAGAATCAACCAGTACCCCCCAGTCTCTTCCAGCTTCCAGGATCTCTCTATAACAACTCATCTTTTGTATTGCATCCAGATTTTTTTCCCCTAAAACACTAAAATCATTCTTAAGAGGTAAGCAATAGCTGCTCGGTCAATAAACACAATAGACATTAATCTGCCTTTATCTTTCTTGACATTTCAGAAGATATAAAACTGTTACTACTCATTCTTTTTTTGAAACACATGCTTCTCCTGGCTTCCCCGGGCAGGACACACTCCTGTCTTCCTCCTACTGCTCTGGGTCCTCTTATCTTTGCACCTCTTGCAGAACAGTAACTGGCTGAAATTCCTCAAGTCACTCTACTCAACCTAGATTCTCTTTTTAGGGGGTTTGCATCTATACTTCAGTTACCACATCAGATGATTTATATTTCCACCGTAGACTTGTCCTCTGAACTCCAGACAAGAATATCCAACTATCTCTCTTACCTGATTCCAAGGTACCTTAAAACGACAATGTCCCAAATTGCACTTAGGTAGTTTTGTAACAGGTTGCAAATTCTTACCATTGAGAGGTGTGGCTTCTGTCCCCTCTCTCCAAATCTGTGTATGCTTGTGACTGTTCCAACTAATACAGTTCAGTGGGGGTTGAAGTGTGACCTCTGAGATTAGAATATAAAAGATCTCGAAGTCTTCACCTTATTTGATGAAATGCTTATGGAAAGCTACTGTGTAAGAATTTCAACAACCCCCAGGTTGCCATATGATAAAGCCCAAAGTATGTAGTGAACATGTGTAGTCATTCTTGTAGATAGACCTGGCTGAGCCTAAATTACTGAGTCGTCCCCCGCCCAGCTCCAGAGAGGAAAAAGAGGAAACCTGAAGATGGTTCCATCCATCAGCCGTTCAAACCACTTCTGGCCATTTGATTTTTCCCAGCTGAAACTGCAGATACCATGGAACAATGAAAAGCCATCCCTACGGAGACTTATTAAAATTCTTGATCCATTGTTAATACCACAGTAGATAGCAACCCTGGTCTTCTTTTAATGTTTCCCTCTGTCTCAACTCCATCACCAACACCTGTAAATTAAGTTTTTTATATCTAAATTCCAGTTAACATACAGTGTAATATACTAGTTTCAGGTGTACTATATAGTAATTCAATACTTGTACACAATGCCCGGTGCTCCTCACAACAAATGCACTCCTTAATCCCTATCACTTATTTAATCCATCACCCCACTCTCCTCCCTTCTGATAATCCTCCGTTTGTTCTCTATAGTTTAGAGTCCATTTCTTGATTTGTCTCTCTCTCTATTTCCCCTTTGCTCATTGTTTTGTTTCTTAAATTCCACATATGAGTGAAATCATTTGGTATTTGTCTTTCTCTGACTGACTTATTTCACTTAGCATACTCTTTAGCCCCATCCATGTCATTGCAAATGGCAAGAATTTCATTATACAGAAACACACACACACACACACACACACACACACCACTTCTTCTTTATCTATTCATCAGTTGATGGACACTTGGGCTGTTTCCATAATTTGGTTATTATAGATAATGCTACTATAAATATTGGGATCCATGTATCCCTATGAATTACTATTTTTGTATTCTTTGGGTATATACCTTGTATAAATTACACCAATGGCATTCTTATTGGTCAACCCTCTTCTTGTTGCCTCCATCTCAAACCCAAACCATTCTCCACATTGTTAGCTAAGTGATCTTTTCGAAACTGAAATCTCTTAATGAGAGAGAAATGCTTAGCGTTTCTCAGAGGTACTCCACTGATGCTAGAAGAAAGATAAAATTCCTAATGAGACTTAGAAGGTTTATATGATCTGCATGATCTCACTCCCCTGTTCCACACTGTCCACCATAGCAGTCATCAGTTTCATTTGTGATTACTAAGCATTTGAAATATAACTAATGTGACTGAATTTTTAGTTTTATTCAATTCAATCAGTTTAAGTTTAAAAATAGACACTTGATCTAGTTATTGCAAACATTTAAGTATGTTTGGAACAACTTGGGATGGGCAGTTATTTTTTCAACCATAAACTTTATGAAATCTAAATACAGATCAAGTATTCCCAATGAAAATTTAGCATCTAAATTGGGACATGCTATTAAATTTAAAATGCACATTGGATCTCAAACAGTACTAGAAAAAGAAAGTAATATATTAAATTAATAATTTTTATGTTGCTATATGTTGTAATGATAATATTTTAGATATATGGAATTAAATAAAATATTTTTAATAAAATTAATTTTATCTGCTCCATTTTATTTTTTTAATGTGACTACCAGAAAATGTTTGGCTTTCATTATATTTTTATTGGACAGTGGTGCTTTAGATCTGTTTCCTCTAGGCACCCAGCTCCCTCTTTGCCCTTGTACTCATGGTACTTACTCTCCCACAGGACCTTCGCATGTGCTGCTTCTATTCCTTTCTAACCTTTTCCCACTTAACTCACACTCATCTTTCAACTGTCTGTTAAAGCCTCATTTCCTCAATGAAAACGTTTCTGATGCCCTTGTCTTGGTTCAATTCTCCTATTATCTGCTTTCACACCACTATGAACCTCACTTTTGTAGCATTTGTCACAGGGGCAATTCTACCATTGTGTACTTATTAGCTATCCGCCTCCCAATCAAACTGTCAGTTCCATGAGAACAGATACCACATCTGCTTTTGCTCACCATTTTTTCCTCAATATTTTTAGCACAGTCTCAGGCTTGGGTTGCAAAGATCAATAAAACACAAGTCAGGATCTATAGCAAATGGGAGAATGTCAGACTATAGCAAACAGGAGAACTTTGTATTTGAAAGTAATAAAACAATGCTATGCATATTTCATTAATTCAGTTCAATATGTAGCTGTTAAAATGAATGAAATAATAAATGAATCATAATGTCACTTCTCCAAGAAAATCATTTCACAATTTTCTGCTGTCAAGGGAAGAAAATACAAACTCTCTGCCTTCTCATTGGAGTGTTATACCATTTGAGTCCCAGGCTTTCATTCTAGTTTACTTCCTATCCATGTCTTCCTCCTGAGGAGACATGATGATAAGCTTCTGGAGTCAGGCAAACCCAGGTTGTGGTCCTGCTCTCCTCTGTGACCTCCCTAAGATGCTTCTTATCTGTTTGTTAGAGGGATAGTAATAGTAACCATGTCAAAGAGCTACTGCAAAGATTACATGATGTATATTTGGCATAGTATCTGTCATGTAGTATGCTCAATAACCTTTAGCTATTAAAGGCCAAGCACAAGATACTAATAACCACTCTTATTAAATATTTACTATATACCAGTCATTATATTAAGTGCATTATTTCAACAACTCCTCACTGAAGTTACCATCAGAAAAAGGAACTGAGGCTTAGAGAGGTTAAGTCACTTGTACAAAACCACACAGCTAGTAACGAAAGAGACAGGATTCACACAGCTAGGCAACTTGATTCCTAAGCCCACCTTTTCACCATGGTGTCTCCCTGCCTGGCAGTAGGCACTCAGGCAATCTTGATGTCCTTTTGTTTCCATGTACCCCATGCTCCTGTCATTTAAATGGTCATTCTTGGGGCACCTGGGTGGCTCAGTCAGTTAAGGATCTGACTTCGACTCAGGTCATGATCTCGCGGTTCATGGGTTTGAATCCTATGGCAGGGTCTGTGCTGACAGCTCAGAGACTGGAGCCTGTTTCGGATTCTGTGTCACCCTCTCTCTCTGCCCCTCCCCCACTCATGCTCCGTCCCTCCCTCTCTCTTAAAAAGAAATAAACATTAAAAAATTTTAACTGGTCATTCCTCCAACACACATGAGCTTTCACAACTCCATTATCCTGTTCACTCTGTTAACCTCTTTCATCTAAACTACCTTGCCTCTCTTGTCTCCACAGGGCAAATTCTATTTGCACTTTAAGGCTATCTCACTTATCATTATCTTCCTTTATTGTCTATCCCTCTTCTGAAGGTATAATCCCATCCTATCAGCTAACTAGCACTCTGTTCATTAAATCAGGAAAACATGAATTCTGTTGTTTTATTGCTATTTGTATGCAGAACTATCTCTCTTGTTCTGTTCTGACATTTTCAAGGTCCAGAACAGGGTCATACTCATTTTTGTATCTTATGTTTTTTACACAACACTAGGAACATATGTATATGCTCAGTGAATTTATGTTGACGTGAAAATCGACTTAATATGTGATCTGCACAAGCTGCTTCTATTTATAAATACACACACACATATGCATTTATACAAATGCATATGCACAAATGCGGAGGCTCACATGAACACAAACACATGTGCCTACACATGCACATAACCATACAATTATGTACACAAAATCACACAGGCATACACACAAACACTCACAACAGTTTTTGCACTTGCATAAGCACAGATATGCACACATATGCACACAGGCATGGTCACAAATATGTTTACACACACATGCAAATGTGCACACACAAAGCTTGATTTAGGTTTTTTTGGTTGTTGTTTATAACTAGACAAATGAAATATTGAGGGAAGAATGAGTTTAAAAGGTCTTCATAGAAATTAACTTAGCCTTCCTGATTTTGTCTTTTAAAACAATGAAAGTAATACGTATGTTTAACTTTGAAAAGAAACTGAATACCTAAGGGACTATTTTTGTTACTTTATTTTTCTAATTTTTATTGTAAAAATGTATTTCAAAATAAAGATGATCTTAGTATTTGATACTGATACCTCTCTCTCTCTCTCTCTCTCTCTCTCTCACACACACACACCCACACACCCACTCATTCCCTTAGAATAATGTTCACTTGTATATTTTTGGTAAAGAACAGAAATATTAAGAAAATTCAGACCAACATCATCTTGAAAAGGCTAGCGGCTTTATGTCAATACTTTTATCCAAACTATTTGGCTGTGGGATTTTATGTTCATTAAGAAATTATAAGCTTCTAGAATATTGTACCATTTGAACATTTAAGGCAGTAAAGCTACCAGTAAAAGATGTTTTAAAGAATTAAACAGATAAGAGCAAATAAAAAACTACGATTGAAAGAGAAAAGTGATGCTGCATGATCATTAAAATTTTAACAAAGCAGATTATAAATAATCACGTGTACAACTGCATATATAAAGCTAATTCCATCCCAGATTGCTGATGGTGTTACTAAATTATGGGAGCTTCACTTGTAAGTTAGGATGTGCTGGGAGCCCATGAGGGAATTCTAGCCTTATTACATACAGCCAAGCGTACATTACTATCTGTTGGAAGGAGGTGCAGGGGTAATGAGTATCTCATATGGTCTGCACTCCATTAGATAAGGATATTAAACCCTCAGATCAATAAGACACCATGAAGCCATTATGATCATTGGCAGTTCAAATAGCCCAAAACCCTCACTTGTGTCCCCAAAGAGAGGAAGTGTATTATAATATCTTTGGGCATTAGATGTGGCTGCATTCTAAATCTTTCTGTTTGAGGATTCACCCTCTCAGTCACTAAGAAGCAACAATTAACATTTGCATACTCTGCCCAGTGCCTGCAACATGAGTGCTTGAAGGGGTAATGTCAAAGGGGCCCAATTTATGTCCATTTAAGAGGCCTCATAATTTCAGATCTTGTAATGGAGTTTTCATTCTTTTAGCTACATAATGCATGCAAACATTATCCTGGTGCCTTTTAAAAAGCTGTCAAAATGCATGGGAAGAACCAAATGTATTATATGTTTGCCTCCCATAGACTGTAGCAGGGAAAAGGGTGGCTCAGAAAGGTTTCAACTGTGTATAATTATAAGTAGCTCTACGGCTGAACAGTTATTGTAATGCCCACAGTGTGTGGTGTCTGGAAGAGGATACGGAGCAATATGCAGCACAGTATTTTTCCTTAACATATTAAACATATATTCACACACGCCCATGGTATCACCACCATCCCCCATCACCCTACAGATGAGGAAATGGCAGCAGCAGCTCACCCAATTCCCCCTCTCCCTGTGGTTCCCTCTACAACTTGCCCCTCCTCCACGATGAGAAAAGAAGAGCTGAGGCCCCTTTTCTCCTTGCTGGGCTGGCCCACAGCTTTCCATCTGGTCTGAACAGTGACATTTGATTAAGTGGAATTATAAATCTGTCAGAAAACAATTAGCCTCTTCTGCGTTTCACTCCTGTATGACACCACTCAGAAATTATGTTAGTGCTATACAGGTCAGAGCCCTGCCACAGGACTTCCACACAATGGCATTTTCCAACTCCCCAAAGCCTGTTGAAGATGTGGGGAAACCCAACCCCCCATGACTCTTTCCTCTTGTAGCTTCATTCCCTTGCTAGTGAATATTTGGTGGAAACGAGCTTCAAGAAAATATACAGACTAAATAATTAGACATAAATTATCTTAAACAAACTGTTAAAGGGAACACCATCAGGGACTAGCATACATAATACGGAAAACAGCATGAGATAGGAGACAGATTGATCAAACTGCCTCGTTTTACCAGGAAAACGTATAAAGAGAATAGAATTTGAGACAAGCGACCAACAGTAAATTGACCAAACTGGGGCAGATGAAAGAGTGCAGGTCAAGGCCCAAAGGCCAGATACTCATGTCAACCCCTAGACTAGAAAAGAAGAATCAGACAATGGTTGACAAATGATGGAACCACAAATTGTCAAGTGATTTTCTATCTGGATGTGGAGGAACCTGGACAGTCATTCTCAGTTCTTGAGCAGCTGCTAACCATCAAAACATGTGCATCCAGGCCAGGATCATGGGCATGCATGTGAAGTTGAATAGACTCTGTGTTCATGAAGCCTACACTTGGGTTAAAGCTCTACTGTCACTGTCTTGAAATTCTCATTAACTTTTGAACATGGAGCCCCACAAATTATGTGGCTGGGCCTAGTTGCAGTCACTGCTCCTCACACTTTCATTAGATGTATAAAGGCTGTGTTCTCACATACCTCAAAGCTGACCTGTGTGCTAAGGGCCTGGTAGACTAGGGAGAAGGGGGTACTGGGGTGGGTTGTGTTGGTTTCCGGAGTCACTTGTCTTACCCTTACACCCTGGCTATGCTGCAGCCTTTTCCTCACACCTTCACTCTATGCCTTATGACTACTGGGGGGACCCTTGAGTTCATTCTGCTTCGCCTAGTATCTATCCATAAGTGTTTCAATAATCACATAATCTTTGAAAATGGTTGGGAAAGATCAATTTTGGACAGTCTGTTCAAATGTACAACTACTTACTTCCCACTCCTCTTTCTCCTCCAATCCCCTTTGGTCTCAGTGTCTGTGATCTGAAGAAAACTTCTTAATTCCTCTAGCTCTTTGCTTCCCTGTCTATAAAAGAGAATAATCACATCTAGCATAGAAATCTTACAAAGGTTCAAAGAGGATAATGTACTTAAAGGTTGTCAACTCAGTAGCCAGGACAAAGGACCTGCTCTTCCACATTGTTCTCTCTACCCCCTTCTCTCCCACACTCCTTCTTTCTTTCTTCCTTTCCTCCTGCCTCCCATCCTTTTTAGGTCTAAGGCATTTTGACAGTTGATTCTCCTCAAGTATCTTTTTTAGTGTAGTGAGCATGAATATAGGTGATATTGAGGAAAGCAAGAGACAACAGAATCAAAATTGGAACTAAGATTCCCATTTGAATCTCTACAGTGAAGGGAGAAAGTGAGAGCTCTCCCACAAGAAACTGGTAATCACCACATCCAAGTTCTTCTTTAAGACATAAAAATCAGAGGATCTCTTTCCTTTTTTTTATATAATGATATTCGACTAAGTCCTTCATCACACTCTGCCTTATAGTTAGCAGGAAATAACTATCAAGATGCTCAGGAAGGGAAGAGGAGACAAGGGCCCCAATGAAGGCAGGGGTTCACTAGCAGATGTCAGAAGGGCTTCATATGAGTAGGTAGAGGTGATGTATAATTGAATAGTGTCATGGTGTTTTCTCAGAAAACGTTAGTAAGTTATCATTTTCTTGCATGTCTTATTGTTGCATGTCCTATCATTGAGAAACAGATTTCTTCATCAACATGATACATAGACAAATAGATCCATCCGTGGCTTTCGTTCTTTCCCCACCTTATCTCTTGGATTCAGAACACCTGATTGCCTTCTCTGACTAGTTATCTTTTCCCACTTAGGCTTGCCCTTCTTGGGAAATCTTATCTATGCCTTGGTCTCCTCTAGCTCAGATCCTTGGCCAGCTCCCAAACTTAGAAGTAAGGGCTAGGGAGTCTCTTTTTTATTATCATTTTAACTATCATTTTATTACCAGTTGTATGCTAATTGTATGATTATGATGATAACCACTGTCATTATTTTTTTATGTGAGTATAGTTGACACACAATATTACATCAGTTTCAGGTGTACAACATAGTGACTCAAAACCCTATACGTTATTCTATGCTCACCACAAGTGTAGCTAACATCTGTCCCAATACAGAGCTATTACAATACCATTGACTATTCTACCTATACTGTGCCTTTTATTCCTATGACTTATTCATTCCATAACTGGAAGCCTCACTTCCCTTCACCACTTTGCCCATCCCCCACTCCCTTCTTCTCTGACAACCATCCGTTCTCTACATTTATAGATCTGATTCTACTTTTGTTTGTTTATTCTGTTTCTGTTCTTTTTGTTTTTCAGACTTGACCTATCTGTGAAATTATATCATATTTGTCTTTCTCTGTCTGACTTATTTCACTTAGCATAATACCCTCTAGGTCCATCCACATTGTCACAAATGGCAAGATCTCATCCTTTTTCGTGGCTGAGTAATATTCTTATATATATGTATAATATATATCTGTTTACACACACACACACACACACACAAACACACACACACCCCACATATTCTTTATCCATTCATTTATCAATGGACCCTTGGGTGGCTTCCATATATTGGCTATTGTAGATAATGTTGCAACAAAGAGTCTCTTTTTTAAATCTTCCATTCCCTAAATTATTCACTTCTGATCCCAAACCAAGGGTGGATGTAAAATGGTTTTGAATCTGAAACATTGTCTGTGACAGTGTAAGTGCTCAAGACTGAAAATGGGAAGTTCTGAAGAGTCCCTTCCTTAGTTTTAGGTAAAAACAGGGCAGAAGACTGACAGGAGAATGAAGCTCAAAAAAGCAAATCTGCTACATTCTTATAGAGAAGCTCTTACCTTTCAAGTGTATTTTTCCCTTTCCCAGGTATTACTGGAATATAGAAAAGGAACTCAAGTAGGAATACACAGCTCCATGTAGATCTTGGAGGGGGGGGGAGAGAAGGGGGAAGGGCAAATAGAAAGTAATGAGCAAGACTGAGAATTGATACTTCTGATGTACTGAAGACTTATGAATAGACTGAATTTATTTCACTGTGCTTACAGACACTCTGGCAGTACTTGCAAATCTGCCATCCATCTTCATTTCTTATTTCTTCATTTGAAATGCTACACAAGCAGTTTCATTTGACCTGTATCTTTCGTTATTCACTATATCATAGCAACATAGCAACTTTGTTGTAGTTCATCTTCTTGATGGAATTAGATCACATCAAAATATCCCTACACCTCATTCGACATTGATTGTGAAGAAACGCAGCAGCAAACTACGGACATTACAAGAGTTGTGTGGTAGCCCATATTATAACCTGGCTTGGAGGTTTTGCCTGCACTAGGAGCCCAATAAAATGTCTATACTCAGTGGCTTCTTTCTGGAGAAAGGAGCTCCAGTCTACTCAGAAGTGGACAAAAATGGGATACGTGGCTGGGAGAAACAATTCATAGCTTACCATTGTGCTAGAGATTATAAAAGCTCTGCTGTTGGAAATTTCCTTCTAAAACCATCACTGATAAAGTTCATTGCAATTTTTCCCATGCTTCCAGAAATAATATTGTTTCACTCACAAGGAAAAAAAATAGAGAGCTATTGAAACAAACTATGAATCTCTTCAATCTCATAATGTGCATTTACTATGATTTTAAAAATAATAATTAAGGACTAACTTACTATATGGGGAGTAACAGGAGAAGGGGTTCTTCCCATAATTTCAAAATAAAGCAGAATTCCAGATGGACTATTTCCCTGTTTGAATTAAACTGACTTTGACAGCAAATGCCATTTTTGGCTTAAAGAAACCCTTGCATTCCTACCTGTTCCTTTCACTGCTTCTCTTGGGACTAGATCTGATTGACTTTGGTATTTGGTTCACCCATTAGAGCTGGTAGTGTTGAGTTACAGCCTCAGCATTGCTTTCAGAAGGCCTCTTACCTTCTAAACTCTCCTTGCCTGGAAGTTCTTACTTCATTAACTTTGCAAGTGTGCCAATTATCCAAGGTACCACACCACATCCTGTTAGGAAAATTTTCCATTGCTCAGTTTCATGTTCACTACTACATGGGAAGCAAATGATCTGAATTTTATTCTATTGCCAACTAATAACAGGCCCTATCTAAGACTTTTACTATCAGAAGATAGATTACTTTCCAAGCATATCCAGGGTGGTTTTGTAATGTTTTTCTTCTTTTCAAAAGTGCTCCTGTAATGTCCAAAAATTCATGTTGACCAGTGATCAGGAATAATTCAACAACAGATGGGAGACAGAGGGAGTTTTCCGGTGACAGAGGGTATTGTGAAGGATGGGATTCAAGGCCTACCCATGTGTCAAGACCTCACATGCTCACAAGCCAGGGAGTGTGAATAAAGGGGCCTAAATAAAGTGACTGCCTAAACTAGCATGATTATCCCACCCAAGCGGGAATTTTATTCAATTAAATCATACAAGACGTCAAAACTGAAAGTAAATAACAAGTCTAGTGAATCTGACTTTGATCACCAGTTGGTCACCAGTTGAATCAAACTGATACATATATCTATCTTCGTTCCTTTGTGAGAGAGGAAAGAGAGAGTCCCTTAATCCTTATTTCATATGTGGAATGCTTGGAATGCTTGGGAGCAACTTTCAAAAGAAAAAAATGACATTTGTAAAACAGCACAATTTTCAATTTTCGTGGAAAAGGCTAAAAATCACTTTTAAATAGGAACTTCAGATTGTGTCTCAATAAATCAATCATTAAAATGAAGCTATTGTGTCTAATGTTGTGGGGGAACACCTACTTAGGTCCATAGTTCCCCAAGAAAATCTCCCTTCATTTATAGTACATATTAAATATATAAATTTAATTTGCAAAAATTTTGGTGGTATTAAGAAAAATCAAATGTATAGTCAACATTGTAGTAATATTTTTGACATAAGATGAGAAATCAAATACATGTATATACATATAATTACTTATTTTATTAATGCAGTACCATATTGTCTCCTAGAAAAATATATCAAAGTATCACTGAGCAAACAGGAATCTTTCTTATTCAGTGAAGGCCAGCACCTAAATTAAAGATGATAGTGTCACTCCTTGATTTGTCCCTGAGTGAATCTTTGTAAGTTTATGTACTTACTTGCCCCTCCTTTTAAAGAAATCCCTGCTGGTTCCTCCTATGGAGGAATTCTAGGCTCTTGCTTCCCGAGGCAGACTGCATCTGGATTGTCTCTGTTGTGGCTCTGGCGCCTGAGGAGGCCAAAGCCTTGACCTCAGAGGAACTGCAGCCTTTGAAGGATGACTGAGCATCTGGGCTGTCGCAGGAGCCCAGCAGGCCTAAGGACTGGGACAACATCACTTTTCCACTAACGAACATAAATCCAGCTCTAACATCTTTTCCACTGTGTTAATTAATGCATATCAATGCATATATCTTTGTAACAATGCAACTGAGGAATAATCTTGCATTCTATAAGCTTCAGAAATTTGGAAACTAAAAGGAGGTCCCATTATTTCAATACTGTTGCTAGACCTGCTTTCATGAAGGGCATCGAAGCAAACAGGATGTTTGTATGCAGATGATGTATAAAAGTATAGCGTGCACAAACACATATGACACCTTAAACTCATCTTATAAAAAGATATTAAGCTATCTTTCTACATTTTTAAATAAATAGATAAATAAAAACTTAACTACTTCTCAAGAGTCATAAACAACATTGTCTGTTTTATTCACTGCCATATCCCCAGAATTTAGAAGCTTAGAAGTCTGAAGCACAGTAAGCGCTTAATAAATATTTGATTCATTAAATTCTTATTTTATGTAATTTTCTAAAAACAACATAAATTCCCCTATGTGTGTACATATGTATACAGTTGACCTTGAATAATGACTGGATTGGGGGTGCTGACCCCTGTGCATTCAAAAATTATATAGCTTTTGACTCCCTCTGCCAAATCTTAATTACTATGGGCCTGCTGTTGACAGGAAGCTTTACCAATACCATAAACAATCGATTAAAACATATTTTGTATGTTACACATATTATATACTGTACTCTTACAATAAAATAATCTAGAGAAAATAAAACATTACAAAAGCCATAAGGACGAGAAAATACATTTGCTGTACTGTATTTTTCAAAATTAATTCACATACAAGTCGAACCATACAGTTCAAATTCATGTTCAATAAATACGTATAATATATATATTAAGTTCTTCAAACCATGTGACTATATGGGCATGTTAAATAAGCAAGTTCTTCTATTTTTTGAGCCAAGCAGCTATACTACAAACAAAAACATTAGTGGTTTGGTTTTGTTGTTGCTGTTTCACGTTTGTTTGTGTTATTAGATTTCATTTTGGTTTTGTATTCAGACTTAAGCCATGGTGTTTTCTTTCATCTCTAGAGAAAATCTGAAAGTGTGAAGCCCTGTCTTGTGGGACAGTGAAAGGACCAAGTCAGACAATTCCATCTCCCTAAACGCAGTAAATGTGCCCACAAGTGGGCTCCTGATCAAAGCTGGGCTTATCTGCCATCTTTCAGAAAGAGGGAAAAAGAGAGATGGGGGCAGGCCAAGGTCAGTTCTTTCAGGTGATTTGACCTATAAGCCATAGGCCTAGGGAACCGAGGTGAGATTCTTCTACTCACCGTGGGAACTGAGGAAGTAAAGGAAACCAGTCACAGTGAGAAGGACGAAGGAAACAGGTCCGCTAAGAGGAACATGGGTAACAAAGTCTGATCCCTTTTCTAGGCTCTCTTTCCAAGATCTGTGTTTCAGCCCTATATTATGCAACCTTAAATGAGTATCTAACATATTTTGCTGAAGATAAATTTTTATTAATTGTTAGGCAAGGAATTATAAATTAGTCAATTCACTCCGACATGCAGGCTTACGCACACACACACGCGCACACACGTTTCCAAAAAGGATTTAAAGTGACTACATCACAAATAAAATAAAATACAAAATTACTTAAAACATCAAAAACAGAAGAACCAAATAATATGAAGGCCTGAGAATGAAGGAAATTATCATGCCAAATTAAGAAAATCCCTAGCAATCACCCTTAGGCTTCCTGGAAGTCAAAGAAAAGAGGAAAACAAGTTGCAGAATACCCACTGTTCATTGAAAGTAAACACTAATTCAGCACGGAAAAACAAAAATGCATACTTTGAAGGAAACTGTGTGGGTATTTTTACATATAGCACTATGCAATATAAAGTATGCTATTATTCATAGCACATACAGATGGATATTTCCATATTTTGCATTGACCTTTGACTAAATCCTGTAGTATATAGTTAAAATGCATGTCTAAAAGAAAAAAAAGGAAAAACAATGCCAGAGTCAAACACTCAAAAGTGTAGTTTATTATTTATATAAGGGACCAGCCTAAGTAGTTTTGAAGAGTGACAATTTAACCAGCTTTAGAACAAAATTCATTATTCACCTCTAGTAAATAGTCTTCTTGCCTATTTTTATGTTATTTTTTTATTTTATTTCTCCTTTTGGTTGGCTTTCTTCCTCTACTTACTTCAAATTACATTTACTTTGTTTACTTTCTTTTTTTAATGTGTATTTATTTATTTTGAGAGAGAAGGAGAGAGTGCCATTGGGAGAAGGGCAGAGAGAGCGAGAGAGAGCGAGAGCGAGAGAGAGAGCGAGAGCGAGAGAGAAAGAGAATCGCAAGCAGGCTCCATGCCCAGTATGGATCCTGACACAGGGGCTCAATCTCACAACTGCTAGATCATGACGAGCCGAAATCAAGTAAGATACTCAACCAATTGGGCTACCCAGGTGCCCTTACCCTGTTATACTTTCTTCCTGGAACTACACGGAATGTGTATGCATATACAAGTGCATATATGCATATACAGACCAGCAGAAAATGGGAAACACTCTGAATTAATCCCCACATTGCTTACTTGCTAAATTAACTGGTGTTCTCCATTTCTTCGGTAAAATATCTGGCTGCTGCCCATACCACACTAACACTGCTCCTGCATTATGCTGGTAACTACATTACACTAGTAAGTATTTGTCTTGAGTCATACGTGAATTTATATCATTTGTGTTTGTTCTAAAGCTGGTTTTGTCTTGTGACTTTCTTATTTTCATAATCTAGGTAATTAAATTGTGCTTATGGTTATGAAACGAGAATGTGAAAACAGATTATATCTAAAAGTAAATAAGTTTAAAGCTTCTGGAAGACTTGAAACATGCAGCTTAAAAAAACTATCAAATTTTCAAAATCATGTCTAAAATCGAGTTCTTTCCACGTCCACTAGTACCAGACTTGTCAAAGCCAGTGTTTTTTGTAGCTTCCTCACTGGTAGTCCTGTTCCTTCTCTTTTGCCTTTGAACTTATTACCAGCATGGCTCCAACGGCCGTTGCACTGGCTGATCCTCCTGCTGGAAGCATCTTCCCCACATAGTTACAAAACTGATTCACTCACTTCCTTTCAATACCATCTTGTCAAGTCTACCGTGACCTTACTAGTAAGATTGCAAACAATTCTCCATGTGCCTGATCCCCTTTGCCCTGATTTTCTTTCTATTATGGCATGTTCCACTTCTATTATACTATTTAATTTACTTATTATGTTTATTGCTTGTCTGTCTGTTGCCATAAGGTGGACAGAATGTAGTTTCCATGGAGCATTCTGCTATCTGATGTATCCCAAGCGCCTAGAAGAGTACCTGGCACAAAACAGACTCTCAATAAATATTAGCTGAATTAATATACTACATATAGAAAAGTCAGCTGTAAAACGTAGAGAGTCAATGAGCTGATAAATAATAAATCAACTTAAGAAAACCAAGTGTTTCTCACTACCAGCAATAACAAACTAGAGAAATAATTTTTAAAAATGTTTTATATGGGGTGTCTGGGTAGCTTAGTCAGTTGAACATCCTACTCTTGATTTTGGCTCAAGTCATGATCCCAGGGTCATGGGATTGAGCCCCATGTCAGGCTCCATGCTAAGCTGGGGCCGGCTTAAGATTCTCTTTCTCTTTCCCTTTGCCCCTCTCCCCCTCTCATGAACACACTCTCTCTCCCTAAAATAAAATTTTAAAAAAATGAAAAAAAATAAATAATAGTACTTTTTACAATAGCCATACAATTCTGAGGAATCTTTTTAGCCAAGAGTCTGAAAGACTTCCATGAATAAAACTTTAAACTGAAGGAGCACCTAGGTGGCTCGGTCAGTTAAACGTCCAACTCTTGGTTTTGGCTCAGGTCATGATCTCACAGTTCAAGAGTTCGAGCCCTTCATCATCGTGCTACAGTGCAAAGCCCGCCTGGGATTCTCTCTCTCTGCCTCTCTCTCACTCCTTACCCTCTTTTTCTCTCCCTTTCTCAAAATAAATATAAATAAACTTAAAAAAAAACTTCAAACTGAAAAAAAAAGACAAAAAGATCATCTGAATAGCGATGTTTACAATTAATCTGTAAGGTCAAAGCAACTCCAATACAAATTGAAACTTGCCCTCCCACATATTAAGCCATACTATAAAGGCATAGATCACAGTGAAAACAAAACAAAGCAAAACTATTGTGATATTGCCAGATAACCAATAGATCAATGGTACAGAATAGATAACTCAGGGAACACTCTAAATTTACAATAAGGTTGGCACAACAAATTAACTGGATTGGGCATATTGTTTAAAAAAGGAAAACTGATTCATTATCTGAAAAAAAAACCCACTATATTTCTACTCAACACAACAAGTAATGTGGACTAGAGAGGGATTAGATGCTTAAAGTGATAGGTAAAACCATATATTTAACATTAAAAGGTTAGAGAATAGCTCTGTGCTTTAAGGACAAAGATGGACTTCTTAAAACTTCAAAATCAGGTACCAAAAGAAAAAATAAAAGAATGTGATTACATAAAATACAAGATGTCTGGCCCATGAAAAACTCTGTGAATAAACAAACAGATGAAAGGTATTGGCAATCCCTAAAAGTGACAAAGGACTAATCTCTGTATTAAAACAAAAATGTCTGTGAATCAGCCAGAAAACTACAGGATCTCCAAAGAAAATAAGCAAAAGATGTGAAAAGGTAAATTACAGAAGAGGAAACATGAACAACTATCACGTTTATGAAGACATACCCAAACTTAAAAGGAGAAATGCAATTTAAAACAATAGGATCCACTAGACTTCATGACCAGTGATAAGCCATGTTGATACCATGCATGCCCTCATATGACATAATGAGAAAGGAACGTCATTTCTATGGTATGCTTTCCAAACCTCAAACTCAAGTCTAATAAGTGAACACACCAGATAAGCCCACATGTCAGGGCATTCTACAAAATATGTGGCCAGTGCTCTTCAAAATTCTCAAGGCCATGAGAAACAAGGAAAGACTGAGAAACAGTAAGGCAGAGGACAGGACTAGGGGGCATTATCATTACTAAACGTATTCTAGAATCCTGAAACAGGAAATCGACCTCAGTGGGAAAATGTGAGATGTCAAGAAAGTCTCTTGCTAAGTTAATAGGTTTGTGCCAGTGTTGGCCCCTTAGTTTTGACAAACGTGTCATTATTATGCTAACATTAGGGGAAGGTGGATGAAGGGTACCTAAGAACTATCTGTATAATCTTTGAAGATTTTATGTAAATCTAAAAATATCCCAAAATTTAAGATTTTAAAAAGGAAAAATGAAATACCCCTTTATATCTATTCGACTGACAAAAATTAAAACACCAGGACATGCAAAGTATTGGAGATAATGAGCTCTTGTATACCACTCTTAGAATTATAGACTGGTGAAGGTACTCTGGAGAGAAATATGGCATGTCCTATGGGCCAACAATTTCTCTGTTCTATTCGAAAAAAAACTCACACCAACAAAAGGAGACGTATGTGATATTTATGTACATCTTAATATATCAATGTTGTTTGTAGTAGTGAGTGCCCATTATTGGAGTATTGAACATACGAAGTGCAATGGACTCACACCAAGGAGTTCAAGTAGCATTAGAAATGGCAGACAAATAGCATACAAACCAACATGGACGGACGTCAAAAATATAGTGCTGAATGAAAGAGGAAACAAAATGAGATAGACTGCAATTTATAATACAGCATACAAAATAACTTCCATTTTTACAAGAATGCATACAACAATTAAATATATTAGAATGGCTGCCATTACACTAAACATATTAGAATGGAGAGAAACAAAATTAGGGGATGGATATTTATGCCAATCATGCAAACATTAACGTCACCTTAAGTAAAACAATGATAACCGTGGACTATAAATAAATGGTATGATTTACTCAACTTGCTACACTAAAAATAATTTAAAGTTGGCAAAGTCTAAGATATCACACCTAGATTATTTTGCGAGTGTCCTTAGTTTTGATTGTTTGTTTTATTTTCATTCTTAAAAGGCTGAAATTGGATATCAGATAATGAATGTACTATAGGCTCAGTTTTAACAGGAAAGATTACCTCAAATTCCATTCAAAGGGCTCATACTCAAAGACATCACCTAACCCTACATCTAAAGTTTGGCAAATAAGTGTAAGTGACATTTTTAAATTATGTATGTATTTTTTTAGTAAATGCCAATTTCATCTGTATATTTTAATTACCTCATGAACAATTGGTCACTACTATCCCTGAATAAGTATATTCTAGATTATATATAATGAAGTGACTCACTTACCCTATAAACTATCCTACTCAACAAAATCAGCTCTTTAGTTGGGCTTGAATTTGTGGTTCTGGAGCTCACAAAAGCAAGATCACTAGGTAGATGACGACTTTAGTGTTCTTTTCTGTTAACTGAAAGACAAACGTGGTCCTGAACAGCCTTTTATAAACTTTAACATGCACATGAATCAATGGGGAATCTTTTTAAAATTCAAATTCTGATCCAGTAGTTTTGAGGCATAGTTTGAGATTCTGCGTTTCTAACAAATTCGGAGTGGCACCAACACTGGAGCACATTTTGAGTAGTAAAGGTCTCAAATGACATGATGAATTTCTCAAAACCACATTTGTAGTTATTTATGTACATGAACAAATACACAACCGATTCCCTGAAATTCTGTAGCATGAAGCTAGAAATGGTACCCAAACTTATCTAATTTTTGAGACATATAATTATCAAGCACATATTCGTCTGTGTTATAAAATCTCCCTGGGGTTGCCCGGGTGGCTCAGTCAGTTAAGCATCTGACTCATGATCTCAGCTCAGGTCTTGATCTCAGGGTCGTGAGTTCAAACCTCAGGCTCAGTGTGGAGCCTACTTTAAAAAAAATCTTTCTGTAATTATTTTTATTTTTTTTCCCACCATGGGATATTAGAAATAAAATGTACCCCACCACCAAAATGAAATAAGTTAAATTGTAAAGTGGATTTAGTAATACCTATCTGAATGCTGGAAGAAATGTGGCCCCAATTAGTTTATTTTTGTCCTAATTAGTATTTAGTCCTTCCAATTTCACCCGTACCAATTGACTAACAGCTTAAATTTCTTTCAGTGACAGTCCTAGAATATAAATAATAAAAGTTATGCTCTCAGAATACAGAAGGACATGATTCTATTTGCTGGCTCTAATAAAAGGACTAGTATACATGAAATTTATATGTTCCTATGTAAATGCAAACATCTTTTAACTTACTAATGGCGAAGATATTTTTAACTGAGCAAATGATTCCAGGTATATTTATGAAAAGAAAATATAATTTATGAATGTTAGTTTTTCTTCATTGTGTTTTCCAATAGGAAACATTCACTATTTAGCTATGACATATATGCTGGTTAATTCTTTCCTGAGGCATTTATTGCTGTTTTGTGGATAGACAAATTATAAATCACAAATTCTTCTACACATAATTCTACCAGAATATGTAAATAAACATTAAAGAAATGCTAATTGAATTTGTTTAACTATTAAAAAGTTAACTGTTGGGGCGCCTGGGTGGCGCAGTCGGTGAAGCGTCCGACTTCGGCCAGGTCACGAGCTCGTGGTCCGTGAGTTCAAGCCCCGCGTCGGGCTCTGGGCTGATGGCTCGGAGCCTGGAGCCTGTTTCCGATTCTGTGTCTCCCTCTCTCTCTGCCCCTCCCCCGTTCATGCTCTGTCTCTCTCTGTCCCAAAAATAAATAAACGTTGAAAAAAAATAATAAAAATAAGAAGTTAACTGTCACTTTCTTTGATTTGATGAGTTTCTTATAGGATCTTAATCTGTACAATGTTAAACTTTTCTTTGTTTTTATTAGAAGGTATAATTTTTTAAAACCTGAGTTGCTTCTCTACAAGTATTTCATTTGCACAGGTGACCATTTCAGTAGTTCAACAGTAATTAATGGTTAACATAATTAACCTAAATACATATGATTATAGGATTTTCAATCTGTAATTGCATTGCCTAATTAGGAAGTTATGATTCAGAATGAAGTAATTATGAAAGGTGAAGACTTTAAATAAAATCTATACTAAAGTATTTTGTGTTTACTTAGTAGAAGATGTGATTAGCAAAATTATATAGTATTCTTCTCTTCCCAGTTACGTATTTTTGAAGGAAAGCAAATAGCAGTTGTACCACACTGATTATTTAGTGCAAGGTTAGGTAAACCCACACTCTCCAAAAAGGTGGAAGAGATCAATCTTAGTCTCAGTTTTCTTTCTCACGAGAATGTGGCACAGAGTAGAAATTGGAAAGAATATTATTGTCAGGATGTAGTATCACAGTTTCGGCAGAATTGTATCCACTTTTCTCTTTTGATTCCAGGATTTAACATAAAGTTGAGACTTAAAAATTAAAACCTTATTGTTTTTAATCATATTGCACATCATATGGTTGAGTGTGGTGAAGAGAGAATCATTTGCTATTAACAACTGACCTTAGTTCCTTTGTGGAGGACTCACTCAAAGACTGCTTACTTCCTATGTGGAAGAACATCGACACAAAGTGGCAGCAGTGAAGGTCATAGCTGCAACACCCTTCCATCCTGGAGTTCCACTTTCCAGGAAAGATGCTCCACTCCTCTTGCACAAAAATTTAGCAGTTTACATTCATTCGATGATAATTTCCACCTCATCCGTCTGTTGAGAATCAAATAAGGAGGTATTGTAAGTTCCCGGACCCAATTCCAATATTGAGGGAGGTTCCCCTCCACACAACACTAAGAAATTCTCAGACACCAGAGGGGTGACAAGATTTTAACTCAACTCTGACACCATCCACCCAGGGATAGCATCAGATTCCACAGGTTAGTGGTCCTCTCCTACAAGATTGCCCCCTCCTCGACCAGCCAGAGATTGGAGGTTTCCGTGACCTCCTCCTTAGGTTCAATTAATTTGCTAGAGTGGCTCACAGATCTCAGGGAAACATGTACCTACGTTTACCAGTTTATTCAAGCATATGAATCGATAGCCAGATAAAGAGATACATAGGGTGAGGTCCTGAATAAAGAAAGCTTTGTCTTTGTGAAGCTTGGGAACTAACCTGGTGGCATGTGGGAGTGTTCTGATTCCCCAAGCATGGAAGCTTTCCCAAAAAAAGAACCAAAAAATTCTTAGGTTTTTATGGAAACTTGATTACATAGTCATAACTAAGTCAATTGGATGATTCAACCTCCAGGCCTTCTTCCCTCTCCAGAGGTCTGGGGTGGGAATGAAAGTTCCAACCCTCTAACCACATGATTGGCATCTCCTGGCAACCAGCCTTGCTCTTGGGTGGGGTCTAAGTCACTTTCATTTATAACAAGACATCTATTTCACCTTTATGGCTTTGAAGCATTTTCAGGAACTGTGGATGAAAACCAAATATATCTGAGAAATATGTATTCGGTCACCTGAATGACCAAATATGTGTTTCTTATAAATCACTATATGACAGAAGGTATTCATGAAATACTTCGGCCCTGTAAAGAGTTACAAAATGTAAAGGGCTTTTGTTATTTTCATTAGAGTACACAGCTGCCATATGATAAGATTAAATGCATTTCAATCTATCCTTTCTCCTGAACCACTGACATCTTCCAGGACAAATGTCTGCTATGTTGAAATATGCTTCCTCCCACATATACCCAACCTGGAGAAAGTACTCATTTCCTTCTCTGTGCTCTAAGAACATATTGTTTATTTCTTATTTTGCAACTCAGTCTGCTGTGAAAGACGTAGGTCTTGTACACTAGGTTGAGAGCTCCTTGAATGCAGAGGCCACATTTTTTATTTCTATTTACTGCTACCTATTATAGACCTGTTATATGGTACGTATCCAAAATGCATTGCTGAATATGTGAATAAATGATAAATAATGAATGAAGATGTCAATAGATAGCTAAGTATCAGCATTCTATACCTAATCTCTTATATATTTACAACTAGAGTCATCCAAAAGTCATAGAAGTAATGAGAATAAAAGTAGGATTTAAACTCTATGTCTAAACTTATCCCTGCCACACAAAACAAACACTGATTTTAAGAAAAATGATTTCTTGGAATTTCAAGTAAACTGAATTTCTATGATCTGAATACAAAATCTGACCAAACTCCACTATTCTAAACAAAATTGGAATTAAAAGGAAGGCTTCATAGGAAATACACACACACACACACACACACACACACACACACACACACGTCAATTTTACTTTACCTTCTGAGGAAATTAATAAAATGTGTTCTTACTGTATTTATTCTTTCCAGCACCTCTATTTTGAGTAATCTACAGTGGCACAGAAAGTATTTTAGGACAGACATGAATCTAATCATGGGCCAGGATGGTAATCTATCACAGTTGTTACAGTCCATAAGATGCAAAGCAGATCCAAACCATCAGAGGCTTTAGTGGAAATTGTTAAGCAGGGATCAGATGATTATCCAACAGGAGACAGGTTCAGTTTGAAGAGTCATTGAAACCATCTCTAGTCACTTTTTAAAATGTGCTTTTAAAATGCAGTCCTTGAGACTTAATTTTCTTAAATGCCAACATAATTTAGTCCAACACACAGAAGAATAAATCCCTTTTTCCAGTGAACCCTTTTTAATTTCTGGTATAATTCTTTTAAAATTTCTGTACCAGAAATAGTTGAGCCTGTGTTAATGGAAGGAAATCTTCCTCAAAAGAAAATCTTTTATAAGTGCATTTTCTAGTTTTTCCAAAATGTGAATGCCATTGCAGTTGAGAAAAACCTTTATATCATGCTACTTTATGACCATGTTGAGAGAAATAAACTGTATACACAGATATTATGACTCAATATTGCTGTCTGAATACTACACTTTCATGGGCATTCTACATTGCAAACACTGTTTGCTCTTCAGTAACAAAGCTCAAAAACACTGACCGAGGGAAAACAGACTACAAAAATCTCTGACTTAATACTTTTGACTTGCTGCAAAGTCAGCGAAAGACCAATAAGAAATGGGAAAAAAAAGGTCTAAATATTCTTCTGTTTCAGTAGTTACACATGTAAATATTATTAATCTTTGGTAAAACTGTCAAGATTTATCAACTAATTTAGGAGTGTGTGTCCAAAATGGCTCCTCAGGGAAGTACAGGGATAATCTTCCATTCAGCAGACTGTCTGTTATCTGGGACAAGTTATCTGGGAGGAGAGAGGATGTAATCTGATAAGTTATCCTTCCAGATGGTTTGCAGAAATTACTGTTAGCTGCTAGCTTGAAATAAATATTATTTTGGCCTAAATATTCAAGATAAGATTTCTGAACTTACACTGGGCTTTTGCAAGATAAGTCAGTTCTTAAAATTGTACAGGTTAGAATCAAGAAGAAAACATTTCCGACAAAAAGAATTCTATGAGGTGCTGCCAAGATCTACTAGAACATTGACATCTGACCTTCTAGAAATTGCAAATAAAATTTTCTTTCAGGACTACCTTTGATTTTACTTCATAATCAGATAGAGACATACAAGTAATAAAAATGAACCAAACAAATTCTTCTCCGTTTAAATACATTGGAGAATAATCAGGTTTTCCAATAAGAAGATAACATCTTTGGAAGAATAATCTATTCCCAACACCAAGTTGCTTGAGGGAAAGGTTCATGCCTTATCTATGTATTCTTCACAACAAACAGTATAAAACAAGGTTTACAGGAGACAATTACTGAGAATCTGATGATTTTAATCGAACCATTGTTAAGTTTGTAATATATAAGAATGTATATGTACTGATGTTGTCAAAACCCAAAGGGAATAAAAGACAGAAGTGTTATCATTATAGAGCTGATTATCTTATTTGGGAAATCATGCTCACAAATATGAAATTGTTAATGGTGACAAGTCAAAGTATAATATCGAAAAATAAGCTATAGAAGTTATTGTCTAATAATTATAAAATTAAGTCATAAAAATATCAGATAGTATATAATTAGACATATAACTGTAACAGAAGGAGAAGAAAAACATGAGTCTTTTTAAAAAAAATTTTTTAGGGGCTCCTGGGTGGCTCAGTTGGTTAAGCGTCCGACTTCGGCTCAGGTCATGATCTCTCGGTCCGTGGGTTCGAGCCCCGCGTCGGGCTCTGTGCTGACAGCTCAGAGCCTGGAGCCTGTTTCAGATTCTGTGTCTCCCTCTTTCTCTGCCCCTCCCCTGGTCATGCTCTCTCTCTGTCTCAAAAATAAATAAATGTTAAAATAAAATTTTAAAAAATTTTTAATGTTTATTTATTTTTAAGAGACAGAGAGACAGAGCACGACCAGGGGAGGGACAGAGAGAGAGGAAGACACAGAATCTGAAGAAGGCTCCATGGTCTGAGCTGTCAACACAGAGTGTGATGCAGGGCTCGAACCCATGAACTGTGAGATCATGACCTGAGCCGAAGTTGGACACTTTACTGACTGAGCCACCCAGGCATTCCATGAAAACCATGAGCCTCAAAGCTATCAGAGAGCATGAAAAGACTGGAATTAGATAGTTTGTCAGCCTAAAAAGTTTGCTACATAATACTAGAGAGGGAAAGGTCAATTGTAACTGAAGAAGCTTTTCATGGAGAAACAACCTCTAAGGAGCCCAAAGACCCTTAGGATATAGAGAGGAAGAGATGAGTTTGGCCAGCTGAAGAAAGAGCAGAAGCAATGTGAAAGCTGTAAATAATGAAGTGCAATAGTCGAATTGCAAGAATACAGGGTTAACTAACCTTGGGTCTATATTACAAATGTTTAAATAGGAGACAAGTCAAAGTCAGTCAGTTGAGCTGTCATAAAGGTCTCTCAATGGTTGGTAACGATATTTGGAATTTACTTTTTGGGCAAATGCAAACCACCTAAAAATTTTGATCACATACGATTTTTTTTTAAAGAGAGTAGCCTGAATACATTTAATAACAAACATGGAAAAGAAATTAGATTTATTTTTGTGGCTAGAGGATGGATTAGAACTAATGAGTGGAAATTAAAGAAGGAGGAACTTTGTTAAACAGAAGAGATATATAACAATTTGATTTAACTGAACACATCATGGAGTGACTTTAAAGGTGCAAATTCCCCATTATTAATTCAAAGGGTCATGTATTTATTGTTCCTGTTGTGGAAAAAAAATCACACATAAAACAGATGTTCTGAAAGACATTCTGATTGCAGACATTTAAAAAACAACAAGTAGGAGGTGATGGCAGATTCTGAGTATAGGAAGACCAGCCAAGAGGCCACTGATAAAGTCCAAGGTTAGGGGATGGAGCCCATTATACCACCCATCATTAATCCTACCAAAGAGCTCATGGTGCTAAGTGCTTTATGTAAGTTGTAACTCCTAAGGTTTTCAAGACTCTATAGAGTGCACACTATTCCTCTCCTTATATTACAGATAAGGTGTGGAGCAGTGGGAATGGAAAAGGTAGAAGAAGCATTCGAAAGGACAGTGAGAATAAGGGGATTAATATGTTACAGGTAGTAAAGCAATAGGCTGAAGGGAAGGTTACTTGATGACTTAATATGCTCTCTATGCTGTGTTATAGCTCAGTCCTATATAATCCACCACAGCAACTTGGGTATCAATGAACACTGAATCTCAAATATCATTTTTATTTAATAATTTATTTTTGCTCAAGCTGCTTTACAATAAATTATCATCATCATCATCAAAAATATTCAAAAAATATCTCTTGGTCACAGGCATCAGAAGCACTGGGTAAGGTCCTCCGAAATAAAAGATAAACAGGAGCTGGGGGCACAAGGCTGAAGGCAATGCAAGCATTTAGTGAAAATGATTGAAAAAGAAAAGTGTTCATCAACCTGCTCTTTTACTACACACTGTTCAGGGATTGATTTACTTAAGTCTCTTTAATAAGTTAACATTCAACAACTGTGTTGTTTGAACTGTTGAGGATAATGCCAGGTTTTTGCAGCAAAATCTTACGGTTGACCATGATTGTTGGAAGGAGGATGTAGGCATATAAATAAATTCTGCTTTGGCCATCTTCAGACTTTGTTGACTTCTGTTGCCTCTACCTAGAATTTCCTCTGACTTCACTCCATGAAGAGAGCTAATTCAATTCACAACCAGAGCTATCTCCTCCATAAAGGTTCACTTTCTCCCCGTGGCATCAGTGGCTCTATCACAGCCCTTGTCTCATTGTGTCTTTCGTATACCCAGAATCTCTCATAAACAAACGAGTGGTGTTTTATTTCCTTTTTGCTACTGCTTCTCTCCATTGACCCCTCCCTACAACCCTCAAAGCTAAGAACATAATTCACACTCATGAATCATTAAAATGAAAAGCATACAGATGACAATGATATATATGTAACCTGGTTAAACAATTTAGGTGAGTGAGAAGAGGGAATGATGGATTAACCCCTCCTCCTCCTGCCTGCTTACCTGAAGCTTATTCCTACAGCTAATATAACACATTACATTGAATTATCATAAATTGTTTACCTATATGTGAAGCTCCGCAGACTATATATGTCATATAGTTTATAGTCACCATATGCTCCTTGCATTAAGTCAAATTATCATTGTCTTCTAAACATCTAATAAAATTTAATGATATAAATTATTATTCTAGTTCTGGAGTAGAAATTGGCAAACAGATGTGTATCAGTGAAGCTAAGAGATGGTATTTAAAACTAGCATAAATCAAATCCCCTAAAATAAGTGGCAGCAAATTGTAAGTCAGCGAATAAAAACATAGCCAAACCACTGGTATTTGCTTGGCTTATAATGTTTCTATAATGCTTTTAGGTGTGGCATGCAAGCTCCCATCTTCAAGCTGTACCTATCCATACCGATTTACTCTAGGTCATTTAATTCCTCTCTATAGAGAGGAATTATAAACAAGATCAATCTGCTTTTTCCCTCAAGTATTTTATCAAATTTATTTCTTTCAGTTTCAGCTAATGTAAATAAACTTTTATAAATGTAGGTTGCATTCCTATGCCCACATTAATGGAATAGAATACAAGAACTTGTGTTTTAACAAATATAGTGCATTCGCTTCTGTACATGTTAAAGTATGACTATTTAGGTTACATCTATAGGAAAAGCTTCAAGTTTTGATTAGACTGAATATCATGGACATAATTTTTTCTTATTTAAGTGTCTCTCTAATTCTTTAAGCACCATGGATTTTTCTGGGGGAAAATGGCCTCTGATCTGTTCCCCCTACATGAAGTAATAATAATCCTTTGACTGTGGAATTAAAGGCACTCTGAAATAACTGCAGGAACAGAAATAAAAATAGAGGGTGGGAAAAAGAAGTCTTCAAATTCCAGGAAACAAATTTTATTTCTATGCAAAATACAAGAATATAAATAGAAAAAATGTCACCAATAGTATAGTATTTGGATGATTAAAGCTTTCTCTGTGTCTTGCCTCAGGAGTTTGAGGCACAGGCTAGTCACTGACAATAATAATAGGAAATGTGCAAAGAGTGTCAAAACTTCTCTAAATTTTTCTCCAACCATTGGAATATGATAGATTTTGAGCAGAACTCAATTTGTTCAGAATTTTTTTTAATTCACAATTTTTACATCAGAACTGAATTTATGATTCACAAGTTCTCATGTCATCTTGTGTCACTAAAATACCAAGAAGGTTTTATTACTTCAAAACTCTGAACATGCACAGTGCCTCTATGGGGGAAATGTCTGCTCTGCTGTGACCTTTAGGAGGGAATAAATTCATCTTTAAATACCAATTCTGATTCTGTTGCAGTATTCCAAATTTAGATAGATTAACATCTCAAGAGAGACAAGAAAACAAAACAAGCATATTCAGTGGACATAGCCATCTCTTTCAGATAATTTATGATTATTTTAACAAGGGCTGTTCCTGTTATAAAAAAATACTTCTGCAAAAGCTGTTGACAGTAATAATATCTAACATTTCTTACCTTCTTATTGGAAACAGTTCTCAGTAAGTAACAAGTGTTCAATAAATATTACCTACCATTATATCAGATACTATTCCAAGAAATGTATATGTATTGATTCAACTATTCCCCCCTAAAGCTCTAAGGGATAGGTGTTTATTATTATTATTATTATTATTATTATTATTATTATCATTATCATTAAATGAGGACAGTAATACCCTCATGTGTTATCAAGATTTGGATCTGGACCAAGGCTCTTCACCACCCTGCCATTCTGGCTTCAGGTTTAAATCGGTGATGTTCAACAAGACACATCATTCTTTTTGGTTACCATTCTGGTTAGGTTTATCAATACATCACGTACTTAAGGGTCACCGTTTGAGACAGAAAAAAAGAAAGTGCTTGTTTATTTTATCTGATAGTTACATGTCCTTCTATTAACAAATGATTCCAATTAGGTGTGATTAAATTAATTTTCCCCAAAGATGATTTTTGCTCAACTTTAATAGTTATATATAATCTCCTCAATGTGGAACTCCATTTTATTGGGGGTAAAACAGAATATTCAATGTTGAAAATCACTTCAAAAGGAAGCGTTTTGTCTTAGGAGACACGCAAGCAGCTGCAACTTTGTCATCTCCCGTCTACTTTCACTCTCAAGGCAAAGTGTACATTCAAGAAATTTCTTATTAAATACATGGTTAATTCTCAACTCAGTGTTTTCAGCCTGGATTGTTTTTCCCTGGAATTCAAGAACATGGTTTTCAATATTCTAATGATTGGTGTGATCTATTGATAAATAAACTCAAGAAACTTCATTTCCCCCCTGATTTCCTATTAGTGTTAACACTGTGCCATCATTTTCTTGTTTCCCAGGATTAAAACTTCAAAGCCGTGGTTTTTTTTTCAGTCTCAGAGCATTTGCCCAGGCTATTACATCCTGCTAGACTGTCATCCCACCGCATTGCACCTGCTGAAATCCCACTGTCTTTGCAGGCTTAAGAACTTCAGTCACATGTGGCCTCTTTTTCCTTGGAATTTCTATCATATTTGTTTATCCATCACTTACAGCAGCATACGTTAGGGGTTAAGACAATGGGTGGCTCAGTGTGTTGAGCATCTGACCATGATCTCATGGTCCTTGAAATGGAACCCCAAGTCAGGCTCTGTGCTGTTCATACAGCCTGGTTAGGATTCTCTCTCCTTTTCTCTGTGCTCCATACCTGCTCACTCGCATGCTCTCTTTCTCTCTCAAAATAAATAAACATTAAAAAAAAGAGAGAGAGTTAAGAGAATGAACTCTAGAGTGGCCAGACTGTTTGGATTCATTTTGGATTCATTTTCTGGCTCTACCACCTACCTCGTGTCCCCAAACCATGTGACAGTGAGCAAGTTAATTTATCTTTTTGAGTCTTAGATTCTCATACATAAAATGGGATAACTATAGTATCTACTTCATAGGATCATTGGGAAGGCTAAAGAAAATAATTATTGTAAAGTACTTAGTACATTCTACATACACAATAGCTGCTAGCCTTTATTATCCTTATTAGATTCACTATTATTATCATCACCATCACCATTTTTGAAAATAAAATATGACTTATTTTATGTCATTCAATGGTCCTACCCTGTCTAAGAACCTTTCCTTTTCTTCTTAAAGTACGCAACTTCAGGATAGAATGCATGCAATGTTAAATAAGTGGATATGCCTGAGTAGTTACAACAGCTGGCTCAACCTTAGCAACAGATGTGACAGTGAGGTGATCTTTAGGCATTATTTCCCAAAAATTTTAGTTTCCATAAACTATATTACAAAATAATTTTTTTGCAGACATGGCTGTCCAACTTATTTGTCTAGCGTATCTAGACTATTATCTAGTCTCCGGTACGTAGGTGGTCTCAACACATAAGTGCTAACTGTAGCTAAACATGTCAGAATCATGACACAGCATCATTTAAAAAGTCATAACACTGAAAATATTTTGCACAATGAACTATATTTATATTAATTTTCTAGTGCTCTGAGTCATATAATGTAATAAACCGTTAACCTACCCAAAATTATCAACATTAGTTTTTATTGTTGCACTCAATCCTTCAAGTAGTACATATTAAGCACAGACAGATGTTGTTTCCTTATGATTCTAAAAATATATATGAAGTCACTGTCTATAGCCTTGCTACCCAAAATTTAAGCAACATTAGCAACACCTGGAAGCTTGTGAAAAGTGCGGACTCTCAGGCCCTAACCAGGCTCTAACTCAAGCCTGCTGAATAAGAGCCTATATTTAAAAAAAAAATTAATGTTTATTTATTTTTGAGAGAGAGACACAGAATGCAAGCAGGGGAAGGGCAGAGAGAGAAGGAGACACAGAATCTGAATCAGGTTCCAGGCTCTGAGCTGTCAGCACAGAGCCTGATGGGAAGCTCAAACTCACAGAACCGCGAGATTATGACCTGAGCCGAAGTCAGACTCTTAACTCACTGGGATGCCCAGGTGCCCCAGAAGCTACATTTTTAATGTTTATTTATTTTTGAGAGAGCATGCACACAAGACGGGGGCGGGCAGAGAGAGAGAGGAGTACAGAGGATCTGAAGTGGGCTCTGTAGTGACAGCAAAAAGCCCAATGTGGAGCTCGAACTCATGAACCGTGAGATCATGACCTGAGCTGAAGTCAGTTGCTTAACTGACTGAGCCACCTAGGCCCTCCCAGAGCCTACGTTTAAACAAGGTCCCTAGTTTGTTCATTAACATATTCAAAAGGAGCACTGGGCTGAACATAAGAATCACTGATGTTTATAGAAGTATAGATACTTGTAATCTAAGTGGAAAATCATTGATACTGAACATCTTAACTAACTAAATAATTCTTGAATAACTCAAAAATCCTTTTAGACTACATAGATGAATTTTTGTAGAAGTACCATTTAACTTTGTTGCAGAATATATTTTAATGATAGGTGACTATAACTCCACACCATAACTTGTCATAATAAAGAAACAAAGATACTAACCTTGTATGAGGTTGCTTGCTTTTGGCCCCCTCTGTTGATATATTCTGGGAAGATTTTATCAAGATTATTTTTTAATGTTTGTTTATTTATTTTTATTTTTGAGAGAGAGGGAGAGAGAGTGTACGCATGTAGAGGGGAAGGGGGAGAGAGAGAGAGGGAGAAAGAATCCCAAGCAGGCTCCATGCTATCAGCGTGGGTAGACTCCCAGCTCAGTCTAACAAACCATGAGATCATGGCCTGAGCTGAGAACCAGAGTCGGTCACTTAACTGACTAAGCCACCAAGGTACCCCAAGAAATTTTGTTTTGTTTTAAAAGGAATGCCATTCATGAATTCTAAGGATAATAGATTCTAGATGAAAGGGGGAAAAAGAAATGTTTATCAGATGGGAAGAGGCATTAAATCTTCCTCTATCTGAAAGAGTGTAGTGAGAGTTGAAGTTCAGGGGGGAGAAGAAGACCATTTATGTCACCTGGAAAAGGTGGCAGAAGCAGAGAGTTCCATGTGAAGGGACAGCCAAGAGCCCCAGCTCAACAGGAGCTGCACTGGGTCCAAAGCATGTAACTTGGAATCTAGGGCTGGATTAGATGAGAAACAAAGAGGCACTACACCAGGAGCCAGAATCAAGAGGAAGCTCCCTATGAGAACAAATTTCTGTTGGGGTACTGAGTTGGTCTACCCAAGGGACAGGAACAGAGCAGGTCAAAGCAGCACCAGGTATCAAAGATACCAGAAGCACATTGCATTCAATGTGCTAACCAAAAAATTCCATTTGAGAAAGAAACCTGGGACATCCCAGCTGATCCTGTGGAACTAGCATTTGCTCCTGGTGTAGCTAAGGATTTGCAAAGCCACACTATGTTAATGACCAGTGCATTTTAATATGTTCTAATTAAGGGTCATTATAATAGATGTAATCAGATCAGATGAAGGAAATAAGTTCTCTTCTATGCCTTCTTAAAGTTTAATGATTTTTGTGGTCAGTTCTGGAACAAGTTTTTCAAGGTACTTAAAGTACCCAAAGGTGACCATTTTTTGTATATTTAAAATTTATGATAGGAAAGTTTCCTCAGTGTGTTTCTTATGTGGCATTTCCTGGATTAAGGGTCATGAAATAAAATCACCAATAAATTAGGGAAAACATAAAACACCACTACGTACTGTGAAATGGCTTGAGTCCAAGAACAGCATGCAAAAAAGCAAGCACTTTGCACTCCTTAAAGCCTCCTACCATTTCAACACTTATTTATTTATTTATTTTTTCACTTCTTTTAAGAAAATCCTTAGATACACATCGCGGCAAGGACTTTCTGTCCCTTGGGTTTCCTAGTTTCCTCATTTAAATGTTGATTTAAGAGCTGCCCAAAACAGGCTGACTATACCTGACAGGTAGAACCCCTTCTCAACAAACTTAATAGGGAACCAACACTGCTACATTATAAGCACACTACTTTCAGATATAAGCCCAATGCCCACGTGAACAGATGAAGTGTCAACAGCATATCAAAATCTTTTTACAGCCTTCGTTTTCATAAAAGAACAAGTGTACAATTGTGTATCAGCATTCTGTGCTGGAAAGACAAACATTTCTGTTCCTAAATTTACGTCTTCAGCTGAAACAGTCTAGCCAGTCTACTGACTGTCCCCAAAACATGCTTTTCTCCATCCCTTTGCCTCTTTATGACCTTCCTTCCCTATCCAAATTCTGTTTTTCTAGGTCAGCGGAAATTCTTCTTCTCCCCCAAATGGAAGGGACCACTTCCTCTATCTATTTAGAAGGCCTCTTTGACCTCATAAAGATATAAAAAGAAGTTGACCAATTTAAACCAATCACCTTTTGCATGTAAATGTGATTCATGACCAGTCCCACATGTTCCTGACAGCAGTCCCACAGCACCACGTGGTAAGTTCCCCACTCTATCGGAATTCTGTGGGGGAACATAGCCCTTCCCCATGCGTCCTCCCACACCTTGCCACTACCCATGACCACACTTAGTACTAAATAGACACTCAATCAATACTAGATAAATAATAGAGTAAGTGAATGAATGGGTTGTGGATAATGTGCAAGTACACTTTATCAAAAGGACAAATTAATTGCAAATACAGACATGAATAAATGTGGTTTGTAGAACTACAAGCTCAGGAGAAACCCTCTACTCTACAGTTAACACTACCCTGGCGTACTTGGTTCTATCCCTTAATAATCTACAGGATAGTGAGGTGCAAGTGAGGATCATCTGAGGACCTTTTAAAAATATCTTGGGGTCTCAGATCACAGATGTACTGCATCAGAATCTCCAGGAAGATGGGAGAGAATGGGGGGAGAATATCTTATCATGGACCTAAATTATGTCACTTAGATCCAGGTCTAGGATCTGCTTCCATTCAGGTGGCTGTAGGTAGCTCCTAGCTCCCTCTTCGTGGGTGTGGCTACAGCCCACACCTCTAACTTTTCATAGCATCAAACCTCTCAGAGAAAAGGCTACATGCCAACATTCTGAGCAAAATGTCTGACATTAACTCTGAGTAGACCAGCTTTGATTTGGTCACCAAATTCCTTTCCCTTAAACCAATCCTTTGGTCAGTGATAGACCTAAGCCAATTATAATACCTACTGGAAGCATGAATCTCGCTCAAGCCTATTCAGCTGAGAAATTTAGAACCATATTTGAAAGGGAAAAATGGATGCTGGGGAGGCGGTCAGAAGATATCACTACACCAGCTTATTTTCCCTACTAGAAAGTAAGTTACCAGAAGGCAGGGATTTCTGCTCAGCCATCCAAGTGGTGACCCCAGGCTCTTTATGTATAAAGTATCAATATAAGGATCAGCCAATAATTTCTTTATGGTCATAACAACTTAAAATTTGGATCTATTATAAAGATTTTGAAAAGTGGATGGCTCAGTTGGTTAAGCATCCGACTTCGGCTCAGGTCATGATCTCACATCTGGTGGGTTCGAAACCCACATTGAGCTCTGTGCATCAGCTCAGAATCTGAAGGCTGCTTCAGATTCTGTGTCTCCCTCTCTCTCTCTCTGCCCCTCCCCCACTCACCCTCTGTCTCTGTCTCTCAAAAATAAACGTTAAAAAAAATTTTTAAAGGAAAAATGTAAAGTTATTTATGTGTATTATCACATTTGCTTCCCTCTAAAAGTCTACTAGGCAATGACTTATTAGCCTCTGCTGGTAAATGAAGAAACTAGAGCTAAAATGTTAAATGTTTACCTAAATTTACACCTCTGTTTAGCCAGGATTAGAATTCCAGTCTTCTAACTCCTCCTCTAGTGATCTTCCCACCTTATTGCCCTGACTTTGCACATTTGAATAAAATAGTAATAATAAAACCTTTTATCCAAATGATGGCATTTTTATATAAAACTAGTTTCAATAATGGCTAAGGCAAAGTTGAATTCTATGTAGAGTCGATCCTCCCCAGAGCTTTGCATAACTTAAATTATCTACCTGCCATATACAAAATAATAACCAGTTTAGAAAATAAAATATTAAAAATGACAACCAAATCCACACTCTATGTTTTAATCTCTATGTCTCTTGGTGACATTCGGCATGTCACATTTAGCAGTGTCAGAGAATTATATGGTGCCTTTAATATGCCATCTACAGCAAGAGCCTCATCATTCACAGATGGCCAAAGGAAATCTAGGAGAGGCAACAAGGAAATCATTTGGAGAAATCTGTCTTATCTTCCCCACCTGACCCTTTCTCTTATCTTTGATACCCAGCTACCTCCTCTGGCATCTGACCCAGAAGAACAATCTGGACTTTGTATTCCTGCAGCCTTTTGAAATGACTTTTGCTACTCTCTGTGGAATATTATTACTGAGCCTGGTTATTCTTTAGGCTTCCCTTCCCTGTTGCCTCCAAGTTCTTGGAAACGGCTTAACTCTTAACCTCATCCATGTTCCAATTACTAACCTGGCATGCCTACCCCTTGGATTTGATGTCTGACCAGCCCTGTTGTGCCAGTATCTGGCAAAAGCTACTGACTGAGTTTTAATTTGGAAAATGCAAATATGCCTCTCATTCATTTATTTGAGACGACAGGCAACCTCTGCAGAACTCCTGAGACAAAGAACTAAACCTAATCTGTATGCTTAAGCATTTGCAAAGATATCTAGAGATGCCTTTCTTGACATGGTCTTCATACCTGGTAAATCTCTAGTGGCAATATTTGCTCAGAAACAAAAATGCACACACTCAAAGGCTCAATCCTATAGAAGCCCCTATGCTCATTTCCTGCAGAGCTTTGTTATTTCATCTGCGATCCAGGATATTAATGAAGCAGCTGGGTTGGAGATGTACTTTTCATGGAATGAGGTGAAGGAAACACTAGAGCAGAACCCATTTACAGTGCTACATTTGCAGAGGGCTAAATTAATGTCAGATCTTAGGTCTGCAGTCACTCTCCTGACTGTGGCTTGTAAGTCATCAGAAGCATCCTGATGCTACCCTGCCAACATTGTCAGGAGATGGTGCAGGCCCTAGTGAGTGGGTTTCAGTTGTTTCCTTCAACCAAATTCAATGTGTTTCCAGATGTGAGAGACTGGAGTTATTCTCTTTTCATTATTAATCAACCACGAGAAAGCAAAGTTAGAGTCAGAGAGAAGGAAGAATTAATAGGTTTCTCATGTTTTGCAAAATGGTATATCTTAAACTGCCTTCAAACAGTAATCTGAAAGATGGTAGCTCATCTGAATGAAATCACAAAAAAATGATTATTTATAAGGATGAGAAATCTGCAGGGCTGGATGAGGAAATCTGTTCCTTTCATGTTGTAAGAATGTCTATTACCACCTGTTCTGCTATAGAATCTGTTAAAAGAAATTTGCTACCAGAAAGATTTAACTGTAATTTTGGAAGGTAGGAGACTTACTGCCAGATAGCTCCATTTTAAATTTTATAAAATTTGATGACCATCATTAAAAGTTCATTCCTTCTTTTAAAGATGCAAAGTGGAAATCTCTTTTAACTGAAAGTTGATGCTAAAAGTAAGTCAACAGATTTTTTTTAAGTTACTACTCTGTGGGGCTTCACTCTCATTCCTTTCTGGGAGAAGACCAGCTTGGGGAATTGGGACTGAACTGGGAAAATATCCAGGCCCCCTGCGACATCAAATACCTGGTGCCCATAAAGCAGAGAGACCTTCTTCAGGAAGTGAATGTGGGAAGTGAGGGACGCTAAGCAATGACTCTCATCCTTGTTTTCTTCTCTCTACACTGGCTACTAGCTCTCAGATGATAATATATTTCAGCATTTTATGGAGGTTCACTGGAAAAAAAAGATACGTAAGTGCCAGGACACATTCCAGAAAGAAGTCTGACTGAATAAGCCAGAGGAGATCTTGAGAACCTGTATTTTAACAGGCTCACAGATAATGATGGTAACTTCACACAGATAATGCACACCAAAGGTAAACCTAGCTCCACTTCCTCAGATCCCCTTGAGTAGGCACCCTAGACAGTATCCCTATCAACAGATGTTTTCTTGGAATAAAAGTGAGAAACTTATTGGAAATGAACAGGTCTCCAAACAAAGCTGTTTGTTAGATACAAACTGCACACCAGGTAAACCATGTCCTCAATCATGCAGCAGCAAACAACTGCAAGAACACAGAATGGAGCGAAGTACTAAACAGAACTCAGAAAACCCAACGTAAATATTGAATTACTTTGGCCACACCCCTCAAGCCTTTAGCCAAAACCAACAGAAACGTCATTTATTGAGACCGTCTTGGTATTGTGCCCTGGACTACAGAAATAGCAGGTAAGACTACTTCAGCATTGGTGCAGGTAAGGGAAAAAAACTCCACTCCGTCCGTTTTTGTTACTCCGAGGGGTCTCATATGTGACCAAACTTGTTGATATTAAATGGCTCTAAAGGAGTTGTTGCTTTTAACTATATCAAAGATATATCAAGATACTTAACTGTATCTTTTGATTTTACATTTAAAATTGTCCTATATTGACTGGTATAAAGTTCTAGTTTTGATTCAACCAGTTGTTAACCCTGTTGATGAAACACATTTGCTGGGTGTTTTGGTGAGAATACCTTCAGTGAAACAGAATAGTTCCTAAATGACATGTGGCCTTTTGAGTGGGAAGAGATTTCTAGGGGATTAAAACTATGTTGTAACAGCTGCTTTCAAGTATGATGTACTCCAGCACTGCTTAGCCAACTTGATAAAATGTCATTTATTTTACAGTCTGCCTGTGAAGAAAACAGGGCTTTATCATCTCTGAGGAAGCCAAATCATCACATTGCAATCTCTGCCAAAATGTATGCATTATTTGTAATTAAATGTTTTATCACCTGATAAATATCTTCCATGTGACATATGTGTTGCTTATTCTTCTGGACAAAAAGTAACATGTCTATTTATATCATATTTACTGTGGTTTATGACTGCAATCTGAGTCATTGTAAGGGAATTAAAATCAAAAATCATTCAAGGAGGGGGCTGGGGGATGGGCTAAATGGGTGATGGGCATTAAGGAGGGCACTTGTTGGGATGAGCACTGGGTGTTCTATGTAAGTGACGAATCACTACTCTTGAAACCAATACTACACTGTATGTTGACAAATATGAATTTAAACAAATAATTTTTTAAATAAAGTAAAATAAATAGAATCATAAAAAAGTCATTTATAAATCCTGCAATGGTAAAGACCATTTTATTCAAAATCTTTTGCTTTCCATCAGCATAGTAACAGGACTTTACCCCTTCTCTTTGAAGACCAAGGGAACTAGCTTATTTAATTTAATCATATTTTCTTCTCTGCCTTGCAGCCTTATTAATCTGTGCCTGCTTCTTTTGATTCATCGTATGGCCTTGGTGTCACCACCATTGTCCTGTTTATTCCAAGATCATAAATCACTGTCTCTTTGGGGATTTTTTTAAAGCATAACCTTGCTATTACTTCCCAAATTATTTTTCCTCAAGTCAATAATACTATGTTCTATCATGCTTTTCACATCATATTCAGCACAGATCTTTCTATGGTGAGAATTATCTATTGCTGCCTGGCAAATTATTCTAAAACATAGAGACTTAAAACAATATACATCTTTTATCTCACATAATTTCTGCGGGTCAGGAATATGAGCAGGACTTATCTAAGTGGTTCTGGCTCAGTCTCTCCTGATGTTGTCGTCCAGATGTCACAGCTGGGCCTCTGTCGTTTGTAGACTTGCTGGGGACCATCTTCCAAGATGGCCGGAATCCACATGTTTGGCAGGTTGGTACTGGCTATTGGCAGGAGACTCAATTCCTCACCACATAATCCTCTGTACTGTGTTACCTGGGTGTCTTTATGACACACTGGCTGGCTTCACCTAGAGCAAGCAACAGAAGACTGAGCAACGTAAAAGCTACAGATCCTTTAAACCTAGCTTGGAAGCCATACATATCCATTTCTCCAATATCTTACTGGTTACACAGGTCAGCCCTTCTCAGTAGAGGAGAGAACTAAACAAAGGCATGAATACTAAGAATAAGGAAAAGAAAAGTAATTCCCAGAGAGACAGTTTTTATAGTCACCCACTGCCCCAAAATTATTCATTCCCAAAATTATGGCAAGAAGATTACAGTACTTTCCAGAGGGCTGAAACCAAAGAGAAATAGTGGGAATTACTGAGGTCCAAGTGTACTAACAGACCACAAAGTTGTGACCATCATAGGGCCCCCATATGTAGGTACAGCAAATGGTCATGTGGTCAACATCAGCAAAACCAGAAAGAAGGTTAAGACCTCTGACATTATGGACCTGTGGTCATACGGGCTGTCTATAGAAGACTTCCAAGAGAAGGAGAATGCAAACAGCAGCACAAAAATGAAAGCCCAGAAATAGTGATCCTTAAGGAAACCAATCCTAGCAAAGATTAATGCAGAGCTCTAGGTAAATGCAAAAAAGACTGTTGTGAAGAGACAGAAATATCTCCCATTCAGAAGCCAAATGCAAAACACAAAAGTGCAAATATGCAGAGACAAGACAGATGAAATAAAAAAGAACTTCAGAAAGAGTAAAAGCAGATGCTGTACTTAAGATGTTCAGCTTAATACACTGGAAACTAGACTTGAGGAAGTGCAAGGGTATCTGCAGAGGCCTGCAGCCATCATGTTTTAAACACATTATTGTAATAAAAGATGTCTTGTTTGTTCATTCCACCTGCACAAAGGCTGCATACCAACCTTTGTGAAGAAAAGCATGTTCCTCATGGAAAAGACCACATTAAAAATGAAACCAGGGGACGCGGCTGGGTGGCTCAGCCAGTTAAGTGTCTGCCTCTTGATTTTGGCTAAGTTTATGAACTCAAGGTCATGAGATGGAGCCCCGAGTCAGGCTCTGCACTGACAGCGTGAGCCCTGCTTGAGATTCCCTCTCCCTCCCTCTCTCTCTCTCTCTCTCTCTCTCTCTCTCTCTGTCTCTATTTCTATCAAAATAAATAGATAAACTTAAAAAAATGAAAACTAGGGCTAGGATTGTCCCTACTTCTCACCACTGATTATGGAAAAATGTACTGGTCTCATAAAAGGGGAAGCAAATAAATAAGAATTACACTATATGTCCCACATTTTAATTATGTTATTTAAGTTCCCAGGCTAAATGTGTAGGGGAGACATTGTAGAATGTACTTAATTGCACAATGTACATTGTAGAATGTACCTTGCCCCAAGGGCAAGATAAATGTTAATTTCGTCTAAAACTGCTCTGATTTTCCTCAGGCATTCCCTCAGACATTCCCTCAAGCATTCTCACTGTTTAGGTGGTCAGAAAAAAATAACAGTGTCTGATCTGGCTTATAAATTAGTCTGATAAAATAAGCAGTCCTTTTAGGTAATGATCAGTTTGGGGACCACTGCTCAGGATGCAGAGTATGTGGGGAGAGGGTTAGTGTGACCTTGTAGGTAGAGGGAAGAGTCTGTTGATCCACGCAGCATTACCTAGGTTCTTGATGGTTTGGGGAGAGAAGTTGGGTCTGCATTACTGAAGTGTGACCAGCCTAGTCACATCCCTGAGTTGCCATTCCAACTCTGCTGTTGATGGCTGCTTCCTCTCCCCGGTAATCTACTCTTCCTCAGCTCAGTGGCCTTACTCAGTGGTTTCAGTCTCCTTAAGCTCCTGCTGAGTCTCCACTACATGCCGTATCAGGACTGGTTGGTCTCACTCCACCTTTTGAAGTAGGAAGTCACCTTGTTCTTGCCCCAGCAGGGCCAGTGGGAGGTTTTTTGGCTCTTGACATAATGCCTGAGAGTAATGGGTAAACTGAATACACAGGCCTCCTGAAGGGAACCAGAAGACAACCTTATGCTCTCCCCACACAACCATCCATAGCTAACCTCCCCATATGGAGCTAGTTTTCCTGTCTCTCATAAAGCACTCCCCCAAAAGTAGCTGGAGAGAAAGAGAAAGAAAGAGTGAAAACACTCACAGGAGACTGAACAAGAAATCTGTTTCCCAAAACCACTGACTGGAAGAAAGGAGAGGGTTTCAAATACCACCAGGATTCTGTAAAGTGGCACGCAGTGTCTGAAGTTTTGGAGCTCAGTGCCTGGCAGTACTCTGGTGAGGAAATAGGGTGAATCCCCAGGAGCAGACAGCATGGTCTGAGGGGTCCGTGTGCCACATGGGGAGAAGCAGTTCCCCTGCTTGGAGTGCATTTTGTAGAGGCCATAAGGCCTCCCCACAGGCAAAGGTCCCAGCGTACCCTGGAGATCAGCCACATTTGTTGGTATTGGGGCAAAGACTCCAGAGTGCAGTGAAACTTGGCACCAGCTATGTGTTATAATTTGCCATAATCTCTGAACCTTTGCCACTGTGCGACTGTATGAACATTTTCTGGGGAAAGCTAGCACCTGCCATTGCTCTGCAAGACACTCCCCCAAAGAGCCCTCACAGGTCCAAGCTGCAGGGGTCTCTGAAGCATGGGGTTTTGAAACAAAACTTCATCTGAGGTAAAACTCTGGAGGGAGGTGCCGCCTGGCAGGAGAACAGCTTGGATACAGACAGGGTAGAGGCAGGTAGTGGATGGAGTCCTGAGACAAAGGAGGTTCGCTCGATCACAGGTCAGTGAGTGCGCGAAGTTCCCATGCCAGAGACTAGGGAGCTGGGTGAAGCCATTACCACCTCTCCTGCATGCCACACCGATCCACCCCCATAAGCTAAGAAGTGCCACCTAGTGGAGAATGGAACCGTTACACTAAGGCCCGCCCAACTGCTCCCTCCAGGCACATTCTCGAGAAGACCAGCACAAGTCATTCCACCTTCTTAGAGTACTGACTATAAGAGCCTTCATAGTTTCAGTTTTAGGGGAAACTAGATGTTATTTCATTTGGGTTTCATTCTGTTTGCTGGTTCATTTATTTGTTCATTTTCTTTGCTTTTGTTTTTGCTTAAATTGTTTTCTTTTTTTTTTTCTTCCTCATTATTGGATACAGAAAGATAAAAATTTATTTTTATATTATTTTATTTTTTTACTTTATTTTTTATTTTTTAAATATTTTATTCTATTTCATTTTCTTTATTTCATTTTATTCTAATTCCTTATATATATATTTTTTTAATTTTAAAAATGTTCTTACCTTTTTTCCCTTTCTTTCCCTTTTTCTGTCTATTCTATCAAGGTTCTTTCAACAAGCAGACTAAAACACAGCTAGGGTATAGCTTCTTTATTTGATTTTTTCTTTTTGTTATTAATTTTTTAATTTTTATTTTTTACTTTAGTATTTTTTTCTTCCTCCAAAATGACAAAATGAAGGAATTCACCCCAACAGAAAGAAAAAGAAAAGGAAGAAATGACTGCCAGGGCTTAATCAACACAGATATAAGCACGATGTATGAACTAGAATTTAGAACCACAATAATAAGAATACTATCTGGGGTTGAAAAAAAATAGACTCCTTTTCTGCAGAGATAAAAAAAATAAAATCTAGTCAGGACAAAATAAAAAATGTAAAAATTAAAAACCAAGATGCCATCTCCAATGGATGCCACGATGGCAAGGATGGATGAGGCAGAGCAGTGAATCAGTGATTTAGAAGATAAAATCATGGAGAATAATGAAGCAGGAAAAAGAGGGAAACAAAGGCAAAAGATCACAATACAAGACTTAGAGAACTCAGTGACTTATTAAAAAGGAGTAACATCCAAACCAAAGAAGTCCCAGAAGATGAAGAGAGAGAAAAAGGGGCAGAAGGTTTATGTGAGCAAATTATAGCAGGAAACTTTCCTAATCTGGGGAAGGACACAGACATCAAAATCTGAGAAGAATAGACAACTCCCAATAGATTCAACAAAAACTGACCTACAGCAAGACATACCATAGTCAAATTCACAAAGTACACAGAGAAGTAAAGAATTATGAAAGCAGCATGGGAAAAAAGTCCTTAACCTGTAAAAGAAGACAGATCAGGTTCACAGCAGACCTATCCACTGAAACTTGGCAGGCCAGAAAGGAGCGGCAGGATAATTCAACATAGTGAATTAGACAAATATTCAGCCAAGAATTCTGTATCTGGCAATGCTGTCATTCAAAATTGAAGGAGAGAGGGACACCCGGGTGGCTAAGTCAGTGAAGCGTCCGACATTGGTTCAGGTCATGATCTTGCAGTTCATGAATTTGAACCCCTCATTGGGCTCTGTGCTGACAGCTCGGAGCCTGGATCTTGCTTCAGATCTTACTCCCTCTCTCTCTACCCCTCCCCCCACTTGTGCTCTCTCTGTCTCTCTCTCAAAAAATGAATAAACATTAAAAAAATAATTTTTAGTAGAAGAAATAAAGAGTTTCCCAAACAAATGAAAACTAAAAGAGTTTGTGACCACAAAATCAGCCCTGCAAGAAATTTTAAGTAAGGGGACCCTTTGAGTGGAGAAAAGACAAAACAAAAGAGACCAAAAGCAAAAAAGACTAGAAAGGACCAGAAAACATCACCAGAAACAGCAACTAAACAGGCAACATAATGGGGCTAAGTTCATACATTTCAGTACCCACTGTAAATGTCAACTGACTAAATGCTCCAATCAAAAGACATAGGGAAACAGAATGGATAAGAAAACAAGACCCATCTATACGATATTTACAAGAGACTCATTTTAGACCTAAAGACACCTGCATATTGAAAGTAAGGGGATGGGGAACCATCTATCATGCTAACGATTGTCAAAAGAAAGCTGGTGTAGCCATACTTATATCAGACAAACTAGATTTTAAAATAAGAACTGTAACAAGTGATGAAGAAGGGCATTATATCATAACTAAGGGGTCTATCCACCAAGAAGATCTAAACATTGTAAATACTTATGTCCCCAACGTGAAAGCACCCAAATATATAAATCAATTAATCAAAAACATAAAGAAATTCATGGATATTAATACCATAATAGTAGAGGACTTCAACACCCCACCTACAACAATGGACAGATCATCTAAGCAGAAAATCAACAAGGAAACAATGGCTCTGAATGACACAGTGGACCAGAAGGATTTAACAGATATATTCAAAACATTTCATCCTAAAGTAGCAGAATACACATTCTTTTTGAGTGCACATGGGACATTCTCCAGATTTGATCACATACTGGCTCACAAATCAGCCCTCAACAAGTTCAAAAAGATCAAAGTCATACCTTGCAAATTTTCAAACCACAATGCTGTGAAACTTGAAATCAACCACAAGAAAAAAATTTGGAAAGACCATGAATACTTGGAGATTAAAGAACATCTTACTAAAGAATGAATGAGTTAACCAAGAAATTAAAAAAGAAATAAAAAGTACATGAAGGCCAATGAAAATGAAAACACAACAACCTAAAGCTTCTGGGATGCAACAAAGGCAGTCATAAGAAGGAAGTGTATAGCAATCATGGCCTTCCTAAAGAAGGAACAAAGGTCTCAGATACACAACTTAACCTTACACCTTAAAGATCTGGAAAAAAAGAACAGCAAATAAAACCCAAAACCAGCAGAAGACAAGAGATAATAAAGATTAGAGCAGAAATAAATGCTATCAAAACAAAACAAAACCGTAGAACAGATCAATGAAACCAGGAGATGATTCTTTGAAAGAATTAACAAAATTGAAAAACCCTTAGCCAGATTGATCAAAAAGGAAAAGGACCTAAATAAATAAAATCATGAATGAAAGAGTAGAGATCACAAGAAACATCACAGAAATACAAACAATAATACAAGAATATTATGAGCAATTATTTGCCAACAAATGGGACAATCTGGAAGAAACGGACAAATACACTACCAAAACTGAAACAAGAAGAAACAGAAAATTTGAACATACCCATAACCAGTAAGGATATTGAATCAGTAATCAAAATTTCCCAACAAACAAGAGTCCAGGGCCAAATGGCTTTCCAGGGGAATTCTACCAAACATTTAAAGAGGAGTTAACACCTATTCTTTTGAAGCTGTTCCAAAAAATAGAAATGGAAGGAAAACTTCCAAACTCATTCTATGAGGCCAGCATTACCTTCATTAAAAAAACAAAGACCCTACTAAAAAGGAGAACTACAGACCAATTTCCCTGATGAACATGGATGCAAAAATTCTCAACAACATACTAGCTAACCAATTCAAACAGTACATTAAAAGAATTATTCACTATGATCAAGTAGGATTTATTCCTGGGATGTAGGGCTGGCTCAATGTCTGTAAATCAATAGATGTGATACATAGCATTATTAAAAGAAAGGATAAGAACCACATGATCCTCTCAATAGATGCTGAAGAAGCATTTGACAAAATACCCTCATGAAAGTAGGGATAAAAGGATCGTACCTCAAGATCATAAAGGCCATATACAAAAGACCCACTGCTAATATCATCCTTCATGGAGAAAAACTGAGAGCTTTCTCCCTAAGGTCAGGAACATAGCAAGGACATCCACTCTCACCACTGTTATTCAACATACTGTTTGTTGGTCTTAGCCTCAGCAATCAGATAACACAAAGTAATAACATCCATACTGGCAAGGAGGAAGTCAAACTTTCACTCTTCGCAGAGGACATAATAGTCCATGTGGAAAACCAAAAAGACTCCACCAAAAAAACTGCTAGAACTATCCATGAATTCAGCAAAGTCTCAGGATATAAAATCAATGCACAGAAATTGGTTGCATTTCTATATGCCAATAATGAAGCAGCAGAAAGAGAAATCAAGGAATCAGTCCCATTTACAACTGCACCAAAAACCATAAAATACCTAGGAATAAACCTAGCCAAAGAGGTGAAAAATCTATACACTGAAAACCATATAAAGCTTATGAAAGAAATTGAAGAAGACACAAAAAATGGAAAGACTTTCTATGCTCATGGATTGGAAGACCAAATATTGTTAAAATGTCAATACTACCCAAAGCAAACTACCTATTCAATACAATCCCTATCAAAATAGCACTAGCATTCTTCACAGAGCTAGAACAAACAATTGTAAAATTTGTATAGAACCAGAAAAGACCCCAAATAGCCAAAGCAATCCTGAAAAAAAAAAAAAAAAAGAAGCCTGGAGGCACCACATTCCAGGACTTCAAGATGTATTACAAAGCTGTAACCATCAAGACAGTATGGTACTGGCACAAGGACAAACACACATAGATCAATGGAACAGAATAGAGAACCCAGAAATGGACCCACAAATGTATGGCCAACTAATCTTTGACAAAGCAGGAAAGAATATCCAATGGAAAAAGACAGTCTCTTCGACAAATGGTGTTGGGAAAACTGGACAGTAACATGCAGAAGAATGAGCCTGGACCACTTTCTTACACCATACACAAAAACAAACTCAAAATGGATGAAAGACCTAATGTAAGACAGGAAACCATCAAAATCCTAGAGGAGAAATCAGGCAACAACCCTTTAACCTCCGATGCAGCAACTTCTTGACATGTCTCCAGAGGCAAGAGAAACAAAAGGAAAAATGAACTATTGGGACCTCATTTAGATAAAAGCTTCTGCATCGTGATGGAAACAATCAGCAAAACTAAAAGGCAACCAATGGAATGGGAGAAGATATTTGCAAATGAAATATCAGATAAAGGGTTAGTATCCAAAATCTATAAAGAATTTACCAAAGTCAACACCCAAAAAACAAATAATATAGTGAAGAAATAGGCAAAAGACATGAAGACACTTATCCAAAGAATACATCCAGATGGGTAACAGACACATGAAAAAATGGTCAACATCACTCATCATCAGGGAAAAAAAAATCAAAACCACAATGAAATACTACCTCACACCTGTAAGAATGGCTAAATTAACACCGCAGGCAACAACAGGAATTGGTGAGGATGCAAAGAGGAACTCTTCTGCACTGCTAGTGGGAACGCAAACTGTTGCAGCCACTCTGGAAAACAGTATGGAGGTTCCTCAAAAAATTAAAAATAGAACTACCCTATGACCCAGCAATTGCACTACTAGGTATTTATCCAAGGAATACAGGTGTGCTGATTCGAAGGGGCATATGCATCCCAATGTTTATAGCAGCACTATCAACAATAGCCAAAGTATGGAAAGAGCCCAAATATCCATTGACTGATGAATAAATAAAGAAGATGTGGTATATATGGGGCACCTGGGTGTCTCAGTTGGTTAAGTCTCCAACTTCAGCGCAGGTCATGATATCCCAGTTGATGGGTTCAAGCCATGGCTCAGACTCTGTGCTGACAGCTCAGAACCTAGAGCCTGCTTCGGATTCTGTGTCTCCCTCTCTCTCTGCCCCTCCCCCACTCATGCTCTGTCTCTCTGTCTCTCAAAAATAAGTAAACATTAAAAAAATTTTTTTAAATATGTGATATATATATATATATATATGTACACACACACACACACACACACACACACACACAATGGAAAGAATGAAATCTTGCCGTTATCAACAATGTAGATGGAACTAGAATGTATTATGCTAAGCGAAATTAGCCAGAGAAAGACATATATCATATGATTTCACTCATATGTGGAATTTAAGTTACAAAACAGATGTACATAAGGGAAGGGAAGCAAAAATAATATAAAAATAGAGAGGGGGGCAAACCATAAGAAACTCTTATATACAGAGAAGAAACTGAGGATTGCTGGCAGGGTGTTGGGTGTGGGAGAAGGGCTAAAGTGATGAGGGCCATTAAGGATGACACTTGTTGGGATGAGCACTGGGTGTTACATATAAGTGATGAATCACTAAATTCTAGCCTTGAAATTATTACTACACTATATGTTAACTAATGGGTTTAAATTTTTTTAATTAATTAATTAATTAATAATAAAATAGCCCCAGACCAACATTTTTACTGCAAGTTCCACATCTGGTTTTAAAGAATCAAGAGCCTTTGATCAGCTCTCAGTGGGAGTAGAGTCGGTTCCTCCAAGCAACCCTCTCTTCTTATTGGCCCTTTCAGGCAGCCTCTTAGCATTTCTCAGTCATTAAACATAAGTCTACTCTATCCCCCATGCTTCATGGGGAAATCTGAAACTGAATTTCATTGTTTTATTGTTAAAAACAATATTGGCATTTTAATTTTGAAACTATTTAATTCTAAACCGGCTCAAACTGAAGCCTCAGTAGTTCCTAACATCCCACTGGACATTCAGTTGAAGAAAGGTTCCCGTCCTAGGTGTGGTGTCTGGGAGACGACTTTGCCATTTGGAGTAAGTTAGTTGATTCTTTGCCACTCCTCATGGAGAATTCATCATGATGTATAATTGTCTATCTGTGCCTATCTGTCTTACTATACTGTCAACATCATGAGGACAGACACTTCACCTGCATTGTTCACCATTATTTATACCAAATAGCACATGCATTCTAACTGGGGGCGATACCACTTCCAGGGGAAGGAAAAAATCTTAGACAATATAATGACTTAGCACCTTCCAAAAGTTTTAGTACCATTTCTATGGTAACATTTCTTTAGTAACATTTCCTAAGATAGGAATACAATTGGGAAGGAAATGTTGGTAATGAAAAACTGTTGACAAACATTGATCTAGTACAATATAGGCAATAAATATGAGTTAACTAAGCATACAAATTAATGAATAACCTTAGCCCTTGTTCCCTGTAATTTTCCCTTTTAGTGTCTCCTGGCAGTGTTTCCTAAGGCCAGCAGTTCATTCACTAGAGCCATCTCCTACTCCTATATACACCCAAGAGTTTGGTGTGTATTCTTTCAGTAGTATTAACCAAAGGTAAAACCACCTTTATCTGTCACATTGAGTTGAGTTAGTTCATATAATTTTTTATGGATATATTCCATTTAGTATCCTTGTTATCAAGAGCATAAAGGCTTTCAACCATATCAGCTTATGGTTATAATAAGGTTTATTAGAGCTTGAATCACCCTTCAAAAACAACCAGTTTCACCTTTACATATATTATATATATATATATATATATAAAATTCAAATATGGAATTCACTTCCTTTTTTTTTCTTTTTTAGAACTTCCAAATAAATTAACATTTTTGAAAAAGAAAGTGAGTAGTTTGTCTATGTATATGAATATATGTAATATATTCCTAGGCTCTTGTAAATATTTATTTATATAATCTCTAGGTTAGATATGGGCTGATATCACCTATAGAAATATATAATGTTAAAAGTAAGTAGCAATCACAAAGTGGTACATTGATAATAATTCTGATATATAATATTTGGAAAATAAAATTTTCAATGATTTAATAAAATATTATATATGTATTTCTGTGTATATACATATGTATGCATAGACATATATTTATGTGTATATCTGTATATATATATTATATATTTTATAAATCATTGATATCTTTATTTTATATATATACATAAATATATATAATTACATATTATATATAAATCTATGTTTTATGTATATTTTACATGTGCATAAATATATATAATTATGTGTTTCTTAGAAGCTAAATTTGAACAAATAGTCCAATGCAAACCAGGAAGTTACTGAACACATCATGTTTCAAAAACAGAAGAATGGCTAATGATATTTAAAATTTATATGTATTTTTTGGCATGTCACAGTACTTTATGTGAATGACATTCAGTTTGAAATACCACAACAATCTTAGAAAAATATTATTACCCCTGGGGCACCTGGGTGGCTCAGTCGGTTAAGCATCTGACTTTGGCTCAGGTCATGGTCTCAGGGTTTGTGGGTTCAGGCCCTGCATTGGGCTCTGTGCTGACATCTCAAAGCCTGGAACCTATTCACATTCTGTGTCTCCCTCTCTCTCTGCCCCTCCCCCACTCACACGCTATCTCTCTCTTACAAAAAATAAACATTAAAAAAAATTTAAGAGTCTCTTATGCTTTGGATCTCTTCCACTCTAACCTCTTTTATTTTTCCTTCCCCTCCCCCATGGGTTTCTGTGAGTTTCTCAGGATCCACATAAGAGTGAAACCATATGGTATCTGTCTTTTTCTGTATGGCTTATTTCACTTAGCATAACACTCTCCAGTTCCATCCATGCCTTTTGGGATGAGCACTGGGTGTTGTATGGAAACCAATTTGACAATAAATTTCATATATTGAAAAAAAATTTAATAAAGAAAGAAAAGAAAAATATTATTATCTCTTATTTTGTAAGTTGGTAACTTAATGGCTCTGAAAAATTAAGTGATTTTCCTAAAGTAACACAGCAAGTAGTAGCAAAAGATAGATTAAACTGTAAGTACCTTATTCCATTTTTTCTATGATCTATCTCAGAAGTGAATCTTCCAATGTTTCATACAAATTTTTCCTAAACTGAGACCCAATAAATGTACAGTTGTTGTAACAATTTGAAAGAACTACATTTCAATTTTGTAATCAAGATTGCCCCTGACTGATTCACATATATCCTTCCCACATTCAGGTAGCAGCATTCATTATGTAAAGGAAGGCTGATGTAGCTGAATACAAAGGCCACTTTTTCTGAGTTTTTTAGTAGTGATTATTATTGAGTGTTTTTTTTCAAATATTTTATTTATTTATTTATTTATTTATTTATTTATTTATTTATTTATCTTAGAGCAGTTTTGGATTTACAACAAAATTGAGAGAGAGGTGTGTGGATTTCCCACACACTCCCTGTCCCAACTCACGCATAGCCTTCCCTACTATCAACATCATTCATAAGACTGGTACATTTTTTACAAAGGATGAAACTACGCATCATATTTACCCAAAGTCTATAGTTTACCTTATCTTGGTGTTGTATATTTTATGGAACTGAAAAAAAGATGTATGACATAAATCTGTATTTAAAAACATAGTACTTTTACTCCTCTAAAACTTCTCTGTGCTCTGCCTATGCATCTCCCCTTGCCAGCCCTGGCAAACACTGATCTTATTATCTCCATAGTTTTGCCTTTTCTTGTCATATAGTTGGAATTGTACAGCAAGTAGCCTTTTCAGATTGGCTTCTTTCACTTACTAATATGCACTCAAGTTTTCTCCATGTCATTTCAGGGGTTGATAGCTCATTTCTTGTTAGCATTAAATAATTCTCCATTGTCCGGACATACCAGAGTTTATCTATTCACTCCCCTACTGAAGGACATCTTGGTTGTTTACAAGTTTTGGTAATTATGAATTAAGCTTTTATAAATATCCTTGTGCAGGGTTTTGTGTGGACTTAAGTTTTCAGCTCCTCTAGGTAAATAACAAGGAATGTGATTGCTGAATCGTATGCTAAGAGTATGTTTAGTTTTACAAGAAACCATCAAATTGTCTTACAAAGTGGCTGTACCACCACCAATATAAAAGTGTTCTTATTGTTCCACATCCTCACCAACATTTAGTATAGTCAGTGATCCAGATTGTGGTCATTCTAATAGGTGTGAAATAGCATCTCGTTGTTTTAATTTGTATTTCCCTGATGACATATGATGTGGACTATCTTTTCATATTGTTATTTTCCATCTGCATATCTTTAAGAATTATTTGTGTATTTTGTATAAGTCCTTATTCAGATGTGTCTTTTGAAAATATTTTCTCCTGGTCTGTGGCTTTTCTTCTAATTCTCTTGATGCTGTATTTTGTGATAGAGCAGAAATTCTTAATTTTATTTTTAATTTTTTTAAATCTCTATTTATTAATTTTGAGAGACATAAAGAGATAAAGAGCAAGCAGGGGAGGGTCAGAGAGAGAGTGAGACAGAATCACAAGCAGGCTCCATGTCACCTTCAGTGCAGAGCGAGTCAGACACTCAACCAACTGAACCACCCAGGCGCCACACCCAAGTTATTAATTGAAATGAAGTCCAGCTTACCAAATATTTCTTTCATGGATCATGTCTTTGGGGTTATATCTAAAAACAATATCACTGCCATCTAGATTTTCTTCTATGTTGTCTTCTAGGAGTTTTATAGTTTTCTATTTTACATCCAAGTCTACAATCCATTTTGAGTTCATTTTGGTGAAGAATGTAAGGTCTGTGTTTAGATTCATTTACTTGCATGTGGACAATTAGTTGTTTCAATGCCATTTGTTGAAGACACTATTTTCGCTCCATTGTATTGTCTTTGCTCCTTTGTTGACTATATTTATGAGAGTCTATTTCTAGGCTCCCTATTCTGTTCCACTGATAGGTCTATTATTTCACCAATACACACTGTCTTAGACTACTGTAGCTTTTTCATAGTAAGTAATGAAATTGGGTGGTATCAGTCTTCCAATTTTATTCTTCTTCAGTATTGTGTAGGCTATTCTGGATCTTTTGCTTCCTCCACATAAACTTTACAAATCAGTTTGTTGATATCTATAAAATACTTTGTTGGGATTTTGATTTGGAATATATTAAATACATATATGCATAAAGTTGGGAAGAACTGATATCTTGACAATACTGTAGTTTTCTATGCATAAAATGGAATGTCTCTTCACTTAAGTTCTTTGACTTCATTCATTATAATTTTGTAGTGTTCTTCATACAGATCTCATATATACTTTGTTAGATTTATACCTAAGTATTTAATTGGGGGTGGGGGTGTTATTAGATCTATACCTAAGTATTTAATTGGGGGTGGGGGGTATTGTGTTTTTAATTTCAAATTCCCTTTGTTCATTGTTAGTGTGTAGGAAAGCAATTGACTTTTGTATATTAACCTTGTAATCTGCAACTTTGTTGTGATTGCTGATTAGTTCCAGGAGGGTTGGTGTTTTTTGGTCAATTCTTTTAGATTTTCTACCCAGACAATCATATCATTTGCAAACAAAGATAGTTTTATATCTTCCTTTATATGCCTTCTTTTTTCTTTTTCTTGTCTAATTGCATTAGCAAGACTTCCAGTATGATGTTGAAATGAGTGGTAAGAGAGACATCCTTGCCTTGTGCTTGATCTTAGTGGGAAAGGGTTGAATTTATCACCTTTAGGTATAATGTTAGCTTTAGGATTTTTGTAGATGGTCTTTGTAAAGTTGAGAAAATTCCACTTTATTCCTAGTTTACTAGGAGTTTTTATCATGAATGAGTGTTGAACTTTGTCAAATCTTTTTCTGTATCTATTGGTAATGATCATGTGGTTTTCTTTTTCAGTCTGTAGATGTGATGGATTACATGAAATGATTTATGAATGTTGAACCAGACTTGCATATCTGAGATAAATCCCAGGTTTTGGGGTATAATTCTTTTTATACATTTTTTCAACTGTATTTGTTAATATTTTATTTTCATCTGCATTTATGAGAGATATTGGTCAGTAGCGTTCTTTTCTTTTCTTTGTTTGGTTTAGTATTAGGTGATGCTGGCCTCACTGAATGAGTTTGCTTCTATCCTTTGCAGGAGATTGTAAAGAATTGATATGATTTCTTCCTTAATGTTTGGTAGAATTTGCTAGTGTACCCATCTGGGCCTGGTACTTTCTGTTTTGGAACAAAGCCAATTCTTGACTTTAAAATGTCAAAACAGGGATGCCTGGGTGGCTCAGTCAGTTAAGCATCGGGCTTTTTTGGTTTCAGCTCAGGTCATCATCTTATGGGTTTGTGGGTTCAAGCCCCACATCAGGCTCTGTGTTGGTATTGTAGAGCCTGCTTGGTATTCTCTCCCTCTCTCTCTCTCTCTCTCTCTCTCTTTCTCTCTCTTTCTCTCCCCCCCCCACCCAATCACGCTATCTCTCTCTCAAATAAATAAACTTTAAAAAAAGTAAATAAATAAAAATAAAATGTCAAAATAACTTAGGAATAAAAAAGATTTTTGAAAGATAGAAAATGTGTGTTGGAAAATATGTCTCCCTTTCTATTAATTAGTCAATTCCTATTAATTAATTTCTATTAAATTATGTAAAAATTCTAGAGCTGCACTACACAATATAGTAGCCACTAGTCACTTGTAGTTATTTAAATTTAAATTAATTACTAAAATTCACATCCAGTTACTTAGTAAGATTAGACAAATGCTGAATAGACAAATGTTGCACTGGCTACCATACTGGATAACACAGATGTAGATTTTCATCATCACAGATAATTCTACTGGAAAGCAATTCTCTAGAGGCTGAGATGAGGTTGAAGAAGAGGAAAGGGGATTATAGATTTAACAATAGAGTGAGGCTTTAGTGTGTGGCCTGAAAAATGTTTGAGCCCTGTCAACACACACACCATGGGAGTAGACAATTAAACTGAAAACTAAAGTGTCCTATGCTTCACTCACAGTTAGTGTCTAAGAAACAGCAAAATTCCAGAATTTTCCATGCCTTCGCATAGCACAGAAGCACTAGAATAACAATGACTGAGGGTGTTCCCTTAGCAGATGGGGTTGAAATGATGTCATAGATTTCCCATCTATATTGGTATGGCCCAGGCAATAGTCAGAGTTTTCTTCTAGGCCCAAAAGTAGAACAGGTACGGTTAAGTTTCATAACACTCCAAAATACATCAAAATAATTGAGAGAGTTTAGACCTCAAGAGGTTTTGCTGTTGGGGGAATGGATGCACCTGTAGAGACTAATGACTGATGATTGCTCAGCATCAGATAATTCAGTGAACGCCTGCATACACAAAAAATAATGACAAAGCCAGGTGTCACCTCTGAACCTAGTGTCAGGATAGCTGTAATTTTCATTACAATAGTTAAGTATGGACATTTTGATATTTCATATGCAGCCAGCATTCTAATTAAGAAACTTCACCCCAGGAGTGGTCAGCTAACATTACATCAAAGAAGCCACTCTCTAGAGGTGATTATTATAAACACTCCAGCTATCATTATTTCTGATCACACTAGATGTTGAGCTAATTAGTAGGCTGTCAAAAATGGGTTTTCATTTGTGAAATGAAATTAGTGGTTTATTAATAACATGAATAATATTAGAAATATACTTTCTTTAGTGATAGTAAATCTATTACAGAATGTGAATTGAATAAAATATTTTAGATGTACTCTTATCCTTGCTTGCCTGGAGTCATTTTGGTAACAGACTGATTTAAATGCTATGCAGGACATCTGAACAAATTTTGTCTCGGCCTCTGTAGGTTAGATTAATCAGAGTTACTGATGAAGTGGCAAACTCTTGGGAAACTTCACCAGAAACCAAGACAGTGTAGAAATGAGGGATGGATATTATTTGGAGATAATTTTCTATGGGTCTTTCAGATTTCTGCATGTCTCTGAATAGAGGCACTGGCTGTCCTTGTTCTAAACCACGTTTTCAAGGCTTACTGTATTGGGAACAGCCTAGGATGGTAAAGAAGGGTTTCTCCCTTGGACATTTGGCAGTAGTTTTGTTTTCTGTTTGTTTTGCTTGTTTGTTTTTTAAAACAGGAGTCACCTAACAATGGGCCTCATTCCATGGGCCTCATTCAGCCTGCAGCTTATTTTTGCATTGTACTGTGAGTTAAAAGTATTTTTTAAATTGTTAAATCATAAACAAACAAAGAAGCTATTTAACCAACAAAGCCTAAAATACTTACGATCTGGCCCTTTATAAAAAAACACTTGTCAAACTTTTACTGACAGCTTTAAAGGTAAAGAAAGATAGTATCTTTCTCCAGAACCAAAAGTACTCAGGCTTACTATTCAGTATAAGAGATTCAGATTTCTCCCAACTCAGGTTGACTCTGCTAGAATGTATGAGTATGCAGGTATAATCTGGTCCTCTTCACATAGCCTTGTGGGAACTGGGGCTCAGAGAATCAGTGTAAATGTTCTAGCTATTGCTATTGTTGTCAGTCATAACTATCCTTTGTCGTTGCTCCAAGAATCTCATGTCTTCTGTCAGTATTCACAAAACTATGGTAGATTCACATGAGAGATGACAAGTAGGATAAATTTCAGATCCTTCACAATTCTTGATACTTGCTAACAATAGAAAAGGTCCTGGAATCATGTCTCTGGAAGATTATCACATTTGCTTTAGGGCACCTTTCGTACAAGGTGGTGGTAAGAACACACCAAAGAACAGAGAACAGAAAACTGGGACACTGTGAAGACTGCAAAACAGATTTATACACTGCATGTACCAGCTAACTAATAAAGGTTTAATAGCTAGTGTTCACACATGCTCGCTCCTGCTGTGTGTGTGTGTGTGTGTGTGTGTGTGTGTGTGTGTGTGTAGTGTGTGTGTAGTGGAATTTGGTTGAGACTTACTTTCTTTTCAAACCCTGGAATTAAACTTCTTGGGAGGCTGTCATTATCTACAGAGAAGAAATTGGTTCCAGTCAATTTGTAATAACTTGGCACCTTGTAAGCCTACTATAATGGAGATGCAACTTTAGGAAAAATGTCCATTAAGAGGCAGAAAGAAGGCCAAAAAAAATTAAGTTCAATTACAAAAAAACTAAGAGTTTGTAGCTTAAGATAAGTACTTGGTATAGTAGTTATTTGTGGCTGATGAAATAAAGAAATGGACAACTTTCAAGATAAAATTAAAATATTATTTGGACTTGCTATCTCCATTATTTTAACCACCCAGGCTGTTGGAGTAGTATAATTAACCAAAAGCTATTCCACAGAAGGTTGTAAATGATCACACTTTAGAAACTTCAGGATGAGATTCTACAATTTCTCACGAAAATTGGAATGGTTAAAAGAGTTCAAGTATGCTCTAAAATTTTTGCTTTATCAGAAAATGCATAGAACGTAAATTAGAAATAATAACTAAGTTCTGAAATTTAAATCAGAATGGAATTTTGACACAATATATATGTCAAGACTATTGCTAGACAAAGGGATTTGAGACAATTTTCACATTAAATGATACAACGATTACATATGGGGGAACAAGTTACTGACATTTTAAAGGATATTTACCATTTCCTTTTTACTTTTAAAATGTTCAGTTAATTGTGCTTAACAATATTCACATTAGAGGTTCTTGAGTGCCTTGTATCATTTCCTGATGCCTGGATCAATAACTTTTATTTGAGGTACACATTTTCAGTTATGAAACAGTGCTAATCCTGGCATTACTTAGCAGCTGAAGACATACTGCATATAATAAGAACGTTAATTTTATTCTCCATTCACTTGCTAAATTGTAAACATAGTTCATCCTTTCTGAGTGGGTAGAACGTCCTAGAGCAGCATTCTGGAGCAAAGGTCATTTCCACATATCTGTGTGGGGCCCTGTCAACACCAGGCACAGACTGCCGTTGGCCTGGATTCCAGAGAGCCATCTGGGGTCCTTGATGGTGACTCAGAACTTTCTCCTTTCCTTTCTCCCATGCCCCTTTTCCTTTTCTGTTTTGTTTCCTCCTTTTCCTCTCTGTCAACTAGTGGGCGTACCCATGTAACCCATGTATGTGTGTATGTTGTTTACTGGCGACATTCATGATGTTTTTTACACCATCTACATATTAACAAACACAGTGCCTCACATCATGTGCATCATATCTCCAAAGGATTGACAAGAGTCTCACTCTCCATTGAAAATGCTTTATAGTACTGTAGACACACTAAAGCTCAGAGAAGAGCTTTCGGAATGGATTCTAACACTGCTCAGAGAGCAGCAAACAAAGCTCACTCGTGAGAGGAGACGCCAGAGGAGGAAGGTCCTTTCTGTTGGAAATTTACTTTGTACCCAATACAGGTAAAATTCCTGCCTAGGGGGCCCATGAGTTAAATCTGTCCTACTGCTTCTCAATGTCTGATCTGGGGGAAATGAATCCAACCTTTCACTACTCTGTGAGTGCTCTGGAATTAGCATTTTCTTTGCACGTGTTTCCCATAAATGCTCCAGCAGAGCAGTTTCTGCTGGCTGCTCCAGTAATACAGACACGCATTAGGTGTTTTTCTAAACATGCTGAATATTGGCTCTGGATGCCTTTTCCAGAGGAATTCATATTCTTGGAGGAAGGAATTTTTTAAGTATAGAATGTTGTAAACTATTCCCAGGCATACCAGACCCTGAACTCTAGGGAGATGTGGTCTGGAAGATTGAGAAGGCATGATATTACTTCCTCAACTTTTCTTTACTTTTTGTTCCAGATGGAACTACTTAAATGAAGTCATAGCCTAATGTCCATGGAACAGAGGCCAGGATTAAAAAAACAAAACACAACAAAACAAAACAGTATTCCCATATATGTGTGTGTTATTTTATATATACATATGTAAATGTATATATAAACAGATGTGTATATATGTAAACGTATATATAAATATACATAAATGTATATATACATTTTTTCTCCAAACAAGTGAAGTATTACATTTGTATAATTCTTATGATTTTCAAAGCGCTTATATATACACACAAACATATGTGTTCTTCCCAGCAATTCTATAAAATAGTTAAGATATTCATTATTATCTCCATTTTGTAAGTGTGAAAGAAAAAAATAATTTGCCTAAGACCATAGTTAACCAGTAACAGAGACAAAATCAAAATCTAGAATTCCTAATTCTTATTTTAATGCTCTGAACTCTGTACTTTAGAAGTTTGCTACTCAAAGAGGTTACAGTATTTCTCTTAATCTAATGACATGCTGATTGCCAAAATATATAATATTTAAAACAAGATGTTCTCCTCATAGATCACTTCCATCTCATCGTTTGATAAGTGACCATGCCAGTCTGGTGAATTGCTCTGCGTGGGAATTCCATTTGCAAATAGAGCTTCTGAAAGGAGGTTGTTAACAGAACACCGAAATCAATTCACCAGACCTTCCTTCAATATGAAGGCAAACCAGAAAATAGTTTCTCCTACTGTATCATGAGAAATATGGAATGTGTGAAAATAATGGGCAGTAAGAGGAAATACTGTAGCAACAAATTATTTATGTGCCAACCCAGTCCTTAAATCTTGCTGTGTTCCCCTAAGAATTAAGGCATTGCCAGGCAGATACCCCAAACTCTTCCTGGCTAATAACACTGGTTTCATTTTAAATCTGATTCACAGAAAATTATACATCAATGGTAACAATCAGCAACATCTTATTTATTTAAACTTACCCATCATTGTTCTCATTTTGTGGCCTTTAAGGAAATCTATTCATAGAATATCATTGAAATAGTAAACACTGGTAGATTGATTCTTAAATGATATTATTGTTAATTGCTACTCTAATCAAGGTGAGTTATTTATACTACATTGTTTGGAAGGAAAAGCTGCCATAAGCAATCATTATATTTACGTATTCTATGCCTGGCAGCTTGATCTGATTGAAGAGTTAGAAGAAGAGAACCAAATATTAAGTCTGGCTTGTAACAAAGACAAATGAGCTAAAAACATATACAAATTAATTTATTCCCCCACCATATAATTTCCCTTTACCATTATCACAAGTGTCCAGCATGTTTCATTTTTTTCTCCTTCTACTTTATCTCTAAACTGTGTCTTCTCCCCCTCAATCTATAGTGAAATGACTGGTTCATCCTGGCTATCTCTTGTCTGAATTAGTGTATCTTTGTCATTGAACTCTGCTCCTCCCCTTTTTTTGTCTAGGCAATCAAAATTGTTGCCACAGAACGATAATCTCTGTTCAAAAACTACATTTTCATTGTCATGATTAAATAGGAACGGAAATATTTTCGGAAAAGAGCTATAGGAAAATTAATAACTACTTGAGTTAAAAGTGCAACTGAATATATTATATATGTGAAGAATCTCCTCTGCCACCTCCCAGTCTGTAGTCAAAATACTCACCAGTGTAGAATTATGCCTCAGCTGAGTCTATGCATATAAACTAATTGGAAAACACTAAAGAAAATTTAATCAAATAGCCTATTTTTAAAACAATTATAATTGGATTTAATTTCTATTTGTTTGTGTTGAAATACATGGATACTTCAGGATATTCACCAGGCATACCCTCCTCCATTCCGGGACTTATTCCCATTTGCAGACAGTCTATGTAAGGACTTCTTTACTACACATCAATGACACATATGTTGATAATAAATGCTAGCCTCTCCTGGAAAAGCAAAGTGTCTTTGAATTCAACTCACCCGTTTATCAAGACAGAGAGGTTGAGTATTCTACCCAGGGCTGGTGAATGCCTCGTGAAGACTATGAAGTCCTTGACAATACGATCTTTGCCACTTGCTATTATTTACAACATCCTAAGCTTTGCTATAGCACTTGCAAGAAGAGGTGAAAGGCAGCCAGTGAGGAAAGCTTACGGCTTTGCTTATCGATTACTTGGGAGTCTGCGACTTCCAGAACTAGTTGTCAGATGATAAACACGTAAGGTGTCTCCTCAAAAAAAATTTTATTCATTCTATAAAAAAAGACATTTTTACTCAAAGTCTACCAAATGTAAACCCTGGTACATTCAGTGTAAAGAGTTGAACTCTGTCACTATTGAGTATGTAAACATCACAAAATATTAAGGGCTAAACAACATTTATAAATTGTTGTATATTGCAAAATGGCCACCCAAAGACATTAAGTCCTCATCCTTGGGAATTATAAATGTTAACTTCTGTTTTTGTTTGTTTAATGTTTGTTTATTTTTGAGAGGGGGGAGGGGCAGAGAGAGAGGGAGACACAGAATCCGAAGAAGGTTCCAGGCTCTGATCTGTCAGCACATAGCTCGACACAGGGTTCAAACTTACGAACCATGAGATCATGGCTTGAGCCAAGGTTGGACACAACAGATTGAGCCACCCAAGCTCCCAAATAATAACTTCTTTTGAAAAAGGGTCCCCAATAATATAATTAAGGTAAGGATTTGAGATGAGATTGCTCTAAATTATCCAAGGCCCTAAATGACATCACAAACATCCTTGTAAGAGAAAGGCATTGAGAGATCAGATACACACAAAGAAGTCCATGTGCAATGGAGCCAGAGATCACACTGATCCAGTCACAAACCAAGGACTGCCAGCAGCCACTACAAACCAGGAGAGAGGCCTGGAATTCTCCCTCAGAATCTCCAGAAGGAAACAACCCTGTCAACACCTTGATTTTGAACTTCTGGCCTCAAAAGTATGAAAGAAGAAATTTTTGTTGTTTTAAGCCAAGCTTGTGGTAATTTGATATGGCAGCCCTAGAAAACTAATATAGATATTTACAGCATAGATAGTGAATTGGTAAGACAGTCACTCTTCTTAAAAATAAAATGTATAAACTTTTGTAACTAGAGTAGTATATCTGTAGTATTTACTGCCCCATATTACAAAAGAAATAAACCAGGGTGGGCGAATTAAATACTGAGATCAGCAAATTAGGAAGTTTCAGAGAACAAAATATGAGGACATGAGAAGAAAAAAACTGTAAAAATAAATTATTTTAAGAATAGTTCTTAAACAAAGTAGAAATTTGTTGTTAGGTCATTTCCTCCAGTCTTCCCTTAGGCTGCCTTTCAAATTATATATCTGATCCATTATGAAAGGAAGTTTAATTTAGTTTTGTTTCTTACAGATGGATGACATGCTTTTATTCAAAAAGTCAGATTTTGACCTGGGTGGCTCAGTTGGTTAAGTGTCCAACTCCTGATCTCAGCTCAGGTCTTGATCTCAGGGTTGTGAGTTCAAGCCCCACATTGGGCTCTACACTGGGTGTGAAACCTATATCAAACAAAAAAAAGGCTAATTTTGTGTGGTCCCTAAAATGTAAAGGTAAATTATATGTAGACTTCATGTAAGTGTTAGTATCTTTAGTTCCTGTCCTAATTTATTAAAAGAAGGAAGGAAGGAAGGAAGGAAGGAAGGAAGGAAGGAAGGGAGGAAGGGAGGGAGGAAGTGAGGGAGGAAGGAAGGAAGGAAGGAAGGAAGGAAGGAAGGAAGGAAGAAAGAAAGGAAGGATAGGGAAAAAAAGAAAAAAAGGAAAGAAAAGAAGTGAAAAGAAATAAAAGAAAAAAGGTGGGAGAAAGGAAAGGAGAAACTACAATGTGTTAATATTCAGGCTGCCAAAAACATCATATTCTAATCAGATATTTCCTCTGGGCTTGCCTGAGGCAAAACTTAAAAATTGGGTGAAATATTTAGTGGTAACCCTCCTTACTTTTGCTTCTACCTCACCTATTGAAGTGAAGGAATGTTATCTGTTAACAGAGAATTCTAGTTTAGTCGCCCAATTTCCTTTCTCCCATTACTAATGGTATTCTCAACTTTGAACTGGGCACATGGCTTCTTAGAATAAAGACTACATTTTCCAGCCTCCTTTATAGCAAGCCTCCTCATGGCCACATGAGGAAGATGAAAGTGTTCTTAAAGGGAACTTTTTTCATTGCCAATGTGAGCAGAGATGTCACAATTTAATTTCCATCAGGTAACTTAGACCAGCATATGGTAGACAACAAAATCTAAAGAGTGCACAGAGTAAAAAACTAGCACTGATAAGAATAGAGCCCAAAGCCTTGCTTGATTCCTGATGCCATGCCTTAACCATGCCTGCCATACCTACCTGTTAGCAAGGTGCCTGATGCAAAATAAACACTCATTAGATAGATTCTACCCTTATTAGTTTTATAATAACTATTATTTGTGGATTAATCACAATGTACTAGACACTTTACTCGTATAATCTTCAGAAAAATCCAGTAAGTTAGGTATTATCATTCTTATATTATATATATAAAAACAAAAATTATGAAAGATAAATTGCCCAAAGTCAGAGAGGTAGTAATTGGTATTGAGATAATCTTATCAGAACTATGAATCCCAACTGAGTGTTCCTTTCACTACATTGTTCTGTTTTATCATAAGAGCATTGGTTTGCTGTCTCTGATCATTCCAAAGTTGTTCTAAGGTTTTATTTCATTTTAAAATGTAATAATTCTACTGAGTATAAAAGAAATAAATGCACTGAAGCAGATAATATACTTCTTTTTAAAAAGACAAATAAAAATAATAAATAAAACAAAATGGGATCTGTAGGGAAAAGAACATTTTGGATGAGATTTCTGGCATTTCCTGCCATTAATCATGCAGATATATCTTTTTCATTTTTTCCCCCAACTTTACACTCAAGATTCCAGAACGTCTATTTCAGGCTGAAGGCAATAGTTAGAGGCCTACAGAGGAAAATAAAAATATGAAAGAAAGAAAGAAAGAAAGAAAGAAAGAAAGAAAGAAAGAAAAGAAGAGAAAAGGAAAGAAATGAAAGGAAAAGAAAAGAAGAGGGAGAGAAAAAGAAATACTCATTGCATTTAGAAAGCTTATAAAATCCATCAATATGAGAAGGTTTTAAGGAGTTTTTCAAATGTCCAATAGTTTCCTCCTTGTCGCTTTCATAATATGAAACAATTTGTCATTCTCAGAAAAGCTTTGTTTCACTTTTATTATGAAGATAATGTATTTTCAAATATTTTAAACATTATGAGCACAAATGATATTGTGACATTAGAAAACAGGATATAATCTTCTAGACTAATCAGAAGGCAGAAATATGTTCAAATTACAATCTAATTCCATATTTTCTTCCAAGGCATTTTTTTTTGCAAATTATGAGCAGTATGTAATGTAGAGTATTTAATAGCTAGCCAGCCAAACAAAAAGAATTTGCCAGTATCAACATTAGAGTTGCATCTCACAGCCCTTTATTTAAATCTCCACCTACTCAATAGTGTGGATATAGGAACACACCAAATTTGTGAGTGATACACAAGTGGAAAGGATAAGTGCTATATTAGATGTTGTATAAATTAGCTTTTGCTGTATAAAAATCAGCCAATATTTTGTGGCTTGAAACAGCATTTATTAGCACATACTTCTATGATTCAATGGGCTGGACTGGGTTCAGGTTGGCAGTCTGATGACTTAGGCTGAGCTTTACACATCCTGGCTGAGGTTCATTTATGTGTCTACAATCAACTGCAGGTTGGCTTGGACTGGCAGACAATCGCTGTCTCAGGTCTCCACAGGACATTGATCCTCCAACAGGCTAGCTTGGACTTGTCACTTTGTGGTCTCATGGTTCCAAGAGCAGCAAAAGAAAAAACAAGCTATTATAATAATTTCTCAGAATAATTTTCCTCTGAAGTGTCACATTTTCTATTGTTCCATTGGCTAAAAGGAATCACATTGCAGAGCCCAGAGTCAGGATAGAAGGGATTAGCAAAGTCCAAGAACAAAAGGAAGTACATACACTTTGGGAACCATTACTGCAAGAATGGAACCCAAATGATAAATAATAATCTCTTTAAATGGCAAGAGTAGTAGATCAAAAATACAAGGAGAAATCTCATAGGGATAAATATATAATCTAGGATTCACATTCAGGACACCCCTTTATAGAGCAGAGAATGAAGGCGACCTGGTTTCACTTCCCTGTGAAAAAGTCTTAAGAAGTTTGGCCGGTAACAAGCTCAATATAAGTTAGCAATGTGAACTGACCATCAAAAGAAAGAGAACAGATAATATAATCTTAAGTGCATCACTGAAAGTAGAGATGTCAAACCAGTGGAGCCAATAGTCTCCCAAGATTTTGCAGGGGCCAAAGTTGCAGGGGTCTGTTCCTAGTACAATAATGACAAGGGAAAGTGAAATTCAAAATGCTGGAAATACATGGTGTACAAATCTTTTAAAAGATATGAGGGTGTTCAGTCTATAAAAGATAGGATTTAAGGCTTGAAGGTAGTGTGGTGATAGAGTCTTCAAATATTTTAGAAGCAATATTACATAGAAGTAGAATTAGATGTTCTCCCCATGGCTGAAGAAAGAGAAGCTATAAGAAGGAGCAGCTGTAAGAAGACAAGTTTAGGCCCAGTGATGGAAAAACCTTCACAATTATTAGAGATGTCCAGATATGGAACAGTCTACTTGCCAGGTAGTTCACCTACTTTCACTAGAAGTGTGCAAGCAGAGAGGAGATGGCTATGACCAAGGAGCAGGTGGGCAAGGCACTCTGCAGCAGGAGGGGCTCTCCAACCTGGCTGCGTACCAGAAGCACTATGGAGCTTTGTGAAGTACACATGTCATGGCCCACCCGTGGCATGTAATCTGGACAGCTGTACTTTAAACTTCTTTACCAGGGATTCTGATATGTGATCAGGTTTGGGAGTCATTGCTCTAAGGCTGAGTTAACAAACTATGGTCTGCCACCTGTTTTGTATGGCTGTTGAGCTAAGAATGGCTATTACCTTAATATTTTTGCCACCTGAAAATCACAAAAAAGATAAAATGCCAGAGTTCATAAATAAAGTTTTATTGGAACACAGCCATGTTCATTCTTTATGTTTTGTGTACAACACTACAACAGTGAAGTTGAAGAGTTGTTACAGAGATTATATACGGCCCACAATCCCTAAAATATCTATTATCTGGCACTTTACAGAAAACTCAGCCAACACCTGTTCTAAGATCTTGCTATCAAAAGTGTGCTATCACCAGAAAACTTGTTAGAAATGCAGAATCTCAGATCCCATTCCAGACCCACCGACTGAGAAACTGCATTTTAAAAGATGGACAAGGGAGGGATGCCTCAGTGGTTGAGTCGGTTAGAGTCCGACTTCAGCTCAGGCCGTGATCTCACAGTTCTTGAGTTGGAATCCCACATCGGGCATTGGACTGACAGCTAGGAGCCTCGAGCCTGCTTCAGATTCTGTGTCTCCCTCTCTCTCTGCCCCTGCCCTGCTGTGCTCTCTCTCAAAATAAATAAATAAACATTACAAAAAAAGATGCACAGGTGATTAATATTCATATTAAAGTTTTAGAAGCACTGCTCTAAGGTATTGATGAATTCTAAATCTCCGTAACCTGTATACATTTAAACTCCATGTTTGCATTGATTATTAAGTAGAAACAGTGAGTTATTAATCTGACACTCTCCTTTAAGTGCCAGGTTCAAAACACTTTTAAAGGACCTAAAAATCCACTTGTAAAATGGAAGAGTACAAGGTCCTTTCAGTCACAGAGAGAAAATTAGTATTACAAAAGTTGAGGTTGTCTTCCCAGCAACTAGATCTTGGTTTCTATTAACATTTTCCAATAAAGTGAACCAGAAGTCCTTGGAGAGATGAGTGATTCTAGAGTTGGTCAGGCAACACACAAAATGAGCCTGCAGCATCCTATCATGCCAGAAGTAAGAAAGTGATCACATACACTGAGACAGAAAACAATGAGAACGTATCAAAGGGAAAGAGAAGACAATTGAGAGAGCTTCCAATGGCTAACGCTGGAACAATTTGAGCACTGTAATAAAGTAGTATTAGATTATAACCCTAAGTATAAAATATACATATGCATGAGTCCATACTAGATAAATAAATGATTGAACAAATAAGAGAGAGAAGAGACAAGTCTCCTATACAGAAGAATTCCAAATAAAATCTACATGCTCAGCCCTCAAGGTGTAGCACAACTCTCCACCCTTAAATATGGGCTGTGCAGAGTCACTTCTTTACAAAAAGTACAGTTTGGAAAAGTGCAGGGGAGAAATCTGGTGAACTAAACCAAGTGATTGAAGTTTACATCAACAATGAAAAGTTACTTTGACAGCATGTGTCCTTGATATGATGTGATGAAAATGGCATTTACCTCTGTAAATCCATAATCCGAATCTAATCGGGTTAAAAAACACCAGAAAAATCTTAAGTGAAAGAATTCTACAAAATATCTACCCAGTACTCCTCAAAACTGTCAAAGTCATCAAAAACAGAGTCTGACAAACTGTCCCAGACTACAGGAACCTAAGGAAACGTTGAGAACTAAATGCGACATTGCAGTTTGGATAGAATCCTGGACAGAAAAAGAACATTAGGTAAAAACTAAGGAAATCCAACTAATGTATAGACTTTAGTTAATAATAAGGTTCATTATTTGTAACAAATATACCACACTAATGTTAGATGCTATTGATAAGGAAAACTGATACGGGGTGCATGAGAACTCTGTACTATCCTGACAATCTTTCTGTAAATCTAAAACTATTTTAAATTTGAAAATTTATTTTAAATAATAGGGTCATTTTGGGTTTGGACCTTTAATTATCATATTTATTTTCATGTCTTCAAGAAGTTTCCTAAAACTTTCTGTCTAGACTCTCTTTTGCAATTAGGTTGCCTATAAATCACAGATTATAAATTAAATAATTAAGCCATGCCCATAGTCACATCCTGGTACATTGTCTGGTTATTTCTTCATGACACAAACCTTTTTAATTTGACCAAATGACTTAAGACTTTACCATTGTTCTACCAACATGGCTAGTCTAACCAGAATGAGTCCTAGCTGGATTTCTGTTTCAGAAGCAAGAATGGAGACCCATGTGGTCTGAATACAGGCTGAAGTCATGAAGTGATTCTGACACATGGAGAGGCAGAATTTTGACCTTCAAGCTTTTTGTAAATGTCATGATTGCTGAGAGCTGTAGGGGAGACTCAGCAGGACTAAGGAATGTGGATGAGGTCTGCCTTTTTGTAAGCAGTTGTTGCTGTCAAAAGATACCAGTTATTAATGAGGAAATACTGTAGAGAAATGTTTGTAACATAAGCAATTCTTCGTATAAACATCCCTCTTACAATCCTCAGAAACAGTCACTAGTACCAAGGGAGGCATTATGAAAAACAAAAACAAAAAAAAATTTCTTTTGAAGCTGTTGGAACATCTGTGGTCTTGAGGGAAAGCAAAGTTGCTGTGAAATGTAGGAAGAAAGGTTGCCTTGTGGCATATTCTCAGCTTGCAAGGTCCTCAATAGATGGTGACACCTCCCTGGCTATAAGCACATAGCCAGAATTTTTAAGTTAATCTGTTACATTCTTAAAATTCCACCAATTCATCGCATTACAAAATGTAAATATATCTGGCAATCTTGTGAATCTCTCTGTCTTTCACTATTCATGAGGACTGCTGTCTGGTTACTACCTAATTGAGGGTGGCTGTGTTGAGGGCAGAGTGATTTCCTCTGACAGGAGAAACTCTGGCATGGTGCAAGTTTAAGAAACATCAGAGACACCATATAGCAAAATTATTGCAATGCAGTTCCAAATAAATTTTAGAATCTGTTTGTCAATTTCCAAAAAATGAAAAAGTCAGGTTTGCTGGAGTTTTGATTGCAATTTTGTTAACTCTGTAGAAGAGTTTAAGGAGAATTAACATCTTAACAATATTTTGCCTGCCAAACCATGAACATGATATATGTGTCTCCATTTGTTTAGGTTCTCATTAATTTCTCCCAGCAATATTGTGTAGTTTTCAGTGTAAAGGTTTATTACTTGTTTTATTAAACTTACCTTTAACTATTTCATGGGTTTCATGCTATTATAGATAAAATCTTTTAAATTTTATTTTCCAATTTTTTAATGCTAATATATAGGAATACAATTGCTTTTGTGTTTGGTGTATTGACCTTGTATTCTGAGACCTTGCCAAATTGCCTTATTAATTTTAGAAGCTTTTCTTTAGATTTCTTAGGAGGTTCTGTATTACATGACCATGTTGTCTGGGAATAAAGAAGACAGCATAACTTTTGCCTTTCCAACCTGTTGTCATTTATTTTTCTTATTTTATTGTACTGGTTAGGAATACAAGTATAATGTTAAATAGAGGTTGTGCGAATGGACATCCTTGCCTTGGTCCCAATTCTAGAGGAAAGTATTCAAGCTTTCATCATTAAGTATGTTGTTAGCTGGAATTTTTTTAAGTTTCTTTTATCAGAATAGGGACGTTTCATTCTATTCCCAGCTTGATCAGAAATGTTGATCATGAATAGAAACTTGATTTTGTCAGACGTTCTTTTTTGTATCTATTGAGATGATCATGTGGTTTTTCATCTTTATTCCTGTTAATAGATTCATTAAACAGAGTGTTTTTCTTTTTTAAGTTTATTTATTTGTTTTGAGAAAGATAAAGAGTGTGAGCGGGGGAGGGACAGGGAGACAGGGAGAGAGAGAATCCCAAGCAGATTCAGCACCGTCAGCCCAGAGCCCAATGTGGGGTTAAATCCCAACAACCACGAGATGGTGACTTGAGCCGAAGTCAAGGTCAAACCCTTAACTGACTGAGCCACCCAGGCACCCCAGAGTGATTTTCAAATGTGAAATCAACCTTGTAATCTAGAAACAAATTATAGCCTGTCACAACTTTATTATCATTATTTTTTTTATTATTTGTTGCTGAATTTATTACTCTCAAAGACTTTTTTTCTGTGTTCCTGAGAAATATTATAGTTAGCTTTCTTATAATATGTAGGTCTGATTTTGGTATCAAAGAAATGTTAGCCTCAAATAAAGGGTTAGGAAGTATTATCCCTCTTCCATTTTCTGAAAGAGTTTGTATATAATTGGTATTTTTTTACTTTAATATTCAATAAAATCAATTCAATAAATTCATCTGTTTCTGGGATTCTTTTTATGAAAATATTTTTAAAACCAAATTTAAAAATTTAAATTGGTTAGCACTATTTGGATTTTCTATTTCTTCTTGAGTTCATTTTTGTACTTGCATCTTTGAAAATATTTGTTAATTTCATGTAAGCTGTCAAATGTGTTGTCATAAAATTATTCATAGTATTTCTTTGTTACCCTTATAACATATATAGAATCCATAAGTACATCTTCCTCATATTGGTAATTTCTCTCTTTCTCTCTCTCTCTTTCCCTGAGTCTAGCTAGATTTTTATTAATGCTATAGATCTTACAAACAACAAGCTCTTGGGTTTATTTTTTAAGTTTATTTATTTATTTTGAGACAGAGAGAGAGTATAAGCAGGGGAGGGGCAGAGAGAGAAACTCCCAAGCAGGATCCACAGGGTCAGTGCAGAGCCTCATGCAGGGCTTGAACTCATGTAACTGTAAGGCCATGACCTGAGCTGAAATCAAGAGTCAGACATTTAATCGGCTGAGACACCCAGGCACCCCCAAGGTCTTGATTTTATTTCTATTATTTTCCATGTTCTATTTCATTGATTTATGCTTACCTTTTATTTCATTTTTAAAATTTTAATTTAAATTGTTTGCATTTAATTCACTCTTTTTCTAGTTTCTGGAGGTGAAAACCAGGTCACTGATATTTAGATCTATCTTCTGACATAAATATGATAACATGTAAATCTTTAAATATACTTTTCAGCATTGCATTAGCCTTGTTCCACATATTTTAATATATTATATTCTCATTACCATTAATTTCAAAATCTTTTAAATTTTCCTTATTATTTTCTTTTACACCCATGAATTATTTAGAAGAGTATCAATTAATGTCTATTTATTTGTCAATTTTCTGGATGCCTTTCTGTTATATTTCCAGTTTAACTCCACTATTATTAGAGAACATATTTTTCTATGATTTCAGACATTTTGAATTTAGTGAGACTTGTCCAGGATATGATCTGTCTCAGTAAAATTTCTTTGAGTACTGAAAAGAAATGTGTACTGTTTAGTATTCTAAACTAAATTCTGTTTAGTTTTCTAGAAAGATGAATTGGGTCAAGTTGGTTGATAGTATTGCTCACTAAATGCTTACTTAGTTTCAGCCTACTAATTATAAATTACTGAAAGAACATGTGGAAATCTTCAACTATAATAATGGATTTGTCTATTTCTTCTTTCGATTATATCAGGGTTTTTTACATGAATTTTGAAACTCTATTATTTCATGCATACATACTTAGGATATCCATGCTTTTTGAGAATTCACTTTTATCATTATTTTCTTTATTATTGGAAATATCCCTTGTTCTGAAGTCTACTTGTATGGTATTAATATAGTCATTCCAGTTTTCCTTTGATAAGCATTTGTGTTTTAACTGATCTACATTTTTATATTTAAAGTGGTTTTCTTGTAGACAGCATATAATTGGGTCTTGTTTTTTAACCAATTTGATAAACTTAGCCTTTCAATTTAGGTTATAACACCATTTACATTTGATGTGATTATCAGTATGGTTGGATTTAAATCCATCACCTTGTTAGATGTTTGTTATTTATCTGTTCTTTGTCTTCCTTTTCTCCTTTCCCTGCCTTCTTTTGAGAATTCAGCAATTTTTACTATTATATTTTATCTCTATTCTTGGCTTATTGATTGATTGACTGCCTTGTGATTGCTTTAGGGTTTACAATATATATCTTTAACTCTTTACAATCTACTTCACATTCTATTTTACTACTGTACATATCAAAACCTTATATCCTCCCCCATCTTTTTTGACAGTGTTGTCATACATTATATTCTATCTATGCTTTGAAACCCCAAAACCACTCTTACTATTTTTCTTTAAACAATTATCCTTTAAAGAAACTTTAAAATGAAGAAAATTATTTTGTATTTATTCATATGTTTACCATTTGGGGAGTACTTTTTATTCTCTGTGTAGATCCAAGTTCCCATTTGATGTTACTTTTATCTGAAGAATGTCCTTTCTGGTAGTACAGCTATCACAGTAACAAATTCTCACAACTTTTATTTTCTATGTTTGTTTATATTTGTTTCATATGTTTTTTATTTTATTTTTTTCCACTTGGAAAGATAGTTTTGCGCTATAGAATTCTAGGCTGACGTTTTTCCTTTCTACAATTTACTTTTTATTCATTTTAAAAATTTTTTAATGTTTATTTATCTTTTAAGAGATGGAAAGACAGAGTGTGAGTAGGGAAGAGGCAGAGAGAGAAAGAGGGAGATACAAAATCTGAAGCAGGCTCTACTGACAGCACAGAGCCTGATGCGGGGCTCGAACCCACCAGCCGTGAGATCATGACCTGAGCCGAAGTCAGACGCTTAACTGACTGAGCCACTCAGGTGCCCCATCCTTTCTATAATTTAAAAGATATTGTTCTATAGTATTCTGTCACGCAATGTTTCTTCCCAGATATCAGATTATTTCTTTCCATGTTTTTTCTTTTTTTTTTAATTTTTTTTAACATTTTATTTATTTTTGAGACAGAGAGAGACAGAGCATGAACGGGGGAGGGTCAGCGAGAGGGAGACACAGAATCTGAAACAGGCTCCAGGCTCTGAGCTGTCAGCACAGAGCCCGACGCGGGGCTTGAACTCACGGACCGTGCGATCATGACCTGAGCCAAAGTTGGCCGCTCAACTGACTGAGCCACCCAGGCGCCCCTCAATGTTTTTTCTTACAAGACATTGCTTTTTTCTCCTCTATATGTCGTGTGCCTTATTCAATGGTTACCTTTGAGATTTTCTCTTTATTACTGGTTTCTAATACTTTCATGGTTGTACAGCTTGCTTGGTTTGCTTGCTTTGTGTTTATCCATATTGGGCTTCATTGAGCTTCTTTGATCTGTGGCTTACAATTTTCATTTAATTCAGAAAATTTTTGGTAAATTTCTGTTTTTATCCTCTCCTTATGGAAAGACTGAAATTATACAACTATTAGACACTTTAATGTTGTCCCATAGATCACTGTGGTTTTTTTTAAATTACTGTTTTTAATTTCTGTGCTACAGTTCCATATTTTTTATTACTATGTCTTCAATTCAGCAATAATTTCTTATTTGGTACCTAATTGGTTATTTAATCCACCATCAAATTTTATTTTCTGATTTTGTATTTGCAACCTTGAAGATTCCATTTATTTTTTTATTTATATTTTCTACTTCTCATTATTTTAAAGTTTTCTCTTAATCACCAAGCATAACTCAGTTATTTCCAACAACTGTTTTAAAGTTCTTGTTTAGTAATTTCCTCATTTTTTTACATTCCTATATCTGTTTTTAGTGACTGATGGGGGTAGGGATATTATGAGTCACAGTTTTTCCTTCTTTATGTGTCTAGTAATTATTAAGTGGATGCTTATCATTGGTAATATATTGCTGAGTGTCGAAATTCAGTTTTATTTCCTTAAAGACTGTTGAATGTTATTTGGGGTAGCAGTCGACTTACTTTCATCCCAGCTTGTTTATAAGCTTTGTTAGGGAGGATCCAGAATACCCTTTATGTGAGGGCTGGTGTAGCCCTAATCCTCAAGCATGACCTTCTGGGGTCTTTACTAAGCATATGAATTGTTTAGTAAGTTCTTTCAACTTTGGCTGATAAAAATATAAACATCTTCCAGCCTTGTATAAGCTGACAAATGTTCCATTTACATCTCCCAGGTACTTTTTTTGCCTTGCCTCATACAGTTTCTATGTTTACCCTTTAACAAAATATTCAAAGGAACCTTGAAGGAGATAAACATAGCCCTTTTTCTGCATAGCCTTGTTCTTTCCCAGTACCATTTCCTGTATATTCCAGCAGCTTCAGCTCCCTTTTCTGTAATTGCTATTTGTTCAACACAGAGAGACTGCTGTCCTGAGTGTAAGTTCATCTTACTTGGCCAGTCTGACAAGTGCTTACAAATAGAAAAATCAAGCCATCATAGAGCTCACTTCATTGGTTTTCCTTTTGGCATGTATCATAGTTCTGTGAGCCTATTGGCCAATATCTGAAAACAGTAGTAATAGCTTTCTATATTTTGTCTTGTTTTCCTACTGGGGAGATAAGTTTGGTACTATTATTCTGACATGGCACAAGTAGAAGTCCCCCCTCAGTGAAGATGTAAAATGTTACACCCTGTGAACAAACAAACAAAATATGTGATATACACTATACTGGAATAATAGTCAGCAATGAAAGAGAATGAAATACTGACAGATGCTACACCAGGGAACAATGTTGAAATTATTATGCTAAGTAAAAGAAGTCAGATGCAAAATGACATATATTAAATAATGCCATTTATATAAAATGTCCAGAAAGAAATATATACAGAGACAAAACAGATTAGCGGTTGTGTAGGGTCCGGGGTGTAATTAATGGGGAGCATTTGCAAATGGACAATAGGTTTCTTTTTAGGATGATGAAAATATTCTAAGATTAAATTGTGATGATGATTGTACAACTCAAGAAACATACTAAAACTCATTGAAATTTACAATTTAAATAGATGAGTTTTATGGTATACAAATTATATCTCAATAAAGCACTTAAAAATATTGCATCCTATATTTATATAGGTATATGCTTGAGAAAATTGAGGGAGAACTTATACCTGCATTTGGGGCAAAGCAGTATGGGATAGACAAGTAGTTGCCCAAAAAAAGCCTCTTGGGAAACAATAAAATATGATCGCAAAACTGTAGAGCAGAATTAGTATGGCCAACTTAGCTGGTAGGATGACAATGGCACTAGTATTGATTGGTAAAACATATTAACATTGCTGGGGATTACCATAAATTACATTATAGTTGGCTGGATTTTTTTATGGTTTGAATTCCATTTTTAATTCCCAAGATGGAATTCCTACTTTTCATGACTGGAGCACAGACACATGAGCATTACAAAGATTTAAAAAATCTATGAGGGGGGAGGGGCCTACATGGCAGAGCAGCATGAAACTTTTCTGCTTCTCTCATCCCTGAAATGCAGCTAGATCAACACCGAACCATCTTGCACACCTAGAAAATTGATCTGAGGATTAACACAACAATCTGAATAACTTGAACCACAGACTTCAGCGGGTTCAGAGCACAGAGAGGTGGACTGGGGGAGAGAGAAGCCTCAGAGGGTAAGGAGCTGTTTTTGCTTGTGGAGAGAGGATGGAGATGGGGGGAGAGTACAAGAAAAGCATTCCCCCTGAAAGCAGCTGGAGAGAAAGGGAAAGAGTGGAAATACCCATATGGGATTGAACAAGAAAAGGGGAAAGGAGAGGGTTTAAATACCATTAGTACTCTATAAACAGGGGAGGGCAGAGTCTGAAACTCCTCAGCTTCGTACCTGACAAAGTTCTGGTGAGAAGGGCAGACCCCCAGGAGTAGAGAGTGAGTTCTGAGGGGTCCATGGGCCACACTGGGAGAGGTAGTTCCCTTGCTGAGAGGACATTTAGCAGACACTGTATGGTCTCCCCACAGGCAAAGGTCACAGCAGACCCCAGAGAACGATGTTTGGTTGGAACAAGGACATTAAGGGTTAGTAAAGCCTGATGCCAGATGTGTTGTGATTTACCATATTCCCTGAAATGCTGCTGTTACACAATCACGCAAACATTTTCTGGGGCAGGCTGGCAGCTGATCACAGTCTCTGGGCATCCAGCAGCACAGTCACACAAATATTCCTGGAGGTGGGCCAGTGTCTGGCCATTGCTCAGCAAGACCCTTCCCCAGAGCATCAGAGTGGGTCAAAGCCGTAGGCCTTCAGAAGTGAGGGGTTTGAAAACACAGACCCATGTGAGATGAAATTCGGGAGGGAGGTGCCACCTGACAAGCTGATAGCTTGGTGGTGGACAGCATAGAAGTGGGGAGTGGACAGAAGTTGGAGACAAAGGAGGAGTCCTTGATTGCTGGTTGGCAAGAACACAGAGGACGGATGATAGAGACTGGGTAGCTAGGTGACACCATTTTCATCTCTCCCTCACATGTGTACAGATGCATACACAGGCCACAACGACCCACCCCAGTAAGCTAAGCAGCCCCAACTAGTGGAGAATGGAGCTTTTACACCAAGCCCTGTCCAAATGCACCAACCACACTCTAGAGGAACACCACAAATCTCTCTGCCTGCTTAGTTTATGGACTATAACATGCTTCATACTTTGACTTCTAAGGGAAACTGGATGTAATTTCAATCATATTTCATTCTGCTCACTGGTCCAGCTATTCAATTTTTTTCTTTTTCCTTTCTTATTTTTGAATACAGAAAAAGAAAAAAATTATTTTTATTTTCTGTTCCTATAAAAAAGGTTTTTTTGCCTTTCAATTTTTTTCTACTATACTTTTTCATTTTCTTGTAAATTTTTATTCTATTTTACTTTCATCATTTCATTTTATTCTATTTTATTATATTCATTTTTTTTAATTTTCAAATGCTTTTGTACGTCCACCCTTTTTTTTTCTTTTCTTTCCCTTTTATCTCTATTCTACCAAGCTTCTGTCAATAACCAGACCAAAACACACCTAGGATCTAGCATCCTTTATTTGATTTTTTATGTTGTTTTTAATATTTTAATTTTATTTTTTATTAATTATTTTTCTTCCTCCAAAATGATTAAATTAAGGAATTCACCCCAAAAGAAAGAACAGGAAGAAATGACAGCCAAGGATTTAATCAACACAGAATCAAGAAGGATGTCCGAACCAGAATTTAGAATCATAATAAAAGTACTAGTTGGGGTTGAAAAAAGCATAGAATCCCTTTCTCTGGAGATAAAGAAGTAAAAGCTAGTCAGGATGAAATAAAAAATGCTATAACAGAGCTGCAATCTTGAATGGATGCCACAGCAACAAAGATGGATGAAGCAGAGCATCAAATCAGTGATAGAGAGGACAAACTGATGGAGAATAATGAAGCAGGAAAAAAAGAGGGAAACTAAGGCAAAAGAGCACAATATAAGAATTAGAGAACTAAGTGACTCATTAAAAAGGAATAACATCTGAATCATAGGGGTCCCAGGAGAGGAAGAGAGAGAAAAAGAGATAGAAGGTTTATGTGAGCAAATCATAGTGGAAAAGTTCCCTATCCTGGAGAAAGACACAGACTTCAAAATCCAGGAAGCACAGACAACTCCCATTAGATTCAACAAAAACCGACCATCAACAAGGCATAGCCTAGTCAAATTCACAAAATACACAGACAAGGCAAGAATCATGAAAACAGCAAGGGGGAAAAAAGTTCTTAACCTACATGGGAAGATAGATCAGGTTCACAGCAGACTTATCCACAGAAACTTGGCAGGCCAGAAAGGAGTGACAAGATATATTAAATGTGCTGAATCAGAAAAATATGCCACCAAGAATTCTTTATCCAGCAAGGCTATCATTCAAAATAGAAGGAGAGATAAAGAGTTTCCCAGACAAACAAAAACTAAAGGAATTTGTGACCACTAAACCAGCCTGCAAGATATTTTAAGGAGGACTCTCTGAAAGGAGAAAAGACAAAACAAAACAAAAAAGACCAAAAGCAACAAAGACTAGAAAGGACCAGAGAACACCACCAGAAACTCCAACTCTGCAAGCAACACAATGACAATAAATTCATATCTTTCAGTACTACCTTAAATGTCAATGGACTAAACGCTCCAATCAAAAGACATAGGGTGACATAATGGATGAGAAAACAAAATCTATGTGCTGTTTACCAGACGCCCATTTGAGACATAAAGACACCTTCAGACTTAAAGTAAGGGGATAGAGAACCATCTATCATGCTAATGGTCGGCAAAAGAAAGCCAGAGTAGCCATATGTATATCAGACTATCTAGATTTTAAAATAAGGACTCTAACAAGAGATGAAGAAGGACATTATATCATAATTAAGGGGTCTATTCTCCAAGAATACCTAACAAGTGTAAACATGAAAGCAAACAAATATATAAATCAATTAATTACAAACATAAAGAATCTCATTGACAATAGTACTATAATAGTAGGGGACTTCAATACCCCACTTACAACAATGGACAGATCATCTAAGCAGAAAATCAACAAGAAAATAATAGTTTTGAATGACACACTGGACCAGATGGACTTAACATACATATTCAGAACATTTCATCCTAAAGCAACAGAATACACATTCTTCTTGAGTGCACATGGAACATTCTCCAGAATAGATCACATACTGGGTCACAAATCATCCCTCAACAAGTACAAAAAAAACGTGATCATACCTGCAAATTTTCAGACCACAATGCTATGAAACTCGAAATCAACCACAAGAAAAACTTTGGAAAGACAACAAATACTTGGGAGGCTAAGAACATCCTACTAAAGAATGAATGGGCTAACCAAGAAGTTAAAGAGGAAATTAAAAAGTTCATGGAAGCCAATGAAAATGAGAACACCACAGCCCAAAACCTCTGGAATGCAGCAAAGGTGGTCATAAGAGGGAAGTATATAACAATCCAGTATATAACTTCCTTCCTAAAGAAGGAAGAAAGGTCTCAAATACACAACCTTACCTTACACCTTACCTTAGAGAGCTGGAAAAAAAATAGCATATAAAACCTTAAGCCAGCAAAAGATGGCAAATAATAAAGATCAGAGCAGAAAGCAATGCTATCAAAATAAAACAAACAAAAAACAAAACAAAACAATAAAACAATAAAACAGATCACTGAAACCAGGAGCTGGTTCTTTGAAAGAATTAGTAAAATTGATAAACCCCTAGTCAGTTTGATCAAAAAGAAAAAGGACCGAAATAAATAAAATTAAGAATGAAAGAGGAGAGATCACAACCAACACTGAAGAAGTACAAACAATAATAAGAGAATATTATGAACAAATATATGTCAATAAATTGGGCCATCTGGAAGAAATGTACAAATTCCTAGAAACATATATATTACCAAAACTGAAACAAGAAGAAATAGAAAATTTGAACAGACCCATAACTAGTAAAGAAATCGAAATAGTAGTCAAAACTCTCCTAAAAAATAAGAATCCAGGAGCAGATGGCTTTCCAGGGGAATTCTACCAAACATTTTAAGAACAGTGAGCACCTATTCTTTTGAAGCTCTTCCAAAATATATAAATGGAAGTAAAACTTCCAAACTCATTCTATGAAGCCAGCATTAACTTGATTCCAAAATCAAAGACCCCACTAAAAAGAAAAAGTACAAACCAATTTCCCTGATGAACATGGATGCAAAAATCCTCAACAACATACTAGCCAACCAGATCCAGCAATCCATTAAAAGAATTATTCACCATGACCAAGTGGGATTTATACCTGGGATGCAAGGCTGGTTCAATATCCACAAAACAATCAGTGTGACACATCACATCAATGAAAGAAAGAACAAGAACCACATGATCCTCTCAATAGATGCAGAGAAAGCATTTGACAAAATACAGCATCCTTTCTTGGTAAACGCCCTCAAGAAAGTAGGGATAAAAGGATCAGACCTCAAGATCATAAAAGCCATATATGCAAAACCCACGACAAATATCATCCTCAATGGGGAAAAAGCTGAGAGATTTCCCACTAAGGCCAGGAACACGACAGGGATATCCACTCTCACCACTGTTATTCAACATATATTAGAAATTCTAGCCTCAGCAATCAGGCAACACAAAGCAATAAAAGACATCCAAAGCCACAAGGAGAAAGTCAAACTTTAACTCTTCACAGATGACATAATATTCCATGTGAAAAACACAAGACTCCAAAAAAACTCCTAGAACTATCCACTAATTCAGCCAAGTCCCAGGATATAAAATCAATGCACAGAAACTGACTGAATTCCTATACACCATTAATGAAGCAACAGAAAGAGAAATCAAGGAATCGATCCCATTTACAGTTGCACCAAAACCATTAAGTATCTAGGAATAAACCTAACCAAAGAGGTGAAGAATCTATACACTGAAAACTACAGAAAGCTTATGAAAGAAATTGAAGAAGGCACAAAAAAGTGGAAAAATATTCTATGCTCCTGGATTGGAAGAACAAATGTTATTAAAATGTCAATACTACCCAAAGCAGTCTACACATTAAATTCAATCCTCATCAAAAAAAAAAAACACCAGCATTCTTCACAGAACAAACAATTCTAAAATTTGTATGGAACCAGAAAAGACCGCAAATAGCCAAAGCAATCCTGAAAAAGAAAACCAAAGCTGGAGGCATCAAAATCCCAGACTTCAAGATATATTACAAAGCTGTAATCGTCAAGACAGTATGGTACTGGCACAAGGACAGACACACATAGATCAATGGAACAGAATAGAGAACCCAGAAATGGACCCACAAATGTATGGCCAACTAATCTTTGACAAAGCAAGAAAGAATATCCAGTGGAAAAAGGCAGTCTCTTCAGCAAATGGTGTCGGTAAAACTGGACAGTAACATGCAGAAGAGTGAACCTGTACCACATTCTTACACCTTACACAAAAATAATCTCAAATGGATGAAAGACCTAAATGTAAGACATGAAACCATCCAAATCCTAGAGGACATAGCAGACAACAGCCTCTTTGATCTTGGCCACAGCAACTTCTTATTCAACATGTCTCTGGAGGCAAGGTATACTTACCTTGCAAAAAACAAAGTATTAGGACCTCATCAAGATAAAAAGCCTGCACAGTGAAGGAAACAATCAGCAAAACTAAAAGGTTACCAATGGAATGGGAGAAGATATTTGCAAAAGGCATATCAGATAAAGGTTTAGTATCCAAAATCTATAAAGAACTTATCAAACTCAACACCCAAAAAACAAATAATCCAGAGAAGAAATGGGCAAAAGACATGAATGGACACTTTTCCAAAGAAGACATCCAGATGGCTAACAGACATATGAAAAAAAGCTCAACATCACTCATCATCAGGGAAATACAAATCAAAACCACAGTGGGATACCACCTCACAACTGTCAGAATGGCTAAAATTAACAACTCAGGCAACAATAGATGTTGGTGAGGATGCATAGACAGAGGATCTCTTTTCACTGCTGGTAGAAATGCAAACTGGTGCAGCACTCTGGAAAACAGTATGGAGGTTCCTCAAAAAAATTAAAAACAGAAGTACCCTAGGACTCAGCAATTATACTACTATGCATTTATCTAAGGGATACAGGTGTGCTGTTTCAAAGAAGCATGTGCACCCCAATGTTTATAGCAGTGCTATTGACAATAACCAAAGTATGGAAAGAGCCCAATGTCCATCGATGGATGAATGGAAAAAGGAGATGTGGTAGATATACACAATGGAGTATTACTCGGCAATAATAAAAAATGAAATCTTGCCATTTGCAACAATGTGGATGGAACTAGAGGGTACTATGCTGAGTGAATTTAGTCAGAGAAAGACAAATATTGTGTGACTTCACTCATATGTGGAATTTAAGATACAAAATAGATGAACATAAGGGAAAGGAAGCAAAAATAATATGAAAACAGGGAGGGGGACAAAACATAAAAGTAGGTGAGGGGATGGGCTATATGTGTAAGGGGCATTAAGGAAGACATTGGTTGGGATGAGCACCGGGTGTTATATGTAGGAGATGAATCACTAGAATCTACTCCTGAAATCATTCTTGCACTATATGCTAATTAATTTGGATACAAATTTTTTAAAAGCTGCTGAACACAACAGTAAAAGCAAAATAAAATTCTATATAAATGTGAAAAAAACAAAGTAAATATGTATGAAAAATCAGGAGCTAACTATAGCAAAGTTATAGTTCTCATAGCTATAATAAGAGATGGCTGCTTCATTTAAAAAAAGACACTTAGAAACTACTCATAATTTAGGTCATTTTGGAGACTTCTTTAAAGATTCTAATTTTATTAAATCAATATCAAGTCTCTACTAACAAAAATCTTTTCTTGGTATACATTTCTGAAATTGCTACCAACCCTTGTTTCATATAATATGGAGAAATTCTCAGCACTCATAAATAGCTTGGGGCTTTTTGAGAGGCAGGTGAATATGCGTATTGTTCAGTATTGCAAAACTGCGTTATTAGTGGTACTATAGTGTACCGGGAAATTCCATACCATCAAAATTCACATCTTTGTACATCCTATGCAATAATGTTCAAAGATTAATGGTTTTTACTTAAGTGGTAGAAATTGTGTGTTGGATAGTTCTTTGGATAAGAAGAATAAAAATGACTTGCTATAGAAAACCTATAAATTAAAATCTATTTGGTCAAAAAGGTAAACAGTTAGATGGAGTTTTATGTTCAACCATATTGATGTTTTGAAATTCAATTAAGATTTAGTTTGAATAAGGATAATTGTTTCATGGTTCATAACGAAAACATACTAGAATTAAAAACAAATAGCTGATTCTGTTGACAGACTCATGGTATTAGATCATCCTTTAAGAGACAAAATTATGGCTGAATATGTTGAAAATATGTTTTGTTCGCTATTTCAGTTTTTCACCCTGTGTAACATATTGCTTTTCCTGCTGTTGTTTGCAACCTTTTTACAGTTGGCAAAAATACATACATTAAATCTATTTTGTTCATTATGGGCATCCCACTGTGCAGCTCCCATTACAATGGTGTCTGTTAAGTAGTGTTTTATTGCCCAACCTACCATGCTTTTGTAATGTATGTTATAAGTGCCACCTCTTTCCAGCACTTTGAGGATCTATAATTACCAGAGGAGGCAAGTGTATGATGTTTGCAAATTTACACAGAAGCTTAAACAGCAATACTGGCTGCTAGATGGCAATAACAGAATTTGTGCCTGGGGATCTTGCTAAAAACTGGTAATTTCAGTTCAATATTTCTTAATTTCCAGGGAACCATTTGAATATAGACCTCTGGGCAACCACCACCACACTCATTGGAAAGAGACATGATTGCAACACTGACAAATTCAACAAAATCCTCTCACTGCATTCTTTCTTATAATATTGCTCTACATGAAGCACGGTAGTGGGTAATGGAATACAGGACTCTGTTTCTTTTTGCTTTGACAATGTGTCGGGTGTTTTTGTCACTTAAGACAATACCCCTCTCCAAACCAATTATACAGCATAAGGTTGAATTAAAAAAAGTTAAAGTAATAGGGACAGGCATTGTTTTCCTCTTTATATAACCTACTATCCACTTGTATCTTTCTCATTATTCCAATTTGCTTTGCTTACGCACCATGAAAAAGTTACTCAATTATATTTCAGTTAATATAAAAAAATCAAGGTCCTAGAAACAGAAGCAAGGTGACTAAGGATATGGTTAGGCAAGAAGGATATTTTGGTCACAGTGAACCAAATGTAGCATAAGAAGCACAATATGGAAGGGCTCTTGGGGGGCTCAGTTGGTTAAGCACCCAACTCTTAGTTTTGGCTCAGGTCATGATCTCACGGTTCATGGGTTCCAGCCCAGCCTCAAGCACCACCCCGTTGGCTCCCCCTTTGAGCCCTTACCACATCGAGCCCCACATCAAGCCCCTGAGTGGAGCTTGGTATCAGAAGTCTCAAGTCCATACTGACAGTGTGAAGCCCGCTTGGGATTCTCTCTCTGTCCTTCTTTCTGCCCCTCCCCCATGCGCTGTCTCTCTCAAAATAAATAAAACTTAAAAAAAATAATTAAAAAATTATTTAAAAAAAATAAAAAAAGCCCAATATGGAAAGATCAGTACATAGGGTTCTAGATCACAGCAGCCAATATATGGGGTTCTAGGTCATAGTAGCAAAACTTGTAGTGAACCATCCTGATACAGAAGTCAAATTTGCCCAGTGCTAATTTCAAGTCCATATGCGTATCAGCAGAATAGAAATGAACTAGCTGAGAGTTTACAAAACTAATGGAAAAACTACACTTATGAGCAAAGAACCTTTTGAATAAGGCAATATTTAATCAAATGCCAAATAATGAACTACAAAAGGAGCAGGAGCGGTCACGATGAGATAAAACAATTTATTAAAGTTGTGGGTTAAAGCATTTGAGAAAAAAAATCACATAAATGGATAAACTTGAAGTGGAAAGGGGGAGAATTGATAAGGATATTCCAGGAAGTAGAGAATGAAAGCATAAAGAGAGTCTAATATTGCTGAATAATATGGTAGATGTTTGCTGGTCTATTGACTAGATACAGACAATAACAAAACCACATTTTATATAGTACTTTACAATTCACAGGATGCTAGCTCATTCTTGATTCACCTAACGACTTCTTGACATGAGGTCAGTGGGTATTTCTAATTTTCAGAAGAAACTAAAAGTTCAGACTAGTTAAAAAGTATAGTGGTGAGTGCCCAGCAGAGACGATATTACAACTTCAGTTCCCTAAATCCTAATCCAATGCTTTTTACTCATCAATACATCAAATTAAAACTTTTGTTTTAAAGGGAAGGTGTCTGGAATTACATTTTAGATCCATGTTCGAAGAGAAGTATCCAAATTCAACCATGGCAATTCTGGCCTTTGGACATATTTTCATCAACTGCCACTTCACCATGCTGAGGCTTTGCAGGCCGAAAGGCAAAAGAAGTGAGAAGGGGGTCCAGGAGCAGGCGGAAACTGGAAGAGCAATGCCCTTCCCGGTCTTCGAAGCCTCGGGCTAAAATCTATCTGACCAGTTTGCCTTGGATTGTCCACATCCCATCTATAAAAAATGACTTTTTCATCTGACTAAAAAAGACCTCCTTCCTTTTGAGATGTTCCATGCAGTTTCAAATGTTCTATTGAAAGAATAAGAACTCTTGTTATTTTTTAATAGTGTCACCTATGTTAGAAGCCTAGAAGTTAACCATAGAATGCATTTCCTATTTTCACTCTTTGTTCAGACATCAAGTTGATGACCAGATTTGATGGTTATCAGTGATGTGCATCAGCTCATAAGTAACCCATTGGTGTGTGTACGTGGGGAATTCTAACATACGAACCTTTCAACGTGGATCTGTGTTACAAACATGTCATCATCTCACCATCCACAATTTCAGAGGCTCAGATGGCTATAATTGCAGAGAAGAAAATGAGTAATCTCTAGCCTATTTTAGAAACAGGAGACCAGATGATTCCCTTTCCATAAAGGACTAAGATTTCAGCCAGTACTGACTCTGAGTCTGATAAGAATGTAGTAGTTTCTGTGGATGAAATCTGAACTGAGGCAAGCAATGTTACCTTCATTTCTGAAAATTATCTACATCCAGTGCAGCAATCACCTAGTAGGTCCATACTCCCAATAAGAGGATTGCAAATGGAAGAGTTTCTTCTTTCTTCAGTTACCCCTCCTAATTCTATCTTAAAGTGCATCTTGAATCTGAATGAGCCCCAGACAAACCTCACATACAACAGAACAGGAGAATTCAAACCAATGCATTTATTATGCTCAGATATCACAGCTGACTCCCAGTGCTGCCAAATCCAGCCTGGTTTGCTCGAACTGTGTGTGGTTTTCATAAGCATTGATTGCAGCCAAAATGCCGTTTTGCGAGTTGAATTTTTATCCAATTGCCAAGTGACCAACGTTAACTTTGCACCCATATGAGGGTTTATTAGACTTATTTTATGACTTTCTGCTTACTAGCTTCTTTGGTTCTGCAAAAATTTCACACAAACAGGAAATTTTCCTTTCAAATTACTGTCAGTGAAGACAACGTTTTGTTTGTTTTCATGAATCCTGAGCAGTTAGAACACAATTGCATACCAAAACCCAAATAATACAAATCAATCCCTCCAGATATTTGGGAATATGAAAACGTAATTTTTATCTATAGAGAATTGTGTTTTGCATCTTTAGCCATAAAACCACTGAAATAATTACTAGCAGTGGAAGCCTGAAAAAAATAATGAGTTTTTCACATACTGTATTGTAGAATAGATAAAAATAGAGTCCGAGGCCCAGAGGAATTTAGGAGCATAAAGTTCTGCATGTAGATGCATGTGGAAACATTGCAGGACTTAAGCACAGTAACAGAACTCACCTCTAATTGAAGATGCTCCCTAAGGAGATTGTTACTGTGAGATCTCTCAAGAGGGTTTCTAAAAACAATTTGAGACTTGGGCATCTGGCTAGCATTCTACAGTAACAGCTTTTCACTGAAATCCAGTCTTACTGCTATCTATTCATATTTTTTAGAAGGGAAATGGAAAGCTTAAGAAAGAAAACAGGGAAAAAATAGAATTAATGGTGTGAATGAGGCTCTCTCCTTTAAGATTTGAATCTGTTTTGAGTAGAAATGTTATCCCTGTGATTGGCCCTCTCCTTGTTGTCAGCCTCTGCTAGGAGAGTGGAAGGAGACAAGGAAGAAAATCTGAAGTAGCCTCATCTTCTGGGTTTTTGCTCTAGAAGAAAGTGTTACCCATGGGAGGGATGGTAAATCTCACCCCTGTGGTCGGTCCTCTCCTTGTTGTCAGTCTCTGCTAAGAGAGTGAAAAGAGGAGAGGAGGGGAATCTGAAGCAGACTCATCTTATGGGTCCTTGCTCTAGAAGAAAGTGTTCCCCATGGGAGGGATGGTGGCAGTGTCCATGCTGTCAGGCTTGGTGAAATATAGGAGGAAAGACTTCAGTATGCAATCTCCAAAGCCAATTTAGAAAACAGAAGGAAATAATTAAATTGACTTAAAAACAAAACCTCAGGACTTGTATATATTGCTGGGTATTTGGCAAGGTTGCCTGTATCACAAAGGCAGTGGCAGAAGGAAACAAACACTTTAGTCTGTCACTAACCAATAAATTTACATCTCATGGATATCTTCCCAATTCTGTTAGAATTTTCATGTTTGTTTTTTACTGATGTAATAGCAGTGTTGTCCATGATACTCTGGAGCTCTTGATATTTGTGTTTCCATGTAGAAACTATCAGCACACAAAGTAGTCAGTCCAGACCCAACTACTTTCAAAATCCCAAACAGTACACTGAAAAACATTGTAAGTTTTCAGACCCTCTAAATTTAATTTATTATTATACTAGGGTATACTGGTGGTTCCAAATGCATTACTGCTATCAAAACTGAGCACTGAAATTTAAAAACACACACTTTCAGTACATCTATATTTAATGTTATTGATCACTAATTTTAGTGATACTTAACATCAAAAATACTTTAAAATTTAACTTTAAAATATCACAATAACAACTTGATGAGTTATAAAGATTCGTTTTCACAGGGGTATTTTATTCAAACTAATCCTAGGATCTAAATTCCAGAAAAATATTTGTGTTTTTTCCAGAAAAGTTTTTTTTTTAGAAAACCTAAATGATCCTAGTATAGTATTTAATAATACCTCTAAGTGAATTGTATTTAATACCTTAAGTTTATCTAATAAATTAAAATATATAACAAAATTATTATCAGAATGTTGTCTTAGGGAGCATGGGCACATTCGTAATAACTTTAACATGTTGAACAAAAAAAGACCAAACAATGTTGAGGATGTAGTGTATCTTGGTAAACACACTGATTGCTGTGTAAGATTATTCATTTCACCTTTATATATAGTTAACGAAACTACACATCAATAGCTTCTAGAAAAAGAGTCCCAGTGCATTCATTTGTTTATTAATACATATTGGATGCCAAGCATATCCCAAACTCTGTGCTAGCGAGTAAGAATAAAAAAATGAACAAGAAGCATGCCCTGACATTCTACTAGGCAGCCAGCCATGTAAGTAAACAATAATAATATAATGTGATGAGTACCATGATCCTGTTATACAGCAAACTCAAGTTCATTCCTGCCTTGCATTATACCGGGACTGTGCTTCTGCCTGGAACACCTTTACCAAGCTTACTACATGGTCTGATCCCACACATCATTCAGCGTACTCTGATTCTTCCTTCACAGAGATATGTTTTACTTCCTACATAGCACTCACCACCTCCTGGAGCTGTATCTTTGATTTGTTTTTTCTATCTTTCCCATTCAACACATGCTCCATGTAGGCAGGAATTTTGTCTTGTTCATGTCTATACTCCTAATTCCCAGAGAACAGTCTGGCATACAGTAGGGGCTTAATAAATAGTTGTTGAGTGAGTCAAAAAAATGTAGAAACTATAATAATGACCAAAAAGGAGTTTTGCTTTCTTTAACACCATCATTTCTGTCACACCCATATCATTATGAACAGGTCATAACAGCAAGGCAGACTTAAGAGTGAAAGAGAATAAAAAAACATTGAGGGTCTATTGAACAGATCAATTAGTAAGGGAAGGCAGTGCTTTCTTTCCTGCTTAGTTAATTAAGCCCAGGGTCTCCCATGGTCACTTACCCAGTAACTCAAGAGCTCAGTTTCCACAGCATGTTTTGCTACCAGGAACAGCTTCACTGGACTTTCTTGCGATGAGGATAGGCCTCAAAGCTGGCCTCCCTAGTTTCTAAAGAAACTGTGGTGCTTATTAATGTAGATTATGAGGAGAATAATTTAACATATAACCAATGATGCATTTGTTTTTTTTTTTCTTTTCAATACAGAACTTTCTGAAGGATGACATGTATATCTTTCCATTAGGAGTCTCCAGCCCTCCTCATCTTCAGCCCTAAAAGCCAAATTCCATTCCTATCAGGAGTGTTTCTTGGTTTGATCATCCTGATTAAGCAGAGCCTAGATTGCACAGGGATAGCAGCCTGTCTTCTTGAATCATACCACTGGGATATGATCTGGGGTAAGTCACTTTTCCTCTCTGAGCCTCAGTATAATCAGGGGCAAAATTAAAACAATAATATCACCCTGTAGTGTTATAGCAAGGATTAAATGTGAGATCTATGAAATATTTCATATTTCATAGCAAAGAGGTAGGCCCTTGTAAATAATAAATTAATGGTAATTCTTATAGGCAGTACTATCTCCTTTTCATTATAATCTCCTTTTTCATTATAATGCAAAATTCTACTAAATTTCTACCATTAGCTATTTATATTGTGTACTTTGGAAAAGAATACTGCAAAAGATGGTTACTATTCCAGCACTTGTGAGCTCAGTTCAGGATCCAGCCGGGTGTGGGGGTGGAGGCTCAATGGGGAGACTAATGAGAATAGTCACATTTCTCCCATAATTTTTTTTTGCATTTCCTGAAAAAACAAAAACATGTCCCAATGTATTTCATTTCCATAGAATTTTTGTGAGGTAGATAGGCCAATGTGAATGCTCTTATTTTTGTGATAGGTGTGTTTAACACACTAAACTGCCCTGTAATGTTCATGGCAAAGTTGTCTTAGAAGAGAAACATGCCATCATGGCATCGTGATTAAGAGCAGCTGGAACTTTACAGTCAGGCATACATGGGTTCAAACTCTACAACCTGCATTACCTAACTTTTCTGTTTCCTCATAAAGCAGTTGTGGGTAGCAAATCACAAAGTACAGATAAAGTGATTAACAGGACACCTGGCACATAGATAGTGTTCAATATGTCTTAGTCTGTATCATCATTACCAAGCAGCATCTTAAATTCTCTCCAGTCATGATGCTAAGACAACCATGACGTAGAAAATTTACCAGACTTTTTCTGCAGCCATAGAATTATAGTCTCATTCACAGGGAAGTTAAAATTGAGATCATGCACACACACACACACACACACACACACACACACACACACACACACACACTACTGCTGCTCGAGAAATGGAATTTAGGTATTCTAGATGCCACTATGTATATGATTTTAATCCATCATTTTTTATTAGTGCCAAATTAGTGAAATCTATAGAATACCATCCGTCAAGAGATAAAAGAGTGCCACTCTTGACTGGTAGAACAGCCCGTGACTTATTTACACTGTACCTGTGTGACTGGCAGGAATGCATTCTCTCTGACTTTGGCTTTCAGGGCAATGTCTGATTTTTTCTGTGATTGATGGGTGGTATATAACTCCACTTTCTCAGTAACCCCAAAATTGCACCTCATTGTCCCCTACTCAGGTATTAGTAGAAATGATCGCTTTTCCAGAACTTCAAACTAGAAAGGCATTCCCCAAGGCTCCACCACAAACTGGAAGTTTCCCTCTCCATGTGCATCTGCCAATTAGGCTCTCAGCCAATTACAATTCACTGAGGGTTTCAGGCTTGAGGGTTCTAAGTGGATTTTAAATTTAATCCGAGGACAATTATCACCGTATAATGCTCCTTTAATTTCTGGATTTGGCAGCACCGATGAAAATGTGTCTTATTTATTAGCCCTTTCATTTCCAGCATAAGCCAGGACTAGCTCTATAATACTTGTGAAGTTGATGAAATTTGTCTAAGAGCCTCTGTCCTCACCTCCATTCTAGCACATATTTCTACAGTCTGGAACAGGCCCTGTTCCAGGATCCTCAGGTCTCCTCCATATGCAACATGGAGACTCGGAGAATACCACCCAAAATCAACATATCACCAATTTCTTTCCTAAGGGCTCTTCCCTTTGGATTCTATGTGGAGTGGTTATCCTCAGAGAAACTCACTTCTTAATTTTTCATTAGTGCATTTATCCACTCAATATCCATCTATTGGGTACTTATAATGTGCCAGGAGAAAAGACATGAAGCTAGTTTCTATCTTGGAGAAGTTCATACAATGAAGATGCATGAAAGGAGATGACTAGATTAACTGGGCACCTTCTGTCTTGCCCTACTTCTGTCTCTCTGGAAGCTGAACTCTGTGCTATGATGAAACCTCAAAATAGATCTAACTCATCAGAACACCATAACAAATTAATTGTGTAGCAAATAACTATATTAGGTATATATTTAGTGAATCACATCAGTTATCTGAAAATTTTACAATCTGATTTTCCTAAAATTTGAAATTGTCTAGTCATATCCAATCCTTAGATAACAATTAAACAAACACCCATGTGCCCACCACCCAGCCTGAGAAATAAAACAGTTCAGGTTTAATTGATGTCCCTGACATATACTTGCTACAAGATTTCCCCAGCTTCTGCCCCAGGGTTAAAAACTACCCTGTACTTGGTGTTTACTATTCCCATGAGCATTTTAATATTATATCTACATTTCATGTACCCTTGCGCAGCATCAGGAAATATTTTACATGGTTTTTAATTTTAATAAGTGGATTTGAACCGTACTTATTCACCTCCTGCTTGCTTTTTGTTTCAACAACAGGTTTTTAAGATTTATTCATACTGATACTTGTAGTTCATTCTTTGTATGAATATAACACAATTTAATTATATACTATACAGTAAAGGACTAACTCACCAAGTCTGGGTTGTCCACACCCTGTACATTGCAAAGAAAGATTTTGTTTGTGCCCAGCTCCCGGGATGTAAACTCTAAGCCCATGGAGCATCCAGCCTGATAATAGTGTCTTTGTTTACCCAAGGTTCTACCAGACAGTCCATGCTAACAATGTGATTTATGGTGGAGGAGACAGACCTCTGGAGGGTCTTCGAGAATAAGGTAAGCTATAATCAGCCATACAGGCAGTCAGCATAATTTGGGTAGCCAGCCCCCAAAAAAATCTTGGACGGCAAGACTCAGGTGAGCTTCCCCACTTTACAGTACTTCATGTATTGTGCTGTGTTGCCACACATTGTGTGACAATGTGCTGTATATGTATTCTTCTAGGAAAGGACAACTGAAAGCTCATGCCTGGAGTCTCCTTGATTCTGCTCTATGTGACTTTTTCAGTTGCTGATTTTAATCTGCATTCTTTCACTGTAATAAGCCACATCCATGAGTATAATCATTTTGCCACGTTCTGTGAGTCCATCTTGTAAAGCATTAAACCTGAGAGTGGTCCTGGGACCTCTAAATACATACACTTCCCTATTGATTGATGTAGTTTCCAGAATTTTGCTATTGCATGCAATGCTTATGATGAACAATTTGCTCGTATGTGAGTGAAATTCCTTGTCATAGGAACTGGGTTCTAAAATTGTGACGTGGTCTCTGAAGTAGGTATAGCATTTCACATTTCCACCACCCACCTAAGAATCCCCATCACTCTTATTTTCACTGACACTTGGCACTGCTAGACTTTTTAGTTTTTGGAACTCTAATATTGTGAGATTATATTTCCTTATTTTTAATTTGCATTTTCATGGTGATTCATGAGGCTGAACATCTTTGTGTAATTTGAGGTTTTCTTTTCTGTCAATGGCCTATGTATATACATTTTGCACTTTTCCATTGTGTCTCTCTGTATTATTTATAGAGGTTCTTGATGTATTTGGAAATAATTATTTAATGATTATGAGTATGGCAAGTAGACGCTACTGTGGCTGATCATTTTTTACTTTGTCTATAAAGTTTGTACTATAAAACTTTAAAAATTCAGCATAGTAAATTTTATCATTCTTTTTCTTTATGATTTCTACTTTCTGTATCTTGTTTGAGATTTTCCCCTAGCTCACTGTCATAAAGATAACCTCCTATATTTTCTCCTAAATGCTTTAAAATTTTTCTTTTTCACATTTAGGCATTTTATCTCTCTTTAATATATTTTTGTGCATGGTCTAAAAGAGGAAACATTTTTTCCCATATAATCAATTTTCCCCACAGCAGTTTTGTATAAGCAGTATACCTCCCCCCTACCCGCCATTTTTAAAAATGTTTCCTATGTAGACCAAGTTTCCATAAGTTCATGATCTCTTCCATTTCTTGCTTGTCTATTATCCACTCGTCTTTATGTCTATTCTTATACTCAACAGCATGTCTATTAATTCCTATAGCTATATTTTAAAGTTTGACCTAATGACTAATATCTTGGTATCTGATGGAGAGTGCCTTCACCATCTTGTTCTTCCACAAAATTATTTTAATTCAAGGTAAACTTTTAAATTTTCACAAAACACTTGAGATTTCAACCAAAGTAGCATTGTGTGTATGTGCGTGTGCGTGTGTGTGTGTGTATATATACATATATATATGTATACATATATATGTATACATATATATATATATATATATATATATAATTATCGGAAGTGTATTTACGCATTGGCAATATTTAGTCTTCCTATTCATGCCGTGGTGATTCCCTACATTTATGTCATATTTAATATATTTCCATAAAATTTCATCCCTTTCTTCATGAAGTTTTACATATATTTTGTTACACCATTTCTAGATACCTTTATATGTTTGCAATATTGAAAAATACTTGCTAGTATATAGGAATAGAATTTATTGAAATATTTATCAGAAACCTTGATGAATACTCATCAATTCTCATAATTTTCTTCTCCACTATTTCATATATTCTTTGTAGACAAATATATTATAAGCAAATAATGGCAATTTTGTTTTACATTCTCTTATTTTCCCCAAGCTAGCCTAAATCTGACTCTGACACTCCATTCTGCTGAAATGACGGGAAATTCTACCTCAGTGGTTATAGGTCATTGCCCCCTCACACTCACACATCCCAGATTATGCCATGGCCCAGGATCTTGTATATCACCAAAGATCAGGGAGGTTCCGTCAGTCAATAGCTAAAGGTCTACACTAGCTACCGCTGATACAATAGACTCCATGTCCCAGGACACAGAGTTGCTTTAGGTCTGGTGGCTTTGATGCTTCTGTGATAGAAGATATCACATGCTAGAGGTACAGAAATCTTTGCCAAACCTGGGAGCCTTCCACAGGCCCCACATGTAACCATCTTCTCTGAGACCTTGATCTCTCTCAAACTACTGCCACAGTTCCACATGGACAAGCAGGGTGGGAGTTTGCCACCAATTCCTCCACTACCAATTAGCCCTTTAAAAACAATCAAAAGTTCCATCTACCTGAGTGGAACTAAATACACAAATTAAAATCTTAATAAATTACCCATGTGCTAGAATCACCTTTAAACAGGTCGTTCTTTCTGCCAAGTTTCTATTTATTGCCAGGGGCTGGGTATTTACCTCTTGGCACCCAACTTTCCTGCCACCTTTTAACCTCAAATGTACACGTACACTAGTAATTTGGCCCATTTGGCTCCAGCCTCCTCCAGCCACACATTTAATCTTTGCTTTCCTAAAGCCTTTTCTAAAACAAAAATTTAATACTACCTTTTCTGTTTTGCTTTCTTACTCCCAACACCTCATTTGATCAGCAAAGAGCCCTTTTCAGGAATCTTCAATAAGGAATAATTTTCCATCTCTCATTTTTTTCCCAGTCAGGAGGACATTTAGCACACATTCAGTAGTCACTAACCTAGAAGGCCATACAGAATTCTGCAGAGTGCTAGCCCACTTGTACGAATCAAGGAAGGACCAAAGAAAGAGAGAAGACAACTATAGCAGAAACGGTAGACACTGTCAAGTGAAGGAAACCGAAGGCAAGGGGGCATTTCTAGCAGGATTCATCTGTGCAAAGGGACAGAGTCTTGATATACTATAGCCCAATTTTAAAATTGCGAAAGAGTAATCTATGCCTTTTAGCAAAAACAGAAAGGAAAGGGTAGGAACTTGTGCTAAAGAATTAGGATTAGATAAGAAAGAGTCAATTCATATCAAATAATACATATATATCATCTTATAAGTACTAGGATCCACTGAAGATAAATTTGAGTGGAGAAAAAAGGAAATGGCCATGTTTGTTTCCTTAACTGATGATGTCATGTTAACGACTGATACTAACTTAATACTTGTTAAATTTTTTGCATTTTAATTTTTTTAATGTTTCTTTGTGAGAGAGAGACAGAGAGACAGAGCACAAGGGAGGAAGGGGCAGAGAGAGAGAGAGTGAGACAGAATCTGAAGCAAGCTCCAGGCTCTGAGCTGTCAGCACAGAGCGGGGCTCGAACCCACGAAGGCGAGATCATGCCCTGAGCCGAAGTCAGATGTTCAACCGACTGAGCCACCCAGACACCCCATTAATTTTTTTGCATTTTAAAAGAATATGTTATATCACTAGGGGATTGAAAACTTAAAACAAAGAGATAACCACTACATAACTATTAGAATGGCTAAAATCTAAAAAACTGACACTACCAAATGCTGATGAGGCTGTGAAGCCACAGGAAACCTCATCCATTGCTGGTGAAGTACAAAATGGTTCAATCTTTTCGGAAGACAGTCTGACAGTTTCTCACAAAGTTAAATACAGTCTTAGGGCACAACTCTACTCATTTTCTCAAATGAGATAAAAATTAATGTTTATAGTATCTTCACTTACACAGCTGACCCATGAACAACATGGGTCTGAACTGCATGGGTCCATTTACACATGGATTGTTTACAGTACAGTACTATAAATGTATTTTCTCTTCCTGATGATTTCCTTAATAACATTTTTTCTATAGCTTACTCTATCATAAGAATGAGGTATATAATACATATACTATACAAAATATGTGTTAATTAACTGTTTATGTTATTGGTAAGGTTTCCAGTCCACAGCAAGCTATCAGTAGTTAACTTTTTGGGAAGTAAAAAATTATATGTGGATTTTCAACTGTGGTGGGGAATCTGGTAACCTTTGCGTTGTTCTAATGTCAACTGTAATTGTCAAAACTGGAACAAACCAAGGTGTCCCTCAATAAGTTAATGAAAATAATAATAATAATAATAAGTTAATGGATAAAGAAATTGTAGCATATTTGGGGCGCCTGGGTGGCCTAGTCAGTTGGGTGCCCGACTTCGACTCAGGTTATGATCTTGCAGTTCGTGGGTTCGAGCTTCGCGTCAGGCTCTGTGCTGAATGCTTGCTCAGAGGCTGGAGCCTGCTTGGGATTCTGTGTCTCCTTCTCTCTCTACCCTTCCCCCACTTGTGCTCTGTCTCACTCTGTCTCTCAAAAATAAATAAATGTAAAAACATTTTTAAAAAAAGAAATTGTGGCATATCCATAAAATGGAATATGATTCAATGATAAGAAGAAATGAGCTATCAAGCCACAAAAACAGATGGAGAAACCTTAAATGCATATTGCTAGGTGGAAGAATTCAATGTGAAAGACACACAAACTGTCCGATTCCAACTCTATAATATTCTGGAAAAGGCAAAACCACAGAAAGGTAAAAAGATCAGTGGTCTTCAGAGGTTAAGGGTTAAGGGATGGGGAGGAAGACAAGAAATAAACAGATGAAACAGAAGAGATTTTTTGAGCAATGAAATCATTCTGTATGATACAGCAATCATACATACATCACAGCATACATCTGTCAAAACTCATAGAATGTACAACACATGGAGTGAACCCTAATATAAACTGTGGACTTTAATGGTAATATATCAGTTTTGGTTAATCAGGGGTAACAAATGAACCACACTAATGCAAGATGTTAATAGGGGAAGAGGGCAAGGGGAGAGGACATGAAGATGTATAAACTCTGTACTACCTCCACAATTTATCTGCAAACCTAAAGTTGTTCTAACAAATTAAGCCTATTAATTTAATTGAAAAAATATATGTATGTGTATACACACACACACACACACACACATACACACACACATATAGCTGAGAGAAGAAAATAGCTGCATTCAAATCAATTAACACTTCTAACTGATTATCTACATGCACATTCTGCTATTCTATACACAAATATACACACTGCATTCCAGCCACTATAAAAAGTTCTGAGATTAAAACTTCATAAAGGGGGTTCCTGGGTGGCTCAGCCAGTTCAGCGTCTGACTCTTAATTTCGGCTCAGGTCACGATCCCAGGGTCATGGGATCGAGCCCCACGTTGAGCTCCAAGCTCAGCATGGAGCCTGCTTGAGATTCTTTCCCTCTCTCCCTCTCTCTCTGCCCTTCTCCCCTGCTCACACTCCCTCTCTAAAAAAACAAACCAAAAAAAAAAAAAAAAAAACAAATGAACAAACAAAAAACTTCATGAGGACAGGAATATCTGCCATTGGGATTTGTGTCATTGATGTATCCCAAGTGCCTGCTGCAGATAGGCCTCTATAATTAATTAGTAATATAACTTTTAATTAATGAATAAATTAATACAAATATGCAATAGAGAGTGGAACTTGGATAATGATCAGAAAGAATCTGGGGTACCTGGGTGGCTCAGTCAGTTAAGCATCTGACTTTGGTTCAGGTCATGATCTCGCAGTTCGTGGGTTCGAGCCCCGCGTCGGGCTCTGTGCTGACAGCTCAGAACCTGGAGCCTGCTTCAGAGTCTGTGTCTCCCTCTCTCTCTGCCCCTCTCCCATTCACTCTCTGTCTCTGTCTCTGTCTCTCCCTCTCAAAAATAAACATTAAAAATTTTTTTAACTAAAAAAAAAAGAAAGAATCCCCAGTGAGTCTAGAAATGACTTCTCAGTAGGACAACAGTGTTAACATCAGTGAAAGAAAAAAGGAGGAATCACACAAACTAGAGTGCATTGGTGAGAGGGTTGTCTATGTGTCTGTGGAAATTAGCAAAATTGGGACCCATGAAAAGAACTTGAGAAGCACTTTATCTATTTAGTCAGGTGGGTGAGGACCAGGATATACACAGATTTGGACTCTGTCACCATAGAGAATTTAATTTCCAAACAAAGTTACTGTGTTGATGGTTAAGATAGGTATATTCCTTACATAGGAACTTTCTATTGAGATATTGCCGTGGTAACAGTTTCTGCTCCATATTTCACATATGAGAGAGTGCTAAAAACAGGTCGGGTGAGACCAGAAAGAAGTAAATGAGGAAAATTTCAGGGAATTTTTATGACTGTGTTGACATTGGCTTGCCTGAATATAAGAAACCCTCTCTTAAGATGCTCAAAACGTAGCTTAGAAGAATTGAATTGTAAATGAAGGAATGTTACTATACAAGTACTAGAAGAAAACACAAAAGAATCTTTAAATAAATAAAGCCCAAGAGCCACAGAGGGGGAGTATGACCAGTTACCCATATCAAATTTAAAATGTTTCTATGATGAATGAGGACACAAAAATATTAAGACATAATCACAAAAAACATTTTCAATTTCAAATATTGGGCTAATATTCATTAGTCAAATAATACAAATAATTTGAAGAGAACAAGTAGATCATTCACAGAAGCAGCAAATCAAAAGTTCGACACATTCTAAAATGTTCACTCATTCCAGTAGTGGAACAATGCCAACAGGGATTATTTTTTAAAAATCTATTAGATGAGTTAAGATTTAAAAATTATTCAATTTCAATAAAATTTAATTTCAATAAATTAATATTATTCAACTATCCAGTGCTCTAAAGAATGTAGATAAACAGACTTACACGAATATTCTTAATGAAGAATAAATTGTTTCAACTTTTAGAAGTTGAGTAGGCAGGTTTATCAACAATAATGATACCCAGTACTTATTATATGCTATGTATTTTTAAACGTATTCTACAGTTATTTATATTTAATCTTTACAGTGACTCTGTAAGGTAGATACTGGTGTATTCTTCCATTTTACAGATAAGAAACTCAAGCCATGGAGATGTCAAATAACTCACTTAGTAAAATGTTCACATACCTATGAAGTAGAGACGCTGGAATTTAAATCCAGATACTCTGGCACCAGAGTTCATGACCTTAACCTCTCTGCAATACCACCGCACAGTGTTTCATATATTGTTTGAAAATGTACCTGGGGATTTTGTTTTTATTCAGAGATGGTAAGGCTAACGAATCAAAAAACAATCATCATTGAAAAGACAGTTTGTTCAAAAAGCAGAATCAGGCCTGTAAGCATAGAAAACAAACTGATGTTTGCTGGAGAGGAGGGGTGTGGGGAGATGGGCAAAATGGGTGAAAGGGAGGGGGAGACACAGACTTCCAGTTATAGAATGAATAAGTCATGAGAATAAAAGGCACAGAATAGAGAATACAGTCAATGTTGCTGTAATAGTGTTGCATGGTGACAGATGGCAACTATACTTGTGGTGAGCATAGCATAGTGTACAGACTTGTTGAATCACTGTGTTGTACATTTGAAACTAATATGACACTGTGTGTTAACTGCATTCAAATTAAAAATATTAATTTTTTTTTTAAAAAAGGTATTTGTTAATGACAGTTCCCAAGAGGAACGGGAAGGCGACACTGGCAGATTCACAGGGAAGCCCCAGGGGCAGTCAAGAGGCAGAAGTGAGGGTAAGGTGTGAGCAAGAGACTTTACTGTGGTTTTTGTAATAAGGGATGGCCAAGGCAGGGTAAACAACTTGAGCAGATCTAGGATTAGGGAGTTTGAATACTTTCAGTAGGCTCTGGGCTATAGGATATTTGAGGCAGAGGAATACTGGAATCATGGAATATACTGGAATCCTGTAATATATGAACCAGACAGAGTTCATGTATGGACTCTGGATTTGATTGATTTGCATATCAAAGGTGTGTTCTCAGGCAAGTTGTATGCTATCTCTTAAAATGAAGTAACCCAAGAAGGGACAGTCTCTCCAGTATCAGCAAGGCCCCAGATGCCAGAGCATCACGAATACAAGAAATAAGAAAATATATCACTACACATACATATATATATACTCTCTGTTTCAGTAATTTACCATTCAGGAATTGATACTGTGGAAATGCACACAAAAGCAGTGATGTATAAACCACAAATACTCAGTGCAGCACTGCTTGCAACTGTTCAAAGTTTCTATTAACAAACATGGGATTCTGGTGTTTGTGGAGGCTAAGAAGTGAGGCTGTGACTAAGAGAAAGAAGTTGGGGCTCCAACGAAGCACCATTACAGGTGTGGGTGTTTCTGGAGAGTTTTAACTAACCAGAAAATGACGACTGTGATTCTTAAACTTCAGTGGGCATTCAAATCACCTGAAGGGCTTATTAAAACCGAATCCAGATCTCTGCTCCCGATCTCTAGAATTTTCTATTCAAAAATTATGGGCCTCGAAAATGCACATTTTCACCAAGATCCAGGTAATTCCGATACTGCTGGTCTAGAGACCACACTTTGAGATGCACTGCCTAAGAGGAACAGCTGTTGAACCAGGACATCAATTTGCAGAAGGTATTCTAACAGCTCAACTCAACTGACCTTGACGAAGGAGCAATCAACCACACCTGTGAGACTGCATGAGCAAAGCTTGCCACCAGAGGGCAGTGCTATAGGTCTTGGGCATCCTAGATTCGATAGAGATACTATCCTAATTAGACCTGACCTAATTGGATGACACATTTCCAGAATCATTCACTTTTCAAGTAAGGTTGGGTAGCGATTCTTTAACACAGCTGTTTTGAGCAACTTGGCTACAAGATAAATATTTGAAGGTCAGTCCTAGGTTTGGAATGCTCAGATGGCCAAGTCACATATGACTTATTGAAGACCCCAAAAGAGGAATTAAAAACCTCACAGCTTAAAGCCCAGATGCCAGGAATATTATTCTACAAAGACATGTTTCAACTTCTCTATGTGGTCTCTTCAATATTCATTTGTATACATTTCTGTGGAACTTGACTCTGTGAAAGGGAGCACTACATATAACCCATGCCCCTCCCGCCCCCCTTTTGTAGGGTAACACCATGAGAGTTGCATGAGAAAATATATCATTTTCTCATGAAAAATAATGGGAAATATTTCTTGAATCTTTGTTCCAAACTTTAGCCAAATTCAGTCACGAAGTTCGATTTTACTTTTTTTACTTCCAGAATTATAGACCAAATTGTGAAAGGAATATCAGAAACTATGTAAAATACCTTGTATATATTTTATAACCTCAAATCATAGCTTCTATCATAAACTTGGTATAGAACTAATCTCAAAAACAGTGTAATCATACTGATCTGAATTATAGAATAGGAACTGTGAGTTTTCTTCAATTATTGTCACTTAAATGTAGCTTTTACAATACCAATTATTTTCAAAAAAAATAATAGCAACAAAAGGAATATTATTAATATACGATGTGTTATTAATAAATTCTAAAAATTGAATTAAAATAATACAGTTTCAAAACACTAGAGTCAAATATTATTCCCATTGTGGAATACATTACAAAGTAGAAAAACAAATTTTCTGGTATTATCAAAAGCCAATAACTGTTTTCTGTTGTTCAATACTTAAATCAGAAAGTTGTCCCTTCCTAATCTGAGAAAGTAAGAAATTTTTAGGTAATGACATCACTTCTTTCCGAATATGACATGCCATTTTGTTTGATTTTAGCAATAATCTATAATTTCAGTGACTAGATCTTACATCACAGATTCACATACTATCACTGAGATGGTTGGTAAAGGGTGGCAATGGTTGGCTAATAGGGACAAAGAATACAGACCAGTGAATATTCAGGTTAAACAGATTGCATTTACAGTTGAGCAGCACATTTCCCAGCTATTAATACCAAGGACTAATCATAGTTCATACATCCTCACTCTTCACAGCCTGGCAAAAGGCTTTGGCAGCAGAAGGCTGAGTCATTTTTATCTCCCGTTGCCATGGGATCCTATTGCCCTGGAGACCCTTCTACCAGAGCCTGCAGCACCAGCCACAGCGTCACTCACACTGAGAACTCTCCCAGGGCAGGAGCTGAGGTGGCCCACCAGTGATCCCTTTTCAAAATCAGAAAGTGTCATTTCTGCAGTGGTTAAGTGAGTTTTCCTTTTTCCATGAGTAAGCTATTTAGTCTGGTCATTTCTGCTTTTAAGCTAATGCCAGGAAGTGTGTGTGTGTATGTGCGTGCGTGTGTGTGTGTGTGTGTGTGTGTGCGCGCGCACGCCAGTATGTATATTTTAAGTATAACTGACTTCTAATGCAGCAATAGGACAAATGAATTACTATATTGACCTACCTCTTCTCTGAGCATAGAATGTTAAGATTTACGCGATTCAGTCACGAGTTCTGCCATTCTGTCCCGCACTAAAAAAAAAAGAAAAAGAAAAAGAAAAAAGCATAAAATATTTCAACATAATGAATCACCAATAAATACTGAAAACACACATTTAAAATGCATGAAATATGTATATTTTATGTTTTAGGGTTAGGAGTAAATATATCTGTTAGCTAAAATTTCCATGAGATAGCATTCATCTGTTTCTGTTATAAGATTGTTCAGGGTCTAGACTGAAATTTAGCTTTTACTTTCAACAAGGAAAATTTTTTTTAGTAAATTAATAATATTATAAGCCTGATAGGTAATGTTTAAACTTCTCAAAAGTATGTATTTTTTCAAATATGCTAGAACAACTTAGAAGGATTGATTTACACTGAAATAACTTATATGTTCATATAATTTTTATCTGCCTGATAACATTTTATCTGTTTTTGCTAAAGATTCTTCTATAATAATTCATTAACTTAACTGAAAACTTTGTGGTACATAAAAGTTATTCAACAGAATTTTTTCAGAATTTATATTTTATAGTAATTTTTGCAAGAATTAGTCAAACTGGAAGAGACGAGTAAGACTCAAAGATGAATATTATGTTTCTCTACAATTCTATGATAAAAGAATGATTTTATGAAAATATAATTTTTTATTCAATTAACATTTATGGAATGTCTACTATGCACAAAGGGCATTGGCTGCTGTGACAGAAGCTGGTAAGTACCTATCTACTATTCCTTCTCTGCATCTCACTGAATAGCAGAACCCTGCTTTCTGTTGCATGTGGGTGTGACAGTGCACCAAGCTGAGAAACTACATTTCCCAGCTTCCTTTTCAGATAAAGATGGACACATGAGTGGCCATTAGAGCAGAGCAGAAGGTATAGGTGGGGTGACTTGGTTAGGTGTTAGCCTTTCCACTTTTCATAGTCTTGTTGCCTAGAACACAAATATAAGGGCTGAAGCTCCAGGATAAGAGCCAGCATTCAAAAGGCCGGAGATGAACAAGAGAAGGACACTGGAAGAGTGGTGACTATACTAGCTAGGGTTCTCCAGAAAACTAGAACTACCATATTCTGTTGTTAAATATTTAAATGACATATATGCACATGCGCGCACACACACACACACACACACACACACATATGTATATATACACATATATAGATATATGCATATAGATATGCATATAGATATGTATATCATATCTATACAATATCTACACAAATGACCATGTATATGCATATAGATATGATTTATCATAAGGAATTGGTTCACATGATTATAAAGTCCCAAGATCTGCAGTCTGCAGCAAACTGAAAACCCAGGAAAGTTGATGTTTCAATTAGAGTCTGAAGACTGGAAAAAACACGAAAAACAATGCCCTAGTTTGAAGGCAGTCAGGCAGGAGGAGCCCCTGCTACTCAGCCTTTTGGTTCTATTGAAACTTCAATAGCTTGGATTCGGCCTACCCACATTAGGGAGGACAATCTGCTTTACTCAGTCTACCAATTCATATGTTAATCTAATCCAGACACCCTCACAGACACACCCAGAAAAATCTTTGATTGAATATCTGGCCGCTCCGTGGCCCAAGCTGACACACAAAATTAATCATCACAGTGACATTTGGCCATCACAGATCTTGGATGGCCTGGACAGCAAGCCTCCAGACTTCTTTTATATAAAAGAAAAATAAATCTCTACCTTACTTAACCCATTGTTTTTCAGGTCTCTCTTACAGCCAAATGCAATATCTAACTGATACATGATTATAAACACTTCTAAATATGGATTTCCCATAAATATTTTAAATTTTCAAACATTATCACCACATGATAAACTCTCAGCAAATATGTCCTAAGAGGTATCTAAGATCAGGACATAAAATCTTTCCGAAACCAATTTAGGGGATGATAAACTATAAATGTTACCATACTGAAGTGTATAAATATTCTTTCTTATTGAAAACATTGTCTCATTTTCTTTATTTTTTATCCACTTCACCTGGCTAATTCAGATTCATCTTTCATAATTGAGTTTACATGTCGACCCTTCTAGAAAGTCTCCCAAGTTATCCTTCATCAAACTTTATTCTTTCAGTAATGGCTCTTGCTGTATTCTACTATATGAGTACGTAGTCATTCCATGAGCCCTAAGAGAACTGGGTTTATGTTTTATGGAGGTTTCTTTTCTTCTAAATAATTTGGTCTTCAAGTGAGGAGAGATGGATTAATCTTGCTTCTGAGTTCATTGCACATTGTCACACTTGGTCCTTGCGAGACCACCCACCACGTAGTTTTACCTATTTATTTACTCATTTATTTAATTCTTTAATCTCTATATAATATTCCAATTCCTCTTTGCCATCACATAGGCAATCTGTGTAATATGACAACAGACACTCTTATAAATTGTTTCCTGGTTTATGTGTATATGTTTTTAACATTTTTATGAGTGGTCCTGTTGTAATACATGTTTTAATTTGGGGATTAAACTTATTCTGTGTTTTGATTTGTTTACTTAACTAATTTTTTAAAATTCATCCATGGTGCTATGTGTACATTTAATCAATTGTTTCCAACTGGTGCATAATGTTCTCTGGTATACAGCTGCCACAGTTTACCTATTTGTTCTCCCAAGACATTTACTGTTTGTTTCCAAATCTTGATTACCACAATAATGGAGCAGCAAGCATTCATTTACGAGTCCCCTTTAGATCTTGTAAGAATTTCTTTAGTATGTGTATGTTAATAATGTCTGTGTGCATAATGCATACATCTATATACATATATGTTAAATACATACATATATGTGTGAGTGCATAAATATAAATATTTCCTAAGAGCTGAATTGCTAGGTCACATAAAACTCTCATACTTATTTGACAATGTAGTGCAAACATACTCTTTCCAAAATGGCTTAATCTGTCAACCTCTTACTAGTAGAGCATGAGAATATCAATATACTCACAGCTTCTCCAACATTTGACATTACTTACCTCCCAAATTTTGTCTCACTAACAATGTAAAATCATATTTGTTTTTAATTTACATTTCTCCAATTACTAATGTGTTTGAGAATCACTCTATATATTTAGCCTTTTGGAGGTTCCTCTTTTCTACATCATCGTCCATATTTCTACTGGAATTGCTGTCTTTTTGTTGGTAATTATTTTCAGGTGTTTCTGTGTATTCTGCATCCATTCCTAGGGTTAGACATTTGAAACATATTTTCCCAATTTTATATCTGCCCACTAATTATAGTGCCCACTAAGTCCATCACTAAACACAGGGCACCTGGGTGGCTCAATCAGTTGAGTGTCCAAGTCTTGATTTCGGCTCAGGTCACGAACTCGTGGTTTGTGGGATCAAGTCTCACTTCAGGCTCTGTGCTGACAGCATGGAGCCTGCTTGGAGATTCTCTTTCTCCTCTCTCTCTGCCCCTCCCCACTGAACTCTCTCAAAATAAATAAACATTAAAAAAAAAAAAATAAATCCCTTACTGAACAGAAAATGCTTAAGTTTGATGTAAAAATAATCAAGGGGCATCTGGGTAGCTCAGTTGAGCATCCAACTCCTGATTTCAGCTCAGATCAGGATCTCACAATTCTGTTCATGATTTGATTCGTGAGATCAAGCCCTGTGTAGGCTTCTGCACTGACAAGAGTGGAGCCTTCTTGGGATTCTCTCTCTACCTCTCTTTCTGTTCCTCCCTGGCTTCTCTCTTTCTCTGTCTGTCTGTCTCTCTCTCTCTCAAAATAAATACATATTTAAAATAATAATAATCAATATTTTCCCCATAGATTAGAATTCATTTTATTTAAGACATTCTGCCCCACCCCATTACAAAGATAGCTCTTATATTTTCTTTAATTAGCTTTATAATTTTGCCTTTCATATTTAAGTATTTAATCCATCTGGAGTCTATCACTATATATAGGATTTTTTCTCCATACAGTGAATAATTATCATTCCCAACATAATCTACTAGAAAATTAACTCTTTCCCTATTATTTATGATGTCTCTTTATCATATATGCATATACTAGCCTGTTTCTGAGTTTTTTGTGTAGGTTTCTTTTTTTTAACCTGTTTTTATTCATCATATGGATCTCTATATCCTTGGAGCCTAGTGGAATGCTTAGACTTTATTTGTGGAATGAGTGATGATAAGCTACTCATAACAGATCCAAAGCTGTTTATCGTCTATGGTACTTATTGTTGCAACTGTGTAATTTAAATGTTGCATAAACAAATGAAATGGGAGAACAAAGAGAATTATTTCCATAAAAACTATTTTGAAAGATTTTGATAAGGAGAATTGTTAAAATAATTCTTGCAAACTAGGTGTGGATTAGGACACTACGAATGACTGGGACAAGGGGGTGGGAATTTTAAAGATACAGAGGAATCCACCACTCAGATGGCTTTAAGCTCCTCTCCATTGTAAAGAAACCAAAACTAAAAAACATAGATGATGCCTTATGGACATGGCCTATTCAAGACAGCTAAATTGGAATTATAAACATAGCATCTATACTCAAAATGAAAATCACCCTTAATCAAAAGATTGACACAATAATGTATATGTATATATTTACGTTGAAATAAAATATATTCATGTATCATTTTAATAATTCCCTGTTTCAACAAAGTTTTCAATTTATCAACCAATTATGGGATCAGATATGAGATCTTCTATAAAGCAACTACCTAAAAATGGTTACAAGTTCTAAATGAGCTGCACATTCAAAATTTGGGGACACATCTAGAAAAACTATTATCTGAGAATATACTTAAATCACTCTGAAACATATTTAAAATCAATACTAAATACTTGAACATATTTAATCACCTGCTTTTCTTGGATTATTAAAAGTAGAGGTAGCACAATAAAGATTACTTCAAGATGGGGGTTGAGCACATAAATCTTTAAATGTTTTTAAAAGGTAAAAATCCACAGCAACAGTGACAAACAGAAAGAATGCCATCAGCTCCTGGGAAATTTTGAGGAATTCCTGAAAGATAGGAAGCAGATGGAGTTAGAATGTCAGGGAAACAAAATCAGAGAAAACAATAGCCCAAAGCACACAGATGAGAAAATTACTGTTAAAAGCAATTGCATATATAAACAACCTCAGAGTCAACAAACAAGAGGGCCTTAGGAAATAATCAGAATAATCAAAGTGCCATAATCTGAATAACTAGCCCAATTTGACCCCTTTTATGCCCACTTATAGTAAGCTACAGATGGTAACTATGATTCTTCGACAAACCCTATCTTTAACTAAACCTCCAAAGAAAATATGGGTTCTTAAAAAGTGAGTTATCTTCCAGGATAGGATTCTTAGCACTGTGATGGGAGTATAGAGAAAAACAGAGCAAAGTCTGAGGAAACGTCATCCTCAAGTAGGAAGCCAGAAAAAGAAATAAACAAGGAGAGCAATAGACTTCAGCTTCCCATACTAAAGGACTCTCTAAAATACAGGACTTTCTGGAGTGTATATTTTTGGTATAAAAGATTCCCAGAATAAATATTGGGCCTAGATAAGTAGAGCTGTTCCCCAACTAATTAAACCACGGAATGAATAGAGAGCTCCTACACTCTGAAAGAATGTTCGTGATCTGGCAGGACCACTCATCCTTCCATACATTTCTACAGAAGCCTATGCTAATCAGATCATATATTCACAAACAATTAAATATTGACTATCACGTGCAAATATGAACAATCGAGATTCATTAAAGATTTGAGGGAAACCAACACCACACCAAAGGAGGCACCATATTCATCATATAAAAGAACACCCAACACAACCAAGTTGAAAGAACAAACAGAAGACAGTTCTGTGTCTTCTGTATGTGTAAGTATAATTAGTAGGGATAGGGATAGGGATAGGGATAATAAAACATCCTCAGAATGTTTTAATTGATAACACATCCATAAGACAAAAAACAGGATTCTATGAAAAAGAAACAATTAGAGATCTTAGAAAAATAAAAATTCAAGAAATGAGCTGAGCGGTGTACTGGACACAGCAGAAGATAAAATATATAAGCTGGACTATGTCCTTGAGGGATACTCCCGGAACGTAGAAAGAAAGGACAAAGAGATGATACATGTAAGAAAAGTTGACAAATCCTTGGACTAAGTATATGCATTTTGCCCATTTTAATTTGATCATTACAGCCACCTGATGAAGTAGATTTAATTATTATTTTCAATTTTGCAGATGGGACACAAAAATCTAGATATAGCGTAATGGAGCAAGTCAGTGGCACTGTCCAGTCTAGGCCTTGGGTCCCTCAATCATAGGCCAAGCTCTTCTCCCTGGCTCAATATGTGGGTTATTGTTAAGCTGGGATAACTGGGAAATGCCTGTTTTAATATTATAATGCTGAAGATATCCAAGAGAGGAGCATGAGTATGGCTGAATCTCAGGCAAAGCCAAGGAGACTGAAGACTCAGAGAAGGCTGTTGGATTTGACCTTCAGGATAAATCTTGAGAAAGGTTTTATCAGGACGGTGGTCCTCAGAAGTCAATATTATTAAATAGGCACCATGAGAGCTTATGAAGCTGAAGAATTCTGGGCCTCAACTCCAGAAATCACAATCCAGTTCACATGGGTGGCTTTAGAATCTCCATTTGAACAGGCACCCCGGGTAATTGAGAAGCAGGTTCAAAACTGAGAGGAGAGGGTTGAGGATACAGATAGACCAAGATAGCTAGAATCCCCAGGGCAGAGTACCATAATGGAGAAACCACTCTGGACACCTACAGAAAGTTCTCTTCAAATCTTCAACTAAGAACTGATCAACACATGCCTGTGAGGAAATCACTCCAGGCTGGGGAAAGAACCACCAAAACAGATGGAACAGTTTTTGGAGATCACACAAGACCAGGAATCAACCAGAGTGAAGGATTTCCACAGTACATACGGCATTAAGTAGGGTACTCAGAAGGGTACTGCCTCCATAGTGGAGAAAAATTAACCTGAGGTCAAATGGCATTATTGTCCCATCTAACAACAATAACAAAAACTCTAGCCTTGAATCGTTCAAAATGCTTCCAAGTAACTTCACTGCATCCCCAAAGAGGCTCAACAATATTTAACAAAATTCCTTACTCAAAAAGATAAACTTATAATATGTGCATCAAATAAAAAATTATCAGACATGTAAAGAAACAAGCCTATAATGAGGAGAAATACTTATTAATGGAAACAGACTCAGAAATTACACAGATGATAAAATTAGTAGACAAGGACATAAAAAGTTATTATAACCATATCCATATATTCAAAAAAAAGTAGAAGAAAGCATGCACGTACCAAATGAGGAAAGGAAGGTATATAAAAAGAGAACCTCCAGAGATAAAAAGCATAACGTCTGAATAAAGATAAATAATGAGAAGGATAAGGCCTTCCTCATCGTTGTGTCAGAATCCAGAGTAAATGCCCAGAACACAGTCTAGGTGCAATAATTCTTTGACGAATGAGTGAATATATAGATTCTTTTTCCTCCAATCAATGGTTGGCTTAAGGGGTATGGTTGTGTGTTTACAAATAAGACAATTAGAACTGGGAATAAAATTATAAATCTGAGCACAACTATCACTTTATATAGTTTCCCAATGCCATTTTGGCATGTAAGAGCAACCTTTAAAAACTATTAAGTTATAATCCAAGGAGGAGAAAAGTAGAAATGATGGAAGAAGCAAGAAAATATAACATTCTTTTAAATTCTTCTCCAAAACAGGGGCCAGTTAATGTCAAGGGAAAGTCCCTATGTCCACTCTGGCATTTGGCTAAATCCAGTCCTGCTTTACCTACAGCTGGGTGAGTTTCCTTTCATTTCCTCTGTTCTTCATTCTCCTCACTGGGCCTGTCCTCCCATTAAAGTCACCAGAAAGCAGATGGATGTCCAGGGAAGCAAATCCCCAGAGGGTTCCGAGGTCTCCAAAGTTGTTGTTAAGCAGTCTCAGAGTGCAGATGGCAGGGTGCGAAATCTCACAAGCTGCCCAGAGGCCCAGCAGTTGAGTTCAAGCCCTAATGAATAAATCATGCTTCTTCTCTCCATAATCTGGCGTTGGGGTACTGGGCAGCATTTGTCATTCACCTGAGTCCTGACCATCTCGTTATAGAACTGCAGAAATTTCTAATGATGTATTCTCTAGGAACAGCCTATATGCAACACTTGGGGCTTCTTGGGTATATGTACATCTGTGCAAGGAATTCTATACTTGCTCTTGGTGGAATTGCCCTGACAGTGACAGAGCCTCCCACCTGCCCCTTAATAAAAGGGTGCATTTGGCTCAATAATAATTAGCATCAATAATGGGAGAGCTCTTTGCAAGGCCTGAGCCTGGCCTTCCCAGGCTGCAGGTGCAGAATTATCCCCATGACCTTTTGCTCCAGGATCGGTCATTGAGGAGAGGAGCGGAGCCGTCAGGAGGGAATCGCAAGCCTGTTTATCTTCCCTAAGAATCATTGTCTGGCCTCTGCTATTCATGTCAGCAGCAGCATTTTCCTCTTGGGAAACCTACAGGAGAGGCCGAGACGCCTCATCTGCATGCGTGCTTGCTGGAGCCTGGCAAATGGGCACCTGGTTTATTTTCTGGGTATCTTTATGCTCATTCGCAAAGAAAGAAAATCCACTTTATTACAAGGAACAAAAACACAATGGAAAGAACCCAGGTGGCTGAAGGCTGACTGACAGGCAAGGACGTCAGGAATAAGATGCCAGACAAGGGTCCTGTGTTTCCAAACGGCAGACTCTAGCTGCCAGTGTACACATGGAGCCTGCTACCCGTGCAGGGAAACTGCCCCAAAGTAAGGAAACACCAGCCCCCTCTTTGCTCGCATGCTCCAAATTATGGAGGTACGGTAGTCCCCCCTTATCCAGGAGAAATACATTCCCAGACCCCAAAGCAGTGGACACCTGAAACAGCAAATAGTTCTGAACCTTATACCATCTTTTCTCCTATGCAGATGCACCCATGATAAGGTTTAATTGCTAAATCAGGCGCAGTGAGAGATGAGCAACAAAAACGAGTAAGAAAATAAAACAATTACAACAATATACCGTAATAGAAATTTGGGAGTGTGGTCTCTCTCTCTCGTCTCTCAAAATATCTTACTGTACTGGACTCACCCTTCTTACGATGCCACGAGATGAGAAAATGCCTACGTGATGAGGCGACGCGAGCGCCGCAGGGTGTGGGGTATCCCTATCGCTAGGCTATATTGACCTTCCGCAGATTCCACAGACGGAGGATCATCTGGCTCCCGCCTGCGACTGCGGTTGACCAAGGGTAACTGAATCTGCGGACAGCGAAACCAAGGATAACGCGCGACTGTTGTCCTACAAGCTACTCTGCGGGAGCTTGTCTTTTCCCTCGTTTCCTTTGGGTGCTGGCTTCATATGGATAATAAAAGAAACAAAAACTCGAAAAGGAACTGTGACCCCCTATCCCTCTGACGAAGTGATTTTCGAATTCTGTAAGATCAAATTCTTGCTGGCTCGTTTTCATTCTTGGTGATAAACAGAACATCTACTGAAACCGTTCTCTGTTTCCCTGATCCCTTGCGGTGCTTTAGAAATAATTTTGTACCTTCGATCACCATGATCTGAGCCCTGTCAGCCCTCCACACAAGCTGCTGGAAGGCAGAACTGGGTCTGGTCCACATTTGCCCCTCCCACAGCCCTTCCAGCATTCCCTGAAATTGGCCAGGAGCTGCAGAGGAAGAGGAAGGACCCAGTATCCAGAAGAACTTGTACCAATCAACCGAAGCTTCAGATTCTAACTGTGGCATTCGGACTGATTAAATCTTCTTCATTTCCTATAGTCACCTTTTCAGTGACTTCCATCATCAGAAACTTCAAAAGCCCTAACAATTCATATTGCCATTTTTTGCTTTATTTTGTTCTGTATCACTGTCTAAAATACTAGTTAGTCCATTCAGTGATCTTGAATATTGTCCATCACCTCTATTAGAATAGAAGCACCATGATGGCAGGGGTTTTTGCCTGTTTTGTTTACTACTTTCTTCCCAGTGGCTAAGCCATGCTTGGCACATACTAAATCCTTAATAAGTATCTATTTAATTAATTAATTAATTAGTTAATTAAAGACATCAAATTCCTTGTATATTGTGAGTACTTATAAATTATTTACTTAAAAGTGACTTTGTTGAGCGGCGCCTGGGTGGCTCAGTTGGTTAAGCGTCCGACTTCGGCTCAGGTCTGATCTCACCGTTCAGTTTGTGAGTTCGAACCCTGCACCAGGCACTGTACTGATAGCTCGAAGCCCGGAGCCTGCTTCAGATTCTGTGTCTTCCTCTCTGACCCTCTCCTGCTCTCTCTCTCTCTCTCTCTCTCTCAAAAATAAACATTAAAAAAATTTTTTTCAGTGAATTTGTTGAGTTAAATTAAATTTACCAAAAATATCTATGTATTTGTAAAAAGTTATTTGATACCTCAAATGTTTAGTCATATTATATCTATTAAAACTGTAGTTCCTAAATGTAAAACAAAACAAAACATATCTTTTTCCTTGTTCAAAGATACTCAGAGGAGCATTTGTATCACTAATGGCATAAGAAAGAGAGAAGAAGGCGCGCCTGGGTTGCTCAGTCCGTTAAGCGTCCGACTTCGGCTCAGGTCATGATCTCACGGTCCGTGGGTTCAAGCCCCGCGTCAGGCTCTGTGCTGACAGCTCAGAGCCTGGAGCCTGTTTCAGATTCTGTGTCTCCCTCTCTCTCTCTGACCCTCCCCGTTCATGCTCTGTCTCTATCTCAAAAAAAAATAAACGTTAAAAAAAAAATTAAAAAAAAAAGAAAGAGAGAAGGAGACCAGACTCAAATTAATAGACAAACTGTAAACTTTACTCATTTATTTGTTTGCAAACAAGGCTGAGCACTTGAATTGCAGCATTTGAATACACTTTAATTGTGAGGTCTGGGCTTCTAATGATATATAGGTTTGATTATTTCAAACATTCCCCTCCCCGCTGTTTTCACTGCATCTACTGTCATTAGGATAATACTTCATATTACCAAGCCTGAAATATGTAGCTAGATCATGTTTGGCTAATTCCCTTCATGATCTGACTTAAGCCACCTGTTGTAGGAATAATGGCCCCCTAAAATTTCCACATCCTAATCCCTAAAACCTGTGAATGTTACCTTACTTGGCAAAAAACCCTTTATAGGTATGATTATATATATTAAGGACCTTGTGGTGGGAAGATTATAGTGTATTATCCAGGTGGGCCCAAACTGATTACATGGATCTTTAAAAGCAGAGACCTTTTCCAGCTCTGATTAAGGGAAAATGCAACAATGGAAGAGCGGTCATGGAGATTTGAAGGTGGAGATAAGGGGCCTCTAGAGGCTGGAAGAAGCTAAGATATGACTTCTCTCTCTCCTCTAGAAAGAAGCACGGCTGGACTGGCACCTCAATTTTAGCTCAGTAAGAGTCCCGTGAGACTTTTAACCTAGAGAACCATGAAATAATACATTTGTGTTGTTTTACAACACTAAGTTCGTGGTTGTTACAGTAGACATAGAAAACTAATATGTGGTCTGGTCTCATTTCCCACCATGTCCATCTATGCATTTTATTCTAAGAGCTACACTATCTACTCATTGTATCAAAAATGGAGCATTGAATGGAAAACAGAGACTTCCATAACTTTACTCTTACTGTTCCTTCCATTGGGTATCATGTTTCCATGTTTAAAATTATTGCTCATCATTCATGGCCCAGGTTGAATCATTCCCAAGTCCCAGGTCTAATGTAATCTCTCCTTTCTCACTACTTCCTTGAGTTCTTACAGACTACCTAACAATTTTTTCACTTTGCCTTGTATTATATTTACTTTTTTCCTCTCCACAACCATAGCTCCCAAAGGACAGGGCTCTGTATTTTTCATCTTTGTATCTTTTACAGGTCCTGGCTTAGACTCACACACGTAATGCCCACTTGACACGTTTTCAATGATTAAGTAACTGCAGAATGAGAGGCAGTCTATTTAGAAAAATTCACCAGGAATAGTTTTATTCAATTCTCACCTGAGTTTGGCGGAGAATGAGTCTTAGATGCACATTAAAAGATAGAGGGTAAATATGTATTCCCAGGTGTCAGGAAGTAAATTCAATATAGGATTCTGTAAGTGGGTGGAAATGCTTATAGAAAACAGCCTGAATGACTCTGAATTGCTATCAAAAAGAAAACAAAATACATAATGTAATCAAAGACTAAAAACTGAATAAGTAACAACACAGGTGGTTGTATGACACAAATCAAAGAGAAAAGGGCTAGCTTCTAAAGGGCAAATAAGTCAGGAAATTTCTTACCAAGGAGAATGATAAAAGACACAAAAGAAGCAAACATATCCAAGAAGAAAGGATGAGAACACAGATAAAACACAAAAATGGCAGATGTCTTCATTATTCACCAGGCTCAGAAAATTCCCTGGGCAAAGAGAACATTTAATTTATTGTTTTCATTCAAAAAAATTATGTATGTGCCTAACATTTAAATATATATTGTTAATATTTCCTGGGGATATGAAATTAAAGAATGCACTTCTTGATCTAAAGTTGCTCACAGAATAATAAGGCTAGGGGTAGTATATGTGGCATGAGTATGAACATGGAAAAGGGGACCACTAGGGGCGCCTGGGTGGCTCCGTCGGTTAAGTGACTGACTTCAGCTAAGGTCATTATCTCACAGTTCATGAGTTCGAGCCCCACATCGGGCTCTGTGCTGATAGCCCAGAGCCTGGAACTTGCTTCGGATTCTAGGTCTCCCTCTGTCTCTTCCCATTCCCTGCTCATACTCTGTCTCTCTCTGTCTCTCAACAATAAATAAATGTTTGAAAAAAAAATTAAAAAAGAAACGGGAAGCACTCAGCACTTAAAAAAAAAGAAAAAGAAAAAGAAAATCCAATAAAAAATGGGCAGGAGGAGACCTGAATAGATATTTTCCCAAGGAAGACATACAGATGGCCAACAGACACATGAAAAGATGCTCAACATCACTTATCATCATAAAAGTGCGAATTAAAATTGCAATGAAGTATCACCTCACATCAGAATGGCTAATATCAAAAAGACAAAAAACAAGTGTTGGAGAAAAGGGAACCCTTGAACACTGTTTGGGAGAATGTAAAATGGTATAGCCACTGTAGGAAACAGTATGGAGCTTCCTCAGAAAATTAAAAATAGAAATACCATACCGCTCAGTAATTTCACTACTATTTACCCAAAGAAAACAAAAACACTAATTAGAAAAGATATAATGTTCACTGCAGAATTGTTTATAATAACCAAGATACGGAAGCAACTATAATATGTAATCTTGTCTACACTGAGCTAGTTTCCCACAATTCCATTCTGTATAGGTTTCTAGTTAAGGTGGGCCACAGAAAGACTTTTCTGTAAGATTTGAAGGGGAGGAATGAATCAGCATCCATGCTGTAGCTTACACACATGATCCTGATACACTGGCTCATGTCATTGGCATGGAACAGTATCTAGAAGTGTAACTGCTCTACTTTTTCCTGGAGTCAGCTTCTCTGACTCCTAAGTTCTGAGATTTAGCACTAAAATGAAAGATGCCAATATTTACAACAACTGACATGTGTTTCAGTCCGTCTTTATGGGTTCCAGATGATGCTCAGGGTTTCCAGATGATCCTTGCTCTGCCTTCTTTACATCTGTATTCCCTTTCTGGTTTCTGGTTTTGTAGACTTCAAATTCCAGTAGTAGACATAAAGACAGTCTTACAGGGGCACCTGGGTGGCTCAGTTGGTTAAGCGCCGGACTCTGGCTCAGGTCATGATCTCACTGTTCGTGGGTTCAAGCCCCATGTCGGGCTCTGTGCTGACATCTCAGAGCCTGGTGTCTGCTTCAGATTCTGTGTCTCCCTCTCTCTGTCTCTGCCCCTTTCCAGCTCACACTCTGTCTCTCTCTCTCTCTCTGTCAAAAATAAATGAACATTAAGAAAAAAAAAAATTTTTAAGAGACAGTCTTACAGAGACCGTTCAACCAACTCACTTACATATGGTTGGGAACCAGACCCCTCTAACATTTAGCATTGTGCGAGAGGCACTGACCAAAACAAGCAGAGAAAAAACTTAGATGTATATAATTTTTAAAATAATATTTTCAATATATAGGGAATCAAACTCTATTTGTAGATATATGATTATATGCTTAGAAAACACAAGAGAGGGTTATCTGGGTGGCTCAGTGGGTTGAGCATCCAACTTTGGCTTGGGTCATGATCTCACTGTTTGTGAGCTGGAGCCCCACATTGAGCTTTCTGCTGTCAGCACAGAGACCACTTCAAAAAAAAAAATTAATGTTTATTTATTTTGAGAGAGAGAGAGAGAGAGAGAGAGAGAGAGCTGGGGAGGGGCAGAGAGATAGGAAGACATGGAATCCAAAGCAGTCTTCAGGCTCTGAGCTGTCAGCACAAAGCCTCAAACCCACGAATCTCAAACCCACAAATCGTGGGATCATGGCCTGAGCCAAAGTCGAATGCTTAACTGACTGAGCCACCGATGCACCCCACACAGAGCCCACTTCAGATCCTTTGTCTTCTCTCTCTCTCTCTGTCCCTCCCCCATCTTAAAAATAAATAAACACTAAAAAAAGAAAACACAAGAGATTATACCCGTTTATAAAAGCAGCACAAAAATTAAAAAAAATATCTAAGAATAAACTTAACAAGAAATTCTTAACAACTACATGAAGCAAAATTTTAAAACACTAAAAAATCCTACAGCAGACTTAAGCAAAGAAAGATATGCTGTGTTTTTGCATAGTTTTTTACACCAGAAAGACACTGATTTTCCCAAATTTAATTTCTAAATTTAATATGATTCCAACAAAAATCAACATGGGGGGCAGGGTGTGAATAGACAAGATGATTTTGAAGTTTCCATCGAAAATTAGACAAACAAAAGTGGTGAGAAAAACTCTGAACACATAGCTGGGACTAGACTAAATAAATACTTAAATAGATTATAAAGATTTAACTTTTAAAACAATTTCAGAGTGACACATGGACAAAGAAACACTAATGAAACAAAATAGAAAATCCTGAAATAGACCCAAATGCAAATGGTAATTAATTATATAATAAACGTGGCAATTTACTACTAATAATACTGGGACGGACCTGTCCTACACATTAGGTTAAATCTCAGTGCTTCAAAATTTGAATGTGAAAAATATTAAATCCTGAGAATACTAGAAAAAAAAAATGGGGAAGTGCCTCGATAATCCTAGAGAGGTAAAGGATCTTCTAATTGACTTGAAATAATCCATAAGTCATAAAAAGACACAATTATACATTTGATGTTACAAAATGAAAACTATTACATGGTGAAGGAGGAGGAGGAGGAGGAAAAGGAAAAGGAGGAGAAGAAAAAGCAGAAGCAGCAGCAGCAGCAGAAACAGCCACAAATCTGCCACTTTATCACAGACCAAGTGCCTGTCTCCCAAATTTATAAAGACCTTCTAAGAAAGGACAAAAGCAATAATGCAGTAGAAAAATGATCAGAGTACAGTTCACAGCAAAGGAAATACAATGGCTCTTAAACATCAGAAGTTGTTCAACTTCCCCTGCGAAAAGAGACATAAAGGTTAAATCTATACCGTATTACCATTTTTTACCTATCAAAATAGAAAGTATTTAAAAGTTTGAAGAGCACTATTGGAGATGCTATCGGCAAGCAAACATCCTCAAACATTATTGATGTGAGGACAAGTGGGCCATTAGTATCCACATTACAAATGTGGGCAGTCTTAGACACAGCAACATCATTTTCAAGAACTGTATTTGTGTGTATGGAAATGATGTGCATAGAAAATGACATTGCAGCATTGTCTGTGATAGCCTAAGTTTAGCCACAACCCCAATGGCCATCTGGAGCAAACAGGTTGTACTAATCAGGTTACTTCTAATCAACTAAATACAGTTGTAAAATATAAGATGTGGCACCTTTCTGTCATGGTGTGGATATTAAATTAAAAAATTAAATTAAATAAAAAAAACGGGAGTTATAAGACAATGAATATCATGTGATAAATTTGTACACATTTGAAGGGAAAAATAAGGACATATGAATGTTTTTTAGAATGTTAAGCATTAAGGATGCCTGGGTGGCTCAGTCAGTTAAGCGGCTTACCTCAGCTCAGGTCATGATCTCAGTTCTTGGGTTCGAGCCCCACATCAGGCTCTGTGTTGACAGACAGCTCTGAGCCTGGAGCCTGCTTTGGATTCTGTGTCTCCCTCTCTCTGCCTCTCCCCCCCCCCCCCCAACTCACACTCTTTCTCTCTCTCTTTCAAAAAGAAATAAAACATAAAAAAAAAAAAATTTAATGGTAAGCATGGGGCACCTGCGTGGCTCAGTCGGTTAAGTGTCTGACTCTTGGTTTCAGCTCAGGTCATGATCTCATGGTTTGTGGGTTCCAGCCCTGCATCAGGCTCTGCACTGAGAACGCAGAGCCTGCTGGGGATTCTCTCTCTCTTTCCCTCTCTTCCTGCCCTCCCCCCACCCGTGCTGTCCCTGTCTCTCTCAAAATAAATAAAAATAAAATAACTAAATAAATAAAATGGTAAGCATTACATGTTATGGGTTTTCCTTTTTTGCTTACACATTTCACATATGAATATATTTTGGAAATTTTTGTTTTTTAATATAAAATACCTTAAATATTTTATTTATTTTTTATTAAAATTTTTTTAATGTTTATTTATTTTTGAGACAGAAAGAGACAGAGCATGAACAGGGGAGGGTCAGAGAGAGAGGGAGACAGAATCTGAAGCAGGCTCCAGGCTCTGAGCTGTCAGCACAGAGCCGGACGCGGGGCTCGAACTCACGGACCGTGAGATCATGACCTGAGCCGAAGTCGGACGCTTAACCGACTGAGCCACCCAGGCCCCTAAATATTTTTTAAAATGCCCTATTTTAAAACACCCTATGAGCCATTCAGTATATGTGAATGTTTATTTTATGTTTATGCAAAATAAATATTACATACGCCTTGTATATTTATGTAAAATATTGTTTACTTTATAACCCAAAACAGCAGCTCCTTGTGGTAAAGTTACCTATCTCGTACTCTTTTCTACTTTGATCCTGGAACACCTAGCAGAATGTCTGGAATGTATAAAAAAATAACAGTATCAATAGTACTGATGTCAATGTTAATGATGGTTAAAAGTTGTAAAATGACTGCTACTCCTAATATGTTATATTTTACAAATGTAACTCAATGTAATCCTTAAAACAATCTTCTTATGAGTCAGGTGCCTGAAGGTTGGTGGGTTAGTTTCAGCTTCACAGAGCCTGTGCCCTTCATCCCCACCACCCTTTATCTTGACCTCTTCTAAGCACTCAAAAACATGTGATTTGTTGGATGAGAAAACAAATAAATAATAATTTGCATTGCAAAGGAGCAAAATTGAGATGGTGTCACTCAGCCTAGCCCAGTCCTGGGGAGCCATGCAAACGTAAACAATTAAAATGGAACCTTTCCTTAGAGAGCTTGTCAGTCAGAAATCCTTTGTTTGAAAGCAAACTGGCAGGAGAAACAAAAGGGGACAATGGGTTCACACTAACAAAAAAAATTCAAGGGGTAGGTCAGACACAGCTAGATGGAAGGTCACAAATGCTGTAGTCCTGGCTGGCTCCCTCGCTCCCCCTGTGCTGCCCACTATTTCACGTTCTCTCTGTTTCCATCTGTCTCAAGTCCGCCTTCTCTTAGGTTGACTTAATTCTCAGTCTGACTTAATTTTACCTAAGGGACCATAAATCACTCTATAAAATCTAACTTTTCTTTCCTCTGTTCACCGTTTGGAGGTGAATTAGACTTTCTTGTGACTTCATTTGACATTTCATTTTAGCTTTACAACTTGGGGCCACATGTTTGCAGAGGGAAAATAATATGTCAGTGAATTTCTACAGAACAGTGCCAGGGAGAGCTGTAAAAACAACAAAACCTTACATTCCATATCAGGAACAGAATATTTTAGGGTAACGCAAATTTTTTACCACAATAAAGGGGTGGGGAGAAGAGGTCAATTTAAAAGCAAAGCCTGTTTTTCTGAAGAAAACTTGCTGAAGTCTTAACTTCTAAATGTCATACCAGCCTTTTCACCTTTCACTTCACCCACTGAGGCCACTGAAGAAGAATTGAACTATACCAGCTACCACCATCAAAAAGAAAGGAGAGAAGTTTGGATGGCATATGCTTTGGTGACCAGGTCAAAAGTTCTCTCTGTGTTACTTGTTTATCTTCTTTGTTGTTAAAAAAAAAAAAAAAATTACTAGTTTCCAAGCCAAATTGGAATAAGTGGTGGAGAATAATTCCTTGTATTATCACAATTTAAAATCAAGGAAGAAACTCTTTAAGAAGAAAGTCCTGATCGTGAAAACTGGCTACTTCCTCCACTGAGTCTATTTACAGTGAATCATCTCTCCCAACATGAAAACTCCATTGCCCCAAACACATTTAGCATGAATCCATTTGGATAAAATTGCTTTGTTTTCTTTCCCTGGAGATGCCTAGGATACTACATCCCACTGTAGGACAGGGAGCAGGCCTGACATAAAAACACAAAGTCAGTTAGAAGGATAAATCTATATTTAAAGGAAGAACACTCATAGGATGACTAACTTGTTTGCCTGGAACCTCCCCCAGTTTCAGTTTTGAGGGTCTTGTGTCCTAAGAAGCCCCTTAGGTCACAGGAAATTATTCTCTATTTTTTAGCCATTTTGGGGTTGAGATTTAAAGCAGAGATTAGAAATAGTTCACATAAACTCCACATTAATACTTAATAATTATTTACCTACTCTGGAGGAGGAACTGTCGACAATTGCACGTTAATCTATAAGTGCTAATTTTTCACTCAGCCTTCGGAGCTCCAAAGGGACAATGTAAAAAAGTCTGTTAAAATGACCAAAAGTTATATGTCCATGAAATACTAACGTGGCCAACTAGTGAGACAAAAAAAATTCCATGAAGTGCACAAAGAAGGAAATTAAGCTTTAGCAACTGTGTGGTCTATTGACCAAAATACGAAAGTGCCGTTATAGATCTCTCCAGTGCTCTTCTAGAATTCCTGACTTTAAATGCCAAGGAGCAAACATAATGAGAAATCTGATAGGCTTTTTGTTAGAGAAGGCTCTGCAAGCGGCTCAACAGGTACACTAACTGTTCTCTGCCAACCTGACTTCACATTATATTGTCTAAATCTTGCCGTTAGGAAGAACTGACTTGTTCTTACTAAGTCATGCTTTGTTTCTTATGGTGTGTTTGGCAGACAAATCCACTTTGACTAGAGAGCAAAGTAAGAGTGGGTGGAATAAGAGAAAGCTTTTGTAGGCTACAGGGAACGTGGAGGGGATGGTCTCTGCTACCAATCATCCACGTGCATTTTGCAGTCTCCCCCGTAGTTAGGTTGGAGCCATGTGAGTGAGAGCTCACAGATAAGAATGTGAATGAAAGCCCAGTGCAGGCAAGTTAAGACAGATGTGAATTATTCATTGACTCCTTGGCTGGAAGTAAAGAACTGTGAAATGGAGCCATTTGCAAATGGAAGCAGCTGGAACTCTGAGACATCGATGGAGGGCCACTGAGCTGCTCACACCTGACTTGCATCAGATTACGATGTGAGCAGAAATAAACTGTGCTCGCTCCATAGTGCTATATTGAGCCTCTGAGATTCTGCAGTCTGTGCTACAGACTTGTTGAAATGGTGACGACTAAGGTTCTCCATAACCGCATCTAAAATCTCCTTTATTCTGAGAGAGAGAGAAGGAGCCGGGGAGAGAGAATCCCAAGCAGGCTCCATGGTCTCAGCGCAGAGCCTAACACAGGGCTTGAACCCATGAGCCGTGGGATCATGAAGTGAGCCAAAATCAAGAGTCGGATGCTTCACCAACTGATCCACCCAAGCACCCCTAAAATTTCCCTTTTGAAAGACGTCCGAACTCTGTATTGCAAAGTATAGGTGGGCATCTCCTAGCATAATCAACTCAAGAATAGGTGTCATCATCTCTTTCTGCCCTTAGTAAAGGTATCATTTGAAACAATATGTGTGCTCAGAATGGCTCAGTTTGCGGTGCAAAGACATTACAAATATTTTTCCTGCAAGAGACAGCTAGTCTGGATCACCATTTATTTTGTCCTTTGTCCCGTCCGCTTCTCTAACCCCCTCTTCTAACTTTTACTTTTAAAAAAAATTTTTTTAATGTTTATTCAGTTTTTGAGAGAGACAGAGAGTGAGGGGGGCGGGGAGAGGTAACAGAGAGAGAGAAGAAGCAGAATCCAAAGCAGGCTCCACGATCTGAGTTGTCAGCACAGATCCAGACATGGGGCTCGAACTCACATACCGTGAGATCATGACCTGAGCCAAGTCGGCCGCTTAACCAACTGAGCCATCCAGGCGCCCCAAGCTTTTACTTTTCCATTCAACATCACAGACTGTCATGTTACATTCAAACAATCATGTTGATTATTCATTCACATGAATATAGTAGTACTAAAATAGAAGAAGCATGGCTCAAATCCAATGCTTTCTGTTTTGGTTTGTTGTGTCGTTTTTACGATAACCCTGTCCTGGGCTATCCCCACAATCCACCACTGCAGCTGTAGCGTTGCGAAATGTCGATCCAGAAAACGCAGAATCAAGCCTGTGCCCCACCATTTAACCAGCTGTGCCACTTTAGGAGCGTACTGTCCTCTAAACCTCGGTTTTTTCTCTACAAACTGGGAATGCTGATATCTACCTTACAGCTATTTTTAGATCCGTAAATGAGAGAAGAGGGGTGGAAGGGAGTACTGCCGTATCTGGCACCGAGTGCTAAGTCAATACTTAGTAAGTGAACGTTTTTGAATGTATACAAATAGAAAGCATAAAATAACTTTCATCTTAAATGAAAAGAGCTGCGCACAGTGGTGTGCTGGTAAGTATTCACAAACGGCTTTCCTGGGGCGGGGTGCCGATCTACAGTGTTTGCTTATTTCCATCGTGCAAACACACCTGTCTCGGGCAGTGTCAAGCTCCCAATGTGAACTCTGTGCAGCAGAGAAGACACGCGCAATGGCACACCATCATCGAGGACCTCCACCTTACAGATCCGCTGACACAGATAATCGCAAGAGCAGGGACAACGGTAAGCTGCAGACAAATAACCAAAAGGCGATAACGTGTCAGTTTTCATTACCTTTGCTTTTAATACAAGTCATCAGGTTTTAAGTTTATAGAATTTGATTTTTATCGTTGCCTACCTGTGACTGTCATTTACAAACGTAACACTCAGCTCTAGCGAACTGACACAGGCCATCGCCAGCACACACTGTAGGTGTCTACTTAAGTTTGCTTAATTAACCCTTAGTAAACGACACATGGTGTATTCCATTGTGTGAAACTCAGTCTTCCTATGGTGAGGAATCATATGCTACAGCAGGGAAAATGAGCGGAATCCTAGCTCTGAGATGTATAAGCTCTGGGACCTTAGACAAATGACTTAACCTTTCTGAGCTTCATTGTCTTTGTCTTTACAATTGGGCACCAAGACCTAAAAATAATACTTAACTCATAATTGTTTTATAAATCAAAATAATTCATGTAAAGAACTTAACATGATGCTGAACACAACATATGAATTCAACGATGTTAATTCCATCCTTCTCTTTTTCTCCCTAGTCCTTTTTTTAGTCTTTATAATGTCTAGAGGACAGATAAATTAATCAAGGGACCAAACAACAATACCCCTTTGGGCCAGATAAAGAAAAGTCCTTGAACCAGGTAACCCTACCCAGATTGTGTCTTTTTGTGTCTTTGTTCTCTGGCCAAGATCAGGTAACTAGAATTACCTACACTTGGTGCCAGAACAGGAGCAATTACTATTTAAGTGAAGCAGTCCTTACATCCATGTGGAGATAAGAAACAACCTTCCCTGAATCTTTTGAAAAGACTGGGTCTTGAATGTGGGTCAAGTGGAGTGTTGTGTCTGGGTTGTAACTGTGTATGAGAAAAATAGAATTTTGAAAACGCTAACATGTTGAAAGAGAATTAAAGACTCCATCTGAAAACTTTTCATAAATCCATTCCTGACTTCTACTCATTTCAAGACAACAGGTTGATAGTTAACATACAAATATTCCTAAATAAAGAACGAATCATGTAAATGGATGCCCTGAGTATATAAAAATCACTCAATAACATTAGCCATCTTTTCTCTTTCATTTACAAAAAGGATGGGAGAGGCTTGCTTTAAAGTTATCCATAAAAGATAATATGAAATCATGACATGTATTGACATCTACCGCATCAGATATTACTAAGAATTTCTAGTTTAAGAAAACCTCTGGGCGTGGGTGAGCATCTGACTTCAGCTCAGGTCATGATCTCCTGGTTCATGAGTTCGAACCCCACATCAGTCTCATTGCTGTCAGCGTAGAGCTCACTTCAGACCCTCTGTCTCTATCTCTCTCTCTCTGCCCCTCCCTCGCTCATACTTTCTCTCTATGAAAAATAAATAAACAAACAAACAAAGAAAACTTAGGGGCACCTGGGTGGCTCAGTTGGTTAAGCAATTGACTTTAGCTTGGGTCATGGTCTCACAGTTTGTGAGTTCGAGCCCTGCGTTGGGCTCTCTGCTGTCAGTGGGGAACCTGCTTCAGATCCTCTGTCTCTCTCTCTCTCTCTCTCTGCACCTCCCCTGCTTACTCTCTCTCTCTCTCTCTCTCAAAAATAAATGAAGATTTTAAAAAATTATCCTCCAAAAATATAATTTCTATCACTGAATTGTGATACGGCTATGAGGCTGATTATTTCCTTGTGCCTGTGTGAGTTACCTCATACCTCATGTAAATATTAAATGACAACATGTTTATGTTACTGTGTGGAAGGGCACTGATTACTAACATGAATCATAAGAACAAACTCTCTAGGAGTTTCTGTAAAGAGTGAAAAGAAAATGGGACAAAAGACATCTAGAATGGAAAGCATGGTAGATTTAGCGACTGGGCTCTGGAATTCCACTGCCTGCTCTCTGTGTAGCCCCCATGACCTTGGTAAACAATGACCCATCTGATCTTATTGTCCTCAACTGCAGACTAAGAACTAGACTAGTCCCATCCACTCTCTGTGACCCGAGGTTATAATTTCATGAATAGCATTTACCTAGAAGAAAGGGATGGGATTTTGTCAGTGGGGAGTGGGTGGGTATTTATGAAGGCACCAGCTCCACAGAGAGAAAAATTTTAGGGCCAATAATAAGTAGACCAGTTATCTTAAGGTAGACCCCTGAAGGAAAAACATTCAAAAAAGTCTGAAGGTAAACCATACAGAATTTCCAAAGCCAGCGTAAGAAAAGAGAACTTACACTCTAGGTCAATGGTTCTCAGTGCTCCTGCTCCCCAAAAGCATTTGGAAATCTCTGGAGACAGTCTGTGACAAGTTTTCACAACTAGGAGAGAGAAGGTTGCGATTGGCAGCTAGTGGGTGGAGGCTAGAGACACTGCTAAACGTCCTAGCGTGCACAGCTCCCAGAGCAGAGAACTATGTGGCCCACAGTGTAGGTAGTGCCACAGTTAGGAAACCTGACTCCAGACAGCAGGGAGCAATTCCAGATTGATGATTCAGTTAGTGGATTGCCTCTCTTTCTGTTCTCAGCTATGCATAATATCGATGCACTTTAATCTAGAGAGCTGAACAATTTATACTCTGTCCTCTGATTTTGCATCATCCATGGTTATGCCTATTTAACTAAAAATAATCACTACAGTGCCAGGAATTTGCATGACTGATAGCCTTCAAGTTGATGCTTTATAGAATTGTATTTAGCCTTGGAAAGAGAACGGCAATTAGTGGGATGGACCAACCTGTTCTGATTAAATAGAATGTTAATCTAGAAGTGACCTGAAAGTGAACTCTTTTGGAAGCCAGGAATGTGTTTGTACTAATTTGGGATTTTATTTTCAATTTCTCTCTGACATAAGAGATGTTGAAATAGTAAGAGCCAGAAACTGTCTTCATTGAATATCCATCTGGAAGAATAAAATGATAGAACTATTGGAGTAACTCCAGCCTAATTTTGTAAATTCAAGAGTGGAGCTCTGGAATGAACTATTGTTTCTGAAACCCCTGGAACTGGGTAGGTTTTAACTGAATGTAACTTCCTCTCTTCTCTTCTTCACCTGTTCTGTGAAAAAGTATGCCTAGGACAAATCATCCTACCCTCTTGAAGCGGACACACGTCTCGCAGGATTTGTGCTTTTCAAAATTGAGTCCAATGTATCATTTTTAAATCCCCAAATTTTCTCTTTCCCACTTCCTTTAAGCTTAAAATAGGATCAGGACCATGATTCAAATAGCTATCAAGAAATATGCAAGGATCATACTATGTGCACGACATAAAGCTTTGCCTGCCCTGCAAATATAGAGGCCTCTGGGCATTACTGGACAAAGTGAAATGGAGTAATAAATCTGAGGACATGATGTCTTGTGATTTTGTTTTTTGTTTTGTCTCATGGCATTGAAACCTCAACTATACTCTGATCACTATGAGATTTCTAACCCCGGGCCAGATCTCTCAGCTGAATGCCAGGCTCATCTAGTCACCTGTTTCATTGGCGTGCCTACTTCAGTGGCTACGTGATATTGCACACCTCCTGTGGAAAAACCAAATTCCTCATTTTCATGCCCAAACCTGCTCCTCTGGTGGCCTCTGTATTTCAGTTGATGGCAAATCCATCCTGCCAGTCGTTCAACCCCAAATCTCTCGCTGTGGTCATTTAAAAATATATACAGAAATCAATTTTATTCTTGTCACTTCATTCTTATCCTTGCTACCCTAGAGTGACCTTTTCTCTTCTAATGAAATCACTAACTGGTCCCTGTGCTTCCACTCTTACCCCAGGGTCTATGCTCAGCAGAGTCACCGAGATAATCTTTTAAAACATAAGCCAGATACTGCTACCCCACAAACCCCCCATTGGCATTCCATTTCACTCAGGATAAAAACAAAACAAAACAAAACAAAACAAAACAAAACTTTAAAATGGCCTTTACCAGGAGCCTCACATGTTTTCTATACAAGGTGAGAGAGTACTTTATACTTGGTGGGCCAGATGGTTTCTATCTTAACTAATTAACTCAAAGCAGCAGTGACAAATATAAATGAATGATCATGGCTGTGTTCCAACAAAATTTTATTTACGAAACTAGGCAGTGGGCCCGATTTGGCTAGTTGGCCATAGTTTGCCAACCCCTGCCTCATAGTCTCATTTCCTGCCTTGTTTGACTCCATAGCATTTGCCACACCTGACGGGCCACTTACTTACTTGTTTACTTTGTTGCCTCTAATTAGCATACAAGCTCCATGAGGGCAGGCACTTTGTCACTTTTCTTAATGCAGTATTTTCAGTATCTAGAATAATACCAGGGATACCTGCATAGCAGTTATTCAATAAATATGTGTTGGATCAATAAAAAAGTGAAGATGAAGATACGGCGGTGCAGGTAACGTATCTGCGGGCTGATGTGTCTGTGTACGTGCACAGAAAGAACTAAAATACACAATCCGCTGTACATACGGTGATGCCCACCCTCACAACACTGGCAAATATTTCCCAACACGGCCATCTTAATTTCCTGCTAATGAGTATAGCTAAAATCAGGATAACAGAAGGGTTTTTTTATGTTTCTGTAACACCACATTTTTCAAAACCAGTCTCCATATCTACGATTTCATTTCACCTCGACAACAGTCCTTAAAGGAGTCAGACAAAAATGTTATTATCCACATTTACCAATGAAACATACAAGGAGAAGAGGTTAAATAACTTTCAAGGGTTGAAGAATTAGTGAGTCCTTCACAGAACCAAGCGGTAAATGAAGTCTAAGCTGGTCTCCGCCGAACACTCACTTTGCCACGGGCATTTTTTTCTTCTTGTGCATCTGATTCTCGGTCATTAAGGTTTTATGTTTCATAATAAAAGGGGAATGTATTCAGGAAGGGAAAAATGAGAAGAACTTTGTCCCTTGAAATACTTTGCAAAGTTGTGGGAGAAAGCAAAGCCGTTAAATTCACCCATCCCTGAAAATAATAACTCTCTAGGCTTTAACAGGAGAATTATTGGGTGCTAAATGACAATTTGCTAGTAAGAATGAAGAATTAAGGCAATATTTACTGGGAAGGTAGTAAAAACTTTTCAAAAATAATCAAACTTTTCAACTTCTGTGACCTCTGTCTCCCTAGAGACTCTCCCACTGGGTTTTGGCAAGGGTACTCACAGTCTTGAAAACTCTTCTGCATGGTCTTCCAGCTTCTTTCTTAATCAGGGGGTTGGGGAACTAGTGTCTGTTTTCTTAGTGGCAAAGAGGCAGGCAGGGAGGTTTCTGAATTCCTATTCTGAGGTCAACCATATCCTAAGGGAGAAATGGCAATGTGGAACACTCCTTTTTCAGCATGACATTCTGATTTACGACATTTGGTGTTACAGCTTTGTTTCCTTGGGAGATAGTATCAGGGTAGACTCAATACAAACACTCCTTATGTCTTCCAAACTCACAGCTGAAACACATAGTCAAGATCTTAGCACCTGAAGCGTAATTTACGTATAAAAGAAAATTTCCATAGCCCTTTCAAAAGATTTCCGTCTTTAAGGTCCTCCCTTCCATTCGTGATCTCCAACAGCCTGATCAGAAAAATCTTTATAATTAACAAGCTACCAGTCAAAACCTCTTGCTGGCATCCTGAAGAATAAACTCTCATAAACTCTTCTCTATGAAGAATAAACTCCAACTGTCTGTTGGCAAAGGTTCGCTAAGCCCTGGACTGAGCAAGAATCTGGAGCTGCTCTGAGCTCAGCAGGAAGTGGAGAGGTTGTGGAATGGGTAAGCAGGGGGCCACTGGCACTGGTTGGTCATCCCAGAACTCTGGCCTACACTTTCAACCTACGTTCTCATCGCTGCCCTTCAGCTCAAGCTCCCTCACGCTGCCAAAAACATTTCAGGGCCATGCTTCCCCTTCCTAAAAGGTTGTCCATTCTGCTCTTTTCCTAAAATGTAGCCCCTCTCGTGCCCTAGAGCCCTGCTGGAGTTCTACTCTCTTCTTAGTTACTATAATCTCTCCTGCCTTCAGAGCTCACTGCACATCTTGGTCTATACCTTTTAACTGATACTTTAACTTTACTTTTTAACTGATATTTTAACTTAACACTTAGATATTTCACACATGACATGGCAAGGCTAAGGATTTGAATTTATTTGAATCCTGCCATACTGCATTCTATACAGCGGAGGATTAAATATACTTGCCGTGTAGGGGCGTCTGGGTGGCTCAAACGATTAAGTGTCTGATTTTGGCTCAGGTCATGAACTCATGCTTCGTGAGTTCAAGTCCCATGTCAGACTCTGTGCTGACAGCTCAGAGCCTGGAGCCTGTCTCTCTCTCTCTCTCTCTCTCTCACCCTCCCTCTCTCTCTCTCTCTGGAAAACAAATAAACATTAAAAAATTTTTTGAAAAAAATATACTTGCTGTGAAAAACTGATGATTCATTAACTTTTTCTTTGAAGTCTTCATATCCTTTGAGTCCTTTGAGCTTGTAGCTGCCCATGAAATAAAATTCAAACTTTTTAGCATGACACAAAGCCCTTCCTGATCTGGAGCTAGCCTGCTCAGCCAGCCTCATTTTGCACTATTCTCCATGCTGGCCCTTCATCTACTCCTAGTTCTGTCCCACAAACACATGCATACACGCATGCCTTAGGTTAGAACAGTGCTCACCTACCTTGACATTGCTCAAGTGTGCCTTGTTTTATATCATACATTCTTTTTTTTTAATTTTTTTATTTATTTTTGAGACAGAGAGAGACAGAGCATGAGCAGGGGAGGGGCAGAAAGAGAGGGAGACACAGAATCCGAAGCAGGCTTCAGGCTCTGAACTGTCAGCACAGAGCCCGACGTGGGGCTCCAACCCATGAACCATGAGATTGTGACCTGAACTGAAGTCGGATGCTTAACCGACTGAGCCACCCAGGCGCCCCGCATATATTCTTTATATTTCATAACTGTATTCTTTTGTTCGCATGGCCCTCTTCTCCCTAATCTATGTGGACCGTCCGTCTGTTCATCCTTGAACACTCAGCTCAGTGACAATTGCTCTGTGAAGTTTATTGGACCCCTACTCCCGCCCCATCAAACCTCGAGGTGCCACCACTGTGCCTTGTCCAGTCTTCTACACCTGCATCTATCACAGTTTAATAATAAAAAGGACTCATTTGTATGCCTTTCTCTCCTGCTAGAGGAGGAGATTCTTGACGCCCGTGTCACATTTGTCATTGTTGGTCAGAAGTGTTTAATTGACATGGAACACCATTTGAAGTCCTGAAGGGAATTTTTTAAATTTCAAATACAGAAGGAAGGGTATTTAAAAATTATTTAGGTGGGTTAGGTATGCATACATTAAGAATACCTTTAGGGGAGCCTGGGTGGTTTAGTCGGTTAAGCGACAAACTCTTGCTTGATTTCAGCTCAGGTCATGAACTCATGTTCGGGAGTTCAAGGCACACGTTGGGCTCCTCCCACTGACGATGCAGAGCTTGCGTGAGATTCTCTCTCTCTCTCCCTCTCTCTCTCTGCCCCTCCTGGGCTCTCTCTGTCTCTTTCAAAATCAATGAATACACTTACCAAAAAAGGAATACTTTTAAACAACTTTGTATCAGTTAGGATCCTCTCAGGAGATAGAAACCATATCAGTACTTTGAGTAGGAAAAAGTGACATAAAGAAATTCGTAAAAGATGGTTAGTTACTAAGAGGAAGCTACTTAAAGAGAACTCCAAAAAGTCCAGACTCTGCAGGTGCAAAAAAGCAGCTACTACCTCTTGGCTGAGGAAAAGTATGTAATAAAGGGACCTAAGACTTAGACGACGGCCTCCCCGAGGCTCAGATTCAGATCTCTTCAAAGAGGATGTGGTCTGAGGGCTCAACCGAAGTTATCACAGAGGTGGCCCACAAGAGGTGCTCAGGAGGAGCCCCTGGTTGAAGAAAGTGTGTCCTGAGAATATGGCTGGAACTGCTAGATGCTCGCTCACACTGGATTAACAAATGGAGGATCGGAACCAGAAGGAAAGGGTCTGCCTGCTGCTATCACCTTGCTGTGTCCCTCTAGTACCCTCTATTGGCAAAGCCTAGCTAGCATCATGCCAGCTGCAAAGGAAACTTTTTCCAAAAATGTTTGTATTTATTTTTGAGAGACAGAGAGAGGCAGAGCATGAGTGGGGGAGGGGCAGAGCGGGAGAGAGACACAGAATCTGAAAGCAGGCTCCAGGCTCTGAGCTGTCAGCGGGGCTCGAACCCGTGAAGTGCAAGATCATGACCTGAGCTGAAGTCGGATGCTTAACTGACTGAGCCACCCATGTGCCCCCCAGCTGCAAAGCAAAAATGCTTACAGAGACCATTTGCATTTTCACAAAGCATGGCGGGGAGGGGGGGATTTGGAGCTGAAGGACAATAATTTTTTTTTTTTAATTTTTTTTTCAACGTTTTTATTTATTTTTGGGACAGAGAGAGACAGAGCATGAACGGGGGAGGGGCCGAGAGAGAGGGAGACACAGAATCGGAAACAGGCTCCAGGCTCTGAGCCATCAGCCCAGAGCCTGACGCGGGGCTCGAACTCACGGACCGCGAGATCGTGACCTAGCTGAAGTCGGACGCTTAACCGACTGCGCCACCCAGGCACCCCTGAAGGACAATAATTTGATAACTGACATACGTTTCAAACCAAAACTGAATTAGAGAAATTAATATATAAAATAATTGAAAATAAATATAAACATAAATATTAATATAATATGGAAGTGCAACGGGCAGTTGAGTCCATCATATTTTATTCCTAAAAGAATTCCTTAGGTTAACTGATTACAGGTTTTTAAATTCCAAGAGTGAGACATATTCCTTTATTTTTTTAAGTCCTAGTGTCAAAAATAAAAAAGCAGCTTTATGTAACTTGAAATTATGAGTTTGATGAGTTTGGAGTATTTGAAATATCATCAAAATTATCTCAGCCTATTTTAACAGAACCTGCAATAGAAAATATTTTTCACAAAATTGAGTTCCTTCTTTCCTCTGCTTTAGAGAAGTAAGAAAAGACAGAAGGCTGAAAAACAAGAAAGGGAGGTAGAAACATTAATATGTTTAATTTTTGGCAGATAAGCAATGATAATTTCACTTAATAGAATGAAAGAAGAAAATATATTTATGTCATAAAAAAAGACAAATCAAATTTACCTATCAGATATTGCATATAGGACAGAGGATATCAGAGGACCATCAAGTCACAATTTGGGCTGGTTCTCCTGAAACCTGGGAAGTATAAACTATGTCTGTTTTTCTCTAAATTGTTCCATTACCAACATGGATTCAGATATTGCCAATGTGGTTCTACATATTGTGTTTCATTTTCAGGATGTGTAATCTAAAAACATGAAATCAATTATGAAAACAAACATTGTACTCCAGGGTTCAGAAGATAAGAACACTTAGAAATCTATTGAACTGACAAATTGAAAAAGCTTTCTTAATGCAACTCGTACTGAGGACAAAGTTTCTTAAATAGAAGTGGAAAAATATTGTCAGACAGATATTTATTTCTAGTTGACACAACGGTGGTATTTGAGACCTGACAGACAATGAAGCCATGAATATTAGAGCATTGGCATGACGGATGTCAACTTTTGGTTACATTTTTCCCTACAGACGTTTGCAGCAAGGACCATAACAATCTGTGACGTGACTTAGCCTGGTTGGTTTCTCTTCAGTTTAAAATCAGCACCGTACATCCTTAGTGTGTTCTTTCTTCCTTATCTCCTCCACATCTGAAGACTTCTTTCTTTGATTTGCCTTGGATGACCTCCAGATACAGACCACTGGTTTTTACTAAGGGATCGAGCACAACCCATTAGAAATGCTTATTTTTTTTTCTGGCAGAAAGGCACCCATGATGCATTGCTTCCTCTCACAGAGCTCACGAATCACAGCACATTTGCCACAGGACTCATCTTGAAAGGACAGGTCACTGAAAGCAAGTTGTTCTTTCTCTTTGGGGAGCATCTGGGAGTAATATTCCTATATGTCAGATCTGTTAGCTCCTGTCACACCCACACCAAGGCACCTGGCCACCAGATTCACACAGCAGCTTGTCAAGTCCCGTCAGTTCACCAACAGTACAGAGGGTCTTTGGATTGGGGTGGCCCAAGAGTGGAATATCTCAGAGAAAATATCTCCTTTTATCCATTTTAACTGAGCAATGATCATCAAAGAAATTTAATCAGCCAACTCTGTTATTTTTCTTAGTGTCTGGTAAATATGCATCTCATCCCAAACCATTTTGTTGAGCATCTATTGGAAACATGAACTAAATCATATTTCTTAAGACTTTCATGGGCACCCAGCAGTAGTTTTCTCAAAGTAAATACAGACAGCTTCCATTCATCCCTGAGCATGAATATTTTTGCTGTTTTTGATAAGATTCATTACATGATCTAGGAAGGATTATTTATATGCTTAAAGTGCTAGAGATTTTTAAATGAGGCTCAGGTACTTCAGCTATTTCTCGAGAATGCATTGTGGTTTAAATTCAAACCAAGCTGCGCTCATCAACACATGTTCCTTTGATGAATTATTATTTACATGAACTGACAAAGCAGTGTGATTTTTCCATCAGTCATCAAATCTGCCCTTTCACAGTTGGCAATAAATGTTTATTCTCTTAAGTAAGAACGATCTAAATAAGCTTGCAACCTGCTGTCTGTTATGGTTGTGTGTGTGTGTGTGTGTGTGTGTGTGTGTGTGTGATAATGGTAACTTCTTTTTTTTTTAATCTGATTCAAACATTAGGTAGCTCTTGAATTCAAAGCTAGGAAAGGTAGCTTTCTGCAATTTTACTCCAGTGATAAATACTCACCAAGTCGCCAATGATGCCGGATTGCTTGATCTCAACAGCCACTCCAGACTCAAACACACCAATGGAAATTAAAGAAGATAAGAAAAGAATATCCTGGCCAATGATAGAAATAAGATATAATAGATCACCTCTTGATGAACATGACCAAATGGAATAATCAAGCAGATATGAATAAAAAGGCTTCTTAAAGGGGCAACAATTTAGAAAAGTTGAGGAACACTGCATTACACCTCACTCAAATTATGACTACTACAATACTGGCTGTTCTCAAGTCTTTTCCTGGTTTACAAACCTCAGTGTTTCCCTGTTAAAGACAATTCCCTATTAATTTAAAGAACAAACTCACGTTGGCCTAACAGCCAAGCCCCCCCCCCCCCCGCCCATGCTCTTGAAACAATTTACCATTTTAGCTTTCTTTTTCAGTTCCATTTTATCACTCTCCTGTTTAAGAAAACTAACCTTGTAGGGCACCTGGATGGCTCAGTCAGTTAAGCATTTGACTCTTGATTTCGACTCAGGTCACGATCTCATGTTTCTCAAGATTGAGCTTCACATTGAGCTCTGCACTGATAGCAAGGAGCCTGCTTGGAATTCTCTCTCTCCCCCTCCCCAACTTGCGTGCACACATGTGCGATCTCTCTCTCTCTCAAAAATAAACTTAAAAAAAAAAAAAAAGAAGAAAACTAACCTTGTCACTTTTTAATCACACCCAAGTGTCTTTGTCCTGTACCTTTGTCTTCACTGTTTCTTCCTACTGAGAAGTTGCTTATTTTTTTTATTTTCTCCTTTGTCTCTTTATCCAAATTGTATTATCTTTCAAGGCCTGGTTCAAATGTCACTTACTTCCTCAAGGATCTCCATATTCACAAGAGTAAGCTAAGAAGTCATCATCCTCCTCTGAACTTCTAACCAATAACTGATGCTTAGCCCACTTTATCTGGAATTAAAGTTATTTGGGATTCTGTCATATCTACCAATTAAATATAAGTTCCTAGAAAAAGGTTTGAGCTTTTCCTTATTCTGTATACCACCCAGATGGCCTAACATAGTACGGACATATTAAATGCTCAGTTTTATCAACTGAAAAAAATATTTTTATCGTTTGTATCTTTTTTTAGGAGAAAATATTGTACTTTTTGTCACAGCTCAATTCATGGATCAATGTGGGGTTAGTTAGAGTTCTTGGTGAGCTCTTGCTTCTTGCTTCTTCACAAATGGTGATGACCACAAACTATCAGTTTGGGGAATATCCACAGATCCCTCTTCTGCATTGGCCCAGAACAATCCCTTTTATCTTTTTAATTAATATTAATTATTAGGTGTGTAATTATGAGTAAAGTAATATACAAGTAGTTAGTTATATCTCAGGAAGTTAGGAAGGATTGTGTATAAATATGTGTCCATGCCCTCGGTTATTCAGGTGTTTTCTATTTTTTCCAGGACCAGCATAGCTTGTGTTAAAACTGGAAAGACAGATGCCTTAGCCAATGCTAATAGGCTCCTTAATGCATGGATGATGACAGTATGGATGATTTCTTGAGTTCCTTTAATGAGAGATATTTTCCTGAATAGTTTCAGTAAGGGGCTAGAATACCAGGGAAATTTTTCTGCAACAGATACAGTAAACACCAAGCATCCGGCATTCTGAATCAGCATGGGATAGTTGGCCAATGACTCAGGAGATAAATAGATCTTTCTGCCATTTAAGAAGCCTAAAGCTTAGTTAGGGAAAAAATATCACTAAAGTCTTTTCAAAATCACGTATCTTGTAAATGGCAGAGTTGGAATATGCACGACATCGATCTGATTTTAGAGATGGAAAACTTAGGCCATGCTCTCAACACATAGCCCTCTCCTGCCAATGCCTTCACCATTCCGCCATGCTTTTCCTCCAAAAGGCTTCCCTTCTGGGCCAAGTATTAAAGTAGGTACCTTGTCGGTGGGAAAAGTACAAAGGATAAGGATGGGTCCCAACTTCTCAGTATAGTCATCAGCCATGAAAATCCTCCAAATGCCTATAACCATTAGTCCTAGCTATAAGAAAAGATATATTTTTCATGTTCTTCATTGGTATAACTGTTCCATTAATCCGAGTTGTCAAACCAGGGAATGAATTTTTCAGAAAAGTGGGCCGAGCATCATCCCTGGATGCTGGACCAGTGTTTGTTGGTCCTTAATGGTCAGAATGGCTTCAGAATAGAACATCAAGATGAGACCTTCTGCCATCATATTTTGTCACTCATTTTTTTTCAACGTTTATTTATTTTTGAGACAGAGAGAGACAGAGCACGAATGGGGGAGGGTCAGAGAGAGGGAGACACAGAATCTAAAACAGGCTCCAGGCTCTGAGCTGTCAGCACAGAGCCCGACGCGGGGCTTGAACTCACGGACCGCGAGGTCATGACCTAAGCTGAAGTCGGCCGCTTAACAGACTGAGCCACCCAGGCGCCCCATTGTCACTCATTTTTAATTGGATTAATACCTTTCTTAAATAGGTGATCACACCTATATTTTTAAAGTTCTTTGCATCCTCAATGTAATTTATTTCAGTTGTAATTTATTTATAGCATCCATAAAATTATTTCCAAAATTAAATTGTATCAAAATATATACTTAATGACACAAATGTGCTCATCCACTCCATTCACTGTGCTTTTGGTGTCTTGATCACAGCCTTCCAGGAGAAACAATGACAGCAACAACAACAACAACAACAACAACAACAACAACAAAGTACCTCTGAGGGGGCGATGTATATAAATCCCCCCAAAAGCATGCCTTTATTCTTTACTGGTGGAACAAGATCCCCTTCCCAGTTTCCAGTGATGGGGGGAAAAATGAGATCAAATGTGTAATGGTGTTTTTGTTAACAGTATAAGTCATCAGCCCCTCCCCTGTTTCTCAGATTCATATTTGGGAAAGAATGTGATTAATGCCTCCTTCAAGAAGCTCTTAGATATAATCTGAAACTTGAGACCTGAGGGAAATGGAAGAGCAAGAGGAACTTGACATGGGCCATGAGGAAGCATTCCTATTTCATGTCTAACTGATAGCAAAACAATGAGTGTAAAATTTTATATCTATGCAGACACACACAGTAGCTGTTTTATTTGCTTACTTTGTGTAGAACATAGTATATCATATGCATCTGTGCTTAATATATTGAACCTCAAATTATTTGGAATTGAAACCAGAATGTAAACGTTTAGAAGATTAGTTCTCTCCCTCCTATAACCGATGTCTTGATTACCCAAAGTAACTGTAAAAACCTGTATGGATCTTTATGAGAGATCTACTTCTATTATGTACATAGAGATACATCCATTAAATATACCCTCTATATACGCATATGTGTGTGATTTATGCCTACAGTTAAAGACAACTCTCAGTGAAGCAAAATAGTTACCACACTACTCCACTTCCTAACCATTCTAGAAAGCAGAATTTAAGTTCTAATAATTTTATTCAAATTTAAATTATATTGTACTATAAAACTTGTGATATATCTCATTTTACCAACAGAAAATTTGTATAAGTGGGGATTTCTGGTTTTACTCCACAAAACATAGACAAACCCACATACCAAATAGAGGGGCTGGAAAAATGGCTGGTTTATTGGCATGTTTGCCTGGATGTTATATTCTTAGCCTAACCTCTGTCCACAAAGGATTGGAAAGGACTCACAAAAAAAAAAAAAAAAAAAAAAAAAAAGAGCAATAAAAAAGATGAAAGTAAAAATTGGGATTGTATTTCTAGAAATGTAACTAAGAACAGACATGTAAGACCAAATTGGGATAAATATCATGAATATGGAGGCTCTAAGGAACTATGTAGTTCCATGGTCTAATCTTAATTCCTTAGAGTTTTTTATTTTCTTTTTGGCAGTGGAAGCAAAAAGAGATAAAATGACTTGCACAATCTTTTTGGTTGCAATGAGTAAAATATTGATGTAAACTTCCCAATGCTTCAATTTTGAAAGAGGTTTCCCCTCTGAGTGTTGCTAATAAAATCCGTAACAGTCAGTGTGATTTGTCAGCTGTGAAATATGTATTTATGTCCATATATATCTATGAAGGTTTTTATACACACAGAGAAGACTTTGGAATATCTAAAACTTCAATTAAAGTGAACTGAAGTTTCACATAATGAGGCAAATCTATGTTATCGGATATGGTAAAGGAAATGCTAAACGATTATGTTGTATTGACCTTGGAGGAGCTCTGTCTAACTAAAAAGGCGGTGTTCCTCCCACACCAAGGTAAGAGAAGGCTAATTCCATAAAAGCTGGCACAGTTTTACCCACTACCATCCTGGAAAGAGAGAGAGAACATTTGGCCTTGAAATAAAAAGAGATCCGTGTTGTTTTGGCCACAATACTGCACCAGGCGCTCTAAGAAATTTTTCTTCATATTGTCCATCTCTCTTGGCTCTGCTTCTGATGTTTCCTTAGCAAACTTAAGAATGGCAGAATGAGCAGACTCCAGACGGAGGGTAGATTAGGAGTCAGGCTTTTAGAAGGTTGATCAGAGTATGCTGGCCTCACTGAGTCTGATCAACTCCAGAACACGGACAGTCCTGTGAGAATTTTAGTAGAAAACCGTCTTGCTTTGGAGACACCCAACCTCATCTTTATTCTCCATAAATAACATTATAATTAGAGAGAAAGAAACAAGTTACTTCATCCCCCCCCCAAAAAAAAATTCTTAGTGCTAATTCTGAAAATGTTCTCTGGCTGAGATTCTTCACTGTGTATTCTAGCCTAACTAGCAAACATCACCAGAAACAAAGATGACACCCAAGAACTGTGCAGGTAGTTTCATAGTATCTTTCAGTTAAAAACTGAAGATGTGCTATTAGAGCTTGGGAAAAAATAATTCTGAATGGGGTGTAGATAAAGTGGACTGAGTAGAACCACTTTTCAGTTATCCTGCCTGATAAATGGGTGGAACTTTGAGTGGCTTTCAATGGTCCCCCAGATAGTCATTTCTTCACCAGCGCTTTGGGAAAAGGGACTGGAGGCAATTCGGGACTACATCCTCCATAGAGAGTCTGGAGTCTGGAGGCAGAATTTAGAGTCCACAGGGAGAGTTGGAAGTCTATATCCTTAGTTTATTGGTTGAGGGAGCATCCTTCACTTTTGGATTTGGGAGAAGGAGCAATTATTCAGTTTCTAATCCTTTATGGGAAGAAAAGAAGCCTAACCAAGACCCCTGCCTCAGAGGAGAACTGTTCAGCTTTTACATACAGCGTGACTTAAAAGATAACTAATGGAAAAGTAAGTACCTATTTTCAAGCAACTGTCTTCAATCTGTTGTAGGAAATAAGCAAATGGCTGACTGAGCTCCTGAAGATCTCCTCTAAGATGCATTTTACCCAGAAAACTTTCAAAGCAGAAGTTACCATGTAAATGACCTGGGTCTCTCTTTCATTGTGTCTGTAGAGACATAGCCAGGAAATATGGTAATGGCGGTACAATGCATAGATTAGAAGAGTAAAAGCTATTGAACTGAATAAATGTTAGGATTTTACATTAAAATCACCATGTGTTAGGATTGTATTTTATTCACTGATTTTATCAAGCTATGTCACTCTGTTACAGTGAACAATTCATATTTCACTACAGTGACAGTGGTCATTATAAATTAATTTCAACTTCTTCCAAATTTCTTGCTCACAGTCTTTATTTGATGCCCAAGGTCCAGTAGAAATGTGAGGATTTAACAATCTGATCACTTATTTCTTAGAAATGGGAAAATAATTTAAAATTATTATTCTTTTGGGGCACCTGTGTGTCTCAGTTGGTTAAGTGGCAGACTTTGGCTCAGGTCATGATCTCCTGGTTCGTGGGTTCACGCCCTACATCAGGCTCTGGGCTGACAGCTTAGAGCCTGGAGCCTGCTTCGGATTCTGTGTCTCCCTCTGTCTCTGTTCCTCCCCCACTCACATTCTGTCTGTCTGTCTGTCTCTCTCTCTCAAAACTAAATAAATATTTAAAAAATTTTTAATTATTATTCTTGTTATTACATAATTTATTATGTAATTACATAATAATAGGGGCGTGTTTGTTGTAAATATACATAAAATGTAGATGAAGATAAAATTTCAAATCACCCATAATCACAGCATCCAGAGATAACATTTAGGTTACTTTACCCTACATTACAAAAACTGCGTTGTGTAAAACACATCAAGGAGGAGAAAGAACGTATTGGTTTAGAACAGTGATCAAGAACCACCTCCCAAAGCTGTGTCTGGATATTCGCTAGCCAGGTGACCTTGAACACACTGCCTAAACTTTCTCTGCTTACATTCTTTCATCACTAAACTCATCATATATTAGCTATAAATGGAGTCCTCACAGACCCTCTCACAAGGCCAAGTCTTGTATAGCTGATAAACGAGGTAAAGTGCTTTTTTCTCCATTGTCCCTGTTTTCATCTTATTTGTCCTGCCTTCATTATTTCTTACCGCCCTTCATTCCTCCTTCTCTCTTGATTTTTAAAATTTAAGTTAGTTAGGGGTACATGGATGGCTCAGTCGGTTAAGAGTCTGACTCTTGGTTTCGGCTCAGGTCATGATCTCACTGTCTGTGAGATTGAGCCCCACCTCTGGCTCTGTGTTGACGGTGCAGAGCCTTCTTGGGATTCTCTCTCTCCCTCTCTTTCTCTCTCTGACCCGCCCCTGCTCTCTCTCAAAGTAAATAAATAAACTTAAAACACTTTTAAGTTACTTAACTAAGCCTACTTTGTTCACAATAATCACTCTTAAAAATTTTTTTATGCCCAAACCCTTTGAGCATATAAACGTAAGTTTTAGACTCTCTTTTCAGAAATAATGGTTATAATCATAATTGCATATGGAGTCATATACACAGGTATCTACATAACCTTCCAGGCTGTTCGCCAGTCCACCCAGTTCCCCAAAGAATTTAGAACCTCTGTTCGGGCATTCCTTTCTTCCTCTGCTCCAGTAATTTGATTTTCTGGTCTGACATTACTCCCAATAACACTTTGGAAACTTTCCTCCAGCCACTGGCAGGACAGACTTTCCATTTGTTCTTGCAACTCACAGTTACCAGCTGTGGGACTTGTCCATAGGGGTGGGGGTGGAGGGGTGGATGTACTGGGGGGAATGGAGAGAGTACTTAGCAGCAGCAGCTTCCTATGACCTGCTGGTCCCAAGGACGATCAATTTAGTCCTCTAAGTACAGTCAGTTTGAAACGTGACAAAAATATTTGTGGATCCCAGCCAGGCATGTGAGGAAAGAAAGAGAAGGAGTACTATAAAACAGTGAGAGAACAGCCCCCAAACCAGCAGAAGTTCTGCTCAATATGGGAAAAACTTTGTGTGGTTCTGGCTACCAGATGCTCACTGTTCAAAGATCTAGTTACTGGGCAGCACTCAGAAGCCTGAAATCCTGGGAACTATACTAATAGCCTTTGCAGTCCATCTCAAACCAGGAAGCTTGCAAGAGAGCTCCTGGCCGTGCCACGTGAGCTCAGCCTTTTGCTTTGTTCATGCAGCAACCTGATCACTTGCTTAAAGGAGGAAATAGGGTGTTTTTCAACCTTGCCTTGAAATCGTGAAATTCCTGTCATAAAAATAAGAAATCGTATATGAAGCCTTGGGGTCAGATCACCCAGTGGTTTCAGGAGTTTTCAATAGAGTTATTATGTTTTGGAGCAACAAGGTAAGAGGAGATTATAGTTTCATACCAGTATTTGAATTTCCTGATATTTGTTTGCTTGTGAAAGACCCTTATCATCACTGAAATGCTTAAAGAATTGAAAGACCTGGTTTTTTTCCCCCAAATCCAATTTATGAAATAGAAAACTCCAGGATGGAATGAAATAGCCACAGAATTGAAAAGTGTGTTTTATATGTTATTTTTTATCTGGTAAAAAACACTAATCCAAGGGTTCAGTTTTGATCATTCTTCTTTTCATACTCCAGTAACATACTTAAATACTGGAAAATACTCACTTTAGCAGGGAGAGAAAAAAAAAAAAGATAAAAGATCCTCCGACACATGATAGCCCATGATATTTTCCTCCGTTGTTGGTCACATTGTATTTTTGGCTGGGCCCCAGAAACCGCAACCCTCAATTACAGTTGCTTCCAGACATGTGGAAGAAACACATGCTAAAACAATTAACAAAATTATGACATTTATATTTTTTGCCAGACTGTCAGACCCTGTGATTCTTCACCATGTGATTCTATATGCATCAAAACAATGATCATAAATCAAGCTGACCACATGTACTCTTACTTAGTGCTTTGAAAATGTCAGAAAGTAAGACAGAAGAAAACAGTGTTTCCATGGACTAAGCATGCTCCACTCCCTGTTGGTGGCCAGAGACCCATGTGACAATGGCAAGGAGGCAGAGCATCCAATCGTCTCATCCCAAGGCATCAACCTCAGTGAAAGGCCAACTGCAGTTTGATTACTGGTAGCTCTGAGTTGTCTTGTACATCCTGTGTTTATTGCTCTTTCTGTGTTGACGTACTTTAGTGCTTATTGAATAGAATGTGTAGGATAACCTGAAATTGATGACCCTTAGGTAGGAAATGAAAAAGGAACAGCAGGTTCTCATAGCATAAGACTTATAGCAATGGTAAATGAAACTTCTATCAACCCATATGCAATAAAACATCTTAGAGGCGACCAGAATCGGTGCATTTGTTTACACCCCTGTCCCCAAATTGATCTCTGGGACTTCGATAGTAGTTTCCCATTGACTTCATATATTTATAATTCCACGGGCATTTGTTAATCACCTACTATGGGTCAAGCACATAGATTCTATAGGTATAAAAATGAGTAAGACACAGCCCTTGCTGTCAGGAAGCTCACCATAGCAGAAAAGATAGACATACGTATTAATGATTGTGTTTAACGGGATATAAGTTATAGGCAAGCTAGCAAAACATTCTATGAAGCACAGATGAGAAACTCTTCATCTGCAAGTCAGAACAGGGCCCATGACCCTGACCACAGTCAAGAAATATGTCTTTGGTAACTGTGCTACATATCTCTTGCTTTTCCCTCTAGATCTGCTCTCTACCTTTTTTCCACACTGTTCTTGCCCCAGAAAGTTGACCTCCGAGGACTGGACCAACAGACTTTTTTACCTTCTTGGCCAGCGATAGGCGCATGGGAGGAGAATGAGGTCAAGCTATTCATTCTCCACTACTTCCCTACTCAGTTTCCGTGGATTGGTTGCGTTTTTCTTCCAGAGGCCACAGTTCCTGTCGGGTGCTCCTCTCCACACCCCTCCCCATTCCCAGTTCCCAGATCCACCCTCCCCTTCTCCCTTCTGCTATAAGAGAGGCACTACGCTATCCCTTGATAGATCCGTAAACTCTGCCCACACCGTTTTTTTTAAAAAAAAGAAAAAAAAAAAAGAAAAAATATGTCTTATTAAACTCTCCCCAATTACCTAGTTTGAGAACATTTTCTGTTTCTTGCCAGAACGGACTACTGTAGTGGCCCTCTTAGCATTTAAGGGATTATGTTCTTAGAGAAACCAGCTCAGAAGCATAGAACCAGGGTTTTACTAGTCACTGCATGTCCTAAATTAGCTACCTGTCCAAATAATGCCAGTTCTTGCTCTCAGGAGAACCGTCTGACACAGAAACAGGCCCCATGTCATCAATTCTGCCATAGGCAAGACATACCAACAGCCATCACTTCTGGTGGGGCCTCCTAGGCTCCCAGACTGTGGTATTTACACATCTTCCCCTCAAAATTCAATCAGATGTTAATCTAGTGACTGTTGCAAAGGACTTTTGCAGATGTAATTAAGATCCCAAATCAGCTCTCCTTAAAATTGAGATTTTCTGGGTGGGCCTGACCTAATCACATGAGCACTTTAAAGCTTATTTGTTCTCTTTATTTTGAGAGAGAGAGAGAGCATAAGTAGGGGAGGGGAAAAGAGAGAGAGAGAGAATCTCAAGCAGGCTCCACACTATCAGCATGTGTGGGCACAGAGCCAAACATGGGGCTCAATCTCACAAACCACGAGATCGTGACCTAATCCGAAATCAAGAATCAGATGGTTAACCAGCTGAGGAACCCAGGCACCCCCACATGAACTCTTTAAAAGCAGAGTCTTTTCTCCAGCTGGTAGAAGAAAGTCAGAGTTCCATGCTTCAGCGGGCCTGGCAGATGGATATTGATTTCTTAGTTACCCTTCAAGGAATCACCATTATATCAGTGAACATAGACTAGTTTATGTCACGGTACCAGGACACCTATTTTCTCAGTGTCTTAGAACGGGACAGATTTACTGATTGGGCATATGGCATGCCAGTCGTGGATGGGGGCTCCGCTCTGCAGCACCATGGGTCCTCATTCCAGGCAGAGCGGAGCAGTCCCTACCTGGAAGGTTGCTCGTGACCACCACAGAAGGGAAAGAGGGGGCAGTAAAGCACAAAATTACTCTTAAAAGTTTCTGCATGAGGAGAAGCTCCTACTCACGATTTCCTTTTGTAAATCACAAGCCTCATTTCAAAGGAGCAGGGAAGTATAACCTCTCCCAGTGAAGGAAAGCAGGCGCTGGTAACTGATCATGCAATCTATCAGAGCCCAGTAAACAATCGATGCTTATAAAGTTAAGCAATCTGAGTAACGAAGAAACAGTTAAATGCTTCCACATGTCCTTCATTCAACAAATATTTATTCGATTCTTTAAATATTAGGCAGTCTACTAAATACTGTTTAATAAGGCAGATAAATAGATAACATATATTCATCAAGTGCCTGCACTTCGAGGAATACGTTTTATCTGAGAAAAACACGTGGATGCGTTTTCAGAAACCGTAGGTCAGCATCTTGGCATGGAGTGACTGCCTTCTCTGCTCAGTCTTACCAGTCGGAAATAAGGGGTCAGCTCCATCTGTGATTCTCATCTGGAACGTGGGGTCCTTGCTGGCTGTTGGCAAAAGCCATTTCCTTGTGGTTGTAGGACAGAGGTCCTCGTTTTCCTGCTAGTTATTGGCCAGGAGCCACTTTCAGCTCCTAACGGAGCCCCTTTAGCCCTCTTAGCCCCTGGCTGCGGGGTCCCCAGGAAGGTTCCCAGCTTCTCCTCTGGAAAGCTCCACCTCTTGCACTGGCTACATTATCTCCATCTCTTTCTGTGCTGTCACCTCTAAAGGTATCCTTTGAAAGTATGGGCTTCTTGTAACTCCTGCCTTATTTCATACACAGCACCGGGCTTAGGATCCTGAAAGGGGGTCTGTACAAAACAAAAGCATGTGTGGGTTTTGTCGAGAATTCTTTTCCACTTCTAGATTATTTTTATTTGCTTTCAAAGCCATGGTTATAGCTTACGGTTTCACCTTCATATGGGTGAAACGTTAATTATAACAACACATAAACTTGTATTTAAAAAAAAAAAAGCCTATGTACAAAATGTTAAACAAAGCTCTGGTTTAAAAATGGTGGACCCCAGAAAGTCATTACAAAGTAGCTATCTCTTATCAAGAAGTTCTAAAGGCCTGTGAGTATCACAGTGAGACTTGTTTCAAACACCGGACTTTCACCTTCACATCACACCTTATTGCTTGAACTCCCAATGTTGAATAGCAACTGGTGTCTACAATGCTTTCCCTGCCGCAATGATGGGGAGATCATTTTATGCTCAGTTAACCATTCTTATGCTACATGCTGTAAGGATTCAAAGAGTTTAGTCTTTGCCCTTCACAAACTTCTAAAGTTTTCCAAGCTTAAACTTTCCAAATTGAATTTTTAAAATTCTCTTCTACAATAAACAAGTTAAGAGGTTTAGAGTATGAGGAAAGGCAAAAGACATTGCTTAATGAGAATAACAGCCGTTGAAAATCCATTTCCATCATTGTTCTGAGCGCCAATGTCTACTGTTGAAACTAGTTCCCAGGGTTGAGGGAGATGAAAACAGCAATAATCATCCCTGCACAAGCAGTTTTGGACACTCTTCCTTACATAGTAGTCCCCCTCATCTTCGGTTTTGGGTTCTTCTGTTTCCGTTACTGTGGGCAACCTTGGCCCAGAAGCAGATGATTTTCCTTCTAGCTCCAGAAGGTCGGTAGCAGCCTAACGCTGCATCACAATGCCTACATCATTGCCTCCACTCATCATGTAGGCATTTTATCATCTCACATCATCACAGAAGGGTACAGTATAATAAGATATAAGAGAGAGAGAGAGACCATATTCAAGTGACTTTTATTACAGTACCTTATTGTAATTATTTTATTAGGAGTTATTTTTGTTAAGTTCTTACCAATAAAATTAAACGTCATCACAGCTATGTATGCATAGAAAACAAACATAGCATATGTCGGGGTCAGTACTATCCACAGATTCAGGCATGCGCTGGGGGTCTTAGACCACATCTCGCGCAGTTAAGGGGGCACTGCTGTCCTCAAGTAGCTGTTTCCCTGTAAGTCCCACTTTCCTTTTCTCCTCTTAGACCAAAAGGCTCTTATACTTATGAGGAGATATTTCCTATATTGTTTTCCTTGATCACCTTCATCCAGTTTAACTTTACCATATTTGTTCCTTCTCAGAGCCCCCTAAAGACTTCCAGTTTCCTCTCACATCAGATAAAAACTGGCCAGCAGCCATTACAAGGTTCTTTGTCCAATGACCACAGAGCTTCCCTGTCTAAGCAGAAGACAAGGTTCCACTGGGGGCTTCAATGTGGCACCAAGAATAGGGCCCTTGCCCTGTCGCCCCAGGTCGTGGTCCTTCACTTCTCTTATGAAACATGAACTGATTGACATCCCCCAGCCTGCCATTAAGGATTCCATAATCTTGCCTTTCTATATCAGACTTCTACTCTGTTTCAATCCAGATATCCTGGTCTCTTGCTTTCCCCTCAAAATTCCCATCTGAGTTCACGTGCTTGATTTGTTTCTCTCACCTGGAATACCTTTCATCTCTATCCTTTACTTTTTTCAAAGACCAATTTATCCTCCTTCAAGGCCTAGTTCAAATATCATATTCTCTGTAAAGACTTCCGGGTCTATTTTAACCCCCTGTGACTTCCCTTGCTCTGGACACTCTATAGTTTAATTGACAGCTTCAATCATTATGCAGAATGGAGTCATTTTTGTCTCCCACGAGGCAGGTACTGTGCAGGGAGGGTGAAGGGCTTTGAAGACCCGCAAGATAGTCCTTGCGAGGCTTGCCTTGGTGTTAGAGACAATGAGGCCCACATTCAAGAAGATAAATATCAGTATATTCCCCCAGTAGATGCCACCTTCTGGCACACCACACGATATGCTCAGGCGATCTGTGTCACTCATTTGATGGTGTTTGCAAAAATACACACATGATGACTTCCGACAAATACTGAGCTGTTAGTTAAGACAGGAACCTCTCCTCAATAATCTGATTTGTGAGGCCAGGAAACCTAATACACGGCTTTGTGGCTCTACGATTTCCAAGGCCAACACAGCACATACAGCATAGGGGCGAGATGGGCAGTGCAGACTCTGGAAGCAGAAGGTCTGGGCCTGCATTACAGCTGAGCCACACTCACTGTGTGTTCCTTCTTCATCTGTCAAATGGGGGTAATAAATGTACATACCCCACAGAAGTTTTGAGAAAATTAAATGAGATAATGCAGGTAAAGCACTCTGCATAGTGCCCAGGACGCAGTAAAAAGTCAATACATGTTAGATATTTGTATGTAGTACCTATTTTATGTACCTTCAGCACCACCGACACTCTTAGGGCAAACAAACAAACAAAAAACTCTTACACTTAAAACTTAGTCTTCAAGGGGCCCCTGGGTGCCTCAGTCAGTTAAGCGTCCGAACTTGGCTCAGGGCGGGATCTCAAGGGTGGTGAGTTTGAGCCCCACATGGAGCTCTGTGCTGACAGCTCGGAGCCTGCTTTGGATTCTGTGTCTCCTTCTCTCTGTTCCTGCTCACTCTCTGTCTCTCTCTCAAAAATAAAGATTTTCTTAAGTAAAAAAAAAAAAATTTAAGTAAAAAAAATAAACCTAGTCTTCAAAAGATTTTTTTTGAATTTTTTTTAACGTTTATTTATTTTTGAGAGCGAGAGAGAGAGAGAGAGAGAGTGGGGGAGAGGCAAAGAGAGAGAGGAAGACACAGAATCTGAGGTAGGTAGGTTCCAGGATCTGAGCTGTCAGCACAGAGCCTGAAGCAGGGCTCGAGCTCACAAACTGCGAGATCATGACCTGAGCCCAAGTCGGACACTTAACCGACTGAGCCACCCAGGCATCCCCAAAAGAATTTTTTTTAAACTCTATTTCTTACCGTGAGGGATCTAGGGCAGGATTCTGGTGTAAGCCATCCCCATGCTGAGCCATGGGCAGGGAGTTTTCTTCGGGGAACTCAACTCCACTCTTGATTCTGCTGGTGTGAACAAGGAAGAGTTCACACAAGCTGGCTACGTAAACCCTGGGTTGCCGGAGACCTGCCAAGCCACCCTTGTTGTCCTGGTGTTTTTATCATTGCATATCTGTGGCTCTCTCAGACTTGTTCTGGTTTAGAGAATCAATTATTCCACCACCCCAGTGACAGAGATGGCTTTCCAGTCTCTCCTCCACAGAACAGAGTGTAAGGGCCAAAGCATGCAATGGGGTCAAACCTGGCTTTGCGGCTCATTAGCCACGTTTCCTTGGGCAGTCGCAGACTTGGCTGATGGTAAGTTTTGCTCACGGGGAAAGTAGAAATAAGGATACCCATCCACCTCACCAGGCTGTTGTGACAATTGCATGAATCCACAGGACCTGGCACACAGTAGCTGTCCAAAGATGTGAGTTCTCTTTCCCTTCTTTTCTACCCTGGGTGTGTGCTGTGAACAGAAAACAATCCCAGCAGCGATTTTTTGAGATTACGTTGCATCTGTGGGGGGCCTCAGCCCCTGCTCCACGCACAGGGTTCAGAGGCCCTGGGGAGAGAAAAAGCCCTTGTGGGGTATGTCCCAGGGCTCTCTGGAAAGAGAGACCCTAGGTCTCCTGCTTATAGTCTTCAGCTGTAATCATTCAATTACACCCTTTTATGTTCTATTTTACTGCACCTGAAAAGAGCAGGGATATCTGGATATCTAATAGCTGCATTTACAGGGAGGTGAGCTGCTAAAAATAGCCCCACACTCTGTGGGCAGGTTTCCAGGAAATGCTTGACTTGTTGGAGAACTGTAAAGAGAGTGTGTTAATCAAGCCCTTCATCGGAGTCGCTTTCCCATGCTGCTTTTAGAAGGTTGAGGGCTTAGGTCTTGTTTTTACCAAGTGAAATAGAATCTTAAAACAATATAAGCAATTACAAAGGGAGTCGAAGATTGGTACTGGGCCACTTGTGGGGATCCTACAGGAGTGACTTTAGCCAATTATATTTTATTTCCCTCCGCATGAGATTGTCTCTAGAATTCCAAGTCCTTGGTAGTGATACATGTTTTCCATGGTTGATCTTCTCATACTTAAGTTGCAGAGGCAGGGATCTATACTTTTTCTATTTTTTATGAGAAGCAAATATGGTGAAACTACGACTTCACAGATGGGTGCTACTTGCTATAGTTCAGGTTATTTAATACAGAAGATGTCCCAGTTTCTTGCGATTCTTACAAAGGGCAGAGACAAAGGCTGATTAGGATAAATTTCTTTTGTCAGAATATTAAAGTCTGGCATTTCCCTTGAGTTTAAATGCTATATTAATAAATGTTGAATATAGTTGAATGCCACTACTTTTTCTTATTTGAATGGAAGTCAGTTATTAAAAGGTCAAACATTACGAACGATTCTTAGGGAACAATATGATGGAAATGAAATGCAATGCACATATAGTAAACACTTTAAAAAAAAGTTTATACGTGCCTTTAGTTAACATTAAAGAATAAATGATAAAACTGCAAATTGAATTCGTCCTTGCTTTTGAACTTTAATACAATAAATAAAAATACAATACTGCTTCCCTAGCACCGTGTGATACACACACACGCACACACACACACACACACACACACACACTATAACACTGTCTGAAATTAAGAGTGTAATTATTCATCTGCTGGAAACACAAAATTAAGGGTTTCCTTTTTGTATTTTTAACTAATTGAACTATTAATTTAGGATATGCTAAGACATTTTGTAAAAAAGTTCCTATTCTACTTTTGACAAAACAAACAGTAGATTTAAGGGGATGTTATGGAAGAGCTAACAAATGTTTTGTCACGAGGAAATAAACACCTTTACGTGTAGTAGACGCGACTGTCTTGAAGTGGCAACTGATTCCATCTTACTAGTTCAATTCTGTTTCAGATTGTTTATTTCTGTAAAAGGCGGGAGGGGGTATTCTTGACAAAAATCTTTCAATCAGCTATTAATGAATAGCTGGTGGTCAGGTTCACAGACAAAAGCCTTTTTCTTGACTCAGATGGGTCAGGTTTCCAGATTTTATGCCCGCTCTCATCCCCTGAAGACAAAACAAGAGGAGAACTGTTGGGGGGGCCATACATCACTGCAAGTTTGCAAAGTAGGGGCAGCAATCCAGAGATTTGCTTCAAAGAGGGGATCCAGTTCCAAGTTTGCCGTGAACAATCTTTTTTCAATCTTTGTATATTTAAGGCACAGCATTCTCTTTCTGCCAGAGACGTCACTTTGGGGGCACAGCTGTAAGGGAGCAGTGCTGGGGTGCAGGGCTATTCTGGTCCCAATTTGACCCTAAGTGGCCAAGTGACATCTTCCAAAATTCTGAGCCATTCTTTCTGCCAAATGATGGGTAGACAGGCTTCTTCTGAGGTCCCTTTCTGCTAGTCCCACCTATATTTTATTTTCTGCCATGTATACATATTTATTTTTTTTTAATTTTTAATGTTTATTTATTTTTGAGAGAGAGAGACAGAGACAGAGACAGAGACATAGCGTGAGCAGGGGAGGGGCAGAGAGAGAGGGAGACACGGAGTCTGAAGCAGGCTCCAGGCTCTGAGTGGTCAGCACAAATCCCGATTCAGGCCTTGAACCCACAAACTGAGAGATCATGACCTGAGCTGAGGTTGGACGCTGAACCGACTGAACCATACAGGCGCCCCTATACATATTTATTGAAAATATTTAGATTTATTTGAAAAAATATATATATATATATACATATATATATATATATGTATGTTCAGGTCAGATAATTATATATTAGTAAGAATTAAGAACCATATTATTTGTGATAATGAAGTTTCAGATTTCAAAACAAACTTCTTAGCTCCTTCTTGGTCTTCTTACAGTTTAATTAAGTCACCTTCTGACACCCTTTTCCTGAGGTTCCAACCTTAATTTTAATTACAAAGGAAGTGGCAATTTGCAGGACCAAACATCAGAAAGTAATATAAATGCTAAAAACAAAAAAAGAGGCGGGCGAGGAAGGAAACCCAGGGTCAAAAACGTGTGCAATTTCTTTTCTTAAGCAACACCATGATGTTTAGTAAATTAAGAAGCAGTTGATACACCCACTGTGCTGTGTGTAGAGTCTTGAGAGAGGATTAAAGGTCAGATGTCAACCATTTGGCTGTGGTTTTTATGTGCCTTTCACATTCATGGCTCTCCCATAAAAGTAAAATGTTACAAGTTAAATAAGTGTTGCTAACACAGGATATTGACGTTGTAATGATATAGCAGCACAGCGAAGAAGGGGGGGGGGCGGAATTCAGAACTTATTTCACACATTCCTTTCCTAAATAAGATGGAGCAATTTATTTTATCCTTTTAAGAAAGGAGTTGCTTAGAAATGATTTGGGACATATTCTTTTTATTTAGGGAGACAGGTAGGTAGATACGATGAAACTAAGTTTTCATGAAATTGCTGAAACTACATGTATGTTTGAAATAGAAAATTGTCCTCAATTTTGTTTGTTTGTTTGTTTGTTTGTTTGCAGAAGCGTTGCGTTGGGACGGCACTGTGTAGCTGAGCAGGCTGGGGTCTTAATTTCATGTTGTAAGTTATTGTAATAAGAGATGAGCTACTGATATTCACACAGGTAATGAAAAAACCTGCCTAAGACCTTTGCTCAGATAATTCCTCCACTGGGGAAAGGCAATGTGGCAGCGCAGTTTCAGCACCCAGAGAACTGGCTCCTGATGTATTGCTGCAAATGTGACTTCTTCATAGTCTCCCTGGTTTCTAAGCACCATGTCTACAAAGCAGGGATAAACAATTACTAAAAACAGAAGACCTGTTCAAAAGCTCCTTGATTTCCCGTGAACGTGTCAACTCATGGCTACAAGGCACTGAAAAATAACTCTGAAGGTCCTGAAAGGCAACAAAACAAAACAAAGCCGCAAAGGAAAAACAAGCCAGCCCTTGGCACCCTCAGGAGGAGTCATCATTGATTTCTCTCTCTCCCACTTCCAACCATGCTCTGGTCCCGGTATCTTTCCCATTCTCCCCCTCTCGCTGGCCAGTCCAGAGCCTTGTCAGCTCACACCAGGGGACTAATAGCTGTCCCTCCTGCCTCCAGGCTCTCCTCCCTCTCCACCTAGCACTCATTCTTCCTAAAGACAAACTGACGTCATCATTTCCCTAGCTCTCAAGTCTGATGTGATAAAGCTCCGATTTGGTCTGGCACTTAAGACTCTCCCTAATCCAGCCTCATTTGTCCTTTTCAGAAATACGGCCCTCTATTTCCTGACCTACAGAAAGTCTTGGCTCCAAACAAATGATCTTCTTCGCCAGCCCCGAATTAGGGCACGATGTTGCAATCTTTTTCAGGCAGGTCTCATTCTCCCTCACGGGGTATGGTGCATGGGGTCAGATAGGTCCTCTCCAACCCTTGCAATCTTCTGGAGCCTCATGTCAGATTCAAATCCCACAACTTCTGTGAAGTCCTCTGTCTCGCCTCTGAGCTCCGTCAGTAAGCCAGGTCTTTATTAGTCATCTTGCCTTCTACATTTACTCTTTTTGTTAATAGTTTTACTTTCCACGGACTCCTGTTTCTTCCCTCAGCTAGACCATAAGGTCTTTGAAGAATGGACCCTACACCTCGCCTTTCTCTGTCTCTTGCTCACTTACTTATCCAAAGCCTGAGTTCAGGACTTCTTGAGTGATATAAAAGCAATTGTGAACTGTGTCCCTACTCCCTTATGTTATGCTTACATTTAAAATCAAATGGTCCATCAATTTGAGTATTCTGTATTCCTTGACCAGAGATGTCATCACCTGAAACATTCTCACTTGGTGAAGCGTGAAATGTGTGGAAACTCAAATATACTTGTATTATTCACTCTTAGATGTCAACAGCCTTTCAAGTCTTTACATTTAGAAAGATCAATGAAAACTGATAAGCAAGGGTATTAAAGTATTCTCTTAATTTCCATTAAAAATATTAGACAGAGATCTGATCTTCAGTCACAACATTTATCACAACTGTTTTCAGTACCAAAAACATCTCCAAAGATATTTGAGTATCTGTTTCTTCCTTTGTTCCAGTTTTAGCCAGCACTAATTGTTTTTAAGTAATGATTCTACAATCATCAAACATTCTTCCTTGTGATTCAAAATTAAAACTTTATGTGACCTGCAATTTTTTATAGCACAAAACTCTGGCAAAATGTAAGACAAAGCCTAAGTGGCTCTAAGAGTGACATTGTGAGTATGGAAAATGGCCATAATTGTAGTTAATTACGAACTGTCTGTAAAACCTAGTTTTTGTCTTCCTTTTTATTCCCCTGTAATAAAGTGAAAGACCTAAAGGTCTGAAGTTTTAGGAATTAGTTACATACCTGGATCATCCTTTGCTATACTCTATCTGGTTTTTATATTACATTTCAACCTGGGAGGGGGAAAAAAATAGAAAACCATAATGAGGGAAAGGTTGATGATGTAAGTGGCTTTCCTGGCTTTTCCTCTAGTGAATTTCTGATAGTGCACTCAGGGCCTTTAAAATGATGGGGAACGTTGTCTTTGGAGCTTCCTGGTGAAGTGCCCAGGAAGAAGGATCCATGGCCCCTGCTGGTGCTCCTACCTGGGATTGTCACACTTTCTCCAAGCTAAGCACTATTTATGCCTCTCAAGGTCCCAGCCTGCGAGCTGGGAGAAGAAGATGCCTGTAGAAGTCTCCCTCCTGTATTGTTTTTAGAGAGCACATTTGCCTGATTTTCTGAACGTTTCTTAATTATCACTGCTTGAGTTAGAATATTTATTTATTTTTTTGAAAAAGGGTCATAAAGTCTGATCCTTTAAAAAAAATTTTTTTTAAGTTTATTTATTTTTGAGACAGAGAGAGACAGAGCATGAACGGGGAGGGGCAGAGAGAAAGGGAGACACAGAATCGGAAGCAGGCTCCAGGCTCTGAGCCATCAGCCCAGAGCCCGACGCAGGGCTCGAACTCACAGACCGCGAGATCATGACCTGAGCCGAAGTTGGACGCTTAACCAACTGAGCCACCCAGGCGCCCCTTTTTAAAATTTTTTTAATGTTGATTTATTTTGGAGAGAGAGAGAGAGTGTGTGTGTGTGTGTGTGTGTGTGCAAGCAGGGGAGGGGCAGAGAGAGAGGGAGACGCAGAATCCAAAGCAGGCTTCAGGCTCCCAGCTGTTGGCACAGAGCCCAACATGGAGCTCGAACCCACAAACCATGAGATCATGACCTGAGCTGAAGTTGGACGCTTAACTGACGGAACCACCCAGACGCCCCTGAGTTAGAATGTTTTAAATAATGGATTTTTAAAATAAATTTCCACTTCACTTGCCTTTTGACACCATCAAGTTTTTTCCTTAAAGCTTTGTTTGCAAATTCCCTGGTAGGTGAGTCTTGAGTCCCGCATGGCACACAGCACCTGGGACAAAGTCTTTTTGGCCAGGCCCCAAGAGGAACTTGGAAATCCATGTCAGCCCCAAGGGGTATGCCCCGAGAATGGGCAGCTGAAAATGTTAGCTTTCAAACAGAGAGACTGACTCCAATATAAAGAGAGCATGCCTAATTTATGTTATTTATCATCATGCTGTTTTGTCAATCTCAGCCTATTGATAACAGTGCTGTTAGCTAGAAGTGCCTAGGGGGTTCACCTGGACCAGACTATTCGGGGTGATCCTCCACCGGGCCTCCCCCAACTGAAGCCAACGTGGCTGGACCAGTCCCTGAGGTTACGGTGATTGCAGGATGCACCAAAGTGGATACCTATCAGGGAATTTTGAAGGACAAGATTTATTACCCACGGTTCCTAGAGAGCATACAGCACACCTACAGTATACAGTATATGGGCCACACAGTTAGGTCACAGCAGAGAAAGATAGAGAGAGTGCCAGTCAGGGTCTCCACCTCTACTGGGGTTGAGGGCTTCGCAGATTCACTCTGGGAAAATTTTTAATGTTTATTTATTTTTGAGACAGAGAGAGACAGAGCATGAATGGGGGAGGGGCAGAGAGAGAGGGAGACACAGAATCGGAAGCAGGCTCCAGGCTCTGAGCCATCAGCCCAGAGCCTGACGCGGGGCTCGAACTCACGGACCGTGAGATCGGGACCTGAGCTGAAGTCGGATGCTCAACCGACTGAGCCACCCAGGCGCCCCACTCTGGGAAAATTTTTAAACGTAGAAACTGGAATTAGGGCATGGAAAGGAATAAGCGGGGTGACTCAGGCGGTCAGTTATCTAGGTTCATGAGAGCTTTCTAGAAGGGGAACCTAGGGGTCTGGTTCCTCATCTGGTTGTGTTGCCAGTGGCCCTGCCACACAGCTGGTAATCACTGATTCAAGATGGAAGTCTGTGAAACGGATGCCTCCGCAACCAAAAGCTTAATGTCAGGCACTTACATCACACATGCTAATTCTTCTCTTCTGCTATCATGGTGTGAAAAAAATCCTTACCCATCATCTGTGTTCCTGAAATCTCCTAAGGAGGGCACAGTAAGTTCTTCAAGCCGGTTGTACAGTTGTAGTTTCAAGCTTGACTCTCTAGAGCGCAGTTATGAGCACCGAAGCAGTACCTCATGTTTCAGGAACATTCGTTCTAGATAACTTGTTGGAAATGATTTTCTTCAGATGTAAATAACTTCGAGACTTCGCCGTGAAGAATACTGTCCGTGTTGAATGTACCAACGGTTTCAGTGGGAACACATCGTTCTTCTGTTAGGTTTCTTGATCCTATAATTTCCTGGGATAAGTCTCATCTAATAAGTGGCTCTCCAGTGAGCCAACTCAAAGTGGTTTCACTAGCCCTAAAACTGACCTCACAGAAAAAGTCGAGTGCATGTGAGCTATATTCTCCACTGGGGGAGTCACAGAGTCTATTTGTTTATTAAACTCTTGAGAATTCCAGGGGTGCAGAAATGTGACTGTCCTTATGTAACAGTGTTTCCCAAACTTATTTGGCCAACAAACTTGTTTCTAGTCAGCATCTGGCAGAATTGATATTTCCCAGAACACACTTTGAGAAACAGTGGGTTAGGTGTCTTTCTTTCTTTCCTTAAAAGAGAGAGAGAGACTTGAATTTTTTTCCATCATGAAGTACAATGGAAATTAATAGCCATTTCACTTGTATCCTACAATAATTTACCATTGTCTAGCTAGCTATGGATTTCTCCCTCATATTTCTAAAGGCCTGGTCTCGGATACTCCAAGTATCCATATCTCCTTTTAGTCCTGTTTTCAGGGATGTGTGTTCAAATGTGACTAACGGTTCCAAGCTTTGCCTGGAACCGAGAAGGGAGACATACCGCATGGGTTTCCACACACACACATACTCTGTTGCATTTCAACTTTTTCTCTTCCTCCTTACTTGAGGTTTTCTATTGAATCTATAATTGCTGAATTCTTCACAGAGGTATTGTCTTTTTTTCTTAATGTTTATTTATTTTGAGAAAGAGAGAGAGAGAGAGAGAGAGAGAGAGAGAATGTGCACAAATGGGTGGGTGGGGGGCAGAGAGAGAGGGAGAGAGAGAATCCTAAGCAGGCTCTGCACTGTCAGCACAGAGCTCGACTCGGGGCTCCATCTCATGAACCATGAGATCATGACCTGAGCTGGAATCCAGAGTCAGATGCTTAACCAACTGAGCCACCCAGGCTTCCCGAGGTAGTAGGGGTCCTGATGCTGACTCAACAGGACACAGGCCAGATAAACTTCTCAAACATTCAACAGAATTTCCAATAAGATGATTGAAGCTGCACTCTATTAAATATTTAAGGTCCAAAACAACAGATTAGGAAATAACTTTCCTACACAGAAACCACAGGGGAAGAATTTGGAATCAATGAGGATAAAAAGAAAAAAAAAAAAAAAGCTTGAAAGCAAGAGCTGCAGATTCGAAGGTGTTTTCTTCATTAGCACGCTCTGCCACTGTCATAATTTCTGGTTACATAAGCCATAAGGCAGAAAGCAGACAAAACTGTTGGTCTGGGTGTCTTAAAAATACTAACTTAACAGTGGAAACTCCTTCTCCTCTGAAAGGAATGTGGAAGACACAGGGGAAGCAGCAGCTGAGTAATGCTTTTAGAACAGAGTGCTAGAAATCCCATGAGCTGTGATTTCTTTATATCACCAATGCCAACTTGTAGCCAGAAAACGGTGGGTCCTCTTCTGCAACGCAGAAATCCATAATCCTCTGGCTTTACTTGAATTTTTTTCCTTCTTAATTTTTACTTTTTTATTTGAGAGAGTGAGAGAGACAGCACCAGTGGGGGAGAAAGGCAAAAGGAGACAGAGAGAGAGAGAGAGAAATTAAGACAGCGAATCTTAAGCAGTCTTCATGTTCAGCACTTTTTCATTTGAGAGAGACAGAGAGAGCACCAGTGGGGCAGAAAAGGCAAAAGGAGACACAGAGAGAGAGAGAGACAGAGAAATAAAGAGAGCAAATCTTAAGCAGTCTCCACGTTCAGCACGGAGCCCAATGTGGGGCTCTATCCCGTGAGCCTAGGATGATGACCTGAGCCAAAATCAAGAGTTGGACTCTCAACCAACCGAGCCACCCAGGCATCTCTGGTTTACTTGAATTCTTAACAAACTTCCAGTCACTAATTTCTGCGACACCGAAGTTTTGCTTTGAGAGGTGTAACAGTCTTCATAACTCATGATCCAAATACTCTGGTAGTTCAATGTATCATAGTTGCAGGTGTGGTCAGGTTAAGAGTTAAAAGAAATAACCCAAATCTCTCACTCGCATACACACTCCAGTGGAGTCTCTTCGAAGTCTGTTCTGGATGTTTCTGGGAATCGGCGAAGCTGCCTTAAGTATGCCCATGTAATGGTCTGTAGGCTCTAGCGCATTCTTTCCTTATGCTCTTATACCCCTCACCAAAATGCTACTTTACCGCCATTGCTGATGTTGCCCTTGGTGCTCCTGGAAACAGGTCCAGTGCACCCAATGCTGCCGGCTGTAGTGTCACCAGGGCGTGCTGTCCTCCCAGAGTGGAGAGATCATCCCATCACCGAACCACGTCACCCTTAGTCACTACAAATCCCTTTATCCACTCCTCTCATGATCTCACGGAGACCTTCCCACTTCTTCAGTTTTACTCAAATACCCTGGACGAGGATGTTAAGGGACCTTTCTACCACACAAAGACTCTCGGAATACCTCCACCCTCCCCTTAGGCCAAATAAACCCACAGGGAAATCAACTTGTGGCCACCAACTCCTCACCTCCTCAGACAAATGCAAGTAAGTCTCAGTTTCCCTTAGACCCACCCTGGCCCCTTCTGGCTCCACGTATAGTTACAAACACAATAGCTCAAGCTAACACACCCACACTCCTTGGGCCACAGATGTGCCCAGTGGGCCATCTGTTATCCTCCCTGCTCCACTTTAAGCCTGACCTGGATATTCATCTCAACCACATTTTGCTGAAAACGTAGGAAGTTGCTCCAGAAATGGACTTGCCCCTTAGTGGAGGGGTCCTCCCAGAGCTAGGCCCCACGCTCAACCAGGACTTGGAAACTTCAGAGCACATTCAGAGAGATGTCAAAGAATGATTAAATTTTTAAAGGACTGAGAATAATGGAAGAAAGCAAAAGGCTCTGGAGTCACTGGCAGCATCCCACAGGAGACACAGCATGGGTTTTATAATCAGAGAGACCTACATTTAAATCCCAGCTTTGTTTCATAACCGTGACTGTGCGCATTTGTTTTGCTTTTCCAAGTCCCAGTTTCCTCGCCTCTGAAATAGAAATGATATGTAGCTTACAGACTGGCTATATTGTCTCATATCTAATAAAAATATGAAAGGCTTAACGGGAAGAAAAGCTTTGTGAAATAGAAGTTCTATTTCTTCTTGTTCACAGTTAAAGGAATGTTGGCCCCCCCAAATTTGGAAGACTTGGGAACTAAAACTGTTGAATTATAGAAACAATTGAAATGACACCACTCTCCTCAAACATAAGCTTGACACTACATAGGAACTCTTGAACCAAAATATCTCTTAGGGTCTTGAAATACAGAAATATTAAGACTGGTCACATCAGCTGTCTTCTATCAAAGAGTTCCTTCCCTCCACCTTCCAGTTCTTTGATGATGTAAATCCATGATTTTCATGAATTAAGAATACCTAATGATCTTGCATTTTAAGGTTAATACATGTCAATTTAAGATAAGCAAGCAAATTTAATTTAAGATTAGCAAGTAAGGTTTTACATAAACAAGTGTTCCTTTTTATACCTGGATTGAATTTTAACTTATATTCACCACTATAGGACAGAAGAAGAGAGAAAAAATATGTATATATATATATGTATATGTATATATATGTATATGTATATAAAATATGTATATATATGTATATGTATATATGTATATGTATATATGTATATATATGTGTATATATATATATACATACATATATAATATTTATATTGTATTCTACATAATATGTAATATATCACAGTAATCCCATTGTAGTTAATTGCTATTTTTCTTGAGCTTCTGTTTCAACTAAATGGGTTTGTTGTACCAAAGGTATTTTTGATTTGCAACGTATACCTTGTATTTGGAGGACCACACAAAGGAAAAGAAACTCTCATAAAAATGAAGCAGTGTTCTTGTTATATAAATAAAGCTTTTGTCTGAAACATCTCCAGGAGGTAGTAATAAATAGGACTGTCATTATATTATATGTAAATAAAGAAATTCCATGGAATGAATAATATTGGAAACTAGCAAATTGTGCTGAGCTATGGTAAGAATTAATAGCACGTATCTTAGTGGTTGTCTTAAGAGGTGGCGGCTGTCAGAATAGATCAGTTATACATGCAGCAGGGGCCCCAGGTACTTCTCATTTTACCCTGTGAGAATCAAATAATGCAATGTACCGTAAGTAACATAAGCTCTGGATGCAATCCTATGCACTTTCTGTACGCTTAGTCCTTACAGATTAGAGATCATAAAAGACATGTCTAAGCCAGAAAATATATGCCAGGTATAAATAAATATGATTTAGGATATAAATGGTCTCAATTCAACTGTAAGTCCTAGATTTTATAAAATTGTCTCCCCATAAAGGGGAGTTTCATGAAGCCAACTCATTTCAGACACAAGTTTTGAGAAACAAGTGAGTTTTTTTCCCAAGGTCATCAAAAATTTCATGGTTATGATATAAATGTTAAATTTGCAAATTGAAAGAGTCCCCAATCCATAAAGTGCCCATGGCATTTCCAGAAACGCTTTCAAAATTTCTACAGTATAAGTTGAATATGTATTTATGCACTTCCCAATGGATTATTCTCCCTTGTTAACTAGACTGAGAAAGGGCAATAAAATATTCAGCTGCCTACTGCACTCTTTCTGATAGAGAATTCAGCTGTAACGGCTATTCAACCAGCAAATGTCTTGTTCAGGGATGACCCTAGAAACTCTCATCCCACTAATCTGCGATAAAAATTTCCCTACTGAGGAACTGCAAATGAATGAAAACTGAAATGTATCAAATTTGTCTAGAGAATCAAAGAGCAGATTTGCATTGTCTTTTTCAGAGGAGAGCTTCTATCAACCAAATCACTTTGTTCTGCCTGTGCTTTGCATTTTTTCAAGGCACAAGGATCTCCCTTTTGGAAGTTATATTAATTCAGAGCTATAGAGTCCTAAAGAGCGCTGTGTGAAGATGCTAGACGAATCTAGCAGTATTCTCTAATGATTTGAAAAAGCCCATGCAGCTGTGAAAGGGAACTCTTAGAAGAGGGCCAGCATCTTACAGAAAAGCTGTGGAGAGCCGCCCAAAGCACATTCCCAAAACTTGCCCGAGACACTGCGGCAAGTCAGGACCTCGTTCCCAATTATGCACCCATAATTGTGTGCACTTATGCACACTATGATCTTGGGTGACACCGAGAGCACAGAGAATAAAAATCACCAGATAACCCTGCCATCTCGTTTAAAAAATTGGTTTCAAGTTTTTCTTTCCAAGATTTTCATTACAACTGGTAAACTTAAAAGAAAAGAAATGTGACTGGGGTAAGCTTCTTTTTCCTACTGGTTGCTAAAGGGAAAAAGAAATGCAACATACGTGAAAAGAAGAAAGAAGGACCTATTTAATCTGTGTCTGAAAATCAGGCTCGGAAACATCAACAGACAGATATAAATCTGCAAATGGGCAAATAGAGCTGGGAGTCATTCTTTTTTCTTATAAAAACCGTAGTAAAGAATATAAAAACATTTTATCCTTTAGCCTATTATTTTAAAATTTAAATGATATGTTGGTTAATTGCTGCTAATTGAATGCGATTCAACTTTGGATCTCACAGTACCTTGCAAAAAAAGAAAAATTTGATGAATATTGAGTTCCAGTCTATTGGAAAAGCTATTTTCTCCCAGCCTCACTGCATCCCCTATGCTTGGTAAACTGTGGATGAAAACCTCTCTCATCATTTATACTCACAGTCATCTCTCCTTGCTTCTGAAGTCATTAGTGTCTTTAACCCTCACTTGTCATGTTTGCATATATTTTTACATTGCTTAATATTTCTTAAGTCTTTTCTTTAAATAATCTCAGGGGTGCCTGAGTGGCTCAGTTGGCTAAGCATCCGACTTCAGCTCAGGTCATGATCTCACAATTTGTGGGTTCGAACCCCACGTCAGGCTGTGTGCTGACAGCTGGGAGCGTGGAGCCTGCTTTGGATTCTGTGTCTCCCTCTCTCTGTGTCCTTCCCCTGCTCATGCTCTCTCTCTCTCTCTCTCTCAAAAATAAATAAAACATTACAATAAATAAATAAATAAATAAATAAATAAATAAATAAATAATCTCATTCTCCTTGTAGATACGTTGTCCCTTCCCAAATATATTTCAAGCTTTTCGATATCTGAGAGTCTTGGTATATCCCAAAGCATATGCCAGGGTGGTGTGTATGTGTGTGTGTGTGTGTGTGTGTGTGTGTGTGTGTGTGTGTGTGTGAGCACGTATCAGAGAAACCTTTAAATGCACCCAGGCCATTTCCCAATTCCCCAGAGCTCCAGGAAAAAGGTCAGCCTACTAAGGCACCCTCAGTTTGATCTAAACCAATGCTAATGGTAAGCCCAGTTAAACAACTCCTGACCAGCTCTGGACAGGGACCTTTTTCATCTTCAACTTCTAATGTCATTTATCAGGCCATGATACCAAGAAAAGTGGAATGAGGAAGGGGTGCTCCAACCTCCCAGCATTCCCATATAGGCCACTTCCCACATGCTCTGTGTCTGGTGGTGGGTGGGCAAGACAAGTAAGGGAACTGAGACCAACCATCTTTTCTACTTTTCATGTCTTCCCTCACCACCTTCATCCATTTCCATAACAACAGGGGTATTATATGCCTCTCACTAAAGGTGGAGTTCAGGAATGCACCTGGAAATGTAGATATGGGTTCGTTTATTCCATCATCAATTATTCGTGGAGAGCTGCTGTGCCCTGGCCCTTGTTCTGGACTAGGACTGCGATGAAGAGCAAAATGGGCAAGATTTTTGCTTACGTGGACCTTCCATTCTAGCAAGGAGGGAATGACATGACAGAAAGCAAACGACAAACAAGTGTGGAAGGAAAATGAACAAGCCATAATATTTACAAGGGAAAAAATGCTCCAAATCACATCAAAACATGATGATACAGTAGAGATCAGGGGTGTTAGGGTGGGTGCATATTTAGGTAGGAGGTCACGTAAGACCTCACTGAAAAACAGACATTTAGACTGATACCAGACTGACCCGAAGGAGCCAGGCCCCCTGGGGCAGAGCACTGGCTGTTCCAGAAAGAGCAAGTGAATGACTGAATCTCGTGTTCAAAAATAGACAGCAACCCTGTGTGACTGAAGCATGGCGAGTGACGGGCAGAGTGGTACAAGAAGAAGTTTAAGATGTACGACATGCCAGGGCACGCAAGGCTTTGTAACCCCAGATAATTTGGGATGTTATTCTAAGTGCCGTAGGAATCCGGTGGAGGATTTAGCCCAGTTGTGATGTACCTGGAGACTGATTTGGGCTAGAACAGAAGCGTGGAAGCTGGGGACATGCAACCACCATGGCCAAGCCGGCTTGAATTAAAGCAACCATTAGAAATGGAGAAGAGGAGATGGCTTCAGGGTATGTTTTGCAGTAATGCTGAAGAATCGGAAGACGAGGAGTAAATGGCAAGGAGAATCAAGGACAGCTATTGGGGGCTGGGCTGAGCAACCAGGTGGACAGTTATGCCAACTACCGTAATGGAGAAGCAGCAGACCTGGGAGAGAGGTGGAGACTTCTGTGTTGCTGTGTGAAGTTTGAGACAATTACTGTACTGAGTGAAAACTTCAAGTAGGCGGGCGAGATGGTTCAGAGGCATAAAGACACAAGTGGCTTCAATGATCAGCATGTCGATGTTTGCAACAGTAGGTATGGAGGGTACGGAAACATATGACCCTGTTCCCTTGTTTGAGGAGGCATCAGGGCATTGGGGAGATGCTCGTGTCCGTAGCTGAATGTATTATAGATAATTGGTAACTGCTGTAACAGGCCCCCAAGAAGAACTTGAGGAACATGGAAAGGGAACGGCTAATTCTGACTTGTGTCACCAATGATCCCCCACTGCTGTTATTCTGCTCTTCTGTCAAACTTCTCTCCCTCACACTTCACTTCCTTCGGGAGAGACTCCATTACTCTTCCTGGCCCTGGATCATTTTCTAAAGCTAGTGGGGAAACTTGCAATTATTTTTCCATGGTTAATTCCTTAATGCTGTCAACATTTTCCAGAGTTACAGACTGTCTGTGATGGTGTTGGTACATTGGGCTGCTTCCGTGGACCTCCACCTTTCATATTCTAGAGGCTTCAAAAAGCTTTTACAGGTTAACTATGAGAGAACGGGCTCAAATCAATTCTAGCACTTTTTAGCACAACATCTATGCTATTCCGTTTGAACTGGGTCAAGAACCATATGATCTGTGGTGGTTGAATTCTCAAAGCACCCTGCAGTTCCTGATGGAACATCTTCATACACAATTTCTTTATTGAATGGGTGGCTTATTAGTATTCAGAAAAGTAAGTGGGTGGTGAAACCAAGTAAGTTTATTTAACTTTAATAAAAGTTTATTTTGGTGCAAAACAATTTTCCATTCATCGTGCTTTTCTTAATGGGAGGTTTTAATGTGTCTTAATACGTATTTAACTATAGTCATTATAGCCCATAAAGTCAAGAATCTGTGAACTAACTAGTAAAAATTTACATTGTAAGTGGGATAGGCTTTAGAAGAGCCACAACAAGACAGTGACCAAATAACACAAGGACACACACTTGTACCAAACTGTGCTGTGAATGGTGTTTCTCTGTAAATAACAAACCCTTGGGGCACCTGGATGGCTCAGTCAGCTAAACATCTGACTCTTGGATTCAGCTCAGGTCGTGATCTCGGGGTTTGTGAGTTTGAGCCCCACATCGAGCTCTGCACTGACAGCGTGGAGTCAGCTTGTGATTTCTCTCTCCCTCTGCCTCTCTGTCCCTCCTCAGTTGTTCGCGTGCTTTCTGTCTCTCAAAAAAATAAATAAACATTAAAAAAAAAAAAGAAACACGTCTCACAGATAAATAAGTACAGATTCCAATCAAAAACATGCTTTTTAGAGAAATGTGGTCCTTATCAATAGAAAACCACATATTTTAAACGCTCAGCACTACTCCATAGCTCCCTGCCCACATGACCTCTTGTGCCCTTCCCCATTCTCAAAAAGCAGTACCCCATTAGAGTGTAGAATATCAGACCTAGGAAGAACTTTAGGGATCATCCAAGTTGGCCAACACCTTCATGTGTATACACATATTGTGAGCCCGGGAAGCTTGGTGATGTATGCATGGTCATATCACTGGGGCAAGAATTCTTCAAGTTCCCAGCCATAGGCTGCTGAAACAAATCCTCAATCGCCCGATCAATCAATACCTTACTTTCCTTTGTGCAGTTGGTATACAGGTAGAGAAAATAACTTTATTAAATGAATCTACCCTAAGATATGAGTCCCCTTCTTCCAACCCTCACCAGAATTATTTACTGAATTATTATTTAATTATTAAATTCATTATCATTAATTATTTAAATTATTATTAAGGAATTATTTACTACTGGGGTGCCTGGGTGGCTCAGTGGGTTGGGTGTCCAACTCTTGATTTCAGCTCAGGTCATGGGATTGAGCCCAGAGTTGGGTTCCTCACTGAGCTTCAAGACTATTTAAGATTCCCTCTCTCTCCCGCTGCCCCCTTTCCCTGCTTGTGCTCTCTCTCTAAAATAAAATAAAACAAAACAAAATAAAATAAAATAAAAATTTTTTAAAGAATTATTACTATAAATACATTTGTAAGGGTATGTCAACAATGAGACAGTTTAGAGGCAAGGAGTCTTTCCCAGAACAATTTAGATCACATACTTAACACTGTATGTTTGAGACCATAGCAGCTGAAAGGAAAGGAGAATTTCCCTGCTCCCTTCATTCTCCATACAGAAGGAGGGACTGGAGTAAAGTTTGTCCCTGGTCCTCTTCTCCGCCCCCCCCCCCCCTCCATTATTTGTTGTTGGTTGTTCAGGCCCAGATGCCTTAGCCTAATTCTTGCTCTTCAGTGATGGTGACAATAACCACCTTAGGGTAAATAAAGGGCTTTGCATACCAGGGGCTTGCCCTGTAACCCATCCCTACCTGACCTATCCCACAAAATTGCCAAGGATGCAAAGAATCTCGGATGCCTGTGCCCTAGGACACAGACCCAGGTATGCCCAGGAGATTCCCAGGAGAGTTTACAGTTTCACTCAGTTCAGCACTGCCTCCCTATTTCTCTAGTTCAATTCTCTCATTAGGAAAAAGAAAATAACAATAGTAATTTTGACAACTCTGTACTTTCCTATAAGAGGTACCCTCCAACCCCCTTTCTTTCTCTCTTGGAAAGAGTGTTGCTATGGTTCACTGGGTGAGCGTGGACCCAAGGCTGGCTTCCTCAGGGGACTCCTCCAAGTGAGTCCAAGGGAAATCCTGTCCAAGGGAAGCCACTCTCTGTCCCAGCCTCATCCTGTAGAGGAACATGGGCTCTGCCTCTGGGGAGCTTGGGAATAGTCTGCAATTTTGAAAGGCAAATATGGTGGACTATTTTCTAAGCCTCCAGCAGAACAGGGCTCCACTTTTCATTTATCCCTCTGAGTCTGGTGGCCAGCTCAGAAAACAGAGGCATCTGCTCCCGTTAAAAAAAAAAAAAAAAAGCGTATTAGGTTCAGCTCTGAAAAGAAAACTTTAAATTTGGAGAAAAACCTTTGTTTAATCACATCAGGTCTATGTCACAAGCTGAAAAATGCCAGGAAATTCCAAGCTAAAGGTGGATACTTCATCTATAACTCATGGCATGGGGTTATTTTTATTCTTTCATACGCCTGCAAACTGAGGGTGAAGGATTAGAAAAACTGAGTTGTGTGTGTCTTGTTTTGGGTTTGGTTTTGTTTTGGTTTTTTGGTCTTGTCAGTTCATGTCATAAACTTGGCACTACTCTGTGGTTTTTTTTAATTTAATAAGAATATGAGATTATACTGATCCTGTTCTCCAATTTCTCGTTAGTGCTGAACAAGCACTTTTGGCACTCACAACTCAAATTGCTGCCATGTTGCTCTGTGCCTTAGTATGTTTGGCTATGAACTCAAGTGTCTTGACCTACCATCTATCTTAAAGGCCTGAGAAAGAAATCATTTTAGCATTCCTGCTCTTAGCTCATATATATAAATCTATGATCCATGACATGCCTGCGGCTCTGAAGTTAGCACAAAACTATGAAGAAAAAAAAGAGCAGAGGGGATGGGGTGGGGGTGGGAGGGTGGAAAAAAAAAAGCAAAAACAATGAAGACCCATAAGCAGAATAGTATAAAATCTCTTGTTTTGTGCCCAGCCATAGGTTCTGGATCTTACGAATGGGATAAAGAATGTATGTAACTTCAAAAACATGTAACTCTTTCTCTTTTAAATGTGGGAAATGTTCATTTTTCAATCTGAGTGCCTTGGATTTCTGTATTTGTTTAAGAGTTGTGGGGTACGTAACAAAAATACGGAGCCTGCCACAAATAGGCAGTTCACCTTTCCAAGGATTTGAAAGTTTGACCACTACAAATGTCTGGGAATAAAGAAGAAAAAATGAAACATTAACACCAAGCATATCCTGGTAGTATAATCATGATTTTGATTGTCAGTCATTATAACAGAAGAACGAAGCATGCCAGGGAACAGTGATAGAAATATTGCTTTAGTGAAACAGACAATGCTCTGTAATAGATTAAACTTTAGCATCAGTTCTCAATCAAATAGTAAGTATTTATTGTGGGCCAACCAAGGAATGCTTCATTTACTAGAAATGTAAACTAATGGGACCTACTCTCAGTTAGCTTCTAATCTGGCTTCAGTAGGCCAGTATAGGGTATGGGATAGAGGATAGTGCACATGTAACCACCAAGACTTAAAAATTCATGTGCAAGGATTGATCTTGGGAACCCAGAAACCACTTCTGCAGTGGGTGAATCCATGGCTCTAGACGTGTACAGACTTGAGGTGAAATCTTACTCCAATTCATTCTTTCACCAGTGTTCACTGAGTGCTCACTCGGCAGCCATGTCTGCGGTAGGAACTGGCGGTGAAGCAGTGAAAGAGAAAAAGATATCATCCCTACCCTCACGGAGCATAATGAGTGCAGCACTTGGGACCGAAATGATCTTGTCCATGAATCAACCTGCCTGAAGTTCAATCTCCTCATCAGTAAAGCTGAAGACGTTAATATCTACCACAGATTTATATTAGAAAATAAATAACATATTTACAGAACATCTTTACAGAAGCATCACAATGTCCTAGAAAAACCTACTGAGACTGTACCAAAGATCGGTCAATGCCTACTGAAGAGTCCTACAGACATAATAGAGAACAAACTGATCAAATACTTACAGCGCCATAACGAGGAAACAAATTCTGGAGAATAACAGGAAGACATGATGTCTGCAGTGGGAGATAATTGATGGTGGGGCCCTTAGGGGTCAACACTGCTTTTTTTAACTTCAGCAAAGCATTAGATTTATGAAGAAAGACATTTAGAAGTTCATATAACTAAATATACAAACTGGCTTGTTTGTTTTGGATCATTCAGTGTCTGAGAGTGAATTATTCATTCAAGCTTTAATAAATTAGAATTTTTCTATTTGGCAGTTGGCAAAATTTACTTAAGGAAATAAAAGAGCTATCCACCAAGTTTGGACTAGCTTATGCATTTTTTTTTTCAACTGGCTCGAATCTCAAATCTCCCAGCTTAGATGGTTCAAGTTATTTATTAGTGTGTATCTTTTACATCACTGATTTATAGTCCATGTGAAAACAAATCTTGAGATTGGTTGGAACTCAAGTATGAAAAAAGCAAGAATTTACCTGCATAGTATCTGGCTCAATGATAGCACTGACTTTGGTAGGAAAGAGAATCTGCTGTGAGAATCAAAGCCAATGGAGTTTTTTCCTCTATCATGAAATAACTTTTCATGACACCCCATTCCCTTTCAAAATGTCACTGCTATATCTCCCCCCGCCCCTGGCTTAAACATACTTTTTTTTTTTTTTTTTACATTCTCCACTGCAATACATTTTTGGTGACTTCCCACTTCTGAAAACAATTACAGTTTTGGCCTATTCTTATCTGGATTCAATAGGAAAATGTCATTCTATCAACTACTCCACATAAAAAATAATAGCTCCCAAAAGATGATATGTAGTTGAAGATCCATTAGAATTCAACTTTTTCTTAGAAGAAAAACAGAAGACTATTTATTTGAGTCACCCTTCCCATAAAAAAAAAAAATCATGGCTTTTCACTTTCGTTCTGCTTTCTCATTATATTGTTCAAACATCTCTTCTCAAAAATATGTCTTTGTAATTTGTTTTATTCTACTTACTTCGATGAGCTTGATAGAAAGTAAAAGAACCCAGCGTGATGTCTCTGTTTACTTATGACTTGCAGAGATCGTGCATGACCCTTGCAAATTTTACAGCAATTGTAGAAATATTTCCTGGTATCTGTCACTACCTAGTTTTTCAGCCTTCTTGGGCTCTTTCAGTGAGCGTTGGCAAATATGCTTGTCCTCCATTTATAATTCCTCATATTGAAGGAGGAAAAAAAAAAAAAGCACAAAATTTAAATCCCAGAATTGCCTCATCTGTCTTAATCCAAGAATCATCAGTAGAGTTGTTTGCACCCTGGTCCTATCTCTCTAGCTTAACAGCAAATGACATCCTTTCTCTTCAATTGGAGGTCATATAAAGCATTTTTCCAGACCCTGACACATAACAGGCATGTGAAATAGTAGTTCATCTCTCATCCTTTTTACATATCTTACTGCATTTTTGGTACTTTGTTGTTAGACCTCTATTTAAAATTGAAATTTAATAAAATTACACATTATCATTTCTTGGTTAAAAATCTCCGATTCAATACATTGCCTTGAATTTGACCTGTGGCTTTGAATTAATTTTCCATTGTTCTCTCATTCATCATTTCTCCATTTACTAGTTTTCTTCATTTACTTTTGCTCTTCTCTTGTCTTCCCATTGCCCCAACATTCCCTAGCTTCTCTTGCTGCCGGCAAAAGTTGCGTGCTGTGAGATTTCAAATTCGGCAACATCTCGTCATCAGCCAGTAAATGCGTGCTTACCACTACAGACTACCTACTGGGTGCCAAGTGCTCTGCTAGACTCTGTTAGGTATAAAATCATACGTCAGGTACAGCCTTTACCTTGGACACAACGCATTGGAGAAACAATTTGGACCTCAAGTTGCACGAAGTAAAGTAAAATGAATCCAGAGAGAAATGAGATAACTGAGGCTGAAACACACAAGGAAGAAAGACTTCGTGGGCTGGGCCAGATTTTGATATGCAAAGAAGAAGATGGTAATCAGCTTGTGGACCAAACTGTTTCTGTTCAGTGGTGTGCAAACTCAGGTAAACTTTCCATTTTACCACACGCTACAGATTTTTCAAAGCATTCCACACTTATGATCTCATTTGACTCTGTAAAGTAGATAGGAACCATATCGCTCATTTTAAAAATTTGAGTCTCAGTGTAAGGAAGGCACCCTGGTGCGTTCTGGTATTAGATGTAGAATGGTAATAAAATCACAGGCCTTGTGATCCAAGGTTCAGAGAATTTCCCACTATAGCAAATACAATAAAAAATTCCCAATTGCAAGAATTATAGGGGGCTCCTGGTGGCTTGGTTGGTTAAGTGTCCAACTTCTGCTTCCTCTCTCTGCCCCTCCCCGACTTGTGCTCTTTCTCTCTCTCTCAAAGTGAACAAATAAATGAAAACTTAAAAAAAAAAAAAAAAGAAATTTGGGGTGCCTGGGTGGCTCTGTCAGTTAAGTGTCCAGCTTTGACTTAGGTCATGATCTCATGGATCGTGAGTTCGAGCCCCCCATCAGGCTCTGTGCTGACAGTTCAGAGCCTGGAGCCTGCTTTGGATTCTGTGTCTCCTTCTCTTTCTGCCCCTCCCTGCCCTTCCCCTGCTCACACATTGTCTCTCTCTCAAAAATAAATAAACATTAAAAAAAAAAGAATTATATAGTAATGGCTTTCCATAGATATGTTCCACAGAAGTAAGGCTTATGGAAAAGAATAAGTATATTTATAAGATCTACCTATAAAATTTCTAGCTACTGATTACAGGGGGATAAAGCCCAAACTCAGCTAAAAGTAAGATCTACATAATTGTTTTAGTTTGCATAATCATTTTTAAACTATTTATATATTTATCTAAGAATAGTTTTTAAACTAAGTTTTTTATTTCAAATGTCTAGCTTATTTTTTTAGAGAATATTTTATTTTTTTAATATGAAATTTATTGTCAAATTTGTTTCCATACAACAAGCAGTGCTCATCCTAACAGGTGCCCTCCTCAATGCCCATCACCCACTTTCCCCTCCCTCCCACCTCCCATAAACCCTCAGTTTATTCTCAGTTTTTAAGAGTCTCTTATGGTTTGGCCAGCTTATTTATGACCATTCATACATTACAAGTCCTAAAGATGAACAGAAATATTTTAATTGCCTACCAAAAGTAGAGTTCAGGTTCGGCTTCTAACCAGTGGATTTTAAGATGTGATTCCACCTGAAAGATGTTTGAATTCTGTACCTAGCCTTCAACTTTCCCAGTATGGCTGATGAGTAGTAATTAGACAGCACTTTCTTAAAATAACACAAATACCCATTTGTTCTATTCTTTGCTTAAAACGCAATTTAATTATCCACATATTTGAAAATTCTAAAACTTGTTCACAGAGAGAATCTGAAAGATGTTTCCTTCATTTATTGCCTAAACAACTCAATGAAGTATGGAATATGGACAATCACTATTGCTTTTGCTATTGTTTATTATTTACAGCCCACCTATGTCATAATCATAGTGACCATTAATTAAACCCTAAGCTTGAGCCAAAAACTATGTTACTATTACAGATATTACCTCACTGAATTACCTCAAGAATTTTATTAAGGAATATCATTACCCACATTTTATACCAAAAAAAATTGAGTTTGGGAAGTAACTGAATACAGAAAGATCAATTGCCCTGGTAATTCCATTATTGGGGTACTTCTTCCAAAAGGAAATGTAAACATAACTGTTGTTATGTTATTTCCCCTCTCTGTTACCCTAAACACAAATGTATTAAGTTAGCTCTTTTCCCTGTGCTATCAGAGAGATGTGGTGCTATAAATAAGTAAATAAGTGAAACAGCAAATATTCAAATGAGTGTAGAGTTTTGTTTCATGGATACCCACCCATCCCAGTTAATTCCGCTCACCTAGGGATGCTCCTAGAAGCCATGGAAGGACTATGAAAGTGTCTGTTGTGCATGTGACATTTTTTCTATAGCTAATGGAAAGCCCACATTGACCTTATTCACTTATCTATATCCTTAACTGGGTAAATACTGCTAATTCTATGCCAACAGAAAAAGTTCTGAGAATAGCACACACCTCCTCTATGCCACCTTACTGAGTCTCTGCTCCACTCCCCCATCCTGAAACATCTACTCCATTAGGCTGCAGCGTGGAATCAAAAGAACTGAACAGGCTGTTGGATTTAATCTTTAGTCTTGTATAAACTGCATAATTTCAGTTGCCCTCAGCAAACGTTAATTTACTTATTCATCATTTACTGATGTATATTTATTACCTACCATTACTATTACCTACTATCGGTGAACTAACAGATATTTTGTTATTACTGGTGATACTAGTATGACGTAATATGTTCTCTTTCCCAAGACTATTTGGATTTTAACAAGGGAACTGCCTTAACTCACAGTAATGAATATTAGGCATTAACGAATATCTTAGAGTCTACACATGTGGATAGAAGGCCTCACCAGTTGCCTTCAAGTCCTACCTAGAAGCATTGATCTACAAGTTATACCAGCCTTGATCATCTATCTCAGCATTCATAGATATCTGTTCAGGTATGAATCCCTGTTTTAGAACTACCTTCCCAGACCACGAGCACGTGGGTGTATTTAGCTCCACTCAATTTCAACATGAAGGGTATCTGATTTCTTGATACAAAGACATTCTGAGAGACAAGTTCTGGGAAGAGGTCTTCTTCATAGTACGTTGTTTATGAAATACTTGTACGTGAACAGTTCTGGGAGTAGGGGAGAACAGTGAAGAACAAGTGAAAAAGTAAAACAGTTGCTTCCTTGAAAGGAGTCCATGGGTGTTGAGGGAGAGACAGATATTAACACACACTCACAAATACACATAGAACGTGAGAAATAAAGGAGGCAATGGGGAATGACGCTGGGTGTGAATTGGAAATGGAAGGGTCTCACCTCAAGGGTCAGAATGGAAATACTGGTATCATATTTGGAATTACTCCTCTGCACTCACCTCTTCACTCATTTTTCGTGGGGTTGTGGCAGTTGAGAAACATTAATATGCTCATTTTCTTGCATGTCTACATTTTACTACTCAGCCATCTTCCTCCTAGCCTTCATGACCTTCAGTGCTATCAACTGCGCGGAGGGTAGGGTCCTGAAAAGTTTCTAAAAGTGAAGCTTATGGACCACATGCCCGAGAGTCACCTAGGACATCCATTGGAAATGTGTCTTCTGCTATTCCACTCCAAACACATGAATCACTGTGACTCTAAATGAGCATTTTTTTTTAATTTTTTTTTCAACGTTTATTTATTTTGGGGACAGAGAGAGACAGAGCATGAACGGGGGAGGGGCAGAGAGAGAGAGGGAGACACAGAATCGGAAACAGGCTCCAGGCTCTGAGCCATCAGCCCAGAGCCTGACGCGGGGCTCGAACTCACGGACCGCGAGATCGTGACCTGGCTGAAGTCGGACGCTTAACCGACTGCGCCACCCAGGTGCCCCTCTAAATGAGCATTTTAACATGCTGTCTAGATGTTTCTAATGAACATCGTTTACAAACAGTGGTAAGAGCACCAAACTAGAATCATTAAGCCCTCATTTAGCTCATATCTAAAATTAAGAGTTGGATTACATCACCTCCAACACGTCCATTTGTAACACCCATCACAAATATTTCATGATTCTAGCTTAAGCATTTCTGTCCTGTGTAATTCCTTTGAATATTTTGTTATTATTTTTCTTGTTTATTTTTCCCTCCAGTGTTCCATTCTTCAAAACTTTTATTCCCCCTCACTTAGGATTTCTCTTAATTTACGATTATGAAAACAACAGAATGATGTGGTTTGCTTTGGACATTTGGACCACCTTATGTGTAACCGATTTCAGGAATATAATGGGAGCACGCTAGATTCTGATGGAAGCCTTACTCCTGAAAAATTCATTTGGTTTACATTCAAAATCATAAATTTTTCAAATGTGGAACAGAAGGAATTTGTGCTTATGCTCTATTTATTACTAACCCACCCCTCTAGGACTTGTACTTTATTTGCCCTTTAACTAAAATACGGGTCTTGAGCACATAAGTCATAAACAAAGAGATGTTTGAAAACAGGTATCTTAAAATGTCTAATCAGAATTAGCTCTGTTCTTGTTAGGCTACAAGACTGCACATTCCTACCAGACAGGATCCTCAATTTCAACAATTAAAGGTGTTCCAAACGAGTGTTTATTAATTGAGCCATAGCATTACAGTGAAGTCCCTCTGCACTTCCTTTTGTCAAACCTATTGAGGATGCAATGCAGAGCTATTTGGCAGGTGGCCACACTGTAAAGCAGCAGGACGTATTTGGCAGATTTATAAGTCGCCAGACTTTTGCCATTTGGCTTGCTGGTATGTTTTCTAGTTCTTTTTTTTGTTTGTTTGTTTTTATCCTTTCCTTTTTTTTTGTCCTTCATATGAAAGCATGGCTTTTCCTCAGCAGAGGATGTACTTAGCATCATGTTAATTATCAATAATTAAATCGAAACATGACTTTACAAAATTTTTGCAAAACACATAGAATTCTTGGAGGAGAATTTTCTCAAGACCACACAGGGTAATCTTCGACGATGCCCCATATTGATCTACAGATATTAATTACAAATGTCCGTGTTGTAGGCACAAAAGCCATTTGCCTTCAAAACATGTCAATTTTACTTTACATAAATGCAAGCCATATAATAGTGTCTATGAAAGGAACCAAAATTCCTTTTTCCCTACGAGAAAACCCAGTTTCAGTGAGTTTAACCTGTTCCATCATTAATATATGTCTTGGCTGAATATGCCTTATGTTGGATTACGAAACTGATTTCTTTGTATATTTAATAACAAATGAAACAAACACAACAAAACAAAACTCTGGCCTGAAATCTGAGCAACCATGACCCCTGCCTTGGGCCCGATTTTAAAGGACTCTGAATATCACAAGGAGAAAATAAAAATGTATCAGGGAAAACATAAGCACCTACATCACTCAGGACGCAGAGCTCAGCTCCAAAACCAGAGCTACACCTGAAGCCCTAAATACGTGCTTTCCACTTAAGCCCCAGGGAAACCCGTCATCACATCGCTTGCCCTGTATCTTCAAGAAAAGTCTGTGAAGTGTGCCGTTGGAGATACTGCTTCTAAGTGCAGAGAAGATTTGGAGGCAAGCACATTAAGAAAAAAGGACAAAGGAATGAACTTACCAAATCCTTCTTCCCAGCATAAATGCGATGAATTTTTTGCAGCCTGAAATATTAGTTCCCAGTAGGGCTGACAGCATCCTTTTGTATTTCTCTTTGTGGTTCTAAGGTACTTGCAGATTAGATTACTGTACACAGAAGTGGCCTGTGGTAACTTTTGCAATTATTTAGCAATATTAAACAGTTCCTATTACCCATAAGTTTGTATACATGTGCTCAGTCAGGTAACATGCCTAAGGCATAATATTGCCCCCTTACATCGGAAACCAGATGGGTACTGAGCGCTAGAATATTTTAACAAATAAATATTTAACAAGTTTCAATTAACTTTTTTAAATAAATGTTTAAAACAGAATTTAAAATATTTAAATAATTTTATTAGTACATTTGATACATGTAAATTAAAATGTGCATTTGCATTTAATTTTAATGAGATACATTTAATATTTTAGAAAAAATATATACTTTCTTAAAATCACATATAAAAACTACTTTTAATACTTTACATTCACTTTAATTTACATCTTGACTGAGACGTATTCAATGAGTATACTTCTAATCCTTTATATCATTATTGTCAACACACAAAAATAACTTAAAAATTTTGATTACAGCAATATAATTAGAGTAGAAATGTTATGAAATAAATAACATATGTATGTATATAATTATTTTTCAAAAAATCTGATTCATAAATAAAATATGTAAACATGGGCAAAAATGATTAAATTCAGTTGTCTTTCATATCTACTCAACTTTCAATATATAAAAATCATATCTTTGCACAAATTCTCTTTTGGTATGAAAGCATATTTGAAAAAGTAGGAGGGCTGAACAAATTTAATTAAAAGTTTGATACCTGAGTTTATATCTTTTAAATATTTAGACATATGGTGTATATATAATATATGATTCTATTCTTATCTTGTCTCTCCAGTGTTGGGGGAGGTCTGTTTAACAATGTAAATGTTTACCAACAATGGATATGGAGTCTCAGATTAAGACAATGCCTATCCACGTGTCATTCAAAATAAGTACACATACCACAGTAGCTTAAAAATTAAACCGTGGAGAAAAATCATGGTATATAGTAATAGTCCACTTTATTTCTTCAGTACATGTTTTATGGCAAACCCTCAAACAGTAGACTCAGATTATTCCCAATAGACACAGATGCTATTCAAAATCATGAAGTTAGCAGAAAGTCAGGGCATAAAAATTGTTTTCACAGTATTTGTATCTAAAATCCCAATCTCACTTAACTTCAGTTCCACTTTTGGGAATCTTGATAAAGGAAAAGTCAGTTAACTGGTGAATAAAACATCTCTTGGCATGTTCAAACTTCATAGGAGACATTTATTTCTCCATGCTATTATCTATCTTAATTATGCATAGTCATCTTTTCTTCTGTTGTATTTGTCATGGCAATTATAACCCCCAAGGCATTAAGTTATCAAGAATGGAGACTTTAAGGTCAGATTGGAAAAAGAATCAAAGGAAAACATCACCAAGCTTGGTCACCAAAGAATAGCATTCTTACAAAGATATCTCATCATTTCCTTAAAAATGATTGCATTGTCAATGACTTCAGAATGCAACAGTGGGTCCCAAAAGATATAAATTGATACAGGCATACAACCTGAGCTTGATAACTATAAACAAAAGCAATTCTTTTCAGAAATTAAGAATATATCCTGAAAAACCACAAAAGAACTTAAGTAGCTAAAGCAGTCTTAAAAAAGAAGAAAACTGGAGGTATCACAATTCTGGATTTTAAGATATACTACAAAGGTGTAGTAATCAAGACAGTATGGTATGGGCATGAATATGGACACATAGATCAATGGAACAGAATAGAAAACCCAGAAATAAGCCCACACTTTTTTGGTCAGAATTTATCTTCAACAAAGGAGGCAAGAATATGCAATGGGGAAAAAGACAGTCTTTTCAACAAATAATGTTGGGAAAGCTGGACAGCCACATGCAAAAGAATGAAACTGAACCTCTTTCTTTCACCATGCACAAAAATAAACCCACGATGGATTAAGGACTTAAATGTGAGATCTGAACCCGTAAAAATCCTAGACAAGAACACAGGCAGTAATTTCTCTGACATCAGCAGTAACAACATTTTTTCTACATATGTCTCCTGAGGCTAGGGAAATAAAAGCAAAATTAAACTGTTGGGACTTCAACAAAATAAAAAGCTTCTGCACAGTGAAGGAAACAATCAACAAAACTAAAAGGCAACCTCCTGAATGGGAGAAGATATTTGCAAATGACATATCTAACAAAAGGTTAGTATCCAAAATCTATAAAGGACTTCTACAACTCAACACCAAAATCCCCCAAATAATCTGATTAAAAGATGTGTGGAGGACATGAGCAGTCATTTCTCCAAAGAAGACATCCAGATGGCCAACAAACATATGAAAAGATGTTCAACATCCCTCATCATCAGAGAAATGCAAATCAAAACCATAATGAGATACCACCTCACACCTGTCAGAATAACTAAAATCAAAAACCCAAGAAACAACAAGTGAGGGCATGGATGTAGAGAAAAAGAAACCCCTGTGCACTACTGGTGGGAATGCAAACTAGTGCAGCCACTGTGGAAAACAGCATGGAAAATCCTAAAAAATTAAAAACAGAACTATCATGTTATCCAATAATTCCACTACTGGTTATTTACCCGAAGAATACAAAAACGCTAATTCAAAAAGATATATGGACCCCTATGTTTACTGCAGTGTTATTGACAATAGCCAAGTCATAGAAGTAGCCCAAGTGTCCACTGATAGATGAATGTGTAAAGAAGTGGTTTATGTATGCAATGGAATATTACTCACCCACAAAAAAGAATGAATTCTTGTCATTGATGGATGGATCCAGAGGGCATGATGCTAAGTGAAATAAATCAGCCAATAAGAAAGACAAATATCACATGATTTCACTCATGTGTGGAATTTAAGAAACAAAACAAACAAAAAAAGACACCAACCAAAAAACAGATGCTTAAATGTAGAGAGCAAACTGATGGTGAAGGGAGGAGAGGGGGGGAATGGGTGAAATAGGTGATGGGGATTAAGGGTACACTTATCATGTTGACCACTGAGTAATGTATAGAATTGTTGACTCACTATATTGTACACCTGAAACTATTATAACACCATACGTTAACTATACTAGAATTTAAAATTTTTAAAAAAACAATAAAATATGTGTGTAAAAACAATAAATCCTGATAAAAATAGAGATCTCATAAAGGCATATTTTAAAATTAAACCCTGAAAATATCTGTAGGCTACCTAAAAACAAGGGAATTGATCACTCAGCTATGAGAAAGAAAACACACGCAAAGGTTGGTTATTTGAAAATAATCTATTATTATTATTCACTTAATCCAACAAATTATTCTTTTCTTCAGAGATTTTAAAATCCTAAACCAAAGGTAGTGTAATATTCCCGGACTTTATTTTGCTTTGTATATCATTTCAGGAGATCAGAAAGTAAAAGTTTTAAAAGATATTCTCTTCATCTGTTCACAAATGCAATTTTGTTCTGGCCTCTATTTCAAAACACCTATGAATATATCTGACATAGGCAAGAGATTGGTTGTTTTATTTTCTTTATTTGCAAACTCTTTTCTCTAAACCCACTAACAGTGGGTTGTCAGAAAATACTCTCCTTTTGCTAATAATCAGATTTTACTATCATTGGAAAGAATAGGAAATGATGTGAACTTTTTATCTTAACATTTTATCTTAAATATTTTGGAAAATAAAAGAAAACTTCAAATGACATCTTCACAGAGCTGGAAAAATAATGTCATGTGTTTATCTTGGAAATTCTGATAAGTGTTATATTGTTGAATGGGGACTCTTGATGTCCTTTATAGTTAACGGACAAATAAAGCTACTAGAATCTCTTTATCATTATCATTATTATTTTAAAAGTCCTCTTCAAATGACAGAATAAAATTTCTATAAATCAAGTAAGCTTTTTTCAATACTTCTGCATACTTAAGTGAATTTTCATGCCATCATTTATTCTTAAATTTGCTTTGAGAGTTGGCAATTACTGTAATGTACCACAATTCATTCATAGGTGCATTTAAGTTTAGCTTCACCATATATACAAATGTGAAGAAAGCTCTTTGGGAAAGATGAGTCAAAAGAAAACCTTTTACTTCACGGTGTCAATATTTTTTCTTCAAATAGTCTAAATGAGATTAAATTTTTTTTTAATGATGAGTGTTTTCCTGTATGTGTATAATATTTATCTTGAGTTTGCCATCTCAATTTTCTTTCTCAAAGAAACACTACTGGAAATCAGTATGAAGGTGGCATGGTAATGACATGTTTTAAAGAACAAGGTGACACACAAAAATTGGCATGACACTGAGGAAGTCTATTTCTTTGGCAGAATCAGAATGATGCTTTGTTGGGATAACTTTAATATTTGCATTCATTTTTTTGGTTATATACAAAGCCCTAATCTACTCACATAGCTCTGCTTATACTGTGTTTGCAATCAGTAAACACTAGTCTTTAAATGATCAATTTGCCGATTTTGTAGACTTCTGCTTTCATTTCGTTTCACCTCAAAGGTTCTTGGCTATATTTTTATATTTAACTGAACATACTTAATATAGACATCGAATGGCCTGCAACTATCTAGAACTGAAGAGACATATTTATGTTAGTTCAACATCAGAGTCTCATCCATACTTACAAGATGGAATTACTGTCATAAAGAACAAATTATGTTTCTGGCTTTTATCACACATTAGCCCCCCAATACAGAAGCGACACATCAAAACACAGGGTCTTAAATTCCCACATTTTATACTGATATTTATAATTTTAAAACCAATGAATCTACAGAAAAATATGACTCAGTTTACCGTCAGTGGAAATGCAGTGTGGAGGGACTCTTATCCCATGGACTTGAACCACATCAAAAAATCAGGGATAATGGTCTATTAAAAAGCCACGTATCTTCGCTTAAAAACATCATGACTTAAGTGCCCAGAGAACTATTGCTGACAAATTGCAAAGTGACACTGGCCTCCTTATTCTCAAAGCAATCGCTGAGATTACTCACCACTCTGACCAACATCCACTCATCAGAACTCATCAGAAAGCACAGCTGCGTGTAGTTGCAGCAAATCCTGTCCACTAGGCACAGTGGTCATTGCAGGGAGATTGCCTTGTCCTTGTGAGGTCCCTGGGTGCTTCTATGCACTCTAAGTTTATGTATTTATTTTTGAGAGAGAGGGAGAGAGAGAGAGAGAGACAGCATGCGAGAGTGTGAATGGGGGAGGGGCAGAGACAGAGTGGGAGAGAGAGAATCCTAAGCAGACTCCATGCTGTCAGTGCCGAGCTGGACACAGGGCTGGATCCCACGAACCGTGAGATCGTGACCCAAGCTGAAATCAAGAGCTGGTCGCTTAACCAACTCAGCCACACAGACGCCCTCCTATGTGCTCTTTAAGTGATTTATCAGCAATTGAAAACCGTTTTCCCATAAAATAAGAGTGTAGTGACTTTAATTACTAAAAACGCTATCTAAAGGAAGACAGGAGCTGGTAACTGTAGACTTGCTATTCAAACTCGAGTCCCCAGGCCAGCAACGTTAGCATCACTCGGGAGCTGTTAGAAATACACAATCTCGGGCCCTGTCCTAGATCTGATGAATCAGAATCTAGATTTTAACAAGATCCCGAGATGACTCATATGCACGTTAAACTTTGAGAAGGACAGATCTAGAGCAGTTTTCTCAAACTCTGTGCTGAATGAACTGTTTTTATCAGTGATTTCTTTACAACCTATAGTATTGTAAAACACAATAAAAACAAATTACTTGAATGATGAAATAAAAGGTCCAAAGGCATACAAACCCCCACAAATATGGTTTTTTTTCTATTGTAAACACAGACAAAATAACATTCTATCAAATTATTATAAGGTGTTTGGTAGTAACGTCACAGATGTACAATATCAAGAGTGTCACCCACTTTATTGAAAATTGTTTCATTATGCAATATATAAGAACAGTCTTTCAAGCTTCTAACTTTTATTTTTGCCTCTCAATTTCATCTGCCCTTGGCAAACAGGTTGCATACTTGATTGTCACATGCATACAATTATTAAGATCAGTCAACAAACAAAAACAAATATATTAGAAAGACAGCAAAGTCCAGATGACCAATTTCCATCTTTAAACAGTTGAGACCAAGCTGCTTCTTATTCTGCCGATGTGCAAAGAACGTATTTCATACCTTAAATCTTCTTGACAGAAATTGTCACCCTCTTGCCTCAGCATGTAATAATGGTAGTTGATAATCAGTTTCCATGTTATCTCATAATAAAGAGAATAATCTCTAATTTAATGCAGCAGGCGCTACATAATTCATAATTTTTACCACATAGCTAGGGGCACTGCTTAGTGTTGCTGTCTTTTTATTTTAATAGTTTGTAACCCAAACTCCTCAACCTAGATAAGTACTCCAGAACATTCCTGTGTTGAGGCTGGCATCAGACCACATCACATACCATCAGACCATGCTCCTGCACAGGAGTCAAATCCCAAGCCAAATCTGTTGATAGGGTAATGCTTGTAGTTTTCTTTTATAGAGTTTAGAGCTAGAATTCACTGTCAGCTAGGTCAAAAAGATAATTCTTCCAATGCATCATCATGTTCACTTTGCACATATATGAACAGAACTGCTATGTCAATAATATATGTGCATTTGTCAAGTCAAGTGACGTAAAAAAAATATCCTGCTAGTTTTGTTTCTTCTTTGCATAGGTGTTCGGTAGAACCAACCAGCTCCTGAAAACATCAAACTATAACGCCACTGGAAACTGATGCGTAATCTTACTTCTCCTCTGCAGACTTTCCAGTGTTCCTAGCAAAATTTCTTTGATCCAGCTTTTCACTAGTGCTTCAGCAATTGGATGATTTCTTATTCTTCTCAGCCCAAAGTGCTACTTTACAAAAAGCCTGGAAATTACTAATATTTATATGTAAAATATGAAACATCTGCTTCTGTTGGCTTTTGAAGTTAATAGTCTTACATTAGCATCTTTTTTTAAAAACCTGTGCTTTGTGATTTGTGTGTAAATGACTCTTAACTTTTAATGGTGCTTTCACTTCATTAGCCATTACCTCTTAGTTAATAACCAACTGTGATTTTCACACACCACCATCAATTATTGCTACAGAGTAGAACTTGGTATAAGAAGGATCATAATCCCAAGTACAAGCAGGACAAACTCCTTTCTTCTTCCTTTTTTTTTTTTTTTTGGAATCTTTGTCACCATCACCAGCATTTTGTTTACTTTTATACCCATAGCTATTAACCAAAAATAATTCAATGAACCTTATTTTACCACATGTTAGTTAGAAATACAAATAAATAATGTATTTTATGTCTGTTGTGTAACTAATAATATTAAATATAAATTTGATTTTATTAAAGGATAATGATGGAAAAGTACAAGTTATTTTTTTTAATTTTTTTTAATGTTTATTTATTTTGAGACAGAGAGAGACAGAGCATGAGCAGGGGAGGGGCAGAGAGAGAGGGAGACACAGAATCCGAAGCAGCTCCAGGCTCTGAGCTGTCAGCACAGAGCCTGACGCGGGGCTCGGACTCACAGACTGCGAGATCATGACCTGAGCCGAAGTTGGACACTCAACCGACTGAGCCACCCAGGCGCCCCGAAAAGTAAAAGTTATAAGAATAAACAAATGTTTATGTTTTTTTCTCACGTATACATTTCTGGGTTACAGTTCACTAATCTGAAAATATCTCATGTTGTGATGCATTCTTACTGTCCACGATTATTACGTACCTCATGCCACATGTGGCTCCTCATGTAAGTTTGACAGTGGTCTAACTGGTCTGCACCCTGTTCATTAAGACAAGTCAGGAGCTTGACTATCACAACGATACATATTGCAGGAAAAGTTCCTAAAGGCTTACTCTCAATTTCTGTACATGTCTCATTGCCGAGCATCGGCTATACCATTTGCAAGCTGGAACCACATTTGACCAGCACTGATCTAGTCTGGCTCGCAGTTTTGTTGGGTTTATTTCACCAGGGATATACTGAGCACTGTGCCCTGCTATCGGGTGGGGGTGGTTAAAGCACGTTCCTAGACTAGAGATGCTAAAAGTCTACTTAAGGAGTAAAACAAGGAAAGAGATAGTATTTTTATATACGTAATTGCATAGGATTTTCCTTAGAGTATCCAGAGATGCAACTACATTCAGATAGAGGATCAGGGAAGTCTTCCTAGAGGAGATAATCCCTGAACTATGTATGTTAAAAGATGAATGAGTAGCACTAAACTATGGGAATTTTTTCCATGGAGAGAGGATACCTTAAGGAATAGCATGGCACAAGCACGTGCTGGAGAAAGGGGTAGGAGGCGTGAGGGTACAATGAATACTTTGGTGCTTCCTAAGGGTCAATTACAAGTCAGGTCATGACACACTATGGAACTGCAGGGGAAGAAAGTCCCCTTTACGAACCCGGGAATTGGACCCATGATGTCCCCTGAGAGATAAAGCAATTTGTTTCCTTATGTGTGCGTTGTTTCATTTCTGAACATACGGGAGTCAGGCACAAAACCACCTCATTTTCTTAACATCCAGTCTACTGTGGAATACTCAGCCACTTTGTATCAGTTTTTTCTTATGGTCTTTAGATGCTCCTGTTATTCCTGTCACTCGAAAGTCTCCTTTGTAACTATGATCATGAGTCCTTAATTTCTCAAAAATTGATCATCCAATCAGGTGTTATTCCAGAATGCTACATCTCTCCTTCAAACTAGGTCCTTCTCTGATCTATTGCTGTATTCATCAGGCCAAGAGGATGAAACGAACAGAAGTGTAATCTGTGACTTTAGACAATTTTATTTCGTGTAGGCAGACAGCATTTAAAAACAAGTAAATACAGGGGCTCCTGGGTGGCTCAATCGGTTAAGCGTCCAACTTTGGCTCAGGTCACGATCTCACGGTTCGTGAGTTAAAGCCCCGCTTCGGGCTCTGTGCTGACAGCTCAGAGCCTGGAGCCTGCTTCGGATTCTGTGTCCCTCCCCTGCTCACACTCTGTCTCTCTCTCTCTGTGTCTCTCAAAAATCAAGAAACATTAAAAAAATTTAAAATAAATAAAAACAAATAAATACAGAGAACAAACTGAAGGATGCTGACCAGGGGGGAAGGGGAGGGGACGGGCAAAATGGGTGAAGGGGATGTAGGCTTCCAGTTATGGAATGAATAAGTCATAGAGATGGAAAGGTAGGGAATATAGTCATGGTATTGAAATAGCGTTGTATAGTGACAAATGGTAGCTGTACTTGTGGTAAGCACCGCATGAGGTATAGAGTGTTAAATCACTATTTTGCACACCTGAAACTAATGGAACATTGTATGTCAACTGTACTCAAGTAATTAAACAAACAAACAAACAAAATTAAAAATATAGTGTGGAGGTATAAGTTGAAAGTTACCAGATAAAGAAACACTGGCCTTTTTAAAATATATTTTTCATCTAAATATGCTCTCCTTCATTCCCTTCTTCACAATCGTCAATAATCAAAATCACTACGTTGTTAGGTTGAATTCCCCTTCTAACTTCTGCCCATAATACTATGGACCTTAAATAACTGCTTCTCATGTTCTGACTCTTCTTTTAAAATTCACTTTGGGGGCGCCTGGGTGGCGCAGTCGGTTAAGCGTCCGACTTCAGCCAGGTCACGATCTCGCAGTCCGTGAGTTCGAGCCCCGCGTCAGGCTCTGGACTGATGGCTCAGAGCCTGGAGCCTGTTTCCGATTCTGTGTCTCCCTCTCTCTCTGCCCCTCCCCCGTTCATGCTCTGTCTCTCTCTGTCCCAAAAATAAATAAACGTTAAAAAAATAAATAAATAAATAAATAAAATAAAATTCACTTTGTCCATGAATCCCTCCACTCACAGTAAAAATAATTTGATCACCCTGAAGTGCTATTGATTTGCTTTTGCTTTGTGTCCTTTTCCATTTCATCAGGATAGGAAACTGGATGTTACCCTTCCCAGTTAATTAATGTGTTTACCCATGAAGTTACATCACTTAAAGGTGCAAACATACCTTTTAGTACAATGTGTTTCTGGAAGCTGTATCAAAAAAACAAAAAAAAACAAAAAAAACCAAAAAAACTGATTATTTCAAAATGGAACCTACTTTTTTTTTTAATGTTTTATTTATTTTCGAGACAGAGAGAGACAGAGCATGAGCAGGGGAGGGGAGAAAGGGAGGGAGACACAAGAATCTGAAGCTGGCTCCAGGCTCTGAGCTGTCAGCACAGAGCCCGATGCGGGGCTCGAACTCACGAACCGTGAGATCATGACCTGAGCCCAAGCTGGATGCTCCACTGACTGAACCACCCAGGTACCCCTGAACCTACTTTTTTTACATAAATAAATTTATACCAGGCGCCATGCTTTTAAAAAGTTTCTTTCATTTGTTTAGGTATCTCCACTTTTACTTCATCTATCTACTCAGAATAAGAGAAATCAAAAATAAATTTATCTTTCATTTTATGGTTATACTTTGGGCAAGTAAATCTTTAGCAGCAAACTTTACAATGATTTAACCTAAGGCAATGCTCTTCACTGAATAAAACTGATGTGATAAAAAGTTAATTAATTAATTAAAATAAAATAAAAATAAAACTGATGCCCACCATAAAAAGAAATTAACACACAAAAATACAACTTTATTGACTCATACAATAGGCTAGCTGTAATTTATATGTTACTTTAATATTTAAAAATCATTCATTTGTTTTCTGATTTAGAATCTGGAATAGCTTTTGGACTGGATTTGGGTGTCCCCACCATTTCAGATCATTGTCCAAGAAAGTTTGAGTGCAGTCTTTTTGGTTATGCAAAGGTCCTTATCAAAAAAGAGACTTTCGGGGGCGGCTGGGTGGCTCAGTCGGTTAACAGGCCGACTTCGGCTCAGGTCATGATCTCGCGGTCTGTGAGTTCGAGCCCCGCGTCGCGCTCTGTGCTGACAGCTCAGAGCCTGGAGCCTGTTTCAGATTCTGTGTCTCCCTCTCTCTGACCCTCCCCTGTTCATCCTCTGTCTCTGTCTCAAAAATAAATAAACGTTAAAAAAAAAATTTAAAAAAAAAAAGAGACTTTCGCAATGGTTCCATAGACCTTAAAACATTTTAAAGGTCTTAAATAAGTAGTTAGTATTTTTTACAGTTGATCTAGTTGATGTTTCTTAAAATAAAAATCAAGTTTTGAATGTCAGGGCAACGCCAATACTTTTCCCATATTCTCTCACTACCTCAGGTAAAATTTCTCACCTGAAGTTTCTTGACATCTGCTTCATAACTGTCAGAAAACAATTAAGGATTGTTACCTTACTCATTCTGTTACTCTAGGGCCATTTAAGACTTGGTTGACAGTTGTCATTGACCTTAACACTTTGTTAGAAAAATGAAAGCTTTATAAGCAAGTATGCAATAACCAGTCTGTCTTTCCAAAAGAAACCTTAAAATTGCACCCAAAGAACTATAAAACCTGGCCTAAGCAGTGCTAATTTGTGAGTATTTACTTGGGGTGAGGAATGCCAAACAGCAAATGAAAGGTGTCGTGAGTTGTGGTGTGAATGTTAATCGGTCAGTAAGAAATGAGAGGTGTGGTGAAGTTGAAAGTTGTAGGAAATGACAAACCATAGGCAGCAATCCAGCAAAGTCCTGAAAATCACATGCTCCAAATTCACTGCCTGTGGCCTCTACTACTTCTGCAGAGCCGCTTCAGACTCTCCAGCACAAGGGTAGAGTAAATCGCGAGAGTCAACAATTGCCGGTGTTGTTTCCAGATTATTTAAATTCTTATGTAACAGCTAACCATGGCTCAGCTCCTTCTTTAACTATAAAAACGATTGAAACATTTTGAAAAGGATATCAGTGGTTTGCATCAACGTTTATAATGGCTAATTTGATGCTCTATCCTGTCAAATTCTTTTATTTCTCTTATATTAACTTGGTCATTTGGATTTTTCCAAATTCTTTCTTTACTCTGTGCTTCCCAGAGTGGAGATCATAGGGTGTCGTATTTGCCTGTATCTTCAGCGTCCCCACCAGGGCCTATATAAATAAGGTGCTCAAAAATGCGTGTGGAATTGCTTTCTTTTAAATCCCATTCCGTTCCAAAGATGCAACTCTTTCTATTCTATAACTGCTTACTCCCTTCTTTATTTTATTTTATTATATTTTTTTTTTGGTGCTATTTCCTTCTCTACTCAAAAGGTTGCATTGATGGAAGTTAAAAATAACAAAAACCTACATGCTTTGTGTTTGCAAATAAGCTCACGAATGGAGTTCACATCTTTGATCTATTTCTTTTCTTTGTTCACATCTGTTGTCCATTTTAATAAAAATTCTCTTTCAGGGCTTGAACTGCAACTTTGATGTACCACCATGCTTTTGTCTACTGGTCCTCAGCATGAGGCATCAGGCACCAGAGACTTTCATGGGAGGAAAAGATGGAGAGAACATAAACCCCAAGTGCCCTTCTAAAGAATAGATTTAATATTTTGACCGTACTTTTCTTTGGAGTACAAGGATATTCCTTGTACTTAGATACTCAGAACTGTGTTTTGAAGGACTACTTGCATTTTGTTTCAGTCAAGGATAGGTAATGGCTAAACTTGATAGCCAATGCTTGCGTTTAAAAGCAAACTAACAAAAACCTCTAGATTAAGACATCAATGTGATTAGGATACAAAATAATTGCCCAAATAATTCACATTCAAGAGGGACATCAATACTATACCAGATTGTGTGGCCTGTATTTTCGTTTGTTTGCATGTGTGTATGAAACCATGAGTTCTAAAAAAGGAGAGAAATCAGTCAATTGGACATTCAAGCAAAACAATCTGTTTGTGGTTTTATAAAGGATGTAGCCACCTAACCAGTTAAAACTTTTACTCTCCCAATAATTGTTAAAGCATTGTACAAATATATATATTATAAAGAGACTCTGATTGTGTGCTTTGGAAAGTGACTTAGATTTGGTCCTCCAGCCCCCAAGCTTGCTGTTCACTTAGAAGATACGTTTTTGGTTGGATTTGTACCAGGTGCCTTGTGTTTTAATAGAATATATGGTTATATGATTCTCCTTGATAATTGTCCTTATTAATTTATTTCCAAAACAAGAGAAAGTGGACCCCGAGGTCTTCGTTAATCTCTGAGATTTTCTTTCTCATTTATCAAAGAATATTAATTCATTTGAATAATATCCCAATCCCTTCCTTCAGTAACAAGAGACTGTTCTAGCAATGTACTATTTGTGAGAAATGGGGCAGGGGCGGGAAGAAGAGATCTGTAGGTAAATTGAAGAAGCAGTTTCACAGGGGATTACTTTTTTTTGGAAGTTTTATGTCCAGGATTTATGTCTAGAGAAATCTAGGGAAGAAGAACCATCAGTTGCTATGGTCTCACTGCATTGCCCAATGTCTTTTAAAGGTACCCTAATGACATAAGAAACCGTATGTCTCTAACACAAAGCAGGATGGGAAGGGACCTCAATGCTGCTCAGTGGAAGAAGATAGATAACTGAAGTCGCTTTAGTGTCTTCTCCACTAACTCTCTTGACTCTTTGCCCTCCTAGAGAAGGATGAATTGACCCCATTAAGCATTCCCTATTGGCTCTAGTAGTTACTATTTCAAAGCAAAATTTCTGCATATAAAATTAGGCTTTTCTGGATTTTTCTCGTCTCAAAAGAGGATCGTGAAAGACACAAGTAAGTGTAATTATTCTACATTCACATTTATTCATATGGTTGGGCATAACATGGGGATGGTGTGAACTTTTCATAGGCTCATTGTCATATGACCATGTTCCCTTTACATGAATACAAGTCCTCACCTTGACCAGCTGTCTCACCAACATGTGCCATTAGTCATAGCATCACGAGACACATGTACTGAGGAAAATTCATCTCCATTATCAGAAAAGCAACTCAAAATATACATCTTATTTTTAAAATATACATAGTAAGTCACGTTCTTTTAGAAAATCAATTACACACACATACACAAAAAAAAAAAACCCACGAAAGCATCAGTTATACATCCTTCTTTTTTTTACTATCACCCTAGAAATTGCAGAAATACGTATAGTTGCATCCAGGAAATTGTGAACCTTAATATATCCAATTTAGCAGTAATATCATGCGGGACACGTGTTTAGGTTTAAGTGTAGCAATGTTATGTTTCTTCCAGCTGCTATGTATGAATACTTCAAAGTACTTGGCTCTTGACTGATGAAGATTCCATGTCTTATTGATTTGGTTTCTAGAAAAGTAGGGGATTTGTTATTCTCTATGAGCTAGTGGCATTTGAGAAACACATGTGTAAAAGCCTTGCAAAATTTATATACACATGCATGTGGGGGCACTTTTATTGATGTCATATGAAGAAGTGGAATCTCCAGGTTAGTTTTTTTTTTCTGTAGAATAAGTCATATTGTATAACTCTTTCATTTGCTGCCTATAACATACATGGTGAAAAAGTAAAATAAAACCCTCGTTTTAAAAAACCAGATGGAAAATCATGCTGGCTAGATAATACGATGTCTTCTAGAGACACACAAAAGTATATAACAAGATCCTTTCTATTTTTTTGAAATCTTTTTTAGAAAGAAAGGAAATTTGAGAGATTAGGACTATTGAATCTTTTTTTTTTTTCCTCTTTCTTCCTTTTTGCAAAGGAAAAAGAAAAAGCTTGCCTGAGACAAAATTCTGCCAAATGCTAGTTGCTGAAGGCCCACAGTGAGGTCTAAGCAGAGTTCAAGACTGAAATAAATGTCTAAACACAAGGCAAGCATAGTTTCTTTCACCGCTGCAATGCTCCATGTATTAATCTGAGTGCTGGAGTTCTTTTCTGCATTTTTGGTTTCTGTTTTTATAAAAATAAAAACCCTCAATGTAATGAGAGGAATAATTCCTGAAGCCACTAATGTCTTTCTCGGAGTCAGCACAGATTAGTCTCATTGGCACTGTTTCCTTCATTGTGTGTTTCCACACTCTCTACCCTAAATCTGCAGACTTTAATTTTTTTTTTTTTAATCTTTCACCATACAGAGTAGAAGTTGCATCATTAAATATTTTGCTGCTTGTTTTTAGAAGGGAATATTTTACAATGCAGTCTCGATCCTCAACTATCTAAGGAGGTAAATATAGCTCCCTAGGAGGAAGGCTACTAGAATTCACAATGTCTTTTGGCATCTTTACCTTTTTGAGTTTATATTCTGACTCATGGTACTTTGGTAGACATACTCATTCATGCTTTCATAGGAAAACTTTCCAGTAGCATCCACTGGATCTTTTATTGCAAATCATTTGTGTGTCTGTAGCATTGACGACAATAATAGCCAATAGTCACAGACAGTTTACTATGTACCAGGTGCTCTCCAGTGCTTTATATAAATTTACCTACCTACTGTTACAGTTAGGTGCTCTCATCAGACCCACAAGGAAACTGAGGCACAAATACCTTGGTTAAATAACTTACTTAAGGTCATTGAGCTGGTAAATGGTGGAGCCAGAATTCTAATCTAGAAAGTCTGGTTTTAGAGTCAGAACACTTAACCGACACCCATTGGGCTGGAATCCATCCACTACTCTTATTATTACCCCATCACTAGGTGCTCCTGGCCTTGACAAATGATGGAAGGACCCATTGAAGCCATTCTAGTACGGTGGTTGGTGAACAATGCTTTTGGGGAGGGTACTCTATACTGACCTACATTGTGTCATTTCTCACATAGGCTAAATACAGAGATTTAGAAACCAGGGAGTAGAAATACGAGTGGCACTTTTTGCACCTGGAAAAGTGGCTCCTGGGAAAATTTGACCGACAATCCCAAGACAATAGGCTCTGATAGATTAGAGCTCTGCAATCCAATATGGTAACTAATAGTCACATGTGCCTATTTAAATTCATTTTATTCTATACTTTTAAACGTTTATTTATTTATTTTGAGGGGGAGGAGGGGAAGAGAGAGAGAGAGAGAGAGAGAGAGAGAGAGAGAGAGAGAATCCCAAGCAGGCTCCACACTGTCAGCCTAGAGCCCAATGTGGGGCTGAAACTCACAAATCGTGGGATCATGACCCGAGGTGAAATCAAGAGTCAGACGCTTCACTGACTGAGCTACTCAGGTGCTCCTTAAATTCATTTTAATAAAAATTAAATAAGGGTAAAAATTCAGTTACATTTCAAATGCTCAATAGCCACATGTGGCTAGTGGCTACTTGTTGACAGTAAAGATACACTTTCATTGTTGTGGAAATTTCTATTACACAACACTAGTTTCGGGTCCAAAGGTAAAAGGAATAGAGAGTCTGGCAGTGACAGCTGACACAAGTGTCCAGAGGTGGCTCTGCCAGGGCCACCTTCTTGGCCGGATCCCAGCTGCGACTGGACGTGAGCTGTTCTTCAGCCTAACCACTACAGGTCGCTATCTGTCTTCCGAGCCTGAATTCGGGAGCCATCTACACTCCTTCCAACACATTTCTCTTCTGTTTAAGTTAACCACAGTTGTTTTCTGTTAGTTCCTGCAAGAACCTTTCCTGATAGAAGGGCCTTTACTTAATATTTCCTGAAACTGGAAAACCCACACTTCAGGAAATTACCGACATTGGGTCGTTACATATTAACATAATTGCTCTTGAATCTCAAGGTTAATTACCCAGAAAAAAGTAGGTTTGGGGATAGAGTTATGTAGACCTGAGATTGGTGTGAGGGTAAATGTCTTTCTCTTCCTTGGCCTAGTGAATCTTGGACCCTAGGACGCTTGGACCGTGAATTGTGCCTGCCATAAGAAAACCAGGGACTATATAGGGTGTGTGTTTTGAGAGCTCCATGGTTTGCAGTCTTCAAGGACAAACAAATAGCAAATAATCCCAAGTCTTTGATAAATCTTAATGAAAGTTACAGCTGGTGCTATAGAGAATTACATAAAGATTTTGTTCTACGCCTGGGATGGATAACCAAAGGAAGAATTGTAGTCCCAAATTAGTAACCATCAGTGACAGCCAGCTGTGTCCAGCCGAGAGATGGCCACCTTATAAGGACCATCTGGGTTCAAGCCAGTAGTATGGCAGATTGATAACAGGACCAGAGTGTAAGAACTGGGCTGGAACTGAGGTCACATGTGAAACAACATCCTGGAGGAATCAAACAAACAAACAAACAAACAAATAAAAAACAAACAACAAAACAAAACAAAACCCTGGGAAGTGTTCTAAAACATAAACTCAATTTCTTACAAGGGCCCATAGGGACTCAAAGTCAGCACAATTTGGGTTTCAATGGAAACATAATTTTACAAATTTTCGGAGGCTGAAAAGGTGAATGGCATTTGAATTATATAAGGAAGAACATTTTTTTGCCATCTGAGGTCTTCAACAATAGAATGGACTGACTTGTGCCCTAACAAGGTACTTATCACTGGAAGGACTCAGCTAGGAAATTGGGTAAACAACCTTCAGCGGGAAAGATTTCCGTGCAGGTGGAATTTCAAAAGCTTCCTCTCACCTAAAGATTTTATGAACCTCTGTTTCTCACTAGACTAGCCTTTACAAACCAATGTGATTTCAATTGCAAAAGTAGCAAATTTTCCTTACAGCCCAGGGAAAACCAAGAATATCTATTAAAATACTTGGAATTTTGTGGTTAGGCTTTTCCAGTTTAACTCTCTTAATGCCTCGTATTTTCCATTTTCTTTCTGTTTCCTTTGTGTGTAAAACAAACTGTAATTTTGTGCAAGTTGGGAGCTATTAAATTGCTTTAGTGGAGAGGTAAATGATTCTTAATATTATTAGAATTTTAATCAGAATATGGTGAACAAATCTTGGGGAATCCTAACCTTATTTGCTACAAAGATTAAAACATTTCTCTGTAAAAAAAAACAATCATATAAGCCGTCCTGATTTCTTCTGCATATTTATGTTTCCAAGAACATTTCAGTCAGGGGCTGAGCAACTTGGGGAAATAGAATTATGGCTAGGTTTTCCAGGACATTCACATGTGCGATCAACTCTGTGGATATGCTTGGAATCTGTTCCTGGCCCAGGATCAGATACATACATAAACTCCTCATAAACTCATACCACATTTTCATCCTATCTGTTTCCAAGAGTAATTCTTCACAAATGCTAGAAGGCTGCTTTGTGTTTTACTCATTTATTAATGGCCCACATAATCTGTAATTTTTCATACCTTTGGAGACTTCAGGACTACCATGATCTCTGCCTATTCTGCTTTTCATATTTGCATTTTCTTTTCTTTTTTAAGTTTACTTATTTTGAGAGAGACAGAGAAAGAGAGAGAGAGAGAGAGAAAGTGGGGGAGGGGCAGGGGGAGGATCTGAAGCAGGCTCTGTACTGACAGCAGAGAGCCCAACGTGGGACTCGAACTCATGAACCGTGAGCTCATGACCTGAGCCGAAGTGAGGCACTTAACTGACTAAGCTACCCAGGCACCCTACATTTGCATTTTCTTTTAAGTTGCCCCCTCTCCCAGCGTATAGTATAAAGAAATATCAAAATAAAAAATGTTACCAACTTTTTTCACAAATTCATTCAGTAAACATGTATTTTTTAAACCTATTGTCCAACTGAGGAGGGCACCCGTTGGGATGAGCACGGGGTGTTGCATGGAAACCAATCTGACAATACAGTTCATATTTAAAAAAAGAGGAAGAAAAAATAAAACCTATTGTCCATATATATATGTGCATGATTTGCCAAATGGTAAGTTACCACCATGTGGTGTTGTTTGCATTGTTGTACATGTTCCTACTCCTATTTGTACGTGTTCCTATTTCTCGTGAGTTCTGTACTTTGCCTCAGTAAGTAGATCATAAGGTCTTAGAGGGCAATGTTAATATTCCCTGTATAGGCTAGTAATATTTTGAGCATACTAGATATGTGACGATATTCTCATTTTATTCTTAACTGTAAATATTTTTATATGAAACATGGCAAAAACCAACAGCAAGAAAGCATCAGTGAACAATAATAATATTAGCTAACATCTCTTGAGTACTATGTGGCAGTCACTTTTAACTGCTTTGCATGAATTATTTAATCCTTCCAACACCTCTTTGATGTAGGTAGTATTATAATTATTTCTCCTTTACTGATGAAAACACTGAGGCACAAATGGTTAAGTGGTGGGCCCAGTGCCACACGATACATAAGTGGTGCAGCCAAAAGTTGAACTCTGATCCTGGGGCTCCGGAGCCTAGGCTTTCAACCACAACTGTGTGCTGTCTCTAAAGATGGAGAACAAGTTGGAGGATGTGGAAATTGAAGGATTTGGAAAATGCAATTTTTTCTCACTTTTCATAAAATCGTCCCCCTGGAGGATCAGTAATCAAAGGTGACGAGGAAATTGGATGTGCGCCTTCCCCTCTAACACCAGCGCCAAATAAACATCTTCTACCCCAGTACGCAAGCAGACAGCTTGTTGGAGTTCAACAATGCAGTATGAAATAACAGTATGAAATAACAGTATGAAAGGCAGTGAAAGAATATAGGCTGCTGAGCCCTGTTTACTGCACCAGAGAGAAGGGAGTTCTATATGCCACAAGAATAAACACAAATGCCCTTTAACCATTTCTTCCCGGTGGTTTTTCCATGACAAATACCTTGCCTCAAAACTTTAGGATTATTTTACGTCTCTGCCTTACCCTGAGATGAAACTATACTGAGATAAAATGATAGATCAGTCTCTCACATACACAGTTCTGTGTGTGAATCTGCGGTGTGCTTACTCAGTCATTTATTTCTTCAACAACTATTATCTGACTGCCTTCCTATACCGGACATGATTGGGGCTACAAAGACAAACAAGACAAAATTCCTGCTCACACAGAACTCACAGTTTAACCCTAAAGGTAGACAACAGACATACAATTGCATGGAGAGGGAAAAAAATAAATAAAAGTCTCTCTTACACGAGTGAAATATAACCCTGTCCCTACAAACGTTCATTCAAACATTTATTAATTCCGCAAGCATCTATAAAAAATATAGTATGCACAGGGTGCTTTGTAAATGATAATTTTCTTCGATAAAGTATGTCCCACAACTGAACATAGCTTCTCAGACATACTTGACCATCATAGAGTAGCATAGAACTGTTGGCCTACCCGGCTCCAAACCCAAAGGTCGGCTTATATTGAACTGTACTTATACTGGGCCATCATCCCATACTGAAGAATATTATAATAAACACTTCTATAAAATCTGTCCCCAGATTTACAGTAAGTATATTTGCATGAAAGCCTTTCTGGGGAGGCCTGGGAGAAACCCCCTGGTTGCATATAAGGAATAGTGGTGCTTCTTCTAGATATCTAGTCTACTTTGACTACATGGATATTATGTCCATCATAAGTGATTCTTATCGTAGCTAGCTGATAGAATACATAAGTCATTATTTACGAATCCCTCCTCACCATACCTTATTCAACTACTCCTACTGGTCTACCCAAGCATGTGCAGAGGACCTCATGTCAGGCACATTTTGTGCACGGTTCCTTGTATTTGTTCTGTGTTCACTTTCCCTTTGCTTCAATTTTTATTTATCTTGCACTTATCTTTTCTTGCAATAATGTACACTTCTTTGTGAATGACTTCTCTCTTGTTAAAAGTGAGATTTGGTGGAGAGATAAGTAACTTGATATCTAGCTAGCTAGATGACAGATAACAATGAAAGAAAGAGAGAGATGGCAGGTTGTTTAACAGTCTTTGAATTTGATACTTTGCATCTATCACGGCTGATGAAAATGTCACCTCTTTATGGCTTTTAGTCACCGCTGTCCTCTACTCACATGTGTCCTTTAATGCTAACCCACTAGACACCTACACTGCAATAAGTCCCTTTGATTTTCCCTTGTGCACGCCTCTCAGAAACTCCCTTTTCTCTCCAACCCCATTTCCTCTGTCCTTGTCCAGATCCTATGGCTGAGTGAAGGCAGCCATTCTTCCAAATATCCTTGTAGCAAATTCAGATTGGGGCTTCTGCCCCACTTGCAGTGATTCCCACGGCGACTTTTCCATGATACACTCCCTTTCTCCATTGGAGTAAATGGGTCCCGTGCTGTTGTATACGTGTTCTGAATAGTTGCTGCCAATTTCTTGCTTGACCTTACCTCCATGGCCACAGTATTTGACTAGAAGGACTGCGTAACACGTAGAAAGGTATCTGGCTGCAAGGAACCAAAATTGTTTAATAGTAGCTTAAGCAAATAGAGTTTGTTTTTCTCACATAATAAGAATGCTGGAGGTAGGCGGTTGCTCACGTTAGTAACGGTGCCTCAAAAAATTAAGAACTATAGTCTTTGCAATTCCCCTGACATTTCCACATTCATTGCAATTCGTGGTCACTAGTTGGCTACTACGGCTCAAAGCATTATATCTATTCTAAGGGCAAGAAGAAAAGCAGAAGGAAAATGGATCCCTATCCTGCCCAATCCCTTTCATCAAGAGAGCCAATAGGTTTTTAGAAACTCTTACCGTACAGGAATCTCATTGGAATGGAGTAGGCTTTAAGAATATCTCCAGTGGCAAACAGAAAAAAGAAAAAAACACAGAATGAGATTGTAATGCTTGGCTTAAACTAATGATTGGTTGCATGATTTTGGGCTCACTATGCCCCTAACAGACTCAGGGTTCTGTCATCAAAAAAGAAGTTGAAACTAGGTATTGCATAGGCAGGTGAGCCCCAAAACTGTCAGCATCCCAACCTGTGGCCTCACTGATTTTTCCACAGGTAAGCACATGACCCAAACCCAACCCACAGAGACCTTACACAAGATTTTTGAAACTCTCTGGCAAGACAGCTATCTATAGTCACAGATTAAGCTGAATAAAGAATGTTCTGAGAAAAGGAAGCTAACATAAATAGAAATAAAACCATGAGATAGAACATTCAACCGACACTCAGGGCACTGATTCTTATAGAGTCATTGTTAAGGCCAGTTTACATCTACCCTTGAGTATGGAATCCAATCAGTTCTCTATTATGTTCAAACTAGATCAAGCTCGATTTCTATGCCTTGCAACCAAAGAAAGACTCTCGACTAACCTATTTCTTGACATGTTTCCCTACTTCAGTCAGTGCAGCACTGAGCCTGTACAGTTGTTTTTATCAAACATAAATCCAGTGATGCCACCAGTTTGAAATCTGTGATGATTTCCTCATCACCCACAAGATGAAGTTCAAACATTTGTTATATTAAAAGCTTTTTGTAACCTGCCTTAGAGATAGCACACAAATCTGTGCTTTGACCATATAAAACTTTAAATACTCTAAAATGTGCCTTCACTTTCATGCCATTATCTCCTTTATCTGAGATGTTTTTCCCCATGTTGTCCAACTAGATAACTCCAATTAATTCCTCACGACCCAACTCAGCATAACCTGCCTCTATAGCTTCCATTGACCTACATAGGTACATTTACACCCAAACATACATATATCCATCTGCAAAAAGTCTCACTCATGTCCTTTTCTCAGGTCTAATAGTCCATTTTACATATCTTTATTACAACATGGATAGCATTGTAGCATAATTCCTCCCAACTAAGTGTGAGTCCTGCAAGGTCAGGGACTGAGAAAATTCAGTGAGTGTTTGTTTAATTAAAATAAGTGAAATATTTGCACAAGTGGAGGAAGAAAGGAACGCCAAAAATCGTCTGAGTTTTTCTCTCATTTGGCTTATAGTCAATTAAATTCCTCCGTGTTTTTTTCTTGAACTGTTATTATAGTCACCTCCCATCTTGTAATAATGTTACTGATAATTTATATTTTTATGATCATGTCTGTGCATAATAATATGTTTACACACAATAAACCTGGTCTTGTGTTTTAGCTTAGTTTTACAGATATAAAATATTTTGATGATTTGATTCTATAATTGGAAATTATCTTCCCATACTTACGTAAAGCATTTAGAATTATCACTTCTATATTTCCACAACATGTATTGATAATGTGTGGAGAAGGGTAGAATTTAGAGTTGTGTGGGGCATCTAGTAGGACCTTTATACAAAGTTGACGTTGATCTATTGACCAACAGTCTTTGAGCCTAATTATTATAATTTTTTAATTGAGGCATAATTGACATAAGCCCAATTTTTTTTAATCTTACCATGAATCTATCTAAACAGAGTTTCATCCAAGTCATAGTTCTTTTTTTTTTTTTTTCCCAAGCCATGGTTCTTAACTTTGTTCTCAAGAAACCAGTAATTTTGGAATGAGATTGAAAATACGTACGTAAATGTACTTATTTTAGAGATGAAGAAATGTAGCTTCAGAAAAGCTATGTGACTCATGAAAGTTTGTAGAACTGATAAGTAGGAGAGTTGCATCAGTTTTCTGACAATCCAATGATTGTTTAATTATACAATAACCACCTCAATGCAAACTCTATCAAATGTCCTACTAAAACAAAACACTGTACCTGTAGCATTTTTTTCTATCTACCACTCCACGAAGCTCATTTAAATAGGAAATGGTATTTCTTTGGTATGATTTGTTTTCAATGAACCCATGGAATTTCTGAACAATCACGGCTTCTTTTTCTACATGCTCACCAACCATCTGTTAATAATCTAGTTTAATCCTGAATGTCTGTTCTAGTTATCCAAGACGCCTCTAGTCAGAGTGTTTGCTCAGCTTCTTATAACCCTCAAAACTGTAAGGCTTCTGTAGATTTTTTGTGCTTGGAAACACTTTTGTTCAGGAGCTACATGATCCAAGGAGGCTGAATATGACTAAGGAGATACCAGTGAACAAGCTTAACAACCACAATTCTTTTTCCTTTTTTAATCTGGAAAATATTCCCTTCTCAGCTATTGTCCTGAGTGGCTTCAGAATTACTATATAAAAAGGGCTTACGGGCAAAAATCCATTTTGGAAGAGGAGGACTACATGTTTGTCGTGAATTTGCATGCAGACCAAGTTCACTGTTTTTGCATGCAAATGTTTTGATTTAGATTGTTAAGCATTTGGTATGTTTGGAGGGTATGTTATGGAGATTGGGGTAGGGAACTAAAACACTGCCCCCAGCCACCTTTGGTGTTGTCACTGGATCCTGGCCAGTTACTTCACATGCCTGAATTCCTATCTCATCCAAGTGACATGCTTGCTTTGCAGTCAATAAGACCAAGGACTGAACAGAAGCCTGCTAATTGTCCAGACCACTCATGTCTGGTTGCCAATTGGCAGTTTCCCCTGGAACAGTAGTACATTGCTCAGTGAGAGAAGTCATTGTAGACCAACCTGAGACGTTTCCATCCCCCAAGGGGAGCACAGCAGAGGGACTCAAAGACTTTGCCAACCAGAAGTCTGAAGACTTAATTTCTCCAGGGAGGAGCAGCCTGCTGTTCAAGCCAATAAAATCACAAACCAAGAAATCCAGACTATAAAATACCTCTTCATAAAATTCACACTGTGCTGGAGGTAAGGATTAGATCTATCTTGAAATCTCCTCATTTTGGTTGCCGATGAACGGAAGAAGAAGAGGAGGAAGAGGATGAGGAACGTGAACAAGAGCAAAAACAAGGGGAAAGAAGAAGAGGAGAAGAAGTGGAATGAGGAGGGGGAGGAGGAAGGGAAGAAGAAGGAGAAAGGGGAGGAGGAGAAGGGAGAGAAGGAGGAAGGGAAGGGGAGGAGAAGGGACAGGGGAGGAGGGGGAGGAGAGGGGACAGGGGAGGAGGGGGTAAGCCACATAGTTATTGTACATTGCATAGACACACACACCCTTACACATGTACCTACAACCTTGATTTAGCGAGGAAACCAACGTAAATATAGGACCCTTGTTTCTCAGCTGTCAGGGCAATGGGGCCAAAGATTATCGCTCAGTCTAAACCAATCTCCTAAACTTAAAAGCTTAAAGGCATTTCCTTCGTTTGTTATTGTCAGGGCCAACTCGGGGCGGGGCAAGGCCCTAGGCAAGTATTGTTCTGTGTGCACATTCATAATGAGATCAAGTTAACATAATATTTCGAATGCTGGAATTCCTTTCTTTTGGAAAGGAATATAAATAAAATGTCACCTCTAAGATGGGGACAGTGAAGACCTAGGAAGGGGAAAGACTCAAGGTCTGATTTCGTCTGATCTTGGTGATGTTAGGATGAGGTGGTTAGACTGCATTGTCTGCATGTGGATCAATGGTATTTGTCTCTTGGTAAACCAATTCCCTTCTGCTTTAGAAGCAGTCTCTCAAACACCAAAGTTGGAGTGCCCCTAAAATGGTAATTTCATACTCTCTAGGGGCCATCCCAGACATGACCTTTAAAACACAATTAAAATAGCCAGCCATTTCCACATTTTTCCAGGACTCAGAAATTATGTTGTTTAATTAAATTTATCAGTAGCTAAAGGGAACGGTCCCCCAGTCATCGTTTACTTGTTTCTAATAAAATTTATAGTTAATTATTTTAACTTTTTTCTTATTTTTTCTTTAATTTCTGAAACTGTTAATATAGTGGAAGGCTATCAAACTCAAGTTTGTGTAGGAATAGTTTAGAATATTCTATTGCCTGGATAATTACTAACAAGAATGTTATTAGCCTGCAGTGAAGGGAAGCTGTTTCCCCAGTGTTAAGTCAGGACTATTTTCAGAGCTTTCCTTAATGTGGAAACTAAAGAATTAGCAGTAAAACCTTAGAGAAGCCTTTCAATTCTCAAAACATATTTTTAAATTTTTTTGTTTTTTGTCTACCCTGTAGGTTTGCCCACAGAGTTAAACATTTGGAAAAACATTTTGCAAAGAAAAATGTGAAATGCATGTTCATGGGAAATGGTACTTAAGAGCTACTCTTTAAGAGTGAGATGTTTATCGAAATAAGGGAGCCTAATTGTCAAAAATGATGGGAAACAAATGTGAAAAGTCCTGTGTTTGGAACGCAGGCTACACGGAACACTTAAAAAATCAAATGCTGTGTTTCAAAAGAAGAGGCATAGTTTTAGAAGTTGCCATCTTTTGGAAAAAGTGTTCAGTTTAGGGATAAAAAAAAAAAAAAAAAAGAACATGGCTGACAAGGGACGTGGAATAAGAAACAAAGAACATAGGTGCCAAAGTTCTCTTCTCTGAAACATTGGGTCACCACTTGAATATCAGTCTACCTTTTCTATAATATTCAGTGACATCCCAGACCAGCCCTGCTGAAGACATATACTAAAGAGGCTGATAAGTGAGAGCTGCTGGAGATGCGACAAAATTCTCTGCGAAGATGAGATGTCTAGCACTGCTTGTCTAAATTCTCAGTATCTGCAGGGGTTTATTATTAGTTTCCAGAGCATCTAGACTAGAGTTTCTCAAACTAGTGCTATTGACACTTGAGGAAGCTAATTCTTCGTTGAGAGAAGACCGCCCTGTGCTGTTTAGCACAGTAGGCTGTTTAGCAGCAACCAGCTACCCTGGCCTCTATCCACAAGATGCCAGTAGCAGCTCCCACCCTGCAGTGACAACCAGAAATGTCTCCAGGCATTTCCAAATGTCCCTGAGAGGGACGAGGTGTAGGAAATTGCCCCTGATTAATATCTGCTGCTCTAGAGGATAAAACATTGATTAGGATTCTCAGTCTGTATTGTGTATTTGCGAGTGCATTCAGCAAAGATGTAAAATTCATGAGGACAGAATAACCCTGGTCCCCACCAAAAAGGTCGTAAGTTGAGGATCCCTCTATTCTTGTCAGGTAATAAGGATTGCTTCTGGTCCTTCCACAGAGTTTGGTTCCAGCTGTATCCTTTGTCACCGGTATGACCAAGAACTTGTTGTCTGACCTTTCAATAAGGCTTCGTTTTCCTCAGTGCAAAATGGGGTCCGTATCTGCCTCAAAGGATTGTTGGAAGGATCAAATAAAAAGCTTATCTTAACACTCACACTGGACGTCACCTAGCCAATCACCATCTATTATTGCCTGGCACAATTCATATTCAGGTGCAATGAAGCAGATCGGTCAACTTTTTATTATTTTAACCACTAACCCGATCAGCCTTGACAGATCTCATTAACTGGAACATGTTTGAATAATCATACAGGAAGACCTACAAATAATTAGAGCTCTTTCCAGCTTGTATTTTGACTTGCCTTTAGTTACCCTCATGATGGATGGGTATTAGTCACTTGCTGCTGTGCCATCAGCCCACAGTTTTTGTTTTCAGTGGGAGTGCCCAGTAAAATAGTTAACATCAACTTAACTGCAGTTTGACAAACCACAGAGTCGTTTCAATAAACACACAGTGTGCTGAGCTGTGTGCACTTAGGAATGGGTGAATGTTGACCAAGAAGATCCTATTTGGGGGTCCACCTCATCATAAGGCAGGCACAGTCTTCCCCTGAAATCATGGAGCAGTTGCTATTACTCAAAGCTTCACCTTAAATAGAAATACACCTGCCAGAGGAGAGAGGATGGGAAGGACTCACAGCAGGTAGGAGCAGACCACGATTCAAGTGACAGGAGGAAACAGGCCCTTCTGAGGTGGTCCTTGCTCATTTTTGCTGAAATTTTCCCAAAGACCGTGCTGCTCAGGATTGTGCAAGAGGACCAATGATTACTATGAGAAGCAAAATATTCTTCTTTACAAAAGCTTTCCAGAGGGATTAGAATGTTTATGACACTTGGAGACTACCCAAGCCAGTGTAAATTCCAGCACAGCATGGAGAAGTGATCAAGTTTACAACCTGTGGTCTACACATTGGGCAAGCATGCCAGATAGCTCCCCGAGAGTGGCATTACCTGGAAAGCTCTTCGGAGGAGTCTACAAGGGACAGATGATTCCTCGTCTACAGTCACCTCTCTAGGGAAGAATCCCTGCTTTAACCAGCTGTGCAACCTCAGGAAACCTCCCCCAGAAAGATGTCTGAGGGCTTCACCTTGGAGTGCAGCTAACCCAAGAAGTAACTGCTATCCACCCCGCTCTTTCCAGCCTCATCTCCGGCTCCAGAAGTTGGTGCCTACTCACCTGGGTGGACAAGACCCTTATAGCAGCAAGAAACAGAAATACAGCTCCCATCAGCATAGGCCAAATACAAAATTATTGATTCAATGAAAGAAAAGAGTTGACTCGGGAAAAGAAGACTCTCAATCAAATGAGAGAATACAAGCCCAAGCTCCTCCCTCATGGTGTGAGTGCGCAGTGAGCATTTCTCTGAAGAAGCAAGACTGCTGTTCTGGGCATCCAGAACCATAGATGTCTACCCCTACATTCAGTAACTTCCCACAAGGAATCTTGATGCATAGCAGTATTGGTGCTTTGGATCAGGCCCACTGCCTGCTCTGGTAAATAAAGTTTTATTGCATACAGCCAAGTGCATTCATTTACGCATGATCTATGGCTGTTTTTGCCCAGCAATGGCAGACTTAAATAGTTTGCTATAAAGATCGTGGTGTCGACAAAGCCTGGGTCTACTGGCTGACTCTTCCCAGAAAAAATGTGCTCACTCCTGCTCTAACTAATTCTCTCAGAGATTATCTCGACTTAAAATCTGGCTTGAGTAAATCCAAAATGGTTACAGGTTTGACAAACCTTTCCAGTCCCTAAATGTTTTCTTTGAAAGAAAATTGGTTGTGTATTTATTCCTGTACGTTCCCTGAGACATCTACTTGTTTATACCCCCTATTTTGAACGGCTAAAACCATGAGGCTACATGTTTACATTTTTAAACTTGTTTTGTATTTGGTAGGTTTGATCATGTATGAACCCCAAATAAATAGGCTTCCCATCACCCTAAGTAGGTAAGAGTCATGCGTATTATTGTTAGAATTCCCCACTTCAACTCTTTTTCTTCCCTTTAAATAATCAACTAATCTCAAATGATAAACAGATTAAAAAAAGGTCCTTTCATACATTTAAATCTCTTGCAAAATCCATAAAGTCTGGACAAGATTTGACTGAAACAAATGTTTTTATTCTTGCTGATTTAATTATTACTGATTAAAATAGATCTTATTTTTCCCTGGGACTTGTCTACAACTCAAGATTTCAAAAGGGACTGGTCCTAAAGATGCTGCAAGGGACTTCCTTTCAGTCTACGTTTTCTCTCTGTAATTGCTAAAATTGCCCGGCAATCAAACTGGACTATTAGTTCATGAGAATTCTTGTGGGTTTTGTAACGAGCTCGATAGTCCATGCCCCCATTTCTTCTTACTTGTCCTCATATTCTATGACTTAACGAGAAAACAGAAGGAGGTAAAAAAAAATAATAATAATAACACAAAATAAAATAATAAATTAAATTATATAGGAAGAACATTCTATCCTTTTTTGCCTGTAAAAATTTTCTTGATGCTATAGTTTAGGTGATTAATGGTTTTTGTACAATGGTAAAACTTAACTTGAAAAAGCTACTTCAAAAACAACCAAGTAATGAGCAAACACATTTGTTGAGGGCCTGCTATATTCAAGCAAAGCACTGTTTGGGATAGTGGTGGTTATAAGAATGTCTAACACAACATCATCCCTCAACCTGCTCCCCAATCCACAAGGAAGATAAACAGACAGATACACCCCAAATCGCTTTGATGGAGGAAAGGAAAAGTGCTATGGGAACGCAGTGACAAGAACAATGAATTCAAAGTAGGAAGGAGGAAGGTGCTTAGAAAATGTTCCCCGGGGAACACGCATTGGAATTCAATCTTACAACCTCTGATATGTGTGTGAAAGGGTGTGATGAGAGCTCTGGTTTACTGTACTTCGAGGAGAGATAATACCATGAACAAAGGCAAAGAGATGTGTGTTCCCCTTTTAATCACCTACCGTATTGCAGTGGAAATTACTTGTTCATGGGTCTGCCTCTGCCACCAAATTTTCAGTCCCTAAGAAGGGGCCACATCTTCTCTATCACCTGTGAGGCTAGACCTTCCCATGTAGGTGCCCCTTGAATTCAGCAATCCCGAATCGACCCTGTGATTCAATCTGTTTCTTATTTAACTCATTTCGGTTGTAATTCACGTTTTCCAAAATTCAAACTTAAAAAAAAAACACTGTAAATTCTAATCCCTGCTTAAATCTCATCAGTTTACAGGGACCCTATATTTATCCTCTCGGTTCCTCAGTTTTCTAATCTACCAATTGGGAAGGGGGGCAGGGTACACCGCGGAGGAAGAGTAATAACACATTACAAAGATCACGATAAATGAGACAGTACCTATCATGATAACATACCTAACTCCATGTTAGACGCAGTAGCTAATTAATTTGCCTTCATTTCTTTTCTCTTAAAATGAAGGGCAGTAAATCGGTTTTCCACATGCTCAATAGTAACATAGAATTTTCTAAAACTGTCCCAGGGACCTCTTTCCCCTGTGAGCCCTTTTAAAAGTATTCCATAGTTGAATGCATTTGGGGACGTTGGTACCATAGCCCCCTCCTGACCGGTTACAGGGCACATGAGCATAGTAAAGGCTCAAGTAAATCTTACAGTAAACAAGTCTGTTTAGCTTTATTTATTCCAATGTCCTTCAAACTTATTTGATCACAGACTTCGTCCCCATGATACTTGATACATGACAGCATTCATCAAGACGTACTTTATGAACTCAGGTCTACAGAGAACATTCTTGGCTCACCACCGTCATTCTACCGCCCACGTCCCAAATATTCTTGCCCTTATTCACATGTTATTGCATAAGGAGACATCTCAGGAAGGTAATTTTTTTGATTGTTCGTTTGTTTTGTTTGTTTTTTGGCTCCGAATAGCTAGCTGTTTTCCTAAGTCATGTGTCCTGTTTTCTTAAGCATGACTTAAATAGTCCTCCTTCCACTAATATTGAGCGTTTTTTCAAACCAAAGCAAAGTAATTAAGGACCATGTAATTTTAAGGTTTATAGTTTCTCTCTCTCTCTCTTAAATCTGCGCTATTTGGGTTTATGCATTTATTTTTAACGCAAAGATTTAAAAAAGCTCCAGGAAAATCTCCTTAATGACCCACACCACCCATGGCTATCTGGGCTTCTCATTTCGACCCCCGCCACTGTCACTGAAACCGACCCAACACTGTTATCATTTGTCATTCAGCACTCGCTAATGTGTCTATGTGAGGCTCAGCCCTCTTTCACCAGTGTTTCCCTTTTTGCTTATTTTACTTTCGCTATTATCCACTAGTCCCAGCCTGAGGATATTTTCATCTTGCAAAAAAAAAAAAAAATATGCATAATAATGATGCCTCTCCTCTTGCATTGTGAAATCAGAAAATTAGAAATATCTCTTTCATAAGCTCAAAACTCTAGGTAAAAAAAATGCCAGAAAGCTTTAATGAAAAGTAGCAAAAAAAAACAATAGTAAATTAGCCCAAAATGTACAAATGTATGTTTGAAAGTTTGAAAAATACTTTCACCTTCTCGTTTCCCTGCTAGTGTTCCACACAGGATTCTAAGTCCCCCAGCACTGAGGTAACATCCAACTTACCTTTTTACCCCCAGGACTTACGGTAGTGTCTTGTGCACGGGGTATTTGTTCCCAAATATTATTTAGTGAACTGAACTTACTTTTTTATTATTTTTCGTTAATGTTTATTTATTTTTGAAAGAGAGAGAGAGAGAGTAGGGGAGGGGAAGAGAGAGAGGGAGACACAGAATCTGAAGCAGGTTCCAGGCTCAGAACTGTCAGCACAGAACCCGACGCGAGGCCCGAACTCACGGACCACGAGATCATGACCTGAGCCGAAGTCGGATGCCCCAACCGACTGAGCCACCCAGGCGCCCCTGAAGAGTAATGAATTCTAATTTTATATCAACTCTCTGAGTCTTTACATGAGCAGAATCTGAGTAAATCAGTAGAAAAAAAAAAAAAGTGGCCCATATGCCCTGAAACTCAAATCATTTTTAATACTTAAACACCCAAAGAAAAAGACAAAGAACGTTTACCTTTGTGTTAGAAATTCTCTCCGTTTGAGGAATAACATCTTGATTATCCAGAACTTACAACCGGGTGTTAGCTTGCTCTTCTCGGCTTCAGGACAAAAGGGTGGGAAAGCGAGAAAGAAAAGACAGGAGGAGAGAGGAAGATGGAGAGAGAGGGAAGAAGGGAGGGAAGTAGGGAGGGGGAATGAGGAAGCCAAGAACAAAGGAATGAAGGAAGGAAAGGAAGGGGCTGGGATCCAGGTTGCTTATTTACTTCAAACAACTTTGACAGTTTGTTCCCAAGCGAGTCTAATTTAGGTTGAACTCCCATCGGTCTTCCTCAAGCTTCAGTACTGCATAGTCACCTTCAAAAGGGAAAATTTTGATGGTGAACTTACCTTTACCTTTAATCCATTATCAACAAAATTCAACAGGGAATGCCAAAATAAAATAAGTAGAGGAAATAATATCAATGAAGTTTTCAATCTTGCACTTACATTTGCTTCTGCATTTATTGCTACTGAACTTTTACAAGTTTCCTTGTCAAACACAAGCAAGAAAGATCCTCAGGGGACATTTCCTCACAGTCTGAACCTCGTGAATAAGGCACTGACTGCCTCTGCTGCTCTTTTCACTTGAAGGTCTGTCCTATTTGCCAAGGGAAGGCCCGAAACTCCCATTCCTTCTCTCTAATCAGTTATAGTAAAACCATCTTTTGCCTGGCATTCCATGATATCATTTTGCCTCCACATAGCCAAAAGAGTTTATTTATGTAATAAGTCACCTCCTATTATTTTCTTCATTACTCTGTAACAAAGAGTGCTCAATTTCACTTTTATGGTGTCCAATCAAAATCTCAATTTCTTGACTAATTTAAGAACATTTCTGTCATTATGGCAGAATGCCATAGCTGGCAAAAGAGGGATGTCTTGGGGCGCCTGGGTGGCTCAGTCGGTTGAGTGTTGGACTTCGGCTCGGGTCACGATCTCACAGCTTGTGAGTTCGAGCCCCCCATCAGGCTCTGTGCTGACAGCTCGGAGCCTGGAGCTTCTTCAGATTCTGTGTCTCCCTCTCTCTCTGCCCCTCCCCCACTCGCATTCTGTCTCTCTCAAAAATAAATAAACATTCAAATAATAATAATAATAAAGAGGGATGTCTTGGTGGGTCAATCGGTCTAAGTACCCAACTCTTGCTTTTGGCTCAGGTCATGATCTCGGGGTTTGTGGTTTCGAGCCCCACATCAGGCTCTGTGCTAACGGTGCAGAGCCTGCTTGGGATTCTCTCTCTCTCCCTCTCTCTCTGCCCCTCCCCTGCTCATACTCTCTCTCTCTCTCTCTCTCTCTCTCTCTCTCAAAATAAATAAAAAATAATTTTAAAAGATTACTTAAAAAAACTAGCAAATGAAATTCATCTTAATGACTACTTTGACACAATGCTGTTTTGACATTAGACTGGACAAAGAACATTAAGAATTAAATATTGAGGCACCTGGGTGGCTCAGTCGGTTGGGCGTCCAACTTCAGCTCAGGTCATGATCTCACAGCTCGTGAGTTCAAGCCCCACATCAGGCTCTGTGCTGACAGCTCAGAGCCTGGAGCATGCTTTGGATTCTGTGTCTCCCTCTTTCTCTCTACCCTCCTCCGCTCATGCTTTGTCTCTGTCTCAAAAATAAATAAACATTAAAAAAAATTTTTTTTAAAAGAATTAAATATTAAGTCCTTAGATGATCCTTCAGCATTGATACTAGGAACCCAAATGGAGACCCTGAATCTATACAGCAGTGTTTAGGTTATCTGGCCCACAATACATGTACATTGTTTAATTCAGTGAAGTGAAAATACAAAATGAAAAAAAAAAAGTTCTCATAGAATTTGTACACACTGAATAAAACAGAATATTCCAATTTGGAAAAAAAATACTTTTATAGATCTACTGTCTTGAACATTAAATTTATCTTTAAAATAATGATCCTTATATTTTTGGACATTTCAATTATCAGAGCAACTCTTGATTAAACTGGCTTTATTTTCCAAGATAGAGTTTGGGGGTAGGAGGTTGGTTGATTTTTAAGTTTTTATCAAATAATGTAATTAAAGATGTTTTCCCCCTTAAACTGTTGCTTATTTTTTTTTTGATTCTTTAAGTTTATTTATTTATTTTGAGAGAGAGAGAGAGAGAGTGGGAGGAGCAGAGAGAGGAAGAGAGAGAGAGTCCTAAGTAGACCCTGCAGTGTCAGTGTAGATCCTAGATGCCAGGCTTGAACCATTCAACCATGAGATCATGACCTGAGCCAAAACCAAGAATTGGAGGCTTAACCCACTGAGCCACCCAGACTGTTCAAAATATTGTTTCATCTGAAATTTTAGTTTATCAACACTCTCCACTTGTCAAGAGTTTTGTTTTCTTTTTTCCCCTAGTGGTTTCCAGTTGCCAAGACTTGTAATTCAGTTTCTAAGTAGTAAAAGACCTGATAACAAGAGACCTGATAACAAGAGAGCTCATTGTAACATGTGTAACATTTTCTGTAATTATTTTGTTCTTCTTGTAATAGTTTGTTTTTTTTTAATCAGTTTGTAACTAATAGAATTTCTTTCTCTCCCTCTTTTTTTTTTTTTTTGATGACTAAAAATTTTCCTTTAAAAGTCATATTCCTTAAGGGTTTTATATTGCTGAACATTTCCTTTTTGTTTCCAACTTGGATGTTTCAGTTGGTGGTGTAATCATTCTTTAAGGAAACTATCACTTTATCTAAACATGTCATCATTCAAAATGTCCCTGTCGTTTCAATACACAAAGGACTGAGAGTAGAACAAAATATCAATATGCAGTGAAAGAACTATGTGAGTATTTGGAATCTGGTTTTCCTTTGCAGAAAAAGCAAGTCTGCTATCCAGAACACCACCCAGATAGTATCAAATCACATTAACTAACCATGTGGACCCATTCCAAAAAACCAATTTCAGAGTTACTGGGTTTTCTGACTTTGAGCAAGATAATGTCATTTCTATTGAAACGATTTACTGAAATTCAAATTTAATGCAGCCTGGACTATGGTCATTACCCATAACTACCTAGAGTTATCTTGCCTTATGAAATCTAGCATAATTTCTGTTTTTCTCTGATATGACCAACTTTCCTTTCTGGGATGTTAATTTATAGGAAATGGTATATTTAGAAATAAATATGAAAGTATCCTTGAGGCATGAAAAACTTGCTCCTCTCGAGGGTTTTCTCGCTTGGTGGTACTGGGTTGGTTTGTTTTCTTCTTATTCCCAGAGTTAACACAAATCAGCAGTTTGTAACGCCCTAATTGCAACCAAGACCAAAAACTTAATGCCAATAATACCAATAAAGCAACTTGAAGAAAATCATTAAATACTAGGCTAGCTATTAATGATGATAATCATAATAATGGTATTTCATGCCTCTGTAGTGCCTTTACTCTGAGCATCTCAGAGGACTTTATGGATAAATGCTTTGATCTTACCCAAATAAATCTGACTTTTCATTTATATGCACTTCTGTAAAGTTGCTTCAAATCTCAACATTAATCAAAAACACGGAATCTCTCAATTTTAACATTTCAACACTTAGTTTATTTAAAGAATACCTGTGCCTTTTTGATGTTCTAGAAACAGCTTGCTTCCTGGGAATTGATTATAGGTGTTATCAGAGTTAAACATCTATTATTGTAAGAGGTACCAGAATAAATATAGATATTTGCATCTCTTCTAGGTCAGGAATAGAAATTCTAATGACTTAGAAAAGCAAATCTTGGATAAATTTGTCTGATCTCCGTAAAATGTAGGCATTTCATTGTTGCTGTTTTTCCAACTTGAATATCTGAGTAGGAGAATTCTTCATATTTTTAAAAAAAACACACACACACACACACACACACACACACAAACTCCTTGGGTTTTATGGTGGTCTGCCATATTGTAAGATACTCCAGAAGTGAGAGTACTCTATGAATAATACTTTTTCCTTTGCTCTATGTGGATCTTTCCTGATAGAAAAGGGCAGCTTTACCAAAGGGTACATTTTGATCTGTGGTAAAAGCATAAAGTAGCTAATGGTCTCCTGATAGAATCTATACTCAACTTCCCCAGGTTCACTCATGAGCAATCCCAAACATTTGGCTTGGTCATTTAGCCAGTGTTACATAAACAACAACAAACCCCAGTACCCAGTAGGATTACTGAAAGCACTAAAAGAGTTAAAGACTGAGGAAGTTCCTAACATGATGCCAGGCATCTATGACTGCTTATGAAGCAGGGGCATGATCCCACTGAAAATTAAATTAAAACAAAACAAAACAGAACAGAAAACAGACTGAAATAATAACAGAAAATTCAATTGCTATCTTACGACCAGGTCTCTTAACCTGGGGTCCATGAATAACCACCTCTGTAGACAGCTCATAAGCAAAATTGGAGATAAATCTGTACATGGGAATTCTTCCAGAGTCCATCCCTGTCATCAGAGATTCCAAAGAGTCCCTGACCCAACAGAGTTCAGATACCACTGCCTTACAGTGATAATAGTGTTGTCAATAGCAGTGACAGCATGAGAGGAAAACCTTCTCCCTCCTTCCCTACCCAGCACACCCTCACACATTCACTACAGGGGAGAAAAAAAGTTTTATAAATTGGAATACTTGATAATTTCGTGACTGATGTTGATACTTTCCTGGTGTTTTTTATTTGTAAATGAAAGTGTGAAGTCCATGAACCCTGCACTACTGGTCTCCCATTATCTGGACACACTAGCTTCATTGATGTGTTCTCTTTCTCCTTTTCTTCCTCTTCTACTCTTCTTATCTGTATATCCCCTTCCACTAATTTCTGGATACACAGAAGTCAAAATGTGGACATGCAGCTAGATGGTGACGCACAGTGTTTGTGAATCCCAGTGCCTGGGGTTTATGGAGTAGCTTTTAGTTTTAAAGCATTCACTGTGAGGTAGGGTATGATTCATTTGCATTTTGCAGATCAGAAAATGGAGCTCTGAGTGGTTAAATGAGTTGTCCAATTGTAGTCAGCTAGTACAAGACAGAGTCAGGGCCCAACCCTGCAAAGTCCCAATTCAAAATCTTATTCCTCCAACTGAGACCACTTTTCCCAAAGGGACACAGCCTGGCTGTCTTCCCCCACAATACTCCATAAAAAAGCGTTTCAAAATCAAATGCATCCTAATTAACATGGCTCTGAATTGGAAGATATAGAAGGTCTGAAAGACAACAACAACAACAACAACAACAACAAAACAACCGTTCAACTTTCTTACCCCACACGTGACCGGAAGACCCCACGTAAAACAAAAGTACCAAATGATGCCGAACTACACCAGTCTGTGTCTTTGAAAGTAACCCCTCACAATGGAGAGTTGGGGCAGGCAATAACTTTTTATCCCATTTCCCCTAACCACCAACCCAAAACGTGTATTCTGAGTGAATTAGCCACCACATGGAGGAGTTTTCTCTCATCTACCTGCTTTAGCTTATCAAAGTGTTTAGACCACATCGCTCTGGACCCAAACCCCCTCCTTAGCGTCAGTCCTCTCCTTGATGCTGATCTCCCCAAGGCTATTTTTCTACTACAGCCAAACCTACTATATTTTTTGCCAAATCCGTCTGTCTAAAATGCAGGCCAGGTGACATTAGCCCCCTGCTCAAAAACGCTTTATTGATGGTGACCCTACTACAGAATACTATCGAGGGCTTCTATAATCTGGACTTAAGCCACCTTTTCAATTTTGTCTTTCTATCCTGCCATACTGAAGATGGCAATTCATCATCATGTACCCCCCAGGCACATGTGTTCATTCAATGACTAGTTGTTGAATACCTACTGTGTACATGGACTCTGTTAAGCTCCAGGAATATCACAGGCGTGTGGTTCCTGACCTCATAGAGCTCATGGCTAAGTGGAGAAGACAGGCAATAAACAAGAAAATAACTGAACTGTGGGAAGGATTTCTAAGGAAAAAACATGATTCCTGAATACAGAAATGGGGATGGGACTTGTGGAAGAAAGAAAAGGATCTAGTCAAATAAGATAGTTGGGGACTACAATAGCTGAAGGTACAACATTCAAATAAGAGGAAGTCATCCCTGCAAACGAGCCTTCCAGATTGAGGGACCAGCATGTATGAAGAGCCTAAGATGGGAAAGAGCTTGCAGAATGGGCAAGAGGCCTGTCTGAATGGAGAGCAAGGGACCGGATTATAGCCTCCAATGAGGCAAAGTCTGCATCATGGAGGTCCTTAGACCCATGGAGAGAATTCGTTTTTTTACCCAGTGTAATAGTTTTAAGCAGAGAAGTGCCACAATCGGATTAATATTTTTTTTAAAAATCAAAGAGACATTGATAACCAAGATAAGCCTCTGTCTTCAAAGGGAACTATTCTATTTTCATAGAATAGTAATCATGCTGAAAAGCAGAAATTCTGAAGTATAGGGAAAAAAATGATACAGGCTGTTGTACGAGTATGTGTTTACTTCAGGTTTTCTGCTAACAAAAAATGAGACTAGAAAATTTTCGAAGATCCATTTTAGGCTTGAAACAATCCAAAGCCTATCCAGCCTGGAAGTATGATCTTGCATATTCTGTATGGAGACAAGGTGAAAGTCAGAGCTTTTAGGCACAACTTCAACTCTTTGGGCCCAAATCTATTGTAGGGGTCTGGGGGTAGAGGCAGGAATAGATTGTAAATACATTATACAGAATACATTACAAACCAAGCTCAGCCTGAATTTCAGAGCATGCAAACTCATGGTATTCCTAAGTAAATTCCATATATAAAATTAGCTAACACCTAAGGACATCTACCGTCTAAGAAAAGTCAGCAGAACCCCCTTAAATATCAAAAAGAGGAAGCCCACAGCATTCCCACCAATTTTGAGTAAAATCTGCCCGAGCTAGGATCAAATCCTTTATATGTTTACAGCCTGTCTCACATTAGAGATGCTTTTTTCTCTTTTTCAAGTCTGATGTAATCTTTCTTTCTTTCTTTCTTTCTTTCTTTCTTTCTTTCTTTCTTTCTTTCTTTTTTTTTTTTTTTTGACAAAACTGTGGAGTAAACCCTAGGAAAAACGTGCTATAGAAGCACGTTAACACCTAAGCAGGCGGTAGCATTGCCCCCTGAAGAATCTGGCCTTGTTTGCAGACCATTGAGGCCCTTTGAGGTTGCACATCGGCTTGCTCGCAGTTGGGCCTGAATTGTCACACGGCTGAAGACACAGCACGAGGTGTCTAACCCTTCTCTGGGACTGCTGTGCGGGCCGATGTCAACACCGCTGGCCTTGCTGCCTGGATTCTACATGATTTTCACTATTGACCCTCCAGTTCCTGTGGCTCTGAATCAATAACTTTTTGTTACTGAAGCTTCCCTTTAAAACACATGAGCAAGGTTAGAACGAGAGAGTGTGCTTTTTCTGTGTCTCAGAATGTCCTTGTTCCCCCGGTAGACCATGGATCCGGGACGTGGCTGTGAATGTTGGCGTGTGTGGAAACGGAAAAAGCAAACCTTCCCCACAACAGCTTAACGTGAATTAGAAAATGCACGAATCCAGAGCCCCGGCTTATCATTTGTGGTCTCTCTCGTGGCCAGTTCCAAATCTGCCTGAGGGGGGTCCCAGCAGCAGGCCCCCCAGCACGGTCCCCAAGGGAGTCACCTGCGATATAGTGATTAAGCGGTGTTTCTGGGGCTTTCTTCATGATGCTGACAGAGGATGTGACCCCCACTTAACTTCCTAACCTTTTCTTTTGATCAGATTCCCAGGTAGCTATAGCAATTCCAAACTGCAGCCCGTTGAGTTTGAAGATAGTACGAATAAGCCTCCGCAGCTGTGGCAGTATTGAAAGAAATTATTTCTTACCAGGCACGATGGGCTGCTTGGAACAGCCTCATAAGGCTTGACTAACAGTCTGGAGGCTGTGTTGGTGCAATACAGCTCTCGGTATAAAATAACACCCACCCAGCACAATTTGCTTAGAATCTTGCTCAATGATTACTTGCGGCAGAAGTCATTAAAGTGACTCTGAGGACGGGGCGCCTGGGTGGCTCAGTCGGTTCAGCGTCCAACCTCAGCTCAGGTCATGATCTCACTGTTCGTGGGTTCAAGCCCCGCATCGGGCTCTGTGCTGACAGCTCAGAGCCTGGAGCCTGCTTCGGATTCTGTGTCTCCCTCTCTCTCTCTGACCCTCCCCCGTTCATCCTCTGTCTCTCTCTGTCTCAAAAGTAAATAAACGGTAAAAAAAAAAAAAAAAAAAAAAAAAAGTGACCCTGAGGAAATCCATTTAAAAACTGATTCCACCTTTTTAGGACATGGTAAAGAATTTTCTCTAGCTTTGAAAGAGCTGGACTCCTTTCAAGTGCTATCGTCTCTGGCTGATACACCAAGCGGCTCGCGGTCGGTCAGGGAGCTCGAGGCGGCACCTGCTACACACGCTGCTTAGGAGCAATCCATCCGAGGAGACCACACTTCCCAGAGCAGTGATGTTGCTGCTCCTACGTATAAAAACCACAAAGCAACATCAGAGGCTTATCTTCCTTAGGAAACCACATAAAGATGGGCTGTGCTGTTTTCTAAGTGGAAAAAACAAACAGAACCATGGAAACGCAACGTTATCGAGAGCTAATGGGATTAGGAAAACAGATACCTTAAGTAATCAAGATGAATTCATTAATTTCAAAAATGTCCTTTGTTGAACATTGGTGAGCCTGTGTTTTAATAATGTAATACTTCGGTTCTTTCATACGGATACTTGGCAGAATATAAGGCTTTATATTTCCAACATTCTTTCTCTGGAGCCTGGCTGCTTAGGCGGAATCCTGGCTCTGTCACTTTTTAGTTGTTAAATTTAAGTCCCAAAGTTCACTATATCTGAGTTTCTTCTATGAGCTTGGGGGCAATTTTAAGAATCTCATAGAACTGATGGGAAGGTTAAATAAGTTAATGTACATAGAAAGCTAGAATGCTATGTGGCCCACCATAGGAAGAGCCGAATAATTTTAAAGTTCCTCTTGTTGCTATCCATTGCCATCTTCTTCTTCTTCTTCTTCTTCTTCTTCTTCTTCTTCTTCTTCTTCATCTTCATCATCATCATCATCATCATCATCATCATCATCTCTGTCTTCTTGGTGAATTCCCACAACAAAACAGTAAGGAGCTATGAGCAACGTGTTCTAATATAAAAATAAAAGAAACTAAGGCCCTTGAGGGAATGAATAACTGTATGAATAAATATTTAAATATTTAATTTTTTTATTTTTAAAAAGTGCTTTTTTATTGATTTATTTTTTAAGTATAATTTATTGTCAAGTTAGCTGACATGCAGTGTATACAGTGTGCTCTTGGTTTCTGGAATAGATTCCCAGGATTCGTCGCTTACATACAATATCCAGTGCTCATCCCAACAACTGCCCTCCTCCATGCCCATCATCCATTTCCCCCTCTCCCCCGCCCCTCCCACCAACCCTCAGTTTGCTCTCTGTATTTAAGAGAGGTTTGCCTCCCTCTCTGTTTGAAACTACTTTTTCCCCTTCCCTTCCCGCATGGTCTTCCGTTAAGTTTCTCAAATTCCACATGAGTGAAAACATATGATATCTGTCTTTCTCTGAATGACTTAGTTCATTCAGCCTAATACCTTCCAGTTCCATCCATGCTGTTGCAAATGGCAAGATTTCATTCTTTTTCATTGCCAAGTAGTATTCCGTTCTGTGTATAAACCATGTCTTCTTTATCCATTCTTCAGTTGGTGGACATTTGGGCTCTTTCCAAAATCTGGCTATTGTTAAAACATTGGGGTACCTGTGCTCTATGAATCAGCACTCCTGTGTCCTTTGGATAAATTTCTAGTAGTGCTATTGCTGGGTCATAGGGTAGTTCTATTTTTAATTTTTTTGAGGAACCTCCACACTGTTTTCCAGAGCAGCTGCACTAGTTTGCATTCCTACCAACAGTGCAAGAGGGTTCCCATTTCTCCACATCCTCGCCAACGTTGATTGCTTCCTGAGTTGTTACTTTTAGCCACTCTGACCAGTGTGAGGTGGTATCTCAATGAGGTTTTGATGATGATGTGATGTTGAGCATGTGTCTGTTAACCATCTGTATGTCTTCTTTGGAAAAGTGTCTGTTCATGTCTTCTGCTCATTTCTCCACTGGATTACTTGTTTTGGGGGTGTCGAGTTTGATTAAGTTCTTTATAGATTTTGTATATACTAATCCGTTATCTGATATGTCACTTGCAAATATCTTCTCCCATTCCATCAGTTGCCTTTTAGTTTTGTTGATTGTTTCCTTTGCAGTGCAGAAGTTTTTTATCTTGATGGGGTCCCAATAGTTCATTTTTCCTTCTATTTCCCTTGCCTTCGGAGATGTGTCGAGTCAGAAGCTGCTGCGGCTGAGATCAAAGAGGTTGTTGCCTGTTTTTTCCTCTAGAGTTTTGATGGTTTCCTGTCTCACACTTAGGCCTTTCATCCATTTTGAGTTTATGTTTGTGTATGGTGTAAGAAAGTGGTCCAGGTTCATTCTTCTGCATGTTGCTGTCCAGTTCTCCCAGCACTATTTGCTAAAGAGACTGTCTTTTTTTTTCCCATTGGATACTCTTTCTTGCTTTGTCAAAGATTAGTTGGCCTTACATTTGTGGGTCTATTTCTGGGTTCTCTATTCTATTCCATTGGTCTGTGTGTCTTTTTGTGTCAATACCATACTGTCTTGATGATTACAGCTTTGTAGTAGAGGCTAAAGTCTGGGATCATGATGCCTCCTGCCTTGGTTTTCTTTTTCAACATTTCTTTGTCTATTTGGGGTCTTTTGTGGTTCCATACAAATTTTAGGATTGTTTGTTCTAGCTCTGAGAAGATAAATATTTTTTTTTAAATAAGACTTTCCAGGGGTGCCTGGGTGGCTCAGTCGGTTGAGCATCCAACTTCAGCTCAGGTCATGATCTCATGGTCCGTGAGTTCGAGCCCTGCGTTGGACTCCGTGCTGACAGCTCAGAGCCTGGAACCTGCTTCAGATTCTGTGTCTCCCTCTCTCTCTGCCCCTCCCCCCACTCATGCTCTGTCTCTGTCTCTGTCTCTCTCTCTCTCTCAAAAATAAACATTAAAAAAAATCAGACTTTCCAGGGGTGCCTGAGTGGTTGAGTCGGTTAAGTGTCTGACTCTTGATTTTGGCTCAGGTCCTGATCTCATGGTTCATGAGTTGGAGCCCTGCATTGGGCTCCAAGCTGGCAGTGGGAGCCTGCTTGAGATTCACTCTCTCTTGCTCTCTGTCTCTGCCCCTCTGGTTCTCTCTCTCTCTCTCTCTCTCTCTCTTTCTCACTCTCTCAAAATAAATAAACTTTAAAAAGTAAAAAATAAAAATAAAATTAAATTAAATAAAATTAAATTAAATTAAATACTTTCCAACTAATAACAGCAGAGCCATGACTAGAATTTTCAGCCCTTTCCAATGACAGCACCACTCAGAACCTGCTCCAGAGAGTGGACACCAACCACCTCAGTGTGCGTTTACTATAGCCCTGTACCATTTTCTTGAATCATTGGTTGCAAATTCCACACCCCCTGCAAGGTGTCTATTTTCTTCTCACCGTCTCTTGAAGGCATCAGGTGTTGTAGGATAAAGTCACAGCCAGTAATTTCTCCCGATCCCTGGATATGTATCCCTAGGTCTTATACTCCTATTCACCTCTTTTAAATTACAAAGCAGTTGATACATAGATTGCTTCCATTCCCTCTCTCAAAAAGTAAATTTCTTCCTATTTGCTGGGGATGACTCCTCCTCCTCTTCTTCTGTCTCTCTTCCTCCTTCCCTCCCTCCCTCTAAATTTCTATAGATTTCTGTTTCATCAGTTAATCTCCTTGTCTAAAGTATCCTCAGATTATTTCTGCTCCCTCCTCCATCTTTTTTACTTTAAAGAAGAAAAGATCTTCCCTCTCATTTCAAATCTTTACTTTCCATTGTGACTTTTCATTAAGGGTCCGTAGTCTCTCTCTGCTCACTCCCATATCCTATAATCTAGCGCATATGTTTGTCAAGCTTATTGGGATTTCTTGCTCGAAAGTCACCGGGAAGCCACTTACTATTGTATCTAGCGCCCTTTTCTCAGCCCTCACTCCCTTCCTCACTCAAGAAGTGACACCCAGGTAGGGCGGGGGTATCTCTCTCTGCACACTCTCCCTTGGAGCTCATTGCCTCAATGCCATTCTCATTGTCCTCACAACCTTCCCTCAGGCTTCTCTGTTGTCTTTGTTTTCTTACCTGACTTTTAATTTTTTTCAATTAAAAAATGTCTGTCTTCAAGCCCTAGTCACCGTCCCTCCTTTATTTACTTACCTGTATTATGGATCTATTAAATTCCATCTTCTCACTAAAAGCTCTTCACCTTCTAATGATGTCCCTATTTCATGTATTGGTCATGGGTGACTCTCAAGAGATTGGAAGTAAAAATGGCCTGGGATTCGATCTGAGCTTTGCCATTTACTGTATCATTCGGGGAGAAGCTTCTTAACTTCTCGGAACTTCAGCACATCCTCCATAACATGGGCTTGAGATGAGGAAATTATAAGTGCATACAGTGCCATCCTGTAAAGGGGATCATGGGAAGTTACCCGCTGCCCACTCCGGAGTCCCACCCCACCACACACATCCCTTCCCCGCTTGAGGATTCCAGCACTGAAATCAGCACCAGACTTGAGTCCTTCCCAAGCCCCATCTCCCAGACCCAGTTTGTCAAGTCCACCTGCTTAACCCTCCTTCCTGTGGGTTTTCTTTCCACCTCCAGAACACAGCCTCATGGTTCACTGCTGGCTTGTCAACACAGTCTTCTCTCTAGTTCTACCACCTCCAGTTTCTCCCAACTTTCAATCCACCCTGGACAATGGCACCAGATTAATAAATATTCCAACACACTGCTCAAAACAATTACTTTCCTAGGGTGCCTGGGTGGCTCAGTCAGTTAAGCGACTGACTCTTGATTTTGGCTCAGGTCATGATCTCATGGTTTGTGAGTTTGAGCCCCACCTCGGGCTCCACGCTGACAGCAAGGAGCCTGATTGGGATTCTCTCTCTACCCCTCTCTCTGTGTTCCTCTGCTGCTTGTGCTCACTCTGTCTCTGTCTCTCTCTCAAAAACAAATAAATACTAAAAAATTATTACTTTCCCAAGGCAACCCACCTAATAAGTAGGACACAGATTTGAGCCCAATCTACTCCTGAGTCTATATTCATAACCACAAGCCTGTGCTATCTCCGTATCAATGCTTGGACTTGAAATTCAAAATCCTTCATGATCTGACCCCCTCTACCTATTCAAGCTTTCCTTCTGCCAGACCTATATATCAGTATTTGATTTACTTGCACTTCCTAACATAAGCTTTCTTTATCCTTCAGGATTCTTTCAGCTATGAGTAACAAAACACTAACTCAAGTGGCTTAAACAGTAAGGGGATTTATTATCTCATGTAACAAGTCCAGAGCTGGAATAGTTCCAGAAGCATTTGATATCACATTTGAACAATAATCCTAAGACCCAGATTTCCTCCATCTTCCCTCCACTTTGCTCTATTCAACATGATCTCATGTGAACTCTCTCTGTGGTTCCAAGATGGTACCTCAGTTCTAGAAAGCACGGATACAACCATATCCAATAAAAGTAAAGACAGCAGCTATACGGTGCACCATGATTTGAGTGAAGAATCTTTTCCCATACCCCACACCTGTACCCCAGCCTTTCCCACCACACTTCCCTTGACATTTCATTGGCCAGAGCTTTATCACCATCACCGAATAATTTGTAAACAAACCACCATGAAGCCAGATACATTTAGAGGCTTCCAACACTTGTGAGATATGTCCACAGTGAAAATTACATTGTACATCCCAACTCACTACATGCATAAATGCATTTCATAATTCATATATAAAATGCAAACGAAAGTTTTACAAAATAAAATACATCCTTACTATGTGATGCGTTCAGATATTTTCTATTTTATTTTATTCTCTAAACTACTCTACTCCTTTAATCAAAAACAAACAAAAAACCCACTAAATTGGTTTTGCAGCTCCCTAGTAGACTGACTGTTACCTGCACTTCAAAAAACACTGGCTTCTACTAATGAGAATTTACTCAAGTATTGTCAGAGAGAGGTGAACTCAAGAATATCATCGAGTCAGTATGGTGAAAGGGGAAATGACTCTTTTAAAGACAGCCAATCCTTTCTCATTTTTGTGTGTCTTAGATTATATATTTATCATTTGCCCACACATACGACACCCCTCACGCAACATTCATTTGCTAACATTGGGATGTTTCAAACTTGGGCTGCTTCAACGCACTGCTGAAAAGGCTGGGGTTTTTATTTAGAATTTTGAAAAACTGACATCCCGCGGTAGTTTGTAAGTCACAGAAAATAAATCAAGCATTTTTTTTTAATTTCAAGATCTAGTTTCTTTTGATGATACAAGTAGGGTAAAAGGTCATGGGAGTTCAATTAATTTACTTTAAAATGCTCCTTTTAAATGATGCCCAAGGAATAAATCACCAAAGATTAATCTGGAAAAACCGAGTCTCTCCCTCTTGTTTGGGATGTCTTAAGATCTGAGAACAGCTGGCCCCATCTCTGTTCTCTCTTCTCCTGATTCATCTTGCCCGTGATCCCAGGGAGAGGTCACCCTGGGGCCCTAAATAATATGAGCCTGCACACAGAGACTGCCACTTTCTCCCTGCAACTACCTTACCCTTAAGAACCCTGCCAAGCTCAGCAAAGGCTTTAAAGGAACTGGGCTTTGTACCCAGATCTGCTTTTCACCCACTGTGCCTGGCTCTTCACACATCCATGATCATTTATATTTTTACAGCAACACCTTGGTGTGTCCAAGGTTCCTGAGCATCTGTTAGGAACAAAACATGGTGCAAGGCTACAGGGAACCCCACATGGATAAGCCATGATGCCTATTCTTAAGTGACTTGGAATCGAACACAGGGCCTAATCCTGCAAACAGCTATCTAAACAGATATTTAATAGTGGAAGTTTCCAAGAAGGGATGTTCGCTAACATTTGGGGAGTGCCAAGAGCCAGATACGGAGTTAGGCCATTTATTTAAACTACCCTCATCAAAAAGCTATACCTCTTTTGCAGTATTATCATCTCTGTTTTGCAGATGAGGAAACTGAGGCTCAGAGAATCCTAGTAACTTTTCCAGTGGCACATGATTAGTAAGCAGTGAAGCCCAAGGGCAGAGATCCTTTAGATTCCAACGTTTAGTGTTTTCTCTGGCATTTTCTCTGAGTCCACAGGCAAAAGAGAATTTTACCCAGAGGAAAGGAAGGCATATTTGAAATGTGCTTTGAAAAAGAAAGATGTGTTTCCCAGTGATAGGGGCAGTGTGAGGTGCTGGGTACAGAAGGCAAGGCTTCAATGAGTTTTGCAGGCTGGCAAGGGCAGGTTGGGTTCAGGGGATGCTAAACAGTGCAGGTTGGTTGCTATGTGAGGTGTGAGAGACCTCACAAAAGAAAGCAAATCTAGAAAAGTTGCTAAATTCATTTCCCCCAGTTTTTATAATCCAGTAGACATTGCCAAAGGAGGAAGGGCCTTCTGCAGCTTAACTGTTTAGATTGTAAGTCAGGGGGCTGGGGGGCATACTGGAAGGGCCATACAGAACAGGAACCTGATGTTGTATTCCTTCACAATGCTCAGAACAAGAGCTCGGTGCTTTGCAGCTAGGAGGTAAACTGCACTTTACCTCAAATGAATGAATGACAGACAAACAAAGGAGGTTTTCCTGCTCTCTCTTGCCATGTTGCTTAAGAAGTGGGTCAGGGTGGGGTGCCTGGGTGGCTCAATCGGCTAAGCATTGGACTTCAGCTCAGGTCATGATCTCATGGTTTGTGAGTTCGAGCCCCACGTTGGGCTCTGTGCTGACAGCTCAGAGCCTGGACCCTGCCTCAGATTCTGTGTCTCCATCTCTCTCTGCCTCTCCCCCGCTCACACTCTGTCTCTCAAAAATAAAGAAACATTAAAAAAAAAAAGAAAGAAAGAGAAGAAATGGGTCAGGGTGTGCTGTTGGACAATGGGGACAGGGACAGGGACTGACAGAGCAGAACTCAGGGCAAGCTTGACTCGTCCCTCTCTACCAGCCTCCAGATGAGTGAGCTAAACAATATGGCCTTTCACTGCTTCTCTGGTTTGGCAGAAGTGATGTGCTGGAGGGCAGAAAGTATTCAAGAGAGAACAGACAGAAGGTAGAAGAGGCAAACGTCCTACAGGATTGGCAGTAGGATCTCCATAGCCAATAACCCCCTGGCTCATGCTACCATACCTCCGAGCCACATTTTTTTACACAACAGCCTGGTATTTTCCTTTGGATGAAGGAAGAAAGAAACCTAAAATTCTGGCTGTGGGTTACTTTCTGCCTTGTGGGTTAGGTGACAAGGAGGTGACACTGGTGTGGAAATTTAGCAGCATGGTGCACCACAGTCGGGAAGCAGCTTTGTGCCAAAGCTCGGTTTCGAAGACTTTGCAAGTTGTTAATATATAAATCCCAAGCAGGAAGAGGCTCCAATGTGTGGCAGAACAGTTTTGCAAGTTTAGTTGGCTCGGCTTTACAGCCAGATAAAAATGGGCCCCCTTGAAGCCACAGTCACAACCTGAGCAAGTGAAGCCCAAACTGTGAGGACAGTGAGGCGAAAAGGGACACAAAGGGGACACAAGAGATGGAGGGAACGTCAAACTTAGAGATACACCTGCTTCTGATACGGTGAAGGCCCTGAATGCTTAATAAATGGTCATGGTAATGGCAATAGCAGGAGTTACAGTCACATTAAACAGGAAGTTGCTGGTGCCAGTTTCTGTTAATAATGCTCAATGACACCTTCCATTGGCCTTTATCTGCCAATCACGATGCAGGATGAAGGCATGCTGGCTACATTTAAGGTAGCAGAGGTTAGGGGGAAAATCTCAGAGATTTTCACGCTAGTGTTACCCAATAATTAGAAACACAGATATCGGATGCCGTGGCCTTGGATGAGTGTCACAAGGTTTGTGACTCTGATCTCATGAATAGGATGACTCCAGGTGCACCACAGTAAGTATTCTGGGTTTAATCCTGCAGCGATGTCCTTTTAAGAAGTATTACAATCTGGGAGCACCTGGGTGGCTCAGTCAGTTAAGCATCTGACTTCAGCCCAAGTCATGATCTTGTGGTTTGTGAGCTGGTGCCCTGCCTCGGGTGAACTGAGCCCAGCTTGGGGTGATCCCGGCTTCTCTCGCTCTCTCTCTCTCTCTCTCTCTCTGCCTTTTGCTCACTTGTGCCCTCTCTCTCTCTCTCAAAAAAGAAAAGGCACAGTAAATCTGGAAGAGCATGGTAATAGCCAGTATATGACCCTTGTGTTGAGTTACCATGTAGCTGAAACTGTCACATGCTCACCTGCAGAGAAGTAAAATGTCAATTTCAATCTGCAGTGAGGGAAAACGTTCAGTTCGTAAAAGTCAGATAGGGTCTTCCAAGGTTGTTAAGGTGAACATATATTACTTTATTAAGATACAGCGCCATATTAATTGACACATTTGTTCATAAAGCAGGAGATATTTTCATTTACATCAAAACAATGAAACTAACATTAAAAACTGTTTTGAAATCAAAAGAATCCAGTGTCAGAGGCTAAGTGCACCAATGTGGTCCATAAACACTTATGCCCTTTCTATCTTCTCCTTTTCTCATGTCATCTTCAAGATGATGTTGATCTTTAAGCTGTAGACCTACACTAAACTCTGGGGAACACAGCACAACAGTCTCCCCCTTCCCTCCTCCACCCTCCCCGCCCCCGCCCTTTGTCTGTCTCTTTCTCCCTCTACCTGACATCATAACAACACACACAAATGCATTCCCAGGCGTAGTCAAATTAAACATAACATGAAAGCAGATTTCTCGAAAAGTCTAAATTCTAAGATGAAGAATTTGATATGCTTCCAACTTAGGTCCATAGGAAAAGGTTTGAGTTCTTTCAATTTTGTTTTGCTTCTGGACAGGGAAAGTTCAGGATATTTATTATACGTTGGATGAAACTCACTGTTACTCACTTGCAAATCTAGTAACACTAGATTGAGGCATTTGCTGAAACTCTTTCTGCCATCAGTAACCTGCCACCAGTAACAAAATCTTCACCAGTCTGTCCTAGGCTATATTTAAGTGAAGAAATGTTACAGCTACAAAGGGATGATCTTGTGACTTCTGTAAAAATAAAATGAGGTGACGGACCCCTGGGTGGCTCAGTGGGTGAAGCATCTGACTCTTGACCTCGGCTCAGGTCGTGAACTTCCAGTTCGTGGGATTGAGCCCTGCCTCAGGCCCTGTGCTGACAATGCGGAGCCTGCTTGGGATTCTCTCTCTCCCCCTCTCTCTGCCCCTCCCCTGCTCTCTCTCTCTCTCTCTCACATTAAACAAACATTTAAAAATAAATAAAACGAGATGGAATTTTTCTCTCGTAGGCTGAGCTGATGCCAAGCTGCAATGCCTGGCTTCTGGACTGTGGTTTGTAAGACATGTTATCTTAACAGAAGGCCAGTAAATGTAGAAACAGAGGATGCTATTTGAAGTCTTTGTAGTGTCTAAACTTTGAAAGGGATGCTCTTCTGGATGAATTGGTTGATCTGCCTTACTTCACAGGTAAGGAAACTCCAGCCTCAAATACTATTTTTTTTTTTTTGAGACAGAGAGAAAGAGAGAGCATACACTCGAGTTGGGGAAAGGCAGAGGGAGAGAGAGACAGAATCTTAAGCAGACTCGACACTCAGCGAGGAGCCTGATGCGGGGCTCGATCCCACAACCCTGGGAACATGACCTTACGTCACCATGATGCAGAAAAACAAAGTAAAATTTGTCATTGTGAAATAATGGAACTCTCATCTGAAAAAGGTAAAGACGTTTGCAATAGAGCAGATACACTTTGCTGTGTCAGGCATCAGGCACCATGCTTGTGGGAGCTTCTCCGATTGTGTCAGAGTCCCTTCTGCACCCATTCCCACCTCTGCCCTCAGGTGCTTCTCGTCTTCTCCTCTGCAGTGGCGTCTCCTAGTTCTTTATTTACTCATGCGTGGTTTCGTAGGCTATATTTGTAAGCTTATTTTCTTTACCACCTGTTAAAGTCATCGAGAACATAATAGTTTAAAAAATAAATTTGTTAAATGAATAGTGAATAAAGAATATATATATATATATAAATTTATTTTTCTATGTCAAAACAACAAGGATAATAGTCCAGTCTAAATACTATGCTATAATATGTGTTAAATGCTTCATATAGGGCACTTAACCTTGTCAAGTTATATAGTAGTAGCTCGATGATATCTATTGAATGCCTACTCAGTCTTCTCCTGGAGCTGTCGAAAAGTGTTATCTTTCCACATGCTAATGATTTCACTTTTAGTATTCATTGATTAAGAAGACATAAATGGATGGACGGATTTTCAGATGCTGACCTTACAACTCCACAATCTCCCAAGGGTCCCTAGCCCATGGGTTGGAGATCTCACGAACTTTAGATTGTTCCAATATCTAGAATGAGACTTACGATCCGTCGTGAGAGTCACTACAATGGAGCAAAGCACTCGCAAACATGAGCAAAGGCAAAGGTCTGAGAGCTAGAGAGAAAGAGACAGGAGAGGAACAAACAGCAGATCTCCATTCCTTTTTTGTCTTACTGAAAAGTTTAAGGGCAGAGTAGCTTCACGCAAGGCTGGATCCAGGAACTAAAAAAATACAAAATAAAAAGTCACCAAGACTCAGTTTTTCCCTACCTCTGGTTTTCTCTGAAGAACTATTGTCAATCAGGCTCTCTCCTCATGATGTAAAGAAGGTTAGCTGAAGCTAATATGATAACTACTGCAGAAAGTGAGGGTCTTTTCCCCAGTGGTTCCCACAAAATCTCATGAGTGGCAGCAGGTGTATATATTCTAAATCTGATCCACTCACTGCGGCCAAGAGGATAAAATGTGTGGATGGACAGGCATGGTTTACACGTGGGATGACGAGCCATTCGGTTTTGCTTGAGATTGTGTTGGCTTTACAGTTGCAAGTCCTGTGTCCCAGAAAACCCTGGGGTAAATCAGGATGGTTGGTCACCCAGCTTTCATACAGGAGACTGAGGATGGGATTATTTCTGAACTACAGGGGTTGAGAACGTGCATAATGGCAGGGAAAACGTTGCCTACACCTACATGTGAACTCTAGCTCTGTGCTAAATACAGCGGTTACAAGTGCACATTGTTGACCTGAAATGCAGTAATCTACATCATAGTCAAAAGTAGGTCTGAAATGGGGCGCCTGGGGGGGCTCATTCGGTTAAGTGTCCGACTTCGGCTCAGGTCATGATCTCACTGCTTGCGGGTTCTAGCCCTGTGTCAGGCTCCGTGCTGACAGCTCAGAGCCTGGAGCCTGCTTCAGATTCTGTGTCTCCCTCTTTCCCTGCCCCTCCCCAGCTTGTGCTCTTTCTCTCTCAAAAATAAATAAACATTTAAAAAAGTTAAAAAAAAAAAAGTAGGTCTGAAATGAGATGCCCATTAAGTTAAAATGCACACTGGATTTTAGGAACCTACTATGAAAAAAATAATGTAAGTTATCTCATTAGTAATTCTGTTAATTAATAATATTAATTGACTTGCTGAAATGGCAAGGCTTTAGATATGTTGAGTTAAATGAACTATACTATTCTTTTCACTTTTTTAATGTGCCTATTAGAAAATTTAAAACTCACATTGTGTTTCTGCTGCACAGCACAGCTATAAGATTTTTAACAAGGTAATAATGTAATTATGTCGTGTGTAGGTGGGGACATATTTAAAAAGATGCCTTGAATGTATGGGCATCTTAAATAGCAAATGATAAATTAGAGAACATCAGGCCCACAAACAATGGGAGATAAAAATACCAAATTCAAGACCAAATTTATTCACTCACCTCTTCCTGTCCTCATCTGTGCCGGGATCAGCCTTAAGTCCTGGGACTTCAGGCCCAAATGTCCTTCAAGAGCGCAGAGACCAGAAGGGAAAAGACTGGCAAAAAAAAAAAAAAAAATTGTAATGCAAATAATGTTGTCAGTAATATGATAAACTCTCATGCCCTTGGTCTGTATTGATTTAATTAATTCTATCATCCAAGTAAGTTTTGTTTATTCAATACATACTGAGCCTTTCCTCTTTTTATTTCATGCCAAGTTCCTTGAGACTAGGAATCGTGTACTACTAAGCTGCATTGCTTACTAACCAATTGCTGTGGTTTCAGAGCTCCCTTTTTACATCATGATCAAATGTTTCTTCATCCCTTAGTCACTCTGACCAGAAGCAGGTGAACCCCAGGAAAGCTGATGGGCTTAGGTTCTAAATATCACCAATGTTCCTCACCAGCTCCCTTACCTAAGGAAAGTGGTTAACCACTCTGTGCCTCATTTTCCACCAACAGCACTGAGAAACAAGATCCTAAGTGACTCTTCCAACACACACACACACACACACACACACACACACACACACACGTCTTTGCTCACAATTTAGCTTATTATTGTCAATCATCTGTAAATACCAAATGCTTACAAACACTCCAACTTACTGTCATTGGATTCCTTCGATATAACTATTTTCAGTCACGGGGAGGGTTCTGCATACTAGCGACTGGGTTCCCTCTAAACATCCTTGAGAATGTTTATTTGAAAAGATTACCTTGTTTTCCTTCAGGATTAAGTCATGGTCACCGCAGAGAGAGATGATTTGGAAAAATGACAAACAGTTTTTGATCGTTCCTCAAAGGCTGCCCTTGTTAAATGAATATGCCCACAGAAAAACAAAATGTATTCTAGCCCACACACGTTAGAGGCATTTTTCAAACACCTAGATTAGAGAAGATAGGTATTACAAATAACATATTTGTTGCATAGAGTGAAGAAATCACAAACTTGCTTGGATAAACACTATTAAATGCATACTTACCCAGTGGATTGCGACAGTTCCCCTCTGGCCCTCACTGACGAGCTTGACTCCAGCTGTAAATTTGCTTGCAAAACTTCCTTGTCAGAGAACTCGCCCTGTTAGGAGGACTCAACCCTGGCTTCGAATCTGCAAGGACAGAAAAATCGATGTGACAGAAAAGCAGTTGCTTGTGTCAGGCCTAACTAAGGAGAGAAAAGGCTTTAAATTAATCATGATTTAGGGATGCTAGTGAGGCGGTACAAAGGCACATTCCTCTGGAGTCTCTGAGAAAAGGGGGGGAAAAAAGAGCCTGGAGCACTCTGGTTATGCTACCCGCGGATCCTGCCCTTCTGTTATAAACAGAATTCAGTGTTTATGGTGGGAGTTGATCTTGTGTAAGCAGATAAAATGCATCAAAATCTACCAGCTGTTGGTTTAAGCAGTTATGCACAGAATCTCTCCACGTATAGGGTAAAGGTAAATGAAAGTTTCATCTTCTCTCCTAGAACCTGTGAACTGTGTTCCGTAAGCTGGGAGGATTTTAGATTATATATTAAATTTTGATTCCCCACAAAAGCAAAAGCTGATTTGAGCTTCTTATCTGGAGAGAGGTTGAGTATCACCCTCTGGATGTGCCTTTGTTCATTCCTCACCTACCTTGTACAATCAGAGCATCTAAATATGAAAAAGAGGGGCACCTGGGTGGCTCAGTAGGTTACGTGTCCGGCTTCGGCTCAGGTCACGATCTCACAGTTTGTGGGTAGGAGCAGCACGTTGGGCTCTGTGCTGACAGCTCAGAGCCTGGAGCCTGATTGGGATTCTGTGTCTCCCTGTCTCTCTGCTCCTCTCCCGCTCGTGCTCTGTCTCTGTCTCTCGCTCTCTGAAAACTGAAGATTAAAAAGTGTTTAAATATGAAAAAGTAATTTGTGCGTGGCTTATAGTCAGTGTCTTACAAAGCTGTCACGAAAGACCTACTAAGGCTCTGCTCAACTGCCACCATCAGATGGCACCTGTGAGGCAGCAAACCTAATGCCACCTCGGCCGTCAATCTCTGTTGGCTAAACAAGGCCGCTTCAATTAAGAGATGTCTGCCTCCATTACCAGTTTGGGTAGTTGAGTCTGCATCGGAGAGAAAGACATCCTGGTCAACTGACTTCAGACTGACTTTGTTCCTGCACCAGGCATCACACCCTGTTAGCCCAACAAACATCAGCCATTCCAGGTTAAATTAGGAAAAATGCACCCCCCTCTAATGAGCTGCTAACCACGGGGGTGGGCGAACATGGGATTCAGTGATGGAGAAGGACAATGTCCAGGGTTGAGACATGTTCAGAGATAGAAGGGAACTTGGTCTTTCATCCTTAGGCTAAACCTTCGTCTGGCATCAGAGGCCAGGTCAGTGAACCAGATTCATTTGTTTCCACGGCCATCTCCAACAGGACCAGGATTTTGCAGGCCTTTAGAAAATCACTGGCCTGGGTCATTTGGCCACAGTTGCTTGTCGTGATGATACAGTGCTTCTTCCTCAGTTCTTTACTCTGTAAATAGAGAGACACCCCCTAAAGACCCAACAGCAAAAGACCCTATTTTAAAAAAAAAATAGTCCTTTGAGGGGTGTCTGGGTGGCTCAGTCAGTTAAGCGTCTGACTCCATCACGGTTCATGGGATCGAGCCCTGCGTCGTGCACTGCACGGACAACGTGGAGCCTTCTCGGAATTCTACCTTCCTCTCTCTCTGCCCCTACCCCACTCATTCTCATTCTCTCTCTCTCTCTGTCTCTGTCTCTGTCTCTCTCTCTCTCTCAAAATAAATAAGCTAAAAAAAAATGTAATGTTCTTTGAAAATAAATAAATAAATAAATATTAAAATAAAAGTAAAGAATGTTCCTTTAGATTCGTTTTATAGTGACATCTCTGTCATCATAAAACAGCCCTGGGGCACAAGAAGTTCCACCAAACACTATACAAGAGAAAGGTGTAGAAGCTGTTCCTGCCCCCCAAGGGCTCACGGTAGAAACTACAGAGCACTTCATCTATGCAGATGTAACCAGTACCTATAAACAGCAGAATACAAATGCCGAATCCACGAAGCGAAAAATAGAAAATACAAGAGTCTACAGAAAACAGAGTTGTAGGGATGAATAACATAAGTAAATAGATTTATTATACGTTTTCTTTTTCATTCGTGACATTTTGAAGTGGAGTCCAGGGTAAGGAAAAGAAAATCTCTGTACAACTCTGCTGCCTCTTGCCTTCAGTGGTCCTGAAACCGAAACGGAGACACGGCCAGGTAACTAACACGTGGCCACTTTCACAACAGACTCTTGAGCGGCACTGTGTATTAAGCCGTTCTCAAAAACAAAACCGTTCTATTTCTTTCCACAGAGGAGACTTACAGACATCAGTGCAGTCTTCTTTGAAAATCAAGAACAGTCTTCATCTGCACCAAGGGACCTTACTAGGAAAGGTTGTGGGCACTCCCTCGCTAGAGATCTTTACAAACAGGATAACCTTTCACCTGTTTTGTGTGACTTTCCCTGAACACAGATAATAGGCAAAGAAATCCCTTCAAGACCCTCTTTAGTTCTCTCATTCAGGGGTTATTTTCCAGTCATTCCATCCATTTGCCTTTTCTGTATCTTGCAGTCAACTCTTGAGAAAAGACGATCGGAGCAGATGAAGCCAATAGGGTCGGAGTGCCTGATAGGATAGTGACATTCGAACAGTTAATAAATATGCAACCCTTTCTGTATTCCAAGAGCTACTTAGTACTCTACTTGAGTTAGTCCAAAGGAGGCAAAAAATGTTGCAATCTTCCTGTCTAGACCAAATCAGTAGCCAACTTTATAAAGAACCTTCCACGAGCCAAGTCCTATCCTGAGCATTTTACATGAATGATCATAATCTAACAGCAACTCTGTGAAATAGGTATTTTATTATTCCCATTTTACAGAGGACCCAACAGAGTCTTGGAAAGATGGTCTCGCACAAACTAACAAGACGGGGAGATGGATTGGTACACAAATTGATTCTTTTATAGTTCTGGAGGTCAGAAATGTGAAATCAGTCTCAGTGACCTAAAATCAAAGGGTCATCTGGGCTGGCTCCTTCTGGAGGCTCCAGGGGAGAATCTGTTTCTTTGTCTTTTCCAGGAAGGATGTTGTCCTCATTCCTTGGCTCATGGCCCTGCATCACATAATCTTTTCTCTTCTTATCCTGCATCACATTGCCTTCTCCTTTTCTTTATCAAATTGCTCTCTGCTTCCCACCTAAGAGGACAGTTGTGCTTACATTTAGATTCTATTCTACCCAGAAAATCCAGGATAATCTCCCCATCTCAAGATCCTCAACTTAATTACATCTGAAAAATCACTTTTACCATATAAAGTGGCATGTGTAGATTCCAGGAATTGGGACCTGGATATCTCTGGGGGCCATTATCTAGCCTGCCACGAATCAAACTATCTTCCACTTCCTTAAACACTATGGTACCTTCTTCCCAGATGAGTAATTCTTAACAAGCTGAGTGACTGATGTTCAGCAAGTGAATGGGTATCTCCTAAAAACTAAAAAGGTTAAGTTAAGTCATTTTTATGGACGGTAGCACAATATAGTGGCAAAGACCTGGACTTGCAATCAGGAAATGGAGTTCTTCTCATTAATTACACACGCAAACTTGGACGAAGCCCCGCATCTCTTAGAATCAGGGATCGTAAAGGGGTCTCAACATGTGCCAGCTTTGATCAAATCTCTTCAGGCTTCATGGGAAAGGGTGAACCCAGCTATCAGTGCCTGCCTTGCTTAATCACTGGAGTCCCTTTTAACTCTGACTTTACATGATCAGTGATGTATGAATTATCAATTGCTGCCTAAAGAATCATCTTAAAATTCAGTGGCTTACAACCACAAACACTTATTATCTAAAACTTTTTATGGGTCTGGTATTTGGGAGCGGCTTAGCTAGTGGCTCTGACTCAGAAGTCCCTCGGGATTCCTGCTTGGGGCTGCAGCCATCAGAAAAGGCTTGACAGAAGCTGAAGAGTCTGCCTCCAAGACGGCTCACTCACATGGCAGTCACCAGGAGGCCTCAGTTCCTTCCCACACGGGGCAATCCACAGGCTCCTGGGATGTCCTTATGACATAGTGACTGGCTTTCCCCAGAGCACATAAATGAAGAGAGAACAAAACAGGCGATGCCCCAGTATATGTTAGGACCTAGCCTTAGAAGTGGCAAACCATCCCTTCCTCTGTGTTCTGTTTGATACATAGACCTGCACTAACTCAGTGTTAGTGAGGATTATACCAGGGCATGGATACCAGGAAGTAGGGCTAAGGCCACAAAGGTTCAGTGACTTATGTGGACTAGTGCTTCCACAATTAGACTTTCGTGTGCATGTCTATCTAGAGGCCTCATCAGCCTGTGGAAACCCATATTACATAATTCTTCATGATGGATGAGTGGCTTTGTGGCTTTGAGAAGGGTATTAACATCACAAAACATATTTTTAAAAAGATAGCCCTGACAGCACAGCGGGTGAACTAACGTGTGCCCCTACTGCCTGCCGGATGCCCCAGACGGTCATCCAGTTGGCTAGCCTGGCCTTGTAAATTTCACATGTCCTCGGTCTCTTCTGTCTATGTGTTTTCTCTCTAGCCACTGTGACATTCCCAGTGTATCCTGAACCGGCCAGTCACTCCAGACCATGCCCTAAGTAACCTTCCCAGCTCCAATGTCAGACGCTCCACGAAGCTTTCCCCTAATCCTGAGACAGCGCAAGTATCTCTTTTTAGCATTTTCATAGCACTTTATTCACCTCTCTGTTACAGTATTTATCATACTTTCCTTTCAATAATTCGATTTTGTTTCTTTCCCTAAATATCGTGTGTATCCCTTGAAGGCAGGGACCAACACCTCACACTATGGTTAGGATCCCAGAGCGATCAACAAGTGTTTTTTTTTAATTTAATGAATAGACTTATTTCAATAAATCATATTTCTAATACACTTAGTGAACACTAACCAAGGGAGAGGCCTTGTGCTAGGTCCCAAGTCATATAATAATTACCAGTACGGGCAGGGCCCTACCCTCAGGATACAGAGAGAAGACCCACAGATGTCGGTCTTGACAATGATTATGTCCTTGTTCTCTCTCTTCCCCACTGCATTTTCAATTTTCCTACCTCCTTCCCACCTTTTCCAATTATCCTTTCTCTTCTGACTCTTTCCTAAACACAGCACTGCATACATAGGCATTGCCTGGTCTCTCTGACAGATATCATGGCCAAATAGTTGGCCATTCCAGGGCCAGGGGCAGGGCCAGGGATAGGTTATGATGTTTATGTTGCTGGCAAACCCCTGTGTATATGAAAATCCATTCATTTCTCAACTCCCACTTAGAAAAGAAAAATGAGGGATGAAACAAGCATTCTCATGTCTGTATGACTCAAATTTTTTATCGTTTTCTGTCTTTACTATCTCAAGTGAATTGAAAGCTCAGTTTTTCTCTCTTAACATGTTGGTTAGAGTAGCATCCATTGTTTTAGTGGAAATGGCATGACCACCTAGATCATAAACTCCATGACTGCAAAAAAAAATGTTGTTTCCTCTTTTCCTTTTAAATTCATAGCTCCTAGAATATTCTTTGACACATAGTGTGTGTTCACTGAACATTTATTAAGTGCATTCCTCGAAGCCATGATTTCTTATCATGCTAAGTTTATAAATGACCTGTTCTCTTTCCCATTACAAATGGCTAGATGGCCTCAGTCAAGACACTTACTCTGAGTTTTCTTTCCTATAAAACAGGGACATCAACAGTTACCTCTCTTACACGAGGGTGTTGTGAGTATTAGAGAAAACTCTTGTAAAGCAGATAGTTCTTTATAGAATAAAACAGTGTCTTTATAGAATAAAACTGAACAAACGGTTTGATGCTGAATCCAGAATCTTTCTGATAATCTTATTTCTCTGAACATGTAGGTTTGGTGAATGCTTATCTCTGATTGGTTATAATCCACTGAATAGATTTGCTTTCCTAAAAGTCAGGCTCTTCATGACTTTTTGAAACACAGCATATATTCAGTCGATATTTATTAAGTACTTATAATAAAACTGCAGTTATGCTAGGCACTAGAAATACAAAGAAAAACTAACCCGTTACCTAAAAACTAGCCCTTTATCTAAACAACTTTATTCTTGGATAAGGAAGACAATATAACAAAAATTACAGAATACTGTGAGATATGCTAAGACTGAAATAGACGAAGACTGAAATAGACATTTAGGAAGAGCACCCAACCCAGCCTGGGAGGGAGGAATAGCAGAGGTTTTCCAGAGGATCTTAGTTATAAAGGAGTTAGAAAGAGAAGAATTTAGCCAGAGAGAGAAAGGGATGTGCGACATTGGTCCGAGTAGAAAGACGAACCAGAGCAAAAGCATAGGGAGCAGAAATGACAAGGTCAATTAAGAGGGTGCAGGAGATAACATTCTGATTAAAACATGGAATGAGAGACAAAATCCGGTCAAGGGCTAAAGTCGTGCAGAGTGGCATGGAAGTCAGATCTGACTTTGTATGTGTTTCTGTGATTTTGTATCTGGTGCTATGGATTCTTGACTATGCCCTTGTGGTTTATAGAGAGTCCATAAATAATTTTAAGCTGCTAACCTGGTAAATTGGACTCCATTAAAATTTAGAATATTTTTACCTCATCAAAGTTAAAAACATTTGCACCTCATTTTTTTTTTAAATAAAAAGGCAAGTCACAGACCAGAAGAAAATATTTGCAAATCATGTGTTTGATAAAGGACTTGTACCCAAATACGTAACACACACTTATGACTCAGTGATAAGACAAACATCCCAATTTAAAAAGGGGCAAAATGGGGCACCTGGGTGGCTCAGTCGGTTAAGTGTCCAATTGCCACTCAGGTTATGATCTCACAGTTCATTGGTTCAAGCCTTGCGTCGGGCTCTGTGCTGAGAGCTCAGAGCCTGCAGCCTGTTTCTGATTCTGCGTCTCCCTCTCTCGGCCCCTCCCCTGCTCATGCTCTGTCTCTCTCTGTCTCTCAACAAAAAAATAAATGTAAAAAAAAAAAATGGGCAAAATATTTTTAGTCATGTCACCAAAGAAGATATGCACATAGTTGATTAAGCACATGAGAAGATGCTAAACATCATTTGTCATTAGGAAAATGCACATTGAAACCATAATGACATGCCACTTTACATCTACTAATATCACTATAATCAAAAAGACAGAGAATGCAATACCAAGTATTGATGATGGTGTGGAGGAATGGGAACTCTCATATATTGTTGGTGGAAATGTAAAATGGCATGGATGCTTTGGAAAACATTTAACACTGTCTTAAAAATTTAAACAGAAACTTTCTATATAATAAAGCAATTCAATTCTCAGGAATCTATGTAAGACAAATGAAAGCATATGTCTACACAAAGACACGTCAATGCATGTTCGTAGCAGCATTAGACATAATGTCCCCAAACTGGAAACAGTTTAAATGTCCATCAACTGGTAAATGGATTTTTTTTTAAAATGTGACATATCCATAAAACAGAATATTATTCAGCAATCAAAGGATAGTACAACCGATGCATGCTGCAACCTAGACCGATCCCCAAAACAAAGTAAGACACAAGAGGCATAATTACCATTTAATTCACTTACATGAAATGTCCGGAAAAAAAAAAAAAATTTGTAGAGAGAAAATGCAAATCGATGGTTGCTGGGAGCTGGAAGTAGAAGCAGGAAGGCCTATATAAAGTGCACAAGAGAAATTTCAGGGGTGATGGAAATGTTCTAAAACTGAAATAAGGTAAAGGTTACATTGCTATATACATTCACAAAAATTTTTGAATTATCTGCTTACAATGGGTGAATGCTATGGGACATAAATTATACTCCCATAAAGCTGCTTTTTTAAATAATTACACTACATCAGAAGGTATATGGTCATAAACTACTTAGTAAGGAAGAGGTCTGCTTATTATAAAGATATCCTCAGGATTTAAAAACTCTGACCTATTTTCGAATTACTTTTCATCTGGACCCAATCAAAGTAATAGAAAGTTGATTTAGTTAGATTCCCCTAAACATGAACACATCTTCAGTGTGCAGGGAAAAAAAAAACAAAAAAAAAACAAGTCAGCTCTCACATGACCCAAATTTGTTGGCCCATCTCTAAACATGAGTCATAAAGGCAGTTTCTTCCTTGCTTATGAAAATGTTTGAGGAAAAACTATGTGCTTGCTGTAGCATAATTGACCACAGTAATTATAGTTCATGCAAATTTACGTTGTATTTATAAGACTGCTGGATTTGGTAGTGGGAGATTGGGGTGGGGGGGGCAGTCACTGCTTGAAATCTAAGTCTTTAATCCACAAAAAGCCATACTTTTTTTTTTTTTTTTTGGTCCAAACTGGCAATTATGGGTTGTAGAAGTATTTGTGCTTGTTCAGATGTTCCGTAGCCAAGAATTTGAAGATGTCCCTTCTAAGTAAATCCAGTACTGAAGAAAAGTATTAAACTGTCAGATCTGAGAGCTGTATCTGTTTTTATGATTCACCATTTCACTGGTAAGGAGGTAAAGACAAGCTCATCTTTTAAGAGAAACCAATTGTGTCCGGCAGTTATTTAGGAAAAACAGCATGATTCCGATTCTTGGAGAAAAGAAGACATTGATTCCACTTATAATTTGGACTCCATCATTTAATTATTAATGATGGTTTCAGAGCTGCTGTTGGCTTACTTAGGGTCACCAATTTGATTTCAAACCAATAATAACAGCACAAAGATCCCTTGGGTTTCTCCAGAGCAACAGAGTGATCACATCTCTTAGGCAATTGCTACTTCAACTATCAATTGTGCCATTTGTTCAAAATCAACATGTCACTGGGGCACTTGCGTGGCTCAGTTGGTTGAGTGACCGACTTCAGCTCAGGTCATGATCTCACGGTTTGTGGGTTCGAGACCCACATCGGGCTTGTTGTTGTCAGTGCAGAGCCCACTTTGCTTCGTATCTTCTCTCCTCCCCTCTCTCTCGGCCCCTTCTCTTGTGCACTCTCTCTCAAAAATAAAGAAATCTTAAAAAATCAATCAATCAATCAATACGTCACCAAAGCCTTTATTTCAACCCAGATTGGGATCACAAGGTCATAAAGGCATTCACTCTTCTGGGCCTCATCTGTACATTACAATATCAAAGTTATAAAGACCAGCTTTCAAGTTTGATATCCTACAACCATTCTGAGACAAGATCATTTCAACTAAGCTCATTTGGTAGACTATGACAGTGAAAGCAGATTGCCCTTACATACGATAACTTCCTATATGCCAAACATTTAATTTTGTTTCTGTTTCTCCAAGTAGGCAAAGAAAACAAAGAAAAGGAGAGTGTTGGGGCAACTGGGTGGCTCAGTCAGTTAAGTGTCCTACTTCAGGATCAGGTCATGATCTCGTGGTTCACGTGTTCAAGCCCTGCAGCAGGCTGTATGCTGACAGCTCGGAGCCTGGAGCCTGCTTTGGATTCTGTGTCTCCCTCTCTCTCTGCCCCTCCCCTGCTCATGCTCTGTCTCTCACAAAAATAAGTAAACATTGAAAAAAACTTAGAAAGAAATGGGGGGGGGGTGTTTAACTGTACATCTAGATCATTTAGTAGCTTATGCCTAGTAATGTTGGAAAAGGAGAGTTTTGCTTTCTTTTTTTTAATGTTTATTTATTTTTGAGAGAGAGAGAGAGAGAGAGAGTGTGCGAGAGGGGGAGGGACAGAGAGAAAGGAAGACACAGAATCCAAAGCAGGCTCCAGGCTTTGAGCTATCAGCAAAGAGCCCGACGCGGGGCTCGAACTCACAAGCCATGAGATCATGACCTGAGCCGAAGTCAAATGCTTAACTGACTCAGGCACCTGAGTTTTTCTTTCTTAATCAGTGGTGAAAAGAGCCAGGAGAGTATCAAAGCCCCTCATTTCTGGCCCTTTTCCTCCCATCAGAGCAACAAAGGAGCTTGGCTCACATTTTAAAGGGCAAAATTCCAAACCCTTAAGAAGTTTCCCGGAACCTACATTCAGCTACTCAATCATCCCATCTGCAATCAGGTGACATTAGCCCTGATTGGCACTGAAACATTCGGACCTACATATGACCTGGAACCAGTCACTGCTCCGGCAGGAAGTAGATCAGAGGCACTTGGCTGAACCAAGTTTTTCTTTGCAGGGCTTAACCCATAGCTCCATTACCCACTCTTCTGTCAGGTTCAATATTGTATCTACACTGACCTCTGGGTGCAGTTCTTTCACTAATCTGAAGCTCATCTGCTGGAAACACTTTGAATTCTTGTCACAACATGCATTTTTAATGTTTTCCTGATGTATGGCGACCTCTGACCCCTCACCCTTTCTAGCCTCTCAGAACTTTACGTCTCTGTACTGTTCAGACTCTGCACGCCTGCCGTTTGCCCAGGGACCCCATACTCTGTGCTGGCACTAGACCCAGCCTCACCATGCCACAGAGGGACAGGAATGACTGGCCTTGCAACAAGGTGTTGAACTGCCATGTCGCACCACGGCATTCCAGCCAGCCAGTTGCAATTTGACAACATGAGGCTTTTAATCCAAATTCATGAGTCCCCTGTTGTCAACGTAACGAACGCTTCTTAAAAACCTACTCTCTGCCAGGTATTCCTGTGAAAATTACTACCTACACATCACTGCCCAAATCCACACCACTCCCCACTCCCACCCCAAGATTTTTCTGGTTTCAGCTGGACCTGAGAAAGAGTTAGGAGTGAGGGAAACAGCTGACCCCGAATGCTTTATTCTCTGAAGCATGAACTCAAAGTTTTTGCTTACTTATGAATCATAGTCATGATGACAATATCCTTTGAAGTTATTTTCCTTGAAATGCTAGTAAGAGGCATTTTTCCATCCATCTCACAGGGGTTTTGTGTAAATGAATGCTGTTTCTGGAGTACTTCAAAGGAAGTATAAATGCACAAAGTATTCCTGAGTCTCCTTCCATGATGTTCGCTTCCAAGGCATCTAGATAAGCACCGTCTAATAGAAATGGAATGTGAGCTCCGTATGTAATTTTTAATTTTCTAGTGGCACCATTTAAGAAAGTAATAAGAAACAGGTGAAGTAAATGTTGATAATATATATTTATCTAGTCCTTTGTATTCAAAATAGTATCATTTCTCCTGTCTTTAAAATCTCATGCGTATTTTAGACTTGCAGTACATCTCAGTTCAGAGGACTAGTCATTGAAAGTGCTCAGTAGTCACCTGTGGCTAATGGCTACCACATTAAAGAGGTCTAGATGCTCAGTTAGTGAAAGCCATCCAGAACAAAGCTAGAGACTTGGGAAAATTCTTTTAAACTGTTAAGTTTTTGTAATTGACTGAAATGTGCCCAACGGCCATGACAGTAGATCTTCCTTAAAGGTAAGCTATAAATCAGAAGTGATGTTTTCGATTTGTCAGAGCTTACAAAATTACGAAATTGATGAAGTTGGTCCAAGGACTTGCTTACGTCTTGTGTAAATGTAAAAGGCTTTCTCTTACAGGTCTGGCTGGGAGAATTTAAGATGTCATAGTTAATTGGGTAAGGATTTTGATGCTAGACTATTCCACCTTTTGAACTGAGCTCTCTCAAAGGCACCCAAATGCGTTCTGATGAGAATCTCTGTATCAGCATCAGAAGACAAGTTAACAAGGCTATTCAAGTTAGACTCCATCCTTTGCCTATGTAGTGGTATGCCTAGAGGCACTGTGCCCTTGGAAAGGTCAGAGACACAGACTTGTAGCCTGGAGGACCGGTCTACAATCTCCCGATAATTAAATTTGAAGACATAAAGTTCCTGACCCTGAAAAGAGAAGCCTTCTTCCAGTGAGAAAGAGTTATCTAGTCTCTTCCTGTGTGAGAATGTTTTGCCTCAATGTAAACAAACTAAAGAGTTGAAAAATGAGGTGCAAAAATGCCCTCTTCAGGGTAAACAACAAACCAGTTAGGATATGATTTTCTTGGAATGTGTTGCGAATTCCAGAGGCAGGCTCACACTTGTCAAAGAACAGGCAATCCTTCTGATGGACATAATAACCTCAAGACTTAGTTGGATACATTCATGCATTAAGCTTCCCAAATCCAAATCTGTGCTTACATTTTTCATATTTCTTATGTAACCAGATATTTTCTGCATCTTAATGGAAGAAAAAACAAGGCACAGCAAGTATTTGCTTCGAGAACAACTGGGTTCTGAAGACCATTAGAACCAACCTTATTTCGTTGCTTCACTGAACATTACAATCACTTTCTAGCACCTCTGATGCTAGTTTTGTTTTTCCTTTTATGATAACAGAAATCCAACATACTGACTAAAGAAATAAAAGTTTCTGAGACTGTTTGAGTAACTTCGCACAGTCACGGTAGGGTATGGGTGATTCAGCTACTAAATATCCAGTCACGTAGAAATGTATCCCGTGTTCCTTATATTTCTATCTGGAAAGGCCTTTGTTAATGTTATCCTGCAAGCTTCTTGCAGGGCTGGGACTAGGGTGATGCTAGTGACTCACTCACCTCAGGTACAAAATCTAGGAAGGTGCCAAAAACACTCAATTAAAACAAAAAAGTTTTAATGCGACATCTTTAAAAAAACAATTGAAATGAATGTAAAAAAAAATAACCCATATAATGAACAAAATATCAAAATCTTACTTACATCAAGACAGACTCTGACCCTGTGCTGGCTTCCCCCCAATTCTGGCCCTGTTCAGGCTCCTGCTTGGGAGGAAGAGGGAGTGTTCTGTCGGTGAGCTTAAGAGAAAAAACAGAGCATGCCCTTCCTTCAAAATCTGCCAGCCTGCCCTGCTTGTCTGTGAGGTCGGTGTGAACCAGGTGGGCCCCCATGAACGAGGGCCTGCAGTTGGCCAGAGTGGCCAGGAACGCCAAAGTACTGGCAGGATTCATGTTCTTGCTACTTTATCACTGAGGCCTCAGATCCTTTAAGCTGCCCACTGTGCCAAACCACGCGGTCGTCTCTCAACTGTTCACGTGGTAGCAGCTTACTCCTTCAAGGTCAGCGGAAGAGTCTCTCTCCAGTCTGTGAAGACAAAGGATGTGTCTGCGCATGAGGAAGCAGAATCAGGAGAGCAACAACCCATCACCTTTGCCATTTTCTATTGGTTAGACACCGGTCACATTCAAGAGGAGGAGATCATACGAGGGTGTAGATCACCAAGGGTCACCCTAAGGCATCTCTGTATAGTAACCAACCGTGTTACAGAGAAATCAAAAAGAGCTTCAGTGAAGCTTGAAAGCACCCTCAGGTCATATGACAAGTAAGGAGGCAGTTCTAGGATGAAGCTCAGTTCTGTCTGAGGACTCCACAGATATCCTACTAGGCCAGCGTTTTCTAAAATGTCTTCTGTAGAACTCCACTTCTGCAAGATGATATCTGAGGTACTTGCAGAGGGGAACTTTGGTATTTATTTATTTTTTTTTTAACTTATTTATTTATTTATTTTTATAAGAGACTTTGGTATTTAAATAGATTTAGAGAACGCTGGGATAACTGAAGTTAAGCAGGGTTTTTATTATTTTTTTTCATTTTTATTTAAAAAAATTTTTTTAATGTTTATTTATTTCTGAGACAGAGAGAGACAGAGCATGAGTGGGAGAGGGGCAGAGAGAGAGGGAGACACAGAATCTGAAGCAGGCTCCAGGCTCTGAGATGTCAGCACAGAGCCCGACGCAGGGCTCGAACTCACAGACCGCGAGATCATGACCTGAGCCGAAGCTGGATGCCCAACCGACTGAGCCACTCAGGCGCCCCAAAAAGCAGGGTTTCGTCTAGCACTTTTGTTGTAAATCCCCCACTTCCAAACTTCCGATTTCCCATCAATGTCTGAAGAGGATAAAGAAGGGTGAGCTTAACCTTGAAAGAGAACAGACTATCCCACACATCTTCAGGCAGAGGTACTATTACTGAAACAACTGCTGAACGGTTCAGATCCAAATCTCTTGATTCCAGATCCAAATCTCTTGATTCCACGTGCTAGACGTCACGTGGCATCGTGTGTTAAAGAAAAGGAGTGGCTGATTTGCTAATCAGTCATTCTCTAGCAATATTCGTATCTGAAAATGTATCTGGTAATAAATGGGAGAGATCAGAACCTGCAGCTTTGATGGTATTCTTCCTGAAGTTACCAAAATTGCTTTATTTTATTTATTTTATTTTATTTTTTTTTTTTTCCATTTTGCTACAGTCTCTTCCTTTCTTCCTGACTTCCTTCGCCTGGCTATCCATTCCCTGAGATTTGCTTTCTTGAAGGGACGAGGATGCTGCCAGCTGATGGCCAGGAAGTAGATGTCACCCTCCATCGAAGGTCAGCACGGAACTATAGCCAGCACCACGGGAAGGGGCCCTTTAGCAAGGAAACGAGACCGTGCATTTCTCCAAGGCCATGGACAACCAAAAATCTTTCAAAGCTGAACAAGAGGAAATATTCCAGGAATGGCTTTGTGGTTGATTGTACAATTCCCACAAAGTCTGAAGGGAATTTCAAGGAACCTGCCCAAATTCTGTCTGTCCATGTAAAAACTGTTAATCTAATCCTTTGTTTCTTCATTTCTGCATTAAGACCAGCGTCAAAAGGAGAACATAATTGGGCAGTGAGAACTGCAAAAGGAATGAACTGAGTTTTAACCAATAACTGAATAAAACTTAATAGTACACATACATAAAATGATTTTTAGGTTGTTTTTTTTTTTAAACAAACAAGGAAATTTTTGGAAAACTTCCAGAAATAATCTTTCGCAGAAGTGATGGGGGTCGATAACAGTTTACAATATTAATCTGACCCTTTTATTATTATTATTATTATTTGTGTCAAAATCTCCTTGCTCTAGATCGTATTCTCTTTAGTTACTGCTTTTGATCTGCACTGGATTGTTTGCCTTTTTTCAGTTAATGGAAGGAATTCTATGCATGAAATGGTACAAACTAAGGTCAGATATCTGGGGCCAGAATGTCAGCAGGAACCCATGTACTGGACTGTGAGGGGTAAATCACCACTGGTCACAAAAAAGAGAGAGAGAGAGAGAGCGTAATTGAGAATTGGTTTTCTGTTTTCCTGAAGGAAGAGAATGGTGTTTTTCACATGTCTATTTCCACTTAAGAAAAAAGCAATACAAGTAGCAGTTTACAATTTCCCCAAATGTTGGATTGTCTTTCTTTACCTCCATTTTAAGAGCAAAAACACTTTTTCTTCACCTGGTTAACCCCTGAGTTTCTGTCTTCCTTCTCCCTAAAAAGAGGATTTTTTTTACACCCTGTGTTTATATAATTTGAAGACTAGTTAGTATTCCGAACTTCAGTCTTGTTGCTGTCCTTTACCACCTACTAATGAGAATTATTCTTGAATAATTGCGGCCAGAAAGCAAGATTCTACTTAAGACCGGGGAAGGTTAATTCCAGTTAGCGTAAAGGTCAGGAATTGAATTTATGGTGTTACTGTATTCAGCTACGAAATAATCAGGAAAAGCCACAGCTTTTTCTATTGGAACTCAGATTCCATGTGTGTTAACTCTAGCCATACTCCTTGAAGAGGCTGGACAATCAAACAACAGTGAGTCCTGGAAAGGACTAGGACAGCATTAATAGGAGTTAGAAACAATATATCATGTAATCCTTTAGACTGGGGGTCAGCAAACTTTTGTAAAAAGCCAGATAATAAATACTCTGGGCTTTGTAGACCACATCCAGTGTCTGTAGCATATTGTCCTTTGTTTTTCTTACAACACTTTAAAATTTAAAAGCCCTTTTTAACTCTTATACTGTACTCAAACAAGCCACATTTGGCCTAAAGGCTATAGTTTGCTAATTCCTGCTTTAGTCCATTTATATTCATTAAAATAAATTCTTTTTTTTTATATAGATTTAAAACTCAAGGCTCCTAGTTGTTTAAAAATAGCTCAATAAAGTAATGGGTCAAATGTGATAAAAAATTTCACGTTGTACAAATATAATCCAAGGTGTCAAGTCAAAGGGGCTGACTTACTTGCCAGTTTTTATTTTCTTTTTCTACCTCAAAAAAAAAAAAAAATTAAACTTAAGAAAACTATTGTAGAGTCTAATTAAAATTGTGTAGCTTTTCAAATAGGAAATTTTCTTCTTTAATATATCTGTCTAAAATTCATGAATTGTATGTTCAAAGGCAAAAGCTGCCTAATATAGCCTTACCTGGCAAATTATGTTTCCCATAAATACCAAGATAATGTTAATTCTTGGGTTAGTTATGAAAAAGGAGGAGGAGGAGGGGGAAGAGAATGAGAAAACTATATATGTAATGTTATAACCACTAAGTCAGAAACATAACACCAGTAATTAATAACAATTCAGTTGACCAGGTTAGCTTTCAAAACACAATTGATAAAAAGAAAAACTTACTTTTCCTATGGAAAAGTAGTCAAAGACTAGTTACTTAAGGTGACTCTCCCAAGAGGCTGATCAAGCTAAGATTAGTCTTATATTGTGGAGTGGGGGGGTGCAGCTGATCTTGGGAATACAGAGCCAACTGTCTTTCTCTGTAATTTCTTTGCAGTACCGTAATGTCAGGGAGGAATACTTCTACATTTTACATTTTATATTATGCCCACCTCAAACACCTGATTACTTTAAAGTCTTTAGGTGAATTTTGAATTCTACCCTATAATATAGCCACATCACTTTTATATCAGAGAATAGGAGATTGGTTAAATTTCTCCAGGCGCTACTCAAGTTCCCAAATGCCTACCCACGTCTACCTTATAGGTTCATCTGCACCTCCTGTGGAGTAACTCTGTTCCCATGTGGGCTTCCCAGGAGCCAACAGAAACGAACTAAAGAACACCTTTCTGCCGCAGTGACTGGGTCTCCTGTTAGGGACTCCCAGCTCTGAGCTAAGGCTTTTGGATAGGACAAGAGAGAGGACAAAAGCCAGACACCAGGCTGTCTGGAATGTGCCTAAGTCAAGATTTGCATATATCAGAGAATATTTTAAATGTGCCAGAAAACTGCTACTTAAAAGACAGAAACTAGAAGTCTCTTGGTAAAAATTACTTTTTAAAAAAATGTTTATGTATTGACTTGTTGATTTTATGGATTTTGAGAAAGAGAGATGGGGGAAGGGCAGAGAGAGGGAGAGAGAGAATCCCAAGTAGGCTCCACACGGTCAGCACAGAGCCCGACTTGGGGCTCGAACTCACAAACCATGAGATCATGACCTGAGCCCAGGTCAAGAGTCCAAGGCTTAACCGACTGAGCCATCCAGGCGCCCTGCCAGAAGTTCATTTTTTTAACACAGATTTTTATATTGCTTACAGTACAAAATTACCTACTTAAGATTATACTATAACAATGACAAGAATACTGTATTACCCCCCACTTTACAGAAAACTGAGCTGCAGAGAGGGCAAGTGAGTAACTTCCGGGTAGTCCCCGGGGCTGGGATGTAGTAGAGACTGACTTGAACCCAGGCTGTTTGACCCCATAGCCTGTTTTAACTCTGTGCTCTTCGTGATGCTATTCTGACACAGAACGACATTAAAATCAAAACAGTTCTTAGCATTTTAGCAACTTCTTCCTGTTCTGCTTTATGCTGAAATTAGCCCTACTTCTATTTAATAACCCCATCACTGATTACTATCGTAATGCCAGCTGAAATATTATACTATAAAGAGGAAAGAAAATGAGTACTCCTAGCTCTTCGCTTCCTATGGATCATTTATGCTGGTAGAATCTAAAGCATCACTCCATTAGCTTGTACTTAATAGCAAATCGTTTGGGGCCTGCACAGCCCCTAGCGATTTCACCAGCCACCCTCTGTGCTTCCATTTGTTAATGTTCACCTGCTCCCCCTCATTAATATGCAAACATGCAGTGACTTCAGCTTATTCCCAAAGCCTCGTCTTGACATGAAGTCGTCTTTTCTCTCCGTGTGCTTCTTGGAGAAGCCATTATCTGAACTCAGAAATGTCCTGTAGCAAAATAGCTTTTTCTGAGGAATAGAAACATCTCATAACCCTGATGACAGAAACAAAAGGCATCATTGCCTGATAAAATGGCAGTCTAACCATGAATCCCCATAATCAGCTATTTAAATCCCCATCTCACCGTGAGGTTTTGCTCTAGCATAAGCTATCATGCCCACAAATACTGACGAGCACATGATCGTCGTGGACTCTGGCTATAGAAAATGTCTGGCTGATGTGTTTCATGCTACTCTAATTGTGTTCCTTATATTTAACTCGGGTCACCTTTGTTAGAGGTGCCCCCAACCAGACCAGCAGTCATTTTTTCTTGCTGCATAAGCATGACAAAGTTCAAGTGCTGCCCCATTGTGACCTTACAGCTCTCCTAACAAAAACTTCTCTCTGCAACTACCGGGATGTGGCAAAAAGGCAATCTGAGCTTCCTGCTTCTGCGTGCTTTGGATACGTGACCTTTCCTGTCCAAAGTTCAGTGGGGGTCGAGGATAAAGTTCTGATTCCGGTATGCATCATTTCTGGTGTGTAGATACGAGGCACGTAAGCAAGCTTTAAACAAGAGGGTGTGTGATTTTTAAACTTGGCTGAAAATATTTTCATTGACCTTTTTCAGAGTGTGAAAAACTTTCTGCCCTCGAGTGAACTCTGTCAATCTTTGATTGCGCTTCTGGTCTCCTTGGTGTGGTTATAAGAAACAATATTGAAGTGTCTAATTCTTCTGTTTGCAAGCATCATGCACACAAGTGTATAATAGTTTACCATTTGTTCTAGCACAGAATTAGGACCGTATAGTCCTAATTGTCCATATAGTTGAAGCAGAAGCCCTTTAATGACGATTTTCTACATTTATCGAAAGGTAATGTTGTGGTGTTGGCCTGATATATGGGTGAGTTGCCTCCAATTCTTTGTTTCCTTTTGTATCAGACTAGAAGAAATTTCTATCCCAAACCTAGAAGTACCACCCGAACACCATCCTTTTAACACATCCTTTTAACTCCATCCCTTTAACATCATTTACCTTGGGTTTTACGAAGAGTTCCCCTAAAGTCTTACTTGTGAATGTCACTCTAAATAAACCACACTGTAGTTAATATGGAGAGGCAGCCCCAGACATGTGCATAACAATCAAGAGATCCAAAAAGAAGAGTTTTTAAGATCAAGATTTGAGTCAAGTTAATTACTTCCTACTGGTAAATTGCACCCATTATAAAACAGAAACATTAAGATCGTGTTGTGAGGATTAATGAGATCACGTTGGTTAAGCGCTTTAAGCCCTTTGGAGATAGATTCCATCATTTTGCCACCTGGGTGCACGATAAAAAAGAAAATACCCCAGTTTTCTTTGAGGCACAATGTATAGAGTTAGCAACAGCCAGCAGGCTTTATCAATCTTTTTTTCTTTTATCTTTTTAATAACTAATATTGTTGGAGGAGGGAATGTTGCAAACCAAGGCTAAAAGTGAGATAAAGGCAGATAGCTGATTCCTGTAACTTCTACCCAATACATTAGACTTATAGCCAAATTTTACCAAATTCACTTGTCAGTCTACATTTCAGAGCAAAATGAGCAAGAGGTTTAAGATGAGAGCAAACTGGATTGGAATTCTGGTTCTACTGGATGGGTAACTCTCTTTAAACGTCAATTTCTGCAACTATAAAATGCAATGACAAGCTTCCTTCTAATAATTACAATTGAAATAATTCAGACCTACACTTTTATGGAGAACAAATGAAACTTGCTGAACAAAATATTGATGATAATAATAAAAACAATAATTGCTTCTTAAAAACATCAAAGAGATAATAAGATGCTGAGGAATTACTGGACCAAAATCTAAAAGACAAGATCCCTGAGAAGGAAAGCCAAGATGTAAAGCCACTTTTGCGCCAAAGTCATCTGCCAATCTAGAAAAAAATAAAACAGTAGCAAAACGAGCTGAGCTTTTGGTAGCCTTAGAGACTGAGAGGGAGGAGGCAAAGCCCAGAGTCTACCAAAGCTGGGGACTCTGATAAACTGATGCCAGTCTAACCTGGAGCCCTAGGATGAGGGGGCTCAAAAGTCATCCAGCCCTCACAGACCTGCAGGGCTCTGGGTATCCTAGAGAACCTCAGCTTTGGACTGGGATCAGGAGATTTTCTAAGACTCCCGGGAGCATGATGTGTCTGGGACAATGGTGGCCAATAAACTTTCATTCATAATGCAAACTTTTAGATTTAACATAGATTTTCGTAAGTGCCTTAGATTTTACTTATACAGGGCTTGTTAATGCCTATTTTTCAAGTTTATGATTGGAGTCTGATGATACCGCTGATATCAATGGTTAGGCATAATGGTGAATTAGTCTCCTATGTTATTCTTACTTACGTTACCTTCATTTCTTTCTCTCAATTTAGTATCTTTTCTTTTGCCCTTTGCCCCTTTCTCCCTTCAACTCCCAGGTTCAACATCCTCTCTCAGTCACCTTCACCTAAGAGCCTTCCCATAGCTTCTTCACCATATTATGAATTATTCTCAAGTTCAGTCATGTCACACGGGAAATAGTATAAAGAAAGGGCACAGTGGGATCACAACAACATCAAGGCGACTTTAGGACATGTGTTCCCTCCACAACTTTTCCTAGTATAGTAATTTTGAAGAGTTTGTTGTATTATGATATTTGTGAATTCATCTATCTCAATACCTTTGTTACTAGATGTTGAGCAGATGATATGTGACCAACAGTAGCCAGATGCTGAAGAGAGTAGAAAAAAAAGCCCATTAATGATTCCTGTCCCTCAGGATGCACTTCATCTGCAGCTGAAGAAAATAAATGAAAACATATTGGGCAATGAGAGAAACAACGGGAATTCAGAGAAGACTGTATGAGGAAACACTGTGTGACTTCCACTGGGAATATAAGGGGAGGCACTGAAGTGCCAAGGAAGTAAGAGAGCAGATGCTGGGCTACCTGGGTGGCTCAGTCAGTTAAGTGTCCGGCTTCGGCTCAGGTCATGATCTCACTGTCCATGGGTTCGAGCCCCATATCAAGATCTGTGCTGACAGCTCAGAGCCTGGAGCCTACTTTGGGTTCTGTGTCTCCCTCTCTCTCTGCCATTCCCCGGATCACTCTCTGTCTCTCAAAAATAAATAAAGCATTTTAAAAAATAGAAAATAATGAAAAATAAAAAGAGACAGCAGATACTATGCGTGAAAGCAAGGACTATACCACAGAGGACAGGGGCAGAGGGAGCATGACCAGACAATAAAAATAAATAAATGAATCAAAAGCCCACTGTGTGTTGTATGCTATTCCACACGTCTTACAGCTATCTTAGACACCTCAAAAAGCCTTACCAGGAGGTATTACCATCAGTTACAGATAGTCAATTGAGGCTTAATCCATTGAGGCCATACCACAGAGTCTATAAGTAGTGAAGCTAGAATTTGAAGCCGGTTCATAAGGACACCAAAACCTGTGCTCTTAGCTACTACCCCAGAATGATTTTACCAGGGTCATTTCATGGAAGGCCTAGCAAGAAGGTAAACAGGGGTTATTGGCAATAGGCAAATGCAGTCAACCCTTCTGGGTTCTTGAGGAAGGAAGTGAAATGCTAAAAGCACCTTTTAGAGCAATTCCTCGAATCTTGACACGGAAGAATCAACAGAAATTAGTTATGACTAAATCAATTAGACCCAGTAGAAGATTGTGGGCTATATCCAAGGTTTGACGTGTTCTGGTCTGAAACCCAGTGGTGGGTGTGAGAACAGAGAGCAACTGATGAGTCTAAAAACTAGTCTAAAGGAAGAAAAGAAAGACATGTTGACATTGGCTAAACAAATGAAGAAGGAAGAAAAGCCAAAGAAAATCTTAGAGAGAAATGGCGGGAAAAAAAAAAAAAAAATTGACAAGCTAACCGTAGAAAGGGAAGCAATCTCTATGAGAAGAAAGGGAGTTCAAGTTCCAATGTGTTCAGCTTGGGGCAATGGCAGGACGTAGGAGGAATGGTGTATCATGAGCATTGAGAAACCCTTGGATAAGAGACCATAGTAAGATGCCTGTGAAGGAACAGGAAATGTAAAACACCAGAGTGTCAGTAAGATAACTTATTGTGTTAAGTCTCAGAAGCTTCTTACAGGGAAAAATACAACAGAAGTACTTAATAAATAATGAGAACCCTTCCCCTAGCTGCCACTTTGCCTGAATTTCTCTTCACTTCATGCTTTCCTCTGAGTAGGCACTAACTGCCAGCCATTCGTGTCGCAATATCACCTCCCACTTCTTAATTTCTGCCCTTTGTTTGTTTGTTTAGATGTGCCTATGCCTTTAATCCTGCTTTTCTTCTGTGCTGTCTCAAATAATAAGGACAACAATGACTGGAATCTACCTCTTTCGGCCTATCCAGCAGTGATTGGAGTGATATCCTTCTATACCATGTTATTTCATAGTAAACATGACATTAAACTCAATTACATCGAAGATTAAGTTCTTGAAAGTCAGCCTTTCTAATGAGACTGACCTCACAACTCTTTGCATGACCTTTGTTGAATCACTATGGGTCAAGGCTGAGCTACTATTAAAACAAACAAACAAACAAACACAAACTCAAAATATAGGGGCTCAACTACATGGAATTGTTTTTTCACCCATGTCATAGCTCAACAGCAGTTAAGGTGTGGTGGGATCAGTCTGATATCGTCACTGCACAGCTTCTATGTTAGAGATTAAGGACGCTGTTCCAGTCACTGGAAAGGGGGCAAAAGAAAGTAGAGGGCAATAAGCTTCTTTTTTCCAAAGAAGTGACACACAATGTACATACATCACTTCGGCTCATACTTTATGGCGCTGGACTTAGTCATGTGACTCAGGGCTAGCTCAAATAAAGCTGGGGAATATGGCTTCTAGCTGGGTGGTCTTGTACCAGCTACATGATTGTAGAGGAGAGAGAGCAGGCCGTTCAGGGCTTTATTATTAAAAAGAAAAAACGGAGGATGAATTTGAGGGAACAATTAGCAGGCCCTACTACATCTGGGTTTAGAGCCCCACTCCTCATTATGCTGTTCTCTTCATTTAACGAGACCTCCCTCTCCAGGTGTCCAAATAATTTTTAAAACAGCTAATCTACTCCGTAGTACTGTTTTCGAATGGAACATATTACTATTTAGAAGAGCTGAGGGGAGTGGCTCAGTCGGTAGAGCGTCCGACTTCGGCTCAGGTCATGATCTCACAGCTCCTGAGTTCGAGCCCCGCGTCAGGCTCTGGGCTGACGGCTCGGAGCCTGGAGCCTGCTTCCGATTCTGTGTCTCCCTCTCTCTCTGCCCCTAACCCGTTCACATTCTGTCTCTCTGTCTCTCAAAAATAAACATTTAAAAACAAAAAGTGAAGGGACAACGGCTTCAATTAGCAGTTGGAAGTGAGGGGCCAGAATTGGCATCCGAGTCTCCTCTTTTCCCTCCGCATCTCACCACACAGGAGACCCTTGATTCTGAGAAATAAAATTTGGACACTGCTCTCACAGAGGTTTTTTTTATCAAAAAGGAATGTGTCATGCCTCCTAAGCAGTCAGACCCAACCAGTGAAAATTACTCTCTCCCATTTAAATAATGGAAAGTCCTCTTCAACTCCTGATTTACATCCATCTTGTCAGCTCAGTGAACAAGCGAGCTCAGAGCCATTTTCCCAGTCTGCCCTGCTAAGCTTCTGACCTTGCAGAACACCCTGCCAAGTGTGAATTAATAATCACTTTGATGCAAAGGGTAAAAGGGGAGGATATTTCTGTGATTCTTCCCCACAAATCTAATCTTGACAAATGGAATCGCATTATGTCTCATTAGCTAATAAACTATCTAGATTGAAATTGCATGTAGGGCGAGAAATGAACTCCAATTATGCCTAACACTCCTGGAAACAACTTTTCATCTTCATTTCAAGAATAGAGGAGATGAAAAAAAAAAAAAATCCCTGAGGAAAAGTCAACAGAACTGAAAACAAAACACGAAGAAGTTTTCATTTTAGCCACTAATCCCATAGCCTTCCATTACTGAAATCTAAGAAAACATGGCAAACACCTTGACTGTGGGGGGGCCATGGCTGATTATTTCAAGTCCTCTGAGCCAAAACCAGGCCATGAAGATCATCAGGGCTTTCTGTCACAATCAGAATATTTAACAGCTTTCTTTCTTCCTTTCTTTCTTTCTTGTTTTTGTTAGCATTGTACTATAGTTTCTCATTTATTCACCCGTTTTCTGATGAAAGTTCCCAGTGAGAGAATCTCTTTCTTGAAATGCCCATGTTTGGGGTGCAAATCATTTACATTTCAAATTTCTGAATGTGGGGGTAAGTTATATCCAGCTACTTATTAATAATATTCCTAGGATTAGTTCAAAATGGGTCATATCAGTACCTGTGAAAGGAAATTCTTTGCAGGACAATCTCATGGTCTGAATTAACAAAATGCACATGCTTTATCACAGAGTGACTTTGTCATGGCCTAAAAGCACTCGTATTTAGGTTATTAATACTGTATAGAATTCAAACCGAAAACTCAAAATACTGATGCACTTTATATTTGGAAGAGTAAAGCTTCTCCATAAAACAAGAGGTCTCTTGTTTTATAAAGAAATAACTTCCAAGATATACTGACATTTTTATTGTCTTACTAGTGATTACTTTGCTCAAAAGAATTACAGAAGAATAATATTTAGGATTCATAATGAAACACACATTAGAGCATCTATAATTTAAGTTTTGTTTCAGTTTCAATTCTTTTCATTTGCACAGGACCTGATGGCAAACTCATTCCAGAAAATTTTAGGGTTTCAGAGATTGCTTTACATGTTCTATCAGATGATATTTAGATGATCAAAATACTGTTTTGCAAATCCTAGTCCTTGAAGAGTTATGAATAACCACTTGTATTCAGGAGAGAGAATCCATGAAAACAAACCTGACGATACGAATGCAGCGTGTTATTTTTCCAGCAATTCATATTCTAGGTGCCGGATCAAACCAGTAATTACACTATCTGAGTCTTACAGAGACAAAATCAGATTAAAATCAAATTATGGCACCTGGTCAAATACTTTCCCAAATAAAAACAAAAAGAGAGTCGATAATCCCTTTTTAAAGAGGCCAGTTGCTTCAACTCACAAGATAAACAGCATTCAGCAAGTCCCAGCTCAGAGGCAGTACCTGTTCCAGCGGTGCGATGGCCCTCACGGTAAACTTCCCTTAGCCTATATCTTTCTTGTTGTCTTTAGTCTTTTAAGTGTATGTATGTATATGCGCGCACACACGTATAATAAGAGTCTGTTTTGAAGTTTATCTCTGCATGAAATTATAGCTTGTCATTACAGTAGAATACTCTAAACTTCTACAGGATAAGGGCAATGTCTTCCTTATTGACCTCAAATCCCCAGTGATTGGCACAAAGCAGGTGCTCAACGAGTATTTTAAAATGAATAAGTGAATGAATAAACTAGTGCCAGGATTTTCACTCCCACACCCTATAAAAACTACTTTTGTCAGGGTCACCAATTACCTTTATGTTGCTGACGTCAGCCGTCCATTCAGCGTCCATGCGGTTTTGACACAGCAGCCCATCTGACAAAGTTGGTCCCTGTCTCTTCTCTGAGATCTTCCTCCTACAACACTGATCCCTCTTTTTCAATCTGTTTTTGTCAGTTTCTCTTCTCCTCCCTGAGTTTTCATGTCAGACAGCCTGGATTCGGGGGTGGTCCTCTTTTTCTCTATTCCTCAGTGAGCTCACCTAATCTCATGGCTTTCAAACGACATCACTAACTTTCAGACCTATATCTACAGCCAGCTCCAAACTATCTAGTCACTTATTGATCTCCCCATGTGGATAGCTACTAGGCATCTCAAACTTTCTATATCCAAAGTTGAACTCCTCCTCTCTTCCCTATTCATCCACTTACTTCTGCCCCAAACATGTCCCATTTGCACCCATCTTCCCATCGGTTCATGGCTTTTCTGTTCTCCAGGTGCTCAGTCACCCACTGCCCCTACCACCATGTGACTAGAAGTGCCCTCAGAAGCAGAAAAACTGGCTTGTCTCTCCCTCCTACACTCCTCCTCCCACCATGCTTTCCATTGGCAGATTTTACGTGAAAGCCAGCTGGCAAGAGAGCCTAGGAACAATGGTCTGCAAGCCTCCAGACTCATGGTACACAGAGGAGAGTTTAGAAGCCTGAGAGTGGAGCTGAGCATCTGTGGACGCTATCTGCCACAGCCTACTAACTCATCTCCCTGCTTCCCCCCTTATCCCCTTGATTATTCTCACCATTGCACCCAGAGGCACTTTTTAAAAATGAAAATTAGACGTCACTCCTCTGCTAGAATAGAGAAAAATAAAACAAACCCTATTTGCTCTCTGTTTCACTGAATAAAAGCCAAAACGCTCACAGATGGCTACAAATAGAATGTGATCTAACCTCTGTGGTCTTTCTGACTTAGCTCTGTAGCAGCTAACCTGGCCTCCTGCTCCTGGGACACCTGTCCGCTCCCTTTTGCCCTTGGCACTGGTTGTTCTAAAAGCCTAAAACACTCTTTCCCCACGTGGTCGCCCTCACCACTGTCTTTTCTTAGTTATTACTTTTCTAATGAAATTTTATTTTAAATTTAAATTTTAATTTTAAATCCCATCCCCAGAATTTCTAGTACCCATGCAATATTGTGATTCAGAAGAAATATATATTTTGGTCACTCAGTTGACTAGATGTGTTTGGTCTTTGTCCATAGTTCTTCACTCACTGCTCCTAAAACTCTTGGAATTTCCTGTGATGACAGCAAATAAGGTGTCCTTTATTATGTTAATGGAGTGACTTTTGGACCCCACCTAAGGGTAGGGGCTGGCTGCCAGAAGAACCAGCTGTGTGATTTAAAGGTTTGGAACTTTCAGTTCCACTAACCTCACCCCCAATCTAGAACCGGAGAGGGGCTACAGGATGGATTAGCCAATAGTTGATGAGTTAATCAATTGTGCCGATATAGCAAAGCTTCCATACAAGTCCAAAAGGACAGAGTTTGGAGAGCTTCCAGGTTGGTGAACACTTGCAGATCCAGGGAGAGTGGTATGCCTAGAGAGGTCAGGAAAGTTCTGTGCCCTTTCCATATCCTTCACCCTCTACATCTCTTCATCTGGTTGTTGATTCATATCCTTTATCATATCCTTTAATGAACTGGTAAACAGAGGTGTTTCCCTGAGTCCAGTGAGTTGCTTTAGCAAATTAAAGGAACCTAAGGAGGAGATCATTGGAACCACCAATCTATAGCTGGTTGCCTAGACTCGCAGGTAACAGCCTGGGGCTTGTGCCTGGTCTCTGAAGTGGGGAGGTGGGATTGGGGAATGAGGCAGTCCTACAATACTGAACCCTTAACCTGTGGAATCTGATGCTATCTCCTAGTAAATAGTATCAGAATTGAGTTGACACCAGCGGGGTGTCCAAGAATTGCTTAGTGTTTTGTTGGGGGGAATCGCCCCCTACACTGGAAGGAAGTCCTAAAACTCTAAAAGAACCCCCTTCTCTGATTTCTTTGCTGTTGGTCGTGTTTTGAACACAACACTTATCACTTACTAGCCACAGAATAATTTACATGTTTAGTTTTTCATGTTTTTTAAAAAAATTATCTCTCCCTGCATAAAAAGATAAACCCCACAAAAGCAAGAATCTTTGTCCAATGACATTTCATAGGCCTAGGCCAGTGTTCTAAAAGTAATGAAATCAGTTCCCCACATGCTTGCCCCAATGGACATCAAGTCAAGGCTATTAACCAGGCCCTTGGTTTGTGCCGAGAATAGAACACCTGCAGGACTTTTCTTGTTTATTTTTAACAGTTAAACTTGACTTTCATGCCTTCTCAAATAAATAGCTTTGTAGGAGGAAACATAGAAGATGGATATTACAAGGAAATGGTAAGATAGCTGCACAGTAACAAAAACCCAGTCAAACCGGCCGAAGCCGAAAGGTGATTTATTGGCTGCATAAGTGGAAAATCCAGGAACCGACATGGAAATGGCGTGACTGGATCCATATACTCTAGGTGGAACACCAAGAATCAGTCTCTCTTTTTCCACATGACTTTTGTGTTGACCTTATTCTCAGGCAGGGACTCCCTAACTGCTGTCAAACCAGGCCATCAGCTGCAATAGTTTCCTTCCTGCTCATGAGGACCACAGTGGAGAAAGCGGCTGTTTCCTAATGCTTCCAAAAAATTTATCTGACTGACTCTCGTTGGCCTGGATGAATCCCTGTCCTTCTTGAACCAATCGCTCGGCCTGCAGTTGCCCTGGTTTAAGTCATATCCTGTTCCCCAAGCCAGGGGCTGGGGTGAACCCACTCAAATCAGATGAGAATGATGGATAAGTGGTTTCACAATGACAAGTCAAGAACTTTTACCAAAATAAGGAAGAAGGGACACTGAGCTGGCATTACAACTGATGTCTACTGTATTATGAAATACCCAGAGTTCTGAGAAAAAGTGAACAGAGTGTTGAGAGTGAAGTGATAGGAAATGAGGATGAGAAATTAGATTGAAGTCTGATTGTAAATAGCTTTTTTTCCCCCCTCCTTTTTTTAAAATTAGAAAAGCATGTGGTCTCAGAAGATCTGAGTTCTCGTCTCAAATCTTTCTGGAACTATCTATGTGATCTTCCAAGTAACTTAATATCTATATAAATGCGTCCTCAACTACAAAATGTAATTCCTCTAAAGTAATCTCTGCGTTTCCCACCAGCTCTGTCAACTGATGACTCCAGCGGGGCAAGGGAGGTGTTGCGGCCAGCTAGTGTACCTACCATAGACGTCCTTGCTATCACAGAAGGGAAAGAAGAGGCAAGCACCTGTTCCCTTGCCCTTGCCACCAGCTAGAGACACTGTTTCATACCCACATCTAGTTCAGGAGAGCATTCTGACAGATGTGAAAATTAATCCAGGCGGAGAGAACTGGGTTCTTGCTAGTGCTTCCCAAACCTGGCCATGCTTCAGCACTACCTAGAGAACTCAAAAAACAATAGAGACCCAGGTCCATGCCTATGGTACTGACCTAGGCTCATGAATTTGTATTTTTAGAATTCCCCTTGTTTTTGCTTCCTCCTACTCTTCAGTCTTGGATATGGCAGTTTTCTTTCGGTCAAGATTACCAAATACTAATCAAAAATCTTATATATCTACACGCGAAGAGAGATCTTGATTTGGAATATGTATCCGCAAAACATCGTCAGTTTTGCTTGACAGTAAAATATGGGAGGAAAGAGGAAACACCGCATTCACTAACACACTTGAGTGTTTTATGCAGAAGAGATGCGTTTCATTTGACAAGAATTATGGTTTTCATAATATATACAAGATGCATTCTCTTTATTCTGCCAGTTTCAGAGAACTAGTCATAACTTTTCAATTTTCACATAACATCCAAGTCATAATAAGAATGAAGGCATCCTTCACAAAGCTTCAGTCATTGATTGTTTTCAATAAATCTCCAGAAGTGATGGCAAAATCAATTATATCCAGCACATCTTCCACTTTTTGTGATGAATTTTTGAATAGTTCATTACACTACATTTCATCAAATTCTTAAGTTTATGGATCAATAAGCTGATTTTGCCCTAATTTTTCTCAGAGCACTTTTCTTAGATTGGTTTAGCCAATATTTGAATGTTTTCAAGTCCACCATGGAGATGTGACAAAATTAGCCACAAAAGACGCCCGAATTCTGAGGAAATAATAGCTCAGTGCAGACGTGTTTACCTTCAATAGTGTTGTCATTCTGACTTCCTTGTCTGTGCGAACATATGCTCTGGGTTTGTCAAGAAATAGTTAAGTTCGGCGTGATGCATGTTCCTGGGACTAAAGGAAGGGAGTGCTGAGAAAGCCGAAGCACGATGTAAATACAGTATTTCCTTTCCACAAACCTAAGAAAACAAACAAGCAGCAGACGTGCATGGGCGCGCAAGCGCACACACCCGCACCTCCCCCATCCCCCCCCCCACCCCTACACACGCTACATTTAGGATCTGTATGTAAGGTGTCCTGAGAAAAGTTTAAACAAACAGTTGTTTCAGGTTCAATGGGAATAATCTCCAAACATCAAATAAATTCTGACTTTGCTATAAGAACTTGAAAACAATCAACTCCGCCTTTACCCTAGACAATAAAGGTGACATTTCATTCTTTAATAAGGTAATCTCCTTGCCAGGGCTATTTCGGAACAGAAGGAATTAATATTTGAGTCACCAATTTGTTCAATCATTAATGTATCAAATATTTACTTAACCTCTTCTATGTCTAGAGGAATCACTTGGTACCAGGGAGATTTTTAGTATCTTCTCATGTAAACCATGACTGATACTACAATAGTTGTTTGAGTACATTTCCTGAGACCACGGAGTTGTCACAGCCCTCCAAATCAGAGGAGGGCTCGGAAGCACCTCAGGGTCCCTCCAGCCCAGATGAATCACCTATCAGGACCCACGATAGAGATGCACCTCTTTCCCATGTTCGTAGAGCGCATGCCCAGCGCTGCCCTCATCCTAATTCTGAGAATAGAGAGGCAAGTCAGACTCAGACCCTACCTGCTGGAGCTCCCATACCAATGAGGGAACTGAGTGTGTAAGATATACCATGCGTGACAAAAGCTCTGATCCTTGCAGGTGCAGAGGGCTAGAGCACAGGGCAGGCAGCCAGCTCCATCTCTCACGACAGGAGAGGCGTTGACAGAGATGTAAAAAAGCAGGCAAGAAAGACCAGGTGTACGTGGCAGAGAGAAACACGGGTGCAAATGCAAAAACAAGCATGGCAAGTTTGGTGCGGGGGCGGGTAGCTCTGAATGGTTTGAGAGAAAGCAAACAGGAGGGATTACAGAGAGAGGAAATGTGAAGAGAGGAGAAACGGGTGGTAAGAAATAAGGCTGGGCCAGATAAGGAGGGCGTTACTTACTTTGCAAAGACTTTTCCGCATGTTACTTGAAAGCTAGAGTGGCACAGGCAGACCATGGCAGAACCATCCCTCCAGTGTTACTGTGGGAATGAATGCAGGTGAGGAAATCTGAAGTCAAGGAAAAGGTTAGAAGACTATCTGTATCATATAGACAGCCCTGATAAGGCTCCACAAAGGGTGGGGTCGGGGGGCTTCCAGGAGGAAAAAGGAGGGGTGGAGGATGCAAGGGAGGAATCAGGGATGACTGGCAATTTTCCGTTGGAGAAACAACATGAATGATGGCGGCTTTGCTAAATGTAACAGGAAGACGTAAAGACGTGGGGAAGGTAGGGAGAAGGGTTAGGTGCTGAGCTCATATTTTTTCATCTTAAGTTGGAGGTGCTTGTGGATCCTCCAACAGAGGTTTCCCCTGGGTGAGGGGATGTGAGTCTGGACTGGAAAGACAGCTGAGGGCTGGAGATGTAGATTCGGGAAACCTCCGCGTGCAGGTGGCAGGTGAAGATGTGAGGGAGAAACAGATCAATCTGGAAAGTTGCCCAGGGAGCGCAGAGGTAGCCTGAGAACAGAACTCTGAGGAAGGCCAACATTCAGGGGAAGAGTAGAGGAAATCCACCTACAGAGGAGAATAAATTGGGTTAGTCTGGGGGAGAAGCAAGGACTGAACAGTGATCCTTTAAAATAGCAACAAGGAGTTCATTAGTGACTTCAGAAGAGAATTTCAGTGCTGCATATGGACAGCAGCTAGATTAAGAGTCTAGGGGTGCCGGGTGGCTCGATCAGTTAAGCGTCCAGCTTCGGCTCAGGTCATGATCTTGGGTTCGAGCCCTGTGTCAGGCTCTGTGCTGACAGCTCAGAGCCTGGAGCCTGCTTCGTATTCTGTGTTTTCCCCTCTCTCTGTACCCCTCCCCCACTCACATGTGCTCTCTCTCTCTCTCTTGCTTTCTCTCTCTCTCTCTCAAGAATAAATAAACATTAAACAAATAAATAAATAAGATTAGAGTCTAGAACAGTGAATCAAAGGCAGAGGCAGAGAATGTGGACAATGAAGCTAGACCAAGAGGGAAAGGAGAAAGAATGAATGCCACCGGAAGAGAAATGAGGCTATGCCACAGTGCTTTTATTGTACTGTTTTATGATAGAAGATGTTTATCTTCCAAGAGGAAAGAGGCACTAAAATAACGACTGGACAGTATACGTTAGAGGAAATCATAAATGGGTGAGGTCTCTGAGAAAACTGTACAGAATGGGTGAAGAGGGTGTAGGGAACAGATTTGGAGTTAAATAGAGAGAAGGCCACCACTTGTCCTGAGAGGGGAGGGGGAAGCACTGAGTGGCTGCAAAGGTAAATGTAATTGGGGTGAGGGACCAGAAGTTGAGGGCCTTCATCCTGCATCACCATTTTTCTCTGTATACGGTCTGACTCATCTTAGGAGGGGGAACATCTTGAAGGCTCCACTGTTGCAATCTCTTCCTTGGGTGACACGAGGAATGTGACCATCTTGTCAACAGAGGCTGACAGTTAAAATGCACAACTTCGTGGGGCCGGAGCTGCGAAAGGATCCCTCTCGTTAACTTCAGGGGTGAGCTTCACTGGGTGGGGATGAGATTCCACTGGGAAATATCAGATGATTTGGCTGGAAGGTGGCAAATCTGGCAGTCAGAGGGCAGGGTGGAAGAGACAAAAGAAGGTCATGTCCCAGAAACACTGGGCCCTGAAGAATGTCAGGGTTCCGAGCAATCTCCAGAAAAGATGGATCCTGATTTAACAAATCAGGTGAAGAAGAAGGCTGTTGAAAAGCTAACCTTTAGGTATGATTTTCTGCTTTCATTTTGGCAGAAATTCTATTTACCTGAGATATTGTTAAGGAATGCTATCACATTATCAAAACTCGTTAGCCGTACATCGAAGGCCATCCTAAGCCTTCCAGGGTTACTTCCCTTTTATGCAACCTTCTCTCCACAAGTCCTTGTCTGGTCAAACTGCTGTATTCAAATATAATTTTATTTCCCTCTATATTCAAGGCTACCCTACTGTTTGCCTAAAATCCCTTCCCGGCTCCTATTTTTCTGGATTGTGTTCACCCTCAAGATACAGGTGGCATTTCTTCTTCACCGTGAAGTCCATTGGTAGTTCTTCCTTACGATGATGTCATATTTGAACCTCCAGAGCAGGCATTGCGGATATCACTCTTTCAGTACTGGCAAACGTCACCTTTATTCTATTTCTTATTTATCTTTGTATTTAGCCTCCAGTTCGAATTGTGAACTCAATGTAGCTAAAATCCTTTCCTCCTCTTTTGTGTACCTCCTCCCTCTCCATCACTACTCTGTAACACGATCTCCAAAACCTTCCTCTCTGACAACAATCCTCTCTATGCCCCTCGTTTCTCTTCCCCTTCTTCCCACCATGAATGTTCTCCTGCTTCACCTTTGTTGCCTCATCCTTCCCTCCATTTTCTCTCAATTTATCAGTCACTTCTTTTTGTTTCCTTTTCTAGCCAGTCTGGATCTTATGGAGGTCCACCTCTTAGACCCTAATGCTGTTAACACCATCAGCTTCTTTCTAGTTCAAAATGGCCACCCAGTAAAACGTCCAGCCTCAATTCATCCAACCATCCAACCCTGACTACTGTGTCCAGATTGCTGACGTCCCTTGAACACCAGCACCACAGTCTCCTGTCACAACAAGGCTCTGCCATCTTTCCATTTAACCCCAGTCACCTGCTTCTCCCACTTTGCCCTGCAATCTTTCCAAAATGTTTCCACTCTCTTCTAGGAACTCCACCAATACTCCTCTCACTCACAACGGAGATTTACCTTCTAATTCACAGAGAAAATAGAAGCTATTTTGCCTCATCTCTCATAACATCAGGCCTCCCTTCTCCCAATACATTTCCTATATTATTGCTTTTCTTCAATCCCAATGAATGAATTTCTTTTTCTAATGAAATATAATCATGTTATATACATCATATTATATATTACCCTCTGATTCCTCAAAAACCTTGTTCTTTTTCCCTTTCCTTCCTATACTTTCAGTTTCTCACTCTCTACCACTCTTTTCTCTAAGCTTATGAACGTGCTGTAAGATACCCATATTTTTTTGATGAAGCTCTCCCTGATTCTATGTCTCATTCATCTATGGCCACATATTTGTATCCACTTACAGCCATGCTAATACTCTGTTCAATTTCCTTATTCCCATACTTATTGTCTCTCACTGCAAACCTACTTCAGAACCCTTGGCTTCATTGGAGTGGCTCATGCAAAAGACACAAATGACATCCAGAAGAATATTTAGTCCTTGTCTTTGCTGATTTCAGTACCTAACACTGTTGGCTATTTTCTGTATCTCTCCCAGTTTCTGAAAACCCACCCCTTCTGGTTTTTTGTCTGTCTCTCCAGCCATCCTGGTTTTTTTTTGGCCCTGTCTTGTTCCCTCTTCCTAGGTATTTCCCAGGACCATGTCCTCAATTCTCTTCCTTTTATATTATATAGTTTCCAACCTTAATTGCACGTTGGAATTACCTCCAAGACTTACTTGTAATTATTGATGCCTCGTTCCCATTCCCAGAGATTTTGATTTATTTGATCTGGGGTAAGTTTGTACATCAATATTAAAATAAGATAAAGTAAAATAAAATAAAATAAATCTCACTGGTGATTCTGGTGCACCACTAGGTCTAAGAACCACTGCTCTATAGAGTTGCCTTGTGTAATTCTATCCATTTCCATAACTGCTTACTATCCATTATCAACTTGAGGTTAGCCAGCACAACAGGAGAAGAAAACCTTGGACAATCGTGTCATGGAGAGAATATAAATAGATGAAATATACTGCAAAATACTTTGAAAGCCAACTTATTTATAAAGACTTATTTTACATATTCAGGGACATATTACCCTTCTAGAGACATCATTCAAAAGTCCAGTGGTTTAAAATTACATTATTTAAAGAAAATTGGTCAAAGCCATCTTTCTCATGTTGCTGTCTGTCAGAGCTCAGCTCTTCCTTTGTTCAGATATGAAAACAAAGACTACACACCATCCGTTTCACTCTGAGAAACTTCTCCTCTTCACCTTTTAAATGGTCCAGCTGAACGCTGGCCTCGTAAAGCCCACCTCCACGGGCAAACTCATTTTTGCTGGTTGACCCCTACCCTTCACTGTCACTGCCGTTTTCCTTCTCTCCAAATCATGTTTTCTTCTTTCAGAGCCCCATACCCGAGTTCACGTATAGTATAGTCAAAATACTCATTAAAAACAAAAACGAAAACAGGATGTCCGGGTGGCTCAGTCAGTTAAGAGTCAGACTGTTGGCTTAGGCTCAGGTCGCGGTCTCGAGGTTCATGGGATGGAGCCCCGCATCAAGCTCTGCATTGGCAGCACAGAGCCTGCCCGGGATTCTCTCTCTCCCTCTCTCTCTCTGCCCCTCCCCCATTCTCTTTCTCTCTCGATGAATACATAAACTTAAAAAAATTAATTTAAAAAAAACACAGCTTTCTGGCCTCAAACAAACATGATTTGCAATTTGTGTTCACACCCGCGGAATGACCGTTCTCTCAGGCCTGCCCCATAGCCTCACGTCTGTTTGGTAAGAAAGCGGGGTTCCCAAACTGTTATAACCACTAGGTAAGCTATTGGAGCATCCAGATGATAAATACCTTCTAACTGCTGCCTCATGGACATTTTATTTTTTCAGTTAATAAACTGTTTAATACTTTTTAAACCACATGTAATCCACAACCTGCAAAAAGTCTATGCCGATCACTACGTATATGGTTGGGGCTCCCACAGCTACAGCTCTACAATTCCAGCTCAAATTCTCCGTAACAGTTTTCAGACTGTCTTGCCAGAGGTCTGCTGAAGAATCCACCTGGGTATTTACTCCACAGACATCTCACGCCTAAAATGTCCAAAATGAATCTGCACTCTCCATCACCCTTTCTCAGGAGCTGTTCCTTCTCCAGACTGCCTCTTTTGGTGACTGGCACAACCAACCCCTTGTTAGCCACCTGGCCAAACCCGGCCGGTGCTCGGGGCCCTACACCAGTCTCTGCCTCTTTGCTGTCATCTTCCGTCCCTGGCCCTCTAATCTCTTTATCTCATATGAAAGAGGGTGAGGGATGTGGAGAAAAGATAGAAATCATTTTTCATCATTTTTTCACGTCTGCTGTTGTCGCCGATTATTATTAGGTTTACACAGACACATTCATTGTGGTCTCTTTAGCATTCTAATATCTCCCTACTAAAACTGATACAAAATCGAAACGTACCATAGCCTACCTGACCCCCAGGAGCTAATCCTTTTCTGTTTCTAAGATCCTCTTTTCCCTTTCTCTCTCACACTCACAGCTACACAGGCTTCTTACCATTTCTTGAACATGGCACGCTTGTTCCTGATTTGGAGCCTTTGCCACTGATATTCCTTCTGTACAGAATACTCTACCCCAGTCTTCATAAGGCTGGTGCCTTCTTGCCCTTCTGGTCTTAACTCAAAGACCTTGCCTTAATGAGTATCTCCCTGTCCATTACCCTAAGTAAAGCCAAGGCCCCATAACTATCAAAACATCACATTTTACTTTCTTTATAACATATATTACCCTCTGAAATTACTGTGCCACTTAACTTTTTTAGTGTTGTCTGTCTCTCCTCATTAAAATGTAAATACCCTCTGAAGAGCCATATCTTTATTGTTCACATCTTTACCTCCAGGAGCTAGAACAGTACGAGTGCAGAGTAATGCTCAATCATTTTTAAACTAATAATAATAAACACTAAGCTGTCCACTACACAGGGTATATCCAAAACATTTGCCGGAGGTCAGGGGAAAGGGAACATCAAGAGAAATACTAATTTGGAACATATAACAGTCTGTTAAAATCCCCACATGGACGATTTGGATCAGAATTAAAATTAACAGAAATAAAAAAACAACAACAACAATTTGTAGGAAGTCATGGAAACTAAGACAGAACACATTTTCAGCAATTGTTTTGAAATCCACCTGACCCAACCCTGAGTCCCTGGATAGAGAACGACTGCCTCAGGAAGCACGTGTTTATGGTGTCCATTTTGTCATTTAATTGCACCATACCCGGTGTAGTAATCTGACTCTTTAACGTATGCTTTTTCTTGAGAGGCAGGGTGGTGCATTGCAAAATGTACTCACCGTCAGATCAAAGACCCATATCCTACGTCATTAACTAGCTCTGTGACCTTGGGGAAGAGCTAAACCTGTCTAACTCTGCTGACTAGTCTGTCTCCTGCCCTCCAAACCATCTAGGGCACAAAACCCTTCTTTTGGGGTAGCATTTTCAAATGCTACTGCTTTTCCCACTTAGTACTTTCACGTGGCTGCTCTTAGTTTTAGCCCACACTCAATTAATTTTTTGCACATTCCCATATACATATATATATATATATATATATATATATATATATATATGGTCTTATTCAGGTTCACATCCCATCTTCCAACCCAACTCCTTATCCCCACCTATTCCCAATCCCACCCCTCCACAATTATGCATGCAGTTAAAAAATAAAAAAGGTTTAGGGCGTCTGGTTGGCTCAGTCGGTTAAACATCCAACTCTGGATTTTGGCTCAGGTCGTGATCTCATGGTTTGTGAGTTTGAGCTCATGGCTCATGAGTTCAAGCCCTGCGTGGGGCTTTGTGCTAAGGGTGCAGGACCTACTCAGGATCTTCTTTCCCTCTGTCACTGCTCCCCCACCCCGCTCACTCGCTCGCACACTCTCTCTGTCTCCTAAAATAAGTAAATAAACTTAAAAATAAAATAAAGAATGTTTGTTAAAATGTTCACCAAAAATTTCTGGAAAACAAAGTAACAATACGTATCAAGTGCTTTAAAAAGAAAATATTCTTTGACAGAATTATTCTTTTAGAACCCTAATCTTAATAAATAATTTCAAATGCACACAAGAATATATGTGCAAAGATGTTTAATCCAGAGTTTTCTTAATTGCAAAACAAAACAAACAAAACAAATCAAAAAAAAGACACAATCCAAATAGTCATCAAGAGCAGAGGGTTGAGTAATTCATGAAGTATCCAATGATAGAAGCTAAATGTATATGAATATATCATATGATATATGATAGATGGATATTAAGCATTCTTGCAAAATGGTGTTTTTGTGGACAGGAAAGTAAAACATACTATTAAGTGAATAAATCAAGTTTTAAAAAGATCTATGCATTATCATTCCAGTTGTACAATATTATAAACACACACACAAAAAGACTGAAAATATAATAAAATGTTAACCATGAATATTCTTGGAGTGAGATTATGCATGATTATTTTTCTTGCAAGTCCTTTTCTGTATTTTAAGTTTCTATAACGTACATTCATTTCTGCTTAATAGCCAGAAGAAAAAAAGTCTCAAATCTTTGCTAATTAGTGGACTGATGAATTTTTAAAAAATTGTTATTGAACTCATTTAACTATAAAATGCCACAAACAATACTATTTCCCCTCTCAGATCCTCATGTGTGAAGCTTAATGAAAACGCTCTTCTACTTTGCACTCCGATTGTTAGTATTAGTTTCCTTCTGTAGGCTAGTGAAATTTTAAAGAAAAAATGATGATGTCTTCTATTTCTTCCCATTTAGTGAATTCCAGTGCACACAGTGAAACATGGCCAACACATAGTTGTTAAGAAATTATGATTTAGAAGCATTGATTAATTTTTGAACTCTGAAATTCACAGTAATGCAAATCAGTGCTCATTCATAGACATTAGAAAAGAAGAAAGAAAAGAGCTGTTCGTTCAGACCATACTGCATGTCAGATAATTCACATTTGTTTACTAAGAGCTATTGTATAAGACAGGGATTGTTAACCTTGCTTTCCAGTTTGAGGGGGCTGAGATTTGGAGAAGTAACTTCACTAAAATCACTGAAGTAAATTATATTCCAAGTACTCTCCAAATGTTTTACTTCCAGTGGGCCCTTCCCTACACAGAGTTCTACAATCCAGCTTGGCCTTGGGCCTTGTTTAGGTCAATGAGTAGAAATATCACATTGTTCACCATGAGCCTTCTCTTCTCCCTCTCCCATGAGGCCAACAAGGTCCTCAATAACAAGATACAGGCTGTGTCTTTATTTTAGTTTCTGGAATAAAGACACCAGGGAGCAAAAACACAGCCAACCCAATAAAACATGTAATGCGAGTGAACAATAAATCTTTATTGTAAACTACCGAGACCTGGCAGCTGTATATCCTAACCTAACCTCTGCTAAGACTCTCTAGCAACTGCTGAGGACAAAATTCAAACCCAAGTTTGTCTGGCTCCAGTGTCCATGTTCTTTCCACTACATCACTCTACTTTATGTTTTCAGTTTTTGGATGAAATTTATTTGTATGCTGAGAAAGAATGCATAATAAAACAATAGCTTCTGTGGACCAAGGATGTTTTGTAAATGCAAAACTGAAATAACCAGTGTTTTGTTTCCCCGTGATGTCTATATCTTTTATTATACCACAAGTAATTTTGAAGATCTAATCTAATACCCTGGCAATTGTCACTCATGCCTCCTGACTGACGTCTCGCTAAGATTTCATGTGTTGGGTTCACTTTATCACCAAGTGGATCCCTTGCCTTTTTGCTTTGGGAAGATTCATGGAGTTCACGGGTGTGTGTTACTTCTTATTTGTGAACCATTTCTGTGGGTGAGGAGAAAGGCTCTTTTAAAGTCTCTGTATTTGTCTTGGCAAGGTATTATTAAGCCACTCCATGGGTGGAGACCTCTTAGTCCTAGCATTGAGATGGCTCAGACCTATCAGGAAGCCTTTCCTAAAGAAATGGGGATCCTCTCCTACTGGGCGTAGCTATTTGCTACCATGGAGACTCAAACTCTTGGCAGCTGCTACTGGACTTTCTATAGGATCATAGAAAATTCCTGGCAAGCTCACCTGTACTATTTTGAAAGTCTGGAAACTGAAAGTTAGTTCCTAATGGCTCACGGTTATAGCAGTAAGATTGATGATCAAACCTAGTCAAGCTCATTAAGTTTTGATCTTGGGGCCCTAGAGCACACACATGAATATAACATATACTATTTCCTTTTTAAGGCAGCGTAGAGCCCCTGAATTAGCCCTTGGCTGCTCACCGGTCCCGAGTATACCTGAAGTCGCAGTAATTTTTACACCCGGTGTCTCTGGCTCATCTCTCACTTCTTCGTGTAAAATTTCAGCCTTCTTTAACCTGACATCTCTTCTCCCAAGATGTATTTGGGAAGTATCCCCAGCAAGGACCTCCTATACATTCTGGAACAGGTCTAATCTACTGGACATAGTATAACTTTTCCCAGGTTCTCTGATGGAAAACCAGCATGATCGGGAGCATCCGTCTCTACCACTATTTCCACTATTTCTAGATGACCCAGTCTTGCTAAAGGTGCTGTCTCCTGATACATTGACGTTACATGGCCCTCAACACACTGAAATACAGCTGTGTTCACACCCTCTGTAAGCTAGAGATCTGAATCACTGTGCCACCATCACTTGTCTTTATTTCTATCCTCCATCCCCTCCTAGGAACGATGAACAAGCTGTCTCCCCACAAAAACCATAAAGTAGGTTAAACTGATATCTCAACACCGCCCAAACCACGTCTTCAGGTTGTCCTCACTGAGGACCAACACGAATTTACCTTACAACTTTATGTATGTCTCTACCGCATCTTACGACTTTTCTTTAATTTATGCTCATGGTGTTCTCCTGAAGTATATTTTCCTTGCAGTCTAATCAAAACCTAAGGTGTGCAGCTTGATGAAATTTTGTATACTTCAGGGTGGCCTATTCAAAATAGAAAATATTTCCACAACTCCAGAAAGTTTCTTCAATCTTTTCACAATTACCCTCATATTCCTCCTACCTCTACAGGTAACCACTATTCAAAATTCTATAACCATAGATGACTTTGACCTCTTCTTGAATTTTATGTAGCTAGAATCATACTTCTACTTTTTGTGTCAGGATTCTTTTGCTCAAAAAATTTTTGAATGCTTTAGTAGTTTATTCCTTTTTATTGCTGAGTAATAATTAAATATATGTGTGCCACAGTTGGTTTTTCCATTCTTCTTCTGTCAATGGATTTTTGGGTTGTTTTCATTCGAGGCCTATTATGAACAATGCCACCATGAATATTCTTGTCTTTTTTGGATGTATGCGTAAAAATGAAATGGGTTGGCTGTACGGTAAATGTCTTCTTATTAGAACCTTCCAAACAGTTCTATAAGGTAAAATGCCATTTTATATTCTCACCAACAAAAAACAAGAGTTGCGGGGCGCCTGGGTGGCTCAGTCGGTTGAGCATCCGACTCCGGCTCGGGTCATGATCTCACAGCTCATGGGTTCAAGCCCTGCATCAGGCTCTGTACTGACAGCTCAGAGCCTGGAGACTGCTTCGGATTCGGTGTCTCCCTCTCTCTCTGTCCCTCCCCCGCTCATGCTCTGTGTCTCTCTGTCAAAAATAAATAAACATTAAAAAAAAATTAAAAAAAAAAAAAAAGACAAGCGTTCCAGTTGTTCCACATACAGAAAGGTATGTGGTGGTATTTCCTTGTCTTTCCATTGAGTTCCTGAAAATCCGTGAGCCAATGAATCCAGTCATATGGCGATCATAACATAATTTCTGTGTTTAGGTTAAACAATAATTTTTTTAATTGAGACATAACTGACATAACATTATGTCAGTACAACTATGATTCTTACAGGCTTATAGGCTTCTAAACACTAGAAGCTCTACATAGGTTTTCCTTTTCAAATATCAGAAAAAGAAAGTACAATAAAAGCCTGGAACTTTCATCCTAATGGCGTTTCTCTACGTGGGCTGTTACTGCTGTGCACGCCTGAAGGACAAGTTTTTCCTTTTGTCTTGACGTTTTTATTGCTTGATTGCTCATTTTCAGAATCCCTCACGTTGAAGGATAGTTTGTGATTTCACACATTCACTGACTCTCCCGTTGCAGCCTTTGAAAGTTAGGGAGATAAAAGTGTTACCACTCTGCCTGGAACTTCATGGTTGGCGACGGGGGCCGGGCGGAGCCAAACCAGTGGCCGAGATACCGAGGTTTCCCAGAGGCGGAGCCTGCGCGGAGAAGCTCCCTGTTGGCCCGGAGCTGAAATGGGTTGCGGAGCAGCCCCAGAGCTAGAGCCAGAGAAATGCTACATCAGGAGATAGAGTCACTTGAGCCCGCTCTGCCCCTCAACACACCTCAAACATGCAACAGTGCGGATGACACAGCAACGATGCTCTTTACCTCAACTGAATATTTCGTAACCAGCTCGACCCCGGCCCGAATCACCAGTTGGAAGGTGGTGAGATTCAAGGAGATGATTATTTCTTGAGAATTTGTTTCCTCATTGATTAAACAGACACCATCCCTTCATTGGAATCTTCCCATACCAACAAAATACATCTTAGGTTTCCCTTTACTCTGCCATATGTATGTATGTATATGTATATATGTATGCATATATATGTATATATATATATGTATATGTATACTCTGCCATATGTATGTATGCCATGTGTATATATGTATGCGTATATATATATGTATGTGTACATATGGATATATGTACGCATATATATTTATATATAAATTTATTTATATATACACATATTTATATATGTGTGTGTATGTGTGTATATATATGTATGCGTACATATGTATGTGTATACTCTGCCATATGTATGTATGTATATGTATATATGTATGCGTATATATGTGTATGTATATATGTATATATGTATATGTATACTCTGCCATATGTATGTATGCCATGTGTATATATGTATGCGTATATATATATGTATGTGTACATATGAATATATGTATGCATATATATTTATATATAAATTTATTTATATATACACATATTTATATATGTGTGTGTATGTGTGTATATATATATGTATGTGTATATATATATGTATATGTATATATGTATGCATATGTATTTATATATGTGTGTACGTGTGTATATATACATATATATGTATATATATGTGTATATATATGTCACGTTCAGAGCTAATAAATGCATGATTTGACCATCATATTCCCTGGATTAGTCTTCTATTTTCTCTGGGTTCTATACCTTGCGGTCAACAAGCATCTGCCTTGGGAGCTTGTTGGCAGCCCAAGATGCAGCTGTGACTAGTGCTGCTGCTGCTTTTTATTCTTCCTGAAGTCACTTGCTTTCCAGTTATCTCAAACTAATTATGGGAATTTCTTAAAGCCACTTGAGGGAATGGCCTAAGTGATTCCCTAAGAGAATATCCAAGGCACATATGGTTCTTGGTCCACCCACTCTAAGTGGCTTGACCTTTCAAAGCATCAGTTTTCTCCTCTGAAAAACAAAATTCATAATATTTCCTCATGGGATAGTTGTGAAAGGTAAATAGACTAGTGAATGTGAAAGTCCTTTATTAATTTTAAGCATGGCAAAATATTTTTTGTTATTCTTAAAAACAGAAAAATCAAAATGAGTGCATAGAACAGGATATCACCAAATGTCTGCATCTGAATGTATGAATAAGATGTGTAGCATTTCTCTCAAAGCGCTCTATACCTCATGTCAAGGGGGAAAAATAAGAAAAACCTTGTCCAAAAGAGAGTGAGTTGACAAAACATATGTCAAGATGATATCTGACAGAAGATGTTATTAAAGCCAAGGATAAAAGAAAGGGAGACTAGAAAACCTGAGAAAACAAAGGAGTTGGTACAGAGATGATAATGAATGAAATATAACTGTGCTCATAAAATCTAGCCATAAAGCTGTTAGGGTATATGATATCTGACTTCTCCAACGTACATAGTAAGAGTGACATTCAGGAGTTGTATAAATCAAAGAACTGTGTCAATTCTCTTTTCAGATCTACCTGATGTTTGCAGAACCTGTCCCTACTTACTACACATGCCTTGGGGTTGTGGGATCACTTTGAACCTTTGGCCCAAGATCCATTCTAGTGATTATATTTTAAATGCTCGGTGTGCTAGTTTATTGTCTACATCCAGGAGAGACTCTTCTGTGCTCTGGACTATATTTGTCCTAGTTCAGTTCATCTTACTAACATTCCACAGGCATCTTGCTTTCTATATCCTCCGATAGCTCAGTAGAATTACACTTGGATAAAAAAGACCTGAGTCCTGACTTTCAGGATCTATTACTGCTGATCAGGGCTTCATTTGCAGAAGTGAATTTGGAGGTGACTCTGATTAAAGTTCTCTGGCTTTGTCTCTGGTAGGATTTTGTCTACTGTAGATACTGTTACAATCCCACCTGACAAAGCCTGATTCACACACATACCAACCTTTTAAATGGATCCATTTAAAAATGCTCTTTGGATACATGAAAATATTTGCTATAGGATTTCTTTAAATAGCTCTTTTACCACATTTGAATGAGATTTTATTTACCAATTTTCAGGAACACATCTATCACCGGTAAAATATGGTATCTCTGCAGACGAATAGCACAGGAAGAATATCCTTAAACGTCTAAAGGCCTGCTTGGAAAGCATAAGAAAAAATGCCAAATATTAACCTTGCTCACAAAGAAGAAAATGGCCTCATTTTTTCCCAAGTTCTGTTAAAGTTCTATCTAAACATGTGACACCCAATATCCAGTGTCTTTTGCATTCTAGTTGCTGGAACTTGACAACTAGATGTATACAGAATCATTTATTGTTTGTTTGTTTTTGTTTTTAAGATAAACTCTCTTTCTTACACGTAAAAGAAAGAAAGCAGTGCTGAGAGGGAGTCGTAAGGTCAAATATTTATTTGGAAAATAGGGCGAAAGTAGAGTAGAAGCAGCCCTCAGTAATCCATGTTAATAAGGGGCAAGATTACTTAATCCAGACAGTTTTATTTTATTTTTTTTTATTTTTTTCAACGTTTTTTATTTATTTTTGGGACAGAGAGAGACAGAGCATGAACGGGGCAGGGGCAGAGAGAGAGGGAGACACAGAATCGGAAACAGGCTCCAGGCTCTGAGCCATCAGCCCAGAGCCTGACTCGGGGCTCGAACTCACGGACCGCGAGATCGTGACCTGAGCTGAAGTCGGACGCTTAACCGACTGCGCCACCCAGGCGCCCCAAGACACTTTTATTTTAGATACCACATTCTACTTTTTAATTCATTTGTTCATGGTAAATATCGGTTTTCATTCCTTGTTAATAACTTCACCAATTCTTCTTCCTAAATTTTCATCCAATTTTTGTTTTCTAAGACCTCCGTGGTATTCTGCAGACATGAAGGAGTTAGATCACACCTCTTTAACTAACCCATCGAATTACCCAACTCCCCCCCCCCCCCCCCAAGCAATGTGCTAACCAGAAAGACAACCTATTTCAGTAGTGAGTAACTGCAGTTTGCAGAACTGGATCAACCAGACTCTGCTCTGCCAACGTCCAGGTTTCTGAATTTCTGTCCTCAGCGAAGCTCTGTAGGTTAGGGAAATATATTGGAGACACTGGAAGCTTGGGTTCATTTCTGACTTCTTCTGCTGTCCCTGCTCTCTTCCAATAGTCTTCAAACATGTACAAGACTCTCCCATAATCATTAAAAACAAAACAAAACAAAACAAAACCTTCTTCTTTGATCCCATTCTATCTCTTGGACTACCATTAAAATTTTTTTATTCCCTTCTTCAAATTCGTCGGAAGTGCAACCTACATTCCCATTTGCTTGACAAACAAGTGAAATCTGGCATCTGCTTCAGTACTCGATTGAAATTGCTCTTACTGTTCCTTCTAAAGTCACAAGAACTCCTAAGTTACCACCTCCAAAGGATATTTTCCAGTCTTTACCTGGGGAAGTCAGCTTGTTTTTAATACTCTTGATTACCTCCTGCTTCTTAAAGCTCCACTCCCTTGGCCTCCACGCTACCAGGGTTTTCCTTACATTTATGTAAGTCTTCCTTTTGCCTGTTTTCTCTGCACAGCCAGTCAATATTGCCCAGGCATATAGAACTTTATCTCACCATTTCCCATCTATGTTCCATCCCGCTGTGGTTCTATCTACCCTTGTAGTTCAAGAGCTGTATGTTTGCTAACAGCTTCCAAGTTCAAATCCTTGGTCCAGATCTCCTGCTGGAGACTGAGATTCTCATGCTGAACAATAGGCAGAATAACTCCACGAGAATAAACAATAACACTTCAAATTCAATATTTCCAAAGCTGAAATTATCAAATTCTCCCGTAAATTTGCCCTTATTCCTGTATTTTCTATTTAGTTTATGGTACTGTCATTCAAACAAATGTTTAATCTAGAAACCTGGGTGTCATTCTCCATTGCTACCTCCCTCAATCCTTAGATATAATCAATGAAATCACAAACTCTAGGTTATTTTACTTCTAAAATGTTTTGTTTATTACCCCAACTACTAGTATTATAACTAAGGCTCTTGTCTCTGCTTACACAGTGTAACATCCTCAATTATCTAATTTACATTCTTTTCATCTTCCACTACCCGCTAAAGTTTGATCTAAAGTGTCTATCTCTTTAATGGCTCCCTATCTCCCCAGAATGAAAACCAAGCTCCTTTACAGGGAACACAGCCCCTTGCCCACCTCCATGCCCTCATTTCTTGCCACTCAATCTCACTCTTTTAATTTTTTAGCACGCAGTCCCACACTTCATACTTCCGAAAATTCAAATGCCTATAGTTTCCCACACAGCATTCAATTTCTTGCTTTCATACTTTGCTCATCTCCCTTCCTATCTCTTCTTATCTTCCACTCACCATGGCCAACACCCCCCACCTGCCTAGCTTCTACTCATCCTTTGAGAATGAGCTAAATATAATCTCCTAAAGCTTTTCTGACAGCAACACCCTCTTTTCCACCCCAGGGTAGTTGAACTTCTCTCCTCCAAGACCTCAGACGTCTTGTATATCTCCCTCTGCATACTCATCCTCAGTATTCAGTATAATGCCTGACAAGAACTGGCTCTCATGAATGTTTTTTGAATGAATGAATGTGGAATAACAGGTTGGCTTCCTGCTGACTGGGCTTTTAGCATTGTATCAGTCTAATATATGACGTCATTTCTTTCCATTGTAGAGGAGACAGAGAAGAATATGACAAATGATTTTATCACACTTCCTTTTAACAGTTCAGCTTTATGATTTTGTTTGAAATATTATAGGCTAGTGGAAGATCAAACACATCCAGATCTAAATGTGGCCATCAACTTACGTTTCAAAAGTAATAATTTTAAAATAGCTTCCATTGTGGAAAGTGTGACAAGTTTCCTCCAAGAGAGGACATGGTCAAAGATTGCCTATAGGTTTCATGTCCTTCTATTACAAATTTTTCATAGGAGACACCAACAAGTAGGACTAAGTTTCACCTGTGTGTCTACTTTCTATCCAGCCACCAGTGCAGGGGTGGTAATTTAACTTGGTTAAAGTTGGTCACCAAAAAGAAGAGAAGGAAAATCTAAAAGCATGGGAACCACCCTTCCAATAACCAAGAGATAACATAGTGCATTTTTACACTATTTTAGCATTTTCGACTCCAGCAAAAAAGAACAATGCTTCCTGTAACTCATAAGTCAGCGCCTGGGCTTTGTCTCACAGGAAGCATCTGGGTGCTGCAGGTCAGAGGCGAGGAAGGTTACAACGGGCAGGTTTCACAGGGAGTGATTAAGCATGTGGAAACTGGAAGTTTCAGGGAATAGGACGTGAACACTTTTTAAGACAAGAGCAAAGAAGCGAAGACAACAGAAGAACTATCAGAAGATACCTGAAAAAGAAACCAAGAGGCTTCAAGACATAACAAAATAAGTCAGTGTTAAAAATGACAGAAAGGAAAAAATTAAGAGACAGAGTTTTTAAACTTAAAAAAAAATGTCAGAAGATATACAGCAGTGACTGTGGATGATGCATCGAACATCCTTTGGGGGATGATGGGGAACAAAGAAATACTGGGAGGGAGAATAATAGTCCTTTTGGTCAAAAAGTTTTCCAGTTGTATCGACAAGAAAGTATTTAGTTCTTTCCCTCAAAGTGTTTCTTTAGTTAAATCTTACGTTACATTTCACTAATTTTCATTAAAACCTTAAAATAAAGATTTTAAAAATTGTCTTAAATATCTGATTCTAGATAAGATACAACTCATTAGATTATTCCACCAACACTGGTTTATTTTCTGATATTGCAGTATCAGCCATTTGGAGCTTTATATTCCACTGTCATCCATTGGGTATCCTCCATTCAAAGTATCCAAAAACTCTCCGGGCTCATGTATCCCTTCAACTGACAGAAAGACTCAACCTTGCTTTTAATTTTCCGTACCCTTTCCCCAAAGGCGTTTGACTCCCAGCTCAGCCATTAAGAATGCCCTAAGTTTCCTAAATGATAGTTTCTAAAGATTCAAGTTTTCATAACAGAATAAAGTTTATTTAAAGAGTTTAGTTTTGTCCCTCTGGTAAATGAAATAATAGAAAAAGACATATACATATTATTTTAGATTAAATGCAAATGTGTTTGGTCTGATCTTGTAAAGCCTGTTCTATGGGGTTGGATTAATAATTTGGAATAACACAATATATGTGTACCATTAATAAAAGCTATATCTTTAGAACATTTAGACAACATCTTTAAAATTTAGTATCGCCAAGTCATTTTATATACTGGAAGCCAAAGCCTTACATATAATAACCTATAATCCACAAATGTTTTAGGCCTAGAATGGGGGGGGGGGGAGAGCATGGTATTGGAGAGCCAAATGTATTGCCGCATTGTAGAATCCTAAATTCATCTGCTTATTATGCAAAACAGTGATTTTTTTTATTTCTAAACTATAAACACACCTGTAAATGTTATAAATATAACATCCTCTTGATACCTAAATCAGCTGACTCTGTCATGGAACCCTTACTCCAGACTGTTCTCTGTGAGCTATAGAGACAAAAAGCAAAAGATAGAAGAAAAGGCATCAGTACTTTATATTTTATTTGGTTTAAGCAGTTCTTTTTGTTTTAGGATATTTCCAGGCAGTAATTTCATTAATTTTCATGTAGGGCATTCTTACTAATCCAGTGAGAAATTCTTCTAATAATATTTCTCCATAGCAGTTGAAATAAAAATTAAGGTACCAGGAAAAAAAACAAAACATTCTCTGCCATACAGGAAAGTAGGACCTGGAAAATTCTAAGCTGAAGTATAGAAAATTACAGCCTATTCCCTTGTATTTTCCTTGTTCAACATCCTTTTTGGTAGGGACAGAACCTGGCTTCTTGGTACAATATGATATGTTATATGCATTACTTACTCATTGCTGGTTACAAATTACCCCCACATACAGTTTCTGGAAAGTCAGGAACCTGACAGGGGTTTTGCTGAATAGTTCTAGTTCAGAGGGTCTCATGAGGTTCCAGTCAAGTTAGAGTGACCAATAGTCCCAGTTTGCCCACGGCAGAGGAGTTTCCCAGGAAACAGAATGTCAGTGCTAACACTGAAAAAGTCCCTGAAAAACCTAGACAGTTGGTTCCCATAAATCAAGTGTCATTTGGGCCTGTAATCTCTAAAAATGACTGGGGTTAGAGGATCCACTTCCAATTTTACTCACACGGTTGTTGGCAGGAAGCTTTAGTTCTTTTCTATGTATTCCTCTCCATAGAGCAAGCTTATAACTCAGCTTCCCTCAGAGAAAATGATGCCACACTGAATTTTATGGCCTAATCTCCAACACATACAACCTAACTCCTGCTTTAGTCTATTTGTTAGAAGCAAGACAGTAAGCTTAGCTTACACTATAAAGTAAGGGATTATGGAAGGGCATGCGTACCAGGAGACAAGGGTCATTTTAGCTATCTTGGAAACTGGCTATGGTATGGTATGGTATCGTATGGATACTCAAGGAACATGTTGAAAACACCACAAGTCGTTCCCAGATGAGACATCAGTTTTTCATTCAACAAGCATTTGTTATGGACCAGATATCATGTTAAATACTCCTGTTTGAGCTTATGCCAGGAGAATGATGAAAGCCGAGGTCCCCAAAGCAGTGGGCTCTCTAAAAAAATCACTCCTGTGGGAATTCTCATAGAAAAAAAATGGACTTAAAAGAATTTCAAGGCTAACCTTGAAAGGGACAATCAATTTAAAAAGCAAAAAGTCGGATAAAGAATCCATCCCATTTTGTAGCTTCTTTGGAAACTTTTTAGGCCAAATTCTTGGTATAATGTAATGTAATGCATGAGCTCTGGAGCAGACTGCCTGGGTCCAAATCCCACTTTTACTGTCTTCTAACTGCATGACTCTTGTGAAGCTACAGCTATAAAATGGAGATAAAATGGCTATAAAATGGCACCTACCTCATGGAGTTGTTGTGAGACCCAAATAAGAATTGTCTAAAGTGTAGAGGCACCTGGGTGGCTCAGCTATTTAAGTGTCTGACTCTTGATTTCAGTTCAGGTCATGATCTCATGGGCTTGTGAGACTGAGCTTGCCATCAGGCTCTTCTCTGACAACATGGAGACTTCTTGGGATTCTCTCTCTCTCTCTCTCTCTCTCTCTCTCTCCCTACCCCACTCATGCATGTGCATGCATGCACTCTCTCTCTCTCAAAATAAATAAATAAACATTTCTTAAAAAGAAGAATTGTATACAGTGTCTAGAACAAGGCTTAGCATACAATGTGCACCCATAAGCCTATGTTAACGACCATCACCATTCTTGAACCCAATGTCCCTTACTTCTTTACCACTGGATACTTTTAGTCCCCTGTCCGCTTTGCAGATCATCTCTTCATTAACTCGTCATTGGCTGCCTTTCCTCTTCCCGCCCATGTTTCATAGGATCTTAGCTTCAGATCAGTTTTTTTCCCAACACATTCTTCCTGGGAAATGCCATTCTCCACACAACTTCAACCACCACCTGTATGCCAAGGATTTCCACAACATATGTGCCTGTTCACACTCCTCTCCTGTGGGCTCCAAATATCAACTAGACGCATAAGCAATAGCAGCATGGAGATCTAAAGTTGTGATTACTACCATGCCTGCTCTGTTTCCTATTTGCTGTTTCCCCTTCCTTGGTAAATGATGTCACTATCTCTCTAGTTGTCCAAGCCAGGGTTCCACCCAAGGGTCATCTAGGCATGTTCCCCTAAGTCACATTCAATATTCAATCAGTCCCCCATCTTATCCCTTAAAATTTTTCAATTTGTCTCTGTCCCACTGCTTCCATCTAATCCTCAGCAAGACCTTGCCACCCTCAGAGAAGTTGGCATAGTATGCAGAAACGACATGGGCTTTGAGTCCCAGCTCTGTCACTTTTTGATTATATGGCCTCGCTAAGCCTCAATATTCTTTCTTTCTAAAAGAAAACAACAACAACAGCAGCAATTCGAAGAAAAACAAAAACCTTCTCCCCACCACCCTAGGAACCTTGGAGCTCCCTACTCAAGGCTCCCGCAGTACCGTCTACCAGGATTTTTATACCTATCCAACCTCCGCCCTGTTCTGGGAGCTCCTCAAAAATACAGATGTGCCTCGATGATTTTGTAGACCCAATAAAGTGTGGTGCCTGGCTCAGAGAGCCCAAAAGATGTTTGTGGAATGAATTGCATTGTGATCCATGGGCCTCAAGCTTTTCCAGTACCCAGGGTTAGAACCATCACTGTTCTCTTACCAACTGCATCCCTGAGCCCAAGTCCATGGATGTTCACCACATTACCCACCTTTGACCACCATGAACCACTAACTGATCACCTGCTGGCCATTTTACCTGAAACTGCCACAAGCATTCTTTCCAACCACAAGCATATTTGCACTCAATGGAATGAATTTTCCTCTTCTTCTTATTTTAATTGACTAATCAAATCCATCATAAAATCACTTTAAGCTGGTAAGAGTCATACTGTTTATACAAAATTTTTCTTCAAAGATAGGGAATTGGGAAGTAAATGGTATTCATCTCATTTTATTTTCCTTTAAAAAATAATAATAATCTCCTATGTAACTTTTTTTTCCACTGTAGGCCTGACAGTTGTGATAATGATTTGAATCAAGTTTGAAAAATATATAATAATTTTTGCTGATATAAGTCCTTGAAATATAACTGGGTTTCATATTGGAAAAAAGCATGAGCTCTTATCAGGCCTTCTCAGGTCTCAAACTACAAATATAAGTTCTGAGTGATTCAGGTGTCCAGTAGTAAGAATAGGTAGAAATATTCCAGTTACTGGCAAAAACCACAACTATAATATTGTGTCTCCAGAATCTACAACTCTGCCAAGGCTTCCCCATCCCCAGGAAGTCCCCTCAACATTCTGAAGTACTCTGTGACTCTGGCTGCTGAACTGGTTTGTCCCTAAGAAAATGTTCTTGTTAAACTCAGGTTATTTTTATATTTGTGATTTCAGAGCAATTGACATTTGACATGCGGTACGAAACAGCAAGATGTTTTATACAAAGCAACCCTCCATTTATCACAGGCTTAGTAACAGTGGAAAACTCCAATATGATTTCATCTCCTGTCTAGTTTGGATTTCTTCCCATAATCACTCAGACATGGTAAATGACATCATCGATGACAGGATAAATACTCTTAGAATGGACAAGCCTATTGACGTGCAGGTTAACCTGGATAAAATGAAACTAAATTTGTAAAACTTCATATCCTAAGATGGTAAACATGTGTAATATTTAACTTTGGAACATCAGGACGGTTCCTAAGATTTTTTTAAGAGGATTTTTTTTTCTCTAGGAAAGATGTTTGTTATCTTCTCTCATTATTGTGGTTGTCCTTTATTTCTAAATTTAAACTTTATCCTTTGTCCTTTTAAAAATTGATTAAGATAGTGGGATATCATTGATCAAGCTAGCTGTGGCAAGCAACAAAAATAGTAATATAACTGATTCATGACATATCATTCAGGTTCTGTAACCATATTACAAATATATGAGAAACATCTCCCTTTATAACTTTTTTGAAAGACTGTTAAGCACTGGTCTGGTCTCTTACTCTCTATCCCCTGATGCATAACTCAAAGTTCTACCAACAAGGGGAACCAAGGAATGATTATTGTTAATGATGATGATCAGAATTAACCACTTTTCAAAATTAAAAAAAAAAAATTGATGTCCTTTCCCTCACTCCCAAATGATCTAAACTTCATGTGAAAACTGTTAGAAAATGTCAGTAAACACAAAGAAGAAAATGTAAAATATGCATGCTCTCACTTCCCTAGAAAACCACCGTAACATTTAGAGATGGTCCATATCTCTATCTCCCTAACTCTTGAAACTTAAAAATAAAATATCATGCTCCGTCTATATTTTCATAAGCATCGAAAATATTTCACGTCAATATCTTCAAGAATACCTCCATGCCATTATGAAGAAGGAAGCAGTCGACACTCTCCAATGCCTCATGCAGAGCATTTACACAAGTGTTCCATAAAAAAATTAATGAAAGAATGAAGGAGCGAACCAATGAATCCATAAAAGACCTTATGAATAATCATCTTTGTAGAAAGCTCAATGATTGCTTTAACAAAGCGCCTTTGGCAAAATGAGAATAGATAATAGTGCCCACTTATTGGCATTTTTTTCGCACACTGCTAACCTTCACAGCAACCTGAGAAGGTAAGTTTTGTCCTTTATGACCACCATTCCAATGATCTCTGAGAGAAGGAAAAAACTTCCCCAGTTTTGAAGTTGAGTCAAACCCAGACCTGATGAATTGAAAACCTTGCAGCTCTTTCCACCATCACACGTTGCCTTTCAAATATGGCTAATAGACTCGAGTGAAGTTTTGTTGAAAGGACATCCCTACCACCTACAATACAGGGAATTATATAGTGACAAGAAGCCTTTCAGAGCTGTGCACTGCGTGGACAATCGCCGTCTTCCCCGGTGGTATAGTACAGCTGTTACCATCCATTTGTGCGGTGGCTGTTTCATACTGGTACTGTCAGGGTCATTGAAATCACAGACACATTCACTCGGAATAAAATGACTGGATTTTCTTTCTCTTTTTGAGAAAGCTTTTTACAATAATCCACTTAATCCCATGACTGATTTGCCATTGAAATCAGAAGCAGAGCGTCGTTTACCAGGAATTTCCTAACTTTGAAAAAAAAATTTAAATTAGCCAATAAGATTTTCTTTTTGCTCCTTCCTTAACGTTAAAAAAAAAAAAGTGTGTGTGTGTGTGTGTGTCTGTGTGTCTGGGAGAGTGAGGATGGAGGGGTGAAGCAGATGGATTCTTCCAGCAAAATGAATATTATTTTACCTCTGAGAAGAACTACAGTACATCCCATAAAAGCAAAGAAATTTTGATTACTTAACAGTAGCTAAAAATAATTTATTTTTTTTAAGACAGGATTTTGGATACAAGCGTTATATAGTTGTCAAAATCTAAAGAATGCACAACACCAAGAGTAAGTCCTAATATAAACTTTGGACTGTGGCTGATGATACATCAATATAGTTCATCAGATGTAACAAATGTGTTATTCTGATGGGGGATGTAGATAGAGGCAGATGCTGTGTGCATTTGGGGGCAAGGGGTAATGGGAACTCTGTACATTCTACTCAATTTTGCCATGAAGTTAAAATTGCTTTTAAAAAAGTCTTTCTTTTCTTTTTTTTTTAACATACTGGCATGATGAAAATAAATGTACTCCTAGGTTGACAAAGAAGTAAACAATGTTTTCCTCATTCCAGTGGAATAAACAGAACTATGTATATATATCACTAGTCTTGAAACATACTCATTTACATGAGAAGTGATCCCATAGCCATAGATTTCTGCCTTAGTTCTCCCTGGTTTTGAATGACATCACAATCCCCCATTACTGGGCTGAGCCCAATGCAGTAAAAGCATCTCCTGGGAACTTAAAAGAAATGCAAATTCTTAAGGCACCACCCAGACCCACTGAAACAGCAACTCTGGCAGTGGGGCCAGGCAATCTTTTAACAAGCCCTCTAAGTGATTCTGATGCAAACCAAAGTTTAAGGACCACTGATTTAGAGTACAGTGCCACTGTATTCTCTGGCCAGATCATTCTGAGTTGAGAGGCCCTCTCATTTCACAAACACGGAGCCCAACTTCAGGAATCAAGAGTTCAGTCATCTAAAAATGGGATAGCAATACCTACTTTACAAGAGTGCTATGACAACTAATATAAAATACTGAAAACAGCCTGGCACATATGTGGCTACTAAATATTCGTTTATTATCACTCCCATTGCTACCATTATAGATATTCAGCTTTTTGAAATGGTTCATGAGCATAATTTAAAAACTATGTTGGGACCACTGAACTTTGATGCCGTTAACTGCTCTTAAATTCTTTTTGTGGGGAAGTTTTTGTACTTGTCGCAATGATAGTAACCTCTCAACCCCAAAGTAGGCTCTACACACGGTTCTTCATTGTCTAGCCTAATAGAGCCACTGATAACAGCCTCTCCTCACAGGTGCAGTGTGAAAAAGATGTCGTGAACCAGCCTTGCTGGACACGATGCTGAGAACAGGAGACTTATTCAAACAGACGTTCAGTTATTGGGGAAGTGGGAGATGGATGATGGATGACAAACAGCTAAGGGAAAAGTTGTGAAGACACATTGAAGAAATAAGCTGTGTAGGAAAACAAAAGTAAGCCGCTCAGTCTAGCTTTGGAGACCTAAACAGGATATTTTCTACAAATGAAAGAGTAATAAAGAAGGAGGGAGGATCAGGGATGACCAGATGAATGTCAGGAATCAAAGATGGCACCATCACTTCAGTACATTTAAAAAGTAGGGAAGTTCAATGATTTGTTTTAGTCTGTGACCAAACTGCCTTGTCAAAAGGGCCTCATCAAATACTCTTGCCATGCTAAGATATTATAGACTCAACGAGGACAAAGTAAGGAAGAATCTGAACTAGAACAATCACAATGGCCACTGCCATTACCTGGTCTCTTAAGATTCAGATGAGATTGGTTAGCTCAGTTGGTTAAATGACTGACTCGGTTTTGGCCCAGGTCATGATCTCATGGTGTCTGAGTTCGAGTCCCACATCAGACTCTGTGCTGACAGTGCAGAGCCTGCTGGGGATTCTCTCTCTCTCTCTTCCTCTCTCTGTCCCTCCTGTGCTCTCTCTCTCTCTCTCTTTCCCTCCAAATAAGTAAAATAAACTTTAAAAAAAAATTATTAAAATAAAAGATCTAGATGAGAGTGATATAAACTAAATTCTCATGGCTCAATGCCCTGTTAAGATTTCCATGTCTTTCCAGTAGATTTATGTCGCTATGGTCCTCATCAAATTAATGGAGTTTATGGATTCATAATAATAGCTAACACACATACTACTTACTTTGAGCTAGGTACTCTTCTCTGAGCTTTACAAACTAACTCATTTACTGTTTATAACAACCTTGGTGGGGGGTGGGGGTGGTATTACTATTACCAGAGGAAACGGAAACACAGAGAAGGTAATAGCCTCCTGAGAAAGCAGTGCTGGTGAGTGCTGGTGTGAGGTTCAAACCCAGACAGCTTGATTCTAGAGCCCGCGTTCTCATCCACGGAGTTTTGCTGACGTAATGTTGCCCTGTCTTGCATGCGTTGCATCTATTGTCTACTTCACGGACTTGGAAATGGAACAACCCCTTTATTTGATAGACCTAAAAAAGAAAAGATTATGACACGAGATATGTATGTGTCTAACTGACTTTATTAGAGGTTCAAAAAGATGAATGGAGCAAGTCTGCCTTATAGCCATTAAAACAACTCAAAATTGAATTATAAATGCCCGTGTACATTAAAGACCTTTTTTTTTTCTGTCCTGACCTTCAGACTGAAACCAGGTCTCTGTTTTTTCACATCCTAATGACCCATTTAACTTTGTTCAGAAAGAAAGAAGAAAGAAAGAAAGAAAGAAAGAAAGAAAGAAAGAAAGAAAGAAAGAAAGAAAAACAGTCTGTTCCCTAAAACTCATTTTTATTTTGCCACCAAGATAATCATTTTTATTTATCCTTGTTGCCCTGGCATTCAGATAGCAGAGAAAGATAAAAGCCAAAAGCTCTCTAAAGGGCTAAGAAGCTGGAATGATATTAACGATAGGCTCTAAAGTGGACCTGACTTCATGGGAACTCAATGTGTAAATGACTGCTGATCATGTTTTTTTTGGTTTTTGTGTTTGTTTATTTTTTACGTCATGCACATGTATTAAGGGACCACTCTGTCAGCAACAGCACCTTTGAGTTTATATACCACGTGGGGCCCAGTAGACACCAGGATCAGCTGCACCAGGATGCCTCTTAGAGCATCTGCAGGGCAGGTACCTGACGTCTTACTAAGGTGTCAAGTTCAGTGACAGCAGTTTAAGGACCCTCTTCAGGGACAGCATCGTAGGTATGTGACCTGAAGGCCCTGCCTTCAGAACAGCTCCCCACTTAGTTTAATGCTCTGTTGTCACTATCTTGAAATTCTTAATAATTTTGAATAAGGAGTCAAAATAAGGAGTATTTTCATTTCGCACTGAGCCCCACACATTATGTAGCCATTGCTGGCCCCAGTAGCTGCCTTATATCCATCGTCTTATGTGCTAGTCAGCATAATACCTTCTAAATGGACAGGAAGGTGAGTTAAAACTGTCATAAGATATTAAGCCAAACAGCATCTCAGCTTGATCACACGCCAACTAGAATTTGACTTTGAACAGTATAGGTACCTTGGAGCCATGGTCCTCCAAATATAGAGCCCAGACATGTCAAGCCCATCTGCAAACTGTTAATCCTCCAAGAAGCAAATACAGAAACTGAGAGTAAGCATTTAGAATTTTTTTTTTTTTACAATTTGCTGTTGCCATGATGTCCAACTACATGATCATTTTTCTAGTCATTCATTTTCATTGGATTTTATAAAAATATGAGTTCATGACGGACAGGGGGAAGGGGGAATTACTCTGTTCCCGGCCACAGATGTTATGAAAAACACTGCCCAAATCAGAATCTCTTTTCCAATCAAGACTAAGAAACAGATCAAGAATACCAGGGAAAAAGACACCACAAATAAAATGTCGTATTGAGATGTTGAACTTAGGAATTTGAGGCTCTGGTAATGAGACATCCTAAAGAGATTTAAAAAATAAACAAAACACCTAAAATGTTTTAGAAACTCTTTCCTGCCTAACAGCTGCCATCAAAAACATAACTTTATTTCTTGGAAAGTTTTCTTGATGTTATTGAATTAAAAGTATATTCTTTGGGGTGCCTGGGTGGCTCAGTCGGCTAAGCATCCGACTTCGGCTCAGGTCATCATCTTACAGTGTGTGAGTTCGAGCCCTGCGTCAGGCTCTGTGCTGACAGCTCAGAGCCTGGAACCTGCTCCGGATTCTGTGTCTCCTGCTCTCTCTGCCCCTCCCCCACTTGTGCTCTGTCTCTCAAAAAAAAAAAAAAAAAAAAAAGGTAAAAAAAATTTTTTTAAAGTATATTCTTTGAACTTAAACGTAGGACTACTCCAGGCTGGACCTGGCCTTTCCACATCTCAGAAGGGTCCAGCTACACTCTGGGCATTATTTATCACCTGGGGTGCTGGTCTTGAGTAAAGATGGCACATAAAGACATCACATGCCGATTTATCTTCTCTGGAGCTCAATTTTCCAGACCTGCTTTCTTCCTCTCTGGGTCGAGTATGACTGTTAGCTCACATTTCATGTAGGTGAGGAGCTATAGGTGTTTGCCTCTGGTCCAACTAGGATGCCTAAACCATCCGCTTTCATTTCCTCTCCTGTGCTTTTTGAGTCACACCCTTGTCTACCCAGCGGATAAGAAAAGGCAGAGCAGTGACTATGGCTCACCAACTCGTTACTAAACTGAGTTTTGGCAAGATGCCATCCACTCACATGGAGGGTTGCCCTCTGAAAACAGCCCCACAAAACCCACTCTTATGCCCACTAAGAGGTAGTTTGTTGGGTTTGTTGTTCGTCACATTATTCCCTCGGGAGAAATTCCTGCCTGTCCTTATTACAATACTTTGGTTTTTCCTGTCCAATTAGTCTCTCTTTATGCCATGGCTGCTATAAGTTGTGTAAGTGATCAAGCAGCTTTCTCTTTCTTCCTGGCTGCTAGGATGCCAATTAGTACCAGATTCACAGTCCTTTTGTACAAACTGTGTAGGCTTTTATGGGATGTGTTTTTTTTTTTAACAAACAATGGTTTGTTCTTAGTTCCATGCTATCCACCTTCCTAGATTGCTTTTTCTTTTCTCGACTACTTATAATTTATGTTATATCTCATTGTAAAATACCTCAGTTGTTACCAAAAGAAGATATCAGGTAAAGAGAGAATGGAGAAAGAAGAGATGGGAAACAGATGGGGGGAAAAGAAGGATGGGAAGGATGGAGGGAACGAGGGAGGAAGGAAAAAAAATTAAGAAAAAAAGAGAAACTGTAAGGCAAGGAAGGGATAGGCCATATTTTTTTGTGGTAATAAACTGAAATGAGAGTCTTGCAGGATTCAAATAGTGAAAGGGTCATAGAAAAGGAAGTACAGATTATTATAGTCATGAATTACATAAAAATCATTTCAAAACTAAAAATCGGGAACTCTCTAAATGCATTGTTCATTATTTGTTGCTATTTAATTATGTCCAAGACTTGAAATATGTAGCCAGAGATGGAATGAAGCCTTTCCTATTGTTTCAGAAGTTTGGCTTCAAATCTAAGAACCAAAGGTGACTATTATCTCCCACATTCGAAAAAGATGTTCTAGACACATTCCTATAGAACTTACTACGAGGTAGCTAAACTGATTTCTTCAACTACCAAGTCAACCAGCCAACGCCAGCCTGGAGGAGTTGAAGATGCAATAGAGGAGATTTTTCCTGAAAGACATTAGTAGGAATGGAAAGCAATTGATGTTTTCCCTTGACTCTTCCTGGGGTGCATCCTCTCCTACACACACACACACACACACACACACACACACACACACCTCTGAAACTAAAAGTGAGGGACTTGAGGGAAGCTCTGATAGAGACTGAAATCATCTTCTCTAAGATCCGATGGGCACCTCAGCCTTCAGGTGGATATTTGCTGAGCTGCAGACTCTTGGGTACCTGCCCCTTTAGAGGAGGCTGGGGAGTGTCTTTGCCTGTTGAGTGTCTTCAGGAAATGGGAGCCATGCATGGAGATAGACAGTGAGGCGGCTAGAGAAGTCTAAGGATGGGAGGCTGGCTGGAGGAAACTATAACAGACGATGAGGAGAGAGCACAGCAGTGGGGGAGATCTGCACTTCCAGAGTTTTCCTTCAGGCCAAGTGAAAGTTGCAGAAGGTAGCCAGACTCTAGACAGCTTGAAAGGATCCCAATGGAGAGGATTACCAGCCAGCTGGAGGAAACCCCTGGAGTGGGCATCTGTAGTAAGACAGAAGGAAAGTTCTGAGAGGCGAACCAGAGGAACTCTCACCCATATCAAGAAATTGCAGTGTGGACATCCCCAGAAGGGCCTTCCCAAAGAACCCAACCAACACACCTGGCAAAGGAGGAATCATTGGGCACCTACCCCAAAGAAGGCTGACACCTGGCCTTTGCACAACAGGCCTTTACTCCTTTTCTTCTCATGGCTGGGGGAGTAGAAGCCATTCCACAGGCCACAGAAGCCAGGCCACAGTTGAATTGAGTGCCGGCCTAATTTTGGTTTTGATTTTAATTAAATACTTTTTTACAGCTAGGAAAAACAAATACTGACGTAATTCCTAAAAGTAACTTCAAAAGCAATGGGATCTCTCATCCTGGGATGGAAAGCCTGAAAGATGATGGGCAAAAAGGTTTTCATGATTTGTATGCTCTCAGGTCTAGCCCATTCAATAACTCACTTACATAGCTACATGACTTTAAGTATTCCAATTCAAAATAAAAGACAAAACAATTGAAATGCTACCAAAAAAAAAAAAAAAAAAAAAGACTGGGATACCTAGTAATATAAACTACCTGTATTCGGGTGCCTAGAGAGTTCAGTTGGTTGAGTGTCCTACTCCTGATCTCAGCTCAGGTTGTGATCTCCTGATTCATGTGTTTGAGCCCCGCATTGGGCTCTACACTATCAGTGCACTGCTTGGGATCCTCTCTCTCCCTCTTTCTGCCCCTCCCTGCTTGTGTGCTCTCTCTCTCTCTCTCTCTTTCTCTCTCTCAAAATAAATAAACTTTGAAAGAAAATAAACTACCTGTATTCTCCTCAGAGCACTTACAAGATGTGTTAATTAAAAATTATATTGATGGTATTACCCCACACCCTTAATTTTTCTCTTTCTCAGATAAATGATTGGCCTCCCATCTTCCTTCTCCTTTCCCAGATTATCCTTTTTTTTTTTTTTTTACTTTTTTCTATTTAGCTTAATTAGAGTAAAAGGGGGAAAAAAAGGAAAGGCAGGAGTTTGTAAGTTTCAGAAAAATCAGTACAACTTCTAAATTCATCAGGAACAGAACTTATAATAACATGGTCAGAGAGACATTTTCATACAACAGTGAATTCATTCAATTTTGTACGCAACACTCTATCCCGTGCCTTGCTCGGAGGACATACTCCCTGACAACAGAAGACTTATATGCCTGATAGTGACTTACTCAGACTACATCCCTCTCAACAATGCAGCTTCATGAAATCGGTGTTCACCAGGCTTCCTTCTCAACACAGCCCCGCATTCTTCCTGCGGTCAGCCATGCCAAATGTTTTATCGTTTGGATATAAAATTCTCCACTAAGTAATCCTAAATCATTTGCAAATTGCTTTCATAACTGTACCCTAAATTGAGCCTTCAATTTTTTCTCTCTCTATATAAAATTGAGTTTTCTAAATGAGTATGGTTCATCTTCTTTCCTAATGACTACTTTCAAAATGTCTGCATACAGGCTATTTTAGCTTACTCGAAACAGGTGGCCAGAGCCAGAAAAACGGGGGGCCTGAGTCTCCAGCCCATTGAAACGCATTTCCTCCCTAGCAGCAGCTGCCCTTCTGGGCATTTTTTGAACTGTGAGTCCTCCCACTAGCAATACAATTAATCAGCGACTGCTTTTACGTTTTGTTTTTTGTTTTTGTTTTTTTTCAACGTTTATTTATTTATTTGGGACAGAGAGAGACAGAGCATGAACGGGGGAGGGGCAGAGAGAGAGAGGGAGACACAGAATCGGAAACAGGCTCCAGGTTCTGAGCCATCAGCCCAGAGCCCGACGCGGGGCTCGAACTCACGGACCGCGAGATCGTGACCTGGCTGAAGTCCGACGCTTCACCGACTGCGCCACCCAGGCGCCCCCAGAGACTGCTTTTAGAGAAATGCATGTGAAATCGAGAATACACAATTAAATGAGACAAAAATTGGTCTGTACAGTAAACCAGTTTTGGTGGACTGTATGTGATCCTTCAATCCACAAATTGTTCCAGAAATATATAAAATGAACGAATAGTTTCCTATGTATTTTCTGATATCTGGTTACGCTTGCTGCATTACAAATCATTACAAAACTTGGGGCTTTATAGCACCTATTTTATTTGGGACAGTACTCTGTGGATCGGGAACGTAGGAAAGGCTTGGCTGGGTAGTTTTCGGCTGGGGACTCTCAAAAGGTTGCAGCAAGAGTTGGGCTAGGAGTTGGTGCTAACTTAAGGGTCTAGGCTGGTCATTCCAGGTGTCTGTCTCCACAGTGCTGGCGGTTGATATCGGCTATAGCTGGGCACTTGGCTGGGGCTGACCAGAGTGCCAGCACACTCCATTCTGGAAGCCTCGGGTTAAGACTGTAGGGCAGTTACTTCCCCTGGAGCGAGCATCTCAAGAAAAACTAGAGGAAGTTGCATGGCTTTTTAGGAACAAGCTCCCAAAGTTACCCAGTGTTGCTTACCCTGCATTCTGTTGCTTACGAACTAGTTAGTATGGTTAGCCCAGATTCCATAGGACAGGACACAGACCCCATCTCTCCATGGGAGGAATGTCAAAGAATTTGAGTACAAGTTTTAAAACTGCCATATTTCAATTCATTTATTGTAACAACAATCCTTCTCCCACCTCATACACTAACAAGTCCCCTCGCACACAAAAGAAAGCTTCTGTAATTACATTCTCCTTAAAAAAAAAAAAAATCCTGGCTGAAATGTAAAGCATTTGAAAGTACAGGATTTAACTATTTAGTTTAAAATGAACATTTTTGGTTGTTAGGGGGGGAAAAAAGTTGAAAGATATTTTGTCTTTTTTCACCTGGACGGGAAGGATGGAATTTAAACATTTTTAAATGGGTCTGACATTGCTTCACTGAGACTGAGAAGTCTCTATGAACAATTCAACTAAGATTTTGGTTCTAAGCCACAGTTTGATTAGCATTTTGACACCACATGCTTAAATAAATTTTCCAAAAAGATCCCGTTCTATTAACTACAAAATAATGCATCTCAAGGCTCCTGACAATGCCAAAGTCATTGAGAAGCATCTCTATTCCTTTTTCAATGCATAAGGTACTTAAATGTTATTGTTTTTTCATGGCTCTGGAGTTATCTTGCTTTGCATTATCTTCTTCCCAGGCAGACCAGATGCACGTGAGTAACTCTTAGTAAGGTGATTGAATTCATGATCTTTCCGGTAGAACTTCTGAGAGTTGGGACATTTCTTTTTTCTTTCTTTCTTTTTTTTAGTTTATTTATTTATTTTGAGAGAGAGAGAGAAAGCACAGGTGGGGGAGAGGCAGAGAGAGAATCCCAAGCAGGCTCTGCACTGTCAGCACAGAACCTGATGCAGGGCTCAAACCCAAAAACCTTGAGATCAGGACCTGAGCTCCTGAGCTGAAGTCAGATACTTAACCAACTGAGCCACCCAGCTGCCCCTGAGAGTTGGGGCATTTCGGAAACTCATTTCTACCTGGAAGGTAGAATCACCTACCCTATCTTCCCTGTCCCACATGTCCTGTATGAGGTTCAAAAATAACAGGTTGTACACTTCATTGTTCACTTGTCTATCTCTTCTGATAAACTATACACTCGGTCAATGGCAGGAATGGAGGTTTCAGTCACCTTTTCATCCCCAATGGCTGGAACATAGAAGATGATTAACAAACATTAGATCATTCTATTTTCTTGTTTTTCTTGTAAAGGCATTGTTACTGAACTTTAAAAAAAAATGTATGAGTACATCTTGCTTATTTAAAAGCATGTTGAATACCGTGGGTGGGTTTTCAAACCTTTCAGGAACAACAGTTTTGGTTATCTAAATCAGTGGTTCTCAATCCTGAGTCACACTGAAGGTCTTGCAACGTTCCAGCTCAAACTACAGCTTAGTTTTGCAGGGATGTGCTTTTTCTGGTCCAGGATCCAATCCAAGATCCTACACTGCATTTAGTTGTCATATCTCCTTAGTCTGCTTCAATCTGTGACATTTCCCATTCCTTCCTGGTCTTCCATGACCTTAGCACTTTAGAAGGGTATTGATCAGTTGACTTGTAGAAGGTGCCCCAACTTGGAAGCATTTCATTTGCTGATTATTACATTGAGGCTTTTCATTTTTGCCAGAATACCATAAAAGTGGTTTGCCCTTCTCAGTACATAATGTCAGCAGGTGCATTATGTCAATATATCTTATTTCTGGTGATGTTAATCTTGATCACTTGGTTGAGATTGTATCTGCTGGGCTTCTCCACTGCAATGTTGCTAGTTTCACTGATGTAATTAATGAATTTCCTGGGGAAAATACTTTGAGACTATGCAAATATCCTCTTTCTTCTCAGACTTCTTCCCCAAACATTGAAACTAACTTTAGCATGTGTCCATGGATCTTGCCTGCAAAAATTCTTACCATAGGGGGTTCTAATGGCAATTTTCTATTTCCCTCATTTCTTCCACAGTTATTGAATTCATCTGTAAGGAAACACTATCCCTTCTTCTCCCATTTGTTTAACTATTCATTTATTTAATTGTGTTACTATGAACATATGGATCAAATTTTTGTAAGCTCCCAGGTGATTCTAATTCGTTCTCAGGCTTGAAAACCACCACTGGGTGATCTTTGAACCTGGCTCATAATGTGCTTCCCCTAGTTTGCCTGCTAATATAATGGTCTTTGTCCTTTCAGTATGTGTATTGTTGATATGATCTGTTCAACAGGCTTGTTGATTCTCTAAAATTTCTAGAGAAATTCAAAGGACCCAAAATAGCCAAAAATTTTTGAAAAAGAAGAAACGTAAGAACTAGCACTACCAGATTTAGACTTACTGTGAAGCTACAAGAGTCAAGGCAGTGCAGCATTGGTATAAAAATAGGCAAAAGATCAATGCAATGGAATAGAAGCCAGAAATAGACCCACACGTGTGTACAGACATATCTCTGAGATGTTGTGGGTTCACTCCCAGACCACTGCAATAAAGCAAATATCACAATAAAGAGAGTTAAATGAATTCTTCGGTTTCCCCATGCATATAAAGATATGTTTACACTATACTATAGTCTTTTATGTGTGTAATAGCATTATGTCTAAAAAAACAATGTACATACCTTGATTAAAAAGTACTTTATGGCTAAAAGATGCTAACCATCGTCTGAGCTTTCAGCAAGTCATAATCACTGATCACGAATCACCATAACAAATATACTAATAGTGAAAATACTTGAAATGTTATGAGAATTACCAAAATGTGACACAGAGACACGAAGTGAGCAAAAATGCTGCTAGAAAAGTGGTGCAAATAGACTTGTTTGCTACAGGGTTGTCACAAAACTTCTGTCTGTAAAAAAACATAATAATTGCAAAGCACAAAAAAGCAAACCTGCAATAAAATAAAGCATGCCTGTAATCAATGTATTTTCAACAAAATTACTAAGACAATTCAGTGGGGTGAAGGATAATCCTTCTGGCAAGTGGCTCTGGAACAATTAGACATTCATACGGAAAAATATAAATAAATCTTGACCTTTTCCTTATAACTAATTCAAAAGGATCATAGACCTAGATATTAGGGCAAAAAGTAGACAACTTCTATGAGAAAATTTCAAGGAAAATCTTAGTGACCTGGAGTTTGGCAAAAGCACAAGCCACAAAGGAAAAGTCAATAAATAGACTTAATCAAAATCACAAATTTTGCTCTTCAAAAGATAGTGTTAAGAAAATGAGAAGGCAAATTCACAGAGTAGACTTTTAGCTATAATATATGAAAAATCCTTACAACTGAATAATAAAAGGACAAATGACCCAATTTTTAAAAAGTTGAACAGACGCTCCACGAAAAAATACATATGGTTAGTAAATAAGCAGTGTGCTCAACATCATTAGTCACTAGGTAAGTACAAGTTGAAGCCATAAGGAGACATCACTATGGGCCTATTAAAAATAAGTAAAAATTTAAAAAGTGATCGTATCAAACGCTGGCAAAGACGTGAAGGAACTAGAACTCTAAAACACTGTTGATAAAAATGGTACACTCACTTTGGAAAACAGTGTGACAGATTTTTAAAATTTACACATGCATTTACCACATGACCAAGCCATTCGACTCTTAGATATTTATGCAAGACAAATGGAAATATACACCTATACAAAGACTTGTCCATGAATGTTCATAGTGGCTTTATTTATAATAGCCACAATTCAAATACCTATCAATAAATGAGCTGTTAAGAAAATTATGGTTTTTCCATACAATGGAATGTTACTTAGAAAAAAAAAATTTTTTATTAAATGAGCCATTAATACATGCAACCTCTTTCTGGTAAAGCACATGGGAACAAAAGAGTACATATACAATTCCGTTTATATGCAATTATGGAAAATACAGACAAAACAGTAGTGACAGAAATCAGGTTGGAGGTTGCCTGGGGATGGCAGGGAGGGACAGAAGGAAGAGTTTACAAAGGGACATGAAAAAACATGGACACGCTTGATTGTGAGCTTATCGTCTATTAATCACACTTCAAGAAAGCTGTTTTTAAAGAAAGACATTACAAGAAAACAAAAGTACTGGCCCCACACTTTAACCCATGTTCCCTCATGAACACAGATTAAACGACAGCAATGGGGAATCTGATCCTGGATCCCTTACCTAGAAATTTGGATTTAATTGATAAGCAATATGACATAGATTTCAAAATTTATATCAAGGTTCCTCACATGATTCTGATATACAGCAAAATTTAAGAAATGTAGGGTCTGTTCCATGACCCTAGACTATACTGCTAGCCCTGAAAAATCCTCACTTAAATTAATGACCTTAATTACCGGGGCTCAGTGTTGGAAAAATATGAGTGGGTCATGTAAATCCATCATCACTTCCAGAAAACAACCTGAAGCCCTGAATATTGATGGCTAATCAGTAGTGCCATCTCAGTAAAATAAAGGATAACTTGTTTATGGAAAAGGAGTGAGCTGTTGAGGGTTCAGTGCGAGTGCTAATAACCGAAAAACACGCAACCATACCTGCAATGTGTAGGGAATAAGTAACTCAGAAAATAAACTTTTCTGAAATGCCCTGATGAACAGGAACAGATAAAAGGCACAAGAGAAGTTTTTTGTTGTTTGTTTCTTGTTTTTTAAAAAAAGAAAAAATTCAGAAGTTCTGGGCAATGGGTCAGGAAGTCAAGGAAGTCAACAACTTGACTCATCACTCTGAAAGGCATTATCTGTCAATAGAAGCTTATGTTCGCTTTCATTTGGCATCCTCTATATTTTTTCTATTGTATAGCATTCAGTGTTGTTTTCGTTTTTAATATACTTGTTTTATTGTTCCTTTCTTCAAAAAGATATCTGAAATTCTTTTCCTTCTTCTTATCAGCCATGTAAATAGTTGTGCAGTTTAATGTTTTGGTTTATTGGTTTATTAATTTTAAGGATTTAGGGCCTCTTTTTGAACTTCTTTTACCATAAGAATGTTTACATTCCTTTTCACCAACTACAGCTTATTACAGGGTGTGAGGAAATGAGTTCACTGTGCTCAATCCTCAGCTGTTTTCTTCCAGCAATGCTGATAAGGCCCCGTAGAATTCCTTTAGGAACAAGGAAAGAGACAGAAATTGTAGATTTCAGTCATCTGTCCCTCCCTAACGCTGACTAACATTTGTCCTGAATTCCACTGAAACACTTTGTAGATAATGACAAATCTGTATGATCCTAACTGAAAACTTGGCAACCTCACTATTTTATTAAGGCAAGAACCCAAGAGGGAAGCAAGAGCACTTCCAGATCATGTTTGACCTTCAACTGGTGTGCAAAACGAAAGACGCTAAAATCCCTGAGTTTTGTATAAGGAAAAACTCCAGTTCCCGGTATTTATTAGAAATGGCAAGAATTAATGTTTGTTTTATAATTCTTTAGAGCTGGGATACTACTTAACTAGGAAAGGCACAGGACTCTTTTACAGAAAAAAAAATGAAATAAAAGAGCTCAGATCTACATCATTTCACACAGAAATATACCAGGTAACATTACATGTTGCTTACAACATGGATCAAAAATGGCTTCTGAATATTTGTAGCATTAAGTCACAAGTGGATTAAATAAGATTGAAATCTTTTTTTTTTTTTGGTTTGTTTTCAACTTATTTCTGTTCATAATTTTTAATTTTGTAAGAATTTTACAAGTAGTGATTTAATAATGAGTCATACACAGGAAGTGACTCTAGCCCCAATTTAAAAAAATGGACACTGGTTCCACATGGCCACATTAAGAGAAATTACAACTTCCAGGTTCTCACTGTTGTTTGGGGCACAGTCTTAATGAACTAAGCCATAGAAGATGAAATATACTGGGGTTTCTGGAAAGAATCTTTGACTAAAGGAGAGAATGACCACATGTGATCTTGAACACAGTTTAATAGACATGAAAGTCATGATAAGGAGAGCATGAGAAAAAAAATCAAAACAAATGGCATATATTATTACTGACAAGCATGAGGGCAACTCAAATACAGAGAATTGCAACGTAAATTTGTATGGCATGCGCAGTCATGACCCAAGTCCCATATAGATAGAATGAGCCTATAATTTAATACCCAAACAGGATACTTTTGAGAGTAAAAGGGCACAATTAACAGCTGCTCTGGGGCAACAGGCATAAACCAGGACTATCTGGGGTGAACCAAGAAAGGTATGTAACTCCTTACAGAGAGCAGAGGGTAATGAGATTTGAAGGAAGAGGGCAAGAGGAAGACCAGAATCTCTTGACAAGCTGCTTAAATATGAAGTGACAGGTCACTAGAAACTACTACAAAAGAGATCGCGTACGATAAAGAAAATGATATTTTTGGCGTGCATGCAGCTAATCAGATGAAGACAGACTAAAGGCAAGCAGATTGGCAAGGAAGTTGCTGGAGGCGGCAAGCTCGAGGCTGGGTGGCTGTAGGATGAAAATATGCCGAGAGTGAATTTAGGAAGCACCTGAGGGGAAGACATCCAGGATGGACAGCACGTTCATTGCAGGCCAGTCAGGCAAAACAGTACAGTGATAAGACCAGCAATGTAGGGATGGGGGAAAAGATCAAAAAGAAACCTGGAGAAACGTCAGCACGGACACAAATGCTCAGGAAGGACATGCGAAAAATGTGGTGTGTAGATAGAATGCAAGATGAGAAATTAGGAGAGTCCAGGAAAAGGGTAAAGGAAAGAAAAATAATAGTGTGAGGATGATGAAAAGAAAAGAGTAAGTTTGAAAGGAAGAGCATCCAAGATGAGAAGGGGCTCAGTGATGTTAGTACAGTGTCAAGACTGAGAAGGAAAGAAAAGTTAGTGTATTTGACTTGAGGGACAGCCTGAAAAGTTTTCATTTTGAGCAACTGTGCAATTGCAACCAGAGTTCAATTTTTTGTAAATGTGGTTATGAAAAAGGAGAGATATTTCAGTCTTTAGAGAAATAGCTGTAATCCTTGGCACATGATACAAGGAATCAATTGGAAATATAATCAGGAAATGGGAATTTTATTTGCACAGCAAAGGAAACCATCAACAAAACAAAAAAGCGACCACCGAATGGGAGAAAATATTTGCAAACGATATATTTGATAAGGGGTTAATATCCAAAATATGTGAAGAACTTCTATAATTCAACACCAAAAAAAGAACCCCTTTGAAAACTCCATTTAAAAATAGGCAGAGGACTTGAATAGACATTTTTCCAAAGAAGATGCAGATGGCCAACAGACACAGGAACAGATGCTCAACATCACTCATCATCAGGGAAGCAAATCAAAACCACAATGAGATATGACCTCACACCTGTCAGAATGGCTAGTATCAAAACGACAACAAATAACAAGTTGGCAAAGCACGTGGAGAAAAAGGAGCCTTCCTGCCCTGTTGGTGGGACTATAATTTGGTGCAACTACTGTGGAAAACAGTATGGAAGTTCTCCAAAAATTTTTAAATAGAAATAACATAATAATCCAGTAATTCCAGTACTGGGTATTTACCCAAAGAAAACAAAAACACTCATTCAAAAAGATATATGCACCCCTATGTTTATTGCAGCATTATTTATAGTAGCCGAGATATGGAAGCAACCAAGTGTCCACTGATAGATGAACGGATAAAAAAGATGTGGTATATGTACGCAATGGAATATTATTCAGCCATAAAAAAAAATTAGATCTTGCCATTTGGAACATGGAGGGACTAGAAGGTATTATGCTAAGTGAAATAAGACAGAGATAGACAATTACCATATGGTGTCGCTTATATGTGGAATCTAAACAAAGAAACTAACAAACAGAAACATACAGAGAGCAAACATGGTTACCAGATGGGCAGAAGTTCCTGGGGGTGCGGGAAATAGGTTAAAGGGTTTAAGAGGTACAAACTTCCACTTACAGGTGAAGGGGTTTGAGAGGTGCAAAATTCCAGTTACAAAATAAATAAGTCATGGGGATGAAAAGTACAGCATAGGGAATATAGTCCATAACATTGTGATAGTGTTATATGGTGACAGACGATAACTATATATGGTGGTGAGATAGCGTAATATAAAGAATTGTTGAGTCACTACATTGTACACTTGAAACTAATGTGACATTGAATGCCAACTATATACCAATTTAAAAAAGAAAGAAAATAGAAATTTTATAGAATTTTGGACACATGTGCTTGATGGCTGCTTTTTTGCTGCATTTATTTATTATTGAATTCACCATGCAAAACTCATTGTTTCACCTCTCTTAATACTCTCATTCTTGGTAACTCTGGGCTCTCCTTGGTTTACTGTTCATAACGTTACACTCAGTTTTGATTCCAAACTCCTATTTGTCAAGCTCAGTTCAATCAAATCCCATCCAAGCTAACCAAACAATTTTAAACTATTACTCTTTAATGAATAGATTCATTTTTTACTGTGACATAATTTGAGGAAGTGTTGGGTATGAGAGAAGTCTCTCTTAATGGGATTACAGAAATGGGGGAGAAAATGGAAATATCCTTCAGACAGGTTCCTCCAATGACCTAGGAAATGTAGAACTAGGCCTGTCAGTCACCTGTGAAATTGAAGTAGGAAAGAATTCCTCTTTTCCTAAATTTCTTGACACCTTAAGCCAGGTTGACTCATTTTCTAATTAATTCTAAATTTTTTTGAAAATTAAATGTGACACATGAAATTTTGGTATTTACAGTCTTGTCCGATGGGACACATAAGATGGCAGAATTTGCTGATTATCTTTTTGTCCTCAAATAAAAATTGGATTGTACTCCCATTTATTGCCTTCTAGATGAATTGACCATTACATAAGAGTCCTAATAACTTTTCTTTTTGGCTTAATTCTCACCTTTTCTTGATAGCTTTGTTCTGATTCAGGTCCTACTTGCTTTGAGCTTTTGTATATATTAGAAAAAGCAACTCTTCAACACTTTGCTTCAATCTGTTGGAAAATATCATAATAAATGTGAACATCTATAACATCTTTGATGTAAATGGTGCCCCTAGCGTTGTGCAGTATACAACCTACACAACCACACAGAGCAGCCATGGGAAGTTGTTCTTTGTGCCTTTCTCTCTCTGCTCCAGTGCAGACTCACCTAGATGAGGTAAGACATAGACCTCAGGCCCAGAGGAATGAGGCAGCTCTTCCATAAAACCTCATAACACACCATGATAAAAGAGAGAGAGAGAGAGAGAGAGAGAGAGAGAGAGAGAGAGAGAGAGAAATAGAACTTCCTGGCACTTATGACCAGGATAACCTGAATTCTCAGTAATCCGCCCGGAGCTGCCAACCTCCCACTCAGTGGTGATGCCCTAGCATGCCCTAGGAAGGATGACATCAATGTTACCTCTGCTCAGGGCTGAACCTTAGTTAGGGAAGCAGCCTTGTTCTGGAAAGGAATTTCATTTTCTGACATTGTATAGCTAATAATTGTCTGTGTTTATACATATAAAGAGGGTGGTGATACTCACCTGCGTACCTTACAGACTTTGAGGTTCTCAAAAGAGATAATCTATATGAACATTTTATTAACTATAAGATGCTGAGACCAGATACACTGTTATAATCTTGAAGCATAAAGATATTTAATAAAAGGCGAAGAAGAAGAAGAAGATGATGAAGATGAAGAAGAAGGAGAAGAAGAAGGAGGAGGAGGGGGAGGAGGAGGAAAAGGAGGAGGGGGAAGGGGAGGAGGAGGAGGAGAAAGAGGAGGAGGAGGAGGAGGAGGAAGAAGAAAGAAAAACTTACTTATAATTAGTGGGAGGAGAACTTTGGGTCGGGCTTACCCCAGGGCTTTGTTCTAAGAAGACTGAGTGCCAGTGCCGCCCTCTCTCTGTTCGTGCTTTTGCAACGGGTAGACACAATCTCCAAAAATAACCTGGCTGCCAGTTTAACCAGGTGACGCGCATCCAATCCAAACACATACCCGGCTCCATGCGCTACTCTGGAATGAGACTGCTTTAATTTTATGCAGCACCTTTCATCTAAGGATTTCTAAATATATTCTAGTCAGTAATTAAGTCTCATAACATCGTCAGCCTCCTAAATTTTAGAGGAGTTGCAGAACTTTAAGACCAAAGATCAATGCCTGGATGGGAGTGACATATCATTCACTGAAGTTCATTCCTCTTCCCAGGTACATGAGCTCATCTCATTTTTACTTCTCTTCATTGTGAAGTCAATGTGCACAAACTGAATTGGGAACTAAGAGTCTCGACACGGTGGGCAAACTGTTAAAGACCCGGGCACCAGTTGTGGCTTTGCAGCCACCTGGACCTATGGCCAAGCCACTTTACTTTCCTGGGCCTCAGATTGTGCACACGTGAAGGGCCTGAGGTCACTGGACTCATTGGGTAGAGCATCGACAGGAGGATAAATACGAACCGACCCACACTGAAAGGAAGATTGAATAGCAGACACCTGCCCTGTGATTCAGATGTGAGTTCTCTCTCTCAGCCTTTCATCTTCTGTTCTGTATCTGGTCTTTGCCACCAAACCTCTCAACCTATTGATCTAGTGCAAATGAACAGTAATGAGACAGTGATTAATTGGTTCAAACCAGTGAAGATACAATCACGTCATTGTTTTGAATAACAAACACTTTACAGCAGAGCTTTCAGAAAATCTATCAACCTGATTTGGTTATTACTAAGATAACCTGAACCTCTTTTGTGAGTCGATTCTGGTAGTACCTATTTTCCCCCAAGGTTTCTTCTTGCTTCGTTAGATGCTCCTGACACTTAAAAATGCTACATACCCAAGCAAACTGTCATAAGATAGCTCAAAGCCTCCTTCCTGCCTGCTGAGTCCTCACAAATGTCCTTCATGCTTGGACTCCTTTGAAGTTAGCAGACAAGAATGCTTGATTAGATTTTTTAAGCTTCTCCCCTGACCCTCATTCCATGTTGCTTTCAAAAGCCTGCCATTGGATTTGTAATGAAGAGGTGGAGGGATGGAATAGAAAAAGGGCTAAGAGAGGATATGCTTTTTATATATCCTTTCTTTCCAGAGATATGGAGCTGCTGCTATTAAAGCACGGCTTTCACAGCATTAGTTTATATCTTATATTACTTTATATCCTAATCTCCCAAGCAGAAGAGGTCTGAAGAAGTTCTTCAGCTACTCAGTTCCTTTCAACTACGTGGGATGCCTCTTCTTTAGAAACCGCAAGAGATAATCAATGCTCTTCTGAGGACCCTCCTTCCATAGAATAAGACTCCAAAGAAGTTTCAGAGTGGTACTTTGTGTTTTGTTTTATTTTAACTTGGGTACTGGCTATGCCAGACAGCTCACTCTTTTCATGGTTTGGGGCTGACACGTGACTCCTGTGACCCTCTCAGCATTATAACCAGAACATCGAGAAGGTAGGACTGAATGACCTTCAAGATCCCCCTCTCACTGAGAACCTGGATACCTTGGAGGACCTATGTGATTAAGAGTGCAAGTTCTGGGGTCAAACTGCTTGGCTTTGACTCTTGGATCCAACACTGCCCTGCTGTAATTTCTGTAATATGGTCTTTATTCTCTCCCCAAATATGGCCCCTGTGTCCATCAAACTCTGCTCAGATGCATATGGAGTGAATCCTTTCCCAGATGGTCTTGCTCCTTTCATCACCAGATTCTCTCCAGATACGTCACAATCCTTCCTCTCCATATGGCCCAACATCCCATGGCAACCTAACAGGGAGGGCCCGAAATACTGCAGCACTACCTGTCAAATTGCCTAAGTAGGGTTGGACAGGATCTGTTCATAAATTCAAGGTACTCTTGCTAACCTGTAAATCTCAGTGATAAGTTCAAGTTGGAATTAGTATGAGGTAAGATATTGGACACTTTTGCACTCCAAGTGAAGATAATCATTTACGTTTACCCATTTATCCTTTGCAAATGACCCTTATTTATTTCTTGGCATTTTTCTGTTTGATCGTTGTGGTGGACAGACCCTAACGTGACCCTCTGGATCACTGCCCCAAGGTGTTTACATACCCTTCTGCAGTCCCCTGCCCTTGAGTGTGGGTGAGACCTGTAACTTGTTTCTTACCAATAGAACAGAGCAAAGGTGATGGGATACACATGATTACATGTTTGTGGTTACGTTACATAAAACTGCAATGCCCTTCTTACTAGGAGACTATCCCTTTAGTCTTGGTTTGAGGAAGCTGGCAGCCATGTTTAGAAGGTCCCATGGCAAGGAGTTGAGGAATGACCAACAGCCCACAAAGCAATGGAATCTGACAGCCCACAAGGAATGAAATCACCACTGCCAGCGACCACTGGAGCTTAGAATTGGGTCCTCTCCCTGTCAAGCATCAGACGAGTCCTCAGACTCCGCCAATAGTGATCGCAGCCTTGTGATACACTCAAGAAGAGATATTAGCTAACCCGTGCCCCAAATTGGGATGTCAGAAGCTGAAGACAATAAATGCTTTCTTCAACTACTCTGTTTGTGCTAATTTTGTTATACAGCAATAGACAAGCAATACAATCCTCAAACTTTCTACTTGAGTCAAATTTGTTTCTTCCTTCTTGTTTCAGTCACCTTGAGTTGCTATGACAAAATACCATAGACTGGGTTTCGTAAACAATAGACATATATATCTCACAGTTCTGGAGCCTGGGAAGTCCGAGATCAAGGTGTAGACACATTTAATTCTTGGTGAAGGCCTTCTTTCTGACTTGCAAACAGCTGCATTCTTGTTGTGTCCTCCATGGTGGAGAGAGGAAGTTCTGGAGTCTCATTCTCTTCTTCTAAGGGCACTAATCCCATCATGAGGCTCCATTTTCATGACCTAATCTAAAGCTAATTACTTCCCAAAGTCTCACCTCCTAATACCATAGAATTAGGAGTTAGGGATTCAACATATGAATGGGGGGGGGGGGGGATATAAACATTCAGTCCATAACACCTGTCTTCCTATTTCTTGTCTCCATACTTTTGCCCACTTTATTACCACTTCCTGAAATATGTTTCCTCTTTTTACTTCAATTCTTTCCATTTTTCAAGGCCAAACACAATTGGCTCTTACTTCTCTGGACTTTTATGATATCAGACTAGAACATCAGTTCTTTAAGAGCTGGAACCTTATTTATTTAAAAATGCCACTACATGGATAGTGGTATTTGCTTTTTGAAACCCAAATGAATAACATAATGCCTTGCATGTAACAGAAACTCAGAAATGGTTATCTTTAAGTTATAATAGAGGAAAATATTTGTGTTGATGAAAAAGTGCAATGATACATATTTTTTAATGAAAAATTTAATTACTGTTAGAAATAAGTGTTAATAGCCCCTTACACCAAATACATATTTTAGGGACACCCTAAACTTAAAATTCAGTTTAATACTCCATTCGTAAAAGGTACAAATACTCTGGAAGGAATTCTTGACAAACAGGTGAATAAAAAATAGCTTTAGAAATAACACTTCTTATTTTGCTTATTATTTTTTTCCTTTTGGAAATAAGTATTTCTTCCAAAATGCTACTTATTATAGAATTCAAAAAGTTAAAATGTACATTAAAATGTCTGTCTTTGGAAATTATCTTTAGAAAAAAAGATAATTGCTTGCTTTAAAGACAGAGTACATTTTAAATAATTCATTCATAAATACAAAAGACTCTTTAATATCCTAGTCTGTTAAAACTAACCCTCATTAAATTGCTCATAGTAGTGAAAAAGAATAGTCAGACACTAAAATGCTGAAGTTTAAAATTACCCCCGGCGCTAATGTTGTTTGCAGAGTTCACAGTGAGCTCAGGCAAGGCAAGATTTGGCCTCTCTCCTTGACCAGGGCTCTGAAACTACATGTGTTTGCACAGGGGTCTGTGGGAGGTGGGGTGACTCACCCAAGGATGCTCTTATTCATACAAATATATTACAGCACTGCTCTGAGACGCAGACCAAATTGCTCTTGGGCAAATCAGAAGAGTAGGAGCTTTGTCTGTATTTGTGGACTAAGAAAATATGCAATGTTCATTCTAAAAGAGCCGTTGAAACCAGATAAGGCCAAGGAGGAAGGAACTATGAGTCTAATATGAAAAGAATTATAGATAAGCATTCATTTTTACTTTGTTTAAGGAAAACTAAAATGGATTTGCCTTAGAAGAAAAGAGGTTGACAATTTCTGATGAGAAAAGAAGGGATAGTTTGCATTTCTACTCCTTGACCTTGTAGGTTCCCAGCATTGTTCCTCTTTTTGCATTTTATCAAACATACATAATGTAAGACACATAGAGGGAATGGACACGTACACATATGTTTGTGTGTATATGTATATATAGAAGGTAGAAGAAAGTGAGAGAAGAAGAGGGGAAAATAATAATTTTCCACCAATTTAAAATATCTTTCTACCAGTTCCTTTAGGGCTGAAATCCACTCACTCCCCAACACCCTACCCCCACCATTTAAGTATGTATACATTCATTTATGTTATAGAAGGCATAGGAGTGTGTTAAAAAGCTTGGCCATATTATTAATAATATGTTTAAAGTAACTGGGAAAAAAAAGTTATTTGTAACCTTAAGGCTTATATATTGGTATTAGAATACACAATGTCATTGAACTTGAAACAGACATGGAAAGTCTAAAGATTAAGGAAAAATGAATTTAAACCAAAGGACACATACCTCTATAGTAAATATGACAAATGCCCTTCACCTCATTGTTACTACTTAGCTCTAATGACACACATCACTAGGAGGCGAATGCCCATACTACTAGGAGAAGAAATCTGACTGGTGATGTAGGGTAGCCTGTGGGTATTAAGAAAATGAAGACTGGAACATATTATTGGTTTTTCTTAGATGATGTAATCTTAGAAGACTCTAGAAATGTTGTATCACAAACCCAAGAGAAAACCAAAATACATTATCACACAAAAATTTTAATTTTCCCCAACTAAGTGTATCCACTTAATGGTTTGTCATGAGTATAAAAAAAGTGTTTAGGGGCGCCTGGGTGGCTCAGTCATTAAGCAGCTGACTTTGGCTCAGGTCATGATTTCATGGTTCATGAGTTCGAGTCCCATATCAGGTGAGTTCTGCTTCTCTCTCTCTCTCTCTCTTCCTCTCCCTCTCTCTCTCTCTGTGTCCCTCTCTCACTTGCACCTTCTCTCTCAAAAAAAATAAAAGTGTTTAAAGAAAATCAAGCTTGGTAGAATGTTAACTCTTTAAAACTAAATTGTCACATGATTGGGTGCAACCTAGCTTCCAACGAAAAAATTCAAGATAGTCATGAATTAAATAATGTCACATGATTGTTTGGTTTCCTTAATTCTTTTTTTTTTAATTTTTTTTTAACGTTTATTTATTTTTGAGACAGAGAGAGACAGAACATGAACAGGGGAGGAGCAGAGAGAGAGGGAGACACAGAATCCGAAACAGGCTCCAGGCTCCGAGCTGTCAGCACAGAGCCCAACGCGGGGCTCAAACTCACAGACTGTGAGATCATGACCTGAGCCCAAGTTGGACGCTTAACTGACCAAGCCACCCAGGCGCCCCTGGTTTCCTTAATTCTTAAGGGCCATGAGAAGTCCTAACTGAGATCTCTCGTTCCCAACTGAAGCCGACCAGAATAAATCTCGACTGTTCAGCTGGTAAAATGCCTTGCTATATTTTTTCTTTGCTGACCAAGTTGGGAGAATTTGGTTGTGGTAAGTACCCTAGCCATATTGCCCTTAGCAGCACTTTAACTTTCAGTAATTTATGATTTATTAATAATTTATTAATAAATTACTTTCAGTAATTTATTATTTCATTTATGAAATGGAGCAAAGCTCCAACCTATTCGGAATTCCACCATGAAGAACCAAAGATAAAAAGAAGTGGTAAGAGCATTTTTAAATGCACCAAATCGGTCTTTCTTACAACATTTGCCTTGGGGGGCCAACCTAAACTTCTGCTTCTCTCTCAGAGGGGCAAATGGCCTTAGGTAAAATCCCAGAGTATTCAGTTTCAGCTCCCAAAGCCATCAACAATGGGGGCCCCTTCAGTCCAGAACAAATGATTTGCAAACGAGCTATCACATTCTCCATTGTGGATAAGAATCTAAGTCAAAAACAATGGTATGTTTTTCTTTTTACTTTCCTATTATCACAAATATAAAGAAATTCCAAAGAGCTCCGCTGTTCAGGGCTATCGGTCAAAACACAAGGCTGCAAAGTTTCATATGTTTGTGCTCCAAACTCTCTCTCCAGTGTCTCCCCTCAAATTCTTCTCCTCCTACTTCATCCTCAAAACCAGACCCACACATAAACATACTCCAAATCTGTCCTTTGAATCTCTATGAAGATTTTCAATGCCAATGGCTAATAATCATGTTGAATTATTCTTCCCATAGTTCTTTGCATTTTGCCAGAATCAAAGCCATACACTTAAGGGTTAACGGTCCACTAATGCTGTACCAGCCAGAGCAAAGACTAGGTCTTGGAACATGAGAGACAGAAAGACATTTAATTCTTAATTTTACTAATTGGGTGGACTGTTTAGCACCTGGCCAGTAATCGGAGAGCCTGTTGGGAAAATGAATAAAGTCTTACACCATAAGATGGCCTATGGGACTAAAACAAGCTCTGGTCTCTACGTTAGAGACCTTTCTCCCCAGTTCTTCTTGCCCTGTTTATCACAGGTGTGAAGACCCGCCACAGGTATGAAGACCCGCCACAGATAGGGAAGCTGGCAACTATAAATTACCCTTCCCCCTTCATTCGGAGCTCAGATCTTTGGAGAAACGGTCTCCTCTGAGCCCGCCCGTGTTAAATAAATCTCCAACCTACCAAGACCTCCGAGTGTCGATTGGTTTTTCCGCCAGCGTTCCAGCCTGGTTCTCTAACACATTTGGTTCCCTGACCCGGAAACACAACCGTGCTGGCCCATTGTTGCCACCGGTTTGGGAGAACTGAGAGGCGGTGACAGAACGAGGAATCGCAAGGAAGAAGGCGCGCCCTGCCTGAGTTTTGGCAGTCTCCTGCTTGGTCACCTCCCGCTGGCCCCCTCTCCGCCGTTCCTGCCAGACTCAAGGGGACTTGGCAGGTGAGGACCTGGACCGACGTCGGAACCGGTAGGGCTGGGGCCCAATCTAGTCAGGCCCACTGGCAAGAGTGGAAGGGGGACCTGATCACTCCCTAGAGACCTCAGAAGTCTCACAGGTAGGAATTCTGTGGGAGGGAATGTAATAACCTCTGGTGTGTATATGAGTGTGAATGTGCGACTCAGTCTAGCTTGCCTGCCAAGTTCGATTCTGTGGCTCCACGGGCGGGCCCCCTTAAGGTCCCCAAAAGCCCACGGAGTCTGAGTGGGCCCATCTGTGATTCCGTGATGAATGGCACACGGTCTGTGGCGGCATCAGAATAGTTTCTGATCATAAGTCACAAAGCTGAGCTTTGTCATGTAAGAGTCACCTAAGTTCCTTCAGGACATGGCCAGAGGGGAATCTGACTGGTCTCCTCATTAGAGGGGGCACCCCAATCCCTCTGTCTGTCTTTGCGACTCCACCTCAAGGGAATATTATGGGGTTGGGACAGAGCAAAGAAGGGGGTTTGGGGAGACTATGGAATTAACCCTATGTGAGTTAGAATGGCCCACTTTTGGTATAGGAGGGCCCTCTAAGGGAACCTTGGATGTCCCAATGGTCTGTTGCATCTGGCATATTGTCTCCAGAGATCCAGGTCACCCTGATCAATTTCCACACATAGACTTCTGGCTTGAAATTGCCCGAAATCCTCAGCCTTGGGCGCGATTCATCTATAGCAATCAGAGTCAGGCAAAGGTGTTAGCCACCTTATCCCAAGACTCACCCAGGAAACCAAAGAAGCAACCCACCGCACCCCTAGTGTTTGCAAGAGACCCAGAGGAAGATCCCATCTTTCCGCCACCTTATGACTCACTGGACTCCCTCCCCCCTGCCCCTGAGCTTGAAACTCCTCCCCCGTCTCTCTCTCCTCCATCCCTGGATGCCGCCCATCTCTCCTCCCCACCACCCCCCCCAAACTCGGAGAACCCTCCCCCACAAGGACCAGCGGCCAGATTGCACCCTTGGCCAGGCACAGGCGCTCTCCAGATGCCGGTCCACATCCTCCAGTACCAACAGGCTCTCCTCTGGGGGATCAGAGAAGGGGCTGAAAAGCCCATGAATATGCCCAGCAGCAAAGGGATTCCCCTGGGGATTATCATAAGAGACTATGTGAGGCTTACACCCTGTTTGCTCCAGAGGCACAAGAGAGCCATGACAAAAGGATGGGGAAGGTCTAGCCGCCAAAAGGGGGGATGCCCTGAACCTCCTTAGCAAGGGGTCAGTGAGCCTACTGTAAGGAGAAAGGACATTAAAAGAATAAATGTCCCAACCAGGGAAAGTCCCAGAAACCCAGCCGATATCAGGAGGACCCTCAAGAAGGGGACCTTATTGGTCTTGCCAAAATAGAATCAGACTGAAAGAGACACTGACTCTCTCCCTGTTCCTCTGCCTAATAGATGTGACGGATTCTCCCTCACTTCCCAGGTTAACAGCTATAATTGGAGCCAACTGTGGTTAGTCTACCTTGGGATGGGGACTTTAAGGAATGTTCCCAAGCAGTTGCTGAAACTCCATTTGTTTTGGGGAAATTTCCGGACTTCTCTGGCCTGATATGGACTCCATATTTCCACTTTGGTGGAAAAAACATGGCGTCTGCGCCTCTGAGTTAAGGTTTTGAATTAGGTTTTCCTTCTCTGCCTTCTACTGGCACCTTGCCTCTTCTGCCTTCCCCTCCCCACCCCTGTTTCTGCACCAACTTGGGTGTGGTCTACAGAACTGATTCCTATACCCTCCTCAGTGCCTCAGGCACCATTGGCTCCTCCTTCCATCCTCACGGTCAAGGAGCAAATTGCACCCCCTTGGATACCTAGGTCTTTTCCAAATAGAATGAATTGCTGAAGCTTTGATTACTGAACATAGGTTTGTGTTTTTAACTTCTTATTGAAGAGAAATTAAGGCTATTTGGGCCTATTGGAAAACATGCTTTGTACTTAATTGGCTCATGAATTTACCATCTAAAAAATTCTGGTATAAACACCTCTCAGTTGGTTACTGAGTCCTCAATTGGAGACTAAGTTTTCCTAAGAGTGAAATTGTGCTAAGTGTACTTGACTGATGGAAATAAGGAAAGCAACCCTGTATGTAGGAAAGTAGGGGTATGTAAGAAAGATATAAGGAATGGAAATACATTTTTGTTGAGGGTAGAAGAAAGTAATGTTGTCCTAAATGAGACTGGTTATTTGGAGAGAAATGGCTTTGGGACAAAGTTTGAAGACAAAAAAAAAAAAGTTGTAAAAGGTTCATAAAAAGAAATCTTTAAAAAGGAATTGTATGTGTGCTCAGGATGAACTAAGGTTGAGATGAATGGAATTTTAAAAGTACACTGGCATAAGGTTGAAATTCTGCTTTTCTTTCTGCTCAAATGACAAAGTTTTCTTGGACTGTTGATCTGCTCTTGACAAGACAATGCAAACAAAGGTTTGTCTTCTGGGAAAACCAAAGTTTTAGGTTTCATCTTTATCAGGTCTTTGATTACTTAGTTAAAACTTCTCAATGTTAAAGGAGCTAGGTTTTGGTAACAACTATAACATTCACCTTTAGGATCTTTTATTGCCACCTTGGTTGAATAAATAAAGTTTTAAGATTTGTAATGATCTGTAATCCTATTTAGGTTGTACTTATAACTTCCTAAGGTTTTACAAACTTCCCAGGATTTAAATGGTAAATGAGGGGCGCCTGGGTGGTGCAGTCGGTTAAGCGTCCGACTTCAGCCAGGTCACGATCTCGCGGTCCGTGAGTTCGAGCCCCGCGTTGGGCTCTGGGCTGATGGCTTAGAGCCTGGAGCCTGTTTCAGATTCTGTGCCTCCCTCTTTCTCTGCCCCTCCCCCGTTCATGCTCTGTCTCTCTCTGTCCCAAAAATAAATAAACGTTGAAAAAAAAATAAAAAAATAAATAAAATAAAAATGGTAAATGAAGTCTTTTTCACCAATTAGGCCCTTATATTTGGGATGCTAAGTTACTTGGAAAAGCACTGTCGTACAATGGTAAACCTTAGGTTGTATTGCACAGCTAAATGCTGTAACTGCCCAAATATATATGCAATTCCTAAAGTTTTAATGTTTTGGTATAAGGTCATCACTTAATATTGTGATTACTTGAAGTGTTATGTGTCACAGAAATAACCGAATTTCTTTGTCAATTACATCATCATGAACTCTCATTAGATCTTTAACAGTGTCTATTTCTGAGATTTTGTCATTTATAATTGTTCTTATTCTCTCACAAAATGTGTTTCTTCTTCAAGGAGATTTATAAAAAGGACTTTGGGGACAAATGCAGGTATATGACATCCTTAAGATTAATATTAAAATGGGTAAGAATTTCCAGAACTAAAAGGTTTCACTCAAATTGAACAACAATTAGGAACATGGGATTAAATGAACTGAGGAAGATTATAGTTTTGCGATTCTTGTTGAAAATATTGCTGGTTCTCTAATGTTTGCTCTTCCAGATTAAGGAAAGTTGCTCTTAAGATAGCTATGATATACAGAAATGTCATAAAGTATTCATTTGTAAACTGAAGCATTTATTATCTCTCTACATAATTCCCCTGAAATTCAAAAACTCTCAGTGAGTATTCTTTCTTTCATGGCAATTACAATTGTTTGCATAAGTTCAATAAAAATTTGTTCATCTTGTAACAGGTCACCATTGGAAATACTGGGTTTTTTTACCCAGGCTTTGACTGGAATATCATATTTGAGAGTGACATTTATAGACTCAGATAGGACCAGACAGCTTTAAGGAACTAAGGTTGGCTGTATGAAACATGGAGCCATAAAGCCCCTTGGAAATGTTGGCCTGATACCTTGCTTCCAGAGTTCCCAGCAGCCTCACCAGGTGAGTAAAGAAGGTCACTTCCTGGCAGGTGCAGGAACCTCAGGATATCTTGGGGACCTCATGAAGAGGAATTCACCCAATTCTACAGGTACTGCAGGCCTGTCTGATGGCAAGTATTTGGCTTGGCTTCTGGCCGGGAGAGACTACTAAAAGTTCAACCCGGAGATTCCTTATAAAAGGTTCCAGCAAAGCAAATCTTAAAAGATCCTCATGATCAAACGCTATTCTTGCTGAGCTTAGGTAAATAATCAGGCCAAGTTTGTTAAGACTGAACTTGTTCCACACATGCATTGGTCTCAGTTTGGCTATCTCTGGAAAGGGGAGTTTTTAGAGAGAAAAACTGTGTTTCAACAACGCACTGTTATGGATGTTAAATTCTAGTTATGATTGTCTTTAAATGTTTGTTGTTTGCCTAAACTAGACAACTTGAGGTGAACTTCAGAAAAATTGTCACAGTATTTCATATATAGGCAATCTTCTGTGCTTGTTATTCTGTGGGGATAAGACCCATGGGCATATGATTATTTAAACAACTGGAGGGGCGCCTGTGTGGCTCAGTCGGTTAAGCGTCCGACTTCGGCTCAGGTCATGATCTCACGGCTTGTGAGTTTGAGCCCCGCGTCAGGCTCTGTGCTGACAGCTCAGAGCCTGGAGCCTCTTCAGATTCTGTGTCCTCTCTCTCTCTGCCCCTCCCCCACTCACACTGTCTCTCTCTGTCTCTCAAAAATAAATACACATTTAATAAATTAATTAATTAATTAATTAATTAAATAAACAACTGGAAAACAGGACGGATCTCTAAATATGCAAACCATATCTTCCCTAAACCTGATCTGACAGTTACCAGAAACTCTCCCCTTTCAAAGACTTGGAGGTGAACTTTACAGACATACAACCAAATAGAGGATTCATTTTCAGGTATCACCCCATGGGTCCATCACTCCAGAGTTAAGAAGGCCAACTCAGAGGAAGCCTCAACCTGGCGAGGTGATCCAGATCCAGTCAACCCGCTTAACCTGACCCTCAAAAAGACACTGGCCCCTGAGATCTCCAGCCCTGTCCCAGCAACACCCCAGAGACTGGCTGACCTGCGCACGGCAGAAGCTTGAGGAATCAACATGTGGACCGAGCCTGGGGCTTCGGATGCAACTCTGCCGGCCCTTGCCCCTCACTGGTGTCATAGCCCTGATCTTGCTTCTTGCTGTTGGGCTAATAGAGACTGCACCAACCAACTAGGACATGGAACGGATGGCAGACTTCCTGGTAACCTGACAAAGCCAAATAAACTCCCTGGTAGCAGTGTCCCTCCAAAATAGGCCAGCCCTCGACCTCCTCACTTCAGAAAAAGGAGGGACTTACATCTTTCTGGGGGAGTAATGTTGCTATTTTATAAACCAATCAGGAACAGTCAGGACTAAGGTTAAGAATTCAACGGAAAGAATTCAACATAGACAACAGGAAAATATCAGTCAGTGGAGAGGATGAGATCTCACAGACCGGGCATCCTGGCTCCCTGCCCTGGTAGGGCCCCTTCTTTCCATAATTTTACTTATGACCATCGGCCTGTATACTAAATACCCTGGTACGTTCTATTGAAAACGCTGTTGCTCGCCAAACTACAGCACATAACTTAGCCCTCCGAGGGTACCAACCCCTAAGAGCTAAAAAGTGACGCCTAATAGAATTTTTAAAAGGCATCAAAAGGGGGAATGTTGGGAAAACGAATAAAGTTTTACACCATAAGATGGCCTATGGGACTAAAACAAGCTCTGGTCTCTAGCTTAGAGACCCCTCTCCTGGGTTCTTCTTGCCCTGTTTGCCGTGGGTGCAAAAACCAGCCACAGATATGGAAACTGACAACTATAAATTACCCTTCCCCCCTTCATTTGGAGCTCAGATCTTTGGAGAAACGGTTCCCTCTGAGCCTGCAGGTGTGAAATAAATCTCCAACCCAACAAGATCTCCGAGTGCTGCTTGGTTTTTCTTCCAGCATTCCAGCCTGGTTCCTTAACAAGCCCAGTAGTTAAATCGTCATTGCCAACAAGAGCAGAAAAAGGAAAATTCTTTCAATGGAATAAGTTGCTTTCACATCAACTAATCTACTAGATGATTTTGAGATGACGTGGTAGAGTGATAAGTTTACAGAATTTGAAGGCCACAGTCCAAGTTCAAGGCAGTAACCACAAAGATTTTGATGTTAAAAGACATGTATGGACACAGGGCATGTTCACTGTGGAAATTTTGAAAGTGTGGAATTACAGAAAAATCCAAAGGAAAGAATGAAAATCACCTTCAGCCACGCTATTGAAAGAAAAAAAAATCCCTGTTATGATTTTGTTTTATATCTTTTTCTGTCTTTACATCATGTACAATATAAATTTGGGGGGGTTACAAAGTTATGACTTCATCTTTTAATCAATATATAACCAATATATATATATATTTTTTACATTTATTTATTTTTGGGACAGAGAGAGACAGAGCATGAACGGGGAGGGGCAGAGAGAGAGGGAGACACAGAATCGGAAACAGGCTCCAGGCTCTGAGCCATCAGCCCAGAGCCGGACGCGGGGCTCGAACTCACGGACCGCGAGATCATGACCTGGCTGAAGTCGGACGCTTAACCGACTGCGCCACCGAGGCGCCCCTATAACCAATATTTTTAATGCCATTAAAATATTATTTCAAGGCATAGTATCCAATTTTGGCTACATCATACTCTACTTAACCTACCTGTTGTTGACATTTAGGTGGTTTCCAGTTTTTCACTATCATAACAATGCTGCCACAAAAAGGATATCCCAGTACATAAAACATTTTATACACCGCAGTAATTTCCCTGACATTAATACCTAGAAATGGAATTGGTAAGGCATAGGGAATTAACATTCTTAAAACTGATGCATCCAGCCTCGTTGCCCTCCAAGAAGACTTTATCAATTTTATACTGCCACCAACAACTAGTTAAATGGCTGTTTTGCCTATGACTTTATTAAAATAGAGTAAATTACTTCGTATCTACCCATGTGATGAGTTGAAAAATAACGTCTGCATTACTTTCCCACGTGATGCATTTCTACCAACCGATAGGAAATTCAAATGTACAAACATTGAACAATAAAGCAAGGCATCGTTATACTTGAAAATCTGTTCCTTGAAAGTTTATAGGATCTCATCCATAAAACATCCAAGTCATGCTTTTCCGGAGGTAACATCAACAACTTCTGGCGGGTTTTTTTGGGTTTTTTTCCCCATAATTATTGGACTATTTAGGTTTCTGTTTCTTTGAAGTCAATGTCATTACTTTAAGTTTTTGTAGAAATTGTCCATTTCAATAAAAACTGAGTTTATAAGTATAGATTTATTTTTTTAATTTTAATCGCCTTTATTTCTGTACTTACTTTATTTTCTTATTTTGGTTTTGTTCCCCTGTTGATTAGATTAGCTAAAGGTCTGCCACTTTGGTGTTGCTATTTATTTTATTTTGTTTGCTTTAAAAGAAAACAACCAGATTTTGGATTTTTTACTACTACCATCTATTTGTTCATGTATTTTCTATAAGACATTCTATCTTATGTCTCTTGCTAGTTTGGTCTAGATATATGGATGATTTCTTCTTTTCTATTTTCCAGTTTTCTAATTCTCTTTTTTTTTTTAATTTTTTTTTTTTAACATTTATTTATTTTTGAGACAGAGAGAGACAGAGCATGAATGGGGGAGGGTCAGAGAGAGAGAGGGAGACACAGAATCTGAAACAGGCTCCAGGCTCTGAGCAGTCAGCACAGAGCCCGACACGGGGCTCGAACTCACATACCGCGAGATCGTGACCTGAGCCGAAGTCGGACGCTTAACCGACTGAGCCACCCAGGCGCCCCTCTAATTCTCTTTTAATAAGACCTATGTATTCAATTTTTACTTGCAATGATTACATTTTTTTCAGTTCTCAAATTTTCTTTTAACTTAGCTATAATTTTCCAGTTTCCTGCTTAAATTCTCCATTTTTTTCTTTGATTAAATGAATCAGGATATTTTAATATCTATGCCTGATAATTTCAAAATCTGGATCAACCGCGGGTCTGAATTTATTGTCTGTTTAATTTTTTTCTCTGGGGTTTTGGCCAATATGAGCAGCTATTTTTTTAACGTAATGCTGGACATTGTATTTGAAAAATAATTTGAAACTCTGGACAATGTTGTCTTTCTCCAGAGAGAATTTACTTTAGCTTTGGCAGTGAAATAAGGCAAAGGTATATCACTTTAATCTAGTTGATTAAAGTTGATTGAGCTGACACAAAACTGGGATCTTGTGACAGGGAAAACTGATTTCCTTGTGACAGCTGGCCAGTTAGCCCATACTCCTAGGATATAGAAGTTTTGGGGAGTCCTTAAGTATTTACCATGACAACTCTTCCTTCGTGGGACTCCCATCAGCTCCATTAGACCACCCCAAACTCTGCTCAGCTTCTCAGCCTCTCATATACCACTTTCTGAAAAACTTCTAGCCTCTCAGAATTGACCATGCTTCTAATCAGCCAATGCCTTATGTGAAAAGTGGTGCCAAAAATAGGGTTTATCTCTCTGTGCTCTTCTTTTCTTCCAGGATCTTGGCCCTCGAGTCCTTGCTACCTGGTAGATTTTCAGTGTCTTCAAGCAGATTTCATTGTTGATATTGGGCTTATTTAGGTTTTTCCAGTGGGTAGAGTTGGTTTAAAAGTGAATAGTCTCTTGGGGCACTTGGGTGGCTCAGTCCTTAAGCGTCCAGCTTCTCCTTGGGTCATAATCTTGTAGTTCGTGGGTTCAAGCCCTGTGTTGGGCTCTGTGCTTACAGCTCAGAGCCTGGAGCTTGCTTTGGATTCTGTGTCTCCCTCTCTTTCTGCCCCTCCCCCATTCACGCTCTGTCTCTCTCAAAAATAAATAATCGTTAAAAAAAAATAAAATAAAAAAATAAAAGTAAATAGTCTCCCACGGCCACAAAAGGAAAATTTCATTGTTTTCTCAATAGTTAATTTCTGCTTTTGTCTTCATTCATTTCTTTAGTGTATTTTTCTTTGGTTTGTTTTATTGTGGTTTTTCCCACTGAGTTGAATATTTAATCTATCTTTTCTTTATTGCTTTTATCTTTGCCTTTAATGTAAATTCATTTTGACCTTGTTAAATAAATGTCCATGAACGGTGACCAGCAAGATCATAGAAACTGATGTGTTGCCCCAAAATTAATCTAGTAAATACTTGATGATTTTCTGCCTGGTATCCATTATCTATCCCCCACTTTTTAATAGCACTCAGATTTGTTTCAAGTATCTGCTATTCTCCCTCCAGTTTGAGAGAAACTGATTTCACCCCATTTCCAGTCTCAGGCCCTGGAATGGTTTAAATCAAATGACACATTTCATTCTCCAGGGCACAAAAATTGATTTAGGTATATGCATTGATTTAATCAAATTCAGTAAGAGTAATTGTAAGATCTTGTTTGGAACCCTGAGACAGAAATACTTTTTCTCCCCTGTATATGAGTGAGAAAATATCAAATACTGCTTTCTCTGGTATTTGTCTTGCAACCATGAGAGAAGACTGCCAGGGACTAACATGATACATGTGTGGAATTGGACAGAGCTGGAATAATCACAGATCAATTGACCCAGAACCCTCATTAAACCATACTGGGACCCCACCTTCCAGCTGGACTCTTAAATTATTGAGCCAACAAAGTCCCTTTATTATTTAAGTCATTTTGAATATGATTGACTTTTCTTTCACTCGCAGCCAAATACATTCTAATATACTCGGGTACCTAACAAACACTTTGTAATGATGGTGACATTAAAGAAATTGAAACAAACAAACAAACAAAAACAAAGTTTATGTTCATAAGACCATATCCACTGACCCATTAAGTAAAAATGGAAGCCATTTGTTTTTAGCATCTGGAATCTTGTTTTCTTCCTTTTTGTATCTGTAGGACCTAGTACACCGCCTGACATACATTTTCCAATAAATATTTAACAAGTACATGTTGAATTAGTGAATAGTTATGGATTTGAATACTGTGTTGTTGTTTTTTTCTGAAGATATTCCCATAGAGTTTCAAGTAGTGGAAGGATAACATTTTCTCAGTATGTAAAATGCCCCAACCCCATGCCAAGGAGGGAATCTTAGCACTCACATGGTCTCATTCTAATGAAATACTTTTTCCTAAGATTTTCCAGGTTCAAAGGATATATGCATAAATCATGAGTATAAATCCCAAGTACTTATAACAATGTCATGACCTATATCTTTCTAGAATATCAATAAGAATAGCTGCAATGTGTAAGCAGTGTTTAACCAAGCCATCAACAATTTCGGTTCCATCATTTGTAAGATAAATTAAATGAATGATTCTAATATGACTTCCAGCTCCAAAAGTAATATGAGTTTATGATCTCGAGGTTGTTCCTTTACCATCAAAGTGATCAAACTCATTCACAACTCCGACTGTTCTTCTGACGGCTTCTGTGGCACTTTTACCAGCTCGGTAATCATATTCAGACTGCAAAACTTAATGATCTGGGATGTGCGTGTCCAAAAACCAGGAACGCTTCAAAAAGGGACCAAAGCTCAGCTGATTAGAGACAGCACGAATCAATCCTCCTCTCTTCACCACAGGGAGGACTCACAAAAGGTCTCTTCGGTGAAGACTGGAGATGGGTAGGCACAGTGTGCAGTGTGAGTCCAATCAGAGCAAGGAGTCAGATTAAAGTAGGGTTTATTGGTATGGTTCAAGTTGGGGTTAAGGTGAAAGGAGGAAAGTCATCATATACTTTGAAACAAACATAGTCCATGTTCTTATATTGTTCTAGTGGAGGAGAATTTGAGTCTATGCCAGGCTGATTATAGCAAATGCTTGGCCTTCAAAGTGTTTCCCACCCCAACATCTGCCACAGGAGAAGAGACAGTAGCCAGTGAGGGGCTGTGGGGACTTAGAACCAACAGCACTGGATAGGGGAGGAATGGCAAGGGTCCTGGGTAGCAGCACAGGTGGCAGCCAAGTGGCAACTTGCATGCCAGATGGGAGAGTGTCACAAGCTGCCCTCTGGCACACACAAAGCCCATTTTAGAGAATTAAGGAAGCCCCGTACTTCTCAAATGAACATATGGTGACAAAGAGGCAGGTATAAAATTTTACTCCGTGGAAAGTGATGAACAAAACCAAAACATTTATTTTTTTTTACGTAGAGAAGAACTGTAAAGAAATGGAATTATCAGTTATGATTTTCTAATAAAGGAGACAAAAATCCTACTGGAACTTGAAGAAAGAACACTGCCTAAATGAGCTCATTCTCCAAGATGGGTACACCCAGCTTCCATTTATAATCCACCTCCTTCCCTGGCATTAATTTTCTCCCATCTTTATTCTAGCTGCTCATTTCAGTTCTAAGCTTTCCCCACAAGTTACTCACTATCCTGGAGAAGCTTTTCCAATCCACCCACATTCTTGTAGGCATGGTAATGGATCCCTTCAAATAGGAAATTGCTACTTTAAAGATACAGGACACTTAAAGCCAAGACATTGAAAAGATGTCATTGTGAGTTAATACAACAGACAAACAGAATCTGGAAAGAATTCTTTCCAAATGTATTTGGACATGAAGAAGGAAGTGGGTCAGAAAATTATGACCCCTGTATATTTAGCCTAATCTACATCCTCATTCCAGGCAACTAATTGTGAGCTATTGAAAATGAAAGTCTAAAGAGAATGTCATAAAAAGACATTCTCATAGCTTCTCTGAAGATTCCATAAATAGATTGGAAATAATCTCCAGGGGACCTTTGCAACAGCTTGCGGACTGGTAGCAGTAATTAACAGAATCCAAACACAATGTAATCTACTTAAACACTATTACCATTTCTTATTTTTCCTTAAAATGATGATTATTTCTTGCTAGCTTCTTTGGCTCAAAAGATATATTTAAATTGCCCTACTTCTGTTCCCTCTATATCAAAAAGGAAAAAAAAAATGTAGCCTAGTGAGCCAGAAAGGAAAACAACATTTCTATAAGTATATAATCTTACTTTAAAACTGGCAAAGCAAATAGAAGTGACTAAAAATATTATATCTTTCTACATACATTACCTCCATGCGAAAGCATATAATATGTGGTAGTTGCAGTTATCGGCTCTTTGTTTCTTACTGAATGTAAAAAAGTTCAAGCATAAATCCTACAAAAGGGGATTTTACTTAGATATTAGGAAGAGTTATCTTCCTTTAGGGGATTCTGAAATGCTGGAAGAGGAAACAAGGAAGGTTTTGGAATTTTCTTTTTTATGAGATTATACAGAAGAAAGTAACAATTTTTAAGGACAGTTTATCAACAGTATTTCATAGAGAAAGAAAACATATACCTTCTCATATATCCCATAAACTGATTGATGGGGTGACACTGTTGTGTTTTTTTTTTTTGTTTTCGTTAATTTTTTTTAATGTTTATTTCTTTTTGAAATAGAGACAGAGCATGAGTGGGGAAGGGTCAGAGAGAGAGGGAGACACAGAATCCGAAGCAGGCTCCAGGTTCTGAGCTGTCAGCACAGAGCTTGACGCGGGGCTCAAACTCACAAACCTTGAGATCATGACCTGAGCCAAAGTCGGACACTTAATAGATTGAGCCACCCAGACGCCCTGTTTTGTTTTTGTTTTTTAATGAAGGGTGAGGGCACTCTTTATTAAAGAAAATGCTTGCCTAGTAATGGTTCATAAATACTCTAGCCAAAATTATGAATTCGTTTTGTTCTTTTGAGTAGCAAGATGATTCCAGAAATTATTTCAATAGTAACCATTCATCGAATAAAATGAAGTTCAGAAAGCAATTAGGTTTCCTAGTCACTGGTGAGCATGTATATAAAGTACAGATTCTGTGGGGCCTCCTTTAAAGCACAGTTTTTGTTTCACTGTGATATCTAAAAAAAAAACCAAACATATAATTTTTGAATATGTGTGAATGTGAATGTGTGTGTTCAAAACTAGCATTGAAATTAAAAAGAGATTTTGATCTAAACCCTGTTCCAATACATAATACTAATACAATGCCTGCATTAGTTTACGAGGGCTGTTGTAATAAACTATCACAAACTGGGTGGTTTAAACAAGTGAAATTTATTGTCTCACAGTTCTGGAGGCTCGAAGTCCAAGATCAAGGTGTGGACAATGTTGGTTCCTTCTGAGAGCTGCTATCAGAAGAAATCTATCCCATGTTTCTCGCCTAACTTTTGGTAGTTTGCTGGCAATTTTCGTCATTCTTGGCTCAGAGGAGCATCTCAATCTAGATCTAGACCAATCTAGATCTATACCTTCATCTTCACATGACATTCTCTCTCTGTGCGTGTTCAAATGTCCTTTTTTTTTTTTAATAAGGACATTAATCATATTGGATTAGGGCCCACCCTAAAAAACTCATTTGAATTTAATTACTTTGTAAAGACCCTATCTCCAAATAATGTCACATTCTGAGATACTAAGGGTTAGGATACCACCATAGCTTTTTTTTGGGGGGGGGGGGACAGGTTGGGGGAGACACAATTGAACCGATAACATATCCCCTAAGAGACTGATTACATTGATAGACTGGAAGATACGAAAACAATCAAGCAGATGTAACCAACCCAGATGTGTATAGTACTTTATTTATTATACAAAGATTAGTCCTCTATAATACCAGGACACATGGGCATTTTAATTCTGTCCTCATATTGAGCTAGCTCATGGATTCGTGTTTTAGAGATAAATCACCCATTGGTTACTTTTTTAAAATTCAGTTTTTGCAAAATTGAACAGACAATGTTTAGACACAGCAAAAACTAAACAGCCATACCACTGGAATGACTCAGAGCTATAATCACAGGTCACACAGGCATAACATTTTGTTCTAATGATGAATATCAAGTGGGCCTCACAAAGAAAACCCTTAAAATTAGTGGTTTCTCTGTGTGATATAGGCAGATTACTTCAGGCACTTCCTGAAACAGAATTCTTCCCAAGATGTGTATTAAAGTAGCTAACTTATTTTGACAGAATAGAGAATAGAAAATATTACAAACGAAAAGGGATTTCCAAGTTTTCTAGTCCAACTATAGATCTGAAAACTATGCGTCTGAGCAAATGACTTGTTCAAGGTAACCTAGCAAGTTAGGGGAGACCAGGAAAACAACGTGAAATTTGGTTTTCCCTCCAGGTTAATAATGTTCTGCTACTATATCCCCGTTATCTGGGAATTACCTCTCACCCTCAGAATTAGGCCCTCCGTGGCTACGTGGAGCTGAGAAATAAGTTTAGAATCTGTCACAAAGATCATGCACTATTTTTGCACAGGCTAGAACTACAGTCACCCTTACGGATGCACACAAAGGCTGTGTTGTCTTAGAGCTTTACTTAAAATGTAGTATATAATTGTATCATTGTAATTATCTGCTTTCTCCTTTAAACCTTGAGTTCTCCCTAGATTACAGTATAACGGCCATGGTTTCAAATCTAAAAATCAGGACATGTAGTCTAATAATAGGCAATGTGTTTATCCCAATACGTTTCACTTGGCTCAGTATTTGTTTGAAAATCGCCCTTCTCTGAAAGTCTCAAATTGGTTTGGACACTTACATATAGGAGTGTTACATTGACATTCATGGTGGTATATGGCAATGGAACAATTGGAAGGAATATTTAAAGTCAGGACCGCCCTGGATTGCTGGTGGGGTGAAAGAGCTATTAGGACACCATGGTTATGTCAAAAGCTTGAATGGGCAGGGAAGTGAGAATGATTGTAAGAAGGGCTCCACAAAAAACTCTTGCTTTTTTTTTCAGTAAGTGACAACTAACAAAACTACCAAGGTGAATAATATGGAGTCATTTTTGTATAGGAATAAATACTGCCATCATCAGCACTGGGAGTAGGGCAAATGAGGCTACGATGTAACATTTAAGGAAATGCTTGTATTTAATTCACTCTTGTGAATTCAGAGTGTGAATTCACTCTGTCCACAGAGTACCTCCTTAAATGTTACATGTTAGGTGCCTTTTACCTCTTACCCCATCCTCGTCCCCAGGATGTCTTGAGACAATCATTGCTGCAATACTATATACATCAATTAATTAAAGTGCATAATGATTATTCTGAATCTCCGAAACAAAACACGAAATCACTTCAGTAATTCTAGTAAGGCAGGGAAATACACTTAAAGGTTTTAAATAATTTAAAATTTTAAGTTTCAGCAAACAAGCATTAAGCTTAAATTCTCTGAATGTGCAGTCGACCAGAATGCGTCATCCCCGATATCACGACACGACTCCCGCAATGACTACACCTTATCGTTGGCACACCAACATAGATGGGCTTTCCCCTTTTCTGATTGGTCCAGAACAGTCAGCTGACCCACGCTGGGCCCATTAAACAATACCTTCAGAGAATTTGAAATTTAGATACAGAGACTGGAGGCCAGCAGCACGAGAGCATATTTATTGCCAAGTCATAGAGGCTGGGTCCACACGTTCCTGCATCAAAGTGCTGGCCCTTGCTGCCTAGTCTTGGCGGTTCACCACTTAGAGCCCATATGATGGCTTATCATCTTTTCAATAAGTCACCCTTTGGGCTGAAGTTAGCCATTAGCTTCTGTTCCTTGTAACTCCCAAAGCGAAACAGAAACAGACTCTCCTCCGTGGCAGGAATTGTGCTAGGAGCGAGGGTAATGAGGACCAACATAATACGGTTTCCACCTTTGCACATTTCACAGAGCATCCATCAATGCTAAATGTGGTATTACTCTCACTTATTTGATTATTGCATAATTTATTTATATAGGCCCTTATCTTTTCTTCCTATGAAGAATTGCCCTGGTGTTGTTTGACGCTGGAAATTCTAGGAAGACAGAGCCTATATACAGCTTGTGTATTAAATATAGGTTTTAACTAATGCTGATAACTTCATTTGTTCAGCTACAGGATACAATCTCTTAATAAAATGTTGCTTCATTTAAGGTAGCGTTTGATCCCGGTAAAATTTAAATATTAATCAGAGACATTTTGGAGGAAAAAACATTTTTTAAATAAAAAGTTATTTTAGAGAAAAAAAAAGAAATACCATAACCATAAGGTTCCCAGACAGCTAACAAGGGAGAAAGGAAAGAAAGTCTTTTAAATGCAAAACGCATATTTCGTGAATTTTTTTCATACTTTGTAAAATACATTTTGCTTCAAACACGCAACATCTTAGCAGCTGGAAACCTGTTGTGTGTTTAATTAAAAGGCCCACACATGTGTTTACAATACATAGAACTGTGGCCTGTGAACGGATCCCGGGGGTGTTGGGTCAGACTTTGGCCTCATTGAACTCCACTCTGGAGGTCATGGGAAAGGGGGTACTTGTTTGAGTTTTCTCCTTCCTAGTTCCACATTTCCTCCGCCGGCAACCGGCGTACAAACAAACTCATGTTCCAAAGGTGACGGACCCCCCTGACCTAATCTGCTCTCAAGTGCCAGACCTGTCCACACGTCCTCTGGAATAGACCGGCGTGTCTAACTCCCCCGGGACTCCCCCTACGGGATGGCACAGCTTGTCTCCCCGCCCGCCCAGGCCAGGTTTCTCTGATCGATTTGCCTTTTGCTCTCTTCTTCCTCTGGGAAGGGAGATCCTGGGCACTGACTAGGGTAAAGAGAACGAAGCTGAGATGCTGATTCTCCCTTAATGAGCTCAAGTTCTCCAGATGGCAGCAAGCGCTTGCTCGTCATGCAAATTCTTGGCAGCAGGGAGCCTGTCAAGTGGCTACTGCTGCTTATTGTTACCACCACTCCCCCACCCCCTCCACGCAAACGCCGAAGAAATACCATCTGTCTACTGCGGGGCTGAGTGGTACTTTCCAAGTCCTGCAGTCGGTGCCGCTTAGCAGCCCTGTGCCGTACGTGCAGCCCAAACAGGAGTTGCCTCAAGATGGCACCCAGTCTGGAGAAGCCCTGAGCCAGGGAGGGCCACCCCAGCAGGCAATCCCCTTCTTCCCTGGCCTGGTCCCCACCTGGCTCCACGCAGGGGCAGTTTGCGAGCCGACTTCTCCCGAGATATTTATGGAACAAAAACAGCAAGACTGGTTTTGTTTATCCCTGCGGATTCTGAGAAAGGAACAAGAGGAACTGAACTAGCAACATGTCTCCCTCCCTAGTGACCAGTGTAACCGAGAAGAGAACTGGTTCGAGAGCCCACTCCGGAAGTGAAAGGCACAGACTTGAAGAGAGAAGTTGCCTGGATCACGGAGATGATTTCCTTTTGCTTTCCTTTCTCTCTCACAAACATCCTAACTCCCGAGTAATAACGAGCTCTTCTCAAATCTAAAAATTTTCTTACGTACAAATGAAAGCTGTCGCTCAAAAGATTCCAGCTCTACGGAAGGCTCAATAACCTTGTCCATCACAGAATCCTGGGACTGCTGCAGTCATTCAATAACTGTTCATTTTTATTTTTATTGGTGTGCGTTTTGGGTCATATACACCAATGCAAATGAAAGCATAATCACAATATGCCGTATCATTTCCTCATCCCTAATGTTTTCCTCTTAATCCCAGAGATACAAGAGTTGGTTGTCCATATGCCTAAATCCAGGTTACCCTACCTTCCTCTATTTGTGCAAATCTCTTTTATTATTTTTTAAAATTTTTAGTATTAATCCCCATAGACATAGACATCAACATGCACAAAGTATGTATAATCTCCACCTTTCTAATCTACCTTCCATATAGTAGATCCTTAGATAAGGATCTCTGAAAAATACGCTATACGTACTTTGCAGTTGTGTTCTTTTCATTTTGAAGTCATACATATATATGCATATACAGTTATACGTAACAATGCATTGTGTCATTCCCAAATTTTCACCAGTGTTATGCTTTTTGATCTCTTTTGCTAATCTTCCTCGCACAGGACATCACTTTCCACTAAAGAGCCTCCTCATTCTACCCTACTTTTCACTCTGCTTTTGGGAGGTGGAATGACTTTATTTCTTTTCTTTTTTTTTTTTAATGTTTATTTTTGAGAGATGCGCGTGCATGAGTGGGGGAGGGGCAGAGAGAGAGGGAGACACAGAATCCAAAGTAGGCTCCAGGCTCTGAGCTGTCAGCACAGAGCCGGAAGCCAGCCTCGAACACATGCAATTGCCCCCTACCCTTTTGGTAACATAACTAACACTATGATAAACAGATCTTCCTACTGACAGGGAAAGAGTTCTTCTGGTGTGTGTACATTGAGAGTGGGACTGTTGGGTCACAGTTACCTCGATGGTTAATTTTACCAAGTACTGGTGATTACTGACCAAAGTGACTGCATTATCTTCTCTCCACCAGCAGTTGATATTACAAGCACTTGCTATTAGGAGGGTTTCTAATTTTTTGTCAGTCTGATAATGATGTCTCATGAGTCTTTAAATTAGTCAATATCTGCTACTTACTATTTGATCCCTATCCCCATGCTCTTTTGAATTCCTGTTCATTTATTTTATTCGTGATTGCCTGAATTTGTAGACTTTTTTGCTTATTTGCAGAAAACCAACTTGCACACTGTGTGTGCGTCCATGTAATACACTTATCATTTGTTGGTTTGCACATTATAAGTATCTTCTTTTAATCTATAACTGCCTGTTAACTTTGCCGATGGAGTCCTTTGTTAAACAGAGTGTTTATACTTGGATTTTGCCAACTATATCTTTTCCTCTTCTCATTTGTGATTTGGGATATTTTGGGGGTTTCCCCAAATGAGATCACAAAGTTAAATTCCTATATATTTTTTCCACAAAACCTTTAGATTTTTGTCTTTCAGATTTGAGTTTAATCTAGTCGGAGTGGATTTTTCTTCTTTTCTTTTTATATGGCATGAAGCATAAATTTCAAATTTATTTCCCTTCATGTGGTGACCTAATACTTCTATTCCTTGTATTAAAGAATCTGTCTTTTCTTTTCTAATCTGAGGTGACCTCAATCATATTCTTTCTTTCCTTTCGGGACTCTACTCCATTTCATAATCTACCCGTATGTGCCTAAGCTAGTACTTCATTTTTAACAATAGTTTTGTGATATGCCTTAACTTCTGTTTGGACAAATCCTTTCTTGGCTCCTTTTAAAAAATTACTTTAACTGGAATGCCTGGGTAGCTCAACAGGTTAAGCGTCCAATTCTCGGTTTCTGCTCAGGGCATGATTTCACAGTTCATGGGATAAGGCCCCATGTTGGGCTCCACACTGACAGTGCAGAGCCTGCTTGGGATGCTCTCTTTCTCCCTCTCTCTCTATCCCTCCACCACTTGTGCTCTCTCTCTCTCAAAATAAATAAAGTTAAAACATTTTTTTGACTGTTTATGGACCTTTATCTTCCTACATACATTTTAGAATCAATTTTTAAAGTTTACTCAAAAATCCTCCTGGGTTTTTGACTGAATTAAGATATAATTAATAAATAAAATTGTGAAAATTTGAAATGCATATATAATATTAAATATATCTTTAATTTTACTCATTTTTTTGTCCATTTATTATGTTAATAGTGTACTGATTCTTTTAAATTTTCTGTTATATGTAAATAAGGACATGTTTGTGTCTACCCTTCTTGTACTTGTTATATCTTATCTCATTGACAAAAGCTCCCATAATGTTTTCTCATCCCAATTGAAAATGGACATCTTGTGGGGTGCCTGGGTGACTCGGTTAAGTGTCCGACTTCAGCTCAGGTCATGATCTCAGGGTTTGTGGGTTCGAGCCCCACAATGGGCTCTGTACTGACAGCTCAGAGACTGGAGCCTGCTTCAGATTCTCTGTCTCCCTCTCTCTTCATCCCTCCCCGTCTTGCACGCATGTACGCTCTCACTCTCTCTCTCTCTCTCTCAAAAATGAATAAACATTTTAAAAAAGAAAGAAAGAAGGAAGGAAGGAAGGAAGGAAGGAAGGAAGGAAGGAAGGATGGAAGGAAGGAAGGAAGGAAAGAAAGAAAGAAAGAAAGAAAGAAAGAAAGAAAGAAAGAGAGAGAAAGAGAGAGAGAGAGAGAGAGAGAGAAAGAAAGAAAGAAAGAAAGAAAGAAAGAAAGAAAGAAAGAAAGAAAGAAAGAAAGAAAGAAAGAAAAAAACGGACATCTTGTCTTCTTCCCAACTGTTAATGGGTTGGACCTGAAACTCCTCCATGAGGGCTGATATTTGCTGTAGGTTTTTGTCACATAGCTTTGTCATGCCCAGAATTTCTTATGAGTTGAAATGACTCACATTATTTGGTGACACTTCAAAAGCATAAAAGCTTACACTTTCAAGTAGACCACTACAAAAAAGTGAGTGAGCGAATCTCACTAGCAGTCAAAAACGCTTAAAGTTTCCATCATCTTGTTGACACCTACTTTTTCAGATATGAATCCAGCCATCTTTTTGATGGTATTTTGTATCCGTTACTTTCATTTGCTTTCTCATTTGACAAAACATGAGTTTCAAGACACAAAAAGCATTTGCTTCCCACTAATCCTACAGTAATGGAGTAACATACCTTAACTTTGACATGCTCTAACAGTGGAGCACCAGCCTTGACCTACTTACAAGATCAGTATTCCTGTATTTGTTTTATTACCTGAAACTTCCCAAAACACTGCACCATATTCAAATCTCCATCCCTTGGTTCCTTTCTCTTTATTTTTTCCATGTAGCTGTTAAGGTCTCATAAAGTTAGGTCTTCATTTGTTTCCTTGTATTTGGGATTATGCATGTGCCAAGTAGGTTTATTCCCGTCTTCAAAACCTCACTCCCTTCCTTGATAATAAGGGCATATGATTTCCTACTGCCATCAAATCTTTTATAAATGGGAGAATGAAAGGATAACAGCATAAAAGACAGTACTTTAAGCACATAATAACTCTTATATTTAAATGTGTAGAGTAGTTGGGGCACCTGGGTGACTCAGTTGGCTAAGCATCCGACTTCAGCTCAGGTCATGATCTCATGGTTTGTGAGTTTGAGCCCCTTATCGGGCTCTGCACTGACAGTTCAGAGCCTGGAGCCTGCTTTGGATTCTGTGTCTCCCACTCTCTCTGTGTCCCTCCCCAACTTGTGCTCTCTCTCTCTCTCTCAAAAGTTAAGTAAATAAGTATTAAAAAATTGTTTTTAATAACACTGCTGTTTTGTTTTCTATATCAATTGGCATGAGTCTTAATAAATACACGTTCAATTCAGTTCAATTTAATTCTCATTGATAGTGAAGACAAATATACTGGAAAAGACATAGTACAGTGGTTCTTTTATTTTTTTTTATGTTTATTTATTTTGAGAGAGACAGAGACAGTGCGAGCTGGGGAGGAGCAGAGAAAAAGAGAAAATCTCAAGCAGACTCTGCACTGTCAGCTCAGAGGCCATGTGGGGCACAAACTCAAGAAACTGTGAGATCATGACCTGAGCTGAAATCAAGAGTCAGACACTTCACCGACTGAGCTACCCAGGCGCCCCTAGTCCAGTGGTTCTTAAATGTTAGCATATAACAGAATCATCTGAGGGCTTATGAAAGCATAGATTTCTAAGCTCCATCCCAGAATGTCAGATTTAGAAGGTCTAGGGTGGGGCTGCATGTGCATTTCTAGTAAGTTCTCAGGTGTGCTGATGCTGTGGCCCAAAGAACCACTTTAGCATCCCTACTTTCATTTAATATTGATCTTCTCATAGACAAATAATTTTTTATTCTAGATTCAAGCTGCATTTTGTGTTTTGAGCCAACAATTATTACATCTTTAACTTATCCCACTGTATTTCACTGAAATATATGAAATTGTTGCTATTCATCCAGTTTTAAGCATTAACATTGAAATTGCATATGATTTACCCTAATTTTAAACTTAACCAAGGGAAAATTTTTTCAATATTTATTTTTATTCAGACAAAAAAGCTTCCTGATTACAGCTCTCACACAGTCAAGTTCTCAGCCTGAAGAGTCTGGTTACTTCCTCAGGCTCAAGTTATATCTTGCTTAGTTCCACAGAGGAGGATAATAGGAAGAAAATGTTCTTTGCCTGAGATACAGCATACAGTTAGAAAATTCTTGAAAACCAGATAGTGTATCTTCAAAGGAGTAGGTCATAGCTTTTGGGATTAATTTTCTTTGTTAGGCTTCTTTTCATGTCAAAGTACTAAAACTGAAAGTTTTTTATTTACTTTGAGAGAGAGAGAGAGAACGCAAATGGGAGAGGGACAGAGAGAGAGGGAGAGAGTGAATCCCAAGCTGGCCCCACACTGTCAGTGTAGAGCCTGATGCAGGGCTCGATTTCACAAACCATGAGATCATGACCTGAGCTGATCAAAAGTAGGTCGCTTAACCGGCTGAGCCATCCGGGCACTCCAAAATATCTTCTGATATGCCAGACAATTTGCATCAAACAATAGTTTTATGGGTTAAATATCAAGAAAACAGACGTTGATGAAGAGACCATTTTTTCCTTAAGGTATACTAGAGGTTTAAAAATCATAGCTAACAAGGCATATTCAGTATTGTTGGATTTAACGCAAAATGCTAAAAAAAAAAAAAAAGAAATTTAATTAAAAAAATATAATTGTGCAAATTTGAATATTTTTCTAAATTTTTCCCCAGTTTTCACATTCTTTTTTATTTTCTTTTAGAGAGCATGAGTGGGGGAGAGGGGCAGAGGGAGAGAGGCAGAGAGAGAGAGGGAGAGAGAGAGAGAATCTCGAGCAGGATCCACCCTCAGCGTGGAGCCCAACACAGGGCTCAATCCCATGACCCTGGAATCATGACCTGAACCTAAATCTAGAGTCAGATGTTCAACCTACGGAGTTACCCAGGCCCCCCTCTCACATTTATTTTTTTTTAATTCAGTTTATGGTTTGGGGGCGCCTGGGTGGCTCAGTCAGTTGAGCGTCCGACTCCAGCTCGGGTCATGATCTCGCAGTCCGTGAGTTCAAGCCCCTCATTGGGCTCCGTGCTGACAGCTCAGGGCCTGGAGCCCGCTTCGGATTCTGTGTCTCCCTCTCTCTCTCTGCCCCTCCCCCACTCGAGCTCTGTCTCTCTCTGCCTCTCAAAAATAAAGAAAAGTAATAAAAAAAATGTTTTAATTTATGGTTTGTACTATGCCCAGAAACACAGCAGGATGTTCAATGATGTCCCAATCTATTAAGAAAATTCTTATGTTTAAGTCTTAGGAATGAAGTTCTTGTTCATGGTTGGGTTTCCTATGTAGAAAATCAATTTGTGAGTCTAAAATGAAACCAATTTCCAATGACAGGCTTGGGAATTTAGCTATGACAGTCATACATACGAACTGCACCTGTCATCATAATAACTTCCAGCCAATCAGACTAACCGAGTCTTTGTTGTACCCAATTCTGCTGCAAGTTGGAGAGCCAGTGATTCTAATCTTCACATTTAAATTGATAGTACCTGGGAAATTGGACTGTCAGTGAAGAAATTTTTTAATTGTCCAAAATATGTTTTGCCCTGTTGAATTTCTTCATAAATGCTATTTTTTACAAAAAAAAAAGCATTTTGGCAAACAAACGATCATTTTTACCCATCATAACATTTTAAAAAAATGACAGAATATTTTGTCATTCATAACCACAACTGTGTTATTCTTTTCTCATTATGTAGGTAATTTTATCCCATTCCATCTTATTTCTCCTTTTCTTTTTTTTCTTTTCCCTGAATAACACAACCTGGTACAAAGTGGTTAGTTTTTGTTTAAATTTCTACATCCGAACTTTGCATCGTATAGTTGTGATATTGGCTTCTTCTATCAGCAACTACTCTGTGATTCCAATATCTTACTGAGTATGACTTGGGAAGTGGGAAGCTTGTTTTAACTTACATAAGAACATGGACTTTTAAAACAGAGAAACGTGCATTTTAATCCTAATTATGCCACTAATTATCTCTGTGACCTTAAGCAAGTAACTTACTTTCTTGAAATCTTAAATTTTTCCCTTTTAAAATAAGTATATAAAAACTTGCCTCTCTATGAGAAAAATCAGCACAGGTCCTGAAATTTAGGTGAAACACAAAAGTTTTGGAAGGCAATAGTATTAATACATTACCTGAAAATACCATATTTGAAAAGTTAAAAATATCGGATTAACCTCCATCATATCTGAAGCTGATTTGAATTTTAAGAAATTAATTCATCCCACAAGTATATATCTTGCATATCTGTCAAGTTTGGGATTTGGCTTGCCCATGAAATTTACATCAGAGTTTAGAGCTACCCATGGGAGCAACTTATAGGGTGAGTCCCTAAAGCAATGTAACAGCCAAGCAGTCTACTAGGAACTTTGTACGTAATCCACAAAATACTACTTTGGACCAGGTTTTGGTCTCTTTTTCCCCAAAGCCTATGTTCTATTGCAACATCGTACTGTGAAATGGAAGGCTGGGTCTTACTCCTGGCAGAGCAGAGCTTTGTGATATCTCATCCTATCTAATATATCACATCTCCTAACATGCCATTATTTTACAGATAGCTAAGAAAGATTAAACAGCTGACCGTGAAATTATAGCTCATCCTTTTTTCTCTTAAAATTTTAATTTCATCCGTACTAAAAGAGCCCATTTAGACTCATTCAGAATTATATATTAGTCTTATGCATGCGTGTATAGAAAGGAAAACATAAGCAAAATTGATGGGTGAAGGCATCTGAAAGGCTTTTTCATATTTCAAGTTCAACTCTACTAAATCATGTTTTGTACAAGAATTGTTAACGTCTGTGATTTTCCACACAAAAGCATCATCTGTGCCATTAAGAGCATTGGTGATGCAGCATTTCTTACAAAAGAGCTCTATCATCGTGTCCAGAATTTTCTTCCAAGCCCCTGGCACTAATCCTGTCAGTTTTTATGCACATGTGCAAACAATAGCATCCACAATGGGAGTACCACCTAGCCACCAGCAATTGTAAAACAACTAATTTCAGAGGTGAAAATATGAAAAATGTACATCTTGGAATCAGTAAAGTGCAGTGCTTGCCGAAAGAGCTATAACTGGTTAAGTAGAACTATTTTACTGGTTTATAGAAGTTGATAATCAGTTTTTGAATATAAAAAGATAGTGTTCTGTTGATTTGTATTTTGTCCCATTTTTTTTTCTCCTTTATTCTTCTGGAATTACTATTTGTCTCTGATTCTCTTAAATTCCATGAAACAGAAACTGACCACAGTGACCAAGGCAACTAGGGATTTATTTTTCTCACATCACCAGCAAGACTCGAGGTAGAAACTCTAGGGCAAGTGGGAGGCACCACAATGCGAACCAAAGATCTACGCTGCTATTTTTTATCTGCTGAGGCTCAAATGTTGTCATATGGTCATGGTTGCAAGATGGTCAGTGCCTTATGGCCACATCCCCAAGAGGAACTGGGGAAGAACAAAGGGTGAACGTCATCATGGAAACACCAGTCCTTCTTCATCGGGTTTCTTCGTACATCCTACTGGCTGGCACTGGGTTATACAACAAACCTAATTTCAAAAGAGTCTGAGGGGAGAAATACTTTTTTTTAACTGGGAATATTGCTTCTCTGATTATTTGGGGGCTCTCTTGGTAAAAAAAAAAAAGTGGAAGATGATTATTGGTAGGAAAGTAGCTCTACCTACTTACTATCACTCTATGGCCCCCAAAGTTCAAAAGTATGAAGTCGTATGCTTGCCATATGCACACGAAAGGTTTTGGTTTTGCTAATGCAATTGGGTAGGACTTTACTGGGAGTTAAAGAAATCTCTTTGATAATGTAACTAATTAATATATTGTACATCCTTGTCTCCATAAAAAGCATTAGCTGTAAAGTAAAAACAAATAAAAGACATCAAAACACTTAAGAAGAATTAAAGGCACATAATATTGTCATAGTTTTCTAATCCAGAACATTGCTTTACACGTAACAAGCATTTAATGAATGTATATAGTATGAATCTGTAAGTATTTGTATCACTTTTCAAAAGACTCAGATTTTATTTTTTTCCTACATCACACTGGGAGGACAGATCCCTATGAAAGTGATGTAATAATAATCCCTTACATGTGTACAACATTTAACCCCAGGTACTTTCTGCCACATTCAAATTTCAACTTCCAAAAAGTTAAATTATAAAAGATATTTACATATTAATCATAAATTGCTATAATCTTTCCACTAGCAAACAAAGCAATATGTCCTTTGATATACAGTCACACTTGCATGAAAGTTTCACTTCTGAAGTGTTTACCGTTGCTTCTTCACCTGTCTCACCCTCACCTTGTCTCAGCCTTTTGTTCCTCTTAACCGTTACTTTAACTCTTTCACCCATATATAGACTTGAACTTCGCTATTTTTCAGGAAATCCTTACACTTATACCATGATTCTTTGTTATTCCCTATACCAGTAAGGATAAACCATTGTAAACTCTCCCTTTGTAACTAGGCTGCCCTTCCTTCTCTCTCCGTCTCCAGTTGTCTCAGTTTTCTGGATCCTGCTTCCACTAGGCACGTGCAGAAAATACACTTTACTGTGATCCTTCTTACTCGGACCCTTCTCTTAGGAAGATACTGCCTCGACAACTGTATAATTCTACAAGTTTTTAATCCGGAGTCATCACTTATGCTATTCCACTGACATCTGGTTTGTACTAATTTTTAGGTCTCTTACAGACAATTGCCAATCATTACAATACTCGAACCTTCAAGTTCATTGATTTTCAATTTCACAATCATTATTAGACTTCTGTGGAGGGTTTTGGGGGGTTTGGTTTTTGTTTTTGTTGGTTGTTTTTTTTTTACTGTTTTGCAAGACTTTTGAGGTTCCTTCTGTTTATAAAAGCCTACATAATCTATATTACTTTTTATCTCCATTATATGCTAGGCTACTAGGAATTGGGGAATTATGTCTAAATAATCTCTGTACTTCTACAACCCAGCAGGGTCTAGAAATACACAATAAATTGTTGGATGAATGAATGGCTCTCCTACCACATTTTTTATTGTTCCCCTTTACAATTAACAATCTGTTTAAGTGATGTGCTCATTTCACTAGTCATTTGACATGAGCAGGCTGAATCCAAGGAGCACCCTCATCATTGTTCCTGTGTTCAGCTTCTAAAGTAAACATACACACATCAAACTTGAAGAACATCCAGATTGATGTGCCTGGAATCTTATTCTCTTTGGGCAAACACTGTGAGCTGCCTTCCTGTTTGCAGTGTTGTTTCATTAGGTCATGAAAAGGGCTCCATCAGAAGGCTGGCATGCCCCATTAGTGGAATTACACTCAACTAAGGTTCAAAAAGTGTTGGCAACAAAAAAACACTTGATCCATACTACTGGTTTTTATACGTTACTTTGCTGACTTCTCTACTGCCTAGGTTTTCATGTGCATCTTCTTCTCCTCACAGAATACCCCAAGAATTTTCGTTGGCCCTTGATTTCATGTCTCCAACATTTATTAAACACCTCTTTGGAAAAATGCACCCCCAACCCCACTGCTCATGCTCCATCCATCCCAGAGTCTAATCTCTCCTAAATTGGCCTACCCCTGATACTAATGCTAAACGTTTTTGTAGCCATGCGATTGTCCTGTTGGAAATGGTATCCACTGAAGGTAGAAGGTGATCTCGGTGGTAATGATACTGGAATGATGTAAACTATAAAAATTAAAAACTATGACTTCAAAGACAGATTTTAGAGAGTGAATAAACTGAGTTCTTTTCTCCTCTGCAGTTACATTCTCCGGAGCCTACAATCTAGATATTATTGAGGAGAAAGACGACTACTACCATATGGAAGTCAAAATGAGAGTTAGGCAAGGTGGTCAGCATAAGTTTGGACCAATGACTGAGGAACAACAATACTGAGGAGCACCAATAACCAGTCAGTAACTTAATTTCTGAGTAATAATTATACTCAGTTGCTATCTAGTATATTTAAGGAAGTTGTGTTAAGGGCTACTGGCCATGCTGTGTGGTAGTAAGGGACAGGCCCATGTCCACCCATTTCAGAAAGAGTCAAGGAGAGTGCAGTGTTCCTTGAAGCCAAAAGGAAATGGCAATTGTGGTTAGTGAGATCCCAATGGAAAGGACCAGCTCCTGGGGTATGTTGGTGTTCTGAGCACCAGCAACCCTCCCTACACTGGGATTTGTCCTCTACTGCTAAACTTGCAGTCAAATAACTTGCTATTATTGGGGGCGCCTGGGTGAATCAGTCAGTTAAGTGTCTGACTTCTGCTCAGATCATGATCTCACAGTTCACGGGTTCAATCACCACATCGAGCTCTGTGCTGACAGCTCTGAGCCTGGAGCCTGCTTTGGATTCTGTGTTTCCATCTCTCTCTGCCCCTCCTCTGCCCTCTCTCTCTCAAAAAAAAAAAAAAAAAAAAAAAAAAAAAAAAAAAAAATTCAAAGAACTTGCTATTATTAAGAGATCTGGGGGTGGGGAATGGGGGGAAAATGTTCCTACAGAGCATTCTGTGTGTTACTTATTTTGGATAGAAGGATAGAAAAATGAACAACTCTGACCAGAAGGAGCTTACATTCTAGGAGAACAAGTAGCCAATGAAACAAGCAATTATACTGTAGTATGTGACATGAAAATAATACGTACAATGTGAGGGTCTATCTTTCTTGGATACCTTCAATAACATAGTAATTCTGTTTGTCTCTCCTTTTTTAAGGCTTTCTTTGTTGTACTACAACAACCTCAGAATTTTAAAACTTTAAACACTGCCTCCTATTACAATATAACAAACCCTGTGTTTACCATGTAAAATACCCTATAGTTTGCTGGGAGTCCTTAAAGCCATAGAATTAAATGATTCATTTCCTGAGAACTTCAATTATACTAGATTTTTAGAGATGGCTTTATTTTAATATTAAAATAATCACTGAAATATTATAGAGTGCAAAATTAATGATCAAATTTTTTAATGTCGCTAGAGAATTCAAATTCAAAGATATTGTGTGCTTACTTACAGCAAAGGTTCTATTCCCAGACCCTCAGGAGTAATGGGTGCTTAGTGGAATATTTTAAGAAATCTTAATTAAAAATTGTAGTGAGGGGTACCTGGGTGGCCCAGTCAGATCAGCATCTGACTCTCAGTTTTGGCTCAGGTCATGATCTCACAGTTTCGTGGGTTCGAGCCCCACGTCCAACTCTGTGCTGACAGTGAAAAGTCTGCTTGGGGTTCTCTCTCTCTCTCTCTCTCTCTCTCTCTCTTTCTCTCCCTATCGTTCTGCACCCCCCATTCATGCTGTCTCTGTCTCTCTCAAAATGAATAAACTTAAAAATAAATAAACAAACAAATAAACAAAAACTGTGATACCAGCCCATATGCCATGATTCTCCTTTTTAAAGCAAAAGATATACACATATACAAAGAATACATTTAATGTATATGTAAGTTATCAAGAATAATATAATGAAATACTGCATTACCCTTACCATGTATCTCATCCGGTCCCCCACACCACTACCCTGGAATTTTTACATCCCGTTTTTTGTTCAATATTTCTTATGACATACACATACCCTAAGCCGTATATTGCTTTTGTATGAGTTGCATATTTGAAAAATTTTTATAAAGGTACTCCCACCGTATTATCCGGCTGAAAATAAATTTTTCACTCACATTGGTGTTTGTAGCTATTGTTTACTGATTTTCACAGCTGTATAATTGACATGGTATAAAGAAGACAAAACAAAGTTTTACATATTCTCATGTCAATAAACTTTAAGTTTGTTTCCAGACATTCACTTTTATATACATGGCTGCTGTGAACATTATTGTACGTGTTTCCTGGTGTACATGAGCAAAGATTACTGTGTTTATCTACGAGGGATTTTCTGGGTCATAGGATATGCACATTTTTAACTCTACAAAATAGTGCCAAATCGCTTTCCAAACTATTTATACTATTTCCTTTCCAAAATACATGAGTTGTTATTGCTTTATATCCTTTACAACGTTCATTATTGCCTGGCTTTTTGATATTTGCCAATTTGTAGAGTTGAAAGGGTATCTGAGAGTTCAGCTTGCCCTTCCTCCGTGTCTTACAAAACTGACCTTTTATTCATGTCTATTGGCCTCTGAGTTTCTTCTTCTGTGAAATGATACTCAGGTAGTCCTCCTCCCCTCACCCCTGTATTTCTATTAAGTTATTCATTTTACTGGTTTTATTTTATTGATTTTGTATAACCGAGTTTAGTTAAAGGTGCTGCATGGACGATCTGTGCTTGACATGTTTATTTATGTGCTTGGCATGTTTTTTACATCTTCTAATGAAAATAGTTCTTAACCTCAATGTATGTAGGTAATCAACTTTTTCATTGAAGTTTGTCCTCCAGTAGGAAAACTTCTTCCTATTCCTAAGTAGGAGTAAAGGTAAGAAATTGTTTCTCCTTTGAGGACTGAATATCATAGCAAATTGAGAAGGGCTACTGGCTGATACTCATTTAACAGACTAGCCTGAATAACCAACACTCCCTATGTTCTCTATAAAAAAAAATTGAATTTTCCAAGTTAATAAATTGCTTCTTTGTTATGGTCCATTGCAGACACCATCACAATATTTCCCTACATGTACTCTTCATTGCAAAGTGATCCAGCTGCCCTCTTCCATGGTGAGCCGGTCTCTCTTTCCACTCCTTGCATCTGGAGGATATCCATGTGACCGCCTTGGTCAGTGGAACTTTAGCAAATGGGTGCAAGCAGAGGCTTGAAAATTGCTTATGCTTTTGGAGTTTGCATTCTTGCAGCTTTATGGAATTCTGAGATATCTATGAAAAGAAGCCTGGGCTGGTCTGTTAGAGGAGAGAAACCATGTTTTATTCGAAACAAGTTACCCTAGTGAGACCATCTTAGGAGCCCCAGTTAAGCTAGCCAGGTCCGAAGTACTCAACTAACCCAGAATCAGGTGGACAATAGATGTTTGTTGTTTCAAGTTAACGAAGTTTGGGAAGATGTGCTATGCAGCAAAAGCTGATACATTACACAAGACTGACTTCTATTTCTGCTAATTACTTTATTTGTTTATGGGATCAGAGGCTGCTAGTGTCAAGAATTCATTATCTCCTTCTTCCTTTATGTAGCAGATGTTCCCCCTTGATCTAGATACATGGGCAGCTCTGGACTACATTTTCCAGCCATCTTGCAGCTATGTAAGGCCATGTGACTAGTTTTGGGCCAGTAGAATGTGAGTAACAATGGCAAGTTTAACTTCAGGGTGTCTTCTTAAACATAATACTGTTTGCATTGGACTCTCTCCTTGCCCCTTCCTCCACTCCCCTTGTGTGCACTGGAATGTAGGCGTAGCATAGTTCACCTTTAACTAAGCAAGAAAAGAAAACACCCAGGGGCGCTTGGGTGGCTCAGCCGGTTAAGGGTCCGGCTACGGCTCAGGTCATAATCTCACAGCTGGTGAGTTTGAGCCCTGCATCAGGCTCCATGCTGACAGCTCAGAGCCTGGAGCCTGCTTCAGATTCTGTGTGTGTGTTTCTCTCTGCCCCTTCCCCACTCACACTCTGTCTCTCTCTCAAAAATAAATAAACATTTTTTTAAAAAGTTAAAAAAAAGAAAAAGAAAAAAACACCTCAGGGGTTATTGTTTAGAGTCATCTGATTTTGAACTGTTCTCTGAAAATTTATTTCTGCCATATTAAAGCCACTCTGTTGGATTTATTTATTATAGCAACTTAACCTGTATTTTAAATAATATATTTACCAAGAGTCAGTTGTGTTCGTCTTCAAACTTATTTATGACAGATGTACTTGTTATTATAATTACATGATTTTTTTAAATATTTTACCCAATGAAATATGAGTGTAAAATAAAAATAAGTTATTGTTTCTATGATAACTAATTTGAATATTTTGGAGCAATTCAGTAAAGGCAAGTCACTAAGAGTTAGGTATGAATGAGACAATTGGCAATGACAGGGAGAAAATCATCAAAACCTGAAGGATTTTTCCCTCAGAAAATCATGATCAAAATGTCTTTAAATTCTCCCTTAAGGACAGAAGAATGTTGTAAGGATGTTATTATGTGTGAGATTTGTACAAAAAAAGATAACTCTAAGATCCAATTGGCAGACATATTTAAAGAAAAGACTTTGACCCAAGATTATAAATGTAACAAATAAAAGTAAATTAATACGCTTTAGGATAGTATAGAACATCCAAAAAAAACTTTTTTGTTTTAACTATTATTCCCTGATTTGCCTATTTTTATTTTTTTTTTGATGAACTAAACAAATATTGGTCCTAATGACATTAGCTAAGAGAACACCCAACTATAATCTCTTCAAGCATGTGTTGATCATGTCTAGTTGAAGTAAAGTAGGATTGGATTTGGGGCAAAACACAAGTGGTGAGAATGACAGCAACCAGAGTGAGCATGCACTTTGCAAAGGGAAACTACAACCTGACTCTAGGAAATTGTTGCCATGTGGCGTTCAACCAAAATTTCCAGATATTTCCATTTGGTAGAACTTAGACATTGGTGTGTGTGTGTGTGTGTGTGTGTGTGTGTGTGTGTAAACTGTAGGTTTTAAATGTCAATAACTGTGGTGGAGACTGGTAACTACCTATCAAAATACCTTCTCCTCTTTCACTAGACCACATTTATCAAGCTTCTCTTCATTTATCTGGGGCCACATGACTAGGTTTTAGCCAATATCAAGTATGCAGAAATGATTGCTGTTTTCTTTCTGGGTCTGATGTATAACATGTTATGAGATCCTTTCTCCTTCCGCTGCTTGCAATGCTGGTAACTGGAGCGTCCATGTAAGGCATGTAATGAAGAAGATAGAGTTGTCTTCATCCTAGGTCCATGAACGACTACATGAACAGAGTCCTTTCTCCACCTCCCAACCTGGAACACAGGAAAATCCAGTCTGGATTGAGTGGAGAATAAATGTCAATTGCAGTAGAGCAATTACATTTTGAGTTTATTGGTTATACCATTTAATCAACACTAACCAATGTGACTGTTACCAACTTCAATGTAAAATATTATGCAGGGCAAGATTCAGTCCTCTGAGCCCCCATTTTAGAACCTGCATTTAAGCATCTTCTTACATTCACCTCCCCTTCCAGAAAATGCAGAGGCCACTTTATTATTTTTCTTCCTTCTGAGTCTCTCTCCTTTCACAGCCCTTTTTGAAAAAGATGATGAACTGAGTTACTTCTTTCTTTTCTTGTTTTCATTTTACCCTTCTCCATTCTATCCCTTTCTCTTTCTTTATGCTGCCTGTATCATTGGCTTTTCATTTTAGCTTTTCCTTTAGATTCCCTCCTTTTGAAGCTATCTGCACAAATGTAAAAACATTGCGCGTGCCCAAACTCCCAACACCCACGTTCTGACAGTTCTGATTTCCTTGTCCATTTTCATTTTTTTCAGTGAGGTTTTCATAAATTATACCCACACCCTGGCCTTACAATCCTCAGCACTAATAAATATTTTTAAAAATAAATGGATCTGAAAGATGGCGATTGGAGCAGAGCCATGTGGAGAGGGACACCAGGTAACAATGCTCGTGTGCCAACAGTGACCCAAGGCCTCACCCCTTTTCCTGTTCCCTCACTCCACTTTTGCTGGCTTTCATCGTTATTAATTTTTCTTGCTAGCAACTTCTTTTCTAACAAATGGTCCAAACTAAATGGTAATGTTTTAAATAGATTTTTCCATGTGGTTCTTTGTAAAAAGTGCTAGTCTGCCAGAATGGGGCCCAGTTGTCACAACACTACCAGTAGCACTTGCTATAGATTGGGCACCATTCTAAATGACTTCCTGCAATTCAACGAGACTCACAACAAAAACTATGAGATTGGTAGTAGAAGTAGTATTGCCCCACTTTATAGATGAAAAAACTAAGTCACAAAGTGTCCGTGTAAGTTTCTGAAGACAGAAACTAGGTGAGACAACTAGTCAGATGAAGAATTGGTATCGGAGCCCAGAGAGATTGGCTCTATTCTGACTCTAGAGCCTTCTCGGAACCACAACACCACAAGCGACGATCCTAGGGCACAACAGAAGGATCTTTTCCAAAGTCCTACCAGAGAACCCCAGGTTTTGTAAGTCATGGTATAAGACTTGTTCCAATCAATCAGACATTTTCTCTGTACTTCCAACTGCCTTTCTGTGTTGGGCACCCACATCTTACAAAGCTTTACAACATACTGTATCTAATTAGAATCTTCCACAGAACCTCGTATCTCGCAATACCTTCATTTTTGGCAGACATCTACAAAACAAATACGTTGATGGCCTAGTCTACATTTGGGTGCACCAGTTGTAATAGTTTCAAATTCTTGAATATTAAAAATACCTCTTGCTTAATTGTTTATGGACACAATATCTACATATTTGATAATATCTTTTTTTTTAACGTTTATTTATTTTTGAGACAGAGAGAGACAGAGCATGAATGGTGGAAGGGCAGGGAAAGAGGGACACACAGAATCGGAAGCAGCTCCAGGCTCTGAGCCATCAGCCCAAAGCCTGACGCGGGGCTCGAACTCACGGACCGCGAGATCGTGACCCGGGTGAAGTCGGATGCTTAACCGACTGAGCCACCCAGGCGCCCCTTTGATAATATCTTTCATTTCCATCCAGAAGCTTTGTTAGGTAGATAATCGTAAATATTTTAATTTGGGGGGAGGGGGAAACTACATTGACTTCTATGTATCCAAATGTTTAATATATACATTACAGCTGTTTTATTTATTTTGAGTACTATGTTGAGGTTCATGAAACACAGAGATTGAGATCTCAAAATCCTCCCATCACCTGGAGTATTCTTAGCTCCCTAGGGAAATCTAAACATCTTGGTCCCTCAGGAAATATTTTAAAAGTGCTAGTCATCTTTTGTTTTGAAATTCAACATAAAATAGTATATACATCACCTCCTTCTCCAACAGGGTACAACAACTGGCAAAAACCTAATAAGGTAACTCCATGGGGTTGTTAAACCAGTGGAGCAAGGTAACTCATGAAAGAATAATCTGAAATTAAAATTTGACTAGAATGCCATTCTTCACATTTTTCCAATACCGAGATTATGTATTTGTACACAATGCAGAACAAGAATTGTGGCAATTATCTGGATAATTTAGGCTAAGGACCACTTTCACTGATAATAATCCACACAATTATAGTGTCTCTTTTTGGTTTGGCTTGAATTATTCAGGCAGCTGCCTCAATTTTTCCCTTCACTTTCCATCTATAGAGATAATACAAAATAAAAGGAAAACCATCATTGGAATTTTAAACAGTTTCACATTTCATTTAAACCATGAGACTTGTTAGGCTAGAGAAGTCATCTCAAGACGAAGGTAGTTCTACTGTGACCAAAACAATCTATTCGCAGTACCCTGCTGAAAGAATAACTAAGTTAAATCCTAGTTAGCATTCACAATGCTCTCTCCATATCCAACTTTCCAAAGTTAGGCAAAGAAAAATTATCAAACGTCTATTTTGCAGACAGGTACAGCAAAGATGAAAACAAAAATAAGACATTTGTCCAATAATAAACTTTTTTTAATACATGAAAAACTAGATCATTCTCTTCACATCAAACCCAATAGTCTAACCACTATAGAAACCCCAAAATAACAAAATTTTCTAATCAAGGAATTGAAAAGTCATACTTTTTGGTGGTTTTCTCCTTTCATTGTAACAGCCTCTAAAATATAGGAAGTTTTCTCTAGATTAGTAATATCAAAAACATTTGGAAACTTTCTTAAGTTCTGCCCCCTTAATATCTTGCTAGTAAGCTAAAGGTCTTAATTTTGAAAGTCAAGTAGCTTGACTCAGCCAACCAAAGCAAAATTAAGAGGAAAAAATAAGAAAGGGTAATAAGACTATATTTGAGAACCCTTATTCTTCACAAAATCAGTTGAATCCAATGGGTTGTTTTTGATGTTCCCATTTTGTGCTAAGCACAAATGAATAACCTCATCATGTAATTGAGTGAGTCTAGTGTTTGAATGGGTTCTTTGAATTAGAAACTTAATAAAAGCCTAATCTTCATCTTGAATTTTACTTAAATATAGTTATCTAAGCAGTTATCTAAGCTAAATTAAGCATGAGTACAAAGTAAATGCCAACTAACATGGAGATAAGATCCCAAAGTGGTTCTGAAATTTAGATCTAGGAGTTGGTCTCTCACCAGGTGTTGCTCTTGTGATCCTATTAATCAGAGAAGCAGATCAGAAACTTGGAAAACATTATCTAATTACACAGGTCAGATCCCTATGGGGGATAGATCCCAGAGTCCTATAGGATCCGATTTCTAAAGGATAAGACTTGGACATATGTATTTTGAAATTTTTCCATATGTGATTTGATGCCTATCTTGGCTAAGAACTACTGGCTGATGTGTCAACTTGAATTTGCTAGAGCAATCAGTATCTTCCATGGTTCTGGTCCTGATACTCCTCCATTTTCATCACCCATGTGTTGCTTTTTTTTTTTTTTACACTGGTTCTACATCATCCCCTCATCTGCCTTGCCTACTTCTACACGTGATTACGTCGAGCATTACAATTATTCTCCCATGCATGGTGGAAAGGAAGAATAGAATGGCTGCTATAGACCAGGCTTTAAACTGGGAGGTGTAAACTCTTTAAGCTGAGAATTAGGCTCCTGGGAAAATGGCCTCCACCATCAGGGTCCCAGAGCCTTGTAGATTCTCCACATCGCCCATATTTGTCATAGTTCAGTGCCAGGGTTATGCCCCAATCCATCGCAGTTCTGATGAACTGTTGTTTCCCTTCACATGCCTTCCCAGGCCTCCCTTATCTCTCCCATATTGTTCATTGTGATAACTAGCAGGGACTCCAATACATAATAGACTTTGATATTTATATTATCACTAAAACTAAAACCATCATTATAGGCAGCTGAACTCTAAAACTCAATTGGTTCTTTCTAATAAGGCCATATCACGCAAGTATTTCTATGAGGATATTATGGAAATTTTGTTACATGGCCATGATTGCCCATCACACTTTAAAATGTTTATAGATAAACATATTGTACCTCTGTTTTATGGCACAGAGCTTTGTGTTTCTGGACTTGTATTTATTTGTGTTTGAGATTAGAACTGGAAGGTTGTTTTATTTTGCTAGGAAATGCCGCCCTAGCCCACCAACTGTGGGTCAACCCACCTATAAACAGAAAGCACCCATATTTTAAAAATTTCTAAAAAAGGACATCACCTTATCCTCCAGTTTGTTGATAGGTAACACATACAGATTAACCTTCGATCATGGACACAGGAGACACCTGCACTTCGTATTCTTTCCAGAGCACGACCCCAGACATTCTGCCCTTCGATTCTTATGAAGAACTTATTTATAAATCGCAGCAATAATAATTATGGAAGGTTTCCTGAAGGACATGTAATCCCATCATAAATACACAAAATATATCTTTTCCTGCATCAAGCCGGACCTTCAAAGGCTATCTATCTGACTACACTGCTTGCTCCCTCATAAATATCTTACACTGTACTTGAGGTGGTACTTCAGGCTGGGCCACCAGTCACTTCCTTGGCTTCTCTGACAATAACAAAAATCAGCAATTCTCTCGGGTTAGCTCCAGTACTAACTGCAAACCCATGTGTTGAAGAAAGAACAGAACCACAATAGAATTAGGCTCCCGGGAAACTTTGCTCTGTCATCCGGAAAGCTCTACAGTTCCAGCGATCATCTCAAACCCCAGGTCCGCAGCAGGAACTTACTGATTCCACCATTTCTGCCCCTATGAAATCATCACTTCATCCCTCGCTCTGTGTGTCCTTTTCACTGTGTGCCTATTTATTGTTTCAGCTGCCTCTTGGCCTTTGCAACCTCACTTTTCTCTCTGTGCCCTTTGGTTCCTGCTCACACTTCCAAATAATTGCCTCCCTCTGTGTATCTCTTATCTTCAAATGCTCCAAAAGAAAACATCCAATTGTTTCCTCTCAACTTCCATCATCCTTTCTGAGCAAAGCTTTTTTGTCAGATGTCCTTGTAGGCCACTAGCCAGTCTGTAAACATCAGTTGCTCTTGAGTCAAGTGCCCTCCCATCTGCAGGCCAATTAGCTGTGGCCATAATGTTTGTAATTGGGAGGTTGAGTTACCGTGTGTGTGTGTGTGTGTGTGTGTGTGTGTGTGTGTGTGTGTATGTGTGTTGTAAGGAAGGCTGTACTGTGCAGAGCATGGCTATTTGTGGTCAAACCAACTATGTACGTTTTACACAGATCCATAAGAGAAATTTCTCTCACATCTCAATACAAGTAAAAGCTTGGCTTATCATTAGTTTCTGTTGCCTCTGCTCTTTTGAATATCACAAATTTTGTAAACAATACTCTTTAGACTGGCTACTCAAAAATTCAAGGTTAAATCTGTCAATCATTTCTGACAACTACGTAGGATTTTATGGTCCGTGTCTGGAGCTCACCCTACCCGTACTTTCATTTTCTTTTCTGTCTTCATTTTACTTCACTTATTCATTCTCATTTTTTAAACCTTTTGTCATATACGTCTATTTAAGCCACACCAAATCTTAATTTCAGAAGAGATGAGATATAAAAAATGACAAAAACTATAATTATCTATTCATATAATTTTCCATTTCACTAAACTATAAATTTTATTAAGGAAAGCAATCATATTGTCATCTTTGTACCTATAGAACTTCATCCAGTTCTGATCCGCAGTAAGGATTTATCAAACGTTTGTTGAATGAATGAACGGTTCAGTGATTTTTACCAAAATATTGGATAAAGATAAATTTCATGCTGCAAGTATTGAGTAAAATACGCATTTGGAAATAATATCATTTTATGGAAATTGGCATATTTTTGATACAATCATGGTAACATTATTGTCAGATCTCAAATTCTGATTTATTCTAGCTACAATATCTCTTTTATTTTCATCAAACAACACAGCTATAGTCACTAACAGCATGAAAGTGAGATTCTTTTAAGTTCATGAAGTTTATGAGAAAAAAAACATGAATTACAGTGAAGACCAAAGCCAATACTTTAAAAGCAAATTGAAAGTTCCTTTAGAAATTGTTTTGGCATTACTATTCATCATTGTGACCTGACTCTGAATGAAGTTGTATTTTCATGTTAGTGTCCTTTGAAATATGTAATTCCATAAGCATTCCATTGTGGTAAAAGCTCCTGTGTCCATCCAAACAGAGAAAACACTGTATCACAAGTTACTCATGGCAAGTTTTTGGCAACTACTTAAAGGGGACAAAGAAGAGGAATTTAACAGAATTCAATCAAAGACTGGAGATACACATGAGAGAAAAACAAGGCCGAACAGAAAACTAGTAAAGTCAGCAGTATGCAACACTTTACAGGGTTTTAGAACTGCCCAGAAAGAATGCTGTGTGTAGCACGATACAACAGCTAATTGATATGTGTAACTACTTTAAGTTAAAGTAAAAACCTCGCTGTGCGAGACAGTAGGAAATCTGGCATGAGGATGTCATGTCATGTTTCTGGAGGGATAAACAGCCAGCGGGGATTTCTTTCCATTGCTTACGAGAGGCCAGGAATGCCATAGCGTCCTAGGGTCGGCTGGTGGGTGCGTCCTGTACAGTTTCAACACGTCGCTGAGGGTAACGTCCTGCACCACGTTCAAAGGCTGCCTGGAGAGGAGAGCAAGCCTTCGCCTTTGCTGTTGTTCCTCCAGTACCCAGCTCTGAGCGCCCTCTTATACTGGAAGATAAAAGCCCTTGACCTTTTTACTTAAAACTGAAGTGCAAGATCATAGGAACTGATGATAGTCTACGTACATTCCAGGTCTCTCCTGGAAGCAGTGACACATTCTCTGGGTTTCAGATTCTTATTTAGAAACTTTTAAAAGGGAAGCATCATGGAGGGTGAAATTTGGACTCCTAAAACTCTGCATTAATTATATACTGACTCGGCACTCTTAAAACAAAGCCCTTTGACAAGCGGCCATCAGATACCTTTCAGAGGGGGGAGTCTCGGCTGTTATTCTCACAGCGCCCGTGAAAGAGCACTGATCCTCTCTGGCTGGAGCTTTTGTTTCCAGCCCTTCTTTTTCAATGGTTGTCATGGAATCAACTTATTAACATATGAAAAGCCATACACAACTCTTTTCCCTTTACCCCTACCTCCCCGACCACCAAAGCCTGTTGCTAAAGCCTTAGTCCTTAATATTCATGTAAAGGAGGGTGGGGTGTGAGAACAGAAATAAAATTGTCGGTAAAAAGAAAAAACAAAACAAAACAAAACAAAAAAAACAAAGACGTTTTCAATTTGCATCCTCTGGGGCAAAAATGGTTGATTTTTTTTTTTTTAAGTGAGAACGTTCTCAATTTCTATCTTTTCACTGACTATCCCCCAGATTATGATAACTGTAGTCTCCTACCCTATCACAATGATTTATTCACCAGAATTGATTTTAATTGCTTCATGAGTCAAAGGAAAGACTTGCATGCTTCTCAATGTACTATGTCAACGGCTTTTGCTTCATTTAGGGTTAATTTCCGTGGTTAATTCTCACATGCTCTTAAAAATAATTTCTAAATTCCCTTAAAATTTTCACTTCACAATTTTCTTTGAAATAATTTTTAAATTTCTCTAAAATTTTCTGGAAGTGACAGAAATTTGTATTTGATTTTGTTCAAGTGAGCTTATGGGTTTGCTGCACGGCAGCTCGTGAAAAAGGCTAGAGTTGTGTTTGTCTTAGAATTGTCTGAGTCCTTAGCAAGAAGCCACCTCTTGTCTCTTCCTGTGTATGTAGTCAAAATGATACATTGTTTTTTGCGTGTAAAAGTAAATCTTGCCAACTCCCCCCAAATACGCTTATGTAACTGACTTGGAAAGGCTCCGAGAATACTAACAGATAGAGAGGAGACTTCTTCAAACAAAAACAACCATCTCATGAAGCACATTATAGTCGACATACTACAGTTATGTAGACGAAACTCCAAATACCACCTGCAAAACATTCTTGCACAGCATATAGACTTAACCATTTTCCAACTTCCAGGCAATTTCGCAACCCCGTCCCTATTTCAGTAATCTTTAGTAAATTTATAGTAGGCTGAATGATGAGAGTCACCAAGTGCTAAGAGCTTTATATGGCTGATTGAATACTCATGACAAACATAGGAACAAAAATGGACCACTTCTTCACTTTGGGGACTTATTATGCTCAACTGGGAACATTCTTTGAAGGAAAGAAATTCTGGTAAAATAGGCCAACTTGGACCAAGTTGATTTGGATAATCCACCTGGATATTCCACAGATTATGTAAAATAGGATTCCTTTGGTTGTCATCAGCAAACAGCAAATTCAAACAAGAAAGCCAAAGGCGAGGATAGTCATGAACTCTTGTAAGTAGAAAATCCCAGAGAGGCCCTGACTTTAAGCATGACTAGATCTGGATGTCAACGAACATCCAATATTTGTCTGATCCTGTCTCTCCTCCCTCCCTCACTCCCTTCATCTCTTCGCCCTATTGGTGTTTTGTTTTGTTTTGTTTTGGTTTGTTTTGTTTTGGTTTTGAGAGAGAGAGAGAGTGTTCCTGGTAGGGGCAGAGAGAGAATCTTAGGCAGCCTCCACTGTCAGCACAGATCCTGATGTGAGACTTGATCCCACTACCCTGAGATCATGACCTGAGCCTAAATCAAGAGTCAGACACCTAACCAACTGGACTACCCATGTGCCCACGCCTTGCTGTTTTTTGAAAGGCCTGCCATATGCACCCTTACAATGAAGACTCCCTCTGAGCACCCCAAGAAAATGGCTGAAGGAAGTTCCAGATTCACATCCATTCTGAAAGAGGTCACTCCTCTTGCCTTGTTCCCATGTAACAAAACCAGGGAAAGATTCTGACTGGCCCTGCTTGACTCATATGCCCAATTTTAAACTGTGTCTTTAAAGCTAGGGGAATATTTGCTGCAGCCTACTGCTATGGCTGGAGGTGAAATGTCTGTTATGCAGTAGGAGAGATGAGAAAGCTTCCTGAGAATGGGTAATAAATCTATAGCTACTTATAATCCACACAGGCCTTTACTCCTCTGTGTTTGAAATGAAATATAACTCAAGTTCACTCGGGCTTTCTCTAATAACAAGCTTCCTTAATTATCCAAACTAGTGAAGGTAGTAGAGGCGTGTTTACTATCCTGAAAATGGAAAGTATTAAAATGTCCTTCAGTAAAAATTCATCTGGTACCCATGCAATGCGAAGTCTTTGACAAGCTGAAATGGATGGATCAGTGCTGGGGAGACACAGTGGAGGCCCAATTCGATTGCGATAAAGCTCTTTAAAAAATAAAAATCAATCAAGATATATGTACTTAGTTCCTACCATGAGACCCACGCTGTGCTTTGCACACTGGAAGAGAAAAAAAAATGACAGACATCCAGGCTATCAGACGATAGAAGTAATATGTAATGAGTTCTCTACACAGCCTGGAGGGTAAACTGAGAAATGAATTCAGTTCTTGTGGACCAGGACAATCTATAAGAAAGTGATAAGGTAATGATTTAGCTTGTGTCTAAAGGAAGCCTTGAGCTTAGGCTCCCTAACTGCCCTCTGAGCTTCCTGGACTCTGTGATGTCCTGCAAAGCCCCCATGGTAACAGAGGTGGGATGCAGGATTTGGCTTACCTGGGATCGGCATGAGGAATCTGTAAGACAACATGCTCATCTCCTGCGTGCTTGCTGCCCTTCTCCCAGACTTGGGACGGATGTTCATGTGCTCATGTGATTTTTAAAGCTATCAGGACTGCATTGCCGCCTCCATGTGCTTACGGTTTTCACCTATTACACATCTGGGGGAAAGATGCTGTGCAAGAGAAGCCCAAGCCCACTGTACGACATCTCACCACCCCCCAGTCACCGCACAAAACAGAAATGAATGGGAATCCGGATGTGCAAATCTAAAACATCTCCTCCTGTGTGAACCCGTAAACCATTCTGTCACACGCACAAAGGCCTGTGTAGGCAAGAAGAGCCACCATTCTTTGGAACATCATTATTTGAAGACTTGTCAGGGCCTTAAGGAGTTTCTGCAATTCTGATTCACTGCAGTCACTGATCTGTTTTTTTCTGGGGGGGTAGGGTGTGAGTGTGTGTGAGTGTGTGTGAGTGTGTGTGTGTGTGTGTGTGTGTGTGTGTGTTGAACCATTTGGGAGAGTTACCCACTGATAATCAAATGCCACTACACTCTGTATTCTTACCCAGAATAGCTCATTCAACCGACCTAAAAATGTCCCTATACGCAGTGAATTATATTTCACTAAAAACATTCATTAGACATTCATATTTCTCTTAATAAATTAAAAAGCATCATTAAGAACTATCTCTAATTTCCTATCCCCTATATGGAGTCGCTCATTTCCAATCAAATAGTCCTTCTTTCCTTCTTCAAAACTCAGTTTTGGCACACCTCCACAAGAAACCTTCCCTTATTAAACCCACCTTACTTTAATCAATGTTTCACTTTAACCTGTATAAAAATCTGTGAGATTTGGTGGATAGTCGATCAATTCACAAATAATTATTGGACATTTATAGATGCTTAGTACCGTAAAAGTATGTAAGAAAACAGAGAAAAAGCATAAGACCTCGTCTCTTCCCCCAAGAAGCTTACAGTCTTGCTAAAGAGATAAATAAGATTTACACATAAGAAATATTTTAAAACAAGATAATGTGTGGTAAACCCAATAATTGGTATGATTCAGGTATAAGTAGAAGATTTCGCCAAATCACAATTGGGGCAGGTGGCCACTGGGGCAGGGGAGGTGAGAAAAAGCGGAGGTGAAGAAAAGGAACAGTGTGTGCGAAAGCATCTTGTGCTACATTGCCAGAGTATAAAGAGCAAAAGTCTCTGCTTTCAAATCCTTTTGGAATGACGAGACCCATAAACAGATAAATTGGAAAATAAATAATACTCATACCTATTTGTAGAAGTGCAGGGGCAGATTTACCAGACACACAGGGTGCTGGAATCTGTTGGGCTTTGTGGAGTTTCCAAGGTAAAGTGGGGAAGTTATGGTGCAACCAGGAAGCATTCTAGGCAAGCAGGTCTGGGAAGCTGCCTAACAGGAAAGGTACCTGAATCTCCAAGGCTCCAGTAGCTTATTGTGATTTATTTTCTCATTCTAAATAAACATTCACTTGCTTCCCTAGTTTAGTATTCTTTATCATAAAAAAGCTTCCCTAAATTGCATAAAACTCCATTTCCCAGCACCTGAATCTACCCTGCTGTGAAGAGACTTGCGATGGATTATTTCTCCACAGAGATAGGCCTTGACCTGGGCTTTGAATAGAAAGCCCCCCTGCTGAGCAGACAAAGAAATTGTATTCCAAGTGGGAAGGTTTTGTCTCTGGGATGACTTAAATGCAGACTTTCTCAGAAACAGAGGTAGACTAGATGGCCATGAAAGATCCCTTTCTGTCTGGTGATTTCATAATCTTATAGTATCAGATACTTACATTGTATTAAGTATCACATACCTACACTTAACACAGATCACATTGCCTTCGAATCACAGACTCGCAGGACATTTGCAGGCCGGGAGTGTGACCCGTTGTTAAGCACAGCCCCGGGTATATGTCGGAATTTACGCGTAAACGTCAGAATTGAAAAGCTGGTTACTAGTCTCAGAAATAAATGTCATTCAAACAGAGGCTCTGAATTGTCATTTCCCTCCTCGCGTTTGTGCAGATTTAAGCTAGGTGATCCATTTCCCAGGTAGCATTTTCTATGAAGCTAGTAACGTATCTTCCTTCAAGTGTTCTGGCTCAGGACCGTTATAAATTACAGAACTCAGTTTGTGCCCACCACAAGTGCTATGGAAAGCTGCCTGGTATAATTGACAGGTCTCAGAACCTGTGGTTGAAAGACCTGAGTCTGAGTCTCAGATCCACCACCTTTTTTTTTTTTTTTTTTATGTTTCTTTTTTGAGACCGAGAGAGCACACATGGAGGAGAGGCAGAGAGAGGAGGACAGAGGATCTGAAGTCGGCGGGCTCTGTGCTGAAGGCAGAGCCCCATGTGGGGCTCGAACTCACAAACCGTGAGATCATGGCCTGAGCCGGACACTTCACCGACTGAGCCACCTAGGCGCTTAACCCCCAGATCCAGCACCTTCTTGAAAGTCACCTGATAAATGGTCACTGTAATTTCCATCCTGAGCGATTTCTGGAAGGAGTAACCGGATTAATCTGTCAGATGCTCGAGGCCAACGGTATTCCGTGGTTGGAGTCTTTGGGGATTGATTGCTCTGGCAGTTGTTATATGTGAAATATTTTGAATTCCATCCTGCATGGAGCACAGATGCTGGTGAAGAGTTTGCCTACCACTGGCGGAGCCTATGCGGGGCAATCACAGCTCCAACACAGCTGGCTGTTGGCCGCAGTTCAGTATATAAACATCTCCGGGGGACATGATGGTTTTGAGCTCCTTGTGGTGGGCACAAGGGCTAATGCCCTAATGAGAAGCAAAGCTGTCCGGCTAGACCCAAAGGCTCTCAATCCCGGCTGCACACTGAATTATCCGGGGAGTTTTTAAAAAAACATTTGTGCCTGGGCCCCACCCTAAATGAATTAAATCAGAATTTCTATGTGTGGGATCATGGTGAACCCTTCCCAAGTAATGTCTCTATGCATCCAGAATTCAGAATCATTTCATTAGACTTCTTTTCTTTTCTTTTTTTTTTTTTTTTTTAACGTGTATTCAATTTTGAGAGAGAGAGAGTCAGAGCGTGAGTGGGGGAGGAACAGAGAGAGGGAGACACAGAACCGGAAGCAGGCTCCAGGCTCTGAGCTGTCAGCACCGAGCCCCGATGCGGGGCTCGAGCTCATGAACCGTGAGATCATGACCTGAGCCGAAGGTGGACGGTTAACCGACTGAGCCACCCAGGTGCCCCTACACTCTGTTCTCATTTAGCATATGATGCCAAGAGTACCTTACCCTGTTGCCCCTGCATCTGCAGGCACTGTAGCAAGTGTCTACTTTCTAAGTGAAACATCCTCTTATAAAGGACCTACTTTATACCTACTATCCATGACTCCAAGCAAGAGGGCCCACTGCTTCATGCCCTACATTTTATAAGGCCCAGTCTGGTCTTTCAACCGTGCTTTTGTTCATGGGAAGAACGGTCCACGGGATCAAGGGGTAGTCTCACACACATACACCCTCAACTATGCTTTGTGTTCTCGAGACCCTGGAGTTCCCTTTCCAATCCAGCAGAGTCCATTTCCAGGACATGGGTCAGGCTTCTTTCCTGGGTCTGTCCACCCGAGTACTAACTGGCACACCTCTAAGCAAAAAGAACTGGTCCAGGGGGGCTGTTGACAGGAGTGTCAATGGAACTTTGACACACAGGGTAGTGTCCCACATGAGGTTGGGAGGCCACACACATTGCAGGATTGAGCCAGGTATGAAGAGAAGACCGTGGACCCAGGATCAAGGGCAGTGGGCTGAACAGTGAGAGGCCAGGTCCCACTGGCCATTGTGTTCCAGAACGGATCTCCAAGGAGTCAGAGAACTCTAAATCTGAACACAAAGTCTATCAATGAAAACATCCTAGAGTGATAGTAGACCGTATGTGGTGTTTTACTTAAGCGTTTTCAAGCTTGAATAATAACTTTTAAGGATTTAAGCATGTGGCACGTGGGCCTCCATTTGTACGCTTACGCCGGGCCACGCAAATGTCAGAGGCAAACCCAAAGGACACATCTTTGCCCTACTTCCCTCCGGGATGTTTTCTTATTTGAAATCAGCAGCCATGGAACCTTTCCAAGGCTGTTTAAATGCAACGAGAATGTGGTCCGTCAAAAATGCTGTCTGGTTTTATTGCACACAAGAGGTTGTTAACTCTGGCAGTCTCACCAGATTCGGGTATGTTCTCATTGTCTCTTCAGTCTCCCCAGCCAAATCCTAATGGGGGAATGAGTCTGTGCCTATGAGGTCGTCGGGAGGGGCTGTGGAACATGCAATCAGGTAAATCATCAAGTGTTGAGCCGAATGATAGACAGCTTCTGCTCCTCTGACTTCATTTTCAATTTTGGGATTTGTTTTGTTTTGTTTTCTTTTGTTTTGCTTTTTTGGCAGCAGGAAAGAAAAGGAATGGTCTTTTCCTCCTATGAAACCTGGAGCATGATAACCGCTCTGGGTCTATACGAACACTGTCGGAGGCTCTCAGACAACAGGGACGGGTCATAGCCTACATATGAAAATGTGTAAGAGACCATCATCATCCCCTTTCCCCCATTTGTTAATCTGGCAGCACTTACAAGGGTGTTAGAAGGGAAGCATGGCTGTGTCTTAAGAGAAGCTACAATAAGGAACTGGTGGGAGTTGGGCAGAGCAGGCCAAAGACAGAATTCAGTTCACACTTTATAAATCTAGCCCCAGTGTATGTGAACCGCTTCGTCAACTAGACTATATCAGGCAAGGAAGAAACTTAAAGGAAAGCAAGAGTTATTCTCAGGCAGTCACTTCTGCCAGTGAAATGAGCCAGGAAACCCACAGGGGTAGGAAATTCCAGAACCCAGGCAAATTCTATGGAGACCATGTCTCCACAGCTGCCCAAGCAGCTCATGCATACTGCGCACCATGGGGGTGGCTAGGCCCTGAGAGGAAATGAAAGTCCCTGAGCCCAGGCTTCTGGGGAACAAGGCATAGGCCCCAGGACAGGCAGGGAGTTGGTGGCGGGGGGGGGTCCCTCCAGGTCTACAGGGGCCCTGAAATGTGGCGGTCGCTGGTAAGTCTATGAGAACAGGCAGGCAGGAAGGAGGCTGGTATGGGAAGTCGCACTCTCACAGATGTTAGCATAAAAGAGCCTGTTTACTTGGTGATTCGTATTGTGAAATAAAAGGTTCAGGTTTCATCTGCTTCGGGAAGAAGGGTTATTTTCCCCCACGGTGCGGTCTGTGCTGTGGCACTGAGAATGAACAGTGCTGACCGGCTTCCCTGATGCCTCTCTCAGCAAGGTGGGAATCCAGACTTGGGTTGGGTCATCTCCTCCGGTGCCGTGATAGGTGGGGGCTGGGGACCCGTCTGTATTTCTGCATTGATGCAATAAGTAAAGGGCAGAGGAGTCAGCTAGTCTCGCTTCGGGTTCTCTGTATGGGAGCCTCCCGAAAGGTCACCGACACCAGCTTCCTCCCAATGCCACTGCAGCACTGAGGGTGGGAAGGACTGGCTGAGCTCAGTCAGATGCATAAACTGCTCACAAGTAGGAAGAGATGGCTTAGACCTGCACAGGCAGCCCAGATCGCTTTCACCGGCAAGAGGGAATTTTTATCGGTTCTCTGCCTCATCTAGTTTAACGATCTACCAGAAATTCCTGGGGGTGGACTAGAGATGTCTTCAGTTTCCCTTTCCAGAACTGACTTCATACTTTGCTAACATGGACCTTTGGCTTGTTATTGGCAGACATGTGGGTAAATGGCCCAATCCTCAGTAGACTGAGGTTCATAGAGCGTGTGTGGGATGAGCCTCGGATGGGACTGGGAGAGCAGAGTGGACCGATGCATGGCTCTTCTGCCCCGGGTCCGGGGAAAAGGGTGAGCATTCTGGACCCCAGGGACGTGCTGCTTCTCTAAAGCCTCGGTTGACAAGGGCAAACACCACCTAACCCCTTAATCCAGTCTCTAGAAACAACAAGATCATCTGTCACCATTATTTAAAATGCACAGAAACCCAAACCAACCAACAAGCATCAACCCCTTACTTCTAGCAGGCATTGTGCTCTGCAAGGGATAAAATAAGCCTCTGAAGCAACAGCTCACAGGAACTGGAAGAGAGCCACACGTGGTCTCGGGGATGCCTGGGACAGGAGCTGAGGTAGGAATCTGAGACAGAGATCTCCAGCTGCTTCACCTGCCCCCAGTCTCAGTTGGCCTGGGAAGTCCCTTTCATGTCCTGGGGCAAGTCCTATGTAGCATTATCATGGACAACACGGTCATGCAGCCACAGAGCCACAGACAGGGTGGGACAGTCAGCTTGGCAACTCATTATCACTAATCTATAAACGCCCCCCAAACATCGCAGCAATCCATGTCCACTGATTCCGTCCCAGTGTGTTTGAGGGAGAAAGAAAACATCCCTTAGTAGGACAAACGTATTACAGCTGAGTATCTTTGAGAAATGGCAGGAGGGTCATCAATCAAAAATCGTGATCACAGCTGAATTCTGACCATGGAAAGTGTTCAGCACAGTGGTCTTTATAAGAATGTTTTATTTTGTTATCTCAGTGTTAAACACTTTATTATGTCATAAACAAATTGAGCTTAGAAAAAGCACTGAAGAATGGAAAAAGTGTTATCAATATTTTTCCTGCGGAATGTTCCTACTGGAAATGAAAGGAAACTAATTGGAAAGAACCTGGTTTATATATAATATTTAATAAAAGATGATTCATTTCTCTGTATTCCCAATAAGATGAGTATTGGGCTATTTTTTAAAATGTTATTTTGAAAGACTATTAAATCATGTAACAGCCCAAGTTGCCTCAGGTCCTAGTCAGCCCTGGTGGTATTCTTTCCAAAAAAAAAAATTTTTTTTTCTAGAGTAAATAATTGAATATCTACTCAAATTGTTCATGGGCGAAATATAGCAGAACCACTGCCCTAAAGACAGTAAAATAGATATTTCCCCTGGAAAGTACCTACTGATAAAAAATAATAGACCGAAGAGCTGAATATAGTCCAGTTTCCCCGGTGGTCTTAATTACTGAATTAGTTTGATTACATGGTTAATCAAATTGACTGGATTAGTTTAAATGGCTGGGGGTGGGGGGGGGAGCACATTGATCCTTTTTCCTGGGTGGTAGTTTATGTCAAATAAACATGGTCTTTCCAAAGTATCTCTAGGGAATGAGATTTATTATCGTTCTTTGATAAATTTTTCCAACGATTAAATGCTTTAAAACCCAAACGCCATTTTGCACATCTAAACTTTCTTGGTATAAACCTATTTTCTCTTTGCTCAAAATCGCTTTTAAAACATAAGTATCCTCACAGTTTCATCTGCCACCCTGAAAAAAAGTACCCATCTGATTCATAATAAAATACCAACTGCTTAATGTTGCCTAAAAGACCCATCCATAATCTCTCTACTCACCTCTTTATGTCTCTGATCTCATGTCCTCCAACTCTGCCCTTGCTTACTCTGTTTTAGGCACACTGACACCTGATAGCAATAAAAAATACTAGCCACATTCCTGCCCCAGGACCTTTGCACTTGCTGTTTATGCCACCTAGAGCCGTTGTTGGTAGATGTCTACTTGCATGTTTTCTCGTATTACTCACGTTTCTGCTAAATGTTGCCAGAGTCTTTCCCTGCCATCTCCATATAAAAAAAAGCTACTCTACAATTGTGCAATTCCGTAAGAATTCTTCCCTTCTTGAAATTCTTTCCCATAAATATGTTTGTATCTATTGTATGTTTCCAGTTATAAGATTTGTGAGATCAGGGACTTTACTTTTATTCACTGGTATATGCCCTAAACCAAGTATAGCTTTTTTTAGGTATTATTGAACATGTCTATGTGATAGACAATGAGACATGTACTAAAATCCAGATGCACCAGAAAGATGTGGAACCAGATGTTTCCAGTGCGAAGGGTAGGATGTTAAGGGGTCATAAACGTTGTGAGCCTTTCTTTCTTTCCTGCTGTCTAGCAAAGCAAAGACAAGAGGTATAAAATCTTCTTCCATAGGCTTTTCAATTTTTTAAATATGTACGTATCCTATTTGGATTGCTTTTGCAATTCTCAACGGTCTTCTCTTTATCTTCAGACGAATTTCTTTCCTTCATAAAATATTTTTAGCAGACTGAATTTTCTCTTAAACAAAAGGTAAATTTTATGGTTGCGAAAGGGCACGGCATGTTTTGTGAATTAATTGTTTTTTGACTCTTGTGGATAACCTGAAGTCATAGTTTTCAGCAAGATTAATTACAGACGAACTCAAACAATTTTAGAGGCTCAAATTGGCCAGGGCTCAGGAAAACTACCAGAAGTGCAGATATTCATCTAATGTTTCTGCAACATTTAAACAGAATGCCCACCATGAATGTGAGCCCCACCCCAATGGCAGCAGGCCAGACTTACTTACTTATCACTGTGGTAGCCACCTGCTTCCTCACAGAGTGCCAGGTAGTGGTGAATATGTTAGTGAACAATTGCTTCTGTGTCGGCTTCAGTGTGCCCAATCAATGCTTTCCCCTCCATCCTGATGTTGTGGGATATTTTACTTTGTTTTAGTAATATATTGTGTCTTCCCTTCCTACTCTCTTGAAGAGATGCTGTCTCTCTAGACGGACGTTGAAACGGCGTCTTCTCAAGCTGTGCTTTGATTACGAGCGCCCCACACCTTAATTCTCAGTATTTCTACTTCTCTTCCCATCCAAAATAAATACCCCCTACAGACTTTGAAACGGATAATGAAGCCAATTCTTTCTGATTCTCCATACAAACAGTTTGGGCTAAGCTTGAGACTTTGGCCAAGATTTAGGACAGTTCCTATGTTGTCAAACATGTTTAGCCATCCCAGAGGGGAACTTTATTCTACTGCTTCCTACACGGATGGGAGAGAGAGAGAGAGAGAGAGGTGATGGCAAGTTATGGGAAATAGGAAAAAGGCCTTTCTCTTACCTCTGGGGACTGTCGATAGTTGATATGGAAGATTACACTGGAACAAAGATTGCATTGCCGGTTTGTGGAGTTTATGCTCCACTTGTACTACATTATTATAGACTAGTTCTATTGTCTTGGTGGACAATAGAGGGTTTTATTTCGACATTATACACAGAACTCCTGTATGGTCTCTTTCTTCCCTCCCCCAGATGCAGGAAGATATCTAGTATCAGATTTCTGAAGGAGCCATGTCAAAATGAGGAGGTATAAACATTTCTTTTTTTCCCCCTTTTTTCCCCCACCCCCACACCGTCGGCTTTCAAAGCCCAGTATTCTGTTGCTTGTGATAGAAGACTAAATTGTAGCGCATCAGAGTGTGGCCCTTCTCCGTCAATTCTGCACAAACAAAAATGAGTTATAAAAAAGAATCCCAGAAGAATGATTTCCATTTCAAACACCTGAGAGGTAAGCCTTTCAGTAATTTAAGGACAAACATGATTTTACACGTAAATACTCAGAAAATGCTGCTTTTAGGTAAAATTTCTTATCTTTCTTTCTTCTCCCTGGTCCTGCCTTGTCATATGCACGTGCAAAACCAGAAGTTCTATATTCCCAAGTAGATATACAAACACACAACCACTGTATATTCACAGTAATTGTCTCAATTAAACCATGGCTTACTAGTGTCATCTGCTGGGACGTATAGCCGGTGATATTGTCAAAACTTGTGTTCAACTGATCTTTGTGTTCTTTCCGATGCTTTGATTTTCTCTTCCCATCGACGAGTCGGGGATTATCCTTAAATAGACAGTCTCATGCAGGGAGCCTGTAGATTGGGGCATACTCAACCCAAAGTGAAGAATTTGCAAGTCTTTTTCTTTCTTAAATTTGAATAAGAGACAAAAATTATTCCAAATAATCCATGACAACAATCTAATGTCAACATCCTAACTTTTCTAAATTATCCATGCCAGTGCCAGCAATTAAGGGCAGTTCCTTGTTAGATGAGAAACCCTCGTCCCCCACATATGCTCAACCTTAATTATTGCCAATTAGGCTGTTTCATCAAAAGTTTGGCCTGGTCAGATTATTTGACTGTTAAGTAATTGCCACCTAAAGCTATTCTGACCTGTCTCCTGCTAAAGGAAATTGGTGTAATGAGAATGCAGCTTTTGTGTCACCTTGTATACTTATACTTCCTGTGCTATAGTTTCCCCACCCTCAAACCAGCAATGCTTCATGGGTCTCAGAGGGATGGATGAGGGTTGAACAGGTGGTGCCCCGAAGACGCCCTTGCACTTGAGAAGTGTGGGGAGCAAAGGGTTGGACAACGAAGCATATTGGGCTTAAAATGATGATAGTCATTAATTATGTGCCATTAGATATATGCCTTTTAAATCACTGATTGAGTCCCTTTCATAAGTAAATCATGGGCACAATGTCTGTGAAATAACTTGTTACAATTTTTGAAGGCTTAACAGAAGTGTAACTGGTTGTATTGTTTCACTAATCAACACAAACTCAATTCTCTGGGGACATAAAATAACACGCCCATGTTACGTATCATCTCTCCTCTTCCTTTTATTCGTACTGCTACCTCCAGAGTTCCCATCTTACCACACCACCCTTTGAGTGCTGCCATAGTTTCCCACCTGACCTTCCTCTCTCCTGTGGTCCATCCTGCAGCATGCCCTCAATCATTTTCTTTCTTTTCTTTTAATGTTTATTTATTTATTTTTGAGAGAGAGAGAGAGAGAGAGAGAGAGAGCACATGAGCAGGGGAGGGGCGGAGAGAGGGAGACAGAGAATCCCAAGCAGACTCCATGCCATCAGTGCAAAGCCCGATGAGGGGCTCGACCCCACAACAGTGAGATCGTGACCTGCGCTGAAATCCAGAGTTGGATGCTTAACCCACTGAGGTACCCAGGCGCCCTCCATCCTTAATCATTTTCTTAAAGCACAGCAAAGTCACCAAGATCCTACTTAAAATCTTTGACTATCTCTTCATGGCCGACGGAATTAAGACCAAATCACTTAGCCTGAAATTCTGGCTCCCAACTGTTTTTCCAGTCTCAAGCCCTTGAGATCTCCTCAAGGTGGAGATCTAAATGTAACTTATTTTGGATTACTTCTTGATCATAGAATGCCCTTCTAACCTCCACGTTGTTGCCTCTGCTGCAGCTCCTCTGCCCAACACTGCCCTCCAATCTTTATCAAAAGGAACTAGACCCTTCAGCTCTCGTAATATTATTCCCGCTACAGCCAGATCCCTTCTATTTCAGATTTCTGGAGCACATGGTCTGCATCACAGATATAGTATGTCATTAGTGCCCGGAATATTATGCGTATGGGTACAAGCGCTAGGCTTCCCACCAGAATGCAACCCATGGAAGGCAGGGGTCACATCTCGCATGGCATATTACTTGGCACAATGCCTTGTTGGAGAAGGAAGATGGTGTTGCCTAAATATTCACTTAGTGAATGAACAAATAAAACTGCTAAAAAAATAAAAGCAGAGCTATAAGGAAAAAAAGAAACAAAGAAAGGACCATGATTTTTTTTTTAAAGAATGGCAAGTCGTTTCATCTGTCAGTACGATGACCATCATAGACATGACCAAAACATGCTAGGAGCCATTTCTTATGCAACTTCCAAGCGGAAGGTGATAACTTTGTACCAGAACTAAATGCATGTGTATCTAGCCTGCATCAGGACTAAATATGCTCACTCTAACACCATGCTTTTCCAGGTTAAGTAAATGGGCTGGTCAGTTGCATCATTAAGTATCTTTAGTTAACTCTGAGGTAAGCATCCTAGGAACTTGATTAGAAAGCAAGGACTGTTGAGGAATGCATTAACCACTCTGCCTCTAGAATTTCCAGCCTGCTCCTCTAATCTGCACATTTTGGACTTGAGCGACTGCCTCCTGTCGGCTTTCTGCCCCCTAGCCCAGTCAGCTCTGCTCACTGCAGACTGGCCCGTCCCCATAGCCAGAAAAGGCAGGAGCCAATTCCTTTACTTATCCTGTTGCTACCTGTCTCCTGACTGGAGATTTAGTGCCATTCAGGGGCTCTTGTATACTGACAGACTCTTTTAGTTTGTCTGACATTGAACTCAAGGGGAGATTCTTGTCAGCAACCAAGGACTTCTCCCTTCAGTCCTGAATACAGTCTTATAGATATCATAGTCCCTAGAATTTACTTGTGCCACTAAATGTATGAATGTGTAGACAGAATTTTCCACCCCTAGAGTCTCTAATTATTTAATATGAAGCCATCCATTTTATCTTGACAGTTCAAACATCTGGACATAAGCCAAGGCAAGCGTATACTTGGGCTTGGTATGTAATAATGAAATTCAAATGCATATAATAAAACATGAAAACTATACCCTTCCCAAAAAAATGTCTTTCAGTTAAGGCATCAGTGAAGCCATGGTCAGTTCAAAAAGATGATTCAGTTCACAAGATAGTGCGTGCCTGGATAATGAATTCCATTAAAGCTGTGCAGAAATTCAGAGCTGAAAGTCTGAAAGCATTTGCAAAGATGATGTTTATACTAGTCCTTAAATGCCCTGGCAAGGCAAACCATAGAAGATAATAAATCAATGATTGAAGGGTAGAAGAGAGACAATATCACAGCCTTTAGAAGGATTTTGGATGATTTAATGAAATTCCTTACTCTATATTTTTTAATTTTTCTATTAGAAACAATCCACTAGAATTTATTGATATTATAAAATGTTATTTTTCACACAATAAAAAGTAAATACCATATAATTAGTTTGCCAATTGTATGCCACTTGAATTAAGAAATTGATTTGAATATTCGATGCATACATTATTTTTTATATCGGTATTATCAGTGTTACACTGATCTCAGATATTCCCTGCCTTCCAAGTGCGAGATGACAGACACACTCTGGATGTCTGTTTGCTTTCCCGTAAGTGTCATTTTCAGAAACTTATAACATAGCTTCACAGCCCAAGGAATGAAAAGCATTTAAAACCAAGAGGCTGTTTTTGACCTTGTGTTTCAGATCATTTACGCTGAGGAGTCCTGTTGATCATGTGGTGTCTGTTGGCCTCACTGATTTTGATGGCATAGGTGTAAGAGTAAAGGAAGAGGCTGTCTACGTGGTGTGGTTTTAAGGGTGGATGCCAGAAATTCCACCAGGAAAGCTTTCTTTTTGTCTTTCACATCTTTGCTCCTTTTAAACTTGCAAATAACCCTTCACAGCACAGACATTTGGTGGACACATCAATCATTGGTCTATTGGTGATAGTGGAAGACCTGGGAGCTTCAGGCCTTGGACGGGGACTGGCAAGAGGAATAGGGAGAAGACAGATTCAGAGGAAAGCATGTACCCGAGGACCGTGGGGCAGACAGAAGATTATCCCGGAGAAACCAAGCATCTCTGAACCTAGCCTACCTCCGGTTTGGGCTGTGCTCCCTCCTACATACAGTCCTGTGATTAACCAACTCTATCATGTGAAAGGGGTAGAGCTTCTATAGACACGGTGACCACAGGCTTTTAATGAAAACCCCCTTGTGATAAAACCACAGTCATATGCAACAAATTAGATCGTAGCAAGGCATTGGAAAAGATGTTTTCAGCGATGAAAATATTACTATTAGGAAGACCACGTAATTTGTCATTCAGATGAAGACCCAAAAAAGGCTACCATTTATATCAAGATGGCTTGACATACAGGTGAACTGCGTTATCCTATGTAAGCATCCATTTTTAGCCATGAAGAACCATTATTATCTTTCTGGTATATTGGATAATTAATTTTCTTCTTTAGTTGTCCTTGAGAGTTGAGTGATTGATTCCTAGCTACTACTGTTTACAAATGGTATTTGTTTTCTAGTTCCTGATCTAGTCTGCCATAATGTATTAGCTGCTTAGTTAACTCAATAAACTCTTCACGGATAGCGGACCTTGCTTGGGGTGACCAGTGGCAGGCCCATGCACCTGCAAAAGTTAGGTGCTTCTCCAACAGGAAGGCAGTTCTTATATACACGATAAGGATTGCTCCTGGAAGACTTTGCCACAAGAAAGATCTGAAAAGGAGGCTGAGTCCTTGCAGGAGGAAAGAAAACCTTTTCAAGCAGTGAAGGAAAATGCTGAGTAAGAGAGAATGGAAAGAGGCTTCGTAAAACCTCTGTGACCAAAAGAGTGATTGGCTTATTTGTTTTACAAAGATATGCTATAGTTTTATTTCCACGTTTCCCCAAGTTGCATTGGACCAATTCCCATGATGCCAAGCTCTGACTACTCCTCTTCCTCTACGTAAAAAGTAAAGACTGTGTGACGTTGTCGTCCCCAGGTAGAGACCTTCATGTCCCAAGGACAGGATCCGTCACTGGGAATAGATTCTGAATCACATGAAGCAGTTGCTTGACCTGTTTTGATTTTGTTTGCTCTGCTTAGGAAATAGAGTATCACTCAGGAAGTTCTAAGGTTTACCCTCCTGAGCTAATATAAGAAGAACAACAACAACAACAGCAGTGCTGAGAATGGTGCATGGATTTCAATATAATGACCTGTAAACACTTTTCATTCTATGCTATGCTTTTTGTCAAAAAAGCAGGGGGAGCATTTTAATGCGATCACATGCACATACCAGGCCCTGATTTTCCTAAATTGCACTTACTAAATGGAATTTCTCTCCCAAAGCACAGCCCCATTTCCCCCCTAAGGGACACGCTATTTAAATTCTCCAGTGAAACTTGATTCTGTACAGTTCAAGGTTGAGCCAAGGCTGTAATAAATCCACCTTTAAACACTTCCATTTATTTATCAGGAGGTTTTAAATTATTTGATTCTATATATTCTGTTTTAATAGACCGAAGTGTATAGCCAGGGAACTTAATCCCTTAGCCTTTTCACCTAGTTATTCTCTGTTTATCACTTCACTTTGATTAGAAACATACTTATTACCATGCTAGGGGCTGAGTAAAACATAAAACGGAGAGCTTTGCTGATAGTTTAGAATGCAGAAAAAGCAAACAGCAACTTTCTCCACATTTCACTTTCCTAACTGTTCCACTGCTGTCAAAGGATGTCAGCTTTAGTCAAGACTTCTAAATGTGTGTCTCAAAAACTCTGAGTAAACTTAATTCTGAAATCTTTAAAATGCCAGCCGTGCTTCCTTGCGCACAGCCCTTAGTAGAGCAGCCCAGGTTGTCATGGTGAAATGGGTCAGCGCTGTTTGCCGGGCAGCCCATGAAACTGCGAGCAGGCTGCTGGCGTAGTGGTGGCAACGCGGGGCCAAAACAGTCCCCAATCTATAGCTGAATCTAGGTCACCGGGATTCTTTGATGCTGCAGCTGTCCGTGTGGGACTTCCATCTCCAACAGGGCTCACAAAGCTCTCATGCACCCCGGGCATCCCCTGTAGCTGTAAACATTGCCATTTTGCTAGATCCCCTGCTTCTGTTGGCCATGTGTTATTCTTGGGATTAATCGAGGATTCCCAGTCATGTGAGCTGGAGAACATTCTGTGTGTGTGCGTGTGTGTGTGTGCGTGCGCGTGCACTCACGCGTGCACATGTGGTGTGTGTGTAAGAAAGACACTGAGAGGCAGAGATCTTGCTCTGGAGCCTGCAGGCTGAAATTGCCTTTTAAATGCACATTTCTACAGAGTGAACTAAATATTAATATCACATTCCTCTGTTAATGTCAACACCAGCAGCAAGATTTGGCAGCTCATAAAATGAGGAAGAACTTAGGCTTTTCTCCATGCGCACCATGTGCATTTTTTTTCCTGGGTACCATTTAAGTTAACACCGTATCTACAGTGTGTCTAAAATGGCAGGGATGCAGTGAGATTGGCAGGGAGATGAGAGAGAGAGAGCTTGAGCATCTGGGCACTCTTGACAACGGGGCTCCTGTCCCTGGCAAAGCTCTCCATCGTCCTAACTTGTTGGAGCTGGACGCTATACATTTGCACCCACTTATTTGACATTACTTTTTAAGATTTTTTTTAACGTTTATTTATTTTTTGAGACAGAACATGAACGGGGGAGGGTCAGAGAGAGGAAGACACAGAATCTGAAACAGGCTCCGGGCTCTGAACTGTCAGCACAGAGCCCGACGTGGGGCTCGAACTCACGGACAGTGAGATCATGACCTGAGCCCAAGTCGGAAGCTCAACCGACTGAGCCACCCAGGAGCCCCGACATTACTTTTTAAGTATACATTACCCTTTCCATTCTATTTAAAAGCCGTGATCTACATTTTTAATGTAGACCAGCAATCTTCTTTATATTTTCATGATTCTTTTTTCCCCTATGGTTGGTTTTCCCATTTCTGACACATTTTTCAATTGAAGAGCAAGCATGTTTTTTTTCAATTGTTCATCCAAATATCAGTTAGGATTTCCAAAGTTTCTGACTCAATGCCAAATGCACACACCTACGCGCGCGCACACACACACACACACGCTGCTAGTATGTCACTTGCTGCCTCCTAATCTGCACTATATAAAAACCTTAAAATAAAGGATCTTTTCTCAATTTAAGTATAGAGAAGAAAAAGCCTTTCAATCTCTACAAGAGTAAATGTGTGAGGTAGGAAAATTTACATTTATCCACTTTTTCTTCTAAGAAAAATGTTTAGAAAGAAGAAAGAAAGAAAGAAAAAAGCAATATGACATAGATCCTCGAATATCAAGCCACTGAAAAAGAGAGGAGGAAGGCAACACTTGATGGGATGTGGGCCATGTGGAAGGATTAACCCTTCTGCACTCTGAAAGCAGAGGGAATAAAACAAGAATGGTTACCATTATGCACTGAATTGTGTCCCTCCCCAAATTCATATGTTGAAGCCCTAAATGCCACGACCTCAGAATGCAGCTGCGTTTGAACACAGGACCTCTAAAGAGGTAATTGAGGTTAAATGTGGTCATATGGGTGGGGCCCTTGTCCAACAGGACTAGTGTCTTTGTAAAAAGAGGGAGAGACACCAGGTGCAGAGAGGACAGGCCATGTGAGGACATAGTGAGAAGACACCATCACCGAGGTGAGAGGCCTCAGGAGAAACTAGTCAACTAATACAGTTACAAACACAAATAAATTTGGAAAATAGTGTGCAGGAATTTGAACGCATTTTTTGCCTTTGCTGGGCATCTAAGACCGTTAGTAATGAAGACAGCTATCCTTGTGCATTACATGTCAGGAAGCACGCTGCATCCGTTGATGCATTATCTCACCGAATCCTCACTAGAACCCTAGAAGATAAACACTGCCATTGCCCCTATTTCACGAGAGGGAATTGTGTGTGAGTGCACGCATGTGCATATACATGCACACATGCATCCATGAGCTCATGGAGTGAATCAGTTGACCAGAACCTCAAAGATAGACAATGGTGGTCATTCAGATGTAGATAGTCTCCCTCCAGACCCAGCGCTTGACCACCACACAACAGGCACGTCTCCAACCACATGGACTGCCTGAGGCCCTTCCTGTAGAAACCGTGTCTTCCCAGAATTCCCATCACTTCCTGTCAGGAGGTACACCCTCCCTGCTTCCTCCCTGACTCATATCTGCCAATTCGAAGCCCAGGTGAGATTCTAGCAAGCCATAGATGCCCACTTATGCTGTCAGTTTCCTCTGTATCCTGAAGCATAACAATCTATGCATTCCAACAGCATGCCTGCATATTGCTGGGAATTATCATCAAGTGTTTGCCTGGGGATATGTCCTGTGTCTGTGTCTGGAGAAAAAGCTTCTTGAGGGCAGGGGCTAGACTTCCTCTCAGCATCTATCTAGCTTCCTCTCAGCATCTAATACCGAAGAAACACTATTTGACTGAAGCTTCCAAAAATAAATTTTAGTACAGACACTGTAAATAAACCTGAAATCTATGAAAACACCTCAATAATAATCTGAGGTGTATGATTTCAGCTATATTAAGAGTCTGGCCTGCCTTGCCCCTTTGAGACTCTAGATGGGTGTCATGGCCAACAGTGCTTATGCAAGGACAAGTGGGGAGCAAATCCAGTGACCCACAGCTGAGTTTGGAACTGTTTTGCATTTCCTACTCAAGCATCCCTACATTCCCCTTACATGCTCATTTCCAACATTCACCAAATTTCAAATAGACGTTTGTTTCGTAGAAGATGCAAAGTTTTAAAGTCAGATACTTAATACCTAAGAAACTTTAAGCAAGTTAATGTCTCTGAATTTCAGTCTTTTCTATGCAAAGGAATGATAATAATTCTTACTTCAGCATCCTTACCATAGCCTCATGGGGTTGTATTAAAGTTTAAAAGAAGCAATATGTATAAGATGCCGGGCACAGAGCAGATATTCAGTGTATGTTAAGGCTCCCTTTTCTCACTTCTTCCTGTGCCAAATATTAAAAAAAAAAAAAATCAACAAACTGTCGCTAGTAATGAAATTGCTCTGCATAGCCATTCAAAAAGCTTTCCAATCGTACTAATATTTAACATTTGATGGCGCCCCTGGGTGGCTCAGTCAGTTAAGCGATCGACTTTGGCTCAGGTCATGATCTTGCAGTTCACAAATTCAAGCACCGCGTGGGGCTCTGTGCTGACAGCTGGGAGCCTGGAACCTGCTTCGGATTCTGTGTCTCCCTCTCTCTCTGCCTCTCCCCAACTTGTGCTGTCTCTCTCTGTCTCTCTCTGTCTCTCAAAAATAAAGAAACGTTAAAAAAACTTTTTTAATTTAACATTCGATTAAAGATTTGCTGTTTATAAAGGGCTTTTTAGGAGCCTTAACATTTGATCCTTAGAAAAAGTTCCATGAAGGAATCAAAGCAAGAATTATTACCACTTCGGTTTTAGAGGAAAAAATTAAAACTACTGTAAGCCTTCTATAGAACAAGTTACTCAATCAAACTTACTCAACTGGAAAGTCACAAAGCTCAGGTTTAAACCGAGAGAATCAGGATCTTTCTGGGAAAGCACAATGACTCCCCGAACTGGACTCTGGGTAAGATGACTGTTCTGAAAAACACAATGCAGACATTTAGCATATGTTGTGTGAGCAGTCATGGCAAAGGATTCTGCTGCTTTTTTCTCCAGTTTTCCTTAAGTTGTACTATCTTCTTGGGCTATTTTCAGTATAAAGGAAAAACTTATCCTTTTCCCATTTCCAGTAATATAAGAACTTGGTGACATCTATCCAATTTTCTTCCAAGAGAGCATAGTGAAAAAGCTTGGAAGGACTATGTGCATTGCATAGCTTGATTTAGATTATTTCTTCATGGGATATCTCAGTTTTTAGCAGTAAAATACAGTCCATTTAATTGCATTTTTATGAAAAACAATTCATGAAAATGTTAGTGTTATGGTTTGTTAAGTTTACAAATGTATTAATCTCAAAATAGATGAGCAAAAAAAATGGAAAATAAAATTTCAAAAGTATACTATGTACAATGGGATCAAAAGACATAAAATACTTAGGAATAAATTTGACAAAATCTATGCAAGATCATTATTCAGAAAAAAAATAGACATTATCAGAGAAATGCTTAAATATTTGAATAATGGAAATATATACTATGTTCATGAATTGGAAGCTCAGTGCTCTCTATTCTTACTGAATTAATCTATAGATTTTATGTAATCCCAATCAACATCTCAGCAGATCTTTTTTTAATAAAGAAATTGAAAATTGATCCAACAATGTATATGAAAATGCAAAGGATCTAAGGGAAAGATAATTTTGAAAAAGACGAAAAAAATTGAAGAACTTACACTATTTGACACTAAGACTTACTATGAAACAATCAGGGGGGTGGAATAGAATAAGGACATCAAAAAATAGACCCAAATAGCTATGATGATTTTGTGTCAGGCAAAGATTTCTTCACTAGGACAGAGATAGCACTTAAAAATAAAATAAAATGTATTACATTGTAATAAAATTAAATCCTTCTGTTTTCTTTGAAAGAAAAATCAAGAAAATAAAAAAGAAGACGGGGAGAAAAAATTTGCAACACGTATAACTGATCAAGGAGTACAACCAGTATATGTAAAGTACTTTTCTCACTCAGTAAGAAGACAAATAATACAATTTATTTAAAAGGGTAAAAGATTTCAGTAGACTCTTCACAAAGGTATATGAATATCCAATAGGCATATGAAAAAATACTCAACATCAGTCACTTGGGAAATGTAAATTAAATTAAAACCACAGTGTGATATGACTTCATGCCCACCGGAATGGCTAAACTTAGAATGACTGGCAATATCCAACATTGTCAAAGATGGGGAGCAAGTGTAATCCTCATACATTGCTGGTGAGAGTGTAAAACGGTGCAACTGCTTTGAAAAACAGTTTGGAATACACTTGCCATATGACCCAGCAATTCCACTGAAGTATTTACTAAAGAGAAATGAAAACATATGGCACACAAAAGACTTTTATACAAATGTTCACTGTTCATAGCAGTTTTTTTATTCACGATAGTCCAAACCTGGAGTTAACCCAGTACCCATCAATAAATAAATAGATAAATAAATTGTGGTATAACCAGGCAACTTAATAGTCTACTCAATAATAAAAAAAAGAATGAATTATGAATATACACCACAACAGGGATAAATCATGCAGACATGTTGAATGAAGGGAGATAATACTAAGAATTGATGTGATTCCATTATATTAGATTTCAGAACAGACAACATTAATCTAGAATGATAGAAATCAGATTAGTGGTTCCCTAACGCGAAGGAGGGGAAACTGACCATAAGTGGCACAAAGGAACTTTCTGGAGAGGTGGAGGAACTCTATATTTTGATAGGGGTATATTTCCACAGTGCTATCAACCTATATATCCACAGTGCATACTTGAAATATGTGAACTTCATTGCATGTAAATTAAACTTCAAAAAAGTTGATATTTTAAAAGCTGAACTTGGTCAAGTTTCTTTAAATATTCTCCTTCTCTCACTTCATAAGAATTTGTGAAAATTCTTCTCTTCTAGGTTGGAGATTAGTCTATACTGAGGGCTGCCTCCTCTACACTGAGTCTACACTGAGGTTCCAGATTAGTCTATACTGAGGGGACTTTACTGAGCTCTCCTCTCAGATATTTCAAACACTCTTCTCCTCAGACCAACGGTTCCAATATTCTTTAAATGGTGAGGGCTAAAAGAGGGTCATACATCTAAAACTACCAACAAAATTCGACAATAACTAGACCTAAAAACGAAAGAAGTTCCCCAGGCTTTTTAAAAACATTTTATTGTGGAAATTTAGAAACATACATAAAAGGGGTACAGAATAAGAAATTTCTGTGTGCCCACTGCCTAGTTTCAACCATTACCATTATATGGCCAATATTGTTTATCTGTGACGCTAACGCTCCCCATCCCCAGCTTCTCAGTGAACATTTGAAAGCAAATCCTAAGTGTTGTACCATTTCATCTGTAAACACAAGGTCCAAAATTGTGATTTGTCTGTCCATGCTGTGCTCTCTGTCTGAAACGTTTACCCCTTTGCCCTGAATCTCAGCTGAATCTTTCTCATCTGTCAGATGAGACCTATTCGGAAAGACCTTCCTTGACTTCCCTATCAAAATAGCTCACCTCTACCGTGGCCCCACTATATTTTGTCCTAGTAATTTTTGACAGTTTGTAATTATTTGACTGGTTTTTGTCTGTCTTCTCAACTATGCTCAGAGTGCCACTAGGAGGGTGCTAGCACAGTGCCTGAAAGGTGATTAATAAATAATAGGTCCTCCTTGTGAACGAATTGTTCTGACCGAATAATCTTTCAAAAGTCAATAATTAACATTTCATCCATATGCGGTGATGCTTGGATCACCACCAAAGGTGAATTGACATTGCTTTTTCATCATTTTCAAAGCCTAAGGTATAATGAAGTGTCAAATAGAGCCAACAGGTGTGTTTCTTCTTTTGTGTGTTTTTATAAGAAACATGGAGTGTTACAAATGGAAGCATCTTGAGAAATAATCTACATTCATAGATTTTTTGGGGTTTTAGAATGACAAGAATCCTTAGATAACATTTTGTTGAAGACGATTCAAACATTTTCTGTTAATAGATAAAGAAACATCATGCCCCACATGTAATGTTGCAAAATTTGTAATTTACAAGTGGCCATAATCTGAGATCTTTGTCTAGAAATAGTCAATTGAGTGCGAAATTGATTTCATGAAACGTTAGAAAAACACTCAGTTTTATATTATCTACACATAGTATACCCAGTTAAACTATTTATTCAATAAATATTTATTTTACATCTATCATGTAGCAAAAACTCTTACAGGTGTTTGGGGGTATATTAATTAATGATATAATTGCACTGGAAAGGGGAGCAGAGATGTAGTAAGATACACCCCTGAATCCAGAAGTACCCAGCATGCCTAATACAGCTTTGAGTTTCAGGTCACCATTCAAATTAGTCATTCAACCAAGTCTGATTCATACAGAAGAATGTCTTCCATCCCATTTTCTTTTTCTTCTTCTTTATTGCTTTTTTTTTTTTTTTGGTTAATGTTTATTTATTTTTGTGTGTGCGCGTGGGGGAAGGACAGAGAGAGGTGGACCAAGGATCTGAAGTGGGCTTTGTGCTGACAGCGGAAGGCCCGACATGGGGTTTGAACCCACAAACCATGAGATCATGACCTGAGCTGGAGTCAGATGCTTAACCATCTGAGCCACCCACGTGCCCCCATCCCATTTTCTTCGAGAAGCTATGCCAAATATTCTGTCCAGTTTCCTTATCATTCATTCACTCTTGCCAAGGCACTAGTCCCAAGACATGGTTTAGGGAATGTGGTTTGCCACAGTGACAGTTTCTCCTGCATTGGGCATGCAGTCAGGGACAATCCCAGAGGTGGAAAGGCAGCAGCGAGGGAGAAGCCACATTTCCCACAAATGGAGCAGGTGCAACATCGCGCCCCCAGTCTAATCTCAGAATGATGTCACTACTCTGATCTCTGTCTCTCCAATGTTCTCTTCCGCCACCACTACGACAAGCAAGGGAGCTTTTCTAGTTCTCTGGCAAAATTCTTCTCATTCTCTGAATATTGGCTTTCCTGAGAATTCTAGCTAGAATTTCCTGGGAATTCTAGCTAAAGCTTCCTGCTTTACCTGGACACTACCAGCCCATGAGCTATCCACTTTGGATGACAACAGTATAGCAGCAGCAAAGCTAGTCTAACAAGTGTGGATTTTTGAAACAATGGGATACTAAAACTCAGTGTTTTCCCCTCCTAGAAAAGAAAATAACATGTATTGCATTTTTACAATTATAAAATAATGCAAATTTCCCATTTAACATTTCAGATTTCAGTTGCCAAGTAACAAAACCACAAGTTCCCTGTGTTTTCCATGATCTTTCAAAGTTGATGTCTTTGGTGTACTTCAGGGCAAGGAGGAACTTGTTGCTAAATACACTGCATGTTCTGCCTATAAGAAATTTGGGGATTTCTCAGAACAACCTGGGGGGTGGAAGGGGTGATTGAAAAGTCACTGCCGGCTTTTCCTTTCTGAGCTGTTGGTTCTGTTACTATTGAGAGACAAAGACTAATTGTTCTCCTCATGATGAATGTTGCTTTGAGAAGCCAGAGGCACTTTTGAAAAGATGGAGCGTTAACCCTGGTGAGTTCAGAAAAGGGCATGTTGGAGAACAAGACGAGGATTCTATCTTCCTTGCAGGTAGTTTTCTAACAATCCTAAACCTGCAAAATTCTGGTCAGTACACAGAGCTAGATGGCCGGCCCTGTGTCTTGTGTTTCTGTTCCACATTCCTGGTGAAGATCAATAACTCCTTCCTGTAAATTCTTGTAGATCTTATTTTCTACATAAGCTCTTGGTACTCATCGTAAGCTGCCCCTGATGCTGGTGCTACTGTGCACGTGATACATCCCTAACTAGATCACAGGTTTCCAGGGAGAAAATACAGCTTATACTTCTTGTCCATCTTCCACCACCATAGCAAAAATGCTCTATACATAAGTTCTAACCAAATATAGGTTAAGTGACTATACATTCATATCTGACTGATCTAAGAGAATATCAGTAATATCTGCTGACAATATTCCCCATATTCTCTGTTTCCTTCTGTAAATTCCGAACACACACACAGACACACGCACACGCACACATGCACACACGCACCCCTATAGACACTAAAAGCAAAGTCTATTCTTTATTCCCATTACTCTCACTCCTAAAGTCCCTTGGCTTATCTTGATTTCTTACAGTAAAATATGTTAATAATCGGGCCTGTGCTTAGTTTTGACTCACTTTTCTTAGATTCTGTGGTTCTGCAGAATGGGCATTCCTGACTTTCTCCCTATTTTTCTTCATTCCGAGTCTCTTTGGTGGGTTCCTGCCAATCACCCACCCCTTGGTTGTTGGTGCTCCTCGGCATTGTACCCGGTGCTCCTCTCTCAGCAATCACCCCAGGTGATATCTTTCATTGTCATCTACATGCTGTGACCGCCAATTTCTATCTGCAGATCAGCTCCCTCCTCTGAGTGTTAGAACCATGTAACTAATTGCCTACTGGACCTCTCCGTGTGGATGTTCCCCTAAATGACCCAAATCAGAATTACCACCTTCCCTCTCCAAACCTGCTCTTACTCCTGTTTCTGGCACCTGTAAATGGCATCACCATCAACCCAATGACCTAAACCAGACACTTTCCTCTTGGCCTGTCTAACCATCAATCATCAATGGCTGTTAGCTCTCCACCCATCACATACCTCTTTCCTTTGCTGGTCGCTAGGCTATTCAGGGGCCAGCATCTCTCACCATATTACTCAAGTCCTGTTCTAACTGATCTTTCTACAGATGCATGGTCTTAAGCTCTCCAGGCGACTTAATGCTGAAACAGGAGTGACCTTTCTAAACTACAAATTTGATCATGTCGCTCTATGCCTAAAAATCTTTCAATAAATCCCATTGTTCTTCCCAATAAAGCAAGATTCCTTAGCTTGGCTCACAAGCTCCTGCAGGACCTCAGCCCTGCCACCCCAGCCCCAACACTAACTTTCTTTCTAGCCCACCTAACTGTCTTTACTACCTGAGATGTGCCATACTGTCGCTCATTTTTGAGTGTTTCCTCAGCAAATAACACTGCCCCCACAGCCTTAGTCCCCAGCTTTGTTCCAATTCCTGCTTATCCTTCATTTTAACTTCACCTCTTCCAAGAAGGCTTTCTCTACCCCTCAGGTACAGATGAAGTGCATTCCCAGCGCATACGTACTCTCCCTCGGATTGCATTTATCAACCTGTGTTATCCTTGGCTTTTTTTCCCGAATCTCTTATTAACCTCCCCCACAAGACAAAGATTCTATTTTGTTTGAAGCTTAATCTCCAGCATCTGACCCAACGCTTGGCACATAGTTAGCACTCAGAAAATACTTGCTGATGACGCTCTTGGATAATGTATTACATGGAATCACTTCCCCTACGTGAATGAGATATACTGGAGAGAAAAATGTATCTTACCTTATACTTAAAGCTAGAAACAGGCTTTCCCCTTTCTTGACCTTACTGACAGTTTTAATCATCAGAAAAAGGCAACTTCCTTATGAATTGGCAGAAACTGTAGATAGAAGCTTGATATAAATGCCTCTAGTGTCTAGTGAGAGCAGATTCTCTTTCATCATGAGAGCCATATAGAATGGGGCGGGGTTGGGGGGGGAGCGTCTAGAAACTGCTAAGTTAATTCCCTGGGGATTGCTTTTTTTTTTTTTTTCAACTCATTGGCTGGACTGAGATGGAACCAATAATAAATACATTCTGAACTCCTGGTGTGTTCTGGGAGGTTGCATATCAGTTTTTCTATGCGCATTAAATACAGGCTAACAATGGTCATTCAGACCTCATATTTGGCAGAATTATTTACATTAAGGACGGCTTACTTCTTATTTGTCTACTCAGACCACCTGGCACTCCCAGTAAATTCAAAGGGACTCTGGGTTCGATTCCTTTGCAATTAGACCCTGAGCAAGACAAAAAACGAAGTAGCATATTCAATGATTCAGTGATTAATCATGTCAAAGTTAAAGAGCAAGGTGCAAAGAAATCCACTATCTTGCCCTGAGTGGATTAGGGAGACTGTGCTTAAGGAGGTGATTTAAAGTGAAGGTCTTAGCTGGCAAAGCCCACAGAATCTGTTGATTTTTTCCAAGAAAATGAACTGCCTAAATTAAATAGTGACTCCACCAAGAGGCATTTGAAAGCCACTTTAAGCAGAACGCTCTTGTCAGGAACAAGGGACCTCATTTCTTACTGGGTGCTGGGGACACTAGTCAGCTTGTAACAAAGAAAAACAAAAGCAATATGTTCCTGGGTCCAACATATCTTAAATTATAGCTAACGGATGCTGGAAGACCACAGGGAAAGTAAGCCTTGTAAGCACTGAGTTAGCAAACCTAACTCTGAATCATTAGCTTCTGAACCCAGGTGGTGCCTTATTAGAACTATCCAGGGCTCTAGCGTTCTGGTTCCCCCAACATTTCACTGTACATGTGGCAGAGTCAAACAAACCCAGAGCTCAAGTCAGGAGACCTTAATTTAAATCCAAGCTTTTACATACACCAGCAGTGTAAACTCAAAAAGTAAATTCCTTTCCAGAGTTTTGGAAACCTCAAGGTAAACGTGTAGATTAAAAAAGACCGGGTTGGTTGCTCTCCTGTCTTCTCTTCTAGAAACAATCTGCTGTAAAAATAGCAAGGTTTAGCTGGCCTTCTTGGCAAAGGGTTAAAATTCACTTCACATCTTTCTGCGGTGCATTTAGCGGTAACCTGGAAAGCACTTTCACTTATGCCCAATTACACTGCAAAGTGTCAAGCTTCTGAATTTAAAAACTTACTGTCAACACTTTGCTGCAAGTAGATATTAATTGATATTAAATCACCATGGAACGGCTGTAGAAATGCACTGCATGCCAAAGACTTTCTGACTGAGGAAAGGTAAGCAACAATGAAATAATTAGATATGACTCCATTTCTTTACAAATGTTGCTAAATACTTAATTCAGCAGGCTGTCTTTATTATTAGCTTACTTGTATTCATTTTGTCTCGCTCTCTGTAGGTGGTTTTGTTAAGCCCCTTGGAATAAAAGAATATAGTATTCAAAATCAGTTTGCTTCATTATTCATAGTACTTTCTCAGCATTAACTGTTAAACCGAAACCTGGGTCTGCAACAGTAATGAAACAATTCAGGACTTACAAACATTTTTACGAAAGAAGATACTACCTTGGACTTAAGCATGGGAGTTATCACCATAACTGGAAAGATATATGTAAATTCAAAAATTATTTAAAATTCTTCTCTACCTACAAACCTGGGGTCATGGAGTAGATGTAAGTGCTGCTTACCAGCACTGCTAGCTTTCCTCTCTTCAAATGGGTGAGTATTATACTTTTTGTGTCCTTGAAATTGGGTGTAGTCATGTGACTTGCTTTGGCCAATGAGATAGGAGTGTCGTTCCAAGCAGAACCATGTGATGGCTGTGTGAGACCCTACAGTGTTCTCCTGCCCTCACTTGGCTACCATGGAAGCCCATATTGACATGAAGACATGACATTGACTCATCATGTGGAAGGAGGTTAACCTAAGGAGTCACCCAGTCATGCAGTAGACTTAGCATGAATAAGAAAGAAACTTCTGTTGCTTTAAGATTTAGGGATGTTTGTTACCACAACATGGCCTAGACTTTCTAACCAATACAGAGACCATCAGGCCCTTCCATACCAAACTCCCCTGATTCCCTAAGCATGTCTTCACCAACCTGTCCATTCTCTCTTCTAATTTGTTACTAAACTTAGAATGCTACAGAATTTTTCTTTTTTCTTTTTCTTTTTTTTTTAAGAAAACTAATAAGAATATATTGTCTGCTGGCACCTAGAGAAGCAGTTGATTGAATTTACCATATATGTATGTATGTGTATATATATATATACACACATATAGTATAGACACAAAATTTCACACATTAATATACTGGATTAAATGTATATTTACATTTAATGGCTCAATCAGTTAAGTGTCTTCTTGGTTTTGGCTCAGATTGTGATCTCACAGTTCTTGAGATCAAGCCCCACATCGGGATCTGTGCTGACAATGTGGAGCCTGCTTGGGATTCTCTTTCTCCTTCTCCCTTAGCCCTTCACATGATCATGTTCCCTCTCTTTCTTTTCTTTTTTTTTCTTTTTTTAATCTTTATTTATTTTTGAGAGAGAGAGGGAGAGACAGAGCGCGAGCAGGGGAGGAACACAGAGAGAGGGAGACACAGAATCAAAGCAGGCTCCAGGCTCCAAACTGTCAGCACAGAGCCCAACGGGGGACTCGAACTCAACAAACTGCAAGATCATAACCTGAGCAAGGTCGGATGCTAACTGACTGAGCCACCCAGGCACCCTTCTCTTTCAAAATAAATGAATAAACATCTAAAAAATATATACTGGATTAAATGTCTACTGGAATTTTCTCTCAGTGAATCTAAGTGGTGTATTGGTTTCCTATTGCTGCAATAACAAATATAGTGATTTAAAACAATGCAACATATTCTTTTACCATTCTAGAGAGCACAACTCTCTATTGTCAAATTGGTTTCCATACACCACCCAGTGCTCATCCCAACAGGTGCGCTCCTCAATGCCCATCACCCACTTTCCCCTCCCCCCGACCCCCATCAACCCTCAGTTTGTTCTCAGTATTTAAGAGTCTCTTATGGTTTGCCTCCTTCCCTCTCTGTAACTTTTTCCCCCCTTCCCCTCCCCCCTAGTCTTCTGTTAAGTTTCTCAGGATCCACATATGAGTGAAAACATATCATATCTGTCTTTCTCTGCCTGACTTACTTCACTTAGCATAACACTCTCCAGTTCCATCCATGTTGCTACAAATGGCCAGATTTCATTCTTTCTCATTGCCAAGTAGTATTCCATGGTATATATAAACCACATCTTCTTTATCCATTTGTCAGTTGATGGACATTTAGGCTCTTTCCATAATTTGACTATTGTTGAGAGTGCTGCTATAAACATTGGGGTACGAGTGCCCCTATGCATCAGCACTCCTGTAACCCTTGGGTAAATTTCTAGCAGTGCTATTGCTGGGTCATAGGGTAGATCTATTTTTAATTCTTTGAGGAACCTCCACACTGTTTTCCAGAGCAGCTGCACCAGTTTGCATTCCTCGAGAGCACAAGTCTAAATCAAAGTGTTAGCAGGGCTGTGTTCCTTCTGGAGGCTCCAGAGGGAGGTCTGTATCCTTGGCTTTTTTAACTTCTAATGTTGCCTGTATCCCTTGGCTTGGGGCCCCATTTTCAAAGAGCATCACTTCAACCTTGTTTCTCATCCTCACATTTCCTACCATTCACTCTGATCTCCTCTCTCCTTCTGATAAGAACCCTGTGATTACATTGGGCTTACAAGGATAATCCAGAATAATCCCCCCATCTCAGGATCCTTAATTTAAACATATCTGGGAAGACCCTTTTGCCACATCGGGTAACATTCACAGTGAGCATTTTTCAATCACCTGTCCCATTTTGCTTCATCACCATTCTGTGTCCCTTCTCACCCTTGCTTAGCACAATGTCTTAAATAGAAATCCTTGCTGAAGAAATGAATGGTTAGTGCAAACGTACACTGTATCCTATTTCCTTTATCAAGAGCCCAAACAATATGATTAATAAAGCTACACCGAGAGAGAGAAAAAGGCAATGCCTTTTTGAATGAAAGAAGCTTCATCCAAGCTGATCAAAATTAATGGGAAAGGAGGTAAAATATCTCCTCATACTGGCACTGAGGAGTAAGTCTTTAGCAATATGAAAAATGCTTTAAGTCTGTGACTATTTATATAAACATATATTATACATACATATATTAGCATTTGATACATATACATGGACTCAACTCACTAGTAACTAAGTAGAATATAAGCTATAAGTCTCCTTGCTGAACCTTGCTTATCAGTTGTCATTCACTCCTTCTCATATGACACAAGTTGCTGAAAGATGGAGCCCATTATGTCATTCTTCTCAGCTTGGTGTCTGAGTGGGACAACTCCCTCTATTTCTGTTCTGTTGGTGCCTTCAGAGTCCCCAGTTCACATGGGCCCTGAGGTTAAAAATAATAATAATAATAAAAAGCAAAAATCCCTCCCCAAATGCATGACCTCCCAAATCCACCAAACTTTGGGACCCCATGGTAATTTTTTCCAGTATTTTCCTCTGCTGATCCAGCACTCACAGGTTGAGGAAATTCACTGTTATGGGCTGTCCAATGTGCTGGCACTCTAACGGCTGACCTGTGGTTTATAGCATTCTTCTCGAAAAACAACATTGATGACTCCAGGATCTTCCAATGATGAGTGAGTATGACCTCATAGGAACAATTATCGATGGGTTTCCTAAATATGCACTGAATGCATCTAATAATTGGATTGCAAACAAATCTCAACTGCAACAAAAACAAAAAACTTTGAGTTTGACTGCAGGTTCTGAAGTGAAAGCTAAAAATATGAAAGACCCAAGTGTTATTTTAGGAAGCTACCAGAAAGAAAAAATAGCAAGAACTTTTTGGCCACAGACAAGTGGTACCCAGGGGTCATCCGACACATAGTGGCCTGGGAAGGCTTCAGAGGTGGTGGCCCCCAGGGCTGTGGCTGGAAACTAGGACCAGCTGAGCCATAACAGTGAATCCCACAACATTTCTTGACATCTCAGACCAATACCCTGCTGAGGTAGGCTTTTTTCCCTTGAATTTCAGATCTCCTTTCATGCTTGTCAATTCCAGCTTGCTTTATTCCTGGCTTAGCTTCAGTTTCCTCGTCCATAAAATAATGTTAGAAAAACGAATGAGGATAACTTATATAAAACACATAGCATACCACAGCACAGCAGATCACGAAAAAGTGCTATTTGATTGATTGCTTCACTGAGTGATTCACTGATTGAGTCCTTCAAAGTATTCAATACGTACAAGGCTCTCTACAAGTGCGAGAGATAACCCTGTCCAAAAAGTGATGGTGTTTGCCCTCAGTTATTTCACAGTGTGGATGACAGTTTTTTAAGCTGGGGCCTGTGGAAATCTAAGGCACAGATATTTAACTTCAGGAGTTCTGTGACCTTCTGAAATCCTAAGCAGAATTGTATTGTGTTCATAAGTGCTTAAGAAAAATTTTCTAGAAATAGAAGTTTGCATCAAAGACTCGGAATCCGAGTAGTGGTCATTCTTGGTGTTTTTTGCCTGGCATCACTCTCTTGATAACAGGCCCCATTCTTTCCCTTGGAAAAAGTACAACTTTACCATTTTTAGTCCGTACGATTTGGATGGGGCTAATCTCACCACCCGGCTCCAGCAGTGGGCCTGTGACCCAAGCTGTTCCAATCCGAATGTTTAAAAGGCACCCACTTTCCATCAGGGCTACAAAACTTACAGAACATAAGCCACAGCTGCTACTGACCATCCCTGCCTCCACGTGGAGAAGCCTCCATGAGATGGAAGCCAACAAGGAAGAAAACTAAGCAGAAATCTGGAAAAGACAAAATTACAGCAACTTTTGTTGGAACACCTTCCTTCATTTAAAGCTAAAGCCAAATCCAGCCTGGGACTTTTTAGTTACATAAAGAATAAATTTTAGTTTTTGGGAAAACCGGTTAGAATTGTCTTTCTCTCTTTCTTCTTCATGAGAATCTTCCTGGCTAATTCAGTTTAAACACGCCTTACAAGGGCATTTGTTGGGATGAGCACTGGGTGTTGCATGTAAGCGATGAACCATGGGAATCTACCCCCAAAACCAAGAGCACTTTTTACACGCTGTATGTTAGCCAATTTGACAATAAATTATATTATAAATAAATAAACACTCCTTACATACGAACAAAGCCACTGGTTTACTGCTCCCAGATACTAAGCTCTCGATTCTTTGGTTATTGAGTTAGCTGTCTTATTTTGGGGGTCCATTATTTTACTCACCTCCAAATCCAAATTCGATCCCACCATCAGCCTATGGCCTACAATGCCTTCTCATTTTATTGTGTGACCTCCACATTCTCTTCCTCCCTTTTTCCAAAGCATAACAGCAGAGATTATTTTTCTATTCTGATTGGCCCTGAGCCACTTGCAGAATCACAAAACCAACATGTAAGTTTCATTCATGGTTTTCACTCACATTTTCAACATGCCAGAATTATTGTACAAATTTTGTCCCAATCAACATAGTTATACTCAATACTCACTGGGCACTCTATCCACACTTGTGAAATGAATGAAATACAGATTTCTCTGTTTCTCTGGAATCTTTCTCTGTCACTCTCGAAAGGAAGAGAAACGACCAAAAGGGAGTTTGATCCCAGGGTCTCACTGGGCACCAATCCCCAGGGCAAGAGAATGTTAACTTCATCCTAACTCAGTACATTGTAGGTCTGAGAGGGGAGTGCACATAAAGTCAAAGAAGTGGGCAGGCCCACTGCAAAAAATTTGAGGCAACATCGAGTTGCACTTTTATGGCACAAATTTTTAAAGGCTACCCTAAGCAATCATAACACATGTATAGTAAATGAATAAAAAAGAAAGAAAGAAATTTAATATTTGAAAATGAAATCAGTCTGGAGCTATATTTTCTCTTTTTGAAAAATTCATGTATGATGTTTAACGTTATTTGAAGTATTTTTTTAATGTTAGCACAAATTGCTATTTTAAAAAAATTTTTGCAGATAGTTCACTGGCGTTGCAACATATCCTCAAGTGCAAAAATTCCTTGGTGACAAAATATCTAGAAAGGAGGCCACTGGGGAGAAAATACACACACACACACACACACACACACACGTTTGGGTTAAAAGGGTGAGTCCATTTGATTAAATGGACTACATTTCATCATCATATGTACGTAGTATTTAAAATAAAGAAAAATGTTGCGGGAATAACTGGAGAGATTTTTTTTTCTTTGAAGAGCTGAATGAACATAAGGTATGCATTTCTTTTTTCTTTCTTTCTTTCTTTTTCTTTTTTCTTTTCTTTTCTTTTTTTTTTTCTTTTCTTTTTTTGAGAGAGAGGGGGGTGGGGCACAAGCAGGGGGAGGGAGAGAAAGAGAGAGGAGAGAAAGAAAGCCAAGCAGGCTCCATGCTATCAGCTCCAAAATCAAGAGTTGGACACTTGAGACACCAAACGAGCCACCCAGGTGCTCCAAGTTGTATATTTCTGAAGCTATGTTTAAAAAAAAAGAGTGCCTATGCCCCTAACTGGCAATTCCCTCCCAGCGTGTGGGGCAGGGGAGCCAGCCCAAGTTACTGGGCAGAGAAGAAAGAGGCTTCTTAGGAAATCCCTGTGAGCTATAAAGGAAGTGAGGACACAGAAAATGCAGAGCCTCAATAACCCCCTATGAACCACAGAAGCCTCTAAATTTCCATTGGAGGTTTTGAGAGTTGGCTCTAGTGAGAGGCGACAGGTGACACAGAGAGACCAAAAAGAAGAAAAACAACAACAAAGGCCTTTGGGGGAACCTGAAGGAATTGGAGGCACAGTGACAAAATCAGGGGCAAGGGAGAAGCCAGAAGAAAAGATGTCCGGACCCTCCCCTCCCCACTGCACTCAAACTGCGCTCAGGACATTAGGGGAAGGTCCATCTGCGATGTGAAAGAGAAGTGTAAAAATTCAAGAAGGGGGTGTGGGGAGGAAAGCTTCTTTCAGAAGGGACTTTCCCTTAGCAGTGAGGTTTCAGATCATGTTCTGCAACAGCCTTCTGGCTTGTGACAGCGTTTCAGGGAAATGAGACAACTCAGATGCAAATCACAAAGGAAAAGAAATTCAGCAGTGGCTTGAGAAAACGAACTGAGCCACGCTGAGTCTGACAAGGCAGAGCTTTAAGACAGGGTGAACTCTGTAGCAAGTGCAGCCTGGAAAGGGAACAGCAGAGGGGAAGGGCAAACACAGCTCAGGCTTAAATAATCACCAGAGCTTCCATTTATGGACAGCCTACTACGCTCCTCGAGCTCTGCATGCATTCTCTCTTGTCCATTCAGTAGATATCGGGAAACCGACGTGATTATCTATCTCCATTCTCATCTATAAAGATGAAAAAACACACTCGGAGAAAGTAAGTAGGAAATTAGCCAACATCACGCATTTCCAGGGCCAGGATTCAAACCGAGGCTCATCTGATACCAGAGATCATGCTTTTCCCCTGGACCCTTCTGCCACTAATTCAGGTGACTCACTGTACAAATCACAATCTTCTTTCTACCTACATTTTCCCTTATGACATGGTACAAGTAAGCTTAATCTTAGGTAAGATGGTAGTTTAAAATCCGCTCATTGGTGTGTCTGTCACTAACCGGCTTTTTTGTGGAAATGGACAACTCATGTAACTTCTCTGAGTCTCTCAGTGATGTCATCTATGAAATGGGGCCGTGTGGGGGGCCTCTCCAGTTCTCAACTGCTGTGGGGTGTTCCTCGTCCTCACATGCCAAAAGAAGGAAATTTCAAAGTTGCGTTTCTTTTTTAACAGAGTATGTGATGGGATTATCATATTCCAGTTCTCTGTGGATAACATACATGTGGGGAGCCCATGCTTAAAAAGCAAAAACGCTTTTAAACGTGTTTTAGATGGCCTTGCAAATGGAACCAGAACATTCCTAGCCAACCCTCTGTTAGCAGAAAGGCTGGATGGAAAAAAAAAAAAAAAAAAAAAAAAAAAAACCACTCAACATTTTTTGCCCCTTCCCAGCATAAATCATCACTTACTGTGGGAAAATGATTATTTGCCAGGATGTAGGGCCTATGACTCATTATGGAGTTGTCCTCGGCCCCTGATCAAGCAAGAGAACTAAAGGTAGAAAGACTGAGAAGCTGGGGTGAGGACTCTGAATTGCCAACAGTTTCACCTATGACACGGTAAGAGAGGAAAACTGAAAGCTAGGTGAGTTTCAGGGCAAAGTGGGTCGGCTGTGTGGCCAAGACCAGACTAACACGACATGGGCCCTTGGCTTTCTGAGTCATTCCTTGGGTCTGAATCTTTACAGCCCCAAAGAGGCATTGATCAGCAAAATGCAAATAACGCCACCCCTGGGCTTGTCCTGACAGGCAACCAGCTTGCTAATTAATGCTTGAGTAACAGACATCCTCCTCATCCGGAAACACCAGCAAACTTTGCAAAGAAGGGGTTAAGTTGCTCAACACCAGCGTTCGTATTCTAGAAGTACGTGAGAGACAGACACCACAAACACACTCCCTGTGGTTTCAGCAAATATTGTGCTATACTTTCTCCCTTTGTTGCTATAAGCTATGGCATATCTACTGTAAATACACTTACTGTTATATTTTTCTGCACGGTCTTTGATGTTTTTAAAAATGTTTGGCTTGAACAAAGAGCTATTTTGTGATCAAAAGCATAGAAAGTTAAAATCACCTACTGCAGATATAAAATCCTAGGAACTTAATGAAAGGCGATAGGAAAATTGATCTCTTATCTACCCTGAGTATTGTTCTCTACTTTCTTTAATTAGTATCTTACAGGTAGCAAAAGTAGAAGCGCGATGCGGGGATGACGCAGAGGGGAAGATTTGTTTCAGATTCTCCTAGTCCAAGGAGGGGGTGTTGGATATGGTCTTATGTTGGTGGTTTGTGATTAAGGAACTTATGTTGGAATAATGAAATGAAACTAGAGTTAACTAGTCTTCAACTGATGTCAAGAAACAGTAGGTCTTCGGGTGGGAAAAACTGAGAGACTGGAAGCCTCTTTCTAATGCCAGTAGCATAAGTATAGAATAATATTTCTTCAAGTGTGCACCACAGAACTCCAGACCCATGAGCTACCCTGGAGAGGGAAGGTTTTATGCTCCAGAGTAAAGAGTTCGGGCAACTCTGCAGAGCGATGTCTTCCGTACCCCACCCACCTTGTTGGAGAAACACAGCACCTTGGTCAGATCTAACATATCCCAAAGTTCCTGAAGGCCTCAGAGCCATGCCCCCTCCCCTTTTTATTTTTCATGTGACGCCTGTTAATCCTGTACAACTAGTGCTTCATGAGCAATTCTTGGTAAAACACTGGTGAGGAAAAAAAAAAAATCTAAGGGCGGGGGGCGGGGAGTGGGGGGGATTTACATGGAAAGGGACGCACAGAAAGTGTCCGGATCAGTGATGCCCAAAATGGTAAGATCCTAATGGGAAGAGAGGTAGTCAAGGGACGCTGTGCAGGTGGTAGGTTAAAGTGACCAGGAGAGGGGATAAAAATTAGGAAAGAGAATTAGCACCTATAATGCTTAAATTATATGGCACACAAAATACCCAACACTGTGGGGAGGTATCATTGCCCCACTTACCATTAGGAAGAATGAGCAACCCATCCAAGACTGTGTACCATGTGATTTAAAGCACTGAGGCTCAGGCAGGCACTTAGCATCAGGCAGCCACGGGGAGCACGTCTGCAGGGGCTGCCCAGGGCCACCTAGGCCTGGGTGAGAATGCTGCGTGTGGAGCTGTGACAGGGCAGTGACACAGCCCTCCTTGCATTTGAAAACAGACACACAGGTTTTCAAAGCTGGGGTGTGCTTTCCTCTGCAGGCTGAAGCAGGCTGACGCAGCGGGAGGGGGAAAAACACAACTTCTATTTCTTTCCTTCCCTCCACCTGGAGTCCCTTAGTTACCAAACTTCTGGAGAAACAGACAAGCAGGAATTGTGCCTTTAACACCCTCTCTGGCCAATTCAAAGCAGGCAACCTTCTCCGTCACAGGGGTCCTCTCTCTTCTGATGTCCAGAGGAAAACAGGCTCCAATTTTTCTCTCCCAGAGAGGTTGGACCACAGGTGGTCCGAACAAGCTCCTGTCCCTGACTTCCCTTCTTCTGGCTTTCTCTAACCCCTACTTGTGAGCACTTGCAGCTGTACCCAGGAGGGATGTCCGACTGCTACGATGCTGAAGGATTATGCAAAAAGGCAAGTGCTCTGGCCTAAAAATAAATGTGTTGTTTTTTTTTTTTTTTTTCAAGAGCTGCCATTAACTTTATCTAAACTAATACTAGACTCTCCAGGTGGTTGGGATTCAGAGGAAAACTTCAGATTTTCTGTGGTATGTTGCTTACATGAGAGATAGTGTGTTACAGAACCCATCATTGTACAAGGCGGGCATTGGAGGGGCTGGGTATTATAGGCAAGATGCTACCTAATCAGTAGGCTTTCACCTTATTTGATCCCCCCTCCTTATCAGTTAAAATAAATTAAGCATGTGCCCCAATATATGTTTTACCTATGATTACAAAACTGTGATGCCAACTGATATATTATGAATAATTAAAGCATTCACAAAAAAGAATATTTACAAATGATATTTAAGATGATATTTGAAGACACGTTTATTTATTTATTTTAATTATTTCTCCCCCCCCCCCCATACCTCAATAAATCAAGGGATATGTGCACCTTACTTTGGGATCACTGACCTTACAGTTTGCCCATCACGATAGAACTCATCTGGTAAATGAGCTCAGAAAGGTTTTGAGCCTCTAAATAATCTTGTTAAAATCCTAAACAGCCCATTAATAACATGATTGGTCTCAAGGCAATTGAACTAAGTACTCATAACCAAATCATCAAGTGAAAGAATTTAGACCACTGGTTGGCTGGCTTGTAACAAGTTACTTCTATTTCCCCAAATGTGTTTGGATCACTGCCCATTGGATTTTGAGGGAACAACTAAATATTGTCTCCTCAGTAATGTTGTTCTCCCTCAAGTGTGTGTAATCTCACAAAGCTGTTTCACCAGAAGAGGACAAGGTTATGTGAAGGGGAGAGAACATCTCTCCCTCCAGGCCAATTATGCAATGCAGGGTCAAGGGCTCTGTCCACAAAACCCAAAAACAGATCTTTAGGGAGTGCTACGAGGAGAGATAGGGCTGAACAGAGACGATGATTCCCCCTGCTTGGGGCATGGTGATTACTTGAGTCTTCAGGTGAAAAGTGCTGTCAGAAGCACAGAGGAAATACCTGTGCCAATAAAAACAATATGGCACTGGGTGCAGGAGATTGGATGCACATAGGAAAGCACTAATACCCTTACACGCATTCCCCGTCTAGATGCCTCCCTGCACAAAATTCTCCTACTTAAAAGGAGAGCATTGGGGAACCTGGGGGGCTCAGTCAGTCAAGTGTCAGGCTTCAGCTCAGGTCATGATCTTGCCGTTGTGGAGTTCGAGCCCCGCGTCGGGTTCTGGGCTGACGGCTCAGAGACCGGAGGCTGTTTCTGATTCTGTGTCTCCCTCTCTCTCTCTGTACCTCCCCCACTCGTGCTCTCTCTCTCTCAAATAAACAAATAAATAAATAAACACTTTTAAACAACACTCAAAAAAAAAAAAAAAAAAGGAGAGTATTGGTCATTCACTTCAGTTCTCATTTAAAGGTCTTTACTTCTCTGGGGGAGCCTGGATGGCTCAGGCAGTTAAGCGTCCAACTTCAGTTCAGGTCATGATCTCACAGTTTGTGGGTTCGAGCCCCACATTAGGCTCTGTGCTGACAGCTCGGAGCCTGGAACCTGCTTCGGATTCTGTGTCTCCCTCTCTCTTTGCCCCTCTCCCACTCTCTCTCTCTCTCTCTCTGTCTCTCTGTCTCTCAAAAATGAATAAATATTTTAAAAAATTTTTAAAGAAAGGTCCTCACTTCTCCTCCCATTTAAAAAAGTGTACAGTTGTTTTTTTAAAGACTCTTTGGCCGAGAAACCCACCGAAACACTATTAACCTCTTAGTGTGACCTTTGGGAAGGGTCCCATGACTAAGGAAAGTGCTAAGAGGACTGAAAATTTGGTGGTGGGGATGTAGCAGAGGAGGAAGATGAAAAGAGGAAACTGTTTGGAGGGCTATTGATCTGAACGGAGGAGACACTGGGGGAAACTGGTGAATAAGTTCTCTGAAGGGCAAATAGCATCATTCATTCTTTGGTTAAGAAACCATTCATTCAAAATTTGAGTTCTTTGTTGGGTTAGTTCAGTGATCACTGAAGTGAGGAAGTAAAGCCTGATACTTTTTGTAAACCTCGGAGTCCACAAGAAGTTATGAAAATTCCTGGTGGGCTTACACTAGGGCTAACACTGAGGAAAGGAAAGACAGGGAGATTCCACTGATGAGTCAGACCAAAGGGACAAAGAAGACTACAAATGCTTTTTCTCAGACAAAATGAGTTGGTAAGACATTGGGGAGAATGAAATCAAGTTAACAAATTTGGGAGATAATGGGTGTATTTCCTACAGAACCTGAGAAACAACACTAAATGATAAAGTCTTGGAAATAAAGACTGATCTGAGGCCGCTCAGATAGAAAAGTAGAAAGCAAAAATGTTGGGCCTCACTGGGGCTTGTGAGAGTGTTGGGGGAGGCCCTTGAGATGGGGTCAGTTGACCCAGGAAAGACCCAACCATACCTGGAGGTACTTGGGGGAGGCAAAGGCATGTCCATGAGCTGTGACAGGAGGTGATGAGTGACTCTGAGTACAGGGCCAGACTCCATAATGCCTAATTCTTAATGAAATCAGCATGGCAATGACCTTGCCAAAGGCGTTTTAACTGTACAGCCTGAAGGAGACAGAGATGAACTGTATCAGGAAGAAGCGCATTGATGGGACATGACTAATAATATGGATGAGAATTTCTCGTAAGCTTTTTCTTATTGAACACATCTGTGATAAAGGCTCCAGCATCAAATTTTATACAATACAAAAATTGTAAACACTATGAAGTGGCCATTAAATGTGTGATGTCAGATCTAATGTGGGCATAAATAACACTGAGCACCACAGACGGTAATTTAGAAGGTTCTAATCACATCTTGACAACAAAAACACTAGAGTCCATATAATGTCAAAGCATCTGAATGAAAAGAGAAAAACACAAGCAGTAATCTTTCCTGCAAAAGCCAAACATCTGGATATTTTGGAAGACTAAGCATTCATTTCATAAAACCACAGTATTTAAAGTTAAAGCATTCTACGATCTCCTTGGATCTAATTATTTGCTATGGTTTTGTGTAAATATGGCAAAATAGTATTCGTTCAGTAACTAATATCTGAATATAATAATGGTAATTAATATGTAGCAGTGGTTGAGCTTCAGAATTACTATATGATGCATGTGTTTTTAGTGCCCGTATTTTATACATAATGAGTCTTTTCCAAATAATTTCCTCGGTTGCCAAGGGTAGAGTCCTTCAAGACTCACAACCATCTTTAGCTCTTTCCAGAATCCGCATTCATCCTGTATGTGGTCATTTACGTCTCTTAAATTGGATTTAAACAAGAATTTTTTTATTTTAATTAGCAATTATTCGGTTCTGTGTTTTTATCTTACAGAATCCTATTTTATTGTAGCCAAAGTGTCTGGTTCCTTGTCATCTTCCCACCCACACTGTAATTCTTCCGTTGCTTACGTGAGGGCAGTTTGGGGCTACGCCGGGGACCCAGCAGGTGTTCAATTAATATTTATTAAACTAAAGAAGAGCCGGAAGTGAAATAAAATTAAGGATTCAGCTAGAGTTCAGAGAGCTTGTCAACTCATTTTCACCTTAACTGATGTCCATGCTTAAGCAAACAAGTTAAGCCCACAACTTTGATTTCATCGGTATTTCAATACTCACAACAACGTGGATGCACTTTTATTGCTTTAACTGTGTGTGGTTCAGGTTGTTCATCACGACTTTCCTCTTTGTTTTCCCTTTTGCTGATTCTTTGCCAGCTTTTCTACACTTCCTTCTCACTCCCCACTTTGTCATTGCCTCTGGACAAACCCATTTAGTCATTTGTTAGATTTAAGATAAAAGTTAGAGACACAGGAAGAAAAAACAAACGTAAACCATGGGCATCGACTTTTTACTTTAATTTTATTTCCCAAATTACTGTGAAAACAACTGAGAGCTATTTTTTTTTTCTTTTTCTTGTTAGCACATGGTACACCCTGGATAGGCAGCTATGGTTTCTCAATGATTCTACACGATTTTTAATGCCTGGCCTTTAAATATTCAAAACAGTTTGTTAAGTCCATAATTAAATTTTCACTTGTTGGTTGGAGTCTGTGCCTATGGTAGTCATTTTCATAACACAATCAGAATCCACTTTCTAGGCAGGAAAAATGTTTTTCTGGTTTGACACTTGTATGCACAGCCACTCACCTCCCTGCAGAATCAGGCTGGGGTGCATTTCAGGCCAATCCAGGTATAAGTGCTATCTTTAAATGCTCCCAATTCCCGAATATCAAGCAAGCCCAGGAATGAAGCCCATGGCTATCCTTCAATGTGGATCTCTAAGTCCACCTTTTCTGTTTGCCTTTTTGCACTTTATTATATTTTTAACGTTTATTTGTTTTTTTAGAGAGAGAGAGAGAGAGAAAGTAGGTGAGGGGCAGAGAGTGAGGGAGATGGGATCTGAAGCAGGCTCTGTGCTAATAGTAGAGAGCCCAATGTGGGGCTCGAACTCACAAAACATGACATCGTGACCTGAGCTGAAGTCAGATGGTTAACCGACTGAGCCACCCAGGCGCCCCATCCTTCCCACACTTTGAATAACTTTTTTGAACTTGGAAACTTGAATAGGTTTTTTAAATCAATTTCAGGTGTACAGGAATAGACATGGGAGTATAATAAAACTTACACCTCCCCAAACCATTAATCAAATATTACTTCTGATATATTCTCTTCTAAGGGGCACAGCTCAGTCCATGATTTCCAGAATACATCGGGTCCTAATGTTACACACACCGAATCCAAATGATACACAAAATCCTTGCCCGTTTTTTTTTCTTACCTTATAGTCTAGGCAAGCTCCCAAGTAGCCTGCAGAATTGATGAATTTCTAGTAAACTTTCTATCCTATCTGCCAGCTCTCTAACTCCCTGGGGAATCTACACTTGCAGATAATTCTTCAACACCTCGGTATACGCTAGTCTTGATCGTGTCCACACAAGTCTTCCACCTCGCTGCTTCTGTGCTACAAGAATCGCACTGCTTCATTCGAATTTTGTGGTTTCAAAGGTTTTTAATTCCGTGTTTGTTTTATTTTGTTTATGTGTTTGTTTTGGGGCTTTTCTCTATTTTCCCTCATATGGAGGTTTTGTCAGATTTTCCCTACTTTATCTTCTTTCTCCACTGCCCACCTTGCCACTGCGTCACAACAAACCTATTTCCAGATTTATTTTTAATTTTTTCTACATTGATTTATTTTTGAGAGAGTGAGACAAAGTGAGAGTGGGGGAGGGGCAGAGAGAGGGAGACACAGGATCGGAAGCAGGCTCCAGGCTCCGAGCTGTCGGCACAGAGCCCAACGCGGGGCTCGAATGCACAGACCACAAGATCGTGACCTGAGCTGAAGTCGGACGCTCAACTGACTGAGCCACCCAGGCGTCTCCACATGGATATGTTTAAATCTAGAACCAGGTTTGGGGCGCCTGGGTGGCTCAGCCGGTTGGATGTCCAGCTTCGGCTCAGGTCATGATCTCCAGGTTTGTGAGTTTGAGCCCCGTCAAGCTCTGTGCTGACAGCTCAGAGCCCGGAGCCTGCTTCGGATTCTGTGTCTCCCTCTCTCTCTGACCCTCCCCTGCTCATGCTTTGTCTCTCTGTGCCTCAAAACTAAATCAACATTAAAAAAAGTTTTTTTAAATATACTCATGTGGCTAGAACCTTAAGGCTGTGTTTGCATAGGCAAAGCGGGGCTAAGGGGACTCCTGGAGGAGCGTTCAGCACAAAATAGCAACCTCCTGATCCAGGGGAAGGCAGGTGGGCTCTGTAAGGACTGAGTCTTTCCAAACTGATACTAGATAATTCCTATGTCTTGCAATCCACTCTCAAAAAGCATACATGTTTTTACTATATTTAACTAATGTGCCTCAAATCTATTATGAACTAAGTACAAGCAGAGAGTTCGAAAGGGAGGGGACATCAAAGAAATGTGAGAGAAGGAAAGAGTATCTTAAGGAACTAGGTGTGGGCTGTGGCCTTTATATTCGCTATCTTATTTAATACCTAAAGCAAGAGATACTATGTCTGAGAGAAGGAGAAACAGAGACTCAGAGAGGTTAATTAACTTGCCCATATCTTCACTAGTAGTAAGTGAAAGAACCAGCATCTGGAAACAGCTGGCCTGGTCCCACACTCCTTCTGCTTTTTCCCACACATCTTTCTGCTTGCTGCCCTGTGCCATCACACCAAGCGTGCCTACCTTGATGATGTTTCACATCCATAGGGAGAGGCAAGATCTACACAGACAGGGGGGAAAAATGTTTTCGCTTTTTAAAAAGAGTTAATATAAGACGGGATTCATTAAAATTCAACAAGGAAGGGTGTCAAAAGCCATGACGTATGCGCACGGACAAAAATTAAAGGAAAGGAACAATTTGCCTGGCATGGAGGTTAGCTTTAATGTTCATCCGATTAGGTTGATTATTTATTGCCTTTCCTGTGCTGATATGAACTTTGGATTCATTGAGTGACTGTTCTGTGCTCTAACTTGGTGTCTGAATTTAATGCTGAGCCCCGGAATCCATTTGTACTGTTGACATTTCTCATTGTTTAACCCTCTACTCACCTACCTTCACCAAACCCCCTCCCCAAAATAGCAGCGAGGCTAGTAATCTTTCAAAAATAACAAGAAAGTAGAATTTACAATTATTTTGGTAGTGTCTGTGCAAACAGCCATAAATTCTACACTTTACATCATGCTAAGGGCCGCAGTGTTGACAGTAAGAAAGGGTCAAACCAAATATTTGCATCTGGGGCCTCACCTGTTAGACTGGCAGTGAAGAGTCCAAAGTACAGGCCCAAGGCACCTACTGGCAGTTATCAGCACACTTTGAGTATTTTCCTGAAAGTTCCTCCTAACCAGCTCTCTCCAGCCCACTGCCGGCTCCTCTGAAATGGGGATATCAGCTCTCCCCATTCGCTTATCAAAAATATGTCCATTACTGGATCACATAAAATTGTTTGTACACTCACCTGAAATGCTTAGCAGTCATCCCTGCTTTGGACCAGGAAGCGGTCCTTTAAAGTTACAGCCTGATCAAAGAAGAAAATTAATTGGGGAAATTTCTCCATACTCTCAACACCTCTTGTCTCTTTCCTGGAGTTTGAACTGAAATCCCTGATGTGCAGCAGTGATGGGGAAAACACCTATTCATTCCACTGGGAACCCCCAACCAATCTTCCTTTGGTTCCGCAGATCAAGAGAAATCGAGAATTGTAAAGGAGGCAATTTTATTTTGGTTTTGGTAGATTGAAACAAATTCAGGCCATTAGATCAGAGAAAGAGGAGGAATGGAAATATGGTCATCCTGCACCACCTCAAGCCTGGAAACCTTACTGTCTCAAAGCAGAGTTTTGAAACATAAATTTAATGGGGCACCTGGGTGGTTCAGTCAGGTAAGCGTCTGATTTTGGCTCAGGTCATGATCTCACAGTTGGTGAGTTCGAGCCCCGCCTCGGGCTCAGTGCTGACAGGTCAGAGCCTGGGGCCTGCTTCAGTTTCTGTGTCTCCCTCTCTCTCTGCCCCTCCCCTGCTCGCTCTCTCTCTCTCTCTCAAAAATAAACAGTTAAAAAAATAATAAAATAAAATATAACTTCAGCATCAATAATTCCCAGGAAGATGTGAAGCCATTTTTCTTACAATAAAGATCATTCTAGCTAATGAGCTTCAAATACGGTGAAGTCTCACATCATACTAGCATGGGAAGCAGGTATCATATCAGACACTTACTGGAGACATTTTGTGCAATACTGATAGACAGAAGCATTATACAGACAACAACCAACTTGTACAGCCAGAATTTTCTGGATATTCTTGATGTAAATATTTTATCCCATTGCTAAATTAGAAAAACGTGTGTCTGTGCACCCAACCACACCTAGTGTGTGTGTTCTCTGTTACCGGACAACTCTGTCCTCATTGTATATAATCTAACAAAGCATGGAGAGTGATCATATTTTAAATATTTCTGCTTAAAATATTCATAGCATCTTATTAATTATAGACTAAATATAGGCTGAGGGTGAATGACAGAGGAACCTATTATTTACAACCTGATTTTACTTCTCGATTAACAGACATACCAACATTTGGGGCTTGAAAGTAGTTTTTGCCAAGTGTTTTGCCCTTCCATAAGCACATCCCGGCAATATAGTTAGAAGCTGAAATGCATCCCATGCCTTAGATGCATGCGTGGCAAGGTTTTTAAAAGCAACAAACCTCCTGTAGACCTCAAAGGTACCCACACAGCCAATTTCCATTGGAACTGTTAGAGTTTTGGTTTGTAAGCAACTGGGTAGGGGCTCACCTGTGGAACCAAGTAGACCAAAGGATGTCAATTGAACACCAGGCACGTAAGAATGAATGAAACTGCTTTAGACCATTAAAAAAAAATCCTGAGTTACCTTTTCCTCATGCCTCCAGCACCACAAATGCAAGCCCACAAAGCCCAGAGCCTTTCACTGGGTGCTGCCCCAGTCATGCTTTAGTTGGAGCTCCGGGAGAGCCCACAACCCCCAGAAAATATGCACAGATGTGGAAATTTTCCCATAGGATTGTGGTGGGTATACCCTGTGGTTTGAGTCCCTTTATGACCAAATGGTTTCTTTCTTTCTTTCTTTCTTTCTTTCTTTCTTTCTTTCTTTCTTTCTTTCTTTCCTTTTCTTTCTTCCTTTCTTCCTTTCTTCTTTTCTTTCTTTCTTTCTTTCTTTCTTTCTTTCTCTCATTTTTAAGGGTCTGAGTGGCTATGAAGCAGTGCTGTGAGGATAGCTTGCTGGGCTTGGGTTTGTGCTTTTCACCAGGACACCAGTCCTTTCTGGAAGGCAGCTGCCACAAAAAGGAGGAACAGCTTATGAGGTGAGGTCGGGAGGTTGGGGGGAAGCACCCAGGGGAGAATGCACAGAGTCTAACAACTTGCGATTCCACCCCTCTGCCCTGTGGGGCAAATCATTTCCCAATAAGAAAAGTGCAGTGAAGACAAGATTCTTTATTTCATCTTAGTTCCTTCCAAGAACAGCAAAATGGGGATTCAGCGTCTGAAGCTGCTTCAGCAATTCCACATCTACCTCTGGCCTCTGCAAGGCGTAACTGTGTGGCCTTGGGGAACAATAAATGCCAAGGTGCGTCAGGCCAGCAGGCGGACCATACGCTGTGCTTGTAACACTAATGGCTCCTTGTTTTCATGCTGAAAATATGCACCTCTTGGAACCTCTTCTCTCTTGGTCAGATGTGCATGATGTGATTTACATTATGGAATGCAGGAGAGGCATGTGTTTGCAAGTGCTCTGATCCAAGAATCCGGTTTCTATTGTATACGCAATCTGTATTGCCTTGTATAATGACCTTAATACTTTTTTTTTTTTTTGCATTTTAATTTTGGACTTATTTTTAAATGATTCATTTTCTATTCAGCCCTAAGCCCAAAATGTCTGCATGCAAGATAACTATGCTACAGTGATCAAAATGTCCTGGAGACTTAGTTTCACAAGCTCCTTTTTCCTGAGTTCTAAGAGCCTTTGGCCTTACCCCCCAGGAAATGCTATGGTGTGGATAAAGGGAAACATCCTCCTTGGGTCCACTCTCTGGAAGGTCAGCTGTGCTGAGTGGTGTATGAGTAGACATGAAGGGGATTCTAGGCTTCTCAAAGAGGCACTACAGGTCCCAAGGAGACATCATTGACATGTCTGTTGGAACTATATTTTTTAACTTTCTCATGTGGCTGTTTGTATTCATTGAAGCTTACCTCTCAGGGATGTAGGGAGTAAGGAATAAGCTTAAATTTCTGGAAGTTAGAAAGCCTAGATAACTTAGTTTTAAGCCTCACTCTACTACTAACCCACTAATAAACTTTGGTAATTTAGGTTTTCTGAGCCTTGGTTTGGGAAATCCTTGTTTGGATTCAGAAAAGTTTTAGGGTTTGGGTTTGTTTTTGTAGTTGTTGTTTTGTTTGTTTGTTTTTTCTGTAGGATCTCTCTGAGTCTTTGATATGCTAATGAGTATTCTGAGCTCTAAGAATGTGCAGTGAATCCCAAGCTGGCAGAACTATTGAACAATTTCTTCCCCCCAAAAAATGTTCATAACCTGGACTCTATTGCAAGTGTTCTATAGGATATAGTTTGAACGAGTTATAGAAGTAGAAATGTTCTTCCTGCAGTGCAGAATTATACACATTTCATAGAGATATAAAGAGGTCCTTTATGATCCTATTGTATTAATTAAGGCTTTATGCTGCAGGTAAAAAAAAGTACTCACTATAGCTAGTTCTAGCAGAAAAGGACTTATTATAATGATTAGCTTAAGCCTTGTATGGGAGTACCAAAGAACCAGTCTTGGATACTACCAAGGAAAATTCAGGAAAAAGTTGGCCAGAAAAAAAATGCTCAACCACATTGGTTTTTCAAGCAAAAACACCTGAGCAAAATCCTCAAGATTGCTGCTCCCTGATCTGCCTTTCCTTGATTGTGCCAATACCCTTTCCTTGAGTGTGAGAAGAACTTGTGAAGATAATGGGATATCACTTGCGTGATTACGTTCTGTTCTATGACAAAAAAGGATCTTGCAAACCTAATGAAAGTCTGGTCAACTGACTGTGAATTAGTCAAAGGGGAGTTATCCTGAGTGGTTCTGACCTAATTAAATGAGCCCTTAAAAGAAGTCAAGAATTTGAAGCCAGGGACGCTATCCTGTTGGTGTTGACGGACCAAACCACCATGTTGTAGACAATGCCACTGGACAGAGGAGGACACGAAGCCTCTTTGGGCAGTGAATGACCCAAGCAGGAGAGCACTCACTCCTAAGACTGCAGGCAACTAGAATGCTGCCAACGGCCAGGGCGTGGGCTTGGAAGAGAACCGTGATGAAAGTCTAGCCCTGGCCAACATCTTGATTTCAGCCTTGTGAAGCCCTGAGCTGAGGATCCAGCTACCCCGTGCCCACACTTCTGATCTCCAAAAACTGTGAGTCAATAAATGATGTTATTTTAAGCCACTAAATCTGTGTAATTTCTTGCACGGCAATAGAAAATGAATACTTGCCTGTGCATGACAGAGAGCAGGTTGCTACTCAAAGTGAAACTCCGAGGGCTTTTGGGGAATGTCGTTTTTAGCTTCCCACCCTCTAAAATTTAGTTTAGAAAAAGCCAGAAGTGGCTGGTGTTGATATTGAGTAAATCTAACATCAGCAACCCTCTTCTTTGGGGAATTCTTTTCCAAAAGTCCATATGTCTCTCAGAGGACATAGGATAATTTTAAAAAGTCTCTCAGTCTTTTGTTTGGTTTGATTTGGTTTGTGTTTAGGATGGCAAACGTCAATCTAATATAGAAATACTCAAGAGAAAGTAATTAACATTTTTGCCAGCACATCCCTTATATGAATCAACCAATTGTCTAAATTCACACACTAATATTCTTGTCGATTCCTCTAAAGTTTTTTTTTTCCTTCATGGAATAGACAACTCTTTTAAGAAAACAATCCAATTCCAGGAATAGTCTCTATAATGGGAGTCTTTACATGGAGATTTTCCATATCTTTATATGTGTATTGATAATCTGTGTATAAGGCCTGGCCTCTGGGTCTCACCAACATTGAGTATATTGATTATATTCTTAGTAGTTTTTTCCTTGAGAATTAAATCATCAACAAAACTGGACTAATAAGAGAAGGACTTTTTTTTTTTCCCAGAAGAGAAGTGATAGGGAAAATCTGATTTATCTGATAATATACACTATTTGTCCCTGGGAATATGAGAAGACATGGATTTCATCGTACCCCTGGAACGTTGGAAAGTTTTCTGGTAAAGCTGAACTTGATTTTCATCCTTATAAGAATGTCCATTCACATACTCAATGTCTAGCCTACGACCTTCTCCACGTTAAAGTAGTTCAGTTTCAATTTATTACAAGTGAGTTTGAACCACCTCCTCTGCCTCATTAGTAGTCCCTGACCAAACTTCCTCTCGTTTCAGAACCACCCGTGATGAGGAACGGTAAACAATGAGAAATGACAATTAAGAAACCTTGATCTACAGAAACAAAACAGAAACCCCATTTGCTTTACCTCATGTTGTAATTTCCCAGATCTGTTCCTCTTGGCCAATGTTGAGCCTGGCATTTTCTCCCTTGAGGGCTGAGCAACTTCTTACAAAACCACGCTCTGTGGGTTTTCCCAGGTGCTGTTATTTCCTGAGCAGTACGTGATAACAGTCCCTTAATATTTACGGGCTGAAAGTTTGCACAGTACTTTCAGAAAATCTTGTCTCAACTTGTTTGATCCTCACCACAGCTCCATAGGGGTCAGGCCAAGTGTCATTATTTCTAGTTTATAAATAACAGAAACTTCTGTTTCTGGAGTCACGTGACTGGCCTAAACTGTGGCGAGCTGTGATGCTGAGATTAGAACTCAAGTCTTCTGAATGTAAGTGAATCTTTCCCCAGGATTCCTATCCTCTTATCTGCCACACTTGTAAAATGCACCTATGACCATGGCTAACACCATCAAGTACAAGTTCCCTAACATAAACCTGGACCCTGCTTATATCTAAGTCTTTCCTTTATCTTCCAGGAATAACCCGTTTCTTATAGTCCATTCCTCATACTTTCTGGCTTCTGCCTAGACATGCCTCTGACTGCATTTTTTTCTGTCTGAGTGAGTTGTATTTGTCCTTGAAGACTCTGCTCAGACTTTGCCCAGGCTGGTCAAGACAGTCCCCTTCAGTGTCCAGTCTGTTCATCTATTTCTATCACATTATTACAGTTTCTGCTGATATGTACATACCTTTCTAGGGTATGGGTCCATTGATGTGTCTAAGGTATCTTGTGTCCTCTGTATTTAACACAGTGCTGGGAATTTCATTCCTGAAATGCTTGTGGAATTGGGATTTTTTTTTTTAAGGAGTGGTTTTATTTGCTAGGAAATAAAAACAAACAATGAAAAAAAAAAAAAGTGAGCCTCCAGAAGTGTAGCTTCTCTACCTAAACTTGTTCTGAGGGGACTGAGAGTCTAGGAATAGAATGAATCGACATGAGTTGGGCTGGGGGTGGGAGTGGAGAAAAGAGGGAATAATGCCCATAACTTTTGGAACGTCCTGCTGAGGATCCTGAGGATTTAAGGTCACATGCTTGGGCACTTCAGTGGCCATTGTATCTACCCTTTTCAACTCTGTCTTCCAGAATAACTGCTGCAGGGAACCTAGCCTCAAACTGCCATAACTTTGGATCCACTGCAGCATTCAGGTTAGGTTTCCTTCCCACTGGCTGTTCCCAGACAATGAGAATGCAGTGGGGTTAGTAAGCCCGGGCTACTTCTGCCTGACACGGGACTCCTCTGATAGGAAATTAACTCAGGGATCCCCACTGGCCTACCTAAGACTTTCTCAGAACTGTACTATGGTCTGAGGCTACCTCCAACCCAATCCTCTCTTCTCTGCTGAAGCTTCTTCTTGTCTACTCATGCCCCCCACTCCTTTTTCCCGTCACTAATGTTTCCCCCAATTAATCTCTCGCCCATCTAATCCCACAGCTTCTTTTCAGCTTCTTTTCAGAAGACCTGAACTAACAGAGTTAGTACCTAAAGTACTCAAGATTTAGGTCTAAAAATCAAATTTTAGAAATGCTACGCTAAATCTGTAAACTATGCTTAAAATTTAATAATGCCCTAACTTAGTCTAAAGCTATGTAGTAGTTTAGAATCAGTGCTTAAAAAGAACACAAAACAGACAAATGGGTTCTGCTTCTGTATACCTGGTATATACACAGGCAAGATAGAAGGTAAAGGTAGCTCAGGTTGGCCTATAACTGGTATGAAAAATGTCAGGCTACAGTTGACTCATGGAACAACGGGAGTGTGGCCAAGCCATCGAGGTACCGGAGGGTTGAAGAGCATGGACCAGGTGTCCAACAGTTATAGAGTATAAATAGCACAGCTGTCTCTAACACAAGCCAGCTGAGAGCCACAGAGGAGATTACAAGAAGTGAATTGTGGATCAACTCTTCTAATGGGGTGACATTTCAGTCTCTATCTTTTTTAAGGTATTTCAAATCATTGTATACTTTTGTTGTGGTTACGGACACTCATGACGGGAACGGTATGTGAAAGCCATGCAGGTTGTGACCCGGAAACATTTTATTGTATGAAAAAGCCAGTCAGATGCCAAACCGTGGAGTTAACCTTTAAAACACTCCTTCAAGTAGAGACCCCAAGAGCTGTGAGAACACAGCCTCCAGTCCCTCAAAAAGTCAGCAACCAATCACCTAAACATGCTATGCCGTGTTTCAACTCTCTCACAGGATCGTCCAAGCTACAATTGAACCAAACTATCAGCCCATCCCTTAATGTGGGCAAGCCCATGAAGTTACAACAGTTCTACACATTGGCACTTTGGTAACTCAGTCTGGCTGTTTTCCTTATCCTGTTTATTTTTTCTGAGCCTAGTCTTAATGTGATCTATAGTTTTGCCTTTTTTCAAAACAAACTTAAAAAAAAAAAGTGATTGAACTTTTCAATGAATCCAAAGAAAAACAAGGTTTAAGTCAGCCATGATGAAATTCTAGGCGACTGGAACTTCTTCAGATGAAGAATCAGTATCTCTCACTTTTATTGAACTCAGTGGAAAACATAAAATAATGTAAATTATGGCCCCTCCCACACCTACCCTGGAGATTCTTATACAACCTCCTGAAAAGAGTTTGACCCCCAACCTCTGTGAAACCTGGCAGTCAGCATATTCCAGAACTTCTTTTTCTATTGTTTAATATTATAGAAATAGTACCTTTCATTTTATTTTCCAAATACAAAATTATATAATGATACTGAGTATGTTTTTTCAAAGTACAAAGTACAAGTATCAAAGTACAAACATTTTCAAAGTACAAAGTACAAATAATGAAGATTCTGATGTATTCTACCCCGTCTCTGAATACCAGGCTAGGTCTCACCAACATGAGTTGAGAATTCTAACACCCTGACTTTGCAGAGGAGAAAAATTAAGGTCGGAGATTAAAAAATTTGCCCAAGTTTGCAAAATTAGTAAAAGCTGAAATTTGTTATTAATGTAATATAAATGTATTTAATCAGTTTGACAAGTGTAGCCCAATGTTGTTGAGAGGCAGTGAATATAATAACCAAAATATAATTACTACCCCAAAATGATAAAATATGATGTTATGTTTCCCATGCTATAATTTGGTTCTGTCTGTTAGGGTCCCACGGTTTCTTTTCTACGCAGACTCTCATGGTGAACACAGTACACAGCAGAGCACAATTCCTGCCCTCGGGGGGCTCGTTGTCCAATGGGCACAACACGCAGGTGAATAGACGGCTTGAATTTATTGTATGGAGAGTAAAGCAAGGCTGAAGTGCAGAAGAGAGCAACTCCTGGCTTGCACCAAGCCAAGACTCGTGGTCAAGAAAGCTTTCTGGAGCAGTCTTCTTGTACCTATGTGATGAGACACTCTTGATGAGAGACCTGTAACTGATCATCTTACTAACACCAGAATGCCTTAGAAGGCCGATTACTGGAGTATTATTAGCCCTTAACAAATATCACTTGCACCTTTGCATAACAGTTTTCTACATGATTCTACGGCCAAATAGTTTTTACAACTCTGCAAATGCAACTTAAACCTGAGTTAAATTTACTAAACCATATAATACCAAGAAAAAAATAAAACCCACTTTTACACCTTTCTATCCAAAAGGGAACTCTTTCTTTACCACCTGTTTTTTTGTTTCCCTTATAAGAACTTGGATACTTGTATGTTTGTATACATGAAAACAAAAACAGAATTCTATTTGTATGAAACTTACCACTGAAAACTATTAAAAATAAACTCATCAGTTAATATATGTGCTGCCGAAGCGAGCACAAAAATAAACTCATCGGTTAAAAATCTTCAGATCAGATGGATGATCTGGATTATTTCAATCGTAACCTAGGGCAAGAACCGAAAGGCTTTAGGGACACGTTACTATAATCTGGTGACCCTCAACTGCTTTTTTCCTCCTCCCTTTTCCATTGGCTTCAGTGCTGGCTTGGGGAAGCAGTGTGACAACATTGCCTTTTTCTCAGAACACTAGAATTGTGCCACCCACAGTCCAATGGCTGGGGGCCAGGGCACGGCCAGCCACACAGACATGAGTCAAGCTGTGGCATTCAAGAATTCTCACTCAGGTTCTTTCCTGATGACTTTCTTGGAATTGCCATCATCAACAGCATGATGGTAAGAAATGTGTGATATAAAAGAAGTATGTGGTATGGCTAGTCAGAAAACTTGACTCCCAGTCTTGTTACTTTCTAGATGTGTGACCATTAGCATTTTTTTCCTAATCTGTTCTGCTATCTCACAGTCATTGTAAAAATACAAATGAGACCATGAAAATTAATAGCTTAATCTCCATTAGTGAAGAGAAAAGAGACATTCCCATATTTATTTGGTCAGGGTCTAAATTATAAGACCTTCTGGAGAACAAGTTAGTAATAATTACAAGACTTTAAAATGCCCACAACTTGGGCCTAGTTATTCCTCTGGAAATTTAGCCTTGGGAAATAATTAAGAAAGCACAGAAAGATGTATGTAAAAGGGTGTATAACACTGCGCCGATTGTAATAACAAAATTTTAGAAACACTCAAATGTCCAGTAGTAGAAACTGGTTAAATAAGTTAGAATGTGCTTCCATAATAGTGTATTATACAACTGCTAAAAATAATGTTGTGAAAATACAAAATATAGCTATTGGTACATAATGGTGTATAAATGTAATTATTAGGTATACAATCAAGTAAAATAATGTGTATATGTGATGTGATATATATATGTATATATATTCATAAGCATATGCATATATGAATATATATATTCATAAACATCTATATAGAGAAAGGGAGCGGGGGGACACCTTGGTGTCTCAGTTGGTGGTACAAGTTCAGCTCAGGTCATGATCTCCAAGCTCATGAGTTCGAAACCTACATCAGGGTCTGTGCTGACAGCTCAGAACCTGGAGCCTGTGTCTCCCTCTCTCTCTCTCTGCCTTTCCCCCTCTCATGCTCTGTCTCTCTCTCTCTCTCTCTCTCTCTGTCTCTCTCTCTCTCTCTCTCTCAAAAATAAACATGAAAAAAAGAAAAGAAAAATGTAATCATAGACTTTAAAAAAAAAAGGAAGGGGTTGGGTATGAGACTATACCTACCGCAGTGTCCAAAGAGTTTAACTCAGAATAATATATTTTATTTTTCTTCTGTTTATGTATCTGTGTTTTCTAACGTTTCTATAATATATGTATATTTGTATTATAATAAGTGAAAATAGCTTTACATTTAGAAGTTAAATAAACTCTATGAAAACCTAGACTTTACTGTTACAGTATATCCAGTGATCAAAATTCCATCTATACATATGAATTATAAAATGGCCTAGGCATTATCATTTCAACGATATATCTGTCACTGTAAATTTATAATTGAAAAAGTTCTCCTTTTAGCATGGTGAGAGATGGCTAAGCATTTAAAATACTGAAATAGTTTGTAAATTTTCACTAAAACCAACATTCCTTTTAGTAAACTTAATTGAGGTTAATGAAGAAACTGAGAATCTCCATGCAGAAGGCAATGTTGTAAAAAGGTGTGGGGGGGGGCGGGGGAGCCCTGATCCAATCATCTTGTATAATGAGTTTGCCAGTCTTTACCCACTAAATATACAGCAGAGAATGTTCTAAAATAGTTACCTCATTTGCAGATAGGAAATTCCAGTTCTATTGCTGGTTCCGGCAAAAACTTTCTGCAGAAACTCAGACAAGTATAACTTGTCTGTGCTTGAATTAATTTGTTTATGAAATGAACATCATGTTGGCAAAGCCTTTAAGTGAAGTTCAGCTTTCGAGTGTAAAAATATTATAAACCTCCTTAAAATGAAGTAGGAGGAGAATTTGGAAGAGGAAGAGAAGAAAGTTTTGATGATTCATTAAAGAAAAATTCATAGCCATTTCTGAACAAGATGCTACAAAATATCTTTAATGAGCCAATTTCAGGGACTTAACTCCAAAAAATTACTCTGCTGCTGCTAAAATTTGAACTATTGGCATTCATATCTGACTTATATGTACCACTATTTTTTTACATGGGTCAAGTCTTTTAAATTTTTAGCTAACTTTAAATGCTATGTTTACTAACCAATACTAAACTTTAAATGTAAAAATCCAGAGTATCAACTAAGTATTCATCAAATGTATATTGGATCTAGAATGAGTGCTTAGAATTCCTCAAGACCTCCAGTCTCCTTCTACTCTTTCCTTGCCTAACAGCCCTCTCCTATCTTTACTTCCATAAGTACCCTGCTTAAGTTCTGTGACGGAACATTCTGACTCCTCTCTCACCAATACTCTGGATTCCCCTGCCCCACTGTCTTTCATAGCTTGGCAAGACCCCAACACTAGGTGAACTCAACTGTTTATTTTTCTGTACAATATACCAGGTTTGGTTCAGTGTTCCATGGTGTAGTTGAGAAGTAACAATCGGGCAATTTGCCTTCATAAATCTGTGATCACCCCTCTCAGCTGGGCTCTCCAAGCTGGCTGTCTAGGAGCTGACCAAAATTCCTTAGCCATGCTTCCATTTTTCACACTGCTTCAAGCTCTTTCCATGCCCCTCCCCCCCCGAATCTCTGACAGCTATACTTTACCTTGCATTTCCATCTGATAATCTTTCCTCCTACTCCACTGAGAAAATAGAAGTCATCACAAGAGAATTTCTTCTTACTATCAAATCTATGAAATCTACTTTTGTTTTCATCCCCCCGTTTCTTTTCTCATACTGGAAAAATAGCAGAATTCATCGTCTTAGGTAAAGCCAATTCCTCGATATGTACTGTAAATATCATCTCAGTGTTCTCTGGGACACTGATCTGTAATAATCCCTCTGTCTCTCTTACATGTTAACCTTCTCTCTTTTTTACTCTTTATCATCAGTATTCAAACAAACTCAAAGTGTATGACTGGGGAGGAAGGATCTTCCTTTTTCCAACATCGTTTTAATCACATATCCTACTCTGCTACGCTTCGTTAACAACCTCCTTGAAAAACGTGGCTATACCCATCCTGGTCTCCCACTGGCCACTCAGACTCCTTAATCCATTGTAATCAAGTTTTCTCTGCTATGATTCTGCCAAAATTGCTTCCACCGAGATCACCAAAGTGTAAGTATGGATAAATTCAGCGGATTTTCAGTTACTTTATCACTTGCCTTTCTTCAGCATTTAACACTGTTGATCACTCTTGAAAATATTCTCTGTGGCTTCCATGGCTCCTCATACTAGTGGTTTACTGCTTACCTTCTGCCTCGTCCTTTGCAGTCTCCTTTACAAGTTTCTCTTCTCACTTATGCTTACCCTTTAAAGAGTAAATATTAGCCTTTTTCTTTCTGTGCACTTTTTCTTGGCTATCTTATTTATTCCCAAGATTCTAAAATCACCACAAATCTTTAATCTCCATGTCTTCTATGAACTTCTGGCCCATATCTGTAACTTTTTCCTGAGTGTCTTTCAGTGGAGACAAATGAGTAAACAAGAATCAACATAGGTCCCAAACTGAGGTCATTCCCTTCATCAACCAAGTGGCTTCTCTTTGGGGATTTTCTGTCTCAGAAAAGGCTGTCAAGTCTGGACCCAAGAATCACCTCTGCGTGTATGTGTGTGTGTTTGTGTGTTCCCGTCTCTGTCTTTCTCACACACATAGCCTAACACACGGTCTGCCACCAAGTCCTACTGAGTCTGATGCTAATTACTGCAACCTTCCTATCAACCAGTTTATTTCGTGTTTTCAACCATCTCAGTGACTGAAACTGTTCAAAGTCATGTCATCCTCCTAAGCCATTAGTGCCGCTAAAAGGATCATCTGTGCGCAGGTTTGGGGCACAGGTTTAAAGCTTCCAGGTTTCCTTTTTACAGGAGATAGAAAAAAAAAATCCAGGAAAGGTCTTTCTGTTCCTTCGTCTCATCTTTTTAATGATAGTGTTGGTAAGATGACATCCCCGATTTTCGCGCAATAATTTTCTGCAGATACACACCGCCAGGGTTTGATCATGCTGACAAAACTAGAGGGAATGTGTTTTCTTTCTGCAAACAGAATGTTTCTGCAGCCGGGGAAAAACAGGTTCCTGCTATTTGGCCGGATACGTCGACTATGTACGTGTGACCGGCTGAGCTGAAACAACTGAATCAATGTGAGAAACACCTGTGGGAATTAAGAGGTGTAGTGACAATGTCCCAAGGAAATCTCCTTGTTCATTGCCCTAGCCACACACCGACGACAGATCGCCTGTGCAAGGCGAAGACCACTGGTGATGGCGTGGCCACCTACACCTCTTCCTCAGCCTCTGTAGAAAGAGGTCCACGTGGGGACTTCAGTTTAAAATTCTTCATCTGTCCTTTTAGTTAATATGGCTTGTGGATGATGTCCATCATTTTCTACATTCAGGAAAGATGGGAAAGAAAAATGTTAGTAAAGCACTAAAGGATATGCCCGATTACACTTCTGGTACAAAACAAGTATTTGCTCATGAGACGAAAAGTCTGGTTGGAGACATAAGTTCATATATTTCAATAGTTTTTAAATATAATTTTGTTAGGAAATGGCCAGTGGAGCCCCAAAGCCAAGCATAGCCCACAGTGATTTTTCTCTTTCCTTCGCCTTCCCCCAAAGCAGCCTTGACAGCTCACCTCTAGACTAAATTCTAAATCTCTCCGATTTCTTCTGTCTCTCTCTCTGGCTGTGACCCTAATGCAAACCTCCACCAGCTCACGCTGGGTTCCTTGCAACAGCCTCCAACGGCTTGCACCCATTTTGACTTCCACTAGAATCTCTTTTCCATACCAGCATCAAAGTTATCTTTGTAAAAATCAATTCAGATCATGTCATTCCTGGGCACAAAACATTTCAGAGAATTCTCTTTGCCGTAGAAAAAAATACAAATTTGCTGCATCCGAAGTGGCCTTCTGTGAACTGGCCGCAGCCTGATTCTAGCTCCCTGTCTGTCCCCTCTTGCTACTCTCCCCATCCCTCTGTGATACAGACTTACTTCCTTGTTGCTCAGCCCCTTCACTTGCTGTTCTCCCTGGAACTTTCTGTTTCCAGATTCTTCCTGGCTGACTTCTTGTCATTCGGCATTCAGCCCAGCTGCCGAGGAGACCTCCTAAATTAACCATCTACACCCTCTGTCACATATCCTGTTGCATTTTCTCTAATACATTCAAAGGTCTGAAATTATCTTGTTCATTTATTTTTCTTGATTTCCTGTTAGGATGTAATTTCAAAAATACAGAATTTTTTTTTCCCCCATTTTGCTCATTGTTGAAGTCTCAGAGTCTAGAACGGGGATCAGCAAGCTTTTTCCATAAAAGGCCAGACAGTAAATGTTTTAGACTTTGCAGGCTATTTGGTATTTATTACAGCTTCCCAGCTCTGGTTTGATAGCATGAAAGCAACCATAGACAATAGGTAATTGGTGTGTGTTTGTGTTCCCTTAAAACTTTAGCTCTGAACACTGAAATTTGAATTTCATACAATTTTGATGTTTTATAAAATATTATCCTTCTTTGATTATGTATAAACCATTTAAAAATGTAAAAACTGGGCGCTTGGGTGGCTCAGTCGGTTAAACTTCCGATTTCAGCTCAGGTCACGATCTCACGGTCTGTGAGTTGGAGCCCCGCATCAGGCTCTGGGCTGACAGCTCAGAGCCTGAGGTCTGCTTCCGATTCTGTGTCTCCCTCTCTCTGCCCTTCCTCCACTTATATTCTCTCTCTCCCTCTCTCTCCCTCTCTCTCTCTCTCTCTCTCTCGGTCTCAAACAGTAAATAAACATTTTTAAAAATCTTAAAAAAATAAATGTAAAAACCATTCTTAGTTCATGAACTGTGCAAAAACAGGCAGCTGGCCAGATTCAGCCTGCAGGTCATAGTTTAACAAACCCTGATCTGGAATGTCTATCGCTATACATTGGAAGCTTGCAAAAAAAAAAAAATCTCAAATGAATGAATGAATGAATGAACAAGGAAATGGATTTTCCTTGTAAACATTCATAGACTTGCCATGGGCTAAGAGTTGATATGATTATCCATTCTACTGTTTCAGTCCTCAAGATGGATTTGTTCTACCTGCTTGGTTGTTATTTATTAATGGGAATGCCTGCTTGTTAGCCTGAGTCACCAAGACAAATGCTAGACATAGAGTTCTTATAATGTAAGAAGAAGAACAATCAAGACCTTGTCAGTACTTTGGCTATAAAGACCAACTAAGTTGAATTGGGCTCCATATTCAAGGTTAAAATTTATATATGTAACCTCCAAAAGCTTTAACACTATGATGAAAAAAATGAATAATATATTGCTCTTAAAATACATACCTATAAGTCATGAGTGAAATAAGCAGACTCTCAAAGGTAATTTTAGAAAGATTATTTTTACCTTTTCCTCCAACTCCTTACTTCATGTAATTGGAGAGGTTTTGTAAAGAAAGTAAGATATGAAGAGTTTTAAATGAGGACTTTGAAATGGGTCAATTCGTATTTACTCTCAATAGGACTGTTTTCCTGTCTATGACCATGTTTCATGAAACTCTTCCCTTTTAACTATATCCACCCATCCCCAAATGTTCAATAAATGGAAGAGATTGGACTTCTGTCCCTAGGTTAAGATTAGAACAAATATTAAGTCAAAACAATTAAAGGGAAATTACAGTAGAGGTGAAATCCTTTCATTTAAAAGGCAAGTTAAAATGACAAAGGATTACTGTTAAGACGCTAAATCATTCTTTGAGAATAATACATCAGATTAACTAATTATTAATGTATTAACTAATACATCAGATTAACTCGCTCATCAGAGGGAAAATGCATAACGTCTTAAAGATAGTTTTAGCAAAACCTTCAACAGATCCTGGCAGCAGAAACTTGGAAAAGTTTGGAATGACAGCCTGAGTTTGCAGGGGTACTCAACGGATAGCTGTAAAGAGAGCATTGAGGTCTTGCTGAAAATAACTGCTGAATTGGGGACAGTACCTTACTTTAGAGTAGCCTGGAATTATCTGCTTCTAAATCGTCACTTGTAAAAGTATATCATGAAGTGGAGAAATTTTGAGTGATTTCTTGAGCTGTTTCTAAGATGTATTTCACACTTCATAGTCTCACTCTGATTAATAAAGGAAGTGCACAATATTGGGGTCAGAGGGTTATTCTTCTGGAAACTCCAACACATTATACTAATATATATAGCTTTTATAAGAAAGGAAGGAAGGAAGGAAGGAAGGAAGGAAGGAAGGAAGGAAGGAGGGGGGGAGGGAGGGACAGGGTGGAAAGAAGGGAGAGAGGTGGGGAGGGATGAAATGTTTTCTTTACGATCACTTTCAGTTTGGAGAGAAATATGAAGCATTTTCAATCGACAGTCCTTGTCTGGCTGTTCATTTCATTACTTTTCTAAGCTCATGCTCAAAATGCTGAGAGCATCCCCAAGGCTTACTCACCTTTCATTGAGCCTGGAACTTGAGGTAGCTGTATGAAAGCCAAGTTCTGAGTAAACCTGAGACTATTTGCAGTTTCAGGTGGGAATCAGGTGTTATTCAAGACTAAACTTGGCAAGTTTTGTCTGGATTATGCATTTAATGGTATTTAAATTATGAGGCATTTAGAAGTGGGTGGGGGGAGCCCCACTGCTAGAAAATGAACTTGACAAACACACAACCCAGCTTTGTACATCTCCTACCTACACAGAACCCACCCCACTGGCTTAAAACACAGTGAGTACTCCATAAATGCCTGTGAGTCCTATGGAAATATAACTGAACATAAGGTGGGACATACTTTCAGGCTCCTAGAGTTAAAAATTGATGGGCTCACCTGAATACTCAAAGCAACTTGGGAGAGAAGAATGACGCTGGAGGCATCCCACTCCCTAATTTCAAACTCTATTACAAAGCTAGACTAATCAAAACAGTATGGCATTGGCATAAAAACAGCAGACACATACATCAATAGAACAGAAACAGAGCCCAGAAATAAATTCATGCATATATTGTCAATTAATTTATAACAAAAAAGCCAAGAATATGCAGTGAGGAAAGGACAATCTCTTCAATAAATGGTGCTGGGAAAACTGAACGGTCCAAATGAAACTGGACCACTATCTCATGCCATATATAAAAATTAACTCAAAGTTGATTAAAGACCTGAAATCATAAAACTCTAGAAGAAAACATAGGCAGTAAGCTCCTTGATAGGTCTTGGCAATGACTTTTTGAATCTGATGCCAAAAGCTAAAGCAACAAAGCAAAAATCAGTAAGTGAGACTACATCAAACTAAAATGCTTCAGCACAGAAAAAAAAAAGCCATCACAAAATGAAAAGGCAACCTACTGAATTGGAGAAAATAATTGCGAATCAAATATCCAATAAGGTGCTAGTATCCAAAATATACAAAGAATTTACAAATCAGTCACAAAAAAAAAGCAATCTAATTAAAAACTAAGCAAAGGATCTGCATAGACATTTTTCCAAGAAAAATATACAGAAGGTCAACAGACACATGAAAAGATGCTCAATAGCATTAATTGTCAGGGAACTTCAAATCAAAACCACAGTGAGATGTCACCTCACACCTGTTAGAACTCGTATTATCCAAAAGACAAGAAATTGATAAATGTTGGCAAGAATGCAGCAATTTCACTTCGGCATCTTTATTGAAAATAAAAACACAATTTGAAAAGATACACACACCCCTATGTTCACTGAAGCATTATTTACAGTAGCCAGATTTTGAAATAACCTAAGTGTCCACTGATGGATGATTGGTTAAAGAAAATGTGGTATGCACACACACACGCACACACACACACACACACACATAAGGGAATATTGCTCATTCATAAAAAAGGAGAAAATCTTGCTTTTTGCAACAACATAGGTGAAACTCAAGGGCATTATGCTAAGTGAAAACTGAAATAAGTCAGAGAAATAGAAGTACTCTATGATCTCTCTTGTATATAGAATCAAAAACTAAATAAATAAAACACAGGCTCACAGATACAGAGAATAGATGAGGGTTGCAAGAAGAAGGGAATAGGGGTGGGAGAAATGAGTAAACTGTTGTGGGTTTTTTTAGATTAAATAAATTGAATAAAAATTAAAAAATAAGAAACCCCTATCTATAAGAAATAAAGTTAAATAGTCATGAAGATATAACATAAAGTATCACAGCTATTGTATTGCATTGCAATATCTGAATATTGTATTGTATTGCATATCTGAAAATTGCTGAAAGAGTAAATCGTGAAAGTTAGCATCACAAGAAAAATAATTTGTGACTATGTATGGTGATGGATGTTAACTAGACTTATCATGGTTATCATTTATAGCATATACAAATATTGAATCATGTTTTACACATGAAAGTAATATAATATGTATATATATGTAACATCATATGTGAATTATACCCCAGGTTAAAAAAAAAAATGACAGTCTCCTCTTCATCCCCTCCTCCTCCAAATGCATCCATTCAGTGGTATTTTACTCTGCTAGGAGAAACTTCGTGAACTCTGTGTACGTGTGTATGTGTGTGTATTCAGGTATGTGCTTCCTTCACTGCACAACCGTTGTTGCTCCGCACAAATTGAGGGAGACAGAGCCAGCTGAGAATTTGTGAGGGTAAGGCCAAAAGGCCTAGGGTGGTGGGCATAGAAGTCAGCCCCAACCTTGCCCCCCTAAGGTTAAGTATCTCTCACAATATGGATATGTGCTCTTGAGTTCAAGATGTTCGGAAAAAGTAGGAAAAATTACTGTACTCACACTGCCTAGCCTTAAAAAAAAAAGTAAGACCTGACCCAACTGAGGCTAGCTCTGTATCAACTATTTGTAGCCATTAGCCCACTGGTAGAAGGATGGAGGGTGATGAAAAGGTAAAGACTGAAAAAAGGGAGTTCAAGTGGAAGTTCAGAACTTCTTTGAGTCTTTTCAGAGAAAGGTTACAGAGATTTGCCTAGGGAACAGTTCCTTGATAAGAAAGTGTTTAAGGGCAATCTTAGTCAATTAGGATCTGTTTTTCTAGGATTAGAATTTGACATTTTGATTGATTGTAGTATAACTAAAATTATCTGTAACACTCTATAAGTTCAATACAAGAAAACACTAAAGACAAAACTGAGTCCTTAGGAGAGAAAAGAGAAGGGACATGGGAAAACAGACTAGAGAAAGTAGAGTTTATTCAACCCATCAATTTACAAATGAGGTGATTGGGTCTAAGAGAGTTTAACAATATAGAAGTTCACTCAGCAAATTCGTATTTGGGGATCACACTGGTCACAAATGAAAGGAATTTCCAACCAAGGTGATGTGAAGCCTAGCAGAGATATTTTGTGCAGGCAGAAATTACAATGTCGTTCATAACAAGCTACGATTATACACACGGTGTAGTTGTTTTTAGGGATACACACAGTATGCAAATATATCTTAAAATTCTAAAGCCAACTTTTTTTTTAATTTTTTTTTAACGTTTTATTTATTTTTGACACAGAGAGAGACAGAGCATGAACGGGGCAGGAGCAGAGAAAGAGGGAGACACAGAATCGGAAGCAGGCTCCAGGCTCTGAGCCATCAGCCCAGAGCCCGACGCAGGGCTCGAACCCACGGACCGCGAGATCGTGACCTGAGCTGAAGTCAGATGCTCAACCGACTGAGCCACCCAGGCGCCCCTAAAGCCAACTTTAAATGCCATTATGAACATACCATGGGGAGGGATAGTTTTCTCATCCATGGCACTCCTTAGGTTTGCTAAGGTTATTTGTACTACATAGACAAACTGCCTAGGCAAAAATAAGGCAATTATCTGAAAAATATTTGTTATCTGTACAGTTCAAGAAAAAGTTGACCCAGACTATCCAAATATATCCTCTATTTTCCACTTTATTGCCATATATGCTTTTAAAATCTATGCTGCTATTTCGATGATTTCACACACATACACACACACACACACACACACACACACACACACACACTTAGAGAAACTACATCTGTCTCTGCCTGAGCAAGGAAAAACAGAAGAAATGCCTGATTCTATTGTTAACCGATGAAGGGAGTGTCTCCATTTCCATTAGGACCCTGGTTTCCAGTGTACCATTTGTTGACAGAGTCACGATGCCCCTCCCACTAAGATGAAAGTAAATCCAAAATTTGGAGGGGGAACAAGGGCCAGGAGATAGAGAAGTAGAGGTATGATGCTGTCAAAGTTACTATAATTAGTGCTGTGAGCTGAAGCAGCTTCCTGTGTGTATCAGCTCAAATGTGGTTTGTTTTGAAAAGTAATTAAGATACTATTTACATAGGCTACTGAGTGAAGCTTGTGTGGTTCTCTTGATAACTTTGAGTAAAAAGATCTTCCTGTGTTTTCTTCCAAATAAAACTATACTGCAGTTAAACAATTTATCTTGTCTCCCAACAAAGTTTCTGACTCTAATTCCTGTAATATCTTCCTAAAATATGGTGAACTAACTACAAGGAAGGAAGAACTCACCTATCCCCATATACTTGAACTCAGTTTGGGCTGTTACATTATTGATTAATCTAACCAGAACTGTTCAACAGTGAATGGTATAACTCTTTGATATTTAACTTCAGTCGATTTCCCTAAATTATTTCTGAGGCTTTTTTTTTCAACTCAGCCATGTTTATATACATCAATGTGTCAACTTAATAAAGTCATAAGTGCCTCTCTAGGAAAGGGATATACTCTCCATTCCTTTTGTAGGGGACAGAAAGCATCAGAATCTCTGATAGGGTATCTGTACTTATTATTAGCAATAACCACTGTGTTGAATGTCTCCTCAGTGTAGATTACCCGGGTAAATATATAAGAACCCACAGAGATACACAACTGTAAAATGTATCCTGTCCTTCAATCAATGAAATTAATTGAGGAAAGCAAAGTATGTCCATAAAAAAGATAAGAATAGTAATAACACAATGCAAGGTGACAGACCTCAAAGAAAGTGCTACAGACCATAAAAGTTACAGGTGTTCACAAAGCAATAAGTTAGAAGTTACCAAGGGCTGAAGAGGTGACTGTTTTCTTATTTGCCTTGATCAGGGAAGCCCTAGGTAAGGTTTCCAAAAACTCTTTTAAACATTTGCTCCAGCTTCCACACAACATTTAATTCCCATCGCTTAAGTGATTCAACTCACCCAGGCCAGGTGGGGGTCAAGGGTGGAGAGTGCATTCCAAAGTAGCATAAAGATAGGAAGAAGTTACTCTTTATTTCTGAATGTCATCTCAAACTTATGAGATTTTTTAAAGTTTTTTTTAAGGGTTTTAAGGGTTTTTTAAAGGTTTAGCACATTCTAGGGTCCCCTCTAGGAACAAGTAGAAGTCACCAGAGCTGAGATGCCCCTAGGAGCCAACAGATGAATGTCTGTCCTCCAGAAGGTCCTCAAGCTTGACCACACTCTGAACAGTGAAAGTTTCCTCAAAAGGAAGCATATGAAAACATCCAAAACCAACAGGCACTTGATGTGGGACACAGAAACATTTCCCAAACTTCCCTCATGCAAGTCCTATCTGCATGAAACCATTGGTCTATGTGAAAAATTTTTTAAATATACTTCAGTCATTTTGTGTTTATAGATTCCTGGATGACCAAAGCTTTCAGCTTTCACCCAAATGTGAGGCTGGAGTTTATAATGTCTACCCAACTAGTCAGGAGATTTGACACTTTTGGAGTCTGTCTTCAACTTAATGGTAAAAACTATTCATTAGAAACAGTATACAGGTGCCACATAAACAGATTGAAGATTAAGACATCATTTTTCTAAAAATTGGAATATTTATACAGAACTATAATAATGAGTTTGTACGATTAAGTGGGAAGATCATTGGTTGAGATTAAGGAGTCAAATGGATTTTTAAAGTATTCTGCCTTCCACCTGGGATTGTTGAATAGATCAATTTAAACGATCTGTTTCAAACTATAAATATCAAAACAAATTTAAGTTCTAAAAATAAGGATTATTGAATGCCAACCCCAGCCCCCGCTAGCTGAATCATTCAACCTTTTTTGCCTGTTTCTTGTTTGCAGAATGTAAAAAATGGCACCACAATTGCTCTGACCACCATACAACATTGTTGTATTAAAAGAACATAAAAGTGCTTCAAAATATTTTTAAGGCATTTTGCAAATGCTAGAGTTAAAATCAAATATATGGTAATTAGTCATTTAGCTTGATTTTTAAAAAAAAATATATAAAGGTAGTATCAGTGAAAAGTGCACCTTAATTATAATAATATCTTTCTTTATGCCAAAGAATTAAGTAGTAAGGATATTTGACTTCTCCCCTCAGCACTCATAAAATCTTCATCTGCCCAGAGGAGTTAAAAAGGTTAAGTGCATTCTCATATTCATGATCGCTACTGGTTTTATAATACAGTCACATTCATATGCTATTTCCTTTCCACGTCCCTCGTGTCCTTAGGATCTTGAAAATAAAATGACTTTGGTGTATAAAAAAGTATCTTTTAAGAAAGTAAAACTAACAGAGGCATTTCCTTTAAGGTGCTAATCAAAATCATGAATGAATTCCATGTATGACATTAGTCCTTTCAGGTTTACCTCGAATAGAGTAGATGTGCATATTTTTTTCTTCTCTGCCCTTAAAATTGCTTTTTCATGTTTGTTTTGAATCTTGAAATACCAACCCAACTCTAAAGGATACCACTAACAGTTATTGGGTGTTTATTATGTGCCAGGCCCTGGGCTGAGCCTTTTCATCATTTCATTTTACAGCTACCTCCTGTATGTATCCTCACTGTACTGGGAGAAAAATAAGGCCAGAGAGGTTAAGCAACTTGACAAGTGTCACACAGCCAGAACTAGAATGGCACAGATCCCAAGTGAACCATGAACCCATGATATAATGCAGCCTCTCATTCTCTTTCCCAGTCTTCTCATCCCAAGGCAGGTAAGGTTTTCTTTATTCAGTGAAGGTCATCAATCTTGATTACAAGTAGTTTGTACTTCTTCCTCAATCAGCTTGAGTGAGTGAGTCCCTGAGTGCAAACACTTCCCAAATATGCCCCACAGTCACTTTTTACCATCATAGCTGGTCTATCCCTGTCAAGCAGTGGGTCTGGCCCCACAAGTGAGAATCCACTGGAGTGTACCCCATGCTTCTACTTCTCTTTCTACTGAGACCCTTGCTCCAGAACCTAAGATTACTCTCTGCAGCCACGGCAGCCTCAAGATTCTCCCGTAGAGTAAGAGTATTTGGAGATATGAAAAGTACTCATACCAGAACTGATGCAGAAAACATGATCTCGGCAGTTAGTCTCCCTTTTCTATCTATCCCGTTTACAAACCCAAGCACCAGTCCTATATTAAATCTGGAAGGATCACTGTATGGACTATCGGTCTGTAAAGATCTAACAATAAAAATAGCTTATCTGAAGTCCACCTGCATGTTTTGTGTGGTCGCCCCCCTCCCCCCTGCACCTACCATCACTCAAAAAAGACACAGGCAGTATCCAGTTTTGGGGTTGGTGTGAGACAACTTCTCTGCGCTGATAGAAAATCAGTTTCATGTCCCATGTTTCATTGCAGGATCAGTTAAACCTCAGCTTGGTATCTAAAGATGGTAACAAGGTAAAACAGTAGTTCTTCAAGATGTCCCTTATTCCCCATCGTGAGTATTAATATAGAGATACTTTCATAAGCTTTCCCCTTGGCAGTGCTTTTTAAGAAACTTTGGGAACAGAAGACAAAACAAATATGCTCCCTCTTAGTAAATCTCTGTCCAACTTTTAAGCTGAAAAGTTAACAACATGAAATCCTGCAAATCCTACCGAGATTGAAAACTGAAGTCTATATACTCTCGGTTAAATGGTTTTATACCTGTTTTATTTCTCCTTTATAAAGGCCAAGACTTCACGGGGAACATGTTAAAATTATGTTAAGAATGAAAATATTAGAAGTTGATGAATTTAGGGAAATTATTCTACCACAAGTGAAGGTAGAGAATATGCACTCAGGGACGGGCGCCTGGGTGGCTCTGTCCGTAAGCGTCCGACTTTGGCTCAGGTCATGATCTCACAGTTCTTGAGTTCGAGCTCCGCATCAGGCTCTGTGTTGATGGCTCAGAGCCTGGAGCCTGCTTCAGATTCTGTGTGTCTCCCTCTCTCTGTCCCTCCCCTGCTAGCTCTCTCTCTCTTTCTCTCTCTCAAAAATAAATAAACATTAAAAAAAAGAAGAATATGGGCTTAGGCAGACCCCAACCAAAATTAACAGAGATCCCCTGAAACCAGAGGGGTTCATCATGGAAACAAGTCAGAAAAGACAAGAGTAGCATCCCAATGGTGAAATGAACATGAGTTCTGGAGGACAGCCCTCTTTTCTGTTCTGCAACAGACAGCTCTTATGCTGGTCACGGTCTGCCTGCAGCTTGTCAGACCCATATACCTTGGTGTTACTCGGGCATTAATAAGCTGCATTTTATCAAGATTTTCAACAGCATGAAAGTGTAGTCCCTTCACCCTTCAATCCACTTGGGGCTAATTTGAGCTCTGCAAGGCTTAGTAGCAGGAAGCATGTAAAAATTCCATCCCAAATCTCTGACAGCTTCAGAAACTGGTATGTTTGCTTTCGGATATCCAAAAACAATTCTGGAACCTCATAAGAGAAGAAGCTAACTTTAAGACTTTGACATATTTTGAAAAGTGAAGAGGTCAAACATTTCCTTTCGCCTATTTCTTCCAGATCAGGCCGGAGAGTCTTTATATCAAACTAACAAATGTTGCCTTTGCGGGATTTATGCAGGCTTTGGGAGACCCACACGTTCACAAAGCTAAGAGTTTCTGACAATAGGCATGCAAGTCTGTAGCCCTCACATCTGTGGGCCTCAGCCCTTCCCAGCCGTCAAGCAAACATGCAGAGCGTAGAGCTGCAAATTCCCATGAGGCGAGGCCACTGGTTAGAGTTTCCAGAAACAGGCGGCAGGTCTCTGCCACTTCTCTGCTCTGCTATCCTTCAGCCCCAGGGGAAAAATGTAAAGGGTTCTGCTTACCAGTCAAACCACACAGACAAATACCAACTGCTCACAGGCCAGTCCAGCCCCAACTGCGGGGAACAGCTGGTCCCTTAAAGACCAGAACACCGAGAAACTAATAATACAGACAGGCCCCAGCCACTGAGACGTTCTGTTAAAGAAATTTGTTTAAATGCCCACATGGGGAAGGGACCCCGTCATATTGCTGTGCAATCCAAGTTATCTCTTGCTTTTCAAAAGTTTGTGCTATGCCACTTTGCTTTTATGAAAGACCTACTCTAGTACCTGTTTTCACTAAGCAAAAGAAATCCAAAGACGATTTTAGCTTTCGGGGGGGAAAAAATGCAAGGCAAAAACCACATTCAGTGTTTTGCAGTGAGCCATTATAGAGGAGGCCCACCCCAAGAGGAAGACTGGCCCCGCCAAGCTCCTTCCCGAGTATCACATTCAGCATCTCGGCATCAGCTGCTTTGGTTTTGAACTGTGTCTGTGAGCATCCGGGCTTTGTCTCAGTTTATTCCATGCACCCATTAGCGAACCATGTCCTAAGGTTTCAGAAAAGCCTTAGGGGAAGGTATTTTTGGAGTCTGGGAACACTCAATAATTTTTCATGTAAATTAATAGTAATTGCTTCTTTGCTTTACAACATTTCGCTTACGGAAGTTTTCAGAGGAACATTCCACTTTCGGATAGTGGGGGAAACCTGTAATCCCAAAAATATCTAGCTAATATTTCTTAAGCATTGTCTATATGCCAGGCACTCTTCAAAGCACTCTTACAAATTACAATGCATTTAGGGGTACCCGGGTGCCTCAGTCGCTTAAGTGTCCGACTTCTGTTCAGGTCATGATCTCGAGGTTCGTGGGTTCAAGCCCCACGTCAGGCTCTGTGCTGACAGCTCAGAGGCTGGAGCCTGCTTCAGATTCTGCATCTCCCTATCTCTCTCTGCCCCTTCCCTGCTCACGTTCTGTCTCCCCCTCAAAAATAAATAAACGTTAAAAAAAAAATAAAAAGCAAATTATAATGCATTTAATCTCCATAACAAACCTATGAGGTTAAGAATTATTCTTGTCTCCATTTAACTCAAGAGGAAGCATGTCCAGCAAGTGCTTGGTATATGATCATCTTGAGATAAATATTTGCTAATGGAATCTAAAAATGTAAGAAAGTACCACTCTGTAAAAATAATGTAATAAATAGTAGGATAACTTCCAAGATTAGCCTGTGAGATTGTTTTAACCCAATTTTATCTTTTTATTATTAATTTAACACTATAACATTGTTCTTATCGGAATATAGGTTCCAGATTCCAGCTTGTGGTGCCATCCAACAGTTTACTTCCTAAGCAGCTACGTTCTGAACCAATATTAGTGCTAAGGGAATGTACAAAGCTGGGCAAGGCATGTCCTTACCAGGTAGGAACTTCTATTCTTTCCCTCCCCAAGAAACAGGGGGGTACTTTCTGGAGGGACTTCCTGGCTGGGATTAGAATAACAATAAACCTTCTGGACATAAGGTCCATTCCTTCTCTACCTCAGATGCTCCCACGTCCTTTCAACAGAACCCTGGGGCTCTCGGAGCTGCTACAGAAATTGAGAGATCATCATTTCCCAAATCACAGTTTTAAGCTAAGTGAATGGAAAGAATTTTCTCAAGTCTTCATTTTCCTTCCACTTGTGGCACCTGTGACTGCTTGTCTGGTGACAAGCACCAGCAGATGACAAAATGAATTAACGAGTAGTATATTCATATTAACAGAAAAAAGGGGGAACCATGCATCCTGCTCAGCTCAACACCTAGGTGTTATTTTTGTGGGCCTGGGAGTTCACAGTTGTAATTTTACAGCTCATATATACCTTTAAGTAGTCACGCTTTCTGCTTGAGATCAACTCTAGGTTTTGTGGTGAAATAAAATGGATCAGCATTCCATGGTGTCCCTCAACTGCATCCACATTCTCCACCACCTTGACAAGTTTAAAAATTCCAGAACTATTCTTCTCTTGATTGGACCCACCCCAACCACACCCCAGCCAAATACAATAGCATTTCCACCCTAGACTGTGAGCTCTCTGAGGGCTGGGACCATCTCTTGTTTATCTTTGTATCTCCAGAGGCAATAATCATAGTAAATGTATAAACTTGGCTGAAATATTCTTTTAATTTTTTTAAAGTTTATTTATTTTTGAGAGAGAGACAGAGCATCAGCAGGGGAGGCACAGAGAGAGACGGAGACACAGAATCCAAAGCAGGCTCCAGGCTCCGAGCCGTCAGCACAGAGTCCGATGCGGGGCTCAAACTCATGAGCGGTGAGATCATGACCTGAGCTGAAGTCAGATGCTTAACCGACCAAGCCACCCAGGCACCCCGAAACTTGGCTGAATTTAAATTTATCCCAGCGTGGGTTAGTGAGCAAGGCTGTAATCCTGGCTTTCCCTCCTGTCCTGTTAGCCTATAGCAGGCTGCCCCAGCTCATAGGTTGAAATGGCCTATGGGTGAGCCATTTCTCATTTAATCTTAAAAACAACAACAAAACGTTAAAACAAAGACCACCGGCTTGAGCAAATATTTTTTTCCCCCAGTGAGAATATGATTGCGTGTTAAACCCAAAGATATTTGAAGTCCGTTCATTTCCTAGGTATTAGTTTTTCCCAACATAGACATACTCTGGGTAGGCATACCTAGTAGAGTTAAACTTCAACTAGAACCCCACCAGCAAGGGTTTCTGAGTAAACCAACATTCTTCCTGCTGAATCTTTAAGTAAAACACCGACCGAAAAGAAATAAACCGAGAATTCCAATATTCCAATAAGTAACTCTCAGGGCCTCTTTTCATGGTCAGCACAAAAGCAACTTCTATCGATCGCTGTCCAGCTGAGAGAGATAGGCTGCAAAATTCTGAATCGCCAAGGAAATTTTGATTTGTAGCCACTGCCCACTAATTTTAAAAAGTCACCTTTTTTTTTTTTTAAGTTTATTTATTGATTTGGAGAGTGGGAGAGAGAACCAGTGGGCGAGGGGCAGAGAGAAGGGGAGACAGGATCTAAAGTAGGCTCTGTGTTTACAGCAGCCAGCCAGATGTAGGGCTCGCACACACAAGCCGTGAGATCATGACCTAAGCTGAAGTCGGACGCCTCACCGTGACCGAGCCACCCGGGCGCCCCTAACAAGTCGCTTTTAAGCACTTTAGATTTTCAACAAAAAAATGGAAACAGGAGTTTTTCTTTTAATTAAGGCCTTGTCAATCAAAAAAAGAACTGATAGCAAGAATCTTCGGATTCCTTGAAAACTCTGAGCTTTCACTGCAGTATGGAAATAAATAATGACATAATGATATTCTTGGCAAAAGATCTGCCAGGAAATTCCTCTTAAATGGCAATTCCTCTGCTAAATTTAAAATGTTATCTGATTTACAAAAGTATGATTTTTCAACTTGGTCAAAATCTGTCTGTTGTGTGAAGTACACCCAGCTGCTTTATTTCCTGTGCGGGGGAAACCCTTCCCAAGGTACATTTGCGGCCAAAGAATAGCTGAGATCTTGGGAAAATCTGTCTCAGTAACATTTTCAGGAGAAAAAGATACTTTTTTAATCCCTGCCTTTGAATTGGGCCAGTGTCTCATTTTTAATAGCTTGCCCCCGAAGGAACTATGACACCGGAAGAAGGAGGAGTGTCCCCAGCAAACTGAAACAAACTTGAGCCCCCAAGGTACTTGGGGCTTCCTGTGTGCTTCCCCCCCACACAGGCGACACTTCACGGTTTCCTTAGCCGGTCACAGCTGACCAGCTACAGCTGATTGCTGGGAGCTTTGGGAGCCACAGATTGTGTTTGCTGATAAGTAAACGCATTATTGCTTATCAAACTCGCATCCTTCTTCAATGTGCAGAGTATTCTCATATGGCGTGCAAAATTCTGTGTTGGAAATATCCCCAGCTTGGAGCAGGAATTCTAAGGGAGTTGATTCCCTCATTATTGTATCCAATTATCCATTTAGAGTCTCTCTCTGACATTGTAATTGACTCCTTGATGATGATTGTATTGTCATATTTCTTGCCAAAACAAATTCAGAGATCCATTGATCTGGTTGAAGACCAAATCCCTAGGTTAAAAATTAAACTCAGAATGAGGTTTTGCTTCTAACCCACTGATGCACAGATTTTAGCATGCATTAAAATCACGGGGAAAGCTTGTGAAAACACACAGAAGTGTGTGTTTTCTAAGGGTGTTTTCTAACACCCTTAGAGTTTCTGATACAGTTCGTCAGGTTTGGGGTCCAGGAATGTGCATTTCTTTTTTTTTTAATTTTTTTTTAACATTTATTCATTTTTTGAAAGACAGAGAGAGACAGAGCATGAGTGGGGGAGGGGCAGAGAGAGAGGGAGACACAGAATCAGAAGCAGGCTCCAGGCTCTGAGCTGTCAGCACAGAGCCCGAGCAGGGCTCAAACCCATGCACCGAATCAAAGGGTGAGAGATCATGACGTGAGCTGGAGCTGAAGTCAGGCGCTTAACCAACTGAACTGCCCAGGGGCCCCAGGAATGTGCATTTCTAACAAGTTTCTAAGTGATGTTGATGACGCTGATCTGGAGACCATGTTTTAAGAATGACTGTTCTAAACAAATTGTCTGCTCGGCTCAGGAAGTAAACTCACCAAATGCACATAAAGCCAGCTCTCATTCGTCAGTCCAGCCATCCTTAGACTCAGAAGAGGAGAAAGAGGATGGGCTATTCCCGTTCTAGGAGAGACTACAAAATGACATCTCCCACCAGTGCAAGTAAGATGGAGTACCTAATGGACGAATCAGGTTGGCCATGTCTGAGCAATTCTGCCCATGGGCTCTAGAGTTATATGTACCACACAGTCCTGAGTATATGTCTGGGTACTCCCAGCCACATGGAAAAGAGAAAATTCCTTTCAATGGTTTTTATGAAAATTAAGGGGCTGGTTTCCCAAGCACAATTAATGGAACAAATTTTCTAAATTACATTATTGTGAGTCAATCATAATCTTGTATTTCAAACATTCGCACATAAATTCAAATTTCTAGATAACAACTGAATTGCATCCCCTTGCTCATATCTTAAGGCCTATAAGTTCGAACTAATTTAGGAGACAATCTGTTAATCAAAGAGACACAGTCTAGTTATCAAATGGAATTTGCATAATAGATCTAAGCCCCAGAAGAGGATTATCCAAGGAGACTTTTCTAATACTTGAAGAAAAGATTATCAGCCCCAAACACTATTATGTATATAGTTCATGCATAACGTGTGCCTTGTTGTTCATATGCAATCTGACCTGAGATCAGATCCTCAACTCTTTTCCGGGTCTGTCACCATTCAGAGCCATTGAGTCATTTATTAAGCCAATCTCGAGCTGAACCACATGAATAGACCCTTGGTTGCATTAATCCAGACATAATGAAATGATGATGGCCTGGATTGGAATGGCAGCCAGGCAATTATGGCGGCTGGCAAGTTCCAACCTGTATGTGAGCTTCCAGGCTGCTAACGGTGTGGTTCTAGTCCAGAGTAGCCTGCTAGAGAATTCCCTCTTGCTCAGAGAGGCCAATCTTTGCTCTTGCCAGGCCTTCAACTTATTGCATGAGGCCCACCCACATTATGGAGAGCAATTTGCTTTACTGAAAGTTCACCAAATTGAATGTTAATCTCATCCAAAAACACTCTCCAAGTTGCTATTGAAAATTAACCATCACAATGCCTTTGTTTTTGTGGGTTTTTTCCAAGTAATTGATTTTTATTGGCTTTTCTAAAAATACCTGTTGGACATGGATCGGGAGGCAAAAACCATTCACAAATGGTTAAAGCAGAGGTCTGCAGCAGGGTCAGCACCCTATAATGAATAAGCCAAAGCTGGGCTATGCCCTGTGTTTGTTTGACAAGCAAGCTAAGAATGCTTTTTCTATTTTAAAAAGGTTGTACAAAAAGAAGACGAAGAAGAAGGAGGAGGAGGAGGAGGAGGAGCAGAGGAGAGGAGGGAGAGAAGGAAAAGGAGAAGAGAAGAAGGAGAAAGAGAGACCATATGTGGCTCACGTATCCTATGTGGCTTTTACTTTTACAGAGACTTCACTGACCCTGTTCTCATGTGATCTCTTTATACCAACTTACATGCTTCGTATTAATGTAAACTCTTATTCTATTATTCCCACTTTCTATCTATCTTGCCTTCCTACATAGACAATGCACTCTTCGTGTGAGCGGAGATCAGAAGACAGCTCCAAACAGAGCAGAGCCTCACCTACATATGGGTCTTGATACGCGTCGACTCACTTGAACTGGCTCAATTGTCTTTGGTGTTCCCAGAACCAAATTTCTCAGAAATTGTGCTTCTCACATATACCTCCCGTTGTTTACTTCGTTCTGCTTGAGACACGTACAAGGTAGCTCTGCTTTAGAATTACCAAAGGCATTCTTTTGATCTCACCAACTATTTAACCAAGTGTACCTACATGTCTGTTTGTACTTAGTGGTCCAGAATGTCCACAGACAGGAAGCTGTCTTTGATGGGCTGGTGATAGGCCAGTTCCCAATGAGTCCTCCGGTATCCAATCCTTGTGCAATCCCTCCCCTTGAATGTAGACTGGACCTAGTGACTCACTTCTTTTTTTTTTTTTTTTTTCAATTCCAGTATAGTTAGCATATGGTATTATATTAGTTTCAAGTGTACAATAGAGTGATTCAGCAATTCCATACATTACCCAGTGCTCATCACAACAAATTCACCTCTTTCACCCATCCCTCAACCCATCTCCCTTCTAGTAACCATCAGTTTGTTCTCCATAGTTAAGAGTCTGTATCTTGGTTAGTCTCCTTTCTCTGTCTCTCTGTCTCTCTCTCTCTTTCCCTTGCTCATTTGTTTTGTTTCTTAAATTTCACACACGAGTGAAATCATATGGCAACTGTCTTCCTCTGACCGACTTATTTTGCTTAGCGTAATTCTCTCTAGCTACTCCATGTTGCTACAAATGGCAAGATTTCATTCTTTCTTATGGCTAATATTCCATTGTCTATATGTGCCACATCTTCTGTATCCATTCTTCAATCAATGGATACTTTGGCTGCATCCATAGCTTGACTATTATAAAAGTTGCTATAAACATAGGGGTGATTGTATCCCTTTGAACGAGGGTTTTTGTAATTTTGAGGTAAATAGCCAGTACTGAGACCACTGGATCATAGGGTAGTTCTATCTTTAACTTTCTGAGCAAACTCCATACTGTTTTTCAGTGGCCGCACCAGTTTGCATTCCCACCGGCACTGCAAGAAGGTGTCTATTTCTCCACACCCTTGCCAACACTTGTTGTCTCTTGGGTTGTTGAGTTTAGCCATTTTGATAGGACCTAGTAACTCACTTCTGATGAACAGAATATGACAGAAGTACCGGGTGTCATTCCAGAGATCAGGTTATGAGACGTCTGCCCTTTGCAAGGCAGCTCTGTAGACAGACCCACGTAAGTGAGCTGGAAAGTAGAGGCATGACAGGACTGAAGCCCTGGCCGACCTTTTAACTGCAGCATCTCAGAACCACTAAGCCAGAATCCCCAGCTAAGCCACTCCTGGGCAGAAATTGTGAGATGATAAATGTTTATTGTTTCAAGCCTCTTAAACTTTTGAGAGTAATTAGTTACATAGTAAGAGATCACTAATACAGGGTTATCATTTGTGCTTCAGACTGAAGATTGTATGTTGCCTTCTAGAATACATAAAAGCCTAATTTCCACAGGAAATAGTAGTGGAGGGCTCTAGACTTCTTTCTGGTAGACTGAATAGTTAAGTGAAATCACATTTAGTCTCCTATCTGAATGTAATCACCATCAAGGAGGGTTGGTTTTTTTTAAGGATGGCTCAGATATGCCTGGAATTTTCTCTTGGTAACTCTACAATAATTGTGGGAGAAGCACTTTTCTACAGCTACCTTGGGGTCAGGAGAAACAACAACTGTTTAAATAAAGGTTGTCGGCCTCCCCATGCTGCTGTCTAAAAGATAGCTTAAGTAACAGAGCTCTCAACTCAGGGGGGGGGGGGGGGAAATCTAATACCTCCCTGGGGAATAATTTTTCTAAAACTACACACTGGTGTCACATACACACACACATACACACACACACACAAACACACATACACACATTCTGTGTCACACACCTTCAGTCCCAAATAAATACACATTCACCCCTCCATGAAATCAGGAATCCACAAACAAACCAACAAAAAACTGCTCTCGGTTTCTAGGAGCCGGGCACGTCCCGGAAACCCTGGTGCATGGGAGTCCTCTCCTGTTCACCATCAAAATCTCTGGCTAGAAACTACTTTCCCTGGCAGGAGACTAGATTCCTTGCTTGTTCCAGGCCTTGAGAAAAGACTGAATCCAGTCCCGGGGCTCACCACAACTTTACCCCCAGACATGTCATTGCCAAATAACACTCAGGTTTCAAAGGCAAATATTCTTCTCATCTGATGCTCTCCCCAGAGAGGGCCAGCTCTGTCGTGTTACTCTCTGGATGCCATCTCTCAGAACCTTCACGTCCTCGCTTTGGGCCTGCTAGGTTGGTCCTCCCCAGACACGAGCCCAGACAAAACTGTGCGGGGGCTGAAAGTGAGCTGCCAGAACGTGAGCTCTGGAGCCAGACGGAGCTGTGGTAAAGTTCCCGTGGTATAACGTGCCAAGTGCCAGCCGCCAAGGACCAGACCCCCAAAACGTGCTAGGCCAATGTTAGTTACGTCACCATTCCCTTCAGAGAGGTGACCTGCCTCCTCTTTTTCTCCCTCCGCTACCTTCTTTCTAGCTTCTTGCTCTTGACTTCCTGTGCTCCAGAAAAATTCGTTCTCACATCCTCTGGCCAAACTCAAGGGATCAGAACAAGAATTTTAAGTTATGTTTTTCCCAAAGGCATCGACGCAATAACAGCTATCAATTGGGACATTCCCTCCCAGCCATTGGAGGTCATTTACATGTCCCGACGTCTTCAGACTCAGGAGTCAGACCGCCTCTGCTCCAAGTCTGCCTCTTCCAGTAAATACTGTGAGACCTGAAGGAAAGGAATTAGCACACCTACCTTTATACCCTTCTCACCTATAAAATAAAACCATCCTCCCAGTATGGCGACAAAAATAAAGTGAGAAAATCTGGGCAAGTTTCTTAGAGAAGCTCATGGAGTTTTGTGAAGAAAGAGGAGGTCTGAAGAGGTTAGAGTGGGAGAGAGCCAAAGCATAAGAGACTCTTAAAAACTGAGAACAAACTGAGAGTTGATGGGGGGTGGGAGGGTGGGTGATGGGTATTAAGGAGGGCACCTTTTGGGATGAGCACTAGGTGTTGTATGGAAACCAATTTGACAATAAATTTCATATATTGGAAAAAAATAAAATAAAATAAACATTTAAAAAATTTAAAAAGAGAGAGAGAAAAAAAAAAGAAAGAGGAGGTCTGCTGGTGCCATGGCTGTGCCTATGACCTGGCACAAAGCCCAGCACAAAGTGAGCTCTAAATGCTTGTTGCACAAATAAATAGGCACATGCAGGCACTATGACATTTTGTAGGCTTTTTAATACAAAAATATATAAATAAAAACACAGATGATCTACTTGCCTTTAAAAAATAACTAATGCATGAAGTTAGACAGTTTAACCTATTAGACTTCAGGTTTAAGTTTATGTTGAAAGTCCAACCTATAGAATTGATGAAATGAAAAATAAGGGCCGACCGTTCATTCCATTTTTTTCCAGACCTTTGCCCTAAAGGATACCTTCATGGTAAGTTTCTTATAAATGCTTTATGCATACATTATCGACAACCATTGAGATGTGAAGACAAAGACTGAAGCTCTGATGGAAAATTTCCGAAGTCAGAGAGTGCAGAGTAGAAGCAGAGGGTCTGCTATGACCCCTAAGATCAGACAGTGTTGACTCCACAGTGAGTCAGGAATCAAATGACTTTGTTGTTCATTTCAAAAAACAGACTCTGGTGCGGTGTCTGCAATATCATATTTTTCTTGTGCCCACAAGAGACATTGCCAATCAGTTGATAACGGTGAGCTGTGAGTGTTGCAAGGAGCCACATCATGCACTCCAAGAAGGTGGGGCGGTCTACAAAATGAACCTATCTTGGTTCTAGTATCTTTTTGGTCAAAAGGAAAAAAAAGAAGAAGAAGAAGTATGCCTTGTTGATCAGCCCCAGTTTGCATAGATGCTTCATTGGATGGGCTTACTCAGCCTAAGAGGCAAAAAGTCAGGGCAATGTGAGGTCAGTAGCACTGGCATGATGGGTGTTTGGAAAAAAAGTCAACTTCTTTGTTTTGAAAGAGGAACTTGGTGCCATTCAAATGCCCAAAAATAGAATACATCTATCTCTGGGTATACACTGCTCTGTATTTATTAAAGCTTATTATAGATTGGAATAAAGCAAAGACACACAAATGTCAATCTTATATCGAAAAGACGACATGTAGAAATTGACGTTAAAATAAATAAATAACTGTTGTCAAGTGAGAATACCTAAGGGTATTTTATTCAAGGCTTTTATTCAAGGTAAATGCATTTATTCAGATCTAGCTGGTAAAGTTGGCTTTCAACCAGATCCGACATTTACTTTTACGTTGCTTGACTTTCTCTTTAGCTGTAAAATGCTAAATTCCAAATGGCTCAAGACTTCCCATCTTAAGGAGACCTTCGGTCAGTCTCAGATAGAAACTTCTACCACTGAGTTTACAGAGGTTGTCAAAACCAAGAGGTGACTGGAGCCTCCATTCTCACTTGGAGCACCATGTAGAACACCATGGCAAATCTCTTATGTGGCATCATGTTTCCTGCATCAATACTGTAAATTAGAAAAGTGAGCAGCTAGCATCCAAGGGCCTAGATGATAGTCTTCATATAATGAAAATTGATTGGGACTACAATTTTTTTTTTTAAATAAGAGAGTTGACTTTTTTTTTTTTAATACTTTCCTATTTTTTAGCTTTCTGTTGATGGGAGAATAGCTCTTTTTGTTGGTTGGTTGGTTGGTTGGTTTTGGTATTTTTGTTAGGAGGATGCCCTGTATCTGAAGGAAAGCACCTTCGTTCTCGTGGTCAGGGCCGAGGAAGATGGCACCCACCAAAAGTGATCATGGAATAATTCCACAAAAATTCAACCTTGAGGAGTCAATAGGCCACTCCCCCCAAATTCAGAATTGGCCTTCTTTGAATAATCACGGCTGTTCAGAGAACATAGACCGTTTTAAAAGTACTCTTCAATGAAAAGGTAATTTGTGATTACCTTTAGTGTTCTCTGACAGTATTTAGCAACCTGTTTGATGTTTACCTATTTGTTAATCCTTTACTTATTCAGCCTTCAGACATAACATTCAGAAATTCTCACGGTGGAAAAGAAGACACTTTATTCCATAAACATTTGTGCAAAACAAGAAGTTCAGTACTGTGTTACAATACTTTCAGCCATCCAACCACTTTCCCCATCCCACACCCCCGCTGCTGTTTTCCGTCCTGAAGGTTACCTTACAGCAACGCAGTCTCTCAAGGTGTGGGAGAAGCTGGACCGTTTTCAGCTACAATCTTAGCCTCTTTGAAGGTAACTCCAAAGTGAAGGTATTGAAAGTACAGGGAGTTCTTGGAATCCTTCCTAAAGTGTCCTTTGTTTCGTCAATATTTACAAATCTTTGTTTTGCCTAGGTAAACAGAACAATAAAGAGACAACGAAATAATGCGATTAGTGAACTGGGTGTGGGGTAGGAGATTTAGCAACAGCCTTTGTCACACAAACTAGATACTAACTTAACTGGTCATTTAACCTCCGGCGCCTTATAGAATGCAGCATATCTTTTCTTGTAACGATGTTGAACCCGAGGACTTTTGAATTGTTAGCAAATTCCACATGACAGGTAGAGGTTCTACTTACGTTTTTCAATTTTCATCTCTTGCTTTTCAAACTCATTGTTGATGGAGTACTACAGCAGGGTCATGTCAACTATGTGTATTTTTCTACTATCATTTATAAACTGGATTCTCTCAAGAAGTGTACATCGTGCGAGATATTTAAGACAAAAGATGAAGGCTGGAAAGGAAAAAAAAAAAAGGACTACAATTGACTTAGTTCCACGTGCTGTGAGAAATATCAGCTCTCTCTTCCTGCTACTAAGAAAATAGCAAGTCATGGAGGAAGGCTGGGTAGATGAATCAGCAATGACATTTTGGCTCCAGCTCTTAAAAAGTTGTGTGACCATAAACAAGTCACTTAACCTCTCTGTACTAGTTTTCCATTGCTGCTATATAACAAGTTAACACGGACTTAAGAACTGAAACAGTATAGATCTATTACCTTGCAGCTCTGGTCTCTGGCGAGACCCAGGCTAAAATTAAATTGTTGACAAGGCTGTGTTCATACTGGAAGCCCTAGAGAAGACTCTGTTTCCTTCTCTTTCCCAGCTCCTGGGATCGCATTTTTTCCTTGTAGTCTCTTCTTTGACTCTGAAGCCGGTGACTTTCCTCTTTGTCAAATTTCTCTGTAACCCAGGCAGGAAAGGTTTTGCATCTAAGGAGTCATGTGATTAGATTGGACCCACCCAGATAACCCCCAAACAATCTCCCCCCTCTCAGGTCTAAATCGTACTTACGGCTGCAAAGTCCTTTTGGCTATATAAGGTAAAACATATTTCCAGGTTCTGGAGATTAGTGTGGACATCTTTGGGAGCCATTATCTGGCCTAACCCTCTACCTTAGCTTCAGTTTCCTATCTGTAAAACTTGTAGGTCGTTGTAGGTCTAGTACAAGCCACACTGATAGGGCCTAAAACCCTGTCTAGAAGGAGGCCTTGATAAGAAGTGGTTAAGATAATGAGGAGGAGGAGATGAAACAAACAATAAGGATAGACTATTATCAAATGGGAAAGAAAAACCTAAAATCATAGGAGTGAAAATGTATGGAAAGAAGAGCAATCCGCAGGCTACTCAGAAAACGGGAAAGTATTGTGAAAACTGAAATTAGAATTTAAGATGCTTTCACTTGATAAGAAACAGTGAAAGATCCTAGTCCCTTTGTTTATCCCTCTGAAACGACAGCAAAAAAAAAAAAAAAAAAAAAACGAAAGAAAGAAAGAAAGAAAGAAAGAAAGAAAGAAAGAAAAGAAAAAGTTAAGAAGACAAATTCAAAGATTATGCTATGGGAAATGTTTATGGTTTCAAAACAAAAAACTTTCTTTGGGATCTAGTCAAGGAAGAGACAATCTTCTCAGGCATTTGTGATAGGCAGGCAAAAAAGAGAGAAGAAAAGAAATAATTTTGGCATCATAAAAATGCCCATGTTTCAATCCATAGCTGAAAACTTATACACAGTAGACTACTCCAAGAAAGAAATGACTTTTCAAATGAAAGTGACTTGGAAAAGATCAGAGAAGGTGAAGGAAGGCAAGGGAAAAAAGAAACAGACAACTTTTAACTAATCTTCAAAGAAAATAAAATCTTGCCTTTCTTCTGATACTATAACTTGTATTAAAGTGTATTTTACCCGCAGATCTTGATGATTTTCAACCTCATTTACTCCCTTTTTCTCTCCACCAATACGTCTTATTTGACTCTAAGTTCAATACCAACGCTTTTCGAGGAATTTTTAAAAGCTAAACCACTCGCATAATTTAAACTGCTCACCACAATTTATGTATTTAAGGTGTTACAGGAACAGCTTTCCTATTTCCTGAAAGCTAAAGTCCCTAAAGAAGTATGTAAGCAGATCCTTATCACTCCCGGGCATTACCATCAACATGAAAATGAAGTTGCACAGGACAAGGATTCAAGAACAGACTTGACATTTACCTAACAATCAAGTCAATTCTAAAACATTCTCCTATACATTATCAAATATAAAACAAATGTTGACGTAGCATCTAAACAAAGTTTAAAATAGATAAATATAAACAATGGCAGGGCACCTGGCCGCTCAGTCAGTTAAGCCTCCCACTTCGGCTCAGGTCACCATCTCACGGTTCATGAGTTCAAGTCCCACATGGGGCTCTGTGCTGACAGCTCAGAGCCTGGCGACTTCTTTGGATTCTGTGTCTCCCTGACTCTCTGCCCCTCCCCCACTCACACTCTGTCTCTCTCTGTTCTCAAAAATAAATAAAAATGTTAAAAAAAATTTTAATGTAAACAATGGCAAATGATGACAAAGCATTGTATTATAATAGATTGAGTCACATTAGTTTATCTTTATGAACTTACTATAACGAAGTTCTATAAAAATGTGTTCTCAAAGCTAGTTGGACCATAAAAGTTTCAGTCAGACTAGTTACTGTGACTGTCACATGGGTCAAATCAACTAATCTGACTGCTTTAAAACCAAAACATTTGTTTTGCTTCGTTTCTACCAAATTCAGTGAAATTTAAATTTAGGTAGGTGTGTGGAAAAAGTTGAACTGTAATTTGTATGTTTCAACATCAAGTTCATGTATTCAAAACATAGCAGACTTCCTCAATACAGAAGGCAAGAGTAGGGTAAGGTCTATGATTAGGAGGTGCCTGCCTCAAGTGGTCACCTGATGACTCAAACATCCACCTGCCACATGTGAAGAGTGGGACGTGATTCCCTGAAAACTGCTAAGAAAAGCACATTCAACACCAGGGAATAGGTTCAATTCATATTTTAAACAATATGGATTCCAGGGGAACCTGGGTGGCTCAGTCAGTTGTGCCTCTGACTTCGGCTCAGGTCATGATCTCTCACTCTGTGAGTTCAAGCCCCGCGTCGGGCTCTGTGCTGACAGCTCGGAGCCTGGAGCCCGCTTCGGATTCTGTGTCTCCCTCTCTCTTCCCCTCCCCTGCTTGTGCTCTGTCTCTCTCTAGCTCTTAAAAGTGAATAAATGTAAGAAAAAAATTTTTTGAATATGGATTCCAGAAGGCAAGCGGTTGAGGAGTGCACTGTTTCTGTAAGTCACACAATAGTACAGTTGAAATAACAAAGGAAACCATGAGACAATCCAGTGATTTCAATTACTTTACCGTCTGAGTCATTCTGGCCACATAGCAGTCTGAATGATGTCAGGGCACCTGGCATCCAGCTGGCTTTGAAACCTGTGCCTGGATGAAGATGCTTCTACTGATTGATTTCAATGCTGGCCCTTTGACAGAGGCAGACCAATAATACGAAACACCTAAGTGCATTTGACAGTAAGTGTATTAGTTGTAAAAACGTATCTTTTTGTTGTTGACAAGTGGTGGATGTCACGGAGTGGAAGGCACTAAGTCAGCACAATGTCATCGCCAATCAAAGACCCACAACTATAAATAAACACATCGATGAAGAAATATTTGTCAGGCACCTCTGAAGCTCTCAAAGCCTTTGCCCATACAGAGCCTATGTCTTGTTTCATAAAAATCATCCAAAACAATCTGAACAGCAATGTTAAGATAATGCTCGGGAAATGGACGCATACGGGGGAACAGCGACAATTCAAAAAAGGCTGACATAGGGGTGACCTGATGTCTTCAGGGAAGTCCGCAGAGAAGGTGAAGCCTGAGGACGTGGCAGAATTCCCACAGGTGGAATAAGAAAGGCTTTAGAGTCAAGAATGGAAGGGAAGGTATAAATGAGTGTGCTGGGTAAGTAAAGAAATAACGAAGGAGTAAATCAGCCCAGATACAGTGCAGGCTTTGTGTAGAAGAGCTAGGGAGATAAGCTTGAATATATAAAGAATTGTCTTTCTACTCTGCTAGTTCATTCTGATGCAACTGACTGTGAAATCACACTTCCAAGAACCAAGGTGCCCTCTCTCTCAGAACCTCTGTCTTGGAGTTGAAACGGACCCCGAGACCAACAAAAATTCTTATTACTTGCCTTTGCTGAAGGGATGGAAGTGAACAAGCATAACGGAAGATTTGTCCTAAGAGAAAGGTTTTTTATTACCAACTTTCTTAGATGTGTGGTAGCGTGGTTGTGTAGGAAAATGTTCTTATGCCTGAAAGATGCATGCTGAGGTATTTCGGGGTGACGGGTTATGATGTCTTCCATTTACTTTCAGATGGTTCAACAAAAAAGTGTATGTGTAGGGGTGCCTGGGTGGCTAAGTACAGCTGAGCATCCAACTTCGGCTCAGGTCATGATCTCATGGTTCGTGGGTTTGAGCCCCACATCGGGCTCTGTGCTGACAGCTCAGAGTCTGGAGCCTGTTTCAGATTCTCTCCCTCTCTCTCTCTCTCTCTCTGCCCCTCCCCCACTTATGGTCGTGCTCTCTCTGTCAAAATAAATAAATAAACATTGAAAACTATACGTATGCAATGGATATTATTAGTAATTATTAGCAATTGATGAATATTAACAATTGGTGAACCTAGGCAAAGAGTACATCGATGTTTATTGTACTATGATCTCAACTTTAACGTGGATTTCAAAATCCTCAGCAAGTTAAAGTGTAGTCCTTCCACCTTGTGAAGGAGAGGAGACACGGCAAGTCAATTCTGGAAATTCAATTATATGCAAAAGATAGATAGATAAAAGTAAATAAAATTCTCTTACACTTCATACAATGAGAATATTTTACAACTTTCTTGAGTTATAAAAATTTTAAGAAGAAAATGCAGACTATATTTTACACAGTAGCTGCCATTTTTGAGTTCCTATCTACGGTATTCTGGGAATTTTCTATTCATTAGCCTCATTAGTCTTCTCAGTTGCCAGGCCAGATAGCCATTATTACTCCTCTTCTGCAGAGAAAGAGACCGGGAGTCAAAGAAGTTAAATAACTTGCTCAAAATCACACAGCTTTCTCTGGCGGGACTAGAATTCAAACCAAGTTTTCAGTGACTCCCAAGTCCTTTCTTGTTCCACCTTGTGCCCCTGCCCCACAGGTTCTAAAAAGGTAGCAAAGGCATTACTTGGCGTTTTAGGTTGTCACGTGCAACGGATGAACGTCTGTGTCCCCCTCCAAATTCATAGGTCGAAAGCCTCACTCCTAACATGATGGCATTAGAAGAAGGGGCCTTTAGGAGGTGATTGGTGATGAGGGAACAGCCTCATGAATGGCACTGGTGCCTTTATAAAAGAGGCTTCAGAGAGTTTCCTTGTCCCCTTCCAGCATGTGAGGACACAGTGAGAACTGGAACCAGGAAGTGAGTCCTGACCAGTCATGGACTCTGCCAGCACCTCGATCTTAGACTTCCCAGCCTCCAGAACTGTGAGAAATAAACTTCTGTTGTTTATAAGCTACCCAGTCTGTGGTATTTCTGTAACAGCAGCTAAAACAGACTAAGATGCCCTGTTTAACCAATGACCGATCTTTCAGCAAAGCTTGAAGCGGAGAGTGCCTGGAAGGAGTAAGATTCTGCGGAAGGACGGATGTCAGTGAAGATTATGATGGAGGTGGTTGCAAGAAGGCATATAGAAGAGAAAATCCTAAGAGTTACCATGAAGAAAGAGCTATTAAGTTTTGCCTTGCAATAATTCTGTAACACCTAAATCTAACAACAGACTTACAGAACGCACGGTGTGTGAGTTGCTCTCAGAAACCGAAGCAGTAAGTATACTTGATATAAAAACAATTATACAGCATGGCAATTGACTGCAGCAAAATAACGCTTGGCATGGAAAAGAAGACAAAAGAAAATCAACGATTCAGAGACAGTCTGAGGAACTAGAAGTCAATATAATAGGGAAAAAATACCACCAGTAGAGAGTCTACGTAAGTGTTAAATAAAGACTGGCGTCTAGAAGTAACTGAAAAGACAACCTAAAAAGTTGAATCAGCCGGCTGGACAGGCAGACCCCACCTACAGACAAACCCCTGGGGCACACTAGCGCCGCTTTAGGGGGAAGCAGACACCTTCTCCACCCTCATACAGGAGAAAAGGGAGACCTTGCTGCTACTTGGAGCTCCGGTCTTGCAGAGTCTGCTTCTTCCGCTTGCCTAGTGACTCCAAAGCTGACTGGGGATGTTTACTACAAAAAGAATTCCCTCATCCGGCTGACTTTTATGAGCATCTACTGTGTTTTTACTGGTGGTAGTATCCAGACCTGCTATAGAAATTGTGGGTCCCGATGCAAAATGAAAGTGTCGAGGGGAGAAGAGGACCTTTTTTTCAATAATCATTACGAATATCAAAATGATAGGGGCGCCTGGGTGGCTCAGTCGGGTAAGCATCCGGCTTTGGCTCAGGTCATGATCTCCTGGCTGGTGAGTTCGAGCCCCGCATCGGGCTCTGTGCTGACAGCTCAGACTGGAGCCTGCTTCGGATTCTGTGACTCCCTCTCTCTCTGTCCCTCCCCTGGGCTCATGTCTCTCTCTGTCTCTCAAAAAATAAGTAAACGTTAAAAAAAAATTTTTTTTTTTTAAAAAGAATATCAAGTGATGGGGTGCCTGGGTGACTCGGGTTAAGCGTCTGACTTCGGCTCAGGTCATGATCTCACGGTTTGTGAGTTCAAGCCCCGCATCGGGCTCTGTGCTGATAGCTTGGAGCCAGGAGCCTGCTTCAGATTCTGTGTGTCCCTCTATCTCTGCCCACCCCCTCTCAAAAATAAACTTTTAAAAGAAAAAAAAAAAGAATATCAAAATGACAACACTAGAGCTTTAAACCAAGCACAGTGACCTTCCAAGTACAGGGCTCTGTGTGACTGCACCAAGCACAGTGACCTTCCAAGTACAGGGCTCTGTGTGATTGCACAGACAGTATGCCCATGAGGCTGGCCCTCCATAGGTTCTCTCCTCAAAGACCACACAGCTTGCTTGTCACCAGTTTGCATAGTCTCATAAATCCTAGTCCCAGGGTCCCTCATGCACCATGCGTAGATCTGCAGTCGTGATCCCTGGCCTGGATTTAGGGTAACCCTTAGGTTCTATTCTCTGAAATTTCTCAGATTCTTCTGCTTCTCTCCCTCAACACTGCTATTCCAATTCCAACCACCATCCTCTCTTTCTGGATACTACAACAACTTCTCTTTTGTCTCCCCATCTTATCCATTATCTATACTGCCTGCCAGAAGAATCCTTAAAGAGCTCATTTGATCTCATCACTCCCCTGCTTAAATTCCTCAAAGAGCTCATCATCCTCTTATGATGAAGTCCAAACTCTCTAACATTGCTTTCAAGGTCCACGTGACCTACCTCACATGACTTCTACAGGAATATTTCTTGCCCCACTCACCTCTCCCACTTCCATGTACCAGCCCCACTGTTCATTCACCTTTTGTCCCACCTGGCAATCTTTCCCTCCATTTTGTACTTAGATAGTATTTCTTCTAGAAGGGTTTTTTTTTTTTTTTTTTGAAAGCCCATTTTGACTCTTTCTTCCAGCATAATCTTTTTTTTTTTTAATTTTATTTATTTATTTTGAGATAAAGTGCAAGTTGGGAAGGGGCAGAGAGAGACACAGAGAGAGAGAGAATCCCAAGCCCTGACATGGGCTTGATCTCATGAACTGTGAGATCATGACCTGAGCTGAAACCAAGAGTCAGATGCTTAGCTGACTGAGTCACCCAGGCTCCCCCAGTCCAATCATTATAAGGTAACTCGATTATGTGTTCCAATGGTTCTTATCACAAAGGTTGCACTTGCCTGTTTATTAATCTGCATCAGTAGTTTTACAGTAAGACCTACAAAGACTTTCTTAGTCATCTTCGACTTCGAACATGTAGTCTGACTTCTGATAAATAAAAGGAACTTGAATATTTGTTCAATAAATGAAGATCCATACATCAAAAATCTCCATCTAATGTACAACTACATTTCTTAAATCTTTGTGAAAATATGATTCACTAGTAAGAAAAAAAAAAAAAAAGAGACACACAGAGAAAGAAATAGTAACTTTTCTGAGTTCATATGTCCCCCAAAATTCCACCTATGGACTTTTGTACCATTTGACCTCACTGGGTTTTATACCATTTGGCCTCTTCTTGGCTTGTCCACCATGGAGACTGAGCTCAGACAACAGCCAACAAATTAGCAGTTCATGCATATGATTCTCAATCTAATGATTTGAGTATTTATCTGATGACCAATCACATCCATTCAAATATTTCTTCCTCCTAAGTTAATCATTAATTTTTCAAGGAACCTAGTAAGGTGCTTAAAATTTTTCTTCGGAAAAATCAGTCAATAATATAGAGTTTGTTCATGTATTTAATAAATATTGACTAGACACAGACTATGTGCTCAACTTTATGCTAGAAAATAAAGTAATGAACAAGGCAGACACTCCCTTTGCAAGGAGATAAAAACTTTAAATAAGGGTTACTGAAAAAAAAAAAACAAGAAACAAATGTTATTACTATGGTTTTCAACAGCCAATGCTCCAACTTTCACAAGGGTGAACTATCAGCCGAGGAGGTGATTTTCAGGATAGACTTATAAATATCAGACACTGAGACAACATAGTTATTAGGAGAGGAAACATAGCAGCTGAAGTTGAAGGCATGGCAGTTGGAGTATCTTCATTGAAGATGATGAAAGAAATCATATAGGCTTGTAATTGGCAATTGCTATTTCCCTAGGGATTGCAAAACGTCTGGATAAAGAGATGTTAATGTTTATTTTCCAATACCTTTTTACATTCCCTCATTTAATCATCACAGACTCCCTGGAGGTATTTAGAACAAACATACTTGTAATACCCGTTGTAGAGTTTAGGGAATTAAGGCACACAGGAATCAATTGACTTTTCTTCATTTTATAAGTTAGTGGCGGAATAAGAATTAGAATCCACATCTCTAGTACATTACTCTGGATTTTATGCCAATATAGAAACAAAAGTGATTAGATGAGCTGCACAGGGTCTGGTTTAAGAATACAGCCGTATTCTCGTATGCCATGACCCTGGTTCATACGTCTTTTACAAAGCCGTAGAAAAATGCAGCTGGGCAAACGTAGCTAATTTGTTTATCCACAATAAGTGCTCTCTTCCAATTCTTTGTTGGTTTTATTATAGATTCTTATTACTGCCCTTAGAAGATACCTTTTATTCTGGAAACGATTTTATAAATTTTATTGAAGTTCTTAGGATAGAACACTCACAATCTCTCTGGGATTACTTATTATTTCCAGCATTAGCCATGAGTCTTTCATACAAATGCTTGTGTAGATCTCCGTATCACTAGAGAAGTTGAAAGACCCCTCTGTTGACTGATGGAGTTACAAAAAATGGCCAAATATATGTGCTACCGTAGATTATTTTGCTTCCTTCAGAAGTGGAGCGTGCTGCCAACATGGCTGCCTCTCTTCCCTTCAGGACAACTTCCTTCCTTCCCTAGGAGACAACTGCCGTATGCCAGACACAGGGTCAGGATTTGTGAGGAACACCCCCAATAAGTTCAGTGTTGGTCCCAGAAGAGTTTTCAGATGGGTAAGGAAGCCTTCACATGAAGCAAGCACCTGTGACATTGATCACTCCTTCCCCATACATTTCTGTGGGCCCACTGTATACTTGCTCATTGCTAAGTGCTGAGGATAAAAAAATGATCTAGACATTTTCCCTATGCCATAGCAGGAAAAACTCTGAAAGCCTTACAGTTGGAATTTACAAGCAGTTCTGCTTTTGTGACATTATCTCATCCAGCCCTTATAATCACTGTGAAGTATCATCATCCCATTTCATGGTCGAGAAACCTGAGATTCAGAGAAGATAAATCACTTTCCCAAGATCACAAAAGTGATCATAAAATAATGGCCACGTCAAGACTTAAACTAAACAGATCTTTAGACCCAGGGTCTCTCCATAATTCTCTCCATAATTGTGTTGAGGAGGTTTATTCTAATAATTATACCTTAATGACATTTTATGTAAATAAACCCTTAAAGATGAAAACAGATTTTTGATTATTTAGAAGCGTTATCTTATGCTAGAAAGACAACAAAAATCAGAGAGACATTCAGTTCTCAGGTAACATAAAATTGGGGAAGTGAGTCAGAGCCAAAGTGTTTGTTTAGTTAAAAGGTGAGTAAAATGAGCACATTTTTAAAATACTTTCCCCCTAATTCACTACCATGCCTTCTGCAGGACTCAATGGCAAACAGTAAATTAAAAGAACTGTGCTGAATTTTGATTATAAAATATTCTCATTTTATTGTTTCTCTCACATGAGACCCTTCCTATAAAGACCTCAATAAGTAGCCTGGCAGGTGGCTCTAGGAAATACAAAGGCGAAACAAGCAAGCATTTGTTTCTCAAGAATCAAGAACATTTCTTACTTATCAATATCCGTTTCCTCTTTCTATATTCAGCCGCTGATATTTACAACAGTTTTAAAAAAATGAACGACTAATGAAAAAGCATTAAGACATTTTTCTAATGCAGCTTTAGGCACGCACACGTCCAGTGAACTTACGGTTTACTATCCGTTTTCTTTCGCTTTTTTCAATAGGCACCTTGCTGAGCACTAAGTAAGTTAAGACAAGCATCTCAATTAGATTGAAGCAAACTAAATTTATTCCCAAGAAAGGAGTTAAATACTATTAAGTAAAATCAGTAGCAGTGAATTTCACATTATCATGTATATAATGCTAGTCTATGTAATTACTGCCATTTGTTCAAAGTACTCACTATATTTTCAAACAATGAATGCTCAATGCACTTTGACTAAATACTCATGACTTAAGGGTCATGGTCATTCCTGAACAGAGAGGAAATCAGAGTATACCGAACTGATTGTTCTTTCCAAAATAGTTTAGACAAAGTAGGGCCCCTCATCCCATCAGGAAAGAGGGTACTGTCTCTCTAAGAAGCAAAAATTTATGCCCTGGGATAGTGTTTCCTCTAGATCTCCCTATTTGCCATTCTTCTACCCCAAATGAGAGCCAAGAAGCGAGTCTGAGACTGATGTCAGCAGCACCCAATCAGAACCAATCCTCCTGGTGGTAGTCTGTAACACATAAAAACTCTAAACTCATTGGCTCCCTTCTCTTAAACATCAACAATGCTTCATCTGATTTTCTATTCTCTACCTTTACATCAAGCCTGGATTAGAAGAGATGACTGGAGACTCTGGAAATGAAAAGTTTGCTTATGTTAGCCATTATGCAATTCTATACCTCCAACCTGCTCTGTGGAACTAACACATTTCAATCAAATGTTCATCTGGGCTTTATAATAATTGCATTCAATATACTCTGGAAAAATGCAAAGAACCTTTGTCATTTTTCTTAACATAACCTAATTGATCAGCATAAGCTATTATCATCTGAGTCAATGGTTACACATATTACATCATCTCAAACTAAGGACAGATCTTCACATTTATTCAATATTTACTCAATAAACATTTGAGTGACTACTGGGTGCCAGGTCCACCTTGAATTGGCTCTGAGGTTTTGGTTGTGAGTCACTGTCTATTGCTCCCAAAGAGCTCATAACCAAGTGAAGAACACAGATGTGCAAGGACATAGCTATGATTCAAGGTGGTGGGTACCTCTGAGCTATACCCAAAGTGGACTGACCAAAAAGAGCAACCGTCTCTAAACAGGCACATTGGAAAACGTTTCTTAGAGGAGCTAAGGTTTTAAAGATGGAAAGGAGTTCACAAGGCCAGAGAAAAGGGTAACCACACAGAGATCTCAGCAGCATGACCAAAGCTGTGGATGTGAGAGAGAGGGTGGTATGTTTAGGGACCCCTATCTTCCACTCTGTAGTGTTTTAGCATCTATTATCTAGAACAACAATAAACATGGCTGTGGCTACATGAGGCAAGTGTTTCCAACTGCACTGTGTTCTTTGGCTCAAAATGCCAGTCCCCATCTGTTTTATTTGTCTAGAGTACACAAAGGACATGAAAGATAAGGTGGGAACTTGTCCGGGTGAGGCCATTAACTATCCAAACAAGGTCTTTGTCTAGAAGCCTCCCTACAGTATTGCAGAAAAAGGGGGTTGAAACAAAGGTTTAATAAAAGAAAGAAAAAAAGAAACAAAAAAGGAAATTATTTGTCTTCTAGGACCCAACATCAACTCAGGTAAAACAATTAATTTTATCCCAATATATGTGTATTTTTTTTCTGTTGTCAACCACAACTCTTGAACACAACTCTCTCAGAAATAATAATATATACTTCATTTATTATTGTGGATAAAAATATGAAATAGACCATAAGCCAACAAAACCTTTGTAATCTACTTCTTTTCTTTCTCCTCACTGATCATACACAAGAAGGAAGTGGTTCATATTGGTTTGCCCTTGTTAAAGGAAATAATAACTTTAGCCTAAAATATCTAATGAGAACTACATATATCAGTTAAGTACCAGGAAATTAGAGTACAATTAATTTAGATCCAGTGGTTACATGAATAAAAATTGAAATGAATATAATGTTTTTCTTTTTCTACTTTATTTTCTACTCTCAGGAGGGGTATAGAATAGCATGGCATTTGGAAATTAAATCTTAGTTCTGCCACTGTGTAGTCTATAAGCTCAAGCAAGTCACTTCACCTCTGTAAGTAGATTTCATCTTCTGTAAATAGGCTTAATAACATATTCAATGCACAGGTAAATCATACAAGGCCATGGCCCCAGAACTCACTGATGAGTCTAGACTCTAAACTCTGATGAGAAGTGACATTGACATTAATTTCTTTAAATCCTTTGTCAGGAGCATGCTAGCAATTGTTAATATAAATACATATACAGGGTGCTAAAGGGATGCAAATTCTGGACACTTAATTTAGGAGAGAGAGGGCAAAGTTAGATAGATAGAGAAGGGTAGATATAGATATGAAAACAACTGTGAAAAGACCTGAGTGCCTGCCAGTCTGGCCAATTCTGAAAACTTCAGGTCATTCATTGATCCATCCATCCATCCATCCATCCATCCATCCATTCATCCATTTACTCAACATTCATTACATGATAATGAATTACTCAACATCCAGTTTATTCAACATATACATATTAAGACATAGTATATAGAAGGCATTTTTATATCCAGAAGATATAACATGTTCCCAAGAGACTTGTGGTCTAGTAGGGAAGCTGGGCAATTAAAAATCCATGTAATCCTCCCTGATGAACATGGATGCAAAAATCCTCAACAAGATACTAGCCAACTGGATCCAACAATATATTAAAAGAATTATTCACCACAGCCAAGTGGGATTTATGCCTGGGATGCAGGGCTGGTTCAATATCTGCAAAACATCAATGTAATACATCACATCAATAAAAGAAAGGACAAGAACCACACGATCCTCTCAACAGATGCAGAGAAAGCATTTGACAAAATACAGCATCCTTTCTTGATAGAAACCCTCAAGAAAGTAGGGATAGAAGGATCATACCTCAAGATCATAAAAGCTATATATGAAAGACCCCCACTCCTAATTTCGTATCCCCCTCAATGGGGAAAAACTGAGAGCTTTCCCCCTAAGGTCAGGAACAAGACAGGGATGACCACTCTTGTCACTATTATTCAACACAGTACTGGAACTCCCGGCCTCAATGATCAGACAACACAAAGGAATAAAGACATACAAATTGGTAAGGAGAAAGTCAAACTTTCACTCTGCAGACGACATACTTTATATGGAAAACCCCAATGATTCTACCAAAAAACTGCTAGAACTGATCCATGAATTCAACAAAGTCACAGGATATAAAATCAATGCACAGAAATCGGTTGCATTTCTATACACCAATAATGAAGCAACACAAAGAGAAATCAAGGAATCTATCCCATTTACAGTTGCACCAAAAACGACAAAATACCTAGGAATAAACCTAACCAAAGAGGTGAAAAATCTATACACTGAAAACTATAGAAAGCTTATAAATAAATTGAAGAAGACACAAAAAAATGGAAAAAGATTCCATGCTCATGGATTGGAAGAACAAATATTGTTAAAATGTCGATACTACCCAAAGCAATCTACGTATTCAATGCAATCCCCATCAAAATAACATGAGCGTTCTTCACAGCGCTAGAACAAACAATCCTAAAATTTATATGGAACCAGAAGAGACCCCAAACAGCCAAAGCAATCCTGAAAAAGAAAACCAAACCTGGAGGCATCACAATCCCAGACTTCAAGATGTATTACAAAGCTGTAATCATCAAGACAGTATGGTACTGGCACAAAAACAGACACTTAGATCAATGGAACAGAATAGAGAACCCAGAAATGGACCCACAAATATATGCCAACTAATCTTTGACAAAGGAGGAAAGAATATCCAATGGAATAAAGACAGTCTTTTCAGCAAGTGGTGCTGGGAAAACTGGACAGTGACATGCAGAAGAATGAACTTGGACCACTTGCTTACACCATACACAAAAATAAACTGAAGATGGATGAAAGACCTCAATGTAAGACAGGAAGCCATCAAAATCCTCGAGGAGAAAGCAAAGTTGCTCTTTGTAGGTGGCAGCAACTTCTTACTCAACACGTTTCTGGAGGCAAGGGAAATAAAAGCAAAAATGAACTATTGGGACCTCATCAAGATAAAAAGCACAGTGAAGGAAACAACCAGCAAAATTAAAAGGCAACCAATAGAATGGAGGAAGATATTTGCAAATGACATATCAGATAAAGCATTAGTATCCAAAATCTATAAAGAACTTATCAAACTCAACACCCAAAAACCAAATAATCCAGTGAAGAAATGGGCAAAAGACATGAATAGACACTTCTCCAAAGAAGACATCCCGATGGCTAACCGACACATGAAAAAATACTCAACATCACTCATCATCAAGGTAATATAAATCAAAACCACAATGAGATACCACCTTACACCTGTCAGAATGGTTAAAATTAACAACTCAGGCAACAACAGATGTTGGCAAAGATGCGGAGAAAGAGGATCTCTTTTGCACTGCTGGTGGGAATGCAAACTGGTGCAGCACTCTGGAAAACAGTATGGAGTTCCCTCAAAAAGTTAAAAATAGGGGCGCCTGGGTGGCTCAGTGGGTTAAGTGTCCGACTCCGGTTCAGGTCATGATCTCACAGTTTGTGAGTTTGAGCCCCGCCTCAAGCTCTGTGCTGACAGCTCAGAGCCTGGAGCCTGTTTCGGATTCTGTGTCTCCCTCTCTCTCTCTACTCCTCCCCCACTCATTCTCTCTCTCTCTCTCTCTCTCTCTCAAAAATAAATAAACATTAAAAGAAATTTTAAGTTAAAAATAGAATTACCCCACAACCCAGCAATTGCACTGCTAGATATTTATCCAATGGATACAGGTGTGCTGTTTTGAAGGGGCACATGCACCCCAATGTTTATAGCAGCGCTATCAACAATACCCAAAGTACAGAAAGAGCTCAAATGTCCATTGACAGATGAATGGATAAAGAAGATACAATGGAGTATTACTCAGTGATCAAAAAGAATGAAACTTGCAACAACGTGGATGGGGCTAGAGTGTATTATACTACGAGAAATTAGTCAGAGAAAGACAGATATCCTATGGCTCCATTCATATGTGGAATTTAAGACATAAAACAGATGAACATAAGGGAAGGGAAGCAAACATAACATAAAAACAGAGAGGGGGACAAAACATAAGAGACTCTTAAATATAGAGAACAAATTGAGGGTTGCTGGAGGGGCTGTGGGAGGGGGAATGGGCTAAATGGGTAAGGAGCATTAAGGAAGACACTTGTTGGGATGAGCACTGGGTGTTATACATAGGGAATGAATCACTGGAATTACTCCTGAAATCATTATTGCACAATATGCTAACAAACTTGGATGTAAATTAAAAAATAAAAATTTTGTTGTAAAAATTCCATGCAATCCGTATGTCAATGGGAAGCACAGAGGGGGGAAAAAGGTCATTTAACCCAGTTTGGCTCATCAGGATGCCTTCCCAGAGGAGGTAAAGCCTGAGCTGACTTTGAAGGAAGTCTAGGGGCTAATCAGATGAATCAGAGAATGAGAAGAGGCTAGGGAGTGAGAACCAGATGTGGGAAGGTATAGAAAGTAAGAAACTTTCAAGAAAACCCAAGTGTGATTTGTAGTGGGGAGTAGTAGGAGTTAACTGTGAAGAGATAGTAGAGAGCCTGACCAGGAAGCACTCCACCTACCACCCTATGGAGGCAGACCTGACTGTGAACTTGGCAGGGAGCCACTGAAGGATTTAAGTTTGGCCCAGCCAAGATTAGATCTGCATTTTGAAAACTTTATTTGGCTATGAGCGGATCAGAGAAATTGTGACCCAGTCGACATATGATGAAGCCATGAGCACAGATGGAAGAAATGCCTTTGAGAACATTTTAGGGAGTTGAATCAATAGCACTTTGTGAAGAGTTGTATCATGGAGTTGAATTATAGAGAGAAAAGGATTTAAGATGACTCTAAGCTTCTGGGTAAGGCAAGCAGGAAAAAATAAAGGAATGCCTAATGCTTGTTAAATGTTTTCTACGTACCAGGCATTGTGCAAGTTGTACATATTCATGACCTTATTTAAGCTTCATGATAACACCGGGACACAGGTATTACCGTCTCAACTTCAGATGAAAAATACAGAGCCAGAGATGTAATTTTCACAAGAGCACACAAAGCAGCAAACATAAGTTTGGAGCTAAGTATGTCTAACTGCCTTACCTATCAGACAATATGGTACCACCAACACCACCATGGGTGGATGGGTCCTGTCACTAAGACAGCAAATTCAGGATGAAGAGCAGGTTTGAGAGGCAACCCAATATGGAAGGATTGACGAAAGATGAATACCCATGAGGTGAAGAGGTAAACAAACACTGAATGTCAACACAGGAGCCTGGGGACTGAGTGCGTGATCAACAGCATTGAAAACTTACGAACAGACAAGATACTGATTGGCAGTGCTTGCTGGATTTAGTGACGGGAAGTTTGGTGGTTTATAACCTTGAAAATAATAATTCGGGGAAGGTAACAGGGATAAAACCATATGTGATAGTTGGGAAATGACTACGCAGAAAAGCACTAAATCCAAGTGGAAACTATAAGTGCTGAGGGGGTGAAAAAGAATGAATGATTTCCAGGGGGTGAGCCCAATCAGGGAAGGCTGCCTGCTGGACTTTCCTGGGAAGCATAGATTTATGGCATCTTGACCCCTCAATAAGGTGTTGACATTAATCTTAAAGGTAATGTTGGAAGGTTGCTGGTTCCATACAACTAAGGAACTCCAAATATGTCAGACATGACAAACTTATCCCAAGAAGCTATTGCAAAATATTGGCCCCAAAATCTTCCTCCTCAACTCTGATATGCTTTATACTTCATGGAATCCCAGGGAAGAAATGTGTGATTCCAGTTCACAATCTGTGTGGTGAGAATCAAAAATAAAGTAAAATAAAATAAAATGCTGATTATAGAGAAAGGAAAATGTATTTAATTGCACGCGTATGTGTATATACATTTACGTATATACACATCTGCTTATTCCCTTAGTTCACAGGTGACATTCCTGCAAATAAGTATCACTTTAACACTTCAAACCTCCTGTGTTATTTGGATTTCTAAAGCTTTGAGTTTTCTAAGCTCTGCCCAAACTACCAGGCACACACAAAGAAGAAGGTTGTGTGACAAATAATATTGCTTTTGGTTCTTTTATAAATATCTATGAAGGGACTGCTTTATAACAAAACACAAAAAGGCTTACCTTTTAACCATAAAAATGTCAAATAGGCTTATAAATAAGGATGACAAGCTTATCTACTAAGACCTTAAATTGTGAAGGATACAATAATATTCAAATATTTCAAACATTTTGTTCAGAAATTAAGCTTTAGAAAGTGTGGCATCTTTGAAAACTGTTGTTGGTAATATATTTTAAAATAGCTCTAATTTTAGGGGTGCCTGGGTGGCTCAGTCGGTTGAGTGTCCGACTTCGGCTCAGAAGTCGCTTCAACTTGTAGGTGACTGTCTTCATGTATGTATCCTCTCATGACAGAGAACAGAGAGAGGAAGTAAGATCTCTTATACAGGGCACTAATTCCATTCACAAGGGCTCCTTTCTCATGACCCAATCACCTTCCAAAGGTTCCCACCTCCTAACACCTTCATTTTGCAGACTAGAATTTCCACGTATAAATTTGGGGGAATACAAACATTCAGTTCATAACACCCTACGTTATTTTTACTTTATTTAAATGACTTTAAAAAGTGGCCTAAAACCCCTAAGGGCCCAGCATCACCTAGATTTGCCAGACCTGCTTAGAGAACCTCATCTAACCTTGTCACCTCAGAAAGCTTACCGAGAAAGCTGAAAAGTTAGCCCTCTTCATTTTGTCACCTTTATGTCCTCTTGTGCCTGTTTGTTCCTCCAGAGAGAGACGTTGTCGAGACCTTGGCGCTCGCCTCTCCAGCCTGCCTCTCCCAGAGGTCACGTTGTACTGTGAGGTGTCGCTAACAATTCTGCTGCTTGAGTCAACACAGGTGATGACCTCACCGGATCCAGTGCTGACACCCCTTTAATTCCTTATGAGCATGAGAGCCTCAGGAGAGGCTGGGATTCAGGACACTTACGCAGCTAGATGAGCCACTTAGCTTTCTTTGCCATGGCATCTTTTATACTGCCTCCCTCAGGGCCATAGGTATACATTGAAGACCTCTGCATCATACTACATGCCCAGGGGGTGACTGCCTCCATAGACCAGAGGTGGTAACAACCAGGGCTCCATGGGAAGGGCTTTTTTTTTTTTTTTCACATAAACACAATTTTTAAAAAATTTCTTAACTCTGTATTCTTCCCAATTTTTGAGAATTTTCTATTGATTTATCTTCCTTTGTTTTTGAAAAACAGTGGAGAAGGTGGTTTCCAATATTTATAAATATTGGTCCCCAGATACCTAATGGGGATTTTAAAGATAACTGTTCAGTCTATTTAATAATGCCCATGAGGAAGTGACCAGAAGCGACCTGATGCTAGAGAAGGAGTGTCTCCAAATTTCTGTTTCTAACTTGTCACTTTCCAAACTCCTAGGAGATGTGGAGATTAGAGCCATAACAATATAGAAACAGGAAAAAAAGTTCATTTGGGTCACAGACTAATCAGATCGGTTTCCAAGTGAGGTGGGATATTACCACCACATTTTTCAAATATTCATTGGCTTTTTGTACCTGAGGAATAGTTTTGTTTGTTTGTTTGTTTGTTTGTTTCCGGTTTCCAACAGGCTCAAAGTGAACAGTCATGGGCTTTCATATTTTCTCATTCAGCCTATTTGGCACGCCTCTTACAGTACAAGTCTCCTCCAAGGTTTGACAGTCCACCTCGACTTCTCTTTGGCATCAATAACCATACTACAAGAGGTTTGGTTTCCCTTACCCTTTTAATGACTTTATTTCCAATTTCCCTTTGCTTAATCATTTTACCCACCTCTGGCTATCTGTGCTACTGGACCACACCCTAACCTAGCTGTAGAATGCTATCTACAAGTTACACTGTCATTCACAGACTCATGATCTAATTACACCAGTTTGCATATTATGATTACTCAGCATCTGGTAAGAAGTGTCTAGAACACATTATAAACCACCAAGAGACAAGATCCTTACCCCGAAGAGTTTGCAATCTAGGTATCTAGGTCAGACAAGAACTAGAGTGGCTAATTTGAAGCATAGCAGATTTGCAGAATGTCTAAGAGATTAATATTAGAACGCTGTGAAAAAGAGATCACTGAACATGTAAATTGCAGCTACCTTTTCGGTGAGTGATATAAAAGCAAAGCATAAAGAGTATATGAAAAACATTCCCCAAAGTCAACACAAGTGTAAAAAGTAAGAAATGAAATAGCTCAAGCTGAATTTCAGACTGTGCAGAGGCTGAATGAGAACAAAATCACGGACTTAATTTCGAAAAAGAAGTGAGTTACAGAAGCCTATCATGGAGAAGTCACAGGATTTTATCTGTGGGGGGGAAAGGGTATGCTTGACACAGGGTTTTAGATAGCCTTCAATGCAACAGTTTAGAAGTTGAAAACTCATAGCTCAAAAAGAGATAAAAGCATATCTTTTGTAGTATATCTCATTGCTACATATCTCATTGTAGCATAATATAATCTCATTGTAGCATAATATATCTCATTGTAGCATAATATAACTTTAGGTAACTTTTAATTGTTCAGATTTCATAGATTGTGGTATATATCTAATGTGGTAAATAAACAAGGAAACGTTAATGAAATCAAAGTCACCATAAAATTTTATGGTTATATGCTACGAATTGTGCACAATTTCTTGGTAATGAAAAGACACTTCCTCATTAGGATTCTTTTCGAAAATGATTTTAGAATTGTTTTACATTAGATACAACATATTTTACTTAGAAATTCAGTTCAGCTGCTTTTCCCCTTTTTGTTTTACAGATGAGACTTGCAGACTTTGGCACTTGGTTTCTTTCTTTTTAATTTCAATTATCCCACACTGAAGTTGGCAGGAAAACCAAGTCTATGGTTTATAAACACAGATAAAGTGCCATACAGTAAATAACACACTATGTGAACACCCAACAATTTACTGCTAAAATCCAGGGTAAGCATGTGGAAAGCTGGCGTGGGCTCCATGATGGCACTCTCCTAAAAAAAAAAAAAAAAAAAAAAGAGTTGCTTAGCTCTGCGTATTTAAGGTGGGGCCACAGGGGTGTGGGTCAGGTGGGATTCTGACCCTCCCCTGGGCTGGGAAACTTACTCATCAGTCGTCTGCCTCTCCCCCAGCACAAAGTCTAAATCGAGCTGTTCTTGGATTTGTCACAGGGAAGATTTTCTTGGTTTGCCTTTGGCAATGATGGCTGTTGTGCTCCCAGCTGCTCCGTCTGTGATTACCAAAGGAGAAAGTCACCTTTTCCTAGCCTCTTCCCTATGAAGTGAGGAGTAAATTTCCCGACAAGTCTCCTCTGGCCACTGCAGACAGCTGCCAAGGACAGAGAAAGCAACTGTCCCCAGGGTGCCTCAGGAACCAGTGCCCTGGCTCTTCCCTGTGGGAGAGTCTCAGAATTGATCCTTACACCTACAGGGGAGCTGAACACTTATCTAATATCTAAGATCGTCTAATAGAAAGGAGATCTGAAAGATGGCAGTTACGGGGCTGAATGATGTGCCCTCACTCCACCCCAAAATTCCTATGTTGAAGTCCTAATCCCCAGAACTTTGGAATGTGACCTTATATGGAGATAAGGCCTTTACAGAGGTAATGGAGCTAAGTGAGGTCCCTGGGGTAAGGCCTAATCCAGTGTGACTTCTGTCCTTATAAAGAGGGAAAGTTTGAGCACAGAGACGTGCGTAGAGGGCAGAGGACATGAAGACACACAGGGAGAAGACAGAGGCCTGGAATGCACCCTTCCCTCACAGCCCTCAGAGGGAGCCAACCCTGCTGTCACCTTGGTTTCTGACTTCCGGCTCCCAAAACTGTGAGAAAATAAATCTCCATGGCTTCCGGTGCTCAGTCTGTGGCACGTTATGGCGGCAGCCTTAGCCAGCTAATACGACCACTGCATAAGAGAGGGCCTAATAGAACCCTCTGGATTCTAGCTGAAGAACTGGAGGCAGGATAGAAAAAAGAGCGGTCACACAGTCTGTCAGCATCACTGCCTGGAACCTGTTTCCTGGTGCCCAATTCATTGTGCCTTCACCTGCCCGGGTGAACAACCCCACCAGCAGGAGGCGCTGATGGTCACTTCCAATGGAATAGCGGAGGTCGTACTGAAGGACCCACATTCCCTCGGCAACTCTGCACCCTGATGGGGGCCAAGTGTGGCAGCCCCAGGTCTCATCTACAAGATGGACCCTCTGGGCTCTGAGCACTTCATTCACCGTCATGGAGTGACGCACCAGTAGTTAAGGCCCTTTGGTACGAATCCCGATATGCTGTGGCTATGGGGGAGGCTTTAAAAATAAATGCGTGTATGGTTTATTTTCACACGCCTGTTTCAGACGCCCCAACTGTAGGGCCGAGGACTAAGCTTCTACCCCCGTAATGTAAGCAATCTTCTTCCACCCTTAGCAACTCAGCGTGGGAAGCTATAGAGGAATTAGCTTATTCCGGGGATCTTGGGAATGAATGGCCCAAAAGGAAAAACTGCCCACTGGGTGTCCAGATTTCCCATCCGACACCTGTCTGTAAGGTGGGCAGGTAAGAGGTCTCTAAGAAGCCAAGCACCCAACACAATTCCAAGGCAAATAAGAACAGCACCTTTGTGTGTCTGCTTCCCTGCCACGTGCTGTATTTAGTAGATTTTGTTTTCTCTAATTCATTAGGAAGAAATTTCTCAGGAGTGGCAGGTTTTAACTGGGAAGCAAGAAGAGTTTTCGTGTGCTTACCATCTATCTCTTTCTAGAAAAGAAATCTTTAGGGGCCCCTGGGTGGCTCAGTCGGTTGAGCATCCAACTTCGGCTCAGGTCCTGATCTCACGGTTCATGGGTTCGAGCCCCACGTCGGGCTCTGTGCTGACAGCTCAGAGTCTGGAGCCTGCTTCGGATTCTGTGACTGCCTCTCTCTCTCTGCCCCTCCCCTGCTCACATTCTGCCTCTGTCTCTCTCAGAAATAAATAAAAATTAAAAAAGAAAAGAAGTCCTTAGCTGGGGTTTGAATTCAGGAGGTACACAGGGGCACCTGGGTGGTTCAGTTAGGTAAGCGTCCAACTTCGGCTCAGGTCATTTTCTTCTATTTTACATGGAAATAAACCAATCGTTAGCAATACCAGTAATAGAAAGAGATATCATTAATAGAAGCATAGATACATCCGTTATTAAAGACATCAGAATTTCATTTATGCTCATCACTGCTTTGAAACTTTGTTAGTTATTACAGATACTACTAAGCATTATTATTTTGTATATTCATTTTGAAAGGCATGTATTACATTTTTTCCTTGATGATTGCATTTCAATATAATTTTTCTCAGTAATCCTATGTGTTTTTTTTATTCAGTTCAAAACATTATTCTAAAAGAGGATCCATAGCTTTACCAGACTCCCAGTGGGGTGCATAGAACACAAAGGGTTAGGAAACCCCACTGGGCCAGCAAAGACAGTCACTGGGGAAAATCTCAGCTGCCCGGCTGCCCATGACTGCGAATGTTCCAGCACGTTATTTACAATCAATAAAGAACAGAAAGATCTACAATCTACTAAAGAATGATGGAAACCAGATTTTTAAAATTCAGATAACGGCAATCTATTCCCAGGGATTTGACTTCAGGTGGTCTTAGGTGCAGTTTGCTTATTTTCTAAAGAGATTTTGAAGCAGGTGGTCACAGGCCCACACTTTGAAAAACAAGGATGTTACCATCTTAGGTAAATACTTAATATTTTTCCTGTAGTGATTATTTCTTTTTCATCCCTGGTTTCGAAATACATGATTAAATAATGTGTCCCCCTCACCGCCACCAAAGTCACTTTTTACTTTACTTTTGGCAGCAAAAATAATGTTTTTATTTATTTTTAATGTTTATTTATTTTTGAGAGAGAGAGAGAGAGAAAGAGAGACAGAGTGTGAGCAGGGAAGGGGCAGAGAGAGAGGGAGACAGAATCTGAAGCAGGCTCCAGGCTCTGAGCTGTCAGCACAGCCCGATTCGGAGCTCCAACTCACAGATGGCGAGGTCATGACCTGAGCCTAAGCCGGATGCTTCACCAACTGAGCCACCCAGGCTCCCCAGCAGCAAAAATAATTTTAAAAATACTTTTACAAGTAACACAGTTTAGAATAGCATTTATGAGGGACGCCTGGGTGGCTCAGTTGGTTGAGCGTCCAGCTTCGGCTCAGATCATGATCTCACAGTTCGTGAGTTCGAGCCCCATGTTGGGCTCTGTGCTCGCAGCTCAGAGCCTGGAGCCTGCTTCAGATTCTGTGTCTCCCTCTTTCTCTGCCCCATCCCCACTCACGCTCTGTCTCTCTCTCTCTTAAAAATAAATAAAACATTTAAAAAAGAATTTTTTTAAGGAAAAATAGAATAACATTTACGCTTCAGCGCTTTTTAAAGATAGAGGCAAACAATGCCTAAAAGGGTGAGGGAGCAATTTAGAAAATAGTCCATAGGTTTGGGGAACGAAAGAGGATTTATACCTTTCTTGAGTATCAGGTCTTTTGCTGCTGTGAAAGATGAAGGCAACAAAGGCTACACTTGCAGGTTTGTTCCGTTCCTTGAAAGTTTGCTCCTTGCAAATACCTCTACCTTTCTTGAGTTGCATGATTCATCTTGTGTCCACATGGACAGCTGACTGCCATTTGGCCAAGAAGTTGATACAATTTGCAAAGCAATAATTGACATCTCTCCTGGAGAGGCGCACAGCCCTTCAGTGAACTGGGCTTCAGTTAGCAGCCCTGTAAACTGGGCTTCAAGTGTCCCGAGTAAACAGACTCATTACAATAGTGGGGGGAGAGGGAGGGAGGAGGTGGGTTTGCGCTGGGGTGTGGAGCAAGCGTGGTTTCCTCAAAGCTACTAAGGAGCCCTGAAGGCGTCCTACCTCAGCAGCTACTACAGTGTGAAATATCAGAAATTACAAACTAAACTTAAAAAAAAAAAAAGATATAGCATGTGTCTTTTTACCTTGGTCTGTTTTTAATTGCATATCATTATATCTGGGACAAAAATTCATCCAGTTGGTAAATTTAAACTGTAAAAATTTCTCCCAACTGACCTGATTGGTAGCTGTAGTCTAGAACTTGTTGGAGCCTCCCTTGTGTTAAAGAACCACTCTTTCTTCCCGGATTGAAAGCCACTGGAGGGCAGGAACAATGACACCTCAGGGCCAGCTTGGCTCAGACTTTGCCCAATACACCTGTCTGTAACAAAAGTTACAGATTTTTCCACAGCTGGTACTTGGGAGCAGCGATGCAAAGATCTCGCTTGGAATCTGTCTTTCCAGCTCAGTGTCTTGACCTACCAGGAAGACTGGGGCCTGGGTCAAAGTCCTGGCTGTGCCACTTACCAACCATATGACATAACACTGGGCCAGCAAGTTACTGGATATTTCCAAACTTCAATTTCCTGTGCTGTGTAAAGGAGATAATGAAGGCATTTTCCTCTCAGATTTGTTTTAGGAATTAGAGGAGATGATGCATGTTAAGCACTTAAGACAGCATCTGGGAAGTGCTCAGGAATTGTTACCTATTATTATTTTCAACCAAAAACTTGGGCAAAGCGTAAAAACTATGCTGCTGTGAATTCTTGAAACAAGGAAGCCTCGGATAATGGTTGTCAATGGCAATCAACAATTTGGGTAATAGAACCACATGATAGAGCAGCTCTTAGCCAGAGCCACTCAGAATCATCCAGAGACTTTCCTCAACACTCTAATAAGACAGAGTTATTGTGAAACTATGAGAAACTCTCACCTTTTGAACACTTCTCTCTTTGTGGTAATGACCCTGAAGCAGTGTTTCCGGGAAGATGGTGCTGAGGGAGTCTTGGATCTAGAACTCCCGGGAACCGCAAGGCACCTGGCTGCTGATGGAAGTCTCTTAAGACCAGTTAATGCTTTGCTGCTCACTTACAGAAGGGTCCATGTCATTGAGTCTTTTCAACTGACTTTTTTATACTCCATAGATTAATTTTATTTTCAGATTCATATTTTGAGCAAGTGTGAAGTCACAGAATTCCTCTGTAAAAAAAAATATTAAAACTCTCTGCTCAATGGACATTTAAAAATGGTTAAAATGGCAAACAGTATGCCATATATAACTTACCATAATTTTTAAAAATTAATGATAGAGCATACCAAAACTCAAATACACTTTAAATGGGAGTATCGTATGGAATTGTATCTCCATAAAGCTGTTTTTAAACATCTTTATTCACAGTAGGGAAATTTTCCCAACCTTTTTTGTGGGAAAGGAGCCCCAACAAATATCTTTGTTCTTAGTAGATACAGCTCATAACTAATTTTCTTTGTCTGTGTTTTTAGCCCGAGCAGAGCTTTTGGTCACTTGGGATCCAGGGGTTTTCCTTAGAAAATACTGATTTGGGTATCCCAAGAAGAAGAATAAGAAAGAGGAAAAGGAGACACTAAAAATAAATATATATTTACATGGTGTTTCTTTCTGTCTAGCTCAGTAATCCTATTTCTTGAGGAAATAGCAAAATAACCCAATTTTGCTGTTATTGTTCTCCAATATCCTGTTTCCCCGAAATCGTGCTTTCCCTTCCATGAAATAATAAGATCCTTCCCTTGGATGCCTCTGGGGAGGACAAAGCAGTGGCATCATCTCCCCATTCCTGCTGCCCTTTCCTCAGTCAGGTTGGTTCTCGTCGTCTACTTTCAACAAAGTCACACTGAAGTGTGAGGGGTTGATAGAGCTACAGCAGGTCAACATTCCTAGAGATGGTTCTATTAGAAAAAGTTTAGCTCACGGGGCACCCGGGCGGCTGTGTCCGTTAAGCGTCTGACTTCAACTCAAGTCACGATCTCACGGTTTGTGGGATCGAGCCCCTCATTGGGCTCTGTGCTGGTGGTGTGCAGACTGCTTCGGATTCTCTGTCTCTCCCTCTTTCTCTCTGCCCCTTCCCTGCTTGCACACACTCTCTCACTCTCTCAAAATGAATGAATAAACTTAAACAAACAAACAAAGAAACGTTTAGCTCATTAACTAAGAAGGGTGAATCTCTGGGGGTTGTACATATCCCAGGTAATTCTGGTCCAGTGGGCTTTTCCATCCATCTCAAATGCAACCACAGTCTACCGTGTCATGCCTGAGGCCGTCACCATCTATCTTTGACTTGCAGTGACAATCCTCCCTTCTGAGTAGATGAGTGGATGCCAATTAGATGAATGATATTAGTTGGCTTTGTCTTTAAACTCAGCCTGCTTGGCCTGAAGAAGGTCATTTAGAAAATTCCTTTCACTGAAGAAACAACAAAGCCATCTGCAAAGCATGTATCCATGCCCTTCAGTGTTTACAAAGCAGGGGTAGGAGATTAACAGTTTTTAAAATTCACTGCACTTAGAAAAAGCCATTCTAGTATTTTAAAAAAGATTCATCTACAGTCAACTGGTCAACTAATGGCAAACAAAGCTGGAGATGGAAACTTCTCCATTACTCAAGTCTTCAAATCACTACCCGGGCTTTAATTTCCTTATCTGTCTGTAATGGTTAAGAAGCCCAAAGAGGGATTATATGACCCTCGAGGTCCCTCCTAGGTCTAGGCTGCAATTTTACTGCAGAGAAACTCTGGTCAAGATAGCGACAAATTAGCCAACATTGCCTCTCCTAAGGGTGACTCAGGGTCATTCTGCTTTTGAATCTGGGGGTGTGTGGCCAACCATCCCTCTCCTGAATACACTAGTAGATATACAAATGCACAGGTGAAAGTCTATGATCATCATAGGAAAACATCCAATGAACGATTCAAAGGTGCAGAGTATAATAATGTCGTTGTACTAGGGCACCTTCAGAACGTCTGTGCAATAGGGATGACAATCTGGTAGTTACCCAAGAACGGGGATTACGGACAACATTTCTTTCCCCTAGCCTACCCCAGCAGCCAATTGGGCATCCTTCGGTTGCATCAGAACAGGATCCACCTTCTTTATTTTCGGCTTCAGTAAGTATAAGTCTTTGGAAGCAGCCCAGCCTTGTTCTTGTTTAGGTCAGGAACCCTACTTGAAAGAACCCCGTCCTTCCCCACCCATCACTTCCTTTACCCAAAAAGCTTTTGAGCTTTTGCACCTACTGTCTCCAACTCATCCTGTCTTCCTTAGGTTCTCTTCCAGCCCCCGCACAGCTCCCATTGTACCTTGCGCCTCCTATTTTTCCCTTGTGAGGTGGTTACCACAGTTATCCTCATTTTACAGAGGAGGAAACTGAGGCACAGAGCCACTCTAGTGATAATGACTTGAAACAGGAGTGGAGATTTAGAAGTGGAAGAAAGACGAATGAGACTGTGAAAAGCAACAACTCCTTAAGGGAGCTGACCCAGGGGGCAAGAAAGGGGAAGGAAACTTTCTTCTCGCCTTTTCTCCACAATAGGCCCTGCTCTACCCAAAGATCCAGAGCTCAGGATCCTTGAAACGCTTCAGTCAGTCAGTTAAGAAATCATGGAGCCCATGTTAAAAAAAGGATTAGGAAATCTACTGCTAATTCCACACTCTTTTGCATCATCTGGAGGTTTGAGATGCTGCTTTCGGCACACGTTTCATAGGAGACAGACCCCTTGCTACTCAGTTCGGTGCCTCCTGTTGTCCATATTTCCAGAGATGCGTAAAGCATAGCAGCCCTGGAGGACGTTTTCCCAAACAAACTCCCATAAAATGTAGATTTGCAAAACAGAGGAAAAAAACACCACACATCAGCCTGTGTACGAAACCAAAACTGTACCTGATCCGTGGCCCTTAGGTATTAAATTACCATGCATAACTTTTATTTATGAAATCCTGAGGATAATTCAAGTTGAGAAATAAACTAGCTTTTTCCTGTCATATCACCATTGTCTGAATGCTGACTTTGCTACTTGCAAACTGTGGAATCTGTGCTAGTTGCTTAAACTTTCTGAGCCTCCATTTTTTTATATATACTCTGGGAATAATAACAGTATCTGGCCCTGGAGTGGGAAAATTAAAAAAGTAAAGACATATAACCTGCTAGGACAGCGCCTGGTCCATAGTCACAATCAAATATTGCTAGGAATACATCCCTTCTTTAATATACATTTGTTTAGTATCTTATGTCTTGCAAGGACAGTGCTAAGGCAAGCCCTAAGAATCCATAAGTTCTTTTCTTATAAAACTGTCTACCTTGTTTGAAAAAATGTTTTTCAGATGAATTACAAAGTAAATAATGCTGTCAGATAACAGGAATTAGAAGTAGATAAGATAAGTGAGACCAAGGGAGGGAGAAGAGGGGGCCAACGTGAAGGCAGGAAAGCTTCTTTGCTGAAGGGTCACATACTTGCTTAGGGTGGGTCACCTTTCTGGCCCTGGACTTCCCTGCAGCCAACAGGAAGCTGCAAAGTTGAACAAGAGAAGATTTCCGACCTCAGGGAGCTCTGAGTCTAGTTGAGGAAACAGATGTGTAAACAAACAATTACAGTGCAATGTGATGAATGCAAAAATGGAAGTTCTCTGGCAGGCTTTGCAGAGGAAGTGATATTCGAGAGCGGTTTTAAAGGATGGAAAGGGTTGTAGAGAACAACCAGGAAAGGGAACAGCACATACGAGGGCTTGGAACTTTGAAGAGCCTTGGAAAATGTGGGAATAACGTGTGCCAGAGTCTCATCGGAATAGTTGTAGAAGGCATCCATGTGTGCAATAAACTTTTTTTCAGTGGAATAATGAAGGGGTTCCTGATTAGTGTTCCCCGTGGCAGCAAGAACAGTAAACATGGCTTCAAAGAAATCAGAATGAAGTTAGGAAATCAAGCAGAATGCCAAGAAAGAAAAGAAAAGGAAACTAAAACTCCACCTCTGGTACTATTTGTCCATTGCAATTTGGATTTCCTCCGGAACCTTTTGGGAAGGAGAGAACTCTATGCTCGGATATAAATATTGACCCACCCACTGTCACCTAAAAACAGCATCTGAAACAGTCAATTAACACGGTAGGATCTTGAAACTGTTTCAGATCATTAGAAATTATAAAATCACATGCTCTATTTTAATTAAAAAGAAGCATAAGTCATTTTTCAAAGAGCTAAGTAGTGATAAAGTTGAGAGGAGACCAGAGTTTTTCTTACTTCCATTTTTGAGTCTTTTTCTACTTAACCATTTGGACTGTCCCAATTCGTTGGCAGAGTTTTGAGATCTGACACAATGTATTTCTTCAAAAATGAAGGACTAACACAGGGCAGAAAACAGGAGAGAGTAGCTTCAAATCAGAGAAACGGATTTAAATTCCAATAGTCAAAAATATTGTTGCAATATGCGAGAGGTTATTAAATACATATAGACGAATTCTATAGAAGGGCTGTATATTTGAAAGTAGAGAAAACTTTGACTATATGCATTACAATTTTGTTTTCAAAATTCTTCTAGCTTGACATAAACATATCCTCATATCTGCAGGTGCTCAATTTGAAAATAACTTGTTTTCAAATGACTGAAACTTGATAGAAGTTTTATTTTTGCACATTGCATTGCTTTGACCCCACTGGCTTAAGTGTCTTCCCAGAAATCCTTTATCTTCTTGGCTGATAATCTTTTAATTTTTTTTTAATTTATGTTTATTTATTTTTGAGAGAGAGAGAGGGAGGGAGGGAGCGGGGGAGGGGCAGAGAGAGAGGAAGACACAGAATCTGAAGCCGGCTCCAGGCTCTGAGCTGTCAGCACAGAGGCTGATGCAGGGCTCGAACTCACGAACCAGTCCGTGAGATCATGACCTGACCCGAAGTCTGACGCCCAACTGACTGAGCCACCCAGGCGCCCGTTGGCTGATGATCTTTAACAGTGAATCCTAACACGGTATCATGGGCTCTTTCCATCTGGTCCTCAATCACATGGCTGGTCATCTCTGAACATATGCTCAAGAGCATTGTGACAGTTCCAGATTCAAAGAAAATCTGTGTTGAAATTTTTTTAGTGAAGCAAAGATAAATAACTACTCTCCCATTGTACTCTCTTAGAAGCTCTGTTTACATTTTTGGGACTGTATTGTTTTGTTGCAAAAGGGATCACCTGCTTCTTCTTAAAAGCGTCCTGGATTTTCCTGGTGTGAATGATTCGCACGTACTCACTTCGGTGGCATGGCTAGCAATGTATATACTTCACCGTACCTGCCTCACTAGGGCCAGACCCTGCTTCCCAGACTAGCCTCTCGGTGGCCCAAAAGCCCTTGCTGTCCTGATGGCTGGCTGCCTAATTCCAGGACAGGGATCACAGGGTCCATGGTGGTACTGCCTGCACCAACCCAGTATCTGACTGGAGGAGCACTCGGTGACAACCTGCTGAACAAGCCGAAACATAAATGGCCAGGATCAGGGCGGCACAGACAATCTGGGATGTCTATCTCCAGCGGCTCCCAACTTCCCGCTCAGTCTTTTGGAGTGTTCTTTCCCTCCCCTGAGATGTCACTTACATGCTGCCCAGTACCCATTCAAAGCCTCCACTTTTTTACTCTTCACTCATACAGTTGTCCAACACTACACATTATTATCAGCATTCTTACATACACTACTTTAGAGTTCTAGAAGGTCCTTTCTGGGGGGAGCCTGGGTGGCTCAGAGGGTTGAGCATCTGCCTCTTGGTTTCGACCCAGGTCACGATCCCAGGTTTGTGGGATCGGGCCCCGCACCGGGGATTCTCTCTCTCCTCTCCCTCTGCCCCTCTCCCTCTCGCGCGTGCTCTCTCTCTAAAATAAAAAAGAAAAAGAAAAAAGAAAAAGAAGGTCCTGTCTATTATCTTTTTAGATCCCAAGACAATGATTGTTACCAAAACATACACACAAAGAAGGCGAGAGCAAGAAGACTGACAGGTATTATGTGTCATTCCCATCCCCCAAGACCCTTGGCCATACCTCTCATTGTCCCCACTCTACACAAGTAGCTCTCATTCCACACCCTTCTTTCACATCGAAATACCCAGAGCTTATCTAAGACAGTCAGGAGGCTCTTACAGGGAGGTAAAGCTTAGTTTCCAATCCAATCTCTACCCACAGAACAAATTGGTCAACCTCCCTGAACCTCGGTGGTCTTGTCTGTAAACTGGGTTCATATATAATCTCCCTTTACAGTGAACATGTATTTGTTTATCATCTGTGAAGTTAAAAACCCTTTGAAACAAACATAAATAAATGAGGGCAAGGTGGAGAATCAGGCCCCTAATGTATGCTCTCCTTCTCTGAGCAGTGTGGTCACCTAATTAGCAAGGCTGATACGTTTCACTACATTTTTTGTAAAAAGATATCCATAAGGGGAGCCTGGGTGGTTCAGTCGGTGAGACGGCTGACTCTTGATTTTGGCTCAGGTCACGATCTCATGGTTTGTGAGTTCGAGCCCCTTGTCAGGCTCTGTGCGGACCGTGAGCCTGCTTGGGATTCTCTCTCTTCCTCTCTCTCTCTGCCTCTTCCCTGCTCACGCACTCTCTCTCTCAAAATTAATAAATAAACCTAAAAAGGGGCACCTGGGTGGCTCCGTCTGTTAAGTGTCTGACTTTGGCTCAGGCCATGATCTCATGGTCTGTGAGTCTGGGCCCCGCGTTGGGCTCTGGGCTGACAGCTCGGAGCCTGGAGCCTGCTTCGGATTCTGTGTCTCCCTCTTTCTCTCTGTTCCTTCTGCACTCACGGTTCATCTCTTCTCCCTCAAAAATAAAGAAACATTAAAAAAAAAACTTTTTTAACAAATAAAAACAAAGATGGCCATAACTTTGTGATTTTCTAGCTGGTGGAAGGTGTAAGAAATAGACTCACCAGCACTCCCTCTTATCCTGCCCTCTCTGGGGTGAGGGCTGAGTGTCTAGGTCCCCACAGACACACTCCCCCGCATGTGGTGAGGCACTGGGGTAGAACTGACCTTGGGCAAAACAGGCACAACAGCAAGTAGGGTATGTTTGCTTTGCTCTTTCACTTCCCTCTCTGAATACTTTCCCACATTCGGGTTTTTCTTCACCACCCACCCAGTCCACTTTTCTAGATCCTGTATTTTAACATTCTCCTCTCAAAGTAACGATTATAGTTTTGTTTTTAAGGCTAACGTTTCCATTACATTAAATGTCCCATGTTGCAAAAAAATATATATATATATACATATACATATACGTATATGTATATGTATACATATACGTATATGTATATACACACACATATGTATATACATATGTATATACACACATATACATATACATATATGTATATGTATGTGTGTGTGTGTGTGTGTGTGTGTATATTCTTGGCCACAAATACTTTTTATAGCTAATGATGATAGTTACAGAGCTTCAAGACTCATTCTCTTTCAGAAGGATGCATCCCCATATACTTCAAGAATGGACACCTAGCTTTTATTTATCATAGATAATTATCCTGGTCTCTCTACACTGGGACGGCAATCAGGAAGTCCCGTTCTGCTACGTCCTGGGGCCAGGAATTTTATTGATTCTTCCATGGTGTTCTGCCTTCCCTTAAACCACGAGGACACCCATCTTGCACAAGAACACAGAGATATGTAGACAAACATGTAAGTGAGCATTCATACACAGACACACGTGCATGCAAATGTATACACACATGCACTAACTTTGAAAGATATATCCCCGAAGGTCGACAAGTTGGAAAAGGGAAAGTATGTGTTTCCATTTGGTTGTTTTTCAGTGACCACCAACCGAACCGTAGCTTTGACTCACAATATGGTATCTAAATTTTATACGTGTAAATATTTTTTTTAGACACAAGACCTGGAAAGGAGAACCTATCCAGATCCAAGAAGAGTTGAATCGTTTTTTGTGGTTTCTAAATGTGGAAGAATTGACTCCAAGTTAGTGAACTGTCTAAATCTAAATGCTGTCCAAGATGGCAGCCACTAACCATATGTGGCTACTGACCCCTTGTCTGACTTAAATGCAGTATAAAATACACACTGTAATAAAATATATTACTCTTTACATAAGTTTATTTATTTCTTTGTCTTGAGAGAGAGTGGGAGAGGGGCAGAGAGAAAGGGAAAGAGAGAATCCCAAACAGGTGCCACGGTGTCAGAACAGAGCCCAATACGGGGCTTGATCCCATGAACCATGAGATCATGACCTGAGCTGAAACCGAGAGCCAGACGCTTAACTGACTGAGACACCCAGGCGCCCCAATAAAATACACTAGTAAGTTAACTTTACTTATTTATTTTTCCTTCTTAATGAATATGCGGCTTATACACGTAGGTCGCATTTTGTATCTATCAGACAGCACTAGTCTTGATGTTAATTAAGTTGTGAAAAAGGAATGTTTTCTTATTCTAGAGTATAGGGGACTAGATGAGCAGAGATCTTCAGCGGCATGTAAGCCCTGACATATCATATATTTACTTGTTTATTATGTCATTCTCTTCTGCTACCAGAAAATGAAGTTCATATAAATCAAAGTTTATGGATTGTTAACCCGCGCAGTGTGTGAAATAACTGAAAATTTAAAATGGATCTTCCATCCTCCATTATGACTTAAGCTCGGTAGGAAGGCCTTTTCTGCTTTGGCTCAAGCATGTGGATGTGTGCCCTGAGACAGTTGCATGAATGGTGTCATGTGGGGGTCTGACTACCGTCATTTTCAGAAATTTGGGAGACCACTTTGGAGATTGGGATTCGGTTCTCATTTATATCTTCTCCACTATTCCTTTCCTTCCCTCCTTCCTTCCTGGTACTTAAGCCAAAAACCACCATTATTCATTACTCTTTTTCTCTTACTACTCTCCACTTCTATGCTATTGGATCTTCCTTCAGAATATTCCAAACTCTGCCCACTTCCTCCCACTCTGCCATTGCCACCTTGGCCCAAATCATCAGCATCTAAATAAACAGAAATCAGATCGTGGTGCTCCTCTGTTTAAGACCACCCGATGTCTCCATGGCAGTACAAGTAAAAGCCAAAGTTCTTACAATGACTTTAAAGACTAATCCTACTCCCATTGCCCAATTCTCAAACCTCAGTGCCCTAATCCTCTCCCCCTGGCTCACTCTGATCAAACTTTACAAGTCTCCAAGTTGCTCTTCACACTCCAGCACACTCCTGCCTCAGGGCCTTTGCACCTCCTGATCCTGTTGCTTGGTATGCTCTCTCTGAAAATCTTTGCATGGCTTATTTCTTTGCTTCCTTCTAGTGTCTGTTTGAATGCCATAACTTCTTTGACCATCTATATAAAATACTATCCTTTTTTTCCTCATGTAATTAATTTTTCCATCAATCTTATCAGCATATGACATGTCATATACCTACTTATTCATTTATTTATCATCTCTTACCATTAGAACTTTAGCTCCAGGACAGTGAGGATTTTGCTTTGTTCATTGTTGTATCTCCAGTGCCTAGGCATGGCTTATATCTTAGGCGTTCCATAGATAATTGTTGAAAGAACTCATGAAATAAATATCGCAAAGCTTTGTAAATAAGTCCCAAATTTCAAACTTTCAGACATTCATAACCACCATTAGCAAAGTAAATGAGAAATTTCCCCAGAAATCTGGAGAACAAACCATTCTTATTAACATTCTCCCCCTGTCCTCCCCTCCACCACTGTTGATGATCTGATAAATTATTTCACAGAGAAACAATATTTATGATGATGTTTTAGGTTACAATTTATATATATAAATACAATTAATTATTACAATTAATTAATACAATTAACATATATATATAAATGTTAATTGTACTGTTAAAATCACATTTAGATGTTAGATCTCTGTGGGTTAGTTATAAAATATAACACAGCTTGAACTTTCCAGCCTTAACTCATCTTGTTAACTGGACTTGGAGAACCAGTTAACCAGGTTCCAGGAAAATTTAATCCATTTTTCAAGGAAACATGTAAAGTACCCCATTCTCCATGAAATCTCCTCTGACCCTCCATCGAACAGTACATTTTCTCTATTCTGAAGCCCCAGATACTATTTAAAACACATGTTAACTGTGGGACTTACCTTATTTTGCCCTGTAATAGAGGTGTAGGACATGGACCTAGGTTTTTCTACCTCTATCTTTTGCAGGTAGTCTATAAACACCTCAGGAAGGCTCTCTTATTCCTCTTTATTCCCTGCATTGGCTAGCATAATTCTTTGAACATAATAGGCCCTCGGTTTATATTCATTGTACAGTGTTTAGGCATAACAATATTTCTAGAGAAAAAGAAAAGCTTCATCAGTTTTTTTTAAATCACTTTGCAGCAAACTTTTAAAGCAAAAAATCCTTTCTAAGTTAGAGTCCACACCATATAAACTGGCTGTGTTTTGGTGTTCACGTTGATCCTGTCGATTTGAAGTTCCCAACGGGGGTAAGAACTTTCTTCATCTCTACGATCAGCATCTCTTTTGAGCGCTTAGCTCCTCCAGCCATAGAGCCCCTTTAACCAGTTTATTTGTTTCCTTTCTCTCAGGAGATGTGTTTAGTGATTTAGAGATGTGTTTAGATATTTAGAGATGTGTTTAGCCTCACACAGTGTCTAGGGCTGAACTGAAATGTGTGCTTCAACATGGAAGAATGTTTTCAAATTGCCTTCCTTCCTTACCCATCCCCACCGTACCCAGTACAATAAAGTAGATTTTTTTTTTATTCCAAGGAGGGGAAAAAAGCAGCTCTAGAGAAAAAAGTGTTTCTTTGTTTTTGTTATTAGGAGACGTGGGGAAAAAAGTAACTGTCATCCCATCAAGGCCTTCATTTGTTAAAATTGTTCTGCAGATAGAAAATGTAAGGATTTTTTTTTTAAAGTACTTCCCCAGAATTGCTTTTGCTTACGAGAAAGTAAAAAATGATTCCCAGCCACCTCTCATCATCTTACCCATCCTTCAGCTTTCTAATTTCATCTCATCACAACCTTGAAGTGAAACAAGCTTATCTGAATGACATGTCTCACTGGAGAAAGTCTTTACAGACGGGATTTCAAAATTTGTCCTCCCACTGGATAAATGCTGGAAGAGTACTCTGGGGTCTTTCAGCTTAGCTGGGATCAATTTATCGGGCAAGTAATGAATCTCATTGTTATGCTGGCTTCCATGTCAGCAAAATAACAGATGTACAGTATAATGGAGAAGAAAAAAGTTGCTTTGGGGTTGTTAGAGCAGGTGCTACATAAAAAAAAAAATCACATGGAACTTTCTCAAGTGCATTTGGAAACAGTTGGAAACTAGCCAGGAGGAACGGTCTCCCTCAATCCCTAGGACATCCAGTTGTGGGCTGGGATTAAGCCCCTGAACAGCTGAGTCAGGAGGACACTGACACCTCGTCACTTCTTCAAGCTCTTTATTCCCCCCTCACCCTCCAACAAAAGCACCAGAGATTACCCTCCCCCAACTAGACGCGCGCGCGCACACACACACACACACACACACACACACACACGCACACACACACACACACACACACACACAGGAGTCCAGCTGCCAGATATGGCTTTCAGAGAACACTAGACAACGTTGAGTCCAGGCAAGTTACCATGGTTCTTTGGCTATTATTACGTCCAGCACATCAGGGAATGGAAATAAATGTGCACATGTTTTAAAAGGCCCTTTGGAAAAGATCAGTGGGGCTGCGTGGGGGACACAATGGCAGGCTTTGTCGCAGAGAAAGGATTTGGCCTGGCAGGCAACAGCAGCCCTGCTGGACACAGGGTTTGTCTGCAAGCGCAGTGTGGGAAAACCATGTTCAGGTTTACAGAACATCCTCATTAGGAAAAGTAGGGCATTTAGCATAATTAAAAGTCATCCTGAAGACATCAGGTAAGAGCCTGCTGTTTGTAATTAATTGCTTCCGTGATCCTGTGACTTTAAAAGGGGTGCTGTTCACAGAAGTTCAGAATTATTCCAGAAATACAAATCATTCAGATGGGGGCAGAACAGAGAGGATGTGAAAGTTTGATAAAAGCAAAGGAGAAAAGGGAGAAGGAAAAGAATGGGTGAGGAAGAATTGAAAATTACGAACAGTCACCCATCTATAATTTGCTGAAATAATCCTGTTCTCTTTTCATACTCTGTGCCTGAACACCCTCACATCCAAAAGTACAACTCCCCACTGACCTGCATCCTGCCTTGATAGATAAATTATTTGGGGAAAAGATTCTCAGAGTCAAGGTTAACAGAAAACAGCTGGAAAATAAACCAGAGAGCCATATGTCATAGATTTCTCTAAGTAGATAGATTTTTTTTAAACTCTATTTTGAAGAGTCACAGCAAGCAGGGTGAACCAAGGACTTTATATGGTCTCCACGCTCATGAAAATAAATACGGCAAAGACTCTATAATTGTGTTAGCAAACAGGGAGAGGACTGGACAACACAATAAATCTGATCTCAAATATTTTTTTCTTCCTCAATGGTAGAAACCCCAACTTGAATTATCTAAGTGATTATTACCACTCTCTGCTTTCTTTGTACATAGTTTATGTCCCCATAGATGAAGAAATGGCTACATTTTTTAGAAGGTTTATTTTTGAGAGAGAGAGAAAGACAGATTGCAAGTAGGGGAGGGGCAGACAGAGAGGGAGACACAGAATCAGAAGCAGGCTCCAGGCTCTGAGCTGCCAGCACAGAGCCCGATGCGCGGCTCGAACTCACAAACCGTGAGATCATGACCTGAGCCAAAGTCAGACGCTTTACCGGACTGAGCCACCAAGGTGCCCCAGAAATGGCTACATTTTAAAGAATACTTTTATTTAGACTTCAGAAACTGTAAATACATTGTAAAAAGTAGTATCTGCACATGAAAGAGAGTTTGATTATACTAAAGGTTAGAAAGGGAAAATACTGATTCTACTGCCTAAATTAAAAAGGGTTTTTTTTTTTAGGTTGTATATTTTCTTATTATTTTCTCCCACTGTTTTGCACTATAAAAATTTGTATTCTGGTTTTCTCAATAGAGCAAGTATCTCCCCGTGTCGTAAGACTGTATCAGACATTCCATGCAATTTGCCTGAAAATTATACCTCCCTCTTTTCGGAAGCCACAAGAGTTTCTGCCAAGCTCATACTTCTTCGTGTGTGTGTGTGTGTGTGTGTGTGTGTGTGTGTGTGTAGCCAGGCTGTGTGACATGTAGCCCTGTTACCATAGGCTGATTCAGAACCGGGGTTGACATTGTACTCTATGTAGACACTGTCCTATTAGGACTTGTCGAATCTGTCAGATTTTGTCACCGGTTATAGAAAGTAAGAGCTGGGATTTGGTGGAGTGATGAAGAACCCAGAGTAAACCACAGAAAAGGTAATAAAGCAGGAATCATGAGGCAATAGCGATCGTGAGAGAGTGGAGAAGAAAGAAACCGTGGCTCACTGAGACCAAGCTGAGTTACTCTAACGTGTAAACCACTAATCAGGGCCAATAGTTACTTTCCAAACCTGGTCAAATAATTGAGTCAGGAGAGAAATGTGGTTTCCCCAGTAAGAAGAGTTAACATTTAAATCACCCTACTGTGGGGGCGCCTGGGTGGCTCAGTCGGTTAAGCGTCCGACTTCAGCTCAGGTCATGATCTCGTGGTTCACGAGTTCGAGCCCCGCGTCGGGCTCTGTGCCAACAGCTGGGAGCCTGGAGCCTGCTTCCGATTCTGTGTCTCCCTCTCTCTCTGACCCTCCCCCCATTCATGCTCTGTCTCTCTCTGTCTCAAAAATAAATAAACGTTAAAAAAAATTAAAAAATAAATAAATTGCCCTACTATGCCTCAGACATTGTTCTTTGTTCTTTACATCTAACCATATCAATCCTATGGTGTGGGTTTTATTATCCTCCCCATTTTAAAAGTGGGAAAACACAGGAGCAAAACTGTTACGCGACTTGCCGACAATTCAAACCCGAGTGGGCTGGTTCCGTGACTGTGATATTGTTTTTGTAAGAAATATATATTTGGTTTTCTGGCACAGGGCTTTTAAAAAAAAAACACTTTGAATTTCCTAAGTGATAAGAGTGATAAAGGTGTCTTGAGATTCATAACAAACCCCCTTCGACCACACCTGGGTTTATGGTAACTAAGTGACTTTTGGAAATCACTTAAGGATGGGGACTGGTTGCTAGAGGACCAATCTTGGGATTAGAGGGGTTTTGAACTTTCAGCCCCAGTCACTGACTGACCTCAAGGAGGGGAGGGGTTTGTAGACTGAGCTCATTCACCAATGGCCATGATTTAGTCAATCATGCCCCTGTAATAAAACCCCAAAAGGATGGGGTTCAGGGAACTTACAGGTTGATGAGGACTTGGAGATCGGAGAGTGCTGTATCCAGAAAAGGCATGGAAACTCCAAGTCCCTCCCCGCATACCCTGCCCCATGTATCTCTTCTAGCTGCCTCTTCCTGAGTTATGTCCTTTTATAATAAACTGGTCATCGAGTAAATAAAATGTTCCTCAGAGTTCTTCAAGTTGCTCTCCCAAGTTAATCGAATGTAAGGAAGGGGTCATTGGAACCTCTGATCTACAGCTTGTTGCTCAGAAGCCCAGATGACAATCTGGATGTTCGATTGTTGTTTGAGGCTGGGGGAGGGGGAAGGGTTAGTCTCGTAGGACTGAGCCCTTAACCTGTGGGATCTGACGCTATCTTTAATACCTGAAGGTACATGCATGCCTGCGTGTGTCTATATTTTTGTAATCTGAAAGAGTATCTCTCTTTCAATTCTGTATACATACATATAGAGGTACATATACGGATGTACATGCAGGTATGTATGTATATATAGATTGATAATATATTATAGATAGAATCAATCCAGTGTCTATGCCAGTGCTCACATAGCCCATAACTACTCTAGAGAGATAGAAAGTAAGTAAGTGGGTGGCAAGGATGGGGACAGGGAAGAATGAGGCGTGACTGCTAACAGGTATAGAATTTCTATGGGGGATGATGGAAATATTTTAAATTAGATAGTGATGATAGTTGTGCGAGTCTGTAAATAGACTAAAATCCACTGAATTGTATACTTCAAAAGGTGTGAGTTTCATGTATCTGAATTATATCTGAATAAAAGCATTATTTTAAAAAGTCATACTATGCCACCATGTCTCCTATAAACAACATTCCCTACTCTCGTGACCGGTTGAGTCATACTGGAGAAAAGAGAACATCTTGAGATGTCAGCTACCTGCCTTGAGGCGATCAACTGCTCAATTTCTGGCATAATTCTATAATCCTATCAACTTTTAGAATAATGTCAAACAAGCAAGGCGTCTGGGTGGCTCAGTCCGTTAAGCGCCTGACTCTTGGTTCGGCTTAGGTCATGATCTCACGGTCACTGACAACGCAGAGCCTGCTTGGGACTCTCTCTCCCTCTGTCTCTGCACCACCCCCCTCACTTTGCGCTGTTATCTGTCTCTCTCAATTACATAAATAAATCATTTTAAATTAAAAAAAAAAAAGAACAATGTCAAACAAGATGTATCGTTTATCCTAGTCACTCTTTAGCAAAATGGTCACCAGCATGAACCTCAATTTGGGTAAAGGAAAGACAATAATTCTGGAGAATTATTATCTAGAATCTCTAGATATAAATAAATACATATATATATATATATATGCATATTTAAGCTAAGCAATGCTAATGAAGGTACATTCATTAGCATTAGAAGGTGTGATTCTACCCACATCTAGGGCAACTAGCTGCGAGCTCTAAAGATCAACATACAATTTATCTTCAAGGAAGAGAGGGTGAATGTTAACTAATGATTCATTTCATAACCCCCCATCTGTCCCTCATCAAATGGAAGTACAGAGCTGGGATCACGGGATAAACTGAAAAGCAGAATGTCCAGGGAACTGGTCAGTTTCTTAGTGTAACCTTGTTCCGGCCACCAGAAACACATCACAGCCTTTAAAGAAGTAGCATGTCACCCACTAGCTTGTTACAGGATTCAGCTATCACTTGCACAGAATTTTCTGTCATATGTTTATGTCAAAACAACAAAAGAATATCAAAGGAAATCGTTTTCAAAAGAAAAATCACCTAAAAATTTCACCACCAAACTATTCTCATTTTTGGTTCTATCGTGGTTTTTCTCAACGCACATATTTTGCATGAACATGAGCATGTCCTCTCATACTCCCTTTTCCCCTCTTGCTTAGCAAAATGTCATGTCCCTTTGCCATGATTTCATAATTATCTCAATCTTTTATTGTATCAAAGCACCATGCATAACTAAACCAGTTCCCGAATATTGAATATTTAGGTTATTTGCTTCCAACTGATTGCTACTGCACTAGAAATAATACATCAAGGAACATCTTAGTGCATGGATTTTTGTTTTTTGTTTATTGAATTCTTTGTTTTAGAATGAATTTCCAGGATTAGAATGACTGGGTCAAAGCAAAAAAACATTTTTATAATGGTTCCCATATATCATCATTGTTAACCTAAAGAGTTATACCTGCTTGACATGCCTCTAACAGCTTCTGAGAATCTTGTAGTTTTTGCAAAGACTCTTCTGAGAGTCTTTGTAGTTTTTGAGATGAAGTTCATATTCTGATTTACATTTTCGTGATCAAATACGACCAAAGAAATACGATTTAACAGAATGGACACTTTGCTATAATTTTTTGTCCTACAGCAAGATTAAAGAGTTCTCTCCTGTCAAAAACAATGTCCTGGGAAATTCACCGTAAACAAGATCTTAGATTAATAATTGACCAGTTGAGACCAGGCATTTTGTCCGACTGTTCTGGGCAATTTTTATACAAATAAATGCTAATGAGGGTGCCTGCTGGCTCAGTCAGAAGAACATGCAGCTCTTGATCTCAGGGTTGTGAGTTTGAGCGCCATACTGGGTGTAGAGATTACTTAAAAACAAACAAACAACAAAAAAAAACTTAAAAAAAAAAAGAAAGAAAGACTAATGGTGACTGCTTCTGCTAAGAAGTTCAAAGAAATGAGAAGGTAAGATTCAGAACCCCAAGTTGACACAGCATTTATTCAGTTGTACAATCATTCAACACACATTTACTGAGACTTTATTATTTCCTTTGGCTGTTAAAGGCAAATGAGTCTCCACAATAAGGCATTTAAAAGCTGTGGGAGGGGCGCCTGGGTGGCTCAGTTGGTTGAGCCTCCGACTTAGCCTCAGGTCATGATCTCCGTGCGGGCTCTGTGCTGACAGCTCAGAGCCTGGAGCCTGTTTCGGATTCTGTGTCTCCCTCTCTCTCTGACCCTCCCCCATTCATGCTCTATCTCTCTCTGTCTCAAAAATAAATAAATGTTAAAAAAATAATAAAAAAATAAAAGCTGTGGAAACCCAGTGGAGGATGCAAAGAACCACAAGGGACATAGGGAAGATATGACCGAGGCTGCTGTTGTCTACTGCACGGTCACATTCATACCCCATTGAACCTACCCACCTCTTCAATAACAATAGAATCCCCAAATTTTAGTGGGGCATAGGGCCAGTCAGAAAAGGAGTCATTTCTCAGCCTTCCTTGTAGATGAAGTGTGACCATGTGACTAGTTCATGGCCAGTGATTTAGAAAAGAAATATTGAGTGGCACTTTAAGAAAATTTATTTTAAAACAGCTAATGCACATATTTCACCTCTTTTTTCCTCCAAATTCCATTTTGCTACCAGGAATAAGTTGTGAAGGCTGGTGCTCTGACTGACATGTTAGACTTTAATCAAGGCACCCACATTCAGAACAGTAAGCTGGAAGAAACTGTGTCTACAAGATTTTTTATAATATATTTATTATAACAGAATGAATGGACTACTCCCAGTATTCTTTTACATAAAGGACAACAACTACAACAATGACTCTTGTTTAAGTAATTGTTAATTGGGGTTCTTTAGTCACACACAGTCAATCCTAAGTGATAGACTGGCTTCTTTATTTTTTTTTTTTCAACGTTTTTTATTTATTTTTGGGACAGAGAGAGACAGAGCATGAACGGGGGAGGGGCAGAGAGAGAGGGAGACACAGAATCGGAAACAGGCTCCAGGCTCCGAGCCATCAGCCCAGAGCCCGACGCGGGGCTCGAACTCCCGGACCGCGAGATCGTGACCTGGCTGAAGTCGGACGCTTAACCGACTGCGCCACCCAGGCGCCCTAGACTGGCTTCTTTAAACTGGGTCTTGAAATCTGATAAAGAGTGTGCCAGAAAAGAAATGTGGAAAGGGATTCCAGGTATATAGTCATAAACAGAATAAGGAAAAAGATCAATAGGGGAAAATACTTGCTTGGCAAGAAATGGCATGAGATTAATTAAGATCAAGAAAGATTTGCCTTATTTTATAGAATATGTATTTTAAGACAAGATCCTCAGGGATCTTGGTGTTCTGTATCAGTAGGTACATTAATGATCTGTTGCTAAATGATAAATTACCTCAAAATTAGCAGCTTAAGCTAATAGTAAATATCTATTATCTTCCACAGTTTGTGAAGGTCAGAAATCTGATTTGGGCTCAGGATCTCTCAGAGGTTGCAGTCAAAATGTTGATAAGGGGTGCAGTTATCTGAAGGCTGTATGAGCTCAACGTTCATTTCCAGAATGGCCCATTCACATGCCTGGTTGTTGGCAGGTAGCCTCATTTACTCACCATGCATACCTCCCCCTAAGACTGCTTGAGTGTCCATACAATATGGCAGCTGGCTTTCCTCAGAGTGAGTGATCCAAGGGAGCAAGGTGAAGGCATACTATCTTTTGTGACCTAGCCTCAGAAGCCACCACTTTTCCAATGTTCTATTGTTTATACTGTTTGTTGCTGTTTATATAGTTCTATTCCGTGAGGGACTGGAATACACAAGGATGAGAATACTGGGAAATGGGAATTACTGGGGGCCATCTTGTTATCTTTGTATACTTTGAAAAACAGACCAGCCAGAAAAGTCCAGTAGTTGGTTAAGGATAAGCATCTTCCTTCTGACCATGAAAGTATTGCTCTGTAGAATTAAAGGTATAGAGACCCAAGTAAACTAGAATACAAATTTTGTAAAATTTTAGCACTACTGTTTTGCCTACCTGAAATTGGCTTTCTTTCTCCTCTATGATTCTCAGTCCCTGTAGGCCCCATTCAGGGTGAAGTTCTCTGAAGGGTCATTTAGTCAATAAAACAAAAAAATGCGTGTTATTCTACCCTTTTATTTTATTAAAAGAATCTCTCTGAATGTCTTATGTACACAAATCTTTTTTAACCAACCAGATTGTACTTCTTTTCAAGATAGAATTCAGTTCAGTTCATGTCAACATCTGTTATTCACCACTATGTACAAGGAATCACAGTCCCCTCAACAAGTTCAGAGTCCAAAGTGGGAGTCATTTGGATGTAAATAAATATATTTAGCAGAATGTGCCAAGTATAAGAAAGCAAAAATACACTAGGTCCCAGGTGGGTTTTGTCATTCTTTCAAGCCTGCACACAGGACTGGGCACATAGGTTTCAAAAATCACTAGTTGTTTAATCAACAATGAATTGAATAAAACAAGGATTTTCACGTGTTTTTCTTTTTTTCCAAAATCTTAAAGGTGTTAAACTAATCAAACAAGGAGGCGATTAGCCTGAGGTGGGTCTTATGCCTTAGCAGCCTAAGTAAGCAACCCAAAACCATAGCCTGTAACTATCTCAGGGCTAAGAAATCAAAACCTAAGGAAAACCAGTCACAAACAGCCAAGTAGGCTTTCCCAAATAAGACAACAACTTAATCAAATATTTTCTTTGCTTTGCTTTTGTGTCTTCTCTATAAAATTCATCTTCCTAGCTCCTATTAGTAGAACACTTCTAACCACTTCTGGCTTAAATCTGCCCGATTTAAACTAACGTGTGCTCAGATAAACTCTAAAAATTTTTAATATGTCTCAGTTTCTCTTTTACCAAAGCAAAACCCTCCTAGTGGTCGGTGAGACATCAATGGGTGTTCTATAGGACAAAACAAAACAAATCCCCTCAGCATTAGCAATTTGAGTTCCTCTCAAATTACCCTAGAACACATATGAGAGGAATATCAAACACAGGTATAACTGCTTTTATTTTTTGTGTTAGTTTTTCTTAAAAGCCGTGTGGCAAGAATATTAAGTAGTCACTTACAGGATGATAGAACACAGAGCATACGATGTGAGGTCATTGCTATACAGGTTACAGCAGCTGGTACCACACTTTGCTTCTATCACTATCACTAGTTTACAGTGGTATCTCTTTTTATGATTTCAGCATGTATTTGTAACAGTATTCATAGCAATTGGATATTTGTATATTAATCAAATGTTGAGGGGAGCCTGGGTGGCTCAGTCGGTTAAGTGTCTGATTGTTGGCTTTGGCTCAGGTCACAGGCTCACAGTTTGTGGGTTGGAGCCCCCGCATCGGGCTCCACGCTGTCAGTGCAGAGCCTGCTTAGGATTCTCTCTCTCCCTCTCTCTCTGCCCCTCCCCTTCTTGCACTCTATCTCCCTCTCCCTCAAAAATAAACATCAAAAAAAATTTTTTTTAATGTTTATTTCTTTATTTTGAGACAGAGTATAGGCAGGGAAGAACAGAGAGAGAGGGAGACACGGAAATCGAAGCAGGCTCCAGGCTCCGAGTTGTCAGCACAGAGCCTGACCTAGGGCTCAACCTCACAAACCGCGAGATCCTGACCTGAGCTGAAATCGGACGCTTAACTGACTGAGCCACCCAGGCACCCCTGTAAATCAACTTTAAAAAATAAAACAAAATAAAATCAGAGTGATAAAATTTAGCAGCATGGTTTGAAAAAATCAATCAATCAAATGTTGATAGTTTCTAGTCGCAATTAACATTTTCTCGAGACCGTTTTCTGATTTCTGTTAATCCAAGTCTATTTCTCATGAGCTCCAGTTGCTGTCCTATCACTATAATCTACGTTTAAAAATACCGTACTGCCAAATGAATTTGGGAAATTTAGACCTAAACATGCAAGAACATTCGTGCTTAGAGAATCCGACAAGTTTGGCTTCTAATCCAAACTCCATCCCTCAGCACCTGGTAAAACGAGATGATCTAATTAACTGTAGCGAGCTATACTTGATATTCACATTTCCAGGAACAGGGATAGAATGCAGAGACCTGCCATTAGGTAACTACAGTCCAGAGGCAGCATGTCTCTCTTCTGACAACGAACTGTAAGAACTGTTTTCTAGAACCACAGAACTCCAGAACAGAAAGCATGATGGAGACCTTCAAGTAGGGGACTTAAAGTTCCCCACTTAGTAGCTGAATATCAGAGAATGTATTGTGCTGCATATTCAAGAAGCAATGATAAAGCTTAGGATAGATTGTATCACCACTCCCAATATTCACTTCCTTTTCCCATGAAAGGATTCGTCAATTCCACCCACTACCATATAACATGCCTTGCACGGGAGAGGTGTATATCCCCACTTTATTGCCATTGGGCTTGGCTGTGTGCTTCGTTTGGCCATTGGCACGTGAGGGGACACTGCATGTGACACGGGAAGCAGAGGCTTTAGCAGTCATCATGCAGTTTTGCCAACCCCCTATTCTTTTCCCTCTGCCACAGCCACAATGTCCTGGAGGGAACAGCTCCTGGAGGGAACAGCTCCCCGAGGGAATAGCTCCCCGAGGGAGCTCTTTCAGGGCAGAACAAAAAGGACACATACCTCTTATCCATCTTCTCACACGTCAGGAACATAAAAATCAAACGTTGTTCACTCTTTTTTGTTGTCAGCCACAGAAATTTTATACTTATTCACGACTAGAACAAGGCTGGGTAACTTAGAACATGAAACCAACGGGACACGTGATTTGCTCAGGTTTGTACAATTAGGGAGCTAAATGGCAGAACCAGACTTAAAGCTCAGTTCTCTTGACGTCTAGTCCAGTAGTCTCTCGATATTTCTTAAGTGACAAATGTACATATCTGCACAGCATATTTTACTGAGATAGTTAGAACATCCCCCAAAGTGACTTATTGCCTGGCTACAGCTTTGTCCAATTAATTTTTCCTTATATGCTGAGGGCAACAAACAGGCTAGTCATAATCCAGGAAACTTTCACTCATTGCGGTCATTACTGACCATACTGACCAGGCGCCATCCCTCCTGTGGTGAACTGGGTGGCATGGAGCTGGGGATTGAGTGAGATTTTCCCTTTTTCATCTGCTCTTGTTGGCCTGGTCATCTTCGAGTGCCTGTTATCTGGGCTGAGATAGAGGATTCTAGCAACACCTCCATTGTATAGTCTTATCTTAGGAACATATGGGCCCTTTCACACTTGGTTTCCACACTTGGTTTTATTTGCCTTTAAAAGCGATGGCAAATTCTGTCAACACTTCATACCTGTTTTGTGTCCTCTGTCCAGGAGTTTCCAGAAGCTCCTTCTACTATGCGGCTACTTCATGTCACTGTTTCACCACTCTCTGCCAGAAGTATTGTCAAAATTTATGTCTTCAATAAGCCCTTTCAGTTAAAACTAGAACCTCCTGTCTATGGATTATGACGTCCTTTGGACCTTTATGTCGCATTTAAACAGCATGACATAGATTTTCTATATCCGGCTCAATGTTTGCTCCACATTCACTTTTGGGTAACTCTTGGTCTTGCCATAATATTAGACTGTTAAAATTTGGATGTGGAACTCAAGCCAAGTAATTCATTACTAGTGGTATGGACCTTTAAAGGTATTCAGTATATGCTACATGATGATTAGTTGGGTTTGCCTCATTAGGAGTCACTCCTCTTTGTTAACTCAAAGTTGGGATCTTGAGTTTGGGAAAGTTAGAAAACACACAGATAATATAAAGTGAAGGGTATTTTGTGCTGAGTAATCACTGTAGACTACCAATCTGAGCCATTCATTTCACTGATAGATTCAGTTTTTATTCCAAACTATAGAAAGGTTTTATTTTAGTTTTCCTGATTATATCAAAAGATGATTCATTGATCTATATCTGATATGATATACTGAGATAAGTTTCATAGGGATCAGAGATTTAAATATGAAAAATTAAACCATAGAATATTTAGAAGAAAAGGACAATCCTTTCACTTTGGAGTACTGAAGTCTTTTCTATGGATGTGTCAAAATTTAAAGGCCATAAAAGAAAAAGTTGGTAAGTTCAACACGTTTAAAAGAATTTTTGAAATACACACACACACACACACACACACACACACAAGCAGGACATAATAAACAAGCAAAAATAATTTTTCAACTTAAATTGCAAAATGCTAATTTTCCTAATATATAAAGATCTACTAAAAATCAACAATAAAAAGAACGACAACCCAAAAGTGGGAAAATTATATGAAGAGAGCATTCAAAAAGTGGGAAAATAAATGACTCATACATATAGAGAGACACTGGCTTCACTCATGATAAGAGTGACACAAATTAAAACTACACGAGGAGGGGCGCCTGGGTGGTGCAGTCGGTTAAGCCTCCAACTTCAGCCAGGTCACGATCTCGCGGTCCGTGAGTTCGAGCCCCGCGTCAGGCTCTGGGCGGATGGCTCGGAGCCTGGAGCCTGTTTCCGATTCTGTGTCTCCCTCTCTCTCTGCCCCTCCCTCGTTCATGCTCTGTCTCTCTCTGTCCCAAAAATAAATAAAAAACGTTGAAAAAAAAATTAAAAAAAAAAAAAACTACACGAGGATATTGTTTTTTGTCTAGGAGATTGGCAAAAATTAAAAAGTTTTAAATATGACTGTGGGAAAATAGCCAATCTCTGATGTTACAAGTATAAATTTGGACAGCCCCTATGATGATAATTTGTTAACATTAACAAGTTAATAAGTGCACACAGAAATTGTTCCAGTAATTCTATTTTTGAGGATTTATTTGACCATATACTTGCTTATTTGTAAAATGACAAATGTATAAATATATTCATCCAATCATTATTTACAATAGCAAAACATTGGAAACAACCTAAATGTGTATCAATAGAAGACAGGTTACATTAATCTTGGTATGTCCTTACCACCAAATACTCTGTAGCTATAAAAGAAAATGAGAAAGGGGCATCTGGGTGGCTCAGTCAGTCAAGTGTCCAACTCTTGACTTTGGCTGAAGTCATGATCTCACGGTTCGTGAGATCAAGCCCCGCATCACACTCTGCTCTGACAGTGCAGCCTGTTTAGGATTCTCTCTCTCTCCCTCTCTCTTGGTCCCTCCCCTGCTCACACTCTTTCTCTCTCTCAAAATAAATAAATAAACATTAAAAAATAAAAATAGCTGCTTAAAAAAAAGAGAATGAGAAAACTCTTAATGTACAATATAAAGGAATATTGTTTACTGAAAAAAGATAGCAACAGACAGGTAAGGGATTAAGACAGAAGAATTATCTGAATAGTTTTCATAACTTTCAGTTTTAGAACCATGAAATAATTTTACCTACTCAGAAAGTTTTAGCCCATAAAGAAGAGACCATTTAAAGGGTAAGTGGAGTTCAACAGAACTCAAGGAATACAAATCAGTTAGGTTAGTTTTCAAAATCTACTTAGGATCAGTATAAGTAGAGTCTTAGACATTTTTATTCTTTTTTTCCTTTTTAAAACTCACTCTGGAGAAATGGTGTGGACTAGATCAATACTGCACTTCATAGTATCATGAAGCAAAATCCGCATGAAGCGTGTTCTAACACATTTAAAATATGTAGGCCCTGAACACTATTTCCTGGCACCTTTTTAAGAGTAAGTGTGTGAGAATAATTTGGGGATATAGCAATTTGTATTTTGGTATTCTTATACATTTCCTATGGTGTCTGAAGAGGTAATGGCATATTGCATTCCTTTGTTTTGGCAAAAGCCATACCGGTTAATCTATTTTCAACCATATGGTTTCACACCCAAAGGCTATAGAGAAGGAGGGTCATGTTGTGTTTCCTTGAAAATTATTAAAGATCCATGATACAAAATATTTTAAACACTAGGAGTATGGGGTTTGTGTAGTCAGATCACTATCCAGGAACCTCCTAGGTTGAACTGTTTAGTGAAAAGGGGAAAAAGGGGTGTGGGCAATAAACGCTCCTTGAGTAATGAATAAAAAGAACAAATAGATAAGCCATATGTCTTCTCCATAGTGTGAAAGACAGAATTACAGGCACAAAAAGAAGCAGAGAGATTAATAGAATGATTTCTTCTTAATACAGTTCATCAAAATACAAATTGGAATGTAGTCAGTTGTTAAGAAGCAGATTTATGGAGCACAGAGAAATCACCTCCACCTGGACAGTTGCAATGTCAAGAAAAAACAAGAAATGAAAACTCAAACTTTTGAGCACAGCTTCACCATTGTGTAAGGAAGAGAGACCTTCTGAGGACTAATGAAGATGAGACAATTTCTCATCGTCCAGACAAAATAGTCCCCAAGATTTATGGGCTTCCCATTGTGTGTGGGCATTCTTTTCTCTCTGAGAAACCTTCTGGGTGGTTACTAACCTAGGATGTCTTGAGACTCAAGAATTCTTTGTAGTCCAGTTTCAACGACAGTCTATCTGTATTTCACATTACAAATGACTATCTATGAACAAGTCTCTTATAAGGAGATTAGCATGAGAGAGCCACCTCCAAACCCAGTCAACCCTGTATGGCCAGAAACCATCACATTTCAGGGGCTGCTGAGATGAGCACCAGGCGCAAGGCCTGCTGGGACCTCGGGGAAATGGCGGCGCCCAGAGCTGCTCAACCAGAAACAAACAGGCAGCTGCCCTCAAGCCCATGCTCAACAATGTCACTTCATCCGATAGCAAATTTTAATACTTTTGGAAACTAAAACTTGGGGAGACAATAAATATGAAAACAGGGGACTATTTTCGAAGCAAATGCATGTTTTTCCAACAATGTGAGCAAGGCTGTTATAACAAGTCCCAGGACAGATGATCTAAAATATTTGCCAGAAGACTGTCCAACTTAAAAGCATGGTTGGGCAAGCTTCATTTTTACAACCGATCATTAAACATTGATGAGTTACCTTCAGGTCGTTTGAGGTGTGTGTGTGTGTTTGTGTGTGTTATAATCAGAATATATAATCTTATATAGAAATACAACTTGAACAGAAATTTCACAAATTGTGAAACACTTCTAAAAATTGTAATATGGTGAATTAGGAATTTGCAAAGAAATTAATTCTTGTTTTAAAGCAGATTGCAACAAAAAAAGTCTAATCTGAACTAATTTTTTTTTAAATGTTCATTCATTTTTGAGAGAGAGAGAAAGACACACTGTGAACAGGGAAGGGACAGAGAGAGAGAGGGAGTCACAGAATCTGAAGCAGGCTCCGGGCTCTGAGCTGTCAGCACAGAGCCCAACTCGGGGCTTAAACCCACAAACCGTGAGATGATGACCTGAGCTGAAGTCAGACGCTTAACCAACTGAGCCACCCGGTGCCCCAAATGTGAACTAATTTTTAAAGGAAAATGCATAGGATTATGCTAAGTGTAATCTAACTTCCTATCAGAGTATCATTCATATAGGTACTTATAGTTTTCTCCCAATACTAGCCTTTTTATATTTGCTCATGTCTGGAGTACGCTGGGGCAATAGCAAAATTCTTCTTCAGGAACCTGAATCTTCTCCAGAGAGCTCGCTTTCCTTTCCTCCCTGTGTTTTTGTCCCCCTGCCATCCATCTGCTCTCACTCCATTCACGCCTTTCTTGCAGTGTCAAAGTTATGAATCCTCAAACTACGCTTAAAATTTTGTTAGCAATAGTTTTATTATTTGGTCTCTGATTATACACCCTGCTCAGAGTTACATTTTCATTAAAGAGTTAAGGTTACCAAAGTTCACCATGTGTTTGGCGTTATGTTAAAAGGCGTAACTCTCTAGAAAGCTACAGAGAAAATGTAAGCCTCCAAACCTGGAAACTAGCAACCAAACGTGGATTTGCTGCTTCCTTGCAATAGAAATCTTCACTTTTTACAACAGGTGTATTTCCCCCTGATTTTGGTTAGATCAGCCTAAATGGGAAAGGACCCATGACACTATCACCAACAGCAAATTTCAGTTACAAACTAAGCACCGTATTTATGCAAGACGTGGTCTCTGCCCTCCCAGGAGGCAGACAACATCAAAATGCCTTCATCCTACAAAGATTAGAGAAAATCCTGGAGTCGAGCTGGGAGGATTCTAAACCCTTAAGAATGTTTAGAGGAAGGAAGTTTTGATACTGAGGTCTAATATGAAACAGGGAATCCATTTTCATTCTGGCCCTGGTATAAATTTTTTCATTTTTAATTGTGCTCCCCCCCCCCCCAAGTATATTCTCTTCCTTTAGCTGGAAGCAAATCGCTAAATGACTTAAACTCACTCTATCCCTTCATTCGCCCACACCCCTGTGTGTGTGTGTGTGTATGTGTGTGCCTCTTTCTCTTTCTCCCCCATCCCTTCTCCCCTCTTTAACTTTTCTCCCTGTTTTAATAATACTTTACCTCAAAGTGTTGCTGGAAGGATTCATAAGTATTTTAAGTGCTTTGAAGATGAAAAGCAATATATAAATGCTTAAGTATTACTATAAAAGTTCAAGTAAATGAGCTCATAGCATGTGATTTAAATGGAATGCATGTGAATACACAATCCACAGATAACCAAACAACTAAAGAAGCTTCAGCTAAGACTCATAACCCACATGACACTAAGCCTTTAATATCATAGAATGTTTTCAGAGCTGAAAAGCTCTCAGAGATCATTTAGTACAAGCCTTTTATTTTACAGATGGAGAAAAGGGAAGTCACAAATGACCAGTCCAAGGCACAGGCATGGATTGGGACACATGTGGGATAAGAAATCAAGTCTTTTTAAGTGCCCATCAATGCTTTTTATACCACCCCATGCTACCCACAAGATGTCAAATATACGGGGGGGGGGGGGGGGGAATAGCATGTTCAAATACTCACACTTCAATAATATATTGAAATGTTGATTATTTGTTGGCACACATCTGGATATTGGTAAATACACTGATTTAAGACTGAAATCTTCTTCATTCAGAGTATCCTCCTGTAAACATATCTTGACTCTTATTTGTATATTCAAAACTATTTTCCCATTAGAAGAGTAGTTGCAAGGATCTATATCTATATCTATATATCATGTTCTGTTGATCCTCAAAAAATATTCAAGGGCTGCTGTGCAAAAATAGAGAAATGTGGGTGGGAGAGGAAATGGGAATACCTTCAATGGACACCACGCACAACCGGAGTTGGCACGATTGAGTAAATGATCATTGACCCCACTCCGTAAACTGACAGCTGTTCTTTAGCAAACTTCTTAAATGAGACTCTCTGTGCTCCTTTGGAATTATATCTTTTTAAAAGAGACATGTCAAAGTATCTATGAACAGCATAATAATACCCAGCATCATGTGGAATGTCACATAACCAGTGAGTTCTGGCTCTGGATGCTGGTAAGGAATTCATCTTATTGCCAACCCAGTAGATCTGTTTTGGTTTAATGAGGCTGCCTTAAATTCTCTTCAAGTAAATTGGGGCCCTCAAAGAGTTAGTGGGCATCCGAATCACATGGAGGGGCTTGTTAAAACAGATTTCTGGCTCCATTCCCAGAGTTTGTGATTCAGTAAAGCCGGGGGATGGGGGGAGCTCATCTCAAATATGCCCAGTTGGGGTGGGCAAACCTAATGTGCATTTCTAACAAGTTTCCAGATGATGATGATGATGATGATGATGATGTGATTTAGGACCACACTTTGAGAAACAGTAGATTAAAGAAAAACCATGCAAATAGTAGTCAACACAGTTTTGCCTCCACTTTGATTAGCTGCCTGGATAGAAATTTGTCCTGAGAGCAGAGGAGCTGGTAATTAACCAGGTAAAATTAATCCCTGAAGGCTGGAGTTTACAGATTAGTAAGGCCAAATCTGGCCCCACAGGTGTTTTGTTTGACTCCCATAGTATAATTTTTTAAATTGAATTTGTTGTCAACTTTTTTTTTCAAGTTTCTTTCAAGTTTCAAGTTTGTTGACATATAGTGTTATATTGGTTTCGGGAGTAGAAGTTACTGACTCATCACTTACATATGACACCCAGGGCTCATCACAAATGCCCTCTTTCATACTTGTCACCTATTCAAACCATCCCTCCCACTTCCCCTCCAACAGCCCTTGGTTTGTTCTCTATAGTTAAAAGTCTCTTATGGTTTGCCACCCTCTTTATTTTTCCCACTCCCCTATGTTCATCTGTTTTGTTTCTTAAATTCCACATATGAGTGAAATTACATGGTATCCGTCTTTCCCTGATTGACTTATTTCATTTAGTCTAATACATTCCAGCTCCATCCATGTTGTTGCAAATGGCAAGATTTCATTCTTTTTGATGGCTAATATTCCATTGTATATATACAATGTATATATATATGTATCCATATATACATACATATACATATACACACACACATACATATATGTATATATATATGTATATACATATGTGTGTGTGTGTGTGTGTATATACACCTGTATCTATATCATGTTCTCTTGACCCTCAAAAAATATTCATGGGCTACTGTGCAAAACAGATAAATGTAGGAGGGAGAGGAAATGAGAATATCTTCGATGGACACCGAGCACAACTGGAGGAGTTGGCACAAATGAGTAAACGATCATTGACCCCAATCCCTAAACTGACAGCTGTTCTTCGGCCAACCACATCTTCTTTATCCATTCATCAGTTGATGGACATTTGGGCTCTTTCCATAGTCTGCCTATTGTAAATAATGCTGCTCTGAACATCGGGATGTATGTGTCCCTTCGAATCACTATTTTTGCATCCTTTGGATAAATAGCTAGTAGTGCCATTGCTGGGTTGTGGGGCAGTTCTGTTTTCAACTTTTTGAGGAACGTCCATACTCTTTTCCAGAGTGGCTGCACCAGTGTGCATTCCCACCAATGGTATTTTCTGCATCCTCACCATTACCTGTTGTTTACTGTGTTGTTAATTTTAGCCATTCTGACAGGTGTGAAGTGATATCTCATTATCGTTATTGTCAACATTAAAAATTCATGACGTTCCGTAGAAAAAATCCAAGTCCTGGTTTTTCTCAATAAATCAACTATCCAGCACAGGGCCATGGATGCCCCTGTTAGACAGGGTGCCATATCAAGGTATCTCAGTCTCCACCTGAACTGCTTCATTTGCTCATATGGACTACTGCTCTTGACTTTTCATTCCTATGCAGATAATGATTCTAAAAATTTTAAACTTCCGAAATTTTTTCAGTTTAGTTACATACTATATACAGCTTTATTAAATAAACCAGGCATGTCCCCATTATTCCATTTCACTACATTCTGTTTGAAATCTATTTACATAAGAACACAATAAAATCTCATAGCATTGGCTGGTATCCCTAGGATTGGCCAAGCAACTTCCATTTTTACTCCACTAAATATTATAATAATTAAGATTCAAAGCAATTCAGAAATAAGAAAAAGCTCAGAAATGGTATGATTTGTTATACAGAACTGATATTCTCTGGGGCGCCTGGGTGGCTCAGTTGGTTAAATATCTGACTTTGGTTCACATCATGATCTCATGGTTCGTGAGTTCGAGCCCTGCATCAGGCTCTGTGCTGACAGCTCAAAGACTGGAGGCTGCTTTAGATTCTGTGTCTCCCTCTCTCTCTGCCCCTCCTCCACTTGTGCTCTGTCTCTCTTTCTCTCAAAAATAAATAAACACTAAAAAATACTTATAAAAAGTAATCGATAGTCTCAAATACATATTTTGATAAATAATGAAATAAATTTTATCTTCTTAAAATAATTCATTTCTATGTGTATGTGCTGTTTGATTTTTACTACTTAAATCTTCTCACCCAAATTTTCTTCCATTTGTTTAATCAATTGTGTGTACTTTTAAATGTTTATTTATTTTGAGAGAGAGAGAGAGGGAGATACACATGTGCATGCAAGGAAGTGAGCAGGGGAAGGGCAGAGAGAGAGGGAGAGACAGCCTCCCAAACAGTCTCTGTGCTATCAGCATGGAACCAGACATGGGGCTGGATCTCATGAACACTGAGATCACGACCTGAGCTGAAATCAAGAATTGGATGCTCAACCGACTGAGCCACGCAGGCGCCCCATGTTGTGTATACTTTCAGAGAATTGTTCAAATCCATTTTGGAATGCAACAAAATACTACTAAATTAAATATTCTCATTAGTCTTCACACCCTTATAATGAGCTTTTTTGGGAGAGGACCTCAAGCTCTACCTTAGTTTGCTGTGGTCCCAGCATAACTAAACTGAGTCTGCTTCTTGGTGAGTAACAGATAGAAACTATACCAGACGAGCTGTTGCCCAATGGAAACTTTATCTGCAGCAATTAAAGAGACCACGGGGAATAATTTCCAAAGCTGTGACTCCCTTAGCAAGGGTGCATGAGTTCCTTTTATTTGGGGTTGAAATGAATATTTAGAAAGGGTCGTCTTGTCACTGTACGGAGAAGCGGGCATAAGGTGGCACATGAGCTTAAGGAAACACGTTTATACGTACATTTTATGTTATGTACATTTTATGTTACGTAAATGAGGCTTGTGCTCCTCCTCAGGCAAAGATCTTAGTATTATAATGAGGTAAAGGTAACAACCGGTTCGTGAGCCCATGGGTCACTCCATGGTCCATCTGTGGAACATGAGTTAGGGCTTAAGTTCAACCTGGTCTGGGTGGTCTAGGCCAGCCAGAACTTTGTCAAGGCAGTTGTTGTTGATTGAAGGGTAGTTTCCATTTCCATCACAGAGTGTTACGCCTCTCCGGTCTTTTGCCTGAGTCAAGAGATAAGCTGGAAAGAAGAACTTCAGGAAAAATGTGGGACAAAGGTCACTGAGTACAAGCCGGTAAACAGTAAAGGTCAGATCTTGGGAATCCAGCTGGAGACACCAGAACACCTGGAAACTCACTAAAAATGAAATTATTGGGTCTCACCCCGGGAACCCCAAGAATGGGACCCAGCAATTTGGATGTCACAAGATCCCTGGGTGATCTGGATGCACGATAAAGTGTGAGAACCACTCCTTTAAAACATGAAATAGGTAGAGTCGATCCTTGAGCCAGTGCGAATAGTCAAGTGTAAAGTGAGAGGACTTTGTGAAAGTGATTCCTGAAGAATTTTAAAGCACACTTATTTTTCAGTCAGAGAAAGACAGATACCATATGTTTTCACTCATAGGTGGATCTGGAGAAACTTAACAGAAGACCATGGGAGAGGGGAGTTAGGGAGGGAGGCAAACCACAAGAGACTCTTGGATACTGGGAACAAACTGAGGGTTGATGGGGTGTGGGTGAGGGGAAAGGGGGTGATGGGCATGGAGGCAGGCATTTGTCAGGATGAGCACCGGGTGTTGTACGGAAACCAATTTGTCGATAAATTATATTAAAAGAAAAAAAAAGACTGAGCCACCCAGGTGTCCCTGAGACCTTGATCTTTGAGACCTTGATGGTAGGGGAAAAAAAAAAATTACACTTATTTTGGTCAATATTGTTCTTTTCTATTCAGAACATAGAGATTTTTCTTTTTCGTTTTTCTGGAGGAACTTTTATGTTTTAGAACTTGCTTTCATCACTAGTTTTGGGAAGTGTAAATAACCTTTGATTTTCAACTGATACAGAAGGCCACAAGGCCAGTGAAAAAGGCAAGAAGGTAAACCCACCCTGTCATTGTGCTTCATCTATTGTCAGAATTCTTAAAATGTCAAACGTCTGGGGACCATTTGGACAATTAAGCTAAAGAATTCTTTTTTTTATACTTCCCACCATCAGCATGATGACATCCAGGATGAATCAAATGAGTCTCAACCATAGATGCTTTCAAGTCACTGGGGAGCTTTTAGAAAATAGCCTGACCTGGCACCTGGGTGGCTCAGTTGGTTAAGTGTCTGACTTCGGCTCAGGACATGATCTCGTGGTTCGTGAGTTCAAGCCCCGTGTTGAGCTCTGTACTGATGGCTCAGAGCCCGGTGCCTGCTTCAGATTCTGTGTCTATCTCCTTCTGCCCCTCCCTTGCTCATTCTCTCACTCTCTCTGAAAAATAAGTAAACATTAAAAGAAAAAAGGAAGAAGAGAAAATATCCTGACCTAAGCTTCCTCCCTATGAATCCTGTGTTGGTTGGCCTTAGCTGGGACCAGGGCCATGGGTATGGTTTTAAAACCTCCTCAGATGATTTTTCTGCGCAGCTGGGGCTGAGAAGCCCTGCTTACATCCTCCCCCAGCATTGGCAGTAATGTAAAACCCAAATTTCAGACCTCAGCCCTTCTCTCCCTATGGATATTGAAGCTACCTTTCCGGACATGAAAATAGATAAGTTTAGTCATTTAAAAACCTTGAATAAGTATCAGCTGAAATGGCCTAAACACTGTCACTCTGTTTGTACCAAGCAACGATAAGAATTTGTGTAAATAATTCAGGTTTCCAAACACTTTGGCCAGATAATTAAGGCCAAATTACTTTCTACGTGGCTTGAAATTTTGGATAATTGGCTTAAGTCTCCATCTTGCTCTTGGGTGAAGGCATAGCCCATAGGGGAAATAGTGCATTGTTGTTTTCTTGACCTCAAGAGAGAGAAGGGGGGGGAGGTGGTCATGGGTCCTTAATTTTACTTTGTGGGTGGAGTGTTGAAACAACAAAATCCCAATGCCTGAGTCTTTGGCTGGATTATTCCTTCTGAAAACATTAGATCTGGATCAGAATTCAGCAACAAAATATTAACTCCTTCTCTCCATCCCTCTCAAAACTCTCCTATGTATGTATGTATGTACGTACGTATGTAAAAAACTCCCGGTGTTTTTGTAACAATGCTCTCTTCCCACTATTTCCTCATGGCGAGCTAAAGGATCTTTGATTTTTTGACCTTTTGATATAAAAACATGCATTAAGCCATGTTTTTGTGGGATTTTTTTCTCTTTAATTTAGGGAAGTGGCAGAAATGTGTGGAACCATCACAAAGTTCACATTTCCTCTTACAAGCAAAGGAAAAGGGCAAGTCTCTCGAGTTCCCCACTGACTTCAGGGACATTTTCTTTAAAATGAAAGAGAGAGAGACAAGAAAATTTAGAAAATATTCCATCTTATCATATCCACACAGACCATGGCGTCCGGATGGTCCAACATTCATTGTCATGGTTTCAGGAAAATTGCTCGATGGTGTATGGCAGCATAGAGATCTGAGAAGGAATCAAAGCTTTATCCACAAACGAATTACCTAACTTCCCTAAACTTTGTTTTGTCGCCCGTAAAATGATCTCACAGGATTCTTGTGTAGATTAAATTAGATAATACATACAAAGCGTTTGCACAGTGCCTGGCAAGATGTATCAAGTCAATAAACGGTAACTCATCCTTATTATTACTCTAGGCAGATGCCCTGAGGGCGGGCTTGTCTCCACTTCTCAAACTCTTCCCACCAAACTGAGGTATTAAACAATTAGCAGAAAGTGAGCTGGGACATAGTTATAAGAAAACGGAGAGAACTAACAAACTAAAAACCATAGGGTATGTGAGATCTGCAGAGGCAGGCTTCCATAAAGCAGCATTCCCTCCGAGGAAAGGACCCACAAATACGAGGGCAATCAATCCAGTGCATCAGTAATTCCCAAACCCAAGGCCTAAGAGGAAACTGAGCGAGCATCGTAGGGGCTGACTCTTGTCGGAGTCTGGAGCGATGGGACTTTGACCGAAGCACTGGCACGAGGCGTCCCTTCAGCAGACAGGACAGGATGAGCCCACGCCGGCCTGCGGCTGCCTTCCCCAGCGCTGTCATCTCTTGGAGAAGGCAGCTCCAGCTGACCTGTTGGCTCGGAGCCTCGGTGGGACCACCCTGACCAGCAGCAACCCCACTTCCGGCTGCACTCGGGATTCCTCCCCAGGGGGTTGCATTCCAAGGCCTCCGGATTTTCCCTCCCAGGCGCTCCCCCCACCCCCACCCCCTCCCAGCCTGAGGAATGCTTCCACTGTCAGAAGAAGCTCCAAGAAGACTGAGGATGGGAAGGAACTATTTTAACTCACAAACAAATCTGAAAGGGGAATGTGGCTGTGTACTCCCAGATGAAAGAGATTTAGGCCGGTGAATCACTCAAAATAGCAGGAAATCAGACAAGAAGGGCCTTGTCCCAGAGTCACAGCCTCACTCAGAAATTAAAATAGGTCTGACCTTTGTCTATGGGATTGTGTTGTTGCAGTCATATTTAGCTGCGCCAGCTGAGGACTTCTGAAACCATCCATCTGCATGTTAGGAAACCGCATCTCTGGGTCAGGGGGTGGTCTCTCCCTGGGCACAGAGGAGCTACTTATTCGGGGTGGCACTTTACGGGAGCTTGTGGCTTCGAAACCAAGAACACAGAGTTCACTGAAATTCCAAAGTTGCTTTCCTTCCTGCTCAAATTCAGTTAGAACCTGTGAAATAGGGCAGTCAGAGAACTTGAGGTTCTCCAGCCAGCGCTGAAGTTATGTCACTGTCATCCACTCATCTTCGAGGGGACCTGCAAAGTCCAGATCTCTTTGTGGGGCTTGTCCACTTTGAGAGCTGATGAATGGAGCCAACTGTTGCTGTGTTTGGGGACTTTGGGGTACAGCTTTGTCGAGCAGGATCAACAGAACAGAGGGCAAGCCATTTACACCCAGCAAGCCTGGAGATCAGGAAGAAGCAGGCTGTTTTCTACTTCATATCCCCTGCCAATGAGTCACTCCTTCAAACTCAAATTATTTCTCTGTGCCTCAGTTTCACCTTCTATAAAGTGAGGATAATAATACCCATTCCTCCCCACTTTCTCAGTATATCGTAAGTGGAAATTATTGCATATGCGAGCCCTGGGGAGGAGAGGCTTAAATCAAAGCATCATTATTACTATTTCTTCTTGGCAAACAGTCTCCATGGTAATCACAGCTTTCTTTAACTAATAACCCATGCCGCCACTGGCCTGGTAACCTCAATGTCAAAAGACAGATATCGCAGTACAGCTCTTGAAGGCCTCTGCTCATCAAAACTTTGCTCTTAATTCACATAACCTCTCATTTTGCTTGGCGTCATTTACTTCATTTTGCCAAAACTTCTTATGCCTGAGCAACCCCAACTAAGATACAAGAGCTAAGTGGACATTCCGATCAGTAAATACAACAGCCATGAGTTTGAGAGGTGAACTCTCAATCTCAGAACATAGTCCAATTAGACAGTGGGGCCTGTTCACGATTTGCTCTTCTGCTGGTCCCTCTGATCTGGAAAGACTAAAGGGACACTGCTCAACTCCCTGTCCTACTTGAACCACGCCAACCGCTAAGCATCAAATTTTGCCAGTCATGCCATCAGATTCAAACTCCCCCCAAAATAGTCCTTTTAATTTAATATTAAGAGTGATGTGTAACAATCAAACTTGGAATTCTACTTTTAAAATTATCTTTTACCCCGGAAATACACATAATTATGTTCCTCATGTTGTTTTCTGGGATTAAGGAATAACTACTGTCAGATTCTCTCTCTCCGTCTCTCTTTGATTATGGGAAAACACACATAACATTAGTTTGTTTTTTGTTTCTTTTCTTTTTTTTGAGAGAGAGAGAAACAGCATGAGCAGGGGAACGGCAGAGAGAGAAGGGGAAAGAAAGAATCTCAAGCAAGCTCCTGCTGTCAGTGCAAAGCCTCACGAGGGGCTCAATCTCACGAATCATGAGATCGTGACCTGAGCTGAGATCAGGAGTCAGATGCTTAACCGACTGAGCCACCCAGGTGCCCCACACCTTAACCATTTTTAAGTGTAGAGTTCAGTAGTGTTACGTATAAATAATCACATTGCTGTACAAGAGCTAAATTTTATGCTAACCATTTTTAAGTGTACAATTCAGTGGCATTAAGTACATTCCTATGGTTATATCATCATCACCACCATCCATCTCTGAAACGCTTTCACTCATGAAATTCTGTACTCATTAAATAACTTCTCTCCCTTTTTCTCTCCCCCCAGTTCCTGGCAATCACATTCTGCTTTCTGTCTCTATGAATTTGGCTACTCTAGGCATCCTATGTAAAGGAAATTATATAATATTTGTCCTTTTGTGACTATCTGATTTCACTTGGTGTCGCATCCTCAAGGTTCATCCGTGGTGTAAAATGTGCCAGAATCTCCTTCCTTTTAAGGTTGTCTCATATTTCATTGTATGTTTCTGACATTTTGTTTATCCATCCCTCCATTGATAGATACTTGGTAGCTTCCGCCTCTTGGCTATTTTGAATAAAGCTGCTACAAACATGGGTGTTCATACCTCCTCATGACCCTGCTTTCAGTTCTTCAAGGTATATGCCCAGAAGTGGAAATCTTTGATCATATATTAATTGTGTCTTCAGTTTTTTGAGGAACCATCATATTATTTTCCATAGTGGCCGTACCATTTAACATTCTCACCAGGAGTGTTCAAGGGTTCCAATTTCTCTACATCCTCGCCAACACTTGTTATTTTCAGTTTGTGTTTTTGTTTTGTTTCTTATGGTAGCCATCCTAACGGGTATGTTGAAAGCGTATTTTTGATAAGAAAAAAGAAGATGGAGGGGCTGAGATTAAACATGATACAGGGAATTATCCTATATTTGCATGAGACTTTCTCTTAATAAAGCAGAATGGCTGAGAGCCATCTCAAAGAACTGTACTTCTTGGTTACTCTTGCTCCAGCTGGAGAGGAAGTGCATAAAATGCCTGCAAAGGACTGTGGGGGCTTCCTTGCCAACTCTAAGTCAGCGAGAGCAAAGGGAACCAGAGAAGAGAAGAAAGTCAGAGACAATGTAGCTCAAAGCCCCCCTTCTTGCACCACGCACTGGGCATACAAAGCTTCTGCTGACCCTGAGATGCACTTTGGTGCTACACTGTTTTGCACAGTTCTCACCATGGAATTGCCTGACAGAAGCAGATAAGGCCCAGGAGGAAGAATGGGAGGGGTCTTCTCAGGAACTGGGCAACAGCAAGGGGAAAACATGTATGGGTAACCCTGGTCAAAGGTAGAAATGAAAAGTATGAGATGGGAAGTTAAGCCCAGAAAAACTGACTTCCTCCTGCTCTTTCCACCACCAGTCCAAGATGATCCCCAACAGAACTTAACATCAGGTCTTTGTTCTCCTGCTTACTTCCCTTTCTAAATTGCTGATGTCCTCGCTTTTCTGTCCCCAGGAGCCCAACGTTCTGATGGACCACAGACCCCTCCTGTGAGATTTCACCCATCCCCCACCCTCTCTTTTGCTTAGGCATCCAAAAAATATTTATTGGATACCCTCAAAAGGTCAAAGCCAATCTAAAGCAGATAACCTGAGACTTCTAACTTTATTTTTCCCTAAAATTGTGTTCAAAGCAAAATTAAGCTCTTCCATAGTAGGGTACCAAGCAAAGGGCAATGGGAGTGGTCTGCCCCAAGTGCAAGCAATTCATCGTTGTCTGTAGAGAATTGAAGAAAGCAAAAATAACAAGAAGAATTTTAAATAATAAATGAAATAATGAACTGAAAGGCATGTTGCTTTTTATTTTCCCCATGCTCTGTCAACCCTCAACAATGTCAGTGATAAAATACTCCTCCCTCCCAAAATATGTTTTGTGGGTCCAAGTTCTAAACAATTGCTGTGGTTACTGTTGAGTTTCAATGACACATATGTAATCTTCAAATATGTGAAGAATATACTATTCTCTAAAAAGCATTACTTTCTATGCAGAAGTTAAATCCATTAACTCGCATTTGTACACCCAGGGACTCAGCTGTCCACATTTGTTTTTAGAGTAAGTTCAAAATGGTTTGGAATCCTTTGAGCTTGCCTGAGGGGTGGAGAGTGTCACCAACCCCTGGGGTATTTCAGCTTCATACGTTTAAAACAATAGATATTTAAAAAAAAAAAAAAAAAAAAACAATGATGACGAAGAGAAGGAAAACTTGAGTCAATTCAATTCTGTCTCTAGAAGTAATGGAACGAAATAAAATATTTTCTCTTTTCTCAAGAGATCATTAATGTATTATACGGTAACTTACATATCATACGTAACTAAAGTATTTTTGTTGTGTAATGCTTATTTTCTCTTTATTTTTTATTTATTTCCATGATGATATATATTAAATTGTATTACCTATTTTTCTTTTTCTGACTGCTATTATTCATTTTGTGTCACAGTTATCACTGAAACACATTTTTTTATCTGGAGGAATGAAAAGTGATCAGTGCTGCGTGTCAAAAATACTAGATATATGACTGCTCTTACTACTTTATTTCTCTAACTGGTGAATGATTCACTATTCAATCATCCGACAGAGCATCTGATGTCCGCCAGGCACTAGGCTCAGCTATGGACATAAAAGGACCACACTAAGCACAGATCAAGCCTTGAGGTCAGTGTCTCTGGGATATGGTGACTTGGAAAAGCCTCACTTAGAACTAGAATAGAAGGTCAAACTAAACATACTGATACAAGTCTAACGCAATGGAGAACAAATTCTAGACATCCCAAGATCATATCGATCAGATGACTCACTTCATTCATTTTACCCATACATGACAGGCCTGGCATATACCTAAAAGAAGAGGCCTGAGGGTGCCTGGGTGGCTCAGTCGGTTAAGCGCCCAACTTCGGCTCAGGTCATTATCTCACAGTTTGTGGATTGAATCCACAGAGCCCTGCATCCGGCTCTGTGCTGACAGCTCGCAGCTCGGAGCCTGGAGCCTGCTTCGGATTCTGTGTCTCCCTCTCTCTCTGCTCCTCCCTCCTTGTGCTCTCTCTCTCTCTGTTTCTCAAAAATAAATAAACGTTTAAAAAAAAACAATGTAAAAGAAGGGGTCTGAAATTTTTCCCACCTACTTAAAAAAGATATTTATAAACCTTTTCTAATCCAGTTCTGTGATTATGTTTAAGAAATGCCCACTATAGGTTTAAGAAAAACCCAGGGACACCTGGGTGGCTCAAGTCCTGTATTGGGCTGTGTGCTGACAGCCTGGAGCCTGGAGCCTGGAGCCTGCTTCGGATTCTGTGGCTCCCTCTCTCTCTCTGCCCCTCCCCTTCTCACACTCTGTCTCTCTCTCTCAAAAATAAATAAACATTAAAAGAAATTAAAAAAAAAAAAGAAATGCCCACTATAATAATGTCCCGTTATGCAATGTCAATAAACATGCCATAAATAAAGAAGGCTTATGCAAATCAAATGTAAATGAAGCCAGTTCTCCATAATTATTTTCAGGGTTTGGGGTTGAAAAGTAGAAAGGTATAGATGGAGAGCTTCCTCTTGTTCTTGGTATCTCGATGATCAGAAAGGATTAGAGAAGGAACAAGCTTAAGATAAAAAGAAGTTAGAGGGGCGCCTGGGTGGCTCAGTCGGTTGAGCAGCCGACTTCAGCTTGGGTCATGATCTCGCGGTCCGTGAGTTCGAGCCCCGCGTCCGGCTCTGTGCTGACAGCTCAGAACCTGGAGCCTGTTTCAGATTCTGTGTCTCCCTCTCTCTGACCCTCCCCCCGTTCATGCTCTGTCTCTCTCTGTCTCAAAAACAAATAAATGTTAAAAAAAAAAAAGTTAGAGAGAACACAGGGCCAAAGGGTAAGAGAAGTTTTCAATATATTTCCATTTTGTCCATGCAACTCACACACACACACACACACACACACACACACACACACCCCCATATAACCCTCACTCTTTATGAAAACCAGAGTTCCCTCAATTTTCTGGAAAAAAGGAATCGCTCAACTGAATCTAAAATACAAGAGGATTGGGGCTTCTGGGGGCTCAGGCGGTTGAACTTCCGACTTCAGAGCAAGTCATGATCTTGCAGTTAGTGAGTTCGAGCCCCTCATCGGGCATGCTGCTGTCAGCCTGTCAGCACAGAGCCTGCTTGGGATCTTCTGCCCCCGTGTCTCTGCCCCTCCCCCGCTTGTGCTCTCTCAAAAATAAACAAACATTAAACAACATTAACACAAAAATAAAATAAAATGCAAGAGGCTTGATTATTGCTGAGCAACTAAGACCTACGAATTTTTTCCTTGAAATGCTCTTCCGTAACTATGATCAACCTGAGACTCTGTATGTTCTTTTTTATCCTTAATGGACTTTGGCAGAGGGTTCCATTTCCTATCACACAGAGCACCTTGCAACCTTCTGTGAGAAACTGTACAGGTGGTCCAAGGGGTAATGAATGAAACTGAGCAAAAGAAATTTGAGGTTGAAAATCAGGAAAAAACATACACCTACAGCACGTCCCATTCTTTTGTAGACTAATCTCCCAGGGGAATCGGTAATGGCCCCATCACTAGTGTAATTCTAAATGAGCATGGAAAATATTTCAGAGTATTTTATAAGGAAACAGCCTGTATTGGAAAAAAAAAAAGAGAGAGAGAGAGAAAATGACCTAATTTTCTATCTGCAATTTTCATGATTCTGCCTTGAATGGCCTCTTCACACATAATATCTGACAATGTGGGCCTGAGAGACTAAAAAACACAAAAATGATCTTTGGCTAATTCTTCAAGGCAAGAGTTAGAGAACTTTGAAAAGAAATAGTCGACAATAAAAATCCGACTTACAGTTAGGATAAGGTACTCATACTGAGTTCATACACGTTCATATACTTATTCAGTGTGTGTGGCTTATTCTAAGATCAAAATTCAAACGTGTTTCCATGTGCTAGTCACTGTTTCCACATCTCTGTCACTGCAGCTGATCCTGATACTGACGCTTCCCGTTAGGAGTCAAATCCCGTTTTTTGAGACTGAGACAGGAAATACCACTCAGCACTGGAATACATATGACAATCAGAACACTTTCAAAGATGTAATGCAGGAAATCAACCAGGGAATATTCAAACAGTCACAATGTGCTTAACATTTTAAACATTTTCTTCCTCTTTTAAACAAATGCTGAGCAAGGCTTCCTGTGTTTCCAAAGCAAAATCAATGGATTCTCAAAATGGCAAGTCCCACATAGTTATGACTCCTTCTCTTCACACTTAATTTCCCTGGCTTTGTATGAGATTTCCAGGACTTTAGGGATGGCCTGGAGAGCACTTCTGTGCATTTCTGTTTAAAGTCTTGTCTTCAGGGGCGCCTGGGTGGCTCAGTCGGTTAAGCGTCCAACTTCAGCTCAGGTCACGATCTCGCGGTCCGTGAGTTTGAGCCCCGCGTCGGGCTCTGGGCTGACGGCTCAGAGCCTGGAGCCTGCTTCTGATTCTGTGTCTCCCTCTCTCTCTGCCCCTCCCCCGTTCATGCTCTCTCTCTGTCTCAAAAATAAATAAACTTAAAAAAATAAAATAAAATAAAGTCCTGTCTTCAGGGAGTAGATAGAAAACAGTATCAGTCACTAACATCAACAATTTGCTCCTTCGAGTTCCCACTACATGTGGGGGAATTGAGATGCCAAGAAGTAAGAAACCTGTTTGAATTTCTTGAGAAGCTTACAAGTTAGGGGGGAAGGGGTGATGTAATGCTAATAACATAAGTACCTATTCAATGTTACCTGCATTTCCTTACCTATAAAACTTACCTGGTGGTAGTAACTGGAAAGAATGATTATTACAAAGCACTCAGCACAGTGCTTGGCACACGTAAGTGCTCTATCAGAAAATTGCCAGATAAGTACATTTTTAAAATAAAGGGGAGCTGGGAAGTTGGGGAGAAGCAGAGGTCAGGGAGAGGTGAGGCAGTCTGTGGCAACCCGGGAAAGTTTCTTGGACAAAGCAGGACTTACACTGGGCCTTGAAAAATGAGGAAGACCAGCCAAAAGACAAAAAAAAAAAAGTCCCTGTTCACTTCCCAAAATGGCAATTGGCAGGACTGTCTAAGTTGATGACACATTCTTTCAAACTTCTTTCTTGAATGATCCTGTGGCCTGATTTCCCGTGTCTTTTAAACCTGTTTTTCCAGGTAAGGGCAAACATCAGAGCATTAGTTCATTTACAATGTAGTCCTAGTCCATTTTGGTCCCATTTTAAACTCTGTAGCACATCCCAAGAGCACTCATCAGCCAGTACTCCTGGGATATGTATGGGGTATTACCCAAAGACCCTTGGGAAACAACAGAGAATGGGATTTCAGAGTGGGCCTAAGTTAACATTTTCAACATAAGTCAAAGCTAACCAGGTGATTCCTTTCTAGTAAGGATGGACCAGTGACAGCCCCACACCCTTTGAGTCAGTGGGAAATAGTTTCTTAACTCACTTTTGGGAAATGTTTCCAGTGATTCAGCACTACAGGCTGGATCACTAGGACATCAGAAGGGATATATCCCTCAACAGCCTTCCCACCTCCTTGGTAAGAGATGAGTTTCCCAGACTGTAGTATTTCCCATAAGCACCCCTGCTATGATAGGAAAGCATATCAGAGGGTCTAGGACAGTGTTTTCTTTATCAACATTGTGGAGATTCTAGAATGCTCTCTGACTAGACACTTTATAATTTGTTATCCACACTGGAAACCTTTGGAAAATAATACATGGTACTATTAATAATTATACCACAAGAGCAGACATAAATCAGGAATGTTCCAGGCAAATCAGGATATATGATCATCTTGTCTCAAGGTTTTGGGGCCCTATCTTCTAAGAATGAATATATTCATTTGTCAAACATTTATTAAACAAATACTATGTAGCAGTCACTATGATGTATGCTAGAAATAATATATTAACTGCTTTTGCCCTAGAGGTCTCAGGCTGATAGGGGAGAGAAACACATAAATACCCATTTATAAAGCACTGTAGAGGTCAAGGAACCTGGGGAGTACCTAACTCAGCCTGAAGAGTGAGAAAAAACTTTCTGAAAGAGGTGCTGACCTACCTTCACCTTCATCAGACAATGAGTAACAGTAACCAAATTCCAGGCTGAAGTGTCATCGAAAACCAGGAATATTTTATATATATCGATCATTTACTATATATTGGCCCCTCTCTATATCACATCTCATCGAACCCACACTTCTAGTATCTCTGTTTTACAGATGAGAAAAATGAACACAGAAATAGTAATTTTCAAGGTATGACCGTTTTAAAAGAGTGAAAGAACCTAGCTCCCCTTCCCATGAATCTTGTTCTGACCAATAGAGTACAGTGCGATGTGACTTTTGAGGCCAGGCGTTAAGCAGTCGAGTGACTACCACCTGATTTATTGGAACACATGTGTTGGATCCCTGAGCAGCTAATAAAATATCCCACAACCCGGAGATTGCCATGCAGAAGTGGCCACACAGAGTCATTCTGGCAGACCAGACCGGCTGAGTATATCCTTAAGTCCCAGCCCAAACACCAGATAGACATGTAAGAAGTCATCTTAAAAATGGATCCTCCAGGGGCCGCTGGGTGGCTTGGTCGGTTAGGTGTCCGACTTCGGCTCAGGTCACAATCTCATGGCTCGGCTCGTGGGTTTGAGCCCCTCCTCGGGCTCTGTGCTGACAGCTCAGAGCCTGGAGCCTGCTTCAGATTCTGTGTCTCCCTCTCTCCCTGCCCAGCACCCCCTCCCCTCAAAAATAAATAAACATTAAAAAAAGTGGATCCTCCAAAGAAGTGAAAGAGCTGTCCACACTGGCCCTTTTTCAGAATCCAGACCCACAGAATCTGTAGTCTTAAAATGGATATCACTTTGTACTAATAAGTTTTGGTACAGTAATAGTAACCGGGTCACAAGAAACAGAATTCAAATCCAAAAAGTCTGGAATTTAAAAAAAAAAAAAACACACTTATTTTTATTATTTTTTTTTTACAACACAACGATTCAACAATTAATTCCCTTTTAATTGTTGCTTCCCAAACAACATGACTTTTTTTGTATACCTATAAGCACCTGTGGTAACTGACATAGAAAGTTCAGTGAAATGATTAGAGATGGTTTTAGAAAGAAAACAAGAATCCATCCAGTGACAAAAGTCCTCATAAATCGCGTCATGGTGTTCAGAGCAATAGCACAGCACTGAAAAATTGTAAAGCAGTTGAGTGTTGCACTCAGCTTTGTGGTTTAAAGGGATCGCTCTGGGGTTTATGCAGAAGAAGATCTTGAGGGGAACACGATGGAGAACAATTGAGGAGCCTATTAAAGCAATTCAAGGGTCGCCTGGGTGGCTCAGTCAGTTAAGCCTTGGACTCTTGGTTTCAACTCAGGTCTTGATCCCACAGTTCATGGCTTCATGAACATCGGGCCCCGTGCTGACTGTGCGGAGCCTGCTTGAGATTCTCTCTTTCTCGCCCTCTCTCTCTGCCCCTCCCCACTCGCATGTTTGTGCACATTCTTTCTCTCTCTCTCAAACTATATCAATAAACTTAAAAAAAAATACAAACAGTTCAAGCAAAACAATGGCAGTGGCAGAACAGAAGAGGAGAAAGGGGGGTAAAATCTGAAAATAGCAGCTACACAGAGAACAATTGTTGAATGTTACTGACCACTCCACCAAATCTGGGGCCAGAGAGAAATTCAAAGACAGGTAAAATGATTAGTGAATGCACTGTAGTGAGAGCTCAGGACCATACCTGCCCAGTAAGTAGAAAGGTGCAGTGGTACCTGTCATTCCCTTCTCTTCCCTCCCTTTCTTTTTCCTTCCCTCTTCTCTTCCCTCTTCTGTTTATCCTTCCCTTTCTTTCTCTTTCTTTCTCTTCCCTTTCCTTTGAGATGGTGAAAGAGGAACAAAGCATGTTAGGAAGGTTAATTATAGACAATCATTTTGAGAAAATAGAACTATATTGTTCAATTATGAGAGTCAGGTTCCTCACTCTTAAAGAACATGAAAGAGGAAAGCTAGAAATAACTTTCAGATTATGAATTGGAGATGGAAATATCGGCGTGAAGTCAGTTTTAGATAGATGGATGATAGTTAAATACATTGCCATATGGAAAAAATAGATATAGATTTATGTGTATAAATATATGTACATCCATATATGTATCTGTATGTGTGTGTGTGTGTGTATATATATATATATATATATATATATATATATGTATATGTGTGTAAAATTTTAGCTCTGTTTCCCAAGAAGGTCTAGAAGCAGTGACACTCCAGTGGCAATGAGCACTTTGAGAACACATTTTGGTTTCCAAATAACATTCTCTAACTAAAAGGAACTCCTTAGATAAACAATTGATTTCAGCCTTTGGGTAGGGAAGATACAAAATCAGTTTGGATTATATTGTACCAGCAAGTAAGGAAGTGCTCAAAGAATTATGTAAACAAAGTCAAAATGACCTAAGAGTCAACTTACAAGGGTTCTTACTGGCCAAATCTGGAAAACTTTGAGAATCAGAATAAAGAATGATAGTAATAGATCACAATCTATTGAATAAATTAGGAATCCATAAATCTATACTGATAAAAATGATTGAATGAATTAATAAATTAGGGAGGTGAAAAAGATCCAGTAGTAGAAAACCAACTAATAAACAATGGAAATAGAAAAATCACCATTTGATAGCCATATAATGGTCATTAATTTAGGCAGGAATCAGGGAAGAATGCTAAGGGTGGTCAGTGCAGGCTTAATGAGTTTGAGGCTATTGGCATAATTCTGAAATATCTCAACACAAAATCTTTATCAATTACAAAAGGAGAAGATGGGAATTTTAAGGTGAAGAAGACTGGCCACTTAACCAGGTTATCAAAGTTGGCATCTGCAGGTGTGGGATGGCTGGTCGCTTTGTGCCTTCCATCATGCAATCAACTGGGGAAGAACACAGCATCATTTCAAGGTCTTCCTGCCAGGAATGGGTGATCTGAGTCTGGTCATAAGAAAACTTCATAAAGACCCAGGTTGAGGGGCATCCTACCAAATGAAACATCTATCTTCTTTAATCTCTCAAGGTCATGAATCACAGGGAAAGACTAAGGAAATGCTCCAGATTAAAGAGGACTACAAAGTGGTATAAACAAAAACACAAACAAACGAGGAAAAAGACACTGTTGGAATAACTGTCAAAATTTGAATGGGGGTTGTGGAGTGGAAGGTAGCATTGTATCAATTTCCTAATTTGGAAGATTACTTGGCATCAAGAAGAGAGTGTCTTTTTTTTTGAGAAATGTACACGGCAGTTTCAGGCATCATGTCTACATGAATACATGAGATATGAAAGCATTGTGAACAGTTCTTTCAACTTTTCTGTAAGTTTGAAATATTTTTTAAAAAAAAATCTTAAAGTTAAAAAAAAAGAAATTTGCAACACATATGAAAAAAGAAATAAAGTACAGATGCTAGAATTTTCCTTCATAACAGGAGGTAGAACACGAGGCTTTTAATTCATTATTTAAAAAAAAAAAAGTGAGGGGCTCCTGGCTGGCTCATGCGATTCTTGATCTCAGGATTGTAAATTTGAGTTCTACATTGGTTGTAGAGATTACTTAAAAATACAATCTTAAAAAAAGAAATGTTACAGACCATTTTAAATGTATCAGACTCTGAAAACCATCAACTACAGATGATAAAATACTTGCAGTTTTGACTCACCGGTATCATTGGAATTTAAATAAGTAAAAAAAAAGAAAGCAAGAAAGCAAGCAAGAAAGCAAGCAAGGGAAAGGAAAGGAAAGGAAAGGAAAGGAAAGGAAAGGAAAGGAAAGGAAAGGAAAGTTCATGGTTTTCAAACTGTCTTTCCCCGAATTTCAAGGAAGTGACTCAAGTGTTCCATAGATATTTAGTTTGAATTTCATTATAAAAATATGCTTTCAAATAAACAAAAATATTTAAAAATAACAAAAATACATTCAGCACTATATAAAAACAATAATTTTAAAAAAACATCTACACTATGATAAAATATGTTCTATACTGAATAAGAAACCACCAATACATTAGCTTACCATCTCCATCTAGATATTTGAATTTACTGTAAATGTGTTATTTATTGATTAGATAGAGCTCTGATTTTTGCCTTTTATTCAGGACAGCTTCTATCAGCCTAGCTAAATTTATAAATTCAGATACTAATCACTATTGGTATGAAGTATAACTTCTCTTTAATCAATTTTATTTTTCAAATAAAAATACAGAAATTAATTTGATGGTAAAACTGATATAATCCAACAACTCTGTTTTCTAACTCGTAAAGTTCTTTTTCTTTTTTTCCCAAAGTTTTTAATTTTAATTCCAGTATGGTTAACATACAATGTTATATTAACTTCAGTATATACTAGTATATAGTAGCTTCAGGTATATAATGGAATATAATTCATTATCTTTTCTTTTTTTTTAAGTTTATTTATTTTGAGAGACAGAGAGAGAGCACAAGCAGGAAAGGGGCAGAGAGAGAGGGAGTGAGAAGAATCCCAAGCAGGCTCTGCACTGTCATCACAGAGCCCAACGTGGGGCTCAAACTCACAAACTGTGAGACCGTCACCTAAACTGAAATCAACTCAGATGCTTAACTGCCTGAGCCACCCAGGCACCCTTCAACAATATCTTTCCCAACTCTTGATTTTGAATACCAGTGTTCATAGGAACAGTTTCTTAACATGATTGACTTTATAATAAGCAAATACTATCAATTTCACCTTATAAACACACATATTAGTAAGATCCTATTTTTATCTATTTTATACACTGATTTTTTTCTAACCGATATCTAAGGAAAGAATTATACTAAAAATTATAACAATATACTGAATTGAAAGCCATTTGTATAAGATATTGCTTTAAAATCAGTTGTAGGATAAGGTACATTTCCTCTTTCATTTTGTTAGGCAATTAGTAAGAACAAAATATAAAGGCAGCTCACTCTGGAAAAATGTGCCCCTGATCCTTTAAATGGCATATTTTGCCAGATAATCTGGAGGAGGGTAGAATTAACGACCAATAATGAAACACAGTTGTGTATCATTTGATGTCTTCAGCTCCTTTGTGATACAAGAACCTGTGTTGTTCGCATCAGTCAAAGCCAACTGACAGCAGTAAATAGACTCTTCACGTTTGAGAACCATGCATTTCATTAACTGGTTTCTCCCACACTTGCAGAAGAAAACATCGAAAGAAAACAACACACACCAAGAAAAACTATTTTACTAAAGAATTGTGCCCTAATCCTCCCAGAGCCTTAGATCCTTGGGTTTCAACAAGAGAAATTTCGTACCTTGTCGCCTCTCGACATTTGGCAATGTTGGGGACACCTGACTGCCACCTCTGGGGGGAATGTTACTGGCATCTAGTAGGTAGAATCCAGGAATGCTGCTTAAGCACCCTATGAAGCACAGGACAGCCCCCACCACAAACTGTCCAGCTCAAAGTAGCAACAGGGCCACAGTTGAGAAATCCTGCCTTGAAGTAAGTATTACTTTCTTACAGAAGAGCCAAGGAAAATTTTTAGACTGTTCTCGATTCATACCTGAGCTTCTAAGTGCTTCCCCCCCCCCCCATTCCCTGTTTCTTCTTAGCTCCCCAGTGATGGATTGATCTTTCAACTTCACTTCCTGTTTAACTCAGAAACGGGATTTATTACTCTATGATACTTAGACTTTTCCCCACCTCCCCCCAAATTCTAAATTCTAGACGATTTACTCTTCCTTGTGTTTAAAGAGACAGGACAGTAAATGAGAAAGTCTTCACCAAAAAAGTAATACACAGTGCAATCTTCAGCTTTATAGGCCAAGAAATTTGACTTTACTGGGGCACCTGGGTGGCTCAGTCAGTTGAGTGACCAACTTTGGCTCAGGTCATGATCTCACAGTTTGTGAGTTCAAGCCCCGCATCAGGCTCTGTGCTGACAGCTCAGAGCCTGGAGCCTGCTTCAGATTCTGGGTCTCCCTCTATCTCTGCCCGCCCTTGCTCACTCTCTGTCTCTCTCTGTCTCAGAAATAAATAAACATTAAAAAAGAATTAAAAAAAAGAAATTTGACTTTACTAATTCAACCACAGTGTGTTTGTTCAAACAGTGATTCCCATCCTGTTTCTAAGAAGGATTGCTGTCATTGTTTCCTTTTTACACCTAGCCATACTCTTTATATTTTAGAAGACTTTGTCTAACAAACTGCATTTAATCATCTATTAGTCAAAAACATAATTGCTAGAACCACTAAACAGTAACCAATATAGCTGTCCTATGATGTGACAGAATTCTTGCAAAGAATCTTCAGCTAGAATAATCGGCTATTATAACCCAATTGACAATAAGCGTATGATTTCTATAAGGTGTATTGATATATTGGCAATAGTTTGAAATTTCTCATTTCTACCTTCATGGACTAGCCTTTTCCAAACTCTTAAGAAGTTAATTAAGACAATGACTTATATGATCAATTTATTTAAAAGGACTAGAACTGATGCAAAATAATAGAGCTTGTAATATATCCTGAGGTTTCCTTCCTGTTTGGGGTTTAGATAAAATATTGGCGAGAGACAAATGAGAGAAAATAAAGTTGGAAAGTTTCCCAAGGAAATTTCCACTAACCTGGTGGTCACATACGATTTCTCCAGAATAAATTTAGTCCAAGGGAATCAACACTTCATTTGGGAGAAGTTATTCCTGGTTCCTGGCAGGAGAAGCTGGAAGGTAGGTCTGGATTCCAAACAATTCCTGCCCTTAATTCATCCCTATCAGATTCCACCCCACTGAAATGACTTCAGTCTTTCTACATCATCACGTTCCAGTCAGAAATTCTTTGCGAACACACCCACTCTCTAAATGAAGATTGGGGAAACACCCTCTGTGTATCAGCAAGGTGGGTTTCTCATCACAGGAATATTCTGTCATTCTGTGTTGATTTTTTACTACATGGAGAAGACAAACTTCTCTTGACCTCTTTCTCATATTTGGGGACCATCTTACTGGAGTTCCCTATTAAATAAGTACACTGATAACATGAAATACTCAACTAAAAATGTCAGCTCAGTTGTAATTCTACCAAGAAGTACAACTGCCTTATGCCCCAACATCTGTGCCCTAATCTGTAGGCACACTTCCCAGATTCTCAGCTTTTAATAATAGCAGGATGGATGGCTTTTCCTTTTCACAAGTTATCAGTGTTGACCAGACAGAAGAGAATTCATTTTAATTAAATGTCTCTGAAATCCTTACTAAAAGGAACTGAGTGGTTTTCCATCAATTTCCTTCTGAACCGTGTGTGACCTGATACTTCTCAACAATACACAACATTGGCACACTTCATTGGATGCTTCTTCCAGGTCAGGACTGAGATTTAAGAGTTGAGATTTACTGACCAAAAATCTTGTAGAAATTGTATGCTGGATTTGTATTATCTATCTCTTCCCTTCTTCACCTTTGCCCCAGGCAGCTTCAGATCACTTTGTATTTCCAAATCTAGATTCTGATTCAGCAGTCAGTGCCTTCAGTTACTTTCCACTTAACTGATTTTTTGAGGGATTTGGAAATGACAAATAATGATCTTTCTTTATTAAACAATTTAAAAATATCAATTACCAGGGCGCTTGGGTGGCTCAGTCAGTTAAGTGACTGACTCTTAGTTTCAGCTTAGGTCATCATCTCATGGTTTTGTGGGCTCAAGCCCCCAATAGGGCTCTCTTCTGATAACGTGGAGTCTGCCTGGGATTCTCTCTCTCTCCCTCTCTTGTACCTCCGCTGCTCGCTTGCTCTCTCTCTCTCTCAAAATAAACAAACATTTTTTTTTAAAATAGCAATTACCTTTAAAATGCTTTCATAGATAAGCTTAGTTTGAATTTCCTGAGAAAACTGAACATTTGTTTTCTCGGGTTTCCACAAATGGTAAGATTTCACCTAGAAACATAATTTTAGGAAATCATAGTCATCTTTACTAATTTTTAAAAACTGCTAATACATTTTAAGTTCACGAGATCTTCACCAGTAGAGTCCTCATTAAAGTTTGGCAGCAGAGGTCAATGATGCAATTCTAGTTAACAGAAGATTATGCCCCTACGAAAGATCAATTCTGAAGAGGAAATTCTCTTTTAATTTAGTAATCTCCTACAACATATTCTGACTCACCTGATACAAGAGGTCATTTTTCAAAAAAGAAGAAAATCAAAGTGATTTCTATTTTATATATGGAAGACATATTAAATGTATATTAAATATATAAATTGAGCCTAAGAATCAGCACTTTACATAGAACTGGTTGTTGCTGAGTAATACCCTGCATTTTACATATATATGTACATGTGTATATGCAAATATATGTCTATATGTAAATATATAATATATGCATGTTTGTAAATGCATAATGTTTGGGGCGCCTGGGTGGCTCAGTCAGTGAAGCGTCCGACTTCGGCTCAGGTCACGATCTCACGGTTCGTGGGTTCGAGCCCCGCATCGGGCTCTGTGCTGACAGCTCAGAGCCTGGACCCTGCTTCTGATTCTGTGTCTCCCTCTCTCTCTGTCCCTCCCCTGCTCACGCTCTGACTCTCTCTTTCAATAATAAATAAAGGTAAAAAAAAAATTTTTTTTAATGCATAATGTTTATCATAAAAATAGGATCTTCACCCAGCAGTGAACGGTGAGAGTGGCTATCACAGAAGTTAACCAGTCAGTGTTCAGATTCTACTAGAAGTGTGCAGGAGCTCACAGTCCATCCCCAGAGGCCTGTGTCTGCCAGGAGAGGAGGGCTGAAGCAATACAGGAACAAGCGAGGGGTGCAGATGGGGAGAAGGCTGTCAGAAATAAGCAGATACCATGAAAGCCATTCTAGCAGCAGAGGTGATTTCAGATCTCTTCAGCTACACATCGGAATCAGTCCTAGAGGCGGAGCCAGGGCGCAGCATGAGGGCAGAAGGGCCCCTTGCAAAAAAAGGGGGAAGAGCTAAATCTAAGAGCTGAGGGTGGCCTGTAGAAAATTTATAGCATGGAGGTTATGAGCCCCAGTCTGACCTAGACTGATCTGTTTACCAACCTCACATTGTTACTGGGAGACTTAAATGAGGTAGTAAATTTAGGAACACATAGAGAACCATGTGATATGGTTAAGCTCTCCACAAGCGCCTGTGGTTCTAATAATATTTGTTACCACCGTTACTATTATGGTTAGATCCGTAAAACAAATAATTATGGAAACCATTCATAGCCCAGATGTGATAGAAAAAGCACTACGGACACAGATATTTTATCTAGAACCTGCGTGATGGTGACATATCTCACCCGGATGTCATTTCCTTATCTAATTGAACGAGTTGATTGAACCCCAGATACTTAAAATCTTTTTGAGTCTACATGCTATGGGAAAATTGTCATATGGCAGAGGTATTTAAGAATCTCAGAAAACTTCACGTCATCAACCTCTATTTAATTTTGTGGGGGGAAAAAATGTATGTTACTTAAAGTTGCAAAAGCCTACCAATGCAGTGCAAAATCACTGCGGTATGAAACGACTCCACTCTCTGTTGAAAACAATTTAGTATCACTAAGATTTCTTTCATGTTATGCAAACTTGGGTTTGAACTTCAGCTTGGCTATATACTAACTACCTTGCATAAATTATTTAGCTGCCATTTAATTATGTACAAAATGAATTTTTCCAACGTTCTCATAAAACTAAAATACAAGCAGGCATGGAAAGTGCTTAGAATAATAATGAGTACTTAGAAAATCCACAAAAGTGCTATCTTATTATATGATATATTCATAAATATAAATAAATAAATAAATAAATAAATAAATAAATAAATAAATAAATGCAAATATTCTTGTGCATTTTTTGGAATTTTTGGGAGAAACCACGGTAACATATTTATCTCTTGAAGAGATTACTGCTGCCCTTGAGCAAGTTATGTACTCTTTGACCCTTGATTATCTTGTGTATGAAATGGGAAAGTACTGCCTAGGATATTGTGAGAATAAAATAAAGTATAGAAGAGGTTCTAGCATAATGCCCGCCCCAAATAAAGGTTGCTTTGAAGTCAGTGTGAATGTAACTCATCACACTTAACAAAACATTGTTTACGTTTAACTATTTAAGGTGTAAATATTTACCCTTTTTTTTAATGGTGAAATGAATGGTATTTACAGTTGCCCTTGTTTTTAAGGGATGAGGAGACCCGAAGAATAGGCATGTGACTGGGAAGAGTGCTGGGAGATAGCTCTGAGTAGTGATCCAAGAGCTTAATCTACTTTCCTTGATGAGGTCATTTGTACAATAGAGAAAGCATTCACTTGTTTGTAAAGTGATCTGATTGAAAGTGCCAGGCATTGTTTGTTAAAATGCTTCTTTTCACTTGTAGATCTCCAATCTTTGCTTTTATAGGCAGCCTGACCTATGAAGTGGAATGCCAATGACCTTCTCTCAACAAATTTAGGAGGGGATAGAGCAGAGAAGGAAAGCAATGTACTTAAAGAAATGGTCCAGGACTTCACAGACAACATATGCCCAGGAAAAAATAAAAAAAATAAACTTTAGTTTTAGCTGAGGCAGAACAAGCTTCAGATTTTTCCACAGTGTGAAACTGGGATTTATCCCATGTTGGATCCAAGTAATGCTAACAAATTAATCCCAATTGGTTTACTCATTTCACCTAGACACATACAAAAATCATCTGCTAAAGGCTCCACCTAGTTGATTGTTCATAGGTATTCCAACAATTTTCCAAAAGTACCAAGTACATCAAAACCACTGGATGGGGGCGCACGGGTGGCTCACATGGCTGAGCGTCTGACTTTGGTTCAGGTCATGGTCTCGTGGTTCATGAGTTTGAGCTGCACATTGGGGTCTCTGTTGTCAGTGTGGAGTCTGCTTTGGATCTTTCTGTCCCTTCCCCCCAACTCCCGGCCCTGCCCCATTCACTGCGCTCACTCTCCCTCCCTCCCTCTCTCTCTCTCTCTCAAAAACAAAAACATTAAAAAAAAAAAAAAAAAAAACCACTTGATTGGCCTATGTGTGTAAGTGCACAGTGAAAAAAGGGTAACCAGCCAGTTTATTGGGTATATTATCTATAGTTAATGAATTGCCATTGCTTCCCATAAACTTCTATTCGTGCAACTCTGGCATTGGCATTAGAAAATAGTTGGGGCACCTGGGTGGCTCAGTGGGTTAAGCATCTGACTCTTGACATTGGCTCAGTTCTAGATCTCATGGTCAAGCACCCTTGTGAGTTCAAGCCCCGACTATCGTGCTCTGCACTGGATGTGAAGCCTACTTTAAAAAAAAAAAAAAAAAAAAAAAGAGCTAGCTATCTCCTTCCGCCACTTAATTCTGATAACCATTGCCTGCTTGTTCTCAGGTTCTTATCTTCTTGGCCTTTGCTCTCCCATCCCCTATATTAGGTGAGCAAAGAGATTCGGTAGAGCACAGTGCACTGAAAATAATCCACAAATGCTGCGTGACCTTGGACACATTCACAAAATGCTCATCTGGAAAATGAGTATGATTCTTACCTCATAAAGTTTGAGAATTGAGCTAATTCGTGCAAAACTGTTTACAGTAAGACCTAGCACAAGATAGGTACTATTTAAATTCGGGGATCACATGTCCCAGTGTGCCTGGGAGGGTCCCAATTTATGCTTGTTGTCTCAGCTTCCCAATTAGTTTGGCATTTGTCATTCTTAAGGTGTCCTGGTTTGGAGGATCATTCATGTGCCCAACCCATGTGCAAGTAGCAAAGCTGCTATATTATTAATAATGATAAATTATACACATGTATTTCCGGTAGGTTAGTGGAGTCCTGATTATGAATGCACATACACATTGAAATACTAATACATGTCGAAATACTCCATAATCAGAAGAGTGTAATAAAAAGAACTAATTCTTACACACTCGCTGTGTGATTTGATGGAAGTTACCTAACCTTTCTCAAATACAAATCCTCTATATCAAAGCCTATGAACTCAATGGCTGTAGGAATCCAATGAGAAAATATATATGAAAATAATTTGTAAATTATAGCACTTGATATAAGTGAAACATAATTCTTGGACTTTTGGAAGTCCAATCCTTGGAAATCCTTTTCCAATCCTTGGAAAATTTCAAGGATCATGTTTCTATAAATCCATATTTAGAAGCTGGCCCCATGCTGCCACAAGCCTTCTATGTTCCTAGTGTTACATACCTACTACTGAATTTGTAATATTTGGTTAGAAAGAAAGCATCATGTAATCAAAATGACCTGCTTGCTCAACCATGCATTGAGACCTTTAGAACTTAACAGTTCCCACTTCTTGACTTGCTTGGGCACTTGAATAGGTACAATAGGATCAGTAGTTAAGTGTATGGGTTAAAGTCATTCTTTTGCCATTAGTGGGCTGAATAGCACTGAGCAAATTATTTAATGAATCTAGGTCTCAACGAGGGGAAGACTACTACCAATTTCACAAAATTATAATGAGACATAAATGAGATCATGATTATAAAAGTCCTAGCACAGTGACCTCATCGCGCTTGACACAGAGTAAAATCGACATAAATGTTAACTATTGCATATAATTTTTAAAGTTCTTAACAAAGTATCAAGGTGAGCTGAATCTTTCTATTTTAGGACACATGTTATCACTGTGCAGTAGGAGGCTAATAGGCAGATGACTTAGCCCCTGACCTTAAGAAAATTCTAGATTGTGTCTTAAGGTTGCTGGGAAGGCAGCAGCTCACTCAGGTGGACAAATATGTATTAAGTAATTGTTATATGCAAAACACTGTGCTCAGCACAGTGGAATATAAGAAAATAAGTCAAGGTTGACGAGAAGCTTATACCAATAGCAGTCTAACAAATTATACAGGAAATAAGCAGAATACAGAAAGTGGTATAAGAAAGGTATAATAAATATTTAAGCTCCGTGAAGATTATGATATTTGAAGCTAAATTTTAGAGATCTCATGAAGACAGGTCCATGGATGTTACATTTTGGATTTGCTCTGAAGGTGTGGACAGGCAGGGGGGAAGGCAAGAACGTTCTAGGAACTGAAGGAAAGAAAGAAGGATTTATTCCCAATATTTAGCGGTCTGTCAGAGTCAAAGTGCATTCATGGGCTATTGGTGTGGAACTTAAAAACAAGGTAATAGATTTTTTAAATCTCTGCATCAACCCTGCTCAGGATAATCTATAAAATGTTGCTACTCACTCACTAAGTTGTATCATTTTTAACTTGTCTTGCGTGCTTCAGGGATCAAAGATATTTGGCCCATTCTGAACGTTTGAAAACTATTTCAAGTAGGATGACTTGGCTTTTGATATTGTATGTTTTATGTATATAAACTCACATTATAATCATGATGTATAATCATGCTGATAAATTTTCTAATAATGAGTGATATAGAGAAAATATGCCAATAAAACTAGTTTGAATTGTTAGCCCATTCAGTGGCATTCATTACTTTAGTAAAAGTTTAACAAATATTTTGGAATATGTGTCAAGAATGTGAATAAGGAATTAAAAACTAAGATTATGGGACTTTCTCTACCGTTAATCTACTGTTGAACAACAGGAAATAAAATTGGTTCATAGTTCCTATAGCCATATACTGTGCATACCAAAAATTGATTATGTCTGCTGTTTTTACTCCATTTGAACTGATGTAGTCTTTTCTAAATTGGTTTGTCTTTTTAGATAGATTTTTCTTGCTGTTGTGATTGTGGTTGGATTTCAGAAAATGAGATTCTCTGCTTACATGTTGCAGTTGGGCTAAGGCACTATAAATCATTGCTATTGAAAAAGCTACAAAAGTGTGGATGCATTGAGTAAAATACAGTTGCTACATCTATCTAATGGGTAAATTTAGCTTTTTAAGACAAATTAAAGCTGTCAATCCTTTATTGAAAGGGATGTTTTCAATCCTGATTGCAAATACATATATTTATTCTCTATTGATAATTGTATTTTCTCCTTTGGTAAAGCAGATATCCTTTCTGCATTTAGATATCAGAAAGAAATATAACTGGCTCTGTCTCTCTACCCTCTCCTACTCATGCTATTTCTCTCTCTCAAAAACAAATAAACATTTAAAAAATTAAAAAAAAAAAAGAAAAGAAAAAGGAGGCACCTGGGTGGCTCAGTCAGTTAAGCACCCAACTTCGGCTCAGGTCACGATCTCGTGGTTCATGGGTTCAAGCCCCACATCGGGATCTGTGCTGACAGCTCAGAGTATGGAGCACAACTTGGAGTTCTGTCTGTCTCTCTGTCTGTCCCTCTCCTGCTCATGCTCTGTCTCTCTATCAAAAATAAATAAACATTTTTAAAAATAAAAAAAAAAGAAATATAACTGGGATTATAACATCTCCCAATACTCTCATTTTCAACCTCAGATTCTTCCCATCACTAATCTGATATTCTGACTCTCTGTTATATCTTTTATAGATGTTTCATTGAATCAGCAACCATCTTGAAAAATGTGTGTAGGCCAAAGAATTTTACATGCTTTTAAATTGTCCATCTGCAAAATTACTTAAAGCTACTTATATACGTCATCAAATCAATTATTTTGGTGTTCAACGCAATAAAAATAACACTCATAATTTTTAAAAGTGGAACCACTTTGGTTGAGTTAGAAGCCTTCATATTAAACCAATCTACATGCATGACATCATAGATAAACTTAATTTGTATGCACTTTTGTATCCAAAACATGACATTTAAAGAAAAGATGTAAAAGGTAAATTTTTGTTAAGAGGCAGATTAATTTCTTTTTCCCATGGTACCCAGGGCTACAGGCAAAAAGAACCCTGGAATAGAAAGTATCTCTAGGGGCGCCTGGGTGGCTCAGTCAGTTAAGCCACCGACTTGGATTCAGGTCATGATCTCGTGGTTCATGGGTTCAAGCCCTGCGTTGAGCTCTGTGCTGACAGCTCAGGGCCTGGAGCCTGCTTTGGATTCTGTGTCTCCCTCTCTTTCTGCCCCTCCCCCCGACTTGTGCTCTGTTTCTCTCTATCTCTCAAAAATGAATAAACATTAAAAAAAAAAAAAAAAAAAACGAAAAGAAAGTATCTCTGTATTCTAGTCCTAGAGCTGATTGATTCCAAGAAAGCCTTTTAGCTCCCTATGAAAAGCAAAAAGAAATACTTCTCCACAAATATTTTATAGATATATTGCTTTAAAAATGCAATAAAGAGGGGCCTGAGTGGCTCACTCGGATAAGCGTCCAACTTCGGCTCAGGTCATGATCTTACAGTTTGTAAGTTTGAGCCCCACATCGGGCTCTCTTCAGATCACAGCCCCCTTCAATCCTCTGTCGCGCTCTCTGTCTGCCCCCTCCCCCTCTCACATGTGTGCGCGCTCTCTCTCTCTAAAAAATAAATAAAAATTTTTAAAAATGCAATAAATATCATTGGTAATATCAGCAACAAAAATAATTTTACATTTTAAATAAATACTAAATGATCGCTTTAAAGAAAAGGGAGAATTTGAGTGCTGGCCTTGAACGTTGCTCAGCCAACCAAGTGAGAGGGTCACAGCCATGCTCTGCTTACAGTATCTCTAAGATCAAAGAAAATGCTGGAATTGGTCAGGCTGTGTGTGTGTTTAGGTGGTCCTACTTCTGTTATTGGGGTCATCAAAATAATAACACCGACCCTGAAAAACATCGGTTTGGGGCAGAGGAAATAACCCTGAAATGTGATGACACAAAGCACTAATGTGTAGGAAAATGCAAAAGCTGGCTGGGCGGGGTGGTGAGCCTCCTCCTTAGGCTGCAATTCATTCTCGGTGTCCCTGACAACACTGATTTGGATATGCACGTTAGGCCTTCAGAATGAATGAAGCAGTCAAGTTGTCTTTTACCCACTCCTCAGTAAGAAGGAATAATTGCATACTCCTCAGTAAGAAGGAATAAATGAGTTAACCCAAGATTTTTTTTTTTTATTTTTACCATTAAGAATTTATTTTCTTCTATTACATTATGGAAGAAAATTCCACACCTACTTGCCCTTTGCTCTTTCAGTGACAGAACAGATGAACTCTTGAAGTCGCTTTCGGCTTTAAGATGTGGGCTCTCCGTGGAGTAAGGGACAAAAGGGGGTGCTGGGTGTAGGAAACGCAGGTGTAGGAAAGGGGCAAGTTAGTGCGCATTATCCTCCAATTTATCAGGGTGGTGCCATCGGCTGCAGAAGCATTGAACCCTGCTGAGCAAACAGCATAAACTCCAAAAGGCACTTTCTGGAACAGAGAGAACTAGGGCAGCATCAGTTCTACTAATGTTCTTCCAGCAACTCTGTGACATGCGGGAATATACACACTACAGGGGGTCTGTGACATCGGTCTCTTAATTTCAGCAGCCTGCACAATGTTGGGCACTGACTGTCACTGTATTTTCCTCCACTCCGCTGTCTTTCCCTCAAAGGGAAAACCAGAGACATCCCTCCCTGACTAAATGGTCTTTAGATCCAAAAAAAAAAAAAAAAAAAGTAACTACTGTAAGGAGAGAATAAAGAATCCAATATGTCTCCATTTCTATAATTACTTTTTTTCCCTAAAATCTGAACTGTACAATCTGTGAACACAGGCATTCCAACATGAGAGCTAGGTTCTTTAATTCTGTATCACTCTATTACCCCCCCAAGGAATTCAAATTTAACATAGTCTGCAGCTTAAAAGCAGCATAAAATAAAATCTCAGAAAATGTCATGGCAGCACGTCAAATATTTAATGTCAGGTTCCCTTATGTTCATTGCATTGCAAAAGGCAACCACCAATTATGCAATTTTGGAAGGATATTTTACTTTGTAATTAAAAACCAAGCTCCCCGTGCTTGGTATTTGTAGCACATATGTGCAAAGCAATTGCTCCTTGGGAAGGAAAGAGGGTATCTTTGCACTTTGAAAGACCTCTGCTTACAAGCTGTTATAAATAAGCTGTTCTTTGTTAGTGGAGAGCACCTCACGTTGCACTTGGGCACGTTATAGGGGAATCACCAAATGGCATCCAAGTGTAAGCCCACTGTTCAGAAAGTGTTATTATACCATTTCTTTGTTCAATATTACCAATAATATTGCCTTAATTTACTTATAAAGACCGAAAGCGTCATCTCATATGTTCTCAGCTTCTCCTTGTCTTTCAGCCCTAAATTGGCATTATTGGACTATTTGAATATAATTTAAATAACAGCATACCCCTTGATATGATGCTGTGGAACAAAAGGTACCTGTAAAACTTGAAACAAACACCATCTTGTTGATGGTCTCTTGCTTCTCCTTTATTTGTAGAGCTCCAAGAATGAGAAGCATGCATTTTAATGAGGTCTCTTCATTTGAAGTCCATTCCTCTTTATGAACTGTCCCTGTAGGCCTAGAATGTGGGCTTTCCTTCATTCTGATACAATGTAGCTCTCAACTTGCCTAAATAAGGAAGAGTACCACAAACATTTAAGTATTGGTTCACAATTTACTTTCAACCAATGGAATTAATGTTCTATCTTAACCAAGGGCCAGTTAAATTAAGGTACAATACTCATGTAATGCAATACTTATGCAAGCAAATACAATACTTTAATTGCGATACTAAGAAAACCTCAAATACCTATAGAGCAAAATTTTGCAGATAACCAAATCTTCACTTTCATGTACACCAAATCCCCCCCCCAAATCCTTTTAATGTTTGCAAAGTTTTAGGTGGAAATCATTCTTAAATATATTACCCAATTTTCTACCACCTTCAATATTGATCGCAATAAAAATTTTTTTCACAATGACTCAGGGCCACTTTAGAGCATCAGTTATTATTTAGTACTCTAATATAAGAATGACCTCAAGACCTAAAGCACTGTTTTCCCTGTTACTAAATTATTCCACCCAATTGTTTTCAACTTACCTTAGCATTTTATAGTTTTTGGTTGCTTCCTAGCTACTGAGAGTTTAAACTTTCCTTCTTAGTCTTGTCATTGTGCATACAAGGAGTAAAATATTGCCTTTTTTTAATGACTTTTACTCTACTTTTTTTTTTTTAATTTTTAAATGTTTATTTATTTTTGAGGGGAAGAGGGGCAAAGAGAGAGGAAGACACAGAATCCGAAGCAAGCTCCAGGCTCTGAGCTTTCAGCACGGAGCTTGACATGGGGCTCGAACGCACGAACCACCAGATCATGACTTGAGCTGAAGTCGGTCGCTTAACCCACTGAGCCACCCAGGCGCCCCTACTCTACTTTGGACTCATGATAAGTTGTTGGAGCTATATTTGAACACGAACATACACACACCAATTAACAACTTATGGGACATGTCTGTTGATAAAGGTCTGAGCTTTCTTGTGCAGATTTTGCAATGTTCATTTAGTCTATTCAGAGACCTTTATACCTAAAGTCCTAGTCTATTATTTCAGGTAGGTGAGCTACTGGTTTATTGAGTTCTCTATAAAAGGGGTATCACTGTACTATAACGGACTCAAACTTCAGAGAAGGCAGGTCATTTATTATTGGTTCCTAGAAAAATGCTTTAACAAGATGAAGTCCGTTGTTTTTTTCTTAACTATAAAAATATTTTAAGTAGTAAACGAAACAAGGCCAGGAAAAAAACAAAGTTGATAGTTGATTTTTAAAAAATTCTTCCTTGGTTGGTACTATACTAAATTCTAAACATGTGACCTATTATAGGATGTAACTTAAAATACTAGGCCTATTTTATAGCTTACCCATGGTGCTGAGATAACAGAAGTATGTAAAAGCCCACTTATAACATGGTCCCATAGCATGGACTCTTAAATGTACTGTTTTAGCAGAACTCCGGTATCAGACTGGAATTGTATTAAAGTTTGTACAGTGTAACATTAAGAATCTAGCACTGTAAAAATACAAAGCTAGATTTCAAACAGCAAAGTGCTAGGGAGGTATTTAAAACTGAGGAAAGAGGACTGGAAAATAGCTTTTATTTTATATTCTATATAGTTTAACTTTTTTAACAACACTTATGGGAGCATATGAATGCATATATGTGTATATATGTGTAGGTATATGTGTGTATGTATAATTGTTTTTCAGTTAAAAAAGAAGTCTCTTGATTACAAATAAAACCATACAAAAAAAGATACCCCGTTTCATTTCAAACAAACCAAATAAGGTTCACTTCTCTGTGGGAAGACTCCAATACAATCAGAATTTTTTGCTGCTTACTTATTCCTTGAATGTATTCAGGCTGAGTGTTGTGTCAGTTTTCTAGGGCTGCTGAACAAAGTACCACAACATAGGTTCCTTAAATAAGAGAAACTTAGTGTCTCACAGTTCAGGAGGCTAGAAATCCAAAATCAAGAGTTAAATTGGGTTGATTCCTTCTGAGGGCTGTGTGGGAAGGGTCTGTTTTGGGCCTCACTCCTTGCCTTATAGGAGGCTGTCTTCATGCTCCCATGGCCTTCTTCCCGTATATGTATGTTTCCATATTTCCCCTTTTAATACAAACACCAGTTATATAATGGACTCATTTTACCTGGATTACCTCTGCAAAGCCACTGTCTCCACTTAAAGTCATATCCTGAGGTCCTAGGCGATAGGACTTCCACAAATGAATTTGAGAGGGACTCAGTTCAACCCACACCAGGTGTCAGCAATCGATAGCCCTCATGGAGATCCAGTCAACTGGACCATTTTCCGCAAAAGCTTTGGGCCCACCGCCTCCCAGCACCTCTGACCACACCTCCTCTCTCTTTCCTCTCAGCGTTTGTTTGCAACTCAGGTAAAGGGGGAGGCAGCCACAGGTCACTTCTGCCGTCAAGCAAGTCGTGTTTTTAGGGAAATAATTCAAAAGGTAGCTGGGAAATCTCTTTTTTGTAAAGACAGAAATTTTCCTGGAAGCCGAGAGTCCTGCCTACACACTGCCTACACAGACCACAACTGACAATTAATTTTTTTTTTCTTTAGGGCAAACGTTACTGCTTGAAAACTCATTTTGTTAGGGCAGGCACAGTTGCACATTAAAATGTAAAACCAAAACAATATTCCATATATGCACATACCAATCCTGGGATTTTCATCTTACCTAATCCTGAATGAGATTTTTTACATGAAAGTATATATCTGGCTAATTCCTGCTTATATCTTCCTGATTCCTATTTTCTTAAATTTTTATGCTAAAAGATCCCAAACTTCCCATATATCTTATGGTAAAAGGAAATCGCAAAAGTACTTGTTTTTATAGAATCACAAAAAGAGGACCCTTAGCAATTAGCCATGGCAAAACCTTCATTTCACAGATAAGGAAACTAGACCCAAAGGGGTATTTCTTGGTGATGTTGAGTGAATCACTGGAAGAAAATTATCTTCCTTAGGTGGATGACCTCTAGGCTCCATGCCTGTCTTCTTAATGTTAGCAATTACGATCAAGCTTATAAGACTCACAGAGTCTTTACAAAAGTAATGAATTTGTGGGAAAAAAACAAAAAACAAAAACAAGAAACAGAAAGCACTGCATATATACCTAAAATCAAGAATGTATTTGTTTAGTTTTTTTTTGTAATGTTTTTATTTTTTTTTGAAACAGACAGAACATGAGCAGGGCTGGGGCAGAGAGAGAGGGAGACACAGAATCTGAAGCAGGCTCCAAGCTCCGAGCTGTCAGCACAAAGCCTGAAGCGGGCTTGAACTCCTGAACCACCAGATCATGACCTGAGTCGAAGTCAGACACTTAACCAACTGAGCCACCCAGGCTCCCCAGTGTATTTGTCTAGTTTTAAATAAGGCCTGGTGTGAAAGGAAGATAAAGCTCACCTCCAATAAGTGCACATTTATAATGAGCTTGCCCATGAAAACAGATTACTAACAGACATATAGCACATAAAATATTGACATGTTAAAACAGACCACATAAATCAATTTAAAGAGCTGGCTTCTATTTTTCATACAATGTTTGCATCATCTTTCTCTATAAAGATAGAGGCCTATTTTAAATATTTTTTTCATTGACTTACTAAATTATATTCTTCTTCCTGCCAAAATTGTCATCCACTCAAAATCTGGAATGGGATGGTTGGCCAAATTTCCTTTGTTATGGATATTACAAAACCATACAAATAATAATTTCCCAGGTCTTTGGGACCTTCCTTGTTGAGTAAATTAGCACCAATAAAAGTTAAACACACACACACACAAATACACATTGTTCAAAGCATACGATCATTTGATCATGACTACATGGATAATTCATTTGGGAGCAGAAAGGTAGTTTGAATTCCACGACACGCTAATATGAAATTTTAAGTGTTTTCAGAATTTCAGGAAATGGTTCTGGTAATTCCTAAATAGTTTATTCTTTTAGCGACTGAAATTCATTTTAGAAATACCAAGACCTAGCCCCGAACAAAATAGAAGGTTAAGACGGATTTAAATGGAATCCCTTTTTGTCTCAAACTTAGGGCTTGATAATTTTCCTAAAAATGTTCAGTAGGTTTCCTACGTTAGTAAGCGGAGTATATACAAATGGCTTTAATCTCTTTTTATGATTGAAACATTACAGTGCCTTAGAGTTACTGCCTGTTGACAATTACGAATACACGGTGATGCAGATTTGACTGGGAAAGTATAAGCTGATGTGAATCTATGTTGACCTCGGGAAATAGCCCACAGTTATTTTGTTGCTCTGTAGTCTTTGAAGTGAGTTGCTTTTCTGTGCGTGTGTCTGTGTCTCTCACGGACACTGAGTAGATGTATGGCGCAGTTCCGTTCTTTCCTCAAACAGACCACCGTGCATCCTGCCAATTCCTGGGAGTTGTCTTCTTCTTATAGAGAAATCCTAAGAGGGGCGCCTGGGTGGCTCAGTGGGTTGAGCATCTGACTCTTGATTTCGGCTCAGGTCATGATCTCATGGTTCCTGGGATGGAGCCTGGCATTGGGCTCTGCAGTGATAGCACGGAGCCTACTTGGGATCCTCTCTCTCCCTCTCTCCCTGCCCCTGCCCCCAGTGGCATTCTCTCTGTCTCTCTCAAAATATAAAAGATAAAAAAATAAATAATAGATGTTTGAAAAGAAAAGAAATAAGGAATTCAAGCTACCTTTCTGCTCCCAAATTAATTACACATGTAGTCATGATTAAAGAAATACATTAATCCTATTGTACAATTACCTATACATATTATTCAGTCCCTTTGTATAAAAATTAGGATAAAGCACTCCCTTGAAGTCCTGCGTATTTCCTTAATTTTTTTGGCTGTTAATAGCTTAGAGAATAATTGCCTTTTTTTTCAGATGTTAGAAATAATGTATTACACTTTGATATCTAAGAAAGTATAAGTGTGTAGGAGGAGGTCATAGAGTACTAAAAGGAAAGAGTGCTTGAAATAAACAGGCTCTGAGAACAGTTTCATCGTGTAGAAATCTGCAATCTAATGGGTTTTACTGCAATGGAATTTCTACACAAATATCCATATATACATGGGCATATATATGTACATACACATATACATACATCGATTTAATGGGATTTCTCGTGGGGACCATTCTAAGAAAGCAAGGATATTGTTCAAACTGCCCCATAAAATAGAATAGCAACAGAAGAACCACCGTGCTAAAAAAGAGAGAGGTTTCTACCCTATTGTAACACAAGCATCCTGACTTATTCACAATATTCCTTAGCTGCAGTTGGAAGAAAATGTCTCTTAAAATATAAATATGTAGGGGCACCTGGGTGGCTTAGTCGTTTGAGCATCTGACACTTTGGTTCAGGTCATGATCTTGGAGTTCAGAGCCCACGTCGGGCTCTGTGCTGACAGCTCAGAGCCTGGAGCCTGCTTCAGATTCTGTGTCTCCCTTTCTTTCTGCCCCCTCCCTGCTCGCGCTCTCTCTTTCTCTCTCAAAATAAATAAACATAAATTTTTTTAAAAAGATAAATACATAAAGTAAATGACTACTGGTTTCATCGCCCCCAACATAGAAAGGACAGAGCTATGCTTTGATGGTGGGGCACAATGACCATGATCAGCCTATGCAGGGCCCGTGCCTGAAGAAATGTACACACTTGTCCAACAGGGCCTGCCAGACCCAAGAAAACTCCCTGGAGGGCAGGAGCTGTGGCTCCACCGGTCCCACATCCATGGTGCCCTGTCACTTCAGGTCTCATCTGTGCTTCATCACTGGGTAGCAGGGTTCCCACACTCCTGTCATTGTTTCATCTCCTGTCCTGCTCCACTATGCACGGACTCAGTTTCTCAGTGTCAGTCATAAACATGTTTTAGATATTAAAAATATATCCTCTTCAAAATCAAATATTATTCAACATCATTTATAATCCTGAGGAAAATTTTCAGCCACAGAAGATGAACAGTTTAATCAATACCTTGCAAGGGTTAACATTTTCCAAAAAGTTTTCTTTTTTTTCCATGAGTAAAATAATATCTTCTGTGCTTAGTTTCAGGGAAATATTATTTGAGGCAGACTCAGACCTTACTTTTGTTACTTACACCCTTGACTTTCCACTGGCCCAACTTCTCATTGCTAATATGTGCCAAGAACACTGTAATAACTAGCTGCGGTATTTTAGGCATATTCTTTGCCTCTGCTCAATCTGATTCTTCTGCCTTCCTATTTCCCAAACCATCCCTGTCTGCTATTCATATTACTTATCACATATAATCTTCCCTTACAGCTATCTGTTTACATGTTGTTCTTCCCTACGAGGTTGACGACTTCTCAACACGGAAACAATCTTTCTTACCCTTGAACCTTCTGTTCTGTCTTACAACTAGTGGACTCACAATGAACCAGAAGGCTTCCTTCAACCTTGGTCCATTTTGTTATGCATCATCTTGCCTTGCTTGCCTTCGGGAATGTTGTGGAGGTCAGGGGAGATGCAGGACACGAAATTGTTGAAAATGAGACAAAAACCCCAATCCAAATGCAAGACGCAGCCATGAATGAATAGATAATAAACAATAAAACGGCTTTCTTTGAAGTGTTTAATTTTTATGGCTGATTTTTTGAGTCCATTATTCCAGCTCTCTATTGATGTCTTAAGTATATTAATCAATATAGAAAACAGCATGAACATTTCTAAAAGCCTTCTAAAAATCATATATGGTATAGAAGAAACATGCGGTATTGATGTATAATATTGTGTGTGTGGCTCATGTTAAGTGAATCTGAGTAAGCAAAATTAGTCACAAGTACCATGTTAACCAGTAAGAGGTGATAATTTGGAGAAGCCAGCTGTGATGGTTAATTTTATGTGTCAGCTTGACTGGCTATGGGATGCACAGATTAAACATTATTTCTGGGTGTATCTGTGTGGGTAGTTTCTGGATGAGAATAGCATTTCACCAGGGGATGCAGTAAATTAACCTCCCTATGTGGGTGGGTCTTTTCCAATCCTGTGAGGGCCCAAAAAGAACAAAAATCAAAGGAAGGAAGAATTGGTTCCTTTTCTCCTCCCTCACGAATTGATTTGGAACATCCCATTTCATCTTTTCTGACTCCTGGATTGAGATTTATACCATCAGCTCTCTTGGCTCTCAGGCCTTCAGACTCAGGCTGAATTATACCACTGGCTCTCCTGGGTCTCTAGCTTGCAGACAGCAAATCATGGCATTTCTCAGCCAGCTGCTCATTATAAATCCTTCCCCTTCCATATATAGTATCTATAGAGATCTGTATATAGATCTGTATAGAGATCTCTATCCTCACACCTGTTAGTTGGCTATCATCAAGAAGAGAAGAGGTAAGTGTTGGCAAGAATGTGGAGAAAAGGGAACTCTCATGCATTGTTGGTGAGGATGTAAATTGGATCAGCCATTATGAAAAACAGTACGGAAGCTGAAAAACACATATATATGGTTCTATTTTCTCTGAAGAATCTTCACTAGCATGAGAAGAAAGAAAATGTCAGCACTGAAAAGGTCTGACTTTATAGCTTCCTGCTGTTTCAAACCTGTCTGACTACAGAACACATTGGAAACTTCTGTGCTTCAGAAGTCTTGGTCCAAGTCACCATCATCTCTTACCCGCATTTCAGCAATGGCCTGCTAACTGGTTTCCCTGCTTCGGCTCTTGATCCCTTTGAAAATGTAGGTCAGATCATGTCATTCCTCTGTTCTAAACCCTCAGTGGTTTCCCATAGCGCTCGGAATAAAAGTCCTGACCCGACTTTCTGTTACCTCTTTGAATTTACCCTTCCCTCCTCTCCCACTGGCTCCATCCACTGTCTCCTGGCTGTCCTCTGAAAAAGCCTAGCTCATTTTTACTTCAGAGCTTTTGTACTTGATGTTCCCAATGGGAGAACCTTCATCTCTTCTTTAAATGGCTGGATAGTAATTTCTCATTGTTTGGTCTCTGCTCAAATGCCATCTCTTCCAAGAAGCCTTTCCTGACCACCTTAGTAAACTCTCACCCCATATCCAAATATCTAGTCTCCCCGTATCTCACTCTCTAGTTTCCCTACATCCCACCATCAAGTCTCCCTGTATCCCACCCTCTAATCTCTCCACATCCCATTCCCTAGTCATCTCATATCCCACTATCTCATTTTCTTTTCTTAACACTTCCTACTTTCTGATACTGTATTTTTATTTGTTGGGAGGTTTATTTAGAGGGCTTATTTTTTATACGTTGGTTTTTTGTCTTTTCCCACTAAGATACAAGTTCTGTTAGGCAGTCATCTTGTGTGTTTTAATTATTAATGTATCCCGAGGATCTAGAACTAAGCCTAGTGCATACCAGCCATGTTGGCTTTGTAAAGTGTTGACCTTCCCTTTCTATTGTGTTTCCAAATAGGGTGGCCTACAAGGGACCCATAAGATCTGGAGAAAGGAAGAGAGGCGGTAGCCATTTTGGGGCACACATACATACATACATACATACTTCTCCCAGTTTCTCAATCAAACACTAAGCTAGGTGCTGCTATGAGGGGACTTCGCAATGTAATTGAAGTCTCAAGTTGGCTTCAAATTAACCCAAGGAGAGACTACTTTTGGTGGGCCTGTCTAAGTCAGTTGGAAGGCCTTTAAAAGAAAGCTTAGGACTTCTCTGAGCTACAAGACTACAAACCAGCAGCTGAATGTTCACCTGTTCTCCCTTCCCTCTGGATCTTTCTTCCTGACTGATTGTTGCCTGTGGACAAACTTCAGCCTAAGCTCATGGGGTTCCAATCCACTTCTGATCATCCCTTCCTAACTGCCTGCCCCATGGACTTCCGGCTTGCTTAGACACCCCCATGCTGGCATATGTAGGTCAATTCGTTGTAATAAATACACACATACACATATTCCATTTATATTCCCTTCTGGTTCTGTTTCTCTGGTTTCATCTTCCCTGATGTAGCAAATGTTCAGTGAACATTTGCTGAATGAAAAAACAAATATAAGAAAAAAGTGAAAGAATACTCTATTACGTATCTATTGTTGTATCACGAATCACCCCAAAATTCGTGTTTACAAACAACAAAAATCATTTATTAGCTCTCATGGTTTTTACAGGTCAGAAATCTGGGAGCTTAGTTTGGTGGTTCTTGCTTCGGTTCTCTCATGGGGTTGCAAGCAGATGTTAGCTGGGGCAGTAGTCATCTGAAGGTGTGACCAGCACTGGAGACCCAATTCGAAGGTGGCTCACTCACATGGATGGTCAGTTGATGCTGGCTGTTCGTAGGAGGTTTCAGAACCTCCCACCGTGGGCCTTTCCAGAGACGCTTGACTGTCTTCGAGCAGGGTGGTTGGAGTCCCTCAGCGGGAACAACCCCAAAGACCAAACAGAAGTTGTAACCCCTTTAGTGCCTTAGCCTTAAAAAGTCACATATCATCCCTTTCAAAGTCTTTTAATGTTCACACAGATCAGCTTGTTTCAATATACAAGGAAGCTCCTCGAGGGCCCGAGTACTAGGAGGTGAGGATCATTGGGCAGCCTCTTGGAAGCCAGCCACAATACACAGCAAAATTTTAATATTCGTTATCTCTGAATACTGGGATAAAGTATATGCTTTTCCTCTTTGTACTTTTCTGTCTTTTCTAAAATCTTTACAATGGACGTATATTATTTTTATATCAGAGAAAAATATGTGTCTCTATCTGTATGTATATATACATGTGCGTATATTTATGTACACCCACATGTTTCTTGGTACAGGTAGGTATATATGTCATCATCTATATGGACAGATCCAGGAAATAAAGTTCTCTAAATTCTTCTTATTATTTAGGGCTGAATTTCCATAGGCCTAAATATAAAATTTCATTCATTATAATGTAAATAATTCAAGTCATTTGTAAGAGGATGCACCTGGTTGTGTGTTAGGAAAAAAAAATTTTTTTAAAAAGAAGCCATGACACTAAAATAGAGAAGGAGGAAAGAGGAAAAACACTGTTGTACAGAAGAATGCCAGCTAGTAAATGTGAAAAACAGGATAGAATTAGAAAAACATTTTGTAACTGTCACTGTAATAACCGAATCAGGTAAGAATCATTTGTTAATGTTAAAATTATTGGGTGAGTGGTACTGGAAGACAGGAGAGTCATATGATCACTCCACAGATGATATTTTAGTTCCAAAGAGAAAAATGGTGATCTGGTAAAAATATCCTCACCAAGAGATCAAACTTAATTTCAACAGTAAAATAACACAGTGACATTATATAATGTAACACATTATACACATCACTCATGCAGCGTTCTTGCCAAAAATGTTTAACCTGAACTTAATCATGAGGAAATAATCAGACAAATCCAGGTTGTGGAACATTCCACAAGACAGTTGTTTTGGACAGCTCAAAATATCAATATATGTCAGACAGAAAAAATATAGAGGGATTATTCTAGAATATGTTAAAGGAGATTAAGGAAATAACCAAATGCAATGCATTATCTTTGTTTGGATACTGACTCAAAAAAAAGTATAAAGGACAGTTTGGGGACAATTTAGCAAATTTGAATAAGCACTCTTTATTTTTTTTTTAACATTTATTTATTTTTTGAGAGACAGACAGTGAGCAGGGGAGGGACAGAGAGAGAGGGAGTCACAGATTCTGAAGCAGGCTCCAGGCTCTGAGCTGTCAGCACAGAGCCCGATGCAGGGCTTGAACCCATAAATGTGAGATCATGACCTGAGATCAAGTCAGATGCTTAACCGACTGAGCCACCCAGGTACCCTGAATATACACTCTATATTTAACATTATTAAATACAACAACATTATTGCATCAATGTTAAGTTTATTGAGAGTAACCATTTTGTTGTAATTTCATAGGTTATTACCCTTGTTTCCACATGCTGAAGTAACATGTACAACTTCAGAAAATGTGTATAAACACACACACACACACACACACACACACACACAGAATGCAATGTGGCAAAATGTTAAGAATTAGTGAGCCTAGGTGAAGGATATTTAAGATATTAATTATACTCTTATTTTTCTGTAGGATTGAATTTTTTCAAAATAAAAAGTTGGCTAAAATACAATAGGCAGGAGGTGGGGAGGAGGGAGAAAGAAAAAGAGGGAAAAGAAGAGGGAGAGAGAGGAAGAAGGGGGGAGGAAGGAAAGAAATGAAAGAGGGAGGAAGGGATAAAGGATACAAGGAAGGAGAGAGGGAGGGAAGGAACGAGCGAATGAAGGAAGGAATGAAGGGACAGAGGAAGGGAGAAAGGATAGAAGGAAGGAAGGATAGAAGGGAGGGAGGGAAGAAGGAGGGAGGGAGGGAAAGAAGGAAGGAAGGAAAGAAGGTCCAGCAGGAAATACCTAATGAAGAAAGACCTTTAATCCTCATTGCCTAATTAGGAACACCAGATTTCCTTGATATAAAACCTTAAATATAATGTTCCCATAATCACAAATGCACACAAAACAAGATACTTAAAAGAAAATTCATCCATGCTTTTTATAAAATTCAGGATTAATCTTAACATTTATAATTTCAATTTTAATATATTTATATCATGAAACCATTATGTAGCCATCAAAACACTTTCTCAAACAATACTGAAGGGCACCAGAAAACACTCACAGTATAATATTATGCAAAGAAGCAATAAATAAAACTCTGTGATCATTTTTATTTTCTATTACAGCATTATTAACATATAATAGAATGTACAGATCTTGGTGTCCAGTTTTATAAGTTTTGGAAATTGTGCACACTAGTGTACCTATCATCCAAAACAAGAACTAGAATATTTTCAGAATCCCCCCAGATAGTCTCCTCTTGCCTCTTTCCAATTGATTCTCTTCTCCCATCCTCACTAGGCAACCATTTTCTTATTTTTATCCCTATAGACTAGTTTTGCCTATTCTTGGACTTCATAGAAATGGAATTCTACAATATTTGCTCTTTTGGGTCTGGCTTCTTTTGCTGAATCATTAGATCTTTACATTTTGAGACTCACTCTTGATGTTGATTGTTTTAGGAGCTCACTCTTTTGCATTGCTCAGTAATATTTGATTGTGTGAACATACCATTTTATAAGTATTCCATTGTCTAAGTCTGTTTTTCCTTCTCCCTGTCAATAAACATTAGAATGTTTCCAGTTTTAAATGTTTATGCATAAACTAATATAAATATTGCCACGTCTAAAGTTTTGTGGACATGTTTTTCTTTCTCTCGGGAAAATACCAGATGTGGAGTAAGCATTAAAGTTAACCTTATAAGACACCGCTAACCAAGTCACCAAAATGTTTGTCCTATTTTACATTCTCACCAGCAGCGATGAGAGGTCCAGTTGCTTCACATCCTCATCAACATTTGGTGTTGTCGATCTTTTTCTTTCTAGCCATCCTAATGGGTTGAAATGGTACTTCACAGTGGATTTAATTTGCATGTATTAATTGACTGATGAAGTGGCCACTTGTCTTTCTATACGTATTGTTCATTTACATATATCATCTTTTGTGGTTGCTTTAAAACATGTGCAGAAAACACTGGATATCCCTCCATCCAAAAGCGGAGCCTAGTTGCCCTCACCTTAAATATGGGCTGTACTTCGTGCGTTGATTTTAATGAATAGACTATGGGAAAAGTGGTGCTGTGGATGTCTAAATTAGAACGTAAAGATATCATGACTTCCTCCTTGCTCTGCTTTTTGGATTGCTCGCTCTAGGGGAAGACAGCTGCTATATCATGAGGACATTCAAGCCGTCTAGAAAGAAGCCCACGTAGTAAGAGAATGAGGCCTCCTGCCAACGGCCCTATGAGTAAGTCATCTTGGAAGTGAGTCCTCCAGCTCCAGTCAGGCCTTCAGGTGACTGCAGCCCCAGCTTGTACCTCAAATGCAGCCTCATGAGTGACACTAAAACATAGCCACCCACCTAATCTGCCCCCAAATTCCTGGTCCTCAGAAAGCATGAGATAATAAATATTTGTTGCTTTAAACTAAGCTGTAGACTAACTCATTATGTAGCAATAAATAATGCACTCATTTTTAAATTCACTTGGCCTTTTATTATTGATTTTTAGGAGTTCTTTATATATTCTAGATACAAGTCTTTTATCACGTATATGTGTTCAGAATATTTTTTCTCTCAGTTTATGACTTGTCTAGTCATTTCTGAATGGTGTCTTTTATAGAGCAGAAAAAAATTGCACCATCCAATTTAACCTTTTCTTTCTCTGATGATTAATGCCTTATGTGTTTTTTTAAGTTTATTTATTTATTTTGAGAGAGAGAGAGAGAGAGAGAGAGAGAGAGCATGGTGGAGGGGCAAAGAGAAAAGGAGACAGAGAATCCCAAGCAAGCTTCGTGCTGTCAACACAGAGCCCGATGCAGGGCTCGAACTCACGAACTGTGAGATCATGACCTGGGCTGCAGTCAGACGCTTAACCGACTGAGCCACCCAGGTGCCCCATATCTCAAATTAATTTTTTATGTATGGAGTGAGATATGGGTCAAAGTTTATTTGTTTTCTTCCATATGGATATTCAGTTACCCCAGCTGCATTGTTAAATCCTTTGGATGGACCGGCACATTAGTTGATCTTGATTTTTTTTTTTTGTTTCAAATAATATACAGACAAAAAGGCTACAAGTGATACTAAAAATGTTAATGACGATTAGTATTAAGTGGTAAAATTGTAAGTGGTTTTCTTGCCTTTAGATTTTTCTGTATTTCCATGATTTTTAGCAATGAACCTGTAATACTTTATAATAAAAAGGTATAAAACATTTAATTTTTCTTGTTTATTTTTCCTCCTTTTCTTGAACTATAAAATAAAATCTGTAAAATTGTGGCTTTTAAATGCACATAAACAAATGTAACAAAAAATTTATGTTATGGCTCTATAAGTACAAATACAGTAGCATCTTAACTAATTTAAATGGCGGTCCATCTGAGTAAGTGGACACATTGTAAAAAGTACTGTAAAAATTATTTTATATTTGAACTCCATTTTTATGACTTTGCTTGACATTGAATAATTCTGAAAGTCCATACAATTTGCCAAGTAGAAAGCTGTGGACAGGGCTTTCGAATATGAACACTGTGTCATTTCAGTTTTGGAATTATTCATATTCTAATTGTCTCTGTGCTGGCAAAGTGTTTTTCAAAGGCTCCGAAATCCCTTTCTCCTTGCCTAGGTTAAACAGTTATGTCACAATCTACACCATTCTTTGGAAACTCTTTCTTGTAAGTTCAAAAGTAAACATCAATTTCTATGTGTCTGAGTATCACAAATGCAGTCAAAATGAAATCAGTTTTCCTGTAACATGGTATTATGCCGCAAGAGATAAATATATACTGGCAAAAGAGGAAGACAGGCTAAGTATCAACAGTGAAAATTTATAACTCATCAGTTTCGATCACAGAAATGTCACACAAAACTCTCTTCTTTCTGTTTTGAATTGCCTTTGGATCCCCTGAGGTTCGCCTGAGGTTTGCATTTTTGCCTTAAATGATCAAACACCCGTTCTCTCAGGGTGGCTTTCTCACTTTAGCAGCAATTCAAAGGAGCTTAGAAAATTCAACTTCACCAAAATACAGGCAAACCTTTGGAAAACTCTCAGCACACCTGGCCTACGTTTGAGCAGTATGCCAGCCTGGCTTTCAAGCGTCTCTGCGTTCATCCGTGGGACACGCATTAGCTGCACACTTTGAGGGGTGGGTTGTATCTCAACCCGGAGGTTGAAAGTGGGGGTACAGACAGGAGCCTGACAGCAGCTCTTCTAACAGATTACATCATCAAGCCATTTACTTTTACTGCTAAAGCCACAGTGTCAAGTGAACTAACACACACGTCCCGGTGACACCGAATAGAACGTCAGAAAACCGTGGGAGAGCAGCACTGTGAGAAACACACCTACCAGAGGGGACCTCGCAGCGTGGAACAAATAGTTAACACGGATAAACGCTGGTGGGAAAAAAAGGATCCTGGAAAAGTGATCACACAACTGCAAAATGACCGGTTAGGACTGAAAGATTTCATGTGGAAACTTTTCTGCAGCTGTGACCACTTGTCTGTATTAACAACAGACCTGTTTTGTTTTGTTTGGGGGTTTGACAAATTACAGTATCCTGTGCTGTTCTCTTGTCTTGTGGAAAACTGAGGGGAAATGTAACACTATGGATTCTTCGTCCTGTATTTTTTCATTTTCCCCAGTTCTCCTGAGCTCACACACAGTCGCAGAGGAGCTGAGAAAGTCTTCGCACTTCAACTGTAGAGTCAGAGGGAAACGCTTGATCTTGGCGATTGTCAGTCAGGCACTAATGGAAATGAAATCTGTCCACTCTGGAAACGCTGGCTTTGGTGCTGGGCGATCATGTGCGAACTGGAGGGCAAGTGGCTGGGCCGGAACCTGGAACGCCTTCCCACTGCCTTTGCCCAGTCTCCTGTCCTCACAGTTTCCATGACTGCCTCTCCCAACCCCACGTCTCTGCTTGCACTCATCCAATACCAATTAACAGTTTCATCAAAAGTAGTTGTGAAGTGCCTAATGCTGACAAAGGCAAGGTACCATACCGGGAAGTGAAATCATTTCCTCTCCTCCAGGACAAATGTGAAGTTGTAAGAAAACCAAAATGAGTTCAGAAAGGATTACTTTTCAAAGACCAGTAGATGCGATGCTTGTGTTTTAGTTTTCAAGCTTAGGGGGAAGGAGTTGATATGTTTTAGGCAAAAAGGAGAATATTCTTCGTGCTTGAACCAAGGCACCCAACATACACACACATACGCGCACACACGCACTTAATGATTTTTTTTTTTTTAACAAAAACAAGTTTGTCTTTGGATGATAACTGATTGAGGAGAACTACAGTAACAGAGTGCATGTAGTTGCACTAGTAGTAGTGCATGTAGTTCTATCCATTGTTATTACATGGGATCTAGAAGGAAGATGAGGATTACCTGTCTCTTTCCAATTTCTACGTATAGATACCACCTTTGTTTTTCTCGCAGTCCCTTCGGTGGGTTGAATGGTGGCCCCCAGCAAGATGTGTCCAGGTCCCAGCCACCAGAACATGTGATGGGACCTTATTTGGAAAAAGGGTCCTTGCAGATGAAATTAAGCTCAGGATCTCAAGATGAGGTCATCCTGGACTATCCAGATGGGCCCTAAAAACAGTAAGTGTTCTTATAAGAGACAGACTAGAAGAGGAGAAAATGGGACAGAGATTGAAGTGGTAACAGCAACAGGCCGAGGAATAGCTGATCTGGAAAAGAAAAGGAAGGAATCTCTCCTTAGAGCCTTCAGAGAGTACACAGCCCCCCAACACCTTGACTGGAGGCTTCCGGCCTCCAGGACTCAGAGGGAATACATTTCAGTTCTTGTAAGCAGACTCGGGAGACTAATGCAGTCCCCAAAGGTCTTTATCAGCTGCTTCTCCCTCGATCACCGATTCATTCATTTGTTCAGAAAACAAGGTGACTGACGTGTCAGGCACTGAGCAATGTGCCAGGAACACCAGGCTGAAAAAATAATTTTTTTTGTTCTCAAGACTTTTATAATCTGGTATTACTGGCATCATCATCATCATCATGCGTGGGCACGAGAAGAAAGAACTCACTACTTCCTGGGATGGTCACAGTAAGGGTCCAGAGGAGAGACACGTGAAAGTTGAGGTGTTTGGTAGTTTAGCAGGTTGGGAAAAATGGGAAGGGAAGAATTCTGGGAAGAGAAAGGAGCACGAAATCGTGTAGCCTCAATGGGAACTGGTTGTTTTTAAGGAAAATTCCAAAGTAGGTGTGGTGAGAGAAAAGGTGAGACAAGTCAGATTACAGAGAGCCACGTCAGCCAAGCTGAAGAGTTTGGAAGGCATCGTGTGGCAAACGGGAAGCCACCAAGGGTTTTAAGCAGGGCGAGAATACCATCACTCCTGTATTTTATAAAGATCGCTCAGGTAGAGGTGGGGAGAATGGCTTGGAGACTCAACCAAGGCAGAAGGATCCAGTAGGAAAGTAGTGACATGATCTAGGTGGCAGATGATAAGGGGCTGAACTAAAGCACAGCTGTGGGGCTAAAGCACAGGGACGGAAAAAAAAGAGAAATTTACGTAACAGTCTGAAATTAGAACAGAGTTAGAAAAGTAGGAAGCAAAAAGAGAAAATTCTATTACTGTACCCAAGAGAGATGAGGGCTCAAGAGGGGAGCAACAACAGTCAGAAGCCACTGAGAAGCCAAGAAATGTGAAGACCAAAAGGAACCCATTGGGTCTGTCCATCAAGAGACCACTAGTGATTCTGTCAGAGCTCTTTGAAGGTAGATGTTGTCCACTAGCAGTGGCAATTTTTGGCAAGTCCATTAGCATCAGCAAAATGAGAGGGGTGGTTAATAGCTCGTTAGCTGTCAGAGTGTGCTCCCTGCTCTTTCCCCAGCATCATCTGAGAATTCAGAAATGCAAACGCTGGGGCCTCATTCCCCTTGATTGAGGTACTTAGGGGTGGAGGCCAAAACTCCATGTTCTAACAAGCCCTCCATCCCTTCTGGCACTGGCTAAAGTTAGAGAACATACACACCTACACACACCAGACAGGGCCTCACTACTGAAAATGTAATGTGGACTCACAACATCAATATTATTTGCGAACTTCTTACCCGGGCAGAATTTTGAACCCCACGCCTGGCCCACTGAATCAAAATCTGCATCTTTAACAAGATCCTAGGGGTTCAGATGCACTGCTGAAGGCTTTCAATCTCAACAACTTCCTTGGCCAATGTCTCAGATTATGTATTACATAAATCCAGTGAATGGCTAATTCAAAGAACAGGAGAGAATGCAATATATAACACACCCAAATTTCCTCGTCTCAAATGGAATAATAAATAAGAGATAGAAAAGAGCCTAAATGTCCATCAACTGATGAATGGTTAAAGAAATTGTGGTTTATATACACAATGGAATACTACTTGGCAATGAGAAAGAATGAAATCTGGCTTTTTGTGGCAACGTGGATGGAACTGGAGAGTGTGATGCTAAGTGAAATAAGTCATACAGAGAAAGACAGATACCGTATGTTTTCACTCTTATGTGGATCCTGAGAAACTTAACAGAAGACCACGGGGGGAGGGGAAGGGAAAAAAAAAAGTTAGAGAGGGAGAGAGCCAAACCATAAGAGACTCTTAAAAACTGAGAAGAAACTGAGGGTTGATGGGGGGTGGGGGAGAAGGGAAAGTTGGTGACAGGCATTGAGGAGGGCACCTGTTGGGAAGAGCACTGGGTGTTGTATGGAAACCAATTTGACAATAAATTTCATGTTAAAAAAAATGGGCTATAGCTTACATGAGCCCGGGAATATTCCAGGAATAAACAAGATAATGTAGGTGCTTTCTAGTTCTTTGGCATTCAATGCCAGGTTATAGAATATATGTTTTGCTTCAAAGAGCTAAAAAACTCACTGAAGTTCATTTTATTATTCGGGGACACTAGGACTGTGTTCAAAAAAGTCTCCTGCTATCCTCGATGGAGACAGGTAGATCTTCACATGACTTAGGAGGGAACTGCTTAGGGTAGCAAACCAAGACCATTATAATCTGTGCAATTCACTATGTATAAAAACACAGCTCAATTTAAAAAAAGCAGAGAACTACTATTTTTATTTTGTGTGACTATAGTATGACCCAGAGGTTCTCAGACCGGCAGTCTCAGTGTCCCCCTCTGGACTTGTTAGAATTTGCATTAGGCTCCGCTCTAACCTATTGGATCAGGATCCCTGCAGACGGGACTCAGGAAATTGTTCTAACAAGTCCTCTGGTCGATTCTGATGTACATTACAGCCTGCGAAGCACTGGTCTGGCATCAGAAACACTTCAATAGAAAACCCTTCTGCCTGGAGTGTCTCCTGTTTGGCTCTTAAACTCTTCTCCATTTAAGTGGTTTCATTTATCTTTCATGTCTTTTCAAGTCTCCTTCTTTCCTCCTTCCTCTTTTTTCTTCCTCTATCTACCTATGTCTTTCCGTTCTACTTTTTCACTTCCTATTTCTTTCCTAGCTCACTTTAGCTTCAAACTGCCCAATTCTCGAAGATGCATACAAATCTAGCACTTCTGCTCAAAAGTTTGCCAGCCTAAGCAAGTCTATCAGATACCCATGCTCAGCATTATGAAAGAAAAGAAACAGTACATCAGCCGCTTTGTCCTTGAAACAATGCAGCTTGCAGAAATGACAGTATAGAACCCGCCATTGTACAGTTCTTTGGTATTAATGCGACTTTAATTAGCAAGAGCACTCATGATAGTCATGTGCTAATTGTCCACAAAACGTCTGATGGCACGCAAGAGTACAAGATTTTCAGTCTACAGGCAATTTATCTGAACAATGGGCCCTGTTTCAGGATTAAGTATTCACGCCTTCACTGCAGGAGGTAGCTAATAAGCACAGCAGGAATAAATATTAATAATATCAATATTCGTAAAAAGTGTTCTTTTGTTCAACTAAAAATAGTTTGTCTTTATTATACAGCCTACTGTTAATAATAGAATTGCTCCTAATTACTTGGAAGTAAATACGGTCCAGGCCTTCTCCTAGGAGCTTTACAGTTATTAATGTATTGAAATCTCCCACAACCTTATGAGTTCGGTACAATTACCATCTCCATTTCACAGATAAAGAAATGGAGGCATGGAGACGTTAAATAACTCAACTAGGTTCCCACTGCTGGTGTGAGTACTAGAGACGGGATTTGTGTAGAGGGTACTATATGGACCCTTTGGGGTCCCAGGTCAGAACCGCTGTGTTATATACTGTTTCTCAGGTGAAAATGAGTTGAACTACACAAGACACATTTGGCTTTCACACTGCCTCCTATTTCACATTAAGAGGCCAGATTTCTTAAACAGTTTCATGTCCTAACACTTTCCGTTGGAGAGCCTATGGTGTAGTAAGACAAACCCTAGACTGGGAGCCAGAAACCCTCAATTTTGATCTTCGTGTTATAGGCAACTTGCGGAATGATTATGGGAAAGTCACGGGTTTAAGCTCAACAGGTAACAATTTCCTCTCCTGTGAAAAGAGGATTACATTTTATTAGATCATATTCACGGTTCTCTCCAGATCCAAATTCTAGGAATTCTAAGAATAAAATGTAGTCCCAGGGAATAATTAAATGTAGGAATATAATGGTACACAGAAGCATAGTTAGTCAATTTGCTAGGTATTCCTTTAGCTATCATATAAACAATAACATGAAATAATTCTTGATTATTAAGGCAGAATGGAAGTATTTGCTATCACACACGTGAACAACATGCGTAGAAATACATTAAAGACGAAGATACATTTGCTCAATATAGTAAAGGCCAGAGCTGACGAACTATACTAGTTTCCCATTGTTGCTGCAACAAATTATCACAAAAACAGTGGCTTGAAACGAAACAGATTGATTATCTCATAGCTCTGGAGGTTAGAAAACAAAAATGTGTTTCATGGGGCTAACATCAAAGTTTCAAAGGGCTGCATTCCTTCTGGAGGTTCTAGGGGAGAATCCATTTCTTTGACTTTTCCAGCTCTTAGAGGCTGCCCACATTCCTTGGCTGATGGGTCCCTTCATTCATTTTCAAAGCCAACAGTAGCAGGTTCATTTCTCACATCACATCACTCTGACCTCTTTCCTCTCCTCTTCCACATATAAGGACCCTTGTGATTAGATTGACCCCCACCTAGATAATCCGGGCTACCCTCTCCTTCTGGAGATCCCTAATTTACTCACATCTATGTAAGCAACATATTAACAGGATTTGGGGATTAGGACATGGGCATGCGAGGGGGGAGTCATTTTGTGCCTACTATACGGGATATTTTTGGGTTCTCCAGGAAGGCTTATATTTCATATATTTAAGAACAAAACAGTATTCACAGTGAAGAGGAAAATACTCAATTCTGGAATATTGTCATCTTAATGAGGTTGTCACATTTAGAAAAGGAAGTGCAAATGTCTTACTGAATATTTTCTAGAGTTGATATTGCTTTGAGCACAAAAGACTATCAGAGCCCAAAAAGACTACGGGGGTCATCTAGAGAAGTCAACCGTCCTTATTTAATATACGCAGAAACTAAGGCCCAGTGGGGCCAGTGAGTTGCCAGTGATGATAGAAATGAGCCTCCGGTCTCCTGGCTTCGTTCTCAGGTGTAGGCCTCTTCTGTCACATCTTGAGGCTGTCTCTCATTTTTTTCACACTACCAGTAACTATTTAGCTAAATGTCCTTTGGCATATCATGCAGCTCAGACACTCTTTCACAGCTACTACTAATGATTAGAATAGCCCTCTGACTCTTCCTTTTTCTTTAGGGAAGTATGTGGAGAAGCACAGTACTGCAGGAAAAAAAAAAAAAAGCCATGGTCTTTTGATTGCCATGTGACGATAAAGAGTAGGAGGAAAACTATGCTGTGGTAAGGAAAGCAGCTAAACCACAGATGAGGGGCTCACGGAAAAAACATTTTGTAAATACCTTTTCTCCCCCTTAAAATGCGTCGGATGCGATGCCTTACTTATCATGAGAAGACTGAATTCCATATGGGCCGTGTATGAAGCAAAAACTATATTAAACACAAAAAAATGTCAGGATCACAACAAACTTAGCCGACTCCTTAAAGTATGCCATCATTTTTCTTGGCCAAATGCTTGTTTTGAAAAGGAAAATCGTAACTTCTGCATGGCATAGAGCAGAGAGAGGGCAGTGCCCGCCCTAAACACAGGCAGCATGAATGGCATGGTCAACCTTCCCACCCTTTTCTTAAAAAGTAGAAAATTTTAGCTTCTCCTTGGAGAAGGGCAGCAAAGCCCTTCTGAAATACTGCTGTTAGAAACCCTACCATTAGGAAATTACACCGACAGATTAAAGGTTAAAGAGTGTATGATGACTTCAGTAGATGCCAAGAAAACACTGCTGAAATACAAAATCCATCCCAGTTTTTTTTTTCTTTTTGTTGTAACAAGCTAGTAATAGAAATTTTCTGAATAAATTTGTTACGGAGGACCTACTAGAATTCTATCTAGTACAGAAGTCATAATGGTGAAACCCCTGTTCCCAGATTCTAATTAGCTTTCTAATGCTTCACTCATAATATGAATAAATAGTCAAGGATCCTTAGACATTTGGTTAAAACCTCTAACAAGAGAGGCGCCTGCATGGCTCAGGCGGTTAAGCAGCGGACTCTTGGTTTCGGCTCAGGCCATGATCTTACAGTTCATGATTTTGAGCCCCAGGTCAGGCTTGGAGCTCTGACAGTGCAGAGTCTCTGTAGGATTCTCTCTTCCTCTTTCTCTGCCCCTCCCCCACTCTCACTCTTAAAATAAATAAACATTAAAAAATAAAAAAAACTCTAACAAGCTCATAGGTGGAAAAAACAGCACAGCCTAGGGGGAAAATGAAGGAAGCAGAAAAGCAAATAAAAGATTTTTTTTTTAAAAACAAAAACTACAGGGGCTCTTAGGTGGCTTAGTTGGTTAAGTGTCTGACTTTGGGTCAGGTCATGATCTCCCAGTTCATGAGTTTGAGCCCTACATCGGGCTGTCTTCTGTCAGCACAGAGCCCCCTTTGGATCCTCTGTCCCCCTCTGTATGCTCCTCCCCTGCTCACTCTCTCTCCTCTCAAAAATAAACATTAAAAAAAAAACAAAAAACCTGTAGACAGGAAGGAAGGGTGGGAAGAGGGAGGGAGATAGAAAAGAAAGGAAGAAAGAAAGAAAAATACATTCAGAAAAGAGCTCTGGAAATTTAAAAATAACATGGAAAAACAAAACAAAGCAAAAACAAGAGAAAGGTTGGAAGATAAAGTTGAGAACATCTCCAGGAAAGTAGAATGAAAAGATAAAGGCCCTGAAAATAGTGGAGAAAAGATAAGATAATTAGAGGATCAATGCAGGAGATCAATATCTGAATAACAGAAATTCTGAAAAGAAAGCTCAGCTAAATTGGCAGACAGGACATTATTAAAGAAATAATATAAGACATTTCCAGAACTAATAAGCATAGATTCTGGACTCAATTTCAAGGCCCAAAGGCACACCGAGGCACATCACTGTGAAACTACAGAGCACTTGGAACACAGAGAAGATTCTGTAAGTTTCCAGAAGGTTACATAAAAATAGCATTGAATTTTGGGGCACCTACGTGGTTCAGTTGATTAAGCGTCTGACTTCAGCTCAGGTCACGATCTCACGGTTTGTGAGTTCAAGGCCTGCATCAGGCTCTGTGCTGACAGATCAGAGCCTGGAGCCTGCTTCAGTTCTATGTCTCCCCTCTCTCTCTGTTCTCCCCCACACACCCCTGCTCAAGCTCTGTCTCTCTCTCTCTCTCAAAAATAAATAAACATTAAAAAAATTAAAAATAAAAATAACTAAAAAATAGCATCAAATTTCAAATAATAGCACTTTTAGTGAAAAATTAAAGAATTAACGTCTTCTAATTTTTGAGGGGAAAAAAATTTTGTTTTCAAGCTTATTTATTTATTTTGAGAGGAAGAAGCAGCAGAGACAGGGCAGAGAAAGAGGGGGACAGAGGATCAGAAGCAGGCTCTGTGCTGACAGAGAAAGCCTGATGTGGGGCTCAAACTCACAAACCTTGAGATCATGACCTGAGACAAAGTTGGACACTTAACCAACTGAGCCACCCAGGTGCACTGGGAAAAATATTCTTTCTTTTTCTTTTCTTTTTCTTTCTTTCTTTCTTTCTTTCTTTCTTTCTTTCTTTCTTTCTTTCTTTCTTTCATTTTTTTTTTTTGATGTTTATTTTTGAGAGAGGGAGAGTGAGAGAGCGCATGCATGTAAGAGAGAGAGAGAGAGAGAGAGCAAGCAGGGGAGGGGCAGTGAGAGAGGGAGAGATCATGACTTGAGCGGAAGTCAGATGCTTAATGAACTGAGTCACCCAGGCACCCGCCACCCCCCCCCCCCCCCCCCCGCTCCAGGAGTATAGTATAGTTTGTATCTTAGCGGTGAACAAAATTTTTAACCATGTCAATATTAACAAAAAACACGTAATATAACAAATAGGAGTAAGTGGGACTAAAGAAGTCTGTGTTGGGATAATATAAGACAGTTCAAACCTTATCTTTTAAAACATAAAATAAATAGGAAATAAAATAAATGGGAAAATAAAAACTAGAAGTGCAAGAACAATATTAAAAATATAAAGTAAATATTATTAGAAATAACTTAAAAATTGGAAAATATTTACCACAGTGGAGTGATTTTTTATCTGTGTCATTTCTGGATTAATTTCAATTGATTGGTATTTCCCACCCACCCCCATCTTGAGCTGCATTTTCTTGCTTATTTGAATGCTCGTTAATTTTTTACTGGATGTCAGATGTTATGAATTTTATTTTGTGGGGTCCTGGATGTTTTTGTATTCTTATGAATATCCTTGATCCTGCTCTGGGACATGGTTAAGGTACTTGGAAACAGTCTGACTCCTTTTAAGTTCTCTTTTAGAGGTGGGACTGAACGTCTAGACTAATCATCCAACCAAGTATCCCTTGTGGGGATTCTATTTGATATTGATACCTTGTGTCAATATCAAGGAGGTCTTTCCACTCTGGGTGGTAGGGATACAAACCATTTTCATCCTGTGTGAAGTTTGGGGACTGTCTGTTTGATCTTTTTGTGAAGGCCTTTTCCTGACTTTAAATAGTTTCTTTGCACACCTGTGCTGATCCTTAGCCAGCAGCAGATTCTCAAATCCTCTGCAGAATTCTAGAGTTCTTTTCAGCTCTCTCTCTCTCTTTTTTTTTTTTTTAGAAAGAGACAGAACGAGCGCACACACAAGCCGGTGATTGGCAGAGGGAGAGGGGAAAGAGACTCTTTTTTTTTTTTAATATATGAAGTTTATTGTCAAATTGGTTTCCATACAATACCCAGTGCTCATCCCAAAAGGTGCCCTCCTCAATACCCATCACCCACCCTCCCCTCCCTCCCACCCCCCATCAACCCTCAGTTTGTTCTCGGTTTTTAAGAGTCTCTTATGCTTTGGCTCCCTCCCTCTCTAACCTCTTTTTTTTTTTCTTCCCCTCCCCCATGGGTTTCTGTTAAGTTTCTCAGGATCCACATAAGAGCGAAAACATATGGTATCTGTCTTTCTAAGTATGGCTTATTTCACTTAGCATCACACTCTCCAGTTCCATCCACGTTGCTACAAAGGGCCATATTTCATTCTTTCTCATTGCCAAGTAGTATTTCATTGTGTATATAAACCACAATTTCTTTATCCATTCATCAGTTGATGGACATTTAGGCTCTTTCCATAATTTGGCTATTGTTGAGAGTGCTGCTATGAACATTGGGGTACAAGTGCCCCTATGCATCAGTACTCCTGTATCCCTTGGGTAAATTCCTAGCAGTGCTATTCTGGGTCATAGGGTAGGGGGAGAGAGACTCTTCAGAGGGCTCTATGCTGAGCATGCAGGGCTCAGTCCCCCAACCCTGGGATCATGACCTGAGCGGAAATCAAGAGTCCAACCCTTAACTGACCGAGCCCCCCAGGCGCCCCTCAGCTCTTTCATCTGCGTTGCTCTGCCTTGAGAATTCAGCAGCCCTGGTACCTTTGAATCTTGAGCTCAGTATCCTGGATTCAAGGAGCTGCCAGGCTGTTCAGGTTCTCCCCCACTGTACTTCAGCCTGGAATTCTCCCCAGGTAGCAAACAGGCATTTATAGGGCTCTCCTCATTTATTTTCCTTCCTCTAGGGCCACAGTTCTGCACTGCCTGTTGTCTAAAGTCTGAAAATCACTGTCTTATATACAAAATCAGTAGGCAAAATCAACTGAATTTCTAAGCTCCAGAAGCAAAATGTTAAAAATCTAGTTTTTAAAAAACATACCATTACAATATGGATCAATCATACAAACATAATGTTGAATAAAAGAAACACGACAGAGAATGCATGAAGATTCCGTTCATAACAAGTCCAAAAACAGACAAAAGTAAACTACATTATTTAAGATGGTATATCTAGGTGTTAAAACTAAAAAAAGAAAAATAAAGTAAATTTGTGATTATTTAAAAAGTCAGGACAGTAGTTACTTCTGGTAGGGACTGGGGGTTGCAACTTGGAATATTTGCTACAAGGCTAGAAATACCCTATTGGTTGACCTGAGTACTGTTAACATGGTTGTTCACTTTAAAATCATTTGTTAAACTGGGCCACCTAGGTCGCTCAGTAGGTTAAGCATCCAACCCTTGGTTTTGGTTCAGGTCATGATCTCAAGGTTTGTGAGTTCGAGCCCCAAGTTGGGCTCTGTGCTGACAGTGCAGAGCCTGCTTGGGATTCTCTCTTTCCTTCTCTCTCTGGCCCTCTCCCGCTTGTATTCTCTCTCTCTCTCTCTCTCTCAAAATAAATAAATCAACTTAAAAAAATTATTAAAATTATTTGTTAAACTCCAAATACATGTGTATTTTCTATATATATTAAACTTCATGATTAAGAAAGTAAAGAATATATTATTTGTAATAATAAGAAAAATATAAGATCCACATGTTATCTAACAAATAAAGTATAATACCTTCATGGAGAGAATTATATAAGACATTAAAGAAAATCCTAAAAAAAAAAAAAAAACCTTCAACGATACACCACATAATCTATAGGGAAATTTAATATTCTAGAGATGACAATTCTCATTAAATTAGCTTGTAGATACAAAGCAAACCCAAACAAAAATCCTGACAAGGATTTTTGTGGAATTGACAAATTTATTCTAAATTCATATGGAGCTGCAAATGGCCACAAATTGTCAAGATACTCTTGAAAGAAGTAAAGTGTTGGAAACTTTGGAAATATGGTAATCAGGGTGGTGTAGTCCCAATACAAGAACAGATAAATAGATTGATGGAACAGAACATGGAGTCTAGAAACAAACCCATGAGTATATAGAAAGTTAATCTGTGACAGAGCTGGGATAGGAGTGGCTCAAAGAAGAAAAAAAGGGGGCTACTCCAAATATAATGCAGGGATGATTCAACTATATGTGGAATAAAACAGAATTGAATTTCTTCTTCAAACGAGTCTCAAAAATCAGTTGCAAGTTGATTAAATACTTATAACCTAAAAGTTTTTAAAATTTTGAAAGATAAAACTATAAAACTTTCAGGTGTACTCAACATGGAAATACATCTTTATTACTTTGAGTTAGGGAGGACATAACAGTGTATAAACTATAAAGGAAAAGACTGATATATTTGTCTATATTTTAGAAATATTACCTATCAAAAGGTGCACAGAGGATACAAATACGTTAATAGAAGAGAATAGTACTGGAGGCACATGCATACAATCATCCGATGTATAACAAAGATGTCACCGCAATGCCACGAAAAATGTTTCAACAATTTGTTGAAATTGTCGGGCCAACTGGGTATCCATATGGGAAGAAAAATAGGAAGCCTGAGTTCCTCACACTATAGGACCAAAAAAGTTTCAAAATTGGGCATCGGGCTGGCTCAGTCGGTAGAGCATGAGACTCTTGATCTTGGGATTGTGAGTTCGAGCCCCACAACGGGCATATGGTGTCTACTACTTAAAAATTTTTTTCAAAACGTACTATAGACCAAAACACGAAAGCTGAAACAGCCAGACTTCTAGATTGAGAACATATAACCTTGGCATAGGCACAGATTTCTTAAAGATGAATGTTTAACGTAATGTTAAGCATTATTATAAAAGTCATAAATTGGATATCATTAAAATTAAGCACATCTGTTTATCCAAACACAATACGAAGAGACTGAAAAGGCAAGTCATAAACTGAAAGAAGATAGTTGTGTTACATGTGTCTAACCACGGACCCGAATCCATAGTTTACAAAGAAATACAGATCAAAATCAGAAAAACTGACAATCCAAAAAAAAAAGAAAAGAGCAAAAGAAAATAAAAGAAATTTACGAATGACGATTTAGCCCATGAAAAGTTGTTCAACATCATTAGTCGTCAGGCGAATGCACATTAAAGAGAAAACGAGACAGTTTGGCAAACATGCAATACATCAATGCCCAGAAATTCCACTCCTGGGTATAAACCCAAGGAAACTGAGGACTGTTGTTCATCAAAAGACAAGTACAGGAATGTTTACAGCAAGAATATTTAATCGCTTGACACCTGAACCCACGTGCACATCAACTGTAGAATGAAAAGTTGCAAAATGGCTGCACCATGGAATACTACACAGCAATAAAAAAGAAGAGCATTTTTACACACATCTCTCAAATACAATGTTGGGTCAAAGAACCCAGGTAAAAATAGTAGATGTTATTCCATTCTTTAAGAGTTAACACCAAATAAAATTAAACCAGCGAGTACTTTGAGTTTGTGCAGTTCAGGAGATTCAAATAGAAGGGAGGCATAAGGGATTCTGTTGCAGTCCTGGACATAGCTTATATCCTGATGTAGGTCATGGCTACCTGGGTATACACAGAGACAGTAGCTCTGTACACGTAAGACCATTCACTTTGCAGAATACAAGTAAAACCTCCATGATAAAATACACATACGTCGTAAGTTAACCTGAGAAAATATATTTGCAAAGCATAATTTGCAAAGGAGTAGCATCCAAATATATGAAAATTTTCTGTATATTTGAAGAATATTAACAATCCAATAGAAAAAAAGAGGCATAAGTGAAAATAAAACAGAAATGTATGAAAACAATATTAGAAGATGTCCAAAGATGTCCAATCCTGTCAGTTATCATGGAAATGCAAACAAAAATTGCAAGATACCATTGCCAAACACCCGAAAGGCAAAATTTTCAAGTTTGCTGATATCGGGGGGTGGGAGGCCGGGCAAAATGAATGAAGGGGAGTGAAAGGTATAGGCTGCCAGTTATGGAATGAGTAAGCAACAGGGAATCAAAGGCACAGCACGAAGAATACAGTCAACGATGGTGTAGTAGTGATGTAACAATGTAACAGCAAAGAGGGTAACTACACTTGTGGAGGACATACCAGAATGTACAAACGTGTTAGCTCACTGAGTTGCACACCTGAAACGAATGCAACATTGTGTGTCAACTATACTCCAATAAAAAAAGAAAAATGAAGTTCATCAGTATCAAGTGTTGGCGAGGACGGTAGAACGATCAGAACATAAATTCTGATTGTTGGTGGCACTGATGATCCCCATCTACATCAAGTTGCAAAAACAGACAAAACTAAGCTATATAGTGACTGGAATAAATACACAGATGTATGTGTTATTTTTCACAAACGTTTTCATTGAGCTTCTATATCATATTTATATGAAGAAAAAATTGATAATATTTGGTTTAGCTTCAGAGCCTAAGTGATCCTTTAAATATCTTGAAAAAAAAAAAAACACTTTAGTCTTTTAAGTAATTTCTACACTCAACAGGGGCACAAGCCCACAGCCCTGAGATCAAGAGTTATACGCTCTACCAACTGAGCCAGCCAGATCAGGTGCCCCTTAAATATCTTCTAATTCTAGTAAATCAAAGGGTTCATTAAAAGTCTTTCTACCTAACTCTAATATTCTAGTTAGCTGTGCTTTCATAAATTGGAAGACTGAAAAGTTTTATATAGAAGCTGGACTAATAGGCACTCTTTTTCTTTTTGTAATATGGTACCTGGAAAAACATCATTTTGCACCCCTGCCTTTTTTCAAAGTATGTGAACAAAATGTTCAAGGACATTGAAACAATTTACTTTACAAGTTCTACCAGACCGGGAGCTAGAAGGCAGAGAGAAAGAAAAAGATAAGATTTGATTCCCAAGGACCTTCTAATGTATGAAAGGTCTGTTGGAAAATTAGTATCTTTACAAAGTAAATACTTTAGTAATCATTCCATTCTGTTGGTGTTGCATAAGCCTAAAACAGATTTAAAGTGAGGAAGAAATAGAACTGACCAGCTGAAGCTGTACTGTGCTTTCAGAGTGTCATTCTCTTTAGACATTGCACATTTATTTATTTATTTTATGTTTATTTATTTTTGAGACAGAGAGAGACAGAGCGTGAGAGGGGGGAGGGGCACAGAGAGAGGGAGACACAGAACCTGAAGCAGGCTCCAGCCTCTGAGCTGTCGGCACAGAGCCCGACGCGGGGCTTGAACTCACAATCCATGAGAACATGATCTGAACTGAAGTCAGACGCTTAACCGACTGAGCCACTCAGGCGTCCCTGGACATTGCACGTTTAGAAGACAAACTCCAAGTAAATAAAACTCAGTGTCACAAAAATGTACTTTTCTATTAGTAGTTATAGAGACATTACCAAAAACTCCTTCCACAGAACCTTTGGAACAATGAAATATCTCTGACTTGTCCATGATATTAACCATTGGACCAAGAAAACATGCCACAGTTATTCAAAGCTATTACAAGGACACTTTGGTGCATATATTGTAATTTTCTTTTGGTTAAAGGTATGATATGGTATGTAGGGACCTTATAGAAATTGTCCATTTCTTCAGGATTATCTTTGTCATTTCATGAAATATTATTATTTATCCTTGGCATAATTAAATTACCCCAATAACCCTTAATTAGATATGTGAGTATTACTACCTTTTCTCCTCATTCTATCCCTTTATCCTCTAGACTCAAAGCTCAGCCCAACTTGCAAACTGGATATGTGTATTAATTTCACTTATAGGTCCTATCTGAAATTCATCTCTTAAACATTTACTTGCTATGCCGTTTCAGTGAATCAGGAGAAACAAAAATCTTGTGTTAAAGCAAAACAAAACAAAAAAAGCTCCTTCAGCATAACTCTTTATCTGTAATACCTCACAAACCTGAAACTGAAACTCATGTTGCTTTTTAAAATTGCTTTTCCCTTTCTTTTTCATTTCTGTGGCAATGAGGAGAAGAAAGTGGTGGTTAGTAAATATTTGTGAAAGCAAAGTGAGCTTACTGACAACCTGACTTCCTGGTTCAAGGCCAGTCCAGCCACGGGGCTGTCCCAGCCACCCACAAGGCCAGGTAGAGTTGCACAACCCCTGCAGCAGTTACCTGAAGCTCTCAACAGCAGGGCCCAAACTGCTCCCTTGATCCAACACCTTCTCTATTACTCTTGCCCCATTTACAATGGAAGGCTTCTTGGTTAAATCATTGTCATTTCTCCGGTCAATTGTTGTGCCCTTTTGTTCAGCCATTTTGACATTATAGTGACCTTTAAAACTGAAAGTCCTTTGTAAACAAAAATGGAATTGGGGAGAAGCAGCAGTGTCCTTACTTTCTCTTACAGTTGTAAGAGAAAGAGAGAGCTACTTGTGAGACCCTCCCACCACATACAGTTGAATGGTACATTTGCTAAATAGAAAGCAAAAGGCTTTAATCTCCTTGAAAACATCTACCGAAGTGTATGCTCACCACCTGTATGCTCTATTGCTAAAGCCTTAATTTCAATGTTTGCTCTGAAATAAATGGGGAATTTCAGCTATAAATCCATGTCAAATAAAATATAATAAAATCAAACTAAAAGGAAAATCAAAGTAAAAGCAAAGTTATTAAGCGTATTTTCTGGAATGCTAATATGTCCTAGTATAATTCAGACATCCCCCCTCTTGGAAATTTTAAATTGTAACATTTCCAAATAGACACCATAGGGGTAAGAAAGTGGGACTGCACGAGTAGATGTGTCGAAAGAAGAAGAAAACCAAAAAATCGATGGACTCTGTAACCCACTTTTAGTGTTTGTTATAGAGTAGACATCTAGTTCACACTACAAGTGTGAGTAAACAAAATGATGGAGTTTATAAAATAGTAAGAACACTATGATTCGATTTCATTATTTTTAAATCTACACATTTAAAACAAATCTATACATACATTTGAGGAAAATATAGATATTTTCAGTTATGAGGTTGTGTATGTTTTGTCTTTTTTTACTTTTCAAAAAAATATATATATACATAAGATGTATATAGTTTTATAATATGTATACTTAACAGATATACTATATATTCTATGTATGCATATTTTACATGTGCACATATATTATGTATTTTATATATAACTTTTCTTTTTATATATACTATTATTCCTAACGCTGAAAATGATTTCTAATTTAAAAATAAATTACGCTATTTCATCGTGACTCAAGTGGTTGCTAAATTAAACTTTGAAAAGTTTGACAATTTATTTCATTCATTCATTTATTCAAACATTTATAGCAAATTTTGAGCATTGACCATATGTCAGGCCCTCTTATAGGGACCAAGGACACAGCATAAGACATAGGATATATGGCAGTGCCCTGTTCTCTTCTCAGGCAAACAAGACTCAAGTCCCAAACCCACAGAAGTCAGCTGTCTCCCAACACTGTCTAGATGATTTCAACAAATATTTATTGAGCAACTTCTACGTGCAGAATCTTGTGTTCAGTCTTCAGAGGATGAAAAGAAAAGAGACTGGGGTGAGACATAGCTTCAGACAGTGAAGACCAGTGAAACGTTGAATGTGTGTGAGTAAGTAGTGTTCACCCTGTGAAGACCCATTCTAAGCTCTATGTGAACTGACTCATTCAGTCTTTACAACAGCCTTATCAAGTAAGGTCATATTATCATCTCCATATTAAAGATGAAGATATTGAGGCTCAGGTAGTTTAAGTGTCTTGTACAACAGGAATCAGATGGCAAATGGCAGAGCTAGAATTTGAACCCAGGACATCTGGCTCCTAGCACCCAAGCTCTAAGCCACTGCTCCATATAGACGTGGATTTGGCAAATAAAAGGAAGGAGTGCATTCCAGAACAGGGGAAAAGACGTTGAGCACCGTTGGGAGTAGACCCGTGGGAGGGATATGACTGACAATGGCCAAGGCTTTATAGAAAAAGTATATGTAGCCTACAACGAGGAAACTTAAGTAATGGGAGTCTGGGAGCTTTGCCCTAAAAGTTACATGTAGATACATTAAAGGTAAAGCTAAACATGAGAAAAATCTGATAAAAGAATTTGAAGCCAAGTGGGTTGCAAACAGAAAGTTTGGGTGTATCAAAAAGTAAGTGGGTTTACCAGAAAGTAAAGAAATTTTTGTTCTGAAATATTTTGTAGTGATCAAAGTTGAGAAACTTGACGTAGGGAGACCCAGTAAAGTTATAGGCATGGGATAACTAAGAATGGGAGGGTCCGTCATGGGCACAAGAATGCCAGGTTCTGGGACTGGCCAGGCGAGAACATGGGGCAGCGTTTTGAGCAGGGCAGCCAACAGTAGGACCTAAGGGAAGAGAATTTTCTATAGAAAATGACTTGAGTTTTGTGGCCAATCTATCAGGCAGTTATTGTTGCAGCAGACCCATCACAAGTCTGACAGACGTGGGACCAGAGTGATGGACAGATACCTGGTTGGTGCTGTGGTCATCAGACCAAGATGAAGACATTATCTGATGGAGAAAGAACAAAATGCCGTGTGGATTCCACAGTGGACAAGGAAGGGAGACATCTCCAAAAGCGGAGACAGAAATCAAGAAGGGAAAAATAAATGAAAACGAGGGGAAAAAAAAAAGTCAATGCAAGACAGCCCAGATCAGAAAAAAGATTTTATAGAGTTAAAAAAAAAAAATCAATGTTTAATATTTTCACACATCTTCCATAATATTTGAAATACGTGCTTTCAGAACTTTACTGTGATCTTAAACTACATAAGTTGCCCATGTTAAAAATGAGAAAAAGTTGAATTCTGAAGGGCACTGACTTTTTTTTTTTTTTTTTTAGAAAACAACTATGATTGCAGTTATATTAATCACACACAAAGAAGCATGACAGTAACTTAACTTTCTTGGAGATTTCTGAAGTCAGATATACAAATCACATATTCATATTGCTGCTTTTTAGAATCAATGCTGATCTATTCCTGTAGCTGAGCCCTGCAGTTCAAAGGTATTTAACGTTAAGATCTGAGCTCACTGCTGCTCTGTAGAGATACGGCGTCGCAGAATTGTCCCAATGCTTAACAGGCTCAGGTTCTCATTTGCTGAGCAGATCATGCTCCCTGCACAAATGGCTTCTGCAGAACTGACTGTCACTGGGGAGGAAACAACTATTGAAAAGCATCCCCTGTCCTGCTTGGGAACACAAAGAGCCATCACATTCGAGATAAAATAAAGGAGAATCCTTTTGCAATGCAGAGAATCAGAGTCCCGCATCAGAAAACTGGTTACTTCTTATGAACCATTTTTACTTCTTTAAAGCCTTACCCAGTAGTAGAAGGCAACAGGGAAGAAATTCTTTCAAACACACCAACTTCTGTTATATCTCATAGACAAAGAATCTGTAGTCTTTTTCAACCTTTAGGGTTCCCACCAACACACACAAAAGGTATCAAATTTTTAGTTGTGCCAAAGACTGATCTTTTTCTCCAGCTGTTTACTTACCGCTCATCCACGAACCAATTAGTAAGTGTTTCTAGAAGAAGAGTAACATGTGGTGACCCACCCCTGGCACGGAGATTCGTTTCATAAGACGCCCGTGGCCAAGCGGACATGAACTGCCCCTTGAACATCTCCCAGCCAGACACCATGACCCATTCGCTCCTGACAGACCATATTCTTCATAGCCTCTATTCTAGAGCACATGGGATGTCTGCTAAATTGTTATTTGTTCCAAAGCATGCTTTTGCTGTGACAGATGCCCCCAACTCCTTCTCCCCGCTGAGCTCACGGAATCACAGCTGTGTTGTACCACAAGTACAGTGTTGTCAAATCTTTGCTTTGTTTAATTATTCAAGTTGGTTCTACCACAGAATTAGGCTGCCTGGGGGACATTATGGGATTTCAGCGTGAGCAACACGCATGAGCAGAGAGATGCCAACCCCTGCCAAGGGTCTGCACCAACCCCGTTTCCCACTCACAGTGGCAACCGAAAGCTCGCCCCCTAATAACCAGAAGCAGAGCTAGGTGGAAGGGTTTAATCAGAAGCTGGTTTGCCTCCATGCTGTAACTTAGTCCTTCAGGCCGGGAGCCCCACGTACACGTTCAAGACCAGGCTACAAGTTCAGCCTACAAGTGGTTACCACCTCAAAACTCAGGTTCTGGCCAATTTATGAACCCTAGATCAAGGTTGTGGTTTCCTGAATTTAACAGAAAGGTGAAGGGCAATTTTATCCTCCGAACTTACTTTTTCTTTATTCTTCCCAGGGTATTTAAAAAGCATAGAGAAGTGTTTATCTGTGACCTAGACATGGCCTAGTAATCCAGTGGTATTATGACAAGACTAACTTAAAGTGTTTATTTCTTTCACCCCATAAAATTAAAAAAGAATAGAATATTAGGAAAGGAAAGAGGCTTTAGAGATCATCTAGTTGGAGACCCACACTTTGCAAAGAGGAAATGCAGGCTCAGAGTGGGAGAGTAACTTGAAAAGAGTCACACAGCTAAGGAGTAGCACCCCTCCTGCTGTGTCCCAATTCAGGGCTTTGCTATGATGCCACACCTCCTCCAGTCACTGCAGCAGAAACCAAAAAAAGGCCCTTTCCTACCATCCTGCCGTCCTTTCTTTCTCTGCAGCTTGGCAGGGATGCGTGTCTTTCTCAGAAGGGAGGAGAGACTTCCCTGTGTCGTCTCCGTGCTGCATTAGTGTAAACCGTAGTTTAGGCTAGAGCGAGGAGGAAGGGGGGCAACTCGGGGAGGTCATACTTATAGGGCAGAGCGCCTCCCCATTCCTTGCAACATCCTGGTGCCTCGGTGTCTACGGGCTGAGAAATCAGGGCATAGAAAGGGACTTTTCTTGGTCAGCGTGTAACCAGGAGCGCAGCTGCGCTGGCGGCCGCACAATTCTCCAGGAGCAACCAGGCATCGGTCCAGCACCTCTGAGAACTGACTTCTTCCCTGCACCCGTGGAAAGATGCATTGCTCCAGCACTCCCAGGCTGGGAGGAGAGAAGCAGACCACAAAGCTGCAGAAGTGGAACCAAAACGTCCCGTTCGCAAGTCTCAGTGATCATTTTCAGTACTGGATTACTTTACAGAGCAGCATGGGGCCAACGGGAGGGGTGTGTGGTGTAAAACACACGCTCAATATTTCAATGATTGGTAGGTTTAGCTAAGTTCTATTTGGTTTTTTGTTTTTTTTTTTACTTGACTTCAAGAAACATAGACTTCTTAGAATTTTAAGGGTCCTGAGAGCTCAGCGAGTACAAAATACCAATTAACTGAGGCATCCTGCCTGTAACGGGCTTAGAGCCTTTCAACATATTTTATATTTAAAACAAGTTATAAAACTGAATTTGGTAACTTGTACTAATAAAATATTTCCCAGGAGAGGGAGAAGACTAAGACTGTTACCTGAGTATTTTATGGGCTTGTGAATTCCATATTTAAGTGCTTTCGTTGTACCTTGAGCTTAGACACAGGTGGCACAGGGCTGCTTATGATTCCAGGTAGCTTGCAAAAAAAAAAAAAAAAGAATCACAAAATGCCTACTATGTGCCAGGTGCTTTACAAAAGGCAAAGGCAGATGGCAAAACCAAATAGGATTTTGTCCTGCCAGCTTATAACAAGAGCAAGTCGCTGGACTCTATCTGCATTAACTTCCTTACCTAGGACCCTCTTCCTAACCTCCAGTCCTGAACTTGAACAGCTGTCTCCTCTGTACCCGCCCATTGCAGTGCATTTCTCAAGCAGAAATGTCCAAAGCTGAATGCATTATTTTCCTTCCAAGATGGATTTTCTGATTATTATAAATGATACCGCTATTTTCCGAGTCGTCCAAACACAGGAACTTGGGAGTCGGTTTTCATTCCACCCTTTTCCTACTCCTCAACTCAGCCACACCCTCCTATTGATCCTTGCATTTTGTAATCTTTAGAGTCCCTTCCTCTGCTCTGGTCGCATGGCCTCACACCTCCATCCCTGGGGCAAAGTGCTCACACGCGCTTGCACTAGTAACTAATTCTTCTCTCTCGCCCCACTGCCTGGCTCTCTCACTACCTTGCATACCATTCCCGAGAAATCTCCCTGAGATATCTCTTTGATCTTGTCACTCACTTGCTCAAGCATTTTTGAGCAGCCAGCCTTGGCTTTCAGAAGAATTTAATTGCCTTAGCTTGACATTTGCAATGTCCCCTCCTCTAGTGGTTACTTACTGTCTATCATCTCCTCCCGGCTCCCCAAAGATATATTCTCTTCCACGTGTGCCATTTGCTAATGCTTTTTCTCTACTTGAAATGCCTTCGCTCCCCCTCCACTCATTACCACCCTGACGACTTCCAAGGGGCTGTCCCTCCTCATCAAGTCACTTTCTCCTAATTCTTTGAACATATATTATCTGTACCACCCATCTGCCCACATTGTATCATATACTGTCTTATACTACTGCTATTTTTCTATATCTTCTATTACATATTTATTGAGTTATCTGTAAAGTACAAAGGGATGTACAGGTTAGGGATTCGATGATAAATAAGAATTATAGTATAGGAAGAGAACATGTACACAAAGAACATTAATATTTACCATCACATAAGAACGTTAAAAAGTAGGAAACCAGAGCAAAGAAAGAGTACCTGCAAATAAAGGTCTCAAAAAACATTCATGGAGAAGGCAGCATTTGACCTAAACCCTAAAATTTGGATAGCATTTTATGATATCGAAGACATAGTGGATTCTCCAAGAACATGTGTTAATTGAGTAAACCATAATGACTTAATAAAGCACAAAAATTGATACACAGCACAAGGTAGTTTGTCAAAAATCACCTGCTAACTTAATGACAGAGATTAGAAACGTTTACGTAAAGGGCTCCTGAGCAGTTCTCAATCCAGATAGACATTCCAGCATTTTTTTTTTCTTTGCTCTTCAAGCCTGCCCAGATCCTGTATCATGATCTACTTGGAGACCTGCAATATGGTTGTGTTAAGCCAGAGCTGGGCAGGATCTGAGCGCCAGCAGAGTGCAGGGCGCAGACCGGCCTTTCCAGTGCCTGTAGCTGTAAGCTACTGCTGGAAGGAGCTTCTTTCCAGGGGGAGGAAAAGACTCCACTTTTATCCTTCCTGAGAACAGGAGAATGTCTTGAAGGCAGCCTCCCAGACCTGCCATTTGTCCTGTTTGTAACAAGCTCCACGGAGCCAGTCTTTCAGTCCACATCATGAGTGGGGAAATAAAGGTATCGAACATCAAGGAACTGCTTGAAGTCACAGAGCAAACCAGTAGCGAGCGGCTATAATAACATCAAGGGGCTGGGGTCTTCTGCCCCAAGTCCAATGGGTCATGCCACCTGCTACTTGGAGTGGCCAGAATGAGTCCCAGGGCTTTCTTTGACAGTGGAACCTTCGGACAACCCTGGTCTCTTTATGTATTAACAGACCATATCAACTCTCCCGCCTGCCACGTACTGAGCTCCCCACTCCCACAGACACCGACATTACAGGTACCTAAAGAGCAGGCTATAAATATTAATCAAGAGAGTGAAGTTCATGCCTGAGAATGTTATGACAGCCGAAGTAACACATAGGACAGAAATTGCTTCCACGGAATAAGGAGACATCTTTTCTCTGTGTGAAGCCTCTGCCTGCAATGTAATTTCCGATGGCGGTGGCAGTATGAAGGAAAGAGTAGGAAAGCCAACCAATGTGGTTCTGTATAATGAATACATTGATGAGGTCTTGTGAAAGTAAATAAAGTCCCTGTAAAACACTGGGAAGTTTCTTTGAAAATAGCCCGTAAACTGATCATAAAGGCTACCTCAGCCTAAAAGCCAAGGCCATGAATATAATTAGGACTCACTGAAAGAATCCAGACTGAGGGTGAGGGGGAGTCTAAGTACTGAGCCTACGAAGGGAACAAGAAGAGAATGGTTAGGTAGGAATGTTAATTACCTCTTGAATAGACCCCTGAGGAGATTCGGCCCCCTTCATCCTCTTTTGGGGTAAGGCCCAGTGATGGGGATAAGAAGTTAACGATAAAATTTCACAGCCAGACTAAGTTCTTGCCTTCATGCAGTCAAGAGCAGTTGTGATTATTCCCAGACTTGGGGTATTTCTCGAGTATGGTTGAGCTTAAAGACATAGGAAACGTACCAAGGGTGGTTCCAAAAATCCTTGAATTTTTATAAACCTACTAATTAAGAACTTAATTTTTTTTAAGTTTATTTATTTTGAGACATAGAGAGAGGGGTGGGGAGGGGCAGAGAGAGAGAGAGAGAGAGAGAGTCCCAAGCAGGCTCCACACTGTCAGTGCAGAGCCTGAGGTGGGACTCAATCTCACAAACCATGAGATCATGACATCAGACGAAATTGGACACTTAACTGACTGAGCCACCCAGGTGCCCCATTAAAAGAAATCCTTTTTAACAAAACCAAAGCTAAAGTTTCTATAATCAGATCATCTTCAGAATTATATCACAAAGTTATAAGATTGGCTGAGTAAATTTAGTGCAATAAATGTCACAGTGATAACTTCCTGAAAAACTGAGAAGGAAAGAAACAAATCACTGAATCAACAAAATACGAAGGAATGTAGAAATATGGTTATGTTGGGATAGGAGGCATAGAATAATACACTGAAAAAGGCGCTTTTCCAAAGATGATATAACTTAAATTGCACTAAAAAAACATACATGGTGGAATTTTTTAATTATACACATACAAAAACTTCTATAAATCACCTTAACAAAATCAAAACAGGAAATATTCATTCACATAAGGTATACATAAATGCTGTAAAATGCTGAGCACAAGAGACAGAACTTCAACTAAACATAGAAATGTGATGTAATTAAATAGGACATATAGTTATGACAGTACAGACTATTCCCCTTGCCAAATTAGCGACCATCAAAAGAAATTTTATCTGGATTAAATCCCACAAAAATGAGCAAATTATATTAATCAGATTGTAAAGGTCAATTAATAACCATAATACAATAGATAAAGCACATAATTATATGAACTGTAATACAAGTCAATAAAGTTTTATTGTACTTAACAGAATTGGGTAAATTATTATATTGTCCTAGATTTTTGTATCAAAAGTAAATTTAAAGTAACTGGACCACTGTATAAAAATGTTTAACGAATACTTATTCAGTGCCTACTATCTGTAAGTCAACCCTTACACAGAATTTCTTTGTTCAATTGTGGCCCTGTTAATTTGAAGGTGGACCACGTTTTATCCCAAAACATCCCGATGAGTTTTATCACAAAAACTCATTTATCCCCTTATGTACACTTAACTTTCATTAGGACTCTGGCTACCACAAAATGCTTGACTGCATTTCAGTAGAAAAAGAGGTGCTACATTACAGACACTTTTGTGTGGCATCCTCTGGTCTCACCTCTTCCCACTACCCAAACCACATTGAACTATCCAAGCTGCCCTGAATATGCCACACTCTTTAACACCATCATGACTTCTGCACAGGCTGTTTTTTCCACCACCTGCAACCACCATTGCCCTCCCAAGCACATACTGAAACACATACACACACTTAGCTGCTTTTCAAATCTTTAGTACGTGCTTCAGGGCTAGATTCAAATATCATGCTGCCTTATGAAGCCTTAATGTTTCCCCACAGTTAAGTCAGGCCACTATTCAGACCATTTTTAACAAATATGTATAAAATAACTTCCTTATAGCATCTAACAAACTGAACAATAATTTATCTATGTATGCATTTGTTTTCCATTAGACTGTAAGTTTCTCAAGACAGTCTGCATTTTATTCTCCTTTATATTCTCAGGTTTCAGCACAATAACTGGAATTTAATGGCTGCATAATAAATGATGAATAAAGAATGAATAAATGAATGAATGAATTCAGTGAATGAAAAGATGGGGGAAGAATCAGAGTGTCAAAATTACCCTTCCTGGCCTGCCGCTAACTACCCGAGGAACCTAAGAGCAGTAAACCTTCTGAATACAATTTCTTCCTGTTAAATAAGAGAGTTGGATTGGATCATCTAAAGATCTCTCCAATAGTAACAATAAAAAAGAAATAACATTTTTTGAGCTCCTTCTAAATGTGAGACACCGGCTCAGTGCTTCACATGCACATTAACACTAATCTTTATGACACTTGTACAAAGTGGGTACTATTTATTCCTGTTTTGCAGATAAGAAAATTCAGAGTTAAAGTAACTTATGGCTCCACACATTGTGAGGGTAAATTTAGGACTCGTGCCCAGGTCTGTCTGGTTCCAAAGCCCATACTGTTCCCTAAGACACTAGTAATAGAGGATGTTGGCAACTTGCAGGCATATTGTAAGTGTTAAGATTATCCACTTTTGTGTGCAAGTGGAGGATTATCTATCCACTTTTGTATACAAGATTCCATGTCATCGAAGAATGGTGATAATTTGGCCATTCTGTTCTGGGCTACTAAGCACATATACCACACCAGTTATTACTGAAATCCACTTCAGATCCTGGCAATCAACTCCTACCTAGATCAAACTGAAGGTCACAAGTTATCTCAATTCCCAGTAGATAAAACCTCTACTAAAATGTGTTGATGTAAAACCTCACTAAAATATTGATGTCCTCGAAGAAGGTGGAGGGATAGCTGTTTAGAATTTCTTTGTAGCAGAGAGAAAAGATTCATTGCCAAACCCAAGGCCTAGCGAGTTTCTGAAGAACAAGATTTTGCTATATATATATATATATATATATATATATATATATATATATGTAAGTCATTACTTACGGTGGGTCGTTCTCTGCTTATTGGAATGGAAACAAAAACAAAAGATATATACCTTAAGATCAGGAAATATGACTTTTTCATATCCTGTTATCAGCATACTATGAGTTCAATGCATAATTAGATATTTACATATCTTCCTCTACTCACAAGGGGGTTACCTCCTGATAAGCCCATCGTAAATTGAAAATACCTTTAGTTGAAAATTCAGGGGCACCCGGATGTCTCAGTCAGTTAAATGTCAGACTCCTGACCTCATCTCAGGTCTCGATTTCAGGGTCATGCATTCAAGCCCCATATTGGGCTCTGCATTGGGCATGAAGCCTACTTTTAAAAAAAAAAAAAAAAGAAGAAAGAAAGAAAATGCATTTAATACACCTAACCTACTGAACATCATAGTTTAGCCTATCTTAAACATGCTCAGAACACTTGTATTAGCCTACAGTTGGGCAAAATCATCTAACACAAAGCCTGCTTTATAACAACTGTTGAATATCGCATATATTCTATTGAATACTGTACTGAGAGCAAAAAACAGAAGGTCTGTACTGGTACAGAGTGGTTATAAGTGTGTCAGTTGTTTATCCTCATGATCGCATGGCTGCCTGCGAGCTGTGGCTGGTTGCCACTGCCTGGTATAATATAATATCATTGTTTTATATATATATATATATATATATATATATATATATATATATATATATATGAATAATGTTAGCCTCAGAAAAGATAAAAATTCAAACTTCAAAGTAGAGTTTCTACCTTTTTTTTTTAACGTTTATTTATTTTTGAAAGAGAGAGAGGGAGAGACAGAGAGCGTGAGTGGGGGAGGGTAGAGAGAGTGGGAGAAACAGAATCAGAAGCAGGCTCCAGGCTCTGAGCTGTCAGCAACCTCTACGTAAGGTTCCATATACTCAATACAGGGCTCGAAGTCATGAACCGCGATATCATGACCTGAGCCGAATCATGACCTGAGCTGCGATATCCCCGACTGAGCCACCCAAGAGCCCTGCCAAAGTACAGTTTCTACTGAATGCATACTACTTTTGTGCCATCATAAAGACAAAAAGTCAGAAGTCGAATCGTTGTTAGTTGGGGACTATCTGTATACCTAGTCATACGTTTTGCTCTTTACGTTCAGGAGCTTTTTCCCTCCATCTCCTTAAAACATGGAAACTATCTGTTCAGTGTACTTTTTCATTTGCTTTCGCAATTACGTGGGGTGGAAATTTTTGGAAAAATAAATACCAAGATCTCAGAAATTATCTCTGGGAATTGGGATTATAGGAAACTTTCACTCTTTATATTACTCATTTTGGCATTATTCAAATTTCCTATAAAGATCATGCATCGGTTTTGCAATTTGAAAAGGCATGTATATAATCACAGTCTTTAACAATGAGTTTAAAAAAGTGTATCATATACATCTGATGAAAAAGAATACACACGATAAATCAGAAAGTTCAGGTTTACTTTGCCTCTAGATGACTTGGGAACTCTTAGCATTAGAAGATAATGCAGATGTGCAGAATATTATCTAATATCTGGCCTTGAATGGGTATCTAGGGATTGACAACATCTCAAAGGATGCCATGTAGTATTGAGTCATAAAATGCCTTTAATTTAAAATCACCTCCAAAGTATACTCCAACATTTGGCACAGGGAATACTACGAGCCCATGAGGGAAATGTTCTAATCCTTCAGCATAAGGACTCCAGGTCGTGTTCTTCATTTAAGCCTGCATCACCTCTTAATCTTGACAACAAAATCCTCTCCAAAATTTTGGCAAGCGTATCAGGAATGATGCTGCCAAACAAGCATCATTACCGATCAGTCTGGTTTTCCCTCTGCTGAAACATGAAGCTATCTAACAAAAATTGCTTGATGCAAATCACAAACAGGTTTTCCACAAATTTGGCTCTTTGGTTTATGAGCAGAAGGAAGGAAAATTACCCGATAGTTACCTCTGTCTGCCCACCGACACTATCTATCACATGTTGGCCAACTATGAGCCGTGGGTCAAATCTGGCTGTTCCCTGTCCCATCTCTTAACTGTTTCTATGATCCACAAACTAAGAATAGTTTTTTACATTGCTGGATAAAAATCAGAAGAAGAACAATGTTTCATGACGTGTGAAAATCACATATAATTCACATTTCCGTGTCCATAAATAAAATTTTATTGGAACACAGCCCACTGATTCATTGATGTATTGTTTATTGCTGCTTATATGCTACAACAGGGTTGAGTCATTCCAACAGTAACCATATGGCCCTCTGGAATGGTGGAATAATATCTCCCAAAAATTCACATCCACCCAGAACCTCAGAATGTGAACTTATTTGGAAATAGGGTCTTTGTAGATGAAATTAAGAGGAGGTCATGTTGGGTTAGGGTAGGCCCTAGATTCAATGGCTAGTGTCCTTATAAAAACAGGAAGGTACACAGATACACAGAAGGAAGGAATTTATGTGGAGATAGAGGCTGAGATTGAAACGAGGCATCTACTAGTTCAGGAACACCAAGGATTGCCAGCAACCATCAGAGGCTTGAAAGGAGACATGGAATGGTTTCTTGTTCAGAGCCTCCAAAACTCTAAGAGAGTAAATATCTGTTGATATGAACCACCAAAAGAAACAAATTTCAGTTTTTGTGGTATTTTATTACGGCAGCCTAGGAAACTAATAGATCGGTAAAATCTAAAGTATCTGGCCCCTTCCATAAAAATGTTGCTGACTCTTTTTTTTTTAATTTTTTAAAAATTTATTTATTTTGAGAGAGAGACAGAGAAAGCCAGAAGAAAAGGGGCAGAGAGAGAAAGAGAATCCCAAGCAGGCTCCACACTGTCAGTGCAGAGTCTGACATGGCGCTCAAGCCCGCAAACTGAGATCATGACCTGAGGCCAAAAACCAAGAGCTGGACACTTAACCAACTGAGCCACCAAGGTGACCTTGTTGCTGAGTCTTAATACAGAGAATTGTGCCCTGGAAAAAAACTCAACACAGGATGTTACCCTAGGCCGATTTAACCAGGGCAATACTGGGTCTGGAAAGGGCATACAAGAATTAAAAGACCACAGGGCAGATAGAGGACAAGGCAGTTCTCACCACACAGGCTCATACTTAACTTACAGTTTTTTCTTAAACTCACAGAAGAATACTACTTTTTTATTTTAGTTGTTGACCACACACTGTTATGTCGCACTGCATGAGTTTCAACAACAGCACTTTGACTTAAAAGTTCATGAGAACCTCACCATTCCATTTTCTGTGAGTGTAACAAGAAGTCAGTGTCTTAGTTATGTGGGGCCAATGGTCAAGAGCAGGCTGGGAGAGGTTATCTGACTCTCTCTAAGGAACGGTCCCCCTGTAACTACACCTGAATCTGGCTGAATACGAATGCCACCCCCCCATTTGAGTTTCTAGGAAGTGCTGTTGAGATCACTACAGAGTCTCACAGCAGTACCTCAAACTCTTTAAACTCAGAGGCATTCAATAAATATGTGTTAATTGATTAATGAATATCCACTTCTATTCACTGGTAATATTTAAAGAAGACTCAGGGTTTTAGTACCTTCCATCATATTTAAGATCCTTGTAATCTCTAATACTGGTGTTCTACTGGATATAAAAACACGGTAAGAGGGTAATGAAATGCTTCCTTCTCAATAATCACTTAATTTTTGTGTCACCCGAATTTATCTGACTCAAGACTAGATTTGTATCTTGGCTTACCTATTCAAATAAAGGATGAAACACACCTAGTGAGAAGAAGATGAAATGTCACGTGTAATTATAACACAAACACAAAAAACACACATGATGCCGGCCACAGAAGATCGGGAACTCTGTGCCCAGGATACCAAACAACTCAAAAAATACTCACATTTCAGTTATGCACCAAATTATAATTTGCCTTGCATGACAGGGAACTTCTAAGACTTTGCTGATTCTTACACCAACCACCACGATTCTCCAAGTGGAGCTGAAGGTTCAAACTTGGTTTGATGAACCCCTTGCTTCTTGGCTAAGAAAACACCAAAATTGCCAACCAGGCAAGCTACATGATGCAAAGCTCCCTTCCAAATCTTCTTTAGTAAGGAAGACATGGGTCAGCCAAAAAAGCATCAATTCCCCAGTAAAAAGCTGGTACATGGATATCCTGAGACAGCCATTTCCAGCCCATCTGCGCACCAGATCCCCAGTACTCTCACTTAAGGTGTAGTTGCTACCTGAAAGAGTGGAGGCTTACCTGACTGAGCTTACGGGTTCGTGTGCACAGCCACGAGAACAAGGGACAAACAGAGATACTGAAGTTTACGTGTAATTATTTTAAATGTTTTCATCTTAAAATAAGAACATTTCATTTTTTAAAACAATACGCATTGGGGGCACCTGGGTGGTTCAATCAGTTAAGCATCTTACTCTTGACTTGGGCTTGGGTCATGGTCTCACAGTCCAAGAGTTCAAGCCCCAAGTTGGGTTCTGTGCTATGTCAGCAAGGAGCCTGCTTGGAATTCTCTCCCTCTCTCTTTGCCCCCACCACACTCATGCTCTCTCTCAAAAGAAATACATAAGTTTTAAAAAATTGTTTTAAATATGTTTTCTGTCAAGAGGAACTGGATGAAGGACAGCAAAACAAAGTACAAGAACCATACTTAATGTACTGGATTACCTTCTGTACCACATCTTCCCAGGATCCATTGCACCAGAGAGGAGCCACAGACTTCAACAGTAGGATCTAAGAAGTTCTGTGAGACTCCTGTGAACAGTGACATAAGGATTTTATTAAAATACAAGGCTTATCCACGTTCTGCCATTCACTTGTGGGAGGCTCCACCTGGCTTCTGAACACCCAAGAGGTGTCATGGAAGGTTCATAACTCACTCATTACTGAGGGAGGAGCCACCCCTGAAAACAAGGATGTCAGATTCCTCATCCTCACGTACTGCTTCCTTATGGCATCTAGACTTTCTCAAACATTTTGATGACTATCTCCACAAGTGCTGGAAATTCAGACACCTCCTGAAGCAAGATAAACCACGTCCTCTCTATTTTATGTTGTGACCTTTACTTCTTCAACTGACCTCCATTCTATGCAACCCGGCTCCCCTCATCTTTGGTCCTTTCAGTCTGTGCCTTTCCTAACTTTTTGGGGTTCAGAACGAGCCACGTTTTTATCATCTACTAAATCTACTTTTGACTGGATCAACATTTAAATGGGCTATTCTACGCATTTCATTTTTTTTAATTTTTACATTTGATGTGATCTAACAGGCATCACTGGCATCTTACCTGAGGCACTGTACTTAAAAATAGAGAAAAATGATAGAGAGGCAGTTAAATCTTTCAGAGTTCTTCTCTTTCCAATATGGAATTAGCATAAATATCTGCTTACTTTAAAGAAAGTGTCTAAAGACCTTTGCATAATTGAGGGACACAATGCATCAGGCATCCCTCCTGACTAGCCACCTGTTGAAATTGTTAGGATACATCACTAAGCCAGAATCTATCCATGTTACTGATCTTACTTTTTTTTTTTAACTTTGTTTAACATTTATTCATTTTTTTCAGAGACAGAGAGAGACACAGCATGAGTGGGGAGGGGCAGAGAGAGAGGGGGACACAGAGTCTGAAGCAGGCTCCAGGCTCTGAGTTGTCAGCACAGAGCCTGACGCGTGGCTCAAACTCGTGGATGACGAGATCATGACCTGAGCCGAAGTCAGACGCCCAACCGACTTAGCCACCCAGGCGCCCCTTACTGTCCTTACTTTAAGTTTTGATACATAATGCTGATATCATATTTACTGAAATTTGCAGATTCCCCCTGACATTAAAGTACTTGATGATGGATTTACAGTGCCCTGACAATTGCTAAAACTACCATCAGTTTGTCAAGTGTTGACAGTGATCAAACAACTCTGCTTTGCAACCATACTAAATAAAAGACAAATGCTAAGCTTAATTATAATTATAATGCTTTTCAATTTTATGAACGGAATGATATCATATAGCTTTATTTTGTCAGTGAAGTTTGAAATTAGTGTTTAAAAAGATTTGTTGAGGTTTTACTTATGGGAAGCCTTAAAAAGTTTTTTTTTAATGGGAATGCAAGCTGGTGCAGCCACTCTGGAAAACAGTATGGAGGTTCCTCAAAAAACTAAAAACAGAATTACCCTACGACCCAGCAATTGCACTACTAGGCATTTACCCACGAGATACAGGTGTGCTGTTTGGAAGGGACACATGCACCCCATGTTTATAGCAGCACTATCAACAATAGCCAAAGTATGCAAAGAGCCCAAATGTCCATCGATGGATAAATGGATAAAGAAGATGTGGTATATATATATATATATATATATACATACACACACACACACACACACACACACACACACACACAATGAAGTATTACTCGGCAATCAAAAAGAATGAAATCTTGCCGTTTACAACTACGTGGATGGAACTGGAGGGTATTACGCTAAGTGAAATTAGTCAGTCAGAGAAAGACAAAAATCATATGACTTCACTCATATGAGGACTTTAAGAGACGAAACAGATGAACATAAGGGAAGGGAAACAAAAATAATACAAAAATGGGGAGGGGGACAAAACAGAAGAGACTCATAAATATGGAGAACAAACTGAGGGTTACTGGAGGGGTTGTGGGAGGGGGGATGGGCTAAATGGGTAAGGGGCACCAAGAAATCTACTCCTGAAATCATGTTTCATTATATGCTAACTAATTTGGATGTAAATTAAAAAAAAAAAGACATCAGTGTGGATAATAAGCTAATACGTAAGTATGAATGTCGTGTATCTAATTTAAAAATAAACAGGATATACAAAACTGAAAAAAAAATTTTTAATATTTATTTATTTTTGCGAGAGAGACAGACTGTGAGTGAGGGAGGGGTAGAGAGAGGGGGAGGCACAGAATCCGAAGCAGGCTCCAGGCTCTGTGCCTTCAGCAGAGAGCCCAATGCGGGGCTCAAACCCACAAACCAGACCTGAGCTGAAGTTGGATGCTTAACCAACGGAGCCACCCAGGCGTCCCACTCATGGGAAGCCTTTAAAGAAACATTAGGTTAAAAATAAATCTTCTCAGGGGCAGTTGACCTTTCGGTTGACTCTTGATTTCAGCTCAGGTCACAATCTGACAGTTTGTGGGTTCTAGCCCCACATCGGGCTCTGCGGGGATTGTGCAGAGCCTGCTTGGGATTCTCTCTCTCTCTCTGCCCCTCCCACTAGCTCTTTCTCTCTCTCAAAAATGAATAATAAATAAACATTACAAAATAAATCTCCTGAAATTCTATCAACATACATATTACTCACTTTGAACATGAATTAAATTTGAGAAATTTTAACCTTATGAGTCTATTTTTCCAATTTCTTGTGATTCAGACTTATGGAATTATGTTATATTTCTTTCACTCAGATTCATTATTCAACTTGAAGTCACCTTTAAGAGACAGAGGCAGTGACAAGAGTGAGACTGTAGAAAGAAGCTGAATTTTTGGGGAGTGGGACCAATCAGAAGTCTTGGTTTCTGATCTTTACTCTGTTACTAACCAGTTAAATTTAGGCAAATCACCTACTATTTCTGGCCTTCGATCCTATAGTAACCCATTTACAAACAACAGGGACTATAATGTGCAGCATGCTAGCTATAGTTAATAACGCGTTAAGAGACTAAATCTTAAACGGCCTCATCACACACACAAAAAATTTCATTACCATGTATGGTGACAGATGGTAACTAGACTTATTATGGTGATCATTTTGTAGTGTATACAAATATTGAATCATCATGTTGTACACATGAAACTAATATGTTATACCTCAGTAAAAAAAGAAATAGAAAATAAAACAATCGGAGAAAGATAAAACAATAGATTGTCTCGGAATAATTTGCACAACATATAATGAAGACATCTCTAACTCTATACCTAAGGATGTAAAGGAGACCTGAAAACAGAGACATGTGATGTTCCTGAAGGGTAAAGTCAGTATTATAAAAAATGTCAATTTTACACAAATTGATTTTCAATTTGTATAACTTTACATAATCACATCAAATATTTAGAGAGAAAATGTTTTTGGAACTAAAAGGTTGTTCCCAAATTTCATTTGGAAGAATAAATGACTAAGAAAGTTGACTTTTTAAAACAAAAGAACAAATATCCCTACCAGATATCAAAATACATTACAAAGTTATACAAACTAAAAAAATAGGGGTGCCTGGGTGGTGCAGTCAGTTGAGCATCTGACTCTTGATGTCAGCTCAGGTCATGATCTCAGAGGTTCATGAGATCGAGCCCCACATCGGGCTTTGCAGTGACACTGTGGAGCCTGCGTGGGATTCTCTGTCTCCCTCTCTCTCGGTCCCTCCCCTGCCTCACACTACCTTTCAAAATAAGTTCCAATTGAATTAATAATCACAACATTTTTAAAAATATAACAAACCCGAGAAAAATATATACGTAATTTTAAGGGAGCAAAGTCATTCCTAAATAAGACAGAAGACCCAGAAGCCATAAGGAAAACAACAGACAGAAACTAAACTTTTATGCACAACAAAAGGCCACACACTAAGTTAAAAGAGGTGACAGACTGGAAGAAAATATCTGCAACATACAACAGTAAGGAGGTGGGGCACCTGGGTGGCTCAGTGAGTTAACCATCCCATGCTTGATTTCAGCTCAGGCCATGATCTCACGGGTTCATGAGTTTGAGCCCTGTTATCAGGCTCTGCGCTCACAGTACGGAGTCTGCTTGGGATTCTCTCTCTGCCCTTCTCCCAACTACATACATGTGCTCTCTATATATCTAAAAATAAATAAACTTAAACAGAAAGGGGGTAAATTGCTATAATATGTAAAGAGTATAAAGCTCTTTCAAATCAAAAATAAAAAGACAGTCTGATATAATTAGGTAAAAGAGTAAGAACGAGGAAAAGAAAAAAATGATAAAAAATGTGAAACAACACTGATCTTACTAATTATTTCCCATCAAATTACAAAACACTGAAAAACCGATATTACGCAGTTTTCACAAGGAAATGGGGAACCAGGCATTTTCATCACTGCTCACTTGACTATAAACAATCACATTTTTGTAGGTCAATTCAGCAACATCATCAATATGCTATAGATTCTGATAACGAATCATAACCTTTGATGAAACAATGTTACTTTGACAATCCATCCTGCAAAAATACCTACACATCTGGACAAATGTATATATGAGTATTAATAATATAATAGAGAAAATTTTAAAACAGCTTACATATTCATCCGTAGGAAGAATTACTAAATACATTTTAAAAGTTCTATACGAACTCTGAAACGTGATGTGGTGGCTAAGAAGAATGAGGTTTTTTCTTGGGCCGCCTGGGTGGCTCAGTTGGTTGAGCATCTACTCTTGATTTTGGCTCAGGTCATGATCCCGGGGTCATGGGATCTACCCCGATGTGGGGCTCTGCACTGAGCACAGAGCCTGCGTAAGATTCTCTCTCTCTCTCTCTCTCTCTCTCTCTCTCTCTCTCTCTCTCCCCCTCCACCCACTCCCTTGCTCTCTCTCTCTCTTTAAAAAAAAAAAAATGAGGTTTTTCTATTTGTACTCTTAGGGGAATTCTTCAAGATACGAAGTTTTAAAAAGAAGCCACAAAATAGAATACAAAGACTATACAGAATAATTTCATTCACGGTACTTGTAAAACTCATGTACGTATCTGTGTGTGAGCATGAAAATGAACAGGAAAAAAAAGCTCAGAAAGATACAGCACGACCAGCTAACAGAAGGTAGAGGAATTTCTAAAAGAAGGAATAATGAAAGGGAATATTTATATTCTTTTGCTTGTTAAAAATTATAGCAAGCAGGTATACCTTTTCTCATTAAAAATTTTTATGGATGTTATGCTAAGTGACATAAGTCATACAGAGAAAGACACATACCATATGTTTTCACTCTTACGTGGATCCTGAGAAACTTAACAGAAGACCATGGGGGAGGGGAAGGGAAAAAAAAGTTAGGGAGGGAGCCAAACCGTAAGAGACTCTTAAAAACTGAGAATAAACTGAGGGTTGATGGGGGGTGGGAGGGAGGGGAGGGTGGGTGATGGGCATTGAGGAGGGCACCTGTTGGGATGAGCGCTGGGTGTTGTATGGAAACCAATTTGACAATAAATTTCATATTAAAAAAAATTTTTATGGAAAAATAGGAATTACCAAGTGTAGTATTTTTATTAACACAGCTCCCACCTTATGCAGAGCTACTTGGTCATATATTAAACCTGCAGTTACAAAGTCTAGAGTTTTCTTTTGTGACACATTCATTTCTTTTCCTTATTTTTCATATTTATGTGAATAGCTCTAGTTTTTATAAGGTTAAACTAATACAGGAGCTTAACTTCTAATACTGAAACGTATAATACTGAGTACAGGCCTCACCTAAAAGGCTGTATTTCTTCCTAGAGGAAACAACAGCTCCAGAGAGCCACTACTGCTATGACACCTTCGGGACAGCCATGCTCTGGGCTGGACATCAACCCTGAATCACGTGACACTGGTGTCTCTGCAATACAGGGAACAAGATTTGAAACTGACATCCAATCTTCTACGAATTCCAAGTTGTTGCTCTGTAAGGGAAAGGGAATGTTTAAACCCAGTTACCAGGCCTCTGAGATCACTTTTTGCTACGTATTTGCAGGGCACTCTAGGGAAAATTGCTTCACCTTCCCCAGCCTCAGTATCTCTCCCATCATTGAAATGATATCAACACTGACCTCACAGAGCTTGGACCCAAAGCTAAGTGTATTTGATTCCAGAACTCTTAACTGCTCCACTAGACAGAGCCCTGCCTCCGGCCATATTCACACATTTCACATTTTGTAATCATGATGGCAGTCATAATCACTGTGAGGATTACAATTGTTGAAAATTATCTCTTTTTAATATTTTTTTTCTCAAGATTGGAAGAAAAAACATGCAAAAATAAAATTTGCATAAGGATAACAAAATATTGCCCGAAGAAATCCAGGGTACAAATAAAGTTAACAGACTGCTGCTAACAAGATTTTTCATTGGCTCTCAGGGAAAAAAAAAAGGAGCGAGACAGAGAACCTGAAGAAAGCTCATTATTCTTTCTGGACTTCTATGAGGAGGGTGGGATTTAAAAAAGTCTAATGGTGCATATTTTTCTAATTGTCCTTTACCCTGACTCTCTCTGCTGGCTTTCCCAACGAAGACCGGATGAGATGTCCAAGGAGAGAGGACAAAACAACCACTTATATTAAACAACTCTGGTTTGTAGGATATCTAAGGAAAAGCATAGATTAAGAAAAGATAGAAGGAAAGCAAAATGTGGGGATATGGCATTTGCTTAATCATGTAGAAGTCTAAACATTAATTAAAATTGACATTAATTAAGAAATATAATCCCACTTGCTTCATGAGAGCCGTTGGCTGGCTGGGAGAAAAAGACAACTACTCACATGGAATCGCCCATTCTACTACAGGCCTTCTAGGGCCTTCTGTAGTCTCCTGTCAGCTTCTCCCTTTGGGAGTTCTGGGAATTCTCCCTTGGGAATTCTGCCCAAGGGAGAGGCTGAGAAATGGCGGGTTCACTGCAAATCCTTACTTTACAAGTAAGTACTTAATAACTGTTCTGCTGATAGATGCTTTGATTTTTTATTTTACTTCCAAATCGATTCAGGGTTTTTTTTTTTACCAAATCCCCTTTTTCCAAGATGAAAAGAAAACCCAGTATTTATTGAGAGCTTACTTACTAGGTGCCACCTCTGTTACATGTGTTACCTCAGAATATTCATTGTCTCTCCTATTTTTGTTCAAATCTCAACAGAAAACTTCTTACAAAGCACACCTTAAAACAACAATGATAATAATACATTATCTTAACAACTCTTTAAGAGAGGAATTTTGATCCACATCTTACAAAGGAGGAAACTTGGGTTCAGGAAATTGAGTCAACTGAGGGAGGTCACAACATAGCTACCAACAGAACCTGAAATTGAACTCTTGTCCTCAAATCCTGTAGTCCTACTACACCACAGCTGTTTCATGCTGGGAGCGGTAAATTCTCTAAAGACAAGTAGTAATTTTAGAAACAGCCAAAGGCACGGTGAATAAACCTGTATTTTGAAACTTAATTGAATACTGAAATGTTTAATGTACCTAGAAGGTGTTAGTGTTATTAAAGTCAGTGATCAAAGTGGGTGATAGAGTATAGTAATAAAAATCATCATCATATAGTATAATTATGAAGTATTAAGACAGAGTTAGTTTCTCATGTGGCTTATAAGGTCCACCCCAAAGAGAAATTTTCCCCAGACTGATTTGAAGATTGGCATTGGTCTGATGGCTTCTGATAAAGTGATAAAGTGAACTGCTTGTTCCTATAAGTGCTAATATAATGACAACGGAAATCAATATTTTAAAATTTTTTTTCAATGTTTATTTATTTTTGAGAGAGAGAGAGAGACAGAGAGAGACAGAGTGTGAGCGGGGGAGGGGAGAGAAAGAGGGAGACAGAACCCGAAGCAGGCTCCAGGTTCTGAGCTGTCAGCACAGAGCCTGACGCGAGGCTCGGATGCATGGACCGCAAGATCATGACCTGAGTCGAAGTTGGACGCTCAACCCACTGAGCCACCCAGGTGCCCCTGGAAATCAATATTCTTAACTTCATATTTTATCCTGTTTATGCATAACCATACACTCATAATTATATTATATATTATAATATATAATGTACTATATAAACAGTATCTTATATAACATATATGTGTGTATATAATATGCAATATAATACATAACCATACAATGACATTAACCACATTTTAATATGTTTCATGAAATAGTCCTGATGACTAATTAAGGGCTTAATAAGTTCTTAAATAAGAATTAAATGAAAAAATATGGAAAAAACAATATAGGCAGATATTTGCCTGTATTGTGTCAAGTTTTTACTGTTTTCCCTTACTAAATTGAATGAGTATTTTGATTGTGTCAATAAAAAGACAAATTGAAAATCAAATTATTTTTTAAAGAGTAGTGACAATGTCTACATTAAAAAAATTTTTTTAGAAAGGGGTGCCTGGGTGGCTCAGTCAGTTGAGCATCCAACTTCAGCTCAGGTCGGATTGCCCAGCAGCTCCTGAGTTTAAGCCCTGCGTCAGGCTCTGGACTGACAGCTCAGAGCCTGGAGCCTGCTTTGAATTCTGTGTCTCCCTGTCTCTCTGCCCCTCCCCTACTCACACTCTGTCTCTCTCTCCCTCAAAAATAAATAAACATCAAAAAATAAAGTAATGACGATATCTACAATATAACAGTTCTTTGTTTGCTTATTATGGGGTACTCTCAAAACATCACAATGATAATAATACAGATTTTGTAACTTCAAAAGTCACAGATATTTTTGCATCTGGTGAAAAGAATATAAAACAAATGTAGAGAAAATCACTATCTGTTTTAGTCAATTAATAGACAGTGTATAGTTTAAACTCACTAGAAATACTTAGGACATTTAAAGTACAGTGGGAAAAAAACAAGAGGCCCAGCCAAAAAAAAGTGTTGGTATGAGAAAATGAAATGCTGAGAACATGAAAAAATATTTTGAGGGGCGCCTGGGTGGCTCAGTCGGTTGGGCATCCGACTTCGGCTCAGGTCACGATCTCGCAGTCCATGAGTTCGAGCCCCGCGTCGGGCTCTGTGCTGACAGCTCAGAGCCTGGAGCCTGTTTCGGATTCTGTGTCTCCCTCTCTCTCTGCCCCTCCCCCATTCATGCTGTCTCTCCCTGTCTCAAAAATAAATAAACGTTAAAAAAATAAAAAAAAAAAAAGAAAAAATATTTTGATCAAGAAGAAAAAACCTGTCTTATCTACACAATCGGGAGGAAATGTCTATTACTTACCAATTGCTATTTTTTCTTCTCTACCTCTTGGGTGACATTTTGCCCCTCCCGGTGCAACTACTGCTGTAGCTGAGTCAAATGCACAAACCTGGAAAAGGACATAGAAAGTTCAAAATTACGATTCTCTCCTCAGCAGAAAGGAAGATCAGTTCACACTCCCCTTGAGACCTGCTCCTTTTTAACGCCTAAGGAAAGAAGCTGGTAGAGAACTCGTTTCTTAAATTGTTTGAAATTATGAAGTATCCTTAAGTTCTTCAATCTTCTCTCTATAAAGTACATTAAATGGGGCTATACTAAGATCTTGTAATTACTAGTTCTTTGCCAGGAGGCAGATAAAACAATTGTAAGGGACAGTTTAATATATTGCTACTCAGTGACCCAAACTAGCCTCTGCCTAGAGATTATAGGGACATGGGGTGCCTAGGTGTCTCAGTTGGTTAAGCATCCCACTTAGGCTCAGGTCATGATCTCGCGGTCTGTGAGTTCCAGCCCCAAGTCGGGCTCTGTGCTGACAGCTCGGAGCCTGGAGCCTGCTTTGGATTCTGTGTCTCCCTCTCTCCCTGCCTCTCCCCCACTCACACTCTATCTTTCTGTCTCCCTCAAAAATAAATAAACATTAAAAAATTTTTAAAAAGAGATTATATGGACAGAATCTTGCCGATTTTTTATCACAGGAGCTACAGGGGAGATGACTGTGGCATAGAAGGCCCTGGAGCAGGCAGAGACTACCCATGAGGTAATTCAGACAAAAGAATCAAGAACCTTGAGCTTTGATTTTAGTTTGAAACTGAGGGGGGGGGGGGAGAAATACCAGAGATGTTTGAAAGAAAAAAAAGCAACATAACTTGACAAGAATGATCCATGAGGTGTTCTGGGCTGCAGTAAATCATAGAGTGAGAATTTCAGTCCTCTCTTTGCTATTTAACTATTTTTATATTTCGCAAAGTCAAATCAATGGTAATTTGAGTGGGAGAAAAGGCAACACAACGGATCACGTGTTTAAAAAGATGGGAAAGAAAGATGGTGACTGGGGAAAGACAGGTTTACAGGTTGCCCAAACAAGCAAAAATGTCAAGCTTTTAGTTTGTTAGGTAATTTTTTGTTTCAGTTTTTATTTCTTTTTTTTTAATTTTTTTTAACATTTATTCATTTTTGAGAGTGAGAAAGAGCATGAGCGGGAGAGGGGCAGAGAGAGAGGGAGACACAGAATCTGAAGCAGGATCCAGGCTCTGAGCCGTCAGCCCAGAGCCTGACGCAGGGCTTGAACTCACGGACTGCGAGATCATGACCTGAGCGAAAGTCAGACGCTAACCCAACTAAGCCACCCAGAAGCCCCTGTTTTAGTTTTTATTTCTAATTGGTAGTAGAGTGTTTAGCCATACTGAACCCTTCTGAGGTCTTATATCTGGTTCTGTTCTTTGCCTGGAAAATGTGGGAGAGGAATGATTCAAAAATGCCTCCAAGAAACCTAATGAAATTCTTTCAGAACATGATGCTAATTTGGATGGGAAAATGATAACCTCAATTTGAGGCGGGGGTAAGAAATATACACAAGGCAATGCCCAGCTCAGTAAGGAGGCAGCAGAAAATGAAGATCTGGGATTTGCGTTAGCTGTTAGGACAGGAAATGCTGACTGTAGTCTCATCGGCATAGAAGCAGTATTTGAAGCAATGAGAATAAAACTCAAAATCGATTACAAACATGCCGTGACTATCTTTTTTATTAAATATCAAAGTGGGATAGGAGTAGAAGGCATATGCCCCTCGAGGGCAGAGACAGCAGGATGGGGCAGTGAGAAAGTCGACCCGTCCCTGCAGACCACAGGCACTGGCTGATCTGGGCAGTTATAGATAGGACTTCAAGCAAATTATGTAACTCTCTTATAAGAGGGGATTAACTTAATTGGTATTTGAATTTACTGTAGGTATTAAATGAAGTAATATATGCAAAACTGCTTTAACTTTAAAAATTTACACCTACAACCAAAATGTAAATCAAATTCCAACTGTGTCCTTAATGGAAGAATGCCTCATTGTCATCACCCCTCCATTTCCTGCTGAGATTCGCTTCCTTCCCAGGCACCCTTACCATCTTCCCAGAGCGGCACTGTGAAGGTCTGTCTGTACCCTCTCACCTCTAATCTCATGTCCCAGCCACACATCTCATGTGGATTTCCTTCCCAACTGTAACTTCCTCTCTGTAGTTCGACACACTCTTTTACCTACATTCCAAGTGACTTCACTCCCTTAAGCAGCACACACACTTTTGTCCCTAGGGAAGGTAGAGGTAAATTCTGGGTGCAACCTAACCATGTTTTTATTCAATTACACACAATCTAATTTGTGGTGACTGTATTCTGGATAAAGTTACCAAGTATGTTTCCAGGGTCAAGAATCTAACCTGAGATTCTGTGTGTGTGTGTGTGTGTGTGTGTGTGTGTGTGTGTGTGTGTTTCTTTAAATGCAAATTCTCATTTTATGGATGTGGCCCTAGATACTTCTCTCGGGATGCATAAATAAAGTTTCATATTCTTTGGTTAATTTTTAGTGTCTCGGGCATTTTTGTAGCCTCCAAGAGAACTGGAAACGTCCCATAAAATTCTTATTCTCTCTAAGGCAGCATGGTATCCAGGGAAACAGTGTCACAGGCTTTGGAACTACCAAGAGCTGGATACAGAACCCAGCCCAGACCACTTATGAGCAGCGAAAACTCCAGCCTGTTATGTAACGCCTGGAGGACTTGGTTTGGAATACAATGGAAATAATGGTTTCTACCTTGTAAGATTACCTTGGGGATTCAATAAGGCAGAGTAGGCAAAGCACTAGCAGTGCCTGGTATAAAGTAGATACTTAATAACTATCTGTTGAACAAACGAGTGTCAGTGACCTTCTCAGTCAGCCCATCCGAAAGCCTAACAGTGTGCTGAACATACTTGAAAGATCCATCCAACTGGAGCAGACCTAACAGGTCTGGTTTAGCAGCAGCTTAATAAAAACTTGTCCATTTACAGATTGCAACAAGTGATTTATAAAGGTTAAACGTACCCTTTAAAAAAAAAAACACAACATTATCGTTTGGAATAAAAATAAATGTTTGATATAACTCTATACTTTAATTTCAAGAAACACACAGTTCAAGTACCTCATTCTAGGCAGGAAGTTAATCTACTTTTTAATATCAGAAAGTATTTATGGCTTTCAAATAACAATGAAAAATTATGCTTTGCATGGTTCCTACGCTATCACGCCTGAAAAGTCAACTTTTTTCCATATGAATTTTATACTGTCACTTCTGGTCGGCCAACTAATTAGGTAATTCTGTAAGACTAGGAACCTGATCTTTTTAATGTAAACTTTGATTGCTCTCTGTTAGTTGTCTGTTACCTTTGGAAACAAAGAGGAGATGGTAATTATCTCCCGCTCCCAACTCTGTTCTTTCATGAGATGATATGGAAAGTTTTCGGCCTACCCCTGGAGAGTAAATATTACAAATTCTAGGAAATGCTACTGTAGAAAAGCTTTGACTGAGAATTTCTGGAGAAAACTTTTCCTTTAAAATTTTAATTTTTCCTGCTTTTTGTTTACCCTTCTATAATCTAGAATGTATCCCACCCTTTGGTAACCTTTTCAAATATAAAATCTTATGCTAATTGAACTGAGAGGCCTGAAGAGCAGTGACTAAAAATATACGCACACTTACAGTGGTTTTGTAGTAATCACCTATGCATCTGGAAGGCATTCAACATTCCAGAAACTTCATTCCTATTGTACAGGTGTTAGTCCTTGAGTTTCCAGATCAGATAACCAGTGACACTGATGTTTCCTGACTATGCAAGAATCTTTCTATTTGAGTGGTATTGGACAGTTAATAAGGAGCACTAAAACAAAGCTTAAAGTTAAAGAAAGTTTCAGTATTCGGTACGAATGAAAAAAATTAATAAAGCTCCTACTACATACAAAAATATTTGGTCCCACTGCAATGTTACAACCAATTGAGACCTTATGAGAGTCCTAAAATCAGACACCCCTCAATAGACAATGGCTAACACACTAGCGGTATTTCACTTTTCAAACTCGCTGAGCATCAATTTCCAAATCTGTAAAATGGAGATAACAATATGAGACCATGGGGCTTGTAGTTAGAGTGAAACACAAGTCTAGCATAGGCTCACACAGTAAAGTGTGCAGTGCCTGGCACACAGTAAATTCTCTTCCCTTTCTCTTTAAGTTTATACACATCTGCATGAAATCATATAGGATTAACCGTAATGGAGCATTATGAGCTCTGAGTCATTTTAATCCATATTTTACTTCTGTGCAGCTATTGACTGTATGGGTGCAACACAATTTGGGCATAGGTTGAGAAAGTGAATGGCTGGTGATTTTAAAGAGGATTGTAATGGACACTATCGTTCAGTTAAATCATCATATGAGAAAGCTTGATATGCTGATGAGGCATCAGTAGGATTTATCAACCTCAAATGGGCACTCATGATTGCTCTGAAATCTTACTGTGCCCCCAAATCTCAATCCTATGTTTCCCAATCATCATTCCACACCTTCTGTAACACAATTAAACTCCAACTCTCCCTCACTCTTAGCTAATGGCTCCAAGGACAAACAGAAACCATCAGAAGGGAATTCTCCCATTTTTCCTTCTAGTAAATCTGTAGCCATCCTCTTCTTTCCCTTTTAAGGAAAGGAACAGGGTCTCTCAAAAGCCAGTTTCTCAGCATGTGCCCTATATCTCCATCCCCTCCTGTATTCTTAGGGAACCTCATCCCATTCATTACTCCTTTTCTCGCTTATATCTTGCATATATCTACCTATAGTAGAAAGGTCTACTGCATTAATTTCCGGAGCAGTCAACTTTGCTCTAATATCTTCCATTCAAGACAACACAACCCAAAACAAAAAAGCAGTATACCATCACTTTCTACCTACTACCCTGTCTCTCCACACTCTACCCCGTCGAATTTCATAAAGAAAGGGCCATTTATGCTGTCATCTTCTTCACCTACCATTTACTCTTCAACACTGAATCGGGATTCCATTCTCAACATACTGTAAAAGCTTCTCTGGGGCCTGTTACTCATAACTTCTGTATTCTGTATACAGAATCCTGTTCTAAAGCCAGCAACATCCAATGGAAACTTTTCAGTCTTTATTTTATTTGACTTCTCACCAGTATTTTACAAAACTAACCACTACTCTTTGAAACACAATCTCCGTTGATTTTTCCTGACGCCACATTTTCCTGGTTTTCTGTCTACTCCTTGGGGGTTCCTTCGCAGTCTTCTTTGCCAGCTAGGCTCTTTTTCTACCCAATCTCTCTCTCTCTCTCTTTTTTTCTATTCATTGTTTTATTATTTTATTTTATGTTATACTATCAAATTCTTTTTTTTTTTTTTTTTTTTTTTTTAGCTCTTTTGAGATATAACTGGCTAATCTCTACCCAGCCTCTTAAAGAAGTTACTCAGGGTGTGATTCTGGAATCTCTTGCCTTTCGCATGTTCTCAGACTTGACTTCAGAAAATATTTATATATGGAATGGCCACAAATCTATATATATTTATATTCCAAACCAGTCTTTGAGCTCCAGATTCTTATATCTGCACATTTAATTTTTCCACTAAGATGTTTTACAAGCATGTCAAAATATGTCCAAACTAATCACTTGAGCTTCCTCCCAAACCCATTTGAACCCTTTCCTCCTCAGGAGCTTTGTTATTTTGTCCATCTGAACAAAACTCTCCAACTCTTTACCTAAGTAATGCCTACTTTCCCTTAGGTTTCCACTTACATGTCACTGCTTTTTTTTTTTTCTTACATTAAAAAAAATGTTCATTTATTTTTGAGAGACAGCAGGGGAGGGGCAGAGAGAGACATGACAGAGGATCTTAAGCTGGCTCTATACTGACAGCAGAAAGCTGGATATGGGGCTCAAACTCACAAACCATGAGATTGTGAACTGAGCCGGAGTTAGACGCTAAACCGACTGAGCCACCCAAATGCCCCTTCATAATTTTTTTTTAATATGTTTTATTTTAGAGAGAGAGAGAGCACACACATGCGGGAGAGGGACAGAGGGGAGAGAGAGAGAGAGAGAGAGAGAGAGAGAGAGAGAGAGAGTCTTAAAGGGTCTCCACGCTCAGTGCCAAACCGGATGCAAGGCTCAATTCCAGGACCCTGGAATCATGACCTGAGCAAAAACCATGGAACACGAAACCGTTCAACCGACTGAGCCACTCAAGTGTCCCTAAACGTCACTGTTTTAAAAGGGCCTTCTTTAACTCTCCTAACTAAATTAGACTCTCCTATAGCACCCTGCATCTCCCTTCAGAGCACATATGACCACTCACAGTTATAAACTGATTTGCAATCTCAGTGTTCCATTCTGCCATTTCCCTTACTTTTCTCTGGCTCCCCCTTCCTCACAACACTTCCATGCTTCTAACATTCCATATAATTTGCTTATTTATAGTTATGAAGTTTTGTTTTTCTCTCCGCTCTGGCACGTAAGGTCCGTAAAGATTTCTTGTCTCTTTTGTTCCCTGATACATTCCAAATGTCCGGCACATGCTAGAAATTCAATAAATATCTGTTGAATGAATGAGAGACTATGTCTGTTTTGCTACTCACTATATTCCAAACTAATCAATTGCAGTGGAATTGAAGTTCAGGTACTATAAAATCTAGGATGAAATATGGAGCACAACACCATAAACACAGTAGGATCTCATGCCCTGTGAATGAATGAAAGCTTTCGAATGAAAAAGGCATATTTAATTTGGAATCTAGACAACGGTCCTCTTTACTATTTTTTGTTTGTTTTAGCACACAATCTTGTCTTTTGTTCTCTTTCTCCACATTCTAAGAAGTTTTAAGAGATAATAATATGAGGCCAGAGCTCCATGAGAGGAAAGACCATGCCCTTGTACTTCTGGTGTCAGCTGATGTCTAGCCCTCTTCCTGGTACTTAGCAGCAGCTGAATAAATAAATAAAATTAGGAACCAATGAGGGGAACTACCCAGTGAATATGTGCCATCAGGTGAAGGCCAGACAGCACCAGGCAGCAGTGGAAGAAGCTGGGGACTTGGAATCAAGGGGGTGAACTCCATTCCTGCTTCTACCTTCCGACAAAATCTGGCAACTTCCATAGGCCTGGTTTTTCACCTGGTGGGGGGATGAAACTAGACGATCTACTAAAATGTAAGCTCCCTGAGGCTAGGGACCGCATCTGTCTTGTTCACTGATGTGAAAACAAGGCCTAGATCCGTACGTGTGGCACAGAGTAAGACCCTCAAGAATTTGTGTAAATATCTCTAAACATTCCTTCCAGTGCTAACAATTTAAGGGAAAAATAACTTTGAGGTATTCTAAATAAATATTTCTTTTGCCAGGATCATATACAGATTACCATCATCTTAGAAATAAAGAGCCTAGTCCCTGGTGAAAAAAATACAAAAAAAAAAAAAAAAAACCTGTTTCCTCTCGGTGAGTTGGTTACGGGGATTTACCTGTTTTACATTTTCACCGTGCATTCTGGGGTTCTTTAATTATATTTAGATAAATAATCATATTTGTACACTTAGCGTTTGATCTGGAACCTTTAGCTCTGGGCGCGAGAACACCCAACTCCTGAGGGACTGTATACTCACAACTGTGCAACTTGTACTGGTTCCAGTCTTGCTGGCGGTCCTTCCCTGCCATTATGTAGTTTCCGAGGCAGGATGGGCTCTTGCCATTTCTCAGCCCTTTCCTTCCTCACCCATCCTCTGCCTTCACCCCTCTCTCCCATTCGAGGCTTTCCCCTTGGCTGGCCCGACGCAGGGAGAGGTCAGGAGAAACTGCCCCAGCGCTCAGCGCCCCGGGCAGCCGCAAACCGCCTCCCCCAGCCAGTTACTGCGGACCGCCGGCTCTCCGAACTACGCTCTACACGCGCTTTCGTATCGAAAGGAAATCGTGTTTTCTACCGTAAACTAGGGACCGCTGGTGGGGCGCGAATCTCTGCGTCTACACTTGTTTTCTAGCCCCGGAGTGGCTGCGGGAATTGATTGGTTCCCTCGCGCCCCGACGCTTGGGGTCCCCCCGCGCTCCGCCTGGACCCCGCCCCCTCGCGCGGCCATCTGCTACGCAGTCTGTCTGACTGTCTCTCGCTCGGCCTCTCTTTCCCCTCCACCACTCCCTGACCACCCCCCCGGCTCCGCCCCTTTCCCCTCCCCCCGTCCGGGGCTCCGAATCTTTCGTGGCCGTTGCCAGGGAGACAAGCCGATACCAGGCAAATAGGCATTCGAGAAAGAAAAGGGGGGAAAGCTACACGGCAGTCTGGTAACAAAGGAGCAATAAAAGCAGCCCCCAAATGGAGGGCTGAGGACGCGTCTGCGAGAAAATCCGAAAGCGAGCTAGCAATCCCCCCAAGTTAAAACTAGGAGGGGGGATGCAGAGGAAGGGGCATGATTCACGTTGGGGGTGGGGGCTAGCAACAACCTTAAATGAGCTTTTGGGAATCGCCTGGATGGTGGTTTTGGATTAGCCCAGCTGGGTTTTCAAGTTGGAACTCCGCTAATACAAGAAATTCGCGTCCACCTCGGCGGCTGGGGGCTTGGGCCAGGCCAGCGGGCTCCCTTAAGGGTGATAACATGTTTGGCAGGATACACTTCTACGGAAACGTCTTTCCATCAGCTCTGGGGAATATGACTTCGTGAGTGAATGATGCATCTGAAGGCAGTGGACAGTGAGAAGACGAAGCTTCGTGTAACGATGTACAGCTTGGTGCTTTTCAAAGCAATACTTGAACAAAGAGTTATTGGCTTGAACCAACCATCTTTTTCACTCAAAGTGTGACCCATTTCCCTACAATAAGCAGAAAATAAAACTGTGAGAATTCCGAGCCAACACCAGGAGAAATGAACCATTCTCTCGACTGCTTCTCCTCTCCATAAGCAAAAGATTATTCATTTCAGGATTACTAACCGTAAACGAGAAAAGGGTCTGATGTGGAAACGAGTGAAAACTCTGGGAGCAAAAATGTAGGCGGTAGGAGAATGTTTATTAGGCTGTATCCTTGATTTTTGACCGCCTCCTCCCCTTCTTTAAATCAGTGCCTTGTCTTTCACACACAAATAGCGTCTGGTTCTTTGGTGGCGAGGGGTGCAGATGGAGGTGCTGTGTCCCCTTACAGAAGCTTTTTCTCTAACCCAAGCTAGACCGGAGCGTTCAGGGATCTTGCTATTTTTCAACATGCAGTTTCTCGTTAGAACTGTAATCGTCAATCCGGTTGTTTAGCATTTCATCGCTGCTGCCTCCCTCCCTTCCAAGAAAGAACACACTCGCTTGCATGCACACTTACACATGTTCAGAAAGAGTCCATCCGATCCTGGCAATCGGCTGAAAATGATTCATATCATTGCTTCCCAACCGCGTATTTGGATTCATACACTCGAGGCTGTGTCTCGTTTCACCATAGAGAAAAATTGTCATTTCATACAGTGATAAAATGCGAACCGTTATGATCTTTTGTAAATGGCCCTCACTTTATATTGTGGGGGAAAAATCACTGTTTGGCAATAGTCGGGAGTGGGGGGATTCGATGAGCGTCGCAGGCCAATATCGAAATATTTTATTTCATGCCAATGCGGGATAGGGAAGGGAGTGTGGCTTAGGCTCCTTGCCGCTTTTGCATTTTCCACATCTGGCCTACAGACCTAATTCTAACTCGAGATGTCGTTTGATGAAATTCGATCTTCGTGGTTTAAATACCTTTCAATTCGGGGGCGATATAACATTTGCAACCGTTAAAGAAACAAACCCTGTGCAATATCTGTGAAACCAATATGGAACACGGAGAAAGAAAACATGCTGCACACAAATCCTAACCATTGTCTTTAACACTCGCATACACACACACATACACATAAACACACAGGGAAGATGGGGGAGGGGAGCGAGTGGAGAGAGACAGACACGGATACAGACCGACAAGAGTCAAAGCGAGTCAAGTTAACGCTTTCTCCGCCCCCAGCCACAAGTACCCCCCTCCCGCGTTAATTAATTCCAAACAAAGCAAGCCAATCAAGTGATGCATTATTATTTTCAAGCAGAGGGAGGCGAGAGGCATGTATTTTTTAATTGATTTATTTATTTGGAGGACATTAATTCTCGGTCTGAGGCTGATTTTCAAACCATTTGCAAAGCGCGGCTCCATTGTTCGCCGGGCGCGCAGGCTCCGCCCCCTGCTTTGTGTGCGGTGCGCGGATTGGCCGGCGCGCGCGGGGGCCGCGTCAGCGCCCGCGAGCCCATTCATCTGTGCACTTGGGCGTTGGACCCCGCATCTTATTAGCAACCAGGGAGATTTCTCCATTTTCCTCTTGTCTACATTGCGGCTACAAATCTGGGATTTTTTTATTACTTCTTTTTTTTTAAAAACTACACTTGGGCTCCTTTTTTTGTGCTCGACTTTTCCTCCCTTTTTCCCTCCCTCCTGCGCTGCTGCTTTTTTATCTCTTCGACTTAAATTTTTTTATCCGGAGTGTATTTAATCGGTTCTGTTCTGTCCTCTTCACCACCCCCACTCCCCCCTCCCTCCGGTGTGTGTGCTGCTGCCGCCGCCGCTGCTGCCGCCGCCGCTGCTACTGCCGCTCGCCCCGTCGTTAACACCAACCGGAGGCTCTTTGTTCCCCCCTTGGATCTGTTGAGTTTCTTTGTTGAAGAAGCCAGCATGGGTGCCCAGTTCTCCAAGACCGCTGCGAAGGGAGAAGCCACCGCGGAGAGGCCCGGGGAGGCGGCTGTGGCCTCGTCGCCTTCCAAAGCGAACGGGCAGGTAAATTCTACCTGTGTTTCTGGTCATTTCTTTGGTGTCTTTCTCTAGTCCCGACGCTTCTTTTTCCCTCCTGGTCGCGCCCGAGGCGCTTTCGGCGGAGAGAGGAGCGTGGCCAGATTCCAGTCTGAAAGTTGAATGGAAAGCGATAGCTTAAATTGTCAATTTCTCATGGGGGGGGGGGTCCTCTCCTCCACCCCCAAAGGAGTGGTTCCCGGAGAATCCTGGCAAATTCTTGTGTAGACGCGAGGAAAGAAGTGGTAAATCGTCTAAAATGGCGTGTTTGGAGCTTTGCAGAACGTGACTAGCTAGGTGCTAACCCCCCTCCCCCAGTCAGGTTGCAAATGTGTTTGGTGGGCACAAAGGTGTTTGGGTGGCTCTCCGTGTTTGCTGTCGAGATTGAGTCGCTTTCAAGATTTCTGAACTGGTGTGATTGTTGGAGGGGGAGGGGGTGGGGGGAATGGGGAAGGTGGTGGAGAAAGGCTAGGAGGGAAAAGCTGTCTTATTGTATGCTGAGGCGGCAAGCCCTGGGTTCTTGGAAAGGTTGCTGGCTGGCTGGCTGGCTGGAGCTGGGCAGAAGGGTTTCAGTATCTGCTGGGCAGAAGGGTTACAGTGTCTTTCGGTGGGGCTTTCCCACTGTTCTAAGCCTTTATTCGTTAGCTGTCTGTGGAATTACACACCCCTCCGACTTTTAAATGGTATCCCTGGGGTGGGAAGACTCGGTGAGTCCTTGAAGACCCTCTCCAGATGGTCAAGAAGAGATAGTTCGGGTGTTTCGGATGGGATTGTGCGTGTGCTTGGCGCCTAGACCACTGCGGGGGGCCACCCCGGAGCTGCCCGGACCCAGGCAGATGGCCACGGTTGGGTGGGCGCGAGAGGTCGGCCATGGGTGGCTGCTTTGAAAACACTGGGCACCCACCACGCCTCTTTTCCTAGAGTAGAGGCCGTGTAGCTTCGCCTGCTCTAACCTAATGGGGAAGGCGAGCTCTGCCAAGAGGCTCTGAACCCGTTAAAAATGTAAGATGAGCCGCCGTGGCGCGCCCAGGCTACACAGAATCGTAGGCGAAGGTGGGCGTGGAAGCGGAGGCAAGATCTTAGAAATAATGGGTTTCCCCCTGCCTTGTTGGTTTTATTCGGACCAGGATGCCGGGAAGCCACCTGAGCTTTGTTTGTGGACTCTCGGCTGCGCGATCCGGGCTCGGGGGCGCCTCGGCCGGCGGGCAGGGCCGGGCTGGGCAGGGCGGGGTGGCCCCGCGGCCCCGCCCCTCCGCGCCCGCCCGCGCCCAGCTCTGCGCGGTGGAGGCGCAGCGCCCCCTGGCGACCCCAAGCCCTAGGGGGCGTTGGACCTTTGCGCGCGCAGCTCAGGCGCTTCTGGCTGGAGCGCTGATGCCCCTGGGAGTTCTCGGTGTTTTGAAGAGCCCTTTAGGGTTTAGGGGAAAGGGGGACTGTGTACCGACTCTGGCTCTGTGCCTTCTCCCAAAGGGCGCTTGGTGTATCGTGTGTTACGTGGCTTTTTTTGCATAGCCCGTGAGGCGAAGGCTGGAATGGGTTACCCTTTGCATTCTACGTCTGGGGTTCGGCCCTCTTCAATCCGCAGGGCATTTGTTGAGGGGTCGAGGCTCCTGCCGTGTCTTTAGGGCGCCCCCAACGGCACTGCCCCGCTTCTTCGGAGAGCGCTCGTCTAGGCAGGCAACCCTGCCTCCCCATGAGGGGGTGGGGGGGTCTCCAAAGCGAGAGGGGCCCAGGGGGGAAGCCTGTCCCTCCCGGCCCCAGGGTGGGGGCGGCGATGGCGGCGCCCGGGCCGCTTCAGTGACAATCCCGCCTTCTCTGCCCCGCAGGAAAATGGCCACGTGAAGGTAAACGGCGACGCTTCTCCCGCGGCCGCCGAGCCGGGCGCCAAGGAGGAGCTGCAGGCCAACGGCAGCGCCCCGGCCGCCGACAAGGAGGAGCCCGCGGGCGCCGGGAGCGGGGCGGCGTCGCCCGCCGCGGCCGAGAAGGAGGAGCCGGCCGCCGCCGCCGCCCCCGAGGCCGGGGCCAGCCCCGCGGAGAAGGAGGCTCCCGCCGAGGGCGAGGCCGCCGAGCCCGGCTCGCCCTCGGCCGCGGAGGGGGAGGCCGCGTCGGCCGCCTCCTCGACGTCTTCGCCCAAGGCGGAGGACGGGGCCACGCCCTCGCCCAGCAACGAGACCCCGAAAAAAAAAAAGAAGCGCTTTTCCTTCAAGAAGTCTTTCAAGCTGAGCGGCTTCTCCTTCAAGAAGAACAAGAAGGAAGCGGGAGAGGGCGGGGAGGCCGAGGGCGCAGCCGGTGCCTCCGCCGAAGGCGGCAAGGACGAGGCCTCCGGGAGCGCCGCTGCGGCCGCCGCAGAGGCGGGCGCGGCCTCCGGGGAGCAGGCGGCCGCGGCGCCGGGCGAGGAGGCCGCGGCGGGTGAGGAGGGGGCGGCGGGCGGCGACCCGCAGGAGGCCAAGCCCGAAGAGGCCGCCGTCGCGCCCGAGAAGCCAGCCGCCAGCGAGGAGGCCAAGCCCCCCGAGGAGCCCAGCAAGGCCGAGGAGAAGGCCGAGGAGGCCGGGGCCAGCGCCGCTGCCTGCGAGGCGCCCTCAGCCGCCGGGCCCGGTGCGCCCCCGGAGCAGGAGGCGGCGCCCGCGGAGGAGGCGGCGGCCGCGACAGCCTCGTCAGCCTGCGCAGCCCCGTCACAGGAGGCCCAGCCCGAGTGCAGTCCAGAAGCCCCCCCAGCGGAGGCGGCAGAGTAAAAGGGCCCGAGTTTTGAGATAATCGAAGAACTTTTCTCCCCCTCCCCCCCCCGTTTGTTTGTTGGAGTGGTGCCAGGTACTGGTTTTGGAGAACTTGTCTACAACCAGGGATTGATTTTAAAGATGTCTCTTTTTTATTTTCCTTTTCTTTTTAAGCAACACATTTTGTTCCCCCACCCCCTCCTCCCCCCACAGATCCCATCTCAGATCATTCTGTTACCACCATTCCAACAGGTCGAGGAGAGCTTAAACACCTTCCTCTGCCTTGTTTCTCTTTTGTTTTTATTTTTTTGCATCAGTATTAATGTTTTTTGCATACTTTGCATCTTTATTCAAAAATGTAAACTTTCTTTGTCAATCTATGGACATGCCCATATATGAAGGAGATGGGTGGGTCAAAAGGGATATCAGATGAAGTGATAGGGGCCACGATGGGGAAGTTTAAGTGGTGCGTGACATTGCCAAGAGTAACGTACCGCTAGAAATAAATGATGGTGTAAAGGCTTAGTCTTTTTCTTTTTTTTTTAAAGAAAAGTTATTACGATGTATTTTGTGAGGCAGGTTTACAACACTACAAGTCTTGACTAAGAAGGAAAGAGAAGAAAAAAAAAAAAAAACACCAATACCCAGATTTTAAAAAAGATCATAGTCTTAGGAGTTCATTTAAACCATAGGAACTTTTCACTTATCTCATGTTAGCTGTACCAGTCAGTGATTAAGTAGAACTACAAGTTGTATAGGCTTTATTGTTTATTGCTGGTTTATGACCTTAATAAAGTGTAATTATGTATTACCAGCAGGGTGTTTTTAACTGTGACTATTGTATAAAAACAAATCTTGATATCCAGAAGCACATGAAGTTTGCAACTTTCCACCCTGCCCATTTTTGTAAAACTGCAGTCATCTTGGACCTTTTAAACACAAATTTTAAACTCAACCAAGCTGTGATAAGTGGAATGGTTACTGTTTATACTGTGGTATGTTTTTGATTACAGCAGACAATGCTTTCTTTTCCAGTCGTCTTTGAGAATAAAGGAAAAAAATCTTCAGATGCAATGGTTTTGTGTAGCATCTTGTCTATCATGTTTTGTAAATACTGGAGAAGCTTTGACCAATTTGACTTAGAGATGGAATGTAACTTTGCTTACAAAAATTGCTATTAAACTCCTGCTTAAGGTGTTCTAATTTTCTGTGAGCACACTAAAAGCGAAAAATAAATGTGAATAAAATGTACAAATTTGTTGTGTTTATTTATGTTCTACCAAGACTTCTAGGTCTTAAGGTTAATTTTGAGGAACATCTTGCATGCCATCGAGAGTAAATTTTATTGTGGTTTTTAATCTGAAGTTTTCAAACAAATTCATAATCAGAGGTGTCAGATTACATACAGGAAGCTCTTAGAACATTCCATGTCTGTAACCATTTACCTGCATTGAATTTTCATTTAAAAACTCAACAATTATTTTTATTGTAGTTATATAGCATGTCAGAAAGTAATCATTTAATACGAAAGTGATGTGACCCGAAGACTCTTTAAATGTCATATGGAAGTTTCCTAAAATGCATTTTTTGTCATGCAGGTCCAGAAACTTAAATTTATACTGAGTGAGAGTCTATTTAATCCAAACTGCAGATGGGCCGCAAAAGTGGCCAAAGGTGTTTCAGAAATTGATGGTGTTTTACCTGCCGTTGTAATTGCTTAGTGCTTGGCTAATTTCCAAATATTGCTTAGATTATGTGTTATACCTTAGGAAAACAGGCTTATGTAAAGAAGTGATGGTGATGAATGGGCAACATTGTCAGTTTATGGGCCTTTTAGTACTTGCTTCAATTCAATAGTTGCAAACATTTTTTTTTTTTAATGAAAGTAGTGTGTTAGTATCTTGTTACTCAAAGGAGAAAAGGTAGAGAATAATACTTCCTTATGTAGTAATAATCCTTACTAGTTTCACCTTTGCTCTTACCACCCCATAACTGGATTTTTTTTTCTTCGCTGGACCCTAAACTGAATTGAATTTGAAGATAAAGATGTATCAAATACCATTACTTCATTAAATGCGAAGGAAAATAGTTTACGCACACCTGCTTCGCTGTTTTTGAGCAGTGTGCCTTGTAGGGTTCACAGTGAGTCGGTGAACCACATTTGTAACAGCCGAACACGGAATCTTAAACCCATTAGAAAAATAAATTAGCTCTTGACATGTGCATTAACTGGAATAATGGATCATAAATAATAGTTCATGACCTCTCTTACCTAATACCCTCCCCACTAATAAAATAGCACTCGGAAAAGTATGTACTTTTCGTTGGGGTTTCTCGATCTTGAAGGATGTTTGAAAGGTAAAAGTCAAATCTGGTAACCAAAGGACTGCTATATGGGGTCTTTCCAACCTTAGCAACTTTTTCTCAAATACCTACTCTGCCAAGTACAGGGCCTGGTATGTGGTAGGGCTCAAAAAAAAGGGGGGGGAGGTTAAAAATTAACTCGCCAGTGGTCAAAAATACTATGTAGCCAACTATGTTGCTAGGCTTGTTTTTTTAACAGCTTGAATTAAGGTGCATTATTTTGATTTTAATCTTTGCCTAAAACACTTTGGGTGGTATTGATGGAGTGGTGGATTTTCCACCAAGTGATTAAATGAAATTTGACATATATCTTTTCATCCAAAGTTTTGTACATCACATTGTTTTCTAATGGAAAAATGTTAATATGGCTTTTTGTATTACTAACAATAGCTTTGAGATTAAGGAAAAATAAATAACTCTTGTACAGTTCAGTATTGTCTATTAAATCTGTATTGGCAGTATGTATAACAGCATTTGCTATGGTTATGAAATACTTCCTCTGGATTATAATAATCATTTGATTCAATTCCTATTGTAAAATAAAGTTTTACCAGTTGATATAATCAAGCTTGCTAAAATAGGATTTTTTACAAACTTAATTTTAAAATGGAAGTTTTAGAGAAAAACAAATCTTAAGTGTTGATGGTAAGTATAACTATTACTCAGTTTAAGGGATTTGGAAGGTATGCTTGACGGACTTAGGATACAAAATTAGATCCACTGAAGGTGAGTTAGCTCATCTGTTAACAAGTCAACTGAAAACTTTAACGATAGGTCTTGATATACGTTTGAGAAACAATGTAGTGTATCTACATTTTCCCCTCATGTATCTAAACAATATTTTGCAATTAAAAATTTGGGGAAAGGGTGCTTTTTACATTCATATATTTTGGAAGGGGGGGTATAGTCTAATGTAATTCAAGTTAGCTTTAAAAATTAAAAAAATTGGTTAAGTAACAGAGCTATGAGCTTTAGTTTTCCTTTAATCATTCACTGTGCAATATCAAGCATTTTTTTTTTCCTTCCCACTTCCCAGCTATGTGAAAGTGCTTCAAGCAGGGTGTGGCAAACTTGAATTTTAAAATGCTTTCAGTCTGTAAATGTTCCAGTCCTTGCTGGGGATTCAAGTTCCAGCACTCCTTTAAATTACACCCAACAGTGCTATTTTTAAAACGGGAAATAAATACTTCCAAAAGATGTGAATGTTACCTATATTTTATGTACCTGAAAAAGTAATAAATTACTGATCCCTGAAATACTTCTGTCTACAGTTCCTGTCAACTGCTCAACAGCAACGTACAACCCCGAGATCTAGAGTCATGCTCAACCAACTGAGCCAGCCAGGCACCCCTCAACAGCAACTTTGAAACAAAACAAAATACCCCATAAGATTTAGCAGCTGCGAATATATAAAATAATTACTACAAGATTTCTAGGAATCCTGATAACCCCACTTTTAGTGTTTTGATAAAATGAGAGCACAAGACTGTTTAAGTACTACTAGTAAATGAAAAATGAGAGTATCTTTGTCAATTACTGTTACAACTTCTTTCTGGGAAAGGTGACTTTTTGCTTAGGATTTCAATACAACACATTTCAACTGAATTCGTTAAGTTAGCATTACAAGCTGTCTTCCTAGCAAGTGGGACACTGTTCCTTAGGTTTGGAATGTGAGTTAAGGACTGGCTGGAAATAGTGCTACAATTCAATACTTGTGTAGTGGGGTGGGGGGAGGGGTGGAGAAAAGGGAAAGGATTCTTGATAAATCGGAAGTGTAAGAAAGACTTCAAAGCAAGACTTTTGCTTTGATACATCCATATTTTGGAAAGCAACGTCCAACAGAAATATGAGAGCCACATGTAATCTTAAACTTTTTAAATAATCACATTTAAAAAAAACATTAAATTAATAATCCAAAAAATCTTCAACATGTAATCAACATGAAAAGTATTGAGACATAGTACTTTTTTTTTTTTTCTTACTAAGTATTTGGAATCCCAGTGTATTATATACTAACAACGTACCTCAGTTTGGAGCAACCACATTTCAGGTGCACTCTAGTCACATGTGGCTACCACATTGGAGAGGACAGGTCTGAAGAACCAGGATCTGAGAGTCGAGGACTAAGTAGGAATGTTGAGTACAGACTTTGCGAAGTGTAATTTATGTGATTAATTTCATCAGCTTCGTTTAGCTTTGGAGCTAACACTGAACTTTTATTTCTAAAGTACAAACCACTTTAAGCCGTTAATACGGCATTAGTGTTATCAATAAATATGTTGAGATTCTGAATCGTCTTGTTATAGACTGAACTTTTGGCCCTCCTCCCGTCCCATACATATTGAAGCGCTAACCCCCAGTACTTTAGAATGTGACTGTATTTGGACACAGGGTCTTTAAAGAGGTGATTAAGTTCAAATAAAGGTGTTATGGCGGGCCCTAATCCAACATGACTCGTGTTATTATAAGAAGAAATAGATTGTCCACATTGAGAGACACCAGGGGCGCATGTGCATGGAGAGAAAAGAATCGTGTGAAGACACAATGAAAAAGTGGTCATCTACAAGCCAAGGAGAGAGGCCTCAGAAGATACCAAACTTGTCAGCACTTTGATTTTGGACTTGAGCCTCCAGAAGCGAGAGAAAATAAATATCTGTTGTTTAAGCCGCCCAGTCTGTGGTACTTTGTTATGGCAGCCGTAAGAAACTCATACAGAACTTCTAGGTAAGATTGGAAAAATTGTCCCTTCCCAGGGATGTAAAGAATTTTACAGGCTTGCTTTTTCTCTTCCCTCAATGGAAAAGAAACTGCTTTCTAGCTTGAGAATTTTATTCTTGTTTTTGTTACCTTAAAAGAGAAATGATAATTTAAAAATTAGAAAGGTAAATTATATTGCTATCTTAATTATCAATGAGTTGATAGGAAAGATCTCTGGAACACAAATAGTAAAAAATATTGTCTAAAAACACTATGTTATGTTTTGTCTGAATACGTAACTAATGTTATGTCTGAATTAACCATCTCTATTTTCCCTTGCAATTACTTGTGCAAGAAACTGAGTTATTTGTGCTACAGTATCCAAGTAGTTTGCTGATTGCCTTCATGCTGTCATTTACTACATTATTTTGTCTTTCCTGTATTTCTTGTATTTTCTGTAAATTTCCAACAGACCTGGAGAGGCTTGATCAGATTCAAAGGGCTGTATCACACAGGTGATGTATTTCTATCAGGAGGCACACAATGTTTGGTCATTTCTCTTTTTGTGATGTTTAAAGCCATTGATTTTTTGCTTAAATCCATTAATACAGAGTTGCCAAATGGTGTTATTCCGATTGTCTTTCCTTTTTCATTTATTTGTTCAGTTATTTCTATAAAGAGAAACTATCCCTCATCAACCATTTGGTTACCCATCAGTTGTCCTTTGTTAATGGAAATGCAGAATAAATGTTTAATTCTCTCACTTTATTTACTGATTTTCAGAGTAATGAGTTGGTTCCCTAACACCCTTCAAGGGTGACCAATGATGGTATTTGTTTGTTTAGTATCATTATACATTTATAGATTTAAACTTACTAATGTAAGTAATATAAATGATGCTCAAACTGGCTCATGGCTGATTATGCTTTGAAGTTATAGAATTCAATAAATGCAATCAGTTTAAATTTTATTAAGATGCTACTCAAGTATGTGCTAAAAGGTAAATGAAACTCAATATTTATTTTATTCACATGAAATGGGTTTACGTATTTAAGTGTTGGCACATCCCTAATTTTAGTTGGGGTTTCATGCTGAGAAGCCGTCTGTTTATACAATTTCAAAGAAATGGGAGGCATTGCAATTTTTTTCTTACCCTCTAATTACTGCTGTATAATCATACTTAAATGTCATCAAAATTTACCAATATAACACCTTATTCCATGTAGTAAGAAAAATGTCTGGAAATGTATGAGTTTGAGGAGACTCAGCAGTCTCCAGTCACAGAGACTTACACGTTGGTACTTGATAACGCAGCGCACCAAATAGAACACGTTGTGAACATACATTACTAATTCCACCAGCAAAATACTAAAACTGCTCTCCTGGGGTATGGGTCAGTGAAATTGGTAATTTTGAAAGAAAAAATATGCTTATTATATAGGCCAGAGACTCCTGTGGCAGGATTAATTAATGGCTCTCATAAAGAAGTTTTGAAGAAGTTGAATTTAAGTGACCATACAGTAATAATCTTTTCTAAGCAAACTACCAACTAGAACTACTTATTTTAATGTTTTGGAAAAACTGGTAAGCATTGGCTGAGGCAACAGGTCATCTAAAATAAGTAATATGTTAATAGATTTGAAGACGCTTGGTGAATTGTAAAGAAAAAGGAGCCTACGGACTTGGTCAGGTCAATTTATAAAATATTAATTATTAAGAAGAAAAGTGAATTATCTCAACAAGGGTCATTTTTCTCTTCTTTAGAATGCTATCTAGTTCATGAATTGGATTATAGTAGGACAAAGAATGTCTTACTTTCCTTTTTTCATATGCTTCCCGATATTTTAAAAGCCTAAGTTATTGCTAAGAATTTAAAAATTTTTTAAATGAGAATTCAAATTTTTTAAATTTATTGGTATATAGCTTCTACACTTAAAATTTTATCTGGTCTAGAAGTGAAATTTATCAGAACTCCAATGATGCATTTATTTAAAACAAACCCAAAATATGCAAATACCAAAGTTTCCTCCAAACAATAATGAAAGTTATTCAAATCGCTTGAGGAAATCTACATTTTTTAGCATTCTTATACAGAGCACAAAGATTTTGCATGCTTATGAATGCTTAGTGAACAAAGAAGAACTTAATATACAATCAGTAAAAAATACAGTAATATCAAATGAAGATTATTTCTTGTGAAGTATTTCTGCCATAACTTCTGGAGACTTGAAACACAGAATAAGCATATTTATTGAGAAAGTGCAGGGGTTTTTTTGTTTGTTTAGATCAGGAAGACTCGTTAAAACTAGTTGTTCATAAAGCATGCTTCCTCCCTACTTTCTTACTGTTCTGAATTCCAATTTTGTTATCAAAAGTATATTTACAAGTAATATATGCATATTTTAGATATGTAAACTTATATACAAAAGAAATTAATAATAGAAACACATTCATACTTATGCATAATTTGATATATATTTTTCTAAAGACATAAATATGATTTTATAGTTACATATATTTAATACAAATATACCTCTACAATATATTATAAAATCAAGCATAAATCTGAATGTGTGCTCTCCATTTTTAATAATAAAAATTTTAGGGGCACCTGCGTGGCTCAGTTGGTCAAGCATCAATCAGACCCTTGATTTCAGCTCAGGTCATGATCCCAGGGTCGTGGGATTGAGCCCGGCATTGGATTTGGTGCTGAGCATAGAGCCTGCTTAAGATTCTCTCTCTCTCTGTCTCTCTCTTTCTCTCACTCTGTCCCTCTTTCCAGCTCATGCACACTCACTTTATTTCTCTCAAATTAAAAAAAAAATTTTTTTAAGAAATCTTTAAAAAAATTTTTTTAAACAAAATTTCTGTATTTTTAAATTTTGTCACCTCCTTTCTTTGTTCCTTGAAGTTTTTGGAACGTGCCATATCTACCAAATGCTCCCTAAGATTATAGGTAACAATGGTTGAATGAGGTTTTAGATTTGGTTAAAGGAGGGTATTTTGACCAGAAGTTGAATTCGCTAAAGATTCTTTAGTTGAAAATCTATAATTTCGTTTCAGCACTCATTAATTTTTTAAAACATAACATCTGGTTATAATAATAACCATCATGGGTCTCTGACCTATGGTGAAGAAGAACCAGGCACAATAAAGTCTACTGACTTGTCTTTCTTTTTTGGTCTTCTATACGTCTCCTTCTTATTGGTTAGACTTGTGATTATAATATTATTTACTAATGAAAGTACAAGAATGAAGTGATGATTAGGCGCTTAGGTGCTGGAGTCAAGATCTGGTTCTGCCACATGCAAACTTTTTATATTAGGTACATCACTTCATCTATCTGAGCCTCAGTGTTCTTATATGTCCAATTGAGAGTTAAAAGAGTGCCAGCTATTAGGAATGAGTGCACCTAGTCTAGTGTCTAGGAGCTGAGAAGTATTCAATGGATGTTTGCTACTATTATTTATTTCATAGCATTTACATTTTTTGGTTCAACATTGAGTAATACCTTAGATGCTCTGCTGGTACCCTGCAATCATTTGCAATATGTTTTAATTAAGATGTTTTACATAAAGATTTTTTTTACAAGACAGATTTCTACTTAAGAATCTATGTCATACTTCATTTTTCATTTTGGCAAACATAATATGTTCTAGGGAAAGGACTGCAATCTAGAAACATAAGAGTGAATGTACTGCATATCTAGAATCTGTTCTGGTGGGAAAATCGCACATTAAAAATAATACCAATACTACTAATAATAATTTATAGTGTGATTTTTTAAAATGTCAAACACAGTTAATTATCGTATGGCCTTGATTACAGACATTAGATGAAAATCAATTCAAATATTCTACAAAACAATACTTGGTATATCTTTTAAATTTATATGTCAAGTTTATATTTGATAACGTTTTAGTAAACAGCAGAAAAACATAAAATACGGAAGGCACATATTCAGTTTATCTACTGTCAGATTATAAACCATCTGAAAACTCAGTAGTATAAAACAACAACAATTTATTTTTTCTTTTTTTAAAGCATTATTGATGTGTAATTGCTATACAGTAAACTTCACAGAGTTAAAGGGCACAATTTGATGTGCACACATCTGTGAAACCATCACCAGAATCAAGATAACAATCATATCCATGAAGATTCTGTGGGTCAGGGATTAGAGCAGGCACAGCAGGGACAGCTTGTCTCTGATACATGATGTTTGTGGTCACCAGTTAGTGTTGCTTGAATAACTGGAGACTGCTGGGATAGCGAGATAGGGGCCATATGTCTGGGATCTTCATTCTTCTTCATGGGTGTTTGCTAGGATTAGAAGGCCTCAGATGGTTCCTCGACACTGGTCTTGGTTCCTGAGCTGGGATGGCTGGAACAGCAGAGAGAGATCTAGCAGGTCTCTGCACCCTCTACACTCATGGCTGTTTCAGGATATTTAGACATGCTGCAAGGCAGCTGGCTTCTCCCAGAGGTGGAGTTTCAAGACAGTGTTCCAAGGGACAGGAAATAGAGGCTGCCAATCTCTCATAGCCTTGTCTCAGAAACTGGCACAGCTCACTTCCGCTATACTTTATTTGTCAAAATAGTCACAGAACCCATTCAGACTCTAGGACAGAAGTACATGGACACCACCTCTCGGTGAGAGAAGTGTCAAAGAAATTTTGGCCATCTTGAAATCACGACAATACCTATTGGATATGCTATATTCCTGAGTAAAGGAAGACTTCAAATGGAAAACTTGAATAAACTATTTTTTGGTGGATTACAAGGGCAGTAGTAGGGGAAGGAGGTGGAAGACTTTCCATCCATTCCTCTGCCTTTATTGCTCTTTATCAAGTAATGTTCTTCAAATAACCTGGAGCTGTTATGCCCTGATATATTATAAATGGGTGCATTTGGATACAAATACATATGATCAAGCCATATGGTAAATACTTTTGTTTTTTATTATAGGATATTGTATCCTTTAATGGTATGTTTTAGCCATACAAATTATTATCAGGATTCAAAAACCATTGAGACATAATTTATGCAGTAAAACCATTTGAGATGTACATATCAGATTCCATTTATGTTATCTACTTTATTTACTTTTGTCAATTTTGTACTTTACTTTTGTAAAAATCCTTTTTTTTTTTTTTTAAGACAGATAGCCTATACGTGGAGAAGGGGGCAGAGGGAGAGACAGAATCTCTGCACGCAGAGCCTGATGTGAGGTTCGATTCCACCACCCTGGGATCATGACCTGAGCTGAAATCAAAAGTCAGCTGCTCAACCCAGGTGCCCCCATTTTTTCCCCTTAAAGTTGGCTGGGGCAGGGATGGGATGTAAGGGGTGGGGAGGATTATAGCCCTACAAGTAGATGTGTTATATTTTAACAAGCTTTACTAGAGATAATTTCAAATAGATGGTTTCACATTTTCTGAATAAATATAATCTACTATGAAGATCGCATATTGAAGAAGAGTTATTAGCCATATATATTTAAGTATAAAGATATATATTTCTTATATGTTCAACCACTAGGTGAAATGTGTATGTCTAGCATAAAACCGAACAAAAAAATTTTTTAGTTGGTGAAATATATCAACTAAAGCTCAACCTCTCAGGAGAATGTTTTCCCTGTAGTCTTTTGAGAAACACAAGGGAAAGGCAGTATATAAGTAGAGTGTACCCATGGAGGAGGGGTTCCTGATTCACTTGAAGGGGGTTAAATAAGTGTGTATTAATCATTAGTTGTAATATTTATCTTTACAGGGAAGAGGCCATTCTTGGAAAAAAAGAATGACCTCCTATCATCCTTTTTGGTCCCTCTCAACCACAGCTCTCTCAAGCAATACTTTGGTGGTTTCTTAAGTTTCTAATGATACCTTTATTCCTAAAACATTTCCTCTTTTGACTGAAGCACACAGGAATGAAAAGAAGCGAGACAGAATGTTTGCGTGCACATGTGCTTGCCTACATGTATCCCCCTATCAGGGAGATTACCAAGAACCATTACAAATGTTAGTTACTTGGGGGGCGCCCGAGTGGCTCAGTCAGTTAAGTGACCACTTCGGCTCAGGTCATGATCTGGAGGTTTCTGATTTCCATCCCTGCCTCGGGCTCTACGCTGACAGCTCAGAGCCTGGAGCCTGCTTCGGATTCTGTGCCTCCCTCTCTCTCTGCCCCTTCCCTGCTCACAATCTGTCTCTCTCTCAAAAATAAATAAACTTAAAAAAAAAATGTTAGCCACTTGGAATACTAGAGTTAGAGCGTGAGCAGGTGGTAAAGACTTTTGATCATTAGATAAATCTGAAGGTGATTTACAGAAGCAGGCGGTGTCTGTTGAGGAATAGAGTTTAAGGCAGTGATATTCTTTGGGAGAAGAGAGGCAGCACCCAAAGCAAGCAATGAAAGCAACATGTTTCCTTTGTTATCAGTATGTTTTATATTTGCGTATAGAACGTTTAAAACATATTTCACATCTGTTTTTTAAGAGTTTCACATCAGGGTTTTCTTGTGGGGTTTTTTTATTTTTGTTTTTTGTTTTCTTTTCTTAGTTTCTTCACAAAGTTAAACCAGTACCAGGAAGTTAGGAGGTCATGTAACCAGTGTGAAAAGCAATTAAAATTAATTATTGTGTAGAGGTTAGATACGGTTAAAGTATCCACTAACATTCCAGACCTCTATCTCTGTGTGCAGGGTGATCAAGTGTTTGACATCTGTCGTATTAATTGATTAGCATTGGAAGAAATAGCAGTCACGCCTGGTGGATAGTAAATAAAGCCAGAGAAAAGAGAGACTCAAAAGTATTCCCATATCACCCAAAATTAAGTCACAGTGCTTCCAACATGGGCGTTCAAAGTGAAGCCTTTTTGCTCTTTCTCAAGAAAATCTTACAAAATCTTTCTCATACAAAATCTTCCCTGATGATGTCAGAAAGAGTACTTTTAGGGACGTCTGGGTGGCTCAGTCGGTTAAGCATCCGACTTTGGCTCAAGTCATGATCTCATGGTTTGTGAGTTCGAGCCCTGTATCATGTAAGCTCGAGCCCCACTTTGGGCTCCATACTCTCTCTCCCTCTCTCTCTGTCCCTGGCTCACTTGCACGCACTCTCTCTTGCTCCCTCTCTATCTTAAAAATGAATTTTAAAAAGGGAGAGAAAGAGTGATTTTATCTGTAGAATTCATTGCAGAACCAGAGTTTTTCAAACGGCTATCAATACTTATTGAGAGTCTTTTTAAAAAGTTTATTTATTTATTTTTGAGAGAGGGAGAGTGCATGCGCCTGGAGAAGGGTCAGAGAAAGAGGAAGAGAGTGAATCCCCAAACAGGCTCCCTGCTGACAACGCAGAGCCCAGTGCAGGCTCGAACCCACAAACTGTGAGATTATGACCTGAGCCGAAATCAAGAGCCAGATGCTCAACCAACTGAGCCACCCAGTTGCCCTGAAAGTCTTTTATGTATGAACTGTTCTGGGTTTTCAAGGTTCAGCCATTGAAGAGACAGGTTTCCTGTCCTTGAGGAGTACAGGACTACAAGCAAGGTTTGTAAATGGATCATGAAATACAACAGAAAGCCATCTGGAAAGAAAAAAAAAAAGATCCATATCTTAGAGAAGACTTAAATGCTAAAAACAATTAAAATAAAAATGTGGAAAAAAAAGTCTAAGTATCAGAATGGCAAAGACCCTACCCCACTGTAATATAACTTTGACCACATAATTCTAACCGAAATCAAAAGAAAAATGACACACTGGAAACAATACTCCTTATATTATACATATTTTATTTATTTTTTAAAGTAATCTCTATATTATATTTATTTTGTTTATTTTTTTTAAGTAAGCTCTACATCTAACACAAGGCTTGAACTCATGACCCCAAGATCAGAAATCACATGTACTACTAACTGGGCCAGCCAGGGCCCCTTCACTGCTTATATTAGGGGCTCCTGGGTGGCTCAGTCTGTTAAGCATCTGACTCTTGATTTTGGCTCGGATCATGGTCTCATGGTTCGTGAGATCAAGCCCCACGTGGGGCCCTGCACTGACAGTGTGGGGCCTGTTTGAGATTCTCTCTCTTCCTCTCTCTCTGCCCCTCCCCCACTCATACACACACACACACACACACACACACACACACACACACTCTCTCTCTCTCTCTCTCTCTCTCTCTCAAAATGAATAAATAAACATTTAAAAAGAAATTTAATGAGGCGTCTAGGTGGCTCAGTGGGTTAAGCATTTGACTTTCCATTTTAACTCAGGTCATGAGCTCATGGTCCATGGGTTCAAGCCCTGATTCGGGTTCTGCACTGACAGCACAGAGCCTGCTTGGGATTCTTTCTCTTCTCTCTGCCCCCCACCCCAATAAATAAATAAATAGTCTAAAATAATAATAATAATAAAATTTAAAATAAAAAAATACATGGTTAAATTCCCTTAAGAGTTTTTATAAATTATTTGAAAAACCAATACCCCTATAGAATCTGAACAAGGGACAGGGACTGGTCACTTAAGAGAAAATACAAGTGGCTCTAAACTGTATTACAGTATCTTCATTTATAAAAATGGAACTACAGATTGAAATTCTATCTTTCTGCCTATTAGAGTTAACAAAAATCAAAAAGTCTGATAACACACAGTATTACTGAGGGTGTGGGAGAGCAGTGACTTTCATATATCATTGATAGAAGTGTAAATTAGTAAAGTCTCCGAGGATGACAATTTTGCAATAGCTATCAAAACGATAAATGCATATCCTCTTGTATCGAGCAATTCTACTTTTAAGAACTCATCCCACAGATACGCTCACGCAAGCAAAATGACATCATACATTATAATTAATTGCAAGATTATCTGTAATAATAAAAGACCAGCAGAAGAAAAAACAACCAGAATGTCCACCAATAGAGGTTGGATTCTATAAATTAGAGTACATCCATATGATGGACCTACTATGTGCTGTCGGTTATTAATTGCTATTCACAAACTACCCTGAACATAGTAGCTTACAACAATAACCATTATTGACCTGTTCTCAAAATTCTGTGGGTGACGGGGCTTAGCTAGGAAGTTCTGTTGTAGGTGATGTCATTTGGGGTTGCAGTTATCTGGAGATTCAGCTAGGCTGGAATGCCCAAGATGGCTCACTTACATGGCTGGCAGTTGGTACGGGCTGTTGGAAGGAAAATCAGCTGGGATTGTTGACATAGTGCATTAGCATAAACTCTCATCCATGTGGCCTCTCCTCATAGCTTGGTCTTCTTCCAGCATGATGGCTAGCTTCCAAGAGGGAGTGTTCCCAGAACATAAGGCTGCAGATTGCTTAAGGCCCAGCCTCAGAAGTTATACGGCATCATTTCTACCTCATTCCATTGACAAAATAAGTTACGAGGGCAGCCCAGATACAAGGGGAGGAAAATAGACTCCATCTCTTTAAGTAGAAGAGTGGCAAAGAATTTGTGGCCGTCTGTATTCTACCAAGCCATGCATCTGTAAAATAGAAAGAGCTAATACTTTATATACTGACTTGGAATAATTTCTGGCATCCATTGTTAAGTGATGGGTGTACAATAGTGTGTATAATATGATAGTATCTATGTATACAAAAAGTGTGGGTGGGGAAGAATATACTTAATTGCTTACATGTGCCCAAGAATATCTTTAGAGAATACACAAGAAACTGGGTATCTAGTTCCAGGAGTAGAAGAATATGTACTGATTTCTCTTTGTACCTTTGGAATTTTATGCAGTATGAATGTATTACCTATTTAAAAAAGTTAACCCATAAATATTATAAGTATTACAGGCTACATTTTCTGAGCTAAAAATTAAAATATATTTAGTAGAGGCACCTGGGTGGTTCAGTCAATTGAGTGTCAGACTCCTGATTTCTGCTCAAGTCATGATCTCACAGTTAATGAGTTCAGTCCCGGAGTTGGGGGTCTGAGCTGATAGCATGGAGCCTGCTTGGTTCTCTCTCTCTCTCTCTCTCTCTCTCTCTCTCTCTCTCTCTCTTTCTCTCTCTGCCCCTCCCCCACTTGCTTTCTCTCTTTCTCTTACATAAATAAACTTAGAAATTAAATATATACATATATATATATATATATATTGCATTGGGAGAGAATGATTCAGGGTAGGCCATGCAAAGAAGTGGTTTTTACACTAGGGTTTAAAGATTTAGTGAAAAGCTAGCCTGCAAATATTGGTAAGCTTCTGGAAGGAGAAATCGAGAGGGGTCAAGCCTGATGGCTTCTATTTTTTAGGTGAAAGAAGAAGCAAGGTCATACCTTGATGTGAGTTCTTGGGGATAAGAAGGAAAGCTGAAGGAGAATGAAAAGTTTGGCAGCATCTCTGTGGGAAATGAGTAAGAGAAGTTAAGAACGAGTAGAATAGTCGGTCAAAAAAAATATATGATTTTGCAATGCCGCCCTCAACACAATGATAAGATTTTTCTCTGCCAGCTCAGATATAGCTAAAACAGACAATAAACTGACCCAAGATCAAGGATGGACAGGACAAGAGCAGGAGAAGGACAAAAGAATGGAATGCGGTGTGAAAGATTTAAGGCTATGGGCCAAGCAATACGGGAAAGGAATCCAGAAGAAATGGAAGATGATGGGAAATCAGCAGAACCCAGGAGGACGCCAGGGGTAGTTAATGGAAGCAAGGAAAGTAAAGCTCGACAAATAGAAGATAATTTGATGACAGGTTTGAAGCTGAAGATTTCAAACACAGCACAATTCTGGATGAAGATATAATCCAAGGAATGACTGACCATGGGGTTCTGCTTCTGGCATTGGCTGTTAGAAATGTATTGTCCAGGTTTCACTTGGCATTACTTTTTGACTGGTAAGTATAAATTGAATAAGTCCACTTACCACACTGGGACATTGTTCTAATAACCATATTTTATAAACCCAGCTAAAACCGCATGGCTTAACGATGGCTCCTACTTCTTGGTGATTCGTTAATATATTTATATGAAAAGACAACACAATATATAACACACAGAGTATTTGGTCCATGTTAGAAAAATTCAGGAATAATAATTTATGTAGACACTATAGAAATAACTTTAAAAGTGATAGGTGATGATGTAAAAAATTAAATACTTTCAAACATGTTTAAAATACAACAATGTTGGGGCGCCTGGGTGGCTCAGTCGGTTGAGCGTCCGACTTCAGCTCAGGTCACGATCTCGCGGTCCGCGAGTTCGAGCCCCGCGTCGGGCTCTGGGCTGATGGCTCAGAGCCTGGAGCCTGCTTCCGATTCTGTGTCTCCCTCTCTCTCTGCCCCTCCCCCGTTCATGCTCTGTCTCTCTCTGTCCCAAAAATAAATAAATGTTAAAAAAAATTTTTTTTTTAAATAATAAAATACAACAATGTTGAGTTAGGCTGTAAACTTTTTTTTTAATTTTTTTTAATGTTTATTTACTTTTGAGAGAGAGAGAGAGAGAAAGTGGGTGAGGGGCAGAGAGAGAGGGAGACACAGAATCTGAAGCAGGCTCCAGGCTCTGAGATGTCAGCACAGAGCTCCCTTGAGGCTCGAACCCACGGACTGTGAGATCATGACCTGAGCTCAAGTCATATGTTTAACTGACTGAGCCACTCAGGGGCCCCTAGGCTGTAAACTTCTTGAGAGAAGAGACCAGTTTTTAACTCAGGACATTCCAATACTTCTTTTGTATCCTTGCTCTTCTCAAGTTCTACCAATGTTTGGAACAGTGCAGGTCAATAGTAAGAGATGAATAATACTTCTTGTTCAAGTTACTGGTTGGTGATTTTAGTTGTATCTTTTGGGGAGTTGGATCCCAGCTAGAATAATCCCCCTCCCCCCCATCCCCCCAAGGATGGGTGTGTTCTTTCTTGTTCTCCTCCTAGTTTAAAGAACAGCCTACTTCCCTGCTTAGATTCCAAATTCCTTAGGAAAACAGAAGCTGCAACAAAACCACACCAGTAACTTCCACTCACATGTCAGTTTTAAAACAACTTGGGAAAGGTCAGCCTATTTGACTTCCTTCTATTGTTGAATTTACCCAGTTCCTGATTATATTATAGTGTGGTGGTGATTTTTAAAGGCGATTCCTTTATCTATTTTGGTTTTCTAAGCAACATAAATTAGCCAGGAGCTTTCTTTTCACCCTGAATACTATTTGCCTTGGGAAAAGATTAGCTGTGTTAGAAGCCATTATCTTTAGTGGCCTTTGCAAGAACATCTATGGCACTTGAGTGGAAACCCAGTCAAGAGACAGAGTAGAAGGGAGCTGAAGAAAACACAGCAGTGACACGAAGAGGTCGTTGGTGTGTACGGAATCTGTTGGAAGGTCAAGGGCATTCCTTGGTAGATCAAGGACTACATTTATACCATGTGGCAGTTAATGTGAATATGGCAGGTAGAAAATTGTTCCTAAGGAAGATTTTTAGCCTGTCTTATGCGAAATTCAGAACAATATATCATTTTTATGTTTTTCATTTTATCATTTTTTTTTAACTTTTAACTACCAATACTAGTCTAAAATTTTCTGTAGTTTTCTATGTGGTCTCTACATTTTTAATTCATGCTTAAATGCTGCACAGACAGTATCCGGTAATTAAAATGAAATTCAATGTATTCAACATGAAGAAGGAGTTGACTATCAAAGGTATCAAAGGAAAGGAGTTGACTTTCAAAGGACTTCAACATGAAGAAGGAGTTAACTATCAAAGGACTATCAAAGGAAAAAGCAGGGTGAGAGTAATCTGGGAGGGGAGGGTCCTGGGCTTCTAATTTAGAAGCAATGGACTAGTGCTGGACTTCATGTTTAGAGTATAATTTCTTTCTCTGATGACTTGAATGTGTTCCATTAGCAAGCAAGCTTTCAGACTTGCAATAATTCTTTTTTTTTTTAATTTTTTCCATGTTTTTATTTTATTTATTTTGAGAGAGAGCGAGAGCACGTGAATGGGAGAGGAGCAGAGAGAGAGAGAGAATCCCAATCAGGCTCTGAACGGTGAGCACAGAGCCCCACGTGGGGCTCGACCTCATAAACCATGGGGTCATGACATGAACCAAAATCAAGAATTGGACAGACGCTCAACCAACTGAGTTACCCAGGTGCCCCTAGACTTGGAATAATTCTACTTACCAGAAAAATGTTCTGAAGGCAATTCGATGTATGTGACCATCAGTTCTTAGAAAGTTGGCTACCAAACAAGTAAGCTCAAAGTGGGGATGTGGAGTGCAAACAGTGTTGATCTGGAAATTACAAAGAAAGGAAAAGTTACTTGAAGCCAACCAACATGGTGTGAATAAACTTTGAAGCTTCCCTGTGCCCTTTTGGTTGGATGTGAGGTATAGCTGTTTGACATAAATATACTACTACCTTCAGGAGAAGAGCTAGATTCTAACATTATGAGGGCCACTTGACAGGGAGAATCATTCCGTCAAGAGTTTCTTATTAATGAGTCAGTAACTAAACGCCCTTGTTTGGGTTCCAAGATCAATGATCCTTATGGGGAAGTTCACTCCAGAGCACACGGTATTTATGGTGATGGTTAAGCCCTAAGAGTCTTCCATATGAATTAGCATCAGTGTTTGATGTCTAGCAATCCGTTTAAATTTGTTAGCAATCTCAGTTTAAATCAGTGTGTAGATTATCTCTATGGCATGCTACATGAGTTACAGGACTTTGAGTTTTGTGGTGTTCATAAAGTTTGGAAACTCATTGTTTTTTTTTAAAATATATATTTACTATTTCATTTTTTTAAATGTTTATTTATTTTTGAAAGAGAGCAAGAGAGTGGGGGAGGGGCAGTAAGAGAGGGAGACACAGAATCGGAAGCAGGCTCCACGCTCTGAGCTGTCAGCACAGAGCCCGACGCGGGGCTCGAACTCACGAACTGCGAGGTCATGACCGGAGCCGAAGTCGGATGCTCAACCGACTGAGCCACCCGGGCACCCCTACTATTTCATTTTTTTAAGTTAGCACACAAACTGAAACTCAGAATATTTTTAAACCAAATTTAGTCCAGAACATATATTAAAAATAATTGGTAAAATGATATTTTAAAAGCAAATGTGAGGAAATTTTGAAAAAAAACTGGAGTACCTCACTGACATAACGATTCAATTTTAGCTCAAAGGGATTTTTGAAGATCGTTTAATTTGCCCACCTCTGTTCTATTACTGACAGGCTGCCTTTGCTCAACCATGACAGGAACATGTTGTGCAATACAGAAGCTGTGTGGCCATAAGTTGACAGATGAGAAAATGTAAGTTGAGGAACTTGCCAGACTTCTTGAGAGGTCGGTTTCTTACTGGTTTCTAAGGGTCTGTCCCAACCCCGTAGGGTCGAAATAAAAGTTGACCTGTCAGATCTAAATTCACATTATTCCCCAGACACATTGTTTAGTTAAAATCAGTAGAGATAGCAAAACTGATCTGAATAATAAAAAAATAATGCAATCTAGGAGCGTCTGGGTGGCTCGGTCGGTTAAGCCTCTGACTTCAGCTCAGGTCATGATCTCACGTCTGTGACTTTGAGCCCCACCTCGCACAGAGCCTGGAGCCTGCTTCGGAATCTGTGTCACCCTCTCTCTCTGCCCCTCCCCCACTTGCACTCTGTCTCTCTCTCTCAAAAACAAATAAACAGTGAAAAAAAATTAAATACAAAAAATAGAAATTCATGCTTCACAGGAGACTGAATTTTTTGGAAACTGTTTAAAAATGCATCCAAAGGAAGGACACAGGACAAAGTAGAGAAAAAGATTGTATAGCTGATTAAATAGCATAGGGAGGGGCTGCTGGGTGGCTCAGTCAGTTGAGTGTCTGACTCCCGATTTCAGTTCAGATCATGGTCTCACAGTTTCATGGGTTTGAGCCCCTCATGGGGCTCTGCTCTGACAGCGTGGAGCCTGCTTGAGATTCTCCCTCTCTCTCTGCCTCATCCCTGCTCACGTTCTCTCTCTTTCTCTCTCTCTCTCAAAATAAATAAATATACTTGAAAAAAGAAACAAAAAATAGCATTGTTATTGTTATTGTATTGCCAGCTGAAGCAGCCCTTGGGGGTAACTGAGAGAATGTATAGCAGAAGCAGGGGTAAGACTAAGATGTTCGCTTTTGCAACTCACTTAGATGGTATGTCACTCATAGCCTTTGGACTTCAAAATAGATAGAAGCATATGTGAGTAGAAGCTTGCAGCTTTATTTTTTTCTGTCCTGGTAAATGGCTCATACCATGGTCATTGTGATCCAACATCGTCGTATTTGCCCTTGACAGGCAGGAAGTGTCCCTCCCCACATACAGCGCTATGACGGGGTAATACGGAGTTGCGTTGAGGATTATTAAGGTAAGAGACAGGGAGAAAAGCATCCTCAGTTTGCTCAGTTGTTGTTTATCCTTGCAAATACACCATGTATGTGCCCTCGTTTGTCCAAGCTTGTTAATTGGGTGTGAGCCCTGTATGTTCATTCGCATTTACAAAGGCTTACTTTAAATCACAACCTGTTCCAGTACCGAAGGAAAAAAACTCACAAAAACACACAAAAAACCAACCAAAACAAAAAAGCCCCCAGCTAGCTAGCATTGAAAGTGCTGGCAGACAGAAGCTGTCGTCTGTTGGTAATTTTCTAAACTTTCTGTGATGATTACCATTTGGGCAGTGTCCACGTCGCTGATGAGGACTTCACACACTCACAGCTGCCCTGGGAGCAAGGCAACATCTGCACAAAAACAGACCAGGATTATTCGGACAATGAAAAGAGCCGGTTACCGCTAATGCTATTGTCTACGATCTTCTACAAGAATTTCAATTAAATGAAAATCAAATGCTGGTCCTCAGAGGCCATATGGTGTAGTGGGGGGGGGGGGGGGGGCAGTGCACCCATTTTGAGCCCACGCTCTCACCCTGGCCGTGAAAGACACCTGGCCGTGAAAGACAGCGCTCGGCTGACGCAAGCCCAGACCTAAGCGAGGGTTTTTAGATCAGAAAGAAAGGCCCTGCTGTTTCAACAACCCAAAGAAATCAGAAAAAGCAAAGCTCATTCTAGACACAGACACCAGGAAGGACAGAAGGGAAGAGTCAGGCTCAGAGAGAATATGGCTGAGAACAGTGGCAAATGAGGTCATGACAACTCATGGTTAGGGCCTCCAGGACACCAAAACACTTAAAAAGAGAAGTTATTAATGTATTTGTCGGGACATGAAATGCGATGATCATAACCCTTCAAGACTCCATTAATTTACATCGCTCAGCAGTTGCTGCCTCGCCATGCCCAAGAGCCAAGCCCTTTTCAGATATCGCTTCTAATTTATAAAACAAGCTTTAAGCAGAAAAAATATAGTTGCGCTCCACTGAGGAAACAGATTCAGAGAGGTTGAGGAACCTGGGGCCACAGAGCTGGTGGAGTTTTTTTGTTTTTTGTTTTCTTTCTTTGCCATTAGAAGGAGAGTTGTTTTTTCCTCCTTTGCCATTAGGAGGGTTTGTCTCTTTGTGCCGTTAGAGATTTGGGCAAAGCTTTCAGATGATTCAAGCTGCCCGGGATAAGGAATTGGAGAGATTCCTATTTTGCATAGTCTGAGATGTTCTCACTTGAAGATAAAATGCCTCCTCTCCCAAGTAACTTGCAGGGAGAAGAAGGCTGAAAAAAGAAGGAGGAGGGAACGAGAAGGAGGAATCTGAGAGGGGAGAAATGTAGAAAGAGAAACACCAGAAGGTAAGAAATAAAACGAAGAGCTAAGTGGGGTCATCAGTAGCGATCTGGATAATGACCCTATTTTCTGAAAAGTAATGAAAGCCACAGAGGCCTATTTTCACTGGGTTTGACAATTGCTTCAAAGGGAACTTCACGCTGGGGGCAAGTGACTGTGTCCCATCAAGGAAATGCAAAATGGACACTCCACCCTACAGAAAGAACATTTTTAAAAATTTTTTTGTTTAATGTTTTACTTATTTTTGAGACAGAGGGAGACAGAGCATGAGCAGGGGACGGGCAGACACAGAATCCGAAGCAGGCTCCAGGCTCTGAGCTGTCAGCACAGAGCCTGACGCGGGGCTCAAACTCAAAACCGCGAGATCATGACCTGAGCCGAAGTCGGACGCTTAATGGACAGAGCCACCCAGGCGCCCCAGAAAGCATGTTTTTTTTAAAAGGAGTAGATCTACTTTATATATTTATTTTGACAGGCTCAGACTAGTTTTGCTCATCTCATTATTACAACTTTTACACCAGATGTATTATAAAATTATATGTTAAGCAAGTGTTGAATAATGATGGTGGGGGGTGGGGGTGGGCATAGAACAATCCCAGGATGTTAAGTTATTTGCAGAGAAGCAGGAGGAGTGTGACCGTCATGAATGTTTGCATCTGATTATCTTCTATGCTATTAATAGTGTTAGATTCATTAGTCTACTCACAGAGAATTGCAAACACGGTATGTGAAGGTAGAATAATATGTTACAACTATTATAATTACAACTAACATTTCTTAAACTTATTCTTTCTTACCGCAGTCTTCCCTAATCAATCTGCACCTCTAAGTTTCTTCTTTTCCCCCATTATTTTTATAGCTACTCTAAAAATGTATCTTCGCTGTTATTGTCTGTCTCCCCTCAGAGAATGCAAGCTTCCTTGGGCTGGGATTGCTGTTTTGTTCGATCTTCAGGGCCCGGGTTCAGGGCCTGCACAGAAGAGATGCTAAGCAGGAAATGAATTGATGCACGAAGAAATGACGGCTATGTTTCAAAGTCTTTCTTGACTGTCCCATGATTCTAAGACAGGAAGTGAGTCTTCAGGAAGTTTGCGTTAGTCGCCCAGAGTTTCACAGGTAGGAAGTTCCAGGTTAGGGCTTGAGCCAGGCTTTTTGATTTCGAAATCCTTACACAACTACAGTGTGGAATAATAGCCTGTGTGTGTACGTGTGCATGCCTGTGTGTCCCTGTGTGCGGGTGTGCGTGCGTGTGTACGTGTGTTTAATCTCTGAACTTGATTTGTACTTAACAGGACCCTCTCGCGGAAAAACTCAGTTGTATTCAACCGAAAGATGATGGCAAGACAGAATAGGACAGTTAAAAGATATAAATAAATGTTTAGCTTTCTCCAGTTAGGGCTAAAAAGAGAATTGCTTGTAGGAGTGAAAAAAAGAAAAAAATACCCGGTGAAATATTCCTTTTCAGTACACTTTTTCATAATATGTTACACACATAAAAACCCAATTTACCACTTTCCCTTAAATTAAACGAAATATGTAGGCATAATCGCTCCTCAGGGTGCTATGTAGCATGTCTTGCCATTTTGGTATTAATCCAAGCTCATCGTGCTTTTCAGAGTAAGAGAAAGTTTGGTTTTGTTTTCCCATCCAGACAAACTATCTCGAGCTCTCTGCTCCTAACTCCTTTCGAAGTAGGGACACACGACAAACACACACTTTGGAGTCAAGAGACAGGTGTCAAGCGCTCCTGGGCAACACACTGGAGATCTAAGAATAGAGAAATGGAACCAGGGGAGCGTAAAATACGGCATGCTTGAATGATAATGATGTTGTCAACAGAATGTTTATTTAAGTCTTGCTTTTCTTCTTCCAGTCTCTCAAGATCAATTTAGACATTTCGCGTGTGAATCCTGCCCTGAAATCAGAGGAAACACCGTGGCATTATTCAGAGCCAGGAGAACTGGGTTCAAATCGCCCTTCTACCACTTGCTTGTTCTGTGACCTTGGGCAAATCGGAACTCATTTCCTCAGCTGAGAGATGAAGAGTCGCGCCCGCTCTGGCTGCTTCTGGAGCTGGAAGATCTTCATCAGAGCGCATGAAGGCCTTTGTAAACTTTAAAGTGCTTTACAAATGTTAACATTTTACTCAAGAGATTTTTTTTTTATGAGTCAGTGGATGGGATACAAATGGAGAACAGAAACGATACAGTTTATTTATTGCCTTATTCTATAATGCAGATATAATTACTTAAAATATTTCATATTTATGGCCATTTTCATAAAAAGCTCACTTGTCAAAATGAATCTAAATTAAACAAAGTAAACCTATTATAATATTTATCTGTGGGAAAGTCAGAGATGATTTACGTGGAGTAATTTTTTTCTACAGATCTATCGCTGATTTATTTTTTAATCATACCTTTGTGGAATGGATAATATATGTATATGGTTCAAAAGCTAGAAGTTTAAAAACGTATGTGTCCTTCCTGTTTTTGTTCCCAAATTGCCTGGTGTCTGTCCCCTCTGTATGAGTGTCTTATATATCATTTTGAACTACCTTTATGAATATGCAAGCGTTGGGTCTTGTTTTGCGGTAAGAGGGGCTTCTTTTGGTTTAGGGCAAGAGGAGAAGAAATAGGAACTAACTCTTCCAGACGATGACATAGCGTGCCCAAGATCGCACACTGTTTCAGTGACAGAGCCAGATTAAGACTTAATCTGTGTGACTGCAAAGCTAATATTTGGTCCAGTGTATCAGACTGGAGAGGCTGGGTTAGAGGTCACAGAAAACCAAAGTGAGAGTAGGAGGGAAATGAGAGCCGAAGCAGGAAGAAGGCAGGAACCTATTTTGCCTCTTCCCAGAGAAAGGAGCCCAGTCCAGGAGTGCAAGTGATGTGTGCTCATCTGCAAACAGGCTCCCGGCCTCACCCCGAGCTGAGGAGCTGTGTGCCTTGGGCTGCCTTGCACAGGGGCTCTCCCAACGTCACTATGGCTCATACAAAGGTCCAAGGTGAGTGGTAGAATGAGCCCATCAGACCATGTTCTTCTGAGGGGTTGCAGGGTGGGGGAGGGGAAGGTGGTGTTTTCAGGAGAAATTTTTCTTCCAGGTAAAACCCAGCAGTCCACCTGACCCCTTTGTTTTGCATGCTCCGGGACTGGAGAAAGATCAGTAAGTGACCCCCAAATGTGAGGCTTCCTCAAGGCTGCATTTGTCAAGTCAACTGAGAGGTGACTACCCAGAGGAGGCCAGAATGAGTGTTCCAACATCCACTGTCATCACTTGGCAATGGCATTCAAAACACTTGGCCTCATGAATGAGTAACCCCTGAGGTCAGCCTTCAGATAATCGGTTTGCTTTTGGGGACTTTGAGATTTCTGAGATGACAGAAGATATTTTGTCAGAAAATTCTTGAAACTTGGGAAGATTTGTTCATAAATGGTTGGCCTGGTTTTTGTTTGTCGTTTGTTTGTTTTTTCTTGAACACCGTGTTCTTAAACACACACACACACACACACACTCCCTTACAAAACAGCACTGGAATGGGGGGGGTGCGGGTGGGTATTTATTGGCGTCTTACATGTGTGGATCTTCCGACTTGCTTTCAACCACTCCAAAATAACAAGAAATCTAGTTTGAATTTCAAAGATGTTTCTAAACTTGTGTCTTTGCTGCATTTTGGTATCCCCAAAATTCTTTTGACTTTTCTTGATTTTTTGTTTCTAGGTTATTGTTTTCGTGGGCTTCTGGTTTCTTCAATCTGAAAAGTAACACTGAGAAAGCTCCCGGAAGAGAGGCTCAGCAGCGGGCACCGCGGCGTCGTGGAGTCATGGGATTTGGGTTTTCTCTTCTTTTCTTTCTTTCGCCGCTGTTAGGCTGAGCCTCGCAGGGAGTCCCCATCAACAAATGGGATAAAGAGAAGATGCCGGGGACGTTCAATGCGTTTGTGTTTATCAAAGCTCTTTCAGGGTTTAAACAATTAGTTCTATGAATTAGGGACATGCAATGCCCAAAGTATATTGCTGAGAAAAAAATCTAAGGTATCTGAAATGCCAGATGCTCTGCAGAGTATTAAGAAAGGGAAGGAAGGTGCTTGTGATTTAGAGGGTATCACCATTTACTGGGGCTATACAAAATGGTTGTGAAGAGGGTACAGGGGCGGTGCGGTGGAAGGTTTGAAGATCCTTCTGAGCAATGGAAGTTGGGCGGGGTGGGCGGGTGCTGTCCTAGTCAGCTCTGGCTATAATAACAAAATACCACAGACTGAAGACTGCCACAACAGTTCTGGAGGCTGGGAAGTTCCCGTGTCAGCAGATTTGGTGTCCGGTGAGGGCCTTCTTCTCAGTTTCCTTACGTGGTGGGGAGAAAGAAGCAAGCTCTCTACTCTCTCTTCTGCTACAAGCAGCAATCCACACATGAGGGCTCCACTCTGGCGGCCTAGTCACCTTCCAAGAGCCCCCCCCCCCCAACTCTGTCACTTTGGGAGTTAGAACTTCGACATGTGGAGTTTAGGGGGTATAAGTATATGTTCTATAGAAGTAGTCAAGGAAGACTTCCAGGAGTAGGAGACCCTTGAGTCAGATCCTGAGGAAGAGAGGCACTGCAGGGTTGGCAAGGTGAGGAAGGCCTTCCTCACAGAGGTGTGGGATGGCAGGCAAGGCAGATTGGCCGACCTGCACATAATTGCCCTCGACTAGAGAACATCATGTTGAATGCCACTCTTCACATTGCCTCAACAGCTCCTAGACCGCCTATGAAAAATGTGTTGTTGGGGCGCCTGGGTGGCTTGGTCGGTTGGGCGTCTGACTTTGGCTCAGGTCATGATCTCACGGTCCGTGAGTTCGAGCCCCGCATCAGGCTCTGGGCTGATGGTTCAGAGCCTGGAACCTGCTTTCGATTCTGTGTCTCCCTCTCTCTCTGCTCCTCCCCCGTTCATGCTCTGTCTCTCTGTCTCAAAAATAAATAAACGTTAAAAAAAAAATTTAAAAAAAATGTGTTGTCGGTTCACTATAGGATTTTTGTATTATTTTTAAGTAATTTATTTAAACGTTTATTTATTTATTTTGAGAGAGAGTGAGAAAGCATGCACGTGAATGGGGGAGGGGCAGAGAGACAGACAGAGAGAGAGAGAGAGAGAGAGAGAGAATCCCAAGCAGGCTCTGCCCTGTCGGCACAGAGCCCGACGTGCAGCTCAACCTCATGAACCATGAGATCATGACCTGAGCCGAAATCAAGAGTTGGACGCTTAACCGACTGAGCCGCCCAGGTGCCCCTGTGCTACCTTTTATTTAAAAAAAACAAAAACAAAAAACATTTTGTTAAAGTACCACTTACCTTGGTTATTAAGATTTTATTTTTTAAGTTGATTTATTTACTTACGTAAGTCATCTCTACACCCAACGTGGGGCTAGAACTCACGACCCTGAGATGAAGAGTCGCCTGCTCTTGTGACTCAGCCAGCCAGGTGCCCCAAGTATTGCTTTTGGGGGCAAATGCCTGACTCTCCTCCACCTAGCCCTGGCCCTACCTCCGAGACCATCAGTGCTGAACGTTTACTAGGCCCAGAGCACCCCCGCTCCACTTGAACAGCCCCTTCTTTCTTCTAACCCCTTCTCCTCTTAGGCTGGACTCATTAAGTGGGAGAGGAGGTGAGCAAGGGAGAGAAAGCCCAGCTCTGTTTGCTCATCTCCTTCCCTGAAGACCTCTAAGCCTAAAGCAGGCCTTAGCCAAGGGAGTGGTAGAGCTTTCAGTGTAACTTGCATTTGGAGATGCTGAAATAAGGCTCTGCTTGTCTCTGAGAGGATGTGAGCTGCTCAGATCTCTCAAGAAAGACGTTGCTGCTCAGCTGAGGGGAGCGGGCCGCACTGACAGCCTCCTTTGGTGGAGTTCAGTGGGGTCTACCCCAGCTTTCCAGCATGCTCAGTGGCCCCCACCAGTGACCAAGGCAGTAGCACGGAAGTTTCATTATTTTCGACCAGCCCATGACCACTTAAATGGACAGTCTTGGGGCGCCTGGGTGGCTCAGTCAGTTGAGCGTCCGACTTGAGCTCAGGTCACGATCTCGCGGCCCGTGGGTTCGAGCCCTGCGTCGGGCTCTGGGCTGATGGCTCAGAGCCTGGAGCCTGCTTCCGATTCTGTGTCTCCCTCTCTCTCTGCCCCTCCCCCGTTCATGCTCTGTCTCTCTCTGTCCCAAAAATAAATAAACGTTAAAAAAATAAATAAATAAAAATAAATAAATAAATGGACAGTCTTTACTGCAGAGATCCCCATAGGGTAGGGGTGGAGAGACCTTGTCAGAGCTGTGTCAAGGTTGGCCCTCCCCCTCACCTCCCACTCCTTCCCCATGCTCAGGCTGACCCAGACACGCCAGCCTCCTTGGTGCTTCTCCAACACTCCAGATGTGCTCCCGCCTCAGGGCCTTTGTACTTGCTGTTCTCCACCTGGAATCCTTTTCCCTAACGCGTCTCTGTGTGGCTTCTTCATACGTCTCTTCTTCCCTGAGCCCTTTTCGGAGTACCCTTTTTAAAAATGGCCACCTCCTTCCCTCCAACTCCTGTACTCCCTATTGCCCGTTCCTGCTTCCACAACCCTTACGTCTCTGACTTTTATTATGTTTACTGTCTGATCTTTTCCATTAGAATATAAGCTTCAGGAGGGCAAAAACTTTGCTTATTTTGTTTCTGTTTGTCTAGCTCCCAAAACAGTGCCTGAAGCCTATATGGAGCCAATAAATATTTGTTGAATGAATGCAAAGAACCAGAAGTCCAGATGTTCTGAAACCTCAAAATTGGTTATTATTTAAACTTTCCGATCAGATATTTGTTATTGTGCAGAGCCACAGTTTCTTCATATACTCTGTGTTTATGGAATCACTTGCCATAAATACTTTTATTAAACATATGGTCTGTGAGTTCATCAAGTGAGAGCACTCACAAAACATGCAGTCCCGATTTTCCATTTGGTAGCTAATGGAAATTGTCTTGTCTCTACGATCTCAATTCCCAGAGTGTTTTCGTTTCTTCATGGACACCAAATGTTCAACTTGGCTCTTGAAACACTTTTGTTTATTTTCTTCCCAAATTAGTTAAACAGCTGAAATGTTACAGGTTTTTCTTTCCTTTCCCTTTTCCTCTCTTTTTTCGGCTATCTAATTTTTTTCAAGAACATCACCCTCAAAGCTACCACACAGGACATATTGTGATAAAGACCATCGATTTAACTCTTAAAATTGCATTGGCATATTCATTCAGAGGGTCGAAAATACTGTGGAAGGATTATTGTGGCAGGGAGCATTCTCATTCCATAGATTGAATTAATCTGTCACTCACATTCTGATTCTAAGCAATCAAGAAGTTCATGCGATATTCTATATATTACATATTAGATATATGTCATATATAATTTATTATTACACATAATGCATTATAATAATTTATATATTACAATATATGATAGCTTTAAAAAGTGTTTTACTGTGGACATTTTCAAACACATGTAAAGTAAAAAGAGTAGTATAAGGAATGCCATGTGTCCATCACCTAGCTTTCAAAATGATCAACTCCTGAGGCGCCTGGATGGCTCAGTCGGTTAAGCGTCCGACTTCAGCTCAGGTCACGATCTTACAGTTTGTGAGTTCGAGCCCTGCTTTGGGCTCTGTGCTGACAGCTCAGAGCCTGGAGCCTGCTTCGGATTCTGTATCTCCCTCTCTCTCTCCACCCCTCCTCTGTTCATGCTCTGTCTCTCTCTGTCTCAAAATAAATAAAAACATTAAAAAAAATTTTTTTTAAATGATCAACTCCTGGATAATCCTGTTGCATCTATATCCTCACACACCTTGTCTGCTCCCAGGTTATTTTGAGGAAGATTCCAGTCATCACATTATTTCATCTGTAAATATTTAAGTCTATATATTTAAAAGACAAGGCCTCTTCTGGGACACCTGGGGGGCTTAGTCAGTTAATCGTCTGACTTTTGGTTTGGCTCAGGTCATGATGTCACGGTTTTGTGGGTTCGAGCATTGGGCTCTGTGCTAGCAGTACAAGGAGCCTGCTTGTGATCCTCTCTCTCCCTCTCTCTCTGCCCCACCCCTGTTCACGCTGTCTCTGACTCACTCACAAATAAAAAGAAAGAAAGAAACTTAAAAAAAAACTAAAGAATAAAAGGCAAGGCCTCTCCTGAGGTAAATATAAACTTTTAAACGAATTCAGTTCTTGAAGGCGAAAGGGAAATTACTGCTGGTGAAATTCTGACATCAGGAAAATCACACCATTGCTGGATTTTTATTTGTTTGTTACCTATATGAAGATTCCTTTTTTTGGGGCGCCTGGGTGGCTGAGTCGGTTAAGCGTCCGACTTCGGCTCAGGTCACAATCTCGCGGTCCGTGAGTTCGAGCCCCGCTTCGGGCTCTGTGCTGACAGCTCAGAACCTGGAGCCTGTTTCCGATTCTGTGTCTCCCTCTCTCTCTGACCCTCCCCCGTTCATGCTCTGTCTTTCTCTGTCTCAAAAATAAATAAACGTTAAAAAAAAAATTATTTAAAAAAAAAAAAAGATTCCTTTTTTTTTTTTTTTGACAAGCATAATTTTGGACAAACTGTATAATGTCAGACTGGAGATGTCTAGAAAGAAGTAATAACCATCACTTCCTTCGATGAAAATCAAACTACAAAAGCCTCCGAGAAATAATATTTTGTGTTTCTTTTAGTTCATATTCTGATTTTACCCTAGGAGGCAAAAATATCTCATATTTCCAGTATCTATTCCGACTTAGATTATGCAAGGCTTGAGAAAAGACACAGTAGGAAAATCAACCACAAAATGTCTTCATGTGTTCATGGCTGTTTCCCAACATGCCTGGCATAGAGTAGAGGCCCAGTGAATATTTGTTGAATGAATGAATTGCTCTAGAAATGTAAGGTGATAAGGTACTGCTTATCGTATTTCCAACTCTCCAATAAGAAGTCCTTTATACTTGAGGGTAGCAATATAGCTAAGTTTCAGGGGCCATCTACCCTATAAGACGCCTTCGTAGGCCCCCTCCTTCCCTTCCTCCTTTCTCTTTTTTCCTCCCCTCCTACAGCGTTCTCATGCTTTCTGTCTCCTCATTTGCATTGTCTTAGTCTTCTGAGGTCTCTAATGGGGTGCCTGATTTTGTATTTTATATCCAATTTCTTTGGTAAAAAAAAAAGGCTGGCTTTTGAAAAGAATGAGAAATTACACTAGTTGGGGCTCGTTCATGTTTGTTCCCATCAAAAGTGGGGGTAACAGTTTGATTTAATTTGCCTCAGATCACTCAGATCTTTGACTGTTCTCACGAAATCCTATCCTGGGGCCTGATCCCATGAACGCAGTGATGGTCACGCCCCCTGATGGATAGATAGCTTCCTAGAAAAAAAAAAAAATTAATTCACGTGAACCAAAATAACAGCTGTAAACTTCCTTTCAGGCGCCTTCATTCTCTGTAGGGAAATAACACTGACTAATTTGTAGTGCTGCGATCCTGAAGCAAATCAGGAAAAGGTCATCCCCGAACTTCACCACAATAACCAATGTAAATATTCTTCAAGTCTGGCTGGCCAAGTAATGATCCGGTCTGTGATGTATAGTAGTTTAGAACTTAGGAACCACCACGGTGTGTTTTTCTTATTCTATCGGTGCTCCATGAGGCATAATGGCTGTCAACCCCATCTTGACGTACAGAACCCACTACAGTTCACATCTCCCATCCTCTAAGGTCTGAAGCATTCGAAACTGCCCTAAAGAGATTCACGTGTGCGAGATTAATGAGTCCCTGGTGAAATACAGATTTCTAAAAAGTTACAGACATAAAAACAATAGAAATTGTTGCTAATGTAGCAGATTTTTGAATTCTTTGAGTTGATTACTTTATAGGTCATTTGGTCAATAATATCCAACAGATAGTTTTTTAGAAATAATTCACGGTTTTATGAATGTTGCCAAAAGCCTTGTAGACCTTAAAAATCTCTGGAGCCAGCTACCTCATAACACCCAGGAGAAAACTCAGGTGTGAGCTTTGGGATAAATGACTTGGCCAAGGTGACTAAACTAATTAGAAGCTAAGCCATGGGAGAAAATAGAAGTCTTTTAACTTTTCCTTGGAAAATCAGGTGTCCCAATTTTAAGTTTGGCTTTATGATATGACTACTCCTTATTTGAATTACAAATGTTTATTCTACTTTATTAAATTGAATGTACATATTATTTAATACAGAAGAAAATACAACAAAAACGCTAACATTTTTCTGAACTAAGACATTCTCATTAATAGCCGTAAAGCCCAGCAATACTACGTGGAGACAGTTAAGCCTCATGACTATTAAAACCAGAGGGAATGTAATTTGCATTTCCAGCTCTCATGGTCTCCAGAATAGTGTTCTTCACCTGAATAGTTGTCTTAGAATGACAGCTCATGGCTTTGTGATCTGTCAACGTGGCTAGTCTGAACTCTATGCGCAGAATTCCTTCTCTAGCATGTTTCTGGCTCCGGCGGGCTACGAGGGTACTTGCCTCATGAGAGCTGGACGAAGTAAGGAGAAAGGGGCTGTTCTGCGGCGGGCACACATCATCCTCCAATTGTTCAATCAAGCACTAATCGAGGTTCTGCCACAGAGGGATTATGCGGATATAACTAAAGTCCCAAGTCACTGGCTTTTGAGTTAATCAAAAAGGGACATCTTCCTGCCAGAGTCTTAGACAAGTGGAAGCCGTTTAAAGAGTGACAAGGTCCCTCCTAAAGCTGAGAGATGCCCAGCCTCACGCAGGCTCAAGTTCATGGATTTCCAGCTGGCTCATGACCTTCTCTTTCCCCTTTCCTGTCTTTTGGAAATCGGGCTTTCTTGGCCAGCTCCTACCATTTTGGAAACCAATTCTCTTTGCACATATTCACATGTCTTAGTGGTTCTGCCTCTCTGGCTGAACCCTGAACAATATAGGCAGTTCCCACAAGATGTGTCTTAGTCAGAATGCTCTCGATTCCTTCTCCCTTTAAGGTTCTTGTCACTCAAATGCTTTCTTGCTTTCCTCTTTGCAATTTCTGGAGCAAATTAACCCCTAGCTGTCTTATGACTCTCAGTGGTCTAAACTGTACCATAAATACCATGGCACTAAGTCTAAAACTCATGGGAATTTAGCCCATGTTGTTTGGTTATCCCCATCTTGGCATTTTCACAACTAATATTTCTTAGCAGATGGGCTTTCTGGCCATTCTTTAAATAATCCTCTCTAAGCAGTGGTCTTGCTTCTATTGTCTCCCCCTCTTCAATCTACTGTCCTCACCACCACCAGTTGGGTTTCTCTAACATATACATTTGACCGTGTCATTCCCTGGCTTCATAAAGCATCACTGATCCCCCAGGACTCACTGAGTAAAACTGAACCTCGTGACCCCTGATTTTCCCCCCTGATTTTCCACTTTCATCTACGGTTTGCCCCTTGTGCCCTCATGCTGTGGTCCTTGCAATTCTCCAAATGTGAGCTCCCAGGGCCCAGGAATTGATTCTCGGGGAGAAACCACCAGCTGCTGAAAGACATGTTTGTAGACCAATCCACTGTCTAAAGTAAACACCAAAACAAACATCATCCAGAGAAGTCTTTTAAATAATCCACATAGAATTCAACCATGGTCTCTAGACATCAACAACATGATTCAACTTTCTGCCAACTTTTACCTCTCGGAATGTTGCCATGTGCCATATTCTACACGCAGAGATCATTCGTTGTACTACAGCAACCCCTCTTCCTTCCCACGGCCTCCACTGTTGTTGAGGCCATTACTTTCCTCCCATTTTCCTGACTTGTTACCTCGGGCTTCCCTTCAACCAAAATATATCTCCGCTTCATCTCTAATCCTGGAGCTGCTCTCTCACAATGGTTCTTTCCCCACACACAGTGCTTTGAACCCCTCCCTTGCTACCCCCTGACTCAAATCATGGCCCATTGTCCCCCACTGTAGACTCTTCAAACTCCTCTAGGCTCCTTCCTTCCAGATTATAGATGCTAAGAGCCATCATTCTCATCTCCTCTTTCATGACATCATTCCTCACTCAGAAACTTCCCAACAGCTACCACTGAATCATCCCACAGATTCAAGTTGTGAATTTGCCACTGCTTTAAATTAGAGCCTTTAATTATGAGTTTAAGGCTAGTTATCAAATGCCACTTCCCAACGACATCCCTCCGCCTAACTGCATAGACTAGATGTCTCCGTTAGAGCTAGCCAATTCCACTTATCCCTCCCTCTCCATCACCGGACACCTATTCTTGCAATGCTTAGCCCTGTGCTCTCCTCCAAACTTCCCTCTGGCCTCTTCTCTTTACCTGTCGGTCCTCCTTTTTCATCAAACACTTCTCATAAATCATCTTTCTTACAAAGCTTTCCCAGAGTACAACCATTTCAGCAACCTCCTCAGCCCCTGGGTAAATACGAGCTATTTGTAGGCATCAAAAATTGGCCCTGCTCAATTTCAGAAAACCATGTATAACCAGCGCAAGTTTAGGGGAAATGAGCCAGAATTTCAGTTCCCAGACACTGTTCACGGAGTCAAACATGTTTGCCAAAATGACATTCCAGAAGTTTTTTTTTTTAAGACTCAGGTACAAGTATAATAATAAAGCACACCACCAGATGCAAGGCAAATTGAGTATTTTCATCAAATAATAAGAATGTTTTTATGCGCTTTACATTCCCCTGCATAAGATAAGGACTCTATATACTTTTTCTTTAAGTTGGTGTTCAACTCTCTCCTGTTCTTGGTCTGAGGTGAGGCCAGTTATTAGATTTACTTCATTAGGAGTCTGGGGGTATACCTGGAGAGAGGAGGAAGAGGGAGAGAGTCTTGTTGCTGTTTTGTTGTTGTTGTTGTTGTTGTTTATTCCCACCATAGATTCAATCACGAGAAGAAGGAAGTTTATTATTTCCAATAGTTTCTTTAAATCTGAACAACCAGGAAACAAGCCTGCAGTCAAAAAACATATAAATTCAATCATAGCACTTCAGTCAGGAAAAGTACCAGGCCTTGGAGCCAAACAAGTTTAGCCCCAGTCTCTGTTCAAACATAGCCCCCACAGAAAGACTGATAGTGTCTACAATTTAAAGCCAAACTGAGCTGAGTCACTTAGCTCTTGGAGAGCAGAAGTAAAGAGGAATTATTGGTGACTGTGGAGAGTTTCAATTGAGAGTAAGAACCCCTTCTCGGATAGGAGTCCCAGCAGGATGGCTGCAGAAGATCTTAGTTTTCAGACAAATTTTCTACTTGAAATAAAAGAGCAAAAGAACCCGTTTTCGTTTCTAATAAAATGGATTGATTTTTAATAACAAAACGCTGTGTTTAGATTTTTCTCCAACAATGTGAGATTCTTGGGGTAACTGACTTCAATTTCCTACACGTTAACAACTCCCAAATATAATCTCCCGGGTCTTGCTGTCAGGAACGAGACAACGTGGAGGCGAATGTGATGGTGAGAGTTACCCGTGGCTTCCTGTCCTCATCAGTCTGCTCTGGACCACCATCCCACGGCACCCTTCTCAGCCTGCTGTCCCCTGGCCAGCTCGTAGCTTGGCACACTCATTCTCTTTAAGGCCTCTTGCCTCTGGGGGCCCCTGCTGCTGTGCGGGTGCTGATCCTTGATCCCTGCTCTGCTGCCTTGTGACTGTCATTGGTATGGTCACCCCGTTGCCCCCACCCACCTGGGCCATCCTTTACCTGCCCTCGGGATTTGTCACTGCCACTCTGACATCAGTTCCCAGGAGCTTCTTTTTTGATGAACTCATTATAAACTCATAGATTTAAATAGAGTTGATGTGCTTCAACTCACTGCAAGTATTATTTTTATTGCTATTCCAATGGAAGATCCTGCAAGTTGGCTCCTGACTCCTTTTGGCACAGAGTAGTCGTCAATAGTGTTTTCAGGTGTGACCGGAACTTAGAGATTCACCTTGAGAACTTCTTGACCCAGACCAAGAGCGGAGCCCCAGTTCTTAGGAGATCAGAATCTGTATGTGAGAGATGCTCATTCCTAATGGGTTGCTCATTGTTTCCAGGCCTCTTCAGGGAGCAAAGCTAGGGGATTAGAGATAGATGGTAACCGATGATAGATAGGTAGGTAGGTAGGTAGGTAGGTAGATGAATGGATGGAAACCTAGCTAGTTAGCAAGCATCACTAGTTTCTACATGCACATTCTAGCACATGACTACACGGCTTTTATTACACCCACACAAGATGTAAGATCGTGTCAATCTGACATCTATATCTCCTTTCACACTCTAAATCCTGGTTCCCATCAACACCTACATAATTACTTGTTTGTTTTTGCCCCAAAGAACACATACAACAGTCTCAGAATAACAATAGCAACAATATAATTACTGGAAACGTTTGAAGATTTTGTTTTTGGTCAGTTCCTTTCGTTCTAAGGTTATATCCCACTTGGGATCTACAGTCAATTCCCATGTTCTAAAGTTACTTGAAATACTTCCTCCCTGAGGGGATGTGCCATCAATTCAATCTATAGTTAGGTTCAGTTTTTCATTTTGTTCTTTTAGTGATTGTGTTTTAACGTTTAGTTCATGAGCGATATATCCCATCAATCTTCCCAACGAAGTGTCTACAGACATTATTCTTTATTTATTTTGACATGTGTGTACTATTCCATGGTGCGGATGGAACCCTACCTGATGCTCTCCTTTTGACTGACACTTGAGTTGTTTCTAACAAACAAACACGGTTGCATGAAGAGCCTCATGCACACATCTTTCCATAATTGCCAGGGCGTCTTTGCAGATTAGAAAACTTATTACCAAAGTACCATTCTAGATGATTTTGTGTTAGATGATTCTGCCTCACTGTAGGCAAATGTTAGGTGTTTTGTGCATGTTTAAGTTCTGCTGGGCTATAAGCTCTGATGTTCAAGGTGTTAGGTGTATTCAATGCATTTTCGACCTACCAGCAGTGTCGACTTACTGTGGTTTTATCAGAATGAACCTCATCGTAAGTGGAGGAAGAGCTGTATTAGGAGATCCCAATGAAGCCGGGTATCAGCGTTTTAAAAAGGGAAGGCGGTCACATTTGGCGCATTAAAACTGCTTCTCTCTTGTGCAGCTGCCGCAAGCAGGTATGGGCACACCGTCTTATCACTGATGGCTCTTACATTGTCTCAAATGTCAAATGTCACGTTTACCACTCTGAAAAAGCACTGCCTTGCCCAACAGCCAAGCAACCGAGGCTTCTGCCGCAAAGTGTTCACTGAATTCCCCGTGAATCATTTCAGGATACTCCATTGAAAAGACACATTTCTGGGGCGCCTGGGTGGCTCAGTTGGTTAAGCGTCCGACTTCAGCTCAGGTCGCGATCTCGCGGTCGTGAGTTCGAGCCCCGCATAGGGCTGTGGGCTGATGGCTCAGAGCCTGGAGCCTGCTTCCGATTCTGTGTCTCCCTCTCTCTTTGCCCCTCCCCCGTTCATGCTCTGTCTCTCTCTGTCTCAAAAATAAATAAAACGTTAAAAAAAAATTAAAAAAAAAAAAAAAAGAAAAGACATTTCTACCATCATAAGAATCCAGCTGTGTCTAGCTGTGTCTAGGGTGACTCCCTCCCTAGGGATATCTGGGACTAATTCTCGCCAGGTGATTGTTTCCGGAAAAGAAACTTAGGTTAGAGTATCAAGTGGTGGGGGTGGGGACACATGTCAAGGAAAATGGTAAGAGAGGCTGGCCCCAATCTGAGCCGTCTCTGTCTCTGTGGGATGAGCAGGGACCCTACGGGGAAATCATTGTGTTGCATCTTATTTAGACCGAGAAGCAGCTTGTATGTGTAGTCCCCGGGATCCAAGATCACCTGTTTAACTTGCCCAACTGCCCACTCACTTTACTCCCCCATCCCAGGTCCTTTATTGCATAAAGGTGTTCCCAAGTCTCTCCTAAGACCACACAGGAGACATCTGTGCAGAAATAGGATGGTGTGACTTGTCATAGCCCATGGAGTAGAATGTGCTAGAGAAGGTGGTAGTTACCAGCTGAGACAGACCAGCTGGATCCGCCTAAAAAGTCCTTAGAAGAAGCTTTTTTTAATAAAGATTTTATTTTAAAGGAATCTCTACACTCAACCTGGGGCTTGAACTCATGACCCTGAGATCAAGAATCACATGCTCTTCTGACTGAGCCAGCCAGGAGCCCCAGAGCCTTTTTTTTTTTTTTTTTTCTAATCAGTGCATTTGCTTCAACAATTTTTGGTTAATGAGTTCTTCTTACACTGGGGTTCTGGAAAGAATGAACAGACTGAGTTAAGTCAAAAGAAAAGTACTGCTTTTCACGAAACTGGGACCCACAAGCAAAAAAGTCCCCATTTCTTGAAAAAGAGTGAGCTACATAACTTTGGATTCTTGGTCCATGCTATTTTTAATTGTAATACCTAAACTTTTTAATCCCTTGGTACTGGATACCATGCAATAGGTCCATGCTGATACTCTTTCACACCTAAAGCTCCTAAAATTGTCTCTAGAAAAGTCAAGTGTTGAACGAAACAGTCCCTGAGAAAGTTCTTGTTATCCATTGTTCAGCCAGAATACCATCACACAGAAATTTGGCTATTAAAGTTCATAAAGTAGAAGGGCACTTCAAAATCAGTACAATCTGGTCAGGGAATGGCATTTTCATAAAAAGGAAACTTAATACATTTAAAAACTGGCAAGAATATACCCAGCAGATCACAAAGGGTCTCCCAGGAATTCACACTCGCTCCTCCCCCAGGCAGTTCCCCAGGACTGACTCTTGGTGTTGGTCTTGCAACTGGGGGGGGGGGGGGGGGATATTAATTTTGTAATTCCCCAGGCAGAATTCAGGGAGGGCTGCAGGCGCTTGGTGCCTTGCAGGCAGGGAGGGTTTGCTCGCAGGGTGCTGCAGGCAGGACGTCCCGGGAGGAGAAGGCTCCCGGGATTCTGCACTTTCCCACTGCTCCCCCCACCCCCCCCACCCCGCCTCCCTCTCTCGCCTCCAAAACAAACGACCTCGCTCAGATCCTGTTTGCGCTTTACTTGCTTCCTGCACGGAAGCAGTTTGCCCGTGAGCTTAGCCACTGCTCCCTTTGGAGTTGCCTAGCTTGCCGTTTCCTCCTTCTCATCCTTTTCTCTTGTGCGTGTGTTTTCTCAGAGCGAGCCCTTGCGGGGCCCTGGCTCCAGCGAATGAATTACAGGAAACTGGCCAGGGCATGCTCGCTCTCCCTCCGTTCCTAGAGAGTCAGAAAGCCTGGGAATGGGTTTGGCAAGAAGGTCTCTGTACCCCCAACCTCAATCGCTTCCAGTGCCTCCCACTTCCCCGCCCAGACGGCAAGTGCAAAACCTGCGTCCTTTGCTCTCTGAGGTGCTTCAGGATCACCCCCCATTCCCCAGGCCAGAGGGCATCCTCCTTGAGCCTTGTTTCAGAAAGGGGGACCCAAAAGTTGTTGGAGGAGACAAGTAGGGATCCCGGCCGGCTCTCTCCTCCCTCTGCCCCTGTGTTGGCCACAGCCTGCCAGCCTCTCCACTGATGTGCCTGTCCTTCCTGCCACAGCCTTTGTTCATGCCAGGCGCCAAGTCCCCACTGGGAAGTCTGAAAGAGTGACCGGTGGTTCTCCCTCTTTCTAACTGTCCTGTCTCTCAATGCCGCCTCCTTTCCTCCTCAAAGACAACTGGATGTTGTTGCTGATTTTTTTGGAATGAGGTCAGTGCACGTTGTTTTCGCCGAGAATGTTCTACTGTGCTAGAGACACAGGGAGCAGGGCAGAAAGAAGAAAGGAATCTGCACGTTCCATGGCACTTGTGTCCCTCCAATCTTAGCGTCATCCAAACCCACCAATACGATTTCCTTCCAGGCTTTTCACACTTAGATGGCCTGTCACAGGTCTGTGACTTTTAAGTGAGCTTTGAAAAAAAAATAAAAAACCTCAAAGGCTGAACTAAAAGAAAGAACAGGGCACGAAGCACGTAGCCAACCATGGTAGTGAAAAAGGAGAAGGTCTGTAGTTATTTGATGGATGTTCTGCATCTCACGTGCTTACAACTTTATACTTGCACACCCCAAGTCTTAAGCCAAGCTTGAATCTCATTTTAAAAGGGCCATTGGGGGAGGGGGTGCCTGGGTGGCTCAGTCAATTAAGCCTCCGACTTCAGCTTATGTCGTGATCTCCATGAGTTCGAGCCCCGCGTTGGGCTCTGTGCTGACAGCTCACAGCCTGGAACCTGTTTGGGATTCTGTGTCTCCCTCTCTCTCTACCCCTTCCCCGCTTATGCTGTATCTCTGTCTCTTTCTCTCTGAAATAAATACACATTAAAAATTTTAAAAAGAAAAAAAAGGGTCATTAGGGGGCCCCAAGGCCCCCCAACCAACTCTTGTTGGCCCTGTTAAGCCTCTGAGAATTTATTGATTGATTGATTGATTGATTGATTGATTGATTTAGAGAGCACACATGCACGCGTGAGGATCCCTGTGTGCTTAGGCACGCAAGTGGGGGAGGGGCAGAAAGAAGGGGTGAGAGAATCCCAAGCAGGCTTTGTTTTGCACCATTCAGCACAGAACCGGACCTCACGAACCGTTCAGTCATGACCTGAGCAGAAATCAAGAGCCCCGCGCTTAATCAAGTGAGCCACCCAAGTGCCCTTGGCATCTGAGAATTCAGATATCTCTCCCGAGCAAGTAGAATGGTAATTCCCACCCCTCACTCCATATGGCATCTAAATGATGACCATAAATGAATGACAGTATATTCAGTGTCCCTCACAGACTATGGGCTTCCTCACAGTATGGTGGCCTAAGGAAGTCAGACTGCCAATGCAGAATCTGAAGGTTTTAAAAGCAAGTACTTTAGCAAGCGCAATGGAAGTATCGTTGCCATCTTTTTTTTTTTTGACTTTGGTTTGGAAGTTACACAGCATCATTCTTGCTATGCTCAGTTAGACCAAATAATCAGAAAACCCTGCCCAGTTTTAAGGGGAGGGAACATAAACGCTCCTCCTGATGAGAAGGGTGTGAAAAAATTTGTGGACATATTATACGATATTGACTGACAACCTTTGTCAGTCAGTGAAGTTGTTTTTTGTTTTTTGTTTTCCCCACCCTGATCTTTCCAATTCTTCTGATTGGTCTATCTTCAGCTTCTAACTTCCATGCTTCAAATAATGGCTATTTCCTCATTGAAAACTTTAGTAAGTGAGGTAGCTAGACTTCAGAGGTGGCTGCTTGAGGAACCACATATCCCAGGATTGTGCTCTCGTGCAGTCCCTTCCCACCCTGAGTCTAGGCTGGCACTGTGGAGGAAGTGATCCTGTATGACTTCCAAGGTTAGGTTTTCTTTTCTTTTCTTTTCTTTTCTTTTCTTCTTTTCTTTTCTTAAGTTTATTTATTTTTGAGAGAGAGACACACAGAGCATGAGTGGGGGAGGGGCAGAGAGAGACGAAGACACAGAATCCCAAGCAGGCTCCAGGCTCTGAGCTGTCAGCACAGAGCCCGATGTGGGACTCGAACTCACGAACCGTGTGATCATGACCTGAGCCCAGGTCAGCCACTTAACCGACTGAACAACCCAGGTGCCCCCCAAGATTAGGTCTTAAGAAGCCTGGTTGCTTCCACCTAGGTCTTTGGAAATGCTCATTCTGGGGAAAGTCAGCCATCATATAAGGAATCTAACCCAAGACCAACATGCTTTAAGGAACGTAGTCACATGGAGGAACCAGCAAAAGAGAGCAAATTTTGGCTAGCTTCCAGTGATTTCAGCCATCCTAGTCTGGTGGCCAGACACATAAATGTGGAAGCCCTCCTGGATGCCCAGCCTGGATGAACATTCAGGTGACTCCAGCCCAGCTCCCTTCTGATTGACTTCACATTTAGGACGCCAAGGAAGAACCACCCAGATGGGTCCAGTCCACCTTCAGAATGTTGAGCGATAATAATAAATCATTACTTTAAACAACTAAATTTTGAGGTCGCAATCGACGACCAGAATACCAGGTTCTATCAGTTCTACCCCAGAATGTCTCTCAGATCTGGTTCTCTCGGTGAACCTTCAACATCATTTATTTGTTAAGGCAAAGCTTGCTTTCTGGTTTCTGAGCAAGGACTCACGCTTTTAAGGGAGTTGGTCTTAGAGGTAAGATACGCTCACAAGTGCCTATAAAATAAAGATTGGTACAGAAAAAAAGGTGCCATGAGAGCTCAGAAAAGAGAGAGGAGAGAATTACTGCGGCCTGAACCTGGGAGGTAATATTGAATTGGATCTTGAAGGCCAATTGGCCATTTGTGGCTCTATTTTATAGAAACAGGGGGCTACTAAAGGTTTCTGAGCCGGAAGGTGATGTGATCAAAAATACGGTTCATGAAAATGAGTCTGAAAATGATGTATGAAGTCAGTTGCATTTGGGAGACACCAGACAGGGTTGGTCGATGGAGGTAGAGAAACCAGTAAAGAAACTATCATGAAAATCCAGGGTAGAACAAAGAATCCTCGAGCCAGGGCTGTTGTAGTGAGAACAGGGGGATGAGAATATATTTAAGAGACATTCCAAAGGTTGATATGACTGTGAAACATTATTTTTTTCACGTACATGTAATGATAAAATTATTAACATCAATTCCCCTATTCCTGGAATAAATGAAAACAAAATGATCCCACAGCTTTCACTCTGGAAGGAAATGTGTTTTCTTTAGAAGAAAGTACCTTTAAAAAATACTTTATGTTCTGTGAGAAAAAAGTAAATTGAATCCATGACTTAAAATATGTGTGATCACAGATGACACGTCTGAACACTCACAGCCCAGTTCTAATATATTTACATTGATGTACAGTTTTTGTCACTCATCCATCCCTCTGGAACGTTAGTAGTGTAAAACATTTCTCCCCTCACCCTCCAAAAAAGAAAATCAGGGCAATACCGTTACTGATTTCAAAACCCAAAAGCGGCCGTTGTTGGGGAAATATGGTTGCTCCAAACATTCTTTAAAGTATGAGCTCCCTCTAGTGGCCATAATACTCTTTACGCTTGACCAAATCTGCCCCATGCTTTTATATTTACATAATTTTCCTGAGCGAAGTTTAACTTCCTCTAGAACTGAATTTGCACTTTTAAATTTTTCTTTGCTTTGTATTAAACACGATCCATAATATTCGTGGTGAATCTCAACATCTACTATTAGAGCTGTAATTTGTAGCTATCAGTTTTCTTTTTTTTTTTTAATTTTTTTTTTAACGTTTTTATTTATTTTTGAGACAGAGAGAGACAGAGCATGAACAGGGGAGGGTCAGCAAGAGGGAGACACAGAATCTGAAACAGGCTCCAGGCTCTGAGCTGTCAGCACAGAGCCCGACGCGGGGCTTGAACTCACAGACCGCGAGATCATGACCTGAGCCGAAGTCGGCCGCTTAACCGACTGAGCCACCCAGGCGCCCCATGTAGCTATCAGTTTTCAATAACGTGTTTATTTTGCTTCACACCACACCCAAACACCGTTATCACTTAATTAATGTAAAACTAATTTCTTCTAAATTTTCTAAGACAGTGAGGTCATCATTTGTCACTCTATAAAATGTCCTCACTGAGGAGCCCATAGCCTCTTAAAACCAGTTCAAGTTGAAACCATTCCCAAAATATACATTTCCCATTGGAATCCCATCATTCCTTTAGGAAGAGGTCACTCAGCGCATTCCACTGAAGTCACCTCTCACACCAGGGAGTGGGGTCATGCAAAGCCCCTGAGAAGAAAGCAGTGGCAAGGGATGGGGAGAGAGAAAAGAAAGACTAATACTGAGTGCCTACTGTGTGTCAGGTGTTAGGTTTTTTACTTTACATTTGCCATCTCATTTGAAGCCCTACAGAGATGTTCTGTTTCTCTTCTATTCAACATAACATTTTCAAACTCTTACTCATCATAACGAGGCACAGAAGTAAAGCAGACATCATCTCCATCTTTAAGGTGCTTAGGGCCAAGCTGGGGGCACAGACAAGGAAAGAGATGAGTGGAGCTCACCAGGCAGGTACAAGCCCAAACACTGGAGGAACCTCAGGAGTGGCTCTTGGCCCCAAGTGGGGAGGGGGCTGCTGAACAATAGGGAAGACTTCCCTTCTCGGAGAAAGGGCTCCTGAGTTCAATCTGGAAGGATGCTGAGGAGCTGGCCAGGCAGAAGGACAGTATGTCTAAAGGTCTGGAGTCAGAACGGGGCATTAGTTCAGGTTGGCTGACACTTAGGGAGTGGGTGAATGATTAATATCCCATTTTCCAGATGACCTATTTGACACTCTGAAATGGTAATTAAGAATCCTGCCAAGACAAAAGTGGGGCCTCAGTGATTGCATCACTGCCTGCTCGTTCACCTCTACCTTTTTTACGGCGGGGGTGGGGGGTGGCGGGGCAGGGGGACATGACAGTCCTGACTGATCAAGGCTAATGCCAAGCGTAGTATTGCCAAAGTAAGTAATTACGGCCCACCTCTGAAAATACCTCTATCTTTGAGGTTAAAAATGGCCAGAGTTGTTTGTTTTAAGCAAAAGCAAACATTAGAAGTGGTTTGCTAGACCGCTATAATGAAAATATACAGCTAGCGTTAGGAGTGGAAAGAGTGGGTGGCTTTTTCCCTCAAAGGGTGTCCAGCCTTAGATCCTGACCTTAAGTTCTGATACAGCTGCCTCATCCTGGCCGTATTACTCAGTGGAACTGCATCTTACAGCAAAGACATAAAGTGAACAGAAAAGCTCAAGATTGTGTGTAGTCAAAATTACCCTTGAAACTCCCTTAAATAAGCCAGAAAATGACTCATATAAACACAGATATGTATATACAACCCAGTGCCATGAGGTGAGAGAGCGACTCAGCTAAACTATGAGGAGCACAAAATTAGAGCCTATATGCAGGTGTGTGGTTATTCAATCCACTCTGCCTTTAAGAGAGTTGTCAAATCCCAGTTAATGGGGCAATCAGTGGCGAGCTCTAAATATTCCCGCTTGTCTGCACAGTTTATTTCATTCTGTATTCACATAAATCCTCAACTTCATATATTATTTTATTCACTGTTCTAATTCAATTCTTTCAGTTTAGGACAGATGCTTTGTTGCCATTGTAAAGATCCAACCAGATGTTACATAGGACGATAGCTTGCACGTTAACTACCACGTAATAGACGCTCAATGTTTGCTGGATTTAAATCTGAATTTGGTTTTCTTGGGCTCATACTCACATATTCTTTGAGAAGTTGTGGAAAAGCATTTGGACACCTTCTTCCTGTCTTCCTGCTTGGCATTTCATGGATGGTTCTCTTGTATATAAATCAGTTTCATAACCTAGGGCATTGATTGTCTTCCTGAGTATAGTTGGGCCTACCAGGGGTTTCTAAAGTCAGTCTCAAGTGATGGACTTTAATTATAGCTCCCTTTCTTTGAATTTTGAGGACAATTCTTTAATTATATAGCTGGTCCGTGTCAATAAGTGTTATCAGATGCTGTAAGAAAAAGGGTAGGCAGTCTAACTCTCTAATAGGGCTTTAGCGCTGCCTTTTCTAAAGTAACTATAAACACATGGCACATCAAAATTCTATCCAAGAAACTTTCTATGTCCCAAGCACTCGCTGAAACACAACAGGGGACAAAGAAATGAATAATAGATTGTCCTCTGATCCTAAAGAGAATATTTCTTTCCTTTTCCCTTTTTTAAACATAAAGACAATTATCTTCGGTAAGATGCACTCATACAGTGAAACCATAGTCTGCTTCTCTCTGCTCCTTAAATTAGATTAATACTTAATCATAAAATTAATTATTGATTGTTAAGTTAATTAGCACTTCTGTAACAATTCTTTTGAATTTAATGACTAGATTAAGGGTTTTTTCAGTATTCTAGCTTCATGATTGTTAAGAATATTAATAAAAGTTAATATAGCTTAATTTATCCAATGTTCTAGCTCATCTGTTCTAATTAAGAATACCTGACAACTCACTAATAAGGAAACCAGTTTAGAGGCATTTTTATGTAAACACTTTTGTCATTTCAATACATTGTTATCACTATATCAGGGGAAAAAACAAGAATCTATTTTTATGGAATAGAAAGGTATTAAAAATAGATTTTTTTTTCCTCTTCACATGAATCAGAAAAAGAATGATAACGTATGGACTTTTAATTTTTTCTCCAATCAGATAGGCGTTTAATGGTATGGTTGTAATTTGCAATTCTCAGGCTACTTATAGATTTTGGTATTTTTCATATCTTTATCAGCCATTTGATTTCTTCTTTTGTGAAGTGCCTATTCAGGTCTTCTGGTCATTTTGCTTATTGATTTGTACTAGTATTTAACATTCTGGATACCAGTTTTTTTTTGTTTGTTTTGTTTTATTTGTTTGGTTTTTGGTTATATGTATTCTAAATACTTTCACCATTCTGCTTCTGTCTTTTTAATTTTTAAAGCAATAGACATTTTTAATTTAATGTCTGAAACAAGTCTTTATCTAGCTTTTGTTTTAAAAGGTATTTTTGCTGGGTATAGAATTCTAGCTTGACTGTTTTTCTTTCCATGTTTTAAAGATGCTGCTTCACTCTCTCCTGGTTTGCATTGCTTCAAACGAGATATCTACTGCCATTCTTATCTTTTTCTGTATATAATGTGTCTTCTTTCTGTAGTTGCTCTTAAGATTTTCATCTTTATCACTTGTTGAGATCAATCTATTATATTCCTTGGTGACATTTTCTTCATGTTTCTTGTGCTAGAGGTTTATTGAACTTCTTGGGTGTGTGGGTTTATAGTTTTTATCAAATTTAAAATGTTTTTAGTCTTTATTTCATCATTTACTGTTTCTACTGTCACTTTTCTCCTTCAGAGACTAGAATCACAGGTATATTAGGCCTCTTAATGCAGTCCTGTGGTGCAGTGGAATTCTGTTTTTCCCAGTCTTTCTCTGTATCTCATTTTGAATAGTTTCTATTGCTTGTCTATTAATCTTTTCATCTGCAATGTTTAATCTGCTCTTACTCCCAGCCCGTGTTTTCTCAAGTCACTGTATTTTTACATGTCTAGAAATTCTGTTTGGAGACGGCTGGGTGGCTCAGTAGGTTTAAGCATCTGACTCTTGATTTCAGCTCAGGTCATGATCTGTTTCATGAGTTTGAGCCCCACATTGGGCTCTGCACAGACCTCATGGAGCTTGCTTGGGGTTCTCTCTCTCTCTCTGCTCTTCCCCCCTGCTCACAGACTCTCTCTCAAAATAAATAAATAAACTTAAAAAAGGAAGTTCTATATTTTCATATCTTTGATGTCATTATATAACATGTTTAATCCTGTTTCTATCATCTTAAACATGTGGAATAAAGTTATAATAAAGGTTTTAATCTCTTGTGTACATATCTAATTTTCTCATCTGTATAGTTTATAGGTCTGTCTCCGATGATTGCTTTTTCTTTTCATTTTGTCTTTTTTTTCTTTCTTTTTTTTTCTTTTTTTTTTTAAATTATACTTTGTTAGGGACTAGTTTTTTCTGTTCCTATAAATAATCTTAAGCTTTGCTCTGAGATGTAGTTAGTTTATGGGAAAAGCCTAGTCTTTTTTCAATTTTGTTAGATGACACCAAGCAGCCATTAGTCTGGAGCTGATTTTGTGCCATCACTAAGGTGATGCTCTTCCGAGAACTTTAACCGATGCTACATGAATTATGCGGTTTTCTAGTCTGGCTGCTGGAAACAAAAACTATTTCTGGCTGTGTTGAGCTCCAAGTTGTATTCTCTCTGCTTCTTTTGGACAGTTCTTTCTGTCAGCTGTCAGAAATTTGTGAGAAAATACCTGAGCTTCTATCTGAAGCTCTCTCTTTATACATGTGTACATACGTATATATATTCTGTCCTGTGAACTCTAGCCATCTGAACTCCCCTTAACTGCCAGCTCTATCTTCTCAACTCAGGGAGACTGGTGAACTTCACTTGTGTTCTTCCTCACCTGTGCTGTGACCTAAAAACTCTAGGAAGTATGTGGGAGCAATTACAAATGGCTGCCTTCTCACTGTGACTTCAGATAGTCTTTTCTCTCTATTGTGTGTATGCATGACCCTGGTGTCTCTCTGGGTGTCCAAATGTACTCTTCTTATAAGGACAAATCAGATTAAATTAGGGTCTACTCTAATTGCTTCATTTTAACCTAATCACCCTTTTAAAGACCTTATCTTCAAATCCAGTCCTACAGGTTAAGACTTCCACATATGAATTTATGGGGGGTGAATGGGCACAATTTAGCCCAGAACAACATTTGTTTTCTTTCTCTCATGGATCACTACTCTGTCTGATATCTCAAAACTATTATTTCATATGTTTTGCCCAAATTTTAAATCGTTTCAGGAGAGAGGTTAAATCCAGTACCTGTTACATCATCTCAGCTAGAAGTAAAATTCTGAAACTATTAATTTTAAAATGGTACAATTTGTTGATTTTTTTCTTGCTTATCCCAAGTTGCTTTTTTCTTGAGTATCCCAAGATATTCTTTTATATCATTTTCTAAAAGGTTTATATCATGGACTATCCTGTTTAAGTAGTTAATCTACCTGGAATTGATTTTTGTTTATGGTGTAATATTGGAATCCAGTTGCATTTTTTTTCCTCATAAGGATATCCAGTTGTGTCAGCATTATTTTCTAAAAGGTCAATTCTATTTCCCCCTTTCTATGAAGAATATTCTTATCATAAATCAAGTGTTTATAAATGTGAGAATTTGATTCTTGCCCTCTATTCTGTTCCACTAGTATAATTTTTATTCCTGTAATATTATTCCAAATAATCCTATATGCTCTTATTTACAAATAAAAGTTTGATAACATCAACTGCTAATGAGGATGTACAGGAAAAGAAATACTCATAAATGTTATTGAGAATAGAATCCGTATGATCACTGTTTTTGTTTCCTAAGGATGCCATAACAAATTACCATAGCTGAGTGACTTGAAATAACATTATTTTCCCATTGTTCTGGAGGCCAGAAGTCCAAGATCAAGGTTTCAGCAGGGCCAGACCATTCCTGAAGGCTCTAGAGAAGAATCTTGCTATGCTTATGGTTGCCAGAAATGTAGCTACATCACTCCAATTTCTGCCTGTCTTCACTTGGCCATCTTTCCTCTGGGTATGTCTCCTGGTCTCCACATCACTCTCTCCTTATAAGGATCCTAGTCAGTGGATTCAGTATCTATCCTAATCTAGTATGACCTTATCTTAAATTGATTACATCTACAAAGACCCAATTTTCAAATATGGTTACATTCACAGGTATCAGGTGTTAGCACTTCGACATATCTCTTTGGGGGACAAAATTCCAACCACAAAAATTACTTGGAAAAATAATACGACATTTATCAATAGAGTTGAATGCATACATAACCTAAGACTAGCAAGCAATTCCATTCTTAAATATATATCTTAGCGACACAATCCCTACGTGTACTAGACTGTAAGAATATGTTTAGCAATATCATTTATATGTTATATAAAGGTGATAGGGATAAACAAATTCTGACATATTTGTGTAGTGAAATACTGCAATGCAATGAAAATGAACAAACTATACATATAGTCACTAACTTAAATGAATCTTATAAACATACTGTTCGGCAAAAAATTACTAGTCACAAAAGAACACATATAGTATAATTTTACTAAAATTAGCAATCTGTGCCGATATTTCAGGCCACAAGCTTCTACGTGTAAAGAAATTCATACAAGAAGTTTGACATGAAGATGTAAGTATTAATTCTCTGCTAATTCAAGCTGTCTTGAAGAGAAAAGAGTTTTGCACTTTCCAAAGAGTCTGACAGGTTGGTTCATCCAAAGTAGAGGTCAGCAAACTTTTTCTGTAAAAAACCAGACAGTAAAAGCAACCATAGACATTACATAAGAGAATGAGCATGGCTGGATTCCAATACAGCTTTATTTACAACAATAGGCAGTGGGTTGCATTTGGCCCACAGACCATAATTAGTTTCCTCATGATCAAAAGCACAGATAAAATTATGTTGTCAACAACCCATGACACCCTGCTCAAAAGCCTTTATTTTATTTATTTGTTCTTTTTGCCAAATTAAGTCCAATCTCCTTACCTTCCATTCAAAGCACAGCAAGATTTTGGGTTCCGGCCTATGTCTCCAACCTCATTTTTCTCCTCTACTCATCAATCACAAATTTGAATTTGAATCAAGTTGGGGTCTTAGGCACTCTCTCAACATTTCCCCATGCTCCTCTTCCATGCTCACACTGTTCCCATCAAATGGAATATTCCCAAAGAACAAAACCATGTCTACATTCTGCTTGTCCTTCCAGAGGTAGCTCACATATGCTGCTTCCTCAGTAATAAGTATTTAAATCATCTGATCCAACTTTCTCTTCTCGATTTCCATAACGCTTATTCCTTTCATATCTCCTTTAAGACTGTTTTGTCCCCTTCTTTTTTGTTGAGGTATAATTTACACATACTAAAATCCACCCATTTAAAGTGCATAGTTGATGAATTTTGACAGCTGCATACAATTGTATAATCACCATCACAACCAAGATATAAAACACTTCTATAATCCCAAAAAAGGTTTTTTGTGCCCCTTTGAAGTCCACCCCCTCCTCCAAACTCTGGCCAAAGGTAAACTCCGATCCTTTTTGTCATTATAGTTTTGCCTTTTCTAGATTCTCCTATAAGTGGAACCATAGAGGATATGTCTTTTTTTTAATATATGACTTTCAATTAGGATAAAGTTTCTGAGGTTCATCCATGCTGTTTTTGAACATATTTTGGTCCTTTTTAAAGAGATATACCACAAAATTTATTAGTAGACAGACATTTGAATTGCTCCTATTTTTAATTCCAATGAATAGTGCTGCTATGAACATTTGCAAACAGATCTTTGTGCGGACATGTGTTTTCATGTTACTTTGGCAAATACCTAGGAGTAAAATTGCTGGGTCAGATGAAAACACCAGACTGTTTCCCACCATCGTCACATGAGAGTTCCAGTTGCTCCCCATCCTCATTAGCCCTTGGTCGTCAGTCTTTAATTTTTTCATACTAGTCGCCATTGTGGTGTCTCAGTACACTCTTCATTTGCGCTTCCCTAATGACTAATTGTGTTGAGTTACTTTTCATGGTGCTTAGTAGCCATCTGTATCTCTTCTTGGGTGAAATGCCTAAGCGTTTTGCCCAGTGTTAAAATCGGGTTGTTCTTGAGTTGTAAGAGCGCTTTATAAATTCCAGATAAAAGTCCTTTGTCAGATAGGTTTTGCACATATTTTCTCTTGCTCTGTGCCTTGCCTTTTTGTTTCCTTGGATGTTTTTCTCCACGAAAAAGAAATTAAATTGAATGAAGTCCATCCTTCCTGTTATTTGTAAACTCCATAAGGGTAGGGATTGTGAGTTACACATCTTACGTGTCAATATATGATAATAAGACTGGAAACTAATTATGTAATGGGCACTAAGAGTTGTTTTATATATTTCTTTGCATTTGATTGTCACCCACCTGTAAGTAGGTGTTCTTGTCCTCACTGTGGTGCTGTGGAGATGAAAGCACTGAGAGGTGTCGTAACTTCATCGGTTAAATGACTAGTAACAAATGGGGCCAGAATTCAAACCAGGGTCTTCTGTTTGACCTTGAAGTCCATGCTTTTAGACACATTAGGATGCCTCCCTTTGTTGGATGACTAGGTATATGAGTGAATGAATGCTGCCTTATTTGTTCTTAAAGATTATGTGTGTGTGTGCACATGCATTAGTAGTAGCCTTTGTACGCATTAAAAACTCTGCAACAATTCAAAGGACTGAAAATAGTGATTAGCCATGATGGGAAGAGAAAGTTGGGGAAGCAAAAGTAGGAAAGAAAGTTACCATGTTTTACATCTTTCATTTTTGAACCAGATGAATGTATTATGTAGTATATCAACCTATTAAAAGAAAAATGAAGCCCCATATTTAGGACAATGACATATATTAGAAATCAATAGACAAATAGCTTATACATTTTATTAAGGGAATAGTTACTAATGATTCTGCAAGAGAGAGAGAGAGAAAGAAACCATTACATTGCTGTGTCTTCAGAGTAGAGGATTTCTCTTACAATATTTTAAATTTGAAGCTTCCACATGTGACTGTAGACATGCTTGCAAATTTAGGCCAAGGGCAAGAAGTCATACCTTCAAAATTTCCTTTTCATTCACCATGTTAGTTCTTTCTTTTTCAACGTTTATTTTTTATTTTTTGAGACAGAGAGAGACAGAACATGAACAGAGGAGGGTCAGAGAGAGGGAGACACAGAATCTGAAACAGGCTCCAGGCTCTGAGCTGTCAGCACAGAGCCTGACGCGGGGCTCAAACTCATGGACCGCGAGATCATGACCTGAGCTGAAGTCGGCCGCTCAACCGACTGAGCCACCCAGGCGCCCCAACACCACCATGTTAGTTCTAATGTGTGGTAGCCAAGCCCATCTTCCTGTGGGGCCCTCAACAAAGGAAGAGTCAGTTACTGTTAAAAGCTTTGGGTTATTAACATAGAATTTATACTTGTAGTTGCCTGCTCCCCAGATTCACAGAAGGACAAAATTACAATGAATTTTGAAAGACTCCCCCGCAACTAATGAAGATACAATTAATGAAAACAGAAGACCTCACTGGCCTTAATGAGAAGGCCTGAGATGGATTTAATTGCTGGGCCTACCCCAAATGCTCTGTTAGATTCACACCGTGGAAGAGCCAACATGGATATAGTGGAGCGTGGACATGACATCAATAAGACATGTCAAAGCTATTCATCACTTTGACGTTTCATGAAAGCCCTGACAGAAACCACGCAGTCCCTCATGACTGGTTGGATATCTTGCTATGTTCCTAAGGCAGCTTCTGCAGACTTGAAAGAGAAGGTAAAAGAGTGCCAGCGTCTTTGTCCTCTCGTTCCAGCTCCCTGGCTGCCTGGATCACAGCATGCATTATCTGTGGATCAAAGGGATGACGCTTGTCCAGAAGGCTGGATGCACAGGTGGAAGATGCCGCAGCTGGCACCAGTGACACCTGAAGAATGAGCCAGGTGGAGATGAGCTAAAAAGGAAAGGGAGATTTAGGAGTGGGCCTAGGGAGAATGGTGGTTGGGGGTATTTATATAGAAGGGATGGATAGTGAAGTCATTAATGATTCTGAGAGAGACAGAGAGGGAGAGAGAAACCATCGCAAGCACCCCACGCCCAGGGCCTACATTGTAGAGAGTAAACACTGCACACAGAGTACATTTCCCTGATAGGAAGCTCTGTGCAAAGGTCCCAAAGCAATTCCTTAAAAGTCCTATGTCATGAGGAGCTTAGAAAGATCTAGACATGGAAATGTAGCAATGGCCGTAATGGGTATAATAAACCCCATTGGCTGGCCTGAGTTTTAACTCCCTGCAATGGCGGTTCTCTTCAGATAAGGAGCTCTGAGCAACCTTTTCCTTCCTTAGGTCTTTATAGGGGTATCTTATTATATAGTAATAATAGCCTGCGCAGTGCAGAAAAGCACAGTAAAAGATAAGTGCTCATAAGCAGTATGGTGCAGTAATTAAGAGCCCAGGATCTGGTAAAAATCTCAGCTCTGTCACTTTCTACCCTTAAGGTGATAGGACAAGCTAATTAATTACTTTGCACCTCAATCTTCTCATCTCAAAAATAGAAATAATAATGAAAATAATAGTATTTGTTTCTATAATAATAGATATATTAGATATATATAGATATATATATAGATATATCTATGTAATAGATATATATATCTATTATGTAATAATAGATATATATAATAATATATTATTATTAATATAATAATATAATATATAATTATATATTATATATACTATATAATAATATATATTATTAATATAATAATATAATAATAATATTATAATAATATAGATATATCTATATAATAGATATATTATATATAATATAATAGACCAGTTGTTGTGGAAGAGAAACAAGGTAAGTATATAATGTGCTTAGCATGACCCTGGAAAACAGAAAGCTTCCAATAAACTCTAGCAGTCATTGTGATTACCATTGTTATTACCAATTTTATTACCAATAAATTACCAATACCAATTACCAATATTATTACCATTAATAATATTAATATTATTATGACTCCAGCTTATCTTCTACTTCCCATATTTAACCTGTTAACAAATCATTCAATATAAAATCTGATGTCTACCTTGGCCCAGATTTTTGTCATCTTGACTGAAAATATATATGCCTGTTGTTCCCCAGTCTCATTCTTCTTCATCTCAAACTTTTGACCAAGCGTATATCCGGAGGTAAGGATATGGTGAATACACTTGTCATTTACATTATCTGACAGTGTGAATATTTGCTTCCCAGAAGCCTGATATGGAAAACACATAGCACCGCTAAAAGCATTAAATAAAATAGAGTTGATATGGTTACACTAATCTGCACTTTCTAAATTTATTGATGGAGGCAAAGAAAATAGGCTGGCGTGGATTTCGTACAATTTTGGATCACACTAACCTAGATTCAAACAGTTCGTTCAGCTAAAAATATTGTTTCCTCCCATAAGGTTCCCAATTTTGCAGAGAAAGATGCCTCTGAGAAATACAGTACTTGATACAGTGAGTGGTCTTGTATTCCGGAGGAGAAATTACACAAGGATATCACCACCACATTCTCCAGAAGTAGAGATTCTTTGGCACTGAGTCCCAACCGACGTAGGGTCCCCTGAAGTACAGAACAAATGATACCAGCAGTGCAGCCAGCCTCGGTGGAGATGACGACAGAGGGTGTCTTTGTGTGGTCAATGTTGACTTCCTTTTGTGGCCAGGGCCACTGAGTTGGGGGTGACAGAAGGCAAGAAAGAAACCAGACCCACAATTAACAGATGGCTGGCCCAAGCCCAAGGGGAAAAGAAACCACCTCAGAAGCCTCACAGAAAATATTTGCCTGGGAGGCTCTTCCTTAGAAGGATGTTGAGGGTTGTTAAATGTATCCTGCTGTTAGGCAAGTGAGAATTTTACTTGTTTCTTACACAGAAAGAAACACCAGGAAGAAAAGCCCTGCTCTTAAGAACAGTTTTTTAATTATAAAAGTAGAAAACATGTTTCTTTCTAACACTTAACATTGAACTTCCTTCATCATCCCATAAGCAACCTTGCGGGTGTCAGGTGTCAAGTCCTCAGGGTCACCTATACCCATCCCTGTCTGCTCCCTCTTCAGCAGGGAGACATCTCAAGCCACATTTCATTTCTGTAGTGTGGAGGCAAGTGTCACACATTTCGTAGGTAATTCAGTAGATACCAGTGGGATTAATGTTTTAAAATGAAACCATCAGGGGCATCAAGATGGCATCTGCCAGCAGAGTTGTTCAGGTAGTCAAACCACATAGTCTATGAATAAGGTTCCCTGACAGAAGAGACAATCCTAAACTCAATGTATCAGAAGTTTTGAGCTCAGCAGGACTCCCATCTCACTCTTCTTCAATTTCACAGCGTTCTAAGGGCAGGAAATCACCAGATTTGCTGATTCATCAGGGTCCACCAGACACTGCAGAAATAATAAAAACATTACGTCAGAAATACAGAAGGAAACTTGTGTCTCGAGAAGAAATTGAATTTATCCAACGTGGAGGTCCAGAATAATCACTGACAGTGTGGCTGCTGTTTGTAATCAGACAAAAGAATGGTCTTTACAATAAAGGACTTCCAAAATGGCACATGAGAAATTACACATTAAACAACTTGAATATTCTGTAAGAAAAAAAAAAGGAAATATAGAAGATTTAGATGGACACTTGTATCTCCTAATATATGTATCTTGGTCAGCTTCTCCACAAACTTACCTATTTGCTTATATTCTTATTAAAGTATACATTTATAAAAATTTTTAAAGAAATTATCAGCTCTGCTGTAACCATCATCCTTATTTAAATTCACTGACCTTTATACCAAGGCCAAATACATTTTCATCGTTATACTTGGTTAAAGCCATCTATGTAAAGTTGGCAGAAAAACCTATGGTAACTTATAGTTAGTAATAGTCTCCACATGTATTTTATTTTTTTAACCCCAAATCTCAAGGCATTTTAGAAAGAAACATTATTGCATCTTTTATTTTTAATGAAAAAAATAAAATAATGATAAAAAATGAATGTCAATCTAGGGGTGCCTGGGTGGCTCACTCGGTTAAGTGCCCGACTTCAGCTTAGGTCATGATCTTGTGGTCCGTGAGTTCGAGCCCTGCGTCGAGCTCTGTGCTGACAGCTCAGAGCCTGGAGCCTGCTTCAGAATCTGTCTCCCTTTCTCTGCCCCCTCCCCACCTCACACTCTGTCCCTGTCTCTCTCAAAAATAAATAAACATTAAAAAAATTTTTTTAAAAATGAATGCAATCTAAATAATAGCCAATAAAAAGTTAGCAAATTCTGGTAATTGATAAAAGAGTATACTATGCAGTCATTAAAATTATGATATAGCTTTACATTAACAGAACACTACCCTTGGAAATTTTATTAAAAAAAAGTAAAAGCAGTTTAAAATATGTATAATACAATACCTGATTTTGTAAAAATATGTGTGGATGTATGTGTAAAAATATGTATGGATATGTTTGTGTTTGTAAATAGGAAAGTAATTAAAAGGTATTTAACATTGGTTTTCTACCATGATGGGGAAGGGGGCACATTACAACTGAGTCTTGTTTTTATATTTTATGTATTACTATATTTTCTGTTTTTATAACAATGGAGAAGTATTACTTTATATACAGAAAAAAATACAGCCAATTTAAAAGAATATGTAGCAACAATCATTTTTTTTTAAGTTTTTTAATGTTTATTTTTGAGAGAGAGAGAGAGAGAGAGAGAGCACAAGTGGGGGAGGGGCAGAGAGAGAGAGGGAGACAGAATTTGAAGCAGGCTCCAGGCTCGGAGCTGTCAGCACATCTCAGACTCGGGAAATCATGACCTGAGCCGAAGTCTGACGCTTAACCAACTGAGCCACCTAGGTGACCCAACAATCTTAAAATATTTTTGATTTACCCCATATCTCATGACCAATAATTATTTAAATTTTTTTCATGCAAGTTGTACTGGTTAGCTAATTTTTTTAATGTATTTATTTATTTTTGAGAAAGAGAGAGAGAGAGAGAGAGAGAGAGAGAGAGAGAATGAGCAGGGGAGGGGCAGAGAGAGAGGGAGACAGAGGATTCAAGATGGGCTCTGCGCTGACTGCCAAGAGTCTGATGTGGGACTCAAACTCACAAACTGTGAGATCATGACCTGATCCAAAGTCGGACGCTCAACCAACTGAGCCACCCGGGCGCCCCTGATAAGCTAATATTTTGAAACAAAGCACACCAAAATTCACTTCCTTAAAATGCTAATCTATTATTATTATAGCTGATGAATCTCTTTGACACCTGAGGATTGCCTGATCTAGGCTGAGTTTGGTTGATGTCACAGGTTGACTTGCATCCCCCCAAAAATGATATGTCAAAGTCCTAACACCTAGTTCCTCAGAATGTGACTGTGTTTGGAGAAAGGCTCTTTAAAGAAGTAACTAAGTCAAAATTAGGTCATTATGGTGGGCCTAATCCAGTATGATTGGTGTTCTTACAAAAGAGGAATGCTAAAAAGAGAATGCTAGGTGAACATAAAGACAAGCTACAAGCCAAGAAGAGAAGCCTCAGAAGAAACCAAACCTACCAGACTTCTAGCCTTGATCTCAGACTTCCAGGCTTCAGGGCTGTGAAAAACCGAATTTCTGTTGTTGAAGCCCCCTAGTCTGTTATGGCAGTCCTGGAAAACTAACAGAGCTGATAAGAGCTGGGCTCCAGCTATAGGTTGCTTCGACTACGTTAGTGGGGGCAACCCACTTCCATGTGTCTAAATTCCTTTCTCTGGCACCTGGCTAGCCCTGGGCTTATCTTTCTCATGGGTGGCAGGAACACAAGAGAGAAAGTGGAAATATGCAAGATCCCTTGAGGGTTAACTTTGGACCTAGCACGCTATCCCTTCTGCCTCATTCTATTGACCAAGGCAATTCACATGACCAAACCAAAAGGAGAGATCAAACACAACCTAAGTAATAGTCCATAAGAAGTATGCCTACTGTGGGAGAGCACTGCCAAATGGCATGGCATAGAGGGAAAGTGGGGTGGGGAGGGGGAAATGGGGCAAATAATGAAATCTATCATAATATCTTCGCTGGTCACATATATGTTTATATTGTCTTAGGTCACATACTATATCTATAAATTTCCACTTTTATTTAACGTTTTAATCTTATTCCCCACTTTTGCATCAGATTAATAATTTAAAATTGTATTGGATGCATAATACACCGTATTAAACCCACTCTTTTTTGTCAATTGCGACGCCACAGGTACAGAGTCAATTGTAAAGTAGGTTAGTGAGGAACTAGAATAAAGAAAAGCTAATTGAAAATTTGCTTCTAAAATCAGTCTATGAAATTAACACATAAGTTAACCAATATAAAAGTTTAATTCAAATGGAAAGTTCAAAACAGCACAGCATAGTGTTTTGCACATAGCAAGCATTCAATATATATTTGTTGAATAGATTCTCTGTAAATTTATTTTGAATGTGAGGACTATAGCTAAAACAACGCATTGAAAATTTGAGAAATCTCATTTGGTAAATCAAGGAAAACAACAAAAAAACATATGGAAAATACTGATGACAATATTAACTGCAAAACATTACAACCTGGTATCCACCATCAACTTTCTGGTTAGAAATATGTGGAAGCATTTTATGGACCTGCTAAAACTTTTTATTCACTTGGGTGGAAGATTGGCTAGAATTTAGCAGTCCTGAGAATAATTTTTTTTAACTATGATCCTGTCTTGTACTCCCATGTTTATACCAAAGGAATGCAAGAAGTTATCGGAGAATTTTGTTTTCTGAAGAGTAATAAGCCTCGTTTTTCTAAAAGGATCAAAGAATGACAAAACTTTATTGAAGTTTCCTTTCTAAGAGAAAGTAAATCTTGGCTCCAAGTTCATTTTCCAAATCAGGAAGTAGAAAATTTTTTTCAGGAAAATATTGAACTTGAGAAGTAGAAAAAAAAGTTTTTCCACTGGCTAATTATTTTTATAATTTGGTTCTAAAAACGTTACCACTATATGTATTCCTAAAAAAGATTTTAGTGTCTTATGTAATCAGTAATGCAGTCACGTAAAAAGCATGTGGAAATTGCAGAGCTAAATAGCAGACATATATTTATTACATTTGGTACATGCCCATACTCTAGGGATAGCTAAATGTGTGTATAGTACTCCTTTGTCTCCTCTTCGAAACCCTTCTAGAGCTCTGTTATGAATTATATTGTTTAAATATGTCCACATTCAGTTTCGGGAGAGTTATTCCCAAGTCAGTTTCAAACTGAACACATGTTGCATCTGTTTTCTGTTTGTGAATACTGAATGCTTGGCACTTTAATTGGGATATTTTTCTTTGGAATGAAATAATTTCAAATATTCGCTTAATCAAAACATCAGCTTCCCTTTCCAGTTTCCATCATGGATTGTTGGTAGGTTTCCCAGACCTGGTCTCCTGTGCAGGGGAGAAGGACCTACCTCCCCATGGTGTGCAGCAGGCAAAGAGGGAAATCAGGCAATAACCGGACCATTAGCTCATTCCTTCTCCATATCCTGCTCCTCTCAAGATGCTACTTGACTTGAGGGCACATACTCAAATACTCTAGAAAGTTATTAACTGTCTCACCTTCTTCTGATAATTTATAATCTTTTTTCTTTGAAAGTTTTAATGGCAGCAGAAACATTTTTTCCATAGGTGAAGTTTCCATGAAGCCACTGGACCCTCACAGCTCCCTCCCCTGCCAGATTCAAATAAGAGCTTTTGGGGCCCTTGATCTTTGGGATACATGCATGTAAGAGAAATTAGCCTGGCAGCAGGGATATAGCAGGGCTAGGCGGATCGAAGCAGAAAGAGACCGCCGGGAAGGAAGACAAACTAAGGAGGCTGTTGCTGTGGTGCATAGTGAAAATAAGGAAGGTCATTGAAGTAGAATTAAAATGTGCTACTGGGGAAAGCATGTACTTCAAAGACTTGAATCAAAGCTCAATCACTTATGAGTCCGTTGACCCTGATCAAGGTACCCAATCTCTCTACACCTCAGTGTCTCTACTTAGAAAGCAGTGGTGAAATTAGCATCCATAATTTTTCAAAAACTAAATGATAAAGGTTTTTAAATGCCTAGTATTTAATAGAAGCTCAATGTTAATATATGATTTTATTTATTTATTTATTTATTTATTTATTTATTTATTTATTGTGAGAGAGAGAGTGCAGGTTGGGGAGAAGGGTAGAGGAAGAGAGAGAGAGAGAATCTTGAGGCTCCTTGCCCATCATGGAGCCTGACGTGGGGCACGATCTCACCATCGTGAATGAGATCATGACCTGATCCTAAATCAGGAGTCGGATGCCTAACCAACTGAGCCACACAGGTGCCACAGCCAGCCAGGTGCCACCCAGGCATACGTTAAAATAATATATGATTTTAAATGGACACATTCGAAAAATATTATGATGGAAGAAACAAATCAATGCCAGTGGGCTGAATACAGGAGATGAAAAAGAAAGACATTCAAAGATGAGAAGGTGTCTAGCCCATTGACACATATTTCTCTACTTTATGGACCATGGGACACTTTTTTTCCATGAGGAATCTGCGAGGACACTAGTTAGAGAAGTGTGAACGTGGTACCTCTGTTTGGGAGATCACCAAGCACAGCTTCACATTCAAGGTTCCGGTCAGGCGCTCCTGCAAATACATTTGTCAACATTTAATCTAAAAGCTTCCCCAAACTATTTGAGAAAGGAACATGCTTCTTATTTTATTAACTATGCATATACCATGGAACTAGTGTTTTGCAAAACAGACTATGGGAGACACAGGTTTAGAGTTTGATCCTGTGCTTTGTTCTGGGTTTTCAGCTTGTTCTAAGGGAGATTCAGAGTGACTAACCATAGGGCGATCCCCGAAGATTGCTCTGGAACCTCTCCGAAGGGCAGGTCAGTAACCCGCCATTTCCTTTTGTTCTGTGGCAAGTCTTCATCGGGCCCGCCCCACAACAGGTTCTATATCTTCAGCACGTGTCCTTCTGGATTTCTTTAAGATTCTAGTCGAAAATAAAACACCGGGAATCTCAAAGTTTGCTTCTTTGTGGGGACTTTTTTTTTTACCTCGAGCTTTCCCTCCGTTATCTGAAAGTTATAAAGGTTAACAATGTAACCTGCTTTTCCCTCACGAATTAATATACCTAAATATATTTCTATGTCAACAATATAGTTTTACACCATCATGTTTATGGAATAATTAATATTCCAGTGAGTTAATAAACTATAATTCCTTACAGAAATTTGCAAAACTAACTATTTAGGTTGTTACTATAAACGATACTAAAATGAACATCTGGGAACTAAGTCTTTTATGTTTGCCAATGATTTTTTTTTTTAATCAGCCTCAAAAACACTATAAAAATTTACAGTTCCACACATTATTCACATTTCCAAGCACCATTCTCTCTTGGAGAGAATGACACAAGAAGATTAGTCTCCACACTTATGACCAAAGAAGGAGAAGGGATGGGACATTTCCTTCTCCAGAGCTGTGTTTGTCATGTATATTTAAGGTACGCTGGAGCCGGTATCCTTGGGGATGGTGATACCGAATGGCCAAAAGGTTGTCATCAAAACCTCCCAGCTTGCTTTCAAAGCACTTTCATATCTTCATTCACTAACTCTTGTCTTCCATTCCCATGTATAGTTCTAGTTGTTTATTTTTGTACCTGGAAAGTGTTTGGAGACAAGGTTATTTTAACCTATCATGATGTATTTCTGTGATATCAAATTGCCAAATCATGACATACTTAATTTTTAAAAGTATTAGTTCTAGCAACAGTGAATCTTGACACTGGTATATTGAGAAATTAAGCCAACTCAGAAACCACGGAGTAGTCTCACTTGCCAAATTTTGTTCTGATCTATGGAATAGAATTTAGGCATTAATAATAAGTAATATAAACTAGGCACTTAAAATATGCCAGGCACTGTTTGAGCACTTTGTATGCATTCTCTTCTGTCATTCTCTCAACGAACCCGTGAGATCAGCACCATTGTATCATCATCCCCATTTTATGAATTAGGTAACCAAGGAGTAATGAGGTTAAATAACGTGCCTTAAATCAGGCACTACTAACAGTGGCAGCGATGAGACTCCAATTTTGGTTTTTTGCTCATCTTATTCCCTTCCTTCACCTTCTTTCTGAAGAGACTGATCAAAAAAACTATCAGGTGAGGTAGGCCGATGTGTGTCCCCCAGCCCCCATCTGGAGGAGCCTCAAAGTAGATTATCAGAATCTGAGAAGGGTTTGGGGGTGCCCATAGAGCTGAGTTGGGCCACTCTTCTGCTCCTCAAGGAAACAACTGAAGTCACTGAATGGCATTCATTGGAACATGGGCTGGGCCAGAGGGTCCAAGATAGCTGGACTCCCCTCTCTGGTCCCTTGGGGGTGTGGAGGGTGCCTGGAAGACTGGGTTCAGCTAGGACTAGCAACAGAAGTGTCTACATAAGCCTCTCGAGCTGGGCAGTTACAGGACAGTCAGACATGGCAGCTGGGTTTCCCCACAGTGCATATCCCTAGAACATGAGGAAGAATCTGAATGGTCTTTTATGACCCAGCCTTAAGAGTCCTCTAGGTGTCAGTTCTGTTGTATTTTGTTTGAAGCAGCCATGAGCCCACTCGGATCCAAGGGGGAGGACGGAGACACCACTTCTCAATGGGAGCAATGTCACAAACTTGCAGGCTGTTTTGTAAAATGTCACATCCCGTAACTGATCTCGCTGCTTTCATTCCTGCCTCTCAACAATTTATTCACCACACAGCAGCGTTTTAAAATGTGAATCATGTCATGTTACTTCCTGTTTCTACCTTCTCAGTTGATAATAGCGTTCAATTGCCCTTCTCTCCAGCTCCTTCTGGTGCCTTGATCGGTGGGTTCCAACTCTTTCCTTTTCTCAAATGCACTGCTCTCTCTCTCTCGTCTCAGGACACTTGGCGTGCTGCTCCCAATGTCCGGGGTATGCAATACTCAGTTCCCCACTAGGCTAATTCTGATTCTTCAGATCCCGCTGAAAAGACATTTCCTCAGGTAGAACTTCCTGACCCTGTCTCTCCCTTCACCCCTTTCCCCCACCGCCCAGTCTAATTCAATTTCCCTCACTGTTCTCTTCCTACAACTCCTTCGTTTCCTCTGTATACACTCACCACAACTGTAACTGTGTATTTGCCTGCATACTTGCTTGTTGAATGTCTAGCTCCTTCCTTATATTGGAAGGCAGATTAGATTAGATTTGGGGCCAATGCTCTCAGCACCACCAGAAAAGCATCAGTTAGGGGAGGGCCTAACATAAACACAAATATTTATTTTAGAGGTGAAATTCATAGAACACAAAATCGATCATTTTAAAGTGACCATTCAATGGCGTTCAGTGCATCCACAGTTGTACAACCACCACCTCTATCTAGTTCCAAAACGTTTTCATCATCCCAAAGGAAATCTTGTACCCATTAGGCACTAGCTATTATTTTAGCCCTCTGTGCTAGCCTCTGGCAACTGCCAATCTAAATTCTCTTGCTAAGAATTGATCTGTTCTGAATATTCTGTATAACTGCAGTCATAAAACAGGTGACATTTTGTGTCGGGCTTCTTTGAACTTAGTGTAATTTTTTAAAGTTTATTTATTTATTTACTGAGAGAGAGAGGGAGGGAGAGGGAGAGAGAAGCCCAGGCAGGCTCCACACTGTCAGTTGGCTCTGGTGCGGGGCTCAATCTTGCAAACCGTGTGATCATGACCTGAGCTGAAATCAAGAGTCATATGTTTAACTGACTGAGCTCAGGCCCCCTTGGTGTAATGTTTTCAAGGTTTGTCTGTGCTATAGCATGTATCAGTATTTCACTCTTCTTTATGGCTTAAATATATATCAGATATACATCAGAGACATGGGTCTTCAGTTGTTTCTGGTGGTGTCTTCATCTGGCTTTGATACCAGGAAAAGACTGGCCTCATAAAATGAGTTGGGAAGTGTTCCTTCATCGTCTACTTTTTGCAAGAGTTTGAGGACTGGTGTTAATCCTTTAAATGATTGATAGAATTCACCAGTGAAGCCATCTGGTCCTGGACTTTTCTTTATTGGGAGTTTTGTTTTTGTTTTTGTTTTTTTTAATTAAAGATTCAATCCCTGGGGTGCCTGGGTGGCTCAGGTGGTTGAGCGACCGACTTGAGCTCAGGTCATGATCTTACAGTTCCTGAGTTTGAGCCCTGCATCGGGCTCTGTGCTGACAGCTCGGAGCCTGGAGCCTGCTTCGGATTCTGTGTCTCTCTCCCTCTCTCTGTCCCAACTCACTTGCATTCTGTCTCTCAAAAATAAATAAACATTAAAAAATTTTTTAAAAAAATATTCAATCCCTTTACTTATAACAGGTCTATTGAGATTTTTCTCTTTTTGAGTCAGCTTTGATAATTTGTGTATTTCTAAGAATTTCTCCATGTCATCTAAGTTATCAAATTGTTGGCACACAATTCTTCATAGTATTCTCTTGAATACCTTTATTTCTGTAAGTTTGGTAGTAATGTCTCCACTTCCATTGCTGATTTTAGTTAATTTATGTATCCTGCTTTTCTTAGCTTAGCTAAAAGTTTGTCAATTTAGTGATCTCTCCAAGTAATTTCCCAAATTGATTAAATATATCTACAAACCCATGAAGCTCAACGAACTCAAGAATTATGAGTTCACGTAATGCCTGGCTGGCTCACTTGGTGGAGTGTGCAACTCTTGATCTTGGGGTTGTGTGCTTGAGCCCTATGTTGGGTGTAGAGATTACTTAAAAATCAAATCTTAAAAAAAAGAAAAAGAATTATGAGTTCACAAAGAGACCTACACTCAGTAGAATCTCACAGTTTGGTATGAAGGCTCATTTTCTCAATATGTCATCTCATCTTCTATGTCTCTGAGCCCAGAACCAATCTGGTTCAATTTCTGCAGAAGGCAAATCTCTCCTAATTGGGGCGGAAGGGTGTCTGCCAGGCTTCTCAGGGTAGGGAATGGTATTTAGGGATCTAATAGCTCCTCTTAAAGACATCAGCCAGTCTTCCCATTTTCACCTCCCGTCAGCACTGCAGCCTTCAGTGAGGCATCCCGTTCTAAGCCTTTTCCAAGTTCGTCAGCACTGCAGCCTTCAGTGAGGCATCCCGTTCTAAGCCTTTTCCAAGTTCTGGCAGGAAACTGACTGGTTCCTGACTTTTTATCATTGCAAGAGTAAGTTCCAGTTACCGCCTGCCTATGACTTTCCAAAATGATCACTTCCCTTTCATGCTATTGTATCCTCTTACATTCTCCTTCTGGATTTATTTTTGCTTCTTGTTAATATACTCGTACAGCTTTGGGAAGAACCAGAGATAAAGTCGTTTCTCATTTCATCTTTGGATCTATCTGAAATTGAGATCATCCTCATTTTGTAGATGATGAAACTGAGGCTCAGAGAGTTTAGGAAACTTGTCCAAAACAAAGATAGCAAATGGTGGAGCCCAGTTTCAGTGGTCTTTAGACTACCTTATATAGCTTCACTAAAGCATAGACACAGTTTGCTCCAATGCCATCTGGCTTCAGCAAGTGTCTCAAACAAGTGTTGTTTTAGAGTTCCCTATGTTGTCTGGAGTAAAACTCAACATTCAGTAAGTTTATCCTCCTAGTGCTCATACCCCAAGACTAGACAGCTTCATTATTTTTACCTTCACTTACACTCGATACTCCTAGTCACAGGAATTCTGTCAGGCAATTACCAGCAAAGGGTCAAAAGGCAGCGAAGAGGAAATCAATTGGTGGTGCCAGTGGCTGAGAGACATGTTAGGTAGTTGTGCAGAAAGAAAAAAAAAAAAAGGATTTACCTCTAAGGGCAAGGCAGAAGTGACCCAAGCCTAGCCAAGCTAAGTCCACAGAGAGAAGGGTTGAGAATTTACTTCTCCGTTGCACACAACAGCTAACACCAAAGAGTCCTTTGGAAAGAGGAACAGACCAGTTATCAGTTTGCCTCTCGGCTGCAAACGCATCTGCCGTTGCCTGCACCGTGGCGTGGGAGTTCGATTTTTTAACTGTTTCTGTTTTGCCAGCTGCCACGATATTAAGCTGTCAGTAAAGGGTGCCAGAGGGTGAAGTGGCTCCTCCGGTCGTGGTGTGCTCTTAGCAGGTCGCCGCAGGCTTCCCTGGCACCTACTGCCTGGAGCATGGGCAGCTTCCCTAGCTCTTGGCCCCACTGTAGGGTGATCGGCAGCGTCCAGCAGCCGGAGTCTCACCTGTCCCCCATCAGGCAGCTCAAGCAGTTTCATGGCTGAGTCCCTTCCACAAGACACCTTTCTAGGAGTAGCTTTCCCCAGCCCCCTGGAGACAGGATTTCGGGCAAGGGTTAGAGGGTGGATTTCCAGCAAGTTCCACCAATGCGGTCCCCCAGTGACTTCTGTGCCATCCAGTGAGCCATCAGTGTGCCCTCTCCAGAAGCTTGGGTGGGGGAGTTGGGCTCTTCTCACAGCCCTAGGGGTAGTGGCTGCTCCTTACATGTTATTCCTGTGGTTTTTAAAAATTTATTCTCTTCATTTTTACTAGGCAATCCCTCAATACTCTAATCCTATTATAATTAATGATTGTTATTAAAATTTCACATTCACATTACAGTACGGTTTCTCTTTCCTGATTTGACTCTGACGCAGGGAAACTCTGGTCTCTATGACCTTTATAGTTTTCCAATAGCACTTCTTGGTATAATGAACTGATTTAAAATTTTAAAAATGAATCTCTATGGGCAAATGTTTAGCTATGAGGAAAATATTGACAGTAAAAATAATTTCTAATATATCATATTCGACAACCAAGAAATATATTCCATGCTTATGCATAGAGACATGAAGGCTCGCTCTGTTGACTTTGGGCTTTAAACATCTCACAGCACAGGAACGGCAAAAACATTTCACCTTTAATGCCAACTCTGATTCATTGTAGGGTTTTTCTGTGTGGAGAAGAATTTTAAGGCCAGCAAAGCACTTATCAGTTTGTGATATCTGCCACAGGTAACAGAGAGGACATGGTGGAAAAGCATGGTTATTTGCCAGCTGTTACCTACCCATGTTTACAGATGAGTAAACTGAGGCATAGACAATTGAAGTGACTTGGCCAAAGCAGAACTATACAGTGCAAAGGCTGGGACTAACTTCATATTTATGATTTCCAGGCCACGGCTCTTTGTCTGTTGCTACTCTACGTGATGATGGTGTTTTGAGGAAGTCGGGTAAGAAGCCCAAGCAAGTTTAAGATAAGGCTGCTTAGGGGCACCTGGGTGGCTCATTCGGTTAAGCATCCGACTTTGGCTCAGGTCACGATCTCACGGTCCGTGAGTTCGAGTCCCGCGTCGGGCTCTGGGCTGATGGCTCGGAGCCTGGAGCCTGCTTCTGATTCTGTGTCTCTTTCTCTCTCTGCCCCTCCCCCATTCATGCTCTGTCTCTCTCTGTCTCAAAAATAAAAACGTTAAAAAAAAACCAAATTAAAAAAAAAAAAAAAAGATAAGGCTGCTTACCTTACATAACCATTAGGGTCCAGCATGCGTATATGGGAAATCAGATTTATGCCCACCATGGTCATACATCGATCTGAAGTAAATGAGCTTATAGAGTTTTCTGCTTAACTCTAGAAATAGGATGATAAAAGAGCTTTACTATGTGCTTAAAGATTTATGTTAATTTGATTTTAAAACAGATTTTGAAAGGGTATTCACCATTTAAGGGAATAGCATAGAAACTATACCTAAGTTTATTACATATAAACATTAAACTACACAAATAAATGCGTCTGAAAAGAGTATCTCCTTTCAGTGCACCAAAAAGAAGTTTCTTTTGCATTTGGCTGATAGGGAGCATAATAGCCAATAATGGTTTGGACTGTGGATCATAGAGAAAATCTTTTCCTGAAAAATACTGTATGTCCACTGCAGGCAGATCCTATGGAAATGAGAAATCCAGCCCAGTTAGAAGAGTCTAACTTCTGAAATGCTGAGGAGATCAGTGCTCCCATTCTTGCATCTGGAAGGCTCGTACCCACCCCTGGAGCACAGGAGCGTGCCCTCAAGCATGTCGATCTCACCTGAAATCTGGTCAAAGGCAACAAAGTTGAAACTTTCCTGCTATCCTGCAGAATAATGAGATTTTTCAAGTGCTTTTCCCATTGAAAGATATAGTACAAGTGCAGGTGAAAAAGGCAAAAGGAGAAATTCTTGTCCCTTCAAATCAAACATTCAGCTTATTGGTTGCCCGACCATGACGACCTTTTGTTGGTATCTGTTAAGCAGACGCAATTGTGATAATGTTTTCTCTTTTAACTTAGGAATGCCTGTCTATACTTGCCTGTTCATTGAAGTTTTACCTGTACATCAGCCTAGTGAGTATAGACCGCATGACTGGAGGTCACCCTTGAAATGCTGATTTCTGAAGAAACAAAAAAAAGTAATTTGTTGGATGATACACAAGAGAAGCTGGAAGCGTCACAACCCAAAGGGATTAGTTTTAGATTTCAATCATAACTGTTAAACTCACCCCTACACACATACCACTTGTCTCAAGGTGAGCCCGCCAAATTTTTTTTTTACACCAGTTCAGAGCTCTATCAATAACACAATCTAACTGGGGCGCCTGGGTGGCTCAGTCAGTTGAGCGTCTGACTTCGGCCCAGGTCATAAACTGCTAGTTTGTGACTTGGAGCCTCACATCAGGCTTGCTGCTCTCAGCGCAGAGCCCGCTTCGGATCCTCTGTCATCTCTCTCTTTGTCCCTCCCTCCCTTGAGCTCTCTCAAAAACAAAAAGTATTTAAAAAAAAAAAAAAACAGAATCTAAGCAAGGAATATGTTCTCCCTTGTCATTTATTCCACTAGAAAAGAATTTATTAATAATCCTAATCATGACTCTGTGAAGTGCCAAAGATCAAAGAGGTTAGGTACGTAGCTTAATGACAGAAGTTGTGGAGCAAGAATCCAACGCCCCTGCATATTACCTTCACTGTGCTAAGCTACATATCCTAAAAATAAATTACAATTCTCCTGTTTAACTGTATATATTAAATGATTACACCTCCCAGCAAAAATAGAAAATTCTTCTTCTTCTCACATTAATTTATATTCTACTTTTTACTAGAAAAGTCTCAATTTATTACCAGATACACTCTATTTTATTTTATGGATATAAACTCAGGAATTAGTGTTATAATTGTTTTACCTACAGAAAATCCCAACTAAGTACACCAAATTGTAGCTTAATTCAAATAGTATTGAATCCAAGCCTGCATCCAAAAGAACCTGTTAGTGTTACTCTGCTTGTTAAATAGACCAAGTGACTACAGAAGAAAAATGCAGCTAGAAAAATATTTAAACAATGGAATATATGCCATCTTGTGGTGAGGTGGGGAAATTGCAGCAATCGTTGAGCAGCTCCTAAATACTGGAACACTCCTGAGCATTAGTTCTTCGCATTAATATTGCTACTCAAATGACTAGCCAATAACAATGTCTTATTTCGTCCACAATCCATTCACAACAATCTTCCCTGACAGATTATTCTCAAATTGCAACAGCATTAAGATCCTCCTAAATTTGCCAAATCTTACTAGATTGCTTGCTAAACTGAGTTCTCAAAAGATTGCTTCTCTAACCTCCATGACCTAGTAGTTTTAGTAGACACCAAATTGCAACAAAAGGCTCAAATGCAATCCATGTGACGTCTGAAGAACACATGAAGCTTTCAGGCTTTCTCCCTGAAATCATTTTGGCCCCATCTATTACCCTTTACCTGACATGTTAACAAAACCAATGGCAGCAAACACTTACTGATCGCTGTATTTTCTTTCTTCTTTTTTTTTTTTAAATAGTAATCTCTACACCCACCATGGGGCTTGAACTCCTAGCCTTGAGATCAAGTCACATACTCTACCGAATGAGCCAGCCAGACCCCCCTAACAATAGCAGCTAACACTTAACTGAACATTATTCAAACCTTGTGACAACCCTGTGAGGTAGGGATGGTTATCACCTTCCTCATTTTAAACTAAAAACGAATGGAAGCACAGAGAAGTTAGTAACGTACACAGGATTATGGTGAAGAAAAAGGGATCTTACACTATTGAAACGCATACTTGTGAGAGCACACAAATCGAAGTTTTCATTTAAACCTTGAAAACCCATGTCATTTATATCACAATAGAAATGCAAAATGTTATGAATCTCAGAGAACAGAGAAGCTTCAGCAATATTTTTACTGAAGGCAATGGAAGCAGATGCAAGTACATGACTTCAATGTAAGAACTCTGAAAACTCTATCGACAGGATGCTAGTAGCTTTGGTAGAAGGGCAGATTAGTTATATATCATTACGTTGTATTACCAATGCTGACTTGGAACAAGCATTCGCCCACGTCACGAAGAAATGTGAAAAACTAAGAACAAAGCAACATCTGGGGCGCCTGGGTGGCTCAGTCGCTGAAGCGTCCGACTTCGGCTCAGGTCATGATCTCACGGTTCGTGGGTTCGAGCCCCGCATCGGGCTCTGTGCTGACAGCTCCGAGCCTGGAGCCTGTTTCAGATTCTGTGTCTCCCTCTCTCTCTGCCCCTCCCCTGTTCATGCTCTGTCTCTGTCTCAAAAATAAATAAACGTTAAAAAAAATAAACATTAAAAAAAAAATTTTTTTTTAAAAGAAAAAAGCAACATCTTCATTAAAGGACCGTTGTTTCGTTTTGTTTTTCCCTGAGTTGAGGTCTTAGTTGTAAAGTGTCATTAAAAAAAAAAAACTAATGATAGTTGATAGCTACTTTACCCTGATCAGGACCACATGATTCTTCCAGATGGTTTATATCTCATCTTAGGCACTGGGGCTTTTAGCCACATGGCACATGTTCCTTCTCCTGGGAAAAAGTAAAACTAAGTCACTACTGTCACAACAAATGGACTGCAAGAATCTGAAAGTCATCTCAAGAATTTGAGACGTGGAAAAGGAAGCTGTAACGCTGTGCAAAATTCCTATCCCTTCGACCGGAAATTATCTTCTTGCATTTTTTAATTACTTTTGTGTAATGGTCCAACCTTCAAATCCCCATGGAAGCAGCCAATGCTCCAATGCTCCATTTCATTATCACCTTTCCTATTTTATTTCTTAACACACAAATAAGGTAGTATGTCATGTGATCCACATCTGCCTTTTTCCCCTTAATGGTAGCCCTTAAAGGTTTTTCCATATTCCTTATTTCCATATCTCATATTTGCTACGCCGTATTCTTTCATAACAATCATTCAACTCTGCCTCTACTGAACATTAAGTCATTTTTATCTTTTTTTCAAACACTGTTGCATAATGATCTCTGAAAGTCATCTGCACATCAAGTATGTTAAATTTTCCAAAAGTGGAATTTTGAATTAGATTGTCATTTTGTTAAATTAAGCTCAAGGTTATAGTGACTCACACACCCTACTACAATGACAATTTCCTCAAACTCTTGCCAACACTTTTCAAATTTATGATAGGCTTAAAAAAACCAGGCCAAAAAATATCTTTTTAATATGCATTTCAAAGTGGTTCAGGACCTTTTCATATTTAACAACTATGTGTATTTCTTTCCCAGTTAACTTCACATCCTTCATGCACTTTAGTCTTTCTCTACTAGCTTTAGATGTTAGCCTTTTGAACGGTGACAAGTTGTGGTCCTACAAACTCCCCCTGCCATGTCTTTTCCTCAACTTAGTTTTATTAGCCTGCAACTTCTTTCCCCCCTTAGTCAAATGTATCAATTGTTTCTTCTACGGTTTGGAGTCAGAATGATCTCTACTCCAATTATTTTCTTCTTAAAGTTTCTAGTACTTATGGGCTTCATTTCCCCTTTCCAACTTAAATTTTTCTGGTGGAAGGCATAAAACTTCTTCCATCTGACTATCCATTATCCCACCAAAGTAGTTAACTTTCTCTTCCCTCACCATCTCAAGTATTTTTATCCAGTATTAATTTCCAAATGTGTATTATTGATCTTGACATCCTGTTACATTGATCTTTCTCACTGTAAGACCAGAACTGTGATTTCTCTGCACTTTTATTTCTAGAAATTTTTAATTGTAAATGGGGTCTTTGTTCTTTCAGTAGTTCTGTCGTTTGGATGTTGTACCAAGTGACCTGGGCTGAATTTGTTTCATAACTCTCTTGAAGCTTCAACTATATATAAAATGAACTACACTTGCAACAGGGGTAAATCACAATATAAAAAGAACCAAGTTACAGAACACAAACATATTTCCTTACTCCTTTAATGAAGGACTGAGCTCTTTAATATCTAATGTCATACAGGCTTAGATGCTGACAGATTTGCAAGAGTAAAAATATGGGTAAAATATGCATGAACTTCAGACTAGTGGTTACTTCTAAAGAGTGGGAAAAGGGGAATTACATGGCAAAGTGTATAAAGTCTTCAAACTGTATAGAATCTACTTAAAGGGAAAAAAAAAACACTTGAAGCAAATATGGCAAAAGTGAAAACATGATAAATCTGAATGGATGCATGGCTGCTCATTACCTAAATCCAGGTGTTCCTGTGAACATCTGAAAGCAGGGGCTTACACAGAAACAAACATGTTTTATCTATCTTCTAGAATTTTAGGATTTTCATCTCAAAACCATCAGGTTAGGCCTGGCAAGGTGATTTCACTGGTTTTGACAGGTTCCTAAAATGTATTTTCTCTTGCACATCCTCAAGTACAAACTGCCCACATGCCTGCCTCCTACCACCAGAATGTAAGCGGTGCTGCGGGCATTCTTCCACCATTATGTTCAGTTGCATACCCGAAGCATTAAAATGAATATACTCGATAAATTGAAAGATGAACTAATTCTTTAAACGTTTATTTCCTTAGTTTGGAAACTTAGGTGTAAGAGTGGAACCTGGATGTTACGTAAATGCAGCTTAGACCAGGTTTTGTCTAAATAGGTTTTATTTTAGACAGACTTAATATGAATACAGGAAAATTCTGGTCAGACACAACCATACAATTCCTTGTCTACTTGGTACATAGTGGGGGTTGGCAACAAAGTCACATATTGCTAGTATGGAAGACCGTTTCCTTCTCTGATTATGGTTTTCTTCCAATTCAGAATTTTCATTTTTTCCAATTTTTGGGAATCTTTGGTTCAGCTCAAATATAATTCCTGGATCTTAGTCGCATAGCTTATATTATTAATTCAGAGATAAATTATTACAATGAGATGTCAATCTTCACTGACACTGACTGGCCAAAGTATAAAAACCAAGATGGTAGAACTCCTAGAGCATTAATAAATATTTACTGTAAAATACTCTTTCTTGAATAGTAAATGGATGTCCTTGAAGCTGTTATCAGTTCCTCTAGTGTATTCTAATTGTACAGAAAGTCATGTTATTTGCCTCTGAAAAAAGATTTCATGTAAGAAACAGACAAAAGGCAATCCAAGTACAATTTTTTAATAAAGATAATTACAAAAGATGGAAAAATCAGCTCAGAAAGGCCAATTACTTCTTTAATAGATCAGTTTTTTGACATAATAACTCACATCAATTTTAAATACTATCACATAAAGCATGGTGGAGAAAGAAATTTTGCTTCATAATTAGAAAACTCACAATAAAACTTGCCAAGAAAAACAAAAACAAAAAAAGCCATTTTGAAAATAAATACAGTCCATGCCAAAGTAGTATAAAATGAAGCCAAGTCTTCAAAAAGAAAAAATTTTTCTTCCCGATATTTTCTCACTCTTTTATGGTTTCTGAAATTGGTGAGACACTCAAATTCAAGGGTTGCTGAGCTGTTCTGATTTGGCTCTGTTAAAAGAGGCAACATAAAATATTAAAGTCCTGGAGGGTCATGCCAAGAAACACACACTGATAATGCCTTGAGTCAATTTTTAGAGTACTGACTACCTTAATCTTTCCAGTGATTTTACAATCTATTCAAGTTATCCTATAAAGGCTAGCACAAAATTACATGTGGTCAAATGTATGCTTTCTGATGATAAACACCTCAATTATGATTTTGCCAAACATAACTAAATTATGAATCATGTTATACCAGCCCAGTGTTTAATTTACCCATCTCGGGATGCCTGGGTGGCTCAGTCGGTTAAGTGTCCGACTTCTCAGGTCATGATCTCACAGTTCGTGGAGTTCAAGCCCTGTGTTGGGCTCTGTGCTGACAGCTCAGAGCCTGGAGCCTGCTTCAGATTCTGTGTCTTCCTCTCTCTGCCCCTCCCCAGCTTGCTCTCTGTCTCTTGGTCTCTCTCAAAAATAAATAAACATTAAAAAAATTTTAAATTTACCCATCTGCCAACACCACACACACACACACACACACACACACACACACAAAAAGTAATCATGTATACAGAAATAAGAGCACCATGAAAAGATCACATAAAGTTAATAGCAAAAGGTCTCAGATACATTACGTACAATACAAACTGATTTAACGTTCAGTTACACAACGTTACTAGTCTTCACCATTTTTTAAGGCAAGCTACATAAGTAAAAAAGAAACAGATAACACATACACTGATAGTTAGACAGCATATATTATCTTGTGCACCACCAATACAGAGTAAAATTTAGAACACCTCATTCAACTTACTGATGCTCTCAGTCAAGTTCGGTCCAGCACTTCTCAAAAGAATACACACATAACACACCTAAAGTAAATGTATTTATTATTTTTATAGTATATAGAAATTATTAGATAAAAAACACAATTTACCCTTTGGTATCTGTTTTTTCACCACTACTGTCCTTGGATTTATCTTCTTCCTTAACGTCTAAAAACAAAAATTGGGAAGAGATTAAAACTTACTTTAAAATATAAAATGTATACCTTACTTAAAATATAAAACGCTGTCTTAGGGGCACCTGGGTGGCTCAGCTGTTTTAGTGTTCAACTTTGGCTCAGGTCATGTCTCAGTTTGAGATCCCACATCGGGCTTGCTGCAGTCAAGACTGTCCGTGCAGAGCCAACTTCGGATCCTCTGTCTCCTCTCTCTTCCCCTCCCTCACTTGGGCTCTCCCCCAAAATAAACAAATATTAAAAAAAAAAAAAAAAAAAAAAAAGCGCTGTCCTATACAATTTTACTATTCATGAATTCAATAACTATACAAGCTTTGTTAGGTGCTGTGCTAAATGAGAGAGGTTCAAGGAGTTAATGTCACATAGACCCTGCCCTCTGAAGTTGTTTTCCTTGCACCACAGTATTACAGCTGAGATATGCACTGTGGAGAAGTTCAGCCTACAGACATGAGCACAGCAGCACTGAGGGAGGTTGGGAAAAACTACCACAAAGAAGTGACCTTTGAGAGATGCCCTCAGAATTAAAGAAGATGTGGCACTTGGCAATGAGAAAGAATGAAATCCTGTCATTTGCAACAACGTGGATGGAACTAAAAGGCATTACGCTGAGTGAAATAAGTCAGAGAAGGACAGATATCATATGTTTTCACTCATATGTGGATCTTGAGAAACTTAACAGAAGACCCTGGGGGAAGGGAAGGGGGAAAAATAGTTACAAACAGAGAGGGAGGGAAGCAAACCACAGGAGACTCTTAAATACAGAGAACAAACTGAGGGTGGATGGGGGGTGGGGGAGAAGGGAAAATGGGTGATGGGCATTGAGGGCACTTGTTGGGATGAGCTCTGGGTGTTGTATGTAAGCCAATTTGATAATAAATTATATTCATACAATAAAATAAAATGAAAGAAAAGAAAATCTTTAAAAAAAGAATAGAAAACCATCCCATTATATAGCAGTACATACAGATCTTCCTCATTCTTTTTCTTTTTTTTCCATTAAATTTACTTATTTATTTTGAGGGAGAGAGAGAAAGAGCACATGAGCAGGGGAGGGGCAGAGAGAAAGAGAGAGGGAGAATCCCATGCAGGCTCCACGCTGTCAGCACAGAGCCTAATGTGGGATTCGAACCATGGGATCATGACCTGAGCCGAAATCAAGAGTTGGACGCTTAACCGACTGAGCCACCCAGGCGCCCCAGATCTTCCTCATTCTTATGTATCATAATCCATTTACCGGGTCCTATGTTAGTCAATATTTGCTTTTTCCAAGTATTTTGCTTTATTAATAATTTCGTAATAAATAACCTTGTATAGATAAAAAAGAGAGAGAGAGAGAGATGTCTTAAGAATGAATAGCTTTTGGGTGGGAAAAGGGATGAAGTATCTTGAACGGAGGGAAACCTTAAAAGGACTTTGAGGAAAGGTGGAATTAGCAGGTTTAGAAGGAAGAAATGAAAGACCACTGGGACTGAAGTATTCGGAGAAGAGAGAATCAGGTAAGATAAACCCAAGACACAACAGAGGCTAAATCTTACTGCTTATTCACTTTAACTCTCACTGTGTAAGTACTGAAACTCAACCATTTTAATAAAAATCAATAAAATAGTAACATTATCACTACAAACTCCAGATTACTAAAACAAATTAGCCTAAATGTGAATTTCTTCTTTAAAGAAGCATATGAGCCAAAGTTGTGACGTAATGACCTAATAATAAAGATACAGCGATTATACACAGCATCACTAAGCATTCTACATACACATTTCAGGAAACTGGTCTGCCTTACAATACAAACATGTGTGTGACAATAAGGATGACATTTCTTTCAACTTCTGGCTTAATTTTAGATATGTAAACTTAATTCAAATTGCTAAAATGGAACTGGGAAAGGGAGGAGGAAAAAGAAATGGCCCCCACTTTAGAGGTTTTGATTATAGATTTTTAAAAATGTTTTCTATGGTAATATTTCTTTATGTGTAGGACAAGGGATTTTAACAATTGGAAGGTCTTACAAGAAGAGCCCCACCACGAAAGAATTTTTTTTAAAGTTATCATTATCAGCAACAAAAGTTTTGAGGAGCTAAATACTAAGTGATTAATCCACTACCAGGCTACTAAGCCAGAGCAAAAGGTACTCTCTTTTTAGCTAAAAAGGCAATTAAAGACAAGCAGCACCCTAGTAAATGTGTTCTCCCGTTTGGAAAACAAACAAAAAGCACAAAAAAGATAAAGATTTTAAAATGAGAAGAAACCTCAAAAATGACAAGAATATATACAGACAGTGAGAGAAATGAAAAATACTAGAACAATCCTACAACTAAAGCAAAGTCCTCCTTACCTCAAAACTAGATGGAATTTCTGGATGTCAATCAGTACATAAGAGCAGACTGGAGCCACCATTGTGATACATTGCAAAGTTAAAATTATAAAATGGTAGAGAATGGTAGCCTACAGAGGAGTGAATCATGAGTAAAAGAACAGAACTAAAAGTGTCAGATATGCTGTGGAATCCTAACCTCTCTAGTAAAAAAGAAAAAAGAACACGATAGCCAGCTTATTCATGTAACTTCGATATAATAGATAAAAGGAAAAGGATGTTGGCCCAGTATCTCTATCAGTTTTCCGCACGCTACAGGGTTAAAATTAACAGCCAGCTAAACTCATGCTCATCACCATTACTTGTATATAGGCATCAGGTATCCAATCAAGAAATGCACCAAGTGTTGAGAGTACAGATATTTAAGATCTGGTGTTCCCTAGCCTTGGGCAGCCCAATCTAGCAAGGAGATACATAAAATCCTGTAACGAGGCACTATAATACAATGTGTTAAACAAAACGACCAAGGTATGTGTAAGTGTTCTGGGAACTCAGATAAAAGATAACCAATTCTGGTAGTAAATTCACCACTTAGAGCATCATTTTGTCAAAAGACAAGCTACTAACAGCATTTTTAAAGTTAAAGCATTGAAGTATTATACCTCCTCTCCAACCCAGCTTCCAAATCCCTTCTCTTTCCTCAGTTTTTATGTTTTCATTCAACAACTTCTGAGCAAAGTCTATTCTCCTAGCTTTTTCACAACGGTGAAAAACTGGTCTGAAGATAATATGACTCTTCTTTTGTGTTTAATTCCCATCAAATAAACTTTAGGTAATTAAAGATTATCTTAGAATTTCAGTTCTGCCCACAGACTCCAAACGGACCTATAACCACTTGGTCTTCTCACCCAGTCTGTATCATCATAGTGTAATGTTTGCTATTTTATGCCTATGTCAGCAAGAGACAGTAGGTAATAAGGTTTTCTACATTATAGAGCAAATGTGATTAGTAACATCAGCAGAGCCCTAAATAAAAGATTTAAGAGCTAAGCACCATTTACATTGGGAAAAAAAAGTCATCTACCTAGCACACACACCTTTCTAATACTTACTTGTGTAATGGCCTTCAGGCTCTCATAAAAACTGCAGTGAAGCTCATTTTTAAAATTTAGACTTAAAACACCTTTACCAAAAAATAAACCTGACCTGCTTTTTTGTCCTCTGTTTCCTTCTTGTCTTCTTCAATTCTAGCTTTCTTGGCTCCTTTCTTATGATCAGCCACATTTCTACGACCTCCTTCTCCTTCATCCTCAGAGTCTGAGAATTCTTCATCACAAGCTATCCGTTTGTCAGATGCTCGAACTAATTATACAAAGATTTTAGATAGACAACATTAAAAATATCATTAATACCAAGTATGTTAGAATGTCTACACCACAACAGCATACTATTATGCTATTGCTCTAGCAATCAATAATAAATAGAATGAGAAGCTGGAAAGTCAAACAGAAGGTGCTTAATGTTATTCAACCCATTGTACTTTGGATAATTGGTATTACTAACTAATTCCCAAATATACATAATTAAATTTGACCACATATGTACAGTCACATGAACTGAAAACGTTGACACTCAAATCAGGCTTTAAGGCATATGAAAGTAAAACTATGGAAGATTAGCAATGGAAAAAAAGGCCAGTAATAATGGTGTGCTCAGGAAACATGACCCAAAGTGAAGTTCTCAGGCCATTAAACCTTCAGTTTGTAGTGATGTTTTTAACAAATCAGAAAAATGTAACAGAATTCACATCAAGGTATTATCTTACTAGAAATTCTCTTGTCTGGATCTTCTCCATCTTCATCTCCGCTGTCTTCATGAACAGCATCTTCTGGAATAGCTTGCATCTGGACGCCAGGTGCATGAGGTAACATGCGTAAATTTTCAAATAAGCGCTGTCTAAATTACATGTACAAATGTATTAGACAAAATTCATTTTCTTTCAAGTTCCTCTTAAATGTAACAGGAAACATTAAGCAAAAATTTCATCTTTATCTGACTTAACCTGTGAGTTAAATTAGTAACACATAAAAGCACTGATACTTCAGACTGTCATTAACCCATTCAATCCTCAAAATTTATAATGTAGGTACTATTGCATCCCCCATTTCACTGGTGAGAAAATACAAGCCTTCAAGGCAAATGAACCTGCCACATGTCACAAAACTAATGTGTGGCAAAGAAAGAGGACACAAACTCAGGCCTGTGTACTACAATAACCCTCTAAACACTTTGTTCTTAGAAATAAAACTTTATCAAAATGTTTTCAAAAATGAAAATTTCACTTTCATGTAAGGCAAGGAAGTATACAATTTAGAGAACCTTTGCGATTTAAAAATATTTAATAGAAAATGGAAATATTTTTGAGCTATGAGGTCCATACATTTTCATTATCTCAGGAAAAAAAAATCAGTAATCTTAAGGTTTCAATGCTTTTGAATACGACAAAGGAAGTATCTGATATATAAAGCTAAAGATGAAATGTTTATCAAACCAATTCGATGATTTCTTACTTTATCTTTTCCATATATTCGGGAGTATTCTGGTTTGTCATGTTTGAAGGACTAATATGCAGTTTGAAGTCCGGGCCAAAATACTCAAAGTAATCATTATATGGCAGTTCTATTAAAAACAATGAAATAAAGTGACATATTAAAAGTTCAGTTTTCACACAAATCCATGCACAAAATCCAGATTCAAGTTGTGAAATGTTCCCCAAGAAAATATATAAAAGTGAACACAAAGGGAATTTATTAAGTGACTATTCTATTTACATGGTTTTGGAATCTACTCTAATCATGCATCCATCCATCCATCCATTTGTATATATAAACAGTTCCAACCAATAAAGATATCATAATAAGAATACCTACCATTGGGAATCTCACAATCAAGGGCAACTGCAGTCTCGTATGTCCAACATCGAGCAACATTACGAATTGTGTATCCACCTCCCCCAAGCATCAGTAATGGTAAATTGAAAGTTTTTACAACTTCTACACATTTAGCATGACCTAAGACAAAGAAGATCTGAGTAACATACAAATCTAAATATTTTAGCAGTTTGAAAAGTTTTAAAAAGATAATAAATGCAAAGTTTTACTCAACCAAAATGGCTTTTCTAAGTATTTAAAAAATATGTAAAAATTTCAAGAAATCTCTAGTCTAAAATTTACTTTTCAATCATATACCTTTCACACAATGATTTTTAAAACACTGGCTACTTTAGCAAGTATCCCTGATAGAAAAGTCAAATATACAACTAAGATTAAAATATGAATATTTTTTATTAACATATGAAAAAGTTCTGTGATACGAAGATTCTATGTTCTTGTGAGGTTATGCGGGGTCGGGGGAAAGGTTACAATGAAACATACACAATCTACATTTTCCCTCTAGACTCATACAAATTATGGAAAGCTATATAACAAAGTTTAACTGTGGGTTATCTTCAGGTAGCAATACTATGGATAATTTTTTTTAACTATTCTAAGATTATAAAATTAGTATCTATCAGTATAAGAAATACTTCAAACTTCTATGTGTAGAAATTTGAGGAAAAAGTAAACCCAATATAAAAACAAAGTATTTCTTTGGATACATGTACCAGTTCAATAATCAATTATAAGTTAATTACCAGTAATTTCTTGATATATTACTTAGGTATACAAATCAATCTTTAAAGAAAAAAACCCTTCAATTGTAAAAGAAAACCATGCTTACTGGAGATTATCAGGAAAAATCAAAACAGTGCAAAGGAAAAGCTATCTAAAACACCATCATTCAAAGATAGTATTTGAAATATTTCTTTTTTTAAAGTTTACTTTATTGGGGGGAGGGAGAAAGAGAGTGCATGTGTAAGTGGGTGAGGGGCAGAGAGAGAGGGAGAAAGGTCTTCAGTAGGCTCCACACTGTTAGTACAGAACCTGACATCGGGCTTGATACCATGAACCGTGAGATCATGACCTGAGCTGAAACCAAGAGTCAGATGGATGCTTAACCAACTGAACCACCAGGTGCCCCTTAAACGTTTCCCTACAATTCTGAGTTAATAAGGTTTAATTAGTTTTTTCATGTAATTGTATATTGTGAGCATTTCTAATTAAGTGTTCTTCAATAGTTGCACCATATGATTCATAACCCAGTTTCTATTATCACTACTAGAAAAATGACTGTTTCTTGTAACAGATAAAAATGAATGGCAGAGATCACAATAGTAACAACATAAAGGAGGGTAGAAAGGAGATGGACAAGAGGGGACTAATAGACTTAAGAAATACAAATTGAAGTTGGCAGTGCAGAAAGCTTAGAATCAAGTTTAAGATTTGGGATTGCAAATATCCTTATGCTTTATACCAGGGAAATTGTAACAGTTGGCTGAAGTGTACATTAATTTAAGAGTAAAACACTATAGTTTATGATTATGAATGCTATTACTTTTCAGTATGAAGGCATTAAAGCATTTTCAAACAGCTAAGACAGGAAAATGGTCTGTTAATACCCATTTTGTGCTAATATTAGGTAGATCATTTTTAAAAGAACATGTCCATTTTGAGGCCAACATATGGTTATCAACACATTAAGTCCAACATATGAAACTATTATTTGGCCACTGCTGACCTACCAAGAAAAGGGGCAATCAAGTTTGTACGGTTCAACCTAATAAAAGCAAAATAGATTATACCATAATTCTAATGCTAACTGGTATAGAAGCAATCGTAACATTAAGTAAAATAGCCTTTAATATCTGGATTTAGTTATTTAATTCCACTTAAGCCAACAGTAATTCTGGAAAAGTTCTATTGAGAATTCTTCACATCTTACGAAGGAATTCAAAGCATCCATTAGTTACCTAAAAGTTCAAAAGGAAAACAACTACAAAATCATGTACAATAGTCATCATTATTGATCCCCATATAACAAATTTTAAGACCTTATTAAATAAAGTTTCAGATTTATTCTTAAACTCTAGAGTTAATTCCATGATGGTGATCTTTTACTTTGGTCTGGACTTCTATCACAAGTTAATTTCAACACTTGATCAAATTTAAATTTCTGGTGTAGTACTAATCTCCCACATCTTTTCTCATTTCTCAGAAAGCTACTTGAGAATGTGCGCCACCAAAATGAGACAAAAGTGAGGAAGAAGACCGAGGAAAGAGCAATAGGGGAGGGGAGGCACACAAGAGAAGCAAAGAGCTCTTTGTTCTACCATATCTATAGGGGATACTCAACCAAACAGTAACAGATCAGAAGGCTATTCTTCAAGAAGGTAAAAATGATGGAATATTTGATGCATCTGAACATTTGAAGCTATTTAGACACTGGCAGTTTAATAATGAGTAAAGAGAAAGCTAAGTAATTGAAAAACTGGGCAAGAAAAACAAGTTATGCAAAAAAGAAAAATCTGGTAACTGAAAAGTGCTTTAACGTTAATGACACTGTAAACACTGAATGCCACAACCAAAATTCTAGTATACATACCCAGATTTAAATTGTAAAAATGAAGACACTGGAAGAGTGTGTGCATGTATTGGGGACAAAGTGGTGAAAAAGAGCTAAATCCCTCTTCTTCCATGATAGGAAGTGAATACGCAAAGCTAAAATAGAAAGTAACAAAATTTGCATGTTATATTTCTAGAAAGATAAAAACCAGGGGTGCCTGGGTGGCTCAGTCGGTTGAGCGTCTTGACTCTTGACTTCGGCTCAGGGCACGATCTTGTTCATGGGATGGAGCCCCCTCGGGCTCTGTGTTGGGGGCACGGAGCCTGCTTGAGGTCCTCCCTCTCCCTCACTCCCTGCATCCCCCCTGTGCGCACACACACACGTGTGCCCTCTTTCTCTCTCAAAATACACATAAACTTAAAAGAAAAAATAAAAGATAAACACCAAAGAGAAGAACCAAAAACAATGAAAATGGCTGCTTTGGTTGAGACTGCGAGAAACTTTATAGACGTATTCACCACTGAATGTATCAACAAAAGAAAACCTAATTTACTGAAACAAGATTAATTATAGTTAATGCATACATACATTCAACAAAACCCATGAAAATTACAGAGCATGTAGCTCTGTGTAAAAATTGTAATGAAAACTAGTATGGGAAGTTCTTGGAAGAAAAAAAAATTCTCCTGGGACTATCATCCATTAAATTGCTTACCTTTGACTGTCAAATTGAAGCAACCAAGCCTATCACCAGATAGTGAGTCAGCACCGCACTGTAGCACCACAGCACTAGGTTGATACATTTCCATCACTTTTGAGATAATCTATGTACAAGATAATCAAAGTTATTATCTCTAAAAATACTTTTAAAATTCCATTTTGATTTTATGTTTTTTTTAAAGATTTTATTAAGTATACCCATCATGGGGCTCGAACTCATAACTCCAAGATCAAGAGTTACAGGCCCTAACTGTGCCAGCAAGGTGCCTTTCCATTTTGATTTTGAAATAGTAATACTTACAGGCTTAAAAATCTGCCCATAGGACTCATCATCTATACCATCTCTCATTGGAAAATTGACAGCATAGTATTTGCCTTTTCCAGCACCAATATCCTAAAATAAAATACATAATTAAACAGGTCTTAGGGAGTATTTCATAGTGAAAATATTTGACATGTTTATTAAAATAGTTTTCTGCAAGATTGTAAAAACAGGTAACAATATCCAATTCTGAATTCAGCTTTTAGGTTAAGAAAGGAAATAATACAGAAGAAGTACATATTCCAATATTAATGGATTGCATTATTAGGCTGAAAAGAATGAGTTCCAATTAATCTGAAATGGTTATCTTGGGAGAACAGAAATTGAACATAAACAATTAAAGGCAGTATTACATGAGACCAAGAAATTAATCATCAACAGAATATGTAAGACAACATTATGAATAAAGCTACAGAAAATAAATATTCTGAGCAGAAAAACCCTGTAGAACAATTGTCTCTATAATGCAGAATCCTCCTTGTGGCTCATAATCTGGTGTAAGTTTATTTATGATGAAAGATAAGCCCTGACTGTCCTGATGTCTTGACAACTGCAGACTAAAGCACCAAAATCTGCTCTTTAATTGTGCTTGAAGTAAATGTTTCTACTTGTTGAATAAATACCACTCTAGGCATTAATACCTTCCAAATGAAGCAAAAGAAACAGAGAGCTGGGTTCAGCAATGTAGACACACTTAGGATACACACACACACACACACAACATATACTTATTTGTATAAATAAGTATTTGAAATACTTATTTCACGCATAGATGCGTGAGTGTAAATGTACCTCTGCACGTGCACACATATATGTTCCTTGAAGAAACGGTACAGTATAAAAATTGCTACAAAACAGTTCTTTACCTGCCACACCAAAGGATTAGGGGTGACTGATACTCAGGTGTTTTAAATTATGATTCAATATACTTGAATCCTTAGGATTACTAACACTTGTATGTAAATTCTCCCCTGATCTCTCATATAATAATCTGAGCTTGATTCATTTTAAAAAAGCATAGTTTATCCTTCAATATTAGTTATTATGAGCCAACTTCCAACGAAGACAAGTGGGATTACACATCTCCTCCCAACCAAATTTTTCTTAAGAAATCTAAATGTTTATACGTAACTAAATGCAAACCATACAGATGTGGATAAACTAAAAGCACTGTGAATTCTTAAACTCCTTCATTAAAAACCAAATTCCTGGAATATATCTTGACACTGAGATTTCAGAATACAGAAAGGTGGTCAGCACTTCTCACTCCAGCCAAAGGCTGGCAACTCAGAGCTGCTCCCCTTGTAGCACCAGGCTATATCCCTTCCATTTCTAATTCCTCAACTACTACTGTATCATACCCCTTTTTCTTCCACTTATGCTCCCGATCCAATAAATGCATACAATTTTGAACAATGATCAACGCTCAAAGTATCCTTCTTTTCTAATTTAGAATAAATTGTCACGAAGGAAAAGGAATGTTTATCAAATTAACATCTAAAGATACACACAAGTTTTATGAAACTCCAAATATAACTACATGTATGATTGATCTTGAGTTCCTTGCAAAATTTTGGGGATACCTTTTATAATAACCAAAGGGAAAAAATATTATGAGGCTATTTCATATAGTGTGTGCAAAATCTTAAGTGAGTAGAAGATATTCAGTCATCCTGAAATCTTTTAAAAACATTCATTCTCCAATATTTTCCACCAACTTCAAACAATCATAAGAATACTGTCAGAAATTAAAACACAGGCTGACTTTTGACATTTCTGAGATTAATTAGGACCATACTGAAAAGAGACTAATTTTTTTAAACTTAAAATTAGCAAGGCTTTTGCTGAATTTCTAGTGCAATGGTTGTAGGCAAAGGAATTCTAGTGATTTAGAGCAGTGCCTCTCAAACTTTAATGCACAGAATCTGAGTTTCTGAGGCCTGACAATATGTTCCCAGGAGACACTGATACTGCCAGTTTAAGGGTCATACTCTGAGAATCACTAGTATGTAAGTTAAGACCAAGTGAGGAAAGGAAAGACACTGAATGAGCTAACAGGCAAGAAAGTGAAAATGTAAATTTTCAATTTTAAAAGCCACATAATTTAAACAGAAATAAACCACTGACGCTCTACCTATTTATAAGAAAGATTTCACCATCACAACTCTTACTGAAAGAGCACCACCTTGTGGTCAAATAAAGAAAACTCACATATTTGAAAAACATGGTTGCTAAAATAAACTCCATACCACAGATATGAAAAATAATCTTAATAAAATAATTTAGAACTAATGTTGAATGCCATGCTAAGAGAAATTTCCTATATAATCCAGGCTGAATTAAAAACAGCTATTTAAATTTTTTAATAAATTTCAACATGCATATAGTTTGGTTTAAGAAAAACTAGTGTAGAAAAAGAAAAAAAAAAACTTCAGGAACTTTATAGAAACAAGATTTGACCACTGGTTTTTACATTCATTAAAGACCACCAAATGGAAGAAGATAACAGAAATATAAAAGAAATAGTTGCATTTAATTTAACAGGCAGGCGGGATAAGCTATGGTATTCTTTCCCCAAAAGAAAAAGAGATTAAAATTAGACCTATTAAATCAAGACTAACTATAAAAAGAACAGTACAAGAATCTAAAAAAGATTTTATTGTTTTCTTATTTTCTTCCACCAGTCTTTACAATCAAAGACAATGTTGACTACTATCAAGTAGGTTTTGAAGATTCAAATGAACAGCAATCAAGAAGACTGCTTAGTGCTTCAGGGATGTTCAAAAACAATTATTCAATCAAAGAAAGTGACCGAGCCAAAGGAAGTCCTCTCAGAATTTTTGTATAGTCAACGAAAGTGAATTCTAGCATATGTTAGATAACATATAAAAAAAGACTATTCTGCACACAAATTTCAAATTAATGACTCAAGAACAATATTAGTTTAGATATATAATTATTAGCTTCCTCAGTTTTCCTAATATTTATCTCGTAATTATTTATTCAGACCATATTCAGTCTTACCCGCAAATCTCCTGTTCCGGGAAAGTATTCCCCATACTTATGGAATGATACAGTCATTACACGATCTGTGGTATAAAAAGCTTCTTCGACACCATCACCATGATGGATATCAATATCAATATATAAGACTCTTTGATGATACCTGAAAACAAAGCCGTAAGTTTTCAAAGGGTTTTAAGATGGGGAAGAACCACCATGGGTTCAGAAAACCTATTTTTGAGCTCTTGCATTCCAGAATGTTTAATCCCTTTTCTTACCTTACTTCCAGCTTAAGAGACCATTCATACACCTGAAATTATAAGTTTGAGCCTTAGATCCTTAAATCTTCTCTTTAGCCCCAATCTAGGTAAGAAAATGTATTTACTCTCTGTGAAATCTGTCCTATTCTACAGGTTTTAAAAACATAGCACATGTTCCTATATATTAACAACTGAAGATTATACCATACTTAGAACTGTTACTTTAAAACATCTCTCTAGTACGTTTTCAGGGTTATACAACAGTGGTTAGCAATCTATGGTTCATAGTCCGAATTTGGCCAATGGGATCTTTTTTAAAGCTTTAATGTAAGAATAATTTTTACATTTTTAAATGGCTGAAAAATAAAATTAAAACAGGAATAGTTCAGGATATGTGACAATTAAGTGAAATTCAAATTTCAATGTCCATAAATAAAGTGTTACTGAAACACGTTTATTTGTTTACATATTGTCCACGGCTTCTTTTGTGCTTCAACTGCAGAGTAGAGCAGTTGTGACAGAAACCACATTCGGTACTCTCGTCACTTCACAGTGCGGATTGGAGCACTGCAAATTGCAGCGATACAGTTATAACTTGAATGCATTTTAAGAGCCATGTGTATCATCATAATGTGACATCTTATTACTAGCACGCACCCAGGTCAAAACAAGAGAAAAGGAAAGTGAACTCTGAATGTCATCCTTTTATGGCACTGTAACCTGAGGATTATTCTGTTACTGAGTTTAATGGCAGCACTGTATTTATTACATGACGATACCACAGCTATGTTAAAAGAAAATAATGTAAACTGACATTATCAAACTAAGCACTCTCAGGAACAGTCTCAACTCACAGGAAAGCACCATTCAGCAAAGTTATGAAATAAAAGTAGAATGTCTCATCATAGCAGAATCTCTTCACAAAAATAATAAAGCTGTGAGCAAAGCAAGTTTCTAAGTGGTTCATAAGTGGCTTATCAACTGTCAACTAATTAAATGTTTGATCACATCAGTTAAAGAAATATGTCTAGACAAATTAAGTTAAACTTGTTTAAGAATATAAGCATGTGGGGGGCGCCTGGGTGGCTCAGTCAGTTAAGTGTCCGACTTCGGCTCAGGTCATGATCTCGCGGTCCGTGAGTTCGAGCCCCGCGTCAGGCTCTGTGCTAACCGCTCAGAGCCTGGAGCCTGTTTCAGATTCTGTGTCTCCCTCTCTCTCTGACCCTTCCCCGTTCATGCTCTGTCTCTCTCTGTCTCAAAAATAAATAAATGTAAAAAAAAAAAATTAAAAAAAAAAAAAAGACTATAAGCATGTGGGCAAGAACTATTACTCAAGAGATGAAGACACAAGAACCAACATCAATAGTAAATTAAAAACCAAGGCAAATAATTTCAAATGGTTTTCCCTGGCTCTCAATGAGCTCACTGAAACATTTTAGTTGTTTATATGAGGAGTCAATTCCAAATTTTACATGACTGAAAAATTAGTTTCTATGAACCGTATGCATGGTATCAACTATAGACAACATTTTCAGTACTGAGAAAAAACTAATTCACTACAATCTCAAGTGGAATCTAAGACATGTTACAACCGATAATGGTTAAAAAAAACCAAAACTTTATAAATTTCCAAATTCTTAAGTACCTCCTCTATAGATACCGCTCTCAAACTGCCATCAAGGGTAACTTTAAAACTGTTCTAGTAATTTAGAGATAATTTTATCCATTAGTAGAGAACAAAGCCCCACTGCACGTAAAACTACACAAACTCATTCAAAAAACAAATTTCCTTTAACACAACGTTTCATATTTTTGCCTTCAAGAGTTAAAACTTACAAAATGTTAGAACATAAACTTCAGGGTCATGTCATTTCTCATTAGTTGAAACTATAACCCAAATCTAAATCGCTACACTACTTCTAGTATTTTTTAAAAGGATATTTAATGGGACTTTTAGATATACATAGGCATTTCTCATTCTCACTAATCCAAGGAATGGGAAAATGTCCTGCATTTCTACAATGGTTTATAAAAAATCCATAGAAGACTCACCATAACTACTTTTAACCTACTTGATATGTATTTTAAAGCCATAGATTCATATTGTTTTAAACTTTTTTCATAAGAAAAATAACACAAATTAACTTACTTTAGTAACTCAAGGATGGCAAGTACAATATCATTAACATAACAGAATCCTGATGCTTCTGATTTCTTAGCATGATGTAATCCTCCAGCCCAGTTAACAGCCATATCAGTTTGTTGTCGGTTTAACTTCACAGCTCCAGCTAAAAAACCAGACAGGGTAGACTTTGAAAGTGTTTAAAATAAAAAACAGTAGAACTAGACAAAAGCCCTATATAGAGTATGCCATGTATAAAAGAACTTAAAATTACAAAAATATAAGGATCACTGTCTAGGGCACAAACAGCAATTTTTTCTTAGATAAATATATATATATTTTAAGTTTGTTTATTTTTGACAGAGACAAAGTGCAAGCATGAGCTGGGGAGGGGCAGAAAGAGAGAGGAAGACACATAATCCGAAGCAGGCTCCAGGCTCCAAGGTATCAGCACAGAGCCTGACGTGCGACTCAAACTCACGAACTGTGAGATCATGACCTAGGCCAAAGTCAGACGCTTAACCGACTGAGCCACCCAGGCGCCCCTCCTTAGATAAATATTACCCTATAGCTGTGATCTGATTAAATAAGGGTATATATGGAAATTGGTAACTAGAGAGGCAGAAGAGAGAAATCTCTAAGTGAAAATATAATAGCAGTAAGAAACTGAAAACTTCAAATCATTATGACCATAAAACATGGGGAATTCATTGACTGATTTTTAAAGAAAGAAGTAACTACCTTTACTTACTTTTTTTTCAAAGTAAGCTCTACACCCAATGTGGGGCTTGAATTCATGATTCCTAGATCAAGAGTCACATGCTCTACCCAATGGGTCAGCCAGGTGCCCCAAACACAGGGGTTTTTAAAGACAACTGTACTCTACTATAAACATACAGACTACTTTTTTGTTATTAAAATCCACTACCATTAAAACTTTTGCTCTAAACAAATAACCCAAAAGATACATACTAAGTTTAAGTCATTTTTTTTTAAGTTTGAGAGAGTGAGCACAAGCAGGTGAGGGGGAAAAAGGATCCCAAGCAGGCTCTGTGATGCCAGCACAGAGCCTGACGCAAGGCTTGAACCCACAAACCGTGAGATCTTGACCTGAGCCAAAACCAAGAGTTGGACGCTTAACCAACTGAGCCACCCAGGTGCCCCTAAGCCAATTTTTAAATCTGAATCAGGACACTTACCAACTGAGCCACCAGTTGAGAGCTGACAAAACTCAAAGAGTCCATCAAACACTGGACAATCCTCTCCAACATTAACTGTGAAAGATGGATTACAGTTACAAGCCCTTCTGTGAATTAATGAAACCTTTTCTTATAAAAACTTTATTTGATGCAATCATAAAACATCTTGGTAGAAAGCTAAAGTTTGTTACTTAAAAATATATCATTTATCCAAGGTAATTAAAGCATTGTATGTGAAACACCACCACCAAATCTTACCAGGATTATTTGTAGAACATCTCTATTACAAAAAATCAGTAGCAATCAAAATATAAAACGTATTTGATTTAATTAAAACACAGACTTAAATTTAGGCATTTCTCCTCAAATATTCAATAAATTAATCAAGATTCTACAAAATCGAAGCAACTTTAATTCCTTTATAATTTACTCTCTTTACAATTCCTTACATGCACAGACTATCCATAACTTTGAACTATATTTTAGCGAGTACTAAAAAGATAAAGCAGCAGGTTGCCTACCCCATCTCAAAGGAGAAGAATTAACTAAGTTCATAACAGCCAGGGTGTAGAAGAAAGGAGTATACAAAGCACGAGAAAACAACACCTACAGATACGTGACACACTGCAATATATTTAGTTCCTTAGTACAGACAGGATAAAAGGGACATATATGTATATAACCCATTCTCAAGTCTCTCCCCACCTCTCAAATTACAACTTCTTCAAAAGTAAGGGTAATTATTTTACATAGCTTTGTATATATATCCTTAATCTAACACTACAATGAATAAATTTTAGTTTCTTACTGCTCAGATATAATCATAATCATAATATAATTCAGTACTATGTATTAATAAATCAATCCTGTTAATTCATCTGCCCCATCTACTCATGACTTTTAATCTTAAGCCTAAATCTCTATCAAAAAAACATGTATAAATAGTATGTTCTATTTACATTACAGCATTTTACTGAATAAATAATCTATAGTAGAAATGTATACAAAGTTCTATAAATGTATGAGATGTCTAACAACTACACTTAATTTAGCATTATTGAAATTGTTCATTAAAAAAAATCATCACTAAAATTGATTAATAAAAACACTGATAAGAATGAACTCCAGTTAACAAGGTTTAAAAAACTCTGTTGCAATCATTCTAGGATGACACTTTGCATTACACTTTCAAGCCAACCAATCACTAATAAAATACTTTTTATCTATAAAATGCTTTATAGAAGAAAATCAAAAGTGTCACTAACAATGGGAAGGAACAGATTATGTATTACAATCCAGATTAACTAAAGCACACAAATAGAAAATGAGATATATATACCAGGCTAAGACCAATCAAAGTATAATCACTTTTTTTAAACAGCAAGGGAACAAAGTCTTCCCACTAATACCCAGTCTCCCAAAGTTAACCAAAACAAAGAGTAGAGGAACACCAAATAGCTCTTTGGCAGTTTGGCAAATCAATAGGCTTCAAGTAGAGTTTGCTTTTGTTTTTTACAAAGTAGCTTTAATATTTTTACATTGACTTTTCAAACCAATAATTAAAATAATATTTAGATCAGGCAGAATACCTAGATTTGGATAACTCTAATTATAAGCTTCTAAAAATACTCATTTACACTTATCAATACTAGCATATATTTTTAGCACAGAAACGTACATCTCTGCATCTGCTTACTATACTCAGACATATTATCTGGTCTTATTGAACGTAGAAATTTGATGTACTCATCACTGTGGTATTTTGTCATTTCCTCAGCAGTGGCTTTATGGGGCCTCTGTGAAGAAAACCAAATGTCAGAATTGTGGAATTACAACTGGTTATATCAGAATTATCAAACACAAAATATACAATTTCCCCTAACCGTCCTCTAAAAGAATTAGGCTGGCCAGAACAAAATAAAATTCAAAGCTAATCCAAATTTATACATGTGTGTTTTTAGGAAACCGTATCAATTCTGAAGCGAATTTCTACTCCTTTAAAAGCATTAGACAGGTCTGGCCCCAACTATAAATTAATCACTCCTTTTATTTTAGTGGAAATGGCTCAACACTTACCGAATCCATGTTTAGAAACCCTTTCTTTCATTTTCCGTCACAAACCTTCTATCATAAACCTGCTCTGCATACAGTGAGAATGAGACTCAATCTCAATTTTAAGTCTTTGTTCAGGATCTCTCTTCCTTTCCTTTGCCTATCTTAATTATCCTTGTGCCCAAGAGCTCAATTTTATTTATGACACACTTCTCCCAGAAGCCCAGAAGGCTTCCAGATAGTCTTATCCAATCCTCTCCTCTGTTTATATTTCAAAGAAAATAACTCATGTGTATATATGTACATATATATACACATATATACATACACACACACACACACACACACACACACACACACACACACACCCAACACTGTTAACTGCTTCAAGTCTTTCTTTTCTCCCCAGATAGGCAAGAATTGTGTCTTGCATTTGTTTATATATACTCCCATCAGTGCAAAAACATTTAAAGCAGTTGTATCTTAAATGTTATTTATATTCTGCACGTCCACTAACACACTGTTCCATATGCCAATTTTCTAGAATTTTCTACATAATTCTTTCGTAATAGTCCCAGGTCAACTCTTCAGCAGCACAGCCAGGTCAACCACTACGGTAACAAAAATATTTAGTATGCTAAAGTGAGTTGTTCTCCAGAATGTGAGAAGGTGGGATATGGGAAACTTTTTAAAAGTAGTGGAGGAGCAGGGAAAAGAGAGGCTACAGTTCCCACACTCCCAGTTTTCTCTGAAGAATAAAACAAAAAGGAGTTTCTGTTTTCTTCCAGACTTTTTCATCTGCTAAATGCCCTCCAAAGGGAGTAATAAAGTTTCAGGGCAGTAGATTAAAAAAATAAAATCACTGCTGAATATTTACCAAAAGGTATACTCACATATATTTCCATTTTTCTATATAAGCCATAATTTAGCAGCAAGTTGTGGGTCATGCGGATTCTATGAGGTTTCATGGGATGACCCTGTCCATAATAATAATTCCCAATATCACCTAAAATAGAAAAACAACATCAACTGAATAATACGAACAAGAGAATCTTCACAATCTAAATTTATGTAGGTTTATCAGTAGCAGGCATTTATCACCCAAATAAGATTTAAAACCTTAAATAATGATTTTGGATTTTTCAACTTTCAAATTATATTAGAAAACCAAGATACTATGTACACGTTTACATGTGATAACTCCATTAGTATATGTTATGCTTATTTATAGATTAAGGCAAGGAAGCTTTCTGATTTTCAGCTTACCAAAATTTCTTATTTAGGATTAGTCCAAATAAAATACTCTGTAATGACTTACAAAAGTGGTTTTTGTTACTTAAATTGATAATTACTTTTCATATTCACTGGCAAGTTCAGATGCCTAAGGTAAATTCGCTGAGTTTCACTGTTATTATTTAAAGATTTTACAGCAATTACTTCCTGAATATTTACTGGCATTCCAGAAATCCTTTAGAGTTAGAATTATGTGAGTTAAAACATTCCACATACATCCTTATCAGTTTATGAGAGAAATTTTTGGTAAATGAAATTTAGATCGTAAATAAAATTTTGCTCTGATGAGACACACATACTCATGACATTTTTTAAGGGAGAAAGGATATTTTGTCTCATTCTTAATGATTAAAAGTTGTAACTGCCAGCCTACCTTTCCATGACATCTTATATACCAACGTTTTAAAACTTATACATAAGGTCTATTTTAAAATGAGCAGGTAACACCAAAACCAGATTTTCATCTATCAAATTTCAATAAAATCAATACTTTTAGGTAAAGACCTAGTGGTTTTATAATAAAAATATTAAGGAAACCTCTAAAAATATACTATTTTTTTAATGTAACAAGCACTTTCTGCAACAGACTGTATTAAATTAGAAATTATTTTAGTATCAATTCTAGTCTTTAAATAAATAATTCCGAAATTTTGTGAGGACAGTCAAGCTGACTTTAATGGCTTGAAGTTAATCACTTCAACATGAGTTTATGTAAAAGCTAGGGATAAAGAATACCATTTCCCTCTCTATCTTCAGGATCAAAAAAATCTTCCAAAGTCCTAATATACACTTTTGGTTAAAAAAAATTTTTTTTAATGTTTATTATTTTTGAGAGACACACACACAGAGCAAGCAGGGGAGGGGCAGAGAGAGAGAGAGAGAGAGAGAGAGAGAGAGAATTGGAAGTAAGCTCCAGGTTCTGAGGACAGAGCCCAATGGGGGGCTCGATACCACAAATGAGGAGATCATGACCTGAGCTGAAGACGGCGGCTTAACTGACTGAGTCACCCAGGTGCCCCCACCTTTTTTGGTTTAATGTAAACTGAGAACTCAAAAACTTGCATTTCTCTCTTCCATGTATTTGATAATACTCCAGGACAAACATTCCTGTTTTATAATGGGCCTATTTTCATAACATAGCTATTTCTAAATACTACTACTGTTCTATTTTGTTGGTATTGTAACACTAATTTCCTTAACTCATTTTCAATACAAACTCTCTTCCGAAAACAACATATACACAGTCATTTAAAGGGAAAGCCACCTTTCTTAAACCAAGAGCCAACAACAAAGCTAAGACAATACAGACAAGTAGCTAAGGAAGACTATGGGGATATGTAACATTCCTCTGCGTATATATATCACAATTCAGAGGCCATGTATGAAATAAACTACCTTTACAAGGATATACTATGAAGCTCAGTTCTACATGGTTGGCACCACACATACTTCCTTGAAAGCAACCTGGTTTCAAGAAATTCTTGAGGTATGGAAAGCCCGCTAGAATCACAAAGCATCACATACCCAAATTAATGCAAGGGAGGTTACTTCTAAGTTATCACTACCAAGAGACCATGAGAATAAGAATAAAGAAACTTGTCTTCAGAGAACTTCCAAACACTTGGTTAGATTTACTAAGATGAGAGGTCTCTAACATCTATTATATTTTAAGACCAAATAACTCTAGTTATAGACATACTGAGAGTCCAATGGAAAGCCACTAATAATCTAATAATAGGAAAGATGCCAATAACCTACAGAAGGGTGACTACAGTAGCAATCTCTCAGCAAGCATGTTTGAAAAAAAAAATGATAGCAGCAATGAACATTTATTGAGTGCTTACTAGGAGGTACAATTCTAAACACTTCACATTATGATCTGTTAATCTTGTCAATTAACCCTATGATGTAGGTATTTATTATTACTATTGTTCCTATAGTGAAGAAATGTGAGATGCAGCTGAGTCCGGTAATATTGCCAAGCTAGAAGAGCTATAGTCAAATGTGGGCAGAACAACGCAGACCATCTTTAAGCAGTAGCTAGTAGGAGAGCAACGACATTTACAGTCAGTAGAAATGGTAGGGGAAAGCCTGGCTAGGAAAGGATATAATATGGTAAAGGTATAGGGTCTTCACTAATTTCAAGAAAATGAATATAAGAAACTACCTATCTAATCCATCACTTTTTTACCAATATAGGGTCCTCCAATTTTGTATGAATATACGTAGCTTTCAACAAGTTTTCTCTGCTACAATTTAGGTGCCCCAGACCCATCAAAAATATGTGCCCCCTACTTAAATGACACATGTCCACAAGGGCAACCAAGCCAAAGATAAGTATTAACTGGTTTACCAAGAATTCCCCCAAAATGTAAGGGGTTAATAAAAGAACCATCTCCCAATTCTTTCTGGTTTAATCCCATATCTCAAAATTCTCTCAAGGCTGCTTTGTAGCCATCCACTTTTCAATAAACATAAAATGTCTTTTCTTAGTTTTAAGAACCTACAAATTCCACTCATCTAAGTGGTGAAGTAATGCAACTTGGACATTTTATTTTATTTTATTTTATTTTAACGTTTATTTATTTTTGGGACAGAGAGAGACAGAGCATGAACGGGGGAGGGGCAGAGAGAGAGGGAGACATAGAATCGGAAGCAGGCTCCAGGCTCCGAGCCATCAGCCCAGAGCCCGACGCGGGGCTCAAACCCACGGACCGCGGGATCGTGACCTGAGCTGAAGTCGGACGCTTAACCGACTGAGCCACCCAGGCGCCCCGCAACCTGGACATTTTAAATGTTATCTTGATTTTCATCAAAATACATAAAAATGCTTTACCAATGAAGCAAACATCAGAAAAATTAGCTCAAGGTGGTTCCCTGAACACAATAAATTTTAATCGTCAACATGAAGAAGTCCTCACAAAGAATTCATTTTATCTGCAAAATTTTAGCAACTGTTCACTCTTCAAAAGAAGCTATCAGAACAAAATGGCTACTAAGATCTACACTCTCACCTAAAGTACTTGAGACTAGATGTATTTAAGATTTTTTTTCAGGTTTTATAAATGTAGTTGTTACATCTGTTGTATATTATGTGATATCCTGGGATCTACACAGCAGCCTATAATCAAACATTAATATTTTTGCAGCAAAAAAATGTGTGAAGATTCACAATATGCAGAATAATGATTATAAATATTAATTTTTTCATCTTCCACATACTGCTTAGTCCACTATCTTTAACACACTGGCCACTGGCTTCCATAAACTGCTCTCTTGGACTTTACTCCTACCCCATAGCCACTCCTCCACCAACCTTTAAGTATCAGGAGCTTCTCAAGTTCATTCATTCATTTAACAAAATCAAGAGACTACCATGTGCCAGGCACTTTTCTAGGTGCTTGGACAAGTCAGTGAACAAGAGAGGACTGCTCTAAAAATCTTCTTCTCTTAGGAATGAGTCACCTAATCTGTTCCATCTAGATAGAAACTTAGGAATCATCCTTTATTCTGTATCACCATTAACCAGTTCCAGCTCCGTTTCCAATCCACCAACAAGTTCTTTTTACTCTCAAAACCTCTCTTAAATGTGTCCATTTCTGTCAGCCACAACCATGATATTTTATGTGGACCAACATACATTCAATTCTTGCTTTCAGTCTTCCATTCATCACTCTTTACCATCCTTTTTCCACTTAAAGAGTTCTATTTAAAAACCTTCAGTGGTTTTCTATTCCCTGAACAAAGTTAAAATCTCTTAGTACACGTCTTGCGTGGTCTGGCCCTTTACTACCTTGCCTTGGCATCCCATGGTTCCCCTACATCTTCCCTTTTGTTTAGTATGCCAAATCCTAACTTACTTGGCCTTTGTAGTTTGCAATGTACTACATAGGAAAACCTTTTTCCCCTAATGTTTTTTTTTAATGTTTATTTTTTAAAGAGTGGGACAGAGCATGAACAGGGAAGGGCAGAGAGAGAGGGACACACAGAATCTGAAGCAGGCTCAGAGCTCAATACCACAAACCAAGAGATCATGACCTGAGCTGAAGTCAGATGCTTCAGCCACTAAGCCACCCATGTGTCCTCATAGGAAAACTCTTTTAAAACTGGCCCATTCTCTTCTTTCAGGCCTTCCTTGTCTGAACAGCCTGCAAAGGTCCACACTTAGGTATACAGCTTTTATTTCCTTCTTAGGACTTAAATAATCTTTTGTCTACCTGGCACACAAATATTAAACCCATTTGATATTTCTATGGGCTTTCATAAACAAGTATAAGCTAACTACTATGGAAATAGGAACAGGACTTAATCAACCAGTACAAATATCCTCATTAAACTTTTAAATCTGATCTCATTCATATTTCAATGCTATTATCATTCTCTAAGAGATTACCAATTCCAACTATCTCCTTAAATACTTATCAACCGAAGCATTTACAAGTTTTTGTTAAGAAAAATAATTACTAATACTTTGTTTTGTAAGAGGAAGCCCCCGGCCCACCCTTTTTTTGTAGCAGCCTAAGGAGGTCCACTGTTGCGTCACCAAAGGAAAAAAGAAAAATCTTTTAGGTACCAGGTTTTGACCTCTTCTTGGACATTAAAACCAGTCAATGTGGTAAAGGATAAGGAGTGGACTGGGTCAAACAGGGATACGAATCTATTTTCAAATGTAATATAGACAAAATGCCACTCATTTTACCTGTCTATAACTCAGAATGGTTTTAAGAAGCAAAGAAAATGTTATATGAAAGTGCTCTATCCAGGGGCGCCTGGGTGGCTCAGTCGGTTAAGTGTCCGACTTCGGCTCAGGTCATGATCTCGTGGTCCGTGGGTTCGAGCCCCGCGTCGGGCTCTGTGCTGACAGCTCAGAGCCTGGAGGCTGTTCCAGATTCTGTGTCTCCCTCTTTCTCTGACCCTCCCCTGTTCATGCTCTCTGTCTCAAAAATAAATAAATGTTAAAAAAAAAAAGTGCTCTATCCATAAAAATAAGGTACTGATCATTTATTCATCAATAATTTAAAAAACCTTTAACTTATTTACATGATGGAGGCACAGACATAAGCAAAACAGACAAGACTCTGTCCTCACAAAGCTTATATTCAGTGAGGTGGACAAAATTCAGGTGATATAAACAGCATGAGAGTATAATAGGGAAAAAATCAGTAATGAGGATTAAGGTAATAGGGAAAAGTCTCATAAGGTGAAATTTTAAGGAAACGAGTAGTAAAGAATAGTTGGGGGAAGAGGGCCCAAGTATAAGAAAAACTGTTTTATTTAAGTATTACACAGTACTAGGTCTAAATAGTGATGTGCAATTAGGACTACTGGTATTTATGAACTGCTGCTGTAATTCATTCAGTACTCTGATTTGCTGATAACCTGTTCTAGAAAAAATGATTACCTATTTTACAGATAATATTTATACTACAGCAAAGAACCCATGCCGTTTTATTAAAGGCTATCTATCTAACAAAAGGCTTTGGCACCACTGTTACAAATAAAAGTCTAAGAAAATCTGTGAATAGTTGGCTGCCAAACAGAATTCTTATGAGTATCCTGGGAGGTGCAATCTTGATAACTTTTATATTCTATCTTTGTATAGTGGTGCATGCTTTTCATTGAACCACTTGTCTCCAAAAATTCTGATGCACACTATCAAGAGGAAAAAACAGAGCACAGAGCAATATACAGACAATTATGTAAATGACATATATATACAACCCTATTATATCACATACATTATAAAATAGGCACTAAATGTGATTGGCCTAAAGCTTGATTCAAAACAAAGCACATTTAACATTTCTAGATAAAGTGTTATAAATGCATTGTGGGGCACCTGGTTGGCTCAGTGGTTAGGTGTCTGACTCTTGATTTGGCTCAGGTCATGATCCGGCCCACATCTGGCTCTGTAGAAGGGACCCTGCTTGGGATTCTCCCTCTCCCTCTCTCTCTGCCCCACCACTGTTTGCGTGGGCTCTCTCTCACAAGATAAATAAGTAAACTTAAAAAAATAAAATAAATGTGAGTATCACAGACAAGGCCGTTAACACAGCTTGGTTTGCTAATTACATTTAAGTACAGAAATCACATCATTTTAAAGTCAGAAGGGATCTCAGCAACTAGTTATGTCACTTTACATAGTATTGATAATCTTGTAGTACCTGCAAGAATACCAAGATTTAGAAGGGAGTTTTTGGAAACTTTGGAGGCATGGGTCAACAATTGCTGCAGTTTCTCAAAGGTTTAAGGATACCTCATCCACCAATGCCTGAAGGTTCACCTGGAACCAGCGTTCCAGCCACCTAAAGGGTATAATACTGAACACTATAAAGCATACAGAGAAAAATACACGTCTTCAAGAAGTCTCTTTCATTTGCTAGATATTCTCTCTGTGTTGCAAAGAGTGTGCCTAATGGTCCCACTAAGCCTAAACGTAGGATTCCTATGGTTGTAGAATTCGCTTCACTCCTGTCTTCTACTCTCTTTACCAACACATTAAAAGCAGCTAATTTAGGCGAGCAGATTTTTAGTTTCAATCCAATCCATGTTGTATACCTCCAAGTCTTGGTGCAGAAGCTACTTTACCTTTCTCTTTCCTCACAATTAGAAAAAGAAAAATTACCACTACCTTTATCAGCTGACAAAATAGGATTTTGGGGATAATGAAAATGTAAGCTTTTTGAATTAATTGTTCAAAGCTTAGTATATATGCTATCACGTACTAATAATTAGCACAATGATACCCAGCCAACTTAATAGTTTCTCCAAAACATTTTATTAGCTCCCCCCACCCCCGACAAAAATCCAAAGAAAATTCCAAATGAAAGCAACCAAAAATTCCATTCTAAAAATGAGGCAAGAGCCTTAGATTTCCAAAAACTCAGTTACACAACTGGTGTTGGTCATCAGGTAAAGCAGTTGAATGGTATACAGTAAATAAGTGATACTCATGAGACTTGATTTTTTCCACTCTACCTATCAAGCCCCGTATCCTGCCTTTGGCATCCCATTCCCTCAGCAAAGGCTCATCACAAATGGGCCCAGAAACAAACAGCTGTTCTTAAAACTGCTCCTTACGTGTACTTCCTGCTTCTACAATTCAAGTCTGATGACAAGAAGTTATAAGCAGCTTCATTAGAGCCTATCACTGTCAATAGCAACTAAGCTGCAGGAAGAGCCTTAGCATTAGTTTCCCCCGCTTTTTAAACCTTAGAAACAATATCATTTTAAAAATTAATTTACACATACGGTTATTTACTTTCCAATTTGATCAGGGAATGGAGAGCAAGGGCTCCGCCAGTGACTCAAAATACGCATAAATTTTTAAAGACTGATAAGAAATATAGTTCATATTAAAATTAAAATGTAGTCCTATCTCTATCCCTCCAGGATGGCATAATTTCAATTTGTATTACACATATATGCAATGCTCTCAAAAAATGTTTTATACCACAGCTGTTAACTACTTAGTACTAGCCATCAAACATCAAACAATTTAGATTTCTTCCGTATGATCTGAAGTTTTCCCCCAAAGACACATTTTATATGGTCATTTTATATGATCAGGCATTAAAAGATTCATCTTTGCTAAATGAAGTAATATGGTATGGCCATTTTCAAATTAAAATCAGCTTCATTCTGAACCAGATCTCTAAGGTCTGGTTCCACCTAAGATTTTGTAATACAGACAATACACCACTTGTAGGAAACAACTTTCAAGATTTGTACTGCTTGAGACACATCAAATAGGACTCGCAGGTCACGGAGCCTAGCTTCTTTGTTAACTTTTCAAAATCCTTCTCTGGAGAATAATCCAGGAGAAACTATTTGCCGTTAATGTCTTTGTGTAACGTCTCTGCTCAAATTTCAAGTGGGAGAACCCCTAAAATTTAAGCTATCTGATTTTCATATTTTACTGGGCCGCAAGCTCAAGCTTACCTGATTATTCAGCACTTTCCGCACGACTCCTCAAAGTTTTCCTACACCCAAACTCCCACCACCTAGTAACAGCTTTCACAAGCAAGATGCCAATGCTCTCCTAAACCTCCAAAGCAGGGTGTATTTCCTGATCGAACAAAGAGCAACAAAGAAGTGGGTGGCAACCGCCTCTCACAGAGGCAAGCCAGGACCCATCGAGTCTGATCCACGAACACAAGCAGTAACAGCTCCACGTCTCCCTAGCACCATCATATTTCCCGCGAAGACTAACTACCTCAAACTCGAAAAACCCCAATTTTTTTCGAGGAAGTGAAGCCTTTTCGTTTGAATCCTGAGAAAGTGGCGCTGAAAGCACCGGGCGAACAAAGGAGAGGGATGGAGCCCCGGCGAAACGGAGGAGTGTGTGCCCCAAGGCGTCCATGGGCCCCCACCCTCAGTAACTACTCGCCAGCCGCGACCCGGTCGAGGGGTCCGGGGTGAAGCTGGAGGCGGAGAAAGGAGTAGACACTGCGGCCAGCCAGAGCCGAAGAGGAAGGGAGGGGCGGGGCGGGAGCGAGCCGCGACCGGGGGGGGGGGGGGAGGGGGGAGGGACGGGGACTGGGGGCGGGGCTCTCGCGGCCGCGGGGCTTTGTGTGAAGTCTGGGCCGGGGTAGATATTTTGACCCGGGGGGGAGGGGTCGGGGGCCGGAGCTGGGTTTCCGCGAGTGGGGGGCAGGAGAGGCGAGAGGCCGGACCATCCCCTTGGCCACCTCCACCGAGGCAGGGTAGGCCGGCGCCGTCCTACAGGCGGCCGCCTTCAGGGCGGCGGACCGTACAGCCGGAGGGAGAACGGCAAGAGGGAAAAGGGGGGCGTCCACCTGGCACCCGCCGCAGAGCCGGCGGGGCCGCTCGCCGCGGAGGGGCTCCCCCTGACGGCGTCGGGTCGGGAATGGGTTAAGATGCGGCCAGACGTCGGTCCCTCCTCCTTCCCACCCCTCAGCACCGGCGCCCACTCGCTTCGGCGGCCGCGGAGTCCGGCTCGGCTCCCGGCCTGGCTCCCCAGCCCTGCCCGCCCACCCTGCCGCCGGCCCGGCCTCTCACCATCGTAGTAGTAGCAGACTTTCTTCTTGCCGCCTCCCTGACTGTACGCCATGGGCTCCCCGGCCACCGCCGCCTCCGGGCTCCGGCTCCTCCTCCTGCTGCTGCTGCTGCTGCCGCCGCGGCTAGGCGGGGAAAGAAAAGGGCTGGGGCGAAGGTGGGGGTGGCAGTCCCGTGGGGAAGGGCCAGCCAAAGGGAGGAGAGGAGGGGGTGCCGGGAGGACTCGGTACCGCCCGGCCGAAGGGCCGAGAGCGCGGAGCGGGGGGTGGCAGCGGCGCCAACTCGCGACACTGGGGAGGGGGAGGGGGCAGCCAAACCACCTCCGGAGGCCGAGGGGAGGTGGGACGCGTCCACTGTGGCCTTCACGGGGGGGAAAGAGGGGTCCGACTAGAAAAAGAATCCTTGTCACCTTGAGATAAGAGGCCTTCTAATGATGAATAACTTGTGGAGAGCGGCGCCAAATGCAGTCGTGAAACGAGAAAAATAGTCAGGCTATCACTCCACAAGTAGCTAAAGGGAGTGTGGCGCCGGGTGAGCGCTCCCCCCCTCACAATCTTCGCACAGTGGTTGCGCCTATTCGGAGTCTGCGCAATCGCGCCTCTCCAACCGTAGCCTTGGCCGCCTAGACCCCCTCCGCGTCGTCCCACGCCGCTCCCCTCCCCCACTGTCGCGAAGCTCCCGCCCGAGCGGACCACGTGCCGGGAACCGGGCGGGGAGAGACCACTCTTGCACCCCTTCCGGCCTCTTCGAACACGCCGGGCTGCAGCCCATGGTCCCTGGGCCGGGTCGCCTCAGGTTTCTCGTTTGTTCATTTATTCTTTATTTTTTGTTGATAATTGCTCCGAGGTTGCGATCTGTTAAGGGGACCTAATACAGACAATAAGTAGTACAGTACTGCCTGGTTTTGAATGAGTATTTATAGAATGCATTTACATCAGGGCGTAAAGCACAGTGGTAAGCATTTGCACTTACAATATTTTCATTGATACCTATTTATAAAAGCTACCTGGTAGGCCATTTAAGACTCCCCCAAACACTGAGATGTAAGTGTTATTCCTATTTCTTCTTTAGTAAGGTACTTGGTCGTGTCCACTGTTGATCCAGGGTTTGAATTCATTCAGTCTTCCCCCCCCCCCCCCCCCCCAAATCCACACATCCATACTGCTGCTGCTGTTTGGACACTAGAAGATTGGAGCAGAATGCTAAAACACTTTCAAAACTCATGGAAGCCATAAATACCTGTGTCTGATCAATAGGTCAACAAACATTTGTCAAGCACCTATTGTAAGCCAATCACATTGCATTGTGAGGGGTGGGGGCTTCTGACAGTCTACAGTGTAGCACTCTTATTCCAACTATATCTTGTACAATTTTCTCCCAAATACGTGAATACACACTCTCTTCCATAGCCTCACCAAAAAAAAAAAAAAAAAGGCCTTATTGAAGCAGGCGCCATTCGGAGCCACTATCAAAAATATCTTCTTGATTTTGCTATTGACTTCAAAATCCTCAAGGTATTTATACTTAAAAAAGCAATTTTCTTGGATCTCACCCCAAGAAGTTTAAGAAAAGTCCAGAGTAACCCCTTTTCCCAAGTCTGTATTTTTAACAAGCATACCAGGTAACTGATGCAGTTGATACAAGAACCACAGTGTGAGAAACATTGGCTTAAGGTTAATTACAAGGTATTGACTTTAAAGTTTTACTCTATCAAGTCCAAAATCAACTTGGTAGATTCTGAGCAAAAACTAATATTCTTCTCAGATTCAGCATAGTGAAGTCTGAAATGAGACTTTATTTACTTCAGGAAAATTTCCCTGACTCTACCTACCTCCTTGACCCCAAGTCTTTCTTTGCCCCTCATGTAGTTCTTGGGACTAGTACTGCTCTAGCTCAACACCACGTTAAGATTGCTCACAACTTCTTTTAACTTCTGATTAGAATAGAGGTTAGCCAGAGGAAGGACTATGTCTGTCTTGCATGCAATTTTATCTCTGTGACATGGGGCAAGTCACTTAAACTTTTTTTGGTCTGAATTGCCTTATCTGTAAAATGAGGCAGGATCACTTAAAGAATAGTTCCTCATATGAATACTGAGTGGCTCAAATAAGAAAGTTAATATGGAATAGTTTTTAAACAGTGAGAACTTTGTAAATATAAGGGATTATTATGATTGTTATTACAATACTGGTAATAATAACCATTGTTTGCATCCACAGCATTTAGCTTTGAATGTGTGAGATGAGCCTGGGCATATACCTTAACTGTTGAGGAACTTGTTATGTTATTTATTATTTAATAATTTTAAACTAATTGAAGCAAATTATTTTACCCTTAGAAACTAGCATTGGAGAAGGATATCTTACCCAGTGACAAGAGCTGACCAAGTGAATTATGTGCCTAAACGTCATAATGAACTGTAGATTATCAAACATTCTATCAGAATTGACAAACTCTAATTTCATTTACCGTATTCAAACTCATCTGTCACAAACCTTTTTACCATCACAAAAAAGAAAGTCTTTTGGGTGCCTGGGTGGCTCAGTTGGTTGGGCATCCATCTTTGGCTCGGGTCATGAACTTGCGGTCTGTGAGTTCAAGCCCCATGTCCAGCTGTGTGCTAACAGCTCAGAGGCTGGAGCCTGCTTCGGATTCTCTGTCTCCCTCTCTCTCTCTCTCTGCCCCTCCCCCTCTCACGCTCTGTCTCTGTCTCTTTTTCTCAAAAATAAATAAACATAAAAAAAAGAAAAAAGTTTTAGACAATATATAGGAGAAGGAAACAAGTTGAGAACAAGGTTAATTCATAGAATGTGTAATTGAGGATTGTCTTTATTCTTTTTTTTTTTTTTACATTATTTTTTAAATGTTCATTTATTTGCAGGGGGAGGGGCAGGGAGAGAGGGGGAGAGAGGATCCAAAGTAGGCTCCTCACTGACAGCAGGGAGCCCAATGTGGGGTTGAATTCAGAACCACGAGATCCTGACCTGAGCCAAAGCTGGACACTCAACCAACTGAGCCACCCAAGGGCCTGGAGGATTGTTTTTATTCTTAAACTATTTTTCTTTGGTTTCTACTTCGTCTACATGGACATATCTTTATAATCTTGAAGATGTTTGGTACTTTGAGATTATTCAGTGAAAGGATCTGTTAAACATAATTGGATTATTTTGACTATTTAGAACTGATTGACTAGAAACTATTTAGATTATTTAGAAACCGATTGTTTAAAAAAAAAACCGGAAAACAATTGTCTCAGCTTATGCTAAAAATGAAACCCTGCTACCAACTGCAGCAGATAGTTTAATTTTTAGTTACCATAAAAGAATTGTTCATATAAGCTTGTTTCTACTCTAAGGGAAATTTAGATTTCCTGGTGTTAAATTCTATGTAGCAATTCCATAAGGTAGTACAGAAGGTAGAGAAGTAGAATTACTAACATGAGGGTGCTGTCACACACTAAACCAGCCTCAAGCTGAATTTTGATTTCCCTAGAAACATGGTTCCTATTTTTACCCAGTACTATAAGCTATAACTCATTAATCTGAACAGTAGCACCAAATAATGAAACATTATTCTATTTGAGCTGTGCATTTGTGTAGTAAAATTTTAAATTTCCCATTTTTATTAAAAATAGATTTTTGAATCATAGCTTATCTACTAAATTATTCTGTTGCATTACACTTTCCATGTCACCCCTCTTAGCTTCTTAGCTGATGGATGCTTTGCTTCTGTCCCTTAAAACATAGTATTACTTTCATCCAACCCATCTACTTACACACATTTTCTAGAAAAATTCTATACCCATGCTTTATCTGGGAAAATCTATTTGCTAGTGTCTCCCAATCACCCAACACTTATATCTTAATTCTTCATCTTTCCTCTCAAATTTTTTAACTTTACTTCAAATCTGATAATTATTTCTCTCTACTTAGCACAGAACTGTACAAATGGAGGTAGAGTATGTGTGTTGGGACCACTGAGTGAAAAGCTCAATAATGAGGATCATGGAGCAGAATGGTGGGACCTGGGTCCTTGAAGACCTCATTTATATCTGTACCAGACCTGGACTGTCCACCTCCTGACTTCTGGTTACATGCAGGGAAAAAAGACATATCAAAACAAATATTTGGGTAAACCACTGTAGTCAGGACTTTGTTAAATGCAGTTGGATACAATCCTACTTCATGTAAAATATACATTAGGAGTTAGTGGCTTTTGGTGATTTCCAGTTAGAAATTACAGATTTCTGTGGAGAGACAGCTTTCCTTGGGTTTTGAACATCTTGAGAGTGGAGGTACTGAATGCCCTTTTTTCCAAACAATCCATTCAAAGATGTTTGTATAATGAACAGCTTTGGAAGATAAGAGAAAGTGACTCCCTCTGGGGCAAAGGCAGGGCACGTGTACTACCCATTATAAAAGATTCAGGTTCTCTAAGTTCAGGGTTCATCTCCTATAACGCAACACGCTACAAGTGTGTCATCTGGTCCTCTTCCTCATGACCTGTAGGAAGCACAAAACATAATACTTATACTCTGGTCACTGCTATTGCTTTGAATAATAAATTACCTTTGCCTTTGGCACAGGAGTCTTGTGTCTATGAAACTGTGGTTGTCTAGCTTGTTAGCTTGCAAATAGTGTAAAATCTCAGACCCTTCACATTTCTTGACAGTTTTTAGTGATGAGATTGGGGGGCTGATAAAGACATGGCTTACTAAAAAGGAAGGATGAGAGCCTTGTCAACCAGCAGAATTTGAGGGAAGTCCATGGAAATTGGTAGCAAACATTTGACCAGATTATACAGTCAACTGGGAATTACATGGCCCTCCACTGTATTGCCTGTTAATGAAGAGGAACTGGGGGGCTTGCAGGCTGAATACCAACCAGTAGGTTTAAAGACAGGTGGCTGCACAGTATCCTGCTTGTGTAGCTTTCCCCCAGGTGGGGGTACTTCTTCACCATGTTGGAGACACAGCCAACCTGTGTTTTCAGACTTAGGTTGATCCCACTAGCGATCCCCAACAGTTGTAATAAATAATACTTGATTTCTGGGGATACCCTGTCCACTCCCAGAACTATACTTCTTGAATGGAAGTCAGGTATTAATTTTACCGCTTCCAAGGTCACAGTAACGTGCACCCTAGCTATGGTCATAAGAGACTTTGAAGTGTTTAAGGACCCACCAGTAGATTGCATAGGTTTCAGATGACAGTGGACATCTCTTTGAAACAGGGCCACCCTTAGTTATTTGGAGGAACTTCCCAGAAGGATAACTGACTCCTTTATGTGCACTCTGTGGTTGATTATCCTGATGATGTCAGGCAATTAGAAAAGATGGTAAGAAATTTGTCCCTGAGTTTAGCTCAAGTGATCAGTGATGCCACCGAAGCCTTAGAAAGCAGTGAGGTCTGCCTCAACTCACCAGCCAGGGTTGTTATAGATGATAGAATTACCCTAGGTGGCAGGTTTTGAACCATCCTTAATACATCAGCTGAACTGGATTAATGCCTCAGACCAGATAGAAAGGTCAAATCAGAATCATAAGGAAAAAAGCCAGTGACCCGATGGTTTATGGGATTTCAGGAACCTTGGGGCATGCCTGAGGTCAATACTACAGATTGGTCTCCTCCTGCTGCTTGGCTGTCAGTGACAGGGCCTTAATTAAACGCTATATGAGACAAATTGAATGAAGCCTCTGCTAGTCAGATTAATCAGAGTGGTTAATGGTAATATATCCATGTGAAAGTTTGAGTTCTGTCAAGAACACGTAGGGTGGATTGTTAGAAGAGTCCGGTCCCTGCACATTCTTGCTGAGTGTCCTGTACATTCTTGCTGAGTATGCCAGGTTGCAAGACTTCTCTGTCTCCTGAGACTAAGCAGTTTCTGTAGCTAGTCACATAGATATCTAAGTAGGAAGGTGACATATCATGACTAATGTGTAAGTGCTCACTCTCAGGGTCAGGGAGACTGGCTTGCTTGCTGCTTGCTCGGCAATCTGGGCCCTTGGTCCCGGGTTTCTCTTTTGCAGTACAACCCACTCTGTGTGCAGGTGTCATCTGGGTCATTACGTATTCTTTCTGGGACTTAGGAGACAAGAGAAACTGAAAAGAATGGGTTGATGCTCATTCAGTTTTGCTGTGCTGTGAGCAGTAAAGTACTTTGTCTCTGATCCGGGAATCTCCTAACTTCAGCCAGAGTCCATGAAAACTTTAACAGGTTAACTTAACTCACTTGCAAGATGCGATAAAATCTCAAGGGCTTGACAGTTCATGACCATGTAATGCCAAAGCATTGTTAGCAATGAGAAATTTGTCCTTATACTGTGAACCCACAGATATATCCAGCTTACGGTGAATTCTAGATTCTTCTTTCCAGTCATGGGTGGAGCAGGGGGGAACATGTAAAAATTCCTAGCACATTACCTCTGGATGAGTTTTATTGGAAAACTATCAGATCGTTAGTTAGGAGAGGAAAATTGAGATGCTTTTATCCCATTTGTGCTAATGTGAATACAAAGGTGTTGGAAGTATTCATCAAAAGCACTTAAATAGAATCACAAATCGTTGAAGATTCAGTATCTTTTTTGTGTGAACACGGACAGGGAATGCTGACAATCTAGAATAGATATTGTTCAGCAGCAGTGAAGGTTACCTTCTCTTGCTCTCTTCTAACTGACCATTTTTTTCTTTTTTCTAATTTTATTGAGATATAATGCACCTGTGACCTTGTTTTCTTTTTCATCCAAATTTTGCATTGCCATGCTCCAAGACATTACCACACCTTCCTTTATGTAACAATGACCAACACCCGAGTGCGCATAATGGTACAGACTGCATTGTTTAGTGCTGTCCTTTTTTCTATAGTAATGTCTTCTCATTTTGTAAAACATTAAACTTTTACTGTAGACTCCGGTCTTAGTTGAGCTAGTGGCAAATGTGCTTCACCGGATGTTCATGGCTGATGGCCTGGTATCATAATTTTGCCTCCTTGCTTTACGGGGATAATTTGATGCTAGTTTTTATAGTCTGTTGATATAATAAATGCTTACATTTGTTGGTATATTAGTCTGTTAAAAGCATCTTTCAGGCAAAACTTTTAAAAACAGTCTGTTAAGGCTTGGATTTTTTTTTTCTTTCCCCTCCATCACTTGCTTTCCCCTCCAATACACTTTCATTGTATTTCATTTATGATGGTAGGTTAATTACCCAAATACATTTTCATTTCTTCTTAAGCTTAAATAATAAGTATTTGTATGAGGTTTGACTCAAGAAAAGATCTCACTTAAAAATAAGACAAATAATATCTAAATTCATATAGCATTGTCCTAACCCCTCTTCCCTAACTCTCCACCTTTATCCTCCAGCATCCTATGTGCAGTTTATATGTTAGCATCTATATTTTTTTCTTATTCATACTTATTTACCTTTACAAAATTATAAGATCCTTGAGGGCATATGTATTAGTTTACTCGGGCTGCAATAACACAATACCATAAATTAAGTGGCTTAAACAATAGAAATTTATTTTCTCACAATTTTGGAGGCTAGAAGCCTAAGATAAAGGTATTGGCAGGTTTAGTTTCTTCTGAGTCCTCTTTCTTTGGCTTGCAGATGGCTGGCTTTTCGCTGTGTCCTCACATGGTCATCTCTTTGTGTTGTCTGTGACCTAACCTCTTTTGTAAGGGCACCATACAAAAAGTCTTATTGGGGGTGCCTGGGTGGCTCAGTTGGTTAAGCATCTGACTTCAGCTCAGGTCATGACTCACAGTTTCTCAGTTTGAGCCCCACATCAGGTTCTGTGCTAATAGCTCAGAGCCTGGAGCCTGCTCCAGTCTCAGTCTCTCTCTCTGTCTCTCTCTGTCTCTCTGCCTCTCCCCTGCTCCCACTCTCTCTCTCTCAAAAATAAACACTGAAAAAAAGAAGTCTTATTGGATTAGTACCAAACCTAACAGCCCCATTTTAACTCACCTCTTTAAAGGTCCTAACTCCAAATACATCACATTCAGAGGTTCTAGGGGTTAGGACTTTGACATATGAACTTTAATGGAACACAAGTCAGTCCATAACAGGAGGGAAACTTGTCTTATAAGTCTTCAAATTTTGGATGACTGATGTAAATGTACACATCATAATGTTCTAAAATTAATTCAGGCTTTGTAATGCATCAAAATAGCCCCACTTATGCTACAACTACTCTATAAAATACATCAAAATAATCCCTTGAAGCCTCCTAGATAAGAGTATTATATTGGTCAAGGTTCTTGGTTGCCAGTTCTGGTGATGATAAGCAAAACGGAATGTATGAGAAGGGTATAGATGGCTCAAGAAGTTGATGGGAAAGCAAGAGGAACAGGCTTGGAAAATTGAGAAGAATCAACCAGTAAGACGGATGATAAAACACAGCTAAATATCTTCATATGCGGGGTCTGATTATGAGGGTGTTTTCTCCGTGGACATTGGAAACTGTCACTGCTAACAATCACCAAACCCAGATTAAGACCCTGGAGTTAGCTGCCACTTCGTGCACTGTCCCTGCCTTCTCTGTGTGTTAACTTCAGCACAAAAGTCCTGGGCAGGAGCACCCAATAAATGGTTCTTAGGTTATATGCTCTAGCTGTCAGGAATCAGTGGAAGTGAAGTGTGTGGTCTTTTGGTAGAAGATGGGAGCATGGCTCCCACTAAAATACATCAATGACAGGCTGCCCAAACATAAGAAGAGGGTCAAAATGCTGGTCAGCCCAAAAGTGTCCACCTCAGCTATTAGCCTCTTGATAGCAAATGACATATAATTAACTCTGATGGTTTTCTCTATCTTGTACTGAAGGTCTCATCTTTCTCTTTATAAAATAACTTTGAAAACTTAACTTTTATTATAATGTATTCAACTAGAAAATGAGCCATTTGTGTAGAAAATAAAGAAAAATTACTGGTAATCTCATAGACATCAGATCTAACATAGGCCATTTTGGTGGTTAATTTTATGTGTCACCTTGCTGGGACCACAGTTCTGAGATATTCAGACATTATGGATGTTTCTGAGTGATGGTTAGTTTTACCTGTCAACTTAATTGAGCCACGGAATGCTGAGATACTTGGTTAACCATTATTCTGGGTCTTTCTGTGAGGATGTTTCTAGGTGCGATTAAGATTTGAACCAGTAGGTTGAGTAAAGCAGACTGCCTTCCATAATGTGGTTGGGCCCCATCCAGTTAGTTAAAGTTCTAATTGGAACAAAAGACTGACTTCCTCCCGAGCAAGAGGGAATTCTGCCAGCAGATGGCCTTCAGACTTGAACTGCAATATTGACTCCTGGGTCTCTAGCCTTTGGACTTGAAATTCAGCATCACCTCTTCCCTGGGTCTCCAGCCTGCTGACCCACCCTGCAGATTGTGGGTGTGCCCATCTCCATAATTGTAGGAGCTAATGCCTTAAAATATATCTTTTTAAAGATACACACATCTTATTGATTCTGTTTCTTTAGAGAACCTGACTAATAAAATCATAAAGATAGAATGAGTACTGTGTCACTGAAGAGTAAGCTGTATACTGCATGACTGAAATCTGATGCACTTCAGCTCTCTTATGTTAATGCTTTCTTTAAGCTATTAGCATACCACAGAAACTAAAGAAGAAAAGAACTGCATAGGTTATGCAGTTTTTATATTTTGCTGACTTTCCCTCTACACTGTATTTCCAAGTACTTTAAAAGTACTTATAACAGGCAATAAAGATTTTCGCTGCACCCACTGGAAAATTATTCAGTGTCTTTATAATAAAAATCTACCAGAATTTAGCTTAGCTTATTTTATTCTATTAAATAAATATTTCCCATTAAATTATTTCCCTTATTAGTTACTGCTTTCAGTTACATTACTTGCAAACACTCATTGGCTAGGTAGGATGGAATCAGCGTTAATTATTCATCTTGCTTTTACTTCCTCAATTATTTTTCTACTAAAATTTTAAGATAATAGGAAATACCTAAAATTGTAGATTCCCTAAAAATTTATTTATAAATTGAACTTTTGGTATCTTAAAGTTGCATATTAAATAATTTAAAAAGTAACCTTGGGGGCGCCTGGGTGGCGCAGTTGGTTAAGCGTCCGACTTCAGCCAGGTCACGATCTCGCGGTCCATGAGTTCGAGCCCCGCGTCAGGCTCTGGGCTGATGGCTCAGAGCCTGGAGCCTGTTTCCGATTCTGTGTCTCCCTCTCTCTCTCTGCCCCTCCCCTGTTCATGCTCTGTCTCTCTCTGTCCCAAAAATAAATAAATGTTGAAAAAAAAAATTAAAAAAAAAAAAAAGTAACCTTGCTGGAATTTTCTAATTATAAAAATGCTTGCCCTAAGTACTTAGTTGGTGCCCGGCAAAATTTCCTTCCCTTTTTCTCCCTTCCTCCTTTCTTTCCTTTTCTGTTTCTTTCTGAACTATCTATCCTTTCAAGTCTATTTTGCTAACATCATAGTTATCGTCCTAGAATGGTTTCTATAATGTGAATTTTTGTGCATTTTATCAATTTTGATCCCCAAATATTTGGAACTTATTCTGGGAAAAAATGTTGATGCCCTTAATGTAATGTGATTATTACAAAGATGTTTAATAACAACTTTATAATTTTTGATCAGTGTTCATGTTAGACAAAAGAACTGTGCTTTTTTTTTTTTTTTAATATGGAACGTTTCAGGATTGTGTGTCACTCTTGAGCAGAGGACATGCTGGTATTCTCTGTATCATTCCAATTTTAATGTTTTATTTTTTTTTATTTTTGAGAGAGAGAGAGAACGGGGGAGGGGCAGAGAGGGAGGGAGGCACAGAATTTGAAGCAGGCTCCAGGCTCTGGCTTCCAGCACAGAGCCCCACACAGGGCTCGAACTCATGAACCATGACCTGAGCCAAAGTCGGATGCTTAACCAATTGAGCCCCCCCAGACGTGCCCCACAGTGGTCCTCTTTTGACAGCACAATTATCATTTCTTACCGAATCGCTGAGTCCAAGTTAACTAAGTAAGCTAGCGAGGCCTGACACAGACCTGTCGCCACCATCTTGAAACTGACTGCCTCCAGGCCTTATGCTAGTCTGAAATGGATTAGTACTTGCAACTAAAGTTGATGCATAAAACTTCGGATTATATAGTATTTGAGTTTTGTTTTATATGTGGTTCTATAGAAAAATAAAAAAATGTAAACAGGCCAAAGAAAATCATCTATCATTCATCTCTTTCTAGCCTGAAATAACATTTTGTTGCATGTACTGCCCTACTTTTTAAATGAATACTAAGCTATGTAAGCACATAAGAAAATACATTATAAAACAAAAGTGGTTTTATCCAACAAAACTATTGGTATACTGTTTGATAAGTGCGTACTGTTTTAAATTTATGTTTTCCCTATCAATAATACATTTCTATATAAATAAATCAAAACTATTTCATGAATAAAGTAGGATTTGTTTAACCAAACCTCTATTAGATTTTTAAAAATCTTGGGCTCTTATAAAACCGTACCTTCTTTAAATGTATTATAATAGATCTTTGTGCATTTGTCCAATATTTACCTTAAAGAGCTTCTATCGCTATGTTTAGGTCCATTAGAATTATATTATAAAAAGCTGCCTTTATCAAGTATGGGGGAGAATAGCTGTGGTTTTTGTACCACATTTTCCCCTTTTTTTCTGGTTCTTTAGGGGAACTACACCTTGTAACATCTTACTCTGCCTCCCACCTTGGGCCATGGTCCTGGAAGGGTTGAGTCACATGGCCTCCCTCCTTCCCTCCCAGGCATGTGCTTGTGATCCAAATTGGACCAGAGTATTTCCCCAGACATTGCTGATAGAGCAAATTGAGGGACTTGTCTATCTGCTCTTGGCTGTCTTCCCTGGCACGAAGGAGGAGGCTGTTGGTACAAGGAGCAACTGAGAGAATTAAAGAGGGAAGTAGAAAAGTGATAGATGACAGGAGGGAAGGAAGGAATGAAGGAAAGAAGGAAGAGAGGAAGGGAAGAAGGAAGGAAGGAAAGGAAGGAAGGAAGGAAAAAAGGAAAGAAGAAAGGAGGGAAGGATGGAAGGAAGGAAGGAAATATTTGAGCTTCTATATCTAGCCATGCCTGAGAGTTAGAATTACCTCTGGACTCTTCAGTTGTATGAGCCAATAAATTCACTTTATTAGTTTTTTTTATTTTTTGTTTATACTTCAGTTGTATAAGCCGATAAATTCACTTTATTATTTTTTTATTTTTTGCTTATACTAGTTGATTTGGATCTCTGTCTCTTATAACCAAAACAGTCTTGATAATACATGAAGCAATATAAAAAATAAAAGTAATAAAGATTTATCTGTCTTATCAATAAATTATCTGAGTAGCTGTACACACATTTTTTTCTATCATGTTGTCCACAATTTTAAAACACGGAATTTCTGCTCTCACGCTTACATGACTTATCACTAGTCTCTACCTATTTAAACATCCAACTTTGAAGGAATGCTGCCCTTTACAGGAACATGACTTTTTCAGAGACTGAAATTTTGGATTAAAAAATTTTTTAAAGTCTGTAAGTATTCACATTTCAAAATGTTGTGCTATAATATATAATAGTCTTTTAAATGCTTCTCATTACAATGGAAATATGATTTCAATTATAACAATTCAGGTTACTAACAACTTTTCAAGAACACGAATGATGCAAAAGGACTGTTACATAGCTTTGTTTTGAATTTTTCCCATTCATGAGAACTTACCCAGTTGTATTTTCATCATCTTTTCTTGGCACTTGCTTAGTTTTTGACACAGTTGTTGCACAGGAGCATACAAAGCTTAGGAAGTATGACTGGCATCACCTGGTAAACTCAGGATACAAACAGTCTTACATGTCTTTTTTTTTTTTCTTCTACGGTCTAGTTTGAAAACTCACCTGCCATATTTAATAGGAAGCGTAATGTCTCCTTAAAATCTTTCCCCCCAAATTGTTCAAGAACTCTGGGAGATGACTGAGCTCAAAGGTTAATCCTGGCAAATAGAGAAGTCTGTAGTAGCTCTTTTTTGCCACAAGGTGTCACAAAAGGAAGAGCTTGCACAGGCTGATCGCTATGCTGTGGGAGTCCCTTGCTGGTCCAGACCCCTGTCCAGAATCCATGACATCCTCTGTACTTGATGCCCCTTCTCTGAGGGTCACCCATTGTTCCCTAAAGCACAACCAGCCTGTAAGCTTGTTGGATTCAGAGAAGCCTCTAGGAGCAAGTATTGCCTTGTGCCCAAACCAGCCGCATCCCATATACGTGTTTATACGTTTATATACGTCCTTTTCTTCTTTTGGGGGGGTTTCCCTGGGAAGAGCTTTTTATTTTGACATAATTTGAAACTTTCAGAATATTTGCAAGGATGGGATGAGAAACTTCGGTATACCGTTTCTCCAGATTTGCTAGTTACTCCCACATACATTTTTCTTTTTCTGAACCATTTAAAAGGAGGTTGGAAACATTCCTGTGTGTATTTCCTGAAGGCTAAGACATTCCCCTACATAATTAGAGTAGAATTGTCAAAGTTAGGAGATATAATAGTTATGTAATGCTATTGTCTAATTCAGAGTGTATGTTAAGATTTCTACAACTATCCCAGTAATATTTTTATAGTTATTCTCCTCCCTCCCTGCCCCAGTTTAAGATCCAGTCCAGGACCACATATAACATTTAGCTGAAATGCTTGTTTAATCTCCTTTAATCGGAAACCGGTTTTGGGTGGTTGTTGTTGTTGTATTTTTTTTTTTTTTTGTCTGTCTTCATCTTGCCATTTTTGAGGAGTACAGGCCAATTATTTTATAGAACGTCTTTCTCTTTGTGTTTATCTGATATTTCTTGTTGCTAGATTTCATTGTTTGCAGAAATGCCTCTGAAGTGATGTGTCTTTCTCAGTGTGTTATGCCTGGTGACACATAGTGTCTGTTTCCCTCGTTACTGATCATGTTAACTGGCTTATGAACTTGGTTAAGGTAATGCCCACCAGGTTTCTCCACTATATAGCTTTTATTTTTCCCCTTGTGAGGAAGTTATTTCTGAGAAGATGGTTTGAGACTCTCCCTGTGGCTGCTTAGTGTTTTTCCCAGCATAGTGGCTGAGTTCTGTGAATGAGCATGCCAAAAGAACAAAGTAAAAAAAAAAAGAAAATGACATTTTTGTGATCTTGTCTCAGAAGTCATACATCTTCACTTCTACAGAACTTTCTTAGATAAGACAACCACAAAGACGCACCCCGGTTCAAGGCCAGGGGACACAGAGCTCATTACGCAATGGGTAAGACGCAAGGTTGCCTTTGGGAAAAAACAGACCGAGAGTGTTGGCAGCTGTTTTTGAAAGATGCTGTGTGACATACTAGGCAACATCATGCCTACGGACTCGTGGCCCTTTTCTCCGAGCGGTGCCTCCCCTCCCGCTGTGTGTTCAATCTGTTTAATTTTAGGCCTCTGAGAACCCTGGACTGAGACTCTACCGCCAGTGGATTGGTTGGGGACCCCGTCATCTTGTGTGACCCTTGCTGCCACCCAGTGCAGCCATCCAGACGAGAGGTGGCACCTTCCTATGGACCGTGTTGGCAAAGAAGAGAATACAGATGAAAAAGGACCCTCCTCTTGCCTTCTGTCCCAGAGCCGCTTACAGAGAATGGTTGATTTTATGGTCTCCTTGCTCTTCAGGTCCCTCCGGATGTCACTTTTATGCTCTGGTGCTGGGATCTGTGCATGTATAACAGTTGACTTCTTCCCACTCCCTGCCCCGAGACCTTCTAAGTCCCATATGGTGAGATTCCCAAGGCAGTAGAAACTTTCCGAGGAAATTCAACAAGTCTCATCCCATTCAAGGAATAGAACATAGGTCAAAACTCATCAAGTTGTATACTTTGACTACGTACGGTTTGTTGTACCTCAATTAACATCTCCCTCAGGTGGAAACTAGAGTACTGTGTACTCTAATGTATGTATCCATTATACATGCTTATAATATGAATAGGTTTTAATTCACTGGTTGGAGGATAAAAACGATTTCACATTTCTTTTTAAGGGACTCCCATTCCCTCTTTCCTTTGTTCTCTTTAGACTCCTTATTGTGATAAATTTAAGACACTGAGGGTACTTTGTCCACAAGGGCCACACCTACCATTGTGAAGAAGTCTAATGACCCATTAGAAGTGGACCCTTTGCAGCTCTTCCCGCCACTGGGCCCTCAAGGTGCTGGGTAAGGAAGGCTCTGGCATCAACCACAAATCATGGCCAGGATGAGCCTTCTCTCAGTTTATTCTGAAGCGTGCATATAATCTGTTTCCTTTAACTCTATGCAGATTATTTGTTCTGTGTAAACAACCAAGGACACTAATGGGCTACAAAGCATTGCTGTTAGTTAATAATATAATGCAATATCAAATAACCCTAAAGGAGGGTCACCACCTAAATTTCCTTGAACTAAAAACTTTTCTCTCTCTCTCTTTTTTTCTTTTTGAGGGAAGGACCTGACTAACTCTATACTTGATGTTTATTGTTCTCTATAATCCTTAAAACCCTAGGCTGTAGCATCTGTCACAGATTTAAGGTGACCTCAAACTAATCTCTGAGGACAGTGGACAGTTACTAGCTAGCCCTATCTTTGTACAAATAATTCCCTTAAGTTTCCCAAAATGAATGGCAGCCAACCCAATGGCATGGTGTCTTCATCTCTAGGAACTAACACTGCCATCATTCCCTTGCTGAAAAGTAAATATTTTAAGAACTGTTCTGTAAAGAAGCATCACACACAGCAGAGTTAGAAATTGGCAAGTGGCCTTGGGATTGGCAGAGCTCTCTGTACCTTCAAGGGACATAATTCAGAGGTCCTCACGAAGAGTTTCCCAGAACCTGTCCCATCCCAGTCGTCCTTCCCCAGGGGAAGTCGCTGCATGGATGCCAAATTCGAAGTGCTGAGCCAGAAGTGGAGCGGAACCTAGTTAATGAGTAAGGGGAGTCCAGTGGTCAGCAGCCAAAGTTCTTCAGCTCCTTAATGTTTCCAGTATTAAAGATAAAAACAAACAAAGGCAGTAGGGAGACTTGTCAGGTTGAACTAGCCGTTGCAGGGAGTCCTGCTCGTGCCTCGGTGGGCTGCTTCCAGATGAGTTCAGTTGGCCGATAAGAGGAAGGAGTTCCTCTGAAGTGATTGCAGGGCTGAAAATGTGTGTGTGCCACCATTTGTCATCCAAAGTTGCCTAAAAATAAAGGGACCATGTGAATTCTGCTTCAAAACTGCTTTGTTATTGTTCCAGTCACTCTTCAGTGTTCTGCGTAAACTAAGTCCACTCCTCTTCTCTGACACGTTCACCTGCTGCCGCACGGGGACGTGCTGGAGCCACCTGTCACTTGTCCTCTGTCATTTATGAGAGGCTTTGAAATGGTGGTGATAAAGGGGGTTCCCAGGAGCTCCCAGGCTGCCTGTTCCATGGATCCCTCTTCCGTTTCTGCCAGTACATTTGAGGATGATGCCAGGCAGCAGCCTGAAGAAGAGTTGGGAGAGCAGTGAGCAGCTTATGAAGATGGTCCCATGTGCCTGCCCTGGCTTCTTCCTGTCTGCTGCAGCTGTGTGCCTTTGACCCCTTCAGGATGGCCACATCATTCGAGGAACACAGCTGGTCATGGGCCACCTAGAGGGCGTGGTCTCCCATGTCCTCATAGTTACTGAGTTCCATGAACTTAAATCTCTTTTTACAGCAGGTATGGGATTTCCGTGAGAGAGCTCCCCATAGGCTACCCAAAGAAGCAGTTACACAGATGGCGGCACCGTGGCTTCCAGCGGTTTACACCCTGAGGTTATCCAGACCTATGAAAGTACACTGAATCCGCCAAACAGAAAAAAAAAAATCTAGATGAGGTAGAGATGGAGCAGTCTTCAGTTAGCAGGAATCTTTGCCATGGAAGGGTTAATGAGGATCCGAGAAGAACCTGAAAACCCAAATGTAAACACTTGCAATTATCTGAGTTCTATGGCCCATGACACCGATTACTTAAGTCACGTGTAATACTTTGCATTTCACAGTACAGCATTCATGAATTACAGTGTTGGAAAATCTATAGAATAGAACAAGACACTGAATCAGTTAGGATGCTGTGTGTTGGATGTAATTGAAATCCTAACTCAAAAATGGCTTAAACAATAAACACATTTATTATCCCTCCCTAAACGGGGAGTCTAGAACAGGAGGCTGTTCTTCAGGGCCTGTGATTGAGCAGCTCAGACATTTGTGAGAGGTTACTTAGATCACGTTTTCTGCCATCCGCAGAGTCAGCCTCCTTCTAAGGCTGGCATCACTTTTTTTTTTCATCCAGTGGGAGCGAGAATGACACAGTGGGGTGTAAATCTTTCTCATCAGTTTCCTTGGCCAGACTTGATCACAGGCCCACCCTGAATTGGTAACAGTGGCCATGGGAAAGATATCTCTTGGTTTAGAGTCCAGAGCTTCCCACTTTGTGCTGGGGATGGGTCAAATGTAGAGATATTGATCCCTTCAGGCCCCGGGGCTGCCATTTGTTTCGGTCCAGAAGCTGCAGTCACATCTGAGCAGTCATCTCCAGCCAGAGTGGGATATTCCCTTTTTCCAACAGCAGCAAACACTGTCATTTTCCATATTTGTCGCATCATGAAAAAAATGAAACCTGATGAATTTGTCTATTTCCACATTATATGAAATAGGCCTATATGTGGATATCGCTTATGCATTTCCATAATTTTAATATCTTTAATAAAATATTTAGATTTTCATTAAGAGTAGTTAAAAAACACATCCATGTCAAGCAATAGCTACATTAATTCATGTAATCTTCACAATGGTCCCATAAGGAGCTATTATTTTTATACCCATTTTACAGATGAAAAAAATCAAGAAGTACAGAAGTTAAGTAATTTGTCCAAGAAAACACACTAGTCAGCATAGGAGCTTGTGACTGAACTCAGGTAATTCCCAAATCTTTCCTCTTATGTTTGATTTGGGATTCTCTGGAAGAGATCGTGGTTTAATACAGTGGGTATTTAACTTTTGTCTATGACATAGACTCGTAAAAAAATAATTTTTTATTGTGACCCAATGTATGCACACTGTAAACAAAAAATCTTAAAGCAATACTAGGGAAGCTAGCATTCTGCTATTTCTATTCCATTCCATTCTATGTTCTTCTATTCTTGAAGAAGCTAGTTGTGAATCTCAAAATTAATTCTAGTCTTTTTTTTTTTTAAGTTTATCTATTTATTTTGAGAGAAAGAGAATGCACATGCACTAGCAGGGGCACAGAGAGGGAGAGAGAGAATCTCAAGTAGGCTCCACACTGTGAGCTTGGAGCCCTACATAAGGGCTCAATCTCATGAACCATGAGATCATGACCTGAGCCAAAATCAAGAGTCAGACACTTAACTGAGGAGCATCTGGGTGGCTCAGTCTATGGACTGTCCAACTTTGGCACAGGTCATGATCTTGAGGTTCATGAGTTCAAGCCCCACACTGGGCTCTGTGCAGACAGCTTGGAGCCTGGATCTTGTTTTGGATTCTGTGTCTCCTTCTCTCTCTGCCCCTCCCTGCCCTGTTCTATTTCTCTATGTCTCTCAAAAATAAGTAAACATTAAAAAAAAAAAAAAGATGCTTAACTGAGCCACCCAGGTGCCCCTAATTCTAGTTTTTTTGTTTGTTTGTTTTGTTTTTTTATGTTTATTTAGTTTTGAGAAAAACAGCTCTAGCAGGGAAGGGGCAGAGAGAGAGAGGCAGACACAGAATCTGAAACAGGCTCCAAGCTCTGAGCTGTCGGCAAAGAGCCCAATATGGGGCTCCAAATCACGAGCTGCAAGATCAGGACCTGAGCCAAAGTCAGATGCTTAACCCACTGAGGCCCCCAGGCGCCCCCATAATTCTAGTCTTAATGACGGGTCATAATCCATAATGGGATTGATTACAGTGAGGAATTTAGATGTTGATGAGCCAAAGCCTCAGTTTTTCAGGAGAAGCAGGGGGACACAAGAAGAAAGGTAAAGGGATAACTAGCTCAATACAAATTAATCTCAAGGTTTTCAGAGAACCGCGAAGGGTTTTGAGTTGTGACTGAATAGCTGAACATGCAGATCTGGGAGTCGGCAGCCAATAGTTGAAAGCCAAACAAAGCCACAAGGATGAGCTTACAGGGGAAGAACATGAAAGTGAGAAGACGAGGCCAGGGATAGAACTGCAAGGAGCACCAATACCGATGAGGGGCAAAGAAGCACCCGCAAGAGCAGCTGGGCCAACACGAAGCCACAGGCCAGGGTGGTCTTGGAGGAGCTGAGCAAGCCACGAAGTCAGAGTTGGAGAAGCTGATGTCGTAGGATGTAGCAATCACATATCAAAGTCACCAAACAGCATCCAGTGGATCTGTATTTATGGTTCAACGGCTGGTGAGAAATGCCATGCGTCTTCTGACCGAAGTGTTCTGTTTGAGTTTCTAACCCTGGCTAGCAGCCTTGATTGCTGTCTTAATCTCCGATTCTTCCACCAGGCGGGCTCTGCCAGGAATCTGGCATAGACTCACACACACATGCCACCAAGCCCGTGCTTGTGATGGAGATGAATACATATACTCAGCATCAGCTATGGACCAGGCATACATTCGCCCCTTCAGGTCATCTCACAACAATCCTGTGAAAAGCAGGAGTCTTTCCCCTCATTTTACGGATAAGAAAACCGAGGTTCACAGAAGCAAAATCACTTGTGCCACATTTTACAGGAAGTGAATGGTAGAGCCGAGACGAGAACCCCAGTCTTTCTGGCTCCAAAGCTAGTGCTTCCACCTTACTTGTCTGCTTGCTGAGCCCCGAAGTCCCATCATGCCTTTAACAGCCATTCTCAGGTGGTCGGGCCCGACGCTCCTTCCCCAGACTCTGTTGGCTGCTGGCTAGGTTTTTCTTTGACTTTAATGGGCCCTTGGACCAGAGTGGTTAGCTAAGTGACTCCAGCTGTTGTAGCTTTCCGGAATTACCTGCTGTACTTTTTCTAGGTCAGTTCAATGTTAATGCCACTACACTGGTCCCAAGTCTCCTGTGCTGTGCTCCTGTGCCTGCTGTCATTTGGCTCCTCCCTTCCACTCTCTCACCAGCCTGGCAATGGCATCCAGCATATTCCGGGCTAAATCCTCAAGGATAATGACATATAGGGTCTAAATTGACCACAGAACTTAATGTGAGATGAAATTATAAACTAGCTACCAGAAAAGTGAATTACAGACTGAATTCTAAAAAATTGTGTCTGGTGAAGGTTTTGGAGTATTGAACTTATGAGACATTCATAAATAATTCTAAAACAATGTAGACTGTGTACTCAAAGAGTCACAAAGTAAAATGGGAGGAGAAAGTGGAGAGAGACAGATTACTCTAAAAGAATAGGAGGGGATGACCTTTGAAATGGGTCCTAAAATAATGGTAGAACCCATAGATGGAGATGGAGGTCAGATATTTCCACTGAGTTAATGGTCAGAGCAAAGACATAGAGGAAAAATACATGGCATACGTGTGCCACAGAAAGTAGGATACATGGGAGGAAATCAAATCTTCATTAAAAAAAATGAGGCCAGGTCATTACAGACTGAATACCACCGCTATTTACCAAATAGGCAATATATAAGTTGGCATTCTTGCTTATCAGTCATTTGTGAGTTTGCAAAATTGTCTCAGTCCTCAGAGCCTGGATGAGCTGTAAGGATCAACATTCCCATGTGTTGAGGCTGAGAGATCCAGGATTTGTGGTGACCTCAGGGACATGCTGTGAGCCTGCCTCGGGTGTTCTCCCACCGGATGTTAGCGGGGACAGACGGAGCGTCTAGATAGCTAGCCAACCCCCTCCTTTTCTACCTGGTGGTCGGTTTCACTCAAGGAGTGCTTTCCCCAAGCCTTTCTTAGTAGTTAAGACTTCCTTACTACAGGTAACAGGAATTTCTAGAAAAGAGGAATGTGTTAAAAGAATTCAGGGATGTGTCACAAAGCAAAGGGCTGGCCGCAATCCTGTTTTAGGAATACATCAGAATCAGAGGCTGGAACAGGGGCCAGGATTAGGGCTTTCTCCCTCATCTCCTTGTTTTCTTCAAGTCTGCCTCATTTATCTCTCTCTGAAGTCTGACCTCCTCTGCTTCTCCCATCCCCATGCAGAAAACATGGCCAGCAGCAGCTCCTGAATCCACCTGGAGACAGACTGATTCTTTGTCATTCACCCAGCATCTGAGAAAGGACTCCGACCGGCTAATTTTGGTAGAGCTCACCCCAAGTTTAATCAGCCATAGCCAGTAAGGAGGAAAACTTGGATGAGCCTGGCTTTGCAGAGCCACCTGAGTAAGCTCGTGGAGGAAGAAAGGCGAGGCCAGTGAAGGCAACATAAGAACCGCCCATCACCCACCTCTAGAGCCATGCTGTCCAGTACGTGGGCTACATGTGGTTAACTGTAAATGTAAATTTCTCAGAATTAAATAAAATTAAACATTTAGGTTCGCAGTCACATTAGCCTCGTTTCAAGTGCTGGATAGTGTCACGTGGCTAGTGGCTACTGTGTTGGGCAGCACACATGTGGAACACTTCCATCATTGCAGACCTTTCTGCTGCTTACCTCTAATCTAGAATTCAGCCATTTCTAGTTCTACCAGCGAAAGCCTTAAGCATTCCAGCTACTGCAAGCAGCAGACTTTTTCAGCACTTGAACAATTCAAAAGCAGTTAATTCTCTCCTCTAATAACCTGGAAAGAAATTCTTCGGAGACCCTCACGCTAGTTCTTGATTACAGTCCATTTGAACACCCCGCAATACCTCCTAAACCTCATCGTACCGGAATTCTTAGTCTGTCTTACCCCAAAACGTCAACGGCGGTTAATTTAATCATGCATCCCATCTTTGTTATAAAAAGTCACCAAGGAAATGGTGTACCATCCTGTCTTGCCGAGCTCCTGCAATATTCTCTGTTTCTTTGGTGGCTAGTTTCCTGCTCAGTCCTGTCTATTGTGCCCTCTCAACCTTTGTGTGGTAGATAGAGATGACCAACTGCTCCCCAACACTCAGCTCCCTTTCATAAGGTAGAGATGGCACTGGGAGGTGGCTATCCAGCCAGGAGACTGTGTCCCCCAGCCCTTCCTGCATCCAGATGTAGCCATCTGCATCCAAAGGCCATGTGATTCGTCCTCACCAACGGAATAAGATTTATGTCCCCTCCCAGATGGTTTTTTTTAAAAAAAACAATCTGCACCTCCCCTGTTCTCTTACTCTCAGTTGAATGGGAAGGATTCTGTAGCTGTTAGGGATTGGCAGAGCCACAAGATGCAGGGAGCCTGGCTGTCTGAACTACTGCGTGAAGAAAAGTTACGCCAGTGAAGATCAATCTGCAATGGACTGGCTATGAGAAAACTAGCCACTGAAATTTTGTGTATTTGTTACAACACTTGTCTAGCATTACTCGAATAGATACCTAGTGGACTTCTTCACATCCTCAACCTTCTTGCCTTAAATTCGATCTCCTGCGACTCCCTTATGGGTCCAATTCTGTAGCTTCTGGAAGAGGCGGCTCATCCACCCGCAGTCCAGAGACCACGGGGCCGAGAGATGGTATTGACATTTTCTTAACTCCTCATTGTATCTTCCGGACCACTTCACCTTTGAAATAAATGCCATCCAACTTTTCCTAGCCAGTGCTTAACACACAGGTTTGGCATTGACCTTGTTGAATAGTTGGCCTGTGCTCAGGGAGAGACTTTGAGGAAGACAGTGACTATCAGTACCAGGTGAGCGTCTGGCAACCATGAGAAATGTATGAAGATGGTGCACATCAAATGCTCTGATTACCAAGAAGAAAAACACTAATTCTCTCCCAGACTGATCCCTCTTGTCAGTCTCGTGACTTTTCTCCATTTTCTCCACACATTTTCTCCACACATTTTCTCTCCAGTTGCCTCAGCTCAGCCATCCCATTGCCACAGAGGGTAGCCAAGGGAAATGCAGCAGAAGACATCAGTGTTGAAAAGCCCACCCTAGGAAGACCAAAGACCCAGTGAGATCCTGTAGCAGAATCTCTAATGTGTACACATATCCAAGGTATAATGTTTCTGCTTAAGCCGCTCAATTAGGTGATAATTTACTGATGATTTGCTTTAGAGCTATGAGAAAAAGATAACTTTCATGTTTTTGCACTTGTGTTTCTGAAAAGTCCTTCTTCTCGCATATCTCAAGTATTATTCTGTAATTGCTGATTTTAGGTCAGCACATTTTTGCAGGCTGTCTTAAAAAAAACCTTACTTTTCTATAAAGCCATCTAAGTTTCTTTGCCATTTATTAGATTTATAGCTGATTCTTTCAGAGCCGACTTTCACCTTGACCCGCAGACAATAGCAGAATATGAATTTTTTGGAAGGCAGTAGCACTGTCTTTCTTGGACAAAGTTGAGCTATTCCACCAAGAACGACTCTAAAAAATGTTGCAAATCTAATGCATCTGGTTAAAGTAACCCCCTACGACCTTTTCTCCTTTCTTCTGATTTCTCTAGATTTTAGTGCACTTGCCTCTAGCAGTTATTAAATCTTGTGCCACCCCATCCTCCATCTGATCACAAAAAGTGTGCATCACAAGATGGTGTCCTTGTGCTGTGGAGAAACCCATAATAAAGATGAGCATTCCTGAGAGGCAGAAACCGTGTGGGAAATGGCAGTCGTTATATGTAGTGGATCCTTTGGAGAACAATTATTCCTTCAAGGTCCTGTGCAGGCATTTCCAACAGTGGCTACTAGCAGGCTCATCATAGCCTAAGCTCAATTACAGCCCAGATTGTTGTATTTCTATGTAACAGAGAGAGGCAGGAATTTGGTATCTCCCCTCATGTGAATTTTATTTATTTATTTATTTATTTATTTATTTATTTATTTACTTACTTACTTACTTACTTACTTACTTTTCAGAATGGAACAGCCTCAGATATAAGTAACTGCTGGAACAGCAGAAAGCATGGTTTCTTCTAAACTGAGGATCGTATTTAGAGCACCCCAAATCAAGACACAGTGTCTTACAGAAGACCAGAAAATGGAAGTGTCTTCATTAAATAGCCCCTAAGTAATTTAATTTCATGCGCAAGCGCTATTTTTTTAAAGGGTTCAAAGGAAGCCAGATCCCTGTGTAGAAATACGTAGTCCTGTTGCTCACATACTTATCACAGTCTTGTGCTTTATAGCCCTAGATGCTGTACCCCTGTTGGGGAATCTTTAAAAGTGTGGCTCCTGGCACAGCTGCATCAGAATCACGTGTGTTGATGAGTGAAGATTCCCAGGCTCCAAGAGTCTGGAGGTGTGAGACTGGGAATCTGACTTTTTAGGCAGTTGACCTGCTTCTTCTGCTCACGACTGTCTGAGAACAGCCGCCCTCTGCTCTTTCTGGAAAGGCAACAGTAGTTATAAGAGTGCTACACCACAGCTCTCCACTGGAGAGACTTCTCATTTCTTCCCAGCCGAGGTCCCCCTCGGCCTGCTGCTTTTAACTGCTGACTCCCCACCTGCTATCTGCCTGCAGCTCTGCTCTCTCTCTCACACAGCGGGGACCAGCTGGGGGCTCCTGGGGGCTCCAGCCCCTCCACTCCAGGGCCAGGTTTTGGTCCTGCGTTCGCATTTTTGCAAGCACACCCTCTTTTTCTCGCAGAGGGCAACCATTTCAAATCTCACACTAAAACAAAAAATCACTACCACTAAACTACACCAAAGCAGGTTGTAAGCAGCTTTTTTACTCACTGATTCAGACGACAAAAAGGGTGGATGCTGTGACCGTGGCCTTTCTTGCCTTTTCCTGCTTAAAGAGAAACACCGTTGAGCTAACATGCCAATTTTACTTTTGTTATTAAAAAAAAAAAAAGAAAGTTCTGTCTTATTAACAAAATTAAACTACCTTTGTTCTTGGAGTTTTATTCTTACAGCATTTACAGAAATCTGTTGAGAGCGTCTTACTCAGTTATAAGGTTTATCAATTGGTTATCATCGCAGGTCAATTAGCTTTGTAATAAATTTATAATTGAGAAACCTGATTGGATTTTAGCTCCAAAAAATAATTAAGGGTACTTGGATTTTGGGTCTCCGCCCATATCTCATGTGGTTCACTAAAAATAGACCCAAATCGGGGCGCCTGGGTGGCGCAGTCAGTTAAGCGTCCGACTTCAGCCAGGTCACGATCTCGCGGTCCGTGAGTTTGAGCCCCGCGTCAGGCTCTGGGCTGATGGCTCAGAGCCTGGAGCCTGTTTCCGATTCTGTGTCTCCCTCTCTCTCTGCCCCTCCCCCGTTCATGCTCTGTCTCTCTCTGTCCCAAAAATAAATAAACGTTGAAAAAAAAAATTAAAAAAAAAAATAGACCCAAATCTAGGAGTTAGGATTTCTGGACCAGCTTCCACTGATTACCTAGGTCTTGATATTTATGGAACTAGTCATTTCCCAAATATTTTAGCTTCCACTCTTCCAGTCTTCAGAAGAAAAAAGACAATAACAATAACAATGATAGAATCTCATCCCCTACAGAGAATTAGCAGGGAAATGAGAGAGGGAAAAAAGTAAATGGAAATGCTCAAATTGGGGGAAATGTAATAAAAAGCCAAATGTGAATCGGAATAGCAGTTGGCAAGAGGGGGAAAGGTGGGTAGAGGACAATTGTATCACTAGGGAACATGTAAACTGAACACACAGCCTTTTAGAAATGTTTTAAGTCGGTTTCGATAGTAGATAAGACGAGAATATTGACACATTACAGAAAGGGACATGCCAAGACTAGGAACACATTTTAATGAAAATGGAAATGGGTTACCTCCCATTATCACATCAGAAGCCACAAAACTACAGGAAGCAGATTGTTCACTAGAAGGATATTCTTCACAGCCTCTTTAAAGATGAAATACACATACTTCATTCTATATTAAATTTCAAACACAAAAATAAATTAGAGTGAAATTTGTTTCTATACTCACAACCTGACACCCTTAGAAATCTGAATCTTACGCCAGCCTAGAGCAAAAAGCAAAAGTGGGAAATTGTAGCATAAGAAAAGACCATGAGGAAAGAAGATCCAATCGAGTCCACAGAAGGACAGAGAGACTTCTGGTGTATATATGGCAACACAGATTAATCCATAGTCTATGTAAATCACCATCTGTAAGTGGAGACCCCGGTCTAGTTGACTTGGTGATAGAAGTTCTTTTCACTGGCAGCAGCTTTTTTCTTCCCCCAGAAGTTTCATCTCTTTCTTTTCTAGTTATAGAGTGAAACGGAAGCCTGCTAGCAGAACACATCCATCCACATGACTCTGACATAGTAGCCCGCATTTCCCACGTTATACCACCTTCCTTTACGAGAGTTATTTTTCATTGCATTCTGGAGACAAAAGACCCTTGGTGATAATCAGTAAAGATCCTAACACGGTGGCAGGCAGTCTAACAGGTGACTTGCCGTTCCGCCTCCTATAACCCACAGGGTAGTTCCAACAAAACACTTGGCAGCATTTGGGAGAGACCCTGTGGGCATATCTTTTTCTCTTTTCCTTTGCATTTCATTGCCTGTTGTCACTTACTGAATGCGTGGTGCAAGACGAAGATGGCTGCTGCTGCTGCCAACAGGGAAGATGTCGGGTCTTGAGCCCAGATCCCCAATTTATATCACAGTACACTCCTCTACTGTGATCACAGCTTTGCTGCCTGGGGGCAGGGGTGGGGTGGGGAAAGAAGTGTTTGCCCAGGAGGAAGTGGCTGTTGCAACGATGTGGATGTAACCTGGGGCCATTAGGAATATATCCATCTGTCAAGCCCGCCGAAGGAAGGAGGGTGAATCAAGGTAGCAGTTCTGCTGGGGTGTGCCTTGGAACAGATGTTCGAATTGCCGAGTCTTCTCGGCGGTGTAATATAGACCTGGACGGTGTTGGCATTGAGTGGAAGAGTGGGGCTTTGTCTTGGCAGCCTTTTCTGTTGTGGCTCCTTGCAGGGGTGTGAATAGCACGGGTTTTATTTATTTTTTTTAAGGGAATTTAGCAATTTGTGGAATTTCTCCAGTATCGAGCACTTTGATAACAGCTCATCTACAAAGGGAGCGTTCCATTGTTTTGTTGTGTAAGAAAGCCGAGCGGGCATCGGTGTATTATTTTGCTCTCTTTCAGGGATACTCCCTCCCTAGAGATTCATTTTTAGGTGTCACGCTTTCTCTCTCACTCCCTGTCTGTCTCGTGTGAGGGAAGCTTTGCAATATGTTTCTGTGAGACTTCTCAAAAGTGATAAATGAGATTCTCAATCTTCTCATTCAAATGGTAACTGCCTGAAAAGCCAAGAAGTAGAGTGCGGGGGTGGAGCTGAAGGTGACAGATTGATGAAGATAAGGAGAGATGCATTTGGAAAGGGAGGGAGGAGCAAACCCAGCAAGAGTTGTAAAAACTAGAAAAGCAGTTCTAAATTGGATTTGGAAATGGCAGAATGACAAAGTGAAGTTTTCTATGGGGAGCAAGTTGCTAGGCTGCCACATTTGAAGCAGCCTGGAGATTTTGAAAAGTGAGAATTCGGAAAAGCCAGAGAAGGGTGATGATTTCCTAAGAGGCAGGAATTGATCAGAGTATCTGAAGAGGCAAGGCTGGGCCGGCTGCTCTGGAGACGTTTACTGGATTCCCTGTTGCGATTTGATCAAAATAGCTTGTTTGTTTATACAGAATTAATTGCACATCAATTATGTGAGTAATACTTAGTCATAGCTGATCACAGGAGCCCTGGCGTGAGTCCGTGATTTCCAAAGGCCCCTCACTCTTGTTTCCTCAGGACGCCTTACTTCTGCCTCTGTGGCTTGTATTATCTCAATCTCCACTGGTTCCTGAAGTTTGCCTAGAAATGAATGATCCACATGATCTACCCCCTTCAAGTCCCACTGCCTCACAAATACGTCCTGCTCTTCACCCTAACCCAGGTGGAGTTAAAGGAAAATCCACTGCAAAATCTCCACTGGGACGTAAAGGAGAACACGGGTGTCCAGGTTCATTAACTCTCTGGGTTTCCATGGGGCCTCTCCTTTTGTCTTCAGCAGGAAACTGGCCGTGCACCTACTTGCCCACCGCCAGCCCTGTTGTCCTCTGGATAGTCGGACTGCCTTGAATCCTACAATACTCAGGACAACAGAGTTAGATGCACCGAGCTCCAAGATTTCTAGTGAGAACCAAATGAAATACTGTATACTATATGCTTTGTAAAGCAGTACGAGCACAGCCCATATGTAGGTGCGATTATAGTATTAATTCTTCAAAGTCTCACCCCAAAGCTCCTTTTCTTGCTTTTGTGCCTCTCTTTCTCACGTGTGTATATTTAACTGCATAAGCACATGAGTGCATCTAGCCAAGCATATTTGCATAGTTGCTGATGCCTTATTTTTTAAAAAGTTCTTTCTATGCCACCATGACATTTTTATAGGGGTCCGCTTCCGATTAGTACCATTGTGCATTTATAAGCGATGGTCAACTCTTCACCAGACATGAAAGTTAAGAGCAGCGCATATTGAGCAGAACAGGAAGTGGAGAAAGTGCTTTTATAATGAGCATCTTTTCCATCAGCCTCAGCATTCTCAAAACAAATTGAATTCAGTAATCCCCAGAAGGCCTAAAGATGAACTATCTTATTTTTAAAGACAAAGATGAACTCAGTGTCAGGGTTGTGCAAGAATATTATTGCTATTTCTTTTATTATCATATATAGTACCTTTCCGTTGAAAAGCCAAAAGGCATTTTACAAAATCTGACAGTGATCCTCACAATGTCCCTCTGGGCTGAGTAGGCTTCATTACAAACAATAAATAATAACTGCCCTTTATTTTGAGATGTCTCCTACAGAATTTATTAACAATGGAGTGGATAGGCGTGATTCATGGATTCTAAAGGGAGTTTATTTCATGGGAGTTAAGAGAAGATAGTAGATTTCTATGGGTCTCTATCTGCTGGAGTTGTTTTGACTCAAAATGCTGGATGCATTGGAACAACACGAGTGCGCTTGAGAAGCAGCTTTCATAATTACTGACATTTACTTCTAGACTGAAAGAAGTATAGACTATGATTGTATTTGCATAAATATGGGCTGATTATTCAATTTGCTTACTCACTGAAGACCTGCCAACCAGATAACAGAGCTACCTGCGGGCATGTCTTCCGACTAAGTTCTCCTGAACTTAGTCCGACTAAGTTTTGTTTTTATTTTGTTTTTATTTTTGTTTTTGTTTTTGTTTTTTGTTAGAGATGCCAGTCACACTGCCTGGCTAACTTTCAGATATTCCTAAGGGAATCACCTCATCCTCAGGCCCTGGTGAAGAAAGAGCCATGGGCAGTCATATTTGATTCCATGCGTCCTTATCTATCCTGGACATAAATGGTTACGAGAATGGGCACTTGACCCAACGGCAGTCAATGTGAGTTAGTTAGTGACCTGGGCACAGAAAGGTAATCTGAGTCAATTAGATAGTCTCTCTTGGGCATTTCATGTGGAATGCGCCAAGAGAATAAGGGGGTTAGCAATAGGGAGAGAAAGCGGAAGGAGTTGAGATAGAGCTGGGTCATGAGTGACGTAGACCTATTCATGAGCTATAGTTATGAATGGGCAAATGCTTCAAGATGGAGTAAAGAATCAGAGATGAGAGAGTGAAGAAGCCAGTTCGTAGGAAGAGAAAACAGAGGAGGCAAGTGGAGAAGAGCTGGTGCTCTGTAGACTGTGGAGCTCTGTGGCAAAGATATATCACTTCTGAGGACTCCAGAGAAATCTTGGGTTAAGACCCACCCTTCAGTTTATTCTCCAAGGCTTGAGCTTGAACCTTAGTCTGGCTCTTCTTTCTGTCTATCTGTGGCATTCCTTTCCTGTATCCTATTTGTATGTTCCTAATACCTGGACCAGAAAGTTCCTTAGGACAGTGGCCTTTCCACTCCAACATGGAGAATCAGCTATGTTCATTGCTGTGTCCACTTCACCAGAATATGAATACAAACCATAGTCATTCGCTTAAAAACAAACAAACAAAAAAACCCCCAAAACCAAAAACAAACCTTCTTTCCAGGTTATCATTCAACAATCTTTGAGATCAAAGTCTGCTCTGTAGATAACTCCTAAGCAGGCTAATTGCATCTTTTTGGCTGCCAGGCAAGCTTAGGTGCAAGCCTGATAAAGGCATAAGGATGGGGGTGTGTGTGCAATCTTAATGCATTCTCTTTTCTAACCAATTGTTTTGTCCTACCCAATTACATTAGCATCAGAACCCATACTCAAAACACATGACAATTTTTGTCACACTTTGCTCTTCTCCCCAGACACCACTTCCAGAATTAGCTGTTTTCTTTGGCCATCTAATATTCAAGAGCCATACAACTATCTCTCACCATTGTCTGGCTTTGATTAATGCTCTTTTAGAAATTGCTGAGTATCGTTCTCGCTATCGAGAAATAAAACTAGAAGGACTCCCATAAAATGTTCACCATTTCATTAATGTTTATTCTCCTTGGGTTTATTTATTAAACAATTAAATTACTATTAGCGAGTGGTAATTGCAGGGAATAAAACGCAAATGTCTATGATATCAAATAAGTATATTTTGCTGATAGAATTTAATTTAAATACTTTTTGTTGATTGGTCCTTTTCTCATAGAAAAAAAGACAATAAGGGTGCCTTTTATATTATTCTTAGCTTAATTAATGCATTTATTCAAGAAATTCTGGTGGTGTCATGAGTTCATGATATAGAAAGATAGTGGTTTTTGAGCATATGGTCAGTGTGAAAGATAACTATCCGGGCACAGAACAGGCTAAGATTGAACGGCCTGAGGTCTGTAAATCATTACTTCTTGTCTCTTTAGAGAGGATAGCACTTGAGCCATGAGTAGCTGAAATCCTTTACATTTCCTTAAGGAAAGGAATAGTTTGGGCATCAGTGATCTCTCATGTTATTCTCAACAATAACCTTTTAAAAATTATTTTTCCTCCACGGATTCCTTGTTTCAAAAGTGTCTAGTTTTATTTATTTTTTAAAGTTTATTTATTTTTAGAGAGAGCACAAGCAGGAGAGGGGCAGAGAGAGAGGGAGAGAGAGGATCTCAAGCAGGCTTGTGCTGTCAGCACAGAATCCAACACGGGCTTGAACCCTGAACTGTGAGATCATGGCCTGAGCCAAAATCAAGAGTCAGATGCTTAACCAACTGAGCCAGAGGGCACCCCAAAGAGAGCCTTTTTTTTCTTTCTTATTTTAGAAAGAGAGAGGGCGCATGGCATGAGTAGGGGGAGAGGGGCAGAAGGCGAGAGAGAATCTTAAGAAGGCTCCCCACTCAGCACAGAGCCCAAGACAGGGCTCGATCCCACGACCCTGGGATCATGACCTGAGCCAAAATCAAGAGTCAGACACTCCGTCACCTGAGCCAAAGAGGTTTCCCCTATTTTTCAAATATGTTTCAAGTATTAATTTATTGAAAACTTTTATTAAATACATATTTATTAGGCAATATGAGTTCCCAATTAGAGAATAACGCTTGGTATACAGACTTTACAGAATTTCAGTTAGTTTCAAAAAAAAATTTAACATTTTAGCCATTTTGTACAAACTTTTCTCCTAGGGTGGTTGAGATATTGAAAACAGCTCAGAAATTCTGTCAATATCTTCTGCTGTTTCTAGGGTTCACCAGAGTGGGAACAACCACAGGTCAGTCTCTGTGGTCTTTCAGATTTCCCAGGGCAATCTGGATATCAAGTATGCATTTCCACAGTCAGCTCTCACATGGGATTGTAGCAGTGTGTCTGTTATATCCTAGATCTTCTTGTCCTTCCTTGCTAACAGAATCTTGATTTGGTCAATTCTTCTCCAGGGGAGATTTGTTTCAGCCAAAGCTGACCCCTCATCAACCCTAAGGAAGGCTCATAATCGGTTTAGGTCTTTTCCCCCTTTGCTTTGGAAAAAAAAAATGTTTTAAGTTCATTTATTTATTTTTAGTAATCTCGATACCCAATGTGAGGCTTGAACCCACAGCCCCAAGATCAAGAATCACACTTTCCTCTGACTAAGCCAGCCAGGTGCCCCCCTCTCCACTTTGCTTTTGAATGATTTGGTATATATGCTACCTAGTTCTATCAATGAGAAATGAGGGGAGTTGGCCAATTTAAACCACTCATGGTAGGTATGTGACAAAAGTCTGCCCAGCAACAAGCCTAATGGGGAAACTTTATGGAATTCTTTCTTCATTCCTAAAAAAAAAAAAAAAAAAAAAAAGAGGAAAGAAGGGAAGTTTTTTCCTTTCCCTTTGTCTTGCTTCTGGAGGTGGTATATAGTGATGTGACACCTGGAGCCACTACAGTCATTTTGTGACCATGGGGGTGGTGTCACTAACTGACAATTGGCAAGCTGGAAAAATGGAAAGAATCTTGGCCCTCCTGATAATTTGTTAAGCAACTTTATTAACTAATTCTGGAACTTCTCTGCCTCTGGATTTCTTTTTATATGATGTGGCTTAAATTACTTTTAGCTGCATTTTTCTGGATATTTCTGTTCCTTGAAGCTGAAAGTACTTCAACTAATATATAACCATGATTATAACTTTGAAAGTATTAGCAATAAACAAATATACTCATGGAATCTCAGACTTGGGAGGGACTTGAAAAGTAGCGTATCCAATTATACAAATTAAAAATGTGATGAGCAGCCTATAATTACTATTAGATGTTGTGATAGTAGACTTTAACTGACACTCTGAAATTGTCACAATGACCTAAGGAGTGGCATATTATCTGTAACAGGAGACCTGTTATGAACCAAATTGTGCCTCCCCCCATTTATATATTGAGGCCCTAACCCCAAATGTGATTACATTTGGAGATAGGACGTTTAAGAGGTAATTACAGTTAAATGAAGTCATAAAGATAGGGCTTTAATTTGATATGACTCCTTTCTTGGTTTTTGGACAGAGAGAGTTCATGCACACACATGCACATGTGAGCAGGGCAGGGGCACAGGGAGAGAGAAAGAGAATCTTAAGCAGACTCTGCACCCAGTGTGGAGCTGATGTCAAGCTTGATCTCATGACTCTGAGATCATGACCTGAGCCGAAACCAAGAGTCAGATGCTTAAGCAACTGAACCACCCAGGCACCCCATGACTGATGTCCTTATAAGAAAAGGAAGAGACACCAGGGATGCACGTACTGAGGAATGACAGTGTGAGGGCACAGAGGAAGGTGGTCATCTACAAGCTAAGGAGAGAGGCCTCAAACCTGCTGACATCTCAGAGTTGGACTTCTAGGCTCCAGAACTGTGAAAAAAAAAAATTTCAATTGTTTAAGTCACCTGGTCTGTGGTATATTATTATGACAGCCATAGCATACTAATATAACATCCAAACAAGATTGCTTTAAATATAAGCAAATTCGGGGCACCTGGGTGGCTTAGTTGGTTAAGTGTCTGACTTCGGCTCAGGTCATGATCTCACGGTTCCCGAGTTTGGGCCCTGAGTTGGGCTCCCTACTGTCAGCACAGAGCCCACTTTAGATCCTCTGTCCCTGTCTCGCTCTCATTCAAAAATAAATAAACATTAAAAAAAAAAAAAGGCATAAGCAAATCTACCATCCCACATAATACTGAGAGTTCCAGAGTTAAGACATTTCCAAGGCCGGCTAATTAACAGCTCAATTGTGTGAACAAGTACCTAAGCTCTCTCCATTTTCCTGTTCTGTCATCCTCAGCGAATTGACTTTTAACCCCTAGGCTTGTCCGTGCGTGGATGTAAGAGAGCTGTTTCAGCACCGAGGGTTACTTCCACTCCTAGCTATTTAAGAAGTGGAAAAGCCAGCTTCTCTCATGCAAATCTGTTTGAGTGAAAAACTTCTTCAGAAGCCCCCCCCCCCCAACCCCATAGTCGTTTGCTTAGGTCTCATTAGTCAGGGTTGTGTCATATGCTTTTGCCTAAATCATCCCTTCAAGGAGAATGGGATTACTATGATTGCTTTAGAGCAGCTGTGATTCACTCCCTGGGGCTGTGAGGGGGTTCAGGTGGCCCCTTGGTACCTGCTGAGTAGGAACTACAGGATAGGGAGAGGGAAGGAGTCTTGAATAGGCAACCAGCAAGGTCCCTACTGTGTGTTTAGTCCATTTCCTACTTTGATTCAACACAGTCGCAGTTGCCTGACTCATCTTCTGATATGTAAAATTGCCAGAGCCGGGAAGACAGGATTACAAGTAACATCCCTCAAGATTCCCCAGCTTTCTTTGACCCTATTCCACGCTCATTAAGCAGCTTTCTCTTGATTAATTAGTCTACCTAACTGCCTTGATATCTGGTCAGAAGTGCCCTGGATCGCAGACTGACATAATTAGTACAAGAGAGAGGTGTGTCACATGTTATAAATTGATAACTTCATGTTCTGACCTCACATCACAGTCCCGCGTGTGCAATTAGAGTAAATACCTTGTTCACCATTCGTTCAGCGCTTCCTTTGCGCAGGGTACTACTGGAGGTGTAAGAAATTCAGAAGGGGACAGGATGACACTCCAAAGGCCTCTCTCTCTTTCTCTCTCTCTCTCTCCCTGGAGCTCACAGTCCCATGGGTAGCTGCTAGAGTTACCATTTAGGGAATGTGTGTCAGCCACTGGGGTATGTGTTTGCCATGTTGCACAGTCTTGCTTGCTGTTCCTTTCTGATCTCATTTCCGAGAGTTCTTCGCCTCGCTCGCTCTGCTCCTGCCTACTCCGGCCCATCAACTCTCGAAGTAACACTTTTGGGAATAATTCATAACCCGGAATACCTTTCCCCCGGGGATCCTTGTGGTTAATTCTCTCATTCCCTTCAAAAATGAACTTACATGTTGTATTCAAAGAGAGACTTTCCCTAACCATTCTACTGAAGCTTCCAACTTCCCAACCCTTCCCATCCCCCTTCCCTGCCTAGCCTTTTGCCATACTATCGATGACTATATAGCACACTGTGTGTTTCATACGTTGCTTGTATTTATTGCCAGTCTTCCCCTACCAGAATATAAGCTCCTTGAGGGCAGGGATTTTTGTCTGAATCCCTAATGTCTACAATAGTACCTGACACATAGTAGGATTTCTGCAAACACATTTATTGAATAAATGCATCGTCTCCTATAAGTAGAATTGTAATTTATATAAGTTGCTCTTGATTATGAAGCTAGGAAGTGGTGGAACTGAGATTCGAACCCATGTCTTTCCAGTGACAAAGTACATCTGAAATTCTCCATCATCTTTTGAGTTCAGGAATCTGCAAAGACAAGTACCAAACCCTGGATCATGGTAACCCTTGGAGACACTATTTCCAGGAGACCTCTTGGCGACAGAAATTACACCAGCAATTTGAAGAGGGAAAATTTAATATGAAGAATTGTTACCTTGCAAAAAGTAACTCACAACTACAAGAGGTGAAAAAGGGAGTCCAAGAGGTCAAGAAGTAGCAACGACAGAAAGCAGCACCTATCTCTAGGCTGAGAGAGCGAGCGAACAAAGATTGAACTTAGACACTGAGACACTCTTCCCTCAGCTCCAGGCTGAAATTTCAGAACCTCTGAAGAGAGGGTACATGTGACCCACTAGTGCTAGAGAACCTTGCTGGAGGGCATGGTTTGAGGTTGACCACTATTGACCACACATGCCAAATCTGCTGATTGCCTAGTGGAAACTTCACACCAGGGGGGAAAACAAGGAAAATCCCTGCCTCCTGTTCTGTCTTTGCAGAGTCTCTCTAGTACCTTCTGTTGGTAAAGCCCCTATAATCCGGCCAGCAAGGAAGATATGTTTACAGGGACCTGCTTTGGCATTGCAAAGCAGAGCAAAGAAGGGTAGATTTGGAACCTCAAGCCATCAGTTAATAATTGGCTCACCAGCTCAGGAATCACCCATGAAGCCATATGTAGGCAGGTAATAGTGTTGGCTGTTAGCACATCTGCCCCTTCTGTCTCTCCTCTCCACAGATGGACAGTTCATTGTCTTACAGCCTGCCTTAGCTGTTCTTGTACGTGATCTTTCCACCTCCGATTGGCTAACAGTCGCTCTAGTCTTTTTGTCTTCTGGTCAGGACTTTCATGTAACCGGGCAGGGTGGCTGACAACTCAGCTGAGGAAAGCGATCTTTTGGTTAATATTGTCCCCCTCCATTTTTTCCCATAACCCATGTCTTCCCAGTCTTAGCACGTACTTGAAGAAAGGATCCTAGAGTTACTCTTTCTGCTGTTCGCACACACTGCAACTTCAGTTTGATTTTCTAGGCCCTGGGAATCATGGGTGGTCCCAATATATCCATATCTCCTGTGGGGAATCCTTCTGTGCATGGATGTACAGACATTTGTGCTTTCCTCCTGAACAGGGCTCTAAAATGTCCCTGAAACTTCTCATTATTATTTTAATAAATATCAATTTACTAAAGTTTCTCTGTCCTCACTTCTTCAGATCGTCTGCCTGAAACTACAGTGGCCATGCTTCTTCTGTATCTGTGGTTTCATCTTGGTCAGAGTAGGAGATTCAGGCTGTGGTTCTGATGTCTGCTCTTTTAGGTGGGCCAGTCATAGTTTTCCTACATGGGCATCATTGTAACCTTTTCGAAAGCAGCAGAGCTCATTTCAGGGGGGAGGTGACATACATGAAAGACAATAGCCTCTCTCATAATCTGAACTGAGCTACAGTTTGGGTCAGACAGCTTTCTAATTGGTTTGGATTTTCAGTCCATTAAAGGAAAGCTCTGATTACCTCTTACAGCAGGCCACTAGGCACAAATCTGCTTTATCTGCACAATGATTGTGGTTCCGTTTCATTTGACTGTGTCATTGAAAGACACTTACTCTGTGCTTGGAAGCAGATGCATCCTATGGGGGGGCCCCATCAGGGCACTGCGTCCGAGCATTCTGCACACCACAGAGCCCTGAGGGAGGACACTTAGGTGCACCATCTGATGTTCACTTATCCATTTCGATGCCTTCAACATCGGCCTGAGAACTTGCAAACACCAGGGTGGTCTCTGCGTTAAGAAGGCAGTACTTCCAGACCCCAGACTTCGAAGTGAGGTGGATCCTCGAGAAATCCCCGGCCCATGTGGGAAAAGGCAGCTCTCTCAACTCTAATAGCTAGCTGAGGAATAAGAAGGGAAATATTAGTCTGAGAACATTGCAGTGCCCATTAGAGAGAAAGCATGCTTGCTAGTATCTGTGATTTGTTATCTGAAATGGTTAGAATGACAAAAAAAAATTACGGGGAGAGGAGGAAAATAACTAGGATTTTTTTAATGTTTATTTTTGAGAGAGAGCGCACGTGTGTGTGCATATATATATATATGCACGAGTGTGGGAGGGGCAAAGAGCGAGACAGAGGATCCAGAGAGGGTTCTGTGCTGACAGGAGACAGGTGGACACGGGGCTCAAACTCAGGAACTGTGAGATCATGACCTGAGCCAAAGTCAGATCTTCAACCGACTGAGCCACCCAGGTGCCCCAATAACTGGGGTTTTAGAATGACAATCTGAAATGTTTCCTGTATGCATCAGTATCACTACAATAATTATATTGAAAAACCACTTCTAGCCCTGGGAAAACATCATCCAAAAGTAGAGCAGACTTTCTGTGCCTTTCAATCCTTTGTGAGAGGGATTTATCTGCTAGAAGGCCAGTCCAAGAAAGCATTTGTTTTTAAGTTGCCAATTTATCAGTTTTATGATTTCAAAAAATATTGATAGTTTCCTGGTCAAACTAAAGAGTCTACACGCTTTGTGAGCCCAAAAATGTATAAAAGGCATGCCTTTTCCTTGATTCAAATGTAAGTTTCTTACTAAACTCTGATCGCCTCCAGGGCTGGCGCCCTGACCTGCTTATGTTGGTTTCCCTTAATGCCAGCTCAGTACGACCCGCAGCCAGCGATCAGCAAATGGCATGGAGGAAAGGAAGAGAAAAGGAAAGGAAAGGAGGGAAGTAGAGGCAAGGAGAGGGAAGGGAAGAAGGGAAACTTCGTACAGGCGCAGAGAATGAATGTAGCGGAGAGCAAGCCCCTCAAACAAGAGTGAAAGCCCATGGCAGAGAGAAACCATTCGAAGGTTAGTGCCTGTTTTGCACTTTCTTCCTCCAATGTGTTTCTTTCTTCTCTGAGGTTATTTTTCTCATCCTCTGACACATTGTAGGGAGTCCCATGTGCTTTTCATAGCTTCATAGAATACATTTTTCCTGTAGTAAAGGGAGCAACATGGGATCCCGAGAAGTATCTCCTGGCTTATCCCTTTCTGTCTGAGCCACTTGGTCTACCATGGTGTGACTGTAGAGAAAGGCGGGCATCTCTTTGTGTTGATTCTTTCAGGAAATTATCCTCATGAGGTACGTGGGAGCTGGATAAATACTTGTAAAGAAATTAAAGCTTTTTGGATTAAAAAAGAGTCAAGTAAGGATGAAGTCTTAGAGATGACAAACTCGATGCACATTTCTGAGCAAAGGATCTTTTGTGGGCAATGCAAATGATTTTTGTCCTAATAACATTTTCATGATGCTAATTTAAAACATTCTTAAAGTCTCCATTAAAAACGAATGCATTTCTTTGACTTGTATGTTTTAAAAGAAGCCTAATTTTAAGAATGTAATTGGGGATTAATTACACGGCCCTTTTCCATAGACCTAATAATAAAATACTGTGCACTGTTTTCCACACTTTCAAAAAGAATTACAGAACTTGAGGGGCGCCTGGGTGGCTCAGTCAGTTGGGCGGCCGACTTCGGCTCAGGTCATGATCTTGCGGTCTGTGAGTTCAACCCCGCATCGGGCTCCATGCTGACAGCTTGGAACCTGGAGCCTGCTTCGAATTCTGTGTCTCCCTCTCTCTCTGCCCCTTCCCCATTCGCACTCTGTCTCTCTCTGTCTTTCAAAAATGAATAAATGTAAAGAAAAAATTGAAGAATTATAGAACTTGATTTTGGAGTGATTTTTCCTAGACTCTCTCAAAAGTAAATGATACTTTTAGTGTAATCATAAGTGTATAACAGTAATAAGTCAGGATTCCTTCTTAGGAGTGATGCTTCCTTATGTGCCTTCAGAAAATAATAGATGAGTTAGTTTTAGGTGTTGACTAAAAAACACGGGGTTATGGTTGTGGATCAAAATAAAAATAGTGCACCTTTCATATTCTAAATGCATCTTCTTCACACCCATTGCCGTCCTGGGTTTCCTGTCTTGGTGCAGGGCATTATCAACCTCTCAAAGCCCACGTGGAAGCCCTCACGGAAACCTGGGACTCTTTTTCCCTTTACACATTGCACAACCCCACCAGTTATCAGTCCTGTAGATTCTCTCTTGTCATTTCTTCTCCCCATTCCCTCCCCTCACCCCTAGTGCACTGGGAGTCCGGACTCTTATCAACCTGTGCGTGGTCTGGTGAGATTCTTTATGGCACATCCCCATCAGTAAACCAATGCATTCAATCTCCCCAATGTATTATGGTTTATATTCAATGAAATGGGATCTATGCACTATTTGTCTAACATTTCCTATATGACAGACACATTTTAGATACAGATGAATGAAACAGTGTATTTTTTAAGTTTATTTATTTTGAGAGAGAGAGAGAAAGCACGAATGGGGGGCGGGCAGAGAGAGAGAGAGAGAGAGAGAGAGAGAGAGAGAATCCCAAGCAGGCTTCACGCTATCAGCACAGAGTCCGACGCGGGACCCAAACTCACAAACTGTGAGATAATAACCTGAGTTGAAGTCAGACGCTTAACCAACTGATCCACTCAGGCACCCTGAAACAATAATTTTTAAAAGTTGAGTTTATTAACAGCACAAAAGGAGTTTTCTCACAAATTACGGACATGTGTTTATGTTTAGTAAGCATCTTAAAAAAATTTGCAAGTGAACTTTTTATCTAATTTTGTTTAATGTACATGGAGAAAAGAGGACACATTTTTAAGTTTCTAGCTTGATGAATGTTTGCAAAGTAAACATCGGTGTGTAACCATGTAATTTAAATTAGGTCCAGGACATTGGACATTACCAGTACCCAGAAGTTCCCGTGTCCTCTCCTAGTCACTACATCCCCCTTCCCCTGCTGCCACGGATAACTACTGGCCTGACCTCTGCCACCATGGACAACGTTTACTTGTTTTGAACTTTATATAATAATCAAATAGTACCTCCTGCTTCTGTCTGGTCTCTTTGCTCAACGTGAGGTTTCTGAGATTTATTCATGTTTTGAGTAACAGTATATTTTTTCATTCTCGTTGCTTAAACATCTTACTAGTTTTGATGACTTCCTACTGTCAGTAGCTAGCATCTCAAAGCACAACATACAGTTCAGGTAAGGTTTTCTTTATTGATTAGGATATAATGCAGTATTGCAAGTATTATGGATAATTTAAACGATTTTGGTCATCGTCTTATCAGATCTATGCCTACAGTGTGGTTGAGGAAGAGTTTGGGCCGGGAGAAGAAGCTTGAACTCTACCATTTCCTCGTGCTTGAATTAGTCACATCATCTACCAATCTAATGTTTCTTTGCAGGAATCTTTTACAAACCATGTGTTCATTTTGTAAGGGCTAGTTGAGCTTAAATTAGATACCATGGGCCATAAAACCATCTGTCGGGCACACGTCAGGTGAAATACGCAATCTAAAGTGTGTGAGATGAGAAATTCCCTGCCAGCTCATCACAGAAATCTTTCTACTCTCCTGTCCCAGTAACACACAGCCCTCTGGCACACGGAAAAAGCGAAGGTCTTCACATTAATTTATATATTAAAATGCTAGTAAACCTTAATTGGCTTAGATGACAATATATTAGATACATGTCAAGTTCCGGTATTCCCTTTCCATACCGTAGTGGATCAGTTTACACCCCTTCTAGGCACATTCTTCCCACTTTGGGAACAGCTGATGAAATGGCTGTAAGAGCGTCTTCAGCCTCTTATCCCACTGAGGTCCACCATCCAAATAGCTGCTAAATTATATTTTTTAAATGCATATCTAATTAAGGTATTTCCATGCTTGAAACTCTTCACCCCCAACCCCACGCCTCCTTCGTTAGTTCTACAAACTGCCTCCAGCCCACGTGGCCAAGCTCTTCATTGCCACCCTTCAGACTGAGCTGTCTCCCCTACCATCGCTTGCCCCGCCTATCCTCTAGTCAATGCTAAACTGCTTATTGTCATCTCAACATTAGCCATGCTGATACAGGTTTCTTTAACTGCTGCTGGCTTGGCTTCGTTGCCTAGAAGGCACTGTTAGAGCTGACGCGCAGGGCAAATGCTTTTTCCTCGTTGCAACTCGTCTTAAGAATCATCTCTTCCATGGAGTTTCTCTGCTTCAGCGGTGGGATTTTTCACAGCCATCTCATGTAACAGGGATCTGCCCCCCACTTCTGCCCCAGTTTCTGGTGCCAGCACATTCTCAAAAAGTACACTCTCAGCAGGCAGTGATGGTTTTCAAATGACCAAATTCATCAGACTCAAAAAAAAAAAAAATTACTGGTTCTCAAACTTTACAGTGTAACACGGTCATCTGGAAGGATTTTAAAAGCACAGATAGTCGGGCCTTTCTCCCAGAGTGTCTAAATCAGTCTTGTGTACTACACAGAAAACATATTCTAGAAACTTCCATCAAAGCTCCCTTACTCTAACGTAGTGGAGCAACCTGTTGAGTGTGGATAGAGTGGTGTTGTGGGAAGATTATACACCATATTTCAAAGACTAGATGCTAAATAAGGTTTCTTGGTAGCAGCACTATTGATATTTGGGGCCAGATAATTCTTTGTTGTGGGGGGGGGGGTGCTGTTCTCTGTCCTGTGATTGTAGGATGTTTAGCACCATCCCTGGCCTCGATCCATTAGTTGCAGGTAGCAATTCCACACTCATCCCCTCTCTGATCTTTCCCCACAACCCTCCCCCCAAGCTGTAAAGACCCCAAATTTTTTCAGACCGTGCCAACTGCCTCGTGGGGGACAAAAATCCGCCCCCCCCCCCCCCCGCCCCGTGATGGGAAACATTGAGCTAGATTTGGGGCTGTGTAGTTTGGGGGCTAATTAGGAAATTTCTCTGTATTTGGTATTATCTGTTCATTTGGTATAATGACCCATCTTGAAATGCTGCCATATAGGTTTAATAAGCTAATGTGTATGAACGTGCCTCACTGATCTGGGCTCAGAGTTGAGCTCGCCCTGAAACTCAGTATTCTCCCGGCCTCCAAACCCTAGAAAATTATATTATTTCATTTGCCTTTTTCTCCCTTTCATTGGCTCTTCAGTCTCCTTCAGCCTGCTAATCCTCATCTTCTTCAAGGTTTGTGTTTAATAAATCCAGTGGTTGCTTGTATGTAGATGACTGTAAAAGCTAAATCTCTTTCAAGCTCCCATTGTGTGTCACGAATGGACTATTGGATATTTTGACTTTGATTTTCCTGCTGAAAGCTCAAATTCAACACATATAAAAATGATTCATTCTATTCATTTTTTTTTTTTCTTTCTGATTTTCCTACTTAAATGCATCATTACTCTTTTCTAAGTCAAATCCATTCAGGGGTCCACGGGGCCTGGGACAGGGATTGCACCACGTTTGAGGAAACAGAGCTGAGCAGTTAAACTGTAGCTCCTGAACTTTGTTTTCCCAAGTGTTTGGAGGTGCAAAGGAGGTAGGGCAAGGAGAGCACCTTCAGGCACACCTAGCATCTTCATAATCTTCCTTCCCACTTCCTGTTTCTGTGTGTTCCCATTGCCTCTGCCTTCTCCGCTCCCTCTTTTCTCCTCTCTCAGATGCCCTTGGGGGTGCTTTCCCTTCTTCTCCCTTCCTGCCACCACAGCACCTCATTCATCCTTAAAGTGAGGGGGTTGGGCTCCTGCCAGCCACCCCACAGCTCCTGGAAAGTGGGTGCTCCCCGCAGTTCTTTGCCCTTCCACACCCCGAACTGAAATGCTGTTTTGTTGAAACCCAGCATCTCCTTTTCCTTTTAGGAAATATCTTCACTCACTCTGCCCCCTTTACTAGTGAAAAATCCTTAACAGAGATATTCTGGCAAGTAAAATTTCCCATCTTGTGCACAAGTTAAAAGAACGTGGGTTCAAGTTTCTTGTCACCCTTGAACCTTGTCTTTCTCCATCCCTCTGCTCCAAGCGGTCATTAAATTCTACTGATCTCTCCCTTGCAGGTATTTATATATTCAGCTCTGTATTTTCCTTCCCCCTATTACTGTTCTGGTTTAAGAAACCATCGTCTGAACAGTGGCTCTCACACGTTAGTGTTCCTTGGCATCATCCGGAAGGCTTTTTAATACACAGACTCCTGGGTCCCCATCCCAGAGCTTCTAATTTAGTAGATCTTGGGTGAAACTTGAGAATTTACACCTCCCAGGTGATGTTGATGCTTCCAGCTGGGGGCACCATACATTGATCAAAACAGTGCTTGCAAACTTTAATGTTTGTAGGATATCAAAATGGTTCATGACATGCTAAATTGAAGGCCCACAGTGGGGTATGCAATTCTGCATTTCTGTCCAGCTCTCAAATGATATGAATTCTACAGGTGTGCAGACCACATTCTAAGTGGTAGGAATCTAAAGCAAAGGTCCCAAATGCCTGGGGTCACAGGGTCCAGGCAGGTAATGTGAAGAGTGACACATTCTGATGGTATCTCGTTGAGCACAGGGCCCATCTAATGGGGATGTTAGTTTTATACAAATGTGGACCCAGTGCTGCCATAAGTTTTTTTTCAGGAGAATAGTATTATTTTATCTGTTAGTCATCATAGGCATGGTACCTGCAGTTTTTCAGAAACTGATGACATATATATAACCTAGAATAAAAAAAAAAAGGTTTTGACTGCTTTAAAAACAAAACTGCAAACTACAATTAATAAACGTTTTAATTAAATGTCTGCAAAACCTAACATGTTGTCAACTAATCACATGCAAATCAATTTGTAGCCAGGTATAAGTTATATTTAATGTGAGACTTGGGTTCACTTGGATATGTTTGGAAGAAAATGGGATTGGGTCACCAAATTCAGTGCCTAGGCCCTAAGGATTATGAAGGGTCTTGAACAGTCCTTCTGGAGAAGTAGAAAATTCAGGTTTTCATGGGAAATATGCTCCTTTTAGATGTTGGCAATTTATTTCAAATTGTTTAAAAAGTATGTAGGCATTCTTTCATACGGATAGACCTTGACAATGCGGTCTTGGTAAGGTCTTGATAACACCCTTGAGGGCATTATGCTAAGGGAGATAAGTCAGAGAGGAATGACAATGAGTCAGACAATGACTGTATAATGTCACTTATATGAGGAATCTAAAAACTCTGAACTCAGAAACAGAGAGTAGAAAGGTGGTAATCAGGGACTGGGGGTGAGGGTGTTGGGGAGATTTTGGTCTAAGACTACAAACTTGGAACCAGGAGATGAGTAGGTTCTGGAGAACTAATGCACACTATGCTGATTATAGTCGACAATATTGTATTCTTTACTGTAAAGTTGCTAAGAGACTAGATCATAAACATTCTCACCTCAAAAGAGAAATGATAATTATGTGACATGATAGATACTAACACTAATGTGGTAATCATACTGCAGTAAAGAAATGTACCAAGTCAAACTTTATACATCTTAGACTTCTACAGTGTTATATGCCAATCATATCTCAGGCTAAATAAAGTCTGCGTGGGCCAGACTGGAGGCCCTTGGGCTACCAATGTATTAATTTGGTTTGATTGCCTTGGATTATTGAAATAGTCTTAACTGATTTCTCCACCTTCATTCTTTTGGCCCATCTTGCTCACAGATATACCTTCAAACTTTCTAAGTCATCCATCCACGCATCTGCAGATTAAGTGCAAATTGCCACACCTGACTTTCCAAAGACTACATCATTTTACTTTTAATTACCTTTCCCACTTTATTTTTCATTACATCTGCACTAGGAGTCCCACACTGTATTCAAATTGGACAAGCCAGGAGAATTCGAATCAGAATTTTTGCTCACATCTTTTCCTTACCCTGGGTGCCTTTCTTGACCTTTCCAAACCACTGCTACCTTTTGTATTTGTTGTCTTTAGCATTCGTTTGGTAGATAGCTGATGCCACTTTGTTCTTTTAATTCATGTTCATATGCATTTAGGTTTTGTCTCCTCCATAAATGTTCGGAGATGGTGACAAATCTAGAGTAGTGTATGCTGCTTCAAAGTCTAGAAAATTAAAAAGTTAACCTATCCATCAACGAACTTACCCTCTTAAGAAGTGACTTATGTCCTTGAGTAATAATATCATGATGCCAGAATGGAGAGTCAATACCTAAAAAAGGTCATTAATCCGGCCACCTGGGAGCATTCCTGACTGATGGAACTTTGGACCGAATTGGCGAGATGTTCTGCTCAAAGTAAAATGTATTTCGTTTTTTTTTGTTTTGTTTTGTTTTGTTTTTGTTTTTAGGATGAAAATCTATGACCAGAAACATCGGACATTTATTTTTCCTCGAAAGCGTCTCTGTATGTAGTTTTGTCTGCTTTTACTCACTCCAGAAAGCCGTACAGATGAGATATAGCCCCGATTTACCAAGTTTTGTACTGGATTGAATTTTCATCATTCAGTCATGGTTCTTAGTGTCATAGTCCATCACGTTGTAAGATGGTTCTTAGTATCATATTGTCTACAACATCGTAACATGCTTTAAGGCAAGTTGTAATCTATTATTTATATTTAATAAAAACTACTCCTCAGTACATAACACGTTCACGTGTAAGGTACTGCCACCCAGACCGTCTAAGCATCTGAGGTTACAGAATCTTTTCATCTTGCTTCGGAGGGTTAACACCAGAGTGCTGACGTTCAGTGACTTTGACATTTGGACCTTTTACTCTAAATGTGAAATGCTCTCATACTCTTCCTGGAAATCTAATTATGATGTTGGCTTTCCCTTTTTGTCTTCCTCAGCTCTGCTATCTTCAAATGACATCTCTTATCACCTCTGTTAGTGAGAGTGGCCATATTTTTCTGCAACCAGGTTAGCTTCCCCTAGACGGAGGGAAAGCTTCGTCCATTAGTATCCTTAATTGGTTTCTAAAAATAAAGCCTTAATAGTTCCTTTAGGACAGAAGTTAAACCTGCCCATCTACAGTTTCCTGAACCTAGAGCAGCCCCAGATCTTTATTATTATTACCTAATTTCAATTTCTCAAGAATTTCTTTTGGATTCTTTAGTAATGTGACTCCAATTAAATCACCTTGGGGTTTAAGTGTTGTGCTATAAATGTGGCCAATCAGGACCTCTTAAGATGAATTAACACTAATCTTTGCCGTGTGATCAGTAAGTGTGGATGCTGCAGTCTTGTTCATTCTCTTGTTTTATGAGCAAATGAGCCTTGTGAGGAACACAAAGATGGTTTCCACTGCCTGCTCGCAGAAGCTGATGTACTTCTGATCCCCTAAGAGTGGTTTGAAATAAAAATCAGGCAGAATACTTTGAAAGTTAGCTAGCTTGTTTATTTCTTTTGTTTTGAGTTAAACTTTTTTTTTTTTCTGTCTCATCCTTAGCCTAATGGTCCATTTCCAAACTGGAGTTAAGTAGCTATGTGTGTGTTCACTGCCATCTTCCACCCATCTGCTCTTTGTCTGCTTGGGGCAAGTTTTCTAAAACAATTCCATTTTGTCAGTTTCCACCTCATTTAAATACATTCAAAAAGCTGTGAATTACTGTCCTGAAAAGTCTTCCAAACTTTCGAATTAATCTGCCATTTAAAATTCCTTTTTTCTTCGTTGTCACTTTTGCAACTTTTCTTTCTTTGAAGCTATTCAAAAATAACTCTGGTAGAGTCTGACGCTGTACTTCTCTTACACCTGCCTTCCCTCTGGTATTGTGCATTATTAAAAGAAAATGTATTTAATTTCTTGTTTCTTGCCTAAGCTGTGAGTTTTTCCAATGTTACTTTAACCAGTTTGCCTAAAGTGGTAAGTTTTTTTGAATATTCTATTTTTTATAGCATATAAAAATAAAGTGGAAACAATATGAGTTGAGGGTAGCAAATATCTTGATTAATGTATAATTCTCATCCGTTGATTTTACCAGAATACATGCAGCCTTCAAGCATATAACTGTTTTTCATGCTGAAGATGTATGAGGTGTGGGTCCAAGAACAGAGTGCATTTCTGATGAAAAGAGTAACTTCTGCATAAGCCATACAATACTTTGATGAAAACAGCACTGAAGGGGTGTGCCTGGCTGGCTCAGTCAGTAGAGCATTGATCTCAGGGTCGTGAGTTCAAACCCCATGTTGGGCCTAGAGCTTACTTAAAAAAAAATAAATAAATAAAAGGCATTGAAGATAATTGTGTACTTAGAACAGTACTAGGCACTGTGGAAGTATGATTTAGAGCAAGTTAACATTGTAGTTGGAGAATAAGACTTTGATATAGACTAATGTAGGCATTTAAATGACAATATGTCTCCATGGAAAAGCCAACACTAGAGCAGTGTTTTGTGTGATAGGGAGGTTCCAGGTACCCAAAGGGCAAGGAAGAGGGTGTCTTGGGTGGGGACAGTAGTGAGACTGAGGCTTACAGGCAAAAAGCAGAATACATGGCAGGTCCTAAGGAGTAGTGTTGTCAGGAGTGAGGTCTAATTTTGAAAGGGCATTTGGAGCCAGATTATGGAGGGCCTTGATTGAAAATGTAAGGAATCTGGAGCTTATCTTTAGACCAGTAAGATGTTATCGAATAAATTATTAGCCTCTTTGGATTTCAGTTTACCAGCACCTTAGGATAATAATAATTCCTATTGCATAGGGCTCTTGTGAGAAATCACTGAATTCATGTTTTAAAACTATTTTGTTTCTAGGGACTCCTCTTGTAACTTTACAGCGATGCGGCTTATTCAAAGGTAAACACCATCGTGTCTGGAGAAGAAAAAACAACAGAATCGCAAATGTTGTAAATTAGTTGAAGACCGCGGTTGAAGCGTTACTGGCTACTCATCTTTAGGTTCATTGGGGGAGACATTGACTTGATTAACAAGGAATTAATTTTGTGAGCTGGAATTAATTTAGGGAAAAGAAAGGAAACCGAGAGGAGACCCAGAGGGGATTCCCACTGCTTCGGGAAGGGCTTCTTGCCATCCTCCTCTGAAAGACTACACAGGTTAGGCTCCGCCATCTTATCCAGCTTAATGGCACTTTCAGAAAGGAAACCGACTCAGTGCCAACAACCTTACACACACATCCGCGTTCGCAGATTCGCCGAATTCAGCGGACATACATGGGACACAGTCTACTCTCTTAAAGAATAAAACACTTTGAGATCGAATGTTTGCAACACGAGCGACAGCGTGGTATGCTAGAATGCAGGGATGTGGAGGGTGATTAACCCATAGGTTAACTGTGTGATTCCAGGCAAGTTATTCAGCCTTTCAGTCATCCTTTTATTCATCAGTAAAATAGTCATTATTTCCGAAGATCACCGTGAGGATTAATGAAACAATGGGTCTCCCAGGACAGTCATGGCCTCCGATAGGCAGTAAGTAATAGTCAGTAGCGTGTTACAGGTGCCCCATACCAGCTCTCAAGAACTGATTGACAAATTATCGGAAATTTTGAGAGCTGGTTGTTAAACATGTCCCAACACACCAAAAAGCATTTGTTTTCTTCCCTTTAATGTATGTAAAGGGATTGTCAGAGTGCATGCATGGTACACAAAACGAGCCGCTGACACAGAAGTCCTCATTGCTCTTGAGTGGATTAATTAATTAGACTCTTAGCAGTGGAAGGGATCTGAGACACAATCTCATTCAAGTCCTGAGGACATCAGCTAGGAGGGACTTAGGAGGCCTCGCCTGACATTTGGGTTTCAGCCAGAATCCCACTTAGTCCTTGTCCGGCTCTGCCCTGAGCTCCGGGTTTGGTAACTCATCTGGGACCTCACTTTCTTCCTCAGATACTTAGCAGTGCCACCAAGGGGATCTCTTCCAGGGTCCCCTGTCTTAGGACCCTGGACCTCTCCCGTTAGGCCTTTGCCTTGTCCTTGCCAGGCCAGCCTTCCTCTGCTCGGAGCGGCCCCTTGCTGCCTGCTGTCACCCAGCATGAACGAGTCTCAGGATTTCACTTACACCTGGATTCACTGCCACCAGAGTCCTTCATCACGGTTAGCCTCAGCCTCCCGGACCAGATGTGCCAGGACCCACGGTCATAACAGTGCCATACTCAAGCTGCTAGTTCCCACACGTGGCCTGCCTCACTAAGCTTCTTCCTCCCAGCCCTGGTCCCTGTGGGCAAGTTCTGCCTCTGGGTCACGTTTCCTTCTAGTCTTCTCTGTCTTTCTGTGGTTGGTTGGGCAGGGAAGACCCTGGGATGAAACCTGAAAAGAGTCGAACTCCCAAGAGAAACTAGCTCTACCAGACATTAAAATACACTATAAAGCCTGTATAACTAAGAGAGCTTGACACCGGCTCCTCGGACAAGTGGGTCATCCCAGACCTGGGGCAGGGAAAATATAAGATGGACCTGCAAAGTCTTATGATCTTACTTAACGGGGAAACACCAGAGTCTTTTCCACTGAGATCAGGCGCAGGGGCATTTCTACCAAACTCTCAAAGACCGCATGGGTCACGTGCTCTATAAATTATTCCGGAACAGGTGTCAACAAGCCAAGGCCCACGGATCAAATCTGGCTCATTGCCACCTGGTTTTATTTTTTTTTTAAATCATTTTTACTGTTTATTTTTGACAGACAGAGAGAGAGAGGCAGAGCATGAGCAGGGGAGGGGCAGAGAGAGAGGGAGACACAGAATCCGAAGCAGGCTCCAGGCTCTGAGGCATCAACACAGAGCCCGACGTGGGGCTTGAACTCACAGACCGCAGGATCATGACCTGAGCTGAAGTCAGACGCTCAACCCACTGAGCCACCCAGGCGCCCCTGCCACCTGGTTTTAGATATGAAGTTGAATTGGACGGTCACACATGGTCACAGCTGCTTGTTTCCTTATTGTCTGTGGCTGCTTTGGGAAAAAGTCGAAGAGTTGCCACACGGACCGTGTGGACCACAAAGCCTAAAATATTTACTGCCACTTACTATCAACCTATTATGGCAAAGTGTGCTGACATCTATGCTAGAACACTGAAGAGAAAGGAAAATTCTCTAACGCCTTTGATGAAGCAAGTTTAACATTTGACGCTGGCACATAAGCCAGATCAAGGCAGTACAAAGAAAGAGAATTACAGACCCGTATCACTCATGAATATTGGTGCGTAAATACTAACTAAAATATCCCAAAGAAAAGGTTTTTCTGAAACCTCTTTGACACTGTTTGGAGGAGAAATTTATTAGCACTTTTGCTCAGTGCCATGCACATCTGTGCTGTCACTGGTGGTAGTGGTTTTGGATTTTTGAGGTCCCTGTGCTTCGTGTTGGGGATACGAACACAAATAAATTATAAATGATGCCGTCGATGCACTTACTGTCCATGGGGGGGGGTGTGGGGGGGGGAATAGACCCTGAAAATATTTTGCTCAGAAGCGATGATGTTGGGGCACCTGGGTGACTCAGTTGGTTAAGCATCAACTCTTGATTTTAGCTCAGGTCACCATCTCCCAGTTTATGGGATTGAGCCCCACTGTCAGTGCGGAGCCTGTTTGGGATTCTCTCTCTCCCTTTCTCTGCTCTCTCTCTCTCTCTTTCTCTCTCAAAATAAACAAACTTGAAAAAAGTGATGATGTTTATCAGGAGGTATAAAAGCAAGTACCATGTCAAGGGGTTCCGGGAAGGCAGTTCCTTGAGGGTAAGCACATTGCATTGGACATTACCTTGTTCGTTTGCCCACGTTGAAACTGGCACACATCGACTATGAGTAGGAACCTTGGGTTGTGTGCTGCCACGTTCCTTGTGTCCAGCACAGAGCCTGGACTCCAGTCCCCTCCAGGTTAGTATATTTCATTCTGCACTGTTGTGTTTCCTGTGTCTAGCCCTGAGCCTGGTGCTCAGCTCCTTGTCGGTAGGTATCTTGTACTGTGCACTGTTCTTTTCTTTGTGGCAAACAGTGAGCTTAGAATAACTGCTTTCTTTGTACATTGTTCTTGGTGCCCACTTGTGAGCCTGGCACACAGCTCTTTGAGGGTCAGTATTTTGCTGTGCACTTTCCGGTTCCTTGTGCCTAGTACGGAGCCTGGCACATACTAGGAACTGGAATGATTCTCATTTGAATCCTGGAGGGTCCCCAGAGGTTCCCGAGGGTAAATGCAGGACAACAGTGTTCTGGGTGAAAGAAGTAGCCGGAAAGAGGCAGGAATGTAAGTGCCGAGCTGTGTATTTGCCACCTCCTATTTTTATTCCTTCCTCCTTTCTTTTTCCCTTTGGGTTTTTGTTGTTGTTGTTATCGTCTGTTTGTTTGGCAGTCACTAGCCAATGGCCAGTGGCCAGCGGGTCATGGAGACACATTTCTGGCAACGTGCCGCGCCCTGTGCTTACTGTTGGGAGTCACACGTTCGGGGCCTTGGTTTCACTCGTAATCGAATGTGCTTCTTTGCAATGAGATAAGCAAGGCTCAGGCAGCTTTCTTGGAGATGGCTGTGAGGCTCAAGAATAAGTAGAACAGCAACAACAAAATAAGCAGCACAAGGGGCAACTGACTTTACCTGATTCTGACTTCCACATTCCCCCTGCTCTACCTCAAAAGAGAGTTTTGTCATTTCATGCTTTTCTGTTGAAAGACGTCACGGGTGGGAAAATCTTCAGCAACTCTCAAAGTGTCAGAAACTTTCAAAGAGGAGGGAGAACAAGCTTTGAAAGCTGAGTTAAAACCCTTCTCTCTTCTGAATGCACTTCATAGCCTCAGGTCTGGTCTTTTCTATTTGGCTTTTGAAGTTCTGTTATCTTTCAAGCCTAATTCCTCTTGGAGTGTGACCAATTTACTCGAGAAGTTAGGTTTTTCAAAAAGAATACTGAAACCAGAGCATTTCCGTCGGAATATGGATTAGATTCCCGCGCCACTTTTTCCGTTAGCATTTGCTGTTCAAAAGTGCATTCTCACGCGCACCTGCGGGTCCCACACCGTTTCCCAAACTGACAAGGACAAGCGACGTGAGCCTGCTAAATGGATCCTCTCCTCCGTCCTCCGTCGTGCCAATCCTGTCGTGAACGAGTTTAGGTCCAGATGAATGAGGTTGTTGCCTCTCGGATGTCACGGGGCCTACCGCCATTTTCTGAGGTTCTAATGTATTAGGAAATGAAATATGTCAGAATGTGTGATATGTGCCAGAGTTTTCCAGGGATGACAGTCTGGTGTCATTTGGAGGCAGTGCCGCTAGTCCAACTTTGGCCTCTTTGCCAGTGTTAGGCTTGGAGCCAAAACCGTTCTTGTACCTCCTGATGTAAGTGATGAGCCCTACACGAAACGCATGCATCCAAGAGCATCCGTAGTTGGCGGTGCCCTGGGTGGCATTGGGCCTCAGAAGCTACTTTTCAGCCAACAGTGATCTTTTGAGATTCTTGATATTATTTAAATGGTTAAGTGTTTTCATTCACAATTAAAAAAAAAAAATCATTCACTGTGGTGTAAGGAGGGAGTCTTGTGCCTGCATGGGATGGGGACGTAGTGATGACATAATACTTGTCCTAAAGTTGCTTGTGAGACAGAAGAAATGTCAAATAAAGACACCATTCTCTTAATTATGCTGCACTTATTATGACAATAAAAGCAACAAGTACATTTTAGAATAGAGAATAGTGGCTTTTCACCTGGGCCGCCTATCTGTAATACGACGGATAGGAAGTGACATGCACATTTCTTTTGGGTCTCTGCCAGAACTACTTGTGAGGCACTGAAATAAGCAGCCCAGTGGGTAGATGTTGGCTATATTATCCATCGTGCCCTGACAGGTGTAGTTCTATTGACCTAGATGGATATTCGAGTCAAGAGTTTTCATCTATTCACAGCTGCTGCCTCGTCATTTAGTGAATTTTCCAAAATCATTCGTTCACCAAATACATTCTTAAAAGGTTTGCCGGTGTCTGAATGATGTGAACAATCAACCGAGTTGCAATTTCAATTTGCAGGTATTTCTACCCTTAGTAGAAATAAATGGATCATCTATGGTTTGGTTGTTTTACTTACACGTAGAGAGCCTTAGTCAAATAATTAGTTCAGTTAACGTAGTTCTTTCATTAAGATCTTCTAATGACTCTCTACACGTGTCAAAGTGACCAAAAGTGGGTGTTTCTCCTACTCTGTGATGCGGGAGTTATTGTGTAGATGTCGATCTGTTATTCTCCAGTATTCTGGTGGCTTGTGAACCATCTCCTTCTCTTTGAGTCCATTATATTGTGTCCACGCTTGCCCAGGCTCAGATGCATTAACATGCAAGAAGGTAGAAGTCAAGTGTAATTAAAAACACCAACAAGAAGCCCTACTTCTATCCTATCAGTGAACTAAGCCGTTCACCTTTAGTGTTATAATCCCCTAAGCAATAATATTCAGAGCATGGTTTACTGGGATGAACGTGCCAACGAGTCTATTGTTTTGACGATTCACAATTTTAATTTGTGCCTGATGTAACACTTAACTGTAATAAAGAAAATTCAGAGACCCACATTTATTGAGGAGCTAGGTCTCTTACATGAATAGAATACCCTCACCGTTTGTTTGGGAGGAGGGCATAAAGAAGTGGAGCGACTTGGACTGTCATGCTGCTACCTGGCATGAGAAGGAAGAGAGCAGAGTTTGAAGGGAGCCCTCGGTTCTTAGCATTTGTATCTTACAACGTGTTAAAAGCATAGAGGGCATTTGGCTCCGTGTTGGGCTCTGCGCTGACAGTGTGGAGCCTGCTTGGAATTCTCTCTCCCTCTCTCTCTGCCCCTACCCCATTCGTGTTCTCTCTTTCTCTCTCAAAATAAATTTTAAAAAAAGCACTTAAAAATACAATAAGTATAATGGGCATTTGGGAGCCTAGCAAAAGCCTACACTATATCCACTGCTGGGGGGCAGGTCTGGTTGTTTGGTGGGTTGATCACCTGAGGTCTATTTGCATAGGACCTTGGACTCTCCTGGCAGAGAACCCACTCTAAAGGAAGGATAAGACAGGCAAACAAATTTAAGCCAGCAGCAAAGCCTCCACCATCATAATGAAAGAGGACTTATTCATTTAATCCACGCATGTTCATTGAACACTTATCATGAGATTCTAAATTCAACATGGTGTCTGTTACCCAGATTTGTCTTCTGCTCTTGCCTGAGCTTTACAGGGGGTAGATTCTGAACACAGGGGTGGAAAGAGCTGCTTTGTTCATACTCCATAGGGAGGTTTTGGTATTTTTTGAAAGGGAGTATAACAATAAGAATAGAAGGACACCCCCTCACATGCATTCACACATTGACACACATTGAGTCTTGAGGACTCCCGGGAAGGCTTTGTGAGCATGCTGCTGAGGCTGGGACCCATAGGGGGCATGAGCCAGCCAAAGGGATCGAAAGAGAATTAATTTCACATAAAGAATTTTTAAGCGATTTCTCCAAATCTTTCAAAAGGCATTGTCTGAAGGAGAACTTGAAAAGGTGGAAGTAACTTTTTTGAAGATGGTCCCCTAGTAACCAATAATTCGACCAATTTAACAGACTGTTTAAAACAAGGGTTTGTGTGGCTGAATTCAGTTGGGGAGTCCGTGTGTATAAACACAGATAACACTCACTGGGTGTCTACTCCCTTTTGGGTCTTTCCCCGGAGGCGGCTGTGGGTGAAAAACCAGGCATTGGCCCTGTTCTGTCCGTCTGATTCTGACCATTCACCTCAAACACCTTTTGTTTTCAGTGATGTTTACGTCTTTAGCATGGAGTTTCCGAAGACATTTCAGGATCCCAGAGGGAATTATCAATTCCATGTTCTCAGAGCTCGAGGCGCAGGCCTGTGCACCTACTAATGTTACTAATTTGTTTACATCAGTGCCTCAGGCACAACAGATACAGATAATAATGCCAAGTAAACATGTTGTTCTTAAATTTTTCTTTAAATTTAATTGTGCTTTCCGAGAAACTTGATACAATTCCACGGTGAAAAACTCTTGGTGGTGGTCAAGCCAAAGCAATGTGATAATCACATGGGGATGAGACACTGTTAGAGAATTGCTGAAAATCACACATGCACACGGATCCACACACACACAACGGTGGCCATGTAAAATACCTCCTGTGTGAGCACTTTCAGTATCCTTGAATTAACAAGACCTATGTGTTTTTACCATTGCAACCTTTTATACCAGATGTAGCGACACTTTAATTGGTCAAGTTGTGTTCTTTCATAGAAGTGTTTGTTTCTAGATAAGTCGATGGGCTTTTGAAATATTAATTTATCGAGTTTTTCTTTTCTTTATGTATTCACTTTGTTTGGCTGGACTGTGACACCTTTGGAATGTCATTTTTAAAAGGCAGCTATGCAGATTTGAAGAAAGAATAAGTTTGATTAGTCCCACAAGGAGCCATTATCATTAGCTTCTTTCAGCAGGCTTACAAATACAAATATGCCCATACATATTGCATGTGTATTAAATGTGTGTACATTTTAATTTTAATGCTAGTTCATGGGTTTATACAGACTCAATACACGTTACTATTCAAGGTTGATTAAGTACAAAGGGTTGAAATGCAGCCAATAAGACGCGATTAGAAAGAGATTAGAAAAAAATTTTAATTAAAAAATTGCCACTGCAAATCCTTTTAAGATGTAGGCAGACATAAATAATAAATAGAACCATTTAGCGACTTCTTGACAAGCAGCCCTGGGCTGGAATTCTGGAGGCCTGTATTTTGGTCACACCTCTAATACTGGCTTTTTCTAGTGACCTTTAGTAATTGTTTACTGGATCCTTCACATATTAGGTGATCAATACATGCCTCTGAATTTCATTAATCCCTGGAGGAAGAATCTCAGGTCTTTGTTTTCCTTACAGGACAATTTTTGAGGCCATTGGGAGGAGATCCTGGGACCAATTTGAAAAAGAGCCAGATCCTGGCTCTGATCTTTGGAGACTTCAGATATTCTGGATTGTCTAGACTCTATGAACGTGTAAGAAGACCAGACCAGAAATACTTTCTCTTTTCTGTGTAAAAACCTTAATGTTAGAGATATTTAAAAATGTCACATAATCTATATACCTCGTCATAAACTTATCTGTAAGTTACCATTACATTGTTTTTTTGGTTTGGTTTCGTTTTTTTGTTTTTGTAACCTCTGAGCTTCAGCGGAGGTGTCCCAGAAGAAATGAGACTTGCTCTGGTTTTAATCACCAGGAAATTGTCTCCTTGAGGGTCATTCTGCCTGCAGTTGCCTTTGGGAACTTGCAAGGGTACATTGGTCCTTCAGGACTTCCGCTTGCTTTGTTTGGAAGTGCCCTTTGTGACTGATGGCTGTGGCCCCATCACCCTGTGGAGATGACAGAGCAGAAGCTGATTAAAAATGCCAGCACTCAGTGAACACTCCATTTTTCCTTCTTTCTCTTACTTTTAAGTTTATCTATTTATTTTGGAAGAGAGAGAGAAAAAGAGCATAAGCAGAGAAGGGGCAGAGAGAAACAGGGAGAGAGAGAATCCCCAGCAGGCTTCATGCTGTCAGTGCAGAGCCTGATATGGGGCTTGATCTCGCAAAATGATTCACTGTGAGACCTACAGTAACTGTGAGATCACGACCTAAGCCACGATCGAGAGCTGGACGCTTAACTGAGCCACACAGGCACCCCTCTCCTTGTTTCTTATGATCATTTTCTATGGCTGCTGTAGCAAATGACCACAAAGTTAGCTTAAAAACAATGCACACCTACTTCCACATTTCTGTAGGGTTAGAAATCCAACACAAGTTTCATTAGGCTAAAATTAAGGTGTTAGCAGGTGTTCCCTTCTGGAGGTTCTAGGCCTTGCCTTTTCCAGCTTCTAAAGACTGGCATATTTCTTGGCTTGTGGCTCCCTCCCTCCATCTTCCAAGCCAGCAATGCTGCGTCTGTCTGAAAAGGACAGGTAAAGCAGAAATCTGTGTATTCAGAATTTTGGAGGTGAGCTGCGTCTTTGTAAAATTACCAGTCTACTGGGAACCACTCCCCCTTGTGGTGGACTGCTTTTTTTTTAAGTTTATTTATTTTGCGAGAGAGAGCACATGCAGGGGAGGGGCAGAGAGAGAAAGAGAGTCCCAAGAAAGCTCTGCATTGCCAGAGTGGAGCCCAACACAGGGGCCCAAACTCACTAACCGTGAGATAATGACCGGAGCCCAAACCAAGCGCCTGCCATTTAACAGACTGAGCCCCCCAGGCACCCCTTTACTGAGCTGCCTTTGAATAACAGACACTTGTTCTTGGAATACCAGTCAGGTGCTTTCTATGGGAGTGCATGTTGCTCTCAGTTCAGTTCTTCCTCTTCAATTCCCCAGTTCATTTGGCATCGTTAAGAAGCAGCACTCTTATTCCTAAAAGTTACAATAAGATGTAATCGTTAAGAAATCTTTGAAAGTGCAAAGTGTAAAAACAAAACAAAACTGATTTTGTAGGATGTCTAGTAAGGCACCCTTTATTAGAACCTTACCAAAGAATCCTAGTTTGGCCTAAATTTCATCCTTAGTCTAGCTATAAAGGAAAGGTTTGCTATGAAAATTGATAAACAGATGCTCGAGGGCCTGAGTAACCTACTTAGGAGAACAGACTGTTTTGAAACACTTGAGTAACACCGATTTGGGGGGAAAAAAGCCAATTAAGAGGCTTTTATTTGGTAAAGCAGGTGCAATTAGATATTTTTCAGTATGTTAGTACAGTTTTGCACCTTATGCATTTGGGAATCATTGCAATGAATTTGCTTGAAAATATTCTGTACTTTCACCTTGTTAGTCCGAATTGCTAAGATTTGGCTGTATTTAGTCATTTTTAGGGGAAATGTTTTCGGTGAACTCTTCTTTTTTTGCTTATACTGTAGACCATTCTCCTGAGTGGAAAATGGCTGCTCAGTGTGCCAAGAGAATACAAAAGTCTTTGGCGGGAAAACACTATTTATGATCGTTTGAAATTGTCCATCCCCGGAAGTTTCTCAAATTAGGCTCATGAAGAGCCTCAAATTAGGCTCATCCAATCTAGCTCACTGCTAATCGGAGAAAGCAAAAGCTATTGGCAGGGCTGGAGTTTGGGCTTCCCTTACCCTTGGTTCCCACCTTCCCTTTGCAGCAACATGCCTCCAGTGTCCCAGATAATGCTCCTCAAAGGGCCTTGCGGGTACAGTAGGGCTCTTGTACGAGGTGTGGCACCACGAATGGTGCTCTCGTGAGGCCCTATCAGCCTTAGTGGCAATTAGTGACTGTTCTTGCTGGTCCTTCAACATAAAAGGTGCCAAATCTAAGATCAGATGTGATTATGCTGGTTTACATGCCATTGCTTTATCATCCATGAGCACAGGCCCTAATGTCTTAGAGGTTTCCTATACGACAGTGCAGTTGATAGGAAAAGTGCTTCTGTGAGGTGATTTCAGGTGACTAGGTGATGCACTTGAACTGGGGCTGTGTGTCCAGGGGGTTACGGTAGGTCTCTTTTTCTCTCTGATGTCTCAGGACTCCAGTTCTAGTTTGTATACTTGTAATTGCAATTCCTTAGCTTCCAAAATGGTGTTATTTCAGCCTTTCGGTCCATCAGAAACTTCACCGTTGCTTAGATTTTTTTTGCTCTTTGCAGCTAGAACTGTTTCACAAAGCTGTATGGTGCCACCAAGCCTCCAGGAGGAATGCAAAGATTTCACGATGTAAAAGGAGTAACTTATTAGAGAGAACCCTGGTGGAGCTAACGTAAATCTAGAGGATTTCTCTAGAGATCTGTTGCCTGTTTGATGACAACAGGAAACATTTTCCTAAACAAGGAGGTTTAAAGCCTCCAGCGGAAGTATGCAATGAAGTTATGGGATTACTTCTATGTTGCTCAACCAGCAGTGGCTGTGGCTGTTTTTTTTCTTTCTTTCAGGGAAATGAAACCTACCTCCAAAACATCTTCCCAGGCCAGGCCTCCTGCTTTAGGTCTCTGTGGGGAGGCTCCAAGGTTGAAAACAATTCTCAAAGTTACTTAGAAAGCGAAACAATTGGAAATCACAGAACTTTTTTTTGCTGAGAGTGAAGAAGAAACAATGGCTTATGGAGCCAAAAATAACAAATTAGAAGAGTCAGTATAAGCCAAATAGAATCTCAGAATAAACTCTAATATATATTATTGGTAGCATTAGCAAAAATTAAGAAAAACTTGGGGGACTCCTGGGTGGCTCAGTTAAGCGTCCGACTTTGACTCAGGTCATGATGTCACGGTTTGTGAGTTCCAGCCCCGCGTCGGACTCTGTGCGGACAGCTCGGAGCCTGGAGCCTGCTTCAGATTCTGTGTCTCCCTCTCCCTCTGCCCCTCCCCTGCTTGTACACTCTCTCTCCCTCAAAAATAAATAAACATTAAAAACATTTTAATAAAAAAATTTATCACTGATAAATTTCTATTCATTATTTAAAAAAAAATTCCTCTGTTTATCTAGGAAAAAATTGCTGTTTTTCTCTTAACTTTTTTATAGTTTATTTATTTATTTGGGCTCAAACCCACAAACCGTGAGACCATGGCCTGAGCTGAAACTAAGAGTCAGACCCTTAACCAACTGAGCCACTCAGTTACCCCAAGATTGCTGTTTTTCAATTTTATTGGTGGAATACCTCGGCTAAGATTTTGAAACATCACTGTTCCACTGGGGTATACTTTGATAGTTCTGGTATAAAACTGTATTAGCTGCAGTATTCTAGAAAGAGTTACAATAGAATTAATGATAGCATGTAATTATGACCTTGAACGTATCATTCGGAGTTTACTCTGATGGTTAGCTGAGAGTTGAGGCACAAGGAAATCAAATGCTACATTCCGTATGTTTGATTTCATTCACAGCTTAAGGGAGAAGGGATTGGAATTGAGACCCGAGACGCTCTCCAGAGTCGCTGCGCAGTGAGTGGGAAGCTGGCCTGTCAGCGTGGGCTGGAGTCACGTCCATCCCATGCTGAGAGAACGGCATCATTGCTAATTGAAACAGTAGAGATGATTACTAAGGCTGTAGCTTGAGAAGCAATATATACCAACACCAGAGGGGAAAGGGCTATTTATTTAGGCAAGTTCACCATCAAATCACTGGACAGAATAAACAACTCATGGAGAAAATCAACGCTTATTACAATCCAAAGGGAACCCATGGTAATTTGCTGATTTCTCTAGGCACTCTCAATGTGATGTGGAGTAAAACTCTCCTAAACATTTTCTACCGGATGAGCAGCTATGATCGTGAAAAATCCCTCTTTTTGTTCTTGTGGTTGATACCTCTTTCCATGGTTTTCTGAATTATATTTAAGCACGGTACAATGTATCTGATGTTAGCAAGCACCCAATTTAGCATTAATTTCTCTGGCTGGAAATATGAGCCATATGTTTATGTTAGTAAGAGCAACAGTACGCATTTGATCGTTTCTGAGGAGACTGATATATTTTCATCTCAAAGAGGGAGTTCTGAGAGTTTGTATTCCTTTTTGGGGGGGGGGAGTTTGTATTCATTTTTGAAGCATCAGCAGCTTTCAGTACAGAGGCCACACAAGTTTTCTGATCTTATTTAATTTCTCTACTGGTCTGACTCTGATTAGAGGTTCAAATGAAATTGTGATTCTTCTATGCCTTGATTACGTTAAAGTATTTCTGTCTCTCTCCCGGCACAGTGGTAAAATTGCAAGTAAATTAATTGTTACAAAGTTGCAGCAGGAGTAGAGGTGGCTGTATTACTAGATTTCCAGATGGCTGAGATGTTTTCTTTAAGATCCTCAACCCCGCTCCATAAAAGCATTTTCACAAGGGTACAGAAATCTAACTGAGCAGCGCATCTTTCCAAGCCCGTTGGCGTGCACACAAACAGCCTTGATTTGGGGAGCCAGCAGGGGGCACGTAAAACAAAATGAGGGGGGGGAATAAAAAGGTTGCACATAGAGTAATTTTAATCCATTCCATTTTTAAATACCACAATAAATTTAATTTTCACAATAAATTAAATAGCCATATTCAGTTTACAAAATAGAATTACTTAGTGTGAAACCAGTATTTACAACAATATACAGTATGTACATGGCATTTCTCTTTGTGGACGTAGGACATGGAAGTGAAAGGACTTAACTTTCAAATGTGTGATTGACATGCCACGTGTGACAGACACCATGGTCTCTACGAGAAAACAATAGTGCAAAATCACCACAGGAACTTTGGAACAGTGTCAAGTTTATGAGACAAGACATTCTTTGAAATAATAAGAAAATAGTATTTTCTGTTTTCATGGCACCAATTCAGTCTCTGAATTAAAGAGCCAGCTTTCCCTTAGAAAAGAATGCATAACTGAATCCTCTACCTCCTGAAGCTTCGCAGCCACTGGTGCGTTTTCACACATAATCTTTTGGCTTAAACCTATGAAAATGGTGGGCGGCAAATTCTGACTCAAAGGAAGACTAACTCTTTGAGGATAGCTGAAGTCACTGTCCCCCAATACCACCATCTTTTCTTTTCGTCAATAGCTTAAAAGATGCAACTACTCAGACGGCAAACTGTTGTTTTGTTTGCTTTTTTTTTGTCAATTTTCAATAGAAAAAGAATTGATCTTATATTTGGTCACACACTGCGTATGTACAAGTATACATGGAAAAATGACTCGGATAGCTGTGTCTAAGAAAAGTGCATATTTTTAATCTAGGGGAGACATTGTGAGTCTCCAGCCACAACACATAGTGTTATATGACTTATTATTTTAGGGCCAGTTCAATGTCCTCCCAGTGATCTGGTAAAACTTTTGATTGAAAGGGTGAAAAAATTTGCGCAATTTGGTAATGACAGAGGGGTCCACCTCTGGATGAATGCGTCCCTTGCTGCCCGCCAGGCACTTATTAAAGATAATGTTAAATCGCAAGCAGTAAAACCCTCTGGTAGCATTGAAATATAAATTGTATTGACTTATCCTCGGGGGAAGATTTAGGAACTTCTCCACAAGCTGAAGTTCTGGCAGAGGTTCCGTGATGAGGCGATCTCCGTCCACAATGTGAAATTGCTCAATCGGAAAGTATTTTAACCACCTTTCCAGATGTTTGGTGTAGATGCTGGTTCTTACCGCCTTGTATTTTGTGTTCACTTCGCAGGTATTTGGGTCTATTGCCAGCTTCTCAAACTTGTAGTAAGTTTTATTCTTCCTCTCCTTCCCCTCTAGCACCTGAGTGTAATCAGAAATAGCTCTTGTGGTTGGCTCCCTGACAATGATCAACAACTTGATGGATGAGTTCATTTTGTAAATCCTTTCCGGAACCTCCTCCGTGATAAAATATGCTGGGCTCTTTTCAATTGTGATTTGCTGCGGGTAGGAAAAAGGCATCTTTTTCCTATACCACTCAATTCCCTTGGCATAATTCTCATCATTGTCAAAGAAGTGGATTTCTTGAGAGGCTTTGACCACCGCTGGATGGAGGTTCAGCATCTCAAGCAGGGCCCTTGTGCCTCCTTTCCTCACCCCAATGATAATGGCCCTGGGGAGCTGCTGGACCAGGTCATGAAGGCGAACTTGCTCCTTGGAAGTATTGCCCTTCCGGAACTCGTGCAGCAGGCCCCGCTTAAACTGCAGGGCGCGGAGAGGGAATTCGGCCTGGCTGCGGGCTCCGAATCGTCCTTCGATGGGGCAAATGGGTTGTAGCCTGAAAGCAACAGAAAGAGGCTCTTAGAAGCTCATTGCAACTAACTTGTCACTTTTCTGCTTCCCTAGTCAGAGTAGGACTTTAAATGCATAAATAACACTACTGGTTCCCAGCCTGCTGCAATCCATAATGAACATATGTTTGGGAAATTTTATTTTAAGCAACCCTGTATTAAATGGAGCACACATAATTGATGGGATTATTTTTATTAGTGCTCCTTAAAATTTTTATTCACCAAGCACTTAATTGACTACAGCGTGTACTTATGTTCACAGTACAGGACAGACAAGCGACACCAGCCATACTAATAGCCTTTTCACAGCCCACGAGTTAGCATCATTTAGAAGACGTGAGAGGCAGGAGATTATAATCTTCAGCTGCGAGGCGGAAGGGTGGCTAGGAAGCCGCGTCTTTTGGGTTTCATGTGGTATTATTTTCTTGCAGCTCAGCAGCGTTCATGTGGCTCTTAAAAATCCCTGAGATATAATCTGGATAGAGGTCCCAGGTTCTGCCCGTGGCTATTTGTATCATCAACCTGCAAAAATCCAATCCTGGCATTTGCTGAGCTTTTTCATTCTATGAGAATTTCTGCCGTTGGCCTTGGGGACAGCTAGACAAGTACTATATTTCTTCTGCTTCTCTTTCTATCTAAAGGGGTCAAGATTATGTTTCTGCTTTGCTGAATGTAGGAACAAACCCCATGCCATCAGCAAGTGCTATCTATCACCTACCCCCTCGCGCCCCCCCACCCTGGACCAGAAATCAACAAGACTTTGGCAGGGCAGGAAGCCTCAGGTCCTCACTGCCAAACCCATGTAAATTATAGCGCTCAAGCTCGTGAAGGAAGGAATGCAATGGATGGAACCAGAAAGGAGGATTCCCACTTCAACGTTGCCCTAAATAATGAACAACCACCACTGCTTTTTACAGAGAGAAAGCTGTGGTAACGATCCTAATGATACCGGACTAGAGTCCCGGCTTGATTTGGCATGGCCAATAAATATGGGTGGCAAATTGAGTTTCCTTTTGGGTAACAGTCTGGAATCTAGCTGAAACTCATTATAACATCCCTGAGTTTATCTGAGAAGGCATTTTAGCCTTCTTGTTAAAGGGTATAGTATTAGTCAGGATGGCTGTTAAGCCAATCCTCCAACTGAAGCTTCTAGTTACCCTAATTATTTGGAGTCTATGTTCCCCTCTCTGTGGCAATGAGGCTGTCTCTTGCTTTTCCCCAGAGACCCTATTATACCGTCCTTATCTTCTCTGATGTTTATAATTAAAGGGAGAAGAGAAAAACTTCACCAACACATTCCGAAGAATTGAGGGAAAAGGGTTTGGCCTGTCCAAACATCTGTCATAATGCGTATGGAAAATTACGCTCACATATTATTTGTGATGTTTGTTTTTTCTGATTTTAGAAACAACCCACGCTCATTGTAGAAAACGTGAAAATATGGACTATGACAAAAATAATGGGGTGTGCTACATTACATATTTTAGGGAAGTGTGAATTTTGTGTTTATAGATTCGTTAATAGGATTAATACACTAGAGTTCTAAATGGAAGATATGAAAGTAGCAACACATACAACGATATTTTTTATTGTCACATTGACTGGGATATTGCAAATTCATCTTTTAGCTCATCTTGGGTTCTGGTCCAAAATTAAGCCCTAATTCCCTAAGGCATCCATTGAATGTAATGGATGGACTTCTCTCCTGCGCATCCAAAATGAGGCTTGTGCCTTCCTTGGGAGAAATGAAGAGATAGTCAATCCACGCCTTTTCTGTAAGGACTTAATTCTCTTGTGGAACTCTGGCTGAGAGGCTGAAACAGGCCCATTTTCCTTCTTTCCTCCTGTCCTCTTTCTATCTTCCACCTTGGGAGCTCATACCCTGCAGAACAGTTGCTTTTTTGACTTCCTGACTCACAATAGGAGACAATATATTATTTCCCTTTCCTGAAGAGTAGGTTCTGTGCATGGGCTTCAGACATGGGAAAAACATGGAATCTTAGGACCAGGAGGAGCAGAAGTATTGGAGCTCAGCCTCCCTCCCAAAGAGCAGGGTCCTCAGTTACTAAAGGATAGGCCTAAGTAAGTGCGTGTCAATTTTAGGCATCATCTGTTCAAACTCTCAAATGAGAGGTTTCGGGAAAGCCCACCAAACAGTTCAATTCCTTGTAAAAGCTACCCCATTGGAGACTAGCGACCAAGTTAAAAACGAAAAAGTCATCAACTAAGTAACTAATATGTTAATGATCATTGGATCAATTGCTCAATAAAAGGAAAATGATTGGAAGCTAACTAAAGGTATTGAAAGATCTGGACATAAAAATTCCAGTAGGGACCTAGGACAATGGTGCCCACCTCCACGCTTTTCACTAATAACTAAGTACTACTTTAGAAAACTACTCGAAGTCAGGGATGAGCCTGGATACTACCATTTCTCATAGTCAGCAAACCACTGGGTGGGAAGTTTACTTAGGAATTTTGAATTGAAAAGCATCAGAGGGGTTCACTTTACCCAAATTGACACTGGCTGAAGGAAAATAAAAACCACTGCAACATTATTTGCTAAATAACCAATTGATAAGCTCTAGAGATTAGAAAAGGAGAACTGTAAGGAAGGTAGTTTTAAGTGTGGCCGCATTTTCATGAAAAACGGGAATTGAATTCCTCAGTCTTTCCGGTGCAAGACTTGATTTTAAAGGGCAAAGAAGGAAACTTTGCATTCCAGAAATTAACTTCTCTGTCCTTTCCAATCATACCAAATGTGGGACAGTCCAGAGCCACTCAATGTCAAGCCAGCTGATGTTGCTGGGACTAGTGTAAGACTAGTATCATCTCTCAACTGTTTGCTTATTTACAGCCAAAATGCTACCTCTGTAAATTTCCTCTCCATGGATTTTCCATTGTTTTCTGTGCAATTACTCTGAGCGACAGCCTCCTCATTTGATACTTTCAGCTCCTTGGAACCAGACCTAATTAACATGGTTAAAACTCCCCAAGCCTACAGCCATCTTTCCAAGGCAATGGATTCCAAACTTGATGAGCTACTTTACAGGCTCATACGTAATCTTAACTCTTGTGGTAGCACACTAATTGCTCACTCATAAATTTCAAAATGAAGATAAATAAATACAACATCACCATTTTGCTATGGCTAGAGGTCAACAACCAGATGCACACAGACCACACTGAGCTCTCGTAAATGACATTTTTACTGCTTTATCCCTTCTCTGAAAACAAATGTCAATGCACACAGAATACAAATGGATCTTGACGAACACCTTGGCTTGAGCAACTTGGATCTCTTTTTTTCAAAGGCTCAATAAATCAAAATCAATACTGCAGAAAAGCGTGTTTCTTGGGAATTTTGAGAGAGGAAAACAAATGGATGGATTTAAGATTATGTCCTAGGGAAGTGTAAATCAAGAGACACTTGAAGTCACATGGGCATGAGTATGTGTTTAATTACCTACCTATCCAAGCTCCCAACTCTGGCGACTAGATACAGGAGACTCCCAACGGCAAGGCTTCCCAGCACCAGGAGCTTCTGTCTCAGCCACGCCTGCTGTTTGAATAGCATGGCCCTCCATCAACCTTCAGGACTTCTGCAGCCTGAGAGACAAGGGATAGAAGGGGACTCATCAGTAGTCATCCCTAATAGGCTCTGTGGATTGTCACAAAGCCTTGGAGGGGTGGGAGTACAGGCTGTATGGGAAGTGATGTTTCATGAAGAAAAGATCCCATACCAACCTTAACTATGTTCATGATATAACAGGTATTTCCCAAAACTTGTGTTCCTTTTCCTGGCCCATGTTATAAGAGCAAATACTAAACTAGGGGGAAGAGGGGCACCTGGGTGGCTCAGTTGGTTGAGCAACCGACTTTGGCTCAGGTCATGATCTCGCAGTCTGTGAGTTCAACCCCCACGTCAGGCTGTGTGCCAATCAGTCAGAGCCTGGAGCCTCTCCAGATTCTGTGTCTCCCTTGCTCTACCCCTCCCCCACGCATGCTCTGTCTGTGGAATGTAGTGCATGATCTGGTGAGGAGGCTGGAGGAAGGAATCCCAAAAGAGGGAGATAAGAGCCATATTCATCCAACACACAGTGAATAAATATTTATGGAACGTGTCCTACGTGCTGTATTGTGTACCAGGTGCTAAAGAGATAGTGGGAAACATGGGAGTCTATGGTCTAGTGGAGAAGAGAGATATTGACTAGCAAACGTAGGATTCACATATATTCACAGACGGTAATAACAAAGGAACAGGATCCACTGAGAGAGAATAACAGGAGGAACCTATTCAGTCTTTGCTGAAGAAGTGACAGTTGGCCTGACACCTGAGGATGAGAAGCAAGGAGGACAGGGCAAGGGCAGAGGAACCAGCACGCACGAAAATAGTGCGGAGGAAAAATGCTTGGCCAGTTTGAGAAGCGAAGGAAGGCTGGCCTGGATGGACACAGGAGCTGAGGGTGGGGAGAGAAAGGGCTGAGGACAAAAGCAGAGAGGAGGCAGTAAGAAGGGTCTTTGCAAGGACTCGATGAGCCTGTGGTTACCACTTCGAACATCTTTCCTTGTGTGTAGGTAAGACGGGGAAGAGAAGGGAAAGAGGAAGCTCAGGAAATTCTCAGATAAACCCTATCTGAGTACAGCAGTGGGCTAGACCTGCTCACTGACGTACAAGAAGAAAAGGCGCTGAGCCCAGAATCTATCTGCTTTGCTCTCTTGACAGGGGGTTCTCTATCGGGAGCTTGCAGGAACTTTAGGAAATGCACACCTGCTACCACCTTCAGAGATTCCATTTTAATGGGTCTGAATTAATCTTGCATCGTGTGTGTGTGTGTGTGTGTGTGTGTGTGTGTGTGTGTTTTACAGTGGAGTGAATGACACACAAAACTTAGTCATTTTTTACTGTCTTGTTTTCCTCTTCAGATACGAAGTTTAGAAAACTCTCTCCTTAATTTCTTCCTGCTTTGCCTTCTGAGGCACAGGATACCTCCCTTATTTCTTAACATCTGGGGATATTATCCTTGCGCATTTCCTATGGCCCATATAGTCTGGTTATTCTTCCTCACCCAAGTTATTCTGCCCTCCCGTTTTTGGTTATTTGCTGACCCAGTCCAATCTCTTCTTGAAAGTGCGGGCCCCTCCTTCCGAGGCTCCAGCTTGGAGACTCAGCTTCCGTCCGTATTATTATTACTCCCCAGCAGCAGCCTCTGTGCCCTTCAGGCCAGCGTCCTTGCTGCCTCTCATCCCTCTTCGCTCTCATCTCTCTGCTTTTGTCAGCTTCCTCACTGGCCTGGAATGGCTTTCCTACATTTCCTCCAAGACTCTCAGATCCTGTGAATACCTTGCCGTGGAGGGTGATCCTGGTGGATGCGGATTTTGGAGGAGGAAATCCCAATATACTGCCCATTAGTGAGGAGGAGTGGGTCAGGCCCGTCGTGTCGGTAAGTATGGGAACAGAGGGTAACTGCTGGGCTTAGAGCTAACACGGGAGAGACATTTGCGTGTAGGGGGAGTAAGGCTGTGGAGCTACCTCATGGCTGCACTCTGCTCAAGGTTGGCAGGCAGGAAAGAAAAGGACTGAGGAATAATGGAGGCCACTGAGGAATTAGCCCAAGATTCAGGAGAATGCCACAACGAAGCTCTCAAGCTCTCTACTGCAATGCATGTGCCATCTGGTAAACAGTAGGTTATGAAACCAGACTGAGTAGGAGCCACAGTTTTTTCTACCGCCACTGAGGATCTTTCATTCTCAAAGGTTCCAATACTCCACCTATAGGCTGTCCTTTTAAAGTCCAGGAGGTTTTGCTCTGTGGGATAAGCTGTTCCAGCCAGTGCAGCTTATGCCTGAGATGCCTTAAATAGACCCCCTGGGGGTTTCTCTCTCTTTGGGAAACCTCATTCTTGACACATTTGTTTACACTGCCTCCTCTACTTGTGGCAGGCCCATTACACGCCCTCAAGTCTACTAGGGTGCTGAGGAGAACTAAAATTTTAATTCGAGCGCTCAGCTAATATGAATGAGTCATCCATGATGCAGTGCAAAGACCACTGGATTGGGAGTCAAAGACCCCCGAGTAACACTTTGGTTTACTTTGATAACTGAAACTCTCTGGGTTTGGGTATCCTCATCTGTACAATGAAGATAATGATGTCTGTCTGTCTCACGGGGTTGTGATGACATGAGCCTTCAGTAAGATAACGCGGGATAGAACTTAATGAGTGTCTGGGCACTTGACAAAAATGAAGCATAACAAATACCTTCGGGAGATTGATGTCGTTGTTCTTACAATGCATTTTAAAGAAGAAGAGAATGCAATTAGTGCAGTTCTCATTAATAGTATAATTGGATTGTGGAAAATGTAAGCCTATTTCTAATATAAATAACTTTCAATGGAAATTACTGTGAAATATGAGAATGGTAACACTATATTCTCTCCTCAAAGCAAGATGGCGAAGCAAAGAATTACCAAAAAGAGAGACAAAAAATGAACACTTATTGTGTTAGGCTGAAATCTCTTGGAATTTTTGAGAAATGCGGAAGCCAAATCAGTAGTTCTGAATAAATGTCCCAGGACATGGGAAGTGAAATCGCATTTTGTTCTGTAATCAGTCTCAGACTATATATAAACTAAGAGACAGTACCCTAGCATCCCCTGAATCAACCCTGCTCAGGGAACCAAAGGTACTTGGTGAATTTAACATTCGAGATGCCCCTTTGGTTTCCATCATGAAGTGCTCCAGGGTCTGTCTGAGTCTTAAAAGCTGGGAGTTGTTGCTCTTGGTCTGAGGATTCAAACCAAAGAGAAGCCACACCATCTAAGTTTTACCAAAAACAGTATTAAACTGGGAAGAAGGTTAAATGATCCAAAGTTCCTTCTTTTGGCTATGCCAACTTTAATGGATATTTTAAAAATCTTACATCACAGCAGTCATACTGGTAATAGGCAAGGTATATAAAATTTTTTTAAGGTTTATTATTTCTTTTTATGTATAGAAAAAGGTTAAAGACCTATAGTGACACAGAAGGCCCCCTTCATCTCCAGTTTTTAATCTCTCAGTGTTTTTCATTTGGTGTGCCAAGAACGGCACAATTATAGTTTCTCCAGACTACTAAAGCTTTCATAGACACGGTATCTTAGCTGAACAAAGCACAGTAGCTAAAGAACAGAGTACATGGCCAGAAACGACAAATTGTATAGACATCTGGCTGTTTCTTCAAAGCAGCACTAAGCAAAGAAAAGAAATGATTCCCAAGCTGAAACAAAGAAATAAGGGAACTCAGAAATAATAATAATAAAGATATGTTCAAGCGCTGCTCAAAAGCTGGTAGACATGGTTACCACAAGCCCCCGGTAGCAGTAAAAACAGTAACAGAAACAATAGCAGCGAAGTTCATTAAAAACAGCCAAACTCACAGAGCAGAATTATTCCAAGGAAAGCATAACTGTCTCCTGAGCATTAGCTCATTTAGTAACAGCCTTATGAAGTGGACGGGAACTACATTTATTGAGCATATGCTCTCTGTTACTTTCTCCCACATTTATCATCTCATGTTATACAACGGCACTGTGAAGTATTATCTATTTTATTTTTTCTGATGGAAGCCAAAGAGCAGAGAGATGAGCAGATTATTTACCCAAGGGCATGTAGCTGGTAAATGCAAAAGGAGAATTTAAATGCAGAATTATCTGACCCCAAAGAATGTGGCCCCTTGATTGCAATGCCACTCATAGAACTCTGGATGCTCACCTGGGAGACTCTTAATAAATACTTGTTCATTGATTGATGAGAGCAGACAAAACCACTTAACTCCACCCAAATTACCTGCCATTGAACTTGAAGTGGAAGATGGGGAGGTGAAAAAAAGTAAAAGAGGAAAAGAGTTTCCATGGAGGGGCAGGCAACAGGGGCATTTGGGATGGTTTGTACCTGATAAAACAAAGGAAAAATATTAGTAAGCGATGATAATGATGATGAAAATGAAAGGTGCTGTTCTTACAGAAAAGTAATGTTTTCAATACTTTACAAAGTGGTTTTCATATTCACTGTATCATTTCTTTTTCTTTTCTTCTGCTGGTTTTTTTTTTTTTTTGGTTGCTATATTACTTACAACTTTTTTTTATTCCCTTATAGTCCGTTTAGGTTTTTTTCTTGCATTGATGGAGAAGTGAGGTCATTTCTAACGTATAATGCCCTTCATTGATTATTTATTTTAAAATATGTACATGTATGTATTTCTAGTATAATTAACATACAGTGTTATATTAGTTACAGGTGTACAATATAGTGATTCAACGATTCCATACATTTCTCAGTGCTCATCCTGAAAAGTGTACTTTTTTTAAAAATTTTTTTAATGTTTATTTATTTTTGAGAGAAACAGAAAGAGAGAGAGTGCGCACGGATGAGCAGGGGAGGGGCAGAGAGGGAGACACAGAAACCAAAACAGGTTCCAGGCTCCGAGCTGTCAGCACAGAACCCGACATGGGGCCTGAACCCACGGACTGCGAGATCATGACCTGAGCCAAAGTCAGATGCCCAACCGACTGGGCCACCCAGGCACCACCTGATATGTGTACTCTTAAAACCCTTTACCTATTAACCCACTTCCCCCTACCCCACATCTCCTCTGGTAACCATCAGTCTGTTCTCTATATTTAAGAATCTGTTTTTTTTATTTGACTCTTTGTTTCTTTGTTTTGTTTCTTAAGTTCCACATACGAGTGAACTCATATGGTATTTATCTTTCTCTGACTTAGTATTATAGCCTCTAGATCCATCCATGTTGCACATGGCAAGAATTCATTCTTTTTTTATGGATAATATTCCATTGTGTATCTACACCACATCTTTTTTTTTTTTTAAGCTTATTTATTTTTGAGAGAGAGAGAGACAGACAGACAGACAGAACACGAGTGTGGGAGGAGCAGAGAAAGAGGGAGGGAGACACAGAATCTGAAGCAGGCTCCAGGTTCCGAGCTGTCAGCACAGAGCCCGACGTGGGGCTTGAACTCACCAACCACAGGATCATGACCTGAGCTGAAGTTGGAGGCTTAACCAACTGAGCCACCCAGGCACCCCTACGCCACATCTTTTTTTAAAAAAATGTTTATTTATTTTGAGAGAGAGGACGTGTGCAAGAGCAGGGGAGGAGCAAAATGAGAGGGAGAGAGAGAAAACCCAAGCAAGCTGCATGCTCAGTGGAGAGCCCAAAGCCGGGCTTGATCTCACAACCAGGAGATCATGACGTGAGCCAAAAGCAAGAGTTGGATGCTTAACTGAATGAGCCACCCAGGCACCCCAAAACCAGGCAAGTTCAAACTAACCTGCTACTCACCTGCTATGTGATCATGGGTAAATCATTTAACCTCCCAGATCTTTTTTTTTTTTTTTTTTTTTTTTTCCACCCAAGAAACAAAGGGCTTTCAAGGGATGAGTTCAGACCTTCTGGGTCTAAAGTTCTCTCAACCTAAGGGATTCCACCAGAAGACCACTAAATGAGTGTTCTTATAATGACAGATTAATATCTGAGGAAGTAAAGACAATTGCAGCGTGGGGAAGTTAGTGCCTGAGGTAAATCTCAATTTTTCTTATCACCCCCCAGTTTTAAACAGTTGGACCCCCTTCAAGATGGCTCTATCACATTACATTGCCGATCACCGTGAACACCAATCCTCTCGTTCTAAGACACGAAATTTCTTTGGAAAGATACAGACACTTCAGAAAGATTCTGCTGATTAGCTTTCAATTTGCCCAGCTGTCAGAGAACCCATAGGAATCACATTTTGAAAAAAATTAACCAAGGGCAGCTGAGGAAAATTGTCATAAAGAATTCGCTTTTCTCCTATTATAATGATCACATAAGAGAGCTGTAATGACAAAGAAACAAATGAAGAGGGGCGCAAGAACAAGGGCATGGAAAGGAGCGTTCTGCACGTGTCAAGTCGAATGTGGAGACAGGGTGTAGATTAAGAGGAAAATGGACACCATTTGTTAGTAGATTAGGCAGAAAATGTATCAGTCAGGATGCTCATAATTGCTCTATCAAATGGCTGAGGAAGCTATTTAGCTCTTTGTTTCTTCAGTTAACCATGAAGGGTCAATGTTAGAAATGAAAAGGAAAAAAGTTGATAAATTATACAGAACTGTAGAGCTTATGACTGCGCTGTGCTTAGCACTTACGCTCCGGGGAAATACTGCAGGAGTGGCATTGAGCAAATTCCAAATTTTCAAATGCGTTCTCCATTTCTCCCCTCCATTCAGCTTTTGATATCATGCATACATAATTTATCACACACAGCTACCATTATTGTGTTAGCTTGAGTAGTCCTCTGGCTCTCTGTCTGCAGGAAGATACTCATTTTGCATTTGTAATTATCGAACTTAAAAGGAGCCAGTTAATTCTGCTTCTGTTCAGGGGTCTCATTTAGTAGGATGATGTCTTAAGGAAAGAGATGGGAACTGAATTTTATTTTGGCATAGAATTCCAATTAGTCTTAATCTCAGTATCTCATTGCTATATGTAACTAATGTTTATAGAAGAAGGGTGTTTTTCCCACTAAAGTTTCTTTTGGCTTCATTAAATGGTTGTTGGAGTTTAATAAATCGTCCTGTTGGCAAGTTTAGAGGTAGAATCTTTCCCTCTCTAATCTTGTGTTTATATAGGAAAGTGTAAGTGGGAGAGGTGACCAGTATACAGGCATTTTAAGTTAATATACATCGTCCAAGCAGGTCATTCCAGTACTTTAGGCTCATGCTGTTAAAAAGGTCAAGTTAACTGGATAAGCTCGGCCTTGTATAGCCAAAGTCAATTTTATAGTAATATTAGTTCTACTTGTCACACCCAGTAAAATCAAGTGTAATATTCTGTACCCGACAGAAAGTCAATTTCCAAATCTTATTTCCTTTCTCACAAATGTCTTGTTTTTGGTGAGGATCAAAGAAATAATGTACATAAAATGTCTTTTAGTGCCATAACTAAATTAAAATATGGTGGTATTTTTATCATTAATTTTTATTTGATTGGAGTGCTGATTAAATGTTCTCTGCAGTGACTTTTCCTCTCTTTTAATCTCCATAATACTGAGCTATATATTTCTTTTATAATGACTGAAAATGATACTGATTTAACATTAAACATTAAAAAAATTTTTTTTAATGTTTATTTATTTTTGAGAGAGAGAGAGAGAGAGAGAGAGAGAGAGAGAGAGAGAGAGAGACAGAGCACAAGTGGGGGAGGGACAGAGAGAGGGAGACACAGAATCCGAAGCAGGCTCCAGGCTCCGAGCTGTCAGCACAGAGCCCGACGCGGGGCTTGAACTCACGGACCGTGAGATCAATGATCTGAGCTGAAGTCGGACGCGCAAACTACTGAGCCACCTGGGTGCCCCGGTACCCACTTTATTGAGACATAATTCACATACCATGCAACCCACGCATGTAAAAGTATACATTCAATGGATTTTAGCATACTCAGAGTTGTGCAACCACCACTTGTCAATTGTAGAACATGTTTCCCACCCTGGAAAGAAACACTGTCCTGGAGTGGCCCCCACCTCCCCTGCATCCCCATCTCTCCCCTTAGCCCTAGGCAACCACTGATCCACTTTTGCCTCACTCTGCCTTCTTGCATCTCATTTTCCTTTTGCCAGAAGTACAATTTCCTCCCATTCCGAAAACACAGGTTGTGACATTTCGTATCGAAGGCGGAAATATTTTCCTCAATTTTTTTCTTCCCAGAGGGAAAAAGAGGTCGTACTTCTTTCTTTTCGCTGTTTTCTCCATTAAGATGATCTAATTTCTGAAGGATTTGTTAGCTGTTGAGCCCACGAGTGACTTGAAACTTAGTTTAAAAGAATACAGTACTAAAATGTTCTCTTCCAAAATTCGTCCTTTTTCAAAACAGGTTTTAGGATGTTTAGTGTTCAGTAAAGAGCTCTTGAGCTAGTAATCACCTCCAGAACAAAAGAACACAGGCGCTGGTAAAGCAGTCAGCACCAGGAGGCACCAGGGCCATGTGCTCCGATGTCATCATAAAGCTCTCGTTTATGGAGTGGTATTAAAGAACAAAATTGGACACTAGCTAACGGTGGTAAAGACAGATTTTATTCAGTGCTATTACTGCAGCAGGGGAGACACCTCACTATAGACCTGAGCTCCACTCTGATTGGTAGAGGTGACTGGGAGTTTAAAGGGGGGGATGAGGGAGTGCGGACGGAAGGGCCCTAGCAGAGTCAGGAAAGTGAAAAATTACGGAGTGGGAAGGGGTTGGTCACTTTGACGAAGCCATCTGGGTTTGTTAATCGGTGCTTTTACCGGGAGGCAAAACACGCTTCTTCTATCTTCAGGACAGGAGGTAGTTTTGCAAATGGGAACAAGGCACCCAGCATACGCACCCCAGGGACTGAGAGGCACAAGGGTGAGAGCTATCCCTCTCTGAAGGTCTGCATTTCTGGGTCCTTAAGGAGACAGGTGTGGGTGGTAGATGTATATCTCAAAGGGTCAAGAGAAAGTCTTTATAATGATAAGTTTTCTAAAGTAACTGCTTTAAGAGGGAGTTCATGGGCACATGGCAGGTTTGGGCAGGAATAAACAGTAAATTCCACTGACAGCCCCGAGCTGTTGCGGGCAGGCAATTTTAGGAGGGCTGGGGTCACCTTAGGCATATGGCCTTAGGCTGCCAGAAGCTTGCTAGAGTTTGTGCAAGTCTTTCAGTGTGTGTGTGTGTGTGTGTGTGTGTGTGTGTGTGTGTTTGTGGTGGAGGGGATGGGAGTGGAGGGTAGACCAAGTCATTAGTGCTGTGTGTCTGCAATTCTTACAGACTAAGGTTGAGGCCTCAATGACAAGAGGGCTCCAGGGAACCTGACTGGAGTTTAGTCAAGGAGAGAGTCTTTGTCCGTGCCTACATGTGGTAGGTAATGGGTCACGTGCTAAGCACTTGTATGAATCCTATGGATTTTTTGATTGCCAAATCAACACAAAAGTTTCAAAATTCTCTCAGATAATCATTAAGAGTAACAGTGGTGGACATTACGTATTGGGCACTTAGTATCCAGTCACACTAAGTTAATATTTAAGTATTAAGTACTTAACCTACATGATCGCTTTTAATGGCTCTGTGAAGTTGGTTAGTGTCATACTCATTTGCCATTTAAAGAAATTTGCCTGGGGCGCCTGGGTGGCTTAGTTGGTTAAGCAACTGCCTTCGGCTCGGGTCATGATCTCACGGTTTGTGGGTTCGAGCCCTGCGTCGGGCCCTGTGCTGATAGCTCAGAGCCTGGAGCCTGCTTCCGATTCTGTGTCTCCCTCTCTCTCTGCCCCTCCCCCACTTGTGCTCTGTCTCTCTCTCAAAAATAAATAAACATTAAAAAAAAAAAAAGAAACTTGACCAAGTGGCAGAGTCAAGAATCTTATTGTTTCTAAGCCTGGGCTCTTAACAGTTATATTATTTTAGTTTCAGCTTGATTATCATCTTAGCCTGAATTTTCCCCTCACTAATTAGAGACAGTTTTATTATTGTTATTGTTTATACAATAAACATTTGGATCATTACCTTTCATTTGAAATAGAATTGCCTTTAGGAAAAGTCTTTAGGTGAAAATTCACTGGCTTTGTGTTTAAATATGAACATCTTTTTTCACGCTTATTTTTACAAGGAAGACTGGGTATAGAATTCAAGGGAGGTGGTTATTCTCTTGAAGCACGTTCTATTAAATATATTAATACTGCTGTCTTCAGTTTCCATTGGTGCTGATTCAGAATTGACAATCAAGCTGTTCTTCTCTTTTAAAAATTTTTTAAAAATGTTTTTATTTATTTTTGAGAGAGAGAGAGAAACAGCATGAGTGGGGAAAGAGGCAGAGAGAAAAAGAGAGACGCAGGCTCCAGGCTCTGAGCTGTCAGCACAGAGTCTGACACGGGGATCGAACTCATGACTGTGAGATCATGACCTGAGCTGAAGTTGGACACTTAACCAACTTTTCACTCTGCTTTTAAGATCTTCGCTTTCACTTTGGTGATCTGTAGCTTTACTGTAGGTCTTAGTGTAGAAGAAACCTTTTCATTTATCCTAATTGGGATTTACTAGGTTTCCTGGTTCTCAGAATTCATATATTTCAATAAATTTGGGAAAAAAAATAGGAATCGTTATCACATTGAGTATTCCTTTTTTATGTTATTTCTACTACCTTCTGAAACTCTTGATAAGATTTATGTTAAACCTTCTCATTCTATTCTCTATAACTCTTAACTTACGTTTTATATTTTCTACCCGTTTGGACAGAATTCTAGTTCATTTCTTTTTCTTTTTTCTTTTCTAGTTCATTTCTTAAGACTTATCTCCCAGTTCGCTATCTTCACTGTATCTAATCTTTTGGATAGTACATTCACCGCATTTTAAATTTCAATGATTGCATATTACTTTCTAGAATCTAATATTGTTCAAGTAGGGTTGGTTATTTTTTATGGTCTCATGTTCCCTGCTCTTATTTCCAAGCTTTTGGTAGATTTCATTAAACATAGCTATGTTATACTCTGTGTTGACAATCTCATTATCTGAGACCTTTGGGTTTGTTGTTTTACTCATAACGTCTTATTTCCTTGTTTGTTCTGTGATTCTCATTCTGGGTTGTTCATTTTCCAAGGAATTTTATTTTTTGGTACTCTTTGAAGCCTGGGTTGAGGTTGAGTTTTCCGAAGGAATTACAAATTTGCTGCTGCAGTTGCCAGAGGGCATGGTCCTCTGGGATCCTGCTTGGGGATTTTGGGACCACACATGTAGGATGAACTAGAACCCCACACTCCAGAGAGAACCGGTTTGTGATTGTCAATCTTCAGGGAGTTCTGTCCTTTTACACTGTGCCAAAATTGATTTCCTTGTGGAATATTTGGGCTTACTTCTAATTCATTCTTACAATGGCAGTACAATCCTCTAGAATACTATTTTTATGACTGTCTTGCTTTAGACTCCTTGCACTGATCACTTCTTGTGATTTTTCTCACAGCTGAGCCTGCAAAACCATCAAAGTGGAAGAAAAAGGATTCTAGAGTTTGGTAGAAATTCTCAGAGTAATCCTCACTTTGGAACTCACTCGCCAATCAGGTTTCCCAATTTTATCTCACTCTGGGGCTCTGGTCCTTCCTTACTTTCAAGTAGCCATATAGATATAATTATATACTTACAGGATAGACATATCCTTTAGCTATTTCAGCATACATTTTAGTTATTTCAGTAGCAAGTGGGATACAGAGTATCTGTTTGACCATCCTGTCAGAAATGAAAGTGTCTTTTATTTTATTCCTTTTCCCTTAAACTCACATACAGTTTTAGCCCACCTACTTAATCACCCAGCCAGGAGAAAATCGGTCCCTTCACAGACATTCACAGAAATTTTATTTGTTTCATCAGGTAAAGTGGCCCAAACAGCTTCTTTCAATTTACAAAGAAAAGAAAATGGATCCATCTGAAATGTACTCTGACAAGATGGTAAAGGGCACTGTAGGCAGGGAAGGATTTTTCCCGTCCCCCATGACCTTCGCCCCGATGTTATTCCTGAGATTATGTTTTGCAGACTGCAATTACGGTTGCTAATCAGTTGACCACAGGATAAGGAAATCATTTAGGTGGGCCTAATGCAATTAGGCGAGCTCTTGAAAAGCAGGAAGTTCTCTTCGGCTGGTAGCTTAGAGTGCAAGCAAGACAAGGATTCAACATGCTGTTGCAAGCTGGAAGATGTAAGGACTTGGAGAGCAGCCCCCAGGAACTGAGAGTGACTTCTGGCCAGCAGCCAGAAAGAACAGGTGACCTCATGCCTACAACCACAAGGAACTAGATTCTGCCAATCACAACAATGAACTTGGCAGCATATTCCTCCGCACCATCTCCAGATAAGAGCCCAGTCAGGCTGACTTCAAGGCTTGATTTCAGCCTTGTGAGATGCTCCACAGACAATCCAGTTGAACCACCTGGACTTCTGACCTACAGACCTGTGAACTAATAAATGGGTGCTGTGTTATGTTACTGTGTTGGAAGTCTTTTGTCATGCAGCATTAGAAAACTAATACAGGCATATTTCTCCATCATCTGTAGCTTTTAGAAAAAAAAAAAAGCAGTGGTGATTTTCCCCTGAAGCTTTCTTCTCACTGCCAAATAGCAAAAGCTCACCTCCAAGAGATACATTGTACCCCTAACAATGATAGCTCGTATGCTCCAACTTTGAACCCAGACGATAATGCAACTGCGTTTGCTATTGGCCAGAAAAGGTCAATTTAGTGAAGTGTCGACTACTTTTCAGCGAAAAGGCAGATCATGACATCTGACACTAAGTCAGTACTCTTGAGTTATAATGTGCAAGCTACTGTCTCCATATGACTCTCTTCGAAGCCGACCCTTTTTGCGTTTGTTTTTCAAGCCAAAGCCTTGTTGCCCAACACACCTGTGGGCTCTGGAAGTGACTTCTCTCCCCTATGATGCTCGAGGTCTCTGTAGCACAGTGAACACTACATTTAGCTAGAGGTTGACCTTCCCCCACCCCCAATTTCTCTTTCACCTTTCCATCTTCATTTAAAAAAAAATTATTTAGGGGCGCCTGGGTGGCTCAGTCGGTTAAGCCGCCGACTTCGGCTCAGGTCATGATCTCGTGGTCCGTGAGTTCGAGCCCCGCGTCGGGCTCTGGGCTGACCGCTCAGAGCCTGGAGCCTGTTTCGGATTCTGTGTCTCCCTCTCTCTGACCCTCCCCCGTTCATGCTCTGTCTCTCTCTGTCTCAAAAATAAATAAACGGTAAAAAAAATAAAAGAAAATAAATAAAAAATTATTTATTTATTTATTTAAATATTCACTTATTTTGAGAGAGAGAGAGCGTGCGCACACCGGCAGGGAAGGAACCGGGAGGCAGGGAGAGGGAATCCCAAGCAGGCTCCTCACTCAGTGCAGAGCCTGATGCGGGGCTTGATCCCACTAACTATGAGATCATGACCTGAGCCAAAGTCAAGAGTTCGATGCGCACCTGATGGGGCCACCCAGGCGCCCCTCCAGCTACATTTCCTGTGATACGCCCACACAGACCCTAACTTTGGCAAATATTCATTGTTTCCAAGACATGCCAGGTAGTTTCCTAATTTTTCTCATGCTCTTCCTTCTGCTCTCCTATTTGTACTTGCAGACACTGTGCTTATCTCTCAATATTCAGCTCAGGTGACACTTCCCCCAAGAATCTTTTCTAGATTCTTCCAGGCAGAATTGTATATTCTCTCTTTTGTGTTCCCAAAGCATTCAAAAACACTTCTTGCGCTTTGTTGTGTAAATGTCCACTTTCCCCATGTTATTGCTAAATTACTGTCTTACAACTGTGTGTATTTATATATATGTGTGTGTATATATATATACACATATATATGCCATCTTTGGGGGTGTATATATATATATATATATACACACACGCATGTGTATTTATATATACGTGTATATATATATATACACACACACACACACACACATATATGCCATCTTTGGGGGTCTATATATATATACATACACACACGTGTGTGTATTTATATATACGTGTGTGTATATATATATATATATAGACCCCCAAAGATGGCACAGTTCATTATTAGATGTTTGATCCACATCTGTTAAATTGAGGATCAAGTCTAGTGAGATAAGCAAGATAATCAGGAATACTGCTTTTTCTTTAACTGTGTGAATTGGCCTATGGCTTGTTACTTTCTGCTTCAGTTGGATTGTGTAGGCTTGACATTTCTCTCAACCGTGTGTACTCGGTGAGTTGACCACCACAGTCTCCTCAAACCCAGGTAATTTCAACAAGATCAATCTCCCTGTCTTCCACATACATGCATACCTACTCCCTCCATTCCTACATCCTAAAACTTTATTCAGCTGCCAAAGAAATTGCTTTCACCGAGCCACCCTCCATCTCAAAACCCAGCGGTAACTCTCTGTAGCCTGAAGCTGTACTGCACAGTATGAGTCACTAGTCAGCAGCCATAAACACAACTTGAGACGTGATGAAAGGGTTAAACATCAATGGGTTTCAAAGGCATGGTATAAAAAGAATACAAAATATCTCATTAAAAATGTTTTATTTTGTGTATGTGTTAAGAAGATATTTTGCTTATACTGGGTGAAAGGAAATGTGTCACTAAAATTAATTTCATCTGTTCTTTTCATCTTTTTTAATGAGGCCACGGAAGTTTCAAAACTATATATATATATATATATATATATATATATATATATATATATATATGGCTTGCATTACACGTTTTTAGGCAGTACTAGCCAAGGGCATAATGTTCTAGCACCTGAACTTGGCATTTTGATTTACATATGGCCTCATCTCTCCTGTCTCACACGTGAAATGTCCATCATAGCCAGTATTTTTTCAGAAACCCTATCTTTCTTCTTTTCCTCTGCCCATACCTTATTCTTTTCTTTCATTTTGCTTACCAAAATTCTATTCCCTCTTCCAGGCTCATATTTGCTCCACTGTCTATGAGAAACCTTCTCTGGTCCTATTAACTGAAGATTTTTCTTTTTCCTTCTAAAGGTAGGATTCTGATATGTTATAATTTGTGAATATATTTTGTCTCTTAGGACAGGGGCTGTTTAACATGCCTATCTGTGTATATATGCGTCCACAAACAGCATAGTGTCTTTCCTCAGTGACTCTCAAAAAATGTGTGATGCATACATCGAATGGGGGAATTTTATTTAGGAGATAGATTTTTGTCTATATACATATATATGTGTATATATGTACTGACATGTTTATGTGTATGTGTGTGTATACTCACAAATTATTTCATAATTTAATGAAGAGGGAAAGATCACCATGAAGACTCTTTATTCTTCGGAGAAGAATAAAGAATTGAAAACCCACAGAGAAAAAAGACTCAGCACATGACAACTGGAAGAGACTGCAGAGAGCATGACGCCCATTTCCTTTGTTTCACAGATGACAGAGTTCCAGCTGGAGAAGTTGAGAGACCCTGCTAGATATAAGCCACGTGCGAGGTAGACTGCGGTGCCTTTGTGCTCAGTGCAGGACCTGACACTTAGGAGTCAATAAACATTGGCCCAACGAATGAATGAATGAACAATGCAAGGTAAGTGCACCTAGTGAACTGAAATGAGACTCTACATCTGATTCAGAGTAGCAAGATTTCCACTCTACCACACAGAGAGGGGAAGGCAAGTCGGCAAGCCATAGGGAGCCTTGCTTCAAACATTCTTCTTAGCCAACCATTAAATTAGCCACTTAACAGGTTTTCTGACCATAGCATCTAGGCATATGTGGATTTAGAAGAGTAAATGATATCTTCCCTTCCTGTTCAGATGACCCTTCCAAGTGGGTGGTGTTTATCTTGCTGCTCTTGAGACTATGTGCTTTCAGCAATTTTCAAAATAGCAGTGGTGGGTTTTCATTGATTTCCCTCATCCTTTCTTGTCCTGGTCCCTTTGGTGCATTTGTGACTTGGTATTTTACAGAGCACTCCTCTCACATATATCATATCCTAAAATTCTCAAAGCGAACTTACTAGGTGTCATTAGCACCCACACTTTGAAACGTGGAACTCAGAGGAGTTAAACTGATCAAACATCACACAGCTAAGAAGTGACGGAGGTGTATGTGTCTTTTTTTTTTTTTTTAATTTTTTTTTCAACGTTTATTTATTTTTGGGACAGAGAGAGACGGAGCATGAACGGGGGAGGGGCAGAGAGAGAGGGAGGCACAGAATCGGAAACAGGCTCCAGGCTCTGAGCCATCAGCCCAGATCTTGACTCGGGGCTCGAACTCATGGACCGCGAGCTCGTGACCTGGCTGAAGTCGGATGCTTAACCGACTGCACCACCCAGGCGCCCCAGTGTATGTGTCTTTTATATCGTTTGCAAATGTTCTGATTGCTTCCCCTATTATTTTCCATTATTACTTATGAAGAAGAATGCCTGTCCTCTATAGCTGGGGCAAGAGGTATTATTTGAGGCACAAACAGAAAGAAGCAGTTGGTCAACATCATGACTTTAGCTTTACCAGTTAATTTCTTATTCTTCAGAATATTCTCTTTAAAACACAGCAGCTGGGGTTTAGTATGAATGGAAAGAAAATAATCTTAATCGCTTTATCTAATATAATAGTAACCAGAATAACTGCTAAATTGACTCCCCCAAACTATACTGGGGGCGGGGTCTTCCTGCTATATCTCTGAAACTCCAGTGATGGGGAGATAGTTATTGACATTTTTTTGGGAACCCTGTACTTGTGGAATTTCCCTTTTGCTGAAGATTAGGAGACTTGTGAGAGCTTGCAGCTTTTGAACTGTGGGGCTTAGGCTTTAATGATTTTTCTTTTTCAAAAAAGAAGGTGAAAAGAATGTGGGCTCTGATTTCAAACAGAATAGATAAGTAGGACAAAATTAATCAATAGATCTTAGTTGAGGTTGTTTACACAGGATATCTGTGCATCTTACACATTTTCCATCTGTGTAAGGCAATTTGCTTGCTGTTGTTTAGATGTGACTGACACAATCTGACAATCTGGTTTATGAGCGTATTTTGTAAGTAATTGTATGTAAAATGCCAACAACATGTTTCCCACCTAGATCACAGCAAGGGGACTTATTCTAAAGCTGTAAATGAATGGCCCCAAGGTTCCTCCTCCCCTCCGCCCTCCATCTCTCCTGCCTTTTCGTCCTTTCTATTCTTATCTTGGACCTACTCATGAAAACAAAATTTAGAATATCATATATTATGGGAAAACTTGTACTCATGCATATTATCATAGGTATGCTGTGTTCTACCATTTTGTTTGGGAAGCTGGAGTAAATGTCAACTGTACCCTGATGGTGCAGCCCTGCTCTTCCCATCCCCCCCACACTTCCCTTCTGGGTAGGATAGAAAGATTGAAATAAGTGCCAACGAAGTAAAATGAAGCAGTTCCAAAACACGTGGACGTACACTATGAAACCTTAGTGTCTCTTTATAGGAAGACGCTACGAAATGAACAAGAAGTAAATAATGAGGCATCTTGCTAATTAAACTGGACATGATGAACATCGCTGCACCTGAAACTCAGCTTCTTTGTGGAGTCCTGTTGAATGTAATCTACTATTTCCCTAGTGTCCACGTGTCTTGCTATTTCAAGAATGTTTGTGTCAAGTTTTTGTTACAAATGCTGATACTGAGTTATTTAGGGGAAACAAGTCACAAATACTTTCCATGTGGGAGAAAATAAGTATTGCTTCCATTTCAGGGGGCCTGGTTATAGCACCACTTTCTATTTCAGTCCTTATTTATTTTCCAATTCTTCAGGGATTGGGTAGTATTTAACAATGAGATAAGCAGTGCTCCAATGTCTAATTAAGATTTTCTTGTAGGATTAATAAGTCGTGTTTCATTAGCTCTGCTGCACTAGAGGTGTTAATCTTCACCTTGGCATTCTAATCTTGAAATAAGTTTGTGGATCAAGTATTGAAGTATTGAGAGGAGTTGAACAAACAGTTTGATTAAAGCCACCAAATGTTGTGATGCCAGTCCCATATTATTGATTCAAATACATCTCTCTACATGAAATGCTTAACGTCTTTTCAAATGTAGAAGCAATGGTCTAGATTGACCATTGGAGGAAGCCACCACCTTGGCCTTCCCCAGCAAAGAATGTAGTAAGTATCTGCATATTTCCGGAATCGCCTTTGTTTCTATGATGGAATTTTTTTTTTTTTTTTTTTTTTTTTTGCACATGGGGGCAAAGGCAAAGAAGGCAGAGCACAGCTGCCTTGAAGAGCTTTTGTCGGTTTTCTGGTAGAGCCGAGCAGGTCATGCCGCAGATTTTGCCACGCACATTTGCTGGCAACGTTCTGAGACGAGTGGGCTCATTGACACAGAGACGTGGCGGACGGCAAAACGATTTACCTGCAAAGTCTAACTCAGTTAAAACCATCCTGGAGTTTTCTCTCTATTTTTCAAAACTGCGGTGACTGAATAGGCAGAGAAGTGGTTAGCGGAGAAGAACTTAAAAGCCAAGTGTACTCTCCTTGATCCTCAGTTGTACCTTTGTAAAATTACAGAGTTGGGCTAGACCATCTCATAGGTCCTTCCATTTTCAAGATTTATAGGGCTCTTCCTTTGGCGATACAATCCATGCCTCGCTCCAGGAAGCCAAGCCTTTGTTCTTAGTAGTGAATCACACACGGTGCATCACACATAGTGGGTGCTCGATAAATAGTTGTTGAATGAGTGAATACATGAAGTGGGGCCTTGAGATGCATTGTAAAAGCAACTGCTGTCTGACTCTTTATAATGAGCTTAGCAGTGGGAAGCTTCTCCTCAAGGAATTCATAATATCATTGGGGAAATTAGCTTAAATAATTGAAACTTAGCAAACCCACAGAGTAGTCTGTGACAAATGGCACAATGTGTGAAGCTGACTGAAAGGATTGCAAGAGCTTAGAGAAGGTCCTGCAGATCGCAGATACAACTCGGTAGCCATTTTGGTTTTGGCAGAGGGCAAAAATAAAAAAAATAAATAAATGATAAAAACGAACCAGTATACACTTGCTGGATGCCAAGTATTTCAATATATATATTTCATGTAAATTAAATTAAAAGCATTTAATTTATACGTCTAATCATTATGAAGCCATAAGATTGGTACGATCACCCACATTTTGTAGATAAGTGAACTAAGGCTTGAGGAGGCTGAATAACTTGTCCAAGGTCACACAGCTAACAAATGATGGAAGAGGGATTTGAATCCAGGACTGACTGGCTTTAAAGACCATGATCCTCCACATGCATCTAGCTGTCTGGATAGGAAGTACATGGGGTACATGGGAAGCTGGGTCTCTTGCAGAATGCTGCCTCTCTTATCGAGCAATTGTCTTACCAAGTAGGTGAATACGCATCTGGCTTACCCTCTTTGCTTACCTCATCCCTATCGAGTCCAAGAAAACCCTCACACATGAGCTCTCTTGACCCTCTTTGTTTTCTTGGATACTTTTTGTCTGCCCCTTTCTGCTTGTCTTGACTTGACTCTTGGTATTTACATTTGTCCAGGCTCACCAACCTGGCTTGGCTTTGGGGATTGGTTTTAACTTCTTGGAAGTGATAACATCATTGCTCGTTATGCCTACCTTTTTCTAACCTTCTGGCTCTGCCTTGTCCACTGTCTTTTGAGTTATTTTATGCATTTGTTGTGTCTTTTTTTTCCTATCGTGTACATCTGGCTTTCCCCTCATTCTTTACCTGGGGTCCCCATCGTTCAATGTCTATTCATTGTACTTAGGGCAGGCATGATGACATGGTTTGAACAATCCTAGCTGAGGGTACAACAAAAGCAGTGATACGGAAACAGGAACAAGCCTGCCTTGTGCAGTGAGCAGGAGGGCATTATTTGGAGGGGTAAAGACGGTCTGCACTGAAGAACGTAAGTAAGATTGAATGGAAGGTATATTAGATGACAGATCTTTTAAAAGCCAGATAGGAGTGTATATAGGTGCTAGTGTAGGAAACAGAGCAGCAGCACAAATGATTGAAAAAAACTTCTTGTTACAAGTTGTTTTTATAGAAGAAGGATCCAGTCTGGAAAGTACTGACTGAGAGGGGAGGAAATATTCGAGTAAGGACACCAGAAAGGAGGCTGATGCTGATTTATCCAGACATGATGCAGTAATGACTCCCTCCCAGGGAGGGGTGTGAATGAGGAAAAAGGGGTGAGTAGAACAGGTATTTTGAAGAAAAGGTAATTAGAAACTGGAAAAAGACTGGATATAATATAAGGCATTTTAGGATTGTCTTTAGTTTTCAAAAAATCTTGTTTTTTTGAGAAGTTCAAGAAGAGGTGCCCCCCAAAAGGATTTAAAGTCAGTTCTAATGCTTCCCTAAATATTCATGTCAGTCAAACTTCAGCATGGACAGGAAGCAACTATCAACCCTATTTAATGTCATTTAGCAAGAAGTGTTCTTGGATTTTGCTCATTTAGATTTTCCAAACCATGACCTGAGGTTTTTCAGAGGCATATTAAGACCACGTTTTTATAGATGTATAATATAGCACCTTCTGAATGGGTGCTAAAGATCAGAAAGAATGGAGTTATACCTTCCCCCCGCCCCCCTTTCTATTGCACATACTTTCAGGACACATATGCTTATTCTTATAATCCTAAGCCACTGTATTCATGGCCAAAGTTCAAATATAATGGAATTTCCTTGAGTGGACAGCTGGAAGTAAAGAGACCCAGAAATTTCCCATTTTTAAACTTTATAAAAGGGCTCATGTGATGGACTTATTGGGGTGGCTCCCAAGGTCTTTGGTGCCTGATGTTCATGCCATTGTATAGTCCCTTCCACTTGAGTATGGGTGGGACCAAGGACTTGCTTCTAATCACAAGAATATAGCAAAGAGGATGGGATATCATTCGTGTGATTTTGTTACATTATGTAAGACTGTCTTGCTATCAGACTTGCTCTAAGTCTCTTCTGCCGGCTTTGAAGGAGGAATCTTCCATGAACCCTCGGCTGCAAGAAACTGCACGCTGGCAACAACCACACTGGCAAGGAAGCACACACTTTCCTAGATGAGTCTCTAGTGGAGAGGCAAGCTCTCGCTGGCACCTTGACTGCAGCCTTGGAAGACCTGGAAGCAGAGAGCTCAGCCAAGCTGTGCTCAGGCTCCTGACCCAAAGGAAAGATGAGATAATACATGTGTGTTGTTTTGAGCTGCTAAATTTGTGGCAATTTGTTACACAGCCAATTAGACCGATAGAGTTCACTTGTGCTCCTTGTCCCTTCCTGGCTCTACAAACCAGTGATTAGAACTTCCATCTTCCCAGTCACCCTGCCAGAGGCTGAGGAGTCATTCTGGGCTACTTTTCCTCTTGTATGCCCAACATGTCACATCTAGCCATGATGCACAATCTGTGGTCCCACCTCTTCCTCAGCTCTTTTCCATGCTTCACACTCTCCAAAGTTGTACAATGTCAACTATACAACCCATGTCCGTCTTAGGGCTGAAGGCTATGAGATGCTCACTTGAGCTCATTCTCAGAGAGAGAACAGCAGGCAGTAGTAAGTATTGCCAAGGTCAAGGGGTGAGTAACCAAAGACAGACCTGATGGGGTGCCGAGCTGAGGCAGGGAGGTGCCAGGGCCTTAGCTCAGATCCCAGTTAATTCCACTGTTGCCTGGGGCATCAGTGGCCCAGAAAATGACCTCACGTTATTGCAGAAGCACTTTTACAACTTACAGTACCAGCTCTCATCATTTCCTGCCTGGACCAAATATTCATTCTGACTTAGAACTTACTCCTCCTCAAATGTATCCTCTGCTATCTTCCTAGACTCCTTTCCTAAAACAAATCTGACAATCTCAAAACACTTTCCACTGTGTTCAGGATAAATTCCAACCTTTTAGTGTAGCCCACAAACCCTTTCATAATCCGGTTGGCAGTGCTCCATCTCTGGAATGCCCCCTATGATCCCACTTCTCACTCTGTGTTTCAAGGATATTGATCATTTATAGTACAATTTCCAGGGCAAATGCATGCTATTTTCATCTCTATATTCCTGTTGAAGTTGTCCTCACTGTGAGGAATGCTCTCTATAATTCTGAGGGTAATTTCACCTTATCCTTTAAGATTCTGTGGAAATATAATCCCCAGGAAGCCTTCGCTTGCTTATCAAGAAGGATCAGGCTAGGCTAGGCTACAGGCTCTGTGGGGACCTGGTAGGAAAGGCATCTTTTGATCCAAGGGGATGCCACCCTTCAGCCCATCACCAAGACTTCACCATAATTAATAGTAATATCAGAAAGCTCTAAACATGTTATGTGGCTGTCCCAATGATAATTCAATCTAGGTGTCATTTTGTATATATTTTTCTTTGGCTAGATGAAAGTATTATGAAGATACAGCTCTGTACTACCATAATATTAGAACATACATCTATTTGGGGGTATGTGTGTGTTTTTATCATTTAGTATAGGAATTTTATTTCTGTATGAAAATGTTTTTCATCTTGAATCTCTAAATGGCTTCCGAGATGACTGGAAAGGTTACAAGATGAGAAAAAATGAGAAAAGATTTTAGCAGTTGCGCATTTGAATAACTGGAGATGAGAATTATTATGATTACATTTTTGACGCCAGAAATGTACACAACATATGTAGGACGTAAGAAGTAATCCACTTGGGTTTCAAAACTGGGAAAAAAAAGTCAGCAAAATATGTGTAGCTACCAGAACTGGTCCAAGTAGTCAAGAAAAGAACTAACTTTTATTCTTTAGTTTGGAATTTACTAGGAATACAGGTACCACTAGGGGGACCCCTAATATTCCAAACTTGCTGGGAGACCTGACTATCCCAGCAGGGGCAATAGAATAATGAATAAAAATGCTCCGTAATTTAAAGTATATTCCTTAGTAATATTAACATTTGCATGTTTGTATAAAGACTGAAAATGGAACTTTATGATTTTAAGGTTTTCCAGAGTTAAAAATGTATTTATGGTAAATAATTTAGCAATGCGAATGTAAACATGTACCTGATAGAGAAAGGCATAATGTGCTTCGCTAAACTCAATTTCTTTGGTGTAATAAAAGGGGGGAAGAAGAACTTCATCTAGCTTCCTGATTACTTTTCTGAGCAATACAGAGTAAAAAGATTAAAATTTTTATCACCTGAATTAGTCTACCGTATTAATAGATCAGTATTCATTGATATGAAATAAATATCTGTCTGTAGATATAAATATATATGTAACTGGGTATTAGATTGTTGAACTCTATTTAACCAAATATGCAGAATAAAAATTTTAAATTACGTATACTACTATATTACCAGTTAAATGAATCTATGAAAGCCTTGATCCTCTCTATGTAGACGTACTTAAGATAATTATTAGGATATACTTGATTTACTGTTCTAAGGCATGTAAAATGCAAAACTCATGTAAAACTTTTCCCCAGTAATATTAAATCATATTTATGACACAAAGTATTACTACTAGGAAAGGAAATATTGCATAGTTAGCATCCTTCATGTAGTATATTGTGATTCATGTTTGTGTCCACAGACTTCCAAATGTGTTCAAATTATGAGTACTGCATTACATATTGTTTGTTTCTATTGTCAAATGGTGTGGCATGAATATCTGAAAATGCCACATAGAACTATATTTGGAGTCTATTTTGTGCTTTGGAACATATGTACCCTTCGAATTGAAGGAATCAGAAATACTTTGGGGGAGGTAGATGAGGGGGATGACAGCGGGGGGGGGGGTGGTGGTGTTGAATGTCCCTAGTTTTCCTTCCTTATTTGGTTTCTTTTTATCAGAGTACAACATACATTCTCATTCTTTTGTGTTTCCCACCTAATTCCCCACTAAAAATTTAAATTCAGATTTTTAAACTAACTCTATCCCCAGTGGGCCAAAAAAAGAGCAGTGACAAAATTTTGTGGGCTGGCAAAGAATTCATTATTATTTTTAGGTTTATATGCGTGTGTTGTTTGCTATTTCTTCTCTACAGACAAAAACAAATGCATGACTTCTGTATAAACATTTACTTGTCTGCCTCCTTCACTAAGACTTGAAAAAGCAAAGACAGACTCTGAAAGGAAAGGATAGGAATCAAATATCAGCATATGCTTTCCAACTCTGATTCTTTTCCAAGTGAAGAACATTTAAGGTAGTAAAGTTATGATATTTGTTTAACCTGGAAGTTTTTGGCTGTGGCCATCTTTTGTTAAATTTTTTTTCACGAAACTTAAAAATCAACCAAACAAAAACCTTCAATTTAGTAACTGAAGTCAAAATCAGAAGATCAATTAGTTTATGGGGCACCTAGGTGGCTCAGTTGGTTAAGCGTCTGACTTTGGCTGAGGTCATGATCTCACGGTTTGTGAATTTGAGCCCCGTGTCCGGCAGCTTTGAGCCTGGAGCCTGCTTTGGATTCTGTGTCTCCCTCTTTCTCTGCCCCTTCCCTACTCACACTCTGTCTCTGTCTCTCTCAAAAAAACAAAAAACAAAAAACAAAAAACACTGAAAACAATTTTTAAAAAAAGATCAGTTTGTTAAATGCATACTTTTAGGCAACCTATTTGAAAATATTGGGTGGCTACTAAATCTGGAAGCAGACAAACATAAAATAAATGATTTACTGATATTATATCACATGTAGATAATAAATATTATCTATGTTTCCAGACTTTATAGCCACTCTCAAATCATTTTACCTCATTGTCTCAAGCATATATATTTGAAAATGATATTTATATGCCTAAGCATGAGAGAAAGGCAACTAGGAATTACTTGGTGAACGTGTATATTAAGCAGCTGTATAAACCACAAGAAAGGAAACACACTTTTCATTCTGAATAACATTTTCTGAGTTGATGTGAGCTCATCCGAGAATGAATAACTGTGTAAGGTCATTGGTATGTATATAGCTTTTTTATTTCTGCATAACTAGTGGCTAGGTAATTTGACATCATAGGGATGGCTAGCTCTTCCTGCAGTTAAATATATACATATCTAAATAAAGATATGCAGATATACACATATGTGTCTGTATATGTATGTATGTATGTGTGTATATTTGTAGATTTTTTCCTTGAGCAGTTATGAAGTTATGCACTGCTGGTAATACAACCAACTATAATGCATGATCTCTGTCTTTTTTGAGCTTACTATGCTGCCGGAGATACTTAATAAACATATATCCAAAGTTATGCCAAGGAATGGCGGGGGGGGGGGGCGGGGGGCAGAACAGTCATGAGCTGGTCTAGAACCACCACAGGCAAAGATCTCTGGGTCTGCACTGGTTTTCCCAGCTACAGGAAGGACTGCTCTTTTAGCCTCTTTGGGGAAACTCTGGAGGATCAGCCCAAAGCCTCAGTTTGTTAATCAGACTATAGGTCTAGGAAGCCACACCTGTTTTAAGAGCTGTAGATCAATTTTAACTGTTTTAGGACAGTGGTCCTAAATAGAAAAGTCCCATCTACTTCGATCATTTCTTGTTAGCAAAGTAATTGTCTTCTGAAGATTTCTGCTACATATTCCTAAATTTTAATGCAGGACGTTCAGTACAGAATGATCTCATCCTAGTAAGTCCCACTCTCTTAAGGTCTATTTCAGATGATTGTTTTTCCTTTATTCTCAAAGGCAAAGCATATAGATCACAAAATCTAGAATATTTCAAAGGTCACTGAGCAATCAACAAAAGTTAAGCAATCTGCAACGTGGAGTTTTTAATCACATGTCTGTGCCTAAGGCCAGTGAATCAAACTAAATGGATTTAGCTCTTTAAGCTACCATGGAGGGAATGGCCTTTCCCTTATCAGTTTATTAGGGTTTTCTCTAATCCCAATAGTGGATTCCAAATAATCCACATATATTGGCAGACGATGACCTCTCTCCTCTTCCATGCTAATTTTCCATTTTAATTGCCCAATATTAGAGTCCATGCCTTACCCCAGCTGAATCCTGAAGAGCAGCCTTGGCTAGGCAGCTGAAACCCCCACAGATCTGACCCAAAGCTGCACGATTATTATGACTCTTGGCCTTTTCTTATATTGTTCATCAATATTTACAAGCAGTGTGGTCTATGACTAAAGCACAGCTCAGGAAGTTATTCCTACACGGGGGACATATGGTTAGGTTTCCTATAGGCTGGAGGAGAAGAAAGCCCTGAACTTCATGTTTCTGTTTCCCCACAGATTTCAGTTCCTACCCTATATTATGGTTATCTTTGAATAGAATTTTCTAGAAATAAACATATGCTTCTGAAATGATTTCTTTTGGGACACATGGGGTAAAAATTCCTAGCTTAAGCATGTCTGTGTGGTACGAGCCACATACAAACAGGCCAACTGGTAGGTCCAGGTGCATGAATTCCCCCAATTTCGCCACACACACATCCCTCTTAAACTGTATACTCTCTTTCTTATTTTATTCCTGGATAGAGAGACTCTGCGCTATTTTTTTCCAAGCAGAGGTTGCAGACGGCGGACTAGCATCCTACCCTACCTCAGTTAAAGAGGAAAATTTGATGTCTGGACATGTGTAGTCTTGTGGAAAGGAACCTTATTTCACTCAGACACAAGAGCAGTACTATGGCTAGCAGTATTTCCCCAGAGATGGTCTGATTTGAAAAAAAAAAAAAAAAATCGATATCAACTCTTGACACATTTTCATTTACATCAGCGCATGGCTTTCAGTCGGGGCACAAATCAATAGGCAGCTTTTAACACTGCCCAACTCTTTCTTCCTATTGGGCTTTAGGCAGGCCATTTGCCGTTAACATCCCATGTTTCTTGGGGAGGAAGTTTAACTGTTTTTCCCGTGACTAATCACAACAGCCTAAACTGTAGCATTAATCACATGACATTTTCTTCATCACCACTTACAGCCAATTGACTTTGTACTTAGTGAAAGTGTTTGAAGGAGGCGACAGTTGTTCTAAGGGGGTCAAGAGTCAAGTGGAAGGAGAAATATTTAGTTCCAAAACATATACAGTATATGGCAGCTAAAGTTGACATCATGCCAGACAGTCATTACGGGCCTTATCACTTGTAGGTAGGGTCTTGTAGACCAGATGGAGAACGAGAGTTGTTTAAAATTAAAGTGCTAGCTGAGAGTCTTGGCGTTTGGATTGAAAACAATTAATCTGCGCCTTTCCGTAAACTAAAAGTCGCATCCAGGGTCATTAGCGATTGGCAAAGTGTTTTCCCTAACTTTTGGACGTGAATCTTCTCTCTCTCTTTTGTTTTAAGCCGGCATGAAAATTCAGCGAGTTTTGCTGCCACGTGAGATTAGCAGTCTCTGCAGTCTGGCGGTCTCGATTAAATGTAATATCTACTTCATTACTGCAGCTACTCAGATTTCTAAATAATGAATCAAATCCTTACATTATTCAGAGGCCACAAAGAAAGAGGTTATTGAGCTGAATAAGCAGAGACTTATTCAGGTTTACAATATATATAATATATATATGTATATATATAATATATATATAATATACATATAATATATATTATATTATAATATAATAATAATATATATATAATAATATACAATATATATATAAGCAGGTTTACAATATATTTATCTAGCTCAATTCCAAAGCACAAAAGTAACGGGTTTTAAGAAGATACGAAAAGGTAGCCGCCTAAATTACATTGCATTATTTTTGTATTACCCCAAAGAGCAACGATCACTTTTTAGAGCAGTGCCCCCTCGGGACACTAGTCTCCTCAGACACTCCTTATAAAAGAACTGTGTGGCAAAATCAGTTTGAGGGATGATGCATATGGAGTCCCCATCTTGGTGATTTACAGTGACTAATGGCAGATCAAAGGCTCCAAAAATACCTTCAGTAGAAAAGACTGTGTATTTACTGTAGCATTTCCTTGGTTGCCTAATCATCCTGGTATCTATTATTGAACTCCCAGCATAGAAATGGTTGCACATAACCCATTATATCGCAGGACACCAGGCATTCTTGGCACATCAACTGGTTCTGGAATCTCTACATTTGGCGCTGAAATGGGAGATCTGGAGCTCTTGAGGACCCGCTGGTCGTTCTCCTCTCCCCCACCCCATGGAGCATGATGACTGGTATTCCAGACATTGTGGATAGGGTGGGGATGGGCCCCGTGGGCCTTAGGTACCCAGGAAGGACCTTTGAGTGATGGAGGAGGGTGCAGACCTGGGTAACTTGAACGGTGGTAATAAACCTTGATGGCAGTAATTATACCCTAAGAAGGAAGAGGAGTTAGGCACTCTGGCCTGAATGGATTTACATGGTCTTTGTTTCCCCTTTCATTTTATTGGATTGCATGCTTACGCCAAACAGTCACACGATATAACCCTATTTCAAATTCGGTCATTAAAATTACATCACAGGGGCGCCTGGGTGGCTCAGTCGGTTAGGCGTCCGACTTCAGCTCAGGTCACGATCTCACGGTCCGTGAGTTCGAGCCCCGCGTCGGGCTCTGGGCTGATGGCTCGGAGCTTGGAGCCTGCTTCCCCGGTTCTGTGTCTCCCCCTCTCTCTGCCCCTCCCCCGTTCATGCTCTGTCTCTCTCTGTCCCAAAAATAAATAAACGTTAAAAAAAAAAAAATTACATCACAATGCCAGCACGCTGAAGTACAGCTAGGCCCACGTGAAGAAGTTTAAAATCTGGCTTTGCAAGCATGCATTTCGGAAAAGCCCACCCTTCGGAACGGCAGAATGTGACAGGGTGCCCTTCTGGTGAACAGAAGTTGCTGGACCAAGACAGAATTTTAAAGCCCCAAATAAAAGTTTTTCTTGGAAGCCGACATTTTCAGATGACTTAGTTATTGTAAAGACAGTTCAAAATAAAATTCCACCTCACGGCAAGTTAAAGATCAATACTGCACTTTTTTAGGAGGAGAGTGATTATATTTGCAAAAGGATCAAATAACCATCGCCAAAGCCTTTGCTAGCTTCCATTTTTTTACTTTGCACACTCCCGGCCTCTGGCCTGAATTTTAAGGCCTTTTTCTCTAGCAATGTTTATTAAAGCATCATATAGAGAACTTTACTTTTTTTTTTTTTTGTAGTAAGTATGCATTTATTTTAATGCGTGTTGCAATTACATAAGAAGCACACCAACCTCTGGCTTTAGGAAAATTGCTTTTAGGGTGAGACTTAAGTAAGCACAAAAGAAACAGAAAAGTGATCTGATTTACAGAAATAATGTCAGGTAAATACTAGGATAGGTGGTAGGAGGATGTAAAAACGCTCATGAAAACAGACTGCAAACGGTGTCTGTGTTGGAGAACCATAATTCCGCAGTACCGAACTGGCTTCAGAAAACACTTGGCAGCTCATTACTGGTTGGCTGACTATATTCTTAGCCTCTTACCTAGTGCTCTAATTTCCCAAGCCCTCTTACGTATTATATCCTTTTTGATATTTAGAATAATCCTGAGGCCCACAGGAGAGAAGCATTTGACTTGCATTTTTAAAAATGCTTAAACCACAGAGATTTTGAGAAGTTCTAAAAATCCTATGCTAAGCAAGGGACAAAGCTTTGGAATCGCACCCAGTTCCTCTGATACCTCGTCTGTGTGGGTATTTGGAGAAAATGCTAACAGCTAAAAGACTACGTGCATTCAGATTTCTAGACAGACAGACTTGCCTTTTACCTCTGTAGACTAATTACAGGTTGAAGTTACGTCTTTCGAGCTACAAAGTTCACGCTCATCATCTCCTTTTCTGAGCATCAGTTGAGTGTTTAAATCTGTAGTGCTGGGTCTGTCGAGGCCACGTTCCCCGCAGCCATTTTACTCTTTGCATTTTCTCGAATTTATTCAGTTTGGGTTTTTTTCCAGGATTGGTCCCAGTTCCCTAGACTCTCTCGGACCCTGCAGAATTCTACACTTCACGTCCTCTCAACAAAAGCCACTCTTGGCACCACTTAGAGGCGATTTTATCCCAATGCTTTGCTTGGTTTGGTTCGGCCCTCTCTTAGGCATGAACTATGCAGGTGGTGGTCTTGAGAAGTTAATAGATCTCTCCCCAAGGCTGACCTGACTAATTTATGCTTCCTTAGAAAGTTCTGAAGAACTAGGATGTGGGACCAATGCAATGGAAAAGGACAATACCTTTGGTCCAGATTACCCAAGGATTAAGGGTACGTCACAAGACATTTTTGTGACTTTGAATATCCTCCTCCTTCATTCAGGCCTAACTAAAACCTCAGCTTTTGGCACTCCTTTTCCATTCACTTAAAACTCTGACAGATTTTGGAGCCAGTACTCAAGCCCTGGGATACCTCTCACCTTCTCAGTCCCTAAGAGAACTTGCAAAGCCCCAAAAACCTCCATAGAAAAAGTATAAAAAGTTTGTGCTTCAGACCTGCTGGATTTTTTTTATGGCCTTCCAGAGAAGTGGGAACCACTCTCCTAGCTGTCAACAGTGGCTACATTATGTTGAGGTGATTTTAAGTCAACGGAATAATTGTGAATGAAAAGTTTGGCTTACGGAGGGAAAAACACATTAGGGAAAAGAAGGCAGCCACTCAAATGTCTATGGGGATGTTTAGGAGAGTTGATAAACCACATGATGCCTCAAAAGTCTTCCTAAATTCTAAGGCAAAGAAATTTTAGTAAAATTTTAATTGAAGTATTGCATTAGCTGGCACGCGACTTTCGGTGACTACGTAGTAGAGTGGTAGTGTTTGGTATTGTGAGGTCTGTCATCATCCATGAGGAACTGGTAAATTGCCCATCTGTTTCATCGTATACAAAGGGCAGCATATTTTACTATTTCATCTGATCAAAGTTTCTCTTTCTTGCCTCTTTGCTATTGTGATATAATACTGATTGTATTTTTAATTTACATGCATTTGGTCAGGAAATGTAACCAGAATGACATTTTCCCCTTGAAGAAATATTATTGTCAGCTTGGAAATAATTTTCAAGAATTAAATTGGGTGAAAAGTGTGGACTCTTTGTTCTTCTGATCACTGTTGCCCCCGTTTTCCTTAGGATGAACATATATCAATCTGCTGTTTTAACTCCTGACAGTTTTATATTCAAAAACAGCTCTGGCAGTTTTCCATGTCAACAAATGTTTCTATACAATCCTGCACAAGTCTCCTCCCTTATCTGGACACATCTCATGTTATACAGCTAGAATATTTTCAGAAAATAAGCCTATTTGTCTTACCAAACTACCTGAGATCAAATTAACATGGCATAGACGACACAGATTCATGAAACAGGTTATACACGTATCCTTTAATAAATGGACTTGAGTCCTTATGGCATTAGCAAAATTTACATTGATTAACCAGTAAGCTGTAATGTTGTTTTTGATCTGAACTGAACAAATCAATTTTACTTAACACTCTAAGTTTTCTTGACTTTGGGGTGTTTAGGGTAACTAGATATTGTAATGCCTGTGGGAAAACACTACCCTTGTAATTAAGCCAAGGAGGTAATTTCATGAAAAGAAGAAGAAAATAGGGCGAAGTTTTATGGATAATGGGATTTCCAGAAAGCCAAGAACTGTCCCTACTTGAATGAAATAAATTACATTATCATCCATCATATGCCTAATCTAAGAGTAGCCATTTCTCTGTTAAAATAGGCCTATCAAATGAAAAAATACCATCATTTAGGAGAGGGATAACAAATTAAGAAATACTATTAACAAAAGAATCCTGTGTGGAGTTGGCATTCTCTAAATGTTTCTTGAATTGAATAAACAAAAAAGACTTGCATAAAAGACACTCATCCTTCTCCATCTGTAATATGTTCTGTCTGTGTTTCTCCAGGAGTAAAAGCACAAAGTCAAAACTACACATAATGGACATATATCTGCATTTATAAAAATGTTTACTTATTTTTGAGAGAGAGAGAGAGAGAGAGAAAGTGAAGGACAGAGAGAGATAGACAGAGGATCCAAAGCAGACTCCACACTGACAGCAAAGAGCCAGATGTGGGGCTTGAACTCATGAACTGTGAGATCATGACCTGAGCCAAAGTCAAATGCTTAACTGACTGAGCCACCCAAGTGCCCTGATAATATATCTGCATTTTAAGCATTATCTACAACTACTTCTTTTATTCAATACAAAATATGTTGTCCTGACATATGACAACTATAGGTAAAATGAGTGCCCAGAAGTGGTGCCCAAATAGTATGGGAGAATATTTAGAATGAAATTAAAACTTTTTACAAAAATTCCTTGCTACTTTAGGGCTGACGCATATACCTGAGTGCAGTTGAAGTTGATACAAGAATTCACTTGTTCATGATGATTATGAAATGCCACCTACATTGTAAAAGTGGAAAATGAAGATAAGGTTCTGAGAAAGTTTATAATCATCTATTCTTAGAAAATAACATAGAAAAGTGACAAACATTATTTCTGTTGTAGAAAAGTTGCAAGTAAGATACAAATTCTCTACGGTGGTTACGTATTTTACCAAATCTTCGTTTCTGTTACTGGTGCTAAAATTAGAAGACGAGCAGATGGCATATTAAAAATAATTCCATTAACCACATCTCAGAAACTGCACAAAAATTCTTGTGTTCGAAATCATATTGAGAAGTAACTGGCAGCAAGCATAAATTATAGGCTTCCCCAATTCCCAAATTAGTGACTAAAATTGAGTAAGGAATCAAAAAGAAAACACCATATTTTCCTGGCTGGTTTTTTTTTTTTCCTTCTCATGAGTTTCAGTTCCTGTCTTTTTGAGAAGAAAAATAGCGCAATATTAAAAAAAATACATCGTGACCAAGTGGGGTTTATCCGAAGAATGAAAAACTTTGAACATCTGAAAATCAAATAATGTAACTCATCATAGTAGTAGATTAAAAAAGAAAAAAACATACGTTCACCTCAACAGATACTATAAAAGCATTTGACAAAATCCAACATCCATTCCCTATGACAACTCTCAGTCAATGAGGAATTTAAGGGAAGTTTCCCAGCCCGATAAAGCTCATCTGTGAAAAACCCACAGTAAACATCATACTTAATGATGAAAGATTTAATGCTTTCTTCCTAAAACCAAGAACAAGACAAGGATGTCTGTTTTCACCCTTCCTGTTCATTACTGTTTTGAAAGTTTTAGTCATGAAAATAGAGGAAGGAAAAGAAAAGACAGATTGAAAAGGCAAAGGTAAAATTGTCTGAATTCGCAGACGGCACGATTACGGAGACTGACGGAATCTATAAAGGTGCTACTAGAATAAGTGAATTTACTAAGGTTGCAGAATATAAGTTTAATATATAAAAATCCATTATATTTCTATATCTTAGCAATGATCAATGTGAAATGCAATATTATAAGAGCACACAAATATGGAATATTTAGTAAATAAATGTGATAAAATGGATGCAAATATGTGAATCAAAAATTATAACATTTTTATAAAATTTTTTTATAAAAATTATAAAATTCCTGAGAGAATTTAAAGAAGATCCAATAATACATGGAGATATATTACCTTGTTCATGTGTTGGAATACCCCATATTGCCAAGCTGCCAACTCTCCTTAGGTTGATTTATAAATTCAACATAATCCCAATCAAAATCTCAGTATTTTTTTTTTTTTGGATAGAAATTGCCAAGAAGATTCTACAGTCTATATGGAAATTCATTGTCTTAAAATAACCAAAGCACATTTAAAAAGTAAGAACGAAGTTGGAGGACTAATACTACCTGATTTCAAGACTTGCTATAAAGCTACATTAACTAATACAGTGTGGCATTGGTATAAGGATGGGCATATAGATCAATGGAACAGAGAGAGTCTAGAAATAAACACACATGTATATGGATAACTACAAAGGCAATTTAGTGGGGAAATGATCATCTTGTAAATAAGCTGTGCTACAGCAACTGGATATCTATATGCAAAAAAGAACTTGGATCCGTACCTTGCACCATATACAAATACCAACTCAACATAGATCATAGACTTAACGTGTGACCTAAAATTATAAAACTTGTAGGCAAAACCAGAAAATTTTGGGGTTCCAATCTATATAAAATTCTAGAAAGTGAATTCTGGTCTATTGTGACAGAAAGCGCATCAGTGTCTGCTTGAAGAGGAACAACAGAAAGGGATGTCTAGGAGATTATATAGATACGTAAAGGTATAGAAGGGCAGATAGATAATAGATGGATGGATAGATAGATAGATAGATAGATAGATAGATAGATAGATAATAGTCCAGTTTCAGTCAAGAGAGGGAAATAACACAGTAAGTCAAACAAAGAAAGTTTAATGCACCACATTATTAAGCATACCAGGAGACTGGAGTGACCAGAGATGGCTAGTAAGAGGTAAAGAGAACCCTACAGGAATAGCAGATACAAGAAGCAATTATCACCCTGTATGGCTAAGATGGAGTGTCTGGGGACAGCTCCACTGCCACCTCCCCTCCTCCTAACGTTGAGATACAGCTGGCTCCCTGGGTAAAAAGAGAGCTGCTGTGGTGTGGCCCGATGCAACTTGACTGAGATCTATGTCCTGGGGTGCCTGGGGAGCTGTCCACGGGCAATGTGTCTTACTGGAGGCACTCAGCTAAGAACATGCCCACGGGAGTGCTGGGGGAAGCTTCTGACCACCCGGTGAAGCTGGCTGCTGGGCACTGCAGGAGCCCAGCCTGGTGCGTAGACTGGAATCCAGGAGCAACCCTCCCCTTTCCTCCTGCGATAGCTCGCCAGCACCATCTACTGACAAGGCTAAACACGGTGCCAGCTGCGAAAATGGCCCAGGTTCCTTTTCATGGAGCAGGCAAAAGAGACGCATTTGGAGCTGACAGTTAAATCCATAAGGGCACAAAGGGGTTGTAAAGAAGCATGAGGAAATTTTTTTGGGGGGGAGGTGATAGATACGTTCATTTTCTTGATTGTGGTGATGGTTTCACAGCTACAAACATACGTCAAAACTAATCAAACTGTACATTAAACTATGTGCCGTTCTTTGTATGTTGATGAGACATCAATAAAGCTATTACAGAAAATGTATACAGCATTTCTCTATTTCTCTCCCGAAAGAACCTTTGCATCTGTTAGAAGTTTAGGTGGAAGGTGTTTATATGTATGTATGTTTTTTTTTGTTCTTGGCTTTGCTTTTTTTTTTTTTTTTTTTGCCACGAGACAGAATTGCTGACTATTAAGGGCCCCTTGCTTCACTCAGAGTGAAATTCTCTGTAGGCTTTACCTCTGACTTGAGTTCAGGAGCCAACTTGGACTGAGGAAACTCACCTCCCCTTGCCTGTCCAGTGGGGCCAGGGATTAAATAAGTCTCCTCTGCAAAACTTCAGGGCCAGCCTTAACTGAGATTTGGTTCTCATGAGCACAGCCTCTGCCCCCAATCCCTCCTGAGCCAGGTCTCACTTCCTGGCTTGAATGGGTATCCCTGGACCCATGAAGCCCCACCCTCCCTTGGAGGACAGTGTCCACGGTTGTTGCTCATTCAGAGATTTAGACAACATACTGGGTTACATACAGTCTTAGAACGTACTGCTGCCCTTCCCCTCACTCCCTGTCTCCTGTATGGTAAAAAGCAATTTTGCATTAACATAATTTCTTTTAGTGACTACTATATGCAGGTATTGTGTTCGTTGTCAGGGCTAACACAATGAACAATACAAATATAGTCTTTGCTGTGCTGGACCTTACATTTTAGTAGAAACTGTAGAACGCATTAGCAGACATCTCTCTCTTGACATGCCATTCCTCAAACTGGGATTATTGTAAGCTTCTTAAAGGCAGGGACTCAGAAATGATGAGTGATGGCATTTACATTTATACCACCTACATACAGAATATTCGACTTTTTGGATGGCCTCTTGCGAGATGGCTGCTTTCTGAGGAGCTGGGTTGTTTTCTCCTTAGTCTACCTTACCTTATCCTGTCTAAAAGCACTTAAAATTGTTTGAAATAGACAACTGTGGCCCAGAGTCTATACCTTGTTTTATTTCCCTGCCACTATAACCATAGCCATCACGGAATGAATCTCAAGTTAGTGGCTGGGGGGCGGGGGGGGGGGGGGCGGGGGCGGGCTGCGGTGCAGTAGGGAGTTGAGTTGTGCAATCTAAATCAAAAAATAAAACATGCTTTTGAGCTTGACACGGTGCCTGGGGCTGGGATGGTTTGATTTGCCTTCACAGACATTACGTTGTTAAATGCTAAAACTGGTCAACAGAGACCATTTTACTGGAGAACAGGCGTACTCACCCCAGGCCAAAAGCAAGTCTGGGAGGAGTCGTGTGTGGGTCTTACAGTCAAAGAAGTCTCTGTGGGAAAGCTGGGCTTCACGAGATGTTCAGAAAATTAAAAAGTTGAAAGAAGGTAGGATGGATGTGAGCGTGTGGACGAATGCGTGATGTGGGATGAGACATGTGAGGCTATTAGAGGTGTCAGAGAAATAATCAGATGAATTTTTTTAACACTGCAACTTGTATTTGCATATTCCATAATGTAGTGGCATTTGTTATTTTAGTAGCATTCAAAAGATGTAGTTTCTAGTGAAAACAGCCATTTGTTTCTAAATCCTCTGCAAAAGGCATAAGGCAAATCCTTATTTTCTAATAAAATTGTTGTAATCATTACACTTCATTAAGTATTGACCTCGGAACACATAATGTGCCGTTCCATTTATTCTCTAATTTTATTCAGTAGCTTTTTCCTCCAACTCATATTCACCTCCAAATTATAGAGAACATACACATCTGGCCTCTCATATTCAGCAAGCTGTCATTCTGTACTGCCTGGGAAAAAAGTATATGCATAGACCTGGAGGAAATTAATGATATTTTAATAATGTGACACAGAAACCATGCACTCCACAGACAATCTTGTACTGGTTTCAGTAGAGCAGAACTAATTCAGTGCTTTCTGGGCATAGTACACGAGAGAGAAATCTTTCAATGAACACTGCAATGAGATGACCCATATTTGTATTGCAAAATAAAGCATGAAACAGTTTGAAGTTCAAAATAGAAACATCCTTAGCAATTTAGACACAAAATGTTCCCTAGGTACCACAGAAGGCATCCTGAATAACTCTGCCACCCTTTAGTGGAAGCAGTTACACGTCATTTTCTGAGCCATTTACTAGTCCCCGAATAGAATGGCTCTCCTTCTCACACAGAGCACCGCTCTTCTGGTCTCTGTTTCCCTGGGTGACAAATCCCTCTCCGTAGGCACGGCTCACCCTGCCCCCTCCCAGCTGAGGCTGGAAGAGGGGCCTTCTCCTGACAGGTCCAGAGGCCAGGGACAGGATGTGAAACGAGGTTTACTTTTCAAAATGGATAAATGGCAGTTATTCCTTTTAAAAATAAACACCCTGGAACCTTACTGTCTCCTTGGGTCCGTACTAGGTACTTGACTTACTGAGAGCAAAATGACTCGTCATTAGTTTGTTTGTGTCCTTCAGTTTCAAAACTCATAAACTTTGCCATTTCCAATAACCGTAAGTCTCTGAAACCCCATTTTTAAATCTGTTGCCCTCTGACCATCACTTTCTGTTCTTCCAGCTTACTGATTCCAGTTCTCTTCTCCAGAAATTTCCTGATCTCATTGAGATCCACCATATCTGGATATTACTAGTTTGTCCCCTTCTAAACATCCTTTTGAAACCCCCACTACTCTCCACTTACAGCTTGGATTTGATGGTTCAGCTCTATAACCACTCCTTGAAAACACTCTTAAATTTCTCACTCTCTTTCCTTCTCTTTGTCATATATCACCTATTGGCCGGCAAAACTCCAACCACTGTGTATGCTATGGACTGAATTGTGTCCCCTCCTAATTTGGTTGAAATATTAACCTCCAATGCCACTGTATTTGGAGATGGAGCTTACAAGGAGGTAACCGCAGTTAAATGAGGGCACAAGGGTGGGGCCCTGATCCCATTCAATTAGTGTCCTTATAAGAACAGACGCAGAGAGAGCACTACCCCTAATCCCCGCCACATAAGGATATAGCAAGAAGGCAGCCGTCTAGAAAGAGACAAGAGAGAGAAACTAGAAAGAGAGTTTTCACCAGAAACTGACCATGCTGACACCCTGATCTCAGACTTCCAGCTTCCAGAATTATAAGAAAATAAATTGCTATTAAGACACCTAGTTTATGCTATTTTGTTATGGCAGTCAGAGCAGACAGATACAGTGTTAGGCAGAACAATGGTTCCACAAAGATGTCCACAGTGTAATCCCTGAAAGTGTGAATATGCTAAACATATGGCAAAGGGGAACTAAAGTTGCAGACATGATTAATGTTGCTAATTAGTGAGCCTTGAGATGGAAAGATTATCTTGCATTATCTGAGTGGGGCCCAGGTAATCACACTGGAGGCAGAAGAAGGAGAGGTAGAGGGCTGGGAGCATGAGAAGGACTCAGCCACTTATCGCTGGCTTTGAAGACGGAAGGGGGCCATGAGACCGGAAATGCACTTGGGAAGCTGGAAAGGCAAAGAGATGGATTTTTCCCTAGGGTCTCCAGACAAAACGCAGCCCTACTGACATTTTGAACTTAGCCCAGTGAGACTCGTTTTTGAATTCTGACCTCTGGCAACTATGTGTTGTTTAAAGCCATTAAGTTTGTGGTATGTTTTAGCAGCAATAGCAAACCAATACCCATGGTTAAATCCCACTATCTACTTAGAATCTGCCGGCACCCACAGAGAGCTGATCGTTGGAAAAATTACACAACCATGCTAACTGGCCTCACTGCAAATACGACTACATATCAAAAAGGACCTCTCGACATTTCCAGACAATCTGATTACACTTTCCTATAAATTCACTTTCTCTCCAAGATGATTACTTCACACCTTTTCTTTCATCACGCCTCCAACACTGTCTTTCCTCAACTTACGCCCCGTTTGTGCTTGTTTCTTCACAGAAAAAATAATTATAAATAGTTGAGAAACAGAGCATCTTCCCACCATTTCCTTAATCTGCTTCCATGGCTACATATATGTTCTGTCTTCCACATGTTATAGGGGATGAAGTAGAGTGTCCACAAGGCAATCGAAAGCCAGTCTCTTCTACTGAGTCCTGGGTTCCAACTTTCTTAACTTCTCAGGGGGCTCCCTACCGGTAGTAACACTCAATAACTCAGGCAAAACATGTAGAAGTCTTAATTCCACTTTCCCCCTCACACACCACATCCCGATGTGTAAGTAATTTCTGTATGCCCCGAGCCCCATGACTTCTCACATCCCTACTGAGGGGCCCTACTCTAGTTCCCCTCCACCCCTCGCCTGGACAGATGCACTAACCTCCCTGTCTTTGCTTCCCACTCTATAGACTTAGTGATTTTTCTAAAGACTAAATTGGACTATTTCCCCACTTATCATCCTCAAAAGTCTCTCCACTGCACCCAATAAAAAACCCAGAACCTACCTTGGGCTACAAAAATCTGGGTAATCAGACACCTGTGGACTTTCCCATCTCATTTTTTACAACTCTTCTCTTCACTTACTGCAGTCATGCTGACATTCTTTCTTCTGTCCCTCAACGAAAACAAGCTTATTTCCACCTCAGGGCTCTTGCATTTGCTGTTTCTTCTGCTTGGAATAATCTTCCTCCACTTCATTGGAGGCTGCCTTCTCCTCACTGATGCCTCGATTCAAAGGTCACCCTGTTCAGGAGGGCTTCATTGGCCCTATCCAAACAAACCTGAAGTTGTTCGGTCGCATCATACATAAGAAAACTCTTCATAGCATATATCAGTACCCAAACTCCCATTCATTCATTCATTCATTCATTCTTTTATTCATTTATTGTCTGTGTGCTCGCATCAGAATGTATGCATGGCACATATTCTTTCAATGAATGTTTATGACTCTTATGTACTAAATTCCACTCCAGAGTTAACTTCGTTGAAGCAAAATTTGGGCAGGTCAAAGTCTCTGTCATATGATCATTTTCTTGTCCTTAGAAGTTGTATGAACAGAGCATTCCTGTAACTCCTGCCAGTTCTGGCCAAAGTTGGCATCATTAGACATCAGGCTGGGCAGCTGCAGCACTCATTGACGTCTTGTTTCTATGTTGATTCTGTGACAGGATTATTGTCAAGTATTTCAAATGAAAGCTTATACCTAACTAAGAGCATCTGCATTTTAATTTTTGTTCTGCCATTGCAGTGGTAAGTACTGGGCTGTCTCTGTTTTTGTTGCTCATGCGCTGATTTGGCTTCTCAGATTAGAACAGAATATAATCTAGGGGCACCTGGGTGGCCCAGTCGGTTGAGCGTCTGACTTTGGCTCAGGTCATGATCTCACAGCCCGTGAGTTCGAGTCCCGTGTCGGGCTCTATGCTGACAGTTCAGAGCCTCGAGCCTGCTTCAGATTCTGTGCCTCTCTCTCTCTCTGCCCCTCCCCGCTCATGCTCTCTCTCTCTGTCGAAAATAAATAAACATTAAAAAAAAAAAAGAACAGAATAATCTTGTTGGTAGAATCAATTTACAGTTCTTTAAATCACTATAGAACCAAGTAGGGACTAGATTCTCTATCAATAGTTTGATTCGTTGGTGGGTTTTCAATGTAGTCAGGAAAACCGCTTGCCTTACTGGGGCTTTCCTTTCCTCCACACCTAACAACAAATCCATATTTTACTTCATTCATCGTACTGCTATTCTTAAGTATTAGTCATGAGCCCCGGAATAATCATTCCTATTTGTGACTTACGGAAAAGAAGGTTACTGATGTTTATTTGAGGGTAATGACAAAAACTCTTAATGGCTTTTCAACAAAGCTTAGCTATTGAAAATCCAATGAGACCATGCAAAGGCTTAGCTCTTGAAGACCCAATGGGACTCCATAATAAAGTGATATCTCAAAGAATGGGGCGCAAAAGCTGGAATGCTATGAGACTTCATTATGACTTTGGCATTATATAAAGTCACATATATTCACACTTAGAAAACTTTAAATCCTTTAAAATCTGACTATGTCCAGGTAATAAGATCATTTTGTTATTATACATGAATTTTTCTGATTGTTACAATATTCATACTTTGATTTTTCTTCTTTTTGACTAAATTAATCATGGAATAATATATAAAAGAATGGTAAATATTATTAAGGAGATGACAAAAAGCTTTAAAGGAAAAGCAGAAGTTAAAAGTACAACAGATCGTTGTTTTTTAAAAAAATTCTATTGACCATTTTTTTTGCTGTAACTTAGACTCAGCCATAGACAAATATAGCCTTTTTTTGTGTGTTAAAATGAACACACAAACAACAAAAACAACAACAAAAAAAATAGAAACAGATTCATAAATAAAGAAAACAAACTAGTGGTTGCCAGTGGACGGGGATTGCTGATGGAGGGGAGAGGAAAAGTAGGTGAAGGGGATTAAGAGGTACAAACTTTCAGTTACAAAGCAAATAAGTGATGTGATGAAAAGGACAGCATAGGAAATACAGTCAATAATATTATAATGACATTGTATGGTGACAGATGGTAACTAGACTTACTGTGGTCAGCATTTCATGATGTATATAATATTGAATCACTATATACAATATTGTATACCTAAAACGGACATATTATATGTCACCTATGCTTCAATTGAAAAGGTTATATGAAGGCAAAGGCCATTTATTCATTCAGCAAATCATCTTTGCTATTATCCTTGTAAGCTTTATAAATCCAAGGATATTGTTGACATGGTTCAGTATTGTTTCTGCAATTAGCCACAGTGCCTGTCCCAAAGTCAAACACATAAATGCTATATATAATATGAAATCTCAATTATTACCCATTGACAAACTATGAAGTTCAACCACGTGTATGAAGGTACATTTTAATTTTTATGCTTTCCCAAATATTTCTCCCTTGCACGAAAAATATATGAAAATAACACACGAACACTAGAGTGGTTAAAGAGTGTATTTATTTCCCTGAAGATAATTTATTTGAAATCCTGATTTTCCAAATAGACTGGAAAAGTCGCTTATGGACACATTCAGAACAAGGAGCAGTGACGTTTATTTGACGATGGGGATGAAGTGTGCGCAGCAAGTATGTGTAACACGAACCTGGCAGTCTTAGAACCGCTTGGTTGAATCCCACTATTCTCTTACAAAGCTTAACGAAGCCTTAATAGTTGGGTCCAGTTCTGCTGTTAAGAAAAGAGTAATGTCATATATCCGTCCTAGCGTTAGAGCAATGATACGACATTAACCTCTTACGGAAGAGGTAACCACTGACTCTAAAACCCTATTTTTTCCCTTATACCTCAATCCCTCTACAAATGCAAAAAGCCTAGTGTAACTAGCTGTGATCTTTCGCCACGTTGTTTCAGAGTTCAGAGAGATGCTAAATAAAATCAGAAGTTGAACTATTTGAAGGAAGTTGTCTCTCCTTTTATTTTGTGTTGGAAATTCTGTTCAGCATTGAAGCAGGCTTCTGTGATTGAAGGTGGTAAATGATAGATAGGGTTCAATAGAGCTCTGTGGTGAAGGGTGAGTATTTTAGTGAGCCCGTGACCTGATCCAAAGGCTATTTCTAGCAGTTTGTCATCTAGTACAGAGAAGGTTAGTGAGGTCATGCTGATATATGATCTTTTATGCTCTGAACTTATCACTGCAGTTGAGCTGGCCCTATAATTCTCATTAACATTGAGCAGTTATCTTTTGATACTAAAGAATAAAGTAAAACAATTGCTTTGCTTTATCCTCAAACTGTAATAGAAAGACAAGTCACAGCTTAAAGTTTAAAGTATGTAGTTACAAAAATTTAGAGAGTCTTTATTTTTACCCATAGAAGTAAAGATAGCCCTGGCATTCTCAGAAGAAAACCAAATACGATCACATGGATGGGTCTGCTGGTGGGAACTGTCTAAACGTTATCATCACCACGATAAATATTTAGTTCTAGTAGAGCATGAGATTACCTTAAAAATGTTCTAGCATCTCTGCACACATTCCAAAAGGAATAGAGTTCTCTAAAGAAAGAAAATACCGAAGAGATGGGTAGGCACTGTGGGATGAGAGAGAAAACTGCCAGCCAAGGAATTAGAGAAGTTGAGTTCTAACTTCTGATTTGCCCAAGTATGAGGTAAATGGCATGCAGGAAAGACCATAAGCTCTTTTCACCTGGTCATTTCTTGCTTGAACTTCATGAACCACCTGGTCATTTCTTGCTTGCATTTCATGAACCACCTCCTTGAATGTTTCTGAGTCAGCCGGCAGACCTATTACCAAGTCCCCAAGTCCATCTCCCCCACAGATCTTTCTAATTTGGTCAGATTCATCAGTGGCTCCAAGAGCATTAAGAATAAAGTTAAAAAACTGCAGCAGGCTATACCAGGTCTTTTAAGGTCCAACCCTTGCTTACCTCTTTGGCCCATCTCCCTCCACTTCCCAACTCCTTCCCATCCTCCCACCCCTGCAGAGCCATTTAAGCTTCTGCTCTTAAAGCTAGAGCTCCATTTCCCCTACTGTCGACCCAGTAACTCTCACTTCAAGAGATTAAGTAAGTAATGGCTTAATTCACCTTAATGGCTGGCTTTTCTAAGTTTTCTTGACCTTTCCTTCTGGGTTTGGTGCCATCCTTTGTTCTATTCTAGCGCTTACTGTATTATAAGCATCCATTTACTTATCTGTTCTCCCCCTCCCTCCACCCATTAGGCTAAAACTTCTTGGCAAATGGTGGTAAATAAATGCATAACAAATGAATAAAAATCAACTCTCCTTATTGCTATTATTTTTGGAGGGGGAAACCGGGGAATGGAGTTGAGTCGTTGGCTGATTCCATCATAAAGAAATAAGTCATCAGGGGTGCCGGGGCGGGGGGCGCTGGCTCAGTTAGTCAAGATCTACGGTTTGTGGGTTTGAGCCCTGTGTTGGGCTTTGTGCTGACAGCTCGGAGCCTGGACCCTGCTTCAGATTCTGTATCTCCCTCTCTGTGCCCCTCCCCTGCTCACATTCCATTTCTCTCTCTGTCTCCCTCCCTCAAAAATAAATAAACATTAAAAAAAAAAAAAAAGAAATCAACTCATCATTTTTACTGGGGATTAAAAATATCTCTCCCCATTCTGGCTGAATGTTCTGGTGGAAAAAAACTTACTAGTTAACTAAATTAATTTTATCTCATTAGAATACTAAAATTAGTCTTGAAGAAATGCTTAGCTCCTTTTACTTCCTAAGCAAAAGAATGCTAAATTTGGATTCGAATGATTAGTCCCTTTCCATTTGTTTCTTTAATCAGTTCCCTCCTTTCCTAATGTTGGTTCCAGCTGATCATGGTTTAAAGCTGGATTGTCACCTGTCTCTGCCAGAAAACAGAGGCGGCCCAGAACAATGGAACAAAAAATCAGAATCAGAATCAGAAAAATCTAATATTGAGTTTGTCATTTCTTACTGTGGTGGCTTTGGCCACACACTGAATCCTTTACGTCTCTATGTCCTCTTCTGTAAATAAGGATGATGCCCACCTTACAGAGTAACTAACAGTAAGTCTCCAATAAGATCATATGTGCTGTGAATGCACTTTGCAAACACTTAAAAGCAAACAGATATGTCATTACTCCAACTCTAAACCCAAAGCATCAGTATCATTTATAACCAGCTCTCCAATCCAACTCTTTTCCTAGAGTTACTATGCCAGGCAAAAAATAAATAAATTAAATTAAATTAAAAAAAAAAGGGACTAATTTGAGTTTGATCTCTTCTGCCAAGTGGTTAGGACAGAAACCAGAAAAATGCCTAAAGAAAGGAGGAAGATCAGTACATCAAACAGCCCAGATACAATCCACAACATAGATAAATGACCCTGCCTAATTGGGAATTCAGAACAGACATCTCTGTCCTATAGAAATACCCCTTGCCTCAGACATTCCTCTCTCTGGCCAGACATCCTCCTCGAGGAGGGTCACTGTACAGAATCCAGAGCGCATCAAATGTCTACAGTGTCTCATATTCTGAAAATGCCTTTGCTCTCAATTCTGTACATTATGCCTCGGAAGGACCGAGAGAAGTATGTTAATATTATCCTTGGGGCAGAAAAGGAAGACAGCTAGCAACTAAGTGATTTGCTTCAGGTTTCAGAGGGAATTAAAACGGATATGTCAACATTCACAGGGCCTTCTCTCTGTGGCAAGGGGGATTCCTTTATTCTTGTAGTTGTGGGTTTTTGGTACTATGACCAGATTTACCAATCTTTAAGCAGGTGATTTTGAGGTACCAGTGAGGGTTTGATGGAGCTAGTATACAATTCTTACTGGCTTGGCCATTCCCACATGTAGGAGGCAGGCACAATTTTCAGCAGAAAAATGATGTACAGAAAGAAGTTGATCTATAGTTAGGCAGGAAATACAAGGAAGAAAAGGACAGCAACTCTGTATTTTGTCTCAAGTGTTTGATATTCTCTCTTGGAGATTCGTGATTCTCAAACTATTGATTCTTAAGGATGAGAATTAATTATATGACAAACAGCCTGTATATAATAAAACAATTCAATGGGGCTATTACCATTATTTACCATTGTCTTCACTACTGGTTTCCATTTTTCTTTTTTTTTTTTTAATTTTTTTTCTTAATTTTTTATTTATTTTTGAGACAGAGAGAGACAGAGCATGAGCAGGGAAGGGGCGGAGAGAGAGGGAGACACAGAATCGGAAGCAGGCTCCAGGCTCTGAGCCATCAGCACAGAGCCCGATGCGGGGCTTGAACTCACAGACTGTGAGATCATGACCTGAGCCGAAGTCGGACGCTCAACCGACTGAGCCACCCAGGCACCCTTCCATTTTTCTATTCAAAGAAAAATTTCTATTCTGGTGAATAAATTAAGTGAACTTGAGATTTTAAAATGTGGAAGTAAATATGAGCTCCCACGGGTGGAAGAGGACTCACAATCAGAATGAATTGGTAGAAAGTTGTATGTCTCAGGCATTAATCTCTTCAGCAGTTATTTCTGTTTTTTTCTTGTAGACAGGTGGTAGAAGGGTACTGCCCCATCTGCTTTTAAGACAGGCACGGTATAGGGCTATAGGGCTCGCTCAGGCTATTGAAATATGAGCATAAATGACACGTGAAAGCTTTAAGGATTTGTGTGATATACACCATAGGTCTTTCCCCTTCTGCCATACTGCCTAGTGTTTGACTACGTTCCAGATAGTAGCTGGTCTCTTTGTCTGAGACCTAAACTGAGGTCTAAACTGAGGCCAAATGGAACAGAGGAGCACCCGACCCCGATTTGTGGGTCGTTTGTAATCAAAAGATAATTGATACCGTCATGACTGATAACAGTTGACCTTATTCAAAAGGAATGGATATACTAAGGGATAAGAGTTTAGCAGAGCATAGGCAAAGGCATACAATGAATGGATACTCACAAACCTAAGGGGAAAGGTGGAAGGCAAAGTGTCTGAGGGAAGATAAACGGAGCAGCAGAGAAGTGACTTCATGGGGATGGGATCAGCCAAATCCTTTCCTAACACAGACGCTGAAACCGGGATGGTGGTCAGACCACCACCGGGAGACTTTAACCACTTGATCTATGTCAGAACCGTTGTTCTGACAAAAAAAGGCAGAATCTGATAGATTCTTGACTTACCCAGAAAATAAAGTGATCTTTCAAAAGCAACACTGTGGGATTTTCAAAAGCTGAGGAGGCAGTCAGGGGAATTGCAAATTGGCATTAAACTGGCTCAGTAAAGAGCTACTTAATGTTAAGGAAGTAACGAAAACCATGGGAGATTACATAGCAACCCAGATAGGGAACACTGGACATAAAAAGTACTCCAGCTTATTAGAGAAGTGAATCTTAAAGATTCAGAAAAAAGATACTAATGATACTAAAATCATAATATTTAAAAGGGATTGGAAAGCTGACAAGATCTAGGATATTACATTATGATGAGGTCACAAATAATCCTAGTGAGGAACCCTCAGTCCTTGGAGGATACGATACCGCTCCATTAACTTAGCCAACAAATGTTTACTGAGTGACTACTAGGAATTAGAAATTGTGCTAAAATGTTGGGGGACCAAAGAGGATATAGTTCCTGCCCTCAAGGAGCTTGCGGTAGAGTCAAATAAACAGACAATAAACCAACAAGCCCCCAGCTAGTGTTGATTAAATACCTAGTATTTGTTAGTGAGGTTGATTGAATTGGCTTTTATGTAATTTTTCCCCTGATTTTTACAAGCTTGCTGTGTAGGTGAAGGTCTTGTTGAAACTCAGAGAGATGGAGTAATCGACTCTTACATTCATACAATAATAGGCAAAACTGGGACTTGAAATCAATTTTCTGTGATTTCAATATCTGTATTCTTTCAAACATACGCTGATGCCTTTCACGTCTAACTTTAAGATTATGCGATTTTGGGGGGCGCCTGAGTGGCTCAGTCGGTGAAGTATCTGATTTCGGCTCAGGTCATGATCTCACGGCTCATGAGTTCGAGCCCCATGTCGGGCTTTGCGCTGACAGCTCAGAGCCCGGAGTCTGCTTCGGATTCTGTGTCTCCCTCTCTCTCTCTGCCCCTCCCCTGCTCACGCTCTTTCTCTCTCTCAAAAATAAATAAACGTTAAAAAAATAATAACAGCCATGCTATTAACATACCTCACAAAATTAACAGTAAACGGGGAGATTGCTTCAGATTCTGTGTCTTCCTCTCTCTCTGCTCCCCCCCCCCCCGCTCATGCTCTCTCTCTCAAAAATAAATAAATATTAAAAAAAAATTTTTTTTAAGATTATGTGATTATTTAAAGTAGTTTTGAAATGTTAGTGTGCCTGTGTGTGGGTGTGTGCTTTAAACGGACGATGGGCTTATCAAAAAGAAAAAAAATTATCTTTTTATGTAATGACATTTTGGTTATTTTTTTTTTTCAGTTCAAGAAACTCCAGGGACAGAGGCACCTGGGTGGCTTAGTCAGTTAAGCCTCTGGCCCTTGATTTTGGCTCAGGTTGTGATCAGGTTCATGAGTTTGAGCCCCGCCTTGGGCTCTGCACTGACAGCCTGCTTGGGATTGTTTCCCTCCCCTCTTTCTCTGCCCTTACCCTGCTTGCACGCTCGCTCTTGCTCTCTCATTCTCTCTCTCTTCCAAAAGAAGTAAACTTAAAAAAAAAAAAAACTTAAAAAAAACCCCAAAAGTCCAAGGACATTAATGATTTATAAGCTATATTTTGAGAATCTTTCTAGTCAGTCATATGCAAAATGCTAAGTTGGTTTTCAGCAAAGAGTCTAGAAATCATATTTAACACAGCAAAGCAGATAGTCTTAGATAAAATAATAAAATCTCTAAAAAGATAAGCAGTGATAAAACTGTTTTTACAAATTTATAGCTGGAGGTTGTAATTTTCTTCTATGACCGATTAGTTCTTTTTCTTTTTCTTTGAGATCGAATCCTCAGAATTAAAAAGGGAGGCCTTAATATATATGTGTGTGTGTATATATATATATGTGTGTGTGTGTGTATATATGTGTATATATATATATATATGTTTTCTTTTTTTCCAGAAGTCCCAGTACCACACACCCATCATTGGAGGAAAACTTGGCATCAGAAACTACTCACCATTTAGTACAAGCCAAATGGCTAAATTGATTTTAGCATTCTGGAAGAAAAATTGCACCTTTGGTGCTGAATTGCTTCCCTATGAGTGTTGAGCCAAATATTAATGTATATTTGAAAGGAAACAAAAAGTGTTCAAACTCTAATGTACCTCAGGCTTATAAATTGGAATTCAGTCACTTTAAATTAAGTTGGGTTTCTTGAAGCAAAGCTACTCTCATTATTTTTCTATTACTGCTCTGACCAACAGTTTATATACCACATAACAACGTTCTAAGTTCTCCAGATATAATGGAAATGGAAACATCTATTCTGGAGGCTTCTCTGGTAACGCTCACTCGAGAGAACACAGACACGCACTACAGTGTCAGGCTATTTCTTAGGACTTGTAAAGACATATGACATTCCATTCAGATGCCTTTCTGTAATCAAGGACAAATTGACCGCTTGTTGAGTTTTTAAAAATTTTTGCTGCTCTTTTTTTTTTATTGTTAAAAAAAAATTTTTTTTTTAACGTTTATTTATTTTTGAGACAGAGAGAGACAGAGCATGAATGGGGGAGGGGCAGAGAGAGAGGGAGACACAGAACCTGAAACAGGCTCCAGGCTCCGAGCCATCAGCCCAGAGCCCGACGCGGGGTTCGAACTCACGGAACGTGAGATCGTGACCTGAGCTGAAGTCGGATGCTTAACCCACTGAGCCACCCAGGCGCCCCTTGCTGCTCTTTTTAAAGTTTTAAAAGTAATATACGTTCATTGTATAAAAATTAAGAATTACATAAATGTAATCCAGTTACTGAACAAACACCACTAGAAATACGTTGGCCTATATCTTTCTAAACTCTTTGCTTTGTAAATGAATTACGTTTTTTTTTATAAAAAAATACAACACTAGTTATGACCTTATTTTTTCATTTACATGTTTATTTATTTATTTTTGAGAGAGAGAGAGAGCAAATGAGTAGGGAGGGGCGGGGGTGGGGGGAAGAGAATCCCAAGCAGACTCTGTGAAGTCAGTAGAAAGCCTGACAAAGGACTCAAACTCACAAACTCTAAGATCACGACGTGGGCCGAAATCAAGGGTTAGACACTTAATCGACTGAGCCACCCAGGTGTCCCACCTTATGTTTTCATTTAATAACATGGTAAAAGAATACATAAATCGTTTTACATAGTTTCATAGTATTAGCGCATGATTGTCCCACGTTTTCTTGAACGCACCCCTGTAACTGAATACTAAACTTGTCTCTGGTATTGAGTTATTATAATATCATTCCTTAATGATACTTGTCACAGTCTTTGGAAACAAACTGAATGTCTATTTTTTTAAAGTTGTTATTATTGGGGTGCCTGGGTGGCTCAGTCGGTTGGGCATCTGACTTTAGCTCAGGTCATGATCTTGCAGCCTGTAAGTTTGAGCCCCACGTCGGGCTCTGTGCTGACAGCTCGGAGCCTGGAGCCTGCTTTGGATTCTGTGTCTCCTTCTCTCTCTGCCCCTCCCGCACTCACGCTCTTTCTCAAAAATAAACATTAAAAAAAAATAAATAAAGTTATTATTTATTTATCTGTACATTTGGTTATGTTTAGCGTATGTTAAAAACAGCACTTTGGAGGTGGGAATACGGTTATGGATGATGACTTACGGTTGATAAGTTAGTGACAGACCTTAGCTCCAACAATTTATCCTACCTTCTTCCTACTGCAAGTCCTGTCCCAGGCCCAACCCGGGAGCTCGATGCCAGGGCTTGCTTCCTTTTCTGTCCTTGCTTCCCCTTTTAATGAGACCGTTCTTCCTTGGCCCAGCCCAAACACCAATCCCTGCCCCTGACGTTGAGTGTGGTTTGGGTAATGCTGAAAGGCCCAGCTGGGATCCTCTGCTTAGCCAGCCTTGCTACTGACCATTTCCAGAATGTCTGACGAGCCCTCAGAGTCATGCCTTGACTGCCTGGATCCCTCAGGAGTCACCTTGGCAGGGTCCATGACATCCTTTGAGGCTGTGCTTAAACATTTCGCCATTTTACATAAATGTTCTTTCTTTCATCCATTGCACAATTCAGTGAGTCCCTACTTTTTGGAAGATCGTCTGGGCCTGGGGATATTCTTCATGGAGTGGGTCTATGTTTCAAAAGTTCTGAGGAATTATGAGAAGAGAGGGAGAGAGGGAAAGAGAGGGAGACACAGAGCAAGCCCATTAATTGCACCCCATTGGAAAATCTCTGAAATTCATCTTCCTCTTCAGTAGAGGGGTAGATCATGTCTAGTTGGGAATGATTGTGACATCAGGTATTTCTAGTATCTTTAGCCCTATCCGCTTTATTTCTATGGTTTTCCCTTTTAAACTCATGAAAATCCTTGTTAACATAAGCTTGGAAGAAAATAAATCATGTAGGATATTTAAACCACACTTCTGCTAACATATGTTGCAAATATATTACCATCATATGCAGCCAACTGGGCCTCCACCACCTACACATCCCCTACCTTTGGAGGAGCATGTGGCCAACAGTAAAGTGTGGGGCACAGAAGCTAAGACACAGGGATGACTCATGGATCATATTATCATCATTTACATGAGATTATAACATTTGGTCCATCAAACTCCCAATCGGCAGATACTTATTTTTAGAAATTAAATCATTAAGCAGGTGAAAACAACTTTTTCCTATTTCAGCATCAAGTGTGTACAGCGTTTTTAAAAACACTGTCTAGGCTTGCAACTGTAAATTGAAAGGGATCTCAGAAATATTCTAGGCCAAGACTTTCATTGTGGAAATGAGGAAACTCAGCCAAGGCTAAATGGCTTGAGCTTACTTCCCTCATTTCAGAGTTTGGATATCCAACAGCAATTAAAAGTTTGTCTTTAAAAAGTGAAGAGAGCAAGATCTATACCCAAGAGAAAAATTCTTCAAAACGTGTCAAGGAAATGAAAATAAAGATTAATTAATAGTTGTCCAATTAAATTAAATCCAAATTCTTCAGCTTGACAGTCAAGGTCCATTTCCTGTTTCTAACTAACACAGGTTCGTCTCTCCAGCCAAGTCAATTTTTTTTTTTAACACAATTAACATTTTACCACAAGCACATACATACATTATGGCATTCAGCGTGCTAATCCATGACCTTGACCTTCTTCAAACCTAGTTTAGAAATCCAGCCCTCATTTTCTCTAGACAAACGGGTCTTTCTCTCTCTTTGGCCGTGAATCCTTGGTTCGCATGTACTCTGTAAGGGACACATTTACTTGCAAGTACAAAATGTTACTTTAGAAATGTAATAACTCTTTGCATATGTTGACATTTGATTTCTTTGAATGCTTTGTTCCCCCTCCCAAATTTTTTTTACAACTTGCTAGAATGCACCAGGGAGAATGTGTTGCCGTGGTCTCGATTTCTTTTTCGGGCATTACGCAAGGATACCAGCTGCCTCCCTTCTCTTTACAAGGTCACCATCACATCCACTCTCTAAGGTAGAGGTCAAAGCTGGCTTTAACAGCTCCCTCCCATCAAGACGAAGCTTGCCACAAATAGCTCCCTCCCCTGGCTTCACGTCACCTCCAGAAGGCTTTCTGAACTCCCCAGCTTTGATTTTCCAATTGCTGTCCCTGCTTTTTTTTGTCCAGTTCTCCCTATGACTGAAATGGGCTTAATATTTCAGACTCCTGTTCTTCTTGGTGTTGCACAGCAGTTTTAGGGCTACTATCCCTTTTTGAATTGTATAGAATAGGACACGACTGCCTCCAGCCTGGAGGGAAAGAGGAACCTGGGAATGCAGGTTACTCCAAAAATGCATGCTGGGCCAGGCTGTAAACCCTGGGGTTGAGTCAACAATTTCTTACTGTCCTTATTCTATAAGTGTTTCAACTAACCCTACCCACTTTCTGTGCCCACCCACATATGAGGCTAAAAGAATGGATAGGTTTTTTTTTTTTTTTTCCTATATGAGACTGATATTTTCATTTACGTAAACGAGTTTTGAAAATGTTTTGGCTCATACTTTTCCACTCCTATGGCTCAGTTGTCTGGTAAGCAAATCTGCCCAAGATTGTCCTTTTTAAAGAAGATCTAACGGTACTGGCCGATGAAAAATATACTCTGACAATGGCAAAAAAAAAAAAAAAAAGCCCACAACAACAACACAAAGGATTTAATTTTGTCATCCTTCTTTCTTGGTACCTTTGAAACAATGTGATTGAAATGCCTCTCTTTCAGAAGACAAAGGAACCGTATTATTAACAATCAACTACCGATTTTCAGATTTACATTGTTTTGGGTCATTTAGTGTATTTCTCTCCAGCAACTTGCTTGATGGTGGTAAGTATGATGTTCTATAAAACAAGCAAGCAAGCAAGACGCAATATTTCAAAGCCTGGTCCATGGGGCGATTCTAGGTGTGGTGTAAGTAATTTGCTGGGGTGGCTGCTTTTGCTTGAAATTCCTTAAGAGAGGCAGCCAAGATATAGGTTTATTTATCTCCGATTGGCATTAAAGTCTGTCTGGGGAGGGGCGCCTGGGTGGCGCAGTCGGTTAAGCGTCTGACTTCAGCCAGGTCACCATCTCGCGGTCCGTGAGTTCGAGCCTGGCGTCGGGCTCTGGGCTGATGGCTCGGAGCCTGGAGCCTGTTTCAGATTCTGTGCCTCCCTCTTTCTCTGCCCCTCCCCCGTTCATGCTCTGTCTCTCTCTGTCCCAAAAATAAAATAAAAAACGTTGAAAAAAAAAATTAAAGTCTGTCTGGGGAAAGTAAATAAAAGGTAATTGATTTTTCTCTGGAAGATATGATATTCTACTGAAATATGTAAAGTGGAATATGGCCAATAAATTCAATGATTTTATTTTTCTTTTTTAAAAAACAGAAGACTACTGAAGTTGAAGTATCTTTACAGAGAATTAGTATCTTAGCTTTTCTAGGATCATATATCAAGAACAATCTAACATATCCCTTTCAACTAAGAATAATACATACCCTCTGGAAGCTTCATGTTTTTCCGCAGAAATTCCCTTACCAATGCCTACAATTTTAAAGATGCATTCTAAAGTTCATTTAAAAATGTTTGAGCATTCTGAGAAAACTGGCTCTAAAATTCAGGGCCATCTTCTCAAAAATAGTTTTTAACATATAAACCTTGATTTTAGTTCAGCAGAAAAGATTCATGAAATTCTAGAAAGCCAGCTTTCTACCATTTCATGAAAGTTGTTCAATATTGAGCAAGATCAGAATCCACTCTATTTCTGGCATCATTGATATCAAAGATGATTCTCAAGAAATTGGTAAATTAGGTATAATTTTATTTCAGTATGGAGGCTTAGATCACATATTCCTGGGAAAGGGACTACGCAATAAACGGCATATGTGGGACGTAAAGAGAACTCCTCCCGATTAATCGATTCCCACGGAACCCAGAGAGTATTTAGTGGAAGCAAAACCGGAATGACTTCACAGCGTCTCAAATACATCAACTTGATGATTAGCTGACTAGCCTTTCCTGCTGACTTCTTGTCAACACACGAGAGCCGAGTTGGTATTGTTTGACTGGCTCCAAAATGCAGAAATAGGCAAATTACCCAGGCTCTCCTTTGAAGTAAAATACATGCGGCATGGAAGCTGCCAGGCGTTGCCAGGAGGAACCAGGAAACAAAGCCCTCAGAGACCTCTCAGAAAAATACCTATAGGAGGCCATTAAAACAACACAGCTCTGAGGTCCAATTCTATCTAAGAAGCTTTAATCAAAGAGCAGCATGAATCTTATATTCTTGTTCTTTCTTCATCGCGATTAATATCATCAGTTCCTTAGGGCGCTTGGTAAGAAAGAACATTTCAAAAACACTCCCTGGATACATCAAGAAAAAAAGTGTCAAAAACACATTCTGCACAAGCAAAGAATTTAGTGTGGAGGGAGATGTTAAAAAAAAAGAAAAAGAGCAACAAGAAAAGATAACAAAGGGGCCTTTATAAGTTTTTCATAGCAAAGGATTCCTAAGTAGTAACTCAAGCCAGCCCTAGACAAACTTTTGCAAGAAGCTCATCTCGACTCCTTTTTTCAGCCCCTTGACTCCAGGACTCCTCTCTTGCATCCCTGCTGGTTCAGTACCTCATTAGAGGAAAGGCTTGGAAGAGGCAGTGAACTCTAGTGATTAAAGGCGCTGTCTACACAGCCATGCAGTCTTGGCATTAACAGGTTCCTCCAGTTACCTGCTGTGTAAGTTTGTTCATCTGTAATATGGGGGTGAGCATATCGACCTCCCGAATTATTCTGAGAATGAAGTGAGGTATCCGATGAACACAGGATCCTAGCACAGAGTCAGGGATGTGGTCCACATTGAATCAATGGCAGTTACTTTTATTATTGTGAACTGATTCTTACTGGGTGAACTGGATGTAAATGTAGCTCATCCCAGGGCATTTCATTTGCAAAGGCATTTCTAGAAGATTGCAGAACTCTTGGGACTCAAGGACGCCCATTTACTTGAGGAATTTCAGGCACCCCAATAGACCGATGGGTGAGTTAATTTTTGTCACAGAGCCTGCCTTGTGCCCCTCAGATAAATGCTCAGGCAGCTGTGAGCACTGAACCTAGATCAGAAGAATTAGGTTCAAAGGACAGTATTGCCACTTGACAGTTGTGTGACCTTGGGCACATCGTTCCTTTATCTTTCATGGCATTGGCTTTCTCTTTGATAAGGTGGGGATCATGATATATCACAGGGTTATTAAGAGGATTTCATGACACAAGGCATGAAAATAAGTGCTGTCGATGGTCAGTGCTAAACAACTGTAAATTACTACCACAGTCCAGTCTGTGCCTTTGCCCTGGGACATGCCCTAGGAGTAATAGAAATTTCCTACCGTTGAGACACATATAATAATCTGACTGGCTAAAGAAAAAAAAAAACCCACATATTCTAGCATTCATTTGGTTAGCATAATTTGAGAACCATCAAAATCACCTGTGGAAACAACTACAGACAGAAGCAAATGCAAATCCATGAATCTGAAAGCATTATGCTAAATGAAAGAAGCCAGGCACACAAGCGTGTACCTCCATGGAATAGCAAACTGTGACCCATACATGCAGTCGAATGTCATTTGCCTTAAAAAGAAGGAAATCGACACATGCTACAACGTGGATGAAACTTGAAGACATCATGGTAAGTGAAATAAGCCAGTCACAAAAGGACAAATATTGTAGAATTCCACTTGTATGAGTACCCAGGGTAGTCAAAGTCATAGAGACAGAAGGTGAATGTTGGTTGCCAGGTACTAGAGAGAGGGCAAAATGGGGAGTTAGTGTTCAGTGGGTACAGAGTTTCAGCCTACAAGGCTCAATTTACGGAAAATTCTAGAACAGACCAACTTAATCCATCATGATAGAAAGCAGATGGTTGCAAAGGGCCAAGAGGTGACTTTCTGGAGCGAAGGAAATGTCCTATATCTTCGTTCTGGCGGCAGATATATAGGGCATGCATACATTTTCAGAACTCATCTACCTGGATACTTAACATGGATGCATTTAATTGTATGTAAATTTTACTTCGTGGTGATGGTTACTTTTGTGATGGTGACTGGGCTACAGTTCCCAGCTGTTGGCTCAAACAGTGTTAAGAAGCGTTAAGATGTTGCTGTGAGGTATTTTTTAGATGTGATTAACATTCAAGTCGGTAGACTCTGAGTAAAGCAGATTACCCAGTAATCTGGGTTTCATGCAATCAGTTGAAGGCCTTAAGAGAGAAGACTGAGGCCCTCAGGAGACGAAGGCTTTCTGCCTCCAGACCTAACTTTTGACTCAAGGCAGCAGCATTGACTCTTGCTAGAATTTCCAGCCTGCTGGCCTACTCTGCAGATTTTAGCCTTCCCAGCCCCCACAGTTAAGTGAGCCAGCTCCCTAAATTAAATCAATCTCTCTGTATCCTTCTCCTTGGTTCTGCGTCTCCGGAGAACCCTCACGAACGCACCCATAAAGATAGTTTTAAAAGAAAAAAAAAATCACCTCGGATTAACTATAAAGATAAAAATTCTCAAACTCCACCCTGGATTCACTGAATCAGAATCTCTAGGGGTAAGACCTGTGCCTTATATACGGAGTTTTAAAAAGCTCCCACAGGTAATTCGGATATGCACCTCTGGTTAAGTATTGGAAACGTTCTGCAATTACATCTAAATCTAACTTAATAATTGACATTTTAAGAATTTTTAAACCCATCACATTTTAGATGCGTGCCTTTTTATTATGTTTCTGAGTGTTTTATATAAATAATAAAATATTTTTAAAAGGAGGGAAGAATTGCCACCCTTCCCCCACCCCCACTCCAAATTGGGTAGAGGAACACTACGCAGCTCTATGAATACTTTGAACACTGGTCATCATTCATCTCACAGAGAGGGATCGAGAGGACCTGTTATATGTGAGGCACTGTTGTAAGGCCTGCAGATCTGTGCAGAGATGAAAGAGCCAGACCAAATCCCTGCCCTCATGGAACTGAAGCTACAGCAGGGGGAGCCTTGAAGAGAAGTCAATTATACCCTGTATACAGGTCTTCATTAAAAAAAATAAAAACTTTCCTGGGCCGCCTGGGTGGCTCACTCGGTTAAGTGTCTGACTTCTGCTCACGTCACGATCTCACGGTTCGTGGGTTCGAGCCCCGCGTCGGGCTCTGTGCTGACAGCTCGGAGCCTGGAGCTTGCTTCGGATTCTGTGTCTCCCTCTCTCTCTGCCCCTCCCCTGCTCGTGCTCTCTCTCTCTTTCTCTCTCTCTCAAAAAATAAACAAGCATTAAAAATATTAGAAAAAAGTTAAAAATAAAAACTTCAACAGGCAACACATTGGACTGACAGTAGAGTAAAAAACAAGAAAGAGAAAACAAACCTGTTGATCTTACAACTTGTATTGTCATCATTTAGTTGAGAGTGCTGAACCAAGATTAGCAGCACCCTGGAGTCATGAAGATAACTCGCTAAGAGTAAGAAGTACCGGAAAATAGAGTCAGCAATTAGCTCCAGTCCAGCGTGAATGCCAGCGAGTGAATCCGGCTCTTTACAGCTGGCCAGCATTGCTCTTTCAACTCCTAGCTGCTACAAATGTTAGGTAGTCACATGTGCTTTGCAGTGAAGAAAAACTGCAGCTAAGGTCTGGTCATTGCAGAAAAGGCTGCTGACAAATTCTTTTTTTTTCCTGTAATGGGCAGGGGTAAACTCCAGGAAAAGGAAAAGCCAAGCTTCTGGCTTGTTTCTATGTCCGTTCATCACACATTTATTAAGGAGAGATTGTAATAGTGTGTGCCTCGTAGATTTTGTGAGGGCAAATGAGAATGTAAATCCTGCAGCACAATGTCTGGTCGCAGCAAGCTCTCCGTAAATGCTAACTATCATCACTGGTATATTGCTCTTATTACTGGCCAGGCACCCCTCCAGGAGCTGGGGCTGCAAAGACAATTGAGACACGCCCCTGCAACAAGAATCGTACATCTATCAGAGGGAGGAATGCCAAACAAATGAAGCGTTCTAATTGCTATCCTAGGCTTCAGTGGTGTCGCTGAAAAGCCGTTCTCCGCAGGGGTGGGTAGGGAGGAGGGAGAATCAGGTGAGCCTTGCAGGAAGAGGTTTGGCCAGTGTTGGCTTCGGATGTAACTGGCAATTGTTCCAAGGCTGTTTCCAGAAGAAGAAGAAGAAAAAAAAAACTTTCTGCCATTTGTGTGAAAAGTGGTGATGACACTGATCATCAAAGTTTTGTATGAAACTCGTGTGTAAGGTCATCCTCACCGATGCTATTAAAGGCTCTTATTATTACATTTGATGTTAAGGCTGTGGTAAAATTAAAGCTGGGTGTAAAGGCTGTGATATTTTGAGATAGAGAGGGGAGTCAGACGAGTTTGAACTGCAGGGAACATCAGAGATCACACAGTCAATGCTCTCATTGCACTAAAGAGAAAATCGAGGGGCACCCAGGGTAAAATGAAAACACAGACACGGGTTTGGTCTCAGTGGAACAAGGTATACAATGGGACACCTGCTTGCTCTGTCCTGCCCGCAGTACTAGCCACACTAGTCGCATGTGGCTACTTAGAAATAATGACGATCAAATAAAATTAAACATCCTGTTCCTCAGTTGAACTAAGTACATTTCAAGTGCCCAATGTGACAAGTAAGCTCTCATGTCAAACAGCATCTATGAAGATGATTTTCCTCATCCTAAAACATTCTATTAGACACCACTGTGTTAGTTTCAGGCAGTGAGAGAGAAAAGCAACGTTTTGTCACTATTAAAAGCATTCCACAATGGATAGAGAGTTGAACACCACGACCAAATTTTCCAAATGCGCTTCTAAAATTACTTACGTAATTGCCAGCCTATAGACAAATCTACCCCAGCCCAGAGATATTTCACAGGAAAAACTGGGCAGGCATCATCAGAGAATGCATAGCTTTCCAGCTGCATCAGAGTTGCACACGCAATTTTGGAAATGGGGTGGAAACCACTTTAATGTTCCAATTGTCATACGTTTAGGAGCAATCTAATGCAAATATCTACTACATAGATGATCAAAAGGAAAAGAAGGAGGAGGTAAATGAAATTTAAGTAGACCATATTTGAAGAGATAATTTCTTAAATAGGAAACAAAGTAGCAAATATTCATTTTGTTCTTAAAATGCTGCAAAAGTGAACTTTGAAAAAGTTAGTGACTTTTCCTATACATTCAGGAAGTAAAAAAAAATTATAAAGCATTTTTCTTCTTTTGGCAATAACTTTTCAAGTATAAAAATACATAAGTTATTAGGCTCTTGGGAGATGTGCTTTATGAGTATGTTGAAAGGGGAGAAAATGTTCTTAAAGTTCTTAGGGAACATAATTTTTATATGATGATTGCAAATGGAGGGGGGCTAATTTGAGATTTAAAAAATTAAATCTTTCAGGAAATGCACTTTTGGAAGACTTTACTACATTCTACTTTAAAGTTTGCCAGAAAGCCTAAGAAGTCAAAAAGCTATCAAACAGCGTTGTCCCATTCAGTTTCTTTTCATGTACAAAAATCCATAAACTGCACTTCTGCAAAATTAGTCTGCATTTTCCCCTCTATAGTGCTCTTTCTGACTAGTAAAATTTACTACCAGTGCTCACCATCAGCTGTGGCCTCAGTCCTGCGAGGATTTGATATTCGAGCATGTGCCCTGTTCTCGATGCCAAGGGAGTGAGTGGTGTGGCTTCCATTTGGAAACTTCTTCCATTACCATTTAGTGTGTTTTTCCCTTCAGCTTAATTTTCCTTTTATACCTTATAAATTTTCTATCTTCTAAGTATTTTGGATCTTTATCTTCTTTGTGCCCTGCCTTTTAAATTTCCTTCTGCACACTAATGAGTCACTTCTTTTCAATATTCTCTCATAGCTTATGTCCCAATGTAAAGGTTCTCAGATGCCAGTCCTCTAACTGTGCCAAGAGAAAATGAGAAAAATAAAGACTGTGCAATGATCATATATGCACATGGGATAGTACAAGACAGTTGGCCTGTAACCAGTAGACTTGTATGACCTTATGACTTCCTAGCGAAGCTTTGCAAAAATGCCCTTCATTCTACTGCTCCCTCCTACAATGAATTAAAATGCGTTGGCAAATGTGATTTTGTTTTCAGAAGCCCCAACAGATCAGTTTTTGATACCAATTTATACATAGCGTTTACCGTTCAGTTTGCTATGTTTTATTGTGGCACGTAAATGCTGGAAATGAATACAGATCACCCTTGTGTTCTCATAGGAGCTGGCCGGCCAAGGTAGTTAGAAAGAGAGCTATTCAGAATTCGGCTAAATACCAGGCATTTTCGAAGAAGGTGCTAGTGGTCACAGACAGAGCGTTTTCCAAGCTGTCCACCTATATAATATAAGCGCAACAGGAAACAGAGCAGTGTTATGGCCTGAAGCAATGAAGACAGCCTGGCCCGATTTAAATAAGAGTTTTGGCCAAGGTCCAAGGACAGAAGGCGGGTTTGTAAATGGTTACAGGCTCTGTAAATATTAAATAAGGTCTGCCCCCAAGTATGCCTGTGTACCCAGGGTGAACCAAGGCTAGTTTTGGTAGTTCTAAAAGACAGGCTACGGGCGGGACTTTCGGGCTCCTGCCCCCTTCAGAGCCCGGGCTGAAACCCAGGCTCCCCTTTCAGGCTAGTCAGCTTTCAGAGGACTCGAGTTTTGACTTGCTCTTGGAGATTTCCAGGGCTGAGAAGACTGTGGATTAAATGCTATCTTCTCTGTTCTGTCCTCCTTGTTCTTATCTTCATTATGCGTCTGTCACCTGAATGTCCAGCCAACCTTCCCAATCTCGTCTCTCTCCCCCAAGCCCTTTCCTTGTGTTTGCTCCCGAGAGTCTCCTCCTTCTAGTTACCTCTATTTTTTATCCGCCCCCCCCCCCCCCCATTTCTCAGCCCCTTTTCCAATTTCTTCTCCAGCCTGCATCCAGACCTACCCTTTCTGGATTATTCTTCCTACATAGATCTTATCATTTCCTATCCTGTCTTCTGTCCACCAGGGCATGACAGTGGGGCGGCTTTTCACGGCCCTGTCCACTACGCTAACTCCCTCAGGGTCAGCTCCTCTGAACCGCCCCAAGATCTAAGCCTAGACTCTTGGGGTTCTAAATATGGAGGGAACCTGAGAACTTCTCCAGCCCATGACCCTTTTATTCATCTGAGGACACTAAGGCACAGGGAGGGCAGGAGGTTGCCTGCAGAGGATAGTCCTTGCCCCTCTGTAGCATTGTATGCGTGTGTGTGCACATGAATGTGTAAGCACAGTTGCATTTTAATCAGATTTCTGTCCATATCGTTGGTGATTTTTATTGTTGTTGTTGTTTAACCCAATAAATGATTCCAAATGGTAGAGATTTCAGGCTGGAAAGAGGTTAGCAGGGATCCTAATAAGGCCATTGGAAAAATATTTTAGAGTACTCATGCAGGCAATGCTTACTGAGTACTTCTACACTTGCCGCTGTTTTAAGCACCAAAAAGACAAGGTAAATACAATACTTTGAGTAGCTCAGTTCTAGTGGGGCCAGGAAATATGTACATAATTACAGTGTACTATGGTAAATGCGGAGTTAGAGCCATGTAGGGATGTTTCAGCAGCACAGAGGCGAGGACTCTGGTTCTTCTGGAAAGACAGGGAGAGGCCAGGCCAGGCAGAGGGAACAGACTGGGATGTGTATGTGGGAATGCATGTGTACACCTGTGCGTGTGTGTGTGTGTGCGTGCGTGAGGGTGGGAGTGAGGAAGGGCAAGAGAAAGAAGAGAAAAAGAGAGAAATGTAAAAATTCAAGTTTGAAGACGCAACAAAGCTGGAGGCTTGGCTAGAGACTTGCATGGGCCAGGTCAAGACGCACAACGAAGGCAGCAAATAGCGACCATCTACCGTGTGCCAGGGGCTGTGTGAGGAGCTTTACATTTATGAAAACATGGAATCATCACAACCCCTTGAGGTGGGTATTATTATCATCATGTATCTATAAGCAAAGGCACTGAGACCGAGAGAGGTTCAATAACTCGCCCAAGGGTGGGTGCATTGCTGGCCTGGACCCAAGTTCTGCCCCAAGGTTCTTACACAAACGCTCTGTCACTTAGCCGTCTCTTTACCTTTCTAGTGCTGTCTGGTTGGAGCCCCGTATGGGAGGCTCATGCGCCAAAGGGAGGACCAAGAGGAAGTCTGTCCCAGGCAGGCAGGCAGGCAGGCAGGCAGTCCCTTTGCACCCAGCTTCATGGAAGGCTGGATCCTCAGTGAGAAGAAGGCCTTTGTTGAAGCTCCGATTCTAGCTCAGTGGTCCTCAGCCCCAACTGCACAGTGGAATCATCAAGGAAATTCCTGCCTGGGCCTCACCCCTCGGATTCTCATTTAATGGGGGCTCAACATGAGTTTTTGAAAGGTCTTCAGGTGATTCTCATGTGCAGCCAGGGTTGCTGGAAACCACTGCTTGGATGCAGGGTCTGTCAGGGCTCAGGGTCTGTCTCCTTACATAAGCCCTGTATGCATTCCCCTTTCTCCCTGGCCTCTGCCAATCGCTTTCTTTTCCTCGGGCCTCCTGAATTTCTGTGTGCATTCGGGTCCCCTTTAAGATGATCTGCAGTCCAGACCACTCCAACATGCGTGCTCACTTTCATCTGGGTTAACCACCTGGCTGTAACAGCACCAGGGACGTACAGGGGGAGAAAGCTCAGAAACCCGGTGGGGGTCACATCCACGTCTGAACGTGGGGACATATTCATTTTCTGTTTAAGTGACTGCTAGATTGGGGGTGGGGACAGGCTGGGTGGGCCATGAGAGATCAGAGCTCAAGACGAGAGAACACCATGAGCTCTTTCTTCAGAGCCACCCCAGAAACCCAGGGGCTGTGGTGGCCCAGCTCTTCCCAGATGCTCTTCCTACAGAATGGCTGCAAATGTCCTCTATCCCCTCCTATTCCTTCACTCATTCACAGCATTACAGATTCTAGATTAGACCACGACACAGATGCTAGCCTGAGAGAAAGCCTATTCCATTCATTTGATTTTTTTTTTTTTTTTTTAGATGTCAGAAAAGTTAAGTCAGGTGAGAAAACGGATGATCTGGGGGGGAGACATGTGTCCCGGAGTCAGGGGGAGCACGACCACAGCACTCCCCAGGGACGGAAAAACCAAGAAATGGATAGGATGCCAAGGGTGACGAGAGGCAGCAGGGCACTGTTTATGAGGTAATGCACACCAGTAATCCATGGACCCCGAGCTGGGCCAGATGGGTCAGATGCCAGAAAACCTGACCTGCTTACACGTTCTCCTGGTACACCTTGCTCATGCTGAGCCCTCTGCGCATCCACCTTCCCCCCATACCCCTTACGTTGCCCTTGTTCTCCCCTATCTGGAATGATCTCCCCCAGATATCCTGGAGGTTCACTCGTCTACCTCCTCCATGTCTTTATTCAAGTGTCATCTTCTCCTTATTTCTCACCGAAAACCAACATTATATCCCTTCTCTGCTTCGTTTGTCTCCACATCGGTCATGATTAGTCTAGCATACGATACGTTAAAATCGCTTATCGTGAGAGCAGAGACGTGTGCCTTTGCTTTATCTACGGCACCTAGAATAGAGGCTGACGTAGTCAGTGTCTAGGGTCTATTGGTTGAATGTATGATTGAAGCCTGCGCTGCGACTGCCAGAGTAGCTGTCTGTCTACGAACCTCTAAGAGAACTGCTCTGTATGCCCCTTGTCCCTCTCACGATACCTCACACACAAAAGGTCACCTGCACCTGCTGTGTTGAACTGAACTGGGCATTCACTTGAAACCCTTCAGTTCCTCCTTAACGGGCCAGTTTGTTTTGTTGTTGGCCACCGTGATGCACTGGCCTTATTACATGGTTTTGGCACTGACTCACTCACTCACTCGAAAATACAACCCAAGGAATTTATGGCAACTTAAAAGCCTCCTTTAGTTCAAGAGGAGGTCGCGGTAGCAAATTCATTTCATTTGCATAATCCAAGTACTTAAAATCACTCTGGACACTTTCATGAAGTAAGACATGGGGGCATTTTTTATATTGAGGCCCACACGTTTCTGGCCTCATTTTTGGTGCTTTTAATGATAATAATTACAAAAATGGTATTTATGGAGTGCCAAAAGTCCTGGTCTTTTTATGAAGAACTATTTTTGGAGAGAATATCGTTCTTTAATATTTTGCCTTCTCAATCGGATTATTCAGAAAACACAGTAGATTCTGCTGCGGAATTGTTACCAAAGTATTTTTCTTCTAAATGGACATGTGGATATGACAGCATAATGCATCATAGCAATCTGATTTCAGTGACTTTCTGGACAATGGCTGTATCCAAAGTAGAAACTGGAGAATGATCTCTTCTTCAGGAGGCTATCTGGAAAATATATTTTCTCTCTTAATGAAAACCATTCCCATTTCTCCCTTTCTTCTCACACATACCGCTTATAATTTCAAAGTACCAAAGTAACAGCATGCTGGTTTTAACTCCTGGATATGAGAAAATTATCATTGGCTATGAGAAACTCACTTCTTTTTTGTTAAAGTGGTAAGAGAAATGCACACCTATGGATGTCTCAGAGATAAGACTGTCTGTTGTCCTAGGTTAAAAATCTTGAGTATCTCATTGCTGAAGTGCCATCTACCAGGTTTTGGGCTTTGTAGTGCTCCATAAACATCCGCTAAATTGATGTACTAAGCAAATATTTAGTTGGTCATACCAGAGAGTGAAGTGGGCAAGAAATAAGACTTTTTCCAGCTGACCACTCAAAATCCCCAAGTTGTGTCTCTCCTATAGTCCGAGTGGATGTTCTAAGGAAAGGAGAAGTGAGAGAGGTAAGTCTCTCTGTCCTAAGTGCTAATGAGGCAGGCATTGTTGGCAGGCCACTCTGTTCCTCAACTTGACTTCCTTTCCTTGTCTGCCTTTTTTATTTGATTCTTCTATGCCTATGGCATCTCTCCCACTTTTCTTATTTCCCGCTGCTTATGACTCCCTTTGGCATCCAACACTGTGTCCTCTTGGTGGCACTGACCATAAAAAGGTAGTCAGTGAATCTTTGAAGGAAAAGGCATTTTCAGACCTCCTTAAAGCTCCCAAATAATAAACACACAGCACAGATGCACTTAGCTACCATCACGTTCTTCCTCTGGACCAGGTATTGTGATAGACTCTCTACACACTTTATACCTAATCTTAAAAGTACCACTGATAATTTATAGATGAGAAAATGGAGGCCCAGAGAGCTGGGTATCTTGCCTAAAGTCACACTAGTAGTAAATGGCAGTAAAAGAAAGACAGCCAACATCCACATCTAATTCCTAAGCTCATTGTATGTCCAAATGCACATTCTTTCATTTGACAAGTACCTATCAAGCATCTATTATAATCCAGAGCAGATACTATGTATTGGGGACAGGATAGTCATTGACTTCACAAAATGAAGGGCATATTGCCTCCAGCTATTGAACTTAAAAAATTATTCTTTTCACAAACCCACTTTTCAGACTTTCCTTTCTTCTCCAAAAAGGGGGACTTGTACAGTAGCAGCACAGTTAGAAGTAGAAGGTATTTGGGTTAGTCTGATCTTGTCTGTAATTGCTGTTCGAGCAATGGCTGCTTAAAATGATGGAACGTTGGAGAGGGCCAAAGGTCTTGACATTGGGAGAGGTCAGATGAACTTCAAAACAGAAGCCAGGGTTAGGAGATACTGGGTTGGAATAAGCAAGTAACCATTTAGGGACATCCTTTACATACTCAAACTTCTTTCCTAGCCTTCCTCCCCACCACCCCACCTGCCCCATGCATATGAGGCCATATGGCTGAAAATAGCACAATTCACAGTCCCTCCATGATCCATCTATGTGGCTCTTCTGGTAAACATCCAGAGTAGGTATTTAAAGGAAACCTTTCCGGCTCCACACTTGGAACGTAGAGCCAGGCTGTGCAGCCCACCAAAGATGGCAGTAGGAGGAAGACTCTCCCAGGAGCAATACCATCCAGCCCAATAGGAACAGTTTTGCCCCACTGCCTGGATCTTCTCCCACTGTTCTCTCAAAAGCACACCTTTTGTCTCTGCTGCAGTGATCGAAACTTTTAGTTTCCAATTATCCCCAAGCTTTGGTGTTGAACAACCAGGCCATCTTGAATGAATTAACGTAACAGCTTATGGTGGCTACTCTTGGGCAAATGCGGTTGAGGAAGCTGAAGAAGGTAGGAAAAGGAGTTGGAAAAGTTTGTGAAGAGCTTAGGATTTAAATATCTTTCCAATGGCATGGGTCATAAAGGGGAAAAAATGGGCAAGGAAGGCAGCGTAGGCCTCTGTAGGCCATTTCATCTTTTGGGTAACTCAGCACAAGTAATCCCATTTATCTTTAAGTCCAATCTCTATGGGTAGATATAGAAGATGTCCAATAAATTGAAGTTGAATTTAATTGTCGAATTCAGAATGAAGGATACAAGATTCCTATCCATCTAAAGATTCAAATACCATTGCTTATTTGATATACCTTAGATTCTCAACACCATGCTAGGTTCTCCTTTGTGGAACTTGGACCTGTTGCAGAATCCATATCCTGTTCTTTCGACTTTATGTGTCTCTATAACTTTTCAGAACTTTATTTATGTGTCATCTTCAACCTGTAAGGCAGTATGTAGCATTAACAAGAACACTTCTGGGAGTCAAGAGACCAACTGGGTTTTTGATCATACTGGTAATAAGTGACAGGATTGGAATCCACATTTGATCCTGAAGTCCAAACATGTCCAAATAGCTCATTCATCGTTCGTTGACATCTACTAAATGCCAGGTACCAGATACGTGAGCATGGAAAATCATTTGGACTTTCTGGATCTTAGTTTCTTTTTTTGGTAAAATGTGAGGACTAGACAAGGCCAGAGTTTTGCAAGTGATGGATACCAACGACTGGTTATGCTAGAGATGACTGTAAGTGATGCACAGACATAGCCTGAAGTAACACCCAACCCCCTGAAGAAAGAGTTATTTCCTTCTAAATCCTTTTTTTTTTCATCCTCCTATTTATTCAAGGAGAAAAGTCTCAGCACGATGCTGCAATGTCTTTAATATCTCCCAACCACATTCTAATACATACCAGAAGAAAAGACGTGGCTATCAATTTCAGAGTTTGGGCAATACGAGGCTAGAATTTAATAACATTACTTTGTTCTGTCTGTGTATTTATGATTAATTTCAATTTGTGGAAAGTGATACTGGTTTTCCATTTATAATAGTGATGTAAGGATTCTTTTATAAAAAATACATTTAAGGTAAAAAAAAAAAGTTTATTTAAATGGTATACTATAGAGTGGTGAGCCAGTCTGGCTAGTCGTGAAGGTAGTATATGATTGGCTGAAATCCGAGACACATTAGAGGTTTGAGTTGAATTAGAAAGTCTCCAAGGTCTGCCTACTCTTGCTTGTTATAATGGTCTAAAATTCCTGTGAAAAACAAATGCAGATTTGGAAAGCACTGGACACTGCTGATTCCATCGCATTCTCGCCTTGGCTATGTATCTAACACAGGGCACTGATAAACACGTTCACATCTGCTCCAAGGGCGTATGGAGGAGCACCCTGGAAGGTGGAGAACAACGAGGAGTACTGAAAGGGGTGCCCTGGGACTGAGCCACCAGAGTGAAGTTCGACTCTTCTGTGAAATACGGCGAGTTTGCTATTTCCCAAACGGGAACCTGTCCAGGGCAGAGGTGAAGGCACAGGGTTGAGAGCCTGGTAGCTCTTTGCATGTACTAGCTGTGTGATTTTTAGCAAGTTACTTAGTGTCTCTGCTTCAATTTCCTCATCTGTAAAATGGAGAAAAGTGCCCACACGGTTGTTATAAGGATTAAGACAAAACGAGCAACAATGTCTGAAATGGATCAAATAATAAAGGGCCGCTGTTATTTTTATTCATATGGGAACCAAAATGGGATTCTGAAAATACATGACGTACATGATTCTAACATCAGAAGGACAGGGAATTGGGCATCAGGCTTTACTACCTCATCAAGATGTACTCGTCTACTTTAACACTGGAAGCCCGTGTCTCTTCCTGCCTCCCCAGACTCAAAGAATCTCCATTTACCCGCAAACCAAGGACAGAAACCTGGGATCATTCCCAACTGATTCTTTTTTCTCCCTTTTCACCCAAGGATTAAAATGTAATCGTAGCACTGCCATGGATGGCTAAAAACAGCCCGTGTATTAACTGAAAATTTTTATCATGTAAATATAGATACTAAACTTGTTCTGCAGTGTATCAGTAAATCAGCGATGGAGAAGTTATTTTTCAGATCTCAAAATTCCATGCAATATTTATAGCCTCTGAATATATTTAAAGCTAAGCATACCCCGGATAAGAAGAAGTTCCATAAGGGGAGAAATAAATATGCTAAATGTGTGCAGTATATCTGTCCTACGAGGCCCGAGCGTGCTTTATGCAGTGCTGAGAGTTTGTGAGTGAGGGCTAAGCTGCATTTCCCTGGTTGTCCTTTTTAACTATAAAGGAAGGTGATAAATTATAAATGTGCACCAGCCACCCAAGGATGACAGTTTTAATTTTCATTTTAACAATATGTACAATACCAAATGCATGAAACTCAGTTGGAATGTACGAAGGAAGCAGAGGATATTGGGAAGGCGAAGCTGGCAAGGTGAGTGTGACCTTCCCGCCCATTAGCCCCTGTCCCACAGCCACTGGTTACAGACTTCAGGTGCTCCTAGAGCCGGGCCCTGCTGCTTTGCCACCCCTGTGCTCTCCCTGAGATGAGCCTTCACCTGCCGCTTTGTACGCAGGCTTGTCATGCTAATGACTGCCAGAATATTCTGTTGGCTCTCAGATCCTTACATTATCTGAATAAAACGAATACTTCCCTGCTTCATTTTTTATTCCACGTTTTTAATCTTCATTATCTACAGCCAGTTTTCTGAAATGTTCATGGTATTTCTGGGTTTCTGTGCTGTCTCCCCTTTCTCTCTCACAACGTAATGCCCTCCCCTTTAATGTTCCAGGTCCTGCACGTCAACTGGAATACCATCAGAAAGAAATGCCGTCGACCTTTCATTAGAGCCCATGCCATGTGGAAACGCTGGGTGTGGGTGGTCATGTGGCAGCACACGTGTCCTGGGAGAGGGGGGGCAGGGGTGGGGCAGTAACTGGTAGTGGCTGAGGATAATGCAAGCCTTGGGAGGCAAACAGAATGTCAACGTGGCCATTTCTGAAAAACGTTTGTCAAGATGAATAAATTATATCACCGAGAAGTCTGATAAATTTTTTTGCCCTTACAGGTGAAACCACATCAGAGTAAATGCCATTACAGAAAAGTCTTCTCTATAATAAAACTATCTCAGAGTCTCATACGAGGAGCTAAAATAACAGCACTGAGTGATCTAGTCTTATGAACTAGAATCATCCCAAGTCAAGGCTTGCCTAGATGGCTATCCATTTATAGGAGACTAGGAAGGGGGAGGGAAGAGGGCTGCACAGAACAGCATCATTTCCTCTGGATTGTTTTTAGGTAAAAGTTATGCTTTCACCTCACTCATCACTTTCCCTGCCTCATTATCACAGATTCCTCCCCTAAATGTATTCTCAGAGAAAAACTCTTGGGCTTCTGGAGTCAGAAGAGAAGCAGGAGATGGACAGTGGCCACTGGGAGCCATGCAGGGACTTAAACAGTGCAGGCTAAGTGTGTAAGTTACCGAGATCGCTCTTCTCCCTGTATTAATTATTTTTAAAAAAATTTTTTCATGGTTATTTATTTGAGAGAGAGAGAGAGCGAGAGCGAGCGAGAGAGAGTGAGAGCAAGCGAGAGTGAGCGGGGGAGAGGCAGAGAGAGAATCCCAAGCAGGCTCTGCACTATCAGCGCAGAGCCCGACGTGGGGCTCAATATCACAAACCGTGAGATGGTGACCTGAGCCGAAATCGAGACTCAGATGCTCAACCGACTGAGCCACCCAGGCGCCCCCTCTTTGCACTAATTCTAGAGCAGCTGTCAGTCAGTACACCTGTCTCATCCGTTTCTTCATACAAGGAACATCATTTTAGTAGCTGCTGAAAAGTGGCTAAAAAGTCAAAACTAGATATGAGGTCTTGGGCAAGTTGCTTAACAGTTCTACACCTTAGTCTCCTCATCCTTAATGGTGGCATAATAACAGGACCTACTTAATAAGACGGTTGTAACCACTAAGGGGTTAATACCCATAAAGTGCACAGAACAGCACCCGGCAGAGAATAATCTGTACATCAATGTCTGATGGAACGATCCTGATTATCATTGTTACCGCACATACGGTGTATTCCGTGGGAGGTCACTGTGGATAGTCATCGCCTCGCTCCTCTTCTAGATTTGTGTTTCTCTTAGGAACTGTTTCCATGTCCGAGGCAGAATAGGAGGGGATTCGGTATACAGAGTCATTGCTGTTCCAATGTCAGAGTTTGGCAGGCAATGCGAATGCACTCGGGGTGTTCCCAGAGGCAGTGGGTTCACTACCCTCCGCTCCGTAGCCTGAGCCGACTGGCGCATAAGTGCCCCTGACAGATTGGATGATTCAAGTGTCAGGAAACTGCTGTCCTGTATTTTGAGGCTGAAAGACATTCATTCTGTTCTGGCCTACACAAAGACAAGCGTGCCGCGCTCCCAAACACTGGCGAGGTCCAAGAGCGGACTTCAGGCCACTTTTGGGTGACCTAAGCCCAATACATTTAATGGAGTGATCAGATTACTAACATGATTTCCCACCACTCACTGATCGAAGACTGAAAGTGCACAAATAAAATTACAGCCTGACAAAGGCCTTCTTTCTTACATCACAAAGAAAGAAATCCGTTTCAGCTTTGGGACTGTCTTTGAAAAAATCAGCCATAAGGACTGAACTCCGAACTCTCCGGAAGTTCCTACGGTCTGACCAAACATGACCATTTAATGATGGGAAAAATCCCTGAGCAGAAGATAGCCCTCACTTCAATGCATCTACAGTGTACAAGTGGAGACTGAACGTGGCAGGCCCAGAAAGTCCACGGAACACTTTAAACATGTTCTAACCCCTGCTAGGGGGAACACACAAAGCCTTTGGCATCGGGTAGACTTGGGTACAAATCTTAGCCTGGGCTTTTACTAGCTGTGTGACCTGACCCACATTTCAGAGTGGTGTCAAAAGAATCAGAAGAATTCAGAAGAATCAAATGAGCAACCTTTGAATTCCTCCTACGACAGTGCCTGACATGTAACAGTAAATCTGAGTGTCCCTGGCTCACCACTCCATTGTTCGTCAAGGCCTGAAGAGTGGGAGCCTCTAGCAGGTGAAATCTCACCTGTGCCCATGTGGTCCGTGCCCTTCACACATGCTCAGCTGATGCTCATGGACATTACCGTCCCTGCTCACCTCTTCCCCACCCCTCAAAGCAGCTCCTCTGCTCTCCAGCGGTTTTTGTCACTGACTTACCCTTCCCTTTTTGGCACCCCTCACTGTTTATACCCTGAGAATCTTGGCTTTGAAACTGATCTCGTACCTTTCATACTAGAACTATGTTCTAGTTCTCGTATTCTGTCCGTGTTCCTTCAAGTTCTAGACCCAGCGTTTGGTTTTGTACTTCTAGGTTGTTTCTGAGAGCACATTCCAGTCCTGGCTCCCACACGGCCCAAAGACTGCCTCACTCAAACAAAACAAAACAGTACGACACAAAACAACACTTCCTATGGACCTTTTACCATCTTTTCAGGAATAGAGTTTGTTTGTAATGGAAGATTCTTTCTCAAAATGGCTTAGTGTGCTTCTGGTTTCATCTCCAGTGTTATTTATGGTGGTCCCAGCAGTAGGCCTGGGCTACGTGGACCCTGGTTTAAGGCAAGAATGAGATGAAATGACAATGTTAGGTTTGGAAAGGCATGCTCCCAAATCAGAGGATAGGAAACATAATGCTCACATGGAGACCCAGATCCTGCTTGATTAGAGGAGGAAACGAGAGAGTGGCCAGGGTGGTTTATACGGATAAAACAACCACTGCCCAAATAGTAGAGGGTGAATGGGAGGGGCCTGGGTTCTCTTTGTCATAGCAAAGATATCCTCCTTCGTCCCAGTGCAGGACATCATCATTTCAGAATGGTTTGAGGTCAGAGCCAATAAAAGCATCACCTCTAGAGTAATTTGAATTTTTAGTTCAAATACCATAAAGCCATTTTTCTAGGCCGTATAAATTCTCAGGTCAGCAGGAGTTTAGTATCTGGGGTATAGCACCACCCCGAAATTACATGTAAAAAAGTACAACACACACACACAGGGTTCAGTTTTTATCAAGTATTCAAAGGTAGTCCCAAATGAGTTCAAGCATGCTTCAAAATCCTGGTACTTCTGAACCTTCCAATATCAAACAGAGACAGGCTTAAAATACAGTTCTCCTTTGCTGGTTAGAGGGCCAGGTTGGCTAAAACAGGAGACTTCTCATGCCAGGAGGATGTTTTAGCCCTGCTGAGTCTCCACGAATTTGGAATAATCTGGTACGGTGGGCCTAGGTTACCTTTGGAGACTAGAATTTATATTCTATAGGGAGTGGGCAATGGCTAATTATTATTATTATTTTTTTGGCTGCCATCAAGCACTCTCATTGAAAACCAGCCTTTGGCTCCTTGTTGTGAGCTAAATAGAATTAATTTAACAATAACGCCAATACAATGAGCTGGTATGGATGTCCCTGCACATCACGGGACTCGCACAGATCTAGATGCCACACAGCCGATGTCCACACAATTAACATAAAAACACCAGTCAGTTCCATTCGGCTCCAGGTGTTCAGGGCACAGCATGACTGTTGTTCCCCGTTTGCCTTCTTAAAGTTTTCTAAGACAGAAAATCTCATAAGCAAATGTTCATAGGCCTAGGTGCCCTCCTGACTGCGTATGTCAAAATAAGCGTTTACTTCTTATATCAGAAATTATACAAGGGGCCTTTACAGAGTAGAGAACCTGGGGAACGCTGGGACCTGTATGGAGGACCGGAGCAGAAAGTCCATTTCATGTTGACTCAGGAAGCATTTTATAAAGAATACGGGGGTTAACAACCATTCGGATTTGCTAGAAGAAGGCGAGAAAGCTTGCATTCTACAGTTTACAGTGCACTACAAAAAAAAAAAAAAAAAAAAAAAGAAAAAAAAAGACCCACAGGAGGAGGTAATACCTGAGTGTAGGAGGTGTATTCAGTATTACATTAAAACCCTGGAAGAAAGCATTGCCATTTGTGGTCAGATTTATTTATTCCTCATAAGCACGGAGGAAAAAGTACCCAGAAGGGACAATCAAGGTGTCTTCTGTGAATTACACTGGAAAACTTGTGTTAGGGATATTTTCAAAGCTCAAAGTGTTTTGCTTGTTTTTGAAAGTGGAGATTCTAGTGCAACCGGGAAGATAAACATCCTTAACAGGTTTTCATCTTGCATTTTTTACTGTTGTTTTTTTTTTTTTTTAAGCAGAAAACACATATTCTCTTGCCCCTGTAAATTCTAAATGACCATTTTTCAAGTCATTCAAATGAAGGCTGAGGTGGATGGCACGAAGCTCCTAAAAAGGTTGATGATGAGGTATAGGCCTTACAAATTAGCCATGTCGAGGTAGGATTTTTTGGTACGGCTTATTTTGGGTACTATAATTTGACCCACAGAATAGCTACCTGAAACCATGTAATAAAAACCCTTTCCAAAATGGGGTTCCACTGTATTGGTTTTAAGATCAGATGTCAGTGTTCTTTGATCTTTGTTGCTCAGATGTTCTCATTATGTGCGGCAGAATTCAGCAGGTGTTTGGTTGTTTATCCAGTAAAGGGGAAGGTGAGCTGGGATTAAATTGATATGACATAGCTTTGTTTTAGCCCTGCTGAGTCTCACTGAATTTGGAATAATCGTGTTGCTGCAATAGCAATTTTGCTAAGTACAATAGGACACGGAAAGGCTTGGCTCACAAACTAATGGACTGCAGCTACCATCTGTGGGATTGAAACGAAATGCCTCCAAAAGAAATACTCATGAATGTAACCGGCCATCTTGTTGATTAGCTTTCTGGTGGACAGGATTCCAGTCGCCTAAATGAACCAGCACAACCTCTCTCTGGAAGCCAATAAGTAGATGAATAACCATTTGCCCCCGAATAAGCATTTGCCCAATAAATTCCAATATACTCAAAGCCCCTTTGAAAGGAGACTCTTATAATCAAATTATGTAGAATGTAGAAAATTGTATCAACACTTTGCAAACTGTAAATTAAAACAGAAAAACATAAGTTCTTGTGCCAGTATGTATAAGGTCATTCTGTTCCAATTCAACACATTCCGCTCTACTCTTATATCCTACTGTCTGTGGCTGGGTTAATTGTAAGCTGGCAAGTTCAGATTTATGTTGCTTAATTTATTCAGAAGAAAACTTTGGTCTCACTGTCAACATTAGCACACAAGTTTCCACTAAAAAAAATTTTTTTTTTAACGTTTATTTATTTTTGAGACAAAGAGAGACAGAGCATGAACGGGGGAGGGGCAGAGAGAGAGGGAGACACAGAATCGGAAGCAGGCTCCAGGCTCTGAGCCATCAGCCCAGAGCCCGACGCGGGGCTCGAACTCACGGACCATGAGATCGTGACCTGAGCCGAAGTCGGCCGCTTAACCGACTGAGCCACCCAGGCGCCCCACAAGTTTCCATTTTTAAAGAAAAAGAATCGGTCTCTGCAAGTGCCTAATTGTGTTTCTCTCACTATATGTTTCTGCGTGGCACACATCACTCTAAGACTTCATGGACTGTTATTAGCACACCTACAGTCTCTATTTCTTTACTTGGAACTCCAGAATTTTAAGGCTTTTGAAAAAAATTAAAAACTTTTTAATTCTTTTCTTAATGTTTCTTTTGAGAGAAAGAGAGAAAGAGAGAGAGAGCGCACACACGAGCAGGGGAGGGAAAAGAAAGAGGGGGACAGAGGGTCCAAAGCATGGTCTACACTGACAGCAGCAAGCCCAATGGAGGGCTTGAACTCATGAACCGTGAGATCATGACCTAAGCCGAAGTCGGATGGTTAACCAACTGAGCTACCCAGGCGCCCCTAGAATTTTAAGTTTTTAAGGACATCATTCTTCACTAAAGTCCAGTTAAAGTCGACATTTTAGATACTGGAAAAGAATTCTGTTAACTACGTGAGCTAAGGAAAAAATGATTTTTAGAAAGAAGGTAGCACTTGGAACTCCCAAACAACTTACAGATTTACTTTCCTCAACTTTCTTCTCAGAATTTCCATCTTGCAACCCAAGGAAGTCCAGAGACTGAAATGGATTTTTCTGAGACTTGGCCAGGTGAGAAGGGTTAGCACTAGTTCACTTCCTCACCTCTACACACTTTCTTCCTGTGGCCCAACTCCCCAATGCAAGTGCAATCTCAAGTGGCTTGCCCCTTGGTCAGTGGGTCCCCATCTCAGCCAGGAGGGATGTAGGGGCTCAGCATCGTGTGGCCTTTGCTGAGAAGTGCTTTGGCCTGTGTTTTGGATTCGGATTCCAAAACTTCTGCCTTGTTTAGATGTATTGGATCTCAGTATTATCAACTGAATCTGCCTGGGAACCTGCCTCATAATTTCCATGCTCTTTAGTTGGCCCCACATGAGTTCTAGTCTCCCTCAAGCCCTCTCGTTCCATTTTACAAGCAGTAGAAGCCTTGCCTCTGAGCCCCAGCCGATGGTTGAGGTTCTATGCATTTGCTTGCATATTTCCAGTTGCTCTATTTAACGTGTCCATCAAAACTTATTGCCCAATGTCTATGGTAGTGGTAACATGGTGACTCTCATGGCTATCATTCAAATACTGGGATCTGGCTCCTAGTCTAGACTTCCTAAGAGTACTTACAGCTGGTATGTTCCCTCTTGTATGTTCCTTGGTGATGGGGGAGTGCCAGGCCCGGCCCGAGTCTGCCCTGCTTCAGTATAGCTAACTAAACAATGTTCAACAGCCTCCCATGAAGTGACGATAGGTTGGAATACTTACGTATTCTACCGGAATTCTGTTGCACTTCCTAATTTTCTAAATGTTGTCTATCTCTGTATTTTCATTGATATACTCATCCTTCCCACCCACCAGTTGAAAACTCTGTCCTCTCTCCATGGCAGGAATTATCTGATGATCATCTTCATATTCATGTTCCCCACTGGGCGGACTCCCATGACATCATATTGATGGAGACCTCAAGCTTTTGTCCTGGACAATATATTCTGTCTTATCTCATTCTTGGTAATTCTGTGCTCAGCCAGATATGATAGAAGGCCAGTACAAAACGTACGTCATTTTTACCTCTGTTCCTTCTTCTTCTTTTTTAAAGTTTATTTATTTATTTTAGGAGAGAGAAAGAGAGTACGAGTAGGAGAGGGGCACAGGGAGGAGAGAGGGAGAATCCCAAGCAGTCTCTGTTGTCAGTGCAGAGCCTGATTTGAGGCTCAAACTCAGCAACTGTGAGATCATGACCTGAGTGAAATCAAGAGTCAGACACTCAGCTGACTGAGCCACCCAGGCACCCCTCACCTCTGTTTCTTCTATTTCAAGTTTCTACGACCCATTTTCTCCCTGCTTTTTCTTCTATCAGATCCAGGACTCAACTAGAATCAGGCACACTCACTTTATTAATAGCTGCTACTTCCTACTCACGACCATTCTGCAGGCTGGGCGAGATGAGCCATTTTGCCAGTGAGGAAGCTAAGACCTAGAAAGGTCAAGGTTATTTTGCTTTCAGCTGTTCGCTGTTCAGGTCCCAAGAGGGCAACAGTGAGCGGTGGGGAGCTACCTAGGGGACTGAAAGGGACTGAGTGCACACAGGGTCAGGAGGTGCTCAGTGTGAAGTAGAAAGGATCAGAGGGCATTTTAGTTTCTGGGTCAGGCAGCTGGACTGAAGCAAAGGCAAGTCAGCTGCTGGAGGCTTGGATCTTGGACCTTAATCTATTAATGAAGCAGGGTGAGGTGAAGGGCAGGGATGGAAACATATGCATATTAAAGGCTACATCTGGAATGGCTCATCTCTTGGCTGGCTCTGACCTTTTGCAATGGACTAGAGAACTCCATGATCAGTTACTGCTTCCTGCCCTGAGGGAGGAGAAGGGAGTGGCCGGCTGCTTATTTTCTGATCCGCTCTTTTGGGATTCAGGACAAATCATCCAATTGGAACTACTTACAAGTGAAAAGAAAAACCAAAAGAAGGGCAAACTGGTAAAATTTGGATGAGGTGTACCACAGCAAGATGACTTGTAAATGTGACTTGCTTACTACATTTGACTGAAGTGGTTTACAGGGCCCTACAAAATAGGCCACCCTGCCCCACCGCTTGGGCCTCTCTGATTTAGTAGCTATGCCATGCTTCCTCCCTCTGGCCTACTCTATTCTGGGCTACACTGGTCTCCTTTCTGGCGGAAGGCGCGGGTAAGGACACACAAACACTTAGAGAGTTCCTGTCTCAGAGTATTCGCTGCTAAGGCTTCCTCATCCTCAGATGCCCTCCACCCATCTGTGGCCAGGGTTTGCTCCCTGTGGCTCCTGTCAAACATCATCTCGCGTGAAAAGTCTCCCCTGACTGTGATGCCTAAGAACACACCCTCTTCCTCTCACGCCCTTGGTGCCCACACCCACTGAACTTTGCTTCCTCTCACCAAAGGCAAACGTATGCCCTTGTTACATATGTGTTAACTGCCTGCCTCCCTCATCCCCCCCGCTCCCCTAGAATGACAGCTTCTGGAGGACAGGCCATCTGTTTTGTCCACCGTTGTTGACCCAGCACAGAGGAGGGCCTCCAGAGAGAAGCAGGTGCTTAAGAAGTATTTGTTGAATGAATTTATGCTAATTATTTCATGGAATAACATCTCTCTTGCTTAACACTAATAGATTTGACTTGATTTGTTACGCTTTATTTTATTATGATACTAAATTTTAACAATGCTTTATCTTGTGACTTAATAAAGTATCTCCTTCGTCATCTTCTTTCCGATTTTAAGTGGCCCACAGAGAAGTAAATAGGATATAAATATATATAAAGAATAAAGAAAAAAAAAAGAATAGGATTGTAAAGGGAAACTTGTGGTAGCATGGGAAGACAAAATAGTTAGTCTTCTGTTAATCAAGCCAGGGGACTCTCTTCAGCAACCTGAAAAAAAAAAAAAAAAACAAACCCAAAGCAAAAAAGTATACATATACAAACCTACTACTCTTGCGTTCCATTGGGCCATTGTGGAACAATCTGGGTTTGAATCCAGCTCTTACTACTTAGTCGTGGTGTACCTAGGCCAAGTACGTAATTTCTCAGGCTCTGACTTTCCTCTTTGTGAAATGGACCTCATTCTGGTGTCACCTCCCAGGGTTGGCTCTGCTGGTGAGTAAGTGGGAACAGGGTGCTCTGAGGCCCTCAGTCCGGGCCCGGCTCCACGTGCTCAGTCCTGAGAGGGGCCACTCACCCGGGGGGGGGGGACACAGGGATGGGGGTGCCCTTCACGGCCCTGCCACTCCCCAAGCCATCGGCTCCACGAGGCAGCCGGCTCCTCAGCTCTACCCTCAATGCGACAGAGCCCCTGTGAGAAGATGCCGTGTCCATGAAAGGACCCGTTATATCACACACCTGAGTGACCTTATATATTTTTAAAAGGAAAATCTCCCAAACGTGATCCTTTCCAAAGCTCTCTTAAACATGAATCTCAAGTACTAACCTGGGCTTGGGCTTGGGCCTGGTGTGAAATGTGAAGATGAACACACCCCACGTTTATAGATTGAACTGGAAACAGTGCTTCCTCGTAGAGCTCCTACAACCCCCCAACCTAATTTGCTGTGCTTTACCCTGGTGCACCAACAGGGACGGCCTGTGTAAATGAACGAGCGGGGCTGGGTGGACAATACTGTAAATAACAGCCACCAGGAAAAAAAAATCCTGGGGAAAATTAATTTTCAACAGTGGAACAGAGCAGGGAGAACAGCACTGGGCTTTTCCTGCTTGTGATTTATAGCATGTCCCCTCTTAACTCACAATAATGAATCACTGGCTTTTCCTCCCGGAGTTTATCCTTTCTCTGAGTTTGATTCTGCATATATGTACATGCAAGGGCAGGAACTGTTTTTCCATTTGGAATTCCTCTATGGTATGCTTTCATTTCCTACCTCTTTTCCACATTAACAAAAAGTGTTCGAAAGGAACTTAACCCAAGAGAATTTCTTCCCCGCCCTGTTCATTCCTGTTTCTTCAGAATTCACAGCTGAGTTTCATTAAGAGGCAAATTTCTAACAATTCAACGAGGGCATAAGATTTGTATTCTTTTACAGAACATTTCTATGATTCAAAGGTACATGTCAAACCAGTGATGCGAACCCATTAAGAAAAAAAAAATGATCAAAAGTGGTACGTATTTTGTAGTTCTGGTATTTAAGTTGTAAAAATCTGGATTTACCAGGTCTTAGTACAACCGTCTTACTAATGTAGTCATGTGACGTGCTTTTTAATAATATACTCATCTGGAAGGCCATCAACTCTTAGGTAGTTTCCATTTGTTATTTGCACCCTCACTGGCTCAAAGCTAGCCTCTTCTTAAGAGATCTCCTTGTTGCTAAATCTGGTGGTTACGCTCCTCAGTACCCTGCTTATTTCACACCTCCACAGCATCTGACACCTACTTCCCCTTCTTCTGGAAACGTTTTATCCTGCTGGTCATCATGATACCTCCACTCTTCACATTTTCCCACCACCTCTGTGGCTGTTCTTTCTCGGTGTCCCTTGAGGTTCTCCCATCTGTATCTTGTATATGGCTTTTCCTTAGGTCTCTGTTCTCGGTCACTCTCTTCAGCCTGCTTCAGCCACCTGCCCTATGTCTATGGCTGCTGCAATGACCATGTTAGCGACATCTTCATTTAAGCTTTCTCTCCTGAACTCAAAGCTATTTATTCAACACTTACGGGCCTTCGGTATTTAGACAACACAGGCACTTCCATCTTAATATGCCCCAGTGCAGCGCATCTGTCTTCTGCCTCCACCTTCTCCTCCTTCTGCATTGCTTCCTTTGCTCACTACCATGACGATCCATCCCGTTGTCCAAGCGAGGATATGGGTACCGTTCTACATTTCCAAGTGTGATACTTTGTATCACACATCCTCCTGTGGAGACCTGCAGACCACTGTTGCGCACTACCCTGTTCACTGTCTTGACCTCCTAACTGGTCTTCCTGCCCCCTGTTATGTTCCCGTCCGATCCATTCTTCACTGTGCACCAACACTGGTCTTTCTAATATACAAATCTGATCTTGATACTCAAATCGAAAATCTGATAGGACACTCAAAACCTCAATAGCTTCTCATTACCTTCAGGATAATGTCCAAAGTCCAAAGACCGGTTCATATGGCCTTAATGGGCTGGTCCCTCTTGCCTTGTTAGCCGTCCCTCTTTCTTCCTGACACTTTTCCTTTCCTTTTCCCCATACGTAGTCTTATGAGTTCAGTCTTTCTGAAAATCTTTCAGTCCTCTGCCTGGTATGCTCTTGTCCCCGTATATTTATTACTCTTCCCTCACCTGGTCAGCTCCTGTGCCTCCGTCAGCTATCAGTGCAGCGTCACTTCCTCCAGGCTGCCTTCACGGATTGAAGTGCCCTGCTGCGCAATCTCTACTCCGTGAACCTCCCCGTCATGCCTTGTCCTACTGCCCTTTAACTGCCTGAGGACTCGCAAGCCACGTCAGCTTTGTGTGCCCAGGGGCGGTGTCTGACCTGTCTTGTGTAGTACATAACACATAGTAGGTACTCAAACACATTTGTGGAAACATTAATAAAAGAGGGAATAAAATCCAGTTGTCAAGTTCTAATTGATTTTTGAGCATGTCTGCCTATCAGAAAGTATGAACAACAGAAATGTTACTATCTTTAGACAGAAGTTGGAAGAATACCCATCTTAAAATTAAAACAACAACAATACCCAATAGTTCCTGGGTTATCTACTGTGGACGGGCACTGTGAAAAGTGCTTCACGTGTACAGTCATTTTGTTCACACAGTGATCTGTGAGGCAGGAACTATTATCTTCTTCACATTACAGATGAAGAAAATAAGGCGAAGAGAGATAAGCAATTTGGCCAGAGTCAGTTGTCAGAGCCAAGATTATATGAAACCCCCAAAGTCCACTCCCCCCCCACTAAAAAAAAAAACCCATCCAACAAAATAGACAAATGGGTTCAACAAAATGTACTGAATACTTGTTTTGTGTGAAATACCACAAGGGATGCATCCACACAACCCGTGCGCTCCTTACTCCAGTGAAAATAACCAGGGACGTTGAAGAGAGGTACTGTTTTGCATTTGGCTAGTCATTACCATCAGCCTGGCAAGAGATATTCTATATTACATGGAAAAATATGATTGGGCACACCAGAAAACTTTCCAGCTTTTCTGCACCAGATACTGTAATTTCATTATTTAGCATAAAATGTGAATGCTCAGGTTCATTAACAGTCAAATCCAGATGCAAATGCAAATGGAGAAATATAATGGAAAACCAAATAGCATATTCTCATTATCTGCTTTTTGTTAAAATCAATGCCAAAGCTCTCCTCTGTAAACAAGTACTGAATTACAGTATTTTAGGCCTGATACAAACCTAGACATTATTTACTCCAATTCTCTACAATTATTTTTAAGTTTAAGGTCTAAAGGAAAATAACCAGTAAGCATAAGAGATTCCCAGGACTCGGGAAAAGTGGTCAGCAGTATCTATGAAAGCTGAACCTATACCCATCCTGAGACCCAGCTCCTCTACCCCTAGAAATATACCCAATAGAAGTGCTTTTATTTGTCACCAAATGATATATATGATAAGCATTTTTTTTTTTTTTTGTAATACCCCCAACTGCCATCGATCCAATGATCATCAATAGTAGACTGGGCAAATAAAATACGGTATATTTAAGCAATGGAATATACCATGCAGTGATGAAACCAAGGTACAACTACATACAACCATGTGGATGAATCACAAAATTATGAGGAGCAAAAGAAGTTATCATTTTATCATGATTTTTATCGACGCAAATTTCAAAAAACAGTCTAACCTAATCTCTGATGTCAGAAGTAAGAAGAATGGTTACTTAGAGGACACAGCGGTGTTTGTTGAAATGCTGGTGATTTCTGCCTCTCGCTTTGAGTGCTGATTGCACAGGAATGCTCATTCTGGGCCAATCCATTCAGCTGTATACTTATTATTTGTGCATCTTTTTCTGTATACATGTTACACTTCAACAAAAATCACATCCCTTTCCCCCCAAAAAGAAGAAAGCTGGTGCTCTCTTTTACCTATCTCCTCCATTATGAAGAAATTCTCAGGCACAAGTTCTCAGGGAAGAACTCACGAATGTTGTGAATCTTAATTCTGCTAAAACTAACATTTGCTTCAGTCGTGTCAACAAAAATAAATACTTCAATATTGAAAACGTTTGCTAAAGAAACAAATGTGTTTGATGAGAAAACAAAAACCAGTATTTCCTTTGGCAAACATTTGTTGGATTGGAGGTAGCAAATGTAAAACTTCCAAGTTGTTACTGAATTTGCTTAGATGTTTGGTTTACTCAAGATTCAGAATTTTTGTGGAGTTGTATTTTTTAAAAACTGTAGGGATAAAAATAATTGTAATAGAAATAAAAAAGACTGAATGTCTAAAATGCTGCTCTGGCTTTGTCCCAACTACACACAGTTGTGTAATGCCTGGCAAATAATAAGCATTTGAAAAATATTTGCTTTAAGAATAAAAATATAGTACAAGGTGCACTCGTTAGATACTTCTCCTCAATCTTTGTCACATAGAGATACAATGGGTATTTTTTAAATACCTGGTAAACAGGAAATGAACTATATACTTCTTTGCTATTTTAGCAAGCATATAATAGAGAATAATGACTGAAAAAAATAAATATCATAGTGCTAATTATTATATAACAGTGCTGTTTTAATATTATTTATAAGACGCCTGTAAATGATAGAACATCATTAAATGATTTATAGCTTCATAAATCATTTATCTTAAATCATTTATAAGAGAAAGATACTTTATTAAAAAAAACTTGAAAGTCATGAAGACCTTGGAAAAATGAACAAAAAAGTATCCTCCCACCAACTACATTTTAGAGAAAAAATGAAGAGTAGTATCACTCTCCCTGGAAGTAATCATATATTAAATTGGTGTCAAGAAAACCTTAGAAAATATTAGCTTTCAGGAAAAAACACTTACAATTTATATTTTCTACTTTTAAGTAATATATTCTTACTATGACTCTAAAATCTGTCCAAACCCCCATTAACATTTTAAAAGAAAGTTCTCCAGTTCTTACCAAACAGAAATAAATAATACCTGACAACAGCATTAGGGAGCATAAACATAAAATTACCTGTTATTAAAAACTGAGCACATTTTTTCTCAAAGAAATATATTACTCAGCTGTAAAATAGTATGTTTGCCATTCACACTAATGTTTCAACATTATGGTTCAATCTTCTAAAAAGCTGACATGGAAAATAATGGCGTAATAAACTAATTCATCATAATGTGCAAAAGAAACCGCTGGAATAAATTGTAATAACCTTTCAAAAACTAGCAGCTTTTAAAAGTATTAATTTCTACTCCAGATAATTGGAAAGGACACCTGGGTGGGTAGGCAATATTTTTTATGGGATTGCTCTGTCAGGAGCTCAGATTGTCTCTGGACTCAGCAATGATCATTTAGCACTAAATGACAGTGAATCTTGCAAATAGGTCTTCCTAGATGGGGTTTGCCATAAATTACCAAACTCAACTCCCCTCAAGGTCAGCCATATGAGAGGGCAGGTATCAAACGGCCTTCGTGGAGACCCGGAGTGGTCCTCGGGTTTCTCATAAATGGACAATAGTTGTGTTGGCTGCCATAAAATCAACTTAATGGACTGACAACATAAATTACCATCAAACTCTGACGACATTCGTCCCTAGAAGACAGCTGAAGAATGCTTTTATATCAAAGCTGAAGAAAATGGATAACAATATGCTTTGCTCTATACCAGATCATAAATATTTTTAACAATTCTAAGTGGGGAATGAATTAATATTAGAAGCTACGATATGGTTTACTTGAGGCATTAAAAACAGCATCTAAGTAATATTAAAATGGCACTTGCTTTTTGAACTATTATATATCATCGTAACGCAATGGAGTGGGTGTGGGTGTGTGTGTGTGTGTGTGTGTGTGTGTGCGCGCGCGCGCATGCGCGCGTGTGTGTGCGTGTGCGTGCGTGTGTGTGTGTGTTCTAGGTAAGGAGGTTACATTTGCCTGGCACTGGGTATTTCCTTAAATCTAAATAACTACAAAGAGTACTTGATGGCTTTCTGGTTTTATTTTATCTCTGTAGCCCACTCTGGACCCACAGAAAGATAGATTCTTGAGTTCTCCTGCTACCGGGGATAAATCATTAATTCACTTTCTCTATGGCTCAGTTTTTCCATTTGTAAAGTAAAACTGTTAAAGAAGGACATTTTGAAGACACTGGAATTAATCCTGGCAGGAAGGTACTAAATAAACACCAAACTACTGGAGAATCGTATCAATACATTTATGAAAATAATGCACTCTAGACAATCAATTAACAGCTTTTACAAGTCAATGCGGTAAAAAAATATAACAGCAGCTGAACAAGGAAACTGGAATTTTGGGGGCATATTAAACATCACTGGCTGAATGTTCATTACTCATCTAATTATGCTTCCATCTTCTTACTTCAACATAGAGCTACAATTATTCTCCCAGGCATTTTTATAATAGTATTTATTATCTCGTGGAAATCAGGACTTCACTGTAGGTTTGCTAAAAGAAATGCTACAGTAAATAAAAGCAAGATGTTCCTGGAATCCAATGGCACCTGAGACCATGAATATTATGCATAATGTCAATGAACTCTACACACTTTGCAAACTATACAAGTTCCCGAACAGAATGTGAAGTTAGTAAGTTTTGTGTCTGTCTCCCGCATCTGGTCATCACCTCTGTCGTGCCTTCCTTTGCACTATCTCTCGCATTTATTCTTTCCTTCTACCCCACCGTCACTTCTGTCTAGAACCTCATCACCTTAGAACTGAGTTATTGCAGTAGTTTCTCTGCTCCTGTTCTCTTTCTACCAATCCATCCTGCCTACTCCTGCCAAATGAATCTTTTTTAAAGCACTATTTTAATTATATCATTCCTCTGCTCAAAATTGTCAATGAGTCCCCATCCCCTGGGGGCCAGAGGCCGGTCTTTATCTAGAATCAAAGCTTTGGGCTCTCCGGCCTCACTTGCTTTTCTAATCTTGTCTTTTCCAGTTCTCCTGCACAAGCCTGCAGGATAATAAATGCATCTGCTGCTTGGTTACTTTCACCATAGGGCCTGCCTGGTGGGTACCATCCATCCTCTCTGCCTAGCCCGTCGCCTTCCATCTGTGAGGCCTTTTTCACTACTTCAAGCCATAGTTAGCACCTCTAGTCATGAAACTGGAACAGCCTTTTTTTTTTTTTTTGTATTAAAATGATTTATTTCACTGTTGTAATATGGCTGAACTTCAGTTCTCATTGTTTAACGGTTTCCACATCTTTTCTCCCTAATTAATTTGTAAAGCTCTTTAAGGGTAGGGGTGTTTGTGTTCTTATTATCTGCCAATCTCCCTAGCATGGAGTTTATGAAAATAGTTAGCAATCAGTAGACACTTGTTTAATGAATGAACGCAAAAATGCTGCTCTAGGCTTCTTGCAAGATTAGGATGAAAGCTATTCAGTTGTGTTTGTAACTTGTGGTATTCCAGAGCAGTAATTTATGCATGCGAGGCAGTTTTCCCGAACCTAATAAATCTGTTTTAATTTTTAAGTTCTTAGCGAAATTCTGGATTATGAAATATAAGCTGAGCACATGAGATTTATAATGTTGAAATCTGACTTCAGTGTAAACTTGGGCACCATTACGATAAACACAAAGCAGTGCATATTCACAGAATTAATAATAATTTTCTGAAAGCTCCTTACAAACCGAAAGCTCAGTAATTTCTAAACAAAACTAAAATCAGTCTAAGAATAAACTCAGAGGAAAAAAAAAAGATAAGCATGCAGCAGTCCAGAGTCTTTATTTTATGAATCAGAAATATACTTTAGCTTGTCATATTCTGCAGAAAGAATATGGATTTTGGAAATCATCAGGATGGTCCTGCCACTTGCTGGGTGTGCCATCTTGGGTCAGCAACTCAATGTCTTTGAACTTTAAAGTTCTCACAAGGCAAGTGAAAATATTAATATCCAGTTTGCTTCGAAAACCGGAGATGAATGAACCCCTTTGGAGCTGTTAATTAGGTTCATGAATTAAAGGGCACCCTGTGGCACCTACCTCAGTACATGGCACATTAATAAATGGTAGCTACTATTATTGTTTTTGTTTTACGACTTTTTCTTTTTCACTCCTTCCTTCTATTGTTTATGGAGAAAAATGGCTTCCCTAATAGCTAAAAAGCATGAGCATAGGAGTCTAAAACATCTGGGTTTAAACTATGGCACTGCCATTTACTAGTTTACTAATCTGTTTATTAATGAATCTGAGCCCCAATTGTGTAAGAGGATCTATGAAGAAAGCAAAATCTTGCAGGGACATTCTGAAGACTAAAAATGATCTATTTAAAAATGTCTAGCCTAAAACAAGTACTCTGTAACAGCAGGTATTATAATTTTTATGAATCTTCTCTCAGGTACTATTCTGTTCTGTATTAAAGAACCCATGTTCATGAATATTTTTTAAGTAAAAGTAGTAGGAAAAATTTCCTCCTTATATTTCAGTGCTTTGCAGAAAAACATAATGTAGTATTATAAAAATTATTATTATTTTTTCAATGTTTATTTATTTTTGGGACAGAGAGAGACAGAGCATGAACGGGGGAGGGGCAGAGAGAGAGGGAGACACAGAATCGGAAACAGGCTCCAGGCTCCGAGCCATCAGCCCAGAGCCTGACGCGGGGCTCGAACTCACGGACCGCGAGATCGTGACCTGGCTGAAGTCGGACGCTCAACCGACTGCGCCACCCAGGCGCCCCTAAAAATTATTCTTATAAATAATATTTGTGTAGTGACTTAGAGTTTACAAAATACCTTTACGACTTAGGACTATGCTCTAAAAATATTCCCCCGTTTAGCCACTCATTGCTGTATTACTCCAATCATTATTCCGGCAATCCATTCTACCGTCAAGACGTTTAATAATAAACAATAATGAGAAACTACAAATATTAAGAAAGCTACTTAAAAAGTAAGTTAACTGTGTTATCGGCCTAGGTCTTTAGAAATAGTTGACAGTTGAAATTGGTCAGATGAAATTAAGCAATTGATCCCAGATTCTCAATCTCAGCAGTAGAGGCCTCCTCTAGGCAGGCTTTAACAAGCACACTTACAGAGTGGTTTCTTTTCTTTCTTTTTTTTTTTAAGACTACTTATTTTTTTAAATGTTTATTTGAGAGAGAGCAAGCAAGCATGAGTGAGGCACGCAGAGAGAGAGGGAGACAGAGAATCCCAAACAGGCTCCTCACTGTCGGTGCAGAACCTGATGCAGGGCTCAATCTCACAATCTCACATGATCTCACTGTGAGATCATGACCTGAGCCAAAATCAAGAGTCTGACGCTTAACTGATTGAGCCACCCAGGTGCCCCTAAAAGTGGTTTCTTACTTTCTCTTTGACTTCTTGAATATTGTTTAAAGTATCAGCAAGGTTGCTGCTGTCCTTCAGGTTAAAATACAATTAAAAAAAAATCTGGTAGGTGGTTTCTGGAACTTATTATGTAAACAAATGAAAAGACAGTGAGGCGCCTGGCTGGCTCAGTCAATGGAGCATGCAACTTAATCTCAGGGTTGTGAGTTTGAGCCCCATGTTGCATGTGGAGATTACTTAAAAATAAAATCTTTAAAAAAAGAAAAGGACAAATATGGCCAATTTTTGTACATCTAAATACATGGATTAGATCAGATGCTGAGGTTAATGACTTATTAGCTCAGCTAGAATGCAATTAAATGCTAAAGAATGGAAAGCACCTTACAGTTTATAAGACAGGGTTGTTTTTACTAGCATATTAACTTAACTGAAGCACATGCTTAAAACTCATCCAATACATTTACTTCCCTTAACATTTACAAGGTCGAAACCAGACATCCGGCACAACTTGAAGGTGCCATTAATTCCTATGGAAAACGTTTGAAGAGATTGTTTCAAGAAGCAGCAGGCTGGTGCCTATTAAGGCCCCTAGGTACACACAAACTTTTAGAACCATGTGTTTAAGGACAGCATTACTCTTGATCCTTCCAATGAGTAGCTTGCCACACAATTATTCCTTGTACAAGGTACAAGCTCCATAGGCACAGTCCTCATTTACACTGTTTTATCCTAAATCCAGTCCTTGGCTTTAGTGATTATGGCCATTATATCTACATTTTAAAACATGATGCAACATACTTATGAGTAACTGCCACTTAGTAACTGATGCCTGCACAGCATTGGATCGATATCCGTACTAGAGCAGTCTTTTCTAGATCCGCTTCCAAAATCCCACACAGGCATGGCATTTGCTTGGTTTTGGCCTTTGCTGTCTTTCATTGACTCTCCCTCCCTTCTATTACCTGCTAGGGGTATCAAACCCTTTGGGGGCTTCTAAACTGTTTCAGTGTTTATTTTTTCCAAACCCATTAACTATAACTTAATGTTTATAGCATCGATGATAATTCCAAAGCTATTTCACAAATAAAACGTTTTGATCTTCAGGGGCACCTGGGTGGCTCAGTCGGTTAAGCTTCTGACTTTGGCCTCAAGTCACGATCTCACGGTTCACGGGTGCAAGCCCCGTGTCGGGCTCTGTGCTGACAGCTCAGAGCCTGGAGCCTGCTTCGGATTCTGTGTCTCCCTCTCTCTGACCGTCCCCCGTTCATACTCTGTCTCCCTCTGTCTCTCAAAAATGAATAAACGTGTACAAGATAAATAAATAAATAAATTTTAAAATATTTTGATCCTCATAATAACATCACATGAGATGAGAAAACCAAGGCATGAGGAGATTATCAGACATGCCTGAGTCACTTGTTTTGACAGAGTTCCTCCTTCCTGACTGAATGGAGGCTCAATCCGTCCCCGTTAACTGCCTCGTCATTTGCTGGTCTTTGGATTAGACTTGTGATAGAAATGCTTTTTCACCAGTTGTGTGATTTTTACTTTTTCATTTTTTTAAGTTTATTTATTTATTTTGACAGAGAGAGGGAAAGAGAGAGCGAGCGAGCATGGGTGCAAGCAGAGGAGGGGCAGAGAGGAGGGGCAGAGAGAGAATCCCAGGCAGGCTCTGTGCTGTCAAGCGCAGAGCCCGATGCGGGGCTCGAACCCACGAACTGTGAGATCATGACCTCAGCCAAGATCAAGAGTCAGGCACGCTTCATAGACTGAGACACCCGGGGGCCCTTGTGTCAAGGTTTTTAAGTATATCGGTTAAACCCTGAAGTTCAGCTTCCTTGTCGGTAAGTGCAGGATAATAATACCTATTTCGCAGGGTTACTTTGATGATGAAATGAAATGGTTTATGTGAATTAAAGAACTTAGAATAAGGTAAGTATGTTCAAAAACGTTAGTCTTTCCAATCCCATCTCTTGGGAAGTCTTCACCTAAAGGTAGTTCTTTCAGGTATACAGAGGATCTCTAAAGTTATTCTGTAATTCAGTGGTGGGCCGGGAGAGCAGAGTATATTTAACGTATCAGTAACAACATTGCATTGAACCAAGGATTTATCCATCATCTACTATATCCCAGCTCAGTACTAAGTGCTACAGATGCACAAACGGACTGGCTGCAGCTAATGTTGGCAGCGACACGAACCAGACTTGATGATTTCCTAGAAAATAAAGATATTCCAAGAGGGACTGGTCTGCCAAGTTTAACGGACTTCTTGAAAATTCTCCCAAATAACTTCAAATAGAATAAAATGATTTGAAAACTTCTACTTTTTATACTTTCCTCTTGAATGGCACGTTCTGCCAAACCCCAAAGTGTCATTTTTGTAGAGAGTGGTACTGTATCCAGACCATATTATGACAGGGGGCGAGGAAGGAAATGTGGAAGAACCAATCTCAAGGGGACCTAGGAATGTAAGTTTTACAAACGTGCGAGGTGTTACCACTTTGTTTCTATGACTCAAGTCACATAGGTTAAAAACCCTGTGGCAAAACTACCCATTTGGTATTTTCTCTACCCTTCTCCTGCAGTGCCTGGGAAAAGAAATACTTGCTGAGCTGAATTTCAGCCTCTAAGTCAAACTAAACAGACAAAAAAAAAAAAAAAAAAAAATGCAATTACCATCCCACCGCATTTGGATTAGCCCATAAGAAAAGTATTTACAGTCAACTAAAACTTTTCACGTTGAGACGATCTTTCAAGGTCACGTCTAGTGAAATCTCAGCATAATTTGGTTTAAACTCTACATTTCATTTTTAGCAGCAGTAACTAGGGTGTGAGGCAACGTGCAATGTGTGAAAATGCGCAGAGTGAAATAGCCCAGGATTTAAGGTCAGACATATTGGTTGTCATTCTCCCTCTTCTTGTGATTTTAGGCAATGGCCTGATGTCTCAGGGCCATGGATTTCCTCTTTTTAGAATGGGAATGATGTGCTATTATAACATTATTGAAAAAATTAATTGAGATGGACTATTCCATGTATACACAGTAATACACAGGTTAACAGTTTTTGAGTGTGATTCAATATGATTACACTATTCTAAGCACTTTTTCTTTTGCTGATTTAAGCTTTACCATAACTCAAGGGGATGGATCTATTATCATACCCATTCTAGAGATAAGGAAATTAAGGCGCAGAAACCTTGCCATGGTTGGGGTGCCTGGGTGGCTCAGTCAGTTAAGCATCCGACTTCTACTCCGGTCATGATCTCATGGTTCTTGAGTTTGAGCCCCGTATCGGGCTCTCTGCTGTCAACACGGAGCCTGCTTTGGATCCTCTCTTTCCCTCTCTCTCTGCCTCTCCCCCACTTACTCTCTCTCTCTCTCTCTCTCTCTCTCTCTCTCTCTCTCTCTCTTTCAGAAATAAACATTTAAAAAACAGAACCCTTGCCATGGTCAGTTACTAGCTGGCTGAGCAGGAACTCAAACTCAAACTCTGGCAGTCTAGCTCCAGAGTCTGTGTTCTTAACCATCTCGCTTTGTCCCCTTGTTTGTCATGGCAGCTCATGACATGCCCACTTCTCCTCACCCTGGATTCTGGTAAAAAAAAAAAAAAAAAACAACAGTTCCCACCTTTCCGGAAGTAAATAGGCACACTGAGGACACAGGGCACACACATCAGGAGAGACAAAGTAATACACGGTAGAAGCTGTCGAATGTCAGAGAGGGGGTATAACCCCAAGTTCTATGGCAGTTTGGAAGGAAGGACTTAATTGGGATGGAAAATCAGCACAATTTTGTAATGGAGGTGAAGGTTGACTTAGGTCTTGGAGGAAAACCAGAACTGAAACCAGCAAGGAGGATTTGGGGAAGGTATTTCAGATAATCAGAAGGCTTTCTGTGTTTGGGCAATAAGGCTCGGTGTCAGTGGGGAAGGTTTCTCTACAGGAATTCTGAGACTGGGGAACAGGAGGCAGTTTAAAGTCATTTTGTAGAACGTTTGAAAAGCCGGGAGAGGGGGGAGGATCTCCTGTGGGAGAGCCACCAAGGGTGTCTGGGTGCACATGCGTGGTGTCACTCCAAGTAGTGCTTTCAAAAGGCTGAGGAGATGGCAGATGGGTAACACACGGGGTAGGGGTATGGAAAGTTCGAGAACGGAGAGCACAGAAGTCTTCAGCGCACATACCTACATTCAGACACTTCTCAATGATCCAGCGATGCTTATCTGGTTGGTGGACATTCCATGGTGTCTTCTCACCTACTGTCTGTCCTTTTGGCTTGTTCCCTGCTTGATGGCACCTGGGGGTGGAGACACAGACGAGTGATTTCCCAGTTAGTCTTTTATTTTGTCGTAGTGTTTGTTTGTTTGTTTAATTTCTGCTCCTTAGTAGCTGTGGTTAAAAATGTGTTGTGGTAAGAAGAAGAAGAGGTGTAGTTTGGATGATCAGACCATTTCTTTCCTTGTTTTTTTTTTAAAATGATACCTTCGGTTCCTTTATGAAACAATTTGCTGATGAACAGCAGCAGGGCTCATATTTGAGCCTAACCCTGGGAGAGGTCATTGTCAATTCCCTTTGATTAGAGATGGTCTCACAAACTGGGGGCTACCCAACATGCCTTTTCAGATAATGTTCCTGCAGCAGAACCTTGCTTCTGATCTGGCTGCTGAGGTTTTTTAGGTGAGAGAGGTTCAGCGTACGCTTCTTAAGACTGCTACCCATGGTGTATCTCCAGACTGCCTTTTACTGCCAATATGATGATTATCCATATCGATCACTTTCACCTTTGCAGCTACTTGAAGATATTAGGCAATTGCTGCTTCCTCCTAAGTTGAATAGAGAATGCCAGGCGACCTGAGTAATTCTCTAGCTGCAGAGTACATGCTTGGCTCTAGAACTAAAGTGCTGTATTTAAGAGATTAAAAGAAGTAGTAGTAGTAGTAGTAGTAGTAGTAGTAGTAGTAGTAGAAGAAGAAGAAGAAGAAAGAGATGAGAAAACGAAACAGACTGCAATGAAAACAGGTTGTCAGTGCCAAACTCTTTTTGTTAAAGTAATATTTCCTTGTTTTTCCAGGCTATCATAAGAGTGTATATAACATCTAAAGAGATTGTAGGAGCCCAGTCCCAGTACATCATTCTTACTAATGTTTATTTGCAAATAGTAGACATGAAGATTAGTGTTGTCCAAAATGGCTAGAATATTCATCTTTACCTGGGTCCCTTGTATGCAAATGTATTTAGGGTGCAACACACGCACACACACACACACACTTTTTCAAGAAAAAGAAAAGACCTTAAAATTGTATACATTTGGCTAATAGCCAGCTACCAAATCTCTCGTATTCTCTTCTCTGATTAACACCCTTTCATACATATTTTTTCGAGTTCTTCTGCTAGAATCCTTGCTCGCTCTTCACCTCACAATCCTATTATCAGCCAAACAGTCCTAGAGAAACCAGACAGCTGGTAGAAAAAAGTACATTCGGTTATTTCAGAACATGGCACACATCAATAGTGTCCACTTATTAGCCAGAAAACTGGATTCCGTTGCTTCTGAGAACTTCTCACATGCTCACAGGCCTGCTGACCTCAACAGAAGACAAAACAAAACAAAGCCTCCACCACAGAAACTAGAATTATTTCCAAAGTTCTCAAATAAACAGAAATCACTGTAATTATGAATAATTAAAATGCTAAACTCAAGAGGGCACTCAACATTCGTTACACTGCAGAACTCATCCCCTAAGGGTGGTGCCTTCAATTAGCTCAGTTTTTGCAACAGAAGAAAAATGTGACAATCAGTAATTGCAGGTGTTCAAGCACAAGGAACAAAACAAGCCAACTTGCCTTTAAATCACTCCTTCTCAGCCAGCAGAGGCATTGCTCTCTTTCAGATTCTCAATGTCTATACTAATTCCAGAACACAGAAAAGCAATTGATCGCAGGACAGCAGAAAAGCATACCGCCCTCAGAAGGTTAAGTCGATGCGTTTCATCTTTATCTGCTATTTGGAGTACATAGGAGGCATGATATAACAATAAATCGTTTTCAAAAGAAAACCTTTTCAAAGGTATTTTGTAAAATGTATCAATATATTTACACAATCTAAAAATGTTTATTAAGATCTACCATGTGTCAGCATTTATGCTGACAGTGACGCTGCGCCATTAAAAAGTAGCCGCTGTTTTTTTCTTTAAACATATACAAATTACTATAGACAGATTTGAACATAGCAAGATATTTTTATGTCCTTACAAGTATAAAGTTTGGAGTATATAGCTACTATATATAAAATGAAACTTTTTAAAGCATTATTTCTCATTATTCTTGAATTGTAATACATTATTATTTTCATTAAAAAATTAAATCACAAATTATTCAGATTTTTCTTCCTCAGAGCCTCCTCTGTTAAAAGTATAATTTTTTTTCTGCAGCGCCTGGGTGGCTTTGTCGGTTAAGCGTCCGACTTCAGCTCATGATCTCACAGTTGTGGGTTTGAGTCCCACATCGGACTCTGTACTGACACCTTGGAGCCTGGAACCTGCTTGGGATTCTGTGTTTCCTTCTCTCTCTGCTCCCCCTCCACCCCCCAATCATGCTTTGTCTCTCTCTGGCTCTCAGAAATTAATAAATGTTAAAAAAATTTTGATACAATTTTTTCTTACAAAATATATCCATTTTTTTTTGCAGTAACAAATGCCATTACAGATATTATGTTTTTTCTTAGATGTTTATAGGACTAAAATATAAGTCAAGCTGGAAATGGTTTAGCAAATAGTAACTACAGTTTTGAATCTAAGAGACTGTAGCAAAGTAAATTTTTTTTTCTTTTGCTTGGATTCAATTTCAAAGCAATGACTCAAGAAAGGGTTGAGACAACGACTCAAGAAAGGGTTACCTTTTACTAGCTGCCACTTTGGGGAGATGCATTTTGTCTTTCGTTTAAGTAGAGGAAAGAATTCATTAGAAATGTGGTGCAAGTAGTTTCAGAATGATAAATCTCAAGTTACCAATTCCACTTTTAATGATTAGTTGCCTGAGTCTTGTATTTAATTAAAATGGTTATTTTAAATGCTTATATTTAATTCGCACATAATTAGCTAAACCTCAGTGTTACTGCTTCATCCATTTTGAAATTAATTAATTTATAAGATAGCTCAAAAAGTGCTGTACAAATTGAATATTAAGATAAATCGGGATTCGTTTGCATCGTTTGTTGGTTTCAGTTGTAACTGCTAGTGAGCCATTTATATTAGGGTATTGAGGATGACCACTATGTAGGAGAATCCACGAATGATAGGTCATTGTTACCTTTGTGCAGATGATATGCACCTTCACCTCTTAGGTAATAATAGCCTATAGTCACGGATACGAGTGTCTTAACTTAAAAAGGGATCTAAATTTTATAAATGACTTTTGGCTTTAATACATTTAGGAGAAACCACTGTGTTTAGCAAATGACTCAAAAGTGTGTTAACGATCTGTGTAAAAAAAAAAAAAAAAAAGAAAACCTTCTTTGAGTCAGTCTGATGGTGTAACCAGAAAGTGTTTTCAAGGAAATGTTCTGATTTTAACTTCTGTTTAAACACACCACATGATTTATATACCTAGGAACCAAGAGAACAGGTGGTAACGTAGAACAGTTTTTCCCGGCTCAAAGAATGTGAGGGAATTTTAGCCACCCACAATAACTATCGAGCTGGGTTTCCTGGTGAAGCGAAAAACTACATCCATGAATATTCTCCTCTGGGGTGTGGTTGCTGGAAACACTGCTAAGCTGTGCAAAATCCATTAATGATAGCGCTACTGTTTATTAGTTACTCAATACGTGTCGGCACTGGCTTAGCTTAAATGCCTCACGAGGTGGTATCATCAGGTCCATTTTACAGGTGAACAAAGTGAGGCTTGGGGAGTCCAAGGCACTGCCAAGGGCAGTGTGATCAGTAGAGATGGAGGCAGGACGCAAAACTTCACTCTGTAGCTCTGCACCTCACTGTCCCGACTTGCCATCGCAGAGCTCTAAGGAAGGCATCTTCAGTTGCTCATAACAGTATACACAGAATTTTCTAGTATTTTATTAAAACCTGGACCTCCTACTCTCCAATGAACCCTTCCGGCGGGGGCATCTGTTCCTGCCATGCTCTGATACGAGCTCAAACCTTTTGCGTCTCCTTCCACCCTTGAGGAATTTTCATTCTGAGCAGGCTCAGCTTACATGCGAAATGAAGTTGTGCAGAATATTTCTCTTCTTTTCACGCTAGTACTATTAGGTGGCATTCCAGGATGCCTTCAAGCTATACCGTATCTCAATTACCTCAACTGCCATCTGTTTCTATTTCTTTCAGCCCTTCTCCCTGGTACCCTAAACAATGAACGATAGTCCCACTCAAGAGCTAGACTTAGTGTATTTCTCCGCCAAGGACGTGCGTTAACATAGACAGCCATCCCTGCTCTTTAGATAAGATGATACGAGGTTGTGATCAAAGCCAATTATCTATTGATTTTCAGTTTAACATTCCAACTATCACCCGTCATCTGAATTGCGGAAATCGTCAGAAGATCCAAAGAAGGGGCTCTGTCACCAATCAACCGTAACGGTGATGAGAACGTACTATTTGAGAAACGAGTAGGGGTAAACGTATAGGCGCATCTGCTTGGTTAATCTTGCTAAGGCCTTTAAATACCATCTGTTTTCCATTCATTCCTGGCTACCATCTTTCCCTAGGTTAAAAGATTTTAAAATGACTGGGGGGCGAAAAAAAACTTGAAAAGGAGTGTGAGATTTTAATTCTGTATTTCATCTGCCAAACAGTGAACTACAGTGGGCCTCAGCGAGTGTTCCTAATAGATAAGGGAATTGTTGCTTCACATATAATTACATAGAGTCTAACGGTAGACATAGCCAACCATATCATCTTCTTGCCATTAGAAGTGCTAGGAAGTCTGAAAAGAATCCATTTTGAGGAGTGTCTAAGCTACTTTCATTTTACTTCAAACCAGGGTTATCATGGAATAAAACTGATAATTCTTTGGAGGAACCGTTTTTGGAATGTGAAAAAAAAAAGTATGAAAGGGGAAATGAAACTGACAGTCGTGACTGGCAGTAGGTTCAGGCATTATGTGTTCTTTTGTGTTTGCTTTGGAATGTTAAACAGGTCGGGTTCTTTTCAAAAGAAAACATTTTATTCAGAACATTCTCCCATGAAAGCCCTCTTTGACAAAGTGTCATTTTTTGATATATTAGTACATGTCTGCCCACATTTTACATTCAAAAAAGGCAAGCAATGTTTTAACAACTTTTGACAAGCGCAGGGAATTAAACTTGCACAGAATCAACTCTAGGTGTGATGCTATAAGCTGTTATATTTGCCATTTTGTACTTCTTCATGGCAGACCACAGCATTTTTAAACATACTAATTTCTGGTTGCAAAAACGTGGGGAAATTCAAGATGAGTAGTTAGAATAGGAAACATTTAATTCAGCAACAAAATGTTTTAGGCACAGAACTCTAAGATGTGTTGAGGAAAAGAGCTACAGCAACAGTATTCGGTGAATTGTAAATATGTAACAGGAACCAAGTCAAAGAATTTTCTAGAAAACCAGCCAAGGAATCCTAAGAGATTTAGCTGCCTCTGAATTATACTTATAAGTTCCCTACTAAGTCATAAATTTCAAAATCAAATCATCCTTCGTTTTTTGCCAATGCAGGCCCTGCCTACTGAAAACCTCAGTTGGACACCCAAGGGTACCTCGAGGCAATAAACTGCCCTTCATCCTGTGTCCCTCTGGCTGGGACCCTGCGCGACTGCTCTCTAGCCTCTTCTGTCTCTACTCCACCCTGCGCCTGCTCATTCATTCCTCTAGAGCCTTTTCCAATTCCCTGCACAGGCCAGAATCTCTTTTGCCTAGATCACTATCCCAGTCAGCTCAGCTAATTTCTCTTCTTTTGAATCTCAGCTTAGATGTCACCTTCCTCCAGAAGATTCTTCTGACAATTCGCTCTCTCGGCATCCTTTCTCTAGATCCTGTAGAACCCTCTTCTCTCATATCTGAGTCCCTGTGATACAGTGGTGTCACTGCCTCCTTACTTGTCAGTATCGTCAACAGACCATAAGTTCCATGGCAGTCTTGTTTACTGTTAAGTCTCCACTGCTTAGACAAGTGTCTGGAATATTCTAGATGCTCTCAAACCCTTTGTTAAACAGATTAATGAATTATTTGAGCGAAAAGTTCCTATGTGACCAATACATATATTTTTTTTCCTCTTGGTGACAACGCACGTTGTTAAGTATAACTACTTTAAAAGATAGATTAATTTACTTGCGTTGGCATGTGTTACCATTAATGTTCCCATTTTACTATTTCATCTAGCCGGAATGACAAGTTTCACATTTTGGCTCAAGGGTTTCTCATAACATTTCTCCCTACACAGAAAGTCCAAGGCGGGTAACTCAAGAAGGGTAAGATCTGGAATGCCATGCTTGGTTTTGAGTTTAAGATACAGAATTCTAGTGGCAAACATGAGGGCAGAATGAAAGGGGACAGAAAGGATTTATGGAGAGTAATGAACAACCTCTGAAAGAACGGAAGGTCTTGCTTTATATTGCTGTGTCATTATGAGCCGGTAACTTCTCGGGGGATGCTGTGCCTGCAAAAGGAGAACAGTGGAAACCAGTACCTATTGGTGAGTCAGGCGGAATGGAGTTGGAGAAGAGGGCATCTTATGAATACTGTTATTAGATAATCGAGAGCTGTAATAATCAATATTCTCTTGAAAGGACCTTAAATCTAATGAAGCAGCTGTGGATAACTAAATTATGATTATGGCAAATTCAGGGAATTGGTTCAGGGTTCTTTGCACCCAAAATTCAAATAAGTAATCAAAGTGAAATTGCATTAGCTGACCTCCTCAAACCACCTCTAAACACAGGAGGCATTTATTAAGAATACCCCAACCAAATAACAGCACGACATAAGCGCCTCCATATTTCACAAATGCCTTTGGCTAACGGGGGGAGGGTGGATGGAGTTGGGTGTGGGAGGGCGGGTATGAGGGGAAGGACACAGAAGGAAGAGAAGGAGTTCTTGCAAAGAGATAAGTGGAACTCTTATTTTTAACATGGCCATAGCAGTTCTTTTCTTAAGTCAAGATTAAAAATATGAACTTATGGAATGCTACCTTCCACAGCAAAAGTTACATAAAACAATTTTTATTCCCACATAAATTACTTAACACAGGTGTCACTGGTTTTACAGAATAACATTGGCACCTATGGACCGTCATATATAAAAGAGATCCTTTCTCCGTATTTTTTAGCCTTCAGCTTGCAGTATTTGTCTCTTTAGTAAGTTCTTATTTCTTATTTTGAAATATATTCAAATATATTGAAATAGTTCACCAGGAGCACAGGTGGAATTGTTTCCCTTGGCTCTCTGCTGGGCTTCCTGGGGCCATCATGTGGACGGTAGCAGAAAACAATTTCAAGGACAAGAACAGTGATGAATAAATTAAAGTACAGTGTATATAGTCCCCATCAAAGAAGTAAATTTGTTTTACTGAATTGTATTTTCATCTCAAGGACTGTTCCCCCCACCTTCACCTCTTTCCAAAACGCTTCTTCACAGCAATTCTCATTTCAAAAGGGTGCTTCAAAAATTGATTCTGAAGAATTTAAGTTCTCCACTCTCTTTTCTGGCAACATGCTTTTTATCAGATCAGCACAAACAATGCGAAAACACCTGTCACAGTAATTTCAAATGTCTATCATCTACCAAATTATCCATAAATGATCTACGGTTGCGGTGTGGTCCTTGAATGAAGGACATTTTCAAGAAAGACAAACCAACGTTGTTGAAAATATAAATGGGTACATTGCAAGAAAAAACACTTGTAGCATTTGTGGAAACTTACAGCTTTTATTTTTATCTTTAATCAGAACCAAGACAACATTTCTGAAAGAACTAATTTTGCTTCTCATTCACACAGAGCATTATATACCTGCACGCCTACTCTCAGGTATAGACATCGTCCAGCTAAACTCCATAGGGCTGTGGCTGGAAATGGAGTCAGATTGGCAACAAAGCACTTCTTGAATGCCTACCTGGGGTAAATGGTAAAAAAATGTAGACCTCACCCGCCTCCTACCCCCCCCCCCCAAAAAGCAAAGAAAGGTATAACTGTTGAATATGGACAGGCTTTTTAAAAAAACATAGGGAAAGGCTCTGGGTTATAAATCTATTTTTATTTCTACGTGCCAATTCTTTAACTTACATGCTAACCCCTCTCAAGGACTGGTGTGCTCCAAGATGATTCTATTGTGCAGCCAGAGCTGAGAATCTTGGTCTCATGCCTTCTGCTCGACAATTTGGTGACAAACCCCCTTCCCATTTTTCGTTCCAGTCATCTGTGCACATCTGCCTTCTCACAGCCAAGTAGGCCCTATACCATGGCTTGAAGGTTCTATCTTCCTATCCCATCGTGCCTTCTGTGCTCAGAACCATAATGCAAATCTACTGTGGTTTGAATGGGAAGCATTACGCATTTTCACATCCAGACTTAAAGAAACAAGTATAGGTCAAAACCGTGTTTACATTTATTATCTAAAAAAAATCACAATTGAAATAGCTGAGTCTTTTGAAATGGGGTTGCAATTTTATAGGAAATAATATGGTATGAAAATCAATGGAAAAACATACCCTTTTACTCTTTTAGATTCAGTATGTTTCAGACTTAAACCAATGGGAACATAATGACGGTGTATTATAATCACTCCAATATCCTTAAACGTCTGACATTTTTAGAGAGTGTATATAGTATTCAGGTGGGGCTCCAATGAATGTAACCATCCTGCTGCTGTTTTGTAAAGTGGTAGCCTGGCTAAGGGCAGCAATGAAGAACACTCTTAAATGTGACTTATTTCTAACTAGGGTGACGCATTATAGTACTCTTTGTCAGCACTTTATTGCTTTCACAAGAATAAAAACAAATACTGAGGTCTTTATTCTGAAATCCACTTCTAGAGTTTATCTCACTAACAAAGGACTTAGTCCTGTGAAAGATGTTCTAGTTATAAAAGAATTTCTCTTGGTAAGAGTTTATTTGCTATTTGAATGGCTATCTTTATTTGGCACTATTCATTTATTAATTAAAGGCAACAAACTCTAAAATCATACCTTTCCATGATCTATGTGATAAACCAGAAGAAGGAGACTTCCTAAGATAGCAATACTCTTCAGTAGTGGGCAAAACTGTACATGTATGCATTTACATGGGAAGAAAAGAAATCCCAAATTTGTTTAAACATGAAAAGAATTTTCGACTCAGCCCAATTATTTTCAGCATTGTTCCTAGTGGTTGTTTGTTTACTACAATTGGGTATTCATTGAAGTTTTGCAAAAACACTCGTACTTTTCCCTTTCTTTTATTTAGGCATAAAATGATGAGCAGCTGATCTCAGTACTTCCCTAAGCTCTTTTGATTTTGGATTGTGAATATGTGAACTCAGGTTGCCGCGAAAGAATAAAGGAGAATAAGACACATTTCCAAAGCAACAAAGGAACTACACTGTTACTGCAGAGAAGCATCTTGGAGAATGGGTTTTTGTTTATTTACTTATTTTTTATTTATTTGGAGTGAATGAGAGAGAGAGAGAGAGAGAGAAAGAAAGTGAGTGGGGGAGGGGCAGAGAGGGGGAGAGAGGGAGAGAGAGAATCCCAAGCAGGCTCTCTGGGCTGTCAGTGCAGAGTCCAATGAGGGGCTTGAACTTATGAACCTGGAGATCATGACCTGAGCCACAATCAAGAGTCAGATGCTTAACCAACTGAGCCACTCAGGTGCCCCGAGAATGGGTTTTTAGATACAAAAAAATGGTTTATTTATTTATTTATTTATTTATTTATTTATTTTATTTTTATTATTATTTTTTTAATCTTTATTTATTTTTGAGAAAGAGAGAGAGAGACAGCGTGTGAGCAGGGGAGGAGCAGAGAGAGAAAGGGAGACACAGAATCCGAAGCAGGCTCCGGGCTCTGAGCTGTCAGCACAGAGCCTGACGCAGGGTTCGAACTCATGAACTGTGAGATCATGACCTGAGCCGAAGTCAGACATTCAACCAACTGAGCCACCCAGGTGCCCCCCAAAAGTGGTTTATTTAATATAACCAAATCCATTTTCCGATTAGCTCTGCATATGGATGACAAAAGAGTGAAACACCCACAAATAAATGGTAAATGGTACCAAATAAAACAAAATCTACTCTGCAAGTATTTATGCAGCAAAGTCCAAGTGTTTTAGCTTGATTTCAGAATCGAGAGGGAAAGATGAATGGAAAAGGTAGATTGCACATACACCCCAACACTGGGAGGTTCCCCAAACTGTCTTACACAGACTTCCACAAACATTAAGAAAGGGAGCTGTCAGCATGAAGGGGCCCCTTTCAGAAAGTTATCATTGCAAAGCTTTAATTTCCCAAACTGTTTTCAAATATGTTTTCCTTTTTGCCAAGCTAAAATTTCTTAGAAACAAGATTCAGGAAAGCAAATGAAACATTATGGGACAATGGATAGATCGAAGTATACTTCTTTCTGGTACAAGAACACCGTCTTTATATACAGCCTGTCTTTTTTGAGGGAAGAGAGAAGGAGAAGAAAAGCTTTTAGAGAATGAGGGTGATGATAGCTTTCTGCAAGATGACGTGTCGAACAACAGTCCTTCATGCGGTTTTGAAAAAGAAATTAGCAATATTTATCACCTGTGTGACAAGCTATTTGGCAACATACATTTTGTCTCTTTTTACATATATTAAGCCATTCCCAGGGACTGTGTGAGTTGCCCAGAACAAGACCTTTTTGCACATGGGACACGGCTGGGGACTCAGGAGCCTGCCAACTTCAGGTTCTTGCCATTAGACTCATTAACTCTCTAGAATGTAAGCGCCATGAAGGTAGATTTTTTTTGTCCCTCACTGCTCTTTCTCTGGCACCTATAATCTTGCCTGGTGGATAGTAAGTATGCAGTAAATATCTGGAGTAGGAACACACGAATACAGACCAGTTTAGACCGCCCAATTCTCGGACTTTGGCTACTATATGTGGTTACCAATTCAAAGAGATGTGAGTTAGCCTGGGCCAGACACTGCTAGATACTAATCATCTAATTCTCACAATGGCTATGTGATAAAGGCATTATTATCCCCACTGTAGGATTAGTGGTGAAGTCCTAGAGTGAGAATGAGGTAGTTACATAACTTATTTAAAGTCCTGCAACTTATGGATGGTAGAGGAAAAAAAAAAAAAGTTTTGAACTAGGTAAGTTCAAAGCCCAAGCTCTTACTCACTATGCCAAATCTTGGTTCGGTGCCTCTTGGTCGGAGACTCTGCTCCATGCACAGCCCCTGTCTTGTCTTTATTCTGTTCCCTGGTCTTATGTAAACTCTGCCCTGACTCTGGTCTGGGATCCTGCACTGTACCTGATGCACGCTTTGCTTCAACATTCCAATCTCCCTGGTACGCTTTTGTGGTGTTGTCTTAGTCAGCTCAGGCTGCCACAACAAAATCTCATAGACTGAGTGGCTTAACAAGTTGTCTCACAGTTGTGGATGCTGCAAGTCTGAGGTCATGATGGCAGCATGACCTGGTCAGGTCCTGGTGAGACCTCTCTTCCTGGCTTGTAGAGGGTTGCCTTCTTACCGTGCACTCACGTGGTCTTTCCTGGGTGTGTGTACGTGGAGAGAGAGAGAGATCTTTCTTGCTCTTCTTGTAAGGCCACCAATCCTATTGGATTAGGACCCCCATCCTTATAACCTCATTTAACCTTACTTAACTCCTGAAAGTTCTATCTTCAGATACTGTCACACTGGGGGCAAATTATGAATTTGTAGAGGATACAATCCAGTCCATAGCAAGTGCCCTGAGCTAAACTATCTGGGATAGTAACAAACAAATACATCTCATTTCCTTACTTGCAATCACAGGATTCACTCTCCCACTTACAGAAATAACTTTTCTGTCACCTTTTCTGTTCTTGCCATATTTGCCTCAGTAATCTAGAGATTAAGTATGCATATCTCAGTCAAATATGTATTGGATTTGAAGAACTGTTCAAATTCAAGTTATCCTGCTGATGCAATCTTCCAACAATAATCCTTCGGGGGCTCCTTGAACTTTCCAGAGCCTTCTAGAGCATTACAGATGAAAACACAGATGAGGGATCATACACCTGAGTGCTAACCTTCCTTCTAACTGATCGACAAAGAGAACATGGTAAAATTCTCAAATATATATATATATATGCGCATATATATATATATTAAAATTATTGTCCAAGTGTACCCAATCATAGGTACTTCCTGATTCCCAAAGGGAAATTTCATAGATATCATGCGGTCCAGTTGATCATTTCTAATGGTCATCACATCGATGTGCTACTTCCCTATATATCATTGAGAATCTCTGTTCTGAATGGACAGTGATCACAGGGTCAATACAACCGTAAACTATTCTTTGGGACACCCTGAGTATTTCTTGGAATTTTCCAATCAGATCTTAGAATCAGAAATCATATCCGGGCCTAATTATTACAAAGCTTCCTTACTGCATGAAAGAAAAAAATTAAGCCTACAACATTCTCTCTTTGATAACCATAGTCTTGTTCTCTGAACTTGTAGTAAGCTTCTACTGGGCGGGGGGTGATAGCTGAATCCTGTATTAGAGTACAAGTACATGATATCACGACCCACACCAAGATTTCAAAATGCTGTTGTAGATTTGACTAGCGTAGACATGACTAAAATGTCAGGGTTCTGGTGCAGCCATGTGAACATTTTAAAAAAGAGCTTTCTTTTGGTGAAAATGGATCTCCTGACTCTGATCATTCTGTTTTTCAGGGAACGCCAGGGTCTGATTGTGTGTGTGTGTGTGTGTGTGTGCGCGCGCGTGCGTGCGTGTTGTGCACATGCTGTCTTGAATTATAAGGTTCCTCTGGAGGGGAGATACTTTTTTATATGTTTCATTAACATAATTAAAATTTAAGATACATAGTATGTTTTCTACATATGATCAGCTGCAGTAAATGCAAAGCCATTATTTAAGACTGAATGAGAACGTGTGCAAGTCATATATATTGCAGTTTTTATAGGCATTTCTTGGAACTATTGTAACAAGTTATCGCCATTAGATTTTCACCTCATTACTGATGAATATAAAGTTTAAATTTTTTATTTTACAAAGAAGAGACTGATCATCCCTAAGCTGCTATCAGGTACTAAATTTGGACAATAATGAAAAATTCAAATAGAGAAAGTAATTATTTTTTGTAATGTTTTCTTTCATCATTGAACAAAGAATGTGAAGTTTTCTGTTGTTGGGCAACACTATGATAATTAGTTTCATTTAATTTCAGCTTCTCTAACAGGTCAATCTATATGTTTTTCTATAATTGTAGAGAAGAGTTCTAGATAAGGTACTTGGAGATCCGAATTCTTGCTTTGGCTCTGGAATTAAGTGGGTTTTGAGACCTGGGGCAGACTGCTAAACCTTCTGGGGCCTGAGTCTTCCTGGCTGCAAAAGGAGAGGATAAAGTTAAGAACAGATGAGCTCTGATGTCCTAACAGGTTCTCCTGGTCGGTGACCCCAGGTGGTTATTTCGGTTACTAGGGCCAGAAACTAGGGAAGGTTATTCCAGGTGAATATGATCCTTCCCATGGTCACAGTGGCTGACCTTGCCATTATTAAATAGAACGCTCCAGGTAGCATCTCACAGTTAGTTACCCCAGCCCAACAGATGCCACATTTGATGGTTCCCTACTCTTCTCTGAAGTTCATTACTCATAATGATCTTTCACCAACTACTGGGGTTGGTACATTCCTCATTAAGAATGGGCGCCTTCTCATTCTTTCAGTGTTCACACAAGATTAAACAAGACATTTCAGTCACAGCATTTCGCACAACTGGTAGTTATAGTTACATATCTATGCAATTATATCATATCCCTCTTTAGGCTGTAAATTCCAAGAAAATTCTAAGACTAGCCTTTTTTTTTTTTTAATTTGCTCTTTATTTTTTCAAGGTAACAATGAACATATCTTAAAGAGTCCACTTTATGGGGCTTGTTAGGGAAAACAGCTGCTCCTTGCACACTCCAATGCCATTTTCATTTCCCCTGAAACAACTACTTTCAATTCTTCCAGCTGAATATTTTGGCATTTTTGACTATTTTTGTAAATATCATGCTCATATTACTTTTTCTCGAGTTTTCAGTTTTAGACATTGAATACTGAGTTCCCTCTTGGAAGAGAAGTTCCCCCTTCACACTCCCCTGCCAGCTACACTTACTACACAAACTCTTAACACATGAAGTCTGTCTGTGAGCCCATTCTCCCAACACGGACCAACAGTGATTGTTATGAGAATTACCAATGAATCATTATTATGTATTATTATATATTCTCAGCTGAGTCATGGAGTATATAATTTTCATGCCTGCCATTTGCACTAATCCCCACTCTGAGTTAATAATTATCTTGTTCAGTTTGTTTCAAATAATTTATCACTCTTTCAATCCTCTTTTCTAGTTGTTTAAATCTCTCCATATGTTTAAATATATTAGGTATTCTGTAAATTTTCCTCTTTTTGGAGAAATGGCTTGGAGCCTTCTGCCTGGTCGCATTCTAAACTAGTTGCTGCACAGACGTTACCCTGGAATTTCCAAAGCTCTCTTTTGGATTATAGTTTATGTTTCCTGATTCTCTAAATCCTTTATATCCTACTTTCTTGGTTTCTCTCTTTTTTGGTGAAGTACATCCTCCATAGGTTTATTGTGAAAGCTAGAGTTTTCTGAATCTTATATATTTAAAAAGTATGCTATTGTGAGGTATGTCTATCCTAACAAATTATCAGTAGGGCCACTGGGTATAGATTCTAGATTAGAAATGATTCTCCTCATTTTTGAAGGCACTTACTCTCTTCTAGCTGCCCAGTATTGCTGTTGAGAGAGGTCTGATACTATTCAGGTACATTCTCCAATCTATGAAATTTGTACTTTTGCTACAGAATTTCTTAGGTATTTTCTTTGTCCCCAGTGTTGTAAAACATCCCAATGAGTGTGGTTTATTTTTATTTACCATCCTGGGCATTCCATGACCCTCTCAGTAGGGAAACTCATGTGAATTCTGAGAATATTCTTTTGATGATTTTTTCCTTCATGTAATTTTTTTTCTCATACTGAGGAATTCTTGTTATTCAGAAGTAGAATCCTTAGACTAGTTTTAAAAAACCTTCTCACCTATTATTCATCTCTTTAACCTTTTTGCTGTCTTTGCTGGGAAAATGCCTCAATGTTATCTTCCAATCTTTTATTTTAATCATGTCTGCTATTATATTTTTAACTTCCAGGCATATTTTTTGTTGTTCTCTGAATGTGCCTGTCTTATAAGCACACTCTCCTCATTACAATGAAGCAAAATCTTGTCTTTCTCTTAGTCTCTGCTTCCTGCCAGGTATTACCATCTGTTTTTGGTCTGTATGTCAAAGTAGATACCTTCCATAAAACATGCATCGATCCACCGTTGTCTACTCACAATTATGAGTAAAGAGCTTGCGACCATACGGAAATTGGTCAAATATGCTCATTATTCTAGGGTGACCCAGCTAGGCTGTTCCCTTAAGGAGTCCCTGATCCCTAATCTTTTTATCCTTTGGTTTTTCATTTCTGGACTGACCAAATTCCCCCAATACTCTTCAAATATCTCTCCTGCAGAAATCTGATTGCCAGGATTCTCTGAGTCCAGTGAGGAAGAAGGCTGTGGATCTCAACATTCCATATGTGAACTCTCACTTAAATCCATTATTTTTAGCGTGGTACCACTGTTCTCCCTTCCCCCTGATGGTCCCAAGTCCACTGACTCTCTGTTTTGTCCTAATCATGGAATAAAACTTCCGGGTTCCGAATGTATGGATAAATGAAGGAATCCGGAGGGTGTCCAGGGTTGCTTTTTAGTCAATCTTCCAATGGTTAGGCTCATGTTCACTTCCCAGTTCCAGAGAGAGATACACACAGAGGCCATTTCCTGAGCCTTTGGGAGTGCTTCGGCAGAAACTGCATTGCTTCCCGACTTTGCCCACTGCTGGTTTTAGGATTCAGCAATTTGGGGGCTTGCTTAATCAGTTTCTACATCTACATACCCTTTTCAGCTTAAACGATTTGTTGCTATTGTCCGCTATCCCATGCTTTTATCCTTATACAAGTGTGCCTTTAAAAGAATTCTTTTTCAGTTGTTTCATTGGGGTTTGGAAGGTAGTTAATACACTATAACTACTTTGGTCACCATGGCATCCTCATCAGAAAGTGCCGTGCTTGGCACTTAGAAAGTCCTTTACAAATATCTGCCAAGTGAAGGAATCATCACCATGTATAATTCTTTTCAACCTCTTCATATACATAAGCCTCTACCAATCGTACCAATTTTCTGTATTTGTCCCATGCAGATGTCTCCAAATATTGTGAGATATTAAATATTCTTTGATATTCTAACAGAAAACCATGTATGGAGCTCCTTGGTCTCCTAGAACATTGATTATTATGGTGAAGAGATTTTTTTGGAGCTAATGCACCATCTATCTAGACTAGAACTGAATACCAGTCTCCAAAAATGACAAAGAACTCTGGGGCTGATATTGCCATCTGTCCTGGTTTCCACTTAACATGTATATTAGTTGTTTGAATAGATTCTTGGATGGTGAAGGTCACTTTATTGCTGCCCTTTGAGTACAGGGTCATCATGAATAACTTCCAACTGCAGCTGTGGCCAAAGAGAAAATGACTTCAACTGTTGACAAATGCTCTTGGTCCAGACTTAATGGTGGTCTAATAACATTAAGTATAGAAAATATGAGACAAAGGAAAACATGGACTTACAAAAGGATCCCACCGCATACATCCCGATAGGTTTTCTTCCCCCCTGAGAAGAAGTTCTTCAAAATGCATTGTCCATGTATTTGCGTGTTCTTTCTTTGGCTCCCCCTCCCTATGTTATTTTCAGTTACAACGTAGTCATTATTATAAAATGAAAATATATTTAAAATTGACCATTACTGTCATTCAACCCTGCCTTACGATTTATTAACACACATACTCTACACATGAAGGTGAGTTCTTTGTTTTTGTTAGAGTGATATTTAATAGGCAGCCTCAAGCTGAATTTATTTATGCTGAAATAAATGTCAGGTGAAGGGCAGGGAAAGAGAATATGAGAATCAAATTCTGTGAGAATCAGTTTTGAGGCAGGTAGCTGCTAGGCTGTGAAAATAAAACAATGGATGTTGGCTAATGGCAGAGGCGTTATCTCCATTTTCATGCCAGCCCTGGGATGCGTGTGGGGGATCCTCAGCCTACAGCACTGCACCATCAAACACCCTCTCGCTCAATGACTTGCTGCATCAAAAGTGGGGGCTTCACAGTTACTCCGTGTGGAAGGGACTATTTTCTGAGGAAAAGCTCGCCCCCATCTTCTGCGGTCCCCTGGCCCACCTCCACTCTCAGCTCCAGTCGGCCATCTTTGAGGCATGCTTTCTGAATAGACTCCTTAATTTCTGTGAGCAAAATGGAACTCCATTTTCATCGGGTTATCACAAAAGCAGATGTATCGTGGCAACACAGGCACTTACATTTAAGTTTCCTCCAAAGGTTGAAATGTTGGATTCTGTTGGCAAATTCTTCCCCACAGCAAAAGGGGGCGTATAATTTTCAACCTCATATAGAAAAGGTATCTGTTCTTCAAGAGAGAAAATATTTTTCTGGTACTAAATTCAATACTGAAGTTTGCCATCTATTCCTTGTATTAGAAATAACCTGGGGCGCCTGGGTGGCTCAGCGGGTTGAGCGTCTGACTTTGGCTCAGGTCATGATCTCACAGCTCCTGAGTTCGAGCCCGGAGTCAGGCTCTGTGCTGACAGCTCGGAGCCTGGTGCCTGCTTCTGTTTCTGTGTCTTCCTGTCTCTCTGCCCCAACCCACTGCATTCTATCTCTCTCTCTCAAAAATAAATAAACATTAGAAATTGCATAATGAATATTAAGTAACATAATGAATATTATTTTGGACAAGGAGTTTACAACTTAGAGAAATGTTTTTCACAGGGTTATTTGTATCACCATCAGCAAGTGCAGGGCATAGTATTATAACAATTTTTGAAGGCATTTTTGTTGAGACCTAATGTATATGCATAGATTTCTCAATGGCTTGATGATAATGACCACAAATATTCCCAAGGTACTTACCATGTGCCACACACTGTTCTAAGCACTTTACATACATGAGCTCATTAATCTTCTGAGTAACCTTAAGAGATAGACACCTATTATGATCCCATTCTACACATGAAAGGACTATTTCACAGAGAGGTGAACATCTTGCTCAACATTACACCGTTCAGTGGCAAGAACACAAGGCTAAAACCTGTCCGTCAAGGTAAATCCCACTTCTTTTGGCCTACACTTTAAAAAAATATATATCACTTCTTTCAGCTAGGATTTTTTTTTGTGAAGAAGTTGAATAGTGAAAAATTCAAAATTACACTCCAAGGCCAGAGCCTACTACCTTGTATTTCTAAAGTGTCAATTAAAAGAACAATACCCAGGAGCAAGGGTGACATTCCATTTCTGAAAATTTAAGAGACTGCCTGTAGTCTCAGAGGGAAGACCACAGGTTATTCCACTAGAAACCAAAGTTATATAATTTAGGGGGGAATTGGGCCTAGGGGTAGAGCTTTTACCCTAGGGTTATAAAGAGAAATAAATCACTACGATGTTAATAAGATAAAAAATGCTATCACAGTTTCTCTTAAAAAGTTATATCATGAGGGGCGTCAGGGTGGTTCAGTTGGGTAAGCATCTGGCTTCAGCTCAGGTCATGATCTCACAGTTTATGAGTTTGAATCCCGTGATGGGCTCTGTGCTGACAGCTCAGAGCCTGGAGCCTACTTTAGATTCTGTCTCTCTCTCTCTCTCTCTCTCTCTGCCCCTCTCCAGCTCATGCTCCGTGTCTCTCTCTCTAAAATAAACATAAAAAAAATAAAAAGTTATATCATGAGCTTCTATGCCACAAAATACGATTTGATTATTTTTTATTCAATGGCTATATCCATAGTTTCCACATAAGATTATTATACTCAAAATTGTCATTTCTTCTTCTTCTTCTTCTTCTTCTTCTTCTTCTTCTTCTTCTTCTTCTTCTCCTCCTCCTCCTCCTCCTCCTCCTCCTCCTCCTCCTCCTCCTCCTTTTTTAATTTAACCTATAGCATGGATGTGACTGCTTTTTTCTTTTCTTTTCTTCCTTTCAGATTCTATCTGATAGTTCCGCAGCAGTATTAATGGAACCAGGACTAAGTGGTTAATGCCCTGTTTGCCCATTCATGAAACACATTAAATCAGCAAGCTCCTATTAATCACTAATGTGTGGGACAGTGGAGATCAAAGCTACCCACTTCCTGATTTAATCAGCTTCGTTGGAAGAGCAGACATATAAACAAATGATGTCTGTTTAATATGGTACAGGCCCAAAGAAAAATATACATGTCCGGGTGGGGGGAAGGCAGAGTAAGTGTGTGCATGTGTGTGTCATAGGAGCTTAGATAAGGAAGGAAAACTAACTCTCCTTGGAAAAGTCAGGGAAGTCCTCATAGATGGGGTGATATCCGAATCACATTTTGAAGGATAAATAGTCACAATGGGGCGCCTGGGTGGCTCAGTTACTTAAGCGTCCAACTTCAGTTCAGGTCATTCTCTCACGGTTTGTGGGTTCGAGCCCTGCATCGGGCTCTGTTGCTGACAGCTTGGAGCCTGGAGCCTGCTTTGGGATTCTGTGTCTCCCTCTCTCTCTCTCTTCCCCTCCTCCACTTGTGCCCTGTCTCTGTGTCTCTCAAAAATAAATAAATGTTAAAAAAATTTAAAGAGTAAGTCACAAGATGGACATGGTGAATAAAGGTACAATCGACAAAAGGAAAACCTCATGGAACCAAAGAGCTTGGTGTTTTGGGGGACTGGCATGGCTGGGGAATAGCATGTACATGAGGTAGGGTCACATGGAGGTGAGAAGGCACATTCTGGCATCATTCTGCTGCATGTGAACCCTGATGCTGACCTTGGGCAAGTTCCTTATTGACTTCTCTGTGCCATAAGTTCCTTATCTAGATAATAGGAAACATAACAATACCTAAACTGTAGGGTTTGGGGAGGTTAAATGGAGTAGTATTGTGCCTGGCACATAATAAGCACTCGATAAACATTCATTATTATTATTATTACCCCCCAAGAGACAACTAATTCCTAAGCAATCAATATCACTGTTAAGGGTAAAATTTCCTCCATATGTGTCTGCACACTAACAATAAGCAATATTAGATTATGCTTCTAGATTCCTCTCTTCTATTAATTAGAAAGCTATTCCTGGAAGGCAGCTTCCCAACTCAGGAATTCTGAGCGGTGCCTGAATAGCTATTTCATAGCTCACCTAGGCATTCAGATCTCCTATTATGAAGTCAAATGACAAGTGGGCACACACACACAAAATAATTGCGAGACACTCATACTGTCCCTAGATAACCGCATGTATATATTTTAGAAAGAGAAATGTGTTTGTTGAGACCTAGAAGGTTTACCTTTTTGGGGGAGATAAATCATACTGAGAAGAACAAGTTCTCATTAGAGCCAGATACCTCAGAAATCCATTGTCCGATTTTACTTGAATTTGATTTAGACATCTTACCCTTACGTTGACTAAATCTGGGCATTTGAATGGAAGAAAGACTTGACCAAATTCATTTTCTAAAAGCTGGCTCCTTCTATCTGAATAATATTAAATGATTATGATCGCTTCCATAGACACCACTGAGAGACACAAGAAAAGTTAGCAGGACACATAACATTTACATTTAGATCTCATATCTCATCGCTTTCCATGTGAGTTTCAAGTCATTGTAAGTCTAGAAAGCCACTACGGAATGGCTGTTTGGATGACATCAACAGGTTTAAACGGACCTACTCCTCCAGAGCCCAAATTTAGTAGAACAAAGTTCAATAGTTAGGGAGATCTTTTCTCGTTTCCTAGATCAGGCCAGTTTGTTGTTAGGATCTCCTATGTTTAGCCTGTGAGTTGGCGTTAAGGTGGGGTGAACAAAGGAATATAAATATCTTTCCCCCAACTGTCCTTCCACTGAATGGGGCTTTTGTGACAGAATAAGACGTTACATCCTTTAAGTAACTTTTTTTTTTGGTATTTACTAAAAATAAATACTTTTAGTATTTTTACTTTTTAGTATTTTTTTTTGTATTGACTTTTTACTCTAAAATGGCAAATAGAAAATGTACTGCCCAAATTCCAATGACAAAGCCAAAGAACTGGGGAGTCTCCCTTTTGAAAATCTCACTTCTTGGCCCACAACTGAAATACCAGCATCTTTCCTAGTACCATTTGGCCAGGCTGAGGCACCATAAAAAGATCCCAAATTCTATGGAATTGAGTATCAGTCTATAAAGTGGCAGTCACTAGATACGGATTTTAGTACATGAGATGACATCACAACTAATACACGAATACACTACTAAAAGAGTATTTTTTCAAGTTGTTTGTTTAATGATGGTTTGAAAGATGTTTAAAAAAATATTTTTTAACGTTTATCAATTTTTGAGAGAGAGACAGATCATGAATGGGGTGGGGGCAGAGAGAAAGGGAGACACAGAATCTGAAGCAGGCTCCAGGCTCTGAGCTGTCAGCACAGAGCCTGACGCCCGACGCAGGGCTCGAACTCACAAACCATGAGATCATGACCTGAGCTGAAGCCAGACGCTTACCGGACTGAACCACCCAGGTGCCCTGAAAGATATTTTTTTAAGGAGAGGGTTTGTTATCATTAGAAAGGAGAGAGTAAAGTCCTGGAAACTTTGTAAATGAAAAGGAGCATTTAACAAGAGGTAAGAGAGGACTAATTGAGGAAGGACAATTAGTTTCCTTGAAGGGCAAAGAAGTGAAGCAGGTAAAGTTCTTTTTTTAGTGGCTGTTGCCTTGAAAAGACAAGATAATTTTAGCTGCAGGAGACAGCAGGGAAGCCCCAGGGCTCCAACCAGCTGGCCAAGAAACAGCCGTTTTTGGATGAAATGAGTCAGGACTTCTCTATTCTACAGAACAATCAGAGTTAAAGGGAAAGGTAGGAGGTGAATTTAAGGGGGCAATTAGCACCTTCTTTCCCACACACCAGCAGGGCTGACACAGCAAGTGATGGGTCAGGTTGTAAGAAGAAATCGGGGGAAGGTCCTGACAGTGCACAAAATTCAATGCACAATCAAGCAAATTAAAGAAATGACCGAGTTTACTTGGAAGCATTCTGTATTTACTGTAGACTTTGCTTTGCAAATCGTGTGGATTTAGAAAGAAGTTTAGTAGAAATTAGAGATTCATGAGAATAGCAGCTAATTAGTACAAGTTCTTGTCTAAAAAAAATAAATGCATGAATGAGAGAATTATGGGTTGTATGCCTCATTCTCATGGTGGCCTGTGCCCGAAGTCAGCTCAACACATGTCTATACACACTTATGCCTCCATTCTCCAGGAGCAGTTCCCCAGTGTCCTCAAGCTGTAAACTGGCCTATAAAGGGTTGCTTTCAGAATAACAGCTATTTTACAGACTTGAAACGTCACAAGGGATTTTAAATAGGTATCTAGGTGCTTCCAAGATACCAAGCAATTTTCCAGAACTAGAATTGAGGTAGTGCTAGTGTTATTTTAATAACATTAAAATAATAAAATATTAATGCCATTACTACCAGAGAGATAAAATGGGAATATAGAATGTTCGTAGTTTAGCCAAATGCATATATAGGAACATAAAAATAGCACAGCATGCACCAAAATAGGGGAAAAGAGCAACATACCACATGTCAAAATAAATAGGGGGAAAAAGCAACAAATTAAAAAAACTCAAGCGCAAAAATGACCTAAGTTTGGTGACTACGGCCATGAAAGATACAGGCATGGGACAAGGTATTAGCACAAAATAAATGCACCCAGTCTTTACGGAATTGGTCAGGTTGTGTTAGGTCAGCATGGCATTTTCCAGTGTCTTAATTTGAGGAATACTGGTTCTATGAGATACTCCATTAAAAAAAAGTTCTGGGGCACCTGGATAGCTCAGTTGGTTAAGCGTCCGACATTGGCTCAGGTCATGATCTCGCGGTTTGTAAGTTTGAGCCCACATTGGGATCCTTGCTGTCAGCGTGGAGCCCACTTCGGATCCTCTGTCTCCCTCTCTCTCCCTCTCTCAAAAATAAACATTGGAAAAAAGTTCTATGGTCAAATACATTTGAGAAATAATGCCAACCCTATTTCTCCCTTGGAGTTTTATAATTCATGCAAGCAAATTAAAAGCGCTGAGAAGTCCTACAGGAAAGAAATGTTTATCTTCATTTTATACCTAGAGCTCACCATTATAAGGGCAAATAAAAATGAAAAATGAGAAGTTTAATTCTGTTGAAAATTAGCAAAGAGACGCTCCCCCATCCTTTTTTTTTTTTTTTTTTTTTTAAGAGTATTTACTTTAGAAGAGAAACTTAACCGAAGACCATGGGGGAAGGGAAGGGGAAAAATAGTTTCAAACAGAGAGAGAGGTAAACCACAAGAGACTCTTAAATACAGAGAACAAAGTAAGGGTTGATGGGCAGGGGAGAGGGGAAAATGGGTGATGGGCATTGAGGAGGGCACTTGTTGGGATGAGCACTGGGTATTGTATGTAGGGGATGAATCACAGGAATCTACCCTTTTTACCAAGAGCACACTGTATACACTGTATGTTAGCCAACTTGATAATAAATTATATTAAAAAAAGAGAGAATTTATAATTATAAATACTTTCTTTTCTCTTTAAAATGTTTATAAATCCTCTTGAAAACTAGATGGGACTTCTATCAGCATTATGACCCAGGGCTGGGAGCCATCTTTTTGAAAAGCAAAGTTGAAATAAAAAAGCCCCCCTATCTCCCAGCTTTTGTGGGAGGGTAGAACCTTTAACTTCAGTGGGTGACTTGCTCCAGTTTCTCGAATTTGCAAAGCTACCTTCGGTCATAAGACACGAGGTATGTTTTTCCCATGGATGAAGCCACGACTCAGATGGTCACCCCAATTGCTAACGTGAGGATAAACCCTACGTGAAAAATGGTGCTGTCGAGTCCTCCGATTTGAGGACTACTTATCACTTATCTCGAAAACGTGTATGTAAGAGGTTGCATCTTCTTGTCTACATAAGGGGGTACGATTCCTCTCTGTCTTTGCAATCTCTCAGTGGATCGCCCACGATGCACATCACAGTTTGGTTTAATGTTTACTCAGAAACAAACGTGTTTTCTTCTCCCACTCCCCTTGCGGAGAGGATTTCTGGGTTGAAATAAATTTTAATGAATTTTCTTCAACACCATACATATCTGAATTATCACTGCCTCCTCCCCTCCCCTCCCCCCACACCTTTTATGAACACCAATTACAACTGGACACATTTTGGGAAACTTTGGTTGATGATATTACATTTAAGTTTTTATAAAATGACTCAAAGTATCTCAAGATTCCAATTACCTTAAGAATGAGAATTAAGATGGGACACCTGGGTGGCTCAGTCAGTTAAGTGTTCTACTTTGGCTCAGGTCATGATCTCATGGCTCGTGAGTTCGAGCCCCATGTTGGGCTCTGTACTGACATCTCAGAGCCTGGACCCTGCTTCAGATTCTTTCTGCATCTCTCTGCCCATACTCTGCTCATACTCTGTCTCTCTCTCTCATGTATAAACAAACATTAAAAAAAAAAGAACAGAGAATTAAGAACATTTGTCTGAAAAAGAGACAACTTAAGTTTCTTTAGGTACCCCAAACAGCCTTTCTTCACTGGGCATTTTCATCTGAACCACAGAAACACAAAACAATGATTTCTCAATTCTTTCAAGATGCTACGTAGCCAGTACCATTCTAGATATGCAGGAGAGAATTTATTTACACACAAGGGATCTTTGAGGCTCGAAGGCTTACTTCTCTTGTGAAACTCTAGTTGAGAAAGGCTGGCTCATCTTCACCTCCTCTAAGAGCAGAGCAGTTTACATGCTGATGACTCTTTCTCCAAGCTTTAGATCCATAAAGGTCATTCTGGACTGGACGTTTCTACTCAGAGTCCAATAAACATCTCAACTCAGTATGGCCAGTACTAAATTGCATCTTTTTTTTAAAAAGTTTATTTATTTATTTTGAGAGAGAGAAAGAGAGAGGGAGAGACAGGGAGAGAGAGAGAGCGAGAGGGAAAGAGCAGGGGAGGGGCAGAGAGAGAGGGAGAGAAAGAATCCCAAGCAGGCTCCGCACTGTCACCGCAGAGCTGGACGCAGGGCCCAAACCCACAAACTGTGAGATCACGATCTGAGCCAAAGTCAAGAGTTGGACGCTTAACCGACTGTGTCACCTAGGCACCCCCTAAATTGTATCTGTCATCCTAACCCTGCTCCTCAAAATAGCTCCTCTGTCTCAGTTGATGGCAACTTCATTCTTCCTGTAGTCAGGTGGAAAAAACCTTGGAGTCATCTTTGAGCCCTCTCTTCCATTTAAGCTAAGGGAATCTTGTTGGTTCCACCTTCTAAATATGCCTAGAACTGGCCACCCCTCACTGTCTCTACTGCATCACTTAGGAGTGAGAAACAATCATCTCTTGCCTGGTTATTCCAACAGCCTTTTACTAGACTCTCTGTTTTTACCGCTGGCATTTTCGCTGTCCAGTTATTTTCAGCATGTCACACAGACTGATATTTTTAACAGTTATCTCTCTGAACTCATCCAGGCACTTTCTTCCTTACCATTCAAACATGCTGAGTACCTCCCACCTGAAAGTCTCTGCAATGACTGTTCCCTTTCCTGCATAGCCACATTCCTCACTTTCTTCAAGTCTTTATTCAATGAATCTACCTTGACCACCCCACTTAAAATTGCAATCCATTCCCCAATTCATGGTTGCTCCTGATCCCCCATATCCTGTGGTTTCTCAGCCCACCCCCGCCCCCCACCCATAGTACTTATTTCCTTCTAATATACTAGGCAATTTCCTTCTCCTTTATGATTATTGATATTTTCTGACTCTCCCCTCCCAGCTCTCATATAGAAGTACCACAGGTAGGCGTCTTTGTATCCCAAGTGCCTCCAAAATTCCTGGCACATAGGAGGTAGTCAGTGAGTATCTGAACAAATTAAAAAAAAATGGAGTTTGAAGCCAGCAGTAGATGAGATTAAGATTGGATGCACAGAATAAAAGAAATCTCAATAGGCTGGTTGTCAGGTTCATTTATAGGTTAATGAACAAAATCACAAAATCATCTCCTAGGAAATCATACGTCTAGAGTACCTTTCTAAACAGTCTAGCACAATGAGGGGAAGCTGGCCTGGAGGCAGGGTAACGAAGCTGACTTCGGTGGATTCAGACAGCTCCACGATTTTATAAATTATTTTAGGGAAGGGAAGGGAAGGGAAGGAAAAAACTTGAGGGCTATGCTTTTCTTTCAAAGTCAATCTGAGAGTACATCTACTGACTAGGAGCTTATTAACTCTCCCTAAATGAAAACCAGGGTCATAAATCCCTGACAAAATGGTATTGCAAATAATTTAAATTTTGGCATTACCTTCTAGGCTCACAGGTGATAACTTCAATTTCTTAACCAAAAACAGAAGGAAGAGTTGAGTTATGAAGGTGAGGTATGCTCAGTTCTCTCATTTTAGAATCAAAACCAATGGTTGGTAGATTAATTGGCAAAAAATGGCTAAGGTGGGAATTTGACAATAAATACACACATTATACATTTAATTTCAACTTTTTTTTTTTAATTTTTTTTTTAACGTTTATTTATTTTTGAGACAGAGAGAGACAGAGCATGAACGGGGGAGGGGCAGAGAGAGAGGGAGACACAGAATCGGAAACAGGCTCCAGGCTCTGAGCCATCAGCCCAGAGCCCGACGCGGGGCTCGAACTCACCGACCGCGAGATTGTGACCTGAGCTGAGGTCGGACGCTTAACCGACTGCGCCACCCAGGCGCCCCTAATTTCAACTTAAAACACATAAATCATCTTTTGAAGGAGAAGAAAGGCCCGATGGGTCTGATGATTGGTGTTCCTTATTTTCTTCCTTGCTGGTCACAAGCCAGGTTTCGTCTACAAATTCATTTCATTTCTTTAAAGTAAAACCTTAAAGATGCTTGTGAGAAATTCTGAGTAGAGTTTTTATACTATAATTTGTATTTACACAACTGGTATTTAAAAAGTGATTCTGAAAAAAATAAAAAGTGATTCTGTAAGTATGTTCTGAAGTAATTTCTTGGGTAATTTTTTACTCTAGGAATTGATACATTTTATTTTTAATCTTTTTAGATTTTTAATGTTTTCATCAGTCTTTTGGAGTTGTATTGTCCATGCCCACTTTGATAGAATTTTCTGCAGCTTATCTTTATTGAATCTTTCCAAAGAGTTGAACTAAGTTTTAGTTCAACTAGAAATTACTTTTGAATATCACATGTGTATTTCTAAGATTACTAAATACTCAATTAAAGTACATATCTACACAGAATACTATTAGCACAAACAGTTTGGGGGCAAACAATACCAATTAATGATAAGTACACAGCACAAATGGTGGAAACAAAAATGCAAAGAGAGAGAGTACCTCACTGGCCACAGGTACTCTGAATGCCTGAGTCACATAGGGCATTTTGTGCAGGGCATGGTGAGCAGTGGTGTTTGGGTTTTGCAAACAATCATCAATTCTCTAACTCTCTGACACCAGGTAGGTTTCCTACAATTCAATTCAATTTTGACATTAACTACCCAGAATTAGCACTGACTACCCGCCCCGCCCCCTACCCTCCACCCCGCCCCCGGCCACAAGTTAAGGGCTCAGTCCCACAAGACTACCTTCACTTCAGATGCTAGTCTTGAGTCCTGGGTCCCCAGGCTACCCACATTTCTAAATGACTCCTTAACAAATTCAAGAGTCCCTCCCCCCCCCCCGCCCCCCCACTACCCCCAGGTTCAATATTCACCACAATGACTCATAGAACTTGAAAGACTTATGAGTTCAGAAGACTCCATGCAGTCTCCTCCCAGTACATCATTGTGTCCCCAACCCAGAAGCTCTCTTAGCTTCATTGTTTCAGAGTTTTTAACTGAAATTTCATACAAAGGCATACTTAATTTAAATCACTGGTCGCTGGTAACTGAACTCAGTCTCCAGCCCCTCTCGCTTCCCTGGACACTGGGTGATGGGGCTGAAAGCTCTAACCATCGAATCACATGGTTCGTTCTTCTAGTCCTCTGTTCCCCCGCGAGTCATTATTAGCAGACAGTGAGACGCTCCTATCACTTCAGAAAATTCCAACAGTTTTAAGAGCTTTGTTCCAGAATGGCAGGGAGGGGGAACAAAGACTAAATATATTTTTTTATTGTATTACACAAATGATTTTGGCATTGTGGTGAGCATGTATGTTTATCTGCTTTCCCTTCGGACGCATACTCTTTGAGGGCAATCTCTTATGTCTGTTTTTCTTTTCTCCCCCCACCTAATACACAAAGCAGATACTCAAAAATTTTTAATAAAGGAGCAAGCAACTGCCTGAATAAAGCAAGCAAACTGCCCTTTAGTAGTCTATGTGATGCTCAGTAATAAAAATATGATAGAACTAGGCATTTCAGCAGAAACGCAACTATCATATAAATTGTAATAAGTCAAATGATAAAATTCTTATTAACCAAATATTGGGATGCAGAAACCCTCATATTGAGCCCCAGACTGGCCATCTACTCAGTGTATATGATTGGGCAAGTCACATAAGCACTCTAGGTCCGAATGTTCTCAACTATAACACACAGGAGAAACAATACCCTCTCTAAACACACGGTAATATTGTGAGGGTTAAATAAGCTTATGGACAAAAGTGCTTGTAACTTTAAAACATTAGTCAAAGAAAACAAATTAAGATGTTATTAAACATACGACATTAATAAACATAGAAGACTGACTTCTGAATAGCACAAGAATATTAATGAAAAAACATAGAAAAAAAAAACATTAGTTATAAAATTTACTTAATCCTGAAAGAGGCTGAGAATTCCGGAGTTGCATACACAGTTCAACTAACCTCCCAACTCATAAAGTTTGAGGAGGTTGTGGCATAGGAGAAGAAGGGACATTGTGAAGTATATTAAAAATGATCTCACCTTCAGTGCACTTTGGGTCTGATGCTCTTATCAATGGGAAATTTTCCTGCATAAAGGCTGGAGGGTACAGTATATCATCACCTTCAACTCTTTCTAATAAGGTTATTTATTGCTATTCAATTCACATTTCCCTCAGGTTTTGGCAAGATTATAGAATTTATTCCCCTACATAGTAGCCGGCCAAGTAAATCACGTTTCATACTTCCATTGTCATGCATTTTTCTTACCCAGCACTGGTGGCTTATATATTTTTCTTTTTGTTCCTCAGAGTATCTTAAAATTTAGCTGTGCAAGCTTCTCTTTTATAATTCTGCAATTTACTAGTATTGTTCCTTCCTAATATTTTCTTAATAAAAAGTGTTGAAAAAAACCCCACAAAACTACGCAGGTAGTTTTCGACAACAAAACCAGAGACAAGGTGATAAATAGTATAGAGGAAACACTTTCCCTTGTAGACAAAAGGTACCAGTTGATATTAAAACAAAAATAACATGTCTGCCACAGGGTCTCAAAACACTTCATTAGAAATACACGAGCACAAAGAGCTGCATTAGAGCAGGCTAGTGGGCTCCCTTAAGGACAGTGGTAGTGGGGCGCCTGGGTGGCTCAGTCGGTTAAGCGGCCGACTTCGGCTCAGGTCATGATCTCGCGGTCCGTGAGTTCGAGCCCCGCGTTCAGGCTCTGTGCTGACGGCTTGGAGCCTGTTTCGGATTCTGTGTCTCCCTCTCTCTGACCCTCCCCCGTTCATGCTCTGTCTCTCTCTGTCTCAAAAATAAATAAACGTTACAAAAAAAAAAAATTAAAAAGGACAGTGGTAGTGAAGGTAACTCACTCCCCCTGCCTGATGCCAACCATTCTGAGTAAGAAGTCCAAGCTCCTGACACCTGCTCAGCTCATGCTGCACTATATCACTCAGAGGCTCCCAATTCTTTGTTTAAACAACTCTGGTAGGCAGCCCTTTTGGAAGGAAAAAAGACCCCATCACTCATTGAGGTCACCTGTTTCCACTTTACAATGGACAAGGCACTCTTGGTGATAATAATACTATACTGCACCATATTATATGATACTATTATACTATATTGTACTGGTCTATATCAGTATAATTATACTATAGTAAATTATATTATCAGTATAGTATACTATTATTATATAGTTTTCCATTCTATACCATATATGCTGTGTTGTACAATACTACACTAGGTAGCTTTTGAAGAGGAGTTTGGGCAAATATCCACTTTAGCAGTAGGTTGCAGGGAATAACCCATCTTTGCACTGCAGCATATAGCATGTCCTAAGGTATAGTTACTATAAGTAATAGGCCAAAAATACTATTCGTAAAAGTAGGGATTACCAAACGCTTCAGAGTTAACTAAATACCTAATAGTGAACAAAGAGATAATGGTGACTGAAAAGCTACCAGTAATGTTTAACAAGGAATAGCAGCCATTGAAAACCTGACCAACTCAGAACTACATTGTCGAGGCACTGATGACACGTTCTTTCTGAAAACTAAGGAAACTCCGATGTTGTACGTGCATTTGCAGGAAGCCTCTGAGCGCTGGCCAGGGCTCAGGTTCTTGGTCAATTGATAAATTCAGATGATCATCAAATTTAGGTTAGGAGTGCCAGGCTTAAAAAAAAATCTATGAATAACTCACTATTAGTAACTAACCCCCAACCTGCTTTTCAACAGGGGCATTACCCTGGTTAGGGTTGAAGATCTTCTCATTGTGGGTGTTGGTTACTTTCCTAGACATTATCCCTTGCTCCTCAAGACTAAATGCCAATGGCATCATTCAGTCTTTGTGACTATCAAAAAGACCGAGGCCAGATGCTTCTTGGTGGAGGGAGGATGGCACTGAGAATCATACTGCTCGGAAGAACTAAAGAAAGTTATCAGTGCAAGGGCCCAGCCTGTGTCCCACCAAGAGAACCCATCCTCTCATTGCCTAGGTGACTGCAAATCTGACCAGTCCACGTTCTTTCATGTTTATTTATTTTGAGACAGAGCATGAGCAGGGGCGGGGCAGAGAAAGACGGGGAGAGACAGAATCCCCAGCAGGCCCCGCACTGTCAGCGCAGAACCTGATGCTGGGCTTGAACTCACACACTGTGAGATCATGACCTGAGCCGAGATCAAGAGTTGGACGCTCAACCGACTGAGCCACCCAGGTACCCTGACCAGGCCACACTTTAAGACAAGCTATAGTTATGTTTCTTTTTGAAAAATGTTTTTAAATGTTTATTTTGTTTGTTTGTTTGTTTGTTTATTTATTATGAGAGTGGGGGTGGGAAGAGCGGCAGAGAGAGAGAGGGAGAGAGAGAATCCCAAGCAGGTTCCATGTCAGCACAGAGCCCGAAGTGAGGCTCGATTTCATGAACCATGAGATCATGACCTGAGCTGAAATCAAGAGTCCGACGTTAAACCAACTGAGCTACCTAGGCGCCCCACTAGACGTATGTTTCTTAGATCTGCCCTGTAGGAAATAAATAGAGTGGCCCCCTTTACTTATTCAGTGATCCTAGGTAAGCTTTTTTTTTTTTTTAACTTCTCTGAGATTTAGCTTTTTCAATTTTGAGAAGGGGATAATAATGCCCGTTTCAGCTACTTTATAAGATTTTATGCAAAGTGCTCTGTAAATTGTAAATCATGATGCAAAGAGATACCATTAATTTTATCAGTTTTTAAAGATCCGAGATTGCCTTGAATTACAATATGTTCAATTCTCATATATGGTGGTTATAGAACTACACGAAGCTCAATAAATATTCCTGGGCAATGAATACATTGGATCTAGCTAAAGGCAAACAGGGAGAATAGGGTTAAAACCCACAAAAGAGCACAGCAATGAGCCCAGTTACAGTACATTGGAATTGTGGGTGGGGGATCATGCGGGCTGTACCCATTTTCAGAATCACTTCATTGTCGCCAAATTGAAATGTGTATAAGGCTCTTTCTTCCATTCTGTATTTTCGGTGAAACCATATATTCTCTGCAGTTGATTCAATTCAGTTAAGCAACGTTTTATTAAACATATGCTAAATTTGGGCACTGTTTTGCTTTGAGAATTATTAATTATATACTTTAAATCTTTAAAAAGATATTCATTCGTAGTTCTTTTTTTTTTAACATGGAAGGGAAAAAACCTTGTCTATCTTCTCTTTCATAACTTTCTTTTTAAAAATATGTTCCCTGTGTATAATTCTCAAGCGTTTAATTATTCTGACCCAATTTTCTCCTTTTTTATGTTTCCTCTTCCTACATTTTCTCTTCCTGTATACTCTCAGCTTTTCTACTGAGTATTGTCTTTCTTTTTACCAACTCACTAAATGGTCCTAGAATAAACAATTTGGTATTCAAATTCTGGGTACTCACTGTAATTAAAAAGCTGCTTAAGCAGAAGATGAAAAGTACTTGTTCCTGTTCCAATTTTTATTTTGAAATCCTTTATGCTAGGAATTGGTGTGCAAGTTTGAATTTAAGTTGGTTAGAAATATCCATGGAAGGATATAACTTCAAATACTGATTGATTGGGCATCAGGAGGGAAAAAGTGAAAGAAAGGGAAGAAGTGGGAGAAGGAAGGGATGAAGAGAAAATAGGAACAAAGATGATTAATTGTGTGTTTTGGCGAGCAGTGGCGTAAAGGTCACAATTACCTCCTTTCAAGGCAATTCTCAAGTAATAGCATAACTTACTTTCAACTTATCTTTAAAATCCATGGAACCTATCATTCGAACAGAATTTTGACATCGTGCCCAGGTTGTTCATGGTCTCTGGTTTTTCTGTCAAGGACCAAGGTGGCAAAATTGATACATCATCCGTGGCAAAAATGTCAAGATGGGATTGTGAAGAGACCAGATGGAGCCAAATGGAAAGGTTGCTAAAACGCGTAGATAAAATATTCATTACTAGTAGTAATTACAAACTGGAGTTAGGAAATAAAAGTTCCATGTGAGCAGAAGTGATTTTGTAGCCCCACTCATCTGTGTGCCCCTCTAGGTATACCCCACATTTTCACTGCATAATTTGAAAGCAAAAGCCTATCGTAGTCTTGGACCTTCAATTAAATGAACAACAACAAAATGCATAAAAAAAAATCTGTGATCACAATTCATGTCGTAAGGGATGTTAGCTTATTTTAGCCTCTTAGCAGCTGCTTTTATCGCTGAGAAAATGATGGACAAGAAAAACTATTAGCACCTTCTCCAGCTTAAGCAGTGGCAACGCGAACACCAACTACGATGACCAGAAGTGGCTTAGGGGCTGCGTTCAATGGCTTAGTGTAGAAAAACTGATGTTTCCTTACATTTCCAGAAGGTAAATGGACCCTCTGGTGTATTCCTAAGAAGATGAACCATGCTCCATTAAGGCTTGCCCCATTTCTCAGATCTAGGTGTAGAAGGTACAAAAAACTGTGGCCCTTCAGAGAGACCAGGAGCCAAGATCACACAGGCCAGGCACATTTAGGAAGAGCTCCCTCGGCACTGGTGGCATGTCGATGGGCTTTTGCCAGATCAGGGACAACTTGCCGCCTGTGGGCGTCTCGGCCGGCCGTAATGAGTCTACAATTTGCACATAAATTGAGACGCGGTTTACATACTTGTGTCAGCTACTCTTTTCCCCTTGTTCTGTCCTGTGCTTCTCCTCCGTGCTCCCCATGGCGGCCTGCCAATATTGAAGGCGGTTTTCAGTCCTCCGCTATATTTCACTATATCTTATTTTCTCTCAGTCAAACATTCTCATCCCTGCAGGGTGCTCCTTATTAGCCTTTTACAGTTGTAGGTGCCCTACTCCCAACACATATTGTCTCTGGTCCGGTTAGACTACACCTCTCACAGTATCCTGCGATATGGCCTCAGCATGGCTGTGGGGATGCTCAATCTACAGCAGGAGAAACCGTCATCCTCTCTGCTCTGGAAATGTTCTTCCTACAAATTGAATCTAAGGTCCTCTCAGATCCTTGGGGCAGTGACATCATCTCACTAACTCATACTGTTAATAATTGAATGAATGCTAGAATCTTTAATGTGTGGTTCTTCCAGGTTCTTCCCAATGCACTTTTTTTTTTTCCTTTTGACTGGAGGATGCAACTTTTCATTTATTCTCATTTCATTTTATTGCCCCAGATTTGGCTCAGCGCTGTAGCCAATGCAGATCTAAGTCTTGATGCTAGCTTCCACGGTATGTGGTATTCCTCGGATTTTCATACCATCTGCAGATTTGATTTCCAGGATGTCACTGGTTTCTAAGACCAGTTGTAGAAGCAACCTTCACTATAATAAAATTACAGATACCATTTTACGAACATTTTATATGATGCCCATCTAAGTAAGCTTCCTTTCTATTAACTTCTGGAATTTTTTATGAGTCTCATGAATATATTTCTTAATATTATGCCACATTCCGTGAAAATAGAGACTTCATTTTCCAAGACAAGTGTTTAACTTTATATATGTCAGGAGGAAACGTGTTAAAAACTAGCTTCATTTCTGGATTACACAGAAGGACCAAAAAGCTATTTCCATTTATGACACTGTAGTGGCACAGAAAATACTTGGCACAACAGGCCAAGCCAGAAGAATCAAATAGAATCCAAAATAGACTCGGAGTGCTCAGAGGCTTTGGGATTGTTGAAAGATCATGTAAGGTGATTGCTAATGTCTAAAACATAATGAATGGGAGGAAAAAGCACCCTCACGTGACATGTGCATAGGTTATATCCCCTGCACTGTTTTGCATCCTTAAGGGAAATACGTTAGAGAGACATACGGTCATGCTCGGGAGTGACTTGATGTGAGAACAGGCACCCGGAATTCTGTATTTCAGGCATGGCTGTGGGTATGGTCTGTAACTGCCTCTCACTGATCCCAGATCACACAGGTCTGTGTTGATGGAGGTTCAGCTTGCTAACAGGTGAGCTGTTTGCTTACCTGGGACTCTGTACGAGTTAGACAGTTAGTAGGACTCTTGCCTCCAGGAACCACAGAGGTGATTTCAATGAGAGCAGGCCCGGCCTTCTGCAAAGTTGTGGTCACGGTCAGGGTGGATATTCCAAACCCCTACTGGCTCTTCCCTGTGGGGAGTCCTGGCATTGGGTTAGGATGTGCGGGGGTACGTGGTGATGTTGATGTTTTAGGGCTCTTTTCCCATTTATTGTACCAGAGCAATGAGCACTCCTCTCATCTACCACTCCTCCTCTTGAACCCTACAATCACAACACCAATATCTAAACGCTGTAAGTCCTGGTGGGAAAAACAAAAGCGGTGGTGGCACTTTAGGGTTTCCTATTAACAAGTATATTAACTGGATCAAAAATGCTTCCAAACGTAGTTTCCAATATGATTCAACATTTCAGTAGACTTCTGATTTAGACATGTTTACTTTTGCAATTCCATCAAAGAACTCTCACTCAATTTTCTCTCTATCTAAGCACTTAAGCAACAGTCGTTAACTCTAAATACATTGCCTTGTGTTTTAACTCCCTTCACTTGCCCACCGCAGTGGGTCGTAGAGCCTTCACGTTAGTTGTTATGCCCTCTTTGCTCTTCTCCCAGGCATTTGTCTTCTGGCCTGCAGGTTCAGGCTCTCTTGGCAGCTTCCTCCCTTTCCTTTGCAACATTCCAACCTAGAACATTTCCTCTATACACTTGTCCCCAGATATCCCAATATAAGACACGGTTCCAGTTGTAAAGTACTTACAGTCTCTGGGGAACAAGCTGACACATGCCCAGGGCTACTTTGTGGCATGGGAGAGGCAGGTCAATGCCAGTGCTTGGCATTCAAAATCTTTCCCAATTTTACCTCTGACGACCTCCCAATCCCTCTCTGCCCCCCACTTCACATGTGATGAACTCAAGCAAATCAATTTCCTTGCTAATCTTCCATGTTCTATTCACCTTCTTGCCTCTTTCTTTGCCTGTAACTATATCCCAAGCCTTCCACGTGGGCTATAATGCTTTCATTGTATATTGTTTTTTTTTTTTTTCTTTCCCAGAAGAGCCCTCTCTTTTCCTGTTTTCATGCCTTGACCCATCCTGTTCTCTCCCTGGAAATAGCCTTTTCCTATCCTTGGATGTCCAGGTGCCCCTTCACGATCTTTTTATCTCATGTATGCATTTGCACCTTCCCTATAGGATGTATCAATTTTTAAACTTTTAATTTGAAATGAATCTAGGCTTATAGAAAAGTTGCAGCGAGTTCCCATTATATCCTTCAATCAGATTCGCCTAACATTAATATCTCACGTAACCACACTGGCAAAAGGAAGGAATTAGTCCTGGTACGATACTTAAAATTAAACTCTAGAGTTTATTTGGATGCCACCAGTTTTTCCAGTGATGTACTTTTTCTAGTCCGGAATCCAATTCGGGATCCCACACTGCATTGAGTTGTCATATGTCCTTAGCTTCCTCCAAACTGTGACTGTTCCTCAGCCTGTCTTTCTCCTTCATGACCTTGACAATTTTTTACCATATAATAACATTACATTTGTACATGGGTATTTCCTCACTCGGACATAAGTTTTGTCAGTGGGACATGTTTTTATTCCCAGTAGCACGTGATAAGAACTCAATGATCACTACTTACCTGTATGTCAGAAACAATTAGAATAGTAACAACGTCTTTATTATCTACTTAGTGAACGGTCTGCCATGGCAACTTTAAGTTATTAGAAGGGCAAGACTGCAAAATTATAAGACACAAAGCTCTCTTTGCGGACACTGTATCCGAGCCCATTTTCTCCATGCCCCGAAGAGCAGAAATCACTGGCGCTAATCAGGGCACGCGGCTACTTGGTGGCCGGCAGGAAGGGCAGACACAGCCTCGGTCTCAGCATCTAGCTGTTGTCGGATCTCACTAAAAATAGACTTCATCTGTCCTGTGCCCTGTGCACAGATCGCTGAGCGAAAGTAATTACTCCCTACCTCTCTTAACACCAGGGTTTCTGTCTTGTAGTTTTCTGTTAAGAAACTCAGGACAGAGAAATCCAATCTTCTTGCCTGGAACCCTGAATCCCAGTTGGCTCCTTTTCTGGTTCTCCCTACAAGTGACTGATGGTATGTTCTGACGCTTCATAGTATGATACCAGACTCGCCTACTCTTTGGTATCTCCAGTTGCCTGGATTTCCCCAATGCTATAACCTATCTGGCTCTGTTGAAACAGCTGCTCCATGAAACCAGGACAAGGCTCAGCTGATAGACCCATGTTTTTGTTTTTTTTGTTTTTGTTTTTTGCTATCCTACCCTTTGGTTGTTCTCCTTGGCCCGAGCAATAGGCGCTTTTTCTCCTTTCCCACCAGCTCTTCCCGCAAAGTCCTAGCATAGTTTTAGAATTGTGCCCGTTCCCCTTCTGGCTCAGACGTGCTTGGTTATTTCACTTTGTCACTAATCTCAAATTATTACGGTATCTGCCTAAATCCGTAGTTTCTCACTACTATCGTGAAGACTGAATCTGTGCTTCCCCCTCCTGCTGAAATTGTTAGCTTTGGCCTGCTAAAGAGTCCACTCGTTTCCTGGGGCCACAGAAGCTTTGCTTTGATTTGAAGGGATTCTAATGACTGACATTCTCTAATTTCAGTTCTCTGCGTTCGCTTCAGATCTTTCCCAAAGATTCAGAAATAGCATCTGACAGGTTCAAGAGAAATTGAACTGATATCTGTTGGGTTTTAACTGGCGCATTGCTGCATAATTTTTCATTTTCTTTGGAAGGTCTTTCCCACAAAGGGAAAACATGCCTGCTAGGGTCCCACGGAGGTGTTTTGACATTAGGCTTAATAAAGCATGAAGAACTCATTAATAAATAATCTTCTGCCAGGTTAGCAAATAAAGCTGAATGCACTGGCTAGACCCTGGAGTAAATGAAATCATGCATGCAGCCATGCAAGCGACTTGTTAACTTGCAGTGGTCTCTTCACAACGTCTGGCAAAGCGCGATGCAATGATGCACAAATAAAACCAGCATATTATAAACGCATGCACCTTCAGTTAGGATGCAGACTGTCAATTTTGTTTCACACTCTGCAGGTCCAAAACAGTAAACAAACCTTCAGTGATGCAGATCAGGAGACATTCCACCGATATGTTTAATCTTTGCTAAAAGGAAGATTCCACTCATCAGCATGTCTACATAATAGTAGCCACAGGTATATCCTGTCGTCTCACATCCTTTGTCTCATTATCTACAAATAGATAGGGAACTAGAGAGCGAGCTAATGGGTGCAGGCGAGCCAGTCTGTTCAGCCACAATGGTTATTGATGGACTCTTTAGTCTGACCCAGAAAATCTTCACGAGCGCCCAGAAACAGAAAAGAATCATCATCCTCCCTTGAAAAACGAAAGAGAAAGTGCAGTGCTCCTAAAGAACTCTTTCCTGGATTCAGAGAACGTCATGTTTTTAGCTGAGAGAGATTCCAGAGTCACTGGAAGGTCTGGGAGCCGGGGCGAGTGCAAGGGAAGCTTTGCTACCTCAGGCAGTTGCATTTTCTCTTTGGGGTCTCTGGTTGCCAAAGGCAGCTGCTGCGTCCCGAAGCTTTTCTCGTGATTAAAAGCTGATGGACAGCTGTCAAGTGTCAGTTAAGCATGACTCCCTCCAGCTGCTCCCCAATCTGGAGGGACAGAGTGTCCTGCCCCACGCTATTCTGACTGAACACACTCACCACTCACTGAGGGGTTTAGCTGGAAAGCCAACCACCGCACCACAAAATGCAAACATTTCCAGGCACTGTTTTGATGAAACAACTTGTTGGGTGGGTTCGATTTCAACTCAAAGGGCTTGCCAACTGTGCCCATATGCACAGATTTACACATCTTGCCAGACCTTTTATGTGGTTATGATGACAAAGCCATTAAGGTGTCATTTAAATTCTGTTCCAAAGCTGCAGATTTAAAGCAACCACTATCCTGAGGACAAAAATACTCTATTAGACAATCTTACTTGAATCTTTTCACAATTCCTATATGGTTATATACATACGTACATAGTGTATACATGGTTGTAATTATACAGTTACATAAAGTTATGTATTTATAGTTTCTTCATTTCCACGTTAATGGAAACAATGGAAATGAAGGAACAGTCAGGGTTCAAAGCGTTGCATGACAAGATTGCATTTTTGAGAAGAGAGAAGCCATGTGGAATAGTAGAAATGTGAGTGGTTTATATCTATTGAGCCCACAAAGTACTTTACGTGACTCATCTCCTTTAATCTCAACAGTCCTCTGATGTTGGCAACATTATCATCTGCATTTTACATATGAGGAAATTGAGACTTAGCAAGTTGAAGGTGTCCAAGGTCACACAGATAGTAAGTAGCAGAACTGGGGATTTGAATTTAGGCAATCTGACTCCAGAGGTCACGTTCTTAATTGCTATTCTTTAACACCTTGTTTAGTATCAGCAAATCCATTCACGGATGGCCCTATCACTAACCAGGACAAAATGGGACTCCCCCCACGTTTCCCATTAAAATGAGATGGTTTTCTATGCCAAGGTTAAACAAAACAAAAAAGCATATTTTCATTTTGTTATCTGAATAACTAAACAGTTCTAGTTTCAGTGACAAATGTCCTTGACATTTACTCAAATATGTATTGGTTTGAATAATTTTCTTTAGAAAATAAATAATACTCAAAACCTCAGTGTTTAAAATTTTGATTCCTTTGGAAAGGAGGAAACTTGGTTGAAAGATACGGAGCCTTTCAATAGGTATGAAGGTTTGAAAGAATAATGCCATTTCCTGATGAGCTGGGAGTGAGCTGGAATCCACACAGACCATGCCAACGAAGCAGGGAATGGGATGCCTTGATCTGGCTTAGGGTGTGATGGTATTATGTGATTCCTGTTAAGAATCAACTACTGAACTTTCTTAAAAAAATTTTTTTCGGGGCGCCTGGGTGGCGCAGTCGGTTCAGCGTCCGACTTCAGCCAGGTCACGATCTCACGGTCCGTGAGTTCGAGCCCCGCTCAGGCTCTGGGCTGACGGCTCGGAGCCTGGAGCCTGTTTCCGATTCTGTGTCTCCCTCTCTCTCTGCCCCTCCCCCGTTCATGCTCTGTCTCTCTCTGTCCCAAAAATAAATAAAAAACGTTGAAAAAAAATTTAAAAAAAATTTTTTTTAATGTTTATTTATTTTTGAGAGAGAGAGAGAGAAAGAGAGTGTGTGAGTGGGGAGGGGCAGAGAGAGAGGGAGACACTGAGTCTGAAGTAGGCTCCAGCCTCTGAGCTGTCTGTACAGAGCCCGACACGGGGCTCAAACCCACAAACCGTGAGATCATGACCTGAGCTGAAGTTGGACGCTGAACCGACTGAGCCACCCAGGCGCCTCATGACTTTCTTATGTTGCGTCCAAATTATTAGGAAATGCACATGAGTACCACTTTTGGATTAAGCTTTTCTAGGTATTTCATTTATTTACATATAAAATACAGAAAGAGAATTTATAATGTCCATGTCAATCCATATAGAATTGCTATTATTATTAACTCTGTGTAACCTGACTTCCTTCTTATGTCTCTGTGCCTTACTTCCCCAAATAGACTGAAAGCGCTTTGCGGGAAGAAATGGCATTTGCTATTTCTTTGTTACCCTTTTGAAACCAGTTCTACTTTCTACAATAAGTGATTTATTATGCAAGTCTGAGCTCTAGACAAAAATGTGTAAGTGCAAATGCTCATTCACAATAAATGTGGTGCCTCAAGGCACGATTTCTAGCTTATAAGTATTTGGATATTATATTACATGATATTGTCTGTCAAACCATACTTTCAATCACATTACTTTATTCTTACCAATTTACATAATGTGTGAAAAGACAATGAAAGGCAAAGGTATATTCAATTTTATTCAGCTCAAGTGGCAAACTAAGACACTCTGACCACCTAGATTTACATAAAAGGGAAGTCTGGCCCACTAATTCCCTTGGTTATCAGAGAGCAATTCACCTATGAAGTGATTAAAAATGGGGGAAAAATGTTCCTTTGGGAAAAGAATATGCAAAAAATGTGATGCCTTCTAAATCACATAAATATTCATGGAAGGGGGGAGAGGAAAAAAAGGGACAGAAATTTCCAAAGACATCACTAAGGGCTTCAGACAAAATGAATTCAATCAATCAAAAATAAGCATAAATCAGTTATTTTCAGTTTTCCTCCTCATTGGTAATCTGAAATATATTAGCCTTGTATTTTCTTAAACATCTGTTCTGTTATTGTTGAAAATAATAAACAATTAGCCTAAAATGCCTAATGTTAGAATGTTAATAATTAGCCATCACATTAATAAGAACCAGATGTAGTTTTAAATTATAATTTTCAATTAACTTTACTTACTACAGAAGACTTTAATTGAACTGTGTTTCGAATATTGGAATAGATAGAACGTCCAGTTTTTAGTGTCTTAGTCTTATTGGATTTACAAGTGCACAATAGCAAGTAAAAGTTGGTCAGACTGTACGGTGAACTTCATTCACTATCAGACAAAACCATCAAAACCTTGGTAAGTTCACAAGTACTCATTAAGTTGGCTGGACCCCAGGTATTTACAGCTGTTTTCCATAATCATCATCATCAATCATTTAGAGCCACATACCTAATGTTACACATACTTTTTAGTTCACTTAAGATTTAAATTATATTAGTTTAATAAATAATATGCCTGGAAATACATATGAAAATTCTCTTCTGTCAATGAGAAAGCCCAACTTTGTCCTTAGAAAGCCATGGTTATATCGTTCACTGCAAGCGAATTTAGAATCCATTTCTAAGCACAGAATGTACAACATTTTAAGCTGTATTGTAATGCTTAAACTAGAAGCTGTCTGAGGAAATTAATTGATACTGATTTAATTGTTTTTTTCTTTGGTTTTTTTTCTGGCATATAAAACTCCCTGGTCTTAGCAGTTTTTTACACTTTTCTTCTTGTGTTTTGAATATACTGCCTCTCTGCTCTATTAAATCTACTAAAATTATTTTCCAATGAGTTACATAATTTTCCCTTCTGAGGATTCAGAGAGCTCTCACAGGAGCCTGTATCATTCCCTAAGGACGCCAAGGGACCCAGGGCCCAGATGTTACTTAAGCTGCTTTCTAAACTCAGCATTTTACTATTTATAACTTTCTCCTTCCACAATTCCTTGAAAACTAATACAGTTGCATTTCATTTGTGCTGTATCTACTGATGAACGGGTAAGTTAATTTCATGGCTTCCTAAATAATTTCATTTACTTTTCAAAGAGAGAAATCTCAAAAGATCATTCTAAGTGTTTTTTGTTTTTTTTTTAAAGGTAATTCTGGTAGTGCTGAAGAGGTTATCAAATAAGCAAGACCATTCTGGGAGTGCAGACACACTCTTAAGATGACTTTGTGGAATTCAAAGGTATCAGTAAAACTCCTTGTTTTAAAAGAAACATTATTTTAATAATAAGCAATGGAAAAATCTCGGATAGAGGGATGTACCTGGAAACATACTCTACTGGGATTTTAAAGGATGTATTCCTGTCCCAGTGTTACCACTAACTGGCCTCCTAGAACTGCACATACCATTTAACCTGCACAAATTAAGTACCCTCTGTGGGACTCAGTTTTCACACCTGCAAAACACAAGCAGTTGGAAGACAATTTCTGGGATCACTTCCAGTTCCAGGAGGCTGTGATGCTATAGCATTGGTAGCACATGATGATCAACATGAAAATAATTCTTTTTTTTAATGCTTATTTATTTTGAAAGAGAGAAAGACACGGTGTGAGCAGGGGAGGGGCAGAGAAGGAGGGAGATACAGAATCCGAAGCAGGCCCCAGGCTCTGAGCTGTCAGCACAGAGCCTGACACTGGGCTTGAACTCACGAACCGAACCGTGAGATCATGAGCCCAACTGAAGTCGAATGCTTTACCGACTGAGCCACCCAGGTGCCCCATAAAGAGTTCTTAAAGTGGCATCACAATATGAATAAATTCAAAATGACTCTAGGTTGTTTAAAAAAAAAATTTAAACATTTATTTATTTTTGAGAGACAGAGCATGAGTGGGGGAGGGGCAGAGAAGGGGGGGAGCACAGAATCCAAAGCAGGCTCCAGGCTCTGAGCTGTGTGAGCACAGAGCCTGACGTGGGGCTTGAATTCACTGACCGCGAGCGAGATCATGACCTGAGCTGAAGTTGAAGGCTTAACTGACTGAGCCACGCAGGCGCCCCAGGTTTTTGTTTTTTTTTAATGCGTACTCAAATGTAGAGTTCAGTCCTCATTTTTCTGATAATCAAGAATCTTATCTCAAGGGTCCTAACTACTTTCAAAATCCAGATTAATTCTAAAAGTTAATATATTCTTATGGGATGTTTAGACCTTTTTGAACTAATTTGGCATCGCTTAACATCACTGACAAGGATTATGGCTATAGTCATGCCATAATTTAAAACTACTCCATAAATTATAAAGTCTCAGGACAAAGGAAAACATTTAAATTTAAGATCATTTTTTATTCTTCACGGTTTGACCCCCCTGGAAATTCCACAGTACTACTTGCAGAGCACTTGTTAATTAGATCACCTGTAATAAAACCAAGCAAAGAACTCTAAAGCTAAAACTTAGAAAACACATGAAGTTGATTGCTTTAATTTGGGTAAACTCTAAGGTAATTATCTCAAGCATGAATGTCAATGTATGGGAGCTTGTCATTAAAATAAGAACATTTGGAAATGTCATGTAATAATGATTCCACCCTCCAAGTCCAATCCACATATTCTCATTTTAAGACAGCCAGACTGGGAGTTCCTGGGTGGCTCAGTGGGTTAAGCATCTGACTTTGGCTCAGATCATGATCTCATGGTTTGTGAGTTCAAGCCCCACATGGGGTGAGCTCGAGCCCCCCTTTGGTAAAACATGAGCCCCACTCCACCTGGGGTGAGCCCTGCTTCTCTCTCCTTTGTCTCCATCTCTGCCCCCCACTCACTTGCGCCCCACCCGCCCCCTCCCTCTCAAAATGAAAGACAAGACAGCCAGACTGAACATGGAAAAGCATCTGCCAGAGGAGCGGGTCCTGGTACAACAGTATCAGATCAGCTCCTACTGCCCTGCATCCTATCACACTCTCCCTGCCTGTCTTACTTCGTTCTCTTTCTTTCATGCCTTTTTGTTGTCTATAGCATTATGTAATTCACTTACTTGTTATGATTAATTTTTATTGTCTGCATGTCCCCCCGCCAAATGGCCATGTTTTGTTCGTGGACACATCTCAAGTCCTAGAACATCCTGGCACTTAGTAGTTACTACCCGTATACTTGTTGAATGAATGAAGAAATGAAGTTTACACCGGGTTATCACGTATCCAGGTATGGGTCTTGATTCTCGGCTGGAATCACACTACTATGCATAAAAAACAAATACATTTCAAGCCAGTACAGTTTATAAATTACCTATCAGGCTTAGATAGACCTTTGCTTCCCTTGTTGTACAAATCGATCCTTACATTTGGCAATATTGAGCAGGCACAATGAAAATGGAGCTGTCGTGGCCTGGCATACATACCTTACTCATGAACGAAGATCAGTTAATGGAAGAGCAAACAGAATTACCTGAGCATGCGCATGAAGACAGAGCAGCTTGCGGTTGTAAAACATCAGCTCAGGCACCATCTCACCTGACTTGATGAATGAAACTACCATCTAGAATGTTCTTACTCAAAGGATAAGACCAAAACCTTAGTAACCTACTTTATGGTAATGTGAGATTTCTGTAGTTTAACTTGCATTTGTTACAGACTTAGTTTTTTCTACCGTCAGCAGACAAAGGATGAGATTTGAGCCATGTTTACTTTTTCTTTCTTTTTTTTTTTAAAGAAGGGATTATCTTGATATGCAGGTTTTTAATGTTTATTTCTGCGACAGAGACAGGGCATGAGTGCGGGAGGGGCAGAGAGAGAGAGGGAGACACAGAATCGGAAGCAGGCTCCAGGCTCTGAGCTGTCAGCACAGAGCCTGATGCGGGGCTCGAACTCACAGACCGCGAGATCATGGCCTGAGCTGAAGTCGGTCGCTCAACCGACTGAGCCACCCAGGCGCCCCTACTTTTTCAAACAAAAGTGAGGGGATTCTGGCCCATGTGGTTGAGGCCTAGTAGGACAGAAAGAAATTAAACTAGAGAGAATTTATGTAAATTAGAAAAACTGTGCTACCTAGGAATAAAATGCTATTCTGAAATATAATAGCTTCATTTAAATTTCTTTTTGCTGAAGTAATAGATCATAAAAGCCAATGTATTAAATTTTTAGTTTTGAATATTTTTCTCTTTTTATTTTAATAGTAGTGTCACCCACTAGCATACATGACATTTCTTCACAATTTTAGGTCAGAAAAAAAAAATAAGCTTTTTTCCCTCATAATTTTTCATGCTCTACCAAGTCTGCCATCATAAACCACTTTGCATTTATTATAAATAGGTATTACATTAGAAAAGCAATTCAACTGTATTCCATTTCACTTGTGAGGCTAAGCGGCTTTGCATGATAACTAAGTTGAGTTGATGGGGCTATGCTTGAAGGGTGTGGTAACTTAGAACTAAAGTTACCTAGTTGTTCCTTACTGAACTTAGGAATCTGCAAAATGAGGGCAGCAACGATTACAATCTGCATTCCTAAACAGAATGAAAATTTTTGCTCAGCAGAAACCTCTTAACTGCAAAAACTCTGAAACTATATCCTGCTGCTAAAAATACCTGTCAGTGGGGAGCATCTCGGTGACTCAATTGGTTAAGAGTCCCACTTCAGTTCAGGTCATGAACTTAGGGTTCGTGGGTTCAAGCCCTGCATCGGGCTCTGCGCTGACAGTTTGGAACCTGGAATCCGCTTGGGATTCTGTGTCTCCTTCTGTCTCTGCCCTTTCCCCGCTCGCACTGTCTCTCCCTCTCTCTCAAAAATAAATAAATGTTTAAAAAAACAAAACAAAAAAAAAACAACAGGGGCGTCTGGATAGCTCAGTTGGTTAAGCGTCCAATTCTTGATTTTGGCTCAGGTCATGATCTCAAGGTTTGTGAGTTTGAGCCCTGCATCAGGCTCTGCACTGACAGTGTGGAGCCTGCATGGTATTCTCTCTCTCTCTCTCTCTCTCTCTCTCTCTCTCTCAATCTCTCTCTTGCCCCTCCCCTGCCGGTGCTGTCTCTGTCTCTCTCAAAATAAAAATAAACTTAAAAGAAAATAAATAAATAAACTTAGAAAAAGAAAAGAATGCCTGTTGGGGTTGGGGGGGGGAGTCTGAACAGTCCATTTTCTTTCAAATCAAATAAGTTTAATGTATATGTTTAGTGGAATCTATGGTTTGTGTTTTCTTCCTATGAGAAGCAACTTGTAACTCCTTTGTGCTGATAATGAAAAAAAAAATCGTCCTCAGTCAAGTACTTAATTTTTGGTTAATAGGTAGTTTTGTTTTGATACAGAAATATTTTCCCTTGAAAATAAATTTCAATATAAGTGTTTTGCTTTATAGCAGAGAATATTACTTTTTGGACTAAAATATGGACTATGGCTATTTCTTGGGATGTTTTCAGAAGTTAGGTTTATTTTCTGAACAAACTTCTATGATAGCCCTTAAAGCTATTATTTATTTATGACTGTATGCCTTCATTATATGAGTATCCACTATAAAGTCCCTCTTTTGTCTTAATTAATGTTTTTTGGCCCCAAATTTCACCTTTTCTGGTTTTTCTTTAAAAATTTTAAAGGTTTTATTCTTAAGCCATCACTACACCCAACATGGGGCTCAAACCCACAACCCCAAGATCAAGAGCTGTGTGCTCCACCGACTGAACCAGCCAGGTGCCCCTAAATCTTACCTTTTCTGGTAGTAAAATTCAAACTCCTAAAATATTTAGGCTGTATTCACCTACCCTTTCATTTTTAAAATTTTTAATCACTTTGTTTTGGTCTCATCCTTGTATACAAGCTTATAATTTGCTTCTGCACTGTGATCTAATCAAAAAGAATTTCTTTCGGGGCGCCTGGGCGGCTCAGTTGGTTGAGTGTCCGACATCAGCTCAGATCATGATCTCACACTTTGTGAGCTCGAGCCCCGCATCAGGCTTGCTGCTGTGAGCAGAGCTTGCTTTGGATCTTCTGTTCCCCTCTCTCTCTATCCCTCCCCAGCTCCCACTCATGCTTTCTCTCTCAAAAATAAATGAAACATTAAAAAATGTCTAAAAAGAATTTCTTTAAACAAATCAATGCATTTCTTTACATTTATTAATATGAAAGATATGACAGGGACATTCTTCCATAATATTTTAAGTTTTCTGCTAAAGGTTTTGAAAATCAGTCATTATATGGTCTGTTCACCTTGTTTGATATTTATATGTAGCTTCTTAAGCATATTTAATAGGGTGCACATTTACTTCTAATTTATGACTTTGTTAAGTTCATGTAATAACATATATATGTGAAGTCAGTAACTTCATATAATAACTTTGATCTTCTGTATCTTTAGAATATTGACCATTTCTCTATTATGAGCACAGAAAAAGCATTTTTTCCCCTCTTTCTTCCCCCATTCTTTGTGACCTAATGTTGGACATCACTTTCTTAGTGCCTTTTTTTCCTACTCTGTAATACTTCTAGAACTTGCTTTGTCAGGTGGAAATGGTACCCACCAATCCCTAGATATTAAGAGTAAAGCCAATATACCACTTACTCCTGTCACATCCTCCCAATTCTTGTTGGTTGCTTTAGATCTATAGGGAGTTTTGCTGGTATGATCTGTGTGCCACCCTCATCTACATACGTATTTCAGATTTAGTTTTAGGGTTAAACTGGTCAATGCTCACAATCAGTACTTTTGCAGTTGTTGCCATGGTCACTTCTAGGTTTGATGGAATTTGTCCTCCAACAGTGACCTCCAGGAGGGCTCATTGATAACAGCACTTCCTGAGTTCCTCTCTGCTCAGTATATTTGCTTTTAGCTTTTATACCATGAAAGGCAGTTGGCAGGTCATATAACCCTTGGGATCCACTTTCTTTCCTATGATGACAGCGAATTCATGATCTCCCAAGGCATCTTATTCCATTGTTAGATATCTCAACTGTTATTAGATGAGTTTTGTTTCCTTTTTTAACTTTTGCCAAAACTGGTCTCCTTGAATACTTCCGATGGAACAAGCCTATAGTCTCTACCACATAACCCCCCAGCGTAGGCCAAAAGTACCACGTCGTTCATTGAAGGTGAGTTCTTAAGGCCAAAATGTCTCCAAAGTACCTTTTAGTAGACTTACTGATTTATTTACTTTATTATTTTTTTAATGTTTTTTAATTTATTTTTGAAAGAGAGAGAGAGAGAGACAGAGCATGAGCGGGGGAGGAGCAGAGAGAGAGGGAGACACAGAATTCGAAGCAGGCTCCAGGCTCTATGCTGTCAGAACAGTGCCCAACGCGGGGCTCGAACTCACGAACCGCGAGATCATGACCTGAGCCGAAGTCGGATGCTCAACCGACTGGGCCACCCAGGCGCCCCGAGACTTAATGGTTTGTTATTCAGTCAGCTCAAGTCATTGCATATTCCTTGCCATCCTGTGCCTTCCCCATAATGTTTTTTAAAGTACTATGAGTTCTCATTTCAGAGCTGGAAGGGGACACTAGGATCATCAACAACAAAGGCCTTATTTTAGGATGAAGAAACTGAAGCCCAAGGAGAGGAAAAGAGAGTTCTCCAAGGTCATGCCACTACTAGGAAGCTGAGTCCAATCTTGAACCCCAGCGATCCCAGGCAAAGGTTCTTTTCATTTCACTGAGTCCTTAAAAAAATACAATGATCATTTTTTTGTGTGTGGTGAGAACATTTAAGATCTGCTCTCTTAATCATGGGAGCTGATGGATATGTTAACTAACCTTATTGTGGTAATCATTTTGCAGTATATACGTGTATCAAATCATCATACTGTACACGTTAAATTTATATAATGTTATATGTCAATTATATCTCAATAAAGCTGAAAAAAATACAATGACCAAAAGCATTTCATTGCACTTAAAGGACTCAACATGTGCCCCATGACATAAGAGAATCTACCTAACGTCTGCTTGAAAATTATCATTTCTTTTCTTATTCCAACTATGTACGGAATGACTCATGCAGGATAGCTGTATTAGAGAATTTTCAGTGGGTCTGTTTTTCGTTTACATAAATTGTCACTTTCATTTTCTGTTTCTTGAAACTGAGAAACTTCAGATAAATGTAGATTCAGTTTTCCTACCCCAAACTCTCTAAACCATCATTTTGAAATCAAATTACACAGCTTATGCTTAAAACATAAGGGCCAGATTCTATCTTCAAATATACCACCCACTCTCTAACAGCAGAATTTGGCCCTAAAAACCCATTAACAAATATTGTCATTAAACTAAAGAGCTAATTACTTTGGATTCAGACAGAATGAACAAAAATCATAGGCCAACCACAGCTGGTAGTAATAATGGTGAGACTAACCATATGTTACGCTGGAGATTTAAAGAACAAAGACATATTAACACTAATGTAACCAAACATATAAAATTATCCTCCAAATGGAGCAAGCTATTATAGTTAGAAAATTCCTGAACCGCACATTGGAATTATCTGATTCAAGAAATAAAGGATATTTCTAAGGAATTAACTGTCATAATCTGAAGTTATCAGTGTTTAATGAAGAGGGAAAATTGAAAATTTTAGTTTAGTACAATATCCACAAATGAACAGTTATATCTAAAAATCATTTTGCTCTAATTGTAAGTAATATTCTCATATTTAAATCAGTTTAATACTATAAGATCGAGAGCCTTCCTTTAAGACTATTTTATTTTATTTTTTTTTCTTCTTTTTAAAAAAAAATTTTTTTTTAACGTTTATTTTTGAGACAGAGAGAGACAGAGCATGAACGGGGGAGGGTCAGAGAGAGAGGGAGACACAGAATCTGAAGCAGGCTCCAGGCTCTGAGCTGTCAGCACAGAGTCCGGCGCGGGGCTCGAACTCACGGACCGCGAGATCATGACCTGAGCCGAAGTCGGACGCTTAACCGACTGAGCCACCCAGGTGCCCCCCTTTAAGACTATTTTAAACAAACATTTTCAGGACTACCTTACAGTTCTACAAAAGTAAATTTCCAGATAACTGAACATTTTCCCAGCCCTTGAAAAATATTTTTAAATTACATTAATAATCCATACTTAGAAACAGTTTTACATACCCTGAGAAGCAATAAAAATCAACCATAGTTTATCAGTTGAGCATAAACATTAAAAATATTTTGATATATATCATGCCAATTTTCTTCCTACGCATCTGTTGTTGTTTTTCTAATAAAAATGGGACCACATCATAATATGGTTTGTAACTTGTTGTTTTCATTTATAGCACATTATGAGCATTTCCCACACATCAAAAATTATACTTTACTACATAAATGTTCATGACTTTCCAACTTCTTAAATTGAGAATAATAAATACATTTTAATCTTTTTGGATATTTCACAAATATCATTATTATACTATTTCATAATAACACTAACACTCCCAGACATTCTTACATAGCTAAATCTCCTTTCTCCTATATTGCGAATGGTCCCAGATGGCTCTACTATCCTAAGCTGTATCTTACTCTGAGCTCTTTTTCTCCTTCAACATCAGATTTCCATATAAAGCTGACCAAACCTGAGGTAGACCTCAATTGGCTGTTTTCATTTTTAAATGAATGACATGAAAGATAATCTACTGACAACTAAAAGAATTGATGATTTTAAGTTCAATGATATAAGTACTCAGGTATTGCCTTTACCTCTTCAACCTTCATCTTGGATGAAAATTTCCTTCTAGCCTTCCTTACCCAAGAAATCATTACTGAAAAACACTTGTTTAGTTTCGCTCGTTAAAAAATCATAGCTCTCCAGATTGATGATTCCTGCTCTTTGTATTAACCTTCTATGCAGCAAGTTTGGAAGAGAAAAAATGCTATTATACATGAGGGGCCAGACTAGAAGATCTTAATGGTCCATTTCTGTTCTAAAACTTTATGCTTCTATGCTTCAATAAAGTTTCTAGGGGCGCCTGGGTGGCTCAGTCAGTTGAGCGTCTGACTTCAGCTCAGGTCATGATCTTGTGGTTGATGAGTTCGAGCCTCACGTCAGGCTCTGTGCTGACTGCTCGGAGCCTGGAGCCTGCTTCGGACTCTGTGTCTCCCTCTCTCTCTCTGCCCCTTCCCCGCTCATGCTCTGTCTCTCTCTGTCTCAGAAATAAATAAACATTAAAAAAATTTTTTTAAAAAGTTTCTATAATTTATCCTTTTGTTGTTATATTTTACTTCCTGTGTCTGGAGGTTGTCTCACTCAGGTTCCCTGAAACTACATTGTAAGTTTTCTTTAGGGAGCCACAACTTAAGACAAATATGCCAATGATAATGAACGTGACTCACTCGAGGACACAATTTCATTCTCTCTCCATCTGCTCTTCTGAGAAGGAAAAAAAGGAAAAGAACACAAAAAAGAAAAAGCAGAAGCGTAGTTTCTATATTTCTCTGAAATAAAAATATTACAGAAGATTGGCACTAAAAGCTTTATTAAATCTTATTTGAGAACTTCATTGAACTTGTATAGTACATATTTGAGGATTTTACAATTTGGGGACTATAGATTTTAGGATTTTATCATCAGATATGGCAATGAGAGCATTGCCTATTGAGAACAACACTGACAACAAATGTATGTAAAAATTCATGATTACAGTTGATCTAATTCTGTAAATCTTTAGATTACTTGAAAAAAGTGCTACCTTGTTTAACCACGTCTATATTCATTTTCTTTGTGTAATACTAATAGCTAATATGTATAGCTAATTGCCACTACAGGGATATACTTTTTTTTTATTAAGGGTTTATTTTTGCCACTTGATATTTTACTGACAAGAAATTGTATACAATATGAACATGTGCACACAGAGACTTATAGGGTGAAAAAAAATGAAATTCAATCAAAGGATTTTAATTAAAAACTTCACTCTTCACTGCGAAAATAATATCATGTTGTACCTTTAAGGAATCATCACACTTTCTGTTCTGAATATGTCTCTACTAATCACTTTTATCACCAGAGTAAGAAAACCAAACTTTTCATTAACTTAAAATTGCACACAGTAAAGATGAAGTTGCTAAATGAGATCAAGAAATATAATAAAATGATATTCAATAAATGTGCGTATAACCTGTGTTAAGGTAGCACATGACTTAGAAGTTTTTATGTGCAAAGGAAAATGAGTAGCTGATGATGTGTTAAGCAAATCTGTTCTTTTGAAAAATCTGAGGCTGAGTTTCCCAAGTTAAGAGGAAAAGAAAATAAACTTCAAAAATAAAGAAATGCTTAGCCAATCCTGGTAATAACTCATTATTCCTATCTTCTGAGATGGTTCTTAGAGTTGATCCACTAAGCATAAACATCTGAATAAATTAAAACATTACAGAGAACGGAGAACCGGTTAAAGACAGCAAGCTTACTCTGAAAGCAAGATAGGGAGCCCTGGGACCTAGCCCATCATGCTGAACTTGAAAAAGAAGTATTAAAAGAGAACTAACAATTCAATTTGGGGGTGGGGGGGGTCACAAAAAGAGCACTAATTGAGCACCTCTGTGCTAAATGTGCCTTCCTTATTTATTCTTGTAGCCAAAGGAAACGGCATAAAACCCAATTTAATATAAAGTTTGAAAATTAGAAGCATATTTTTTTTAATATTCATTTTTGAGAGAGAGACAGAGCGTGAGTGGGGGAGAGGCAGAGAGAGAGGGAGACACAGAAGCCCAAACAGGCTCCAGGCTCTGAGCTGTCAGCCCAGAGCCCGACGTGAGGCTCAAACCCACGGACTGCAAGATCATGACCTGAGCCGAAGTCTGATGCAAAACAGACTGAGCCACCCAGGCGTCCAGAAGCATATTATTTTGAATGCCAACTTCAGCATTTCCCAAAGGCCCAAGATGCACATTCATCAGGATCATTTTGACGTGAGTAAATAAAAATTCAGATTGCTGGGTCACATCTGAGATCCAGTCAACCTAACTCTCTGTGAAGTATACCCAGGTATCAGAATTTTACAGACCTTCTCCCCACCCAGTGACTCTCACACACATTACAATTTGAGAACCACTGTGATTATTGTGATGTTTTTGTGTGAACCTGATTATCAGTTATCAAGAATACCACTTGTATTTACATTTACACGACATATACCAACTTTCAAACTTTGTATTTGATTTTCCTTTTTTTGCTATGGAATTGCACATAGACGGCTATTTTCCTAATACTCAATAACTGTTTTTACTTTTATATATTTTGTTAAATATAGTAAATATTAACTTTTGACGTAATTAAGAGCTACACGGCCACGTGAGTGACTTCCAAAATCCACTTACCTCCAAATCCTTATGCTTATTCAAAAAAGTCTGAGCATGTACGGTGGAAAGTTTTAAGAATATATGCAGCGGACTCTCTAATCTCCACGTATTTCAAAGCTGGCCAGAGAGACTCCGGAAGTGGACACCAGAAACGCCATTGACAAGGTTAGGTACCAGTGCTGGAGCCTCCGGGTACCTGATTATCTCTGAACAGAACAGAAAAACAAGTAGTCGGTCACCTGAAATTCATAGAGAATCTGCTACGGAGAAGGTTATTTTCAGTAAACTGGCAGTGTTACTAAATTTAAACTTGGCCTGGGTTTGCGGCTCCCTGATTTAGCACAGTTGTCATTTAAAATTTCATGTCATTGTGAAGTCAGGATTGCATGATGCTGCTGTCTGCAGAGGATTCTGGTGGAATTCATACTGCTTTCATTGACTATTTCATCTAAACGCTGCATCCAGTGGTATTACTAATTTTATCTTTGATGTGCAGATGCCAGATTTTGGCACTGGATTTCTTTCTAAGTCAAGGTTGATGAGTTCTGTTGGAAATATATCCTTACACGAGACTCTATCACACCCCACAAAAGATAAAATGTGATACTTATTACAAAATCCCAACGGAATCATCTGGTGCTTCTGCTATATTTTCTTTCACATGGTAATGCTTGCCAAGGTAACTAGACATAAACAAAAATAATATCCTTTCTAGTCAATCTGTGTTGCCTACTTAGGGAAACCAAAATTCTAGCATCTTTGCTGAGTAAGTTAAGCAGACGTTGGTAGTGGCTAATGGAAAAAGGGAATAAAACATCTATTTTTAAAACTGGTAACAGATCATGAAAATATTCTCCTCAAGGGTAGAGAAAGCAACACACACAGATAAGTACAAAGTCAAATACAAAATGACAAGAGTGTAATACACACGTAAGCACAGACTATACTGTAAAACAACAGTTTTTCATGGAAGATTCTAATGCTTGGCCACCCCAAAACCATGCTCAACTTTCTTCTTCCTTTCTATGTCTCATACATAGAGAACAGAAAATCAAATCAAATGTTCACTTTCCCAGTCTTCCAACTGCTAAGGATGGTTACGTGATTCCCTTCTGGCCCATTAGCTATAAGAAGCATGCTGAGCAAGAAATGCAGGCAGTATTTTATTGTATTGATGAATAGAAAGATTCCTGTCCTTCTTCTCTATTCCACACAACTGCCTGCCTGGAATGAGGATGTGCTACTTGGAGGTAAAGCAGTCATCTTGTCACCACGATGTAAAACACTACGAAAATCTAGAAAATCACAAAGATGTAGGTCCTGCTACTGATAAGCAGCTGAATCAACACTACCAACTGCTTCCTCTAGAGTTCTACTTGTTTAACTCATTGGGTTTTCTGGTGCTTGCTAACGGAATCACTGCAGGCTGACAGAGTGTTCAAAAAAACGTTTGCTAGAAAGTAAATGCCACTGATGTAACTGTAGGGATATCTATCTTTTTTACATTATAATCCGCAAGTTCTTATTCTGTGGAGTCAAAGACAGGCTTCATTCTGACAGAGGTTGGAACTTGGCTTCTTTTTCACTTCTAGGAAAGCTGTGCATGAGGGGAATAATGGGTCACAGGATGACGGTAACTAATTAAAACAAAATGAAATGGAAAGACTCATTTAGAAATGGGTTTGGAAGAAGAGGGTGCAGTATCATGGTTTAAAAAAGGATCTCATCTTTGCTATAAGCCAAAGCTATCACATTGGTTGAAATCTCAGTGTAAGAGTCTGAAATTCCATAGCAAAATTCGTTCTTATTATCTTGTGAACTGTGGATGCTTTGAAATATTGTTCCATCCATCACTTCATGATATCTTCTCTATCAACATTTTTTTTTAATGTTTATCTATTTTTGAGAGAAAGAGACATCACGGCAGCAAGGATTGGCAGAGAGAGAGAAGGACAGAGGATCCAAAGTGAACTCCGTGCTAACAAGCAGAGAGCCCTATGAGGGTCTTGAACTCACAAACTGTGAGATCATGACCTGAGCTGAAGTTGGAGGCTTAACCAACTGAGCCACCCAGGTGCCCCTTTATCAACATTTCTTACTCGATTGCAGTTTAGGCTTTCACTATCTCTTTCCTAGACTGTTGTCGTAGACTTTTAACAGATTCTTGTTTTCCTTTTTCTTAAACATTCCAGTATGTCCTATAGTTGCTTTAAGACTCAACTTCTTAAAACATTTCATTAGATCCCTCTTCTGTTCAAAATATAAGAGCTCTTTTTGGTCTATTGGATTAAGTCCAAGGTCCTTAACTTGGCATTTCAGTCTCCCTATATACGTTCTTCTAGCCTATCCCCCTTCTCTAACACTCTACATGGCTTGGTGGGAGGATTTGTCTCCAGTCCAGAGATGCACCTTAAGTAGCTTAAGATAACCTATGTATCTCAATTTTTACCTACAATATTAAGGATAAGCACATGGCCTTAAGATGTTAATGATCTCCATTTTGGGGTTTTCTTTGACCTTTACATACAGGTTGTATGTAAAAGAACAACTTGTTTTTCTTGCTGGACTTTGGCATGTGAACATATAACATTTGGAACTACTGGCAACCATCTTGAGATCATGAGAGAACTTGCCAGAGCTTAAGTCCACACCAAGGAAGTAGCTGAGAAACAGAAAAAGAGGAGCTGGGTCCTGACCATGTTGTTTCACCCCTGGGCAGAGTTTTGCCTGTAGGTGGAACACCCTGGGCTTTTCAGTTATGTGTGAATTTACAGACTTTTTTTTTTTTTTTAAATTAAGTCAATCTGGGTTGGTATCCTCTGTTATTTGCAACCAAAAAGAACTTTGCAATTTATTTATGTTTTAGTGTGTCTGCCATTTCATTCATTTCTACTTCTCTCCTCTTACCTATATTCTTTTTATCCAAAAAAATTTTTAATGTTTATTTATTCTTGAGGAAAGAGCATGAGCAGGGGAGGGGCAGAGAGAGAGGAGACACAGAATCCGAAGCAGGCTCCAGGCTCCAGGCTGGCAGCACAGAGCCTGATGTGGGGCTCGAACCCACAAACCGTGAGACCATGACTTGAGCCGAAGTCAAATGCTTAGCCCCTGTATTTTTTTTTAGATCAAGTCCCCTTCTCCCATAATACATTTCCAGACTCTTCTAATTTATAATGAAAGAACCCTAAATTAAACGTCTTTATTTTTCATTGTACATACTAATAAAAGAGCTCACCAAGGTATATCATGCTATCATTTCATTATGACTCTCAAATCTTCAGTTTAACATTTTCTTCTTTTATCTCCAGACTTTCATTTCTAACTGAACAGTTGGTATCTCAACTTGGATATAATGAAGGCTCTGCAACCTGAATTCGTCCATAACCAAACTCATAAAGACTCATGTGTCTCAAACATAGCTTTCCGCTAATGTTTCCGATTTTTAAAAACAGCACCATTGATATCAGTTGGAGAAGCCAGAAACCAAGATTTTCAACATCTTAAAACAAAGGAACCAGAGTGGATTTCATCCTTCTTTTCTCCTTCAGCCCCAGTACCTGATCACCAAATTCTTTAGATTTTATTTCCTAAATAATTTGTAAATCTATCTGCTTTGTCCACCTTCTCTCCACTTCCTCCTTTTCCTTCTGCTCCACTACCATTGCTGCCACCCCTAAGACCTTGTCTGTTACTTGGAACGCTGTTTGGATTTTTTTCTGTCTCCCATTTCACATTTTGTTTCTCTCCAGTATTTGCCTCATGGCATGTAGAGTGATCTTTTAAAACTACACAGTGGATCATGTCGATCCTTGTTTAAAAACCTTCAATGCCTTCCCGTCGTCTTAAGGGTAAAGAACAAGGCCTCACATCACCCGATCCCTGCCTGACTCACCAGCCTCATTTCTCTGGAGGACAATGATCCTTCTGTTTTTAAATACACTCATGTTTTAAAAACTCAGCATGCAGAAGAGTGCTTAGCACATAGTAGGCACTCAGTAAATATTTGTTGAATGAATAATTGCCTTGCAATAACTCTTGAACCATGAGCCACATTGTGTCATTACTTTTTTTGTATGCTTTATTTTCTGAGTTACTTATAAGTACATTGCAGATAAAGAAAAGTCATATTTCTCTGTAACCTGTAGCAGAATGCTATGTGAGTAGGAGGGGTTCAGAAGGTATTCAATTATATTACTATTGATATTTCTAGTCTGATTCCTTTTTAAAAGGTTGAAATTCATTCTAACACAATGGATAGTTATCACTTGTCTACAGGTTAAACATGAATAAGGGGAAATTTATTATGTCAAAATAATGGAAGTACAAAAAAATAGAAAATTTGTCTCTGATTACAATTCTACGGAATTTGCAGATTAATTATACAGGAGTTGTTCTTCTGCATGACATGGAAAAACTTCAGATAAGCCCTGAATTATGTGGACAGACACTGAAACATCATGTTGGCAATTTTCACTGCCATTTTTTTCCAAACATACACAAGTTTTCTTTAGAAATCTTTACCTTTGAAACATGTAAGTAAGAATTTAATACTTTAAATAACTGACAGCTAAAGTCTTTTTGGGTAGAGACTGATTATTTTGGAAAATAGTTACCCCAAGTGCAAATTAATTCTTAGTTATTGGATATTCACCTGAAAGTGTAAAAAGAATTTCAGAGATTCAAAGGTAGGTATGAAATTTTAGCCTATGCTGTAAAGTGACATTACCCAAAATAAGAAAAGTATTTCTTAGGGTAGCGTAAAATGAAAACACACATGAGCAGCCCCAAAGCAATGAAACAGTGGGGCTAAGGCACATTCTCTAAACTGGAGAACAAGGGAAGCAAGCTTCTCGAGGGCTTCTGACTGTTAGCTGTGGCCAGATAAAGTTTTCCAAGTTGGGGAATGGGAAACAAAAGTAGGATTGAGGGGATCAAGAAGGAGGAGAGGCCAAGAAATACAAGAGTAGATAATGCAAATTTCCTGTCTGAATAAAATTCTTGAGCAGGCTTAACCTTCTGCTTCATATATATTAGTTGAAGTTTGCCTAAGGGATATTTATGCAAGAGATAATTGCCTTTGGGTTTCTATAGGCCTGTTGTTCAGTTATAAATATCTTCTAGTTTTTTTCAGGGTATTGGCTCTATTAGGGAGTTTGTAAAAATTTTAAAAAAAGGAAAGAAATAAAAAGAAAGGAACATTTCTTCAAGAAATGCATTTTGAGAATCACTACAAGTAGTTGTTCTCAGAATCAGAGAGAAGGCTATTTTACAATTTTCTCCCAGGGTATTGAAAGATATTTTAGGAAACCAGTGATTCACGATTTAACATTCAACTGCTTTTCAAGCAAAATAAGAAATTCTACCAGGGTATAGTCATGATTTCCTTTAACTTAAATTCCAACGGGTAGGTTGAAGTGACGCTGTTTATTTTGCTCCTCTTTATATAAAATAAAAGATTAGTTTAACTACATGAAGGAAGGACAGATTCTTATGCTCCTCCTCTTTACACGCTTCTTTCCTGTATGAGGGAAAAAAAAACAATTTTTAACTGTAAAGTACTTCACTTGTAAAACATTTCTGTTTTATTTGTTGATTTCTTGATCTGTGGATAAGATTAGGTTGGTCCTTTGGCATGAAAATTCATACATGTCCTATAATTATAGGACAACCATTTTGTATTTCTTTAAAAATTGACTCTTTTGTTAAGAGTGTGAGATTGCCGATGGATGTCACTGCCATTCTGTAATGCTGTAGTACAGGTTTTTTAAAAACACATGGCATAAAGACATTTACAAGAGTGCTTAAAAAAAAAAAGAATAGGAGATTGCCCATTTATGTATGCCTTATGTAGATTTTCCTCTCAATCGTGCATAAAAACACAAAAGGTTTTATATACCTACCTCTAGCTCAAAGATTAGAACACCCTATAACAGCAATAAAAATTAAACAAGTAAAAGCCAAGCCCCACAAGACTGAAGATGATCAACCATCTGAAGATGATCAACCTTCTGCAACGTTCTCAATAAAAGAGTGTCTGAAGAGTTTGGGAACTTCCCATTCTCCATTAAGGAGATCTGGAAATAATGTCATTACTAAGAGACAGAACTGGAATGTGATTAGAGAAGCTAAAATTGTACTATAATATGGAGGGGATGGCTAGATGACAGCAGTAGTTACAATGTTGTTTTCCTTTTGAGAAGATCCATCTCCCAAAAAACAATTCTTACAAAGCACCCTAGAGTTCTGTGGAACATGCTTTCGGCATCTCTAGCTTTGAGAGTGAAGGACAGAAAATCCAGGAAACAGAAGTTGCCAATGTTGATCAAGACCTCACCTCCTGATCTCCCTTGTAACTGCAGAAGTCACTTATTTAGAAGATTCCTCAGAGTTCCCTTTGGTCTGGATTGCACATCTCTCCCAACGCCCCATGTTTACTGGTCAGCTCCCCCAGTGACTTCCAGGTCAGAAAGAGGCACTCTAGGTAAAGGTCACAAAGGACACCGATGCTTTGGACACAGTAGTGGAGTGGTCCTCATTCACTGATCACCTAATTCAGGTAGTTCAGTCCTTTCTAAGTCTGACCATAATGATGTCATCTCCTTGAATCTAACTCTCAGGCTGATAATACAGAAATTCAGAGTCTGGGTAGTAGTAAATTCCATCAGTGCATTATCGGGTTCATAACAGGCTGCCATCTGTCCTGTTCCTTCTAACACACTTACCTTCTTTACTTGGTAGTTCTACCATGGACAGTTTTTCAGGTCTTTTTAAAAAGTTATCATTAAAATACCTGCTATTCATGAATTCCTCTACTCTTTGCACTATAGTGATAGTTGGCACAAATCATACACAATTCAGGTAAGACACTTACAGACATAAATGTTCAGTCCAACAACCTAATTAGGTAAAGACTGGACAGTTATAAGAGGTTGAAAACTGTGTGAGCATATATAGCTCTATTCATAATTCATAGAATGTCTTTGTACTTAACGAGTCTTTTTCTGAGCTAAATGTTTGTTCTTTATGCCCTCCTATTTTTAACTGTATTTGTTTATTTATTTGCTTTTGATTAGTAAGAGTCGAGGGTACAGACTATGCCATCAACATTCCTCTGCCCATATAGCAGAATGTCTGGCTTACAGCAGATGCTTAATGCCTGATGATGATCACTGCACGCAAGATTTTGCATGAGTGCAAGGGAGAAAAATGTTTCTAGCCTTTATCTACTATCATTTTCATTTATTTCTGGAAGTGGCAAGACAGAAGATTTGCATTACTTCGGAGCATAGGCATGATGTATTTAGATATGCTTTTCCATCTCTCCACAAGATAAAATATATGCTATATAACAATTGGTACTGCAATCTTATGCTGAATTGAAATATTTTAGACTTTGATGGGCTCAACAGATATATACATACAGAAAGACAGATGTCAAAGAACAGGAAAATGTTTATCTCTATCATAACACTGCTAACTATGAGCCATGTTATCAGTGCTGTTTTCTTAGAATGTTTCTTAGGAAGTGAGTTACACATACTTCATATGATAAATTTAAAAATGGTTTGAAATATCTTCTGGACTTGTACAAAATGAAAGTTATAAATGTGTTCCAAAATGCTTCACAACAATCAAAGACTTATTTTTTTTTTAAATTTTTTTAATGTTTATTTTATTTTTGAGACAGAGAGAGACAGAGCATGAGCAGGACAGGCGCAGAGGGAGAGGGAGACACATAATCTGAAGCAGGTTCCAGGCTCTGAGCTGTCAGCATACAGCCCGATGCAGGGCTCAAACTCAGAAACCATGAGATCATGACCTGAGCCGAAGTCGGATGCTTAACGGGCTAAGCCACCCAGGTGCCCCAAAGATTAACCTATTTTTGGTGGAAGGCAAGGTCAACGACACTGAGAAATGTAGGAAACTCACGCATTAATTTATACTATTGCACGGTATGGTGGGCTTTTGTCTCAAGTCCATTTGACCAAAAAAAAAAAAAAAAAAAAGAAATTAAGGAACTTGATTCTTTCTGTTAATGTTCTCAAGGGAAAGTTCAAACAAGTCCAAACTAACAAAAGATATTAGTGCTGGATTGTTATGGAAATCACTCTGAAATTCGGGCTAGGTAATGTGGCTTCTAATTCAGACTCTAAAGGCCTGAGATACACAGTTTCTATCCAAAGGTTATTTTGTCTACCCAAGTGAAAAGAGGCCCGCCCAAACCGGAGATGTTTAAACACCGGCTGCATATTAGAACATACATGGATTTAAAAAAATACTCATGCTCAGGCCTCATCCTCAAAGATGCTGGTTCAGTTGGTCTGAAGTGGGAAAAAGGAGTCTTGTGGGTTCCCCAAGTGATTGTAATCTGCAATTACAATTGCATATTATTGCATACAATTGAATATTACAATTGCATATTATTACATATACAATTGCATATTACAATGGCATATATTCAGTGATTCTCAACTGAATATATTGAGAATCAATGAATATGTCTTCTAAGCACTTCCAGTGCCCCAAAGTCTATCATTCTGCAATTTCTGGAAAGGTCCCTTTCATATGCACACAGGCATACACACACACTTGGAAATTTGTTCATTAATCTGGACTCCTATTTGTAGTCTGATGGTAGTTTTCTATATCAGTGAGCTCCAGATTTTCAACTAACACCCTGCATGCAAATCAGACAAAGTATTAATTAACAGGGAGGGTAGTTAGAGGAAAGAGAAGCAGAAAAACAAAATATAAGTGCTGTCAGAATATAAATGTTCTAAAATTGTACCTGCTTATCATAGAATAAATATGCATATAGAATTACGTATAGACTTTTAGAATTCTAAGCTTTTTCCAATTCTTCTACTTTCAACATATCTTAGCAACTACAAAAACATAATCATGATAGAGGAAACAAAGTTCACTACTCCAGAAATACTGAGGACTGGTTTAATTACAGGAGACAAATCTATTTCAAGGAAGAGATGCTTGATGATTGTTTACTGAATGAGTAAAACTCTCCCGGTCCTAAAAGTAGACCTTATATTTATCCAATGATTGGAAAAGATCTTTCCTAGGAAAATGTTAACGCCTTTGCTTTGCTAAAGGAAGATCCAGAATGTCTCTAAACCTAATCTTAAAATTGGCATGGAGTTTTCTTAGGGAGGGAGAGATATATAGTATAATTAATAAGGATAGTTGGATTAGACCTCCATTTCCTCTCTTTTGTATTTCTCTGTTTGGGCCACAGTTAAGGAGCTGGAGTTAGGGTTTGGAACCAGACAAGAATCGTGGCCCTATTTTGTCACCTACATTTAGCTCTGGCCTGTATTTCTGCAGTTGATGGGACTCCTCTGGTCTTTGAGAAATGGCACCAGGGACAGGGTACTAATGGCTGTATCTGAAAGACTGCCCAATTCTTAGATCCTCCTTTCTGTGCGTAGGGGCTCAATATCTAGAAAAAAGTAAAGCCATAATCGCTAAAATTTATCTAAGTAGATAACATTCATTCATTTGTTCATGCAATAGTTATGGTGTGCCTTCTTTGTTTTAAGCCATGGGGATACAAAGATTCTTAGATAATTTGCGAGCACACAACTTATTCATTGACTTTATTAAATTCTTTGAAGTCAATTCTCAAGCTTTTATATACACAGGCGCACACACACACACACACACACACACACGCACACAAACTCCTCTCATACTCTCCATTCCACCAGCAACTCTTTTTATTCTTTACTATATAGTGACTTTAGGAGCTGTTTAGGAGAACCTTTTCCATCTTCTGTGATTGAATTAACGAAGATGTCTCTGATGCCAACCTTCTTAGTCCTTCACTCTAATCCAAGCCCCCATACACTTCCTGACCCAGGGGAGGAGGGGCTTTCCACCTCATCATGTCCATCCCTTTACAGCTGACTTTTTTTTTTTTTCATTCATAAACCACCAATTCATAAATCACTAATTTGCCATCTAAGTTTACGAGGATTGACTCTTTTAAATTCCCATCTGAAAATATCATAATGAAAGGAAATGACCCCAAATATTTCAATGTTAAAAGCAAGAATGTTAGATGTGGGGGGGGAAGGGAGAGGCTATATCTGGTGGACATCCATTGGTGGTGAAAAATAATTCTTGGAATTATTGAAATGATCCTTTGTCACTTATACATAAGACAATGTAGTTGTTCTGATTTAAATGCTTCATGAAAACCTGGGGTACGTGTACAAGTATATATTTGTAATTTCAAGTGTAACAAAGCCCACCATGTAATCTGGACTCCCTTTTCTATGTAATTATCGTCATTTTCTAAAGTGTCGAGTACGGAAACATGGGCCACACTGTAGTTTTCAGTACTATCGTGTAAGCTTAAAATCTTGTGTACTATCTTGTGTACTATCTCAGACCTTAAAATCCGGTATGTCGTTCTCTGCACTGCATCATCCCACACTATAGAAGATGTTTGCTATTTGGATGCAATGAGTGATGAAAGTCAAGGGTGCTCTGGGTTCCTCAAGGGGATGATTCCAAGTACCATCACCAGGACCTGTCATGTTGCCAGAGGAACAAAGAAGCATGAGGGCACCTCCGCCCAAAGTGGTTTTGCTATCAATGGGTTGCACAATCAACGCAATGAATCACCACTGAGAAGAGAACAGGATTAAAAAAGAGAGAAGAAATCATGAGGTGATTCGTAGCATTTAAAAGAGACCTCTTTCAGTTCTTTAAGCTATGCCTAAATATTTAAAGAAACATGAGATTTTTTTTTTTAGACTACAAAGAAAATAGCTTATCTCCCTATTCTTGCCAGACCCTTTATCTGTAACTTCAAAAGACAATAATTGCTTTCTAAAAATTACCTTTTTTGATAAACCTTGCTTGGGCAGTTTAGTGTGGAAAAGTCAAAATGTTCTTTTAGGCAGTTATAAGCTTAATCAGGTCAAGAATAGATAAACACTGTCAATATTTCCTTTTTTTTTCTTCCCATTTTCTCCATTCTTTGCCTCTTCTGTCTTGTACTGCTTCTGAAGCAGTATTTTCCTTTTTATCTACTTTTATTATACATTCTCTCTACAACCACCCAGTTTTTTTATTAATTTTTTTTTTTAAGAGCAGATAGCCACTGAGAAAGAGAACTTTTGCATTCAACTTTTCTAACATGAAGGATTCTCAGCTCTTATCAGGGCAAATCATAATGTGGAAACTTATCCACCTAGTAATAAGATCTCAGGTAATATCCCTTTACTGTATTGATTTTGCAAAAAGCCACATCTTTTTTTTTTTTTTTTTTTTTTTTTTTTGCTGGTCTTTGAAGTGCAGGGATGGCTCTCCACAAGAGATTTTGTAAAGGCATGTTGAAATGTCTCCAACTAAACCAGGCTAGGGAGATTGTACGGGGATGCAGAATAGAAAACTATTAGAATAGGGAAAGAACTGCCACACAATGGCATGATCAGATCCCAGGGGTACAAATATAGTAATTTTCCCAAAAACGTCAAATATGAACTTCTCAGAAAGACATAAAGTGACCACATCATTTAAATGAATTCTTTTTAGATTGTAAGATCCATGGGGCGGGCATTTTGTATTGTCAGCACCAAGTTCAATACATAGTCTGTAACTTTACTACTCACTTGAAATGAGTGACTCGACTGTACTTGAAATATGACTCGTCCAAACTGAACTGTGCTGTAAGTGAAGAATACACACTGGATTTTGAAGATTTAGTGCAAAAGGAAAAGAATATAGAATATCTTAATAACTTCAATGTTGATTACATGTCAAAATTATAATCTTTTAGATATATTTGATTAAAATATATTATTAGACATAATTTTGCCTGTTTAGTCTTAGCTTCTTTTTTAAAAAAAATTTTTTAAGGTTTATTTATTTTTGAGAGAGAATGCGAGCGGGGGAGGGGCAGAGAGAGAGAGAGACAGAAAGAGAGAGACAGAGAGAGGGAGACACAGAATCTGAAGCAGGCTCCAGGCTCTAGGCTGTGGACACAGAGCCCGACATGGGGCTCAAATTCTCAGACCACGAAATCATGACCTCAGCTGAAGTCATCCGCTTAACCTACTGAATCACCCAGACACCCCTGTTCTTACTTTCTTTAAATGTAGCTACTAGAAAATTGACTTGCAGTATATTTCTATTAAATAGTACTTGTTAAAGAACTCAATATTGTGTGTTAAATGCACAATGAGTGAATGCAGTCTTGAGTGAATGAAAGATAGCTTCATCTGTAGCTAATACTACCAGAATGAACAAATCTAACTTTTGATAGGAGGATATAACTGTAGTAGACCTTATCGATGTCACCAACTCTTCACTTCTTCCAGCATCCATGCTCATTGCTATATGTCTCCACGCTCATTGCTACATGTCTCCGTAATCTTTCCTGATGAGGAAGTAGAATGTCTTTCCCTACTCCTTTGCTTTGGGTTGGGTCATGTGACTTGTTTTGGTCAATGAAACATTAGAGAGCACGATGTGATCAAAGGCTTGAATAATGCTTGCCCTATTGAGTTTGCTCTCTGGTGCTTCTGCTATTGTTGCGAGAACTGGCCCAGGCAGGAAGAGGATGGGAGACATATAGGACAGAAATCAGCTGCCCCAGTTGAGCCCAGGCTAATCCCTGGCTGATTCCCAGCCACAGGAGCAAACAGCTGAGATCATCACAGCTACCCAACCCCGCCAACTGCAAAGGACACGGAGACCCATGATCTGGGTACATGCTTAGTTTTGCACGCTGCCAAGACTCTGTGGTTATTACCCAGTCTCTTCTGAAATACCTACCTGATACAGAAGTGTAATTTTCATAACTGAGTGTTCATTTTTTAATGTGACAATTCACACTGGGAACCTTAAGGTCATACTTGAAAATCCCACTCTCTCTAACCTCTCAGACAAAATACGTTGGGCCATGATGACAAGCATGAGAACTATAGAAGATATTCTAGCAGAAGCCAGACAAATTCATCCCAGAGGTATAACCTATTGGTTATCATGGAGAGTTTTAAGACAAGCATCAGCAGGAATGCTAAAACTTAAATGGCGTGGAATAAGTAGCACAATACGATTCTTACTTTTCCAAGCAAGTGGTGGACTATTAAAAAGGCCCTTTCCTATGGTTGTTCTTAGGTTTATTTGTTGTTGGAGAAAAGCTGTTAATATGTGAGTACTTCCCAGGTGCTTGAGTGGCTCAGTGAGCTGTGCGCCTGACTCTTGATTTTGGCTCAGGTCATGATCCCAGGGTGGGGGTATTGAGCCCTGCTTCAGGCTCCATGCTGAGCATAGAGCCTGCTTAAGATTCTCCCTCCTCCCTCTCCCTCTACCGTTCTCTCCTGCTCACACACACACTCTTTGTCTAAAATTAAAAAAAAAATGAAAATATGAGTACTCCCAGCTTTGTTTTATCTCACTGCTTGTTGAAACTGGTACCGACTATGCACTCGAGTCACTCCATACCCTCCCCTCAGCATGCTCCTGGGACGGTCCTTCTAGCGCCTATGGGTTCTTTGGGCTTTTGTGATGCTCCATAAGAATGCTGAGAATGAGAGAAAACTGGAGTCATGGGCAGAAAAGTAGAAGGGCAGGATGAGGAGAATAGTGTCTTTTTTTTTTTTTTTAAAGATAAAAAGCTATAGAAATGGCAGAGGGTTTTGTGAGGAGGTTTTCAATGAGAGGACTCAGAGCAAGTGAGGTGGTAAGGGACCACGGTTACAAAAGGAAAGGAGGTTTTTAACAAATGCTCCTACAGGTGTTGTTGCTTAAAATCTCTTTACGTGATTTGAACACGTAAGTAGAAAACTTGTGTTGATTAATTAATTACTTCTTAAAAATAATACCTCTTCTCTGAGACTGGCTTCTGAGGGTCACGGCTTCTGCCAGTGATGATATTGTACAGAAAGTTGAGCAAGGAATGGGGGAATAACAGGGCGGCAAGAGTAGAAAAACACACAGGACCCTATAAGTAGTATTCACTTTCCATATCACTTACTAGCTGCCTACCTGGGCAGGTACTAAACCATTCCAAAACTCATTTAACTTGATTGATACCATAGAGAAAATAATATGTTCCATAGGTTGCCTTCAAGATTAAATAAGACAGTGAATATAAAATGTCTATCACGTTGCACAGACATAAACGTCAGTCGAAATGTTGGAGCACGGCATTTTCTTTGTGAAAATTCCAAGTTCGGCCTAAAGGCACTGTAAAAGTTGGCCTGTGTACCCAAGCCTCGCTCCTAAGTCAGTAGCAGCAGCTGACATCTTAACAGTTGCTAAGTGACCAAGACACCTCTGTTTTCTTTACAGGTACCTCTGTGGAAGGCCAAAGAAACTATGCTTCTTTACCTGCCATAACTGATGAGGGGCTTCCAAGGTAGAGCAGACTCAAATGCTAGGAAGCTCAACAAACAACGTGAGCACTTAGGGGGCTTTTGGGGATTGAATTTTTGGAAGATCCCCTGAAATGCTATTCCATTCCTACCCTAAGCGACTCTACGGAGAAGAAAACAGAGGTGCACCCTCTGCTTTCAGTGGTGAAATGCGAAACTATGGTGTTACTGGATGGGCACCGAGTCCTGTTTGACAGAATTCTAGTTTTCATTAGCAATACAACCGGTGAATCACCAGGTGGCACGTAGGTTTTAGATACTGTTCAGCGTAGAGTTCCACAGAGCTGCATAGAAAAGGCGCCGGCAATCTATGGTTTCAAGTTACAACACAAAATTGATAGCTGATGCTGGGTAGGCAAAGTGTCTTGCCTGGAAGGTTGCAAGAAAGGAGGATAAGAATAAAATTAGATTACGGAGACAAATATGCTTTCCTGGAAATTGGAAGACATGAAGACAGCATCACGCCTCTGAGTTTACAAAATGAGGGTTTAGAGAGAACAGAAGTACTAATGTGCAGCCTCGTCCACAGCTGCGAGATGGGGATGAATTACAAAACCCCACCTGGTTCTTCTCGTGTACTTGGGAATAACGCTGAACAGTAAACGGCAAGTCAGGATCATCGGCAACAATAACGTGTTGGTGTGCGGCCAGCCTCCTAGCGCAGATTGCCGCACCAGAGCCCCTCCCCTGCAGGTGAGAAGGACAGATGACAACAGGATTACTGAGCAGATGTGGTCTGGCGAGCTGCTGTGGGGACAGCCACAAGCTGTGAGGCCAGATACAGTCCTGCAAGGACACTGAAGCACAATGTTAAGGTATGCTGTGGAGAGCAGTGGACTGCTGGGAAGGAAGAGCGCCTGATAGATTGCTCTGGCACATAGCAATCAGGGAGAGTGGCCCTGTTTCTGAGACAAAACACCAAGCCAACCTGGCAGGAAGGATAGACCCTCTGAGCCCTAGGCTCTGCCCGTACCAGCAGAAGCCACACACAAGAAATCATTTGCACATACAGTTGGAAAAGGAAAGCTGCATATATGTGATGTGCAAACCTGGCCAGTTATGCTAGAGCTAAATCTCCTGGAAAATACTCTGTGCTTTGTAGTAACGCAAAGGTCAACGCTTTGGGGAAAGGGCCCAGGAAAGATTTACCCGGCAAGTCTCAGGACCCCCCTGAAGCTGCGGCTTAAATGACAGAGCAGCATGAACCTTTTTATGCAGGCAGACAGAATAAGGATTTTTACAAACTGGCCTCGCCTGGGAATTCTCGGGGGCCATAACCGTACGCAGCAGTCTACACACATAATGCTTGATATAGGTGTTGTGTTATATTCTCTGTTAATAAAATGCTTTCATATAAATTTGTAGGAAAAGGCTTGCCCGGCCTTCGATTACTCTCACGATTACTGGCAAAGGGAAACGTGTCACCCAGCAATATTCCATGAACTAAATGACCAGCAGGGGGATTACTGAAAACTGGCAGGCATGGCCGAGCCAGGTGAGTTTTGTAATTTGTCCGATGCCGTCTCTGCTTAGGTCACGGTGTTTTTTGTGTGGATCGAAAGTGATAGTAGATACAGACATGATGTGTAATCCATCGAGTACTATATACACATATTGCAGGCCTTAAAGTGTAATCAAGAGGGCTTCAACAACAGTGTTCAAAGCAGACCTACTATAATTTGCTCTTCTACTCATCTCTGGTTTAACAGACAATAATATAGTTTGTCTGCCAGTCACTTACGCTAAGGTAAACAACAAGTAGCTTTAATGATAGCTGCAGCGGCATTTATACGGCACTGCTCCTATCAAGAGAGAAAACGAACAAACTCTCCTCCTCATGTTGCCTTAATAGTTCTGGGAAAGCCATCTTCCCACTCAAAATCAAGTTTGCTTTTTTTCATATATTTTTTTAATGTTTATTTATTTTTGAGAGAGAGACAGAGTGCAACTGGGGGAGGGGCAGAGCGCGAGAGGGAGACACAGAATCCGAAGGAGGCTCCAGGCTCCGAGCTGTCAGCACAGAGCTTGACGTGGGGCTCGAACCCACAAGCCAGGAGATCATGACCTGAGCTGAAGTCGGATGCTTAATGACTGAGTCACCCAGGCACCCTTCAAAATCAAATTTTATATGGGCTGGTTTGTTTAGACTTTCCACACGCACTGAATGTAAGGCTCACGTTGTTTACCAATTTATAGTCATTGAAAGGCACATAGGTTTTTAACTTTTTTGTATCCTTTGGATAAATTCCTAGTAGTGCAATTGCTGGGTTGTAGGGTAGTTCTATTTTTAATTTTTGAGGAACCTCCATACTATTTTCCAGAGTGGCTGTACCAGTTTGCCTGATTCGAAGGGGCACATGCCCTCCAATGTTTATAGCAACACTGTCAACAATAGCCAAAGTATGCAAAGAGCCCAAATGTCTATCAATGGATGAATGGATGAAGAAGATGTGGTATAGATATACAATGGAATATTACTCAGTGGTCAAAAAGAATGAAATCTTGCCATTTGCAACAGTCAGTCAGAGAAAGACAGATATCATATGATTTCACTTATATGTGGAATTTGAGAAACTCAACAGGCGAACATAGGGGAGGGGAAGCCAAAGTAAGATAAAAACAGAGAGGGAGGAAAACCATTAGAGACCCTTAAATACAGAGAACAAACTGAGGGTTAAGGTGAGGTGGGTGGGCAGATGGTTTAAATGGGTGATGGGCATTAAGGAGGGCACTTTTCCAGATGAGCACTGGGTGTTATATGTAAGAGATGAATCACTGGGTTCTACTCCTGAAGCTGACTACACTGTATGTTAACTAACTTGAATTTAAATTAAAAAAAAACACACACACACACATTAGGCTGAATGAAAAAAGCCAGTCATAAAAGGCCATGTATTGTATGGTTTTATTTTTACGAGATGCGTAGAATAGGGAAATCTACAGAGAATAAAAGTGGAGGAGTGGAGGAAAACAGAATGATTGCTAAAGGGTACATGGCTTCTTTTAGGGGCAATGAAAATATTGTTAAATTGATTACGGTGATGGCAGAACTCTGTGGATGTACTAAAAACATTTGTGCTGTTCACTTTAAATAAATGGCTTAGTTATATGGTTAAAAAAAAGAAGGAAGAAAGAAAGAAAAGCACATAGGTTGTATTCTGTTCTACTCACCTAATAAAAGCACCTTCAAAGAGAAAGATTTCTTTTTTTAGCCTGACTATTAACATAGACAAAAACCCCCAAAGAAAACCAAAAACAAAAGACCAACAAACAACTCTGCAGGAAAAACTGAACTCTAATCTTCTACTACAACTTGCTTTCATTTATTGTGGTGATGGGAATAAGAATGGTTAAGAACAGATTCGACAACAATCTCTTTTCTAACTTTCTTTTTCTTCAGGGTTCTCAGCTAAAATCAAGTCATTTTCATCTATGTGTTCTCTTGTCTTGCTTCCTTTGCTTCCATTGTAGAATTGGCTATGCTCGCAACTGTGGATTCTTGTTCCTCATCTTTCCAAATGCCATCCTATGGTTAACCCTCTACTATTGCTAGTCTTGTTGCCAACACAGTAGCTCTTCAGCGTTCGTGAATTTATGACATGGGTCCTTGGGGAGAATGCTCTGTCATTTTGTAATCGTGTCAATTTGAATTGGGAGTACCACCCGCTCTGACATTGAGAGAGTTAGCCCAGGGGCCACCAATAGATTAGGCTGTTTCCTACTCGTACCCTAGTGATGAAAACAAGAAAACGGAGTATTTTCATGAGAAATGAGAGGGAGATAAACCAAGAGCGAGGGATAAATTTAAGGAAAGTGGAAAATGAGCTTGAGGGCTATTTGAGAAATAGGGGTGACTGACAGAAGTACAATATTGAAGAAAGTACTAAAGATTCTATCATTTGTAATACACAAATTTGGCGATTCCAAAATATCGGAATATGTTTTGTGAAGAAACTGCTGTCTCAGATTTAAAAGTTTGATAGTTGGGGGTGCCTGGGTGGCTCAGTTGGTTAAGCGTCTGACTCTTGGTTTTGGATTAGGTCATGATCTCCTAGTTTGTGAGTTCGAGCCCGGCATGCAGTGCAGAGCCTGCTTGGGATTCTCTCTCTCTCTCTCTCTGTCTCTCTCTTCCCCTCCCCTGCTCATGCTCGCTCTCTCTCTCTCTCTCTCTCAAAATCAATAAATAAACTTAAAAAGAAGTTTGATAGTTAAAAATAAATTTAAGAAACTCCTTGGGGTTAAGCACTTTGTTTTCTAGTCATCATTCAGCTTTCCCAGTGCCCTTGAACATCGCTCGTTCCATCCCCTATTTGAATTTCTATCCTTTATTTAATATCTGTGTTCTTTTGTCTATTTTGTATACTAAATTGCTTAGTCTGTGAACATGAAGCGGAGTTAGAAACTTTAATTATTTGTTTTTGAAATCAACAGAAAAATTATTTTTCTAACTGAATTTATTATTTTTTTTAACTTTTTTTAAAATGTTTATTTTTGAGACAGAGAGAGAGAGAGAGCAGGGGAGGGGCAGAAAGTGAGGGAGACACAGAATCAAGAGCAGGCTCCAGGCTCTGAGCTGACGGCACAGAGCCTGATGCAGGGCTCAAACCCATGAACTGTGAGATCATGACCTGAGCTGAAGTCAGACGCCTAACCCACTGAGCCACCCAGGCGCCCCTCTAACTGAATTTAAAAGCCTAACCTTGGGGCTCCCAGTTGGCTCAGCTCAGGGACCATGTGACTCTTGACCTTGGGGTTGTGAGTTCAAGCTCCATTTTGAGTGTAGAGTTTACTTAAAAACAACAACAACAACAACAACAGCACAAACCCAAAACAGCCTAAAACAAAACTAAAAGCCTAAACTTGTTTCATTAACAAGAAATAATATATGAAATAGTCATTATGGGTTTCACCAATTATATACTTACATAGATAGTGATCTTTTTTGGGGGAACCAGATTTATAGTGAATAGTTGAAAAGGAAAGAGCAACTAATCTTTGATTAGAACAAACAGTATGAAAGACTGTTATAAAAACTGCATCTCTAAATAAGAAAGCAAGCACTAACAGGTTACTATAGAAAGTTCTGTTAGCTTTTCAAGATTCACCCAGCAAATAATTCAGATATTTTCTAGACAGTTTTAGAAAAGACTGTATGGTCACTAGATTGCTAAGCACTACTTCATTTGGTTGATGGTTCATGCATTCATTAAATATTTACTGAATGCCTGCTATGGGGCCAGAAACTGTATTAGGTTGTAGGGATTAAATTAAAAAAAAAAATTTTAACATTGATTCATTTTTGAGCGACAGAGAGAGACAGAGCATGAGTGGGGAAGGGGCAGAGAGAGAAGGAGACACAGAATCTAAAGCAGGCTCCAGGCTCCGAGCTGTCAGCACAGAGCCCGACGCAGGGCTCGAACTCACGAACTTGCGAGATCATGACTGGAGCCGAAGTCGGACACTCAACCAACTGAGCCACCCAGGCGCCCCTGTAGGGATTAAATATTAAGGGAAACTAGACAGTCTCTTCTTTCATGAGGCTAATGTCTAACAATTCAGACAATTTAAAATGTTTTGGGGCGCCTGGCTGGCTTAGTCGGAAGAGGATGCAACTCTTGATCTCAGGGTTGTGGGTTCAAGCCCCACATTGGGTGTAGAGATGACTTAAATAAATACATAAACTTAAAAAAAAGTTTTAAAAAGAGGCAAATTTGTAGGATAATTGTAATAACTGAAGTGAGAGTAATGACAATCGTCACTTTCCATGATTCCAATATGCACAAATATCAGTTAATACGGTACTGTGCAAAGATTGCCTGTAGCATATTATCAGCTGTTTTAGTCCAAAAGCAGAATTTTTAGGCTGAAGGTATTGTTTATTCAATCTTCTATCTACTCTGATTTGTTTTTGAATGTTTTTTTGTGTATTTGTCCTTGCTGATACCAAGAGTGTTGCCCAGCTTGGCGTCCAGTCAAGATTAAAAGCCTAAACTTGTTTCATTAACAAGCAATAATATATGAAATAGTCATTATGGGTTTCACCAATCATATATTTATATAGATGGTGATCTTTTTTGGAGCATCACTCAAGACTAGCCCACTGAAGCAGGGAAATACATGATATATTTTCCTTGTGATTTCTTCTCTTTTCTTCCTGCTTGAGAAATACCAAAAAAGTCAACTTCTGGAAATTCACTGCCTTGTATCTCTGGTTTTTTTATTAATATTCTTTCAGCACATACATGCTAATCAATAATTAACCTGTTAGGCCCAAGCGAACCTCTTACAAGTTTTTCTTTTCTTATCAACCATCTATTACTTACACTTTCACTGTATCAACAAATGTCTTTCACTTGAACCAATCGTGCATTCGAAGTTACCAGGAACAATTTGTTTGAGTGGCAAATGAGGTATAAAACAGAAACAGAAGTCCTCCTTAAATACGTTCTTGTCGTTCTACCTCTTAAACCTCCTTTCTGGTGGTGAGAGTGGGGGTGCCGTAAAGTAAGTGAATGCCCCCTTCAGAACTAAGGTATGCATTCCCCCAACTTCTAAGGGTGTTGATGCAGGCAGCTGACAGCTGCACTCCTCTCCTGGCATTGCCCTTGGCTGAAGATGCGAATGCCCTACCCAAGATGCCCCCTCCCCAGGGGTTAGTTTATATCCAGTGACTGGTCAACATGGGATGCCAGGACCCTTGCCTCAATGTAGGGCAACCCTAATTTGGGACCCATCTAGGTTCAGAGCTCTCATGATAACGTGGGGTCTGTGTTCTAACCCTCTGTCTAATCCTGCTTCTCTCAATTCCTTATTGCTGTTGTTTCCAAATACTTCCCCAAGTTCCATGTATACAAATTGCCTATGGCGTGTGTTTCCAGGAAATTCAAAGGAGGATAGTGCGCCGAATAAAAAGCAAAGATAACTAATATAAAAATGTATCAATATGAATCTGAAATATTTGTCTATCCTCACCTATTTTCATGATTCTTATTCAATTTTTAGGTGAGGAAATAATATTATTTATATAGTAGCACCTTCCACAAAAACTTATGATATGAATATTGCTCATTGTGTAAGACTAAAATTTAGGAAATATTTTGAATTCCCTAAATGCTCCTCAGAAAATATTTTTTAGGGATAAAATTGTTTATAATTCAAATACATCATTAAGATGAAATGGACAGAAGTAAAGTGAATACAAATAAATACAATGTTAAGATGTGAATCCTTTCAAAGCTAACAATGAATGTGATATGTTTTCAAATTTTACATTTCACGGACTAGACTACGAAGGAGATAGCAATTTAGCAGAGAAAGAGAAGAATTCGCCAAGCACATGACCATAACAAACTTACTGTCAACTTTGACATGAAGTTAAGGGGCATTTTGTCTTCTCTTGGGTTAAAGTTTGGCTTGTTTTTACTTTCAGTGTTAATTTTCAAACTACACGGTATAATAACTTCACTCCAGGTAAACAAGTGGATTATTGGAAGGACAGCCATATAATACTCGCTCAGTGTCTACATTAGTGGAACTCATTGGCAGATTATCTTATCTGTTAAGAACTTCACTTGCTTACTCATGACCTTAAAGTTGAGTATTTAGAAGTATTAGAGATTTAGAAATTTGTCTCAAGTGTTTTGAGTGAGTAAATGGAACAGGGAATGGAAAGAATGTCTATGAAATGACTACTATCAGCAAAATATCAGAAGCATGAGATGAGAGCCTGTGAAATGGAATTTTCAGCATTAAGATCTAAGTTCCAAGAAGTGCCTTCATGACATTCTGATTCCATTCTGTTAGCATTAGAAGAGGAATATGGCAATAGGGATAAGTCTTTGGATCAGGAAAAAGTAATGTATAAAAAGTATAAAATGTAGACAACTTTGCCACCGCCGTAGTATTGATGTGGGAGAGTGGTTTTAAAACTGCATTTCATCGGGGCACCTGAGTGACTGAGTCGGTTGAGCGTCTGACTTCGGCTCGGGTCATGATCTCACAGTTCGTGGGTTTGATCCCCATGTGGTGGGGCTTTGTGCTGGCAGCTCAGAGCCTGGAGCCTGCTTCAGATTCTGTGTCTCCCTCTCTCTCTGCCCCTCACCTGCTTGTGCTCTCTCTCTGTCTCTCAAAAATAGACATTTAAAAAAATTTTTAAACTGCATTTCATCAGTGAAGCACTTTCTTCAAATTAAATCTTATATGTGAGCCCAATATGTACACCAAGCAACAAGAGGACTAGCTCTGATTGAAGTCTGAGGGAAGGGGCTGGGGAAGACAGTCAGGGGGAAGGGACTGGGGATAACAGTCAGAGGGAAGGGGCTGGGGATGATAGAGAGAAGGGGCTGGGGATGATAATCAGAGGGAAGGGGCTGGGATGATACTGAGAGGGAAAGGGCTGGGGATGACAGTCAGAGGGAAGGGGCTGGGGATGATAGAGAGAAGGGGCTAGGGATGATAATCAGAGGGAAGGGGCTGGGATGATACTCAGAGGGAAGGGGCTGGGGATGGCAGTCAGAGGGAAGGGGCTGGGGATGAAAGTCAGAGGGAAGGGGCTGGGAAGGACGGTCAGAGGGAAGGGACTGGGGATGATAGTCAGAAGGAAGGGGCTGGGGAGGACAGTCAGAGGGAAGGGGCTGGGGATGAAAGTCAGAGGGAAGGGTCTGGGGAGGACAGTCAGAGGAAAGGGGCTAGGGATGATAGTCAGAGGAAGGGGCTGGGGATGATAGTAATGCAGACTGCCTCACACCCTGAGATCCAACTAAAGAACTCCTAGGACCCCAGTGAGCAGAGCGTACAAACCAACTGGGGTACTGGAAACCTCTCAGCTGTGAGACCTTGAGGGAACAGATTATTTACATTTTTTCATTGTCCCATTCCCCCTGCCTAACAGCACCTCAAAATTCTCAGCATGTATTTCGGATGGATTTGACACTGCTCTTGACTCAGGAAGTGGCCCCTGTGTGGCCTAAGTCAGTCTGCATACCCCATCTCCACACCACACTAATTGGTTCAGGGTTGAGTACACGATCCAACTTGGTTAATCAGAGATGAGAGAATCAATTCCATGTGGTAGGTCTTCAGTTTTTGGTTGTTTTGTTTTTTAATCCTAAAAGCAAAGTGGACTCTCTTTTGTGCTAGATTTGTGCCTGAAAGCACTAACCCCAGAGGCTGCCAAATTATTATATTGTGACAATAATGGAAAAGACGCCCCAGATGGAGCAAACAATGAAGTGGCACTAAGAACTGGAGACAGTCATCCTCGTGAAATTCATCTGAGCTGCTGGTCTAGAGCCTCCTGAACTCGGCCTGACTTCTCAGTTCCATGACAGTAAGTTTCCTTTTTTTTTTAAGATTTTACTTTTAAGTAATCTTTACACCCAATGTGGGGCTTGAACCTACAACCCCGAGCTCAAGAGTCGCACACTCCACTGACTGAGCCAGTGGGGCGCCTTTCCTTTATTCTTTGAACCAACGTTTGATTGGGTTTCCTGTTATAACAGGAAAACACTGTAACTGATCTCTGTTGTATCCCGGCACCTAGAGGAGTAGCTGGCAGGGAGTGAGCAGCTTGGCAAATATTTGTTGATTGACTGAGTTAAGAGCCATGGGTTCTGATCCCAGTTTTGCCCCTAACTGAGGTTTCATTTACTTATATCCTTTATTTGTAAAACAAAAGGGTTGCTCAGATTGTTCCGGGAAATCCATTCCTGCTGCAACACTATGAATCTCTCTGTGCCTTTGTGCAGATTACTTCTTATGGGTTTGCTTCTCCACTAACTTGCAGAGGTTTGAGAATTAATGCATTGATTCAATTTTGTGCAAGTTGAGCCCTGAGGATTTTTCATTAGCTGTGGGTTAAGGTGGCCCTGGTTCCTCCCTCAGCTGACTGCCTGAGTGTGAAATTACGGTGACCCACAGAAAGGAAGCTGTACATCTGAGACTGGGAATGTAGAATTCATGGGAGTCAAAGCTGGGTTATTACTATTTGTTTAAGAGTTTCTTGAACATGTGTGGAAGGGGATGAGTGTACGTTCTAGATGATTGTAAGAGAAAACTGTATTAATTGAGGATAATTGCAGGGATAAGTAGAATTCCTGATCAAAATTTTAGAATGCTGTGAGTCTGTGAGGAGAATGTATTTAGAAATGGAAAGGAGGGTTTTCTTTGAGAAAAAATGCAATCCACCTATAAAGTCATTCCAACTTAAGGCTGACCCTGTCTGAAGCTATGTCAAAGCACCATCACCTTTGGATTTTCAGTGGATAAGATGGGAGCAGAATCTCTGCCTTTTCTTTACAAGCTTCCATATTTTAAGTTGTTCTCCAAAATGTCACAAACTAGAGCAATTCAATAGAAATATAATGCAAGTGCACCACATATGCAAATTTAAATTTTCCAACAGCCACATTAAAAACAAGTAAAAAGATGGGCGCCTGGGTGGCCCTGTCAGTTGAGCATCTGACTCTTGATTTCGGCTCAGATTGTGATCCCAGGGTTGTGGGATCAAACTTTGTATCAGCCTCTGTGCTGAGCATGGAAACTGCTTGGGATTTTTTCTCCCTTCCTCTTCCCCTCTCCCCAACTCATGTTCTCCCTATCTCCCTAAACAAACAAACAAACAAACAAACACAAGTAAAAAGAAACAGGTGAAATTAATAATCTATTTTATTTAACCCAATATACCCAAGATATTATCATTTCAACACGTGCTCAATATAAAAAGTCATTAATGAGATATTTTGTATTTTTTTGGTACAATATCTTAAGAATATGAAATTAGAGCACATTTCAATTCAGACTATAGCAAACTTAAGTGCGTAATACTCACATATGCTTGTCATCAGTCAACAAAGATCTAGAGAACAGTTGCTTCCTCCTGAGTTTTGTTTGGGGTGGGTGGACTTTTTATTTTTTTTATTTTTATTTTTTACATTTATTTATTTATTTTTGAGAGACAGAGAGAGAGACAGAGCACAAGCGGGGATAGGCAGAGAGAGAGAGGGAGACACAGAATCCGAAGCAGGCTCCAGGCTCTGAGGCATCAGCACAGAGCCCGATGCAGGGCTCGAACTCACAAACCGTGAGATCATGACCTGAGCCGAAGTCAGATGCTCAACCGACTGAACCACCCAGGCGACCCGGGGTGGGTGGACTTTCTAAGTATCAACACAAACACTGCAGTTTAAACCTCAGGTGCCAGCATATCTCTTCTCACAAGGAACAGAAGTTCAATATGGGCTGACATTGGTGTAGAGGGAGGGAGTGACAGGAAAGGAAAAGTGGAGAAGGCTTGTGCTAATGTGTCCAAACTGGAAAGCCAGGTCTGTAAGTTTAGAAGAAACACTCCACACAATTAGAAACCACTGGACATGTTCACACAGGGTAATGACATGACTGAATTGGTGCATTAGGTCTTGCAGATAGTCCACTTGGCTTCTGTATGTTCAAAGTGTGGTGAGAGAATATTTCAGATCTTCATCCATTTTCTCTCCCTGTAGTTCTTTTCCCCTGTCTCCATTTAAGCAGACAGCAGACCCTCTGCTCATTGCCTCAAGGAAGGAACATGGCAAGGTGAAAATGAGCAATGTTCTCCTTGGCTTTTCTCATCCAAAATTGTGTTGGGGTAATTAAGAGAGGGTGTCATGGGGGTGCCTGGGTGGCTCAGTTGGTTAAGCCTCCGACTTCGGCTCAGGTCATGATCTCACGGTTTGTGAGTTCGAGCCCTGAGTCGGGCTCTGTGCTGACAGCTCAGAGTCTGGAGCCTGCTTTAGATGCTACGTCTCCCTCTCTCCATCCCCTCCCCCCCCCTCAAAAATAAAGATTAATTTTTTTTTAAAGTGTGTGATGTAGGTCACAGGAAGAGAATGTGGAGGCCTAGGAAAAATGTTTTGGATAAAAATCTGAGGAAGGGCCATCCTGTGGGCAAGAGAGAGAGAGAAGCATGAGAGAACAAGGTGAACGGAAGACGGCTTTGAGCTCCACTTCATGGAACACAGGTCCTCCTCACAAGGCTAACGAGGGAAGGGGCAGCAGCTCAGGAAGAGAAAGTCTGCTTCAAGGAGGTGGATGGGGAAGACAGGCAGGCTGGGAAAGATTTCTATGCCCAGGCAGGGCGAGAACGAAGCAGAACAACGCGCGCCACCATGGTGGATGCCTCACGGACCCCAGGATGGGCCAAGGACACAATCCTTATTTGCCTCCGCCCCGCCAGATGGTATGACACTGTGGAAGGCCCTGAACCTCCCCAACGAGTGTGTTTCAATTTCTTACCCTCCTGGCAGGTTCCATATGGTTTCAGAATGGTAATTAGACTGGGCTGTGGGAAACTGTGCAATCGTTACTGCGCGCCTGAGTTTGTGGACTGGGATGCATGCAGGCAGGGGGGCCAGGCTGGGGGAACAGAGCCCAGGGAGAAAGCTACTGCAAGACAAGAGATGTTGAGTGGGATAGAATCTCTTCCAGAGAGAGAAGTAGACAGTGTCAGGTTCTGCTGAGGAGGTAATTGGCAGGGTTTGTTGAACGGTGGCAGTGGGCCAGGGAAAGAGAGGAGGCAGGGCATATAACAGGTTTCTGACTCAGGAAAAGAGAGAAATTTTGGCAAGGGGGGTGGGAAGCCTTTCACCAAATGCTAGCTACTATTCTAAGTTCTTGACAAATAACTCATTTACGCAATATAAGGTAGGTAGTATTAATATCATCTCTATTGACAGATGATGACCCTGAGTCTTAAAGAGGGTAAGTAACTTACCCAGAGTCATAGCTTGTAAAGGGCAGAGGCAGGATTTGAACTCAGGCAGTCTGGGTTTACAGTCTGGCTCATACACCTCTACTCCTGTCAGGTTAACAGGCTACCCAAAACTCAGAAACTGACTAAAACTAACAGGCAACTTACAGGAATACCCTGGTTGAGGCAACCTAAAAGTCCTGGATACGAAGTAACTTGTGTCCACACTCGGGGCTAGTCTTTAATCCCTTTATTTGCGTATGTCTTATATATGAATCTCTTTCTGATTAGGTATTAAGGACTTCAAATCCAAACACAATGCGCTTGAGTCTGTCTTCCAATGAATTTAACAACTGAGCCATTAAATGCAGAGGCTCCCAACTGCCTTTCCTTAGTCACAAATAAAAGATGGTGTCTTCATCGACTTGCACCCCCTCCCCTTTGGAGAGTTGATTTGACCCTAGGGGAATACATGATGATTCCTCTCCTGATTCAGATCTTGAAGACTCAAGATTCCTTGCTGAAATCCTGGGTCCTAACCAGTTCTCACAAAAATTTGATTGTGGATTTAAAAAAAAAAAAAAAAAAAGATTCCATTTAAAGTACCAATCCCTTCTATCATCAGCAGCATGATTAACAGCATGGGACAAATACCAGCAGCCCAGCCCAAAGCTGTACAAAGATTTTGAGGGGTGGCAGAGGTCAAAGGCAAGAAAGGAAAATGAGGGAGGTGTTGGAGCTGTGGCCATGGGCATGGGGGTGAGCTACAGTGTTTTGTCTTCCAGCTGTGGCATTATGGAGACATCTGGGGACAGGGAACCCTTTGGCAGTGCCCCCACGACTATAATTGAAGTCCCATTAGTCCAATCTCCTTGCTCTGGCTCCCAATCCTTGCTGGGAGGCAATGTCCCCCAACTTGAAAACTGTTGGCTCTCCTGACCTTTTCCTATATTCCTCTAACTGCCTGGAGTCCCTAGTTTTGATCTTCCTAGCTCTGATCTATTCTACCCATGTTGATTTCTATTTGATAAGGCTCTAACTGAACTGCCAGATCCTTGCTATTTGAAATCATAGTGACAATAAAACTAATAAAGACTTAAGGTCTGGGGGCATCTGGGTGACTCAGTCAGTTAAGCGTCCTACTTCAGTTCAGGTCATAATCTCATGGCTCGTGGGTTCGAGCCCCACATCAGGCTCTGTGCTGCCAGCTCAGAGCCTGGAGCCTGCTTCAGATTCTGTATCTCCCTCTCTCCCCCCTTCCCCTGCTTGTGCTCTGTCTCTCTCTGTCTCTCAAAAATAAATAAATGTTAAAATTTTTTTAAATAAAAAAAATAAAGACATAAGGTCTCAAGGAGAGATGATATGGGAAACCAGTATTCACAGTGAGGCTTTGGGCAAGAAACTTTATTACTCAATGGCTCAGATTCTCATCTGGAGATAATAAAAGTATGTTCTCATTGTATAATCCATGCATGGGCCACTCCACACTGTCTGACCAGGACGTTACTATTGCTTTGAACCTTCAAATTAGCCTCTGTCTTCCCAGATTCTCTTCCATATCCTTCACAAATTAACCACTACATGGTATCGACCGATTAGCAATCAGTTCTAGGTAACATGGGGATCATTTCCTATAGCCAGTAGAAACATGTGCATTAATCATTTCACGTAACATTTTTGGGAAGATGTTTTTGTATCTGTAATTGACAATATGGTTGCTTTCCCATCAATATCTACTTCTATACAGTAAATTTAATGACTGTTTATGTAATTCTTTTAACACTCACATGGCATCATTGTGATGCTGGCTTTTTATGAATATGCATGTGTTTCCCACAGACTATAACTACATGAGGCAGAATTGTATATCTTGGTGTTTTGTGCTCTCACAGATCATCCTGTTTTACACATGGTAGGAATTCAATTAAAATCTGTTGACTGGTCCCTTCATATAAGGGAGAAGATGAAGCTTCTCTCTCCCCTTCCCAGTGTCCCTAACCTTGTCCAAACCCTTCAGGAAAGTGTTTCTGCCTCCACATGTATTCACTGGACCTGTAGCTAGAGAGAACTTCAGTGTTGGCAGGATGTTAAAATGAGAAAACACTTTCTGCCCTCATAGAACTTACTATTACTGTATATTCTCTCCTCAGTAGTGCCTCTCCTCATATGCTTTCTCTACCAGAAATTTCTTTCTCTAGATAATGAATATTGCATCCAGTAAAATTCCATTAAATGAATATCATGCATTACTGATTACTGTAAGAAAACAAAGCCTTAAAATCGCTGTTTTGCACCATCGTATTTTGCAGATTATTTCTAAGAATATGAGCCCACAGATCACCTACAGAATCTTTCCATGAGATGTGACCTATGAATCAAACTACAGAACTCTTCTCTAAGACTCAATAATTGTCTCTTGTCTCTGGAGCAGTTTACTATCATGTACTCTAAAAATATTTCATAACATGGGGCTCCTGGGTGGCTCAGTCGGTTAAGTATCTGACTTCGGTTCAGGTCATGGTCTCACAGTTCGTGGGTTGGAGCCCTGCATCGGGCTCTGGGCTGACAGCTCAGAGCCTGGAGCCTGCTTCGGATTCTGTGTCTCCCCCTCTCTCTGCCCCTCCCATGCTCACGCTCTGTCTCTCTCTCTCTGTCTCTCAATAATAAATAAATGTTAAAAAAATACCTCATAACACATATTTTTTAAAGTGTATTTATCTATTTTGAGGAGGGGGGAGGGGCAGGGGGAGATGGAGAGAGACAATCCCAAGCAGGTTCTGAACTGTCAGAGCAGAGTCTGATGCGGGACTCAATCTCACGAACTGTGAGATCATGACCTGAGCTGAAATCAAGAATCGGACACTTAACCGACTGAGTCACCCAGGTGCCCCCCATAAAACATACTTTTGATTAAGTTGTTCCAACATATTTCCTCTGAGTTTTAAAATGAAATGGAAAGGTATTTGAATGTTGCAAATATGTTTCATTTTTTCATAACATTATATATATATTCACCTTAAGAAGGACTGAAATAGCAAAACAGCAGTTGCTTAACAATGAAGATGAAAGTCAAAGGAATATAAAAACTCCATTACTTGGAATGCATAGGAGACTGCGAAGTATTACATTTTCAGGTTTCTTAATAGTGATTCGGGAATCTCTTTTTGTTGAGTAAGCTTTCGTTGGAGAAATGCTACCAAAAATACCTTTTTGCCTTGAAAATATACTAAATATAAGTGAATCTTTCTTCGATAATTAAAGATTTTGCTCTGCTTATGAATATAAACAGAATACTTCTAGTAGCATTCTTGAAAATGTAGACAGTGTAGGAGATCAAATAACATATATTGGTATCAGGCTGCTGTTGTATCCAGTCAATGCCTTATGTAAGTTTGCTTTCTTTCAATGATCACCAGTGGAAGTCTAGAAATAATGGTTTGAAGAATGGATACCTTTGTTGGGCTCTAGGTGACTCAGATTTTTAAAAAACATTCAAACAATTTTTTTTCTAGTAGATAAGCATTAAAAAAAATTTTTTTTTTGTTAAGTTTATTTATTTTTGACAGAGACAGAGTGCGAGCATGAGCTGGGGAGGGGCAGAGAGAGAGGGAGACACAGAATCCGAAGCAGGCTCCAGGCTGTCAGCACAGAGCCTGACATGGGGCTCAAACTCATGAACCATGAGATCATGACCTGAGCTAAAGTCAGACGCTTAACCGACTGAGCCATCCAGGCGCCCCAGATATGCATTTAATAATTATCTAAATTAGAATCTTTTTTCAGGACTCTGGGCCTATTAGACATACTTCTTAGTAAAATACTTCAAGATCTTTATTAACCACTTTAATGCAGACAATTATAACCTCCATCTTAATATTCCAAAACAGAGAAAAAAGACTTGGAAAGAAAAAGATTTTCAGTATGCTCTGAACTGTTATATACTCTCCTTTGTCATTAAATCTAGTTAAAAAAAAAAAATGAAAAAACAAAACTCTTCTTAGCTAGTTAAACAGTGAATTATCCAATTCTCCAGATAAGAAAAAAGCTATTTGAACTTCTAACTTATCTCCTAATCTTCAAAGCCTTGGATTTTGTTATTTTCAGGTAGCTTTCTGCCAACCCTGTTTTAGATGGAATCTCATCTCTTTGAAAGTTTCTACCACTGGTTTCTAACAGAAAAAGAAAAGCTAAAAAAACTTGCTGATAACCAAAGTCTCAAAATGAAGTCATGTGTAGTCATGTTTTGTTTTGTTTTGTTCCCCTAAAGTGTTTATGGGCCACAATACTGACAGCACCCTGGGCATGTCAGGGAAGGACTAAAGGAGTGTGGCACCAGTCTCCTTGCAAAACTGGTCATAGGAGAACATGGATAATGAAGACATATTCTCCCCCTCGCCAACCCCATAGTCGTCAAGTGTCAGCAGTAATTAACTAAATGAAATAAGCCAGATGAGAAAGCCACATACTGCACAGTGTCACTTACATGTGGACCTAAAAAAAAAAAAAATCAAACCCATAGAAACAGAGAGTAGAAAAGCCAGCATCTGCAGAGTAGAGAAAATATGGAGAAGCTGGTAAAAGGGTATAAGCTTTCCTCAGTAAGATAAATAAGGTCTGAGGATGTAATATAAAATGTGGTGACTACAGCTAATAACTCTGTATTGCATACTTGAAATTTGCTAAGAGAGTAGAATTAAATATATATATATATATATAAAACACATTAAATTAAATATATATATATTTAACAATATACTACACACATATATTAGTGATGGACGTATTAATTAAATAGATGGGGGAATTCTCTCATAATATATACACATAACAAATCACAGTGATATGCATTTTAAATATCTTATAATTTTGTATGTTAGTTCTACCTCAATAAAGCTGAAATTTAAAAACCAGTAATTAAGAAGGATAACACACATATTCATTTCCAGGGAGATAGACCTTTTATAATTAAGGAGGTAAAAGTTAATAACATGGTTATAGTTAGTAATTTCTAAAGTATAGAAAAAAATCTGAAACACATAAAGAAGACTATAAAGAGTTCTCTTAATAACACAACACAAATAGTCTATCAACTCTTTCCAGACTCTTCTAGGAATGTCTAAACAAATACTTTCTTTAAAGGATTCATAATATGAATATTATTTTGAAAACTGCTTTTTACTTAATATAGTATTGCTCTTGTTCTAAAAATAAAAATAGAGCCACATTATTATATGCATGATAACCTCATATATAGATAATACATAATTTATTTAACTCATTCTTTATTGATTGGCATTTAGATTGCTTCCAGACCTTTGCTCTTATAAACTCTACGATGAAGAACACTGTCTGCACATCATGCATTTGTGGAATTATTTCAGGATGCATTTCTGGAAGTGGTCACGTATCAAAAAACATGTATAATCTGCATTTTGATACATATTTATAAACTGCACTTCTAAATGTACCATGTTATTCCCCACCAATGATATAAGAAAATGTCCATTTCACCAACATAACTCATTATAATAACTATTATAACTCACTCTGATTTGCCCAATGAAGGTTAGTTTTAACTTGATTTTTATTACTTGCAAAGTTGATGAACATGTTTCCATGTGTTTCTTGGACATTTTAACCCTTTTTCTGTCTCTCAATTTTCTAATGTGGTAATTCTTTTTCGTCCTTCTTTTTACTACAGATCTGTAAGAGTTTTTCATGGTTTTCATTCCATTGAGTAGGGGTGTGTGTGTGTGTGTGTGTGTGTGTGTGTGTGTGTGTGTGTTATCAGATGCTTAGTGACAAGCATGGGCTGGTGATGTAAATCTGAGAGTCGCAGCCTATGGGAGGCATTTAAAGTCCAGTAGCAAATGTGAACAACTATGAGGAGAGTTTAGAAAACAAGGAGAAATGGGTCCAGGACAGAATCTGGGGAAAATGTAATATTGGAAACTTGGGTAGAGCAAGAGAGGTCAGCAAAAGAAACATGGCAAGAACTGTTAAGAAGGTAGAAAGAATGCCAAAAGAATGTGGCGTCACAGTAAGAGAAGATAATGTATCAAAACGGAGAAAACGGTTGATGACGTGTAATTCTGCTGAGAGGCCTAAAAAAATGTCTATAGGATCTGGCTTTCTTAAGATCACTGGTGAACTCAATCGAAATAGTTCTTTCTAGTGGAAAGCTGGGGTGGTAATGTTGCCAAAGCCAACCTGGAGTGGGCTAATCAGTGAACCGGATTTTAAATGGCAGATGTAGCACATGTGGACACTTTTTTCAAGTACGACTGTGAGAGTGAAACAGGGAGACTGGGCAGTTGCTGGAGGGAGAGTCTGGGTGAAGTCTGGGGATATCAGCTCACTTTGATGGAGATGATCCAGTAGAAGAGAAGCTGAATTGCAGGAGAATGATGAGAAAGCCTAAGGAGGTAACTTTTTAAGGAAGTAGAAGGCAATGGGTTCTAGCAAAAGGATTGACTCTTCTGAATATCTCTGGCCAAGGTTCACCAATGTCCTTCAGACCAATTCTCATCGTACTAGACACAGTTAACACAATTGACCATTTATTCCCTCTGCTCCTCAACTTTCATGACACCTGTTTCTCCTGGTTCTTATCTATCCTTTCTGAGTATATCTTCTAACCTCTTCCCTGCTCACCTATTTTTAGGATTACATCTCTGGTTCATATTCCTTCTCATTTTACATGCTCTCCCTAGGTGATCTCTTTTATTCTCATGGGCAAACTATTATTCACAAGTCAATGGCACCTGCATTGCAAGCTAATTCTAAGCTTGGCAAACAGACGTTATATCTAGTCACTCGATGGATACCTTCACCTACATATCCCATGGGTACTTAAGATTCAAGGATCCCGATCTGAACTCAACATACTTCACTTTAAGATTTGCTTTTTATCTTCTTTTCTTTCAGTTAATGACACTGTCAACTACCAGCTGCCATATCCACATATCTTGGTCATATCCTACTCCTTCTTCTCCCTCCCTACTCACATATAAGGCTTAGCCATATTTAATTGTTGATTTGGAGGAATCATTACTGAGGAAAGGATCGCAGATAAAGGAGAATTTGACTTTCTTCTTGAAGGGAGAGGTAAGGTTGTCCACATAGATAGTGATGAAAAACATGTGTGGCATGTGATGGCTGGAGGTAAGTCAAGGAGACTGAAAAGAGAGCTGTGTAGGAAAATATAATAGAACTGACAATGTTGATATCATGTTGGGACCAATATGTAAAGAGACTACTTACTGATATAATTGTGATATTAGTAACAAAATTAAAAAATGTGGGGCGCCTGGGTGGTTTGTCCGTTGAGCATCCGACTTCGGCTCAGGTCATGATCTCGCGGTTGACGAGTTCAAGCCCAGCTTCGGGCTCTGTGCTGACAGCTCAGAGCCTGCAGCCTGCTTCGGATTCTGTGTCTCCCTCTCTCTGCCCCTCCCCCATTCATGATCTGTCCCTCACTGTCTCAAAAATAAAATAAACATTGAAAAAAAATAAAAAATAAAAAAATGAGTATCCTCTTCCGGTAGTTTTGAAGTTCATTGGAAAACCTTCTGAGGATGGATTACGGGCGAAACCAATTATAGTTTTTGAACTCTGCCTTATTATGTAGGTTGTCAATGTCAAACGCAGAAGGCGAGCTCAGAGGTGGCATCAGTGTTATCTATTGGAATGGCAAGGAGTTTAATTTCTCAGGTATCCTGTGCATTTACCTGCCTGACATATCCCTTCTCTCATGTTTGTTGATGCCCTCAATTTGCCTAAAGGAAAAATGCCTGAATTCAGAGATAGGGTTTACAAATTAGAGAGCGTTAGCAAGAGTTTGAACTTATAAAAGTGTAAAAGTTGTTTTTTGAAAATAATTGGAGTCAAATGTTTCCTAACTTTTAACTTGTTAAGTTAAATGGAGAAGCATTAGCTAACTGTATCCAAATCAAGTCTGTTCAGGAGGGAGGCAAGAAAAACAGTTACTGGTTGTCATTTTCATTTAACAATGCAGTGTGTGGGTTCCCTTTCCAAAAATTCTCAGAAGTGCAACAAATTATGAGGACTAGAAAACAACATTAATACTTCCCCTGCAGGTTTGAGAACAATGAAGAACATTGAGAACAATAAAGAATATTGAGAACAATAAAGAACACTGAGAACCATATTCATGTCAGCATCTTCTGCATTGCAGACCTGTCACCAAGAACCTTTTGATAGGTGACAAGTACCAGCTTTTTTCAAAGAAAATGTTTGCTCCAATCTTTTCGATCAAAAGGTATCAAAAGGATATACAAAACATCTATATTTGAAATTATTAAAGTATTTGGTCAAGCTAAGTCTTTTGTCGATACTCAGTACTCAAATATCAGTTCAAAGTTCAAATATACTAGGGAAAATCTAGTTTCAGTTGCAAAAAATCATGTCTATTGCCTACTAGATGCACTTTTTGGTACCTGTTGTTGTCACACCTACAGAAAACAGTGCCTCCCATAGTTTACTGCATCTTCATTGTCTTGCCTCTACATAAAAGTGCCAGCCTGGGTCCAAAGCATAATCAGGTGTATCTTGACACAAAATCTCAAAACTGGCAAATGTGATGCAGAATGAAAATAAATTAAGGAACTAAAGATTTGTTGGTGGATAATTTAATAATTATAAGATGCAAGTAATAAAAATGAGTAGGTATGATGAAATTATTCTTGCAATAATGATCCAGCTATCCACCTCAGTAAGAAAGGCACTGGCACGATTTTTATTTTTACTTATCTATCTATCTATCTATCTATCTATCTATCTATCTATCTACTGTGCTATTTTTAAAGGGGATAAATTTGCACTTCAGCTGGAAGCTTTGTTAGGAAGTTTAAAAACTTCAGACGTTGTCTGTAAAAAGTAGAGTTGTCTGTATTTTTCCACGACAATAAGCACCAAAGAACAGAGGCTAATGTAGAAATAAGATGTATTTACCACCTACCCTTTCCCACCAGTATGCAGGATATTGAGAAGAGAGTGTCTGGAATGCTCTGGGTTCAGGGAGGGGGCCTGGGCCTTGAGGTGAGAGAGAGTGAAGCAGACACCAGATCCCAAAGGACAGAGAGAGATTCAGCCCTACAGAAGACAAGGGACAGGCCCTCTTCCTAGAAACAAGGCAGCAGATATAATTCTAGCTTCTGGAGCTGGGATATTTGCTTATTTAAATTGTTTTTTTCTTATACTGTGGGCATTTGATCAAAGCAACAAATTGCTGAATCCAGGGGACAAACAGAACCAACCAAACAGCCAGTTGAGCTGAGCCACCGTTAGACCTGAGAATTCCCAAGGACCTGGGAGACAAGATGGAAGGAAGCAGAAGCCAGGTAAAACGAGCAATTTCTTTTCTGGTCGGTGTCCATGTCAGTGTATTCCTTCACGAGTTCCAGGTCACCAGTTTCAGAAAATGTGGTTTCTTGAACATCTTTTCTGAAAATATGTCTATTACCACCCTCCCCTTCTCCAGCTTTCATGATCCAGGTCTCTACTGACACGTTTATTTAATGAACAGGGGAAAAAATATCTATTTCTAAAACTTCATCATCTCTCCTTGTGTAGACATACACAGCATTGAGTTTGTATACCACATGGGGGGCCTGAGCTTTCTACCAGACAATCAATCATGAATGCCCACTTTCCTCAATCAGTCACTGGTTTTGGAGGCGCAAACCTTCCTCTCCTGGTTCTTTGACCTTGTGTGCTGTCTGTGGCAGATACTCATCCCACCTCCAAGTTCTCAGGTAGCCTCCAGTGTCGCTGTGTGCAGCTTTTCACTCCTTCACAATCCAGATGGGTGGGCTCGCTCAACTCTCTAGGCAAGGATTTGACATAGGATGTATTCTTATTCTTGGAGTGAGAAGTCCTCATAGAGAAAAGGATGAGGGGGAAGCCTGCTCAGACCGGCCTTGGTTTCCCTCCGTCCTTGCTGCTTACTCCTCCTCGATGCTCAGGGGAATAGAAAATAAATAGGAAGGATGGAGGCAGTATACATTCCCTAACATTTTTTTAAAAAACATTTAAAAAAATTTTTCATCCTAGCCCAACAACAAGACGGAACACGTCTGAAACAACGTGAGCTTTGCTCTGACCGATTATTTTCCTTTTCCCAAAGTATAAACTAAGGGATGCCCACAGGTAGTTAGTTGTTTGCCAAGTGACGATTCAGAAATGAGGGATCGGGCCATTTTATGCAATTGTGGTTGACCCTTGGACAACATGGGTTTGAACTGCACAGATCTATTTATATGCAAATTCTTTTCAATACAGTACGGTACTGTAACTGGATTTTCCTTATGACTTTCTCGATATTTTCTTTTCTCTAGCTTACTTTATTGTAAGAACAAGGTTCATAATACATGTAATATACAGAATATACAGTTAACTAACTGTTTATGTTTTAGGTAAGGCTTCTGGTCATCAGCAGGCTATTAGTAGTTAAATGTCTAGAAAGTCAAGAGTTATGAGTGGATTTTTGACTGCACGGGAGTCAATGCCCTAAACCCCTGCATTGTTTAATGGTCAACTGTCGTCATTTCTTTGGGTAACAAGTACTGAAGGCAGTATTTAAAAAGTTATTAGTGAGGTAAGGATTATTTTATTCTCCACTATTAACACTTGAGCTCATATAAGGAGAGAGTGAGGCATTGAGGGTGGGAACACAGACCAGATGGGTTTTTTTTTTTTTAATTTTTTTTTCAACATTTTTTATTTATTTTTGGGACAGAGAGAGACAGAGCATGAACAGGGGAGGGGCAGAGAGAGAGGGAGACACAGAATCGGAAACAGGCTCCAGGCTCTGAGCCATCAGCCCAGAGCCTGACGCGGGGCTCAAACTCATGGACCGTGAGATCGTGACCTGGCTGAAGTCGGACGCTTAACCGACTGCGCCACCCAGGCGCCCCCAGGCCAGATGGATTTTGATGAATAACAGTGATGATGCTGGTGCTCCAGGCAGTTTCTGGTCTGGATGAAGCCTACACTGGACAAAAACTGACCACAGAATGTCCCTGAATATGCCAAAGAGGAGGTGTAGGGCTCTGAAGATGCCCCCCAGGCCTCATTCGAGTTCTCCAGTGTCCTGAGTTGCAGAATTTATAGTCTAAGGGTTAAGAATTTTATGGGTTATTAGATTGCTACCTTCCAACCCTTAACGTTATATGATTCTAAATTTCACTAGTTGCTTTCTAAAACTTTACCTAAATTATATAAATTAGTTATACTTTAGAAAGGAAACAGGAAATCGGTTGTTGAAAGCTTATGCATCAAGCATGGTGTTAGTTAATGTTATTATTATCTTATATAACTCGAATCCTGTAAAGGAATTATCTTCCTATTTTATAGGTAAAAATAGACCCACTGTAATTAACCATCTTGCCTAATATCTCACAGCCCTGTATAACAAAGCATGGAGGTCTAACTCCAGAGCTCATCCTCTTCCTATCACATGATACTGCTCTAAAAAGCCCATTATTTATATATCACCCATCAAAACAGGGACATATCAAAGGAAACAGAGATGGCTCTAGAGAGGTCCATGAGCTCTCTAAGATTAAAGCAAAATTTGAATGATTATATGATTTCTTGGAAGGGACAGTTTAGAATTTTCATCAAATGCCCAAAGGTTAAGCCATAAAATTAGAAAAACCATTGCACTCAATGTATTTAGAAAGTAATAGCCATATTCCCCTTCAGTTCCACCATATGGCATCCTGAGCTTAGACCCAGCACACTCAATTTTCTCCAGTGATTAGAGCAAGGCTGGAAACCTTAGAAAGAAGAAGATTAAACAATAATGAAATACATGAGAATCCATTTAGCTGTGTGTGCTGTTTGGCGGTTCTCCATATAATTTCTGGTTATCAGTACACCCGGGAGGGCTACTATAGGTTCATTAATATAATTTTAGACTTGGAGATCCTTGGAGATCACAGAGTCCGATTCCCTCAGTTTACAGATGACAAAACCAAGACCCAGAGGGCTAGAGTGACTCATACATTGTCATATAACCTTTCATTGGCTTGATAATGAACTAAATATGTATTTACCTGGCAACCAGTCACTTTGGGCCATCATCTGTACCTCTGTGGTCAGTCAAGGGAAGGAGAGAACATTGGGCTCGTGCTCAGATTGCCCCTTCCAGTTCTAATGTTGATCTAGCATAACCAAATACTGTTTAGTTTTTGAGTTCTAATCAGATTTGCTATGGTGGCACCACAGCCGTCTGGCACCAGTGTGGTCTGCAGACAATGTCAGGAAAAGTTGACATGACGCTGAAGATTCTTGTATTCTGAATTAGTAAACCAAAAAAAAAAAAAAAAAAAGAAGATGCACTTCTCAAATGCAACTTGATGAGGCAGACTGTGCCAATTTTGCTAATATAAGCCAAGTTGTAACGATAAAATCAGTAATTTAATTAGTCTGTTGCAAATGAAGACATTTTTATCTACACCATTATTTGAAAGCATTGTGATTCTATTGATTACTTTCTCGGTGAAAATGTTTGAAGGAGCTTTTCTTAAATCTATTTAAAAATCTTTAGACTTTGTGTTAAGAAGAGACTGCTGAAATAAATTGCATTTCTAGACTGCATTCCAAAATTTCATTCTGGTTCAATTTGATGCATGCTCTTGGTCATTTAACATGATCCCTTACTGAAATAAATCAGATATTTGAAATAAACACATGCAGAAAAATTCACTTAAATTAAAAAAAAAAAAAGCAGGCAAGAGACCACATGTACAACAGATGTGGGGTCCAAGAAATTCTACACACTATGAGCTTGGGCAAACCACTTAACTTCTCTGGGCCTTACTTTTCCTTCCTGCAAAATATTGACGTCTGTGTGATCTTTAAGGCTAGTCCCTGCTCGCAGATTTTAAGTCTAGGATCCTGTCATAACATTTTTATCCTTAAGGACGAAGTTAAGGAGCTTATACTCTTTATAAGGGAGGAGAAAAAGTTAATCATGTAAATGACATTTAAACTAGATTAACAAGAATGAGTTGTTAGGAATTAATGATCACAAAGAAAGCGAGGATTAAAAAAGTTAAATATATTTTAGTTGAAGTCTTACATTGAAAGAAAAAAAGCTCCAAGTGGCCTTATTACTTTATCACAGAATCTTAGAATCAGAAGGGAATCTTAGAGGTCATCACTCAATACAATTCACAGTGGAAATTTCCTCACCAGTGCCTGTCAGTTCCTGGTTCCCTTCTCCTATGATTTCTGGAGTTCTTGAAACAAAAGAGGTGAGATGTATATAGAGAATAAATTAGTAGCTAAACTGGTAAAAAGCTATAGAGTAGAAGCCAAATAGCTCTTAATATAATTTACCTGGATGAACAGATAATCTAAATTATAAATATAATAAATCGAGGTCATGGGGAGGCTTAACTTTAACATGCATATATGTTCCACCTAAAAAAAACAATGCTAACTTCAAATTACAGCAAAAATTTAATTAACATATTGCTGATTCAGGATCTCTGTTCCTACAGTTGGATTCTAATTTTCTTTTTCAGTTTCACTAAATCTTGCACCCTCACGGTCTCCAAATAATAACCTCCTATATAAAAGGAGGCCATGTACACATTCAGTATGAGGTCCCTATTAGTCTTCTTTCTGCCTTAGGCCGAACATGTATCTTAAGATAAACCTTTCTTCATTTTTCTCCTTTTCTCCTACTTCAGGGGAAGAATTCTCTCAACTTTCTAAAGTGAATCCTACACTTTCCACTCTCCATCTGATGCCCACCTGCCCACAGGAAGACCTTGCTCTGTTAAGTTCTCTCTCTTTTTTTTTCAAATCTCCCACCTTTCCTATAAATACGTCCTCAACATATGAAAAAAGCAGGAAAATGTGAGTGTTAGAAAGATCACGGATGATACTGGTGAGTCACTGAACCAACCGTATTTGGAATGAATACTAACGCTACATTTCTCTGAATATATTTTTGATTTGTTGAACATATTTATCACAGGTTCTTTATAGTCTTTGCCTGCTACAGTTCACATCTAGGTCATCTAGGAGTTAGTTTCTGTGGACTCTTTTTGTCTTTACCACAGGCCACATTTTCCTGTTTCTGTACACACACAGGAATTTTGGATGAATACTAAATGTGGTATGTGATATACAACAGAGGTTCTGGAGGCTGTTTTCTCCCTCTGAGGAGTGTTGAGCTTGTTCTAGCAGGCAGTTCAATTACTGGCCGGTCACCTTGATACTGTGTAGGCTTGGTTTATACTTTTAGGACAGTACAGAAAGCTCAAGGTGTTTCTCTATGCCCTCCAACCAGCCAGGACTTAACTTTGAAGCGTCTTCCTTTTGAATCTCATCACATCTGCTTTTAAGCTTTGAAGGGCAGGGTATGATCCTAACTCCAAAGGCATGGCTTTTCTAGTCTTGCTTCAGAAGCTGAGGATGATAACAGGATGTGAAGAAGGTGTTAACATGGCCAGAATGGAAAATCAAAGTCTCCACTGCTGTTACAGTCTCAACCCCACAGTGGTCACTCATGGCTAAACCTCAAGGGGGGTCTTGCCCTGAGCCCAGCTCTCAGCCAAGGATCCACGTGGGACTTTCACGGGGACCTCTGAGACTCCTTCTGGGAGCATGCGTAGGGCAGTGCAATTACTGAAATGACAATCGATCAATGAGATGAATAAAGTGAAGGAGACAGGCATGTAGATATCTACGCAAAGAACAGTCCAGGTATAGGAAACAGCAAGTGCAAAAGCTTTACGGCTGAATTTTAGGACTCGTAGGGTTGTATGAACTAAAAGTTGGAGAAGATACAGAGACTTACCAGGAGTTGGGGAGGGGTGAGAGAAGCCTTGCAGGGCTCAGCAAGGATGTGATGTTTACTCTGAGCAAAACGGGCAGCCACCAGAGGATTTCGAGTAGAGTAGTGACACGGCCAAACTTAAGTTTTAAAGGGCTGCTGCACTGAGAATTAACTGTAGTGGAATAAGGGCCAAGGAAAGGAAAGAGTAGGAAAGATAGTGAAATAGTGCAGGTGAGAGAATATCGTGGCAAGGGAAAGGGTAATAATGGCAGAGAAGGTGGGGAGTGGTTAAATGTACTTCGAAGACGGAGTCGACAAGTAATCCTGATGGATTACGTGTTGAGTGTGAGAGAAAGAAGGTTCTGTCCTGAGCAGCTGGAAGGATGACAACAACCACCTACTAAAAAGGGAAAAAGGGGTGAAAAGAGAATTAAAAGGAAAATCAGGATTGGTTTTGGATCTTTAAATCTGAGATACTTATTAAAAGCTAAGTGATAGAATCTATTGTACCTGAGCCTGGAGCTCCAGGGCTAGGTCTGGGTGGGGATGATCAGCCTATTGATGGTATGTAAAGCCATAAGACTGCAATAAATCATCAAAGAAGTGAGAAAGGACTCGAGGTCTGATGTCTAAGCCCTTCAAAAGGAAGGGGTTGGAGACACGAAGGGGAATAAGCAAGACTGAGAAAGAGTGGAAACCTAGGCGGGTATGGTCTCCAGAAAGCCAAGCACAAACAAACAGTGTTTCAGATAAAAATGGAATAATTAGCTGTGTCAAATGCCAAAAGGTCAAATTGGATGAAGAATGAGAATTGACCACTGTATGTGCAACAGGGGGTTACTGGTGACCCTGAAAGAGCAGTTTCAGGAGAGCGATGGGGCAAAGGCTTGATTGGAGGGGGTCCAAGATAGGAGAGAAGGGCTGGAGACAGAGTTCTGACAACTGTTTAGAGAAGTTCTGCTCTCAAGGGGAGCAGAAAAACCAGACTGGAGCCGGAGGGGAAGGTAGGGCAAAGAAAAAATGAATTAAATATGGGAGAAATAACGTGTTTACATGCTGTGGGAATGATCTAGTAGAGGCCATTCTCATGGTGCTGGATGAGGAGGGGAGAAGCGGTTAAGTGGTACTCCTGAGGGAGTACAAGGGAATGGGATCTAGTGACCAAAAAGTGGCCTCCGGATCATAGGGGTTCATCCAGAGTAATGGGAGGGACAGAGAAATGTGGGCATCGAGGCCGAGGCCAGATGGTTCTGTTGGTGGACTCTTTGCAAGTCCTCTTCTGATTGCTACTATTTTTAATGAAATAGGAAGCAAGGAGAGCAGCTGAGAGACAATGTAGAGGAGATGTGGAGGTTTCAAAAGAGAGGGTGATGGATGGACCAGAAAATTACGGCACAGCTGCTGGGCAGTGCTAATGACCCCGGGAGGTTAATGACCATGAATTAAAAGTGAGACCCGTCAGCATGGCTGTGTGTTTGTCTCTAGAAATACTGGGCTGCAAGGGGGCAGTCCCTGCAAAGATGGAGGAGAGTTGGGTTCAGTTACTGCCAGAATTGAGGGTATAAGCAAGGGAGTCATTTTAATGAAGAACTACATAATTTAGCTGGTGGGAGGAAAGTAAAGCTGTGATAAGGGTGAAGTGCAGTGAGAACGTAGTGGGATCAATGGATTGTAGACCCTGTGAATTGCCGGAAATGGAGCACCGAAGGAGGCAAGGTGGAAAGACAGGCCGTAGTTGCAAATGCAATGCTTGAAAACAGGATTGCGAAGGAGGTACAGCAATTGGCAATGAGAAGGCTTAGACTATGGTCTTGGGAGTGGTTGCAGCAAGGGGAAGGACAGGATCGGCTTAAATAGTTCCCTTTATGGATACCTTCCCTGACCTCACCTTTCCTCTCTTCTTGCCTTCTAGGTCTTACAACTCTTTATCTGCAATCCATTATGACTCTCTTCTACTTTCTATCTATTGTTATTCGATAGCCATGTTTGAGAGTATAAGCTCCTGGAAAGTGTCGCACCTAGTGGTCCCCTGCCTACAGAACAGCACATGGTGTATACATACACAATATACATATAAATAATTATAGAAATAAACCAACAGTAGCAGCTTAAGTTGTCTCTTTGTGCCTAGCGTTCTCTCGAATGCTTTATATAACGTTACTAAACTTTACAGTGACACCCTCTTGCAGATACTTATAAGAACAGCTTATAAGAACAGCAACGACAACTGCGATGAGAGAATTTCACTGACTCCCATGGAGGATAAGGCTTTAGTCAGCAGATGTGTAGGGGGAGCACGTGACAACCAGGTAGGTCCCAACGGAAGCAGGGCCAGGGTTTTTACAAAGGAGGGTAGGCATCAGCAAACATTTTCTGTAAAAGGCCAGAGAGTAAATATTTTAGGTTTCTGTGGCCCGAAGGTCTCTGGAGCAATTAGTCACCTCTGCCATAGCATAGCAGGAAAGCAGCCCCAGCCACTACATCGACAACCTAGTATGGTTGTGTTCCAATAAAACTTGACTTATGGACACTAAAATTTGAATTTCACATAGTTTTCACATGTCACGATATGTTCCTTTTCTTTTGATTTTTTTTTTCAGCCATTTAAAAGTGTAAATGGCCCCAGGTTATTCAAAAACGGGTGCCAGGTCTTTGACTCAAAGGCTATATAGTTTGCTGACTTGTCGGATAGAGAAGAGTCCTTGTGGTTTTGGGTTAGGCATCAGTTTTTGACTTTAGTGGGAGCTCAGGCTGGGCATCCTTCTTGTTTTCATGGCCCTGGCCTCGGGGTCCATGGTATGATCCCCAAACCATATGAAAAATATTTTCTGCGAATTGTTTACTGACTAATCAGAAACTCACAGGGTTAAGAAGGTAGATCACCAAAGAGAAAGACAACGTAGCAAACAGAGAAGGCCATGTTGGGGAACTGGCGACCCTCTATTATGGTTTCTTTAGTACTTTTACAAAAGCTATAAAAGCAAAAATTAGAGAAATTAAGTGATTTTCCAAAGACTACACATCTCAAAAGTGACAGAGCTGGGATTAGAACTGTAGACCTACTGGGTCCTCATTTCCTTGCCAATCCTACGTGATGCAAGTCACGCTAATAATTAATGCTTTGCACAGAGTGTTCTGTGTGTATTTATTACCTGAATGAATTGACTACTATTTAAATATTGGCATGGTGACAAAGTAAGTGTTAGTACCATCTTAACCAATGGGTAACACATGCTTTTTACACAAGACAAGAGCAATCTTCTGACCAGCCACTAAAGAGCAAAAAGCACCCTTTCTGCACCAGCACAAACTCCATTTGGGTAAATGAGCCCATGATCTGCCACAGCTAAATCTCCAAAGGCTGTGAAAGTAGAGAGGGGGAAAAAAATCTCTCAGAGTGGTGTAAGTTTCCAGGTGAAATACACCAAATGACCTCAGCACTGCTTTTTCAAGTTTCTTCTATATAGCCCAAATTTCCTAAGATACAGGGCGATTTCTACAGCTAAGATTGGGGTCTAATGGGCACAAAATGACCTATTTTCTAGGCACATGCATTTGTTCCCTCCTTCTGACTTGACCCACTTAGTTCACTTTTGAGGAAGCACTTGCTCTTTCTCTATCCCTCTATTTATGTAAGGAAGTGATGGAATGGATTGATGTTCAGTATGGGATTAGTTTAGATATTGCTGGAAGACATTATGAGCCTTTGACTGCATTAGGACACATCTCCAGTTAAAGGAGCTACCCTATAACAAGCAGGGTCCATTTGGCAAAGAATGAACATCACTGAGACCTATTTCAGCTTTACCTTTTCCCCAATTCGATTTTCCTTCACATTGGGGAAAGTACATAGTCAGAATGTTTTTGGTATTTTGCTTGTTTTCAGACCAAGTAAAGAAATCCACAAGAGTCACAGTTACTCAACTTGAAGTTGCAAATATTTGCAGCTTCCCTTCCACCCCTAGAAAGGATGATACCTTACTAATTTTTAATTCTTGATTTAATTCTTTCTAAAATTCTGTAACCAAGTGACTTGGTTAAAGCCAGTCGGTGGCTCGGTTGCTTAAGCATCCGACTCCTCATTTTGGGGCAGGTGGTGACCTCACGGTTGTCAGACCGTGAGAGGAAGCCTGGTGGCGGCAAGGTCCATGCTCAGCATCGAACCTGCTTGAGATTCTCTCCCTCCCTCCCCTTCTGCCCCTCCCCCTCTTGCACACATGCACTCTCTCTCTCTCTCTCTCGCTCTCTCTCTCGCTCTCTCGATCAAAAAATAATAAAAAAAATAAAATACAAAAACATAAAATTCTGTAATGCAGGGGTGACTCTCCTCGGTTATGGTTTCAATGGTGTATTGACTGTCAATAGTAGATAAGTAATAAGCAGGACCAGAAAAAAGGGGAACTGAATCATGTTTCTTTTGCTTCATTCCAATAGGAAATACGGGCTGCTTACACCAGCAGTTACACAAACAGTAACAGTAATTAGAATAATAATAAAACCCAATTTGTATAAATGCAAATCTTAGGTTTTTTTTTTTTTACCCCCCTTTCCTTTTTGGTGTTGCAATTTTATCATTCTATCTGCTGAATAAACAGATACGTTCCTGGATTATGATGTTTGCTGCACAAAATGTTTCACAGGCAACGGAAACATTGCCCTGTTCTTGATAAGGGAATTCATTCTAGACTGCTCCATGCTTGAGTACATATGTGGAAATTTTACTGACTTTAGGAAAAGCCATATGCAGATATGACTCAAGAATGTCTTAAAAGGGTTAGTTCCGGAAGTTTATTTTTGTATCCTTTGTTGAGCAAAGATACCCTCATTAAAGGGAGGTATACCCTGCCTCGTCCTGCCTTGAGGCTACCTGCCTCGTCCAGGTAGCAGTTTTAATTACAAAAGAACATAAAGATGACTTTTTTTTTTAATTCTCCTGTTTGAAAATATATTTTTAAATCCCCCAACCATAAAAAGGTCACCCTAATTATCAGTGACGAGAAAGCGTCCTGGCTCCCATTTCTCACTTTCGGTCAAGGCCACCCGAGATGGGCTTCCAGGCAGGCAGGTTAGCAGGAGAAACAAAAGATGATCAAACACAGCCACCCATGACTGACAGCTGCTTCCCGACACTGGGGTTAAGTCATGTGGGAGGAGACCCAGACGGGCAAGGGGGCAGGTCTACATGTACTCTTCAATTATTCTTATGAGATTTATATAGCTCCATAAATGCACACCACGCTGTAATAAAAAAAAATACATCAAAATCAATAGCAATCCTTGCTGTTCAGTTCTACTTCTTGAATTTGAACGTAGGCAGTTTACAGCATTATTCTTTTTCTTGTCATTCGTACTAATTTTCTCTGCCTAAGGGTTGCATTTTCTATATTAATTTTGCTTACAAATTCCACAGCCTTACAAAGTTTGAGCCAAAATGAACAGAAAAATTTCTCCCCGATATACAGTAAAATAAAACAAACTAAAATGAAAACTGAGACGAACTTAGGAATTTGGGAGGAATGTGAGGCCTTTTTTGTATTCATTTAAAAAGTACTGCTATTTCAGTATTCTTCAAATATCCCGCAAAGTGTGAGACCATACGCTCTTACAACAAACGGCTGACATTTTAATTGTTCATCAGCTGTATTCAGATTCCTGAATACCAGTTTCCACTAGAAGGCTAAAGGCTGTTGGCAGGGAGAGCAGAAAAAAACCCCACACAGATGACGTGGAAATGAAATGGACAGGGAGTGATAAGAACCTCTGAGTGAATCTACATTTTAAAGGGTGAAGGCTAGAAAAACACACTTTTTCTCTTTGCATAAACTTTCTTGCACACATGCAGATCTCAAAGGATTCCCTTTGGAAACCGGATGGAAATGAGTTCTCCACATCAAATGACAGAATGCATCTAACAAGATCAGTGTATCAGTAATTCACCACTCAGGAAAGCCTCCAAAGCTCAATAAAGACTCAGGCCCTACAACAAGAATAACCTCTTTTTATTGTTTCTACTTTACTACATCAATTCCTTTTAGAGAATGAGGCAGCGCGCCATAGCATTGCTAATCAATACCAGACGAATTCTAATGACAAGAAATCATCTATTTCTTTAGTTGCATAATTAGACAAAGAAATCTGGAGCTACGGAAGTACGTGAAAACTTCAGGATTATTCCAAGTCCATATTTCTTTACAAGAAAAATCAGCTCCTATGCCAATATTTAGATGTGTGTGCTGCGTTTATCAGTGCTGAATTGGAAATGGGAATACATAGACAACGATGCCGAAATGTGCAAGTACTGCTTCAGGAAAGGCCCAGTAAGTTGTGCTTGTTCTTAACACGGAACACGGAAGAATAAGTAATGAGCAGCAAATCGCGCAAGGAGGTTCTGCAATGGAAGCATCATTTCATCCTTAACTATATAACCTGTTCTTTCTATTTAGGGAAAAATAGGTGGAATCTGTGCCTGTGTGTTATACAAGTTTCTAAATGTAGACTATGGTGATGGGAGTGTAACAAAGCTGTCCCAGATTTTTGTTGCAATTGCAGTGAGATTTAAATGATAGAAACATCAAAAAGGGACGATCTCCATTCTGGGCGGCTTCCACACTTCTATTCACTCCTGAAGACTGTCCTCGTTTCATTGCTTTCTGAGAACCTCATTATGATCAAGACTTGGCCTAGTGTGGCAGAATTTACCTTGAAGGGATGGGACAGAGTAGGACTCAGAAATAGGAAATGTCTCTTGTGGTGGGGCAGTGGTCTGGTGGTAGGGGGAAGGCCACCTTGCGGAAGTTGGGAGAGAGTTTGAACAAGCTGGCTCCAAACAGTTTGCTCAATTATTCAACAAATATTTACGGAGAAGTTACTCTGGGGCAAGTGGTAGGAAGATCACAGTGAATAAATCCTGGTCCTTAGCCTCAGATAGCTTAGGGGGTAGCTAGGGAAGAGTTCCCACACAGTACAAGAGACGGCAGGAAACTATCATTGAGAATGATACACAGGACCAACGTAGAAGTACATAGTCCTGAAACTAGGAAAGCGTATAGAAGGGCAACAAAACTGGTCCACGAAGGCTTGTCAGAGAAATCATAACTATGTGAGCCCAGAGGAGAGTGGGAATTTTCGAGGGGGGAAAAATGTGTGTGTGTGAGAGAGAGAGACAGACACAGAGACAGAAAGAGAACTAGAATGAGTTGTATAGTTGATTATCATGGAATGTTCTGAATGTTAAATTACTAAATTATTTCTGACTACCTTTTCTGTCTTCCACATAGTAAATGGCGCATTTTTTTCAGTAATTTTCAGGAGTTTCAGAAGTATGGTATTTTTGAAGGCAGTAAATATTACACTCCACCTCTTGCCTTTTGGATGAGCCTTCAGAGATCTGATTTGAATTCGTATGTCTTTGAAGACAATCTGACCTGCTTATTCACAATTCAGCATCAAAACCAAAGTAGGACACTTTCAGCTGTAAACAGAGCCTTTAGGAATCATAAAAACTGGTAAGCAATAAAATCAGAAAACCTCTAATCATCATCAGACTAACAATGCAATCTGTAAATGTGAGAGTTTCAGGTCAGTGGGTTTGTGGTCACACGAGAGGCCATTTCTGTTTCTTAAAGTAAGGCAGTAGCCTTATAAGTTTAGCAAAGTTTTTATTAGGAACAGACTTTCAGCATGAAAATGAGAGTTCAGATATCATTTAATTTGGAAATTCAGAGTAAGAAATGTATTCTAAGATAAGGCAGACCATTTTGCAAGTAACAAATCACATCTTTGTCTCAGTGGTCCCTTCCAACGCAACTCTGTTTCACTTACAAGGGTAACATGGTCCCTTAATTAGAATATGAGCTATACTTTACAAAGCATGCCAATACAGTCCTACAGGGTTGGACGCAATTCTTTGGAATGACAGTCCTGTATAAGGCAGTTTTATCATGAAGTTTTCAAAGTTGTCCAGAAAGTAATGAAGAGTTTCTTGGAAAGGCCACAGAAGCTTTCTGGCCAGTTTTTAAATCGCTTGATATAAATAAACTTCTTTTCTCCCTGGAGCAGTGGACTTCGGATTCCTTGCTTTTCATTCCTATTTTCCAATCCCCTGTGGCCACCTGGAAAACGATTCACTGTTGTACTGACGTTCGGGATAGCGGGGGAGTGGGAAATCAAATGTGAAGAAAGAGGTAAGCTTTTAACTCTGCTGTCAGCAAAGGCAAGAGGAAATAGAAGATATTGCTGTTCCCCTCTTTTTTCCACCTTCTTCAGCTGAGACACGGTGTGAAGTCCCCAGGGGAATGCCACAATATGTTAGCTTTTCTCAGTCTGGCAAGGCCTCCAGGATTACACTGAATTGTTTATTTCAACCCCCAGAAAACAAGCATGACAATTAGCCTCCTTTGCTGAAGACACTGGAAGATGACAGAAAATTGCAAATAGGAAGTGCACTAGAGGGGAAAAATAAGCACCTTCCAAAAAACAAACAAACAAACAAACAAAAACCAACAACAACAACAACAACAAAAAAACAAAGGTGCCGATGAAGCTTCTTGGCCTTTGAATAAATCAAAATCAAGTGGGACTTTTGAAAGCTTTAAATGAATAAGCTGAGGTAGAGGTTCAGATTTGTTATGGAAAGGAATGTATATAATAGAAACAATCTTTATTTTTAAAACAACATATTCAGAAACTGTATGAGTGTGTGTATGTACATGTGTGTACAAAATATTTTGAAACCCTTAAGCACCTTATGTAAAGACGTTAAGTGGGGAAATAGTCTTCCTAAAATAAATTGCATATTGATGTAAAAACTCCCATCTTCGTGTTTATTTTTCAAAGCTAGCTTTCGAAAACGTAATATGCAGCCACTGGCATCTTTGAACTCCCTTCCTTTCTCAAGCAGTTTCCAGAGTTGAATCCTGCATTCTTGCCATATGCCAAGGGTTAGGCCATTAATATGTAAAAGAAGCTGGTATCCAGAGAATTGACTTTATAATTGGAGAACACCAAAATAAACCCAACACTTCTCAAACAACTCCTGCACCACCGCATCCCTGTTCTTAGGCTATTAGGCCTTGTCCAATTTTCTCAGTCTGTCGGAACATACAGCTGCCTCCATGTGCCAGGGAAGCTTTAATTATGGTGACTTTTCCTCCCACTGGAAAGCCTCTTCCTGTGGTTTGAAAGTCTGAATTATTCAAGCCCATGTTAATACACTGTACTGAATGCTCCGTTTGGCCCACTGAGGTGCACCTGGAACTCTTTTTGCAGATTTGATTTCTTTCTTTCCCTCTCTCCTCTCCTCCCTCCTTTTCCTATCCTTTCTCTTTCCCGTTGCCCCCATTATTAAAGACAAAAACCAGGGGGCCACTTAGCACTGAGAGACTCATGGAATTTGGTACAACTAATCTCTTAACGGCCTACTCATGTGGAGTCGCAAGAAAAATAACCTCGCAACTAAAAGTTTCACAAGTACAAAGCTTCATTCCGTAACCTTTTTTTTTTAAAGAAAAAAGCAATATAATTTATATAATTTGATAACCAGAATTCCAGGACCTTTCAATATATGCCTCCTCAATTTAAGCTGTTAATTTGGTTTTACTCCAAAAATAGAATCAGCAAGAGAATCCATGATCCTTTGAAGCTACAAAGAGTTAATATACATATGAATGCTGCTTAGATACTAAATTCTAGATTTCAGTCTTTGATTACTTTTTTAGGTTTTGCTTCAAATACCAACCCTACTTTTCCTCCATTCTAAGTTTTAGTCCAGTTTTGAGTTGTCACTATGAATTCTTCTTTACAGCCAGAGTCAGCATCAAGATTATATGTGGTATCCTTGGGTTAAGGGTTGCCATGATTTCCAGGCTTGGTTCATCATTCACCACCTGCAAGGCCTCTTGGAGGATTAATTTTTTCATCTGTGAAATGACAGTAGCAATATCAACACTACTGAGAGCCTGCAAAACTTGAAGAGGATTATACTCAGGAAAGTTTTTCCAAAACTATAAAGTAATATAGAAATTCTTTGCTCTTATTTTTTTCATGTCATAAAATAAACACCACCTTTGGTTTATACTCCAATTCATTCAGTTAAATAAACACTTTCTTTTTTTATTTTTATTTAAAAAAAATTTTTTTTAATGTTTATTTATTTTTGAGAGAGACAGAGACAGAGTGTGAGCAGGGGAGGGGTAGAGAGAAAGGGAGACAGAATCCGGAACAGGCTCCAGGCTCCGAGCTGTCAGCACAGAGCCCGACGTGGGGCTCGAACTCACAAACTGTGAGATCATGACCTGAGCCTTAGTCGGACGCTCAACCGACTGAGCCACCCAGGCACCCCTAAATAAACACTTTCTAAAAGCCCTTCTCCTGTGTCTGTTTGCTCACAAAAAGACGTTACTGGGTTTACGATGCAGGCGGTGAGTTCTTCCCCTTTCCTACACATTGAATCTGTTGTTTTAGGGGAAAAGAAAAAAAAAAGGTATGAAGAAAAATATATTCCCTGAATATTTCTAAAGAGACTACACAAGTCTGCCAGTTAATGAACCAGAGAATTGGTGAGCGTTCTTGCCTATACTGAGAAACACTTTCAGCAACTGTCTCAGGATATCAAAAAAAAAAAAAAATGATACCTCTTCACAAAGAACCCCCAATTTTTTTCAGTAGCAGGTGGAATGTTTAAGCAGAAAATACAGACAGACAGAACCTACTCAAAATAATATTGCATGTGTTTCTGGGATTGGAAAAGCTGATGAAGGACTCAACCAATCCTACCAGTTGGGGATGATCTCTATCTCTGGGCACATCTAATCCCTGGATGTTAATTATGCCTATACTGTTATTGACTGGGAATCTGGTCTTAAACACTCAATAGCTAGAAAAACAAAACTCTCAACCCTCGTTTAAAGGTGATAACAAATGATTCTGGGCTCATACAACATTACCTACAAAATGCTTGGCCCATCATCTAAGAGGACATTAAAACTCATTAAAGAATTTTAAAGTCTAACACCAAATCTATATTAGCTCCATTTTTTTCACATTAACGATGGGTTCTTCATCGACAAATCCCTTCATGATGTACATTCCTGGAGGCTTCATACTATGTTGAACTATTATTTTACAAAGGCAGTCAGTATTATTTAAAAATTTTTTTTAAATGTTTATTTATTTTTTGAAGGAGAGAGAGATAGAACATAAATGGGGGAAGGGCAGAGAGAGAGGGAGACACAGAATCCGAAGCAGGATCCAGGCTCTGAGCTGTCTGCACAGAGTCTGATGCAGGGCTCGAATTCATGAGCTTTGAGATCATGACCTGAGCTGAAGTCAAACATTCAACCCACTGAGCCACCCAGGTGCCCCAGGCAGTCAGTATTTTTGGTCTTAATTGCAAAGTTGTTACAAGTCGTATATTTTTAATGTTTTTTTTTTTTGCTTTAAGTGTGTCTTTTCTTATGGTGAGAAATCAGTTGTGAAATCATTAATCATCAAAGAATTGTGCTAAAAGTTGAGAAGCTAGCCTGAGCCAAGAGATCTAGTCTTGGCCACAACTTGGCACCAGAAAATTCTGTGATCGCTTTCTGTATATCTCCTCAACAACCCAAGGAGCACTGAATATTCCAGTTCCTAAAAGCCTGGGCCTATGACTACCAGAGCAAGAGAAAAGAAGAACTTTCAGTCTCTTTAATACCAGTGTTACAAAACTTCATAACATTTTCCTTAAGTGATAGCAAAATTACATACTAAGAGTTTACAGCCAGAAAAAACTTATCTTGTAGAAGTAAAAAAAGTAAATCTTCAATGTGTTTTTCTGATAGACACACACAGACACACACATTTGAACAGCAGATTTGAGGGAAAAAAATACTAAATTTTATAAAATTAAATTTCTCTCTTAGTGGGAGAAAACATCCATAAGACTAAAATTCAAATTAGACTGCAGCTCAAGTTAATCTATGTATGCTTTTATATGACTCATTCTCTAAAGTGCTAGAATATTCTATTTGCACACCACTTTCATACATATGCCAGTTTAACAAAGTATGAGAGATTGGCTGGTAAATATCTGAATGGCTATTAGCCAAGTACTTCATAGTGTATTGGGAAATTAGTGCAATAAAATAAGAAGAAAATAGGCATGTTAAAGTCTATTGGGAAGAAGCCTGGTTCTCTTCCCAATTAAATGTCTAGCTAAGTTGTTAATTTTCATCCTTCCCTTTTATAAACTAACCTTGAATTTCAAACAATGACTTACTAAACTCTTTTTTTCCTCAAGCATACATTTGGCTTTTCACATTTTCTTGTGATTCACTTTGAATTAGAAAAAGTAAGTAACTTTAGAAAGAAACTTAAAAAGTTACAACAAATGACAAAAAGTCTGTCTTAATATTTATTATTATAAAGAACATATTGAGAAGAAAAACTACTTACATTTTTGTCCGCTACCCTTATTTCGGTGGAGCTGCTAAGATCTTAGTAACTTAGTAACATTCCAATTTTGACGCATTAAGAAGATAACAATTAAATGACAACTAGACTAGTTTCTGTTTAGAAGGTGTTAAAGATGCCTGGAGTCACGCTTAAAGATTTCTAATGTAAATTACAGTATCAGCCTTTTTTTTTACTCTTTTTAAACAACATATTTAACCTCAATTCATGTACATTTTAGACAATTTAGAGAATACAATTAAAATGAAGAAATAAAAATGACTGCAGGGGCACCTGGGTGGCTCAGTCAGTTGAGCATCTGACTTCCTCTCAGGTCATGATCTCATGGCTCATGAATTTGAGCCCCACATCAGGCTCTGTGCTGACAGCTCAGAGCCTGGAGCCTGCTTCTGATTCTGTGTCTCCGTCTCTCTCTGCCCTCCCCCCCCCCACCAACCCCTTGGTGCTCTGACTCTCTTTCTCTCAAAAGTAAATAAACATTAAAAAAATTTTCTTAAATTACTTTTCAGCCCAATTATCTAGAGATAAGCACTATTAATACTATGCACTAATAATAATATAATTTTAACAATATTAAGCACTTACTCTGTATCAGGCTCATACATATATCGTGTATTTTAAATAAAATATATAATTTAGAACAGATTATATATATAAAATCATATGTACAGTCCCTCATTATCTCCATTCTGCAAGTGAGGAAATTAAGGCACAGAAACTTGCGCAGGGTCAAAGGTCACATATTTAATAGGTGGAGAAGCTGGGATTTTAAATTGGGCCCTTCCTCTGATCTACGCCAAAGACTGACCATAGCCATGACTCTGCTACACAGGGCTATACATACTCTGTGTATGAAGAAGGACTGTTAATTTATATATACTGTTTTATCTATTTTTTGTCCATATAACATTGTATGAACCCCTTCTCACATCATTATGTAATCACCTACCATGACACTTGAAAAAGAAGCACACTGATAAGTAAGAAATCTTGTAATACATCTGTTTCTAGCATGGTATGATTCAAGAAGCCTAAACAGAGAATGCTCTGTTTTCTGACATGTATTCAAATCAAGCACCCATCACCCTCCTTAGGCAAACAGAAATTGCCACAGCAAAACTGACCAATGGTCTGATCAGTCCAATATCCTATTTCTGAAAATGTCTAATGCTGGCTATTTTAGTAGGAGACATAAAATCCCCCATAAAGTACCTAATTGCGTGATACACGGCAGTAAGATGAAAATTTCCCCTTCGCCCAGTTTCTCATCTTCTCCCACCTAAAAGCTTTAGAGGGAATAGTCCTTGAAATTTTATCCTACTGAAGCTAGTCATGTGTGAAGATGTTATTTTAACACGCACATATACACTCACATATGCACTATAAATATGAAGAAATGAGTTATTCCTGGGTAGCTTAACAAATTCAGAAATTACTGTACCTATTTTTATAAATACATAATACACCAAGTATACATACATACATACATAATTAATCCATTACAATTATGGGAAAATGTCTGCCAGGTAATGTACAACACTAGTGAGAGAAACAAATAAACAGCATTCAATAAAATAAGTTCCTTTCCTCCCTTAACAATGTATTGTAAAAATACCTCTTTAAGGGAAGTAACCAAAGGGCAACTATTGAGTGGCAAAATTCATTGGCTGTGTTTCTCCACAGTGCAAATCAGAAAATCAATGGAATCATATATCTTATTTTGTTTCATATATACTGAAAGTCCCATCAACCACTGATACCATATTATATTTGGAATTTCATGTAGTTCTAAAATTATCACCAAGTATATTGGCAGGGTGGCCAAGCAGACAGGGACATTTAAGGGCTTTAAAAAAATATATTCTTCTTTGAAATCTTGTCTTTTTCTAACAAAAAAGGACATAAGAGACTGGTATCATCCACTCCCCGTCTTTTGAAACACTTGCTCTTAGAGCCCTGAGCTGCCACGCAGAGGCAGGCAGACCGACAGATATGAGGACATACAGATACAAAGACATATGACACAAGACTCGAGAGCTTTGTGAGTTCAAGGGAATAATTACTTTGGCTGGACAGATGGCTAAAGGTTTCATGGAGAAGGTATCCACATTATTTCTATTCTCACTCCTCTTCAGAATCTTTCACGTGTCTCTTGCTGCCATCCCCCAAAACAACCAGGATGTCAGATGTAGTCTGTGCCCAAGGATTTGAATAAAATAATTTTGTCCAATAGTGATGGGGACCATTGCCCCATAACCTTGGGGCTTTTCCCTGACCTAGTCAGCTAGTAATTAATCATCCCTACTTCTCATAAGAGCAACATCCTTAGTTCCCTAAGAACACAGACAGCACTTTAGGAACTTTATATTCCAGATGCCTGGCACGGTTCCTGGGACAGAGAAGATGTTCAGTACATCTTGACTGGGACAGGGCCTGACGCACAGTAGACCCTTGGTAAATGTTGGCTGGTGGGACGTTTGAATGGATGAATGAATATATTGAATCACGGGCTGAGTTTCTCCATTTAATGTTATATGTTTTGGTCTGGAACGTACACATTTTAAAATCTATTTCATGGGAGATACCATAATACAACATTATAGTTTTTACAATAAAAATACACTATATAAAGACAATTCAGTCAGCATTTCATGAAATAGCACACAATGAACACCCATCAGTGCTATTTATAAACTCTTCCTCGAGTGGGAAAACAACACTGCAACTGCTTCTGAATCAGCATGGTATACAGTCAGCAAGTCCAAGAAGCATGAGCATATTATATGTCTACAAGAACAACTAATGCTGGGTATTTATTTTAAAAATTGAAGACATAAAATTGAAAGACATCCAATCACTTATCGTCCTCTTACTATTTTTTTGAACCGCTATTTTTTTTTTTTTAAGACTTTATGTGTAAGTATACCCGACGCGGGACTTGAACTTACAAGAGATCAAGAGTCGCATGCTCTACCAACTCAGCCAGCCAGGCAACGCTTCCTCTTACTATGTTTAAGTGGCCCCAAGTTAAGTAAACACTGATGGAGTTCATTCAGCAAAATTCTCCCCTGCTTGTGGCATCTTGTTCTCCCTTAGGTAAGTGGAAGAGAAACCACTCCAGGAGGTTGGTTTCCTTATAGATCTGCAGATGATGGAAACTTGAGTCAATCATAACCTTGTTTCAGTTTGTCAGCTGAGGACATTAATATTTGTCCTGTATCTCATTCTCAGGACGACCCTGGAGAGCAATCCATTCTAGCACTTGCCCCGATAAACTCCTTATACAAACGTGTTCTACAAGTGCAAATCTTATACTTTGTATCATTACCTAAGTGATGGGCAGAATTGAAATCAGAGAGAATAAACAATATCTACTGTCAGTCTTCCAAACTTCCTTTCTATGAACTTTGAAGTCAAAGTGAAACATCTTACTTTCAAGTACCTCTTGACCACATTGTTAATTAAGCACAAAATGTCTAGTGGGTAATAGGGTAGGGAGTATACTGTATGTCAAATGAAAAACAAGAATGAGAAATTTCCTTTATAACAATGACATATAAGCTCTGGAGAGCCAAAAAGACGACATCAACTTATTATATAAGAATTCTCTGTCCTTTGTAGTCACTGAAACACAGCACAATTACAGATGGCATTTCTGTCTAAGTTTCATACTTGTGTACTATTTGAAAATGATCAAATAAATATAGAGCGATTAAATTACATACAAGGGTGGGTTTTTTTTTATTTCATCTGTAATTACATTTTTAGAATCTAATTAACATGTCAATGCAATCTTTTGAAAGACACACAAAACACTGTATGAGTGGCTTCTTAAAGTGTGCCCTGTACACTTTAAGGGAATAACTATTGCTCTCAGTAATGCAGGGTGAAGAAGTCAAAGGGTTCAATCCATTGTTCCTTTTTGGAATTTGAGAATAACCAGTAGTTGATTAGATTTAAAGGGAGAACTCAGAGTGCTTTAAAGAGAGCACAGAAAAAGAAAAAAAAAATTAAGTAGAAGAGGCCCCATTCTGAAATTTCTCCTATAAATTATGCCCTTCTGATCAAGATCAGACTAAACTTGGACTCCTGACAGAGGAGATCACACAGCAAGAAGTAATGCCAAGAGGGATTTTGTTTTCTTCAAGGTTGTTCAATTCCACAGTCTCTGGTTCCTCACCAGCCTCGTCCTAGGAGAATTCACACCACTATGAATACTTTTTTTCAAAGTGATTTGAATACCAGAAAGTCGATGCTAAATTTTTCTTTTGAAACAGAGGCTCGCTTGGAAGGCATTTTTTATTTCTAAAGCTACAACTTGACAATTACTAGGTGCCATTTGTATTGGTTCTGTCACATCTGCCTAAGAAAGTTAAAAAAAAAAAGTAGTATTTTTTGCAAGAGTTGTGTGATTTGTTCTTTTTTTTTTAAGAGAAGCCATTAGCCTCCAAGGGGGAAACCGTCAAGATTATTATGTTGACAATAATCTATTATTTAAAAAATTCCTCCCACTGGTCCTCTTGATGACACTATCAAGTAGCAAGTGGAAAACTGGGTTTGGGGACCTAACAGTGCCCAGTTCTGGGAGTCGGCCCTATGCAGCCTCTTTCAACGTGCAATTCTTTCTGTCCTGTCAAACAGACTCCCTTCGGGCTGCTGTCCAAGGCAAGGCTGACTGACACCCTTTTCCTCTGGAAATGAAAGAAGTTTCGGTATACCTGGGTTCAGTCCCACCTGCCCAGCCTCTAAGCACTTCAGTGTAACCACTGGTTGGGAATGCATGCTTTTAGCGCTCTCTTCTTTGGAGCACGCGGCACGCTGATTAAAACAGGTATGCAACTGTGTACATTGTATGGGAGGGAGCCATCCAGTCTCTTAAGAGAGCTTATGTTTTGTGTTTATACTGCCAGTGAGGTTGCACATCTGAGGACTTAAAGGGTAATTGCACTGCATTTATGTAGCTGCAAGTCATTAGTGGATGTAATGGAAAGAACAGGAAAGAAAGTCAAGTCAATCGTTCATTTGACAGATATTTATGAGACCTGGTGTTAGGCCCATTTCCCCATGTGATGAGGGCACTGGATTTATAGATAAAGGCAGTGCCATGGGTAAGGTGGATACCGATTTCTGCAAGGCATTAGTGAGCCCTTTGTAATGTCCTTGTGGACAGAATGAAGAAAGGTGGGCTGCCTAATAGGGAGATTGATAGGAATGTCTGATAAATGTATGGTGTCACCAGGAAGGAGATCTGTAATGTCAGCCCCGGGGCCTCAAAGTTCAGGTCTTTCTTACTCACCATTTGTTATCAGTGCTTTTAACGAAGACACAAAGAGCCTCTTGATCAGTTTAGCATACAGCTCTTGGGCTTTAGGTTTGAAACTCTACTTTGACACAAGTCCAGGATTTAAATTCCACTAGCTTCTGTTTTCTTCCATGGGAACAGAGAATAACAGCACTGACAATATATCTCGGAATTGCTTTGTGAATGAAAGTACATGCATGTTAGCAATAAGTACATGCCTAATACTCCAAGGCGTGTTCTAAAGAACAAATCTGCACAGGACATAGAGAGAAAGAATAGCTAATGTGGTTTATAGAAAGATCAAGATTTAAAATGATCTTGGCATATAGGAAGGAATGAAGGAACAACCTTTAAAAGGAATGAAGAGGTTGTTTAGTGGTTTGTAAGTTTCATGAAGGCCAGTCCGTTATCACCTTGCTCATCAGTATATTCCAAGCATCTGTTAAAGAGTTTGGTAGATTCAAAAAAACAGTCACCAAGTGACTGAATGAACAAGGCCTAAACTGAGGTGCAAAAGTTATTTTATAAAGTGTTGAGAGCTATACACATGCGAAGACATACTCTCTCAAGTCATTCATGCTTTGGTGGGGAGAGAGACAAGTACAAAAACAATCTCAGTGTGATAAGTGCTGAGTATATTGGGACTCCAAGAGCACATCAAAGAGGCACTTAACTGAGTTCTGGGAAGAATAAGCCACGGGGCAGGTGGACTGGGATCTCTGAACTGCATAAAAGGTAGCTGAATGAAAAGAGAGCAGACAGGGAAGGGAATTGGTTTCAGGCAGAAGAAGCTGCATAGGGTTCAGAGGTGCAAAAGAGCTTCAAGTGTTTGGGAAACAGAAGTGAATTCTCTAGGACCATAGCTGAGTGTTTAAGATGGAAAATGGTTTTAGGTTACACTGGAGAAGTAACAGGTCATGAAGAGCCTCATACACTAAACTAAGGGGTTTGAAAGAACTCACGAGACAAAGAGGAGTCCTTGAAGTCTTTTACTCGGGATAATGATTGATTTTTGTTTCAGAAAGCTCCCTCTTGCCACAGTGAAGACATCCATTGGACATAAAGACCAATCAGGAGACTGATGTGGTCAAACAAGCAGTAAATGAGAAGATCCTAAGTGAAAACAGTTCATGGGGCAATTAAATTGTAAAAGTTAGAAGCAAGATCTAAATTGGTGACTTACTTTTGTGAACCTTCAAAATATGGCCTATGACACATCACAGCACATAGAACTGCTCAGTAAGCATGTGTACTATGAGAAAAGATGATGGATGCTACCTTGGAAAACAACTCCAAACTTTAAAAGGTGAACTCATGAAGGAGCTGGGGTGAAGCAGTCAGAACCAGGAGGAAATGGAGGAGGAAGTTTTAGGATGTCAAAAGAGGAAAGAGCCTCAAGGAATCAACAGGGCTAGATGTTACAGAGAGACTAAAGTATTCAGGATTTGGTGCCCAGGAAGTCCTGAATAACCCCATGGAGGCACATTTCTGTAGAATTTAGCCCAAAGGAGAAACCTGACTGTGGTGCTTTCTGGAGTGAATTAAAAGTGAGGAAGTAAGAACAAAGAGAGTAATTATCTCTTCTACGAGCTTGACACAAAATCATGGAGAAATTTTAAACTATGTAAAGAGTTGGATGGGAATCTTCAGAAAGGAGATCAGGCTGTCATTGGATCTCAATGGCATGTCATGAAGAAATAACTGAAGGAGAGATAGCCGCGGGAAATTTGGAATTTGGAAGTGTGATAAATTTTGCCCGTGTCCAGGAGATAAGCATTAGAAGAAAGAGAGCTGATACATGGAAGTGAACTTTAGCTCCAAACAGAAAAAAACTGCAGAATTAGAATTAGCCAACAACGTGGTGTTTCTGCTTCACCAGGTTACAAACTTGTCTTTGAAGATTCAAGCACAGCCTCACTACATTTGACCAGGATGTATAGAAACCATTCTACCTGTTGGTAGAAAGTTGGACTGGACTGTTTTAGCTATGGCTCTTTGAACTCCTAAAATTCATCTTGCTAAGTTGAAGTTATAAAACTTTTCTACCACATCTAATCTATTTAAAGAGCTACATTTCTGATATTGAAAGAACTTTCTTCAGGACTCTGAGACAGTTTTAAGATTATGTAATATTAAGTCACTGATTATGTTCCAATAATGCTGACTGAAATAGGGAAAAAAGCCTTTTGGAAATTCTTGCAAAGATCAAATGTCTAATTCTTCTATTTATCTTTCTTTCTTTTCTTAATTTTGAACTAATACCTGAAGGTGAGCATGTTTGTGTATTCAAGGATTACAGTTCTCTCATTGTATGGAGAAACTTAATCTCACAGACAATTATTTAGATACTAATGGCAGACATAGATAATTATCTCACAAATAAGCATTTACATACTAATTAATAAGGCACTAGGAACTCTTTCTAAACCTAAGTGCCTGGAAACAGAACTAAATTACACCAAAGAACAAGATTTTATTCCCACTTCATCTCTCATTTCTTTTTTCTTGTTTTCACACACACACATGCACACATACTTCAGAAAATAATAAAGTAAAATGTATTACTAGAAGATGAATGGAAAATGGATATGAATCATAACTACCTTTTCTAGTGCCCCTTAATCAAATCTGAGAACATTTGTATTAATAAAAAAAAATTTTATCCATAAGGTATATGACAGGCACAGAATAAATCTTCAAAAACTTACGTTCCCTTCTCCAATAAGAGATTAAGTGCTTATTTGAGGGCAAGGGGGATTTGGCCAAATGTGGAGAATAACTGTATTGACTATTATAGTAGTTAACTTTGCTACATATGCAGACATATTAGGTAAGTAAGACATCTCCAAAGTAAAAACATGTTCTTAAAAATTGTTTAACATTTTTATTTATTTTGAGAGAGAGAGCGGGGGAGGGGAAGAGAGACAGAATCCCAAGCAGGCTCCACATGTCAGCGCAGAGCCCGACGTGGGACTCAAACTCACAAACTCATGAGATCATGATGTCAGCTGAAATCAAGAGTCAGCCACTTAACCAATTGAGCTACCCAGGCGCCTCCCCGGAAGTACAATCATTTAATTCGAAGCTATCTATAGGAAACTGACATGTCTAGCTACTGCTACTTCAGACATCAAACTGTTACAGAATAAGGTCATTTTCAGCCAGTGACCGTAAATATCTTAACACCTGAGATAACTACGTTGAGAATAACAGTGGAGAGCATGAAAAATATACAGAAGGGAAGGAACTACTCAGAACTCATGTATGAGCAATTATTTCCTTAATATTCTTAAGGACAGTGCTCCTTAGTGCTCTATAAACTAGGTCTACTGTGACGGACGCTAAAATGATTGCTTGGGGACCACCAGACCATATCCAAGGGGCTCCTTCACAGCTTGTACAATCTTCAGGCCTGCACCAAGTGGCAAATAAGATAGTCATAAGTGAAAGGGAGTTCAATTATTTGAACAGTCCCATGTGTATGTCCCACGGGTTTCTATTAGATTTGAAAGTTGCTTCTGTTGTGAATCTAGGCTCCAAGTAACTAACCATGCAGAATGTTCTGAAATAGGCAGTAATAGTAGGCCAAACGGTCACATATTTCTCCACGTAATGGCTGCTCTGCTCAGTACAGAAAAGAATATTCACAATATTTAGATTTCTTACATATCTTTTGAGAGCAAAACTAAAAGTAGTTCCTTTCACCATTTGTAAACTTCTCCGCTACATTAATGTTTTAACTCAGCAGGAGCCTGTTATGTTCCACTCGAAGGTTAGTAACTATGGGTACCTGTCAAATATATATCATTCTACTAAGCAGTGGCATTTATAGAGTGATACCTCTGTTAATCAGGCATCCTGCAATAGATATATTGAGGATTGTGTGAAGTTTTTATATTTGCTTTTGCCCTGCTGAAAAAAAAATGACCTTAGGGGATGACAAATTACATGAAATTATTATTAAAATTATTTTTTAAATAAAATTATCAATATCTCCATATGTTCCTACATACATACATTTACACATAATACTGTTAAGTTCAGAATTGAAATGCGTTCATACATCTCTATAACCAGCACAGAGATAGTGGCATAATCCATGGGAAAAATATATAACTAAATACATGTCAAATGAAGAACAGGGAACTTCTAAAATTCATAATCTATTCCTAAAGGTAATTTTCTTTTCACGGTAACATTATCACCACAACGATAATCCCCTTGCATGGTGCTATAAAAATATCCAGAGAGAAGACACAAATACGTATAATCACTTCTGTTGACGAACAGGGCAGAGCGAACAGCAAGGATTTGTAAGCTTCGGAATTGATAAGCGTTGCCAGGTGGAAAGAGCCAAAACAAAAAGATACTCCAGAAAACAAACCAATGTAAATAAAAACTCCTTGTTGCAAGTGAATGCAGGCTGAAGCGTGAGATTGTGTATTTCTCTTAAACATCACGGAATCAACATTTTAGAACTGAAAGTGATCATACAGATCACCCCTAGGTCAGGGGTGGCAACTTCAAAATACCTCAGGAGCTGGTCAGATAACATGAGCATAGGGGCGAGAGCTGAAATGCAAAGGGAAGTGTGGCCAAATGGGAGGGCATGCTTCCCTGAGACAAACAAATGAGAAGAGAAACAAAAATAAAAACACTCTTCTGGGTCAGAATTAGCAAATAGATCGGCTGATTTCAAACTCTGATCAAGCCCAACCACATCATTTTACAGGTAGATGCGCTGAGACCTGGAGAGGCTACTGACTTCCCCAAGCCCACACAACCAGTTCGAGGCAGAGTCAGACACTGACATAATTCCTCCAGTCGTTTGGCAAGTACCCGAGGAATTCTGTACCAGGCACCGTCCCATGCTAGACTTGCATGAAGAATACAATGATCAGCGTAGGACAAGAATGGCTTCCATTGTCCCAGGACTCTAGTTTAAAGGGGGAAACAGGCAATTAAAGAAGCACTTACAAAACTGAGACTCTGTGCTACAATGAGGAAGGTCAAGGTCCTGTGGCGGCATGCTGGAGGGGCACTCAACTCAAGTGTGTCCTCAGGCATCTGTGTGTTAGCAACTCGAGTGAGAGGAGAAGGAACCAAACAAAAGCTGAAGAGGAAGGAATGACGTAGGGCTTATGGTGAAACGTCTCTTTCAAGATTTTTACTGTTTATTTCAGTGCACAGTCTTTTTCAGACATTCTAGTAATACTCTGTAAATTTATCCATTAAAAAAATTTTTTTAATGCTTATTTTTGAAAGAGAGTGAGACAGAGCACGAGTGGGGCAAAAGGAGAGAGAGAGAGAGAGAGAGAGAGAGAGAGAGAGAGAGAATCCAAAGTAGGCTCCAGGCTCAAAGCTGGCAGCACAGAGCCCGATACACAATCTTGTCCTTGACAAGGTAACAGCTCGACCTCATGAGCTGTGAGATAGTGACCTGAGCCGAAGTCAGATGCTCAACTGACTGAACCACCCAGGCACCCATAAATTTATCCATTTTTAATGAAGGCCCTTCTCTTGTAGCTTTAAAATTGTATGGGTCTGTAGGAATCTATAGAATACTTTCTATAAACATAGCACCACTTTAGATGCTAGGAATACAGAACAGGTCTGGCTAGTGCCTTCCTTCAAGGAGTGGCAATCTAATTGGGAGACAAGGCATCTACCCCAGTATTTATATTGGAAGATAGTCTGTTAATCTCATGAAATAGTGACAGTGTAATTGAAACTGCCAGAATGAGTAATAAAGATAATGAATACAAAAGGATCTGACACATTATTTTGGGAACAGTAACTGGAATGTGCTTTTATGAACCTTGACATTAATTTTTCTGTGAATTATCTTTCCTACAAAAGGAGTTAATACAATTGTTTTAAAAGGCTTTCCTCTTATTTGATGGTGGTATCCCCCAGCCTGCTTCCTCAGCGGTGATTGCCATATATAAAGTATTAGTATGTTTGCAGGAACTGAAAATAGTTGAGAAATCTCCGATTGCCATATATAAAATATTAGTTCAGCGTTTGAAAGTAACTGAGAAAACTGTGATTAATTAACGAGCTATTTTAATGCTCAGAATTCAAACAAATTAAACAACAAAGATTGATGGAGGCAATTTCCTGACTATTAGAAGATATAATTTATTCTTTTCAGACCAAAAAAAAAAAAAAAACTCTTAAAAAAACAGAAAATGTATGAATGATCATCAGACTTTCTGTTTCAGATCTGCATATCTAGTGCTGTTCATATTTCGGGGTTATATTTCATGTTGTCTGAAATACTTCAACAGCAATACAGGAGATTCATCAGAATTCGTTTTGGTCAATTTTTCACAGATACACCAATTTTGTAACATCATCACTGCACTTGACGCTAATGGTCACGGATTATGTGCTGGACGCTTGTTCTAACTGGTTTACCTATATCTCAGTTAGCCCTCACATCTCTACGAGGTAGATGCTATTGTCACTACCACTTTATGGATGGAATTCAAACACCGAGCTGTAACTTTCCTGAACTCACACAGCTAATAAGAGAGTCAGGGTTCCCCCTAGAAGCGTGACCTCAGAGCACACAATCTTGTCCTCTACAAGATAACAGAATCCAAAAATCTGATGTGGGGGGAGATAAGGCTGAATTTTCTGGCAATGGGTTTTGTAGGCATTCAAGGTATTAGGTATTAGTTGAAATCTATCAAGAATAAGGGCTCTTGCATGGCTCAGTCAGTTAAGTGTCTGACTCTTGATCTAGGCTCAGGTCTTGATCTCATGGTTGTGAGTTTGAGCCCTACATTGGGCTCTGTACTAGGTGTGAAACCTACTTAAAAAAAAAATAAATCTAGGGGCGCCTAGGTGGCTCAGTCGGTTAAGCATCCAACTTCAGCTCAGGTCACGATCTCGTGGTCCGTGAGTTCGAGCCCCGCGTCGGGCTCTGGGCTGACGGCTCAGAGCCTAGAGCCTGCTTCGGATTCTGTGTCTCCCTCTCCCTCTGCCCCTCTCCCGTTCATGCTCTGTCTCTCTCTGTCTCAAAAGTAAATAAACGTTAAAAAAAAATTAAAAAAAATAAATCTATCAAGAATAATGAGAAACATATTCTACCTACTGAAATTTCTAAATTTCCTTTATAGATGGAAATACATGTTTTGTGCTTTTACTTGCTTTTTCCCAAGTTCAGTGCTAGTGACCACTAGGCAGTGACTGATCACTAAAAAATGCACTTCTTGAATATTGTTCCCTCTCCTATGGCCTGACACCAGAAAAATGGTCCTTACCTGCAGGTAAAGATAGCCCAACCATGCAGGAAAACAAAATAGTGCAAGTCTAAAAAACTATGGATTAAAATGTAAAATGACTTAATATCTACAAGTAACCAGCAACTTTAGGCCAAAGTTTCTGGTTAATGACAGACACCAAAAGCACAAGTGACAAAAGAAAAAAAAAATATATAAGTTGGACTTAATCAAAATTAAAAAAAACTATTGTATTTAAAAGAACATCATCAAGAGAGCAAAAAGATAACTCACAGAAGAAAACTATTTGTAAACCATACCTCTGAAAAGGAACTTGCACCAAGAATATATGAAAAACATTGTACAATACAGCACAAAGAAATATCCCAATTTAAAAATGGTCTAAGGATTTGAATAGACATTCCTCCAAAAAGACATATAAGTATATGGAAAGATGCCCGATATCAGTAGTAATTAAAGAAATGCAACTCAAAACCATGAGATACTACTTTATTGTTAGCAGGATGGCTAAAACCAAAAATATAGTCGGCAAAAAGTATTTTCAAGGATGTATAGAAATTAGTGCCCTCATACATTGCTGGTGGGATTATAAAATAGCACAGCTACTTTGGAAAACAGTTTAGCAATTCCCCAATATATTAAATGTTATTAGTTATTAGTATTATTAGTTATTAGTTCTTAAATATTATTACTTATTATATGACCTAACAATTCCATTCCCAGGTATATACCCAAGAGAATTTAAAACACGTGTCCATACACAAACCTGGACATGAATATTCACAGCAGCATTATTCATGATAGCCAGAAAGTGGAAACCTCCTTAATACCAATAAACTGATGAATGAATAAATAAAATGGTATCTTTATACAATGGACTATTATTCAGCAATAAAAACGAGTGAAATCCTTATACGTGCTACATGGATGAACTTTTTTTTTTTTTAACATTTTTATTCATTTTTGAGAGAAAGAGAGAGACAGGGTATGAGCAGGGAGGGGCAGAGAGAGAGAGGGAGACACAGAATCCGAAGCAGGCTCCAGGCTCTGAGCTGTCAGCACAGAGCCCGACGTGGGGCTTGAACTCACGGACCTTGAGATCACGACCTGAGCCAAATTCGGATGCTTAACTAAGCCACCAAGGCACCCCCACAACATGGATGAACTTTGAAACATTACACTGAGTGAAAGAAGCTAATCACAAAAGACCACATTTACATGTTGCCGTTTGTATGAAATGTCTAGAAATAGACAAACAGAGAGAGACAGAAAATAGATTAGTAGTTGCTTAGGGCTGCTGGGTTAGGGAGAGGGGATGGGGATTGACTTTAACAGGCACAGAGCTCTGTGAATATATTAAAAACCACTTAACTGTACATTTTAAATGGATGGATTTTATGATAGAGGAATTATATACAGCCCAATAAAGCTGTTTTTTTTTTAAATAATAAACAGGTTTCTTCAAAAATTGATTCTGCAAAAGAAAAAAAAATGGATCTCCATGTTAGTAAATTCATTTTTAGCACCATACATGTGAATACAAAGTATCCCGATAGATTTGTTGTTTTTCCATGAAAAGTTAACTGATTTCTAAAGGTCATGCACAGCACGCACCACACACTAGCAATCCCTTGGGAAGTTCAAGTCTTGTCTGGGGGGAAAGATGTCCTTGTTTTCTTGGTCATGGAGCTACTGTCAAAAACCTGCAGTCCTAGCTCACCTGAGTCAATGCTGAACAAGGCATATATAATTTGAGATGCCCCATTCCTGGTAGTAAGTAGGGTCTAGAGTCAGCCTTGGCGTCCTAGATACGAGAGTACATTTAAGGGATCTATGTCCAAATAAGCCATAATTTTCTCCCTGTTCTATCAGCACCATGGCTCCCCACCCCACACTTTCTGAAATACGGTAAATCTTTGGCTTCCTGAGAAACCTGTACTTTCGACTTTCTTAAAATTTACATCGGGATACCTGAAGATATTTCTTTACCTGTGACTGGACCCTTGACCTTAACTCCATTTCCGTGACACCGACACTCTCCTGAGCTCATATCATCCTTCCCCTGAACCTGGACATACGGCTCAGCTCTTAGCTACTCCAGAAGTTTCTCTTCAGAAGAGGACTGGTCTCCCAGGACCATGATGCAGCCCTGCTACTATCTGCTTATCGTCACCACTTAAATATGCCTGCCAAGCTTAGAAGAACGGAAGGGCAACCAAGGGCTTAAAAGGGCTTTTTAAGGAAAAAAATAACCTTCTGGATAATTGACCGTTGATTTCCAGTGTTAAAACCACAGCATGCATTCATTAGATCTTTGTTGGCTTTGGACATCATTGATGACTCACTAAGTTGGCTCTCCAAGCTGCAAATCATACTGTCTGCTGCTCTTCTCTCCAAGATTTGCAAATATTTGAAATTGCTCAGAAAGGTGCTAAATTATCCTTGCCAAAGTGGCAGCCTCCAAATTTTAGGTATGAAGGAGGTATGCATTAATTGTATGTGTGGTGACTCTGGATACCCCTACATGTATATGTTAGGATCAGCCGTCCATGACAAAGACAGAAAACTCACTTATTTCAATCAATACAACCTTCAAAAAGCAGAATGAAGCTAACAGTAATCTAGACTTGCTGAAAGTCACAGAAAACTATTTCATGATTGCTGGAACATAGCAGCACATGTGAAATACTAAGGGAAGATCATGTTTAAGTTTATTAATGATAGGATGTACCTAGTTCTATTTCCTTACCATAGCTATATTCAAGCATATAAACAAAATTAAACTATCAATCATCTGCTACTTAATAAAACCAATGGCAATAATTCAGATATATAGATACGAGGTTCAAAGAAGTTAAGGCATCTGGAAAGCTATGTAGAACAATGAAAATTCCTTATAAAAATTTCAGGGATCAGAGATTTAGGGTGTATTTGTCTTGAAAGAAAAAAAAAGTATATTTCATTTTCTAGGTAAGCTTCAACTATCAACACCTGCCGGGAATTACTGAACGAAAGTAATTTTCTACTCTTTTCTCTCATCTTTTTCATTCTTATGGGATCCTTAGGGGGCATCTTTGATCCTACAATCCTTTATCTCCTAGTGTTATCAGTTATGTCTTCATTATTCACAGTTTAAATATATTATGCCAATCCCTTCTCAACAAAGAGTGAAAATGTTGCAGGGAGAATATGGATTAACAACTTTAATGTTACTATTTAGGTTTGCCTATATTTAAAATGCTCTTAGCTTACTTTATATAACTTAAACTTGTATGGTTTATTCCTGATAGATTCTTGAGAACAATTTAGTTCCTGGAAACTGTGTGCTCTAAATAACTCAAAAAGGTTTAATTCGTTAAAATCAAGATTTACTTAGAATGGCTTCTCTAAAGACGTCACTTTCTTAAACCTGTGACAAACATGAGTGGACCTTCTGCATTGGGGAGTTACCAGGTGTCACTAGTTCTAGCCTCAATTCTACCAAAGCTTTCAGCTCTAGCTTTTATAACATTTGTAATGGAAATGAATTATGAAGCCTTTACTAAAAGCATTTCAGGATACCCAAAGATATTTTTAGTGACTCTAAGATAAATAATTAACGCATATTAGTCCCAGATACTTATCTTCTCCCTCACTCCCAAACAAACAAAACCTATCACATTGTATCTTCACTGATTTTCTGTGGATTTAAACAAGAATTCTTAATCTGGGTTTCTTGCGGACTTCAGATCTAAAAACCTTTAAGATTATATGCAAAGATTAGCTTGTTATGCTAATATTTTAGCATATTTTAGCATATTTTTTTGGGCAGAGGGATCATAGCTTTCACCTGATTTTAAAGCTTTTTTCTTTCTTTTCTTTCTTCCTTTTTTTCAAATTTCAATATATTAAGAACCATGGGTTTGAAGGAACACAAGATGTTCTGTAGGGAGAAGAGAGTACTCGATAAAAATAATTTTTCTAGCAGGGAACTCCCTCCCCTCTGTCCTTATCAGGGTACATTATATCTTACGTGAAAAAAAGAATCCTAAGTAATTTGAACAGCATGGCTTCTGCAGATGTGGATGTACTTAGCTTTAGTTTTACTGCACCCCTGACTGCTGAAGATTGCTTATGAAATACAGGGAATAGTGTATGCAATTATTTCTAAAATACTACAAAAGTAACCTAGCAGCTTTTCACTGAGCCTGTACCCATCTCTTAAGAATTAGGATATGGTTCTCCATATCGAGGCTTTAGGAAGACAATGAAAAATAATAGATACTGTTATAAAAATAGATGTCACTGAGGGAGAGTTCATAACACCACAGGAATGACTGCTGTGATTCTCTGTGAACCCCAGAGAAGAGAAGAAATAAATCATTCAGAACTTAGTCATTGCTTCTATATGCACGGTCATTTCCCTGTAACTGATACAAATGTCTCTGGGAGAAATACAATGTCAGAAGTATTTCTGACTGACCTACACTCAACTAGCTATCACTCAAAGGTCAGTGAGAAGAACCATATCAAGATATACCAAGAAGAACCATATCAAGAACCTCTTGCTGTTTATAAGAAATTAGTTAGAAAGGGAAAAAAAATTAATGACTTTTAACCATATGGCATCATATACTAAGACTTCATGGTGTTTTCCTAAATGTCTACTTCAACGTAAACATAATTTTCTTAAGTATACCAGGCAAAGACAAGCTTATGGCTATAGAAAAAATATCCTTCCATTTTGTTTAAAGGGCTGTTGTGGAAATAAAGCACAGAAGCTGGGGGTTCTCACAAAGCTCTGTGTTGTATATATTAAGTGCTGGAATTCTAGAATTTTTGCATTTATTTTTCAGGTACATTTTTAATGCCTATACACTATACATTTATATAAAATAAAAGCTCCCTCTAGTGGCTAAAGTGATCATTTTAGCTCTGTTTTAGATTTGAATAGCTTCCCCGGACACCAGCCTTCTGGTTTATATTAACAATTCCCAAACTTTGTGGTCTCAGAACCTCTTGTTTAGGTATGCTCTATCTATAACTATTTGCTATATTAGGAATCAAAACTGAGATTTAAGAAAATATTAATTCATTGAAAAGTAACAATAAACCCATTCATTACATGTTAACATAAATAACATTTTTATTTAAAAAAAGGCTGTATGTTCAAGGAAATTATAAGAGATATATTGTTTCATATTTTTATAAGTCCCATTAATTTCTGGCTTCAAACAGCTGGATTCCCATAAATGCTTTTGCATTAAATCTGCTGCAGTATGTCATTTTAGTTTAATTATACATATAATTAAATTACCCTTTCTTATTCCAACTATATTATCTGTAAGGCTTCACATAGATACATAGTTGGAATAGGAAGGAGTAATTTAATAGCATTTTCAGGTTATTGTGGTATTTTTAATACTACACCAAAACTTGACAAGTAATAGTTTCTTAAAGGTTATTGCACTGTGGAATCTGAAATCACATCAATGGATTTTTTGACTCTACTACAAAAAATAAGTCTATCTTACACTTTGAATATTCTGGGTCCTTTTGCCAAGCCTAAAATTTAACATCACACACTGGTCTTTGGGAAAATATTGCACTGAATTCTATATATCTTCCAAATGTTGACATATCTCATTGTCAAAAAATCACCACCCATTTCATCAGAAAAATCTTTACCAACTGGGAAGCTGTCACACTAATAGCATATACAAGTTTCCCAGTACTTTTATTTGAAAGCTTGAATTTTATCATTGGCAGTAAGTATTGTCAATCGGTTTCCTTGAAGTGGCAGGCTAATCTGATCCTGCTGGTTTTTGAGAAAATACCCAAATAGGAATAACTGTAGTTTGCCATTCTTTCAAGTAAACTTGATGTTCCACGAAAAGTGTGGCTAGTTTAGCACATCAAACAATCCACCTGAGGTTTTCCTCAAGACGATATTTGTACTTTGATGTACAGCAGAGTGCTTTATGCATCCTTCCCATTTCATCATGCAAGCTATTAAAAAGACCATACTCAAGGGTTGATATTTAATATAATTAATAGCTTTTACTGCTTCAAGGTCATTTTTTTTTTTTGAGAGAGAGAGAGAGAGGGTGCAAGAGAGCAAGGGGCAGAGACAGAGGAGGGGGAGGGGGCTCACCTGAAGCTGAGCTTCTGTTTACCCAATGTGGGGCTCCAAATCACCTGATATGGGACTCACGGGATCATGACCTGAGCTGAAGTCAGATGCTTAATGACTTAGCCACCCAGGTGCCCTCTCAAGGACATTCTTTTTTGTTTTTTTTCCTTTTTTTAAACAAACTACAAGAGACTCTTAATGATACAGAACAAACTATGGCTAGATGGAGGGAAGTGGGTGGGAGATGGGCTAGATGGGTGATGGGTACTAAGGAGGGCAACTGTGATGAGCACTGGGTGTTGTATGCAAGGGATAAATCACTGAATTCTCATCCTGAAACCAATATTGCACTGTATGTTAAGCAAATATTTAAAATAAATAAATAAAATAAATATTTATTATAGAAATGTAAATTATGTATATATATAAATATAAATATATATATTATATATATTTAATATATATATAATATAATTATATATAATATATATAATATATATATTTATATTTATATGTATATATATATAAAATAAATAAATATATATATGAAAAGGACATTCTTAAGTAAAGCTGCTTCCCCCTCCTCCTCTCCCCTCTTCTACGCTCAATGTATGTGTGTGAAGTGAAGAAGCTTCAGAAGTTGTACTCACCACTCATCAATTCAAATGTCAACAAGGGGAAAAGGACAAAGAACACCAATAATATTCTGGAAAGTTCTGGCCTCACAGACTCCCTGATAGTGACTCAAGGATCCCAGAAGTCCACCGATCACAGCTTGAGAACCAGGGTTTCTATGATACATTGGACTATAATGTTGGAATGGAGAGACCAGCTGGTTGGCTTACTGAGTTAACAGAAATAAACACTGAAGTTTAGGAAGTCAGTGACTCAAGGCCGCACAGTTCCTGTGCAATTCCCACTACACTTTGTCTCCAAGAAAGTACTTTACATTCTGAGATCCTTAGTCTAAATACATTTCCTGAACAATTATGACTATGAAAAAAAAATATTTAATATACCCTCTATTTTCTTTAAGAATCAAAATTTTATTTTAGCATTTTTTTTCTTTTGGTTCATTCAGGAACTTTTTAAGGCAAAACTTCTGTCATGAATAATATATGGATCTTCCAGAAGCAAAGACTTTTATCCTGTGATTACAAATAATAAATAGTTTTGACCTCAAATAAAACTCAGGGCCAAGTCTGTATGACATTATTGAAACATATTGGTGTTTTAGTAACTGACATGATGTCTATAATAATTTTTCAACAGACTGTTCTGTTTCTATATTTTAGCTGTGAATTGTTATCCATCAATATGATTATAGACTAAAAACATTCAACATTTTACAGGTTAGGAAAAAAAGGAGACACATAGAGAGTACTCCATTAGACACAGGTGTAGTTGCTATAAAAACAGCTATATTTTAGAGATGTACTTTGAGCACCCAAGTTAAATTAGTGGAAGAGTATTAAGTGCTTTGTAATCCTGGAATCCGAGAGTTTAAAAACTGAAGTGAGAAATGTAGCAAATCCTACCTATTCCTGATTTAGCTTAGACTCTCAATCACCAAGAGAAGTTCCAAGTGCTAAATACCTCCAACCCTAGTTAAAGAACATACATTAGAACATACGATTGCTTCTTTGGGTCTATTTCCATTTCGGTGTATCCTTATTCCCCTTGAAGCTCTGTTATGACCATCCCACTACTGGTCATAGCAGCAGCCAGTGGAGATTCATGGGGGAAATTCGTAGAACTGCATTAACAAGAGCCGTGTGAGCATCCTGTCAAGCATGGACTCCCACGTCATTAGTAGAGACAGTGTGGATTGGACCTCCTTTATTGTGGATATAGAGAGTCCACAGCCTTTTGTTGTCAAACGGAAGTTTCCAGACTTTGCGAGCACTGAGAGGAAATTCCAAATTTTGATTCCTCAACTCTATTATGCTATGGTCCATGAGATTACCCGGGGGAAGGTGTGCTAGGGCATCCTCTGGGTCATTACACATTACACCAGTGGAATAATATAAAAAAACATTTCTTTCTCTCTTGTGAGAACAACACAGGATGCCACATTTGAAATATGTCTATCACAAGTACCCCTACATTTTTTTCACGTAGTAATCTATTGAAAATTACATAGGGATTTCTAAGAACTATCATAAAGCTTCTCATAAATGTCTAAGAATTCTATTGTATTAAAATGTAATATAGAAACTAGGATAAAAATTGGATTCACTGATGTTAGTCTAAAATAAGTTTTTGGAGAATAGTGATAAAAATAATTTTGATATTGAAGTCTGGGTAAGTAATGCATAACATATGCAATTTCTACTTTGACTTATCTCAATGTAAAGGTAAGGGGTGGAAATAATTTGCATTTAAATTTAAAAAGCAGATGAATTGGCATTTGCTAGTGAGATGTGATTTGCTTTCTTTTAATAATAAAATATTAATAGCAACGTATCCAAGAAAATTTGGAATACTACTATTTTAATTAACATCAATGTGAATTGAATTCAAATTTATTTTCAAAGATATTCTTAATTACCAATCTCATATTGGTTTTGATTGAAATGGTTTGAGAGTTCTATGTCAGTATATATCATATTACTCTAATTTATAAGTTCTTACTCAATGTGCAATATTAAGACTGATGTCAAAAAATTCAATGAGTTGAGTCATATAATGAACTTAGAAATGATTCCTTTAGAAAGCAGATACCTTAATTTGGAAAGAAAATTTTTATGTATTGACATTGTTTGCAGAGAAGAAATAATTAATTGACAAAATAGTCTATATTCCAAGAATAATGTCGGAAAAAATGATCATAGTAAATGCCTACTACAAATTTTCAGTTGAAAATTTATATACTAATAAGCATAGGAATATCTTAAGAGTGTACTGCATTTTTAAAAATATTCTTTAAAGCATGAGTCTCTTACTCTTCTCATCCTTGTTTGACTCACTTGCATAGCAGGAAATAATCTAGTTTAACACTTACTGAACGTTTAAGTACAAGTATAGGAGATTATAGCTCTTTCACTGCTGACCGGAGCTATAGCTTTGTGCAATGCCTCAGTCTCTGAGCTCTCCCCGAACACGGTCCCGGGAGCAAGTAAGACGCGGTAAGGAGAAGTGAGTGGACGAAATGGCTGGTGAAATGATTCTCTGACTGCTCCCCACGTACAACATAACCTTGAACCCTGTACCCCTGTTCCCCAACAGCTGAGACACACCTGATTTTGATGACCAGGTGTTCTCAGAGCCAGGCAGGTATGAAACGAGTAAAAGGGCGATTTTTCCTCCAGACTCAGAATCCTATTAACAGGCGACCTGGAGGCAGGAATGAGAACCGATTCCACAGAGCATTGTCTTTGAAGTGCAGTTAATGTCACACTCACCTGGGATGTGGCTAACGTTACAGAAGACGGAGTCCCACATCCAGAGATTCGGATTTAGGAAATGTAAAACCAAGGATGCTGGCTTTTTACAAGAAACCTAGGGGATGCTGTTGAAGATGGTTTCTTTGACCACACTAAAGGAACCCTTTCACAGAGTATACACAAGCACCAGGGGCCGCGAAATCCCTGAAAGGGTGGTATGCTAAAAATAACTGAAACTTGTAATAAAGTACAGTTACCCAAAACACAGAGTTAAGCAGTGAAAACCTCTTACTATTTGGGTGACTTGCCAATAAACACATAAATACACTTTTCCTACTATACCACCTAATGTAATGAATTAAATAGTAACCTCAATTTAAAAACACTGAAATAGCCTTTTGCGTTAAACATTGTCATATGCGTTAAACATTTTTATATGAGACCTAAAACACTGAAAAACAGAGTCCTACCTCTGTCTTTGGGCCAAGATTATTTCACATTTTGAGCAGAGAATTATGTTTGCACTAAATATTGACTGCCAGGGTTCTTTTCCAATTTCGACTTCATAAACACAAAGTAGATCTAAAGAAAAAGATCTTCTCTATACTTACTTATACTTTTGAACATGCCTTTCAACAAGGTCTTAAGGGTAATGTGCAGAGAACAAGACCTATGAGTAAACGGCAGACGACAGTGAACTTGTTTCCTCTCACATATCACAGTGGACAAGGAAACAGCAAACCCATAATGGAATGGTGGGGAAAAACATTAAAGTCATAGTCTCTGCAGAAGTCTTAGATTTAAATCCAGGCTAACATTTTTACATGTAAAATATCTTTCAAGTTTGAAATTCCCAGGCAGGTGTCAAAGCTCCTCCAGGGTGCTCAGTACAACATCTTTTATATAATAACTACTCAATAAATGAATGAAATATCTGCCTTCACTACATACTAATGCTCACTGAGAGGTAGTTGTATAAGAAGAACTGTGGGAATATAGATTTTTCCCCCCCCAGGGAGCTAAGAAATCAAATAATTAAACTTCAAGTTACTTAAGAACCCTAGAGTAAGGGTCTCTTCCTAAAATGGCATTTTAAACCGTCAAATTCAGTTGTATTATAAAAGGCAGAAACTTTAAAAATGCCTTTATGGAAAAGACCATTTTATTTACTCACTAAAGTCTTTTTCTCCCCCCTAGGCACCCAGGAAATCTTTTTTTTCTTTTTCCAACCCACCTCCATCTAAACAGTGTCTTGTACACAATAAATAGTTGCTGAATACATAGTCATTTAATATTATATTCCCACAATTTTCAATGACAAGAATGTTTGATGAATTTTTCATCTATTTCCACATATATAAATTCTCCTAAGGCCTCAAAATCCCCATGAAAAATAAATACAGTTTGGCAACTTTCTGGTTTTAGTTCCAGTTGTAAATATTCCAGGAGGTTGAATATGCTGTTACCACTGAAGTCATCAAGATTAAATGCTCAGGGTCAAGAATAAATACATTAAACAAACAAAGAAACAGAACAACCAATTTTATTCATTGAAATAAGCACTGCCTTTTAAAATAATCAGACAAGAATGCAAATGTATACATACCAGACTGTTTATAATACACAGCACTGTTTATAATAACAAAAATCAAAAACAACAAAACATTTATAAAGAAATAGTTAACAAAGACACATAACTTTCAAATAATAAAATCATATACAACGCTAATCTTCATTTACTAAGACATAAAGGGATTTGCAATATCTTAAGGAAAACAATGGTATCTAGACTATGTTTCCATTCCAATCTTTGTGGTTCTACATTTGTAAGGATATACAGCTATATGTTAAGATCAGTTACTTCTGACTGGAAGAACTATGGTTTATTTGAATTACTCTTTACGCTTTTCTACATTTTTAACAAACTTATGTTTCTATTACAACATTTAAAAAAAAACAAAGCTATTTAAAAATTGCTACCACTTGAATTAAAACCTTAAGTAAAACGTTTTGCTATGGTCATAAGTAAACCAATCAATAATTTACTAGGTATTTCATCATTTATGCCATTTTACTTTCAATTCAGCATTCTGCTTTGAAAATTTGTAGTATTTTAATTTTGCAACCTGAGTAATGTCCTCCATTAACATATTGTCTGCTACTTTTATATTCACCTTTCCAATGAGGTAGAGTTCTACATAGAGCATTTTTGTCTTTTCCTTCCTCTGGCTGAATATGAGCCAAACTAATATCTAGACTAATACTAAATTCCTCGGGAAGAGTTGGGTTTCTTATTAATGTGTTTTCTTGAGTTTATTTATTTATTTATTTTTAGTAATCTCTATACCCAACATGGGGCTTGAATTCATGACCCACAGATCAAGAGTCACATGCTCCTCCAACTGAGCCAGCCAAGCATCCCTCTTGTTAATATGTTTGCAAACTAACATCTAATGGAACCTCTGGGCAAAAATCTAAGAATAATGAAGAATCTTAAACTTTTAAGAGAAAGTTAATAAACTATCTTAGAGTTAAAAACAGATATTTGTGAGCCTGGTGGCTCAGTCAGTTGAGCGTCCGACTTTGGCTCAGGTCATGATCTCACGGTTTGTGGGTTTGAGCCCCACATCAGGCTCTCTGCTGACAGTTCGGAGCCTGGAGCCTGCTTCAGATTCTGTGTGTGTCTCTCCCTGCCCTTCCCCAACTTGTTCTCTATCCATCTCTCTAAAAATAAATAAATAAGCATTAAAAAACAAAACAAAACAGATATTTGTCTTTGTATCAAGTATCAACAAATGTGCTGAAACAACCAGATAGTCAAACTGGGGAGAAAAATAAAGAACCTTGGTCTGTATCTTACACCATACACAAAAGACATTTAGGAATTAGGTCTAAATTGAAAATGTAAGATATTTATAAATATAAAAGCTAAAAGTATGAAATGTCTACAATAAAACACAGGACAAGATCCTTGAGATAGACAAAGATTTCTTAGACTAGACACAATATATATAAAGTTAAAAAAAATAAAATTGATAAATTGATAAATCGGATAAATCCATTGATAAAATCGATAAACTTTTTCATTAAGAAAGCAAGAAGGCAAGCCACAGACTGGAAGAAAATATTTCTAACACATGTAACAAATGACCTGTACCTAGAAGCAAAAAAATGAAAAGAAAAAAAATCTTAATGCTAAATAATAAGGAAAAAAAATCAACCCACTTAAAAATGGCCAAAAGACTTCACTTCACCAAATAAGATACACTCATAGCCAAACACATGAAAAGATGCTCAACATTAGTCATCAGGAAAATGAAATTTAAAACCACGGTAAGAGATCACTTTACAGTCATTAGCAGGACAAACATTTAAAAAAAAAAAAAAGGACAAAAAGCTGGCAACACCAACTACTGATGAAGATACAACAGTACAACTGAAACTCTTATGTTTCTGATGGGAGTGCAACCATGCTGGAAAACAGTTTGGCAGTCTTATAAAATTAACCATACGCTGACCATGGGATCTAGCAATCCCATTTCTAGGTATTATTTGCCCATGATAAATAAAAATATGTTCACAGAGCTGTACAAAAATGTTTATAATATCTGTACTCATAATAACCCTAAAGTGGAAACAATCCAAATATCCAACAATAGATAAATGGAAAAACAACTGTGATCTATCTATACAACAAACGGAATACTATTTGGGGCGTCTGGGTAGCTCAGTCGGCTGAGGGTCTGACTCTTGATGTCGGCTCAGGTCAAGATGCCAGGGTCATGGGATCGAGCCCCATGTTGGGTTCTGTGTTGAGCGTGGAGCCTACTTAGGATTCTCCCTCTCCTTCTCCCTCTGCCCCTCTCCCCCATGCTCTCTCGCTCTAAAATAAAAAAAAAATTAAAAATTAAAATTTTTTTTAATTTTAAAAAAGAATACTACTCAGCAAAAAAAAAGGGGGGGGAGAAATGAGCTGATATACACAGCAATTCAGATAAACTTCTTTTTAACTATGTGGAGGAAATAGAGATTGCATGATTTCATTAAATGAAGTTCTAGAACAGGCAACACTTATCCATAGTGGTAAAAATCAGATCAACAGTTTGCTGGGGAGAAGGTGACAGGGATTACCCATAAGGGCATATGGGGGAATTTGCTAGGGAGATGGAAAAAAAAATGTTCAACACCTTCATCGTGGGTACATGGATTTGTCAAAACTCACCTGCCGCATGTTTAAAATGCATGCATTGTATTGTATGTAAATTATATATCAATCAAGTGATTTAAAATAGATGCTTGGCTATGGGGATTAGAAATAAGGGAATTCCTTAGATTAGTGGTTTGTTAAACATTGGCTTCCATAGGAATTACCTGGAAGTAACTGCTGGATCCTACCTCAAGTTTCTGACTCCATGTGTCAGGGGTGAGGCCCAGGAATACGCATTTCTAACAAGGGATCAGGTGGGAAGGGGAGGAGATGGTGACACGGCTCCTCCAGGGAGCACAGCTGAAAAGCTAGTGCCTTAGAGGTAGACAAAAATGATTCCTAAAATGAATCAATTAGTGAGGTCAATTTCAGCAGGATGGCCTTGCTGCAGTCAGACACAGAGCACTTTTACCAAGTTAAGTCCTTGCATATGCGTCTCAATTTAATGGGAATAAAATTTAGTATTTTGAGTAATTTCCTGGAAAACTAAAGTAAGCTTTTTAATTGCTTTCACAAGTCCCAGAAGTCCCTGCAAATTCATAGAGGGAGCTGGCAAATCCTCTGAAATTCAACACAAATTTTTTGTGCACACTTTTTTCTCCCCCCTAGAGAGAAGGCCAAGTTTTCATCAAATTTTCAAGTGAATATGATCAAAAAAGATTAAGGCACACTAAAGTAACTCTGTGAGTATCCTTTCCATTTTTAATTTTCATATACATGAGTTTTCTTCAAAGATAAACAGTAAGTGAACATGAAAGCTTACAACTTCGATTTTTTTTTTTATTTGCACTGAGCACTCAGAAGTTTTAGATTGAAGGCTTGGCATAGATATTATGTAGGTCACTAGCAGTGAAGAGGAATGAATAAGCGTTCACCATTGAAAAGTAATGAGCAAAGAAAGCTTCTAAGTGCGACCAGACATTCTAGAAGTGTAATTTTTTTAAGACTGAATTAAAATTTTTCAAGATTAAAATTAAGATATTCTTTATTTCACCTTTCCCCACTTTCTGGTTCCAGTGTAATTAAGAAAATAAGAAATAATTATGTAAAGTTAATAACTATAGTATGTGGCTTGGACAATACATGAAATGATAGATTGCAGCTGTAAGAGCATTTTTATTTGTGCATATACATTTTCATGCGGAGAATATGCAAATGTGGTTATGATTATTTCCTACCTATTTCACATTCCGTATAAACGCTAATGGAACTGCCACATATAATATTATAATACAGCACATCTGTCTATTCATTGTCCAGTATACCTCTCTTTATTCCCTACAGATATGAAAGAATATATTTTCAGTCTTCCACTTTATCTGGTCTCTATCCTGGATACACATTTAGGGGTTGATACAGTTTCTCAATAAGCGATCAGAAACCTTGTTACATTCAATCATTTTCATAAAATAGAAAAAAATTACAAATAATCATAGAGCTTAGCCATGAACAGATTTAGTAAACTTATTTAGTATCCATGTTTCATAATAAATATGTCAATTAGCCTCTACAAATATGTGGTCCACTGACATATTTTGTGACTTAGAAGTGCACAGAAAACAATTTGATTATGAAATATTATGACCACTACTAATTCTTTCATGTTCTGTTTTATGAAAAGGTCTGACTTTTATTTTTCTGCATGCTTTTCAACAGGTTAGACTTATCTATGTCCATGGTCTCGATAATGTATGGACACTAAGCTCTTTAGGAGGCAAAAAAACAAACTTACTCTTATTTGAACTCCATTTTCTCCTCCATTTTTAAATCTCCGCATAAAATCACCTTGCAGAATGATATTATTTTCTCCCTTTTCTTGTCTGAGCTGTTGCTAACAGCTTTTAATTTGGGAAGTCTATCTCTGAGTTTTCTGCGCCTCACTGGTTTCAGCTCAATTGTTTCTCTAGCCAGCAGAGCATTTCATTTCTCCTGAAGGTCACTGCAGGCTGCCAAGGCTTTGAAAACATACCATCTTCTCATTCATGCTGCAATCTAACCCTGCAGTGCCATCAAGAGAAATGGAAACAGGCATGTGACTTTTTCTATCAACAATTACTGAATTTATTGTCATATAAAGTGGATTAGGCCATCAGTGAACAAGGACCTTCCATAACTCCACCTTTCTTCAAGGCAGCAGACACTATTTTTTGTATTTTAGTAATTTGCCTGTGTACAGATAATTATTTGTATAAATTACGCCATAATGTCGTCTGCTTTTGGAAGTAACTCTTCCAACCATATCACTACCAGTTGCAATAAACCAATGATGCAGGAAGCAGCCCCGATCTAAGGACACTCATAAAACGAACACTGCATTGGCCATCTGTTGGAGGACGGATGGCATTAAATGTAATGTGGGCCTGGAACACATCCAGTATTGTTTATTCTGTCACATATCAGATGAGCACTGAAATCAAATTGATGATTTTTTAATTCCAAGGGGACAAGGAATGGAGAGCAGAAGGGGGAGAAGATTCCAGATTTATCCAAAAGTATTCAAGTGACAACTTGATTCAAAAAGAAAAAAAAATAATAAAAACAGATGATCTCAGGAAGAGTAATCTACATTATACATGCCAAATATTTACATGTTTTGGCTAACAGAAATTCACTGTTAAGTATTACGTACGTGTTCTGTAGTTAATGCTGCTAGAAAAAATAAAGCTCTCCTTGATGAACATTCGTTGAATCATCAGCACAAATTTTTCATCTTTTAAAGGCAAGAATTTTTTTGTTTTAGATAAGATAAAAATGTTTTATTTTATATGCTAATATTTTAGATTACCTTATAAGAAAAGCTGATACTATGAATCGTGAGTTGCTGGGGGTTTTGTTTGTTCAGTTCTAGGGCAATAAAATTGTGGCAGAGCAGTTACATGGCTAGCTTGCGGACTACAATGAGATTTTTCTTGTAAAAGCAAGCTATTCCAGTGTGTTTCACTGGGAAACTCACCGAAGTTTGATTCAAAGATCTGATTTAATATCTCAGATTTTCCAATTATTAGTGAGGTGACTCTGTGCAAGTAATTTAATTTCCTTGAATCGTGGTTTCTTTAAAACGTAGAAATGACAAATGAGGAATTTATGGCTGGTATCTCTGTAAAAGCTAAGGCATTATAGGAATGTAAATAATGTTATTTTCATTTTGGTAAAACGTATAGGTCAATCTTGGAGGAATGCCCTTAGGATCTGTCTTGTTCTTATGTAGAAGTGACCTCTTCCTCTCCAAGTAATCTCTTCGACCTGCATTACTCACAAGGGTAACCTTCAACACACCAGTTGCTCATCTCCCTTCAGAATGAAAGTAATAACAGAAATGCAAAGGAGTTCCATAATAGTCTTAATCCACAATTAGAAAAATATTGTTTCTTCAGGGTTTGGGGCAACATCTATGGATGTGATATTTGAATGGTATATGATAACATTTTTGATTATTCCAGGGACAATGGAAAAGACATTTCATGCATCCACCTGTTCACCGAACAGATATTCACTGAGTATCTACAGGGGTAGGTAGATCATGCATATACCTAGCTGGGAACAAAAGTGACATGGTGCCTGTCCTCACAGAGCTTGTTTTAACTGGGGAATGACATCAACACAGGCACACCGCAACATTCTCAAGGTGTCTAAACGCTATGAAGGAACGTCAGGGTAATAATGGGGGGGCTATGGGGGGGGGCTGGAGGGTGGGGAAAAATCATGGAGAAAAGTGGCTTACTTTACAGAGTGGCTAGTGCTCTGACTGCCACACCATCGACACGTATTAAAACACACACACCGACAAGACATTTTCAGAAAACAGGATGCCCTCATTAACAGCACTGGTAAGGCAGATGCTGAAATTAGAATATAGCATTAGATGGAGGAAGTTTTTCTCTACTTGAAAGTCTGAGCGATCAGCTTACACATATAACTGGAGAGAGCTAAACCCACTGCCGGGAGAGCAGATGCCACCCAAGCTCCCCTACATTGACCTGCCAAGGCTCATTAATCTCCACCGTTTAACACCTCACTATTCACGGCTCCCCATCCCAGAGAGTGAACCACATTCTGTCCACTTCATGGCTGGCCCATAATATAAGGTGACCGATTAGGAAAAAAATGCAAAATCTATACTCACCAAAAGCACAGTGAATATTGTCTTCAAAAACTCTTAGCCATGCTTTAACTCAACTTCAGTCTCTTCATTGATCTCAAAATCTATGTGCATTACTTTTATAATTTACCTATCTACTCAGCACTGCATTTGTTGTTCAAATTTCTAGTTTTTTTCCCCCTCAGTCACTCATTCTCAGGAATCTAATCTCGGACTCTTTAAGCAGGTTAAAAAAAATAACTGTCTGGCAATAAATAACTGTCCTGGGCATAATTTCAATAGTAAAATATAGGTCACTGAATCTGCCCACCAAGTCTGCCCACCATTATTTCCTGTTTCTGTACCCAAATCCAGTCTCTTGAATGGCTTCTCCTCTAGCTCTGTATGACTGACTAAATCCTACCCCATGTCCCTCTTGGAGGTTATGCCCTAAGCCTAGAACGTCCAGCATCTTAGTTACAAATAAGGGCTCTGACGTCAGCCGACCCAGGTTCAAATGCCCACTTGACCTCTTATCACCTGCGGGATGTTGGGCACATAAATGAACCACTTGGGGAAACAAAAGCACTTACCTCATCAAGTCGTTATCAGGATGTAACTAATATGTAAATCAGTCAGCATCATGCTTGGACCCAGCAAGTGCTCAATACCTATCAGCTATTATAACTCCATAATCTTTTTCTAAGAATGACTAAAATATCACTTTTCTCAGCTCCTATCAACCCAACGAGAAACAAGATTTAGGTATTTCCTATTATTTTGACAAGTCTTTTGTTTTGCTTTGTTATACATGTTTGCAAAAGAAAAAAAAATCCCTAAATCAGTGACCATCCACTGTATATATTTAAAATATGCATTTAATTTTGCGTATGCAGCTTCTGTTAAACATGATACATGTATACTTGTAGGTCTCTGAAGATGTTATATATTCCAAGCTCTTAGAGGAAGGAAGAACTCAATCTGTTCAATTTTCTTAAACTTAATACGTTTCTTTTGGATTATTCAATTTGCACGCACCATTACGCAACACTTAAGAGTTAGATCAACTCCTCTCCTTTGAGTTCAGAAATGTTAACTGCTGGGAGTGATTCCATAGACAAATAACGCTTAAGAGAATGATCTGAACCTTCAAGCTTTTTGTAAAATTGACTCCTATATACTATGGCCCCTGATTACCATCTGTCACTGTTAGTTTCATGGTCTATGCATGGTTATGACCATGTTGATGTTTTGTGAAGGCCACCTCAAAAGCCTTAGTTAAAAAACAATGCCATTTGCTCATTTTTTATTCTATTTTTTTCTCTTTTTCCGTATCCTAAATATAAATATCATGTGGGGAACCTTAATGTTATTCTTCCAGAGAGTATACATCCTCCTTTTATACTTAAAAACTATGTTGGAAATCATTACACATTTTTATTTAAATTTCTATCTCATTCTTTCTTTTAGTTGAATCGTGTTCTACTGTATGAATATAGCTTCACTTATTTTACAAGTTCTTACTGATGGAAATTTAGGTTTTTCCGGTCTTTTGCTACTACAAACAATACTGCAATAAACATACTTCAGTTCCTTTGCACACTCGTGTATGTCTGTAAGTACCTTACCCTAATTTTTTGTTAATGGCTCCACCATTACCCCAATCAGGTTTAGAATCTTCTGATATCTCTGACCCTTCATAATAATAGATGGCACATCAGATTCAATCAGTTCTTTATTACATCCAATCATTTTTAATTAATTAAGTACTTATTTATTTATTTTGAGAGAGAGAGAGCACACAAGTGGATGAGAGGCAGAGAGAGAGGGAGAGAGAGAATCCCAAGCAGGCTCCACTTATCAGCATAGAGCCCAACACAGAGCCTGATCCCACAAAACTTTGAGATCATGACCTGATCAAGAGTCTGGCACTTAACTGACTGAGCCACCCAGGCGCCTCAGGATCCAATCTTTTACTAGAGAGGAAAAAATGGTGGTCGTGGTCATGGTAATAACAACAACAACAACAACAAGAACTAAGAGGACTTGTTTTTAACTACACAAAAGAAAATCTTATAAAAACTGGTGGTGATGGGGGGGCGCCTGGGTGGCTCAGCTGGTTCAGTGTCTGACTTCCTCTCAGGTCATGATCTCACGGTCCATGGGTTCGAGCCCCGCGTTGGGCTCTGTGCTGACAGCTTGAAGCCTGCAGCCTGCTTCGGATTCTGTCTCTCCCTCTCTCTCTGCCCCTTTCCTGCTCACACTCTGTCTCTCTCTCTCAAAGATAAATAAACATTAAAAAAAAATCTTTAAAAAAATTGGTGGCGATGGGAAGGTAGTTTGTAGGCAACTGTGCTGTTCTTGCGACTTCACATGCATTGTTTTTAATTCTCGCAATTAGATAGGTTTTTTTTAGACCCATGATAAAATTTTCAGATGAGGAAACTGAGGCTCAAGTCAAATGAGGAATGTGACCGAAGTTACAACATTAAGTACTGAGGCCAGCCTATGTGCCTGGGTTCTCTTAATTCCTAAACCTATACTCTGCCCTCAAATCTACGTCTCTGTAGTAATGCATGATATCAGCCTTTATATGCTGATTCATTACAACTCTAAATCCCTCCGAATCTACGTGGTATCCACTGCTATCTCACTAGTTCAGGCAGACTAGTGAAACAGCCTCCTACGGACTCTTCTTGTCTTAAGTTACTTCCCTCAAATTTCTCCTGCTCGCCACTTGCCAATAACCTCACTCCAACACGAATTCAATTACATCATAAGATTACTCTTTCAGCCCAGTACTTACGCTTCCTCAGCATCTGGACCCACTTCCCCTGTCCCTCCCTGTCACCTCTCCTGCTGTGGCAGCAACCTCAGGGTGTGGACGCTTTTTAAGTAGGTATACGCGCGCAGTGAGGGCACAGCCAGGGGAGGTGCTGATTCAGTATGGCTCCCAGGCCCTTAGCCTCACCTTCCACAGAGTAGCTCCATTGTCATCCGCTTTCTGTGTAAGGGAATGGGGTCAGGTAATACTTTATTTGAAAAGTATTTGAAAAAACCCACAACATTCCAACAGCTAAAAACAAAATAGGAAACTGTTAATATTGTGCAAATACCGGCTCCATGAGGATAGGCCAGTTTTTCTCTCGTGCACTACAGTATTCCCAGGGCCTAGAATAGTGCCTAGAAAGTGCTCAATAAGTATTGGTTGAAGGAATGAACAGATGTGTGGACTTAATTAACTTTGGCTCCATGGATGCAGGAACAGAAACTTTGGGCAAGTTAGCTACCCAACTGCGATAAGCCCTTTTCCCTCTCCTGTGGAACCCCGCACTCCCACCCAGTAGCACTGTGGAGACTGGAAACGTTAAGTACCTAGCCCAGGAACTGTAACAGCCTCACTTGCACATTTATTGCTCTAGGTCAAATCTATTTGTTGTTTCATAAACACACCTGGAATTTCCTATTTTCTTCTCCTTCAAAATTTTTCTTCATCAGAGCCACTAAACGTTTTTCCAAGACTCTTTCTCAATGAACCCAAGCATCTTACTATTTACTTGATTTTTTTTTTTTTTTGGCATTTATCTATTTCCCATGGTGATGGGAGGTGGAGAAAAACAAGGCTGGTCTGGTACTTGTTGGTCAACTGAATAATTTAATAAGTTCATGACTTGGTTGAACAATCTTTCAGATTAATAATTAAAATCAGACTTAGAGCAAATGAAAAAGGTACTTTTTTCTTGCAGTCACTATTGAATTTACTTTTGTCTATGCCATTTAGATTCATGTAATATAACTTTTCTCATTTATCCAGAGCTTGAGAGTATACAGACTATTCCCTCTTGTTCTTAGTTCAATTCTTATCAGTGGTATTAACTACACGTGATAGAACTGTTGGCCATTTCAAAAATTTCTATCACCCAAGTCAGAGAAGGAAAGGTCTCTACACCAAATGTATTTCCTGTGCAAGCAAAAAATAAATGTGGTTTCAAAATAGCAACATAATGTGTCTTTGGGAATGTGTATATTTTTTCAATTTGTTTTATCCTAACCCTCAAAATGAACAAATCTATTGTAGTCAATTGGTGTCAAAGCAACTTAACCTTAATTTTAAGACCATACCAAAAGTATTGTCTTCCCTAAGTAAGTATTGTACAACCTTCCCTAATCGAGTTTGAAAAAGACAGATGGGCCCGCTTTTTCCTTGCACTGTGTTTATAGTTACAATCTACATTTGCTCATATAACACATTAAAAAAATCAGCTGCAGAACTGACATCAGAGAAAATGATTCCAAATTCTAAATATACGTTCTAAATTCAAAAGGCAACAGTGAAGCATATAGATTCCCTGTCGATAAGGACTCAAATCCATTTTAGCAAAAGTAATAAATGGGAAGGTATCTGTTTGTGAAAGGATAGGAATCCTGGAGGTCACGTCTGCAGAAGCTGCTGAAGTAGCCTTTGAGAAAACACCTTACAGACATTCATTTCTCTTCTTGCCTTCTATACTTCTCTCTCTCTCTCTCTGAAGTTTTCTTTGACTTACCCACTGCAAAGACTAGATGTATCGTACTTTTAGGAAATGACAAGCATTCATATCTAATACCGTAGACAGTGCTGAACTTCCCAAATATTTGTTCCTCCTCCCTGGGGGAGGGCTGTATTTCTTTGCCTCACTGATGTCAGAGTTGGCCATAGGAATCGATTTGGCTACTGACATGAATACAGGTCACTCCCAAGGCGATGCTTCTAGAGCCAGCATGTTGTCTATGGTAATCTCTTTTCCCCACACCAAAAAGATCAGCAATGCTTTCCATGGATGGTGCTCTAACCATCCGGGTCCCAGAGTGCAGACTCCTTGAGTAGAGCCCTCCAGCCTGCGATGGAAATGTGGCGGGAGGGAGAAACGAACATTTGAGATTGTGAAATCATTGAGATCAAGCCATTTGTTACCTCAGCACAACTTAGCCTCTTCCTGACTAACATCTGTGATAGGAAGTCATACACCAGAATGAAGGGAAGCTCTTTTACCTAGAAGGTGCAAAGAAAAAAAAAAAAAGCAGGACTGTTGTTGGAATTAAGAGAAAAATAGCATATTTAATGATTTGTACTTATAAAGGGGGTTAAGGACTTCTATGTGGATGACTATTAAGTGTGTATAGGGGGATACGGATAAAATCATTAAATTGTTAGTGAATACCAATAGTGCAGTAATATTTCAATTTTATCTTCAGAGATGAAAGCGTTTGTCATGGTAACCTGTAGTGGGCAGTATTACTGGTGGCAGGGGTCATGTATTTATGAAATCAGACAGACTGAGTTCAATCCTTCAAACCTCTTCCCGACTGCTCAACTCTGAGCAATTTAACTGAAGGTGCAATTGCTAATCTATAAAACTGGCATATGGAAGCTAGCTTGCTGGGTTATTCTGAAGATAACAGAGAATGCATGTTAAGAGTCTGATATAAGGATGTGGCATACAACGGCTGTTCGATCAACACAAATCTTATTACTTCTACATATTTATACTTTCCCTCTCAATGAACAGAAAGCTAACGTATCCAAAATTATCTAGGGTCTAAAGCTATGGGTGAGCCTAGGGTGAATGTGAATTAAGCAGAATTGGGTTTCAGGCTTTGGAGAAGCCTGGGACAGAGGACATTTTCAAAGGTTCTCAGAAGAACAAGACAGTTTTAACTTTAGGGCCAAAGAGATCTCGAAGGCTGTTTTGAAGGGAGGTTGAGTCAGCAGGTGAGGCTTAACAAAGACATCCAGACAAGACTTCAGCAAGAGCACTGGGGGGCACGGACTTCTTCCTGTCCTTTCGTAGCTCCTGAGAGTGTGAGATTCAAAAAAGAAGAAGAAAACGGAGTGTAGGAGATAAACCCAACCTAACAGTGCATTGAGGTAGCCATTATTGCACACAAAATGTACCTGCTTGAAAATGCCTACCCATTCTGGTCCCCCTTAGACAACAGCTGCCAGCCATCACTGAGGCCCAGTATAATTCCTGGGTGAGAAAAATCGAAAAGCTTCAAAGATTCTGGATCAGGCGAAGAGAGTGATACTTGCGTTCCCTTGAATACCTTTTCTGAAAACTTTGATTTCTAACTTGGCCCTGGAGGGGCAAGTAGTCCCTGACATGGGTACGTTTCTGGTTTCAGCTCATCACTTTTATTCATAATTTACACATGGCTTTTGACATTCAATCACAGCACAACAGAACAAAAACCTTGGACCTAAAACATTTTGATGCAACATTAGTTTGATGGCTCTGACTCCACGTTTTAAAAAATGAGCACCCTTCCCCCCATATTACTTAATCATTATGTAGGCTAAGATTTATTCTCCTGAGTTTCTTAGAGATATTTGCCCATCAAAATAGGTTCCCTTAAAAAAAGAACCAGGGTATTTCACAGCAAACTATATCTCTTGGTGCACTTTAGGTTTTACCTGTCAGTCACTGACTTATTTTTATGTCCTCTGCCTTCTCCATCCAAAGCCTGTTGCAATTTTTGAGACAACTGGATGCACAAAGTCTGCGATGGTCTCTCCTACGGTGACGTTCTAAAAGAAGACTTGCGGCCAGCATATTCAAGTACATTCAGTTGGACCAGGAGTAGGCCTGCACACTTAAGCAAACTCCTATGATAGCCTCCTTTCACTTATACTAGTCTATGGGACCACCATTCTTATGCTTCCTAGTGATTCCGATTTTTGATAACGTGTCTCCTCCAGTTGAAGGGACATCACAGCACAGTACAACTTTAGTCACATGGCTAGTCAGCGAAGTACTGTCAAACTAGGAAATGGCTGTTACGCATTCAGGAAATGTCTACACTGGGCTCCAGGCTAATAATCCGGAGAAAGGAACATTTAAACAAAGATTTCTTTTTTTTTTAAAAAGGCCTTTATGTTGCCTTGCAGCAGGAAATGCACCTTGAATACATCAGCCTAATCCCCACTTTCTGAATGAACGGTTTGCTAAATTTAGCATCTGCAGATGATTCATGCATATGCTGCAGTAGATACAGCTTGGAGCAGAAAGAATTCTACAAGTCAACTTGATGGGGTTAGTTATCTAGGCACAACTCACCAAGGGTTAAAACAGGAACGTATTTAAACCACAGAGAGATCCAGGCTTTGTAACAAAGGCTGTTCCAGTTTAAAAATATGTACTGTAGACCAATTTTGATGGAAATCAGGGGACTGATTCAACAAGATGGTGGGACAGAAACATGGTAAAAGTGTTATTTCGCTAAGATGGGCTGGTTTCCTGATGATATCATTAGGAGTTAGCAGAGAAGGAAGATAGCTTTAGGATCTAGCCGTCGTGCAAGTGAAACATGCAGAGAGATGGAGAGAAGTGTCTCAAGAAGGTTTGCTGCATCCCAAGATTCAAACTGCTTGTTTGTTATTTTTGGCTGCCAAAGCAGTATTTCTGTGACTCAGTGTTAGGCATGTTTCAAGACAAACACACACACACACACACACACACACCACCACCACCACCACCACCAACAACAACAACCAATAAAAATTAAGTGAAAAGAAAAAAAGCCGCACACAGCTCTAAGCAGGTATATAAGGCCCCTCTAAGCTTTACTCAAATGATTTTCCATTTAGAGCTTCTAGATTGAGTTCAAGGCTTACCACCTCCTGGAAGTACTTTCTTACACCTTTTCCCTTACAGTCTCTCCTTTCTTCCTCTACTCTCCTTCTTTAATACCTCCTCTATGATTCCATTCAACCAGTATTTATAAGCACTTGCCATGTGCCAGGGAATATTCTGACACACTTAGGATACACTGGTGAACAAAAAAATTCTTGTTCTCAGTGGAGTTCACATTCTAGTTGGTAGGAGGGAAGAAAGGACAGTGAGGTAGTCCTTCTTTAATTGTAATGTAATAATTTACTTTCTCATGTAACTCCACGAAGCCAGAGGACTGTGTTTGGTTCATCTCTGCAGCACAGAGCAGGCCCTCAATAAGTATCCGCTTAATGACTGAATATGGAATTCTCAGTAACGACAATATTAAAAATCAAAGATGTTCTTAAAAGAGAATATTTGGGCCTGTATTCCTCGGTACTAATTTATGAACTAGCACAGTAATTAGAGCTGCTGTGTACTAGTTTCCAATTTTATAGATCTAATTTTGGAAAGTTTTATAGTTGAAACATTGAGTCGTCAAACATATCCAATTTTGACGATCACGATACTTCTTTTCAGTCAATGTCCTTGAATCCCATAAACTGTTTTCAGTGAATAATCTTCTATTCTTGGTTTCTAAAGCACAAAATAAAAATAAACCTCCTTTCTTAATAGGATTTAAATGACAATATATTACAAGATGCAGTAGGGCTTTAAATTTAGGGTGTGAGTGAAGTTTTGCAATTTGATAATCAAAATAACTCTTAATAGGTCTTATCTAAATGCTCACTTGGATACTTATATTTAGTATCCATACAAATGCTGTTTCTCAGAATTTACTTTTTGTAATATCTCCTTAAAACAGAGACATGCTCCTGAAATTTTTCCTTTTAAATACCTCTGTTGGAATAAGCAGCATTAGTGAACAAAGACGGTACAGTGCCCAGTCTGGGGTTGTGAACACAGTCTGTGGTCACAGCGTACTTGTGGATATTGAGAAATATCAAACTAGTGTGTTGGCCATATTCCTTGTGGAATCTCTACTCTATACCCTGCTGCATACTGTCTTGGGCAGCCCCCTTGTTCTTTAGCTGTGTCCACTAGAGGGTAAGTGGGAGAGAGGAGGAAAAAAAAAACAACAGTTTAAGTTTGGGAAATCTGCTGACCAGTCTGAGGATGGAAATTTTTTTGAGGATCAATTCAGGATTCCTTGATTCATATTCATTTTGCCTCTTATTGCCATGGATACATAAGTTTTTATGAATATAGCATTTATAATGGCAAGTTACAAGATGGCAGTATATTACACTGAGTCTATTTTTACAACCTAAAAAGTAAATGCCGTCCAGATAACTTAAAGCGGCGTTGTGGAAACATACGAGGCTATCTCAGCAGAAGCACCTTCCAGACATGCAACATCATACTTCTGACCTCCAGTAACTGTTTCAGAATTGGGTTCCATGAATGTGAGAAAACACACTCAGTTCTAGGACCGGTTCTACTGACCAACGCCATGACAAGCTGATCTGTTGCCATGTCCTGAGTCATGTGTCTAAATAATGAAAACAGCAAATGTCATGTAAGTCCAGGAGTGCTAGTTTTGGTGCTCTCCGTGTCGTTAAAGCTAGCAGCAGCCCGCTGTGCACTGTGAACTGGTGAGGTGGGGAAGACGGTATTACACAAAATACTGACCACCTGTTGTGATGTCCGGACGCTCACCATTCTAAGTTCTCACTAAGAATTCCAGAGGAGAGCAAGACAGGGCAATGGCAATGGAATACCAGGGGTGGTAAAAGGTAGGATAAGCCTACGTGATCAGAAGGAATAGATGGAAATTCCAATCAACTGTAAAACCCAGAGTGTATATAAAATCCAAAATTTGACTGCATGTATCCTTTTTTCCGAGGGGCGGGGGTGGGGAGACGGAGAGCATGACAGAATGAGAATCTTAAGCAGGCACCACACTCAACACTACCCGGATGCGGGGCTTGATCCCACGACCCTGGGATCACGGCCTGAGCCAAAATCAAGATGCTTAACCGACTAAGCCACCCAGGAGCCCCCATAATACTTTTCAAATACTCTATAAGCTAGAGTTGCACACAGGGGAAAGAAGAAAAGAAAGACAATAGCATCTTCGCATAATCAGACATGGCTAATTTACATGGGCCAATTGCATTTCTATCTCTGACATCCAAACTCTTTGACCCCCCCCCCCCAACCCTCAGACAAACTTACGCACAGACACAGACACAAAAACAATGACACGCCAATTCCAGACTGGGAGCCAGTGGTTGGCACTGGACTTTTAGTCCTTGTACAGTCTGCCTGGTTTTTTGTTGTTGTTGTTGTTGTTTTTTCAACCACTTTTGCAGTTACTGTTCTTCTTTCTCTTTGTAACCATAGACACTCCCACAGAGCAGAGGCTCAATTCCAGGCAAAGTGTGCATGCGTATTTTTAAATAAAGAAAACAGGTCTTCTAGTTCTGTGTTAGCAAAGTCACCTCTTCTACTGTGGGTGCTAATGCTAAACATGCAATAATACTTTATTGTCATGAGCAGGAATCTGCTTTGCTAATTAAATGCAGCTGTCAGTAATTACTCCTTGTCAGTGTAATCTATTTTAGGGAGCTCTACTTTAAATGATAAAAGATGGGCCTGATATTGAGAGGGTGGGAGAAGCAAGGTGACTGCTGACTTCCCCACATCAGAAACTCACTCTTTTTTTTTTATGACGAATGAGTAACTTTATTGTGAAGATACCTGAAGGGGGTTATCCGGTATTTCTTTAGCACATGAGTAATAAAGTTTGCAATTAAATAGTTCTTTTCATATCTGAAATCTAAATGTCACCCCTCCGTAATACCAACAAGTACTATGCCTTTCTGAGTTAAAAATACATCATGATGGTAATCGGTAAGAAAAGCATCAATAGTGAAGTCACTATAATCTCTACCATCAAGGGGACTTCAGTACAAATGAGACTTCTAATTCTCATAAATGGATTAGACAGAGGAGGATACTTTGCAAGGTGAAGGGGGGGGGGTAGTAACAATGTCCTCTATGCCTTATTTCACTGATACGCAACCAGGCTTTCTCTGGGAAAATGCTGGACTTCAGTTCAGGTCTTCGAAATTTGCAAGTGAAAAAAATGCATGGCTTTTGCTTGTAACACTAATTTATCTTAAGCGCTTCTGAAAGAAGCCTAAAACTCTTTAAAGCTCTGAATCTACCTGACTACAAGCAATGTCGGGGTGAAGGTACTGGCAGCCCAATTCTCTGCACAGGATAGGTGCAGGAAATGCCACAGACGCTGGCATTGAGGCCAGGGTCTGAGGGGAGCAGAGCTGCGGCCCTCGCCTCCCCTGACTTCCCCTGACATTTAAAATGAATGGGGTGGTTGGGGCGCCTGGGTGGCTCAGCCGGTTGGGCATCTGACTTGGGCTCAGGTCATGATCTCACAGGTTGCGGGTTCGAGCCCCGCGTCGGGCTCCGTGCTGACAGCTCGGACGGAGCCCGGAGTCTGCTTCGGATTCTGTGTCTCGCTGGCTCTCTCTCTGCCACTCTGCCGCTCACACACACTCTCTGTCTTTCTCACTCTCTCTCTGTAAATAAACATTAAAAAGTTAAAAAAATAAATAAATAAAATGAATGTGGCGGCAGTGGGAAGGGGAAGCCGGAGTCTCAACCAGTGAAGCCATGGGGTGGTGGTAGGATCAGTGGGGAAAACAACAGCAGGGAGGACCTGGTGCACAAGTGGCTTGACCCTGCCCCCCTCCCTGCCACCGCCCAGGCTCTAAGACTTATCACACCCCTCACAGCATCCTGACCGCCTCATCCTTCTTCTCCCACCAACACTCCAATAGTCCTTGTGTTCCTGGATAATTAATTATCTTGTTACAGGTCCCAACAAATTCAGCAGCTACTCTTCTGCATACAGCACATTATTTAAATACAATTAATAATTTGGTTGTTCATCTCAGACAGAAAAAAGAAAAAAAAAAAAAAGCTTTCCCGATGGAAAATAATGGAAAAAAAAAAAAGGTAGAACTATCTAAGTGTATTTTTGAACTACGGTAGGCAAAAGACACTAACTTGCATTCTTTTTCCCGGGACTCCTCTGTTGGGTAAGGGGTGCAAGGTCCCGTGGGAATGGTGTAAGTTCTCCCTTTTCCCTGGTACAAATTCTCACCTCCTTTATTGAGAATACATGGGCTATTCCAGATATTTCTAAAAAACCAAAATGTTAAACATTTCAAGTGATTGGCATCTCAATTGAAGAAAGAACACACTGAGTAGCTACTGAGTTCCTTACAGAGTAGGGTTTATTCAAAGGGAGAAACCAGTAAGACAAACACGGACTATAGAACCTCTGAAACGTCCTGGCTTTTTTTAGGTTCCTATGACAATTTCACTGCATTCTTGAATAGCTGTCATATGCCAAACTCAGGCTTTTGAATCACCTGGAACATTCCTGGAATACAGTAGGTGTTCAAGAAATAGCCATCAAGTGCATGAGATTTTGAGCTATTGTCACGGTATTGTTACTTGCTTCCCACTCTAGCCGGCTGAAGCCAGGGAGTGAAATTTGGTGGCAAGGGCAGAGACAGCACAGCCAGAGGTAGGCTTCCCACCTGTGGTCGGGTGCTGATGGGAGTGGGGAGCATAAGGGCCTTGTTTCCTCGCACGAACATCCACAGGCTCCCCAGGGCAACACAAACATCTTTCCTTTCTTTGCGCTCCGCTCCCTCCTACATCAGGCTCCCTTTTACCAACTTGGGGAGGTAAGACCCACTTGACTATCTTCTGGAACAAGGAAAAGGTCCTCCTCCTCGAGCCTACTTTTAGTATCAAAGGAGTCCTGGCACAAACCCTGTAACATGTGTAGTTGTCAGAAGGTCTGCCCCAGCCGTGTGCTGGGTGAGGGATGAAGGTGTGTGCCCAGCCTTCTAGGGCTGGTCTCCCCAGACCGTAGGATCACTGGACACAGGAAGGCAGCACTACAGTAACCACACTTAGGGATTTCAGAATGGTTCTCTCTCTCAGCATAACGATTACTAGATATCCTTTTGCTTTCAAAAGTATCCCAGCTTGGCCAGTAAATTCTATGGTCATCTATTTAAAACAAACATAAGTCTTTTGTTCAGTTTTCTGACATTTTATCTTCAAATATATTTTGGACATGTAATGTATGTAGGGAACCACCTGTAGATCAAAAATGGCTGATTATTATTGTGATGGAATTAGGTCACAGAGAGCTTCATGCTTATAAAAGTAAAACTATCCCCTTCATCAAGGCTACAGAATTATTTGGTAATCAAGAAGCTACTACTAAAAAAGAAAAAAAAAAGCAGCAGCAGCTACTAAAGGCAGAGGAAAAATTTCATATATATGTATATAATTATATATATATGATTTAATATTATTATAGTATACATAATAGAATATACATGTATACACCCCTAAAATATATATTCCTTGCTAAGGTACCTTTAAAACAGGATATAGTTAAATTCTCACAACGGTATAAACATTTCCAAATAAATTTATGACTGAAAGCAAACAGGATTAACTTGTTTCTACTTACATATTACTGATGGTTTTGTCTCAGGCTTAAGGCATACAATGGGAATATAATGTCTATACAACAAGGGAATATTAATGTTTTTAAGTACTTAAGAGGAAGCAGATAAACATAATATTAATACTGTTTTTGTTTTTAATTTTAGAAATACAGTAAAAGAAGTCAGCTAAAATAGTTATAGCTTAAATACCATACTACATGCATCAATATTTTTAGAGAATAGTATATTATAGTCTTTATGTTATACTTTTGAAGGTAGTATTTTTATTTTTGAAGGGAATTTATTATTTTATTTGTATGTTTGGTTACTCACCAGGGAATGGCCACACACATCTAAAAATATTTCCTATTAAATACATCTATCAACAGGCCATTGATATTTTTTCAGAACCAGATAAGATGTTAATGTGATTATCATAGGTTATCAGCTAATCTTTTGCTTTTATGGAGTTTTCCATTTTGGTCATAGTGAAGGAATTTAATTTCATGTTTATTTCAAATCTTAGAAGAAAAATTTTTATCTCACATTAAGTAAATAATGGGTTAAATATAAGTATCTTGATTTATAGGGAAAATCATAAATAAATCATATTATTATTAGATATATTTAATTTTTTTAAACATTTATTTATTTTTGAGACAGAGAGACACAGAGCATGAATGGGGGAGGGTCACAGAGAGAGGGAGACACAGAACCCGAAACAGGCTCCAAGTACTGAGCTGTCAGCACAGAGCCCGACGCAGGGCTCGAACTCACGGACCGCGAGATCCTGACCTGAGCCGAAGTGGGACGCTTAACCGACTGAAAACACCCAGGCGCCCCTATTATTAGATATATTTGAAAGAATTTGAATGGAATGAAAAGTAAAAAATAAGCTTATGGACTATTACGGAACTTTCTTGTTTTAAGTTTATTTATTTTGAGAGAGTACACGCGTGCGTGCTCACATGAGCAGGGGAGGGACAGAGAGAGAGGGAAAGAAAATCCCAAGCAGGCCCTGCACTGACAGCATGATACCCAAAGCAGGACTCGAAACCATGAACTCACAAACCATGAGATCATGACCTGTGCTGAAACCAAAAGTCAGACATGTAACCAACGGAGCCACTCAGGTGCCCCTATTATGGAACTTTCTAAAGCTTTCTTAGCCTTGTATATAGAATATAAAAATTAAAACTGCCTAGTTCTCTATAGACCTTACCAGAGAAATGGAGAACTTCAATTTACTCTTAAAAAAAAAAAATCTATCTAGTCTTGCTAGATGGATACCTACTGTGGACACTGAGAACAGTGGAAAAGAAGGGAACCGGACTGGGAGTGGGGAGCAAGTTTTCCCTAATCTCAGGCAGAACGGGACTTTTCTTCCTCACCCCATGTCCTCGTTGCATCTTCTCTCCCTCGTGTAACACACGAAGTACCACCTGTTCGTTTACCAGCTAAATTTATTCTTGGGCTTGCAAATTCCTTGAGAGCAAGGAGTGTGTCATCGACCTCCTCAGCACCTAACCCATTGCCCGTCACACACAGTAAGTGCTCAATAAATGTGTACTGAAATAAATTGAGCAAGTCAGTGAGTAAGAAAAAGCTGGAAAAAAAGTAAGGCAGAGGGAATAAGATCATGATTATTTCTCCAATAAAAATGTATTTAGTGCTTCCTATATCCCAGATACTATGGAAGGCACTGCAGATATAGGCACTGGCTGGGGCGGAGGCAGTGTGTGTATATGAATGCTGGCCGGCCACTAACAAATAAACCAATCATTCAAAAATACAATCTATACACAGAGTACATACAATAGAAGAGCAGAAAGCCAGCCCATCCTGGCTTGGGTGGGGGTGGGTAGGCTGCAAGAAGAAAAGGCATAAGAAAAAAAGAGAAGTGGGGAGAAAGAGGAAGAGAAGTCAGACGAGCAGAGAGCACTCGAGATGGGCAACATGTGCAAAGGCATCGTATGTGAAAGAGCACACTACTCCCTGCCCAGAACCTCCAAATTGCAGGGACCTCATTTTGGAGTCAACAGGAGATAAGTCCTAGGCTGGGTCTTTGGAACAGTAAGATCGTGGAATGCCGCACTAGTCTGAACTTCACCCTAGAAGCAAAGATGTTACAGGTTATCAAGCAGGGGAATTACATGATCAGGTTTGCATGTGGAAACAAAACAAAACAAAACTGCAGACGCACTGACAAGTACTTGAGGCTGGTAAGGAGGCTGGCGTGATTCAGGCAAGAAGTTCGGACTGAACTAAAGCAGGTGCATTGAGGCTGACGGAATAGGTAGGAGTTCAGGAGGCTGGGTTGTCATGTCTTGGTGACAGACTGGAGGAGCAGAGGAGAAAATGCAAGAGGATCCCAGGGTACCTGTATTCCGACTACGATCTTTGTAACTAACTATGCTCCTTGGTTTCTCACTTTCCTTGAGTGTCTGGATGGATGATGTTGCCAATAGAGAAGAACAAAATAATAGAAAGTATTCGATAAGACGTAACATTAAGAAAGTAATGGTGCATACAAAATTTCAAGCCCTTGCTCTTGTTGTCGTTAAGTACAAAGTTGGGGATTCCTTCTGCTAGTATTTATAGAATTCAGCAACTCTAACACTAAATGCTGCTATCGTAGCTGCTGAACGCCCAGGTGCCTATTTCAGAGTGGATAGGGTATGAGAATAACATAAACACCTGACTGAAAAAAAAAAAAAATAGAGCTTTGATTGTTGAACTTGTTTGAACTTTACCCTAAAGCTCTACAGAAAATTGGCCAATAACTATAGCTAATATCTGGTGTGCCAGATACCACGGTCCTGGCAATTGGCAATAACGTTCTTCACTTTGAAGAGTCAGGTATCAGGATTAAGTGGGCACCACACATCTAGTCTCAATGGGGGGAAAAAAACAATATAGCTAAATGTGAATAAAAAATAAAACGGAAACAAGTACTCCCACTAGCTACCAATCCATCTGCTGGCCCATCCTTCCCTCAGGCACGCCCATATATGTCCTGTCTTCTGTCTCCGCCCCTCGCCTGGGTACCCCCAACCCCACCCTGCATCCCTCAGCTCTCCGTTTGCCAGGTTCCGAAGTGCCCAAAGGAAGAAGCCCCCTGTGTGCCCCATCTGACACCATGCACCAAATACCACGGAAATAAATAAAGGTAACCCAGCACAATCCCTGCCCTTCAGAGTCACTCAGTCAGGTGGACAACAGAATGGTCTTTGGGCCTTTTCTGGCTTCTTAGGAGGAAGGAACTCTGTGCATCCGCAGGAACCCATAGCTCCCTAGTGGGGAGTATCTCCACTCCTTCGCAGTGCCCCTTTCCAGTGCCCTAGATCCTATACTATTTCATTCAGCGCAGAAAAAGCGAGGCGATTAGGAAGTTAGGCCCACAGGCAGCTGGCTCACTAGATGAAATTCCACTACACCGAGTAGCAGTTCCGTACCCCTGCACACGGAGCAGGGGTGCAACTATTTAGCAGGATCTTGGCAGATCTATTTAAATCTGTTTAAAAATAGATACCACAGTCTACTAAAAATTACTATGGTCTCATTCTTTAGCTTCAGCGGCTGTTGCATATACACTGGAAAATAGTGTGATATGACGAAGCCAAGAAATCAAACTTTATTAAAAATAAATCCCTCTCTTGTTGCAGGAAGGACACAGGGAAATAGGGAGGCCTGAGTTTCAAGGCCCGGAAATCCAGGGATGACGCTCTGGGGCTAAAGGCTACTGAGAAGTCTGTTGGTGTGGGCATGTGTGGGCTCTAAGCTAGATGGCATGGGTTTAGATCATGGCTCCACCCTTCTAGCAACAGGGCTTCTCTGGGCCTCAGTTTCTTCACCTGTGAAATGGAAACGCTAATGACATGTCCCACTGAATGTTTTGCGGGAATGCAATGTGCGATGACCTGTACAATGCTTGGCACATAGTAAACAATAATTAAATGTTATCTATTATCATTTATTATTTTTCCAGAGATAAAGAGGTAAATAGGTATATTCATTAGGATGAAATAAACATGAAGGAACATTAGTTCCTAAGCTTTACAAATCTGTAAAGTGAAGATAACCAGATATCTACCAGAATTAAATAAGTTACAAAAAAAAAACAATAAAAAAACTAAGAATAAAGTTAAATTTAACCTTTTAAATTCTGTTACTCAAGTTTAATGACCAGAGTTAGAAAACAGCCTTTTACTTTACACTATGAACTCTATATGGTATAAAAATATTTTAAAAATAAATATACATATGGGGCACCTGGGTGGCTCAGTCGGTTGAGCGTCCGACTTCAGCTCAGGTCATGATCTCACACTTTGTGGGTTCAAGCCCCACGTCGGGCTCTGTGCTGACCGCTTGCTCAGAGCTTGGAGCCTGCTTCAGATTCTGTCTCCTTCTCTCTCTGCCCCTCCCCCGCTCACGCTTTGTCTCACTGTTTCTCAAAAATACATAAATGTAAAAAAATTTTTTTTAAATAAATATACATAAAAGAGAAATTTCTACGTATCCTAATACTTCAACTCATATTGGATATAAAGATAAACAGAAATATTTCAATGCTTTTCAATGCCTTTTGTTCTTCCCCATTACCTATATCTATAGAAGAGGATTTATCTTACAAAAATTTGTGCGAACATGTACAGCCGGGGCCTGCAAGAACACACAGTGAAGTAGCTATTCCAAAAGCCTCCTCTTAATTTCTATGCTTGACAGAGGCCTTTAAATCCAGTCTGAAACACAGATTTCTTCTCTTTCTACCTTTCCCTCAACAGTAAAAGGATCCATAGAACCTATGCTTTTACAATGGAGAACAACCAACTCATATATACATATATACACATACATATAAATAGATAAAGAAGGAAAAATGTGCCCATTGTGTTTAACCATTTGTGAGGATGTTATGCTGATGTTCAAGGTGATGATGATTACAGCAATATCAATTACCACTTCCTAAATCTTAACCATGTGTGACACTCTCTGCTAGTCATTTTACATGTATTCTTGTATGGAAATCTAGAACTGGTAATCCCATAACCATATAAAAGATAATATTACTAAGAAATAGAAAGGCTAAGTAATTTGCCCAAGATCCCATAGCTAATAAACCGCGAAGCAGGGCTTCTAATTCAGCCAGCCCTCTCTGATTCCAGTACTTACACTATAACAAATACCTTACTTATGCTGAGACACATTCAGAAACACGGTGATTTTTTTCATTGACTTGAGTTAGCTATGACAAAGAGATTACAGTGACACTGTAACAGGTTCATAAATAGTTTCCCAAACTATACATTTAATAAGATTATTAATATTTACGATAGGACGGTTAGGCTACTTCATTAGTAGTGTAAAGATGCTGTTACTTAGTGTTCATTATGTTTTATATGCTTTTTAAAAGTTTATTTACTTTTTACAGAGAGAGAGAGACTGACAGAATGCGAGTGGGGGGCGGGGCAGAGAGAGAGGGAGACCCAGAATCTGAAGCAGGCTCCAGGCTCTTGCGCTGTCAGCACAGAGCCCGATGCGGGGCTCGAATCCATGAACCCCAAGACCGTGACCTGAGCCGAAGTCGGACACTTAACCGACTGAGCCCCCCAAGTGCCCTATATGCTTTTTTAAAATAAAAGGAACAGTTACAGATGGTTTTCCTTTCGTCAACTTCTAAACTTAAACATTTTAATCAGTTTATTACTTTACCCTCCTGTGCCATCCTCCTCCTGTCTCAGGCCATTCAGTCTCATAAAGATTATTATTCCACAGGGTTCCATAGACCGTAATGTCCTGAGATCATGACCAAGGAAACAGTCCATTCAATATTAAATCACAATCTTGCAACTATGCCCTATAAAGACTTTAACATTTTTTTTTTTTTAATTCTGGTCTAGCAACTTGTAGAATACCCTGTATCACTTCATGCAGTAAACATTAATTGGATGCCTACTGTATGTCCCGTGCATCAGAACATATTGAGTCTCATTTCACATCTTCATGAGACAAAACAGAACATCTGGGATTCCTTTGGCAAGTACTGCATAGTAACACATAATACTGACCTCTGCACAAGACGTTCACATTATAAGGATATTATGGGAAGCATAAAACATTCAGAACCAGATCCTCCGAGCTATTAAAACTACTTAAATACGGCATCAGTTCTTAAGTTACCTAATTTAAAAGTAGCTGAACCTAAGAAAATGATTGAGTCCATTAAATATTACATTAAGTGATAGCACTGCTCTCCCACTGCTGTAGTTCAGGTTGTGTCCGTGCTTCATGACAACTGCCTTCTTTATGAATTCCTGAAGAATGCACTCCAAGTTGAAAACTGTCATACATCTCAGTTGCTAGAATCTATCTGACAACTTCACCTGCGCCCCACTTGGCCCCTTATTCAGTAAGCTTTAAAAGGGTATCTGTTCAAGAGCAGTGGTGGGATGGTAAACAGCCTGGGCTCGAATACCAGCTCTGCCCTTAGCAGCTGTGGGGCCTGAGTCTTGTATTTAGGCCCACTTAGCCTCATTTTTTCCTCTTCCCCTAAATAGGGATACTAATAATACCTACTTTACCCACTTATTTTCCCTCTGAAACGGCGGGGGGGGGGGGGGTTGGGGGGGGGGGAGAGGAGGGTGGCTACCAGAATTGAGTGAGTTAATAATAGGAGAGCTCTTTGGACAGTGTCAGGAACATCTTAAAGGTTATGATAAAAGCTTCTTAAACAAATTGTTCCAAAAAGTTGAATACGCTCCAATTTTTAGCATCAAAGTATTTGAGTATTTATAAATACCATTCTTAAGATCATGCTGACTTCACAAAACATATCTGCCACAAAGGAGAGTCTCTTCCTATTATTCAAAGTTATTGGACAAATCATAGATATATGCAGAAACATAAATATATAAAGATATACTCCATATGTACACTTATGAGTATATATGCATATATGTATACAGAAGCATAGGTACACATATGAAACTTAACCACCTCCCGTGCACAATCTAGGTGAAGTGGGCTAAAGGCAAAGCAAGTCTTCAACCATCAGTTAAACTGACATTAAAAAAAAAAAAAAAACTGACACAGTTTTCCTTCATAAAACTTTTCAAGAAAATGGAAAATAATCCATTGTACCAAATGTTAATTAAGACATGATAATGGAACTTGCATAGAAGATCTATAGGGGTTCATTTATCCTGCCTATACATTATGTGGATCTCCAGATATAATCTTTTGCTCCTACTTTTGTTAGTGTTAGCTGCTCTGAAATGTTTTTGACTTAGATCAGTGGCTTTTAAATGCAATTATAAATATCTTGCTTTAATTGTTTTTCTGCTGTAAAGGTTAGGATAACATCACGAGTCTCAGAAATAAATACTGATTCTAGAGTGAGCAAAATATATCAACAATTAAATGAGATCCTGGCGGGGGGTTGGGGGAGTTACTCTTTTGCTGGTTCTAATGAATTCATATTAACTTTGCAGAAAAATTAAAATGTAGGGTTTTTCTAAATAGTAGCAATTTAGGTCGTAACAAAGTTTAACTAGCTACTTTGGTTTTGAAGTCCCCCTCCCTACCAAAACAGGACAAACCTTGAATGAAGATAAATCTGTCGTTTGAATAAATAGTCTCTGAACTTGACCTGTTCTCTTCTTTCAAGCTATTTATCTTTTCTGAAAACAAACTATAATTCTATTACCAAATAAGAGCTCCTCACTTAATTGTACCAACGGCAGAATATGAAAATACTTGAATAAAGTATTACAAAGAAATCCAAAAAAAATGTCAGGCATATAAGGGCCAATAAAATATACGACTATTCACATATATAATTTCAGTGGCACAAATCTAGTGTTACTTCTAACACTCTATTCCCAGGGTTGTTAGCATCATTTTTAGCAAGCATTCTCTCCTCTGCCAGCTCCCTTTACTAGGAAGTTATCTTGAGAGTTACTTCATTCAGGAATGAACGTCCCTAAAATAAAAGACCATCCTGCCAGACATGTCAAGAGAGCCAAAGAAAATTCTCCTCGACTGAAATTTCCATAAGAGGTTTCCCTTTTTCTAAACACTCTTAAATAACCTTTTCTTCTTCTTATTATTATTAGCCTCTTTGACATATTACTGCATTTTTGAGAGCTGTTACTGTTTCTGAGATTACACAAACAAAGAGAGGAGAAAAGGAGCAAATTGTTTGCTGTGTTGTAGGAATTTGAGTTCACTTTTTCAATGCAACAGGAACATTTGCATGTCCTCATAAATGAATACTAATGACATGCAGATCTGGCTGCTCCATAGAAATCACACACAGAAAGCTAGAGCAGTGCACAGGGAGTTACATTTCTCCAAAGTATTCACACAAAGAGCAAGAAGATTAAAGTCAGCATCAATTCTCTGAAGTTGAGTCACATCTAAATGATGTGGTGGGTTAAGAATGAGGGTGGGATTTATGGTGAAAGCAAAGTTGGCTAGTTAACATCTTGTATGATTTTTGAGTCAACAACTCTTTGTTGACCACCTACTTTGGGCAAGATGCCGCTTCCCTAAGTAACCCACTGCTCTGCAGTTCCTTTACAGGGTGTAGAAGTAAGCATCCTGCTTCTACCGAAAATCCTTCCTTTTTATTTAAAATAACATCCAGCCCAGCTTTGCCTCTGTGTGTGTGCTCCTGTGCTCAATAAATACTTCTTGAATGAGTGGAAATTCAGTGAGTAAGAAGGTTATTCATTCAAAAACATCTGTGTCTGCCTGCAAAATGGTAAGGACAATGATGGAAGCATAATCAAAACACTGTAATGAACACCTTCTCAGAAAGGTCCAAGAGGGAGCAACTTCCAGTATTAAAATCTAAGCAGGAGGTCCAGCTTAACCTAGAAATCATGATCCTAGTACTTCTGTGAAACCCCATTAAATGCTATGCTCATAATTTCCCACGTAACCTGATTTAGGCATCTATTTGAAAATATTATTTTACATCATTAAATATGTTTCTATGCATTTTAGTAACTGAAAAAAGAATACTTTAAAAATACTCTGGAGTAATCTGGAAGGGGCGAGAACAGTTTTCCATTTCACTGTTCAGACTCTGAGAGGCAGTTAAATTTAAACAACAGTTTCCGTCCATCACTAGGTTGTGTGCAATATCTTCCTGCCTCTAGTTCACTGGTGACCGACTTCACATTCCTAAAGAATCCCTCCCCATGCTCCTCCAGTCACTTTAAGCCAGGACCATTTGTAAACAAACAAAGGGAGTAAGGTTTGGAGTACTGTTTTCATTTCTCCCGTTAAGAGCTTCCCTGGGAGAAACCACTAAGGTAACTTTTAAAAATCTGCTACAACATCATTGAGATCAATAAAACATATTTTTAAAAACAGCTTTGATATCCAAATTTGTAATCTCTTTTCTTACCTGCATTTCAACTTTTCCTTGGACTGGACACTGAATACATTTGAAATAAACTGTCACGTGGAAACATGGGTTTAAAGCTTTGAAATACGTCAAAACTACTGAGCAAAAGCTTTCAGAAGAACCACCTCATAGTACTTGGAGCAAATCTGTTTAGAAAAGGGCACCTTTACAGAAAGGACGCTCACCCACTCTCGCTCACGCCCAACCTGACCCTGTATGCTATTTATCAGACTAAGTTTACATAAATCAGAGAAGAGTTACAGTGCAATTAAATGTAGCCACGAAGTAATATGATATAAAGCACTTTGCAAATATTAAACCTCCCCTTAAGGGATCAATGTTTTCCATGAAGAAGGTGGTATTGGGAGGAGGGAGGGAAAGAAGGAAGGGATGGAGAGGGAGAGACCGACCCACCGGGTGAGGACTGGGGAAACCACGGATCTGAATAGCAGCCCCTTTGGGCGGGCACCCTGAAGCACGCCAAGAGAGAAGCTGGAGAACGGAGCCCAACAGGGTGAAGTGACTCCGGAGCTAAAGCGGAGGACTGCTCGCTGTGCACCCGGAACCGCCGGGTAGAGGCGTCCACAACAGTCTGCGCGCTCCTCGGGGCGCTCATTCCCCGAGTCCCCAAACCAAGGCGACCACCCAAGTCCCAGGAGCAGGGGTCTCTGCGCTCCAGTCAGAAGGCACAGCGACCTCGCGCACCCCTGAATAATGCGACCGCCCCCTCGATTGCATCCAGCTCGCGCGCGCGCGTGTGCTGGGGACTCGTGAGTGGGATGGGTGGCGGGGTCTGGGGCTGCGAGAGATGGGGGCCGGCTGGGGCGGAGATCGCACCCGACCCAAGTTAACTGAGCCTCTGCCTGCCCCCCGCTCCGGCCTTGCAGCCCCCCAGTCTCCCGAAGCCGTCTCGCGCTCCAAGCGACAGCCCCACAGCCACCCGGGGAAGTGGCTGGGCGCGAGGCCCCAAACTCTGCAGAGCGCAGTTTACCCGTGTTTCCTCCCTGGCTCCCTCAAAGAGAGCCCAGCGCGGGCTGAGACTGACCGACTGACACCTACGACCCTCTTAAATTTACCCCGGGAATCGCCCCGCCGGTTCCCGTCTCGCTCTAGTTTAGCCCCGAGCCCCAGGGAACGTCTCAAAAGTCTACCCCCGGCAGCACCCAGGAGAACCGCGCCCCCAAAGTGGTTTCGGCTGGCACCGCACGGACGTCGCCCTTGGGCGACTCCCCTCCCGAGTCAATTCCTCCCGAATCTACGAGCTTTCAGCCCGCTGCGCCCGAGCCCCTCCCCGGCGCGAGGCGGGCAGCTCGCCCTGCTCACCTTCGTCCCGGGCGCGGCGGCGGGGGCGGGGGCGGGAGCCCAGGGCGCGGGCGCCGGCCACGGGTCGCGCCGGGCCACCGGTCGCTCCCTCAGTCTCCGCGGCAGTTGGTCCAGTAGTTTCGGAAGCCCGGGCTCCGGCTCCGCGGAGAGCGAGTCGGCGTGAATGGGAGCGAGCGACCGCGCTGTGCGTGCGCGCGTGAGAGTAAGAGGCGGGCGGGCCCCACACGAGGGCAGCGGCGGCGGCTGCTGGGTCCCGGGCGGGAGCCGGAAGGGGGAGGAAGCGGGCGAGAAGTAGTGGAGTTTAGGGCGCGTTTCCTGCACTTCGCCGGGAGGCTGGGGCCAGGTGCGGCAGGGCGCGCTCCCGCGGCGCAGGCACGGCACGGGCAGCCGCCGGAGCCCGAGTCCACGCAGTGCCCGGGCCCGCAGCCGCTCTGCGGGAGGAGGTGCGCATCCTCCTCGCCCCACGCGGGCACTGGCGCGGCCCCGGACTCTGAGCGCCAAGGGGAGAGCCTCCGGTGTCCTCGGTGACAGCTCCTTGGGCAGCCTGCTCCCTCCCGATCCGCCCAAAAGAGCAACAGTCAGGGCGGCTGGGATCTTCCCTTCCTAGGTCTCGGAGCCGCGGTGCCAAGCGGTGCCGGCGCCCCGCTCCCCGCGGCTGGCGCTGTCACGGCCGCCGCCCGGCCCCCGGCGCGCCCGAGCCGGCAGCTGCCTCCCGGAGACGTGCCCAGCTGTGTGCGCGTGTGTGTGTCTAAGCGAATCTCTTCCCCTCCATCACTCGGCGCGCGGGAGGGACCGGGTCCCCGGCGACCAGCTGCAGAGTGGCTGCCAGTCCACACCCTCCCGCTCTCTCCCCACGCACCCCGCCCCTACTCCTCGCCCTCCGCCTCCTCCCCGCTGCTCCTCCTCCAGCAGGCGCTCCCGAGCTCCCAAAGGCGGTGAGAAACCGCAGCGAAAGGGGCGGAGAAGGGTGGGGAAGGAAGCGCAGGTGTCTTCAGTCGAGAGAGGGGCGCTCACACCGGGGCGGCTTGCTGAAGGGGGAGGGCAGGGCTCAGGCGGAGAAGGGGGAGGAGGGGATTTACCCCGAGGCCGAGGTCCTGCGGCCGAGCCGCCGCCCATCCCACCCGGGCGCGGGAGCTGCGGGCCGGCGAGGCGATGGGGAGGGGGGCGCGCAGGGCTCCCCCGCCGACTGAGGCCGAAGCTTGGGGAACCCGCAGAAGTCACCAGGGTGGCAGAACCTAGGAACTTAGAAGTCGGAAGGACCCAATGTCTGAGGAGCTGAGACCGGTGTCCCTAGGGTGAGGGCCCTAGACGCGGAGCTTGGGGCACACAGGTGTCCAGGGAGCTGGCCTGTGGCTCTAGGTTGCCTATCAGGAGCGCTGGAGGCTGGGAGAGGGGTCGGGCGGCGGCGGCGGCGGCCGTTCTCAGACTGCTGTATGCATCCGGAGTCGCAGGGGGCGATCACCGCCAAGCTGGGAAGCAGAGATCGTCGCTCAGCCTTTTTTTTTTTCCGAGTCCAAATCCCAAAGCCCGAGAGGCACACTCGCCTTCCCCACGCGGTCTGTCCTGTCCCTCTTCCCTTTGCTCCCGGCAACACGGAGGGCCACGGAACTCGAGGTGCTGTTTACTGTGCCCTTTGCTAGATCGAAGGGATCCCACCAGATCCAGGCTGGTGTGGTGCTGCTTCTCTCTCAACTGTAGTCCCCTCCCTTAGTATCTATGGCCACCCAACCAAAATTTCCTGAAAAACTAATACCTTTCTTATTGACAAAGTTTTTTTTTTCCTCTCTCTCTCTCTGGAGTTTCCTTTAAACAAACAAACAAATAAATACACCTCCCCCCCCCCCCCCCCCGCTTTGGCTGCTGAGGCATTAGGTCTCTCGCTAATTCCATAGTACAAATGCAACACACACAAAAGTCTTAGTCGAGAATCACGCATTATTGCTTCTGACGGCTTGTCTGTTTTCCAATGACAGTCACAGAATGCAAAGTTGAGTCAACCTGGGGGTCAGTGGAGAGGATTGTCCGTTTAATTACAGGTCTGTTAGAATGATCACTGGCAACAACACCAGAAAGAACAGGGGCGCTTTCTCCGGTATCCCTTTCTTTTTATATGGTAATTCCACACTGTTAATTCAGGCCACCTGAAAATGAAAGGTCGGATGCAATTGACAAGGCACAATATTTCTAGATTCTCCTTCAACAGCCAGCCCACCCCCCTTTCCTAGCCTTCCTCTTTTACCGTCACTTTGAAAGCTCAGGAGCTCGGATCTCAAACTGCACTTTATTTAAATTTCAGGAGACTGCCTGAAGGACAAAGCTGCTGAGTTCTAGAAAGAGATAACTTAAATGCAAGTAAACTTATTTACCAACTACTCACACAGAATCAGAAGCTCAGCAGCAACAACAGAATGTATATTGTTTAATATATTGAGCAGGAGGAAAAATGGCTGTTTGCCAGATATGTGATCCATTAACCTCTTTAGCTCATTGTTGGCAACAATAGCATACAATCACATTCTTATGTTTGAAAGACAAGGGATTGTTTTTTTCCCCCATCTCAAAATCACAATGCCACATTATAGTCTAAAAGAAACCTCAAACAATAAAAGTAATAAGAAAGGAAGGAACACAATTGGCTTTTTTTTTTTCCCTGAACAAACGTTGCTGTTCTGTTTTTCTTGAGGGGAAAAATTGCTGATAGGCAATAAACTCCACAAAGGCATGACAATAGATTTTGAAGAATGCCTCCCTCCCTCTATCAGTCCTTTCAATTAGTAAACTTTATTTAAAATGTTTGTATTATCTTTTTATTGGTATTCATTCTTTCTTTTGTGCTGGGAAGATTACTGAGAAGGATGATGGATTTGAGACAAATCTGGATTCTCATAATTCTGTCTTGCTTCAGGTTTATGTCTGGCAGAAGAGGAACATTCAGCAGCCTGTGCTTCTCAGCAGTCCTAACTTCTCCTCGGAGGATCCTTGGCTGGGTAGCTGATGGACTGCAAGATTGTCCAGTGGTTTTGCCTCTCTTGTGCAAGATCACAACTGGGGCTGGCAGCAGCTACAGACCCAGAAACTGAGAAGCAAAGCTCTGGAAAGGGTTTCTACCTTGCCTATGGTTGGAGTGTTAGATCGGGGTATTTGCATTGCTTTGTGCGCTGGTCTTCACTTCCCACAGACATTCTGGCCTTCCTGCTGTCTAGATAAAGTGCAGAGATGAGTGGTTGGGGTCTGTCATATTTAGTAGTAACATTTTGGTACTGTGCTAAATTAAAACTAAGCACTGGACAAAGTGACATCCAAAAGATCTTTTTAAAATGCGGTTTTGAAAACAGCCCTAGAGTCTGGTTTGGTTTAGTTGCCAAAGCCAAATAAAGTGCACAGTAATGAAAACATTTGGTTAATTCGAGTGATCATTTGGTAAAGAACTTTTTTTCTGAGCATCATCACCCTCTCTTGTCTCATAAAGACGCAACCGTTAAATATTGTGCAGCTTATAGTTTTAATGGAGGCAGAGCCCCTCAGTTAAAGCATGAAAGTGTTTGTCATTATTAGGCAAGAGGGGATAGCTGACTTATTTTCCAATATCCATTTGGTTTTCTTTTTAACTAGCCAATCACTGACATCTAGATTCACTTGGATTAGCAAATATTCATTCAAAGGACCCCTCTAGGTGCCAACAACCAGAAACTGAAAGATGAATAAAATCTCCCCCTCAGGGGGCAAACTCAGTAATCACTAGAGTTATCAGCTACACATCTGGTGGACCTGGGTTCCTTCCCTTGTATGGAAATAAGCCCACGCACCCACATCTCCATACGCTATCACTGTATTTGAGCATCTCTTCCGTGAAAGTTATGGTTTTCATATTATGCTATGGTATGTTTAAGTGGTTGAAAGGCTGAAATGATAAGGCCACGTGTGATTGTTGAAGAGGTGGGCCACAGGACAGGTGCATAAGCTATGAAGATGGTAAAGAGGATTCAACCTCTCTCAAGGTTTAGACCTGTGCCGGCCAATAGAAGTCTGATGCCAGGCAGGAATGTGGGCCATAGATGCAATTTTAAATATGCTATAGTTAAAAAAGTAAAAGAAACAGGTGACATTAATTTCAATAATGTGTTTTATTTAAGTTTACATATATTTTAGGTATTTCAACATATGAGAAATATAAAAAGTATTAATGAATTTTTTTTTAATTATGATAGGCAGAGTAGCTCCCATATCCTAATCCCTGGAACCTGTGAATATGTTACATTACCATGGCAAATGGGACTTTGCAGAGGTAATTAAGCTTATAGACCTTCAAATAGGGAGATTATCCAGGATTGTCTGGATGGACCCAAACTAATCAGATGAGTTTTTAAAAAGCAGACAAGAGGTGAAAAAAGAAGTCAGAGAAATTTAAAACATGAGAAGGATTCAACATGCTGTGGCTGGTTTAAGGGTGGAAGAACCAATATGATGACAAGGAATGCAGGTGGCCTTCAGGTTCTGAAAGAGGCTTCCTTCTGATAGCCAGGAAAGAAATGAGACCTGCCCTACAACAATAAGGAACTGAATGTGGCCAACCACATGAATGATTCCGGAAGCAGATTCATCTCCAGAGCTGCAGAGAAGAATATAGCCCAACCGATATTTTGATTTTGGCCTTCTGAGACTCTAGACAGAGGGATCAGCTGAGCCATGCCGCACAACTTCAGGACCACGGAAATGTGACATAATAAGTGGGTGTTTTATAAGCCACTTCGTTTATGGTGATTTTTTACAGCAGCAGTGGAAAACTCATACACATACTAAATCTCAAAATCTGGGATGTATTTTACACTTACAGTCCATCTCAATATAGATTGGCCATATTTCAACTATTCAGTGTGGTGAATGGCTGCCATATTGGACAGTGTTAAGTCTAGACCAAGAGAAATCAAGATACCTAAGAAGTGCTAGGTTTGTAATCTAGATATAGCATCACTGTGTGGAGAAAGAAAAGGAGCAAGGAAGGGAGGAACTTAGCAAGATCTCTCTTGAGTCCCCATCCTTGGCCCATGGGAACGAGGTGTTCTTGGTCTTAGAGAAAGCAGGCTACATTTTACAAGTCAGATTGTCCAAATTCATTGTACTTGGATAAATTTGCTTTATTAGTAGAGCCTGTTAATAAAGTCTTTTTTGAATATTTCATCTCTGTCTCAGTTAAGTTTTGGAGCAATGAAGAGGAGTTGTTGCTTCCATTTGAATTCATGCTTAAGGCAGAGCATCAGTCATTTAATTCTAGTAGTAGGGGTGGGGAAGGGCAGGTAAGAGTAACTGTTAAAGATCTCCAGGAGAAGAATTATGTGGATTGATTTAGCATGCCTAGGAAGGTTGTTCCTCCCTACCGAGAAATTGCTTTTCAATATCAAACTTCTGAGGATCTACATTTTGTTTTCATTAAGAAGGGCAGCATGTTTTCCAATTCTAATTGCATTCCATGTTTAATTTTCTAAAATCAGCTTTTACCATCTTCACTGACAGGTAAGCATGTAAAAAGTAGAGCAGAAACTCTAGTATAAAATCTAGAGCAGAAACTAACCAATGTGATCTGGGACCATTTTAGAAAGGTTTTGCTAAGGAGTTATATAGACCTAGACTGGGTTTAAAGAAAAAAAAAATGGAGCCTAGATCAGAAGGGAGAAGAGGGAGGGCTTTCTGGGCTGTGAGGAGCAATGGGGACAGCCCTGCACAGACAGGAAAGTGACTGGGTGGATGGACTAGTGAAAACGTCCCTTGACTACAGTGAAAAGCTCTTGTAAGGCGAGCCGTAGTTGGTGTTAGAGATGGCAAAGTGGATAAGCTCTCGATCTGCACCGTTCAATATGGTAGCTGTTAGCCACATGTGGCTCTGAAGCACTTGAAATGTGGCTGGACTGATTGGAGACACTCTATAAGTGGAAAATACACATTGGATTTCAAACACTCGGGGGGGAAAAAGCCCTGTAAAATAGTTTACTGAAAATGTTATAGTAATTGTGGAAGTAATCATATTTTGGATACTTTGGGTTACCCAAAATATATTCTTAAAATTATTTTTGCCTTTTTAAAAGCTTTTCTTCAAGCGTTTTGTTTACATTTTTTTAGATGTTTATTTATTTTTGAGAGAGAGAGAGACAGAATGTGAGTGGGGGAGGGGCAGAGAGAGAGGAGACACAGAATCCCAAGTAGGCTTCAGGCTCTGAGCTGCCAGCACTGAACCTGATGAGGGGCTTGAACATCACACCAACAAACAATTCTCAGACACCAGCCGGGGGTCCTACAACCCAGCTCAACTCTGACGCTATCTACTCAAAGGTAGCATCAGATTCCACAGGTGAAGGGCTCAGTCCCACAATTCTGGCTTGCTCCCCACCTGCTTCAGACGCCAGTCGCAAGCCCAGATTGTTACCTGTGCTTGACGGTCTGTAGATCAGAGGTCCCCCGCTTTCCCTTTCTTGGATTTGATTAATTTGTTAGGGTGGCTCACAGAATTCAGGAAACCCATTAACTCACGAGATTACTGATTGCAAGGGACATTGAAAGATACAAATCAATAGCGAGATGAAGAAATACGTATGAAGTCCCGAGCAAAGGAGCTTCTGTCCCTGTAGAGTTTGGAACCTGGTAGGGTCACACATTCTGGTTCTCCTACCTGAGGGTTCTCTGAACCCTCTCCCTTTGGGTTTTTATGATGGCTTTATTACAGATGCATTTATTACACAGGTGTGATTGATGAAATCCTTGGCCAGTGGTGACCGATTCAACGTCCAGTCCCTCTCCCTTCCCTGGAAATCATCCAGTGGGACTGAAAGCTCTCCTGCACCCAAGGTCTATTCATAGGTGTTTTCCAAAGTCATCTCCCGAACATAAACACAGTTGTGCTGGAGAGGAGCTTATTATGAATAATAAGACACCCATGTCACCTTCATGGCTCTGAAGGGATTTCAGGAACTAAGGACAAGAGACCAAGTATTGTAACAAAAGATGCAGGTCAGGAAATTCCAAGGGTTTTGGGAGCTGTGAGCCAGGAACTGTGGACAAAGACCAAACACATATATGAGAAATGTATTTTGGTCATTTGAATGACCGAATAGGTATTTCTTATAAATCACAGTATCTCAGGCTTGTGTTTCTATAGGCCATTTCTGCTCTAGACCAAGTGCTTCTCATATTTTAATGCATATATGAATCCTCTGGAAATCTGGGTAAAATGCACATTCTGAAGCTCCCAGGTGAACTGCTGGTTTTTGAATCACGCTCTGAATATCACGATGATGATTCACAACCTTGCCTGTAACATAGACTCATTTAGGAACTCTTAAGAATCACAATGGCCAGGTTGCTGTACCCCCAAATCAATTACACAAGAATCTCTGAAGTTGTGACTTGAATGTAAGTATTCGTTACAATTTTCTAGGTGATTTTAAAATACTGCAAATTTGAGAACCATTGCTTTAGGACCTCTTAAGTAGAGGTGAACGTATTTAGAGTTTATTAGAGAAAACAAAAAAGGCTTACATATCCAGTGCGATTAAGGTGTCATTAGTGATATTCATGTATTCCTACTGTTGCAGGATTTTGTTACCTCAATACCGAAGGTTTATTGTCTTGCTACTTCACAGAATGAAGAGGTGGGCACTAAAATGAGCAGCAAGGAAGTTTATTAGAGTATAAGATCAGAAGGTAAAAATTGTATGGAAGTTCTCTTTACAGAGAGGGGGCGTTTGAAAGTGAATGCCTGCCAGCTATAGGCCAGGGCCTTTGTTTGGCACCCTCTCTCCTTCCCCCCTGGTTCCTTCTCAGGTTCTACCCTTATTGGCTAGGTAACTCTACATGCCTACTCATTCCTTTTTGATTGGTTCCTTTCCATTGATGGCGTATGGCCATGCCTATTCCTTGTGGGTAGTATGTTTTTATGGTCTACTTCTTTTTAGTCAGGTCTTTTGTTTGTCAGATTCCTGAGGGAAACCTGGCAGATAGTAGGTGCTGTATGTCATTCTCAAGAGGAACTTTATGCCTGGGAGAGTTTGCTGGAGGTAGATATTCCCAGAAGAAATCATTTAAAGTGTGTTTTTTCCTACCCAGGGACCTCAGGTCCTAACCTGTCCCTCTCTGCCTACTGAATCCTATCTTTCCCTATCATACGCAGTCAGTTATTACTTTATGTAAGTCACTGTGACTTATATCCTGTCTTTTAGAAGCTTAGAAACTAGTTTTAGAAATTAGGTACCTGTTGGGGCGCCCGGGTGGCTCAGTTGGTTGAGAGACCGACTCTTGGTTTCAGCTCAGGTCATGATCTCATGGTTCAGGTCAGAGTTCAAGCCCCGTGTCAGGCTCTGTGCTAGCAGCACAGAGGCTGCTTGGGATTCTCTCTCTCTCTCTCTCTCTCTCTCTCTCTGTCCCTCTGTCTCTGCCCCCTCCCCCAGTCATGCTGTCTCTGTCTCTCTCAAAATAAACTTTAAAAAAAAAAAGAGAGAGAAAGAAGGTACCTGCTTAGCCAAACAACACAGCATAGGTTCAGCATATAGACAATGAGGATTATACGACTCTCCAAAAGGAAGAGTTAATCTCGGGTAGGATACTAATTAAATTTTCCTGGGAGAGCTGATGTATAAGAAAGCCCTGATGCAGTAGTCAGTTGTCAAACTTTAGAGTACATTAGAGTCATCAGGGGTGAGTAGGACAGGGCCACTTGTGAAGGAACACTGCTGGCTTCACTGCTGCCACACGATGAGGGAATTGTAGCCATTCATATGTTTCTGTTCTGATAACTCAAGATTCAAAGTCCCCAACGGGAGGCTGACCGGCTGAGCCCAGACCACATGCTCAAGCCTAGATGGCCAGGAGCCACTGGTGGTGCATATTGTGTCACCAGCACTGTACAAAAAGGCACTTTCTACAAAAGTAGGAATAAAAATAAAAAATAAAAAATAAAAAAAGTGGGAATAAAGCTGCAAGGCCACTCAGCCTGCCCCCAAACTCCCACCCCACCCCTTGCCAAAACCACACCAAAGCAAACCGAAACAAAGAAACAACCAACAAAGGAAATAAAATATTGAGTACAGGCAGGATGCCTCCCAAAATTGATATGCATGAGGGGAGACTCGATTTGGGACAAAGAAGCACATTCAAACTTCAGGTACGTAAGTTCAGGATCATAGAGTTTGAGATAATGATGTTCTATTCAATAGAGATGCCCGTTGAATTGGTGTGGGGAATGAGGTAAAGGCTGTCATCTCCTTGGAGAACAAATGTGGGGATCAGGAGGCTGAACGTAGAGGGAGGAGCTACAGATAGAGACTTTATAACGCTTCATATTTCTGGGACAAATGAAGCAGTGCAAAAGGGATGTTATATCAGCTATTAGCGGGTATTACCCTAGAACCGGTTCAGATTAGAAGAGTTAAATAGGAATTCCTATTGTAGAACTTCTTAGAGATTTTAGTATGCTAACGTGCGTCGTGAGGCTCTAATTATGCTGCACTTGCAAATATTATTTGACTATGGCACTTTCTTGAAGAACTAGTGATATATTGGAGACATTTTGGGAAACCACGGGCTAGAATATTCTGGAACCAGAAGAAGATAGAAAGAGACTTAGACAAATAACCAGTGGGAGAAGCAATAGTCCCAGAATCCAGCCAATTCAGACTTCTATTACTCTACTGTAATAGGAGATGGGTTTAATAGTTTGAGGACTAATAATATTGAATTCCACTTTATCCCTGTGTCCCCCAAACGCATAGTGCTTGATACATGGAGTCACAACACAACAGAGTGAACAGTGACAAAAGTCCTTTATCAATACGAAGTCACTAGCAATCTCTACAAGGACAGTTTCAAAACAATCGTGAGGTGGGCTAAAGAAACACCCACCTGCCAAGGATTTCTCCAATGATTCCTCAAAACTCTCTAGCAGATACTGAATTGTCTACCCCATCATCTGTTTTTCTCCTTTTTTTCTTGGCAATGCAACAAGGGTGACCATATAATTTATCATCCAAACTAGGACGCTCAAGAGAGAAAAAGGGGGAGCTATTAATAATTATGCCAGGACAACACACACAAAATAGACTTCCTGGCTAACTAGGACACATGGTCATCCTGAAAATAACTCCTGATTTTTAGCTGTATACTCATTGTTAGGAATAAAGACTCTGTTGTCCAGCCTCCTTCGTATTTGTGGGTGACCTCACGACTAAAATGGTACCAGATCACAGTGACTAGTTTTCCCCCAAAGTTTAACAAGGGTGTCCATATCTTGACCAATGTGGGTTTTCACTTATCAGGGTACATGACAGAAAATGGTTTTAGAACACTACACATAGAAGGTGTCTTTGCTGGGTTCCTTTCTCTTCCTGCTGGCTGGAATGTGGTTATTGTGGCAAGAGCTTTAGCAGCCATCTTGGACCATGAGGCAGCATGCTTCTCATATTCTATCATAAGGATGAAAGGAAGCCAAGTCTCTGATGAATATGGAGTGACCCTCTCAGCCCTGTCTACCTCTGGTCTATTGTGTAAGGAATCAATACACATTTGTCTTGAGTAATCCCATGTTATTTTGGAGTTTTCTGTTACTTGCGGTTCAATCTAATCCCAGTAGTTAAAACCTTATACAAATGCTGCCTAAAAACAATGTAATGTGAGCCACAAATGTAAGCCATATACATAACTCAAGTTTTTCCAGCCATTCTAAAAGGTAAAAAGAAACAGGTGAAATAATGTTAATGATATATTTTATTTAAATTGATGTTTCCAAAATATTATCTTTTCAATATGCAAGCCAATGCAAAAAATATTAATGCGATAGTTTACATGCTTTTGTTTCCTGCCAAATCCTCAAAATCCCATGTGTATTTTACACTTTCAGCATATCTCAATTTAGATTAACCACATTTTAAGTGCTCAATAGCCACATGTGGCTAGTGGCTACCATATTGGACAAGACAATTTTATACCATAAATAACCTCCTCTCACCAATATATTTTCTATCTCTCCCTCTCTTTTTGCTTCTCTTCAATAGGTAAATATGGGTAAATAAAACTTTGTATCTTACATAACAACCACCACAACAAAATCACAACAGTAGAAACTGTCTCATTCTTACGTCCCAGAAGCTATTTATTTCTCTATTGTTTTTCTTTCCTTCACGGTTCTATTTAATTAAACTTGCAATATCAGGTAACTCTGGTCTTGGAATAATGACACGAGAATGTCCATCAGGATACCACTTGATGCATTGCATCTCTGAGTGATGCTAAACCATCAGCAATCTTATTTTTAGGATGATTCTTTAGCAAATTGAGCTATCAGGAGTTGTTAATATTAGGACCAAAACCCACTGTGTTCTGCCACAAGGAATTTAGCAAATGATTTAAGAGGATCACTTTTAGTAGAATCAAGGTTATTCCTCTAATGGAGGACAATCTCCCTTCCTTTGAGACATATGTTAAAGAGAGGGAGAGAAAGGGAGTTGTTAGAGAAGGCCCCTTGGGAGTTGAGCCTACACTGGCCACCCCTTGGGTGGGGTTATGAATGCGTACATTGACTATCATGTGTGGAACAATGGAAAAGTGTCTTCAGCAGGTAGGCTTTATCAAGTGCAGCATAATCTCACTTATCCAGAGTCCAGTGTTCAAGCATCAGGAATGGTGTCAGATACAAAAGGAAGAAAACAGAACTTGTATCTAACGAAAGAAGTAACTGTGAGCTTTGTGCATTCTGAACATGGTTAAGAAGAGCCAAAGGCATGAAGGTTACAGCAGATGAGCTGTGATCGATTAATTCTCCAGCAGGAGGGAAGAAATCTTGTGGCTTGATGATGATGTATATAAAAGGTCAGTCTTTTCATGTAGAAACCAAGAAGCTCAGATGACATGACAGGGATCCAACTAGATAAGAAATAAGAAAGGCAGAGGGAAAGGGAAAGCAAGCAAAGGGGATTGTACGTGGAAGCTCTTGTAGACTGTGGGGAAGAACGATGCAGGGGTGAAGTTCAGAGTTAATATCGGTGGTCCAATGGGTGTCAGGGTGCCACGTATAATTAAATCCTCACATACTTAATATTCCTGGAAAAACATCTCTTTTGCTAATTGTAATCATTTAGTTCTTGGTGAATGTACTTACCTGTGGTTGTCTTAATCTACACCAGAGGTTTGCACTTTTTCAGCTTTATGTGCTTTCCACGACTTAGGTAAAGCGGGTGGGTGCTATGGGTGGTGGTGCCTCGCTGAAGACCTAAACCACGGAGCACGGGCCAAGAAAAATAAAATAAGGGGCGAGAGAAAGAAAAAAGACCGTCGTAAACATTTTAGTTATACAGAAGTCATTTATCCAACTTCCTTAACTGTATACGCTCCAGTTAAGAACGAAGGAGTCAGCCAAAGCACGTCAGAAAGTGTAGATGGATGATGCCAAGACCACACAGTAACCGTCATGCAATTTACTCGTTGAAAAGTCCCCAGGCCCCAGAAGCATGGCACCACTTTCCCTTCCCTTAACTATGCCAGACGTCGCTACTCCCTGTGGGTCCTCATTCCTGCAGAGCCTGGATGTTGCTTCAACCCGGCACTCCAGGCAACTGCTACTGTTCTGTTGGGGTCGGACATGCAGCTTTAATCCCGTTTGCCATCCTTTCCTTATGTTGTTACGAGAATGTTTTATTCTTATTTCCAGATAAGCCTAACAAGTATGGGTAGTGTTTCCTAGGCTGATCGCAGACCGGAACAGCGAAATACCGAATGGGAGAGCGTATGTAATAAATGATAGCCAAAGAGGTCACAAGTGACTTTGAGGGAGGGGAGGAAAACTTGTAAAAGCCTATGAACTTTAGCTCAAACCAAAAAGCAGGTGGGCCTCTTCAGCGTCAGAGCATGCGTATGTGGTATGGCAGGAAGAGAATGGACTTCGGCATAAAACAGGTTCAGATTCAAGTTACCGGACTTCTGCTGGTAGCTGTGTGATCTTGGGCAGGTTTTTGAGTTCTCTGAGCCCCACTCTTCTCATTTCTAAAATGGAGGTGTTAATACTCTACTCTTTATCCAGTTGTTGTGAAGATTAAACATATGTGATGTAACACGTTTGTGAGAAGTACCCCTTTCCTTCCTTTCCTCCTGGGGATGAACAGGCTCATTGGCTATCAATGAATTTTATAAATTCAGATAGTGTTTATGAAACTCATACTACGTGATGGATTGAATAATCCATACTGCTAGGAACTGTGACATACTGTCACATGAAAATCAGTCCACGCCATCGAGGGACTAAGAGTTCTTTGGGGAGAAAGACTGTAAAACATAAGTTAGATGGTGGGTAAAGGGACACGAGGAGATACAGGTACAAGTAATTGAGACAGTACTAGAAGCAGCATGGGGTGGGTGACAGTTTATTGGGGGTAGGGATCATATATTTATAGTGATAATAGTCCTGAATCATCAAGGAAATAGAAATTATACTTAACGAAGGATGTTTAAAGAGGCAGGATATGAATAATCCTGTTCTAAAAACGTTCCATTTAAAATGATTAAAGCTAACAAAATAAATGTCCATGGTCTAGTTTGGTGGAAACTTCATTAATTTCTAGTGGAACACATTATTTATTGGTGTGTCAAATAAATGCGGCATTGCTGAAACGGCAGATGAGAAAGTAAAAAAAAAAAGAAAGTGGAAGGAGATGGAGAGGGAGGGGGTCAAGAAAGGGCCAGAAATATTCTGCTACCAGAACCACCTCATGAGCATCAGTCCTTGTAAGCGTAGTCATCCTGCTGTTTCATTTAATCTTTACAGACACCCTGTCCAGCTGGCGAAACAAGTATTGTTCTCTGTTGATGGACGATGAAGTTGAAAATGTTAAAAAGCTATTACGTGTCTAAGGTCAAAAAGTTAGTAAGTCACACATCTAGAAAGTAGAATCCACATTCTCTGCTGGAGGCATGCAAAATGTAAAGAAACGAAAGCTACCCACGTAAGAATGTGCAGTTCTAAAAAAAATTTTCATTTAAAGATATGAAACTTTAAAACCAGGAGGCAAACGTCCAGGAAGTGATCTGAGCCCAGAAACATTCTACATATAAAATCAATACTGAGCGTGATCGCTTCACCACACTTTGCTTCCTCGTTGTCTCTTCTTTCCTTCCTCTACTCCTTCCTCCTCCAAACAGGTGAGGACACATGTGAGAAATACAAGAAGGGCACAGAGGAGAAGAAAAAGAAAATGGGAAGTGGTGAGAAGAGAGAAACCATAAGAGAATAGGAGATCAATGTGTAGGGAAATCAGGTTCAGAGTCAAGTTACAGGACTTCTGCTGGCAGCCCTGTGATCTTGGGCAGGTTTTTGAGTTATCTGAGCCCCACTTTATGAACATATAAGTCTCTGGTAGATTTAAACATTGGAAATAAGAACAGATTAAACCTTTTGTTCTAAAATTTCTCCTGAAAACAAAACAAAACAAAACAAAGCAAAGTGAGATCAGGGAAGTGGTAAATGTGTCGAGGCATTTAGATGATGTCTTTGCTTCCAATAAATGAATAGGCTGTTTGGACAGAACCGGAAGCTTTCCCCGTGGTCCCCAAGTTCAGCCGTCAGCTCTAAAGTCTGCCTCTCTCTCTCTATTACTCAAGGGCATCCACTGGCCAGGCACTGGTCCTCTCCACCAAGTCACTGTAAATACCACCGAGGGCCTGCTGTTGCTGGAGGGATGTGAATAAAGACCGAATGCTGATCATTCGGCACTTCTCAGGAAACAGCTTGTCTGTAGAGCAAAGTGATCAAGGATGTGGTCGAGGTTCCAACACTAGGGTTATCCCCTACTGCGTACCCTCTTGGGATGCCAGTGTCTGCTCACCTGGGGCACATCTCAGGAGTTACTGTGAAGTTAGAAGCAACAATTTATGTAAAGTACTTAATACAGGGATTGCTCCATAGTAAGTTCTCAATAAGCATTAGCTTCTCCAACAAACTGACTTTCCTCCTCTCAAAAGTTAATGTCATTTGTCCCGTGTCAAGTTTCTGTGAGTTCTATGACCTATAATTACCATTTTTTAAAAAATGATAAATAGGCCTCAGTCAAAACCAGCTGTTCATCATTTCCTATTGTTCGACATGGAAAGTTCCCTCCTAAAATTAAGTGACAAAAATCCGGTGGTGTTTAAAATGGCTATAATTTAAAAATCTTATGTGACTGTGGGCATTTGCCGGCTTCTTCCATCAATTTGAAAAGAATCGCTCATGAATCAACCACTGTAAATTTGTATCATTTACATTTTTATTTCTCTAAACAGTCTCCACAAAATTAAAAAGGACATAATTTTGAAAGTTGGTGTTTATTATTATTTTTATATGCAGTCCCATAAATGTGAACAGTTTAAAACCTCATTCATTGGCAGTAATGGAGGGAAAAGAGTAAGAAATCTGCCCGAGAAAATATTTGAGAAGAAATGGGCTTTTAGTAATCTCGAGGAAAGTTAATATTTTAAGCTAAGATATAAATGGATATTAACAAGTAATAAAACTAAGTTCATAAAAACCATACTTTACAAAAGGCCCTGATTGTTTTGTACTGCCTCATAAGTATAAAATTCTTTGGTAACAGATTTAATTACTGGCATCAGAAATAAATGACTCTTGGGGTGCATGGCTGGCTCAGGCGGTAGAGCCTGTGACTCTTGACCTTGGGATGGTAAGTTTGAGCCCTCCGTTGGACGTAGAGATTACTTAAAAATAACATATTAAAAAAGAAAAGAAATGACTCTAAAAAAAAACCCCTGTGTTTTTCTAGCTTACAAAGAAGACTCTAAAGAATTCTTAGAAGAAAAAGTAGTATTCAAACCCTGCTTCCCCTTGCAGGCTCTGTGCCGGTGGGGAAGTTAATGCAGGTCCCCACTTTGTGAAATGAGCATGATTAGGAAATTGATCTCACAGGGTTACTGAAAAATTCACACTTTAAGCAGCGTCTGGTACACAGAGAGCTCTCAATATATTCCACTATCAGTATAGCTGACCTGGTATTGAAGGAGATTTACCCACCTTACACCTCATGGCAACAAGTTAATCAAATCCTAACATAGATTATCTATTAAAGTTCAGTTACAGTGTTATTAGTATTTCAATTCAGAGGTGGCTTTTCTGATACTAGAGTAAATGTGGAATATTTTACAGACTTATTCCGACTTCTGACTTATTTTTGTTGTTGTTCAAGTTTTATGGCAGTTGAAATATCACCAGGAGAGCTCTTGAATTTGCCCTCTCTCAGCCTGTTCTTTGGCAGCCATCACCCATTTATTCAAGCCCCAAAGCCTTGGTTTCTCCTTGATCCCTTTATTTTTGGCCTCATATCCCATATCTACTATATCACAAGAACTGAAGACACTGCCTCTAAAACATGTCTTGACTCCATCTGTTTTTCTCTCTCCACGGTTATCACCGTCTTCCAAACTACATCCACCTATCCTCTTGCCTAAACTACAGAAGTAGCCTCCTAAATAAGTGTGTTTGCTTTCACTCCTTACCCTATAAAATTCATTCTCCACTAAGAGCCTGGGCTGATCCTGGAAAAACAGCATCTAACCGTGATGTTACTCTTATTTAAAATCTGTTCTCCATTGAGAACCCGGGTGGATCCTGGTGAAACATACACTTAACCATGATACGACTCTGACTTAAAAACTCCCAGGGGCACATAGGTGGCTCAGTCGATTGAGCATCCAACTGTTGATTTCAGCTTAGGTAATGATCCCTGCACTGGGCTCCACATTGAGCATGGAGCCTGCTTAGGATTGTCTCTCTCTCCCTCTGCCCCTCTCCCCCATTGGCACTCTCTCTGATAACAAAACAAACAAACAAACAAACAAGCAAACAGCTTCCAGTGACTTCTCATCACTCTCAGAATAAAATCCAAACTCCTGACTCTGGAATACAAAGCTTTCTTCTGTGTGCTGACCGCTCCTATCTTTTTGTCCTCATGTCCCAACCCTTTGCCCTCACCCACTGTGCCTCAGTCACACTGGCCTTCTTCCTGTTTCTTGAACATGTCAAGGTTTCATCTTAGGACCTATGTACCAGCTGTGAACTTTGCCAGGAATGCCCTTACCCCCAAATTCTTCATGGCTGGCTCCTTCTTGCCCTTCCCATTTCAGCCTAGACGCCACTTTGGGGGATGCTCTCCTCTCCCATTCAGTTGAAAGCATCTGCTCAGTCGCTTGCTCTCACATCACCTTTTTAATGCCTTACATGGTATTTATCATGATCAGATGTTTTCTTATTCATTCATTTACTGCTCATTTGTCTACTTTTTTATTATTAGCCTTGCTCCCACTAGAACATAAGTTACAACAGAGCAGGGACAACTTTCTCTGTCCCTTCTTACATCTCTGCCTGGTATTCTTTCTGTTTGGCAGAGAGCAAGTAACTCAACAGACATGCTGAATGAACACATGGAAGAATTCTCGGGTTGCCCAAGGGAAGAAGCTCCCTGTACCCTGACCATGACCATTTCTAAATCTCCTCAATTCTTTAAAAAAAAAAATTAACGTTTATTTTTGAGAGTGAGAGACAGAGCGTGAGTGAGGGAGGGGCAGAGAGAGAGGGAATCACAGAATCTGAAGCAGGCTTCAGGCTCCCAGTTGTCAGCACAGAGCCCGATGACGCGGGGCTCGAACCCACGAATGGTGAGATCACGACCCGAAGTCGGACATTTAATTGACTGAGCCACTCAGGCACCCTGAAATCTCCTCAATTCTTAATTTTCACCTAGGATAATTCCGTGCCATGGCCCAGAAATGTGTAATGACTTGACTTCCTCATCAGGAAAGCGGTATAATTGACTATTTCTTTTAGGACTGTATTACATAACTGTGATTTCTATACTACCATTTAATCTCCTTTTTCTCAATTTTTTTTTCTCTTGCTTCATATTAACATCTTCAACAAAACCATTAACAATCTGGGCAAGTATTATTACCTACTTGTTTTCTAAGGGAGAAAATTGAGGCTCAAAGAGACCACACACCTCAGAAATGACAGACTAGAGATTTGAACCTGGGTCTGTGTCCTTCTAAAGACCATGGATATTTCTTTGTCTGGAGACAGTATCCCATAAATTACTGTGGTCTCAAATTTCCCACAATAGCCATTAGTGAATTGACGAAATGGTTCCCAAACTTGGCTGCCCTTATAGGATCATTTAGGGATTCCTGAGTCCCCTTAGATTTGCAGAATACAAATCTGGGTTGGGGCTTAAAAATCTGTATTTTTAAGGCACTCTCCAGATTTAGGTGCCGCTGAGTTAGATAACAAAACTCAGGTTAGGCGGTGTTAAATATATGTTATTGCCAAGAAGGCCTTTGAAACATCAGCTGAGATTACTTTGTCTGATGAGGTTAGTGATCCAGTGAGCCTCAGAAACTGAGACTCTGAAAGATAGGGGTTGGAAACCCTCCAGCCCCTAGCTGCTGAGGAGGGACAGCGTGTGTTATTTATTTGGAAAAGAAACAGAAAGCATGACACGAGGCCTGGGCTTGGGTGTGAAGGGCACCCCAAAGGAAGTGCTGAGTGTAGAAAAGCATTCTTTCAATGGTTGGAAGTCCTCTAGTAAAACCCAATGAGATATTTTAGCTATTCCAACCGTCTCTAAGTTTCTTGAAGTCCTTGCCTAAGTCATGCAACAGGTTTGAGCCATTAAAAAAGGTCTACAAGGAGTAGGTGAAAGAGGCATCGTATAGGAGTGTAAGATAATTTAGGCCATCAGAAATGGCGATACAAGCATCTCCATACTACTGCCTTAACACTGAGTGGTCTGCTTTGTGATATAATCATGTTGTGATGAAAAGAAACAGCACATCTGGAGTGCTTTTCCTATTGGAGAGCATACAATTTTGTCAAACCCACATGCCCTAATAAAATGCTGCTGTACCACGCTTCTTGTGAGCATTGAGTCCTATCTAATAGAAGAGATAAATGGCCTCCTGAGGCTTAGCAACCAGGGACAGTCACATCTGGTAGCTTGCACCTGGCTGACCTATTCATGGAAAAGGTCAGTTTAGTGCAAAAGGGCATTTAAAAAAAACCTCAGCGCTGCTGGAGGGAATTGAGCAGCTGTCAGGGGAGAAGGGTTTCATCTTTTCACACCATTCCATTCTTTGAGCCCATTGCTTTAACTGTAGCTGGGAAGGCCATGACTGCATCCTCATAACATGATTGCAGGCTCATCTCGTCCCCTTTTGCTACTAGTGCAAAATTAGAAATGCAAGTGTTCCTATATTTCCTGTATTGATTCACTATCCACATAAAGACTCAGAGCATGTCGTTTCCTTACAACGTGAGGTAGTGTTTTAGGACTGGGATCTACTGTTTTCATAAATATGCCAACATTGCCTTTTATATTTCAGGTCAGTTTGATTTGTTAAGCTGAGTTTGCTTCAACATTTGGTCAGAGTGTGTCGTAAAATACGATCTTTTTGCTGTTCCCAAATTTGAATCGAGACAGTTCCGAGGAAACTACTTGAAGGAGAAGCCATGTTGGGGTCGGGTGATACGGGATACCATATTGATCTCAGTACTGTGAGCCTCCATAGTGTTCACCAATAGCTTTCCTAAAATGAAGGCAAGTAAGGGGTTGTCTTTTATAATGTTTAGAAGCTTCGGGGCACCTGGGTGGCTCAGTTGGTGAAGCGTCCAGCTTCGGCTCAGGTCATGAATTCACAGTCTGTGGGTTGGAGCCCCGCATCGGGCTCTGTGCTGACAGCTCAGGGCCTGGAACCTGCTTCGGATTCTGTGTCTCCCTCTCTCTCTGCCCCTCCCCCACCCACACTCTGTCTCTGTCTCTCTCAAAAATAAATAAACATTAAAAAAAGAAGAAGAAGAAGTTTCAAAACGCCAGCTCTGGATGAAGGACTTGTCTGACTAGACTGGAGGACTGTTTCTTGGCTAGGTCCAGAAAGTTGCTGCTCAGAGTTGGTATGTGTCTATTGGTCTCTGGAAAGTTATATGGGCTGAATCTAAGGTTTAATATTGCAACTCTTCTCTCCTGCTCTTCAATTTCAGATGTCGATGGCATCTGAAAAATTATTTTTAATTATTTAAAAACCCTCTCCTTAAAAAGAAAAAAAAACACCTCACTACTTTATTTATTTATTTTTTTCCACTGTCCTATTTCTCTATTCAATTTTAAATGGCCAAAAAAGAAAGGCAGTATCTACCCAGATAATTCAGAGATTTGCCCTCTGGTATTTTTGTCTCCAAATCCTTTGTCACCAATGAACGAAATTTCTAGCCTACTTGATAAATGCTGACCTTTCACCTCACCTCATCCTGCGGAGACAAATTCATACAGAAATGATTTTCTCTTCATTGAAAGTGAAATAGCAATATCCCCAGAATAGTTCACCCTTACCAAGAAGAAAAGTCAAGAATCTTTGAGACTATTATGAATAATTATTTTATGTTTAGCTAAGATGTTTTGTAAAAAGTCTTCAAATACATACTTTAGATTTTTAATAAAGGTTTCATATAGAGTTTAAATATTTAAATATTTAAATATTTAGTTAAATGTTTAAATTTCAATGATTCATGTCAAAACAAAATTACACATTAGCCAAATGCCAACCAAGTTTGACATGGAGATAAATCAGATCCGGGCCAGTGGGGCTCCAGACTGCAAAGTGCTGCTAAGTATTCCAGAATTATGCATGCCATTTCCTGACCAAGCACCCTCTCTCAGCTTTCAGACCTTGAGGCTTAAGGGGAGTCATAGTAGAAAGATGGAAAAGACTCCATTTCTGTTAATTCATCATGGCTGAATTAGCACAATGAATGGTGACAAATTGGCCTTTTGCATCCACACAACAGTTACCAGTACATTTTCAATGGTTTCTGCTTGAGTGTCAAGAGTAGCATGTTTAATTACACAGGAGCTGGTGGAGGCCTGTGCTGTGAATGTATTGCTAGGAAGAGGAGAGAAGCTGCTGGACATGACCTTTGACTCTGCAGAGGAAGATAGAAGCCATATCAATACACGCAGGGAGCAAGATACTGGAGATGACCAAAGTCATAAGAAAATCTACTTCTTCAGGTCAACGTTATATTTATCTAGAAAATTTGATGAATTGAAAGTGAACACAGCTACTAAATATGATTCCTCACTTTCCTTCTGTCTCCAGAGTTGACTGTCACACTGAAATTCGAGCTACGTGCGAAATGTGAATTTTGCCTAACTTCAAGAACTGTTCAGGCTTTGGTCATGGTATTTAATACACTGTCATTAGTTAAAAGAGAAGAGCTTACTATAGCATTGTTGGTTGGATAGTAAAATTCTTACATATAGAATCAACTTGATAAAGTGTGGCCCCAAAATGTAATTGTTATCACTAGACAACCATTTAGAGTTACTTGAGACCATTATATATCAATAAATCTAAATGGAGGTGGATCACAAGCACATTTTCCTTCTTAGCCCACACTGAATATATTTTTCTTATCTTATTTGATTGTTATCACATAATTCTCTGTACAGTTTCACCTCTAGGAAATAAAGAAAATAATATTGATAATATAAAATAAGCCATCTTGGCAAATGTTTCAAAATTGAGAAAATGCAACTTGTTGTATCTAAATATTAATGGCATGCCTTATTTCAAGTGTATATTAATTTTTTTCTTATATAAATATGAAATTAATTTTTTATAAGAATAACTATAATAACATTTAGACAAATATGTTCACTGATGCCTTATCTCAATATTTTTTAAGCATACAAGAATGTAATGACTATATGGCACAACTAAGTCAGGTATAAATAATGATAAAACAGGGGTGCCTGGGTGGCTCAGTCGGTTAAGCGTCTGACTTCGGCTTAGGTCATGATCTCACGGTCCGTGAATTCGAGCCCCGTGTTGGGCTCTGTGCTGACAGCTCAGAGCCTGGAGCCTGCTTCAGATTCTGTGTCTCCCTCTTTCTCTGACCGTCTCCCCCCCCCCCCACCCCCCCCGTTCATGCTCTGTCTCTCTCTGTCTCAAAAATAAATAAACATTGAAAAAAGTTAAAAAAAATAATGATAAAACAATTAGTTACTGGGACACATGAGTGGCTCAGTCAGTTAAGTGTCTGACTCTTGATTTCAGCCCAGGTCGTGATCTCCTGGTTCATGAGATCGAGCCCCACATGAGGTTCTGCGCTGACAGCATAGAGCCTGCTTGGGATTCTCTCTCTGCCCCTCTCCTGCCTGCACTTTCTCCCTCTCTCGAAAAAAATAAAAATAAAAATAAAATAAAACAATTAGCTATCACAAATATTGCTTAACAACCCACTAGATGAATGTATAAAACTGCATGTTAGGGAATCATGCCAAGAAAACACAAACCCTCATATTTTGCTATTTGTTTGTCCTCTGCAGTTGCCGAGTAGTGTTTTTTAAATCCGAGCAAAAGGGGGGCGCCTGGGTGGCTCAGTTGGTTGGGCGTCCGACTTTGGCTCGGGTCACGATCTCGCGGTATGTGAGTTCGAGCCCCGCATTGGGCTCTGTGCTGACTGCTCAGAGCCTGGAGCCTGTTTCAGATTCTGTGTCTCCCTCTCTCTCTGACCCTCCCCCGTTCATGCTCTGTCTCTCTCTGTCTCAAAAATAAATAAAGGTTAAAAAAAAAAATTTAAATCGGAGCAAAAGGGAAGCCAGGTACATTCACACCTGTCCCAGAGGTTTTGATGACCCTTTATGGAATAGATCACTTTCCCTTCTAGACCTAAACTATATTCTTGCTATCTGCTGATTGAAATGCAAATATCATTTTTAGGTTCTAGATAAATAATAGAACTCATTCTTCAGGTGTATTTTGGATTAACTTTATACCTCTATTCGTCTATCACAACTAGAGAGATAGTTGTTATGACTATACTTAAAATACAGTTAAATATAAACTTATCTAATACTTGCTATGTACCAGGCAGTGCGTCGAAGCTGGGAATATGAAGAGGCCTAGGCAGTGGTGGGTTTTCTGGTGCATGTAAAAAGACACCATGTCCAGAGGGAGTTTAGAGTAGTGCTGGGGAGACAAGAAAACAATTGGACATGTGATCATATCTAAGCAACCTGGAGCATTGTTCAGTATAGACTATAAGGATAGGTCAACGTGAAAAGTAGTGGCCAGTGTATGCTCCAACATGAAGGAAAGCAGTGGTGAGGGTAATGACTCTACTCGAGCATGAATATACTCGGGTATATTAATATACTATTAATATGCTACCACTTAGAAAATGCTTTGGTTTGTGGCATCGCAATACGAATGAAGAATCCACGAAATGCTAAAAGTTGGGACTCTATTGCAAATCAAACTTGTAATGAACCCCTCTTTAATCGTTACTTTCACAGAGATCCTAGGAGAGGGAACCTTCCTCCCGCCGCCCCCCCCCCACATCCTTCTTTGCCCTTTTCCCACTGGCACATCCATATTTACTTCCACATGTAGCGTAAACACTTTTTTTTTTTTTTACTTTAAACATCTTAGAAGAGTCAATTTTGAAAAATTAAGAAAAACCTTAATTTTGGAAGGAAAGAGTATTAATATTATATATATATATATATGAATTCTTTAATAATGGTATGGTGAGCTGAGAACAAAAGTAGGTTTAAGAAATTTTAATTAGATCAGAGATATTTGTTCTTTTGTGTATGTGTACGTGAAGGGTCATTCCAAGGCTGTGGTCTCTCACATACTTCAACAGGGTGATTAGACAAAAAAAAAAAAAAAAAAAAAAAATTCTGGAAAGGGAGGGTAATGATTAGTGATCACTGAAGAAGCAGCCCTCTTGCTGAGGAAAATACAGTTCTTTTAATTAGAATGGAAGACTCCAACTCTGAATATGCCTCCTCTCACAGAATTACAATTATGGCAATAACTTTTGGATATTTTTATACTAAGCGCTTATATTCCTCTTAAAATTTTTCTCAACTCCTGTATGATTCAATTAATTTTTTTCATTTAAAATTAAATGGACTCAATTTTTTTTGTTTTTATGGAAATGAACACTCTTGGCCCCAAGATGGAAAGTTATTTGCTTTAATATTCATGATTCAGCAGGGTATTTTATGGCTAGCAAGAGTTGCAGCTTAAGTGCATATCTTCTGTACATACAGAGGTCAGAAATAATTTGCTTCATGATATAGAAATTAAAATCAATACTCTTACTTCCTTAAAAAAACAAACATAACATAATGTAAATGAGAAAGAAGTAAATTATTAATAGATGGGCTTATCTAAAATATAATACAAGCTAAGCAAGGTCAACCCAGAGAACTGAGTTGTAAAAAGCACTGCAAGTTACAGGAAGTATGAGGAAGTTAGATATATCGCGAGAGCTTTTGTCTTACAAAGTTGCTTTCCTTTGAGGGTTTTAAAGCCGTATTACAAACACCCTGTTAACTGTTCAGGTGAATAAGTGCCTGTTATGATGATACTCAGCTTGAGGATGAGGAAATGGAGAGCAGAGAAGTCTTTCTCTAGTCCAGGTCTTGGACATGTACCTGGGGGACTCTTGAGTTTTCTCATTAACACAACCAGCACTCAAGCTAGAGGGAGTCCCACTGGATGCTGTTCTCCAGGGTGGTCAGGCTTCTCAATTTTCACTTCCAATGTCTTTGTATTTGTCTTCTGCTTCAGATTTACACAAATCCCATATTCCAGATTATCTCTTCCTTTCTCTCTCTGCTTGATAGTTTTCACCTATTGAAAAATATGATGAGTCAAAGCTGGCTAGGTTAGTGAGAGGACTTTTTCTCCAACCTTATGAGAGAACAGAGTTTATCAGCTACCATCTTTCAGCGTCTGGCTACTATCTTTCTACACAGGGTCTGGTTTTTACTTCGTATTTCCCAAGTCAAGAATAGGCATTTCCATGCACCCAGAAAAATATTTCCCCTAAATGGAGGGAAAGTATCACAGGAGCCCGACCCCCATGAAAGATGGACAGATATGAAACTTACAATCAGCAAAGTCAGAATCAGATTTGATTCTGGCTTTCTTACCTTCTATGCATGTTATTTATATCTGTAAGATCCTTTCTTCTACCGTCGAATCGCTGCTTCCACAGCAATGCGTTCATTTACTGAAACAAACAAACAAATTTGGAACTTGAACCTTGGTGTAGATGTGGGGTCTCTAAAAACAGACGGAGCATTCCCTTACCTTAAAGCACGTCTAGTTTAATAGGAGGGACTTCTGCAAATGAATAAATCAACACAAAATAGTGTGTAATGAGCATATGCCTAAAGTACCGTGGAGACACCGAGGAGGATAAGATCATTGTTAACCAGTGGGAGGCAATGCTAGACGCATAATTTTGCCAGTGGAGGGATAACCACTGTTGTCTCCTTTTCAGCCTTCTTGTGGTACTTTAATGCCGCGGTGATTTTTTTTAGCGGACAAATAGGCAATTCTTTAGATGCAAGTAAACAGGTACTGAGTAATTATATGGTCCCTGAGGTCTCCATTTGCTTTCAGCTGGGCATACCACTTTCTAAAAAGCCTCTGCTGGTGGACCAGTGAAGATAAAGTTAAAGCTAATTAGCAGAGAGAAACTGGGAGCTATGTGGACAGGGTCACTGAGGGTGGGAGCGCGGACCGTTTCATCCCTTATGCTCGGCCCCTACCGTGAAAGATGGTTGTTGAACTTGCATACATGTACACATCCATATTCACTCTTCTAATGAATACTTCATAAAACACGAGGTCATTTGTAATAGTATCTTTCAAGCAGACCTTTCAGGAGGAATTTCATTGCTCTTTGACTGTCGCAAATCAAATAGATTTTTGCCAGAGACCTCAGAGCCTCGCCTACAGACTCGAGTCAAAGTTCAGAACAGAGGGTCCGGTGAACGCAGGGCATTAAGGAAGGAGATCAAAGCACTACAAAAAGGAAAGCCTTGCTCAGAGACCTCTTGTGGGCACAAAAGGTGGGAGATTATTTATTATAATGATTTATTCAACCACAAGGGAAAACATGAGTTAGATTGACAGTATTTTCATCACACCTTTTCCCGGAGGAATTCAAGAGACTCCCCAGTCTTATGTAACAGACACCAATTCTCTTTATTTTGCTTTGTTCCTAACCCTCCAGATATTGGTAATAAGGAATTCCTAAAGATGACCAACTTATTCTCTTCTCAGAAATGACCCTCCCACAGATCGCATGAGCTCCTGAATACTTAAAGACCAGTTTATTTAGTTTGTTCTTCGCCGTCATAGTTATCTACTCGTTTCTCACCAGGCTAATCTCCTTATTTAGCCTCCTGATGCTCTGTCTGTCCAATTCTGAAACCCTTTTTGTCCTATCACTTTTGTGGAAGAAACTGTTCTTTCCTTCCTCATTACTTTCTCAACTTGAGGGAAACATTTAAACACAATTCAAAGAATCTGGCACAACGAGAAGGGGCTGAATTCTTGCTTTGCTTTGGGTACCAGCTGAGACGTATTTATTGTGCGCATGTATATAAATGTGCTTATTTTTCTAGCAGTCTTTTTTTTAAGTTTATTTATTTATTTAGTTATTTAGTTATTTAGTTATTTATTTTGAGAGAGAGAGAGAGAGAGAGTGAGCACGCGCCAGGGGGAGGGGTGGAGAGACAGAGGGAGAAAGAGAATCAAAAGCAGGCTCTGAGCTGTCAACGCTGAGCCCGATACCGGGCCCTGTCAACCGTGAGATCATGACCTGAGCTAAAATCAAGAGTCAGTTGCTTAACCAACTGAGCCACCCAGGCACCCCAAATGTGCCTATTTTTTTTTTTAAATATCAGTAATAGCATGCTTTCAATGTGTGTTATTATTGTTCTAACATCCTAGCTTATACTGTTTCTTATAAACAAGAGAGAAGCGGAATAAATATCAGGAGACCTACATTATATGTTCCTCTGTACCATGCAAATTTGTGATTTTGGACACGTCATCGTCTTGAGACACAGACTCCGTGGGCCTTCGTTTCATCTCCAAAAAGAAGAAATTGGGGGAAATAATCCCACTCACGTCTGTAATTATGCAATGTTCACATTAATGAAGATAGGAAAGATGTTGCTGTGGCATAACAAGTTAAACCCCAAATCACGTGGCTTGAACTAACAAAAGTTTGTCCCACGAAAAGCCTGACTGCAAGCTGGGAGACATTTAATGATAACTGTCCTCCAACGGTGTCCCAGCAAACCAAACCGTTTGGATCTTGTCTCTCTACTGCCTTGACATGAGGACCCCACTTTCACCAGGGCAGGGGGGCCTATCTTAGACCCCATTGCCTCTGCCGCTCATAGCTCCTTGTCCAGAACAAGAATCGTGGCCTTAACTTACTGAAAGGTAGCTAGCTGGATAGGTAGCAATTATCACACCCTTGAAAGGTAAGTAGAAAATGGAATTTGGTGGACACGTAACGTTACCTGTGCCACAGTGCTAAATCAGAATAGAACGGGGATGCCTCTAGTAGAACCGTTTCTTCTGTCTCATCTTTAACATCATGGCCTTCAAAATATGTTTGTCACTCAGTGCCTTCTGAAAGAGCAGGAGACTTTTCTTCTTTACCGAATGACATTTGACATTGAGGGGTGGTTCTTAGAGTTCTCTTGGTCTTTTAACAATTTCCCAACTTCATGTGTCTCAAGTTTAATGGTGAGAAATTTGCATTCCCTCTATTGAGAGCTTTGCTAGTGGGAAGGACCAACTCAGACTTACACGATACGTGTGCTGAAACCTGGAGGGCTCTTGGGATATCTTTTGGAATGAGAAATACAGATGGAAAAATAGAGGGAGAGCTAAAAGAGACTCGTCTTTTTTTTTAACAAGAACTTTCAGGTTGGTTTAGAAGGTTTTGGTGTCATATGACTTTTTCTGTTTTGGGGACCTTTTTGGAGGGGGAGGTCAAATAATGAATCTTAGTGAGGAGAGAGAGAGAGAAGAAAATTATGAAAAACCAGACATGAGAGCATAGAAGTCAATTCGGACAGAGCTTGGGGGTGGTCCTAAATAGGCAATATCAGCTTTTTCCTTTGCTGTTTCTCTTCATCAAAGTAAGGAGACTTTTGCCTTGATTGAGTGGTTTCCACAGAGGTGCTTGGGTGGTTTATGCTGTAGAGTAGATGATGACAGATAACACTCTCAGGTCAAGGCCTTTGGGATGGCAATGTGCATAGAAGAATTTTTCCAGGGAGATTTGCTTCTGCCCACTAATTGTGGTCATATATTTTATGGCTTTGGGAATACCATGGCTACTAGTATGCGTCCCAGGGCTGCAAGAGGCAGTGTTTGTGTCTGATTCAGCAAAAGTTGTAGCTGTGTGGACTTCCCAGGGAGCTTCTGAAGCTACTATTGAAAAAAATCACTAATGACATTAATTTGCATATTCAATCATGTGTTTCCTGGCCTTAGCCTGCGTAATCTCTTTACAGTTGTCACTGTTGACGATCTCTACTTTCTAAAAGTCTCTTTAATTTTTAGGCCCTACTTTTTATGTTTATCCTTTAATCTAGCTACTACTTTTCCTCAGCATCATCAGTAAACACTTTTTCTGCCAACTCTTTATTTTTTAAAAAATTTTTAAAATGTTTTATTTTTGAGAGAGAGAGAGAGAGAGAGAGAGAGAGAGAGGATGTGTGCAGGGGAGGGGCAGAGAGAGAGGGAGACTCAGAATCTGAAGCAGGCTCCGGGCTCTGAGCTATCAGCACAGAGCCCGATGTGGGGCTCACACTCAAGAACCGTGGGATCATGACCTGAGCTGAAGTTGGACGCTTAACCGACTGAGCCGCCTAGGTGCCCCCTGCCAACTCTTTGAATATTAAACATTATCTGGAATTTTATCCTTGGTCCTTCTTGCTTCTCATTCAACATGTGCTTCTTAGGGGATCTTATCTACACTAGTCATCTTCAGCCACCACCTTTAAGATAAACTCTGGGTTAATTCAACCACCCAGGGCTGAGTTCACTAGAGAAAATAAGACAAAGAAGCAGTTAGTGCTACTCTACATTGGCGGTGTCCAAAATGACCCAGGCTCTCAACACTGCTTGGCTGTCTTTCTATTTTCTATAGACACTGTCCTCTCTTAATTTCCACCAGAGCAATTTTAGATCTTCTATACCTGTTGACAGATGACTTCACACCTTACTTCACAGATTTGGAATAAAAACCATTGGCCAGGATGAGTATCAAGAAGAAGAGGCCGGTCAATGGTGTTAAATGTTGCAGAGAGAAGGGTAAGATAAGGAAGATATCAACTATGGATTTAGAAATAAAGCCATGGTTGGCTATTAAGATTTTCAACAGGGAAGTTAAGAAAAATCACACTGCAGAGGCACCTGGGTGGCTCAGTCGGTTGAGTGTCTGACTTTGGCTCAGGTCATGATCTTGCCATTTGTGAGTTCGAGCCCCACATCACACTTGCTGTTGTCAGCCTTTCAGTATAGAGCTACTTGGGATCCTCTGTCCCCCTGTCTCTGCCCCTCCTCTGCGTACACTCTCCCCAAAATAAATAAATTAAAAAAAAGAAAAAGAAAAAGAAAAATCACATTTCAGTCGGTTATCAAACCTGACCAGGATCATGGAAGGGGTCATGATGTTCCCCCAATCTTTTGAACTAACATCTTACCATGAAGGGGGAGAAAGAGAGGGAAATAATTGAGGGGGGGTGAGAGGTCATGTGGGATTGAGAGAAGGTATTTAAGAGATTAGAGAAAACCAGCATGTTTTAGTCCTAATGGGAAAGGGGGCAGGGAAGACAAGAGTTTGAAACAATCCCTTTGGTCTAGAAAGCTTCTCTTGGTTTTCCTCTGCCTGTCTGTCCATGTTTTCTTGGTCAGAGAGATATGCCCTCATTACCAGCTTACGTGACTGTTAGTACCGTTCGCTAAATTGCAGCAGTAAGTGTTTTTCAGATTCTCCGTGGTAAAGAATTCATTTTTAAAAAATTTCTTATTCATCGTCTACTTTTTGCAAAATACAATAAAAATGAATTACTAGAAGCATGCTCATGCAGTTAGATATTGCAGCATTGCCGGATTGCTGTGAAAGTTTTCAAATGCTTTACTTTCAGCTTCTGTACTTACTTCATGGACCAGTTCAAATAATCCCCAGACCATCACTGGTCCATAGCTCATGCTTTCAGTAGCGCTGACCCAGAGAACATGCATCCCTACCGGGATTAGCAATGTGGAGGATGGTGATAAATTTCATTTTGGACATGGTAATTGGGCAGAGCACAAGATAGATGCTTTAGAGAAAAGTTAAAGAACCCATAAAATAACATGCTGTCCATCAATTGTGGAATGGAAAACTAAAATGTGGTATATCTGTATCATGGTAAACTCTTCGGGAGTAAAGAATGACAGCAATGAAGCTAAGTGTCCTAATATTGAAAGAGCGCCAAGACATGTTATTAAGACCAGAAAAAATAGAAGCATAATATGACTTAAGATTACATATATTTATAAGATACAATGAAAAACTCTAGAAGGATATACATCTGTGAACAGTAGTTATTTTTAGGGAAGAAGGTAGGGTTGATGGGCAGTACAACAGGTTACATCCACATGTTACTTTTTAAAGTTAACTTCCGTATTGGTTTTTCATAGATTTTTTAAAAATAGTATTCATGTATTATTTAGGTAATTTAAAAATGATAATTATGAAGTTTTTATATATAAAATGTAATATATTGTTTTAAAAACATATGGAAATAGGGGTGCCTGAATGGCTCAGTTGGTTAAGCGTCCACCTCTTGATTTCAGCTCAGGCATATTTCATGGGTTTGTGAGATCGAGCCCTGTGTCTAGCTCCATGCTGACAGTGTGGAGGTTGCTTGGGATTCTCTCTCTCCCTTTCTTTCTGTCCCTTCCCCGCTTGCTCTCTCTCTCTCAAAATAAATAAACTTAAAAAGAATATATGGAAATATAAAAGTAGCTTGTTATAGTTTAAGTTTGTAATAATTATGTAATTAAAGGAGGCAATTTCAGATACCCGGGTGGTCATGAGCACATAATCTGTGTGAAACTCAATGTGCTTATCTGTAAAATGGAGCTGACACCCCTTCTGTCCTGGGACTGCTGTGAGATTGACAGATACAACGTATGGAAAGGCTCTTGCAGAAATGATGCTCCATAAACATGAGTTCTCTTTCCCTTCACTGAAAAAAAAAAAAAGTGGGTGTTTAGAAAAAACTCAGTGTTTAAAAATTTTACTTTCTGCAAATCTTCAAGATTAAATGAACAAGACATCCAGATATACTTATAATTTTTTTTTTCTCAAAATCCTGGGAAGTCCTTCGAGAGTACTCATACCATGTAACCAATTAGGCAAATATTTTTGTCCCTTCCCCTCAACTTGTTCGATTCAAAATACACTGAAATATTTTCTCCTTGACCTGTTGTATTGAGAAGAGAAAGAACTTGACAGAAAGAGGGAGTTTTTAAAGTTCTTTTTGAATGATAATGGGAGAAATATATGGTGTGTGGAGAGGCAGGGAGCATCCCACATAATGTATCATATGCACAACGTACAACAGAGAATTCAATACTGTGCTTCTAAAACCTCGATAGTGCTTCCTGTAAGTGATATTTTTGTGGCCTTTTCTTTGCCCAGATATTTGTCATTCTGGAGTTGATTTAGAAAGAGATTCATGGAAAGTCATAATTATTTAAAGAAGGGAACAGGCAAAGTGTTCCTTGGCCATGTCTATAAATCTTTCCTTATGCCCTGCTGAGAACTCTGCTCTAGCTGTCTGATTTAACCGTGTAACTGGAGTATATCATAATGTCGGGAGTTGTCAGACCCCCAGAACTCTCCATAATGTGAGATCACAAGCAGAGACAATTTCATTGTAACATTTCTGACTACAAAGCATAAATACCATTCTGTTGGCACATCGACATCACATGAGGGATTTTTTTTTCTTCCTTATACTTTAAGTTTGTTGAGGTATTTACATCTGAAAAGTTACACAGAGCTAGGATAAGAAAATTAAAATTCATACTCGAATGGCAATGTCAGAATAAAAATATACATTTTGAAGGGAAACATAAAAAAGAGAATTTAAAATAAAGACAACAAAGATACTGGAAAACAATGGTGCCCTATGTTGTCAGTTATGCTTTCGTTAGTTTTCTCCAGAGTACAAAAACATTTCTCAGAACAATTTAAAAATAGTGGATATTAAAAAGTCACTCAAACACAAGATTTAAAACTCTCATTGTGAGCCGTGAGAGAATATTTCTTTCACCTGATGAAGTTACCAACGGAGTAGTTCGCAAATTCTTCCATTGTGTTCATCTGCCTTGCTGGGTACTGCCATGGCTCCCTTAACAGCCATTGCCATTGCTTTTAAATTGGAAAAAAAATGTTAATGCTTGCATCAACTCTAATATGAAAAGTGAGTTTACAGATATCTTTTTTTTTAGTGTGATTATGCATTTCTAGTACATGTGCTTCTTTTTTTTTTTTTGCCATGTAAAAGCTATGGAATCAAGCATTTAAAAAATGAAATATATGGGAATGCAAGCTGGTGCAGCCACTCTGGAAAACAGTATGGAGGTTCCTCAAAAAATTAAAAATAGGTCTACCCTACGACCCAGCAATTGCACTACGAGGCATTTATCCAAGGGATACAGGTGTGCTGTTTCGAAGGGACACATGCACTCCAATGTTTTTTGTTTTTTGTTTAAAAAAAATTCTTTTTAACGTTTATTTATTTTTGAGACAGAGAGAGACAGAGCATGAACAGGGGAGGGTCATAGAGAGGGAGACACAGAATCTGAAACAGGCTCCAGGCTCTGAGCTGTCAGCACAGAGCCCGACGCGGGGCTCGAACTCATGGACCATGAGATCATGACCTGAGCCGAAGTCGGAAGCTTAACCGACTGAGCCACCCAGGGGCCCCGCACTCCAATGTTTATAACAGCACTATCAACAGCAGCCAAAGTATGGAAAGAGCCCAAATGTCCATTGATGGATGAATGGATAAAGAAGATGTGGTATACACACACACACACACACACACACACACACACACACACACACACACACAATGGAGTATTACTCGGCAATCAAAAAGAATGAAATCTTGCCATTTGCAACTACGTGGATGGAACTGGAGGGTATTATGCTAAGTGAAATTAGTCAGAGAAAGACAAAAATCATATGACTTCACTCATATGAGGACTTTAAGAGACAAAACAGGTGAACATAAGGGAAGGGAAACAAAAATAATATAAAAAAAAAAACAGGGAGGGGGACAAAACAGAAGAGACTCATAAATATGGAGAACAAACTGAGGGTTGCTGGAGGGGTTGTGGGAGGGGGGATGGGCTAAATGGGTAAGGGGCATTAAGGAATCTACTCCTGAAATCATTGTTTTGCTATATGCTAACTAATTTGGATATAGATGTCAAAAAATAAAAAATAAAATTAAAAAAAAATTCATGAATTAAAAAAAAAGAAATATAGAAAGAAAGCTAGAGGGGTGCCTTGGTGGCTCAGTCGGTTGAGGGTCCCACCTAAGCTCAGGTCATGATCTCATGGTTTGTGGGTTTGTGGGTTCGAGCCCCGCGTCCAGCTCTGTGCTGACAGCTCAGAGCTGGAGCCTGCTTCGGATTCAGTGTCTCCTTCTCTCTCTGCCCCTCCCCCACTTGTTCTCTCTCTCTCTCTCTCTCTCTCTCTCTCTCTCTCTCAAAAATAAATGTAAAAAAAATTTAAAAAAGAAATAAAGCTAGAGATTTAGATTGTTTTATAGATAAATAAAATAAAGCTAAAGATTGTTTTCTTTCTAGTAATACGTTATAGATTCACCATTGTACTTCCAGGTTAACCTTAACTTCTTTTTTAGTGATTCACAAACAACATCCTAATTTTCCCCTACAGAATTAATATTACCTGATTGTCCCTAAGGAGGAAGATTGTTGAGAGATATGTACATGATTATATATGTTGTGCTCAGAGAGGAGATACTATTCCCTTGTTCTATTACACTGGAACTCTCTCTCCTCTCTGGAAACCAAACATACTTCCTAAACTTTATAGTGCAGTCTCCCTCGCCCACAGAGTGTTGGAAGCCTGAACTTCATGTCTGACGTACATACATGGACAATTCATTTGGACCCCCAAATGCCAAAGCAAATCTCATTTTAATTATTTTTTTATTTATAAATTTTATTTATTTATTTATAAATATTTTATTATTTGTTTTTGAGATGGAGAGAGAGAATCCAAAGCAGGCTCTTCAGTGTCAACGTGGAGCCAGACACAGAGCTCGAACCTTCAAACTGTGAGGTCACGATATAAGCCAAAACCAAGAGTCGGTCGCTTAACGGGCTGAGCCACACAGGCACCCTTAAATGTTTTACTTTTAAGTAGTCTCTACATCCAATGTGGGGCTTAAACGTACAACCTTGAGATCAATAGTCACATGCTTTACCAACTGAGCAAGCCACATTCCTCTACTTTTTTATTTAATATTTTTAATTCCAGTATAGTTAATATACGGTGTTACATTAGTTTCCTGTGGTCAGTGATTCAACAATTCTATACGTTACTCGGTGATCATCATGCTAAGTGTACTCAGTCCCCTTCACCTATTTTACCCACTCCCCCAACCCCCTCTCCTCTGGTAACCATTGGTTTGTTCTCTATAGTTAAGAGTGGTTTTTTTGTTTGTCTCTTTTTTCTTTGTTCATTTGTTTTTTTCCTTAAATTCTACGTATGAGTGAAATCATATGCTATTTGTCTTTCTCTGATTGGTTATTTTACTTAGCATTATATACTCCATATCCATCCATGTTGTTGTAAATGGCGAGATTTCATTCTTTTTAATGGCTTGGTAATATTCCATTTTATAAGATACCACATATTCTTTATCCATTTATTTATGGATGGACACTTGAGCTGCTTCCATAATTTCGCTATTGTAAATAATGCTGCAATAAACATAGGAGGGCATGTATCTTTTGGAATTAGTGTTTTCATATTCTTTGGGTAAATTCCTAGCAGTGCTATTGCTGGGTCATAGGGTAGATCTATTTTTAATTTTTTGAGGAAACACCATACTGTTTTCCACAGTGGCTTCACCAGTTTGCATTCCCACCAACAGTGCACAAGGGTTCCTTTTTCTCCACATCATCACCAATGTCCTCTTGTTTCTTGTGTTTTTGGTTTTAGCCATTCTGACAGGGTGAGGTAATATCTCATTGTGGTTTTGATTTGTATTTCCCTGGCGCTGAGTGACGTTGAGCGTCTCTTCTTGTGTCTGTTGGACATCCGGATGTCTTCTTTGGAGAAATGTTTGTTCATGTCTTCTGCCCATTTTTAAATCAGGTTATTTGGGGGGGGGGTTGGTATTGAGTTGTATAAGTTCTTTATGTATTCTGGATACTAACACTTTACCTTACATGTCATTTGCAAATATCTTCTCCCATTCAGAAGGCTGCCTTTTAGTTTTGTTGATTGTTTTCTTTGCTGTGCAGAAGCTTTTTATTTTGATGTAATCCTAATAGTTTATTTTTGGTTTTATTTTCCTTGCCTTACGAGACCTATCTAGAAAAATGTTGCTATGGCTGAGGTCAGAGAAATTACTGCCTATTCTCTCTTCTAGGACTTTTATGATCTCAGGTCTTATATTTAGGTCTTTAATCTATTTTGAGTTTACTTTTGCAGATGATGTAAGATAGGGTTCTGTTTCATTCTTTTGCACGTAGCTGTTCAGTTTTCCCAAGACCACGTATTGAAGAAACTTCCTTTTTCCCATTGCATATTCTTGCCTCCTTTGTTGAAGATTAATTGGCCATGTAATTGTGGATTTATTTCTGGCTTCTCTAATTGGTTCCATTGAAGTATATGTCTATTGTTGTGCTAGTTACATACTATTTTGATTACTACAGCTTTGAGTATATCTTGATATGTAGGATTGTGATACCTCCTGTTTTATTCTCCTTTTTTAAGGTTGCTTTGGCTATTCAGGGTCTTTTGTGGTTCCATACACATTTTAAGATTATTTGTTTTGGTTCTGTGAAAAATGCTGTTGGTATTTTGATACAGATTACATTAAATCTGTAGGTTGCTTTGGGTAGTACGGACATTTTAACAACATTTGTTCCTCCAATCCATAAGCATGGGATATCTTTCAATTTATTTGTGTTGTCTTCCATTTCTATCATCAGTGTTTTCAGTTTTCAGAGTTTGGATTTTTCACCTCCTTGGGTAAGTTTAGTCCTAGGTCTTTTATTATTTTTGGTGCAATTGTAAATGAGCTTGTTTTTGTTCTTTTTTTTTTTTAAGTTTATTTATTTATTTTGAGATAGAGTGTGAGTGGAGGACAGGCAGAGAGAGGGAGAGAGAATCCGTGCCATCAGCACAGAGCCTGATGTGGGGCTCGATCTCACAAACTGTGAGATCGTGACCTGGGTCAAAACCAGACACTTAACTAAATGAGCCGGTCAGGCACCCCAATGGGATTGTTTCCTCAATTTTTCTATCTGCTAAGCAAATCTTCCTTTAAATGCTCGGAGAGAAATAAGTTTTCAATAGTTATAGGACAAGTACTTTGGTGAATGAAAACATCCTCCAGTAAGGTGAAAATCAGACCTTAATATATATTTTTGACTACTTGACTTTTTACAAAGTTTACTTAAGTCAGAGACCCCTACAAGCTGTCTTGCTCTTGATGTGTTTCCCTGACTTTTGAAATGATGATATTGGGGTATCCTGCTCTGTTTATTTGTTGTTTTCTGACTGCATCTTTTCAGATTAGGGCCAAGTCTGGTGAGAGTGAGGAGGGCGTGGCACACCCCTCTTTGTTAGACTTACTCGAATCTCATTCTAAGGTCTCTTCTTTCCTCCCTTTGCCCACTTTTTCCAGGAAGTGCCACCCTGGCCCATGGCTTCGATGACCATCTCCATGCCTCCCATGTCTTGTCTATTTTCAACTTCAGCCCAGAACTCTCTTGGAAGGTCCAAACCAGCAGGTTCATTGCCTACTTGGTATCTCCACATGGATATCTTCAAGTCATTTTCAATTCTGCTCGTCCTTAACTGAACTTATTATTATTATCACCTTCCCGTCACAAACCGAACAGAAGAAGATCTTTTTTCGGCATTGCTGTTTCAAAGGTGAGCAAGCCGGAAGCCCGGGTCATTCTGGAAGGCGCGCTTCCATCATCCACTGTGCCCTGTCGGTCCATCTCTAGATCCTGCCGATTTCACTTTCTAAACAACCCTGGAGCCAGAAACTTCTCTCTGTTTTCATTGCAGCCACCCTGGCTTGAGTGCCGTCATCTTCACCTGGAGCACTGTAAAAGCCTCTAAAAATCTTCTGCTTTATTACCTTCAAATCTGGCTGCATTACAGTGTGTGCTATATGCCAATGCTGGAATGATCTTTTTTTTTTTTTTTTTTTTTTTTTTGTAAAATGTAACTTCCCATGCCAGTCCCCTGTTCAGACAACTGCACGGTTTCTCACTAATTTTACAACGAAGACCAAAGTATTTAATGTGGCCTTTTCAGCTCTGCTGGGCTTCCCCTCCCTTCCTCCCTAGTGTCATCTATCACTACCCATCCTTCCTCGGGGCTTTTCAATCCCATCCCTTCTTGACCAACACCCTCTCCCCACCAGCAACATATGCCTCGTCCTGTTAACTCCTCCTCTTTGTTCAGGTCTCAGCAAACTCCTTACTTCCTCAAGGATGTCCTGCATCATCTTTTGAGGTCAAGCCCCCCATTATAAACTCTCAGAGCCCCGTTGCACTTCCCTTTCCTAGGAAGGGCTTGCATTTACCTGAATATTTTATGGACATCTTCCTCACTGGACGATGAGCCATACGAGCAGGCACTGTATCTGCTGTTTACTAAATAACCGTATCCCCAATATTCAGTCCAGTGACGGCACTTAGACTAGCTTTGCGGGTGATTCAGGCTTTTGCTTCTTGATGCAAAAGTCCAAAGTCTCCTGTCTTACCTGGTGATACTGGTTTTCTGCTTCTGTTACTTTAGCATCTTTCATCCCTCTCTGTCTCTTTTGCATTTGTATACATCTGTGGATTGTCCTGCTGAATAAGAGGTGTGTTCTCTACATGGATAGGAAGTGCATTATTCTTCTTATTCTTATTCTTATCATTACTATTACCTTATCATTTGGATACTGTCTTTTGCACCCAGATCAATTTTTTAGGGCAACCCTAATGCGCAGGTTCTAGTCATCTTTGTTCTCTTCATGTGTTCGTTTTGCCTCTGGTTCTCAAGGGTGTACTTTGTCATCAGCCATCTGCTTCTTAAGACAGGTCTCCATGTTCTCTAAGGATCTCAACTCCATCTGTTAAAACTTCCAGGGTATTTTGTTCATTGTCAACCCAACCAAATGAGTCTCACTCACATTCCCTGGCCTAATTCTGATGATTACACCTTCCTGATAATTGTTGACTCTCAGGTTTCACTATTTACACAAATCCTCTAATCTCCCTCCAGGTCTCGAGGGTGCCCTTTGTCTCTGGTTTCCAACCCACAAGGGAGGTATTCACCTTGCCTCGTGATTTCAGGAAGAAAGGACAGAGAGAGTTTGGAGCACAGGTCACTAAAAATACTGAATCCAACTGGGGCATTTGGGTGGTACAGTTGGTTAAACGTCTGACTCTTGATTTCAACTCGGGTCATGATCTCAGGGTTCATGAGTTTGAGCCCCGTGTCAGACTCTGTGCTGAAGGTGCAGAGCTGGCTTGGGATTCTCTCTCTCTCTTTTTCTCTCTCTCTCTCTGCCCCTCCCCCACTTGCTCTTTCTCAAACAAACAAACAAACAAACAAACCAAACACTGAACCCAATGAAATAATACATGTTATTTTGTATTTTGTTGGGTCATTCACCGTCGCCCTTTTAAAAATTTTGACTACTTTCCTTTTGAACCACAACAATCGGGAAAGGGGCAAAATGACAATCTTAAATATCTATAAATTGTAGCTTAAAATTAAATGCTGTTATTCTAACAAAAAAGTCCTGTTCTGTACTTTTAACTCCTGTGGCATGTTGGGTCCACTCTGTGTGGATTGTATACGCATAAAGTGGTTGCTCCAGGGGCACCTGTGTGGTTCAGTCAGTTAAACCTCCAGCTCTTGATTTTAAGGTAATGATCTCATCGTCATGAGATTGAGCCCTACATTGGGTTCTGCACTGAGTATGGATCCTGCTTGGGATCTCTCTCTCTCTCTCTCTCCTTACCTCTGCCCCTCCCCCAGGTTGTATGTGCTATCTCTTTCTCTCTCTCAAATAACTAACTAACTAACTAAATAAATAAATAAATGAAAGAGGTTGCTCCATTTGTGATGCAATAGGTCAGATGCTTCATGCAAGACTTCTCTTGTGTTGCTTCAAACAAGATTTTTAAGGGGATCTATCTTTCTCATTAGTGCAAAGAAATATCTCTATGGAGAAAAATGAAAATACAGCCATCGTTTTAGCAATTAGAGTCTTCTGAGAAAATAGCTTATAATTTGCTTCCAGTGCTTTCATCAGGTAGTTGGAAGAATGTACCATGTGCTGTGCACCATCCCTATGCTGTACAAGCTTAAGGATTTGTAAGTGACAGTCCCTGCATTCAATAGCACATTCCAAGCAGAGTATGGAAATGTGGTGAATGCTCAGTAAAGTAATACAAAGTTAATTACACACACAAAAAGTTTTGAACTCAAAAATACCAAAATAGTCTAGTCTAAATTCTTCATTAAAATTTTTTTTAATGTTTATTTATTTTTGAGAGAGAGAGACAGAGCATGAGTTGGGGAGGGGTAGAGAGAGAGGGAGACACAGAATCCAAAGCAGGCTCCAGGCTCGGAACTGTCAGCACAGAGGCCGACGCGGGGCTCGGACCCACGAACCGAACTGTGGGACCGTGACCTGAGCTGAAGTCGGACGCTTAACTGACTGAGCCACCCAGGCACCCCTAAATTCTTTGTTTTAAAAAGCAAGAAAAGTGGACACAAAGAAGTCATGGGGCCTTGCTGAAACTTCTTCAGAACTAGCTTTGGACCATTCCTGCTGCTTTTTTCCATTTGCTGCACCTTATATGCTATATTGGGGAGTTTATGTTCTCATATCTATTACTACTAGAGAGATCTAAGAGTCCTTTTTTAAACACCAGAATATTGCCTTGAATGAAAATTGGTACTAGTGGTTGATGCAAATAAAAAAAAAAAAAAATAGGGGCACCTGGGTGGCTCAGTCGATTAAGCGCCTGACTCCTAATTTCGAATCAGGTCATGATCTCACCGGCTCATGAGTTGGAGTCCCACATTAGGATCTGTGCTAACAGTGCAGAGCCTGTCTCCCTCTCTCTCTGCCCCTCCCCTGCTCACTCTCGATTTCCCTCTCTCAATATAAATAAATACACATCAAAAAAAAAAAAAAACGACTGGAAGCCAGCTCTTCTCAGAGCATCCTCTGTGGACAGCATCAGCATCACCTGGAAGAAGCTTGTTAGGAATGCAGATTCTCAGGCACCACCTAGACCCCTTGAATTACAATCTTCATTTTAACATTGATGCACTTTGATGTTTGAAAAGCATATCTCTGGAATCCTTGATCTAGAGCAGCGCCTCTCAAACCTTAACATGCGTCACAATCACCTGGAGGACTTGTTAAAGCAAGATTGTTTTGTTAAAGCACAGACTTACACAAGTGGTATGGGAGTCCAGAGACCTTCCGAGTTCCCAGGTGATGCGGATGCTGCTGACCAGGGGGATGCCCACTGGTCACAACAGTGATTCTCTGCTCTGGGCACCCATCGGATTCTCCCGGGGTAGCTTTTCACAAATACCAAGGTCAAGTCCTCATTCTCTGTTCATTGGCTTTGCATGAAGTCCTGCGATTCCTCAATGCGATTGGAACAGGAACCACTCTCTAGAAGATGAGAAAACCCTCTGTGATCTCTATGATTAGCATGAGACTGCCTTCCCAGCCACTCCAGCACTGTTTCTGTTCACACAGACCTCTGGATGCATCTGGGCCAGAGTTGTGCAGTGGTCAAGAATCCATCGGAACCGGGCTCCAAGGCCAGATCTGCTACTTCCTGGCTATGTGGCCTTGGGCATGTTAGCTCATCTCTGAGCTTTAGGACAGTTTCTGTAGATGGAAATAATAATTTTAACCATGTGGCGTGTTGTTGGAAATGTTGTAAAATATCAAATCACCTGATCATATTGGGAACTGAGTAGTTGATCGTTCATAATAAGTGATTTTATGTTCTATATGAGAGATGAGTATACCATATTAATTAATTTTCCTAAACCTGACAGATTTTGAAAGAATTCCTTTATTAAAGCCATGTGGAATGAGTGAAATCCAGTGTCAGGAATAAGTCCCGAAGAGGTTCAAACAGGAAGTCTTGCTTTTACTATATAGTTTACTGCTTTCACCATCCTTACGCAAATTCCGCTTAACATGCGCGATGTCTATTCAGCACCCCAAGGCAGTCATGTCTTTAGTAAATGATTTATTTTATGGTGCTATAGATGGTTTACTACTGGTAACTCCTAAGGATTATCAGTCTCTCCCAACACTCATGTGGTCAAGGTCAATGGCAGATTGTCAAGCAACCAACCATTTCCCTGCTTAGTTAAGGCACACATTAAATGTCTCGTATGGAAAACTCTATAATTTCTCTAGTACTGAATAGTCAGGTGTGTAGCAAATTTTTAATAAAACGCTTTGGCAGTCCATTAAAGGTTAAGCAGTAAGGGTTCGTCACTCTCATTCCTACGCGAATCTAAGTGTATATTCCTACAGTATGAGAGCGGGGGGATGCTAGTCTGGCACCCACATTTCACACATGAGGAATCAGGGTGACTTGACTGAGGTGAGTCGCTTAGATTTTCTCCGAAACAGATGAGGAGCCATGTTCTCCTACACGTGTAATTTTTTTATTGATTCCTTTTATGACATTGTTATGTTGGCACATACTTGCATTGACTAAGCATCTGTCATTTTTGTAAGACGGTATTTTTCAATATGGTGACAAGACGATTTTGTAATAAAGAGGTAATTTCATTAGATTTCAGAGGAACAATGATGAATACAAGGAACACACTTCAAATTATGGTTCTCATGTCTTTTTTTTTTTTAAGTATATTTACTTTTTGTGTAAGAGAGATGGGGGGGTGTAAAGAGAGGCAGAGAGAGAGAATCCCAAGCAGGCTCTGTGTCGTCAGCACAGAGCTCCACACGGGGCTCAAACTCATGAACTGTGAGATCATGACCTGAGCCGAGATCAAGACTCAGACGCTCAACAGATTGAGGCACCCAGGCGTCCCTCCTGTTCTCATTTCTATAGTTACTTTGGGTATCTAATAATTCTTGTGTGCATGTACATGTCCATGTGTCCATGTGACTCCATAAGTGTTTCTCTGGATCTTTTTATTTATATATTGGTGTATGTCTGGCTATGTGTATCTCTGAGTGTCTGTGTGACTGAGTGTGTGTGTTTCTGAGTATGTGTACAGATGTGACATATATGTGCCTGAGAACGAGCATGTGTGTGCATGCGAGTGGGCAGGTGTGTATATACAAAAGGGAGAAGGAAGCATCCTTATTCCATATTCCCTGTGGTGTGGTTTGTGCTCCTCAGCAAAGAGCTGAAGCCTCACCAACTGTTCGTCCCACTGTCTGGGCTAATAGTCTGTCACATTTATGACTGCACACTGTTCAAACTGAAAAATTTCCCTCTTTACCTAGAGTATTTTTGGTATCAAAGACTCTTTAGTCACTTGTAGACTTAACATTCTTTAAAAATAAAACCTTTATTTCTTTTCTGAGGGATGGAGTGTAGTCTCTTTTGGTGCTAAATGAAAAACTGAGTTTGGAAGAAAGATGTACCAAAAAGAGAAATGTTATGATACTCACAGGATGACTTACTAAAGCTATTTTAAATTGCATTAGATACTATTTTATCTATCTGCTCCAAGTGTGAAAATTTAGAAGCTCATGTTTACTCATTTAGAAATAAAAATCACAGAGCTAAATGTTGAAAGGACCCACATAGCTCCCCTTTATCCCCCCACGTCTCAGTTCTTTTCTTTTCTAAAATAAAAGGGTTGAGGTTATTTTTCAGGTGTCATCCCTCTTATTTGGTTTTGTGGGTGTTGGGTTTTTTTTTTTTTTTTTTTTCGTTTTAACCATCCCAGACAGTCAAACCTGCCTGACATGGGATATGTTTCCTGTTCTGGATCTTGAAGTAAAATATCTAGTATGCTATTCAACTTTCTTGAAACATAATTATAAACTCATTGCTATGAAATAATTTACAAAGGTGAATTCCAGCATGCGTATAGTCCAGAAAGGTATTTACTTACCTAGGTGCTAAAATATTGCTCATTTAAAGTTGAGTCATACAACTGGACCATGGAAAAGGTCATTTTTATAGACAGAATTGTCCTTTCATAAAATATGACAACTTGCAGTTTAAGGAAGCTTTCCCAAAACTCCATGTCTGGGGCATCAGTAACAAACTTAATCGACACGATCAAGTAAAATATGCATGTCAGAAAACTCTGAGTGAACCAAACAAACACATGTCTAAGTTGATAATTTGAACCAGGTATTCGCATGTTTTCACTTTATACAAATTTTATGCCCAGGTCCCCATCCAATGCTTAGCCAAGGGGAAAATCCACCATGTTTCTTTTCTTTAAAACGTATTTTATGTTTATATTACTCATCAATTACGTCACCATCAGTCGCAACATTGTTTGAGTTTATAAGGTGGACAGCTGATAACATCAGTCTCCGCTTGTCTACAAATAGGCAGAATCTGTATTGTATTTATGTTCTTAAGAAACATGATGTTTCTGTCTGGAAGAAAAAGCATATTGAAGAAATGGAGAGAAACAGAGTGCTGGAGTGACGATAAGAAGTTAACAAAATAAATGCGAATAGAAAGCAGGTGGGGAAGTAAACCAAAGCATTTCCCGGAAACACCTACCTCACACTCATTCATGTGCTTCTGTTTTCTGAGGGTAGTAGTTTCTGACTCCAGCGATCATGGTTGTCATAGAAAATGACAAGCCATTAAAATCACAAAAAAGCATTTTTAGCTTGTGGTCCATACAAAACAGGTGGTAGGCTGACTTCATCTTTCATTAGGGAATTAGAATTTCAAAATTCTGTCCTATAGCAGTTATACAGTTGGTGTTTTATAAAAATTAAATAGGTTAAAGCAGACTCCTTAAAAATTTAAACATTTTGGGGCGCCTGGGTGGCTCAGTCGGTTAAGCATCCAACTCGGCTCAGGTTATGATCTCGCGGTCCATGGGTTCGAGCCCTGCGTCGGGCTCTGTGCTGACAGCTCAGAGCCTGGAGCCTGTTTCGGTTTCTGTGTCTCCCTCTTTCTCTGACCGTCCCCTGTTCATGCTCTCTCTCTCTGTCTCAAAAATAAATAAATGTTAAAAAAAATTTAAAAAAAATTTAAACATTTTCCCCCGCTCTGAACACCATTGCTACTTTCCCTTAAAGGTACTGTCTTTAAATAAGAAAACGACGCTCAGCATTAAACTTCCGGGAATTCTTCCTGCAGGAAATTTCCTTTGTTTTAACTTGGAGTCAGTGAGATACAAATAAAAAAAAAAAAAAAAGGAAACCCTGAGTGAATAACAGCAACAAGGATGGTAGAACCTGATAAAAGAATTAGATTCGATGTCAATACTTTTATTTTTTTAAATGTGCATTTATTTTTGAGCGAGGGTGGGGGAGGGGCAGAGAGCGAGGGAGACAGAGGATCTGAAGTGGGCTCCGTAGAGAGCCAGATGCTGGGCTCTAACTCACGAACCCATGAGATCATGACCAGAGTCAAAGTTGGACGCCTAACAACGGAGCCACCCAGGAGCCCCTCAGTGTCAATACTTTAAAATTTGATCCTCTGATAGGAGATTTCTTCAACGCTGTATTAAAAACTGGTGCAATTTTAAACTTTCGGAAGAGATAATAATCATCTAACACTCAATGTCCTAAAACTGCATGAAAACCTCTAGAGGTTGTGATTTGTGCTTTTGGAGCCAGGATGATGTATTTGCACCCCCAAATTCCTTGTGCACCATATCAACTGGGGCAAAGAAGTACATTCTCTTCAAGATTGGAACATATGGGAAGCAAAGACAATCTTGGCCCATCTTTTCCTGTGTTTTTATCTTAGGAGGAACAAAACTTAACAATATTTTTCTCCATTGGCATTTATGGAATTATGCAGTTTGTCTTAATTAAGGAAATGAAAAGGAACTCAATATTTTTGTGTGAATCCATGTAGGTGGTAAAATATATAAACAAGACAGGAGAAGATGATATACAAGGAAAACACAGCCTTTTCAAGCAAATTGGAAGCAATAAAACATCATATGTCATAATTTTTTGGTGGAATGTGATATGCCAAGTTACTTAGATTTTTTTTAAAGTCAGCCATCAACTCATTAACCAGTGTCTGCAAGCAGATGTTGGCTTAAGCTTTGGTGCTGTTTGGCGTGTTTAGGGAAGTGGAGACTGATACCAGCTTTTCAAGAAGAAAGTCGCTCTCCAATATAAAAAATGATTTCTTTCCTCAAATCTTACTTGTCATATCATGTTACATTAGATGATGAAACAGAACGTTAACTGTGTAATGAGACAGGCATACTAAAACGTAAAGGAGAATACACTGTTTCAGCTTAGATATGTGCCATCATTTTAGCTGGGGGTAGCCTTTCTGAAATGATGCCAAGATTTTTTTTAATGCAAATCAGCTGCTCCAGAGTGAGAAGAATGTGGAAGTTAAACAAGTTTGAAAACTTTTCAATGCCTCCCACTCCCCACATCTCCCGAATGATATTTTGCTATGTATTATTTATTTTTTTTTTAATTTTTTTAATGTTTATTTATTTTTAGAGAGACAGAGCATGAGCAGGGGAGGGGCAGAGAGAGAGGGAGACACAGAATACAAAGCAGGCTCCGGTCTCTGAGCTGTCACTACAGAGCCCTACGCGGGGGCTCGAACTCACTAATTACGAGGGTGACCTGAGCCTAAGTCGGAAGCCCCAGATACTTTGCTATTTTAAACAGAGATGAGAGGATGTTTGTAGTACACAGCAACTCTCTGCTTGCTTTTTTGTCAACTCTAATGTCCGGAGCCCCCTTATTGATGTGAGCACCCAAATTTTTAGATTGCTGCTGCTTTTAAATACTGTATGTGGTTCTTTTGACACTGGTGCATATAGATGAGTTTCTAGACCATCCTTAAAGTCATTGCAGTTTATTTCTCAAGAGGGAATATAATACAGATATTCTACAGAGCAAATAGATGGTATAGTTTATTTATTTTGGTGAGAATGACTATATGAATTATTTCAAGGTGAGAAAAATTTACAAGAAAAAACAATGGAAAAATAAAAGGATGTTGGAAATATACAGAGATGGATTACTGGTGAAATCACTTTATGTTTTTAATAGGATTTGTACTTACTCTGTGCTGTTGAATCATTCTTATGTGCACACTCCTTGATTTAAAAATTTTTTTTTAATTTTTTTTTTTTTTTTTTTGAGAGAGAGACAGACAGAGTTGTGCAGGGGAGGGACAGAGAGACGGAGACACAGAATCTGAAGCAGGCTCCAGGATCTGAGCTGTCAGCACAGAGCCTGATGCGGGGCTTGAACCCCTTGACTGTGAGATCATGACCTGAGTAGAAGTTGGACGTTTAACCAACTGAGCCATCCAGGGTGCCCCACACTCCTTGATTTTTTAAAACTATTTCTACACACTCCGCGATTAAATTATCAACATCAGTTAATCTAAAAAATTTCAGGCTGACTCAAACCTAAATGATTCCAAAAAGATAATCCCTTGTTTTATTTTTTTAAACATTTTGTCCAGAAAAGGAAATCTCATAGACTCACTTGGGATACGTTCTTGTCTTTCTGAAACATTGGTCACAATTATGCTCCCTTATGCACAATTATGCTCAGCTGTCTCTAAGACTGACCTTACATGCAGGACATTGTTAGGGATTGTTTCAGGACTGACAATCATGGAAGGAAAGAGAAGGGAGGAAAAGGAGAGGAGAAGAGGGAGGAGAGGGAAAGGAAAGCAGATTGAGAGTAGGAGTGAAGAGAGGGAAGAGAGGGAGGGGGAGAGGAGAGAAGAAACAGGGAAACAGCAGGATTGGGCAAAGACAAGTTGGAGCCATGATACTGTCTCAATAACAGAGTTATCTCATGCTTTGGCAAGGCTGTTGGATCTTTATACCATTCTAAATATTTTATACTTCAATAATAGTTTATATTGTAAACTATATACTATGCTATATATTCCATGCTATATTTTATTTTAATTCTATATACTATAATAATATACTATATACTATTACATATGCTATACACTGTATATTAATTTTTTTATTCTATATACTATATTGTTAATACTATATTACATATAGTGTATACACTATATGTAATATAGTGTATATATTCTCTAATATATATACTATATATTATCATATATATCATATATATAATCATATAATCATATAATATATATAATATATAGTATATAGTATATAGTATATAGTATATATACTATAGTACATAGTATATATTATATATAATATATATAATATATATTATATATTATATATATAGTATATATATTACATATATAGTATATATGTATATATTACACTATATGTAATATAGTATATATATTCTATAATGTACTAATAGTTTATACTGTACAATTATATGTACTTTATGTTATATCTTATACTTTATAACTTACACCAGTCATTGGAGAGTGCTGTCCCAGGAAAAAGGCTTGCAGTCAGGTGAGACGGCTCTCTTTAGTCCAGGGCATTTTCCGAAGGCAGTTTCTAGACAAGACCGGCAGCTGAGGTCCCCTCTTCTAGCAGAGGGGTCATAAATCCTGAGGTTCTGAAGGGGATATGGCCACTCATCACAGTATCTATTACAGCTTTAAAATGAGGAAGTTTAAGTCCTTATCCAACTTCCTCCTACTAAAATAGTTTATATTTTTAAATATTTTTAAAAGTTTTATTATTTATTAATTTTGAGAGAGAGAGAGAGAGAGAGAGAGAGACAGAATCTCAAGCAGGCTCCACACTGTCAAAGCAGAACCTGATGCAGAGCTCTAACCCACAAACTTGAGATGGTGACCTGAAGTCAAGAGTCGGCACTTGAGTGACTGAGTCACTTAGGCGCCCCAGAATAGTTCATATTTTTAAATGTGGGAGTACTGACCAACTACTTTTCAGTGCACAGACTACACATTTCAGTCATGATGCAGAATGAGTTTACTAATATTACTGAAAGCCAGATAAACAATCCCAGTGTACTCTTTTCTAAGGTTTGAAAGCATTTCTCTTGTGTTTCCTTGAATACATTGATTAAATCTGGAACAAAATGTATTGATTTTGTGTAACGTTGTTGCAGATATTATACCAAGAGGGCACTCTACATAACAATGCTTAGAAGACACTGTTAAAATTTTAACTATCTGGAGAAGGCTAGCTACTCAGGAGTACAATATTTTTCATTTCATAGTGGACTGTGGACCAAGAAAAAAAAATGTGTAAGCACATTTTGGGGGCATGAAGTAGGATCTCAGTTTATATACCTAATTAGAAAAGACAGGTACTAGGCATTTAGGGAAGAAATAGAAAAATTAATTTATTTTAGTCGAATGAAGGAAACCATTTGGCAATGTAAGAAGCGATGAGATACACGGGTCCATCATTTCTCTACGGGATTATGCAAGCTCAGTGACCTCCATCAAATGGCCAACGGACACTTCATAAAGTCAAATGAAGCAAGGGTGTTTTGTTGACACATCCATTCGTTCACAAGACTGTTGAGAAATCACTGCTTGAACCCTGGACTGTTTTCCCCTAAACTGCAATGTGAATCGCATAGTAAGGATTGCTAGTCAATTCTGTGATGGAGACAGTTTCCTTTTTTTTGTTGGGGGGGAGGGGGTGTAACTAATTTGATAGGCCCTTCTGGATTTTATATGAGTTCGAATTAAATAAAGTCTTAAAAAATAGTTAACTCTGATAATCTGGGGAAAATATTTCAGATCTTAGGATACCTTAGATATACTGGGATACCTATGACCTTCAAAGTCTGCTTACATGAGAAATAGTAAACTTTTCCTTTTGGAGGAACCCAGGAAAACTTTTCCTGATCTGTATTTTCAATCAATGTATAAAGAACTGCCCTGGCTGTCGCAAGGTCATGACACCAGGCATTCCTTAGAAGGCCAGTGATTTCAGGGGACCTTCCAGTAGCAGAGGTGGGTAAACCAGAATTAGAAAAGATGATTCATCAAGTTATGGGGAGTTTTATTGCAAAGAAATAAAAGAGGCTCTAAATCTGGTTGGATGGATAAATGCCATTTAAAAGGGATACCTTCAAAAAGACTAGACAGCAAGTAATGACTTAAAGGTACAACAGTAGTATAGTTTGCTGCTCATTGAACTTGCTCTGTGATTTATGATTTTTTTCCAGTGTGAGATAAGAAAATGAGGCTTTGGTAAGGACTTGTAGAGGTTATGCTCACACTCCTCCGCCTCTAGAACAGTCTGATAGTATTTGAGTACGACTTTCTTTCATTCTCTAGGCAGAAATAAAATTGCCGAACTCTTATAGAAAGGCTGCCCTCTAAATAATACTTCCAGCCAAGATTACAAGTTCCATAAATCTTGTGCAAAAGTGTAAGCCGCTGCTTTTCCAGCTGCTGGAGTTACCTACGCCCAGTGGTGGCAAGTATTTTTAACCCGACATCCTTTGCATCTGTGTCTTTAACTTATTTTAAAGACATAAACTAATGTCCAAGTGGAGGAAATACACTTACTCTTTAAAGGGTAAACCCTTTAAATAAACCATACGACCCCTGTGATTATAAATGAATACTAAAACTATTAATTGGTCTATTAATATGCCCCTGGACCCACATACTACAGAACATACAGAATCTTCCTTCCTATTGTATATTTCTGTGTAAATAAGCAGCACACTTAAAAATGATGGGATAAAACTTGCAATTTCTCTTTGTCCTTTATTGTCTAGACTTTGACTAATTTCAGGTCTTAGAATCTGAGAAGGTGGCATGAATCATTAGGTTTTCAGTTGACCTGGATGGGAGAAAGAACCTAATTGTCCATTTTTTGCAAGATTTAAAATAAATAGCATCGGCCGTCTTCGGCATAGATGATTTAATTTTTTAACACGTGCTTCCAACCTTTAATTTTCTGCAAAGCAGCCGCATCCATTATTAATTCATCTATATTTCCTCAAAGCGAGTCAGACTTAAGATCCTTCATAAATATTTAAGAATAGTGCTGCAAAATAAACAAAAACTTTTACTTAACTTTTAATTGCAAGTTTGAGGACCAATGATCGCAAAAAACAACAAAAAGCAAGACAAACATGATAAAGAATCCGGCGAAGTAAAAAAAAGAAAAAAGACACTAAAATAACAAGGAGGCCAGACTTCTGCCGTAACCCTCATTGCTCAGTTTCACAATCTGAATCTCATTTAACTAATGGGATAAATGGATGTGGCCAAATTTAACCCAAGCCTGACTCACGATAGCACTTAATTTCTGAGAGCTCGCTTCTTCTTCTACTTTCTCTTTCTGTCTCACATTCACGTTGCCATAACTGCTATGCATTCTTTACCATTCATACTGACCAAGTTCCTGAAGGAATACATACATGAATATATGAAAATAGGCTTCACGTAATTAAAATAATAGTAGCTCTCACTCTCCTTGCTCCCTGTCATTAACAACACTTTTGAGGTAGATGTTGTTATGGGTTGGATTCTGTCTTCCTAGCCCCGAAAGATATGTTGAAGTCCCGGCCCCTGGAGGTAGCTGTGAAAATGACATGCTTTGAAAATAGGGTTTTTGCAGATGTAACATGTTACAATGAAATCATACTGAGCTAGGGTGGCCTCAAGTGCACTGCGACCAGTTTTCTTCCAGGAAGAGGCGAAGGAAAAACCACACAAAGAGACACAGAGGGAGAATGCCATGTGAGCACGGAGACAGACATCGGGGTGAGGCACATATAAGCCAAGGACTGTCATAGACGGTAGGCAGCAACAGAAGCTAAGGAAGAGCATGGAACAGATTTTTCCCTAGAGCCTTCAGAGAAAGTATGTCCTGCCTGACACCCTGATTTTAGACTCCCAGCCTCCAGGATGGTGAGGAAATGTATTTCTATCATTTCAAGCCACTCAGTTTGTAGCACTTTGTTACTGAAGCCCGAGGAAGTAATTCTGCCAGATACTATAAGCACATTGATTTTCTTTCTTTTTAAAAAACGGTATGAAATAAAACATAGGTACCAAGCGTAGAATATATGTACGGTTTAACAAGTAATTATAAAGCAAACACCCATCTGACCACTATCCAGGTCAGCAAACAAGATATTGCTGCTTTCCAAAAAAGCTCTGATAGACCCCTTTTCTTACCCAGTCTACTCCCTTCTCCTGGGGTAACGGCCGCCCCACAGTCCTTTATTCCATCACCCATATAATCATATTGTGAAAAACATGGCTTAATGTTTATTTCTTTGATGAGTCTTTAGATAAGGGTATATTTGGATGAACCAGCCTGATTAAAATGAATTTTAGAGCTCTGCTTAGGTAAATTCAGAAGGTACCAACCAATAAATATAAATTGAAACCAACACTCTCTAAAATTATATTTTAAATAGCCATACTCATTATTGAATCGTTCCTTGGACGCTCAACTATTACTGGGGACATATTGAGTGAACTTAGTTTTTTAAGAATTTTCTAGAATAGAGATGAAAAATAATGTCAATAACGGTACTTTAACAAAGTGCATAATTCAAAGTAAAATTAAATTCTTTTACAGCCCCACGTAATTGCTATACACATACACACACTGAGAATTTGTGAGATTTAGTATTTGTAATATGGAACACTTGGTCAATACAATGGATTCTACCAATTTATAGGTAAACATGAGTGCATAGTTTTAGAGAGGCTACATTTTAATTTTTATCAAATCACTAGGCTTATTTGGATGTATCTGGTTACTGAACTTGCCCAGGATGTGCATACAAATTCCTTTTGTTATCTCCAGGTATACTTATTGCTAAGAGAGCATAAACAAATCTTTGTTTTGATTTAATAGACCGCTTGCTGCACTATGTATTTAAGCATTACAACGTTCCATAAATGAGGGAGTAAAAAAAATTCAAAGCAAGTTTACTATGTTTGGTACTAAAATGTTTGTCAATAGGATCTGTCAGATGTTTTGGAAATACAGCATAAGTGTCCCCTGCTTTCTGAGAAGCTCATTGTTCCCAGGAGAAAATAATGGGTTAGCTAATGATTATATAATAAAATGATGCATTCTTTAGTCCAGGAATTTCAAAGTGCACTTCCCGGTCCGGATAAGACAGTGGTGAACTCTGCCTGGAGAGAAAGAGATTGGTTCACATACAGAATCATATGAAAAGCCAGTCTTGTGTCTTGAAGAATAGGAATTTGGAGATGGGGAATTGGAAGGTCAAAGAAGGGCAAAAGTATATGGCATGTACTAAATATTTTAATGCCGGCAAATACACTGAAATATTTATCTATAAATATAAATTATTAGTATTAGTATTAGTATTATCATTACCTTGGCACCAATTTTTAACTGGTCTTGGAAATTTTGCAAAGTTATTGGAAAGTCAACAACTTCTTCGATTATTTGTCGACAGAAAACATAACTGATGAATGTCATTTGGTTGACTTGCTCCCTATTGCAGGTATCACAGTGACTCCTCCCTTCATTTATAATGACTTCCATTATTTATTTCAAGCAGGACAGTATTTAAAAATTTTTTTGTATGATATTTAATTTCTACAGTTTCGTTGCCAAGGGCTGGGAGAGGGGAGGAAAGTGAAGGTGTGTTTAAGTTGTAAATTGTTAGAACTAGGATTGGGTATTTTGGGTGGGAGTGCATCACAGTTTGGGGATGACCATGTCAGAGAAGGCTTTACAGAGTATACAACCAAGATAAATGTCAAAGGGTGATGGCAGAAGAATGAGGGTAGATGTGATTTTCCTGAAAAGAGAGGAGAATTTGGGAACAAGGCAAAAGAAAGAGCCTTGCGGGTATGTGGCTATGTAAGAACCAGTAGAGAAACAGATGTCGGAGAGTAAGATAGAGGGGGCAGCCAGAGAGAGGAGTAAGAAGCTCAGGAAACTGGCATCACCAAAATTGCAGGAGGAAGAGATTTCAAGAAAAACTGGTGTATTTAACAGTGGCAAGTATCATAACTGAGAAAAGCTCATTGGATTGGGTACCTATCCTGTCAGTTGCTCAGTCAAAAACCTTGGGGGCAGCCTTGACTTATGCTCTCTCTGACAAGATAGACATCCAATTCATCAGGAAATTCTATTGGCTTGGCCTTCAAAATAGATCTGTACTTGGACCAGGTCTTACCACTACTCTATTTTAAATGCACACCACGTATCTCCCACCCCACCCACTCCCAAGAATTCCAATGTTACCTACCCTGCTCTATGATTTTTCCATAATACTGCTTGCCTCCAGCAAGCTAGATATTTTCCTCATTTATCAGTAGTTGCTTATGTCCATTTCCTCTCAGCATGAATACAAGTTCCATGAGGGCTGGGGTTCTCCGCTCTCAAGCCCTTGGAACACATCAGCACCTGGCACGTGGCCACTCAGTAAGTGTTGAAGGAACATATTATAGTTTTGTTGTGTATTTAACTAAAATTCAGTTTGACTTTATGGTTGGAACTGTATGTTTTAGACATATGAACCAAATTCAATTCTAGTATGGATTCAAGTAATATTTTAGTAAAAATAATCTTCTGTCGTGTTCAGTTCCGTGCTCGAGGATTCTGGCGCGTATCATATCCCAGATGTTAGAGTCCACACGCTACTGCCGGGGATGGTTTTTATCTTGTACTCTAACTGAAGACTTAACCAAATCTTTAAGTTATGACATTAAAAATATTTCTGAAACTCATACTTTATTTAGCCCTACTCGTGTACAAAGTGCTTACTCAGGAGACAAAGAATTTTCAGTCTACAAAAAAAGAGTGCATGTATTTCTTTTTTTCCAGTTTTCATTTTTATTTATTTGTTTATGTTTATTTTTTTACTTATTTATTTTTTTAGTATAATTTATTGTCAAGTTAGCGAATGTACATTGCATACAAGAGAGCTCTTGATTTTGGGGGTAGATTCTGGTGATTCATCCCTTACGTACAACACCCAGTGCTCATCCCAACAAGTGTCCTCATCAATGCCCATCACCCATTTTCCCCTCTCCCCTGGCCCGCCCCCCATTAACCCTCAGTTTGTACTCTGTTTTGCCTCCCTCTCTGTTTGAAACTATTGTTTCCTCTTTCCTTCCCCGTTTCTCAAGTTCCACATACGGGTGAAAACATATGAGATCTGTCTTTCTATGACTGACTTATTTCACTTAGCATAATACCCTCCAGTTCCTCCACATTGTTGCAAATGGCAGGATTTCATTCTTTCTCATTGCCAAGTAGTATTCCATTGTATAGATAAACCACATCTTCTTTATCCATTCATCAGTTGATGGCCATTTGGGCTCTTTCCGTGATTTGGCTATTGTTGAAAGTGCTGCTATAAATACACATTGGGGTACACGTGCCCCTATGCATCAGCACTCCTGTATCCTTTGGATAGATTCCTAATAGTGTTATTGCTGGGTGGAGAGTGCATATATTTCAAGGGCTCACAATATGTTCTTTGGGCAAGCTCATTCAACACACATTCTCATAAGTATGTAGATATTTAAATTATAAGGTTTTGACATGAATACAGAATTTTTCACTGACATAAAATGCAAATTTATTCCATTATATCAGCAATTCATATAGAATCTCTTGTCACAAGATATTTAAAATATTATTTTTTGTCTGAAAAATCCTAATAAGAGCTTTTAGACTCTTTGTGAGCTAAGGAATTGACCTCACACTTTATTCCCTTTTTTTCCTCCCTCTCCCCCTCCCTCCATCGCTTCTTTTTCTTTATTTTTGATCATATTCCTCCACCCCTAGCCTTCATTCCACTGAGGAGTCGATGCCTACTTTAGAAATGAGCGAATGAAATGACAATGAACACACATGCTTAACTTGTCCTGCAGAGTTCACTGCATGTTTTCGTTCATCGTTATTTTTTGCATAGAGATTGTGTTTCTTCATTGACTATAATTGCGATGACCTCCTATTGAGCAGCATAATTCTCAACTCTCACACCTCTGTTTGTTACACATCTGGAAATTGTGCCCATATTCATTCTCTAATCATCAGAGCGGACATCCCTTTGTTGTTCCCTCATCATTTAAATCATGTGTCTCTTAGGCTCTGGGGTCCATTTATTTTCTCTTGCTTGGTCACTTGAAACTCCAGTAACAGAGACCTGAGAAGGCTGTGAGCTGCTGCTTTTCCTATGGTTTGCACACGCTGAGTTTGCTGGGTGTATTAACATCACACCTGGGAGGCACAAACAAATGAAAACAAGATTCCGAGCTCCAAGGACATTACTGTTGATGCAAGCTAATAGAGAGTGGAAAATCAGCCCAGCTGAGCAGTGCTTGGTCTTTGCTCATTTAGGTATTGAATCGAAAAAGATTGAAGCTTAGTTTTCTTTTTCCTTTCCTTTCCTTTCCTTTCCTTTCCTTTCCTTTCCTTTCCTTTCCTTTCCATTTTCCTTCCTTTTCTTTCTTTCTTTCTTTCTTTCTTTCTTTCTTTCTTTCTTTCTTTCTTTCTTTCTTTCTTTTCTTTCCTTCTACAAGTTTTGCCACCTTGTTAGAGCTCCACAACCCAATCTTGATAAATGTTGAATATTAAAATTGATCTTCAAATTAAAAAAAACAACAGGAGGAAGATATTTTTTGTTTTTTTTTTTTAAGTTTATTTATTTTGAGAGAAAGGAAGAGAGAGTGCATGAGAGAGAGGGAGAGAGAGAGAGAATCCCAAGCAGGCTTTGCACCATCAGCGCAGAGTCTGATGTGGGGCTCGAACCCACAAACTGTGAGATCATGGCCTGAGCTGAAACCAAGAGTCAGACACTTAAGTAACTGAACCACCCAGCTGCCTCACCTTCACATTAAAAAAAAAAAAAAAAAGTTTATTTCTTTATTTTGACAGAGAGAGAGAGAGAGGGAGGGAGAGAATCCCAGGCAGGCTCTCCACTGCCAGTGTAGAGCCTGACAGGGGCTCAAACTTACAAACCCTGAGATAACAACCTGACCTGAAATCAAGAGCTAGACACTTAACCAATGGAGCTATCCAGGCACCCCTGATCTCTGAATTTTTAAAGAAAAATATAGGATCCTTTTCTAGCTAGAAGCAAACAAAGTGACTGAGTTTGAAAATGACATTTCCCCCCTTTTCCTTCTACTTTATTCCCCTCCTCGCTCCTTTTTTCCTCTCTCCCCAGTTCCTTTTTCCTTGCCTTTTCCTTCTTTTATTTTTTCCCCTCAAAAGAAAATACTTCTGTGAATGAAGCAAACTGTATTCCATTGAGACAATTCGGCATTTTGAATGTTTTAATTTCATCTTTTCTCCATGAAAACTTTAGAGTGAATTTAGCTTGCAAATAAAGATGCTGTCCCACTTTCTTGTAATATGGTGAAGGTTAACAGAATAAGCACAGCTATGAAATTTTCAGCTGCTTTTAATATAATATGGTTACAGTGATAAACAAAGGTGCTAAAATCTGTACTCAACATTGTACCAAACACAATTCAAAGTAAATAGGACAACATATCTTTGTACGTACATAGTCAATAAAAGTACATAAAAATACCTTTTAAACAGCATTTTCAGGGGCGCCTGGGTGGCTCAGTCGGTTAAGCGGCCGACTTCAGCTCAGGTCACGATCTCGCGGTCCGTGAGTTCGAGCCCCGCGTTGCGCTCTGTGCTGACAGCTCAGAGCCTGGAGCCTGTTTCAGATTCTGTGTCTCCCTCTCGCTGACCCTCCCCTGTTCATGCTCTGTCTCTCTCTGTCTCAAAAATAAATAAAACGTTACAAAAAAAAAATTTGGGGCGCCTGGTTGGCTCAATCGGTTACACAGCATTTTCAAAATATAAATATAGAAAACACTTGTGAAATGTCATATAATTATATGATAGCTTCTGGAATTTTGCTGTTTCATGTATGGTGATTATGTTGTGGGAAATTGGTAATTTGATTAATGATTGCCAAATTATCTTATTTAATGAAACCAGAATAATGCCAACAATTATTTTTTGTTGTTGTTGTGCAATTTTTTCATAACTTAAAATTGTTATCTTTCTGCCAAACAACTAAAAAACCCAGTCTAAAGGGCATCTGGGTGGTTAAGTTGGTTGAGCATCCGACTCTTGATTTCAGCTCAGGTCATGATACCAGCGTCTTGGGATCAAGCCCCGCAATGGGTTCCATGCTGAGCATGGAACCTGCTTGGGATTCTTTCTCTCCTTCTGTCTCTCCCTCTGCCCCTCTCCCCTACTCATGTGTGCTCTCTCTCTAAAGTAAAAAAAATAAAAATAAATAAAAAGCCCAGTCTAAGAAAATATTTTATGAGAATGAGAAGATAAACATTTTTTATTCTCCTCCATACCCTTTCTTTAGATCTTCTGAAACAGAGAAATAGAAATGAAGCTGAAAAAAAACTAACTTTTGGAAATCTGTATTATTTTGAAAATCAAATTAATGAACATAAGTTATTTCAGATCATACCAGAATTTCACTAGTCCCCCAATAAATTACTTCTTAACCTAGAAAATCTCCTTTGTATGAGATAATAGTCATAAACCTATATACTCTAGATACTCGTTTGGACTTGCCTTCCTTTCATTGTTTAAGAATTTTATGTAAAAGAGGGGGAAAAGGAGCATGGTAAGGTCATGAGTCCTAACTTCAGTATCTATGTAAATCTATTAAATACGATGCTTTTGTCCATAAGCAGTTTCTAATTTAGTCATCTGTATTATTTATCTTTTTATTGTTATAATATCTACATCTCTTATAATATTTAGTTATTGAAAATAACAAATCTTGAGTTACGCTTAGAAGCTATACATGGGAAACAAAAGCACACATCTCAGAAATAGAAAATATCTCTTGGGGAAGATATGGGATAAAAAAGGTATACAAAGTATTGTATTTTTTAATACTTTTTAAAAAATATCTTATTGCTTTAGTGTAGTTCTGTGTTTACGTTTTTTCTTGTGACTTTATAAAAAAATAAACAGCTAGTGTGTTTTCTATTTTCCCATTTAATTGCCCCTTTAGGCTTTGCTACAAAAAGAATAATCTTAGAGAAGCAAAACCTCAGGCTTATCTAATTTCCTTTTATTCTCCCTCTGTGTAAATCCAAGTTACAACCCAGCAAATAGTACAAAATGATTTTATTTTCTGAACTTCATTATGGCGCATTCACTAAATGGCAAGTGTAATACCTCCTTATCATCTGCACTCTAAATTTTGTTAATCAAAGATTTCACCGGTTCTATTTCCCAGTGGAAACGTTATTTGTTTAGCTTGCAAAACTCGAATCCAGACTTTGCATTTGAAAATGGTAATCTCGACTAGGGATATAGTGCATTTGCTAGGCTGCTTGGAGGGGAGTCGAGCGTAGCAGGTTTGACTGCCCTTACATCTCGGGTTTCGAAAGTTTCCACACTTCTTTAAAATGAACTTTCTTCTTGGAATAAGAAAGCAATGGGAGAAAATGAATCCACTCTTCAGGCTCTGTTCTTTAATCAGCGGCAACAATCAGGTAAAAAAAAAAAAAAAAAAAATGGAGACATTAATATAACCGTAATAGTATTTTGTCATCTTGAGCACCGGCGATTGGTGTAACAAAAAGCATAATCTATCCAAGCATGCAATTGGCCTTTTACTGAGACCGCTGTAATGTGGACATGAAGGCTAGTAAGGCAGGAGCTCTGCCCTCCAAGGGCCCCCCGGTCTAGCCGAGGTCTGGAAGAGGCACATGAACGACTACCAAACAGCTAAGTAAGTGGTGTCAGTGAGAGAAAAGTGCACCAGCTCTGCGGTGACCATGCTGCCTGTTGGGGTGGTAAGTGTCAGAGGAAATTGCATAAAGATCGGAACATTTCAGAACCCACGTGAAGACAGGGGAGGGGGTGGCTGCTGGAGAAGGGTTGAGGAGAGGCATCCAGTCTCCAAAAGGGGGGTACACTCGGGGTTTACCGCGAAGCTACGGAAGGTTCAGCTTGTGTGACCCCTGTGCTGGCATGGGCCCCTTCCAAGGCTTTGGACCTCGGGTTGTATTGGTAACTTTGTGTTTGTCAAACTCATTCCCTTCCCAGTTGTCTAAGATTCATTTTCTACACAATTGGGATCAACCCCGAGGATGTGAGTTGGGTTGAAGCAACAAAGGGCTTGGCACAGAGTCTCCACCTCAGGGCTTGCGCGGGGAGAAGAGGCTGGCAGCTCACGTCTCTGAGTAAAAAACACCCCAAGTTCGCTCTTTGTTGTCCCCAGAGCAAATGCTAGAACTGCTTTCTTTGATTCTCATGGCTCGCTGTGGCCTGCTGAGAAATCGGGATGGCGGGGCTCACAAAGTCCACTAAGAAGAAGGGGCACGTTCAGGCCATTTCCAATCTTTCTTTGGTAAAAGAACAGTTGAATGCTTAGATGTAGGTATTATTTATTTACTGTTCTCATTTAGATATTCTTTCCATTTCAACCTCTCACAAAGTCTGCTTATATTCGTCCATTCATTCATTCTTCTAATACTTATTGAATGCCTATTAAACTCACTCTCACTATCTTATTTTTTTTTTATTTAAAAAAAAAATTTTTTTTAACATTTATTTATTTTTGGGACAGAGAGAGACAGAGCATGAACGGGGGAGGGGCAGAGAGAGAGAGGGAGACACAGAATCGGAAGCAGGCTCCAGGCTCTGAGCTGTCAGCACAGAGCCCGACGCGGGGCTCAAACTCACAAACCGCGAGATCATGACCTGAGCTGAAGTCGGACGCTTAACCGACTGAGCCACCCAGGCGCCCCTCTATCTTATTGTACCTGAGCCACCCAGGCGCCCCTCTATCTTATTGTACCTATAGTCCTTCAAGCTTCTTTGTTCTATGCGTGTTTATCAGTATTTGCAGAGGGTCTAGGTTCAGGGGGAAAACCCCCCAAAATGTATTTCACTTCTTAAAATTTTATTTTATTTACTTAATTTTATTCTTTAGAGAGAGAGAGAGCATGAGAGGGGGTGAGGGGCAGAGGGAGAGAGAGAGAATCCTAAGCAGGCGGCACGCTCAGCATAGAGCCGGGCGTGGGTCTGGATCCCACAGTCTCAGGATCATGACCTGAGCTGAAATCAAGACAGACTGAGCCACTCAGGACTCCTAGTTCACTTTTTCAGAGAACGCATGCCCTGCCTGCTTTGGCCTGTTGCTTGCATGACAATAATCTTTTCTCCCCACACAGTACTTTGTCAAGCGTTTGAGAAGCTTGGGCTACACCTTGGGATCTCGGGGCATCTAGGGGAGCACAAAGGTTGAGGTTATCGGAGTGAAAATTTCAGATAACATTTCATTTGTTTTGCCGAAACAAGAACATCAGAGGAGGTGTCCCAGGGGAGCAAGTGACCAGTGAGCGACGTAAGAGAGCTGTGGGAATTTGAATCAAATCTTAGGTAAATCCTTTCATTTTTTTTTAATTAACATTTGTTTATTTTTGAGAGACAGAGAGCAAGAGCGGGGGAGGGGCAGAGAGAGAGGGAGACACAGAATCCCAAGCAGGCTCCAGGCTCTGAGCTGTCAGCACAGAGCCCTGCAGGGGCTTGAACTCACAAATGCGAGATCATGACCTGAGCTGAAGTCAGACGCTCAACCGACTGAGCCACCCAGGTGCCCCTCATTTAATCTTTTTATGCCCTGATTTTACCATCTTTATTATGGTCTCTATCACGTTAACTCCCAAGGATCTGGTTGGAAAATTTCAACAATATTTAGCTGCGAAGTTGAATTTTTAGGGCTGCCTGACTACTGTGATTCTTTATATTGTGGCATTCACCTGCTCCACCCTGCTCTTAACCACCAGGTTACCCCGCAGCTCACAGCCCTGTTCCTTCTCTGAAAGAGCAAAATCATCTGTGATTGCAGTAGCTTTTATCCCTGAGTTATTTATAGAACTGTTTCACCTTAACCACGATGTACAAGATGCTTACATATTAAAAAATAAACTTTTTGTTCTTATTTATTTTGAATTGGCAGAAGCATTAGTAAGAGCCTTGTCCCTCAAAGTCCTTTTTCTCACAACAATTCTGGAGCTTTCCACTCCTTTGTCTCCTTTTGGAAAAAAACCGTTTTTAATTCAGAAACAACAGAGAAATTGTCCTTAAATGGCTCACAGGAAATCCGTAGAAAAAGTTGCCGCTTGAAAGGAAATCGGAAGAAATAATATTAATCAAACCGTATTTCATCCACAGAAGAATTATTATTAATATTATCATTATTTTACAAAAGAGGCCATTTCATTGAAATTTCCTTTAGTTCTTGCTTTCGTATGAAGGGTACCTTTTCTCATCCCTCTGAATATACTGTTCATTTACAGTCAGCTCAGAGAAAACAGAAGAGAGAGGTCTTGAAAGATGAATACTTACAGGTAGCTTCGTTGTGAGAAGGGAGGGTTTGTATGAAGGCAAAATTGATAATCTGATAATCTGTTAATGTACTGCTTTGGTACAACTTGCAATCCTATTATATTCTGCCACGTGTGAATCCATGACAAAGAGTTTTACCCCAGTCTCAAGGTTGGCTGTGGGACACATGCTTTGAGCTAATGTCACACAGGAGATCGGCGATGTCTCGCCGTGGTTCCCCAGCGGGCATCCTGCAGGAAGCTTGCTTACTACCCCACTGCAGAGTGGATTGGTTTACCGTCAAAAGCTTGGCCTAACATAGGGCCTGTATTCTGCTATATGTCATCAAATACTAGAAAATTCTACACTTACAGGTGGGATATCTGAAGAAGGGAATCAATATCTAGATACAGGAGTAGAAATTAAAATGGATTTCGGCTTAGGTCATAACATAATGAGAAAACTCTCCTTCCAACATTTTGCAACTGAATGCAGTTATTTTAAGTATGCTGAAGAGAAGGAAAAAATGTAACTGGGCTTTTGTGCTGGTTTTTGTTCTGGAAAAGTTGAAAATAGCTGATTTACCATTCTCTCTCTCTCTCTCTTTTTTTTTTTTTTTTTGGTAAAAGAAAAAAGGCCTTCATAGTTGAGGTACTGGTGACCTTTCCCAGGAATTATTCAGGCAGCTACGTGGGGCTGTTTTAATGGCCATGATGTGGTACAGTCAGTTTTACTTGAAGAACAGCCTTCTGTGCTGCAGGGTAACTAGCTTAATAGCTTTTCGAGAGGACAAATCTGATACAAGTCCTTCAAATGCACAGGAGGTATTTAAGTACGACATAGGCAGGTTGGGGAGCTCCTGTGGATGCTGAAGAACACATTGCGAATACAGGTGACACAACCAGCCCCTGTCCTACCTGCTCGGAGGTGCTCGCCAGCCCGTGTGGGTTTGTGACAACCAGCAGTGTTTTCCTCCACACCCCCAAGTCCCAGACACTCTGTGTGAAGCTACTTGCCTTTGTTTTACCTTTTGATCTTCCTCGCCTTTTGCCCACTTAACTTGTGGAAATACCCTTAAACACCACCATTAGATTACGAGGGACTCACTCCATCTGAAGCTTGGAGAGTTTGTTCCTATCCGCCATTATCTCCGTTGGAAGGAGCCAGGAGGAAATGGTCTGAAACATGCTCTGCCTGTGGCACGAGTTCAAAGTTATTCCCAGTCTCAGTGTAAGATGTTGATGTGTGCGTGTGAATTTGAGGGGGTTATTATAGTGCTTAAGGGCCCTGTCCTTAATTACCATGCCATCTCTACCTCTCTATTTAACTTCTCCAAGCTCCATTTAACTTCTTCAAGCTTCAGCGTCCTTATCTGGAACTTAGGAATCCGGATGATATGTACCTCAGAGTGTTGTGATGTTTAAATTAAATATTCTAAGTCAAGGTTAGCACAGAGCCTGGCACGTAGTAAGTTCTCAACATATGATGGTTATTTTTTTTTTTTTGCAAGATGTTTTCCATTTCTTAATTATTTTATTAGGGAATTGCATTATTGAACTTAATTCTCTCTCTCTTTTTTTTAATGCCAAGAGGAGCATTGCTTCTATTACTTGGTATGAACTTAGATTTATCAAAAAATAGAACAAAAAAGGTTTGATTTCTGGCATAGTGGAAGTGGAGACAGTGAAGTTGCATGAACCAGTAAAGGGTCCTGGAAAATTCAGAAGTTGCCTAATCTTGGACCGGAACACTTTAAAGGAAAACGCCTACATCAAAAGCCACACACAGAGCTCGGTATTGGAGGAGAGCTCTTGGTAAAGCCTGACAGGCAGGAAAGGAAGAAAATTTCCAAACCCAAAGATAAATGCCAGATAGCCATTACGCTTATCACAAGTACTATTTTTTTTTTTTCCTCCAGAACATAGGGCAAGTATAATAGTTGTTCACCCATTCAGCAAACATGTAGCAAGTGTTAATAAACACATACCAAGTTCTGTTGTAGATTCTATGCCGGGCTCTGTGCTACATGTGACAGATACAAGGGCAACTTATGGTCCCTGCCCACAAGAACAGCAGGATGTATAACTTCATTACGTATCGATTCATATAGTTCTAAATAAATTCATAATTTTGTTGGTGGTAGGAAAGGAGGTATTGAGATCATGATTATGTTATAATAGTAAGAATAACCAGTGAAGATCGCTAAAACTACTTTTTAAATGTTAATTACATGGGTTTTGATTGCTAGTTATCAAAGCACATTGTAGGGTTATAGTGATCCAAACAGTTTGGTAGGGTTGTGAGAACCAAGAGCAATGGAACAGAAAAGACAGCAGACAGAATTGTCAGGAAGTTCTGGCTTTGATGTCTGAAGAGGACAGTATTGTGCTATTATGTGTGTGAGTAAGAGATTCTAAAGCAACTACCTGGATGTAATTTTTTTAAAAAAAAATTTTAATGGTTATTTATTTTTGAGGGAAAGAGAGAGAGAGAGACACACACCGAGTGCAAGCGGGGGAGGGGCAGAGAGAGAGGGAGACACAGAATCCCAAGCAGGCTCCAGGCTCTGAGCTGTCAGCACAGGGCCCGAGGTGGGGCTGGAACTCACCAACTGTGAGATCATGACCTGAGCCGAAGTCAGACACTTAACTGACCAAGCCACCCAGGCGCCCCTGGCTGTAACTTTTTTTTACTGTCTTATTCCCTTCATCTGAAAACAGAGACATACAAAAATGGAGCTATGTATTCAGAAATCTCACTCTGATGTCAACCAGTGAGTATTTTTAAGAAAAATTTAAGAGAAGGCTTTTGAGTACTTAGAGATGGTTGCAACTTTTTCTTTAAATGTACTTTTTATTGCAGCAAAATAACGCATGGACCACTCTTATCTAAACCGTCCCTCATTAACCTAAATAAGTTTCCCACCCCATAAATTTAGTTAGGAAGTTGGTTTTACTTTTGAAAGAAGACATCATGATGCCCATTAATTTTTTTTTCTCTTTGTCAGACCTTTACCTTGTTTAGGAGAGGTCATTCACACGAATACCAATACTTTATGCTTAGAAAGTAAACAGGAGTGGAATAAACACCTATTTCGGAACAAAGATCGTGTTGTCATACATATATACAGGGCTTGGGGAGGAGAAAACAGCCTTCTCTTAGGATCTCTCTCTTTAGAGATGCAGGGATGGCCTAGAAATAGACCACAGCTCCTCACTGAGTGCCCTTGTCTGAAATGCTAAACGAGTGGTTCCCAGAGTATTAAAACAAGCCAAAGTCTGGGTTAGTCTATTATTGTCTCCTGTCTTGAATTGATTGAGTAAATAATTAATTATCTGTTGAGTTATGCAGCAATTTATGTGTCCCATGTCTGGGGAAGGGGCTGGGGGGAACAGGGAGGAGAATACACAGAACCTTTCTCCAAGGAGCTGAGGGGCATTTGATATACAAACAAAATCTGCTACCCTTCTACTTCCCAAAAAACAGGGGGTGAAAAAGGCTATAAAATCTTTAAGAGGTGATGCTTTGCTAGTGATTGGTTTTTCACAAGTTGGACATATAGCTAAAAAAGGCCCAGGTAAGTTAAAAAAAAACCCCAGTATGAATCTTCCTGAGGCCTAGACTTAACTCATGTCTGCTCTCCAGTTCCTTGATTCTATTAAACAGCCTTTTCTTTGCCTATTGGATTTCACACAGGAGACCCTTTTAAATTGAAAGTTTAGGCTCCTAGGAGTTTGCTCTTTCTGGAGGACAATTTTTTTTTTCTTCCTCTGCAGACTGATACCACTGGAAACAAATGTATTTGCCCCCACTTGTTGGCAGGGACAGCAGTGAACATGCACAGTTTTAATCTAGGTGCGTACTGTGTCTATTTTAAAATAGGTATCATAAATAGTAGGTTATTTTGTGGCAAAGCTATAGACACTAACACATTGTAAAATGAACAATATATAAAGGACAAGCTTATGGATGACCTAGAGAGGATTATGTAGCATGATATATGGCCTATGGCCTACGGCCACACTTTGAGGGCCAGAGTCAAGGAGATGCACTAAGAGGCTTAGCCCACGGGTGTGCCTGCTTCAGGATACAGATAGATTCTCCACTCAAGGAAGTTCAGTCCTTAACTGAACATCCTACCCAGGTCTTTGAATAGCTTTGTTTAAAATTGCTCATCTCAAAAAAAAAAAAAAAAAAATCATCATCTCTTCTTCTCCGTTTGACCTCAGAATCCCTTATGCAGAAATCATGATGGGTAATTTATAAGGGGTGTATCTATTGGCCAGCATCTTATCTTTTCTCTTGAGAATGTTAAAAAAAAACAACCCTTTTAAATTTTTTCAAATCCTTAGATACGTGGAAATTCCAAAAGTAGCGAATACTAAGGGCTCATTATGCACTGAGCACCAATTCTCCTGGGAAAAATCAGTCCAGAAGACTCCTGCATTGCCAACAGGGAGCTGTTCACCTCTACTCTCATTAGTGGTCGAACCTAAAGACAGCTGCTGGGACTTAACAAGGTAAGTCTCCCCTCCCAGTTTTATGTTTGTCCCCACGGAATAAGCTGGGACCATTTGTTCTGGGTAACCATGCCTTTTTACCCTGACCCTACACCTGAGATCTGGGGACTGAGCTAGAGGGGCCACAGTTCTAGAAATGGGGCTTCTGGTCTAATCTGATGTCCAGTTTTGGACTCACACATGTCCTTGAGAGTCATCAGAAAAGCGGGACTTTAACTTGACAAGAAACAGATCAAGTGGAGGGGATAGCCACTGTGGAATTTACTCACCGGAGCCTTGGACAGGACAGAGGAAAGCAAGGCAAAGGACAGCCTAGTCTCTTCACTTATTACCATGTAAATGCGGGAGGAGGCTTCCCTTTGAGTGATAGGATGGATTTAGCCTGCTGATAACACCATGGTCGCCTTGGAGGGAGCTGGAACTTCATAGCGAGCAAGATAACTACTTAGGGCCGCTTGGTGACAGGAGGCCCTGATTTCAGGACTTTTCCATTACTAATGTCTAGGTTGCTCTGGACTTATCACGGAAGAACTTGGGAAGCAGAAACCCCATGTTCTCAAATTTCACCTATTAACTCGGGCATGGCAAACCCCAGGTTTTCCAGCCATTTTCATTCCCCAGAACTAGTAAAGTCTCAGTACCTGCTTCCTGGTTTTCCTCAGATGAGGGTCCGATCACATCCTGAGGTCAGACTATAAGATAGAAAGTACATTATATCAAATGCTTACATTCGAAGAACAAGGATTAATTGTTCTTGATTAATTATGAGCAACTCCTCAATATCTTCCCCTCACACTCTCCTTAGAATGCGTCGTTGTGACAAATTTGAAAATGTCAGTGAATAATTTGGAGTGAAAACAAAAAAAAGGGAGAGAACAGGCAAAACTTGGAAAGGGCAGGTGATTATATCACAATTTGAGTATTTTTCAAAGCCAGCATTTCAATGTTTATTTATAAATTTTTTTTTTAACATTTATTTATTTTTGAGACAGAGAGAGACACAGCATGAACGGGGGAGGGGCAGAGAGAGAGGGAAACACAGAATCGGAAGCAGGCTCCAGGCTCTGAGCCATCAGCCCAGAGCCCGACGCGGGGCTCGAACTCGCGGACCGCGAGATGGTGACCTGAGCCGAAGTCGGACGATTAACCGACCGAGCCACCCAGGCGCCCCTCAATGTTTATTTTTAATTTAGTGTGCACTAAATATACACTTTTGGCGTATAGCTGTGTCCATTCTGACACAGGGTTCATACAGCCACCTCCATAATCACCATGAACTGTCAAACCCTGCCCCCACTCCTTGCCCTGGTAACCACAGATCTGTTCCCCTTCTTAGGTTTTTCCTTTTTCCAGAATGTCACGTAAATGAGCTCATTCAGTACGTTTCCTTTGGAAACTGGCTTTTTAAGCTCAACATACAGCTTTTGAGTTTCATCCATGTTATTGTGTCTCTCACATCCTCATTCCTTTAGATTGCTGACTAATATTCCTTTCTACGAATGAACTACAACTTGTTTATTCACTCATCCACTGAAACAGATGGTTGCTTCCATTTTAAGTGATAATGAGCAGAGCTGCTATAAAAACATTCATTTATGGGCTTTGCATGAACATAAGCTTTTAGTTTCCTAGGTAAATACCTAGCAGTGGGTTTGCTGAATCCTATGGCTACATGTCCACTTAAATATGAAACACTGCCAGTTTCCAAGAGTGGTGCACCTTTCTGCATGCCCGCTAGAAGGCATGGGGTTGACAACAGCTTTAAATTTTTGCTGGGTCATTGTCAGGCATTTTAAAATTCAGCCATTCTCAAGGGTGTCAGTAATAAATATCTCATTATGTTTTTATTTTTTTATTTTATTAAAAAAAATTTTTTTTAATCTTTATTTTTGAGAGAGAGAGACAGAATGTGAGTGGGGGAGAGGCAGAGAGAGACAGAGAGGGAGAGACAGACTCCGAAGCAGGCTCCAGGCTCTGAGCTGTCAGCACAGAGCCTGATGCAGGGCTCGAACTCACAAACCGTGAGATCACGACCTGAACTGAAGTCGGATGCCCAACCGGCTGTGCCACCCAGGCACCCCTCTCTTTCTGTTTTTATTTTTTTACTAAAAAAAATTTTTTTTTAATGTTTATTTATTTTTGAAGGAGAAAGAGACAGAGTGCGAGTGGGGGAGGGGCAGAGAGAGAGGGAGACACGGAATCCGAAGCAGGCTCCAGGCTCTGAGCTGTCAGCACAGAGCCCGATGCAGGGCTCGAACTCACAAGCCATGAGATCATGACCTGAGCCAAAGTCGGCCGCTCAACTGACTGAGCCACCCAGGTGCCCCATCGTTATGTTTTTAATTTGCAACCCTCGATGGCCCGGGATCCCGAGCGACATTTCATGCCCTTATCGGTCACTCATGAACTTCTCGGGCAAACCATCTGCCCACTTTCTCTGCCCATTTTTCACATGGGTTATTTATGTTGCTGAATTTGGGGGCTTCTTTATGTGCTGGGTACAGCTCTTTGGCACATAGGTAATTTGCAAGCGTCTTGCCAGTCTGTAGCTTGTCTTTTTACTCCCTTAACAGTGACTTTCACAGAGCCAAAGTTTGGGTATGGTCTAAGTTCCCCGTCTTTATTGCTTTTATCCTCTACCCTATAACTGAACGTACATCTTAAAGACACACCCCGGAGACTTCTGTGTCAGGCAGAGCGACCCACACAATGTAAACCGCGCCTCTAGGAACAAGCACTCTTTATTTCCAATGGCAGGAGGACAAAATCTGTGGCCAGAAGAGCAGCGTCTCCAGCAGTCTCTTTGATTGGAAAATACTGTTGCAGCCCAGTGCCCGACATGATGTAAGAGCTAAAGAAAAAGTTTTAAGAGCACCTTTTCCATTCCTGAAATCTGTTCTCAGGAGGCCCACGCATTAATCTTGAAATTGCTGTCACTTACGGAGACTGTTTTATAAATGCAAAATTCATGTTTGTCAGCATCCCTTTAGGTGGCTCTGGAGACTGAATGTAGGAGAAAAGGGCATTTTGTCAGGTCTTCACAGGCAAGGCTAAGTGGGAGAATTGAAGCAATTATCTGAATAATTCAATAAAACTTCCTCTTTTATTTAATTATTCAAATAAATCCTTATTTTTCTTTCTTGGCTCTGGCCACGGAGAATTCTTTGTCATCTAATTTCCTTATGAAAAGTGACATGCTTTTTTTATCACCAGTAGAGGCTTAAAGCTTTTTAATGTTTAAGGTTATCAGACCTTTACAATAATTAGCAGAGATTCTAAAACTCCGCTCTGCAGAGTAGTGTCGAAGACGACTGGAAAGCGGGATGTGATCTCATGTTTTCACACACTGAATTCTATCCCCTAAAGAAACTACTACTTGCTCCTAATTTCCAGCTGCCAACATCTGCAATTAGAAACTGGCAAAACAATCACCCTCACAGCTGCGAGAAACGTATAGTTTGTAACAAAACGTCAAATGCGCTTTGGAATGCTGAATTAAAAAGCATCGCTTTCATTTCAGTTACCATCTAAACTTCCTCTCAATTAATTAATCATTCTGTTGAATCGTTTCCCAAAGAGATCACATTCTATTTAGCATTCGCCACGTTTATTTTCAGTGAAGAGATAACAGGAATACAAGGGCCATCCAACTGTAAACACAAGATTGAATTACAAAGCCTGGTATCTAGATGACCTCCATGGTTCTCTCTAACACTCAGGTCCTGGGAGTAAAGTCAAAGGAAGGTTTTTATCAGGTCAATACAAAAAAATTATCATCCTCAGCCCTTGGGGCTTTCAATTCTATTCAGCAAAGTTACAAATGCTTCCACATTCTCTCCTACTGAAGAACTTATTCAAAATGCATTATGCACATTCAGTTTAGAAATGTATTTGTCAAGCGTCTCTCCTAAAGTATTTCTAAAAGCAGAGTCATCTGATCACATTGGTTAAGACCGATGTATCATTTCCCCACAAAATTGCAGATGAGGCAACGTTGCAATGTTTTCTGTTAGTTGATTTGAGGTATGCAAATTAATGGAAAAAAAATCCGACTTTTTTTTTGACATTTATTTATTTTTGAAAGACAGAGATAGAGCGCTAGTCAGGGAGGGGCACAGAGAGAGAGTGAGAGGAGACACAGATCCGAAGCAGGCTCCAGGCTCTGACCCAGCAGCCCAGAGCCTGAAGCGGGGCTCGAACTCACAAACCGTGAGATCATGATCTGAGCGAAGTCTGACGCTTAACTGAGCCACCCAGGCACCCCTCTGACATTCTCATAGTAAGTAATTTGCTAATCCAGGAATTCTCTGTCTTAAAAAAATGATACAGTGAGATGGGACTATAAATTTTATTTCTTAATTCATTAGTTTTCTAAATTCATCTAACTGCCATTTTCCACAGCAGAAAATTGTTATAATGGGAAGAATGATCTAATTCTGTTTTTCTCTTTTAAGATAATTACACTTTGTTTAAGGATACTCTGAATACATTTTTCTCTAACAGCATTTGAAATTTAAGCAGACTGAATTATATGGAGTCAAATAGGGAGGCTAGCAGGGAATATAAAATTATGAGTTGCTCAAAGATGAATCTCATCCCACTCCCCTAATAAACACACGTATACACATGCCCACTTGGCCTGAGACAGCAAGTGGTCTCCTGAGCTTTCTTAACTTTATGAGAAATAAAATTTAACAAGCAAGGCTTACTGGTTTGATATTTGTAAACTATAAAATAAACATGACAATGAAATTATATGTATATGTATACACACACACACATATTTTAAAGTTACAAAGTTGGCCCATTTTAAATTGCTACATTGAGTATAGAATTATTTTAAAACGGGGGTGCCTGGGTGGCTCAGTCAGTTGAGAATTTGACTTCAGCCCAGGTCATGATCTCATGTCATGAGTTCGAGCCCCGTGTCGGGCTCAGTGCTGATAGCTCAGAGCCTGGAACCTGCTTTGGATTCTGTGTCTCCCTCTCTCTCTCTCTCTCTCTCTCTGCCACTCCCCGGTTTGCACTCATTCTCACTCTGTCTCTCAAAAAACAATAAATAAAGATTAAAAAAAAAGAATTATTTTAAAACATTGAGTTAGATATGTCACTACCATGACTAAGAGCACGTACAGGTCATAAAGGCCATTTTATTTTCTTCCTTAATATATCTTCATTGGCATAACATTATACATTATTTTGTGACTCTGTTTGGTTTTTTAAAGTAAAGCTTATGCTAATTTTCCAACTAAATCTTAACGTGTCAATTAAAAAGAAATAAAATGATTGAAAATTTAAATATACTATCTGAAATTAGCACCTTTAATAAGGAAGCATTATTCTTCTGTATATACTCTACACCCATCAAAATGCATGGTGATATGAAGAGTTTGTTAAATACTTATTCCAAAGAGAATGACTGGAAAAACACCTGATGTTTAGCATACCCTGGTTTAGCTCCCCCTGGAATTATCCAATAAAATAACCATAAACATATAAAGAAAAAGACTAAGGGTAAAGTAATATATAAAATTTAGGCATCTTAAGGGAGTGGGAATGGTTGACTACCAAGAGGATGCACAGGGGAAATTTTAGAGTGAAGAAAAGAAAATGCTCTGTATGGTCCTGGGGTGATGGTTACATCACTCAATTTGTCAAAATCCATAGAACTGAGCATAACAAAGAATGAAGTTTAATGGCTAAAAATTTTTAAAAGAAACTAAAAAAAGTGTGCAAACTAAAAAAGAAACTATTCATAAACACTGTGTTCTAGCTGGCAAATTTCTTTCTTATGAAGGCACGGACTAATGATCCTGAAACTGCTTTATAAGTATAGTGGGGTTAAACAAAGAAAATGGATGTTGGGTGGTGGGGGGGGACACGTCTTTCATTGTTCGTGAGTGAAATTACAGATAAACAAGAAAGTCTAGAATGAACCCTGCACTTCTTGATTAGAGTTGGAGACATCAGTGTATGCTCATGTTTAGATTAATATAGATACTGCTGGATAAATATAGAAACAAAGATACACAGGTGGCTATGCTATAAGTATATATATTACATAGCATTGTCCTCTGAGAGGGCCTAGAAGCGATGACACCCCAATAGCAATGGGCACACCACACACCTAGATCCTGGTTTCTAAATATTGTTCTCCGATAAAAGCAACGGGCTCCTTGGAGAAATAACTGTTTCTAGGACAGTTCAAGGAGAATGCAAGATGAGTCTGGAGTATCTTTAAGTACCAGAAAGTAAGGAAGTGCTCAAAAAGCAAGAGGTTGGTGGCATGTCAAAGAGACATGGGAACCAACCTGAAAGAGCTCTCGATGTCTAGAGCTGGAACAATTTGAACCACAAAATAGTGTAGTATAAATTGTAATCCAAGGTATGTACATGAAACCATACTTACAAAAATAAATAACCGAATAAAGGAATAATTGGGGACAAGAGACAAATGTTTATTACAGAAAAATTCAAATAGCATATGGAGATACTCCTCACTACAGGAGGAGAAGCTTAATTCTTCTACCCCACAGAATGTGCTAGATTTTGTGAACAACTTCCAAAGACTAGAGTAGGAAATGGGAAGAATGGTAGATTCTTGCCAGGTGAAGAAACCTGGCAAATGTTACCTTAACCAAGTGATGAAGGTCAATATCACCCGCGATATTATACGGATATTTTGAAACTCCTCATATGATGAGATGTATGTATGTCCACTGCATATTTTCAAAACATCTATAGTCCAGTGTGATGGTCAGTTTTATGTGTCCACTTGGTAAGCAGGGGCACAATTATTCAATCAAACACTAATATAGGTGTTTCTGTGAAGGTATTTTATAAATGTGATTGGCCTCTACAATCAGTTGACTTTAAGCAAGGAAGACTATTCTCAATAATCCGAGGTGGGCCAGATCTGATTCAATCAATTAAATGGCTTTAAGACAAGAAGTGAGGTTTCCCTGCGGAAGAAGACTTTTTGGAATGCAGCAGCAATTCCAGCCTGAGACTTTCCAGCCTTTCCTTTCTGTTGGTTTGCATAACAGATTTTTGACTTATCTAGCCAGCCCCCATAAACACTAAGCCAATTCCTCTATCTATCTATCTATCTATCATCTATCTATCTATATCTATCCACCCATAGATCCATCCATTCTAGTTCTGTTTCTCTGGTGGATACAAATCCAGATTGGGGGACATTCTACAGGTTACATGGCCAGTCCTCCTCAAGACGTTCAAAGTCATTAAAAACAAACAAACAAACAAACAAACAACAACAACAAAAACAAGGGAGTCAGAAACTGTCAAAGCTGTTTCCGTGCCTGTTTTTATATATGTTATAATATATATAAACACATATATACAAACAGGCACAGAAATAACTGCCAGTTACTTGGAAGAAGTTGACAATAATTACTAGGCAAATTAAATTGGGTTGATACAAAATCTTCCCAGGTTTCAGGTCATTTCAAGCTTTGGTTTTATATCATAAAAGATGCCATCTATCTAACAAAAATGAACGATGACTTTATGCTTCCCCCTTGTCCCATAGCTATTCTTTAACTGTAAACCCAAGGTATGAACCAAACATAAGCCTGGGCCTCTCAGGTGATGCTCTGTGGGTCAGTTTCCCCAACCCAACCCAGGCAGATAATGAAAAATCCCAGAAAACAAGTGGGCAGAAAATGGAAGAGAGGACTGCATGACACAGAGCTTTCTAGAAGGTATGGTCTCTAGCATTCCTTAGTGAAAGACAGGAGATGAGAGTGATATAGGATGGTTGTTTTTTCAAAAAAAAATTTTAATGTTATTTATTTTTGAGAGAGAGAGAGAGAGAGAGAGCACATGCAGTGGAGGGGCAGAGAGAGATCGGGAGACACAGAATCCAAAGCAGGCTCCAGGCTCTGAGCTGTCAACACAGAGCCTGGCACAGGGCTCACACTCATGAGCCATGAGATCATGACCTGAGCCGAAGTCGGACACTTAACCAACTGAGCCACCCAGGCACCCTGATACTGGATGCTTCTTGATAGCAATGCAATCACGAAAATACTGCCCTGTATTATATTGCTTCTGAGAACTTGTGTATAGTCCAAGTCTAACAAAACCTGTGATTTGGCCAAGGAATTGAATACATTAGTATCTACCCTTAGGCCATAGACTTGTTAAGTCGTGAAATATTTACTGAGCAATTATTTATGTGAGACAATATTTAAGGGACCAAGGATACAGAAATATAAAAGACATATAGGTCCTTTCTGTCACAGAACTAATATTCCATGTAGGAAGAGTAGAAAATAAGCAAATAGAAAAATAAATAAGAACAAAAATCATCTATTGATGAGATCTATGCAAAAGATGAAAATAAGATGATGTGAAGATCATTTGTATTGGGAAACTATTTTAGAAAGACCTCTCTAAGACAAAATTTGAGATTGAATATGAAAAGAAAGAAAAAAATTGTCATGCAACGTTCTGTGAGTAGGGGATGAATAACAGAGAAAAGAGTTTACAAACACAAGAATTACCTTAAGGTGTGCCCTTCATGAGAGTACATGAGTGGAGAGGTTTGAGCATGTAGGGTTTGGGGTATCTTTTAGAGGTAGGATCAAAAGAAGTTGCTAATAGACGAAAGTGAAGCTGAAGGAAAGAGAGAAATTAGGACGGCTCTGAATTAAGGGCCTCAATGAAGGATTGGATAGTGTGACTCAATAGTAAGATAGAAAAAACCAGATGAGGATCAGCAAGGAAGAAATATTAATAGTTTTACTTTGTTTATGTTAGATTTGCTTTGCCTATTAGATAACCAGAGAGAGAGAGATACTGGATAGACGTTGAGACAAGTGAGTCTAGTATCCCAAGGAGAATGTATATGAATGAGTATTCAAATATAGACTTTAGGGCCATTAGCATATGAATATGGAAAGAAATAGAATGAGGTCAAGACAGGGCCTTGAAACATTTCAATATTTAAAAATTGGAAGTTAAAAAAAAAGGCAGCAAAGCATACTGTGAAAGAGTAGCCAGTGAGGTAGGTAAGAATCAGTGGGAGAAAGAGTTTCAAGGAGTGGACAGTCAACTGAATTGAGCTGAGATCTGAAAGAAGGATTTCAACAACCATACCAGTGGTTGGAAAAGGACATCAGGAAATGTCATCATTTTATCTTTTGGTAACCACTAAATATAGACAATCCTGACTTACTCAAGGATAAGAAGGGTCACAAAGAGAAAAAGAAAGAGAGAAACAATCATAAGGCAAGGAATGAGTTTTCTCATTCCTTGGGTTGGGCAACAGCAATCCAGAACCTGTGACAAATGCTACCAGATAAAGGAAAAGATTGATGAGAATCACATGAATGAAATACTGTGCAGATTATGTACCAAAGAATTCAAAATAAACTTTAGAAAACTATTCAGAGCACTCAGAAAAGTGTCAAAGCAATGTCCACTATAAAGTAGGGACACGGGACACATTCCATAAGAACAGACCATCCTGAAATAAATAAACATGACAATAGAGATTTAAAAATGGAAGTTTTAAAAATGGGAAAAATTAAAAGATTTTACACTTAGATTTATGTTGAAAGCACTAAAGAACAGAACTGATACTGCAGAAAGTTGATGTTGATGTGAAACAAAAACTTAATCTGATCTTTCAGAAGGCTGCAAAAAATGACAAGGAGTCAAAATACTCAAAATAATCAGGAAAGGAGTAGATGTGGAAGACAGAGATGGGTAGACAACATACCCATAAGCATTAATCCTGAAGAAGAGCTGTGAACAAATGGGGGAAAACCCCATCCAATTCAGTAATATTTTCCTGAGCTGAAGAAAAACATGTGTGTGAGGTAAAAACTGAAACCTTCCACACCCACACTGCTGTTGTCTACATTAACATGGCTTTATCCCCAGAAACTTGTTCAGGAACATAAAAGGGACAAATAACTTTATTGATTAGTCCAGAAATGTGCAGGAAGACCAATCAACTCTTCAGTAGGAAGTTTTGAAGGAAAGTTTACATCCCAAGACACATTTTTGCCCCCAGAATTTATTAGACCATTTGGGGAATCTTGAGGGCTCGTGTTTTAATAAGATGTGCTACTAATATTTAGGCATATTGTGGTCCTATATCCACCTCCCCCCACCAAGACAGTGTGAACCTCTTCTCTCAAAAGTCTCTCCTTGCTGTGTCTACCAATCCTATACTATTATATCATGATGCTTATCCTGTCCTAATCAAGTGTTCTCTCCTCCCCCCTATTGAAAAAACTACCTTAAGCCAGACTTCAAAGTCTCATAAAGTATCCTAACTTTTCCCTCTCCCCTCCAGAGATGCTATGAACAGAATAGAGGTAGTGTGTACCTTATCAAGGTAAACAATAGACTCGGCTTTGCCTTATTAACAGGTTGATCTGGTGATATTTTAGGGAGGCAGCATTCAATCGCTAATTGAAAAACTTCATTCTATGCCGGGGAAAAAGTCAATGAAAATACATCCCCACCTGGTCATAGAATAACAAATATTGAACTGCATTGGTTAAAATATTTTATAAGTATCTGAGCAGACAAATATAATTTATCATCAGAGAAAGAAAATTCAGTTTGGTCTTAGGTTGTCTAATGCAAAACGAATGTTAACAATTAATACTGAAGGGATAAAAAAAATCTGTGACCCAAGAATATTTCAATAATCAACCTGTCAGTCAGATAACAGAAAGATAATTTCAGGTTTTGTTAAGGCTATGAAAATATGTTATCTGTCCACATTCTTGAAAAGTTATTTAGTGATCTATCTCAATAAAATGAGAGATGAAGCACAAAAGTGCTAAAAAGATTTTCACTAAAATCAGTTAGAGAAAAGTTGATAATATTTTGTTATAGAAACAATTCAAGTTTCAAAAATTGTTCTTGAAAGAAGATATACTGAATGCAGATTTAACAATGCAATAATAGTTTAATGTAACAACAGTAATCTAAGTCAAAAACACTAAATTAAATTAACAAAGGTTGAGAATTGGGAACTGCATAGGGAAAGAGTAAAAATGTGAAAATTGAAATAGCTTATATGGATGAGACCTAAAATAAACTTTCCCTCTTGGGACTGGCGTGTAAACAAATACATGTTTTAAAGCTTCTGTAAAAACAAACATAATTAGAACCAAAAGCAAAAAAATTACTTCCCCAAATTATTATGACTAGAGCACAAAGTGGGGTGATAGAGGCGAACAACGTTAGAAAAGGGTTTGTTAAATGACAAGCAGAAGCCATCTCACGTAGGGTCACACAAGCCATATTAATGTGCCTGGACCCTAGGGATGCGATCTTTGTTTAAGGGAGCTTGGGGCAAGAATAAAGGCAGTGTGACTAGTTAGAAAAGCATCGAAGTAATCCAGCTGAAAAGTTACAGTGGCCTGGACTAGGACATTGACAATGGTGACAGAAAGGAATTGAGAGTTTTGTTAAGATATCAGAAGATTGAAGTAGGTATGCTTACTAATTAATTGGACCAAGGCTGAGTGAGATAGACGGGGAATCATATGTTATCAGCAGATGATGCAGCCATTCACTGAGACTGGGGCTTGGTAGGGACTACAGAATGAAATCTGGGCTGGAGATACAGACATGGGAGTCACCCACATACACATTCATTGGTTCTATGAATATTAGACACACATTTCTTTTAGATATCCTGCTAGGCTCTGAAAATATCATGATGAGTAAGACAGACCCAATTTGTGACCTCGTAGAAATCACAGTTTAGCTCAGTGCTTAAAGGAAATCTGAATATGATGACTGCTTTTCTCAGAATTGTCTGGAGGGCTAGATACTAAATTTGGCCCCAATTTACATTGACTGGATCAGATTTTACAGTTGATTCTTAAGCATGCTAACATTTGAACTCTACTGGTTCAAATTACTGAAACCATTTCACTCTGGAGATCACCCAAGGGAGGTGAACAGAGTGAAAAGTGTTGAGGGTCTCGCACAGCATCAGCATTTACCAGAAGTCCAGAGGAGGAAGAGTTCGTAAAGGAGACTGAGCATCGTGGCCAGAAATTTAAGAGGAAAACCAGCGTTTGTGTTGTGTTGGAAGCCTAAAAAAGGGAATCTTTAGTATAGGAAAGGTTGCTTTAACATTTAAAATGCTACCTAGGGGTCAGTAAGATAAGACCTGAAAATTATTCATTGAATTTATTGACTCTAGTGTGAGCAGGTTTAGCAATTTCAGACTGGTAGGTGAGGAAGTGAATACTCCAAGACCAGCAGTATGTCCCTGAAATCTGTGAGGAAGATGGTTAAAGAAAGGGATCAGTAGACAGAATTTGAGGGAGGCCTTTTTAAAGAGAGCAGTGAGAGGAAAAAGAAACAAGATAAAGGAGAGGAGAGAATTTTAAAAACATCGCTGAGAAAGTCTTGTGGGATAAAAAGCGGAACACAGGCTCTAACATAGATCTAATGAGACAGGGTAAGATCTGATGAAACAGGTACAAGGACGGCAAGAGTGAATGTGGATACAGGTGGTTCTGTGTAGGCTAGTGAGCTGGGCGAGCGCAGGTATGCCACGTTTTGTTCATTTCTTTACAAATAGCACACAGCTAATCCTTAATCAATGCTTATGAAATGAATGGATGATTAAGGTAGAGGAAGGCATCAGCAGCTCACATTCAATTTCTCTGGGAAATATTAGGTAACATTTACTCCAAGTAAAAGCGAGGTGTGGGGGGGGGTCACACACTGACCACAGTGAAGAAGCATTGACCAAAAGGGTAACAAAGAGAGAAACAAGGATAGCAGCGAGTTGTTGAAGACCAGTTGACAGCAGAGACCCTGGAGTCATAGTAGCGTCTATTTGACCTAGGTTGATTTTCTCCATCAGTACCCATGGGGAGATAAACGAGACAGATAACTAGGTTTGTCCATTCCTTCCAAGGATGACTTTACTGTTAAGACAGGTTTCGTTATCCTCTGTTGCCTCAGGAATGTCTCTATTAAACTCGGGATGTGACTTCAAATTTAGGATGAATAGTCTACTCGGTGATACAACTCACCAAGATGTGTTCCACTTCGTGGTCATTTTGGTCATAACTTGCTTGTTCCATCTGACCTTTCTTCCTGGCAATGACTTAACACTGGGCGACATAAGCACAGTTCTGGTAGACCCTTCCCCTGAGGCACCACCATTTGTCCCCAAACACCTTCTCCAGTGGGACATACCCCATCTGAACACCTTCGGCCAGAATCCCAAGAGTCTTCCCAATTTCACCTCTTGCCATCAACTGACTTCTTACGCAAGTAAATGACGTTCAAGGCAAGTGAATGCTAGATTAGCAGCACTGTGTGGTTTCTTTTTGTTAGTTGAAACTGCCTAATCCTCATTGCATTCTATTTCCACTATTTATCTAGAAACAGGCATCAGATCTGCAAGGCCAACCTGCAGCTTATGTGGTATCTTTGTGCAAATTAGAGAGGATGCCCCTTCTGTGCAGGTGAGTTAGGGAAAACATAACCCCTCTTGGGCAATGCAGCACCAGGAGAAGTTTAATAGAGCAGATGGCACCTTTGTGTTGAGTAAGAGGTGTCCTGTCTCTTAGGAAGGAGTAGCTGCACGTTAGGGCACCTACATTCAGTTATTGGAGTGGAAGGGGATGTCGGTCCCACTGATTGCTTTGGCTGGGGCCTTTGTGCAGAGTGGAGGCCCTAAGGATTCATGAACTGATTTGCATAAAGTTTTATTTTATGTTATTTTTTAAAGTTTATTTATTTATTTTGAGAGAGAGAGAAAGAGAGATTACAGGAGGGCCGGCGGGGGGGGGGGGGGGGGTGGGGAGAGAGAGAGAGAGAGAGAGAGAGAGAGAGAGAGAGAGAGAGAGAATGCCAAGCAGACTCCACACTCGCAGTGCAGAGTGCCCCCCGCCCCCGCCCTTGGGGCTCAAACTCATGAACCATGAGATCATGACCGGAGCTGAAATCAAGAGTCAGCCGCTCAACTGACTGAGCCACCCAAGTGCCCTTGTATAAAATTCTATACACACCCAAGTGTAAAGAGGTAAAAATGACAATGCAGCCACTGAAGAGGTCACTTTAATGTACTGAGTTCAGGTCCCTACTTGAATACCAAGGTGAGGGCTATTTTGCTTTCCCTTCTATACTCTTTTTTTGAAGAAAGACAATGACAACATGGCAGTTTTGTAGTCTTAGTGCCATGCATCACTTCTGTTTTATTGTTGTTTAAGTTGCCGCACTGAATGTTTTTGTTTATCAACGTGAAAGGAAAGGGAAAAGCCAAAATATTGCACAACTACAACAGCCCATTGTTCTGAGTAATAAAACTGCCAGAGAAGGTAAATTGTGCGTCAGTGCATGAATTTATTTAAAGAAGATAAAAGACTTTGTTTCCTTAAACTCTCTGATAGAGACACTAAATCAAACCCCAAATCTGAAGCAGCAGATATTAGATGTCAGATGCATGGGTCACTCGTTCGTCTCCCCCTTTCCTTGATAGAACTGGGCTCAGGACAAGGGAAAAGGCGTCAGCCGTATTTAAGATGCAAAGAGCAAGTGACAGTCTTCCTGGCGTTTCCGGCAGTGCCTGAAGTAGGGGCCCCTGAAGGGTTGATGTAGAGCTGGCTGGAGGAACTTGATGGTGGGAGGGGGGCAATGGATAAGGTAAAATTTAATATGACTTTCTTCTCATCAGTCTCTTGTTGCTCCCTCCACATGCAGACCCAAAGCGCCTTTGGAACATTTGGAAAACATCATGAAAAGTGAGTCTACTTCTCTTCAACTTTGCTATTTTTTAAATTGTCGCCATAAAGATTCAATGAATATTGCAATGAGCCTTTCAGTTCCGATGTTTTTCACTGATTCCAGGTTAATGAAGTGAAACCCTTAGAGGCCCAAAATGATGGGCTTCTTTCGGGATTGTCCTGAAATCCAAATGTTCGTAGGTCCCCAACTGTATGGATTTCTTGCTTACGTCGTGGCTCCCCGCTAGATGGGGAGAAACAATTTAGGCCAAAATCAAGCATTCTTTCTGCAGGGTGGTATCAATTCAACTTCAATCGTCTGAAAAATTACTCAATTAAAGTCTATTTTCTGAACACAAGTGATTGCCCATCCTGGAATAGCTCTTCTACTTTGCGGCCTTTTCTGCATGGGAGCTGATAAGGAGCTGCCTGGGCTGGCAAACGTGTGTGCAAACATACACACTAAAGTAAAGCTCCTGGTGTGAATGCGTCTGTACTCACAAACTTTGTGTTGATATTTGATAATCCTTGGGTGCTTGAGGGTTTTTGTTGTTGTTGCTAATTACAGTGTTCGTGCATTCACTACGCGTTTAAGTCACACACAAAATGGCAAACATCCGAAATGACTTGTTTACAAAATAACATTTTTAAAGCCAGAATTGGGAGAGGAGTTAGTGCATTTCAGTCTTCACTAAAAACTTAATAAATGCCTGCTATGTTAAGCAGCGATCCCATAATGAGTCAGATACATTCTTGCATGCAATCTAGTAGGAGGGCTGTGAAAAGATGCACATAATTACAATATAAAGCAGGTGAGATGAGTCGTTCTGGAGTACAAAGACAAGAGGGTTCAAGGAAGGATGGCTTACATCCTTTTGCAACCATAAAAAGTTTTTTCTGAAACTTTGAAATGTAAGATTAGCTTGAAAGAAGGGTAAGATTTTGACAGGCAAAAATATTCCACACATGACAAATAACATAAGCAAAAGCATAGAGAGGAAAGGACTGCAGGGCAAGTGGTTTATTATGACTGGAGAATGGGGTGCATATAGAAGAACATTAGGGATGCAGATCAGAATGCACGTGAACCTGGGAGCAGTGTAGACTAAATTGAAATGAAAAAAAAGCAGTGAGCGGGAGGAAGGGTTGATAGACAGGGAATAACTGGTTCATGAAGTCAACGAGGATAGCAGTCCAAGAGAGAGGTAAGGAGGAACTGTGTTTCAGTGGTAACAGCTAGAAAAGGAAGGAAACGGTGAATGTGAAGAACTTTCTAAAGAACTGCTCACTGAATGCTGGTAACACATTAGATGTGGTGAAAAGAACCAAGGAGGACTTGAGATGGAACCTGGGGCCAAGGAATGTTGCCAAACAAGAAAGACGGGAAAGTCAAGAGAAGGAACTGGCTGTGGAGAAAAATAATCTTTTCATCTGGAGACTGGGTTCATTGGAATTCTTGGTGGGATGGCCAGGTGCAGAGGAGCTCTTTCTGTCAAACAAATCCTTGTATCAAAGCTGCCATACTGCCGCTATGGCTTTAAAATTGCGTATTTATGCTTAATGATGGAAGTTTAGATGGGAAAATGTAGGGCATTACTAAAGGAGAGAGAAAGGCAAGGGAAAAGTGAAGTCAAAGGGAATAGAGGTAATGAAACTGTTAAGTCAGAGAACTTGGGGAGCAAGAGGACATTTTTTGGTACTTAAGGGACCACCCTGAGGAGAATTTGTAGTGCAGTTGGGAGTGGGGTTCAGAAGGAAAAGTCCTGAGTGAAAACATAATGAAAGAGAGAGACAGAGGTCTCCATCTGGCATACAGCTTCTTTTATGACTCAATCCATGATGTGTCGTTAAGGTGACCAGAATTGTGTTCCCATGACCAACCATCCCGGTTTGGCCAGGACTGTCTTATTTTAGCACTGAAAGTCTGCATCCCAGGAAACTCAGTTCTGGGATGGTTGGTCACCCTGTTACTTTTGTGCGACATTTGGCACTTGGTAGGTTTTAGTATTTATTGAATGAATGAAAAAAAATGCATATGGCAGCTCAACACCTCTGATACTTGGTTCCTTAATTTTGTAAAATGAAGTTAGTAATATCTGTAGTAGCCAGCACGTGAGATTGTTAGGACAACTAAAGGAAGTAACACACATGAAAACATTAGGGAAAAAACCCAACGAAACATTATATAAATGTATACAGATGTAGGGTTATTTCCATGAATTTTGGCATATTCTTGGATTTATGCAAAAAGTGTAGTATTATTTGTTGAAATGTTCATTAATGTCAGACCTTTTTTGCCTCTTGTCAACTAACCACTCATTGCCAGTGATCTGATATTGGCACTGAAATAAGTAATTAATTTTGTTTATATGGCACCCAATACCCAAGAGCCTCTAGGCATCTAGCCAAATCCTTTTTTAAATATAGTCATTAAATGGAGGAAAAGAGCCAAGCAAATTCTTAAACCAGCAAGTGAAAAAAAAAAAAAGAGCAATTGGCAAATGGGGGGGGGGTGAGGAACTAAAAACAAGCGTCAATTTGGAGAATTTCATTTACTCCCTAGGGACAAACACTTCACCCCACACTTAACAGGAAATTGATTGTATCAAGTCAGCCACCATTCTCTTGACCTCTGGATACCAGTCCCGGGAGCATGGAGTTTTAACAAAAATGTCCAACTTCTTAACTATTAAAAATACAATTAGGGCTTTTTCACTTATCATCAAATTCTTGTGCTAAAGCTGGAAGAGACCTTGGAGATCGTCTCATCCCACCTTCTTATTTAATATGGGCTTTTTGGAGGAAGAGGTCTGGGTAAGGTTTTATTAACACACAGAAAGCGTAATGAAATTTTATGAACATAGCTTGGCTAAGTGAAGGGAACAACTCTCCCATGAATGAGGAACTCTCTGCAGTTTTCTGCTGGGCTTATTTCAGAGTATAGATCCATCCAGGGATGGGTCAGGGTCTGCGACCTGTTTTCCATCCCCATTCCAATTCTCCCCTCTTTACTAGACAGAACTACAGTTTCATGGCTCTGGGCGTTTCAACTCAGTTTTATCTCCCAAAGGCTGCCCTGCAAAGAAGACTTTTGTTTTATTATCTGCTTTACTCTTCTTGTCTTTTCTCAACTCCCATTGCTTCTTCTCCCCTTTTTCTATTAATAGCTGTATATATTTCTAGAAATGGTAGATGTGATCTGATTCTGAAGAATGTTCAAGGGCTTAACTTTTTTTTCTCTAAGAAATTCAGCACACTTGCAACTTTTCCTGCATTATCCTACTGATACCGCCTTTGACGATTTCCCTGGGAGACACCCTATGTGTGGAGCGTCCCCTGCGTCTCCAGCTCTATTTCCACCACAACAAAAGAGTTTCTGAGATGAGGACTTGTCCACAAATAAGTTATTGGATAATTTGCGGCGTGATTATTCATTTTAATACTCAAAATTCTCTAGTGCCAGTGTGCTATCCTAACAAATTTCAATAAATTATACACCCAAATTTGACCTAGAAAAGCAAACTGTGAGATGTTTCTTCTTTGTAAACCCTGTTATATAACGTCTGACTCTTTAATAGTACTGATCAAATGATCGCTCTAATATATCAATGTATGATATTATGTGCAAGGACATCTTGTGTACTACAGTATTTATTTCATGCAGATATAAGTTGTCGCATAACTAGTGTGTGTGAAACCGTGACCTAAAGACCCCTGTCCTCACTTTCCCTGGTAAATTCTTTTTATTTTATTCTTTTAATTTTTAACATTTATTCATTTTTGAAAGAGAGAGATACAGCACTACTGCAGGCAGGGCAGAGAGAGAGAGGGAGACACAGAATCTGAAGCAGGCTCCAGGCTCCAAGCTGTCAGCACAGAGCCTGATGCGGGGCTCGAACCCATGAACCGCGAGCTCTTGCCCCTGAGATGAAGTCCGATGCTTTGCCGACTGAGCCAGTCAGGCGCCCCACTCTGGTAAATTGTTAAATCCTTAATTTGTACAGTCTGTGGCTAAAAACAGTTTAAAATGTTACCAGTTTTAAAACATTTCCGCACAAAGATGGAAAACATGAGGGTAACTATATGGGATCGTATATCCAACTCTGAAAATTGAAGCACTTGGTATCTTTGTCTAAGAACGAAGCCGCAAAGAGTTTCCACTCGGCCCGTCCTCCCCCCGCCCCCATGAAGGTACAAGGGGCCCCAATGTAGCATCAACGTAAGACCTATATTCCCTTCTGACTCTGTTACTAGCAATTCCACTGCAAGCAGGTGATTAACCCTGCTAAGCCTCGGCTTTCTTATCTGTAAAATAGAAAGATACGTTTTAGAGATACTGTGAATAAATTATAAAGCAATAGACAAATGCTGTGTGTTATTCTTTAGCTTTTTTTTTTTTAAACTTCCCATAATGCTTTTCTAGGTGCCCACTAAACATTTTTAAATAAATGGCGACATGAAATTTCTACAGCAGGTCAAATACAATTATTTTTTATAATTAGTTGCTTTTGGAGAACTAATATGTTTCCATTAAAATTTATTTCTTAGAAGAGTACTAGAAATTCAATTATATGGACATGGTTTTTACCCTTGGATATCTGGGATAAAACATTCCAGATAAATCTCACAAGCTAGGGACAAGACTGCATTGTAATATTGGCTATAGATTTCTGAAACAGGATGGTATTTCATTCTCAAAACCACTTTTACAGTCTAGTCACCTATTTTTTTTTTCCTTTTACAAAGAAAAATTTGGTCACAGTCCAGCTGCGTTGTTCCTGTGCTATCCTCTCAGCCAAATTTCGGCCCGTAGGGTTTGAATATTTTCCTCTTTCCGATAAACAAAACTAAATAAACGCACCGTTATTTGTAATTTTTTTCCTGCAGACCTTACAATTTATTGTGCTCTTTTTTGTTTCTTTGGCAAAATAGTGACCGTGCAGGCACTGTCTGGATGCATTTGAGGAGAGTTCTATTTTTAAGCTTCTTAGAGAAATTACTTCTGTTATTTGGGAATCATCTTAAGGGATTTATCACAACAATTTTATTATGCAGAGTTAAATATACACTGGGACGAATTCATGCTTGATAAAATATAGTAACAAAATAGATCTAGATATTTCCCTCAATATATATGTGTGTGTGTGTGTGTGTGTGTGTGTGTACATATATACATTCCCCCAGAGTCTGACTTCTTGCCACTTTCTTTCTCCAACCTTCCGCCACCACCCTTGAAGGTATTAATTTTTTACAAATAAATTAACTATATATAGGCAAGTTCTCCCTGTTTTAATCCTCGTCCCTGGGCCAAAACTCTTTTAAAATAGAAATTGCCTTAGGATCTTTGGCTTTTAGTTCATATCAAAGACTTTTTTCTAAACCAATATCAATAATCATGCTGAGTGAACTGCACGGCACGCAGAGTGCAGAGCCTACAGAAAAAGAGAGGAATTAGTTGATATTGTCTGACTTTGACTCCTGACTAGACGTCAGGAACCAGTACCAGGCCAGATCCAAATGGCACATGACGGACAACATTCTTACATTTGGTCACAACCTTCTGCCAGTCTTCTCTCTTTCTTCTCTTTCTCCTTTTTCTCCTTCTTCTTCTACATTTTTTTTCTTTTCTTTTTTTTTTTTTTTTTTTTGGTAATCACTATTGAATGTTGTGGCAGATGGCATATCTCTCAGTGAAATCAAAGGCATATGGCAAGCCGTTTTCAATAGTGCTGTGCCATCTAGGTTGCAGTATTTATATTTCAAAAAATAATAATTTAGCCTGTGATACCAAGCTTTGAATGTACTCCCCAGGAGCACCTAATTCCCAGACACCATGCATTTTGAAGTTTCTAGATTATACAGAAATCCTCTCTTGAGGGTAGCGAGCACATAGTGAAGTTTAGAAATGTAGCAACTGACTCGTGGGTGGATCAGACCATTCTAAGAAAAAAGACCCAAAAGGAACTTAAAAAAAAAAAAAATCATCGTAGTAAGGTCAATAGCCTGAGAGAGAATATGAACTTTTCAAAACAGTGTTACCTATTTGAAGTTAACAAAGCACTCATTTGAAAGGCAAAGGTCTGTTTGTTTGTCCATTAAATTTTATATAAGGATCAGAAGCTAGGGGTTGAAAAATTCCTTAAGTTATTTGTATGTTCACTTCATGAATTCTACATAAATAATTCATTGCAGAGTATTAGCGGTTAAATAAAACTAGAACGACAACAATCAAAGTTCTAAGAACAGAGTGTCTGCTCAGTACTTTTTTTTTCCTCATAAACTAATAAACTTAGGTCTTCCCAGAAGACTGGAATCAGACTTAATGTTAACGCACACCACCAAGTCTCTCTGGAGTCCACGTTTTTGCATGCGGAAAATAGCACCGCGCGACAGGGCCAGCTGCTGTGATGGCAACCCTGTAGTTGTCAGGGCTGAACTCCCAGGGGAGTAAAAGAGGTGGGGTATTGAGGAGAAACAGCACCAGAGCTCAGAGACGCTCCATTTTTATGAGTATCTTAATACTTCAAATCTGGGCAGTGCATGTGTCCGAATTCAGTGTTGATATTTGCTCTTTAATTAAGGCAAAGAATGTTGCAACTTTCTTCACTCTGCAGATACATGTTTTTTTCTTTCTTTTCGTGCAGTCATGTGCTAACATTCTTCCTGCTCTTGTAGAGCAGATCTCTGAACTCAAGCTGTTACATCATGACCAGTTCCCAGGAGACAGACTGATAATAATCTCTTTTTCCTCCGCCTCAACTGTGACAAGCCCACCAGAAACGACTAAATGTTATAAACGTTATCCCTTCTTTTCCTTCTGAGATCTCGCCTCTTTTATGAAGTGCTATGCATTTATTTCCTATCAGATTTATTATGTTTATCATTATGCATCACAACTGTGATTCTAAAGCTCAGAAAAGGCAGCTTGATGGAAGTTATATGTAAAGCATCACCTCCCCTGGTACTGTGGTGTTGTAACCCCTAATTCTTCCCAAGTGCTGTTTGCTGTACCATTGAGATAGTCTAAGGGATTTGCAAAAACAAAAACAAACAAAAAAACCAAGGCAAACTAAAACAACAACAACAACAACAAAAATCCCACCTTTATTTAGGATGAAATGTTTTTTAGACTGAAATTTCTTGACTGCTGGATAAGGCCCAGGAGTCATCTTATACAACACAATGTCTATGATGTCTTGTCGGTCTTCTCTGCCTATCGTGTGGCAGGTAGAGAATTCAAGTCTTCCTTTTTATCGAGTAGATTCCTCACATTGACATTCTGTCTCGTTATGATAAATCCTGATGTCCACGGTTGGAGCATGTAGTTGTACATTTTAATAACGAAATTTAAAAAATGGCTATTTGGAAACTATTAATATTCTTGCAGCATCATGGTTAAGGGCACATAATCTGATGCTGATTGCCTGGGTTAAATCATGGGTCCTCCAAGCATCAGCTTTGAGACTTTAGGCAAGTTACTTGACTTCTTGGTGCCTCAGTTTCAATCACTTGGGATATAATGGGAATAATAGCAGTACTTTCCTCACGGAGTTAGTAGAAATGTTAAACTAATGCATGAAAGTAATTAGAACAGCGCCTGACACACAGTAAACAGCAAATAAATGGTAGCTGTTAACTTTTTAAATGCAGCACAGAATACAGAAACATGTGATTCAATGCTTATGGATCATTATTGTATCACATGTGTTTGGATGCCTTTGGTTTTAATCTGTCCTTGGGCAGATCACTTAGCCTTTCTCAACCTTACTTTTCTCATCTGTCCAATGGGGGGTAATAAGTGTCACTTTAGAGGCATTGTGAATATAAGAAACAAAGTAGGTAAAACTGATAGTCTAGTCTCTGGCACAGAGCAAACACACAATAAATGCGTTGGCTGTTGTTGTTACTTCTATTTGCTAAGCTCAGTTCTCCCTAACGCACAGGGGACTGCTTTTGGAAATAAAATGCGGCTGAAAACATCCTTTCTGTAATTCTACTGAAAGCAAACTTAAGAGGGACATAGTTAGAAAAATTCAGAAATACAGAGCAACTGCTTATGCTAATGGTGTACCTCTTTCCCTATCTGTCCTGGCTAAGAGAGAGGAAGTGCGGGCCAAATTCCTCAGCTCAAAAAGCAGACGGGTGCCAAGGGAGCCATCATCCCTGATGTGGGCTAAGAGTGGTTAATGTTGATTCACATATGGTTTTCTTTTTACTAAATGAGATTATTTCACCGAAACTGCTGCGTTCTCAAGGTCAATGAGAACTTTGATCTTCTGCAGGTGTGCCTGTTCTAGGGCGGTAGGATTCAGACGGTTTAAAGCAGTTGAATTTCAAGGCTCCACGTGGAAGAAGAGAATCAATGAATGAAAAGCTAGCTGGTAATCTTAAAATTAAAGACATTTAAAAGTACCGAGATGCATGTTTTGTTAACATCATTCGGGAAACTTTGGTCTAAAAATGAAACGAAGATAAATATAGTGTATCCGTTATATATCAGCTAACATCGCTATGCATCGTATAGCATGGGGCCGTTTTTTCCTGTTTTGTGTTACATTTTACAAGTACATTGACATTTAATTTCCAAGTACTTACTGATGGGAAAAGTATATGTTTTGTGCATTTTCCCTGAGGGAGCTCTGTTTCTATTCTATTTTTGCTTATGTAAAGGTTCTATCTTCAGGAACAGACATGGTTTTCATAGGCTTCTTAGCAGTTACAAGTAAGACAATTTGACTACATTGAGCTAAAATGAGCAACAGTCATAGAACTTTATGTTATGCGAACATCATTAGCTGAAAGCTTTAGTAATTTTAAAATAAAACCTTTAAGTTAGCTTTTGCTCCTCCTTACTCATCCTACCCCCCAAAAACAAGAAAAGGAAAACACACACACAGCGACACATGCATGTACAATAACTAAAGAAAGCCCTTTTCTCGCTTTCCATTTTTCGTTCATATTTTCTCTATTTTTTTTTTCAAAACAGTGGTTCTCAACTGTTTAATTTTCTTTTTTTTTTTTCAACGTTTTTTATTTATTTTTGGGACAGAGAGAGACAGAGCATGAACGGGGGAGGGGCAGAGAGAGAGGGAGACACAGAATCGGAAACAGGCTCCAAGCCATCAGCCCAGAGCCCGACGCGGGGCTCAAACTCACGGGCCGCGAGACCGTGACCTGGCTGAAGTCGGACGCTTAACCGACTGCGCCACCCAGGCGCCCCTCAACTGTTTAATTTTCTAAAGAAGTCATGATGGCGCCAAGGAAAAGATAATTCCAAAGTACTATAAACATCTCTCTAGCGATTGTAAAACAAAACTGATTTTGGTAACTTATTTTACCTAGGAAGAATGTTATTGAGATAGGGGCGCCTGGCTGGCTCTGTTGGTAGAGTGTGTGACCCTTGATCTTGGGGTTGTGAATTCGAGCCCCACATTGGGCATAGAGATTGTTTCAAAGATAAATAAATAAATAAAAATAAAATAAAAAAGAGTATTAGTGAAATAGTGCAATACAAGGATATGAAAATATATTTATAAAATAAGTTTTTCAAGATACTCGTATTGATTTGTCAACTCTGAGCTACCGTATTATGATGTGAAGTGTCACCACTCCAGATCTGGATACTCACTGGATTTTGAGTGGGTTTCCTCAAAGTGTGGTCTAATGGCCACTGCATCAACATCATCAAGGCCTCTTGTTGAAAAATGTGGGTTTGGGGCCCTACCTAGGGTGGCAGAAACTGAGTCTCTCGGGGCTAAGCCCCAGAGCCATGTTTGTTTAACAGAGCCCCAGATAATTCTTGTGAAGACTAAGGTTTGAGAAATGATGGCTGAGTATCTGGATCTTCAACCCTCTTGATCTCCTAAACAGCTGAAAGCTGGTTGTGAGTCAGGATGGAGACTTTCCAGCACAATCGATCTCATCCCTGGTTGCATATTAGAATAACCTAGAAAGCTTTCTATGAGTGCTGGTGCCTGGACCCGGACATGTGGAGGTTAAGAACAGCTCCAGTTCTTGATATTTGAAACACAACATTTAGGAATTAAATATGCAGTGGCTTATACTGTCCTCTTTTTAAGCCATAACTCAGTTTTTACCTTCTGTTTACTTATATATTTTTTTTTGCATTTATTTATTTATTTTGAGGGAGAGAGCACAACGGGTAGGGGCACAGTGAACGAGAGACAAAATTCCAAGCAGGCTCTGCACCATCAGCACAGAGCCCGAGGCAGGGCTAGAACTCACAGACTGTGAGATCACGACCTGGGCCAAGATCAAGAGTCAGATGCTTAACCAGCTGCACCACCCAGGCGCCCCTAAACCAGCTGGTTTTAGCCACAGTAAGAGCCGAGATGCCTGAGTATGAATAAATTTAAAATAAGAATGATTGGTGTTGACTAGAATGTGAGATAGCTACCTAATGGTAAACTAAAAAAATAAAAATAAAAATAAAAATAAATTAAACCAAAAAAAAAACTCCCAAAAACTTTGAAAAACATGAGCAAAGGATTAAATATCTGTTCTTGGATTCAGTTTTAGGATGAATTACTTATTAGTTTTTTGGCTACAGGATTTTTTTATGATGGTGGCATTTCTAAGACTGCCTTGGCACAAGTTGTGAATTGTGGGGGATATGACTCAAGTGTTAAGCAGTGAAAGAAGATAGGTCTTCTTTTTCCAGAGTTATTCAAATAGAGTGAAAGAAGAGGTATGATCTAGGGAACACATACACAGTCAAACATCAATATATACATGTAATATAGTTATACTGGGAGAAGAGCTATAAAATGCCTTCAGGAATTCTTTTTTGTTTGTTTGTTTATTTATTTATTTTGAGAGAGAGTGAGGAAGCATGTGTGTGCATGCACCCAAGAGCAGGGGAGGGGCAGACAGGGAGAGACAGAATGCCAAGCAGCCTCTGTGCTGTCAGTGCAAGCCCAACACCGGGCATTATCTCACCAACCGTGAGATCATGACCTGAGCCAAAGTCAGGAGTCAGTCGCTCAACCGAGCCACCCAGGCACCCTGCCTCCAGGAATTCTTAACGAGAACTAACAGAGAAGTGAGGAAAAATTCTTCAGTTTTAATGTCTGTACATCAACACAGATCTAACGAGTGTGAGAATGTAAGAAGCAAATAGTGAACTTGAATTTTTGCTACAAGTGGGTAAATTCATTCTGCTAAAAATTACTGAGCCCAGATGAGTTATAATCTATGATTTGAACAAGCAAAGAAAGGGGATTCTTTCTCAAAAAAAAATGAAAACTACAAGGAAGAAAGCTATTTCCCAGAACACAACTGTATTTATATTGGCTTCTTTTTCTTCGTTTGCTCTCAGTTCAAAAATAAATATCCCTTGGAAATTTCTGTCTGTGGAAAGTGGGGATAAGCAATCAGAAATAGATGTACCTCTTTATGTAATTCCCTGCTAGGCATTAGCAAATTCAGCAGTTTATTGTGATCTTTATAAAACAAATAAATGGAAGTCTCCTCTGGTTGTTTGTTATGTTCAACTATGTCATCACACGGTATGCATAATTTTACATAAACTCTAAATGAAGAACATGTGGTCAGTCTAGAGTCTGAAACTTTTAGCATGTACTTAATGTTTTATTAAAGCTTCAAAACAAAGGAGGTTGCATTTTAATTTAATTCACATAAAACCTTCCTGCCCTTTCTCTCCAGGTGTTCCAGTTTGTGATACTTCTCATGGCTCCGTCCTTTTGGTATAAATGTCACATAGCTATTTTTTCTGTATTAGGTAGGGATGAAAGTCCTGGCCAACCTCCATTTTAAGAAGAAAGAAGGAAACTGCAGCCAAGTCACCCATTTGCACTGAAGAGTGGGATCTGAGACTTAACTTACTTTCCAAGTAGAAAGGAGTAGTCCCGTGGTCAGGGAGCTGGCATTTTAATGACATATCATCTGTATTTGTTACAGATGAAAATCAAATGGAAGTCTGGCTCCTTTCCTTCCCTGATTTCTCTCCTTTAATCTCTACTCCAAACACTAGTTGCCTCTGAAGTAAATATTATCTTAAGAAGGAGTGCTTTTTACTTCTTCCCCCCCCCCCTTTTTTTTCTTTTTAAAGCAGGAGTTGGCATCTGGATGCTTCAAGCTGCCAGGTGTATCCCATGTAGAACCACAGCTGTTCTCTCTGATAACTGGAGAAATAAAGAGCAAGAAGAGGCTAGACATTTGGAGTCAGCAAGAGACAATGCACTGTCATTATTTTAATTACACGGAGCTACTGATTTGTATTATAATTGCAATTTAATATTTTTTTAAAAGTTCATAGTATTCATGGAAAAATACCAAATATGTCAGTTTCAATAGCCCTAAAGGTTACCAATAAAGCAATCCTTAGGCACATAAATCAGGGTAGAGAGAACAATGATGCTTGCCACAGTTTTTGAAGCTCTCTCCTAAAGTCAATTTAACTGAAAGATTAATGAAACAAGAAGTAAACATTGAATACTTTCCCTAATTAATCTGCCATGATGTTGTTTCTTTTATGATCACTTTCTATCATAAGAGATTTTTATCTGAATTTTTTTCCTACATAAGTATATTATTTTGAAATTGATGAGTTTTTTCAAAATATGTTTTTACTAGTAAGTTACCATTGCTTTGGGTTCATATCTGTATTTACTTAAAAACTGATGACTGCAGACAATTGTATTAAGTTATACTTAAAAATCAAAGTCAAAGAAAGCATTTAAAAAAATAACAAGTCCAGTTTATACAGATCAGTGATGATATACACCTAGATTTCACTAAGCCTCTACATATTATTACAGTTAATCTAGGCTAAGATATCATTAGCATAACAACATGAGCAAACAGATGGCTGATTTAGCAGATTGTCTTCAGGCAATACTTTGTTAATCAATATGATTACCAGTACGGATTTAGCAGAAGATTTTTAGATTCAGAGCTCATACACTGTCAAAATATTTTACTCAGGAACACACATACCATCATTTTAGAACAAAAACTCATTACATTAGAATATGTAAACATTAAATTTAATGCTTATGTTTTGAATTATGAAATATTAAACCAATATCTAAAATGTGTTGGAAGGTACTAGAAATGTGGACTTGAATGCATCCCCAGTTATACTGTTTACAATGTAAATATTTAATGATTGAATCATTTTTGAGAGCCTTTTATGTGCAGGCACCGCTCTCAAGAAGCTTACATTCTAGTGAAAGTGACAGGGAATAGACCATCAGCGTTTCAGTAGGTGATAGCTATTATCAAGAAGAATATACTAAAATGGAGGAAGAGCAACGAGGAAGCACAGTGTGTTAGGAACCCTCCGTTGGGAAAACTCTCAGGTAAAGTAGGGTCTTTTAAGCAAAGATCTGCATAAAGTAAGAGACCAGGACAGGCAACTATCTTGGACAAGAGTATTCCAAATTAACTTGAAATAAGAGGTAGAATTCTCTTATTGGTAAATTACTGTAAATATTTGTTTATTCAAAAGATGTTTATTGAGCATGTTCTATGTCCTAGAGACTGGGATCAGCAGAAGGGTTACAAGGGTGAGTAAGATATGGTACCGGTCATTAAGATATTTGTGGAAAAACATAAAAAGGTGGTTATTACAAAAATTAATATTATGTATATGTATATTATTGTATATGTATATGTGTGTGTATATATGTATATATATACATATATATATATATATATATAATATTGTTATATAATCAGAGGGATTGGATCTAATTCTGGCTCTAGTATTGTCTTAGCCAGGACTTTCCGTGTTGCATTAACAGAAATCCAGCTCTAGCGTATTTATTTATTTATTTTAATGTCTCTTTATTTTTTTAATTTTTTTTTTCAACGTTTATTTATTTTTGCGACAGAGAGAGACAGAGCATGAACGGGGGAGGGGCAGAGAGAGAGGGAGACACAGAAACGGAAACAGGCTCCAGGCTCTGAGCCATCAGCCCAGAGCCTGACGCGGGGCTCGAACTCCGGGACCGCGAGATCGTGACCTGGCTGAAGTCGGACGCTTAACCGACTGCGCCACCCAGGCGCCTCAATGTCTCTTTATTTTTGAGGGAGAGAGAGGTTGCACCAGTGGGACAGGAGCAGAGAGAGGGAGACAGAGAATCCAAAGCAGGCTCTGACCTGACCCCCCGGCGGGGGGGGGGGGGGGGGCTCCAACTGACGAACCATGAGATCATGACCTGAACCATAGCCAGAAGCTCAACCAACTAAGTCACCCAGGCACCCCAATCCAACTCGAGTTTAAAGAAGGTATTTATTGGCTTTTGCCGCTGGCAAGCCTGAAGATTGGCGTTAGCATGAGCTACACCCAGTTCAGCAGGTGTCCTATGATTCACTTTCTTTTCAACTCTCAGGTCTGCTTTTCTCAATATTGGCTTCACTTGCCAGGAGGCTGTGTTTGTACCATGATAAAGAAGGCCACTGGGTGCCCTAAATATATATGACTCCTAACACTCACTGTCGTAAAAGTGGAGAGATCGTTTTTCTCTCAGCATCCTTATCTACTGTCCTGGTTTCTGGCCCTGCAAGGATCTCATGGTCGGTCACTCTTAGACCAATCAGTGTATTCACCCTGACCATCCATTCTGGGGACTCACCCACACTTGCTAGGTCAGGTCAAGAACAAGCAGGCCCAGGGGGCGCCTGGGTGGCTAAGTCGGTTAAGCCCCGGACTTCAGCTCAGGTCATGATCACACGGTTCATGGGTTCGAGCCCCGTGTTGGGCTCTGTGCTGACAGCTCAGAGCCTGGAGCCTACTTCGGATTCTGTGTTTCTGTCTCTCTCTGGCCCTCCCCCACTCACACTCTTTCTCTTTCTCTCTCTCAAAAATGAATAAACGTGAAAAAAAATAATAAGAACAAGCAGGCCCATATGATCTGAAAGCAGAGCTACTAGAATCCTATCCTGTATGGAATGGCCTATCCCGTATGTAATGGGACACTGGCAAAATTAATTCTTCTGCCAGAAGAAAGGCAAAGAGGACTCTGCTGGCAAAAACAAAAAAATTCCACTGTAGATAGAATAATTCTGTGACCTTGGTCAAATCACATCCCCCTGCTGGCTCCCAGTTTCATCATCCATAAATGCACCAACTTCATAGTGTCAAAGTAGATAAGGTAATGTGTGTTACAAGGTTAAGCACAAAGAAAAAAGTGCTTAAGAAGTAACTATATCATCATCACTGCTGATAATAAACAAATGACATGATTTGTGGTAAATTTTGGCTAATGGAGACCAAAGTTTCAGAGAAGATTATTCTGAAAATAAAGCATTTGATTTATGGCCCCGTGATAGGGCCAGCCAGAGGACAGATACACTCTGTGCTCCACTAAGAACCCTTTGCCTTTGGCTACAAGGAGCTCTGTGTTGCAAGATGTATCTCTAAATGGAATTTATGCCTGGAAGATCAGAAAGCTGCCTTCTCCTTGCTACTCTTCAAATGTACCAAGATACTTCACATTTTCCTCACTGAAAAAGAATGCAAATTCTCTCAGTAACATTGCTACTCAATTAAGTTGACAATTTAAATTGTAACAGTATACACATCCGACTGGCAGCGTATCACACAGCAGAGCTTTGAGGGATCGCAGAGCAGGTGAGGAAGAGTAAAGGGGCAGAGCCCCTGAGTGAATTTGGATCCTCCAGGAAGCAGACACACAAAAACATGAGGAGTCTGGAGGGGCTTTCAAATCATGATGCAGTTCTAGCCCCTGGCAAAGAAGGAGGGAAGGAGGGAAAGTTAGACAGGAAAGGTCATGGAGTGCAGGATCACACTAAGACAGATTTGGCAAACCCATGCATAGTTCCTGAGCCAAAGACCCCCGTCAGAGGAGTTTGTATGCCTCAAAAACGAGCCTGCCTTAGTATCTCTGCTGCGCTCAGTCATTGCCTGGAAGCAGCCGGAGGGGAGCATGGGCTCAGCCAACACAGTGGCGGATTCAGAGAACGGCAGCTGGGTCCCTTGGCCAATTTTCCTCCTGTGGCTGGAGAACTCCAAAGCATATTCTTATGTCTGCCACGGCCACCCTGGGTGATAAGGAAATATAGGGCATCCAGCTGAGAAAGCAGGTCTGGTTCATAGAAAGACAAGTGACGAAGACAGAAAGGAATTGGAAGGCAATATTTCTGTCACCAAATGCTACCTAGGTTGGATTCTGCCTCAAGAACTGGCTGCCAGAAAGGAAGAAAGGAGATATGTTGCCCCTCGCCACTCCCAAGGTTGGGGTAGCCAGCCGTGCAAGGGAGCTGGCCAGAGTCTGGACCGGACCAGGGGTGTGGAAGAAGTCTGGCTAGCACATGCACAGGAAAACTCTGCCTGTCTCTGTCCCACAGCTAGAGAATAGGGCTGTGCTTTGATGTCTGCCTTGACTTTTGCAAATTTCTTCTCAGAGGTTTTTCCATCTCTAACTTGTCTCTTAGCCATCTGTTTGAGATGCTGCTGTTCAAATAATTTTTCTTGATGGCTGCCACAACAATGGAGAGAATGGGGAGCACGGCTGAGACGCAGTATGGTCTGGGGAGGTGGTGGGGGGGGGGGCTCTGCTTCTATCACTGCCAGGAGTGACGTGGCAACAGTCAGTTTACAGATCTGGTCAAGACAGTTGAAGGATGATGTCTAGTCTTATTAAAATAATGTCCTTCAGTGCATTAGTCCTTCAATTTGTTCAGTTTCCTTTAACGTGTTAATTAAAGGAAGAAAACCGAGAGTAGTACATTCTTCAAAGAGGTGATATATGTGAGAGTTCGAACTTCTGCATTGCTCATTTTAAGGATCTCTCAGGAAGCCTGACACTGACCTGAACTTTTCAATATAAAATGGAAATATTTGGTATTCTATGAGCTTTGGCTTTCTCTCTGTGTGTGTGTGTGTGTGTGTGTGTGTGTGTGTGTGTATGTTCATGTGTGTGTAATACGACTTTTCTCAAGGGATAAGCAATTTAGCTCTCGTGCCCACTGTTTATTTGAAACCAACTTAATAGGTAATAAAGGTGAAGAGTATTTCTCAGTGTTTTTTTTCACTCATTTTGTAAAGATTTAGGAATGGTGAAACCTATACAAGCCATGCTATTTATTGTTTACAGCCCTTAAAAACTGGGAAGATAAAGTTAACTTTCTTCCCTTTTCATTTCCTGACTTCTTTCTACTTCTCTAGACTCATCTAGGAGATACATATTTTCTCAGTTTCCTGATAATTAATTGTTGGACTTTCCTTTTTTGTATGCATAGTGGAGTAGTAATTTGGATTTATTAAGGTGTGAATGAGAAAAGGGAAGATAAGGGGCGCCTGGGTGGCTCAGTCAGTTCAACGACTGTCTTTCGCTCAGGTCATGATCTCATGATTCGTGGGTTCAAGCCCCGCATCGGGCTGTGTGCTGACAGCTCAGAGCCTGGAGCCTGCTTCAGAGTCTGTGTCTCCCTCTCTCTCTGCCCCTCCCCCACTTGTGCGCGCGCGCGCGCGCGCGCGCTCTCTCTCTCTCTCTCAAAAATAAATAAATGTTTAAAAATTTTGAAAAAAGAAAAGAAAAAGTTAATTTAAAGATTTAAAGATTATGAGCTAATTTAAAGATTATGGACAATTTCCCAATGAATTTCCTTCCTGTTGGAGGACAGGAACTCTCTCTCTTGGTAGGATGAGTGATATACAGATGATTTCACTTCCATCTCTGTTTTGCCCTCCACTTGGGCCTTTTGATATGCGGAACTGGTTTTAGAGTAATTTTCAACTAATTTCTAGAAGAATGTGTCTTCTGTTAACTGACATTCCTACCCATTCGAATCATAGAACAAATTTCTAGCTTTGTGCCTCTTTCAAGTGACAGACATTGAAAAACCATACACCTAAAAGGGGTGACTTTTATACCACCATAAATATGAATTTACAAAGAAAGACTGAGTCACACTGAGTATTTTAAAAGAACCAATAAGTATTTTCTTAGGGAAAAACACCGACTTTTAAGGTGGCTACTGTTGCATTTTAATTCAGGGCAGTAGGGCTGCAAGCATCTACATTTCCGTTTGCTTTTTATCATCAGTGATTCTGAAAAACATTTATATTGCCTAATATTAAAATTATTTTGATACAATAAATAGGATGCTTGAGGTTATTTGTGCCATATTGGTTGGAATTAAAAATTCCAATTTCTGGTTATTGAGATTTTTTTTTTTTTTTGAGAGAGACAGTGTCAGAGGGGAAAAAGAGGGAGTCTTAAGCAGGCTCCACGCTTAGGGTGGAGTCCGTAGGGCTCAATACCAGGGGTCATGATCTGAGCCAAAATCAAGGGTTGGAGGCTCAACTGACTGAGCCACACAGGCGCTCCTAACTAGTGAGAACTTTGACGAAAAGAGAAAATTTTAAAGTTCGTACAAGGAATAATTTCATATAGATTTCTCCTATATTGTATAACACCTTGGTAATCTCAACAAGTTACAAATTAATATTAAAATAATAGTAATAGAGATGAGATTAATTTTTACTGTTTTAAAAAATTTCTCCTACTTTTGTTTACATATTAACAATATAATTACTTTTTTATCACGAACATTAGCAATTATTATATTATTTATATAATATATATAATATATGTAATATATAATTATAATAATATAATTATTAATAATACTCTATTAATTATTTATAATACTCACTGATATGTAACGTCCATGTAATACACAGATCTTTCCATTTAAATAAGACTCTGGATTATTGCTTCTGGGTATTAAAAATAATTAAAGTATCCATGTTAATTTCACTCTTTGGTCTTAGTTTTAGTTTTGGTGTGGTGTTCAATATCCGTAGTATTGGTGAAGAAAATAAAAAACCTTATGGAAACCCAAGAACCTGGACATGAAAGAGGTTGAACTTCTCTACAGGGCTCCTTTAGTCTCTGTTGGCATATGCTATTTTGTTAACAAAATCAGAAATGCAATTATGTTTGTTATTTACGACATCTTTTCTTTCTGGTCTCTGCAGCAGAGTGAAAAGACCAGTTTGAAAATATTATGATCCCATTTCAAAAACAAAACAAAAAGAAGGAGTCTGTTTTTTGTATCTGTAGACAAAGAACTGTTAACAATGGTTGCCTTTGTGAAGCAAGTTTATAGAGAATTTTCACTTAGTCATTAAAACCTTTCTAACCAAAATCATATATGGCCTCTGTAGTCTGAAAGTGTTATACATCAGTAATAAAAACAGCATTAATTTTTATGGTTTATATTCATTTCTTCTAGTACTTGTTTGCATTTGGGCAATTATTCTAATTATCTTTATCAGCAACATTAGGAAAATTAAATATCTATAATAATGACTTATGGGTGACTTATGGATCACTTCTGGGCCTGGGCTTTTAAGTTTTATGGGTGGCAAAGAAATTGAAATTTATTTTGAAAGCATAAACACTTTACTCTTTTAACATAAGCTTAACTATTTTGACAAAAAATGACTTGAAGTTCTATAACAAATGACATAAAAGTGATATATTTCAGAAATTACTTATAGAGTGGCCATATCATTTATCTTCTAAAACAGAACACTTTTGAGAATGAGATTCTATTAATGATTACTCCAGGCAACAGGCTTTGATTGGGACTATGCCAGGTAAACCAGGACCAATGGCATTAGTCACTCTCCTAACCAACTAAAAATAAAATATGAATAAAATAGGTACAGGGAAGCTTATTAAGAAATCTATGTGATAAGTATTCTTAGTGAAGAATTGTTCTGGTGGTAAGTCCAAGGCACATTTTAAGTTTCCTGTTCATATTTGAGGCTGATACACAAAAAAGGTGTTATTAGGCTAGGCAGAAAAATAGGCAGAACACAGAATAATGTGTGGGCCCATTTCAGTTCTTTTCAATGGGTTCCTAACTGGGGTACCCCAAGAGCCTCAATAGGAGTCTATTTCTATTACATCAGCAAGGGCTCCAGGGGGCTCCTGAAGTGACAATTTCCTTCCATGAAGGTAGCTTTAGTGCATATGCTATACATCTATGATGCCATTTCTCTCCCCCAAAATTGCTAATATTGCTCGTTGGTGTAGCAATTACTCATAATCCACTGAAACAGAGGGAGAGAGATGAAGCAGGTGATTGAGGTGAGAGTAAAGTTTAACTAAATTCGAGATAACTTTTAAAGCAAAAGATAATATATTGCATTTGAAAAGGCATTTCTTACTCATTATTCCTTGCTGTTAAGTAGTCCTACTTATCATGTATTAAAAGAGACAAGGCAATTTCCCACTGAATGTGGTGAAAATCAAAAGGCCATAAAGAGAAAATAATTTAGTGTCAAGGCCCCCTATTGGTTTTGCTTATGTGTTTGTATATCTGTCTACAATATCATTTCTCAAACAATAGCCCACTGCATCAGATACATGGAAGCCTTTCTAAGCGCAAAAGACATATTTTTAAGATGACAAATGCCATTTTCTATCTGGCCAACTGCTGGGATCTGATTGGTCATTACCCTATTTCAAGAGAGGCTTCAAGAGCTAATCAGGGGTGTCATCAGCTATGACTTTTATTGCTGCTGCGCAGAAAACTTAGCAATAAAGAAAACTGTAAATTCAGGATTTATTCTTTGTAGGGGTGTGCCTCATGCTTGGAAGATTAATGAAGAATTCCTGGTCCATTGTTTATTAAAGATATTGCCATTCTATAGCATTTTAATTGTAAATCCACTCTTTGACATCCTAAGTAATGGTACCCGCTAAATTAATAAAAGCAACATATTAAGTTTAAATCCCAGATAAGGTAAAGATTGCTGTTTTAATATCCCATCCATATCCTTTATCTTTCTACAGGGGCTTTCAGGCCAGTAGTTTTAATAACATGCATGAATGAAGATGCTCTTTTTTAACTCAAATGGTGGCGAAGAGTTTTTCCTTTATATTAGCAGGCAATCAATTCCAATAGCTTTTTAATGCTTTCTTAAAGAATCAATTTTAAAGTAGACGCTCTTCAGGGGACCCTCTTAAACTTCTTCACAGCCGGTCTCCTAATTTTCTATTACAATGCAATCTAAAGCAGCTACAAAAATAATGCAGATAATGTTTGCTGGGTAATGATTTCCAATTTCCCCATTCCGTGTACCCTGTTATTAGGAGGATCATCGTGGTTGTGTAAATTAATTTTCAATTCACTTCAGGGGAACATTACAATGATTTATTCAGCACCAGTGTTGAAGAAAGTGTTGGGAGGATTTTAGCAATCTGAGAAACAAAATCAATTTGTTCTGATTATCACCATGTTAAAGGGGAAAAAAAGAGGGGGGGAAGAAACAAAAGGGTTGCTAGAATGTGCGTCTTGACTGTTGCAAATACACTAGAACCATCATGGGATGTTGGGCTGAGACTTTGTAATTCACGAACTCCGTGAAAGAACGGTGTTTCCGGATCCATCCCTACTTGGGGATTAAGTAGTGAAGTAGCCAAGAACATTCTTTCATGTGATATTTCAGTTAGATTCCTTCAAGACAGGAGAGCCCTTTATCCATACTTGCCGGGAAGAGAGCATTAGTTTTCCCAAACACAGGGTAACTGGCCAGTTTGTTTGATACAAAACTTAAAACAGGAACTGTCAAATCAAGGTCTCACAACCATAAGAAACACAAAGTTTTCTCTACTGTAATTTATCCAACATAAAATGTCCCAGGATTTTGTATCAACTGTGGCCCTTGTAAAATTATAAAAGACATAGTTTGTAAAGGTTTTACAAACCTTTCACGTCAATGAACGTCTGGGCGTGTTGGTCAAGTTTAAGTGTGCCCAGGTGCGCGTGCAAATCGACATCCCCACTCACTTCACCAGATCACTTACCTTCCTTTGACACCTACTTGGGAGTCTCCATTCTGTACCATGCAGCAGAGGGGCAACTAGAGATAGGCTGAAAAATAAAAGCGAACTTCTGTGAATGTGAGACTGCAACCTGTACCTCGAACTACAAAGAAGAGCTTCATGGCGTTATAAGGACACATCGTATTTTGAATAATTTCTAAGTTTAATAATTTATTTATTAAAAATTTTTTTCAATGTTTTTATTTATTTTTGAGACAGAGAGAGACAGAGCATGAGCAGGGGAGGGGCAGAGAGAGAGGGAGACACAGACTCTGAAGCAGGCTCCAGGCTCTGAGCTGTAATCTCAGAGCCTGATGTGGGGCTCAAACTCACAGACTGTGAAATCGTGACCTGAGCTGAAGTCGGACGCTTAACCGACCAAGCCTCCCAGGCACCCCTCTAAGTTTAATAATTTAAAGAACCAGTTTTAAATTTAACCAGGGCAGGAGGCTGGTGGAGGTTTCTTTAAGAAGTGATGGTCGAGGTTGTTGACATCTGACCTGAGGATAATATGAACTAAATAGGATGAGGGGAGGGAACACTATTCTAGGATAAGAAACATTATCAGATTTGTGTCTTGAGAAAACACTGTGGCTGCACTGTGGGAATACACTGGAGGAGAGGCAGAAAAGATGCAAGGATTCAGATGGGAGACTATTGCCACAGTCCAGAGAGAGATGAGGTATGCCCAGGTAGCTGTACTACGTTCTCAAACCTCTGCCCACCCATCTGAGGACGGCCAGGGTGGACATCCTTTTTTTTTTTTTAAGTTTTAAAATTCATTTTGAGAGAGAGAGAGAGAGAGAGAAAGAGAGAATCCCAAGCAGGCTCCACACTGTCAACACAGTGCCCAATGTGAGGCTCGAACTCAAAAACCATGAGATCACGACCTGAGCTAGAATCAAGAGTCAGACACTCAATCGACCAGGTGCCCCTGAACAATCCTTTTTTTGATTATCATGTAGCTGCTGATGAAAGCACAGACCCATGTGAAGTGACATGAAGTGGGCTTAATTTGATTCCTGAAACCAGGCACCTTCAGAATAAAGATGGTGCAGACAAGGGGAGTGGATTTAGAATCCTTGACAGAGCAGTGAGAAGTCACAGAAAGATCCAGAAACATGAGATTGACTTATGAAGATATATATATATTTTTTTGGTCATTACGTTCATATATATCATTTTGGGGGCACTATTGAAAAATGTTCTTGTTTCAATAGAGTATGGTTGTTGGGGTGCCTGGGTGCCTCAGTCAGTTGAGCGTCCGACTTCGGCTCAGGTCATGATCTCCGGGTCTGTGAGTTCGAGCCCCGCATCGGGCTCTGTGCTGATGGCTCGGAGCCTGCAGCCTGCTTCGGATTCTGTGTCTCCCTCTGCCTCTGTCCCTCCCCTGCTCGCACTCTGTCTCTCTCTCAAAGATAAATAAACATTAAAAAAATTAAAAAAAAAAGAATATTGTTGTTAATAGCACGCAAGTTTACTGCCTTGGCCTGCTTCTATTTCTAGGTCAGAGCCCAACTTGTATGTCCAGTAAGAAGTGGCCTGGTGAAGTGATTGAATGCTCACCCGTCCACACACAGCCTGACGTGGGTGCAGAGCCTGGCTCTATCACTACCAGCTCTGTGGCCAGAAGCTATGTGGTTCCTGTGTCTCAAGTTTCCTTATCTGTAGGGTGAGGGCACTCAGCATCCACTTATAAGAGCTTGCGAGGAGAGGGGGTGAGACAGTGTTCGTGAAGCTCTAAGTGGAACCCCTGCCGTGTATGTAGCAAGCAGGCTGCCCCTTTTCGCTCTTGTACCTCCACAGTTTTTGCCTAAGCAGTCAGGACAAGTAGATGTTTTGGTACCAGCTGGCAGTGGTGTTGGCTCAGGGTTACTGTTCACGAGAGTGTCCTCTTACCTTGGCGCAGGCTGGGCAGTCACGTGCTACTCAGAATGGATGAGTCTCGGGAATCCAGGAACCGGGACAGCGGCGCAGCAAGTGTGATGAAGCTTGGTAGTAAAGGACGCAGGAAGACTGTTGGAGAGCAGCATGGCACCAGAATCCTCCGATTAAGATGGGGCCCCTGGCAGTGTCACTGGGTCTGGAGCCTGTGGATTCTGCTCCCCCCCCCTTTTTTTAATTTAATTATTTTTTAAACTTAACATCCAAATTAGTTAGCATGTAGTGCAACAATGATTTCAGGAGTAGGTTCCTTACCCATTTAGCCCATCCCCCCTCCCATAATCCCTCCAGTAACCCTCTGTTTGTTCTCCATAGTTATGAGTCTCTTCTGTTTTGTCCCCCTCCCTGTTTTTATATTATTTTTGCTTCCCTTCCCTTATGTTCATCTGTTTTGTCTGTTAAAGTCCTCATATGAGTGAAGTCATATGATACTCGTCTTTCTCTGACTGACTGATTTCACTTAGCAGAATACCCTCCAGTTCCATCCATGTAGTTGCAAAGGGCAAGATTTCATTCTTTTTGATTGCTGAGTAATACGCCATTGTATATATATATACCACATCTTCTTTATCTATTCATCCATCGATGGACATTTGGGCTCTTTCCATACTTTGGCTGTTGTTGATAGTGTTGCTATAAACATGGGGGTGCATGTGTCCCTTTGAAATAGCACACCTGTATCTCTTGGATAAATGCCTAGTAGTGCAATTGCTGGGTCGTAGGGTAATTCTATTTTTAATTTTTTGAGGAACCTCCATACTGTTTTCCAGTGTGGTTGGCCATCTGGATGTCTTCTTTGGAGAAGTGTCTATTCGTGTCTTTTGCCCGTTTCTTCACTGGATTATTTGTTTTTTGGGTGTTGAGTTTGATAAGTTCCTTACTGATTTTGGAGACTAACCCTTTATCTCATATGTCATTTGCAAATATCTTCTCCCATTCTGTCGGTTGCCTTTTAGTTTTGCTGACTGTTTCCTGCACTGTGCAGAAGCTTTTTATTTTGATGAGGTCCCAATAGTTCTTTTTTGCTTTTGTTTCCCTTGCCTCTGGAGACGTGTTGAGTAAGAAGTTGCTGCGGCCAAGATCAAAAAGGTTTTTGCCTGCTTTCTCCTTGAGGATTTTGATGGCTTCCTGTCTTACATTGAGGTCTCTCATCTATTTTGAGTTTATTTTTGTGTATGGTGTAAGAAAGTGGTCCAGGTTCGTTCTTCTACATGTCGCTGTCCAATTTTCCCAGGACCACTTGCTGAAGAGACCGTCTTTATTCCATTGGATATTCTTCCCTGCTTTGTCAAAGATTAGTTGGCCATAAGTCTGTGGGTCCATTTCTGGGTTCTCTATTCTGTTCCCTTGATCTGAGTGTCTGTTCTTGTGCCAGTACCATACTGTCTTGATGATATCAGCTTTGTAGTATAGCTTGAAGTCTGGAATTGTAATGCCTCCTGCTTTGGTTTTCTTTTTCACTATTGCTTTGACTATTCGGGGTCTTTTCTCGTTCCATACAAATTTTAGGATTGTTTGTTCTAGCTCTGTGAAGAACGCTGGTGCTATTTTGGTAGGGATTGCACTGACTATGTAGATTGCTTTGGGTGGTATTGACATTTTAACAATATTTGTTCTTCCCATCCAGGAGCATGGAATCTTTTTCCATTTTTTTTGTGTCTTCTTCAGTTTCTTTCATAAGCTTTCTGTAGTTTTTAGTGTATAGATGTTTCACCTCTTTGGTTAGATTTATTCCTAGGTTTTATGGTTTTTGTTGCAGCTGTAAATGGGATCGATTCCTTGATTTCTCTTTCTGTCGCTTCATTGTTGGTATATGGAATGCAACTGATTTCTGTGTGTTTTTTATATCCTGCAACTTTGATGAATTTGTGAATCCATTCTAGCAGGTTTTTGGTGGAATCTTTTGGGTTTTCCATATAGAGTATCATGTTATCTGCGAAGAGTGAAAGTTTAACCTCCTCCTGGCCGATTTGGATGCCTTTTATTTCTTTGTGTTGTTTGATTGCAGAAGCTAAGACTTCCAATACTATGTTGAATAACAGTGGCGAGAGTGGACATCCCTGTCTTGTCCCTGACCTTAGGGGGAAAGCTCTCAGTTTTTCCCCATTGAGGATGATATTAGCATTGGGTTGTTCATATATGGCTTTTATGATCTCGAGATATGCTCCTTCTATCCTTACTTTCTTGAGGGTTTTTATCAAGAAAGGATGCTGTATTTTGTCAAATGCTTTCTCTGCATCTAGTGAGATGATCATATGGTTCTTGTCCTTTCATTTATTGATGTGATGAACCACGTTAATTATTTTGCAGATATTGAACCAGCCCTGCAACCCAGGTTTAAATCCCACTTGGTCGTTGTGAATAATTTTTTAATGTACTGTTGGATCTGGTTGGCTAATATCTTGTTGAGGATTTTTGCATCCATGTTCATCAGGGAAATTGGTCTATAGTTCTCCTCTGCTTCCTTTATGTGAGCTCAATGCAGGCAAGTTTTAGGAGTCTTGTGCTCAGGATACACAGGGGCTCTCAGTCTTGCTTGATCAGACCTCTCCAACAGTGCTGCCTAAGGACCCCCAAGAGAGTGTGAACACCTGAGGACTTGCCACTACAATATGAACCTCTGTGCACTGTTTTCACTTCTAAGAACTGGGCAGGGGCCTGGCCATAGAAATCTGGAAAGAGTCCTCTCTCCTTCACTGTTGAATGTACTCAGAACTATTGGTGTTGCTTTGGGCATTGGGTTAACTCTGGCGTCATGACCTCAAAAGAATTTAAGCATAGGGACATTACTTCTTACTCAGAGAAATGTAGGATCTTGCATCATCCCCTTTAGTCTTTTTCAAAGTCATAAAGCAAGGGTAGGGAAGGATTAGGCTGTCTATGATATTGAAACATGAACTCATTGAAATTAAGGTGGAAACTCAAGATTCCACCCTCAGTGTGATTACCAGAATTTATTTATTTATTTATTGTTTATACTCTTTTGGCAATGCAAACATAAATGAAGAATTAAGGGGTATGTATGTGTGTATGCATGTGTCTGTTTCCTAAGTTGGGCTGTTCAAAAAAAAAAAAAAGAGGAAGCTATTTTAATCTTTAAATTTTTATAAATGTTAAATGCTGTTGTGGCAGGTAAAACTATTGTACATTTGAAAACCACATTATGAGAGTTAGTGGTATAGATTTTTTAGATGCCCGCAATTTTTCCCCATGCTTTCCAAATCCATTATCAATCCTTTCAAGAGAGAAATCTTTTCATGATTTCAAAGGACATGCAAACGACATTTATTAATTTCCTGATTCATTTTGAGTTTTAAGAATAAACTGACAGCTTGAGTTAGAAGTAATCGTATCTAAACATTCTGTGTGTGGGGGAGACATTACCTCCATGTACTTAATCTTTCAAAACTATATAAAAGTCAAATCTGTCTGCAGGTTCATTAATGCATCACGAGAAAATGGATATGTGAATTGTCACCAAATTAATAGGGTGAGTTTCGCGCAGCCTGATGTAAAAATATAAGTCATACAGCTTTCACAAAATTCACTTATGGGAGCTGTGGAGACCGTGTCAAGGAGAGAGATCATGAAGGCAGATACTTTTCAGTAAATATGAAGGGTATGTGGGGGATTTTCTTACTTTAAAAGTAAGCTATGACATAATTGAAATTCTTTTTTGAGGGGATCTGGGGACACATAAGGTAAAGAGAAATTCAACTTCTAGCGTTTGAAAACAGAACTAAATCAGGTCTATTTGCTGCTCACTACATTTGAAGACGATTTATTAGTGAAAACAGTGGTTTTAACAAATAGGACAGAGGCTCAGAATTCCAGTAACAGGTTTGCATTGGAACAGTTTCTCACATGGACAACTATTTCTTAATCGAGGGTGAATTGTAGGATTGCAGCAAGGATTTAAAATGTGTGTGTGTGTTTTTTTAACTGAATCATGGTTGGGTCACCTAGGTGGCTCCATTGGTTGAACATCTGGCTCTTGATTTCAGCTCAGGTCAAGATCTCACAGTTTGTGAGTTCGAATCCTGCATCGTGCTCTGCACTGACAGTCTGGAACCTGCTTGGGATTCTGTCTCTCTCTCTCTCTGTACCTCCCCTGCTTGCTCTCTATCTCTCTAAGTAAATCAAAATAAACCTAAAAACATCGAATCATGGTTGATGAGTCTTCTAAGGAAACTAATAGGAAATATGAAAAAAAACTTTGTAAGTGAATTATCCAATAATCAGAAATAATGATGGAAATAAATTTTAAAAAATCACATGAAGAACTTAAGAGGAGGAGGGAGGGAGAGGCAGAATTCAAGCAGTGTAAAGGTAAGAGCAAGTCCTCTCCCTCCTTTTCTTCCTTTTCCTCCTAAGTTTCCCTTTATATTCTACTACCTTCCAAAGTGAATATGTAAGTGGGGCAGTGGAGGACCAAATTCAGCATAAAAATCTACCGAGAGTAGTGGACGAATAGGTGTTGTGAGTTACGTTACGGCATGAGTTAGTTATTTTGAACCCGTGCTACATTTACTTCTATAGTTATATACTTTTTAAATGCACATGTATGGTTATGTACATTTAAACAAACAAGAGATCAAATTATATTTGCTTTTCCACATTAAAACATTTTTTAAGTTTATTTACTTTGAAAGAAGGAGAGTGTGAGCAAGTGGGGGGGGGGCAGAGAGAGAGGGAGAGAGAATTCCAAGCAGGCTCCATGATGCCAGCGTGTCACGAACCATGAACAGAAATTGGATGCTCAACCCACTGAACCACCAAGGTGCCCCTCATTTAACTCTTTACGAGCCTTTTGACCTATTTAGATAAGCAGCGAGATTTTACTCTTACTCAAAATCTCACCTTTTTATTGAGGTGTTTGAAGTGTTTACTTTTGTTTCCATAAGCGAGGTAGACTATTAGGCCAAAGTCACCTCTTCACTTCTGCATCTGGCCCAGAACCCGAACATCTCAACTAAATAGTGCTCAAGTTCTTATCAGGCAATAAAAAAAATTTTTTTGATGGGTTCCTTTCTCAACATCCCCATAGCGCACCTCCATTTGATTGGAAAATTTCTGCGGCCGAGCTCAAATCAGGCTGTCACGTGTTCACACTGGCATGTCAGATTTGTGCTCTGTGCAACTGCTATCTGAAGCCTGTGGTTTCTCTGGATTCCACAAGAATCCTGGCCCTATGGGCACTCATCAGAGAACTTCCCTACGAACTGACTTCCTTCCAGCATTTGCCAGAGACTCACTTAAGACAACGAATGCTTGATACAAATGGGATAAGGGACATTTTAATTATCCGCAGATCCTGTATACTGTAAACACAGTACCTTTATCACCAGCTACCCAGAAGCTTATCAAGAATTTACAGAAACAAGCACTTTTATGTTCTCTTGTTGGAAGTAAACACTTATTCAAACTTTCTCTGGGGCATATAACAATATGAACTAAAATTGAAAATACACATTTGATTTGACCGAAAAACTGCATGTTCAAGTATTCAGTCTGATAAAATTATTAGACTTCACACAAAGTTGCACGGATGCTGATTGAAACACTTTTATAGTGTAGATAGTGTAGATAAATGGAAAATTAATACTCATAGATGCAAGGTTTTTTTTTAATTTTTTTTTAACGTTTATTTATTTTTGAGACAGAGAGAGACAGAGCATGAACAGGGGAGGGGCAGAGAGAGAGGGAGACACAGAATCTGAAACAGGCTGCAGGTTCGGAGCGGTCAGCACACAGCCCGACGCGGGGCTCAAACTCACGGACAGTGAGATCATGACCTGAGCCGAAGTCGGACGCTTAACCGACCAAGCCACCCAGGCGCCCCTCAGAGATGCAAGTTTAATTAATTGAAGTGTAACATAGCAATACAATGAAATACCAGGAAGCCATTGGAAAGATTAAGGTAGATCTCTCCCCATATAGATCTGTAAAGATTTATTGACGAGTTTAAAAAAATGTGGAAAAGCAGCAGTGCTGGGTGGCTCAGCCAACCGCGTCTGATTCTTGATTGCAGTTCAGGTCATGATCTCACAGTTTGTGAGTTTGAGCCCTGCATGGGGCTTTGCACTGAGTGCACAGAACCTGCTTGGATCCTCTGTCTTCCTCCCTCTCTGCCCCTACCCCACCTTCAAAAATAAACGTTAATTTTTTTTTACTGGTCAAATGAGTAAAGCTCTTGGATGGAGTCATTTCATTTTAGTTGAATCTGTTGCAAAACCATGTTCTTATTGATTGACGGCAACAAGAGGAAAGCAGGCAGTAGCTTTTTAAGACTATTTCATAGGAGCAAAATGGGAACTTGGACCCAGAAAAAAGCAATAGTTTCCTTGTTGCTTGACTTAGGTGAAGGCACCCATTTCATCAAGACATGCAATCTAATAATTTAATGTAAATTAAAAGTGTAACAAGGGCTCAGGGCTGCTTTAGGCCATTTGAAATTGACAATTAATTTGCAAAAAAATATATATAAATAAGTACATAAAAAACAATCCCTTCTCCTGCAATTTTGACAATAATATTATATGCAGCCTAGCCTGTGATCCCTGCTTCATAAATTGTCTATCTAGAAAATCAGAGGCAGATGGAACGAAGGTTTTCTTATTAGTTTAACATAGTCAGACTTTTTATTTTATTTTATTTCATTTTGTCTATATACTTCTTTAACTGATTCTCCGTACATTCAATTAGGACAAAAACGGAGCCAAAATCTAATAAAAGAACTCTGGAATTGGAAGGATTTTGGACAAGGTATTCTTAGTAGACTGATATTAATTTGACTTTCTCACCTTTCCACTAACATTAGTTTGAAGACTGTGGGTGTCAGGAATGGGCTATCAGAATAGGTTTTGCAAGAAGAATCTTGTCAGTTTTAATTTAGGATGTTTTGCAAAACTATAACGTACATGCTAGCAATGCATATTTAAAGAGACTACACTTGTGTAGAAAAGAGAGAACAATGAAAACTGATTTGCATAGACTCATAAATAAAAGTCAGTTTTAAAAAGTTGTTTTTTTCATTTTTTATAACCTGAACGTTAATGTTTATTTTCAAATGGAAGCTTGATAATAAATACAAATACACACTCACTTTGATTGAATGTTTTTCTATGAGATATTTGACAACAAGGAAAATTCATTATTATTAAAAATACCTTAAAAATACCTTAACTTTCTTTTTTTTAAATTTATTTAATGTTTATTTTTGAAAGAGAGAGAGAGAGAGAGAGAGAGAGCGAGCATGAGTGGGGGAGGGGCAGAGAGAAAGGGAGACACAAAATCCAAAGCAGGCTCCAGGCTCTGAGCTGTCAGCACAGAGCACAACGCAAGGCTCGAACTCACAGACTGCAAGATCATGACCTGAACCGAAGTCGGACGCTCCACCAACTGAGCCACCCAGGTACCCGAGTACCTTAACTTTCTTTAGTCCTTTATCATTGTGTAGAATTTTGCACATATCAATTATGTACTGTTGGCAAAACTTTAGCATAGGATTTAGGCAGGTAGAATTGTTTCCATTTTACAAGGGATACCTCTGAAAGTCTGAGAGGGTCACTGACTTCACTTACCTGAGCTTCCTGAGGGTGGTGGCAGCCTTCTCCTTAGTATGTCCCCAGTGCAAGGTTCTTGGCAGGATGTAAATTCAGACTATTGTTCTCTAAGTGACTTGCCTGAGATCACATGACTAATTCCTTTGGATTCACGCTTAGTGTTTCTAATATTTAGAAAGCCTGGAAGAAGCAAAATGATGTTTATTTTATTTTATCTTATTTTATTTTATTTTATTTTATTTTATTTTATTTTTTAATAATTAATTTAAAAATTTTTTTAATTTTAATTTTATTTTTTTAATTTACATCCAAATTAGTTAGCATATAGTGCAACAATGATTTCAGGAGCAGATTGCTTAATGCCCTTTACCCATTTAGCCCATCCCCCCTCCTACAACCCCTCCTGTAACCCTCTTTTTGTTCTCCATATTTAAGAGTCTCTTCTGTTTTGCCCCCTCCCTGTTTTTATATTATTTTTGCTTCCTTTTCCCTTAGGTTCATCTGTTCTGTGTCTTAAAGTCCTTATATGCATGTAGTCATATGCTGTTTGTCTTTCTCTGACTGACTAATTTCACTTAGCATAATACCTTCTAGTTCTATCCACATAGTTGCAAATGGCAAGATTTCATTCTTTTTGATTGCCGAGTAATACTCCATTGTGTATATCTATCTATCTATATAGATAGACAGATATATAGATATACCACATCTTCTTTATCCATTCATCCATCAGTGGACATTTGGGCTCTTTCCATATTTGGCTATTGTTGATAGTGCTGCTATAAACATGGGGGTGCATGTGTCCCTTCGAAACAGCACACCTGTATCCCTTGGATAAATGCCTAGTAGTGCAATTGCTAGGTCCTAGGGTAGTTCTATTTTTAGTTTTTTGAGGAACCTCCATACTGTTTTCCAGAGTGGCTGCACCAGTTTGCATTCCCACCAACAATGCAAAACAGATCCACTTTCTCCACATCCTCACTAACATCTGTTGTTGCCTGAGTTGTTAGTGTTAGCCATTCTGACAGGTGTGTGGTGGTATCTCCTTGTGGTTTTGATTTGCATTTCCCTGATGATGAGTGATGTTGAGCATTTTTTCATGTGTCGGTTGGCCATCTGGATGTCTTCTTTGGAGAAGTGTCTATTCATGTCTTTTGCCCATTTCTTCAATGGATTGTTTGTTTTTTGGGTGTTGAGTTTGATAAGTTCCTTACTGATTTTGGAGACTAACCCTTTATCTCATATGTCATTTGCAAATATCTTCTCCCATTCTGTCGGTTGCCTTTTAGTTTTGCTGACTGTTTCCTGCACTGTGCAGAAGCTTTTTATTTTGATGAGGTCCCAATAGTTCATTTTTGCTTTTGTTTCCCTTGCCTCTGGGGACGTGTTGAGTAAGAAGTTGCTGCAGCCAAGATCAAAAAGGTTTTTGCCTGCTTTTTCCTCGAGGATTTTGATAGCTTCCTGTCTTACATTGAGGTCTCTCATCCATTTTGAATTTATTTTTGTGTATGGTGTAAGAAAGTGGTCCAGGTTCGTTCTTCTACATGTCGCTGTCCAATTTTCCCAGGACCACTTGCTGAAGAGACTGTCTTTATTCCATCGGATATTCTTTCCTGCTTTGTCAAAGATTAGTTGGCCATATGTTTGTGGGTCCATTTCTGGGTTCTCTATTCTGTTCCCATTGATCTGAGTGTCTGTTCTTGTGCCAGTACCATACTGTCTTGATGATATCAGCTTTGTAGTATAGCTTGAAGTCTGGAATTGTAATGCCTCCTGCTTTGGTTTTCTTTTTCACTATTGCTTTGACTATTCGGGGTCTTTTCTCGTTCCATACAAATTTTAGGATTGTTTGTTCTAGCTCCGTGAAGAACGCTGGTGTTATTTTGGTAGGGATTGCACTGACTATGTAGATTGCTTTGGGTAGTATTGGCATTTTAACAATATTTGTTCTTCCTATCCAGGAGCATGGAATCTTTTTCCATTTGTGTGTGTGTGTGTGTGTGTGTGTGTGTGTGTGTCTTCTTCAATTTCTTTCATAAGCTTTCTGTAGTTTTCAGTGTATAGATGTTTCACCTCTTTGGTTAGATTTATTGCTAGGTATTTTATGGTTTTTGGTGCAACTATAAATGGGATAGATTCCTTGATTTCTCTTTCTGTCGCTTCATTGTTGGTGTATGGAATGCAACTGATTTCTGTGTGTTTTTTATATCCTGCAACTTTGCTGAATTCATGAATCAGTTCTAGCAGTTTTTTTGGTGGAATCTTTTGGGTTTTCCATATGGAGTATCATGTCATCTGCGAAGAGTGAAAGTTTGACATCTTCCTGGACGATTTGGATTCCTTTTATTTCTTTGTGTTGTCTGATAGCAGAAGCTAAGACTTCCAATACCATGTTGAATAACAGTGGCGAGAGTGGACATCCTTGTCTTATTCCCGACCTTAGGGGGAAAGCTCTCAGTTTTTCCCCATTGAGGATGATATTAGCATTGGGTTGTTCACACATGGCTTTTATGATCTTGAGGTATGCTTCTTCTATCCCTACTTTCTTGAGGGTTTTTATCAAGAAAGGATGCTGTATTTTGTCAAATGCTTTCTCTGCATCTAGTGAGATGATCATATGGTTTTTGTCCTTTATTTTATTGATGTGATGAATCACATTAATTGTTTTGTGGCTATTGAGCCAGCCCTGCATCCCAGGTATAAAACCCACTTGGTCATGGTGAATAATTTTTTTAATGTATTGTTGGATCCAGTTGGCTAATATCTTGCTGAGGATTTTTGCATCCATGTTCATCAGGGAAATTGGTCTATAGTTCTCCTTTTTAGTGTGGTCTCTGTTTGGTTTTGGAATCAAGGTAATGGGGGCTTCATGGAAAGAGTTTGGAAAAAAAACAATGTTTATTTTAACTTTTTTTTTTTTTTGCAAAATTAAGCTCCTTTTTGTCTGATTTCTAGCTGAGTTAAAGGCTTATGCCATTTCTGCCAGAGCAGTTCTCTTGAAATTCCCATGAATTATAGTCAATCAATTGAAGAATGCTTTTCACTGGGACTCCATTTAGTGGATGCGGTGATACATTGCCCAGAACTCTTCAGGACTGAGTGTTCTTGTCTAAGGGCACACCCCCTACTGCATGCATGGACATAGCCTGAATCTAAACACTCTTCCATGCTGAAGCATAAAAGTTCCACCTCTCTGGCTCAAGATACGACAACGTCAGGGGCCATCCTATTTCCAGAGCTCAACTGTTGCAATTGTATCACCATTTAACTTCTCCCTCTGCCCAGCCTGCTTCGTTTATGCCTTATAGATGTTGTTCTTGGGAGAACTTCCCGATAGTCTCCTGCACATAAATCTCAGATCTCAGAATCTATTTCCCGGGAACATGATTTAAGAGACTCCCTGCCTGAAAACAGGTGGTAGGTGGAAGACTGGGTTCAGCTGAGTCTGTGTCTCTTTTTCACCTCAAGGCCTTTCCATGAAGTTTCTCTGGCAGGGTAGACTTCTCCCATTGTGTCTCAGGGCTTTAAGACAACAAGACAGATAAGCACCCAGTTCTCTTAAAGGCTGAGCCTAGAAATAGCATAACATGACTTTCTTCATGCTCTACTGATCAAAACAGTAGGCCAGCCCAGATTCAAAAGAAGAGAAAGAAAATGGGACAAGTATGGAAGAATTTGAGTTTGTTTTTTTTTTTTAATCTGTTACATGCACCAACTGAAATATGCTTTAGCTTGATGGGGAGAAATGTTTTTCCCTTATCCCTCTCCGGGGGAGTGCAAAGTTAATGTCCTATGAATGTTAGCCTGATGAATTTTTTAGTGTAAATATAAAGAAATAAAGATATTCACAGGGGCAATGGCTGGAGCCATGGGTAAGATGGGGAGGGTAATGTGTACAAGAAAGTTAGACCAATTATTCCTCTTCTGTACAAACCATTAGAGGGAATATCCACCATGAGTGTATAATTTGAATCCCTATTTATATGTGTTGTCTTTATGTATATGATAACAAAGCAGAACCTCATTGGTTACAAGTTATAAGGCCTGTGATCTGAAATCAGACAGATCTGGATTTCAGATCCCACCTTGCCACTGAATGAATGTGTGACCTCTGATGAATGGCATCTTAAAGTCTTAACTTTCCTACTTGCCCAGTGGGAATAATGATGCCTACTTAATGGTAAGCTCAAGTAAGATGACATAAGATAATATCTACAGGTATTCATATTGGGTGTGGAGTATAATAAATACTAAAGAAATTGTGACCTGTGCAAAGAAAACATTGATACGAAGCAAAACAAAATGATTAAAAAAAAAAAGGTAGGGGAGAAAGAGTAATGCTAAAATCTAGGACTAATATTGAAGGACTCTACTTATGCTTGTTCATTTGTAAAATGAAGAAAGATAGACTTGAACAGCTCAACAATAATGAACTATGTGGAGTGCTTTTCCCAATGCCTGGCAGATCACAGACACTCAACAAACGCCGCAGAATTTGAATTATCATAAAGATGTGAAGTGGGAAATGAGCTGCATTTGAAGGCAGTTGGTAAAGGACAAAGGAAAGGGTGGAGAATCAGACAGTGTCTTTCTTCCCCACTGTAGCCCAAATCAGCTGGCTTGTTTTTTAGTATTTGTGATTCTCGCACTATTCAGATGCAGGTTTCAGAGAGAAAACTTATCTATCCACATTTTTTAAAGTTACTGGAAATTCTCTCTCAGTTGTTCCTCATTCTTAGTGCTGATTAGCTACAGGCCCCACTGGTGGTAAACATCTAGACTTGATGCTCTTATGTTTCAAAATTTATGCTGAATTCCCGGTCTTCTGGTCAGGGCAGGGCTAAAGAAGAAGAGAAGAGGAAAACCTAGGTCAAAGAAAATATGTGTGCCAGTCCACCTCAGCTATTAAATATTGATAATTTTAAATTACAGTTCTAAAACGGCAAGGAATTACTACACCATATCACCCAGGCTGAAACAGAAGCAAGTCTGGTTTCCTTCCCCTGTGGTTAGCACAGTGTGTCTGGACAAACAGGCAATTAAGTTCTTAAAACACGAATTCAAATGAGGCTGAGGCTGGGGGCGGGGGTCTCATATTGTTCCACAGTCAAAGACATTTAATTCACTGGGGTGGCTTCACTTATTCTGACTTTTCTTGAGAAACATGCACATTATAATCAATGTTTATACACATTTTCAGCGAGTTTCAGGGGAAGGATCACTCGGTTGTAAAACAAAAAAAAAAACCTTGTTTTTCACATCTCAGTGTTGATAAGGTAGAAAGCAGAATTGTTCATGGAAAAGGTCAGAACAGCTTGATGATATGTCAATTGCACCCGTTAGCTATTAGTGTGATCTCAGGAAAGTCACCTCATCCATTTGACCTACAGGTGCTTCATCTCTAAAATATGACTGATGCTAATTCTTGATCAGCAGGGCTGTGAGGCTCAAATGAAATCATGAATGAAAAAAGGTGATAAAGGGCTGTATAAAGCTCCTTTGCCTTAGGACTTTAACACTAATCCGTAAAAGTTTTTTTGGTATTATATTATCTACTTGCATACTCATGGCTGTAAATATTTTTCATATAAGCCTAAAAAAGTATCAACCAAAGCATCTGTATACTGCCTGCAAAATAATCTATTTGTTTGAAATCGTATAGACATTTATAAAATAAAACACATGTAAACATATATATATATATATAATTTTAGTGTCATTTAATTTTGTATATGTTAGACACACATATAATATTTATTTATACTAAACTGAATGAATTAGTAAATTTTAACTTTTATTTTATTTTTTTTAAATGTTTATTTGTTTTGAAAGAGAGAGAGAGAGAGAATGAGAGGAGGAGGGCAGCGAGAGAGAGTGGGAGAGGGGAAGGGACAGAGAGAGAGAATTCCAAGCAGGCTCTGTGCTGACGTAGGGGTCATCTCAAGAACCATGAGATCATGATCTGAGCAAAAATCAAGAGTCATAAGCTTAACTGACTGAGCCACCTAGGCGCCCCGGAAAATTTAACTTTTAAATTATGTTTGAAGTTGTGTTCTCAAGCCCTTATCTACTTTTCTATGTTCTTTCTTAAAAGTTGGTTTTAATATTCATCTTCTTCTGTAGTTTTCTCTCCCTTTTGCTTTCTTGTACCATTCTTTTTATGTAGTCCATTGATATGGGCAATATTGTGGATGAAAAATGATTGGTTAAACAACCTTGCTCTCTGTGTCTATTTCAGAAAACACACTGTTTCATACTTTTATTGAATGTAGTGATGTTGATGGAGGGTTGAGGGAGAGCATATTTCAAACAAGTTCCATATAAGAGGTTGTTGGAGGTAGTTAACAAGGGTCAAGAATTCTAAGCATAGAAGTGTCAGGATTTTCCAAGAGAAAAAAAAATGGAATAAAATTTAGTCCTCATTCAGCCAAATAGTCCCTTTGATCAGAGCAATTTTGATTACATTCTTTTAATTTCCTTGCTCCAATTTGCTTACTGATTCTGTCTATATCTCCACACAGTTAACAAATTGGCTGATATTTCGGGCTATCTTCACGATCAATTAGGCATTGATCAACTGATTGACCATGTAGCATTTTGGTTTGGTTGTTAAGACAGCTGCAAATACTGGATTGACTTGGTTGCAATGGTTAATTCAGCTGAACAGACTTGATGTGGGAAAGAGAGCTTTTGGAACATGTATAAAATGCCCCACATTCTCAAATGGTCATTGAAATGGTAAGCTTGCATCCAAAATAAAGTTTAATTTAAATAAATCTTGCTTTCACAGATTGCGCATTAAAAATAGAATCCCATACGGTACATCATTTAAGGTGCTGATATAACACGAAAACGTTTGCTTGGCTTTCTTCAGTCCAAAACTGGTGGTCCTAACTGCTAGGTTAACAATGAGGCGAATTTGTAAATATTGCTGTTTTACAACGTTGAAGAGAATGGTGACTCTTGCAATCCTGTCGTTCTTATCTTTGTGTTGATTTTGGTGGGATGATCAAAATACTGAGGTTCTACTCAATATCATTATTAATATATTTTTTTCTTTTCTGACATAGCACTACTTAAAATGGAGAGAACGTAATTGTTATGAAACAGGAACTATGCAGCTTTAGTCTCTGCAGAAACGACTGTCTGTATGTCTAAAATATTTATTACCTGGCCCTTTAAGCAAAAGTTTGCTGAACCCTGCCAGAGCGACTACCAGCCTCTAGTAAGAGTTCAAGGCTATTTTCTACCCACACCAGTCATCCCTCCATCCCACCTAGAGGCCTGACTGCTTCAGATCAGGGACAACAGGAATTCCTCAGAGACGGCATGGTGCCAGGGGTACAAAGGACAGAACTTTGGGTGTGATGAGCAAAGGAGTTAGAGTCTCAGATGTTTGCAAATGCTTTCAAGTTTGTTGGGATTTGGGCTTCTCTCCTTCTATGTCAGTATCATACAGGGATCCAACGTCTTCTCTCCTTTGAAAACGTGTTTCCTTTTCTAATCTCCTCAGAAACCCACTAGTAATCAGAATGAAGTCTGCAGTCCAGGAATACTTGACGGGATGCGTTGGTTTGCTGTTCTAGGCCTTGAAATGATCTTTCTGGGCTTTATCGCACTATTAAGATGGACAGATATTAAACTTAGCTTGTGTGTTTAGGGAAAGGAGCAAAGATAAATATTTGACACATATTTATCTAGGCCTGGGATTCACAAAGAGTTTTGTGACTCATTTGGGTTCCATTCTAGCTTACCGGACTTTGGGATTCCATTCCAAGGTTTGAGGTCAAACGCCAGCAATAAAATGTGTATTTGCTGGTCTTTTCCAAGGACCTTTTCCATCTTAGTATGGAAAAGCCAGGAGACTTTCTGTTAAAGACTCCAGATTCTCGGCCAAATCCCACCTCCCTGGCTATAATGAAATGTGGCGAACGAGGAGCTACTTCATCAGAGAAGGTAACAGGCCTCTGTGGTACGATCCAGGTGGATCTTCCCAGCTCCATGATTAAATATTCAGGAATCTTGACAGCTGGTTGTTAAACCTTTGGCAGCTTGAAATTGGCTATGGTGGGAATATCAACACCATGGAAATTGGCAAATCAGGACTTTCTTTTTTCCTCAGAGGACTGATTTACCAAAACAACACTGCAACTGAGCTGGAAAAAGGAGAGAAGGGGTGAAGTCATTACAAACAGAGGGGACGGACATGATGATTAAAATATAATGTATACAAATATCAATAATACTTAATATTGGAAAAGAATTATTCTTTTCAATGTATAACTGTTAATTCAATTTTGTTTATTAAGATATGAAAATCATGTATTTTCTAATTCTTTTATATACTTACTTTGCACAGATAAGGCAAGCAAAATTTTCTCACCTTAATTCTGTTTTGGTATATTTTCTCTTATTACTTTTCACAGATATGCACCTATGTAGGCATCCCGCTCTGTTTTCCTGTGGTCTTTAGTATGATTCAGGAAGTCTAATGTCAGCCTGATCTTTAGTCCTTTGTAGGCAAATGATTCCCTTTTCATTGATGCTTTCAGCATTCATATATCATTATATAATCTCAGATTTCCCCTATTTCCAGAATGAGTCTTGTTTTAGTATTTTTAACCTGATATTTAGTGAAGCTTTTAGAGCTATAAATTTGGTTTTCTTTCTCACCTTAGGCAGATTTTTCTGTGTTAGTTTCTTTTAGTTATGTCAGAGTTGTCTTGCATTAGATCTTCATTTCCTTTCCTCCCATGTCTATACATTTTCCTGTCACTTTGGTTTATGTGTTTTACCTTTGGATTTAAGGGTTCTCAAATCTGCTATCGTTATTACCAATTGGATTTGGTCATATCCATTTTTACTGTTTGTAATGGGAACTTTAGTTCCACTCTTGCTCTGGGGTTTTTCTTGCATTTTTTTTTTTTTCATTATTTTAGTCAGATTGCTTTGTGTCTGCCCTTACCTAATACCGTTTATCTTTGCTGTCTTACTCCAGAGGCCATTTCCTTCTTCATGTTTTTGAGGACATCAAGCCTAGTTTATTAAACATTACCTTTTCTTTTTCCTACTGGCTTTCTCTCTTTATCATTCTTTCACAGATGTAGATTCATCCAGACCTGGTATTTTCCAAAACATGTTTTCTTGTCTCCATTAAGCTGGATTGCTCTTCCCCTAAGTCCAGACCCTGCCATCCTTTGGCTCTAGAACCAAAGGCAGATTGATTTGCACGGATCTTAGGATGTTTGTGTCTAACGGTGATTAGTCTGGAAAGGATGGGCTTAGTATTTTTTTTTTTTTTTGAGGGGAAAGGCATCTCAGTCAGTGCTCCTCGACATATACCTCTGAGAGCTTTGTGGGTAGAAGCCCTAGAACAGATAAATGGCGAGGCTCTGGCTGTCTTAAAAAATGATCTTTGGCAGCCAGAAAAAAAAAGTCAGATGTTTTTTCTGATCTGTGTAATTTTTGTGGCCAGAGTTTGGATCAGACAAAGAAGAGTAAATCAAAGGCTTTTGCTACCCCGGATTTGGACTCATCCTTGTTGCTCTGCATGTGTGGCTGTATTGTACACTGTGGAGCAGGATTTCTCCACTGCTGTGCCACAGACATTTTGTACTGGAATATTCATGGCTGTGGGGCTGTCCTGGCAGCATGTTTAGCAGTCTCCTGGTCTCTATCCAGTAGATGCAAGTAGAGTGTGGCAACCAAAAATGTCTTTAGAAGTTGCTAAGTGTTCTTTGGGGAGCAAAAATGCCCTCCCTTCTTTTTACTGAGAATCACGGCTATAGAGTCTAAGAACATGCTTCTATACTACGTGTATTTTATGAAACTTTCTTCAGATGGAATGATGTTCTTTTATCTGAATTGTTTGTATAATTGCCATTTTTTCTCTGTCTTTATAGGCGTTTAGTAGAATGTTAAGTGGAATCGCATGAGGAATTACATGTTTTTATTCGCTGATTAATCTGCCAAATATTCATAAAATATGCCATGGTCTCTGCTGGGTCCTGGAACAACAAACTGAGCAAGACCGTCTCTCTGCCAGTTCTTAACTTTTGGGACTTCCAGGATTGATACAAATGATCTTCATATCTATCTTCTTGCAATATTTTGTTCTTTTGGCTTCCTTAATAAACATCTTCTGGTTCTCTTCCTCTATCCTGCCCAAATGTAGGAATTATCAGCACTTTTAACATGTTAATGTCATTTACAAGTTTCCCAAGGAGGGAGTAATGCATATGGTATTCCTTTATTTTATCTAATCCTAGTTCCATTTTCTCCAAAGCATCTCATGAGACTATTAGTCCAAGTTACGGGCTTTGCAAAATACTCATCTACACTTTTCTCCATTACCTAAGGGTGGATAACAATGATGTTTTTCAAAATAATGTCTTCAGCCCTCATGTTTTTAGAGATCCCCAGACCCAATGTTCAGTTCCTTCTGAATATCTCTGGATAAAATCTTACAAATACTTCAACTCAACACTTTTTCCAAGGCATCCATGACCCCAAAATAGAGAGTAAAATATCTCTGTTTTCTCTGTACCTTTCATGCTATTCTGTCATAAGCTTAGCTCAGTGTAGGTTGGTCATTTGTTATAATTCTGTTTCCCCTGGTAGACTGTGAGAACCCAGGTACAGGGCATAGGTCTCTTCTTCACTTTTTCCAGAACTTGGAAAAGAATGGATGCTCAGGAGATGTTTTGTTTTTTTTTTTTTTAATTGAATTTAAAATATGGGGCACCTGGGTGGGTCAGTCTGTTGAGCATCCAACTTCAGCTTAGGGCATGATCTCACAGAACAGGATTTTGAGCCCTGCGTCAGGCTCTGTGTTGACAGCGTGGAGCCTGGGGTCTGCTTCAGGTTCTGTCTTTCTCTCTCTTTCTCTGCCCCTCCCCCACTCATGCTCTGTCTCTCTCTCTCTCTCTCTCTCTCTCTCTCTCTAAAAAATAAACATTAAAACAAACAAACAAATAAATAAATAAAATTGAATTTAAAATACAAAACCCTGGAAAAAAGTAACACCACTAGTATTTCTTTGAAAAAGTTTTTTGCTTGTTTCTCTGCATATTTACATTGAGGTTCAAAGATAGATTTGATAGCTGTGGGCACTTAAGGGGAGATGAGTAATAGCAAGTGAAAAAGGGACAGAGAAGTAGAGTACTTGAATTTGCCAAAGACAAACTTGAATGATTTAATAATACTGGATAGCTAGCAGTATCTTTGAAAAAGTTTTTAAGTGTCTTTTGTTTTTATTTTTGCTTTTTTGCCAGTCCTAAGGATTTTGCAGGTTGGCTTGGGTCCAGTGTGATGATTAAACATTTGTTTCTTAAAAAGGGAATTGATTCTTTTGTTCTGTGTTGCTCAATTCAAGATTAAATCATGAGGGGATTTGGAAGGATAGACCGAAGTTTCATCTGGTTTGGTGAAAACAATAGGTTACTACATAATTATTCCTTTGTAATAGCTCAAGAAAGTAAGAGTTCTTTTTTCCTTTTCTTTTCTTCGTCTTTTTTTTTTTTTTAATTAAAACTCCATACAGTGCTTCTGATTAAATCCAAATCAGAGTGAACATTATGACTGGGTTTGAGGGAGCCCATCAAATCTTTCTGGCACAATTCTTTGTGGGGCCGAGAAATGACTTTTCTCCCTCTTTCCTTTTGAGATGGCAGTGTTATGGGTGCATTTATCTCTGCGTTCAGGTGCAGCAAGACAGAGATGAGGAAGAAAATCTGCCAAGCACTAGGAAACAATATTAAACAAGCACCTAGAGGAAATTGCAAAGTACTTTCTATTTTATCAGGATTTCTAATTCCAGGTATCTTACTTTGGAACTTTTGTATTACTTTGATATCACTCATAAAATGTTCCATTTCTGAAACCGCTAGATACGCAGAAATCAGTAGTCTTTTTTTGGCCAATGCACAGAAAGAAGACCATAGAATACAATTTGTTGATTGTAAAAATAAATGGGTTGATTTTCTTTTCTCAGCTACCAATACAGATTTGTTCTTTGTCAAGAAAAAGTGAATGACACTTTTCTGTTCTTCTAAGTCTTTGTGGGGGAAAAAAAAAAACCACCTCTGAGGATCAAATCTCCTAGTGTTGATATAATTACTTTACATTACTTTATCTGTTTTTTTATTTGTTATTATTATTATTATTATTATTATTTCATCTGTTCTGTGTCTACAGTGACCATCATTCCAAGTTTGGATGCCACAGTCAATAAAACTGGGTAACTTATTTCTGTTTTATTGTTTTAGACACCCGAGACCACTTTGCATTGTAAGAGACACAGTTTGACCAAACAAGACCTATATGCACAATGTAATAAAGGGCTTTATAATGGAGTTATTTAACAATGCTAAATGTACATTGAAACAGAACTCAGTGGTTATGTTTAATTAAAGTGGATGGGATAAGGATGATGATTTGTTTTTTATTTTTATTTTTATTTTTAATTTTCTCCCATTGCCTTCCCTCCCTCTTCTTGCCAAGCATGATGATTTATGAAAGCAAATGGAGGCTACAAAGAAAGGAGTGATAACGTGATATGTACACTTTAATATCCACCGTCTGTACCCTGATGGTGAAGTCAAGAGCACAGGACAGTCCTTGGCCGAAGTTATATACGTGGTATGTATGGCTTTTGTCACACGTGTTATTTAAACTACATAAGTTAGCTTATTCAATCGTTCTTTGTCCCCCAAATAAATTGGAGACATTTGGCAAAGTTTTAGGAAAATCAAAGGAGAAAATTTGTGAGTTAATATACATAAAGCTCTTCGAAGGTGTAAATAAAGTAAGCTCTCTGCATTTGCTATTATTGTATACAGAATATTTAATGTCAACTTAAGGATATTAGTTAATATTAAATTAATATTAAGCATGTATTATGTATAATACACACACACACACACACACACACACTATAAGATTCACAAATACCGTAGGCATAGTATATTTCTTTACCATTGCATTCAATGGCAAAGAAGGGTACTACAAAGAAAATGAAGAATATAAAGCAGAATGGTAAGTGCCCTGTGACATCAGGAGTTCAGAGGAATGGAGAAGTCCTTGTGGCCCCAGGCAAGATATAGGTTTATTGATTATATGGAGGAAGATTGGAAAAGGAGGTAAACATTTCAGGAAGATAAAGAAAAAAAGAAATGGAGATAGGCCTACATGAAATATTTATAGTCTGGCTGTACTGGATGCCAGGCTAAAAAAGATGAGATTAGAAAGAAATGCCAGAATCACAGGTCTGGACTTGGCTCCATTTAGTCATTGGAATTTTCTGAGCTGTGATAAGCCAGGTTAATATTTGTGTTTCAGGAGGCTAAAATGGCAGTTATGTGTAGAGAAGAATGCCGTGGGAGAGAAATGGAAGGCTAATAAATGACTAACTGGTAAATAGGAAAATAGGTAGCAGTGGAGGTGGGGGAAAAAAAAAAAGGAATGCAATGGACATTGCTGAAGAAGAATTATTATGCTTTACTGTTTTTATATGATGTTATTATTTGCACACTCTGCATGTTGGGGTAAATTTCTTTGCTTATAAAGAAATTATTTCAGAATTCTTAGGGATTAGGGCCAATTTTTCATAAACACTGATTTTGTTTCTATGGCTGAAATAATTAACTAAATATGGTAAATGAAACAGCCATTTTAAAGTGTTCATAATTTAGTGAATATCTTGAAGGCTAGGGCTAGAACTTGGGGTTTCGATTAGGCTGACTGTAATTCAATTATAGGCTTTGTACTTATGTGAATTTGGGCGAGTTATTGAATTCTCTGAACCATTTGATTCTTATGTCTAAAATGTTGAATAATAAAACTGTCTCTTTGGTTGGATGAAATAACATATTTAGAATGCTCAAACATATCTGCAGCATGTAACAATTATGCAGTACATGTTAAGTATGCTTAATGCCAGGAAACTAAGTGTAAAAAAGTAGAAAGTCTACTTCTTATTATAAAGTCTATCACAGGGCCTGGTATATTGTATACTTTATTTTTCAAGCTTCAAGGATTTTATAATCTTTGTTTTCCTATTACCTCACTGATCTCTCCCTTAACCTTATTTACTTTTTTTTTTTCCTTCTTCTCTTCGACCTCTTTCTGTTGGTATGATCTAGAGATCAGGTCTTGGATATCTGTATGTCATCCTCTCTCTTGGTGATCTCATCCAGTCCTGTGACTTTAAATATTTTTTTTTAAGTTTATTTATTCTGAGAGAGAGAGAGAGAGAGAGAAAGCTTGTGAGTGGAGAGGGGCAGGGAGAGAGGGAGAGAGGGAGAGAGAAAGAATCCCAAGCAGGCTCTACACTGTCAACACAAAGCCCTAAATGGGGCTTGATCCCATGAACCGTGCGACATTGTGACTTGAGCCAAGATCAAGAGGCAGATGCTTACTGGAGCAAGCTACCCAGGTGCCCCAGTCCTGTGACTTTAAATATCATCTATATACTGATAACTTACATGGCAGTTTTAAAGATGTGTTCTCAAATTCTTTGATCTTCCTCCCTCCAAAAGACTGAGCCTGCTTCTACTTCCCTGAGTATGGAGTATGGGCCAGACGTAGTGACTGTCGTCTAATGGGTGGAATATAACCAAGTGCTGGAATGTCACTTTTGAGATCGGGGTCTCCATCTTGGGTTTTCTCTCTCATCAAGTGCTCTGTGTGGAGACATGTCCTGAGAAGCACTATGGAGATGTCCATATAATGAGGAAAGAGCCTCCAGCCAACAGCCACACCAGAAAACAGATCCTCTAGGCCCAATCAAGTCTTGAGAGACTATAGCCTTAGCTATAACTTGATTACAACTTTATGAGAAACCCTGAGCCAGAACCACTCAGCTCAGTCATATCTGGCTTTGTAACATTGAAACTGGGTGAGACCATTATTATTATATATATTTTTTTGTTTTAAGACACTAAGTTTGGGGATAATTTATTGCAGAGCAATAGGTAACTGATGTAAGCCCTGAATTTTTACCTCCAGTCAGATCACTCTCATGAACTCCAGACTGGTATATCCAACTGCCTACTTGCTATCTCTACCCTGATGGCTCATGGACATCTTGACGTCGACATATTTAAAACTAAACTTATATTCTTTGCTCCCCTCTCCCCAAGGCCCTGGCATAACTTCCCCATGCCAGTTAATAGAAATTGTCAAGTTACTAAGTCTTCAAGATACCTTTGACGTCTATGTTCTATGCTTTCCCCCAAACTAGTAGAAAATTCTTTGGGCTCTATGTAAAAGCTATCCTGATTTGACCCCTCACCACCTCATTGCCACCACTCTGCAACAAACCAACCTCATCTCTTTCCTGGATCGTTGCAAGAAACTTCTTATTGTCTTTCAGCTTCTAACCTTGTATTTCTGCCCTACTATATCTTCTCAACACAGGAGACAGTTATCCTTCAACAATATATCTTTATTCTTTAAAAATTTGAGTCAGTTTCCAGTTCTGTTAATGGTAGAGTTACTTGTATCAGACTAACTTTCTTGTAGATAGCAATTTTAAACTCTGGCATAATATTTTTCAAACATTTTTTAAAACTTTATTTATTTATTTATTTATTTATTTATTTATTTATTTTGAGAGAGAGAGAGAGAGAATGAGCAGGGGAGGGGCAGAGAGAGAGGGGGACAGAGGATCTGAAGCAGGCTGTGTGTTGACAGCAGCAAGCCCCATGTGAGGTTCAAGCTCATGAACTGTGAGATCATGACCTGAACCAAAGTCAGATGCTTAGCCCAGTGAGCCACCCAGGTGCCTTCAAGATATTTCTTTTAATGTTTATTTATTTTTGAAAGAGAGGGGTGGGGAGGGGCAGAGAGCAAGGGAAACAGAATCCAAAGCAGGCTCCAAGCTCTGAGTCTTCAGCACAGAACCTGATGTGGGGCTTGAACTTGTGGGCCAGGGGATCATGACCTGAGTCGAAGTTAGGCTTAACAGACTCAGCCACCCAGGCCCCCCCCCAATAATGCAAAGTAGGCAGACACAGAGAAGAATTTGACGTTGGAAAGAAGGGTGCCATACCAGGTAACAGGCATTCTTACAAAGCTTTTCTGCCTGAGGGCAATATCTAATTAAAATGTGGTATCCTTGAATAAAACTGAGCGGAAACCAGTCTTACTGACCTGTAATTTCAAAGAAAGGAGTTAGGAGGTATTAGAGTGTCTAGAAGCTAGGAGAAGAAGGCCTGGAGATGGAGCCACTCATGCAAGACCCCCTCAAACCTGTGATTTCCTAAAATTCATATATAGAGAGCATATAACAAAAAGTCCAGAGGAAATCAACAACTTGATGGCTGGAAACATTGAGCGTAGGTTACAGCTATTGACCTATACTGGGAAGACAGAGTTTGGCAGTTCTTGCCAAGTAAAAAGTAAACACCTTGGGCTTTCCTTTGGAACCTATGACATTCCTCATATTATATGCAAATACTGTGTTCCCTGATTTGCCCAAATGCAGGCATGAGTGCACTCCTTGCTCTCTGTCTCTCCATATATTGCCTCCACAAGGTATAAAATCAAGGCTTTAAAAATTCAGTATGATCAGCCAGTAATTTAACTGTTAGGAAAAAAAAAATCACCCCTTCTCATAGGAAGATAACAGAATCAAGAATCTCCAAGCACAATAACAAATATAAAATAAAAATTTATTACATAAAGCAGAATATGAGCTACTATCAAAAATGAAAGCAATCAATATCAATAGATCATGAAAACAGTAGGCAATTAATAGTCAAGGACATTCAAGTATCTATCACAAGGACTTAATTTAAAAGATGGTCATAAAGAGAGTGAACAGATGGGAAATATCAGTGGAGAAATGGAAACTATAAAAAACCAAATAGAAATTCTTGAAACGGAAAATTCAGCACCTAAAAAAAGTTCTGTGGATGGATTTAGCAGCAGATTAGAGTTAGCAGATAAAAAGTTGTGGTAGGCAGAATACTGCTCCCCTAAAGTGTCCACATCCTAATCCCTGGGACCTGTGAGTATGTTCTTGTGATGTTGTGATTTATATATTTATTTATTTATTTATTTATTTATTTATTTATTTATTTTTTAACGTTTATTTATTTTTGGGACAGAGAGAGACAGAGCATGAACGGGGGAGGGGCAGAGAGAGAGGGAGACACAGAATCGGAAGCAGGCTCCAGGCTCTGAGCCATCAGCCCAGAGCCTACGTGGGGCTCGAACTCACGGACCGCGAGATCGTGACCTGAGCTGAAGTCGGGCGCTTAACCAACTGAGCCACCCAGGCGCCCCTGATGTTGTGATTTATAAAATAAATATATATGTGATCTTCATCCCAGTTTTTGGCTTGGGGTTCCTGTAGTCCTGCAATTTCCTAAGTGGTAAGAGTGATAAAGGTGAAATGGCTGTCTTTTGTTATTCATAACAAGTCCCTTTCTACCACACCAGAGTTTATGTTAATGAGGTCACTTTTGAAAAGCACCTAGGTTAGGTAAGGAGGAGGGCTGTTGCCAGGGAAACCAACTTGGAGGAGAGGGTTGGAATTTTCAGTTCCACCATTTGACCTCTGGGAAGGGGAAAAGGGATAGAGATTGAGTCAACCACCTGTGGCCACTGATTTAATCCATCATGCCTAAGTAACGAAGCCTCCATAAAAACCCTAAAGGACAGAATTTGGAGAGTTTCCAGATTGGTGGTTACATGGAAGGTGCTGGAAAACTTGTGGCCCAGAGACAGCATGGAAGCTCCCTGCCCCTTCCCACATACCTTACCCTATACATTTCTTTCATCGGGTTGTTCCCGAGTTGTATCTTTTTGCAATAAACCTGCAATAAACCTGCAGTAAGAAAATGTTTTGCTGAGTTCTGCGAGGCACTCTAGCAAATCAATCAAACACAAGGAGAGGGTCGGGGTGATGCGGTTTTGGATTGGTGGGGGGTGAGGGGGTCCAGAGCCTATGGCCGAGAAAGAATTCTTGAGACGTCTTTGGTTCAAAAAGGTGATTTTATTAAAGTACAGGGACAGGACCCACGGGCAGAATGAAATGCACTGGGGTTGTGAGGAGTGACTCATTATATACTATGGAGTTGGGACAGGTAAAGACAAAAGGGAAGTTTCTAAAAGGACTTTCGTATACTAAAGAGGACTCATAAGATACTGGAGTCCTAGCTATTGTCAAACTAAAGTTGTCTTTCCCTCTAGCAACTCATTAACATTAAGATTGGGGTTTCCTGAAAGAATGTCATACTCTGCCTGCCTCAAGTATTTGCCAATGGGCCGCAGGTTATAAGGAAATTTAATTTTAACTACATTTCATTCTGTCTTTGTCTCCCACATGAAGAAGTATTAAGTATAAATCATAAAGGAGTCACACAGGAGGAAGCAAATTTTTCCTTTCTAGTTACATGGCAAAATAATTTTTCACATGGAATTAAGCCAACAAACTTTAAAACAGGGAGATTACTCTGGATTATCCAGGTGGTCCTTGTGTAATCACGTCGGCCTCTAAAAGTGAAAGTAGACCAGAAATTTGAGACAATGGAAGAAGACAGAAAAGATACGAAGTAGGAGACACATATGACTCAATTTGTTGGCTTTGAAAACAGAGGAAGGAAATCACATACTGAGGCAAACAGGTAGCGTCTACAGTCCGGGAGTGACCCTTGACCAATGGTCAGCAAAGAAATAGCGACCTCAGTTTCACAACCGAACAACTGATCTCTGCATCTGCAGAGTAGACGCATCTGCAGACGCATCTGCAAAGTAACTTGTACAGGAATTTCACAGAAGCTCTATTCCTAATTGCCAAAAAACCAGATATAGCTCAAATGCCCATCAAAAAGATTGCCAATAGCAAATTACGGTATCTGTACAATGAAATACCACTCAAGAACAACAACAACAACAAAATCACCTACTGATACAAACACCATAGACAGATCGCAAAAACATTACGTTAAGTGAAAGAAACTAGACGCAAAAACCCACAGACAGTTCGAATCTATTTATATGAAGTTCAAGAACAGGTAAAATAATCTACGTTGAAAGAAATCAGAAAAACAGTTGCTCATGGAGGAGGAGATCGAAAGTTCCCAAAAGAAGTTTCTGGAGTTAGAGAAATGTTCTGTATCATGTTTGGGAACGGAGTTGAGTATTTACATTTATGTACAACTTATTGAATTATACACTTAAATATGCATTTGCGTACCTTTACTTTAACCGTAATCAACAACACAACAAAACAAAAAAATAAAAGCTAACATCCATCCTCTGTTAAAAATGCTGTGATGGCTCCCCATTCCACTCAGACAAAAGTAGAATAAAATACAATGGACCAGAGAGACCTTGTCTGGCGTCATTACTCCTGATCTCTTTCATGTAATTTCTTCCAGCCATGCTCCCCTCCCTGCTGTTTTCTGAAGATGATGCCTTAAGGACTTTGCTTTAACTGTTCTTCCTGACTGGAATGTTCCTGTTATCAATATCTGCTTCACTAATTCCCATTCTTTGAACTATTTTAACTATTTGTTCATACCTCTTCTGAGGACTATCTTGATCATACTATTTAATGCTTCAACTTGTTCTCCATCCTCTTATTCCCTACTGTTTACTTTAATTCACAGCACTTATCACCTTCTACTATAATGTGTCATTGACTTACTAATTACAATTATTGTTATTCTCCATTTGCCTGCTTATAATGTAAACTCCACAATGATTGAAATCTTTGGTTTTTTTTTTATTCATTAATAGATTCCAGGTTCTTCTTCTTCCTTTTTTTTATTTTATATTTTATTTGAGAGAGAGAGCAGGAGAGGGGCGGAAGGAAACAAAGGGAGAAAGAGAATCTTAAGCAGGTTCCACACTCGGCACGGAGCCCGAAGCAGGGCTTGATCTCAAGATCTTGAGATCATGACCTGAGCCGAAATCGAGTCAGACTCTTAACTGACAGAGCCACCCAAGCACCCCTCCCCAGCTTCCTAAAAGTGTTTGACACATAACCAGTGCTCCATGACCACTTTCATATCCGGTGAATGTATGAATAGGAGGAAATAAAAACAGTATGAAGCCTTCACCATCACTCATTCAATAACTTTTTTTTTTTTTTAGCTCCTACTATGTTACTATGTGCATATTATTGAGAGCAGAGGAAAAGCCTTCTATTTTCAGAATTTCAGGTTATTTTATGGGCATTCTGGGAGCCTGGAGCCTGAGAGGTTTTAGTTTGTTTGTTTTTGTTATTTTACATACTTATTCAGTCTTCATGCATTGGTTCTATTCCTTATAGCATTCTATATAAAAATCTCTGGTTAAATTAGTCCATTTACCTTTCATAATCTTATTCTTCTTGTCAAAACACCAATATTCAATGCAGTAAGATAAAAGTAAAGCTGTGTTCTAAACAGGTTTTGTTTTTCTTATTTCTTGTTAAAACACAGGTACTAAACAACTACATACCAAAGGGAATGAACTGAAAGTTTCTTGCTATGAAAGGAATAAAACAAATTATTATATCAATTTTTCTAAGTTTTCCTTGGAATTTTATGTATGAAAATAGGACTTGATTGTACATTATCCACACGAACCTAATAACATACTTTTATAAGATTGCTAGATAGAGATTTAAAAAAATTATTTTGGGGAGCCGGGGTGGCTCAGTCGGTTAAGCAGCTGACTGTGGCTCAGGTCATGATCTCATGGTTTGTGATTTTGAGCCCCGTGTGGGGCTCTGCACTGACAGCTCGGAACCAGGAGCCTGCTTTGGATTCTGTCTTCCTCCCTGCCCCACCCCCCAGCTTTCTCTGTCTCTCAAAAGTGAATCAAACATTAAAAAAAATTTTTTTTAAATTATCTTGATATTCTGTCTGGTATATTTATTGAAAACAGTAACAAGAAAACAACAACATCAACTCTTTTCTCCCAAAAGAATGTAATAGAAACTTTTTCATTCAATTGTGTGTGCACATGCGTCTGATAGTACTTGGAAGAAGAAAAAGAAGAATCAATAATACCATAATATTAACTTTATCATTTTGGAAGCAGGAGTGTCATAGGCAGATATATAAAGGTTCCTTGCATGTATCTTTCTTGATGGAAAACTGAAATTAGGAGATTTGAACATATGGTATTTACTGCTTCATGGGTTTTGGTTTTGTACTTTTCACTCAAAATGGTGGTCAATATCAAGTGACTTTTCAAGATAGATTCTCATGAGGCACTCTTGGATTCAGGTCATTTTCTTTCAGTTCTGTAAATTACTCCACTTGCTCTCATGTATCAGGTTATATCCTCGGGGTTCTTTCCTTTTTCTCTCCCTTCCTTCACCAACATTTATCAGAAAATATAGTACTGGGGGAGAGTTGGAAATACATGTTTACTACTCAGGAGGAACTCAATATAGACATATAAAAATATACTGTAATCAGATATTTGGAAAGTAGACATAAATGTGCATATATTCCCATTGCAGTGGAATGACTAACTTTGAGGCCAGTAGGAATTTGTTGGGTAACTTAAAAAGGAATTCTGCTAGACATCATACAATGCACAGGACAGCCCCCGGCCCTCACGACAATAAATTCTTATGGCTAAAATATCAACCCTTAGACTCATGTGAGAAACCCTTAGATTCATGTGATCAAATTTGCTAGAATTATCTAACTTTTTTTTCTTTTGGATATGCTCCCAACCTCTCTATTTCATTGTACTTTGTTATGCTGGTGAGTGTATTTTATCTTTGAATGTTTTACAGTGTCTACTTTATGATCAGGAGAGAGTTAGCTAGTTAGAGGTGAAAAAAATCACCTGGACAGTTGTTATTTATAAACCCTTTTACTGTATACCCTCACCATGTGAGAGTGATCAACGTTTTACCAGTAAGAAGTCTGTAGCTAAGAAAATTACTCTAGTTTAACCATCTAGGTACCTTAATTCTTTTGACTTAAAATCCCATTCTGTTTTGCCCTATTGTCTATGAAATTCCAGGTGTTAAACAAATTTAGCACTAAGGAAAACAGAGTTGAGAGGATAAAATATACTTGGCTTTCATTCAGAAATTATTAATTTGTTAAGTAACTGTACTATTTATCTCATTGACTGGAAAGGTTGCTATCAACCAACACCGAGATTATTGGCCAATTATAAACATGGACTACAGCAATGGTTTATAACAGGACTTTAATATTTGTAATATGATTATATAACTTCCTTGCTTTTAGAAATGTACACTGAAGTATTCAAGGGTAATTGGCCACGATAATTGTGACCTACTTCAAAAAGGCTTAGATGGGCAGAGTAAATGTGGTAACATGTCAACAACACACGAAACTAGTTCATAAAGGAGTACTATTTTTGCAAATCTCCCATTCAGATTTTCAAGTTATTTCATAATAATAAAGTTGAAGAAAAAAAAAAAGACACTGAGGGTTTACCAAATGCCAAGAAGGCATTCTGATAGATATTTGGGATATAAAGATGAACGGGATGCAAAGACAGGTAATTTCAAGACTCTTTAATCTCCCCTGTGAAAACAGGAAATTAAACAGGAATTCTAAAATGTTGTCACAAGTGCTACAACCCAAGGAGCTCTATTCTGCCTTTTCCTAAGGTTCGGCCTATTCCCTGCCTCACCTGCCCTCCCAAAGGACAGTAGGGGAGTCTCCACCTTCGCATGTTGCCTTAAGGCTAAGCCTTGTGATTATTCTTAGTCACAGTTTTTCCTATGGGATGGACCATCAAAATAATTATGCTTTCAGGCCATTGCTGATGGCCTGTGACCTACATTTGCTGCCGAAGAAGAATCTCAGAACACTCAACATATATGTGGGCAGATTAAGATTTTAACTATGGGGTGTAGTTTTCTGGACAGTCAACACCAACTAGCCTATAAGTCCCGGTGCCTGACTCTCAAAGAACTATTCTGGTCACCCAAGAAATTCTAGCATCTCACTCCAGGGTTTCCAACGGGGCAGGGAAAAGGAATGGCTCTATAAAGGAGCATTCAGAATCACTGTCTGCAGGAGACAACCAATGTGGTCCCTCTATCACTGTACCCATTAGGAGTCACTGCGCATAGGAAGGCTGCTGTTCAGAGCAGTGTGTAGTGATGTGGAAGAGGACAGGGCAAAATACAGTTTGGCCCTCACTGATCTAGTCTAAAGTTCTCATTTTACAGCTGGGAAAAACTTTTCCCAAGAAAGGTAAAATGGCTTTACCAAGATTTTGCAATTAATACGCTGAACTATATGAAATTGACATTTTTTTAGGTTAGAAAGTGGCAAAGGAAGGGTCTTTCCAACACACAATGCTTTTGGCTTGATATACAAAACAAAGTAGTTTCTGGAAGGTTCTCCAATGGCTGGTTCTCTATTTTATTTATTTTTTAATTTTTAAAAATGTTTTTATTTATTTTGGAGAGAGAGAAAGAGACAGAGTGAGAGTGGGGGAGGGGCAGAGAGCGAGGAAGACACAGAATCCGAAGCAGGCTCCGGGCTCTGAGCTGTCGGCACAGAGCCCGACGCAGGGCTCAAACTCACAAACCATGACTTCATGACCTGAGCGGAAGTTGGATGCTCAACCAACAGAGCCACCCAGGTGCTCCCGTCCTCTGTTTAAATTAAAACATTTTCTTGGCAGTCAGGGCCATCACATATGGTCATACTCATTGCGCAGGGCACAGTTTCAGGAGGCACTGTTTACATATTCTATAATGCAAAAGGCAGAATTTTCACATCTTACATTAAAAAACAAGTTAACGGCCATGCTCTTTTAAAACTTGTTTCTTTTCCTAGATATCTGATATCAATATCCATTAATTATTTCTATCCCCATTTCTTGATACTGACTTACCTTCCACATCTCCTCAACTTCCTTCCTTTATGGCTTCTCTTTTCTACAGTTTCTCGTGGACTACTCATTGTCTTTGACCGCCAACTTATTCTCCTCACATAGCTCTATATTCCTTCTCTCCTTCTCTTTAATAAGGATCATCTCACTTTCCTTCATTCTCTTTTCTCTGTGAGCTATGTCATCCAAATGATTCTTTGTTCAGCCTAAATTTAAATTTACCCACCAGTTTGTGATTGTAAGATAGCTCATATCCAAAGCAGAGAAACCAAAACACAAAACGAGTAACATTAAGAGCGGGCTCTCTTTTCTCCTCAAATATTTCGGAGTATGTAGATGACTGGCTCTGGTTTGAATTATATTTTAAAAGCCTATTTCATTGTTTAAAAAATAAGTGCAGTGGTAGGACTAAGATGTGCCAAGACAGTTTTCTAGAAGAAATGAGGGGAGAGGAAAACTGGGAAAAAACACCGTAGGGCCAGAAGAAGAGACAGGATCTGGAACACATACTTAGTACTGAACAAGTTAATTATGTGAACGAGAGGTCAGCAAGCGTGTAGGGACTTCAGTTAATCCTACCAACAGTTTCCATCCATAGCTATGATAAGCCAACATTAGCTTCAGCTTAGAGGTATCTATGCCTCTGTTATTCAAGAAAACAAACCCTACTGACTAATTCCAATATGCATTCTCATATGTAACTTATTTCGGTGCTCAAATGTTATTTGAAAAAAAAGTAATATTGAGTAAAACTTTGATCTTTGATCTTTTTTATTTCTGTATTTCACTCTACTTTTAAGTTAAACCACTAGAATTTTTTTTCAGCAAAAGTAGGACCAACCAATTTGATGTTTTATTGATTTAGAAATACCATGCTCTCTCAGATTTTACATGCTATGCTTTGATGGCATGGCTGTGGGGTTCTATATTTCAGCATAAAGCCTTAGTAATACTCTTGGGGATGGAAGGTCTGCTGCTCTTTTGTTGTTGCTGTTTGTTTATCATTTTTTTTTCCTGACTAGGAGGAAGTCAATATAAATAGCTATATGTATTTTATTACAAGTTACCTACTACAGGAGGGAAATAGTATTGTCAGACACAGTTTATTTTCCCTTTTTTTCCCCTTCCTTTCATCAAGATCCAGCATAGATACCAACATTTGGAAAGAATAAACATTGGGGAAATAAAATAACCATGATATCCATATATATATCCATATATATATCCATGTGTGTGTGTGTGTGTGTATATATATATATATATATATATATATATATATCTCCATGTGTTTGTGTGTGTATGTATATATATATATATATAGCTGCAAAATTTCCCTTGTGCATTGCTGCAGAACTTTACGGCAGTTTTTGTTTAAGCTCATGGATTTATCAGAAGTTACTAATTGGATGTTCAGTTCCAATGCCCTATTTTGGTAAGAATTTTATCTACATTCCATTGACTTATGAAAACCACATTTTCTTAGCGTATCTACTTTTAGCAGCAAGACTCAAAATGTCATAGGAAAGAAAAAAGAGTGCTAGCAAGGACTTTGCCTACAAGGAGATTTCCTTTGGCATGCTGTTCAATAAGATACAGATTAAGATGGCCAGACATCCTGGATTGTCCATTCCAATTTTAATTGAATTCACTTTACAAATAGCGTTTTTTTTTAATTGAAGTGTAGTTGACACACAACGTTACATTAGCTACAAATGGTTTTTTAATGGTCTAAAAATTATGAGACAGTGAACTGGACTCAGCAGGAGATAAACAGATGGGATATACTTCTTCTCATAAGTAGTCTAGTTTGATTGGGTTTGGAGGTGGCAATAAAACTTGTACATATGTGACTATTACAGGAGACAAAGTGAATGGGTTTTGTAAAAGGGCTATCCGTTCAGTGCTATAATGTAAAGAGCCCAAATGGGAGGGGATGGCATTCTTTAAGAACCACGGGGGTATTATTCAGTCTTCATGGAAGGAGGTATCTTTGAAATGAACATTGGAAGAAACGAAGTTTACACAAAGTGAGAAAGACAGGCGTATCAGGAGGAGGGAAAAGTGTGAACCAAACGCAGGTCTAATTTTGCCAGCAATTGGGGGTTTATGAAGGCTTTTGAGAGAAATTGCAGTAGTGTTTTAGACAGAAATGTAACAAAGGCTTAATACACATCCCTGTATAATCTAGACCCAACCTACTTATTTACTCTGCCATTTTTCTTTCTCCGCTAAGACAATAAGTAGAACCTTGGAAAATTCCAAAACTTAAGGCACGGACATAGGATTATAAGTAGAAAAACAATGGCTGCGTAAAAACGAAACTATAAGAAAAATACTTAGGGAGTAAGCTAAGAGAAAACGATATAAGGAGCACCTCTCAGCTTCTGAGCTTAGCATAATCTTGATACCAAAACTTGAAAAGTACAGTAAGAAAGAACATTACAGGCCAATGTTCCTTATGAACATGAAGTAAAAAATTCTGAATGAGTTAGATGTAACTGGAACCTAGGTACTTACAGAAAGAAAAATGACCAAGTAAGGTTTATTCCAACAATGCAAGGATAGTTTAAAGTTTAAAAATTGAGTACTGTAATTCATCACAGTAATAAAGGTAAAAACCATAACGATATGATAGTATTAATAGACGCAAAAGAAATATTTGATAAAATTCAACACCCACTTATAATAAAAACTCTCAGCAAACTGGAAATTGGAGGGAACTTTCTTAACACAACAAAGGATATATATAGTTTAGAGGCTTTTGCTACAGGCTTTCATGGAATGATGTGGTGGCTAAAACGAAGGAATGAAGAAGTGGGTGACTCCGTGTAAACTGGTTTTTTTACAAGGCTTAGCTATGGTGGGAAAAGGAGAACAAGCGAGATAGTTCCAAGATATTAGGAAGGTTATTTTTTTTTTAATTTTATTTATTTTTGTTACTTTGAAAATGGGGAAAAAATTGACCTACTTATGATTTCCTAAATAGACCATGCCGTTTTACTTCTTGTGTTTTACCTGTTGTATATATTTGGGTGCTGAAAAGAAAGAGGTGCACACAAAATATTTCACTGGAGAGAGCTCAGTAGGCACTATTTACAAAAGGATGGGAAAGGTCAGGGAAACCAACCAAAGATATTGAGCTACATAAGGTACATACTGGAAAGTTGTTACCAGAAACCAGTGAGCATTATAGCCATGAGAATGAGGTGGCCTGACAAAATTACTACTCTGAGCTCTCTTTCTTCCCACCCTCCACTATCCTCCAGGAGTCACCATTGGCTGACCCCACCAGAAGCCAGGAGGACGAGAGAGCCTGGGTAATGCAGGTCATAAAGAGATGGGCAGAAGGGAGATCTAGAAACGCAAATTAAAAATAACTAGCAAACACATGCTATTCTCTAATTGTAATGCCCTTCCCTATTTTTTATCTGTCAAAATCCTGATCACTCAATTCATGAGGAACATTCTCTGTGGAATTACAGTGCTTCCCAACAAAGAGAACCGGTCTTTTCTCTTATTTGAATGCATGCATCTGTGGAAAGAATATTGATTCATGCAAATATGTGACAGACACAGTAATAATATGTATTATTTGCCTACTTTATTTCTAAAATCTTTTAAGGTAGATAGTATATCTAGGCTTAGCAGGTTGAGCAAGCTGTCCACATGTACAGAGCTGGTGGTTGGCAATTTTGCTGATTCCATACTGCCTCCATCACTCCATACTCCCATGGTGCTTTGTGTATGGATCAGATGGAGCACTTTAACATTGCATTTGTTAAAATTAAAGCAAGAAAAACATATATGTAGCAAATGATGATCTCAAAATGTCAATAGAAAGGCACCTCATCATGGTACCTTTCATCACTGGGAAAGTGTGAGCTTCTCTGAGACAAGGAGCTCGGGCTAGGTTCAGACTTGGTATCTGTCCAGTGACAGATGGAATGACAGCAAAGTATGGAGCTCCTAGTTCCGTATATTAGGCAGGTCTGTTTTTGTTGCAAATGATAGAAATCCTCCTGAAAGTACTTCAAGCAATAAAAGACAAGGTATTAGTCCATATGGTTAGGAAGTCCAAAGTGAATCCAGCTTCGAGTACAGATAAATAAGAGTTCAATGATGTTTTCAGGGCTTCTCTTTCCCTATCTCTTTAGCTTTTCCTTGTCTATTGGCTCAATTTTCCCCTTCTGACAAGTTCTCTGTACTGTCTTTGACAGCCTTAGGTTTATATGGCCCTGTCTTAGCACATCCAGTTGAATGAGAACTGCTTTCCAATATCCCCTTATCAATTTAAGAAGGCATCTGTTTTGCCTCGCTTATTTATTAAGTGCTCACCCCAGGGCCAATTACTGTGATAGGAAAGTTTGTCACAATAATTGGTCATGCATGGGTTACACGTTCACCACAAAGAATGAGGGAGTATCTGTAGAATGTTAGAAAAATAATGAGATTTAATGGGAAATGTGCTGGGTAGTCCCGAAAAATAGCTATCAGAATCCTTACTGGCTCTCCTTATCAAATCTATTTTCAAATTAAATACATTCTTCTTTCAAAGCATCGTTTGTTTGGTTGGTTTGGTTTGCATTCCAGATCCTCCATCAATCTTCTCAGGAAATAATTAGCGTGATTCCAATTATTACGATGATTAGAACTATGGTATTTTCACTCTTGTGAAAAATCCTTCTTACCATGGTTAATTTGGCACAACGAATCTATATTACAGCTTACCCATGTGGTCACTCTAACAAGCATAGGAATGGCTTCATACAGAAAGATGTGTTAGATTAATCTTCACTTTTTTTCAGAGGACTCTCAGTCATTGATGTGCACCGAGAACTTACACTACTTTTCTCCTCTGTCTACTGTATCGATGTTGTTTACACTTTTTGAGTCAACAAGAATCTGATGAAAGCTGAGGACCTACTCCCTAGAAAAATGCGCATATAAACATAACATGGATTTTTAAAATGGAATCCTGGGGTATTCATGAATTTCTGATGTGGAGAGCAACTTAGGACATGGGGGACAGCAAAGTAGAGGTCCACCCAGAGAGTTGGTGCCTTAGCCAAGTAGTATGCAAATCTGTTGGCTTCATTCTGCAAGCTTTCAGAATGTTTTGCAGAGGTGACGCATACCGGATTTGCATTTTAATTGCATTACTTTGTTTATAGAGAAGAAATGAATTTGAGGTTATGGAAAAGGCAGGTACGAGAGAGATCAGTACAGAGACTGGCTGAACTTGATAATATACAGCAAGTGGGTCTAGGGTAGAAGAACTCCATGATGCATCTCCATTTCCCAGATGGATTGTGGTGGCATTAACCGAGAACAGAAATATCAGGGGGGGGAGCTGCATTGGCAGGCTATGATGAGCTCTATCATAAATCCCTGCAATTTAAGGTGTACAAAGTAAGGTGGGACAGTTGACTATGCAGGATAGACGGTCACAATGATACTCTGGAATCATCATGTGGAACAATGCCTCTTAAACATTAGCATGCTTGAGAATCACTTGGAGGGCATGTGGAAATGGGTGGCCAGACCCCATTTCTAGAGTTTTTGATTCAGTAGATCTGGAGGAAGGCTAGAGAATATGCATTTCTAATAGTTTCCCAGGTAATGCACATGCTGTTGGTCTGGAGACCACAGTGGGAAACACCAATGAAGATGATTTCTATTGTTGGGAATTTCTGCCTGACTTTCTCTCTTCTTGTAAGAGCATCCTTTCAATACCTCTCCGCTGCAAACTTCCTTTGGAAGATTGCTCCTCACTTATGCCAACCATTCTATTTTTGGTTTTCCGCTACTATTCATTCATGTGTGATTATACATGAAACTATCTATGTAGAAAACCAATTTCATTGAAACTTTGACTAGAATGGTGGTTGCCAAGAGCTGGGGGCAGGGGGAAATAGGGAGATGTTGGTCGAAGGGAAAAAACTTCCAGTTATATTATGTGTAAGATCTGAGGATCTAATGTACAGCATGGTGACTTTAGTTAATGGTACGGTATTACTAATTGTATACTTGAATGTTGCTGAGAATAGATCTTAAGTGTTCCTACCACGTGTGCACGTGCACACATACAGACACACACACGTTAACTATGTGAGATGATGGTGTGCTAATTATCCTTACTTTGGTAATCCCACTCGATCTGTCTATCTCAAATCATTATTTTGTACGCTTTAAATATACACATTTATACTAGTCAATTATTCCTTAATAAAGCTGGAAAAAATTGTAAAGAAAATGAGACCACCACACAGAGAGAAGAAAGAAAAAAGGAATAAAGGGAAGGAAAATGGAAGGAGAAAAAAAAAGAGAAGAGAAAACAAAAACAAGAAAAAGAGTAACAAGAGTAACAATCTTTGAATCCTGTCTTTTCCTAAAGTTGGGTCCAACACTTGCTTTCTCAATTACTTGAACAATAAATTCCCTTCCTCTCTTTAGCCAGATACAATGTGATCTTGTCACTTTCTATGAAAACAGTCTTTATACACTTTATTTATTTATTTATTTATTATTTATTTTGAGAGAAAGAGAGAAAAGGAGAGAGAGAGCGAATGCACATGAGCAGGGGAGGGGCAGAGAAAGAGGGGGAGAGAGAGAGAACCCCAAGTAGGCTCCACTGTCAGTGCAAAGCCTGACACGGGGCTCGATCACACGAACTGTGAGACTATGGCCTGAGCCTAAATCAAAAGTCAGATGCTTAACCAACGGAGCCATCCAGGCACCCCTAGTCTTCTTCTATTTTTTTTGAAGACTTTTTGAGATTCCAATTCCCACATTATATATATTCAGGTTAGTAAAGCAAATTGGTCAGTGTTCCTTCTCTAAAAAATTCAATATTATGTATATTAAAATAAAATCGACATAATACAAATTTTCTTTTCATACTTAAATTCGTGCTCTTGTTGCCACAACTTTCATGGAGACCACGGCTGTGTTGTAAGGCATTTTGTTGATTTGGTTATCTTGGCATAAACACGAATCTAGTTAGAAACGTAGATGTTGGTAGAATTAGCCTGTGGCATATGTGCTGGAACGGGCAGCGTTTAATAGCATCTTCTCTGATGGTGGTGTTGTTATTGCTACTGATTTAGAGGGAGACATTCAGACCTCTATCCTGTATTAACTTTGCAAGCAGCACTGATTAACATGTACAGTTGTTCTGACTATATTTTCCGGTGGTACAATGACATTAATAGGAACGAGATCACCTGAGGCGCATTAATTAATAGTTAAGAGAAAAAATTTAACCTATTTGCCCTCTTCATTCCCTCAACTGGATAGATGATAGGTTTCCATTAATAAAATTTGGCGTGCTGCTGTGCTGTACGCAATGTGAATTACCTTCTTCTCGGTGCCAAAGAAATTTAGTGAAACATGCAAAACCTTCAGATAGTATCAGATCTTATTTTTGTTTTCCTTGAATTCTTCCTCTGGTGTGCTTGTGGTGTTTAAAGGGATTTTAAAGCACTCGGCTTTTTGTGGAAAAGAAAACCTTAGATTGACAACGACCTGAAAAAGTTTCCCCTACTCCTTATACTACTGACTATGTAAAACTGTTAATACAGATACAATTACTGTTAATTCCTCCTGGCTGTTATGGCCTCCCCAAGATCTTACTGACAGTTGAAGAAGAAGGATGAATGCTTAATATTTATCTTGTTCAGATAGAATATTTCCGATCCTAAGAAAAATACTGGAATATTACCTTTGGATGAAACTTATATCCCAGTGACAAACAGGAACTTAATAATCTACCATTACTGGATGAAGATAACAAATGACATTTCACTTATTTTCAAGACACCATTTCACAGAAGCTCTGGAGGGAGGGGATATTTTATGTCCACAGTAACAAAAAAACACAAAAAAATCAAGAGTTGGGTACAAACCCTGAAGCTGTTTTTCTCTGTAATACTTTATTAAGTTACAGATGGGTAAAGAACTACCAGGCTTGCTTAATTCGTGCCCCTGGCTTCTCATTAGGAGTGAGGACAGACACCTCACCTTTCCATGATGTAGCACGAACAAGGACCTTACTTCATTTGTTAGCTGAGTAGAACTTGAACAGAGTTTTTTTTTTTTTCAAATACAAAACAGAGTCTCCCACTGAGCGAACCTCATTTTCTAAGATTCTACCATTGCCCTCACCATATGTCTCACTGCATTATGACAAAGACATCCAACTGCTGAGGTTCTTTCCATTTCCAGTGAATAGATGCTAGCTGTATTCCTAAAATTATCTCTCTGCAAGTTAACTTTCCCTATGAAAGAATGATCAGGGCTAATGTAGAACAGTTTTCATTACCTAAGTTCAATGACAAGAGATGATGTGTATAAAAGAGAAGGGTGGGGGGGGTCTGGGTGGGGGACTGGAAGGGTAGATTGGACTCAGAATATAAACGCTAGGCTCGGGAGCTTGGAATTAGCTTTGGTTCTGTGGAGAGCCCCTCAAGGAGTTGGCCTGGCTCTCTGGGCATCATGAAAATTCGAACTAAGCCATATGTGAAGGTTTCCTTGAGAACTTCCACCGCCAGCACCATTGCCAGGCCTCACCCTTGTGAGACGGGGGCTGCCTCCTCTTTAGCCAAAAGATACTGCATTTCACATCACATATTCTCATTCCAATAGTCCCCCGTTCATGCCGCTGTCAGCCTCCCTCTGACACATGCAGAAACTGTGACTGTAAACCAGCGTTCTCTTCCAGTAGACTCCCACAACTTTCCTTGTGACTATGCCACCTGGTTTGCAAGCTTCGAGCACATGCAAAGGATCCATGAAGAATTGTGTTGAAGACCAGTGACGGAGAGCAGGAGTTCTAGAGCCAGATGCATTGTTTCAGTCCCACGCTCTCATCATTACTTGCCGTGTGACCCTGAGAAAGTTATTTAACATCTTTCGGTCTTTGTAAAATGACGATAGCATGTGAGCCTCATACAGTTATTTCAAGGAGTCACTGAGTTAATACCTGTAAAGTGCTTGTAACTGCAGAATACACAATAATGCCTCAATGAATGTCTGAAATATTTCTACAGGTTTTAAGCTGACGGGAATTTTAATCAGATAATACGGATTAGTGGGAAAAGCAAGGGCTTTGTAGTCAAGCAAACGCAGTTTCAAATCTAGGCTCTGCTGCAACCAGCCATGTAAACTTGGGGTTCTCTGAACCTGACTCCATATCATAAGACTACTCATCAGGCAGATTCAGGCTATACGTAATAGAATATTCCAAACGAATTTATAAATATGGAAACACGTTGTCTTGGGGAATCAGTAGTCCAGGGGCTTGGAGATACAATGTGTCACTCTCTGACTCTTTCTTTACTACTCTTTGGGTTCAGCCCTTGTCTGTCAATTTTATTCTCGGTCTGGCCCCTCCTATGGTCCTAAGTTGGTGGCTGTGGCAAACTGGGTAAGATGCTCTCTTTTCCTGTCTCATGAGAGACAGAGACATTCTTAGCCAACCATGAAATACAAGTTCTTTCCTTACGCATCATTGTGGGATGTGTAATTACCCTTAGACCAGTAATAGCAGTCAGAAAACAAGGACAGACTAATTAGAATCTTCCTGTGAGAGAGATGGAGACGGAAACCTCAATAAAATCAGGGTTCCCTTTCAAAGGTGGAAGAGGGAAATGGATATTGCATGGGCAACCACGTATGTCTGTCACAATTTGTTTTGAATATTAAATATGATAACATAGTAAAATATATGATATGCTACCAGCTGCTGCCCCCAAATATCAATTCCTATTTTTTTCTTTTGCAAGTTTCTTATTCATAAACACTTATTAAATTAAACTGAAGCTTTATCTGGCATTGATGATGGATTAGTTCAGAAATGAAGGTTAGGGGAAAGCTGAAAGGAGAGACTTAAGATGAGTTAGAACAAATTAGAAGGTTATTATAATAGTTCAGATAAGAAGTAATAAATCCCGAACCATGGAGGTGACAATTAAACTGGAAGACAGTGATGAATGTGAAAATATTATAGAGCTAGAATTTATGGGATTGGTGACTGATCCACGGTAGGAGATGGTAGGAGAGGAAGTAACTTGAAGATTTTGGCTCTGGTTGCCAAGGAGAATGCCAATATCTTTAATACTGTGTTAATAAGACCTGGTTTGGGTGCAATGGAATGACTTTGGTTCATGGGGTGTTTTGAGTTCAAAGGTTCACAGAACGTCCAAACAGATAATTAATGAGATCCGTTTTTTTTAATCTTAGAGAGAGAGAAAGAGAAAGAGAGAGACAGAGAGAGGGAACATGTGAGTGGGGGAGAGGGGCAAAGGGATAGAGAGAGAGAGAGAGAGAGAGAGAGAGAGAGAGAGAATCTTAAGCAGGCTCCTTGCTCCGCATGGAGTCCAATGTGGGGTTCCATCCCCTGATGCTGGGATCATCACTTGAGCCAAAATCAAGCAGCAGATGCTCAACCTACTGAGCCATCGAGGCACCCCTAATGAGATTTTTAATTCAGTATGGAGACGTTGGGTCATTCAGGCAGTGTTGCTAGATTTGGTGATATTTCAGAAGTATGGTGCACATCTAATCAGAGAGGGTGGAGGAAAGAAATGAAGAAACAGCTACGTTTGGAGGTAGGAAGAGAAAGAATGATCAAAAATACACAGATACAGAACGATACTAGATGCTGAGAGAGAAATTATTTCAAACAAAGGGGTATCCAACAGTGTTGATGAGTGCAGCTATTTCAAGGAATTAAAACTAGAGAAGAGATACATGGCTCAGTGATTAGATTTGAGGACGCGAATTCAGTAGTGAAACTTAAGAAATTTGGAGTCAACAGGAAAAGACTACAGGAACAGTACTCTTTCAAAAATTCAGTGGTAAAGGGAGAGACATGGTAGGGAGAGGATGCTACAGGGTGGAGGCGTGTTTTGTCTAAATTCGGGAAGAACTGAGATTTGTTGGAGAAGAAACAGAATCAAGATAAGAGAAAAGAGTAGGGATGCAAGAAAGTGAGAGAGGCAATGATAGAGCATCTCTCACTCTTCCAGAACTTACTATGTGGCAGGCGCTGTTACAATTCCATTTTTTAAATGCAGACCCTGAGGTTGTGGGATGTTAAATAATATGCAGAAATGTGCAACAAAAAGCGGCAGAGCCACACTAGGAGTCCATGTGTGGCTGCAGACTCCATGCTCCGTGCTGTGCTGTGAGGTGAGCTCTGGAGGAGAGGAGGCTGAGGTCATTACAGGTACCAGCGTGGAGAGACGGTCCCTGTGGCAGAGGAGGGGCACTTCGTTTTCAAATCCGTACTGAAGGGAGAAGGAGAACAGGAAGGTGGGGAAGAATTTGAGAAGGAGGAGGAGATGGGTAAGTGCAGGTGGAAGGGACTTAACTTGCTCGTCAGAGCCCCGCTTTCAGAGCACAGGCACCAGGGTGACCTCTCAGCCTTAAGAAAACAGAAAAGGTTTCTAACGGGTAATGCATAGCTTGCACTTTCACCATCTGTTAGGCCAAATTTAACAGTTGTTATATAGAAAGTCTTTCCTTTGGTAAAGAGTAGTTTCTTCTGCATCTTCAAAAACAATTTGAGCAGTGCCTGGGTGGCTCAGTCGGTTAAGCATCTGACTTCAGCTCAGGTCATGATCTCACAGTAGGTGGGGTCCAGCCCTGCGTCAGGCTCTGTGCTGACAGTTCAGAGCCTGGAGCATGATTCAGATTCTCCCTCTCTCTCTCTCTTTCTCTCTCTCTCTTCCCTTCCCCCACTCGTGCTCTGTCTCTCGAAAATAAATAAATGTTAAAAAAAAAAATCAAGGGGCACCTGAGTGGCTCAGTCGGTTAAGTGTCCAACTTCAGCTCAGGTCATGCTCTCATGGTCTGTGGGTTCGAGCCCCGTGTCGGGCTCTGTGCTGACAGCCCAGAGCCTGGAGCCTGTTTCAGGTTCTGTGTCTCCCTCTCTCTCTGCCCCTCCCCCACTCTCGCTCAGTCTCTCAAAAATAAGTAAATGTTAAAAAAAAATCAAAAGCAGTTTGAAACCTGTAAGAATGGCATATAAATGTAAAAGTTAAACAAGTTATAAATATTCATAAAGTGACTGTTGGTCCCGTTAAAATCTAAAATTGGTGAATAGCTGTATACATTATTCCCCTCCTACCTCTGGGGGATACATTCCAAGACCCCAACTGGGTACCTGAAACCACATAGAGTACCAAATCCTATATGTACTATGTTTTTTCCTATCCTTATGCACTTACGATAATGTTTAATTTCTAAATATTTTTTAATGTTTATTATTTATTTTTGGGAGAGACAGAGTGCAAGCGGGGGAGGGGCAGAGAAAGAGGGAGACACAGACTCTGAAGCAGGCTCCAGGCTCTGAGCTGTCAGTCAGCACAGAGCCCGACGCGGGGCTCGAACTCACGAACTGTGAGATCATGACCTGAGCCAAAGTCAGACGCTTAACTGACTGAGCCACCCAGGTGCCCTGGTAAAGTTTAATTTCTAAATTAGACACCGTAAGAAGTCAATAACAATAATAAAATAGAACAATTATAATATACTATAAAGTTATGTGAGTGTGGTCTCTCTCTCGAAATCTTGTACTGTACCCACCTTCTTTTTTTTTTAAATTTTTCTTCATTTATTTTGAGAGAGAGAGAGAAAGAGAGAGAGAGAGAGCACGAGCAGGGGAGGAACAGAGGGAGAAGGAGACACAGAATCGGAAGCAGGCTCCAGGTTCTGAGCTGTCAGCACAGAGCCCGACTTGGGGCTCGAGCCCACGAACTGCGAGATGATGGCCTGAGCCCAACTTGGAGGCTTAACCGACTGAACCACCCCAGCGCCCCTTGTATCCACCCTTCTTGTTGTGATGCTGTGAGATGGTAAAATGCCTATGTGATAACATGAAGTGAGGTGAATGACACAGGCATTGTGACATAACATTGGGCTACTGTTGACCTCCTGACAGTATGGCAGGGAAATCATCTTGGAAGACCTGGGGCCACTTACACTGGGGTTATGTTCCAATGAACACATCATAAATTGAAAATATCTTAAGTCAAAAATGCATTTTCTACTCCTAATCTAGAGAACCTCATAGCTTAGCCTAGCCTACCTTAAATGTGCTCAGGATACCTACTTCCATTCCCCTACAGTTGGGCAGAGCCATCTAACAAAGCGTATAACAAGTACTGAATACCTCATGCAATTTATTAAATACTGTACTGAAAGTGAAAAACAGAATGGTTGTCGCATATCTCTGTTTACCTCAATGGTCACATGGCTGGCTGGGAGCTGCTACTCACTGCCACTGCCCGGGATCATAAGAGAGGATCGTATCTCATACTGCTAGCCTGGGGAAAGATACAGATTCAAAATTTGGAGGACCATTTCTACTAAATGCATATCACTTTTGCATCATCATGAAGTCAAAAAGTCACACATTGGAGACCGTCTGTATACGATGTTGCCAGTGATGTAAACGAATGTTACGAGATTTGCTGCTTTTTTTCATACTTTCTTTCACCTAATACTAGCCCTGTGTAGTCAGCAGGGCATTTTTTCATTTCAGGAAAGAAGAACACAGTAGAAAGCAGAGGAAACAAGGGGTTATTTCTTAATTTTTGAGGCCTCAAACGTCCAGGCCCTAGAAAGTGGATATAAAATTTTGAAAATGCAAAATGATGAAAGGGTTAGGAAAAGCAATGAAGTTCTGCCTCAACTCGTCTGCCACCAGTGTCTGCCTCCAGACTGGATGACTGTTTTCTTTGACACTGGTAGAGACGTGGAAGAGAGACAAAAGGGAAACCAAGAGTGAGTGGATGCTGTGGTCCCTAGGAAACCAGGCCTCGTGTACCTGAAAGGAACGGGGTCCCCACGGAGATCTGAAAATCGAAGCGCAGAAGATGCTTCTCATGGGTTCACCCGGAGAGAAAGTTCTGGCTTGGCATACCTATATGGCATATCTAGACAGATGGATCTACAATTGATTTAGCGTTTTGTTTGCACTCCACTGATGTGAGAACACAGAGCTATTCCTCTGTGTAGGAAAGGAAGGTGGCTCTGGGAAACGCAGGTGGGTTTCCCCAAGCTCAGAATGAAGCATGAGACACAGATTGACTTCACGGAGGAGTTGCAGGAGTTAGCCAAAAGGGAGAGAGCCAGTTCTGAAGCATTCCAAGAACAAGAGATGATCCAGAATTCTGGCATGGATAGATGATGACCCAGGGCAGAAGTGCCTACCTCCTACCTACCCCTGGAGGACTTGGGACTGAGGAAATGGTTCCTACGCTGCTCCCCATCCAAACTCACCGTGTGGGTATTAGTGAATATCCATGGTGACGTACTCACTGTGGCGATACTCACATGGTAACAGCAGATTCATAATTTTCATAAGAATCAGATTTGAGAATTTACATTTTATAATTTCAAAGGGCTAGAAAGAAGTACATGGCATCTTAATTCAAACGTCTAGTGCTACCTTGAAATTCAACAATATTATAAGAACGGAGCAGTAAAAATGTTTCTAATGTATTGTTATTATTTGCCACACAGAGTCATAGAGGAAGTAGAAAATCTTCAGGTACCTGGACGGACAGCCCATTTTTGACGTCCAATGAGAATTTTATAAGATTCTCCAAAGTGCTTTCCTTAAAAATTAGCTGTAATCGAGATTTAATGGGACCCTTCATTTCCTGCCATTTTGAATTATGTTTTAATTGTTTCGTGTGGATAATTATTTTATTTCTCAAGAGAATGCACATTCTTGAGGGCAGACTTTGGGTCCCACCCAGCAGTTCAGGCAAAGAAAAGGAGACCTGCATTCAAGGGGGGTGCTCAGCTCCACAGCAGATCCTGGAGACCAGGCAGGAAAAGAACCCAACACTGACCAAGTCGGCACTGACAGGTGAATTGCTCGACAGGACGGGGGCCAAGTTTGGCGCTAGAAAAGCAGTACAGGAAGTAAGAGCAAAGCGTTTGGGGATCGTCAGCACTGTGAGCGGGCTGGGGAATCTCTTTGGGGTGGTGCCAACCAGAGTGAGAGACGATACATCGACAGGTACTTCCTGTATGTGGTGTGCACACAGCTGTGATTCAAACCCAGAGGAGCCCAGTGTTGTACTTTTCAAATCTTTCCTTTAGAAAGGAATTTTTATAGGAATGAAACAACTAGATTTTCCATATAAGTTGACCTGGGATGGCAGACACATCCCAGGGGTTGGAGGGAGGAGGGCACTGTTTGAAATCCGATCTGGCAGAAACAACCTCTTGACAACATTTTCCTCAACCTTTTGACAACCTCAAAACAACCATTTTCCTCACGTGTAAAATGAAGTTAATCGCACTTTTTCTACTTTGCAGCAACACTTAGAAGATTGAATAAGAGGAATATATGAGACAGTATTTTTGAAAGCTGTAAAGCGTTATAAATATTACTTATTATTTTTGGAGTTATATAATCTTAAAACTATTAAACTCCCAATGGCCTTAAAAATGTAATGAAAGGAAGAGTATACATATTACAGAGAACTTTTCAGGAATCAATTATCCAATCGAATGATTGTATAATGCTTTCATTCCTTTTTTTCTCTTTTTTAGTTATTCTGTTAATTAGCATACTTTTATGAGTAGAGAGCCTGGGGGAGAAAGGTCCCCCAGTTTTTGGACCATGACCCACAGGCCCACTGGGGTTCTGTCCATATTTTCAGCCTTAGCTCCTGCCCTCCCTCCACTTGCTAATCAAATAGCGACTTAGTATCTGTGGAATGAAGGGGATGGGGGTGGTTCATGCTTCCCTGCCTTTAGCAACTCCTTATTTTTCTTCCTGCAGTACATTTCTTTTGGATTCATATTCATTCTGCAAAACCTACTCAGGTGTCTCCTTCTCAGCATAGCCTTTCCTGACCACCTTTATATTTTCTTGTTACCTGTGATACCCTCCCTCCTCATGCCCATTCTTTCTGTCTCAGAAAAATAAGGTCTCAGGGACTCTTTCCCCACTCTATTGAGGGTCTGAGCCAGAACTCCTCCAGGGCAGAAACTGTATCTAGTAAGATTGTCACCAGAATCCCAGGCCCCAAAGAGGTGGGGCTTGGTGTTTACTCATTGCTGTATCCTTGGGACCTGGAAGAATGCCTGGCGTATAGTAAGAGCTCAATAAGTACTTGTTGCTCAATAGATGGTCTTTTTAGCAGGCTATGGGGAAAATATAGACAGATGAAACTCTTAACTCAAATTAAAATTTGCTGGTTTCTATTTAAAGAATTCAGTGCACTTCTATATGGGGTAAAAAATAAATACATTGCATTTCAGTGGAATTGTAGACTCCTGTATTTTTGTGCCAAGGAAATAACATCCACGTTCATCAGGAATAAAAAAGGATGAAGAAAATGTGATTTTGCTGAAAGAGGAATGATCGTCATAAGCTCTCCTTGCCGTGATGCTTTAAAAGCTGTAACAGTTGAGAACACAGATTATACCAAGAGTTTTCTATTGGCAAAGTTAAGTAAAACAATAATTAGAAAATCATCTTGATAGGGGTGCCTGGGTGGCTCAGTCGGTTAAGCATCCAACTTCGGCTCAGGTCATGATCTCATGGTTCGTGAGTTCAAGCCCCATGTCGGGCTCTGTGCTGACAGCTCAGAGCCTGGAGCCTGTTTCCGATTCTGTGTCTCCCTCTCTCTCTGCCCCTCCCATACTCATGCTCTGTCTCTGTCTCTCAAAAATAAATAAATGTTAAAAAAAAAAAAGAAAATCATCTTGATAATTGAAATAAAATTTACATTGTAAGCTTATATAGAGAAATAGTCCTAGAAAAAAAAATATGCTTTCGTTCAACACTGCCACAGATAATTTTTTTAAACTTTTTACTTTCTTTTGAATTTATACAAAAGCTTTAGGCTTGAGGTCATTAAAAAAAAAGTCATGCTGATTTTTTTCAGAGAAGTGACTACGTGTCTTATGTGGGGTTTGAAAAGTTTGTTTTCCAGATGTACTACTACGTGCCATATCACTGGTGGCAGAACTGTTCGGGGCAGCGTTGATTTGATTTGAGTGTGAGGCCTGATAAACCCTTTTATCAAGTGCTGGCAATTCAGTCAAATAGCACCTGCTACAGCTCGAAGAGAAACTGCTAAACCGAAATTAATGCTTACGTTTCTTTTCCAAGCAACTAATTTCATTAACAAAATTAGATTTCTTAGAGGGGTAATTGACACAATCTGGTAATTCAGAGAGACCTGTCATTAAAAATTAAGCATATAGGGAAACGACATGAACTCAACTTCTGCTACCAATCCCCAGGCCGCAAAGCATCCAAAGCAGAAATGGCACAAAGAAATGTCAATAGCAGAACGGACATCAAAGGTGAATCTTCAGTGAGTATGCATGGACTCTTTTTGGTTTTAGCAGAGTAAAAAATACTGATTACTTTTCTCTCATTAAAAAAAATCTCCTTCTATTTGGAGAATGTGTAATTTTATTTATAAAACTTATGAAGAGTTCTTTAGTTTCTCTGGAGAGGCAGAAATAAATTTAATTCTACCTTGCCTAATAATACATGAAGACCTTTTCCAAGCTCCTCAGAAACCCAGTTAACTCCCAAATTCCAGGAGGTGGTATGACTTTTTCTTTGACCTCTAGAATTTTTCTCATAATAAGAATTGTCTTTTCTCATGTGAAGTTCTTAAGTATGATAGAAAGATATGTGCCAGAGGAGTGAAGGAAAATATTAATGGGTTCACAGGGAGGAAAATTAGTGCCTTGTTATTCTGTGCCTTAACTTTTAAAAAAAAATTTTTTTTAACATTTTATTTGTTTTTGAGAGACAGAGCCTGAATGGGGGAGGGGCAGAGAGAGAGAGAGAGAGAGAGTTTGAGACAGAATCTGAAGCAGGCTCCAGGCTCTGAGCTGTCAGCGCAGAGCCCAACACGGGGATTGAACTCACAGACCGTGAGATCATGACCTGAGCCGCCGAAGTCGGACGCTCAACCGACTGAGCCCCGCACCCCCCCCCCCCCCCCCGTGCCCTTTGGTGCCTTAACTCTTGTTCTTCCTCTCCTCTGTGCACTAGCAACAAGATTGCTGTTTCTCAGAAGAGCTGTTCCACCACCCCAGCCTGACTGATTTCTCCCTTCGTAATGTCATTTTGCATTTCTTTTTGAAACCACTTATTTGGCACCTAATTTCATGCTGCATTTAATTTTTTTACTCGTATTGCTGTTCCTTATCTATTTTCAGATTATTCTCCAGAAATAGTGGCTCAATTTGTGGCACTAACTGTGCATGTATGTGTTTGCTTGCCTAGCTCTCCGCCAACATACAGTCTGTCCAAGGAACACTCAGAGTTACAAACTTTCAGGAGAAGAAACAAAGAGTTGACCCACAAAGAAGGGCTAGTTCTCTAACCAACACAAGGCCAAGAATTTTAAAAAATACCTTGCAAAAGTAGGAGGGTTTCTGAGTTCGTATCAACCTGCCCGGAGTCAAAATCAGCAACTTTGCGACATGATTATTACATTCACAAAGGTCAAGTCACGGCTTCAAGTGCAGAGAACAATGAAGCCAAAATTGTTCCGTCAGGGCATCCAGGTTTATCGGAAATGTTCAAAGTTTTATTATTCGAGGGATCAAACCAGTTAAAATTCCTATTCCCCCCTCTCCCCGCCCCCCCCAGAGTACGAAGAGTTCTTTTTGACTTGACTAGATGAAGCGTTGACTCTATTGGAAGCAGCTTTCCTTCTACCATGACTCTCGTCACCATCAGGTGCTTGCTACTGTGGTGCCAACTTGCCAACTTCATTTGGTCAATGATCTTCTTCTAACGTCATTGATGCAATGTTTTGTCTCATTTGACCAGTTTATTACAAAGATTTGACGTCTTTTTTGGTATGACTAAAACAATCGGGAGTCCCAAAGGTGATGTTTATCTGGAGGTGTTTCAAGGACTTGAGGCTATAGTTTACTTTTATGTCACTGAAGAATTTCATTGTTCTTAGGAATCGTACTGACATTAAATATAAGGAACCATCCTATTATTCTCTTCCAGGTTTCTCCTGCAGAATCTGTAACTGTCAGGATGTGTCACCTCTTTCTGAGATCCCATTTCTTAAATTGACAATCCCGGCCTCTGCCAGGAGCAACGTTCTTTATTACTTGTAGGGCTGGGACCTCATATGGAACAGGTATCGGGCAATTTCTCTGGGGAGGACTCTGAAGACATCATTTATCTGCACATGTGAAGTATGGTACTTCCTTCTAAATACTGGGCTTATCTGACCCAGCTAAGCAAGATTTTGGGCTTGGTCAAAGTTACAAATGTGATTTATTCAATTATATTCTGGTAGGAACGAGGATGCATTTTAATGAACCTATGGAAATAATTACATGGTCATGAAACAAAGTAATCTAATAAAATTGCTGCTCATACAGTTCAACCATTATTATTGTTTTAATGAAGAAAGGTCAATCACTGTAGGTCATTATTTTTTCAGAATTATTTTTTTTAATTTCCCGATGATTTGTTAGCTTATAGTCAGTATTGCTACTTTTGGATTTTTTTTTTCTTTTGAATTCTGAAGATTTCATTGGGAGAAGATCCCACTGACAGAGTTTTTCCTTCAAATTTGTATAAATAAAACGTTACATTGAGGGTTAGACAAAGATTAAGAAGAAAAAAATAGACTTTAAAAATGGGCACTGAAAGTACAATATTACGTCAGTTAAATCAGTTAATTTGGTTCATTGAGTCATGGGTAATTGATTCTTGTTTGGTTGAACTTGGTTAAGTAGTTCACTCCCATCGAGTCTGTGCTTCTAGACCAGAACAATCTTGGAGGTTCTGACTCAGTTTTCTGAATCAGTTTAAAAGGTCCCTTCTATGGTGATGGTCTGGGAAGTTTGATCAGAGTTTATTCCTTGTGATAACAAAGGTCAGGTCTAACTGCTATAGTCTTTTGCTGAGGCTTTTCTGATGTTTCTTCCGGGACACTTGATTTTTTTCTTTCTATAGCAGAACTTTAGACTAATGTAAGCAAAGAGAAGAAAGCTTTTTGTGGATAAGCTAAATGGTTGTGGTCATTTTATTATAATAGCTAAAAATATTAGAGTGGAACAGAACGATCTATTATGTTGAAGTATAATATATAATCAATTTATAAAGTTTTAATAAATTATCTTGATAGGGTGAGGCCATTATTAAATCTTTAGTCTTTATATCATTAAGTACCTTATGAATGTCACCAATATTAATAGGCTATAATATAATAATATAATATAATAAGTGGTAATATAATAGGCTATAATACATCTATAATAGTATAAATAGGTATGTAAAGAAAACAGGACTTTCAGTTTCTGGTTCCTCATGTAAGGAGCTTGGAAGTTGCCACACCACCCTAACAAGTAAAAAGCTGAATAAACTGAAAACTCAATAACTCTTCCTAGATCTGTAAGAGAAGTGAGGACACAGGGAAAACCACTACCCCCCAAAACTGGACAGGCAAATACACAAAATCACAACTTACTGGAGCAGAAGGCTCTGCGGGAACCAGTGCCAGGATATAAAACTGAATGGTAATTGATGAATTGCTGGAGGCTCAGAGAAGACAAGTCTGAAACTTACAAACTCCAAGGGGACTCAGGCACAGGGGTCCCCTACATTTCTGTGAGTTTTACCTCAGGCGCTAGATGGGGTTCTCCCAGTAAATTCCCTTGTGCTTCTTTCTGCAGTGGGAAGGGAAAAGGAACGGTTTTGAAATTCATGAGAGCATTCTGTTCTTCTTAACAACGTCTGCCCTCAGGAGAAACTATTCAACTACAGTCTAGCTTGCTGGGTTTATTTATTTATTTTATTTTGACAGGGAGAGAGAGAAAGAGAGAGAGATAAGAAGAGAGAGAGGGGGAGAGAAAATTCCAAGCAGGCTCCACACTGTCAGTGCAGGGCCCAACCTGGGGCTCGAACTCACAAACTATGAGATCATGACCTGAGCCGAAATCAAGAGCCTGAAGCTTAACTGACCAAGCCACCCAGAAGACCCTTGCTGGGGTTTTTAATCAGACCCTAATTGATCTAACGGAAGGGAAATACCCACCTGGCTCTAGTCATCCTGTCCCAGGTAAGAAGGGGAGGGATGGGAATGAGAAGCACAAAAGGAATTCATGGGCCAGAGGCACGGGCTCACTAAAAGACTAATCACAGGACTAGAGAATACTTCCCCTCCCTCACACCTTATTGCCACATTACTAAAGCAATTCCTTTTACCCAGCACATCATGTCTATCAAGAAAAATTAAAAGGCCTGCTATAAAGCAAGAAACTTCACAGTTTGAAGGGGGAGCAAGAGTCAGAACCAGACATGGCAGACATGTTGGAATTATCAGATCGGGAATTTGAAACAACTTTAGCTAATATGCTAAGGTCTGTAATGGGTAATATAGACAGTATGCAGGGACAAACAGACAATGTAAGCAGAGAGATGGAAATCCTCAGGAAAAAAACAAAAACAAAAACAAAAGGAACTGCTAGAGATCAAAACACTGTAATGGAAATGAAGCATGCTTTTGATGGGCTTATTAGTAAACTGGTCGTGGCTGAGGAAAGAGTCTGCGCTTCAGGAAATCTCAATAGAAATCACCAAAGTGAAAAGTGAACACAGACTGAAATATAACAGAACACTCAAGAAACGTGGGGCAACTACAAAAGGTATAACATATGTGTAATGGGAATACTAAAATGGGAGTAAAAGAGAAACAGAAGAAATATTGGAAAGAATAATGACTGAGAATTTCCCCAAATTAATGTCAGATACCAAATCACAGATCTAGGAAGCTCAGAGAACACCAAACGGGAAAAATGCCAAAAAATTACATATATACATTTCATATGTAAACTACAGAAAACCAAAGTTAAAGGAGAAATCCTAAAAGAAGCCAGAGGGAAAATACACCCAACCTATTGAGGAACAAAGATAAGAATTACATCTGACTTCCCCTCAGAAACCATGCAAGCAAGAAGAAAGTGGAGTGAAAAACTTAATGTGATAAAAGGAAAAAACCACTGACCTAGAATTCTGTATCTTGAGAAATTCACCTTCAAAAGTAAAGAAGAAATGAAGACTTCCTCAGACAAACAAAAATTGAGGGAATTTGTTTCCAATAGTTTTGAATTGTAAGAAATGTTAAAAAAACTTCTGCGGAGAGAAGGAAGATAATATAGGTCAGAAACCGGGATCTAAGTAAAGTAGAGAAAAGCATCAAAGAAGGAATTAATGAAGGTAAAATAAAAACCTTTAATTTGCTTGTTTTTAGTTGATCTGACAATAGTTTGTTCAAAATAATACTAACTGTATTTGATTATGTTTGCTTATGTGTAAATATATAATCTATACATATGATATACATATATAATTATATATACACATAATATACATATATAATGTAAATATATATAATATATACATATGATGTACATATATAATTATATATATAATATAATATACATACATAATTATATGTAATATGTACATATTATATATATATACACATACTATATATAGTATATATGCTTCTGTATGCTGTATATAAGTGAAATGAATGGCAGCAATGATATAAGGGAGAAATAATTAAGGTTATTTGTTACAAGGTACTCATACTTCCTTAGAAGCAGTATAATGTTATTTGAAGGTTGACAGGATTACTTGTAAATGTAAAAAAAAAAAAAAAAAAGAAAGCCAAAAAAAGTATAATGGATATGCTAAAAAAGAAAAAAAAGAATCACATAAAATGCTCATTTAAAGTCACAAAAGGCTGAGGAATAAAAGGAAGATAAAAATGAATAAAAAATAAGGACAACAACAAAAAAACAGTAATAAAATGGGAGATATGAATCTAACTATATCAGTAATCCCTTTGAATCTCAATGGTCTAAATGTACCAATTGAAAACCAGAGATTGTCAGAGTGGATCAAAAACCAAGACACAACCATATGTTGTCTGTAAGAAACTCATCTTAAATATAAAGACAAACATAGAGAAAAGTGGATGGATGGAGAAAGATAAACCATGCTAATATTAATCAGATGAAAATAGGAGTAGTATATTAATTTCAGACACAGCAAACCCCAAACCAAGGAAAGTTATCAGGGATGAAGGGAAGCATTATGTAATGACAATAATTCTCCAAGAAGATAACAATCCTTAATGCGTATGTGTTTAACAGGAGAACATCAAAATAAGTGAGGTCAATCTAAAAATGTATATGTATATTAAAAATAAATTTGTTGACAGTTACTTTGCCAGTTTTTGAACATGTACATAGTTATGGTTTCTTTTGAAGTGGGAAAAAACACAAAAACTGAAATATATGTATATTAATGCCCTTTACCTGTATATGATTCACCTAAGAAAACAGACTTTTTTCCTTTTGAAAACAAGAATATACAGGACAGTTCTCTTAACAGTATTGAGCTGCTCGAACGTCTGGAGAAGGTCAAACATAGCTAATTATTTTTAACATGCTTCCTTTTAAAAATGAAGGGGATAAATCTCTGTGTTACTTAGTGGTCATTTAAGAAACGTAAGCATTATTTACATGTAAAAAAGGTCTAAATAGTTTTATTGTTTTGAAATTGGAAACTGAATTTGCAAAAGACAAAATTGTCAGAAGAGATAATATATGAACATATATCACAGTATCTAATGACAGTAATTAACAGGCAATTTTTTAAAGCTGTAGTGACTAGCAGATAATAGCATGAACTAAACATTTTCAAAGAATAAGACACTTTAGCTGGAATAATTTAAGAGTATGCCCAAAACCACAATTATTGTGAGAGAAAAAGGACATTTGCTATTTCAGAAGAGTGTAACTTGGCCCCCTTTCCAAAAAAAGGCACAGATTTTACTTATACTTTTAGGATATTATCCATATAACAGCATTCAATAAAGAGCTCATGAGTTTTTTTCTTTATAAATAAACTCATCACGTTTCTACAAACTCATCAAAAATTTCAACACATTTCATTTTTTCCTTCAAGCTCATTATTTCTAAGTATTATAAACCCAGGCAGATGAGGTTGTACTCAGACCTTGTACATTTATGGTACAAGCCATAAGATTTGTATTTTATTACCTTTTACATTTTAGCATATTTTCACTTTAAGACTAAATTATTCCATAACAAACCAGTGTATATTCAGTATCTTGTGTACATATCCCCTTATCATTCCATACTTGTGTATTTCTTTTTCTTAAGTGTTTTTTTAATGTTTATTAATTAATTAATTATTATTATTTTTTTTTTGAGAGAGAGAGAGAGAGAGAGAGAGAGAGAGAGCAAGCGGGGGAGGGGCAGAGAGAGAGGGAGACACAGAATCCGAAGCAGGCTCCAGGCTCTGAGCTGTCAGCCCAGAGCCCGACGTAGGGCTCGAACTCATGAGCCAGGAGATCATGACCTGAACCCAAGTCGGGTTCTCAACTGACTGAGCCACCTAGGCACCTCTACAATATTTTTACATTTCTTAAAAATGGACATGAACTCTAACATAACAGATTCATGTGCCCCTTTCACCTGTTAACTGGTGGCTAATCCATAATGTAGTAAATAAGAACACAGGTGTTTTAGAATTGAGCAATTTTGTAAGTGATGTTAGTTTATCTGATACACCAAACCAGTAGAGGAAATTTAAAGTTTAAAGTTTAAAATAGACTATTCATAAGAAAATACATCCATGATTTGCATAAAATAGAATATTGTGCTAACAGTATTTTTATACGGTGGTAAAATCAGGAGGAACGTATGGAACTGTTTTTAAACCAAAGTTATTAAATCAGTTTAATTAGTCTAGAGTATCTTGAGGAAAACTACACGACTTTTTTTTCTTATACAGTGATACATCAGGAATTAAAACTTTGAAGTTGTTTAAAAGTCATTTGTTTTTTCTTATAACCTACTAACTGAGGGCATTGCTCAGGTCAACGTTTTGTTGTTTTTATTTGTTTTATTTTTTAAAATTTATTTATTTTTAGGTAATCTCTACACTTAATGTGAGGCTTGAACTCACGGCCATGAGATCAATAGTGGCATGCTCTTCCCACTGAGCCAGCCAGGTGCCCCAGGTCAAAGTTTTTTTTTTTTTTTTATAAAACAATTAAAATTATTATTTTGAAATAATTTTATATTCATATACACTTATACGAAATAATTCAGAGAGATCCTGTTTGCTCTCTTCCCGGTTTCCCCCAATGGTAATATCTTGCAAAACTATAATCCATCAATGTTATTTGGATTTTCCCTATTATCTGGGGGTAGGTATATTTAGTTTCACACAATTGTATCACATATGAATTTGTATATCCACCACCATCGGGATACAAAATAATTTCATCACCAAGAAATTCCTAGTGGATGTAATTGATAACTACATCCCTTTCCCTCCTCCAATGCCTCAACTTCACTCCTAATTCCTGGTCACCTCTTCTTGTACCCCTAGCATTTCTGACCCCTTACAACCACTAACCTGCTCTCCCTTTAGGTAATTTTGTCATTTCAAGAATGTCATATAAATGGAATCATGTAGTATGTAACCTCTGGGATTTTTTTTTTTTCACTGAGCAAAATTTCCTGGAGATTCACCCCACGGTGTTATGTGTGTCAATAGTCCATTTCTTTTTATTACTGAGTCGTATTTCATGGTATGGATGTACCACAGTTTGCTTAACTGTTCATCTATTTAAAAGTATCTGAGTTGGCTCCAGTTTTTTAACTGTTATGAGAAAAGCTGCCATGAACATTCACGTACAGTGAAGGTGAACATAGTTTTCTTTTCTCTGGAATGAATGTCCAATAATTTATTGCTTGCTAGTGTGGTCATTGCATGTCAGGTTTTATAAAAAGCTGGCAAACTATTTTTCTCTCTATGTTCCCACGTACACGGTAGGAGTGACAGTTTCTCAGCATCTGCACCAGCACTTGGTGTTATTACTATTTTAGCTGATCTGCTGCATGTAAAGTGATTGCATTGAGATTTTAATGTGCATTTGCCTAATAATGATGCTGAACACTTTTCATGTGCTTAATTACCATCTTACACCCTCTTGGGTGAAATGTTTACCTCTTTTGGCCATTTTATAAGTGGATTTTATTTTCCTATAAGTTTGAAAGTCCTGGATGCTGAGACAAGATACTAGTCTCTGGATATGCGCTTTGCAAGTATTTTCTCTCAGTCTATAACTTGTCTTTTCATCCCTTTAAAAGTGCCTTTTTCAGAGGAAAAATTTTAAATTTTGATGAAGTCCAACTGACCCACTTTTTTTCTTTCACAGATCATGTTTTGATGTCACCTGGAAGAACTCCTTGCCTAGCCTTACATCCTGAGAATTTTCTCCAATTTTTCCCTGAAAGTTTAATGTTTAAAAATGACACATTTGGAATTATTTTTGTATGAGTTTGTGAGGCTTATGTCAAAGGTTAGTTTTTGCCCATGGAGGTCAAAGGCTTTTGTTTTTGTTTTTCTTCTTTTCAGGTGAAGCTATAATAAGAACATTTTTAAAAATTTATGTTAATGTTAATTTATTTTTGAGAGAGAGAGAGAGAGAACCAGCAGGAGAGGGGGCAGAGAGAGAGGTAGACACAGAATCTGAAGCAGGCTCCAGGCTCTGAGCTGGCAGAACAAAGCCTGATGTGGGGCTCGAACTCATGGACTGTGAGATCGTGACCTAAGCTGAAGTTGGACACTTAACTGACTGAGCCACCAGGGCACCCAGAAAAAAACCCAACACATTTAAAGCATAAATCTCTTCCTGGAAATGTTGTAACTGTATAGTCTTGCCTTTCAAATGAATCCTACGGAAGTCATCACCTTCTCGTATCTACTTGCTGTCCTGGAATTGGATTCTGTCTATACCCAAAGCTGTCCCCCTTTCAGTGTCACCTACCTCAACTTTGACTGTTGAAGAGCTACTAATGCCACCTGTCTGTCACTAATTTTCTCGAGACTGACTTCTCTCTGACAAGATAGCAGAGAAAATATGTATACACACAGAGATGTATGTGAGAGATTCCCTTTGACTATTTCCTCCTTATTCTACTAGCAAAAAACATTGATCATTGAATGTTTTTTCCTATAACTCTCCATAATTGCTATTATTTTTCTTCCTTTTGTAGTTTTAAATTCTTCTTAGGTGCACATCAAACTCCATGATGGTATCAGCAACAGTAATGATTACATATCAAATGACGACTTCGCACCAAACCCATTATATAATTTTCCCCTGATCGTATAATTATGTATGGAAGGTACATTTTATTTTACTCACTTTTCAGGTGAGAACATCAAAGCTCAGGAAGTTTTCTTAATCCAGTGCTTTCATTATTTCCACTAAGACCCTCTCCTTGTCTACAGACTTCCTTTATAAATTAGCTATTGCTATTATATTGAAGTGTGATAATCTACCACAATTTAAAAATATTTATGAAATTCTTAGATTCCTTTCATTACTACCTTGCGTTCCAACTTCTTGAATTTATTACTTGTATCTCATTCCACTGCTACTCGCTGCTGCTTGAGTGTGGCCAACAATCACATTTTCATTTTCTTCCTTATGGCTCTGGAAGATTTAGGATTTGCCGTTCTTATTCTAGTCACTTTAAAATCTTCCCTGTTGCCTAAGTTCAAAGTCATACCACACCGTGTAAAGGAAATAACGCAATTCAGCCTTCAGAACTGAATAGATTCATTCCCTAAGTGAAGGATGAAAGTGAAAGGTTCTACTATAGTTCTAGTTATTTTGTGATTTTTCTGCGTATGTTCGCAAACAACCCTTTGTACCTTTTTTTATTTAAAACTTTGTCATCTTACATTATGTTTCAAAATAATGCTTTAGCTTAATGGATTATGAACAACATCCTGACAAAAGATTTTCATAAAATACATCCATATTTCTCTCTAAATATGTAACATGTTTGTATGTTCAGTGGATACAAAATTGGACCTGATGTTTTTTTTTTTTTTTTATAACAAAATCAAATACTTAACCTAAGGTTTTGCATAGGTATTTAAAAATGGAAGGAATACTTCTCGATGCCTTCAGCAGGGTTAACTGCAAATCAACCCATACAATCTTAGAAACAAATAACACCCTCTTCACGGCTCTTCATACTTAGCTGCATTCTCTGTATGCAAGTGTAATAGCTTGTTCTCCGGTGACCTCTGTCACCTCTCCCCGAATTACTTACAGCATGACAGCAGTGTTTTTCTCCCCTCATTCCTTCAACAATTTTAACAACTAGCTCTCTTTACTCTTCTCCTGTCTAAGGACTTTACCCCAGATGAACTTGCTGTTGACACAAAAGTTTCTCTCATTTCCCTCCTTCACCCTTCATCTGATGATTCTACCCATCTGGGATGTATTCTTCACTACAGTCTTTTCCAATCCTTGCCAGGATTTAACACTGGGACTAAAACGTATCTCTTTGGAAAGTTATTTGTTTTATTTATTTATTTATTTATTTATTTATTTATTTATTTATTTATTTATTTTTGTGATCATCCTTCCTCCAATGTCCATTCATCTGTCCTTCTGTCCGTCCATCCACGTACTCATGTATCCATTCATCCATTCATCAACAAGCATTCACAGGGTACATAATATGTGCTAGGCGTTGTGGTAGGCTCTTGAATTATAAGGGCAGCTATCAGATGGAGTGGGAATACAGGCATAACTTACCTTAGGAAGCTGAGAGAAGCTCCGCTTGTGTGGCCACCGGGAGGCTCAGGAAAGTTTGAGAACTGAAGTGTAAAGAGAACATTTAAGACAGAGGCATCATGTGCAAGGCTGTCAATGGAGGAGAGAGAAAGCGAGTTCCATCTGGGATTTACAAGGGATTCGGTGTTACTGGAACAGTAAGTGTAGTATGGGTCTTGTGGGAAATAAGGCTGAAGGGATCATAAAGAACATTATATACCAATCCAAAGAATTTGAGACCTGATGATAAAGTTATGTTCCTTTATTATTTTACTAAGAAAATAGAATTGTATATATTTAAGCTGTGCAACACGATTTGATACACATTTGCATAGTGTAATGGTTTCTATAGTTAAGCAAATTATTGTATCTTCTCCTCATGTAGTTACCACTTGTGTGTGTGATAAGTCTGTGCTCTTAGCAAATTTCAAGTATCCAATACAGTATTATTAACTATAGTAACATTTCTGTGCATTAGATCTTTAGACATTTTCATCCTACATAACTGCAACTTTGTACCATTTGAACTTCTCATTTCCCCTACTTCTCCAACCCTGATGACCGTTATTCTACTCTCTGCTTTTATGTATTCAACTTTTTAGATTCCACGTATCAGTGAGATCACTCAGGTTTTCTTTTTCTTTTTGCATCTGGTTTCTTTCACTTCCCATAAAGTCTTCTAGGTTCATCCATGATGTTGCAGAAGGCAGGAGATCCTTTTAAAATATGGAATGATATTTCATTGTGTATATGTACCCCAATTTCTTTATCCATTCATTTGCAAATGGATACTTAGGTTGTTTCTGTATCTTGACTATAGTGAATAATGCTGCAATGAGCACATGTAGATATCTCTTCAAACCATTGATTTTATTTTCTTCCAGTATATACCAGGAAGAAGGATTGCTGAATCATATGGTATTTCTATTTTTTTTTAAGAACTGTGATAATGTTTTCCATAATGACCGTAGGTTTACATTTACATTCCCACTAGTAGTGTCCAAAGTTCTCTTTTGTCCACACCCTAGCCACATTTGTTATTTTTAATTTTTTTTCTATAATAGCCATCTCAACAGGTGTGAATTTCCTGGATGATTAGTGATATGGAGTACTTTTTCATGTATCTGTGTCATTTATAGGTCTTTTTTTTGAAAAAAGGCCTATTCAGGTTCTTTGCCCATTTCTCACGTAGGTTGTTTTGTTTTTCCTTTGTTTTGTTTTTTTTGCTTTTCATTTGGATGAGCTCCTTATATATTTTGGATATAAACTACTTATTAGATATGTCGATTCCAAATATTTTTTCCCACTCCATAAAATGCTTCTTTAATTTTGTTTGCTGTGTGAAAGTTTTTTTGTTTAGTTTGATATAGTCTCACTATAATTTTGTTTTTGTTGTCTGAGCATTTGGTATACTCTAAATTTATTGCCAAGGCCAATGTCAAGGAACTTTTCCTCTACGCTTGTAAGAGTTTTATGTTTTCGGGTCTTATGTTTCTTTAGTTCATTTTGAGTTGATTTTTGTATGTGGTAAAAGATTCGGGCCCAATTCTGCTGATTATGGGCTTAGCTGGCGCTGTTCCTCAGAGCACGGCAGACTTACCTTGGCTTGGACCTCTCTATTCGTGGCAGCTTGGTTCCAACATGAAGGTCCCAAGAGGGTATCCATAGGGTGTGCATTCCAAGAGCCCAAAGCAGAAGCTGCATGGCTTTTCATGACCTAGCATGGAAGCCACATAGGATCACTCCCTCTGTAGTTTACATAGTACATTGGGTGAAGCAGTCACAGCCCCACCAAGTTCCAGGGGAGGGTAACCAACTCCAAAGCTCAATGAGGAGGATAAAGTCACACTGTAGGAGAACAGAGAAGATGGGAGATTTGGGGAAGTACAAACTGCCCTAGGTGCTGTAGCTGCTGGCACGTTGCGGAGGGATTTTAGTAAATACGTTGTCTTGAAATGAAGTCTTCTAAGGTTATTTCTTCGGAAAAAAAATCCAAGGAAATGTTAATAGTTAGAAACATTGAGAGGTAACATAATATACTCATACATCTTGGTGGAGGTTATAGTATTGCAACTTTGTACTTACACATTTTTAATGAATACCATGTGTTGCTACTTTTTCAAATGACAAATTGGGTTGCTACAAATTTTCATTAAGGTGATTATTAATACCTACTATTACTGCAGGCTTCTAAGTACTTCATTTATAACATTACTGGTGGTTCCTTACTTCCATTTTATCAGAGTGGCTGGCTAGAAAGATAGAACATTCGATACACAATAGAGATAAATGACGGCAGAAAAATGGATTCTGAATGTTGCTTGAAAACCCACAGTTCCCTTCACGGAGTTGAGACTCTAGAACTGGCCATACTTAACCATCAACTGTTCATTTTTTATGTTTTTTTTTTTTTTTTTTCCTATCTGGCCCACTGAATAGAAAGCAAGATTGCTACTCCTTTGGAAATCTCAGTTAAAACCACTTCCTTTTCTAAGGTGAATGGGATACACATACACACACATACTCACCTATAATTTTTTGCTATGTCTGTGTCTTTTTGTTCCTGTACTTGCTACCAAGATAACCTCATATTTTCTTAAGTCTCTCTCTTTTTTTTTTTCTTGAGAAGCTTTGTTGACAAGTTATTTTTATATCATTACTAATCATGGAAAAATTTACTTAGCTTAATCAACAATCCATTTCTTAACATAATTATGTGTGTGCAAAGAAATGGTTCCTGTATTCAAGGTAGTTTCCAATTTAGTTATGAAGGCAAATCACACACAAATAGTCCATCATTGGAGACACAGAAAGGTGACTTGTTTAATAATTAACGTTTATCAATAACCCTCTTTTTTTTTTTAAATACTTTTTGGGTCTTTTATGTGAGTGGAAGAAATAAAGAATGGAATTGTAGTAAATTTAAAAAATAAAAAGGGATGAATTATTATCAATTGCTACATTATACTTTAAAGGAATGTTCCTCTGTTTTTAAAAAAAAATTTAAATGTGTATTTAGTTTTTAGAGACAGAGAGACAGAGCACGAGCCGTGGAGGGGAAGGGAGGGAGGGAGACACAGAACCAGAAGCAGGCTCCAGGCTCTGAACTGTCAGCACAGAGCCCAACTCGCGGTTTGAGGGTTTGAACCCACAACCGTGAGATCATGACCTGAGCCGAAGTCGGGCGCTTAATGGACCGAGCCACCCAGGCACCCCATGTTCCTATGTTTTTATGATAAAAATAATACATGTTCATCATAGAAAATTTGGAAAACATAGAAAAGAAAGTAGGGGCACCTGGCTGGCTCAGTCCGTTAAGCTCCAAGTCTTCGTTTTGCTCACATCGTGATCTAATGATTCCTGAGTTTGAGCCTTGCATCGGGCTCTGCCCTGACAGCACAGATCCTGCTTGGGATTCTCTCTCTCCTTCTTTCTTTGCCCCTTTTCTGCTCTCTCTCTCTCCCTCGATAAATAAACTTAAAAAAAAAAAAGAAAGTAAAATATGCCCATATTCTCCCATTTCAGGAAAAACTAGATTTAAATTGCAGCACATCTTTTTGTCCGCATGTGTGTGCTTTATGTGCCAGAACACTGAAGGCATAAGGTGAATTATCACCCGGCCCCTTATCTCTTCTCCTGCCAGAGTCCTTTACAGTACTGCAGAGGCTAGAAAACTTAAGAAGTGTGTTTTCTAGATGCTTTTGTAGAGAACAAGATGCCAGTGAGTTTTTTTGGCAGTTAGGTGCTTCTTGTGAATTGGCGCAGGGTTGAGGTCGGCAGCCGATTTCTGCCCTGGCTCCCGCTCCTGCCCAGCAAGCACAGCCAGAGAGATGGCTCTCGGCGGCCTTTGCGCCACTGGTTTCACAGCTGTCTTGAGGCAGGCTGGTGATGGCAGTGGCTTCCAGATCCTTGGATGTCAATGGTTCCAAAGAGTCTCTTGATCCTTTAACTTGGCAATTGCAATGCTGATTGCAAGGCCATAGACGGGCAAGGTTGACGATTTTATTAATTAGAGTAATTCACTTGTCTGTAATAAATAAACCTTAAAATTTCACCGCCTTAGCCCATTCCATTTCTCCCTTTTATAAATAGTTCAGTGCCAGTGTTCTTGTTGGCTGACACTTTCCTTCCATCTTGTGGCTCTGGCTTACCCCCCCCCCCCCCCCATCATCTTCTGTTTCCAACTAGCAGAAAAAGGAAGAGATTATGGGGAAAGTACACGTCCATCTTAAAATCTCTGGCCCACAAAGGACACACATCACTTCTGATCAATCCCACTGGCCAGGGTGGCTTTTCCTACATTCAGGGTGCTTGGGAAATGTGTTCATTGGACAGTTGTTTCCCATAACACCTCTAGAGTAAACAGAGTCACAGTGGCTTTTTCCGGGTGTCATTCCTAGAATACCAGATGGTGGAGCCCATCCCTGCATGTCTTGCAATGATTTTTAAGCCTCTATTTCCTTATATTCAAGTACTTTTTGTTTAATAGCTCAAATGGTTTCTGCTTTCTACAATGTGTATGTCATATCACTGGTTTTGTGTCTTTTGTAATCTTTATATTTCATCAAAATCAATTTCTAATATCATTAAAATTCACCCTTTTAAGAGCTTCTCAAATGCTGCTTCCATGACTTCTACTCTTTTATATTGCAGAGCAGTACAAGTCTAACTTGACTTTTCCCTTTTATTATGAACATATTTTCTACATAGATTTAAATGTGTTATGCTAATTCAAAATTTTGACAAGATGTGTCTAGATATAATTTTCCCCGGGAATGCATCAACCCTTTTTCTTCTGTGGTGTCTGGGCTTTCTTCACTTCAGGAAAGTTTATGCCAGCTTTAAGCATAATGTTTTGTTTGTTTGTTTTGTTTTGTTTTGTTTTGTATACATAAGACATAAATTCCTTTTGTGAGAACACCTATAGTCTGATGCTGAATTTAATTTTTAATTTAAAAAAAACTTGTAGAATAATGTTGCCTTTTCATTATATGCATGTATAATTTCAATGAAAATAGAATCTAAATATTATATAATAGTATTAATAAAATGCCCTCCAAAATCTGCTCCCCAAGTAGTAAGTCTTACTAGAAAGAACAGGCAGCTTTGTTGGAAACACCTTAAATACTTGGCAGGTGATGCGTAATACAATGGAACATCCTTACGATGGGATGTGGTATAACCCTTAAAAACAAACGAATTTTTAAAAAAACAAATGAACAAAAGCATAAAAGCTGAGAAAACTCATGATATATCCATGTGAATGAACTTTAAGGGTTTCTTTTTATGGATAAACTCAAGTTTCACCACAGTGGGAGTCATGTTCTACATTTTTTGTAGAAAGGGTATGGAGGAAGAAAACAAATATATATTAGTGTGTGCATAAAATCCTTTATGAGGCTTATATTAATAATTGATACTTTTGGCTGTCCTTGTGGGGGTAGGGATGAGTGGGTGGCTCGCTCTTTGGAGAGAGATTTTTGCATTGCAAGCTCTTGTGTACCTCTTGAACTTTGAAATGTACATGAGTATAACTGCCTCCAAAATGAAAACAAATAAACAAACCTTATGATAACCCAGGGATTAGATCATTCATGTTGAGCAGTCTTGATCTGCGGTCCCTTCGGTAAAACTCCCTGTTGAAACAGAAACATCCCAGATGCATACTAAGAATCAGCACTGTGTCTGATATCCAGGAGACTAGCAAGAACTAAAACAATTGTAATTTCAAATACCTAAAAGTCTAGGAGGGGAGATTCCATGTAAACAAATCTTTGTAATATATGTGGTAAACATTATAATACAGACGGAAACATTGTTTTGCTGTCTATACCCAGTACAGGGAAATCTACACATAGCCTTAACACTGGGACAAACCTAGCACTGGAGGTTACTGCCAGATACAGACAGCCTATATAGCACCCTCATGAGACCCTAACTAATCTGTTCTAATTATTTGTTTATGTGTCAGGAAATTAGTGGGCAGAGACTTCTCCAGATTTCTAGGGCTGCAATTTTCTTTCTTGTTCTGGAAGAATACCTTAGACTTTTTCCACTGCAGTGCTAAATGTTCCTCCAGCAACTTTCCGAGTAATTGTTATTCCAACATTTGCCTCCACTGATGGGAAATGAGGCAACCCATTCTAACAGCTTCTGTCTCTGCCTCTGCTTTGCCCCTCCATTCCTACAGAAAACTTACTGAGTCAACAGAAGCAAACCTCCTGAGAATCAATCTAGCTTAGTGGTTGGGGGCCAAGTCAGGCTGCTTAATTTTGATGATTGGTTTCAGAAATTACCAATATGTGAATTTGAATAAGTTATGTAACCTCTCTTTGTCTCATTTTTTTTTCATTTGTATCAACAGTATAATAAAGTGCTTACTTAATAAACTTGGCATGAAGATAAAGTGGGACAATTATACGAAGTTCAGAGCAAAGTGACTAGAACACATACTAAATGCCTAATAGATGTTGTTTATTGTAATTATCCTCATTGTCTTCAGGGTTGGTCCCATCCTGATCTCAGGATTTTTCTGGTGACAATCCCAACTGGGGAATTAAAACTACAATAACTTCAGTCTCCATCCATCCCCATCACCATTCTTTGTATCCAGGGTCAATAGAAAATATTTTACGTGGTGGCATTATGAGTCAAGAGAGGGGGAACACAAGGGAAAATAAAGATATAGTAATGAAAAAAAAGTTTATTTCTAGACTAGCTGTGCCTAGGATGTCAGACAGGATTGGGGTCTATCTCCACGGGTAGAGTCTGGTGAAGCTGTGGTCAGATGATGGAGAAGCAGTGCTGAGCAGTGATTAAAAACTCAGTCTCTGGAGTCAGACAGAACCTGGTTCAAATCTCAGCTCTGCCTCTTTCTGCCTGCTTCACTTTGGGGTAGGTCGATTAACTGATCCAAGTCCTGGTCCTCTCAGTGATAAAATAAAGGAAAACAATAAAATGTATATCATGTGGTTGCTTGAAATTTAGATAAGATAACGACCTTAAGTGGTTTAGCAGAGTATAGAGCATGGGTAGAGCACAGATCCACATTGACCAAATGGGCAGAGTCCATCGGGAGAGACCTCCAGAAAAGAGGGAGCCATGGGGAGGGGGAGGGGTGGGGTTCTTTGCCAGAATCGACCCATTGGAACTGTGGCCCACTGTGGTTCCTGGGTTCAGGAAAACCTGTTGAATGGAGAGCAAAAGGCTGTATGAGCAGGAGAAATAGCAGGTAATCTAAATCTGAGTTGGCTCCTGCCCCAGAGGTTTCCTTCTCTTACAGATTCAAAGTGTAAGTAGAAATGTCCCATCTACGATTCAAGCCTTTCAAAAAGTTGCAGGCAGACCGACATCCTTGACCTGCTTCCCTTATAAGCTCTTACAAAGATGATGAAATTACCTTATTATGGTGATCTTATTGTATGGCACTTAAGATTTCTAGTGGCCTTTCTCATTTGTTATTTCATAGCACAAATACATTTCTCCCACAAGCATTATTTGCGACAGCTAAATCCCTGTGGTACAAATGAAGAAAGAGGTGGGGGGCACGATTTTCTCAGAATAGCTTAGAGTCCACTGGGGGAAAACTGCCCCCAAAAACCACTACCTCTAACAAAACATGGAGGGGAGTTATGTGGGAGAAACACAGGGGAATTTAGGAACACGGTCAAAGCCAGGTTTGGGGTGGGGAAAGGAAAAGGGAATACAGCTTCCCAGACAGATGAGTCTCCAGATGAGTCAAAAAAAAGGGATGGTATTCCATGGCGGTGGGGTGGGGCGGAGACCTGGCTGAGTGTGAGAACATGGTGTTTGAGGAAACTGCCAGGATTTGACCAGGTTGAGCAGAAAGCACATAGGAAAACTGTGAGGAACAACCCAAGGAATCAGCAGCGGCAGATATCATAGATCCCGAAACTCTACGGAAGGAGCTACGCTGTCCATCTGGGGAGGGTCAGGATTCACTGACCATTTTAATCTAACTAGGACAAGGAAGTGTTATCTGCTTTTGGATTTAGAAAGCCCACACTGACACATCTGACCTGAGCAAAAGTAACTTAATTTTATAGCAATTGCTTCGCTTACTTGCTGCATATGGAAAGGATGACAGTTCAAATCAGTGAGAGCATAAAGTGAAGTCAAAATTATATGCACAGACTTTCTCTGTCCTTGCCTCCTAGCTGAGAAAGAAGTACATAATGGAACTAAGAGGAAAAAGACTAATGGTAAATGGAAGCCATTTGGAAAAAAAGAAACAGATCATTCTTGGGTGCTTAACGAGAGAAAACACAGGATTGTAAGAAAAATAGGTTTGGGGTGATAATAGAGAGCGTTGGAGAAAATGACAAGTTTGAACAAGAAAAGTATAGAAAACAGAATAAAAGCCTAAAGCAAGAAGAAAAAGGTGGTTTTCTGAGAAATGGACGAGGAGCAAGAAGAAACTGGACAATCCTAACACATGGAATCTGCCCTTACTTGGAGCAAAGAAGAAGGGGTACAAAAGCACGTTGCCGATTCATAGGGACTCTCAGTTTTTAATTTGTCTTTTCCTACATACTGCAACGCGTGACGCGATCTCGTTAGAATAAACATATTTGTTACAGTCAGTATAATTTTCCTACAAACAAAAATGTTTCCTTCAATGTGTTAAATGTGCTACAAAATATTGAGCTTTCTTAAGAATTCACATGTACTTTGCTGTGCAGCATTTAGTAATGGGTAGAATTCTAAAAGGATTTACTCCTGATGAGTGGCCATACGTTTAAAGCTCATCTTTAATGCTTAGACATTTCATTGGAAACCTAAAAGAGAACAATTTTCCACGAACCTGTCAGTGTTTTCTGATTTGATCCACTTAGGAATTCTCTGGGCTTTCCAAAAGCATTCTGGATAGTACAACATCTAAGCATAGCAGATGTGAGTAGGTGGGGGCATTGAGGGGCATATTCTTTGTGCAGTCGGAAGAATTCTAGAAAGGCTCCAAGTTCTCTCTCCTGCCCAGGCTGTCAGGGCTTGACATTTTATCCTGAGGACACTTTTTTTTTTTTCTTTTTTGAACTAAGATTTTCTGGTCTTTGCTGACCTGAAATTGAAATATCCTCTGTTGTGGTCAAGGCCTTTATTAACTCCTGAGGGTTTGATTATTGTGGAAGCATGGAATTATGGAACTAAAAATAAGTTAATGTTCCAAATTCACCTGTCTCATCCCAGTTTAGGCAACTTGTCCAAAATCACAACTACAGTCATCGACCTACCTCAGTTTGTATACATCCTGGTTGATTATTTTTACTTAGCGATGGTGGATTGTTTTTCTCTGAGAAGTAAGAGCCAAGAGTCAGAAAGTCCTGGCCTGCATGTGGAGACAGAAGGGAAAGAATGGCTGAAGGTGGAAGGCAGAAATAAATGAGATTTCACCTCCTTCTTGCCTGGGTTGGTTGCCATTGGCTTGTGAACATGCAGAGGAAGAAGGTAGTTTGGCCTTAAGTCTACGCAGGTTTCGAACCATTTCTTCCCAAACAGGAAGTCTTTACAGTTTTTAACTTGGGATGTTATCCATTTTAAAAGGGAGAAGCTAACTCGTTTGGGGCATCTCAGGCAACAAACTTTCTCTGCGGTAGAGTTGCGACGCTAAGTACAAGACTTGGGTGATGAGATTCAAGTGTTTTCCCAGTATTTCCTTCTCCAGCTGTGTTCTCTGATTAGAGAGTTAGCATTTGGAACTCTTACTCTCTGAATGACTCATATATATTCCAGTGACCAGGAAGCCTGCGGCTGTCTCCCCTTACCCTTTTAAAGTGCCATTTCAGTGCTTAGAAAACATTTCATCCATCAGTGGTATCAATACTTGTCATGCTGTGAAAGTTGACTGTCCTGGCCACTTGCACAAATAGTGAGCATGCAGAGCTGACCCAAATTCTACTCAAGAATGGAATAAGATAAGCTAATCATTATATAAAAAGTGGCTCTATAATCAATTCTGAGAGATCTACAAAAGAAAATGCACACCATGTCAGCTCTTTAATATGCCTCATCAGTATTAGGAAAAACATATTTTCTCTTAATCCTTGCCTATTCTCCCTCATTTCTCTCCTAAAGTAGACTTTCAGTGCTTAGTGTAAAAAATGTAAACAGTAGGTATAAAAGTACAAAAAAGAGTCTCTTTTTCGGGAGCAGCGCTCCCCAAAGAGTTCCCATCCAAAGAAATAATTGCTCAAGCTCTGGTATATTTCTTTACCTGTAGATATTCATAGAGGATATGTACACACACATGCATACCCATTTGTACAGTGGGACCATGGCAAACGTTGTATTCTATGACCTGCATTTCCTTACAAGAAGACGCCATGGAAATCTTTCTGTTCCATAAAAAAGAAAACCATGTCATCATTTAAAATGGAAGTTTGCCCCATGATATGTTTAACTAGACACATATTGGCGAACACGTCAATCAGTGTTTCAAATTTTAAGTGTCTTTTTTTTTAAGTTTATTTATTGATTTTGAGAGAGGCAGAGACAGTGCGAGTGGGGGAGGGATAGAGAGAGAGGGAGAGAGCAGGTTCCGTGTTGCCAGCGTAGAGCCTGACATGGGGCTGGAACTCACGAAAGTGCAAAGCTGTGACCTGAGCCAAAACCAAGAGTTGGACGCTTAACCGAGGGGCCATCCAGGCGCCCCTCCGATTTTTTGTTATTACAAACTATGAGGCACCCATGTGTCCAAGATCCACCATTGTAGCACCCCCAATACATTGCCACCACCTCTCTTGTTTGCCTCCCTGGCCCTTCCTGTCTGTGCCACGCAGTAGCTGGCTCTTTCATATGCTCCTTGTTGTACGTGGCGCTCTTAGTATCTACTTTAATCCATGTTTAACTTTTTCTATGTGGCGTATGAGCCCCCTGGAGAATGGAATTAGGTCTTCCAGTTCTTTACTGTCCCTCCCTTAATGTATAACAAAGACCATTGATATAATAGGAGCTCCTCAAATATTAATACTTCCAAATTGATTTTTATTTCAGTTTGATTTGTGGTCTCTGGGCAATTTTCCCTGTTGGAGGCTTTTGCTGATTTATTTTATTCTATCCAAATGTATCTAATCTTTGATTTATCCCCCTTTAAATATATGTACCTAGACACAAGCTGGTTAATACAGCTAGATTTTTTTATGAACTAACAATGAAAATACAAAACAGATACAGTACTTACGGTCCACGTTCTAGGACCTGTTCTCACATACGTTAATTTGTATTCACATGTGGGAACTCATTTGTTCCTCACAACAACCAAATAACGGGCTTAGTTAGTAGCTTCGTTTTGCAAGTGGGGACACTGAAACATGGAAAAATTAAATTGCTCAAACCAACAGTGGCAGAATGAGAATTCTAGCCCCAATCCTCTGGCTCCAAGTCTGTGCACTTATCTGTACGTAAATTGCTTCTCAACTCTCTGATGACCTTTCTTGGGCTCAGTGAACTCTTCTGGCTCAATGTGTTTGCACAGTTACTATTACAGAGACCTGAGGAGACAGGACTTAAGAGTAGGAGCTTCAAGCATTGTGGCAAGAGGAGGGAAGTGGCTTCCCCTTAGAGCCCATGGGAGGGGTGCCTGCTCCTTCCGCCTGCATTAGAGATTCCCTCAGCACATTGTACGACCATTTGTCTGAAAGGCAAATGCCACTAATAGTTTAAAAGCAAAAAGAGACTTCAAAACTGTTGTCGTCAGTGAGACTATAGATATAATATCCCATCGCGGTGGCTCCAAATATATATAGCTCTGATTTTATACCACCTTCTGCCCTAAAATCCACAGAAAGCAGTCTATTTACAGGGTAGGTTTGAGAGCAGGATGCTGAGTCAAACATTTGGAAAGGGTCTTCCTTTTTTTTGTTTACCACCAGTGAACAAGCTTTGGGTGTTCCCAGGGACATGTCTCATCACTTACAACTCAGTTTCTCCTGGAAAGTGAGCTGTTTTATGAGTGATCTCCAGGCCATCCTAAAGAAGACATTTGGGGATGATCAGATATTAAATCCTCTGGAATGAAGGTGTCAGGTAGAAAGTTCTGGAACAGGTAGAGAGAGAAATAAATCAGTTGACTGTAGCAGGGTTCTCTTTGTTCCCCATCTTGCTCTGCAGTGTCGTGGGGCACAAGAAAATAGTTCTGCTCTGCACAAAGGCAATAACCTCACCAAACCCATGCTTTTCCTGAATGCCAAGGATTTGCCTGAGCTGTAGATTTTAGGTGCAAAGAATATCAAGGTGATTTTGACAAGGATGGGAAATTAACTCTTCTATGTATTTGTGGGAGTAGGTAAGGTAATTTCTGGGGTGGCTTTTGAGGTCCTTTTCAGCGGCTGGTTCTTATAGAAATCATGTATCTGAAGACGATAATACTGCCTCTTTGATGACAGCTTGCTCCGTGCTTGCAAATAGTGGTTTGCAAGGGACAGTTGGCAAAATCGTGAGGAATTTTCAATTGTCACACCTGGGAATGGGCTGGGGGAACAGTGTGCCCCTGGCATCTAGTATGTGGAGGCCAGAGACGGTGCTAAATGTTGCACGCTAAAATGCACAGGGCAACCTCCTCAGTGAAGAATTATCCAGCCCCAAATGTCAGTCCCGAGAAAGCCCTGACCAGCTAATGCATGGCGAAGGCCTAGGCTGAGAAGAAGGTAATGATATGTGAGTCCTTACTTTGGTTGCCATGCAATCTCATTTCGTGAAGTCAGAAACCTGTGTAATGACAACCGAATGAGCTTAGAGACTATATTGCTACGAAGCTTTTTAAACTAGCAAGATAATTTAGGATTAATGAGCCCTCCTACCTTCATAAATATCTCCCTCAAAACTTTCTTTTAAAATATAAATTGAATTATGAACCTCATCTGTTTAGAACACTTTAATCGATTGCTCTCAGGAAAAATTCGTACTCCTTAGGTGGCCCATAAGGCCCTGCACGATCTGGTCCCGGCTCATTCTCCAGCCTCTCTTCAGCCTCTTTGGCTGCTGTTCTCTCACCATACCAGCCCTTTACTTCCTCAAAGGTGAGGCTCATTTCTGCTCCAGGCCTCCTCCTCTAATCTTCCCTTCTTCCCTCTGCTTAGAACATCCCGTCCCAACCGAAGAACATCTCTCTCTACCTACTTGTCCCCAGCTCAAACGTTGGCATTTCTGTGAATGTTCACTGAAGCTCTCCCTAATCTAAGGTAGGTTCTGTGTATTATTGTAACACTTGACACATTTCTAATCATGTATTTTTGTGTGCTTATGTGTTCATGTTTGGCTCCCTGATGGCTCTCGATCTCCCATGTGGGGCAAAGTTGACACTGTCCTTTTTTTCTTTTTTAACTCACCAGAGAGTATTGATTGCTTAATTTGTTCATACATAGTTACTGGGGTGACAAATATAAGATATATCCTTTTTTTTTTAATTTTTTTTTAACGTTTATTTATTTTTGAGACAGAGAGAGACAGAGCATGAATGGGGGAGGGGCAGAGAGAGAGGGAGACACAGAATTGGAAGCAGGCTCCAGGCTCTGAGCCATCAGCCCAGAGCCTACGCGGGGCTCGAACTCACGGACCGCGAGATCGTGACCTGAGCTGAAGTCGGACGCTTAACCGACTGAGCCACCCAGGCGCCCCAATTTTTTTTTTTTAATGTGGCAAGGACAGATAACATGAGTTACACCCTCTTAACAAATTGTAATTGTACAGTACAATATTGCTAACTCTAAGCACTCTGTTGTACAGACGATCTCTAGAACTTATTCTGACAATGCTTTGTCACCACATGTCTCCAGTGTCTCTACCTTAATGTCTCTACAGACTAGGTTTTCTTTCTTGTTTTTTTTAAATCTTTTTTTAAAGTTTATTAGGTTTTTTGAGAGACAGAGCGTGACTAGGGGAAAGAAAGAGAGAGAGAGGGAGACACGGAATCTGAAGCGGGCTCCAAGCTCTGAACTGACAGCACAGGGCCCAACGCAGGGTTCGGACTCACAGACCGTGAGACCATGACCTGAGTCGGAGTCGGGCGCTTAACCGACTGAGCCACCCAGGCGCCCCAACTAGGTTCTCAATAAATATTTTTTGGAGGAAAGAAACTAGCTTTGAGTCATGGAGGAAGATGATGCCTCTGCCCTCCCCTGCTTTTCTCATTCTCTCAGCTACAACCACAATATACCGTCACTCTAAGGCAGGAACTTTCTCTGTTGGGTACAGGGCTCCATGCTTTCGCTGAAGCAGAGACAGGCAGCTGTCCAAAAGCAGAGAACACTTGTTCAATGCAGCGTGTTGTGACACAGAGTTGATGCCTCTCTGCTGCACGATTCCATCTAGCGAGAGGCACTGCCTCTCTCTGGAATAACAAGAATGAGAAGGGCAGGACATTTTTTTCCCCAAAGTTTTAGGTTAGAACAACAGAGCATCTCTGCTTGAAGGATGCATTGCTCTGAAGAAAAGAGTCCTAAATGTTATCCACGCTTCAGCTGGTCTTTTACAGACAGAATCTTATAAGTTTCACACCCACGTAAATTCAGGGTTTGGACCAAAAAGGATAAGGAGAGCTCAGGACCTCAGGAAATTGTCTAGTCTATGCACATCACTTTTAAGGCAAGTCGAGCTTTATTGGCCTAATCTGGTTAGCATCGTGATATTCTGATTGCTAGCAGCCTGGTCTGCCTTAGTGTTTATCACCAGCACACCATCATTCTGTTCCAAAGAACTGGGACTGACCTGGTACACTTAGTTCTTTTGAATAAAGAGATAAAGATGTGTTTTCCTTTTTTATTTCTCTGAATGTCTGACCTACATTTTACCTTTCTGTTATCATGTAAAAGAACATTGTATTCTACTTATGGTTTATTATAAGGGGAGATTATGTTTCTGTGTGTAGGAATATATGATCCTCAGCTTGTGTTGGGTCAAGGTAGCCTACATATAATGAAGTATATTCACACAGTGAAAATCTTTTTATATATTTTGGTTCAGATACAGCATTTGCTTGTCTAAAATGAATAAACTAAACACAGAGGTCAAAAACTTTTTGAAGCCTTATGATTCCTTCCATTTGAGGTTAGAGATAAGGTTATCCTAATGCTTTGAGCTCCCCAAGCCAAGTAGTTAGAAATTGGCCTTTTAAAGAAAAAAGATAAATGTTAATTTGCAGTTATTTTCAAATATGAATTCCTGTGAAAATGCTTCCACTTTGTTTTGGTTCAAAACTTCACTATCTGAAAGTTTTCAAAAAGCATGTTCCCTTAAACAGGCTAAGTAAGCATAAATTCTCTGCATTAATTTCGTGTTGCTGCATAACAGGTACCACAGACGTTGTGCCTTAAACCCACACAAATGTTTTTCTCGCCATTTCTGTGAGTTAGGAGCCCAGGCCTGGTTTAACTTCATCCTCTGTCTGGAGTCTCCCAAGGCAGCGGTCTCGGTGCTGACAGGGCTGCGATATCCTACAAGGCTCAGGGTCGCCCTCCAAGCTTATTCAGGCTGGTGGCAGAATTCTGTTTCTTGCAACTGTAGACGGAGGCCTTTTTTCCTTGTGGCTGCTGGCTGGGGGTTACTTTCAGCTCTTAGAGGTTACCGGCTCTTCTTTGCCCCACGGCCCTCCCTATAACATGACTGTATGCCTCTTCCACCTTTCTCATGCTCAAATTTCTTTCTACAAGGGACATGTGGGTGGCTCAGTCGATTAAGCATCCGACTTCGCCTCAGGTCATGATCTCACGGTTCACAAGTTCGAGCCCCACGTCGGGCTCTGTGCTGACAGCTCAGAACCTGGAGCTTGTTTCAGATTCTGTGTCTCCTTCTCTCTCTGCCCCTTTCCTGCTCTCTGTCTCTCTCAAAAATAGATAAACATTGAAAAAAAAATCTGTTTCTACAAGAAGAACATGGTCCCTTGTAAGGACTCACCTGAGGAGGTCAGGCCCATCTAGGATAATCTATCTTTCGACAAACTCAAAGTTAACTGAATACTAACTTAGCCCCGAGAGTGAAATCCCATCATAATCTCACAGCTTGCCTTCTCTGAGGGTGAAGGATTATACAGGGTTTGTGTGTATCAGAGGTCATGTTTTTTTTTTTTAAGTTTATCCATTTATTTTGAGAAAGAGAGAGCTAGAAAGGGAGGGGCAGAGAGAGAGGGAGAGAGAATTCCAAACAAGCTCTGCACTGTCAGCGCAGAGCCCGATGCAGGATTCCATCTCACAAACCTGACTTCATGACCTGAGCAAAAGTCAAGCGTTGGATGCTCAACGCTTAAGCCACTCAGGCGCCCGAGGAAAACCATCTTTAATTTCATCTACCACATTCTCTAACCTGCTTAGTAGTTTCTTCAGCTCTTTCCTATGACCTGTGCTATCTAATACAATAGCGAGGAGCAACCTTGAACCTTTGATTGGAATGAATTAACTTGAAATGAATTAAAATCACACAAAATTGAGAATTCAGTTTCTTAGTCCCACTAGTCACCTTTTACACCCACAGTAGTCACATGTCATCATCGCAGAAAGTTCTGTTTGGTGTTATGGTTCGTCTAGGTTATCGCTTCTATACGACATAACTGATAAGACTTTCATTGTCTTCATGCAGAACATTGACTAAGACTGGAAATTGTTAGACTTTGTGTAGGCAGGCAAGAGGAGACATATTTTAAAAGAGTATATGAATATGTGTTAAGTCATATCACAGAGGTGGTATGTTTTGCTCTAGTCCTAGTCTGAACCTGGGGGACAATTTCTTGCTATTGTCTTTTTGTTGTGGCTAATTGCAACAATGGAACAGTTCCATCCCTACAGAGCATCCTGTTGGAGAGTGCTTCGCAGAAGCCCATAAAAAAGATACACTTCAGCCTTATGCACAGCTCCTACAGTGTTGTCCAGTGGTACGTTCTCTGATGATGGACATGTTTTATATCTATGCCATCCAATAGAGTAGTCAGTAGCCATAGCAGTCAGTGGTTATTGAACACTTGAAGAGAGACTAGAGAGGAACTCAAATCTAAATGTTATTTGATTTTAATTATAAATTCATAAACTAATTTAACATTTTGAATAGATACATGTGGCTACTGGTTACCAGAGGGGGCAGCCTAGGTCTGGAATAGGACACATTTACAATGACCGGCATCCCTCAGAGGATTTGGATACTATTTTGCCATTTCCTGGAATACAAAATCTGGGAGCTCTTAGGAGTGCAGTGGGAAGATGGCTGGGCAGGTGAGGAAGAAACAATGCGATGCTCTTAGCTTTTCATTATATTGTAGACAATTTTGAAAGTCTAAGAAAAGAGGTTGAAAAGTAAAATCTCCCAGTTTTAAATCTCACTTTAGATTCAAGTTAGCTTTTGTCTGCCTCGAGAACTTTACAGCTTTATTCAGCTGGAAGAAATTTTCTCACAATGTTTCTCCTTGCATTCACTTGCCTCTTGCTTTGTTACATTTAATTATATCTCCCCTTAAGGCAGATGGGAGGGAAAACATCAAGTAAACATGTTCCACTTCAGAACTTGTTCTTCCCCCAAAAGGTATAATTTGTAACTTAATAAACATAACCACACTGTGATTTAATTAACAAGTCACAGCAACAAACAAAATAGTAAATCTGTGATGTATTTTGGCATGATGAGAATGGCAGATCTCTTTTAGATGAGAATTTAAAGTGAGGTAAAGTCAAATTTAGCTCAGTGTATCATCCCTTGATGTGCTGATGGCCCGTCACAAAGACACACACTGCCTGTCTCCGTGAAACGTACACCTATTTTTAGGGATGACAATTTCCAGCATGCCAATGTATTTAGGTATCATTTCCAGATGCTCAACTTCTCAGGAACTGGACCAAATGTTGAAACCGCATGATACTCATAAGGATAACTATCTCCGCATTAACGACCACATGTAAAGCCCAAGTCAAAAATACAGTTAGGCAGGCAGATTTTATGGTTAAATTATACCATAGCTAAAGTTGGGCATTTCTACCACGTATAGTTTGAGAAAAGAAAATCCCTAAAGTCCTTCTGTTTGTATAGGAATAAGAGGAGATTGGCTACTCCACTTTTTTTTTTTTTTCATGGATCAGGATGTCACAGTTTCAAATGAAGTGTCATTTGAAATGGCTGTGAATTGCTGAGACAAGGAGCCATCACAGACCTTGGCTTCTGTATGCACCAGAGAGGTTAGAGAAGGCCACTCCAGGCACTGGCTTTGGTACAGTTACAAGTTCCAGCTCCAGTTACCAAGTAGAGCTACAAGGAATAAACTTAGGGAACAGAACTCTGACAATTTATTTTTTTTTCCTATTATTTTAGAAAATTTCTGTACCTCCCCTTGTACCCAAGAGCCCAGGAATATTTCCACTCACTCTATTCTCTATGTCTTGGTGCCTCATTATTATTGTTATTTCCTTGAGCTACAGAATGATAAATAAGATTGGCTGTCAAGAGTTGGATGCTCAACTGATTAAGATTACATAACTAAGTAATGCACAGCAGGATAATGATACTTTGAAATATCACCTAAATCGTCTTCTTTCTTAGGTAATTCATTTCATATTCACTTCCTTGCAACCTTCCACCACTCACTTTAGGCTGTGAAGTTGAGACTTACTGCCATGGAAAAGAAGAAACAGAGGATAGATACAGCTGAAAACAAACTCTTTGACGAAGTCAACGGAGGGACTTTATTTAACCGCCCAGCAGACCCAATGGTCTGAAAACAAGATGCATTCGATTTGTAATAAAGCAGAAACTTGAGAGAAAAGCAGTTTTGTAGTTGACTCACCTTGGTAGATTCAGAGCTGTGTTGGAACCACGCAGGGGGAGGGGACAGGATATGACATCATAATGTCATAAAAGGTTGTTTTTTGTTTTTGTTTGTTCGTTTTTTTTCATTTTAGCTACGAAGGAAGGAAGATATTAAAATATATCCTATTCAGAGGTGAGGAACTTACGGAGAATTGGGACAGGGAAACAACAAACTGGGGGTTAGCATAGCCTATGCTCCACCCACCTCTGCTTTGTGGGTTAGAGCTCCTATAGGTGAAGAGAACAGAGACTGGTAGTTTGAGGAATGTGAAAGAGGGTCCTGCACAAATGTAGGGCTGTAGTTGATTTGTTCATTCATTCAACTGTGGTTTGCATGTGTTAGACACTACACGCTTGTAACTGGAGTGGGCCCAAGAGAGCATGAGGGCAAAGAATTAAACACAGTGAATCTAAAGAACTTTTGAGGAATGCTCTTACAGGGGATGGACAATATGGGACAGTATTGGAGGGAAGTAGAGTCAGGAGACAGTATTTTTTTTTTTAAATACTTGAAAAATTTATTTTTAAGATGAAATGGAAAATAGCATGTTATAATCAGATAAGAATGACTCAGTAGGGAGGGGGAACTTGTCAGTGCAGGAGAGAGGGACCAAGTCACTGCAACAATGTGCTTGAATAAGTCACAGAGGATAGGAATGAGAGTTTGGTTTTGCTGGAAATAATAACAGGGACACCAGAAGTGCGGATAAATTTAATAGTAGGATCAGAAATGTGAGCAAGCAGAATGTAACATGATGTGAAGGTTGTAATGATATAGATACAATGCATTAAAAATTTAGGAAGCTCAGTTCAGGATGGAAGAGATTCCAGCTATGAAAGATACAGATGACTTATTATAACCCTCCTGACTTTAAAGGCAGTAGAAAAGTCCAGTGGCTTGCATCTGGGTATGATCGCCTCCCACATCGCCCAGGGAGATGTGGTGACATATGGAGATGGTTTTTGTCACAGCTGGAACAGGGGTTGCTACGGGCATCTCGTGGGTAGAGGTGAGGGAGGCTGCTAAAAAGTAAGCAGGGAATTCTTCCATCTGAAAGCATGTGACCTTTGGCTTAACTAGGTGGCCCAGTCAACCACCCACAAAGTAGCTGGTGTTGAAGTGACTCATTCCGGTTCTAGCTAGCCACCTTAATCTAACTAAACAAGTTCGATGGGAAACAAATATCCACCGGTATCCCAGGTCAACTGAGAACATGAAAATGGGGTTTACTGGCCAATTAGTCATGGGGGAAAATAAACTTCTTATAACTTTATCTTTTGAAGTCACGTTTTGATGCTTAGTAGGGATCTTCTCAACTCAAATGAGAACACTGAAGATGCAGTTTCATAAGCTTTATAATCTTATGGCCATGTAAAAATACTATTATTTAATAACGAACAAACTAAGCCTCAGAAAAAAATAAGGATTTGAAAATTTGCCTATTCCTGATGCAAAGGTCACATTATCTGGTACATGTTTCGATAGGATTAGAAGTGGATTTTGTATAACCATCAGCAGAGTGGACAGAATGGGAACGACAAAGAGGTTTGAAAGACCAGAACGTTTTAATTAAAACATTTTTAATGTTTATTTATTTTTGAGAGACAGGGATATGGCACGAGTGGCGGAGGGGCAGAGAGGGAGGGAGACACAGAATCCGAAGCAGGCTCCAGGCTCTGAGCTGTCAGCTCAGAGCCCGACTGCGGGGCTTGAACTTACAAGCTGTGAGACCATGGTCTGGGCTGAAGTCGGTCGCTCAGCCACCCAGGTGCCCCTGAAAGACCAGAACATTTTAATATTCACTAACTTGAAGACAGATGTGAAACATCATCTAGTGCTTAGGCAAGATTTGATGGAATGTTTTCTAAAAGTAATCTAAGTACTAGGCCCTGTGTGAATGCTCCTATCTTGTTTGACAACCTGTCTTATTTTCCAAATTCACCAAATTATAGTACCTGCAAGAAAGAATAAACAAGACCAATCGACTCTTACAACCTAATATTAACGTTACCGAGTTACACATAGGAACATAGATAAACAGCATGAAAAAAAAATCAACTGGCTTGAAAAAATATCAAAAGTATGTAGATTGTAATCTACCTCAAAATCTTTCAAAAGAAGGCAAGGCATAAACTCTACATAAACATAAAAAAAGCTAGTGGTATATATATATATATATATATATATATATATATATATATATGCCTTAATATTGAACAATGAATTGGGCTTCTCTTACATTCGTTCCTTTACTTTCGAATGCTCTTAAAAGAGTTTTCTTTGTTATGTCACCTTGGGCTATAAACTGATCTATAATGCATCTGTCTGTATTTGACTGCCCACTATACACAGAACACTGACTTGGCTCTGGGGATTCAGTGATAAGTAAGATGTTCTGGTTGCTCTCAGGCGCTTGCAGTCCAGCAGGCTAGAGAAAGAGAGAAATATGCAGGCAACAGCAACATAGTGTGATAAGTTCTATGGCAAAGGTAACCATGACTATGCAACGTAAGGTCAAAGTGGGAGTACTTGACAGGACTTGGGAGATTTCTGGGGACGAGGTAGTGGCATTCTAAGCTGCCCTCTGAAGGATGAGCAGTAGTGTGTGAGAGAGAGCAGAACATTTCAGGGAGAGGGAACAACCTATTCAGATGTGCAAAGATGAGATACAGCGTAGGGCAGAAACCACCGGCAGAAATGTCAGTGGTTCAATATGACATTGGTCTAGAAAATAGGAGAGGCCAATGGGATTGTGCTGTGGTCTGAATGTTTGCTTCCCCCCGAAGTCCGAATATTGAAATCCTAACCCCCAAAGGTGATGACATCAGGAGGCGGAGCCTTAGGAGGTGATTAGGTGATGAAGGTGGAACCCTCATAAATGAGATTAGTGATTTTATCAAAGAGATTTTATAAAATTGTAAGTCCCCTCCACTATGGAGGACACAGTGAGAAGGTGCCAGCTATGAACCAGGATGAGGACTCTCACCCTGCTGTGCTGGCTCCCTGATCCTGGACCGTTAACCCCCAGAACTGTGAGAAATAAATTTCTGTCATTTATAAGCTACCCAGACTGTGATATTTTTGTTATAGCAGCTCAAACAGACGAACAGACTGCTGAAAATAGGTAATCAGGGGCCGGATCACCAAGGGCACTTTATCCTGAGAACACTGGATAATCACTAGGACTCTTTAGTCAGTGAAACAACATGCTCGAGTTTCTAAAATGCAGAATCTATGGTTACAATGTGGAGAACGTATCAGAGAAGGATGAACTGGGAGATGATGAGCCCAGTTAAATGGCAGTTTTGCAAACCATGTGGCCCGGACAAAGGTAATTAGATCTTGATAAGAAGAGTGGGGGGTAAAGTGGACACAATTTTGTGATTGTTTAGATATAAGAGGCAAGGGAAATAAAGGCAATTGAGAGCGATCCCCATCTCTTTGGTTTAGGAAATTGAGCTAATGGTGATACCATTGACATGGGGAGGCCATCCAAGGGTTTGTAAGGAAGATAAGGTTTTTTTTTTTAATATAATTTATTGTCAAATTGGCTAACATACAGTGTGTACAGTGTGCTCTTGGTTTTGGGGGTAGATTCCCATGGTTTATCGCTTACATACAACACCCAGTGCTCATCCCAACAAGTGCCCTCCTCAATGCCAATCACCCATTTCCCCCTCTCCCCCATCTCCTTCCCCATCAACCCTCAGTTTGTTCTCTGTATTTAAGAGTCTCTTATGGTTTGCCTCCCTCCCTCTCTGCAACTATTTTTCCCCCTTGCCTTCCCCCATGGTCTTCTGTTAAGTTTCTCAAGTTCCACATATGAGTGAGAGCATATATCTGTCTTTCTCTGACCGACTTATTCCACTTAGCATAATACCTTCCAGTTCCATCCACAGTGCTGCAAATGGCAGGATTTCATTCTTTCTCATTGCCAAGTAGCATTCCATTGTATATATAAACCACATTTTTATCCCTTCTTCAGTTGACGCACATTTAGGCTCTTTCCATAATTTGGCTATTGTTGAAAGCGCTGCTATAAACATCGGGGTACATGTGCCCCTATGAACCAGCACCCCTGCATCCTTTGGATGAATTCCCAGTAGTGCTATTGCTGGGTCATAGGGTTTTTAATTTTAATTTTGAATTTTTTTGAGGAAGCTCCACACTGTTTTCCACAGAGGCTGCACCAGTTTGCATTCCCACCAACAGCGCAAGAGGCTTCCCATTTTTCCACATCCTCGCCAGCATCTGTTGGTTCCCGAGTTGCTAATTTTAGCCACTTTGACCAGTGTGAAGTGGTCTCTCAGTGCTGTTTTGATTTCTATTTTGCAGAGAAGATAAGGTCTATCCGCTATTGCACTCAAAGGCACCCACTGACTACAGTGAGCGTAGAGGTGCACGTTGATGATTTCTCCCCTGCAGCTGCCCTACTTCCCATTCACAGGGTTCTAAATGCTACTGTTGGTAGTGTATATTTCTGAAGACAACTAGTAGGGTTTGCAAACAAATCCCTCTGGCAACATTTCAGAGGTATCAATTCAACAATTCTGTTCTGACTGGTTTCTCAAGTCAACTGGCTCACTAATAAATGCATCCTAACTATTTGCAGAAATGGCCACTAAAGAATGGGCATGTTACAATATCTAGCACTCAAGTTTGGAAAAAAATAGAATATTCTGAAACTAGTCTAAGGTGCTATCAAGAAATGATACAACTTAGAAATGTATACAATTGTTGAATTGAATCATTCATTGTATTGTACACCTGAAACTAATAAAATGGTTTATGTTAATTATATTTTAAGAAAAATAAAAAGGAAATGATGTAACAAGAAGAAACAGTATGCATTTAAATTATATCTTACACAATTCAGTAACAATACTATTAGACAGAGTCGTGGGTGAGAATATTCACTGGTAAATATATACTGAACTCAAAACATTGTGTTTGATTGCAGAGAATGAAGAACAAATTATGGGGATTAAGCAAATTTTATTTTCAGACAGATTTTGAAATTCTTTTTCTTGGTATAGTTAAAAATAAAGTATTAATAAATTGTTCCTTAGTAAATTGTTTGTTGCTAGTTTAGGGTATTTGGTAGAAATGAGTTATGTGTGACATGCCTTATCCTTAACAGTTTATTGTTTATGTTAAAGATGACAAAAATTATATTTTGTTTCTTTATGGAATCCAAGGTCTTAACAGAATTTGTGACAAGGAACATCTTATCCTAAAATGTTAATACTTTTTCTTTTTTCTTTTTGAAAGAGGAAGAAGGAATGCACAGAAGCTGTTTTCTGGTCTTAGGTGTAAATTTTGATTTTTCTTAGGTTCTATCTTGTTGTTCTGGCAAACCAAATTACAATTGTTGTCTCTAATAGAGTGAATCACAAAATCATATTGAAGGTGATTTTAATGTTTCATCACGGCCCTGTTATAATGAAAATTTCAGAAATATTGTTCTTTAAGCATGCTGACATTTTTCAAACATTCTCTTTTTTAAATGTTATAGCTCAGAGAGGGGAATGGGCCACTTTTAGAATAACATGCTATATGCATACGTCTGCCTTTCTAATTTCAATTGGAAGAAAGTGCAAAGATCTTCAAACACAGCAGAAATTGTGAATTAATGGGACCTGCAATTAAATCTTTTTGCGGCATAAACTGTGCCTACGCCTTAACAAAACACGATGTCAGCATTGTGAAGGTCAAAGTTGCATAGCGTCAAATAGATCAAATGCTGAATTGTTTATAAACATGTTAGAAAAGCGCACCGCTGTAAAAATATTCTTATAATCTGCAGAACTTGACACTGACAATAACATTTGCTATTTAATTAAATGTTGAGAAGGCATTTATAGATAGACACCAATATACAGCAGTTTTCTTAGATTGTGTCTAGAACAACCTTTATTCTCCTTTGCAATAATTCTGTACCACCCGAAATACTTGACAAAGGAAGATATTTGTCAGTATCTACATTTCTTAGAATTTCATCTTGGCTTTGAACGTTGTGATCCAAGTGAGGTTTTTTTTTTTTTTTTTTTAATAAGTGAGACTTATTTTTCACAGATTTTATGATTATTCTTTCTGGTGAATGTTTTCTACCCTTTTCTCACCCCAAATATGATTCAGGTTATAGGTAAAAGCTTTTCCTCTGGGAAAGAATAGGATATCAGACATGGACACACACACACACACACACACACACAAATGAACAAGGTAGCACATGAGGCTCCTCTGCCAAAAATATCCCAGTATCTTCCCATGCTTTGTGGATAAATATTTAAATTCATTGGCTTTCCTTCCCATCAGCCAGCTTTTCCGGTTCTGTTAAAGTGTTAACATTAGCTGAAATGGCTTACTATGTATCTCTTAGGGACATATTGTATTGCCTCTGCTTTATGTTTGTTTTGTCTATTTATGTTGTTTTATCCGAAAGAAATGCCTTCCCTTCTCTGTGTGTGTTTGTGAGTTCCAGTGAAAAGATATTTACGTCAAGATAGTTGTCTCTACTGCTTTCCATTTGGGACTCGTTGCTTTTTTTCTGCCACAGAATTAAAAGACATATGCAGAAGAGATACTCGAGAGAAACCACTGCTCGTTTTTATAAAACTGTGTCTCCAAGCTTCTGCGAAGAAACCAGAGTCCTGGTCAACTGAATCAGACCACAGGATGCTTCTTGCTTTTCTGGTCTTGGTCTTTGCCCTTGATTCCCTTAACTCACAATAACTTGGTGCTCTAGATCTTAGAATTCCAAGGAAAATACACACATTCATCTATCCTCTATCTGAAATGTCACCCTATGCATCTTGGTTCAACAATAACTAATAATGAAATTTAGTATCCTTTTAGTGTCAGTCATGAGGCAAAAAAGCAGACAATGGAGCTTGTCTTTGAGCAGTTGTCAAATTCTGAAGAGCATTTAGAGTTTGGGGATGCTAAGGACTGAAAGGGGTTGCTGAAGGAAAGAGAAGCTTCCACTCTTTTCTTCTTTAAATTTTTTAACATTTATTTATTATCGAGAGGCAGAGAGAGACAGAGCATGAGCAGGGGAGGGGCAGAGAGAGGAGGAGACACAGAATCTGAAGCAGGCTCCAGGGTCTGAGCGGTCAGCACAGAGCCTGATGCAGGGCTCAAACTCACAAACCGGGAGATCATGACCTGAGCCAAAGTCGGATGCTTAACGGACTGAGCCACCCAGGCACCCGGAGAAGCTTCCACTCTTGTGTTCAGAACTGCTCTTCTTTCATGGGTGTTGTGATTTTTTCTCATAGAATATTTCATCTAAACAGATTACAGTGGGCTAAAGAAAAAATAATTTGTTCTAGAGGTTGAAGTGAATCACTAACTCACTCTGTTTCTTCAAACTCAACTTTCTCTATGTAAAGCAGAAAGCACAGCTTTCCATGAAATTTGTCCTGACCTCTCCACCATGATATCACTTCTTGGAACTCCTACAGCAGTTACTGCCTGGGCTCTGGAGTCTGACAGTCTAAACTCTGTGCCTTGTTTTCTCCCATGATTATCCTGTAGTATGAGGCTAATAATAGCATCTACCTTAAGGATCCGTGGTGAGAATTGAATGAATGAAGTTACCAGTACTTAGTATGCAAATTACACTGATACCCATTACTATCATTATTGGCTATTTAATTCTATTCTGCCTTATGATATATATATATATATATATATATATATATATGTTGTGTATCATAAAAGATATCAAAAGCGATCTAAATTGCTTTTTCATTTTACTATGAAATATTATATACATTCAAATAATTGACATATATGATATATGTATTATAGAATATATATAAGTAAGTATACACTTAGGCAATAGAACTTCCCCACCGTCACTATGTCCTTTTTCCGGGTGCATACCTCCTACAGTCTGCCGGAAGTTTTATAACATATGTATCTCTAAAAATTATAGTTTTTTTAGCTTAGTATTTTTTTCTAACATTTGTACATGGTGTCATTTATTTTTCAAAAGCAAGCGGTTTTTATTCCTCAACATTTTCTTTGTAAAGGTCATATAACATGTAGCATGTACAGCCATTAATTCATTTTTGCTACTGAAGAATGCTGCATTTGATGAATATTCTACAGTTTGTTTTTCTGATTTTCAACCGAGGCACACTTTGGTTTTCTTCAGTTCTTCGTTAAATTAGCACTATTGCTATGAACATTCTCATACATGGCTCCTGGTATTAAATAGTTCTTTAAATATTTTACTATTTAATTTTCCTCTGCCCTCCTTCCCATCCCACCTAGGTTGAAAATATCTCTTAAAGTCTTATCTTCGTAGCATTTACCGCAGCTTCTTGACCACAATAGGGGTACTCCACATATGATGGTTCATTTTATGTGTCGGCTTGACTGGGCTGAGGGATGCCCAGAGAGCTGGTACAACATTATTTCTGGATGTGTCTGTGAGGGCGTCTTAAGAATTTAGCTCTTGAATCAGTAGACTGAGTAAAGAAGATCTGCCCTCACTAGTGTGGGAGGGCACTATCCAATCCGTTGAGGGCCTGAATAGAACACAAAGGCAGAGAAAGGGTAATGTCTCTCTCCTTTTAGGCTGAGATGTCTATTTTCCCCTGTACTTGGACATTGAAGCTCCTGGTTCTCTGGCTACTGGATAACAGGCCTTCTACCAGCAGCTGCTCCCTCCAGGTTCTCAGCGCTGTGAGCTCAATTGAATAACACCTCTAGCTTTCCTTGTTCCCTAACTTGCCGGTAACAGATCATGGGACTGTTTGGCCTCCATAACCGTTTGAGCCTGTTCCCATAATAAATCTCTCACATATAACCTATGCATTCTGTTTCTCTGGAGAATCCTCAGACACCACAAAAAATGTGTATATTTGATGTAATCAGATAGATGTATCCATTGACCAATATATCAATGAATTCAACTGGCCTTTTTCCTTTTTCTGTCTCTTAGCCTTCTTCTCTTTCATATGTTGTCTCCTCATTTGGCTCTTTATTCTGTGCATGGGAGCCCTTTAGACTATCAATGGTATGTGCACTCATCTATAAAGTCATGTTCACAGTTAATGTACTCTTCAATATTACACACCCTCATACAACAGAAAAGCTACTTAACCTGTCCAAATTCATTTCTTCCACTCTAAAATGAGTGTAAAAAATATCTACTTCATAAGTGTGTTCTAGGGATTGCACATAGCACATTTAGAACGGCTAGTAGAGCAAAAGCTCAAAATATGCATTATTATTGTTATTATTATTATTCCCTAACTGATTTATGTGGTTAACTCTAATCTCTGTAGCCAGATGGTGTGTCCCTAGAGCACGAAGAACATTCTTATAATTACGCCCATCCACAGTGCTTGACATAATTCATGCGTGTTGAATTGAACAGAATAGTCAGAGGTTATTAAGTAACCATTGATTGGCTGAATCCCTGTTGAGCAACTCTTCTTCCTCCTTTCTCTCACTTAACTCTTGAGGGTAATTTATGGTCCTGTAAGATTGCCAGCTAGGACTGGAATAGAGAGGGGAGCCACAAGCTGTAACAAAATGAAGGAGAAATAAGAAGAAGAAATTATTCCTGGCAAACTTGGGTTCGCTGGAGGGTTGTTGGGGGGGGATGGGAAAAATGGGTAATAGGCTTTAAGGAGGGCACTTGTTGGGATGAGCACTGGGTGTTATGTGTAAATGATGAATCACTAAATTCTACTCCTGAAATTATCATTCCACTATATGTTAACTAGCTTGGGTTTAAATTAAAAAAAAAAAAAAAAAGAAATTGTTCCTGAGGCTGAGACCATGAGTAGACAAATTAGGTGGTCACCTCTGTAGTACGGCTTGACATATGTTACATATTAATTTCAAAAATATCCCCTCTTACCTCCTGTCGCATTGTCACAAATCTCCACTTTCAGTCATTATTTTGGATGAAGACTTTTAGTAAAACTCATGTTAACTATACTACATGTAAATATGGAAGGGAGGAAGCAGAATGGTCCATGGAACGCCTGAGGGTGCCAAACAGATTATGCTAATGTCAGAATGTTTCTTCGCAACACCTTATTATAATACAAATCATTTACCTTGTGTTTCTCATGTGCCAGGCATCTTAGAGCATTTACAGTGTTCACAAACCTCTTCAGTTTTTATTTATGTCTTTATCACAGATGAGGAAATTGAGAGCTACCAAAGTTATTTGCTCAGTTTATCTAATCACAGCTCCCCATGCCTAGGAATTAGAATTTAGAGTTCTATGATCCTAAACTCTCCTGTACTGTGAGGCTTTCCTCTCCTACTGTGGTCTGTGTTCTGCACGAGCCACAGTGAAGGCTAGCATGCTGGGATCACTAGAGAAGAAGTTCTTGACTTTAGCCAACAACACTAACAACACTGTAGCCCCGTTGCCTGCATCTAGCTGGCTTCTGGTCACACAATAGCAAAGCCTAGTGTTAGGCTTCATTTCAGGGATAAGTGGGTTTTCTCAGGTTTTGGGGAAGGGGAGCTGCGTGCTTCTCCTGGATGATTTCACGTTGCAGCTTGCTCCTACCCAGTAACATGGCTGCTGATCATTGCCTGAACGGCTTTCTCCCACCTTCCCTTCCACACCTGTGGCCGCCGGCTTCCCTGCACACCGTTTTGTCCGACAGGTGATTGTTGTCTTTTACCCTTTCATTCTTCCAAAGCACTAATATTATCAGATAATTACCAAATGTGCAGATAACAATTTTAACTGCATCTTGGCCAGGCTTGAGTTGTACACCCTAAGCCTTCGCCAATGGTTTCTTTACCTGCGGCTCAAGAATTCCCTGGATGTTCACCTGGTTTGCTCTCGCACTTCTTTCAGATCTTTTGTTACTTGCTCGGTGCCATTTTTCCCAACCATCCTATTTAAAATTGCAAGCTTGCATCCCATCCCTTTTCCCGCAAGTTCTAAACTTTCTATCTCACTTTGTCTCTCAGTTTTTACTCATAGGACTTCTCATCATTTTACTGATACAAATTTTACTCATCTTTTTGTCTCTCTTCCCTCAATATAATTAAGCTTCAAGAGTAGGGGACTTTTGCTATCTTTGTTAACTGCTGTATCTTCGGTCTTAAACAATGTTGATTATAGAGTGGATACCAAGCAAATGGTTACTTAAGAAATTCATAATTTTGCTGGATTACTTGGACACCAGGGGTGGTATAGACTGTGATGGCTGAAGCTAATGAGGAAGGGGGCCTGGGTTCTCGTAGGTCATTTCTTTAGGAATAGGGACTTTATCAACATGCAAATGTTCTTATAAAATTGATTTATTAAAAAACTTTGATAGAGACACATGAACTTATTTAGGATATTTTATTCCTTTTTCTGTCTCAATTCTAATCCATAAAGCTTGTTACAGGCAGTCTCTATTCTGTACAGCAGCATCCTAATCTGGACATTCTGGATGTTGCAGATAGTGACCATTTTCCCCTTCAGTTTAAGCTGGACTACTTGGCAGAGATATTCCAGGGTCAGTCTGCTCTCGTGGTGGGAATGGCGACAAGAGATAAGGGATGAGAAAATAGAAGGAGTTGAAGGACTTGCAGTCTGGTACCAACCTTTAGCCATCTGAGATTATTACCTACAACATTGTCAAAAATTGCTGATAAATGAGTAGCAGTTTTATTAGCCCAATACTTAGGTTCATTCTCTTAGTGCCTGATTTGACATGGATTGCCAGGGAAGAGGGAAAACAAAACAAAACACCTTGGCAAGGGTAGTAAAGACATCGTTTGTGAATTTTAGAGTTCAAATCTAATTCCACATTTCTCATTATTGAGCTGCTCAAGCAAATTAGTAATAGGAAAGATTCTGAGATGTTCATAAATACCTCAAAGCTGGATTTCATAGGTGACGTTGTAGAAACCGAGATCTTAAAGCTGACTTTTTTTCTAGTTTCATAAATCATGGTCTGGTATTTAAAGACTCATGAAATCTTTTTTTTTTTTTTTTGGCCTAGTGCTGGTGATATTTTCTTGTAGTATGAAATAGTATTTATAGAAAATTCCCTAAGGTTAAGCTATAAATCTATTCTTTCAGTTCTTCCAAATTTTGTATTTGGATTTAACCATGCCATCAGAGAACTGCACACTTGATCTGCACTATTTCAGGCCCTTGTAGAGTTGCTTGTGCAGAATTGGATTTTGGATTTATGCCATCAGCTTGCATTGAGGGGCATCTTAAGAAACAGCTGCAGGAAAGACACTATTGTACATATTGTGAAAAATTTGTCAACCACTCCTTCAATACGGCCTTATGAGAACTCCCAGAAAAATTTCTTTCTGGGTCCTGCAACAGGACAAACTGGGTTTCTTCTGAGGAAATGGTTTCTGTTTTACAAATACAGTGAATTAAATACAATGATTAGTACTTTTGGTCTCTGCTTTGGCCTCTAAGGAACTGTCTGAGCCAGGACTTGAACAGGAACACAGAAGCCACTCTATACATTCCGAGTGTGAAGGATTATAGTTTGGAAGATTGCAAGCTGAAGCAGCAAAGTAAGTGATTCTCGAAAACTCGATAGAAAGTTACTAGACTCTCATAGCTGCCTATGCTCCCACACACAATGGCCTCTTTTTTCCTTTGCCTTCTGAACCCACATGGGTGCTCCCCTTGGCAGCCTCGAACTTGGACAATAGGGAGAAGAAATTCTGAGATATATTTTCAACTTCTAGAAGAGCTGGTGATAAGGCTGAACTGGTAATAAATAATTAAACAAACAAAAAAAGCATAGCACATTTTGGCTGCTTTTTGCTACAGGACAGGATCTAATAGAGTTTGTGTTCTAATTTTATACTTGGATTCAATAGACTTTACCCACCCTACTTTTTAAATCCCAATTTCCTTATTGATTTATTTATTTTCATTTTGCTGTATTGCAATTATTTCTATAAGCCACATGAACTCTTTTGGAAAAGTGGTATATAAATAAAAAAATTTGTTGGGAAGGTAAAGAAGAATGAGTTTATGAGACATGTGCATCTAAAAACAACCTACAACACATTAAATATGATTAGAGATATAAAGTGGATGGTCAGGGTAACCCAGGGAACTGCCATACCGCTCTCCAGAATAGGACCCATTATCTTGGAGATGTCTTTCCGTTGTTACAGTGGAAACATTTTTTTCCCATTACTAACAGATTCCCAAAATACATTGTGAAAAATAATAAGACAATAAAACATACACACTTACCCAGCATAACTGAAAAAGGACATCTTTTATACAGGCAAATTTTCTATGCATCTAGGCTTATTCCTTTAAAGGTCTCAATTTTAAAATGCTAATAATTTTGGTAAATTTTTATAAATAGATATCAAAATTTTGTAAATAAAGATATGTACCAATATCATATGACTTCACTCATATGAGGACTTTAAGACACAGATGAACATAAGGGAAGGGAAGCAAAAATAATGTAAAAACAGGGAGGGGGACAAAACAGAAGAGACTCATAACTATGGAGAACAAACAGAGGGTTACTGGAGGGATTATGGGAGGGGGAATGGGCTAAATGGGTAAGGGGCACTAAGGAATCTACTCCTGAAATCATTGTTGCACTATATGCTAACTAATTTGGATGTAAATTAAAAAAAAAAAAAAAGGTATGTACTTCTGCCTTCTTAAGCAGTCAATAGTTAAAATAGTTCAAGCTTTTCATGCAGGTTTATGGTAATTAGGGAAAAATAATGGAGTAGTAATCTATTACAGTGATGTGTAAAGGACTGTGGGATATAGAAGACTCAGATTCTTTAAAATGAGCTTAATTCTTATTTTCTCCTTTGGCAGTTGTTTCTTTTTTGCACTGTTATCCTCTGTTATCCTTGTCCAATGTCATATTTTACACACAGCTGTCCAGAAGAGATCTGAGAGTGGCTTTACCTTTCCAGTAGAATAAGTGTAATGATCTGAGTGTAAGAGTTAATATCTTTTCATGCTTGAGAGCTTCCTTTTTCTCATTTTTTCCTTTTAAGTTTAAGGCTATATATCAACTCCTGAGGTTTCCAGAAGCTTGACCTCTGAATGAGTGGGCATTATTGCATGTATTTGATCTCTTTAATAAGATTACAGAGTAATGAAATTTAGAGACTAAAAGAGACTGTGAAAGGTCACCTGGCCCACCACTTTCCCAAAGAGGCTACTTCCATTTAGAACCATATCGAAACCACTGCAGGCAAAGGGCAGCCTCTACTATTTTATAGTCTTTCAAAGACAGAAATGCTATGATCTCTGGTGGCAAGTCGTTTTTATGTTTTATAATTCCCGATTTCAGAAAATTCTTCCTTACTTAAATTGCTCATGCAGAAGTTTAAGCCTGTGAACTCGGTCCCTGAGGAGATTTGAAAATAAAACTGGGCTTTTGAAAGGACTGAAGAAAATTGGGTTCCGTTGTTCCTCTGTTTTACATTCTTTACGGCCAAAGTTGGCATAATGGGGTGTGTGTGTGTGTGTGTGTGTGTGCGTGTGTGTGTAAAAGAGAGAGAGAGAGAGAGACAGAGAGAGAGAGAGAGAGAGAGAGAGAGAGAGAGAGAGACTATCGATTTCATTTAAATGCCCATCATTCATATTACGTTCATTCATGGATCAAACTACTTGGCAAGGAGTTGGGCTGAACTACATTCTCACTAGGTCTCTCTTGATGCTAATTCACATTTACAAGCTAGCCAGCTATTTAAGATAAAGAGTGTAGTTTGTAGTTATGTGGTAGGAAAAATGTGAAATGGTATAGCAGAGGAACAGGATGGGGACTGGAACGAAGACCCACCATTATTCTTGGCATTTAAGAACTGTATGACTTTGAGCAAGTCAATTTCCACTGTGAAATGGAGATTAATAATAATATATCCTTTCTATCATCCCATAAAGAGGGAATTTTGAGGACCCAAAAAGAAAATGGGCACATAAATTCTTTGAAAATTATAAGCCATATATAAATATATGGTAATTTTGAATTCCCCAAATACTTAGCTCTTTTATAAGTAGTGGATTGTAGAATTAGGAGAATCTGGTTTGGATTATAGCTTTGGCACTAACTCTGTGGTCTTAAGCAGTCTTTTAATGTATTTGAGCCACAATTTTTCCTTGCAAAATTGAACAATCAAATTGACCTTGTGGGGCAGTGGTGGTGATCAAAGATAATAAATGCAAAGTGTCTAACATGCTGTTGCATAAACAGTAGGCATTCAGTAAATGCTAACTACTGTTGTCATAGGGATATTGATGCAAAAAAAATATTTCTACTTCTCTCACTCTTATCTCACATCTCCCATGTATTTGAGTATGCAGCCATACCTTTTTAATATTTCTGGAATGCACTCCTCCCTTATAGTCTCCATGGCTACAGTATGATGAGTGCCATTATCTGAACTCTCATGGCATATATCAGGAGTATTTAACTACCCCCTTTGTTTCCAGTAATTTCCCCTTGAATCCAGCTTCTCTAATTGGATTATAACCAAAGTCATTTTTTATTTTTATTTATTTTTTTCAAAGTCATTCACAATTTTTTTAATGTTTGTTTATTTTTGAGAGAGAGAGAGAGAGACTGCGAGTGGGGGAGGAAGAAAGAGAGAGGGAGACACAGAATCTGAAGCAGTCTCCAGGCTCTGAGCTTTCAGCACAGAACCCAACACTGGGCTCAAACTCACGAACCCCAAGATCATGACCTGAGCCAAAGTTAGATGCTTAACCGACTAAGCCACCCGGACACCCCTGCAAAGTCATTTTTTAAAGAGCTATCTGACCATTGTAGTAGTCTTTCTCAAACACTACCATAATTCTGCCATTGAATGAAGCTAACCAGTTTAAAAAAAAAAAAAAAGGTGTGTTTTTTTTTTTTAAATTTTAAAGCCAGTTTGTTGACAGTTAAGATCCTTCATAGTTTAGCTTATTATCTTGATATTATCTTCAACCATCCTTTCTCAGTAATGCATTCTAGTTTACACAGACCTAGTGGCAATTAATCAACTATGCCATCTCTGGATCTTTGTGTGTGTTGCTTTCCTGTATGAAATACTACTGTGTTCTCATCTACCTTGCAAGTCTACAAATTGCTCTTCGGAGAATGTGGAGATTCTAACCTCCATGGCCACAGACATGTAGAAGAATCCATATATAAGTTTGAAAGGTATCTTGAAATCATAGGTATCTGGATTTTTCCAAGGGTACCATGACTCTTAAAATCTTCGGAACCACTATTTTGCACTCAGCTTAAATCTCTCCTTTACAAAGCCTTCTCTTTTCAATGATACTTTGGCCATTGAATATCAAATGACGTGCAATGTTGTCTTTGCTATTTTGAAGAGGGCACTTACCACTATTGCTTTCAACAAGCAACCGATAAGTCAACATGGGATTCTGAGCAGATAAACTCCTGTGTGGAGTGCCTTCAGAGAAGATCCGTTGCTCAAGCTCTGTCTCATTTGACGAATACCTGGAAATCCACGATCAAAGTCCGTTTACCTAATATTGAGCTGTTGATTCCTTTTAATACACAAATCCATACATTTTAGGGTAAAATGTACTGCTTGGGCTATCGTCAACCATCATGCTTTAAAATAAATGAGTTTTAGGTGTTTTCCTAACACAAAGAATGGTCCCAGAAAATATAAGGAAAGTGAAAGTGCCACCACAAAAGAAAAACAGTTTAAGAAAACCAAAGTCTAATTTTACCTCTACTTTGTTAAGTGACATTATAAGGCAATAGTCACCTCACTGGATGTAAGTACACTTGGGCCAACACAAATGTTTCCCAAAGGGTACAAGGACACCACGAGTTTCAAAGGAATTGATTTCTCGGTATTTCAAATTCCATTTACTCTTTTCCTAAACCGATTACCTGTTGAATAAGCCTGAGGTCACGCTCAGAGCCCTCTCCCATCATTCCCCACCTCATTTCCCCCATTCTGTGAGAGAAGGGAAAATCCCTTACCTGAGCAGAATCACACCATGGTGCATCGTTCTGACAAGTAAAAGCCTGTGGGCACGTAGAAGGGTACCATGGGAAAAACTGACATAGATGTTAAGAAAGTGAATAATTATAATTGCTTAGTAACAGACTCATTTGCAAGTGAATTTGATCCCAATGTTTTGCTTTCAACACCGTCAAAGAAGGTCCAAATTGAATCGTTGGCTGTGATGATTTTTGTCAGGTACTTCAGAAGTAGTGTAATAAATTGAGAGACATTATTATAGCAAAATTCTTTTCATTCCTGTCTAATGGTTTGTGTAACCAAATGCTTACATGTTATGTATAAAAATGAAAAATAAGAATTGAGTTGATGCTAAATCCTCCCATTTTTATCAGTAAGTAATATTTACCCATGGTTACATGCACTGAGTGAAGAATGAAAGCTCCATACATCTCATTAAGAAATGCCTTTCTAATAAAATTTGACTTTGGTATTCAATTATTATCCATCAAGTATACATTTACATTGTGTTGACCAATAGTGTATTAACAATAATTACAATATTGAAAAAATTTTCCTTTTATCATTTAGAGCTTTTTAGTCTCTGAAACTAAAATCACACACACAAAATATTTATTGTATTTATAAATATATTTGTATGTTTACATATGTAATAGTAATATATATAAGAACAACATTTTATATGATATATATGAAATATATACTTGCAGGAAAGCTTGATAATGATAACCATTTGAGAAAAATAATATATTACAAAATAATAAATTTTCCCATAGAAAAAAATTCTATGGGAGAAGTGAAATGATAATGCAGTTTTAAGGAAAGAAGTGTTGTTAATTTTCTAACCATTAAGAAGTGCTTTTTAGTAAAATTTTCAGTTGACAATGATATCAAATTGCTAGTATAAACATCTGAAAGGATATCATATTTTCAATTTCAATATTTGCCCTATGCTAGAAATTATATTCTTTACAAGTATCTAGACTTGAGCAAATGTTTTACTCTCAGCTTAAAAAGTCACATACTTTCAAAATTCCTTTCTTTTAAAGTTTATTTTATTCATTTTGAGAGAGAGAGAGAGGAGAGAGAGTGGGGGAGGGGCAGAGAGAGAGAGGGAGAGAGAGAAACCCAAGCAGGCTCCGCACTGTTGGTGCAGAGCCCAGTGTGGGGCTCGAGCCCAACAACTGCGAGATCGTGACCTGAGTGGAAATCAAGAGTTGGGTGCTTAACCAACCGAATCACCCAGTCACCCCAACTTTCAGATTCTTTTAGGGGATACAGGAGCATAAAGGTTTGAATGTCACTCCTCCCAGGTACACAGAGGTCAAAATGTCTCTCTCGGGGCGCCTGGGTGGCGCAGTCGGTTAAGCGTCCGACTTCAGCCAGGTCACCATCTCGCGGTCTGTGAGTTCGAGCCCCGCGTCAGGCTCTGGGCTGATGGCTCAGAGCCTGGAGCCTGTTTCCGATTCTGTGTCTCCCTCTCTCTCTGCCCCTCCCCCGTTCATGCTCTGTCTCTCTCTGTCCCAAAAATAAATAAATGTTGAAAAAAAAATTAAAAAAAAAATGTCTCTCTCATTCCAGAATCATCTATTACAAAAGACTGTTTTTCAGGGTTTCTTTTCTTAAATCCTCATTCTCCCCAAACAGTAAATTCACATTACAGTGCACCGATCCCTCAAAGAGATCCCAGAGGACTTGGGGACGGCTTTGGGTGCTGAGAGTAAGGGTGCTGGATCAAGGAAGGAGAGAGAAGGATGGCGAAAGGGAGCAGTGCCAGAGACAAACATGCCTGGCCTTGTTCTCCGGGTCTGGCTTGGCTCTTCAGTGGGTCCTTCCTGGGTGTGGTTACAAGAGCTCCTGCGGTGGCTTCAACCCCTGAGGGGAGCTTACCTCAGAGGAGGAAGGAGCAGGTCCCTGGGTACTCCAGGCCTTAGCTCAGGGCCACCTCAGGAGAATCGTCTCCAAGGAAGACAATGAGGTAATGACCAGGCAAACATAATTCAAAGAGAGAAAAACAGTCAATTTTTATCTCATTGACTTTCAGGGATGAATTGTTTTCTCCTAGTTTGTCTTTCCTGTTTATTAAATCATGTTCAGCTCTTCATCATCGCAATCTTCATTTCCTTTAGGCTTGTTTCCTCATGTTCAATACTCCTTTGCTTCACAACACTTTCCATTTCTAGCTCCCAATTTAGTGCCATGGTTTTGAATGAGTGAGGGGGCATTGCTCTTGACAAATTCCTGACTGATTTGTCTCTGGGTCTGAATTTCTAACATACTTATGAAAGTTAACACAACTGATAAATATTTTTTTGTGGTGCTGGGGAGAGAATCCTAAACTTCACAGAAGTGCTAACAACACAAAGTAATGACATGCATATTCATCCGAAATTAAGCTAGCATGTTCTATCATGTAGGTATCATTTTAACTCCGCTTTTAGTGGCAAAATGACGCATGGGGCTTTGAGACTTGGGTTCCTGGGTCAGACGGTACTGTGACCAGCACTGTGTCTTCCAAGAAATTTTGGTTTGTAGCATCTCTAGTCCTCAGTTTTCACATTTACACAATAAAGGAGTTGGGCTTAATTGATTCTTATTTTCCTTTTTCTGCTAAAACTTCGTGATATGATTTTCTAATATTATAATGGATGTTAATAGGGAGCTATTCTCTCTGCATCACATTTATTCATTCTATTCCTAGGAACACTGAGCATACTTCTCTTTGAATTTTAAGTATTTATGTATGTCTGGTATTTTTTGGTTAGAAATCTCCTTAATGGGAGGGACATATCTGGATTTAACTTTGGGTCCTCATATCTTTCCTACATTAGATGCTGTGTAAGTTTTGATTAGACTCCCCTGAAATTGTCTCCTTTTCACTTATTGTAATACTAATGCCAAGATTCATTTTGTAGATTAGTGTTGAGTGATCTTGTTTCTATATAAAGTTTTCTTCCATTCTATTTCCCGTATTCATATTGATCTAACTTAATGTTCTGCCTTGTTAGTGCAAAATCAAATTTTTCTGTTTCTTGTATTTCTACTTAACCTCTCTAAACTTTATCAAAGGATCTGCATCCTGCTTTATTCTCTACTTACCCCATCACCTTTATGTCTTTGGCTGTCTTTCTGGTGCTAATCAACTCCATTATGGGGCTTTATTTAAAAATGTTGGTGTTCAGAGAGAATAGAGGAGTGAATTATTAAAATCCGTGTTCAACTAATTTGCACTTCTATTTGCATGACACTTTGTGTGATACTGGGAAAACTAGAGTTTTTGAAAGGTGGAACAACACATACATTTTATGTTTGCCTACTTCCTGTGTTTGCGATTTCCATGAAATAGATGCATAAGTCTGCTAAAGAATATACCCTCTTCCCTTATATTCAACCAAGAGTGAAATATAATGCTGTGATATTTAAACATGGTGAAAAGCATTACTATAAGTTGAAAATAATAAAAAATCTGTTTTCAAGCAGAGTATGGATTTTTCAATAGAATTAAGAGGAAATATAATAATAAAAAGCTGCAAAGTAATAGCAGTATAATAAATCCCCATCTTTTATTCTCTGCAAGCTTTTGTCCCTGCTTAAAGCACTCTAGAAAACACTGTCAATTTTATAAGTACAATTGAAAGCTGAATTTTGTCTCAGAAAGACGAGGCTTCCTCACCGACCTTAATTTTATTTCTGGAAAAAATATAATTAAAAATATATTTCTTGGACAAGGGTTGCTGACCCTTGGCTGTTGCAGGGGGCATCTGAACCCATCTTCTCAGTCATAACTGTGAACATATAATTTCGCCTGCTATTTTCTGGGAGCATGTTAACGATGGACTGGTGAGCTCTGGGGAATATTAGATGATCACTTTTAGAGGACGTCTCAACAGGGCGTGTGGGAGGTGCCCAGGAAGATATATAGCAGACACGAAAGAGATGGGATTCAGTTCAAACCACACTTCTCTCTCTCATTAGAAGTGTGGTCTCATCAATAACCTGGGGATATCATACATGGTACCTGCCCTGTGGAGGTAGGCCTGGCATACCTAATTGCTCATCAGTGTTTAATTTTACATAGGATCTTTCTCCTCTAGGGACATGCCTGACTCTCTGTTAAGAAAAATTGGTGAATTACAAAGGTTGGATCTGCAGGATATTGCCACAGATCTGAGTTGGGGGGGGGGGTGTGGAATTAAAAACCAGGCGAAGGTGCTTGGATTTAATGTGACAGGAAATAAGGGAAGAGTGCACAGTTTTGCGCATAGAAATGCTGTGCTTTGGGAGGCAGTTTTCTCTGTGAAAGGTAGTTCATAAATCTACTCCCCTTTGGAACGCTGTGTAAGAGGACTTCTTTCTCTATCTGTAAAATGAGGTAACAGCCGTCCACCTCAGAGTTATGAGAATCAAGGTCTAGAGTGGTGCTTTGTAACCATAAAGTATCACACAAGTGATACACAAGAAATAAGGGCAAACGACGTGGAGGAAGGCAGAAAGCAGCTTGGCCCAACCTCTTTGCCCAGCCGTGGACGTAGAGGATGATATGCACAGCTGTGCCACAAACTCCCATTTATGTTCTCAGATTTGTGTTTCAGGAAACAACAAATACACAGCTGCAGCCTTTTGGATGTGTGGTGAGGCAAGGAGCTTGATACTTTTAAAAACACGTTTTAGGGGAGCCTGGGGAGCTTAGTCAGTTGAGCATCTGACTCTTCGTTTTGGCTCAGGTCATGGTCTCAAGGTTTGTGGGTTCGATCCCCTGTCGGGGTCTGTGCTGATAGTATGGAACCTGCTTGGAATTCTCTCTCTATCCCTTTCTCTCCCTCCCTTTCTCTCTCTGTCTGTCCCCTGCTTGCATGCTCTCTCTCTCTCTCTCTCTCTCTCTCTGAAAGTAAAATAAAATAAAATAAAATAAAATAAAATAAAATAAAATAAAAACATGTTTTAAACACAATAGGACATGAAGTGAGTCATTTTAATTTTTTAAAAACTTTTATTTATTTTGGAGAGGCAGAAAGAGACAGAGCATGAATGGGGGAGGAGCAGAGAGAGAGGGAGACACAGAATCCAAAGCAGGCTCCAGGCTCTGAGCTGTCAGCACAGAGCTTGATGAGGGGCTCGAACCCACAAACTGGGAGATTAAGACCTGAGCTGAAGTCAAATGCTTTAACTGACTGAGCCACCCAGGTGCTCCTGAAGTGAGTCATTTAAAAAAAATTTTTTTTGACGTTTATTCGTTTTTTGATATAGACAGAGCGTGAGTGGGGGAGGGGCAGAGAAAGAAGGAGACACAGAATCGGAAGCAGGCTCCAGGCTCCGAGCTGTCAGCACAGACCCCGACGCGGGGCTCGAACTCACAAACTGTGAGATCATGACCTGAGCCGAAGTCGGATATTCAACCGACTGAGCCACCCAGGCACCCCTTAAGTGGGTCATTTTAAATGTTCACATGTCTCGAGTACACATGGGGTATCATATTTAGCCGTCTGAACACAGTTCCTTGCACACTACTTCCCTGTCTTTTGCTTGAACACATTAGAACACACTAGAAAGTAAGTGAAGGGGATGTGACTGCACAGCTTACTTGAACCAACTTTAATCTGTAAAGAATATAATTCATGAACCTCAGTACTACTAACTATTTTTATTGGCAAGTGATGGGTAATACTTCTATTTGCCAAGGTACCAAAGTGGAAAACTGTAAGTTGGCCTGGAGAAAAGATGGTTTGCCTTCTCTTCTTTGTGAAAGTCATATGCCAGCTGTGAGGAAGAAGGTACCTTAGGGACCACGACCTAGGATCCTCCGTCAGTCCTTCCTGGCATCTTGCCAGCATGGGTACAACATGTATTCCTCATCATCCTTCTTCCCCTGTTCCTCCACCTATCATTGAATGCTTTCCCTTCACTTCCTGCCTTTTACCACTGCCCTTTGCCCATAGTTCTTGTGTATTACCAACAAACTTTGGGAATGGGAATGGTGCCAAGAGGTATTATTATTATTTATTTTTAGTGTTTATTTATTTATTTTGAGAGGAAAAGGAGAGCATGCGAAAGCGAGTGGGGGAGGGGCAGAGAGAGAGAGACTCCCAAGCAGTGCGTCAGTGTGACACAGGGCTCGATCATGACCTGAACAGAAATCGAGAGTCTGACCCTTAACAGACTGAGCCACCCAGGTGCCCCTCCAAGAGGTATTCTAATAATGTTTAAGATATGAAAGAGTATCTGGTAATTAAAAAAAATAATAAGAAGCAGACCAGTTCTTTCTTCACTGCCAGATGAAGATCAATGAACATGATTTATTATAAATTCTTTGTTATTGAAGTCGTTCACCCCTCCAAAACACTTTCAGCTCCTGTATCAGTTACTATGACTCGTGCGAGGCCAGACCCCTACCTCCTTGCTGTGTTCGAGGGGCAAAATGTGTTTGGCCTCCGCACAGCCCGACGTGGGTTTCCAAAACGGAGAAGTCAAGGAGGAATGTTGGAGGCAAGTTTAAGGGTCAAAAAAAATCATTGGAGGTAGCCAAAGGAAATGGTGGGGAAAAAAAGAAGATAATCAGAAATCCAGGAAAATGGGTCTCTGAAGTAGCAGTCTTAGCCAAGGAGGGTAAGAGAGAGCAGTGAAAAGTCCCGTCTGTTTTAACAACCTGATTATTGAGTGGTCCTTGCGGTGAACACAAATCTCCTGCCTCTCTACCTCAGGGGAAATGATTATTAGACTTACATCCAAAAAGACAAAAAGGGTGTGAGGGACAGGCTCTCCGATGAGATAAATATATACAGCACAAACACCAGAAAATATCTCCCCAGCAGAGAAGCCGAAAATAGCATTTTGTTCCCCACTGGCACCACCCAAATTGCTCACTGCACCTAGCAACTCACTGAAGAGAGAATAAAAAAAAAGGACTCTTTTATTTTATTACTCTGCATAGGTGTGTTGCCTTTGAAATAGTTCTGCTAAGCTTTCTACTTAATAGGAAACTGCTTACATTATCATTTGCAGCTAAACTTGCGTGCATATGTGTCTCATTTGTAGGAAAGTACTCACAATAGTGCTTCTTTAACCCAAGGATGATTTTCACTCTCGACATCACATGTTAATATGAACTCACTTTTACACTCTCCCCTAAAATTCACACATCACCGGGCAGTTCTGGGTGCTGGGACCAGAAATTAATCCGGAAAGTCAGGGAACTTAGAAAATACAGTTGGCATGTCTTTGATTAATAGTCTTAATTTGACCTAACATGCAATTTCCAATTTGAATAAGAAAGAAATACTAGCTCGTTGACCTCAAAGTTAAGCAGCAAAAACAAGTAAGCATGCTGGGAGGAGAAAGAATGTAGGAATTGTGTGATTTCGTTGAACGCCTCTTAGTTTACTCTGTTTTACCATCTTTTTTATTGTGATAGAACATGCAAAACGTAAAACTTAACCATTTTGACTATTTAAATCAACACGTCAGTGGCATTGACCACATTCACAATGTTGCGCAACCATCACCACTATCTGTCTCCAGGACGTTTTTCATCTTCCCAAACTAAAACTCCAAACCCGCTCTCCCCTCCCCTGGGCCCCTTGACAGCCACCATTCTACTTTCTTTATCAATTTGACTATTCTAGTGGAATCTTACAGTATTTGTCCTATTGTGACTGGCTTATCTCATATAGCCTAATATTGTCAGGGTTCATCCATGTTGCAGCGTGTGTCCGAATTTTCTCCTTTTTAAGGTCGAATAATATTCCACTGTATGTGCAAACCATGTTTTGTTTATCTGTTCATTTGTTGATGGGTACTTTGGTCACTTCCACCTTTTGGCTGTTATGAACAAGGCTGCTATGCGCACAGGTATACAAATATCTGTTTGAGCCCTTGCTTTCAAGTTCTTTTGGGTATATGCCCACAGTGGGATTGCTGGATCATATGGTAATCCTTTTTCTACATTTTTTACACGTGATCTTAGCCAAAAGGCCGAGAAGCAATTCTTTTTCTACATTTTTGGAGGAAACACCGTATCGTTTTCCAAAATGGTTTCCAGAATTTTATATTCCTACCAGCAGAGCACAAGGATTCCAATCTCTTCACATCCTCACCGATACTTATTATTTATATGTATGTGTGTGTGTGTATATATATATATATATATACACACACACATTTGTAGATTATATATTATATGTATATGTATTATATCTATATTACATGTAATTTATATATTATATATACATACACATATATAATACCATTTTTAAAGGGTGTGAAATGTTATCATCTTTAAAAAAGTACATGTATTATTGACTAATTTCTGATACAGACTGAATGGATTTACAAATCTCGATTTTACTAACAGAATGTTTTATTCTTTCCGGGAGGGTTTCTTTTCAGTATTATTTCCCAGCAGACCTGTCACCCTCACTTATGGTCACGTAGGCACTAAAGGACAGAGCCAGAACGCAAAGCTAAGTAAGCCTGACTCTATCACACAGGTCACTTGAAACAGAATCTTATAGTATAAGAGACGTACACGAAAGGAGTCGTTCGTATCACTGAAGGCTTCCTGGGTACCAGACACGCAGCCCTGTTTTTACACGGAAGCAGACTGAGGTTCGGAGAGTTTGGTTCAACACTCAATATTATCCAGTTGTGAGTGGCTGGATCAGGATTTGACCTGAGGTCTTCATATACTCAGGTCAGACTTACCACTATGGCATACACTTAAACTTGACTTTCACAAGATGCATGTATGAAAAACTGCTGGGAAGCCATCCTACTTGTAGGACTGGTAAAAATGTGCTAAGAGTGTTTGTTGGAAGAACTGGCGTTTGAGCAGATCCCCGGAGGATGGGAAGGAGCTCAGGTAGATGGTGCTGGTGGGAAGGAGATTCTAGACAGAGGGAAAACGTGAGCCTCTAATCTAGAACCAGGTCTCACATGGCATTTCATAGCTCTCGCACCTTCGTGATCATGTATCTGTCTCCAAACTAGTAACTCAACCAGCAGGCGGCTTGAGTCACTTCATGTTCTGGCTTTGTGTGCGTCTTCCTGCCCATCCAGACTGCAATTTGGTATTTGCCATAGTCTCTGCATTAGCAGGCAGCTATGCCTTCAGCTTCCTTTCATGTGCAGGGAATTCTACTCCAGCTCCTGGTTTCACGAAACTAGATCTGACTTGTAGGGATCAACTTCAGTTTCTGCTTCCCTAAAGAAGCCAAACACCACGCCTATTCTGTTCATAACTCAAAAACACAGCAGGCAGTGGCCTCAGCCCCTCTCACCACCTCCTGTGGATGTTTTTGTTTTGCCTCATTTTGTTTTTGTTTGGTTCCTGATGATGTCTGGTTTTTTCCTCCTCTTTTTATTTGTGTCTCACTGTTCTGTGGTTGGAACATCAGGAATGCTTCAAAGTGTGACCGCACGGATCCTTCTTGACTACAAGTCCTTGAATAATGTTGAGGTGTCATAAATCAGCTAGGCTGAGGGCAAGATGGAATGGAGCGAAGGGAAATGACCTAATATCTATTCCTGCCTCCAGCAGAAGCACACAGTGCACCGTCCGAAGGGACTATGCAAACTTGAGGTTATTCAAGGAGACACTTGTAATAAAAGGAATGCAGTATCCACAGCTGGGTCACAGCAGTAGGGGTCTTAGCTTCGAACTGTACTGAAGGCCTTAGTGTAGTTTGAACGGTCCATTCAAACCCTAAATGACAATGAGTTAGGGATAAAAGAAGAAGTTCTAGGATCCACCTCAGTGGCCTGTAAACCCACTTAAGAGAGTGCTTCTAACGCAGCAGGAAAGAGAGAGCCAGGTAAGGTAAGTAAAGAGACATTGCACCTTGGGTCAGGTGTGTGCGTGTGAGATTTCATCTCCTAAGAATAGATATTAATATTCACCTTTCCTTCTCCTGCCAGTCAAGAAACCAAATGTAGGTGGACACATGATGGGAGGTTCCAGCACTTCTAGCTGAGAAGTACTGGGAAACACCAGGGCTGACATCAGGTCCTTTTAACTCTGGCATTTTACAATCTAACTCTCTCTCTCTCTCTCTCTCTCTCTCTCTATATATATATATATATAGTCTATTTAGTTGTACTTGCCTCTTTTGCTCATAGCCAATATCACAGCGTGGCTGGCTATCATGTACTTGAAGTGCTTATTACAACTAAATGGAAATCAGTACAGTTTAGGTACCACATAATAAGGTATGCTGCTTAGTACCAGTACTCTGGAGTAATGTCTGTAAACATTAAAGGTGAGTTTTCGTGTCTATGCATTTAAATGGCTTTTTGTTGTTCAGGACCTTCTGAAGACAATACAGAAGGATTAACTGAGAAGAGCTAACCTGTTAATATCAAACTACAGAAAAGTTAATAGATAGGTGAACTATCGACTCCTATTTAACAAAATAAAAGTAATGTTCAGCTAAGACTTCAATGTGATTGTCATGGTAAATGAAGATTAATAGGGACTTGGAGATAAATGTAAGCCATGAGAAGCAGTGCTAACAAATATTCACAATTTTGGGGTCATTTTTAATTAGTTAATCTTTCTATCCAAGTATTCAAAAAATATTTATTGAAGGTCTACTACGTGGAAGGCATTGTTCTTGGCCCATGTTCCACACCCTAATAAAGCTGATGCAAGCCATCTTGGAGCGTCTTTTGCTGGTTATGTGTTATCCCTTGCTAGTTGCATGTTAAACCACACCAAACCACCTTAACCTATTCATTTGTATCTGAGATGACAACAGATCCCCAGAGAATTCGTTCTGAGAAAGAATGAATCTTACTATTGCTCAGAGACCATCTAGTGAAGTCCAGTGACTTTATGGCATGCTTTCTTTTTTATAACTTTCCCGCTTTGGCAATAAATGCTTTCTTTCCAAAAATGTATACTATAAAACGTTGCCTTCATTCAAATATGCTGGGAAATGTGGGAACCATTCTTTGGATTTGGGTAGGATTAGAATAATTGTCAGACTGGATGCTACTTGAGAGAGCGTCCTATTTCTTACCTCAATTAATTACTTAGAATTCCAATACTCAGCGGCTTCTTCTTTTATCACCCTGGCTAATGTGGGTCATGGTCCACAACTCAAATGCTTATGGGATTAGTCAAATAAGAAACATGAATGAAACAAACTGGGTGCATGGCAATAAGGAGTGGTGAGGATGTGGACGCGTGGAAAGTGCACACTCTACCTGATGGAAGAGGATGACCATCACTCAGGTGCCACTGGATATCCCCATACTGGAAATCTGCTTTTATTGCAACCAGCTCCTCTAAGTTGTAAGCAAAGACAGATTCTGGAATGTTACATAGATTTGCCAATGAAGAATATAATAAAAGATTGAAGAATCACCTGACCAGAGGGAAATTTGCATGTTCCTCAGTTTCCATTTTGTGATCTCTCCTATACTCTGAAAGCTGACTAAAATGATTCACATTCTACCTTACGGGGTTGAGCTCTTTTAAAGTGTAATGTCTAGATATGGTCATATTGTACAGTGTGAAATATCATTTCATTTTATAGTTATAGGCACAACCAGTTTTATAATCAATTCTAAAAATATAAAGACTGACTACACTTTAGTAATTTCTAGCTGTGTCTTCCACATGCAAAAGGAAGAACTGATATTATAATGCCATTTTCTTTCCATCAATCATGACACAATTTCTAGGAGAATCACCTTTGAAGATTTTAACAAGTTTATCAGAATTCTTTAACCAAATTAGGAAAGGTTCTGGGTGAAACATTCCTGAAAACTCCTTATAAGATAAGTAATCAAATCATCAGTGAAGGAACTTAATGCATGAAAAGTAAGAGAACTCAGAAGGGTTGGATACAGTTCTTCAAAACTATAATTAATCTCTGCTTTCTTTGCTATCTCCAGTCTTTCAAGTCACTGCTTATTTCCCGTGATCTTGAGCAATGCTGCCACATAATAAGGTGCTCAATTATATTTCTTGAGTGAATAAATGAATGAAAGAGATGAAAGGAAATTTAGAGTCAGCAAATAATGATGATGGTCATAAAGTAAACCCCACTGAAGAAGACAGAAACACAGTCACAGGCATGTATAGAAAGAGGGCTCCTTGTGCCCCTGGGACAAATGTATAAAGATGTGCTGGCAACAGGCAGGTTCATCCTGGCTGGGAGGCTGTCATAGAAGTGAGCTCCAAAGTGAGTAATCTGGAACAATGGGACAACATTGAGAAAGGGGTAAATGTTTTGGAAATTTAAAGGAAGGATTGGGTTACAGATGTATTTTAGACCTGGGACAAAGGTGCCATGATTAGAAGTGTGGTAAATACAAAATCAACTGATAGGATGTTAGGGCTGGGTGTGTAACAGCTGTTGGACGATAAGACTTTCCAAGTCATTGCTCCATCCTCCACCCCCACATCCCCTGCCAGTTGCTGTATTTACCATTTACAGTGATGGTTGATGTGGATTTCATAACACAGTAGAACTCAGCATCTTAGTTAATTAATCACATTAAGCTCCTATACTGGTAAAGTAAAATATCTCTTAGCTAAAAATATTTGCTTTGTGAAAAAGAGGCAATTGAAGGCCATTGAATCCAATCATAGTTTCGAATCAATCAACTGAATTACTCCGTGACTTGATACATCAACATGGGGACTTTGTAATGAGCTATGGGGGAGAAACAATTACAGTTGCCAACTTATCATCTCAATATCAATGGTGCAATAAAAAATGAACCCTGTGTTATCAGCTGATTTCCTTGTGAGCAGAATAACAAGTTAAACATGAACATGATTGTAAGGTAGAATGGGAGACAGTATTAGATAAGAGTAAATAAAGGGACTGCTTGGCTTTATTAATTATTGGATATTGTTCATTCCCCTTCACAAACAGGGCATAATCATCCTCTCTCGCTCTGGATCTTCACCATCTAGATTCTATTTTTATATCTAGATAGCTATCTAAAGTTTAAGGAGTCTTAATTATTCACTGTATTATGTATCATATTTAATTCTCACAGCAACCCTATAAGACCTGTATTTTAATCAATGTTTATGAATTGAATTCTTGAGTAAATAAAATGATTACTTTATTATTTTATTGAATACTAATTAGGTTATTGAAATGGTGGTTATGACATTTCAAGATGTAGAAATATTGATATTTTTTCAATTAATCATATGTTGAATTTTTATATATTTTTGTTAAAAAAGCATATAAGTTTCAAAATATGTTAAAAGTACAACATGGTACATGACATAACAGTAACGTATAATTAAGACATAGATTAAAATAGACAAGTAGTTAACCTCCTAAGAACTTTTCAGGAAAAGTTTTGCAAGTTTAATATCTAAACATAGGGGTTGTTCCTCAGAGGTATCTACTTTTAGTAATTTTTCTTTTCAAAGATTAAAAAGAAGAAGATTAAATTGTGGCTACTTCATTTATTTTAAATTTGGAGCTTTATATAAAATGCATTGGAGTATTTTCCATTAGACTATTATGGTTTTACAAATGTGCACACACGAGCTATTGTATGGTCCAGTCATGGTAATTAGGTGATTGTATGACCAGGACATTTGGTTCCTACACTTTGTGGTAATTAAATAATTAAATGGCATGAAGGAGAATCATTTTGTTTGTGAGAATGCTGTACGTCCATAAGATATTTCTTCAAATTTCAAAGCTGAGAAACTTGATCCCTCAATCTTTGGTTATTTTAATCGCCTGAAACCTTTTCACCATGAATTGTTTAACGTAATAGATGATGGGGTATGATGATAATACCTTGAAAGTGCCAGTAATCTTCAGGCTCACCTCAGCCAGCATTCAAGACAGAGAGGAGAAAAAAAAAAGTGAAATCGTGGGCACATTCACTGCTTGGCTTGCATACTACAAGCCAAATCTAATTGTGTACTCCTTACCCTATTACTGGGCAATATGAATGGCATATGTGTAAAATATGCCTACAATTAAATGATTTTCCACAGTCCTGTGTGTGCTTTGGTGTCTGTCAATGTATATAATCGAGTTTACACTGAAGTAGACGGGATCTGGGTAGTTTTATACGAGTCCTGGGGTATCACAGGAAAAATAATTCAACTAGGAAAGCAAACGTGTTAGTATCTTACCTTTTAAAATTGACGAACCATGTGTTAGTTTTTCTTTATGTCCTCAAATATCAGATTGTGAGTAAGAGTTCTGAAAACAGGCATCAATCCCATTTGTATTTAAAAATTAAATAAACAAATTAGTTGAAAAGTGCAACACAAAAAATGTTTTCAGCAATTTAGGCTCTTGTCGGTGAAGGCAAGCATGAAGGGAACAGCAAAATCTTATTTATAAAAAATGTCTTTGATTTTCATTTTTGCAGCATAATAATGTGGTGTTTCGATTGTATAAAGGGTATTTTATACCTTTTATACCTAAAACAGGAATGACTAGCTCTAACACGAAAATAGCTGTAACAGTGCTTTAATAATTGAAAAAGAGGTTAAGAAGACCCTTGTAAATTTATCCTTAATCATAAACTGTGTGAAAATTATAGAATTTGAAAGTCAATTTATTTTTGGCAGGTTCTTTTTTTATGTGCATGTTACAGATTAAAAACATCGAATTTGCATATAAAAATCTAGGTAGCGTGTCTTGTGGTAATAGAAGTACTTAGAAGGCTGAATTAGCCCCTTTGCTATGTATCGAGAACTGCTATAATAGATTCTGAGTTAAACTGTATGTCTAGGCTAAGGTCCTGAATGGGCTAATGTCCATTAACAATCAACAAATTAGTGAATTGCCTTTATTGAAATTTCTTTTCTCAAACTAATGGTTTGTTTAACTGATGGCTGATGTGACCATTAGGAGCTATTAGCATGTTAAGAGGGTATTAAATAAAGCCAACAGTTGGCCTTCGAAACAAAAGGATAAACACAGCACAATTTATTATTTTGCTAGGCTAAGCAAACATGGTTTTGATGCATTACTGCCTTCTAACAATGCCAGTAGTCATCTGTTGAATAAATATTCTATTGGACTAAGAACAAAAGAATCAGCAAATCTATGATCTACTGAACTTCTAATTGTTGATGTGTTTTAGCTGATTTGTGGACTTCAGCTGAGTTATATATATATATATATATATATGTGTATGTGTGTGTGTGTGTGTGTGTGTGTGTAGACTCATCTAAAATTTCATATTGTGTTGGATTTTTTCTATCAAATATCGTTATTTGGGATAAGGAAAATGCAGATTATAACCAGATGTGGGTGAAATTGTCTTAAATCGAAACTAGTTTCAAACATATAAAAATTCTAGATGGGTAATAAAAAAATTATTTCTCTGTAATTGACCTTTAAAATCACTTGTTTTCTTGGCATGGAAAGCAGATGTTTACTTTTGTGGTCGTGTATTTACTTTCATATTAGGTGACTGATTTAATACTTAGAAGGGCAAAATGTCATAGGCAGATCCTGTGCAAGAGGTAATCAATCCCCTGTAGCATTTCAAAAGGTCCTTCTGAGTCATTTTTCTTTTCCTGGATGTTCAAATGACTATATGGACTTCTAAAAAAAGAAGGTCCACAAACTATTTTTGTAGTAGATGCCGCTAATCACAGAATTAGCTTATATCAAAGTTTAAGTCACATAGAAATCAATAAATAGATTTTATTAAAACCGGGATGAGAACGGAAAATAAACATGAAAGAAATCTTATCCCTAGGATGACCAATTTTTCGTGATTTTCCTTAATCATAAACCATGTGTGTGTAAAGTAACAAAAAAACCTGGGAAGAAAAGTGACATTCTGAACTTGAGACATTTTACTATGTTCTGCAAATCTCTATGCAAAAGCAGATAATTTAAAAATTAATTATTGGAAAATGATTCCTCTGATAGCCAAATAAAAATTCAGGTTGTGTTGTTATAGCTTACCAATTAAAAAAAAATCATCTCGTGGCAAGGTGATTCCTGCACTAAACACTTTTCACTCATCTGCAGTCTGTCGTTGCCTTTGTAGAATATCACACAGAAACCAGAAGCCTAATATTGGAGGAAAAGAAAGTTGTCAGAGCTCTGAAATCAAGAGTATTCTGTGGTGGCAGATAAGTTTGGAGGAAAATATCAGATCGATTATGAAGGAGCTATGTGCTTGGACAAGAAGTTTGGGGTGATGAATGGTTTCCGGCAGCAAAGTAGCAGTCAAATTTATGTTTATGAAATATCTCTGAAAGCAAGTTCAGATGAATATAAAATGATGTCTTAGGAATATGAAGCTTTTAGAGCAATTCAAACAGGAAATAATGAAAGGCCAGATCTATAAGCAGTAGTAGAAAAGATGGAGAAGGAATAGAGTCAACTATTTGATAATTTTGTTAATTCGCTTTGATAATTTCCTTTCCTTTCCTTCCATTATCTTCAGAGATTTTTTTTTTCTTTTTGCCCCATTTCAATTGAGTGTTGTTAAAATAAACTTCATTGAAAGTTTGACCAGGTATGTGGTGGTTGGGGGTATAACGGGTATGAGGAGGGGAGCAGATATACCTTCTAATTCCAGGAGTGACAGACTTGATGGGAAAACTCTCCTGTGAACACCCAAGAGTCTGACAGTCGACCTTCATCTAAGTAATTAATAAAGGTGTGAAAAAGGAACAGGCATGACATCCTTGAGGAATTTGGTATATCAGTGCTTACCACACCTTTTCCACTGTAGGATGACACAGGCATTGCTCAGAAGAAGCCTCTTTTACACCCCAAATGAGCTAAATCCTTTCCTCTGTCTTCTCCATTTTGGAGACGTTTGCCAAGCAGCCCAGGACTAGAAATTTAACAAAGATGAAACCCGTTGCATCTATATTACGTCCAGTCCCCTTTGGGCAATCAGACTAATTATAACTATTGATTCCTCAATTCTATTACTCTGTTAGAGAAAAAAAAAATAGATTAGGCAGACATGCTTTTCTCTGTACTTTTTTTCAATCCTTCATTTTCTTTTGGGTGCTTATACATTGATTTTTTGCAAGGTGTTTAATACATACTATGCACAATTATAAAGTTCCCAAAAGTTGTTCCTCTCTTCTTTTACTTTGAAATAATGCATGGTTGCCTACAGAACATCTTGCCGTGACATAAAGATAAGTGAAATTTCTCATTTACCCTCTTTGCTTTCTCTCTGTTTCTCTATTCACCCCACCCCAAATCATCTGTTTTCCATGCTGGGCAGATTTCTTCCAGGTCTCTCTGGGTTACCCAGGAGACTCCTCGGAGCATGCTGCAGTTTCTTTTAAAAGGCCTGTCTCTTCCCTTGTGGGGGGCAGCTGAAACAGGATGGTATCAGCTGGCTGACAGAGTACAAAGGGAAGCCTCCCAGTGCTTTCTTCCGATGATCTGGGTGAATACCTGCCTGCAGAAGCGATAAACTAGTGACATACCTCTCTGAATCTGGGTCCCTTCCTTAGGTCATTTCTCCATACTCAAGCCTCTGGGAGTTTAACTCCCAGGATATAAGAAATTGCAAATTGCAAACACATCTAATTAGCAGTGAACTGGTCATGTATAGAATTGACATTGAATTTGACACTGAACAATCAACATAGGCTGCTACAAGACCTTAGTTTAGAACTTCATAGCTTTCTACGCATTGTAGGGAGGACATAAATGGACTACAGCTAATCAAATGAATGTAATAAATCCGTGGGTTTAAACCAGGTCCACGTTTATTTGGGGATCAAATTGTTCTTTCTCTTCTTTTTATTGGAGTTTGAACATTCTTAGATATAACCTGACGGTAATACAGCAAAGAAATAGAATTTTATGAGAAAGTACCCTCAAGAATGGGAAAAATATCTAGAAGCAATGGGTAAAACTAGTTGTGGCCAACAAACACCTTAGTCGCCAGACACATGTACCAGTTAAATTCTAACTGGATCAGAACCGTCTTAGATCAGGGCAAGGGCAGTCCCCGATCTGGGCCCTATGTTTCAGAGAGCCCTGTAGGTCACAAACGCAGAAATTCATTGAAGGTGAAGCACATAAGCCATCTGTTGGTTGGGATCTGCACTTGTGACCTGTAACCCTAAACATCTGCTCTTGTGACTAATATAATTTAGGCCCCAAGGAAATGGATATTTCTCCTACATCTCCTGCCCCATGACCTTGAAATGAAAGGTGACTGCATGTCAATGCCATGGAGGTTTGTGGTATGTACAACTACTGACATTGGATGCAAACGATGTCTTATTCGAGGGGACAAATCTCAAATGTGAGGCCCAGTGAGTTCTAACACACTGAACAATACCTATGTAATTAGTTCCCTCCAATCATTAGCACTGCCGAGAGGAACTGCTATCCTAACTTCTAAAACTGTAACTGTTGCTATCTACTACTTTATGTAAATGGAATCACGTACAGGACTGTTTTGTTCAATATTTTGAAATCCATTTATGTTGCTGCTGCTAGTTTGCAACCTCAAGGGCTTTCCTCATGTAATCTGAAACTGGTCCCCCGGAACACACAGTGCAGGGAGTGACTGAAGAAAGAGGCAGACCATCCCAGATTGAAAGGTGGCAGGCAAGGGAACTTACATATATCTTGGGTGGCTGCAAGACGAGTAGTTTCTGCATTTATCAGCCATCTCTTCAAAGCTGACCCTACTGGTTTTAACTGGGTTGAGTCATGTGTACCATCCAGATGGTCTCAACAACACATCACTCTTTCAAGGCTGTATCCACAGGGCAGCTTCTGGGAGTAGGGAAGGCAAGGGCACATTCCAAGAACAGGGCAGGGGATGAGAAGCTGCCACTTACCTGGGTTTATCTCACCGGTCAATCAGCAATCAATGACGTCCCCCAACAGATGCATATAGTTAGAATTTGTTCATTGCTGTACAGTATTTTATTGCATGAAAACACCAAAATGTATTTACCCTGTTTATTGTAGATGGACATTTGTGTTGTTTCCAGTTTGGAAACAACTGCTATGCATACTCATGTTCATGTCTATTAGTAAATCTATATGCTTATTTCTTTTGGGTACATATCAATGAGTGGAATTGCTGAGCAATAGGTATGCATAGGTTTTGTTTCAGTTTTCCAAAGTGGTTGTATTGATTTTTTACCCCCTGCCCCCAAGCACTATATAGAAGCTGCTGTTATCCTTCATCGTTGCTAACTCCTGCTATTTTCTGCTATTTTCATTATAATCATTCTTGTAGGGGTATACTAGTATCACCTTATGGTTTTAATTTAATCTTAAAATAAAAACCTAAATAATCCTAAATCCTAAATAATCCACAACCCCCCACCCCAGAACTAAGAAATGAACTTAGTAAGGTTGCAGGATACAAGATTAATAAACAAAAATTTATTTTTCTGTATAGACTAGAAGTGAACGATCCAAAATCAAAGTTAAAAACTACCATTTATAATAGCATCCACAAATACAAAATACTTCTAAATAAATCTGACACAAGATGTAAAGGACATATATATTTTAAAATCAACTTCTTATTTCTCTCTGTCTCTCTCTCTCTCTCTCTCTCTCTGTTACACACACACACACACACACACACACACACCTTAATAAAATTTTAACCTACATTGACTTAAATCTATCGATTTGAGGAGAATTGCCATTGCAATATTGATTTTTATTTCTGTGAAAATGGTGTAGCTCTTCACCTATTTCAGTATTCTTTAATTTCTCTGTTATATTTTCTCTCTCTCATTGAAGGGTTTCTATAGATATTTAATGAGGTTTATTCCTAGTATTTGATTTTTAGAACAGCTTTATTGAGAAATAATGGTATATAATAAATAGCACATACTCAAAGTGAATGACTGAATGACTTTGGCACTTGTGTAAATCCACTCAACCATCACCACAAGCAAGGTAATGAACATATCCATCACAATTAAAAGTTTCCTTGAATCTCTTGGAATCCTTTTCTCCTGATGTTCCCTGCTCTTCTCTATCACTTAACCTGCAAAACTGATCTGCTTTTTGTCATTATAAATTAACATATATTTTAGAAATTTAGATAAATAAGATGATACAGATTATGTTATTTTGCCTTACTTTTTTCACTTAGGATAACCATTTTGAGATTCATCCATGTAAGTGTATTCACATATCAATAGCGTATTCCTTTTGATTCCCCAGTAGTAGATATGGCACAATTTAACCGTTCACCTGCTGATGGACATTTGGATTGTTTCCAGTGTTTAGCTATGACAAATAAAGTTGCTGTGAATATTCATGTACAAGTCTTTGTAAGTACAAAGGCTTTCTTTTTCCTTGGTAGGGCTAGATTATACCATAGGTATGTGTTTAATATTTGAAGAAACTGCCAATCTGCTTTCCAAAGTGGTTATATTTTTTTAAATTTAAATTTAGTTAGTTAACATACAGTGCAATATTGATTTCAGGAGTAGAATCTAGTGATCCATCACTTACATGCAACACCCGGTGCTCATCCCAACAAGTGCCCTCTTTAATACCCATCACCCATCTTGCCCATCTCCTACCCTCCTCCCTCCATCAACCTTAAGTTTATTCTCTATAGTTAAGAGTCTCTTATGGTTTGTTTCCCTCTCTTCTTTTTTTTATATTATCACTTCCAGAGTATCAGAGTCCCAGTTCCTCTACAGTGTAGTTAACATTTCATATGATCAGTCTTTTTATGTCAATATAATTAGTGTATAGTGTGTCATGAAATCTCATTTTTATTTTTATTTTCATTTTTATGACTGATGATGTTATTGACTTACTTGTCATTGAACATCTTCTTGGAAAATATCTGGTCAAATGTTTTGCACATTTTCACCATCAGTTTGCTTTTTTATGATTGACTTTTGAGAGTTCTGCATATACTTTGATATTTTTTTTATCAGCCTTATGATCTGTAAATATTTCTCTTACTCTCTGGTTTGTCTTCTCATTCTTTTAACAGTGTCTTTCAAAGAGCAGAAGTTTTTAACTTTGATAAAGTTTGCTTTGTCATTTTTTCCCTATATGGATTATACTTTTAAGGTCATTTCTAATAACGCTTTGCCTAACATAAAGATCACAAAAATTTTTCGCTATGTTTTCCTTTATAAGTTTTATAGTTTTAGACTTTATATTTAGAGCTATGATCCATCCATTTTGAGTTAATTTTGATATGTGATGTGAGATGTAAGTAAAATTTACTGTTTTGGAGATGAATATACAATTATTTCATCATTTCCCAATGAACTAAGTTTGTATCTTTGCCAAAATTAGCTGTCCATATATGAGCAGGTCTGTTGCTGGACATTCTATGGTGTTTAAAAAGTCTATTTGTCTATCCTGGTGTCAATATCACGTTCTTGATTATCGTAGTTTTGTAATAAGTAAAACAAGTTTTCAAATCAGGTAGCATTAGTTTCCCAACTTTGTTCTTCTTAAAAGTTGTTTTGGCTATTTTAGGTCCTTTGCATTTCTGTATACTTTAGAAGGAACATGTCAATTTCTACCAAAGTGTCTTTTTGGGTTTTGCCTGGGATACATTTGAATCTATAGATCTATTTAAGTCTATAGATCAAGTCTTCACTATATTCTTTCAACCCAAGAGTATGATATATATTTCTATCTCATTTAATTTCCCTCAACAATATGTTGTTAAAGTCTTCTATATCCTTCCTGATTTTCTGTTAGTTTTCTATCAATTATTGACTGGAGAATATTGAAATCTTTGACTACAACAGTGGATTTATCTATTTTTCCTTGCAGTTCTGTCTGTTTTTGTTTCATGTATGTTAAACTCTGTTAATAGACATCAGCATTTAAGAATTGTTATGTAATCCTAATGAATTTATTCTTATCATTAAGAAATGGCTGTTCATATTCTTTGCTCTAACCTACTTTGGCTGATACTAATACACCACTCCAGTTTTATTTTGGTTGGTGTTATTAAAATATATGTTGTATCATCCTTTGACTTTTGAACTATTTATATCTTTAAGTTGAATATGTGTTTCTCTTAAGAAGCATATAGTTGGATTTTACCTTTTGAGATCTTCTAACAATCTGTGACTTGAAAAAAGCATGTCCGTATTATTTATATTTAATGCAATTGTTGAGATGACCAAGTCTAAATTTATCAGCTTTCTGTTTGTTGTGTTGTTGTATCATATGTTTGTTGTTCCTTTTTTTTCCTGTTTTGCTTCCTTCTTTTACATTGAGTATTTTTTATATTTCTATTTTATCTCCTTGGTTTATTAGTGTAACCATTTATTTTCCTATTTAGTGGCTGTTTCTGAGTTTATTTACATTTCTTCCTTATGACAGACTACCTTCAAATGATATTATAACACTTCACATATATTCACATAACTCAACATATTCGCATATTGTGATGTTCTTGTGAATATTATGCTTCTATTTCTTCCTTCCTGGCTTTTGTATTATTGCTATATATTTTACTTCTGAATTTTTATAAAACTTACACTACATTATTATTATTATTTGGTTACACAATCAGTTATATTTTAAAGGTATTTAAATGATAAGAAAAGGTTTGTACATTTACTCATGTGATTACCATTTCTGCTCTTCTTTTCTTTTATGTGGATCCAACTTTAATTTGGTATCAGTTTCCACCTTCTAGGAAGACTTCTTTTATCACTTTTTGTGATACAGTTCTACAAATTATGAATTCTTTCATCTTTATATATCTGAAAAAAACCTTCATTTTTGCCTTTACTTTTGAAAGCAATTTTCAATAGGCATGTGATTTTAGGTCATTTCCTTTCCTTTAGTTATTCAAAAATGATGCTTTGCTGTGTTCAAACGGATACTTTTTCAAATAAGAAACTTGTTTCCATTCTTATTTTTATTTCCTATGTAGTATGTCTTTTTCTCTGGCTGCTTTTAAGATTTTATCACTACATCCTAGCAATTTGATTGTGACATGAGTTCCTGTAGTTTTCTTTATATTTTGTGTGCTTGGAGTTTGTTGTGGTTTTTTAGATATATAGGTTTATCGTTTTCATCAGATTGGATAATATATCAACCATTTCTGTTCAAATATTTTTCTGCCCTTCCTCTAAAACATCTACTTTATCATGTATTTTTGGAAAATCTAATCATATGTATATTTGACCCTTGAAGTTGTCAGTTTTGCCTGCCTCAAACCAGCAAATGTTCCAGAGAAAAATGGCTGTAGATCTGTTAACTACTTCTCCAGGATTCCTACTTTTCCAGAATTTTAGCCTCTCTAGTCTTTTTTCACTTCCACAGCTCTCTGATGACTTTAAACAGAAGCTTTTTTTATTTTATCTGACTTTTCTATTGGACTTGGTCACACACAAACTATACCATCTGTATTAGCATTCTCCAGAGAACTTCTTTGCTATTTTCTATCTATCTATCTATCTATCTATCTATCAATCATCTATCTATCATCATCTATCTATCTATTATCTATCTATCATCTATCTATCTATCTATCTATCTATCTATCATCTATCGATTATGAAGAATTGGCTCATGATTCTGGAGGCTGAGAAATCCTACAACCTGCAATTTGCAAGCTGGAGGCCCAGGAAAGCTGGTGGTATAACCCAGTCCAAATCCAAAGGCAGAAGAGTCAATGATGTAAATTCTAGTCCAAGATCAGGAGAACTATGTCTCAGTTCAAGCTGGGAAGCAGTGAGAGAATGAATCCTCCCTTCTCTTGTTTTTTGTTCTATTTATACCTCAATGAATTGGATGATGTCTACTACATTGGGAAGGTCAATCCAGTTTAGTGAGTCTATCAATTCAAATGGTAATCTCATTTGAAAATACTCACAGACACACCCAAAATAATGTTTAATCTAGGCATCCATGGTTTGGGCAAGTTGACACATCAAATTAACCATGACAGCATCCTACTCGGAAACATAATTGAAGTAGCTTGATATTTAAAATAGTTAAATGTGGAAGCTAAAGAACATCTTGGATTATAAAAATCCACATTGAAATTAAATTTGTATATATGCAATTCTCTTAAAGCATTAACTAGATCTGTACAACTTACATTAGTGTTTACAGTAGAAAGCTAGTTAATAATTTTATAGATGGCAAATATCATGATCTTAGTAATAGTGACTTTTGTGAAAAGTTGAAATATTTTCTAATGTTCTATGCACAAGGACAATTTATTGTGTCTCCAATGTGATGTTTGAATCTGATATGAAAAATTCATTATTTCTGAATATAACTATTGTTTTAAGAATTTTATTGACAACTTTGGTTGTTACTGTCTCAGCATAGTTTCTTGAAGTTGAAATTATTAAAAACTCATCTAATAATTAAAATGGCTAAAAATCATCTAATTTGGTATTTAAGGTACATCATAATTTTATGTATATTTTGAATTTTTATAATTTTAAGTTATAATATTTCAAGGTAGAAAAATAGAGCAAATTTTACTTGGAGGTTTTAGTTCAATTAATAATTTATGTATATTTAATGATAGGGTATGTGGACATCCATTTGTACTCTCGCTCTAGGTCATGCAAATAGGGTCACTCCTAGCCATTATGTTTGTGTTAAAGACAATTTAAAATTCCTTCTTTTTTTTCTGCATAGACTTGAAGGATTATTTTTTTTACAATTAAAACAGAACAAAATAAAATAAAATTTCTTTTTGCTTTTACCAACTCTTATTTCATACTATCCTCTTAGATCAGTTGGGGTTCAATCCTAGAAGCAAAATCACTATGAATGTTATGAAATAAGAAATTTATTGTGTAAAATAAACCTCCTACCATTGTCGGAGGAGTTGGAGAGTAAAGGTCTGAGAGAATCAAAGAAAAGTCCCTAATTAATATGGTGTTGATAAGTGACTGGGAACTTGAAGAAAGAAAAGCACTTCTGGGTGCTGGAGTAGAATTGGTATAAGAGTCCGTGTAGGTTGTTGGTTCTTTATGACTAAGTTCTCAATGAAGACACTCTTGGCCTGGGTTGCTGATATCCAGTAGGGTCAACTGTCAGGAAAGAGAGATTTACATGGAGCATTAAGAACAAACTGACATCTGCCAATCATATTTAACAATGTCATCCCTTAGAGCACAATGTCTACTTCACTTCTGCCTCCCACATAACACACCAGTTTTTCTTATGGCTGACCTTAACCCAGATTATTTAGGCAAGGGAATTCTGGGCTATTTAGTTTTGTGTTACCTAAGATGATACAGTAAAAATCTACCACATGTTGATCTTATGTGATAGGTTCAAAAATTAGAGAGGGGAATATTGAGGTGAAAACAGAGTATGTGGTTTTCCTAAGAATACCATGCAAAGTGTCTTTTTTAGGACTCTTGCCTTCTGGCTTTTAGATGAGTGTGCTCAGCATCGAGCCTGTTGATGTGCTTATTTCTTACTGTACTCTGTGTTTTCCTGTTGCATTTATTAGGCCCACATTTGGATAAAGAAGGATGCTTGTCTAGCAGAAATGTCTGAGTTCTCCCAGAAATTACACAAGAAAACAATGCTGAAGAATTGGGGCAGCCAACTTAAATTAAGGATAACCATTTCTGGAAGAAGTGATGGTCGCCACCACTGGCATCATTAACCACATAAAGATCTTCCAGAGCTTGGTAAGCCAAGTACACAGAGGAGAAATGATGTCTCCATCAGGAAGAATTGTTCCTTGTTTTTGAATTTATAACTTAATGCTGTGATCTGTTCTTCTTAAGTGTCCCTGAATTTGCTAAAAATTTTAAGAAGATGCCATCTAGGATTTAATATTTTATGTAGTAGAAATGTTAGTATTTTATGCCTTGGGTTCTGTGTCTCCTGAGAAACTTCCCTGCTGCAGGGCTTCCGTGGCTCCTGTCATCTGCCAAAGTATGGTTGGGATATTTCCAGTTATGTTCTGTGACAAGGTGGTACTAAATAGAAATCTATTTTTATAAATAGTTTTGCTCAATTACCTTCCTACATAAACACAAAAACTCTTTCATCAAAACTCATGGGTTTCCAGAGTAGAATGTCTCCAATTGCCAAGGAAATCACAATAATGGGAGATGCATATGCATGGTAAAGCACCCTCTGGGGTCCTGAGCACTCCAAAGAATGAAAATGGTAGGGTATGCTAGATTCTTGGAAATATTTCAGTACAAAGTAATATTTATATTTTATAGACAAAGCACCATACAGAAAGAAAATATAGACATTGTCCCAAGTATGTATGCAAAAATTAGTTTTCTTAAATTCTAAAGGGAATAGAATTTCTAATACATTTATCACTGTTTCACCATGTCTCTTTTCAGTTTTGTAAGCTGCATTTTACCTTGTAATGTATTGTGTTTATAGAATGCTTCATTTACAAAGCATTTTCTTTAAAAATTATATTCATTTCTCACAATAAAAATAAGGTCAGTATTAATATTCTCATTTTACAAAAGGAGAAATAGATACAGGATGACTGAGTTGTGCAAGGTCGGAGTGCAAATGGAAGAAGGCAGAACTGTCATCAGTGTTCTGCTGTCACATAAACCTTCTCGTACAGTCTGCATAGCACAGATGAGCAGTGTACCATATAGTGGCAATATTTTTTCCAAAAGGTCTCAAAGCCTTTTACACTGTAGGTTTAACTTACACCCAAGTCTCTCTCATCTGATAAGATCTGCACTTTTTGGTAGCTCATGACCTATCACTTTCTTTTCCTTCTCATCCAAGCATTAAAATTGTAGCCTATATTGCCAGTCCCTATTCACTTTCATTCATGTCTAAATTCTCAGCAGCATGCCCAAGTATTTATTTCCTGAGTATAAAATGAAATGTAATCATGGAAGGTGTTATATTTTTATTGAATTGGCTGTTTTATTATAAAATGCCACTCTTTATCTTTAGTGATACTTCTTGCCTTGCCTTCAAAAGCTAATGTGTTTTCCTTTACATTTCATAGAATAGTTTTCCTTTTCTATTCTTTTATTCTCAAACTTCTGTGTTCCTAATATTTAGATGTCATCTCATGTAAATAGTACTTAACCTGGGATTTAAAAAAATCCATTCTGAAGTTTTTTGGTTTTTAACTGGAGTGTTTAGTCCATTTATATTTAATGTACTTGGGCTTATGCCTGCCATTTTATTGTTTGTTTATGTTTCTTTTAAGTTTATTTATTTATTTTTGAGACAGAGAAAGAGAACATCTGTGTGTGAGTAAGGGAGGGGCAGAGAGAGAGGAAGAGAGAGAATCCTAAGCAGGCTCTGTGCTGTGAGCATGGAACTGGATGCAGGTCTCGATCTTACAAACCATGAGATCATGACCTGAATGGAAATCAAAAGTTGGACACTTAACTGACCCAGCCACCCAGGTGCCTTGATTTCATTTTTTAAAAAAAATCTTTTATTTCCATGTGTTATTTGTTCTTTTATTCCTCTGTTGTTTTTCTTTTTAATTAACCACAATATTTAATATGCTATTTTTTAATTTTAAAATTCATTTTGAGCATATTTATACATTTTGATGTTCACAGTATTTCCCTACTTATATTCTCTTTTTATTACTAGTCACTCTTTTCTGAAATTTTGTGCTCCCAGGATAGTTTTCTGTTCTTAAAATATCCTTTTAATATCCCTCTAATATTTCTTTTTGTTAAATGTTTATTTTTGAGAGAGAGAGAGAGAGAGAGAGAGAGAGTGCGTGCGCGCGCATGCAAGTGGGGGAGGGGCAGACACACACACACACAGAATCCCAAGCAGGCTCCAGGCTCCGAGCCTTCAGCACAGAGCCCAATGCGGGGCTCCAACTCATGAACTCCGAGATCATGACCTGAGCTGAAGTTGGAGGTTTACCCAACTGAGGCACCCAGGCGCTCCTCCCTTTAATACTTCTTAGAAGGCAGCTTTTGTTTGTCTGAAGACCTCTTATTTTGTCTTTTTTTTTTTTTTTTAAGGGTATTTCCTATGGTCATAGAATTCTGTTAGCAGGGTTTCCCTCCTTACACTTTAAAGATGTCATTCCACTGCCTTCTGATTTGGCCAATTCTGTTGAGAAGTCAGTTATATTTTTGTGCTCTTACTTCTTTAGAAGTAATATGTCTTGTTTTCCGACTGTCATTAAAAGTTTTGGGTTTTTTTTTTTTGTTTTTTGTCCAGCATTTTAATTATGTTCTACCAATGTGCATTTTCCATAGAGGTTTCTTTCTTGGGAGTTGCAGGGCTCTTTGAAACTGTGGATTAAAGTTTTTTCCAGTTTTGGAAAAATCTCACCAATTATCTCATTAAATATTCCTTCTGTCCTATTCTCTTTGCTCTACTTGTTGAACTTTAATTATATGTATATTTGTTCTTCTAATTATGTAACACTTGTGTCATTTATTCCATTCTACTTTATTTTTTCCCCTTTGTTTCAGTTTCTTTCTATTGGTCTGTCTCTGAGTTCATTAATCCTGTCTTCTATTATGTCCAACCTGCTCTCAGTTTTTAATAATGAGTTCTGATTTCTGATTTTTATTCTTTAATTCTAGAATACACAGTTGATCTATTATGTAAATTCTAATTCTTGATTGAAATTTTTATCTTTTTATTCATTTTGTTCAGCTTTTATTATTTCCTAAATATATGTAAAGTGTTGCCTTTTTTAAATCATTTTTAGATCTGCTTCTGCTGTATCATCTTACTTTTTTAGATATATTTTTCACTGCTTCATGTTTCTATTAATTTTTTATTCTGTTCCAGCATAGTTTAAAAGATGATATAGTCTAGCAGTAAAAGCAGTAAAGTGCTTTTCTCCCTGCTCCATTCTTTTAGGCAGACAGAGAGGGTGATAGCTTCGATGAAATAAGGCACTGAGTTGAGTCAGAGCTAGGTGGCAGTTTGAGACAGATGCAATCTATCTCTTGGTTTGACCTTTTCGTTGTGCATGGTCCTCCTAAGGCCATTGAGGATATGTCAGATCTCTGTCTTCTGTACTCTGATAGACTGCAGAAGATCTGATTCTGCCCTTCAAGGGCAAGATCATTGGGTTCGATGACCTAGTAATCTTATCCAGAAGCAGACATACTTTTCCTCCCTTGCAATTTCACATTAGCATCAAATCGTTCACTAGAGCTTGTATGATTATTTTGTATTGAGTGAGGCTATCACCTTTTTTTTGTTTCTTTTACCATATCTTATGCATTAAAAAATATTTTGCACTCATCATACTAAATTATAATTTTGGTTTCTCCACCCCCCCCCCCCCCCCCCCCGCCAAAATACTCTCAGGGGTCAGGACCTTTTCGTAGTGTATGCATTTTTAAGTGGCTTAGCATTTATATCTTATGCATAAGGGAAATAACTTCTCATACACCCAATCTGAAAATAATATGCTAATTGCTGTTATGTGTAACTTTGGTTATCTCTCTTTCTATTTTTAGAAATATTCTCCCCCTTTGAGAGGTTTGTTATCCATTGTACTGATTCATTCAAGCATTATTTCGATAATATTGAAGATCTTCTATAAGGCAGACACAGGGTTAACAGTGGGCCAATTAACTGACCAGGTTCCTCTGCTCTTTTAATCTGAGTGCCAGACATGAAACATACTGAGTCTGATGTAAGGTTGTACTGAATTTATAACATTATGAATAATGGAGGTGGTAGCTTTGGAGGTGAAAGTATTTAATCAAGTCTGAGTAGAAATTGCTAACAGAACTCAGTGATTCCAGGAATCCAAACCATACCTATCAAGCAGAGCTGAATTTGACACGGACAGTTGGGAGCTCCTCTGAAATCTGACAAATAATTCATAAATTCACTCGACTAGCTGCTAAGTTAGGGAATACAAGTGTGACTACCAAAGGCAAGACCATTTGAAGGGGGTAGGGATTCCACGTCCTGGATGACTATGGCTTTAGTGAGGTCAGAGAGAAGAAAAGAGAAGGTTAAACTCACATGTGTGTGTGCACACACGTAGCCCTTTATTGGGGGGGGCGTGACACTTTCATCTTATTATTTTCCTTTATTACCCCTACTTCCTTCCTTAGACATCTTGTTTAATTTACACAATTAAATTGCTTTCCAGATACTAAGATTCTCGTTCTGTGACCTTATGTGACCACACTTCAGGGATTACCTTACTTTCTCACACCACTGCAAATTCCTCTCTCAGAGAGAGAAATTCCACCACAATTACCGCTTTTCTCTAAGCGGAAGAGTTTTTGCCTATGAAGCATACTTCAAGAGGCACCCCAGAACCCTAGAGCTTGGAGAATAGTTCCTCTACCTCCTCTCTAGATCAACCCATTCCTTCTGGCTAAGTCGTGGTCTGCATGAAGGAGGATCAGGTAGGATAAAGATGCCAATTCATATTTCCCCAGGGTTTCCTGTGTGTCAGGCCCCGTACTAAATGCTTTGCATATGTTAACTTACTAAATCCCTTAAATGATGCTGAGAGGTAGATCTTACTATTACTTTATCTATCTATCTATCTATCTATCTACCTACCTATCTATCTATCTGTTTATCTATCTATCATCTATCCATCTATTATCTATCTATCTATCTATCTATCTATACACAAGGAGATAGTAACATTTGTCCAAAGTCACACAGTCAGTCAGTGGCAAGCAGGATTTTGAAGCCAGGAAGTCAAACGCTACAGGTTTAACTCTTACCCATCTCTTCATGCCAGCTTTTGAGTAAGTTAAAGTCACTTTGCACAGAAGGGAGAAGCCAAACTAGCCAGTGTTTATCCTTTAAGAGTGGCCTCAAGTAGAAGGCAAATCGGCGGTAAGACAGAGGGAGTGGTGGAGTGGCTCTGTTCAGAAAGATCAGAACATTGACAAACACCTCAGAGTGAGTCTGGGATGCAATGGGATGTAGAGATAGCAAAGCAGTCTTGCGAGCTATTCCCGGGTAGCCCTGTGAAAGAGAACGCAATCTGGACATCAGGTTGGCCGAAGTGGTAGTTAAATTTACTGTGCATCTCTCAACAATAGCCAAATTATGGAAAGAGCCTAAATGTCCATCAACTGATGAATGGATAAAGAAATTGTGGTTTATATACACAATGGAGTACTATGTGGCAATGAGAAAGAATGAAATATGGGGCCTTTTGTAGCAACATGGATGGAACTGGAGAGTGTGATGCTCAGTGAAATAAGCCATACAGAGAAAGACAGATACCATATGTTTTCACTCTTATGTGGATCCTGAGAGACTTAACAGAAACCCATGGGGGAGGGGAAGGAAAAAAAAAAAAGGAGGTTAGAGTGGGAGAGAGCCAAAGCAGAAGAGACTCTTAAAAACTGAGAACAAACTGAGGGTTGATGGGGGGTGGGAGGGAGAGAAGGGGGGGTGATGGGTATTGAGGAGGGCACCTTTTGGGATGAGCACTGGGTGTTGTATGGAAACCAATTTGACAATAAACTTTATATATTGAAAAAAAAATTGCTGTGCATAATATTCCCCTGCGGTGCTTGCTAAAATGTAGGTTCCTGGGCCGTACTCTCAGAGACTGAGCATCTGGAGGAGGCCCAGACCATTTTTACTAAGCACGCGAGAGGATGACAGTTAGCTTTCTGACCACACTGCAGGGAGAATGCCACATTAGTGTAAGATAATCATGCATTTTTTTTAAGTGTATTTAAAAAACACAGCGTGCGTGGGGGAGGGGCAGAGAGAGAGGGAAAGAGAAAGAATTCCAAGCAGGCTCTGCGCTGTCATGCGGGACTCAAACCCATGAAGCCAGAAGATAATGACCGAGTCGGAACCAAGAGCCAGATGCTCAACCAACTGAGCCACGAGGTGCCTGACAATCATGCATTTTTTTGGTTTCAAAATTTTCATAACTTTTAACTCTTGCACTTTCTTTCTTGCTTTCTTGCCTTCTTTATGTTTATTTATTTTTAAATGTTTCTTTTTGAGAGAGAGACTGAGCGAGCAAGCAGGGGGAGGGGCAGAGAGAGAGAGGGGAATAGAGGATCCGAAGCAGGCTCTGGGCTGACAGCAGAGAGCCCAATGCGGGACTCTAACCATGAGATCATGACTTCAGCCGAAGTCAGATGCTTAACAGGTGTCCCTGTTACTCGTTTAAATGGTGAGTAGGAAATCTACGAGACTGGTTATATTTTGTATCTGCTTTGTCATAAGTAGTTTTTCTGCCTTGGTTACACGCATTCTAAAGCCTATTCTTCAAAAAATAGTGAAAAAAACTTACCCAGCCTAATTAGACACATACACCCAATATTTTTTTTTTTGACATATTTAGGTCAAGGCAATAATACAAAACAACAACAACAGTGACAACTTTTGATACGAATGAGTTTCAAAGTATACTTTTATACCTGTATTTTTTAAAGTTTCTCTTTTCTTGAAAAGTAATATATATGTGATGTTTAGAATCAAAGAGTCAGCCCTTTCTGAAGCCCTCTTAGGCTTATCCTGTGTAATGCATTCAGGATTGTGAATCAAGAAGGTCTAGAGATGGAGAGGAAATAAGATATATCGTTGTTTCCAGGCCGGCATCCCTATTTGGGGTGGAGTGTGTATTTGGTGTGGTGATCACGGATGGCTCATGTGAGCTTTGCCACAGGCAGATAAAATAAAGTGGAAACTGGCAGAGAACTCAGACCCCCGGTCATGGATAAGACAAAGGATTCTGCAGACTTTCAGTACGTGTGACGCAGGCAAGCCTTACCTGGGTGTATGGAGGTCTCATGTGACGAAAAAGCGGTTCAACTGAGTTTGGATGCCTGAAGAGAAAATGGGCAGGTAAAGATTAAAAATTTACAATGTGCCTTGAATAGTCATTTGGGGGCTAACCTTCAGAAAGCATCAATGTCAGATAATACATTTCTGCCCTGTGAACTGAGTGGATAACTGTCAGAGAAATAAACTAAGCTCTTTTTATCATTAGGTCTTATACGTTACACAGTTTTATAGATACTCTTCCACATGCGTAAAGTAAAACATAATAAAAACGAAAAACTAATTAGCACTAAAGTTCCTCTAAGATCTAATAAACTGGGTTTTGTTTCGTTTTATTTTGTTTTTTACCAGTTTTTGAGGCTAACCCCCTCCTTTGTTATGGTAAGTCACGATAGATGAACATTTTTATTAAGTTTTGATGTTTCAAGCTGTGAAAGCACACTCTTGGCAATTGATGAGAATAGTTTTCCTTTAAAGAAGTTCTATGGCTTGCATTTGCGAACCCCACAGTCCAGGATGGTGATATAGGGGGTGGATCTCATAAGACTAGAGATCAGAGGTGGAAAATGGAGGGCAGAGCTGGGGAGAGTGAGATGGCAGTCTGTTCATATTCAAATGGTAGCCCTGGCCCGGTGACAGTCCCTGCCTTACACAGGGGATGTGTTCCTCCATTTTTCTTGGGAAGTCACTTGCCTGACAGAACACATTTTCTCACAGAAATAACGCTGCAGAGAGGCGGGGAGGGGGCAGTATCCTGGACGAAACACAGAAGCTCTTTAAGCAAGATGTGACCAATGTTGCAAGTGGCTGGCTTCTTTACATTTTGAGGGGCAGGGATCTTGTGGACAGAGGTGACATGCTTTGAACTGCAGCTCTGTCACTTCTTGGCTGTGTGAGCTTTGAAAAGGAACTTAAGTCCCTAAGCCCCGATTTTCTCCTAGGCAAAATGGAGAATAATAATAGTACTATCTCATTATGTTCGTGTGAAGAGTGAGTAAAATACTAACTACATATAAATGAGTATAGCCAGCGATGACAAATATAAAGAGGCTGATAATGATATTTATTATTATTATTTGACTGCATTCCTGCTGAATGCTCCTTACTCTTCCCAGTGGTATCAGTGTTTAAAATAGAGACACTTACTCACTTTAATTTCTTCTGTGGGAATTTTCTGGTACTAAAACCTGGTTAGAATATATGAAAGTCCAGGCAGCTTCTGTGAAAATGGTTTGAGCAGAGAATCACCGTGAAAAACAACCAGCAATGTTGCAGAGTCAACAGCTCGAAGCTGTGTCTTCTTTTTTTGTTTTATACAATGAAGTCTCTTGCTAGCTGGTTGCTGATTCTATTATAATACCAACTAAGCCAAATCTATGCGGTCAACATGGTTGGCTTATCTTTTATTATTTCTGCTACTTGAGAATCTAAATGTGACCTACTATGAATTTAATAACTTATTTTAAATTCTGTTTACCCAGTGAATTTATAAATTGCTGTGGATTTTCCCATCTCGATACTGTAAGAACAAGGGTCTGAGAGCAGAATAAAGGCTCTTCAGTCTTTTGGATTTGTGAGTGCCTCTCAGAACATGTTAATTCCATAACATTTTCAGTTATAAGCAATTAATTAATTTATTTTTGCGTCCAACATCCCTGAGGGCATAAACTCAGTGTTTTGGAGAAAGATAAGTTATACTTGTTACCAAACAAATGTTCATTCATTCATCCATTTGCTTAGTACCTATCATGAAAAAAAATGAACTGGGGATACAAATCTAAAAAACACCCACTGCTTGCCACAGGATTGGTAGTTTGGTACATGTAGAAGATGCTACCAGTATTCTGATGTATTCTTCATTCACTGAACAAAATGGCCAATTCAAATGAGTGACTACGGGTTTTACCTTTAGGGTTTTTTTTAATAATTTATTTTTAAAATTCCAACATAATTAGTATGCAGTGTTACATTAGTTTCAACCATTGCATTATGATTCAACCATTCTATACATTACTCAGTGCTCATCATGATAAGCTTCACCTATTTTACCCATCCCTCCACCTCCTCTTTGGTAGTCACCAGTTTGTTCTCTATATTTAAGAGTCTGTTTTGTTGTTGTTTTTGTTGTTTGTCTTTCTTTTTTATGGTGAAGTTATATTCCATTGTATGTACATCCCACATCTTCTTTATCCATTCATCTATGTATGGACACTTGGGTTGCTTCCATATTTTGGGTATTATAAATAATGCTGCAATAAACAGAGGATGCGTATGTCTTTCTGAATTAGGATTTTCAAATTCTTTGGGTAAATACCCATTATTGGAAAGACTGGATCATATGGTAATTCTATTTTTGATTTTGGGAAGAATGTCCATGCTGCTTTCCATAATGGTTGTCCCAGTGTGCATTCCCACCAACAGTGCATGAGAGTTCCTTTTTCTCCACATCCTTGCCAACACTTGTTTCTTGTATTTTTGATTTTAACTATTCTGACAGATGTGAGGTGATATCTCATTGTGGTTTTGATCTGCATTTCTCTGATAATTAGTAATGTTGAGTATCTTTTCATGTGTCTGTTGAACATCTGTATGTCTTCTTTGGAGAAATGTCTGTTCATGTTTTCTCCCCATTTCTTGATTGGATTATTTGCTTTTTTTGTTGTTTAGCTTTTAGCTTTTAGCTTTTGATACTGTGAGTGCAGGTACACGCCCTTCCCATTCCCAGGCTGTTGGAACCCAGCCATCAGCCAATAATAGATGAAGATTCAGTGGATAAATCTCCTCATTTCCCTCACTCATTGGTTGGAACAACTTTAGGAGCTTTTTGTAGGAACAACTTTTACACTGTCTCACATAGTATGCAACAGAACTGAGCATGAGGACCCCAAGCAGCAGCAGACCTGATAACACACTTTGTTGACATTATTCCCTTTTCTCCCTTCTGCATGTAGCAATGTGTTTCCTGGGATCACTTCCCCAACAAAGTGTTTAAATTCTTATCCTCTTCCTATAGGAACTCAAACTAAGGCAATATATATCACACATAATGCTAGTAACTTAATATTATTTTATTTGATCTTTGAAACAACACAATGAAATGACTATTTCTGCATTTTGAAGATTAGGAAGAAACAACAAGAAACCAAGTCTCAGAATTTTCAAGTAGATAACCCAAGGACAATCCAATAGATTGTAACAGATCTGGGATTTTATCCTAGGTGTATTTGGTTCTCAAGCTTACTATCTCCTTGGTGTTATTATAAACACGATAAGTAGCAGTGATAACAATAGAAAATCTAGAGAATAATAACTATAAGTTAAAATCCATAGCCATTAATTTGAATTGGCCATTTTCCATCTGCTTTCAGAGATAATTTAGGCTTGCCTATGTTTTTATCTTAAAGAAATTCTCTTAATTTGACACTAACTCAAAGTTGACTTGGTTTCTTTCCCAAGTCACTTGTTTATAATGATCCACTCTCCCATAAACAGGCAGACAGTAACATTCTTGGCATTATAGAACTTTTCTGATAAAAATATCCACATTTTTTCCTCCCTTGGTACTTGAAATTTTTATATATACTAACATAATCTCTAGATATTATTTTATATATCATTACATATATCATAAAAAGAACTTTTTAAGAGGTTTTCTTGACCTGGCTGCTTTTTAATTGAGTTATATATGGCATATAGAGTGTATTTCCTTGCCAAGGTGAACCACTTTGTTTCTTCTTTTATTTCTTCCCCCATTGTCTGCTGTAGTCCTTCTCAAACTCTGTTCCATGGATAGAAAAGAAAATTCACGACGACAAGAGTTTTTCTTCAATAACCTATTTTGAATTACATATGTTGAAAGCTTAAATAGTTGCTTTTAAATGATATGCCACAGCTATGAATTCCAGGAAGTCACAAATGTGATCACATTATGCATTGCTATTAACAAATAGACATTACTTATCAACTTTCCTTTAAGTTGTACAATGTCTATTGGATTAAACTAGCATAAATTGTTTATGCATTATGTATTGTCCCATAAATTCATGTATTTGTGATATTATTTTGTTTTTTATCGATAATTTCTTACTGCAGTTACTCCCTGATGAATATTTTTTGTTCTTTATGTCATGGATCATTGTTGATGTTTTGTCCATACTTAAAAGAATCTCTCATTAAATAAATATGGGAAATTATGAATCTAGAGGACTAACGTCAGGTTCTCAGCACAGCTCCTAGGCATTTCTCATTCCCCACCTATTCTCGGTCCCATCACCCTTCTGATACTACTTTCTTGAATATACTGTGTGCTGAATATGGTTCCCTGTACACTTGCTAATACTTCCTCTGTCTGGGATGCTCTCCCTCTCTTCTCCACTTGATGAATTCCTTTATAACCCAATCCAGACATTAATCACCTTGAAAGCTTCCTTCCCTGCACAGTGGTTACTGTCTTCTCCTTATTCTCTTTATATTTCTACACACCTCTATCATAGACCTACCACATTGTTAACGTATTCTTCATTAAAATATCCACCTCTTATACTAGGCTTGGTATTCCTAAGTCCAGGCCATCTTTACATCCATGCTAGTGGTTAGCATAAGACCTGGAAACTGAAGACATCCAATAATTACTTAGGAAATGGACTCACTGTGGGTAGTGTGACTTTCAATTTTCCTCCCTCCTTCTTCTCTTCCTTCCTTCGATCACTATGAGACTCAACCATGTATTTTTAGATATCGTTTATTCACTGCCTACTTACTCTATGTAAGCCACTGTGTAACTGCTATATAGAAAATAAAAGTGAAAAAGAAAATCATTATTTTTGAGCTCAGTGAATGTACAGCCTAGCATTGACTATTATTGGCCAGTGTAACTTGGGCCCTGGCAGGCACATGTGTTATATAATACATAATATTATCTATCTATCTATCTATCTATCATTTATCATCATCTATTTACCTGTAGCAAAAGATTCAATTGTTTTCTTAGCTATGGCCTAGTTACATTGATTGATAAGAGGTTGTGTGACATAATTACTTTAGGGTATTATAATTCTGAACAGTAATATTCAGTGTGGTGACTATTTCTTATTTGACCAAGAATATGGAGACATGGATTCATTATTATGAAAGACTTTAAGTAGAAATAGTTGGATTAGATCAATCTTAGGCATTTGAAAATTTTTATTTTTATTTATTTATGTAGGTATTTATGTATTTATTTTGTAGAGTGGGAGACAGAAAGAGAAAGAGAGAGCATGTGAGGAGGGGGGAGGAGTGGAGGGAGAGGGAGGAGAGAGAGAATCTTAAGCAGTTCCGTGCTCAGTGCAGAGCCGGATGTGGGCTCAATCTCATGACGCTGAGATCATGACCTGAGCTGAAATCAAGAGTTGGATGCTTAAGGGGCGCCTGGGTGGCTCAGTCGGTTAAGCATCCAAGTTTGGCTCAGGTCATGATCTCATGGTTCCTGAGTTCAAGCCCCAAATTGGACTCTGTACTTACTGATGGCTCAGAGCCTGGAGCCTGTTTCATATTCTGTGTCTCCCTCTCTCTCTGCCCCTCCCCTGCTCCTGATCTGTCTTTCAAAAATAAAAATAAATGTTAAAAAAAAGAAAAATTTAAGAGTTGGATGCTTAACCAACCAAGCCACCCAGGCGCCCCTGAAAATTTTAATTTTTAAAAGCTATTTATATAAAAGTTAAATCTTGACAACTTGTTTTTCCAAATATCTTGAAATTTTAGATTTGAACACTTTTTAGCCTGGATTATTATATTTTTCTCAGCAATAGGATGTCTCCAAAATGAGTCTCCATAAGGCCTTAAATATGTTCTACAAGTAAAAAGTGGGAGCACCTTGATCAAATGGTTAGACATGGCAACTATGTTCCAACACACCTCCTCTTTGAAATGTATGTGCAGATTAAGGTATTAAAGAGCTCTGAGATATTCATCAATAAACTTAAGTTTACTTAGTTTTTCCACAAATTCCTTAGTCTTGTTTTAAGACTTTGTCTATGTAACATCTAGAAACACTGTAATTAATATTTTGAAGTGCACAGTGAGACTGGCTAGTGAACTGGTTAACATTAGTTGATACCTTTTGACAAAATGTGACATCATAGCCCATCCCAGTAACCATTGTAAATACCCTGACAGGTGGAGAAAGCAGAAAGAGAAAGTGTCTTTCAGGCTGAACACCTTTTGACCTGGTGAAAAGGATCAAGGCAGAAGGTAAGAAAGGAACCCTGTTTCAAGATTCAATATAAGCTCAACTGGAATCACAAAACATGCAGGACACAACTCACCCCAGAGAATCAGTGGCCATGAATTAGAGCTGAGTAGAACTGGAAAATGTCATTAAACAAGATTCAGAGAAAAAGTCTTTTCCAGATGATGGGCCCTGCTTCCAAGGATAAAGTCAGCCTGGAGCTTGGGTTGTAAACAACTGTGGGAAGAATTAGAACCCAAGAAGGAGGAGAGAGAGAGACAGAGACAGAGTACAAGCAGGGGAGGGGTAGAGAGAGAGGGAGGCACAGAATCTGAAGCAGGCTCCAGTCTGAGCTATCAGCACAGAGCCCAGCACCGGGCTGGAACCTGCAAGCCGTGAGATCATGACCTGAGCTGAAGTCGGCCGCTTAACCGACTAAGCCACCCAGGCGCCCCTCCTCTCAATAGTTATTTAAAATGTCAAAGAGAATTAGGCTACAGATAATGTTTCAATAATATTGCTATCATCTAATTTATGTTACATTCCAAGTACAAATTTTTAAAAATCAAAGCTTTTGGTTTTTATAAAGATAATTAATACATTATTAGTTCAATAGATTCAATATGTTCTAAACTGTTTTCTCTTTCTATTGTATAAAATAGGATGCTATTGGCTGTGGAAGAGAAATTGGGCCTCTTTCTTCAGTTCAAACTTTATTTTTTGTATCTCTGTGATTGCACATACGAGGTGCCCCTACAATAGTTATCAGATTGAAGTAGATAACTTGTGTAATGGAAGATGGCTCATGTCCATAGGCAATAAAAATGAAGAATATGAATTTATCTGTAGTGTTTTGATAAAACCACTTCAGTTTTCTCTGTCTCAATTTTATTGGATTTAAAAATTATTGCTATATCGATTTGTCTCCCTTTGGCATGTGTGTATGTAGCTGCAGGGAGAGCCAAGGTAACGATCCTGTTTACCACCCACCTGGTAGATGATGTAAGCATTTTTTAAGTAATGGTGACTCTTCTGCGGTTCCCTCCTGTACTCAAGGCAATCCGTCCTGCTTCCTGTAGAGAAACCGCTGTGTGAATAGCAAAAATGCTTTTTGATGGTAATGATGAAGCCAAAGATGGACCGTTTCTTTAGAGGATAGATTCTCTAATGTTCTTTTATTGACGGAGGGTTGGAAGCCTAGAAAATTATGATCTTCTGTCTCAGCTAGCCTGGAGTTCTTCCCCAAATCAATTTCTTATTCAAACACAAAATGTACTTCTTATGACCCCCTCCTCTCTCCTCGAATTCTTGCTCAGGGCAAGGCCAATAAGCTTTTGAAGTGTTTGGGCTTAGCTAGTTTTTAATCTTCCTTTACAAAACATCAGTTGTATCTGGAAATCTGATTCAGTTTAAACTGCTGAGTTATAGTATGCCAGAACCTCAGATTTATAAACGGGTAGTAAAGATATAATGCAGTAATTGAAGTAACAAAATAGCATTATGAAGGGTGCATGCTCGGAACCTATTTTTCAAGTATTAAACACTGACTGTTACGTTATTTCTAAATCAAACATGCTTTAAAATAAAAAAGAAGTAAGGGTCACATTATGAAATGTCTATATACAGTTTCACTAATCAGAAGTTTATAAAAAACATGCAATCGTGGTTCAAAAAAATGAGCTAAAACTATGAATACAGACTGTTGTGCTTATATTATGTTACAGTTCCCCTTTACATTATTTGGCACTTGAGCTAATTTTTTTTTAGCATTACTTATTTCAATTTTGGCAAGAATTTCCTAAAAGATATTTGAAATGATTTTTTTCTGAAGGTCTAGTTCCACATAGTGTAGAAAGACCTTGAGATAAATGAGCTAGATGTGCCTGTTGAGATACCTAGAAATGACTACTCTTTAATGCAGCTTCAGAAAAGCGATAGCTCAGATGATAAAAATAAGAGTATCTAAAAAATGGCTGCCCCTTCATGATATCTATTTTATTCAAAATTATCTTAATCATAGACAGAGCCTGAAGGTATAAACAACTATTAAAAGTTATCACAAATTGATGTTTTCTGGTTGAAAATGGCCCATCTTATGCTCCCCAAATATGGAGTTTTTCAACTAAAGAAGGACACTTCCCTTGCCGAGACCCATTCTTATTGTTTACAGTGAATGCTGGATCTACACGTTGGGCTTGTCATCAGGCACAGACTCAAGTAAAATAATGCTTCAAGACCATTTGTTCTTAATGAAAACAATTTGTTATGAGCTGAGGGGAAAGTGTCCTTTGTCCTTCTGCCAAAACAGCCTCACTCTGCTTTTGTTGAGTTTGTTCAGATTGATGGGGCTACTACAAGATGCTTTAAGACATTAAAGCATTAGGCGTTCGTGGAAAGATACAAAGCATTTTTCTCAAACAATGCCAAATACCAGTGAACATGTGTACCATGTTTTCAGACATCTATTGTGAAAACTGCTGAAAATTAATTATTCTTACTTGTGTTTTTCTATGTGGTGTCCCTATGGCCCCATTATTCATTTGATAAACTGTTTTTTGAAGAACATTACTTGTTAGGATGATAGTAAGAATTGCGTGATGTAAATAGCATTCATAAAACCACACAATTTATAATCTATGGTCAATCCACCTTAATGAGATTATGACCAGAACGTATCATTGCTTTTTATACTTAGTAAGTCCTTCGTGTTAAGATCATTTAGGGAAAAAGAAACTAAAAATGTCCTTGAGGAGTATCAGGTCACAAAAGTGAAAATTACAATATGAAGAAAGATAATGAACCATCCTGGAGAGGAAAATCATGGCCAAGCCATAGGAGATATATTGTTTTAGTGAAGACTTTCAAGTGTTCTAATTACTACATAGACAGGGAAATGTAGGTATTTGAAAAGAATTGTCACCCGGATGTCTTTTTCAGTTAGGATTCTGTATTTTTCAGTGACTTCAGCCTGACAGCTCAGTCCAGAAAGATTGAGTTTTGTCTTTTTCATACTTTCTTTGCGGGGGCTGTGTCTGTTAGATGTTTGTTTCTAATACTCTGTCTTCATTTCCTGTGAATTCTGTGACTTTGCCCATATGTGCCTTCCCAAGGACCTTATTATGGGGGATTTATTTGATTTGGAATTTGAGAAAAACAGCAAACAAACACTCTATTGAATTTTTATCCAGGCTGATTCTGGATGACAGTGACTCTATAAGAAATAACAAGTATTTCTCCATTGAAGAGACTGGTTGGCCACACATGCACCCTGAAGGAATTGTGCTCAACGGTGATAGTTCCTTGCTGTCTTTATCATTCTATTCAGAAAATTTTAGTTTTTCTCCTTGACAGGGCTTAAGGCATCAATGGTTCAGTTATTTGTGAGAAGTTCTGACCAGTGCTCATAATATTGATATAATATTATTCAGGGAATTTTACATGTGCAGGTTTTATTTTTACAGTCCCTTTTTACATGAGACTATAACTTTTTTTATAGAGTTATTGCTGGGAACGAAGTTGAGACATAGGAAAAGTCAACATATGATATTTAAATGGAATGTTTCATCCATACATTCAGTACTTGCTGTGTTCTTTTTGCACTTTCAAATATTTTCAGTAATTATTACTTTGTCACTCTAAGTGTATGTAATCCCGGTTAAAGGTCTTGGTTGGTTGGAACAGAGATAGATGGCTTCTTTGCTGCTGTCACAGGCATTCAGGCTTGCGGCCACAGTCTGTGTTTCCATCCTGTTCTAGAAGAAGCAGCATGGAAGGGAAGGAAGGGATTCATCATTTTCTGTCATGTAGCTCTTTAATTATGGACCTCTTTGTTAAGGCTGTTCACCTGGGTAACAGGATCAACTGTGATATTGCACTGGCTGCTAAATACATATCTGCTAAGAAAAACATCGAGATGACCGTCTCAAAACTGTCATAAACAGAAGTGACATATGGTCCCCCCCCAAACTGTTATCATTCAGAAGTCAGCTGTTACTAGAGTGGATGAGGTTTGGTGTGATACGGATGATTAAATCACAGGAAAACAATTGGCTTATCACTTTCTTCATCTACAATAGAGAAGGCAAAATTTTGACACCAGAGTTTCGTTAGGAATAAATGAAAACTCAAATGTAATTTTATAGTGCTTATTAAAGTCTTCATGGTAACAATAAGAAGAAGAACATATGCCAGCTAATAAGATAATTGGACAGATAATTGAAAGATGTACTTCCTTGGCTGCAATGTTTATTCTAGGAGGTACAATAATGTTGTTAAGATTCCAGCAACATCCATAAAAAGCAAATTAATAAATGGGTTCATGCTGCATGTAAGAATTAGTACACATCTGTATTAGTATTAAATTGTAAGGTAGATTTGTAGAAATAAGATAACAGGCTAGTGTTTTTGTTTAAATTTGAGATGGTACATTATTGCTGTTATTATTAAAACCTTAAATGGAAGAAATAAGTATAAAAGTCTAAGAAACGGCAGCTAAAGGATCTTGCGAGACATACAAACAGACATTTTGGTCCTATAGGCCTGGTACGGACAGATATGGAAAAATACAAAATTTCAATACCTTATTTCTTAGTATATGTAGACATAGTCTCTGAATTCCACATATTGATTAGCTGAACTAATTACTTTCCTTGCTACCATTTAGATGTATTTTTAAAGATAAAACAAAACACAGAGAGGCAAGTAATCCAATATGTGAAATTTTAATTTACAATTTCTTCTATCTTCCTCCTGTCTTCCCCTCCCCCACCTTCTATTTTACTTTCCTTCTGGTTTCTCAGCTTCATTATACAAATAATTTGAAGGTGCGCCTGGGTGGCGCAGTCGGTTAAGCATCCGACTTCAGCCAGGTCACGATCTCGCGGCCCGTGAGTTCGAGCCCCGCGTCAGGCTCTGGGCTGATGGCTCAGAGCCTGGAGCCTGTTTCCAATTCTGTGTCTCCCTCTCTCTCTGCCCCTCCCCTGTTCATGCTCTGTCTCTCTCTGTCCCAAAAATAAATAAACGTTGAAAAAAAAATTAAAAAAAAATAATTTGAACTGATTGTAATGTTAATTTACTGTAGCCAAAGAATCACTATTAAACCTGACACTTTGAGAATATAAATACGTTTTACTTACACAGATTATTATTATTATTTTTTTAATGTTTATTTATTTTTGAGAGAGACAGAGACAGAATGCGAGTGGGTTAGGGGCAGAGAGAGAGGGAGACACAGAATCCGAAACAGGCTCCAGGCTCTGAGCTGTCAGCACAGAGCCCGACGCGGACTCCAACTCACCAGCTGTGAGATCATGACCTGAGCCCAAGTCAGACGCTCCACCGACCCAGCCACCCAGGCGCCCCTTATACAGATTATTTCTATATTACACTGAAAAATACTGCTCATATTTCATGTGTATCTGCAGATAATCTGAGGTACTGAGCTTTGGATGGGGGTGTGCTGAAAGTGGGACAGGGCAAAATTCTGTGAAGTCTTCAGTTTGGCGAACCATTGATTTGTTGTTTGTGACTTACTCTATAGTTTCTCAAGAGGTGGGCCATGGTTGGCTGGCCATGGATACTTGGCTCCACTTTATGGTAATTAGTTTTGCATTGGTGGTTCCAACTGGATCCCATTCACTTGAGTATATTCTTTCTGTCTCCCTTGTATTTACCTCTGCATAAGGGAAAGGCTTTCCTTAGTGCATTGCCTAGAACAGCATAATGGAAACCAGATTTTCTTTCTTTTTTTTTTTTTTTTTAAGTTTTATGTATTTATTTTGAGAGAGAGAGAGAGAGAGAGAGAGAGGACAAAGCAGGCTCAATGCTGTTAGGACAGAGTCTGACATGGGACTTGAACTCAGGAACCATGCGATCATGACCTGAGTGGAAACCAAGAGTAGATGCTTAACCAACTGAACAACCCAGGAGCCCTGAGTCCAGGTTTTCAGAAAATGAATATCTTATTTTCTCTCTGTTCTTTTGGAAAATCAGGAACTGGGAAGCCACCAATATTAGATGTTTACAAATTTTGAGGTGGATTTGAACTTTTTGTCTCTCAAAGGCTGATTCAGGAAGGATGGCAATCCAACATCTGAAAGAAAAAAATCAAATCATAGAAATATGGTTATTCCTAGATCTTAAAAAATGTTTATGTGTTCTGGATTTGACTCAAGTTTGATTTTATCCTCCACAAACTTCTGCCATGTGAATTTACTTGAAGCATACTTGTATTTCATGTTTTTATTTTTACTGGATTTCTAACTGGCTCATACATTTATAGTAAAATTTTGCTTACTTGGAAAAGGACATGAGAACATATTATTCAAAATCTATTTGAGTCTCTTTTTTAATAACCAGGTTTATTCCTTTCTTTTAAGTCATTCTTATTCCCAAATGGAATTTTGCTAGAAATAGAATCTAATCATCTTTAATTCCCACAAGAGTTGAAAAGCTGAAGCGATATGGGAAGGTGTTAGATACAACTCTATTATTTCTGTAATAGGCATAATTTCACCAGCTTGTTGTACAGGATTGTTATTGAAGAGCTATTGAGCATTGGATTTTGAACTGCAGAAAATTTCCTAACAATTGGCATTTTAACAGATGAGTGAAATCCTGAATTTGTAAGGCCCTTTCCTTTCAACAAGTTAAATATAAAATTGTTAGTTATAAAACAACTTGCAACTTTTATGCTATTATATAATTATTAGTAATATTTTGCTTTAATAAAGAATTTTTATATAGATTATTTATTCAAGCATAAGTTTCTTTTATTGGAAACAGTTACTTTGGTCATTAGAAAAAAGTTACCTATTGTGAACAAAAAATATAGAATAAGTTAAAACTCACTTTTTCTAAATATATACTGTATATTGTCTTTGCAATTTGCTTTATCTATGCAAATAATATTTTAATGAAATATTTGGTAAATATTTGAATCAAAACTAAATTAATTTTCCTTTATAAAAGTTTGGACCAATTGTTATCCAACTTTACTGAAGTGTAATTAACAAAATTATAATAGATTTAAAGTGTGCAAGTGATGTTCTGATATATGTACACATCATGAAAGGATTCCCACAAACAAGTTAATTAACCTATGAACACATTATCAATTAAAAAACAAAAAATGTAAAATACCTTGGTCTAAATTTTTGATTCCACCATTACAATGCTTTTGGTCAAGTTTGCCAAATTACAAAACCGTATTAACTATGTTAATAGTACAATTTTTTAAAGAGTTGAAACTTAGAAAACTAAAATGTGAGCATTTTTTATTATGAAAATAAAAAAGGGGTGTCTAACCAAAAGGGGATTCTAAAATATGTCATGTATGGACAATGTTAAGTCTGATTTCCAAATTTTATAGCTTTCTATTTTTTGTGATTTGTTAATTTGAAAGAAACTGCTTATAAATTTGCTCTCTAATTTTCAAATTATTCACTCTAAAACATTCTGCAAATTACCAGTGTATTAAATTATCAAAATTAAGTGTCCTGAATGTGAGAGATTTATTTATTTATTTATTTATTTATTTATTTATTTTTAATTTTATTTAAGTCCAAGTTAGTTGACATATAGTATAATAATGGTTTCAGGAGTAGAATTTAGTGATTCATCATTTACATATCACACCCAATGCCCATTCCAACAAGTGCCCTCCTTAATATCCATCACCCATTTAGCCCATCCCCCATCCAATACCCCTCCAGCAACCCTTCGTTTGTTCTCTGTATTTAACAGTCTGTTATAGTTTTTATCTTATTTTTTTCTGTTTTTATCTTATTTTCCATCCTTTTCCCTATGTTCATCTGTTTTGTTTCTTTTTAAAAAAAATTTTTTTTAACATTTATTGATTTTTGAGAGAGAGAGAAACAGAGCACGAGCAGGGGAGGGGCAGAGAGAGAGACAGGAGACACAGAATCTGAAGCAGGCTCCAGGCTCTGAGCTGTCAGCACAGAGCCCGATGCAGGGCTTGAACCCACAAACCGTGAGATCATGACCTGAGTCGAAGGCGGACACCCAACCGACTGAGTCACCCAGGCACCCCTCATCTGTTTTCTTTCTTAAACTCCACATACGAGTAAAATCATATGATGTTTGTCTTTCTCTGACTGACTTATTTCATTTAGCGTAATACATTCTAGTTCCATCCACATTGTTGCAGATGGCAAGATTTACTTCTTTTTGATTGCCAAGCAACCTTCCATTGTATATCAATACCACAACTTCTTTATCCATTCTTCAGTAGGTGGACATTTGGGCTCTTCCCATAATTTGGCTATTGGTGATAGTGCTGCTATAAACATTGGTGTGCATGTGCCCTTTCAAATCAGCGTTTTTGTACCCTTTAGATAAATACCTGGTAGTGCAATTGCTGGGTCATAAGGTGGTTCTTCTTTTAATTTTTTAAGGAACCTCCATACTGTTTTTCAGGGTGGATGCATGAGTTTGCATTCCCACCAGCAGTGCAAAAGTGTTCCCCTTCCTCTGCATCCTCACCAACTGAATAAAAAGATGTAAAATATAACAGCATATACATGAAATGGAGAAGAAGGAGTTTTAAAAAAAGCTTTATTTTTGTTTTTGTTTTTGTTGTTTTAGAATGATTGAACTTAAATGACCATCAATTTAATATAGACTGGTATATACTGAGGGTGTTATGTATAAGCCTCATAGTAACCACAAACCCCAAACTTACAATAGAAACAAAAAAAAAGAGGAAAAAATTCAGACATTACACAACAGAAATTCATCAGTCACAAAGAAAGAGAGCAAGAGAAAAAAAAAGGAACAGAGAAGAACTACCAAAAAACCAAAAAACAAAAAAAACCCAAAAGCCAGGAAACATTTAAAATGGCAACAAGTTGACACCTATCAATAATAATTTTTTTCTTTTTCTTTTTTTTTTTAATGTTTATTTAGTTTTGAGAAAGAGCAGGGAAGGGGCATCATGAGAGAGAGACACAGAATCTGAGGCAGGCTCCAGGCTCTGAGCTGTCAGCACAGAGCCCAACACTGGGCTCGAACCCATGAACCATGAGGTCATGACCTGAGCTGGAAGTCTGATGCTTAATCAACTGACCAACCCAGGCATCCCTCAATAACTACTTTAAATGTAAGTGATCGAAATGCTCCACCCAAAAGGTGACAGAATGGATACAAAAAGCAAGCCCTATCTATTAACTGCCTATAAGAGACTCACCCCAGACCTAAAGACGCAGACTAAAAGTGAAGGAGTGGAAAAACATTTACCATGCAAATGTAAGTGAAAACACCTCTGGGTTAGCAATACTTACACAAAATAGGCTTTAAAATAAAGACTGTATTCAAACAGACTGCGAGACCAAGTGGAAAAAAGGGATGAAGAATAAATAAATGGGATGATAGTTTCTCAGCTAACACAAAAAGACCTTAATAATTATAATGGCAGATATGTACATAGAATTTACTATAGGCTGTATGTATATTACTTCATTTAATCCTCAAGACAATCCCAGGAGGTAGATTTTATTAATGCTTCATTTTATAGCGACAGAAAGAAAGACAATACATATATTAACTTATTTGTCTCAAAAGCCAACCTAGTGAATGGCAGAGCTGATCTTTAAGCCTAGAAAATGTGGCTCTGGGGTTCATGGTCTTTAACATTATTGCCTTTCCATATAATTTTTCCCCAATAATATGCCTGTGAACCTGGACAATTAGAGAATTTTGCTTCAACTATTTAATTTTCTTCCTACTTTGTTTCTAAGCAGGAGGACCAGGAGAGTTAACAAGGTAAATTTGGATGTATCCCTATGTATTCACACTGAGAGAAATCTAGCACATTCCGGCCTGGGAGTCTTAGCTCTTCATAGTGTTAAGTTGCTTCAGAAAACTCACATAGGTCCCCCAGAGTTGTGCAAATGCCTGTTGCTTCACTGGGAGTTTCCCTCACAATGAATAATACTGCAGGAAATGCTGCTAAGACTTTGCTGAATCCTGGACCTATTACCCCTTCTGATCTTTGGGTTCCTATACATAAAATAAAAGCAGTCTATTTGGAATCTATCACAGTTAATGACCCTTTGCCAAGTTAGACAAGTTAAAAAGCTAAAAAGTTAGACTCTGAAATCTAGTTCTTAGTTATAATAAAGTGATTAAGAATATACATTCTGGAACCAGATTGCCTGGGTTCAAAGTCCAGCCTTATCACGAGTTAGTGATGACCTATTCGATTTACCTTGTATAATTCCTTTTCCTCATCTGTGCAGGTAAAATACTGGCCCTACTTCATAGACTTGCCATGAGGATTAAATGATAGTATCTGCATAAAATTTCAAATAGTGTCTGGTTTTATTAAGCTCTCAATAAATATCTATCTCAGTACTATGGGAACTTGAGCAAGCAACTTAACTTTTTAAGCATCGGCTTCTTCACCTATGACATGATGACAAAATAGCCCAGCCTCATAAAGTTGTTGTGAGGCTTATAAGAGATTAAAATGGAAAATGCTTTGTGCAGGACCCAGCATGAAACCAGTGCCTCGTGACTGTGTTTTGTTATCAATAGTCATTCCCATGGATTTCTGCTTTGCCCTCCTGGAGACAATTGCCCTGGCGTCTGTCTATACATGCTCACTATGTGATTGCGCCACTTTGATAAGGGTTGGGAATTAGGTGGGATACAGAGTGATCATGAGGGCTAGGTTAGGGCAGCTGGGTGAGGGAAAGGCTAGAACCAGAATGAAAAGTCCCACATATGGGACAGGTCTGTGAATGGGCTTGCAAGGTTGCCACAGGGACATGCACGCTGAACAGAAGGAACAGTGGTATTTGGAAGCCCAGAGCCCGGTGCAAGGAGTGTGGGGTGCAAGTGACCAGCCTGGCGGACACTAGTGGTCCCTCTGCCTCTGTTTCTCTAAGAATGTTTAGAAATCAGCTCTGTCAGGGCCATGGCTACTGGTTCTGTTTTAGATGTATCTTAAAAATTGAACATTTGTCCCAGAGTGAAGGGGGAGGGGGATGTGAATAGAAAGAGAGTGAAGAAACCTGTGTTATTTGACACTTTATATTCATTATGAGTAACATAATCAAATGGATAGAACTGAGTAAACTCCTCTGATAACATGAGCACACGCAGGTAAGTATAAATTTTAGTAGAGACTCGTATTTTCAAGTGAGCATATTAAAGATGTTAATTCATTTAATTCTTTTAATAACTATAAAATCAAGAGTTAGATCATCATTGTACACATGGGGATGGAAAACTCAGGTTCAGGGAGATGGAAAAACCAACCCAAATACTCATAAATAGAGGGACTTAGATTTGAAGTCTGATATGTCCTATGTTAAAATGTGTGTGTGTGTGTGTGTGTGTGTGTGTGTGTGTGTGTGTGAGACAGAGAGACAGAGAGAGAGAGAGAGAGATGTATGGGTAGACACAAAAATCTTACTACAACTCAGGTATGTAAAACAGAACTTTTTGTAATTAAATTCAATTTCTCTTTTAAGCTTACATTCTACTCAGTAGTAGAAATATAACACTAGTTAGTTTTGCACATTTTTTACTGAGGTTGGATCTACATTTTAGAGGGCTTGCCTTACAATATGGTCAGAAAGGGACTCTTCATCCTTAACATTACATATCCACAAACTTATCTTTACAGACATCCCTATTTCTAAAGAGACCATATTATTTATTATCTAAACCAGACACTTTCTAGAATAAGAGGGCTTGTTGGAAATAACTATGCTAAGACAATGAACATAAGGCATGACTACTTAAGGCAAACCAAATGTATGGTCACTACGTACAGTTTGTTCTGCTGGGTTTCTTCCAGTCTCGCAACTCTCTCCAATACTTTCGTACCAGGCTTGGGCCACGAGGAAGGGTGTATAGAAGGAGCAGATGTCAGTCTGTGGAGTGTTACAAAAAAGACCATACCTGCAACAGTGACGGTGAAAACACATTGGATTGACCTTGTATATCATTTACCCTAGCTCTGCTCCTGTGCCTTGTAATTGACTGCTTTGAGACTACACTAGGCTCTGGGCTGCTTAGACCCATGTGAATCACTTCCTTCCAAGGCTCTTGATGTCTTCCCAAGCTGTATATGGGAAGGACAGTGCAGGTCTCCTCCACTCTGAAAGTCCACAAACCCGCTCCATGTTCATTTTTTTTTTTATTTTTTATTAAAACATTTTTTTAATGTTTATTTTTTGAGAGAGAGAGACAGAGCATGAGCAGGGGAGGGACAGAGAAAGAGGGAGACACAGAATCTGAAGATGGCTCCAAGTCTGAACTGTCAGCACAGAGCCAGAAGTGGGGCTTGAACTCACGGAGTGTGAGATCATGACCTGAGCCGAAGTCGGATGCTCAACCGACTGAGCCACCCAGGCACCCCTGCTTCCGCGTTCATTAAAACAGTAGTAAGGGAGGTGAAGAACAACAAAAGAACTCAATCCCCACTGGCTTTGATCTTGTTTACTCCTGCCATACTTGAGTGTTCAGTGGGCATTCTTTCCTTCACGCCAAGATTCATGGTTCAGTCCCTTTCCATCTTGTGAACCATCATTTGCTAGGGTCTCTTCTAGCAGAGACAGAGAACACGGAGGGCTGGCTGAGAGTTTGTAAAAACTAATCCTAGAAGTATTGTACATGACTTCTTTCCACTTAAACTGAAAGAAAGCTGAGAAATGTGATCTAGCAGGGATCAAGGCCTAAGAGGGAGAATCTGAATTTTTATAAGGGCAAGTGTTCTAGGTCAATAATTTTGAGAAATTTACTTGCAGTGTATCAGAAAATTTTAATTGATGCCATGGTAAAAAATGTAATAAGTTATTTATACCTGTAAAGTTGGGTAGCTGAAACTTATTGGATGAAACATTTTGACTAGAATTAGTGCTTTAGGTTCTTGCTTATTTTTAATGTTCACACAAAAATGAAGAAGGCAGAAACTTAATACCAATATTCAAGTCTATGCTCTGCTTTTGTGTTCATAGTCTTGTACTTGTGACCCTTTGATTTCACTAGGGTCACTCGACTCCAATGGAGAGTTGTAATGTTCAGAAGTAGCAATCACAGAAAGAAGAGTTTAGATTTGTTTCATTTTGTTTTGTTTGGGTGTGTTATTTGAAAATGGACTATTTTCCATACTGGTAGAGCTTAAGCACATTGGCTTTCATGTGCCTCAGGCTCACTGGCCTTGCTCTTATAAGTTGGGTGAGGTTAGCCAATCAGACAGGTTCAGTTGCCTCTTGAGGAAGTACCACTAGGAATATTCTGGAAGCACTTCCCAATTTTGAAGTTCTGAACAATTTCTCATACTAAAATGTGGCTGTGCTTTTGACCTAATTTACTGGAAGTTTATGCATCAGAAGTGCAGAAGATCATTAGTAAGTGAGATCTCAGCTGAGTGTCATATTGAAACTATTCCAGTGAGGTTTCCTTACCTCTCCTGACAAAAAGCATACTCTTTAGAGCAGCTTCTATCACACCAGTGGATGTGCACGCAATCCTTTAGCATCAGTCATGGTACAGAAAATTCTTTGAGCCTTCCATTTCCCACCTTACCTACCTGTACCTCCTACCCTGCTATTTTGAAGAGAGTTTAGGAATGAGGCTTCCAACATCAGCCCATTGATTTTGGAAATCTTGATAAATGGAAACTGGAAAAAAATAAAACCAATTCTCTCTAGATGTATCTTATTAGGAGATAGATGTTTGAATTTATCTTCAGAGCAGACTGTTTTTCATGGTTGTTTTAGATAAACCATCTAGATTGTTTCTTTAATTTCACAAATATAGAAAATACCCATTCACTGGTCTTCAGGAAAACTGTGGAAATCCGATTGGTTGTTTTTATTTAAAATTTTTTTAAATGTTTATTTATTTTGAGAGACTGAGAGAGACAGAGCACCAGCAGGGGAGAGGCAGACACAGAATCTGAAGCAAGCTGCAGGCTCCAAGCTGTCAGCACAGAGCCCAATATGGGACTCGGACCCACGAACTGTGAGATCATGACCTGAGCTGATGTCGAAGAGGACATGACCTGAGCTGAGGTCGGATATTTAACAGACTGAGCCACCCAGGCACCCCGATTGGTTGCTTTTAGATAGAGCAGCCAAGCATTATGTTTCCTAATTTAAGCTGTTGTGTACCTTGAGTATAAGTTATGTTGCCTCTTAGGTAGAAGGGATATTATTTTTCCCCAGTTGGTGAGTTTGGATTGTTCTTGGCTTGCAAAATGAAACATAGTTTGTATTTGTGGAGATGTATCCTGGTTGAGCAGTAGTTTATAACAGATGAGAAGCTAAAATGAAGAGAACTACAGAAAGGATTTTGACTCTGTCATTAAGTAAGGCATTGAAGAGGGCATCTTTTGGGATGAGCACTGGGTGTTGTATGGAAACTAATTTGACAATACATTTCATATATTAAGAAAAAAGAAAGGCATTAAAAAAGAAAATGATTGCACCAGTTTGCATTCCCACCAACAGTGCAAGAGGGTTTTTTTCCTTCACATTGTCACCAACACTTGTATTTTGTGTTTTTGATTTTAGCCATTCTAACTTATGCAGCCACTGTGGAAAACAGTATGGAGTTTCCTCAAAAAATTAAAAATGGAACTACCTTACAATCCAGTAATTGCACTACTGAGTGTATTACCCCCAAATATAAAGACACTAATTCAAAGGGATACATGCACCCCTATGTTTATTGCAACAATATTTACAATAGCCAAACTATGAAAGGAGCCCAAGTGTCCATCAATAGATGAATGGATAAAGAAGATGTGATATATTTACATATATCAATATATCTATATCAACATATCTATATCTATATCTCTCTATATATAGGTATAGATAAATATATATAACAGGATATTTTTCAGCCATTAAAGAGAATGAAATCTTGCCATTTACAACATGGATAGAGCTAAAGAGTATAAGGCTAAGTGAATAAAGTCAGAGAAAGACAAATACCATGTGATCTCACTCATATGTGGAATTGAAGAAACAAAACAAATGAGCAAAGGAAAAAAAGAGAGGGAGAGGCAAACCAAGAAACAGATTCTTAACTATAGAGAACAAACTGATGGTTACCAGAGGGGAGGGAGGATAGGGGGATGGATGAAATAGGTGATAGGGATTAAGAGTTCACTTATCATGATGAAAAAAAAAATTAAGGAAATGAGTTGTCCTTTGTATATCTGAGCTTAGATGATTTTGTTGATGTCCTAATCGTGATGTTGGTAAAAACTCAGAAAATCTTCATTTTGGATTAATCGTATTCAGCATTATACTGGCTTTTAAATTGCCCAACTCTTTTGAGTTCAGCTCTTTTTTGTAATACTTTGTCAAATGTGACCAAATATGCTAATAATTTTATTCTTAATGTCTTTTTCTAAAGCAGAATCTTTCAACCTTGACAATATTTGCATTTCAGGGTCAGTATTTCTTTGTTGTGGGAGGCTGTCCTGTGCCTTGCAGGATGCTTACCAGCATCCATAGCCTCTACTGACGAGATGCCAGGAGCACCTCTGTCATCCAGCTGGGCAACCAAATACGTCCCCAGACATTGTAAATGTTCCCCGGGCCATGTTTAGGACCATGGGCCTAAAGCTCCATTCTATTCCTTTAAAACCTTTCAAGTCACCATGGGTGATAGTAGTCTTACTAACTCTGGCACTGAATCTAATGTTACATGTTTTAGGCTTTAAATGATGTCAGCCCTTTGTTTCTGATACCAACTTCTGTATTAACCATGGTTATGGACTGAATGCTTGTGCCTCCCCTCCCCACAAAATGCATATGTTGAAGCTTTAATCTCCAATATGATGGTATTTGGAGATGGCACCTTTGAGAAGTAATGAGGTTTAAGTTAGGTCATGGGGGGAAGGGGTGCCTGGGTGGCTCAGCCAGTTGAACATCGGACTTCAGCTCAGGTCATGATCTCACAGTTTGTGGGTTTGAGACCCATGTCGGGTTCTGCGCTGACAGCTCAGAGCCTGGAACCTGCCTTGGATTCTGCGTCTCCCTCTCCTTCTGCCCCTCCCATGCTCGTGCTCTGTCTCTCAAAAATAAATAAACTTTAAAAACATTTTTTAATAAAAAAATAGGTCATGGGTGTGGGGCCCTCGTGATGGAACTAGCAGCCCTTATAAAAAGAGAAACATGGATGACAGGCAGGGTGAAGACCTAGGGAGAAGTAAGGGTTTACAGGCCAAGTAGAGAGCTCTCACTAGGAAAGGAATTGGCTGGAAACTTGATCTGGAGTTTCTAGTCTCCAGAATTGTGAGAAATAAATCTCTGTTGTTTAAACTACTTATTATGGCAGCCTGAGCTAAGACAGACATCTTTCTCTATTATGCTAAGTAACAGCCCAGAAAGTAAATAAAAATCAAGTTGCTTATACCAATATAAGTTTATTTCTCACTCCAGTGACGTGATAGCTGAGGCAGCTGTGAGTTGTCTGTGCGCCACGAGTATTTTCCATGCCAAGACAGGGACCGTATTAGCAGTCATTGGGGCACAACCTTCTTGAAACAGAAGGAAAAGTAGGAATGTTGAATGATGCGATAACTCTTAAGTTTCTGCTAGAACATGGAATGCTTGAGAGTTGCTATGCCAAGGCAAGTCGTATGGTCAAGGCTGAAGCCAGCTGTATGGGAATGTTTACTGGCAAAAGAAGTCTGCAAATCAAGACAGTAAATAATTAGGAACAATAAAACGATGTACAATAAACAGAATCATTCATTGGTGTTATAGAATAATACTTTATCTCTTTGGGCAGGAGGTACAATTTCCCCTGTTGGGGTGGATATTCCCGTTAACAATTTATCATTGTGTAAAAGGGTAGTTCTTGAGCAGAAACGAGAGACTGGGGATGTAGGACTTACACTAGAGACAGGGAGAAACTCTTTTTTCATATGGGCAACACAACATTTGGGTCTGGATTCCAAGGCATACACCACTTTAATGTGCACGAGCTGCTCTAAAGGGATGACTGGGGAACTAAGCAGACCCTCCTGGAAGGGGAAACTGAGCAGATTTGACCCAGGTACCCCTGAGAGTGGTCTCATCACATAGCGGCTGTAAGGAACTTTCTACCTCATGTCGTATGCCTTACACTTTCAGATAGTACTCTAAAATGTTGCAAGATATGCTGTGGCTGTGCTGATTGAGGGCAGACGTTAACAAACTCATTCTAGAAAAAGCATAATAAGTATTTTAAGGTTTGTGGGTCATATGGTCTCTGGTTAAACTGTTCAACTCTGCCCTGGTAGCATGAAAACAACCACAGACAATATAGAAAAAAAAAGTGTGTGTTCCAATAAAACTTTATTTATAAAAACAGATGACAGGGCTGAAGGGCTATAGTTTGCTATCCCTTGATTTAGAGTAAAAGCTTATTGTGTGCTTAATACAGAGTGATAAAGGGACACTTAACCCCACCCCAGAGTGCCATCTCCTCTCCAAGACAAGAAGAACTTCAGGGGGTGGTTGGTGGAGAGACAATGCAGTGGTCAGTAGAGGGAGGCCACAGGAAAGCAAATGAAGCATCTAACCTCCAAGAACCATCTGAGAGACACCTGAGAGGGGATGGAGACCAAACCCTGCCACAGTGGTATCACTTTGAAGTTGGGAAACACAATCTCTTTCTAGTGTGTTTGATAGTTCCACTAAAACGAAAATGTTTTGTGTTTCAAATGTTTCAAAGTTTTTAAAAGTGTTTACAAATGTTTAAAGTGTTTCAAATGTTTAAAAAGTGTTTCAAATGTTTCAAAGTCCTCACATAATGCATGTATGATCATCTGATTCGTATATCTACTCTGGAATTATTCATAATCGTCACCCCGGATCCATGTAATTAGCTACACAGTTTAGTTAATAAATAGATCCATAGGTATTTACATTGTTACCCCCCTGTGCCTAGCAGAAAACAAAATCTGGTAGGACATGTAGAAGCATAAAGCATAATCTGGGTTGAGAAATCGAAGGCTGAAGGCAACTGAAGATAGAAGCCCCAAATTTAATTGAACCAGTTGGGAGTGAGAGGAGATACCTTATTGGAAGATATTTTATTTTAGAATTTCCCATGGGTTGGCTAGGTCCCAGCTATTACTAAAAAAGGGCTACCCATGCATTCATGTAATGCTTAAAGGTGGCCACGTAGGTGGAAGGGATTGAGTTTAGAAGGGCCAGATTTTGGTGATTCCTGCAGAAACATGGAAGGGGTGGGGCACAGTGTAGTTAACATTGGACTTATGTTTTTTTCACAAAGTGCTAAGGCCTTGCCTGTTAGCATTCAAATTTCTCTTGACCTGGAAACTTGACTTTTTTTCCTCTGAAGACTAAAATTTCCCGCCTTTTAACAAGAGTCACTGGCTGGGTCTTGATATTTTGCTGCTGGACTTCCTTGGGTCTGATGCATTCGACTGACCTTTTGGAACACAACCAATTCTTAAGTTGGGGACAACTTGTGTCTTGATAATTGCCTCTCTTTTCTATTTTGTTGTGTAGAAAAAGGCTCAGCATGATGGACTCTATTGTGAGATTCTATTCCTACTTTCCTATAAAATAAAATAACTTAAAACAGTCGAACAGTTGAATTACATTGTTGAGATAGAAAGGCTCTTAAAAGACTTTCTAGTCCATCTTTTATACTTGAACTAATAACAATAATAATTTAAGATTTAAAATAATCAAACCAAAAGGATATAGTAATTTTATTGTTATGTGCCCTCTCACAGCCCTTGAAATTTTTCATTGCAGGACCAAAATGTCCATTAAAATGTTGTCGGGATTTTAAAGGTCATAAAACACACTAAGAAAATTCAATATATGCTCAATGAAGAGTTTATAATTGGTAGTGGTAGAGATTATGATTTTAGGCTTTTAATATTATTTTATAAACCATGAAACTAAAAACAGGACAAGATCATGCGACATCCATTTTAGTTCACATCACTGCAATGACACTAGGCTCCATAATTTTATGTATGCTGATAACAGGAAATAAAATTTCCAAGTATTGAAAATTTTCGAATGCTATTATTGAATATTCTGCACATCTTAAACCATCATTTGTGAAATTGGAATGTGTACTGTGCTATTTATTTTTTTACCAACTACATGTTCAATGAAAAAAAATTTAAAGTTATATATTTTAAAGGATTTTCATGTAAAGTTAGAGTATTTTAAAAAGTTCTCTGAACTGAAATTCTTTTAATCAATTTTTTTCTAAAGATGAAAGCTATATTGCTGTTCATTATGTTGAAAGTTGATAAACTCTTGCAGAACTGGAGCGGATGATGATACAACAGACCATTATAGCATCTGCAGTTCAAGGCTAATGCCCCCTCTTATAGCATTTATCTCTGTGGCTTCCTCATCTCAAGCTAAACTATGTCATATCTACCCTAATGGGCACTTAGCCACATATTACTAGAATTTCTATTAAAAATTACTCCCTTTTCTTTTTGGCTTATAATAACTCCAAGTCACAAAAAAAAATCAAATGGATAACTAAAAATAAACATCTCACTCTAACAGTCATTGTTTTAAGCACACCCTCTCATTAATTCAGCTCAAAGAGAAGGAATTTATCTGCTGATCTTTTGGAGATATTTGCTTCTTGTCAATGATTTTGCTAACAGATAACAATAGACTGAAAGTATAATGTATTGATAGTATATTTAGTGAGAGTAAGATATTTTTGCTTACATTTATGAAAATAATTTAGAGGTTACAAGATATGGCCTTTTTTTTCCTAGCACTGTATAAAAGGGGGAATGACTGCTGTAAATATTTTGTGTTAAGCAATAGAGGAATGTTTGTAAAGTATACACATATTGAAGAACAATATTGAAACAGAATGATAAATTTGTCTTCTGGCTTGTTCTTTTCTTTAATATTTTCCCCACTGCCATGATATAAAGAATAATGGTTTCTCAAAGATGCCCACATCCTAATCTTGGGAACCTGTGAATACCTTACATGACAAAATGGACTTTGCCAATGTAATTAAGACCTTAAGATGATTGATTTTACAGGTGGGACTAATCTAAACACACGGGTCCTTAAAAACCTTAGAACCCATAAATCTCCCTCTGGGATAGGTCAGAGAGAGATTTAACTACGGAAAAATTGTCAGAGAAATGCAAAGTCGTTGGCTTTAAACATAGAGGAAGTGCCACAAGTCAATGAATGTGGGTAGCCCTTAGAAACTAGAGAAAGCAAGGAAGCAGATTTTCCCCTAGAGCCTCCAAAAAAGGAATGCAGTCTACTGACAACTTGATTTTAGTCCAAGGAGACCTGTGTAGGATATCTGACCTATATAAGTGTAAGATAGATAATACATTTATGAGATTTTATGCCACCTAATTTTTGAAAATTTGTTACAGAACCAAAACTAAACTGATACAACGGACCTTACAATATTGTGCACTATCCATTTGACCTCAGGGTATATTCAGTCTAACACTTTACAGACTTCACCTTTTATTATGTCCTCCAATTTCATATGTGGTAGTTCTTAGTTGTTCTCAGTTTATAGATTTGAACAGGAATATATTTGATGCCAAAAAGACATAACTATACCATATGGACTCTGTATTTCTCAAATTTCAAAAAGCCCCAATATAGGGGCACTTGGGTGGCTCAGTCAGTTAAGCATCTGACTCTTGATTTCGACTCAGATCATGATCTCACTGTTCGTGAGTTTGAGCCCTGCATTAGGCTCTGTGCTCACAGTGTGAAACCTGCTTGGAATTCTCTCTCTCCCTCTCCCCCTCCTCAGCTCATGCTCTCTTTTTGTCTCACTCTCAAAATAAATACAGTTTTTTTAGAAAGTTTAAAAAAGTCCCAATATATATATATATATATATATATATGTGCTTAAAAAATTTTTTTTTACATTCATTTATTTTTGAGAGAGAGAAAGAGGCAGACTGCAAGTGTGGGAGGGGCAGAGAGAGAAGGAGACACAGAATATGAAGCAGGTTCCAGGCTCCAAGCTGTCAGCACAGAGCCCAAAGCGGGGCTCCAACTCACAAACTGTGAGATCATGATGGGAGCCGAAGTCGGACACTTAACTGACTGAGCAACCCAGGCGCTCCTATGCTTTTTAATTTTAAAACCATTTAGCCAGGTTTGACACATCACCAAAAAATGCATATATGGGTTCCAATCCAAGATGGCAACATAGAAGGATCTTGAACTGACCTTTTCCTAAGAACACCTTGAATCTACAGTTATACATGGAGCAGTTCCTACTGAGAGAAATCTACAAACTAGCTGAGTCACTCCACCACATTGGGCATGAGGAAATATGCACATCAAAATGGGTTTTGACACACCCTAAACTACTGGGAACCACTAAGAACAAAGAGGGTAGTTTGGACAATCATACAAGTTTGAGAGACAACTTAATGCTAGGATGGGTTTAGACAATATGACTCATTTCCTACACTAGAACACTTCATCAAGACTGGAAGAGGTTGCTGTTTCATCTAATGGAAAGAAATCATCACAGAGTCAGAATAATGAAGAAATGAAGGAAAGTGCTCCAAGCAAAAGAGTAAGATAAAACTCCAGGAACAGACCTTAGTGAAACAAAGTTAAGTGAACTTTCAAAATAATACTAGATTTTTTTTAAGCAGAAGAAAGAATCAGCAAACTCAAAGATACGGCACTGGGGTTCATCTGATCAGGCGAGGGAAATGAAAAAACGTTGAAAAACAGCGAAGATAACAAGGGATTTATAGGATATCATCAAGTGGATTAACATTCACATTATAAAGGTACCAGAAGGGAAAGAGAAAAAAGGGGGCAGAAAGCTCCTTCCAGGCAATAATGGCTAAAAATTTCCCTAACTTGGGGACAAACATAGATATCCAGATCCAGGAAGACCGTAGTGTTTCAGTAAGAAGAATCCAAAGAGACCCACACAGAGACACATTATAATTAAATTGTCAAATGTTAAAGACACAGAATGAATCATAAAAACAAGAGAAAAACAACTTGTTACATACAAGGAAATCTCCATAAGACTATGAGCAGATTTTTAAGCAGAGACTGTGAAGGCCAGGAAGAATGGTGTAATATATTCAAAGTGCTGAAAGCAAAAAGCTGCCAACCAAAAATACTCTACTTGGCAAAACTGTCCTTCAGAATTGAAGGAGAGATAGAGATTTCCAGACAAGCAAAAGCTTAAGTAGTTCAGAACCACCAGATAAGCCTTACAAAAAAAAAAATGTTAAAAGGAGATCTTCAAGTTGAAATGAAAAAAAAAAAAAAGCTTATTACTTACAGGAATACATGAAAGTATAAAACTCACTGTAAAGATAAATATACACTTAAATTCAGAATACTTTAATGTTATAATGGTGGTGAGTAAATCACTTATAAATCCAATATGAAAGAAGAAAAGTGTATTAAAAATAAGTATAACTACAATAATTTATTAATATATTTATAAGGTAAAAAGGTGTAAATTGTGACATCAGAAACAACACATTGGGGGAGAGTAAAAATGCAGAGCTTTAGTATGTTTTAGAAGTTAAGTTGTTGCTAGCTTAAAATAGGTTGCTATAGCCCTAAGTTGTTTTATGTAAGCCTCATGGTAATCACAAAGCTAAAACCTATAGTAGATACACAAAAGATAAAGAGAAAGAAATCTAAGTGATACTCGTACTACTCCTACAGTGGTATCAAATCACAAAGAAAAGAGTAAAAGAAACAAGGAAGCAAGAAGTAATTGCCAGAAAACAATTAACAAAAGGGCAATAGTAAGTCCATACTTATCAATAATTATTGTAATGTAATATACTAAGTTCTTTAATCAAAATATATAGAGCGGCTGAATGGATTAAAAAACAAAAACAAAAAATAAGACTCAACTATATGCTGCCCACAAGCGACTCACTTCAGCTATAAGAGCACACAGACTAAAATGAAAAGATGGAAAAAGATATTCCATGTGAATGGAAACCAAAAGAAATCAGGATCAGCTATACTAATAACAGACAAGTTAGACTTTAAACCAAAGACTGTAATAAGGGACAAATGAGGCCATTATAAAATTATAAGTGGGACACTCCAAGAATAGTATAAAATAAAAAAAAAAAACATTTATGCATTGAATATAGGAACTCCTAAATATATAAGACATATAATAACAGAACTGAAGGGAAAAAATGGACAGCAAAACAATAATAGTAAGGGACTTTAATACCTGTCTTTCAACAAGGAATATATCATCCAGAAAGAAAATCAATAGAAAAACTTTGGAATTAAACTACATATTAGACGTGATGGACTTAACAGATATTTACAGGATATTCCATCCCACCGCAGCAGTACTCATGGACCAATCTCCGGGAGAGATCATATGTTAGGCAACAAAACAACTCATATTAAATTTAAGAAGATTAAAATTTTATCAAGTATCTTTTTTGATCATAATGATATGAAACTAGAAATCATTTACAAGAAAAAAAACTAGAAAATCCACAAATATGTGGAGATTAAACAACCAATGGATCAAAGAAGAAATAAAAAAATATATTGAGACAAATGACAATGGAAATACAACACATTAAAATGTATGGGATGCAACAAAAGCAGTTGTAAGAGGGACGTTCATAGCAATAAATGCCTATATTAAGAAACAAGAAAGTCCTCACGTAAACAACCTAACTTTATCCCTCAAGGAACTACTAAATAAATGAAAGAAAACCAATGTTAGTAGAGGGAAGACAGCAGCAAATATCAAAGAAAAAAATAAATAAGAGACTAAAAAGACAATAGAAAAGACCAATGAAAACAAGAGCTGGGTTTTTAAAAAGACAAAGAAAACAGACAAACTTTTACCTATGCTAACATATCCTGAGAAAGAAGAACGAAGTTGGAGGGATATATTGCCTCATTTGAAACTATATTACAAAGCTATGGTAATGAAAACAATATAGTATTGGCAGAAAAATAGACACGTAAATCAATAGAATAAAATAGAAAGTCAGGAAATAAATCCATGCATATATGGCCAATTAATTTACAACAAAAGAGGCAAGTATATACAAGGGGCAAAAGGAAAGTCTCTTCAGTAAAGGGTGTTGGGGAAAAATGGACAGCCACTGTACACAAAAATTAACTCAAAGTGAATTAAAGACTTGAATTTAAGACTTGAAACTGTAAAACTCCTAGAAGAAAATATAGGATGTAAGATCTTTGACATTACTCTTAGCAATAATTTTTTTGGATTTGACACCAAAAGCAAAGACAACAAAAGTAAAAATTAACAAGTGAAATTAAAAAACTAAAAAACTAACAAACTAAAAAACTCTGAACAACAAAGGAAACCATTAGCAAAATGAAAAGGCAGTCTACTGAATGGGAGAAAGTCCCAAATCATATATCTGATAAAGGACTAATAACTAAAATATATAAAGAACTTATACAACTCAGTAGTAAAAAAAAAAAACAAAACAAAACAAACAACAACAACAACAGAACAACACAATCTTTTTAAAAATGAGGAGGGGAATTGAATAGACATTTATCCAAACAGGATGTACAAAAGGACAATGGGTGTATATAAGGTACTCATCATAACTAATCATCTGGGAAATACAAATCAAAGCCATAATAAGATATAATTTCAGACCTGTTAGAATGGCTATCATAAAAAAAAAAAAAACAAAAAAACAAAAAAACAAGAGCTAGTAAGTGTTGGCAAGGATTTGGAGAAAAGGGAACCTGTGTGCACTGTTGGTGGGAATGTAAATTGTGCAGCCACTGTGAAAAATAATGTGGAGTTTTCTCAGAAAATTAAAAATAGAACTACCATATAACTCAGTAATCCCACTACAGGGTATATATCCAAAAGAAATTAAAACACTATATCAAAGAGATATTTGTCTTTCCGTGCTCAATGAAGCATTATTCATGGTAGCTAAGATAGGGAAATAACCTAAATGTCCATGAATGAATAAATGAATGAAGAAGATGTATATGCATACAATGGAATGTTATTCAGTCAGGAAAAATAAGGAAATTCTGTCATTTGTGACAATATGGGTGGAACTTGAAGGCATTATGCTGAGTGAAGTAAGCCAGAGAAAGATATATACTGTATGGTATCACTTATATGTGTAGTCTAGAACAGTTGACTTGGGGAATCATGACCTTAGCCGAAACCCAGTCGGATGCTTAACTGATTGAGCCACCCAGACGCCCCCACCCTAATGTTTTAAAATTTTGTTGATTTATACATAGAGAACAGTGTACAAGTTAATAGTGTGCCACGTGATTAATTGTCACACCTAAACACTGCTGTGTCAATGTGCCAGATCAAGAAACAAAACGTGAACAATACCTGGAGGCCCCCTGGTGCCCCTTTGTAGTTGAGATTTCCAGTGACCCCCATCAGTAGGTTAATGGTTTGACTCTTCATTTTGGCTCAGGTCATGATCTCACAGTTCATGAGATCAAGCCCCATGCCAGGCTCTATGCTGTCAGGGCAGAGCCTGTTTAGGATTCTCTTCCTCTCTCTCTGTTCCTCCCTTACTTCTCTCTCTCTCTCTCTCTCTCTCTCTCTCTCTCTCTCTCTCTCTCTCTCAAAAATAAATAAATAAACTTAAAAAAAAACAGTCAACCTCATAGAAACAGAGAGTGGTTGTCAGGTGCTGAGGGGGTGGGTCAAATAGGGAGATGTTGGTAAAGGGGTACATACTTTCAGCCATAAATAAGTAAGGTCTGAGGATCTGATATAGAACATGGTGACTATAGTTGATAGTACTGTATTGTATAATTGAAATTTAAGAAAGTAGAACTTAAATGTTCTCACAAAAAATATGGGAGGTGATGGATGTGCTAATTTTCATTAACTAGATGGGGAAAATAAGTTCATAATGTATATGTTTATCAATTTACCATGACATACACCTTAAATATCCTGAAAGGTCATTTGTGAATTATACCTCTGTATTGAAAATAAAAGAAAAAAGAAAAAAAATATATTTATTTCATTTAGAACTCAGTAACTTCTGTCCATTTTAGTTTATAACCACGTCTTCCCTTTTAGCTTATCCTGCATTAGCAATCAAGAGAACAAATAATGGGGGAAATTCCATGGTTAGTGAATATTACACAATTATTTCCTCTCCCTTTTTAATTTATGTAAGCATATACTTTTTTGGCAATAATCCTAACGGTGAAATAAAAACTAGCATCTTTCAAAAGAACCATTATATTCCTATACAGACAACTTTCTAAAATTGTCCTAGTCTTGTCCACTGAAACAGCATTATGTCAAATAAAAATCATTGGTAAAATGGACTATGTGAGTGTTTACAAGAGGGTTAAAATCTCTTAGTAATCCTCCTAAGGAAAAGGTCTTAAAAAGAATTATAGTTTTTCCTTTAAGTAATGTGTCAAAATATACATAGAAGTCTTCAAAGGTAATCTACCATAAACTTAATTGTTTCTTGATTTAAAGTCAGTATCATTTTTTTAAATGCTTATTTATTTATTTATTTATTTATTTATTTTTGAGAGGCAGAGAGTGTAAGCGGGAGAGGGGCAGAGAGAGAGAGAGAGAAAGAGACATTGAGAGAAAGAGAAAGAGAATCCAAGGCCGGCTCCAGGCTCTGAGCTGACAGCAGAGAGCTGGATGCGGGGCCAAACTCACCAACTGTAAGATCACGACCTGAGCCGAAGTCGGATTCTTAACCAACTGAGCCACCCAGGCGCCCCTAAAGTCATTACCTTTTTTAAAAAGCCAAGGGCTTTTTGTTTTCTTCTTTTTATTCAAATGAAATAGATTTCACACATAATAGATGTACATACTTAAGAGTTTATTTACATATGATAAATGTACATATTTTATGAATTTTACAAACTGTATCCCTCATATGTCTACCAACCAAGACATCAAACTTTCCCTCACTCAGAAATTTCCTTGTCTCCTTTCCATCAATCCCCATTTCTCAGAGACAATGGCTTTCTGATTTCTATCACCATAGAGTTCTTCCATCTGTGTTTGGACCACATGCAAATAAGATCATACAATGTTCTGTCTTTTGTGTCTCTTTCACTTAACACAATGTTTTAAGGCTTATACCTGATGCTGTATTTATCCTTTTTATTGTTGAGTAGTACTACTTATATGACTATACCACACTTCAATTGCCTATTTTATTGGTGAAGATTTTGTTGCCTTTAGTTTTTGGCCACAATGAATAAGGCCACTATGAACCTTCTTATACAGATTTGTCGTTAACATATGCCCTCATATGTACAGCAGAATAACTGGGCCATCTGGTGAAAGTATGTATATCTTTATCAGAAACTGGCAGACACTTCTTCAAAGTGGTTATGCACTTTGGTCCAAGGGGAAGATACTACAGGATTCTAGTCATTTCATATTCTTAAGCACTATTTACATTGCCAGTCTTTTCGAAGGTGATTATTTCACTTACCATTAAATAACTTATTTTTGTGGTTTTAATTTGCATTTACGTATTATCAAATGACATTATTAACCATGTTCTCATTGGACATTTGCATATCTTCTTTTGTGAAGTAACTTTTGGCAGGTAGTTTGGTCAGTTTTTATACGGATTGGTTTCTTTTTTTGTGATTTGCGGGAGACTTTTATATGTATGCTGGATATGATTTCTTTGTTAGATATATGTGTCACAATTTTTTTTTCCATTTTGTAGCTTGTTTATCTAATCAAGGACAGATCTTGATGAGTGGGATATTTATTTTGACAAAGTTTAATTTATAATTTTGTTTCTTTCGTCATTCATGCCTTTTAGTTCATGGCTAAGGAACTATTGCCTGTGTGACAGCAGGTTAATTTTTTTGTCAACTTGACAGGGCCACAAGGTGCCCAGATATTTGTCTCTGTGAGAGTGTTTTTGGATGAGATCAACATTTAAATCAGTAGACCAAACAAAGAGGATTGCCCTCCTTACTGTTGGTAGGCCTTACCCAATCAGTTGAAGACCTGAATAGAACCAAAAGGCTGACCTTCCCCTCAGTAGGAGAGGGTTTTCTTGCCCAACTGCCACCAAACCAGAACAATACTTCCTGCCTTCAGAATCAAACTGAATCTTGAACTCTCCCTAGACCCTAAGCCTGTCGGCCTTACGACTGGAACTACGTGACTGGCCCTCCTGGTTCTCAGGTCTTTGGACCTGGGCTGGAAGTAACCCATTGACTCTCCTGGGTCTACAAAATGCTGACTCACATTGCAGACCTTGGGACTTGCCAGTCTCTGTAATTGTGTGAGCCAATTCCTTATTAAAAATCTTTTCACACATGTGCACACACACACACACACACACACACACACACACACACACTATTTGTTTTATTTCCCTAAAGAATCCTGACCAATACATCCACTCTAAAGTTATGAAGGTGTTTTCCCATGTTTTCTCGTAGCATCTTTAGGGGTCTAGCTTTTATGTTTGGGTCTATGATTTGTCTGTAATGAATTCATGGGTGTAGAGTGAAGTAGGAGTTTACCTTTATTTTTTTTTTTTATGAGTGTATTCAATTGCTACAGCCCCATTTGTTTCTCCATGGAAATGACTTGGTAAGTTGGTCAAAAATCAATTGTCTGTATAGATGTGCAACGATTTTGTACTCTATTATATTCCACTGGTCTTTGTTATTCCTAATAAAATCATACTGTCTTAAATACCATAGCTTTTCAGTAAGCCTTGCAGTCAGATACAAAGGTCCTCCTAATTTGTTCTTTTTCTTGAAGACTGTTTTGACAATTCTAGATACTTTGGATTTCCATATGAATTTGAGAATATATTTATCATTTTCAAACAAAAAAATGTCTGGAATTATGGTGGTTTTGCACTGAATCTGAAGATGAATTTTAAGAAAATAGACATGGTAACATTATTGAGTCTTAATAATCTATTAGCATATGTTATCTAAACTTTTATTAATTCTTATTTTCAATATTTAAACTTTTTAAAGTAGAGGTTTTGCATATCTTTTATTAGATTTGCTTCTAGGTATTTGATATTTTCTGATGCTATTGGTTTTTTATTACTTTTGTTTTTTACTTAATTTATATAAGATAATTAATAGATAATTCATACTGAGGGTAAAACAAAAATAAATAACAAAAACGTTAAAAAGATCTCTGACCATTGAAATTGGGACCATCTTCTGCTTCAGTTGAGGATTTCCTCTCTTTACTATGAATCACCTTTTTGTACTTATTGGTGTATCATGTACTTTTTCAGTAGATGTGTCAATAGTTACACCTAGGAATAACATTATTAATTATTATTGTATAATAAATATTTACACCTAGAAAAGCTGTGTTCCTTCTTTGATCAGGCTATTAGTATGAGGAACTGAATTAATCTAATAGGTATTTGATTTGAGTTTGGGCTTGGTGCAGCTTTAGTTTTAGTTTTCAAGCGTTCTCAAATTTTTAATTTTTTTTAATGTTTATTTATTTTTGAGAGAGAAACAGAGCACAAGCAGGAGAGGGGTAGAGAGAGAGGGAGACACGGAATTTGAAGTAGGCTCCACGCTGTCAGCACAGAGCCCAACTCAGGGCTCAAACTCACGAACTGCGAGATCCTGACCTGAGCCAAAGTCAGAAGCTTAAGCGGTCTCAAATTTTTGTCAGTACTTTTCCTTTGGTCAGTACAATTCCTTCAGGAATTGAGATCTTAGCATGCCAAGACTTTAGCAATCTCTTTAGGCTTTACAACTTAGGTACCTGTCTCTCTCTCTCCTTTAAGTTCTACAGTCAGCTTCTAGTCACTAAGGTGCTATTGTTTTCCAATCCCACCTCTGGCTTTGTAAACAATAAGAGATCTTTTTCCAGCCTACTGACATTTCTCCAGCTTTCTGAGAGCTTCTATAGCATATTCCATAACAGCCTGGAGTGCCTCAGATGAATTTCTCTCAGCATCTTGCCCTTCCCCAGTGTTTGATAGGACTGAGTCCTTCTAGTGGGGGAAGACCTGTTTCTTAGGGAATGGGGCACTCCATCAGCTCTCCCAGACTTTGTTGCATTATAATTACTCATATGCTCGCTGAAGATTCATGAAGAACAGTTAATGGCTGACTGCAAATTTCAGGTGGCTGGGGTCCTTAGGATCTCAATCAATCAGCACAGTGTACATGTGGCCATTAAACGTTCATTAAAATTTAGCTGGTTTCTCCTTACCACAGTTCAGCGGGCTTTGATGAAAGCAACTGCAAGTGTCTTTACTCCTAGCAGAGTTCATTACTTTCTTGAATTTAATTCATTCAGGTTCTCTGTCTCCTCAGCTTTCTGATGGGTTTCAAGAGAGAAAAGTGTAAGACTCAAGCTTATCTGGCTTGCTATTATTAGTATGGGAGCAACAGCCTTTCTAACTGAAAGCAGAAGTCCAAAATCAGCAAGTTGCTTTTAAGTCACTGGTGTTGCAATAGTACATGCAGAACATCATTGAGTTCCTTAGCGGCATGGAGTTAAACAGCTGAACACAACTTCTTTCATCTCATACTGTTCTGATTTTGATTTAACTGTTACTGACTAATGGTGACAACAAGATCATTTGAACGTGAAAAGAGCAATTCTTTGGGAACCTATCACAAATTGTCAATTTTAGTTGGGGGAAAACACAGCATGGCATTTCACAGGACTGAGTACGAGAAACGCTAGGTACTCTTTCCTTATGTGGCTTTGTCTTGGGTAGCTAGCTGAGCTGCGTCATTCAGAGATGTGCACGAAGCCATCTTTCAGTGTCCATACCTGAAAGCGATTTCCCTGAGGGCACATTTTTAGGTGAGCGGAAATTTTTCCTTTAAGAAGGAAGTCCGGTATGATTATGAGTATGGCTCACCCTTCAAGGTCACTGAACATCCAATCCGCTTATGATTCCATTACACATTTTTCTACCTCCTACTTCTCAAAGTATCTTAAGAGTATCTTTAAGAGTATCTTTCTCACCATCTCACCTTTCTGTGCTCTACCACTGGGACACTTTAATGCCGTGTAATGGTTAAAAGTTTGGGTTCGAAAGCCTGGTGGCTTTGATTTGAATCTTAATCAAGCACCCTCTGTTGTGTAACCTGCGCATGCTACTTACTCTCTCAGTGGCTTGGTTTTCATATTTATCACACACAAAAGGGAGCAATATCTATCTCACATAGTTATTTTGAATATTAACTTGGCCAATACATGAAAATCCTTGGAATAGTGCATGTCACATAAATAGTTAATAATTTTTAGCTATTATATATATATATATATATATAGTATATATTGAGCACTTTCAAATGATTATTAGCGTGCTAAGTAATTTGCAGATATCTTACTTAAGAGTCCCATCACATCAGTATGATCACCCCTGCTTTGCCTCTGAGGAAGTTCAGGTCCAGAGAGATTAGGCTTCACAATCTGTAAGGGGAGACCAGAAGACAAACCCAGGTCTTTCCGGTTCAGACTCATACAGTTAACCATGACTTTGTCAACTTGTTTCCATTGGCACTTCCCGTGAAGTATCTTCCAGAATTCACCTGCACGAAATGTTTCAGGGATTTAATTTCTCAGCGAATACATTTCTTAGAAATCCAGAAACAATTGATTCTGGGACCATATATCCACTATTCTCGAGAGTAAACTGAAAATGTCCCCATTGTACCAACACCTCCAAAAATTATAGGAACAAACCTAAAAGATACTCAGTGTCAAATATGTCAACCTATCCTAAGCACTCACAACAGCTGATTTTTATTAATAACTCATAATATGCCTGAACTATACTAAATAATTTGAATTCATTATTTCATTTGTCTCTGGAGCGACTCTGTTTAGAAAGGTATTTCTGCTCTTAATTACAGCTGAGGAAATTGAGGTCTCATTCAAGTTAAATTACTTGTCCAACATGACACAACTAGTATGACATAGGTCTAGGAATTGCTGCCAGGTTTTCATGTCTCCTAGGCACATATTTCTTTTTTTTTTTTAATTTTTTTTTAATGTTTATTTATTTTTGAGACAGAGAGAGACAGAGCATGAACGGGGGAGGGGCAGAGAGAGAGGGAGACACAGAATCGGAAGCAGGCTCCAGGCTCTGAGCTGTCAGCCCAGAGCCCGACGCGGGGCTTGAACTCACGGACTGTGAGATCGTGACCTGAGCTGAAGTCGGATGCTCAACCGACTGAGCCACCCAGGCGCTCCACCTAGGCACATATTTCTAATGGCTCCGCATGGAGTCACCAACTGCTCTAGTTTGCCTGGGACTGAAGGAAATATCACAGGGTGTTGGACGTTTATTGCTAAAAGTGACATGGCCACGCGGACCGCATGGTGGATTACCCTGCAATATGACTGTTGTTTCCCATGAAGCCTGCTCCAAAATCACCTGTAGAAAGATCCTGAAGTTGTAAGGTTAAGATTATAGGACATGGTTGTTGTCCTGCATAGTTTCATGGTATGATGATATAAAAGAAGTACTTAAGACCTTCATGATCTTCTGGACCTTTAATACCTTCATTGACTACACTGTTCTTGATGCTGCTAAAAGAAACTAGAATGGTTTGAAAGATACAAAAAGCCCTGTAAATGCTGGCAAGCCTAGAAGAAAAAAAAGCTACAGGATGCATTACATTCCATTAGCTCTGCATTTTTTATGGCATAAAGACTTCCCTTCCCATCTTACAGACATGTTTACTTCAGTATCAGTGAAAGAACCCAGTTACATTAAGGGGAATTTTCCCATTCTCGGGCAGAAGAATCAAGTGAGGAGTCAGCTGTGTCTCAGCAGCAGGTCAATAAGACAAGACAGAGTAATCTATGGGGGTAAGTAAATAGACCATAACAGCTAAGAGAGAGGCTTTCATTTGCTATTGTGAAAAATGGAAAAGAAAACTTACCTGATCAGTGAATTATTGAGGCCATTAGGGGATCAGCAATTGTCATTTCTGCTGAAGGGAAGCTATTTAAGCAGGCAGACAGGTGGGAGCCTTTATAGGGTCTTAGTGCAAAAGGTGTGAGGAAGGAAAACAAAGGGAGGCTCACATTGCTCGGAAATAGTGTTCTAAATAGAGTTCTTTTCTCAAAGCTGAGGGTACAGGAACTGTGAGTTTGTGTAGCTGGTTTGCAGTCAGAACCTGATTAGTTAATGCATCCAAAGAAATTCCAAGTGGATGACAAAATTTTTAATCTCCCCAAATGGCTTTACCTAGTTCCTTCCTACAATTTAAAAAAAGTTCACTATTTACCAAAAAGCGTATTAAAGGTTTTTTCAGTTTTTGTTATACTTTTGTGTTCCATTCATGTTGGTTATTGGGTAGAGAGGTTTTTCTGGTTGTTATTTTTGTTTGTTCTTGATGACAAAAAAAATCCTCCCAAATTTCTGAAGGATTTTGGGAAAACTAACACAATTTAGTAATCATAATCAAAATATTTTGTCGGGTGCTCACTATATGGACAAAACAGTCAAATTTCAATCAGAGAAGCAGAACAGCTTTGTTATAGGTAGATGAATTTACCCCTTTGTGGGAACTAGTTAAGCAATGTCTGTAAAGCTATTGGTTTCATATCTGATGTGGGGATTTGAAATCTATAGGACATGTAATTGGGAAGGGAAAATGTATGTAAAACAGAGGAGACAAAGTACCAAGTTGGAACCCATGAACGCAAGCTGAAACTTACAAATGTGAATTGAAACCCATGTTGGTTTTCACTGCCTCCAGCTTTAACATCCATCATGTCCTTTAGAAGCTGGCATCCTTCATCTTTGAATGGTCAACCCACCTAGTTTTTCTAAGACTAAGAGGTTAGTAATAGAATAAATGGGTCTCCAAAACAGAGGAAGGAAGTTGGAGTGATCAGCACTTATCAGCGCTTTTTGTGAACCACTTGGGTAATTTGCGCTTCTCATTGCCACAGTTCTCATCTCTCTGGGTCTGTAGGATTTTTTCCAGGCAGAAGATGCTTCTAAATTGGGACACAATGAGATTCCCATTAAACTTTAAGTTACATCCATTGCTTGCTTCCTTAGATTTTTTGAACCAGAGATAAACAGACAAAGGATTATCCTGCCAGGGGTAATTGACTCTGATCACGAGGAATGGTAGGGATGCTATAACATAATTTTAACAGGGAGGATTATGCTTGACACTCAGGTGATCTGTTGGAGCTTTTCTGGTACTTCCTTGTCCAATGTCAAGAATCAATGGACAAGTGAAGCAGACATAGTATGAGAAGGGCAAAGTAATCGGGGACAAGTGTCTACAACACTTTGCTTGAATCATCATGGTACCTAGACCAGTGGCAGTGCTAGCTGACAGTGAGTGTAATCTAGAATGGATAGTAAAGGAAAGAGATAATGATTAGTAAGTACAGCCTTGAGACTGGCTACAACAATGATTCTTCTTATGAATGATACACTGGTAAGATTACCCATGAAGAGAGATCAACCAGAATCCTGAAGCAACTGTGTTTCAGATGAGATAAATTTAACACATGGAGCAAGTGGGTGCAAGCAGCTCAAGTGAGTGTTTTGGGGTGTTCTCCAGATGCCCTCTTCAGAAGCAAACACATATTCCCCAACCATTATTCCCCAACCATTAACTCCCAGGAGTTTGATGATGATGTCTCAGAGTTCCACTATAGGAATTGCATTTCATCCTCTGTAGGAATTACTTTTGGCCAGAGGAAACTGCCTTGTCCACTCCTCTTCCCTGAGGGTAATGCACATCTAATGCTTGGTCAAATGGAGGTACAAGGACCCAGACTCCTTTTTCAATTGAGGTAACTCTGAAGACCCATCCCAGATCTGGAGCTCCTGCAAGTGTTGGCCAAGTCCCTATCCCAGCTACTTTACAGTTTAACCCCTTAACCTCTCCCTCACTCAATCCTGCTTCTGTTATCCTTCACAAATGTTTCTGAGAGCATCTCAGCAAACCTCATGCATGCAAATCTCAGAGACACAGAATTTGTTTTCTGAGGCATCCAACTTTGGACAGTAAGATAGAAAACATATATCTAACATAGCTAATATAAAAAAGACCACGGGGTGATAGTTGACTCTATGAGGAAGCCCTAATCTCTAGAGGAACTATCAAATAAATTTGTAGCACTCCAATAAGCACAGTCAGTGACCCTACCCACAGCCCTCTGCCCTGGACAGGTCACATCTGGTGCCTTGGGTCACACTGTATGGTGATGGTAACAAAGCCAAATGGGAGAACTGGAAGCCATGCCACATGGCAAATCATTGAGGAAACAGAGACATATCACCCCAGAGAAGGGATGGTAAGGAGATGTAGGTCGTCTAGCATGATCTTCAAATGTTTGAAAGATAGGAATGGGTGAGCGTTTTTCACTTTGTTGCTTCAGAGTAATGTTAGGGTGGTCTGTGGGAAGAGAGCAGGACTCATTTCAAAGTCATTTTATAATGATTAGAACTGAACAACCGTGGGTGCCTGGGTGGCTCAGTTGGTTAAGTGTCCAACTTCAGCTCAGGTCATGATCTCCTGGTTTGTGAGTTTGGGCCCCGCATTGGGCTCCCTGCTGTCAGCACAGAGCCTGAATTGGATCTTCTGTTCCCCTCTCTGCCCCTCCCCTGCTCATGCTCTCTCTCTCTCAAAAATAAACAAATTAAAAAAAAAAAGAACTGAACAACCATGGAAGCAATGGAATGTTCTGCATGTGGAGGCAACTATCTGAGAGTTTAAATGTTGTGCTTCTGCCACAGCATAAGTTATGTGAATTAGAGCAAGAGTCTGGCTCTTAGGCTCTGGATTTTCATCTGTAAAATGTCCACACTGGGGGCCGTGGTGAGAAGTAAACAAAGTCATACATGGAATGTATCTTAGCTCGGTGCCTGTAACCTAATAAGAATGCAGCAAATGTTCCTGTTTTTATTATGAATTTACTGAGGAAGAGTAACCAGTTGTTTGAGTTGTTGTAGAGGATATCCCTATATAGTAAAACGTTGGACTGTGAGTAACTTAATTCTGTGAGTGTTCCACAAGACGAACAAACATTTCTAATAAATTTTGACTTGATAAATGAATGATGTCTTGCAACACGAGTAGTACATGACACTGAATGTCACATGATCACAACTGAGCCAGTGGTTCTTCTCTCTCTCTCTCTGAAGGATTGTGGGTAATTGTCTCCCAGGCTTGGATGGTTGGTCTCAGGTCAGGGTGTTTGGCAGAAATCAGTGATTTTTTTAGAATGTTGGAAAGGGCCCACAACTGGCAGTAGTGTATTTTTTGTCACTTCCAAGCACCTAGGGACAGTCCTTTGCTTTTCCATACAAGAGTAAGACTAGGGATGTTGTGCTTCATTCTAGATCAGGCTACCTGCAGATATAGACCCTTTCCTCTGCTGTCTTATTGCCAGGTACATTAAACCCAGTATATGACAAGAGTTTATTAATGCTGTACTGCAGTCAACATCCGTGCAAGTGTATACAACGGCCCCCCAGGCAGAAAAGGTTGAAAAGAAAGGTGGTTAGAAGAAGGAGATGATTACGGTGGAAGATAAGAAGGAAATTACTGAGAAGTTTGAAGAGCTTTATGAGTGGCTGAAGTTGCAAGGTTTTATGAAAAGTCTACTTCTGCATCTCATCTGCAGAGGAGGAAGAGAAAAAGGTGAAGGAATCCCTCACTTCAAATGAAATTAGGGAGATGCGTAAAATGTGGGAAAGAGTGTAAAATTTTGTCGAAAAGCACCATCCAAATAAGGCTATAGCAGTGAGAGTGGTGAATCTGTTTAAAGACAGTGCAGTGTCACGTTTCCCTGAAATCCTCAAAAGGAGGCAAAAATGAGTGTCATTGGATAGGTTCCTTGTTAAAGTTGCACGAAAAGAAAAAGATTCCATTCAGCCGATAGACAGCCGTGATTCTGTTAGTGAAAGTCGTCCTACATAAAACCGTCCTCTCTCATCTCCCTCACACCAGCCACATGAGGTTTTCAAAGGTAAGTGCAGGTTAATTTGTTTATTTTTCTTTATAGCTTGTATTTTCTTTACTACTGTGTATTGTATTACAGTACTGTAATCATTTTTATATGAATATTTTGGGGTTGTGGAACGAATCATCTGAGTTTCCATTATTTCTTATGGGGAAATTCGCTTTGATATACAAGTGCTTTGGAATACAAGCATCTTTCCGGAACGAATTGTGCTTGCAAACCAAGGTTTTACTGTATTTGATGAGAGGTTAAAATTCATCATTTTTGCTTTCAAGTGTCAATAACATTAAAAAATAGGGTAACCAATATAAGGTGAGCAATGGTTTATTTTTCCTAATAAATATATTATTATATTAATTAATTAATTAATTAAAAATATTTATTTAATTTTATTTTTTTTGAGAGAGAGAGTGTGTGTGAGTGGAGAGGGGGAAGAGAGAGAGAGAATCCCAAGGAGGCTCCATGCTGTCGGTGCAGAGCCCCATGCAGGCTGAAGTTCATGAACTGTGAGATCATGACCTGAGCCAAAATCAAGAGTTGGATGCTTGGGGCCCCTGGGTGTCTCAGTGGGTTGAATGTGACTTTGACTCAGGTCATGATCTTGTGGTTTGTGAACTCAAGCCCCACATCGGGCTGGCTGCTCTCAGTGCAGAGATGCTTCAGATCCTCTGTCCCCATCTCTCTCTGTCACTCCACCACTTGTGCTCTCTCAAAAATAAGTAAAACAGGGGCCCCTGGGTGGCTCAGTCGGTTAAGCATCTGACTTCGGCTCAGATCATGATCTCGCCGTCCGGGAGTTCGAGCCCTGTGTCGGGCTCTGTGCTGACAGCTCAGAGCCTGGAGCCTGTTTCAGATTCTGTGTCTCCCTCTCTCTGACCCTCCCCCGTTCATGCTCTGTCTCTCTCTGTCTCAAAAATAAATAAACGTTAAAAAAAATAAAAAAAAATAAGTAAAACATTAAAAAAAGAGTTGGACGCTTAACTGACTGAGCCACCCAGGTACCCCCCAAATAAATATATTAAAATAAAATCGGGAGTGCCTGGGTGGATCGGTTAGTTAAGCATCCAGCTTTGTCTCAGGTCATGAGCTCATGGTTCATGAGTTTGAGCCCCACACTGGGCTCTCTGCTATAAGTGCAGAGCCTGCTTCAGATCCTCCGTCCCCCTCTCTCTGCCTCTCCCCTGCTTGTGCTTGTGCGCATGCACTCTCTCTCTCTCAAAAATAAACATTTAAAAACAAAATAAAATCATCTACTCGTACTATAATTTTATAAAAGAAATCTGCTAGCGGCATAATGTAGGAAGGGTATAATTTCCTATTTAAGGAGAGACTTTTATAAGAAATATTACTCGTTATACATGCATACATGTGCATATATGAATGCATGTGTATATATTTGTCTCTATATTTATTCATTTAAATTTGTCCTGATTTCTTTAATTTTTTTATAACTTCTTTCTTTTTTTAAGTCTTTATTAAAATTCCAGTTAGTTAACATATAGTGTAATATCAGTTTCAGGTGTACAATATGGTGATTCCATACTTCTGTACAACATCCAGTGCTCGTCGCAAGTGCACTCCTTAATCTCCATCACCTATTTAACCCATTCCCCCTACTGGTAACCACCAGTTTGTTCTGTAGTTAAGAGTCTGTTTCTTGGTTTTTCTCTCTCTTTTTGTTCCCTATGACCATTTGTTTTGTTTCTTAAATTCCACATGAGTGAAATCATATGGTTACTTGTCTTTCTCTGACTGCCTTATTTCGCTTCTCATAATACACTCTAGCTTCATCCACATTGTTGCAAATGGCAAGATTTCATTCTTTTTTGTGAGTAATAGTCCACATCTTCTTTATCCGTTCATAGATTTATCCTGATTTCTTTCATTTTCCAGCAGGCCTGTAAAATTGTCATGAACTGGCCAGTATATGTGAACCACAGAGTAGGGTAATCTTCTTCATCACTTTGAAGTGTAAGAATCTAAGAATTATACAATAGAACGATTCGGTAATCAGCAGTATTTTAAGCATCCAGCTTCTGAAGCTTAGGCCACTTCGACTTGTTATCTCTGTGTTTCTTCTCAGTTCTGAGATATAACATAGCTTCATATTAAGAGGTTAGCTACTCCCTGACCCTCTCCTCCAAAGAATGAGAAGAGGAGGCTTGTAATAAACAAGGGGTAAAAAGGCACAAAAAGGCTGCTATCAGCACTGTGCTGCTCCACTCTCAAATTTGGCAGAACTCTGCCAACCACCACCGCCTGGTAAGTTACACTGCTTGCCTGGTCTGCAGATGATCTGAACTTAGGTGAGTTACATACATCGTTTGCAATCGTTTCTATAAGCATCATTGCTTTCTCTCTGTGAAAAGAAACAATGACAACAACATGTTAGGGATTCATGTGTCATAAAACAGAGTATACTAGAAGTTATAACTGAAAGCTGGGTTGAAGCAAGGCAAGCAAGGCATTTGCCTCCAGTGCACAGTTTAATTGGGTGCCCAAAAGTGAGTAACCCAGGCAAATAGTTTTTTGTTTTACGTTTATTTATTTTTGAGACAGAGAGAGAGCATGAACGGGGGAGGGTCAGAGAGTGAGAGGGAGACACAGAATCTGAAACAGGCTCCAGGCTCTGAGCCATCAGCACAGAGCCGACGCGGGACTCGAACGCACGGACCGCAAGATCATGACCTGAGCTGAAGTGGGCCGCTTAACCGACTGAGCCACCTAGGCGCCCCAACCCAGGCAAATATTTCAATGAAATGTTTTTTGAAACACAAAAATCAGTGGTGAGCGACATATTGAAATTGCAAATAAACGCAAAATCCGGACTAATTTGTGAAATGCACTCTGTGACCTGAGAGCCATTACATACCGCCTATATGTCCATACCTTCCTATTGCCTCACTGAGGATGGGGTAACATTATTGAGACCATTTCAGCCTAAGTTCCTGTTTTAGCACAACATTGGGCTCTGTGAACTCTTCCTACTTTTGAACGGTATGACTTTAGCGAGCGTATCTCAGTCCTTTTTCAGATTCTAAATTTTTCATTATTTTTTAAAATACTTATTTATTTCCAAGAAAATAAATAATTTTGTTTTTATCTTCCATTCTGTTCCTTCCTTCTCCATCTAGTGAATCATTATACTGTATATTCTCCCAGCTTTATTGAGACGTCATTGACCTATAACAAGTATAAGCTTAAGTATACGAGGTATTGTTTTAATACACTTCAAAACAGGTAAGGTTAGCTATCACCTCCATCACATCACACAATGAGCTTTTTTAATGGTGAGAGCACCAAAGATCTATTCTCCTTGGAGTTTTCAAGTATATAACTCAGTACTGTTGACTATAATCACAATGCTGTGCATTAGATCCACAGAATTTATTTACCTTCCAACTGTGACTTTGTACCCTTTGATCAATCTGTCTCCAATTCTGGTCAGCACCAGTCTATTCTCTATTTCTACAGGTTTGGTGTTTTTAGATTGCATGAGTGATATCACACAGCATTTGTCTTTCTCTGACTTGTCTCAAGTAGCGTGATGCCCTCAAAGTTCATCCATATTGTCACAAATGGAGGATTTCCTTTTTTCTCACGGTTGAATAATATTCTATACTGTGTGTACGTTGTGTAATTTGTGTGTGTATACACAACCTCAATCTACAGACATCAAAAATGTTTTAAAAATAAAATTGTGTAGTCCTGTTGTTATTTTCATATGTAGCCATTTCTCCTTGGAGAAAAGGCATTATTTGATTATTATTATTATTATTATTCAGAACATTACAGGCAATGATACATATTTTTATTAGAAGTATCTCATCCAGAGAGCTCAAAAACAGTAGGAAAAGCATAATATATACCTTCTGGAGTTAAGTTTTAAGTTTTATTTTATAGCATCTACCTTATAAATAAATTAAAACTGATTCTTACAGAAATCAAATAAATTTAAATGATGCAAGTAGTTCACTGAGTAAAATTCTGCTTTAGGTTAAACTTCCAGGCTTTGTAAAATCCTGAAAATGTGATTTCAATGTCCATTACCTCAAAATAAAGAAAACCAATTAAAAATAAGGTTGCAGAGAAAATAAAGTTTGTGTGTTTTAATTTTCCCTGATACTAATAACATTGTAGATTATTAAGACTAAAGACTTTCAGAAATCCAATTTATTTTCATTCTTTGGAGTCATCATTTCCTTTTTGTATTCTTCTCAGGTTGCGTACTGGATGAAGGCAGATTTTTCTTTTCTTGTATGCATTTATTTTCTGGTCTTCATGCAGTGTAATCCTTTTATACGCAAAGCTGGAAAAAAATTTTGAATATAGAACATCTCCATAGTAATGCTGAAAAATATTGTAGGAACTTTTTTCAAACTGTTTTGAAAATATTTAATTGAGTTTTTCTATTAATTTGACTAAAAAAGTCAAATAAGAAACAGGAATATTTATAATAATGAACCACCTGGAGTTTGAAATCTAATAAACTGTTTGTACCTAAGGTAAAATATTATACACCTCGTTTTTTTTGTGATTGTCAAAAATAATGGCAACTTTAAAACATTTCGTTAAATACTTTTAAAGAGAAAACATGCATGTATTTTATTTAAAGCCCATAGAAAGGAAACTCATCTGTATAATTGTTTTATTAATAAAAACATTCATGTCATATAGAATAAGGATTTTGTTAGCATTAAAAGTAATTAAACAAACTGGGGAATACAGAAAGTATAGAGAATAAATAATACATAACAAGTTTATAGAAGATAGATAGTCCTCTCTATAAAAACTGCTAACATTTTGGTGTATTTTCTTTAGGATATATTCCTTTTTTTCTTGATATTCTGAATGTAGTTATTTATCCTGCTGTTTTTCACTTTGTATTATATACCACTGACATCTTTAAATATCATTAAGAATTCTTCTAAAATGTTTTTATTAGCCACATATTATTGTGTAGCATGAACATAACCATTTACCCCTGATTTTTATGCTGTATGACACTTCTATTGTCTTGTTTTCAATTTTTGTTGTGAAGATAATACTGAAATGAATATCAACAGACTCACAGCTTTTATACATTCATTACTAGTTTATTCAGATACCTTCCTAGAAGTAGAAATGCTCAGAAAAAAGGTAAAAATATTTTCCAGATTTGATACATATTGTTAAACCGTTTTCCAGGAAAGATGGACCAATTTCCATTTCAAGCAACAGTGGAAAAGAACGCTCAATTTAACACACTCTTGAGACCATTAAGCTTGGCCCTTTGCTTACTCACTGCAAATTCTGTAAGTAAAAAATGGTGACTTCTTGTTTTAAATTACGTTAATTTGATTACTATTTAGCTTAAATTTAAAACAAATGTAGAAGCCATTTCATATTTCTTCTTCTGTGAATTTTCTATTTATGTTCCTTCCCATTTTTTTTTCGTATTGTGTTGTTTCTCTTTACACATCAAGAATGTTAACTATTTATCTGTTGCATTAGTTGCAAATATTTTCTCGCTCTTTTTGTAAGCTTTTAAATGTGTTTTGTTTATTGAGCTTTTTATATATTCATGTGCTTTTATCTATCGGTATTATTCTTGGGATGCTTATTTATTTTTAGTATTTAGGAAATGTTTCCTAATTCAGCAATCAGATAAATACTCTCCTAGCCTATTCTTGTCTAAGTTTTTTCCATTTCTTTCTTTTCCTTTACCTTTTTGCTGTATTTCTTTCTAAACTTACTTTAAACTTCTAGAATTTATTTTAGTGTGCGGAGTGAGCAAGGAACTTTTAGTTAAAGGAAACTACATTTTTTAAAAAAATTATTAGGAGAGAGTAAAGCATTCCTATCGTCTTGTTAAAAAGCTTAAATGGTAGCAAAAACTTTAATTAAGAAGTAAAATCCAATCTTCCTTCTCATTCCTGCCTCCAGTTTCCATGCTAAAAGGTCACATTATTAATAGGTATTTATTCACTTATTCTTTTAAGTATTCATCCATTTGGCAAAGATTTGTGAGCACCTACTATGTATCACGCACTCCTACGAGAAGTGAAGGTGTCACGGCGAATGAGTGGAGTGGGGAGAGGAACGGTGTCCCATGATTCAAGGTAATTTCAGAGAGTAATTGGTGTTATGAACAGAGGGAAAACACCCTTAATGGAATAAAAAGCAACTAGGAGGAGGTAGTGAGAAAAGAGATTTTATGTTTCATCTTTGACTTTTTAGTTCTCATTTTAGATGGGTGGTTAAAAAGTTCTTTCTGAAGAGATGACATTTAAATTAAGACCTAAATGAACAAGCATCAGCTTTGGAAAGTTTGGGTAAGCAAGTTTCAGGCAGAGAAAAGGATGAGTGCAAAGGCCCAGGGGTGGAACCAGATTGGCCTATTTGCAGAACAGAAAAAGAACACCCTGTGACAGCAGTGAGGTTAAAAAGAAGAAGAAGAAGAAAAGAAAAATAAGTGAATAAAATCAGATGTAACTACCCCAACCGAAGGTGGCCCCTAACCTACTTCTACATCCTTTCCTAGCTTTCTTGTCAGTCGTGTGTTTATTTTGGTGTAAGAAGAACAATGTTTCCACTTCTGCAGTGAACACATGGGGAGTACAGACAGGAAGTGCTTACTAAGCTGGGATTTGAGGACAAACAGACTTGTGTCCAAACTTCTATTCTGTCATTTAGCAAATAGGTGATCTTGGGCAATTTATGCAACCCCTTTAGATGAAGTATTCTCTACTGTGAAATGAGGGAAAAAAACTCCTACCTCACAGAATTGTGAGGGTTAAACACAAATTGGGCATATGAAAAAGCTTGGCTTGGCAACAGTAAGCCAAAAACATTAAAAAAAAAAAGCTTTATGAATATCTTACATTAGTTCTTTCAGATATACTTTAGAATAACTAAGGAATTTTATTTACTTTTTAAAGTTTATTTATTGATTTTGAGAGGATGGAGAAAGGGCAGAAAGAGAGAATGAGAGAGAATCCCAAGCAGGCTGTGTGCTGTCAGTGCAAAGCCTGATTTGGGGCTCGAATTCCCAAACTGTGAGGTCGTGAGCTGAACCAAAACCAAGATTTGGATGCTTAACCGACTGAGCCACTCAGGGACCCCTAGAATAACTAAGGAATTTTTAAAAATGATATTTAAAAGTGATTAGATTTCTTTACACCTATAGATTAATTAAGGGAGTGTTGACATCTTGCTCCCATCCAGCAATATTCAATTATTTAGATATTCTCCTGTGTCCTTCCAAAAACAATCATAGGTAGTTTTTCCAACATAAATCCTGCATATTTTTGTGAAGACTGAGTTTTACATGTGCATTCATAAGTGAGCTTAATCAATAAACAGACAACTTGGTTAGATTTCATATCAATGTTATACAATGAACCTAATAACACATTGGGCCAGTTATTTTTTTTAAAATGGAATTACCTGTTTCTTGAGAGTTTAATGTAACTTATATGTAACACAAATATGGCTCATGATTTTCTTATGTAGGGGTTGTTTTTGTGTTTTGTTTTGGCTTTTTAGATTTATTGTAATAGTCTTTTAATTTTCGACTGCTAAAGAAATTTAGGTATCTTAAGTTTTTTATGGAATATGGCCCATATTTAATCATCAAATTTAGTAGAAGAATTATAGTGTTCTCCTATGATTGCTTTTTCTCTTTTTCTTAACCTAATTTTGCTTATTTGTGTTTTTCCTTTTTTTTTTTTGGATTCAATTCAGATTGGTTTTCTAGGGTTGCCATAGCAAAGTAGCACAAACTAGATGGCCTAAATAACAGAAATTTATTGTCTCGAAATTCTGGAGGCTGAAAGTCTGAAGTCAAGGTTTTGACAGGATTGGTTTCCAAGGATTGTGAGGGCAGGATGTGTTATAGGCCTCTTCTTGGCTTATAAATGTTCATCTTTTGTTCATTGTACGTATGTCTCTAAGTGATACCTTTTTATAAGGACACCACCTATGTTGGATTAGAAGCCTATTCTATTCCAGCATGACTTCATCTTAGCTTAATTAAGGGTCATCTGCAATGACCATGTTTCTAAATAAGGCCACATTCTGAGGCGGGGGGCAGACACAATTTGACCCATAAGACAATCCATGTCATTTAAAAATAAAATTTCAGGGGAACCTGGGTGGCTTAGTTGGTTGCATCCAACTTCAGCCCCGGGCATGATCTCACAGCTCGTGAGTTCGAGCCCCACGTTGGACTCTGTGCTGACAGCTCAGAGCCTGGAGCCTGCTTCAGATTCTGTGTCTCCCCCTCTCTCTGCGCCTCCCCTGCTCACACTCTGTCTCTCTGTGTGTGTCTCTTTCTCAAAAATAAATGAACATTAAAAAAAATGGGTATACTCACACACGGATTTTACAGTACACTACTTAAAAAATGTATTTTCTCTTCCTCATGATTTTCTTGATAATTTTTTCTTTTCTCTGCTTAATTTTATTATAAGAATATAGACTATAATACACATAACATACAAAATATGTGTTAATTGACTTTATTTATCAGTAAGCTTCCAATCAACAGTAGGCTATTAGGAGTTAAGTTTTGGGGAAGTCAAAAGTCAAGTGCAGATTTCTGACTGCACAGGAGGCTAGGGCCCCAACCCCCACATTGTTCAAGCGTCAACTGTATTAGTTTTAAACTCAAAAGAGTCTATTCTCTCAGAGATTAATCCACATTAGCCCAATCGGGAAATTTTTATTTAAAAAAATTGTTCAGTACTAATGAGAAAATACCTGCTGTGGGAAGAATCCTAATTGCTGACCAGTCCATTCTCCTCAGAGATAGACCTAGAAGGGGGATTAAGTCACTTCCGGAAGCTTGCTCTATCAGCAAATGGAGCAGATTAGATGAATGAAGCATCTTGTGGTGCAGGATCAATGCAGAGACACAAAGATACTGCACAGGAGGTCACTTCTAGTGGGAATAGGACGCTTCAGTGACCTCTGATTGAGGTTCCCTTTCCTCTTAGAGGACACTTTCAGATGCTTTAACTTTGTGTCTCAGCCCTCAGAACAGAGGTATGCCCTGTTCCTGACTTGTGATTTCTTTAGCTTCAGTAACGCCTTTATTTGGGTTATAATCAATTGTTGCCAACCTAAAATGACTCTTCGTGTTTCGGGTGAGTTTTTCTATGTCTGAGAATCCTCTTAAAATGAGGATAATAACTTCGGTGCATTTATTCAACAGGTAGTTACTGAGTGCAAATACAAGCTTGCCTCTGTGATCTGTATTAGAACTGGAGTTGGAAACCTGTCAGGGTGCTCACACTCCTGGGGCTTAGCCCCTGGAAGAGGAGTCAATAATATATGATCATAAACAAATACATACATCAACATTTAATTTTAATAAAAAATTACCATTGCAATCAGTGCTAGAATCAGGAAATGTAGTTGACAACTTGCCCACTCAGAAGGCTCAGTCTTGGGATACTTTCTAATAAATTATATATATATATTATTATATTATAATTATATTATATTATATATCATATTTAATATATCATATTATGTTATATTATATATATTATATACATTATTATATATATAATATGATATATAAGATGACTCTTTGAGGATGAAAAGAATGTCACTAATATCGGATAAAGTTGTCGAAAATTCCAGAGAAAGAGAATTGCAATGGTGAAGACCTTACGTCTGGATCTCCGTGCTAAAGCATGGAGAAAATGAAAAAAAGTAAAACAAAAAGCAAAACAAAAGCAGATGGACTGTAACACAGAAAGGAAAAAAAAAGTTGTGGAAAAGGAAACAGTTTATGCAGTGTCTTACAGGACACGTTAGGGACTTTGGTTCTTTTTCCTTTTTTCTTTCTTTCTTTTTTTAATTTAAGTTTTAGCTACTTAACATACAGTGCGATATTGATTTCAAAAGTAGAAGTCAGTGATTCATCACTTACGTTCAACATCCAGTGCTCATCACAACAAGGCTCTCTCTATATATTGGCTATTGTTGATAATGCTGCTATCAACATTGGGGTGCATGTACCCCTTCGGACTCTGTATTTTTGTATCCTTTGGGTAAATACCTAACAGTGCAATTACTGCACTGTTGTAGAGTGGTTCTTTTTTAGGTTCTGAAAGGATCTTTTCTTAAGGCAGAGTAGCTATGGAAGCATTTAAGTAGAGAGACATTTAAGGATTAATTTGGCTGCCTTGCTAAGAGTGATTGGAAAGGATTTTATAAAAACAACGTGGGAAGCTAGTACCGCAGTGGAGGCCAAAAGATGGAGGCTGATCTGAAATAGTGGCAATGATAGCATTGAAAAGGGAGGGGCGCCTGGGTGGCTCAGTCGGTTAGGCGGCCGACTTCGGCTCAGGTCATGATCTCGCGGTCCATGAGTTCCAGCCCCGCGTCGGGCTCTGTGCTGACAGCTCAGAGCCTGGAGCCTGTTTCCGATTCTGTGTCTCCCTCTCTCTCTGACCCTCCCCTGTTCATGCTCTGTCTCTCCCTGTCTCAAAAATAAATAAAATGTTAAAAAAAAAAAAAAAAAGAAAAGGGATTGTACTGGAAATATATTTAGTAGGTAAAATTGACAGGACCTGGGACTTGATTAAATCTTCTGTGTAAATAAGAGAGAGCTGTCAAAATAACTCACATGTGTTTGGCATGGGAACCTAATGGATGGCATCACTATTTTTTGACACGTGGTGAAGGCTCACCACATTTTGGTGATACTTAGCTGCTTGGGTAAGAGAGTTAAAAGAAAAATGTGAATATATGAAAAAACCTCCCCCCACCCTTAATATATCACACTACACATACATGTGTATACAAAAGTCATTTGAAAAAATAAAACCTGAAACACACATACAAACAAACAAAAGCTAGACATAAACCAAATGAGCCGACCTAGAAATTTCCTATTGTCCTAAAAACATTTCTTAAGTCATAATCTTGGGAGGTATTTACTTTATTATCTCTTTGTCCACCGACTTCAGGGTGAACTTGAACAAGAGGAAGTGGGTTTTACCGCTCTGAGCTTCAGTTTCCTCAGCCAGAGAAAAAAAATTCAGGAGCTTGTCGTTGTTATTACATAACATATGATCCCCTGCAGATACCAGTGGAGAGTCAGACTCATATATTATAGAAATCTCTGCAGTGGTGATGACTATGGTCATACAATAGTCACTATATCTGCTGCATTAAATGTGTTGACACATTTTTAATACATTCTATCACCTAGAGGGAGATAAAAGTGAGATGGTAGAAAGCAGGCCTAATCTTATATTATAATCACTCCATTTCGTTAGTATTACACACATTTTCTATGCCAAGTGTAATGCTATTTAAGTTTTTTTCGTATGACTCTCCGTATTTGTACTGTAGTTTTTCATCTGCTTTTCTCAATTGTGTGCCCGTTAGTTACTGATACTAGTTTGAAACAATTATTTCTTAAGTGAATAAACAATTATATACTGAAGATCCATTAGCTACAGTGTTTCTTCTTCAACTTCTTTAGTGGTTTCTACTCCATTTAGAATACAATACTGACTCATTGGTATGACTTATCGGGAAATACTGTATGTATTGGCCTTGAATGACATCTCTGTTCCCTCGTACCCTTCTTTCCTCTGCTCACCCTTTGTGGAACTTCACCTCTGCTTCCATATTCTTGGCTCTTTTTCCAGTTATTAAAAACACTGCAAACTCTCTCCTGTCTCAGGACAGGGACAAGCTGTTTTTCTGCTTTGAGAAAGATTTATTCCCAGTCCTCCCTTAGCTGCCTCATCCTTTGTATGTCAGCGTGAGTACCACCTGCTCCTGAAATGGCCTCCACTTTGACATCTAAATCTGGTTCTCTCTTGTTAATTTATTTTCCGTAACTTTATTTGTTTCTTTCTTTGCACTCAGCTTTTCTAATCACTTGTTTGTTTGTTTGTTTGTTTTTCTCTCCCCCTCCCCCCAGGGATTATAGATGTCAGATTCATTGTTACATTTCTAGTGCTTACCATAGTGACCGGCACAGTAGCTGGTGTATTTTAGACATTCAAAAGTATTTGTTTAATAAATGAACAAATAAACAATATTACCACATCTGGTACATCTGGTGTATATACTGAAAAATCTGAGTTTTGAACTTTGCTTGCCTACAACGAGTACAGTATTTGAATTCCGTCAGCTTATGCTCAAATGATCTCACAATGAGATCATTCAAAAACTCCTTTAAAAACTGAGAGACAGACAGTCTAATGAATGGGATGCCCCTGAAGCCAAGTTAAGAAGTATGAATCTCTTCTCCACAAGTAACTCATCTTATCAACTTTTAAACATCTTTCCCTTCTGGGGCACCTGGGTGGCTTAGTCGGTTGAGCATCCAACTTCGGCTCAGGTCATGATCTCGTGGTCTGTGACTTCGAGCCCCGTGTCGGGCTCTGTGCTGACAGCTCAGAACCTGGAGCCGGCTTTGGATCCTGTGTCTCTCTCTCTCTCTCTATCAAAAAGAAATAAACATTAAAAATTTAAACATCTTTCCCTTCTTTGCATGCTGAAAAAAATGTCACCATGCTTTGCACACATACGCTCAAAGCATGTTTATATTATAAATTTTCAAATTGTGCATTCAATTTAAAAGTCAGTAATATCCAAAAAGGAGTCATTTTGTTGGTTTTGTTTGTCATTGATTTAGTTTGAAGAAAGGATTTTTAAAGTTTGAGGTATTTCATATATTAAGTTCAAAATATAGGTAATTTTAATTCTAGAGCCTGTCATATCTCACCAAATAGTGTTCAATTATCCTGCTATCATTACTTGAGTCTACTTAGATTCAAAGAAATAAATAGAGTGAAGCAGGTACCTAGACTGAAGATTAGAAGTCATTTTAAGTGATGTGCCTACGTTTTAAAGATACAATAAACCTTATGCAATAATGTATCGTAGACTAGAAGGATTATAGGTTGCAGTATTTCTCATTTTGGGGAGTTCAGAAGTCTTTCCAATAAATTCCTTGCCAGACTTTGGTTAGGATGAAGCAAACTTCATTTGAGCCTAAGGGAAATTTTTACAGCTTTTCATATAACTTCTTTCATGACAACCACTATTCTACACGCAATTTTGCTCCCTCTAGCCATCCTGGTAAGACTGCCATGGGAATTTTTTTGCTAGGTTGTCCATTCTGTATCCATTTCATCGACTGTCTCTTGAAAGCACCTGGTTACATCTAACCCCATTTCTTCTTCTCTTGGTTTCCTTTAATAATGACCTCCACTGGAGGCAATTTTGTATACTTCATTAGTATTAACCATTACAGCTGGCAAATAGTAAGTCCTAGGATTTTATAGAAATTGATCTTAAATGCACATTATTTTCTCAATCCAATTTTGGAAACTGAGCCTCTGCATTTCTTGTTAGGAGGGGGAAGGTGCAAAACTTTGCATTCACCACAGCCAATGGCAAAGCACACACAGTTAGGCTTCACTGTCGTCCATAGTTTTTCACCTTTTTGTAATGTATTCCAAAGTACATATGCAAACAGTACTATAACCTTTGGAGTAGGAAATCTGTCTGCAGCTAATATTCCCATCCTGTCAGAGTCATTTGGCTAAGTGATATTGATGGGACTTTAATGATAAAAATTAATTACAGGGTTGAGTTGTTTCTCACCATCGTGTGCCACTGTGTTGTCACATTGCTTTCAGCTTCAGTGCACCCTGCCACTTGTCTCTCGAGAAAGTTTTGCTTGTAATTGAAGTATGTGCATGTTTATCTTGGTTTGAACATATGTGTGTGTGGAGGAGAGAAGATCCCATTCTGCTGATCACAGCTTGTGACGGTTATTTAGCTCTTCAGATCACTTTTATTTTCCAGGGTCTATTTCTCCTTCTAGGAAGCATTTCACTGAAAGAGACATTTTAAAGCATCAACAGAAGGTACCTGGCCATTTTTAACACACAATAAGGATCATACACATTTTGTTAACTTTTAAAATATTATATATTCGACTAGATCAACCTTCAAGTACAAAATATTACTACAATTAATTGTGGTCAGAGAACCTTTATCATAAGACAACGATCTTTAAAACATACGATTTTGAAGTATTTATGAGCAGGGACAGGGGCAGAGGTAGAGATTAGGAAGAGTAAGGAAAGCAGCTGTATGCAGCATGATCTTAGGAAATATTTTAAACTAATAAACCATGCATGGAAATAATTGAAGTCTAGGTGATGCCTTTTTATTTTAAAATGACAGAAAACATAATAGAGTCAGTGGAGGACAAGTGTTGGAAAGAAGCTTAGAAGACATCTTTTTTTTTTTTTTTTTTAAGTGCCTTTGACCACAAACCACATTAAGAAACACATTTTAGGGGCACCTGGGTGGCTCAGTCGGTTAAGCGGCTGACTTCGGCTCAGGTCATGATCTCGCGGTTTGTGAGTTCGAGCCCCGCATTGGGCCCTGTGCTGACAGCTCAGAGCCTGGAGCCTGTTTCAGATTCTGTGTCTCCCTCTCTCTGACCCTCCCCCGTTCATGCTCTGTCTCTCTCTGTCTCAAAAATAAATAAACGTTAAAAAAAATTAAAAAAAGAAACACATTTTACATTGTGACCCATGTGTATGTGTAAACACATTCGGCTAAAACACATTTCAAGAAACAATAATTATCCTTACTATATGCTAAGTACTTTAAATTGTTTTTTTTTCCTCATTTGTTCAATTTCACCTAATAGGTGGAAAAACATAAACCAACACCAATCTCCTCATTTTACCAATGAGGAAAGTGTTGCAGACCGATTGCGTGATTTTCCCAAGGAGAAGCAGACTGCTACCTGCAGACTTCTGACCCCTTATTCTAAGGATGGCGTATTTCTATCATGGTTCAAGGTAAAGAACACAGGATTGAGTTTTTTTTTAAATTTATTTATTTATTTATTTATTTTTTTGAAAGAGAGAGAGTGAGAGTGTGTGCAAGCAGGGAAAGGGCAGAGAGAGAGAGGGAGACAGAGAATTCCAAGCAGGCTCCACACTGTTAGTGCAGAGCCCTGCCTGGGATCCATGTCAAGAATCCTGGGACCATGATTTGAGCCCAAATCCAGAATTGGAGGCTTAACCCATTGAGCCACCCAGGCAGCCTAGGATTGACTTTTTTTAAAACCCAGGTTCAGTGCTGGTTGTTCCACTTTTTAAGGTGAGATGCCTTAAATTTTACTAAGAGGAGGTAAGAACAAAATCAAACAAAAAATATACTGCTGTGTGACCTTGAACAAACCATTTAACTGGTTCTTGCTTTACAGGTTTCCACAGGCACCTTGCAGTACCTCAACCACCAATGGCTACTCTACCTGGTTGCTCTAAATTTTAAATTACATAGTTTACATTTTGCTAACTACTTACACTGTTACCAGTTAAAGGTGCCTGTCTCTCAGACATCTTCTTAGTTGCTGTAATTCAATTTTTCTGTCAATAGATTAATGCTCCATCATTAAATTTGATATGAAGAACTGATATAGCTAAATAGTCAATAGTATTTTATATGTGTGTGGGAAAACCTTCCAAGGTCGTTATCCTATTGATCCAACAATAGCCATGTGAAGTGGGCAGGTTAGTTCTTGTTACTTCCTGTTTATTGATCACTTACAAATGTTCCATGATTGCCCAAGTTCTCATGTCCAGTGCATGGTAAATCTAAGACTGACCAGGTCTTCTAAGTTCTAAAGTAGTGTGCTTTCCAGAATATAGATAAAGCATAAATGTACGCTTACAGAGTCAGAGGCAGCTGGAGCTAAGTGCTATATTGAAATGGATCTCCCCTGGCTGGTTTGACAGTAGAGCTGACGTGGCCCTCTTAAAAACGTACGGCGGGGCGCCTGGGTGGCTCAGTCTGTTAAGCGTCGGACTTCGGCTCAGGTCATGATCTCGCGGTCCGTGAGTTCGAGCCCCGCGTCAGGCTCTGGGCTGATGGCTCAGAGCCTGGAGCCTGCTTCCGATTCTGTGTCTCCCTCTTTCCCTGCCCTTCCACCATTCATGCTCTGTCTCTCTCTGTCTCAAAAATAAATAAATGTTAAAAAAAAATTAAAAAAAAATAAATAAATAAACGTTAAAAAATTAAAAAAAAACGTATGGCAACTTCTCGATGAACTAAGGATATTCACCATCTCTGATACAAACTGGAAAATGAGCAAACAATTTTGCTCTGGCCTTCAGATACCTAGTTTCAAATCGCTCTTTGCATGGAAGGCATATACGATAGATTAGAATGCATATTTAATAAAATTCATTTGTTGATGATAAGACATTTAATTCTGCACTGACTTTCAGAGGCACCTTGTCTTATAAGTTTGGGTTGTGTTGGCAATTTTTTTCAAGTTTATTTGTTCATTTATTTTGAGAGAGAGGGAGAAAGCACAAGAGAAGGAGGGGCAGAGAGAGAGGGAGAGACAGAGAGAGAATCCCAAGCAAGCTCTGCACGGTCAGTGGAGAGCCCGACATGGGGCTCGAACTCACGAGCTATGAGATCATGACCTGAGCCACAGTTTGATGCTTCACCAACTGAGCCACCCAGGGGCCCCTGCAGTGGCAATTTGAATGAATTGTCCTGAGTGAGCATCCAAGACGGCTAGTCAAAACAGAACTCACGACTTCCAAGATAGCTGTAGCTGGACTGGCATCGGTTCCATTTCTCACTCCCTATTCCCCACCCTCAGTGCCAGCATTCTTACTGCGGTGATGGCTGCTATGCAAAGCTCTGTAGCATTAGAAGAGCAGAAAAATAAGGAAGAGACAAGCTGGGATGATTCAAGAAACCTAAGCCCAGGGATGTGTTCTAAGGCAGGGAGTCCTTGCCTGTGTATTGCGGTCCTGTTGTGGTGACCAACTGTCTCAATCTGCCTGAGATTACAGGACATGAGACTGCCAGTACTAAAACTGGGAGAGCCCCAGGCAAACTGGGAAGAGTTGTCATCCTGTGTCTTACCCCCAAAGATGAATCTCTGAAACTGTCTAGAATAATTTCTTCAGCTTTGTCACCCTTCTGAGATTTCAAAAATTTAAGATTAATTTGATTTGACAAGAAAAATAAACAGGCAAACAGAACCTGGGGAATCTAAAGGGTTAAGAATTAATTTGTTTACATTTATGTCTCTCTCCCTAAAAGTTATCTACTCTAGGCTCAAAAAGAATGAAGTTAGGGGTAAGACGTGGGGAGAGGAGGGAACAAAACAGCAACTGGGTTTTTGGGGCACTCTGAAGGCTGACTTTGCTCACCTTTTTTGACATAGAAATTCGGAGGCTACATGGAGGAATGGGGCAGGCAAGAGCCTTGGGTGCCTGGGGAGAGAGCAAACTGGGCTTAGGAAAGAGGTAGAAGCAATGATAAGAAAAGATAAAGATTGCCTATTTGGAAACAACGCTCTTGGGTCAATCACCCACTAGACTCAGTAAAGATGCATTATATGGAGATCACACAGATGCCCTACTCCATTGTATTTCCAGCCCCGTTTTTACCTCTCTTGTTTTCCTATGAATCCCAGCTCTTACAACTTGAATCAAAGCTAGCAGTAGACGTGCTAGTCACTATTTAAACCTCTGGAGATTTATCAGTGACCACAACAGACACAAAGTCCTTCTGTCATAGACCTTACGGTCTAAGGTGAAGGGGACGCAAGCAATTCATAAAGCAAATTGGTGAAATTTCTGGTATCTTAGATTGTTATAAATGCTTTAGAGAAAGATAAAGGCAAGGGAGTAGAAAGTAGGAGTGTTACATGTTAACAAAGATCTCACTGAGGAGGTGAAATTTAGAAGCAACCACACTTAAAAATGTTTTAGAAACCTGGGCATACTAGCTGGATGTTATTTTGGAGATTTAATTTTTGTCGAGCCGGTAGGTGTCAAGGAAAGCTTTACTTCTAAGTCAATAGATAATAAAAATAATAACGCTAAGTGCAGTTGGAACTAGTTAAAAGAGCCTGCAGAAGGAAGGATCAAGCGTCTCTGTGCTCGTGAGACTGAATTCCTGCCATTTTATTTCATTTTCATTTGTTTGTTTGGAATTGACCAGAGAAATACTAGAATGCGCTCCTTGCCGGCACCCTCAGGCACTGTATTTCACAAAGAAACCTCTATGAGTAAGCCAGAGCACAGCACAGAAACGAGAATTCCTCTTGACACAATTCATCTCATACTTTTGTTTCAGCAGAAACTAGACATCCTTCAACCCAAAGTTACAGAAACTCACAGCCCGAGGCACTGAATTGCATTGGACATAACAGCCCTCATTCAAAAATAACTTATTTAAACATTCTGTTAGAGTTGCATGGAATTTATCAAAGAGGTGAGTGGGTCCTCCATCAGTAACTCCTGGTTTTCCTACACACCCCATAAGCCACCAACAAATACGACGCTTTCCATGTGAAAGTCAGCCCCTCTTGTTTTTCAGAAATGTGATACTACGATATTTTCTTTTCAAACTATGAAAGTGTTCTTTTTGAGTAGGAGAGGCATTCCAAATACTTCCTGGCACTTGTGGTAGCTTTTTATTTTGCTAAATTTAATAGACATTGATATTTACCACAGTTACAGCGGTTCTGTTACCTGAAGTGAAAGCGCCACTTTAAGAATACACAGAGCAATCGTTTTTCCTGAATTATTCCGGCTACAGGATGACAAAGGTAAAGAGGCAGATCTAGGATTATATCACAAGTATTTGTGTGATGTGAATTACAAGAAAATACTAAATTAGCCTGTTCTGTTTCATATCATCAGGAATGAATTACTTTGCAATCACCAAATAAAGCATCCTGGCTGCAGAATCCTTAGTTTCTGAAAATCAACAGTGGCTTCTCAAGGAACAGGTAATTGTGCTTCCTTCCTCACAAATAAAAATACAGACATTTCTGTCTCTTTAGAGCCCCTACATCAAAGTTTGGTATAAATTTGAAAACTATAGAATACTTTGGGACAAAAGTCTGTAGGTTGATGTTTGCCATGACTTCACTGGGTGGCTGTTTTGTCATTCAGGGCTGGTTTAGTGGTTGTCACCTGGAGGGACTGGCCTCAGATTGCCTGAGCTTGGGTTCTCATTGCTGAAATACAGCACTTAGTAAAATTATTATATCGGCATGACCATTAATTCTTTTTACAAAGTGTTGACTTGGTGAGTTGCTCTATCCAGCTATCAGTCTCAACTCTTAGTCAATAAAAAAAAAAAAAAAAACAGAAAGAAAGGTCTAAGCTTGAGGATGCTAAATGACTGAAATCAATTTAATTTATCATAAATAATGTCTCTTACAGTGAACACACTTTTGATTTCTTAATGACTTTTTTCTTTACAAAATGGGGGTGGGTTACTGGTCTTAAAATCCATGAATTCTGATTATTTTCATCTCCTGGTAGTCTCTTACCATGATTACTTCACATGATGCCCTGTACCAAGATGGCCAACGTATATTAAACATTACATGTCTACCTTTATGTGTTTGTATCCTTTTTTTTATTCTAGAGTAATACTTAGATTATCTGTGAACCACTCTTAGGCTTTTGATTTCCCAGAATAATTTAAAAACTAAGAAGGAATACAACAAAAGAGACAGAAAGAGCTTTTTTGACTGGAAAGGGAAACCTCTATAGCAGGAAGAAGTAATGAAACACATATGCCAATACAAAATTTTGAATATGATACCTGCCTCACTGTGAGTGCTTGGTTTGAGATGACAAAGAGAAGAAACAGCTCCATGCTCATTATCTACTCATCCTTCAAATTATTGACTGCATAGCACGTGTGTAAAAGATGGGTACAATTCCGTCTTTCCTTAAGGAGCTCACAAACAACTGAGGGACTGTCATATAAACATGTATATGTGTGTGTGTGTGTGTGTGTGTGTGTTTGTCTATATACAAACATACATATACACATTATATATGCACATATACACAATATATAATGTATTATAATGGGGCACCTAAGTGGCTCAGTCGGTTGAACATCTGACTCTTGGTTTCGGCTCAAGTCATGATCTCACGGTTTATAGCTTTGAGCCCCACATTGGGTTCTGTGCTGCTGGTGCAGAGCCTGCTTGGGATTCTCTCTCTCTCTCTCTCTCTCTCTCTCTCCCTCTCTCTCTTTCTCTGCCCCTCCCCTGCTCATGTTCTCTCTCTCTCTCTCAAAATAAATAAATAAAACTTAAAAAATAATAGTATGTTATTATAATAAAATTATGTAATTTACTATATTATATGTATAATTAGTATGAATCCAATTTATTATATTACAATTATAATTTGAAATACTAATACAAAATACAAATACAAACAATTAGAATGGGGTATATGCTTTAGTAGATATATCTATATACTATATATATTTTTAGTTTCTCTGTACATAGATTGTGGGAAGTTTCAAAAGAGAAGGGCTTCTCTAAAGGGGTTTTTAAACTCTATTCAAGAGAAATTTTAAAATGATCAGGGGAACAATCAGAGATACAAAAGATTAAAAATCTTAAAAAGGTGGGGAGAAGAGATGAAAAGAGTCACAGAGATTAGAAGTGACAGCAGCAGAAGCGGCAGCATCTGGCAGATTAGAACTTTGTGCATCAGCAGTGCAGGTTCAAGACTGGCGTGCGATGAATGAGAAGACACATGGATAGTGGGGAGAAGAGAAAGCAGGTAGGACCGCCCCATTGGACTCCATGGCATATGGTCACTTGCACTTAGTCTCCTCAGAAAGCACAGGTATCTGATGATGAGTGTGTGAGCGTATGTGTGTGTGTTTATTATGCATGTGTTATTGTGTGTATGATCTTGTTTAAGAACAGGGTCGAAGTGGAGGTCATTAAAGAACGTGCCACCATTTATGAATTAGGCTTTGAAGTTCTAGTGTTTAAAGTAATTTTCAGTTCTGTAGAAGACCCTCCCGCCAGAATCCATAATATCCCTCCCATCAGTAATGTCAGCTCATGTTAGATGGGTTTGTCAACATTTTGTCTTTCCGTGCTGTTTGGTGTGATTCAACATCTTTCACATCACAACTTTATATGCATTCAGCCCTTCCCTCTTTCCCCCTGCTATTCAGAACTTTTTTAGCAAAATAAATTGTAGACATACGTCTTGTGAATTGAGGTTATCCCAAATGGTTGATCTGCATTTTTGTTTAAATTTTTATCCTATCAAAACAGATATTGAAATCAAAGTCATTCTATAGGTAAATTGCTAAACTCTAGTAATGGGTTTTAGATTTAAAGGAACGATTGTTGAGCTAGAAAACTTAATTGTCAGCTGGCTTACATCCCTTTCATCCTTATTGTTTATGTATCTACAAAAATCGCTGCTTAGTTTTTACTAGTCTTTTCAGTTTTTAGGAATTTTGGCAATACAGATACTTCCATAAAGTCTTATTTATTCCACATTAAAAGACTTGTTACTTCTACCTTTTGACCCGAGCCACCGTCTTGCATTCATTCACCAAAATGACCAATACAAAGGGAAAGAGGAGAAGCACCTGCTATAGGTTCTTTAGGCTTTTTAGAAAACATGGAATTGTTCTGGACACATACATGTGAATCTACAAGAAAGGTGATATTGTAGACATCAAGGGAATGGGCACTGTTCAAAAAGGAATGCCCTGCAAATGTTACCATGGCAAAACCGAAGAGACTACCATGTTACCCAGCATGCAGTTCGGATTGCTGTAAACAAACAAGTTAAAGGCAAGGTTCTTGCCAAGGGAATTAATTTACATATTGAGCATATTAAGCACTCAAAGAGCCTACATAGCTTCCTGTGGCTTGTGAAGGAAAATAATCAGAAAAAGAAGGAGGCCAAAGAGAAAGGTATTTGAGTTTAACTGAAGTGCCAGCCTGCTTCACCCAGAGAAGCACACTTTGCGAGAACCAATGAAAAGGTTCCTGAGCCTGGAACCCATTCCCTATGAATTCATGGTATGATAAGTATAAAAATATAAATAAAAGACTTCAAGACTATGAAAAAAAGCCTTCTAATTTCTTTAGTCCTAATAACATTTCTGCAAGATAGTCAGGAATTTGTCCTACTGATTCTAAAAGGGAGAATGTATATATTAAGCATTTACTGAGAGTTCATGATAAATCATGGTAGAACTGAATTTTTGATCAAATGTCCTTCTAGATTAATTCCCTCTCCCTCTCTCTGTCTCTACATCTGTCTGTTTCTGTTGCTCTTTTTTCTGTCTCCTTTTTTCTTCTTTTTATTACGTTCAAGTTTTCTATATTGTATAGGATTGCTGTTCATAATTTTTATTTACTCATGACAATTTCCATTTCCTCAAGTCTTCAACATTGTTAACCATTGGATGTACATGGTATTTTTGTTAATAGTGATTGAGGGGCCAGCCGCTACAGTGTGAGAAGTCCTGAAGAAACAGATGTTAGTTATGGACCATCCACAAGCAATGTTTCTAATTCCTGAGCAGAAACTGCATGGTTCTCACTGTTGCAAAAAAAAAAAATTCTCTCATCTGGCCTCAGGGTTCAACATTTTCAGGTAGATTTTGAGAGAAGCCTCTTTCAACAGTTTCATTCAAATTGTCCATTTACCTGCTCTGGGCTTTTAGTGTATAAATTACCTTCATTTTAAAACATTCTGTAAAATGGCACTAATAATCCTAATCTGGTTTTGGAATTTCCTAGAAAGCCAACCTGGACAAGTAGCAATAAAATATATAAATTGGGCAGTACTCTTTTCATAAAAGTATTAATTAGATGTGAGTTCTTGGCCAGGTTGACCTGTTTGTGCTTCTGGCTGTTTATTATTGCTGTCTCATTTTTTTCTTGTGGGGGTAGACTTATAACCATAATTTTCACAAATCCCGATGCATATTTATGCAAGAAATGTTTATAATCCATAGCTGGGAAGTTCTACTTAAAGCAAATTTCATCATGTTATTCTATATTATTTAAGTTCCTGTGGCAAAATTGAAAGGGAGCTTCAGGTCCCCATGTGCTCACAATCTAGCAGTGACTAACAGAGTGAATTTAAGTGAGTCAGTTAATCAGTTTTTGTTTCTCCAGCTTTTATTTTTTATTATTTAAAAAAATTTTAATGTTTTTATTTAATTTTGAGACAAAGAGAGACAGGGCATGAGCAGGGGAGGGACACAGAGAGAGGGAGACACAGAATCCAAAGCAGGCTCCAGGCTATGAGCTGTCAGCACAGAGCCCCACGCAGGGCTTGAGCCCACAGACCGTGAGATCATGACCTCAGCTGAAGTCGGATGCTTAACCAACTGAGCCACCCAGGCACCCCATCTCAACTTTTAAATGAAGGTTTAAAAAAAAAGGTTGATGTCATTGCTACCATTCTAAAACTCCACTGCCCCCCCAGGAAGAAATTACTCTAAGCATGGGTGAGTGTTGGCAAAGTATTGTCCAATATCAGGTAGGAACGTCAGCTTGGGCCCTGACTTCTGCCACATCTAAGCTATGTTTAGCAAACACTAAACAATGACGAACGGGAGAATTTTAGTTAGAGGATGTTTAGGAGGAGTTGCAGTTCATAATTCCATGAGCTATGACCAATGATATTGATAGAGAATACAACAAATGGGGACAGAGAATATACCAGAGATGGATGAAAGGCATTAAAAGTGGTTGAGAGAGAACAATGGAGCATCAGAAATGTGATATAGCATAATAAGGGACACAGAGGGGTCTAATAGATGGAGTACAAGTATGTTCCGTGGATAATGTCAATTGACAATGAAGAAAAAAAGATTGAAGTGTGGCATATTGTGACATTGGTTTCCAATAAACTATATAATGACACCTGACAGCGGTAATCTCTAGAAAATTCATTCATTTCACTAATTAAAAATAAATGAAAAATTGACTTCTTTACTGCTTTCTTTTTGACTACTCTTTTTACATACAGTTTTTGAATGTAAGGCAAAGAATCTTTGCAGGCAAAATATACAGTAAAAAGTGTTTGATGAATTACTTTTTAATTTATAATCTTATCAATAGCTAAATGTTTTTAAGTTCAGGTATTAATATTCAAGTAGTTTAAGTGTGCTAATAATATTATGTTGACTGATAGAATATAAATGCTACTGACTACAAAACTTTGATTACAAAGAAAAATAAGATTTATTGTGTATTGAGCTAAATTGTAGCCAAATAGGATATCTAGAAGTTACTTAATGATATGGCGCTTATATATGAGAGTAGCTGATAAAGGATAGAATGGCCTTTGGACAGTAAATTGGATAAAGTGTTTTGTTAGCGGACCTATTCACACTAACCACTTATAATTTAGGACTTAAGCATTTTAAAACGTAGTTTTGAAAAGCAGGTGAAGAAGAAGAAATAGTTTAGAATTGTTAAATATACCTTTGCACTTGGTGTATTTTTTGAATTAAGCATTTGGTACAGAAGGGAAAGAAAATAATATAAACACACTAATGACAGGAGTGCATTGCCTATATGAGTATTAAGATTAACTTCAGCTATGATGAATGACAGCCATAGAGAAAGGTGCCTTATTCAATCTCTTATCGAAAGGTCACAATTTCATGCAACTGTTTATTAAGAATCTGCTACATGCTTAGCATTGTGCTAGACTGTTTAGAGAATTCAGGGAATGTTGTATGAATTGATCTAACAGAGTGTTGACCTGGAGAGTCAATTTCAACACAAAGATGGCAATTAAAGAACAATATGGACCTTTAAAAGTAAGGACCTGATGAAGGGGCAGGAGCATTTGACTTGGAAGATCTGATATTTTTGGTCTATGCTTTTGTCCACGTTCCATTATTTAACATTTGTCAACCACTAAGGAAAGAAGTTGAGCAGAAACTTTCTTTTTTTAAATATTAAATCAACTAACATTAAATTATTATTATTTTTATTATTGTTGTTGAAGTATGGTTGACAAATAACGCTATATTATTTTCAGGTGTATAACATAGTGATTCAATAATTTTATACGTTAGTCAGTGATCACCAAGATAAGTGTAGTTACCATCTGTCACCATACAATGACATTACAATTTTATTGTCTGTATTTCCTATGCTATACTTTTCATCTCCATGACTTATTTATCTTATAATTGGACGCTTATACCTCTTAACTCCTTTCACCTATTGGGTCTATCCCACCACCCACCTCCCCTCTGCAGGCCACCAGTTTATTCTCTGTATTTAAGAGTGTTTTTGTTTGTTTGTTCATTTATTTTGTCTTTTAGATTTCCACATATAAGTAAAATTATATGGCATTCTTCTTTCTCTGTCTGACTTTTTTCATTTTGCATAATACCCTCTAGGTCCATCCATGTTGTCACAAATGGCAAGATTTCATTCTTTTTTATGGCTATTTCATATCTATATGATTGACCTGTATCCACTCATCTATCTATGGACACTTGGGTTACTTCCATATCTTGGCTATTATAAATAATGCTGCAACAAGAATGGGGGCACATATACCTTTTTAAATTAGTGTTTCATTTTCTTTGGGTAAATAGCCCATTAGTGGAATTATTGGATCTTATGATATTTCTATTTTCAATTTTTTGAGGAACCTCCATACTGTTTCTACAATGACTTCACTTCACAATGTCAACAGTGTATGAGGGTTCATTCCCTTTTCTTCACATCCTCACCAACACTTGTTATTTATTTCCTATCTTTTTCATACTAACCATTCTAACTGATGTGAGGTGATATCTCATTGTGGTTTTGATTTGCATTTTCTTGATGATTAGTGACGTTGAGCATCTTGTGTCTGTTGGCCATCTATATACATTTTTTTCGGAAAAATGTCTATTCAGGTTCTCTGACCTTTTAAAATCAGACTTCTTGTGTGTGTGTGTGTGTGTGTGTGTGTGTGTGTGTGTGTGTTGAGTTGTATATATTCTTTATAGATTTTGCATACTAACTCCTTATTGGATATGTCATTTGCATATAGCTTCTCCCTTTTAGTAGGTTACCTTTTTGTTTTGTTGATGATTTCCTTTGCTATGCAGAAGCTTTCCATTTTGGTGTGGTTCCAATAGTTTATTTTTGTTATTTGTTTCTCTTGCCTAAGGAGACATTTCCATAACTATTTTGCTAAGGCTGAGGTCCAAGAGATTACTATCTATGTTTTCTTTTAGGAGTTTTACGGTTTCAGGTCTCACATTTAGGTCATTAATCCTTTCTGAGTTTATTTTTAGTGTATGGCATAATTAGTGGTCCATTTGCATTCTTTTGCATGTAGCTGTCCAATTTCCCAACACCATTTATTGAAAAGACTGTCTTCTCTCCAGTGTGTATTTTTGCCTCATTTGTTATAGATTAATTGATCATGTAAATGTGGGTTTATTTCAGAGCAAAAGCTTTGTTGGTGTCCCGTTCTGCTAATGAGATTTATAATTAAAAAAAAAAAACAAGCTAACTTTTTCATAGTGTTTATTTACTTCATGCCTGACATTATTTGAAATGCTTTATATATAATATTCAGTTATTCTTCACTAAAAGAGTCAGGTACTATGGAATTCAAAAGATGAAAAAACCTGAGAAATCAATAATTTTCTTTGGTTTACACAGGTGGCAAATGTACACAGGTGGAGCCTTTGAGATCACACCATGTAGTTGATTCTAGAGTCTGTGATATTAGCCGTGACCCTTTTCATCCCAATGGTCGTCTGATTTTATAAAGCTTTAAAATATATTCTACAAATGTAACTGCGATGTAACGGGACATGAAAGGATTAAACAGCAACTATGGGAGTGCTGAATATTATATCACAGGGTACATGATGGTATTGCTCAAATGAAGACCAGTTGGAAATTCTCACCTAACTGAGAAATTCTACCAAATGCACTTAGCCCATCAAAGTCCTCTTCCACATCCATTAACCCCCACCACCTGTAATGCCATCATAGCACTCACATACCATACAGATGCCTAGCAGAATGACTGAGCCTAACACTGTGTCAGCCATCCCTAGAGTACATAAAGAGGGACCAACAGCAGTGTGTGGTCAGTTAAAAGGGTTTTGAAGCAAAATTGGCTAAATGGAAGTATACATCAGGACATGCAGATAAACTGGTGGCTCTACTAGGATATCGTCTCAGTCACCCTGGTTAATACTTACCTCTTGTTCCTCACTGAAGAGAAATTAGAGACAGCTATCCTCTATTATACCACATTTATAAATCTTTGTATGTTCAGCACATTGCATGTGGTTTTTTCGTACAGGATGTGGGCTCATTCATTCTGGCTACTATTTTTGGTTATCTTTGAAAGTATTCATTTAAATACCCCTTTAAGGTATTATTGTGAAGATAGATGCATGGTATTTATAGATATAAATATTATAAATATACCAGAAGGAGAGACAGAGAGAGCACACACTCAATTAGGATACCCTGTTTGATTATTACTGCTATTACAGTAAAGATTTTGGAGGACCAGAGTAGTGGTAAGACCCAGAACCATCTGTCTCTGGCTATGCTGCATTTAACACAGACAACAGAAGTTCTGAGGAGAAAGTGGAGACCATGAAGGAGACTTATTAGAAGAGATGGTCTTCCAGGCAAGTCTTGATATGACCTTTGAATTCTAAGATGATCATTATTTTGCTACAACATGCTTTCATTGGCCTGAAATGTTGCTGCTGCTAAATGCATTTGGTTTATATGGCTATTTTCTTCTGAATCTTGAAAATCCCAAAGACACATAGAGTTAGAATCAGTGAAGAGCAATATTAAGTTATAACACGCAGTCAGAAAGAGGCAGATTCAGAAGGCCATCTGTGACTCAGTAAAATTTAATGATTATCATTCTTTAATTCATGTTCTTTCACCTCCATAATTGCATATATATACAGGGGCACCTTACTTCACACGTAATTTTATACATCATTAGATACTGCAGAAACTCAGAGATTGTCCTCTTATATTAGAGAGCTTATATTGTATATATAACTTACTTATATTGTAAGTTCATGATAGATTTTTGATCATTTTTTATGCTTCATCCAAAAACTAAAAATAATTCATAAGAAGCCAACACAGTAAAATGTTATTTGTGACTAATACAATCTTTATAGATTTCTTTTGTGATGTTCTGTAGAATAGCAGCCATTTTACCTCATTCTGAAATTTTAGCATTAGTTCCCAGATTCATACAAATAAAATGGTAAGGAGGGAGGTCAGACTTGTATTTGCTCCTACCTATACGTCCTAGGGTGCATTAGTTACACATATTTGAAAGCAGACCTCTCACACCAAGTGATTGTGAATGGAATCTCATGGAACTTTACAGCTTTACTGTAAATACAGTGAAATATGTAATTTGATTAAAATCTTCACAAAGTACAAATGGACAGAATCCACACGTCCAGAGCAAGAAGAGGTTGTGGCTCAACATGGCATGCGGCCTGTGAAGGAAGCAGAAAGCTGATTGTTCACACTTTGTGCTTATACGCCAAATAGAAATATAATTTTAAGACTCCTAGGAATGATTGAAATCCAACAACAAAGTGATATATTCTCACTTTTCATGTGAGTCACACTTGACATAAAATATATTTATTAAAAAATAAACGATTATTCACAACATTTTTACTGGCCAGTGTCTCAACATGTAGCAGTCAGTTATATATGTAATAAATGTACAATGAAAATGTTCTTACTATCAAAAATATTTAGGTTCACAGGCCAACTTAATTGTAGAAACATATTTCGTTAAGACCCTCAGGGAACTGCGTCTTTGATTTATTTCCCCATCGCATTGTTTTGTTTCCCAATCTCAAAAAGTCATATTACCTGAACTTTTTAAAGACTGTAGGATGGCAGTTCCTTTAAAGGTTATTCATGATCAGTATTTGAAAATGGTACCTGGGGCGCCTGGGTGGCACAGTCGGTTAAGCGTCCGCCTTCAGCCAGGTCACGATCTCGCGGTCCATGAGTTCGAGCCCCGAGTCGGGCTCTGGGCTGATGGCTCAGAGCCTGGAGCCTGTTTCCGATTCTGTGTCTCCCTCTCTCTCTGCCCCTCCCCCGTTCATGCTCTGTCTCTCTCTGTCCCAAAAATAAATAAACGTTGAAGAAAATGGTACCTCAGTGCTGATATTGGCTTGCCTTGCCAGTTTTATTGTTTCTTACCATATATTAAAGCTGATTAAAACAAAATAATGAGAGTAATATACTTCACAATTTTTTTTATCTGTGCTTTTGCAGTTTTGTGTATTTGTCTAATATAACATTATCTTGTTATTCGTTTATTTAACTATCTCTTTAACTGGCCTAAAAGAATCCAAAGGGCAAAAAAAGTAAGTGGTTTATACAGATATTGTCTTTAGTATCCAAAACCTGGGGCTGGGGAAGACAGCATCTGCCATTATGTGGCTGGAACAAAAGATTTGTTGAAACTAAGCATCCATGTGTTTTTAAAAAATCCAAGTGGCAAGTCTAAAACTAGCCCTTTTATTCTTATGATACTTTAAATGAGAAAGGTAGACGCTTAAATTAAAAATATCTTACTTATTTTTTGTTTAAATGTATTAACGGTGCATTCCTGTAAGGCATTCATTAATTGAAGCCAACTTTCCTCTTGTCATTTGAGTTTGTGAGGTTTTACCATATAATTCTCCTTTAGGATTAATTTAGACAGGAATTACCTTCACATCGTGTTTTTATTCTTCATGTAAGTTATAGATTACAAATAATTTACGTCATCTAGATTTTTAAAGAGCTCACCAGTATCTGTTTACAGTGAATGATTTTCCAACTGTTGTTCAATTATGTCAACATCAGATGACTTTTTTAATGTGGGAGAAGTGATAAATGATTAGTTAACTATCACAAAGAATCATTTCAAAACCATAAATGGCCATAAGTATGTTTACCCTAGATATGATGATACCAGTCTGAATTTATAGAAAATAAGCTCTTCTTATGTTCTGGGGAAGAATCAAGGGTAAAAACCGTGGGGACAAGTTGGAAGTGGATATACAATAATTAAAGCAATCCAAATCACAGCCTTAGAAAGACTGTAATTCTATATGGCATTCATGAGTAAAGTATTTAAAGTGTCATAAGGAATACTTAATAAATGTACCACCTTGCAACACTCCACAGAGTATATTCTATGCTCTCTCTAGTATTGCTTTTCTCTCTACAGATATTTCAAAATGTTGAGGGTTAAGAAAGCAGAACTGCTTCTGTTCATGAATGTTTATTAAAAACAGTTGGTTATGGAAAACACCACCGGCTTGGATGATTCAAACTTGTCTGGATTTTTCAGGTAATTAAACACAGATGAGAATTGATGACTGCTGGGATTTTCTGAACTTTTCCTAATACTCTTGATAGTGATATATAGATGTGAGAAGACGTGATACTTACAGCCTGTATACGTGAACGGATAAAGTTCTTTTTGTTCTCAAACACTTCTGCAACTCATTATCGTATGGCAAATTTATGTTGATAAGTCTTCTCCCACCCTGAGATTCATCAACCATGTAATGGCTCAGTTTCAGTTTAGACTGGTCCTGTGATATGGTTGCAGAGCTTTTGTTTCAGGTTTGTCCTGATTTAATATTCATTGGACAAGCATTATCAACTTTGTTTTAGTCTCTGAAACCATTAGTATAATGAGGATTGGACTTTTCATGAGGTAATTTCAAAGGTGTAGAGGACACTGTAATCCATGATACCTATGGAATCATGACCTCCAGGGTGAGAGATGAGACATGTCAAACATGAGTATGATTTCTGCAGAGGAGGCTTTTTGAGAACTTTTCTTAAAGGGCTGCTTAATTTGCAGTCATTGAGACATGACAATCAGGATTCTTCATCTTAACCTATGCGGATAACATTTTATGCCATGGTCAATGAGTTTCAGCAAGTGACAATTTTTTTTTCTTTTTCAATGTTTATATTTATGTTTTAGACAGAGCATGAGTGGGGGAGGGGCAGAAAGCGAGAGAGAGAGACACAGAATCCGAAGCAGGCTCCAGGCTCTGAGCTGTCAGCACAGATCCCGACGCAGGGCTTGAATCCACCAACCATGAGATCATGACCTGAGCCGAAGTCGGATGCTCAACCGACTGAGCCACCCAGGCGTCCCTACAATTGTTTTACTCGAAACATCACTTTATTGTTTGGGGAGTTTTTTCTTTCTTTATTAAGATTTATTATTTTTTTAAGAGTAGTTTTAGGTTCACAGCAAAATTTAGGGGAAGGTGCAGAGATTTCTCACATACCTTCTGAAACACACATGTATAGCCTTCTGGATTACCAGCACCTCCCACATTTATTTCAATTGATGATCTTATATTGACACATCAAAATCACTCAACGTTCATACTTTACATTATAATTCACTTTTGGTGCTATACATTCTGTTGGTTTGGACAAATGTACAATGATATAAATGCATCATTATGGTAACATACAGAGTATTTTCACTGTCCTAAATAAATGCATCATTATGGTAACATATAGAGTATATTTCACTGTCCTTTGTGCCTCACTCATCCATCCCTCCGTCTTCCAAGCCCCTGACAACCACTGATCTTTTTTACCATGTCCATAATTTTGCTTTATTCAGAATGGCATATAGTTGAAATTATATAGTATTTAATTTTTTTAAGTTAATTTATTCATTTTTGAGAGAGAGATAGAGAATGGGGAAGGGACAGAGAGAGAGAGGGAAAGAGAATCCCAAGCAGCTTTACACTGCCAACGCAGAGCCCAATGCAGGACTGGAACTCACAAACCACAAGATCATGACCTGAGCCAAAATCAAGAGTAAGACGCTTAACTGACTGAGTCACTTAGGTGCCCTGAAATTATACAGTATTTAGACTTTTCAGATTGTTTTTTTTTTCTGTTGGTGAGAGAGTGCATTTAGGGTTGCTCCATGTCTTTTCATGACTTGATAGTTCATTTCTTTTTAGTGATTAATAATATTCATAATATCTTATTTTCTGCATGCACCACAGTTTATTTACCCATTCACCTACAAAAGGACATCTTGGATACCTCTAAGTCTAGGCAATTATGAATAAAGGTGCCATACCCTTCTGTGAGCAGGGTTTTCTATGGACCTAAGTTTTCAACTCCTTTGGAGAAATACCAAGAACGTAATTATTATATCATATGGTAACAGTAAGTATAGTTTTATAAGAAACCACCAAACTGTCTTCTGAAGTGCTTGTACCATTTTTATTCCCATCAGCAATGAAGGAGAGCTCTTGTTGTTCTACAACCTCGTCAGCATTTGCTATCAATGTTCTGGATTTTGGCCATTTTAATACATGCATAGTGGTATTTCATTGTTATTTTAATTTGTATTTTCCTGATGACACATAATGTGCAGAATCTTTTCACACGCTTATTTGCCATCTGTATATCTTCTTTGGAGAGGCATTTGCCTATTTTTAAATGGAGTTGTTTGTTTTCTCATTGTTGAGTTTTAAGAGTCCTTTGTATATTTTGGATAATAGTCCTGTATTCAGACATAACTTTTGCAAATATTTTCTCCCAGTCTGTGGCTTTTCTTTTCATTCTCTTGGCGCTGTCTTTCACAAAGCAGAGATGTTTAATTTTAATGAAATCTAAAGTTTCAATTATTTCTTTCATGGATTATGCCTTTGGTGTTGTAGCTCAAAAGTCATCACCATAGCCAAGGTCATCTAGTTTTTTTTTCCTGCATTATCTTCTAGGAGTTTATTACATTTTGGTCTGCTGTCCATTTAGAGTTAATTTATGCAAGTGTCTGTGTCCAGATTAATTTTTTTTATTGTTTGCATGTAGGTGTCCAGTTCTTGCAGCAACATTTGTTGAAAAAGACCATCTTTGCCATTTATTGCATTTACTGCCATTGTTCCTTTGCTAAAGATCAGTTGAATATGTTTATGTGAATCTATTTTTGGTCTCTATTCTGTTCCATTGATTTGTCTTTTCTTTCTCCAATAGCACACTATCTTGAGTACTGTAGCTTTATAGTAAGTCTTGAAGTCAAGTAGTATAGGTCCTCCAACTTTGTTCTTCTGCTTCATTGTTGTATTGGCTATTCTGTTTTTTTGTTTTTTTGTTTTTTTGTTTTTTTTTGTCTCTCCGCATATACTTTAGAATCAGTTTCTTGATATCCAAAATAATTTGTTCATGATATGAAAATGCCAAATGACTTGCTGATTGTTTTTATTGGCGTTCTGTCAAATCTATAGATCAAATTGGGAAAAGCTGACATCTTGACAATATTGAGGCTTCCTATCCATGAACATAAAATATCTCTCCATTTATTGGTTTATTTCTTCTTTGACTTTATTCATTAGAGCTCTGCAATGTTTCTCATATGGGTCATGTACATATTTTGTTAGATATATACCTAAGTATTTCAATTTTGAGAGGGCTAATGTAAATTGTATTAATTGTTGGGGCACCTGGGTGGCTCAGTCGGTTAAGTGTCCGACTTCGGCTCACGTCATGATCTCTCGGTTTGTGAGTTGGAGCCCCATGTTGGGCTCTGTGCTGACAGTTCAGAGCCTGGAGCTTGCTTCAGATTCTGTGTCTCCCCATCTCTCGGCCCCTCCCATGCTCACGCTCTGTCTCTGTCTCTCAGTAATAAATAAACCTTAAAAAATTTAAAAAAAATTGTATTAGTTGTTTAATTAATTTATTGTTTTAAATTTCACATTTGGCTTATTCATTGTTATTGTATAAGGAAACAATTGGCTTTTGTGCATTAATCTGGTATTCTGCAATCTTGTCATTATCAGATTTAAAAATGTAGTTTCATTAATTGTAGCAAAAGTACCACTCTGATGCAGGATCTTGATAGTGGGGGAAGCTGGGTTATGTGTGGGGTCAGGGGATATATGAGATATCTCTGTGCCTTCTGCTCAGTTTTGTTGTCACCTAAAACTGTCCTAACATCTAAGAAAGAAAGGAAGAAAGAAAGAAAGAAAGAAAGAAGAAAGAAAGAAAGAAAGAAAGAAAGAAAGAAAGAAAGAAAGAAAGAAAATTGCCTCTGTGAAACCTATCCTTGTTTATCAGGAGACCAATTTACTGAAGAAGGATATATTGAACATACATATTGCCGATTAGAGAAAAATCGAGAAGAGAAATTCATGGCGTTGTATTTTAACGGAATAAATTTGCAACAACAAATGTGCCTATTGATAAAAAAGGAATTAGCCTCCCGAACATTTACAAATTTCCCAAGATATTGATATTTGAGTCTTGCTCTTATTTTGCATTAGCCTACATTGTCATCGTGGAGCACAATGATAGCTGGTTGGCATTTGTACGGAAATAAAACTGTACAGAAACAAAGCTGCTGTCAAAGCTGGTCTGGACCTGAACACTTGGGGGTGAATGTTGCTGTTGAGTTCTTGAAGCAGTGAACTGCTAGAGTAGGTGGTGGTGCATCCACAGGCCTTGACAAGGGTAGGCTCAAGCGTACACACCAGGAACATACCTACCCTAGCCACCTAGGCCATGGTCAGCCAAGTGGGAACGTCCGGAGGAAGGCTCCCACTGAAGCCAAGTGGGAACGCCCAGAGGAAGGCAAGAATAGCCAACGCATTTCCAGGGGGGAAGAGAAGAGGATTCCACCAAAATGGTACCTCTCTCCTGTACCTTTACATATATTGTCATGATAAAGGCCTTTACAGCAATTGAACACGTTCGTCTTTTTCATATGATCATTTTGACTGGATTGTTTCATTTTGTATTGAAGCCGAGTAATGTAGACACAAACTAGGATCTGCATAAGGTCATACTGTTTTCCTAGGTTATAATACTACCTCTGTATTTATTCATCCACAGACCACAAGATGAGAGACCGATTGTTGACTACTCTTTAGTCAAACATGAGAAAGCATTTAGTTCAAAAGATATTGTTTCTCTTGTGACCTTTATCTTTAAGAATAATCATAGGTACACCTTTTCGTATTTCCAAAACATGTAGACACAAAAAGCCACTAAAACAAAAGGCCGATCTTTTTAGCAAGACGTTAATTGATTGTTAAAAACTAGAAATCATCACATTTCTTACTCGTTGACACACCTCTGGTAAAATACAAATTACTTCAAAATGATACTCATTGAATTAATAAAATACTGTCGTATAGAGTTTAGTTGTTCTTACAATCTACTAGAAAACTTGATTACCCTTTTTTCTCTAAGGTAGAAGTCAAAGACTTTATTTTCCTGCATTCTGAGGGCAGCAGAAATAGTAATATTGGTCAGATGCCCGATCACTATGTTAGGCTTGCTAGCAGCTGGCACAGGGTTCTCTCTGGCCGGTTGGGAGCAGATCACATAAAAATTTCAAAAGGAAACAAGAGGAAAAAAAAAAACCAAGAAGTACCCAGTGAAATCTTTTAGGAACCACAATAAATAAGACTTCAAACAGACATTTCACTGTATTCTAAAACATAATTATGTAGACTTTTTGTTAAATATGGAGTAGAAGTGGCCTGAGCCATCATACAACAGTTTTAGGAGAGAATGTTGGATCTTCCTGAAGCTCTTTCCCCCAAAATATTACTCTTCTTCTGAGCTATCTCAAACAATTTTATTCTTTTTTTTCCCTGCTAGAATTCTAGCTGAGCTTACCTCCTGCCATAGCCTGTTGACCTAACTTCTTTATGTATAGAAATATAGAAATAGCTTCGGGTTTTAGTAGCCTACATCTGTTCAGAAATAATGAAGCACTGTTCATATCCACTTTTACCAATAGTCCTAGTGATTTTCTGTTTAATGCCTTTTTATGCTGTTAATTTTTTGACATGATCAACTTTCACTTTCTACTTTAGGTCACTTCATTTGTGTAGCCTTTAGTTTCAACTATTTCTCTCTTTTCATATTTTTGTTTGTTTACAGCCTACCTTCCTCCAGAAATTACCTTGGAAGCTTACAATTGCCTACCAATGAACCAAAGTAGGAAAAAATAAGGAAAACAAGAAAATGAACCCTAAAGCATAATATCAAGCTTATGTAAGCTCGATAATTGCGTTTTAAAAGGTCAGATACTGTAGCCTGAGAGTGGGAATTTTATGGTTTATCTTTATTCCCTTATAAAAACAACAGCAGATAAAGCATAAGTTTCACTGTTCAATTCTGTTTTGGAATTAATTTAAATTTTGAGTCAGAAGATAAATGTATAATCATCAAGAAAACTTAACCATAAAAATATCTGAGGTATTTAGGTTGTCTCCTCAGGTATGATAAAGGGGGACAGCCTCTCAACATACGTAAGAAAAAAGAAATCAGTCTCTGCTGCCCAACTTGAATAACTTCGGAGTTAGGTATGATCAGGGGGAATGTTAATTTCTCCTCTGGTTGTTAAGTCTAAGGATAAAGACTAGGTGTTTAAGGAAGAGAAGTGGAAACTACAAACCATCTGAGGTTTTGTATGGAACTGATAGAATCAATACGATATCCAGCACATTACAGTTGTCTGTACAGTTGAGACCCCAAGCACTCACTTTTTCCAGGATTGGCTAGGTGGGGACTCATATAGCTCAGCCATGGGCCAGCAGGAGCCATCCAATTGGAATTTGTTGCAAGCTGCTTTCATTCTATGGTATAAATGTGAGTATGAACACACTCACAAGAGTTTTCCAACCTGATGTCAGGCTTGGAGGATGGGACTAGATGCTAGAATGGTTTCCCCTTTTGTTCATGAACCAATCGAGTATTAAAGAATGATGCTTCAGATAAAATTAGGAACTGGGATGGGGAAATTGGCCTACACAATTATTCTGCATCAGAAACAAAGTGGAGTCATAACTAAATGCATGTACCACAGTGATGCACAGTGTTTACAAAATGGGTAAAAAAAATGAACCGGAAACTTTCTAGCAAACAGCTTGACAAAATCCATTTCATAACCATCTCTTGTTGTTGTTCTTTTCAAATGTTTTCTTGGACCAAGTCTCCAGGTAAACCCTAGCAGCTTCCGTGGGAGTTATATATCTCCTTTTGTCTTCTTTTTGTAAAATCCACCCGCGCGGACCCCCTGCAAGAAGGATCTTTCTCCTCAGTATGTCCCTGTCGTTTTGTCCATAATTCTTGTAATTGTGGTGATTCTTTTCCCATTTTGAGATGAGGTTCTTGAAGTTTCCCATGATAGAAGAGTTTGTGATTCAGGAAGCTGAGACCAAATAGTAAAATGATCAAAGTTCATGAGAGGAGGTCATCTGAAGTTCACCAAAATAATGCAATAAAGAGAAAAATCCAACATAAGAGCAATGACAATGAATTGTTAGTAATGTCCATTCCAACGCAAAGTGGAAACTTTTAAGAGTTTCCTTCTCCTAAGCTCTCCTAAATTTGAACTTGTAATTTTGTCTTATTTTAGAAAAGGTATATGAATATTAACAGTCATTTATTTTCTGTTTCAAGTTATTTCTTCCCAATGCCTCATGCCCGATCACATATTTCCTAAAGCATATTTCTCAGAGCACTAACACAACTAATGCTTCAATACGCTCCATGGAAAATGGTTTCCATTGTCCAAAAATAGTGTGTGGATGGCTATATATTATATTCTCCATTTGGAATTTCTACCCTATTGTGTTAAAGACCACAAGACCACCTGCAGTATAAAACACACACACACAAAAACTCCTTTGAGGGGCGCCTGGGTGGCTCAGTCGGTTAAGCGGCCGACTTCGGCTCAGTTCATAATCTCACGGTCAGTGAGTTCAGGCCCCGTGTCGGGCTCTGTGCTGACAGCTCAGAGCCTGGAGCCTGTTTCAGATTCTGTGTCTCCCTCTCTCTGACCCTCCCCCGTTCATGCTCTGTCTCTCTCTGTCTCAAAAATAAATAAACGTTAAAAAAAATTAAAAAAAAACAACAAAACTCCTTTGAAGTTTTAGTTTAGCATTTCATTAAATTAGCCTGAAAACTAATTAATTTGGTGTGTATGTGTGGGGGAGATGCAAGATATCTATGAAAATCCTTTGATAACCACTTTGGGAGTGTCTGCCTAATGTACTATATGTTTTAGGAGCACTGTGCTAATTTATAGTGATGTATCTAGCACGATATGCAGAATATATAAGATGATGAACAAATGCTGCTATTTAAAACATTGTTATTGTTTTCTGGTCACTTGTTCTATATGCTCCAAAGATTTCTTTAAAATCCATTTGTGATCATCAAATTAGTGATAACCTGCATGGCCTACCCAGCAACTCTTCTTCACATAGGTGCTTAAGAAATGTAGCCATATGGCCTAATTTGACTTTTCCTCAACTGCCTTAATGTTAGGAGGAAAAAGAAAAATTATATATGTATATATATAGTTTTTTTCCATACACACACATACACACACAGCCTCTTCTCTGCTGTTGTTTTATGATTTTTGACTTGTAATCCTCAGTTTCTCTTTTTGTAACTTGTCTTCAAGTGAAGGATTCATATTTTTAAATTCCAGAATAAAAAATTCTCTGGGTTTCTGGTAAAATAGATAAGGCATATATTTGCAAATACTTTTATAGTGAGAGGAGATAATATTTAAGTTGTTTCTATGTGTCTTTTACAAATCATGGAATTTCTAAAGCAAGGAAACTATCTTTTTTAACTGCTTTTTCTAACAACTGGCACATCCTAAGGAGTTTCAAAAAATGTTCTACAGATACATGTGTGAGTAATACATTTGATATGGTTTAAGAGAAATAAAATTTCAAGCCAGAACTAGAATGGGAAATCTCAGGTCAATATGGTAGAAATCAGAGGGACGAAATGGAGGCATTCCCTGAATCCTTCACCTCCCACAATGCATCCCGAAATCACAGTTGTGTTCTATAGTGGACCATTGTCTCACAGTAGGTACTCAATAAATATTTCACAAATTAATGAAGAAACGATGTCAAATTTCCTAGAAGATCCTGCTAGAAGCAATGTGGGCAGGAAAGCCAAATTTGCTGCGAACTGTGGGAAGGTCTCCAGCATTTCTCCTGTAGTTTGACTGGCTCTCTGCCCTTTTCTCTGCTTTGACTTCCAAACCACAGTGGGTCTCTGGTAAAAGAAGACAATATGGAAAAATCCCTTCAAACAGACCATGATATTAAAGGTTAGTACTAAGGTCCTTGTAAATATTAATGCATGGCTTCAATTAATAAGTAAGCTAATACTACTGAGGTTGAATTGTTTCTGTAACATTCAAATCCAACATGAAACAAATTTGGCTTTTCCAGACTGGGAACAGCAGATCGTACAGAAATCATCTGCAATCCGTGGGAATGCCCTGCTTCCACACTCTTCTCCCCAGTTGGCTTTGTTCAGTGGCCATTTCTGCACCTCCCTGGGCTGGTCTCATTCAGGATGCAAGAGGAATGGAGTTAGTTTTGGGGCAACCAGAATAGTTGAGTCAACAGTTGATGCGGCAAAAGTTTCTGCATGAGCTAATTCTTTTTGCTCTTGTCCTATTTTCCCCAAAGTTGAAAATCTCTTGGTTAATGTTTTTTTTTTCTTTAAGCTTAATTTCTAGTCCCAGTTTCCTACCTGACCTCCTGGTTCTATATCTATTGACATCTTATCTGTCCACCTTGCTTTCTTTCCTGCCTTGCCCTGACCTCAATGTTTATATGTGTCCTTCATCAGACTGGCCAGCTTACTGTTGCCCTACGGTATGACACTGATTTCTATTATTGTCTCACCTCTACACTCCCTTCCTTGGGTTTGGCTCTTTAATGTGTCTTTACTGCCTATACATACTGGCAGCAAAGGAAAAAGAAAATCATGTTCATAATGTTGGTTTGAAAGCTAAAACAGTAGTATTCTTGGATGTCAAGATGCAAGGAAAATAAACATTTCTGGGCTAGGTATTTTTTTTCACTAATTAGGAACAAGCTAATTTAGAAAGATAATTGTCTCTGTATCTTGGGATTCTATTATAATGGATGACTGCCTAAGTGCTAATACAGGCGAAATAGACCCCAAGGGGTGAGGGTTGTGAGAATGGATATCAGGCTGATCCTGAGTCAGCAGTAAAGCACTATTTTCTTTAAGGAAACAGAATTAAAAATTCCAAAAAATTTTATTACAGTTTGAAATTATGAAGTAATCTTGAAGTAATCTTTCCATTAAATACAGATGTTTGTGCTTAGAGCCTAGTGCATAACTCATCCTTCTTTACTAGAAAAGTTGAGAGAAAAATTAAAAGAGTAAATCATCCCCCCATATATAAAAAATAGGTGGAAAAAAGTTAAAGTCAAGTTTCAGCCTGAAGAAAATAGTACTCAAGATTAACGACTGAGTCACTAGTTTTATGTTCTAAAATGTATTTGGCACATATCAGGGCACATAATGGGAAGTGGCACTAAATAGGAGATCACCTCGCTCTCAAGAACGCCATGATTTAGCAAACTGTTGAAAGGACTTGTGAGAAGAGAACACGTTTGGCTGAAAATGGTTTGTCGGGGCTTCGTTTTCCCACTGAGAGCAAAATAATACCAAGAAGACCCTTGGATATCAGGATGAGAAATGAGAGAATTGAGATTGTAGTTGAATTTTTAGGTGTCAGAATGGTAGAATAGGGTATTGGGGCCTTTCTTCGCTGAAAGGCAAGTTATGCATCATGAATGATTCTTTTTCTGGTGAGGTTTCCATATGACTTTGTCTGAAACCTGAGCCACGTGAGGAATTTGGTGTATTGCTGCAGACCTGTGGCCCTTTGCTTCTATTTCTCGGGCATACAGTCAAACCACGTTCGCGATGCCCTAAAGTATGGGCGATCTTGGGCGAAAGACACTAATGTTTTATCTTAAAAACAAGTTAGCAGGAACCAATGATCCACAATAATTTTATTTTTGAATTGAGACACAGAAAGCACATGGAACTTGGCATTCGAAGACAGAGGTTGTCGTTCCAGGAATGGTACAAATCTATGCGTTGTTTTTGGCATGACGATTAATCCCCGCTGCATCCTATTTCTCTCAGCTGTAAAATTTGGGGGCAATCTATATGATCCTTTCCAACTCTGTACTTTTATATTTTGTAATCACTTTTATGTTGGTGTTCAAAAACAAAAGATAGTATTTATTGTTGTGTTTATTGTTTTTTTCAATATGAGGTGTTAACAAAGTCATATATTAACCCAAATTAAGCTCTCTATTTTAAAATTTCCTTTAAACTGATAAAAGGATTTGGGTGTTGGAATACAGCTGAGTAGAAAATGAGATGAAATGACAAACTTCTACCTCAATACCCTCCCTCCAGCTGCTTCTCTGTACAGAATTTCCCTAACTGATAAGGATAGAGTGGCAATTACATGCTCAGACATCATGGAGTTTTTAGGCACAGTTTTTTGGGAGAAGAGAAATGAAGTTGTATTGATTTTTTTATTACATGAATATACATTTCTATGCCATTTATATGTTTTTATCTCTTTGGGGGGGGGGAGAGAGAGAGAGAAGCTGCTGATCTGCTAGATTGTAATAATTCTGTCAGTTCTCTTGCCACATGGAACCAGTTTGTGATAAGTCATTTTCAGTTGCTTGCTAATTTACCTCTAAATTATTTAGTTGTTTTGATTTTGATTCTGCAACACCTAGAGGCAAAATGATCTGCGCTAGAAACTAACAGCCTATAAAAATTTGGTTTTAGTAATAGTCATGTGTTCTCAGAACTAAGTAATGAAAATGTTACATAAATCGAAGGAAGGGGGGACAGTATTCAAGAAGTACTTAGCACATGTGAGTACAGAATTTGTTAAATGTAAGTTGATTCTAGAAAAAATTTGTTTGGGTTTTATAATTCAAGTTGCCCTTTCAATTAATGAAAACAATATTTGAATAAAGGAAGTCAAGAACCTACAAGAGTTGTATAATTAGAAAAAAAGTCGTGTCCGTACAATTTAAATAAAAATAAGTGCTTTTATCAGTTGCCTTTCAGTAATCTTAGTATAAATTTTTGAGAGACCTTTATATAGATAGATAATAGCTTCCAGATACAATGATGGGGTTCAAATTAGTAACTTATCCTGTATGTGTAATAATTCTAAGAACCAATAATTCATGTGTATACTCTATGCCAAGTTTTTATTCTTACTACTCTGTAAGTAAACTTATTTAAGCCTGATACAAACTTATGAAGTAGGTATTATTACTATCTTCATTTAGTGGCTGGGGCAACTGAGGCATAGAGAAGTCATTTGTCTGAGCTCACAATTCTACCTAGTCTACTTTCTCTATGCATATATACGTATATACCTATACGCACCCTTTAGGAAAATAAATACTAAATATTAATAATCTATAAATACTCTGTGTGTATAAATCCTCAAAACAATAAGAAGTGAGAATAGGAAACTACTGGAAGAAAAATAACATTCAAAATTTAATGCTGTGTCTAAAAAGCAGGTATTGCAAAGTTTGAGCTCTATAGTGAATCCTTTAAAATGTTTACTTTTATGTTCTTTTGTTTCTCTTGATTATTTTAAGCCACAGCTTGATTTTGAGCGTCAAATAAGATAATGGACATGGAATCATTTCACCTCCCTAATCACCACTATGCATAACACTCTCTTACACACACGAAGCAATTTTAAAAATATTGTCTTGTCTTTGCATGTTCCTAACATGTTTCTAATTTTATAAATATATTATTTTCTGTGTTTGCAGCTCTTCATCCATTATTTGATTTACCAGGTAAGTATTTATTGAGCTACTATCATTTGTCAGGTGCTTATAGGCATTAAGAGTTAAATGATGGACCAAATAGTGGCTGTGTAGGAAGATTTTGGTCAGGTAAGTAGGTAATTACTGTATGATGCATTACATCTAACATTAGGTAGTATTTATCAGGGAAAAAATGACGTCACTGCAGGTTGAAAGCAGGGAAATGAGATGCATTTTAGAAAGACCACTCCTTCCACAATATGAAGAATGAGCAGCATTGGGGGCAATGCTGGAGAAACAGAAGGCAGTTAGGAGGCTGCTTTAGTAATACAGGAATAAAGGGTAAGATTATATGTATTCCTGGAAAATTTATTTACTGAATATTGAGACAAACAACACTGACAAGTAACACTAATAGCACAAACTTTCATTTTATTCGAATTTAGAATAGTGGGTACTTTTTTTCCCATTACAATCATAGAAAAGATTTTTCGAGGGGCGCCCGGGTGGCTCAGTTGGTGGAGGGTCCGACTTCAGCTCAGGTCATGATTTCGTGGGTTCAGGTGTTCAAACCCTGTATCAGGCTCTGTGCTGACAGCTCCGAGCCTAGAGCCTGCTTCCGATTCTGTGTCTCTGTCACTCTCTGCCCTCCCCAGCTGGAGCTCTCTCTCTCACTCAAAAATGAATAAACATAAAAAATTTAAAAGAAAAGAAAAGATTTTTCAACTAAAAACAGGCTTTCAGTTAGATGGTCTATGCTGATTATTTTAAGACACATGTTGTATCTCTCTGAGAACTGGTAGCTGGATCTTTCTCTCTATCTGCCTATCTACCTACTTTGTATTCATTTTTCTTTCCTCCCTTCTGTTTCCTTCTTCTTTCCTTCCTTTGTTCCTTCCTTCGCTCCTTCCTTCCTGTTTTTCCTCCATCTCCTCCTCCTCTTCCTCTCTCTCTTTCTCTCTCTTTCTCACACACACACACACACACACACACACACACACTTACACACACGCTTTCCTTCACCATGGCCACTAACATCTAATGCTGACAATTCAGCTGAAGTGTTTGAGTCGCTTGTTATAAGAAGGATTTGGCAAGGAATAAGGGATAGAATTAGGAACAAGGACAAACTTGTCTCTCTGACTAGAAAAATACTTTCTACATCCCAAGCCCTATACAGGCGGGGTAGGTGAAATGATTTATGAAAGAAAGGCAGCACATGCCTTATAGTAGCAACAGCCTTCACTACAGAGTGAAATTCCTGGTAAACATTCTCCTTGTCATCTCTCCAGTTGAATTTTATAATTGGAATATGCAGAAAGTCGTAGTGTAAGGCATCATTGCAACATGACCCTCAAAATTAAATTCAGGCTCCAAACACATTCCATTTTAAACATTTTTCTAATTCCCCTCATGGCAAACTCAAATATTATAGAAGTTAAGTTGACTGAGTTTACCAGGGTTCCTAGATCTCAAAAAATTATCTTGGAGTTATTTTTTAATGAGAGAGCACATGCATTATGTTGGCATTCAAATCAACTGATTCTGCTAGAGTTTTATTTTGTTTTGATTTTAAATCATTTGTCTTTCCTCTCTCACCGTTATTCTCGCAGGCATTTCTAAAGCCTAGCCTTCCTTTATCATTGCTTGGATCTCTAGTGTTCAGAGGATACCTTGCTGGAGAACTTAATCAAACATCTGAGCAAAGTTCCTTTCTTTACACAAAGAAGTGAAAGCATTCCCTCATCTCTGCTCCTGATATATTAAAATTTTAGTCCATTGAAACATGAGATTTTACGTGGATAGACTCTGTCATACGGGAAGATTATATTTTGAATTCCAATTCCTGTGGTCACATGAAAATATTTAAATGTTATATTTCTTGATTTCTTGTTTGTTCACTTTAAATATATTTTGAGAATGGATGGAGGCAATTACCTGAGATGGATAATGTAAGAGGAAGTTTAAATGACCCTGACTTTTAATTTTTTTTTTAATGGAAGTGCTAGTATAACTTTAATGGAAAAAGACCTGTGAGTCTAAAACAATATTAAATGTGTTTACATTACATGTATGCAACCACAAAATCCCATATAAAATACCTAATTAAAGAGATAATTAGAAAAAGGCTTCCTGTAATAAACATTAGTACCCTGTAAGAGCATCAAATTTTTTCCTTAATTTTATTATGCAGGCATTGTGATATTCACAAATTAACTAATAATAGAAATTCCTTGATTTATTTTGGATAAATCTGTTTCTCAAAGGCACTCTTAGCAAAGCACCATTATTACTTTATTAAATACAACTTTTGCCTACTTGAGCTTAACAAACAAATCTAATGGTACCAAAGAATTTAATTTCAGAGCTGAATGATAATTTGTTAGGCGCTGTTAATTCACATAATTCAAAGTTAATTATGTTTGCAATATTAGGAGTGTAGTAATTTTGTTCTGTTGAGCTATAGCTTTTATGAAATTTTATATTCTGATTAAGCAAACCCAACTGACAAGAATATATTACAAATTGTAATATTTGTCGGAGATATTTTGTGTGTACATGTGTATATCTAATCAGATCACAGTTTAGTCTAATTCAGTTACACTTGGTGGACTGTCTACCTCATCAAGAGTCTCTCAGGTTTTGTTTTTCGAGGCACAGGCATTCTTCTTTGGTTATTTTTGAAGCTCAAATTCTCTTGTTCTCTTTCATAATGTGAAAGTTTGGTGTTTTATCTTTTTGGCTAAAGCTCTATTGACCCTGTCACAAAAAGTGTGATGTCACAAGTCTAAAAGACATTAAAATTAGCTTCTCCCAACGTGAAATTATAGTTCCTCTCTTTCATGATCCTTTCTCTTCCAGTCATGCTTCCAACAACAATGGAAATGATTATTTTTAGTTTGCCACACGGAGACATCAGAGAACCCATTTCAGTTTTCAGAAAACAGGGAGGGCACCATAGCCCTCCCATGACAAGAATCTAGAAATTTGTTGACATATCACTGTCTTTTAAATGATTGAAGCAACCTTGGATGTTATGATGAGAAGCAAACAAAACAAAAAGACACATCCTAGAGAGTAGGTTTATCATGGATCTAAAACTGTGCATATATTTGAACCTTTAGTGGAATTCAGAGAATAGGTGATAAATTCCAAGTTAATTCTTTAAATCTCTTTGTTCACCCTGAGCATCATGTATCCCTATGCACTGATCTAACAATTCCTGAAGCAGCTTCATGAATTTCTTCCCAATCATTACACCTTCTCTCGATGCCTACCTATTTCATATCAAAGCTCCCACAGTTAACAAAAACTTTTTAAATTAGTGCTTTTAGCTGAAAAATGAAAGCAGCCATTTTTACTTAATGAATAGAATTAACAGATATAGCAGAATAAAATGTATAGTGGTATACACTTTCTTTACAAACTGTGAACTGAGTATAAATTATTTAGAGATTTAACGTATTTTATCAAAATTTATTGAATTTCTTTGCTGTCTTTATGGTCACTCTTTCTTGTAACAAGAGTGAAATCAGAACTCTTTGATAAAACAAATGTTAAAACTTTTCTTGATGAAATGTTTGTATTTATCTTGGTTTATTATTAAGACTTCTCCACTTTCCATTAAATCTTCTGCTTAATTACATTCCAGGTTTTAATTTGCATTATTTTCAAATTGGCTAAATAGTCTTAAAAGTTAGAGAGAGATGATTAAGTAAATCTTACTTGTTGGAAAATCTCTATATAGGAGCAAGTTTATTTGTATTTCCTAAATTCTGTAAGGTCACTGGTTATGACCTTGGCTAGAGAACTCCTGACTTTGACATGCCCTTCTCTTTTCCCCTGGTTTTATCAGTCATGAACTACCATGCTTCAGGGCTTTACAGAGCATTCAGCAGACACGAGAGTTTGGGAAACAAAACTGTGTTCTTGGATCTCTCATTTTCACTAACAAGCCTTATGTTTTCCTGTAGTAAGCATGCTAGAAGGACCTAATTTTCTTCTCTGAAAACTAAACTTCTCTAGTTCAAGTTCAAATATTATTGTTCATAAAATACCAGAACTCTTCTAGTTGGGACACTCTGGATTTGAAGTTGTCCCTTCGAATTGAAAAGAAGCTTCTATTAAGTATTTAAAAGGTATCCGAGAATGGTTGCTAATGAGAGTGGGGGTTGAACGAATAAATTTAAATATAAATCACTAGAAGAAAATTATTTAATATAAAAGGATTATTATCTGAATTGTAGGATAAGGGATGTGGAATGGACTTACTATTTAATTCCATAATAATTTCTATAGATGAGGAAACTGAAGCCCCAAGAGATAAAAGCACTTGGTTAAGACTTTTGTATTATTTCTAGAATCTACACAGCAATTAATATCCTAAAGATGAGAGTGTCACTCTTACTCTCTGTTCCCAGAACTCTCTAATCTAAGAGTCATCAAAATGCTTTTATTCCTTTTGTTTTTGGAATTTATCTGATTTCCTCATTTTCATTTTGGAAAGCGTTCTCACTAAGTCTGTAGAATAACTGTATTCAATGTAAAACAATAAAGACAAATCAAGACTGACTTGCATGTCTAATTTCACCTGCCTAGAATGTTGGAATACAGATAGTGTCAGGCCCTCTTGCCCTTTTGATGACAATGGTCTGTTACTGATGTTCTAAAATGCTTGGAAGTTGGACTTTAAAATTATTTGACTAGGTAGAACAATGCCTTGTATTTTCAGCGTTCTCAATTGTAGGCATGCCTTCCCCTGCTATTTGGATCCTTCCTCTCCATGAAGGTCAGCTCCTCAGAGGAGCTGTACTACCTTTGATATATGAACATCATTGACTCCCAGGTCTCCTAGGCCAACACCTGTAACCTGGCATGGCTTGATAAAAATCAAAAGGTGGTTTTCAAGGAACTAAACCGCTCTCAGTCATCAGTCTAATTATTCAACCAGACATTGTATGTATACATCAGAAGAATAATTGCCAAATTTTTCTGGAGCCTTCCTTGTGAAAAATCATTTGAATACATCCAGATGATTTGCCTAGGTTTAGAATTTTTGTACAGAGGGGTGGCAATTACTTAATCAAAACAACCTTTTTTGTTTTTTTAAATCAAATCATCATCTGACCACTAAGGGAAAAAAAAAGATTCTTGAGTCCCTAAAATGTGGTTTCCATAACGTGATAGATCCCTGTTATTGTATATTCTCGACATTGCTATACTTATGTAAGTAAGAATTTTTAAAGTGTATTATGGTTTCGCGTGTATAATGTAGAGAGTATATAGATGCACATTTTTTCCCTTTAAATAAATTGTAAGTCTTACTCAATGAAGGTAAGATTTAGGGAATTCTACCAAAATTAATAGATCCCTTGACAATGGTTACTGGAAGGTAAACTATCAAATCTTATTTACTTTGTTTGCCTTATTTAGATCTTGTCTCGGGTTATCCGTAAGCCAGTTTAACTTCTTTAGCCAACTGGTTATAATTAGGTTCTACTCCTCCATTGGCATTGCGGACGGCAGCTGTTCCCCTAGTAACCCATCATGGAGACGAAAAAGAATGGAAAAAAAAAGGCTTCCCGGATCAATTATAAAAGAAATTTATTTTCCTCTTTTTCTTCAGGGGAAGAGAAATTTCCCTGCAAAAGACCAACAACTTTGATTTTCCGAAATTAAATAGAGCAAATCTGTACCCAGAAAGAGAGTAAGAGAAAGATCATTGGTATGCCCCTGATGTTAGAATGTACCTTTGTTTTTAAATCAAGCAAACAGGTTTAAACGTAATTTTCCAGTTTATTTCTAGATGTATATAACAACTATTTATTTCTCTGAAGTTTTTGCGTACCACATATTGGACTTTTCTGCAAGTGCTTATTACTACTACTGCTCTTATTATTACATTGTCTAAGTGTAGAGTCAGGAAGCCCACCAGAGGCCTGTTAAGATTCTACTTGTCAGCAAATTCAATCACAGAGATTGTTGGAAAGGCCACAGGCATCCAGAAATCAGGGGATAGAAAGAACACTCAGAAAGAAGCATTTTCTTTCAGGCAGCATTAGCACTGGTGTATGCAGAGGGAAGATTGCTTGTTTACTTTGGTGATACAAATGCAACACATTTAGGGGTGTTTCTCAGTCACGGGCCAATTAGGGAGCATCTGGAATCAATAGAGGTTGTTCAGATGGAAACGCAGTGGGTCCATTGAAGCCAGGCTGTTCCAAGAACTCCAGCAAGACAGCTTCCTCAGAGAAAATCCTTCTCCCCCAGTCTGCCCTGTTCTTTAAAACTGAAGTGGAGTTTCCGTGGAATTTCCCCCTGCAGTACAATTACGGAGTTGCATACTGAAAGCATCTGACTTTACAATTAACAGCAACAGCAGTCTCAGCAAGTAGATAATGGTCTGAAATTTGATAGTGGGAAATGTTTTTCTAGCAATGGGTGATAATGGATAATAAACAGTGGCTTTAGATTATATGAGACTGCTAGGGATCAATATTCCAAAATGCTTCTTAGCATCAGTGCTGTTTGTATTGACAGAAGGAGTATCACTGTTTGTGTCAATAGCAGCAGGAACAGCAGATTGCAGATGTGCAAACTGATTAAGGAAATTTGAGGGTCTCAAATCCCCCCAGTTTTCATACTTCAACATGCATCACAAATGTGTAGGAGACTCCAAGATCATCGATTTTACGAAAATACTTCAAATGGGTAATTCCATAGTAAATGATGAGTTAGGAACAGTGACTTACCTTATGCTAGGCTGCAGTTGGATATTTTACTGAACTTCCACATCTCTGCCTTTAAAAAAGTTTTTTTTAATGTTTTTTTTTATTTTTGAGGCAGAGAGAGACAGAGCATGAGCAGGGAAGGGGCAGAGAGAGAGGGAGACACAGAATCTGAAGCAGGCTCCAGGTTCTGAGCTGTCAGCACAGATCCCGACAGGGGGCTCAAACTCATGAACCTCGAGATAGCGACCTGAGCCGCAGTCAGATGCTTAACTGACTGAGTCACCCAGGCTCCCCAAATCTCTGCCTTTTATCTTGCTAACATACCAGTTGCATATATATGCTTCCGTTGTGTCTAAAGCTTAGTAACCTAGGACTTGTGTATATTTTCTTTCGATATTTACCAACTTGTGTTATAAGTCTGAGACTGATGAAAGATACACACATTTTTTAAGTTTGAATAAGTGCTGGTGGATTCTTAATCTATCTGGTTCTATATTATTTTACATAATAAGTAATTATCAAAGTAATTCCTGGCTCCGTGAGAGAATCTTTTTCTTCCTGGTATTAAATCATTTATTATTAGATTGCTAGACTGATCGATGTACATCCTGTATTAGGTTGACTTCCTTTTAAATACTGTGGCAATGTTTATTTTAAAATGTTTATTTAGATGGGGAGTAGGAGATGGGAGCATACAATCTTCTGCAAAATAATGATCTCAGTAAGCAAAATAACTCTGGAATAATATCAGAAGATATTGGTACTCAAGTCTTCAGACTGCTGAGTATATACGGTTTCTTTCTATTTTCTCAAATTTTGGCTTTTTCCTGCCTTCCATCTTCCATTGTTTAATTCACCTTGCCCTCTCTTTCTGATTCTTCCTTTTTTTTTTTCCTCGAAGTCTCTGAAATAGAGTGTTTAACGAAGACAGTTTAAAGAGGCAGAGATTCTGATCCCATAAATCCTCACCAAGAAAATGACCATGTATCGGAATCTGGAAGGACCCTCTATAGATGCTAACCAAGAAGTTCCATGGGCACCGTTGTCAGTGGGGAGCCCCGCCATGCTCAGGGCCCTGTGACAGGGTGTGGTGTCACCCCATGCTCTGCAGAACGTTGAGACAGCTTTTCCAGCACTGGACCAGCTTATTGTTTGTCTTCTTTGTGTATAACTATAACGTGTGAAGAAGACTTAGCAAAACAGCCAAGTGCGCCTCCAATTGCCAGTAGGTTCTAAGAACTTCAGTCCAGCTCACATGTTCAGAGCGTGTGTTCTGTGTGTAGCATTTAATAGTATGTGTTAGAGAAGCAACAGTGCAGAGGGATCTAGAAGATTCTATCATTATCCCTGCTGATGATTTAAAGATTAAACCCTCTGTTTAAAAAATAACTTCTGTGGCACCTGGGTGGCTCATTCAATTAAGTGGCCAACTCTTGATTTCAGCTCGTCATGATCTCACGGTTTGTGAGTTCAAGTCTTGCATTGGGCTCCGTGCTGACAGTGAAGAGCCTGTGTGGGATTCTCTCCCTCTCTCTCTCTCTCTCTCTCTGCCCCTTTCCCACTTGTGCTCTATCTCAAAATAAATAAATGAACTTAAGAAAATAACTTCTTGCTGAATATGAAAATGATGTTTCAAGGAAACTGTGTCTGATGGTGCATTAGGAACTTTAGAAACAAAAGCATTAATAGGTGGGCAGTTTCTAATCTACACTTTATTTCAAGGTTTCAGAAAATACAAGCCAGATTAATCTGTGAAACATGGTGTTTGGCCAATATTACTCATTTAGTCTAAGTTGATGAGTTTACAGTTAACACAATCTGAAAATGGACATAATAACATTCACCTTGTACAGCTCTTGGGGATTCAATAAATTAACAAATTATAGTGCTCAGAACAATGTCTGGCATTATTATTATTATGACCTATGTGCTCACCATTTTACCCACAGAGGAACTTACATGATTTATTTATTTATGAAAACCTCTTGGCATGAATACCATTGCATAAAGAATAAAATAAAATCAGCTAACAAGAGTAGGGTTGTGAAGGATAGATAGAAGCTTGTCAAGGAGGCAAAAACAGGACTGGACTGATTTTCAGAGCAAGCCATACAACATTACTCTATGTTTAGAGATGGTCTGGGTCCTTCTCTCATATTTGCTAGATCTCTGTTGATCAATTTTTATATGTATACACCTCACTCCATTAAAAAAATGCAGATTCTGATTTAGTGGGTCTAGGTCAGAACCTGAGATTTGGCATTCCTGTCAGGCTCTCAGGTGACTCAGACCATACTTTGGGTAGAAAGACACTAGATTACTGTAGTCTCAATATTGTCGTTAGGTAATTGTTAACACATTTAAGGACACATCCTTAAAGTTAAGGCATGAAAGTGAAAAGATCTTTTCTGTAGAAGCCGTCATGCTCCTGGAAGCCTTGGTACACACGGAGGAACCGTCTCTGCTGGACTTTACCTGAGCAGTGGTTCACCTGGGATCCTTGCTTGAGTTTCAAGTATCTATGAGCCCCTCAAATGGCGGATACATTTTTTGGGGGTTTGAATTTAAACATTTTCAGGGGAGAGGGTTCATGTTATTCATTTGTTTGCCGTGACGCTCTTGACCTACCTGATTCGTGAGTGGATCTGGCCCCTCTTCCCAGAGTTCTTTGGGCACACATCTCTTCTTCTTTCCATGCTGAGCTGTGGTCAGCTGACCTCTCTGCCTTACCTCAGAGTGTTCTAAATTGAGATCTACAGGGGACTTTATAACAGTTGCTTAGTATGAGTTAGTGGGACAAACATCAAATGTAGGAATTTAGGTCAGTAACGTCCTCTGGATTTCCTGCACGTGACTGGTCTCCCTCCTGGCCAAGTAAGTAGTTCTTGGTAATAGGTACAAGGTGACTATGGGTTGCTAGGAAGTGACAACACTTGGGGGAAGGGCTGGATGTAGCCCCACGGGGATATGAAGCCTGGCTAAGACTTAGCCCCGTCACACTGATGAGACAGTAGAGATTTGTTCAGGGCTCTGAGAGCTATACTACAGAGCAGTGGGTTTCTTTAAGACCTTCCAAGTGAGAGCAATAGTCACATAACTTGGTTAGGCAAGAATTTAGTGAAGGCTTGGAATGAAGAGTGTCTTAAAAGTAATTCCCTTCCACTGAGACCCTAATGGAATTGGCCAGAAAATGCTCATAATGCCAGTAGTACCTTTTTCCTTTGAAGACCACATTCATCATTCAAGAGCCTCAGAGTATACAAAACTGCTGGTGGCCTCTTTGGGAGACATCAGGATCAAAGGATGGGTGGAGCAAGACTGGGAATCCCTTCCTGGTTCTCGGTCTCATTTCTGAAGACTGAAAGCTCACAATACGAACTGTAAAGCCAAACGCCCCTGACATCCTTGACCTGATCTGGGTTGATGCAGGCACATGGGCTCTGTGTAGGTGAGGGCAGCAGCAGACAGTGCCAGGATTAGCAGGTGGTAGTGGCAGGGTGGTTTTTGTTTGGAGCTAGCAACTGCAGCGAGAAGTGTGTCTTGCTCTTGGAGAGGAATGCCGGCAAGAACTGGATGGTTTGTCAAGCCAAATGACCTAAGATTGGGTGAGTATTTTACTTCCAGTTGAGAACACGGGAATATAAATCAGGAATCCAAGTGAAGATGTGGTCAGACATACGTTACACACAGGCTGGATGTCAGGGAGAAACTTTGTGGTTTAGTGAGCATGCAAATGAACATTGGTTTGTCCCAGATCTACTGGATACTAGAACAAGGCCAATAGATAAATCTAAACCTTGAGTACTGAGGGGCTAGAGCTGCTGAGAAATGACCAGATTTGGTTAGGACTGAATTGAAGCAGTGGCAGGGTGTGCTGTTCAGAGTTCCGGTGCATTAGGCGATGAGGGCGAGAATGGGGCATTTTGTTGAGAAGAATTACCTATTTCTAGAAATGGCCCCTCATGGTATTCAGGACAGGAACATGAGTGATCCCCACGCACATTCTCTATTGAGTTATGTTCTAGTGGCAATTGCAGGATCTCTAATGCCTAAAGTTGTTTTTTGGTGCTCTAGTCACATGTTCACTTGACAAGAGGCAGTGAGATTTTAGAGCAGGCATCTTGGGCTAGTGTTGAAATCAGAAGAGTGAGTCATATTTGGGTTCATTTTGGACTGGGTTCATATTGAGACTCTCAGTAAAGTTAGAAATGAATTGCTAGTTTTGATAAGGGCAGTACAAAACATGGCATGAAAACATTCAGGAAGCCACTCATAGCTGTTTTTTCCCCCCATTTATCGAGCATTTATTCAGTGCTCACTATGTTTATAACACTATCCTAGATTTTGATAATAAAATAGCTAACAAGACAGGCACTGTCATGGCTTCCTTGGAGACAGACAAAACCCATGGTCCCAGACAGTAAATATCATGACTTGAACTTGTAACAAGTATCATCAAGGAAACACACACGTGTACACACACACACACACACACACACACACACACACACACATTGGGCTAGTGAATCAATTTGGATGAGATCTTCAATAAATAGGGTGTCAGAAAAAACCTGTTGAGAAAGTGCCCAAAAAGCAAAAGTTAGTTCCCCTCTTTGATTTGATTTTCTCTGTTTCTCTATGACAGGACATTTATCGGCAGACGGTGATTGTGGAATAGAGGACCCAGATCTGGGCCAGAAGACCGGCAGGTAAGCAGAGCTCCGGTCCTATAAAGAAGTGCTGAGAAGGCAATAAGATAGAAACTAAGGGTGGACACCTGGGCAATAAGCCCGCCCTTTGGGTGGAGCCTAGATATGATTGGGGATGGGCAAAGTCTTCTTTGTTGGAGGTGAGGAGCCCAGAAGTTAGTTTCTCAGTCAATGGAGACTGTGTGGGGAAGGACAGCGGCAGGTGGCAGTGAGCTGGCAGCTGTGGAGGAACCAAAAGATTCAGGTGTGGTGGATGTCCCCAGCACACATTCAGCTTTCTTCTCTGGACCATATGCCTGAAATAGCTGAGGGGCAGTGAGATAATCAAACATACTCTTCCCCAAATTGTTGACACCAGTGAAAATGGCACACATGCATTAGTCTAACAACTTATATATATGTGTGTCTCTGAGTTTGTCCTAAGGATGCTGGACATAGTTATTTAAAACCATGCTGTGACAAATAAAATTCAATCCTATTAACAAACTTTAAAAAAAAAAAAACAGGAAAGAGATAATACAATGCAAATTTGTCCTTGATGACTACAGTTCAGAGAATTCATGAGGGTAAGTCAAAATTTTCTCTCAAATTACAGTTTTAGTTTATTTTACAAATAAAAAAAGAACCTTCTCAAACACTTCTCTCAGAGCACTGAAAACTTCCAAAGTTTATGAGAAATGACAGGTATTTTAAGACTGAAGTTTGAATAGAAATGTGATAAGATAGAGGTGGTTCTGAAGAACAATGGGGGGAATTTGAAAGTACTCCCTCGACTCCAGAAATAGAAATGCAAATCTGAAACTGTCGCTGAATGATTTAAAGGAGTTGAACAAACTTAAAGTAATCATATTTCAGTTCAGGCGATTCTGAGGTGAAATAAAGGATGAAAATCACATATGAAAGAGGGAAAGGTCAGAGGAGAGGACCATGAGCAAGGAAATAGAAGGCAAAATAAAATGACAGTGAGAAAGAGGCAGAACAAATACCCTCCTGACCTTGTGCTTGACTAAGATATTTCTTCCTGACCTATCCACTAGGGTAAGAGCAAGGAGCTGATCTAGGGGCCAGATTTATCCTCATTTCTCTTTATCCATCCCATGCAATAGACTGATTCTCTAACGCTCCATCCAATTTTCCTCTGCCTTCTAGTTTCTTTTTCTTTTTTTCCCCCCTCTTTCTTGAATGTTCATAGTAGAACACATGGTTCAAACTGCTAGACAGCTGGGTCATGAGAGTAAAATCCGGATGATTCTATACCTCCATGATATTCTATTTTTAAGTAAACCCTGAGGTTGATTCAAATTCACACTTCGAATCAAATGACACCATTGCTCTAGAGAAACATTGCCAAGAAGCAACAGAACTTCAAGCATAGATGTCCTCAGCTTCGGTAAGTTGAAGTCTCCAACATACCACCCCAAAAACCTCCTTCATTAAAACACCTTAACCATTCTGACTGGGCTGAGTGCCATATAGGATAACGATGGAGACAGCTACGCCGAGGGTCTCCTGTATCTTGGGAGAACCCTATGTGCCCATCTCACATGTCACCCTTTCTGACACTGTATTAGCTAAGTTCTCTTGTCTACACTTCTGTCTTGGTTTCTGTTGAATATATAAGACACTATTCCCTGACACATCTCTTGAGGTTCTGTAAGAAATGGAGACTCCACCCAAAAATCCCATCATTGCCTGCTGCTTGAAACTTAGAATTACCACTGTGGAGAAATTCCAGCTCCATGGTTCTCCATTCTGACTTCACATTAAAAACATGCAGGGAGCTTCTAAAATCGTATAGATGTTTCAACCCCCATCTCAGGCAAGTTGACCAGAATCACTTGGGTATTAGTAGTTGCTAAAACTCCCCCAGGTGATCCTAATGCATTCGCTGCAGCTGAGAGTCATTGCTGCTGTTAGCTATTGTGCCCATCTAACAGAATTAGATTCCCTTAGGTATCCCCAAATAAAGACCAACTTCACTCAAGTTCATGATTTCTGTACAAATTCATATTCTAGCATCCATTCTTAGAGGCTCTACAGTTAGGCCCATTCACTCAATCCTGGCCTCCGCATTCAAGCTTCCCCTTGCTTATGTGTCATAGTGGAAGCCAAATCAAGGTAGGCATTGGGGAAGGGCAATACAGAAGGTGAAATACATCCTTTTTGTGTTGTTTTCCGGACAGCCTCTGGAAGGAAAGAAATACAGAGAAAGAAAGTATAAGCAGTACTTTTGCAACTTTGCAAAGAGTGTTGGAATGCATACTTTCCATTTGTCTGTTGAATGCAAATGAGGGCAAATAGCACCATCAGAGATGGATTTTTCTCTTGTTGCCACAAATGCAAAATCCGGATGGAAGGTATAAAGTTTTTAATTTAGGATCAGACAACGTACATTCTGATTTCCTGTCCATGCTGGCTCACTTACCTTGCCTCCTGCTTTCTGCTGCCCATGAAGAAGTGGGACATTGGCATTTGAAGTTTTGATGAGGTAAAATTTTAGAACACTCTGGAAGAGATACCATCACAAAGTAAATAAAATGGTAGGGATCCTCATATCATTCAACTGAAATAAACCCAAGAGAAATTTGTGAAGGTAATTCAATTTCCAGAAATAAGAGTTCCAGTGTGATCATTAGTTCAGTACAGAAATTAAACTTACTCTGTATAATTTATTAAATAGAACGCCAAATCCAAGAGCTGATGATGGAAGGGCTACAGTACTTTCAATAAAGATGTCATTTCCAACAGCACTCTGTTGTCTCCTGGAGTGGAAAAGTAGGTATAAAGCATTCAGACTTGGATTGAAACGGTGCTGGGAAAATGGCAGAATGGTTGGTGTTGTATATCACGGGATAGAAATCTGAAAGAGAGTAAGAGCCATTCAGTTGCCTTTATTCAGGTTTAATTGAGTTGGACCTGGTAAAAAAAAAAAAAAAAAACAAACAACTAAGGGCTTGCGAGGCGGCTCAGGAAATCACTTGAGGGCAAGAAAACCACCTCATTAAAAAGAATTAAAACCCAATGGCACATAGCCTGATGGACAAAACGCTACCCTCATCCTGGAGAGATTATCCCTCATGGTAACAACATGACTGGACTGAAGTCAGCTTTGTGCTCTCCTCAGCAAGCAGCAGACACCTTTCCTCAACAAGTATTTGTAGAATAAATGCATTTGTTAAGAGAATGGATAATGAGTTCAAAAGAAATCAAAGGGCACTTTAATCCAGCCAAGTTAGCAGTACCAATCAAATGTCTTAAATTAATTCCCACTCTTTGATCAAGTAATTCCACTCAGGAATCTGACCTAAGGAAATCATCGGAAACACACAAATTTATGTGAAGTATATTCATAATAGCACCATTACAAATATTTTTAAAAATAGAGTTTTGGACTAAGTCTAAATTCCCAACAATGTGAGAATAATTAGATGATTATATAAGGATACGATCATGCTTCTGAAGGCTATATAACATCATTATAAAAATCTTTATTTTCGGGGTGCCTGGGTGGCTTGGTCGGTTGAGCGTCCGACTTCGGCTCAGGTCATGATCTCACGGTCCGTGAGTTCGAGCCCCGCGTCGGGCTCTGTGCTGACCACTCAGAGCCTGGAGCCTGTTTCGGATTCTGTGTCTCCCTCTCTCTCTGCCCCTCCCCTGTTCATTCTCTGTCTGTCTCTGTCTCAAAAATAAATAAACGTTAAAAAAAAAATTAAAAAAAATCTTTATTTTCTCTAAATGGAAAAAATAAAATGGAAATACACATCTTCTCATAATCAAAGAAGTGAGTGACTTTTCTATCTCTCTTCCCATCTATAATAGACTGGAAAGAAATATATCAACATGTTAACGGTAGATATTCTCCAAGTAGTTGGTTAGTAGAGGTTGTTATTATTCATCCACGTACAATGAGTTTTGTGGTAACTTTTTATTTGGGGACGAAAGAGGGAGATATTAATTTTAAGAAAATGTTGTATATCTTGAGACCGTAGAGGATCATGTTGTAATACAAAGTGTCCCATTGATATAGTTCAGTCAAAAAGTGTTTACTATGTGGTGCTGCGGGGCGGTATTAAGGCACTTCACAGAGTGTGGGGCAGAGGGCTTGCTATCCAGCAGAAACAGCACAAGAGTGTGTTTGTACTCAATTGTAAGTCCTGTTGAAGTGTGACAAGGTAAATGGGACAGTGAAGTATGTGGGCTGCTGTGGGCAGAACGGCTTCAGGGATGCGGAACCTAACAGGTTGTCCATGGAGAGAGCAGAACATTCTAGGCAGGTCAAGCAGAAGCAGAAATGAGCATTGAGAGTGTTAACTGAAAAAAGAGAAGGCAAATGCAAGTGAAGTGAGGTGGCATGTTGAGGGAGAGTGGAAGATAAGCTTAATTTGCAGAAAATCAGATTTTAAGGAGGGTTCCGAATTGATCAGAGAACTAACAGGGCCATGAGCACTAGCCGTGAAAATGAAATAAGCACGACAACTAAATCAGTTGTTGCAATTACTTGTTTAATTATCCTTCATTAATTAAGGATTGGGGAAAATAAAATAACTAGATTATTAAAAATAAGATCTACTCAATTGAAGATGTAGAAACTATAAATAATCACCATCAAATGGACTCTTTGATGGCCATCAAGTAGTCCGTTGGGGCATCAGAAGCAAACACAAGCAGCCAGATAAAAAATTAGACGGGAAAAGAGAAGCAGATAGGCCTTTCACATTGTGAGTTAGAGGAATAAAGGGAAGACAAACAGAAACGAGCAAGGCAAACGCATGGGGAAGTGTGTGCTCCTGGCTATGGAGCACAAATATTCAAAAGCAGCAGAGATTCCGTCCATTCATCTGAGTACTTATCAGGAACAATGCTGCTCTTTTCAGCGTGGAAACTGTCATGGGCCGAACACAGCAACGTCAGACGTTGTGTTGCCATCTGCTGTGAAGGCAAGGCCCCGAAGGTTGTACCTACAAAGGAGAACGTGGCCAGTCTGGAGAGTTTTTCTCAACAAAGAATAAACTACAAAATCTCAAGAGCTCCAAAGAATAGAAGTGACAAAGTAAACAAGGCAGCATTAGAAAAGAAAGACCGAAAGAAAATCTTGGAAATCATTACAGGGATATGTTACTGAAATTATTGAGAAAGGAGAGGGTAGATTTGTAACAACCTGAGTGAATTAAAGAGAAATATGATCTGTTTTGATCCATGCTGTCCTAGAGGAAATGGGACTTGTTAATCAAATGTATACTTTTTTTTTTTTTTTTTACAGAAAATGCAAGAAACTCCATGTGCCCTGAATTGACAGAGAAGTGATGCCACAGGGATCAGAGGGCTGTTGTAGGAAAGGCTTCCACCCCTTTGTGACTGTCCCACTCTTGCACCAGAAATTTCCAGGGGTCTTGGGAAATTGAAATCTGGATCAATGCTGCCATCTGCCCCGGCTTAGTTTTGGCAAGCTGTTAACTTGTTGCCTCAGGTCATACATTGATTCCTAGATTAAAGGATTAAAATGTGAATGTAAATACTCTGATCAGCTACCAGCACCACAAGGTGAAGGAACTAGGCCTCCAACTTTTAATTGAATTATGCTATCCATTCAGGACATTTATCTATGGGGTTATTGTGTCACATGTAGGAAGCATTTCTAAAGAATCTGATCAAGTCAAGTCCTATAAAGAGATCTGCATTACAAAGAAAGGTAAACTCCCCTGTGTGTGTGTGTGTGTGTGTGTGTGTGTGTGTGTTTTAAATCCTGTTAGGACCAAGTAAGACAAAGTTATTAAAGCCTAGAAATATGATTCTGGAAGGGAAATGAACAAAAACATTTTTGAATGAAAACTGTTCATACAAATTACATAATAAAAGATTAATTAAATGTAACCAGCAAAAAAAAAAAAATGTGGAAGCATGAAATACCCAATATCCTAATACTCGTAACAAAGAAAAATGAGAGAAAAAGAGCAATTATGTAAAGAGCTACTTTATTTCTTCTTATAGACAAAGCTGTATAATTTCTGGATGTCCTAAAAAAAGCATGTGAGTCTATTGTGATCACTAGTAATAGTAATTGGTGAGGATAATGATGGCCATTGATGTCAGGATTAACTGATGTTGTATCTGCAAAGATAGGAGTGAGCCTAAAGAAATATTGTTATTGAACTCCTGGGAATAACTTGCTAATGAGTGTTTGGGTTAAACTACAAGTTTATTACCTTGTACATTTTTAGGGAGAGCCTTTCCACTAATAGCACTCATTCAAACTGATTTGAAGAGTGTCAATAAAGGATTGTAACACCTTTGCAAAATGATGTTTGATAGACTTTCAACATACGTGACCTTATTAGCTAAGACCGCAAGATGTTGCCTAGAGTGACAGGCACTAATCACGGTCCTTGTAGAACTGGAAGGAGCTTTAGAAGGAAATCTTTGCCAATCCTCTCATTTTACAAATGAGGGAGCTAAGCCTAGGCAGGTTGTCACTTGCCCAAGGTCATATCATTAGCTGGTAGTACAGTCAAGACTGGAACCCAGGTCTCCAGAGAAAAGGCATCAGACATTATGGACTGACAGTTCTTTTCACATTGGCCAGCCTTCCTGATAGGTCCCTGTCTCTATGCTACCCCAAATCTGGGATAATGTAGGCTCTGAACACAGTATGACAAAAACAAATGGCTATTGGTAGGAAACAAACATGGGTGAGAGGAAGAGAATTTAAAGAGTGAATGAAGGGTAGTATGGATATAAGTTTTTTTTTCTGCTAAACCTAACAACTTAAAATTAAATACTTTGAGGTGTATTTATGGCATACATGGTTTATAACAAAACTTTTCTAGATTACTCATAAGAAGATGACTGAATTAATCTTCATCATCACCAACATCACCATCATCATCTTTTATTGAGCACGAATAATGCACCTGACACTGCATTAGACATTTTACAAGCATTACATCCTTGATTCTTAAAAGATATTGTGTTATTTTATATATCTTGAAAACCACTCTCAAAAAGGTGAAGAAACTTGATTCAGACTATCTGATGACTAAGTTATGGGACTAAGATACTAATGTATTTTTGGTCCCCAACCCTGTGTTCTAACCACTAATGACATCAGCCTGCAACTATTCTCACCACTCTCCAAATAGAAACATTGAGAGTGACATAATTTGCCATTCTGGCTTTTATAACTCAGGTAAATTTTGTAACATTGGGCAGCATTCTAGAACACCTCTCACCTTATCTGTTCCCATTGGTAAGACTTCTCTTGAAATGCATACCTTGCGTCAGGCAAATGCAAAATGGTAGGGGAAAGGGGAGCACCTGGATACAGTCACAGGGGAAGTCGGCGGAGGAGAGGGTCCCAGGTGGACGCCTCCGTTGGCCCTACCTGCTCCCTGTGAGACTGAGACAAATCATGATGAAATAAATGGTTGATAATTTTCAGAAGTTAGATTTTCTGGATGTTTACAAAAAAAAAAGTACTTCAGAAAAATTGTAAACGCTGCTGCTAAAGTGTTTGCTCTATAGAGCAATCAAAATAGCGTAGATGCCCTATAAATCCTACAGCCCTAGGTGGCAAGCACTTCAAGTGTACATTTTTCAAACACTTTCAAGAACTGATGGCAGCTTGTGTGTGAGGTGCCGCTGTCAGGCTCTAGATACAGTAAAACCTTGGATTGCGAGTAGCGTGTTCTGTGAATGTTCCGCAAGATGAGCAAACATGTCTACTAAATTTTAACTTGATAAGCAACTGACGTCTTGCAATATGAGTAATACGTTTGTGAGGCTGAACGTCACATGGTCGCGCAACTGAGCCAGTGGTTCTCGAAATTCGCTTTGACGTACAAGCGCCTTGGATTACAATCATGCTTCTGGAACGCATTATGCTTGCAGACCAAGGTTTTACTGTACTTCTTTTCCTGGTAGGGGTTGATGGGAAGACCTTGTGAGAGTTCTAGGCCTGGGCTCTGTTCTGGACTACTGGCCTTTCGTGAACTCTCCACCCAAGGCATGTGGCTTCCTCTCTCATTTGTGTCCTGACCCGTTTGAGATGATCATTTTGCAACCAGGAGATATTTATGAAATGTCTACCATCTGTCAGAATATAAATGTAAATAAAAAAGACCTATAATCACTGAGTTTTCGGGGGTGCCTGGGTGGCTCAGTCAGTTGAGCGACTGGCTTCAGCTCAGGTCATGATGTCACAGTCCATGGGTTCGAGCTCCACATCCAGCTCTGTGCTAACAGCTCAGAGCCTGGAGCCTGCTTCAGATTCTGTGTCTCACTCTCCCTCTGCCCCTCCTCTGCTCATGCTCTGTGTCTCTCTGTCTCTCAAAAATAAAAAAATAAATGTTATAAAGCTGTTTTCAAATCACAGTTTTCAGTATAACGGCAGAGACATACAATGAGCAAATAAACACAGGAATAAACACATGATTGCAAATTGTGCTAAGTGTTAAGAAGGAGACAGAAATATAGGAAGTGGTAAGGAAGAACCTGAAGGCAAAGTTACAGGGTGATTCCTTGAGAAGGACTTTCCTGGGCTGTAAAACTGGTAAGAGGCTAAGGGAAAGCTTATATCTCAAAGAGACAAAGAAAACATTTACAATTGTTATCTAAAGTAACTGCTATAACAAAAGAGAAGTCAGGGCCTCTCGGCAAGAAAAAGCCTGCTTCACATGTAGTCAAACTGAGGGGAACATTAAGACCATCTTGGTCAATACAGTGTGATAAATGACATGAAGGAGTTTATGTCAAGGATCACATAGAAAGATCAGTGCTAAATTACATTGGAGGGGTAAGTTAAGGTGACCCATGAGCTATTTAGTACTTAGAGCAAGAGGCAAGATAAGATGGTCAAAAGTAATTTGGACTCCGAATTATTCGGTATTTTAACCTTGCTGGTGCCTGTTACACTAGTGTGACATTGGACAAGTTAAATGTGTTTGTGCTATTATTTTTATCTTTGATGAGGAAACGACTATCTACCACATAATTCACAGTGTTGTTTGTGAATATCAAATGCAGTAAGATTTACCCAGAGCCCCCATTAAACAACACAGCAGCAAATAAACGCAATATAGAATTGCTGGACATCATTGACAAAGCCCATGGAAAACTGAAAACAAAAAGTCAAATAATTACATTGAAATGGGACCCACGTTTGCACAGAGAGTCATGGAACTGAGGCACTTCTTCCCAGGAAGCAACTTTATTTGTGCCGGCATGGGCTCAGTGGGTTCGTACATGAAAAACTGAGTCCCGAGAGAGGTGGGGTGTAGCCTTTTGTATAATTTCTACTTCTTTGTCTCCCATACATGATAACTTACAGACATATGGTCTGATTGGGCAGTCTATGTTACAGAGTCACGAGGAATGTCACGTACGCACACATAGCCAGGTTGCTTCCCCTTGTCTTGTTTTTTTGTTTTGTTTTGTTTTGTTTTTTACCACATTCCCTAGGGAGGGGACTCTACCACTTCATTAGGTTTCTAAACCCTGCCATATTGTATATTTAACAAATAATACTCTTTTCAGTTTTCAAATAGCTGGCAATTCTCTTTCCATCTAACCCATTACCCCTCCCCCACCAAAAACATCCTATCTGAAAATGTATCACTTTATTTTATTAAATGATCGTAATCTACATACCCAAATCTGGAGAAGAAAGCACAAAAGAGAAAACTATAGACTATTTCTATTTCAGATCTTTCCATTTAGAGATCAATATCACCTACCAAGGTGTGGTTTAAGAAAACAAAAATGGTTTTATGTTAGAAACTCCACTAATACATATAATCAGTAAGTCAGTGGGAAAAAAAAACAACACTATTTTCGAAAGATGCAGGAAGGGAATTTTACAGTACATAACAACCAATTCTTATTTTAAAATTATAGAAAGATAGTAATAGAAAGATAGTTATCTTTTAGAATAAAGGCTATCTATTGAAGTCAACAGACAATGTGGTGCTTAACCTTGAAACACCAGAGGCATTCCCATTAAAATCAAACAAGACCAGGAGGCACTGACACCCCTATTAGTATTGTTCTGGGAGCAGGAACCAATCAATTGCAAGAATCAGCAGTTATAAGTGTTAGTACTATTAAAAAAGAAATACACTTCACAGAAGTCTCAGATAAAGTAAGTGTAATTTAGGAGTTTCCACTGAAAATAAATTAAAAATATTAAAGTTTCTTTATTAAAGAAACTTGTTACAAGTAAATATATGAACTAATGGAGTTCTATATAATAGCCAAAAATAGTTGTCAAACTAGTTTTAAAATATCACATTCTCAAGAGTCTAACAATTGAATTATTAAAAACAAAAAACAAAACATGCAAGGTCTCTGTGAAAATAATTGCAAGTGATAATGAGGGTATAATTAAATGGCTAAATAAAGAGACATAATATATTCTTAAATGGGAAATTGAATATTATAAAAAAAGATACATTAATTACTTTCATATTAATTCATATTACTTTCATGTTAATATGATGTGATTTTAACCAGAATAATGAAACATTGAACTTTACAAAGTAGTTAAAAGATAATAAAACATTTATAAAAAGTGCTCTCTGTTATTAAAAATAAAACCATATATAATTTGGGCACCTGGGTGGCTCAGTTGGTTGAGCGTCTGAGTTTGGCTTAAGTCATGATGTCACGGTTCGTGGGTTCGAGCCCCCGCATCAGGTTCTGTGCTGCCAGCTCAGAGCCTGGAGCCCGTTTCAGATTATGTATCTCCCTCTCTCTCTGCCCCTCCCTCGCTCACGCTATGTCTCTCTCTCTGTCTCAAAAGTAAATAAACATTAAAAAAAAATTAAACCATATATAATTAAATGAAGAAAAAAGTAAAAGATTATTGCTCACCTTTGTCCCCTCCAGTCCTATACATTCTCCCTAAGTATCCAAACAAGCAGAATAGCGCCCTGGCTATATGAAGAAGAGAAGTCCCATTACATATTACAAGAGTGGTTGCCAGAGGCAGGGCTTGGGAATTGGGCAAAACGGGTGAGGAGGATCAAAAAGTAAAAACTTCCAGTTATAGGATAAGTCCTGGGGATGTAATATACAGCATGGTAACTATAGTTAATATTGTACTGTATATTTCAAAGTTGGTAAGAGAGTAGATCATAAAAGTTCTCATCATGAGAAAAATTTGGTAACTATGTGTGAAGATGTATGTAAACTAAACTCGTTGAGGGGGTGCCTGGGTGGCTCAGTCAGTTAAGCTTCCGACTTCAGCTCAGGTCATGATCTCAGGGTGAATTTGAGCCCTGCAGTGGGCTCTGTGCTGACAGCCAGGAGCCTGCTTCAGATTCTGTGTCTCCCTCTCTCTCTACGCCTCCCATGCTCATGCTCTCTCTCTCTCTGTCTCTCAATAATAAATAAATGTTAAAAAAAATTTTAAAAGCTAAAGTCATTGGGTGATCATTTCTCAATATATATCAAATCATTATGCTGTGCATCTAAAACTAATATTATGTCAATTACATCTCAGTAAAAAACAAAAACAAAAACCAAACAAAAGAATGTATTATAAATAGACAATACTTAATACATTACTGGCACAAGAAATGATTACAGTATACTTTTCAAAGATTGACAATGACCGCTGTGGTATGAGGAGAATGATTCAGTACTAGGGCAGTGGCTGGTTCATTTTAAGCACGGACTGCTTATTGAATGAAAGTGTGGATTCACTATATAGTGCTGAGACATTTGTTTCAGAACAAAAAATAAAGTTAATCTCTTATACACCCTGCACCACATTATTTCAGATAGATTAAATAATGAAATATAAGAACAAAAATCTAACAACTGGATGGAAATTTAAGTATACATTTAGATGGTTTCAGAATGGAGAACTTGCTAGGCATGAAAACAGCAGAATAAATGGCAAAAGAAAAACGAAGATTGAATTAAAACGATTTGAACTTTGAAGTTCAAAAATTAGAAGTAATGGGGCCCCTGGGTGGCTCCATCAGTTAAGTGGCTAACTCCAGATTTCGGCTCAGGTCATGATCTCAAGATTGTGAGATCGAGCTCTGTGTTGGGCTCCTCACTAAGCATGGAGCCTGCTTAAGATTCTCTCTCTCTCCCTTTGCCCCTCTCCCCTGCACATGTGCACGTGCATGCTCTCTCTCTCTAAAAAAAAAAAATCCTCTATAAAAAAATGTTTGTTGGTAGTTTGTAAGAACAAAATAAAAACTGAGAAACTGAAAACATAATACTATTTCATCTTCCACGCTAGTGAGAGTTAAGTAACATAATATCTAGTGCTTATAAGACTGTAGTAAAATAGGAGTTTCTCTTGTTTGCTACTAGCTTGGGTATGAGAACCATAGCCTTTCTGGATGGTCAGTTGGCAAATTGCATCAGGAGTTTTCAATAATCTTTGGGTCAAAAATTCCATGTATAGGAATTTTTTATAATATGTGGGTTTGGATCAGATATAACCTAAATATCCACAAAGAGGAGAAAAGCTATATAAATGACATAACTATATAGAGAGTAGAATATTATAAAAATGTGTAAAGTCATGTTTTTAGAGAGTATTTAATGAATGTTCACAGTAGGATGCTCAATGGAAAAACAAGCCCAGTGCCACTGCATATTGTGGGAATATAATTTCATGTTACCTTGTACTTGCTTAAGAGGAGACATGCTTGAAATACACTGAAATATTACTCTTGATTGTGGGTATATTTTATTTTATTCTTTTCACCCTTCAGAATGTTCTGATTTTCAAAAAATACTATGAAGTTACTTCTATAGTCAGAGAAAAGTGCTAGCAAAACATCAATGAGTAAAGGCCTATTTGTGGGCTGTTTACAAAGCATTTTCTGTCACACTCATCCGACAACAAGAAACATCCCCAGAACATGGAGTATGTATTATATAGATTATAAGCATTATTTCTCGTGATGCAACTCAACCCTAACGCTAAACCTAATGCTGACCATACAGCACCATAAGTAACAGAGTCGACTGTATGTTCAGAACTTAACTTTTTTTTTTAATGTTCATGTATTTTGGGGAGAGACACACACACAGAGTGCAAGTGGGGGAGAGGCAGAGAGAGAGAGAGAGAGAGAGAGAGAGAGAGAGAGAGAGAGAGAGAGAAAATGAATCTGAAGCAGGCTCCAGACTCCGAGCTGTCAGCACGGAGTCTGACATAGGGCTTGAACTCATAAGATGTGAGATCATGACCTGAGCTGAGGTCTGATGCTGAACTGACTGAGCTACCCAAGGTGTCCCAGTATGTTCAGAATTTTAAAAAGCATTTTTATAGTGCCAGACTATGTAAAATTATATATGGCATAGTCTTAATATTTTGTACCATAACGAAGGAGATAATATAAGTTATACTAAGTACTACAAACAACTAAAATTGTGCATTTTATATCCAATACCCATTTTTTTCTAATGTGTTCTAATCCCTTTTTTTTTTTAACAAATATTTACTGAGCACCAAGTAAAAGTTATATTCTAAGAAGGATTACATTAAGCCAGGAGTCATAAACTAAAACGTTAGAAAGATAATCAAGATGATAGTCTTTCTGGGATAAGCTGAGTTCTGAACCCTAGAACTCTTATTTACTGAGAAAAGGAACACACCTTGTTTAGTCCCTCTTAATTTCTCAGACTCCTTATCCCCTTTATTTTCATTTACGACACACTTATTTCCCCTCATCTTTGTATTTAGTGCTTGTCTTCATCACCTGTTTCTTTTTTTAATTAGTCCCTCAGTCAACTTGATTCACAACAGGATCCACTAGCCTGTTCTAAACCCAGTGACCGCTCATTAAACAAATGGAATTAATTCCATGTTTTACTCATATGCAAAATTATTGCTGAATTCGCATGTTCAGTTTTAGATTATTTTGCTCTACTCATAGATAATGCCTTTATAGGGATTGTCTATTCAATACCCTGCATGTCTAAGATTCAGTGACTTTTTCTAACTATCTAGCTATGAAATTAAACTATTGAATATTTAATAATGTTTAAATATTAATATTCTTAGAGGGCAGGAATATATAAAAATGGGATTCATATTTTATTCCTTTAGATAATGGTAGTGAAACAACAATCATTGCATCTCTTGAGCATGTAGAGTTTGCTATCAAGGCAAAACTAAGTGAGCGTCCATCAAATAGAGCCAGCTGGATGCATGGACTGTTGCCTGTAAGGTGTCAATACCACTTGTATATTAATGTTTGTTTGCAGGATTTCCTGAGTCAAATAATTTACTTTATTTACTAATACTGAGTGAAGTAACTACACATTCTTATAGGATCAGGTTAAAATTAAAACGTACCTTTTTTTAAATAAAAAAGAATTTTGGAATTTCAGGTCTTAATACGGTGTCATTAAATATATAGACTAAGAAAAAGTAGAGCCATAATGTTTTACTTAATTGTTTTAAATAAATACACATTACCAGGCTGGAAGAGAGCCTAACTTGCCCGGCTGAAATACACAGAGAAGATACAAGCAGCAAGAATTATGATTTACCACCTATGTATAAATCAGCAGCCTCTGATTTGGGATGAGTGTACCATGAGATACAAACAATAACCCACTGAAGTGTGAGAAGAAAATATTAGCACTTATATTTATTTTTTTCCTGAGGAGGAAATAAAAATCGAGCTTGTCGATATTTGACACTCCAGCTACTGGAGTGTTCCCTGGATCGTTACATCATATTTTCTACTTCATGAAGAGTCTGTGAGTTATCTGAGGGAAAAGAGGAGGTTGTACGACACCAAGATGATGTTTGCTTTCACCAGTTTGTAAGGTGCTGTGGTCTACATGTGTCTCATTAAGTGGTTACATGGATTATATTATCTAGCTTTAATTACATTAAACTTCTGAAAATGAACAAGTGGATCAAAATGAAGGCAGCAAAATAACTTCGGGTTGCAGATAATATTTTTAAGTATAAGCAAACAACAACCTTTCCGACTACCCCTAAAAAAAATTATAGCCGAAATTTTTGCTGCAAGTATGGTTTTTTTTCCAACCATATTTCAAGGTGAGATCCATGAAGACCTAATGAGTTCTGATTAAAAAAGAAAGAAAAAAGGAAATCAGCTAAATTCTTTGAAATTATGAAATTACTAAGAAAACTATCTGAACTGTAAATTTGTATATACTATTTTTAACAATGAACTTCAGTCTAAGTGTATATCGTGCCTTGAAACATTAGCTGATAGTAATAGTACACACACACACATAGTTTTTAAAGAAAAGGGATGTATATATAGATCCTGATCATGCAGAACTATTATTTTTTTAATTAATTAACTAATTAATTTACTCATTTTGGCGGGGGAGAGAGAGTAGAGAATAGAGAGAGAGTAGAGAAAGAGCAGAAAGAGAGGGAGGGAGACAGAAAGAGAAAGAGAGAGAGAGAGAGCGAGAGAGAGAATCCCAAGAAGCCTCCACACTGTCAGTGCAGAGCCTGATGCAGGGTTCAAACTATGGACAGCAAGATCATTACCTGAGCCAAAGTTAGACACTTAACCAACTGAGTCACCCGAGTGCCCCTATTTATATTTATTTTTAAGTTAATTGTTAACGATATGAGTACTTGATCAAAGAAGTTTAGGGACTACTTTTAGTGATAGTAAATTGGGATTATCCTTGGTAAATTAGCTTAGGAACTGGTTTAAGTAAAATAGTAGATACTAATGTTTAGTGAATATTAATATACATATGCAAAAAGTAAATATAAGCATCAGATGAAAAACAAGGAATGTCTGAAAGTGACCTTGAATTATTGACTAATCAACACTCTACTAATGACTTTCCTTGATCACCCAAAAAGTTTTCATAATACCACTGAAACCATTTTGGAAAGATTAGGGCGCTACATCTGATCTCCAGGGAAAGATTCCCAGGGGCAGTTCCTACAGGAACCCATCTGGCAGCTCAGTCTGATGTCTCATTTCTAAATGTAAGTTTTACTGATGAAGTAGCTCACCATCGATAATGATCAGAAGTATATGCATACACTACCCTTTGGAGTGTGGACTGATAATGTCTCTTTCCCTTTTGTCTTGATTTTTTAGGTCAGGGCTGAGCAAAAGAGATGCACTTGCTCTGTCATGCCAGTGGGGTTCTGAGAGCACTAATACTCTACCTAGCAAGGGTGTGCATGTAGAATCTCTGGGGAAGCAAACATTTGATTGTAATGGATCCTAAGAAAATTGGCAAAGTTAATATCTGGGGCTATGTTTGTAATCCACACCACAGCAATGACGAAACCCTGGGCCTGAAGGTTGCTGCCTAACAAAGTGATTTGGAGTTTCAGAGTCATACTGGGAGGGGAAAAATGGGGCCCTCCTGGTGGGAGAGGCAGGAAGTCTACTCTAGGAACGATATCATTTTATCATGGAGTAAAATGATTTCCAGAATACTCTATACTCTGAAAATAAGTTGTGGTAAATGGAGGCCTAGAGAGAAAACAGAGAGCTAACTCATATTGGTTCTTTTGACATTAAATGGGAGAGAGTGTTCAGACAAAATGTGAGACCTACACCTAAGGAATTCATGACAGAAAAAAAAAAGATCCATTAAAGAAGCTTCATATCAGACTCATATCTGAGAAGTCATAAATAGATTCATACTTGAAAGTCGCTGAAGTCAGTTTTATTGAATTTTGCTTCTAGGAACAGATTGTCCACATCTAGGTGATAAATAGCTAGTGATAGATGATTTAACTTACATGGTCAAGTATGTCCTACCAGAGATCAGAAGATTTCTACCATAGCAAGAGTGATATGAGAACAATTTCTTCTCTTTTGCTGGATTTTCTACCAAAATTCATTTAAACAAAGAGGCAATTTTTAAGACAACTTCGTTTACATAAATTGCATATATTTGAAGTGTATAGTTCATAAGCTTTGTTTTGCATGTACTTTCATGAAAACATTGCCACAGTCAAAATAGAAAGTATATTTATTACCCTTTTGAAGTGAGTATAAGAGTCATGAGGAAGCTTTTAGAGGAATGCCTTTTAAAGCATTATTTTTTTTTTTATTTTAGAGAGAGTGAGTGTAAGTGGGACAGAGGGAGAGAGAGAGAATCTTAAGCAGGCTCCATGCTTAGCGTGGAGTCTGACGGTGGGCTTGACCTCATGACCCTTGGACCATGACCTGAGCAAAATCAAGAGTTGTATATTCAACCTACTGAGCCATCTAGGTGCCCCTGGAGGAATGCCTTTTAAAATGAGAAGAGGGGCACCTGGGTAGCTCACAGTTAAGCGTCTGACTCTTGATGTCAGCTCAGGTCATAATCTCACAGTTTTGTGAGTTTGAGCCTGCATCAGGCTCTATGCTGATAGTGCAGAGCCTACATGGGATTCTCTCTCTTTCTCTCTCTCTCTCTCTCTCTCAAAATAAATAAGCAAAGCCTAAATATGTATATGTATATATATGATGAGGAGAAAATTTGGCTCAATAGATTCCTGAGGGAATATTAATTTTAAGGAAGGGTAGAAAAAATGTTAGAGACAAAAAAAAAATATCAGAAGAGTGGTACAGGGACTAACGGGGTGAAAACAAATGATGAGAACAATTCCCAAAGGGAGGGAGCACAAAAGTAATAAAATGCGTGGAAAGTATGATAAACAAAGAATCACAAGTATCCATTCATGTGGCATAAGGTTATTGTTGGGAAATATTTTAATCAAAGTGATGAGGATGGAAACCATAGTGCCAGGGATTTTGCGGAAATCAAAGGCAGGGAATTGGCGAAATTGAATGCTGATTATACTTTTTAGAATCTTGGCTCTAAAGTTTCAGGGAATTGTGGAAGTAAGAAAAGGGTATAGAGTCCATGGGGAGTTGAGGGTTTGCTTGTTCTTTTTTATTCATTTATTTTTAAGATGGTTAACAATTGTTCATATCTATAGACTTTCAGAGAGAGCAAATAAGAAGATGGTGAAACCAGAATTGAATCAGGGATAATAAGAGTGTGAGGCAAATGAAGAAGATAGGGGAGAAGATTTAGAAAACAAGTACAGGCTATCCTTAAGATTGGGGGAGGTCTTTCTTCTACTAAAATAAATAAAGAAAAGAGGTAAGTATCTATTTTGGCAATTTTATCTTTTGTGTTTTCTTTCATCTCTCCTGTTTTGGTTCTCAGTCAGTTGGGTAGACCTCTCTTTCTCTACCCAAGACTGCTTTTACCTCAGACATCCCTATCTTTGTAAATGGTACCACCATCCATTTAGGATGACAAATCTAAAAATCGTACTCAATCTGTGCCTTTCCTTACCTCTCATATGCAGCCATCAATTTGTCCTTCAGTGCTACTTTCAAAATATGACTTGAATTTAATAATATTTTTTCTCTTTCTACTACCACCAACCTTACCTATCTTCTATACTCTGGCTAAAGTCCCTTAATAGATAGGGTGACCATGTACTTGACTTCCTAACTTAAAAAACAAACAAACAAACAAAAAAAAACTTTTGAGACTGATAAAAGATGTTATTTATATTTAAATGGAAGAGTAGACACACGATTCAAGTGTCCTAAGATGAATGGTCACCCTACTAATGGATGCTCTTGTTTCCACTCTTGTTTCCAAGATTTCTATTGGACATACAGTTAAAAGAGGACTCCAGCCAATAGCCTCTAAGGCCTTGCACGAACTGATTCTTGATCCTCTTTCCAACTCAACTCTTAACTCATGCCCTTCTCTTTCTTTTTAATAATTTATCAGCCAACTGTGTCTCTTGTCTCCTTTGTGTGCCCTGAATATATCAAAGTCTTTCCTGCCTCAAAGTTTTTTGAATTTGCTCTTCTTTCTCCCTAGGATTGTTTTTCCTGGCTCTTCCTATGAGTTTCTCTTCCTAATAAGTCCCATCTCAGATGTCGTCTCCTCAGCATGTTTCTCCTTCACTACACACGTGGCACACTTTTACTCTTCCAAGCACTGTCTATCCCATTACTTGTTTACGTCCTTCATAACTCTTGGTACAACCTGTAATCATTTAGTTTATTTGTTTACTTCTTATTTGTTTTCTCTCGCTGGAAAGTAATTCTATGAGATAAAAGCCTGTATAAGATTCTACAATGGTGCACCCAATTTGGAAAGTTGTTTGGCACTATCTACTAGAGTTGAGCACAGGAGGCCATGTAATCTAATAATTCCATTCCTAACTATACATCCATTAGAAGTGCACAACTATGGAGCTCCTGGGTGGCTCAGTCATTTGAGCATCCAGCTCTTGATTTTGGCTCAGGTCATGGTCCCAGAGTCGTGGGATTAAGCCCTGTGTTGGGCTTCATGCAGAGTGTGGAGATGCTTAGGATTCTCTCCCTCTCTCTCTGCCCCTCTCCCTGACTCATGCTCCCTCTCTCTCTCTCTCTCTCAAAAAAAGAAAAAAAAGAAGTGCACAACTGTGTTCATCCAGACATGTGTTAGATTTTGATAACGGCACTATTCTAATACTCCAAAAACTAGAAGCATATTAAATGTCTGTCTATATTATAATGGATTAATGCATTATAACATATTCATAGAATGGAATACAACACAGCATTGAGAATGACAAAGCTACACACTACAACACTGATGACTCTCAAGAGCATAATCTTGAACTAAAGAAGTCATAGACATAAGAATACAACGTGTATTATAAGAAACATAAAAAGTAAAAAAAAAAAGAGAGAGAAGGAAAGAAGGAAAAAGAAAAGAAAAAAACCTATAAAAAAATACAGTGTACCTGTACTCTTCAAAGTCAGTTGAATGGAGGGCTTCTGGGTTGCTGATGGGGCCTGGTTTCCTGGTTAAGGTGCTGGCTTACACAGGCATATTAAGTTTTTGAAAACTCATCAAGCTGTAAACTTAAGTGCATTTTTTATTGTGTCATTTTCCTTTTTTAAAGTTTATTTTGAGGGAGATAAAGAGAAAGAGTTGGGCAGGGACAGAGAGAGTTAGAGAGAGAATCCCAAGCAGCCTCTGTGCCATCAGCACAGAGCCTTACCTGGGGCTCAAACTCACAAACTGTGAGGTCATGACCTGAGCTGACACCAAGAGTCAGACGCTTAACCAACTGTGCCACCCAGGTGCCCCCTGTGTCATATTTATTTTAAAATGTATGTGGATGTGACAGGATGTAAGAATTGAGAATACTTAAGGTAGCCAGTATTTGTAACTGTACAAGGTAGCTAACTGGAATGATTGCCAAGCATGGTATGGTGCCAAGCTGAGATTGGACACTTGGGATTTATTGTGGTCCAATCTGCACAGTTGTGTGATCGTCTCCAATTTCATTTCAGCAGCTCTGGTGTAAGCAAAGAGGAGGTGGAATGTTCCAGATACCAGGTTGGAGCTCTTTTCAGAGCAGGGCCAGCAGAAGAGGAAAGGAAGTCAAGATTGTTAATAAAAGATACATTCATGTTGGTGGGTCTAGACTGGATAAGAAGGAAAGTGGAGTTTATTTATAGATTGAGGAGTGATGGGGACAGAAGAAACGAAGTTTTGCAGGCTTCAATTACAGTTGTAGTAAGAGAAACTAAGTGAGAGAATGAAAGGATAGATGTCAATACAAATGGGAATTTATACCTGAACACTTTAGAGATGGGACGATTCTAGGTGTTTACATGATCCAAGGGGGAATTTTGGGTTTGAGGGCTTATGGCAAAGTAGATACAAAAGTCACCAGAATTGAAAAACTAAAAAAAATTAAACAAACGAACAAACAAACAAACAAACACACGTAAAGTAAGCAACTGGACTGGTCTGCTGCATGGAACTAACTCAGAATATTGACAGGAATTTAAGTGGAAGGGAAGGCCACAGCATGGTGCTAAATAAATATGGAGGAATGACTCTCAGCGGCTTGTGCATGACTTAGGATTGTGGAGCCAAATGGCATGATATAAGCAAGGCAGGTCATGTCTATGGGGGTGGAGGAGTAAGAATTCTCAAGTGCTAGGTCTGGAGATGGAGTGGAGTGGGAGGCAGCAGAATGCTGAGTGGTAGCAGAATGGTAGTTTCAAGGACAGGAATTCCCTGTCCCTGTGACTTCACCATCTCATTGTAGAAAGCTGGAATTCATGGAAGAAGAGAAAATTTTCAGCAAAGCAAGGAACTGGAGGGAATAGTAGGTGAAAAGATGAGAAAGAGGGTTTTGTTTTATTTTGCTTTGCTTTCTTTGCTTACCATGGAACATGGATTCAGAAGGAATCAATAAAGTTTTGAGAGGAGAAGGTCCGTGTATGCTAGGTAGGGATGTCCAGCAGAGAGCTATATAAAAATGGGAGTGCAGGCTGCACTCTGAGTTCTCATTAAGGGTAACAAGGATGTCAAGTGTGATAGTATTGCTGTATCTCAAAGTTTCGTGTATCTCTGTCATTTAGTTGTGTTAGCATTTCTACAGGGCCAGCTTTCAGGTGTCGTCAGATAGGCTGTGATGTAGGCAGATAGACTGTTCTTCAAAGTTCTGACAAACCGTTTGTGAGAATTTGTTACAGTGTCCCTGGAAACTTCTAGATTAAGGTTAGAGAGGAAAGATAATTCAGTTCCTGGGATAGATGCCTTCTTTGTAAATTGTAGTCATTTCCCATGGTTGGAAAAACTCGTCCGGCAGAAGGAGCCAGAGATGTCTAAACTAGCTCTGAAGTAATGATCCATGGTCCTGACTCCTAATTCCCTACTGAGGTGGTAGCTAGTAGCTAAGGAAAGTAGTCTTCCCTAAGGCTGGAACAAAATGTAAACAGGGACTCTCCCCTGGGGGATACAGAAAGAAACTCTTAGAAAGGGAAACAAGGTGTTTCTGAGAGCAGGATGTACAGTCACTGAGGAGAGAAGGTAAATGAGGAAGAAGCCAGGCTGGCTCTGTGGCAACAGGGTCTATTCATCCCAAAGGGGTGGTTTGCTTGTTTCCAGGGTTGGTGGAATTTCCCTTGGCGACACTCACATGTTTCTGCCCATCATCTTCTTTAAAGGACTTGACTAGCAACTGGGGAGGGAGAGGGAGTGAGCTAGTCCCAGGGGTACAGTCACTGCCTTTGTGCAATTTAAACCAGATTGGATTGGGCTTGTGAGCTCCTGTTGTGTCCTCAAAGTAGATGAAAGGGCTGCATTTCCTAAATAACCAGGGTGTACTAGTTTGCCACACAGAGGACCCACACTTGGCCACATCAGGATATCCCGTAGCAAAAGTCTGCTGGAATCACATGATTGAAATTATAAGGGATAAAGCGTGAACTCAAGATTCAAAGCAAAGGTTTAAGAAGTCTGACAAAGACAGAGACCCAGTATAACATATCTGAGAGTAAAGATCCTTGGAGTGATTATAAATGTTTATAAGGCTCAGAAGATACCTTTTCTAGAAAGTAAAGCGTTAAAACGGGAACACACATGTGCGCGCGCGTGTGTATAAAACATAACAAAATCCTGAAAAAAATGACTGACATACTGAGTATATAATGAAAATGGTGAGCAATATCTTTGGAAAATTCTTTTGTTATTAAAAGCAAAACACATACAGATTTGATTAGGTTGGGATTTCAAATACCTGGTATCCAAATTGTAGAATAAAGGTAAAAGAAATTAGGGATTTGGTTCTTTAAAAAAAAAAAAAAGCATGAGAGAACGAAGAGCTAAATGAGAGAAAAAACTGCAGTCTTCATTTTCTCTTGAGAAGAGCCATGCCCTGGAAGCCTACTGAAGCGATTTACGTGGGAAACAAATATATTCTGAAGAATCCAGCAAAAATATCTCCTTCCTCTTAGCTCTCTTTTAGGCTCTAGAATGTACTCTGTCTTGCTTTCTGCTTTGTAGGACTGAATTTAAATCAGTAAATAAACACATAAGGATGTTAAAGCACTTCATCAATCTGAAGTATTTAATGAGATGTTCCAGGGTGCTATATCATGCTGTGAATGCTGGTTCAACTCCCACACTCAATTTCTAACGGCCTAATTTATATTGTAGCAATAGTTTTAGTTTCAAGGTAGCTATGATGACCTTTTCTAACCCTATGTTAATTATCCCCTTCCCCAAATTTTCAATTCGGTGTTATGTCTTTCAGTTTTAAAAATAATTATTGCATTTGATCTGTGATATCTGGGAATATTTTCTTTCTTATACCATAAATATCATATAATTGTTTCTTTATCTTTGCTGCTTTAAACATCTATACAGTATCCATCTTTCTAATGGCTAAAAATTAAATATGACATTGTGTTTTTTATGTGCAAGGAGTTCAGCTATGATTAAGTGGCAAAGACTAGAAAATGCTCCCTTAGAAAAACCACTAACAAAGCATTATTTGGCTTTTCAGTGTGGAAAATGAATGTTGCATTTTATTCCTTTCCATCATCATCCTTAGAATTGCATCTTCTTGCAGTAGCACCAAGAATAATGCAAGGTCATTTCTAAAGTGTTTGCTTTTCTCAGCTTTGTTCACCTTTCCTCTTAGAGAGGGAGGTTATATATTTGAATTGTGGCCCAAATGTCTCTAGTTGAGTCCAGAAGCTTTCCTTTAATGACTCAGGTGGACAGATTAAAAATAGAGTGCACAAAAGTTTATGGTTTTCATAAATGCATCCATTGTGGCAATTTTCATTATCTATACCATCTAAGGTCTCTGTACTTTTTAAAGCTAGTATTTTCTAAGCCTTAAGCAAAATGGAACCATAGAAAAGTTAATTTCAAACAGAGTGTGGATGAATGGCTTTCTCCTCAGCATTACTTTAAAGAGTATACCTAATAATTATATATTGTAGTCTCTGGGCCTTCCCACCCTTGCTTTGACATGTAGATAATGGATTGTTCCATGATGTAGAACACAGGCTCAGAAATCATATTCTACCATGTTCGTAGGCTCTTTGAAAACACTACTTACTTATCTGCAAACCTTGGTCTAGGTAAGTTTTCATGTTTATTAATCTGAGTAATCTGTTTTTGAAAACAAAATTTTCCCCTTCATTTGCATTTTAATTACAAGGGGGTACAAAATGTCAAGTTTTAATTGACTCAAGAGAACTATGTACAAGAAAGCCTCATGCTAAATGTAACAGAAGGCTTTGCAGGGACCAGCTGGCTCTCTGTTAAGATTAGGGCTACCATAAATGGAAAAGGTTTAACCCCCTTCCAGACTCTTTGGTATCTCAAAATCAATACAGAAGGGCTTCGTAGATGCCCTGATCTTACAAAAGAATGTCACAGATGATTTCTCCAGAGGATTCTTAATACGCCACAGTTACTAGTTACTATTTCTGCACTGTTACAGCACCTACTAGCCAATAAGCAGCTAATGTTGATGGGATAAGTCCAGTAGCATTGATATAAATCTGTGCTGAAGAGTGGTTGAATGAAAAGTCGCTAAAATCACTTAAATCCTTATGATTCCAAGGAGTTCCAAATCTGCTTGACTATTTGTTATGTAAACAATATTGTTAAGCCAAAAACATTCTGGCGTCCTTTATACTTTAGATGTAAATGCTCAACTCACTTCCACCTTTTGTTCTCAGCCTTCTTTCTGTTTTCCTTTTTTTTTTTTCATTATTCTTAATGGCCAGTAGTTTTTTCAAAACTTACTGGAGTGCATCCATCTTTTCACTGGGCTCTGACAGATAGGGAGGCTTAAAAAATGCAAAGTCTTCACGGTAAGACATCTGAGGAAAATATATTGTAGATTTCCTTCTGAATGCCTCCTCCAGCATGAGGAGCCCAGAGTAAAACAATTTCAAGTACAGCTCAGGAGCATACATATATTCAGCTGAAGACAGCTCCCCTCCCCTTGCTCTGTGAGCATTTCACTGAAGGGCTTCTTAAGTTCGAAGCCAATATGACATTTTGACACAAATATACTTTTTTAGCATTTGACTCAGAATTTAGCTTGTACTCTGCCACCATTAAACAGTTGAAGTATTTACATGATGTCAAATTAAGAAAGACCATTTATTTTTAAAGATCTTGAGAATGTGGCCATTTAGTTTTCATGTTTTACCTTATTTCGAAAGATTGGATTCGAGTGCTACTTCCCTTAACCCAAATCTTTTTCCACTTGTATCCCTTTTATTTCAGAAATGTTCAGTGATTTCAAAGGGAGTTCCTTAAATTGTAATAATAGTCAATGAAGTGGGAAACAGTGTTACAGTGTCAAGATGGAAGATTTTTCCCAAATAGGACATCTTTGCCTCCCCCCCCCCTTTTCTAGCCATTGGTCAATCTTGACAGATTCTTATGATAAGCATTCAATTATTATCCTGTCACCATGCTTCTTAATGTTAACTCATACAATAACACATAAAATGGTGGTTTGATTTAGGGACTATAATGAATGATTTTTGAAACAGAGATATCACGGGAATGATCTCTCCAAATCAATGGACACCATTCCTTAACATTAAGTTCAGTGACAGCCCATACTATCCTAGAAATACGGTGTTGAGATGTCAGTCCTCGAAAACAGTAAGAAAAAAAGGCCGATTATAAATTAAATCTGTTTGGTCAACAGTTTGAACTTAACAAGACCACCAGGGGGAGCACGTTACTGGTCAAAGGAAGTGATGTACAGTTCCAGGCTTTTCACAGAAAACCTAGTTTGAGGGAGCAAATTACAGCACAATTGGTAAGAATAAAAGTAAAACAACCTGGCTAAAAAATCAAACAATACCCTAGCTCTCTGAAATAATATCTTATTAAAATTGCTTCATTCCAGTAGCTATGCCAATGACACATAACTCCCTGCCCACCCCCCCCCCCCCCCCCGCCACCTTTGGAAACATTTTTCTAGGGAGGTATCCTATCTTATGCAGCCCTTATGATCTGCATGCTGAAAACACTTGGGAAAATACAAATGACTACAAATTTAATGGCATAACACTTGCCAGGTCCATATAATTATGAACAGGAAAAAAATCTGGCAGAGACAAGGTCTGCCTGCATAAAAATATGGCATATCATTTAAATATGGGCTGGGGATTCTCAAATATTTTACACTAAAGTTAAAGGAAAAAAACTTTTCTAAGGGCAACAAAGTGACTTGTGAGCAACTCGTGAACAAGTATTCTTAAATCCTATGACTGGGATTATTTAAGAAGTCCTTCATGGAACAAGATAGATTCTTCATAAAGAATTTTAACAACTGTTTCCAAATTCTTAAGTCATGTTAAGGTATACAATTAAACAGAAAGCGTTTTGAGGGAAACAACTTGTTTCAGTGTCATCATGAATATTTCATGTTGATATTGAACAAAATAAAACCTTTATTTTATTTAACATGAGCCATTTACTGACTGCTTACAGAATACATAACACTAAACAACACTAATGTAACTCCATTCTCCCGGGTCTAAGGTGAAAGAGAAACATTAAACACATTACGCCAATATATGATTATATTACATAAGTGTTTCAAGAAAGCACTGTGTGCAGTGTGAGAGTATAGTAGGGATTCTGACTTTGGTTAACTGCTTAGGGAAGTCTTCTTAGAGGAAATTGTGATGGGGTAGATACTAAAAACGTATGCATGCCCATCATGGGAAGGGAGACTTGGAGGAAGGAATAACAATCCAGTTGGAGGGAATTGCACATTTGGGAGTTGTGCAGGAAAGACCTTGATATACTTGAGGATCTGAGAGATGCCTGATGGGTCTGGAGTTAGGTGATGAAGGGATGCAGGTTATTGGAGGTGGAGGTGAACAGTGGTATTAGATGATTCTGAAAAAAGCTTCCAGGGTATTTAGAAAGTTTATTTATTTATTTTGTGTGAGAGAGAGAGTAGGAGAGAGTAGGAGAGGAAAGAGAATCCCAAGCAGGCTCCTCACCAACAGTGCAGAGCCAAACACAGGGGTTGAACTCACAAACCGTGAGATCATGTCCTGAGCTTGAAATCAACAGTGGGATGCTGAACTGAGTCACCCAGGTGCCCTCCTGTGGAGAATTTTTAGATACAAATTGAAAACAATGGGGCCTGGAAGGATTTTGTGCTGGAGAGTGATATGATCCAGATTATATTTGGGGAGGTCTCAGTACCATATGTGTGGGAAGAATTAGAGTAAGGGTAAAGAAGAAGCCGGGACACCAGCTAAGAGTCTTTAGTGATGACTAAAGGATAGTGATGGGTGGGATTAGAGTGTGTATTGTAAAAACGAAGAGAACTACATACATCTGATAAATATATATATAATGGAAGTAGAGTCAAGAGGACTTAATGATGAACTCACCACAGAGAAATGACAAGCCTGGAAATGTCCTTTACTGATACAACGAAGGCTGGGAAGAAACAAGTTTTGCAGATGGCGATTAATAATTCATGGTTTCAAATTTTTGAATATTCAAAAGTTTGAAATTGCTATGAGCCACCCAAATTGACATGCAACATGCCAAGTTACTCATATAGTCTAGCCTCTAGTCATATGATTTTATACGTATGTGTGTGTATAAAGTATTTATGAAGCTAGCAACGTGATTGAACTAGAGATATGGGAATCATTGGCCAGCAGATGGCAATTGAACTGAAGGCATAAGAGTTGACAAGAGAATCAAAGGATAGAGTGCAGAGTGAGAAGAGAAGAGAGCCTAATACTCAACGCTCAGAAGCCTGGTTATTTAAATAATCTGAGTAGATGAGAAGCTTGCCACAGAGGTTGAGAAGGAGGTGGCGTCAAGTTGAGGGGAATTCTAGAAGAGCCAAGGGAAAATATTTAGGTATTAAACTTTTGATGCATGTTTCGGAGCGTTTTGTTTTTAATGCGATAATTACATTCAACAGGAGCTGGCAATTATGCTGGCCAAGATGGCAATATTTAGAATTACTTTTTCCAATCAAAGTCATTGTTTGCCTGCGTTTTCTCAAGGAAATAAGAATTTTACCAGCCGTCTTTGTTGGTTAGGTATGAGAATGTGGACTATAAAAATATTTTGAGCCGAGGCTCTCATATCATGCATCATTTTGCTATTTAGAAAACAAGATGAATTAAATACATAGAGTACCTTACGTCAGTGCCCCTTGGTTCTAGACTCCTTTGAGAAACAATCCAGATTTGAGTAGCTATAATGGCTTTGTGTCCTGTGCAGTTTCCCTATGAACCAGTGGAAGTACATCTGCCAGTACATGTTTTGGTTTCGTTTTGTTTTCCACTGCTGCTAGGTGGTTCATCCTCTCACGTGGCTGGTTGTAGAAATTTCTTCCTGTTGATTCAGCCATGTTGCTGCTCTCATTTTCTTTGCTGCTTTAGTTATCAGCAAATTCCTCACTTCTACTCATCTTACTGTTGCAGTAAAAGCTGTAAAATTAGTTTGGGTAGTTTCTCCAACAACTTCTTCTGTGAAGTATCTTGGAGTTAGATTTGAAGACAATCGAATGACTTTTCCTTGTTCTATGCCAGAACACTGTTCACTTCAGCTGCTGTGCCCCTGCCCATGTGTGCCACACTCTCATATGAGTCTATCTATCTGCGTCCATCTAGCTCTCGCACAGATTTGTCCTGATTTCCCTTTATTTGGCTGTCTTAACCCCGGGAGCTCAGGGCACAAATATCTATCCCCAAGTTTTCTCTATATATTTTTTTCAGCAGCTTAGAGAGGCCTGGTGAAGAACCTTAAGACACAAAGTTCATAAGAGAGTTGTGCAGACAATTCCATTGCCACATACCTCTGAACAAGTTCTACAGTATAGTCAGTATATCACAAATCCATTGTATTGTGGTGTAGTCACTGTTTGTGCCCTTAAATCTTTATCCTAGTGAAATGTGGCTGCATGTAAAATCAAAGGAACCGGGAAAACATTGCTGATCTAATATTTCCTTCCAAATCAGTCAGGGATATGTCCAATATCTGAGCCAATCAATGAAACCCTTAAATATGGAGTTAAATTTTGATCTCATTTTAGTATGTTAGATGGACATGTTAATTTTGATTAGTTTTCTTCAGTTTGAAGTATTATCTTTTGTGCTTCAGGTAAGAGCTATAAATGAAGACTTGGGGTGGAAAAATATTTTCTTCATAGATTGGAGAAATTTTGATCTTGCATTTTTTTTCTTTTCTTTAAAGGAAAAGTTACTTAAGATGCCATCTTTGCTCTCAGACAAAACACTGTGAAAACAACATGGAGCTTTTCAGATAGCTCAGAAGCCTTTTTCCTGACAGACAGGAAGTCCTACAAATGAGCTCACAGCATATGCAAAGCTTGTAGAAGATCTGCATGGCAACGAATCTGAGGTAAAGTTCTGTAAAACCCATGTGGACTTAACTATTTACCATACAAGGACACCGAAAGATACTCCCTTCACCTTGCAAAAACCGTCAATAAAATGACATCAACATTCATTTCTATGACATATCTAGAGACTACAATTGAACTTCCAAGTGGAATGGTTTTTTTGCTGAAAAATTTCCTGGTAAAACCTCTGTCATTTGTGGTTTTATTAATATGTCAATCAGTCCTAGTGTTAGTATTCAAAGTGACCTCTTATTGGTCAAGGTATCTGAAAGGGGTGAATGGGGAAGATACCTGGACCCTAGACTAAGACCGGGTTCACTAGCTGCATCACGAGAGAATTCTCCATGAATTTATGACGAGGTTAATTATTTTATACTCCACAAGCAACTCTGTTAATTATGATGCTTAGAGAAGGAGGCCAGTACTTTCAATGTTAAGAAGAGTCAAGTGGCGAAGAGGCAACATAAGATAATACATTAGTCCGGGTTCTCCAAAGAAACAGTACCAATAGTGCACGTGTGTGTGTGTGTGTGTGTGTGTGTGTGTGTGTGTGCGCGCGCGCTTGTAGAGTGGGGTGGTTATTTCAGAGAAAGAGAGAAAGAAACTTATTTTAAGGAATTGCTTCTCATGGTTGTGGAGAGTAGTAAGTGTATAATCTGCAGGCTGGGCCAGCAGGCTGGAGGAGTAGGGGAGTTGCATTTTGTGTCCAGAGGCAGAAAGAAAGAAAAAAGAGAGAGATGGGGGGGGGGGGGGAGTTTTGTTTCTCAGATCCTTCAACTGATTGCATGAGGCCCACTTACATTATGGAGGGCAACCTGATTTACTCAAATTTACTGATTTAAATGTTATTCCCATCCCCAAAATACCTTCCCAGAAATATGTAGAATGGTATTGGACCAGATATTGACTACCATACTCAAGCCAAATAAACACATAAAATTAGCTGTCACAGATGGTCTTCACAGCTCTAAGATAGAAGGAAATTATTTATCAGAAAACATACCAATTTTATTAAATCGGTTGCTACTGGGTGTCCTTTTTTCTCGTATCATTGTCTTGTGGCCAGAAAATTCAGATATATTCTGCAAAAGATTTAGAAATCTTGCTGAGAAAAACTTATGTAACTATCTAGGAACTTCACTTGGTTGGGAATTAATGCAGCCAGCCTGTGAGTCAGTCCCTGAAATTTTTTACTTTGGACATAAAAATTAATATCAGTTGAAAAGGTTTTTTTTCTGTAGGCTAAGCTGTCTTTCTACTTGTGCTGCTACTGAAGTTACAAGCAAGAATCTGAAAAACAGCATTGAGAGGCATGTGAGAAATGCCTTGGGTTTAGATCCAATTTACTGATACCCTATAACTAATCTGTTATATACTACATTTTCAAAGACTGGGAGCCCTCTGGCCTGGTTATCATTGATATTGAAACAGAAAATAACTAGAGTAGACAAGCTCTGTTATGCATAAAGAGAATAGAGAACTGAAAAAGACAGTACATTTTAAAAAATATATACATATTTATATATATCTTTATACATATATATATTATTATTTTATAGATTTATATACGTATGTCTTAGAAAATGTATTTTAATTCTTTTGTCACTAATTTTTATAAGCCATGGTTTTCAAGCTCTACCTATTTCTTAAATTTTTTAAATTGTCCTTGTAAGAATCAGTATATAAATGATAAAATGCTGAAGATTGGAAGATAAACATCCATTTTTCATAGTTACTACCTTTTCTTCTGATCCTTTTGTATTTATAATTTCTGTTGTTGTGTTACTAAAACAGTTTCAGTAACATATAATTAATAATTTTCCATGCTGCTTCTCAGAACTTATTATCAAATAAATGCTTATTTTATTATATAGTGCCTGGCATATACTAAAAAAATTTGCTAAATATATGAATAAGTTAATGAATACAGTTATAGTCAATACATGTTAAAATTTACCACCGAAACTATTTTTAAGTTTAGCTCATTTAATCAAGCAGATATACCATAATTACTTAGCCATTTCCATATTATCCAGCATTTAGATTATTTTTAGTAATTTCTCTTATATATAACAAAGTGATGAGCATCTTCAAATATAAAGTTTTTTCTGCTTTCAATGTTTTTTTTCTTTTTTTTAAATCTTTTTAATGTATATTTATTTTTGAGAGAGAGAGAGAGACACAAGTGCGAGCAGGGGAGGGCAGAGGGGGGAGACACAGAATTTGAAACAGGCTCCAGGCTCTGAGCTGTCAGCACAGAGCCTGATGAGGGGTTTGAACCCACAAAGCCCGAGATCATGACCTGAGCTGAAGTCGGACCCTTAACTGACTGAGCCACCCAGGAGTTCCTCAAGTTTTGTTACTTATGGACATTTTTAGAAGTGATAATATGTGCTCAAATATATTTGGAAGTGATAATATGTGCTCAAATATATAAACATTTCCTAAGACAAAACTTCAATTTACCTGCTAAGGTCATTAGAGAAATGATAAATTCTTTGTATTATGAAATCACATGTCAAAAGATATTTTATTGTTGTACAAAACAAATAATGATTGAAATGAAAAAAGGTATACTTGGAAGGATGCAAAAGCAGTGGAAAATTAATAAGATATATTATATTCCTTTCTTTCTGATATTCCTCAGATAACTTTTATAGTTCCAACATTCCTTGTACCTAACTTCTAGACTTTGGAGACTCAAGCTAACGGCAATAGAATTTGATAAAACATTTCCAAACAAGATATTTTGATTTAACTATTGCTTTGGATTACCCAAACCACAGCTTTTCATCATACAGAAATTCAATAGTCATACTGAAAAGAAGAGGGAGATGAACAATGGTAAATACACTATAAATAAAATTGTGTGGATTAAAAGAATACAATTTAGATTTACTCAACCAAGAGTTCACAATAAGGATAACAGTGCTCTAGACATCTACTACTGTTCTTTCTTTGTGTTCATAGCAGGATATTGCTCAGGGAGAAACCAAATGCTAATATAACTGGTGATGCATTCTTCAGGCCCCAAATAGATATACATTATATTAGAAAATGCTGCCTTCAGAGTTCATGTTATACAACAGATAGAAAATGCCAATCTGAAAACATAAATGAATTGGTCCAACCACTAACAATTTAAGGTCAGGCACTAAAAGTAAACTTGCCAAGTAGGGTGCAAATGTGTAAACTATCTCTTCTCACTTATTTGTAGTATCAAGGGTAGGGGACAGCCTGAGTTCCTACCTCAGTCTTTCCTTGGTCAACCACCTGACCACAGGCTTAGAAATTTATTTGGTGTTCTTTTCTTTATCAATATTTTTCTTCCTTATTTCCTGAGACTCTTATCTCTATGAGGTGGGATCTCCATGTTCCTGTGGCCCTAATTAATCCTTGTATTTCATGACTAACCTCTCGTTAGAATATAAAAGACTATACAGGGGCACCTGGGTGGCTCAGTTGCTTAACCATCTGACTCTTGATTTCAGCTCAGGTCATGATCAGCTCCCACGTGGGGTTCACACTGATGGCATGGAACCTGCTTGGGATTCTCTCTCTTCTCTCTTTTGCGCCTCCCCCCACTTGTGTACACACACACACACTCTCTCTCTCTCTCTGTCTCTCAAAATAAATAAATAAATAAAAAGAAAATAAAAGACAATACAAATATGACAAAATTAGGGAAATCATAAAGGTTTTAGGAACCTAATACAATTTCAATTATGTTATTGGACTAAAATTCTCGGTATTACCAAATAGTTATATGTTTACCTATTACTTTATTTTCTTCTTAAAAAAATGATAGATGTAAAATAGGAACAAATGTTCGTTGTTGAAACCTGAGAGTACAGATATGCATCAATGGCCCTCAAAAGTTGCTGCGTGGATGAATCAGAAGCATCCTCAGGGACTTGCTCCAGGAAATATGGCCCATGGCCCAGGACATCAGCATCATCTGACAACTTTTTATACCTGCAGATTTCAAGGCTTGGTCCAGACCTGCTCACTCTGCATTTTAACAAGGTTCTCAGGTGATTCCTATGCATGTTAAAGTGTGAGACATGCTGTGTGCTTCCATTTATACGAAATGTCCAAAAAAAATACAAGTCGATGGAGACAGTAAATTAATGGTTGCCGGGGATAGAGGGTGGGAATGAGAATGAACAGTAAAAGGACATGAGGGATCTTACTGAGGTGATGAAAATGCTGTGACACTGATTTATAGTGACAGTGGGACAAATTGGTAAAATTTCTAAAAACGATTAAATTGGACACATAAAATGAGTGAATTATGTAGTATGTAAAACATGCCTCAGTAAAGAGAAAAAAAGAAAAACTTGGTCCCCTTGGAGATTCCTGGTCTGACCCTAGAGCCCATGTGATGATTCTGTCTAGCTATGGACATCCAGAACCCGTGATAGAAACAGTAGCAACCCAACCCCCACAACCACCCCAAGACTCAGTTCAACCTCACTTCTTCTTCTTCTCCACGCAGCCTGGAGAATTTCAATGTTGGTGCAAGTAGCTCTACACTTTTTAATTACTGGGTAATATATTCATCCTCGTATACTGGTACCCTTTAGCTATATCCATAGTGTTGGAGTTGTTAGAATATAAGAATGGTTATTTCTTCATAAAAAAATGATTAATAAATGCAGTCAGTCTTTCCCATTGTGTCCAGGTGTTGGGCAAAAAGACATATTTCATTATTTGAATTTGGATCTTTCAAATGTGAGATTGAGCATACTTTCAATATTTTTCCTCATTCCATGCCCTCATGTCCTGTTTATTTTCCTTGTCCATTTCTTGGGGAGGTTATATGTCCTTTTCTTACTCACTCATATAAACTGTTTATTGTGGCAAACTAATTCCATGATTCTTCTAAAAACTAATAATGAAAATTATCCCCCAGTATTTTATTTCCATTTTTACCAAGTAAACGGTGTTTTATTATTATTATTATTATTATTATTAATTATTATTATTTCAACTTCAACATGTTTATGTAATTACATTTGGCAGTCTTCGTTTGTATGTTAGTTAGGGATATGACTTTTCCAACTGGATATGTGAGGTAAAGGATGCCATTATACACATCCATGTTCTCAATTTGTGCAAAAAGAAATTATGCTATATAAAGAAAATAATAAACGTGTTTAGAAGCTTCTGTATGTCAGGAATCTTAGCAATAGTTATTCTCCAAATAAAAAAAAAGGAAGAGGGAAATGGACAAAAATGAAGAAGAACCACCCTAAACTCTTGGTATCCCCAATATTTTCATATTATGGTTTCTCTAAATGGCTTTGGAACGTTAGTGAAAAATGTGATAGGCTATCTACATTATTAAGAAGAATAATAGTTATTTTCTTTGTTTAGTTAATTAAATGTGAATGAGAATGAGAAACAGCAATTGGGGTGCAGATCAGTCGAAGAATCCCAGGTTTATTCTGAATCTCCTTTTTCACTAAGGAAAAAAATTTATTTATTTTTTAAATAAAAAAAAATGTTTACTTTTGAGAGAGAGCGACTGAGTGCAAGTGGGGTATGGGCACAGACAGAGAGAGAGGGAGACACAATCCAAAGCAGGCTCCAGGCTCTGAGCTGTCAGCACAGAGCCCAATGCAGGGCTCAAACCCACGAACTGAACCAAACTGGTGACATCTGATGCTTAACCAACTGTGCCACCCAGGCACCCCTGGATATCCCTTTTTCAGTATCATCCACTCGATTATCTTCCTTTGTCCACTACTTAAATGTTGATGTTTTTCAGAGATCAATCTTTTCTCTTCTTATCTTCTTCTGGGTTTTGTAATCAATTGCCTTTAGGGTGCAGGCTGGTACCAGAAGGCAGTGGAGCAGGCTGTTTAGTGGGATAGTGCCTAGTGAGGGCTGAAACAAACTGGAGAAGTCCTACCCCATTAGAAAAAATGAATAAATAAATAAATAAAAGTTCAACTACAAATGCAAGCATTTAATGAACACCCTAATGATTAAAAAAAAAAAAAAAACAACAACCTGGCAACTTTGGAATCTTTACTTTCATAGTCCTCTCTCCCCAAGTCTGGAATTATCATTTATGTGCTAACTGCTCCCAAATTTCTATCACTAATCCAGTTTTCTCTTAGCTTCAAATCAGCATTTCCAGCTCTATAAAGAACTTCTCTAAGGCAGGCAACTAAAAACTGAACAGATAGACTGCGGTAATTTTCTTCCTTTCTAAACTTGCTTCTTTTTAATTTATGTTTCATCTGCTCTGCCAAAATTTGCTCAGTAAGACATTGCAAGTGTCACAGAGAATTTTGGTGTTGTCACTCTTAGAGTTTTAGATTGATTCCTCTTTGAGATTACTAGTGTCATACCAGATTTGTTTGTTTGTTTGTTTGTTTGTTTGTTTGTTTGTTTGTTTTCGAGAGAGGGAGAGAGCACATGAGCCGGAAAGAAGGGCAGGTGGTGAGAGAGAATTTTAGGCAAGCTCCAGGCTGAGTTTGGAGCCAGGCAAAGGGCTCTATCCCATGACCCTGGGATCATGACCTCAGCCAAAATCAAGAGTCAGAGGCTGAACAAACTGAGCCACCGTGGCAGCCCTGTTGAATTATTTCTTCTAATGGAATGAGTTGACCAGATTTGTTATAAAATAATGTATTATGATGGAATTCATTTGTTCAGCAGTTTACTTGAATGTGATTTCCATATATTCCCTAAATCCATTATGCAAATAGAAGTCTTAATATAGAATTAGAGAATTTGAGTGTTTTTGAACTGAGATCTCTGCCTTCAACCTAAGATGATGGGCTTAGCTTTGTTTTAATCCTTGTTTATAAACAATAATCGTAAGTAAAATAAAATGCTTTGCCGTAGATTGATATTGTGAAATTCTGAAGTTCTGAATTTATATCAAAGTTATAAAATTATGGACAAAAACATCTTTAAGTTTTTTAAGCAAAAATATTTGAAGATTACCAAAGTAGAGTATAGGGATAATATAAGGACTAAAATTTTGAAATGAAACCCTAAATTTAGTAGATGAGATTTGAATTAAGGAAAATTTAAAAGGCTGGCAAGGTAAAAATCTTGTTTTTTCAGATGGAAATTTCCTTTGGAAATCCAATTTACTTTCAGGACATGTGAAGAACTCTTAGGGCTTTTATGGAAGGGCTATGAATTCATTGCTAGGCTATTTGATAGTATAATTTAACCTATTCTAATGTGAGGGAGTAAAGTCCAAGTCCAGCTATAATCATGGGCTGCAGAAGGGAACAAAACACCCAAAGAATGCCTGCACCTGTAATTTTGCCCACAAGCCTAATACTTGGGTTGAGAATTTCCCAATAATAATTAGAGAATAGGATTTGGATAATTCTCTTTGCTTGAAGTTTAGTCAGAAAAGAAGGACTGAGTGCCAGTCCCATCTGGCAGTCCCTAAAGCTGGTACCATGCAATTACTTTCTTAACTCCAAGTTTTAAGGAACCAAGGGGGGGAAAACATACTTCTTGGTTTAGGAACCATGAAGATGTAGACATGAAGTTTTAAAGACATTTTTTTCTGTCTTCTTGGATAATATGAAAGTGCTGTAATCTCTGAAGTTTGTTTTTTAATTATAAACAAGTTAATGTAAAAAACATTGGAAGATATCTGTGGCTCTCCTCTTTCAAATTATAAATAAGTGATGTACACATATGCATGTATATAATTCAAATTACACATATTTATGTTTTTGTATATTATATTATATTATATATAAATTATATAAATAAATATACACTTATGTATATATTATATCTTTATTTCTTGCAAGTAATATATAAATACATTTACATAGAATACATATAAATATATAAAGTATAGAAAATATAACACCTGCTTTAAATCTCATTTAAAAGTATCAAATATTTAAGCACTTGGCTTGAATTGAAGCCTAGTGCAACTTGAATTGAAGCACTTAGGCAACTTGAAAATATTTTAGTCAAAGGACAATACGAATAGTTGAAAGTAAGAAATATCTCATACTTTTATTCCAGTACCAATAACAAAAAAGTTGACAAATACTAAAATAAGATATGACTTACCTAATAAAATGTAAAGCTGTATGTTAACCTAGGACAGAAACAAAGAAACATATGAATGATACCATGCCACAGACTTAAAAAATATTTATGAAAAAGGAAAAAATAATTTAAAAACTTGTAACCTCCTCATATCAATCTTGTACTGCCTCTTGCACATTTACGACTGTATATAAAATCTTCAAGAATATGGAATTCTGCAAACGAAGACTTTGTGGCCATTCTGATGTTAGATACAGTTAAAATTTTGATTCTATTTTTATATAATTTATATAGAGAGGAACATATTAACTAGTGTAACAGGCTGGTGGCATGAAATGAAACCAGCTTTCCTTAAATTACTCTCCCAGAAAGCTTAAAAATAGACGTACACGTTTACCTGAGCACCAGGAAAAAAAACCCTGTTTATCAGTATTTAGGAGAATTGTATTGTATCTGTGACCCAGGGTTCAGTGGAGTGCAAGAATGGCTGTAGTGTTAAGGCCTACTGGGCAGGTGTGTTTTTCTCTGAGGCTTACAAATGCTGTGGCTGGCCTCTCATGCGGTACATTTTCAGATCCAGCACATCTTTGCCACCTCAACAGGGTCAGCTCAAATGACTACCCAACAGTCCCTGGATTACCAAGAAAAAAAGAAGGGTTTATTTGCTCAACCTCTTACTCAGGCCTATATCTGCGGTGAGTATGCAGTCAGACTTTTTTTTTTTTTTAATGTAGAAAATTTTCAGATATAAGCTCTGTTATGATTCCTTTGAAAACTCAAATTTGTTCCAATGCAGTTGATAGAATAAGAAACAATTGGAACATAACGCAAATCCTGCATTGCCTATGTACGATTTCCCCCACAAGAAACACCAGGTGAATGGGAACCATATACTTAGCTAAATACACCAAAGTGAAGGGATACAGCAGGCACACATATGCACATTCCTGGTGAAGGAGTACATGGAACACACATATGCACATCCCAAGTACCTACCACTTTCCTCACGCCTATGAGACAAACTTTCATTCAACTTTCCCTCCTCATTCCGATAAATAGCATTCACAATAATTTGCAAGCTGAAAACCTTTTTATGCAAACTGCTACCAGTAAACTTCCAGTAGTTTTTAAGGTATACTCCCATATTTATTGCAATATTTGTATATTTCTTCACGATTTGGCCTCTTTAAAAATGTACTACCTTGGGGTGCCTGGATAACTTAGTTGGATAAGCATCCAACTCTTGATTTCAGCTCAGACTATGATCTCACAGTTCCTGGGTTCCAGCCCCATGTCGGGGTTTGTGCTGACAGCTGACAGCATGGAGCCTGCTTGGTATTCTTACTGTCCCCCTCTCTCTTCTGCCCCTTCCCTACTTGTTCTTTCTCTCTCTCTCAAAACTAAAAAAAACCCCAAAAACAAAAAAAAAGCATTTAAAAAATCACTATCTCATGTTATAGCAGAATTGAACATATTACCAAAAGTAAAATCAACTCCAAAATTATTGCATGCTGTGGTATGTGCTTGATTTTCAGAATAAAAAAATGTTGGAAACTGTTTATGGGAAACTTGGAAAAATGAATGCTTCACTTATAGGAATTTTTTTTTAGTTTTGTATTTTTTAAAATAATTCTCATTACTTCCTATTTATAATGTGCTGTCACATCTATTCAGCCCATTGTCATCATGAAGGGGCAATAAGAATCTGAAACAGTAAACTAGGTTTCCCTCCAACAATATTTTTGTAGTGTGTTCAATCTTATTGAGACAGATTCCATTTCCAATGAGATTTTATAAGTGCAAAATCTTGAGAAAACCTCTAAAGATTCCAAAATAAAAAAGAAATATCTGAACTTTTAGATATTTATGGCTAATTTATCAACCTGCTACTCAAGATGCTGGAATATGTCATATAAATCATTAAGTTTTTGTCCTTGTTTATCTATAATTTAAATGAGACCCAAAATACTAGTCAGTTCCAACTATCACACAAGGGTTTTATTTTTTTTAATGGCTTATTACTTAATATTTAAAAAGTAAATAAGGATCTAAAATCAATGATCTAAGCTCCCTCCTTGGGAAACTAGGAAAAGAATGACAAATACAATTTAAAGTATACAGAAGAAAAGAAATATGAAGAATAGAACAAACTTCCAGTTATAAAATAAATAAATCCTGAGATGTAATGTACAACAGTGTGACTATAGTTAATAATATTGTATTGTATATTGGAAAGTTGATGTGGATGTAGATCTTAAAAATTCTCATCCTGAGGGGGGGAAAAAGTATAATGGCTTGTAGTGATGAATGTGGAAGAGGCTTATTGTTGTGATTCTTTTGCAAATATATTAAATATTTATGTTGTATACCTGCAACTGATATAATTTTATATGTCAATTAAATTTCATTTTTTAAAAAAAATTAAAGCAGAAACCAATAAAATTAAAAAGAAGAAATTAATAGAAAATATCAAAGGAAACCAAAAGCTGGCTTTCTTAAAAGATCAATAACACTGATAAGCTTCTATTCAGGTTAACTAAGAAAAAGAGAGAGGGTACACTAATTAATAATACCAGAAATGAAAGAAAAGACATTGTTAGGGATCTTGTAAACATTGAAAGCATAAAAAAGAAATGGTATGGCCAACTCTATACCCACAAATTTGGTACTAGATAAAATAGATCAATTCACTGAAAGACACAATGTACTAAAACTCACATAAAAAGATATAGACAATCTGAATCAGCCTATATCTATAAAGTAAATCAAATCAATAATCAATAACCTTTCAAACCAAACAATAGGCCCAAACCAAACAAATGTTTGAACTCTATCAAACATTTAAAAAAGTGATTTCTCTACAATCACTTTAGGAGGATACAAGAATACTTCCTAACTCATTCTCTGAGGTCAACATTATCCTAATACCAAAACCAGACAAAGATCACAAAAATAAAACTACAGATCAATATCACTGTTTATCAGAAAGTCAAAAATCTCAACAAACTATTAGTAATTAAATCCAACAATACATGAAGAGAATTGTATACCACCATCAAGTGGGATTTATCTTAGGTATGGATGGTAGTTTAACCTTAAAAAGTCAATTAATGTAATTCACCACATCAGCAGGCTAAACACACACACACACACACACACACACACACATGATTATATTAAACAGAAAAGGCATTTGACAAGATCCAAAACTTATTCATTTTAAAAAATCTCAGTCGGCAAGGTGAAGAGGGAAATTTCCTCAACTTGATGAAGAATATCTACAAAAAACAGTTAACATCACAGTTGATAGTGAGAAACTCAAAGCTTTCTCAGAAAGATCAGTTACAAGACAAAGATGTCTCTTCTCAACTCTGCTTTTCAAACTCAAAACTGAATATTCTAGCTATGCAATAAACAAGAAAAGCAATAATAATAAGGCAGAAACAAAAATTTATTTATTTGCAGATGAAATAATCACCTATACATAAAATCTGAAAACAATTAACAAGATAACCTTTGGAAGTAATTGATGATGCTAGCACAGTTGTTGGATACAAGGTTAATATACAAAAGTCAGTCACATTCCTATATACTAGGAACAAACAAGAGGAATTTTAAATTAAAAACACAATACCATTTATATTAGCATACACACAAAAACCCCCACCTAGGTATAGATCAAACAGAATATGTACAAAATCTATAAAAGGAAGACTACAAAACTTTGATGAATGAAATCAAAGAAATAAATAAATGGAAAGATATTCCATGTTCATGGATAAATGAACTCAATATTATTAACATTAATGGTTTCTATTGATCTATAGATTCACTGCAATACCAACCAAAATCCTAGCAAGTTAATTTTTGGATATTGACAAACGGATTTTAAAGTTTGTGTGGAGAGGCAAAAGACCCAGAATAGCTAACATGGCATCAGAGGAGAACAAAGTTCAAGGACTGACACTACCTGACTTCATGACTAAAGCTACAGAGAGGAAGACAGTGTGGTATTGGGCCAAAGAATAGGGGAATAGACAAATGGAACAGAACAGAGATTTCAGAGATAGGCCTAAATATATATAGTCAACTGATATTTGATAAAAGAGCACTAAATGCAATGGAGCAAAGACAGTCTTTTCAAAAATAGTGCAAGAACAACTGAACATCCACATGCAAAAAAAAAAATCTAGACAAGACCTTACACAATTATCTTATCGTTACTGTTTTCATAGTACATATTTTTCTTTTTTCCTTCCCTTTACTTTTAACCTATTTTATCTTTGAATCTAAATTGTGTCTAATAGCACGTAGATTTTTTTAAAAAGAAATGTGCCAATCTCTGTCTTTTGACTGGAATGTTTAGTCCATTTAATTGTAATGTAATTACTGATAAAGTATGATTTTTGTTTAACATTTTGCTTTTTGTTTTCTCTGTGTTTTATGTCTTTTTCCCCCCTCCATTCCTCCACTACCTTTGTTTTTAAATAGATATTTCTAGTATACCACTATAATATCTTAGTTGCTTCTTTTACTATACGTTTGATAGCTGGTATGGCTATATATGAAAAACCTACAGCTAACTTCATAATCCATTGGAAAAAATAAAAGCTTTTCCTCTACTATCGAGTACAAGGCAAGGAGGCCCACTCCTGATACTTCTTCTCAACATAGTACTAGAAGTCTTAGCCAGAGCAAGTAGACAAGAAAAAGAAATAAAAAACATTCAAATTTTAAAAATAAATTAAATTTCAGATGACATGATCCTATATGTGGAAAACTCTAAAGACACGACAACAACAAAAACTGTTAGAATTAACACATAAATTCATTAAGGTTGCGGGAGGCAGTGACATCACTAAGGTGGAGTAGTAGGAGACCTCAGCCTTCTTCTAAAAAGATCTAAACTGGGTTGGAAGATTTGTGTTCTTTCTGGAGGCTGTTTGGGAGGATCCAGTTCCTTATACAGTTCAATAAAAAAAGGATGAACAGCACAATTAGTAAATGGGAAAATATTTGAATAGACATTTCTCCAACAAAGACATACAAATGACTAATAAACACATGAAAAGATGGCCAACATCATTATCATCAGGGAAAAAAAAATATTCCATGAAATATCACTTCATCTGTACTAGGATGGCTATAAACAAAAAGACAGATAATAAAAAATATTGGAGAGGATGTGGAGTAACTGGAACCCTCGTACATTGCTGTTGGGAACATAAAATGGTACATTCACTTAGAAAACCAATTTGGCGTGTCCTCAAAAGAACTGTCAGAGTTACCATATGACCCAACAATTCCACTTCTAGGTATTTACTGAAGAGAAATGAAAACATTGTCTACACAAACACATGTATGTAATTTTGATAGCAGCATTATTAATAGTTTGAAAGTGGAAATAATCAAATATCCATTAACTGATGAATGAATAAATAAATGAAAGAATATTATTCAAGAATAGAAATAAATAAAATATGGCACATTTTGCAACATGGATGGACTCTGAAAATATGATATTGATGAAAGAATCCAGTCACCAAAGTTCACATGTTATGTGATTCCATTTATATGAAATGTCTAGAGCAGCCAAATCTATAAAGACAGAAGATTTTTGGCTCACCTGGGGTTTGGGGTTAGGTATGGGGAGTGGGAAGGAACAGCCAATGGGTGTACTTTTCTTCTTGTGATGATAAATATCTTCTAAAATTTATTGTGGCAATGGCTGTACAATTCGGTGGATATACTACAAACCACTAAATTGGACACCTTAATATGGTGAATTTTATATCATGTGAATTATACTCAATAGAGGTGTAGAAAATACAGAAAATGATGTTATATTTACATAAAGGGAAACAGTACAACAAATCTTAAGATTTACCTCTCTATCACATGAATTCCCTTTTTTAAAGGAAAGCAGTTTTATTGTCTATTAGAATTAAATGAAAATATTTTTCTGATAGTTTATTACTCATCTCTTTGTTTAATCTAATATCATTACCCTCATTTATACTACCTAAGTTTTAGTTGATTTATAAAGACAATTGCCGGTTCTCAGTGGTACCATATTTATGAAATGGAAATACCTGACACTCTATTATATTCCAGTTTAAGATGAACAACAAATTTTTGTGCATGTAAGTATGTTCTATACAATATTTGGGGGCTACTTACACCAAAAACATATTTATTGTTGATATGAAATACAAATTTATTTGGGTGTCATATATTTGATCTGAAAATCCTACTTATTATTGAAATAAATATAGCAAATAAACTTGACAATCAGTTGTAAAAAACTTGTGTGCTGACATGAGGCATACCAAGTCATTGTTCTACAAATAGTTTTAAGAGGTTTCTGTACCACGAGTTTGAAAAACGTAGAAAGTTTAGATGTTTATATGAGAACTTTCAACTTCACAAGGGAAGGAAAATACCACAATGTGAATTTTCAAATGCCTATTTCTACCATGACTGAAACTTATAAGAATACCATGGAAACAAAGTTTTAAATGAAATCCATTCTTCACTTTTACATGGTCTACACCAATGACAGAAAGTATACCTTTAACCTCACCTTCAGATCTCCTAGAGCATTTTTTGAATACTATTTTGAACCTGCTTTGAATAGAGTACAGATGGTTGGACAGTGAAAAATTTTATAGACACATTAATCTATTATATACATTACCAGGGCACATTGGATCATACTTTCTATCCTGAGGCCTTTTTCTAATCATTTCCTGTAATTGCAAATGTCTCATCTTTCTTTTAGTTCATTGCATGCCATGATGGGTATTGCTTTGCTAATTAGTAGGATTATTTACCATGAAAAATATAAAAATTTTCTCTCTTGTATCTTAGGAATATTGGGAAATGACTATTACAGCAAGATTCACATTTGCCTAGTGACTCTATTAACCCTCTAATTTTTTCCTACTTATTGAATCATTAAAAAATCACAATCCAGACAACTTATATTTGTCTAGGCACAAGGAAGCTGTTTGCACGTTATTGAATTAATAGTAAGATAATGCCTTTCAGCTATTTTAATTTTGGAATACAATTTTATTGAAGGGATAGAGGGAGAGACATATGGATCCATTTCACAAAGTGTCTTGTATTTTGCTCATTTTAAATCAGTGCAGTAAAGATAATTACAATTTTTTGGAGCATTGTGATATTGTTTAAACTGTGTTTAGAGATTCATGATTCAATTTGTGCTCTTCTTGTGTTATTTCCATCTATATGACTTAAACTGAGTTTATCACAGGTTTCAAACATTGAAAATTCACATATAGATTATTAAGTAAATCATATACCAAAATGCATGTGCCAGGGTTCTGCTACTCAAATATTTTGACTACAGAACCTATTTATGAACAAGTTCTATTAATTTGCTGAACTCCTATCCTGAGAAACACTCTTTGGGGAACACAACTTTAGGCAAACTTTTTATTCTTTCAAAATTGACTGTAATATCAACAATTTTATTTCTGTCAGTAATATCACCATTCTTCCAAACCTTCAGGGTAAAATCTTTACCTTACTGTAGAACTAAAGCAGAAAGACTAAATTTTATATTTAAAACTCTGTCCATTGACTATATTTTCCAATACCATAGAGGCATTTTTGCAGAGTTCAAATATGTAAAAGTCTTAAAATAACATCATTTTTCTTTTGATAAGAGCAGAATAAGAGATATACTCAGTGCATGGTGTTAATTCTAAGGGTAAAATTACCCATAATAGATTTTTTAGACAATCTATAATAAGATTAATGTATACAGTGTATCATTAAGAAGCAACCAAAATAAAAGATGATCAATATCAACAGGCTATATACTGTGAGGTATGTCAACTAGGAAATTTCCACACATTATTGTAAGTATTTATTCAACACTGCTTAAGGCACAGAGACCTTAGCTAATAAATACAGATAATGGGGGTCACACAAAACAGGTTCTCTCTTTTGAAATTTTAGTTTCTATCACCACTTAGATCAGGTATGTATGCTTTAATCCTATACTTGCCAAATTTACATCTAATTATAAATTGACTCCCCATGGTATGGGAACTTTGGGATTCTGAACTGGGGCCTAGAGCATGGGTAAGTTTACATACTCTCTTCATAGTTTTTCTCCCATCATAACTAGGTTTTGTTTTTCTTTTTCTGAATCCTACATTGATCTCCTGAGTTTGTTTTTTAGGGCCTACTCTCTTTGTATCTTGAGTTATCAAAACTATGACCAGATTCCATGAAGTGCTGATCTTACCAACATGGCTTTGGGTCAGAACGAGGCTACCTTCCAACCTTCCCAAAGCTACTACATTACGTCAATCATCTGAAACATTTTTTACTTGAAGTTGTCAACCTGTTGCATTATACCACATTTCTATCCACACTCTCTAAATACATATGTATATATATATATATATATATATATATATATATATATAAATGTTTAATAAAATACATAAATATAAATAATATATACATATATATATATATAAACTAGCAAAACAACAGCAATAAAAACAACAGCAATAAAAACAAAAGCAATAAAAACAACAGAAAACCAACCAATTTCTTATTATCTCTTTTAGACCTTCATTTCGTTATTTGTTTCTGTTGTGGTATACCAAATTACAACAAAAATAAGTTGCTTAAAAGAACAAATATTTACTATCTCCCATAATTTTCAAGTGTCAGGTATCTGGGACTGGCTTAGCTAGTTCTGGTTCATAGTCTCTCATGAAGTTGTAGTCAGAATATTGGCAATAGCTGTAGTCATCTGAAGGCTTGACCGTGGTTGGAGACTATACTTCAAGAAGGTTCATTCATATGGCTGTGATATGGAAATTCCAGTTTCTAGTGGTGTGTTGGTTGGAAACCTCAACTCCTCCTCACATGAGTCCCTCCAGAGAAAGACTCATGACATGCCGGCTAATTACCCCAAGAAAGAAAACAAGGAGGAATCCACAATATATTTTTATGACATAGTCTCATAAGTGACATACTGTCACTTCTACCTTATTCTATTGTTGGAATACACTAAATTTAAGAGCGATTAAATCTAGTTGACTCAAGGAAAGGGGAATTAGGCTACACTTATTAAAGGGAGGAGTCTTAAAGAATTTGTATGCACATTTAAAAACTACTATACCTTCTAATACCTGGCGTGTTACAACAGATCCCTGGCATATCTCCCTGACCCTAAGACTTTCTTTCTTTGAATCCAAATTATCTTCTCAGACTTGTCTTTCCTTACATTACTTTACTGCTCAAGAACTTTAAATTTCCTATAGCTCCTGCCTCAAGTTGACTACACTAACTTCTAATGCTGCCTATAACTTTCTTTTATATTATAGAGACTGACTTATAATATGAACTGAATCTTATCATAAAATATCACTTCCTGTTTAAACATTCTAGACTCCAGATAGGACAATTTCCACAGTACAACACAAAAATCAGATTCTGCCTTTCATCTTAATATCATGGCCCTCCCTGCTATCCCTGTTACCCGCTCAGATCCCCTGAACCTTCTAGGCTCAGCTCAAGTCTCACCTCCTCCCTAGGACCCCATATACCACTTTTCTTCTCTGACACTACAGTGCCATTATACCTTAAGTGCAGCATGTTCTCAAACTGTTTCAACTATGGCTGTGTTGTTCCCTCCAACTGGATCATAAGCTTCTGAAAGAGAGAACGCTTTTTTTATTCAGTTCCAATATATCCTTACTTAATTTGGGAAATATATGAAGTTCTCAACAACTGCTTACTATTTTATTTCTCTTGAATATGAGATTGAGGAGTGTTTTTTTAAAAAAATACGTCATGTAAAGATAAACTAAAAATATAGAACTAAGAAAAAAACAATACTCCCTTTTCTCTGTATATGTCCTTTTTGTTTGTTTATTTGTTTGTTTAATATAGAAATTCAAGATGTCCAGGGGCCCCTGGGTGGCTCAGTCGGTTGAGTGTCTGACTTCGACTCAGCTCATGGTCTTTCATTTCAGTTTGTGAATTTGAGCCCCATATCAAGCTTTGTGCTGACAGCGCAGAGCCTGGAGCCTGCTTGAGATTCTGTCTCTCTTTCTCTCTGCACCTCCCCTGCTCAAATTCTGCACTCTATCTCTGTCTCTCTCTCTCTCAAATAAATAAACATTAAAAACCTAAAAAAAAAAAGAAAGAAATTCAAGATGTCCACCAAAGTTTATCTCATGATTCTAGACTTAGTTTAAAACTGGAAAATAATTCATGGTAAGCAAAAAGTTCTATTTGAAAGCATGAAATTCACAATGTTAGAATTTATATTGATGATGATTGAACCCAAATAACTTTTTTGGTCTCACTATTCTTAAAAATATGGTTATTAACATAAAGGGAACATAAGGAATATGTTATTACTTCTGTTTGCTTTGGGCACTTTAAATGTAGCACAATTTGATTTTTAAAAAGCATTAATTCTATACAGATTAGGTTTTTTTTCTCAGTTCAAAGGGAATTCTTCTGTGGAAAATGTCTATTTCTCCAGAGTCTTTTTGAAAATGTCTTTAAAAGCATTTGTTGCCTGTAGCGTTAGTTTTTAGAAAAAAATTCAATTAAATACTGTATTTATGTTTTCACTTGTTTCTTTTCAAATTGTTTGAATCTCCTATGTCTACGTAAGTAATAATTATTGAGAAAAATGTTTTTGACATAATTTTGTTTTTTAGAAACTTTTATCAGGAAATATTGTCAAACAACTTACATAATTTCATATTTAAATTTAGTAAATTGTAATCCTAGACTATTATCATTGAATTTTGGTGTATAATCTGTTTTTCATTGTATATTACCCATTTATTGCACTGATGAAATGATTTTGCTAATGTTGGTAAATGTACCTTAAGATTTGTAAATAAAATTTCAGTGGTTTTAAAAAATCATTGTATTTATTAGATATTTGATTTTATTTAACAAAACTTACCTAGTACTATGCACCAAGAACTGTCCTAAATGCTTCACAAAAGTTAAATCATTTAGTGATCATCATACACCCATGAGGGAAATACTATTAGCACCTTCATTTTGCACATTACAGAATAGAGGTGCCAAGAGGTTGAGAAATTCCAGTAAAGCTGGTTGAAGATAAGTTTTGAACCAAGGAAGTTCACAATTGAAACAGTAAAAACAGATTTTCTTCTTTCTTTTCACATATATTTGGAAGACTTTATCTGTACAATTGCTCAGTGGATGTTTGGAGATAATAGTTCACTGAGAATTTTATTAAGGCAATGAGCATATTTATATTTTTATCAAAAACACTGTTAGATTTTCAAAACATTTTTGTATCCATATAAACAAAGTACGCTCATAATTATTTTAATTCCCTATGCTGGTGGTTATTTCCACATTCTCATTTTTATATATTGTTGAGCTTTAATTTTTATTTTTTGAGTAGGTAGCAAATGATTTAACTAGGATATAGTTTTTCTGCAGAGAATATAGGCTCTTGGTTTATTCATTAGTCTGCTCTTTTCTGTTGGTAAATTCATTAATGTCCAGCAGCAAAATCTTAGTTTATCCTCAGAGAAAGTCCAGAAGTCCTGATCCTCCTACCTGCTTTTTTTGTTGTTGTTGTTACATCTATTTAGTTTAGGTCAGCTGGATGCAAACTTCTTCACCGTTTTATCTTTTCTGTGGTGCAAATAACTATATGGTGCTCATAGTCAATTGCTGAAAAATTCTTGGCCACGTTTCCCTAAGAAATGTATCCTATCTCTTGAGAAATCCAAAGAGCACTTGAAGGTACCCTTTAATGAACTACATGTATATACCACTCATTAATAAGAAATGGTAGCGGCTACCATTTCTTATTAATGAATGGTATATACATGTAAGAGACTCTTAAAAACTGAGAACAAACTGAGGGTTGATGGGGGTGGGAGGGAGGGGAGGGTGGGTGATGGGTATTGAGGACGGCACCTTTTGGGATGAGCACTGGGTGTTGTATGGAAACCAATTTGACAATAAACTTCATATATTGAAAAAAAAAAAGAAATGGTAGCAGCTACTTGGACCATTATCATTGTCCCAATGCATTTAGAGTACAGCTTTATCAACACAGATTTAAGTGAATTGTCAGTTACACTTATAAAAAGACACAATACACCATCTAAAAATTATTGGAATTTATAAATTTAGAGTAACCCTCAGTAAAGCAGTAATAATCATGTAGTCCTAAGACTTTCTTCTTCTTGCTTTTGGTGTCCTTATATTAACACGGTTACCTTGAATCATTTATCATAATGGCTTCTAAAATAAATATTTAATATTGTGATTATTTTGATTCCCAATGATTGTTTATAATTACAATTGGTGCTCACTGATATTATGAGTCGATGCTTACTCTGTATGCTTGACTTTCTTTAAAGAAGTTTGGCAAATTCTATTGTCAAAAATTGTTTCAAACCCAACCTTCTCAAGATTTCTTGAACCATAAGGAGTTAGTGTTCAAGTTTGTCCACAGTCCTAGAGAAAAGAGTTATACAATCTAAATATTATACCATCTAAATATATACTCTAACATATAGAATGGAAAGTGAATGTCTTCAATGGATTCGGCTCTATATGCTATTCAATGAACATGGCCAACAATATAAAAATATTGGAGTTTGTTCAAGTTAGAGCCTCCACTTTCTGCATACATCACAAGTCTGATCTCACAATAGTGGTAGTATCTCATAACAGTGGCAGATTCTCTCTGCATCCTGAGGTCATAACAGATTATCAATCATATAATCAAAGTGTTGATAGGTGTCTTTATTCAGGCCCTAAAAGGATAAAACCACTTAATCTTTGTTGTAAGGGGTGGTCCAGAGGTTTTCATCAAGTGAGTAAAATGATTGTGTGCAACCCACTGTCAGGGCCTATCAACTCAAAATCTCCTGCATAATCACCACTCATGTAGATTAAATAAATTGATTCATAAATAAATGAATAATGGGTTAACCATTTATAATTGGGGATTTTGGGTATATAGGTGGTCCTACATAAATGTAGCAGGCCAATGGCCATAGTACTAATCTGAGAAAGTAACTCAGATATTCACTTCTGGGAGATTGACTATATGTATACACAGCCCTCTACCACCACAGTAAACATAATCATTATATAAAACTCATAAATAATCAGAGAAGTTAAAGAATAAAAGGTGATGGGAGCCCTTAGTTTCGAAATTAACATTCCATCTAGCGTCTCTCAAACTCCTTTAGTTTATCTAAGAGAATTTGAACTCATTGGGGCTCTAGAGCTTAAAACCAGAATACAAAATATGCTCTTAATGAGTTAATGAATGTTTTAGTTTAGGTAGGACATCTGACTGCTCCAAATTGGACTCTGCTTTGTAACTGAGTTAAAAAATAAATATCACTTGATGTTTGAAATAAAGGCTGCTTGCATTTAGGGGACTCAGCCTGATCCAGATTCTCTACCTCCATAGGTTCGTATGGTCTCATTTATCTTGTACGAGGCATGGTCCAAGAATGGCAGGCAGGCCTGAGCCTACCGTTAACCCTAGCTCTGAGTATTTGGTATGAGGTTTAAGTCGGATAAACGCCTCCACCTTGCTTTTTGCCCCTGTGATAGTTGTTAAAATTGTACTTCTTTTTAGTAGCCTGCTTAGAATTCAGGGCAATTCCTCTTTATGGACCCTAACTTGCTCTCGTCATTCTCACTCCTGAATCAAGAGCTCTGATCTTCTACCTTGACCTTTGAATTGAATTCTACCATTCCTAATGGATGCCTTTGATACTGACTGCCCCCTCTGGAACATCTGTGATGCAGCAGCCTCCAGGGTCTATGTTTTATCTTGGGGCCTCTTTTGCTAAAGATTTGCAGAGACTAAACTCTGCTTCCTTGTCCTGCTTAATCCTCCGGCAACACTCATAGGCTGAGTTGATACCTGGTACTTTTTTTTCTGCTCTGATGAGTAGGTCTAAGACAAGGTCAAGACTCTCCATGTTCAGGTCTCCTGTTGGAAATGACCAAACTTAAACTATGAATATGTTTACTCTCTAGCTGTTGATTGCCAGCTGTTCACACTGTCAGAGTAAAGGGTTGTAGAAGGTATGGAAACAAAACAAGACAAAACAACCCTATAAATCTTCTTTCCTTTCAAAGGATACTCAAAAAAGTTGGCAAACAAATGAAATATTCACAAAAAATCAAATATGAAAAATGCTTTTCATTCAGTCAGCTGCAGATTCTGTGGATGCCTAGTATTTGAAAAACACGTCTTACCTTCTAGGGTATGCTGTTAGGTGACATCTCAGCAGAGATCATTTCCCACCAGGAGAATAAGACTGTAGGAATAGGATATAAGTTTATCATGAAATATAAAGGAGATGTTGGAAATAATTTGAATATTTTGTGTGTGAGTGTATTAAGGATAGGAGTGCACTGAATAAAACACCCGCATTAGTTTAGGATTAGCCAAACCCCCTGCCTCTGGGATCAGGCAGACTAATATTTGAATCCCAGCTCTGTCATTTAGTAGCTGTATGATATTGGACACATTACATAAATTTTCTAAGTCTTTGTTTCCTCATTTGTGAAGAGGGAATAATAACTGTGTTTCATGAAGTTGAAAAACGGTTCAATATGATAAAGCAACCATTATACTGATAACTATACACTATGCCAACTAGAAACTATATTTAGAATTTTACAATTAGAAAATTATATTCGAATGATCGGTATTATTATTTTGCCCTCTAGATTCATTCCCACTTTTCTCCATCTTGCTCTGTGCCTCAAAAGCCAACATTTGTAGGTTACATAAATGAATTCTCCTATTCTTTGACTTCCAATTAGCTTAAGGCAAAGAGAGGATCACAGGGGAAAATTTTAGGATAGAGAAGAGCTATGTCTGGAGTAATTATTTCACTAGATCTATCTATCTATCTATCTATCTATCTATCTATCTATCTATCATCTACTATCTATCATCTATAATAAATATAATATAATATTCTATATACATATATCTATATATTTATCTAGATATAGAGATAGAGAGATGACTATCATTTCTACATCTAAACGAACAAGAAGGAACAGGAAACTAGAGAGAGTAATTTGCCTACCTATCTGTCTTTAGATCTCTCTATCTAGATTTTTATTTAAGGAACTAGCTCACAAGTTTTTGGGGGCTGGCAAGTCTGAAATCAGTAGGGCAGATCAGCAGGAGGCTGGAGACCTAGAGAAGAGTTGTTACTGCAGTCCTGAGTCTAAAAAGGTCTGGAGCAGAATTCCTTCAGGTGCTCAACATTTCCTGTTGAGCAGGACCCTTAAGCATGAAGACAAGTGTAACAGTAAAGATGGCAGGCCCATGAAGCCAGCCCTGCCTGTTTCCCTGAAGCCTACCCACACATACGAACATCTCCTTATTAAACTTTTCTCATTTACCCCATATAAGTGTTTCCTATATTTCCTGCCAAGCCCCTAATGCTTATAATCAGAATAAAAGCAATACTAGGATTTGAGTATTAAAGGTCAATGACCCTTGAATTTGTGTATTCACCCAACCTTTTTGGTGAGTTTTATTTTCAGAAGAATGTGTTGACTGTGAAATATTTTGGAAAGCTTTAATGACCCAAATTCATGTAACCTGGAAGCATTTGCATAAAGAAAGGAGGATTTATATCTACTGATGGCCAGGGCCACACTTCTAGAAAATGAGCATGAATTTATTTCATACTTACCATAGGTATCCCCACTTTCTGAAAGTTGTGTTATGTCCCTTTGGTGTTACACAAGACTTACATCAGTACCTGTTTTCACCAACCAAAAAATCTGAGGAGAATTATCACTTTCACAACCAAAGTGGAAAAGCAAAAGTGCTGTTTAGCATTTGTTTTGGAGCAAGCCCTTAGAGAAGTGGTGCACATCCCAGACAGTGAGGGTGACATAGCCCAAGCTCTCTGCCCTGGAGCTACACTTGGCATCTCAACAGCAAGCCACCATGGCTTTGAACTGGGTCTGTGGGCATCTGTGCTTTTTCTCAATTTATTTCATGCCTCTGTTCGTAAGATGTTTTCTGAGGTATCAGAAAACCCTAAAAGAGGCTATTTTGGGAAATAGTTCAGAAAATTTTCCTGATAAATTGATAGTAATTGCTTCTTTGACTTATGCCATTTGAACTTAAAAATGTTTTTATAGGAATGCTTTACTTTCTGATAGCAGGGGAAGCCTGTATTTGTTTGTAATCTAAAAATAATATTTCTTTGTCAAATATTCACACATGAAATTAGAGTACTTACTGATACTTTAAATTCTTTAAAAATATTTCCTTTGAAGGGCTCCTGGGTGGCTTAGCTAGTTAAGCATTTGACTCATGGTTTCAGCTCAGGTCATGATCTCATGGTTTGTGAGTTGGAGCCCCTTGTGGGGCTCTGAGCTGGCAGGGGGTAGCCTGCTTGGGATTCTCTCTCTCCCTCTCTCTCTCTGTCCCTCCCCCACTTGGGCTTTATCTCTCTCTCTCTCTCAAAATAAATAAAATAAACATTAAAAAAATTCCATCTGTACTCTAATCATTCATGAGCTTTCTGTGAATATGATGGTTGTGTATATTTTTCACCATTCAGGAACTGGGATTCCAGCAATTCCTGAGTTTTCTGTGTTGTGTTAGGTGACAAAATGTTAAGGATATGTGGCAACAGGTTTCATTTGCCCTAGTTTAGTCTATATAATCTGGCATTAATGGTACTTACAAAACACAACTTTCTTTCAGAGTCATCATATCAAACCAAGAAGTGTTATTGAGGGATTACTAGTAGGACACTGGAAACCTGGCACAATTGGGGATCGTCCCCATCCTCAAAGTCAGTCAGGCAATCAGAAATTTACTTCTTTTAGCACGTGAGTTTATATTCATAAGACACACTTTTTTAGAAGTTCTAAAATGGCAGCTTTCTTTTTCTTTTCTTTCTTTCCTTTTCTTTTCTATCCTTTTTTTTTTCTTAAGTTTATTTATTTTTGAGCAAGTGAGCAAGAGAGAGAGAAAGAGCGGATAATCAGGGGAGGAGCAGAGAGAGAGAGAGAGGGAGACACAGAATCCAAAGCAGGCTCCAGGCTCTGAGCTGTCAACTCAGAGTCCAACGCGGGGCTGAAACCCATGAGTGAGATCATGAACCTGAGCTGAAGTCAGATGCTTAACCGACCGAGCCACCCAGGCATCCCTTATTTTTCTACATGATATGTAGAAAAGCATTTCTATGTAGAAATGTTTTTTGTAGCTACATGTTTGTCTCTGTCTCTGTCTCTCTTTCTCTCTCTGGTATTTATTTGCTCTAGGGAACATTGTGTCTTAACTTACTTTAATAAAAAATAATAAATTGTTTTTCTATAGTAATCCTAAGTAAACTGTTCATTAAAAAAACTTAATAATAGAGCAATTTGAGCATTATGTTAATCATTATGATAATAGTCATATACCAATGTTTAAGAATACAGTACTATTTTAATTAACTACAGGGAGGAAAATTACATAAATAACATATTTTTTCTGAATGTACAATTTTAACTAATAGGAAAAATGTATTCACTTTAAGAATGTCTTATTCTGATGTTTATATAATGTGGAAATTGCTGGTTACTGAAAAGCAGGGAGAGGGAGAGGATGAATTTTCTTTCAATTATATTAACACTATTTCACATTTTTCCAATGTTGGAATAAAATTGAGTCTGTCATTTGTCAATGAGCCATGCTGGGGTGAGTGAATGCATGCTCCTTACCTGAGTCATTCTGAGTGCAGTCTGAGGGTTTCTGTGGCAGGCTGGTGGAGGAAAGAATAAACATAAATTGTGTAACATGCCAAGCACCTCACAAGAGGTCACATCTTTGCATTTGTAATTTGTCCCCAAGAAACGATAGGAAAATTTGCAGTCCAAAAAGGAAATTTTTTGAGTCATTTGGATGTTTCTTCATGCACTCGTTATGCATAATGGTAATTTTTGTGCTAATAGTGTCTACTATGATATTTTCACAGGAAAAAAGGAAGGCAAGGTGTTGAAAAGGTCATGCAGATGGGTGGGTTCTTGTCAGAGAAGAAAATAAGCCAAAGTTTCTGATTGCCACTCCTATCATTGGAACAAACACTCTAGGATTCCAGGAATACATCCAGCAAGTCGTTTTCAAGCCTGGGTGCTCTGCATTCATTAAAGTATAAACGTTCACAAGCACCTTGGAATGCATCCTTTCTTGGACATGGGAGGCAGCGCCAGAAAGGGAAAACCTATTTTGGGATTGAAAATATGTTCTCTTCTCTGGTATGTCCAAATGATATTTAACTTTTTCAAACCTAAACTACTTGTTCAATGAGTTTCCAACAATTCCTTGGTCCTCACACTATGTATTACCCCCATATAATCTTGAAACTGCTCATTTACAGATTTTGGACCTCCACATGGGCCAGTCTCAGCCATGCCAAAATGTGACACTCATTGGGATGAATCCATGGCAATTCTCTCCTGCTGAGTGCCTATAAGATTAGGAACATAAAACATACTGTCTTCAAAATCCAGTAGGCATCCATTTCCTCTGAAGCTACTGGTGCAGGTGGACTCACCCAGGTCCATCTGTTCTAGGTAGAATATATCGTGACTGCACTTCTTCCAGCCCACTTCCTGTTTTTCACTGACACATAAAAATTTCTGCTAGTTGGTCATGTTGCTACTTGTTCCATTTCTCCTTTTCTCTAATTTTCCTTAACTGAGGTACCTATTTTATTTACAAGTATTTAATTATATGTTTAAATTTGTAAAAATCTCAGAATCTATTCTAAATGATTCTAAATGGCTACTTTTTATTAAGAGAAAAATAAACCGGCATAGCAAAACCTTCCCTCCCAGTTTTCAGAATCTCATTTAGTAGACCTCAATTACATAAAATATTTTTACTTGGAAGATTTTCGAACATTGAGTCCTCATTTTAAATGACTGCGAGATATTTTGGTATTAATCCCTGGAACAGTTAAACAAAACTATAAAAGGCAGAATCACAACGTATACTTTACATATCTTATAACTGCATATCTTACATATCTTATAATTCTTCTGTGGTGATCAATAGTAGGTCAACAAGTATCCCAAGAATCAAAACATATTCATTGTTAAAACTGACTTATATTAACTGTTATAACCTCCTCCTTCTGGCTAAGTTTGGCTATAACTGGTTAACATTTCCTTTGAGATCTAAATGATCGTTTGATTTGCATAGATTACAAACCCACCAGTAAAATATGAGTTTCAATTAGGTTGACTGCTTTCTCTTTTGCCAGTCCTGAACCATAGCTGTTCATTTCTGTTTACTCTTTTAACTGATTTTTTTTAATCAGCAGAGCTGATTGATCTCGTAATGTTCTATCCTCAGTGTAAAGCGATCATTGCTTCCATCAGGCCACAAATGATGTCCAATTCATTCATACTTTGGTAAAGTATCACTTATACAATTCATTTCATCATATACAATTCATAAATAAATCATTTATACAATTCATTTATATAATGCAGGTATTTTACCTGAATACCCTTAACAAAAAATTATTCTCAGTTTGCTCCTACCTAGACACAAACAATTCTCTTATGGTTCTTAATCTTTTTCTATGAGTATAAAGGACTGTGTTTCTCTTGTTATAATAATAATTATAACGTTTAGTGCATGTCATGTGTATTTAAACTATACCACATGGAAAAATAGCCGTTAGTAGTATAATTATTTAGCCAATACAACACAATCCAAGAGTTGATAGATAATAATTTGGCAGAAAGTAGTGAGATGATGTCCATGTTTTTAACATTTCTTTGACTGGGGAAATATCTAGAGAGCTTGGGAAGAGCAGAATTTGGTGACTGATGCTTTTATAAGAGTAGAGAGTAAAGGGTCTTTTGTAATGACTGCTTCAGTTTGAGAAAGGGACAGACTAAGAGAAATAAAATTAAAGTAGTGACCAATTATGCATTAATTTATTCATCCTATGGAAGGATAGTTTCTGCTCTAAAAGGTTATAGTGTAGTTGGGAAGAATGATAAAAAAGTAACATGATAACATGTAACACCCACTTAAAATATGAGGGGATTTTATTTTTCCATAGATGGTAATTGACTGACCACTATGTGCCAGGCAGTATGCCCCACATGCTGTACAGACCATGCATGCTCATGATATTGAGAAAGACTGTAACTATTGTGGAATGGAATGATCAGAGAAAGTTCATAGCAGAAGCTACATTTGATCTGTATCTGGACAAATGAGAGAAGTTCAACAGGTGTAGAGGCAAGCAGTTGGCATGGGCACATCATGAAGAAAGGCAAGGGAGGGTGAGCTATGTGAGGCTGAACACATCTTCTTCATCAGTCTGTGAGCTCCTGTTAGGAAACGGGGCGGGGTGGGGGGACATAAGACTGGGATAGTATCTTAGTGGACTTTAGTGTGCTTGCCTCCCCAGTACCCATTCCCCATTTATCAGGTAACAGGACCTGAACTGGGCCTGAAGGAAAAAGAGTCACTTGAGCTGATAATTAAAGGCAGTCTCTGGGAGAAGTAGAAGGCAGGGATAAAGGTGGGGAGGAGAAGGAGAGAAACTGGGGAAGCACTGGCAGAAGATGGTAAAAGATGGTAAAAGAAGGTGCTGATCAATCATATTAAGCTAACTAATGTACTTGGATTTTGGTACTTAGGAAGATGCAATGATATAAACATGTTGGGGCATCTGGTTGGTTCAGTCGCTTAAGCGTCTGACTTCAGCTCAGGTCATGATCTCGCGGTTCTGAGTTCTGAGTTCGAGCTCCCCATTGGGCTCTGTGCTGTTTTGGATTCTGTGTCTCCCTCTCTCTCTGCCTTTTACCTCCTCATGTTCTGTCTCTCTCTCCTTCAAAAATAAATAAACATTAAAAAAATTTAAAAAATAATATAAACACTTAAGGATATAATATACTAAAAATCAACCATAGAAGTTGATAGGGGTAAACATTTTCTACCTGATCCTGTGTGTTGCAGGCAATGCCTATTAGATGGCACTCCTAAAGGTGTCTGATCTACCCTTATTGCTTCCAATTCTACAAAGTCCAAGCAATAATTCTCAAGAGACTTACAACATGGGGAATATTTGCTTGATTTATTTGCCTTAGAAAAAATAGAAGATGAATAGAGTAGTAACTGAACTCTATGCCTCCTGTTTGAAGAATAAGAAATGTGTTCTTTGAATTTTTTCCGAAGCCCTCTTACAAGGCTGAATCCCTTGTTTCTTGCCACAGGCAGGAGATGTCCTAGTAGGCAGCCGGTGCTGAGCCCCAAAAGTCTATCATAACCTCATCTTCTGATGCCTTCTATTTGTTTAATTGGTAACTGCTAAATGATTATCATAAGTTAACTGTACATCTTTGAATCTCTCCATCTCTGCTTATCAGTAGAGGAATGTTAAAAGTGCATAGATGTCATCCTGGGTTTGTGCAGGTAAATATTAATCTAAGGCTTTGGTTCTCAACTAAGGACAATTTTGTTTCCCAGGGGACATGTGGCAATGTCTGGAGACATTACTGGTATTTACACTGAGAAGTACTTAGTGGGTTGACACCAGGGATGCTGCGAAACATCCTACAATGCCCAGGACAGGCACACAAAAAAGGAATTATCTGGCCCCAAATGTCAATTGCACCAAGACTCTGGTCTAGAGCTGAAGACAGGGCTGGCTTGTCGGGACAATGAACAGTGCAGTCTCACAAGGCCATGCACTCAGAAGGGATTTTGGCTTAATATGTGCAGTCACTATCTCACAATTCTTAATAATTTTATTTTTGGATTTGTGTTTTGTACATGGAGTCCCATGGGACAATGGAGTTCGACCCTGGGACTTAGACCCTTAGCTCATATAGAGTCCCGTTTCCCATTACCCACCTCTACCACCGCATCCCCCAGAACGGGCTCTCAGCCACCTGCTTATTGCGCTTGCCCACGGAGGATGCTGGGTGCGGGCACTGAGAGGGCAGTGACTGGACACATGCACCCAGTGTATTAAGTCACCCCAGTGTGTTCGGTGCACCTATGAAGATCTGCAGTTGCCCAGGACTGTTCTCATTGTGGGTGGAGGGCAACATTAAGTAGCAAATAAAAAGGCAAGACAGGTTGAAAGAGAGAGAAACCATAGAAAAAAAGGAAGAAACTTCCCCATCCCTGCAGTTTAAATAAGGGCCTTCCCACTTTTCGTCTGCACTGAGCCTAGTGAATTATGTAGCTGCCTCTGGCTAGGCACACATTATTTTTAGATTCTTGATTGCTAAGCAAGCTCTCCTCACTGAAAGTGTTCTTCTTAGATCTGATGTTCTTTTTGGAGATCCCAGATAGTCCAAATTATATTCTTTAAAACCGTCCTTGGGAATCTAATGTTTGTCTGCTTTTAGAGACATCTTGTTTTACCGTATAATATTGTATTAATTCCTAGAAGTTTGGTGTAAATACGTTCTCCTGAAGTGAAAGTCGGTAGCTAACTTTTACACTGCTGTGTTTTGTTTAATATAGGGTATGTGTTTACAAGCACATCTTGTTCTTTTTTTATTTTTCATGTGGAAGTCAAAGAGTATGGGAAATAAAAACCCACACGTCACAGTAACTAGAAGTATCTCAATATTTGTGTTCAGTGCATTGATCAGAGTGATAGTTAAGACCTACAAATTGATCCTGAGAATGTACAGCTGTAATGATTTAATGTTGGTGGTCTCTCTTGCCACTGTTTTTAAGTTTATTTATTTATTTTGAGAAAGTGTGAGAGAGCACAAGTGGGGGAGGAACAGAGAGAGCGAGAGAGAGACAGACTATCAAGCAGGCCCCAAGCTGTCAGCGCGGAGCCCGATGTTGGCCTTGACCCCACGAACCATGAGATCATGACCTGAGCTGAAATCAAGAGTCGGGCACTTAAGTGACTGAGCCACCCAGGCACACCTCTCTTGCCCCTTTAAAAAAAAAATTATGTTTATTTATTTTTGAGAGAGAGGGAGAGACAGAGCATGAGCAGGGGAAGGGCAGAGAGAGAGGGAGACACAGAATCTGAAGCACTCTTTGCAGCACAGAGCCTGATGCAGGGCTCAAACTCACAAACTATAAGATTATGACCTGTGCCAAAGTCAGATGCTCAGCCGACTGAGCCACCTAGGTGCCCCTCTTGCCACTTTTTAATGTGCATGTTGGATTGGTTTTGCTTTCTTTTGCTTATTTGCCACAAACTTGTTTTGGAAGCTGATATAATCAAAATATTTTAGATCCGTGCAGAAAAATGAGTGAAAAAAAATAAAACCAATCATTTGAGATCACTAAAGATCACTTAATTTTTTTTTCACAGTGTGCTATAGAAAATTATTACTTTGCTTTTCACGAGAAACTTTCATTTCTGGGAGTTTTTAGTTGCTCCTGCTATACAAAGAATTGGGTTAATATGTCTTCCAAAGGTAGATATATTAGTGGTGAAATTGATAATTGGAGCCGTTTCTGTGGGGGCTGTGTATTCCATGACAGCTCATCTCTGGTACCCAGGGAGACTTGTCAAAATCTGTGTGATATGTGTCTGTATCATAAGGACTTTAGTGCCTCAAAACCATATATCTTTGTCTTTAAGCAATTTTCTGCACGTCCAGTGGAATGTTCAGATATGGGTTAGAGACAGTAAGATCTGATTTAAGCTCATGAGGTTTTGGCGAAAGCTCTAGAAGCTCATTATCTTCTCTGATGTGTTGCGGTTTATATCATTATCTGGCAAAGTAGAATTGAAGCCACTGTATAAGTGCCTTTTCCTCCAAGCCTGTATAAGTGCCTTTTTCCTAATTGAAGACTCAAACTCATTTGAAGAACTGCTTGAATCTTCTGGAAAATAAAATATATCTTCAAAAAGCTCTAGCTTGTCATAGGAAAAAAAAAACACAGCAGATATCCAACTTCAATTCCAAATGGGTGACTGCTGCTATAATTAAAAATTCTTCATTATGAACGTTGAATTCATTGTGAGAAAATAGGAGTGATTGCTTCCCAGAATAAGATAAGCTTTAAAAGATTTTGCAGTTTTGAGGTAATGTTCTATCATTGCACCGTGGGAATCCAAAGTGGGGAAAAAGCCCTTTGTAGATGTTCGATGTTAGATGCAGATATTAGAGATCTAGAGTTAGATATTTAGTGCCAAGCTCTGCCTACAGAAAAGATACATCATCCGTGTGTATTTTTAAAATGTTACTTTTCGTAGTGTAGTGGCTTGCCTGGTTAGAAAGACGGATGGGCGACCTGGAGTCATACACATTGATTAGGTGATAGCCTATATTCTGTACAGTAGCTAGGGCCATGGCCTACAGAATTTTCCATTGTTGGCAGTGGCTTTTGCCTTTGCAATATGGACAGTATAATGGCCTTCCACAAATTAAACCACTCTGTCTTTACTGTTGCAGGCCAGTAGGTTCTGTTGACCTTGGGCACTTCTGGACAATCAGCATCTATATAATGTAACTTTTCAAGCTCTGTGTCCGTTCCCACTCTTCTTTCATTTGGGTAAAAACTGTCTTGTGTGTTCATATTTGGGGCAGTGGATTCTGAGCCAAAAAGGATATTATTCTTTTTTAATAAAATGAATGAATATCTCTATCATTATTAGTGATCTCCCCAAGATAATTATTTAGAAAATGCTCTCCTCCAGTGTTCATACAGGAGAGAAATTGCAGGGAGAGTCTCCTAACATACTTTCCATTTGAGTGTAGATGTTTAGTACATGAGGATAGGAAGAGGTCTGTAAAAAACTGGATGAACATGGTTTTTAGAACCTGACAACTTTATACAATAATGTTTAAACCATGAGTGTAGGGAAAAATAAAACTCTTGGAGAACAAGGTAAAATTTGAAAGCCCAGCATTCTAATGATTCTTTAATCAGCTGATCAGTGTATTCATATTTAGCTCTAAATTTATCCCATTTTAACGGTGGTCTTTTATCTGCGTCCACATTCTTCCAAATTCTCCTGCTAGTTTTCATTTTTCAAACTATTCCTTCCATCTGTAACGTCTGAACTATATTTCTTTGGCTATTTAAGACATTACATAAATGGCATTTTAAACAATATCTCAACAACAACTTACATAAGAATTAATTATTTGTAACATTCTGAATATTAATATAAACCTGCTATATTTGTTGTAAATAAGTGGCCTGCAAAATTGATTTTTTCCAAATGACTGCTTAATGATGTTTGTATATTATCTAAAAAGGTGATTTTTTTTAAACTTCAGCAGCCAAAGAGCACTTACAAAGAAAGTATATTTATTTTTTATAGAAAATAAAACATACAACATGGAACTTGCAATTTAACTTGTTAAACATTCAAAGACGCTTTGTATGTCTTCACTTTTTGAAGGTATCTCTCTGATAATGATTTTGTGTTGCTGTTCATCTCTCTATCTTGATCATTTAACACTGGGTGTGTTCTTAATGAACACTTAATGAGTAAAAATATCTTTCCAACCTGAGACTCTAAGCAGAGTGAGGGCAAAACTCTGTGGTTCTCTCTTCAGACTTTCTGCTTAGGAACTTGATTTGCCATCTTTTTCAAATGATATGCACATGAAGGGAAAACACAACAGGGCTCTCAATGTACATTTTGAGGGAGAGGGGCTTGTGCAAAGGCTGATAATTCATACCCTGTGGATTACTACCTGAATATTTCTCATTCTCCACTTTCCTCCCAACCAAGAAGAAACTTATATTTTATTTTCTTTCTTGATGGGAACTTCCAAACTGTCATTTCTTCCTCTTTAGGTGAAATTTGCTCTCCCCTCTCTCCTATAGTGAAGGGGCTTTGAGGGGGGGGAGGGTAAGCAGGAAGCATCAGATCACCGAGAGGACAAAATAGATGGTGAGTTATTTAAAACATATATTCCATTGCATTGATTTTCGGTGTTTAAGGTCAAGCTATTGACAAGGTAAGGGAATCTTTATTATGGTTACTGGATAGAATGTTATTATCTTTGACTGTGTCAAGAAAAAATTACAGTGGCTAGAGATTGATCTGCAAAAGGGACCAGGGATGATGCAGGTTAATGCCTTCTTTTATAAAGTTGGGGTCAAAAGATTCTTCCTGTGTTTGATGGGATAAGTAATAAATATTTAGATTCACTGTTTTTGGCTGCACAGATTAGTAGAGAAATTAGAAGAATGATATAATCATATTTAAAGAGGGATGGATGAGTAGCCAGAACCCAAAAGATGAATTTTAAAGTTAGCGGATGAAGAAATAGGGCTCAAATCATATTAGCATACTGAATGACCACCAGAAGGTCTGCAAAAGTTTTTTGTTCATTTTTTTTCAAGTGGTTGTTTCTGGGGGAGTTAAAGGATAGGGCAGCAAATTGTCGATTTAAACTCAGCTCTTCTGCATATTGTTTAAATATTTTATTTATTTATTTATTTATTTATTTATTTATTTTTTATACTTTATTTTGAGGGAGAGAGAGACAGAGCACACATACAGCAGAGGGGCAGAGAGAGAGGAAGAGAAAGAAAATCCCAAACAGTCTCTGCACTGTGAACCCATGAACCCTGAGTTCACGACCTGAGCCAAAGCCAAGAGCTGGGCGCTTAACTGACTGAATCACCCAGGCACGCCTATTTAAATATTTAAAAAAATGAAGTAGAAAGATATGCTACCCTTTTTATATTGTTTCTTCTTGTGACTAACTGAGAATCCTAAATGGAGATTAAATGAACAAATACAATAACAATAACGACAAAATAACAAGGCAGCTCGCCCACTACAAGGCCAACACTACTATAGCTGGTACTAAGAGTGTCTGACCCCTTTTTAGCTCCTCTGGTCACTCTTTCTCTATAAGGGGGATTAAACACCCTCCCCCTTAACTTCCTAAATCTTACTCATCCTTCAGATTTCAGCTTTCTCTGAAAAGTCTTCAGGATGCCATTAATTTGGCCCTTAACAAAACTCAAAAATCTCATTAAGGGTCTCTAGCAAAAGTAATTGAATTTGATTTTTAATTCACAAAGAAATGTGGTATCTCAGCTATTCACACAATTCTGCCTCACTTGTATCACTGCATAGATATAGGTGCTATTAGTCATTCATGAAACAAATATTTCTTAAGCCTCTGTGTGTACTATGATCTTTATCATCACAGAGTTTATAACTTGATTGAGGACACAAATAAACAGATAAATTTGTCATAAATATTAGGAAGGATGCTTTGAGAGGAGGGAGGTCTTTTTCTATTGATTTGCCGCCAACGTCGTCTCCGTTGGAATGATTTTTGTATTGAGACCAGAAAAATGAGAAGGAGCCAGCTGTGTGTGGAGTACCTAGAAGAGTATTTCAGATACAGGAAAGAGCAACCACAAATACCTTATCTATGACAAGAAGTAATGTGTTCAAGAAACTGAAGGAAAACCAAGTTGACTGAATCAGGGAGATAAAGGGAGCAAAGATGATGAGTATGATGGAAATACAGGGAGTCATTTTCACAAGAAACTTTGAGGGTACTGGTAGACGTCTGGTAGAATTGTCATTGTAATGGGAGACTGCCCTGGGGTTAAACTGGAGACAACATAATCTCTGTGTGTGTGTGTGTGTGTGTGTGTGTGTGTGTGTGTGTGTGTATTACTGTTGTTGTTGTTTATTTATTTATTTTGAGAGAGAGAGATGTGGGAGGGACAGAGAGGGAAGGAGAGACAGAGAGTTCCAAGTAGAATCTGTCATGTCAGAATGGAGCCCAATGTGGGGCTTGAACTCATGAACTGTTAGATCGTGACCTGAGCTGAAATCAAGAGTTGGATGCTCAGCAGACTGAGCCACCCAGGTGCCTCTAATCTAATTTGTGTATTAACAAACCATTCTGGCTTCCCAGTGGGAATGGAATGATGGTGGAATAAGGACAGAATCTTTAGATTTTTGCATTGCTACAGTCTAGATGAGAGTTTGTCACAGCTCCATTTAGAGAGGTGGACAGAAAGTAGATGGACTATTGGGTGCCTGGGTGGCTCAGTCAGTTGAGCATCCGACTTTGGCTCAGGTCATGATCTCATGGTCTGTGGGTCCAGCCTTGCATCGGGCTCTGTGCTGGCGCTCAGAGCCTGGAGTCTGCTTTGGATTCTATGTCTCCCTCTGTCTCTGCCCCTCTCCCACTCACGCTCGGTCTCTCTCTCTCTCTCAAAAATAAATAAGCATTAAAAAAATTGTATATAAAGAAAGAAAGTGGATGGACTCAGCACACATTCTAGAAGCACCGTCTCTCAGATTTATTCTCAGGTACTTTGTTCACTCAAGATCAAAGGTAGTCATTTCCTCTGTTCTTTCAGGGGCTAAACTCTTCTTATCTTCTAAATTGTATCCTCTCTTATTTAGTACTACCCTTTACCAGTTGTCTCCTCTTTATGAAGTATCTTCTTGATACTTCATTGCTACCTATTTTACCTCAACATATACACATGATCAGGTCTCTCCCATCTTTATAATCTTTCTGAAAACTTCTTTTCCAGGTGGCACATGCCTACCTCCTTCCCTTCAGAATCTTACTCTTCTCTACTATTTACCAAACAGGCTTCTCCATAAAATTATGTTCCCTAGAGTCTTAATCCTCAAATGCCAAATTCAATGTATTATTTTTATTTCATATCTTACTTGATCCCTCAATGACAGCATGAACCATTTGTCTCTTGTGTTTTGCTTTATTTCCTTGATGCTTCTGCCAAAGCTCTCTATTTCTTCCCCTGTATTTTTTTTAAAGATCAATATAAAATTTATGATGTCCCTTCACCTCCCTGACCTTAAATAATATGAAAATACTAATATTCCACTGTGTTTGATCATTCCTTCTTTTTCTCTCTTATTCTGTGTAGTCTCTCTGGATTGTGTCCGTAATACTTAAGTAGCCTTTAAGGTCACTTATTGCTGATGAATTCCAAACCTTTCTTTTCCAGCATATGATTCTGATCTTAATCCATATTCTTTAAATTTCTTAATGTTTGTTTATTTTTGAGACAGAGAGAGCAGCATGAGTGGAGAAGGGGCAGAGAGAAAGGGAGACACAGAATCTGAAGCAGGCTCCAGGATCTGAGCTGTTAGCACAGACCCTGACGTGGGGCTCAAACTCACGAACTGTGAGATTATGACTTGAGCTGAAGTTGGACGCTTAACTGACTGTGCCACCCAGACACCCCTTAATCCACATTCTTTATGGCTTCTCACTGATTATCCTCTCTCTCTTGTCCCCCCCCCCCCAACTTAATAATATATACTTCTTTCTTTTCTCTAAGCCATGATCCAACTAAATATCTATGGTTCATAAGGAGATTATCTTGGGTGGAAACTTCCTGTTACCATAGAGCACCTTGATGTAAGAACTTGAAACATCCAGAACAGGAGTGCAGGGAAGGAAACAAATTGAGGTTAATTTGTTACTGGTTACCTCCTGTAGAAACTATAAGTTGGTTACAAATCTTGGCAATTGACTGGGCACTGTAAATGCAAGTTCCCCCTGAATAAAATTTTAACCACTTGAATTTTAATAAGATTCTTTTTTAAGGATTTCTTGCAATTTTTGTCTTGAGCTTTAGAAATAGATGGCACAGTTATCTAGTGGCTAAAATAATTTTGTCTTCCATCAGGAAATCTCCTCAGCTCTCCTGACAATTACAGTGTCTCCTGCCTTTTGGTGTAAAGGCAAAACCCTAAAGGCAATGATAGATTTCAGAGCAAATGTTCTATAGGTATATAAAAACATTACTTAAAAAACAAAAACAAAGACAAAAACATCCCAAGGTACAGAAAGAATCAGTACAGCAGAAAGAAAAATACTACACAACCTCCTGTCAGATGGCCTGAGTTTGGAGCTCAGATTACTTATCTTTTTCACACTTTTGGGTAAGAGACGTAACTTCTCAAAGCCTAGTGCTCTTCTATTTTTTTTCAAGTAAGGTGAACTTCATATAACATAAATTAAACATTTTAAGATGAACAATAAAGTGGTATTTAGTACATTCACAATGTTGTGCAACCATCAGCTCTATCTAGTTCCAAAACATTTTTATCATCCCAGAAGAAAGCCCGGCATTCATTAAACAGTTAATTTCCATTGCTGTCTGCACATAACCTCTGGTAAACACCAATCTGCTTTCCATCTCTGCCTATTCTGCGTAGTTCATATAAATGGAATCATCTGGTATATGACCTCTGTGTCTACTTTTACTTGGCGTAATGATTTCCAGGTTCATCTATATTGTAGCATGTGCCACTCATTACTTTTTATGATTAAATAATATTTCATGGTAAGTATATACCATAATTTGTTTTGACTGAATAACATTTCATTGGCTGTGTATACCACAACTTGCTTTCCCATTCATCCATTGATGGACATTTGTTTTTTTTTCCACTTTTTGTCTACTGTGAATACTACTGCTATGAACATGCATGTACATGTATTTGTTGTGTACTTTTTTTTTTCTATTCTCTTGGGTATATACTGTGAAAGAATTGTAATCTAAAATAGAACCAGAGATTGTAAAATGGAGACTCTCATACATGTACCTTCAGGAAGACAAACCTTAAGGCCAAGAGACTGGTTTCTCATAAATGCCTGATTTATAGAAAACCGAGTGTTGGAATTTTCTTGGATGGTGGGGGGTTGGTCAGAAATTGTCTCCCATCAATCTTGAGAAGTTTTGCCAGAGGTATGTATGGAAGATAACCCAGGGTGGGTTGGTCTCACAAAGCGGGATGAATTGAGCTTTGTTTGTATAACAGGACTGGTTTGGCCAGCTTGGGCAATTTATAAGGCTCGTCTCCATCTGTGTTTGATTTTAACTGACCCTCCCTGAACTCCCCCCTTTTTACATTCCCTCATTTTTGGTTGAACTCTGACTTTATTTGGGATCTGTTTAAAGGCTTTATCCATTCCGGTGAGCACTCAGTTATTTTTTTGTTGACAACACACTAGAATTTCAATATCATTCCTTTGGAATTCTTGAGAGCAAAATGAAACAAAAATAGTAATACTATTCATGAGCACGACTTGAGCAAATCAACACTACCAGAGCACTTGCCATCTCCTTATGAGAGACTTCAGTCTCCAAAGAACAAACAAACAAACAAAAAATTCTTATAAGAGAATACGTTAGTTATAGATAGGCCAGATTTACACATTTTTGGTAGGTCATCTGTCAACTGGAAGACAATTTCCATGCAATAGGGGACACCTAATCATGGGTTAGATAAAGCCCCTCCTCCAGGAGAAAAAGTACCATATGAAAAACACAACCATGCAACAAAATCCAACTTGCAACCCTGAAAGCAAAATAATCAGGCTATCTAGAGATTTTTTCTTTGTTTTTCTTTTGCTCTCAGCAAAACCTGTGAGAAATGGGATTCCAGTCAGCTATAAATGCTCTAAGGGTAGCCTTCCCCCAGGGACCCTGACCAGTTTTATGATCCAAAATTATGATCCCTCCTCATGTACATATTTGACTAAATGGACCAACCTTAGTAAGATAATTTAGAACTTCGACGGCCTTTACAGGGAACTCGCGAACTCCTGAAACTTGTTTTCCCATAGCTATTTTAATTGGTCCTAGAAACTTCTACATGTATTCTGAATTCTAAAGTTGCCTTTTTACAAAATACTATTTCTAAGCTAACTGAAGCGAATAAACAACCAAAAGGAAATTTCAAAAGCATCTGGGGCTGAGGCCTCTTCCTTGGCAACACCAACTAGTTCCCCCAATCCCCTTCCTTGATGTGACCTCCATTTCTTTTCTAGTACTAAACTGTTATCAATGTTGACTGTTAAAAAGAGAGAGAGAGAGAGAATTAAAATAAAAAAACTCTTGATTTGAACTCCAAAGTGCCTCAGACCCTTGCCTATTTTCCTTCAGACATCTGCTGATACTATGAAAAAAAATCAGGACATTGGAAAGACAATTGTCCTGCACTTAAAAAAAGGAAGGAAAAAATTTAAATAGCAATTATCCTAGACTTCAAAACATTACCCATAGAGACTAAAAGAAAAACAAAGGGAGGAAAAGCCTTTGTAAGTACAGACTGCTTTAAAAGTTCTCTTGATGAAATTAACTTGTAAAGAACTCTATTTAATTGGCTTAGAGAAAATCAAGCATTTATATAAATTAAGTATATTCTCAGAAACATAGAAATTTACCCAAATGGTTTTCAAGTGTCCTTGATCTGGGATCATCTTTGATAAATAAAAGCTAGCTTAAGTTTGCTGGTTTAATTAAAGCAGACATGTCCTTAGAGTTATCAACGTTAAGTATAAGACTTTTATTCTAGGTAGATTTACTGAAAATCAAACAAGCTCATATTATCTCTGTTTCAAAAATTTGTCAGCCAGAAAAATAACTTCAAATATTGGCTAAGTGCTTTAAAGTACCATGAAATCTTTCAGAGTAGCCTAAATATGGTCGTTAAAAACAAATGATTTAAATAGATACTAAAGGAACAAGAGCCTTTAGGTGAACTTTTTAGCAAACGGTTTCCAAAGTCTTTTGGTTACTGAAAACTTTGAGGTTTTGCTAAGTTAAGTTAAATAGTGAGTTAAGTCAAATTTATTTGATATCTAGATCATTCCAAATAAATAAAATAATTTAAAATAAAACAAAATAAAATAATTTAAATTAAAATACTGAAACATTATTAAAAATAGGTTTAGCTACTTGTAACTTCCTTTACAGAGGAACTAAAGATATTTGGGTCAATGAATAAACCATGTTTTGGGCCACTCTGAAAATTTACTGTGAAGAAAATATACTCCTAGGAATTGTAAAATGTATTTATAACTTTGCTAATTTACCACAGGGTGCTAATATATGATAAGCAATTCATACATTGCTGGCTTCCTATTTTTCACTGGAAAGCAAAGACTACAAGTAGAAGTTGGAAGATGAGCTGAGATTAGGGAAGGACATGCACGTGTCTGCTACTCTGCGGGCTTGGGAGCTGGTGGACAAGGCGGGAGAGCAGGATATTAAGTTGAAAGCCTTGGCATGTTGTTTTACAAAGCCAGGAGGGCACGGATGCCACACAGTAAGATCCAGGCACTTGTGACAAAGCCTGATTAGGACTCTAGGAGGTGGAATCTCTGGGAAAGTGATAGGAGGAAGAGGAGGGTGTGATGATGATTGACGGAAAAGCAGATTACTATTTCTAAGACTTAAGGAACGTAAAGTATGTGTTTTTGACAAAAGAAGGTATGAAGAATGAGGATGCATTTTTGTTGAGAAAAAATAAAATAGGTTTGTCCTAAAGTAAATGGTTGTTTCATAGCGAGAAAGGAAAAAAGATAGGATGACCTGGATAGATAAAATTGCAAGTTTGTGGAAGGGAAATCTTGAGAAAGGAACTCTGTGTGTGTAATCGGGCTAAGATTGGAATGGATTTATTTAAATTAAAAAAAAATAAGAATTTTTACTATCAAAAAGCACAGTCCTGCAAAATTAGAATTTGGTTTTCTCTGTTAAAAAGATAAAATTTTCTTAGATTATTGGTCTGCTGTTAATAAAAAAAAAACATCATGAACAAAGGTTTTTCTTTACCTTTTAAGTAAGTGCCTAGAAAACAAAGATTTTATGTTTTTATCAGAATAATCTCCTGTGCTTTATGTTATCTTTATCATCAGGTGTTTTAAATTTTGCTCAGAGCTCTCTAAGCTTCTATATTTGCCTTTAAAATCTTTTATTGCCACTTCATTTAAATAGATAATTTTCTCTCCACCTAAAAGAGGAATATTATAGTAATTAGGCTTATTTGGTATATTAAATACCCATTCCTGGGAAGCATTATCGAATAAAAGGTAACACTGGGCCTTCTTTAGGTGTACTTATATAAATGTATTTTATAAATATTCTAGAAATTATATAAAATTCCTAAAATTCTGATATGTTCTGGGATAATGTTATGTCATAATTTAAAAATGTATGTCACAAAAATGCCCAAATTCCATTGTCAAGTACATTACAAAGTTCATCTAACCTTTAACCATTGTCATTTTTAGGTCTTTTGTCATTTGTAGGCAATTATTGTTTTATTCTGATGCCTTTACAGATATATTTCATCTTCAAAGGGAAAAGACCCTGACAAGAACCCTAGAATACAGATTTCTGATAACTTTAAGATCGCAACTCTGAGCTAGGAAAGAATTTCTAAAACTCTGATATGTAAACAGATGAATTTATAAAATTGCTAGCAAAAGATGAAAGAAAATAATTACATAAGACTGGATAAATTGATAGCACAAATTATAATTTTTATGACTTCATTTAAAACATTGCTTGTTCTTTAATGTTTTGTTTTCCCAATTTAAAGGACCCCTTTTTATTCTCTCTTTTAAGAAAATGTATCTTTGTACAAAGGTTCAAACATTCATCTTTTACTTCCCACCCAATCCCTTTGAATTTGGAAATTCTTATTAAATATTCTTATTTTTCATGACAATGTATATAGTTATGTAAGTTCAATAAAAATCTGTTCTCTTTGTAACAGGATGCAATTGGACAAGTCTTTGACAACTTTATTGCCTAAATAGACTTCGAAATTCCAATCTGAGATTTCTTATGAAAAGTTCCCGCAAAGCAGATTTTAAAAAGCTTATTCATTTGCTGCACTTATATAAATAATCAGGGCAAGTTTATTGAAACTGAACTTAATCTACAAACAAATTAATCTTATTATAGTTATCTTGGGTAGAAATGGGGATGATTAGAACAAAATATATATTTCAATAATGCACCTTCATGCATATCAGATTTCAATGTTGTTAATTACCTCTGAGGTTTGTTTTCTACCTGTGAACTGGACTGAGTCTTGAATTTTTCTAATTTCCTCCAGAATGTAGCTAGAATTCTCCAAATTAACACTTCTAATTTTCTCCCACTCTTCTGATTTGGAATAATCATGAAACTAAAGCTGCCTTTTCCTAGAGTCATGCTAGCTAAAGCTGAGACGACGGTATTAACTTCAGATAAATCATCGCAGCAGCTCTTAAGTGGACAATCTTGGTGCCTGTTGCTCTGTGGCCATTCAGAAGGATCACCAGCGACATTGAAACCACAAACCAGAAAAGTCTGTCAGATTGTCAGTGTCTGCCCTCACTCCATCTGAAGATGCTTTCAACCTGACATCTATAAATTTTCTCAACTGGCTGCTCTTCAAAATTTAGGAACTGAATTTATAATTTGCTCAAACTATTAACCTTTATTTTTCTTTTGTTTCCCTAAATTGCCTTCTTCCCAAATGTATGTAAACTAAATCATCCACTTTAGAAGGACATAGTGACTGACATTTTTAAAATTCTCTTGTCAAATGAAGCCAATGAAGTTCCATATCGTTTTCCTTCTTCGTGGGACAAGACACCTGAGGAGGGTCCTACTTAGCTCCATGGGACATATACAAAAAAATGAACAAATAGCACCTGAATGACTTGATTAGTCAGTGATGCTTTGTACAAAGGAACTTGGTCAAAAGGGAGAAATGTGAAAGAATTTTAATCTAAAATAGGACTGGAGGATATAAAATGGAGAATCTCATTCATGTACTCTCAGGAAGATAAAACTTAAGACCAAGAGACTGATTTCCTGGAAATGCCTGATTTACAGAAAACTGATAGTGTTGGGATTCTTTGGGAGGTGGGGGGTTGATCAGAGGTTGTTGCATATCAACCTTGGGAAGTTTGCCAGAGGCAGAAACAGGAGATACCCCAGGTTGTGCTGGTCCCACAAAGTGGGCTGAATTGAGCCTTGTTTGTATAATTGGACTGATTTTGTATGCTTGGTCAGTTTTCAAGGCAGGTCTCCATTTGTTTTTTATTCTGACACCCACTGAACTCCTCCTTCTTTATATTTTCTGTTCATAAATACAACCTACCCCCCCCCCCCAAATCCACAATGGACTCACCTGCGTCTTGCTACAGTTTGCTCATCCTGAATTGCAATCCTTCTGCTATTCCCAAATAAACTCATCTTTTTGAGCTTATTTAAATTTTCCTTTTTACTTAGGTCAATCATACCTAGTAGTAGAATTAATGGATTAAATGGTAATTCTATATTTAAGTCTTCAAGGAACTGTCAAACTGTTTTCCAAAGTGGCCAATTTTACATTCCCACTAGCAGTGTTGGAAGGCTCCATTTCTCCATTTCCTCATCAATACTATTTTTTACCATTTTAAAAATCATTTTATTATAGTTATCTCGGTAGTATGAAATGGTGTCACATTGTGGCTTTGATTTGTACTTCCCTAATAAATAATGCTGCTAAACATCGTTAAATATGCTTATTGGCCATTTGTATATCTTCTCTGGAGAAATATCCATTCAAATTCCCTATCCATTTATATACTGAATTATTTGTGCTTTTGTTGTTGAGTTGAATTAGTTCTTTATAACTTCTGAATACTTATCACATATATGACTTGCAGATATTTGCCCCATTCTTGGTTTGTCTTTTCACCTTCTTGATAATGGCCTTTGATGAACAAAAGTTTTTAATTTTGATGAAGTACAATGTACATATTTTTAATTTTGTTACTCATACTTTGGGTGTCATGTCTAAGAATTTACTGGCAAACCCAAGATCACAAAAATTTACCTTCATATTTTTTTTCTAAGTTTTATGTTAGGATCTTTTGCATTTAAGTCACTTTTCCATTTTCAGGGAATTTTCGCATATGGTATGAGTATGGATCCAACTTCATTCTTTGTTCGATTTGTGCACCACTCTTTGTTGAAAAGGCCGTCTTTTCCCTATTGAACAGTATCAGCATTATTGCCAAAAAATCAATTGGCTGTGGATGTATGGGTTTACTTCTGAATTCAATTCTATTCCATTGGTCTATATGTGTCTCTTAATGCCAGCACCACACTGTTTTGATTCCTAGTAAGTTTTGAAATTGAAAATTGTGTCCTCCTATGCTATGGGCTGAGTCACGTCCTTCCAAAAATTTGTACATGGTATCTTCAACCCCTAATGTATGGGACTTGGAGGTAGGTTCTTTGGGAGGTAATAGGTTTAGATGAGCTTTTGAGGGTGGGGACCTCATGCTGGGATTAGGGTTCTTATAAGAATAGATACCAGAAAGCTTGTTCTTTCTCTCTCTCCCCTCTTCCTCTTCCTCTCTATGTCTGCCATGTGAGGACACAAAGAAAAGGCAGCCATTTGCAAGCCAGGCAGAGAGCTTTCAACAGAATCTAACCATACTGGCACTCTGTTCTCAGACTTCTAGTCTCCAGAGCTAGGAGAAAATAAATTTCTCTTGTTCAAGTCACTCAGTTTATGGTATTTTGTTATTGCAGCCTGGGCTGTGTAAAACATCCAACATTTTCCTACTTTTTCAAGATTGTTTTGGATAGTTATGGCCCCTTGAGAATTCCATATGAATTTGAGGATCAATGTTTCCATTTGTGTAAAATGGTTGTTGGAATTTTGATAAGGATTATATTGAATCTGTAGATTGCTTTGTTATAGTAACAATGTTAAATCCTCTAGTCCATGGAAATGGGGTGTCTTTTCCACTTAGTTAGGTGTTCTTTACTTTCTTCCAGCAATGCTTTGTAGTTTTTAGCGTAGAAGACTTTCACCTTCTTGCTTAAATTTACTCCTGTGTATTTTATTCTTTTGGATGCCATTGTAAATAAGATTTATTTTTAAATTTATTTTTTGGATTGTTCATTGCTGGTGTATAGAAATGCAACTGATGTTTCTGTGACTATCTCTTACCCTGCAACATTGAACATTGTTAGATTTGTTTCTAAGATTTTTTTTGGAGAGTTTCTATATAAAAGATCACGTCATCTATGAATAGAGAGTTTTACTTCTTTTCTATTTTGAAAGTCTCTTATTAGCATTCTCCTTCTTAATGAGTGGAAGATAATTTACTCTCTCTCTCTCTCAAGATATTTGCCAGAAATATAAGGCTTAGTTACGTATTATGATATTTTTACCTGTCAAATTGCAGAGACTTTTAACATTAAATATTGGTGAAGAGTATTGAAAATGTGGAACTCAGTTATGAAGAGTGGAAATTAATCAAATCTTTCAAAAGATTAATGTATAAGCATACTACTGACAATAATTTTACTTCTAATTTATATCCTGAAGAAATAATTGAACAATTTCCAATGGCTTATATATGAGGTTATTCACTGCAGCATTATTTACAATGGGATATTTTTTAAAACAACCTAGTAAAAGATTGTTAAACATGTTATAAATCAGTCATAAGGTATTATGCTGTGCAATCATTAAAATATTTGTTGTGAGAGTAGTTTCATAGTATGCTAAAAAAAAGTTTGAAAGGGCTATTTCCTCTCATTCTTCGTCTCCTTCTCCTTCTCTCTATTCTCACAAATGAATCAACAATTAGTTATATATGCTGAAATATTAGTAACGGTTATCTCTGTGTAGTTGAATTAATTAGCAATTTCTTTTCAGTCTCTTTTAGTTTTTCATATATTCTATGCTTATTTATGATTTTTAACAAGACAGACACGTTCAAAAAATCTTAATAAACATAAGAAAACTTTTTCTCTCAGAATCTACATGTTATTATTTGATAACAATCAGCTTTTAAAATTTGCTCACTATTTTACCTTATTTTTATGTCAATTCTCCCATGATGTGTATCAAAGTGAGTCAATGGTGAAAAAGAAGAGGAGAGGAGCACCTGGGTGGCTCAGTCAGTTAAACGTCTGACTCTTGATTTGGCTCAGGTCATGACCTCACAGTTTGTGAGTTCAAGCCCCACATTGGGCTCTATGCTGACAGAGCAGAGACTGCTTGGGATTCTCTCTCTCTCTCTCTCTCTCTCTCCATAAATAACTAAACATTAAAAAAATAAAAAGAAGAGGAGAAAAAAGTCTCTATATATGTACATATATTTACATATTTATTTATTTATATATATGCCCATGCATATTTTTCTGGAGCTCAAACTGGTCTGCAGTATGCTCTTTATAAGTTTTTTTTTTTTTTTAATTCATGGAAAAAACATAGCACGCAACTGCAGAATCTCAAAGGAAACAAAACCAGCAGAGACACCAGAGGGGGGAGAAAGTTCTGATTTTAACAATAGAAAAACTAATAAATTTTAGCTTAAATTAATATATGTAGGTCAAATAAACTATAATTGGAATTTAAAAGTCTGTTGTCTAAGAAACAGGCACCACTGAAGAAAGTAAACATGTCTTATAACATCATGTTTTGATCTGGAGATCAAAGACTATGGAGGAAAGTAAATCTTCCTAGCATCTGTCTGTAAGCTTTGGCTTAAACTTTGGTTAGGAACATTACATGTTCTGGTGACTTATTCTATCAGGAATGAGAATCCTGAGACACCTTGGTGGCTCAGTGGATTGAGCATCTGACTCTTGATTTTCGCTTAGGGCATGATCTCCTGGTTCGAGAGATTGAGCCCAGCATCAGGCTCTGTGCTGGGATTCTCTTTCCCTCTCTCTCTGCCCCTCCCCCACATGTGCTCATTCTCTCTCTCTCAAAATAAATAAATAAACTTAAAAAAAGAATGAGAATCATGAGGACTCTCAGAGACAAAACAGATGAACACAAGTGAAAGGAAGCAAAAATAATGTAAAAACAGGGAGGGGACAAAACATAAGAGACTCTTAAATATGGAGAACAAACAGAGGGTTATTGGAGGGGCTGTGGGAGGGGAGATAGGCTAAATGGATAAGGGGCATTAAGGAATCTACCCCTGAAATCATTGTTGCACTATATGCTAACTTGGATGTAAATTAAAAAAAAAAAAGAATGAGAATCATTTTTAATGTTACCATTCTTAGCTCTCTTTAATTTTTCAAAATATTTCCATTGTTCCTTAAAATCAGGAAGCTTATTAATTTACCTATGCAATCTATGCTTTAAAGTTTAAATGTCTTCATTTTCCAAATTTCTATAGCCACTTCTATAGTAACTTGTCACTATGGACATTAAGTGGTACTTAAATGAGAGATATAAAATCTACAATATGTTTAACATGGCTGAGTTAACATTACTGGAAATCTTGCATTTTGATAATCTTCAGTATTCTATGTTTAGCAATTTTTTGGCTATTTGAAATACAGTAAGTTTCTTCTGCCAGAAGTACATTAGAATGTAAATTAGTTAATATTTTATCTCATGTTAATGTGGTATGTCAAAAATGAACAGGGTTTAAACCTATAAGCTTAAGAAAATTACAGTGTGATATTGTAAAAATCTTTTGGTAAGGTTTTCACCTTTTAACTCTGAATGTGGCTCTTTAAAACCTAGGCTAACATTTTTGCCAATAGGGCTCTGATCCCATAAGTAGTAATTTATAGGGCTGAATCGTATCAACCTAAAGAAGGTTAAAAGAGGTCTACACATTTATTGTCAGTCTTTATGTCATGGCACCAGTGACCCTGAACTACTTGTATTTTATGAAACTGTTTATGCTGTATCAGAAGTTATGCCTTTGTTGTGTGTGTGTGTGTGTGTGTGTGTGTGTGTGTATACACATATGTATTATGCATATAGTTTCCCTCTTTATGCTGGGTAGTATTAAACTCTACATTTTATATCCTCCTTTTCTATTATTAGTGTTGTTTGTCCTTTTTGTTTGATTAAATTTTTATTCAACTACTTTTTTGAATGCCCTTTTATTACTTTGTTTTAAATGTGTTACTTATAAATAGCACAGAGCTATGCCACATTTTTCATACCAACATGAATGTACTTGGGGTTTAATGGGAAATTTTTGTTCGTATTTTATGTAGTGTAATAAGTAATAAATAAAACTGATTTTTCACAAATTTTAAAAATATTATTTATATTTCTTCTCATTTTTTCCCCAACCAACTATTGGTGAATTGATCAAATTGTTATTAATTTTATTCATCCCTCCTGTCGTTTTCTAAGTTTTATTATACTTTTGAATCTTATTTCTGATTATGTTCTTTTCCCCAGTGCTCATAATGAAACACACAGTTTGGCAGTATATTAAAACAAAGCCCTTTCCCCCTACTGATAGATCTCATTATTACTATTATTATTTTTACCGTTCTTTCCATCAATACCCAGAATGCATTCACTTCTTCATGTTCTGCTTGCCCTTATCAATAGATTTTACTGAATACTTTATAATCTTTGTTCTGGATTATTAGATTTTTCCTGTAATTTATCCTCCTTATTTTAAGAAGTCTTATTTAGTATTTTTTAATTAGGTACACAGATTATGAATCATGTCCATATTTATTTATTATCTATCTAATCTGGGTTTATTGATCAATACTATTTCTTTTCCTTCCAATTTTTCCTATCTTGAGAATTCCATTATGAATGATTATTATTTGAAAAGTGGTATTTTTTTGAATATTTTCCTCAACAGGGGCATGTAAGTGATATGTTCTTTGCATCTTTGTATATACACAATTATGTGGCAGATAAATGCTTGGATGGGTATAATATTTTTGGTTTAAGTTCCTTTTATCTTTTTCTCACTGGTATACTAATGGTATTCTACCATTTTGTAAGTTCCAATGTTGCAGGCAACAGCCCAATGACATTGATTTTAGTTCAGTAAGTAGGGAGATTTGGATCAGGAATCAAAGTAATTTTTTTTCCCTTTTCTTTCTCTTTCCTCTTTTTTGGAGGGGAGTTGTATTTCATCCCAGAATCCCACTGGGACTTCAGTCTTATCAACTTAAATTGACTGTCTTCACCTGTTCTTTGCATTAGCAAGTGAGAAGACTATGTAATGGTCTAGACAAAAGACGCTTGCTGATAGTCAGGGTTAGGATAGTAACAATAACAAGGGAGACCAGTGGATAAATGTACATTGTATTTTAAAGGTCAAATTGACAGGATTTTCTAATATATTAGACATAAGCTTGATCTAATGAAAGATTCCAAAGGTGATACATAATTTCCAGACCTAGCAGCAAGATAGATGACCATGCCATTTCTCAAATAGGAGAAAATTGGGGGTGATTCATATGTTATATTTGTTAATTTTAAAAGTCAGTGACATTTAAGGGATAAATCAAGTAAAGATAGGCATTTGTAAACCTGCAGCACAGGGAGAGATCGGGCCTTGAAATATATATCTACGAGCCATTAGAATAAAAATGATTTTCAACCCAGGGGGATGGATTGATCTAATCATGCCACATATCTATTGAGCATCCTTTTTAGGAGTAGATATTATTGTAGGCATGGGATACATAATAGTGAATAAGATAGAGTTGTGGAGGTTTAATTATAATGAGAGGTGGATGTCAGTAGGGCAAAGCCATAAATTGAATTCTGAGGAACACATAGATGTAAAAGTCTGGTTGAGGAAGAGTATCCAGATAGGAGACTAAAAGGAATTGGCCAGGGGATAATAAAAAATCCAAGAGTGTTCCAAGAGAGGAGGCCTTTAAGAAGAGAGTTGTTCACTCTGCTGAGTATTGCCAAATAGTCAGGTAGTCTCAATACAAGAGAGACTCCACAGTTTATCAATATGGAGGTAATGGAGTTGGTGCCCTGAGGAAACGATGATGGTGGTAATAGCAAAGAAGCCAGAATGGAGCAGAACATGGAGTGAATAAGTGGAGAGAGCAGAGACATTGAGTGTTGATATCTAGATTGTGGTCGTTGTTGTTGTTGTGATTGTTTTTAACTTAAAGGATCGCTGGAAGCAGCATCTTCAATTTTGGAGAAAATTACTATGATCGTCCTGTCTAAAACATCATTTAGGAAATTTTCAAATTTATTTTTATACTGGGAATGGACAAATGAGAAGCATAGAGACCCTTCTTTCAAAAGACAGTCATTTAATGTTTTCCAGAATATTTACAGAATTTTGGAGGCCTTCCAGATAAAGGATAGGATTTGTTCACATTCTATTAGTGCTCATGGCATTGCAAAAATTATGATCAATTATATCTCTCTAAACCGTAGTGATTGAGACGTGTTTATTGTAACAATCCCTGATTAAGACCGACCTAACAGATTCACATTTAAAAATACTCACCATCTAATAGCGTTGCCTCTATGTTTAGCATAATTGCAGTGTTTTATAGCATTTTCTCTGTGAGCCACTTTAGATTGAATGTTGTTAATGTATTAAAGACTTTCTTTGCTTAATGGTAAGATGTAGTATTAGACTGCCAAGTAGAAGTGGGAATGCACTTAGCCAATCCATAATCTTCCCTGCTGCTTTGTGTGGATAATTACAGTAAACCTGCCTCGTCACAGCATCCCTGTGCAAGCCCCTGCAGTACTTAATTTTGACAATTTTTGTTTTTGTTGAATGATATGTATATTTGGAGTGGCTCAAACCATGTTTAAATCAGGGTGACAATAGGTAGCTAGTTCAACATTGTGTATGGCTTAAAATAGCAAAATTGGAATGCCTTTAATATGCTAGAGAGAGAAAAATTTTTTTTCTAGTGGAAAGTGGTTAAGGAGAAAATAAAAGTTGCCAAAAGTCATAATTAAAACTCTAGTATTTGATATTAGACCTGCACTTAATTTGGATATTTAAAAGTTATTATGATAATTCTGTAGTGTTCATTTTCCCTTTGAATGAAAAGCTAGGAAATGTGTGTTGATATATGCCATAATTTTTTCTATATGAGTCAAGGTCACACATATCATGTGTTTTGGAATAACCTGGAGTCGTTTTGTCCAAGGAATTGATAGGAATACATTTTCAGAATTCTTGATCAGAATGCTAACTCTATATTTGTAGAGTAAGTAGAGTAGAATGAATAAAAAAAAGCTCAGCTTCCTGTTTGTTTTTAACTTTTAAAATAAGATAGTATGTGATTTTTAAGTGTTAAGCATATTTTCATTGAGAAAACTACATACTACACCTAACCTATCGATTCCCAGTGTTCACTAAATTCCTTTATATGATATTATTTGGAGCTGAGAATACATTTGTCTGAAAGAATGGCTCCAATAGAGTAGTTAGATACTAGGTCAACTCACACAGTTTCACTGAACTCATACTACAAAAGAGGTTTTCTTCCCTTATAAAATATAACCACACTGGGGTGAAAAAAGCAATGTGGAACATGGCTGTTGATGTGACAGGGTTCATACCTGGTTGCAAATGGAATGCCCCATACATATATTAATCAATAACAATACAAATGCCAAATGAGCGACACGGTGGAATTATATTTTATGGCTTGAGTGAGAAGAACAATATGGGTGAGTGTTTAGAGTGAGTTTTGAGAAAAGATATACTTTAACATGAAACCCCGAATGATGGGTAGAATTGAGGTAGACCAGAGGAATGGTGAATGATGTGGGTGAGTAAAAAGAAACAAATGTGAGTGAAAGAACATCGTAAGAAGTCTGGCCTTGGAAGCTTATGAGTTAGATCTGTGGGCAGAGCTATGAGAAAGTGAAATTGCGAAGAGTTAGAAAAGGCCAGTGACCTTCCCCACCTCCAGTCGTCCCCTCCTGGTAAACTGCAATGTGGCGCCCTCACTTCTCCAGGCCTAATGTGGTTGTGTCACGCAGAACCTCCACCTGAAATGCAGCGTTGATGTGACTATTAGAAGACCTGCAGTGCACCAGTGAACATATACTTGGCTTTGAGAAGAGGTCTGACCTTCCTCTCAGCTGCCAATAAACTTAACACTAAGAAGACCAGAATGTCTCCACTTCAGGAGCAAGTCTACCTTACTTTTACAGAATCTGCAAAAATCTGCAAAAAATGTTTCTCTTATTTGCTTGTTTTCAATGTTGCTCTCTGTTTCAAACACAGTGGCCGCATAATCTTCTCCGAAACACTGCAGATTAGTAGGTTGAGTATATTTGGAATGTTGTTCGAGGCACTAGGGGAAGGCTGTGGACTTTTATTTGTCCTTGCTTTAGCTCAAAACCTCACGTAAGCTAAGATGTGGATGCAGCCACAGTGGCACCACTCTGTCATGTATTTGGGGATTCAGCTGCTCTGCCTCAGTGACCATTGGCTTATTACATGAGTTTATTTCACAACACTGAGATATCCTTCTGCTAAATGTCCGTGCAGCACTTCTGTGAATGCGTGTGACAATGTGTCTTCCCAGGAACATTTCTTCATTTCTTTCATACTTGAATTTTTAATAATCCCTACCAGATGGACATCTTCCTCCTTCCTCCTTCAATGCTCTAGAGTTTGCTTATCTTGAGATTTTGTGACATTTGTGATGAACCCTTTAATGAGCACTAGCAAAGGGATTCTGGAGTTCAGCGTGTTAATTAGCAGTACAGCTTTTGGCTACTGTTAGGTAGAAAATAATTGATTTATATTTCAACACTATACCATACATGTGTATTTGTTAGCCTTCCTGAAAAGAGGCTTTTCAAAAACCATTCTCTAAATTGTATCCGCTTATGAAGCAAGTCAGGAAGGTAGGTGTTTACATTCTATTCATGTGAAAGATGAAAAAGATTGTTCTTATCTTAATCATAGCTTCCTGTAACAGAATTTGAAAATGTAACAACATACGAGATTTTCTACTATGATTCTGGGCATCTCTAAGATAGGGATTTAAGTGAAGTTGGAATCTAAATGAACACAGAAACAGTGTATTTTAGGACACCGTCAAACATTAGCAAGTAAATACTTCGTTATAGATTTAAATTTATCACTGATTTGCTTACTGTCATAGATCCATTAAAATTTGTTTGATCACTTGATATAGTGAAAAAAATATTGACTAAGAGTCAAAAGACCGGATCCTGGTATTAATGCTGCCACTATTTAGGTATGAGATCTGTCGTGAGTCATTTCTTCACTTCCCTCATCTGTAAAATGATGCAATTGGTCTCAACCCATAAGGCAATTTACAACTCTAAAACTCCATGAATTTAAGTTTTTTCTTTCCATTTCCTTCCCTTGTAGTGACATTTTCAGTGACTTTGAAGAGCAAGGGGCACGTTTTAGTCTTCTAATTTCAATTGATCATACCAGAATGTATTATCACTTGCATTTTTAAATGTTTTCGAGCCAAGATATAGTTCTCTGGACATTTCCCTATCAATGTCTGTTAACACTGCACAGAATGACGGCCTTTGTCAACTTTTATAAGAATTTATGACCATAATTGAACAAATGCACATTTGGACTTTCCCATTTGCCTCTGTGAATAAAGTATGTTCAAATTCTGAAGAAGAATATTTCAGGTAGGTTCCAGCCAGGGAGGTGTTGGAGGGAGAAATCAGATATTGTGTCTTCTTCTATGTACTCTACTCTCTATGCTGACCAAAACGTGGTCACTAGAAATTTTGATGAAGAAATAAATGATGTGCTTATCAAATTGTCCATATATATGCTGAATGAAAAAGCCAAACAATACTTTTGGGAATCATGGTTTATCTCCGGACCACTTCTAAGAATTAACAACAAGAGATATGATAGGTAAAAAAAAAATCGGGATCTGAATTTTGGTAAAACAAAATCAACAGGAAAAAAATGAAAACAAAAGTATGATCAACAGGATAACCCAGAATTATAGAGACTTAATTTAAAACAAACAAACAAACAAACAATCATAAGGAAAACATTTAAGATCCTCTTAGTTATCTACAAAATCAGCTACATTAGCATCCATAGAATATTTTGACATCAGAAGGAGATAATTGTACTTGTGTTGCATCTGGAGAACTACATACAATTCTGTGTTTAATTCTTTTCTTTTTCAATATATGAAGTTTATTGTCAAATTGGTTTCCATACAACACCCAGTGCTCATCCCAAAAGGTGCCCTCCTCAATACCCATCACCCACTCTCCCCTCCCTCCCACCCCCATCAACCCTGTGTTTAATTCTTTAGCTCAGTCAAGTCATAGCTAAACTTCAGTATAACATCATATCTAAAAAGGGAAGTTCCCCAAATTACCTTTGAAGCTTTCTGAAATAAAATACTGTAGAACTCTCCCTTAGGAGATTTTGATGCAGTAGTAGGTCTGGGATGTCTTAATTAACTTGGCCTTATATAATAATACTAATTATAAGAACTATCAAATATTGAATAATTTCAATAAGGTAAGTGGTTTGTATTATTGCATTAATTCTTTTAACAATCCTCTTTTATAATGATAACCGAGCTTCAATAATATGAAATAATATTCCTTAAATAGAATATTTAACAAGTCTCTTCCTTGATTTCTAAGATTCCTCTCTCTCAGTCATTGTCTTGTATCACTGGAAAAACACCCAGATGAACTAGGGTGATGGAAGGAATCCAAGTTCTAAGTCATATTGGCAGCAGGCTTGAAGCAAGAGCTTTTTGGGCAGTGGGCCAGAAGGGACACTGTAGCCCTAAAGGGCATCATCAGGAGTCAGCAGGGTCACAGTTATGTCCATGGGGCCATGGTAGGACCAGCATGGTGTGGGCAGAGCTGGAGAGGACCTCCCAGCAGCAGAATGGCACCAATTTGTCCTTGCAGTAGGAGTTTCAGAGGAAAAAGGAAAATTCTTTTCTCATTTTGCATATTCTGGACACCAGAAAGCAAACTGCAACCATTAGCTGGTTGGAATATCTAGTTCTTCCCAAAGGCTGGGTGTTGTATGTAAGTGATGAACCACGGGAATCTACCCTCAAAACCAAGAGCACGCTGTATACACTGTATGTTAGCCACTTTGACGATAAATCATATTTTAAAACTTAAAGGAAAAAAAGGCTGGTGTTGAACACTACAGCCAAGCAAATGCTTGGTTCCAGCCTGGTTTTTTGCTTGTGCCTCAGGTTGATCCTCTATCACCTGTGCTGGGATTATTTCTATATCTGGTTTATGTTCCATTCCATTATGAAAAGCATTTTCTCTGTTTTGTAGCTGTGGGGTGGTTGTGTGTGTGTGTGTGTGTGTGTGTGTGTGTGTGCACGCGCGCCCTCACACATGCAAGTCAGCATGCCCTCCTCTAACCTGAGGGCTTGCTCGACAATTTCTTTGGAAACTGGGGTAGCCATTTTTAAAAAACTGTTTTGGGTGAAAAGTCTAGTCCTGAGATGAAAACAGTTTCCCATGTGACAGTACAGCATTCTTCAAATTAGTGGACACAGTTACTCAAATGACCTTGGTGGCAACCAGGCTGGTGCAGGGGTGAACTGTTGACCTCAGAGAGTCAGAATGGCACTTAGAAGGGACGGTGAGTTGGCAGAGCATTCTAGGTCACATTAACTTAGGACACAATAGGCTCAGAAACACATTGTTGCTGCAAGGAGGGTGGCTGGTTAGCTCAGTTTCATTTGTTATCACAGGTCTAGTAAAGAAGGGGAAGCCAATGGAGTTTCTTAGACACCTATTCAACGTTCAAATGGATATTAGCTTCATAAAACCACAGGAGAACTTGCTGGAACCAAGGAATTGTAACCTTCAGTTTGAGCCAAGAGATCATGGACTTTAACTAGAATCTCAATTTCTCCAGTTTTACAGATGACCCATGAAATAAAAGTTACACAAAAGATATGAAAAACACATTGAATATATATCCTTTGGCTTCAAGAAGCTTTTATTCTGGGTATATTTAATTTTTGAAAAACTGTTCATTTCAGGGGCTGGGTCCTCACACTATACTACTTTCTCTTATTTATTTATGAATATGTTAATTTCAATACGAAGAAAAATGCTTAAAATGTGCTTTTAAGAAAGTGAGACATTTCCGATTAGCAAGTGTTACCAAAGAGGCAGGAAATTATTTCAAAGAAGGGATGACTGCAAAACAAAAACGGAGAATGGACATAAATGCCTGCACATACATTTCTTTGTAAGTAGCAAAAATAACTTTAAGGCTCCAGTATGCTTGAGCTATTTTGCAGGGAACCGTCACTAAAATGAAAAGTAATGTGTGAAGACACACCAGAAGGAAATGCCTATTATTGTGGCATTTGAAGTATAAGATTTATGATTCTTAAAATGCTGCTGAAGCCCAGATGAAGATAGTTATTCACTCTTCATTGTGTGCAGGTTGCTACATTAATGTTGGGGGTCACTAAAAGATTCTGATAGCAAGGGCCTTGATTATGCCTTTGATGAGCTTAGTGACTTTTGAGGCAAACTCAATTCATATTTGAATGCAATGTTTTCCTCAATAAATTCATGTCATAATGAATATAGAGGCCATAGAAATGATGATTGATTCTTCTTTTGTGCACAATGTACTATTGATTTTTCTTTGTCAGCATAAATTAACTTACCCTTTTAACTCCCCATGACAAAACAAGCTAACCCATCTTCTTTTTCAGTGGTACCATATTAGAATGATGTATATCCACTGACAGCTTTGTTTCCTTTATGAATTGCCACGATAATTTTGTTAAATACCCACGATTTACTAATAAAATGCTGAAATCATTCAGGTTGGTGGTCAGTGAAATTTTTCTATATGGAAAATTCTGGGGAAGAGAAATAACAAGAATGGTAATCTGTGTCTAAGTTGTGTGTGTGTATGTATGTGTACATCTGTGTGCGTTGAAATATAAGAAGAAAAAATATCTGAGACCTAGTGAAGCTCTGAATACCTTGTAATATGAAAGTTGCGCTTTAGTGGGTTTGGAAATTGGATTTAGAGAATATTAAGGCAAAAGATCAATAGAGATAGATTGTTTTATATAGAAAACAAGCATGTTATCACTGCTTAAAGGATAACTCATATTGTGTTTCTAACTTTAAACAATGTATTCTGGTCTCATCGAAAAAGAAAGTACATTCTTAAAATTCCAAATCATATAATTGGAATGTCTTGTTATTCTTTGACTCTTTAACAAATAAAATTATATGACTTGTTAAGTATATTAAGTTTTGCTCCTACAAATGTATACCTGTCGAATATTTTTAATGTCAGGTGATAATTTCCATCTATTCCCAAGTGATCATTCATCATTCTCACATTAAAAAAAACAAGTTTGGGGGGATAGGCAGTGTTTTTCAAGGGCCACCTCATTATTGCCAATGTTTGGGGACAATGAAGTGGTCATTCATGGTCTTGTCTAATGTATAACTCCCCATTAGGAGTATTTTGCAGCCCTGAATGTTTTCAAATTGGAGGTGATGATTTTCAATTTATTCTAAGATTATTTTTCAAATCTGATTTCACTTTAGAGTATGTAAATTATAGTATCGTAACCTTTATTTATTTACTTCTGCTCAACTGTTATTTCACTGAGGCAGTTGCTTGCCAAATATCAGACATGAAAATACCTGAAATAAATTTCGTTTGACCTCTCACATCTGTAGATTCATCATTCACTCCAGCTCTCCCATCTCCTTTGCATTTGCCCAAACAGACTGTTCTTTAGGACACCCATGCTACTATAAGATTTATTACTATCATCGATTTCCTCATCTTTGCCTCCATCTAGTATTCTCAACTGCCTTCTGGTAAATTCTTTTCCTATATACATTGTATTTTCCCACAGAAAAACCATGCAGAGCAGATGGATGGCGTCCATTTACAATTCAAAACTATTTTTCTGGTAAATATAATTCCTGATACCCATACAACGTTTCAATCTTTCTGTAGGGATACAAAGAGAATAAGTCTAAAAGAACAGCACATCGAATTTTCCTTGGCTGTTGGCATTTCTCTTGATTGCACGTATACTGGGCTCACATGGAGGATTTGGGGGTGCTCATGCTACAAGTATTAAGTACTTTTCCCATGAGCAATTATGAAAAAAAAAGCCTGCAGCTTCTACATCTGACATCTAGAAAAGATTATCTACTTACTATAAGACTCTGAGGAGAATTCTACTAATTATTTTTTTTATGAAGTAGGTTTATGTTTTCTCCTTAGGATGTTTAATAAATTTAACATCAATCCTTGACTTTTTTAATGATTTCATTTGATGTGTTTTGTATTAAGCTCAATGAAATGTTTCTAAACATCAAAAGCAAGATGATAATATCACTAACAGAAAAAGATAATTTTAGAAATAGAGAAAAATAAATAACCACTAAAAAAAGATAATTAAATGATAAGCTTCCTGTTGTAGGCCTTCAATATTTTGTCAAAGAAAATATTTTGTTGGCTATTTTAATAATTCTCAAATATTTTTAATATTTAATCACAGCTACATCAAATATATCTATATACATATTTGCATTTGTATATATGATAGTTGTTATAAAATCCTTAGTTTGTTTACCTTGACTTCTTTCAGCTGAAATCATCTTTACAATTTCTTTCAGTCCTCCAAGTTTTCCTGTGCTTTCTGAAGGCTGATCTATGGTAGCTTACCTATCTTTTTGGTATGTTTATTTAACTTACCATGCTTGAAAGCTTTGCATAATAAACAGAAACTGTTTCCATCACTTCTCTTAAAAAAATTTTTTTAATGTGTATTCATTTTTGAGAGAGAGAGACAGAGCATGAGTAGGAGAAGGGCAGAGAACAAAGGAGACACAGAATTCGAAGCAGGCTCCAGGCTCTGAGCTGTCAGCACAGAGCCTGACACGGGGCTCGAGTGAGGTCATGACATGAGCAAAAATTGGGCGTTCAATGGACTGCGACACCCAGGCGCCCCTGTTTCCATTATTTCTTAATGAGGCAGTTTTCTCATGTTATATTTCAGCACTTGTACCACACCAGGTTTTTTTGTTTTTGTTTTTGTCTTCTGTTTTTTGAGAAGCCCAGACATCATCTAGATTTTTCCTCAACCCCATTCTCCTCCTTTATGGGTAAAGAGAGCTTAGAAGTGGTGCTCAGTTCCTTCATCTCTATCTTCCTCCCTAACGCCTCTTATGTCCCAAATCTGCATGGGACATGCTATATGACCACATCCCTTTATCCTTATAATTTCCACTTTTAATAACTGACCTTGATGCCAAGTTTGGCTACGAGTACTTGTATTTTTTTTATTAATTTCTCGAATTCCTACAGAGTCGTAAGTTGAACATTTAAAACATGCCTGCCACAGAAATAAGTGTTTCACATCAGATAAGCTCTCTGGACCAGCCAGCTGTAACTAAAGAAAGGGCAAGAAGTATGACAGCAGTGCCCCCCATGGTTAGGAAGTGAGAGGAAATCTCCAAAGAAATGAGTAAGTTAAGCAGACAGTCCTGTATACGTCTAATATGGTAGTTTTTTCTTTACGTTATTAACAGATGGGTTAAACTATATGTTTATTTATTAATTTTAATTTACTATTTATCCTAATTCAGTTTGTTCTCTTGACCTGGGATTATTGGACCAATAGGTAATGATGGAGACAGGGATAAGCTATTTCCTCTTAGCATTGTTGTCTGGCCTTCTTGTCTCACTCTACGTATTCTTTCTCGTAGATCTCAGCAGCTCCATAATCTGATCCAGATTTGTTTCCCCAAATATGAACCTCCAGGACAAAGTTCTCCCAGGTTGTGGACACATTTATCCCTAGGTTCTTTTGCCTCCTTCATGTCCTACATCCACATAGCCCTGTAAAATCTTTCCTCTTCTCGCACCTCCAACTCCATTCCTTCGGCCTCTGGAAACAATTTAATGATCTTATCTGTAGAATTATCTGTATTATTGCAATGGTTTAAGAATTGCTGTTCCTGTCTACAGTCTTGTGCTGCTCTTCTTTTTTTATGTTTATTTATTTATTTTGAGGGAGAAAGAGTGCACATATGTGCACAAACAAGGGAGGGGCAGATAGAGAGAGAGAGAGAGAGAGAGAGAGAGACAGAATCTCAAGCAGGTTCCACACTGTCAGTGCAGTGCACTTCTAAGAAATCTTTGTCAACACAAAAAATGATCACATTAGTCTTTACTTAAATCCATTGGTCAGGGGCACCTGGATTTCATTTGATATGTTTTGTATTAAGCTCAATGAAATGTTTCTAAACATCAAAAGCAAGATGATAATATCAGTCAACTCAGTCAGTTGAGTGTCTGACTTTGGCTCAGGTCATGATCTTATGGTTTGTGAGTTTGAGCCCCACACTGGGCTCGCTGCTGTCAGCACAGTGCCCTCTTTGGATCCTCTGTTTTCCCCACTCCGTCCCCCACTCACACTTTCCCAGATATAAATAAACATAAAAAGATCTGTTGGTCACTGTTCTTTGTATGCAGGCTCAGATCCAAATTTCCTAAAGTCTACCATAATTTCATCCTTGAGCATCTCTCCAGTCTTGACTGTTGTTCTCGTCCAGTTAACAACTCTCTATCCTGGATGCAAATGGTTCTGATATGAGAAGCCACATAAAATTTGTCTGCCTTTGATATAACCGCCCTCTCTTCTTGAGAAGGATTCCTCTCTTTTCCCTCTGATAGGAATAAATACTTTAAAGACTATGCTCTTCCTATAAGACCTATGACATAATGTTTCAAATATGATAATACTTATTGGTTTTAGTGAGCAATTCGTGAATCAGGCAGCATCCAATCTAGCAGATAGATAGGAGGGCCAAAGAGCTCTACAAGGCAAGAGATTTGGTAGTCAGAAGGAAGCAGGAACAAGGAAGTTGTGCTAAGGGGAAGTGAATTGGTTATTTCAAGGTTACTTTCCATAGAGAGGATGCCAGGGGTTTCTCAGGCAAACACCTACCTAATGCTGATCAAGCGATTTCTGGTTGTCTGGCTTAAGATTCTATTTCCGTGAGACCCCAAACTGTAATTAAGTTAAATCTTGGTTTGGTGACATGGGGCTTAGCATAAGCTACTCAATTTAGGGCCTGTTGTCTTATTTTTAACAAATATTATCTCAGATAAAGCTGATGTTATTATTATCTCCATTTTTACTGTTGAAGAGACTTTTACTCTTGAAGACATAGAGAGATTAAGTAATTTGCCCAAGGTCAGAAGCTGGGAGCATGTCAGAACTGATATCTGTAATAAAAATAATGCATTGTGTACCTGCTGAAGGACTTGTCCACATTAATTTGGTGCAAAGATGTGAAGAATTAAAAATGAAGAGTTAACTCTCCAATAAAATGTATAAACGGAAGATAAACCAAATGCAGAGAATTATTAAAAGCATTTATTATTATTTATGTGATCTAAAGTCAAGGTCTTAATCCTTGACTTAGAGACCTACACATTTTGTGGCTTAATTTAAAATAGATAGAATAATAAATAGACTCAGTTGAGTAGCAGTACACGATGACCCAGAAATATGACAGAGTGCAGAGGCACAACTCTGATAAAGAACCAAGAGTTGTCTCAATCAGCTTCTGTATCAGAACAGGCGCTCCAAATGGAGGATATTGTGGGCCATATGTCACTTTCCTAGAGGAGAATCTTCCACCGAAAATGGCTGTATGATAGTTCTGGACCAGGTTCAGAAATGAGAACAGGTTGGGTTTGCTTGTTTGTTTGCTTGTTTTTGTGTGTTTTTTTCTTTTTGCCAGATGGAAGAGGTCGGCGTGCGTCTCTCATAGGGAGAATGACATGGTGAAGGTACTTCTATTTTACCAAGTGAACAGGCCAATTGTGATAGTTTACATGTAGCTATGCTATCATCATCATTTCTTTCACCTGTTTTTCTGAGAAAGAAAAGTGGGAAAATGGTGTTTTGTGTTTCCAATAAGTAGTTTCTTAGAACGCAGTGAAAGAAACCTTGAGTAAGATGTATTTGAAAAAGAACTTTAAATATTACATATACATATTATCTCCCTCGAAAATGCAGGGTGTTTTCTTAGCATGTTTCCTAGCAGAAAAAGGTTTCCTTTCTAGTTTTGACAAACACTAAATTGCAACTTTTGAGGGTTTTTTTCTCTCTCTCTGTGTGTGTGTGTGTGTGTGTGTGAAGTCAGATAGCACCATTATCTTGTAGAAAATTTATTCTTGTTATATTTATGCCACTCTTAGAATGTAAAGGATCACCATAATACATCTGACAGAAATAAATAGATAGAACTATGAATACGATTTTTTTTTTTTTTATTGATTACTTCTAAGCACAGGCTGCCTTCTAAGCAGCCTTCTGGCTATCCTTGCAATGATCCCTTTTCAATGCATGGCTCTCCAGATCTACTTACTTCTATAAAATGGTCAATGTATTGTTGAGCAGACTGTTTTGAAGACAGAAAGGCGGTACAGCATTTCAATAGGAATTCTTTTGACTGGAGGGTTGGGTGATTAAGCTGGTCGCTTGTGGAAATATATTGATTTCATGATATATTTTCAGGAACCGATTTTTCTCTTCTGAAACACCGTGTCATGATGTGCTATTTAGAATTTCTTCTCTTCCCAGAGGGACACGGCACAGCCTTCAACAACTGAAATGAAGCTATAACAATGGAAAAACGGAATATTTTGTCTTTGTTATATTCATCTCCCTAAATGTTAACAGAGAATCCACAAATATGAATTTGTGGGTTTTTTTATGATAAAGTCTTATGAAGTAAGTGCATTTTGGTTTACTATGCATTAGTCATACTATCCAGAAAATCATATCCTTAAATTACAGAAAATACATGATATGCACAAAATACTTAGTTTGACACGGGGCATGGAGTATTGCTTGTGTTTTAGGCTATATTCCACCACCCCCCCCCCAGATTTTTTTGCTTTAGAAATTGTTCCTTAAAATTAATTAAAGTGAATAATCTCGGTTTCTGTTTGAATACTTTTCACTGGAAAGAAATTAACATTTACTGAGGTTGCATTACATGCCAAGCAACTTTAAATATTATATTTTATTTAAGAGTCACAAAAATTATTCTAAGTAGACATTATTACCCTTTGCAGATAAGAAAAAAAGATAAGACTTAAAAATGTGACATGTCAAGAATCACCCAAAAATAAGTATCTTAAAATAATATAATAGTAAAATATAAGATTTACTTTTTTTTTTGATATTCAATACCCAGTCTAATTCTCTTCTCCTTTATCCTCATTTAGTGAACATTACATATTTAAAATAGTTTATTTTCCATCTTCCTTTGCATCCAGGGGTGGTCTAATGGCTCAGTTTGGGTCAATGATATGTAGAAAGAAGTCCCTACAGAAGGTATCTTTTTTATTTTATTTTATTTTATTTTATTTTACTTTACTTTATTTTATATTTTATTTTATTTTATTTTATTTTATTTTATTTTATTTTACTTTATTTTATTTTATTATTTTTCTTCTGTCTGAAAAATAGATTTCATACCTGGAATCAAGTACTCATTTTGAGACACATAAAAATTGCCAATCAGGGGGCACCTGGGTGGCTCAGTCTGTTAAGTGACCGACTCTCGATTTCAACTGAGGTCATGATCTCACGATTCATGAGACTGAGTCTCATGTCGGGCTCAGCACTGACAGCACAGAGCCTGATTGGGATTCTCTTTTTCCCTGTCTCTTTGTCCCAGCCCCCTCAAAAATAATAAATAAACATTAAAAAAATTCCCTATCAGGAAGACAAATGATTCTGCCACATTAAGTTTTCCTGAAGTAGTTATATCAGGTAACCCTAGACTTGCTATTGCATAAGAAAAATAAATTGGTTATTTTTTGAAAGTCCATGTTTATATAACTTTGTGTTACTTTAACCCTACATATATATATATATATATATATATATATATATATATATTTTTTTTTTTTTTTAAGTTTATTTATTTTGAGAGAGACAGAGACAGCACAAGTAGGGGAGGGACAGAGAGGGCGGGGGGAGAGAGAATCCCAAGCAGACTCCACACTGTTACCATGGAGCCTGACATGGGTTTCAAACTCACAAAACCATGAGATCATAACCTGAGCCAAAACCAAGATTCAGACATTTAACCGAATGAGCCACCCAGGTGCCCCGAGTCCTACATATTTCTAACTGATGTAAAAGTATATTTTAATGCCTAAAATCAGTTTAAAATGGGTCAGAATAAAGGTAAGTTTTAAAAACTGAGTACATGATTAAGCCAGAATCATTCAGCCAAAATACTTAGTTCTCACCTTCACTTTCTGCTTTCTCTAATCAATGTCTTTATTTCCTCCAAATTATATTCAACTATGCTGTTTAATAGACTTGGCAACCACAAAAATTAGCTCAAGTTTTAATTATTGAAGCCAGTACTGAGATTATTACCCAACACATGTCCCTGTTATGTCTTGTGCATTTGCTATTTGTAAGATACCAATTTGGTTTAGTGTTTGTAGTATCCAAATTAAATTGAAAAATATGAAGAGTTACCTGATTCTCAGAATCCAAAGGATGAAAATTTTTACCTAGGAAAAGTACAACTATTTCTGGTACTGATACTGTTGTTCTCTGTGGGGGTTGGGGGGAAGATTTAGGAGAATATATCTCAAAAGAAAGTTTAGTGCACCCTTAAAGAACTATTAGGAATTTAGATAATAGTTTAAATGAATCAAGTTAACAAATTACCAAGCCTCTATTGTGGACTTGTCACCTAGATGGTGAACCACAGGACACGGTTGAGTTAATGTGCCTTATTCTTGCGAACTTCCTATTTTAGCTCTGGTGAGATTAAAGATGTCAACTTGCTGACTTCTGACTGACTCCAGACTTCTGTCAGGCTTAGAGAAGAAAGCACACCATACTTTGACTTGTCTCTGAGTACATATATTCATTTCTCTGATTTCTCTAACTTTTTCTCTTCCTTCCTCCTCCCCCTGTCTCTTTCCCTTTCTTCTCCCTTCCCATCCTAATTTTCTCCTTCTACATAATCAGAATTTATTGATTCCAGCTTATTTTTGTTGTCCTTTCCTCCTTCTCAAAAACGCACGGAATTCATCTTTTGGACTTACAGTTTTTCTGGTAATTAATCTATGTATTTTTTGTAATTTACTATTATTGAAAAAAAAAAAAAGACCAAAAAGCTAAAATCAACCCCTTTTAGATAGAATATGTGACTGCAAAGAGATCCAGAGTTATGAATCTGGTTATTTTCGCCTGTACATTTGTGAATTATATATTTTTTTCAGAAATCAATTCTATCCAATAATACGTGTACACTAGAGTAAGGAGAAAACTGAGAAGGAATGATTAGATAATTAACTTTTCGGAAAGATGCAAGATGACGGTTTTTAGTATACAAACGCAGTCACTTATCTGGACAAAGACTAGGTTAAGTGTTTGCCACTTTCTAGGATGGAAGTAATTTTTTACACCATTTTCATCTTTCCCTCATAAATTGCAAAAAGATGGAAGGGTCATGGTTCATCTAACAGTTTTCCTTTCGATTACAGCAATTTTAAGGCAAATCAGAAATAAGACTAGACGAGCTGACAGGACCCTTTTAAATACCTTCTTACCATTTCAATACAATCCGATAGTCCAAAGCATCAAGGCTGAGCTTTTGAAACACAATCGGGGCAGTGCGTGAAGACATTTTGAAGACTGAGTTAGATATGAATGCTTATTACTGTTGGGCTTATGGCTTGGAGGTTAGGGTATGGTTTCATCAGATGAATATAAGATCAGTTATGGAGCAAAAATGAAAGTTAAAATGCAATGTTCTGCTTGTAAGTGTGTTTGATAGATGAACAATTGGCAGCGAGATAATACCTGAACAGAGGAAGTCAGTTGGCAGTTTTGTAGGCATCTACATGAACAATAAATTCCATGTAGGTTTTATTTTTTTCCTTACCTTCTAAGAGTTATTTGGAGAGGTGTGGTGGAATGGGGAGCGATCTGGGAGAGAATATTTGGGACGTGAAAGTTGAAAGTATTCTCTATTTTTGCTTTTGTAAAGCTCTAAGAGGATTTGGTATCTGATGAGGAACAATCAGAAGAATTACAGTGAATTGTTTTAAGTATCAGTGTTAAGTGAAATTGGTATTTCTTTTGGAAGCGCTAGAATATTCTTTAAAAAAGAAAAAAAGTTAACAAATACAATGTATAATGTGAAGATTCTTCCTCAAAATGTCAGGGATAATTATATTACAATGTAGAATTGAGGTTAACTTCTTTACTGTAACTGTGTCAATTGATGATACTCGTCTTTATTTCTCCCATGTGCCTACTGACTTTTATGCCATGTAATTCATAGCAGTCATGGCACTGCGATTACCTTTTATTCTTAACCATTCCTATTCCAATTTAGCAATTCATATATTGCTTTAAAAAATATTTCTTAGCGTAGCAAATTTTCAGAAGACCAGTTTTTAGAGTTTTAAAATGGAATGCAAGCTAGTAGGGTGTCCCAAAATAAGGTCTTTTAAGGAAAAATATAAATTGGAAAACAATTTTTCAAACTGATGCTTGATTACTAACCCAATAGATACCTAGGCAAGACTTATGATAATTGCTATACTTTTATTAATCCAATAGCCTGTTTACACAAGTTTCCTAAGAAATTTAATGATATAAGTATGTCCATAAAGAACAATTGGCCATAAAGGATGATATCAACTGAAAAGGTAAGAAAAATATATTATTGCATAAAGTGTGTGAGAAGCCAGCCATGGCATGAGCAGGTAGTACCAACACCCCACTGAGAAGCCTATGAAAGGCATTGGTCAAGAACAATAAGTAGATATAAACTCTTTTTGCTGGTCCACATAAGATGAAGAAAACACAACTTGGAAAAACCGTGAAGCTCTTTTTGTGGATGAGTGTATGACAGCTTGTGGAGAACTCAATCATCTGAGAAATCATGATTATTTTATAATATTTCCTCTCTTGCTTTCAGCAACACTAATTTATGTGCTTATTTCTTCTAAATCTCAAATTGTCCAGTTCTAAAGTAGAGAAAACACTTCCCTTTTGACTTGAAATCATGAAAAAAGCAGTGTCTGGGTAGGAAGTGGCCTTAGAATTGAATTGGTCTACTTTTTTTCTTTTTTTTTCCATTGTGAGTGTTTTTATATCATTGTAAATTTATTAGCTTGTGTTGAGGTAGTCAAGTTTAGCCTATTTCTTGATCTGATGCTCAAACTCCCTTTGTCATTTTCCTACTGAGGTGGCATACAACTGAGCTTCCCCAGTGATGGACAAGTCTGCCCTGTCTTTGAACTCACAGATTGACATAGAAATAATATCTTTATTTTAGCCTAATATAATTATATCTATATCTATGTATATCATCTATCTATATCTATATCTAATCTATATCTATCTATATCATCTATCTATCTACCTATATTTTTTCTATAAAGTCTAGTTCCACATCATGTGGATGTTGAGAACACATTTGGTCCCTCTTCCAGACAATAACACTTTAGATACTTAAATATTATATTATTCTGTCAAACTCTCCCATTCTAATTCTCTCCAGTTTTTAAACAGTTTGTAGTTTAGAATAATCATGTCTAGATCTATAAAATAACTTTACTGGGACTTAAATAGGAATTACAAATACCTGTTATCAATCTGGGAAGAATTGACATCCTTGCTATGTTGAGTCTTGCAGTTTAAAGGAACACATATGTTTCACTATTTATTTAGATCTTAAATTTCTTTATCAACATTTTGCAGTTTCCAGCAAAGGAGTCCTGTATTTGTATTGTTATATGTACTCATAGGTATTTCATTTCCTGGGTGATTGTAGATTGCGTGGTATTATCAACTTCAGTGTCCATGTTTTCATTGGTAGTTTGTGAAAGTATAGTTGATTTGTACATATTTTTTCCATTGATAATCAAGTTACCTGCAAATAGTGACATTTTTATTTGTTTCTTTCTGATCTGTATCCCTTTTATTTGCTCTTCTTGTCTTATCAGCCTAGCACTTCCAGACCTACATTGAATGAGAGTGGTAAGAAAGGACAAATTGTCTTATTCCCAAACTTCATGGGAAAACATTCACACTTCACCATTTAAAATAATATTAACAGTATATTTTTTTGTGGATGATTTCATTAATTGAGGATGTTCTCTATTCCTATTTTTCTGAGAGTTTTTATTGTGAATGAATGTTGAATCTTGTCATTTGCTTTATCTGTATCAGTATAATGTGATTTTTCTCCTTTATCCTGTTAATAAAGTAGATTATACTGATTGGTTTTCTAATGTTGAACCAACCTTGCATGCCTGAAATTAACCCCTTGGTGTGTATATGTGTATATATATATTTTTTTCACATTTTGAATTCTGTTTACTAATACTTTTTAAAGGATTTTTTTCTATGTTAATGCTCATAATGTAATCAGCATTCTCTTTTCTAAACTATGTATTCAATTTTAGCAACATATTTTGGAGTAAAAAATATTTTAGGTCTTTATTATCATATCAGTGTCAAAACAAACTCATGGAAAAATAAGCAAATAGATTTACAGGAAAGGTCTCTATTAGTAGGTTTATATCAAATAGATGAGTATGTAAATGAAAATTTTACCCAGTTACTTGAAAAGCGGAAAAAGCTCAACTTTATATGTATGGCATGCTTTTGTGGGTATGCTGTGTGTGAGTATTTGGTTGATTTTATTGTTTATTATTACTTTTGTGCATAGTATGTATAATGTGCTAAGTACTATTTACAAATATTAATTCATTTAATCACACTTATAGTCTCGTAGGAATTATTATTACTATTGTTATTATTCCTGCTTTTTATACCATTAACCAAATAAGTAACAGGGAGGGAAACAAATAAAAATTGAACACTGTATATTCACTCATATTTTTTTCTTTGCTGCCATAAAGTTGTTTAGATATTTTTGCTAATAGAGAAAAAATGTTGAGTGTTTTTGTTGGTTTGTTTGTTTCAAGAAAATGTTATTATTTTCCCAAAGCATCATCTTGTTGTTAATATTATAAACAAGACAAAATTTCAATTAGTTTGCATTTACTGAAAATAAAACAGCTATATTAAAGGCTCATGGAATCAAGGTGGCTCTCTCAGTTCATTCAATAAATATTTCTTGATCCACTTTTATTAAATTGTTTGGTGTCACCCGAAAATAAAGTCTGAATAATAAAAATAAGGGGTATGGTAGGGATACTAGTTAAAGTAGATGTTGGAATCATACATCAGAGGTAATTGAAAATCTTATTTTGAAAGAGAAAAATGAATAAGAGAAAAATATAGGATAATCTGATATCTGCATTGCAAAACAAGTAGTTAATTGTTTTATGTGGCTTCAGAAAGAAGAATGTTATGTTCCGTCTTTCAATAAAACTGTCAAACATTTATTGTGTGTCAGGTACTTTGTATGGCTTGGGAACAAAACTGGAGCTGTGACGCAGTTCGTACCTTAAAAATGTTCTTAGTCTAGTAAGGAAGAAAGACATGTAAGAAAAATATGCATAATGCAATATGGTAACTCCCGTAATAGAAATATGCAGTGGTACGTTTTGGCCAAAGAAAAGTAGTTATAGGAATCAGATTTTTTTGCCAAATATATTAACAATTTTCCAAAAACAGGGCCATCTCTTTTAAAAAGGAACAGACTGAGAAGTAGTAGTCCATGATTATGAAAACGTGCAACCAGAACTTTGCTAATAGTTGAGTCAGAAGTATTGCAGGTTGATTTTCTGAACTGATTGAGATTGAAGAGTAGGAGACTTCACTCATATGGTCTCTTGTAACTCTGAGATTTTGTGGGGAGATTATGAAGTGGAGTACCCATTGATCAGATCATAGATAAAAATCTTGGGTAAAAGCTTTTAAATAAATGCCTGTCAAAACCCTCCATGGGGCCTTCTCAGTGGCCTCTGCTGTGGGAAATATAAAGTACAATGCATAAATCATACATATATATATATATAATTTTTTTTTTGCTGGCTTAAAATTATACCGTTTGGGTTTAAAGATACCCTCACTCATTTAACAAATAAGTACATGACATTTCCACTAGAGACTAGATGTTTTGCCATTGTTAATTATTATTATTACTATTTATTAATAGCTATCACTTATTGAACTCTAGGGTACTCCACTGGCATCCTACCATTGTTTGTCACTTAATCCCCTCAGTGTTGCTGTATAATAGAGATAGCCCTCATCATAGATATGACGATCACATTGATAATCAGAAAAGTTTAAAACATCACCCAAGATTACCCAGCTGGGAAAAGATGCAGCTAGGTTTTAAACTTGATTCAACTAATTTGAAAACTCATTGTGCTTGAGGACAAACCAGATAACCTATCAGGGAACAATCTACATCACACTAAGCATTGTCTGAAATTATACCGGATGATTCATATGCTGGTTACTAACATCAGATCATATTTTTTTCTTACAAAAACATTAAATTACAATTTTATGTATTTAATATTTCTAAAAATGTTTAAGCCCTTAGCATGCTCCAGGCTTTATTTTTGAACACTTTCACTTAATCATCACCATAAACTTATGAGAAATTTCCTTGCTAACCATTTGAATTTTAGAGACAATGTTCTCCCTAACCTCACAGCATTGTCCCAACCATCAAAACTGGTACTTGTTTTTGTAAACACCCCTCTCACTGCACAAACACTGGCAATGTTTATATTCTTCCAAAGCATCTATTAAGATCTGGTATTCATGTGCTCTATTCTTGAAGGCGTGAAGCATGTAAAATGCACCACGTTATTATCCACATTTAAATGATTTTTGCTTCTTTGGAAATTATATTAAGTAAATTAAAAAAAAAACACCTTTAGACTATTGCCTGAACTTAGCTGAAATAACTTAATTTATTAAGCTGAAATAGCCTGACATATTATTCTGAGGACTTGTGAATAACTGAATTTAATTTCTAGCCAATATTTGCTTATTACCACAATAGTTGTTTAATAATTATCCTGAAATTATCCAATCATCATTCATCACCGAAAAGCTATTTCCTTACAAAATCAACACAAGTAACTTTGGTTATTCTGGAACTTAATATTGGACTCACAACTTTGATGACTGAATCTATGAAAATCTTAAGAGCATATCTGGATTTTTAATGAAAGCAGAGCTATGATATCTCTGGAATTTTAATAATGATAACTATCTTATGAAAAAACCTTTCTAAGTTTTATGTTTGTTTACATTATATTTCTTTTCTACCTGCAGTCTATGTCATTTTATATTGGTAAGAACTTAGATATCAATAAGTTCAGAAACAAATGTAGTGAAGTTAAACCAACATAAATATTGTATTATTTTATTTAAAATAAGAGTGATAGTATCTTGGATGAAAGTTTGGAGTAGAATATAAACCTAACACATGTAGAAAGCTGTTGACAAAGTAGGCAACCAATAAATGCCCTTGGTTATAATATTATGGACAAGCCTGGTCAGGTATTTCAGCCCTGTACTATAGCATGAGCAGCGGCCTGGTGGAAAAACCCAGAGCTTTGAGCCCTCCTACTTACTCTTAAATGGTACAGGTCATGTGTTGCATGAATAAGGCACAGGCTTCTGCCCTGGCTTCATTACCTGATTCGCACTGGACTGTGCGAAGGGGGTGGGTTTTGTGTGGTACAATATTGTAGCCCTGGGCAGAGCATAGCACCCAGGGCACAGCAGGTGTTGAATAAGTCTTAGAAAATTAAAGAGAATTATTGGTTATGAGTGGTTAAGTGGTTACTGTATTAATTTCCTATGACTGTGGTTACAAATTACCACAAACCAGGTGGCTTACCACAACAGATATTTATTCTTTCACAGTTCTTGAGGCCAGAAGTCCGAAATCAGTTTGGTTGGGGTGAAATCAAGGTGTCAGCAGGGTGTTCCTCCTCCAGAGGTTCTGTCCAGGGAAGAATCTGTTCTTTGCCTCTGTCAGCTTCTTGTGGCTGCTGGCATTCCTCGGCTTGTAATTCCAATCGCTGCTTCATGGTGCATTGCTTCTTCTCCACTTATTGTCCGTTTCAAATCCTCCCTTGCTTCCCTAATAAGTACACACATAATTGCATTTAGGTCCTACCCATACAATCCAGGAAAGTCTCTCAATCTCAAATCCTTAATTTAACAATTACAAAGTTCCTTAATAACAATTGCATCGGTTTCCGGGAATTAGAAACTAGATACGTGTTTGGGGATCGTATTTATCCCACTTCAGTTGTAAATCTCATCCCGTTGTTCTTCTTCTCTAGTAGTTTATGGTTATAGATGTATTCACTCATGTAATACATTAAATACAATGATATAAATATTTATTATGTTATTTAGTAGTGAATCCTAATTATTTAGGGTCTCTTGATATGTTGACAAAAGTCAGTTTTTTCCTTTTTAAATACGTTGGTGAATAAAGGCTACTTTTTTTTAGTTTGTTGAATACAGTCTAATTTGTTGAATAAAGTCTACTTTTTTTTTAATTTGGAGAGGAAGGACTGTGATAACTTTCTTTGTGCCGCTTTCCTCCAATTATCTGTGAATACTCTTATTTTAAAATTTTTGAAAATTCAGAAAATACTTTTAAAAAGAAAAAATATATATATAGGATTTTATTTCCTCAAACCAGGATTTCTTAGAAACATATTGAGCACAATTCAGTTGAGATGGTAGTATTATATGATATTCTTTACCAAGTCTCTTTCCAACAATGCTAGTAACCTAAAATTGGAATACTAATTGTGATGGTTAATTTCATGTGTCAACTGGACTGGGCTAAAGGATGCCCAGATAGATAGTAAAATTCTTTTTTTTTTTTTTTTTTTTTTTAGTTTTTATGTATTTATGTATGTATGTATTTATGTATTTATGTATTTATTTACTTACTTACTTATTTGAGAGAGAGAACACAAAAGTAGGGGAGGGGCAGAGAAGGAGACACAATCCAAAGCAGGCTCTGCTCACCATCCATGCAAAGCCAGACACGGGGCTCGAACTCACGAACTGTGAGATCACGACCTGAGCTGAGAATAGGAGTCAGACACTTAACCAACTGAATACCCAGGCGCCCCAAGACATAATTTTTGCCCATGTCTATGAAAGTGTTTCTGGAAGAGATTAGCATATGAATTGGTATGGACAGTAAAGATCACCTGTCACCCATGTGAGAGGTCATTATCCAATGTGTTGAGGGCTTGAATAAAACAAACAAACAAAAAACGTGGAAGAAGGGGAAATGCTTCCTTTTCCTAAACTGAGACATGCATTTTCTCCCCCTCTCAGACAATGGTGCTCCTGGTTCTTAGGCATTTGGACTCAGACTGGGATTTACACCATCAGCATCCCCAAATCTTGGGACTTTGGACTCGAACTGAATCGCGTCATGGGCTTTCCTTGTTCTCCACTGGCAGATGTAGATAGCAGATCATTTGAATTCTCAGCCTCCACAACTGCATAAGCCAATGAGCCAGCTCCTAATAAACCTCTTCTCTCTCATTCTGTATATATTTATATATACATATACATATATATACATATATACATATATATTTATATTCTGTGTATATTTATATACACTTCGTATTGCTTCTGTTTCTTTGGAAAACTCTTTTTAATATACTAATAGAAGCAAAAATCTACCATAACACACTCTGATACTGGTGTGGTCATATAAGCAAGAGTAGAAGTTAATAAAAAGCATAAAAATTATATTTGCTAAAGTGATTTTGACTCAGGGTACTAATGTTACAAGATGGGAAAATATATTTTCTCCATTCCAAGAGAGCAGTCGGGCCACTTGAAGGGTTCCTGATGAATGGATGCTGATACCGGGAAACAATCAAGCACCTGGGCACTTACCTAAAACGCATCCTATTTGGTTCCTCTGCTTCACCATTTTCTCTCTGCAATCCAGCTTGCTCTGTCCCCCCAAGCACACAGAAGTAAGTGGACTTGATCTCACTGTTTACATGCTCCCTCAATCCAATGGCCCATCCTGGGTTAGGCTCCAATTTATGTCCAGTGGGTTGCAAGATATTGTGGCATGTTGCCTGCTGTTATTGTTGTGGTAGTAGGTAGTAAAAGGGGTGACTGTGATGTGAGTAGATCCTGTAATCTGTGTCATTCTTGGAAGGTCAACCTTTTTCATCCATTACCTAAATGTATACATATTTAAAACGTAGGTTTGGACCCTTTTGATCTTTCCATGGCATGTGTCTAGGTAAGTAAAGCGTCAAGGCTTATTTGACTTATCTGTGTGAATACTACTATTTAGAGTGGCAAATAATTGATTTTTTTTATCCTTTCTTTTTCTCTAACTTTAGTCTCATATTACACTCTATGAGATATTTGGTTGTTTTCTCTTTTGAACAATTTTCTTCACTGCTGCAAATCTGCATAGGGGATCATTACTTGACTTTGGAGAGCTGTTCTGTTTATTATCACATTGTATCTTTATGTCTCCATCTTTGTACAAGCAAACCGGGATTAATGAGGACCAATGTGTGTCAGAGCCTTGCCCAGTGAACTCATTTCCTTTTACTATGTCAGATACTGTTATGGATAATCCACTTCTCAGCATTTTCAGAGTATCCTAGTTTTATTTTAGCTCAAAAGTCTTGGAGGGAAGAATGAATTCACTGCACTGAACTTGAATCAAAGGGAAACTGAAATAAAATGGTTGAGAAAAAACTAAACCTATAGGCTTTTCCATACGTGAAATCTAGTAGCAAGCTTTTCTATGGTTATGAGACAGGAATAGGCCAAGTTCATGAGTCAAAACCACAGTTCCCTGGGGAGTGCTGTGTTTTCCTGATGATAGTCTATATCTGGGTCAACCAAATATAGAATATAAATGTGTTTACCATAAAGATAGTAACAAATGCTCTGACTGTGGTATGCAGTGTTGCGCTGGTTTGGAATATTGGCCCCTCCGGTAACTGTTAGAGCTGACTCCAAAAAAAAGCTAAGATTGTGTAGAGCAGGCAGGGGAGGACATTGATATTCCATATCTATAATCTCAGCTGCTTTTAGATTTTAGATCAGTTTCTTTACCACCCAGAGCAACCCACCAGAGTTCAAGTGTGGCTTGTCTCCCCACACTACACTAATGGCAAAGGCACAGAGTCAAGAGACTGGCCGTGTGTATTTATATGTCCAGGGATCAGGGATTATCAAACGATGAATCTTTCCCTTAATTAATAAATTACCAATGTAACATTTTTACACTTCCAAGTTTATTTTTTTGATGTTTTATTTATTTATTTTGAGAGAATGAGAGAGCAAGAGAGCACGAGTGAGGGAAGGGCAGAGAGAGAGGGAGAGAAAAATCCCAAGAAGGCTCCACTCAGCGCAGAGCCTAATGCCCGGCTTGATTTCCTGACCCTGGGATCACGGCCTGAGCCAAAATCAATAGTCAGAGGCTTGGGATGCCTGGGTGGCTCAGTCGGTTAAGCTTCCGACTTCGGCTCAGGTCATGATCTCACAGTCCGTGAGTTCGAGCCCCGCATCCGACTCTGTGCTGACAGCTCAGAGCCCGGATGTTCTGTCTCTCTCTCTCAAAAATAAACAAACATTAAAAAAAAAAAAAAGAGTCAGAGGCTTAACTGATGGAGCCACCCAGGTGACCCTCCAAGTTAATTTCTAATACTGGCTGTAATTGTATTTTAAAGTCATGGTAGTAACTTTGACTAAAATTAGAGATAAGATATTCGCATGAGAGGATTCCCGTGTGCTTCCTGCATTTGCCTATTTCAAGAGCAGGATTCAGTGACTCCCAGGAAAGCCGCAGATGTGCCTAAAACATGAATCACAGCTTAAACATTCAGGCTCAAAGAGGTGGTGGGGCTTTTTGTGTGTCAGAGTCTGAAGCATTGCTAGTCTAGTTTGTGGCTGGCTTCCTACAAAGTACCCGCCCCCATTTTTGATCTATAAGATCTATACTGATTCTCAGTATGTCAACCTTGAAAAGGTTTCAGTTTTTGGGCAAATTTAGGATTGAAAATCGGATGTGATTTAAGAAATGTCTTTAGAGCTGAAATATTCAGTTTTTGTCATGAACCTTGCAAGTGGAGTAAGCTTCTTTGAACTATACATTGTTTTCCAGTACTTGCTCATTTAACATCATCCTTCAACAGTTTTTATATATGTGATTAAGTTAAGAAGAGATCCCTTAGTTTTCATTTTCATGATACTATTCATAAATGATATAATCTTGGGTTTTAACTTTAGCAACTACTAAATGTCCAGTATGATATAAATATTGAGACTGTTAATAAAAAGATCATTATTATCAACTCTAACCATTTAATTTTAAGTCCACACTGCTTTATTCAGATTTTACAAGTTAGCACCAATTTAGAAATTATGTACAAATCAATTTAATAAGGAAATCAAATTTATATTTTTATGTACTTACTATAATTATAGAGTAAAAGACTTCACCAAACCCATATGTCATCTTAACTACATACTAGATATAGTTACATAAAGTATTGTTTCACAGACATAATTCACTATGAAAGATCAATGATAAGAGCATGAAAGCTTGGCAAATATATGGCTTTAATTAATAATCAATAACACTGATAACAAAATAATAAATTTTCTTTCAGAGTAGTCATTCCTAAAGGTATGTAGAAGCCTAGGTAAAATAAGTAAGAATAGATGTGCCTTAGAGCAGTCAATACTTTTTGCCCATATACACTTTCAAAGAAATAAGACAAGCACAGCCATTTTCTGTACAGGAAGAGCACTGTATTTACCAATCAGAAAACTTAAAGCATCTCTAATACATTAATAATGTATTAATGACAAATAATTATGTCAGGATGATTAAAATGGTGTAAGTCAGTGTTCAAGATGACAGTGGATTTACCTTTTTTTGGTGCTATACAAGAGAGAACAAAAGATACACTGTGGCATACTATTTTATCATTTTAACATTTGTAAGAACCAAGTTGATTAAAAAAAATGCCGACAATATTGTTTGTTCTTTCCACCTAACTGTTCATTATTTCAATACTTATGTTGTAATTTATAGAATTGTATGCACTTGTGGGGACATAGGACCAACTGATTTTTTTTTTATTTGAAATAGTTTAAGCTTTCACTGAATACACAGTTGATACTTATTTGGGAAAATTAGGATTTATAAATAAGTATATATTTGATATCTTGCCACATAAAGATACATCTGTTAATTTTTTTTTTAACCTTTCTAGAATATTTTCAAGGAACTCTTCCATTACTTAACCAGAAATGTAGGTATAGTGTACATAATGTTTTATAATTTAAACTGGCATTTTTTTGGAGATATTTTATTAAAATATAATCCTAAAAGATTTTGAAACATGTGTGGATGTCACATTTTGAGGAGCATCTAATAATCCATGACAATAGAGTAGTTTTTTCACTGTGACTCTTTTCTTTTTTTGCTGAAAATATGATTATTATTATTTTAGTCACTATTCTGAATTTTTTATAAAGAATCTAAATTAAATTAATTTTATTTGGTGTTATCTGCAGATTTACACTGGGTATAAAACAGCAGTGAAGTGGTTTATACTAGTTAGTATAATAAGAAAAAGCCAACACATATATTTTAAAGACAATAGGTAAGAGAATATTTCTTTTCTTTAGATTCTATCATGATCTGAAAGGTTAAGAGAAGAAAATAGCCCAGTTTTCCCCCCAACATTGTATTTGAGGATATAATTACTAAAAACTTTGAAATGAGTGCTGACCTTCTACAGTTTAACATTTGAATTGTTTTGAGATAAAATGGAGAATTCCTAAATAAGAAAAATAATAAAAATAGCCTTAAGAAATGTGATAATGAGTGCAAGCTTTCATTTATATGTTTATTAATTTATTATACCAATATTCCTAATATTTCTACAATACCAAATACTGAACATAAATCTGTAAACAAGATAGACATGTAGACAGAATTTGAGAAGCATACAGGCACATGAGCTGAAAACTGTAACATTGTGAGAGGAGAGAATGTGTTTTTTAAACTAGATACAAGTATGATTAAGAGAAGGAGTCCTAGAGGAAGAGGCCCTAATGAGGGATTGGAGGAATATGCCAGGCAAAAATCTGGGAAAGGAGAGCATGTGTTGGCTAGAAGACAAGTGTGGAGGCCCAAACAACAAAGGATTTAGTTACAGAGGTATGTCAAGGTGGGTAGAGTGGTTCAACCATGATGTGTAAGGTGCTGGTGCTTATTGTTGAAGTAGAGTTCCCAAAGAAGGGCCAGGTCACAAGAGGTCTTATAGACTGTGAAAAGGGTGTTGATTTTATCAAAGGGGCTACAAAAGTCCTTTAGAGGACTTGCAAGGAAATGATCAGGTTTGCATGCTCTAACAATAACGCAGGATTTAGCAAGGAGGGTAGATGGAAGTGGGACAAATTAGATCAAGAAACAGTAGGCTGATTCAATAATCCAGTGTCCAGAACACGGTAACTTGCACTATTATTGCAGCATTAAGGATGGAACTACATGGATCAATTGCGTGCTGGGGCAGGATAGAGAGGGAGAAGGAGTCAAACCCAGGTGTTTCATCTGATGTCCTGCACAGTTGGTGATGTCTTTTACATAAAATTCTAAAAAAAAAAAAAAGGACCAGAAAAGTGCATGGAGTTTCATTTGTGTATTCATGGCATAATATTTGACTGAAATAGCTCTGTAATTGCAGCAAAACATTTGTCATATCAAAGTATTATTAATTTAATTCCTTAATTGGTTGGTAGTTTTAATAGTGTTTAATTTATAAATAATTTATTTATAACTTATAAATAATTTTGTTTTTTAAAATTACTTATGCCTTATTTAATATTTGCATTTTTTTTAATTAAAAAATTTTTGAGAGAGAGAGAGATAGAGACAGGGCATGAGCGGGGGAGGGGGAGGGACAGAGAGCGAGGGAGACATAGAATGCGAAGCAGGATCCAGGCTCTGAGCTGTCAGCACAGAGTCCGACACGGGGCTGGAACCCACGAATTGTGACATCATGACCTGAGCTGAAGGAGGATGCTTAACCAACTGAGCCACCCAGGTGCCCCAATATTTGCATATGTTAAATGACAGTGGGGATGCACGAGAATTTTTTTCTTTAAAAATATTTTATTAAACTAGTTAGAGTGATGCTCCCATATATCACATTCAAATAAATGATAATAATAATAATAATAATAATAATATAGTAATAAGCTATAGCAGACAGGATTCCAAGAAAAAAAATAGTCTTGTTCTAAAGGGACTAACCTAAAAGAGTTTCATGAATGGGTGATTTACTAAGCAGTGAACATGGAGGAGAAACACCAGGAGCCCCACAGCTCAATTTAAGCCAGCAGGCACAAGAGGAGAGACTGCTCAATAGGATTTGTGGCCCCAAAGGAACACAGACTGTACGGCTTAGCCAGGCAGGTGCCAGAGGGGAATCTGAGGGTGGGATAAGGTGAAATAAATACCCTGACCTCTCTTTTTAGCTGACCTCTGCTCTTCTTGACCCTTCTCATTGGCTGAGCCCTGTGGGAAGTCACAGGGCAAGAGGACCCAGGTGATTTGTTCCTTCACAAAAATCAGTTTCTCGAGGCTCAGAGATCGCAAGGAATAGAAACTAGAAAAGGGTCCTAGAATGATAACCAGCATACGAACAAAGAAGTATCTACTGAATGCAGTCAGAACGGAAAAGTTTTCCTCCTACCCTTCTAGGTTCATTGGTTGGTCTAATAATTAAATTGACATAAGACAGATTAACAGAAGAAACAAGCATTGAGTTGTGTCTATATGGTAGCCCCATAAATTATGACACCCAAAGGCAAGCAGGCAGTTGAGGATTATAAGCCATCCTGAGCTAAAGAGTGGGATTGGGCCTAGGGCCTCAAAAAGGAGGAAGGCGATTCACAGGAAGATAAGGAGAGCATGAGTTTGATAATCAGATGTGTGCCCTGCCATGCAGGTAAGTCTTAAGATAAAACATGATCCCTGGTAATAGCTCTCTTCTGGGACAGACTCTCTCTCTAAATTCTTTAAGAAAGAAGTAAAAGTCTTTCTTAAGTCTGCCAGGTCTTAATTGCCTTCAGCTCAATATAATCCATATGCGAAAGTGACGTATTTGGGGATAGCATTTTCTGCTCCTCTTTAACACCAACCACATACTCATGCTTTTTTCTAGTGTACTGAAAATGATCCCAGTTACTTTCCAGAGAAGAAAGCAATCTCATGACTTAAGCAGTTTATAGTTAAGTTGTAAAATGACCACACAAATATTTAAAATACATTAATAGTTGAAGAATGCTTTTGCAAACACATGCGGAGGTGCTAATGGGATGTACAACGTAAGTCAGAAGAGGGATCAGCTTGCAATGCGGTTTGCCTTGGGGTTGGCAAAAATCGTAAGAAAAACACTATACACTCCGAAAGATAGAAATTATACAATCAATAGTACAAAATATAGTATGTTCCCGGTGCCAACTGTCCCAGAAGAGCAGGAGTGTGTTTAATATATTTTTATTGCTACGAGCCATTATCTTTTCTCCTTATACTTAAAGTTGTCATTGTTAGGATGTGGCCTATTTGCAATGCAATGTGTGAAAAGAATATCATCTCTGCCATTCTGAGCTCTGACCTCTATTCAAAGAGCTTAATTTTGAAGCGCCTGGGTGGCTCAGTCAGTTGAGCGTCCAACTTCAGCTCAGGTCATGATCCTGCAGTTCTTGAGTTCCATCCCTGAATCAGGCTGTGTGCTGACAGTTCAGAGCTTGGAGCCTGCTTTAGATTCTGTGTCTCCATCTCTCTCTGCCGCTCCCCCACTCGCACTCTGTGTGTGTGTCTCTCTCTCTCTCTCAAAAATGAATACACATTAAAAAATTAAGAAATAAAAAAGATTCAAAGTACTTAATTTTTCTGGCTCACCCATCTAGATGTTTTGTCAAGTGCAAATTCTTAGGCTCTACATAAGATAAAATTGTGTGGGGGTATAAATGGTTTATTCTCTGCCAAGTTTTAAATCCATGACCACAAATGGATGTTGTTCAATTAGTTAATAATGTCTCATTTCTCACAGAATCGTTGAGTACTAACTACCTAGTCCCACACGTGTTCACAATTGATAAAGGCTGTTAAGTTATAACCTGATGCATATGATCTTTTGTGAGCTCCTTAGGCTGTCAGGACTGGCTTATTAAATAACCATACAATGAGCATATAAAAATACTTTGACAAAAATTGGCTCTGATGGTTTGTTTTGGATTTCTGATACCTTCACCCCCTTAAGAATTTACAATTTCAGATACGGAGTTGGAGTTATGAGATTTGATATGTACAGCATAACAATATATAACATGCTGATATATAAACACTCACTTCATTGCTACTTTGTAAAAGCAATATTTCCTATATGAAAATTTGCAGTAAATATTCAGCCATCAGACAACATGAATTTCTTACATGTGAACAAGTGTCTTATGGTTAACAGAGTGGCATGCCAGGTCCTTTATCACTTAATTTCACAACTCTGAGAAATAGGTATCTTAATTCTATTTTAAATATGAGAATAATTGGTAGTGGCATTAAGTGGCTTGTCCCAAATCACACGGGCTTCAACTTCCAAGATGATTTTTTTGTAACAACTCCAAATACTATAACATGTGTCCTCACATAATCATTACTCATTATCCATGAGTAAACTGATAACAAAATTGATACTGATAAAAATAAGGAACTGGAATAAAAGTAATTTTGAAATATACCTAACTTCTGGTTATAATTCATAGCCCTCTGTTTTACTGGAAAACCTACTTGGGAGCTTCTGGATGGCTCACTTGGTTGAATGGCGGACTCTTGATTTCGGTTCAGGTCTTGATCTCAGTTCAGGTCTTGATCTCATGCTTCGTGAAATCGAGCCCTGCCTCAGGCTCTGCACAGACAGCACAGAGATTCTCTGCCTACTTGGAATTCTCTCTTTCACTCTCTCTCTGTCTCTACCCCACTCTCTCACATGCTCTCTCTCTCTCTTTCTCTCTTGCTCAAAAAAATAAATAAATAAACCTAAAAAAATAAATAAAAGGAAAGGCAAACCTACTTGGAGTTACAAATGACCCGTGTTCAAATCACAGATCTGCCACTGGGTGGACTGGTGAGCCCTAAACAAATCTTTTTAACCTCCACCAGTAGGGTTTTCTCATCAAAAATAATAGTATCTGCCGATCAGAGTTATTTTGAGAATAAAATAATACACAAAGAGCGCTTAATACAAAATCTGCTCAGTACTTATTAAATATATTTGTTGTCCTTTTTCATTGTAAATATTTATACAATTGTCCACTGGCAGGCTTTATAAATTATCAACTTAGCCTAATTAGGAACAAAGGTAGTTAACAAAATTGATCCAAGAGCTTGATGGTTTTTCTATACCTTAGAGCCATTTTCCCATTTTCTGTAATATGAAACAAGCACTTTCAAAGGCAAAAACTCCAAATTATGTTTCTGATATTTGGAAACAGCAGGAAATGTTACCATGCAGCTTGTGAAATTTTCCGAAGTCTGTGGGAAAGAAACTTGTCCCTAACACGACTGAAATTACAGTCGCCACTCACTCAAACTCCATGAAGGAAAAATGTAAAGTGGAGTTGTGATATTAATGCCTCAGTGCCAATAACTGCATAAATTGATTTTATTACTATGGACTGATACTTCAATTACTCTTGGTATAATAGAACAAGGAAGACAGAGATGCTGATTACTGTAAGTATCAAAAAGCATTACATTGCATGCAAGGAAAGCTTAGGAGGAGAATTTGCATTACCTTTTCCTTTTAATTGTATTCACTTCTTTTTCCCCTCAATATTTGCTTTGAGATCAATATTCACAGAGCTTGTAATGTAATTAGAAGAATCATTAGCTATTAGGAGAATTAGCTTGGTTTGCAAGAAAAGAATAACAAAACTAATGAATTATCTGATTTGCTCTGACATCTATAATGCCTCTGAATCCTTCATATAATATAAAATCTGAAATGTCAAGTAAGAAAGAATTAAGACACATGTACGTATATCTTATCCTTTCAGCAAATCTTTTTAAAGGGCCTTAATATGTGGATAGCAATGAGCACTGCTTATCACTGCTTCACATCTTGCAGACCTGTGTTTGGTAACAAAATACATAAAACAGGACTTTGAGCTTGGCTCGAATGGATGTTTTTGTGTTATTTTCTGGTTAGTCTGTACTCTATATGCGATTGACTCTTAAGTAATCAAATTGGAACACTTTGGGGCACCACTGATTAGAAATGCACTATTCTAGCCAGTGTAAAGGATACAAAATGGGCAAAGACAGACTATAGATATAGATAAAGATATAGATATCGATATAGACAGATGTAGATATATATATTAGATAGGTAGATAATAGAGATAGATATCTCATATATAGATAGATATATAGATATAATAGATATAGATGATATAGATATAGGTATAGATATAGATATAGATATATAGATATAGATATAGATATAGATATAGATATAGATATATAGATATAGATATAGATATAGGTGGAGAGAAAATAATCCAGAGATTTAGCTTAGAGAGAAATGCCCCTAGGGCTATGGTGGTCCAGGAGAGAAAGAGCTTGTCTGTGAGGATGAATGAGGAACTCTTCTTGGAGAAGGTAAGATTTACAGGGAGTCTACTAACATAGTCATGGGAAGAATGACTACACATCCACATACATTTTGCTGGACAGACCCAGCAAAATTACTAATAACCCCCTTTATCACTCTGAAAACTATCCTTGCTTGGATCAAAAAATATCTTGTAACTTGAGCTAGAGAGAAGTCTTGAAATTTGTACCTTCTCAGTGTTTAAAAAACTGCTGTGTTTTTGGGACAGCAACAACAAAATCATTCTCTTTCTATTTGGGGGGTCAATATTATTAGAATTTTTATAATAGCTAAACATTTTATTTTATTTTTAATGTTTATTTATTTTTGAGACAGAGAGAGACAGAGCATGAACGGGGGAGGGGCAGAGAGAGAGGGAGACACAGAATCTGAAACAGGCTCCAGGCTCTGAGCCATCAGCCCAGAGCCCGACATGGGGCTCAAACTCACGGACCGTGAGATCGTGACCTGAGCTGAAGTCGGACCTTAACCGACTGAGCCACCCAGGCGCCCCTAATAGCTAAACATTTTAAAGTGAAACCATGGGAAGCATTAGTAATTGAATTTTTCTGCATATATGACTTTTGAAATATTTTTTTCCTTCTTCACAACCAAGATAAACAGAAAATTAGTTTTCATTTTTTGGAGTTTTGAATGTTAAATAAGAACTCTGTGTAAAGAAATGATCATATTTCTGTGAATAGAAATAGAGATAAAATGAACACTCCAGAAATATAATGCATTTCTGCTTAATCATTATCTGTAAAATTAGAAAGGCACCCTTGTGTAAAGATTAAATGTCTGACTAAAATTCAGAAAACTTGGGATGACTCTGTGTGACCTTGGGCCATAACTTTTATTCTCTAAATTTAAGTTTCCTCATCTTTGAAATGACAAGGTTAGAATAGATGGTCATTAAGGTCTCTCCCAGCTCTAATAGACTATTATTTGAAATTCAAATAGGTTAATATAAATTTTACTCTTGGTAGTGAAACTTCCTGAGGTGATTGCTTAAAATAATCGAGAAAGTAATGGATAAAAGTCTTCAAAAGAGAGTATAGAAATATGTTTGAAGAATGCAGTGGTTGAAATTAGAACCAGTAGAAAGCTGTGAAAGACCTTCTTTATTGGAACATGTTTAATATGTATTAATATGCACTTCCTGCTATTTGACTCTTAAACAGAAGATTGCATCAAATTACCTGAGTTTATTGTTAAAACCCAAATTCTAAAACCCATTCCCATGTTTTTCGAATGCAGTCATAATGCAATAAAGCAGCATTTCCAATTTTTGTTTCTCGAGTCCCAGGTCCAAAATATTTGACTGCCTTAGGTTGTGTCCTTCTAGGAAGAGACCCCTAGCCAAGGGTTTGAGTGCAAGTGATTCAGGAAGGTTATGATCCCAGAAGAAACCACTGGAGGTGGGAGGGTAGGGAAACAGGGCAGGGAAAGGGACCTCCAGGTAGAGATGTAACTTTGAGCGAAGTGACAGACTCAACCTGATCTGAAGGGGAGTTCGGGAGGACACCTGACAGTTTTCCCAGCAAAGGGCCTGCGCTTTGGTATTTCCACATCAGTAGGTCATTGGCTACGAGTTAGGGCTGGGGGTGAGAGAGGAATGGGAATGGAAGAGAGTATAGAATTTTCTAAATTTCTTGTGTTTTCAACCAGGAAGGCAATTCCAGTGCCTGAGGGCAATTGTCAGAAGACATTTTCAAGTGAGGCATTTTAGCAGTAAAAGAAGCAGAAGGTGGGGGGTGGGGTGCAGGATCAGTAAAGGAGTGTGAGAGTTTCTAGGTGGCATGTCAAGAATGTCCACTGCAGTTATTCACCTCCTTAACTCTTCTCATGGTCAAACCAATGTGAGAGATGTTATATGTTATATCTCCTTCTGAGATTCATGATGCACCGTAGCATACCAAACATCCGAAGTGGTAATGCAGTAACTATTATTTTTTCAATCTACTGTTTCCAAAAAAAATTTGACCAACTTATGACATAACCACCATCAGGAAGAAACACATTAGAAATTTTGCCAACAAGACCTCAAGAATTTTGAGCTAAAGAGGGAAATTTTACCGAATCATAGCATTTTGTTCTTTTAAACTTTTTTTTTTTAACGTTTATTTATTTTTGAGACAGAGAGAGACAGAGCATGAACGGGGGAGGGGCAGAGAGAGGGAGACACAGAATCCGAAACAGGCTCCAGGCTCCGAGCTGTCAGCACAGAGTCCGACGCGGGGCTCGAACTCACGGACCGGGAGATCATGACCTGAGCGGAAGTCGGCCGCTTAACCGACTGAGCCACCCAGGCGCCCCGCATTTTGTTCTTAATGGTATCTAGCAGCACCCTCTGAAGTAGACTAAAATGCTTATTAAGCATGTATCACACATACACATCCACCTTCACAGTAAGAGATGGCTGTTAACATTTGGTAAAAGAAACTGTGTGACAGTCCCTCTAACTAGAGAGCCTGAGGGAATGGGATTGAAAAATGAAATTGATAGTTTATATGGCCCCTGCCTGCAATTAGTTAGTTGACACAGTGTGCCTTTTGGCTCCTACATTCAAGATCTATATCAATAGAAAAAGCAATTGACTGTCTCTCTCCCCATGGTGTACCAGTTATTGAGGCAAAGTACTGACCTTAACCCCTCTCCATCCCATCCCTCAGCATAAATTTGCTTCTTATATTTAGTCAAAGTCTGAAACACTGAAGGAAAAACCTAAACAGGAGGAAAGAATAATTGAAGGTGGCTCATTACTTCCTGGAAGTGTGGTAGTACTTAAACCTACCAGTCAGTTTCAACTATGTGGTATGCCTTGTGTTAGGGACTTCACGTGTCTTTTCATTATAAGTCACACAACCAGTGTGAGAGGAGAGTGCTTAGGAAAACTGATTCAACAAGGTTAGGAAACTTTCTAAAAGCCATAAAGCTAGAAAGTGATGGAGTAGAGATTCAAAACCAGGTCTTTCTGAATTCATTAGACCATGGTAATTGCAGTAAAAGTAGTTAAGATGAGCTTTGTGGCCAATGCTTAATAAAAATTTTGGCAATACAAGTGTTCTACCGACTCAGAGAAACATAAAGTAGAGGCAGTCTGCGAGAGCTGCCCTTCAATAAGATATTTAAACAAAGTAAATTTGCTTTAAAATCTAGAGTCACTGTTTCTTTTTTCAATTAACCATCTAAAAGAGACAGTTGGCTGCCCCTGAAATTAACAGATAACAAGATCAAGACTATTCATACGCATTGTCTGTTGGCAAACATAACTTTAAGATATAGCTCTCCCCGTTCTAGGACAGTGTCATACAAACTGACATGGGACGATGGATTCACGTTGTAGGACAGCAATAAGAGAATATCTTCTTGAACACACAGACATCCTTGAAAATGATTTCCTCTAAAAGCTACAAGAAAATTATAAAATTTGATACCTGTTTGATATCTTTAATAGGAAAGAAGAAAGAATGACTTCTGTTGAAAAGGAAACAGAAATCATACGGAAGGGATAGGTAAAGATATAAAATCCATAGAATTTTACAAAAAGAGAGATAGTAGCGGAAATATTTGCAGGGAAACTAAAAATGCAATAGCAGAGTTGACATTGTTGAATTGGACTAATGCTATAGAAGAAAATACCTGAGTCACTCCTCCAAAGTCACTTTTCCAGAATATTCAGGGGAAAACAATATTAAAACAATGACAGACGATGATATAAAGAATCATAGAGTAAAGATTTAATCTAAGAGTTGTTAGCATTCCTGGTGACAAAAACAAAATAATCATAGAAGCAGTAATGTAAAACTGATTTATTCCCGATTCATTACAGAATTCAGGATACAGGTAAAAATAAGGTACCTACCAGGAAACACACACACACACACACACACACACACACACACACACACACACAAAGACCTATATCCAGAAAACACTTGAGATATTTTCAATTTTAAGAAGAAAGAAAATAAAGAAAAGCAAACTCTAGCGTATAATCAGGTAGAAAATTCTGCTTATCTGCCTCATACAAATCATCCTCAATTCAGTCTTCTCTTCTACAACTAACTGTCAAATTGAATAGAGAGAGTGTAGAGTTTTGACAGAGAATATTTTGTTAATTCAATAGCTTTTATATCCAGCTGAGATATATTGTGAGTGGGAAGGTAATAATGGAACATTCTAACCTCTTCTAAGGTTCAGTTAAAATGCTTTTACTTCTTCAAAAAGTTATTTAGAAGTATATTCCAATTGACTGTGGAAACTCCAGAGGACAATTTAAAACTTTGGAAGCTTAGGGATAAAAGGTGAACAGAGTTATCATATATAAAAGCATTACCAAATAACGTTACAAGATCTGTGGAAATCATCATTTTACCAAGCTACATCTATTTGAACTGTCCATTTGATTAAATCTATTGAGTAGTTGTCTCTTCCATTCATGGATGGAACCAAAAAATCCAATGAATTATTATTACCACTTATGATAAGCATGAATGATCCCATTATTGATTCTTCCCCATAAACTGTCCGACAGAGAGCTTTCTCCTATTTAGAAATCCAAATAAATGTGATGACAATTATGCTTAAGCATAGGAAATAGTTAAGCACACATGCATAACTGTTTCAAGACATATGAAAATAAGCATAGTAATTTTTAATGTTGTCTTTGAATGACAGAATTATGCATGGCATTTTAACACTTCATTCTATTTACTTTTCAAATTTTCTGTAATAATCAGATTTATTTTAAATTACAAAATAAATCTCACATTGAAAACAAAAAGCAAAAACCACACAAACCATTCCAAAAAATCCAAAATTAAAATAAGTTTTACATTCATGGTTATTCCATACAATAACTTTTTCCAGTTTTTCTTTTCTTTTTCCAGTGTTCACCTGAGCAATAAATGTGCTTCTAACGCCCTATGGCAGGCAAGATTCTAAAGATGTGTTCCAAGGATTTCCAACCTCTAGTTATTCAAACATTAGGCTAGGTACTTCCTTGAAGGGACTTTAAGATAGGGAGATTTCCTGGATTATCTGGGTGGGTTCAAGAACAGAAGAGGATGAGGGAAGCCTCGGTGGCTCAGTCGGTCGGGTGTCCGACTTTGGCTCAGGTCATGATCTCATACTCGGGGAGTTCAAGCCCTGCATCAGGATCTGTGCTGATAGCTCGGACCCTGGACCCTGCTTTGGATTCTGTGTCTCCCTCTCTCTGCCCCTCCCCTGCTCACTCTCTCTGTCTCTCTCTCTCTCAAAAATAAATAAACATTAAAAAAATTTTTTTTAAAAAGAACAGAAAAGGATGAGCACTGGGTGTTGTATGTAAGGGATGAATCACAGAGATCTATCCCTGATGCCAAGAACACACTTTATACACTGTATGTTAGCTAACTTGACAATAAATTATTAAAAAAAAAAAGAATAGAACAGGATGGCAGAGGGGAAGGCAAAGATTGATTCAAAGTAAGAAGGAACAGAAAAAATAGAATTAGGGTTCTATATATCTTTGCTGGCTTCCAAGATGGAGAAAACCATTGGCCAAGGAACGCAGGCAGGTAGCTTCTAGAACACGAGGACAACCTCTGGTTTGCATCCAGGAAGGAAACAGGGACTTCTGCAGTAAGCTGCCTGAAAACGATTTCTGCAAAACAACCTGTTTGAACCTTGAAGCAGATTATCCTCCAGCGCATCCAGATAAAACCCAGCCTGCTTACTACCTTGACTTTGGCATTGTCTGCCCTTGAGGCAGAGAACTCAGTCATACTCTACTCAGATTTCTGGCCTACAGAACTGTGCATAACAAATGAATCTTTTAACAAAATATACATGCTTTATGCTTTTTAGGGAAACTTTAGCTTTATGCAAAATTGAGTGACAAGTATAGAGATTTCTCACTTACCTCCTGCCCTACATATGCCCAGCTTCCCCTTTATCAACACCCCCACCGCAGTGGTACATTTATCACAACTGATGAACATACATTGACACATTGTAATCACCCAAGGTTTACAGGAGAGTTGCCTGGATTTCCATGTATTTGTAATGACATGTGTCCAACATTCTAGTACTTTATAGGATGGATTCACTGTCCTAAAACTCCTTCATACTCTGCTTAATTCATGCCTCCCAACTTCCTAACTCCAGGCAATGTGTTTTGTTTGTTTTTGTTTTGCTTTGCTTTGTTTGTTCTCGTTTTAACTGCTAAATCTGTAGTAGTTTGTTATAGCAGCAACAGAAAATTAATACAGGTCCCAATCCTTACTTGAAGGCTCTGGAGGAGCTTCTAGTCTTTTACTGTATTCAGACCTTCTCCTATCTTTTATTTATGGCTGTTTTTTTCATGGGACCTGCTAAAGAATTTGAGGTTAATCTGATATACTAACTTAAATTACGGTAAAAGACATTTATTTTTTTTTTCTTCAACGTTTTTTTTTTGTTTTTTTTTTTTTTTTTTTTTATTTGTGGGACAGAGAGAGACAGAGCATGAACGGGAGAGGGGCAGAGAGAGAGGGAGGCACAGAATCGGAAACAGGCTCCAGGCTCTGAGCCATCAGCCCAGAGCCTGACGCGGGGCTTGAACTCAAGGACCGCGAGATCGTGACCTGGGTGAAGTCAGACGCTTAACCAACTGCGCCACCCAGGATCCCCATGGTAAAAGACATTTAAATCAGAGTGTTTGTACTTTGATCCGAAACAGGAAATCTTGCTGGAAAGTTCAGGCATATTTTTGGCTTGGGAACATTTTGTGGAAGCAGCTCTCTTACCATCTCTTATGTGATGATATATATTAACCACCATGTGTTTACCTGAAGAGCCAACATTGATTGTTCCAGTTGTTCAAATTGGAACCAGAAGCCCGGATTACATGGCCGTTTGTATCTGAAAATCTCTAATTCTCTGGAAAGTGAAATTTTAACTGTTGTCAGATGATCAATGTATAATACAGAGACACAGGTTTATTGAAAAGTAACCATTATTAATTACTCCTATTGCCAAATATCTTTGTTTTCTAAAACTCACTTCTGGATTGTTTTAAAAATATCAATTTACCAGTATGTCTAGACTGTGGTTTTATATATACAGAAATTTATTGTGAAAATAGAAGTAGGACTAGAGAAAGTTAAAGATGCAATAAATAGGCCCCATGGGAAAATGCATACATTCTTGGATTTATGGACACTGTGTTTTCTAGTCTTTCAAACTCATTCACTGATTAGTGTTGCCCGTTACACTTCTTTCATCTGTTAAAATGCAACTGTCCATAAAACCAGAGTGACTAGACTCCGACTAATGAAATTATCCAATTCATGATGTTAGTTCAGAAGGTTAGCTTTCAATTGTAGATTTAGATAAAATTATCACTAATTTCCCCAAGATTGTCACAAATTCTCCTTTGCATATGTAAATTGTCAGTACGTGGTCAACTAGACCAAACCTGTTCCAGGCTTCGGCCCTAAAGTCCGTATTTTCAGTTAATAATTTGATCCTGAATGCAACTATTGAGTTTAGAATCTAAAGTCTGATAACTTTTAATTAGCTCCCCAATCACTTGAAAAGTTTAAGCCAGCTGATTGGTCAGAGAAGCTCTTCAACTGTTGCCTCTGTTATGTAATGTTAGGTAAGGATATCATTTGGCTGAGGAAGGAGACAGAGCCTCTGAGAAAGACCCCAGACACTATGAGGCTGAACTGACTTTGTCCCTCTTCCTCATTAGATTTGGCTCTGGTCCTGAGTCCGCTTTGAAAATCCGGGTGGCAGGAGCTCATTTTAAAGGATCAAGATTACCACCCATTAAAAACAAAGCGCTGCGATGCTGCCTTGAGTACAGCAATGATGAGGGTGAAGCATATTTAGTTCAAATTTCAACTAGGTTTGAAGAAGCAACGAGTGAATATTGGTCAAGAGAGGGCAATGCAGCATCTCTCCTGTGGAAGAAAGAACCAGAGATGGATATCTTCCAGCTCCAAACAGAGACAGTGAGCAGATTTGCGGTTATGAAGTGTGGTGGTGGGTGAAGATAATTGAAACCTTGAGATTTGTGCTCATCAGACCCTTATTGCTTCTGCCTCATTTCCTGCTTGACCATGAAGGACTAAGGATCCAGAGAGACCCCAAACTGTGCCATGGTTGTCATAAGCCACCCATTTAAAAAAAATGGGTTTTTTAAAAAGGATTCTTTTTAGTTAAATTATCAAGGAAAACACTGTGCTGAGGATGAGCAACCTCTCAATATTAAAAATTTACATGGATCCTGCGTAAGGCAATATTTAGTGGGGAAAAAAAAAACCAAGTGGGGAGTGAACACGAGGGTAATTTCTGGAACGGCGTTATTTCCGAGGTACTCCGACAATGAGGTACTTAATGAAACTTCTCCAACTTCTGATTTAGATTCTTCGTAAGAAAGTTAACACCTTCAGAAGCTGTCTGTTAAAAATAGACAAAAATAATTCTGCAGCTACAGCATCACTTCCTGGATCTGATTTGTAAATCTCATGACAGCTATTTCTTTGTTGTTGTTTCCTGACAATAGTGCTTGTCAGAGCCTTGAGGTGCCTAAGTCCTAAATCACGAAACTCTGAGGCAGTCCCTATTAGCACTGTGCTGAGTTAACATTAAATGAGTACCTAACCTAAGTGTTTGTTGCACTCTCCTCGGTCACCAGATACAATTAGAGGGCACTCTCACTGTTACCAGTGTTACATGCGGAGATCTATCATTCTTTTTCTGAGTTGTGTACAGCAGAGCTCTCTTCAATTATGCGAAGAGTTGCTTCCCTTAAGGTAACACTTGACTTCGCCAAATATTAATCTTCTCTTTCACAGAATGGTCGAATGTTCCTAAGTAGCTTCTTCCCAATCAGGTCTTCCTCAAGCTCTGCAGACTGTGTGTGGAGCTCCTTAATGAGCTGCTATCGGGTTGTGCAGGTTTCCTTTTTACTTGTAAGGAGCTGGCCTTATTATCACGTTTTTCACCGAAAGGTGGCTGAGTTAACGTTAGGCTTGCTGCTGCATCCTACGTAGCAGGACGCAAAACACAGTAGAAAGGAACATAGAAGAATCGCCCTCTCTCTTAAATTAGTATGAAGTTACATCCAACCTATGTTTGTGTAAGGGCAGAAAAAAACTGGTTACCTGGTTTCATGAAATAGTCCTTTGAATGATGACCGAATCTGATTTATTTTGACTTTTTAAAAAGCCATATGGACAGAGGCCTCGAATTATAGTTTACATTTTTTTGACTAAATTTTTTGTTTCGAGATGATTTTTAGATTCACATGCAATTGTAAGAAATAATACAGAGATCCGTGTATCCTCTACTCAGTCCCCCCGCCCCCCACCAGAGAAACATCTCACAAAACTATCGTACAGCATCAGAACCAGGAAACGGACACTGATAGAGATTATAAGATAAGGAGGATTTCCATCTCAAGGATGCCTCATGTTGCCTTTTTATAGCCACACCCACTTCCCTCCCACCTCCTTTCCTTCTTCACCTCAAGCAACCATTAATCTGTTCTCCAGTTCTATAATTTGGTCATTTTAAGAATGTTATAGATAAGGAATCATATATAGGTGTAACCTCTGGGATTGGCATTTTTTATTCAGCATAATTTTCTGGAAATTCACCAAGTTGTGTGTATTAGGAGTACATTCCTTCTTTTTACTGAGTAGTAATCTATAGTACGGGAGTCCCACAATTTGGTTAACCATTCAGTCATTAAAGGACAGCAGGGTTGTTTCTACTTTTGGATTAATACAAAAAAAGTTGTTCTAAACATATGTGCGCAGGTTTTGGGAACTTAGATAAATTCTTAGGAGTGCAATAGTTTTTCACGGTGACTGCACCATTTTACAATCCTGCCAACATTGGATAAGTGATCCAGTTTATCCACATCCTTGCCAGCATTTGGCATTTCCACTATTTTTCATTTTAGCCATGTTGATAGGTTGGTAGTGGTATGTCCTTGTAATTGTAGGTTGCATTTCCCTAATGGCTAATGATGTTGCACGTCTTTTCATGTGCTAATTTTCCATCTGTATATCTCTTTTGGTTAAATGTCTCTCTGTGCCTTTAGCCCATGATCTAACTGCATTATTTGTTGTTCTTACTGGTGGGTTTCAAGAGCACAGCCAGAGTTTTAAAATTTAAATCTACAGATTTTTGAGCTCCTCTCAATTTGTGTTCAGAAAAATCCAACGCATGAGGTAAAGACAAATAAAAAATGTCAAGACCGATAAAAAACTGTGAAAAGAGTAACTCTCGTCAGGGGGTCACATCATTTGGCAAGTAGTGTGTCATGGCCAAATTCTACAAATGACTTTAAGTCATTAAGTCATTATGACATTAAGTCCATGTTCATAAAGTGGAAAATATGATGTGAATTATGAGGTAATTAGAGCAAATTTACAAACTTTTGTTCCAGACATAAAAGGAACTACATACACACTAGAAAATTTAGAGACACAAAGAGGAATAAAGGGAATAGTACCAATTTCTACCACACAAAGACAACCACTTTCACTTTGTTTTACTCGTTCCAGATTTTACACCCCTATTATATGTATAAGCTAGAATAATGTTCTATATACAATGTTGTATACTATTAACTTCCATGTTTTAAATTATGTCTTCTGTGCCTTAAAATATTTTTCAAAAATAATTATAATGGTGATAATTTATTTAAACATTCACCTGTTTTTGGACCTATTTTGGACATTTGGAATTTTGATGAATAAATAGCATTTGGCCTTTATATCATCTTTAGATTCCCAATCCATCCACAATTGTTTTATTTTTGTATGGTGTGAAACAGGAATCAACATTTGCTTTTTTCATACGATTTTCAGTCAACCATCCTTTCCTTATATGCTATATTTCCACTCTACTGCCTTAATTCAGGTAAGAATAAAGATGCAGGTCTATCTCTAGACTCCATAATAGTTCATTGATCTGTTTACTTTTATGTCAATATTACAATGCCCTTATTACTATATATTATGATCACTTTACATATTTGGCATCCTTCAACTTTGTTTGCCTTCTTCAGGGTTGGCTCATTGATAAATTTTAGAATCAGCTTGTCAATTTCTACAAAAAATGCTGAGAGTTTGACTTGGATTTCATTATACCTGTAGATCAATTTGGGGAGATTGACTTATTTACAACTTAGAGTTTTCAGAAATAATATGGCATGATATATCTATTTATTTAGATCTTTGTTAATTGTTTTCTATAATACTTATACAATTTTATCAAGTGCTTTCTCTACATCAGATTTTTCTCCTTTTTGTAGGCATTATGACTATATATATATATACCATATATATATATGACTATATATATATATATAAACCAATATATAGATATTGGTTTTCAAATGTTAAGATCACCTGAGATTCCTATAATCAACACTATCTGTTATATAAAATTATTTTTATATATCACTAGAATTTGCTAATATTTTTATTATAATTGATTATATACATGTTCATGAAAGAAGCTGAGTGGTAGCTTTGTCAGATTTTGGTGTCAACACTATTCTGGCCTCATGAAACAAATTCTGAAATACCCCTTTTTTCTTGGTTCCTGTGTAGGGTGTACAGGATTATTATTATGTCTTTCTTAAAATTTATGTTAGAAAGACTGCTTCTTTGTGGGAAGAATTTTAATAACAAATTCAATTTATCATAGATACAGAAGTATGCAGATATTTTTTTCTTATATCAATTTTCATGTATTGTATTTCTAAGGAATTTGTCTATTCACCTTAGTTGCTGAATGCTTTTGATGTTTGTTCAATATTGGTGGCACCTTACTCTCTCTGTCTTTTTGTTTTTTTCAAATATTTTTTAAGTTTACTTATTTACCTTGAGAGAGAGCATGCAGGCTGGGGGAGGGCAGAGAGAGAAGGTGACAGAAGATCTGAAGCATGCTCTGTGCTGACAGCAGAAGGCCTGACATGGGACTTGAACTCATGAACCCTGAGAAGCTGTGCCAAAGTCAAACACCTAACCGACTGAGTCACCCAGTCTCTTTTGCTTTCATTCTTAGTCTTTTCTTTTTGCTTGTAGATTCCCTTTATTTGTACATTTATTTTCTATTTTATTTTTTTCTGATCTTATCTTTGTTATTTATAGTCTTCCTGCTTCTTTTGGGTTACTTTTGTTGTAGTTTCTTGAGGAGTAAGATTGAATGTTGATTTTTAATTTTTCTGATTAAATAAATATGTCTTTAAAACTATACATTTCTCTCTAAACCCTGATTTTGTTACATTCCACACATTTTGATATGTTGCTTATCATTAAATTAAATTATTTTCTAATTCTCATTCCAATTTCTTTTTCTTCAATAAATTTTCAAAAAATACATTAATGTTCTAACAGTTTGGACTTTTTAATAAATTTTTCATTTATGTTTAGATTGATTCCGTTGTAGTTAGAGAGTATACTCCGATGTATTTCAATTTTTAAAATTTATTGAAACTTGTATCCTAATCTAACATGTAGCTATTTAAGAGTTTTGTGAGTCCTTAAAAATAATGTGAAGCTGTTACTGTTTGATGCATTGTTCTAATTATATTTTTATAAATTCCTTTATAGATAGTATGTTTATTTTCAAATAGATTTTCAAAGGGCAATAATTCATGACAAAAATCTATATCCTTTCCCTTTAGCTATGTGAAATTGAATGGCAAAAAGATAGTATTCATCCCAAAATTGCTTTCTTTTAATGCGTGAATATCATTGACTACATTTCTTAGAAGAAAATTTTCCCTTTATATACTAAAGTCTTTTTTCCAGCAATTTAATGTAAATCGTTACATCATTTTCTCTGCTAGTGTTAGATTTGAGAAAATAAGGTTATAGTATGGACTCCTTTTAGAGAATGCTATTATGAGAATCAATCCAAAAGTGTCATTCTTTGCAAAGAGAAAGAGAGAGAGAAAGCTAAAAAAAAAAATTAAAAGAGAAATCTATCTTCTATTTCATTGTCATTATTGGTAGTGCAATCTAGATGTTGTGGTACAGAGTTGAAAGAAGAATATTCCATATTTACCTTTTGTTTGTGTAATTGCACAGCAAAGTGGAAATAAAAATGTGAGCACCTCTTCCCAGGAACCTTGACCTTGCTTTCTCTGCTTGATTGCTAGCTAAATTCTAAAAGCCCATTGGTAGTAATTTAAGAGCTTGCCGTTATCTCCTGTTAAATGTTTTGCATATCGTACTGCGACACAGAAGCTTCATGTGATCACTTTCACCTGTCAATTCTGAATGTGTCTAGACTGTTTATGCCACCATTTCCTGGACTTCTCTTCCCTAACTTATTTTTCTTCTTGCTACACTTCCCCCTTATATAGCGGACACTTTCCCTCTTCATTGTTACTCTGTGAAATGGAGCATGATTATGCTTCCCTATGGAAGATTCCACCCCGTCCCCCTTCCTGGAACAGTCAACTATAATCTATTGCTACATTATATGAATTCCATTATTTTTCCACTGTGTTAACTTCAAGTGCCTTAAGCTGAGTTTTTGTATCAGGGGACCAAAAGAACGAGAGTTTGTGAAAGTGAACTTATCATCAAAGCTATCTATCTATAATTTAATAGATTGCTTATTTATTCAGGTGTCTGTAAGATTTCCCAGGGAATTTCACAAGTTATGCCATTTTAATGAAACCCATCACATCTAATGTTCAAGGGAGAATAAACTAGATTCTATTTGGAACAATCAGTAATGACAAACACTGTAAGGATGAGACATTCTAAAATGAGTAAGAATTCAATGAAGTTTTTTTTTTAACATATCACTTTCAAACTTGCCTCATTCTCATATCTTTGGAATTTTTTCTTTTTTTTTGTTATATTTACCTGAATTTTAATAATACTTCATGTTCATGTAATTGATGACATTTAATATTTATTTTAATACAAATCCAATAACAGGCCTTATAATTTAATTTGGGGTAATGGTTAACTAAAAATCTCTTGTAAGCCATAAAATCAAACAATCCTACTGTATTTTCCTTCCAGAAAAACCAAGGTGAGATGACAGATGTCAGTGAATATTGCAGGAAAGTCTCATAGGTTTGTTTCTGGTGGCATCTTCTTTCCAGGCTCTCAAACATATATCCCAAATATGATGTGTTGAGGGATGTTATAGATCATCATGATTCAGTCTAAAAGGTGTACTTTTGGGGGTTCTCTATTAAGTGCATTGGCTTTAAATTTTTTTTTCTTTTTTAATGTTTAGTTATTCTTGAGAGAACGATAGAGTGTGAGCAGGGGAAGGGCAGAGAGAGAAAGGGAGACACACAGAATCTGAAGCAGGCTTCAGGCTTCGAACTGTCAGCACAGAGCCCGATGCGGGGCACGAACTCATGAAACATGAGATCATGCCCTGAGCCAAAGTCGGTTTCTTAACCGACTGAGCCATCCAGGTGCCCCTCAGTGCATTGGCTTTTAAAAATGTCAGTGACTAAACAGGAAACAGCTAGACACGTGCTGTTTTTTTCTAGTGTTAAAGCATGAATGCTCCTTTACTTGAGTAAATATTTAATTTTCCCTTTCAAAATGCCTTTATCATGAAAAAAGGCATAGAAAAAATTCAAACTGTGGTGACACTAGAACATGGAGAGAGTTTGGTTCCATTTATGAAACAGTACTAACTTAATTCCAAGGTCAAGTGCTACCCTTAAAATCTGTTATAATAGTGCTCATCCCTGCTCTTCTGCCTACTATAACCACTGTAGCCCAAGTATTTGCAATCCTTTAAAAGAAAGGCTTCTATTTCCCTTCTCTTTTCCCAGTCTCCTTTTTCTTTTCCATTTCCCGTTCTCTTTTTCTTCTCTCTCCCACTCTAATTACATTAATTAGGTTGCTTATCAGAGTTGTCACTGAGTTATCCCAGGGATCAAATGGCAGAGAAAAAATCTTAGGCATAATAAATCACTTCCTTTGTGAATGAGTTTTTGCGGTGAATTTATTTATGCTGGCTTTGACCTGGTGCTGATATTATTTAGCTGAGTAACAATATTTAAGTCTATAAAACTCCTTGTTTTCCAAAACAGGGACAATTACCACTTCATTGGGTTGGTATAAATACAAAAGGAATATTTGCGTCCAAAATTAAAAAAAAAGCTATTTTTATCATCATCTCTTATAAGTGGTTTAAGCTAAGGGTCAGGCATCAGTAGAAAGGAGGAAAACTAATCGAATGGTTATTCAATAATTTGTGGGCATTCAAATAATGCAATAAGAAATTTTACAGATTAATGATTGCAAGTTTAATACTACTGGCAAATTACGTGTGTGTGTGCGGGTGTGCATGTGCATAAATATACTAATTATACATGGTTTCTGATAGGAAAAAGATATCTCTGAAATTAAAATTCCTGGAATGTGGAATTTTTCTCTGAGCCTTGTTTTCGCCAGCACTGCAGTCCATGTTGGTAGAGGCACGAAGAGGGCTAAAAGGAATGTACAGAAAGGCAGGCGATTCTCACCTGGACGTCAGGCAGGCTGCCTTGCCCAGCAGGCAAGAACATGTGACCAGCATCAGCTTGTCACAGCTCCATCACTTACTGGTTGCCTGACCGACAGGCTGTATAAACATTATGAGCCCTGCTTTCTGCATCTGTAGGATGAGGATCTAAATAATATCTATTTCTTAGAGTTGGTATGAAGCTTAAATGAGTTAATAAGCGTGCAGCATTTAGAACAATCCCTTTCAAAGAGCAAATGCTCAATCCGTGTGAATTACTTCCAATCTCAGATTTTTCAGCTCCAGTCTTCAATGATGCTTTAGAATGTATGATTCTTGCACTCTATATTCTACCCTCCCACCTTTTCCTTCTCCAAGCTCTTATTTTCCCCTCATCTTCCTCTTTCCATCTTTTTCTCTCCTGGAGACAGATGAAATCTTGATTATACTGGCTGACATGCAGGATCCTTCCCTCACCAGGCCACCAGTGGGAGGTGAACTACGTATGCATGAACGATGGCACTGAATGGATATGAATAGATATCATGTACTTCAGTGTTATCTGTGGTGTTGCCTGTAGAGTCCTTCCATTTGAAATGTCCTCCCAGGTTGAATCAGAGGTTGCAAGTGATGCTCACAGCCGCCTGCCTCAAGCATCTCACAAACACTGCATACCTCTGGGTATTTATGACTTCCTAGATATTCTGAACCATCACTGTGAGGCATAGAGTAACCATTTTAGCGACAGCACCCATCCGCACCTTGCGGACACTTCCAATATTCCCTAACCTTCCATAATTTTTTTTCCCTCAAAGTATACATTACCTTCTAACTTATATATCTTGCCAATTTATTTCTTAAAATTTCTGTCTCCACAAGAATGAGATCTTCATGAAAACAAAGATATATGTCTTTTTCCTTCACTAATAGAGTCCCAGAACCTAGAAGTATGTAACAGGCATATCAAATGAACAATGTCCCTAAGAAATTGACCAAAACATAGTTTATTTTTCACAAGAACTTTACACTGTCTCTGCCCTGTCTCATAGAAGAGTGTTATTCATTTATTCACTTATTGGTACTCAACATTTCCTATTAGGTGTGTAACTGATAATAACCTCAAAGTCAACATGCCCCAAACTGAGCTCTTAATCTTTCCTGTAAAATTTATTCCACTCATACTTTCTCAGTCTGAGTTAAAGTCAAGCTATTCTTTCAGCTGCTTAGATCAAAAACTTAAGTCATTTTTGACTCTTGTCTTTTCTCTTACCATATGTCCCTTCTGAAAGTAAATGCTGATGACTCTACCTTCAAAATATTCCTAGATTTTAAACATCCATCATAACCTGTGCTTCTATCATACTGTGGTCAGGACCTTCTCTTGTCTGGATTATTGTAAATAATAATTGCATCCCTGATTCTACCCTTTTCCCTAGACAAACTCAACGGTGAGATTGGTCCATCTTATTCAGAGCAAAAGTTAAATCCCTTACAAAGATTTACAAGATCCATTTCAGTGTTTCAATCATCTCCACTAAATTCATCACTCATCTAACTCCCAGCTACATCGGACTCTGCTATTCTGGTATCTTACCAAACACGGTCCATCTCAGGCTTGTTTTGTTGTCTTCTCTATTGTCATAAAATGCTCGTTTCAGATATTTCTGGGAATTTCCTTTTTTTATTTAAAACAATTTTTTAATGTTTATTCATTTTTGAGAGACAGAGAAAGACAGAGTACGAGTGGGACAGGAGCAGAGAGAGAGGGAGACACAGAATCCAAAGCAGGTTCTAGGCTCCTACCTGTCAGCACAGAGCCTGATGTGGGGCTCGAACTCAAGAACCGTGAGAACTGAGAACTCTGAGAACTGAGCCGACATCAGAAGCTTAACTGACTGACCTGCCCAGGCACCCAATATATGAACAACTCTTAAAAATCAACAATAAAGAAACAGAACACCTAACTAAAGATAAATAGGGAGAAATTTTGAACAGCAAGTCCACTAAAATGATATATAGATGGACAATAAATATATGAAAATATTCTCAATATTAACTGACTTTAGGAAACTAGAAATTAAAACCACAATGAGCTCCCACTGCACATCTATAAGAATGGCAAAACAAACAAACAAACAAACAAACAAACAAACAAACATAACTCTGACATTATCAAATGCTGGCCAAGAGGCCACTCTGGAACTCTCATTCATTGATGATAGGAATGCAAAATGATATAGCTATTTTGGAAAACAGTTTGGGAAGTTTATTACAAAGTTAAACAGAACTAACCATACAACCCAGTACTCCAACTCTTGGATATTGATGAAAATAAAATAAGTACATATGTTGTCAAAAATATTTATGTGTGAAGTTTATAGCTGCATTATGCAAAATCACCAAAAATTGTAAACAACCAAGATATCCTTCTCTAGGTGAACGGATGATGAACTATGAAACATCTACATAATGGATACCTCAGCAATAAAAAGGAATGTGCCACCAATTCACAACAACATAGATGCCCGTTAAATAAATTTTACGAAGTGAAAGACCCCAGCGGCTGCATTTTATGATTCCTTTGCATGGTATTTGGAAAAGGCAAAATTGTAAGGGTGGGAGATCACACTGGTTGCCAGTGGTTGGTGATTGAAGGATGTTCTAGAAAGAATAGCCCAAAGGAAATTCAGGGGTGTCAAAAATTAGTTATGAAATGGTTCTGTGTGATTTTGTGGTGGTGAATACAGAAAGAACTCTATGTATTTGTCAATTCCCATAGACGTTTACACCAAAAATAGTGAATTTTTTAAAATCAATGAGGATCTTGGGAAAACCCATATAGTATGTACATTGTGACAATGGCTCCAATTATGTACAGTTAAATGATATTAACACACAGAAGGGGGTGGGAAAGAAAGGAGAAGACCTAGTAGGTTTGGAAAACTATATTTTTGCTGGATATTGCCCGGTTATGTGATGACAAAAAAAATAGTTCACGAATTCTGAGCTCTAGATGGTAAAACTTGTTTCACAAAGGGGTAGGTGTTAACAATTCTTTTTTTGAAATTAAAAAAAAATTTAATTTATTCATTTTTGAGAGACAGAGAGAGAGAGGGGGGGGGAGGGGCAGAGAGAGAGGAGACACAGAATCCAAAGCAGGCTCCAGGCTCCCAGCTGTCAGCACAGAGCCGAATGACACAGGGCTCAAACCCATGAACTGTGAGATCATTAACTGAGCCAAAGTCAGATGCTTAACCAACTGAGCTACTCAGGGACCCCAGTGTTAACAATTCTGAAACTGCTTCACTTGTATAACAAACCAGTAAATATTTGTAGATAATGGAAGCCAAGTATCATACTGTTAGATAAATATTAGAAATAAGAAAAGGAGGAATTCCAATGTTAACATTAGGGAGAGTAAGTGAAGGCTATCTGTGGACTCTTCACACTGTCTTTGCAAATATTTAAAAATGAAAAGAGCAAGCTACTCCTGAGTTGGCTGTACTTTCCTTTCCTTTCCTTTCTAATACATATATCTATATCTATCTATCTATCTATATATATTTCTTATCAATTTTATAATCCCATTGGAGGTGAGTCAAAAAAACTGATTTCACCATATGTTTATTTTACTTTTTAAATTTTTGTATTATTATTACTTTTTTTTAGTGTTACACTAGCATCTTAGGGCATTTGATACGTTGGTAGTCATTTTCCTAACCAACATTACATGAGTACTAAAAAGGAGGAAATAGATGGCTTCATTTGCTCATTTCCTAATTTGCAGTGAAAAGTTCTATACCCAACTTCAGTGTGATTGGAGAGGGAGTTTTCTCTATACAAACAAGCAATTCTCACACATCAGCTGTGTGTCCTACAATTCTGACACTATCCATCTGGGGATAGTGTCAGGTCCCACAGGTTAAGGGCTCAGTCCTACAAAACTGCCCTCCACACACATGTCTCAGAGACCATTCCAATCCAGATTGTGAGCTGTGCTTCTAACAGTCTCTAGATTGAAGGTCCCATCACCTCTTCTTGGGTTTGATTAATTTGCTAGAGCAGCTCACAGAATTCAGAGGAACATTTTACTTTCTAGAGCACTGGCTTATTATGAAAGTATATAACTCAGGAACAGCCATATGGAAAAAATGCATAGCATAATGTATGGGGAAGTGGTATGGAACTTTCATGCCCTCTCTTAGCATGCCACTCTCCCTGAATCGCCACATGTTCACTGAAACCCATCCTTTTGGGTTTTTCTGGAGGCTACATTATATAAGCACAATTGATTAAATCATTGATCACTGGTTATTGATTCTATCTCCAGACCCTCTTTCCTCCCTAGAGGTATATGGGGAGGATGGGACTGAAAGTTCAAACTTCTAATGAAATCTTTGGATCCTCTAGCAACCAGCCCCCATTGTTAAGTTAACGACTTGATTTTCCAAAGTCACCTCAGTGACGTAACAAACGGTACCTTCATCACTTTCTTCACTTAGGAAATTCCAAAGGTATTAGGATCTGTGCCAGAAATGGGGACAAAGACTATATATAAGTATATGTGTGTATATATATATATATATATATATATACACACACACACACATACATATATATGTGTATGTATGTATGTGTGTGTGTATATGTGTGTGTGTGTGTGTGTGTGTGTGTGTGTGTATATATACTAATGTAAATCCCAATATCACAGCAATGTAATTAATCCATTGGGTTGATAATGCTGAATTTAAGTGATGCTTTCAATCAGTTTGCTCATCTGTAACGTGAGAGAGTGGAATAAACTCTGTGATCCTTTCAGTCTTAACCTTCTGTGAAACATCAATATGACTGCTGATTTATTTTGTTTAATTTATTTGGATTTAGATTTTTTCAAACTTAACATGTAATTTTGTAAATTTTCAAATTATCGAGTCAAGAGCTTTGGACATATCCTCATCAGATGGTTGAACCTATTATTCTTAATTCTCCTATTTATGCTGTTGGCCCCATGGGTCCAGACATATTTTGTTTATCACCAATGATGCCACTACCATTTTCAACCAATTCTGTTCTCATGCAGCTACTTCAAGGATATGTTCTGGAGCCAGCCGTCTTTGGCTTCTTGTTTATACACCATCTGGCAACTTCAGCTGGTACAGAATTTCAATCCTTAAGATTTAAAAATAATTGTCCATGTAGACTATTCAACTACCATTGATATCAAGGAAATATCCTCATCACACATTCTCCTTCAAGGAGAGGGTTACAATGGATCTTTTAAACAGCCCTATGTGCTCCATCATCGAAAGCCTTCTTCTTGGGGCAGTGGTTTTACATTTCTGATAGTAATGGTGATTGGTTTTTGAAAGATTCCTGTGATGTCACAGCTGAAAAGTTCATTTTGAATGTGAAAAATAATCCCTCAGCAACAACAAAAATTGTAAATGGTTTTCCTAACTTGGCTACAAGAGCCAAGTTACAGAGTTATAAAAAGAAAAAAAAAAGAGAAGACAGTGATGCTATGTATTAATCCTATGATTAAAAATATCAAAATCACATGTGTTGGGCCAATTGATTAGAGGTTCCCTAATCATTGCCTAAATCTGCATTCAGATACTGCCCCTTACTAGCCGTGTCATGTTGGACGATGGACTTAACATCTTTAAGCACTGGTGACTAAAGGGGCTCTTGTAAGAATTAAGTGAGTTCTTTGACTTCAAAGCCTTTAGTACAATCTTAGCATGTGGAAAACAAAGAATTAACTATTACTCCTGGAGCTGGGATGCTTATGCTGATGATAATTAATGAGGTTGCTCCCAAACCATTGTTTAACATATTGCCTTTGAAGTGGTTACTGTCCTACATTTGGAGAGGTGTTATCCTGTCCCTTTGTCACCTGATTCACAATTTGAATAGCAAGTATTTTAAGTAATTTAAGCTGTTTAAGGAAATGTACCAAAACAATTCAAATTATACCTCTGCAAGGCGACAATAAAAAGACACAAACGGGACGCAGACTCTTCCTCTCAATGTGTGTGTGTGAGTGTGTGTGGTTCTGAGTGTTTGTAGTGGAGTAAGGAAAAATATTAATCTTGGCAGTTAGTAAGGTGAGGAGGTGTCTATTTTATTATTTTTTTTTCTCAGAATACATCTCTTCTCCAACCCCAAGTATCTACTTACATAGTTGATATGTTGTTTGTCAAAGCTAATGATACAACAAATACAAGGAGAGTGCACGCTGTAGTTTCTTGGTGGATCTGGGCACCCATTCCCACCTCACTGTCACAGGACAGCCCTCCTTCACATAGACTGGACATACGGTACTTGTGGTACATATATGGCCATTTCAGTGCTTAGAAACTTCAGGAATCAACCTCAAGTGTTTGAAATGTTTGCTTAAACATCACTTGCTTAATCAGGCTTTTAGCTGATTTGTACACAGTTCAATGTTCGCTTTATGCACGTCTAGAGGATACTGTTATAACGCACTCTATGCATTGTTGCTGAAATGTCCATTATTATCCAGGGGTCTTGTTTCCTTTGGTCATATTCTCCTAACTGCTTTGGAGCAGAATAAGTACTTGAGGGATTGTTCTTCAAATTACTCAGAAAATATGTGAGCTTCCAAGAGAACTTTCTGAAGGAATACAACATAGGTGTTTGAAATTGGAGTTCTGTTTCAGAGCCTCACTTAAGTCATAACTTTAAAAGCCATTAACGGTCATTTGAAGTGCTTCCTGATGTGACTACGAATAAAAATCAAAGCATGGCAAAATAACCAAGCAACAAACCACAAGTATCTCTTAATATTTGTGATTATTACATCGGAGTGAAGAACTCGAAAAATTAATTAAAAAGTCTGACTGGCACTCTCAGTCCTCATGTGTAACAATGAGCAAGATAACAGGTACAGGAGGATATTCTATAAGTGCTTCAAATCATCAACTCAGACATATAGCTCAAAGTACGTTAATAATCTCTACACTAATTGAAGATTAAAGAAACTTAAATCCAAACAATTCATATAATTCACATGTGTCTAATGTATAAGCAAGAATATTGTTATTTTTTAAAATATTTATTTATTTATTTATTTATTTATTTTGCGAGAAAGAGAGAGCACATGTGCATGTTCGTGTGTGAGCACGAGTGGGGGAGGGGTAGAGAGCGAGAAAGAGACTCTTAAGCAAGTTTGAAAGCCAGCGCAGAGCCTGACTTGGGGCTCGGCCTCACTAACCTGACATCGAGACTTGAGCTGACATCAAGAATCAGACACTTAATCAACTTAGTCACCCAGGTGCCCCTTTTGTTTAATTTTAGTACATAGTTTTCCCTCACTAATTGTAAGTTCCATGGAGGCAGGAGTTTTTGTCGAATGTATTCAATGCTGTCTCTACGTATCTAGAACAGTTCTTAACATATAATAGGTGCTCAATAAATACCCATTTTATGAATGAATGATCTCATACATAAGTTTGTTTCTTGCTACACACCTGGGATTACCATGGCCTCAACTCTTCGCAGTTCCTCAATAAATGGCAACCACCTTGGAGTCTGCCCACGCATCCATTTGGGAACATTACCGTGACAGTTGACTGGACACATCTCCAAATGACAGTTGATGGGACACACCTGGTTAATTCTCAGAAACTTTGCCAGACTTTATAGAGTTCATATTTTTAAAAAATACATTTTTCTTTTCAAGGTGATGCCACATCTAGATGATAAAGTAAGGTCCTGTGACAAGAATAAACTCAAACTTCCTGAAGAATCAAATAAAATATTATTTGCCAATTCCCAAGCACTGCTTCACCAAAACTTATAGGTTGTTTAAGAAAAATTGTTCATTAGAATTTTTCTAGCAGACACCTAATAGTTTGCTAACAAAACTTCATGCTGAGAGCTATACTGAAAACTTTTTATTTAAATCATTGACAAGAGTGTATAGATTTTACTTCAGAATGATACAAAGTATGGACAGCAATTAATATTTGTGTTTAAGTCAATATGTTGTTTCCTATACACAATTAACGTAAAATAATCACTCCTGTCTTTAAGTATCTAGACAGAGGAAATATGCCCAATAATATATACTGAATCCTAAAAAAATGCTCTTTTCTCTCTGAAAAACATCATAAAAATATTTGACTTCATATCCTATATGTATTCTTCTTACATCAGATCATGATTTTTTTTTTTTGTATACACTCAAGGTCCTTGCCACGTGAATGCCACCCACTGTATCTCTCAATCTAGAAATTTATTTTTATTTTTATGTTTCTATCTCAACAGAATCTCTCAACTCCATCTTTTTCTATCAGTACTGCTTGATTGTGGCCTAGTCATGCTCTGCTTCCCGAGAGTATGTCAGTAACCCCTGACTCCTTTTCATCTTCAGTTTCCCCAGATGTGCTGGTGTTATTCTTCTCACCTGGACCTCATGCCTCAACACTCAACATTCCCATCCTTCCTCTATGCTAATGTTGTCCACACTGCAACCAGAGTGATCTAGAAAAGCAAACCACATCTTGTTGGTTCCTGGTTTATATCCTTCCAGTGTATTCCCTTTACACTGAGAATGAAATCCAACTCCTCAGCAAGGCCAGGATGATGAGGGAGATGCGGCCCCCACCTTCTTGCCTCTCATTCTCTGTGTTCCAGCCTAGACTTTAGCATAACAACACTTATTTTACAGATGAGCAAATGGAAGCTTAGAGAGGTTAAATGTATTCAAGATTACACAGCTGATCAATAACACAACTCAGGTCTATTTGACTCCAGAGAATACACTCTTACCCAATGCTACAAAATTCACATTTCTTCCTCTATGGAACATTCCTAGATATTTTAATTCCCAGAAAGGTATTGTACCTTTATTAGTGCTTAACATTAGATTATTAATTATAATTGCATCTTTCCCTGCAAACTTTGGGCTTCACAAGGCACGTCCTAGTACAATTTTGGTATAATGCCTAGCATATCATAGACAATAGGTAACAATTTTTGGGTAATTGATTAGTTATTCTGTGCTATAATTAATTAATAGAAGGCAGAAACATTGTAGATATGTTATAAATATTTAAATAAAATATGTTTTCCTGAATTCTGACATTCAATCATAACAGAAAGCTGAGAAGCCCAACACGCTATTTTTTTTCATTTTCCAACAGTCATTTTTATTATTTTAGTGTGTTGACTCGAAAGAAAAACAAAACAAACAAAATTCTAGAAAATACTTGTTGGTTCTGGAAGCACAAATAAAATCAAACCATCAAAAACATTCATTTAATAGATGGCAAATTCAATACTATGAGAGAGTTTAAGACTTCAAAAAATCATAGACTGCCTCTGAAGGTGTTTTGATTTTCCTGTCACTCAAATTGCTAAAATAAAAATAGGAACACGTGACAAGTACATAGAAAGCCATAATTTTACTGACATATCCACAAAATCTTGAGGATTCAAGAAAGTAGAAAGAAATTTCATAGACTTTATTAGAGTCCCCGATGGTTGGACAAAGGTCTTCCTGTAATGGTTTTATTTGTCAGCAGAGACTTGATAGAGGAACAACATCTTTGGAGGGGGTCAGTATTCTAGATAAGAGAATTGGCATATTAATTTCTGACTCAAAGAGAAATTAAAAAAATATTTTTAAGTAGGGATTAATTAGTCATTTCAAAAGCAATCGTTGTTAGCTAGATGGTGTGGGCAGAAATGGATGGATGGGGAAGGGCATTTGGGTTGACAATAGCCAGGTGAAAATCTTTATAGTCTCACTATTGAGGAGTTGTGATTTAAAGACATTTTTTTAATGTTTATTTATTTTTGAGAGAGAAAGCACGAGTGGGGGAGGAACAAAGAGAGGGAGACAAAGATCCCAAGCAGGCTCTGAGCTGACGGGAGTGAGCCACGTGGGGCTCAAACCAGGAGATCATGATCTGAGCTGAAGTTAGACGCTCAACAGACTGAGCCACTCAGGCATCCTGTGAGGAGTTGTGATTTGATGAGAGGTACGTTTCTATCCAGAAATTAGGTAATGGTGGTTTTCTGCTCATTGCACTGTTAGCCAGGAGTTTCTTCCAGTGTTCAACTCCCTCACCAATTCCTTTGTCTGTGCATGGAATTTAATTTACCACAGACACTTTTTTAAGGCCAATTCTAAGAGTTTAGTGAAATTTCTCCTCCCATTCTCCCCACAACATATAGGAGCAAACATCCAAGAAACTCTCAATCTCTCTTATTCACAAGGAGGCTTAACAAGTGCTCTAGGTACATCAGAGAGACTTCACTGTGACACAGTAATGGGCCTCTGCCCCAGGAAAGATTAGAACTCCAAAACCCTTTTTCCTTGCCTCTTGAAGGATACTTTTATGTTTGACAGGGAGTCAAGATCCTGTCTATACCAGAAGTAAAGGCATTCCGGCATATTTACACTGTGAGTGTTCCCCCCAAATACTGATATATAATAATGCAATTTCAATAACTCAAACATTTTCACTTCTTCTAATTGAGTTTTATATATACTCCATTGGTACACTCAGTTGATATAAGGTGACCAATAGAGTTTATTTATGGTGACCACAACAGTTGTCTATTAACTATAAATGGGTCAGAAATTCTGCAGGTTGGTCTGAGTCCTCTAATATTTTACCATTTACCAGGAGGGTGTCCTCTGAGCAGCATCAGCTTCACCTGGAGTTTGTTAGAAATGCAGGTCCTCGGAAGCCCCTGGGTGGCTCAATTGGTTAAGCATCAGACTTTAGCTCAGGTCATGATCTTGTGTTTGAGTATGAGCCCCGCGTCAGGCTCTGTGCTGACAGCTCAGAGCCTGAAGCCTGCTTTGGATTCTCTTCCTCTCTCTCTGCCCCTCCCCTACTCGCACTCTGTCTCTCTCTCAAAAATAAATAAACATTAAAAAATTTTTTTTAAATAAAAAAGAAAATGTAGGCCTTCAGCCTCACTGCAGCCCAGATATTTGCATTGACATTAAACTAAAAGATGCCCTGTTCTAGGCAGAGACTCTGTGGCTATTTGTGGTGACAGGCCAGTGTGTCTCCCCAAGCCAAGCTGCCCCATCCATTGTGGACTGATATGTTGGCAAAAGACCAAATAATAAATTTCTAGAAAAGTTAAATTACAAAACAATGAAAATAATATTTTTAGATGCCAAGTTTTTCATGTGTATGTGCTCTACAGTTAATTTTGCAATCTTTTCTTTGTACATATGTATGAATGAATATGAAAGGGACACATACAAGAAAAACTTAAAAATAATGAATATAATGAATAGCATGACATAATGCATAACATAACCATATTAAACATAATACCATTTATAGAGTGTTTCTATGTGCCAAGAATTCATTGTGCTCTATAGTTTCACATAGTATATCATGAGACCCTCATGATTCTCTGAGAGTTTGTCCAGTTCATATGCCCATTTTATAGATAAATAGGCTAAAGTTTAAGTTAAACAACTGCCTGAGGTCACACAGCTATAAAGTATGGATCCCACATTTGAATCCAAGTTCTGTGTAGCTTGAAAGCCTAAAACTTTTGCCTTCTCAATACCTCAATCTGATCTTTCCAAAGAAGAGGGAAATCCAGAGAAAACATGTATGCTGTATTATTTCTAGAAAGTCAGAAGACTTTCTGCTATTACATGCTATTGATGCTATTACAACAATGCTTTCACTCTACCCTCTAGGCTCATTTCTGTTATTGTCACTGTAATACAATTGATTGTAAGGGACTTGCTAGGCAGAAATAAAACTGCTGATTTGGGGGAAAGTGGGGATGGAGAGAGAATGGTTGAAAGTGAGGATGGTTCATTAATAGGATAAACACTATAATTTATTACTCAAAGGAATAAAAATCTTATCTTGAGCTTTACAGTGATATCATTATCAAAGAACTCCCTAGAGTGGGGAGATATGTAACAAAGGACATTTTGGGAAATAATATACAATTTGGGAAAGGAGTTATTTGAGTCAATATGTATGCTTTCAGCAAAATAAATAAATAAATAAATAAAGTCCAAAAGTTAATAGATCCCATATTTAATCCTTATTTCTTTTTTTTTAATGTTATTTTTAAAGTTTTTTTTTGAGAGAGAGAGAGATAGAATGAGCAGGAGCGGAACAGAGAGAGAGGGAGACACAGAATCCAAAGCAGGCTCTAGGCCCTGAGCTGTCAGCACAGAGTCTGATACGGGACTCGAACCGGGACTAACCACGAGATCACGACCTGAGCTGAAGTCTGATGCTTAGCCAACTGAGCCACCCAGGCGCTCCTCAGTGGAGATGAACTTCTGACATCTTTAGAGCAAGAATTAGGTTTCATTATTTTTATTTATTCCCACATCATTTGAGGAGAGCTGCTTTCTAGTGAAGATTATACAGGCAGGCTCCTCTATGGCCTCCCTTGTCCTCTGAGTGGCACCTGTGCTCAGACCTGAGTACTGACCTAATGTTCAAGGTAAATCTATTCTTGGCAATATCTGATGCAGTCTTCAATGTGATTATTGATTCTGGTCATTCAAGACACTCGCCACCTACCATGCCAGGATGGCTGTCACTGAGCTATATTTTTTACATAGAGCTCATTTTATTTTCCTCCCATCATTCTTTTCTCCTATGGGAGAGGAAATATTACACAATTTTCAGTAGATTAGAATTAGCGATCTATCTGCTTTGCAAATGATATATTAAAGATAAGTATGTATAGAATGTGTAGAGACCAACATTTCATCTGAGCAATAATCTAACAGTCACTACTGTAATAGTGCTCCTACCATTTGTTAATTGAAAATCAATTGGTTTCCACGTCCAAAATGCTGCAATTACCTGGACAACTACATCACACCGACAACATTTTCTTATGTGTTATTCAGACCCTGACAATTAAACCAGAAATGCAACATATTAATTCTCAAAGCCCTCATCCTTCAGTTGTTTCCCACTTCATCTTTATGATTAATTCAAAGATGGTCTGGCTCAGGGAATATCACACAACTCTGACCAACAGATATTTACAAAATAGAAATGAGATGCTGAAATTTTTTAGAATTTGGTGCTAAAATTTTTGTCAATGGGTGTTTACAAAATGTGCATGAAGTGCTGAAAGTGTTGGAACTTTCTGGGTAAGGGAAATTTGTACATTTTGTTGGTATCGATTAGTCAAAAGACACAAGTACAAAAGGGGGAGGTAATGTGTTAAATATCTTCAAAATTACCAAAGTTATAACTGGACATGAACTTAGAGATAATTTGATTTCAAACTCCTCAGTTTGCAGGTTGAAAACAAATGCAGATGGATGAAATGGCCAGTGAACTAGTTAGTCAATATTCTTTCTTCTCTTGTTGGATTTACAATATTCAACTTGACAACAACAGAAGTTTAGTTAGAACCATATTGTACTCGATTAGGAAATTTGGTTGTAGTTTCAGAGAATATAGGATTTATTCTGAAAAAGTGTAGAGTGCCCAGCGGTTTCTCTGCTTCTTCTCTTTCTCTTTTGTTTTTAAAAAGTTCTTTCAACAGCATAGCAGATTGGGCTGTTTCTTTATCCAGTTGCATCACTATTTAGGGGTCTTCTTTAAGAAATGTTTATTATAGAGGCACCTCGGTGGCTCAGTTAAGAGTCAGACTTCAGCTCAGGCCATGATTTCACGGTTGTGCTCTGTGCTGACATCTCAGAAACTGGAGCCTCCTTGGGATTTTGTGTCTCCCTCTTTCACTGCCCCTCCCCTGCTCGCATTCTGTCTCTCTCAAAAATAAATAAACATTACCAAAAATTTTTTTAATTTATTTTATTATTATTAGCCCCATTTAGTAGATGAAGAAGTAGGAAATCTTATCAATATTTTCGGTGTCCAATAGAATATAAACAATGGAACAAAGCCTTAAATCTTCATCTTATAACTCCAGATCTCTGGTTTAAGCTCCCTACAATTTCTTAAGTGTTAATATTCACTTACATCTGAATAACAAGACCCAAAACAACTGCCTGGGCTTAATAGGGTGAAAATGCTTTTGTCCTTGGAATGCCAGAGTTGTCTGATTTTATTCCTAGTACATGGACTAGGAAGGTAAGATGTACCTAGTGACAGTGAGATAAAATGACTCATGGCACTGTGCTTTTGGAGCAAAATGGAGTCCGAGAGCTGGAATCCCAGCCATCCAGTATTTTATTACATGGGCACAAGTGTCACTGTGTGTAAGAAACAGTGAAACAAGTCTGCTTTAACTCTCTTTGGCACAGGGATATGTGCCAAAATACCTTTTGAAAGTGTAAAGAATATTTTTACCGATCTCCTGCATATTCTTTCATATTCAATATTGTGTTTATATAAATCTATTTCTGAAGGAAGAGTCTTAATGGTACTTTAAGTGAATGAATTAATTAAAATTTAGTATGGTATATATATATATATTTTTACTTGCAAAAAGCTATTTAGAAGCTATTCCAAAATCATCCAATCTATAAATTCACATTTATAGAATCTATCAAGAAGCATTCTGGCTAGATAATAATTTTGTATTTTGGAATGAGAAACATGAACTAGAATTGATATAGCACAATGACTTAAAACTTTATAAATCTCTTTTTTTTTTCTTTGGTCCTAGTTGCCAGAGAAGCACATTCATTTAATCTTTATCAGAAACTGGAGTTGGCTTTCAACATCAACCTTCCAGTAGCTTATCTCATTTCCTAAAGTGAATTTTTTCAGAGGTATCACAGGGCTAAACGTGTATAAAATATCAATTACTGTGTTTCTCATCGTTGGGTGGGTCTTTATAGATTTCAAAATGTCACAAACTTTACGCCGATCTTACAACCAGCCACTGGGTATTTATTTATTTTTAAATTAAATTCAAAAAATATTTCTTTATTTAAATTATTTATTTTCTTGCTTATTTATTTATTTTGAGAGTAAGAGAGAGAGAGTGTGAGTGGAGGAGGGGCAGAGAGAGAGGGAGAGAATCCCAACCAAGCTCGGGCCCCATCTCACGAAGCTGAAGCGAGATCATGAAATGAGCCGAAATCAAGAGTTGGCCGCTTAACCAACTGAGCCACTAAGGCCCTTATGTATTTATTTTTTTAAAGTAATCTGTACACCCAATGTGGGACTCAAACTCATAACCCCAAGATCATGAGTAGCATGCTCTACTGACTCAGCCAGCTAGAAGCCCCAGGGTGTTTCTTTTTTGTTCATATTTGGAGTTTCAAACAAAACAAACAAAAAGAAAACACAAATAAATAACAAACCTCCTCCACCACCACAAAAGGCCCAGACTTTAAATTTGAGAGAATTTCCCCCCATGGTGGACTTGGAAAACCCGCGGAAGAATACCTGAAACTCCACCCCTGAAACTCTCTTCCCCTTTTCAGCCAGCCTCCTGGACACCTTGGTATCTGGTAACATATTTATGGTACATCTGGGGCCAGAAAGATTGAGTTCTGTTTATGTTTTTAATTCTCTGTAAGCTTTCCTTTTCTTATCTGTCCGATGAAGTTAAGCTTTTTAGTGCATTACATGAAGCAACATACCTCCGGCACATGGTATAAATGTGAATATAATAAGTGGGAAATTACCAATGTTGTTTATGACTACATGGTTGATTTGAGGGGCAGAGACTTGCTCCAGAAGTTAGAATTTCTGAAATGCTGTCCAGGAGGCACTTTATAAGCTGAGTTATATGAATAAAGTTTGCAGCCTCCTTAGAGAACATATTTCAGGATAAATAAACAAGGTTAACCATACCTACTTTACCTTATCTCTAGTGAAGGCAAAATCAATTAAGGCCAATGAAAGTAATTTATTGCTATTCATATAAACTCTTATGTTAATTTACATATGGTTCTTTAGTTTCTTGGGGCTAATTTAAAAACCTCCAGGAGGCGCCTGTCTGTTGAGTGTCTGACTTCGGCTCAGGTCATGATCTGGTGGTTTGTGAGTTCCAGCCCCCGTCAGGCTCTGTGCTGATGGCTCAGAGCCTGGTGCCTGCTTCAGATTCTGTGTCTCCCTCTCTCTCTGCCCCTCCCCCACTGTTTCTCTCTCCTTCAAAAATAAATAAACGTTAAAGAAAAAACAGAAAACAAAACACAAAAACAAACTTCCAGAACACTTTTGAGGGACCATCAATATTATAAGTATGAATATTTAGAAGTATGACATTAGAAAAAGTTTTGCAAAAAAAAAAAGTGTAAGAAATCAAGCCTTAGGAAAACTGCTTGCCCATGAGTCATCCCTCCAGAAATAATTGTTTAAATCATAGAGGAAAATATTTCATCACATTTACTTATTAGCACAACTTTACTGTGGAAGTTTTTCCAGAAAGTTTAGGAACAATAAAACTTAGATACAAAGCATAAATTACAAGAAAAAAAGATACATTATAAAAAAAAGAAAAACATTAATTACACAGAAAAAATAGAACCTATAATATTGGCCAAAAATTGGTTATTTATTACATTAGACTAAGTATACTTACCTTAGTCTATTTTAATATTATTATTTTCCACTTGATCTTGTTTTACCCTTCATTATTTTTAATCCATGAGTTTTAAGACACATGTTGGAAGATTGTAGAAATAACGAAGTTAATACAAAGCACGGATAATTTTTCTTTAGTAGCCTCTAAAGAATCTGGTAGTTGGGGCGCCTGGGTGGCTCAGTCGGCTGAGCATCCGACTTCAACTCAGGTCATGATCTCACGATTTGTGAGTTCGAGCCGCGCATCGGGCTCTGTGCTGACAGCTCAAGAGCCTGGAGCCTACTTCGGATTCTGTGTCTCCCTCTCTCTCTGCCCCTCCCCTGCTTACCCTCTGTCTCTCCCTCTCTCTCAAAAATAAATAAACATTAAAAAAATTTAAAAAAAAAAGAATCTGGTAGCACTCAGTTCTGATACTATCATTTGGAAAAGATTTTCCCTTTAAATATACATAAGCAGGGTCAGTAATTAACAAGTTTATATTCCTATAAATAAATATTTAAAGTTTCTGTCTATACTATTTATCAGAAAGTTACATTTCCTTTTTTAAAAAAATGCCATCTATTGATGATACAGAGTGGAAAGCTATTGCATTAAAAACATGGTCTTCCTAGATTACAGGTTCTTTAGAGAAAGAGAGTATTCTTATTTATCAGTATAATTCAAATGTCCAACATAAAACCTGTTTGTATACATAGTGGTGGATTAAAAGTTCTTAAATTTAAGGGCACCTATATGTGGCTCAGTCAGTTAAGTGTCCAACTCTTGATTTCGGCTTAGGTCATGATCTCACAGTGTGTGAGTTCGAGCCCTGCATTGGGGTCTGCACTGACAACATGGGGTCTGCTTGGGATTCTCTCTTTCCTTCTCTCTCTGCCTTCCCCTGCTCGCTTTCTCTCTCTCAGTCTCTCTCTCTCAAAAATAATAAATAAGTAAACTTAAAAAAATTGTTAAATTTAACTATCCTATTGAAGTAATTACCACCATGTGAAATGATGTCCTCTTATGAGTAATTTTAGGGTTTTTTCAGGTGCTAAATTTAATAATTTAAGGGGCGCCTGGGCGGCTCAGTCAGTTAAGCGGCCGACTTTGGCTCAGGTCATGATCTCGTGGTCCATGAGTTCGAGCCTCGCGTCGGGCTCTGTGCTGACCGCTCAGAGCCTGGAGCCTGTTTCAGATTCTGTGTCTCCCTCTCTCTGACCCTCCCCAGTTCATGCTCTGTCACTCCCTGTCTCAAAAATAAATAAAAAAGTTTAAAAAATAATTTAAAATATGCAAGTTTGCTTTTTCCTAACAAAATTAAATTTCTGAATTTATTATTGTGACGTTTATTCAAGATATGCTCAAAATAGAGTTTATCATTTAAAGACTTAGGAGGCTTCCATAGCCTTGTCCTTTGTCAGTCAGTGATCTACATCCAAAGGGTAGAAAAATTATTATTTTTTTAATGTTTATTTATTTTTGAGAGAGAGACGGAATGCAAGTGGGGAGGGGCAGAGAGAGAGAGAGAGGGAGACCCATAATCCCAAGCAGGTTCCCGGCTCTGAGCGGTCAACACAGAGCTCCACACGGGGCTCAAACTCACGAACGGTGAGATTGTGACCTGAGCCTAAGTCAGACGCTTAACCAACTGAGCCACCCGGGTGCCCCACAAATGGTAGATAACTTCTTAAAGTAGTTTTAAAAAAATATTCAAGAACATTAAAGAGTTTATCAATTAGGAAAGCCAGATGTCAGGCCTAAAGGTCACATAGCCAGAGATAAATCTCACACCACACTTGCTGGGTCTACTGGCCACTGTAGCTACAGATACCATTGCCATCGTTGTTGCTGACCTAGATGGCAGAATCGTCGTCTCACTGCCCTGAAACCTGGATACCTCTACACCCATCACATCGTCCAAATCGACTTGACTCAGTTCTGCTTCTTCACATTGACCATGTCTGAATCAAAGTCTCAGGTAGCTGAGTCTGACTGGCAGATCCCCCTTCCCATACCAGCACCCTGCATGCAAATGGAAGTTCCGACTTTGGTTCGAATTGGAGGTCCATGGGATGCATAAAATGAAATTTTCCCAGATGGGAGGATATTGAGAAAGTGCCATATTATAGGAAACATCCCATAATTCTGCCATAAGTTCTTACTCACCTCTCTGCCTTCACTCTTTCCACATATCCTTGCTCTCTCTGTTTTGGTCATAATTGTCTTTTTAAAACAAAGTTATCTTTAACAAATGGATTTTCATATATGCTGTATTTAATTCTCCATCAAAAGATACAATCATATTTGCCTTACTTTTCTCAAAGACCTTGAGACAAAATAAAATAAGATACCTTGTAGACACTTTGAAAAGCAAAATATTTGTTTAAATATATGATATTATTATTAATGTAATTATTCATTAATATCTTTATGGAAAGACTAGAGAATATCAGATTTACATCATCATGGTCTCAGGAAGATCATTCCTTAGTAGATTTATCATACAATCTGCTAAAGGAGGTGAAGAAAGCCTAAAAACATCCTTTTTATAGATAAGCATGAATAAACTACTTATTAATTAAAAGAGTTCTTTAAAAAAATCTAAAGAAATTTTAGCTATGAGACTAATGTTTATAGATATTAAAGATTTTTTATTAATTAGTTTTAGAGAAAGTATAGTTATTAAGAATATGAGCTCAGTCAGTCAAGCATCCAACTCTTGATTTTGGCTTAGGTCATGATCTCATGGTTTGTGGTCACATCAGGCTCTGTGCTGACAGCACAGAGACTGCTTGGGATTTTCTGTCTCCTTCTTTTTCTGTCCCTGTTCTGCTGGCACTCTTCCCACCCCCCCCCCCAAATAAATAAATAAACATTAAAAGACAGAGAGAGAGAGAGAGAGAGAGAATGAGTATGAGCTCAGAATTGGCCAGACCTAATTCTTGGATCTTTAGTTATTGGCTTTGTGGCTAAGAACATTCTTTAACCTCCTTAAGTCCCAGTGTCCCCTTTTTGAAAATTTATCCTATATGGAATTATTATAATTAAGTGACATACTATGTATAAATTACATGCCACAGGATTTGACATATATTATGTGATAAAAATGCAACTTTATACAAGTATTACATTATTTTATATGTCAGAGTAAAGGGATTGAAATCACGGCATTTAACTTCTTCCTTTTGTGAAGGGTGTGTGTATGTGTGTGTGTGTGTGCGTTTCTTTTGAAAGATGCCTGATATACTGAATCAGGAAGGAAATCAATTGTTGCCACTCTTGATTCTTCTTACTGGAATGAAATCTTTTTTTTTCTATTACATAATCTGGAAAACAAATTTAAAGGTGATATGTTTTCATAATTTCACTTTTAAAATGGCCTTAACATTTTTATTTAAAAAAACCCTACTAAGCTGAAAGCTATGCATAACATTTGCCTTTTCTCTTATATAAATCCCATTATACATGTTAACTATAAGGTATACCTGGTGAATTAAAGTATCTTCCATTTTTAGCCAGTGTTAATCACCCTACTCTTGATGTATTAATCCACCAATATTTATAAATATTTGTTTTGCCATTATATAATGGAATCTACTTTTTAAATACTGGTCTCTGCTTTTATAACCTCTAAAAACTGGTTAATTGCTGTTGAGGCTGGAACTGATCACAGAAATATTACTGATGTTAAGATTATACCCATACTTAGATGATTTGCTAATTGTAATTTAAATGATAAATATTTTTAATAGAAATTTCATTTGCTCTAGGTACACATCAATATGACTCATTTTTATAACATTAACCTATTTTAAGTTGTTAAAATTAAATTTGTTGTTAACCATTGATTAACATTTATTTTCAGTGAACTTTTGTATGATGAAAATATGATGTAATAGCTTAGACTTTTTAAGAAAACTTAGGGGAGAAATTAGAAAATAGTGCAGACTTCTACATAAAATACATTTTGAGAAGGAAGAAGCAAGATGTCTCTTATCAAAAATGGAAGTATTCTTTCTGAAAATTATTCTCATCATCTGTTGGGAAATATTTGAAATAGGAAGGATATGCCAAAAATAATATACTTTTTAAGAATTCACCTGTCTTAATATAAGACCTTCAACCTAATCTACCAGAGACAATGTCTGTTTTGAGATATTGATTTAGAAAGTTATAACAAGAATACAAAGGGAAAGATCAGGATAATTTTCAGCTTTTGGCATTCAAAATAGGATTACACAACAGTAAACAGTCTTGCAAGCCAGGCTGTTGAAGTGAGGAAGGATTTGGAGATTGCATATCAAAATCCTTTTCCCTATGATAAAGATGCCAGACCAGATAGCCAGAGATGCTTGACTTAGAGTTGGAAGTATTAACCAACCTTTGACCCACTGTGGGCAGATATTTGTTAATGAGAAACTTTGTGTTCAACAAACCGATTTCATTTTCTTCCTGGTACACAGCCAAACTACATTTCCAGCTCCTTTGTAGATAGATTTTGACCATGGGTCTGAGCTCACATTCAGGCCATCAGAACCTGAATGGAATGATTGCATTATTTTTAGGCCTTACCTACAGAAATCTCTCACATGTAATTTGCTCCCTTCTACCTTTGCTGACGACAATGAATTGTGCTATGAGGAGACAGCACTTTTAGTGTGTCAAGTCACTGACATTTGGGTGTTACTTATTTTGGTACACAGTTCTAATAGTTATTAAATAAGATAATCTAAAAATTGCCTGGCCCAAGCCCTAACCCTTCATAATTCCTCAAAACTGTTACGTATTTAATGTCAAGTACTTTAAAAATTCTAAGATTAAAGTAGTAAGCATGTGCTTTTCAGATGAAAGCACATAAAGAGGATGGAAGTTAGCTATTGGGGGTACCAAAAACAGAATAGGTTTCTAATCATTTAAAGAATGGTACAGAGTAAAGGGAGAACATGCTTACTTTCCCAGAAGTTACAACCTAAAGCAATGGGTAAAAATCACAAGGAACTATGATTTGATCTAACTAAAAAGAGACTTTACAATGACTGTAAGAAATTCTCTTCCTTGCAGCCCCTAACTCGATCTAAGTGACTACATTCTGGTATAGACATCTCTCCATGATTTATACAGTTTTTTGGAAACTACATAAATACTACACATATGTTACACACTCTTCTACGGAAGAAATATGTTACATAAAAAGCATACTAAATCTTCAGAAGTTAGTGTGAGGAAATAGGTCTAAAATATTAAGAGGAGAAAAAAAAAACCTACCAGACACACGAAATAATATCTTTAGTGTGTTTCAAAAGATAGAGCTTCAAAAACCTTTCAATGAAATTATAACGGATAAAAGAGTAAGTTATAAATAGAAGTTTTTTTTTTTTTTTTAGAAAGGAACTTCATTGCTCTTTAAAAATGTCAAAATACAAAATCGATCCCCCCCAGATGAAGGCTCGGAGCTAGCAATGTTTCACTATTAATGGAATTAGAATACTCTGGCTTCAGGTGTTCTAATTACTACAGGAAGTTGCATAATCTACCAGCATTCTTGCAAATTTTTATTATAGAAAGTTCTTATTCAAATTTTATCCTTTTCAATTGAATTGAATTTATCCTCTTGGAATAACTGAAGAATTTTGTCATTCAAACTTAAAAAGCGTGAATTTAAGTTTCTTAAATGTAAAAATCCTCAGGACCGTGAGTTGCTGACAATTGTTGGGCAACAGTCTCTAAATACCTGTATTCTACATCATGAGCACCACTAACACTTATATATTGAAACGCGTACTTCTGTAATTATAAATCAGCTTTGGTGACATACCACTGAAGAGAAATATTTCTTCTTTTTTGATCATTCATTTATTTATCATGAGAGAGAGAGAGAGAGAGAGAGCCAGGGCAGAGAGGGAGGCAAGGAGAGAATCCAAAGCAGGCTCCACACTGTCAGCATAGAGCCTGACACAGGGCTCAATCCCACCAACTGTAAGATCATGAGCTCAGCTGATACCGAGAGTCAGACGCTCAACGGATGGAGCCATCCAGGTAGGTGTCCCAAGAACGAATTCTTTATTAACAATGGAATTTACTTATTTCTGAGTTAGAGTTACTTTTAAAATTTCCCCAAATCACTTCACTTACATTTATGGTAATGCATTGCCCTTTGAAGTAAATTTCCCCACAAACAAAGGAAGGGACTGACAGAAAGTTCCCAACTATTTATTTGGACACATGAAAATATACTTTCAACTCCTAAGGTTAGAAGAGGTCCATACAAAAAATAGGCCAACACATGGACATGCCCAAGACACAGGTTGTACATTTCCTCTAAAGTAAAGGATTCCCTGGGTGCAGTTGGCTCAGTTGGTTAAGTGTCCAATTTCCACTCTGGTCATGATCTCACTGCTGTGAGTTCGAGCCCCGCATCAGGGTCTGTGCTGACAGCTTGGAGCCTGTAGCCTGCTTCAGATTCTGTCTCCATCTCTCTTCTCCTCCGCTGCTCATGCCCTCTCTCACTCTCTCTCTCTCTCTCACTCTCTCTCTCTCTCCCATGTATAAAATAAAACATAAAAAAAAGAAACTTGGGGCGCCTGGGTGGCTTAGTCGGTTAAGCGTCCGACTTCGGCTCAGGTCACGATCTCACTGTCCGTGAGTTCGAGCCCCGCGTCGGGCTCTGTGCTTGCTGCTCAGAACCTGGAGCCTGTTTCAGATTCTGTGTCTCCCTCTCTCTCTGCCCCTCCCCCGTTCATGCTCTGTCTCTCCCTGTCTCAAAAATAAATAAAAAACGTTAAAAAAATTAAAAAAAAAAGAAACTTAAAAAATAAAGAGATAAAAAAAGCAGTCCTAAGACTGGTATTAGAAATATCATAATGAAATAGTTTTTGTTGTAATGGATTTGTCATGATATCACACACTCTTTAAAATGTGGGGCATGTATTTTAAGTATTGATATATAAAGGATTGAACATAGTATATGATACCATTTTTCAGCTTTAGGAAATTGTAAAGGTGCTAAGAAGATTTTAACATATTCTAAACAGAAACATTAAAACAGAACACAGTAATAATTACCCAAATTATAAAGCAACTGAACTCCAACAACTATTAATTTAACTAAGAACAGGAACAACTGAAGAAAATAAATTAAATTGCAGCCAACTAATGTGGCAAAAGGGATAATTTGTCCTATAGAATTTTGCAGAACATTTGTGAAAACCTTCTGCAGCATTAGCTAACATTATTACATTGTATTGAATATTGATTATGCTAGAGCAAAAATACTAGCTAAGAAATATGGATGTAATATTCTGAGATGAAAATAAGGCTATACATTACTAAGCAATCTGTTTATATTGCTGATTTAATGACCTCCATCATTATTTATATTCTTCTTCTAGAGGCAATGCATTCTCTTCTGAACCTTGAGCCTCCTTCACTATAAAGTTGGATATTATCTTTGTGGCTGATTGTGAAAAATAATTCCAAATCCTCTTTATATGAAATAGGCTTCGAAGAACCAGAAAAAAAATAGTCTGCGGTTTTTACGCTCTTGTTTCTTGTCCATTTTCACCAGTATTTGTTGCTGGGGAATAAAACAAATTATTACAACAAAGCATCCAGAGACAATACAGGCAACTTTAATATGTCTCTATGGTGTTCAGATTACCAAGGAGTGATTTCATTTAGACAGGTTCACGCTAATTAAAGCACACATTATGACTCTACGTTTATACAGTGAATTAACTTATTTTTTGACTGATATGATTTTATGTTTGTACAACCCAAGAAATTAACTATAAACCTATGAGGAATATAAAAGTATTCAGTAAATGACTGATTAAATGATTATCAAACAAAAATTGATAGATTTTCTGAAAACAATAATCTTAGGGAAAATATAATGAGAAAAATGTTCTATTTATACAGCAGGACACAGTTCAGTGATCAGAAATAAATTTATAAAGAAAGATACGAGTGTAGTTTATAAAAAGAATTGAGTGTGCGCTACTAACATTATTTAATCAGGGAAGAAAGGTGCATCACTCAATAAATCTTACAGTTACTGGCTAGAACATTTAAAGGCGGGGCAAATATCAGCCCATATTTGTTTTAAACAACAAAATACATTGACAGATAGATCAAAGGCTAATTTTAAATATAAAGAAACCATACAACTAGATGAAAATAAAAGGTAAATTTTGTTTTAATTAATAATGGTGAGACAGTAAAGATCATTTTAAGTAGGCTACAAAGGGGGCACCTGAGTGATTCTGACTCTTGATTTCAGCTCAGGTTATGATCCCAGGGCTGTGAGATGGGATCAGGCTCCATGCTGCGTGTGGAGCCTATTTCAGACTCTCTCTCCCTCTGTGCTGTCTTCCACTTGAACTCTATCTCTCTATCTAAAGAAAAAAAAAAGTAGGCTAAAAAAAGCCATAAGGTAAAGATTGTTAAATTTGATTTCTGTTTTTTAAAAAATTTTTAACATTTATTTGTTTTCTGAGAGAGAGACAGAAGGTGAGCGGGGGAGGGGCACAGAGAGAGGGAGTCACAGATTCCGAAGCAGGGTCCAGACTCTGAGCTGTCAGTACAGAGCCCAACATGGGGCCCGAACTCATGAACCTGGAGATCATGACCTGAGCTGAAGTCAGATGCTTAACTGACTGAGCCACCCAGGGGCCCTTAAATTTGATTTCTAACTAAGCATTTTTCCAAGATGAAGAATTAGCAAACAAGCCCAAAGACAAATATCAAACATGAAAAAAATATATTTACAAAATATATTACAAAGGCTCAATGTCTTTATTCTATAAAGAATTCTTACATTCACTAAGAAGGGAATCTATAGCTCAAAATAAAAATCGATAAGAGCATACAGAAGCAGTTTACACCTTTTAATTTATTATTTGCCTATTTTTTTCCAATAAGTAATATAATCAGAGTAACCAAAATCCAAATGATATACACTGATGAACATTGAAAATTCATTCTTCTCCTTGTGCCCATGTCCACACCATACCTCCACCTTCTGGACAAAACAAGTTTTAGTAGTCTTTAAAATGTATCTGTGCAGTGTTCATTCATGCAGACATAAGACATGGAAATATACAGGTTTATTTCCCCTCGTTTTACACAAAACATACCATATAATATCCATTCTTCTGTACCACACCTTTTTTGGGGGGGAGGGGGATGTACACACTAATGTGGAGGTTTACCTTTTTTTTCACATGGAATTCATTCTCATTGTTCACGGGTCTCTACATATTTCACTGTGGATATGCTATAGTTTACTTAACAGCTCCCATAAAAATGGGCCTTTGGCTTGTTTTCAGTATTTTGCTATAATGAACAGGAATGCTATGAAGAGTGGCGTACATAGGTCATTTTCTACGTTTATCAGTGTATCTGTAAGATCTGTTTCCCAAAGTGGAATTCCTGAGTCAAAGAGTAAACGTAATTGCAAGATACTGTCAAGTTTCCCTTTATTAGAGGTTGAACTATTTCACCTTCCTGCCAACAGTGTGTGAGTGTTCCTCTTTTCTCAAAGCTCTGCAAATAGAGTTGTCAAATTTTTAACTTGTTCACTATGTGGATATTACATAGATGTATACATATATATGTATATGTACATATATATATACACATACGTGTTAGTGTAACTTTTAATATGAATAAGAATATCTTTTCCTGTGTTTCACCATTATTTTTCTTGTTTGTGTGTGTATGAATACATTATGCTATTTGTTTTGTTTGTTTTGCTTTTGTTTTTTCTTGAACTTGCAAATAATTCAATTTCTATACAGTTGAATGATTAAACTTTTCTTCTGTGGCTCCTGAAAAATGTTTTAGTAGTTCCTGAGGCTTAGACAGAAAAGGCCTTCCAACTCCAAAACCGTAATATAATTCCAACCTGTTCTCTTCAATTACTTGAAGGATTCATTTTTGTAAACATTTAAGTTATTGGCAATTTTGTGGTTTAAACCTGTGGTTGGGTATGAATTATTAATCCAATTTTAATCCTCTTCTAAGTGGCTACTCTTTTGTGTAACACAATTGAGTAATAAGTTCATAATTACCACTGCTGACTTGTGGTACAAAGGGTTTTTAAATATACATTGATGCATAACCTTGATTATACATTTAGAAATATGTTAAAACAAAAACAATATATTTTCATAGAAAAATTTACTAATAGATAACAATGCTGATTGTGAGGGACAATAGGGACTTTCATACATAGCTGATGGGGGGTAAATTGTGAAACCTTATTGGACAGCAGTTTGGTATCATCTATCAACAATTCATGTGCACATAATTTTGATACAGCAATTCTAATTGTAACATCAATATAATCACACAAATACGTGTAAAGCAACATACTTTCCCATTAAGAGATTCATTAACTCTCTTCAGATACATTGACTCAATGCTATGCCAGAAGCTGTTGGATCATGAAGTAGCTCTATATGTAACAGTATAAACTTATTTCTGAGAATTATTAAATGATAAATAAATATTCAGAATAGTATATAATGTAGAACACTGAAATTGATGTAAACAAAAATATATGTGTGTATAAAAATATATGCTTTTAAATATATAAAGCATATAGTATTATGAACATAAATATGATTAACTACATTATTTTAAAATAGTTTTAAATTCAATGAAAAATTGTGAAGATAGTACATAGAATTTCCATATATCTCACAATCTTTTTCTTCTGCAACATCTAATAGTAGTATGGTACGATTTTCGAGATTAATGAACCAACATTGATATACTGTTAGTAACTAAAGTCCCTAATTTCAAATTCTTCTCGTTTTTCTCCAATGTCCTTTTTTGTTGTTGTTGTTCCCAGATCCCAATCAGGATAACACAATGCATTTAGTGGTCATTCCTCTTTAGGTGCCTGTTGACTGTTGACTTAACTTTACTCAACCTTAACAGTTTTGAGGAATACTGGTCTGTTGCATCATAGGATACCCATCTATTTGAACTGGTCTGATGGTTTTCTTATGATTTGATAAGAATTTGAGGTTTTTTGGAGGGAAACCACAGATGTATATTTCCACTGCCATCACATCACATCACAACAGGGGTGCACACCATCAAACGTGACTATCACTGTTGATATTAACCTTGATCACTTGGCAGAGGTAGGGTTTGTCATGCTTCTTCACTGTAAATTTATTCCTCACAGCCCCATGCTAAGGCCTTTTGAAAAAAGTCACTCTATGTCAGTCTACATTTAAAGAATGCAGAGTTATGCTCCACTTCCTTGGGAGCGAAGTGAATGCATAAATCAGTTGGAATGCTTGTGCACAGGATTCATTTATTTATACCTGTATAGATTCTTAGATATTTATTTTAAAATTTTGATTATAATTTAATACTATTTAATTTTTTTTTTGCTTGAATTGTTCCAGCTTTGACCTTTGAGAACTCTTTTAGTCAACTCTTGTGCCATAGTAACATACCTCCTACGAAAAATAAAATTTGTTTTTTTTTTTTTTAGCTCTTTCTTACTTTCTCGTTATCTGAGGTTCTGTAGGCTAACCTTGTGTGCTTTCTACTCCAGTCCTATAATCAGTTATTTCTCCAAAGATTCATTTTATTGGATAATTGTATTAGAAACCACTATCCGAGCAAGTGTTCCTTATTAGTGGGATGGGTCTGCATCTAGACCCTCTTTGTAGACAGGACAAAGAAATATATGTGTAGATACTAAGCTTTGTGCATACCTGTACCTGTAAATATTTCCATGTCTAAGCATCTGAATCTATATTAAGGCAAACATGAATTCTTATGGATGTATACTGCTTTAATTCATTATAACATGGATCATTTTAGTTCCCTCCCCTTGCTTATTTGCAATTTCTCACTCCAATGACGAGAAATCTTTTTACTATAATCCACCATCTATTTTCTCAATTTGAATATGCATTATCGTCGTATCAGTACAATTAACCTGGATCATCATGGAACAGAACTTTATCGACTAGATTTTAATTTCATGCAGGTTTTTTTGCCTTTAATCTTATAGACTTCTTTCATTTCCAAAGTAACCAATTGATCACCTTCGCTCCATCTCACCCCTTCAGTACTATGTTGGCTACTCTGTGACTTTTGCAGTTCTCTGTAAAATCTAGAGTTACCTTGTCAATTTCCACAAAATAGCTTACTGGTACTTTAATAAGAAACACACTTTTTGTTTGTTTGTTTTTAAAGATTTTATTTTTGGGGCACCTGGGTGGCTCAGTTAAGTGCCCAACTTTGGCTCAGGTCCTGATCGTGCAGTTTTTGAGTTCAAGCCCCACATGGGACTCTTTGCTGTCAGCACAGACTCTGCTTTGGATCCTCTGTTTCCCTCTCTTTCTGATCCTCCCCTGCTTGCATTCTTTCTCGCTCTCTCTCTCTCTCTCTTTCTCTCAAAAATAAATATTTAAAAAAATAAAGGTTTTATTTTTAATCAATCTCTGAACCTAGCGTGGGACTCTAACTTACAACCCCAAGATCAAGAGTCATGTGCTCTACAGACTGAGCCAGCCAGACACCCCAACATATTTCTAATTGTATATAGGTTTTCAATTTTCTATTTTATTTTTTCACCCTGAGCATATATTCTTCTAAATCAATCAAGAGCAACAAAAACAGTCTAGTTCATGGAGATCAGGCCTTAGTACCATTCTCCATTTTATAAAGTTTGATTGTGCGATATTTAATTAGATAAAAGGTCCCCTCTCAATTTAAAGAGACTGCTTAGGTAGAAAACCAAAAGGAAAAAAAAAACCTTCATCAAATAATAATGATAAAAGAGTAAAAATTTCATTGACAGTCTAAGATCATATTTACTCATTTGTGTATCGTGTTCTTGTCACAGGTTTAGCAATAGAGAAAGTGTAGAATTCATGCTCCCTAACCTATATAACCTGGTAATCTAGTGAAGGAATTATAAAGATATCATATATGGCAACACAAACTTCATGAGCACAGGGATCTCAGCTAACTTTTCTATCCCTTAATTCTCAGTATCTACTTATTCCTGGAATATCTTTCCTGAATGGAATATAGTATCAAAAGTTACATGTTTTCTCTTAAAGATACTTTCCTTCTACCAAAGCACAGCTATGTATATTCTATTTTCCATTACTTTAAAAGGATAGAATTTCAACATGATTTTCTAAATATATGTAGTCACTTCATAACTTTTAATCATTATTTTTCATACCAAATAGGTCAAAACATGACTAATTTTAATCTCATAGAATGGCATAAATAATGCAGAAGACTGATAACGGTTCCTGACTGCAAAAAGGGAGGTGATTTCTGATATGTGGGGTGCTAGAAAATTTGTAATTTGAATATCGGAGAAGAGGTCATAGGTGCATAAAATCTGGGAAATTATAGAAGGCTCAGTGACGCATGTAAAGAGAAAAGTGACTTTAACAGTGATATGTGGGCAATTGTTACTTTTCGGTTTCACATCCAAATACCATTCTGAAATTAAGGGCATCTTTCATTGTTACAGATGCAGTCAGAGGCAGAGATTCTCATTATTGGAAGCACAAGACATTGAGTATTTTCTCTTAGGTTAACTCCTGGGAGATAGGACACAGGCATATGATGCAAGTTTCTGAGCTTCTGTGTAGGGCTCTGAATCTTGAGGCAATGAGCCAAAGAGGGAAGACCATTGGAGACAGTATCCAGGGATGCCTCCACGGTGTGGTGACGGCCCACTTCCATCCTGAGGAGGTTGGTGGAGTGTCTGATATTGGTGTTACCAAAACTGTGTGAAACACAATACTCTTGGCCACAACTTTGGGCAAGTTCTTTGCTAGCCAGCTTCTTTGATTTTCACCCATTGTGCAAGCATTGTGCAAGCTGGAAGTTTGTGAATGTTGAAATACAATTTCACCCCCTTATTTTCTGCTTCAGTTAATCAGTTGATTACTGTTGCTTGCAACTGACAGAAACAAACCACTATATTCAAGTGCTAAAAAGAGAGGATAAGGAAATAACTTAAAAAAAGAAATTCCGAGGCTATACAATAATGCTTACCAGAAAATCTCCCTATTGATAAATAGATATCTACCAAAAAATATCAAAACCCTCAGTTCATCGCTCCATCATCTGAAATACATTCTGCAAAATGATATCTGTATTTGGACTAGGAGATTAGAGAAAAAGTAAAGTATGACAATAAAATTGGCTTTAGGGAAATAAGGGAACATGGGCTGCAATAAAGGAAGTTAGGTAATTGACAGAGGGTGCTTTACAGAAATATCAATATAGAATTTCAGTAGCAAGAATGGAGAATTATACATCGCTTATACTGCTTTTGAAAAAGTTTCAAAACGCAGTTACAGGGGAAGCAGAAAAAAATAGTCTGTTTTTCTTGAAATTAAAATTCTAAGGAAATGGGAATCCTCATGTAGTTGAAAACAGATACAGCTAAATGAGCTATAATAAAAAGAAGGCGATTTTTCCTTTAAATTTGTCTTTCTTAATTGTGTGATCATGTGAAGTCTCTGCCTCCATCTATTTTGTTTCTGTCTCCTTCTCAGTGCTTATTTGTGCCTTTCCTTCACATGATTGTCTTCTTCCTGCACACCTCTTTTCTAATAATTAAATCTCTTCATTTTTAGTCCTTGTCTGACCCACAGGTTCCCGTACTCACTGTCTCTCAGTTCTTGCTCCTCTCACCTAGCTTCATTGGGCATGTCTTGTTCCAGTGGGGGCGGGGCGGGGCGGGAAACCAGCATGTAGCTCTAAAACAGCTCTACTGGACTCATTACTCCTGCAGGGAAAAATCGGTGCATTTGGACACTGCTTTGTTCTCTATAGATCAGACTTTAATACGATTGGGACACAGCTTGCTTCCCAAAGAAAAAGTCTTTACATTGCTGTTTGTTCCCAGTGAACAAATATTCAAGAGAATAAAAGTGAGTGCACATATAAACTCACATGTGTACATTCTATTTCAAATGCCCTCCTTTTCTCCTTTCCACATCTCATTGTTAATGTGACCAGTAGTCTTCAACATATGGTGCTCCAGGAAAGTCTTTAATTCTCTGTGAAGGTCTGTGAGACTTTTTTTTAGCATAGCTGGGAATGACATTTACAAACAAAGCATATAATATAAATCCATTACTTATGGTATTGACAAGGTATGAAGAATTGATTAGGGAATTGTTCTATGTGGAAAAACAAGTAACTGATGACAGTCATTTTACATCCACCAGAATGTAAAAATTAATATGTCCAAAGAAATTAAGTGTAGATGTAGAAGGAAGGCAAGATATAAAATGGCATAAAATTTTTTAAAAATGCTAAAAAAAGGGGCGACTGGGTGGCTCAGTCAGTTGAGCGTCTGACTTTGGCTCAGGTCATGAACTTGCAGTCCATGAGTTCGAGCCCCGCATTGGGCTCTGTGCTAACAGTTCAGAGTCTGGAGGCTGCTTTGAATTCTGTGTCCGCCTCTCTCTTTGTCCCCTGTTACTCGTACTCTGTCTGTCTGGCTGTCTCTCTCTCTCTCAAAAATAAATAAACATTAAATTTAAAATAAAATAAAATAAAATGACATACAATTTGATTTTATGTAATTTCTTACGTTTATTGAATTTTTTAAAAACCATCATATGGAATGTCTTTTAAATTCTTTTGCTCTCTTTTTGCTTGGATTGGCTTTCTTCTATTTTATGGGTGGGGCATGTTCACCAAAAGCTTTACTTTAATAGCAATACAAATAATTTCTTCCTGTGTGTGATTTGCCTTTTTTATTTTCTAGGTGATATATTTGATGAACTGAAACTTTTAATTTTAACGCAGTCATACTTTGTGGTTTGAAAATTTTGTTTCTTGCCTAAGAAATGCTTCCGTATCCAGGGTTGCCAGGCAATTAAGGATTGACTGTTGATTCTGGCTCAGGTCATGATCTCATGTTTGTGAGATGGAGCCCCGTGGAGCCTGTTTGGACTTCTCTCTCCTCCCCTCCCCCTCTTGTATGCACACGCATGTGCGTGCGAGCACTCTCTCTCAAAATAAATAAACTTAAAAGAAAAGAAATGCTTCCTTATCCAAAGATATTTTCATGTATTTTCTTCTTAATGTATTATATTTTTTTTTAACATTTATGAATTCAACCCACATGGAATAGATCTGTCTGTTATTTATGTAGGTGTCCATGTTCATTTTTCCACATAAAACTTTTATCTTACCATCTTTAAAAACTCTTCTTTTCCTACTGATCTGCAGTATTAGATAAGTTATAAATAAATTTGGCTTATCAGTATAGTCTATTTCTAGGTTCCATGCTTTCTTCCTTTGATTTGTTTTTCTACACTTGTATCCATTTACCTTGTCTGATTCAATTGAGTTATATAATAACTTTTGATGTCTGATAAAGCAAATTGCACCATTTTTTCTTGCTCAAGATGGGCTTGGCAATTATTGGACTGTATTCTTTCATGTTAATTATAGAAAAAAAACATTTATCAGGTTCCATAAAATATAAAAACTACCTCGGGCTGGATAGTAAATAGTTTAGTCATTACAGGCCATATGGTCTCTGTTATAACCACTCAACTCAGCTATTGTAGTGTGAAAGCAGTCACAGATAATACATAAGTAAATGGATGTGTATCTGGGAGGGGGGAAAAAGCTTTATTTAGGTGGAAGGCTGGATTTGGCCTGAGGTTTGTAGTTTGCTGACCCTGTTCTATCTATTGCATTACCATAGAGGCTTGGATCCTTAAACAATATATTACTTAGTGTTGACTTTTTTCTTTTTCATTTTATATAAATGTAATCTTAATATACGTCTTCTGAGATTTATATCTCTCAATTTTTTTTTCAGATTCATCATATTAATGCATATGCCTACAGTCAATTCAATCTCTTTGATGTCATATTTTATTTAAATGTTGTTCCATTAAAAAAAAAAACAAAAACAAAAAAAAATACATAAATGCTGTTACATTTTTCTAATGGGTGCGCACCATTTTATCTGTATGAATTCTCCAAATATTGACTACTCAGTAAGTTTTCTTTTCCATTTCTATCTACCCAGTTGGCCTTCAAAATGCTAAAAATTGCTCCAAATTGGTTCACTGCCAATATTTCAAAGACATGAAACATAGTCTCAGATAATTATTTTCTATCACATTAACAGTGCTTCAAGACATGTAAAAAAATGCTAGAATTGGGCATATTTAGAGATCAAGGTAAATTTTAAGTTGCTCTATTTTGGTCCTCATTTCCTTAAGTGAAAATGTAGAAATCTTTGGGTGTAACCAGTGCATCTCTCCTACTCTTAAAGGTATCTGAAGATTTCATTCTCAGTGTGGTCCTCAATATATTAAATGGAATGTAAAATTTACTTTCATTAAGTGTTGACTAAACTCAGAAGTTTTAGGGGTCCTGGTATTCTGGCTGGGATTCTTTTGGATAAAACTGAGACATATGATTAACATTTTCAACAACCAGATGCTTCCTATAAAGAAACATATGGGAGGAATTATGTGCTGGAAATCTGGGTTGCAGAAAGTGGCCCTTTCACCTTGTTGAAAGTACCAGGTGCTGCCTTGGAAGACACCCTCAGAAGAAATCATGTTTACCCTCTGCTTCAGTGAAAACAGGCCACCAAATCCTTTGTATACCCTTTCAGACAATTTCCCAACAAAACGAATCCCTGGGAGGATTGCCAGATTACAGGCTGAGTCACCACAGTAAAAGGTAGTCATTAGTATCAAGTTTTAATATATTCCCTTGAAACAGGATTCAGATAATGGTTGACCACCTCCTCTCACCTTCAATTAAGAGCTTAAGACCATCGACCATCCCTCTAAGTTCTACTGTATGCACTTGTCCATTCCTCCAGTTCAGAACTTTCTTTCCATTAGTCTCATTTGTTTTCAGATTAATCTTGGTAAAAACTGTCACAATGTTTTCCATTTCTTTACCCATCATCAGCATCCAAGTATAAATTTGTCCTATTTTTTTTTTTAAGGCCGGATGTGTACCACAGTGAACAAAAGTAACAGTAAAGAGAAAAATGTGTAAGGTTTTATCTGGAGCCATACAGTTAATTATGTGTTGGCAGTATTCGGTGTACCTTCATATTGAATCCTTCTGTATTTGTCTACAGGAGGTACAAAGTAATCTAACTTCTGCTTACTAAATTTCAGCTTATTCACCAAAGACTTGAGCGGTAATATTGTGCTAGTTACAAACTGTCTTTATACAAAAATGACATATACATCATATAATCGGTTCATTGATCCACTCCTAAGTTTTCTTTTTATATTTTTAAATTTTTATTTATTTTTGAGAGAGAGAGGGAGAGCACATGTGGGGGAGGGGCAGAGAACGAGAGAGGGAGACACAGACTCCAAAGCAGGCTCTAGGCTCTGAGTTATCAGCACAGAGACCAACATGGGCCTCGAACCCACACTGTGAGATCATGACCTGAGCCAAGTCAGACATTCAACCAACTGAGCCACCAGGAGTCCCAGATCCACTCCCAAGTTTCAGTGAATATATTTGTTTAACTATCATGAAACATTGTCTTGTGACAGACGAGCCTCAGTTACAAATAGATTAGAGGACACCCTTTTTTGAAATTTCTTCTTGAATTTTGTTTACCTGTCTTCACCACTTTCCCCTGAACCTGTTTTGTTTTTTTGGTTTTTTTTTTTTGTCAGCGCTCTACTTTCTATCTCATTTATTATATTCATGCATTCCAGTTATGGTGTACAGAATTTTGATTGGGAGTGGCTTATTTGTATATTTTTACTTCTCAATAAACTCTGCTTTCCTCCTTTTCAGACAATACACATTTATTTAACAATGCTATCAAATAGAAATTACTTAACTTCTCATCTTGATGAAATTGAAAAGCATTATCAATTGCCGATAAAAAACAGAACTCCTACCAACACTAAATTGAAGCTTGTGATTTTTTTTTTTTTTTTAGTTACTTGACCCTCTGTTGTTGTGAGATCAAGCCTTTTCAATTTACTCAGAATGGCTGACTAGGCTAAATAGTGAGTATCCTTGGGCATCCCCAGGGGATTTGTGCTGTCTAAAGCATGATTCTTCTGCTAAAAAGTGACTAAATGAATTGAGTCTGGAAATGATCTGCTGGACATGCTTCTCTTTTGCATAACAACAAAATATACTTTGGGGGACCCTGTATCATGTTACATTAAAAAAAAAAGACTTCTAGGAAAAATTGTCCATTATACGCTGAGAAGAATTTAAAATATTATTAAGTTAACTTCTCTAGTTTCTTAAATTAACTGTAGTCTGTGTTTTTGAGTTTTCAAGTTCTTATTAAATATTTGGGATCAATGTTTTCCTTGATTTAAAAGGGTTGCTTAGATAAGCAAAGACAAGATGAGCACAAATGAAGCGTGAGTCTCAAATTAATGCTGTTAAAACTCTAGGTTCCAGAAAAAAGATTGTGTGAAAGTCATTCTTTCACACCTGAAGCTAACTGAACTTGGGAGAGATGGCTGAGGTATTTAGACTGCCAAGGCTGGATGCAAAGGGATTTTGTTAGTCCCTCTCCCACCCTGATCCACTTTCCACACTTCTCCACCCTATGCTTTGGACCAGAAGGCTCATGCCTAAGGGTCAGTTCACCAGGGTCCCTTTGCTTTCTGCCTTCCCACTGGTGTCAGCTGATAGGAGGCACTGGCAGGGGTTCCCGGGGAAGGAGAAAAAGAGTATAGTGTTTCCTGTTCCTTTCCTGCTTTAGGCTGCATTTCGTGGTGATAAATGGATCTCTCTATAATTACTAGAGCTAGAAGACTGAGGGAACAAGATTAATGGAGAAGACATGAATAAAGGGAGGAAGATGACCAGTGGTGGCATGGCCAAAGAGGGGTTTTGGGGTCAAACAAAATATTTATTTAGGCGTGCCTCCTAGCCTTGATGACACCATTGTATGAATTACTAAAAAATCCCCTTTCAATAAGATGATTTGCTTTTTTGTTCTATATTTTTAAAAAAAATTTTAAATGTTTTTATTTATTTTTGAGAGAGAGAGAAGGAGGGAGAGAGAGAGAGAGAGAGAGAGAACACTAGCAGGGGAGGGACAGAGAGAGAGGGAGAGAAAGAATCTCAGGCAGGCTCCATACTGTCGGCACAGAGCCAGATGCGGGGCTCGAACCCACGAACCATGAGTTCATGGCCTGAGCTGAAATCGAGTTGGACACTTAACTGACTGAGCTGCCCAGGCACCCCTCAAGAAGATGATTTTCAAGAAAGCAGGTCTCTCAGAAGATATGGTATACAAAGGCTCTTTTCCTGATCTTGATTGATACAGTCTCTCACCAGGACTTGTCTTCATGAGTGGAACCTAGCCTAGATTTTGATCTCTATTCAGCATCTCTGTGGGGAGCCTTTGTCTAGTGCACTTTTACACAAAGACAGCCTGCTGCTCTGTGTCTCCTGGGGTTTTACTAAATTTGCTGTGTGGCATGAAATATGTACACTCTCCTCCATTTCCTCTATGATGTATTTCATAAACTATATTGTTCAAAAAATATGCAAGTATCTGTGAGTTTGTTTTTCATCTTTAGGTGCTCAAAGAGGAGAATGAGGTGACAGCTGACATCTGGATTAAATGATATATGGTTACACAAAGAAGTGTATGAATAGCTAGATATCAGAATATGAAATAGAAATTCTGTTATTGATGAACATAAACTGAAGCCTCAAAGTTGTGGATAATTTCTAACATTGTAGACTGAGTTGCTAGACACATTCCCATAAGACTCATGCAGGTTGGATCTGACACCATCTCTGTTCTTCAAAGCTGTGATCTAGGAGATGGTGTCACCTGGTATAAACAAGGCCATCTAGACTCACTTATTTAGAAGGAGATGGAGGTGAGATGTGACTCCTGCTTTAGAAGGGACCACCAGGAGAGAGACAATCTTGACCATCTCTACTTCATGTTCAAAGTAAAATCCCTAATCTCCTCACAACCTCCCTTCCTTTCTTTCGCCCTATCTTGATTCACGTATTTATGAATTCTTCGAGTTCCATAACCTCAAAGTATCACAGCCTCAATGCCTTAGAAATGTCTTGAATTTCTTGCAAACATATATGGAATCTTTTATAGTGTGCATTTGCCACACTCCCCCCCCCTTTTTTTTAAAAACTATCCAAGTTCAAATTTTCTTTCCTTCTCACATTCAATACTTCAATATTCTAACTAAACCTAATCGAACTTCCATACTTCTACTCTATTTTTCTATCTTCTAATTTAAACTCAAATATAGCCTTTCATATAAATGATATAGGTTCCAAGGACCATGTCAAACCTACCTAGTCTGATGTTCAGAAGCTCATGGTCTCATACAAGCTCTCTAGGTGGGTCTGATTCAACAGCATACATACTGGTAATCATATACCACTGTTGTATTGCATCGCATACATCATTCTCAGATGGGTCATCCTAAATCCCAGATTCCGGGCTAAGCAGCATTTGGTGCTTATCTTCCTGTGAGCTAATGAAGTCCAAGTTTTAAGGCATTCCATAATCTGGTTCCAGCTCATAGATAAGGAAATGATCTTGTGCTTACCCTGTGCTTCCCTCAAACAAAAGACTTGCCATCACTCAAATAATCTCCAGGAAATTTCCATCTATTTCTTTTTATACTCCCTTCCTTTATTTCTTATCTAAGAAATATAAATACCATTCATTCAAAATGTGGTGCTAAGGGTCATTTTCTGTACTAATTCCATTCAGCAAGGCTCAACTGAAGGTAAATCCATGCTTGATAGAGTTTAACACTTACTTTGTAGAATGTGGTATAAATAAAAAAAATAGTAAGAAACTAAAAGCCACATTTTAACTCTGGGTTGCCACTAAATGCTGAACAAGTCATTTAATTTCTAAAAATTTTCCCCCCTCTAGTCTATAAATAGATAAGTAACATGCACTCTGTCTACCTCACAGAACAATGGAGAAGATTGGATTAGATTTATTTTTTTTATGCCAAGAATCCAGATGCCTGGGTTCTAGCTCCAGCTATGTCACTTCCAAGGTCTGACCTTGGGGAAACTACTTAACTTTCCCCAAGATTCGATTTCCTCATCTGTAAAAGGTGGATCGAAATAATTCCCGTGTTAAAGGATTATATGTTGAAAAGAGGATAGAACATTGTCTACCACCTAAATTGTGCTTCATAAATGATATTCTTGTCATAAGGCCTTGATGAGTTTTTTCAATGCCCTTTGATATTCAGCATAGGAAATACAGACGGAATACATATGTTTTAAAAGAAAAAATGTTGAACATTAGAGTGAATGATAGGATAATTCATTTAGCCGTGATGCGCTGCTGAGCGAATAATGGATTTGGCCTAAACTGGAGGCAAAGGTGATTAGGTACTGTGGAAAAATAAGACTGAAAAGACAGAGCAAGTCCAGGTATGAAGAATTATGGAAACTACACACTGTTCAAATTTGATACAACAGACAAGTGGAAATCATCATGGCTAGTTGAACAGGGAAGCAATACAGATAAAGAAATGACTTTTTTTTTTTTTTTTTTGCAGCAAGATATTGCATGGATTGGAAACAAGAAGGCATGTATGTAGGCAACAAACTTTCATAGGTAATATCGCCTATTTTCATATATACTTCACAAAATAACTAATGGGTTACGAGAAGAGTTATGTATCATTATCATTAAGCTAATTCTTTCTATCTTACACTGTTTTGGTGAGTTTTGTATAAAAAAGAAGATTTTGCTAAACTGATATATTCTTATAAAAGAAGTATAAATTCTATGTTAAGGATTTATATATTGTATATGCTTTAATATAGTTCTTTCTTGCTGGAGCATCATAAAATTTATAGCATGATATATTAAAAATCCTTCATAGTACATTTCAATAATTAGAAAACATGAATGAGTAGGTTATTAGTTTTGAGTACAACAATAAAAAGAATTGCTTCATAACAAAATGATCAGAATGCTATTTGATGGTGTTATAGGAAAATGTGAGGAGCATAAGGATTTATTCACCTATGGTGAAACATAGTTAGCCAAAAATTATTTATGCTGAAAATGAAATTCATGATTTTCAAGAAGCTTACAATATACATTTGATTATGTCATTTGAGCTCATTAATTATCCTTTATTCTAATAGCACATATATAATGGATTGAGTGGTCCCATCATTTCCAGAAAAAAGTTAATGCATTTTTTAATAACTTAGAATTTTGGAATCATAGATCAACAAAAGGACTGGTACCTTTAACACAGACACAGTAGTAAGTTGCTCTCCACAAATCAGTTCTTCCAGGTTCTAACACATCTCCTAAAGGAAATCTTTTCTGGGAATTGAATATTGATATAGCCAAACATTTAACCTACAGGTAGGTTTCATTGGTGCTTTTAAGTCAAAATTACATTTCCAGAAATAATTGGTAATTGCAACAAAACTAAATCTTTCAAATTTTAATATTCTTAGCTATCTTCATAACACCTAAGATTCCAAGCAAGAAGTCTTTTATGGACATAGTCAATATAATTTTCACAATTATTTAGTTCTCTATTTAGACTTGTGTCTGCAAATTTGTGTTTTTGTTTCTCCCCAGTTGTCTCTGTCTCTCTCTCACACACACCCTACGCACACCACCTACACACAAATACTCATACATTGTTTGAATAATTACGCTGCAGTTTTTAGATATTATTTTTAAACTTTAAATTTGAAAATGGCTTATGTCAAAATTTCTTTCTTGGATAGGGGATGCACTACTGGTATCCACTTAGATTATGAATAAAATTTTGGCAAAAATTGTTAACTGTAGCATGTCCCCTGTCCTTGACTGTATTCTTAAGCTCCCTTTGAGTTAATATTTAGCTCATCAGATAATTGTATTTAAGATCTGTGTACCTAGGGGCGCCTGACAGCTCAGTTAGGCAGTTAGGCGACTGACTCTTGATTCAACTCAGGTCATGATCTCGCGGTTGTGAGATGCTGCCCTGCATTGGGCTTTGTGCTGACAGCATGGAGCCTGCTTATGATTCTCTCTTTTCCTCTTTCTCTGCCCCTCCCCAGATTGTGCTCCTCTCTCTCTCTCTCTCTCTCTCAAAATAAATAAATGAATAAATAAACTTAAAAAAAAGATTTGTGTATCTAGTCAAATCTCCTACTCTGTATATGTGCCTGAGTCAGGTGTTGAATAGAAAAGAGTTGGGAAAACTACAATAAAATAGTAATTATTTACAATGGCTTAGCCTAGTCTCCCCTCTCACCCTTGGCTCACGTTTTTGTACAGGACTCCTCGGAATTTTTGATTGGTGTACTCTAATCCAGTAGGTCCTTTTATGTTGGGGTGCAATGACCAATAGAAACTACATGGATGGGGGGCTCCTGGGTGGCCCAGTCGGTTAAGCTTCCGACTTCATCTCAGGTTATGATCTCGTGGTTTGTGAGTTCGAGCCCCAAGTTGGGCTCTGTGCTGACAGTTCAGAGCCTGGATCCTGCTTCAGATTCTGTGTCTTCCTCTCCCTCTGCCCCTCCCCTGCTCATGCTCTGACTCTGTGTTTCAATAATAAATAAACGTTAAAAAAAAAAAAGAAAGAAAGAAACTACATGGATGATTCTGGACCCCCTAAAATTGCTTGTTAAATTTTGTCTTTATGCTTGTATTATTGTTTTCAGGAACAACCTTCATCAAACCCAAGAAATTACTTGTGATCCAAAATAAGGTGAAAAACCACACTTTGGCAGGGAGGGGTAAACTAGAGATCTGGGAAAATGGAGGGACATGGCTCTCTGTAGACCCAAATTTCTTTTAAAAATGCCTTTTTTTCCCTCATAGCTCATGCCTTTCTTCCTACTGTCCCATAATATCTCTGTTTATTTAACATAATAAATGTTTTCAATTACAGCATAAAAGCTCTTGGGTGAACCTCTGTTATTTATCTAAATTAAGCCAAACAATTTCTAATTTCTTCTGAGGCCTTTTAAAGAATGGTTAGATGTTGGACCCGCTCTGGCCCCTTAGTGCCCTGCTGGCCTGTGGGAGATCACTGAATTTTTCATTGTGCTCTTGGACTCCTCTATGTATGGGATGAGGTTTACACTGTATCAATTCAGAGTTCCTTGCTTTGTTAATATCTGTTTTTTGTGAGCACATTACTTACTATTATTTCTTTATTCCTGCTCCCAATTAAAATGACTCACTTCTACAGCTAATTTACTTATGGGGACAATAAAAAATATAATTATTTAGAAATCTGGAGTCATTGGGATGGCTCAGTCGGTTAAGTGTGGGACTTCAGCTCAGGTCATGATATCACGGGCTGTGAGTTTGTCGGGCTCTGTGCTGCCAGCTCAGACCCTGGAGCCTGCTTCGGATTCTGTGTCTCCCTCTCTCTCTCTCTCTTCCCCTCCTCCACTCTCACTCTGTCTCTCTCTCAAAAATAAATAAGCATTAAAAAAAATTTGAAATCTGGAGTTATTTTCTCTCTCAAATTTACTCATTGGAAGAATACTTAACAAATTATATACATGTAATGGGAAGAATAATAATTAGTATGTTACTCAGATCACTTCCAAAATATTTTAAGACAACTTCTTGTATTGGACAATGCCCACAAATGTGGAAATTCAAAGCTCAACAAGACAGAGTTTATGATACGAAGAAACAGGCCGTCTAGAAAGAGAAACCGACTTGAAACCAAATAATGATCATGCTATATCATAGCTCATAGTCCATTTTTAGTTTTTCCTGATTCTTACTTTTTCGTCAATAGTAGTTTTTCTTTGTCTATTCAGAGCAACTCTTTTGGGGGAGAAGGTTTTTTTTCTCCTCATTATTTACGTTATAGAAGGACCACAGGAAAAAAAAAAATGTTAACAGGTGATTTCTTCTTCCCGCTTATAACTTACTGGACCCGGGTGGGACAATGACTCAAGATGAGCCAAGTAGTTTCTCTTTCACGTTGTTAGAACTACAATGGCTGTGAATGTCATGTATGACCAACCTGTGACATGTAAACTTGGAAATAGTTCATATTCTTTTGGCCCAAGAACCAGAGAAATCCAGACACAGAGATAGGCTAGAATATGTACACAACAGGGGGGAGCTGAGAAGAAAGTACTGACGGAGTTTTTAGTTTCACTGTTTAACTCCACTCTTCAAAAGGCAGTAAAACCTGCACCAGACTATCAGTCTTCCCACCAGGTACCTACCTTTGTCCTTGTGACCACAAGCAAGAAACTTAAATTTTGTACCTCGGTTTCCTCATTTGTAAAAGGGAAATGATCGTAATAGTATGCTACGCCATGGTAACACTATATACGACTGTGATAATTATAGTATGTTACCCCAGTAGAAATCCTACGGGTTTTTTTGCAAAGATTAAATGAGTTAATACATATAATGTGTTTAGAGCAGATCTTGGCACCTAATAAGCACTTTGATAAACGTGAGCAGGTATTACTATTCTTGCCATTGGATTTCATGGGATAACTCTCAATAATTAAGATAAACTCCATCTTTTACTTTCTTGAGTTAGTTTATGTCACAAAAAGCTTGAAAAATTGCCCTTTATAGAAAGTTGTATATTGACATTGGTGTTTTTACTTTAACTGGCAGCACGGGAGACAGCCTAGGCTGATGGAAAAAATGAACCTTGGCAAAATATTTCTCTAAGCTTCATTTTTGTCTTTGTTAAATGCAAGTCTTAGTAACTATTGCATAAGGTTGTTTTAGGATTAAATGATTTACAGTGTCTGTCACCTGGCTTATTGTGAATAAGCAACAATTCATATGATATTATACTTATTATTTTTGGTAGATTTATTCTAATTCATTCTGTACTTATTATTATCTGGGTAACTCTATTGTTGCTTGATTTGTTTGAATTTTGAGCTATTTCACTTCAAAATTGTTTGGGGCTTTTTAGCTAGTTATTTTAGGCCTTAAAATAAGCACTGTAATAAAAGAATTAAGTAATTTTACCCATTATGACTATTAAATGCCTAATTTTTTTGTCAATTTTCCAAGAATGACAGTTAAAGTAGGATTTAGTGTTAACAGTTTAATCATTTCCTTATAGTTCCTACTCTTAATACACTTCCACGTCAATACATATTAGATAAGTTAGTAATTGTTCTTACAACTCTAAAATTTCAAAGTTCTTCTAGAAGAGAATTAAGATATTATGGTAATCAAACAGGCATTTATAATATAGTTTCCATTTTCTCTACATTCCTTAAATTCTTTTTTTCATTCCACTTCTATTTATAATTCTAGTTGCATCTTTCCTGTTGATGTTTACATTCAGGATTTCATTATTTTATCAGATCCTAAATCTTCTGAATCAACATATATTAAGGTATAGTTTCACAATTTATTAATCAAATAATTCGTATAGTTTTTATGTACCATAAATCTAAGAGGCCTACTGTTTTTAATGTTTTTATTTATTTTTGAGGGAGATTGAGAGCATGAGTGGGGGAGGTGCAGAGAGAGAGAGAGAGAGAGAGAGGATCTGAAGCAGGCTCTGTGCTGACAGCAGACAGCCCAATGTGGGGCTTGAACTCACAAATGCTAAGATCATGACCTGAGCCAAATTCGACACTTAACCAACTGAGCCAACCAGGCTCCTCCAAGAGGCCCAATTCAATAAATACCCTTGTACCCACAAGCAGAAATCAGTGAGGTCAAGAACTTTCGCATATAGTTCAAAACAAAGATGTTTTATAATTTTCAAGCATCAGATACTTGTAAGCATAAAGTGGCAACAAACAAAAGCTCTCTGATATTAAGAAAGATACTGGTAAAATGCCTCTTTGTCAATGAGGTATACAAAATCAAAATGACAAATTATTATGAATTTATTGAAATAAACAATACTCCATAAGAAAACCTATGGATTATAATTAAAACTGTACTCAAAGCAAAATAGATAATTTAAATTTATTTATTATTTAAAAAGAAATATACAAGTAAATAAATGTTCATGTTAAAAATTAGAAAAATAATTTATAATCAATTAAGAAGACATTAAAAAGTAAGTCCAAAATAAAGTAGTTTAAAACCAAAACACAAAGGGATTTAAAAATACAATGCCTGCACTTTCAACAATTCAACATATCAGTAAGAGAATTATTTCTAGTATTACAGGTCACAGTCAGCAAAATTGGTGAACTTCTTTTTGAAGATTTAGGTAGTACAATGAAGCAAGAATAGAATAAAAATAAGACATATAAGGAAAAAAATACAAAATTTTCCTTCAATTGAAGATGATATAACTCATTTCTAGAAAATGAAAGAAAATTTATTAAAACCTTATGAAAATGAATAAGACCATTTGGAATACTGGCTGTATATCAGATGAATATACAAAAGTCAATAACTTTCTCTATATTTGCAATAATCAGAAATTCAAGTGGAAAATTAGTACGTCATTGACAATGGTAATCAAGATTATAAAATCCTAATAAAGTTTTAAAAAGCCATTGGACTATAAAGCATTATTGAAGAACATAAGAAATGTGAATAAATAGAGATATACTCCCACTGAACAGGAAGATCTGATTTTATAAAATCAAGTACAGATACTTTAATGAACTTTATTGAAGTATGATTATATACAGTAAAATGTATACATTTTAATAGTGTAGCCGATAGGTTTTAATGAATGTATACATCACTATAATTTCCACCTATTTTGAGATATGGAACATCTGCATCACATCAGTAGATTCTCTTGTGCCCCCTGTAAGGAATGCCCCCCTTACAGGAAATCTCAGGAAAACACTGATCTGATTTCTATCAGTATAGATTAGATTTGCCATTTTAGAACTGCACATAAATATAGTAATATAACAGCTACTCTTGTATTTGGCTTCCTTCACTCTATATAAGGTTTTCAAAATTTATGCTCGTTATTGAATCCATGGTTGTATAAGTGGTTCATTCCTTAATTTGCATATCTCATCATAAGCTTATATAATGTTTCCACCTCCCTTCACCTGTTCATGGACAGTTTGGTAATTTCTAGTTTAGGGGCCTTATTAAAGTTGTTATTCTGATATTATACTTTAATGTACCATTCTTTTATGAGAATATTTGAACTGTTCTCTTGTGTGAATTCCTAGTTGTGGGATTACTAATTCATATAGTAAGTGCATTTTAAAATAATTTTACCTGGGACACCTGGGTGGCTCAGTTGGTTAAGCGTCTGACTTTGGCTCAGGTCATGAGATCAGCGTTCATGAGTTTGAGCGCCCCGTCAGGCTCTGTGCTGACAGCTCAGAGCCTGGAGCCTGCTTCAGATTCTGTGTTTCCCTCTCTCTGCTCCTCTACAGCTTGCACTCTATGTGTGTGTGTGTCTCTCTCTCAAAAATAAAGAAACATTTTAAAAAATTAAAAAAAAAGTTTTTCCTGCTTTCTCCTCGAGGATTTTGATGGCTTCCTGTCTTACATTTAGGTCTTTCATCCATTTGAGTTTATTTTTGTGTATGGTGTAAGAAAGCGGTCCAGGTTCATTCCTCTGCATGTTGCTGTCCAGTTTTCCCAGCACCATTTGCTGAAGAGACTGTCTTTATTCCACTGGATGTTCTTTCTTGCTTTATCAAAGATTATTATGTGGGTCCATTTCTGGCTTCTTTATTCCCTTCCACTGATATGTGTCTGTTTTTGTGCCAGTACTATACTGTCTTGATGATTACTGCTTGGTAATACATCTTGAAGTCTGAGATTGTGATGCCTCCAACTTTGGTTTTCTTTTTCAGGATTGCATTGGCTATTTGGGGTCTTTTCTGGCACCTCAGCCACAGCAACTTCTTACTCAACGTGTCTCTGGAGGCAAGGGAAACAAAAGCAAAAATGAACTATTGGGACCTCATCAAGATAAAAAAAAAAAAAAACTTCTGTATGGCAAAAGAAATGATCAGCAAAACTAAAAGGCAACCAATGGAATGGGAGAAGATATTTGCAAACGACATATCAGATAAAGGGTTAATATCCAAAATCTATAAAGACATTATCAAAATCAACACCCAAAAAACAACTAATCCAGTGAAGAAATGGGCAGAAGACATGGATAGACATTTTTCCGAAGAAGACTTCCAGATGGCTAACAGACACATGAGAAGACGCTTCAACATCACTCATCATCAGGGAAATACAAATCAAAACCACAGTGAGATATCACCTCACATCTGTCAGAATGGTTAACATTAACAACTCAGGCAATGACACATGTTGGCAAAGTTGTAGAGAAAGAAGAACACTTTTGCACTGCTGGTTGGAATGCAAACTGGTACAGACACTCTGGAAAACAATATGGAGGTTCCTCAAAAAATTAACTACACTATGACCCAGCAATTGCACTACTAGATATTTATCCAAAGGATACAGGTATGCTGTTTGGAAGGGGCACATTCACCCCAATGTTTATAGCAGCGCTATTGACAATAGCCATAGTATGGTAAGAGCCCAAATGTCCATCAACTGATGAATGGGTAAAGAAGATGTGGTGTGTGTGTGTGTGTGTGTGTGTGTGTGTGTGTGTATACACATATATACATATATACACATATATATACATATATATATATATATATACACACACATACCATGGAATATTAGTCAGCAATAAAAAAGAATGAAATCTTGTCATTTGCAACAATGTGGATGGAACTAGAATGTATTATGTTAAGTGAAATTAGTCAGAGAAAGACAATTATATGACTTTACTCATATGTGAAATTTAAGATACAAAATAGATGAACATAAGGGAAGGGAAGCAAATATAATATAAAAACAGTATGGGGGATAAAACATAAGAGACTTAAATACATAGAAAAATTGAGGGTTGCTGGAGGGGTTTGGGGTAGGTTAAACGAGCAGGAGGCATTAAAGAGGATGCTTGCTGGGATGAACACTAGGTGTTATATGTAGGGAATGAATCAATGGGTCCTACTTCTGAAATCATCATTGCACTATATGCTAACTTGGATATAAAATTAAAAGATAAAATAATTTTACCTACTATATTGAAATACAATTCACATACCATGCAATTCATTCCCTGAAAATTTACAGTTCAATGATTGTTAGGATATTCACAGATATTTGCAACATCACCACAGTAAATTACAGAACATTTCCATCACTTTAAAAAGAAATCTTATGTGTCTTAACTGACCCTCCTCTGTCCCCTCATACTTCTCTCTTCATCCCCAAGAAATCACTATTCTACTTTCTGTCTCTGTAGCTTTTCCTATTCTGGATTTTCATATGGATAGAATCAGGGCATATAGCTTTATGTGATTGGCTACTTTCACTTAGTTCAATGTTTAAGAAGTTTATCCACGTTGCAGTATGTATCAGACCTCCATTCCTTTTTATGGACAAATAATATCCCATTGTATGTATATAACGCATGTTGTTTATTCATTTATCCATTGATAAACATGTGGATTGTTTCTACCTTTTGACTATTATAAATTATGCTAGTATATGTGTTGCTATGTAAGTTTATTTGTGTAAACATGTTCTCATTTTGCAGGGGAATTGCTGAGTCATATGATAATTCTATTTTTAACCATTTGAGGGACTACCTTATTGTTTTCCAAAGTGGTTGCACTATTTTAAATTCCCAAGTAATGCATGAGAATTCCCATTTCTCTACATATTCACCAATACTTGTTACTTGATTTTTTGATTCTACCCATCCTAACTGGTATGAAGTGATATCTCATTGTGGTTGTGCTTAGCATGTGCCTAATGACCAATGATGGTGAGCATCTTTGCTTGTGCTTATTGGCCATTTGAATATCTGCCTTCCCTGGAAAATGCCTATTCTAATTTTTTCCCAATTGATTGCTTGGGTTATTTGTCTTCATATTAAATTGTGAAGGTTCTTTATATATTTCATGCAAAATCTGTCTTCAGATATATGATTGGCAAATGTTTTCTTCCATTCTGTGATTGTAACTGAACCCGAATTTGTCTGCATAGCAAAGAAAATCACTAAGACCTCAGGCATGCATCGAGGAAAGGGTTGATTCAAGAGGTAGCCAAACAAGAAGATAGGAGGACAAGACTAAAATCCCCCTTCCTGAAATGGGAGAGAACAAGTATTTTATAACCATAGGGGTTGGGATTACATACATATTGATGAAAAGGGAGGGGAAACTTACAACTATTCACAAGAAAAGATGGAGGATGCACACTGGGCAAACATATAGGTAACATGTATCTCATGTTCACTTTGAGATGGAGACAACATCAGAATGAGGCAAAATTCAGCCTCTGACATCAGGAGGACCTTAGGACAGGAGAAGGGGCTAAGGGCATGCTCTGAGAGCTGGTATAAACTGCATGAAGTCTTGGGCTAGTTATGTCAGGCAAGGTATGCAGGGCCTTGCTTGTTCATAGGCTTGAATCATGTCATTTGACCCTGAGTCCAAGCTTCTGCCTAGACAGCTGGTGAATTAGTTAGTGGAGTCTGAAAAGACACAATAGCTGATTAGGGAGAAACAGTTCTTGGAAAAACGAGCTTTAAGTTTTCTTCTAGTTTCAACCTCATTAACCCTATGGGGCACAGTTTCATGATTGTCTTTTCACATTCTTGGTAGTGTCCTTTGAAGCACAAAGTTTTGAATTTTGATTAAGTTAATCTAATTTTTCTTTTGTTTGTGCTTTTGGTATCATATTAAAAAATGTCTTGCTGAAGATTATGTCTGTTTTGTTAAAAGATTTTTTTTTAGTTTTAGCTCTTACGTTTAGGTCCTCGATCCATCTTAAGTTGATTTTTGTATGAAGTGCAAGGTAAGTGTCCAATTTCATTCTTTTGCATGTGGACTTCCAGTTTTCCAATTCATTGAAAAGACTGTCCTTTCTGCATTAAATGGTTTGGGCACACTTTTACCAAAAGTCAGTTAGCCATAGATGTATGAGTTTATCTTGGAACTCTCAGTGCTGTTCTATTCATCCATGGGACCTTGCTTGTATCAGTAGACTGTCTTTTCTTTTTTTTCAGCTTTATTGAGGAATAATTGACAAATAAAATTGTAACATATTTAAAGTGTACATTGTGAATATTAATATATGTATATATTTTGAAAGAATTCCTCCCATATAACTAATTGACACATCCATTACTTCCTATATATGTATGTTGGTGGCAACATTTAAGTTCCAAATGCTTAGCAATTTCAATTCTACAATACAGTGTTATCAGCTATAGAACTATAGCCACCATTTAATACATTAGATCTTCAGGCCTATTCATCTTGCAGTTCAAAGTTTGTACCCTTTACCAACTTCTCCCTATTCTCACCTCCCCCAACAGTGCTCCCATCCAGCCCCTGGCAACCACTTTTTGCTCTCTGTTTCTAGTCTACGAGCTTGAATTTTTTTTTAAGATTCCACATAAAAATGATACAATTCAGTATTCAACTTAATGGAAGCATTTCCTTCTTTCTCATGGCTGAATAGCATTCTACCGTGTGTGTGCACTTGTGTGTGTGTGTGAATGTACAGACAGATGTCTGTCTGATATTATGTTTTCATTTCCTTTGAGTATATACCTAGAAGTGGGATCGTCGGATAATATGGTAGTTCTATTTTTTCTTAAATTTTTACTTAAATTCCAGTATTGTTAACATAGTTTCAGGTATACAATATAGTGATTCAACACTTCCATACAACACCCAGTGCTCATCACAAGTGCACTCCTTAACCCCCGTTACTTATTTTACCCATTACCCCACCCAACTCCCTTCTGGTCACCATCAGTTTGTTCTCTATATTTGAGTCTGTTTCTTGTTTTGCTCCCCCCTCCCTTTTTTCCCCATTCCTCATTTGTTTCTTAAATTCCACATATGATTGAAATCATGCATTTGTCTTTCTCTGTCTGACTTATTTTACTTAGCATAATACAATCTAGCTCCATCCATGTTGTTGTTGCAAATGGCAAGATTTTATTCTTTTTTATGGCTTAGAATATTTCAGTGTGTGTACACACACACACACACACACAGAAACATATATATATATATATATGTATATATATATATATGCATATGGTAGTTCTATTTTTAATTTTTTTGAGGAACCTCCATACTCTTTTCCACAGTGGCTGCAACAATTTACATTCCCACCAACAGTAGACAAGAGTTCCCCTTTATCCATATCCTCACCAACACTTGTTATCCACTGTCTTTTTGACAATAGACATTCAAGCGGTGGTAAAGCAATATCTCATTTTTACTTTTATTTGCGTTTTCTTGATGATTAGTGATGTTGACCACCTTTGCCTATACCTGTTGGCCATCTGTATGTCTTCTTTGGAGAAAGGTCTATTTAGTTCCTCTGCTTATTTTTAAATCAGATGATGGTGATGACGATGACGATGATGATGATGATGATGATTGCTCTACAGTTGCATGAGTTTCCTATATATTTAAGATATTAACTCCTTACCAGATATAATTTGCAAATATGTTCCCCCATTCCATAGGTTGTCTTTCCATTTTGTTGCTGTTCCTTTTCATTTTGTTGTTGTTCCTTTGCTGTGCAGAAACGCTATAATTTGATGTAGTTCCATTTGATTAATTTTTTGCTTTTGCTGCCATTGTTTTTAGTGTCATATCCTAAAATGTTAGTTTTCCATCCTACTTATTGTTTAATTTTACTCTATATTTTCTTGCCTTTTAAAATAGAAACTTAGATAATTTTTTTCTAAATATTTATTTTCCTTTTCTTTTTATTCCCTCCCTTCCTCTCCCCTCCCCTCCTTTTTTCTTTCCTCCCCCTTCTTTCTTCCCTAATGTAAGTCTTTAAACTTCAGGTAATGCTTTAACTGCATACCCAGAAGTGTTGATTTTTTAATTGTCACTCATCTCCAAACATTTTTTACTTTTCTATATCTTTTTTTAAATTATAGATCACTTGGGTTTTATATAATTTCCAAACATTTCAGGGTATGTAATTTTATTATTTAATTTATTTCTGTTGGGATTAGAGAATATATTGTGTAATATTTCAGTTTTTTATTGATTAAAATTATTTTATGGCCCAGAATTTGGTCTACCTTCATTAATATTTTATGTTTACTTGAAAAGAATATGGATTCTGTAGAAGTTGAACTGTCTTTTTAAAATTTTAATTAAAGGGTAATGGGTGATAGAGCTTTTCAGATCTTTTGTATTCTGATTTTTTTTTCCTAAAATTTTTTATTGACTACTGAGATAAGGGTGATGTCTTAGTCCATTTGATGTGCTATAACAGAATACCATAGACTGGGTGGCTTATAATCAACAGAAATTTATTTCTCACATTCTAGAGTTTGAGAAGTTCAAGACATCAGTAGGTTTAGTGTCTGATGAGAGCCTACTTCATAGTTTATAGATGGCCATTTTGATGTGTCTTCACATAGTGGAAGGAGTGAGAGTTCTCCAGGGTCTCTTCTAAGGGTACTCATACAATTCATGGAGCTCTGCTCTTGTGACCTAATCACCTCCCAAAGGCCATACCTCCAAACCATCACACTGGGAATTGGGTTTCAACATATGAAATTTAAGGGGGTACACACATTCAGACTATAGCAAGTGATAGTTTCTACAACTATGGCTGTGGAAATTTGTAGTATTTCCATTTGCTTTAACTTTTTTTTTTTCATAAAATTTGAAACTTTGTTACTAAGTGCATATATATTTTTGGTTGATATGTGCTTCTTAGAAATTGGCCCTTTTACCTCTAAGAAATTACTCTCTTTATATTTTGTCTTGAAATATAATTTCTTTAATATTAAGGTAGGCATGCAAGCTTTCTTTTGCTTCCAGTTGCATAGGTAAATATTTTTCATTTGAGAACAAACTGATCGTTACCAGCAGGGAGGCAGGAGCGGTCAGGGTGAAATAGGTAATGGGGATAAAAGAGTGTAATTATCATGATGAGCACTGAGTAATGTATAGAGGTGTTGAATCACTGTATTGTATATCTGAAATTAATATAACACTGTATTTTAACAATACTGGAATTAAAATAAAAAATGATTTAAAAACTAATGTATTTGTGATGTTATTTATGAAGTATTTCTCTGGTAGACAACATAGAGTTGATTCCAAATGATTATCTTTGCCTTTATGCCTTTATGCTATTAGTTTCTCTGAAAAAGTTTTCATTTCACTCTCATTATGCAGAGTATTTTCATTGCATTAGAATTTTATAGACTTGTTTTCATTTCAAGTATTCCATTTCTTTGACATCTGGCTTCTATTATTTCTAATGAGAAATCACAGTATTTTTTTTTATCATTGTTCACCATAAGCAATATGCCTCTTTTTCCCTGGCTATTTTGAATATTGTTTCAGTATTATTTCTTTATTTTTTCAGCAGTTTAACTATTCTGTGATGGCCCTAGGTATTGTTTAGTTTGAATTTATCTTGTTTTCAGTTTGCCAAGCTTTGTGGATCTATAAATTAATATTTATCATCAAAATTTTAAATAACTTTGGTCTTTTTTATTTCACATATTTTTTCTGTCTTCACTCTATTTCTGGGATAACTGTTAACATATGTATTAAACCTGAGCAGAACTTCTCAACTGATAGAGCAAAGAAATACACGCATGTAAGCCAGAGTTCCTTCTAAATGTAATAAATTTTATCTATTTAAAACTAAATATGAGTTCTTACTGATGTCTCCAACTCTAATACATTAACATCTGGATCATTTAGCCTCTTCCTCTTGCTTGCTGGCAAATTCCTATGTCATAAGTGAGAAATCTGGCTCTCCCCATCTGTCATCCTTTTATTTAATCATTCACTTCCGGTATACACATACAGCAGTGTCAAAAGTTTTAACTCATACTCCTGTAGAGAAAAACATTATCGACTATAGTATAGCACTTACACACAATTATTTTGTTTTGGTTTTCTGGACTTCACTCCTTTTCAGTTACTTAGGTCAGTGCCTTTCTTTCCCCACTTCCTTCAGTGAGACTAGTGCGTCCCTTCGTAATAAAGTTAGATTCTCATGTCAAGTCTAATTCCTTCCTCGAATCATCTAACCTCCTTAACACATTTATAATTTTGTATATATTAAGAGTCATTTTTTTGTGCTGTAAATTTCTACAGGTTTTGAAAATGCACAAGTTCATGCATCACTATTACAGTATCATACGAGGAGAGTTTCTCCATTGTAAAAACTCCCTGTGCTTCATATATTCAATCCTGTATACCTCCTTCACTCCACACTGAATCTCTGACAACCACTGATCTATTTGCCATATTAATAGTTTTGCCTTTTCCAGAATGTGTACAGATGGATGATATAGTATGTGTCCTTTTCAGATTGGTTTCTTCCACTTAGGAATATACACTTAAAGTTCTCACATGTCTTTTCATTTTCAAATGACATACCTCATTTCTTTTTGTTACTAAATAATTTTTCATTTTATATATGTACCACAGTTTTACTTTTCCATTCACCTATTGAAAGGCATCAGTTTTTCTGCTTCCAGGTCTTGGAAATTATGAAGAAACCTGCTATAAGTATTCATGTGCAGGTTTTTGTATGAATATACTTTTCAAATCTATTGGGTAGATATCTAGCAGTGTGATTGTTGGGTCAAGTGGCAAGATGATAGCTTTTTAAGAAGCTGCCTAAGTATCTTCCAATGACTGTACCATTTTGAAGTTCCATTAGCCAAGAATGAGCTTTCCTGTTGTTATATATCATCCAGCATTTGATATGGTCAACTTTTTAAAATTGGATTTTAGCCATTTTATACTTGAGTGGTTACATCTCATTTTTGTTTTAATTTTCAATTCCTATATAACTAATGATTTTAAGTATATTTTTATATGCCTTTTTTTGCTATATGTGTATCTTCTTTGGTGAGGTGTCTCTTCAGGTATTTTTTGCCCATATTGTAATTGCGTTTTTGTTTTTATATGGTTGAACTTTAAGAGTTCTTTGCATATTTTAGATATAAATCCTTTATCAAATACGTGTTTTGCAAAGATTGCTTCCACTTCTATGGATTGTCTTTTCATTCCATTAAGAGTATCTTTCGTAGAGCTGAAGTTTTTAATTTTAACAAAATTCCCCTTATCAATTTTGGTTTTTTGTGTCTTATGTTTGATGATGTATCTAAAACACTACTGCCAAAAGGTCAGCTAGATTTTTACCTCTTTTTTATAGAAGTTTTATACTTTTTGATTTTACATTTAGGTCTATGATATATGTTGAGGTAATATTTAGGAAAGATGTAAGTTCTGTATAGATTAATCTTTTTAATATATACATCCTGCTGTTCTGACATCATTTGTTGAAAACACTTTTTTTTTTCCATTGCCTTTCTTTTGCTACTTTGTCAAAGGTCAGTTGAATATAACTGTGTTGTTGTATTTTGGAGCTCTCTATTGTGTTCCATTGGTTTATGTGTCTACTTTTTTGGTAATTCCCTGCCGTCTTGATTACTGAAGATTTAGAGTGAGTTCTGTATTCAAGTAGTGTCAGTCTTTCAACCATGTTCTTCCATATTGTGTTGGTTATACGGATATATTATCTTTTAATGCACAATTTAGAATACAACAAAGAACTTGCTAGATTTTGACTGATATTGCATTGACTCTACAGATCAAGTTGGGAAGTATTTAAATACAGAATATTGTGTCTTCCAATTTACTAAAATGGAATCTCTCTACATATGTTTAGATCTTATTTGATTAATCAGAGTTCTGTTGTTTTCCACATAGAGATCCAGTGTATATGTTGTTAGACATATACTTAAATATATTTCCTTTTTGTAGTGCAATTGAAAATGATGTGTTTCTGTTTCCTTTTGTTGTTGTTGTTGTTTTCTTTGTCTTCCAAACTCCAGGCAACTAACTTTTGTACTTTTGTATATTTACAAAATCACAATCATGTGACCTTGCTGAAATTGCTTTCTAGTTCTGGAAGGGTTTGTTTGTTTGGTCAATTATTTGAGATTTTTCTACACACACAATCATGTCATCTGCAAATAAAGTCAGTTTTATTTTTTCTTCTCTATCCACATAATCTTTATTTCCTCTTCTTATCTATCTTGTCTTGGATATTGCCAACTGCTTCTACTGCTTTTATTGATATGATGGTATGGTTTTTACTCTTTAGCTTGTTGATATGATGGATTGATTTACTGGTTTTTAAATTAAATTTAATAGATTTGTTGACCTAAAATAAATCCCACTTTATACATTATTGGATCAGTTTCCATTTTTGTTTTCATTGCAAACACTTGCACCTATATTTTTGAGAACTATTGTCCTGTTTTTTTTTTCTTTTCTTGTAATGTCCATGGAGTTTTTGCATTAGTATAAAATTGCCCTTGTGGAATGAATTACAAATTGTTCCCTCTACTTTTTTTTACTAACTTAGACTGTACAGAATTAGTATAATATCCTCTTTAAATTCTAGGTAGAATTCATCATTGAAACCATCTGGGACTGAAGCTTTTTTTTTTTTTTTGGAAGATTATAGATTTTCAGTTATGTTTTAAATAAACATAGACCTAATCAGATTAGGTGAACTTTGATAGTTTGTGTATGTCAAGGAATTTGTACTTTTCACCCAGGTTATCAGATAGTTGGCATAGGTTGTTTATAACATTCTTTTATCATCCTTTTAATATCTATGAGATCATACTGATGCCTCCTCTTTCATTTTTAATATGAATAATTTATTTATTTTCTCTCTTTCTCTTTCTCTTTTTTAGCCTGGCTGGAGGTTTATGGAGAACACACTAGAAGTATTTCAAAATGATTAACTTTTCCCTCCTTGCCAGAAACATGAGGGTTTTTTCTTGGCTTTTCACCATGGCACCTAGTATTGTTCCTGAAATTAAGACCCATGAAGGTGTGGGCTACCTCAAAGACTACAATCCCCAGGCATTTCCCAGTCTTATGTTAGTCAACACTTAGTCTCTAGCAATTCATTAAAGTTACCATTTAAGAGTTACTACTAGTTTGGGGTGGCTGAGTGGCTCAGTCAGTTGAGCCTTGGACTTCAGCTTAAGTCTTGATCTCAGAGTTCATGGTTCAAGCCCTGCATTTGGGCTTTGTAATGACAGCACAGAGCCTGATTCAGATTCTCTGTCTCCCTCCCTGCCCCTTCTCCACTCACTTTCTCCTTCTCTCTCTCTCTCTCTCTCAAGAATAAACAAACAAACAAACAAACAAAAAATACTTACTAATTGTTTAAGGGTCCAGCAGTTTCTCCTCCAGGTAAACTCATATCAGCTGTGATTTTTCATATTTGCTTCTTTCTCCAGGTTTCTGTGGTTTGCCCTATGACCTCAAATCTCTGATACAGGTTCAAGAAAATATACTGATTTTCAGTTTGTTGAGCTTTCTTTCTTCTATGGTTAAAAGTGAAGATTTCCAAGACTTCAACATGTCAGAGCTGACACTGAGAATGTAATTTTATTTTGCCAAGTATTTACATATACTTTAAAATATTTGTTCACCGAATCCAACAGCTGGGTATCTGAATCATCTTAGGACTGGATCCTGCTTATGACTTTTTAAATTTAAATTAATTATTTTTTAATCATAGATTAAAAACTACCTGGGCCTTTCCTTGTCCAGTAATATTTGACTGTGTACTTTACATCATTGACAAAATATAAAGACTTTGGATCTTTTCTTTTCCTTTAAATAGTTTGTTTTATTTAAGCAAGTAGTTCAATAAATGACATGTCATCTTGATCTCATGTAAGTTTGTTTATATGTTGTGTTAGTGCATATATGTACCGTCATCAAGATGTTCTTGCAACCCTTCCTGATACCACTGAATGCCCATATTTCCTGTCCCCCGTGGTTATTATCAAGGTTTATTTTAAGGCTTTGTTCAAGCAGATCTACCTACTGAGTACCTTGTTCTAGGGAATATTTCTTAAACTTAAAGCACATTACTCCTCATATTTCAGCTGGGTGCTCAGTGTGGTTGAGAAGTTTTAACAAGGTCTCTATAGTCTGGCAGGGCCAGCTCTTCAGTGTTCCCTGGCACTGACCAGCCATTTCAATCTCTCTCTCTCTCTCTCTCTATCTCTCTTTTTTCCCCCCAAACTCATAGCAACTACTCTACTCAACCTGAAAATGCACAAGATAGCCCCTGGTAAAGGATATATGGGCAAATCTGGTCTCTAATTTAGCTTCTTCTCCAGTGTTCTGCTTTACAGGTCCAAATGCTTCAACTACCCTGAATTTTGTCTTCGATCTTCTCAGATAAAGATGATTTCCATGTTCAGCTTTGATTCCTGGCCAAAGAGACAAGGATATTTATTGCATAAAATATTGACACTCCATCCCAAATGGAAATATGTATGGCTATCAAATGATCATGATTAAAGAGATTATGATATACACTTGACCCTTTAATAACTTGGGCATTATGAGTTCTGACCTCCTTTTTGGTAAAAAATTTGTGTATCACTTATAACTCCCCCAAAACATAACTACTAATAGAGTACTATTCACTAAAAGCTTTACTGGTAACATGAACAGTCAAATAACACATATTTCATATGTCATATAAATATATATATATATATATTATATGATGTAATTTTACAATATAGTAAGCTAGAGAAAAGAAAAAGTTATTTAGAAAAACCTAAGGATCAAAAAATATATTTACTGTACTGTGTTGTATTTATTGAGAAAAAAATCATGTATAAGGATACCTACACAGTTCAAACCCATTTTGTTGAGGGTCAACTGCATATACATTATTAAGATGAATGAATTTGATCTTTTATATATTTAAATGAGGAAGAATTATAATATAATTATAAGTTAAAATGCCAGATATAGAATAATAATCCAAGTATGATAACATTAGAAATTTGAAAATGCACACACACACACACACACACACACACACATATACACACATTCCAACAGAAACAGAGAAATCTGTTGAATGGTATAACCCAAATGAACAGATACCTTTATACTAGTGTGTGGGGACTCCGACACCACAGGGCAATATTTTGTAATGAACTAGAGACCTCCATGCTTTAGTAATGTGTACAGAATTTATCTTGAATCGATGCTATTTTAACAGTGAAAGTGAGTGTTACTTATCAATAATTGAGCGTGAAAAATAAGCATGAACTAGAGCTGTCCTGGGAAAACTAAGATGTATGATAACCACATATAAGAATGAAGTTTGATACAAGGATTAGTCTGTATCCAATTCTATCCTTCCATTGGTGCCATAGTGTCCTCTCACCAATTTCCAAAAAGGAAATATCCTATCAATATGATTTTAAGTCACTTTTTGTAATTTTAATATAAACATAAGATATAATTCTCTAGTCAATTTTTATCTTTGATTTCCTTTACAATTACTCTTTATACTCTTTAAATTTTATGCTCATTGGGAACGTCACCATTTTAAATCATACAGTGTGGTCAAAATGTTAAGATCAATAGGTCCTTGGGTAAATGTAGAGGGTAAAAGAAGCTACAGGTTCATTTTAGACATATGTGCTTAACATGTTCCTTTCCAAATGCAATTCTCTGTATATAAAAGAAATAAGCATACTTTTATCAATGTAAGAAAGGTTTTCTGATTCCAGATGCTTCTCGACAAGTGAAATCCTTGTGTCTCCAGAATCTAGAAAACAGTGTTCATAATATTAGAACTTAAAACACTTGGCCAACTTAATTCTTAGTCACGTTGTAGTTAGCAAGTGATTATAAGACAAGGAGTACCTATGAATAAAAAAATTATATATTCACACCAATAGAAAGACTATATTCGAATTTCATATATGGATGTAGGTATGATTAATAAGTATGAGGACCTATAGTAAGTGTTATAGGTGAGGATCAGAATAAGTAGGTCTCAAGAAAGATAATTGTCACTGGGTTGAATATAATTTGTGCAGAATTGACCTAGGGAAGAAGAGTTGAGTAAGCATTAGTAGATGTGAAAATTTGCTTTGTTTGTGAGAAAGGGAACAGTAGTTGATGACGACATCTGTCGATTGTTACTTTCTCTATATGACCCATGGAACCTATTGAACACTTTAGAAACAGATCTGATTTAATTTTTTTTAACAACGCTGCAAATTGTGAATTGTTCCCATTCTACGGAAGCTTTCATTAAATGATTTGCTTGAGTTCACACAGTTAGCATTTGGGGAGCATCATTGACATTGAAACCCGGGACCATTAGGCTCAATAATCTGTGTCTGTTAGCACATTACATTTTTTATTTAAAGTTCAATTTCTGTGGCAGGCTTTTCCGCAAAAATTTTTCCTTCCTTTTCTTTCATTCAAGGAAAAAAAAAGGCCAAGCATACTTTTGGATCAGGATCTCATATACTCCTAGTATCTACTATATCAAGTCACACAAATGACTCTTCATTAAGTTTGTTCTGTGTTTATAGAATAGTACATGGATTAACCTGAGAGTTACACTTCCATTGCCTAAGCAATTTCTATTTGTACTACAATATTTAGAAGTAGTGGAAATATTTGAAGAGGGTGTTTAAGAAAATCAATCAGTCAAGCTACCCAATAATGAACGCCTGAGTAACGTGAACATTAATCACAAGTACAGTGGTTTCTCCATGGATGGTGGAGAGTGGGGATTTGAACTAAATTACAAAAGAGGAATAACACTATTTTAAACGCTTGCCTAATAACATAATCCAAGAACAAGTTAGAGCAATGTAAAATAAAGCTCCAAGATATTAAATAATTATTTTCATATTCATCACTTTCCTTTATCTTTTCCATGTGAGAAACCATCAACTGAGAAAATCACATAAGGAAAATTATGAAGTGTTTTAAGAAAATATGCAGTGTCCATGGTAAGTTCCTCACTGACCTTTAAACTTGAGCCTGCAAAAGCAAAATAAATACGCTGAGCAGGATTAAATCTGAGTAGAGATTGAATGTTTTAGTCCCCTCATTTTGATACATAAAACTAAATAAAGAAATATGGATTTCAAATATCCAAACTGGAGGCATCTGAGAGAAAATGTGACTATTGTCATTTTGCAAAACTGCGTTTTTTTTAAATGTCAGAGTCATTTTCTAATCTTACTCCTCTTACTTGAAAATGATGCAACTAGAGGCATCCAGTTATCCTAGAAGTGGCATAGAAACATTTTTTAAACTATCTGTGCATATAAATGTAGTAATGTAATAACAATGACAGCCATAATGATTGATAGAAACTTACATGGCGGAAGACAAGATATATAATGATGCATAGTTATGAAATGCTATAATGTTTTTTCTGAGTTCCATGGTTTGCTCAAAAGCAGTGTACAAGCATGTAGAGGGTTTGTTAGAGACACACACAGAGAGAGAGAGAGAGAGAGAGAGAGAGAGAGGCAGACAAACATAGTGACAATATTAATACAGTAAATCAAAAGTTTAGCTTATGAAAAGATAAAGTAAAAATGAGATTCTTCAATTGATTTTTAAAATTTTGATGTTGTTTTCATGAATTTTCAGAATACATATTTTTTTTAGATGTGAAGTAGATGAATTTGAAAGGAACTAGAGTTAACTGGTTCTTAGATTTTCTTCTTAGAGAAAGTATAATAAATGCTACAAAAAAACCAATGGGAGAAGTAAAAAAATATGAGCAGATTATAATAAATCTAGAGTTTCATGTGCACATATGTGTGTGTACCTGTGTGTGTGTGTATATATACATATATATATATTTGTGATTGTATATATATTTATATATGTATAAATTTCAAAATTGCTAATTCTTTGTTCTTAGTCCTCCTAAAAAGTTACAATTTTGGAAAAGGTATTGTAGCTTTATTTCTGCCTTATATTTTATAACTTCTCCACAAAAGAATATTCCACCATATTCCACTTAAATCTTTTTATGTGCCCAGTGCCACCCATCTTAACCCTCAAGGTCTCCTTTCTACACCAACCAATTCTTCACGTTCAAGGAGATGCACTAGAATCTATACTTATTTTCTCATGCTCATGATTCTAAAGAAAAAAATAATTAATTCTTAGTCATTTCCATGTAATTATTGTATTATATTAGCTATTCCCTCAACTTATTCTTTTAAATAACAAATAGGCTCATTTCTTTTCTCTTAGCTTTTCACATATTTTCAATATTTTTACATTTTCAAGACTAAAATAAAAATTGGAATTTCAAATATTTCTCCCAGGTATGTTTATGCATTTGTTTTTATTCCCTTTCTGTTCTCTCTTCCTTCCCCAAATATATTTCCTTGGCTTCTCTGGCTTGTACTAACTTTTCCTCTTAGGAAGTAAGGATCACATAGTCCTCATTATAGATCATAATGTAATAGAGTCCAATTGAAAAGGTGTATAACAATTAAAGAATTCATAATAAAGGCAAGGAAATATAATGGAAAGAGCACAAATTTTGAAGTCAGGAAAAGAAAGTTTACTTTTGCCATTCCCTAAGTGTTATTTTCAGCAAATAACTCAAACTTTGTGACTTTTGCTTTATCAATATGAGAAAGCAGAATGACAATACATACTTCAAAAGATCACTGGGTGAATTCAGTGAGAGACATAGATGCTTGATAAGTGAGAGTTAATATTATTATATAAAAATATGGACCTTAAACTCACTATTGTTTATTAAAGTTAATGAAATCTCATTTATAATATGGTACATTAACATTTTTTTAATTAATATGATGAGTTGAAATTCACTTAGTCTCTTTGGCCTGCTATAAAAAACACCTGCATAGCTTAAAAACAACAAAAATTTATTTCTCACAATTCTGGAAGTTAAGTCCAATATCAAGGTACTGGAAAGTTTTGTGTTTGGTGAGTCCCTGATTTCTGGTTCACAGATGACAGTCTTCTCATTGAGTCTTCACATGGTGGAAGGGGTGAATTAGCTCTCTGATGGCTCTTTTATATTTAAAGGCACTAATCCCAACCATAAGCATTCTATGGACTTATGTCTATGAATTTATCTATTCTGCATATTTCATATAAATGTAGTCATGTAATACTCTGTGTCTGACTTCTTTTACTTAGCATAATATTTCTAAGGTTTATTTATTTATATTTATTTATATTTCAGTACTTTATTCCTTTTTATAGGTGAATGTGTACATATACCACAATTTATTTATTGATTCATCTGGTGATGGCAATTTGGGCTGTTGCTACATTTTAAAATATGGAAGTACAATGTTGATCCTCTAACAGTTAAAGCCTTGTGAAAGAGACTGATATCTTGATCTGTTTCTGTCTCTTTCTTTCCTATATTCATTAATGGAAACATGTGTCAGTAAAGGAGCCAGATTTCTACCCCCGAGTCAAGAATAGTAAGCTACTGATTTTCAGCAGTGGTTTCAGAGTTATTCCGTTGAGAATTTATTCTGATAAGTACATGAGCATTTTTAAAAATTGCTGTCTCATCTCCACCGACTACCTATAGCTTTTCTATTCTTATATGTCACCAAACTATATTTCTTTTCACCAGCATATCTTCCTTTTCAAGAAATACTGCCATAGCAGTGATTGTTGATTAAATTGAGCCAAACATTACAAAGAAGCTTGAGAATCACTATTAAACCTGTAACTTTACGATACATCTTTTTAAAATGTAGGAATCTGTCACTTTTGCAGAAATAAATGCATTAATTTATCTATTTGGAATTTAGTGGTGTTTCAAAAAGCATTTCAGCTTGAGCAAGATGAGAATGTGGTGTGAGTGTTGGGTTTTTTTAACAGTATATCATTTTTTCTTTTAAATTTTTAATGTTTATTTTTGAGAGAGAGAGAGAGACAGAGTGTGAGCAGGGGAGGGACAGAGAGAGAGAGGGAGCTACAGAAACCGAAGCAGGCTCCAGGCCTTGAGCTGTCAGCACAGAGCCTGACACGGGACTTGAACTCAAGAGCAGTGAGATCATGACCTGAGCTGAAGTCAGATGCTTTACTGACTGAGCCACGAGGGCGCCCCAACAGTATATCATTTTGAAGCCAGTATGAAACCACTGTTATCACTGTTTGATATTTTACTTGTTCTACAGGAAGTTGAATGGTAATAAAATTAAAAAGAGAGAAAGAAATGTAAAAGCGGTAATTCATACTTCGGGGGAAAGAAGTGGGAGTTTTCATTAGATTATGGGTATAATAGTTAGACACACTGTCTAGTCCTCTGGTTAATTACCCCTGATACACTTTGAGCTTGTATGATAACACTAACCTGAACAATGAAGCCTAACAAGATTTTATTCTTACCCTCCAAATTATTTAAGGTTTTGAATCATTTGCAATAGAAAAGTATACTTTTATTTTAAAATTTTTTTGTCAAAGATTGTTTTTTTTAATTTTTCTTCTTTTTCAATGCAAAAATTGCCTCAAAATATTTTGAAGATATATCATCCAAGAAATGATTTAGAACACTGATGTCACATGGATAGTTTTACCATTTATAGACTACAGTATCTTTCTAAAAGTCAAGCTTTTAGCAATTAAGTTAAAAGTCTTGGGGAAGTATTTTATTATACTAAACATACCTGAGACATTTGAAATAGTAGGTTAGTCAAATGGGAAAAAAAAATTAACAAAAGGCAAAGTTTCTCACTTTAAATGTCAGATTGTTTTCAATCTCATATTTTATTAGGAACTTAAAAGAGTCCTTGGCCTCCTACTTTTTTTTCTATAGATTTTAGTATCATTCATATACAAATGAATACTGGAAAGAGACATATTTATTTTTCTTTCTATTAATGTAATAGCCCCAGTAAAATTAGAATTTATCACGGGAGATGTCTCCTAAGAGATATATGAACAATTGCTTCCCCTTAAACTTGCACTCTCTTTCTTTTTACAAGAACTTTTTTACATTTTCCAGTCCCCTCAAATTTCTGACAGAGAAGCTAGAAGCCGTGAGAAGCTAGGAAGCTTAATATCACCTCTATTAAACATGCAAGTCTACCTTACTAATTTTATCCACCATTTTCTTCTGTGCTGATAAAATTACAGCACCTCTTTCCCACCTGTGTTTTGCAACCTAAGCCCTCACACCTTCACTCCCTACTAATACTTATCCCTTCTTTCTTTCATGTATGTAACTTGTTTCGTTTTAATAATTTTTAAATGTAATCAAGTATTTCTTATGCAAGCATTTGAAAAGATATCAACAAAAAGATTAGTAGAATCAATGACTACTCCAGTCCTTCCCACTGTTGTTTAATCTCATCCTACTTTTTTGAGGTCAACTTTTCATAAGAGAGATCTATGTTTACTATCTCCATTTTGTCACCAATCACTGAATCCTCAACCCTTCGGTTTGATTCACATTTCTCATTTCATCCTGTGGTGAACTGTGACTACAATGTCATTTGGTCTAATGAACATTTTTCATTATCAAGTTAATGGGAGCTTTCAAAAGCATTTGACATTGTTGGCCTTACCCTTTGTCTCTAGACACTCTATTACCTTAGCTTACTTGATATAAAACAATATCTTAACATTTCTTCTATTTCTTTATATGTATTGCCTTCCTCTTGTCTGTAGGCTCATCTTTACCAAGCTTTATAAGTTGAAGTTCTTCAAGATTTTTTTTCTACCTCCTATCTTTTCACTCCAAATGTTATGCCTAGGTAATGGCATTCATAACAATGGCTTAAATTTTCATTTTCATGAGGGAAGACTTATGACTTTTTATATACAAACTATACCTCTCCTCTGAGCACCAGACCCATGTATCCAGTTACTCACATGACATTTCTACTACATATCTACTAGACCTCTAGAATAATTTAAATCAAAACTTTTCAAATTGAACTTTATGATACCTCCCCTTTGGTTCCGGGAGCTAACCCTCATCAAGGGGCCTTTCTCAATATCGGTCTCTCCCTTTTCATCCACATGTATTATATACAATCCTATTGTTTCTGCCTACTAAGGAACTCTTGAGTCAACCCACCTCTCTGCCTCTCCATTTCCATAACTATGGTCCAAATGACAATAATTTCTCATATAAAGGACAGCAATAGCCCCTTTACTTCACTTATTGGATCATCTCATGCCAGCCTCACTGGCATCTCCATAGCCAGCCAAAGTGATTTTTCCAAAACATAAGGCTGATCATATTACTCATATGGTTAAAAGAATTCTAAGAATCAAATAAAGATTTCTATAACTTAGCTTTGTAAGCCACTTCCTATATTCCTGGTCTTACTTTACAGTATGCTTTTCACAAGACTGGTTTATACCTAAAATCTACTATTTTCTAGATGTGCCTATACTCCATTATAACACAAATTGTAACCCTTGATACTTTTCTTAACCTAATCTTTGTTTTTACCTAGTTATTTCCAGCATTTCCCTGGATTATAGTTCAGCCAGATCCTTTTCAAAGAGGGCTTCTCTATCCTTACTGACTAGATAAGTTTTCTTCATTGCAAGTTTGTAGAATACTTAGTAACCCACTCAAAATGTTTGTTGCATCTAAATTCTTAAAAATAAATATTTGAATTTTACATTACCATCTGTCTATTCTACTACACAAACCATGAGAGCAGGTTCTATGTCTCTCTGTACTCATCATGGAAACTTCAGTATTTAGTAAAGTACCTAGCACTTAATAGGCCCTCAAGAAAATTTTCTGGGTGATAAAATAAATGAATGAATGTTGGATGTTATACTTAGGAGAATGGAAATTCTGATACTGAGAAGGAATTATTATTATAACTGTTAACCTGACAGAAATTCAAGTTAAATTAAGAACAATGACTAAGTCTGGAAGTGTGATAAGTATATCACTATTTGGTTTTGTTAAATCTACATCTCAAACAATAGTATCATTTAGGTGTAGCATGTTAGAAAAGTTGTATATGATGAAGACAAAGTAGGGGCACTTCTAAGAAAGACAGTGAAAGGGATTAATGAGTTAGAGTGATTGATTCACGTGGGTAGAATAGTAACAATCAGCTCAGCACTGAATGTGAAATTGGGTTCTTTGTAGACTACACAGGACAGAGCTTGTTTTCTGTGCTATAAGTATCCACTCTATTGTAATTGTGATACATTTCATCAAATTAGACTGTTTGCAATTAAAGTAATTACATTTTAAAAGCAAGGCTCAAAGATGGTTTAAAGAAAATATAATAACCATCTGTAATTATTGGAGGCACACCAACACCAATTGAAAATAGAAGGTGTTGGATAGAAGAATTAGTTCTAAAATTAATAAAATGAAATTAGACTTGAGAAATTTTCAACAAAACATAAAATTCATTTCCAAATATTGGTTTTCCTAATATGAGTGAATGCTCATAGTATCTATTATATTTAAATCATTGAAAGGAATAGCCAGACTGAGGTGGTATTGAGTATGGGGCCTAAAACTCAAAAAATAAGTATATAAATAAACATATAAATATATAAAAATTAAATATATAAATAAAGCAAATATTAGAAAGATAGTGCTGCTCATAATGTTTTACTTTCAAGTATGACTTTCCCTATAATTTTCAAACATTGGGTCCTTATAAATATTTACTATAGGGGCATCTGAGTGGCTCAGTCAGTTAAGCGTCCGACTTTGGCTCAGATCATGATCTCACGGTTTGTGAGTTCAAGCCCCACGTTGGGCTCTGGAGCTGACAGCCCAGAACCTGGAACCTGCTTCAGATTCTCTGCTCTCTCTCTCTCTTTCTCTCTGCCCCTCCCTTGCTCTCACTGTCTCTCTCTTTCTCTCTCTCTCTCAAAAATAAACATGTACACATGTACATCTTAAAAATATTTACTATATTTTAAGTTAACTTTAATTATACTTTGTAAACATTTTTACATTTGAAAATTAGAAGTATCTGATGACAAAAATAAAATTTAATTGCTTTATTAGAGCAATCCCCCACCCGTGTTCATCAGAAGAGATTTTTGATCTTAGATGCTAAGGCAAATGTCTAAAACGTATTTTAACATTTTATATGAGAATTTTATATTTATCAATATTTGAATGTTCTTGACTTTTGTGTTCACATATTTTTTGTCTCTCTGTTTGTCAGGTTCAATTCCAACTGCCATTCTTTTCCTGGTACGATGACAAAAATAGAATCACTCTGAAACATATAGATGAACAAATATTCCATGGAGAAAATTAATCTCTTTGTCTTCTTCTTGGACACTAGATCATATTTCCCCGACGTGTAGCTGTGTTTGGTCATACAACTAAGCTCACACCAGTAGAATGTTAGAGAAAAGTGTATGTGCAACTTTCGTCTCACATGTTAAGAGATAATCTAGAGCTCTTTCCCTTTTATCACAGGCAAGAATGATTAATCACTCCAATGGCCTTGGAAGTCCTCTGTGAACATGGCAGAGACACATTCTTGGACCCTAAATAACCCTGTGAATCAAGCTATCCAGCGACATTAAACACTCCCTAACATTCCCTGATTGAGAAATGATCTGATAGTTTCTCAAAGCATTTAAAACCTTCTACTCGAATTAATACCTATGTAAGCAGGAAAACAAAATTGTTAAAGATCTTATGCATTGTGTATAAATAGTTATAATCTAAACAAAACAAAATTACCCCCAAAACATGTTGTATTTGGGCTTGAGTTTAGTATTAGCAGGTTATAGAAAGATCATGAGATTTCTGGGAGGTCTTTGGTTTTACTGACATTTCTGAACTTCACACCAGTATGGTGTCCTTCTTTGTTGCCTTTTGGAGTTGAAAACTTGAAATGAAATAAAGATGTCTTTTGAAATTTGAAGTCTCCCCTTGGAGTTGAGCTCTTGGAGCAAAATTGCCCAAGGATGACATCAGATGGATTTTGCAGTAACTCCCTAATCTTATGTCAGTATAAATTAATTCTTCTGCAACAGCACTGGTTTTAAGATCAGTAATAGAATGTTTTTTTGTGAGAGAACATACTAAAACAGTGAGTTATAAACTCATGTCCCACTTAGGGTTATTAAATTTGCTGACCTTAGTAACTTCACCAGAGGTTTACTGTTTCCACTTAACTCTCATTTTACCTTGAATGAGAGAGATGTTAAATGTTCTTTTGTCTGTGTTGAATGCTTTCTTGGTGCCATTTTGTGGTATTTGTAGGCCTCCCTGACATTATCAAATGGATTGACATTTTAAATATTTGCAGTGCTCAGTGGGTACTAATTCACCAAAGGTGAACCACAAGCTTCTTTCGCTATGGCACAGCAAGTGATGTGTGTCTGTTTAATCACAGCAGCTGAAATGAGATCAAAAGCCACTGTGTTGTTAAAGTCCTAAATCTGCTGTCACAGCAGACACACCTGGAGGGGTCCTTGAAGGAAAAAGCTAAGTAGTGAAGAACCCACTTAGGCCACTGGCTTATCTGACTGAACCCATTAACCCAGCTCAGCAAGAACTCTCTCCTAGCATGTAACATTTCCATATTTTTAGTAAATTCTTTATAGGTGCAGCTCAATCATTTGTGGGCCTCAGCAATTCTTGGTTTTCTTTATACTCTAAATTGAAGTTTTATTTTTATGTTTTATCAGAGTTGAGAATCCAAATATTTCAAAAGATGAAAGATATAAATCATTCTATGAAGTCACTGTCACAAATTTAGGGGACTTGATCCAAAAAGGATCTTAGTAGAAAATTGTACTACAGTACTAACTTTTTCACTGTTGAGATTTCATACCACATGTTTTATTTATAGATTCTAAAAAAGACCAATGTTAAAACATCAGTGAATGGAATGACTCTTTAAAATTTTATCCTAAATCTTTTTTTTCTACAAGACATAAACTTTATATATTATCCCCAGTATTTTTAAAGAGTCCATTCAATAGCCATTTGTATTTTAGGTTGACTTAAATATCTTTAGCCTTCACCTTTCTGCAAGAAAACATTTGCATTAAGATTTTTAGACAAATTCTCATGACTTCCATCAGTCACATGTATACCACCAGAAACTCAGTATTTCTAGTTTCCATCCTAGTCTTCCTGAAGAAGTTTAGGGTATCGTACCAAATCTGTATCCATGTGTGTCAAATGTATTAATATAGAAAATATTAAAGGATAATTTCCTGTACTTTAACTTGCTGTGTATTTAAACTATATTTAAGAAATTAGTAGAACATAAACCATAAAAAATGGCTAAATATTAATCGAGAAAATCAATACATAGTAAAGTTTGGGTGTACAAGGCTTATTATTAGTATGATAGTGGAGTCACTGAAAAATTTCAATGACTTGTTCTATAATTTGTTCTACTTCTGTCTCATCCTGATACGTAAAATTCTTGGATGTCAGGCAAAACAGTTAAATTTCTTCTAATGCTTTTTCTTTGTAATTAAGGAAACTAATTAATAGAATAGCAGAAAATAAATAAAACAAAACAAAAAACATGGAGATTATGAAAAAGAAAAATAAGTAATTGGAGGTGTTTACAAACATGCATATTCTTTCAGTGCCCTGAAAAGAAACTGCTTTTACATCAGACCCTCATCATCATTTCCCCCACTAGGTTTCTATAAGATGACAATAATGCTTTCATGAACAGATTCAAAGAGTGTGTGTTAGACAACAGGGCTTGTTGGGCAGGAGGAGAAGGAAAAATATTAAACATAAGAGATTACCTCTATATTCAAGAAGCTGAAAGAATACTTAGCTGCACAAGTTGTAATGAAAGAAGTATGTATTGAATGTGACCATGGGCATGACGCCATTCTGGGTGTGAGGTTGAATGAAATAAAGATCTATACTTTCATGGAGCTTTCAGTCTAGCAGGAGAAACAGGAGGGAGACTGATAATAGACATACCAAATAAGTAAACTATGCAGTTTGTTAGAAGGTGAAAGTTTTCATGACAAAAGAATAAGATGGATGAGAGCATGATCATAGTTAGTAAGAATTGGTCTTTTCTTTTTAAGTTTATGTATTTATTTTGAAAGAGACGGAGAGAGAGCAGAAGCAGGGGAGGGGCAGAGAGTGGGGGGACAGAGGATCTGAAGTGGGCCTTGTGCTGACAGCAGAGAGACTGATGCAGGGCTGGAACTAACCAACAGTGAAATGGTGACCCGAGCTGAAGTCAGATGGTTAACTGACTCAACCGCCCAGGCACCCCAGAATTGGTCTTATTGAGCAGGTGAGTTTTGTACAGAGATTTGATGACTAATATTGTTTGGAGGAATTTTTTAAAGAGGAGATAAAAAGTCTTAGGGAAAAATGGAAAGACATCCATGGAAGTACCATTTATTAACTGTCCACTCTCAGACAGGGGCACTCTTCCTCATCTCACTTTCCCTGTATCCTCAACTTCTCTGAAGGCTTAGGATCATCCTCCTGCTCTTCCTCCAGAATCTTCCTAGGATATTGCTTCCCTGGAAACCCTCTCAAGTAGGGGCTTCTTTTCTCCCATATCTTTGAAATCTTCTGGTGATCAGGAAGTATGTTTCTGGCTTCATATTTCTTCTTCCAGAACTTTCTAACTCTGTCTTTCCCGACATTCTTAGTTTCAAATATCCTGTCATCAGAACTTAAAACTATAGAACCCTTACATCTATAAAATCTGGATCGATTTCTAAATATTTTATTCTTAAGCTTATTTGTAATTACGTTGACACTCTATTTGTATCGTATGACTAATATCTATATGACTGATCCAGATTGCTCAAATCCTTGACCTTATCTACTCTTGAGATTTTATGTGTCACTTTAACTCAGCCATTCACTTACTAAATATTGAGATTATCAATAACTCCAGCTCCTTTATAATCTTAATTTTAATAATTTTACTCTCTGATCTTTACGTACTCTCCAGTTTCCCCCTTTACTATTCTGACACTAACAATCTTTCCCCCGGAATAAACTTACAATTTCTTGTTCCTGACACTTTTTACAATCTCTTACTTTGCACATGGCTTGTCCTCATTTTCTTTCATACTCAACTTAAATTCCATGTACTATCATCTTAATCATTCTGTAACTCTCAACTTCTTTTAATTTCTTTCATTTTGTTGTACTTAGTGGCCCCCCTCCCCCCCAAAAAAAGGAGAAAAAAAAGAAAAGGATCTCAGATAAGTTGAACTCTCTAGCTACTGTAACCTTACTTCAATAGAGTTGAGTACAGCAGAAGAAATCATATAATCTTGCCGACAGTCCCACTTTAATTGTCACTACTCTTAACTGAGGTAGTTAGAGCTATCTAGCAACATCACACATTTCCCTAGTGTATGTATACATATATATATATACTTTTGTGTTAGATTACCATTCCATACCTTCTCTCCTTTCCTTAGCTTCCAATACCTCCTCTCCATTCTCCATTTTAGCTTACAATTTTGCCTTTAATTTGGCTGAGGAAAGAGAAACAAAGAGAAAAGCAGTAATACTATAAAAACCATCTCCAACGTGCCACCTAATTATCTGCTTCTCATTTCAGTAAACTTTGCTGAAAGTGTGATCCATTCTCATGGTTTCCAAATCCTCTTCTCACACTTTTTCTGAAATCTACTTCATATAGGTGTTCACTAATATTAATTCACTGAATCTCCTGGCAGAGTCAACAATGATCTCCGTTTTGCTAAGTCAAGTGATAAATTCTTAGTTCTCTTATCTGATCCAACATTTTTCTACCCCTGAATAATACTTTTATATATCTTCCATCATACCATACTCTTGTTCTTATCACAAATTCTTACTTATGACTTCTTTCAAATTTTCACAGGATAAGGAATCCAAATGTATATATGTTGTCTTAAAGGTAAACAAGTAGAAATAATTTTTCCTAATATAGTTTAGGAAACTAAATTGCTTTGGTATTAAAACTGGAAAAAAGCTCTACCAGTAAAATTATGGGCCAATTTCATTTAAAACAAACTGAGGGTTGATGGGGGGTGGGGGAGGGAGGAAAATGGGTGATGGGCATTGAGGAGGGCACTTGTTGGGACGAGCACTGGGTGTTGTAAGAGATGAATCACGGGAATCTACCCCCAAAACAAGAGCACATTATATACACTGTATGTTAGCCAACTTGCCAATAAATTATATTAAAAAATAGATTTAAACATATTAAAGAAAAGAAGATAATAGCAAACTGAATCTGAATGGATATATATATATATATATATATATATGGTAAAATCTATCACAGAAATTTGAGAATGTACCTTTTTTAAGTTTATTCATTTATCTTTAAGAGAGAGAGAGCACAAGTACAAACTGAGAGGGGCAGAGAGAATATCACACAGGTTCCACTCTGTCAGCACAGACCATGAGATCATGACCTGAGCTGAAACCAAGAGTTGGATACTTAACTGACTGAGCCACCCAGGCACCCTGAGAATGTTTTTATATTAGAAAATGTGTTCACAAAATACACTAAAAGAGTGATGGAGGAAAAAATATATCTTCTTCTCTGTAGATGAAGAAAAAGGGCTTGATAAAATTCAGCACTCACTCAAGTTTCTAAGTCAACAAAACTTTTACTTAACACAAGGCATATTTACCAGAAAATTAGAATGAAAATTTGACTTCATGATAAAATTTTAAAGCATCATACAAAAGGCAAGAATAACCACTATCACTATATTTATTTTAATTTTATATTTTACTTGAGGATCTACCAAATGCATTGACAAAAGAGACCAAAAAGAAGTGATGAGGAACCAAAAAGAAGAAATAGTTAAAATCCACAAACACTATGATGTATCTACCCAAATCAAGGGGCAAATACAAACCAAAATTATAATTTTCTGGAAACACAAGATCATGGTCAAAATCAGGATTTTCTTACGTAAAGGATTGCACAATAAATTTATGAACATGTAATTAAGAAAAAAAATGTCTTATTTATAATAGAAACCAAAACCATAAAGAGTATATATACATTGACCAGTAAATGGAAACACTCTTGAAGGGAAAATAATTAAAACATTTTAAATTTTGTGAAAGATATTAACATTTCTATAGGAATGGTGCCTGGGTGGCTCCAACTCTTGGTTTCAGCTCAAGTAATGATCTTGCAGCTTCCTGAGTTCAAACCAGTATGGGGCTCTGGGCTGGCAATGCTTGGAATTCTCTCTCTCCCCCTCTCTGTCTCTCTCCCACTCATGCTGTCTCTTTCTCAAGATAAATAAACTTAAAAAAAAAACAACTTCTACAGAAAAATATAGCAAAAATAAATAAAATATAAAAATTAATCTAAATAATTATAGAGATAAAACACATGCAGAATCCGTATTTTAAGGGTGACAATTTGTTCGCAACTAATCTTTTAAATTCAATATGATTCCATTCACAATTTATACAGTTTTTTTTACAAAAATTTACAATATGTTCTTAAAATACATATAATTATTGAATGGTCAATAGTAACCAAGTCAATTTATAAAAGGAGAATTTAGACTTACTCTGTCAGCTCTAAGATTTTCTATAAAGCCGTACTATTAAAATAGTGTTATTGGCACAGAGACAGTCAATAAACCAATATAACAGGATGGTAACCCTAGAAGGAGATTTCATAAAACAAAAAATAAATTATACAATAGATGAAACATCACACATCGAAAAAGAAAGGATGACATATCTAATAAATTAGGAACTTAAAAAATGCTCAGATAAACAAATGGTGCCAGACCCACTGGATATTCAGACAAAAAAAAAAAAAAGATGAAATTGGATTTCTGTAGGACACTTTTTTTTCCCACCTTTTAAAAATTTCAGATGAATTAGAGGCTTAAGCATAAAGATTTAAAAATGTAAGATTTAAAAAATAAAACGTAGAATATCTCTATGTAGTGAGGGTAGGAAAGGAGTTTGTAAACAAGAGACAAAATGCACAACCCACGGAGGAAAAATTGGTAAACTCGATTTCGTTTCACATATATTCAACAGACACCGCACTGAAAGTTAAAATACAAACTGTACACTCAGAGAAGGTATTTGAAAATTATATCAGCAGTTAAAGACTAATTTCCAGAATATACGAATAATTCTACAAATCATGAATTAAAGGGAAAATGAAATGAGAAATGAGCAAAGAGATCTTTTATAGAAATCAATAAAATCAGCATAAAAATATTCAACTTTAAAAGTACTAAGGGGATTATAAATTTAAACAAAAATTAAATGCCAGGTCATACGCATTAGTTTGAAATATTAATGTCCAATGTCACCAAATACTGTAAACAAAGAGGAGGAAAGGGAAACTACATTGCTGGTGGCAATGCAAGGTCATTCGAGAGCCATTTAAAAATAGGAGAGCTGGAGAATACATATTCTCTGACCCATTTTCTAGGTATCAACACCAAAATATCTTACAAATTCTAGGATACTTCTAAGAGTCTGCAGAGTTTGGTAACAATGAAAATGTGTACATAAACTAAGTTTTCTTGGAGATTTGTGGTACTTGAATAAATCATATTATATATATGTAAATTTGCACTAAAATTCCCTTTTTATCTGTCTGGAATGAATCAGAAGAGAAGTTTCAAAATGATAAATCTTAAACCCCAATGTTCTATTTCTTAAAATAGTGGATGAATACATCATTGTCCATTTCATTGTTTTTATAATTTTGTATATATGTTAATACTCTATTAAACAATATTAAAGAAAACACATTGTTGAGTAAAGAAGGCAAATTTGAAAAACAGACAGAATGTGGTAATTGAAGCCAGCAAATAGTAGCCACTGTTGGGGTTGAAGATGTTGAGTTACCTGAAAGAAGATCATCAGAGCTTTCTGAGATGTTGGGACTATTTTTAATCTTAATCTGGATGCTGGCACACACACACACACACACGTGTGTGTGTGTGTGTGTGTGTGTGTGTGTGTGTGTATGCATGTGTCGTGGGGGAAGAAACAGGGAGAGAAAATATTGGAATGCTTTGTGTATCTGGATGAGAGGAAGGGATATGGACTATCTTCAACCTTGTGGGAGGGGATGTAAGGCAAGAAGTTAGCCCAGGCATATCACATCTTACCCCTGCTCATTCTTCTGTCTTTGCTGGTGGTCATGGGCCTTCAAAGAACCTTCGCTTCTATGGATTTCTTAGAAAATCTCTCCATATTGGCTACTTTAATATCTTTTTTTCTTTTATGACCTCTCTCCTAAATCCATACCTTTGCTGTGTTGCAGATTGGATGTTTCCAATCATTAGGCATGTTTTCCAGTTCCTCTACAGGTTTCATCACACTGAGAATCTAATTAATACAACATTTTTGGAATGGATAGATGGAATATCTTACCTGTAAACTTGCACTTTCTAGAATTGTAGGAAGGATATGCAGGTTGACCAATGTCAAGAGGTATTGAATGCCTCTTCTATATTCCTGTCTAGTGATTATCCATGTTCCTTTGAGCTCTTCAGAGAAGGATAATTCTGCATTTCCTGAACCAGGACATCGTAGATCTAAGGGTCTGAATATTCTTTACGTTAATATCAAAAATTGTAATTGCAGGTTCCACACCATACCATTTATATTTTAAAAATACCTAGCATAGGGGCGCCTGGGTGGCTCAGTCGGTTGAGCATCTGACTTCAGCTCAGGTCACGATCTCAGGGTTCGTGAGTTCGAGCCCCGCGTCAGGCTCTGGACTGATGGCTCAGAGCCTGGAGCCTGCTTTCGATTCTGTGTCTCCGTCTCTTTCTGCCCCTCCCCCATTCATTTTCTGTCTCTCTCTGTCTCAAAAATAAAATAAAACATTAAAAAATAAAATAAAAAAATAAAAATACCTAGCATATATCAAGTTCAACACCTTCAGTTGAACAAATATTTACTAGATGACTACTGTTTTATAAGAAAAAGTTCATTGAATGCTAGATATATTTTGTCTCCATATAATAAATAATATAATAAAACATATAAACAAAATAACTGGATGAAAAATAATCCAAAAGAGATCTAAAAAAATCCAAATGCTAACACAAGTACAAAGACAACATTGAGTTAAATAATAATTGCACGTGTTGAAATGAGTCATTCTCTACTTGAGCAAAGGCAAGGCCACTTGCAGCATAATGCAAAGCAAGTCTGTTATCCCTCAGGGAGGACACAGCACTTGATCTACTTTTTCCATGATATATTACCTTTCAGAGCTTTTCTTTCACATAAGTAATCACTTGCAGGACAGAAAGAATGACTTATGCAAGAAGAGAAAGAGGAAAATAGGTAAAAGAACATGCTGGAGAAAAATAGAAACCCCCAAAATCAACCACTTAAGTTTATCAGACTTGAGGAACTCATTAACAGTGAAAAAGAATCAATAAAATGAAAGACCTATTCGAGGAACAGAAAAGAGACTATAAGAAACAAAAGACATCCTTGCTCATTCTGAAATATTTTCTTAAGACCATTACAAAGTATATTGACACACAGTGCATTTTTCCTTCTGCTATACTATTTTTAAATGACAAGATATAACAAATCTTCAGTGGGAAAAATAAAAGGGATTTATAAACAAACTTTTTAGACACTGTAAACATGTTCTGAATACTGAAAACCCAGTCATTTATACTTTTGGAAATTAATAGTACAAAAAATCTTTGCATTAGAACACATTGTTTAACCTTATTTAAATTAAGTATAAAAGACCTCATAACGTCCAACTTTGGGGAAACTAGAATATATTCTTGACTTGTCACGCAGGAACCAGATAAGTCATTCTATCTCCAGGAAGATATATAAGATGTGGAGCAAAAGCCATGGAATAAGTAGGAACACAATTCTTTTTGTAAAACCAGAGGATGGAGGGAATGCATTTTCAGGTTCTACCTCCTGCCCGCGGGTCTCTCAATAAGAAATAAAGATCCAGGGGACCACTGAAAAGGTAGCAATTAACCTCATGTGAAGGAAGGAGTCTGTGAATGCTACACTGAAAATAGCATACTTTCCTTAAGTCTTGATTGATAAATGGAAAATTTCCAGAGTAAAAGGAAAGAAGGACATGTCAAAGAGAAAAATACTTTCTTTAATTTTTTTAATCTTTATTTATTTTTGAAAGAGAGAGAGACAGAGTGCGAGTGGGGGAGGAACAGAGAGAGAGGGAGACACAGGATCCGAAGCAGGCTCCAGGCTCTGAGCTGTCAGCACAGAGCCCGAAATGGGACTCGAACTCATGAACAGCGAGATCATGTCCTGAGCCGAAGTCAGACGCTCAACCAATTGAGCCACCCAGCTGTCCCAGAAAAATAATTTTTAATACCTAGAAACTTGAAAGTTTCAGTGACTTATTGTTCAATGAACAAGAAAATGAATGAATGAAACTGAAATCATAAGATACCAAAATAAATATTATGCAGTGCTTCATACTTTATTTACACATGTTATACGTTACTTAAAAACTCTTTTTTGAAAGATTTTTCTAATGTTTTGTATTTATTTTGAGAGGGAGAGGGAGAGGGAGAGAGAGAGAGAGAGAGAGAGAGAAGAATGGTAGTTGGGGAGGGGCAGAGAGAGGGAGAGAGAGAGAATCCCAAGCAGTTTCTGCTGTGTCAGTACAGAGCCCAAGGTGGGGCTTGAACTCACAAACTGCGAGATCATGACCCGAACTGAAATCAAGAATCAGATGCTTAACTGACTGAGCCACCCAGGCACACTTTACTTAAAAACTCTTTGAGGAAAAAATACAGATGAGATAAAAGATTTGAGGAGCGTTATCAAAATTTAACATCAATAGTAGTGACTAAGAAGAAACAAATGAAAATCAAGGCTTTCATTTAGAAAGATATTACCATAAAACATATCAGTAAATGCCCGTGGCTTCTACCTATTCATTGATGACTGCATTGATAAAGCCATACATGAAAGCTTTTAAATTTAGGTTCATTATAGTCACCTTGTGGAATTGGCTATTTAGCTGATCAATTCTAATCACTACTATAATTCATTTTGGTAAAAATGTATATACATACATGTGCATGGGGACCTTAAATATTATTGTTACATACAAATATGTTTTAAACAGAATATATCTAAAACATTATGTTTTTAAACATGGCTCCAGAGTCATTATTTAAGCCTGTCAAAGTATCTAATTGCAAGTGTTTCATAGAAACATTTACAAGAAAAAGAAGGAAATTTCATTAAAAAATGCAAGATGTTTAACATCAACTAAGTATCAGTAATATGAAAGAAATTTCAAAAGACAGAATTATTCAAAATTCCTGCCCAGAATTTCTATCATATATTATATCCTGTGCTAGGATTGCACAGGACAAAAAGACAGGCATCAAAAAATTAAAAATACCTTATTTAAGCTTAACCTATTCAAATTGCTCCTGGAGATTTAAATAAGTTTTTTAAAAATTTAATTTTTTTTTTTGAGAGAGAGGGAGACAGAATGTGAGCAAGCAAGGGGCAGAGAGAGAGGGAGACACAGAGTCAGAAGCAGGCTCCAGGCTCTGATCTGTCAGCACAGAGCCGGAGGCCGGGCCTAACTCACAAACCGTGAGATCGTGACCTGAGTCGAAATCGGACGCCCGACCAAATGAACCAGTCATGCTCCCCAAATAAGTTTTTAATGTTAGGTACAACACAACATATTTTTCACTGACTCTTGCATCTACTTTTACTGAAATACATATAGGTTCTTCAGATAATTTTTGGTTGTCTCAAGAATTTTGTCTGGTAATCATACCCCAAACCTGTCATTTTCTCCATCAAATTTACTTTTTTTTTTCCTCTTTGACTTTTATAGTCTCTATTTAGTTTTATAATTTCTTTATAAGTGCCAAATTAATATTACTGTTTATTTTTGATATATAGCTCAATTTTTGTTAAAAGATGCTTCTTTTTGTTTATTCTTTAGGTCCTATCCCAGAGCTCATGTCCTCTGGAGATTCAGACAGAAGTACGTGGCGAGGTGGGCCTGGAGATCATTTTGATGTCATTTTGTGCCTACGATCACTCTGTCATTCACTAAATGAATTCTTACCTGATTCTGGTTTCCTCTGGAGAAGACAGCTTCCAAGGGGGTCCCTGTCACTCATGTCTTTGCCTGCGGGGAAGAGGACTCCACTGTTCACAGATGTACCCCAGCACCACGAATTACAACGAAGGACGGGAGCCACAGTTAAAACTCAAAAATATCAGCTCGATGACTCCTAGGTACAATATAAATATTGTGCTTTACCTTTGCGTTTTCAACTATTCTCATCTTTCACCACATAACAATATTCCTTACCCTTAAATAAACTAAGGCTTAGAAAAGTCTTATTCACAGTCTCATGTAGATAAATTGTGGAAGAGTGACTAGAGCCCAGATTTATTTGTTTCTGAAGCCCATGTTCCTTCAGTTATAACAAATTGCTTCCTGATGCTCACGTCTTGGCATTGTAGGCCCCTGTTGAAAAGATTTATATTCAAATCGATCGCATCCTACAAAGTGGGCTTCTTTACCCCAAAAATGAAATATAATTACTATGTTTTTTGTGTTTGTTTTGTTGTATTTGTTTTAATTTTTTTTAACATTTATTCATTTTTTGAGAGACAGAGAGAGACAGAGCATGAGCAGGGGAGGGGGAGAAAGAGACACACACACACAGAATCCGAAGCAGGCTCCAGGCTCTGAGCTGTTTGTTAGCACAGAGCCCGAAGCGGGGCTCAAACCCCAAAACTGCAAGACCATGACCTAAGCTGAAGTCAGACGCTCAACCGACTGAGCCACCCAGGCGCCCCTGTTTTGTTTTATGTTTTAACAGAAGTAGGGAACCGGCTCTCTGAGCTGAAATCCTGAGTTAAAGATGAATTTGGTACTCTTGGGGGACCAGGTGAGGTGTAGCAGGTACTAGCTGCTTTCTGTTAGGATAAAATGAGTGTTAAATTCATCTACTGACTGAAATAAATAGATTAGGATATGAACAGTCAAAAATAGAAAATGCCTTTTTTTTGGATTGTTTATCATATTTAATTTGAAATTCTTTAAGATTTATTGTTCTGAATCAGAGCAACATGGCTGTGTGGAGGGGGAAACAAATATAAAATAGTTTTATTTTCTCTAAGATTGCCCTTAATCATGCTCTAAAATCTCTCTTTCTAAACTCTTTTTTTTTTTTAACGTTTATTTATTTTTGAGACAGAGAGAGACAGAGCATGAACGGGGGAGGGGCAGAGAGAGGGAGACACAGAATCTGAAACTGGCTCCAGGCTCTGAACTGTCAGCACAGAGCCCGATGCGGGGCTCAAACTCACAGACCGCGAGATCATGACCTGAGCGGAAGTCGGCCGCTTAACCGACTGAGGCACCCAGGCGCCCCGTCTCTTTCTAAATTCTTAATGACATCTCAGGGAGATCCTTAACTTCCTGCTCGCTTTAAGATTAAGACATGAAATCATTCACTTCTGGCCAGTTATGTGTTCTCATCTCACATTTTTCTCTGAGAGCTCCCTCTCCCTCCACATCACGCTTCCCCCTGGCTCTGGGGGCTGACACTAGAAAGCAATGCATACCAGATCCTACCCTTCTTTATGTTGAGATGGAGAGAAGGAAATGGAGTGACAGCCACGATTGTGTTGTCAGCCGCTGCCCATCTGTGGCAGAGACATTGCTGATCTCACTCCAGCCGGAGCTGGTTCTGGCCTGTCTTTTTCTTGTAAATAGTGTTTATTACAGCCTCCAACATCATCGAGGGCTTCCTCGTTTCTTTCAGTCCTTGGCGGTAAACCAGGCTCTCAGCCCTGATTTTAGGTGGGAAATCTCCTTCCTTGGCAGCCACCTAGGCAATCTTCTATATTTGTTTACTTTTACATTTCTTTGGATAGAGCCACAGAAACCATTACTCTGCTTTCCAGCCTTCCAACGGCCATTGGAAACTGGAGAAGCTATGGGATTCTTGTTCTAGGCATGGAACCCTGTAATCCCTCCTCATCTTCATAATGTGGACTTCTTTCACAAGCTTCCCACTGCCAGAATTTTGCAGAAAGTAGCAAGCTCTAGTGACCAGGTGTATGTACCAGAACGAAATCTCAGGGAATTAGTCATGCTTTCTCGAAGGTGAGCACATCACAAGAAAACATGACTAATTATTATGCCAACACTTATTCTGATGTTGGCACCAGAGTAAGGTCACTTAATTCCTCAACATCAAACATTCAGGTGGGGCAAGAAGCTCCTGTCTCCCTTCCTGCTCGCCACTCTCTTAGGACCTCTTCCTATTACATGGACGGGGTTCAAAGTATATAGAGCATCCATGGTGCATGTAGAAGAGAAAAGACCACTGAATGTCTAGCAACTCTAAGGATCATTGAAATGGTCTTTCCCTTCCTGAATTGTCTGCCTCTAGAGATAAAAATTGTGTTTCTGGGTATGGAGGGTATGGAGGGAGGTAATTGCTGGGTTAGCAAAGACAATTATGCAGACATCTTCAAAAGACCTCAAAAGTTATCTAGCCCAATTGCTTTTTCTTTCTTCAAAATGTCAATATCGTTAAGCTTCTTTGTCTTCATTGTTAGATTCTAGTTAAAACGATCTGTGCAACAGAGAATATGTGTTCACATTTTGATCACATATTATTACCATATACTAGCATCATTTGGATATCTAAAAAGCTATCTTGTGAAAAACAATTGACAGTATATCTTTAAGACATACGGAAGAGTATGTCTGATGAAAAAATCTAATCCTCTGGTCTTCCTGATGGGTAGTTTTCTTCAAGAAGATGAATCCATCACACTCGCCCGGCTCTGGGACAGAAGTCTCTGTGGTCATTTAACTCACTCCCTTTGCTCTCTATCTTCAAATTCTACAAGCAACATTTAAGCATTTTTTTTTCAAAGATGATTTTCTGTAGATCTTCCTGACCACTAATAATAAAATTTCAGTTTTATGATGTTCTCTGAATAATTTTCCCAATCTTTTCGGTGTTTCTAATCATAATTCAGGTTGCCTTACTGTCTCTTTATTACTTTATTTTCAGTTTGCTGAAAGGAATGCTCTCCCCTTAAGTAACTATTATGTGGTAGGTTTGTTGTCGCCCAATTAAACAAGAAGTTTGGCTTCTCAAAGATATATGCAGAAAAGTCAGTTAATAGGTGTTACCATTGGCACAGAGAGAAAAGCAGAATAAATGGGTCTTTCAAAGAAGTTTTGTTCATATTATTAGAACTGTCTATGCATCAACTAAAAGTTAGGCATGTTTCTTTATATAATAAAATACTTGTAAATAAGCAATTACTTTCTAAACAAATAATTTTATTTATAAAATATAAAATATTCAAAGAAATCTATGAATATCAGGGAAAGTTGAAGTGCCTTCCCTCTGTCCAATTCCAACTACCTTTTTTGCAGGCCCTTGCCCTATCAAATTCTAAAATAATTTCCACTAGCGCTTTGGTTTTTCAGAGTATAACACTAATTTTTATAATATTCTCTTAACAATAGAAACAGATGAAGTTCCAAATATATCTGTTATAGACATACATTTTGTAAATGGTGCTAAGATACAAAGAAAAAGTGGTTTTTTATCCAGTTTAAATGCAAGTGAATGTATGCATTTGGCCAGTTTCTTTATCTACAGAGAAAGACATAGTGATTTCATTACTGTGGTCTTAGAGATTCACCTTCTGTTCAAAATCTTAAAGCATTTAGCAAGCTAGAGCAGGTCAACAAATATAACCCAGGAAATGTGGTAGCACCCACCAGCTAGTTAGACAAGCCATAAGGCACCTAGGTTATAAACTACTTAATCTAGACTTCAATAAAAGGGGTAAGAGATATGAAATCTGTTTGTGTTAATCCCTCCTTCCCTTTATCGAACACTCCTCCTCTGCTTCACTCCCACCTTCCCCCAGATCCTAAGGTCGTTATTAGAGTTACAATACTAGCCACACTGACTCCATTCATCTAGCATTTAATCTCTATTATGCAGAGGTTAGAAGTCAAAAAACGATCATCCATATCAGTGATTCTGGCAGAAGATAGCTGCTGAACCATGTAGGATTGTTCACAGGAGGAGAATGAGTTTTCAGCTAGTTCACAAGTCACACAGGATAGTGGAATCACATTACGATCTATCAGGGCTAAAGGAACACTGGATCACACAGAGTTTCTGTTTGCAAAAGTACTATATCTAAAAAAAAAACATGAGTTATCTCATATCAATTATTTTCACTTAAGTATAAGATTTAAAAGTAGATGGAGAAAATGGTCTGTGATTAGTGTTGTCTATCAATCAATAGGAACTAATAAACATTCTTACAATTATTCGTGGGCATTTAACCATTTTTATGAGATTTGTCCCTACGTTTTGAAAAACATTTTTTTTTAAATTCTAACTTTGTAAATAGATGAATGTTTTTAGAGGTTCCAGAAAGCTAAGTTTTGGAAATCGAAATGTAGTTAGAATTTGAGATAAAAGACACCTATTTTTAAGCCCTCCCTTGAAATTCTTTTGTGATGTAAAAAATCTGTTTTATTATGCAAATAATCTTCTTAACACCTTTCAGCTTCTCTTAAAGCAACATGTTTATAATTTAGCAACTGAATTTTTAAAAACACATCAACGCAAACATTTCTTCAGTCTCTCTTTAACTCATTTCTATAAAAAAAATACAGACAGTGCAATAGTACAATAATGCAGACTACTTTCTCCCCCCTCAGTGTATCATTGCTTTTCTTTACTAAAGGCTCCAGTGCTGTTTACAAGACTGTGGGCATTCTATTTTGGTAGCCATGTGAACCTCTGTTAGTCATCTGCAGGGCATATGGCTTTAGCATAGCCATATTGTAATGGAACGTTTCAACCCGACAAACAAAGAAGTTTGAAGAAAATGAGAGAAAGTCTCCCTGACAACCACAACGTTTATCCATGTGCAAAAATGATAGACAGAGTCACTCTGGCACCTTGACAACTGACACAGCACTCCACAGTCTTGCCTTCCTGTCTGCTTTTCCCCAAGTCCATATATAAAACAAGAATGAAAATCGTTCAAGTGGTAAATTACTCTTCCTGGAAAGAAGACTTCAGTTTGACCGGTATACAAATGAGGTTTGAGAACGGAGATGTAGAATATTGTTTGTAAGGATTTTTTTTTTCATGTTTAATCGACAGAGACGGATTCCTGTGGTTGTAGGGCATATTTATTTTCTATATGTTGAAGCTCAGGAATTCCCGCTATGCCCTCAATATTAGCTTAGTAGAAACTTTTAAGGGAAGTTTTGAATTTTCCATAGAAAATTTCCATATTGGCTTTAGAAAACTGAGACAACTTAACTATCATTATAATTTTTCCTGCAGAGAGCACTAAGGTTTCTCCCTATGGTTTTTACAGAGAAGAGAGCCATCAGGAATAACTAATGAATACACCCGAAGCCTTTGCCAACAATAGAATCTATCTTGGTTAGTTAAATAATTAAATATTAGCATTTAATAATTTTAAACATTGGCACTTAAGCTTAAAATTTTTTTAAAAAATCAGAAAACCAGAAAAAATAAATTTTAAATTATATAATAATCTTGCTTTGTATTGGGGGTTACTATATATTTTTCTGTATTGATGTACACGTGCACATACAAATACATACATTATTGATATCCATTTCTCATAAAACTGGATCCATATAAAAGTCATTACAATTATGTTTTTGACTTAATGACTTTTTTTGTCATTAAATGTATAAAATCATTTTAATATACACACAAAGTTCTTAATTTTATTTTTTCCTATTATGTTTTGGTGTCATATTCAACGATATTTTGGAAAAATCCCTGACCTTATCAATAAAATATTTGAAAATAAAACATAAAATTTGAGACCGTCAAAGAAAACTGCACCAGACAAGTAAAACAAGCAAGGAAGACTTTATCCAATACTGTTGCAATAAGGTTAAAGACTATTGTGATGGAGGAAAGATATTCAACTCAACTCCAATGCAAAAAAGGCAGGGGAATTTTTTTAAATTTATTATTGAAGAATAGCTGACATACACTGTTACAATAGTTTCAGATGTAGAACACAGAGATCTGACTCTTCTATGCATTACTCAACTCTCACTACTGGTAAGTGTAATTATGATCTGTCACCATACTACATTATTATAATATTATTGAATATATTCTCTATGCTGTACTTTGAAACTCTGTTTTAACTCATTTATTTTGTAGCTGCAAGTTTGTACATCTTAATCCCTTCACCTATTTCACCCATCTCCCTTCCCACCTCCCTTCTGGCAACCACTCATTTGTTCTCTGTATTTAAAACTCTGTGTTGTTTTGTTTGTTCATTTTTTGTTTTGTTTTGTTTTGTTTTTTAGATTCTACATGTAAATGAAGTCATATGATATTTGTCTTTCTTTGTGTGACTTATTTCACTTAGCATAATACCCTCTATGTCCATCCCTGTTGTTGCAAATTGCAAGATTTTTTTTTTTATGGCTCAGTAGTATTCTAGTGTGTGTGTGTGTGTGTGTGTGTGTGTGTGTGTGTGTGTGAATGCATGTGTGTGTGTGTGTGTGTGTGTGTGTGTATGTGTGTGTGACAGCTTTTTCTATTCATCTATTAATGGATACTTTGGTTGCTTCCATATTTTGGCTATTGTAAATAATTTTTAAATCTGGGGTTAGCTAGTGATAACATACTAAAAGATGTTGGAAGGGGTTTAGCCAATGTGATTAATCCCTCTGTGCTTTATCTTGGTGTTTACCTTATCAAAATTAGACTTCTATCTTCACACAGAGACTAAGAGATAGGAGCTCTATTTTTCTTGATTGCAATGTAAAGGTTTAGCTTTCAGGTCTTTGAGAAAAACATTTTTAGGCAGTAAAGATTTATATCACAAAGAGAAAGAGAAAAAGTTACAATTCCAAGGTTTCTAGAGTGAATGCTCTAAGGAAAGGGAGGTCAGAACCTATGGTCAGGAAGAAACTTTAGTCAAGCTGAGGAAAACATTAAAGCCATCTTTGTCATTAACAATATATGTTGTAGAATTTAGTTCATTTATGATTTTCGGTAATCATTCATCTATTAAATTGGGAGTATATGAGTATTTGGTGTGAATGTAGACCTGAATAACATCAGGAAAAAAAAAGGTGACACGGTCAAAACTAGTACAGCTCCAATCCAATCAATTATCAGAAAGTACTTAAATTTCTACAGAGTAAATATGTACTACATGATATATAAAACAAATTAGACGTGCTTTCAAACTCATAATTTCACAAAGATAGCCTAACACTAAGGCTCTAAAGTGGACGCTGAATTGTTGAGCCTCTTCAAAGACTATAAAGAATTCACGAGCTCATATGTTGTGATAGGAAAGAAGTGTACCACTAAGTAAGCAAACCTTAATAGGAAAAAAAATAGTTTGCGTGAATGAGGTCATAAATGAGCCCTTACAAGTACTTTTGAAATTAATTTAAAAGATAGCATTCCAAATAAACAGAATCTCATGTTTTCAATATGGTTAAGTTAGTAAAAATGTGCAATTGTTTTCAATTCATTTTCTCTCCTTGTGAGCGACTTGGTAATGTAACATCCATCATACATACTTCCACTCCTTGTTAGTTCCAGAAGGATTTAATCAAAACAAATCAAATTATAGATAAAATGAATCCCAAATGACATTTCCTCTGTGTCTACTCTTGTATCCAAATGTTCTTGATGTTATAATTGAGTGTCATGGAGTCTTGTTTCTCTAGACTAGCTAGACAGATCCTAAGATGTAGAAAATTTAAGTATTTTAAGTTTAGATGACTTTTACTTAATCATTTTTGTAGATAGATAGATATAAAGATCTGTATATAGACAAAAATATACATAAGGAGACAAAGATATAAATGCAAGATAGTTATATATACATATACATTTAAATATAACATTGATATATCTATATCTTTATCAGTCTTTCTATATATATTTGCATTTCTTGCATATATTTGCATTTATAGATTGATTTTGACCATGATCACTTCCTTCCACCGCATAAGCTTCCAGTTATTTCCTTCATAGTTATTTTTCACTCTCTGCTTCCAGGCTTTAGAAACTTTTTGCCCCCACCAAAAGCATTTCATAAAAATAACCTCTAGTCCTATTTCTTTATTGCACGTTTTATTCTCAAATTTTAGTGCTCACTTTCTTGCTGATGACAACAGGAATCACTTCCATATGCTAGAATTTCAAAAAGGGACTGTAACCTGTAAGTGAGATTTCTTTATTTCTGAACAAGTTAAAGAAGAGCAATAAAGGACAAAAGGACTCTAGGGATATAGAGAATTTTGTGTTTTATATTATTTTGGTCTTGTCTTGATTGCTGCCGTTCCTTTAAACGGTCTTCATGGTTTAAATCTGAGATTTGTGATGCAAGAAACATAATGATAGAGCCATAATCATCTCAAAATCATTTTCACATTCCCTTCAATAGGGGGCTGCAATTTCATGTAGTAGTGGAAATTAGTGTTGGCCACAGGCCTAGAAGGGGAAAGTGGCACAACTAGAAAAACTTCAACTGAGAGCTATTAAGTGAGCTAAAAAAAAATTCAAATCCAATCCCCTACAGCAGATACTTTTTTCCTGGTATTCTGTACTCGCTTACTTGAGTGTCTACATAACACACTAAGTATGAAAAGTGTGACAAAGATTTAAGGAAATTTTTCCATTTAGTTCTATGAAAGAAAGAGGTAAGGAAATTAAAATGTAGTTAAGGCCTACTATGATTCATACATATGTTGATGGTGACTATTTCTGGTGACTCCACCTATCGACACATTGTTGGAGTTCAAATAAGACACTGCCTTAGCATGCTCAGGGCAAAAAATTGAGCTACATCTTTGACTGGACCATGGCAGTAGCCTAATTAATGCAATCCCTAATTTTACTCATAAATTGTCAATCAGTATTGGCTTGAAAAGCAAAAACTCATCAACTTCCATGATTAAAACTCTGCACAGGCTCCTATTTCTGTGAGATAAGGTCCACGCTCCTTAATACAAATGTGACCATTGGCATGTCAGACCCCAATTTGTTCCTCATTTCAAACCACTCTCAACTAACTCCCTCATAATCTGTGCTTCCCCCATTCCAGATTTGTTGAACTCCTTCCATATCTTCAAAGGTGTCCTGTTTTCTCTTCTCTTTTGGCCTTTGCACCTAAATCAGATGATTGGAAAATAAATAGACAAGCTCTATGAAGACAGTAGGTGTGATGGCTAAGAAGATGGATACAAGAGCCAGAATGTTAGGGTCTGAGTCCTAGACCTGCCTTTAAATGTTACAGAAGCAAGTTACTTCTCCCCATTCAACTACATCTTTGTATGTGCAAAAATGGAGATAATAAGAGTCTCCTACCTCACAGTTCAACTGTGTTAAAAGAGTGCGAACAAAGCATGGAGGGCAGTGAATGGCACATAGCAAGCCTTCAATAAATGCTACCTGTTGTTATCATAGGGAACATGTTTTGTAAAGAGGAAGAAATTGGAAAGTTCCTGTTTGTCTTTAGACAAGGCAGAGAGGGAGGTGTTACTGACTAATACAGCTCTGATGAGAATGAGCACAAATTTACAACATTATGTGAAAAAGGCCCTCTATCTGAAATGTTGGAGTTTCTCTTGTGGTTAATTTACTCATACAAATTTAAAGAAGAAACTGAAGGGATTCTAACTCTTCAAGTCTCATCACCATGATTATCTAGAATAAATTGTTAATATTAGTGTTCTAATGTTGACAGGGGAAGAAAATTCGCAGATAAGCCTAAGGGTAATCAGATCTTTTTGAAATAGAGAAAATTAAAAGGTCAATTGTACTTTGAAGCTTCCTAGTGCTCTTTTTTTTGTCAAACATGCAAATCCACAGTGTTGCCTATAGAATAATCTTCACAAGTACTATCAGTTTAATAAAATACCTACCTTTATCTTTTTTATACACACATTATTCCAAGCTCACATCTAAGTCATTCTTCATGGTAAGAACTAATCTCATTTCCTCATACCTGTCACTGAATCATGTTAAATATCTCACCAAGAATAATTACCTCACACAGCTAAACTTTCCTGGCCTTCCTGGGTACAAAAAAAAAAAAAAAAAGGAAATGGCTTTATCCATTCAGAAATAGGGTCTTCCAGGATAGCCATTTTTATATTCTGCAGAATATTATATGTATTATTTTAACATAGTTTAACTATCTAATGGGTTCCAACATAACATTTGAGATATTTCAGTTATTTGTGTCCAAGTTACCATAATGTGGACTCTGGAAATAGGGCATCATCTCAGAAACTATTTCAAAATTTGTATTACGTCTAATTTTATATAAAAATATTTAAAATATTATTTTTTATATTTTAGTTTCCTGTCTGTCCCTGTCTCTGTGTCTCTCTTCCTATCTCTCTCAAAGAAAGGCAACAGAAAAACTAACTTCAATATCCTGAGTTGCATTTGAGCAGCGTGATTAATGTGCTTGTGAATTCTTAATAAGGGATATGTGCATATTCATAGTGATGTTTATTAATTCATAAAGCAGCTGCTCAAAGGCAGCTAGTGGAGAGAGACATCATCTCCTCTCACAGAAGCCTCTTGGCAGCCATCAGGCCTTTTCCCTGCCCGGTGGTAGATTGCAGCTCCTACATCCTAAACCAATGGCCCTTTATCTGCCCTGGGAAAGGAATCCCTTCTGCCAGCAGGAGGCCTGAGGGAGTGGAGGTTCAGATCTAAATCCCCAATGTGTGGTGGATGAAATATAAAGCTTAATGAGACTAGTAGAGTCCACAGCTCATTTCAATTATTTTTAATTGTTTTCAGATGCTGCCCGGCATGCTTCATTTAGTTCCGCAATAAACAGAGCATGCAGTATGGTGGTGGATCTCACTTGAGACCCTGGGCAAGCATCCCACAGGAAATGATGAAAAATAATAAGAGTGTTACATGTACTGGAGCATGTACCAGGCAGATGAGATGGAACGCACAGGGGTGGGAAGAAGCAGTGACTGTGCCTCATCTACCTGGAGATTCACAGGAAATCTCACTTTTACATTCTTATAACCCCTCCTGAAATTAAAAATAAATAAAAAACCATTGAGACTTCAGTAAACTGCAGTTACCCATATCTGGATTCCTCTCTCATGAATTATTTTCTTCCTACCCACTTGAGGTAAAGGCTAACAACAGTTTAGAAGATTTTGACAACTTGAGATACACAAAGTTGCGGAATACTAATTAATAATCTGAGAAAGCTCGTTATACCAAAAGTATCTCCTAACTCCTTGATCTGAAACCTGGATATTTATAAGTTGCTTATTTCCAAAAATATTTTATTTGGACATCATTAGAGAAGATGCCATTCAAGGAAATGAACATAGTTGCTTTTAATGACTTTATAATATAATATCATTTTTGACTTGAAGATCATATGGTTAATTTTAATATGTCAACTTGGCTTGGAAGGGGCATACAGATTTTGGTCAAACACTGCTTTCAGTAAAGCAGATCACCCTCCATCATGAGGGTGAGCCTCATCCAGTCTTTTGAAGGCCTTGAGAGAAAAGACAGGTCCCTGAGGAAGAAAGAATTCTGTCTCCAGATGCCTTCAGACTCAGGAGAGCAACAGCTCTTTGCTGGGTCTTCAGTCCATAGGCCTGCCCTGCAGATTTCAGGCTTGCCAGCCCTCATAATGGTGTGAGCCAATTCCTCAGAATAAGTCTCTCTTTGCTTCTCTATACACATTCTATTGCTTCTGTTTCTTTGGAGAATCTTGACTCATACAAGGACCGAGACAGAATCTTTAGAGCTCAATTGAATAGCGCATATCTAATAAAAACCCAAGGCCTATTGAACAAGATATGGAAGTATATGTACATGAAAATCTTTCTTTGAGTCTGTGCTCAGTGATTCCCAGCTTTAAACAGGGTAAATAACAATACATGAAGCTGTCTAATTACCACGCCCAGACTGATTAGAATATCGATGTATGAGACAAGGGTATATTACTCTTAAAAAATATCCTAGATAATTCTGATGATTAGTATATATAACATCCTCTGGCTTGTGGATTCAGTAATTTAAAATATGTACATATTTTCCCCAACAGCACACATCTACACATATCAAAGCATTATATATATATATGCTTTGTATACACACACACACACACACACACACTCATATATAGAGAACATGATAGAGCGAGAAATACTATGTTAAGGTTGGGAAATATAACAAAATGATTATGAGCTCTGCTCTACACAGCACTGTTGTTCTGAGATCCATACCAACACTGTGGCAGCCACAAACGATAGCCTGTGTAGATGCTCTGAGGGGCGGCTGAGGCCCATCCTGGTACATGTCTCTTTAAGGCTATGTCTTTAGAGGGTGGCTCTCCTTTCCATCCCATACTACTTCTATATCCTGATATTTGTATTTCGTGTTACTTTTTTTTGGTAACAGAAGTATTATATGGTAATAATGAATAATTACTGAAAGTAAATATGAAAACATAAATTACTTGCCATCTCATGTTTTGTTATTCATATTTTGAAATAGTCCCTTCCATTTTGCTCTCCAGATACATATTTACATAAATGATTTTGGATGAAATACTCTTAATTTTTTTTCACTAAATATTACATAATTACCATTTTATCATTAGATGGAATACTCTTCCAACCTAATTTTAATGATATTTAGTTTTTTTATAACTATGTCCTATAATTTATCTACCAAGAATCTGTTGAGATTGTTCCTAATATTTGCTTTCATAAATAATAACCTGATAAATGTTCTTATATGTTAGGGTCACATATATACATCTATGCCTGGTTTTTTTCATTAAGAAAAAGTACAGGAAATGGGGTGCCTGGGTGGCTCAGTCAGTTAAGTGTCTGACTTCGACTCCGGTTATGGTCTCTCGGTTCCTGGGTTAGAGCCCGTCAGGTTTACTGCTGTCAACACATAGTCTGCTTTGGATCTTCTGTCCCCCTCTTTCTCTGATCCTCCCTGTTCATGCCCTCTCTCTCTCTCAAAAATAAATAAACATTTTTACAAAATTTAAAAAAAAACTACAGGAAAAAATAGCCAGGTCAATTGAGGACATTATTAAAGCTCTTAACATATGTTTTCCAACCACTCAAAGTTCCTATAACAAATACTCTCACTACGAGGGCCTAAGAGTGACAATTTCATCTCTTCAGCCATATTGACAATTACAAGTTTTTAACATTTTCACCAATTCATATTGAAACAATGTCACTGCTGTTTTAATTTTAATTTCTTTCATTACTAATGAGGATGAACATTCTGGGAATTGTCAGTTCATGGCCTTTCTATTGGTTTATTAGTGCTTTCCCATCTATTTTAAGATGACTTTATATATGGCACTAACCCAGTGTTTATCATATTTGTGGCCCATATGTTCCTAGTTTTTAAATTGCCTTATAACTTATTTATGGTATTCTTCTGCATTGAAATGATGTTATTTTTATAGTGCCAAGTTTAGTGATGTGCACATGTATATAATTCTTATCATTCTTTGTAAGCTTAGAAAAACTTTTTGCACAGTTAAGACCAATGAAAATCCACTTCTATTTTTTTCTAGCTTGTATGACTACATTTTTTACTTTTAAAAATATTTAAATGACCCAGATTTTCTTTTGGGTTGCAAGCCAGGTAACTTGGTTCCCCCTCCCCCAAATACTCAGGTTATTGAATAATCAATTCCTCAATTTTTAGATGTATTTAATTGTATACATTTATACAGGTATATTTATGTAGAAAGGTTGATATAATTTTTGACTTTTATTCCAGTATCAAATTAAAAATAAAAGAAGAAGAAAATGGTCTACGCTTAAACATTTAAGAAATAGCTTATGTGAAAATTATCCTCTCATTTTTCCCTTTTTAAATAAAAATTTCTCAGCTTTTCTTTAAAATTAAAGTATACTTTTAATTTTTCTGTAACATTTGATGTAAATTTGGCCTCTTTTCACCACTGTGTACTTGAATCACTTTATTTTTAAAACCCATTTCTAGGGGTGCCTGGGTGGCTCAGTCGGTTAAGCGTCCAACTTCAGCTCGGGTCACGATCTCACCGTCCATGAGTTCGAGCCCCGCGTCGGGCTCTGGGCTGATGGCTCAGAGCCTGGAGCCTGCTTCGGATTCTGTGTCTCCCTCTCTCTCTGCCCCTCCCCCGTTCATGCTCTGTCTCTCTCTGTCTCAAAAATAAATAAACGTTAAAAAAATTTTTTTAAACCCATTTCTAAAAAAACTTAGCCATTAGGTAAGAGATTAATTTATTTAAATTCATTGTCATCTCTGATATGTTTGGATTTCTGTCCTCATTGTTTCAGGCAAATTCTTTAGTTCTCCTTCATTTAACTTCCTCTCTCCTTTTGCTTTCTTTTGTTTTCTGACTTGTTAGACTATATTTTGCTTCTTATTACAGTCATGATAATATGATATTTATGATTTTCTGTAATGAAGGATAAAAAGTTTATTTTAATACTTTTCAGGCTTTGTTAATTTAATCCACTGTTAGATAATCTATTAAAATATAATTATTACTTTAAGGATATGTTTTTTTTTTTTTGAAAAATAACTTTGGCTTATTTATCAGCAAGCAAAACATCAAGACAGATCTTGAAAAAACAGGCAATTCACAAAAGAAAGTAAGTTGCTGCTAATCATGCCAAAATGTCAGCTTCACAATTAAAAATGTAAATAACAGCATAATATTGTTGCCTATTAGTTACAAATTTGTACTTAAATTAGAGGAACAATCTTCAAATGGAAGAAGGAAAAATTTATTCTTACATAATATTTTCATATACTCTGCTGCAAAGAGTTAGTATTAAAAGTCTTTGAAATGTTCATATACTCTGACCCGGAAATTCTATTTGTAGGAAATTGTCCAATAGAAGTAATGGCATGCATAAAAGGAAACATAGCAAATGAATCAAACATCATTTATTATAATGAAAAAAATTAGATTATCTGAAGAGCTGACAATAATAATGTCTACCATTGACCAAGGACTTACTATGTGCCAGACATATAATTTTACATGTGTAACTTTCACAGCAACTTGTGGAGGCATATACTATTAATATTTCTGTATGTCAGATTTGGAAACTGAGTCATAAATCTAGTAATGGTTTATACCCAATTTGAACCCAGTCAGCCTTTGTCAGAATCCAGGCCTTAACAGATACTTCTCAGAAAGGGCAAATTTAATTTCACTTTGTTAGTCTCAGCAAAACATGAGATTAATTACCTATTCTATACCTATACAATGGAACAATGTACTTTCATTCTTGAGTTCCTGTCTTTGATTAGTTTATAATTATGTTTGATCTTTGGGTTCAATTTCAAAAAATATGCACAGAAGTTTTAAATGTTCTGAGTCAGGTCTTTCTGTCTTTCTATATTCATCTGGCAATTTGGCTCAATATAAAATTCCTGGGTCACAACATATTTGCCTCAATAGATACTGTTCCATTGTCTCCTATCACCTAATGTCTTGTGAGATATTTACTGTTAAAAAGCTGAGAACCTTTATGGACAAAAACATTTTTTAAAGTATTCTCCTTATATTCTTAAAATTGTTTTCAGGAACGTGTTCTTATTTTCATCAAACTCTTTCCTTCCTTCCTTTCTCCCTCTCCTTCCTCCCTTCCTTGCTTCCTTCCTTCCTCCCTTCCATCCTCCCTCCTTTCCTCTCTCCCTCTTTTCCTGCCTCCCTCTTTTCTTTCTTTCTTTCTTTCTTTCTTTCTTTCTTTCTTTCTTCTCTTTCTTTCTTCCTCTTTCCTTTGTTTTAATGATTTAATATCTTTCAAGGCTCCTTGTTATTATGTGCCTGCTTTTGTTTTTAGCCTTAAACTGGAAAGAGTTTCTCCAAATCTCATGTTTGCTACAGATTGGAGAGATGGAATGAATGACCTTATCCCTTCTCAATATCTGTTTCTCAGTATTTTCACATGTTGCAATATAAAATAGTTCAGGTTAATGAGTACAGTCCAGTTGCAATATTTCAGCAACAATGATCTACTTTAAGGCTGCTGGATAAAGGAAAAATCTTTTTTGAATCGTATGGTCAAATAGGCTAAGATAAAGGTACTGATGTTTCTGGAGTTAACTTTAGTGCATGAAAGACTACATCCTCAACTGCATGGCTACCAGAACTTTTCATGCCTCCTTCCTTGTTTTCAATATCCCCCTAAACTAAATATGTCAATTTCAGTATGTCTTTTCTCATTTCTCTTCTCTTTCATCTGGGTTATATCCTGGAAGGTCAAGTCCTAGAAGAAGACGTAGCAGATTTTTTTTTCTGGTTCATAGTAAAAGGCAAGTGTATAATTTTCCATTCAGTGTGTTAATGTGTCACAAAGTAATGCCAAAGAGTGGGGAAGAGTTAATGTCTTTGCCCATTTCCATTAAAGATAACTGTCTTATTCTGCTTCAAAGAATGGAACCCAAGAGCATAGTCTAGGGGATTGTTTCACAGTCTACACTATCCACAATGGAAGTAGCATAAGCATCCCAAATACTAGCCAATGTTCTTCTCTTCAGTTCTCAGTGCAAACATCAGTTTTCACCAATTTTATGGGGAAAATGGAAGGAGATGTATCAGAATCATTTGGTCTACAGCCACAGTAGCTCAAAAAGACTTCTACACCCATTTTACAAACTGTGAAAATCATCCAACAAAACAATTGATGACAGATACTTTATTTCTTTTCTTGTGCAGTTTAGATACTTACTCTTTCCTCACTATCTTCTTTAAAATTCCCCTGCATTACTGACTTCCACAAAAATATTAGTGAACAATACTGATGATATATTAAGGGGCATTTGGGAGGCAGATTACAGTTCACATCAAATAACAAAAAACTGAGCTTCCTTCATTCAATTGCCCCTCACTGTATGGTCCCCAAACCAGGATTCCTCTTTCTGCCCTTGGACAACACTGTCCCCAGATTTACTGGTTTTACTTATCTCGCTCTCTGATTCCACTTTCCTCTTTTATGGAGAGAAGATTTAGATCTACCCAGCTTCTATCTCCAAATGTTATAATGTTACTTCAGACGATCTTTAATCTTTAAAACAAAGACTTTCAGTTAAGGACTAGAGAAGTGGGGGTGTGGGGAGTTGTCTGTGTTCAGTGAGTATAAAGTTTCAGTCACATAGGATGTGAGCATTCTGAGCATCAGTTACACAACTCACACAACAATGTGACTGTGCCTGACACTGTTGTCCTGTGCATTTGGAAATTGTTGGGAAGATGAATTTTATATGTGTGGGGTTTTTTTGCCACTATTAAAATAAAAGACTATCTGTAAATACCTTATGTAAGTGCACTGATTTGTTACTCAAAATATGTCTTTGAAATGTTAACCTCACCCAATGATCCTAATGAAAAGAAATCTTTCAAACTCAAACAATACCCTCTCCAAGAGAAAACCTGGTGAATAAAACTCCTTTTTACAGGTTGTTCCTCATAAACAGGAAACGTGACTATGTTTACTGCTTTCACTACTGGCCCGTTCTGCCTGTCCTTTGAAATCCAGGTCAGCTCCTACTTCAAAACTCTTTCCAGTCCTCACAAATCCAGAAGTGCCTTTTGTTCTTATGCAGTTGGAGCATTTATTGTTTATGCTAGTTATTTGGCAGTTAGGTGCCCATGCTTCACATTATCTACATTGAGTGACATTAGTAATTTAAAACTTTGATAATTTTTATCATAAATATTTACATTAATTTGATTTTTAAAAAACATTGCATTAAACCATTATTTAATTAGTATTTTGACATCTTCTTAAACGCTCCCCGCCCCTTAAGAAAAGTACCTTGTTTGCCTCATCCTAGAGCCCATGTCTTTAACAAATCAGGGCTGTTAATTGTGTTCTTTGGTTGCATTGCCAATTGAAAAACTGAGATCTGAAGCCAAGTCCTTCTCTTGATGATTATCGAAGATCCCAATATTATTATGTCACTTTCCCTAATGAAGTATGTACCTGGAGATGAGACTCCCTGAGGCTTTACTCTTGATACTGAGTGTGGGCTTCATATCTGAGTCTCAGCCATTTGCCTGTTTCTTGAGTATCATTTGCTGTGCCAAGTGTATACACTGGAAGAGTCTTCTCTTGATGGACCACCTCTGTGATGTCCACGTGACAACTCTCACCCACTGCTTAACCTTGTCTTTATTGTACACAAGCCCTCCTCATTTCCGTATCCATCCTCAAAGCCTGAACGTGCCTCACTGGTCATCTGTAAGCTCCATTTCAAAACTCTCAGTTTGCTTTCTCAATTCTTCAGTAAGCGCATTCTGCCAAATCCTGTTTTGACCAATAAATGTGAGTAATTTCATGAAAGTCATCAGTAGAATAAAAATTCCAAGGAGAAGGTTATGGTTCTCATAGTACCAAATGCTGCACTAAAGTTGAACTGACAGAAAATTCAGCTAGGACCATTGATTTGATTTTGTTTTTTGAGGTTTTCTCGGATTTCATTGATTAAAGAATTTTATTTCATTCAATTCAGCACATATTTATTAAAGGCTAACGTGCTAAACTCTGTTCATTTTTATTACAAGATTACATAGGTTAAAAGCAGATACAAAATAAATATCATCACGGCTTTTGGTTTCACCTATGATCTTTAACACAATTCCAGTAGAAGTATTAGTAAAACCTTCAAGAGAAGATTTTCAGTATAATGGTTAAGGAAAAACCTGAAGTGAAAAGTGAATGGTGATAAAGTGGAGTTGACAGGTAGATTATTTTTCAAGAAATGTGGTTATAAGAGGAAAAAAGTCATTGTTTTAGAAGGAAAGGTATTAGTTGTTTATTTATGACTTTGGGGTTACCGCTGTTTGTGCATATTTAGTGTAACTATAACCTGAGTGTGTTTTCTGATAATAAGGGAAGATACAACTGATAAGAAGGGTCTGGAGGATGTTACAGGAAAATAAAAAAGACAAATCAAAGTCTTAGAAGAGGAGGAATAGTCTATATCAGTTGTATGTGAAAATATTCACCTAAACAAAAACTCGGCCCATTCTTCCACTAGGAAAAGAGCAAATAAACATGAAGAAAAGGAGTATTGTATTTGAGCTTTAATGAGTAAATTGGGACATTTGTTGACTGGTCTTGATTTTTATTTCAGTCATGCACCACAGGTGATTTGATCTCCAAATCGTGAAGCGTTTAGGGATAAGACTCACAGCCATGAACAACCAGGGACTACTGGGAATAATCTTACAAGGAATGTGATAGGAAATCACAAAATATCACAAAATATTTGGTAAAGGTAATTGAGAGCTTATTAATTTTAGGTAACATGAATTTGTGGTAGACTCCATCAAAGATTGTCCATCAACCCATGGTAGTGACAGATTAGAAATGGAGCGATTAGTTGAATACATCATTACCATCTCATTATGCCATGCCTAATAACTATTACCTCAAACAAAATTTAAGTTTCTTGACTGCAGAAGCCATATCCTATTGTTTATTACTTTCAAATTTCCATGACACTTAACATTTTGTAGATGCACATCATATATATACAGATACCTCATTGATAATGACATCTTTCCATAAATTTCCAACATGATGTTCTTTACTCTGAATCATGTTTGTCCTGATACAGAAGTATATATTTAAATCTCTTGTACCAATTCATAATTTCCAAAGGCTCAAGACAATCTCTCTAAAAAATTCTGAGGTAGTATTTGGTAGTGATAGCAAGTTAGCAAAAAGACTTAGGTATTTTAAAATAGCTACCAGATACTTGGGACAGAAAATGTAGCATTGCATAAGGATCTTTCTAACCATTTGTTGTTTGGACAGCAAAAAAACAATTATAACACCAGAAACCACTCAAGTTACTGTAAGGATTATGCATTATACCATGAAGTGTTTGTTAAATAATTACAGAACATTGATATCTGTGTGCAGCTTTTTATTATATGGATGGCTTGCGAAATAGTTACAGCTGCTCTCAAATCACCCTAAACACATTTACATTATTTTAGGTTGTATATTGTGCTTGCAATATGTTCACTGAAAATAAATGCATATTTGTAATACAATAGAAAATGCCTATAATCAATAAACACCTTTAAATTGATAGAAGTTTTAAGGGACTTCTAAAATACTTGAGGATAAGTAAGCTTACTTGAGAGTAGTGGATTAAAAACATACAATAACGTTAGAATCCACTTCTATTTTTAAAAATAAGTGTATAAAAGTTACAAATGCACAAATTGTAAGGAGCTGAAGTCTGAGATGTTTGAAATACCTCAGCCCTTATTCCACCGTCAATACTCCATTTTTTAAAAGCTTATGGGGACATCCCTTATATAATCAGGTAAGAGAAGAGCCTCCCTGGTTGGAATCATTAGCTCAGTCTGGAGTCCCATTTGCTCAGCTTCACCCCGGCACTTCTCTGACCTGACCAGCCTGGGAGCTGCTATAGCAAAATCCCTCAGGCTCCAAGGAAATAGTCTAGAATCCTCTGTTTTGGATGATGTGCAATTTGTGAATTCTTATAACAACTATTTCATGGCCTGCTGGAAAGACCCTGTCAAGGAAAACATTATTTTTGAAATATGAAGATGTTGTTATCAAATATTGGTCAATTTTTTAGGATTGTATGGCAGTTCCTTGGTAATATGGACAATAGTATTAAGATAACAGAACTTTTGCTGCCATACCTTCAAGATCTCATCTATCTTCGTGATGAATTGGAAACTGAATTCTTCTTTCAAGGTCTATGTAATTAACCTTGGGAGGACTCTTCACCAGGAATAAACGTTTCTAGTCTACAGCTCTGACTTTCCTCGTCTTTAGCAACCCAGCAGCATTTGCCACTTTACAGGCTGTGCATCACACTGTGGTCCTTAGCAGGTCTCATTATGGTTTATTGATGAGCAGTTGCTAAGAGCACTGCATTCTTTTATCACCAGGGAGTTCTTATTCCACTGGTCTTGTGATGCCTGTGGCTTGGAGGTTGATGTGCCTAAACTGTTAAAAATAGAAGTTGAAATTGAACCTTGTCTTGCTAGGTTTAGGTTTTATCCTGAAGGCAAGACAAAGTTATTGAGAGATTATAAGCAGGGAAGTCATATATCAGTTTTTTATTTTACGAAGATCAGTGTGATAAGGGGAATAGAGGAGAAAGCAGAGATGGAGCAAAAGGGCGGAGCTGAGCAGTTCTTGCAGTTGTCAAGATATGTAGCAGATGTAAATGGCAATTAGAGTTTATTAGAGAAAGAGACTGGAGAGATGTCAGATGGCAAAATTTGCAGATTCTGTGTTCCAAACATATAGGCAAGGTAAGAGAGCTGGAGAAAACTAAGATTATTTCCATAATCTCAATGATATAAAGAGTGCTTACTCTCTGCCACTCTCAAAGGATTACATGAATTAATTAATTCATATAAGCCTCCCAACAAATTTATAAACCATGTATTTTCATTATAATCATTCTATAGAGGAAGAATATTGAGCCACAAAGAGGTTAAGTAACTTTCCCGTAGGTAATAAGTAGCAGAAATGGGTTTGGGATCCATTCAATTCAATTTCAAAGCTGTTTTGCAAATTATTATAGAATGAATTTGCCTTATATATCATAACAAGGAATAAAGGAGGAATACTTTGAGGTAAATAGATGAATTCCTATTGAGATTTAGCTGCTGGTGAGCATTCCAAAAGGAATTTGGAAGTATAGGTCTGAAACTCATGGGTAGGCTAATAATAGAAGAGATGGATAACAAACTTGATAATTTATTTTATCTCAGTTTTTATAATGACTTTTCCTAAATCTATATTTACATTTCATTCATTCATTCATTCACTCATTCATTTAATGAGTGAGCATTAAATGTCTACCATATGCCGGACACAGAACTTGGTTCTGGGGATACAGTGATAAAAATATAAGACAAGATCCTTATTCTTGATAAACTTAAATTCTAGTTCAGATAAACAGAAGAAATAAGTAAATGTAAAAATAATTTCATATAGCTTTCAGTTCCATGAAGGGAATAAAATAAACAGGTCTGATAGAGACTGAGCAGGGCAAGGTAAGGGCTTGATATAACTTGGTAAAAGAGTGCCTCACAGAGAGTACAATATCTAAGATACTAAGTGAAAGAGAAGTAATAGCCCGCCATGGGAAGATTCTCAGCAAAGGGAATCTTTGGAAGAAGGACAGACAGAATTGCAAACATTGGAAAGAATAAATGAAGGAGAGAATGGATTTGTAGCATCTCATCGGTAAGACTGATATTCCATTAGAGACTGCTTCAGTATTGCACACTGTGACCAATATATCTTCTGACTGGTGAATGCTCATTCCACAGCAGTTGCTAAATATTTATTTCATATACCCTGCACATAGACATGACAATAAGCAGGAATTTCTCTCTAAGTTCAAAATAAACCACTGAAGTTTTCCTAAGAAGCATATACATGATTTGAAACACATTGGCAAAGATCTCTCTATGGATAATATTAGATTAATTCAATTACATAGATGCTTGAATTACAGAAGTCAGGTGGTGATTGTGGTGGTACAAGTACAAGATTATTAGGGGCTTAGCAAGAGTGATAGCAATGCAGGTAATATTACAGTGACAGAGTTTTGACAAATTCTAGAACTTTCAAAGGTAACTCTACTTGCCGATGTTTGGATGTGGGTTAAGGAGAAAGGAAAAATTAAAGATGATTATTTGTCTTGAGTGGGGGATATTCTCAGTTATGAAAAAGAAGAACACTGAAAGAGAATAGCATTAGGAAAAAAAAATCAAGAGCTTTGCTTTGAACATATTAAGCTTGAGATATTTGTTATACAAAACAAGTAGAGATATAAAATAGGCAATAGGATAGATGTGTTTGGAATTCTATGAATAATTTAAAATTAGGGATAGACAAATACATTTATAATTGTCCCATGTTGGGTTCTCCAGAAGCAGACTCAGAATAAAAAATTATATGCCAGTAATTCATTAGACAGTTGCTTCTGGGAGAAGCTTCTGAGGAGGTGGGCAAGGAAATAAGGACAAGAATTCCATTGGGAGCTCCAGAGGAACGTTTTCACTGTTATCCTGAAGAGTTTCCTTTTGTTCACTCTTTTTTTTTTAATGTTTATTTGTTTTAGAGAGAGAGAGAGATAGAGAGAGAGAGAGAGAAAGTGTGAGCTGGGAAGGGGCAGAGAGAGAGAGAGAGGGAGGCACAGAATCCAAAGCAGGCACCAGGTTGTGAAGTGTCAGCACAGAGCCTGATGCGGGGCTTGAACTCACGAACCATGAGATCACAACCTGAGCTGAAGTCAAAAGCTTAACCGATAGAGCCATCCAGGCACCCCTCCTTTTGTTAATTCTTAACTGATGCCTTCGCCTGTGTTTAGAATCCCTTTTCCTACCACCACTTCAAGGATTTTATTTCTTTCTCTGCTTTTAACCTTTTATTTTTAATTTACTGGTTCTTTCCTGTTAACATGTTCAAGTACTAAGGCCACTTCTAGTGTAAGAACAAAAACATCTACCGAAATGAAACTTAAAGAAGAAATCTCTCAGTCCATCAGAAATTTCTTCCTGTAGCTGCTGGCCTACCTGCTTCTTTTGACAACAACATTTATTTTAGCATTTCCCAAGCTTGAAGTATCTACTTCACATGCCCCTCACCAGTCAAATCACTATCATTTGGCCTTAATGACTCCATGTTCTTGCCAAGGTCGCCAATGATATCTCTGTCCCTAAGTCAAGTGGATGCTTTTCGGATGTTACTTTTCTTCATCTCTGGGTAGAATTTCAAATTTTTAACATTTTTTTCTCTTCAAAACTTTATTTTTCTTAGCTGCAGTGGCATTCAACACTAGAGGTACTGAGACTCCATACTCTGTAATTTCCTTATAACACACATACCTCTCTCATCCCCTACAGTCTGTATTCCATTCTTCCCTTTCTTCAAATGTCACTTAAATGTTGCTAGTGCCAAGATTCTTCTCTCTTCTTTCTTCACTCTGTACTCACCAATTGGGTACCCTCAGTCACTTCTATGGATTAAATTATCATCTATTTTTATTTGAATCACAAATTGAACCCAATGAGAGTGCTTGGGATCCAGATTCGTATGCCTAACAGGTCCTTCTAAATCATTTTGTTCACTACCAGTGGCAGCCAAAATGGGGTAAGCCCACAACAGCCTATCTTCTCCCTTAATTATAACTGCAAACTCTGGACAGAATATGAAAAGGAACTAACTGAGGACATGCAAAATAAGCAGCAATAATAGGAAGGTTGGGGAGGAAAGTCAAAACTTGCAAAGCAACAAATCTGTGGTGAGTTTCTTGGTTACTTTTTCTCCTTTAATTTTCAGCTTTGAAATAAGATTGGTTAATTTGCTAAACTACACTATCTTGAGAAAAACAAAAGGGTGGGCATCAAAATTTAGAGAGAAAATCAACTCTTCTGGCCAGAAGAATCAAGAAAAGGATTCCCTGAGGACCAAATAGTGTGTTTCAGGAAACTCAGTTTTCACTTTTTTTTTCTTACTCTGTTAAGGGCAGCCTTAGTAGCACATGGCTATACAAGAGTACAGAGCCTAAAACCTTGTAATAAACCAGTGTTTGGCTAGATGACCTGGGAAAATGAGCCTGTGGGAGACAAAGAGTATAGACGAAATAAAAAACAAGAGAGAGCCAAAGAAGTTCGCCACTAACTTTGTGTGCATAATGACCCAAGTCTTGGGCTCAGAAGTGCACCAAATCTTGAACTGCACATAGATGACATTGGAATCCCAACACATAGACAATGACACTGAGCTTGTATTCTAAATCTAACTGGGTTTTTGATAGCAAATACACACACACACACACACACACACACACACAAATCAACATTCTTCAGATGACTTTTTTAAACTTTATTTATTTATTTTGAGAGAGTGAGAGTAGGGGAGGGACAGAGAAAGAGAGAGAGGGACAGAGAATCCCAAGCAGGCTCTGCACTGTCAGTACAGAGTCCAATGTGAGACTCGAACTCATGAACCATGAGATCATGACATGAGCAGAAATCAAGAATGGGACACTTAACTGACTGAGCCACCCAGGCACCCCATCTCCAGACAATTTTAAAAGGATTCAGGTCCCATAACACGATACAAAAATATCTAGGATAGGGGTGCCTGGGTGGCTCAGTCAGTTGGGCGTCTGACTTCAGCTCCGGTCATGATCTCTCTCGCACTCCGTGAGTTCGAGCCCTGCATCGAGCTCTGTGCTGACAGCTCAGAACCTGGAGCCCGCTTCCAATTCTGTGTCTCCCTCTCTCTCTGACCCTCCCCTGCTCATGCTCTGTCTCTCTCTATCTCAAAAATGAATAAAAACATTAAAAAATGTAAAAAAAAATCTAGGATATAGTTCCAAAGAAGGAAATATCATCAATTTGAAGAAAACCGAATATAAACAGATGTCAAAAGTAGAAAATATCAAAGACTATAAATGCAGTTATTATAACCATGCTTTATGAGGTAAAAGTGAAGTTTCCGGAAAGGTATGGAAATAAATGTTTTCGACAAGAGACACAGAGAGAAGCTGTCTAAAATGGAAACCCAATAAGAATAAAGTAACTGAAAAATATAGCATCTAAAATAAAAATTCACTGAATGGGTTCAATAGTGGAGCAGAGGAAGCAGAGTAAATAACGAACAAATATCAAGTTGGACTGATAGAAATTCACTATCCTGAGAGCACCTGGGTGGCTCAGTTGATTAAGCATCTGACTCTTGATTTTGGCTCAGGTCATGATCTCACAGTTCAGTTCCTGAGATTGGGCCCCACTTCAGGTTCTGCACTGACAGCACGGAGCCTGCTTGGGATGTTCTCTTTCCTCTCTTTCTGTCCCCCCTTCTTAGGCACACACACTCTCTCAAAATAAATAAGTAAACTTTAAAAAAAGAAAAAAAAAAGAAATTGACTACTCTTCAGAGCAGAAACACATAATAAAAGATTGAAAAAAAGAGAACAGAGACTCAGAGAACTATGGAACAACATCAAAAGTTGTACTATTTGAGTTATTGAGGAGGTGGAAAGGAACAGGTGCAGAAAATAATATTTGGAGAAATAATGATTGAAAATTTAATTTGGCAAAAGACATATATGTACAGATTCAAAAGCTTAGCTAGTACTCAAAAGGATAAACTTTAGAGAAATCACGCTCAGAATCATCAAAATACAACTGCCCCAAAATATAAAGAATAAATATTGAAATGAGGCAGAAAAAAATGATCCATTTACATATAAGGGAAGTGTAATTTGAATGTATTCATATTTTTACTAGAACAAATGGATGGCAGAAGACAGAAGAACGCTATTCTTGATAGACTGAAACAAAAGAAATGTTAATGCAGAGTTCTGTATTCATGGAAAATATCTTCTAGGAAAAAGCAAAATAGACACTTTCAGCAGGAGGAAAACTAAGAGAATTTGTTACCAACAAACCCGTCTAAAAGAAATCTAAAAGAAATGCTCAAGTAAGGTTTCAAAACTAAAGGGAACCTTCTTTTTTATTAAAAAAGTTTTTTTAATGTTTATTTTGAGAGAGACAGAGACAGAGCGTGAGCAGGGGACGGGCAGAGACAGAGGGAGACACAGAATCCGAAGCAGGCTCCAGGCTCTGAGCTCTGAGCTGTCAGCACAGAGCCCAATGCGGGGCTTGAATTCACAGACTGTGAGATCATGACCTGAGCTGAAGTCGGAGCTCAACCAACTGAGCCACCCAGGCGCCCCAAACTAAAGGGAACCTTAACAAAGGGAAACTTGGAATGGAAGGAAAGAAGAGCTACAGAGGTGGTATATAGCTTAGTTAGAATAAGCTGTTTTTCTCCTCTTAAGTTTTTAAAAATATAAATGACCTTTCAAAGCAGAAAAAAATCTAATGCTTTGTAGTGATATTTTCATGTATCTAGATCTAATACATATAATGTCAAAGGACTGTCTAGCTGCAAGATTTCTACATTTTAGCTGAAGTGGTAAAATATTAACTCTGAAGGGTCTATAAAATGTTAGTATGTATGCTGTATTTCTCAGAGAAAATATTAAACACAACAGAAAGAGAAAAAGACAAAACAGAAATAGATAAAATTAAAGGCTAAAAAACATTCAAATAATCCAACAAAAGATCGGAGATTGGGAAAAGGAGAACAAAAAAACCAGAAAGAGTACAACATAAAACAAAAAGTAAAATGGTGAACCAAAATCCAACCGTATCAATAACGGCAGTAAAAGCAAATAGTCCAAACACATTATTTAAAACATGAAGATTGTCAGGACATGCAAAATAACAAGATCCAATGATATAGAGCCTTTAAAAATTAAATTATAGTACTGCAGGTAAATTAAAGGTAACAGCATTGGGAAAACATGTAAACATTAATCAAAAGATTGGTAGCTATGTTCGTTGCAGAAAAAGTAGATTTCAAAACAAGAAAACTCATAAGGGATAAACCGTGAGATTTTCCAGTGACAACGTGGTAAAAGCACAGGAAAACAAAATAATTCTAAATGCCTTACATAGAAGTTCAAAAGGCATGAAATGGGAAATGAGAAAGCTGAAATAAAACGTAAATATATCCACAGTTACACATGGAGACTTCTACATTCTTCTCTTCGTGATCAATAATTCAATACAAAAAATAAGCATGATTTTAGAAGAGCCAAATAAGATCATCAACCTAACCTATCCAATTGACCCATAGCATTTATACCCAACAATAGAGAAGACACATTGATTTTGAGTGTATGCGGGATATTCACCAACGTGGGTATCATAAATTATAAGGCAAGCCTTAACAAATTTAAAAGGAATAAAATTATACAAACTGTGATTTCAGACCATAATGAATCAAACTAGAAATTAATAAGAGAAATGTATCTGGAAAATATTCAAATATTGGATACTAAACTACATGCATTTAAAGCTTTCACTGATCTAAAACTCTCATTCCTGCACCTTCATACTTCCTCTGAAACATCCATGCCTGACTACCTTACTTTGCTTGGCTAATTCTTATTTACATAAGAGGTATCGGTTTAAACTTCATTTTCTCAATACAGCTTCTCTGGTCACCATGTAATGAAACATGTACCATTGCATTGGATTTTTATTACACTTTTTCCCTTTCCCTACTTCCTCACAATGTTTCATGTAATCAAATGTTAGTGGATTTGGTTGGACCCTCATGTTCCAGGCTAGAAGTTCATCTCAGTGTAGGGTAACATCACAAACAATAACAGAAAAATATAACAGCCAAAATCTGATACCAGTTAGCACTTTCTCAATCATTAGACGCAGCAAGCAAAAAATTCTTCTTTCTTTAGAAACTGGGATAGAGGATCTCTGTCTGGTTTGGGAATCAAAGTAATGCTGGCTTCATAGAATGAGTTTGGAAGTTTTCCTTCCCTTTCTATTTTTTTTGGAACAGCTTGAGAAGGATAGGTATTATCTCTGCTTTAAATGTCTGGTAGAATTCCATAGGGAAGCCATCTGGTCCTGGACTCATTTGTTGGGAGATTTTTGATAGCTGATTCAAATTCCTCACTGGTTATGGGTCGGTTCAAATTTTCTATTTCTTCCTGTTTGAGTTTTGGAAGTGGGTGGGTGTTTAGGAATTTGTCCATTTCTTCCAGGTTGTCCATTTTGTTGGCATATAATTTTTCATAGTATTCCCTGATAATTGCTTGAATTTCTGAGGGATTGGTTGTAATAATTCCATTGATGGTGGGAATGCAAACTGGTGCAGCCACTCTGGAAAACAGTGTGGAGGTTCCTGAAAAAATTAAAAATAGATCTACCCTATGACCCAGCAATAGCACTGCTAAGAATTTACCCAAGGGATACAGGAGTGCTGATGCATAGGGGCACTTGTACCCCAATGTTTATAGCAGCACTCTCAACAATAGTCAAATTATGGAAAGAGCCTAAATGTCCATCAACTGACAAATGGATAAAGAAGATGTGGTTTATATATACAATGGAATACTACTTGACAATGAGAAAGAATGAAATCTGGCCCTTTGTAACAATGTGGATGGAACTAGAGGGTATTATGCTAAGTGAAATAAGTCAGGCAGAGAAAGACAGATACCATATGTTTTCACTCTTATGTGGATCTTGAGAAACTTAACAGAAGACCATGGAGGGGAGAGGAAGGGGGAAAAAAAGTTACAGAGAGGGAAGGAGGCAAACCATAAGAGACTCTCAAATACTGAGAACAAACTGAGAGTGAGGGGGTTAGGGGAGCGGGGAAAGTGGGTGATGGGCATTAACGACGGCACCTGTTGGGAAACGGCACCTGTATTGTATGGAAACCAATTTGACAATAAATTGTATTTAATATTAAAAAAAAAAGAAAGTGGGATAGAGGAAACCTTAATTACTTAAACTTACTCTTATTTTATTTTCATATTAGTTTACTTGCCTGTTTTTCCTATAACACTAAAATGCATGAGGAAGAAGACATCTATCTTACCATTTCACCTGGCCTAGTGCCTTATGCCCATCTGATCAGCTATTACTATCTGATGCTTCTTTGTTGGTGATCTGGGCCACTAGAATTCTGGTCTAACTTAGAAGAACCAAGAAAAATCCAGCTCCCAGAACCTTTGGAGGTTTTTTTTTCATCCTTGAACATCAAAGAAATTTTTTAAACGTGACTTTTTAAACATTCTAACATAGTCCTATTATAACCTTGTGTGCAAAGCCATTTTCTCCGTGAAAATCCCTAGTGTCTTGTGACATTCCACAATGCATTTTAATTTTGTATCTTATCTACTTGCTCAGTATTAATAAAGTGTTTCCAGAAGGCAAAGCTTTCCTTATTTGTTCTTTTTATATCTATACCCATATTCAGCAGGAATATAACTGCCCCTGGCAAAGAAGGGTCTAGACGAAAACAAAATGCACTCAGGAAAGCCATTATGTGAGCAGAGACCTTTCACTTCAAGGAAATTCAGACTTTGCACTTGAAGGTATATGGAAGGGAGTGGCTTCAACTTACTTCACCTCATCAAGCAGGTTGCCAAGATGGTTCAGTTCATAATAGTTTCATAACCAGTGACGTTTCCACCAGTGTATTTCAGAAAAAGAGTTAATTATAAATTTAAATTAAAAAAAGACAAAAGGATATTTTCTTGTAAATATTTTAAAGGCATTTGGTGACTGAGATACAGGAAACATATACTGATAGTAGCAGAGCTAGAATCAGCAAGGGAAAAAATTGATTTATCCAGTATGACACAACCGTACTGTGTCATTTTCATGAAGGTAATACAAATCCCTTTTTCCCTCAGCATTAGTATACTTACCCAATTGATGCATTATGAAACTTAATATAAACTTTAAATATTACTTAGAAAATATGTAAATATTGTCTCCTACCCTTGTCCCTCCCCTCCATATAATTACCATAATTTGGTGATGGGGGAAGCTTCCAAAATATCCCTGAAATAACAAAGGTATGCAATACAATTTGTGAATATATTGCATTAATATCAGTTAAAACAAGGATCTGATTAATGTGGCTTAGGAATCTCAGACAATTTATTGAGCTGCTTGCTGATTACAATCTATGATGCTTTCTCTCTTCTGTGTAGATATTGATTTGATAGATAAAGTGGGAGTAATTTTTCTTTTGGAATGGTGACATTAATGGCCACTGAACTCTCATTGACAACAGTAGTGAACCATGTTTATTGGAACTCCAGGAGTTGTTTCAGTTATTTTTCTCTTCTTTTGTTCCCCTCCCCCCTTTTCACTTCTTACTTATGATTTCAGTCTTTTAAGGATGATTGAAAAACCTATAGGACGGTAAGCTGGCTTTTAGCCTTTCTTTGAAAGGCAAGATCCTTTCTAAAAAAGGAAAGGAAGATAAGACACTGTTTGGGGTTTATCATATTAAAATCTTGGTTAAATCTGACTTTGTGATTGTTTCTCTATTGTTTCCCCATTGAACTCACTTCTCTCTTTTCACCAGATCACACACCAGGGTTCATGATGACATCGACATCACACAATATAAGTTCAGCTATAGGTGCTATTTTGGAAAGGGGATTCTCTCAAAGCCAGGGTAAGCAAGGTAGACACATGCATGTGCTCGGCTTCCTATCATATTAGGGCATCTGTTAAATGAGGCATTTCAGTGAAAAGACAATGCTTTTCATAAGTTCACCATCTTACATGAAAAAGTATAAAAAATTAGCTTTGTCACTGACAGAATAAACAAGCTGGCAGGAAGCCTAGATGTTTGCTGTCAGTTATTTACAGAAGACTATTGGGAATATCAGTTGCCCAGCTCTTATAGACACTTAAGTCTGAAGGATATTTTGTCAATATCTCCAGAAGGAGAAAATTTCAGTTTTTTGAGAAGCTGAGCCTGAGTATATCATCTCTCATTGAAAGGAGGGTGTCCCATGTAGCTGAACATCTTGGCCACCTGGAGTAAGCCCCTAGGGTCATTTTCAGAAAATTGTATTTATTGCTTCAATATTCTCTTTAATAAAACAAGATGTATATAATTTATATATTATATGTTTAAGTAAAGCATATCATAATTAAATAGACATGATATAGCTATACTTGCTTATATATATATCGTGAGCATAATATGCAATGGACAGTTTACTGAAAACAAATGCTATCTGGGCACTTCACTGAAGGCCTTTATGTTATAGTAGACGTGGTATAAACTGTGGAATCAAATGTGCTCAAGTGTGAATACTTACTCGACCTATAAAAATGGGTCCTTGAAAGATTTATTTTTTTCTGAGCCACAATTTAATGATAAATTAATAATAATCATAACTTTTCTGCAGAGTATCTTGAGGTCTTAAATTAGTAACTGCATAGCACTTAGTATACTATCTTGTAAAGTAGACAATGGCGTCTCTAGGTCGTTACTGTTAACGTATCTTAAGAGATTAATTTGAGAGAATCAACCTCACTTAGTGATTTACTGAAGAAGAATTTATTATAAGCCACAATATTGCAACTTATTTGGAGATACGAAGATGAAAAGGCCACAGGCTCTAGCTTCACTGGCTTATACTCTAGGGAGGGTACCATGACAATGAAGGGCAGGATTCTATAGGTGAACAGTGGTATGAGATACTGATTGAGATATACTGCCACAGAAGTTTTCGTTTTTGCTTTGCTTTTATTTTGTTTTGTTTAGTAGTGCAGGGAATTTGAGTAGAGATAGTTTTCCCTTGAATTATATAGGACTAAATTCAAAGGGGGCTTCATTCTAGGCATGGGAAGTCTTAGGTGCACAGGATGAAGAGTGATGTCCTAGTTTGGAGGTCCGCACCCGGAGAAGCATGTGAATGGGAAAGGAGTCAGGCCTCTCTTTTGTGTAAATATATCATTCTAGAAGAAAGGTTATTCTCTGGCTTTTCTTCACCTCTCTATCCATAAGTTTCCGAGGCTCAACTGGCTTGCCTCACTAAAGAAAGGGAAGAGGTCCCCAAGGAATCACCTATAAAGTGTAGGTGGGGGGTGGGCAGGAGTTTTAAGAAAAGAAGGACAATTTCTAATTTTCTTGTTAGAAATATGTTCAATCTCTATGTGTGTGGGAGCAGGGGACTTGAATCTTTGCGTTATTTTATGAAATCAGAATGGAGACATGGTTTCATAAATAGTATACAACTCAGAAGAAGAAAGAACAGTTCAATAGAGTACAGTTTGTAGCAAGTATTGGAAATACTAAAATAATTTTATGCTGGTCATCCCAATAAATTCAACCTGATTAGTTAGACAGTTATATTTATAACACACTAAAGTAAGTACAAGGATAAAGATATACAGGGAGCAATATTGTAGAACCATGGTGTCAAAGAAGGCCACCTATATTAGCTAAAGATAATCCTAAATTTTAAAACATAGATAGGCATTATACAATTAAATCTGCCTTGGAAGAATATTAGAGATCATTTCAAGGAAAGAATGAACTAAAGAACTGAAGCAAGAAACAGACCGTGACAAATTGCATTATGTATTTTACTACATTTATTGTTTGTGACACATTTTCTATTCATCCTAGTAAGTCACAGATAAGGAAAATTAAGCTATTTCTCACACACTCATAAACAAGAAGGAATTATTTTCTCCCACATGGAATGAAGCACTTTACAGTAATCCTTTCTTTGCTGCAGAAGAAAAGTAAAATAGCATGTTGCTCCAATCCTTTTATAATGGGAGGGTCCTTGTGCAGATATCCAATTGGAATGGAGAGTTAGGGCACTTGTCAAAATGTTTTATTTGCACAGCTTTTATTTAACTTGTATATGATTTTGGTGAGGGTGGGAAGGGTGTGGTCTTTCATAGAATACCAGTGGAAAGAAAGCAGTAAATTATCTTGCAAGCCATCTGTTTGCTGCTGACATCAAAAACAAGTTCTGGTAGTTCTTCAAATCATTCTTTAATACAATGTATATAATCCCACTGAACATAGATGACAGCCCTCTGCTTCAAAGATGTATTAACCAGTTCCAAATTTCTCAGTATGTTAGTTCTTTCAGAAGTAAATATTAACTAGATTGTCTCAAAATCATGGTAATAAACCTAGGGGATACAAGGTCAAGCAAAGTAGGTAGTACCCTTTTCTACAAGGAGTAAAAAACTGAAGTATATTTAATTTCTTTCAGGAGAGGAATGGGAGATACTTTCATCTTCTTTTAGAATCCTTCTCCAGATCACAAATCACTCCCCCAAAGCCGTGATGTGCTGACTGATGCAGTAATAACATATGCCCTGCTGCTACTGAAGGAGGGTGTAGGGAATTGAGGAGGTCCCATTCTAATTTGCTAATTTATTGTTGATAGGGAGATTATAAAATGTGTTAGGTGTTTACATAGTAGTGAATGTTCATTCCGATTTTGAATTCCTCTATTATCTTCTCTTGGTAAAGAGAATTATAATATGCTGTCTGCTACCATGGTGACTTTGATGTCTGTGAGTTAGCTGTGTGGAATACAGGCGTAAAGTTCCTTTAGATATTTATATATGTACACCACTGTTTTAAATCTGTGAATCTATGATTAGTTAATGGTAAGAAGCAATGATAGTGCCCATGACTGCTACAGAAAAAACCTACTTTGACTAATCATTCCAGTTTTCCAGGAACACTGTTTTGATGGAATATTGAGAGGAGAGGGGGTGTGGGGGAGGAGGAAGAAAGAAAGAAAATGAAAGAAAGAAAGAAAGAAAGAAAGAAAGAAAGAAAGAAAGAAAGAAAAGGAAGGAAAGAAGGAAGGAAGGAAGGAAGGAAGGAAGGAAGGAAGGAAGGAAGGAAGAAAAAAGTGGGGGAGGGAAGGAGGAAGGAAATTTCAATGAAATTTCTCCATTCCAAGTCAAATTAAACTGAATTGGAAATAATGCATAGTGACTTCTATCTTTGTTAGAATAAAATAGCACCACCACTAAATTTAACGCTAGCATATAAGTAAACACTGGCAACAGGAGAGAAATTTTACTGTTTATGAATGAGGCATGAAAAGACTATAATTTTGGCTAAGTGTTCAGAGGAGGAACCCACGTGATCCATACAGCTCCCATACTAAAACGAGAGATGTTTCTCTAAAATAATCTCATTCCATCAAGAGATTTCTAACTTTAAGTGGACGATTTTCCAATCACCAAGTTGCCCCCACCAAAAGCTATTTAAAAGAATAATAATTGTGTAGAATTTTGAAAAACATTCAGTTGCTTCTATCCCAATTATGTTAGTCAGTGGCATGAAAATATGTCTATACTTTTGAGAATGAGCGTAGTTATTTGTCCAAAAGAGACTGCAAAAGAAATATAAGGTAGTATTTCCTTTGCATCTTTATGAAATAAAAGGAATTTTTCAACATATATGAGAATATTCTTATTCTTGTTAACAGAATAAGCTCGGAATGTTGAAAGTATACTGGAATTCTGCATGTGACCTCCGTTAGTAAAACAATTGGGGAAAAAAGTTCATTACCTTAAGAAGAATTTTCTCATATCCAATATTATCCGCATAATATGTTATCCAGAAAATGTAGACAATAGTAAAATACAAAATTTGTCCTGCAGGCATATTCTAGTTTCCCTGATTAAAGTACAATTTGGTGAATTACAGTTTGGATATTTAAAGTTACTTATATAATTTGGGTCCACTTAACTTCTTGTTTTCCTCTGACATCAAGGTGTTTAAATTCTATTAATAGATGCTGTAGATATTGTTTTCCTAACGACCAAATCTACAGATGGTTTCAGTAAATATTTGAGTTCATGAATCATTTTTGAGGATTTAAGTTGAAAATTAAAGAAATAGAATGTATTCATATATTTCTATTAAATTTGCCCTTTAATATTTAACATAATATAAAAAGAATCTTTTAACAGATAATTCATGATTTAGTGAAAATCTCAATTCTGCGCTAAGGTGCTCAGGCTTGATATGTTTAAGGGAAAAAGAAGGATAGTGTTGGAGAAGTCCGTCCTATTAGCAGCAGCAAGGGACAGGGAGTGTGTTCAAATTAAAGATGAGAGACTATCGCCAAGTCATTGCAATAGTGGGAAGAAACGGTTCTGGAGATTCGCCCTGGGGTAGAAGCTGTGGGAACGGAAAGAAAAGGACACATGTAGAAAGATGCCGAGATAGGGGCGCCTGGTTGGCTCAGTCGGTTAAGCGTCCGCTCAGGTCATGATCGCAGAGTTCGTGAGTTCGAGCCCCGCGTCAGGCTCTGTGCTGACAGCTCAGAGCCTGGAGCCTGCTTCACATTCTGTGTCTCCCTCTCTCTCTGCCCCTTCCCTGCTCATGCTGTGTCTCTCTCTGTCTCAAATCTCTCTCTGTCTCAAACATTAAAAAAAGAAAGAAAGAAAGATGACGAGATAAAAGAACCAGTATCAATAGGAGTTGAAATTTGATTACATGGTTGTAAGAGACGGGGAGGAATGAGAGACACTGCTGGGGTTCCCAGCTTGAGTTACTTGAAGCAGGATATTCAGGGAGAATTCTTGAGCTGTGTGTACATTGGCACAGCTCTTGGGAATGTTCATGCTCATATTCATGGAATTTTTGTAGCAGTGACAACTGTCCCTTTGAAGATACAGAAACAAGCTTAAAGTGATAAATGGACATGGTATTTTTTTTAAGTGTGCCATTATTAAAGCATAATTGTCTTTCAGGGAAAGCTGAGGAAATGTGGAATTTAGTTGGTAAGTGGTAGAAACAAGCACAGGGATAAACAAATACAATAAAAGACTTCTTTTGATTTAAAAAAAATCAAGTAAAATCTGAGAATGTGTTATACATTTGTCCTGGGAAATTAGTCTCAAACAGAGGCTTACTTTAGAAAGCTTCTACCAGCATATACATTTACATCTATCTTGCAAATCAAGTTCAAAGCTTAGAAACACCACTGAGGTCTTCTTCGAGGGGGTGCTGAATACTGCTGTTAGTTATCTACTCAGTCACGGATGCCATACTATTAAAATTTCTGCATTTGAGCAGTCAAGCAAGGCGCTGAAAAGAATCCAACAGCCCTTACAGTACTAATTATTAAATGGGAGAAAATGGTTGGAAGCATCAGTCATTCGAGAAATATAAAACTTACACACACTAAACTTCAATCTATTTTTCCCTGTTGTAAATGAGTTAACCTCATGCAGTTATAAATGATTTTCTCAATTACATGGCCCTGTGGGTGTGCATGATTTCTAGTAAGGCATATGGCCTTGATCCCTACATGGATGTGCATCATGAGGCCTAACACAGGAGTAGTTGCTGTTAATTTAGAATCTATGCCCTGCTTATTTGCCGAAGAGATTTGATTTGTTGGGGGAAAAAATAGAACATAACATTGAACAGAAACACACTTACACATTCAAGTAAATATCAAAGCCATAGGGACACCAATATTTCCATTGCTGTGGGATGCCTAAACCACTGGAAGAATCACCATGAAGACCCAACACAGGCACAGAGGGGTTTACAATGTGTTCTGAGAGGCAGGGACTCAGAAATACCAATCCTTCTCTATCAACTTGGCTTTTCGGGTTTATTAATAGCCTCAATCTTGTTAGCACTGCCATTACTACAATTAATAGCACAAAAATTACTAGTGCATATTATTTCATCATTTGGAGAAGGAACACAAACTGCATTTTATATACGTTGTAAACACATAGAATACTATAATATCAGAGTATGTAACTGATGCCTAGAATTAAACATTTTTTTAATGTTTATTTTTGAGAGAGAGACAGATCATGAATGGGCAGGGGCAGAGAGAAAGGGAGACACAAAATTCAAAGCAGGCTTCAGGCTCTGAGCTGTCAGCACAGAGCCCAACATGGGGCTTGAACCCACAAACCATGAGATGTTTACCTGAGATGAAGTTGGACACTTAACCAACTGAGCCACCCAGAAACCCCATAGTATTAAAGATTTGAGTAAGCAGTACATGCTCAGCAAGAGGTGGCCTCCAAAAAGAGGTTCCATTCCAGTGAAAAGCTTATAATTTCTAAAAAGAATAAAGAGACTCACGGACATTGTTGTCTTTTCTACCCACTTAAAATCTTTGAAAATATTTCAGTAATGCAAAAACAAGAGAGAAAGAGAAGAAATATAACTGATATAATTACCTATAACCCAGTTACATCAAATCTTGACATTTTACCTTATGATCATTTCTTTTCAGATTAATCTTTAGAGATGCAGCTGAGAAATCTCTCATCACTTTTTCTTTTATTTCTAATGATAATCATTCACTTAAAACTATTTATTTAAGAGGCATTTGATATTGTTCTCACATTTCATGTACTCGTAAATAATCTGTACGCATACTTAAAAAATCTGTATAAATTGTATTATGCCTACAACATATTTTACACTCTACATTGTCTTTGAGATTAATAGTTATGGGTACAGTAGTTTCTCCTTACCCACAGGAGATGCATTTTAAGATCTACATTGGATGTCTGAAACCACAGACAGTAGTGGACTCTGTATGTACTACTTTTTTCTATATTCTTGTATGCATACATACCTACAATAAAGCCTTATAATTTAGGGATAGTAACAGATTTATAATAAATAGAATACATGTAACAAGTAGTGTACTAAATGTGAATGTGGTCTTACTTGTAAAATACTGTACTTGCTGATCCTTTTTCTAGTGAGGATGTGAGATGATAGAATGCCTATGTGATGGGATGAAGCGAGGTGAATGACAATAGGCATTGTGTCATAGCATTAAGCTACTACTGACCTTCTGGCAATTTTTCAGAAGGAGTATCAGTATCATCTACTTCCGGACTATGGTTGACTGTGGATCATTGAAATCGAGGAAATAAAACTACAGGTAAGGGGGATTATTGTGTATATATTTCTTTTTTTTAAATTTTTTTAATGTTTATTTTTGAGAGAAAGAGAGAGACTTAGTGCAAGCAGGGGAAGGGCAGAGATAGAGGGAGAGACAGAATCTGAGGCAGGCTCCAGGCTCTGAGCTGTCAGCACAGAGCCTGACACGGGGTTTGAACTCACAAACCGTGAGATCATGACCTGAGCCAAAGTTGGACCCTTAACCAACTGAGCCGTTCAAGCACCCCAAACTATGTATATATTTCTTAATGCAGTTACCTTAACAACAGTATAGTATCTTATCCAATGAAGACACCAAACATTATTTATTCAATATTAGTAGTAGTAGTAATATTTAATTAAATAGGCTACATGCCAAATGTGGGGCCTGAACCCTAAGATCAAGAGTTGCATGCTCTACTGGTTGAGCCAGCCAGGCACCGCCTACCCATTTTATTTTTGGTGGATATTTGGATTCTCATTTTTGTTTAATAATAAATAGTATTTCAATAAATACTTTGTACATGTCTTTTTTGCACATATGTTAGAGTTTCTCGGACACCAAACTTGAATAGAGATAAGAAAGATGATCCTGTATAATTTATAATCACAAATTCTCATATAAGTTTAATGATTGAATTCAAGTACTTTAGTGGTGCAAAAAGCTAAAGTTGAGAATCCAGTTTATTTCCCATAAGGCAAAAGCACATGCAAATATTCTACGTAAGAAATTCAAATTGCAAGTCTCAAATAATTTCCAGAGCTAATGTGTCAAAAAAAAAAAATTACTGGCTTGGGACACCTGGATAGCTCAGTGGTTAAGTGTCCAACTCTTGATTTCAGCTCAGGTCATGATCTCACAGTTTGTGGCTTTGAGCCCCACATCATGCTCTGCACTGACAGTGTGGAGCCTGCTTGGGATTCTTTCTCCCTCTCTCTCCTCCTTTCCTGCTCTCTCTCTCTCTCTCTCAAAATAAATAAATAAACTTAAAAAAAGTTAGTGGGCTAGAGTACATCATGGAAAAGAGTGTATATGGAGAGGAAAGTCCAGATTTAAGCTGCAAATGACTCCAATAGGTAGAAATTGGTGAAGAAGAAGAAAACAGCAAAGGAGACCGAAGAAGGATCAGTTGAGGCAAGGAAAAAAAAAGACATGTTAGAGTCCTGGAAGCTATGAGAGAGAAGTTTCAATAATGGGGATTTGGTAAGATATTGAGTAAGCTGAAGCAGAAATATGATTAACAATATTGGTGACCTTGACAGATACATTTTTAATGGAGTAGTAGGGAAATGAAGAAGGTGGGTTGGATCAAAGTGTGGACTGAAGGCATACAATTGGAGGTAGCCTGTGCAGACCAATCTGGGCAGGTTGACTCTGGCATAGGTCAAGAATATGGCCAAATATTTGGAGATAGTGTAAAATTGGATTTTTTGTGCATAATTGTTGAAGATACTAGAAGATGCTGTTATAATGATGTGATTGCCATAGAAAGGAAGGAGAGACGAAATTAAAAAGCAGAATTTAGTGAAAAGTTAAAAGGATAAGCTTTAGAGCACACATAAGACTGGCCTTTGGTAGAAGGAAAGACACTTCCTTTATTATTTTTTTTAAAGTTTATTTATTTATTTTGAGGGAGAGAAAGAGCGGATGAGCAGAGAGAAGGGGGCAGAGGGAGAGAGAGAGAAAGAGACAGAGAGACAAAGAGACAGAGAATCCTAAGCAGGCTCCGCACTGTCAGGGCAGATCCTGATGTAGGGCTTGAACTCACGAACCATGAGATCATGACCTGAGCCAAAACCAAGAGTCAGACACTCAACTGACTGAGCCATCCAGGCACCTTGACACTACTTTAGTTATAAAAACAGTAAAGAAAGAGATGTGGTGAATGTAGGTAGGATTATAGATTTGTTGAGGAAAATAGTAAAGCAGTGAGAATATTAGGTGAGGTCATCTTCTGGTCATCTGCTGCATTGAGAAAAGGCTGTGGGAAATTGGGAGAACTGAGTAACAGAGGTAATCTAAGAAAGAATCATCCTTTTTCTTTTCTTTTTGTTTGGTTGTTGTTCATTGTGAATACAAGTGAAACAAACCCATTTATATAATTCTTCCCTCACAATAGTCAATATTTCTGCTTTAGTCACAGCATCTGTAGATTGTAGAGTTTATCTACATTTGGTGTTTCTGTCAAGAGGTGGTTAACAGAAATCAATTACAATGGATTAATATAGTATTTGATTTGGCCAAGAAAAAAAAAAAAAACAGGAGACAACATATTGCTAGAAAGGAAGTTGTGAGGCTATATAGATGAAGTAGATCATTTTTGACTAAGGGGATATTTGAATGGACAGCTTCCAATTGATATTGCAAAAGTATTACAGTGACTAAGAGAAGAATCAATGGTGAAATATAAATAATAGGACTGTTAGGCAAAAGTAAGATTTCAACTGACTTTGATAGCCTGATGGTATACCTACTCATTCATCACCGTTTCGTGACTTTCTCCAGAACATCCAGAAGAGCACGATCAAATAAATGTAGATAATTGGAGCTATGAGAAACTATAGATAGTTTCAAGGTAGATCAAATTGGCAAACGAACAGTTGGAAAAATGTAATTTGAACAGGTGGTTATAAGGTTTTGACTTGGAAGAGAGGCAAGTGATGTCAGAATTAGGACGTGAGGAAGAATATGGTACAACTGGGATGGTTAGAGGTCTCCATCTTGGTGGAGATAAAAATCCCGTTCAGTGGAAATTTAGAAGCGTAAAATCTAAATCATCAGGAGGCCCAATCAGACAGTGGGAGTTTGAGGTTGGTCATCCTAAGAAAAAATTCAAATGATAGTGAAATGTATATATACTGTGACTGCTTGTGTGAGTGACTACAACCTACTGGTATGGAGGTCAGTGTTCCTGAGAAGCCGGAGATATTTAAGCCAGAGTGAAAGGAATATCAAATAGTCAAAGACAAAAAATCATAAACTGCATATTTCTTATGAGCAGCACCAAGAAATTTCACATGTTATTTTTAGTGCCGAGTGACAAAAGTTAAATAACCAATTTATTTTCCTAAACTTTTGATTAATTTCTTTACTGGAGGCTATCATAAAGAAAATTGACAATTTTAGAATTTGAGATAAAGGTCAGTCATATATTAAATGTCACTTCTGAGACAAGAAATGGAGTGTTGACAGTAGGATAGATTCAAGGAGAATCACCAACTTTGCCCTCTGCCAACGCAGTCTAACTATAGATTCCCTGCCCCCACACCCCAGAAAATAATTCTCAGCGACAGTAATTCCTTGAAATAAGCAAGTAGAAATAAATTCTTCTCATGGAACTTGTTAAAACTGTCCTGAAATTGAGTAGGAAAATTGTGTGCGTGTGTTGTCTGTACACGTGCTCACACACACTCACAACACGACTTCAGATTTTTGGATTAGTTTTGGTTATTAGGATATACATTGTACACAGAAGAATATAAGACAACTTCTATGTGTTTTTCAAATTATTATCTAAAGAGAGATATCAGGAAAATGCACATTTACTACGAACAAATCTAACATTTACAAAATGCTTTATACAAAGAATAAATTAAACAGGTTGATTATTTGCTTTCCAAAATACTTATTACAGTATTCCTTTAAATGCCAAGTTTCTTCATTGAGGTTTAATAACTGGAAGACTTTTGTAGAGCTCAATTATTTTTTAAATCAAGATATCGATACATGTTAAAATGAACTTAAAAATAAATTCATGGAATAGAATAGTCTTTCGAAGACATAAATAAGAACTTAGTAACTAAAGAAGCAGAAATACTAAAGAAGGAGAAATTCCATGCACAGAATAAAAGAATATAGAAGCTTGGAGATCTAGAACCAACATATGGATTCTCAATATGGAAATCAGTAAGAGAAACATAGTTGATGAGAAATTATGACGAATTCTGACTGAAAAATATGCCATGATAAAAATATATATTCACTGAAACCATAGTAGTTTCATCACACTTACTTTATGTATGGAAATATGAAATACTGTTTTAAAATCAGTATTTCTAAAGTTTATTATGAATAATAAAGAGAAATAATAAAAGTTGGTGAATACAGTATTCCCAGAGTCTTCTTCATGTGAAAAAAAAGAAAATCTTATGAGAGGAAAAAGAAGGATGTGATAGCTAGAGAGACAGAAAAGCTTTCCCTTATGGAACTTAAATATAGGTATTATTACACAATACCTGTAATAATTGCAGTTAATGATTAAGTTAAAGTGCATTGCAAGTGGAAGGTGTGGAAGCATGTAAACTACCTCTCAAGGGTCCACAAATACAAGCAACAGAACTTTGACAATCTCTACTCGATTTGTAGTCTACTGTGAAAAAATGTACAGTAGATAAGTAATTAGAACCTGCAGGAATTAGAAACTCATTTGGCATACAGATTGCTTTTGTTTGGCCTACAGTGATTTTAAATTGTGGAAACATTAAAAAAATGAGAAATTTTATATGGAAGCAAGTTTTCTGGGGCTTCATTTGAGAAATTGTAATGTCTGGTGATTCTGTGAGGTGAGGGGCAACCAGACCCTTTTCCCTGAGACTTGCACTCTATCCTCCATAGTCCCTTCCTCTTACTTGTGTGTGTGTACTTAAACTTGCTGCTTTATTTACTTGGTTGGCACATGTAAGCATTCCATTATGTGATGCTCTGCTCAGAAGGTAGGTTCTAAATACCAAGAAATTCCTGTAAATCTCATATTTTACCAATAGGTAAAATTTATGGCTTTATCCATATGGGAAACCACATTTTACCAATATGTAAATTAGAAGAATGAAAAGTCCTAAAGCCCAGGGAATAAGGGATTAAATGTAGCATTGTCTGTGCCTGAGAATGCCAAGGAAGTAGAGAAGAGAAAAATAACACCTTGTGTGCTTGTATTAAACAAGAAACGATGGTGGACACATGGCAGAAGTAAATAAAATAGTTAATATGAAGAATGAGATCATGTAAAACCATGTAAGGAGAAGAGTTGTATAAAATGATCAATTGATTGTGGAAATACATTTCACTTTCCTTTCATTATTTCACATCTCAACTTCCCTGTTCAATTAATTCAGTAATGAGACTCTTTCTCATTTTCTTATTCCCTTGTCTTCAAATTAATTAATGCAATAAATGAATGAGAAGTCAAATTTAAGAGAAATTTCTCATAGAGAACAATTAGGTCCAAAGGAAAGATTGCGGCTAGAATTTAAATAAGTAAATCGAATTCATAAAAAAATGATAACCAAAATTATCGTATTGTATTTTGTAATTTCTTTCACAGTTTTGGATGAATATTGTTTACCTACTACCTCTGTTGAATGGGCACAGAGTTTTGGCTTTGCAAGATGAAGAGAGTTCTGGGGATTGATGGGAGTGATGGTTGCACAGCTATGTGAATAAACTCAGTACTGTTGAACTGTACATTTAAAAATGGGTAAAATTTATATGTATTTACCACAAGAAAAATGAAATAAAAAAGAATAAAAAATTTTATGTTGAACCCAGATGAAGGATTTTATAGGATCATAAATAAGGAGAATATGGTCTTATTTTTTGATTAAAATAATAGAAACAAAGACACAGAATTGTGAGTGATTGAAATTCAGGGGTTTCCTCACAAAGTTAATTGAGGACATGGAAGGAAAACAATTTTACAGTGCAAGGTTTACAAATGTAAAGTCTTTTTTTTTTCTCACAGACACTGGTTGATAGCCTTGTTTACAGGCTCTGAGGCTAACTTTCATGAAGTTTTTGAAATATTCCATTGTAGAATCCTTCAATTCATCTTTAGGACAATTTGAAGTATCTTTAAAAGTAGTATTACTGAAACAGATTTTTTTTTAACCTTGCTGATGTCACCTCTACTATACTCTTTCGTAATTTAGGCCTTTATTTCCGAGAGCTTCAGGTCCTTGCTTCTAGTTATGAGAAAAATGTCTTTTTCCATTAAAATATTAATGAATCTTCTTTGAAGAGGTTTATTAGAGAAAGAAAAAGAAAAGTGAAAGAGAAGGAGAGAGAGAAAGAGACAGAGAGAGGGAGAATATTGAAACCCTGAGAATCTAGTGAGAGCCAAAAATAGCCAGCTGTGAAAAAAAGAAAATGATAAGATGCACCCATTTTATTTTGATAAAGATTTCTTAACAGCTGTACTGCTACCATTTTGGGCCAGATAATTCTTTGTTTAGTCTCCACCCACTAGATGCCACTAATGCCCCCTTCTGGAGTGGTGACAGCGTAAAGTGTTTCCTGGGGATAAAATTGCCCCCAGAAAAACTACTGCTCTGTATTTTTCGGTCTCTCTGAGGTAAATTTTCCAAGATACAGCCATTTTCAATGTGCAGTTGACTGACTTACCTGAAAACTATCCAATCTTTTACATCTCAAGGAATCTCTGTTTTAATGTATTTAATTTCTGGTTAAAATAATTTAAACCAGATCATTTAAAAAATTAATTCTTCTCTGTCTTGAAATAAATTATTAAATTCAAATGGATATTACTATAGCAACTGCAAATTTTTTCAGATGAGGCATACATTCTTGGCTAGAACTAATCCCAAGAAAGAACCTTCAGTATAAATAATATTTCCTTCAACTATTTTATATTCACATTTCACAGACTATAGTTAAATATGTTGAGTTGAAATACAAAACCTAAAGCAAAGAAATACATCCATAAAGGCAGGAAGTTCTTTCTTTCTTTATTTTTTTTAATGTTTATTTATTTTTGACAGAGTGAGAGAGAGACAGAGGGTGAGCAAGGGAGGGGCACAGAGACCAAGGGAGTCATAGAATCTGAAATGGCTCCAGGCTCTGAGCTGTCAGCCCAGAGCCCGACGCAGGGCTCGAACCCATGGACAGTGAGATCATGACCTGAGCTGAAGTTGGACTCAACCAACTGAGCCACCCAAGCACTCCAAGGACAGGAGTTCTGATCAACCAATCTCTAATATCACATGACATTATGATGCGTCTATATACCCACAACACTTTTTTGCCTGATATTTTAAAAATTTTATTTAATAGGAAGAATATTTTCCATTCAAATATAACACTTCAGTAAATACTTATTTATAATTATGAACAACTCAAAATACTCATCACTGATGAACAAAATATTCATATTTTTATTCTCATAGTTTTTAGGAAATCATTTTATGATAGAAATTTACTATAATCTTCAAATATTTGTTGAAAATAATCCTATGTACCAAGCACAGTGTTTGTCACTGTGAAGGATTCCAAGAATTTCACAGGTTGATATGATCGTTTTCTAATGCTTCTTAGAATTACTATTTTTAATCATTAAATAGACTGAAAAAAGAGAAACATTATTTCTTGTTCATCATTACAGTGAGCAATCATCTTAACATATATTTTACATTCAGATTAACTTCCTTTTAATTCATTATTAAAAGATTTGATTAAACACTTAATTGTACAGAATAGTGTACCAAATTATGTACAAGTTAAGTTAAATGACCATCCTTTATAAATTAGTAATCTGAAAATACCGTGTTATACATCACATTATGAAATTCACAGAGTACTACATTCTCTGTGAATATCTCTCTGACCCTAATCCTACCCCCATTCTAAAAAATAACAAACTATTCTTTCTTTTGTGCTGTATACATTTCTATTACTACTCAAATTAGATTATAGTGTAATTTTTTAAAAATGTTTTTGGCCACTGTCTTAGATGTCAATAGCAGAGAATTATTATTGCAACACTATGATATTTAAAAGAATCTCTGATGGCTGGAGTTACCAAACCCCTTGAAAGGTCTTGAAATCTAGTAACTCCTCATTTAAAAATTGAAAAACTGAGGCCCAGAGGGGAAATAATTTCCACAACCTACATAATGGTGGAGTCTAGATTCTAACCAGAATCTTTAGGTCCAGACTCTTCAACTACACTAAGAGGATACTTCTCTGAAATCTAGAAATATTTTAGTTATTTCTCCATCATTTCCGAGAGAGGGTACCGGAGTTAGATTTCCCTGCCAAGTTTCAATTAATGTAAAGAGTTTCTACCTCCCTGGCACCTAAAGATTCTGTAGTCATTCACCTGTTGTTAGAAATTAAGAATTTTTCAGTAACTAGAAAAGACTAAATCTGACTGGTACACAACAGGGGAGCAAATGCATAACTTGAACTGTAAAGAAGAAAAAAATCCCCCCAAAGAGTGAACATCTTACTTCATTGGGTAAAAAATCAGAGGTGGCAATGGCCACAGTTTTGGTTTCAAATGATCACAGAACTCGATAAAATTTCCAATGGACACCAGGGTCAAATTATACATTGACTTATACTGTACATGGTTGGTTTTAAAAATGACTTTGGAAATCTCTCCTTAACACAAGTATAGGGCCCAAGCTTTTTGAAAACAAATGTGTTGACTGCACATTGTAGCCATCTCTACACCCTCTTCTGATTTTTGACATTGGTTCATCAGAAGAAAGTAGTGTTTTATTCTGAGTCAGTCTCACTGGAAAATTTTCATTTTTCTCCTTTTCTCTGGTGTGACTTCAAAGTATATTCCTGAAGTTCAAATCTCATTTGGAGAGAATCCTTTGAAGCCAAAGTAAAACCAGACCTTTTGAGTTTCTGGGCCCAATTCTAATGTGTGTATAAAGGCTTCCTGACACCAACAAGCAATTCTTAGACACCAGATGGGTGTCCTTCAGTTCAACTCCATTCTGACATTAACAACCTGGAGATAGCATCCAGATTCCACAGGTTATGGGTTTAGTTCTGCAAGACTGCACTCCACTTCAGATGCCAATCTCAAGCCTTGGTTGTTATCTGTGCTTCTGACCGACTGGCTATAAATCAGAAGTTCCAATGACCAGCCCCCACCCTGCCGCCCCGCCATGCCACCCTACCCCACTGGTTCAATTAATTTGCCAGAACAGCTCACAGAACTCAGGAAACCTGTTTCTTCCCTACCAGTTTATTACATGGGATGTTAAAGAATGCAAATCAACAGCCAGGTGAAGAGATACAAAGGACAGGTATGGGGAAAGGGTATGGAGCTTCCAAGTCCTCCGGGTACACCAATCTCCCAGCACCCCATGTGTTCAACGGACGGAAACTCTCCAAACCCTGGCTGGCCTTTGGGGTTTTTATGGAGTTCTCATTACATAGGCATGATTGAATAAAGTATTGGCCATTGGAGATTGATTTGACCTCCAGTCCCTCTTAAATTCCCCAGAAGTGGATGGGAGACTGACCATCTAACCCTCTAATCACATGATTGGCTTCACTGAGGATCAACCCCATCTGGTTCCCAAAGTCACCTCATAAACATAACAAAAGACTCCTTTATGGCTGCGATCACTAAGCAAATTCCAATGGTTTTAGGAGCTCTGGGCCAGAAAAAGGGACAAAGACCAAAAATATTTTTTCTTGTTATAAATCACCATATCACACCAGGCAAGCTAAGTTTTCTGATCTCTATTCTATACTGTTTGGCACACAGTTTAGAGTCTCTGGATAGTTGATGTTGTTCTACTCATTGGTCTGGTGGCTTTAACTCTCACTCCCTGATGACCTGGTCATGCACAATCTGTTCTGCTCTGTATGCTGAATAATGTTTGGACATGGGAGTGGAACAGCAAGACTTGCTCCCTAGACCTCAAGTCTACATTGAGTCTAATAATTATTTCTTTGTGGATTTATTGTTTCTCTTATACAGTAACCTCTTTGAAAGTAGAAAACAGAAGTATTTCAACATTTTTATATCTACACATAGCACCAAAATTAGCCCACAGAAGTGTTGTAAATTTTGCTTTTGCGCTGGAAAAAGGTAAGAAATGAGTCATCGGTTACTCACTGATCAGTACCTCACTTTGTTATTTACTAGCTTCCTACCATCTCTCAAGTTAGAAACCTGAAAGTCAACTTATAGTCCTTGCTTCTTCTCCACATGATTTGTCACCAAATATTTTTGACTCAATCTTTTAAAAACAGGTGTTAATGTCGCTGCTCCAGCCACAGCCCCTGTTGTCATCCTCTCTTGGATTAATTTATTTGCCTATGAACTCTACTGCTGTCTCTACTCCATACAGGCAACACTTCAGAAATGTAAATTTGTCCATGACACTCTCTTAATTAAAAACTTTCAATGACTCCCCATACCCCATAGTACAGAGTCCAAACTCTTTTGTGAAAGAGCCTTCAAAATACGACTCTGGCAACTATGTCACCACATTTACCAATACTTCTTTCCATCATCTGTATCTTAAGCATGAGCAGTATTACATTAGCTTGCTATTTTATTAATTACTATAAGATATGCTATCAAAGTTTGCTATATGTCTTCATATGCTGTTAATAGTGTTTAAACTGCTTCTTATCTTGTATCATCTGGTGAAATTCTAAAGTTAACCCTCAATCAAGGCTAATCATATCTTTATTGGTCCTACTATTTTATTCTGTATGTATTTCCATTATTCATTCAACATGTGACTATGATCGTTTATATACATTTGTCTCTCTTATTCAGACTTGAATCCTAAACAATGCCAACATTGTTTAGGTAAGTAAAAAAAAAAAAATACATGAATGAATCAAAAAATGTAAGGTCTCAGTCACATATATGTATAGATATAGGTATAAGTATAGGTATGGGTATAGGTATAGGTATAGGTATGTATAGATGTTTCTGAAGTTAGAGCCATATTTCTCCTGAGACTTTTTAGTGTTTCTAAAAATCACCTGGATCCATTGACAAAAGCTAAATATATTTGGAAATAATGTTGGCTTGCTAGAACTGACCAGTGAAAGTTGAAGGAAAAAAAGTACCACACTGTCTTAGGATATTGTTATAAAAAATGTTTCATTTTATGAGTATTGCAAATTATAATATTCTCTAAAAGTTGATGTAAGCTTGATTTTCTAGATTTATGATTTAATATTTAATTTCTTGACAAATCAAAGTAATATTAACTGGCTGTGCAATGCTGCCCGGTATTAATCCCTTTTGCCTTAAGACTTATGATTCTTCCAGGAAGACCTACTTGGTTCTTCCCATTTATATTGAGTGCCCTCTTTCAAAGTCATTGTTTTCACTCACAGAAACAGCAAATCTTTGATTACGTCCTTGTTGTTAGGAAATCTGTATCATGCTTTTCTTTTCTTCCTCTCAAGACGGCAAGCCTAGCACTGGGCATGTTTTCATAAAACTGAGAATTTTTTTTAAAAAAAGAAAATTCTTAAAATAGAATTCAAGATTTCATTCCTGAGAATGAATGGAATAGAAATAGAATTTCATTCCTGAGAATGAATGGAATAGAAATAGAATTTCATTCCTGAAATACTATGTGTCAAGCCATGAAAGGAAACTCACTGTATCTATATTGATGGCAAAAATTATAATATTTTTGAAACTTAAATGACTTTTTAACATTGAGAGATAAAGGAGCTGTTTTGTGCCAGTAAAAAAGGAAAAGACCAAAACGTTATTCTGCAGGCTTTGTTAGTGTTCTGAATCAATACAAATAAAAAATCCATATATCATATATGCTGTTAATTATATTAATCCATATATATGCTGTTAATCCATATATCATATATGCTGATTTTGCTGTTAATTGTTGCACATAGTATTCCTACCTCAATACACACACACACACACACACACACAATTTTTAAGGCTTCTTAAGCTTATTTGAGTATTAAAAGAAATACATGTATTCAGGTGAATGAAAAACTGTCGTCTTCCAGAAAAATTGATAAAATATAGTATTTCTGATGCAAATCATTGAGATGGTTGTTACTCTTAAGCTTGGGGAATTCCTCTTCACTGGAGAGGGCATTTTTTGAATAACCATCAGCCCTGCATTACTTTGGATAGGGTGTGTAATCTTCTTGCCTGGTAATTATGATAGATCACTCTAATGTATACATTTTAAGGGTTTTTTTTTTTGATAGAACAGAGTAATGGATTCTTACCTTTATCTTACCTCCAACTTTAGTGACCCCAGCTCATTTCATTTTTCTAAGTTATTCTTTATGCTGAAATTTCCCATACATGAAGTCCCACATCGACTCCATTTTCTGACTGGAAGTGATTGAGGAAAACTTTATTGCTATGAACTGATCACGGTTGTTTGGGTGTGCTTAATTTTCTCTAGTCTTGCTTTTCACATTGTTATTGTTTCTTCTTCACTGATTTTTGAGTGTTTTTTTTTTATTTACAGAAAGTAGGTAGAATGTGGCTTTGTGAGTTTCTTCTTGTGAATCAACATTATTACTAAATAATGTCACATTTATTCTAAGCAAGTTTGGTCTAAACAGCCAGAGACTCAGGTGGGCAGGTTGAATAATCTTCAGTTTACTAGTAAGGACTCCTGTCTCCGTGAGTCTGGATCCCAACTTGTCTCACCTCCATTCTCAGAGGTTATCTGGACTGACCTGTCTCCTATCTGTAAGAAACATTTTTTTTTTCTGGAATTGTCCAACTTTAGGCCTAAGACTGGTAGCTTTGTGTGCCCCTGGCTTATTGATGCCCATACAGGTGCATTTTGTGTGAAATACTTGCTGTGTTGTGAAACTCCACAAGGGCCTAAAGCTCTGTTAAACTTCTATGGTTGATGGAGCCCTTATGGATCAGGGTTGTGGACTATATCTAAATCCTTCTGTTAAGCACTGTTAAGTGCTTGAAATTTAAACATATGTTAAAATTCAGATGTTCATTTATGGATGAGTGAAGAAAAGTGAAAACATAGGTGGTCTTGTCGTCAAGAATTTTATAAAGGCTTGGATTTACATTTTTATGAATTTTTGGCCCCCCTTGTTGCTTTGTTCAAATATGTAGATAATGTATTACTTCCATTCTTTATCAAAGCCTTGATCATTTGAATTTTCTAAGAGTTCTGTAAAGATTTTCAAAGTCCTCTGTGCAAAACTTTCAGTGAATGACCTTACATTCTAGTTTTCACATGGCGGTGAAAGAATAACAAGGTAATGGGGCGCCTGGGTGGCGCAGTCCGTTAAGCATCCGACTTCAGCCAGGTCACGATCTCGCGGTCTGTGAGTTCGAGCCCCGCGTCAGGCTCTGGGCTGATGGCTCAGAGCCTGGAGCCTGTTTCCGATTCTGTGTCTCCCTCTCTCTCTGCCCCTCCCCCGTTCATGCTCTGTCTCTCTCTGTCCCAAAAATAAATAAACGTTGAAAAAAAAATTAAAAAAAAAAAAAGAATAACAAGGTAACAAGCAAGGCGGTGTTGGATATGGAAAATGCAAACACGCAACTATGCCGGATGACATAATTACTAGAAGCAGTGAAAGGGCAGTATTCATTTTTCCTCCGGTTGTTTCCTCATGTTAATACACCCTTAATCCAGATTTAATATTCTTCGGCTGCAGTAAAGTTTTTCCCACCGTCTTCCTTTCATTAACAGGTAGTTCCTGTTGCAAGATTGTCACCATCACCATGATTTTCAAATTCCTGTCTTTCTTGCAGTTTAAGGATGAGCTCCTGAGTTTATTACAGACATTTCTCCATTTTATATACAAAATTATAAGTTTACACAATTTTTTTAAACACTGCTTTTCCTGCAGTCTGCGTTTCGTGCCTGATAATCTTTTTCTCCAAAAGGCTCTACATTATTTCGTAATTGTGATATTGGAATTTGCTGAGCCGACCATCCTTGCTTTGGAGCTACATTCTGAAGAGATGCAGGTGCTGCAAAACGGCTAGAAACTGTCACTTTTTATCCAGCTAATCCCGGTCACAGTTTGATTAACTGTTTGCCTTTGTCTGCTGCCTACAGCGATGTGACTTCAGCTCTCGCATCTTGATGGCATCTGGAAATATCTCATAGGAATGGAAGTACAACATAATTACTTTATACTGAACAGAGAAATGAAACCATCCATTGAAAAGCTGTGTAGGTGTAAACAGGGTCCTGTAACTATGTGAGAAAAAGAAGAGTCTCTATTCACTAAATAGTTCTCATTTTCTTTCATACCATGATAGTATATGAACATAGTTTGAATGTATAAAGTGCTTTTTATCTAAGTTTCTTACTGTACTAAGAAATTATGCAGTGTGGTATTAAGTAAACACATTTCTGGGATGAATTTTGCCTAATTACGCACATTTTAAACAAATAAATAAAAGTAATCATGAGTATATTACATTTCAGAATGAAGATCTCTAACAGCTAAGTGCTAAAGGCAACCAGGTCAATTAGGACCATGTGGTAGGTCCAAGAATGACAGTGTCTTATTTAAAAAAAAACACACACAATTTGTCCTAAAAGCCCCATCTCTGAAGTCAGCTTATACAGAATGTATCCTCTAGAGAAGTCCCTGGCTTGTTCCCAAATAATCTATTAATGGATTGTTGATCAGCTGTGAATATTTTAGCCAAAAACTCTATTTAGTTTGGGATATTTGTATCTTTGATGTACTCTGCTAAGTTTGCTTAATTACAGTGACCATTCTAAAAAAAAAAATGAATGTGAAGCCATGGAATCCCAATAGCCATTGGCAAACACTGAATGATTGTTCCGTGCCAGGCATTGGATTTTTCACTATAAAATGTGCAAAAGATGGGTGACATGTATATTCTACAATTAATGTACAGTAATGCACGATAATGTAGGGAAAGAATCAGGAATCTCATTGGAAGAAATATTATTTTGTTTTCAAAGTTTTTTCTCTTGCAGAAAGTCATCTTGGGAAACAAAGACTTCAAAAATATCCGTCTATCAGTCTTAACACAAAATGGCCTGGTTAAAATGAATGATGGTCTTTGAAACTAGTTTTTTTTTGTATTCCAATTCAGAGTATCCACTTCATGACAAGAAAAAGGTATTACCAACATGTCTGTGAGCCTCAAAAAGTATTTGATGTAACTAATGTAAAAATTTGATAGGCTTATTTTTATCATATAAAACATGCGACAAATTCACTGCTCATTCATTTGAAATCATCTCAGCCCCCCAGCCCCACTCAAGACTACTGAAAAGAAGAGTAAGATGATTTCTAGTGCACAGTTGTATAATTCTGGAAATATTCTCAGTAACAGGTTATTTAAAAATTTGAATTCGAATATAGATTATAAAAAAAAGACAAAACACACAAAGATAAAGCATCTGTGGGCACATGAATGCTTAGGTATTGATTTATACCTACCCCAAGTTTTTTGTCTTTCAATTTCTGCCTCATCTCTATTTCACAATATCTACACTTCTCTCACTTTCTCGGAAGTGTCAGGATACCAAACAACTCCACAAAGCCTCATGATTTAGTCTGAGTTATTTTCATCCTGGATTTTAAATTCTAAATCCTGTGATCATATTTCTTCTTCCTCTAAGGCTTTGAATAATCTCAAAGGAAAACACCCCGCAAACAATCGGGTTACCTCTGTAAATCTTGAAAATCCTGCATCCGGGATTGTTTCTTCTGGCACAAACCTGCAGGTTTGCATAGGTGAGTAACCAACCGTGTTCTAATATAGCCAGTCTTGTAATTTGAAATGGAATTTGATTCCTCCAGTTTTGGAAGGAACGATCTTCTTTGAAAATGAAAATCACGGCCCATTTGTGTTACTGTTTCACCATAACATAAAATTGTCACTTTTTTTTTTCAGGAAGACTAGGAAACATGAGGAAGGGTTGTTGTTCCATGGAAGAATGCATATGACAATGCTAACTAAAATCCCCTTTTTAGGCAGATAGGTGCAGTTTTATTAGGCAGTATTAGCAGGCAGATGGAACTTGCGCAATTGCTCCCTGGATAAAAGTGAAACTCAAATGTTATATATTTTAAAGTGATAATCCTATTAACTAAGGGGTGAATATGCATTTAACATTTATTCATTAAAGCTAGAAATACACTCTGTATATACTATTATTCCTACTTTGATTATTTAATCCTTCAAAAGTCACAAAAAGCATTTACTCTGACTTAATTATCCATTATATAAAGTTTCTAGCTATATGTTGAATGAAAATAAAGTATTTGCTTTGCAAGCTAATTCTGTGTATGTATCAAAGTGATAATAATTGATCAATAATTGAGCCTGTGCAGAAAGTTGTCATTTCCAGAGTAAGGATAGATTGACAAGTTTGTCTGCTGACTCTCATCTGGTCACTCACATTGTGTAGCCAGCATTTCTAAGGAGTCTTAGAGCTCCAGTCTGTGACATGAAACAGACTAAAAGCTACTAGACCACAGACACTTCACTCTGGTCAGCCACAGGCTAGGACTGAAATAATAGACCACAGACATTCAAGCAGCAGGACAAGCATCTGGAGGCAGGTTTGACCAAACATGCTATAAGAACTCTACACAAAACTGCAGAAATAGACTTTTTAACTATATTTGTAGATAAAAGAAGAAATGCATTGGTCAAAAGTGACTTTATGGGGCACCTGGGTGGCTCAGTCGGTTAGGCTGCTGACTGTTGCTCAGGTCATGATCTCACGGTTCATGAGGTCTAGCCCCGAGCCCTGGATCAGGCTCTGTGCTGTCAGCACCAACCCTATATCAGATCCTGTGTCCTCCTCTCTCTCAGCCTCTCCCCTGCTCATGCCCTCTCTTTCTCACTCTATCTCAAAAATAAAATAACATAAAAACAAGTGATGTTATAACTATCTGCGAGATAGCTGACTATTCAACTTCTCTTTTGCTTTTACCATCTTCATTCAGGAAAATGGTGACATGTAGACAAAGAGTAGAGCAGGCATGGCTCAGAGCGACCTAAGTCACTCAACCAGTCAGTGTGAATAGACCATGGTGCTGTTCGAGCTCTGGGACTCCACAGCAGTCATGCTTAATGGACTAGGCCATGACTATGTCATGCTTGGTGGACTATGCCATGAATTAATTTGGCCATTCATTCATTCACCCATTAATTCAACAAATACTTAAGAAGCTTACCTTCGGAAGATGGTGGCGACTGTATTAATGAACATGTAAGACTGTTTTGGAAAATGACAAATGCTTCTGAAAGATCCACAGGGAAGGAATAATGAGTGCAAAGACCTACAGAGGTCACTTTCTTCTGTTTGATCACTTCCCTCTGCCTCCCAAATATCCATCTGTTTTCCACCCTCATGCCTTCTTCACATGATATTTTCTCAGGCTCAGATGCCTTTTCTGTCCTCTGCTTAGAAAACCCATAATTATGCTTCAAGATCCAACAGAAATGACGCATGCCATGTGAAGTTCTCTCCTCACACGTATGTATGTTTGTTCCTACAGATCAAGGGTTGGCAAAACTTGTGATATTCACAAATATTGCCAGATTGTGAATAATTTAGACTTTGTGGGGTAGGCCTTATAATTTTTTTTCCCAACTGCTCAACTCTGCCACTGAAGCATGAATGCAGCCATAGGTAATGTGTAAATGAATGGAGTGAGTGTATTGCAGTAATTCCAGTGAGTGTATTCCAGTTTATTTACAAATAGCAGGCTGTGGGCCAGATTTGGCCATAGGAAGTTGTTTGCTAACTCATTTTATGTTTTTTTTCTTTTCCTGTCTCTCATTTAGAATAAGTTCCTTTGACTCTATATTTTGCTACATGAAAACAGGTAACATGAAAACATTTTTTCCCTGCTGATTTGGAAGATATATGTCATGCTTTAAATCCTACTGTTGCTTACATTTGAGAGGTTTTCTTCTGGCAGATATACTCTATAAATAAGGACGGCAAAACTTTAGAGTGTATCTATTGAATGCCCTCAGGTAAAATGAGAAAAATAACACAAACCTCTTCCCCTGTCTCCTTCCCTTTTCATTTTCTGATTTATATTGTTGAATCATAATTTTTAAACAAGTTTATTATTTTCAATCAGTTTTGATATTAGGCATATTTTCTTTCATGGTTTATCATGACATTTGAATTGTTTTATAATCATACATGCAAAATTACATAAAGTTAATCCTGTTTAAAAGTATTCAGTGAACACTATACTAATATTTATGCCACCTTACTCCAATTATTAATTTTCTTCTTTTTATTTATTTCCCAGTTGGTTAAATTACATCCTCAAATAATTTAAGGAGAGGGGGCTGAGGGAGCACAAAGTTTATGTAGATGGTATATATTCTGAGCCTTGGAATGCTTGTGAATCTTTACCTAATGGCTTAAGCGTGTGGAAAATAATTATCTTAATAATAAAATTTCTCTTCCTATGGTGTGTTATTCCCCATTCCGCGCTCTCTTCACTTCTGTTTGAAGATCATCATTGAAAAAGGAAAATGAGCATTAAGTTTTATTAAGTTCTTTGAAATACTTGTCTCTTATTTTTGAAGATTTAAAATATCTCCATCTGCTTCTCCTAGCAATCAATCACCTGTAACAAGTACTCATCACTGCCTTCTGAAATTTATTAACCTGTAGGATACTAAAGAGCAGTTAATGTGATTTTGTGATGAGCAAATTGTACTGGACTCCCAGGGAGAAAAGCAAGGCAGAAGGGAGGGAAAAAAAACTTAGATTTGACACAGCTGTATTACAATAAGGCTTTTGATTTGATTTGACCTGAAAATTTCACCAACTTTGTATGAAAGATTGATTTTGAATGCATTTATTTTAACTGGACCTACAAATTACTTAAAGATCTAATTGAAGGGAGAGGCAGTCATGATGATACAAAAGGAACATTGATTTAAGTCAAGAGAGATGACTGATTTTTTTTTTTAACCATATTATATTGTTGGTCTAGACCTTGGGAAAATTTTTCCATTAGTTTATTAATATATAAAAGATATATATCTATTCTTAATTACCTATACAACTACTCTGAGAATCATAAGGAAATGTAAATCTAGGGGCACCTGGGTGGCTCAGGTGGTTAAGGGTCCAACTCTTGGTTTCAGCCTAGGTCATGATTTCAATGTTCGTAAGTTTGAACCCCACGACAGGTTCTGTAGTGACAGCATGAAGCCTGCTTAGGATTCTTTCTCCCTTTCTCTCTGCCCTTCCCATGCTCCCTCTCTCTCTCTCAAAATAAATAAATAAACTTAAAGAAAACAGAAAATGTATGGGGCGCCTGCGTGGTTCGGTTGGTTAAGTGGCCAACTTCTGCTCAGGTCATGATCTCGCAGTTCCTGAGTTTGAGCCCACGTTGGGCTCTGTGCTGAGAGCTCAGAGCCTGGAGCTTGTTTCTGATTCTGTGTCCCTCTCTCTCTCTGCCCCTCCCTACTCAGGCTCTGTATCTCTCTCTCTCAAGAATTAATAAACATTAAGAAAAATTTTTTAAAAAGAAAGAAAATGTAAATCTAAGTTTTTATGGCTCAGAATCTGTATTTTTGCATTATTATTTTCTCTTTTATTAAAATAATTTATGAAAACTGATTCGCTATTATGTTTTTAAAATATCTATATAATTAATTTTTTCCCACATGACATAAGGTATGATATGTACAAAAGTTATTCTTCCTTTATATTGACTAATACTTTATTTATTAATTTCACTTATTTGAATGAAACACTTTTCTCATCTGCTAGGCAACATGCTAGACATTAAGAATGCATGGATAAAATAATATAGAATCCTGTGTAGTCCCCACAAGTTGCTTGCAAAAACTAATGTGCAAAGTTTTGTGGGGGAAAAAAGTAAGCTTAGTAGGAAAGTTAATCATTAGCTTGAGTAGCAACATATAAAAGAATGAAGTTGGACTGTTACAGCACTTATAAAAATTAACTCAAAATGAATCAAAGACTTAAATGTAAGAGCTAAAACTAAAAAAATATGTAAAAATCAAAAACTTTTATCTCTCAAAGGATATGATTGAGAAAGTGAAGACAGCCCAGAGAATGAGAGAAAATATTTGTAAATCATATATATCTGTTAAGAGTCTACTATCCAGGATGTGTATTCTTACAACTCAGAAGCAAAGGAGACATGGAACACCTGGGTGGTTCAGTGGGTTCGTTGAGCATTAGACTTTGGTTCAGGCCATGATCTCACAGCTCGTGAGTTTGAGCCCTGCTTCTGGCTCTGTGCTAACAGCTCAGAGCCTGGAGCCTGCTTCAGATTCTGCATCTCTCTCTCTCTCTCTCTCTCTCTCTCTCTCTCCCCCTCCCCCACTCGCACTCTGTCTCTTTCTCTCTCAAAATAAACATTAAAATTTTTTTAAAAAAAGAGACACAACTGACTGAAAATGGGTAAGATATTTTAATAAATATTTTTCCAAAAAAGATATAATAAGTAGCCAACAACCACATGACAAGATGCTCAACATCATTAGTCATTAGAGAATTGTAACTCAAAGCCACAACGAGATACCTCTATACATCTACTAAAATGGCTAAGATTATGTATACGTATATATCTATTTTTTATTTTTTTATTTTTTTACTTCTTTAGTTTTCAAGTTGTGAAGAAATTACAGGTTGCTGGTGAGAATGTGAAGTGATGTAGCAGCCATAGAAAACAGTTCGGGGGTTCCTTGAAAAGTTAAACATGGAATTAGCAATGACCCAGAATTCCCTTCTTACATATATAACCAAAATGATGGGAAACAGAAGTTTGAACAAAAATTTGTACAAGAATCTTCATAGCAGTGATAATAATAGTGGTCAAAGGTCCATCAACAGATGAATGGATAATCAGGGTATATACATATCATGGAATATTATTTAGCCATTCAAAGGAATGAAGTGCTGATACATGTTATAACATAGACGAACCTTAAAAACATTATGTTATTGAAATAATCCAGAGACAAAAGACCATGTGTTGTATAATTCCATTTATATGAAATGTCCAGAGTAGTTACATCCATAGAAATAGAGAGCAGATGAGTGTTGTTTTAGGACTAGGGAGAATAAGGGGTTGGGGGTATGGTAGCCTAAGGGTATGAGGTTTCTTTTTTGGTCATGAAAATGATCTAAAATTGACTATCATGATGGGTGCACACATCTTTGAATATACTGAAAAACATTGAATTATATACTTTAAATATGTGAATTATACAGTATGTGAATTGTATCTCAAGAAAGCTGTGTTTAAAAAAGGTAATGATTATTTCTTACAGCCATTTTATCCACATATACCCAAGGCTTCCCCATGCTACCTTTCTTTCTTTTTTTCTCTTTTTTTGAGAGAAAGAGCAAGCACATGAGCAGGAATGGGGCAGAGGGAGAGGGAGAGTGATCTTAAGAGCTTGACCTCCTGACTCTGAGGTCATGACCTGAGCCAAAATCAAGAGTTGGATGCCTAACAGACTGAATCATGCAGATGCCCCTTTTTTCATCCTTCTTTATTCTGTGACACGAATATGAGAAGTTTTTACCTGTAACTGTGGTAACTTAGTAGGATTGCAACTGAGATGAGGTTTCAACACTATCACTTACCAACTATGCGATCTTAGGTAAGCAATGTAACCTCCTCTAATACAATGAGGTTATTGTGATGATCAATTAAATAATATATGTAAAGGGCATAATTAACAGAGAGCTTCAAATGGTGTATCTGTTACCTATTGCAAAGTAACAAAATAACAGAAAACTTAGTGACTTAAAAAACCAACCATTCATTGAGCTCACAATTCTGATGGGTGTTTCTGGAAGAAACAGCAAGGCACCTCAGCCATCTCAGAAGACCCCACTGGTGAAAACGAATAAGCTTTAGAATAGGGTTGGAAGGAAAATGATGATTCCTGACATTTACAACCATGATTTTCTGAGGACTGTAATTCTTACCATGAAAAATCTACCATTTTATCTTCCTGGAAAAGAAAAAAAGAAAAAAAAAGTGTATTCTGTTCTAGAAGAGTGTGGAAGTTGTAAGGACTCCCAAGGAAATGTTTGTACAAAGTGCTCGAGATTCATAAATTTGTGCCAAGAATGAAAGTAAAATTGTACCTGACTTTATGAGGGCGACAGGTCATGGTGTGCTGAAATCCTCATACTTGCCTGTCACACTGTATCCCGGTTTAAGGAGCACCACACAATTGAGATCATTCGTATGCATTGGAAGAATGTTCACCCACTGTAGCTGATACGAATCTTATATCATCCTTAGGATATTTGCATTATTTCCTGAAGTATTAGACAACTAATTCTTCGGCTTTGTTTGCTACCAATAATTACAAATTGGTTTTATATGGGTACCGTTGTTATATCTGGATCTCTATTACCACATTTTTTGGTCCTTCCCTTGTTCAACTGATACTCTTTAAAAGTGTTACTGTATACTAGGAGTGATTTTTTTGTTTGTTTTCTGTTTGGGTTTGAACCAGGAACAAGGAATGCTAGCTTCTTTTTTGTTGTTGTTTCTGTTGTTGTTTAATTCAAAGCAGAAGCAGACTAGAGAGTATTTAATTGCCTAGTTGACAAAATTGTTACATGCTGGTAGTTTGAGAGTTTTGACACATCACACTTTCTTTCTTTTTTTATTTAATTAATTGATTTATTTCGAGAAAGAGAGAGAGTGCACGGGCAGGGGAGGGGCAGAGAGAGAGGGAGAGAAAGAGAATTCCCAGCAGGTTTTGCACCGTCAGTGCAGAGCCCAACGTGGAGCTCGAACTCACAAACCGGAAGATCATGGCCTGAGTCAAAATCAAGAGTCAGACACTTAATCGACTGAGTCACCCAGGTGCCCCAACATATCATGCTTTCATAATGTGAGTCAATGCTATTTGACAAGGTACCCTAAGTCCTAGTGCCAAAGTTTAACTAAATGTATATACAACTGGAAGCTCATATATTTGTGGTCACTTAAAAAATGATTCTTTAAGGAAATTGCCTATTATCTATGCTATGCCTCTACTATTTTAGTCTACTAAGTAGTAGTTGCAATGGGACTTTTTCTATAGTTTTATACCTGAGACTAATGTGCATTCTAACACAATAGAAGCAATGTATTCAAGTTTCTATATATATTTAACTTATGATATAATACATGTGATATTTATTATATTAAAATCACTTCACATGATACTTCACAATGTTTTACTTACAAATAAAAATTTCTCAACTGTTTTTCTTAATGCAGAAAGCTAGAGCTCCAGAGTTTTCAAGAGTTAATGGAATTTAAATTTATTTTCTGTGTTCTGATTCACTGTTTTAGCAATCTGACTTTGTCACTTGAAATTTTATAGGAAATTTCTGTGATATTACACAATATTCAGTTAACAGTAAAAAATGGCCTTAGGCACTTTTTCAGATAAGCAAGGTAATAACAAAAAGCAGTAAACATATTGTGAGATTCTAATTACATAAAAAACTGCCTGGCTTTTCTTGAGTGTAGATATGGAAGAATTATTAATATTCATTACATTTGCACAAGTGTATTCAGGGAGTGTTTAGACAATCGAAATGCAATATACACACTAGATCTCAAAAGAATTGGAATAAACTTGTGCCTCTAAAGGAAGCACTTACAAGGAATGATGTTATTTGCACTTGTAACAGTAATACGATTTTTATATTTATACACTAGAACAAAAAAGCTGTTTGCTTCTTTCATCAATGGCTTAAAATTTATAATAAGAAAGAAAATTAATAATAAAAAATATGATCCTTCTTATCCATTAGCCCTTATGCATATAGTCTATACATATATTTATCTTGGAAAGAAACTATTTTTATTCTATTCTGGAGTTCGTGCTAAAATGTACCCTTTTGGGAGGGTACATAAAAATAAAAATAGAAATAGTAATGCCAAAGGAATTCCAATAGTTCTCAAGATAATATCGTAGAAAACTCCCAACACTCTGAGAGCTTATTTATATTCAAGTTTGCAGGCCCTTGAAGTTGCTCAGGTAACAAATCTGCTCCTGTGTTGAAATCCAGTACCTTAGAATTTCATAAAGGTCTGCACTGAATCAGTTCTAGAGATGAAAGTCTGCCACCAAAAGTGCTTGCTGCTCATTTCCAATCTGATACAAATACATTAAAGTAATCTCAAAATTTGCCTAAAATATGTCACAGTCCAATTCAGAACCAAAATTCTACTGATAGGTGTTCAGAAAATTCATTAATATAATGAAGAAATTAAAGGAATGGTATTCATTATGTTTTTGTTGTTTTCCCTAGCAGTATTATTTAACTAGTAAATTAAAATTATTTCTGACATCAGAAAATGACATTTTTATCCTGCTGGTCTATTCTCCTTCCTCTACCTTCTCAAAATGGCAACAACAACAAAAAAATAAGGACATAACTCCAATGAGAATCTCTGAATGATATTTTGGCAGATCCTGAGAATGTTGCTGAAAGGAATGTGCAAGGTGGCCAACAGCCCTCTTTCACCCCGGATGAAAGCAGTTTTCTCTAACATTAAGATTGGGAGTCAGGAAAGAATATATATTCTTTGATTAAAATGAAGAACACTAAGGTTGGGTTGGGGCCAAAGTAGGCATTTTCCCTCTAGTGATCCTGTGTGACAATTCAGAACAGCAATAGAATGAAGTTGAAAAATTACATTGTTCTGTCAAAACATTTATTTTTCTATAATTTAATCCCTCAGCCAAAGGAAGTTGCAGGAGTAAATGTCATAGAAGAAGGCAGGTAGTGAACATGACGAAGAGAAGCTCAACTTTGCCATGAGCCATGTTGACATCCTGAATGCCATAAGCTTTGAAAGAGACTTTCTCCCTGGGGAAAGACGTGGTAGGTTAGGTAAGATGCATCAAGCTGAAGTCAACAGTGTGATTGCTAAACCTCCCTCTCCCCCGCTTCCCCACTCCTGTTTTTCTTAACTATATACCCTGTATCATTCAACAATGAAAGATAATCTGGAAGAAATCAAGAGAGAAGTTATGCTTAGAGATTGACACTTTTTCCCCCAAAAGAAGATGAGATGGATGAACGAAGACACATGAAGTGTATACATTACACGAGGAATTACCTGAGAGTAACATGGAAGAATATAGACAATTATTTTGTCCTAGAATCAAAGAAGTTGGCAACAATATAATAATTCCAGGAATAGGTCCAAAGAAGAAATTGTAAGTTATAGAGGGAGATTAATAGCACAATGGCAGACATTAGGAAAGAAATAGAGAAAAAAATAGTTAAGACCACTGAAGAATGAAAGGCACACCAGAAGAAACAAAAAATATTAAGTCATTTGACAAAGTGAGATGAAACATAAATGTGTGAATTTCCTAATTTTCTCAAATAGATAGTCAATAATACGATATGGAGAGGGTCTATGTGGTATAAAGGAATCGCTTTTACATTAAAATGTGTTTCACAATATTTTTCTTACCTTAACAAAGTTAATGGATTTCTTTTATTTTATTTTATTTTTATTTATTTATTTATTTTTCTTTTTTTTTTGAGAAAAACAGAGACACTGTGAGCAGGGGAGAGACAGAGAGAGGGAAAATCTCAACCAGGCTCTGCAATGTCAGCACAGAGTCCAATGCAGGACTCAATCCCATGAACCATGAGATCACGACCTGAGCTGAAATCAAGAGTTGGATGCTTAACCATATGAGCCACCCAGGCACCCCTAAAATTAATGGATTTCTTAATTCAACTTCTATTTTTATATTATTAAATCCAAGCAAATTCATATTAACGATTCTGGGTAAAATTAGTATGTAGGGGCTGCGAGTTTCTTGCATGTAAAGATCTTGAAAATCATCACTCCCATCCTTACAATAAGAAGCAGCTGGACAAATTAAAAAAAACAGTGACTTTTCTTGGACCCTCCGTGAACCGGTCCCACAGTTTTCTCCTTAACAAGGACGTCTTTGCCAAAGCACTATTCAGAAACCTGATCCAGGAGGATGAATATAATTCCTTCTCTTCAGCTCCCCCAGTCTTCCTTTCTCACCTAAGAGGAGAGAAACAGTCAGTGGGGGACAGGACTTACAGGGAATTGATTGGGAAGGCCACAACCAGGGTAGCAAGCAGGAAGAAAAATGTTACAGCAAAGGCGGAGAGTGTGAAAGACTTGTGAAGACCTGAGCTCCAAAACACAGGCCATCCTCCAGACTTCATCGCAAGATCACAGAATGCCTCCTCCACCTCCCACTGCACTTCAGGAAGCCAAGGGAAAACAACTGTGGACCACAGCTCCAAGACAGTGAGAGCTGTGAAGCGAAGGGCCTCTCGGGGCAGCAGTGCCAGGGGAAAGAAGCCCTAAAGGCAAGATGCGGAAAAAAAACAAGAATGCTAGAAAAAATTTAAGTCTCTTAACCACAGTAAACATTAGAACACAGCCTGGTTCGGCAACAGAAATTGTTCTACTAAAGGCCTATTTTCCTCAGTCTTGTTCCTTTTCACTGTCAACAAATATTACAAAGGTTGTTGAAAGGCAAGGAGAAACACAGTATGAAGGAAAGGCTTAACATGTAGCACAAAGCAGAAAGGAAATTTTCATAAATTTCTTTAAAACAAAAGAACATTTTAGTAGATGTCAGACTGGCACCCACTCTCAACTTATGGAAAAGTCATTCCTCTCCAGACAAGGGAAAAGAAGAAGGACTGTGTGCTGAAAAGGTGGACATATGTTCCTTTTCCAGCATCACAATGGGAAACTTTGCAGACATGGTGTAGGGAGATTCTGTGTGGGGGTCCAAAGAAGAAATAAGAAGAGATAAAGAGAGAATGTGGAATCAATCTTCTTCCCTGTGGTTATCTTCAACTTAGAAATTCTGTTTGAATGATGCTCTGTTTTAAAACTCAGGTTTATGGATTGCCAGACCCTAGAATAATAAGATTGTCCTCTTTTATTGCCTTTTAAAAGGCATATACTCTATTCAAATACTATTCACTAATTTCAAAACTTCTATGCTTTTTTGTCCATCAGGTATTTATAATTTTTAAAAAGCAAATTTATGTCACACAAAAAAGTATTATTATTTTAGTTGTGCATTTAAGTGTTTCTAAAAATTGAAACAATAATTATAAACAATATTAGTGTATATATTTTAAAACTCACACAAAATCCCATATTCCACTACAAAAACAATTGTAACTTCACAGATGTCTCCTAGACTTTGTTTGTAAGTGTAAATAGTTTATGGAATTGAAATGGCAGGTTCCATTCACTTGATTAACTTCTATTTTAACGACTACATTATTTTCAAAACGTATAGTCTTCTTTGTTATTTTTAATTTTTGAGTAGCTTTTATTAATTAGAGGAAGAATTTAAAGAAAGGACTCCATTTCTCAGGAGGAGGAATATGGATTAAGTTTAGATAGTACATATAAATGGAATGAACACAGTGAATTCAGAACAAACTATTCCAGATTAGAAAAAGCTAAGAAGCAGAGAAAGAGAACAAGACCAGAATATACACAGAAGTGTGAAACGGTTGTCACGTTTTCAACTTCAAAAGTGAAGGAAGCCAAGAACATCTCAGACCCAACAAATTAGAAAGTCAGAATCCAGGCAAAACCGGGCCCACACATTCCTGAATTGTCTTGGTAAAAAGAATGCCATCTTGTCTCTATGGCATTATTTTTATGATGATGAGGAACAACCACATCCAAATGAAGTGAGTAATAATTAGAGGGGGAGTCTAGAAAAGGACGGGGAAGTAATCTGGGGAGGGGGACAGTTGCTTCACACATGATATGATGCCTAAAAGGGCAACATTTTAGGGTTATATGAAAGCATTCACTTGAGCTGGCCATCTCCAGGAGTATCTGCATCCTTCTGACTTGTGGTTTTTTTCTCATTCTGGAAAAATCAGTGTAGGCAGTAATGCATATCATTATATTTCTTAGTTTTCCCCCTCTGTCTGCCCATCAGTATCACTCCTAAAAGGACGAGGAAAAGTCTGGAATGCTCATATCAAGCATGGCACTATTCTTAGAAGGCTCATTGCTAGGGCCAGCGGTGGGGAGGCCAGGGGGTGGGGGGGAGGTTGCAGAAAACCAGACAGTCATCATTATCTGTGTATATTACATCATGTTGGTGTGTAATAATTAATAAACTGTCTTGAATGACACTTAGGCTTTTTTTCCATTTGTGTTGCCGTTATCATCATAGGCACAGAACTAAGAAATATTACCATGAATTTCAATTTTTGTTTCTGTTGAATTTTTTTCCAATATTAATTCCCCCAACTGGGATAAAATGGAATGATTAGTTAATCCCCTGGCATAGGGCTCAAATCCACGAATCTTGAGATCATGACCTGAGTGGAAACCAAGAGTTAGACACTTAACTGACTGAGCCACTCAGACATCCCCCCAAAATAGAAAGATTTTTATATAAATTAAATAAATTCATAATATATGTGAAAGTATTTGGAATATTATAAAGCACTTTACATTTATTGGCTTATTTTTAGTATAGAGAAATACTTTTAAAGTCACATATTCTTTTAAAGTTGTGTATCTAAATTAACAAATATATTTCTCTTTTCTCCCTCTTTATCTCTGCACTTTCCTCTTCTCTCCCTCTTAGTTATCTTTCTCATGTAGGGAACAATAGTCACCTACCAAAATGAAAATATAGAATCAATGTGATAACTGAGTCCTTGAGTTTTTTCTGAAAAGATAAATCATTTGTTCCCTGAAACAGTAACAAATGAATCAGCAAGTATCCAAGATCAACAATAGAAAAAAGTTTTGATAGATGTATGGGAATAAATGTTCATACAATCTTCATTTATAGTACAAATTTCATCAGTTATAAGCATATCACACAGATATGGATGTATAGTAGGTTCCCTATAAGCTACTTGATTTAACAGACGCTCTTGCCATTTTAAGTAAAGAGATAGTGAAATGAAGGAAACAAGTAATGAAAATGATCAGAAAAACATAAAAAGACCACCTATTCATTGTAGCAGCACTGTTAGAATAACTAGAGACAGAAATCACCCACCTTCTTGCCCACAGAAGAATAAGGATAAACAACAGAATACTATACAGCGGAATAGCTACAAAAAGAAATGAAGATTCTGTCCATAAATTAAAATAGAATGTTTTCCAGGATAAATTATTAAGTGAAAAAGCAAGGTGGTGGTGGGGTTCCTGGGTGGCCTCAGTCAGTGGGGCACCTTGGTCTTGGTTTTGGCTCAGGTCATGATCTCTCAGTTCTTGGGATTGAGCTCAGCATCAGGCTCTGCACTGGCAGCACAGAGCCTGCTTGGGAATGTCTCTCCCTCTCTCTCTGCCTTTCCTCTGCTTGCATGCTTCTCTCACAAAATAAATAAATAAATTCTTAAAACAACAAAAAAAGCAAAGTGAGACAAAAGTGTATAGTATTGCTTATAAAGAACAGATACAAATCTATTTATCTATATGCCTCTACAAGGATACACACACACACACACACACACACACAGAGCCTCCACACATATTTGCTTATATTATAACAATTGAAATCATAAATTATAACATTTTTTGAAGGTTGTTGCTAGGAATGGAGGAAACTAGTTGGAAGGACCAGGGATAGAAGACAGATTTCTCAGAGTATACTTTGTTTCAAAGATTTAACATTGGAATTATTGAAACTTTTATATAAAATTTTAAAAGAATTATATAGTTTAAAATAAAGTTTTTAAAATCAAAAGCAAACCAAACCTAGTATAGAGTGGGCAGCAAAATATCACATAAGAAAATTATTTCCAACTTAATCTAATTGGAATAGGGATGTCATGTACATTACATTCAAAAATTGTCCCCCCCCAATTCTATTGATTCCTGAGTCTCCAATTACACATATGTAAGTCCACTTGATAAACCTTCAAAATTCAGTGATGTTCTGTTCTTTCTTCTTTCTTTTTTCAGTCTTTTTCCTCTTATTTTATTTTTGACTGTTTCTTTTGTATATATTTAGTTTACTAATCTTTTTTAAAATTTTTTTTAATGTTTATTTTTCAGAGAAAGAGAGAGAGACAGACAGAGCATGAGCAGGGGAAGGGCAGAGAGAAAGGGAGACACAGAATCCGAAGCAGGCTCCAGGCTCCGAGCTGTCAGCACAGAGCCTGACATGGGGCTCAAGCTCACAAACCGTGAGATTATGACCTGAGCCAAAGTCGGGCGCTTAACTGACTGAGCCACCCAGGCGCCCTGGCCTTGATGGTTTCTTAAACACAAATACTGGTCAATACTTAGACATGAGAAGAACCCTCTTTAGATCTTTGGCATCACTCTCCCCTCTGGCATCATGCCCTATGAATTCTAGCCATCTTTGCATATCAAATCCTGCATGTTGCCTCCTCTCTTCAGCAACACTGCCAGCCTCTTTGGGTTCACTGTCTCTGTTCTGCTGTCCACATGGTAAACTGGGGAAATCATTAGACTCACTTAGTTTTTGTGTTTTCCTTCTCCCAAGGATCACTGTCCTGCACCACCTGATAGTAACATATTGTATCTGATTTAACAAAAAAACGTTTCACTTATTACCTTATTTTTAAAATTATTTTATGAAGTAGGATAAAACAAGTCCCAGTTATCTCATCATGGTAATCATATTTTATCGATTATATGTTTTACATACACTTACATAGACACACATATATGGTAGTGTATGTTTACAGCAAACTATAATGGAATTAAGATCCAAGATTTTCAGGGTCAGAGAAAAAATGATACAAATAGAAAATTTTAAAAATTAAGCAAAATTCTATACTTCCTTTTTTTAAGTTTAATTATTTATTTTTGAGAGAGAAAGAGACACAGCATGAACCAGGGATGAGATAGAGAGAGATGGAGACACAAAATCTGAAGCAGGCTCCAGTCTCTGAGCTGTCAGCACAGAACCTGATGCAGGGCTTGAATTCACTAACTGTGAGGTCATGACCTGAGCCAAAGTCAGACACTCAACTGACTGAACTACCTCAGCACCCTTCTATACTTCTAATATATTGGCCTTACCTGTTAAAAATAGGTGTGTTCCCCAGATTTTTAAATGTAAATACCTGAAAACAATGACTGACTCAGTAGCAACATATAATCATGCAGTCCAGAGCATAGCTTCTAAACATTATCTTCCATATAAAGAATTAAGGACCCTTGGAAATGTGACTATTCTTGATATGCATAGGTAATAGAGATGAACCTAGACTATACTGTCAATCCAGAAAGCAAAAACAAACAAACAAACAAACAAAACAATTAAAGGTATGAGGTAACGTCAGAAGGAATTGGGAACCAACTTGAAAAGGCTGACACTAACAAAATGGGACATTTTGTGGATTAATGTGAAGAATAATTATAATGAATCAAAACACATTAAAGATATTAACACCCATGTATCCCCAATAAACTGCAAGGGGAAAAAGAAGCACTTTCAAAAAATGCTAGGCAATAAATATATAATTTTCAAAATGTTAAGTAAAGAGAAATAATAATGTATCTATGTTGCTTTTCCCATACTAACAATACCTTAGGATAAACAAATTTTTGTGTTTCTTTTTATAGAATTATTTTAGCTAATAAATGGAGAAAGAATGGCAGATTTAAAATATTGACATTCTGTACTTCCCTAATGGAATGTATCTAGGTAGTAGATAATATCATAGAATAGTAGGTAATATCACACACACACAGGCTAAAAGAAGATACATTTTATTTTGCTTGCTAATCATACACATCACAAACTATGACTTATTTTTTAGCCAGAAAGTCAAGCCTGAACCAAATCAAGCCTCTAGAACTAACTGCCATTTTAAACAAAATACAAGATGAGAGAAAAGCATATTTAAACAAGACCCTACAGATGCAAGCAGGAAAATCCAGAGTAGGGGACAACCAGGGTTTTTAAGTCAATTGTAGGACAAGAAGAAAAAAAAATACATATATGGCAGAAGAGATAAAAAAAACATATCAATAAAACTCTAAATAGAATGGACTTAGTTTGGATATTTTCCAAACTACATTGTTCAACCAAACCAATTTTGAAAAATCAATTATGAAGTAACTGAGGAAATTTGGATCTCATCTTGATAACTGATTGCACTACAACTTTATTACAAGTTATTTTATGTCTTAATGTTTAAAGACAACTTTTGTGTTTATATCTGAAAAAAATAATCCTGCTATTGATAGTACATACTGAGATATTTAAGGATAAAATAATATAAAATCAAGGATTAACTTCAAAATAATAGAGAGGAGGGAGAGGAAATGCACTGAGTTGCAGATGTAACAAGTCTGACAATTGCTAAAGCTGGGTGGTAGGTACATGGGAGTTTTTTGTACTTTTTCCCTCTAATGTTGTAATTATTTAACATTTCTTGCCTCTATTGTTTTTTTAAGTGTGTCAAATAAATTAAAAGCTTTTCACAGGTAAGATTGCTTTTCATAGCCTTTGATTTTCAAAGGTGGTACCCAAGCCTAGAACCAACATAAATGGTAGTTATCTTACATGTATTTCTTTGTGGAGTAAATATGACAAGCATGAATATGACAATTAGGAAGACATATATAGGAATTTTAAAAAGACTTTTCCCCATTAGATGGTCAGGATTCTAGGTACCTGGGTCTACTTTGAGACTGCTCCAAGACTCTAGAGTCACTGGAAGAAGCCCCTTGGCACACCAGTTCTTGGTCAAGAACCTCCTTTATTTGAATGAGCACTTCCTTTTTCTATGCTACAGGAGGTTGGCTAGATTTTAAGGACATTCCATGAGTACCAGAAGGATCTAGCAAAGTTAAGATTAGAGGATACACCAACTTCACATGGCTTCCTAACTAAAGAAACCAGATGCTAACTTGATTTGGGCTAGTGATTAACTGTCAAGGTCTCCATTCCCAGAGCCAAAGTGTACATGGTTGCTTCTCTTCTGGGTAGGACTTGGACAAATGGGTTCACAAACTTCAGCTAGGCTTCTATGATGACTTTTTACCACCTCTACTTTTCTAAGAGATCATCTCTCTGCTCAATCACAGTCATGATAACTCTGAAGTCCACAAGGAAGCAATGAGGCCCAGTCTACAGAACTGTTTTCAGGCATAGTTTTCAGTTCAGAATACTGTTTTCCCTTTTTCCCTATCTTCTATTTGCTCAGACCAAAATCCTGTAGCATTCCTTGACTCCAATTTCTTTTATACTCCATGCAGCAACTCTTCAGGGCCATATAATTCAAAAGAGTCACACACACACACACACACACACACACACACACACAGGCAAATATTAGAAAGATCTAAGACTTCTAGGCATGGTTCCCAAGGAACATTATTAATCACTCAGGACATGCTTTATCTTAGGATTTTAAAACATTAACATACCTCTTAGGTATCTTAGGGGTTTATAGTCTATGTCTCATTGCTTCACTATAAGGCTCATGAAGGCAGGCATCTTAGTTATAATTGCTGATGTATTTCAAGCACTGAGATATGCCTAGCATTTAATAGATGCTCAATAAATATTTATTGAATAAAAGAAGGAGAAAAATATAAAAAGATGTATGTCATTGTGTGTGTAGTTAGTAGTAAAAGGAACTAAATATTGTGTAAACAAATATTGTGGGAACAGAAATGGAGGTGAAGAAAAACAGGAAAAAGCTATGTCATGGTGTACATAAGATGCCATGCTATAGAGTGTGGTTTTTACCTTACAGCTGGTGGAAGGTCTGTTAAAATATTTTTTAAAGGGGAAGTTCATGATCTGATTTTCACTTTATATAAATCATTCTGGTGTCTTCTGGGAGAAAGATGCGAGGAGTCAAGAATGGTCTCAAGGTTACTGCAATACCTGTTTTAAAGATGATGAGAGCCTGACTTAGGGAAGTGGGAATGAGAAGTTGAGGCAGATTTAAAACACTATACACCAGTAACCATTACAGCAAGACACGTTGTTTGGTTGAATATAAGAAATGAGGAAGAGAAAGCAGTCTAAAATGACTAGCAGGGGGAGGTACCTGAATGGCTCAGTCAGTTAAGCATCTGACTCTTGATCTCGGCTCAGATCATGATCTCATGGGTTCGTGGGGTGGAGTCTGCTTGGGATACTCTCTCCTGTTCTTTCTGCCCCTCCCCCACTAGGGCGCCCACTCTCTCTCAAAATCAATAAATAAATTTAAAAATAATTAATTAATTAATTAAAATGACTATCAGTTTTTTTTTTTTAATTTGGTATGTGGGAGGATAGCAACTCCATTAATAAGATAATGTGTACAAAATCGGACACAGACCTTGAGTAGGCAATGATGTGTTCTTTTTGGACGTTTTCTGGAAACTGACATAATAATATGGTGCAGTCTGCATTGTTTATGAAGTTATACAGACCAGATATGCCACTCACTAGCTTCATGACTGAGACAATTTAGTTCCCTTTTTTGCTTCTGTTTTCTCTTCTAAAAAACAAGGACAATAACAGATATCTCACAGACTTATTGTAAATACATAATTAAATAAAATATGCATCTATCACAGAGCAAATAAATTATCAGTACATACTTCTTTGTGTTTTCTAGGAAAAATCCTAAGTGCCTAGAAGAAATTGGGGTATTCCTATGAAAAATGTAGGAGAAATGAATATATATATCTGAGTCATTAGAATATAGGCAGTAGATACAACCTTGAGGGTGGATGAGATTACAGAGGGATGAAAGGCACAAGTGGAAGAACAGCCAGAGGTGGACAGTCACGGGGGTGAGAAATTTAAATAGCTTTAGAGTAGCAGCAACTTCACAAAGAAGACCAATAGAATACAGAGAGAGAATGAGAAAAACCTTAAGAGCAGTGGAGTTGTTGTTGTTGTTATTGTTTTACTAGTTTGAGGATTTAGCTTTTTTTTTTTTTTTTTTTAAAGAGAGAAATAGAGAGAGAGAGAGGAGAGAGAGAGAGAATCTCAAGCAAGTTCCATGCTGGGCACGGATCTCATGACAGTGAGATCATGACCTGAGCTGAAATCAAGAGTCTGACACTTAACCAACTGAGCCAGCCAGGCACTCCTGATTTAACTTCTGACAGTGAATAGAGCTCATTAAGACTACCTGTTGTAGTTAAAAGTACCACCCTCTTCCTGGCTCAGATTTCATACAACTCCAGAAAACCTTAGCATATTAGTAATGGAACAAGAGCAGTCATTCTCCTTTATCGCATTCCCAAGGCACTTTCATTCACAATGACATTTGTCTTGTGAAAGCCCACTTTCCCATAATCTTAGACAAAGATATGTTAATGGAAATCAATATATTTGGCATTACTCTTTCAGTTACTTATAACATCATAAGAACTATAATTAGTATAAGAACAAGGCTCTACATACACCCCAATAACACTCCCTGTGTAGAAAAAAATCACCATGGGAAATCGCTGTCAGAATCTGAAGTTAGCATTTCAAAAAAGGACAGATTCTTTATGAAAACCTAAAGGGATTAAACTGAAGCAGTTTCAAGTTTACAGGGGAAAGCCAACCAAAGTAAAGGACCAGAAAATGATATGATGGTGATAAAAATGTGTGTGTCTATTCCCCAGGACAAGATTAAACTAAAGATCTGAAAATTGAATGGGGTAGTTCAGTGTGAAATATCTCAATTTGTCTACAGTCCTGAGAAGCCTGTATGCTATCAATCATACCTGCTGTAAACTAGAAGATGTCCAGAGAATCAAGTTGAAGTTAAGAAAGAAGATATTTTATCTTTCTGTCACACTCTATTTGAAGCCAGTATTCAAAAATGAATCTTTCAGATGATTAAGATTGTATTAGATAGAGCTAATGGTTAAACTAGGGAGGTCCAACAAAAGTGCTCTCGGTGCCCAATGCAGCAGTAATGTGGCCTAGGGGAAACATTTCAGTCCTCTTGCTTGGGCCTGCCACAACTCAACATCTCCAGTTAACGACATCCTTTTTCCTTTCCACACCCACACAAGGGTAATTTAGGTTTGGCTTCTGCCCCCAGAAAAATGAAAGAAACTTAGGCCCCCTCTAATTTTCTGTACAAAATCAAAATGCAAACTGAAGAACATGACAAAGGATCCTGACATCCCAGGGAAAAGACATGTCAGGACAAAGTGGCTGCCTAGGAAGCAGCTGGCTAAATAATGATTTCTATGATGATGGAGTTTCACAAACAGAGCGCCATTTTCATCATTAAATACCTGTGGATTTCAAGACTTGACAATTATGTTGACAATTATGAAGTAGGCTTTTGTTACTTCTTTGTATTTCAATAAGTGCGTTGCTTTCAATAAGTACTTTTTCTCTTCTTTAGATATTTTTCCTTCCTACTGAGTCTATTAAAATAGCCAATATATTGCTAGTATCAAAATTTCTTCGGAAGGTATAATACACAAATCTTAGGTATACAAATTGATGGTTACTTGTATGTGCATGTATATATAAATATAAATGTATGCATAATATACATATATTCATGTAAGACAATTCAGATCAACATATGGTGTGTTCATTGAGATTTCCTCATGCCTCTTTCAAGTCATTATTGCTCTTCCCAGAGGCAACCAGTGTTCTTAATTCTGCCACCACAGATTAGCTTTGACTGTTACTGAACTTCATGGAAATGAACTCAGGTACTATGTACTTTTCTGTGTCTACCTTCTTTTGGATGTCACTATGTATGTGAAATTTGTACATGTTATGTCAGTGTGTAATTTATTACCATTCTTTATCCACAATGTTTCATTGTACTGCTGACAGGCATTGGGAATTTTCAGGTTTTTCTACTATGGATAAAGTTTAAACATTGTTCGACAATATCTTTGTTAATTATAAGCTCTCCTTTCTCTTGGGTATGTATCTATGAATAGTACTTCTGGATCTTATAAAAAGCATATATTTAGCTTTATTAAATATTCTCAAATGTTTTCCCCAGTTGATACCCCAATCAACAATATATGAAAGTTATATTTTCTACACATTTTTGCCCACTGGATTTTGTCAGGCTTCTAAAATCTAACCATTCCAGTAGGTATAAAATGGTATTATACTGTGCTTTTAATTTACATTTCCCTTATGTGTAATGATTTAAGCATCATTTCATACGCTTATGGGCCATTTGGTCATTCTGTTTTGTGAAATGACCTTACAATTATTTGACTTTTCCCCTTTCAATTTGTATAAATCATTTTGTATTCAAAAGAGTCTTTCAATGGGCATTTTTATTTGACTCTCATGCCCTATGTTGTGGGTTTGCATTTTAATCTTTTAGTATTTTTTGTTTTTCTAATAAATAGAAGGCTTTGATTTTAATATAGTCAACTTTCTCATGATTAAATATTTTGTATGTTTAACAAACCTTTGCCTATTCCAAGGATACTAAAATGCCCTTCTGAAAACTTTATCAATTTTTTTCTTAACATTTTGATCTGCAATCTATCTGGAGTGTGTGTGTGTGTGTGTGAGAGAGAGAGAGAGAGAGAGAGAGAGATGTGAGTTAAGGATCAAAAAACATTTTTTTAAGTTTATTTAGAGAGAGAAAGAGAGAGAGTATACACAAATGGAAGAGGGACAAGAGAGAGAGGGAGAAAAAGAATCCCAAGCAAGCTCCATGCTATCAACGAGAGCCCAATGTGGGACTCGATCCCATGAACCATGAGATCATAGCCTGAGCTGAAATCAGTAGGACACTCAACCTACTTAACAACCCAGGCACCCCAGAATCAGGGAACATTTTCCATTTGAAAATGCAATCAACATAGCATCATATTTTGAAAAGACCATTCTTTCCCCGCTATACTATGGTGTCTCCTTTACTATCGTGATGCTAATTTTATCTGTCAAATTGGAAGATACTTTTGGATGACATTAACATTTAAATCAGTAAACTATGGGTTGGCAGATTATCCTCCATAATGTGCGTGGGCCTGATCCAATCAGCAGAAAGCCTGAATAAAACAGAAAGACCAGCCTCCAGACAAAAAGGAGTTCTCCAGTACATGGCCTTTAGATTTCACCTGCATCACTGGCATTCTAGGATCTTGAGTCTGCTGGCTCACACTGCAGATTTAGACTTGTCAGTGTTCATAGTTGCATGAGCCAATTCCTTGTAATAAAAAAGTCTTTCACTGGAGATCCCTGATTAATACAGTCATACATAAGTTAGACATGGATATGTGATTTCTTTGAGGTCTCCATTCATTTGTCTACTTCTTCATGCCACTATCTGTTTTTATAATTATTTTCCACAAGATGGTTAATTTAAATCACTTGACTTTATACAAACCAGAATCAGAAGCCTCTGACCAAATATTTTGATGTAACAATATTGAGAGAATTGAAGAGGGTAAGTAGGGAGAAAAATAATATTTATTTTGTTTTACCAAATCCTTGCCATTCATACTAGTAATTAAATAAATAATATTTGAGACAAGGACATAAAGAGACATCCTAATAAGCTAATTATTTAGAAATTTGGAGTTATATGTCAGAAACATTAAAAAAAACAATGGGAGTGGAGAATTGTACTTTTGGCATGACAGCTGGAGGAACTCCATGGACCCACTCCCTGAAACTGCTACAAAGTATAAAAGGACAACTACTTAAGTTCCTAGGAAATGGTCTGGGGTCATACAAACTCACACATTACTCAACAAAGAGAGCTCAGTAAGAGCAGAGAGAGTCTGTGTTGTATTAGGCCCCAGTCCCTCCTTCTCCTCTCCCAACTTGATGGAAACTCCATTCCAGACTGCTGCAACAAAGAACCCAGGGTTTCCTTTCCCCCAGCCACAGTTGGAAGGCTATCTTCTTAGGAAGGACAGGATATCAGCATTTCTTATCCTGCCTCAAGTTATTTGCTGCTGAAGCTAAGTTCTGGGTGAGTGTGGTCAAGAGGTGAGGCTTCCTTCCTTTACCTTCAGTAGAGTGGACATTCTAACTTTGGCATAACACTGCTGAGAAAACCAGGATCATATCACCATTGCCCCGGCTTGTCAGGTAATGGTTTTAGACTTGAAAGGCAAACTTAGAACCCATAAAAGTACTGTACCCCGTTCGCTTCTCCACCTGCACTGAGGGCTCACTTCCTAGAGTGAAAATACTATTCAGAGAGAAATATACTCATTTTTCCCATTCCTAACTTCAGAGCACTGGCTTGGAGCTTTTCCTTGAGGGAGAAGCAGGCCATAAAACATAAAACTCCTAATTTCTTTCCAGGGTAACTGACTTATAACAGTGTGTGGAAAAGTTTAAGCCTATAGGTGCTCTCAAAAACAATGGAGATTTTGGTGAAGGCAATAGGGAGAAAACTGGTGGAATCATTGGGCACATAAACTAAACTGTAGGCCAGTTGGTTTACCTGTGACAGCTGGGGAGGGAGGCAGCTGGGAGATGTCCTCCTGGGAGGCAGAACAAATCTCAAAACACTGACCTAGGCACAACTGCTTTAGAACTTGAATTTGAATGATTATTCTGCAATGCATTGTGTGCCCCAATACATTGGTGAAATCAATAGATCCATCAGGCAGTAATTAGTGGAGCTTAACAGCTCTTGGTCAAGGAAACAGTCAAATGGAGCCCTGGAAAAAATCACTGTTTCCCCACGGTGACTGTGACCTCACTCAAGTCTTGGTCCCACTGAGGGGCAACATCAGAAACTGAATGGTGCAAGTGTCAGGGGATATAGAGGGTAATATAGTCTGCAATGTGTAATCAAATAAAAATAATAGGACCTAAGAAATATAGTACCTAGATTTGCTTCAATATATTATCTCAAGTGTCCAGTTGCCAACAAAAAATTATGAAACATGTGCATAAACCAAACCAAATCAAACCAAAACAAAAACAAACCCGGGAGAGTATGATCGATACACCAGACACAGAGCAGGCAACAGAAATTGCCTCTGAGAGTGGTCAGAAGTCAGCTATAACAGGAAAACTTCAAAGTATCCATTGTAAATATATTCAAAGAACTAAATTCAACCATGATTAACAAAGCAAAAGAAGGTGTAATGACAATGCTGAAGTAAATAGAAAATATAATAAAGAGATAGAAATAATATTCTAAAGTGCCAAATGGAAACGCTGAAGTTGAATAGAACAATAATTGAATGTAAAATTCACTAAAGGAACTCAAAAGTAGATTTGAGACTGGCAGAACAAAGAATTAATAAACTTGAAGACAGATGAACAGATATGCAATCCGCGGAATAGAGGGAAAAATGAATGAAGAAAAATGAACAGAAATCCTTATTAAGTGTGGGGCCGGCCCCATTAAATGCACCAACATACCTGCAATAGAACCGGAAGGAAAGGAAAAACAAGAAAAAAGCAAAAGAAATTTAGAAGAAATAAAGATGAACATTTTTAAATTTATTAAAAATTATTAACTTACACAGCCAGGAAACTCAACAAACTTGAAGTAGAATAAGTGAAAAGACACTAATAGCCAGAATTATAGCAAAAAAGCTGAAAGTTGAAGGCAAGGAGAAAATCTTGAGAGTAAAGAGGGAAAAATATCTAGTCACTTACAAGGGGAGCCCTATAGGATCAGAAACTGACTTACCAGAAACAACGGAAGCCAGGGGCAGTAGAATGATGTATTCAAAGTATTCAAATAAAAAATTGTCAGCCATTAACCCTAAATCCAGCAAAACTACTTTCAAAACTGAGAATGAAATAGAGACTTTGCCAGTTAAGTAAAAACTGAAGGAAATTGTTGCTAGCAAAGCCATAATAATAATAAAGTTCTTTAGGCTGAAAGTAAATGACCACATATGGTAATCTGAATACACATGGAAAAAAAAAAAAACCAGCACAGGAAAGGTAATTATGTAATTATGTAATATGAGCCAAGGATCTGAATAGACAATTTTCTAAGGAAGATATACAAATGGCCAATAAGTACATGAAAAGATGCCTAAATTACCAGTCATTGGGGAAATGAAAATCACAACTACATTAAGCTATAACTTCATACCCATTAACATAGCTTCTATCAATAAAACCAACCAACAACAACAACAAAAACCAAGTGTTGGTGGAATGTGAGGAAATTGAACCCCTTGAGCACTATTTGGTGGGAATGCAAAATAGTACAGCTGCTGTGGAAAACAGTAGATTAGCTTTGGTTATGACTGGAGGATGATGGGCTCCTTGTTTGATGTCATTAAAATGTTCTAGAATTGATTGTGATGATGGTTGCACATAGCTGTGAATATAATAAAATCTATTGAATTTTTTTAAATGGGATTATTGTATGGTATGTGAATTATATCTCAAAAATATTTTTAAAAAAGAGAAAAATATAATAAAAATGGTTGCTTCTAAAGAACAGATGTAACAACTGCGGAATGCAGGGAAATGATACTTGTTTGTAAGTCCTATAGTACCGTTTGATCTTACTAATTACAAACATGTGTTTTACTAAAAATAAAAATACATTAAAATAACATGTAATAAAAATTCTTGGCTTAGTAATGATTGAGTTAAAATAAGTAAAGACAAAAATATATATGCAGGAAGAAATGTCACAGTTAATGCTATATAATCAAACACATTAATATTTCTGCATCCAAACGCAATAGAGTCTAAAAGGTAGCTTTATGCTAATTTAGGTTCAACTTTCCCACCAAATGAATGAAGGTCAGACTTTCTGCCTATCGTTTAGAAAAAAAGAAAAAAAAATTTTTTCACTTATTTAGTTTTCTGGTTTTTTGGATTCAAAATCACAGATAAGGGTTGTAGTTCTGTAAGTCAACATGATTAAACTATTTCCATTTCACCTCATTTCAACATGTGACACACATAGGTTTTTACATCAACTAGTGACTTTAAGATGTTTTAACTATTTTTATTTTTAGAATTTGCTACAAATGAAGAAGAAACCCTTGTAATTTTCACACAAATGGGTCAAGGAATTCATTTAGTTTGGAGTTATAGCAATTAAGGTTACTGTTTTATGTGGGGTTCTTTATATTACTGCACCAGCTGGCAGAAATAGATGTCATATTCAGATTGTAGTTTGTCAATATTCAAACACATTCACTCTTTTCTACGGTTCTAAAGTAGCTTTTATTTTATTTATTTATTTTTTTAATTTTTTTCAACGTTTTTTTATTTATTTTTGGGACAGAGAGAGACAGAGCATGAACGGGGGAGGGGCAGAGAGAGAGGGAGACACAGAATCGGAAACAGGCTCCAGGCTCCAAGCCATCAGCCCAGAGCCTGACGCGGGGCTCGAACTCACGGACCGCGAGATCGTGACCTGAGCTGAAGTCGGACGCTTAACCGACTGCGCCACCCAGGCGCCCCCTAAAGTAGCTTTTAAAGTAAACTTTTCTCTTATTAAAACTCTATCTTTTCCCTCCCTTGAATTAAAGTATCCCCACACTTATCCCCTTTGGATTTGCTTTTAACCTGTTCTTTTCCCCTATTCTGTACTACTTTCCTTCCATGCTCAGTTATCTCCACTTAGCTGCCAAAATACTTGCAGATTCTTCTTATCTCTTTAAACTCTCCCAAACTGAGTAGGATTTCCTTTCTCACATCGCTACACTGAGTTTATCCAAGCTTTCTTACTGAGGAGCTAAATTTGTCCGGGCCTATGGAAGATTTTGAACATCATCTGAGGAGCTGAAGTAAGACCAAGAAATGTTTCAATAGCAAGATTGGCATCAAATGTAAAGTCAAGGATTATGCAATTTAGAGATGCTAGTCATGCGAATAAAGCTATATGAACAAGGAATCTCAAATTCTTATCCAAGTTTCCCATGCTGGTTGGCTGCTTTTTGCCTTTAGATTCTTGAACCATCCAGAAAGGACACTTCCTAAAGTGACTTCTAAGGCAAAGCGACCCACCTAAGGATGTGCACACTGCCATGAAATGCTAACAAAAGTAATATTAGTTTTTCCAATGAGATTGTAAAACCTCGGATATATTTGGGGAAAAAAAGAAGCATTCTGTGTGAATGATATTAGTCCCTGACTTCGTTCAGGGGTCTTATAAACTTTAGTGACTGGCTATGTCCCAAATGTAGAAAAGGGATGGAATTGAATCTGAATTTTTAAATTTATTTTTGAGACAGAGAGAGACAGAGCATGAGCAGGGGAGGGACAGGGACAGAGGGAGACACAGAATCCGAAGCAGACTCCAGGCTCTGAGCTGTCAGCACAGAGCCCAATGCTGGGCTCAAACTCATGGACTGTGAGATCATGACCTAAGCTGAAGTAGGATGCTCAACCGACTGAGCCACTCAGGTGCCCCTGAATCTGAATTTGAATCTGAATTCCCAAACATATTTGGAGATCCAAATAGAAAATGAAGCAATACTGTAAGATTTCCTTCATACTATTTTATCTGTAAAAGGGAGTATTTATTTATTTAAAAAAAAAAAGACAATTTTGGGCATGGCAAAACCTAAGGAGCTAGAAGACTCTGAAAGATGTGCTTCCCATTTTGTTCACAACATTGTGATTCAAGGAACAGGGCCTTAGAAGGGTTTTTCCTAGGACTGGCTTATTTTCGTTCAAATTGTAGCTTGAATTTGCCTCTGTAGTTTCTTTGTGTTAAGGAAACACAAAAGATGTTCATTCAAGGAAACAGCAAAAATGCCAGTGATTATGAGTTATGACATAGCAATCTCATCAGGTAATTAAATAGAATTGTTTTCCATGTCTCAAAAACTGTGTTTGCACCTTATAATCTACCTTCTCCCTCAGGGTCAGAAAGTTTACTGTATTTTTTTTTATCCTTTTCATTTTTTTCTTACTATCACCCCTCTTCAGAATTCTTTCCAAATTTTTAGACACTCTTGTTAATTATATGTTAGAGAATCACCCTTTAAATGTTGCTTTTCACAGATTGGAAGTAAAAGAAAATGACCTGTAGGACTTGTCCTACCAGGTATCATGACTTAAAGTAATTATGAAGTGTGATATAAGTCACATGTACAGTAATAGAGCAGAGCTCAGAGCTCTGAGCAGATCCATATGCATGGACTTACAAAATAATGGATATGGCATGGCAGAACTCAAGTAAAAGGAGAGATTTTTGGCTAGTCATACTAAAAAAAACAAATATTTGTTTCTTACAAAATACCATATACAATAATCAGTTCAGACTGATAAAAGAGGTTTTCAAAAGTTAGACTAAAATATAAAAATATATCTTTAAATCATGATATCTCTATGATTAAAAGAAATTACACATATATTTGTCTGCATGAAAGTTAAAAACTTCTGTTAAAAGGAGAACCAAAAGATAAGTTCAGACTGGATAAGTCATTAACAAGACATGTTATTGACAAAAAAATTAACATCTGGTATGTATAAATCATTCCTAAAAATCAGTACGAAAAGTACATAGAAAGAATCAGATAAAAATATGAGCAGATTTCTCTCAGAAAGAGAAATGAGAATGACTAATAAATATAAGAATAGGTGATCAACCTTATTGGTAAGTAGAGAAATGCAACATAAGACCAGAATAAGATACCGTTTTACACTGTCAGATGCACAAATATTGATGTCAGAATAAATAAGTTCCTTGAACAGTTCCCAGAACATAGTGAAATTCGATTAGTAATTGTTGGGAGACTGAGTAAATAAATAGAACTCAAACAATTTGCTTGGGAGTGAAAATAACTAAACATTTAGGGAAACAATTTGGTATTATCTAGTAAAGTTGACTATCACATTCCCTTTGTCCTAAGACCCGGGGATCCCCTGCGTGTGTGAATGTGTGTTTGTGTGTGTGTGTGTGTGTGTGTGTGTGTGTGTGTGTGTGTATCCTGAATAAGTGCACCAGGTACATGTGTAAAAATACTACTGACATTGTAATAGCATTACAAACAAACAAACTGGAAAAAAATTCAAATGTTCATTAATGTTCAAATGTTCATTAAATGTTCATTAATTTATTTAAAAATATAATTGTGAATTGAATAAAATATAAATAAAAAATAAATGCTATGCAGCAATCAAATAAATGATGTTTGTGTACTGTACCTATACAAACATGAAAGTATCTTTGAAAATAACAGGGTGAAAAAAACAAGTTGCAGAAGTTCACATATTGACTGATTTTATTATGCTACTACTCAAAATCATACAAAACAGACAAGAATTTTACAGCATATAGTACTATATAGTAATATACACATATATGGGAAGAAAAACTATTTGGGGAAAGCAATGAATGGCACACACAATTCATGATGCTGGTTTCTAGAGTAGGGAAGGGATGTGATGAGATGGGAGGGAACATATAAATAGATACTTTATCAATAATGGTAGATATCCAAACATGCATACTCAGTTTATTATGTCTCATAGTTGCATTTGATGCAGATATTCTTTAATGTGAATTAATTATAACAAAAGTATATAATATATAAAAAGCTTTTAGAACTGATATATTATTGTTATATGTTAAAAGAATGTTGAAATTTAATTATTTCCATTTTTTCTTAAAATAATGAATCCACAAATAAAGCGTATTGATATTTATATGGAATTACGTATATATATTCAGAATGTATAAATTTGTTTAATTTATACACTTTCATGAGTTTCCGTTGGTCTTTGCTAAATCACTAATGTTTATTATCAATGATTAATATTCATATGATTGAAAATGTTTCACAATACATCTACATTGTTCTGTGATAGTCAGGGATATGAAAATATAATAGCAATTGATATTTTTAAAAATAAGTCCTAAATTTTGTTTATATTAATCAGGTATGTAAGTTAGTAAACCCATATATATATATATTTTTCTTTTTTTAAGGAGGGTCAAATCACATGAATTGAAACTTTATTTTGAAATTTTAGTAGTTTTTGCAAAATACACTCCAATGTCATTTATTTATTCAACCAATGTGAAAAAACAGAAAGTGAAAAATAACACTAGAAAAATATTAGGTTGCACAAACCATTGAATGTAGGTTCATCTCATTAAACCATAACTTAACCTCCATGTATAATAATTTTATTGCTTTTGATATTTTACCCAATAACATCAATAATATTTGAAGATATAGATCATCAAGAGATTTACTAAAGTGATGTAAAGACCAGTCATTTTCATATGGACACCTTTTATGTCTCCTGAATGACCAGAAATATATTCTTTCAGTTTGAGCCTGAATACTTTTTAATTGCAGAAGACACACAAAATATCACCTAATGTTCCAGCATTTACATCAGTGACGTTTTCTGTTAATGCTGCATTTAGATATTGCTGTCAGAGACAGATTTCTCTAATATTAATTCACAATAATATCTAATTACTATTTTCAATACTGCCACCTTGAGACAAAAATACATACAAAAAGTAGGATAACCACAGATAATTTTTAATGTTGATGCTATTTCTATTTTTAAGTTTCCAGAATTTCAATACTCATGATAATGAATGTTCTAGTTGGTAAACCTAGAAAAATTTAAATTGAATGCATGATTATGACAACTAGAATGATAAGTATAAATCTTATCCATGTAGAACATTATTTACTATTATTTTTGTTTATTTATTTTTGAGAGAGAGACACACAGTGTGAGCACCAGAGGGGCAGAGGAGAGGGAGACACAGAATCTGAAGCAGGCTTCAGGCTCTGAGCTGTCAGTACAGAACCCGACCCGTGGCCTGAACTCATGAGCTGAACCATGAGATCATGACCTGAGCTTAAGCTGGATGCCTAACCGACTGAGCCACCCAAGCGACCCTAGAACATTATTTTTTTTTAATTTTTTTTAACATTTATTCATTTTTTTGAGACAGTGAGAGACAGAGCATGAATGGGGGAAGGTCAGAGAGAGAGGGAGACACAGAATCTGAAACAGGCTCCAGGCTCTGAGCTGTCAGCACAGAGCCTGACGCCGGGCTCAAACTCACGGACCACGAGATCATGACCTGAGCCGAAGTCGGATGCCCAACCAACGGAGCCACCCAGGCCCCCCAGAACATTATTTTTTAAAAGGGATAATACTGCCCTGCTGGGGTGTTTTAGAAATTTGTGAAGGAGAATATTGGGAGAGCCTATTTAGTTAGGTAGAGAGCCAAAAATATTCTCCATGGAAGAACATTTATATATTGTTCCTTATTTTGTATGACTTCTTAGTGTCCCATTGGACAAGTCTTGTATGTAGAAAAAACATGTTTGTAACTTTTTTGGTCTACAACTAGAATCTGGTTTGTACTCAAACACAACGTATTTACAAACACATTTTTAAGGGAGAACTACTGTGTGAATCAAAGATTGTACTTGGTATAATTCAGCACATCATCAAGAATTCTCCACTTCTTCTCATGCTCTAATAGCAATATTGTTGAGGGTATTTAAGCTGCCCAAACAACTTGTAGCAGTGTGTAAATTGTAGTCATTGTATTCATACATATACATGCAAATACCCAACTACTTAATTATATTTTCTACTGCAGTAAATACCTGAGTATTTACGTATTGATATGCATCTACTTTATACTACAGTCCGCATTACATTGATTGTTGGGGGGGGGAGGTGATATTTATGTGGTTCATTGTAATATCTATACATTTTATTTCATGGTATTAAAGAGAATGTTCTTTTGAGAGGTAAGGTTGACAACAATTGTATCGGAGGATATACTAGATGATGATGATCAATAGAAATATTACTTTATTTCTTCAATGCTTACTGTGTTCTGTTCTAGGCTCCTAATAGATTTTGAGAAACTGACGAGCCAGCAATGTAAGCTTCAACAGACCAAATCCTATGTTGAGTCAACTGTATAAAGTCCGTATCATAAGAAAGGCTTGTAGGGTACAGTTTATATAACATTGCTATTTTAAATCTATCCTATCGTTTATACTAAACATTTATGGAGATTCCAATTACATAATTGCAACAGTCAAAAACTTAAGTGTAAGGCATTGTTTGTTATTAAAAATAAAATATCAGATTCTGATGAAAGGCATATAGAGAAGCATAGATAACATGCCAAGGGGCATGGGAATGACTGCATTTCATTTATAAGGGAGGTGGCCTTAGTTCTGGTCCTTGCTACATGTTAGAATCACAGAAGGTGGATATGGGGATGCACTTTTGAGGTGGCAGGAATTATTGAAACTTCATGAAAGGTGTGTACATTAAAGAGGAAGCAGCCTGGTGTTGACCAAACTTACAGTGGTTAAGCTCTATGAAGTGGGGAGGACTGTAGTAGTGTAATGAAAAATATAAGCTAAGAAGGAGTTAGAGCTGGGAAGAAAGGCATACATTCTTTAGAGGTGATTCTTAAGCTTGTGGTGAAGAGCAAGCCACAAGAAGGATACATTAGTTTTGATCTGTCTGGAATGTTGAAACATCAATATTGCTACTATATTTAACAAACTAAGGTAATTCTTGGCTTTCTTCCCTTCCAGGCTCCCAAACTCTATGGCCATACTTTCATGATTGCTATTATAAAATTTGCTTCAATTGATTCATATAAGTTATTTTAAATGTGTACTTCTTAAGGATAAGTATGGTATGAATTATTTCACCAAATCTAACATATATCGAGTTGGTACTTACTAAATGCTTGAACAAATAGTGAAACAAAGGCATTATTATAGGTAGTAATATTAAACATTAAATAGAACGTTGAGAATTTGTGATTATTTATTTTTTGCAGCCAGTGTGTTAAATTAGGACCATCTTATAATTTTTCTCAATTATTTGAGGAGTATATATTGTCGTTGTCCATTTTCACAGACTCAAAACTGCTCAAAACTGTTTGGTAGATGCTTTTAAATTACAATTCATTTCTATATACTGGCTGAGTAAATTAAGTTTTGGAACTTTGAGCATTTAGATATTAGATATAGATAGATCCAGACACAGAGATAACAGAGAGAACCACTTGAGTATATGTATAAAAAACTTAATAGTGCCAATATGCATTTATTCTGGTGAGTTGAATTGATACAAAGAACAATTAATTTACTCGAACATTAATTTTTGCATTCATTTACTACATAGTAGTACATACGCCTTCCAGGAAACACTTGTTTTCATCATCATGTTTTGTTAAAACAACTATAGCAAATGTTTGTAACATTTAAAAAATAAACTATTTAAAGAACAGTTTGAAAATACCTATGCAAATTTTAAATATTCATAACCTTTGACTCAGTATTTTTACTTCTAGGAATTTATCCAACAGATACAATCACACATTGTCGATGGATGGATGGGTGGATGGATAGATAGATAGATAGATAGAGAAAGGTAGATAGAGACATTAATGTAGCATGGCTTATAAGCATGAAAAAAATGTGACCTAAGTGTTCTTTTATTTTAGACTGGTTGAATGATTTTTTGTATATGTAAATAATATAATAATATCTATTTAATAGATCTATATAACTCACTGTGGAAAAATATCTATTCTTATTATTTAATTAAAATATTACTCAAGTTGAAAACAGAATACAGAATACCACCTATTTAAAAAAAGAAAAGGAAAGAAAAAGGGAAGAAAAGCATCTGGAAGGATATGTCAATGTACATTCACTATAATTTCTTCTAGGAAATAAAATGTGGTGATTTGGGAGAACAGGAATAGGGAAAAAATTAATATCCCTTATTATAGTTTAGTTCCTTATAATAAACATCTATTAATTTCATAATTAAAATATTGGACAGAGATTAAGACAGGGCAGATAGGCAAGAATTTGCCAAGCCTTTCCTAAATTATAGCATACTCAGAGCAAAACAAAAAAATGTATCTTTAGGAATCTGCTTTCTGTACTCAAGTTGTCAAAAGTGAATAATATTTGTAATTTCAAGTGACACAATATGGATAAGAAGCAGATGAAGTTAATGTAATATTTGAGTTTAGACAATGATTTCAAACTATCCTCCACTGGTCTGTTAAAAAAAAAATAAAAGTACTACGAATGAACAATGAAACTGTCTGATTTGAATGTCTCCTCATTCCTTTTTTCTCTGGCTAGTCTGTGATGGAGATGCCTAATGACTGGTGAAATACCCAGAAGGCAGGCTGCAGAGAATGGACGAAAAAGTAAAAGCTATAAGCCATTAGCACACTGGACAGTTGAGAGTTGATGATTCTTTGAATACGGGAAATGAAAGACAAATGCCAAAAATCACTATTTAATATCTCACTGTTTTGTCCCAGCTGATCAGTTTTACGGGAGCTGATTCACTGTGGCCTATTATATTTGTATCATTCTAAACTATGATATTCAGGACCTCTAGCAAATTTTACATATGTATCCTACATCATTAAAATTAATTTCTGTTCTAGAAGCTTGTAATGGAAGGTTTCTTCTCTCTTTCTCACTGTAAACATAAGAAATGCTTTACGGTTTTTCAGAGCTCTTAAAGTAAATTGTATCTGGGAAAAAATGCTGTTTGTAAATAGCTTAATAATTTATTCCTCTTAAAACAAATCTGCTCATTTTGTGAAAGAGATGCCCATGGCTTCACAGAAACCTACCTAAGCAACCTTTGTAGTATAAAAGACACTCTGAAATCTTCCCCCAAATTATTTACCTGAAGGAACCCAGCCTGTGCCAAAAGATCATAACACCCAAACCTCCTCAGAGCTGCCTGCCCATTACTCAATTATTCCTTAGAGGGATGGTAACTACATCATAGATTACAGCTTAACTCTATTTTCCACAACATGATAGTTTGTAAAATTACAGTCTATGCTATAGCATTTCTGTTTGATTTATACCCAGCCTGAGGCATGAAATCTGCTTCCTTCCAGGAGGAAATTATGCTTTCTTGAAAGGAGAGAGTAGACGACAACCATAAAATAACTCAGATTCCCTCCCCCTCCTCTAGTTACCTATGTTCCTTATTTCTCAAAAAATAAAAATAAAAAATAAATAATTAGGAGATTACTAATGTTTCTGATTTGGATAAATGGGAAAGGTTTAGTCTTCTCTTTGATTCGTTCTATGCAAATGCTTCTGAACTTTATACGGTAGCCACTGTTTGTCCAGAAATTTGGTTAAATTTAAGGCTAGAGGGGATAATTAATAAATTCCAACTTTGTTATTTAGCCCATTTTATGACATTGCTTTTTTGATGAAACACTTAATCATATTTTTTTTGATGTGTGCAACTTAGTGAATAACGATGTTTAAAACTGACCTTGGTGGGTCACAGGTCAATTCAATTTCCATTTACTCATGTGTAAGAAATATTCCCATTGAAACAAAATGAGAAGGATGAGGAAGAGCTATTTTAAAAACTACATCTATACGTGTTATGGGAACACAAGTGAAACATTTCCTTCAACCATTCAAAGAAAAATTATATATTTGGATACTAGAGCATTAGGAAAGTGGCAATGAAAAATGGTATAAATTAGATACGACCTGAGAGTACAGGTTATCTTATTTTTAACAGTCAATTCAGCTTCGCTGTGATGATATAATGAAATAGTGAGATATTCTAAATACTTTTATTTGTTGTTAAAAGTCTAAATGTAGTGCAGTAAAATGCAGTGCATGGAAGAGAATACGATATTTTACTATTTCAAGCCAGCCAAAAGCACATATTTCTTTTCCTCCAGATTCCTGTTCTATATAAGCACTGTTTTAAATAGGAATATAAGATTTTTATGTGAATTACATCAATACAGTGGTAGTTACCCCTCAAGTTGTTGAGAAGCTATAATTTTAATTTTTGCATCTTCTGGTTTGGACTATGAAGCCTAGAGGGGTGGCAACAGATACAAGCAATAAGGTAACAGGCTCCCATTCGAGTAGATGGTTTGAGACCCTGATGGTGGTCATGATGGTTCTTTCAATGGAAAGACTATCCTCTCTTAGAACCCAAGCTATGTAGCCACACCTGTTACACAGGAACTCCTGGTTACATATTATCACCATAAGGCCAAAACAAATCTAACTGGTATAGTCCAAAGAAGTCAGTTAGCCTCCTGAGAGTTTTTCCTACCCATTGCTACAACCAAAATTTCATCAAATTTTCGGATGAATTGGATAGACATTTTTGTATCTTGTAAGCTAGGCCTCTAGTGAATGCTGCGCAAACATCCTGATTGGAAAGGAATTTGCTAAATTGAATAGAAATTGCATTGACACATACCACTGAGAATTGGATAATGTGTGGATAATGTGTAGTCTGGGCTTATATTGTAAGAAGCAAGAAATATGTTGCAGATTTGGAATTATTGTAAGATGCAGAAGACCTGCAGTGAATATTGTGAAGATACTGTTTTAATGAAGCCTTTACTTTTTGAAGTCAATCAGATTGTAACCTTTCTTCTTCTTCTTCTTCTTCTTCTCCTCCTCCTCCTTCTTCTTCTTCCTCTTTTTCTTCTCCTTCCCCTTCCCTTTCTCCATCTCCTTCACCTTCTCCTTTTCCTTCTTCAAAAAAGAGATTGTGTTGAGCAGAACCTTGGAAGACCTGCTTTGTTTCCTCAAGAAAATATATCTCAGGTTTGTTATTTTATAGTTTTAAGGTGGAAATTGTACCATCCTTTACATACTAGAAAGCAAGATGGGTAAGTCTAAGGTGTCATGAGAATCTTATCTTCAGTACCAAGACTTGTTTTATGTTTGAATTTAACATTTCTTATTTCCTTCCAAAGAAAATGACTCACATCTATGAGAAAAGGAGGAAGTGGAGAAATTTTAAAAAAATGGTGTGATTTAAAAAAAAATTGCATTTAGAAGAACAATATTGATAAAATACTTACAAATAATTGATAAATTTTCATTGTTGGGGAAAATAAAATATAAACATTCTATTTCTCATATTTGCATACTTTTAAAATCAACATCTAACAAAAGACACATAAAGGATGAATATTTCTCTTCGGAATATCTACTATGTTAATACATATTGGTAGATGACTTTGTTAGCCGATATTGCGATTGTATTTCGGCACAGGCAGTGACGTATTTCAGTCAGTTGTATTTCAAGCATTCTAGGGCAAATAGAATAAAAATATGAACAATCAAAGGAGTTTTATGACAATAACCAATAACCTAAGTAACCTGATCTGAAATTCCAACTTAAAATTCTGTTAGCATATTTACAAAATATGCAAACAGCCAAAAGAATTATTGAAATAATCTTTTACTTGGAGACATGCCATATTCCAAGCAGCTGGGTGATATGACTAGTAGTGGAGATATTGAATAGAGTTGTTGAAGAGGCTAAATATTTTCATCAATATGACACTTTATTAGGCATTCAGTCTTTACAAAACAAATATTGAATCATCACCGGGGCCCAGATTTACCTGTGGAATGCTGTGGCAATCTTTTCCTTTCAATTATTCTTTTTAAATCATACATTTCAATGAAGTTGGTAGAAACAGTGGGACTCCTACACCTGGTTTCACAAATCTGTTCACCCTTGATGGGGCTTGTGAATTGTGTGGAAATGTTTTGCTATTGTAAAACCAGGTGGTGCAATTAAATGAATAAATTGATGCAAACCAGAGGGTTTTTTTTCTGATGCTATGATTTTTAAAGCAAAGTTGGAATTATAATCTTATAAACTATAAAATCTGGGCACAGAGCTGCTAATGTATTTCAATGTGATTTCAGGAAGAACAGATTTTTTTTTCTGAAGATATACCATGGGTGGTAGCATTTTTCTCAAAGAAAAGAAAAGAAAAACACTAGAGAAAACTATCTTAGAAACTTAAAAACAATTACATATTTAGGGTTAGCAAATTTTTCATAAAATAGTCGTAGTTACTGAAGTCGAAGAAAGTAGATTTTGTTTTGTGTCTGCTATAGTTGTTGAAAAGATCAATGCTTCATGGGCTAATGGGCACTGCTTGTACTGGCAAAAGCCCTTAACTCACCATGAGGAAGAACCTATTAAATTGTTCATAATGTAGATGATTAATATTTTATCAATTGATATTTTCTAAAAATAAATCTCAACATTGATATTTTTAAATTTTGCATACTATAATTTTAAATATGGCTCTTTAGTGAAAAAACTAACACAAAATAAATTTTATTTAAGGATGGCAAAATATCGTTAAATATTTTTAAGGTGGAGGAAGTGTTCTAATAAAATATTTACAAACCAAGTTAATCCCTGCACTAAACATAGAATATTTCACATGCTTAGAAACTAGTAATTGACAGAGATGTGGGAAGAGAGACAACTCCCTCTTCTATTAAAACGTACAAGAATGCATTTTCAAAAAGTGTTTAAAAACAGAGATTTTGATGGCCTCAAATGGCTGTTACCCAATAGACCTCATGAAGAGAATGAAGCCCACAGAAATGCAATCATTGTACTTGCAATTAACAAGAGTTCTGCAAGAAGGGCAAGTCAGAAAGGGACTGGAATAGACCCCTTACAGTAGCTTCTTGCATAATGAATAAGATATATGCCTAAATATGAATATGAATGTAGATTTAAACTTTAGCACCTGTCTTTTCTACCGCTACCAATCCTCCCCCAAGATATTTTAATCTGGAGCTAGATGCCAGCAATTATGTGCCCTATCTCTGTGAGATTGTGGTAAATGAAAAAGAGGATGACTGAGGGAAGTAAAAAGGGACCTCAAGCAAAACTATATATATATATATATATATATATATATATATATATATATATAAGAAGTTATGAGAAAAATTATAAAAACCAAATTATCTAAGGAAGTCAGGTTACTATAGCAATGTATTCAACACTAGGCTGCTTATAAGCTTATCTAATGAGCAAGTATCTACTGTGATAAAAATGTGACACTGATAAGCTATGGAAGAAGGCACGGCTTAAATGCTCTGTACATTGGATAAGCAAACTCTGGTAAACAACTTGTAGGTAGGCAATATTTCATTGTATCATCTACCAAATATAGACAACACTAAAACTGCTTCTTCAATTTAAAACAAATTCTAAACACGTAATATTACATTTATTTTAGGGATTATTTCTTATCTGAAAAACAAGACCACTCTATCTGAAAGCTCTTCGGGCATCAATTTCATAGTTAACATTCTCTCTGATGATGTCACTAAGGATGTTACTCACAATGAATATTCTTGTCTAGCTAATCCCAGCCATCAGTGAACCATCATGTCTCTATGTCCATCGTACTATCTTGGTTATGGTGGATGGCTTCCACAACGTCCAACACACCACTGGTTCACTGGGCACTCTTTTCCAGCTAGGTTCAAAAGTGACATTGCCAGAACGTTATTTATCCAGAGTAGAGCTTGTTTAAACTTGAAGTTAAAGTTCTCTTGATACATAATCATGAGCAGCACTGTCTTTGACATTCCTAATGTGTGATAACATATTTTTTTTTTGAGCATACCTGTCAGGACAGTACTTGGCATGTCTACTCTTTTCCCTGTTCACTTTCATTGTCATGACAATCACCTGCTTTCTCTCTTGCAATGCCATCCTCCAGAAGTGCTTTGCCACATTTTTCAGGCAGCCTTGTATGGTAATATAATGCTTTCCTGGTTTTGAATTATTGCACTTGGTTTAAAATTCAGACATGATAATGTTTGTTTTTAGGTGATTTGAAACAGGCTGGTTGGGATTATCATCATGCAGGACAATCCTGGCATGAGCAAAGGACAAGATGTCTTTACTTCTATTTTTGATTTTATTTTCTTGCCTCTGGTTTTCTTTTCAGCAAAAGAGAAATTTACACTCTCTGTATTTTAGCATCATTGATTCCTCCTCAATTTCTTGTTTAACTCTCTCTGCTATTCAGCTAATTCTCTTAGTTTTCTTATCTGGCATTGTATTCAGAAGCATTGATACAAGTTGTGTTGATTTTCCCTGACTTGTAACTCTGAATCCAACATTTCTCCCATAGGATCCTCTAGATAACATTCCTCAAAATCTGTCAAATAATTAAACCATTCATCTCCTTCAACAACATATTTCGGTTGCAACAGTGAGTCACGACATGGGGTACTTGAATTTGTCATTGTTGCTCTGTTCTTTGTTAACACCAGTGAAGATGGAAAGAACAGATTCTAGGCTTGCTCTTCTGCTGTCACTCTTTTGCACATGGCAGATGCCACGTTTTGCTTTCTCTGCCCCCTTTTCAGAGCATTGCCCATGTAACTACCTCTCAGAGGTAGGATCTGCAAAATTCAGCTGAGATGACAGTTTAATAGCACTTCCATTATTTTCTGTTAATTGCTCATAATGTTCCATGCAATACTGTCATACAGCCAATGTTGCTGATTCTTTTCTCCATATAGGTCATTTCAGTGAATCTTAATATGTATAACAGGTAAATTCCTTCTGATGGAAAGAGTTAACTTTTATTGGGCATTATCTATGAATGGCCATTAACTCCTCTTGCCAACAGTAGATTTTCTGTTACTACAGCCTTGATATTTGGGTGAACCTATCTCTGCAATGTCATGTTCCTCCTACTCTCCTGCTCTATGATAGTTCTGCTCTTTTTCCGTGGTCTGTTTGGCCTATTCACACCAGGTGACCTAAGGGAGACCCTCTCAGGGCCAGGCAAAAATGAGGCACAGCCAGTAGCCGCATACCTCCCACCCCAGGCCTGAGAGTTCTGGAGCTGCTGTGGCCACATCTGTAAGCCAGGTGTATTCTCAATTAGGTATTATTTTTAATTATATTAGCCATGATAATTGACCTATCATAGCAGTAATCTCACCTTTTTTATTTCTTTATGTCTGAAATAGGATTTTCTCAAAATAAAATATCACAATTACTTTTTTAAAAAAACATCCATCAATTCTGATAGAAATCCCCATTTTACGTATGAATTAATTGCACAAAATAGTTCACTACCAATAGTGCAGAGTATTTCAGACAGAGTCCATATTTCAGACATCTCCTCCTATTATACAACTTTAAAAATCTATTCTGACTTAGTTAATTCATTAAGAATCTGTCATGCTGGGGTGCCTGGGTGGCTCAGTTGGTTAAGCACCCAACTTCGGCTCAGGTCATGATCTCATACTCCCTGAGTTCGAGCCACATGTCAGGCTCTGTGCTGACAGCTCAGAGCCTGGAGCCTGCTTCAGATTCTGTGTCTCTGTCTCTCTGACCCTTCCCTGTAAATGGTCTGTCTCTCTCTGTCTCAAAACTAAATACACATTAAAAAAAAAAAAGAATTTATCATGCCTACTATGTACCAGGCATGTGTTAGCAGCATGAGATAAAGCACAAAACAAAATATCCAAAGTTATTGTCCTCTAGGAACTTACAACCCACATGGTGTGGGGAGACAGAAAATAAGAAATCAGTAAGTAAAATGTGAACTCTATCACTACCAAGAATTGTGAAGTGTATGAGGTTTTATTCAACTTGTAAGCTAATAAATTACTCTGCCGCAGTTTTACAGATGTTGCTGGAAAACAGGAGACTCCTGGGTCAGAGGCCAAAGGACTTTATTACCCAGGCACTAATAACATCCAGGGTCTCATCATTTTCTTTTGCTGGTTCTCTGAGCCCCATTTACATGGAAAGAAATGAAGGCAGGTGGCAACAACACACACAAAGTGTTGCATTACCAGAAAGGAACCCTTAGCTTTGGGAATCGGAATCTTTTACAATGAGCAGTAAGCATGCCTGACTTTGCTCCAGAGGGAAACACTACCTCTATCTTCCAAGATTGAAACGTAAGCATCTTTGAAAAGGTGGTGCAGAGCAAAAACAGGAAGTTTTTCTGCTTTCAAGATGTGCAGAAATACAATGGACAGATTTATGGATAATTGTCATATAACTACCAGATGCTGGTAAATGTTATAAAGAAAAAATTTAAGCAATAAGTGTAGTGGTAAGGAGGATATTTGCAATTTTAGAAAGTGTAGTGAGGGACTGAAAAAGTATTTCAGTTGAAGCTTGAAGAGGTTGAGGGGTGAAGGAAACAGAAGCTATAAAGTTTTAATAAATTATGGTATAAACGTAAATCCATGTGGAGCTAATGAATTCTATTATTTTAGAAATACTAATATGGAAAACTGGTGCCAGATGTGAATAGATACAATATAGAACTGTTAAAAGATAGGAGTGCCTGGGTGGCTCTGTCACTTGAGCGTCTGACTTTGGCTCAGGTCATGTCTCACGGTTTGTTGAGTTCAAGCCCTGCTTTGGGCTCTCTGCTGTCAGTGCAGAACCTGCTTCAGATCCTCTGTCCCTGTCTCCCTGCCCCTCAATTGTTAAAAGAAAACAGGTCTTTTTTTTCAAGTTGAAAGTTTATACCTTTTTACTAACTTCTCCCTATTTCTTCTACCATGTGTCTCCTCACAACCACTTTTCTACTCTGTTTCTAGGAGTTTGACCTTTTAAATGTTTATTTATTTATTTATTTTTAGCTTACACATATAGTGATACTCTATAACATTTGTCTTTTTTTTTTTGGTCTGGCTTATTTTACTTAGCATTATGCCCTTAGGTTCATCCATGTCAGCCTAAATGTCAGACTTTCTTCTTTTTTCATGGAAGAATAATATTCCATTGTGTATTTTTACTACACCTTTATCCATTCATCTGCTGAGAAACACTTAGATTGCCTCCATATCTTGGCAATTGTGAATAATGTTGCAATGAACATGGGAGTGCACATATCTGACATCCTATTTTCATTTCCTTTAGATAAATACAAATAAGTGTAATTGCTAGACCATATGGTTGTCTTATTTTTTAAGAGAACTCCATACTATTTTCCATGTTGGTTACACCAGTTTTCATTCCCATCAACAGTGCACCAGGGTTCTCTTTTCTCAACATTCTCACCAACACTTAGTCTCTAGTCTTGATGAAATGATTCTGAAAGGTGTGAATTGCTACATCATTGTGGTTTTGCTTTGCATGTCTCTGATGGTCAGTGATGTCGATGATCTTTTCGGCTACCTATTGACCATCTGCATATAATCTTTGGAAAAATGTCTATTTAGTTCTTCCGTCCATTTTTTAAATCAAATTGTTTGTATTTTGCTGTCAATTGCATGGGTTATCTATTTTTTGGATGTTAATCTTTTATTGCATATATGGCTTATAACTATTTTCTCCCATTCTGCAGGTTGCCTCTTTATTTTGTTGCTGATTTCCTTTGTTGTGCAGAAAATTTTTAGTTTGATGTAGTCCCACTTGTGTATTTTTGCTTCTGTTCCTTTTTTTGGGGGGGGGGTGTCAAGTCCAAAAAAAAAACATTGTCAAGATTGATGCTAAGAAGTCTATGTTTACTTCTAGAAGTTTTATGGTTTAAGGTCTTAGAGTCAAGAATTTTTCATTTTTAACTGAAGTGTAGTTGATGATTACACGAAAGTCTCTAATCCATTTTGAGTTGATTTTTATAAAGTTGTATTTTGTAATTAGAAATTTTACTTTTTTTCTGGGCACCTGGGCTGCTTAGTTGGCTAAGCATGGGACTCTTGATATTGGCTCAGGTCATGGTCTCACGGTAGTGAGCTTGAGACCTGTGTGGGGCTCCACACTGAGCATGGAGGCTGCTTGGAATTATTCCTCTCCCCCCTCAGTCTGCCTCTCCCCCACTTCTCTCTCTCTCTCTCCGTCCCTCTCTTTCTTTCTCTCTCAATAAATAAACTTTAAAAGAAAGGAAAAAGAAAAAAAATGTACATTTTTAAGGTTGTATTTTGTAAATAGAAAAGAAGGTCACTTTACTCCTCAAGCTAATTTTTGGAGTAATAAACCCTTGTTACAATTTTTGGAAAGCAAACTTTGGTATTAAAATTGAAGTTTAATATGCTAACAGTAGCATTGTACTTCCCCAATTTGGGTTTAAATTTTGGAATATCTTTAACGAGAAAGATGTAATATAGAAATGGAGAATCAATGGTAGAAACTAATAAAGGCAATTTTAATCAATATTTTTTCAAGAACTTTAACTAAAACAATTTAAAACAAAAAATTCACTGAAAATAAATAAATCTGCTTAATAAGCACAGGTAAATAAATTTTGGGGATAAGAACAAATGTATAGTCAGTGAAAGATTCATAACTTAAAAGACTTTTTAAACTTGTAATAATAATAGAAGAATTTAAAGATAACAGAGGTTTTAACTCAGGAAGTATAATTAGAAAAATAATATTAAATTAAAACATAAATTAATTATATCATAAAAAACATAACTGATTCTTTTAAGTAGTATTAAGTTATAATACAAGTTATGCACACACACACATACACATACACACAAACCCCAAATATCAATTTGAGAAATTAGAGTAAAAGCTCCCAAATAAAAAATTAGCAATTAAAGTTCATAAATATTTTCAAGGACCAATGACCACATCTGAGTAGTGTCCATTCTAGGGATACAAAAGTACCTTAACATAAAAAATCTCAGGCCATATTTAGCTATATTAAAAAAGGGAAACATCTCTAAGATTATTTCAATATTTGCTTAAACATTATAATTTGATCAAATTTAATAGTGCATGATAAAACTAGTAATAGACCTGAAATTACTTATTTGGTGGAAAATGTTGGCCTAATTTCTATGAATCTATTCACAGTCTTTATGCATCCTTCTTGGTTTGGATATTCATACTTTTGGTGCAGAGATATTAATGTCTTGATTATTGGATGCTACCTTGAACCCCACTAATATAATACTATATATGTACTATATTAATTTTCTAAAATATGAACATTCTTGGGGTGCCTTGGTGGCTCTATAGGCTGAGCATCTGACTTTGGCTCAGGTCATGATCTCCTGGCTGATGAGTTCAAGGTCTGCATCAGGCTTGCTGCTGTCAGTGCAGAGCCCATTTCAGATCCTCTGTCTCCCTCTCTCTCTGCCCTTTCCCTGCTCATGCTCACTCTCTCTCTCTCTCAAAAATAAATGTAAATAATAATAATAATAATAATAAAATATGAATATCTTAAATCCTAATATACATCTTGACCAAGGGAGGTTCGTCTTATATTGGTGGTGAATTTGTGTGTGTGTGTGTGTGTGTGTGTGTGTGTGTTGCATCATAATATTCATTAAAAAGAACGAAGAAAAGCAATGAATATTCAGTCAATTAATATAGCTAAGGAAACTGAAGGAATAAAAGAGAAGTTAAATTAATCTAACTATTCCATAATTGCTGATAAAAATAATAAATAATATTAGTATTTTACTTTCTGGATTCAAGGGCAGTACTGCATATATCATATTTTATCTTCTTTTATTTTATGTCTTCCCCCTTTCTATCATTATAGATAAAATCCCCACCTCAGAAAGTATGCAGGACCTATTGCCCTCATCCATGGCCCTTAGTTTTCTATAATATGACACTGATCTTTGCTTCTATTACCCCTAGAAGAAACTGGGCATCTAAAATCCAGCTACAGTGGAGAAGGTAGTGAGGTGAAGACACAAGGTAGACACTGGAGAAAGGAAAGAAAGATTTTTCCCTTATTCTGGATTCTGCAGATGTACATGATCTTCTATAAATAATTAGATAGATGATAGATGATAGATAGATGATAGATAGATAGATGATAGATAGATGATAGATAGATAGATAGATAGATAGATAGATAGACAGAATGGGCTGAATATTTTGTTCCTTCAAAAGCTTATACATGTAAATTAGAATATTTGGGATGAGGGGCTATTATCTGTGTATTTGTATTTGCAACTGAACTAAAGACAAAGCTTCATCTCTCTTGGAAAATTTCTGATAGATAATTAGGGACTATCAAAATGATAGCTTCAGTGACAAGGGGAGGTCAAAGAATTAAATATTCAATGAAATAGGAACTCTTAATTCTTTTTTTCCTAAAATTATTCAACAATATTCACTTTTCCAGCTTCATAAAGTAGGTTTTCCTTTAGAAGGTATAATTCCAGTCATTTTATGCAACTGTTCTATTAATCAAGTAATTTGACTATATATGTATAAATGTGCTGTACATGTGCTAGTTTTGTGCCAAAACTGATACAGCGTATAATTAATTCATTCATTAATCTTGATTTCAGGGAAGCTACCATTTCAAGTAGTATAATGTTCTTCTAAACTTTAGAAGCATATATTGCCAAGGACTGCAAAATGCTGAAAAATAATTAAAACATAATTATTAAACTAAACAATAATGGTGCCATTTATTAAGGCCATAATTTAATAACAACTAAGATATCTCAGAAAAACCAGGAAAAGGAAACCTCATCCCCCTACCAATTTATATTTAATTAACTATTTATGTAAGATTTAGCTTGAGACAAAGAATAGTTAAAGAGCACGATCAAAGCAAATTATCAATAAAAAGAGCTACTGTTGCAGTTTTTACCAATTTCATCATATGCCCAGGAGATCCATGCTTTTAAAGCTCATGGAAAAGACACTTTTCCATAGGAAAAATTCAGTGTTCCTTTGTCTTCTTGTGAGTTAAACACATTTATCAACTTGAAACTTTCTTATTTTTTTTCCTTTGATAGGTATTGATTAGTATTTACGAAGCATAGATATGAAAATATTAGTGGAGCATTTAAGTTCCCTGAGAGGATAATGTTTCGTATCTAAAATACGGAGGGGCGCCTGGGTGGCTCAGTCGTTAAGCGTCCGACTTCAGCTCAGGTCACGATCTCGCAGTCCGCGAATTCGAGCCAGGCTTCGGGCTCTGGGCAGATGGCTCGGAGCCTGGAGCCTGCTTCCGATTCTGTTTCCCTCTCTCTCTGCCCCTCCCCTGTTCATGCTGTGTCTCTCTCTGTTCCAAAAATAAATAAACGTTAAAAAAAATTAAAAAAAAATATGGAGACACTGGAGTAAGATTTCACAGAAAAAAACAAGAATTTTACTAAGACAGATATTCTTGCTGAGTTTTGTTTTGTTTTTCATTAAAAAATAGTCAACATCAGTTTAACAGGCTTGACTTCTGGTATAAAAATAATATGATCCAACAGATAATTATGATCCAACAGAAGTCATGAGACTCTTGTAATATTTGTTCTTTAAGACCCTAATACACATACCTATCTCAATTTTGTAAATTATCAATTAAAATCTTTGTACGACAGAAATCTTCAAATAAGGTAACTTTAAAGATATTTGTTTATACAGTTATCCACTGGAGGCATTCTAGTTAGAGATGAGACAGTTTTTTTTTTTAAATGAACTCATTTCATAATCCATTTGTTTGAAAAGAAACGTATAAGAAATATCCACAAATACTATCTGTGTGTCTACATTGTTTCTGCAGTGGAGACAATAACAAAGCAAATGTCAAGTTGGTTTTTCCATGGTAGATTTTGTGATTTAAAAAGAAACACAAAAGCAATAACCTTGCAGTGGTCAGCAAGTGCTGACCAGTCACAGAAATATTGTAATACTTATAATCATTAACATTTGTCTCATCAAGCAAAATAAATCAGTTGAACCAATAATTCGTTAGAGGCAACGTATAATGATCTGGCCTCAGGAATTTGGGAGCCAACAGAAAGTAAGCCTACTGTTTTTGTTTTTCTTTTGGTGGTGAAAAATTCAAAAATGGAAAGCTTTACATCTGATATGCAGTAGGGAATGAGTCGTGATTCTTCTAGGCCACAGGGAGTTTTCTGTGGCTGTGCACATCCTTGAGATTTGGATAAACTAAGATTTTAATCACCTTTCTGCTAACATTTCTAAAAAGAAAAAGAAGAAGTAGACTAAAGTAAAAGCAGCTGGCTCTAGGAAGAATCATTAATAGTCACGGTAGTCCATATACTTAAAGAGAACACCCTTATCCTGAGGGTGTTTTGCCCTGGAACCAAGGTTTAGAGATTGAGTGGTGCCAGTGAACTCAGTGAACAATATATAGAAGTGTGTGTGTGTGTGTGTGTGTGTGTGTGTGTGTGTGTGAAGAACTGTGTTAATAAAGAAATAAGAAATGATTGGGATGCCTGGGTGGCTCATTCAGATAAGTGTCTGACTTCGGCTCAGGCCACGATCTCTTGGTTCGTGAGTTCGAGCCCCCCATCAGGCTCCGTGCTGACAGCTCAGAGCCTGGAGCCTGCTTTAGATTCTGTGTCTCCCTCTCTCTCTGTCCCTCCCCCCACCTCTCTCTCTCTCTCTCTCTCAAAAATAAGTAAACATTAAAAAAGAAAAAAGAAAGAAGGAATGATGATTAGAACTTGATCTCTGGAGCCACAATCTGTGCTCTGAAGCATACTCCACCACCAGTACATGTGTGACACCACTTTTAATTGGAATGGCAGAAATGGGGCTGTTGTAAAAATGAAAAAAATTTATATATTTAAGATGGAACAGTCCTTGGCATACAGTAAGCACAGTTTTAACTAAGTGTAGAATAAGAAATATTCTTTCCCCCTGCTTTTATTCTTTTGGTTAAATCAGTAGCAACTCAGATAAGAATAATCCCAAATAAGAACCCAGCAACTTTTGGATTCTATAGATTGACTATCTCTATCTCATTCTCTTTGCATTTAGATAAGTTTTATTTAGACATCTTATTCACAAATGAGTCTCTACTCTGCTACAAAAGCAGTCTTTCTTGAGTTTTGTGGGGAATATCATGCATCCTTTACTCAAACATGTCTTTTACAAACACATCACCACAGACTTTGAGGCTGGCCTCCAAGAGTGAGCCTTCAAATATTTTTGGGAAATAAAGTTTGAAAAATAATATACAAATGCAAATACATATACATATTTTGGAAAAGCAAACTATCACATGTAAAAGAAATCCTTTAAAAAAAAAACTGGATGATGTTACTACATGCTGCTAAATTGAGGGACCTGACAGCATTTGTGATAAAGACTTGGGTAATCACAAATCTTGCAGAGGGGTGCCTGCGGGGGGCTCAGCCGGTTAAGCATGTGACTTCAGCTCAGGTCGTGATCTCACAGTTCATGAGTTTGACCTCCATTTCCTGCTCTGCACTGACAGCTCGAAGCTTGGAGCCTGCTTCAGATTCTCTGTCTCCCTCTCTCTCTCTCAGTCCCTCCCCCACTTGTTTTCTCTCTCTCTCTGTCAAAAATAAATAAATAAACATTTTTAAAAAGAAATTAGGCAGAGAAAACCTCAAAACAGCTTCCTCCATTGCAACTCTGTCACCGACTGCACCCACCTACGAGATGGTTTCTGCCTTCACCTCGGAGGCTTCTGAAGACTTATCTGAAGGTCAATTGTAGAAGAATGGTTACACTGTTTTTAATCATATATACTGAACATATTAAAAACATTTAATTATTATAAATGGCCATTTGTCTAACAACTTCATGCACATGCATGCATGTTCCTTAAAATGCTGTTTCTTGGGGCGCCTGGGTGGCGCAGTCGGTTAAGCGTCCGACTGCAGCCAGGTCACGATCTCACGGTCCGAGAGTTCGAGCCCCGCGTCAGGCTCTGGGCTGATGGCTCAGAGCCTGGAGCCTGTTTCCGATTCTGTGTCTCCCTCTCTCTGCCCCTCCCCCGTTCATGCTCTGTCTCTCTCTGTCCCAAAAATAAATAAACGTTGAAAAAAAAATTTAAAAAAAATGCTGTTTCTTAAACTATCTGTGGATTAGGACCTGTTTTTAAAATTCCCAATCAAGCACACCTTGGCATCTTTGTAAAAGGGAATAAATATTAATGACTGGAAAAAATGAATTAAAAAAATAAGAGATTCACCAAAGAGGACATATGATATTATTCCATTTATATAAAATGTCCAGAATAAATATATAGAGACAAAAAGTAGATTAATGGTTTACTTATGACTGGAGGGAACATGGGCAGGAGCTGCTAACGAATACCAGGTTTCCTTACAGAGTGAAGAAAATATTCCAAAATTAGATTATAGTGAATGTTGCAGAACTCTGTAACTACATTTCAAATAAATTTGTCTGCAATAGTTATATCTAAATAAACCTTTTTTTTTTTTTAAAAAAGCACAGATACATAAATACAAGGCAAAATTTTTATTATTAAACTCAAAAGACAGAAGATTACATTGCAAGATATGTAATTATAACTAACATGACATGTGAAAAAGAAGAATGATGGTAACTGTGTAGGGCACTGAGCTAGGCATCTTGGAGGTTATTGAGCGAGAAATTAAGCATAGATTGTAATACTGACTTTCATTTTTTAATTCATTCAACGAATTATTGAGAGTTATCTATGTGAAAGATTCTGAGAATACAACAGGGAATAAAATTTAAACATTCGCCGAAGTGGAAAAAGAGATTACACTGTATTTTCACACATAAACACTGTATACAACTTGCAGGGTGGCATTTACTATGAAAGAAAATCACAGGTAGTTAGGAAAGCATAAGTAAGAAGGAATAATTTAGGTTGGAAGGATCACACTGGTGGGGGAGAAGGGCAATTGGAAGCTTTTATCTATCAGTAAAAGTTAATCTGATGAAGATAGAGAGTCTAACAGAAGCATTGGCCTTGGGTAAATACTGTGAGATGGAAGAAAGCATCACCTATGCAAAAAACTAAGCCAGTCCCACCATGCTAATATGTAGCGAATGAGGAGGAGAGATTGTGGGGAAGGCCAGAATGGTTAGAAACAAACAACTTATTTTTGAATTTTATCCTGAGTGCAATTGTAGTATTTGAAGAGTTCATTTTGTTCCATTTTATAGTCTAAAAGATCACTGGTTGATATCTTGAGAATGGACTGGTAAAGAAAGTAAGAAAGTAAGATATATCTAAAATGTTCTTACAAAATTTGCCCCTCCCACTCTGCAAAAATAAATAAATAAATAAATAAATAAATAAATAAATAAATAAAAATTCAGGAGTATTCGTCTCCTTAAAATGAATCTATAGCCAATCTATATCTTACCCTATCACATCTTCTATTAAACACAATATTTTATGTCATACATATACACACACATACATGTACGTATACATACACATATACATATACTAATGTATATACATATATACACACATATATATGTATATGTGTATACATGCATACATGGGTGTATGTATGTTTAGATTATGTGTATATGTGGGTGCATATATGTGTATACATGTGTGTAAGTATATTTACCATAGCAGGTTGAACACATTCTTTTTACTTTCTTTCTTCATGCTTGCACTAAGCTTAAATCTACTGAATGCCTTATTGAGGTTATCCACAGGCTGATTTATTTTTATTTATTTATTTTTTTAACGAATGTTATAAAAGCAAACCAAGTTTATTTGAACAATATAACTGGAGAGAAATTGTAAGTGAATATATACTGTAACCAGAGGAGAAATATTCTATGTCAAATTTTAAAACAGAATGGCAGAATAAGCTGAAAAAAGTTTATTTGTAAAGGAGCTGTCTGAAAGGAAAATGTTTGCTATGACTTGACTCCTTACAGTGGTAGATATACTATTTGAATGTTTGTCTAATTCAGTCTTTTTAATATTGAGACCAAATGTAAACTATGTCTGCAGATGTAAATAAGGCTTAAATGCAACAAAATTTGTTCTCTGATTCTACTTAATAAAATACTGAAAAAGCAGTAAGTTAAATTTACATAGGTTTCATAGATATGCCAAACGCAAGTTTTTAGAAAAAAAATCAGGAGAAAGAATGTCAAATAGTTATAGGTAATTTAAACATTAGATCAACTCTGGCTTGTATACCAAGTGGTGACAAATGTTAACTTAAGGCTATCCATTGATTTTTAGCCTGATAAGTGATTTGTACCTCTGTCCCAACTATATTTCTGCTAACAGACTTTTAAGGTTTCCATTAATTTTAATAAAATAATAAGAGCAAAATGCACATTGATTTAAAATAATTGCATAACCTGGGGCACCTGAGTGGCTCGGTTGGTTAAGCATTCGACTTTGGCTCAGGTTGTGATCTCAGGTTTGTGGGTTCAAGCCCCACAACGGGCTCTCTTTAACAGCTCAGAGCCTGGAGCTTGCTTCAGATTCTGTATCTCCCTTTCTCTGTGCCCCTCCCCTGCTCATGCTCTGTCTCTTTCAAAAATAAATAAACATTAAATTTTTTTTTAAATAATAAAATAAAATAATTGCATAACCTAAATTGCATTATGAACAGATATGACAGCCTACCAAAAATGTCAATACCACCATGAGAACTCTTGAAGTATTTAAGTGAACTATAAAATATTGATATAGAATATGTATATATAATAATATAAGTATATACATAATATATATAAATAATACACATGTAAATAACACACATATATATAAATATAAATAATACATACACATGTATCTATAAGTAGTTTATTTAGTCATTAATATTATTATGTTGTATAACAATAGAGCTAAGGCAGATAAAGAATGTCTTGTTTACCTTATTTACCTTATACTCTCATCATCACCCTGCACAACATCTATAGCTCACAGTGAGCTCTTTTATACATGTTTCATACTATATGCATACTTATCTATTATTCTCAATTGCAAATTGTATCACACCAGTTAATTTAAAAAAATTGTATCACACCAGTTAATTTAAAAAAGTTTAAATACTTTATACAAGAATATTGGCCACGAATATAATCACTGTAAATGTTCTAATTCATTTATTTTCTTGCAGTCTACATACTGAAGATTAACGTTTTAAAGTATGATATGCAAATATATGCAAACATGCAAATTGGCTATTTCATTTTCATCTAACAGTCAAGAAAAAACAACAAAAGCTTAGAAATGTAACACAGTAAATAATACCACCAAAGAATGTTAAACCATTCAGGATATCTGGAAAGGTAGTTATTTTTAATGAACTTGAATTAAATTAGAGTTATTTTGTCTACTTAACTTTTTAAAGAAATCTATTTAAGCAAAGTGACATTTAGAAATGTTTTGCTCATTATCAGCCACTGTTCAGTGATTGAATTATTATTAGGAAAATGTCAATTTGGTAGGTAGTCTCAAATAAATGGTTTGATTAATTGTCACTGTATTCAACTGAACATTAGTTATCAATTTTTTTTGTTTCTAAGAATTCTTTAGATGTTTAAGATACATGAGAACTTCAAAAACTTTCGGTTACATAGGCTACATGTATTGATAAACAAACAGTAGACATTATAACTAAAAATAAATTAAAATATTTTATTAATTCATTTACAACTTAAAGCAAGCCTATTATTATTAATATAAATATACTATATTATTAAAAATTTATGTTTCCCAAAAACAATAGAGAGAAGAGTCATTATTTACATTTTTCAAATACTTTTTAATGTCTGAATTAATAGAAAATAACTTGACTCCCATTTTTGCTTTCGTAGTCATTCCATCACGAAATATTGCATTACTTGTATACAAAAGCAATCCAGTCTCATGCAGATATGTAGGTAGAAAAGGGAGAAGATTTCAATAAGGTTTTCAGATAATTATGGATATTTTTTCTTTGACAATACACCAAAATTTGACAAGTGATGTGGAAACCAAAACCATGTCAATAAGCTTTTTATACCCTTTCCTAGTGAAATCCACTGATCCCTCTTGCACCCTAAAGGATCTTTTACCCATTCATGATTGTGTAACATCATCCACCGGCCATTTGGAAAATTTTGGTTCACTTATTTACACAAATCTTCTGAGTTTTGACACATCTCATTATACAATATCATCTATTAATATCATCACCCACACCTATCTCATCAGAAAAGGCTTTAAAGATCGACAGGTTGTCAAGATGATACCAGTGGGTACAATTTCCAAATTTCTAATTTTTGCTTTAAATCTCAAATTTCATCACTGGCAACAAATATTGCGAGTTATTTTCTTTGAAATTTCAGTTCATGTCGTTCACTTTTAAGAAAACATCTGCCAAAAACCTACATTTGCATAACCATAGCTTTTCAATTATTCTTTCAAATAAAAACAGTGGTCCAAGAGAAAAGGAACCTGTTCACCACCTGAAACAATCATGCTAGTGGTATTCCTGGAGACAACCATTAGACTTTGGCAACAGCAGTGTATTGTGTATTGGCAACAGCTTGTGTACTCCTATTTTGTCAGACCCTAGGCTGGAGACTTAGTAAAATTAAAGGTAGACATTTAATAAAATTAATCATTTTTACCACTTCACTAAGGACTTTCTTTAGTGTAACTTGATTTTGTTTTTCTTGTGAGGGCACAGTAGGAAAGAATACACTGATTATTTGTATAAGTGCATGTGCCATGGCACTATGGAGTTGGCATTTTTACCTACCATTGCTTTTGCTCCATCATTCCAAATGCCAACACAGTGAAAAAGGTAAATGATGCTCTAGGATTATTATTAAATTAGTTCTGAGCTCTTGGATTTCTTGAACGGGTCTCAAGGGCTCTCAAGCTCTTGCAGGCTACACTTTGAGAACAGCAAATACACAGGAGAAAGTAATGTCGGTATTTACCAAGAAAAAGAAAATATCTCAAAAACACTCCGCCTACCGAGAACTAAGATGAGGAGCATAGCCAAAAGAGGAAAATATATTGTTTCAGGGTAGAAAAAGGAGATACGCTACCCTTGTCAATAAAGGAAAAGGGCCACAGTCACTTTCTCCAACAAGCGCGGCCCCTCCCCTGCCCCCGCGGCAGTCCTCCCAGGAGCTTTCTTCATTGTAACTCATAAGCACGCTGCATCACTCTGATAAAATCCTCCAGAAACATCCACAAATCATCCAGAAAGCAGTGGGTAGGCTTTCCATGGTAAATTCCTCCTGTAATTAACTTTATTTATTTCTTATTCTTTTCCATAGAGAGAAGACTCTTATGCCTACCACACGGACATGTTGCAAAGACTAACTAAATAACAAAATATGTAAAACATTTTGTGTTCCTTAGAAAAAGGATTATTTTAGGATCGTTCCATGATTCTCTGATGTATGAAATTCGAATTCGGACAACTAGTCAGTTCAGCTTTGTTGTGGCATCAAGGTCACCACTTAAGGGAAGGGTCTTCTGGCATATGCAAATGATATTGTGTTCTGAATTCAAATAGTGGACGACCCAAAACATACAAGCAGGAAAGTAGTCATTTGACCTTAAAGGTAGATTATTCCTTCCAAAAGTATTGCCTGGGTCTAAGCCTTTGTGATTTGTATTAGCATTTGTCCTCCTCAGGGAGAAGGAAAATATTGACCTCTTATCCAACTGACATGGCATTAAACATTATCTAGTTCTCTATGCCCACATATAAACATAGAAATGTGCCCAGAATGTTCTAGGTACCATTCAATTATATCCCTATTCATTTGAAATGGATAGGATAGTAGCTTCTTCACAAAATAAAGAAGCAAGTATGAAAACAAGTAACAAGTGGACTAAAGAGTGATGATGCTCTCATTTTCCTAAAAGTTGAATTTGACTTTTTGAGTCAATACTATCTCCACATAATTTAAATTTCAAAAGATATATAAGCATAGTCAGTCAAAATCCTCTATCCAATCCTATCCCCAACCACCTACTTCATCCAAGAAACAAACAGTTTGGAATGGATTAGAAAAAATGGCATTTTCAACATTTCCCCCTGTTGGGGTTCATATGCCATGTATGTAAGATGAGAGATTTTGCTAATTTTCAAAAGTGCAGGTATATAGCTTTTCCAAATTGAGCAAAATATCATACTCCAACCTAGTAGAAGTTTAAAAATAGTGCATCTTGATGATATTTCTATAAAGAAACATATTTGACAATTGCAAGTTGAAATTAATGGAGTAACTTAAATGTCAATTTGTGTCAGTAAGATTAGAAAAATCTTGTTCTGAGTTATGATTTATTAAAATAACTAAAGCATCCTTATAAAATTTTTAAATTTCATTTTAGAAAATTGTAGAAGCAGCTAAATCAATGTTGATAGCTTTGTAACATAGTTCTTTAAAGGTTAACTTTTTAAAAAATTTCCATACCAGATGGTATTGCAAATTTTACAGAACCAAGAACAAGTCCTTCAGACTTCATATCCTGAAGAAACACATTATTACTAGTGAATAGATATTTAATACTGCTCAACCCATTTACTATAGAAGGTAATGCACTGAAGAACATTTACAACATTTTTATTTTAATTTCATGGACAAATCATTTTGTACCACACAACAAAAGAAATTAGCATACTTAGAATCTTCTTAACTTTGATTTACTTCTATGAGAGATAAAAGGCACACATGTATAGATTTTGAGCATTTTTTTCAGGTTGAATGACCATTTAACAACCAATCAGTAAAATACTACTAGTACATCATTTGTTTATTTTGGAAAACAGAACATTTCCACTGTACTTCTCTTCTAAATGCAGCAAGTACATTGAACGTGAAAGCAAGGGAAACATTTGAGCTACAACTCTGACCAAAGAAGACTAGATCTGATAGCTGTGAATGTAATTGCAACTGTTCTAAAAGGGCTTGGAATCAGATTTCATTAAGAACTTCTCCTTCATATTTGCAACTATGTGGATGGAACTAGAGGGCATTATGCTAATCAAAATTAGTCACAGAAAGATAAATATCATATGACTTCACTATATGAGGAATTTAAGATACAAAACAGATGAACATAAGGGAAGGGAAGCAAAAACAATATAAGAACTGTGAGGGAGACAAAAACATAAGAACCTCTTAAAGATAGAGAACAAGCAAAGGGTTGCTGGAGGGGTTGTGGAAGGGGGGATGGGCTAAATGGGTAGGGGCATTAAGGAAGCTACTTCTGAAATCATTGTTTGCACTATATGCTAACTTGGATGTAAATTTTAAAAAAATAAATAATTAAAAAATAAAAAAGAAAAGAAGAAAAAAAAGAAATTGGGTTATAGAAAAAAGTATATTTGAAAATAAAAGTATGACTCAGGTTAACTTTACTGTAGAATACCAAAGCAGCAAAAGTAACACTATATACTGGGCACCCAACATGATTTCATCTTTTTCTGTGTAATTTGCTCTTCGATTTAATTTTTTAAAGTGGAGATATTTAAAATTATTTCTGGGGTGCTTGGGTGGCTCAGTTGATTAAGTGTCTGACTCTTGATTTTGGCTCAAGCCATGATCTCATGGTTGTGAGATTGAGCCCTGAGTTGGGGTACCACTGTGTGTGGAGATTTCTTGGGATTTTCTCGCTCCCTCTCACTCTGCCCCTCCCCCATTTGCACGTGCTTGCATGCTCTCTCTCTCTCTCAAAATAAATAAATGAAATAAAATTATTTCTGATGAAACAGAAGAAAGAATATTCACTTAAATTACATCCAACTGTTTATTTGGCTGAAATTTGTATTTTAGATGGATATTAAAAACTCAATTTAAGATATATACATAAAATTATGTAAATTTTATTTTATTTTATTTTTTTTTACTTCTTGCCTTTATGGAAAAAGAAGAGCATGTCACTCCCCAAGTTATGGATGCCTTTACATGACAATCAATTATTTAATCTTGTTTCTCTCATCTTGTCATTATCCACCTAATGTGTCTTTCTGGAAGAGGGAAGAAACAACAACAACAACAAAACAAAAGAAAACTATGATCTGTGTATATTTCTTTTAGAAACACAAAACCAAGCAAACAAAAGAAAAATCAGTCATATGATGAGAGAATGTAAATTTACTCAATGAATATTGCTGCCAAAGATATGTGCCTCTGATCTTGAGTGAATATGCCAAGTATTTCCCTCTTTTCACGGCAAGTGCTTTGAAAAATTAGTGTATTAGTATGGCAAAATTCTCATCTCATGTTACCGTAAATGCTTGTTTACATAGAAAAGCTAATTTTCCTAAAATATACTCTGCCTTTCCTCCATCAGTGGAAAGAAAAGTTTAAAACTAATTTTAGTTTACTTTTTCCAAGTACTTTTTTCTGTAAAACTAAACCATTATCTTTGTGCATTAAGACACCAGATTGAAATGGCAATCAACACCATTTCAAAATGCTAATATACTTTTCTAAAAATCATATTTCATTTGTTTTCCTTTTAATCCATTTACCTATTGCATTAACATTGTATATGTAATTGCACATTTTTGAATATATCAATTGTCACAGGTACATCATTCCAGTTTAAGTCATTCTAATTCAGGCACATGAAAAATTTGATGTTAGAAAAAAAATTTTTCTATTCATAAAATATTTTCAAATTTTAGTTTATTGGTTTGGTAACATACACCAATTTGAAGATAAAACTGTTACATTAATAATTTCTTCCTCAACAATTTCTCTCACTTTTGCTTGAGTGCATGGACCCAAGAGTTTTCTAACTGCTGTGGATTATAAAGCATCATTTTAATAGTGACTCTGATGGAAATATGTCAATGTTCCTATTCAAATTACGAAAACTGAAGAGTTTGGGTAGCACAGAAGGAAGTATCTCTGTGACACAGCTTCTCATTGTGTAGCCTACCCTACTTCAGTGTAGGAATCTTGAGTTGAAGAGTAGTCATCTCAGTGTCCTCTGGGCTGAAGTCCTGTGTTATAATGACAGCCAAAGTGACAGTCAAAGCCCAAGCATCAATTTCGGTTTCTGTAAATAGTCAAAGGCTTACACGACACTCTAGTTTTAGGATACAAGTTACATTGGCATAGAGTTTCAGAAGAAAAAAAAATTGGGGTTGTGGTTAGCCACAAGAAACCTCAATACAATCATTAATCTATAAATGTACTTTGAAAACACCATGGATGTACAACTGTGGAATTATCTCTCTTTGGAGTAAAGATGTGTTTGTTGTTTCTGTCACAGAAACTATTATAAAAAGTTATAAAAGAGGCTGGGTTTCTTTCGTTTTGAAATCTTGTCTTGCTCATCTGTGTTCTGCACTTGGAAATGCATGCAATAACCACAACGCTGAGGAAATCATTGCTGATCTGGCTAGATAATAACTAACAACCATCATTAGTTACTGGTCCTGCCAACCCTGTCACCACCAAGATAATCTAGTATATGCCAGGCATTGTGTTCGATAATTTAAATATGTAATATCATGTTATCATCCCAGCAAATCAAAAGGTAGACAGTGCCTCCGGTTTACAGATAAAGAAACTGATGTTTCAGTGGGTATCTGTCAGTCCTTATGGAAGGGACTATTTACAGAGTAGTGGGGAACTAATTAGGGAGGATTCAACACCCAGCAGGTGCAATAGCAGGAAGTCGTCATACCCTATATCTACAAGGGCAAGGGGAGGGAATGCTGTCAAATCCTGCGAGTACTGGAGCCTAAGAAGACATAGCCATACCAGTAGGAGTTGCAGTTGAGGAGTACCACTGTCAGAATTGCTGTGAGGGAAAACAAAGACCCAACATTTTGCTTCTTTCATTCTCCAGGCTCTCTTTCATGCCTTCCATTGGCTAAACCTATGTGGCAGCCTGAGAGCAAGGCAGCCTGGTGTGGCAAACCTTGGAGCTCAGGCTCTGGGAGCAGAGAGAAGGGTGGGAAGAGGGCAAACAGAATGATCACCAGGGATGGCTCCCCAGTGTGGAAATAAGTGGCATAGCTGGAATCAAATGAAGTCTTTTCTTCCTCTGAAAGCCATGCTCTTAACCTTCATATATATTTAAAGACTCACTAGATTAGACTTTAGATGGGACAGTGGTCTAATAAAAAAAACCTCAGAGACAAGAAAAGAAGAGAAAACCAAAACGAAATGTCCCTTCTGCTTTCTCATTCTAGGAAATGGGAGCATTTACCGTATTTAAAACTTTTTTTTCCTTTGAGAAGGCTGCAATGACAACAATGATAATGATAATTAGAATGATAGATGGCTCCTGGCATTTAGAATTTTGTAAACAGAACAGCTATATTTTACCTCATGCAGATCAAATTTAGATTTCTTAAATTCAAAAAGAAAACATCTCAGCTGCACGTGCCTTACAGGAAAGAGCTGTTGATTCACACTTGCTGAGAAAAACAGCTGATATTAGAGCCCCTGTGGTTCATGAGGGAACAGTGTGATGCATGGGGAAAACTGTGTGAACTGCCCATGATGCTTGACAGCTAAATGCTTAGTTTTTACATACAAATTGCTCTCAAAGTGCTTCTATATCAATGAAGTTTTTGTTTTTATGTATACATCTCTACAGATTCATAGTCCATATTTTACTAGATCTCCAACCATACAAGCAATACTCCTTTATTCTAACTTCTTCATATATACTATTAAAGACATATTTCTGATTTTATTATTCCTGACAGAATATGATGTCTATAAATTAAGCAAATTTATTCATTCAATTAGTATTTATTGGCCACCTACCTTGGGCTGGGCATTGTTGTAGGCACTAGGAATTTAATAGTAAGTAAATCAATCATAGATCCCCATTCTCATTCTAATGGGGAGACAAACAATAATAAGACCCATACATAAAGTATGTACTACATCTTACTGTGGTTAAATGATAAGGGACAAAATCAAACAGATCAAAATAGGGAAGAGGGGTTACAAGTGCCAATGGTAAGGTATTTTCATTACTCAATAGTATTTGGGGAGAAAAAAAACTGTAATTGTGTAATGATCATGATCAATATATTTTTTTAAATTTTCTTTTCACATTTATTTCTTTATTTCTTTTATTTATTTTAGAGAATGCATGAGCAGGTGAGAGGGACAGAGGGAAAGAGAGAGAGAATCTTAGGCAGGCTCTGTGCTCAGTGCGGAGCCTGATGTGGGGCTCATTCCCAAGACCCTGGGATCATGACCTGAGCAGAAATCAAGAGTCGGATGGTTAACTGACTGAGCCACCCAGGAGCCCCTGACTGTGATCAAAATCTTAATAGCCTGTACTTTCTAGGCATCATCTACTGAAAAGTTACCTTTTCTAATCCATCCTTTATCAGAAATTTGAGTCTGAAGACGTTATGAATATAATGCCATATGCTCATTTTTCTCCTGAGCAACTTTGCTCCTCTTCCTCCTTCTGCTTTTTCTTCTTTTTTAGATTAATCTCTTTTGTAATATTTTTTTCATGCCACTATGGTATTTAAAATGTGCATATTGTAGAAACAAATCTATAGTAGTTATACAGTTTAGCACAGTTAGGCTAACGTTTTTTTTCTTAACTAAAATAAAGTTATAAATAACAACGAGCGTTTCATTTTATATCTCTTGGTTTTTTAGGATTACAGTTTGAACATTATATTTTAGAAATCAATGTTTTCATTTTCTTTCTTTTTTTGGCACAGTTATTATTATTCTCAACTATAGCAGAGAGGAATGAATGTCTCATTAATTAAATGAAATACTAAAACAATAACTCCAATCAAGATTTATATGAACGATTTTAGATAATTGAGAAAAAAGATTAAAAACATTATGCTTCTCAAATTTATTGGCAAACCCATGTCACATGTGTAAAATGTTCAATTTACTGCTTTTTAATAAATTTTCTTTAGACATATTGTAAAACCAATATCTGTATCGGATCTTGAACTGGCGTGATTTTAAACAGTGATCCCTCTAATAAATTACATGCTTACAGAAACCATTAGAATAGAAAGCATGAAAGCAATATTAGACAACTCTAGTGTAATGTCTAAGAGTAAGTAATTCATTTGTGGAAAGATCTGCATATCAGTCTAACTTTTGATAATTATCAGCTGAGTTTCCCTAGATAAGCAAAGTAATTTTTCAAGTCTATTTTATCATCATAAAATGGGAGTAAGGCTACCCGACCAAAGTTTGTTAATATTAAATAAGATAATGCATATAAATTATTAAACACAAGTTTTGGCTTATGTTAAGTGTCTAATGAGTGTTAACTCTCCTCATGATTATCTGAATTGGTGAGGGGCATAGCATTTTGCTAGTATTCATCTCAATATTCCCAGGAAAGAAAGTGAAGTTTGAAATCAGCTTTTTCTGCACAAATATAAATTCTGTGTCAACCATATTTGGAATCATAGGCAGAAAGCAGATCTGTGAGAAATGTAATTCTCAAAGGGTTTATGCAAAATTGCAGAAAATCTATATTATAAATAATTTCAGCACCTCTTCTCTTGGAAAAGAAATGTAAATCTCATCGGAATGCAAACTCTCCCTTTTTAGCTAATGCTCAAAAAGAATCATATCCAAATAAAAAATGCCAACTACAGTAGTTATATGCAATTAAGTTTCAAGAATACTAGAATTAAATGATTCATGTGGGTATAATAGAATCTCTATGCCTCATATGGTACACTTAAATAAATTCAATGACAGCTGGCTAAATAGTGCATATATAGCAGAGGAGAATCAACATCTAAGAGAGACCTGGGAGAGAAGACACTGAGTCAGTAGCATTGGGCACAGGGACAAGACCCAAGAAGGCAGCAAGTAGAGAGCATATTAGGACTATGACACCTGACTGTGAGTATGTCCAGAGGAGAGCTGAATAGACAACAGATGCATCAGGTATTGAAGAAGGGGAGGTGTTGGCTCTGTATGGTCATTAGGTGAGCCTCTCCAGAATGCCTGCAGATTGAAAGTTCATTTGCTGGTGGACACTAGGCCTGGAGGCATAATGATAATCGGTAGATTCATAGAACACACTGGATAACACTGCTTTAATGGCAATAATGTTTAGGAGGCAGTGGATTTCATAGAAATTATTTTTTTCCTAAGTTTTTGTATAGGATGATTCCTTCAGAAAAATTTTACTTTTCCATTTGTCTTTTATCAGGACCTTATCTAAACAATTCCAGACACATGGAAATCGATTCCTGTAGGAGAACAACTTAATATAAACAATTCTGTGTCCTCATGTATAAAGACATTTTCTACGTTCAAGTATTTACCTGGTGGGAAATTTGATCATGTTAACTTTTTTGGGATTAAAAGATTTATTAGTAAATAACACCAGATGTCCTCAGCTTGATAAGATCGTGTAGTAAAAGGCATGATCACTATTTTTAAGGAAATTTCAATCCTGGAACAAAATGATTGTGAAAGGAGTTCTGGCTAAGCGTCATTGTCTGGGTAGACTTGATTTTGAACACAATCTCACAGGTGTTTTTGTTGGTTGGTTGGTTGGTTTTACCTCTTTGAATAGGGAGATTTCTTTCATTAAATGTGATATTGTACTTAAAATCTTTACCACTGTCTAATGTAATGAGTAAACAGTAGTACTTTCACTTACGGTTAATATGTGAAATAACACAAAAGTACAAGTGAGAATAAAATTGTGTAAAGTTTTGTGATGTACACTGATATTCAAGAAAAAGTAATAAACAGGTAACGTGTCTGTGGGGCATGCCTGTAATGTTCAGTCACTTGTTCTACCATGTTGAAAAGACAGCCTAAGGGATATGGACAATTTCACCCCATCTACCACCTGCATAATTTCCTCTCCTGATTCTTGGGTTTCTACGATGGGTTGAGCAACATGAGAATCAAGCTTAGATTCTCCTCTTAATTTCCAAAGGGAGGAATGAAATATTCAGCCATACCCATTCCCCTCCATCTCTTCCAAGTCTTTACTCCTGGTAAAGACAGTGTCAGCTGTGTAAGGACCTTTTTCTATGAATCGAACGCATCCTCAAGAGTATGTGCTACCCACAGAGAAGGCTCCCATAGTTACCCAGGCATCTGCTGGGCTGCTCTTGAATGCTCATTCTCTTTCCATTTCTGGTATTTCCGTTCCCTTTAGGCTCCCCCTCTCTCACTCTTCTTTTGGCATATTTGTCTTAGGTTTATGCCTAAACTTTATTTAATCTTGGCATCCCTTTCAGGATTGCATTTGTAGGTGCCTTGGATCCTTACCTAAAGATTGCCTGACTGTGGCTGCCTTGAACCCCACCTCTCTGAAGGAGAAGAATCAGATAGTGAGGACATAAGAAATGCATTCCAAAGTCCTATCATGCAAGGAATTTGATCTGTTTTTGGCTACCACTGAAATCTTGAGAAAGCTCTCTCACCATGATTCTATTGTATTCTATTCTATTGTTGCTATAATAATAAAAACTAAAACACTACAAATCTTTTAATTAAGATGTTTCAATAATTTTGGTATCCTATATAAAGGACTTTCATGGCACAAAGTTGCTTTTAATATGAAAAGAGGGTTCTATAATGATTAATTTGAGGTAGTTCAATAATATTTAACAGTAAGAATTCTGCTGTAGTGTTAGAGAGAATGACCTTGGGGAAACCAGGTGACAAGCCTAATGTATATGTTTTTTCACAAGTTACTGTATTTCCCAAGGGACAGGGTCTCTTGTTTGAAGAACAATCTATAAATGGATGGATGATAAATTCTCTTGGACTGTTTGCACACCAAAAAAATAAATTTGGTACAGAAGAGCAAATCAGAGATGGATTTAATGTGTGGAAAAATTAGCCACAATTTCTACTTTAGGCTAAAGGTGAAACACATCAAATACATCATAAAGAATACATTTTGACATTTAAAATTTGGTTCTCAGTAATAAGTGAAGTATATTTATTACAACCTCTTTTTACTTTAGATATTAAGGGACAGAGGTGAAGACCTTCACAGTAAGTGTGAACCTTCCAAAGTGTGAAACACAGTTGACGAATGATTTGTTGAGTGATATAATTGAAGTGTTGGTGTACCGAAGCAATTTATACCATTTTACTAGGCTGTTAGATATATTCTACCGAGCTTCTCCACTAGACAAATAACTATTATAATAACAAATTCAGAGCTGAATCTTCAAAGGTTTCATAACTTCTGTAGGTTTTTTTGAGTTTTTGTTGTTGTTGTTGTTGTTTTATTTTTGTTTTTGCTTTTGTTTTTCCCTGGCTTTATCTATCTTCTGCCCATTAACATACCTCATCAAAACAAACAAACAAATAAATAACCAGAGAGAAGGACTAAAGCACCAAGGGAATTGATGGATCATCAAATGCTTACTGTTGGGTATAAGTTTGAGAAGAAACATACACACTTATTTTCCTATTCTCATTGTTCAAGAGGCAATGTAATATGATAATTATGAATTCAGGCTTTGGAGCCAAATTCCTAGGAATGGAATTTCAGTTCTGCCACTTACTAGCTCTGTGACCTAAAGCAAGTTGCTTACTACTCTGTCTCAGTTTCCTCATCTGTAAAATAGGTTAAACTGTTGAATGTATCTCAGGGACTTGATATGGGGATTAAGTTTAAATTTTTAGAATAATTTTGGTACTTTAAATTGAGACTTTATGTTTAAATGGTATTTAATAATCTGGAAAAATATTGTACAATTATAAACTGAGACAGTATATATCTATATCTATATATATACACACACACGTATATATATATATATATATATATATATATATATATATACACACACACAAATGACTTCTCTTTTGTTTGTTTGTTTGTTTTTGATATTTCACTAGGAGTAAAACTCATATATATTTTAGCTAGATTTGGTTTAGACCAGTTTATGAGACTGTTCAATTTTCAGAAATGTGAGTCAATTGATGTTACATAGGTAGGTTGGTATTGACCATGGTGAATTTCATTCCACAAAAATTAGGAATTAGCCAGTAAAAACTACAAATCAGCCACTTCCCCACAGAACTGGTTGTTAAACATTTTCAGCACATCACTAGCTATTTTAGTATTTTTGTAATTATTTTTTCCAAAAAATATTTGCCAAATAATTGCTATGTTCCACATACTTTGTATGCATCCAGGAATAAGACAGACATGTATAGTGGCTACAGATAGCAGAAAATCCTTTGTTGTTATAAATAGATTTATTCTGATGGCCATTAAAAGTATGCAATTTTAAAAATCTCAGTTTTGTATAATATTTCTCTCTTTCTTTTGTGACAACAGGTCATTTAAAAAAATGTTTATTATTTATTTTGAGAGAGAGGGGGGTGGGGAGAGCACATGTACAAGTGGGGGAGGGACAGACAGAGAGGGAGAGAAAGAATTCCGATCAGGCTCCACACTGCCACAGCACAACCCACTGTGTGGCTTGGTCCAATGACCATGAGATCATGACCTGAGCTGAAATCAAGAGTCAGAGGCCTAACCTAACCTACTGTGCCACCACGTGCCCCTGTAACAATAGGTCTGTAAGGTGTGGTCAGAAAGAATAAAGAATCTGTGGCTTATTCACCACATATCCCTAGTCTAAGCACAATGTCTGGCACAGATCAGGTATGTAACAAAGGTTCATTGAATAAAAGAATAAACACAAGAGGAAGGTGTCCTACAAAAGCTGCAGGGTCCAAGTTGGTTTTGGACTACCTGTCATCAATCTGTTGTGACCGAGTGATTATGCTTTGTTAAATGTGCCTTTATATTTCTCTGACAGCCTACATCCCAATTATAAAAATTATCCACACAACAACGAAAGGAAATTTAGAAATTAGAAGTGCTTCTATCAATATAGTTTTAACTAACAATAAAATAATGGTCAACATATGTTAGCTATTGTTGTTAGCACTTTGCACAGATCACCTGAAATAATCCTTAATATGAAATAAGTAGGTTCCCATCCCTGTTACCAATGAAGGGACAAATGCAGAGACTAACTTGCTCTAAGAATTACACTTCTAGGAGTGTCATTACAATTTGGAATTACCCAGAGTTTAGGTGTGAAACTAATATAATTCTCATTATATTACTGAAACTTGATTTATTTTACATTAGCCTACATGTGTTTCTTTGATATTAAGGATATTTCTCTACAAAAAGCAAATTAATTCCCATAAGTAAGCCACTTCCATGAGTTGGTCTTTTCAATTCACAGCAGATAATAAAACAGAATATGTCCATTATACAAGGCGATTCATTAAGTAACTTAGTTTTGTTTGAGCTCACTTAGAGGAAAACTGATGCAGATTATTGGAAAATCAAACAGAAGATGGCCAAAACTATTTCTTTGGGCTTAAAAACTGCTGAAATCTAGTTGGGCTAGTAAGTAACATTGCCAGCCAATCATATGCTATAAATTATAAGTCTTAGAGATAGGTGTTCTTTTGTCTCAAAGACAAAAGAGTGAAGGGAATATTATTCTTCTACTCAAAATCTTTAATGACTTTGCTATTTTCTAGAGTAGTAGAAATTTATTTATTTTTGTCTTAAACCTATTGTCTGTTATTTTCTATTTTAAATTTTGCTTTATAAACTTAATGGTAATTAATTCAAGTAATACTACTACTAGCTAAAGCTTAAATAGTATCTACCATTGCTAGTTACAGTTCACAGTTTGTGTGTGTGTGTGTGTGTGTGTGTGCACGTGCGTGCACGCGTGTGTGATCTCCCAAATAACCCCACTGGGTTAGTGTTTTTATCATAACCCATTTTAATAGGAGAATATTAGTACTCCAAGAGGTTAAATAGCTAGTTCAAGGTAGTAAGTGGTGAATCCTTGTTACATAACACATGTATAAAATGTCTAAATAGAAGTGTATGTTGTGGTATAATTTTTTAGTTGGTTAAGATGATTAAGTTGATTACAAGACACAGTTACAAAGCTTGGAGGTCCCTGTCTTTGAGAGCATACCAGCTTGGAATTTGGTGATCTTAGGTTGCGACAGGAAGGAGGGAGGGAAAGAGGAAAGATAAAAACCAGGAATTATTAATGAGCATTTATGATTATCTCTGACCGGGCTTAAATCTACCTTTCTAAAGTTATTTCCTTCACATGTGTTCTGCTGCTCCCACCCACACAAGGCCATCCACTCATTATTTTAAAAAAACACTCTATTTGCCCTTTTAACCCTTATTTCCTTCATTCCTTGTAACTGGAATATTTTTTCCTTAAATGCGACTTTTCTAAATTCTGCCTCTTCTCTTCAAGGTCTTGCTGTGACACCCTACCCAGGTGACCTCCCTGCCCTCAGGTAGAAGCCTTGTGGGGCCATTCCTCTGTCCTCAGGGACATTCTGTCTGAGATAGCTCTTCTCACTGCCTGCTACTGTTGAGAAGTGTTTGCAAAAATATGCCCCCCCTTAACTCTCACATTTCAAGGAAGGGGAATATGATTCATTGTCTTTTTCTCTCCCAAAGCAGACTTCATTAAAGCCAAAGAAACATTTTGTAGCAATTAGAGCTGACCAGCAGTGAAAAGGCTGAATTCTTTTTCACCAAAATTATTTCAGAAAGAATGAGATTGCTGCCTGCCAGTGATATTTTAGAAGAGAGTAACTCCAGATGATCTCTGAAATCCCCTACAACTTCAATCATGTGGCTATTGACCTCTAAAGAGTCAAGTTGAGGAAAGCAACTTTAATAAACTATTTTAAAATATGTGCATTATGGGGGCGCCTGGGTGGCTCAGTCGGTTAAGCGTCCGACTTCGACTCAGGTCATGATCTCAGGGTTTGTGGGTTCCGCCCCGCGTCGGGCTCTGTGCTGACAGCTCCGAGCCTGGAGCTGCGTTGGATTCTGTGTCTCCTTCTCTCTCTGCCCCTCCCCCACTTGTGTTCTGTCTCTCTCTGTCTCTCAAAAATAAATAAATGTAAAGAAAAAATTAAATATGTGCCTTATTTATTTACATGAAACTGGAGCAAGGGTTCAGTAAGGCATCTTGGGAAACTAATTCATAGTTAACAGGACAATAAAAGTAGATATAAAACTAAAAGAGTATGAAAATGAAAAACAAGAGACCAATTTCATACTTTAAAACTATTGTTGACAGCACACCATAATGTTTTCTACCACCAATTTCTACCAGCAAATGCAGTCCAAAATATCATTATAGGAATTCTGTAACTAGGTACAAATATATGTAAGTAGAAACGTCTCATTTTGATTACCCCATTTGGGGTCTTGTGTGGTTTTCTTCAATTTTAATTTTCATAATTTGAAAATGAAAATATGTTAATTTGTGATATCAAATAAACTCATAGATACAGAGAAGAGATTGGTGGTTGCCAGAGGTGGGGGGTCAGGGGAAAGGAAAATGGGTGAAGGTGGTCAAAAGGTACAAACTTTCAGTTATAAAATAAAAAAGTCCTGGGGATGTAATGTACATCATGGTAGTTATAGTTAATAATACAGTATTAGATATTTGAAAGTTGCTAAGAGACTAGAACTTAGAAGATCTCATTAAAAGAAAAATATATAACTTGTTAATATTTAATATTTAAATATTAACTAGACTTATTATGGTTATTATTTCAATAACAATATATACAAACATTGAATCATTATATTGTACACTTTACTTTCAGGTGTTAGTTTCCTTTAATCTTAGATGTTACTTATATTTCAATAATAAAAAAAGAAACCCTCAAATCCATAAAGACTGATCATTGAAGACATTATTAGGAGAGAACTATGAATATATTTTATAACATTCAAAATGGATTATGTATATATATTAAATTTATAGAAATACTATGATATTTAATTCTTAGAGTATTGATTTTTTGAACTTTGAAAAACAACCAAAGTGGAAAAATTAAGGAATGTAACTTTGAAACATGTTTTAGAAACATCCAGTTTCACCCCTTACTCCACATCTAATGAAACAAGGCTCAAAGCAAATGGTGCCCCAATTTTCACATGGCGAATCCATTTCTCACGCTATACTTTGACATCATGCAGCGAAGGGAATGATGTCAAATTTATGATTACATCTTCTTAACTAGCAAGAGTGTGAAATAAATTATTAGCTGAATAAGTGTCAACTCAGTCAATGTTGAATAAATAAATGCATGAAAGAATGAGAAATTACATATCTTGTCTGACCTTCTACATTTTCTGTCCAGTGTTCCTTCTGACATACTATTTTGTATTTCTAAGTGGTTTCTGTTGTTTGTTTTCAGAATGAATAAAATGAAAGGAAAGTCCAAAAAGCTTCTGCACAGCAAAGGAAACCATTAACAAGACAAAAAGCAACCTACTAAGTGGGAGAAGATATTTGCAAATGATATATTCTACAAGAGGTAATATCCGAAAAAATATAAAGAACTTATACAACTCAACACCAAAAAAACAAATAAGCTACTTAAAATTAGGAAAAGGACTGAATAGACATTTTTCTAAAGAAGACATTCAGATGGCCAACAGGCACATGAAAAGATGCTCGATATCACTCATCATCACAGAAATGCCAATCAAAACTACAGTGAGGTATCACCTTGCTCCTGTCAGAATGGCTGAAATAAAAAAGACAAGAAATGACAAATATTGGTGAGGATGTGGAGAAAAAGAAACCTTCATACATTGATGACTGCCAACTGGTGCAACCACTGTGGAAAACAGTTTGGAGTTTCCGCAAAAAAATTAAAAATAGAATTAACATATGATAAAAATGAAAAATAGAATTAACATAGAATTCTACTACTTGGTATTTATCCAAAGAAAGCAAAAACAATCAAAAAGATATATATATGCACTCCTGTTTATTACAATGTCATTTACAATAGTCAAGATATAGAAGCAACCCAAGTATCCTTCCATAGATGAATGGATAAAGATGTGATACATATAAGTGAAATAAGTCAATCAGAGAAAGACAATACCATAGGATTTATTCATATATGGAATTTAAGAAACAAAACAAATGAACAAATAAAAAAGAGACAAACAAAAAACAGACTTCTAAATTCAGAGAACAGGGGCACCTTGGTGGCTCAGTGTAAGCTTTCGACTCTTGATTTTGGCTCAGGTCACGATCTCACAGTTCTTGAGTTGGATCCCAGAGTCAGGTTCTATGCTGGTGCAGAGCCTACTTCGGACTTGGACTTTCTGTATCCCTCTCTCTCTGCCCCTCCCCCAATTGTACTTGCTCTCTCTCTCTCTCTCAAAAATAAATAAACATTTAAAAATAAATAAGTAAATACAGAGAGCAAGCTGGTAGTTGCCAGAGGGGAGGTGGGGGGAGTATAGATAAAGGACACTAAGAGTACACTTATTATGAGGAGCAATGAGTACTATATAGAATTGTTGAATCATTATACTATACACCTGAAACTAATCAAGCACTCTGTTAATTATACTTCAGTAACAAATGAAAATTAGGTCTGTTTTAATCTTAAAATATGTTAATGAATAGAATTTTATAAGTTATTCAAATAAAAAGGCATACTATAAATCTTTTTCTTTTTAACTTTTTTTCCTTTAATGTTTGTTTATTTTTGAGAGAGAGAGACAGAGCATGAGCAGGGGAGGGGCAGAGAGAAGGAGAGACACAGAATCCGAAGGAGGTTCCAGGCTCTCAGCTGTCAGTACAGAGCCTGACGCAGGTCTCGAATTCACAAACCATAACATCATGACCTGAGCTGAAGTCAGACGCTTAACTGACTGAGCCACCCAGGTGCCCTACATCTTATGCTTATGACATGGATGTAAGACGATAGACTAAAAATATTATTTTATTTTAAAAAGCAACAACTGCTTCACATAAAACACTTCAATATTTGGCAAAACACAAAAGTAGTGATATTCATGTATCAATATGCTAAGTTTTTTATATATACTTATTCTTTTATATTCGTCTTATTTTACTTATATACATTTACTGTAGTAAAACACGGAAGTGAATTCCACCTAGATGATTTTAATGGTTTGAAATAACTATAGATCTAACCATTGGAAATATAAGTAAGTTGGAAATAATTGTGTTCAATGCATTAGAAGATCACATTTTCCATACTTTGTAAGATGTTTAGTGTTTATTAGTCTAAATTGACAGCTTTTGAAGTGCCAATAATAATTTGACTTAGAGTTATTCGGGAAACCTTTAAAGATGTGGAATTTTGCTTTTTATGTTTGTATGGAAGTCAAGTTTTTGTCTCAAAGAATAGAAACATAACATTTGCCATTGCAGAACAATGATGAAATAAAATATAAAGGTCCAACGTAGTTAGAGGCAAACTAGGAAATCTATTCAGAAAGCTAAAGACAAGACACAGTTGCGGTGAATTATTAGTATAGGAACTGTAAATGTGAACTGCTTGGTTTGCATTTTGTGAAGAATCTCATTCTAGTGCTCACAGAGGCCATTATGTTCTTTGTAACAGACTGATATGCAACATTACCAGATAATCTTATCAGCCTTCAATTCAAAAGGATGTATTCCTGTTAAGAGTAAAGCAAAGCCCCTCGTTATTCGTATCTTGTAAGAACTTTGTAGTCTGAGAACCAGGAGCAAACCCTTTTCTGCATCTCCGGGATTCCAAGAGAATACAGGCTAGCAATATACTTGTGTGCAACTATTTACCAATGGCCTTTTCTATGTGCTTCTGTGACTTAGCTTCTTCCTGAAGAGGATTTCATTCCTTCCTTTGAATGGCTTTGCCTTTCCTGAACAGTACATCTAGAGCTGTGAGCAATCTGTTCCTGCATGTTTTCTTGTGAAAGACTTGTGTTTCTTTTGTGCCCTACAAACTCATCCCATTACCCACTTATATTGTTGTTATTAGTGGATCTAAAAAACAAAATTAAAAAGAAATATCTTATAAATCAACTTTTAGTTTATGGTCCTCCACCCAACTGATGGAAATGGAATAATCTAACTGAAATAAGACAAGTCAAGAATATGTGTGTGTATTAAAAATCACCTTGCAAATAGACAGTATAGGAACATGAAACCCAAAATGAAATTTATTTATGAATACAAAATAACTAATTCTTTTAGAAATTTCAGTAAGAATCCAAGAGGTGACTATACACTAAATAATATTATGAAAAGGTTTTATATTCAATTTCAAAACATACAATGATCATGTGTGGAATATTATATATTGAATATAATTATATTTTAAGTGTAAATATATACTTAGTATATATAGTATATATATTTATAATATATTTTATATACATATGTAATATATAATATACATGTATATTATAAATATAAATACATATATATACACATGCATATATATAAATATATATACAGATATAAACACACACACACACACACACATATATATATATATATATATATATATACACACACATATACACATATATATACTATATATAGTGAAACTTTTTTTAAATGTTATACTCCTTGGGGTGCCTGGGTGGCTCAGTTGGTTGAGCATCTGACTTCGGCTCAGGTCATGATCTTGCAGTTGACGAGTTCAAGCCCCGCGTCGCATCAGGCTCTGTGCTGACAGCTCAGAGCCTGGAGCCTGCTTCAGATTCTATGTCTCCCTCACTCTCTGCCCCTCCCCCACTCATGCTCTGTCTCTATCTCAAAAATAAATAAACATTAAAAAAAACTTTTTTAGTTAACACTCTTCGGAGATTTCTACTATAATTGTAATTAATAACAAAGAAGCAGATGAAGAAGCAGATGATATTTTGGTTGTTGTCAAAAAAAAAAGTACATTACTGAGAACAACAACAAAAAGAACACCAAAAAAATATATACTAAGGTTCAGTTCAAAGCATCTTTAACAATAAAAGCATGTTTTCCACCAAGTTCTGTTTCAACATTTGGTATAACTTACATTGAAAATATTTCTATTAAAGCTATTCCCTCTAGAGCTATTTCAACACATAGAGCTCCTAATTTTCTTTTCAGTGTGAATGCTGATTAATGACAGGAAACCTGCCACTACAATGAATTGGGGAAAATGCATTGTGGGAATCCGATTAGGTTATTGAGGACGTTTCACTGCTTTTAGAACAGAGCTTGTCAAAGTACAATCCATTCAAAAGCAGCCAGGCTGGAAATACCTCTTCCTTGTTTATGGATGATGCCATGTAGTTTTACTGATTCATAATGGAGCCACAGCCTTTTTATTTTGACAGTTTAAGCACCGAAAAGAAAAATAAAACTGCTGTGTGAGAACCTCCTTCATAAATGGCTTCATGTTAAGTCTTCCTCTCTACAGGTTCACATTAAGAGCCACAACAGGTTTTGTGTCTGGAAAAAGAAAAACTTTCCCTTGGTATAACGCAAGATGTTTCAAAAAAGAGGAAGCAAATTAAACTTAGAAATAAAAGCATGGTGAGCTATCTTTAAGCAAAATTAAAATTTTATAAATCTGCATGGTAGTTTTCTAGAATATAAAAAGATGTCTTTATCTACATACTAAAAATCAAAATATGACCACCTGTACATTTTCACACGCTTTCCACAAAAATTCCATCAGCACATTGATTAGACTGTGCAAGATCTCTAGAGAGAATGAGTGTTTTTTCCACTGCAGCCCGTAAACCCAACTTGTAATAAGAGACAACACACATTAATAGGTTTATCAAAAGGGGGAAATAGCATTTAGAGATGCAAAACATCATTTTGAGGTTTTCCAGGTACCATAATGATAGTTTTTCTTACCACTGAATATTCATGACACCTCATAAAACTAATGATAAACATAAAAATTGATGTGAACGTTTGACTAATCTGCTCTTATTTGTTTGGAAGAGCTGTCGTAATTGCCTGGTTTGTAAATTAAACATCTGCTATGGGAATAAACAAAAACATAACTGAGCATATTCAAATAAATTGAATTCACTCTGGTTCCATAAATTTTATTATATGGGCTCATCAATTTTATTACACCTGAGCGCAGCATTGCCGCCAAAGTCAATGCATTTTGAGGTGTCCTGTTTGTAAAAATAAATGCTTTCTTTTTCCACTAAAATGCAGATCTTACTTAGATGGTTTTTCGAGGAATGTTTCAATATTAGAGCTCAACTGATTGAAGCCACCCGCCTTGTTGGTTGACTGCGAGCTGGGCTCCGCTACCATGCCGCTTGAGTTTCGGCAGATCATTGAAATCATCCATACGACACAGCAGCACATGTCAAACAAGATAATAATCATTTCACTGCAGTGAAATTAGTCTGTCTGATGGTTGGAACAACCGTATTTTCCTACTTTCTAAGCCATCAAGATGAAATATATTGCAGAACAACTAACCAGATCAAGGCCCACATGGAAGACACCAACAAGTGGGCCTGCTAAAATGAGGAAGCCATACCTTTGATGCAATTATATATATTTGTCTTCTGTATCTATTCCTTGATCCTTCATATCTACTAACATATTTCCCACCAATATTTCAAAGTTTTCATAGAGATTATCAAGGCAAATTAAGTGTTCCAACCAATAGACAAGTAAAAAAAGATGGAGATAATACTTCACTAGTATATTAGAATGATCGCCCGTGAGAGGAAAGTGATGCAAAAAGTAGAATAAGACAAAATATAAAAAGGCTCAGAAATCCCTGATTTCTGATATTTGTACGGCATGTTTCACATTATTCTGAGAAGTATGAGATAAAAATGACAACAAGAAGCATACTGTGTGATGATCCCATTCAAACTTCTGCATAAAGATGATGTAAACATGCTGACGTAGTAGACTCCACTTTGAAAAGAAAAGCAAAATTTCCAGCTAGTAGGAGAGACCAGAACTTTGTATATACCTCCATTGAAATCACAGGTGCTTACCTAGAAAGCCAATACCTATATCCCTGATAAGCTGGCCCTCTCATGGCCTCTCATCTTTTTTCTGGGGAAAAATTAAAAGCAATTCCATCATTGCTCAATCAGGAACTCCATGAGCTGAGGGAAGCTTCTGGAAGCTTGAGAGGAAGCAATGGTCTTGACTGTAATTTGTCAGAAACTCCAACTATTAAACATGTTTTACTAAGAACTTTTCATATCCAGGCTTCTTTTATAAATTCAGAAAGATTTTTTATTCAAACAGGTAATGACGGCTTTCTAATCAAGTTCCTGGCCAGTGATTCAGGGACTGAACCACCCAGTCATCTGAAACATGAGTATGAGGTGAGAGATATAATCACCAGGATTTGCTCAGAAAAACAAAATCAAAGACAAACTATGGGCTCATGCAAGGACAGTATCTTATTACATCAAAGTTGATTGGATAGTTAAGTGTCACTGACTCAGAACATTTTAAAATACATAACACACCCAGCTGGAGATAACATGCAAGAAATACCAACCCCAACTTTCATACTGTGCAAGAGACTTTGATTTAATAGCGCCAATAACCTCAGGGAGGAAATTCATCTTGTTTTAGTCCACTAGATAGGCTTGTAACAGTATCCGATATAGTTATTGCTTAATTTTATGCTTCATGGTGGTGGTAGCAATTAGAAGCAAGTAGTTTCCATTATAATTGATGGATAAATAAACTTTTATCCCTTTATAGTGTTTTTAGTAAAACTTCAGCCTCCCAAATACAGATTACAGTCTCAATCTTATTGAAGGGCATCAGAATATACCAACCTAAAATATACCAGTTTGGCATATTAACTATTTGGAATTAAAGTTATCTGCAAAACAGCCATTAACAGAAAGGCACTCTGACCCTTCTCATCTCCCTGAAAGCAGGAAACAAATATCCCATGTGAAAGATACCGTCCCTGTGCCAGGTGGAAGAGACGTATTCATATCACCAGAAGTAAGAAATTTAGGGCTGAAAAGACTATAAAAACAACCTTGTTATTTCCTCACTAATTTACTATCCCAAACCAAACCTTTTCTATTCCTACACTATACATGTATTTTCAGAGGTACAAAGAAGAAAATAGTATAGCCTTTCATTGCCAAGAAAAAAAAGAACCTTTGGCTTCAGATTATCATCATAGCTAACAACAACAACAACAAAAAGCATATTGAAAGAGCAATTGGGGCACCTGGATGGCTCAGTTGGTTAAGCGTCCGACTTTGGCTCAGGTCATGATCTCACGGTTCGTGAGTTAGAGCCCCACATTGGGCTCTGTGCTAGCAGCTCAGAGCCTAGAGCCTACTTCAGATTCTGTGTCTGCCCCTCTCTCTGCTCCTCCCCTACTCATGCTCTGTCTCTCTCAAAATAAATAAACATTAACATTTTTTTTCAAAAAAAGAAAGATCTAGTATTTTTTGTGTGTCAGCTGGTACCAGTCTATTTTTTAAATACAGTCATTTGATGATACATCTTTTGGATATTTTTGTGAATTCTTAAAACCAGTATATGTCAATGGTTAGGTTTATATTTTACACGACTTGAATATAGCATAAAATATTATGTTGTATGTAAAGTGCTATAATAATTACACTATTTTATTCTTTGGAGAAAATACAAATGTGAGCAGTTTTATAGCTATAGGTCATCTTTGCTAGATTGTTCTGATCATTTAGATTTATAAGTGTGTTGCTCTGTGCAAAACAAACAACACCTGTTGCTCATTCAATAATTATTTTGAGTGTTTGTTGCAGATAAGGCGCTGTACCAGGAACTGCAAATAAAGCAGTGAGAATGACAGATCAGGCCTTGGCCCTCACGGAGCTCACCTTTATAGAAGGGGGGGGGGGGATCTCTATTAAAGTATGGATTCCAGTTATGCCATTCAATTTTGAGAGGTGCTCTGAAAGGACAGGGCTTCTTATCCTGAATGTGCATCTGAATGACCTGGGGATTTTATTAAAATGCAGATTCTGGTTCAGTAAACCTGGGGCAGAAGCCTGAGGTTCTGTATTCCTAAAAAACCTCCAAGTGTTGCCAAACATGCAGGCTGGCCTGAGACCTCATGTGGATCAGCAAGGCATTCAGGTGCTACAGGACCCACAGGTGGGAGAGCGACCCAACTCAGGAGATTAGGAATAACTTCTCTGAAAAATGATGAGTAAATCATTGAGACCTGAAGGAGAAGCAGGAGTTAAGTGATAAATGGGAAGGGACCAAGAATATTTCATGAGAGGGCAGAGCAAGGGCAAAGGCCCTGATGGGACACAATCATATTGTGCTCTAAGACCCACAAGGCCAAGGTGACTCTAACACAGAGTTGAAAACAGAGCGAGGATTGATGCCAATGACATTGGCAGGGGTCACATCACTGAGGGGATAAGGGTGGGATGTGGAAGCATAGTGGTGAGAATCTGAAAGTAAGAAATTAGAAACAGTTGGGGAAAATGGAGTTTTGAGGTCACAGATCTTAAACGATAAAATTGAAGTATATTAAAAATTTTAAGAGTTTATTTGAGCAGAATTGATTCAAATCGGGCAGCACCCAATCTAGCAGATAGAAAGGAGCTCCAAGGAGCTATATAAAATGAAAGACTTTGATAGCCAGAAGGGAATGGGAACAAGAAAGTGTGCTGGTCAAAGGAAAGTAGTTTTTGCTTTGGTGTTTGCAAGCTTACTTCTTTAGAGGAAGGCAGAAGTCTCTCAGGCAGAGTCCCCAACTAGTGCAGGTCATGCTATTTCTGACTGACTGGCTTAAGATTCCATTTCTGGGAGAGATGACACTATAATTAAGTTAAGTCCTGGTATGGTGATGTGGGACTTAATATAAGTAACCCCAGTGGGGCCTCTTTTTTTAAAGCTTTCTTATTTATTTTGAAAGAAAGAGCATGGGAGGGGCAGAGAGAGAAGAGAGAGAGAATTTGATACAGGTTCCATACTATCACTGCAGAGCCCGATATGGGGTTTGAACTCATGAAACGTGAAATCATGACCTAAGCTGAAACCAAGAGTTGCACTGATGCTTAACCGCTTAACCGACTGAGCCACCGAGGGGCCCCGTGGGGGCCTGATGTTTTTAACACAATCAATGAAGTTTGCAGAAGAAGGGAATGTACATGAGAGCCATGGTTCAGCAAAGTTGTTTACAGGTACTCTTTCAGGGTCAAGAGTGAGAGAGCAGCCTGAAAAATTGAATAGCTCTAGGAATTACCAGAGGGTGATGTTGAAAGTAGGAGAAAAGGCTGGAGGGACAAGAAGGTAGAACTCTAAATGTCCTGATGAAGTCACACTAGACAGCAGAAGAGGGAACATGATTTAAAATGGCCGTCCCTGGGGCGCCTGGATGGCACAGTCTGTTAAGCATCCAACTTTGGCTCAAGTCATGATCTCATCGTTAGTGAGTTTGAGCCCCACATTGGGCTCACTGCTGTCAATACAGAGCCCGCTAGGGATCCTGCGTCTCCCTTTCTCTCGGCCCCTGCCCTGCTCATGCTCTCTCTCTCAAAAATAAATAAAATATTTGAAAAATAATAAATAAATAAATAAATAAATAAATAAATAAAATGTCCATCTCTGAGCTCTAATCCAGGACTGCCATTATGTACCAAGGAATGTGTAGTGGTTGGAAATGAGGGCTGTGAATCCTGTTGCAGGATTCAAGACCTATCTCAGCATCCTCATGGCCCTGTGAATGTGGGCAATGTAATTAACCTCTCTGCTCATCAGTTCAAAAAGACATCCTCATCTCTAAAAAGACACAATTATCAATAGCCCAGGGTTGTTAGGATCAAATGTAATGACATATGTGAAGGTTTTCCTGGTATGTGCTAATAGTCAATAAATGTTGGCCATTATTATTTTTTCTCCTACACAAGCCATGTATTTATTTTTGACCTTAATTTTCTGAAGATACTAAAATCAGTTATATCTAACACATTCTCTAATTTAAAACTCTATGTTTTTATCAGAAGAAGAAGAATATTTAAATATGTAAATTACAGAGGTAGAATGACTCAACTCCCTGTTATGGAGTCCTTGCCCAGGTGTTTGTTTGTTTGTTTTCATTTTTTCATTTTGGGAATCCCTTTAAAATAGCTTTGTATTTCTGTTCTCCCAAGCCTCTAACTATATATTTTCTGAACATGGCCAGCAGAAACCACTCATCTAGGATGGGATATCTATAATTTTTTTTTTTTATTTTTCAGGAGCTATGTAAGTAAAGTATAGCAGAGACTACAAGCTGCACAAATATTAGTTATCCTTTGTTCAGAACTTGAGTGTTTTTAGCTCCTGAAAATTAAGACTATCTTTCATAGTGTTCCCTATTGTGGGATATAGTGCAGTGACAGAAGTTCTGGCCAATGAGAAAAACAATATGCTGTATGGTGACCTACGGGATCTCCCTTATGTGCTTTTTGTCTCTTCTTCTTCCTGCTTACTGGGATGTGGATGTGATGCCTGAGCTAAAGCAGCCATCTAAAAGAATCAAGTGGAAGTCACTTGCTGATCACGGAGAAGCAGCAAGATAATAGATGCCTGCATGTCTGGCCACATGCCACTACACTAGCTCAGGATACCTTTTTTAAGTCAGTAATAAATGAACTTCTATCTTTTTAACCCAGTTATTTGGGGATTTTTACCGATAAATGATAAATAGAGAGATACCTATCTAGATAGACATATCAAAGGAAGGTATTATTCTCATACAAACAAAAATGTATTATATTGTGAAAATAAGTTTGAAAGTTTGAGCAAATTTGAACAAGTTTCTAAAAATATATAAAAGCTAAAAAAGTCAAGAATAAAGAAAAAAATGAGCCAACAGAAGTCATGAAGTGTGTGAATAAAGTTGTCGACAGCAGTAGCTCCTAAGAATTCCCTAATGAAATAATCAAGACATGACATCTCATGATTCAAACTGAAAGAACGAATCAAATATAATTAGTTTATTCCAGCCTATAATTTCGTTCACGTCTGGTCAAATGTCCGGAGTGTCTAAGTCATATGATGCTATAAATGTTGCCAGGTTTCTGATGTGAAAGACATTCTTTAGAAAGGAGTCTGAGGAGGTAAGCAATTATCAACTTCTTTAATATGCTAATATTTAGCAAGTAGTAATTGAGGTATAGACATACATATCATTTTGTAACTTGTGCTGGTAATTATGTAGCAACCAACACTCATCTCATTCTCAGCCTCTTTTGTGTCAATGATTTTGTAAGAACTTATATATTGGTATTAAATTCATTTTTGCATAAATAGTTAGAGAAGTTTTTTTTCTTACCATGACTGGCACACTAATAATGAAGATAGATAGCAGAACTCCAAATATGAAATGAAGGAAATTATTGTCACTGAACAACTTGATAAAAATATTTTGACATTTGATCTAATATGGTCATGTAAATTTCATGAAGATAAGGAGTTCTATTTTTGGAAACTGCTATCCTTATTGAGTAGATATCATATAGTACCCATTTATATTTTTTGAATGAATGAGCTATCAAAAACACACTGACGAAAATTTACATGCAGTACAGAGTTAAATGGAAACCATCCAAAAGATGGCTATTGAAAGCTTACTATTGTCAGTACTGAGAAAGCATTAAAGATGTTAATCTCTCAAGGAAAGTAGTTGCATATGAGAGATTTCTGAGACTTTTATGAACACTAGAGGAGCTCCAGTGAATTAAAGAAATTTAAAAGGTTATAATCTATGCTAAGTGAAACAAGTCAGTCAAAGAAAGACAGATGCCGTATGTTTTCACTCATATGTGGATCCTGAGAAACTTAACAGAAGACCATGGGGGAGGGAAAGGGGGGAAAAAAAGTTACAGAGAGGGCGGGAGGCAAACCATAAGAGACTCTTAAATACTGAGAACAAACTGAGGGTTGATGGGGAGTAGGGGAGAGGGAAAAGTGGGAGATGGGCATTGAGGAGGGCACCTGTTGGGATGAGCACTGAGTGTTGTATGGAAACCGATTTGACAATAAATTATATTTAAAAAATAATTAATTAAATTAAAAAATAAAAGGTTATAATCTAGAGTTCTTATGCTTCCTCAAGAAAGAATTCAGACTAATTAGGACCTTTTGTTTATGAAAATGATTTTATCTACATAACTGTTAACATTGATTATTTTCAACGTACTTTGTTAATTACTTTTATGAAGTTCTCACTTATACAAAACATGCAGTAGTGTAATATGTCCCATCTTGTGACAACTACAATGGGCCATTAGTAATAAGTAATAACTAATAATATAAAGGCCATGTTTTAAACAACAAATAGATACAGCAAAACCATGCTAACATAAACCTTCCAGAAAAAAGAAACATGCACTTTTTTAAAGGTGAGGTTGAATTTCCTTTGGTCTTTTTATATTCTCTCAACAAACTATATCCCAAATATGTGTACATTAAACAACAATGTGCTTAAACACACACACACACACACACACACACACACACACACACATCCAACTCTGACAGAATCCAATTGTTTCATTAGAAGAGAAAAAAACATGAAATGCATTTTAGTTGTTATTTTAACATCATAGTTCATGATTTATAGGTGCTCATTCTACAAAATATGACTTATGTCTAATACCATGCTTAAAATCAAAATGTGACATCCCAAATTTAATTTTGTAAATTAGAGGTTGAAGAGAATTTACTCACTGTTACCCAACTTTCCCTTCCGAGACAGGAATAACTTCTTTCAAAATGCCTTTTTCAGTAACCACTTAATTTGTGTATAGACAGTAGCTTCCAATACAACTTGATTATGAGATTTAAATTATCTTCTAGGAATTTCCATTTATTGATCCTAGTTTAGCACTTGAGCATGATTTGAAGTCAACCTCTTCTTTCCTCCATGTGAGAGCCTGCTGAGTTCTTGGAAATACTTTGTCTTTCTCCTTTGGTCACATGCCCTTCAATCCTAATACATTCCACCAAATCTTCTATGACACCATCTACGGTATGATGTTGAGATCTTTTCTTCCATCTTTTCTGTCTTAAAGGACAAAGTATTCTTGACCAAGGCTACCATACCCTACATGCTTTATTCTGTGCCCTCTTGAATCTTAGAAGTTTTAAAGCATAACATATTTATATAAGTTTGATTAATCATAAGATTGTTTCTTGAGGGAAGAAATCATTTGTTTTTGTCAACTCAGGCTGGCATAGCAAAACATCATAAAGAAATTTGTTTAAAGAAAAGAAATTTGTTTATCTGGCTCCACACTGAGCATGGGGCCTGCTTAAGATTCTCTCTCTTGCTCTGCCTCTCTTCCCACTTGTGCTCTCTCTCTTTCTCTTTCTCTCTCTCAAATAAAGCAAAACAAAGCAAACAGCACACTGTTTAAAGATATTTATTTATCACATCATTCTTGATGAGGGCCCCCTTCCCGGCTGGCAGAGGGCTGCCATCTTACTGTGAACTTTTATCACTTTTCCTTGATACATGAACATAAAGAGAGACAGCTCTCTTTCTCCTTCTTTTCTTTTCTTATAAAGGCACTGATTCTATTATATAAGTGTCATCCTTATGACCTAATCTAAACCTAATTATCTCCCAAGGACTCCACACCCCAATACCATCATTTTGGGAGTTAGTTTCTACATGTGAATTTTGGAAAGACATAAATATTCAGCCCACAACAGCATTCCTATGTTGATCTTCATTTGGCTAGAGCAGAGTCTGGCACAAATAGATATATGGTAATGGAATAAAGTTTCATAACTTATATTGTCAATAAGTTTTCTTAGACTATGAACTACTTAAAGAAAAAAAAACATATCTTAAAGGGGTCATTTCTCAGAATATTGCAAAAACTCCTTAAGCAAACTGTCAAGCTGATTATCTAGCATGACAGACACAAAAAGAAAAGAAAACAAACAAAAAACAATTTTTTTAAGAATGAGATCTCCATAATTACAGATTAATGATCAGAATTTAATCATATCTCTTAGTTCTTTTACCATTGGAAGCCAGGATAAGTCCTTAAGTCATAGAAAACCCTCTCTTTTAAATATATATAAACTAACTTCTCATGAACAACAGCAACAACAACAACAACAGCAACAACAACAACAACAAAATAATAGGAAAAGAGCAGCTCTCCAGTCATTGCTGGTTTGTCATCATATCAACATGGATTATTTCTCAATCCCATCATTAATTAAACGAGGCAGTCTGTGGGAAGTCAATGAATACTCATACAGGGAGGACAGGTTCAAGTTCAAAGCAAAGATTCATTTTTAACCATATTGATTAAAACAAAATATTCAAAACTTGGTTTGACTTTGGAAAATTGGAGCAAGTCACCTTTCTGTTTCCATACTGATTAGTGGCAAACATTTATTTCCAATTCCATACTCCTAAGGATGTATTAATAATAGTGGTCCTCTACAAAGAAAATTATCTAAAGGACCATAGGGAAGGAGTGAACTAGTGTATGTGGTTTGCAAAGCCTCTCTAAGTGTTTTTTTTAAAAAAATTTGTTTCATGTTTATTTATTTTTGAGAGAGACAGAGTAGGAGAGGGCGAGGGGCAGAGAGAGAAGGAGACACAGAATCTGAAGCAGGCTCCAGGCTCTGAGCTGTCAGCACAGACCCAGACACAAGACTCGAACTAACAAGCCATGAGATCATGATTGGAGCCACCCAGGAGCCCCTCTAAGTGATCCTAACAAACAACTTTCAATAAATCCACCTGAGCTGAATCACTGGATTTCAAATTGAAAAGCATTGTGTTACATTAAACTCTACAACCCTAAAAGGGCTTGTTACTGTTATTTTGGCCAGGAAAGACAGGTATAGTTCTAATTATTAGGCCAATGAAAATAAAATTCAGTAATACATTTTGATAGAAAGAAAGCATGCTAGTAACCAACATATATTAGATGAGAAACAGAGTAATCAGTCAAAACAAGCCATAACAACTTGGTATGCTGAAAAGTCTCTGCCCCTAAAATTGAACTTTAAAATACAGTGTGCACGCATTGAACAATGATCAATGCATTCATGGCAAATACTATCATTTGAATGCATAATTATAAGCATCAGTTTCCATCTTGTCTGAGCAAGTGTTGCTTTTGGTGCTTTCTAAAAGTGCAAGGGAAACGCTTTTTGTTTAAAATGAAGTGATTTGTAACAATCCTTGAATACTCACCTTTTGTGACAGTATTGGCATTTTTCTGTCAAGCCACGCAAAAATGATTTAGGATTTTTGTTTCTGGGAAGTATGCAGACTTGAGGGAGGATTTTTTTTTCTTCTTTTAGCAAGCCTCATAATGAATGCCTTAATCATTAGGAAACCCATTTAAAATCTTTTACTTGCAATTTCCTGAAAATAGCCGCGGCTCTATATTGAAAATCTTCTAGCACGGCCTTTATTTTATGGCAGGAAAATAATAAATAATGTCCTCATGGTACTTTGTGGAGGGAAGCTGAAGGCTGAGATAGAATGAAGTTCAAAAGAATTTTTCTCAGATAGGAGTGGAGAAATGACACAGACCCTATTTCCTATATAACTTGGTACCCTATACTAATGCAGTCACGTGAACAGTGATCTTAGCAAAACTGAAGGTCATTTAGGTTTCAGTAAAAGTAAACAAAATCTAAACTGAAATTGAATGCTACTTTTTTTTTTAAATAACGAGAATGTTTTTAAGGACATACTTCATATCAACAATTTTGTTACTCCAGGATAAAATGACTTAGCAAAACAATTTTTGTCCTGTCCACAAATTTTCAAGGCCACTCCATTAGTGCCACTGTGTCACCATCACAGTCATCTCTGTCTTGGCCCCCGTGGGCACACCCTTCCCTAGCAGAGCCATTGTTACTACCTGCTGCCCTTTTTACCCCTGGCCCTCCACACCCAGAGCCACTGTTTGGGAAGCCACTGCCATTAATTCTTCAGTCACCATGATAAACTGAATATGGGATAAAAACAATATCATTTCTCTTTTCCATTCTCTATGTCAATACCCTTTAATCTTCACAAATTATAAAATATTTGTTTTTGTAAAGTTATGGCTACATCTATAAAGTGGATTCCTGCTAGAAGAGGATTTATTTATCATCTAATATCAGCCCTTTCCAGGCTGCCTTACTTTACAAGACTGTGGGTCAATGAGAGCCAGACTTCTTGCCCTTTATATGATCTCATCCTTATAGCTAGGTGATTAGTCTCCATGTCTAAATGCTCTGCTATCATTACTGTGTTTAATCCCACCCCTTTATAGATTGGCCATTTTGATCTAGATTCTATGGAGATTATATACAGCCTGGAGGCAAGCTACTTAAGTTGGTATTCTACATCTGTCACTTATTAATGGTATAAACAATTCATCCCCTCTAGCGACAAAACACTACCAAAAATAGCTCTCAACTTTCAGAGTTGTTCTGAAGGTTAAATGAGTTAATACTCTTACAGTAATTAAAACAATGCCAGACATATATTAAATATAAATTGTACTAATAAAAGCAAACATGTACTGCCATGGTAGTCAGAAGAGAATTAATTCCATTATGGAATGAAGAGCCAAAAACTGTCCTAGATAGGAAAGAAGTCACAGTACTGGCCCTGGAAAAGTGGTAGAGATGTAGAAAGAAAGTCTAATATGAGCTAGCAATGCAAAAAAAAAAAAAAAAAGATGTAGCTAAGAAAATGGTCATGAGTAAAATTACAGGAACACAATTTATTAAAACCTATGAGTGCATTGAATAATATGGAGTTCAGAACTGTAGCAGGTCAGAGATATTTTAGAAATTCCATATGAGAGTAGCAAAATTAATTACATTTAGAAAACTAGCCTTTTCATCATATTGAGAAAGCAATGAATATAGGTGGCTCAGAAAGCCAAAGTTTAGTAGTGGATTTTATTTTAAAAATTGAACTATTTGAAGAAATTCTAAATAATGAATGAGAGGAGAGCAATTTTCAGCAGAAATGTTGCAATATGCAAAAGTAAAATCAGACAGGAAGTTAACCTGCCTTTTCTAAATGCATTTTAGGGTCCATAAATGTCTTTATTTAGTTGGATCATGAATCATGTGGTAAGTCTGGTGTGACTTATGAAAAAGTATTAAAAGTAAGTAAATGTAACTCAAAATTCCACGAAAAGTATTCCAGCAGAATCTTGTCCAAAGCTGAGAGGAAGGAAATACTAAGCTGTTATGTAGGCAAGGAAACTTGCTACCCTGTAAGATGATGGAACTTTCAGGGACAGCTGAGGGAAAAGTTGCCTGAAGGACAGAGACCATCTGGGGAAAAGGTAATTGAAGCATATTTAGGATATGTGAAAGGGTGATTGTGCAACAAAGAAAGATTAGGCAAAATAATCTTTTATCTTTGGGCTAGAATTTTAGAAAGACATCAAGTTCTCACGAAGAAACCTGTTCACATGGCTGCCCACAGCATACATCTTCCTGACTTCTGTCATTGTAGGTCATTCCCTAGCATGGCTCGACATCACACCCCGCACATAAATAAGCTGCACAATCAGTTATGTGATGTCTTAGGCTACTTTTACCTGATCTTATTGTTTTGATTTTACAATCGCGGTAAATGAGACACAGTCTTTTATTTTAGTCTCTCACGTAGTAGGGGATGGCAAGTTTAAGTGTAATCATACTCAAAAACCGTTTGTTGCAGACATGCTAACGTGTAAGTAAGAGAAGGCTTATACATACTTCAGTAGGCACGTCAGAAACTTACTGTGTACCACTTCATGTCCTTCTTGGCCTTGTCTCTCTTGTTTCAGCCACTGTAGGGTCTACCAGCTATGTGTAGTCTCTGACTTCATGCAGACACAAGCTGAGAGTGCCTTGTTTGTTGTCCACACTCTGCACTCCTCTGGAACTTCCCTGCTGCTGTTGAGGCATCAGATGCCCTATATCTCTACTCAGTGCCCACCCAGGTGCAAACCAGAAGCTCAGTGGTGTTAAGACCTCATAAAGCAAACTTTTAAACAATAAGACATAGGACCCAATGAATGATTTGTTTTGTTTTGTTCTGTTTTTTTTTCTTTCCCTTTCTTAGGTGTATGGTCCTCAGAAGCAATCATTTATAAGCCTTTTATAAGCCATTAGAAGATTATCTTAAGATTCAGCTGTAAAGTATCTGACCTCCAATGTTAGGGAGGATGGAATTTTCCCACCAACAAGCAATTCTTGTACATTAGCTGGGTATCCTACAATTCAACTCTGTTCTAACACTATTTACCTGGAGATAGCAACGGACTTCACGGATTAAGTGGTTAGTCCTAGAAGAAGGCCTTCCCATCCCCTCTCCCCACCTACCATTTCAGACACCTGTTGCAAGTGTAGGTTATCACCTGTGTTTCTGATTGACTGGCTATAGATGGGAAGTTCCAATGACCCCTCCCATTCCTTGGGTTCATTTAATTTGTAGAGTGCCTCACAAGAACACAAAGAAACATTTTACTTACTGGATTACCAGTTTATTATAAAAAGATATAACTCAGATCAGATATAAGTCAGATGGAAGAGATGCATAGGGCAAGGTAGGAGGGAGGGACATGGAACTTCCATCTTCTAAGTGCACAACTCTCCCCAGATGTCTACTTATTCACCAACTGGGAATCTCTCTAAACACTCTCGTTTTGGATTTTTAGTGGAACTCATTACATAGGCAAGATTGATTTAAATCATTGGCTATTGGTGATCAGTTCACCTGCCTGTGCCTCCCCAATTCTGGAAATCAGAGGGATGGTAGGTACTGAGAGGTACAACCCTCTGTTCACAGTTGGTCCCCCTCACAAGGAACCCTCATCTTTAGGTGTTTTCCAAGTCGCCCCATTAACATATCCTCTGTTGTAGAGAAAAGGAGCTTGCTATGAATAACAAGACACCCATTTCACTTTTGTGGTTCTGAAGCAATTTTAGAAACTGAGGACAAGAGGCCAAGCATGATAACAAAAGATGTTCCCATTGCTCATATCTTCTGGAAATTCCAGGGGTCTTGGGACCTGTAAGCCAGGAAGTATGAACAAAGACCAAGCTTGTATGAGAAATACATCTGAATGACAAAATATATATTTCCTATAAATTACTATCACGAACTGTCATACTTGGCAGTAGGTGGTATCCAAATGATCAGTGTACCCACACAATGGTATTTTCCATTCCCCTAATCACTTGCATTTTCCCTTACTCTTATATCCTAGTATTTCTAAATAAAATCATAACACTTAAGTCTTTACCTCAGGATCTCTTTTCTGGGGATATTTGGTACCAAATTTTCCTCTTTTCTGGGAATATTTGGTACCAAACTGATCCTAAAAAGAGAACTTGGAAAATAAGATCTGGGAGCTCTATCACTCACTTCTCTGATATTTCAGTTGATTTAATTGCTTACGTGATGGTGATAAATCCTAGTAAGACACACATCTGACAGAAGATTGGAGATAATTGTGTCAGTCTTGTTTTTAGAAGTGCAATGATATGCAGCATTCCGAAAATCCTCTCTACTGAAAATGACAAATATATATATATATATATATATATATATATATATATATATGTCTTATGCCTCTACTGCTAAGAAAAATCTGCAGTGTTCGATTACCTTCTTTAGGTGGGAGAGGCAATATACATGAAAAGATATTCTAACTGATTTGTTGGTTAACTCAGAAGAATCCCAGTTCCAAGTGGGGCTTAGAAAAAGAACTAAGCCATGGGTTTAGGCTACAAAATAAGATGCCCTAAGTTCATTCAGAATATTTGACTTAACAAATCCAATGATGTAAAAAATATTTGTGGTAAATAAATTTATGGGCTGTCTCTGTCAGGCACAGTGAACATCATAAGGTTCAGAAACAGTCATACTTGCTTCTGGGATAATCACTTTGTATTTGAAAAAGTGCTTTTGCATCTTTTGGGGCCCTAGTACCTTTGCAGGAAATAGTTGAAAAAGGAGGAGAAATGGACTCAAGTACAGATATACATGAATTCCTGGGCAGTGGTAAATGGTTTAGTTATGCTTATAATATAGAAAGATCCTAGACTATCCAAAACAAGCCAATCTGAAGAAAGGATATGTGGAAGTGACCAGCCAATTTTTGTTGGACCCCTTTAATGCTTGTACAGTGGACATATGAATGGAGTGCCCCTGGCAAGAATGGAGGTTATGCTTATATCCAATAACATATTCTTATATCCAATAACATATGAATGGAGTGCCCCTGGCAAGAATGGAGGTTATGCTTATATCCAATAGCATGGGTTCCCTCTCACCAAGGCTAACACAGCTACTCCCACTGCAAAATGTTTAACCCTCCAGGAGCAAAGACTTGTAGACCACTTGATATGTCCCCATTGGCTAAAAAGTACAGTAAGTACTCCATCCACCACATTTTTTTGAATCATTTTGTTTGAAATTTTGTTGAAAGATATAAATTTAGTTTCAAGAAATTTAGTGAATCCTGAGTTGCATAAGTGCAAAGAAAACCCCAAAAAACGACATTTTGAAACAGATAAAAGCCAGGAAAAACAGAAAATGTCATAAAGTAAAATCACACATAGCATCTAAGAAAATACAATATAATATGAATGCCACTGACTTCTCATCAGAAACAATGGAGGCCATAAAAAAAGTAGAATATGGGGCGCCTGGGTGGCTCAGTCTGTTGAGCATCCAACCTCAGCTCAGGTCATGCTCTTGCGGTTCCATTCTTGATTTTGAGGCCCCCGTAGGGCTCTGTGCTGACAGCTTGGAGCCTGGAGACTGCTTTGGATTCAGTGTCTCCCTCTAGCTCTCTGCCCCTCCCCCACTTGTCCTCTGTCTCTCACTCAAAAATAAAATAAACATTAAAAAAATTCAAAAAGAAAGTAGAATAATATTTAAAGTGCTAAAAAGTCAAGGCAGAATTCTTATGGTGAAAATTTCCTTCAATGCAGGTGAAAATAGACATTTTCAGACAAAATAAAACCAAGAAAATTCATCATTTAGTAGACCTGTACTATAATAAATGCTACACAGAAAGTTATTCAGACTGAAAGGAGAGAAATTAAAAGTGAAACTCAGATATTTAAGAAATACATAAACATAAGAGACCATTTTTTGGTTTTGTTTTATGAAATACATAAAACTAAAGCAAAAGCTATAATATCTTATTGCTGATTTATAACATATATGGATGCAATGCTACAGCCTTATAGCATAAAACATGGAGCTAGGTGTGGTAAATGGAACTTTACAGACTGCAAGAGTTTTACATTTTTCGAGAAGAGGTCCAGTGGGATAACTAAGAATGTGTAGTGTGATCTGTTTAACAGCAATTAAAAAACAACTTAAAAAAAAAAAAAAAACACTTAATTTAGGATGTCCACATGATGACCTTATCAATGCTGTTGGATGAAGCTGAAACAATGGAAATGAAAAAAAAATTGTCAGTTAATTCACTAGTCTTAATTCAAAAGCTACTGCACATGAAATCCTTTAAGTTTTTTATGTTTCCCAGTGAGGAAAGAGTATGAACAAAACTTAGAATGAGAATTCTGTCAGCTATAAGGTTTTGTGCTGAGTATTTTGAGGTATTTCTTATTGCCTTAATACTTGAAAATACCCAATGTCTAGGATACGCTCCAAAATTATTTGGCATATAAAGATAAGGAAAATGTGACTCATTTCCAAGAGAAAAAATAAATAATGAAAATTGACTGTAAGATAATGTAATAATGTCCATTATATATTTTCACACTGGTACATGATTACAAAATCACAAAATGGTGTTTGTAACACCTTTTGAAACAAATGGATAAAAGGACAAATGGTCAATAAGAAGTCATTATACTTTAGCAGTTTAAAAAGGAGTCACTAAAATCAGATCTACATCACTATTCAATTTCTTTTTTAAATTTTTTTTTCAACTTTTTTTTTTTTTTATTTATTTTTGGGACAGAGAGAGACAGAGCATGAATGGGGGAGGGGCAGAGAGAGAGGGAGACACAGAATCGGAAACAGGCTCCAGGCTCCGAGCCATCAGCCCAGAGCCTGACGCGGGGCTCGAACTCACAGACCACGAGATCGTGACCTGGCTGAAGTCGGACGCTTAACCGACTGCGCCACCCAGGCGCCCCACTATTCAATTTCTTAAAACGTTTGTCACCAAAAGCAGAGCACTGGCTGTGTGGTTGGGGTAGAGGTGGTGTAACTACAAAGTGTATGATGGATCTTTTAAAGGATAATAGAAATGTTCTATATCTTAACTCTGATGGTGGTTAGATGAGCATATAAATTGGCCAATATTCATTCATCTGGGTAGTTAAGGTAAATTTTGATATGCAACTATATCAGAGAAGTTTTAATTTCTTTAAAAAACGTGGGGATGCCTGGGTGGCTCAGTCGGTTGAGTGTCTGACTCTTGGTTTCACTCGGGTCACGATCTCATGGTTTTTGAGATTAGCCCCTCATCGGGTTCTGCACTGACCACGCAGATCCTACCTGTGACTCTCTCCGTCTCTCTGCCCCTCCCCAGCTTGTTCTCTCTGTCTCTCAAAATAAATAAGTAAACTTAAAAACTGTGGATCAAGTCCATTAACTTATTGTATTCCTAAGAAATCAAATAATCATAATCAATAATTAGTAGTTAAAATGCCATTGTTTTAAATTCATATTTGAAGAAAAGTACTTTATGAAGAAAAATGGTTATTTCTTCAAATTAGTTACTTAATTTGGAAACAGAGATTGTTACGTAACGACTTTGACCAGAACACATTTTATTTATTTTTCCCTTAAGAGAAGAGCACCTTATCAAGTGATACCCAGAGAAGAGATTAAGAGGACAAGAGATAAAATTAAAGTAATATATTTCCTGTTAATGAACCACTACAAATTGGGTATAAAATGTAGACTTCGGAAAGATAATACAGGTAGTTGAGAAAATGAAACAGAGTAATGATCCAGAAACATCATAAAGAGTTGCAGGTTCAGCTTTGCATCTTTACTATCAGCAAATATAGTTCCAAGTAGATGGTAATGGCTTTGTCATTACTTTTCTGTGTTTCTCTCAGGTTTAATGTGATAGCATGCTTTTAAATTCTGAGCTAATTGGATGCTTCAATATATTAACCTTTTCCTTCCTTTTTTTCCCCTTTTTTTGCCAGTTAATATCTATGTTATTAAATTCCTTTGGAATCTTTAATTTTATAAACATCTTACTTGGACTTTTAATAAGTAACAATAAATAACATAACATAATATAACATAAAATAAAATAAAAAAGACTCACCAATTGGTTTGATAGAATTGGGCCCTGTAACTTGATTATATTCACTCAGCTACTTGGTGAACTACACTATATATCTGACACAGCTAGATACTGAAGAGCTTGGATGAAGAGCTTGGAAAAGGCATACTGCCTATTCCAAGAATTTTACATATGGAAAAGTAGAGATAGAGACGGCAAAAAATATATAAGTACCAGAGCAAGGCCATATAGAATTAATTACCAAATGTCTAAATGTCTCATCTAAATGTCTAATCAAGACAATAGTGGCTAAAGAGATCATTGAAAGTTAAGAACTGCCTAGTTTAGAGTCACCACAACAAAATGAAGCTTGACCTTGTCCTTGGGAGATAGGGTGACAAACAAAGGAAGAAGAGAATTCTTTTGTAATTTCTGTTTTCACTTTCTCAAGGACAAATAGAAAAATGGTGTCTTATGTTTTAGCATAACTACTAATTTAGGACCTAAACACAAGCTTGCATTTTATAAAAATGTTTATTTTTATTTTTAAAATAGAAAAAGGACATTTTCAAAAGAGTATATTACCCTCACAGACAAAAGAATCCAAACTATTACATTTCTTTTCTGAAGCCACTTCCATAAAATATCAGATGCAATATGCTACTGGGAAAAGAAACAGATTTGTATGCATGAGTTCACACTTCATTGGCTCCTTTTCCATAGAAAATACAACCCAAATGTATTCTATGGCTATCACTTATAAGTTAAATGCAAAATTATTTCTTGGCTATAATTTTAAATACAGTATATGATCTATGTAAAGGGAGGATAAAAATTAATCCAAAGGGAATCCAAATATTGTTAAAATAAAATATATTAGGTAATATAGGGACACTGGATTTAATAGATTAATCCAGTTGGAAAGAAGTAGCACTATAGCACTATGGATACATTTAGAACACAGTAGGTGTGTAGGGGCTTAGAACTCTATTCTAAGCTTTCTTAGCATATTGGCTGTCTACCAGCAAAATAATTATCCACTGGTGTTTCAATAATTACATATATTTCCATTCAGAATTAAAGGCCTTCATGATAATAAGCACTAGTCTATCCCATTGTCTTTAGATAACATTCCGGAAAAATATCCAGTTATAGGCATTTCTCCTTTACCATAAAAAGTATTTGTAAAGACTAATCTGCAAATTCATGCACTAAAAATAATAGAGCTAATAGGAAAACAAGATTTGAAGGCAAATCACTTAATAAAAGACCCAGGAAACTTTATAATCAAATCATATATATACACAGATATATAATACATATGCTTATAGATATATTTACAGTTACATATTCACAGGCAGTTGCACCCATTATTACTGTCAGCCAACGCTTTTCAGCCTTAAACCTTCAGATTGTGCTTATACCTGACATATTGTCCCCTGGAAACATTTGCTCCTTTGTAGAATTCAGTTCCATCCAAATTAAGAATCTAATCAAGAGTGCAGATTTCTTCATCATTCTTTTTTACGGAATAAATTCTTTTGCTGATCCCTGCTCTAAATGATGCCTGAGTTTCTTGTCTCTCTCAACATACTGTGCCTTGAGCTGCTGAAATAGTCATCAACAAATAGCATTTCGAATATTTAAACCTCCACTTTGAACAGTTCCTTTGAGAGTATAATTTCAAATCCAATCCCTTTCTCCTAGTGCATTAACTTTCCCCATCAACTCCGTGTCTCTGGCATCCATTTGAATTGGGTTATATAATTTTAAACATGTGAGGCTGTAGATGATTGTGATTAATTATTTATCTGCTCCAAAAAGAAACCACAGAAAAATAAACCTGAGAGCTGATAGAGTAATTTTTGTCAGATATTAACCCAAAAGAAAGATAAAAATACAAAGTGGTGAATTCTACATGTAATTAGGCTCTTTTCCCCCTAGCTCCAAAGAGTATAAATATTCCTAGAAATAATGAGATCTACTTTTATCGTAGATAGAGATTGGAGAGGGAGACACTTCTTCCTATGAAATTAATATGTCTTTACAAATTATAATTACAAAATTTAAATGCCTAGATATATCATTATCTACAACAGAGTTGGAGGCATGGAGAGAGATACATTGCTTATTATTAGAAAATGGCAGGTGTGATAGTAGTTTTATATGTCAACTTTGAGAGCTATAATACCAAGTTATTTCATCAAAAACACTAATCTAAGTGCTGTTGTTAAGGCGTGTTATAGATATAATTAACATCTACAAGTAGTTGATCTATTGACTTCTTATCTGTTGGTCTCCTTGTCTCTGTCTCTGTCTCTCTCTGTCTCTCTGTCTCTGTCTCTCTCTCTCTGTCTCTCTCTCTCTATATATATATAATCTATATAGTATATATAGAAGATTATAGATGATAGATGGATATAGATAATAGATAGATAGATAGATAGATAGATAGATAGATAGATAGATATCCTATTGGTTCTGTTTTCTGACTGATACAGTGGGATTTTATTTTTTATCCTAAACAGGAGTACAAAAAGGGAGGTTTGGAGTCAAGAAGGAAGGGGAAAGGGAAGAAGGATGAATACATATCAACAAGCTAGTGTCCCATATTGCAGAAATTGCCAAAATTTTTAAGAATGTGACGTTGAAGATTCAACTTTATTTACATTTCTGCAGTGGAAATGTCTATATCCCTGAAGCATTTAATAAAGTCTGCTGTGAACATAATACATTAGGTCAGTGAAGATCAAGGAAAGATCAAGGCTGGCAAGACAAAAAAAAAAAAAAAACACCAAACAGATGGAAAACCTAAATAGAACTGAGTTTGCAAGAAAACCAATAAACTAAATTAGGCTCTGAGCTTCAGGTCACCATAATCATTTACATTGCCACTTCAAATGGATCCTTCTTGCTAATCATTTTAAATCCATTCTTGGATTTAAATGCCCTCCCCCATCTCAAGTTTTTTGAAACTTGAGAGCTTTGAAATTTCCGTAATGATCAGAGCCCATACTATCTACACCTTAGAAAGCAATGTGACCTCAATTGAAAATCGAGGTTAAAAAGCTGACAGAGATGCAGTCTCTAGCAACAGTGACTTCTAAGACTACATGCATAAAGGACACATGCATACTAGACACTTTAGACACACGCATAAAGTACATTTCAGTGGACTTTGTATAGTTTCTGAGTCATACACCAAATGGTATGGGAGCAGAGATGAGGTTTGGCATTCCACCTGCTTGGAGATCTAAACATAAGCATCATGATGAGAACTTGCCAAAGCCTTCTAATTTCTTTCATAAACTGCAAGGTTAATGAAATAAAGCCCTCTCATCACTGGGTTCTTAGGGCAAGATGTCTCCATGAGGCTTTTGTAGTTAATGCAGGAAGCAATCATATTCTCTTGTCTTTCCCAAGTCTAGATACGGGATATCACACAACTTATAGAACCCCGCCCCACACACATTTTTTTAATTAAGAAATAACAGATTCACTAAAAAGTAACTCTCCTTGGAACAACTTAGCTATGCTTTTATAATTAAAAAAATATTAAGGATTAGGGACAGGTTTTAGTAGACATTATAGTAATCCTGTTCCTTGATCCTCAGCTCAACATGCATTTTATGGATGGATGGATGGATGGATGGATGGATGGATGGATGTCAGAAATCAGGGAATCCCTGATGGTTCAATTCACAATGCCATCCATATCAGAAATCACATTGTTCTTCTTGTTTTGTAATTTCAGTTTCACCACCAACTCATAGTACACATTAGCCCAAATGAGATACCTTGTCTGTCCAGCATAGGACCTATGGAAATACAATTTTTTGATAGAATACTTTAAAAGGTGAGTTTAAAATGACTAGTTGACACTTTATTTCCTAGTCCCTGCTTATGGCTAAGACACTGTTTCATGTTTATTATTTAAAAACCTCAATTAAATTCTCAAAGGTATGCAATGTTGTCCATCCTGGAACACAAAAATTTTTATCCCATGATAACAGCAAAGAGGAGGTGATATAAAAGCTGGATTTTAAACTGCTTTAACTAAGAACATCACATATAAATAAGGAAGAAGTTTATCTAGATGGAAGGAAAAAGTCTGTTCTAAAAAAAGAGGCCAATCGTCTGTGTTAGAGATTAACATGTTATAAAGGAGAAAAGCTAAAAATTATACTCATAGGTAAAACATTTGACATGGTTATGTAAGAAGTCGTGGAACCACCTTTCCCAGAAAAAAAAAATGCTTAATTTCTTTCCAAAATGTGCCAGTCAAGTTTTAGGGCCTATAAGCTCAATGCCAGTGTGAAAAAAATACATACCCAGGCTGCAATGTGGAAAAAGGGGACAGGACAGGTACTGGAGAGAGATATTGATAGGAGAATGAGAGATCTGGCTTATGGAAAACTATTTTTTCTTATTACAAATTTTACAATTTTGAAATGTAGTATTTTAAATTAAAATAATTACATGTTGCCTGTGAGGAGTGCTGAATACTTAAGCATTAGTCATCTATTGCTTATGTAGTATCAGCTATTCATTTTTAGTTTTTTTTAATTATTTTTAATTTTTTAAATATTTATTTATTTTTGAGAGAGAGACAGAGGATGAGCGGGGAAGGGGCAGAGAGAGGGAGATACAGAATCCAAAGCCTGCTGAGCTGTCAGCACAGAGCCCGATCCGAGGTTTGAACACATGAACTACAAGATCATGAGCTGAGCCAAAGTTGGACGCTTAACAGACTGAGCCACCCAGGTGTCCCAGCTATTTATTTTTAAATGGTAGCTTCCAGCAAGCTTCGAGAGAATGTAGAATAATTTTATTCCATCCCTTCTAAAAATTCCCCTGAATGTATTTTTCCCCAAACTAATTTCCATTAATGAAAGTTTCCTAAAAGAAAGGTAAGTTTCAAATGATTTAATGCTTACTAAATTAATCCAATTGAAAACAACATTTAGTTTTAAAATACTTTTTTTCTGTTCCAATCATGTACATTGACCTCTTCTCAGTTATGATATGTAGCGTAATTATAATATATATTTGTTTATTTATTTGTTTAACCTTTCTTTTTCCAGAGAAGAATTTAGGTTGCCTACCTTAAATACCCATAATACAATATGTTAAAATAAAATTTAAACCAAATGAATCAAGTGGTTAAAAAAATAAAAAGACACAGTTTATGGTAAAGTCAAAAGTGAGATTAATATAAAATTTAGTCAATAAACTTGCCAAATGTGGGAGAAAAAATATCCTTCTTTACAATTCAGAAAACAAACAAAAGAGATGAAAAGGTCAAATCAAAACTCATATCACCTATAATCAAAAAGAAACTAGGGGGGCGCCTGGGTGGCTCAGTCGGTTAAGCCGCGACTTCAGCTCAGGTCATGATCTCGCGGTCCGTGAGTTCGAGCCCCGCGTCGGGCTCTGTGCTGACAGCTCAGAGCCTGGAGCCTGTTTCAGATTCTGTGTCTCCCTCTCTCTGACCCTCCCCCGTTCATGTTCTGTCTCTTTCTGTCTCAAAAATAAATAAACGTTAAAAAAAAAAAAGACAAAAAGAAACTAGGTGCACAGAAGTAGCCTAATTATACCACATGCTGAGGCTAGTGAAAACGTCCCATAAGTTTTCAAAAAGAGAGCCAAAGCATAACAGACTCTTAAAAACTGAGAACAAACTGAGGGTTGATGGGGGGTAGGAGGGAGGGGTGGGTAATGGGTATTGAGGAGGGCACCTTTTGGGATGAGCACTGGGTGTTGTATGGAAACAAATTTGACAATAAATTTCATATTTTGGGAAAAAAAAGAGAACAACACTCTACAGTACTATAAACACGTTCCTCAACACTATCTTTACAGTGAATGGGGACTATAAGATTTTTAAAGGCACTTTTGGATAACATCCTTGCAGGTGGGCTAAAAGCGCCATAACAACCCTTTTAACAATCAAAATAATAAAGCCCAACTTCCGGATAAGGATAAGGAAAGTAGAGCGTCTCTCCCATGAATTAAAACTAAAACACATGAATAAAAATTTTCAGTGTCTCTAGACAGATTGACCTCCAAGAAAAACGCTCTTTTTTAGGTCAGATAATTTGGAAGGTCCGCCTGTGTATGAGAGTGAAAGGAAATCTTTTTGTTTTCTTTCTCTTTGCACTCTCCCAACACTGCCTCAGCTTGAGCTTTCCAGCCAGAGCACCAAAATCAGTCCTGTGGGAGTGAAAATACATGAAATACAGACAGAGTATGCCAGAGAAGCACAGAGATATTTTTGGGAAGTAAAATTAAAGGTGTTTAATAATGAATGAGATACAGGGTGAAGGAGAGAGGCTATGAAGAAAGGCTGTTAGAAATCTGGTTAGGGAGGGCGACAAAACAGAAGAGACTCATAAATATGGAGAACAAACAGGGTTGCTGGAGGGGTTGTGGCAGGGGGGATGGGCTAAATGGGCAAGGGGCATTAAGGAATCTACTCTTGAAATCATTGTTTCACTATATGCTCACTAACTGGGATGTAAATTTTAAAAAATAAAAAATAAAATTAAAAAAAAAAAAGAAATCTGGTTGAACCACATGCTGGATAGGTTCCACTCACTCTATTTACTAACCTCAGAAGAGAACCAGATTTGATGGGTTAGATCTTGACTTTAATTGTAAACATAAGAGAGTTCAGAGTACTTGAGGAGCATCAAATTTCATAGGTCATGTATTTTTGGGTCCAAAGCTTAAGGAACACATTAAAAAAAAGATGTATTTGGGAAATATTGGAGATACAGAGTTTTTTTAAGAGAACACAATTTTTTTTGCATTCTATTTTTTATTTTATTTTATTTTTTTTGCAATTTTACCTGAAGGCTTTATTGCACTTGCACAATTTCTTCTATTTTTATAAAGTAAAATACATTTATTTTTTATCTTTTTTTTAATTTTATTTTTTATTTTTTAAAACTTACATCCCAATTAGTTAGCATATAGTGCAACAATGATTTCAGGAGTAGATTCCTTAATGCCCCTTACCCATTTAGCCCATCCCCCCTCCCAAAACCCCTCCTGTAACCCTCAGTTTGTTCTCCATATTTATGTCTCTTCTGTTTTGTCCCCCTCCCTGTGTTTATATTATTTTTGTTTCCCTTCCCTTATGTTCACCTGTTTTTCTCTTAAAGTCCTCATATGAGTGAATTCATATGATTTTTGTCTTTCTCTGACTGACTAATTTCACTTAGCATAATATCCTCCAGTTCCATCCACGTAGTTGCAAATGGCAAGATTTCATTCTTTTTGATTGCTGAGTAATACTCCATCGTGTGTGTGTGTGTGTGTGTGTGTGTGTGTGTGTGTGTATCACATTTTCTTTATCCATTCATCCATTGATGGACATTTGGGCTCTTTCCATACTTTGGCTATTGTTGATAGTGCTGCTATAAACATGGGGGTGCATGTGTCCCTCTGAAACAGCACACCTGTATCCCATGGATAAATGCCTAGTAGTGCAATTGCTGGGTCGTAGGGTAGTTCTATTTTTAGTTTTTTGAGGAACCCCTATACTGTTTTCCAGAGTGACTGCACCAGCTTGCATTCCCATAAAGAGAACACAATTAATGGTATACAATTTCATCAAGAATTCAAGTCAAAAAAGACTCAAAAGCAAAGTTTTATTAATAGGTGGTCATTGGTGACATTTGTGATAGCTATAAGTATAGTGTTTTTATTTTTCTTCGAAGTAGGGAGCAAGACTGAATAAGAAGAAAGAGATTGATAGTTATGAGGAACATAGTAATGCATCTAGATAGCATGATGGGCAGGCCCAGTATGTTGGTGTCATTATAATTAATTCATGTTACCAATCTACCATATTTTTTCAGTAGTGATTACCTTACTGGACATTGTTAAGTTCACATACCTCTTCAAAGAAGAAATTTGAAGAGGAAACAAAATATGTTTTGTTCTATTCCTATACACTGAAAAGAACATATCAAGGATCCGATATATTTATTTAAAGAAGAAAAAGTAGGGGTGCCTGGGTGGTTCAGTCAGTTGAGCGTCAGACTCTTGATCTTGGCTTAGGTCATGATCTCAAAGTTTGTGAGTTAAAGACCCATGTCAGGTTCTGCATTGACAGTGTGGAGCCTGCTTGGGATTCTGTCTCTCCCTCTCTCTGTTCTTCCCCAGCTTGTGTTAACTCTCTCTCTGTCTCTGTCTCTGTCTCTCAGAATAAACTTACAATAAATAAATAAATAAATAAATAAATAAATAAATAAATAATAAACAAAAAGGAGAAGGTCATCTCATAAGAGACACAAGAAGCAGATGGGCTTTATTGCTGATGGAGTAGTGATTAAAATTACTATTAAGTAAAATTATTTTTAATTCCTGGGGGAGAGGGGATGCATTGACACATAGTCATGACTCCTTGGCCCAATTCACAATTTTATGTTACTCACCTTCTCCCTGTAGACATTTGAGTATATAATTCTTCCCATGCAATCTGGTTACCATGATAGTATTTCTTATATAAACAATTAAGTCATATATAATTCATTAAGAAAATCAATAAATAGGTTAATTTTGAACTTCCCATCATAAATTAACATAGTTAAGAAAATGGATGAGATTATTAAACACAAACTGTTAAACATTAGAGATATGAATAAAAGTAATAATTTTGATTTTATAATAAATGTATGCTCTCCCTATCACTCTACCTATACTCTTGTATATTTAATCCCCTTCCTTTGAGTATGGGTGAAGCCTATTTATATGATGGGACCATGATTACATCAAATTATATGGCACAAAAAGATTTTGAAGATGTAATTTGGGTCTCTGATCAGTTGATTTTAGCTAATCAAAAAGGAGTTTATGCATGGTTAGTCTGACCTAATCAGGAGATGATTTTTAAAGAAACTCAAGATGAAAGAGAATCTCCCACTGGGCTTTAAAGTAAGAAGCTACCATGTCATGAAAACGCCACATGTCTAGGACTTGAAGGCAGCCTCTATTACAAGTTGAGAGTGACCCCCACAAACCAACAGCCAGTAAGAAAATGGAGACTTCAGTTCTATAACCCCCAGGAGCTAAATTCTGCCAACACCCTGAATGCACTTAGAAGACGAACCCAAGTTTCAGATGAAACTATGACCCAGCTGATACTTTGACCCAGCCTGTGAGACTGAGCAAAGAACCCAGTTACATGAACTCCTACACTACAGATGGATGGGTGGATGGATGTTGTTTTAAGACATTAAATTTGTGATAATTTTTCATGCTGCAATAGAAAACCAATACAGGAGCACCTGGGTGACTCTGTCGATTGAGCATACAACTTCAGCTCCCGTCATGATCTCACAGTTCATGAGTTCAAGCCGTGCGTCAGACTCGGTGGACAGCTCAGAGCCTCGAGTCTGCTTCAGATTCTGTGTCTCCCTGTCTCTGCCTTCCCCTGCTGGTACTCTGTCTCTCTTTTTCTCTCTCTCTCTCAAAAGTAAATAAACATTAAAAAAATTTAAAAAGAAAAAGAAAACCAATACATATATTAAAGCCACACCTACTTTGTAATAATTAATTCATAATATTCATCTACATGAGAATTGCCATATCTGTTTTCCATTTAGCATAGTTTTAAAAGTATCTGTCAAACATTAGAAACCTATTTTATAACTCCATAAAATTCAAAAGCAGTAAAAAATATGTATAGGCCATTTGTTTTTTCTGAAAAAATGAATCCTTATAGGGTCCTACACAGGGAGCTCAGGGGAGGAAACGTATAATCTTACAGTGTAAGATTAGCTACTTCATCATATAAAAAATACCAGTGGAAAAAATTGGCAATTCTTTTAGCACTAAAATGGTAACATCTGGGTATATATGAGAAGTCGCAACGTGAAGGCAGCATTCAAATTTTTATATCCTGAAATTAGATATCAGGCTGTACTGAGAAGCCAGTCATGGCCAGGGTTTTTCATTGCCAATATGGACTATCATGAAGCAGTAGTTTTAAAGAACGCATTTGGGCTTTCTAACTGCCACTTTCCTAAGCATCGTGGGATTTTATAGTTTCTAAATGCAAAGGGAGTTCAGAAAACCCCTTTCAACACTGCAATATGAAAAAATGGCAGGAAGTCTTCATAAACATCATACAATGTTGTAAAAGAAATATTATCAGTATTGTTTTATTAGACTTCTTACCTAGCTTCCAATTGATTGTATTATTAGTTATTCCTGAATGTGTTTGATTTTGAAGCAATTTGCTCAGCCTTTTAAAGAATCTTTGGCTTATCCAATCTTATAAGAAAACAAAAGCATATATTATGGTTGCACTTTTGATTTTAGTCTTTGAAATTGCAAATAATTTTGAATTGTCAACTTGTTAGTTAAAAGATAAGTTATGTATTTGTGTTAATGCTGTACTTCAGTCAGATGTTCAGGGAAGAGAATGGCGTGCTATTGAGCAAACCTCATGAACCATCTTTCATTTCTATGTAAAGAATACGTATAGTAGTTACTTTGTAGGTAAAGATCTGATTTTCTTCCTCAAAATTTGTATTAGTCAAATTTACTTATCAAGATTTGTATTAGCATTAGTCAGCTGTGTTATGTCATAACCCCTTCATCTCTTATCTCACTGGCTGATAACATCTAGCCTGAAGGACCAGCCAAGTATTTTCACAGTAGAGAAGAGCAGGGACTGAACCAAATCATGCAATAGTACTTAAAGCTTCTGCTCAGGCATGGTGTACATCACGTAGCTCACTTGTCATTAGCCAAAGTAAGTCACACAATCAAGCTGGAGTGCAATGACGTGGGGATCAAGGAGAAAGGTAAAATCACAAGGCGATGGTCAGGGATATATAATCTTACTAAGAAAGAGGAGTGAGTAACTATAAAAAATAATGCAATCAAGATCAGAATTGATGTTAAATGTTGTGGTAAAATGTATTTGAATACAATCTTTCATTTAATTAGTTCACTATCAAATTCAGAGATTTGTACATTTCCAGATAAGAGTCAACATTTTCAAACTTTAGATCGTAAGTATTAATGGAAATTTAGGCATGAACAGTTGCTGATTTCTACTCAAGCACAATAGAAACAGAGACAAATATACTCAGAAAATTAAATATTATATTCAGGAAAAAATAGTGATCAAATACATTTCACAGGCAGAATGTGAATATTCTGTATATATTATAATATATATATGTGTGTGTATATATATATGTGTGTATGTATATATATGTATATACATATACACATATGTATATATGTGTGTGTGTGTGTGTATATATATATATATAATGTAAATATAAATATACATTATTTAGATTTCACCAAAATCATGATATACTGTGATGTATTTTCAGGCTGACTAACCATATGAAGAATACAATCTTTAGAAGCATCCAGGGAATTTCTCTAGGCATACCCTGAAGAAATATACCATTAAATGTTTAATTTTGTTTTGAATCTTCACATCTGATGATTTTATGTTTAATAAATAAAGGAGGACTTGTTCTACTATCAACTATTTCAGAAAAGTCTGCTTAAGTAGTATACTCAACAGCATTTTATAAAAGCTAGATCTCACTTGTAAATTTGCAATGAATTTGTTTTCATTTAAAATAAATGTCTTTGTCTTTAGCCTGACAAATAATTTAAGTTCGTCCTCTTTAAAATACTTTCATCTTGTAATCTGGTATCTATTTCTAAAATATTTTCAGAATAATAGCCTTTAATATTAATAACCTATGCATGCATGTCTCTGAGTATATGTGTACCTACAATAATGTATACCAAATTGTTTATTTTGGTTATTCTGAAAGTGCAATGGATGGAAAATAGAATCAAGTGTTTTAAAAATGTTTATGTGTTGACTTGAACAAGAATATATTCATTTTTAAATAAATATGTTAAATGGTTAGACCAGAAAGGAAATTCTGTGCATTCTTTTTTCTCCTTCAGAATTTTATTCTGAATTTTAGTTCAACATAGATCCCTGGGAACATATTAAAGTTCCAAATTATAAAACAGCTGGCTGTTATTCAATGATAATTCTAGATTCAGAATTCAAGGATGTTAAAAGATAAGTGTAGGAACATTTTTATTTTATTGGAAAATTAAACCTCAAAAGGTCTCACTTGGTCTCAGTATTGTGAAGCCATCAATGTTATTTCAAGGACATATGCACATTTCTGAATAAGAGATATTACAGAAGAAAAAGTTTAGCCAATTCTCTATGAAAAATTCATGTGTTTCTCAATTATTCTCCCATAGTTACCTGGATATTACCTAAATTATTTGGAATATTAAAATTAATTCTATTATAATTTAAAACACACTACAATATTTTGTCTAAATCTGTATTATCTATGGCACACAATTGTGGTTTTATTTTTTGGTAAAGAAAATTTATTCTATTATCTTTACATATTTTTTATAGCTTTTGTTTTTGTCATTGATAATATAATCAAATTTGTATAAGGAACTAGGAACCTTCTGGGAAAGAAAGGGAGGCTAAATTGGTTCCCCCTTACCCACAAATTCAAAGCTACTGAATTCTGTCCTGTGGATGGAGCTGATCTCTCTCAAAGCCACTGTCTGGCGAGAGGAGAGGGTCTCAAAGTGGTAAAGTTCAAAACTGGTGAGCCACAGGGTAAAGTCTCTCAGTGCAGACACCACTAAGTCTTCCCCAAATGCATCATCCTGAAAGAAAGCAATTGTTCCAGGCTAAGAAGAATGGTGAGTAATTGTTTAAGGGACCACAGTTTGGGACACTCAGTTCCATAATGACACCGGCTCAACTTTGGCAAAATTTGACACAGGCAGAAGATGGTCCCACCTTGTATCTTGTGGGCCTGATGCAGGCCAGGATGAGCTCTATCAGTTCCCAAGGCAGGAACCAGACTGAAATGTTTACAACCCACCTCCCTTCTTTGGGTATGACATGGAGTGGACTCCAGCCGGTACAGCAGCCTCTGAATGCAGAGACCTCTTTTGGCCATTTGTGTGACAAGCCTATGCCAGGCTCTTGTGGCAACAGAGCAGCACTGAACCAAATCATTTTGAAGCAACCAGTTTGAAATATGATTGGAAAATTCTCTATATCAAGGAGGCAGGTGAGTTCAAGGTCAAGCATAAGGTTCACAGAAGATACAAACAAGAAAAAGGACAGTATGAATCTGGGGGCTGTAAGACATCAACATTGGGAGACTGAGTGAAAAGGACATAAGGGCAGGAGACTAGACTTCCTGTTGTATTGCTCAATATTTCACATGCTACAGTTTGAGGTCTCTGTTGCTTATAATCTGAAGAGCCTGTGGTTTGTATCTCAAGATTTCAAGAGGAACCCTTTAATTAAAGAAACGTTATTTTGTTTAATTTTCAAAACAACTCGTTATGAAGAAACTATTATCCCTATTACATACCACAAGGAAATGAAATTTTGAAAGGTTATCTTGCCTCGGTCCACACTGGTAGTAACAAGTGCACAGCTAGGATTGAAAACTAGATTTATCTGACTCAAAGCCTCTTTCTTTTTAGAACCTCAGGGTGAAGAAAGTAAATGTTATAACTATATTTTGGATGTTGAAATGCCAATTGTGATAAGTGGAGTGGTTTGCTTCAGAGTCCAGACCTTAATGAGTAGCAAAGCCAAAATGGGAACATGGGTTTTCTCATTCCTGGCATTGCATTTTATTGGCCCTTGAAGTAATTTATTAAATTATTTTCCTGTTTACTTAATGACAAAAACCTCAGGAATATACTACTCACTTCATTTAAGGTCATTTCCCTCATAGTCTTAGATCTTTTGAAACCCAAAATTTCCTAAGTGTGAACACTGAGACATTATTTACTGCCAGAAATTTATCTCCAAGTGTATTTTTTAGGCTAAAGGAATAAAGCTGTTGGCCAAAAATAGACCTCGTGTTTGCACTGAAGTTCAGTCCTACAGGATGTTGAAAGAATAACTTAATCACATATTCATCAGTGTTTTCTTATGTTCTTGAAGCAGAGAAAGAGCATCGTTAATCTTGTTGGGCTTGTGACAATTTATCTTCAAAGACTTCAAGTGGTGTAGAGTTTATCAAAAGATTAATAAACCTTGAGTGCAATTTGGGTTGAATTAGCAAACTGTCCAAAGTAATTGATTTGGTTTAATATTAATCTTTATTTATAAAAATATAAATTTAAAAAATCGGGAACCTGGCAAAATGCTTTAGACTTTGAAATATTTGCAGGTTTATATTTTTGAGGATGTAGAATTAATACCTATGGTTAAAATACTTTTAATCCTGACCATTTGAAGATTTTTTTTTAAACATGCTAATTAGTTTCAAGCTATGAGCTGTATTACTACTTAGTATGGTATTAGTGCATATATTTTCTTTGTTTAATTTTGTTTAAATGACTACTTTTCCCAGCTTATACAAAGTCTTTTCAATCAATTTTTATGAAAGTGAAAGAAATCAAATATGAAGGAAATTGTTAGGATATTTTTTGTGTTGCCAATGTGTAGGTCCAAATCAGAAATTGTTCCTCTATGTATCAACATCTATTTTTTTTACCACTTTACCAATTGCAATTTGTGATAAATTTGTGAAAAATTAATTTCTAGAAAAAAGACTTCAGTTTCATATCTTGCTGGCAGCCAGATTTTTAGATAGGGTCAAATCACATTGTTCTAACAAAAGTCTTGCAGCATTTGTACAATGACATCTAGTTTGCTTTAACGAAATAAAACTTCATAATCATAGCAAAGCATAACCAGTTTAGGAGTATCAGTTAACGTACTCTGTTTACCTTTTCAGCAAACATTTATTAGGACTTACTGTGAACCAGGCAGTGTACGTGGCACTGGTGATACTAAAAACAAATAAGACTGAGTCCTGTCTTCACAAAGCACACAGTCTAATAAGAAGGCAAGTATATGAAAACTATAATTACAAGATAAAGTGGAAGGAGATGTAGTGGGAGAATTGGCAGACCCAAAGCAAGGTGTGCCTTGTATGTTAAGGAACTGGAATGTTATCTATGGAAGGCATTAACTTTTTTATTCTGTTTTTAATCTCTTAATTTTATTTAAATCCAAGTTAGTTAACATATAGTGCAATAATGGTTTTAGGAGTAGAATTGAGTGATTCATCATTTACATATAACACCCAGTGCTCATCCCATCAAGTTCCCTCCTTAATGCTCATCACCCATTTAGTCCATCCCCCTACCCAACACCCACCAGCAACACACACTTTGTTCTCTGTATTTAAGAGTCTCTTATGGTTTGCCTCCCTCTCTCTTTTATCTTATTTTCCTTCCCTTCCCCTATGTTCATCTGTTCTGTTTCTTAAATTCCACATGTGAGTGAAACCTTATATTTGTCTTTCTCTGACTGACTTATTTCACTTAATACACTCTAGTTCCATCTATGTTGTTGCAAATGGCAAGATTTCATTCTTTTTGATCACCAAGTAATATTCCATTGAATATATATTCCACATCTTCTTTATCTATTCATCAATTGATGGACACTTGGGCTCTTTCCATACTTTGGCTATTGTTGATAGTGCTGCTATAAACATTGGGGTGCATGTGCCCCTTTGAATCAGCATTTTTGTATCTGTTGGATAAATACCTAGTTGTGCAATTGTTGGGTCATAGGGTAGTTCTATTTTTAATTTTTTGAGGACCCTCCATACTGTTTTCAGGAGTGGTTGATTTTTTATTCAGTTGGGAACTTTGGGGAGAATAGTTGAAGAAGACTGAAGCAGAGGTGTAATTATGGGGGTCATCAGAGTCCAAGAGAAGATCTGATCCAGGACAGTGATAGCAACTCTAGAGAGGATATATTCAATTTTAAGAGATTCTTTAGAGGACAGATCAGCAGCATTTGGAAATATATAAGAAATATATAAGAAAAAGAAAAAGTGAATACAGTTAAGAATTATTGTTTTACTTGCTTTATTTAATTCTTTTGTATCTTTAATGAGGTGGGAGTACACTACAATAATGTTGAGATCTTAAGTATATAGTTTGATAAGCTTTGAAAAATGTATACATTTGTGCAGTCCACACCTTAAGATATAGTACATTCCCATCTCCCCAGAAAGAGCCCTTTTACCTTTTTTCTGTCTCTCTGTACCTCACCTGCCATATGGAACCACCATTCTAACTTCTATATCCTTGGGTAAGTTGGTTTGTTATTTAACTTTCATATGTACACCTAGCTTCTTTTTCTCACCATGATTTTGAGATTAATTCCTGTTGCTGAGTGTTCATTCTTTATTATTGCTGAGTAGTAGTCTAGTGTATGAATATACTAGAATTTGTATATGCATTATTCTGCTCATGGGTATTTAAGTCCCTGATAATTTATTTGTTTTTTCTTCTGAGACTTCTTCCTTGATTTATGGATTAATTAGAATTTGTTTCCTAGTCTGAAAATCTTTGGAGATTTTCTTTTTATGTTAATAATATTGAATTCTAGTATAATTGCATTATGATCAGAGGACAAACTCTGTATGATTTCATTTCTTTTATATTTTTCAAGATCTGGTTTATGGCCCAGGATATGGTCTGTATTTGAATTTGTCCCACGAGCTCTTAAAAAAATGTATGTTCTGGGTCACCTGGGTGGCTCAGTTGGTTGAGAGTCTGACTCTTGATTTTGACTCAGGTCATGATGCCAAGGTCATGGGATCAAGCCCCACATCAGGCTCTGCACTGAGTGTGGAGCCTGCTTGAGATTCTCTTTCTGTCTGTCTCTGTTACTTGCCTCTATACCCACCTCTTTTTCTCTCTCTAAAATTAAAAGGAAAACAAAAGTGTATTCTGCTGATGTTGAATGGAGTAATCTGAGAATGTTGACTACATCCTTTTGCTGATGTTGTTGAATCCTTCTAAGTCCATGTTAATTTCTTGTCCAGTTTTCGACTAATTGTTGAGAGAAGGGTATTGATATCTCCAATATAATTGTGGATTTGTCTACTTCTCTTTTTACTTTTTAAATATTTTTTAAAAATTTTAACTGTGGTAAAGTTCTATCACTCTTTGCTTCACATATTTTGTACCTCTGTTGTTTGTTTCAAACACACTTAGGATTGCCGTATCTTCTTGGTAAGATTACTTTTTTTTTCATTTTTTTCAAGTTTATTTATTTATATTTAGAGTCAGAGAGGGTCAGAGAGAGGGAGAGAGAGAATCCCAGGCAGGCTCTGTGTGGTCAGCACAGAGCCCGACATGGGCCTTGATCTCAGGAACTGTGAGATCATGATGTGAACCAAGATCAAGATTCAGATGCTTAACTGAATGAGCCACCCAGGTGGCCCTATTCTTTTTTCATTACACAATATCCTTCTCTGTCTCTTGTTACTTTATTTGATCTAAAGTCTACTTTATCCAGTTTAGCTACTCTTGCTTCTGTAGAATAATTATTGATGGATGCCTGGACGGCTCAGCCAGGTGAGTATCTGACTTTGGCTCAGGTCATGATCTGACCGTTTGTAGGTTCGAGCCTGGCATCAGGCTCTGTGCTAACAGCTCAAACCTGGACCCTGTTTTTGATTCTGTGTCTCCTTCTCTCTCTGCCCCTCTCTTGTCTGTGTTCTGTCTCGCTCTGTCTCAAAAAGAAATATTTAAATTTTTTTATAATGTAATTATTGAAAAAATTTATTTTGCATATATTTACAACCATATCAGACTGTGCTATAATTTTTGCTTCAATCATCGAACGTAACTTAGAAAATTCAAGAGAAGAAAAGTCAGTTTTATTTATCCACATTTTTACCTACTGTCTTCTTCTTCCTTCCTGATATTCCAAGGTTTATTCATTTACTGTTTTCTTTGTGTTTAGAGAACTTAATTTCAATTTGGGTAATATCTACTACTCCATCTTCTAGTTCATTGATTCTTTCTTCTGTCTTCTTTATTTCTATTGTTGCGTCCTTCTGTTGAGATTTATTTCAGTTATGTATTTTAGTTCTAAAATTGTCATTTCTTTCCTTTCTTATATACTCTATTTTTTGGAGTAGATTATTTCTTTATTGAAATTTTCTAATGTTTCATTTCTTGAAAGTGTGTTTGTAATTCTTCCTTGAGGCATTTTTATCATGATCACTTTAAAATATTTGCCAGATACTTCTAATATATCTGTCTTCTCAATCTATTGCTTATCTTTTTTCACTCATTTTGAGATTTTCCTGGTTCTTGGTATGACAAATGATTTTTGATTGAAACCTTGGCACTTTTGTATTATGTTAGGAGACTGTATCTTATGTAAACTTTCAATTTTAGCTCGTTATCTCCCATACTGCTCTGGCAGGGGAAGGCCCGGTGCCTCTTTGTTAAGGCTAAGGTGGCAATGAATGTCCAGATTCCCTACTTGGCTCCCATTGACACCTAAAAGTTTCCTTCATTACTGTTGGGCAAGGTAGAAGTTCAGGTATCCCATATGATTTCTAGTAACACTGCAGTGGAGATGGCTTTATAAGCACTAGGCAATTGTGAAAGTGCTGACTTTCTACTTATTTCCAGCACCATCCTAGTGGAGAGGGGAAGAGGTGTTGGTTGGGGATGGAAGTCCAGGCTTCTCATGTTGTCTCCACTGACCAGTGAGGTTCATAGGCAGGAAATTGGTGATGGTCTTATTTCTGGCTAATGGGGATGAAATTCTCAAATCTCTACTTGGCCTTCTCTGAAACAACCACACAATAGTGGCTTTAGGGTGCCTCAATACAGCCTCAAGAAGGTGCAAGTCTAGCTCCCTACCTGGCTTTTGCTGGCATGGGTGAGTGTGGGGAAAAGGTTTATATCTTGCTCTGTTGCCCATTTCTTGGTCTGTTAGCTAGAAAGTAGTGTTTGTCAGAGCTTTTGTTGTCTATGCCTATTGACATTTCTGGGTTGTCAGTTTCTTCAACTCCATGCCTGGGATCTATGGGATGAAAAAGAAAACCCAGGAGAAATCACCATCATGTCCCAAGACAGTCTCTTTTCTTCTCTCTACCTTTCAGAATTTTCTTGTGTTTTTGCTATATGTAGCTCAGAGATTTTAGCTGTTTTTGGAGGAGAAATTCTAGTTTGTTCTTTTGTATATCTTTCATGTTTCTTCTGAGATTTCTGTATCTATCCATCAATCATTTGAATCTTTTCCTGTATATTTGTGAATTTATTGATAATAGCTGCTTTAAAGTCTTTGACTGCTAATTCAAGTCTCTAGGTCATCTGAATGTTAAACTCTGTTGATTTAATTCTTGATTGTGTGTCACATTACTTGCATCTTTGACTTTCCTATGCTTTAAAAAAATTTCGTACTGGATATTTTCCATAAAAAAGAACAGTGATGAGGCAGGTATAGTAATATTTTGTTTTTTATTCACCAGAAAGTGTGAGCTTATTTCTATCCATTGTATTTAAGCTGAGAAGCCAAGTATTCTGTTTGTCTGGTACTGAGCCACAGCATTAGGAAGATTGACCTCACTTCTGATTAACCCAGCTCTTATTCTGCATTACCACTGCTGCTGGGAGGTCATAGTCTCATTGGTCTTAACAGTGTTTTAGCTTGAAGCCAAGAGTCTTGTTGAGCCAAGGTATTACCTTTGGGTGAAAGTTCTAGACATGGGGAAATTGAGTGAAGCTGTCAACATTCTTCTGTTCAGTTTCAACTTTATTGCACTTTTCTCAGCAAAATTGGGATAAGTAGAGATAGGTATAATACCAACCCAAATAATTGTTGCATTTGGGAATACTGCAGATTTCAATCTTTCCCATCTTTCCCATCTGTCCCCATCATCACCAATAGCTTGGCTGGCCTCTTTTAAGCCCAATGAAGTGACTGTTTCTGGCACATCTTTTCATCCATCTGTCTGAAAGACGTGGAATTTGTTCCTGCTTGTACTGTGATGGAATTATAGGTCCGGAAACCAGTTCATAAGGTTTTCCGTAAAAACAAATTAAAGATCTTTTGGGATCTTTTGTATCCTAGTTATTGATGGTTGTTTTATTTCATTTTTATTTTTTTTCATATATTAGTTAGCTTATTGAGAGCCAATTTGTGAACACAGACATTGAATTTGAGATTTTTCAGGTATAAAAAACACCTCACACAGGTAGAATGCCATTCCATTCTGAAACCAAGCACAGGTGTGGAAAGCTATGGGAAGGCTCAATTAGAGAGCTGGAAATAAGGATATGGGTGGTGGAATATTTATAGACTTTTCTTTTTCTTTTTAAAGAGAATGTTCTATAATTTTACCAAAATGACTATACATTATAGATAGAATTTTTTTATACCTTAGATAATAGAATGTGGTAGAATCACTCTAAATGGATTTGAAAATGCTTACAAACTTTATCTTCATAAATCACACCTTTTCTTTCTCTGTCACTGCTTTCATCCTCCTAAGGCTTATACATCTGTTTGCTCAATGTTTCTGTCTTTCTCCTTTAGTGCCTCTGCTCCAACAGTTTTCTCTGTATCTCCATTATCTTTAAAATTTCCTCCTTTTCTGGCTATTTCTCATAGTCCTTTAAATGTTTTCAAATCTTTCTACCTTAAACACAAACAAATAATTTTCCCTTCCTCATCATGAATGAGAAAATTCCTTTCAGAATGATCATTAAGCATATTTAAAAAAATCTGAACAAAATATATAAAACAAGTACCTGAAGACACTGGAGAGTAGATAAAATAAGGTTGGTATTACAGGGGACTTAACATTTAGACAAGAAAAGAGCCTGGGGTTAGTTTTCCACTTTTTAGGAATTTTGATTTGTTTTACAGTTTCTTCCCTGACATCTGCTCAAGTCAGCTTGGCTACAAGAGGGTATCTGGAACTCAGATAGAAACCTATGTTTCACAGTCATGAAGAAATGGAAGTCAGACTTCAATGCAAACATAGGTACCAGAAATTGAGATATGAATCTCAGAAAGAAGACATCCAGTGAGAGGAAGCCCAGGTGCTATGTTAGCTTTACTCCACTCTTCTAACCATGTAGTATAACTGGCTGGCGAGGGGGGAAAAGTGAACTTACACTTGATCTGTTGTTCTGCAGGTGACAGGGGCAGTTTCAAATGTTAGTTCATCAAAGTTAATTGCCTACTTAAAAAATTACTGACACACTTTGCTTCATTGAGCTCTACTTGATTGCACTTTGCAATTACTGAGTTTTTTTTAAAAATTGAAGGTCTGTGACAATTCTTGGGTTGAGAAACTATTGGCACCATTTCTCTAGAAGCATTTGCTCACTTTGTTTATCTGTGTCATATTTTGGTAATTCTCACAATATTCTAAGTGTTTTCCTTATTATTATATCTGTTATAGTGATCTGTGATTAGTGATCTTTGGTTACTGTTGCAATTATTTCAAGGTGCAACAAACCATGCCTATATAACACAATGAACTTAATTGATAAATGTATGTATTCAGATGGCTCTACCAACCAGCTGGTCCCTCATCTCTGCCCCTTGCCTCAGGCCTCCCTATTCCCTGAGACACAACAATATTAAAAGTAGGGCAATTAAGAACCCTTACAATGGCTTCTCAGTGTTAAAGTGGAAGGAAGAGTCATATATCTCTCACTTTAAATTAAAGGCTAGAAATGATTAAGCTTAGTGGTGAAGGCATGTCAAAAGCCTAGATAGACTGAAAGCTGGGCCATTGCACAAGTTAGACAAGTTGGGAATTCAGAGGAAAAATTCTTTTCCTTTTTAAAAAGTTTATTTATTTATTGAGGGGGGAGAGAGAGAGTAGGGGTGGGGAGCAGAGAGAAGGAGACAGAGAATCCCGGGCAGGTTCTGTGCTGTCAGCACACAGCCAAATGCAGGGTTTTAACCCACACACCATGAGAGCATGACCTGAGTTGAAATCAAGTCAGTCACTTAACTGAGTGAGCCACCTAGGCACCCCAGGATAAATTTTTGAAGGAAATCAAAAGTGCTACTCCAGTGAACACATGAATGATAAGAAAGTCAAATAGCCTATTGTTGATATGAAGAAAGTTTTGGTGATCTGGAGAGATCAAACTAGCCACAACATTCCCTTCAGCCACAGCCTAATCTACAGCAAGGCTCTAACTCTCTTCAATTCTATGAAGCCTAAAAGAAGTGAGGAAGATACAGAAGAAAAGTTTCAAGCTAGAAGAGATTGGTTCATGAGGTTTGAGGGAAGAAGCCATCTTTATAACATTAGAGGGCAAGATGAAGTATTAAGTGCTGACGTAGAAACTGCAGAAAGTTATCCAAAGGTCTAACCAAGATCATTAACGAAGGTGACTACATAAACAGTAGATTTTCAGTGTAGATAGAATAGCCTTATATTGTAAGAAAATGGCATATAAGACTTGCCATTACACTAGAGAGAATTCAACACCTGGCTTCAGAGCTTCAGAGGACAGGCTGACTTTCTTTTTAAAGGTTAACGTAGCTGGTGACTTTAAATTAAAGCCAGTGCTCACTTACCAGTCTGAAAATCCTAAAGTCCTTAAGAATTATACTAAATCTACTCTGCCTGAGTTCTCCAAATGGAACAACAAAGCCTGGATGACACCTGATTACAGCATGGTTCACTGAATATTTTAAGCCCACTGTTATGAACTACTGGTAAGACAAAAAGTTTCCTTCCAAAATATTACTGTTCATTGACAAGGTACCTGGTAGCCCAAGAAGTAAGCTGGAGATGTAAAATAGTAATGTTTTCATTGCTGCTAACCCATGGAACATGGAATCATTTCAATGCTGAAGTCCTATTACTTAAGAAATACATTTTGAAAGGCTCTAGCTGCCATAGATAGTGGTTCCTTTAATGGATTTGGGCAAAGTAAATGGAAAACCTTCTGGAAAGTGTTCACCATTCTAGATGCCATCAAGAATATTCATGATTCATGGGGAGAGGTCAAAATAGCAACATGTACAGGAGTTTGGAAGATGTTGATTCCAACCCTCACGGATGACTGTGAGGGGTTCAGGACTTTGTTGGAGGAAGTAACTGCAGACGTGGATGAAATAACAAGAGATCTAGTTAGAATCAGAAGTAGAGTCTGAATATGGGACTGAATTGCTGCACTCTCATGAGAAAACTTGAGCAGATGAGGAGTTGCTTCTTATGGATGAGCAAAGACAGTGGTTTCTTGAGATGGATTCTACTTTGGTGAAGTTGCTGTGAAGATTGTTGAAATGACAGTGAAGGATTTAAACTATCCCATAAACTTAACTGACAAAGCAGTGGCAGGGTTTAAAGAAACTGACTCAAATTTTGAAAAAAAATTTACTGTAGGTAAAATACTATCGAACAGCATCATATGCTACAGAGAAATCATCCGAGGAAAAGTCAATCAATGTGGCAAACTTCATTGTCATCTTTTTTGTCATTAGTCATCAGAGATATGCAAATTAAAACCACAAGATATGACTACATCCCCACTTGAATGGATTCAGCTAAAGAGAATGTGAACACAGATATTAAGCAGTATGTGGAGAAACTGGAACTCTCCTATATTGTTGGAGAACTACTTAGCAAAACATTGACAGTTTCTTGTATCACTAAATACATACATACTCTATGAGTATATGATCTTTTCCTAGGTAATTACCCAAGAGAAATAAAAGCATATATGCCCAAAGAAAGTTTCATAACAATATTGACAGCATATTTATTCATAAGTGCTGACACTGGAAACATCCTATGGATCTATCAAACACACTGCTGTATATTCATTTAATAGCAAGAAAAAGAAATGAACTACTAATACATGAAATGACATGAATAAATCTAAAAAATATACTCTTTGAAAGTAGCCTCTAAAAGAGAGTTCATAACGTAAATTACACTTCATATGATTCTAAAAGATGCAAAACTAATATGAAGTGGAGAACATCAGAATATTGACTGTCTTTAGGGAGTGATTGGGAAGTGGTAAGAAGGAACTTTCTGTGTTTGACAGCAATGCTCTGTATCTTAATAAGGATTCTGGTTGCAAATCCTTAAGCCTTTGTCACAACTCAATGTACGGTATACTTAAAATACTTTTGCGTTTCATTTTATGTAAATTTTATCCCCCAAATTAAAAGAACCATAAATAGACATTGGATCCTTTAATTATATGAGTATTTGGTGGAATGTATTGATACCTACAATTACTAAGCAAAGCATCAAAAATAGGTTAGATCAATGGATGGGTAGAGGGCTGGATAGATGAATAGATGTGGTAATGCAAATGTAGTAAAAATTAGTTGAATAATAATAATAATAATAATAATAATTAACAATGTGTGGGGCGCCTGGGTGGCTCAGTTGGTTAGGCAACTGACTTCAGCTCAGGTCATAATCTCGCAGTTTGTGAGTTCCAGCCCCGTGTCGGGCTCTGTGCTGACATCTCAGAGCCTGGAGCCTGCTTTGGATTCTGTGTCTCCCCCTCTCCCTGCCCCCTCCCCTGCTCATACTCTGTGTCTCTCTATCTCTCAATAATAAATAAATGTTAAAAAAAAAACAATATGTTAGTGGTGATTGTATGGATTTTCACTGTACATTCTTTCAGTTTTAGGACACCTGGGTGGTTCAGTCAGTTAAGCTTCTCTTAATTTCAGCTCAGGTCATGAATTCACAGTCTGCGAGTCTGAGCCCCACATCAGAATCCATGCTGACAGTGCAGAGCCTGCTTGGGATTTTCTCTTTCTCCCTCTCTGCCCCTCCATCATGCGCTCATTCTCTCTCAAAAAGAAATAAATAAACATTATAAAAAATCTTTCAATTTTTTGTATATTTAAAGCTAATCTTAATAAGATGTAGGGAGAAATACACATCTGGCATGTCTAATATGAATGAACCTGACAAAAATAAACAAATAAAAACTCATTCTCTCATAGTCCCTCTTTTTACCAGGATTTTGAAGGACTGGTTTACTATGATCTTCACATCTCACCTCTCATTTGCTCATCAATTCATTACACTTTGTCTCTCTTCCCACATAATTTCAATGAAACTGCTTGCTCTAAAACCCTCCTTGTTTAATGCAAGAGTCACGGATTATACTTAAACTATTTGATATATTTACTAAATAAATCTACTTCCTCTAGGCTCTCATGACATTACACTCATTGGGATTCCCCTAACTTGTTTTATCTCTACTCCTCAGGAACTTCCTATACATCTTTTGTCTCCAGAGTTTTCATAGGCTCTTTTCCCTGTCTGGCACACCCTCCTTTATTCTTATGTCCATCGTTTCCATAGATATTTTTATCAATATTTAAAGTCTTACTATTGTAATAGTCTATTCGCAGCAGAGTTAATCTATCTGCCCTCTGATACCCGGACTTTCCCCCCATCAAAGTGCTTGTCACATAATATTAAATTTTTCCATATTCCTGCCTGTCTTTCTCACTAGCCTGAGGCTACTTCAGGCAGAGATTGTATTTCATTTATTATTTTATCTCCTTCATCAATCATAATTCCTGAAATCTGGAAAGCCCTCGGTAAATACTTTTGAGTGAATGAATAAAAGTTATTACAAAGCAAATAAATTAACTCTTTTAGAATTTGGTATTTGATAAATATTATACATGTCCTGAGGTTACTAAAGTCAATCATTTTAGTAAAATGGAAAATAAGAGGAGACTATATATGATGTCTTTTGATTTCTCTAATTATCTAGTAATCTTTAGTCCTGTTATATCCATCTCAAGATTGTTGTTGCTCATAGTTAACATGTTCTTAGTTATTGGGTTTTCATGGATTTTAAGTTTAGCTATTTCACCATCGCTAATATTATCATTTCAAGTCTGTGTCAGCTGAGCGATTCATTTGCCTTTCCCAGACCTAGCTATTTGTATTTTTGTCTATAAAAGAATGTTCTGGAATTTTATAATTTAACCTCCTCAGTCTCCCAACCACAACTGCCTACATACCAGTCAAAGGCAAAATTCCATTAAGAGAAGTGACATTCTGAAAGACAGTAGCTTGGATTGCGTCTGGATAGAAAGGTATATATTTGGGGGCACTAATATTTTCTACGTTAGCTGCAATGGACTCTAACATCATGAAGCCCTCAAATAAATCAGACACAGGGCGAAGTGGGTAAAGTAACTGGAGATATTATTACGTTTGGCATTTGTGTTTGTGTGTTTGAGTTTAAAGTGACCTTTGAAGTTAGTCTCCATTACTTCTAAAAGAAAGAGCTAGAGTGTGGGACAGTAAATGCAACAGTTCACAGTGCCTCATAGCTCCGAGCTGCATTCATAGGAGTCCAACAATTGTCATAATATAATATTGAGTCTATCAGAAATGATGGTCAGAAATCAGGGCACCTGGGTGGCTCAGTTGGTTAAGCATCTGACTTAGACTCAGGAGCCTGCTTCTGATTCTGTGTCTACCCTCTCTCTTTGCCCCTCCCACATTTGTGCTCTGCCTCTCTGTCTCTGTCTCTGTCTCTGTCTCTCTCTCACAAATAAATAAACATTAAAAAATTTAAAAGAAAATGATTGTCAGAAATGTTGGGCAGGGACTTCAGTGATTGGTTTATGCCCAGATGTGTCATATATGCCCAAGTCAGGGCTTCAGATGGTTCTAGGAGTCACTCTCTAATATAGATAAAATTTAATATGCATATGTAAATTTTAGGGGAAGGGAATTCACAGCTTTCATTAAGATCTCATAGGAGGCAATGGCTGAAAAGGTTGACCTACTGCGTTTAAACCACTTTGTAAAATATATACCCCTAAGCTTATCGATGGATTCACAATACACGAATGTAGTTAAAGTACTATCAAATATAAATGTTTATAATAATCTCTAACATAATTAATAACTCATAGTCATTCTCTATGAATGCTAAACAAAACAAATACTATATAGAATTTCCTAGGTTTCCTCTTTCTTTTTATTGTCTTTCTTCCACATTATGATAATTAATAACCTAATTGTATCCTGAAATCTAAAACAATGTCCTTGCTCCACCTTTTACCAAGTAATGTATCTTTGCAATGATTTTCAAAGCTAAAGAAGGGTTTAAGAAAATGAATTTGTTGTTACTTTGGTAAGAATTTCACTGAGGCTTTGACCTCTAATTTAGGGACTCCGTGCCTTCAGGCATCATAAATCTTCCCCACAATGGCCTTCAGAGAACAGACTTCATTTGCTGCTTTCACAAGGCACATGAAACAAAAGTTTCCTTATCAGTCTTATCAGTGACAACCATATAGAAACAGAAAACTTTTAACCCTTTGGATGTTCTCTATTCCAATGTATAACAAAATAAAATGGAATATATATGAAAGAAAATGGATTAAAAGTAAGGTTTTAGATTTTAGCAATTACAAAAACAAAGTCTCTACAGAATCTGAGAGTCCTAATTATTGAACACAGGCTATTTCTTAGCAATAATCAATGAACCAACTTAATGGTAAAAGGCTGATGTATAAAAACTATACTGTGAAGTCAAAAAAATATGGGTTGAGAAGCAGTTTAAGTGAATCTGACTGGATCATATTGCTAATTTGTTGTGAAACCAAGCTAATGAAATGTGTAAACTTATAATCAGAAAGCCTTGATTAGAGATCCATCTCTGGAACTTTTCATGTACATGAATTTTGGCAAATAAAATAACATCTTTAATGCTTCATTTAGTTAGTGTGATATAGTATGTCTACTCCACAGCTTCTATTTATGAGATTTAAATTAGAGAATTTATATTATAACACCTTATAAATATAAATATATAAGATCCTTCCAATGTTGCCTCCATTTACTTTAGAAAGAAGTCTCTTCCTTCATGCTTATATATATATATGTAAAATATATATTATACATGTAATATAATATATAATATATTATATATAATGCATGAATAATGAATATGTATATATGTATATTATATATGTATATTATATATGTATATTATATATATATATATATATATATATATATATATATATTTTTTTTTTTAGAGACAGAGACAGAGCACGCACATGAGAAAGCATGACCGGGGGAGGGGCAGAGGGAGAGGGAGAGAGTATCCCAAGCAGGCTCCATGCTCAGTGCAGAGCCCCACACAGGGCTCAATCCCACAACCCTGGGATCATGACCCAAGCTGAAACCAAGAGTCAGACGCTCAAACAACTGAGCCACACAGGCATTCCTCATGCTTATATTTTTAAGCTTTTGAATTGTACTTTAACTGTCTTCTCACTATTTTATAAACTCTTTAGTGTTGTTCATATATTTATTGTACCCAACATAATGCTTAGCACACAGAAAAAGCTTAAATAATTTATATGCCTTAATAACGATATAAACACACCTACTAAACTATTACTCATTAATTTGCCATTAGCAATGGTGGTATTTCTCTAATTAGACATGGTAACAGTGATTTTCAGTTAACTTTATTTTGGGGAAAGATGCCATTTGTGGGGAGAGGGAGATACTTTAAAACTTGAATGTACATAAACAGAATTTAAGAAAGTGTGACCTTGCCCCTCTCTGACAACATGTAGCCTAACAAATACTTCAATTCCAAGCTAAAAATAAAGAAATTTCTTCATTGAAAGGGTGAAGATAACCTAAAATTCTACAAATATCTCCTTTTACCTCTTCATTGTGGATAGCATTATGATCATACTTGTAGTTGCTACTATTTATTGATTGCATAACAGGTTCTGACACCTGTACTGATCTTTTATGCATCATATCACTGAATCTTCATAAAAACCCAGGGATAATTACAATGATTCTTATTGCCAAAAATGAGGAAACAGGACCTAGAGAAGTCATGTTGTTTATTTTAACAAAAAATAATGATAAAGCAAGAATTTGTGCCTAAACATGATGAGCACACATGTTCACAGTTTAATGAGTAATTCAGAATTATTTTTGTAAAGGTTTTTTCAGTCTGTTAAATCAGAAGTTCTAGAAGTATTGAGAGAAGTCACCAGATTGGTCTCCCAGCCATACTCAGATTTTTATTTTTGTTAAGGTTTGTTTATTTATTTTTGAGACAGAGAGAGAAAGAGAGAGAGAGTGCAAGCACAGGTGAGGGAGGGGCAGAGAAAGAGGGAGACAGAGAATCCCAAGCAGGCTTTGCACTGTTAGTACAGAGCCTGACACAGGGCTTGAACTAACAAACTGGGAGATCATGTAGAAGTAAATACTATACTATAAATTGTACTATGAATTGTAAAAGTACATGCCTGCAGAACCAAGAAGTCTTGCCCAAAGATGTGGATGAAGATAATGTTGCTGTAGTTGGAAGTCTGTCATCACTGTTATCCACACTAACCTGGCCAGTAAGGACCAGATTGAAGACAATTATATACTGTTTATGAAATATCAGTCAACGAAACTATTATGCAGGAAAGTTTGCCCAGACAGAAACTATAAAGCTATAGAATGTCCTGGAGTTGGGGTGGAGTAGAGGACATAAATAAGGATTGGCTTTAAAGAAGAAATACAATGAGTTATTTAAGTAAACATGAACATTGAAAGTGTGTCTATTTCTGTTTGCTTTTCAAGTAGTTTTCTTGGTTCCTAAGACAAATTCCAAGAAAATGGTGGCATCTTGAGGATACATCTGATTCACACTTCCTCACTGCTCAAAGAAACCACCTAGAAAATGTACAGTTTGGAGAGTAACATCTTTTGGATTGGAAGGCTGAGACGAGAGCAAGCCAGAAACTCCGAGGGATTTGGCAGTTTAAATGCAGATGAAATCAGACTAAACAGGAGAACAAAATTCTGGCACACAGGATTCTCTTACAAGTAAGACCAGGACTTGGAGAAAGAAAGGGCAAACACTAGTCCAAGAAAACCCAAGATGAAGTGAATGAACAAAGTCTTATGAGGACTTAACACCTACAAAAAAATCTCCACTGAGTCCTTTTATTTCCTATGAAGTCAGCAGAGTTTAAGAATACCTGTGGATGGATGCCTGGGTGACTCAGTCAGTTAAGTGTCTGACTTCAGCTCAAGTCGTGATCTCACAGTTTGTGGTTTCAAGCCCCACATCAGGCTCTGTGCTGACAGCTCAGAGCCTGGAGCCTGTTTCAGATTCTGTGTCTCCTTCTGTCTCTGCCCCTGCCCACCCCCCACACTCAAAAATAAATAAATGTAAAAAAAAAATTAAAAAAAAAGAATACCTGTGGCATCACAAAGCAGGGCTCAGGTGACTACAATGATTATGGTTATGATACAAAAGATTATGGCAAAGATAGCTGTCAAAGCAAAAACTGTGCCTGGTGACCTTAAACAGGCAGGGAAGACATTTTACTCAAGACTATTGCAATAGGGTAGGGAGGCCAGTCTGAGCTCCTGTTGAAACAAAAAGCAGGAGAGTTTGTAAGAGCTGGGTTGGTGGAAATATAAGGCCATCTGTGTTCATTAATTGGCCTTACCCAAAGGAAAAAATAAACTTCCTCCTGTCTTCGACAGGAGGTATCTGTACAACTTAGAACAAGGCATCCACTGAAGTTAGGGTTCTTATCCTCCCACAGAGACCAGGAAATAAGTGTTGTCTTGCTTAATGACTACATTCCAAAGCACTGGGTTCCTGGTCTTGGTGAAAGAAATTCCTGGGTTATAAAACTGGAGGGAGACTTTTAAAAAGATTTACATCTATGGGCGCCTGGGTGGCACAGTCGGTTAAGCGTCCGACTTCAGCCAAGTCACGATCTCGCGGTCGGTGAGTTCGAGCCCCCCGTCGGGCTCTGGGCTGATGGCTCAGAGCCTGGAGCCTGTTTCCGATTCTGTGTCTCCCTCTCTCTCTGCCCCTCCCCCGTTCATGCTCTGTCTCTCTGTCCCAAAAATAAATAAACATTGAAAAAAATTTTTTTAAAGATTTACATCTCAAAGGAGTAAATAATTTACAATTTTACATTTTCTAAAATAAATGCTCTATGAAAAGGGCTTACAGTCTGGAAGTAGCTTGGCTAAAGGTTAGTCAAACTGAGGGAATTAAGTCACAGGTTAAGTCACAGTTTAAAGAATCATTAAAAAAAATAAGATTTATAATATAAAAACAAGAATCCTTCTTTAGTCTAATATGTCAGGTTTTCCTCTTCCACATTTTCCCCCATGTCGTTTTTCAGTACTCAGCCTTAAGATCGTTTTTCATTTTTTTCTCTGTACAATTTCTTAAGTTGTTATCATCACCCTCCATGACTTTAATTACTGTTTAATGCTGACATTTCCAAACTATGATTTTCATACTCTCAAAAGAAATGCATTTTACTGATTCAAATGGATACATGCACCCTGATGTTTATAGCAGTGCTATGGACAATAGCCAAATTATGGAAAGAGCCCAAATGTCCATCAACTGGTGAATGGATTATATCTATGGGTATATAATGAGCTATTACTCAACCATCAAAAAGAATGAATTCTTGCCATTTGCAAGGATGTGGATGGAGCTGGAGTGTATTATGCTAAGTGAAATAAGTCAATCAGAGAGAGACAAATACCATATGATTTCACTTATATGTGGAATTTAAAAGACAAAACAGATAAATGTAGGAGAAAGAAAAGAAAAACAGAGTGGGAAGCAAACCATAAAAGAGACTCTTTTTTATTTTTTTTAATTTTACTTTATTTATTTTGAGAGAGAGAGAGAGAGAGTAGAAGCAAGGGAAAAGCAGAGAGAGAGGGAGAGAGAGAATCCCAAGCAGGCTCTGCATGTCAGTACAGAGCCCAACTCAGGGCTCCATCTCATGAACCATGAGATCATGACCTGAGATGAAATCAAGAGTCAGATGCTTAACTGACTGACCACCCAGGTACCCTGAGAAACACTTAACCATAGAGAACACACTAGCGGGGAGGCAGGCAGGGGGATGAGATAATGGGTGATGATGGGTATTAAGGAGGGTATTTGTTGTGATGACCAGTGGGTCCTGTATGTAAGTGATGAATTCTTAAACTCTAATCCTGAAACTATTATGACACTATATGTTAGCTAACTGTAATTTAAATAAAAAACTTTAAACATAAAAAAATGCATTTGATTCAAACTTCTATATTTAGTGTCCTTTTTGTCTATTAAAAAAATAAAGAGATATAAAGGGTACTCAAGAATGTAAACAAATGAACAAATAAAAACAAGAAGTAAAATAACAAAGGAACCAAGGGTTGCATTAGAAAACTACTCTAAATACAATTGTAGGAGAATATTAAGATGCCATTGTTTCTTAAGAGACTTATTATAGAAATTAATTTAAAAAAGTAAACTAGATATAAATTTCCATATTATTCTAATAAAACTGGGTAGAAAGAAAATAATTAGGGAAGATAAAGGAAATAGTATGTGCCTAAATTATACTCAGTAGAATTGGTTTCATAATTAGAGATTTTTAGAGAAAAGAATATATGTATTTTCTTCATTCATATACAAAGACTAGCATGCTGTATATATTTTTATTTATATTTCTTTTTCCTAACAATATATTCTGAATATCTTTCTATATGACTCTGTAGAGAGACATAAAACGATAAAATAAAAAGACATTAAATGATAAAGTGGAAGTACTGATAACTGCATTGACATCTAATTCATTAAAGAGGTAATCAAGAGTTCAATAAAACATGACATGAATTATAAAAATGGGTAATAGCTAGAGCTATATTAGAATGTTTTTAAATAATAGAACATATATAATTCTTTGCAGTTGAATTTAAATGTCTCCATTACATATATATGCTGTTTTAGGAAAACATAAATGATCAAATTGACTGAAGGAGAAATAGAAACCTGAACAGTACAATAAAGTCTGAAGAATTTCCTTCAAGTATAAATTGATAAAACTCTTTCAAAGACAACATTGCAATAGCCTTTAAAATTTTTAATTTGTATATGCATTGGTCTACTACTAGAAACCTTTCTTATATATTTGCAGAAGCATTCAAATATATATTTCAATGATATATCATTGCAACATTTTAAATTAAAAAATACTTCAAAAGTGTGTGGATGCTTGCCTTAAAAATCATTACAAATATTAGAATATAAGCTCCATGTGGGTGTGAATCTTTGGTTTTCTGTCATTTTTCATTATGGCTTTATCAATAGGAGCTGTGTTTGCACATAGCTGGCCCACAACAATATTAAATGCACAAATAAGAGGAATACTATTCTAGTCATTAGGAATAATAAAATAGATGTTTCAGCATGTTTTAGGTGAGAAGCATGTATTTATTTTTCCCATAATTATTTTTTTTTAATTTATGTTTATTTATTCCTAGAGAGAGAGAGAGAGCATGAGCAGGAGAGGGGCAGAGAAAGGGAGACACAGAATCTGAAGAAGATTCCAGGCTCTGAGCTGTTAGCACAGAGCCCAAGATCATGACCTGAGCCGAAGTCGGACACTTAACCAACTGAGCCATCCAGTTTCCCTGCCACAATTATTGTTTTTCTTATTAACTTTTGAGAGAGAGATTGAGAGAGAGAGAGAGAGAGAGAGAGGAAGTTGGAGAGAGGCAGAGAGTGAGGGAGACACAGAATCCTAAACAGGCTCCAGGCTCCGAGCTATTAGCCCAGTGCCCAACACAGGTCTTGAACTCACCTAGGGCAAGATCATGACCTGAGCCAAAGTCGGATGCTTAACTGACTGAGCCACATAGACACCCTCACAATTATTGTTTTAAAGGTCATTCTAATACACCAGAGGCAAAAGCTATAAACAAAAACAGTCATCGGGGCACCTGGGTGGCTCAGTCAGTTAAGTTCCAACTCTTGATTTCGGCTCAGGTCATGATCTCACGGATCAAGCCCCCCATTGGGTTCTATGCTGACAGCACAGAGCCTGTTTGGGATTCTGTCTCTCCTCTCTCTCTCTCTGTCCCTTCCTCGCTTGTGCATGCACACACGTGCTCTCCTTCCCTCTCTCTCTGTCAAAATAAATAAACACGAAAAAAAAGAGATATAAATGGCCAAGAAAATAAGTAAATAAATAAATAAATAAATAGGAAACAAGCTTGTGTAAAAACCTTCCTATTTATTAATAATCAAATAAATGCTATTCAATAAATTGACATTATAGATTTGTGAATTAAGGGATCAGAGGGAATATGTGAATTCTGGCTCTATCACTTACTACTTAGACATGTTTATTAACTTATTTATTCCTTCTCTGTATTTTGTTGTAAAGTAAGGCAATGTTACTTATCTCAGAGTGATGCTAATTAAAGATCAAATGTCAAAAGCAATAATATACCAAAGTTCTACTTTTACCTCAATAAGTAGTGTAGGCCTTTGAATATCTAAATAATGTAGCAACTAGTGGAATGAAATTTCTTGGCTTTGAAGCCCTCAAGCAATATCAGTGATCTTTGATTGGTTTTACCTTATTTAATTAGTATAACAACATAGGTAATGAAGCAAGACTTCCCTTGCATTATTTGCTAATAGCATATGTAAGCATTTTATAGATTTCATTATGTGACTTTGTTAGAATTCTAAAGTTGGCTAAAGTTAAATCCTACACTTACTATTATAAATAAAATACTATAGTAAATAATGATTTTTGTAATATGTATAAATTTCATCAAAAAAATAAAGTTAAGAATCTTAGAAAAATGTTTTTATCCCAATGTCAAAAAAAGAACATTAAAAATTCTTAACAAATGTATATAATATTGCAAGATAGCACAATAGAAAATTAGATTTTATTATAATATTAAATATTTATAATTGGCACATTAACATTCTTACAACTAAAAAGTTAACCTTTATGAATTTTATTTCATTTTTATTTCTCAAATTTCATTTAGATTATGAGTCTCCCAACAAGTCTTGTATAAGGATTCTTTACATCTTTTGCGGGTGAATTAAAAACAGGTTACCAACTCTGCCATGTTAAAATTTCATTAAAACTCTAATGTCATATGCAACAATAACTAATTGTCTATATCCAGACACAATAGAGAAAAGAGAAGAAAATCCTGTAAAAGAAAATACTCCTATTTTGTGCTAATGAAATGTTAAAACAGGAGACTTTCCAAATGGCTCCAAGACATCTCCTTATAGTTTGGCATTATAGTAACTAAGAATTTATTTGTTATTGTTTTAATGTGTGGATTCCAAGAGATGGCGTTGGTCATTCCACAGTGGGTAAACTGTCTATAACTTTTCTGGGTCACATCAGATTTAGGCTTTTTGGCTTACTGCTCACTACTCAGTGCACTTTTATTCACAAGCTTAAAGTGTCATGTCTGCAAAAATTGACGCTGTATATTCCTTTTTCATATGTCTGGTTGAAGGCTTTGTAGCAGTAAAGTTTGATACAATTATGGAAAATGTGCATGCTTAGAGCATATGAAAGGAAAAGTAAGTAAATGAGTGAGAACAACCTGATTATTTATAAAATAATCAGAGCACATGCATGTATATATACAAATGGATACCTCATTTATTCAAGATAAGTTTTCATGATAAATTGTATTTATTTGTAAGAGTTCAATATTTTAAGAAATTTGGGGTGTTTCCTTTTTCTTAAAATTAGTTTTCTTACTGTTTAAGATGAAAAAAATGTAATTATCAATTGCTACACAGTAAATTAACCAAATAATTATTTTAAGATTTAAAAATAATCTGATCCTTGCTCTATCTCCTTCAGGGAATTTTTTTTATAAAGTTTATTTATCTTTTGACAGACAGGGCACCAGTGGGGGAGGAGCAGAGAGAAAGGGAGACACAGAATATGAAGCAGGCTCCAGGCTCTGAGCTGTCAGCACAGAGCCCGATGTGGAGCTTGAACCCATGAACTAAGAGAGCATGACTTGAGTTAAAGTTGTTGGATGCTTAACCGACTGAGCCACCCAGGCACCCCCGGGGAATTATTAAAATTCAAACTGAAATTGTGGTAGCTTTTTAGATAGAAGCATATTAAGATATGACTCTGAGATTTAGGAAACAAATCAAAGGGTCCCTGCATTAAAAGTTTCTGTATTATACCATTTTGTTTAATTATTTTAAATAAAAAGAATTCAGTGTAGCAGTCAAGTTCATGGGGTGTATAGTCAGATTACTCCAATATGAAATATATGACCTTGAGCACGTTACTCTTTGTGCTTCAGTTTTCTGACATATTAATTGAAAATAATAATATCTCTCATTTTAGGTGTTTACACATGTTAAATGAGTAAATATATCCATGGAACATCTGGGTGGCTCAGTCAGTTGAGCATCCAACTCATGATTTTGGCTCAGGTTATGATCTCATGGTTCCTGGGATCAAGCCCATATCAATTCTCTCTCACTGTCTCTCTCTCAATAAATAAATAAAACATCTTAAAAAATGAGTACATATCTCTAAAGCAGTAAGAACAGTGGCACAATGAATGCTATAGGCCACTATCTACCTCTAAGTGTCATGTTGCATTAATTTTTACTTTTTACATGAAACCAAGAGGGAAAAAGGTGGGTTTTTTTAGCGTACCTAATTGGAATATGAATTTAATGAGGTTTGATTATCGTTTACATCAACAATCCCTTCAAAAAGTAATCAAAATTTAATACTAAGCAACTCAATTCATGATAGAAAAAAAGTTAAATTATAATGTAATTAAGAAAAAGTACTTCTTATTAATGGAATGGAATACAGCTGTTTGCTTTCATGGAAAATAATTATTTTCCCCTTATTGCTTTTAGTGAGTGAGTGTATTTCTTAACACACCAAAGATTTGTTTGGTTTTTATTAGGAAAATAAACCATTTTCACAATTTTACCTCATTTATAAATTTATCATTCATAATTTTGCCATTTTTTTGGTGGATTTGTGATAAGAGTTATATAAGCAGGGAAGTTTTGCTGCTATTATCACTAATACAAAAGTTAGACTCCACGTCGGGCTCTGTGCTGACAGCTCCGAGCCTGGAGCCTGCTTTGGATTCTGTGTCTCCCTCTCTCTCTGACCCTCCCCCATTCATGCTCTGTCTCTCTCTGACTCAAAAACATATAAACATTAAAAAAAATTAAAATAAGGGGTGCTTGGGTGGCTCAGTCGGTTGAGCCTCCGACTTTGGCTCAGGTCATGACCCCACGGTCTGTGAGTTCAAGCCCCACGTTGGGCTCTGTGCTGGCAGCTTAGAGCCTGGAGCCTGCTTAGAATTCTGTGTCTCCCTCTCTCTCTGACCCTCCCCCGTTCATGCTCTGTCTCTCTCTGTCTCAAAAATAAATAAACATTACGAACAATTTTAAAAAGAAAACAAAAACAAAAGTTAAGTTACATAAACATTAAGAACCATACACTAAGTAATAGTTAACTTGAAGTAAAAATAAGACTAGAATTTTGATTCTCTGACTGGCATTTCTAGAAATGATTTTATAATATGACTTTCTCATTGCTTTCAGGCCTATAGAGTAGTATTAATAAACACATTTTTTATTATATGATAAAAATTACTAGGGATCACCATACAACCAGCTCTATAGGTAATTACTAGAGCTTTCAAGAAGTCAAACCCACCACTCATTTTAAATATTGTATAACTACATAAAATAGATATAAACCTCATCTGCTAATCAGGATGAGGACAGTGCTTCTAAGAGGAAAATAATCATTCTTTTAGAAAGTAGCTTAATATTTAACCTGTGATACTTTGGTTTTTTCTATCTTTTGAAAGCGCTGTGAAGATTATAAAATACTTTACAACTCTTATTTTTAGTCTATATTGCACACAATCTTTTCTTTAAAAAACTATTAAGGTAGTTTTCATAATATTTAAGGATTATGAAAATGCTTCCAGATATTGATAGGTAAGATAGCAGATTTATACCAATCAAACATTATTAGGCATATACAATTGTAAGCTTTATAAAAGATACAAATATGGTTAAACATACAGAAATCATACAAAAATAACTACTATTTGAACATACACAAATTATACCTATAACCATATTTTAACAGTAGCGATTTTTTTCCTGGTGATCCATGGTTAAATTATATAGTTCAGCTATAGACATTAAATTTCTGTGCGTAAGTCCATCCTTACATGTTGGAAAATTATTCAAATTCAATTATCTGGACAATAAGTGTTGGATTGTTTAAGCCAGTATAAAAAATTAACAAGTAAAGCTTTTGTAAGTTTCAAGACAGTTGAAAATATTATGTTTTTAATAATATAAGCATATAATTTATGCTAAATGGGTGCTAAGATTATGATTGGGATTCTAAAATAATGGTATGCATATCCCTATATTGTCTTTAGCTATGGCAACAGAGATAGAGAGTCAAAGGTAAAACGCAGCATGTTGCTTCCTAGAATTGTAATTTTATTCCAAGAGTTAGAGGAACAAATACATTATTTTATATAAAAATAAACATGAATATATTACTCAGTAAAATTCAAAAATTAGCATTAAATTTTAGAATAAAAATTTTTTGCAACTTTATAGTATAACTGGCCAGTTCTGGCCATATTTCTGATTTTCAGGAGACTATTTTTGCTCTTTTTTTTTTTTAATTTTAGAGTGAGAGAGAGAGAGTAAGCATGGGAGAGGGGCAGAGGGAAAGACAGACTCTTAAGCAGGCTCCAGGCTCAGTATGAAGCCCAATGTAAGGCTCCATCTAATGACCGTGGGATCATGACCTCAGTCAAAATCAAGAGTCTAACATTCAACCAACTGAGCCACCCAGGCGCCTCTCTTGCTTATTATTAAACTATCTGGTGAAACCATTTAAGAAGTATTAGATTAATTACTTCTGTCTCAGTTCTTGACAGAATACTTGCATGTTTTTATCAGGCCATCATTCTTTCTGAATGATTTTATGACTAAACTTTTATTAGTATACTTCTTTAATAAATACACATATGCTGTCATTAACCAGATTAGGAAGTCAGTAATGAAAAAGACCCACTTCTTGTCCCCAAGGTAGCTCATAATCCAGAAATCAAATCTACAAAAATTATCAGCTACAATGCTACAACATGGATGAAGGTTGAGGACGTTATACTAAGTAAAATAAGCTAGTCACGTGCACACACACACACACACACACACACACACACATACTGTATGATTCTACTTACATGACACACATAAAGCCAAAATCATAAAGACAGAAAGTAGAATGGTGGCTGCCAAAGGCTGGGGGAGGGGAAAATACGGAATTAGGGTTTATGGAATAGAGAATTTCAGTTTTATAAGATGAAAAGAATGATGGAGATGGATGGTGGTGATGGTTCCACAACAATATGAATATTTAATACCACTAAGCACGGCTCATATGGTAAATGTTGTGTTTTGTATTTAACAACAAACACACACAAATTAAGATATTATCTACTTTAAAAATGTATCTTCTTTTAATGGCTTAGCTTATAAATTCGAGTGAAAACACATCTAAAGAAGATAAATTATTTAACAGATTGTATTAAATGATTCACTTATAAATATTCATAATACAATTTGCACAATATTTGGGATTTTCTGTCACATGGTATAGTAGATAGAGATTTTGTAAGCGCTCTGAGATTCTACTATTAACTTCTATGTTCTTAATTATTAGAAAACTTTTTAAAGGATTTCTTGAATACCTGAAAAATAAATGAATATTGTGGCATTAGTTAGAATGAGATACATGAAAGTTTGCTGCCCTCTGTTATAGGTTTTCTCTTAGTAGATAAGTGTTCTTAGAGTCTATAAGTTTTATTTCACCATATACATCCTCTTGAGCCTAGAATTTGATATTCTCTGAAAGTGTATTTTTCTTATTCAAGAATTTCTGGCATTTTCTAAAAAAAAAATTTCTAGCATTTTCTGATCAGGATTTTAGTGACTTTCTACCAGAAATTTAATTAACTCAATGTATTTTCTCCAGTGTGTCATCAATACTACAACTAAATAAGTAGAGATTTACCAGGCAATTATCTTTTCTGTTCTTAAAAAAATAGCTTCCATGTAAAGTGTTCTGGGTTTCTGCTAATTCCACATAAATATAAAAATTCTCTACCTTGAGAATAATTAGTTGAATTAAATTATATAACCATGGCCAAATATGTTATTGTTTAAATTGCAAAACAATTCTCTTTGATTCACAATCAGACTTAATAGATTTTTTAAAGTAAATCTTAAGTGTAATCACATATTTTAAAAATAGCAACTTTTACAGATGAAAGAGTGGAGACTTTCACTTCTGGAGAGATGGATTAGTCATACTGCTGCTTATTCCTCCAGCTAAATACAACAAAAATTCCTGCACATGACTACAGAACACGCACAAGACTCTGGGAGATAAAATAAGTCCCACAAGCTAGGAAACTCAGAATTCAAATAACCACATGGTGGTGATTCCCCTGGGATTCTTTTTTTCTTGTTTTGCCTCATGGCCTGGAGCTAAAGAAGCTGAAAATCAAAAAACATCAATGGGCACAGACAAAAACAAACAAACAAACAAACACTCCAACAAAAGTCTGCTTTTTCTAACCATAGAACCAAGAATGGGCAGTATAAGAGAGAAAAATTTTAATCACCACTCTACTCCAGCCAAACACGAGAAAAACTGCTCCACCCACCCATCCATGCCAAATGAGCTGGGAGCCTAGACTTCCATGCTACCAAGTTATAAGGAGGCAAGCCTATCCTCACACTATGATGGTGTCAGAGATGGAACCACAACTTTTAATCCCAGAAGGCAATAAAGAAGCCTCACTCAAAGCACAGTGACAGTGGAGACCACATGGGCAGTCAGGACTTCTACCTTTACCTGGAAGTAACAAGATGCTCTTCTTCATTAAAAAGATGTTAAAACAGGTCTGGTGGAGAGTCATGGTTTTTACCACAACCAACAAAAATGAGGCTACTTCTTGCCTTTTGGCCCCCATGGTGTCAGTGAAGACCACCTGGGGAGAAATTATTAGCTATTTCTTTTTCTATTAGCCAAGGAAGTATTAGTGGAGTTCTAAGGGAAAGCCAAAAATTGCACCTCCACCCAATGGTAACAAGAAGCCCCCCACTCCCTTCAGGTGTCAACAAAAATTGATGGGGGAATCTGGATCTTTCAATCCTGCCTGGCAGTGACTAGAAAGTCCTTTTCCTTTCTGTGCTGGAGTGGTGTTGGAGGAAGTGAGCTCAAATGCAAGGTACAAATAACATCGAGAGTCTTAGAGCATAATACTTAAAATGTCTAGCTTTCGAAAACCAGGAAAATCTCAAACTGAATGAAAAAAGAAGCAATGAATAGATGCCAATGAGGAGAAGACAGAGATGCTCAAACAAATATAGAATGATATTTCTATCATCAAACAAATCATCAAACAAATCAAACAAATATAGAACATCAAACAAATATAGAATGATAAAGGGATGGATAAATAAATGAGTGCCAAGATAATTTAACCTTCTGACAGTGTAAAAGCCAATCATACGGGCACTATGTATTCTTCTAGCTAAAGAGAATATGAAGAATTTCCTGCAGTATCTACTTGCCCTAAAATTTTAAGCTTGTGTGACACTGAACCCCTTGTATCCAGGGGAAATGACTGTTAGGAAAGTAAACTTCATTTCTCTTTTTATCAGAAGCTATTTTCAGGATGGACAACTAGGCAGCGTTTTATAGACTCAGAGTTAATAACATCTTCTTTTGGTTCTCAAGTGCAAAATTGTCCTTCAGATAAATTGATTAGGTTTTTGGATGGAACAGAAAATATAACTAGCTCTGAAATATGGGATGCTAAACATAGGAAACAATGGCATCACTTCAGGATTCAATAGGAAATTTTCCAGATATTAGAAAGTTCTAAAATATAGACCTATAGAGTTTTCTCAAATGCCAACTGCTGGCTGCTGGCAGTGTCTGAATCCATGCTGCTGATTGCTTCATTACTGAGATCTCACATTGCTGAGGTTCTTCTTTACTAGATCCCGAGACCACCCTCTTTTTAGAGTGGTGGTTCTCAAACCCAGCCAAAGAATCACTTGGAGATTTGTTAAAAGACAGATCCTGTGCCTTACCTCCAGAATTTCTGATTCAGTAAGCTTGGGATGGGGCCCAAGTTCTGCATTTCTAACTTTCCCCATGATGTTGATGTTGCTGGTCCAGGAACCACACTTTTATTAGCTCTGCTTTAGAGTAGCATTTCCTAAGTATGAAACCATATTTATTCAAGATTGAGCAAATATTCTACACCATATCTCATAAAACCTATTAAAAGAAGGATTTATGAAAATTCTGTTAGACATAACTTTGTCTATTATTAGGAGAAGCTCTATCTTTTTAAAATGTGCCACAGCTATAAAAACCAGGGAATTGAAAATCACCAGACTCAAATACCCTTGGTTTCAAATTGCCCACAGAAGCAGCATTTCTTGACGTTTTTGGTGTGATTGTTGCTGGTCTATAGACTATGTTGTATTGTTCTTAGTAATATGTATTTATTACTAAGTATATATGTGTGTGTGTGTGTGTGTATACACACACATATATTTATTTGTATTTATACAAATATATGTATAAATACAAATAAATACATATATATGTATTTATTATTAAGTATATATATGTGTGTGTGTATATATATACACACACATACATATATATGTGTATATATATAATTTGATTGTATTATTTTTCATTTTTGTTTCTTACAAAACAAGAAGTTCTATGAAATCAAATTTTGATCATTTTATGGCAATAAGTCTGCCAGTTAATTCCCCCACCCCCACCAGTTATTTCAAGTTACTATTAGAACCTAAAAGTTCTGGTGGATGTGTCATCCATACATTATGAATTACAATACACTTCATTATCATACAATCATATGATTAAAATACTCAAAAGCATTTTACCCAATACTACTCAGTAATATACTCTTTGATAAAGGAGGGTTAATCCAATACACTTATTAGAATATATTTTCAAGATGAGCAACTTGAAAATTCATCAGATTGGTTCTCACAGAAATTCTACTCCTGAAACGAATACTATGTGGTATGTTAATGAACTTGGCTCTAAATAAAATTTTTAAAAAAGAAATTTTATTTTTATTCACTAAGAACATTTTCTTTAAAAAGTATAATCCATAAATGTGTAATGCAATTAGGTAACCTTCATTTGGACACAGGCATTTGTTTTTGCCTGCAAGGTATATTTTATTTTGTTTTGTCCAACAAGAATTCCTGTGTAGTTGCTCGCTTGTAAACCCAGATATGGCAAGGTTCCAAAAGCTTTTAAAGTGCCTTTCTAAAATATTGGCAGGAGCCAACTGGCAGGATTTTGGTGGTTTTATTTTTATTTCTTGTTGCATTTTTCCATCACTCTTTTGTTTCCTTTTTTCTCTTTGGAGAATACAAGACTTTGCAAACAATTCTGGGGCTTGCCTGGAGTGCTGCGACAGGGAATTACATCCTGTTTTAAAGGGAATTGTTTATGATGAGGTATTTACACTGGATGCAGATCAGGAGGGGAGAGCCAGACCCACAATTAGTAGGAGAGACATTTATCTCCCAGTGCACGGTCCTCCCCGTGGGCAGAGCCAGGAAGCCAGGCAAAAGTGGATGTAAATAGCCTTGTGCAAATCAGCAAAAGTGGAGTCTGGGTTGGTTTGAGGCCCACTGATTGTTGCCAGAACAGTTGGCCCAGGATAAGCTAGAAAAAGCACATCTGTGCATAGCTGTCTTCTCTCTTTCATTTAAGTAGTTTGCCTCAAAACCTCTACACATATTTTCTTTCTATATGTGAACAAGCCCTATCATTTTACATAGTTTGAAATCATTTAAGAGTATAGGCAATCCCATGGGGCACCTGGATGGCTCAGTCCATTAAGTACTAGACTCTTGATCTGTTTAAGATTCTCTCTCTCCCTCTCCCTTTCCCCTTCTGAGCTCATGCTCTTTCTCTCTCTCTCTCTCTCTCTCTCTCTCTCTCTCTCTCTCTCACACACACACACACACACACACACACAAATATGGACCGTTCCTGATTTATGATAGTGCAACTTTTAACTTTTTGACTCTACAATGGCGGGAAGCAATATGTATTTAGTAGAGACTATACTTCAGATTTTGAATTTTGCTCTTTTCCTGGGCTAACAATTTGGGGAACAGTCCTCTCTGGTGATGCTGGACAACAGTAGTGAGCCACAGCTCCCCATCAGCCAGGAGATCATGAGGGCCAACAACGGATATACTTACAAGCATTCTGTAGCCATACAACCATCCTGTTTTTCACTTTCAGTACAGTATTCAATAAATTACATCAGATAGTCAACACTTGATAATAAAACAGACTGTGTTAAATGATTTTGTCCAACTGTGGGTGAGTGTCCAGAGTGTGTTTAAGATCAGCTAGGCTAAGCTATGATATTTGGTAGCTTAGATGTATTGAATACATTTTTGATTTATGGTATTTTCAATTTACAGTGGGTTTACCAGAATGTAACCCAATAGTAAGATCTGTATAACAATTTTCCATATACACAGTATATTTTTCAAGTTAGCAGAACAAGATCATCTGGCAAAAGGTGTTTAGCCTATGGTTTCTCATTGTCATCCCAAATTATGTATAAAAGACAATGTACCTCTTTGATAGAAATTGCCTGTCATTACAATTATATGTTGATGATATTTTTGTAGCATGAAATTGCAACGGTTGGCTCTGGAAAACAATTACAGAGCCTGGAGTGGGGGAGAGTAGAGAAGACGTAAGGAACCAAGAATGAAGGAGGAAGATAAATGAGAAGCTGATTTCTCTGGTGAATCAAAAAGCACCCAGGCAATGCAGATAGAGAAGGCTGCATACAGAAAAATGTAAAGTGTCAGAGCAACAGTTGCACTGCACAAAGTTAAACAGGCAAGGGAGATTTTATTCAAGTTATTACCATAAGGGAGGGAGACCAAAACTAAATTAGAACTCAACTCCAGTGGAACAAAGAATGAGAGTATTTTGAAAGTCTGGGATAAACTAGTGGAAAAGTGTGGGATGACACCAGGGGGAGATTAATCAAGGGGTATGATGAGCACATGGACATATTCCTGAGTTTCCAGGATTAGGCCATTTTGTGATTAGGCCATCTGTGTTTGCTAACTGGTGTCCATTGAAGTTAGGCTCCTACCCTCCTGGGACATAGGGATGCTATCTTCCTTGATGATTATATGTTGAAGGGGTGGTTTTCAGGTCCTTGAGAAAGGCATTTCTGGACTACAAAACTGGCAATAGGTTTTTTAAAAGATTCACATATATCCCAAAGGCGGGGGTGGGGGGGAGAAAGGATTTGCAAGCATGAGTTTTCTAAAGAAAATGTCATAAGAAAAGGGAAGTCAAGGAAGGGCCTAGAGTCAGGAAGAGATTTGTCCAAAGTTTCAAGTGCTTACGGGCCCTCTAGCCTGTGGCAGTTGCCACCATTCTCTGTCTCAGTCTCACTTTAGCCAGACACACATATAAATCAGATCCCTGGGTCCTTTAATCATTTAAATTAAGGTTTCCTGCTCTGGCAGTTAGAGTGGGAAACTATCCCTAATTCTCTCATGAGGAATACATTCAATATAATAACTCTTGCAAAAATGCCTCAAGCTGTGCCTGGCACAATTTGTGGTCTTCAGTGAATACTAATAATTGTTCTTTGTTACCTTCCTTTTTTTTTCTAGTAAGGATGGGACACAGGTTGGAAAGTGCTGTGGATATAGGACGGTGAGTGACGTGGATATTGTAAGGGAATGTGCTAACGGCTCTGATTATTCTCCTAAAAGGAGAATACTTGTCCAAGGTATATGTGGACAAGTATTTTTCTTGAAATGGTAAATGTAGAGTCCTCAATATACACAAATATGTTTCCAACCATGATCATCCACAACATATTGAAACAAGTACCACAGCAAGAATAGACACCTGCCAAAGATTTCTAACTAGAGAAAGTCAGTAAACGTAGTTGCCATCAGAGTTTCTGGCTTGGCAGAAAAAAAACCACCTGAGTTATGTGTCTTCATCCTTCAACTGACATTAGAATAAACTAATTGTTATAGAGTGAGATATCATCTCACATGCACACTCACACACATCATCACACATCCATAAGGAGATACATATATCCATTAATATCCATTTTAATTTTATTCCTTTGATTTATTTTCAAATAGAATATGGCAATCCTATTTTCCTAAAAGAGTCACAGCAATATTTCTAGTCCCACATGCTTTTTCAAGAACTTGTCATTCCCTATCATGTGTTGGAATCTATCTCTCCTTCCCTTGAAATTGTGCAGGTCTTTGTGACTTTGTGATAAAGAGAACGGGGCCAATAACACTGTATGTTAACTGTATTGGAGTTAAAATTAAAAAGCTTAATTTAAAAAAAGAGGAAGAGAAAGAGAGAGAACGGAGCCAAAGAGATGCTGTATAACTCTGAGTACAAGTCTGAAAGGCTATATGGCAAATGCCTGGAGTTCTCTATCTGTCCCTGTCTCTTTTTTCTCTCTTTTGCGTGTGCTCATACCTTTGGATAATTTCACCCCCTAACTTTGGAGTCTTGCAGTTAAGACCTCAGTCCTCTGGAGCAGAAAAAGAAGCCATCCTTGTACCCAGTCCAAGTTCTCGACATGCAAACTCCATGATATATAATTAACTTAACTGTTTTACAGTTAAGTAATCATAGCAGAGACAATGGGAGTTGTGACTTGTATGTGTTTCAATTATTTGTATGCTTTAACCTCTGTAAAAAAAAGTTGTTTTTTTTCATGTTGGCAAATGTAATACTCTGAAAAGAAAGGCAAGAGTCTAAATGGCCACAGATGGTGATTCTATGGTTGAACTCATGGCAGCCTAAGGACCTAAGAGACCATAGAAATCACTTAGCCTAAAACCTTCTCGTTCACATGTTCTGGTAAAATTGCCTTGATGTGTGTTGACCTAGGCTCCAAGTAATGTCAGACACGAGAAATGTTCTCTGGTTGATTTTCAAAAATAGCTTGCTGTTGCAGTTGACGCGAAGTTCAAACAAAACTGTATTCTATAGTGAGAGGTTTATTTGGGGCTTTTATATTTATTTTGAATTTAATTTTTAAATGTTTCTTTATATTTGAGAGAGAGAGAGGGAGAGAGAGAGAGAGAGAGAGAGAGAGAGAGAGAGAGAGAGAGATCTGAGACAGGCTCCAGGCTCTGAGCAGTCAGCACAGAGCCTGATGCGGAGCTCGAACTCACAAGCTGTGAGATCATGACCAGAGCTGAAGTCGGATGCTTAACTGACTGAGCCACCCAGGTGCCCCTGATTTTATTTTAAATTCCAGTATAGTCAACACACACTTTTGTGTTAGTTTCAGGTGCACAATATAGTGATTCAACACTTACATTCGACAGCCAGCGCTCATCATGACAAGTGCCCTCCTTAGTCTCCATCACCTATTTCACCCACCTCCAACCCACCTCCCCTCTGATACCAATCAGTTTGTTCTCTATAGTTAAGAGTCTGTTTCTTGGTCTCTCTCTGTCTCTGTCTCTGTCTCTCTCTCTCTCTCTCTCTGCCTCTCTCTCTCACTCTCTTTCCATCTGAAAGGGTTTATTTGAGCCTGAGAAAATTTTCAGCCAAATTCCATATCCTGAAGCATTGTCTCTCAGTACTTTGCAGAGTTGATAAGTGGATTACGAGAATATAGGTTATTTTTCTAAAACATGTGTGTCCTTGTTATGGCTTTCACTCAGCTTGCCTAGCCCCCTTGCACATCCTAATCTTTTTCATTATTTAAAGTCTAAACTCTCAGAAGGTCAATAAGTGGGCATAAATGACCGATATCATTCTACGTGTGTCAGTGTCTATATCCTGGGCTCATATTGTCTGAGGACACCTTCACTACTCAGTTCTTCAGTGACTGGAAAGAGACCATGAATACATGGCAATGTCTTTGTCCTTTAATTTAATAAGGAAATTTTACTGCATAACCATTGCTGGTCTAATGAGGTCACTTTATAAATTCCTCTTTCTAGATCTCAGTCTTAAGTAGACCCAAATATCTTATTAAATTGTTATTTCCTTCCCCAATAAAAAACTTTCTTCAGAATCCTTTTAATCATTTTATTTTGATGAAAAATTTATCCTTGATAAAGCATTCTTCATTAACTTACTAGCATAAAAAGTATCTTATTACTTCCTTCTATTTAAATCAGAGTAAAAAGTAAAGTGTTTCAGGGTTGTGAAACTAGAAAAGTAATGATGCCATTGTAATAAATAGGAAATTTGGAAGCTTGATATCTGTATGGAGTCATGCAGGAAAACTTCCATCTAAACAAAAACGTCCAGGATAGAGCCATAGAGTTTTGAGATTTGTCTGTACAGACATAATAGCTGAAATCATTAAAATGAGATAGCTCTCTGAGTGAGCGTAAAGAAATAAGGATACCACTTATGTATTAATTCATGATATATTTCCAATTGTCTTCAATTCATTTAAAATATTACTTTTGTCTGTTTATACACATCAACCTGCTACTAATATTTAAAGCAGCCCAGGGGCACCTGGATGGCTTAGTCTGTTAAGCATCCAACTTCAGCTCAGGTCATGATCTCACAGTTGGTGGATTCAAGCCCCATGTCGGGCTCTGTGCTGACAGCTCAGAGCCTGGAGCCTGCTTTCTATTCTATGTGTGTGTGTGTCTCTCTCTGCCCCTGCCTTGCTCACGCTCTGTCTGTCTCTCTCTCAAAAATAAATACAAACATTAAAGCAGCCTGAAGTTTCAGACATGGTAGAAATTTAATATTCTTTACAAAATATTTGTTACAAGACAAAATCCACTGAGAAGCTAAGAAAACTTTCAAAGCACCCTCAGTCTTTCTCACTATTTTGGACTTCTGCTAAAAATGCCCAAAGGAAAAAAGAACACATATTCTGTGCAAGGCACTATCCCAGGCAATGGTGATACAATGAAGAATGAAACAGATTAAAAACCCTGCTCTCATGAAACTTATATTTTATTAGTGATGGAGATGAACAGAGACAATATAGTCAACAAACAAGCTACTTATACAGCATCAGATACTGCTGTGTGCTTTGAAGCAATGTGAACAAAGTGAATTGTGAAGGAGGATAAGGGAATGCTGGACTGGAAGTTAAGAGTTATAATTTAAATAAGGGGCACAATGCAAGTTGCACCGAGACATGGCAACTGCAAGCCATGAAGGATATGTGACGTTCCTAGGGGAGAGCATGCCAGCACAAAAAAAAAGTGCAAGGCCCTGGGACGGTGGATGAGTGGCATGTCAGAAGAACAACAAGTATGGTAACATAGGTAGAGGGAAGTGAGCCAGGTTTAAGTAGCAAGAGAAGTCAGAGGGAGATGGGAAAGGGGTAATTCCATAGACCTTCAAGGACTTTGTAAGGACATTGATTTTTTTTTTTCATTTTTATAAGATGGAAGCCTTTAGAAGAATACTAGCAGAGGAGGGACATGAACTACCTTACATTCTAAAATGGTATTTCTGGCTGCTGTGTTAAGACTAAATTCATGGGGGTAAAAGTGGAGACAGAGAGGCTATTGTAATAATCCAGGCATGATTAACAGTAATTAGGGCAGGGTTATTTGTCAAGAGGAGGTGAAAGGATAACTAAAGGGATTTCATGATAGGTGTTAAGAGGAGGATTGATAGAGAACTCAATGAATGGAAAGGAATATTAAAGTTTTCAAGGATGTATTTCATATAAAACTAGAACCACGGGCAACTGGGTGGCTCAGTCCATTAAGTGTTAGACTTCAGCTCAGGTCATGATCTTGCAGTCCGTGAGTTCGAGCCCCGCATCAGGCTCTGTGCTGACAGCTCAGAGCACAGATCCTGCTTTGGATTCTGTGTCTCCCTCTCTCTCTCCCCTTCCCCACTTGTGCTCTGTCTCTCTCTCTCTCTCAAAAATCAATAAATGTTAAAAAAATTAAAAAACAAAAAAAACCTAGAACCAGTGGCCCATAGTATAAATTGTGGTCCTTTCATAAACGTGGGTTAGAATACTGCCTATGTCTGAACTAGATCATGAGTATATTGAGTTTATAATGAATGCTCTATAAATATTTATGTATTTGAATTTGATTTTGAAGTTACAGCATTAACATGTGGATCCACCAGCCTTGTTGGCCAATTGTTCATTTCCATACTGCCCTATAATTATTAAAGCTTTATTTAATATTTTTAAAACACATGTAAGTAGAACTTCTCAGGAAAATGCTATTTGACATAAACTCTCAGTAACAATTAGAATTTATAGAGCTATAAATACACTGAATCCACCATAAACTGGATATGGTTAGTATGAAATACTATGGATGAAGATTTCTTTTTTGTTCCACTCTATCATGAAATACTTTGGGGTAAAACTGTTAGAAAAAAAGTATTTGGAGTTGGGTCAGTAATACGGATCATTAGTATTTATCAAACACTTTAGTAAAATATGTTTAGAAAATATGTTGGGCATGTCTACCTTGAAGAGCTATAATTTTAAATATAGAGAGAGGGAGAGGGTGAAGGAGAGAAAGAGATTGAGAAGAAGGGAGGGAGGGGAGAAGAGAGAGAAAAAGAGAGTGATTTTTCCAGACTGACCATGTCCTTATGTCCCTGGGCCCAGATGATTTCTGGATTACCCACTGCTTTGGATACTTTCTGTCATTCAAAATCTCCATTGATGTCAGTAATGATATGATTTTAGGAATATACCCGTCTAAAACTTGAACAATACCTTGAGGTACATCCAACTCAGGAATTAGCAAACTTTCCATGTCTAGTTACCTGCATACGATAAGACTGTGGCAAACGAAGGGAGCGTAGTGCACATAAAGAAAGGGATCTGGACCATATGGAAGATTCTCCAGTCAAGAAGATCTCCCTCATGTTGCTCACTATAGAAATACACTGTGAACCACCAGGTATCTCTTTTTAAATGCAAATAACACCTGAGAAGACTAAGTACTAGCTTCGGGATCAAATGTATCTGTTGTTGAATCCTGGCTCTCCCATTTACTACTCATGTGACCTTGGGAAAGTAGCTATTATTTATCTATTGATTTTTTACAGAGACTTGCTTCCTTTGGTATAGTAGAAAATACCTGCTGTTGTTAATTAACTGCAGATAACCTCTCCCTGTATGTATTCTTCTTGAAACACTGACACTCATTCCTCCTCTCTCCCCCTCCCACCCTCTCCTCTCACCACCACCCACCCCCTTCACACACAGTGGTAGGCTTTCCTGGGAGATTTATATCACTTTATTTACTTATTTCCAGATAGAAATGTTTCTTTCATTCCTTTATCTATTCATTCAATCAGCTAAAATTTATTGAGCATGCCAGTAAGTATTATGTACCCTTAGGTATACAAAACAGTGGTGCCTGTCTTCACAGAGCTTACCTTTTAGTAGGGGATGTAGATGATAAACACATATATAATAAAGCATCACTGTCTATAGAATTTTGAAAGATGATAAATGCTTTGAAAAAATGAAGTGGAATACAGTATTTGAAGGGTATTAATCATAAGTTAATTGGTTATAAGAAGTCTCCTTGAGAAAGTGACATTTGAATAGACGTGTATAAAGAAAAGGAACTTAAGGAACAGTCAAGAGGCCAGTGTAGCTAGGAAAGGAGAAAGATGGAGATAGGAACAGGGCTGAGTTAGACCTGGCAGGGCCAGGTTGATGAGGGCATGACTAGTCACACACAGGGCCTTGAGCTTGGGGCTGAATGTTACATGGCCACCTTCTTGGAATTATTAATAATCTGTCTTTAAATTTGTTTTTTGTAGATGTGTGCTTATGGGACAATGCCATACTTTCCAGACCTTGGAGGCTCAGTACATGCATGATCCCACCTTCCAGTGCTTTGTTGACTAACCCTCCTGTTGCCCACATCCCCACCCTGAAGGCCTGATGGGACCTGGGTGAGGACTGGAAGGGGCCTAGGTTAGTGCCTTAAAGCACAGCATGGTGGTGGCCCTCTGGTTCAGGACTAGCAGTACTGTGTGCATTCTGTGGGTGAGTCAGTGGGGAAGCCTCACCCATCCCAGATCCTGGTGTCTGTGGCATCTTGTTATAGAGTTTGCAATGCCCTTGGCAGTTGCTCATCAACTGTATGTTGGGGCAATGGGCCTGTGGGAAGTGGATATACCTAGTTGGACTTCCTTCTCCCAGCAAGGGCACAGCCTCTGAGTCTTGCAGTTTGTGGGGAGGAAGGAAAGGAAGTCCAGGGGCCAGTGAGTGCCCCACCTTATTCAGTAGTGAAGCAACTCCCCTGGGCATCAGGGAGGCCCTTCCTTTCCCAAGGGAGAGCCTGACAGGTTAAGAGAGACTATGAAAGGAAGAAAAACAACCCTATATTTTAGTACTTTTAATGGGACTTAGAAAAGCAGAAAAAGGGAACCTGCATTTTTATTTTGATCTGAGCCCTGCAAAACAAGTAGCCAGTCCTACAGATAGATAACAGAAAGAAGGCAGATTCTTTAGGAATGTATAAGCTCTTCATTTCAAGGACAGCCCCTGAAGATTTTTGAGAAGAGTATGGACATGGCATAATCTGCTTTATGTTTGTAAAAATCTCTGCTGTTGTTTTGAGAGAGCCTAAAAATGGGTTAGGACATCATTTCCAACCCAAGGGAGAGATGATGGAAGCACAGACCAGGTGAGACTGGAGGTGACGAGAAGTTGCGACAATCAGGGTAAGATTTGAAGGTGGGGTTGAGATAATTTACTGATGGATTGTGCAGGTCTCTGGGCTACACAGGTATATACAGTTTCCCAGACTCAGTGAGCTGTACACTTATGATCTGTGTATTTTACTATATGGAAATTACACCCTAATAGAAGTAAAAATAAAAACAAAAGTATTGTGCAGAGCAATTTTCATGGTATGCCCTCTTGCCCCACCGCTGTGTGAAGAAAACAAGGAAGGGCTTTCTTCTTTAGACAAATATCCTTCTATATATGAAATAATAATTTCTGGGAGGTTACACAAGATACATTAGCAATATTAACCTGTTCAGGATCTAGGTCAGGAAACAAGCAGAGAAAGATAATCATTCCCTAAAGACTTTTTATAATTTCTGGATTTTTTTTAACCATATAAAATATTACCTAATAAACTGCCAAATAAATATATTTTACATTATGCATTTGGGACACATTTTAAAAGTTTCCACCATCCAGTGTCAAGGAAATAAAATATTCCCAAGCACTTTCAATACCAGTAAAAGAATCTGTGGTTTGGGCTAGCATGAGGTATTAGCAATAGTTTTCTTGGTGTGCTGAATCCATGAAACTCATAATTTCTAGTCATGACAAGAACAAAGCATATTTCTACACGTCACTGTTGAAAAAGGACACAAAGGGGCTTTAATCAAGTATCATAAGGCAGGGGAATCAGAAAGTTGCATTCTGTCTTTGGCAAAATCCAAACAGGGCAGATAAAGGAGTAATTTTCTAAAACTAATAGAAAATGGGCACAAAGAAGTGTAAGAGAGAACAATCACCACCCATGGAAGAAAATATCTGACCTGAGTTAACAACAAACGGCATGTTCTAGGGCAGAGAACAATAGCACCATCTGCTTTGCCTGGATTCACCATTTCTCTCTTAACTCAGCCAACTGTGCTCATCTCCCTGTCGTCCTGCCCCACTCCTGCTTGCTGTGCCTAACTTCACCACCACACCAGAGAAACATTTTTAAACTATAAAGCCAATCATTTCATTCTCTTACTTAAATCCCTTCCAGTGTGTTAACAGGATCAACAATGGTCTGCACCATGCCTGTATCCATCTCCAACTGTAGTTACCTTCTTTTTCATCTCCTCAGCACATTGGCCCTATTCATCTCTTTCTTGCCTCGGGATCTTTGCATGTGCTCTTCCCTCGGTATCTAGTGCTCTCTTTCCTACAATGCTTTGCCTGGCCAACTTTCAATCACTCTTCAGGCCTCAGTAAGTGGTATTTCCTCAGAGAGGTCTTCCATAACTTTTTGATCTAAGGTAGTACTCTTTGTTACAATCTTTCCATTACTTTTACTTAATGATATTTATCAGAATTTATAATTTCATAATTATGTAGCTCCTGTCCCCTGAGTATACTGTTGACACTATCAGTGCAGGAACTATGTGTGTTTTGTTCATCATTGTTCACCCAACACCCAACAGTTCATAATTGTTGAAGGAATTATAACCTAGCATTCACCTGTCCTCCTTGAAAATTCTCCTGTCCTCCTTGAAACAGTTACTCAGCACTGTTCTGGTTTATAACAAAATTTTAAATGAAGTTTATATGAAGGATTGATAGACTGTCCATTTTTTTCAATTCTTTATTAAGTTTAGATTTCAGTCTCAGAAAAGGAAAAAAGACTCAAGACCAAGAATTACTCAATCATATAGGTGGCTGGGGTGGGGTAGAGGGTAGAAAAAAGCCAAGCTGGTTAAGTTTTTCATACACACACACACACACACACACACACACACACACTCACGCACACACACAGGATTTATGAATTAAAATTACTCTCTAGGTTTTCACCTAATTATTCTCTGGCACTAGGTGAACATACATGAAATCTCTCTGTTGTCCTTATGTGATTTGAAGCAACTATAAATAAATATAAAATGTGTTTGACACATTCCAGCAGTCTTCCTGTTGATATTAATACAAATGTTTTTAGTTTGCAAAATGTTAAGTGTTTTGTGGGAGCAAAGCGCCTTTTCATAGAGCAATTCTTGCAACAGAATTATCCTTCTCATCTTAATTGATTTATTTAAAAGGAACACCAAATTCACTTGCTAATTCGGTGACAGTCAACGGGCTGGGGTATGAAAGGCAGCAAGAGAGGAAAAAAAAAGAAGAGACCTGTGGAAACTTACTAAGTTATTTCTCTGATTTTACCCACCAGGCAGAGCCAAGAAAGAAATATTAGAAAGCCTACTATTCTGAATTTCATTACAGTCCATTCTGCTCCACATCGCCGTGACCTATTTAAACCAGAAAGTACGCATCTCATGACTAACACAGCTGACTGGCTCCTTCACTGGCTTTCTGCAAGCAGGTGATCAGAGCATGGAGACACTGGCAATGTCACCTGTGTGTTTCAAGCTTCTGCTGCACATTGCGCTGCTGAGAGGGCAGGGGCTGGAAATTGAAAAGAAGGACACAAAGCAGCAGGACTCCAATGTTCCCACTCCACAGAGCCTGCTAGCCATATGGCTCTCCCAATGCCCCAGAATGCACACATGCATGCATGCACAGCACATGTATTTCACAGGACCTCATTATTTCACAGTTACATTTCTGTTTATGTGCATTAACAGAATCTTCAGTTGTCCTTTTAAATTTATTAAATTTATTACGGAAAATGCTGAGAAATCTTAATTATGAAATCAGTGGGTTTTTTTTGTTTGTTTTAAAAATTGTGTCTAAATTAGCAATGAAAAGATGGATAACTCAAGTGATCCAGAAAAACAGACCATGAGGAGAGTCTTGAGATTATCGAAGCTTTGATGGTCAAAGCTAAAAAGAGGTTAAATATAAATGTCAGGGAGCTAAAATTTCCTGTCTCCCCTTAGGTCCTTCTAGCTGGACTAAGCATTAACTATACATGAGACAGATTAACAGGAGAAAATCAAATTTAATGGCATATATAGGGAGAATCCACATAGACATGGAGATCCCAAAGACAGTCAGGCAAAATGAGTATATATATGTCATCATAAACTAAGGGGAAGGGAGTAGGGGTCTGGGACTTCAAAGGGAAGGAATGTAATTTGCAGGGTAATAGAAGAACAAATGTTTGGTAAGTAAATAGATATTTTTCCTGCCATAGAGATAGGTCACTCAGACAAACTTTATCTCTGGTATTAACCCTTACTCTGGAAAGGACCATCAGTTTAGATTCTTCTGTGTAGTTAATAGAACAGCAGAACAGCAGTTTCTCTTGAACCGGCAGGGTCCCCGTTGCCTTCAGCTGAAAATAATCATACCAAAGTGATCCATCTTGAGGTGGCCTGTCCCTGTTCCCTACAATATCATCTACCCAATGCTCTCTCTTTATAGCCAAAAAATATGAAGATGTCTATGAAGGCAAAAGACTTGTCCAAGATACTCAGGACCATGAAGAAGGGTACTGATGGGCCTAGAACCCAGACCACATTAATCCCACTCCAAGCCCCTGTCCAACCTACCAGAAAATACAAGGATATTGAAGGGAACAACTGAAATTTTGGAATAAGAAATAGAAGACAATAAAAATGAAGAGATTGGGATTATATAATGTATATTCCTTGTTTATGTGGGTGATTTTTCACCATGACAGATGAAGTGGACATATTTAAGACCCATTAATATTAATGGGCCCCTAATATTAATGTTTCAATGGCCCATATTTATTTTATTTTATTTTATTTTATTTTATTTTATTTTATTTTATTTTATCTTATCTTATCTTATCTTATTTTTATTTTACTTATTTTTTTATAGTTCATTTATTTTGAGAAACAGAGCATGGCAGTGTGAGAGGGGAAAAGGCAGAGAGAGAGGGAGAGAGAGAATCCCAAGCAGGCTCTACACTGTCAGTCCAGAGCCCATCATAGGGCTTGATCTCACAAACGGTGAGATCATGACCTGAGCTGAAATTAAGAGTGAACACTTAACTGACTGAGCGACCTAGGAGACCCAACCCGTATTTATTTTAAATAATGTGAAGTGATAGTAAAGTATTTTAAGAATTCTGGGGAAAATTTCAAAATGTTGACAATTATACAATAATACCTCATATTTGCATGATGCTTAGCTCACTTAGATCACAATATTTGCAATCCTATTAATAAATAATATTTCAATGTTCTGAATGTAACATATTCTTTATTGGGTTTTTTGGGCAGAATTCTTCCAATTTGCTGCATCGACCTTACTGCTCTTTCTGAAAGGATTGTGAGAGTACACTAAGCATACATAAGAATATGCCAAGATACTATATAAACATTATATGAAATACACTAATCTCTAATTTCCTTGAACATCTGGATTAATAACAGCATATCATGCCTTATTTGCAAAAGAGGATCCTGCCTCCATAAGTTGGTAAAATTCATATTGATCTAAAAATTCCTTTATAATAACAATATTATATATATGTCATATATATATACGCGTATATATATATATATATATATATATATATACGCGTATATATATGTGTGTGTGTGTATGTATACCCAAATAGAATAAAAACAATTTTTCAATGTATAATTTCTATACCTTTAAGACTTCCAAATCCAGACCTTAGTATGTAACATTTTAAAAAATTCCTGTTGTGCTTTGGTATCCAAAGTTTCTAAATGACTGCATCTTCATAACCTAAAATAATAATTCAATCTGGAAGTGTCCAAGCAATACATTCTTTGATATTATTTCTCTAAGAGCTACTAAACAACCTTCAGAGTTTCATGGGTTAGTAATATTTTTTCCTTATTTCTATTCATATAAAAACTTGAGGAAAAAAAATCCTCATTTACATTTACTATAAATCATACTCCTTGTTCATCTGGGAGGCATGCAATATAACAGAACATATGTTCAGAATTTCACAGGAGTAAGGAAATTGTAAAAATGGCAATCAAACTGTAAAAATGTAGCTAAAAAAACCCTTTTCTGAATTATAGTTTCACAGAGAGACTGGTTATTTGGGTGATGGTAAGGAAGTCATTTTATTTTGTATTTAAAAAAATACTTTTTTGTTCTAAGTACTTGTTCTAAGTAATTGTTTTCCTCTTCCTCTACATAGCTAAAAAAATCAAGAAATGAGTTTCTTTTTGTAGTGAATATATTTCCAAATTTTTGTGATAAAAAGTATGTTGGATGTATATACATATTCATTGTCTCAGGTAAACAAGCAGTAGGCTGACTTAGATAAAGAAATGTTGGACAAGGAAAGCTACAGTCTAATTAACATCCTGAACTCAAGAGAAAACTTTGCCTGGCCCACACCCACCAGGCAGAGATTTTCTGGGCCCTATCGGACCACTGTAGAGTATGGTTCCTCTCATTTATTTGAAACACATAATCAAAGGCACATGGCTTTCCAACCACCACAACATGATGTTGTCCTTCTTGGCTTGAGCTTCACCCGCCCCCCCCCCTATACTTTCACAATAAGTTGAAATGTTTATTAAGTGAAGTCAGACTTCGCATATTTATTGTCCTCCATCTGGCCCCATAAACTAACAAAGCTATCACATTAAATCACTGATTTTTTTTTTGTCCTTAAAACTTCCCATTTTTTCCCATTCCCTTACATCCTTTCCATGCAAGATCATTGAAGATACTCATTGTTTTCCAGTTAGAGCATGGACAAGGCAACCTCTTAAATGGCTTACCAGTCTTCAGACTCACCAGCATCCATCCATTCTGTCTGAGAGCTACATTCCCATAATGTGAATTAAGGCCAAATCTCTCCTGCTTGAAATTCTTCACTTTCTCCCTTCTTTGTAAATAAAAATTTGACTCTTTTGTGTGGCATTCAAGTTTTTTCAGAAATCCCACCTCCCAGATTATTTCTCCTGCATTCTTGTCACTTCTCAACTTTCTCCAATTCTAAAGCCCAGCAAATCTAATTAGAAGTCCTCAAAAGTGGCCCTCTTTCATTTTTTCCCTTTTGGCTTCCCCTGCTTGCCTTCTTTTTAGCTTGGCTACCTCAATCTAAATGAAATCTTCTTGCTTCTCTGAACCTCAATTTGAGCTGACATCCTCAAAGTCCCAAAGGACTCTGTGATTTACTCATATCTGGTTACTCTTTAGGTATTAAATTGTCTATTTTAGGGACAAAGCACAAGCTGCTCCAAAATGCACCCCTTTGGAAGGCAGATTATTTTAAGCTGAAAATAATCAAGGCCCAAAAACTGAAGAAGAAACTTTGATCCCTTCCACTCAAAACTGCATTTAAATTTTAGATAGAGGACCTGCTTCAGAAAGAGCCATCACCATAGTTAATTACATTATAATATGAACCAGGTATAGTAGACAGGGAGGAACCTAGGAAGGGCTGTTTGATCAAAGTGTTCTCTATGTCCCATTGTTTCTGAATGGCCTAATTAACATTTCTTTACCAAACATTTACAAGTATTCATCTTCTTGTGAATTGTATTCCTTCCCTTTGAAGTCCCTTCTAATCTCATGCTTGGGTTACAACACTGAAGCCCACTAAGTTTTTGTTTCACTGAATTTAAGAATAAAACTCTTGACTTTCAAGTCCTGCAAAAAGCTCTTATGCCCAAACTAAATGACCTTATTTATTATAGGTTATATCTTAGTGTCATCTCCAATTTCTTTGTCTTCCATGGTCTTAATAAAAAAAAAAAAATTAAAAAAGACATGCTGAAGTTATCTTGAGATTTTGAAATAAACGTACAGCTGTAAAAATTATAGTTCAAAATAGATAAAGATTAGAAACAATAGAAGAGTCATCATTGCTTGTCATCTCCTTAGTATAACTCAGGGTGTGTGTGTGTGTGTGTGTGTGTGTTAAATGAGGCCCAGGTAGCCCTGCCACAGGCTGTCTGGAGGATGCAGTGGCTGTTTCTTGTCTGGCTCCAGTGAGAAGCAAGGCCATAGATGCCCTGTGCACCTTCTCATTTAGGTTCTTCCAGGATTCTGGTGAGGTCCCAGATTCTTAGGGGTGAGAAGTGCCATTCCTGTCACAGAAGAGCTGAGTAATGGGCTGACAGCAAGGAACCAGACTTGTTCTTTAGCCTGGCTGGTGTGTTAGCACTGTCCCAGTTGGCCTGAGGTCAAAGGCTACACTTATCTGCTAGTCCAAACCGCCCTCCTTAAAGTCCATTTAACTCAGTGGGTTCTTAAAGCGTGGTCCCCAAACCAGCAGAATCAATTGCGAACTTTTAGAAATGCAAATTTTGGGTGCTATCCCAGATTATTGAATCAGAACTTTGGTTCCAGCAATTTGTGTCTTACAAATCCCTTTGGATGAATCCACTTGCTAAAATTTAAGAACTGTTGATATAACTTTAATACTCCTAAAATTAGGTTCTGAGACTAAATAAAGCAAGAACTAGCATAGAGCTATTTTACTGAAGAGTCATCATTGCTTGTAGAAATTTTCCTCTTACTCCAGTTCCTTACAGTTTTCCAATCCCCATGCTTTTGATGTGCAAAACAGACATTTTGAAGCTTTAATGTAGGTTTTTGTTCTTCTAAAGCTTGTGATGCATTTCTGTCCATTTTTCTTAGAAATAATGGAGATTCTGACTAAACCAACCTGTGATATGAGACAGTAATTTGGGTACTTAAACTCTTTAATTTTGACATTAAAGTGGGTGAGTGAAGACTTCGTAAACCCTGGACAATGCAAATTTCTCAAAAGGCTAATCCAGGCTCCTTAGAGGGTTGTTCTTAGTCAACAAGCCCTAAGGATTGGAATCACTTGAGACAATTGGTAAGAACATTGATTTCTTTACTTCACAAGAAATCTACTGAATCAAAATTTGAAGGTGAAGCTACCAAATCTTTATTGTGAACACACTCTTGTTCTAATTCTCATGCCCACTGAAGTTGGAGATTGTTTGACCAGAGGGGGATAATTGGGAATTTAGAGAGTTGTGGCCAACCTACAAAGCAATATTCTCAGAATAGTTTGGTGCAAAAACTGACAAATTAATTTGTATAATTGTCTCACACAGAAAATATTTGCATTTTCATGTGACTTAAATATCTTTTTCTTTTCTTATCCCAAGATTTCACCTTCAAAGAAATGGTATGCAGTGTCTCATTAGAGTCAGTCAAGTGTTAAAAAAAGTGAAAAGCATGACTCAAAATTACAAAGATGTAGGAGTTAAAACAACTGCTACCCAGATTCTTCTATTCACAGGTACATCATGTGCATACACGGATACATTAAAAGACCTCAAACTATAACTGTTTCTGACATGCTCAGGGACAAGTTCTTTATAGATTTGTACCTGTGAAAGTTGAGGTTAGGTGCTCAGAGCCTTACTTAATGATATGCAAGAATTTAATTAAGGAATAGAAAGGAAATAAAAAATGTGTGTTGTTTGGAGATTTTGAAAACTATAATTTCTTGATATTTAACCTAATTATATTCAGTGCTAGAGCAAAAAATAAACAATTATTTGTTTAGAGCTATATAAATATAGGTGTTTTTCTTTTATATTGCTAACAAATTCTTGGCCAGCCAGTCCATTCAAAGCACGTTAGTCTAGGGGCGCCTGGGTGGCGCAGTCGGTTAAGCGTCCGACTTCAGCCAGGTCACGGTCTCGCGGTCCGGGAGTTCGAGCCCCGCATCAGGCTCTGGGCTGATGGCTCAGAGCCTGGAGCCTGTTTCCGATTCTGTGTCTCCCTCTCTCTCTGCTCCTCCCCCGTTCATGCTCTGTCTCTCTCTGTCCCAAAAATAAATAAACGTTGAAAAAAAAATTCACGTTAGTCTAAATACCTTAGTTTTATAAATGTCTCAACATAAAAATTTTAAAAATAAGATATTTTTGATATAATATTTCCAAAATCCATTAACAAATATTCTATCACATTTAACAGATAATTCTGAATGTAGATATGTACACACATATTTTCTTTTGCTTATTGACTTAACAATCACCATGAATACAATGATGTTATGCAGAGAGGAACAGTGTGGTCCATTCAGGATCTTCTGAAGAAGAAAGGACTATCTGTCTCTAAAACCACATGGTTCTACCTTGCTGAGATTCCTGTTCTACTGCTCAACTGTGGTATAACTCAATATGTAGAAACTCAGTAATTGTAGTCTTGAGTGTTTTACTAATAAAACTGCTGATAATCTTGGTATTAAATCTACAATTTTTCTTCTTTCTTTCTATGGGTGTGTATGCATAATTGTATTTGTGTGACTCTGTGTGTGTGTGTGTGTGTGTGTGTGTGTGTGTGTGTGGAGGAAGAGTAGGAGTAGGACTAGTGGTAGTTGTAGTTCTTTCTCCTGCATTCTGAATTGCTATTTCTCCTGGCAGGAACCTTGTCTTGCAGAAATTCTCCACTCTAAAAAGCCTTATTAGAATTACATGTAAGGTAGAACAATGGTTGTCTCATAGTCCTGACTTTGACTTGTTTGAAGACATAAAGAATATCAATAACTGACATTTATGCAGAGCTTTCTATGTGCCTGGCATAGCTTTATAGTCTTTGTGGATGGTATTCTATTTAAACTATACACAAGTATCCTATAATCTTATAAACCCTTTTATACAGATGAAAAAATTGAAGTTTTAAGAGCTAATTAACATAGATTTGGATTGTGAGCCTGGGCTGTCTGATGCAGGCATTGGGTTTCTCCCCTCTAAGCTTTACTACTTCTCTTTCAGCAGAAGCCTGGAGTTTGGCCTCTGATACTTTCACATGTAAGGGATTCTGATAATCATCAAGTTTTGACAACAAGTAAAAGGATTTTAAGTAAGGTCTTGAAAGGGTTTCCTTGACTCAAAAACATGCACTTTAGTGCATTTTAAAAAGTAGACATTTGTTTTGTTTTCCTGCTTGTGCCCAAAGAGATTTAGTTATGAAACAGCAACCTGTAGTCTAGAAACCTGTTCAAAAGTCTGAGAAACTGGCAAATTAGAGAAAGTGAGGAGGCCATAAGGAATATCTGGTTATGCTTTCTGCAAGAACAGTCTCCCAAATAGCATTCACATAATTGTATTCTGTCAGAAAACACATGATAGAATTAAATAGAACCTCCAAACCGATGAGCTGATTGGAAGAAATTAACATATATTATGTACTTACAATGTATCAGGAAATGTATGTTATATTGCTCTGATGAACATTATTTAAATCTCTCATCACTAAAGTTTACTCATTTATAAACTGATAACATTTTCCACCTGTAAAAACTGTTGTCAAGAGTAAATCTACCATAAGGTACCACTATACTCTACATGAGTTATTTATCAGTAGTACACTTGAGTATAGATTTTAAAAACATCTTCTCTATTCATAATCTTTTCATGGGCTATTGATACTCATACCACATTGTTCAAAAGAAAGAAAAGGTATAAAATGATTTGAAACTGGGCTGACTTCAAAATAAATTTACTTTGGCATGTTTTATGCATTCTATATCAAATCAAGATAAAGCAAGATCTAGGCATAACAGACTCTTCATTCTGATTCTCTCCATTTCAGCATTTGGTCAGGTAACTGTTAACATCATAAAAAGCAATTGTAATTCAAAAGCAGCCAGTGACAATCCATTGTACATCTTCCATCAACTTACAGTGGGCCATTTATCGTGATGATTAGCAGTTTCAGGTACTTTCAGGAACTATAATACTTGTCTGAGCCTTCATTCAGAATTTGAGCTCATTTCTACCATCTAATACCACTAAATGTCACTGAATAAAAGGAAACATTATGTACAGCTATTGCATGAAAAGCAAGAAAAATGATAAATGTTTCTATAGCTACAGGTTTGAAAGAAACATGACATGCTGAGATATAAACCAGAATAAAAGTGGTGCACAAGTACATTGGGCACCCTAGATTCTTTTCTCTAAAAGCAAATAGATTAAAACACAAATACCCCAGGGGCGCCTGGGTGGTTAAGCGTCCGACTTCAGCCAGGTCACGATCTCGCGGTCCGTGAGTTCGAGCCCCGCGTCAGGCTCTGGGCTGATGGCTCAGAGCCTGGAGCCTGTTTCCGATTCTGTGTCTCCCTCTCTCTCTGCCCCTCCCCCGTTCATGCTCTGTCTCTCTCTGTCCCAAAAATAAATAAACATTGAAAAAAAAAACACAAATACCTAATAGGTACGATGAAGTTTTGGGGTGATGGTGGGGTGGTCTGGAGCCAACGGCTAAGAAAGAATTCTTAAAGACACCTTTGGTGCAAAAAGGTGATTTTATTAAAGCACGGGGACAGGACCAGTGGGCAAGAAGAGCTGCAGTGATGTCATCATGGGTAATTGATTACAGGTTGGGAGGGGGTTAGAGATAGAGTAAGTCTCTAAGGAATTTTGGAAGCAAGGTTTCCAAGACCTTGAGGGGTTAGCTGTTGCTAGGGAAATGCCATTTATTACAGTTTAGTAAAACCTCAGTCATGAGACCCTTCAGATGCATATCGGGGGCCATAAGCTTGAAGTATGATTGCCAGTATGTATCTTTGGGGAGTTGAGATAAAGGAAGTTCCCAAAGGAATTTTTATATGTTAAAGTAGACTTACAAGATCCTTGACATCGGGATAATGTCAAGCTAAGATTCTCTTTTGCCCCCAGCAAAGTGTCATCATCCAGGCAGCTGAGCTCCTAGAGGGAAGTCATTCTGCCGGTTTCAAGGACTTGTCAATGGGTTAGGCAGTAAAGGAATTTAATTTTTCATTTGCCTTAGTTTCCCACATTACCATGGCAAGAACTTAAACCCCTTTCCTTTGTTCTTGGGTAGCCAGGAGTATCAAGGAATATCACACATATTCCACCTGGATTGGCATGGGGTGGGGAGGGTGCTGTTAGCCTGTATTTTGCCCTCAGCTTGACTCACGCTCCCTCATTTGGTGGTCAGGACACCATTTTCTTAACAAATGGATTCAAGAAAGTGTGCAGGAGATAGGCATCAAGGGGTAAAAGATTGTGTGTGTGTGTGCATACACGCACACACACACACTATCAAAATCATGTTTGCACAAATAAAATTATCAGAAAATAACTACCAAAGGAATAACTACAAGAAATAACTACAAATAACTACAAGAAAATAGACCACCCCAAAGGGGAGAATTTAGAGTTTTGCCCACTTTATCTTGATTGTTGCTGTTTTGAGGTGACTGACTGGGAGTATGGGGCCACAATTAACATGAGTATCCTCTCCTGAGCACCAGCTACCAGATCACCTTTGCTCTCTACTTGGCAGAGTCTGTTTTTTAGATTCTAGCACTCACCTGCCAAGAGCTCATCAAAGAGGACAGGACAGTGTGCCACTATGGGATGGTTTTGCTAACAGGATGCCATGTAGTACCTCATATAGCCCCATAATGCATAAGGATAGTGGCCATGTCAGCTGTTTGGACTATTTGGATGCACTGAAGGCAGGCTTAGAGAGAGTTTAACTTAATTTGCCTCTCTCTGGTAGTGTAACTATTGCAAGAAATGTTGGTTTTTTTCTTAGAAATCTTTTAGTGTTCTTTTCCATTTAGATATAATTAAGGATACTTCATGATTAATTTATGCATCTTTTTTATCTTTTTAACTATTCAACATGGTTTGCCTATTTCAAGGTCAGTGAGTGCTGTTGGAATTTGCAAAACAAGGCATGTTTCTACTATCCTACCATTTGGGTTTTTATTTTTTCTCACCAATCCCGATTTCTGAAGAAAATCTACATAAGAAAATAATAAAGCAATAAACAAGTGCCTTGAAAAATGCAATTGCTGCTTTGAAGTGATAGAGGATATAATACAGCTATAAAACAAGTACAGGGAATTAAGAAACAAGAAGAAGTATTTAGGAAAAAGAAGCAATAGGAGTGCATTTGTTGTGATGAGCACCAGATGATGTATGGAAATGTCGATTTAGCATATTAGCTTGAAACTACTATAACACTATATGTTAACTAACTGGAATTGAGAAAAAACTTAAAAGAAAGGCAAAAATTTTTTTTAAAAATAAAATGAAAAATGTAGATATAAAAATATAACTGCTAACATAAATTTTCAATAGAGGACTTTTGTCTGTAAATATTTTAAGCTTTATGTTTAGATAAGTTATTGCTGATTCAGAACACCAGAAATACTGGATAATACTTGTAAAATATTTTTAAAAACATGGCTGATCAATTAGATAGTAAAAAACACAATTCAGAACCAAAATTCAGACAACCCAGATACATGGGCATCATCAGCAAACCCCGGAGTTAGAATTTGATTTGGTAATCAGTGTTTACCTAGAGCTTGGGTTTTAGCTAAACACTCAAATCTGGGTAACAGGAGGTTTTAACAAAATTAAAGAAAATCAGCGACATATGGAATAAAAACAGAAGCTTCAAACTACTTCGATTTCTTGGCAACTTGGGGGAGAAATGTCTTGAAGGGAAGGGCTTTTTATGCTAACTTGTTTCAGCCATGTCACTAGGTAGAAAGGGAAAAAAAACCTGTTAAAAATTTAATTACAAAATTCAATTACAAATTTAATTACAAAGTGAGAATTGAAAACAAACAAACAAAGAAACAAAAATAAAACATTGTTTGGAGTTTCTCATGCTCATATATATGGGAAAGAAAATGGAACTTTTCTCTGGGGTTATGCACTCAAACACATGGCTCAAATATATGCTATGGAAATGAGTACACACACAAATATTCACACACAGACATGAACACACACACAGAAGAGGAAAAAAGCCACATTAAGAAAAAAAAAGCCTTAAGAAGCAATAAAATCCTAAATTTTATTTGGACTAAAACAGACTGAAAACAGTAAAATCATCTGGTAAACAACAAGTCTTATAAGCAGCAATATACGATATACATGTTATGTTTAAGGTTGGAAAAAATATTAAATGTATGTTGAAAGATAAAGACTGACTTTTAGAATTTAAATAGAACTTCTTGGGGCACCTGGGTGGCTCAGTTGGGTGGGCGTCCAACTTTGGCCCTGATCATGATCTCACTGTTTGTGGGTTTGAGACCCGTGTTGGGCTCTGTGCTGACAGTTCAGAGCCTGGAACCTGATTCAGATTCTGTGTCCCTCTCCCTCTGTCCCTCCCCTGCTAATACTCTGTCTTTCTCCCTCTCAAAAATAAATAAACATTAAAAAATTTAAAATAATTCAAATAGATCTTCTAGATATATAAAATGTGATCATGAACAATTCAATAAGCATACTTAAAGAGCAGAACTGAAAGAAAGATGTCTTTGAGGAAATACTCAGAATGCAGAGCAGATAGATAGTGTAATGAAAGTGATATCACAAGCCATGAAGTACACGGGAGAAAAGCTATTATATCCAAGATCAGAATGTCAGAAGAAGACACTAGGACATGGAGAAGAGACAATATTTGAAAAAGACACTTTATAAGATTGATAAAAGACAACAAGCCGAATGGATATCAATACAACAAATAAAAAGAGATTCATGCCTAGATACATACCAGCATGATTTTGAAATCTGCCAGAAGGTACAAGCAGAACTGCAAATAGACTATAATGAAACTAACAGCTGACCTCTCAGCAGCAGCAAAGGAAACCAGAGAGAGAGGACTAAAATTCTGAAAGTACCAACAATAAGTGTTGACAAGAACTGTGTGCCCCCCAAAATATTTTTGAAGAGAAACTGCTGATAGAAACTTTACAGATAAGTAAAATTAATACTTTACCCAAACCAACTTCTATTAAAGGGACTTATAAGGTATATGCATCCATATATCAAAATGAGAGAAAATCTCCACACATGGAAAATCTGAGATCCAATAATGTAATGGTGAGAAAAATAAAGATGAAAATATTTGTTAGATCTAAAAAGTCCTTATAAAAGAATAACAATTTTTTATGGTATTTAAAATAAGCCATAATATCAAACAGTAATAATGTTGCTAAGGGTTGATCTAAGACTAAATATTCTAAAGTCCTTGCATTGTATGTGGATGTGAGTAGATTGGTTAGGATGTTGTTGATTCACTGATTGTAGTCTTAAGTATTCATTTTACAGTTTCAAGGGTAAACACTAACTAACTGAACACACATGAATGTGTAATTTCTAAACCAATAAATGGAGGACAAATGAGAATAGAAAACGAATGTGTGAATTCAAAATATGAAAGTAAAGTCAGGGAAAAAAGTGAAAAAAGGATGCAAAAAGTGAGATATGTTCCAAAGTACAATATAAGATAGTCATGGGGCACCTGGGTGGCTCAGTTAGTTAAGATTCCAACTCTTGATTTCAGCTCAGGTCATGACCGCACAGTTCATGAGCTTGAGCCCCACATTGGGCTCCGTGCTGTTAGCACCAAGCCTGCTTGGGATTCTCTCTCTCTTTCTCTCTGCCCCTCCCCTGCTCACGCTTTCCCTCTCTTGCAAAATAAATAAATAAACATTAAGAACATGTTTTTAAAATAATCATAACAAGGGTAAATAAACTACGCTTACTAGTTAAAGACAGATATTGTCCAAAAGGACTTTTATTCCAGCTGTAGTTGTTTTCAAGGGTCATTCATGAACAATAAAGGCATAAAGGGCTGAAAGGAGAAAGAGGGGGAAAATATACAGTCAAAAACTAACTGAAATAAAGCCAGTTATAAAAATTAATAACAAATAAATATGGCTTTAAGATAAAAGCAACACCAAAAAAAAATAGTATTAGTACCTAAAGAGAAAAAGTTTAACTTAATTTACTAAGAAGGTAAACACATTTAAACTTCTAATCATCTAATGTCACCAACTGTATTTTATAAAACTGATAGATATATGGAGAGAAGTTTATAAATCCTACATCATATGGAAACTCTCAAAATATCCTTTCAATTTTATAAGTGAGGTAACCCCAAACCAGTTTAAATATAGAGGAATTGACAACACAACTAATACCTCAATATTATTTATTTATTTATATGTGTATTTATTAAACTTCTTCTATGTGTCAGGTACTATTTTAGTTGGTGCTTCCTAATCATATTTACAACATATTCTAGAACTAGAGTAATGTTAACATATTGAAAAGAGGTGACATCATAAGAGGTGTACTCATAAGATGAGTACAATAAGTACAATTGATAATAATACACAATTGGAAATTATAGTAGTTCCAAATAATGTAAATATTGAAAAAACAAAAAAAGTAGCATACAATGCAAAATTTCAAATACTTAGAATCTAGAGTTGTATGATAATAAAATGACATAGCAAAGATAAAAGTTGGTTCTTTGAGATGACTAGTAAAATAGGCAAACTTCTACTGGGAGATGAATCGAGGAGAAAACAAAAGAACATTAAATTATACCAAGAATGAAATAGGTAGGTATCTATACATGAAGAGTAAAGAAGATAAGATATATTACATATAACTTTCAGAGAGCCTGAAGCATCTTCAAACAATAAAGAAGTTGAATCAGTATTTTAAATTTTTCTGAGAAAAAAAGCAACATAAATAGTTATGAGCTAGAAGTTATCAAATTTAAAGGCAGAACTACTTTTCAGTCCTGTACAAACCCTTCCTGACAGAAAAAGGAGGGGAAATACGCCCAACTTATTCTAGGAAACCAGCATAAACTTAAAGTGAACAAACAAAAACATACAAAGGCAGCATAATAAGGGGAAATTATAGGCTAACTTCATTAATGAAAAATAAAAGCAAAAGTACTAAATACAATATTCATGAAGTAAATGTACAAGTGCATTTGAAACAATCAATCATTACCAGACTACTTATCACTTTATCATATTAAAGGAATAATGTGATTATAATACTTGCAGAAACATTTTAAAAAATTAAAAATTTATTTATTATAAAAAATGGGCACACTTGGACAAGAAGGCTATTTTCTGATGATGGTAAAGTTTAGATACTGAAGAAATACAGCAAAAGTCATTCTTAATGCTAAAATATGAAATGTATTTGCTTTAAGTTAGTAACAAAATGAAAATACCCACTTTTTTTAAAATAGGGTTTTTTTTTTAATTTTTTTAAATGTTTATTTATTTTGAGAGAGAGACAGAGTGCAAGCAGAGGAGGACCAGAGAGAAAGGGAGACACAGACTCCGAAGCAGGCTCCAGGCTCTGAGCTGTCAGCGCAGATCCCGATGCAGGGCTCAAACCCAGGAACTGTGAGATCATGACCTGAGCTGGAGTCAGATGCTTAACCTACTGAACCACCCAGGCACCCCGAAGGTGCCCACTTTTATTGTTTCTGTTTAATATTTACAAGTCCTAGACTAAACTGCAAGACAAAAAAATATCAATTGATTGATTGATTCAGGAATAAGGAACATAAAAGAAAGGCAAAATTTTTCTTTGCACGTGATATGGTATTCAAAAAAAAATTCTAAAAATATCTATAGATTTTTAAATATAATTAGAAAAATTTTGTATGACTATTTATAGGAGTAAGTCTGCTTAGAAAACTCTGTAAAGAACAATTAGAGTTTAAATTTCTAAAACATACCATCTATTCCATTTCTTTAAGACACAAAGGAGAATTTAATCTGTGCTGTTAGAAGTCAGAAAGGTGATTTTATTTGGGGAAGTTTATTACTAGAAAGAATATGAGAAGGAGTTTTCGGGCGATGGTAGAGTTCTGTTTCTTAATCTGGGGCTAATATAGACATGTACAGTTTGTAAAAATTCATTCATCTCTACAGTCAAGATACTTACATTTTAATTGAAGATTATACTTTGACAAAAGTAAACAAGTAACTCAGGAATTATTTTAAAAATAAATTAAATTATTTAAAATGTAAATGAATTAAAAAATTTATTGAAATAATTTGAGAAATAAACAGAGATATACCACATTTTTGGATGAGATTTTTAATATAGTAAAATATCACCATGGTGACCTATGAATTAAGCACATATCGAACAAACTTGGAATTCTTCAAGTTGAAAGTAAAAGTTACTTGGAAAAGCAGATAGCCACATATATAGCAAGGTGCTCCTAAAGAATCAGCATACTTTTATAAAATGTAAAATAAATGGGGCTCACATATGCCAAGTCAATTTCATATAGATTAAGAAAATACTTGACTGAGACAAGCTCACTTCAAACTTAGAAAAAATGCAAGGGCATCCAGATGGTCCCAGATTTATGATGATTCAACCTACAATTTTCTAACCTCGTAAAGATGTGAAAGCTATATGCATTCATTAGAAGTCATACTTTGAATTTTGAATTTTGATCTTTTCCTGGGCTAGTAATACGTGGAACCACCCTCTCTTATGATGCAGGGCACTAGCAGTGAGTCAAAGATCGCAGTCAGCCACACCACCACCAGGGTAAACAAGCAATGCACTCACAAGCATTCTATACCCATACAACCATTCTGATTTTCGCTTTCAGTACAGTATTCCAATAAATCACAGGTCATAGTCAACACTTTACTTTTTTTTATTTTTATTTTTTTAATATTTATTTATTTTTGAGAGAGAGAGAGAGAGAAAGGGGAGGGGCAGAGAAAGAGGGAGTCACAGAATCTGAAGCAGGCATGACCTGAGCTGAAGTCGAACACTTAACCGACTGAGCCACCCAGACACCCCCATAGTCAACACTTTATAATAAAATAGGCTTTGTGACATTGTGTATCCAGATAATAAAACAATTCCCATAAAAAAATAGGAAGGACAACAAGCAACCCCACAGAATGTTGGGCAAAGACTAGAAAGATGTGTTCCAGAAGATTAAAAGACAAAAGTGCTATATACTTCTGAAAAGTGCAATTGCTTTGATAATGAGGTAACTCAAAATAAAATACAAAATACTGTATCTCACAGGTACACACACACACACACACACACACACACACACAAGCACAACTTAAGTAATTGATATAGCTAAATGTCCTTTAATATATTAGAATAAACAATAAATACTAGTGTTTTTTAATCAAAATAAAGAGTGAAGAAAGAAGCAATCCCAGGAGAATGCATATATTATTTTTATATTTATCTGAAGTACAAAAATAAATACAACTATATATGTGTGGAAGGTATAATTATTTGTGAATAATCGAGAGGACTCCAAAGATACTATCAGTGTATTCTTTTTTTTTTTTTTTCAACGTTTATTTATTTTTGGGACAGAGAGAGACAGAGCATGAACGGGGGAGGGGCAGAGAGAGAGGGAGACACAGAATCGGAAACAGGCTCCAGGCTCTGAGCCATCAGCCCAGAGCCCGATGTGGGGCTCGAACTCCCGGACCGCGAGACCGCGACCTGGCTGAAGTCGGACACTTAACCAACTGCGCCACCCAGGCGCCCCTATCAGTGTATTCTTTATGTGGAATTTTAAATGTATCAAGATTTCAGTTTATAAGTTTTAAAATTGTAAATACTTGTAGATATTCTGTAGTGCAATATACTACAAAATAAAAACACACAACTAATGTGAGTAGATAGCATATTGATATAGCTGGAGAACAGATTAGTGAGCTGAAAAATTGAATTAAGAAAATCTTCCAGAAGATAGTGCAAAAACATAATAAAACCAAAGGTATGAAAGGAATTTTAAGGGTCATATAACATTGATACAGAAACCCCAATACCCATTTACTTAGAGTTTCAGAAAGAAAAAATAAACAGACTAGAAATATTTAGTGTTTTAAATAAATATTTAGTAAATTATCCTAGAAATACATAAAGAACAGGTCATATAGATAGAATGTCCGATGTCAGACAGAGTATACTAGAATAAAAACCCAGATGTAGGCACATAACATATCTTTTGTGAACATGAGGGTTAAAGATAAAATTCTCAAGGCTATCAAGGAGAAAGGACATATTACTTTCAATAAATGAGACTGCCAAATTACAATTAATTGCAATTGCATTATTTGCAAGAAAACAGCACTACAGTTTCTCACAAGTAGTAGGGTAGCATAAATTTGAATCTAAAGCTTTATGAAAAATACGTATTATCCAAATGTTAGTGTTGAAATCAAGACATCTTTGGATATATGGAAACTGAAAATTTCTCACAGACAATGTTTTAAAGCACGAATAGAAGTTGTTCTCCAGAGAAAAAAAGGGAATTAATCCATAAAGAAGTACTGGGAAGCAATAAGCTATAAAAACATACTTGTGTATTAAATATATAAGTAAAAACTAGTATTGCAAAAGGACATTTAAGTTATATGCCATTTTGTAGTGCAGGCTGGCCCTACAAATCTAATAATGGACATTATTATTATCAAGGGAATATTGATTATTTTAATAGAGACTTTCTTAGACAATGACTTAACTAATAGTGGCCAATCATAAATGCAATTCAAGTGCTCGCTTTGGCAGCACATATACCATAAATGCAATTCAAGAAAAATCTCAGATGTGTATAGGAGGAGGGTTCTGTGGCATCTTTCTTTCTTTCTTTCTTTCTTTCTTTCTTTCTTTCTTTCTTTCTTTCTTCCTTCCTTCCTTCCTTCCTTCCTTCCTTCCTTCCTTCCTTTCAATCTTTCTTTCTTCATTCATTCATTATTTACTTATTTGGTTGGACAGGCTATGATACATACGCAGATTTCTTGTTAATCTAAACAACAGTGTCATGGAAGGAACCATTCTAAAGAATTATATTTCATCAAACCTTGCAAATTTGGCAAGCAAATCAACCAACAAGAATATGGAGAATATAGCAGATATGATATTTTATTGGATCTAGAAATACTAGATAAGACTATACTAGAGAAGACTCAGGAATAACTCTGATGTGTGCTCACCACTGCATCTCTGAGTTTCCCAGTGGAATAACTTGCTTGAGAATTCTTTGTTGGTTGACTTATCATTTTCGTTGGACTTTCCCACTCCCCTATTTGTGCTTCTGGAGATGACCTCACAAATAAACAATCTGCGTCTAATCCTTGCCTCAGGTTCTGTGCTCTTAACTTCAATTCACACAACTAAAGAACATTCCCTTTATGTGATTTTGTTTATTTCTTGTCAATTCCCTCCCCAACCTATTGTGGAAATTTTCTTGCAGTGAAAATGCTTAATGCTGCTTGATGAAGACCAGACCTTAATTCAACCAGTGAAGTATTCTCTTCTTCCTGTTATATTAAGTGTTGTTTTCAGGATTGCTACATGACTCCCCTCACAGATGCTTCAGAAGGAGCTACATATGGGTTTTCTTTTCTTTATGGTTGTCATCAACTCCATCTCTGCTGACTCTCCATCAATCTTTCCTACCTATCAACTTGGTCACAGTCCCTATGTACCTCCTCTCCATCTTAAAAATAGTTGAGATGAACTATTTTTAAGAAAGAAAACTGGGCTCAATGAATAGTACTGTCAGATATCTTTATTTCTATATATTTGCATTCGAGAAAACACAGAAAGACTGACTCACAGTGTTTTATTTACTAATTTGTCCTTTCACAAGGTTAGTGGACAATTACAGAAATAGACTTCAAAAATTAGGGAGGAGTAAGGGGAGATGAAGTAGTTTTTGCTCCTCATATTTGATAATAGTGTAAAGTCTTGATAGATTTTTCAATTACCATCACCAACAGGGGGTGCAGGGAGAAGAACGGGGATAGTATAATCAAACATAATTTGTAAATATGGCAGACACTGCTAGTCCCCAGATCCATTATTTTTTTTAATAACAAACCCCCTGAATTTTAGAGGAGAACATGCCATTCAGAGTCAAGACTGGATTTCTCACTCAACATGCCTTCAGCCAGGTATGACCATGTAGCTCATCAGTTCTGACTGATAGAATGGGAACAGAAGAGATCTGTTGCCTCAATCTTTCTCTTCTCACCTTTCTGGAAATGGGTATATGGACATAAGGGTGGGAACAGGAGCATCCGGAACTGTAAACTAAAAGATGCCTTTTAGTATTTCAGCAAGATAGAGGGAATTTTTGCATCCAACATGAACAAGTCACTATAGTAGCCCTGAGTCACATACACATACCCCGGGGAAAATGTACTTTTACCTTGATTAAGCCACTGTTGTTTAGGTACACTTTGCTACAGCAACTTAACTTGCAACCTAATTATTATAGCATCCTTACAAGACTAATGTGGATTTGTCAACATTTGACACTAATTCTAGAAAGGAAATTCAAAATAAATTAAATTATGGATAAATTAAAATATATGGTATTTAAACATTTTGTTTGCTGAAACTGTATTTTATTTTATCTAAATAATATATGTATTATTTATAAAATATGCTTGAATTGATTTCTACAACTAAGTGAAAATTATATACATCTTATAATGATATCAAAGGTAGAGTCTACTGCTATCTTTAAATAATGACATAAAATAAAAGCGGGAAACAAATAAACAAATGACTGCTTTCAATCTAGAAATGTAAATATATTCTAGCTATCATTCTCCAAGTATTCTTCTTTGCTACAAGTGTGCTTTAGATCAATTCTGCTCCATTAAATATATATATTCATAAATAACTCTATGACAAATACTTAGCCTTTGAATCATAATCTTATTATAGAAAACTTGTTATGAATATATATATTCATATATATATATGAAAAATATATATATTCATAAATAACTCTATGACGAATACTTAGTCTTTTACTCATAATCTTATTATAGAAAATTTGTTATGTATGTTAGTGAAAGTGGAAGGGGAACCTATCTCAAATCATTTAATATATAAGGCATAAATATCCAATTGCTTGTCTAAATTTAATGCTTTGCAAAAAATGCATTAAATCTCACTCAGTTAATATCCAATCATTATATCAAAAGTACATATCAGTTTTTTCTAAACTTTATCAAAATTATTAAATTGTTTTGCTCTAATTTTTGTTTTATATATTCCTACAGAATACATAGAAAAAGTTTTGACCAATTCATATCAGCATTTGTTAATCTAAATTCCTGGTTACATAAATCTGCTGATCACACCCAGGCTTTAGGAATAATCATGTAATTGATAGGAATAATAAGAAATCTCACTGCTTGTTTGTAATATATCATAATATATACATAATAAATACATAATATATTAGTTTCAGAGCAATTAACCAAAAGAGAGAGAGACAAATGACACTTCAAACTCCCTTCCAAATAATTTTTGTCAATTCAATTTATTTTAGAACAGGTAGTGCATCTGGCACAAAATGCAAAAGGTACAAAGTATCTTATAAACATCTTCATTCTCCCCTTCAGCAGCCATCCACTTCTGTCTAGAGGCTACTGTTGTTACTACTTTTATGTGTTCTTAAGTCTGTTTATATTCTTGTTTTCATAGTAATAGTACAGATCTTATCATACCTAGCCTTTGTACCTTGTTTTAGTTTTCATTTTTTGAGTCAGAATATCTTGGGGGATATGTCTCTATTAGTGCTCACGGAACAACTGCATAGTATTCCATTATATGTACGTACCAAGAATTATTTTTAATCAATTTCCAATATTTATGGGTACTTAAGATGTTTTTAAACTGTTATAAAAATATTGCAATTAATAGTACCTATTATATATGTCTGTTTTCATATCCTATCTGTAATATTAATATCTAGAATTAGAATGGTTGAGTCAAAAGATATATACATGTTTAACCTGAATAAATAATGTTAACACTTTTATTCATAGATATTTCAGTAATTTACTTTCCCACTAGCATTAGATAAAAATTCCTTACCCACTACCTTTCTCTTACAATCAGTACATTGTCAAACATTCTCACCTTTGCCAACCTGATAGTCAAAAATTGGGTTCTCCATGTAGTTAGTTACACTTCTCTTATTATGAATATTATTCTTAACATGCTAAGAGCCATTTTTACTTATTTTTCTTTTTTTATACACCTTATCCAAGTTTTGGGTCTAGTACTATCTGATTTCTAAGAAGTCTTTCTACATTAAGGGAATTCTCTCTCTTTCTGTAATATGAGTTACAAGTAATTTACCTATCAGTCATTTGTGCTTTGATTTTTGTTAACAGTATTTTCTCTTACATTTTACCAATTTTAAAAATTTCATGCAGTAATATTTATGAGTGTATTTTTATAACTCTTTGGTTTTATGTCCTATCTGAAAGTCCTTTTGAACTTTGAGATTATATAAGATACTGTATTTATTTTCATAGAATATTTTTAGCTTTAAATTATAGAAATATTAGAAATGTATTATCTTACTAACAATGAAATAGGAAATTATTAGGGGCAGTTATTAATATTTTTAATTCCCTTTAAAGACATAAGCTAGAATTATATTTCCCTGCTTCTTTAAATTCAGATGTAGTCGTATGACTTGCTTTGTCAAAAAAAAAAAGTGCAAAGTGTCATGTGTCCCTTCCAGGTTGAAATTTAAGCTAATGTACAATTCATTTTTTTTCCATCAAAATTGTTTTTATTTATCCACAGATAGCAGCTGTTTGCATAGCTTGGATCCTAAAAGTGAGAGTGAGTATACCACAAGGCAGAGAGCTCCATTCAAACCACAGTGAAACTTGTGGCATGAATAGGTGCTTTTTACTGAAACTTTATAGTTTTCCCCTTCCAAGCACATGTAAAGTTATATTTTCTTATTATCCACCTTGCAAGCAAGTGCATATGCACCTTACTTGGGCTAAAGACATGAAAATCAAAGTCATGTGTTTGTCACTTTGTTTAGAATCTTAAAGAACTAATGCATAATGTACCATCTTCTTTTTTTCTGCAATTTTCCAGCAGAAGCATCAAGAAGGAACCCCATTCAGCTGAGTGCCTGAATACGATTCAGAGCAGTGTCCCCATCTAACCTAAAATGCACATGTAGCATAAAAAAGAAATCTTCCTTTTGATTTTTTTTAAGTCATTGATATATGGGGATTGCTGAACACTGTAGCATATCTTAACTATTCCTGACTTGTTTTCTTATTGATGGCAGAAGGGTTCAATACTACTTACTGAATAATCTACTTTTCCCTCTTTTGTTTATTACATACTACATCCCTGAAAATATCTGGTCTTGTTTCTGCGTTTTCTTTTCTATTCCATTAATCTGTATGTTCTTCATTGAGAACAACATTATTTTAAATTATCGTAGCTCTGTGAATTTTAATATCTAAAATAAAAGCCCACCATCATTAGTCTTTGTTTTCAAAATTTGGCTGGCTTTTCTTGCTTTTTTTTCCACATGAAGTTTACAGTTTGTTTTAATTAAAAACAAAAGCCTTATGTGTATTTTTGTTGGACTGTACATTAATTGATGAGTTTATTATCATTCTGATATTATCATTTCTGTTTTGTGATTTCTAATAGTTAAGTGCAAAGTTAAAACTATTATATAGATTGTTCCAGGTATTTTTTTAATTATTTCAGAGAGAGAAGGAGAGAGTGGGGGGGAGGGGCAGAGGGAGAGAGACAGAATCTTAAGCAAACTCCACACTCAGCATGGAGCCCAACTCAGCATGGAGCTCAGTCCCACGACCTGAGCTGAAATCAAGGGTTGGGTGCTCAACCAACTGAGCCACCTCTATTTCAGTTATATTAAAGATGATTCATATATACACAGGGTATTTATAACAACTCATTCCAAAAGAATAAATGATTAAGAGGGTCACTATGATTTAATCATTACAGGTTTTTTATTAAAAATCATGCCATTTTCCATACAGCATGCATAAAATTCTCATTCTATGGGAGTCCCAACATACAACAGAATATAATGAATCAAGAGGGAAAAACTTATCCTTAGACACATTTACAAAAAGACACTCACTTCTTAGTTTAATGGTCAAGAGAGAAGACTGCAGGGCTAGACTACCTGGATTCTAATCTAGATATTGTTACTTACTACCTTGTAACTTTGGGCAAGTTATTGAATTTACCTGTGTCTCAATCTCTTCATATATAGATAGTACTACTTCTGGGGGACAAAAAAAGATCTACATAACTCACAACAATGTATAGCCTTATAAAAACTTAGTCCATCAGAATTAAAGAAAAATAAAAATAAAATCTTTTAGAAAGGAAAAAAGAAACACAGATCACATAGAAATGATTAGGCATCAGGGGCGTCAGACTGGCCAGCCAGTTAAGCATCCAGCCTTTGGTTTTCGCTCAGATCATGATCTCACTGTTCGTGGGATCAAGCCCCATGTTGGAGCCTTCTTAGGATTCTCTCTCACCCTCTCTCTGCCCCTTCCCCACTCACATGCACTTGTTCTTTCTCTCAAAATAAATAAATCAACATTAAAAAAATGATTAGGCATCAAACAGCTTTGAGCTTTTCAATAACAACACTGGAAACTGGATGCAAATGAAATAATGCCTTAAAAATTCTGAGGAAAATAATTTTCCAACTGGAATTCTACATTGGACTAAGCGTTAACTACATAAGAGAGAAAAACAAAGACATTATCAGGTGCAAGGACTCAAGAATTTTACACCTATGTACTTTCTTCCAGGAAGATATGGGAAGATTTAGTTCATCAAAATGAGGCTATAAAATAAGACAGAGGAAGGAATGAAATTTAGTGAAGAAGGGATTTACTTTGGAAAAGAACCAAAGAAAATCTCTAGAAAGGTGAAAAAAAAAACCCAAAGGAAGTCATTCTTCTGCTTGCCTATCAGACAATTCAGATTGGTGCAAAATATCAGGGGCGATAGGAAGGATATACTTTGGGGAGAAAGCGGACCAGATAGGTCATCCGGTGTGTTTGGTTCCATTGAGAACGCCTTCCAGTTCTGTCAGACCGTTTGTGGATTAGCAATAGTTACAACAAAACATCAACAACTGAAAAATCAAGGCCATTAGGACTCCCAGAGAGAATAAGTTGTACAAGAAAAGAAACAATATAGGAATATAAGATGTGACTGAGTTAAAAGTTGATTTGCAGTCAAAATGAATATAGATTTAAAAATTATGAAATCAATACGTTGAAAAGATAGAAAAGAGCTATTTGTGTGTGCATATGTGTGTGTAAATACTTATATTCTTTAAGTAGGAAGTCAATAAGCATGTCAAAATAGAAAAAGCAACAAATGCCCAAATATACATTTATTTTGAAAAATAACAGTAACATCAGGGTAAAAACAGCTGAAATTGAGTTGAAATCTCTTGCTTCATAGAAGATATTAGGGAAAGGAAGACAAGATAAGAGACTACTCTTTTGTTCTTAAAAACCTTTGTATTTGACCTTCAATAATGTATATGTGTTATTTTAATAAAAATTCCAATTGAAATTACCAAACTAAAACCAAAATGATTTTCAAAAGAGAGAAAAATATGTAAATTTGACACTAATTGTGCAGTTTCAAAGGTATTTTATCAGTTAGAGAAGTGACTATGTTTACAGGTAAAATAAAAAGTCCTATTGGAAAAAGTAAATTATAGAAAGAAAACCTATGTCATAAAATAAGTATATGAATAAGCCATCTTAAAGAGTCACAGAATATACACAGTGATACTGTAAGGGCCAAACAGGAAACAAAGCACAGAAAAACAACTGAAATTTATTAATTTAAAATTTGTATATTGGTCCCATATAAGTGTGTATATATTACCTTTTGTTTTACTTCACACCAGGAACAAGGATATAATTTTGCTTTAAAATAGCTGAAAGAGATTGTGTTTGTGAAATACAAGTAAAATTTGAAATCCTGAGACTTTTGAAATGTAAATTCAGCTTCAGCAATGAAACAACTGCCATTCTGTTTGACATTTAAGAAGAGAACAATTTATTTCTAATTGTTTTCTATTACTATGACATTATTCACTGCCCTAAATGAATTCTATGTGAAAGTAAATACAGTGCTGCTTATCCCTTAAAAATCAGGACATTTTTAGATATTACTTTGTCCACAATTCTCTTTTCAAGCCCATAATTTATTAAACTGATGCATGCAGCCTTCATAAGCGGTCATTATCCTATTAGCACTGTGTTTTCTGAACAGGAAAAAATAATCCTTTATGCTTCTGTTTGCATTTTTGTTCCTTAAACTAATTACTGATTTGGGATGCTACAGTCCTAAGGATAAAAAGTTAAATGCGCAAATTATTGTATCAAATCCTATCTATTCATATAAACACAATTGTTGAGACAAACCATTTATGAATAATGATGATTTAAGAACATATATAAGCATACATTTAAACTAACTTTTATTTTTATAGCTACAAATATGTGTATATACAGATCTAATGTTTATTTTAATATTGTACTAAGTACATCACTCCTGAGCATATTTATTTACACGTTGTATTTTTGTTTCTTATTTAAGTAAGATAATTCTTGCTCCTTTTACATTATGGCAAATAAAATGAACTCTGATATGCAAGAAAAATAAAGACAAGAACATGTATAATAGCTGTGGTAAAACTGCTTCACCCCCGTGCCTTGGAAGATTTGGAGAACAACAAATGAGGCAACTGAATTATCTAGACAGAATCTTAAAAAAGTAAACTTGAGTTCATGACCAGAAAAAAAAAAGATAAACCTAACAACTCTTACTTATTTCACCATGTAGGACATGGAAAATTGCCTCAGAGTGTATGTATGCAATGAGCATAATATAGGCACAAAGATTGACTTTTGGAATATACTAGTCAACTCAAGCAATAAAATCCAAACAATCAACTGTGAGATTACCTGTTATTACCTGAAAGATTTTATGGGATGCGTTTGAACAGAATATGTCTATTTCCCTGAGTAAGCAAAACAACCAGGAAAGAGTAAATTCCTTAATTACATCACTATTCCAAACATAATAGTTCTCTGCATGTCTCCTTTCTCTCACATAACTACATTGCTGAATTCCAACTAAGTTTGTTTTTAAGTATTCTCTTAACTGAGGAATACTTTTAGTTTCTTTTTAAAATGAAGGGGGAGAAAAAAAGGTGAAATCAAATTTTAGAAAGACGGTTCCATTTCTTTATTGCTCATCTCACATCAGCACTTGACCGCCAACCATTAATGACATGGACCATGGCTATAAAAATCCCAAAGAATATTAGGTGTCCTGTGAGAAGAAAGCTTTAATTTGGAAACCTACTCCATTCATTAAAACCTGTAGTTGTTCAGATGTTCCCATTGATATCTGGTGTCTGATCCTTTATGGATACAGAGTGAATGAAGGACTCCTCACATGTGCAAAATATGAGGAGCCACACAAGCCACAGGGGATGGGAGTTGCTGTCTCACCATTATAGAGAAGCAAGCCTAGAAAGAATAAGTGAATTTACACAGTTACAGTATAGCTATCTTCACCTGACGCAGGAAATGCTTAAAACCACCTGTTGAGTCCAGAGATAATAATTCCTATTAGGCCTTAAGTGCATTTAGAGCAGTTGTTCTTGACCTTGGATGCACATTGGAATCATATGCACCATGGTGAGGCCAATCAGAATCTCTGGGGGTTAAGCCCTAGGACCTGTTTTGTTTTTTAACTCCTTAGATTAAAATCCTATATATCCAGATTGAGTATGCTGATTAAGAAAATATGTTATGTTAGAAATATTTTACCAACGATAAAATAACTTACCTTTGCAAGATTTGCCTTCAAAAAGCAGAGAGAAGATTGAATTTTTAGAAGTTCTGCCTTAATTGCACTATGAGGTATTTACTCAAAAGACAGAAAAATACTGATTCAAAGCAGCACATGCACCCCATTCTTTATAGCAGCATTATTAACAATAGCAAATTTATGGAAAGAACCCAAATGTCCATGCACTGATGAATGGATAAAGAAGATGTGGTACACACACACACACACACACACACACACACACACACACATTGGAATATTACTCAGGCATTAAAAAGAATGAAATCTTGCCATTTGCAGTGATGTGGATGGACCTAAAGTGTATTATGCTAAACAAAATAAGTCATTCAAAGAAAGACAGATACCATATGATTTCACTCATATGTGGACTTTAAGAAAACAGATGATCAGAGGAAGGGGGGGGGGGACAAACCATAAGAGGCTCTTAACTATACAGAATGAACTGAGGGTTGATGGAGGGATGGTGGGCAGGGGATGGGCTAAATGGGTGATGGGTATTAAAGAGGGCACCTGTTGTGTTGAGCACTGGATTTTGTATGTAAATGACTCAATCACGAAATTCAACTTCCAAAACCAATATTACACTATATGTTAACTAACTAGAATTTAAATAAAAATTTAAAGTAACGACAAAACAAAAACAAACAAACAAAAACAAGCTCTGCCTAATCTACCTATCACTCTGGAAGGCTAACTTTTTCTACGGTAACAAATAATTCAATTCAAAACAACAACGTTTATTTCTTGCCCAGGCTACAATGTCTCTTGTTGGTTGGCAAGGCACTGTGTTCACTGAGTCACACAGTGACCCAGGTGGACAGAAGATTCATTGAGACAAGCTTCCCAAATCACAGAAGTCAAGAGAAGATGCGGCTACATAGTGGCTCTTAAATTACATCCAGAAAGTGGATGTAACTACACACCACTTCTCCTTACATTTCCTCTTTGTAAGCAAGTTACATGGCTGAAGCTAGTTTCAAGCTAGGACTGAAGTCCTACCATGTTTTCAGAACAAGAGAGCTGGCATTTACGAACAGTCCTGACCACTACCATGCTTGTCTAACTAGTTCTACACCCTCCAGGGGGAAGTTACCAGATATTTGGAGCACAGTTGACGGAGAAAATAGCATTCCACACATACTTGCTAACCACTAATATGCACTGGGCATGGAGATAAAAATGTCTGGGAGCTGAGGGGATATCAAACAGTAGGTGTGGTATATGTAAAAGCCCCTGAGAGATGTACATTGAAGAGCAGCCTGAGCTCCAGGAAAAAAAAAATCAAGATGGAGAAGCAGTCAAGGGCCCAAGGCTTTGTAAGTACCTTTAGAGACTTCTATTTCACCATGATTACCATAGCCATCATAAACTCAGGAGACACCAGGTGCCAGACACTTTTCTTAGGTATTTTAGGTGTTAAGTTATTTGATTCTCACAATGACCCTATGAGGTACGTGGTAGTGTTATTTCCTCTTTTAAGATAATGAGACTGAGGCATTGAGAGATAACTTCTCAAGGTAGTGATCTCATAAGAGGCAGAGGCAGACCCAGAGCCCAAGTCCTCTGGGTCATGAGTGCTTATATTTAACCATTCACAGTGTGCTTAAGAATGGTAGGATTTGGGGGTGGGGGCCTGGGTGGCTCAGTCGGTTAAGCGTCCGACTTCGGCTCAGGTCATGATCTCACAGTTCGTGGGTTCAAGCTCCACATCGGGCCCTGTGCTGACAGCTCAGAGCCTGGAGCTTCCGATTCTGTGTCTCCCTCTCTCTCTGCCCCTCCCGTACTCGCACTCTGTCTCTATCTCTCAAAAATGAATAGACGTCAAAAAAGAAAATTTAAGAATGGCGGGATTTTAATTCTGTAACTGGTCAAAGAGTTACCCAATTCAAGATTTCCATGTCATAGGTATTAGGCAATAGCTAAGCTGGAACTTAAAGAATCCAAAGTCCACTGATTACTGTAGGATTTTTCTGTCTCTGCTTCAATCCCTTTATTGATGAAATATTGTTACTTTTGTGAAGCTGTTGGAAAACAATGTTTTCCCACAATTAATCTAGTGTTCATGAGGTGATGAGAGTCACAGGGCTGTTCCTTCAAGGCTTCCAGGTAAACCCCACACAAGGGCACCTGGTGGAACATGTGAGTTGAGGCAAAGGCCAGTCAATGTTCTGTTTGCCAAGACCTGTGATCTGGGTTATTAAAGACAGAGAAAGGGATGTACTTTTCTAATTTTGACAAAACAGGGTTTCTTAACCTCAGTATGTGACATTTTGGACCAGATTGTTTTTTTTTGTTATGGAGGGCTAGCCTACATATTAGAAACATCCCTAGTCTCATTCCAGTATTTGTCGGTAACACTTCTCCACCCCTAGTTATAACCAGCAAAATGTCTCCAGATATTTCCAAACAGCCCTTAAGTGTACATGTGTGTTAGGGTGTGGGGAGGCAAAATTGTCTCAGGTGGAAAGCCACTGCCAATAGAGCAGGATCCACTCACCATGCCTATGCCCCTGAGACTCCCTTTCCCTGCAGAGCTGGTATTTTTTTTCTTAATCCTACTAGATTTCTGTAAGAGCTGGCAGAAAAATTATCTTCCTTTAAATTTCTGTTAGCTGCTTCTCAATCAGACCAGTGGCAGCATTAGTAATATTTATTACCTAAAACAAAAAATAGGCAACCAGGCATGCCTGGGTGGCTCAGTCTGTTGACTGTAGGACTCTTGATTTCAGCTCAGGTCGTGATCTCAGGGTTGTGGGATTAAGCCCTGTGTCAGGCTCCTCACTGATTGTGGAGCCTGCTTGAGATTCTCTCTCTCTCTCTCTCTCTCTCTCTCTCTCCCCCCCATCCCCACTCATGCTCTCTGTCTCTCTAATATATATATATGTGTGTGTGTGTATATATATATATATATATATATATATATATATATATATTCGTGACATATGTGTTTGATAGAATATGAGTTGAAAAAGGCAAGGGTTGGAAAATATATATAATCTGATCTCACTGATGTTTAAAATATACATTATTTATGTGCTTATGGAAGTGTACAGGAAAATATCTGAAAGAGAATGAGATTAGGAAAGAACGAAATGAGATGTTTGTGTGTGTGTGCGCGTGTGTGTGTGTGTGTGTGTGTGTGTGAAATACTTTGTATTTCAAAGTAATACGATCACAATTTCATTAAACATGGTAAAGAACATCTATGTGGACTAGAAGGCAAACAGTTATACAGGCTTTTAGAAAAGCCCTATTTAGCTTCATGAAATAATTACTATTTTAAAGTTTGACAAAATATAAAAGCCTTTCGTTTTCCATCCTATGAAGGAAATAGGTGTTCAATCATTGCAACTAACCAACGGATAGTTTCTACAGTTATAGTTTTCTAAAATATCTCTTTTTTAAATGTTTATTTATTTTTGACAGAGAGAGATAGAGACAGAGTGTGAGCAGGGGAGGGGCAGAGAGAAAGGGAGGCATAGAATCCAAAGCAGCCTCCAGGTTTGAGCTGTCAGCACGGAGCCTGATGTGGGGCTCGAACCCGTGAACTGTGAGATCATGACATGAGCCAAAGTCAGACACTTAACTGACTGAGCCACCCAGGCGCCCCATTTTTAAAAATATCTTTTTTTAATGTTTATTTTTCAGAGAGAGAGACAGAGACAGAGTGTGAGCGGGAGAAGAGCAGAGAGAGAGAGGGAGACAAAGAAAAGAGTTATAGTTTTCAAAGATGGCTTATTGCAGTGGTACTTTAGTTTTCTTGTTAATAAACATGAATTTTGCTCACTAAAATTATAGAACATATGGGTATTTTTATTTTACTTTATTTCAGTTCCAGATAATTTTTTTAAATGTCATTCTGATAAATGTAAGAAGTCAGTTTCTAAGTGAAAGTATGATAGAAGTGACCAGCATGGTGTATACAGTCTTTAATACTAGACAAAACTAAATTGAGCTTTAAAAATATGATTAAAAAATATATGCTAAACAAAGTGTATACATTTTATCTCTTAATGGATTATTATTGCCCAGGAGGAGAGCATTAATAAACAATACAATTGTATTCTATTATCAAGTATTATTTTGCAGGATTTTAACAATATGATAATTAGTATCATGGTTCTTGGACAAATGAGTGTTTTTTAAATAATAGAGTAAGTAGTTTCAATAATAAGGCTCAATCAAGGTTAAATTTTGGAAAGTAGGGGAGAGCTTCTTTTCTTCTGCATGTTTTATTTTATCCTTGGAAAAAAAAAAAAACAGCCAATCATTTTCTATTCCAACACGTTTACAATGGATGGACACAAAATGATTGTAATCATCTGGTATTTCCCTTTACTTGGTAGTTAGTTGAGTCCTCTGGCTTCTCCCTATTTATGAAGAGCTGTGGAAATGTTGCTGTCTGAGACTGCATCCTCTATTCTGTTTTCTCTCTTCTTGGTTCTATCTTGTTAGCTTTGTTAGCCTTGAAAAGGTAATGCAACTACGGCTATGCATATGTTTGTCTTTCTGTATAACTCAAACATACAGTTGGGAAAACAGAGTTCGCACATTCTGTTTCTACTTCAATTAACAGCTGTATTATAAACTGACAGAAAACTAATGAAAAATAAAGGGGTTATGAAAATAATAGCTCAAGTGAATGGGTTGCAATTAAAAGCTTATCAATGCCCACTTTTGTTATCATTTTGTGGTGCTCTGAAACCTCTAGAATGTAATTAATATTTCATACAATTTGCAACCACTGAATGAAATTTTGCATTTACATCAATGGGCAAAAATTAATTAACAGTCATCAATAGACTGCGTAGGAATGTCTTGTTTACACAAAGATTATTGTCCAACTCAAGTTTAGAAAAGTAATTACCTGCTACACACTAGGGAGAACTTTACATTGTTATAGAGACCGCCACATGGATGACTTTTTGAGTGAATTATTGTTAAACAAACTGTTCGAGAGTTGAAAACCCTTGTCCTACATGTAATAGCAATTAGGAGAGTTAATGGAAATTCAGCTCAGAATACTGGAGAGGAATACAATGTGATGATACTACCACTGCAGTGAAGAATGGGTAGAAATTTCCCCGCAATAGCCCAGCATGGTGTTATCACTCTTTTCTCATTAAATTGTATATCTTCTTTGAATATGATCAAAGAACAATTATCATGTATTGCCTCTAAGCCTTTTAGTTACTCAATATTATGTAATCTAATTTTTTTCAAACAAATATTGCCTCCTTAGGGTGAAACTATTTTTATGATTAGGAAATATAACCCAAAGCAAATTTGCAGACTGCTAAATTTTATACACTACTTTCCTAAGAACATTTCAAAGAACCAAGCTAAATCTTTTCTAGAACATGACAGTGAGAAAATAGATGGGAAGATGGATAGACAGACATTGACAGACAGACAGCAGATAGATGATTTTTAACTAGAATGCTGGTTAGGTAAATGACAGACATTTTCCACTTTCTTCAAGACAGCATCTTAGACCTAAGAAGCAGAATTGAAGATACAATCGTAGGGAAAAAAAATCATAGGTTCTAATTGCACTGTTTCATAATTTCTTCCCCTGCCATACCTAGAGAAATAAAAGTCACTAAGCCCTATATCGTTGACATATGCATGAAAAAGAACACACTGCACTGTACTAAATCCTTCAGCTCTGTTAATCTTTTTAATCTGGTTCTTAAACATTTGGCAATTGAATCTCTCTGTTTGAATTTATGAACTTAATCTCCTATGGCTAATGTCTCCAGTAGGAACTTTAAAACTGAAAACAATATCTATATTTTCTTAAACATTGATCTTTTAGTAGCTGGGTGTAAATCTGATTCCCTTGTGAATTTGCAGTATTCCATTCTAAGGACTTACAATATCTCAAAAGTGTACTTATGCTTTTTTGAACATCGTTATAGGATTCTCTAAGACTTTACCTTTGAACTTGCAAGATATTGTGTTCCACGGGTATCATACAAATGACTCTCAGAGTTGTAGTCAGAGTTAGTAAAGTCTGTCCCCTGAGACTTGGCATATGTGGACGTGGTTGCATAGCATTCATAACATCATGCAGGCTCTGTCTAGACTTTCTGTGGCAGACACAGTAGAAAATAATTCTGACCTTGAGTCCAACCAATCAGCCACAGCTAATTTACATGACAGTGTAATTATAAGCATCCATGAGGATTAGTTGTTTCAATTACAACACTACGTAGATATGCCAAGTCTGACTAGTTTGATTAAAAGATACAGAGAAAAACACTGGAAAAGTTCTGCCTCCAAACAGAAGATGCTGCTTCAGTCACTTAAACATCGCTTAGCTTTTTGCTTTGTACTGAATCTTCACACCTATTTTTTAATTTTGTCATAAATTATAGAATCAAAACTATTAAAACCAAGTGACACTGGAGTTGGCATTTGTCTTGATCTACAAAACCTGTCACTGTGTCACTGGAGATCTTAAATGCATCTAATTCATTGCATTCTCTAAAAACTCATGCAGATTTTAACCAGCAACTCTCTTGCCTTCAAGATATTGGTAAGTGGATTTTTACAATCCATTGCTATTATTTTTGTTTTATTTTAATAGTAAGTAAATCAAGTCCATAAGTGTCCCTCTCCCTCTCCCTCTTTCACTCTCCCTTTCTCTCTCTCTCTCTCTCTTCCTCCCTCCCCCCTTCTCTCCTTCTATCTTTCTCAGTATAGGACATTTACTGACTATGAATAATTAATGTGGTTAAATCCTACTCTCTGTATAGATCTAAATATAACATACATTAAAGCTTTGTTTTCATTTCTTAATCACCCTAGAAAATTTCTCATTTAGCCGACAGTTTAGAGGTTTCACTGTCCCAGCATCACCTCAAATTGAGTATTTATTGAGCATTTAGTATGTGCTGAATATTTTTAAGCTCTCTTGATAGTATACAAGAAGGATTTTAATGAAGTTTTCCTTGAGGAACTTAAGATTTAGATAAGAAGCTTGCATAATTATGTTTGTGACAATCGGTGTATAATGTGGCCATGTTTGAAAGTAATGAATAAATCACTTTAAAGTTTTTTGTAATTTCCTGTAGGCCACTATAGAAACATTCTGTCTTTTAGAAAATTTGTTCTAGCTTTAATCTGATTTCTTTTTATATTATGTTGTGAGGTACCAACAGAATCATCTGTGCAGAGGCATCCATACTGGCTAGAATGGGGGAGAGCACAGTCCCTTTTACCTTATTTATAACGGTAAGGAGACTGAGAGGTGCCCCAACTCACTCTAGGTACTACAGCCATGGGTCTATGAGGGCCATATCTTCTTTTCTTTGGTTCTTGTAAACAGAAGTTCTATATTTTTGATGTTTCTGAGAAGTTTCTCTTTTAACTACTCCTATTTTTTATTGGTCCTTATTCTTCGATATGGAGGTTTAAAAACTTTACTATGGATACACGTCCCTGAGAAGTTTGCTCAAAATAGTGACTGACAGCCTCTCTCCACAAACATTCAACTGTGATTCAAAGGAGCAGGAACCTGTTTTAAACAAGTATTTTTTTCTGTGATTCTTTCAGATCATTTTAAACAAGTATTTTTTTGTGATTCTTTCAGATCATTTTAAACAAGGATTTTTTTGTGATTCTTTCAGATCATGCTGTGAGACACACGGCTTTCATAACTCTGATACTGGATTTTTAATACGATGTTTCCAAGTAGAGGAGCCATCTGTGACTGACTGCATTTGTGTCCGTGGCTTTAATATGCCCGACCTGTAATTCCATTATCTGTTTGTGTAACCACAGTGTTCATACCATCAGAACAGAAACCGAAATGGCACTTAGACTGAAAAGATGTCAGATGCCCTATACCCAATGATCTGAGAGATCAGCAGGGATAACCCTGCGAGGATGCCTTCAATGGCAGGAGATGAGACACACAGGGGACACTAGGGCAGAGCCGACTAGACAACACGGTGAATGAAGTGGTCCTCACAAGCAGGGGTAAGACCCTGTCAGAACAGAAACATTCCTTTAGCAGTGTGGAGATTTTGTATCTTATCCTTTCTTTTCCTTCCAATGATGTATTTCTTTATTGTTAATCTGTATCCACTAACTCTTCCTACATAGGGTATGCTTCAACGGAGTGGAGCTTCTGTTTCTTATTTACTGCTGTATTCTCCAACGCTTAGAAATGCACTTAGCATATAGTATTTGATTGAAAAAAGATGTTGAATAAATTAATAATAATAAGTAGGAAGGGCTTTGAATACTGACCCAAATGACAGATATTTAGTGTTCTAATGGACCGTCTCATTACTTACTACAACTATATATTCAAAAGTTGAATCACCTCTCACCTACGTCTTTTCTTATTGACGTTTCTCTATAGACACAAATGTATTGCTTTCGGATGATGACTATCCCATTTGGGAATTTCTGACTACTAAATAGTTCTTTGTTCTAGTGAGTAGAACTTTATCTTCTTGCACATTGTATACTCTGACCCCTGTTCTGCCTCTTAGATCAACACTTACACAACTGGCATATCTTCTTTATGGCATCTGTTCACAGATCTTGGAAGCTGGCTATTAAGTGCTATCATCCCTTGGCCTCAGAATTAAATCTCCCCAACTATTTTAATCATTTTTATAAAATATAGTTAGGTTTTTTTAATCATCTTTGTAGGTTGCCTTTTGAATTATTCATTCATCAATATTTGTCTAAAATTTAGGCAGAAAATTTGAATCAGAGATGCAGGTATACTCTGAGCAAGATGGGACTCTCACCACACCAGACATCCTATGCATATTAATGCAGTTTACAATTGCACTTGGTTTATTTGCTTACTTTGTCCATCAAACTTACAGTATAGAATCACACTAAGCTAATTGCTAATTAAAAGCTTTTTGTTCCCTTTTGTATGCTATAATTGTTTCTTACCACTTGTGAGTGAATATAATTACACATATATTTAAAATATGTAAATCTTTGCCTGTAAGAGCTACAAAAATTTTTTTAAGAAAAAAAAATGCTTAGGGACACCTGGGTGGCTCAGTTGGTTATGCTTCCAACTCTTGGTTTTGACTCAGGTTATGTATGATCTTGTGGTTCCTGAGTTCAAGCCCCACGTCAAACTCTGTGCTGGTGGTGTGGAGCCTCCTTGGGATTCTCTCTGTCTCCCTCTCTCTCTACTCCTCCTCTGCTCTCTCTCTCTCTCTCCCCCCCTCTCTCTCTCTCTCTCTCTCTCTCTCTCTCTCTCACACACACACACACACACACACACACACACACACAAAATAAATAAACTTAAAAAAAAGAAAAACAATGTTTTAAAATGTTACCTAAAGGCTATGCAGCCCATCCATTTCTTCAGATACTCTAAAGAATACCCCTAGATTAATTCTGACCATAAGAAACTGTATTTTTGGGCTTGTTATCCTGAGTTCAATTTTAGTGCAATGCCATTGTTCAGTATAGGAAACGCTGTGTATAACCTATGAACAGATTTATTTCAAAGCATTATTGAGGATATCATTTATTACTTTGCATAGACCTTTTTGTAGGTGCTTCTTGAGTTACTTGGGAGAGAAGTGCTTGATATTTAGAATAGTTATTCATAATAATTATCTTCATTTTTCCTTATAATTGGTTTCTGCAGTGGTGGAACTGATTATATTTCTATTTCCCCATTGGTTGTTAGAAAACTTATAATCAAATTGATAGCCCAGTTTTAACATATCAAAGGAGATTCATTACATTCACTTGTAATGCTGGCTTGATTCCTGGTTCCATTTCTTGTCCTTATCTTCCTCCCCCCCCCCCCCCCGCCAATTCTTTCCTATTATTAGAACAAACTGCCTCTGCAACCCTGTGTCCCACAATTTCCACCCATCTCTGATTTCAGCTGAAGCTTCAGTGGACATGTCCTAGGAAATACAGAATCATCCAGTGCCACACATCTTTCTTCTTGCTGCCCTAAGATCTCCTCCAAGTCTAGGAAAGCAGAGGTTGATTTGAAGGTAGATATGGTTGAGCTAAGTCAGTTGAGTCAAAGTGAATTTCAGGATTTTGATATGAAGACTAGGATGAAGATATTCCTTCTTCTCTTCTGGATATAGATTAGAGCTCCTGGCCATTCATTTTGATCTCAAGGTGAGTCAGGATCAGGATGAAGCCAATAATACAAAAGTGTAATAGAATAATGAAAAAAAATGTTCTTGGAGACATGACTGAGATAGCATATCTCTCTTCATATAAAGCTATATTTATCTCCAGCTTTACATTTTCTATGTAGTTTAATCCAGATGGAGCTGGATTTTCCAATAATTTCACCAAGAGTTATCTTGATATGTCCCTTTTTATCTAAGTTTTTTTCATTGTACAATGGGTATAGAAATAGAGCAAATATAAAATTATATAAAATTATGAGAATTCTCTAAGGTAATTAATGTAACACAGTATTTAGCATAGAGTAAGTCATTACTAAATATTAAATATATCAATTAAAATAGTCCCACTACTTGAAACAGCATAAAGATTTATAATTTTCAAATAAACTCTGTCCAGAACTCTTTCCTGAATTGTTGTTATACATAATCAACTACTTGCTTTAATATTCACTTTTATTCATCTTTCTAGACACTTCCTAGTCCAAGTTGCCATAAGTTTTTGCCAAGACTATGGCGATACCTACCCACCTACCCTTTCCAAGCAGCCAAAGGAATCTCTTAAGAGTTTGACCTCAAGCTATTCACCTGCTTAAAAAGCCATCAGTAGTTTCCTGTAACTGATTTGGAATGCAAATTCCTTACCAGGACAAAAGGCCTTCATTATTGGATCCAACTTCATTTATCACCACTGTCTGTCTAGCTCACTAAGGCCTAGCTATACTACCCTCTGAGAGTTCTAGAATAATTAATTTTATTTTCTAATAAATCTACATGAAATGTGCTTTTCCAGGCTCTATGAATGCATGACTTTTTATTGTATAGATCTTATCAATGTTACTTGGCCTGTTTCCTCTTCCTCTTTTATCTTTATAGGACAGCACAAACATTTCTTTATAGAACTTGTCCTAATTAACATAATTTTATTTATTTTTAAATTATCAGTATTTCTACTAGAAAAGTAAGGTTCATGAAGGCAGGGACCATCAAATCCCTAGAGAGTAGTCCAGTGGCTGGTACATAAAAAGGCCTCAATAAATTTTACTTGAATAAATAAATGAATAAATCTGCTCACTAAATGTGTTAAACCAATATATTTTCTTATTAACTAGACCATGATAGTCTATATGGAAAGCCCAAAAGATTCCACCAAAAAACTGCTAGAACTGATTCATGAATTCAGCAAAGTTGCAGGATATAAAATCAATGCACAGAAATAAGTTGCATTCCTATTCACCAACAATGAAGCAACAGAAAGAGAAATCAAGGAATCAATCCCATTTACAATTGCACCAAAAACCATAAAATACCTAGGAAAAATCTAAACAAAGAGGTAAAAAATCTATACACTGAAAACTATACAAAGCTTATGAAAGAAATTGAAGAAGACACAAAAAAATGGAAAAATATTCCATGCTCCTGGAAAGGAAGAACAAATATTGTTAAAATGTCAATACTACCCAAAGCAATCTACGTATTCAATGCAATCCCTATCTAAATAACACCAGCATTCCTCACAGAGCTAGAACAAATAATTCTAAAATTTGTATGGAACCAGAAAGGACCCCAAATAGCCAAAGCAATCTTGAAAGAGAAGACCAAAGCAGAAGGTATCGCAATCCCGGACTTCAAGCTATACTACAAAGCTATAATCATCAAGACAGCATGGTACTGGCACAAGAACAGACACTCAGATCAATGGAACCAAATAGAGAACCCAGAAATGGACACACAAACATATGGCCAACTAATCTTTGATAAAGCAGGAAAGAATAGCCAATGGAATAAAGACAGTCTGTTCAGCAAGTGGTGCTGGCAAAACTGGACCGTGACATGCAGAAGAATGAACCTGGACCATTTTCTTACACCATACACAAAAATAAACTCAAAGTGGATGAAAGACCTCTTTGATCTTGGTCACAGCAACTACTTACTCAACATGTCTCCTGAGGCAAGTAAAACCAAAGCAAAAATTAACTACTGGGATCTCATCAAAATAAAAGCTTCTGCACAGTGAGGGAAACAATCAGCAAGTCTAAAAGGCAACTGACAGAATGGGAGAAGATATTTGCAAATGACATATCAGATAAAGGGCTAGTATCCAAAATCTATAAGGAACTTATCAAACTCAACACCCAAAAAACAAATAATCCAATGAAGAAATGGGCAAAAGACATGAGTAGACACTTCTCTAAAGACATCCAGATGGCCAACTGACACATGAAAAATGCTCAACATCACTCATCATCAAGGAAATACAAATCAAAACCACAATGAGATACCACCTCACACCTGTCAGAATGGCTAACATTACCAACTCAGGCAACAACAGATGTTGGCAAGGATGCGGAGAAAGAGGATCTCTTTTACATTGTTGGTGGGAATGCAAGCTGGTGCAGACACTCTGGAAAACAGTATGGAGGTTCCTCAAAAAATTAAAAACAGAACTACCCTACGACCCAGCAATTGCACTACTAGGCATTTATCCAAGGGATATAGGTGTGCTGTTTTGAAGAGACATATGCACCCCCATGTTTATGGCAGCACTATCAACAAAAGCCAAAGTATGGAAAGAGCCCACATGTCCATTGGTTGATGAATGGATAAAGAAGATGTGGTATATGTATATATACGATGGAGTATTACTTGGCAATCAGAAAGAATGAAATCTTGCTATTTGCAACTACATGGATGGAACTGGAGGGTAGTATGCTAAGTGAAATTAGAGAAAGACAAAAATCATATGACTTCACTCATATGAGAACTTTAAGAGACAAAACGGATGAACATAAGGGAAAGGAAATAAAAATAATATAAACACAGGGAGGGGGACAAAACAGAAGAAACTCATAAACATGGAGAACAAACTAAGGGTTACGGGAGGGGTTGTGGGAGGGGGGAATGGGCTAAATGGGTAAGGGGTATTAAGGAATCTACTCCTGAAATCATTGTTGCACTATATACTAATTTGGATGTAAATTAAAAAAATAAAAATAAAAAATGAAAAAATAAAATATAGTTTGTCTGATACAAATATGATTACTCTAGTTTTATTTTGACTTCTAGTAGCATGATAGATGGTTCTTCATCCCCTCACTTTCAATTTGAAGGCGTCCTCAAGTCTAAAATGAGTCTCTTGTATATAGCAAATAGATGGATCTTGGTTTTTTATCCATTCTGATAACTTATTTCTTTTGATTGGGACATTTAGTCTATTTACATTCAGAGTGATTATTGAAAGATATGGATTTAGTGCCATTGTGTTATCTGTAGGTTTCATGCTTGCTGTGATGTCTCTGTTCCTTTGTAGTCTTTGGAGCTTTCCACTCATAGATTCCCCCTTAGGATCTCCTGCAGAGCTGGTTTAGTGGTCATGAACTCCTTCAGTTTTTGTTTGTCTGGGAAAGACTTTATCTCTCCTTCTATTCTTAATGACAGCCTTGCTGGATAAAAGGTTCTTGGGTGCATATTTTTCCTATTCAGCACATTGAATTTATCCTGCCTCTCCCTTCTGGCCTGCCAAGTTCTAGTGGATAGGTCTGCTACTTCCTGTAAACATCTACCCTTGTAGTTTAAGACCCATTTGTCCCTAGCTGCTTTCAGAATTCTCTTTATCTTTCTATTTTGCCAGTTTCACTCTGATATGCCATGGTGAAGACCTATTCTCGTTAAATGTAAAGAAAGTTCTCTGTGCCTCCTGGATTTGGATATCTGTTTCCTTCCCTAGATGAGGTAAGTTCTCAGTTATAATTTGTTCAAGTAAACCCTCTGCTCCTTTCTCTCTTCTTCTTCTGGAATTCCTATGATATGAATATTATTACATTTCATTGAATCATTTAGGTCTCTAATCCTGCCCTCATGGTCTAGTATTTTCTTACCTCTGTTTTTCTCAGCTTCATTATTTTCCATAATTTTATCTTCTATTTCACTTATTCTCCCCTCTGCTTCCTCCATCCTAGCTGTCACTTCATCTAGTTTATTTTGCATCTCATTTCCAGCATTTTTTAATTCATCATGACTATTTCCCAGTTCTTTGATCTCCACAATAGATTCTCTGCTGTCTTCTATGCTTTTTTAAAGCCCAGCTATTAATCTTATGACTATTATTCTAAATTCTTGATCAGATATATTGTTGATATCTGTTTTGAGCAATTCTTTAGCTATCATTTCTTCCTGGAGTTTCTTTTGAGGACAATTATATTTCATCATTTTGGCTAGCTTTCTGTCCTTTATGTGTTTTAATAGCTTATGCATCCTGCACCTGCAAACACTACTATATTAAGAATGGGCCATACATTGTCCAGGGCCTAGCCCTTCTGGAGGAGTGTTGCATGCTCTCTGTTGTGAGTCTGGTTGCTTTATCTCTCTACTCGTAGTGGTAGTTTGGACCTTCTATCAGGTTGCTTTGATTTGTTTGTTGAAGTAACCCTGGAAAAAATTTAAAAGGGGTGGTAGTGGAAGAAGCTTTATCCAATACAAAGACAGAAATGACAGGGTTGGGGAAAATAAAAGAAAAATAAAATTGACCAGGCAGAGAATCAGAGAAACTATATGGCTTAATCCAGAGTGGGGGGGGGTGCATAAAGAATAAAGAGATATAGAAGAGGTATAAAGAAAATAGATGTAAAATGTCTGCTTAAACAAACCAACAACCAGAATTGAGGAGGGAAGAAATAAGAGGAAGAAAAGAAAAGAAAAGGGAAGGGAAGGGAAGGGAAGGGAAGGGAAGGGAAGGGAAGGGAAGGGAAGGGAAGGGAAGGGAAGGAAAGAAAAAAAATATATAATAAGAATTGACCAAGAATCAAATCAGAAAATTCAAAACTGCTGGATTGATGTCTGATGGTGTCCTGGAACCATTGACTGTGCTAGTCTGGATGAGAGGCCATCTGGTTCCTTCAGTGTCAATCTCACTCCAGTAGATACACAGTTGCCAGGCACAGAAGGGCATGGTTTGGTGTAGCAGGTCCCACCTCCATTGTGGGCCTGCTGTCCTGTTTCTTGAAGACCCACTTTGTTGGTGATGGGGAGAAAAATGGCAACACCCCAGTCTCTTCTCCCTGCACCTAGTGTCACAAACCACACCATACAGGCAGTCCTCATAGCACTGTGCAGGCATGAATGGGCTGGTTTGTCCACTCCACAATCTTCTATGCCTCCCAGGACCTCTGCTTGGATTCAAACCCCAATATCTTAAAGGATCCTGCTCCGCTTGCCTGAGTCCTGGGGTAGTGCTACTCTGCCCAGCTGGCAAGGGGGCTCTGGCTGTCCAGCGCCTTCAGAGTCTTTTGCCCTTGGAGTGTCAATATACCTTCTTCCCACAACACTCAAGGGAGTGGACTGGTCTTCCAATGCACCTCTGAGAGCTTGCTACTGAAGAGGCTGGCTCCCACTACCCCCCAAGGTGTGAGCACAGGGCAGCAGGCCCCTGTCCAGAGGAAGTCTTGCAACCCTGAATTGTCATTCGTAAGGCTGTTTGCAAGTTAGAAACTGGCTCTTTCTCCATTTGTTGCATTCCATGGTCCATGGTCTGGAGAGGTTTCTCTCTTGTCCAAATACAATCCTACACTTTCACAGCCTTTCTCTTCTTTTTGTCTCTCTACAAAAAAAGGATCCCTCCCTTACACCACCCATTTTTATTCCTCCCAATTTGCAATCATGCATCTATGGCCTGCCCTCCTGTCCCGTGGACTCCTAGAGACGTTTCTGTCACTCTGTAACTTGGATTCCTGGAATTCCAACTCTTCTGGCCTCAATACCACTGTGTTTGAGGGACAAGGGAACTTTGGGCCGACCTACTTCACAATGTTGACTCAACTCTTTTTTGTTTTTAAGTTTATTTATTTATTTTGAGAGACAAAGAGTGTGAGTAGGGGAGGGGCAGGAGAGAGGGAGAGAAAGAATCCCAAGCATGCACCCCACTATCAGCACAGAGCCCAACGTAAGGCTTGAACTCACCAACTGTGAGATCATGTCCTAAGCCGAAATCAAGAGTTGGACACTTAACTGACTGAGCCACCCAGGCACCCAAGAGTGGACAGTTTTACACATTATGAGTGAGAATGTGTATAACTGGTGATCCCTTTTAGAGATAAAGAAAAGCAAATTAACAGATGCCCTAATTTTTTTGACACGATTGTCCGGAAGGCAGGATAGTGGCTGCCAGAGCCAACTTAAAAACTATTGTTCCTCAACCTAGAATGTTAGGGGATTTGGAGGATTCTGTCAGAAAATCTTATAGAGTGGGACCTCACACCCAGAGTTTTATTAAAATAGTGGCAGTGATTCCTCAACAAAAGCAAAATCAAGAAAGTAGAAATCACAAATACACTTAGAGTTGGATTTAGCTATTAATGAAGCCTCTGCTGAGGGAAAGGTGACTTCACACACTCCAGGAAATAAAGGGAGAAGAAATGTCAACCAGAGATTTCCCTTAACCTTATCCCTCTACATGCCTGAGACCTGAAACTCACCTAAATAAAACCATGGAGCTGCCAGATATGATGCCTGAAATATTTATGTGTTTTGGCTTCTTTTTCCTCTTAATCTACAAGTTGATGCCACTTCCCACACTGCTGAAGTATCTACTGAATTGAGGTCCTGACAGAGATTATCTACAAGACTCAGAGACCTCAGGGGAGGCACCCACACTGTGGTACCAGTCATTGACCAGTTGGAACATAATCTGTTTCTCATTTATCTCTCAGGGAAAGCAAGCTATTTAGGAAAAGTCAAAGGTTCCTAACTTAACAAAGGGACCTCTATTTTCTAGGGCATTGCTCTCGAGATACTTTTAATAAACCCACATCCAAGGGAAAGAGTTTGAAGAGAGAGATATTGGGAGTAAACTTCTGACACTCATTGATATGTTCATATTTTGAAAAACTCAGGCAACAATGATTATTTATCTGTGTTTGCCTCAAAATTCCAGTCCTTAGAAAATTTAAAAAATTATTATCATTCAAATAAAGGCAATAACTATTATCAACTGATTAAATGATTATGATATTTAAAATAACACTCAGAAATATAACTCTTGACTCCCTTCATATTTAATATTCTACCTATAAAACCAAACTGCCTCATAGCTCATTATAAAGTAATATAGGATGTGGGTTGTAAATCCCTTGACCTGGTCAAGCTCATTTCCTACATTCTAAATTCTGTGCTCAATAATTACTAACCTCCATAAGTCTTCTAATCATAGTAATTATAATAGCAAAACTGACAAAATTAGATGATGGGCTTTATCAAATCAAAGAAAATTGGGCAATATAATATTGCAATCTTAATAAGAACAAACAGAATAATATACTATTCTCTACAAGTTCTTGATTAGAGAAGATTTCTGGACTCCCTTACAGTATTTTTAAGATCGTCAAATTAGAATGGAATATTGTTGAAGTGAAAATATTGTTTAAGTGAAAATTAGCTTAAGATGAGTTTCCTCTAGTTTCTGTTACAACAGCCAGACCTATAACCTCCAACAAAACATACCACTGTTCATTAACTGTTGAGAATATAATTACTCCCTGTCTTATCCAAATATTTAAAATAATATTTAATGGGATGCACATATATTGTGTGCGGTGTGAGTGTGTGTGCTCAGGCATCATATACATAGGTTTCTCAATTGTCCGGGTTCTTATTTTAGTCTTTTAAAACCATCTATCCATCCTAAACATTTAAACATGTCCATTACATGTCAAGAATACAGAGAACATCTTGAGGTTTGGGTACAAGATCATCTTTTTGTTCTGTAAGATTACTTTCTCTTTTCTAGCCTCTTATATGTTTTCTTTACTTCATTCTGTCTTCAGATATTGTTTCTCATTAAAACTTTGAGGTAGGTAGGATTACTATTAGTATATCAGTTTATAACTTTTTCTCTTTACTTTTTTTTTTTCCTTTTTCCATTTTAAGAAAGGTTCTGAGATTTTTTAAGAAAATTCTCCTTAAGGCAAGGACAAAATGAGATTTGTATATAAAAATCTTCTTTTTTGGCTTTTTGCTTTATAAATCTTGGACTAACCAAAAACATAATGATAGAATTTTCCATAAAACGAGATGAGAGAACATTTTTTTAAAAGAAAAAGAGGAATGATTCTGAGATCCTAGGAAGACATCGACTATGTTGTCAATGAGTCTTAAACTTATTAGGAACTATATCATGCCCCATGGAAACAATTAGGAAGATGGCAGAAAACAAAATTACCATATCCTTAGAAGAGATATGAAAAGATAGTACAGTTTAAGGGACCGCTGTAAGCTTGAACCCTGAAGATGTCAGGGTCAAAAACAATGTACTGAAAGCTGGTATACCACTTCTCCAATGAAGACTATAGACCCATTTTCTAATTTTCCATAGTCTGTTAGGCTGTGGACAGGACATAAATAGAATCCAACAATGACTATAAAATGAATTATAATTTATTTCAAGGAAACTATATAAAAAGTAGACTATTTCTTGTGGACCTCAGTTAGGGGTCCAGTGAATACACAATCCAAATTCATCTTCTATAACTGATCATCATTGAACTTTAAGAAACATTTTTTTTTCTTTTTTTAGATAAAATTGGTAGGGAGCTGATGTGGGTCATACAATATTAAGAAATGTTTGGTGAGTTTGTCAAATGATTGAAGAAAATTTAGGAAGTATCGCTATATAGTTGTCCTGTGGATAAGTCATATAGTAAATCATTTGTAAATACAGCTTAATATATCAGTATTTTAGTCTCATTTTAAAACTTTAGTTAAAAATGGTCAAGTCTTCAAATGTTTCCTTTGAATTGTTGGTTTACAGTTGTATGTATATATATTAACATATATAAATATATTTGACAATGATGAAAACAGGAAGTAATTCCTTCATTTATATAAGATAGTGTGAGGCTCAGTCTGTTAAACGTCTGACTCTTGATTTTAGTTCAGGTCATGATCTCAGGAGACATGTTGAGTAAGTAGTTGCTGTGACCAAGATCAAAGAGGTCTTTCATCCACTTTGAGTTTATTTTTGTGTATGGTGTAAGAAAATGGTCCAGGTTCATTCTTCTGCATGTCACGGTCCAGTTTTGCCAGCACCACTTGCTGAACAGACTGTCTTTATTCCATTGGCTATTCTTTCCTGCTTTATCAAAGATTAGTTGGCCATATGTTTGTGTGTCCATTTCTGGGTTCTCTATTTGGTTCCATTGATCTGAGTGTCTGTTCTTGTGCCAGTACCATGCTGTCTTGATGATTATAGCTTTGTAGTATAGCTTGAAGTCCGGGATTGCGATACCTTCTGCTTTGGTCTTCTCTTTCAAGATTGCTTTGGCTATTTGGGGTCCTTTCTGGTTCCATACAAATTTTAGAATTATTTGTTCTAGCTCTGTGAGGAATGCTGGTGTTATTTAGATAGGGATTGCATTGAATACGTAGATTGCTTTGGGTAGTATTGACATTTTAACAATATTTGTTCTTCCTTTCCAGGAGCATGGAATATTTTTCCATTTTTTTGTGTCTTCTTCAATTTCTTTCATAAGCTTTGTATAGTTTTCAGTGTATAGATTTTTTACCTCTTTGTTTAGATTTTTCCTAGGTATTTTATGGTTTTTGGTGCAATTGTAAATGGGATTGATTCCTTGATTTCTCTTTCTGTTGCTTCATTGTTGGTGAATAGGAATGCAACTTATTTCTGTGCATTGATTTTATATCCTGCAACTTTGCTGAATTCATGAATCAGTTCTAGCAGTTTTTTGGTGGAATCTTTTGGGCTTTCCATATAGACTATCATGTCATCTGCAAAGAGTAAAAGTTTGACATCCTCCTGGCCGATTTGGATGCCTTTTATTTCTTTGTGTTGTCTGATTGCAGAGGCTAAGACTTCCAATACTTTGTTGAATAACAGTGGTGAGAGTGGAAATCCTTGTCTTGTTCCTGACCTTAGAGGGAAAGCTCTCAGTTTTTCCCCATTGAGGATGATATTAGCATTCAGTCATTCGTATATGGCTTTAATGATCTCAAGGTATAATCCTTCTATCCCTACTTTCTTGAGGGTTTTTATCAAGAAAGGATGCTGTATTTTGTCTAATGCTTTCTCTGCATCTATTGAGAGGATCATATCGTTCTTGTCCTTTCTTTTATTGATGTGAAGAATCATGTTAATTGTTTTGTGGATACTGAACCAGCCTTGCACCCCGGTATAAATCCCACTTGGTTGTGGTGAGTAATTTTTTAATGTATTGTTGTATCCGGTTGGCTAATATCTTGTTAAGGATTTCTGCATACTTGTTCATCAGGGAAATTGGTCTATAGTTCTCCTTTTTATGGGGTCTCTGTCTGGTTTTGGAATCGAGGTAATACTGGCCTCATAGAAGGATTTCAGACAAACTATATTTTGAACTAAAGAGTGTAACAAGAGATGAATAGGGCATTATATCATAAGTAATTGGTCTATCCATCCAGAAGAGCTCACAATTGTAAATGTTATGCTCCCAACTTGGAACACCCAAATATATAAATCCATTAATCACAAACATAGGCAATCTTATTGATAAGAATATGGTAATTGTAGGTGACTTTAATACTCCATTTACAACAATGGACAGATCATCTAGGTAGAAAATCATTAAAGAAACAATGGCCTTGAATGATACACTGGACCAGATGGATTTGGCATATATATTCAGAACTTTTCATGAAAAGCAACAGAATACACATTTGTCTCAAGTGCATATGGAACATTCTCCAAAATAGATCACATACTGGATCACAAAACATTCCTCAATAAATATAAAAGAATTGAGATCATACCATGCATATTTTTAGGTCACGACATTATGAAACTTGAAATCAACCACAAGAAAAAAAATGGAAAGCCTCAAAATACATGGAGGTTAAAGAATACCCTACTAAAGAATGAATGGGTTAACCAGGCAATTAAAGAAGAAATTAAAAAATATATAGAAGCAAATTAAAATGAAAACACGACTGTCCAAAACCTATGGGATACAACAAAGGCAGTCCTAAGAAGAAAATACATTGCAATCCAGGCCTATCTCAGCAACAAGAAAAATCCCAAATACAAAACATAACCTCACACCTAAAGGAACTAGAAGCAGAACAGCAAAGGAACCCCAAACCCAGAAGTAGAGAAATAATAAAGGTTAGAGCAGAAATAAATAATACAGAATCAAAAAAAAAACTCAGAAAAACAGATAAACTAAGAGCTGTTTTTATGAAAGAATAAACAAAATTGATAAACCCCTAGCCAGACTTCTCAAAAAAGAGAGAGAGAGAGAGAGATTGAGAGAGAGAGAACCCAAATAGATAAAATCATGAATGAAAAAGGAGAGATCACAACCAACACCAAATACAATTATAAGAGAATACTATAAAGAATTATATGCTAACAAACTGGACAACCTGGAAGAAATGGACAAATTCCTAGACACCCACACACTACCAAACTCAAACGGAAAGAAATAGAAAATTTGAACAGACCCATAACCAACAAATTAATTGAATCAGTTATCAAAAATCTCCCAACAAATAAGAGTCCTGTGTAAGATGGCTTCCCAGGGGAATTCTACAAGACATTTAAAGCCTCTCAAGCTGTTCCAAAAAATTGAAATGGGAGGAAAGTTTCTGGACTCATTTTATGAAGCCAGTATGATCTAGACTCCCAAACTAGACAGAGACCCCACTAAAAAAGAGAATTACAGGCCAATATCCCTGATGAACATGGATGCAAAAATTCTCAACAAGATACTAGCAAATCGAATTCAACAGTATTAAAAGAATTATTCACCATGATCAAGTAGGATTCATTTCTGGGCTGCAGGGCTGGTTCAATATTAGCAAATCAATCAGTGTGATACATCACATTAATAGAAGAAAGGATAAGAGCCATATGATCCTGTCAATAGATGCAGAAAAAGCATTTGGCAAAATACAGCATCCTTTCTTAATAACAACCCTCAAGAAAGTCGGGATAGAAGGAACATACCTTAACATCATAAAAGACATATATGAAAGGCCCACAGTTAATATCATCCTCATTGGAGAAAAACTGAGAGCTTTCCCCAAGATCAGGAACATGACAGTAATGTCCACTGTCACCATTGTTGTTTAATATAGTGTTTAAGGTCTTAGCTTCTGCAATCAGACAACAAAATGAAATAAAAGGAATGCAAATTGGCAAAGAAGAAATCAAACTTTCACTTTTTATAGATGACATGATACTCTACATGAAAAACCTGAAAGACTCCACAAAAAAGCTGCTAGAACTGATACATGACTTCAGCAAAGTCACAGGGTATAAAATCAATGTACAGAAATTGGTTGTATTTCTATACCCCAATAATGAAACAATAAAAAGAGAAATCAAGGAATCGATCCCATTTAAAATCACACCAAGAACCATAAAATACCTAGGAATAAATCTAACCAAAGATGTAAAAAATTACAATTAAAAATATAGAAAAATTATGATAGAAACTGAAGAAGACACAAAGAAATGGAAAAACATTCCATGCTCATGGATTGGAAGAATAAATATTGTTAAAATGTCAACAATACCCAAATCTATCTACACATTCAATACAATCTCAATCAAAATTGCACCAACTTTCTTCTCAAAGCTAGAACAAGCAGTCCTAAAATTTGTATGGAACCACAAAAGACCTGAATAGCCAAAGTAATGATGAAAAAGAAAACCAAAGCAAGAGGCATCACAATCCCGGACTTTAGCCTCTACTACAAAGCTGTAATTATCAAGACAGTATGGAATTGGTACAAAAAACAGACACATAGACCAATGGAATAGAATAGAGAACCCAGAATTGGACCCAAAAATGTATGTCCAAGTAATCTTTGACAAAGAGTATCCAATGGAAAAAAGACAGTCTCTTTAGCAAATGGTGCTGGGAGAACTAGAGAGCAACATGCACAAGAATGAAACTGGACCACTTTCTTCCACCATACACAAAAATAAACTCAAAATGGATAAAAGACTTAACGTGAGACAGGAAACCGTCAAAACCCTAGAGGAGAAAACAGGCAACACCCTTTTTGACCTCAGTTATAGCAACTTGTTACTCAACACATCTCCAAAGGCAAGGGAAATAAAAGTAAAAATGAACTATTGAGACCTCATCAAGATAAAAAGCTTCTGCACAGTGAAGGAAGCAATCAACAAAACTAAAAGGCAACTGATGGAATGGGAGAAGATATTTGCAAATGGCATATTGGATAAAGGGTTATTCAAAATCTAGAAAGAACTTCCCAAACTCAACACCCGAAAAACAAATAATCCAGTGAAGAAATGGGCAGAGGACATGAATAGACACTTTTCCAAAGAAGATATCCAGATGGCCAACAGAAAAATGAGAAGATGCTCAACCTCACTCATCATCAGGGAAATACAAATCAAAACCACATTGAGATACCACCTCACACCAGAGTGGCAAAAATTAATAACTCAAGAAACAACAGATGTTGGTGAGGATGTTGCACTGTTGTTGGGAATGCAAGCTGGTCCAGCCACTCTGGAAAACAGTGTGGAGGTTTCTCAAACAATTAAAAATAGAATTGCCATACTAGGAATTTATCCAAAGGATACCAGAGTGCTGATTCATAGGGCTACACATGCCCCAATGTTTATAGCAGTGCTATCAACAATAGCCAAATTATGGAAGAACCCAAATGTTCATCAACTGATGACTGGATAAAGAAGATGTAGTTTATATACATAACAGAACACTACTTGGCAATGAGAAAGAATGAAATCTTGTCATTAGCAGCAACGTGGATGGAACTGGAGGGTATTATGCTAAGTGAAATAAGTCAGTCAAAGACAAATATCATATGTTTTCACTCATATGTGGAATTTGAGAAACTTAACAGAAGACCATGGGGGAAAGGGAGGGGGAAAATAGTTTCAAACAGAGAGGAGGCAAACTACAAGAGACTCTTAAATACAGAGAATAAACTGATGGTTGAAGCGGAGGAAGGTGGGGAGGGGCAAATGGGTGATGGGCATTGAGGAGGGCACTTATTGGGCTGAGCACTGGGTGTTGTATGTAAGCGATGAACCCTGAATTTTATTCGGAAATTAAGTCATTGCAGATGAATGAATGGTATCCTCATAAAAAGGGGAAATGTGGGCACATACATGCACACATAAGGAAAACACCATGTGAAGATGAAGGTATATACCTGTAAGACAAGGAATGCCAAAGTCTTCCAGCAAACCACAAGAACTAGGAGAGAGACATAGAACCGATTCTTCCTCATAGCCTTCAAATGCAACTAACACTGTTAACATTTTGATCTCAGACTTCTAGTCTCTGGAACTGTGAGACAATAAACTTCTGTTGTTTAAGTCCCCTGCTTTGTGGTATTTTATTACAGCAGATCTAGCAAGCTAATAAATCATTATTTGATTTTCCCACTCACCCTAGCTACTGAGATCAGAGATGTGCACTGATACAAAGGTAGACAAGTTATATGGTATCCAGTAGTAGTTAGCAGACAATATCTGTGACACTTGCTCACATGGATTAATAAAGAAAGCAGGGAATGGAAATTATAAGCAGGAAGAAGTAATATATTAAAAGGGAAAGTACAAATGGGGCGCCTGGGTGGCTCAGTTGGTTAAGCGTCCGACTTCAGCTCAGGTCACTATCTCGCGGTCTGTGAGTTTGAGCCCCACATGGGGCTCTGGGCTGATGGCTCAGAGCCTGGAGCCTGCTTCCGATTCTGTGTCTCCCTCTCTCTCTGCCCCTCCCCCGTTCATGCTCTGTCTCTCTCTGTCTCAAAAATAAATAAACGTTAAAAAAAAAATTAAAAAAAAAAAAAAGAAGGGAAAGTACAGAATCATTAATAGCAAGGACAAGCATAGGTTAAAGACACACAGAGTTTAGGGGCATCTGGGTGTCTCAGTGGATTAAGTGACTGACTCCTGATTTCAGCTCAGATTATGATCTCATGGTTTGTGGGTTTGAGCCCCGGATCCAGCTCCATGCTGAAAGTGAGGAGGCTGCTTGGGATTCCGTCTCTCCCTTTCCCTCTTTCTGCAGTTGCTCTCTCTGTCTCTTAAAAATAAATAAATAGGGGCACCTGGGTGGCTCAGTTGGTTAAGGGTCGGACTTAGACTCAGGTCACGATCTCGTGGTCCATGAGTTCAGCCCCGCGTCTGGCTCTGGGCTGATGGCTCAGAGCCTGGAGCCTGCTTCCGATTCTGTGTCTCCCTCTCTCTCTGCCCCTCCCCTGTTCATGCTCTGTCTCTCTCTGTCTCAAAAATAAATAAACGTTAAAAAAAATTTAAAAAAAAATAAATAAACTTTAAAAAAAAGACACACAGAGTTTACATTAGTAATCAAAATGACAAAGCAATGAGTTTGTAGGATAAAGCTAAAGCAGACTTTAGGGGAAAATTCTTATTCTCAATGCATATATTGGAAAAGAAAAAATAAAAGTAAATTATCTGAGATTCAATAGCAAGAATCTAGAAAACAGAACAGCTAAGTAAACTCAAACAACTAGGATAAAAAATCAAAATAAAATAAAAATAAATGACATAAAATGTATATCTATAGGAAAGAAAAATCTCTAAGGCCAGAAGTTAGTTCTGAAGAAAAATAAAGAATATTAAACTCCAGTAATAAATAGAAAAAAAACACAGTGAAAATAATCAATAATAAAAATTATAAATAAAAGAGGAAATATCACAACTGATCTTTTAGTCATTAACAATATTACAAGCAACTGTATGTCAGTAAATTTGAAAATGTTGATGAAATGGAAATATGCCTTGCAAAACACAGCTTCACATAAGTGGTACAGAAAAAAAAAAGTATGAATGTTTCTAAATCTGTTAAAGAAATTTAATCAATATAAAAGAATATTCCTCTAAAGAAAATCTGAAGTCCAGATAGCTTTGCTGGTGAATTTCTCTACACGTTTAAGAAAGAAATATGATACATTTTACATAGCTATTTCAGAGAACAGCAAGAGAGAATGTTTCTCAATTTGTTTCATAATACCAAACTACCTTGTTACAAAAACTTGTCAAGGACATTGCAAAAAACAAAATAACAGATGTTGGTGAGGCTGCAAAAAAGGGGAACACTTTTGCATGCTGGTGGGAATGCAAACTGGCACAGCCACTCTGGGAAAACGGTATGGAGGTTCCTTAAAAAATTAAAAGTAGAACTACCCTATAACCCAGCAATTGCACTACTAGGTATTCATCCAAAGAATACAAAAATGCTAATTCAAAGGGGCATATGTACCCCAGTGTTTATAGCAGTGCTATCAACAATAACCAATGTATGGAAACAGCCCAAATGCCCATCTACTGATGAATGGATAAAGAAGAGGTGGTTTATACATATAATGGAATATTACTTGATGATCAAAAAGAAAGAAATCTTGCCATTTGCAACAACATGGATGGAAGTAGAGTGTATTATTTGTATTAAAAGATTAATATCATATGTTTCTCTCATATGTGGAATTTAAGAAACAAAGCAGATGAACATAGAGGAAGGGAACGAAAAACAGGATAAAAACAGAGAGGGAGGCAAATCATAAGAGACTCTTAAACACAGAGAACAAACTGACGGTTGATGGAGGGAAGGTCGGTGGGGGGATGGGCTAAATGAGTCATGGGCATTAAGGAGCATACTTGTTGGGATGAGCACTGGGTGTTCTATGTAAGTGCTGAATCACTGGGTTCTACTCCTGAAATCAATACTACATATATGTTAACAAACTTGAATTTAAATAAATAAAGTAAAAAATATTACAGAACAATATTCCTCATTAACTCAAACACCTTAAACACGATTGTAACAAATAAAAACCAAAAATACATGAAAAGAAAAATATTTCATAATCAAATGAGGTTAATTTCTATAATTCAAATGTTGTGTAATATACAAAATTAATCAATGCAATTCAATACATTCATAGTAAACAGGAAAATATTATTTCAACAACTAAAAGAAAAAATAATTTAGTTAGACGTAACACCCATTCACGAGTGAAAATAAAAACAACAGGATGGATCTTACATGCGTTGTATTGCACAAGAGAACCAAACTCAGAAAAGTATATATTATATGATTCCATTTATGTGAACTTCAAGAGCAGGTGAACTGACTTATAGTTTGGGATATAATAAGTGGTCCCTTCTGTGGATGAGTGTTTAGAAGAGGCATGATAGAGTCTTTGAGGTGTTGGGAATTTTCTGTATCTTGATTTCATTAATAATGACATGGATGCATACATATATGAAAATTTATTGATCTGCACACTTATTTCTTAAAATATCTCAAAACAATTAAATGACAGAGCAATAGAGATAAAAAAAAATATTCTCAGCACTGAGAGGAGGACAAAACCTTTCTCATAATTGCAGCACCTGAACTTTCTTTCTGCCTTTATGCTGCTTTATTTTTATTTCAATTACTTTCACATACATACACACCAAAACAAAGAAAGAAAAACACTCATAAACATTAAAAATAATGACTAGAACATAATGGGTACTCAGTAAATATTTCTTTAATGAATGAATGAATATGAGAACACTCCTAATTTTGTGCACAGCACAATGTTGTGATATATTGCTTTGAATTTTTGTTGTTAATATTTGTTATCTGTGTATGTGTTGTCAGATTTTAAATATATTATTAACTCATTTACTGAGGTACTATTTTCTGAGTTCTTTGAATATTTTCCACCAATCGCTGATATCCAATAATATATTTCTTTAATTTATAGTTACTAATAAATTTATGGCTTAAAATCTATTCATCAGTTGCAATGGAGGCATTATAAGCACTAGAGTAGTGAAAAACATAATGCCTGCCTACCCTAGAATATACGTGATTTGAAGAAAACCAAGGTAGTATGTAAATAAATAATATGCTTAAATCATAAGGGGGAAGGATTCCAGAGGAAGCTAATATTAAAATAACATATGGTCGTGTAATCAGAAGAGAGATCTTAACGAACTTAAGGATGATCTAAAACTTCAGATATATGTGCAGCAATATTCCAAGTAGTGGAAACACAACCAGATAATTATTTTCTCCCATAAGGTATTTTATTACCTCATGTTATTTGGTTTTTCTCCCCCAGTTTTGGCTGAAAAATATATTTCCTTTGTTTCACTAAGTACCTTCTTGATTATATATTTACTGCTCAAAGCCATTTAAATAATGCTATTTATAAGACATAATTAAAATTCTTATTTTTTCAATGAAAAGGACAATTCATCACTAACAATCCCAAATAATCAGTATAGTTTAAACAACTCAGGATTATTTTAGTCATACAGAAGCTGGAACAAATTAGTTGAGAATCAAGAAGAACTATCTAGTTTCTTAAAGATCTCCAAATCCTAATAAACGGGCAGTTTGGTGTGAAAAAAGAAAACGGCTAAAAATTCTCAGCAGGACCTTCAGTATTTCTATAGGCTTCTTGAAAAAAAGGGGCATGAACTGATATATGCTATTGTAGCAAATATTCTTAGTAGTACTGGTATCTTTAAATTGTACCGATAGTTTTAATTTAAATTAAACTCATTGTTATCAGTCCCTGCAGATGTGTGAAAAGTTTACTGTCTAAATGGCACCATAAAGTGAAACTGAATAATACAACAATAAAAATGAAGGCAGGTTAATTAAAATGAAACCCATGAAGACTTCTCTGGGAGAGACATCCTATTTCATATTGTAAGTCAAATCCTTCCCTTTCTCCCCTTCCCCACATCTCCAAGTTCTTAGACTTCCTTATTGATCTTAGATCTTCCAATTGGAAATAAAATTTTATAATAAATTTGAGTAAAGAATGCATGTCAAAACATACAAATGTATGTGGGCTTTTTAAAAATTCCATTTTTTTCTTTTTCTGCTTAAAAAAAAAAGAATTTAAATCATTCCAAACAGTATATTATGAAGGCGAGCAATCAGCCCAGACAAGCTGAAAGGAAGAAAGAATTTGCCCCAGAAATAAAAGGAGGAGAACAGCTAAAAATGAAATATTTTGTGTTATTTAAATTGCAAATGTGGTTATTTTTTATCAATGTCTCCAATACCGTTTTGGCAGCTTTGAATAAATGATGAAAGTAGCATCTTTTTCTCACCACTGTTATCAACAATTTAGACAGGACAATTAATTTCTCCTAGGTGCATGAGGAGTTTTTTCTCCTCAAAATTTTGCCAGTTGATTTAAGGTCAGGGTTTCCATCTCCTTGGTGGTAGATTTGATAATTTCATTAAGAAATCGTGTCCATGGTGGAGGGTGGGGTGATGGAAAGTAAAATCAGGACTAGAAGGGTGATTATTTTTTGTAGAGAATTTGTAAACATGTCGTTTTCTACCATTTCCTTCATTTTACACTGACAAATTTGAGGCTGTAGTTAGCATTTCAACTTCTTGAAAAGATTATTTACAAATATTGTAATATTTTTAATGTTTATTTGTTTTTGAGAGACAGACAGCAAGCAGGGGAAGGCAGAGAGAGAGGGAGATAGAATCCGAAGCAGGCCCCAGGCTCTGAGCTGTCAGCCCAGAGCCCGACGCTGGCGGGGCTCAAAGTCACGAAGGGTGAGATCATGACCTGAGCCGAAGTCGGACGCTTAACCGAATGAGCCACTCAGGCGCCCCTATTTAGTCCTTTTGATAATGATAAGGATCCTCTGTTTTTCCTAAACACAATATGAAGTAAATATGCCCGTCAATGTCATTTCAACTAAGTCATATAAACTTGGAGAGGAGTGTGGTCATAGCAATTCCTAGATTTCCATCAGAAAAAGAAAGTTCAGTTCCTGCATCCTGGCCTCATAAAAGAGCAATTATTTTAGTCGTTGTTTACTGCCTACCCTCTCTCGAGGTCAAGCTAATTCTCAGGGGAAGACTCTCTGCTTAGTACCACCTACAGTCCCTCAGGCAAAGCCCTCCCGGAAACTGCCTAAACCCTTACGTCTAATTAGCAAGATTCAATCTCCAGTGTCTGGGGAGATATTTCCAAAGAGAGAAAAGACCTCTCTCTTCTTCCCTATAGAAGATTCTCCTAGCATTAAGAACCTAGGCTGGCCCATGACATTTATTTCTCCTTATGTTTCTTCCATGAGGACGCAGCTAGAGCTAGATTGTTCAGATCTGAGAAAGCCCACAGTGGGCATTATGGGAGTGGCAGAATATGCACACGTGGTGCAGCAAATGCTTTCTGTCTGGCTCTGGCCCTGGTCTCTGTCCTCTGACCCCAGCAAGTGTCACTTCTGAAATTTAGGATGGCACATCTAAGCAAAAGAAAGCACAATTTAACAGTTTCACTAATAAAATGTTAGGTTGAGGTTTTGTTTTATTTTTATTTTTTTTTTTTTGTCTCTATGCCTGTCTTTCATCTGGGTGGTTGAATGGCTGCCCCACACCAGGAATCAACTATTTGTAGGGAATCCAGAGGAATAGACTGTCTATTTTTCTTAGACACCCTCCAGGACTTTTTTTGTAATAGCTTATTCTAGGAGAATAGAATACTCTTCTAGATCGTGTTTTTTACAATCTAGAAGATTGTATGGTGTATGCTCTTAAATCTATTGTATGGTATATGCTCTTATCTATTGATGTAATTGTCCCAATAGTCTTGGAAAAGGCAAGATGCAAGCTAAAATACAGTTACAAGCAAATATTTGCCATAAATCTTTAACTGAAGAGGAGACCAGTATTTACTAATTTTATCAACCCTAGCCAAAGCTAATCTTCTTTGTAAATATGTTCTTTGACTAACCCACCCAGGCTGGTCTCTTCTTCCTCTGATATCCTATACCACTCTTTAAAAAGTCAATTATTTTGGGGTGGCTCAGTTGGTTGGGCGGCCGACTTCTGGTTGGGCGACCGACTTCAGCTCAGGTCATGATCTCGCAGTCTGTGGGTTCGAGCCCCGCGTGGGGCTCTGTGCTGGCAGCTCAGAGCCTGGAGTCTGCTTGTAATTCTGTGTCTCCCTCTCTCTCTGCCCCTCCCCTGCTTGCTCTCTGTCTCTCTCTGTTTCTCAAATAATAAACATTAAAAAAAAATTTTAAGTCAATTATTTTGGCAATTAATTATACGTGCCTTGTCACATTTCTTCAATGTATTAACTGTTATCTTGAAATTGCTATTTTCCTTATGTTCTCCCCACACACAGCAATGCTTTCTCTCTTTTTTTAAGTGTTTATTTTTCTGGGGGGGGGGGGGCAGAGAGGAGGACAGAGGATCCAAAGCAGACTCCACACTGACAGCAGAGAGCCCCAATATAGAGCTCGAACTCACAAAACTGCAAGATCATGACCTGAGCCAAACTTGGATACTTAACCGACTGAGCCACCCAGGCACCCCTTCCTTATGTTTTTTTAAAATTTAATCCAAATACATTGTGAGATTTTAAAGGGCACAGATTTACATTTTTAAAACTCTATGAGAGTGATGATAATTGTCGAACTGGATTGAGCTCTTACTGCGTGCCAGATATTGTTCCATATTGTTCCATATATTGTTTTATTTATATATTTATTTATATCAGCACACGGGGTCCTCACCACAAACTTATGTTATCAAATAACCTTTACATGGATGTGAAAGGCACGTGATAGCTAGTAAGAGGTTGAGTTGCATTTGTTCCATCCCCCAATATTTGTTCTAAAAAACAGCAGATATTTTATACACAGAAAATATTGAATTTGAACCCACTATGGGTACAATGAGGCCCTCAGACTCCCACATGTGATGATATTTATGAGTTTACAGTCCAAGGGGTTCATATCTCTACCTTTACATGGAAGAGAAAACCAAGCCTCTATCAAAAGCAAACAATACTATGGGGCGCCTGGGTGGCGCAGTCAGTTGAGCGTCTGACTTCAGCCAGGTCACGATCTCGCGGTCCGTGAGTTCGAGCCCCACGTCGGGTTCTGGGCTGATGGCTCAGAGCCTGGAGCCTGTTTCCAATTCTGTGTCTCCCTCTCTCTGCCCCTCCCCCGTTCATGCTCTGTCTCTCTCTGTCCCCCAAAAAATAAATAAAGGTTGAAAAAAAATTTTTTTTAAAAAAACAAACAATACTATAGAACACTAGAGTTAGAAGAAATACCCCTTTTCCAGTCTTTAACCTCTTCTCATGTTGCAGTCACAGAGCCACTGGTGGAGAAGGCAGGACTCTCGTCCAGAGCCTTTTCAATTTAGTCTAAGTTGAATTCCCAGGAAATATTTTTATTGGGTTACTACCAGGATAGGCTGTTAGTAAATTAATTTATAAAAGAAAGTTTCCCTCAAAAAAGGCCTTGGTAGCAAGGCTTTAGCAAGATTTGCTGAGTACTCCATGAGTAATAGATTTAAGGAGGTCAACAAAACATACATTTTTATTTTACACTATATGGTATTTTGTTACATCAATCTTTTGGCCTCCATGTGGTAACCTTTCAAAAACTTTTTAGAGCAATTTCTTAAAACCACTTATTGAATTTGGCTATAATAGAATCTCACAGAACTCCACATCATTTTTTTCTTCATGATGAAATCTAAGACATTCTCTAATTAGCCTGATTTTTTAAAACATAACTCAAATAAAGACAAGGTAAAGAGTTCTTGACATTTCAGTATAGCTTATTCTTTGTTTTCCAGTCATTTATCAAAAAATACTTTCAACATTAATTATATTCCATATATATTAGACTTTGTGATCACATGTACAGATGCATTTAAAAGTAAGCTGATTATTTTCAGGAGTTTTTTGGCACTTTCTAAATTTTATTTTTAGTATTTATTTATTTTGCGATAGAAAGCATGAGTAAGGGAGAGGCAAAGAGAGGAGAGAAAGAGAATTCCAAGCAGGTTCTGCACTATCAGCATGGAGCCCAATGTGGGGCTCGAACTCACGAATCATGAGATCATGACCTGAGTTGAAATCAAGAGTTGGACGCTTAACTGACTGAGCCACCCAGGCGCCTCAAATTTTTGCGTATTTTAAAATATGCTTCTAATTGATCACTAATTTATCCAATCTTTAAATTGGTAAATATTCATTAAAAAGTGTATTACATATTAAGTGTACCAGGATCTAAAGATATTTTGCTAGGCAAAACAAACACATACCTTGCCCCCATTCTCATGAGGAAGTCAAAATTAATGGAGAAATTACATCAATATATAAATTCTAACTGTATCACCTCTATGAATCAAAATATATTACTAACTTTGAAAACTTACAGAAGATATGTATCATCTCTGTCATGGAATTCTCTAATACAGGTAGTGTTACTGCATGTTTTGTTTTTTGTTTGTTTCTTTGTTTGTTTTGTTTTGTTTTCCAGCATCTCTGTTGGATATTGAACTCTCATCCACTAGGTAAATGGGAGCCAACAAAGCATCAAAGCTGTGAAACTACACCATATGAAGAGACATTTCTTTATTTCCAATGCTAAATAAGAAAGCTTTAAAAATGGCAACTGTTGATGAAGGCATATTAGTGTGTTGTTACTCTATAGGGGAAATAAGACCTCAAGGGTCATTTCCTTATCAAAAAATCATTCAAAAATATATTAATGTTTTGTACATGAAATGTTTCCAGGTGAAAAAATTGAGTGCAAATACAGATACAGTTTACTTGAAAAAGTTGGCTCTTCTAAATTGATCAAAGTTAAGTCAAACATAGATAAAAGTCACTGTTAGGATCCTGTTCCCTAGCAACTTAGAACTACAGATTTCTCTTCCAGAATGCACTCCCAGCTGTCTCGAATTGGCTTATGATCATTGTTTCTGCTGATATCATTGACATTCTGTTTTATATTCTATCTTTACTTTGTGTTAACAAATGTTACCTGAATTTGTTTAAGCTGTTTACTTCCTGCTTATCACTTTAACTTTGTCTGAGGGCAGCTGGCACTTTGAATGAAAAACAGTACAATATAACTCATTTCTTCCTATTTATCCAACTGAAATGAAATCCCCAGTTTATCAAAATATACATTTTAAAAATGTACACCACCATTTGTATAAAATTAAGAAAGTAGTTTATTACCTGAGAATACGATGGTAAAAACAAACAAAACTCCACAAAAACTAACAATTATCTTTTTTAATTACTTATTTATTTATTTATTTATTTATTTATTTATTTATTTATTTTCTTTAATGTTTATTTATTTTGAGAAAGAGACACAGAGCATGATCAGGGGAGGGGCAGAGAGAGAGGGAGACACAGAATCCAAAGCAGGCTCCAGGCTCTGAGCTGTCAGCACAGAGCCCGATGTGGGGCTCGAACTCACAGACCGTGAGATCATGACCTGAGCTGAAGTTGGATGCTTAACCAACTGAGCCACCCAGGTGCCCCTATTTTTGTTTTTTGTTTTTTTTTTGTTTTTGGTTTTGGTTTTTGTTTGTTGGTTTGTTTTGGGGGGTTTTGTGTTTGTTTTTTTTGTTTTTTGTTTTTTTTTTTTTGAGAGAGAGAGATGTGTGTGCAGGAGCAGGGAAGGAGCTAAAGGAGAGAGAAACTTAAGTAAGCTTCACGCCCAGTAAGGGCTCCAAGGCTGGGCTCAATCTCAGGGCTTTGAGATCACAACCTGAGCCAAAGTCAAGAGTCAGATGTTTAACCGACTGAGCCATCCAGGTGCCTCCACAATTACATTTTAAATAACTGTCCTACCTCATCTCCTTCAATCATACCAAATTCTTCATTTCTAACAAGATATATTTGAGAAAATAGAAGCTTTTCATTCATAAGTTATATTGTTTCAACCTACTCTTTAACTTCATATCCTATTATCAAGACTGGGTGACTTCACCCCTACCCCCAACACTTTAAATTTTGAAGTTAAGATACATCTTTATTTATTTTACTTTATAATCCTCCCATAGTACATCTTAACCAACTGCATTCACAAAATTATGGAAGTGTTCCCGCTCCCTATTAAAATCATGTTGGAAACCACTGCATCAGTAGACAATTATTACTGTCATTAGAAAATGTATATTAGGTACATGAGGTATCTTAGGTGCTCATCTAATAAGAATTTAGAAATATCCCATTAATAAAGCATTATAAAGATAGACATAAAATGAATTAATTTACTGCCATTATAGAATTTTATGCAAACTAATTTTAGGGAGCTAATAACATTTATGGTTTATCCTAGAGTTTTGCATCAACACCAATTCATTATTTTTTTACATCTGCAAAATGTATATTTCTTTAAAATACTTTAACTGAAATTATTTATACAGATGAAGCATAAAAATGCATTTGAATCTGTTAATTTCCTGACATAAACTTGACTAATTATTTTAAAATTCAGATGGCAAAAATATCTCAGCACAAAATATCACGATACCTTTGCAATACATTTAAATTTATACAATGCTAAATTATGTTTATGGAAAGAATATGATAATCAAATGCAATTTGGAACATTTTTTTTCTGATGCTTTCCAATAAAATTTCTTGAATGGGTGTTAAACAAATGCATAGATATCATCCAGAATTTGAGAAATACCGTAGTTAGCTACCCAAATCAAAACTAATCAGAAACAGAATTTACATCCTTGAGTTTACAAACCTAAATAAAATATTACTTCTAATATTTAGGTTTTTATTCTGAGAAGATTTATATATGAACTAGAGTGATCACCAGCCAACAGCCAGGTTAATTACACCACATTGTGTTAGTACCATGTTGTTCTCAAGCAGAAGAAATGTTAAAAAGCCGGATAACGTGAAGTCAGATATTCAAAGACAAACAATTGTGGAGCTATTCAAATTATAGAAAATGTGTGATGACGGTTTGAATTAACAAATTTAAGTGAGTATCTTTTTTCAAATGTCTGTTAATGTTAATAAGCAAAGAGGCAGAGTACTGGAGCTCTACTAATCAGGAGTTGTCAATGGTGGGTCAAAAGAACTAAGTGATGGAGGCAAATTTTATACACTTAGTAATAAGTAGGAGATTATTATGTATGATTTTATCTTAATTGGTTTTGAAAATTAATTGGATGGTAACAAAAGCTGGCATAAAGCTTTTCATTTGAACAGAACAATTAAAAACCCCAAAAGGCTTAGAGTTGATGATAACCACTCTACTGGATTAACTCCTAGCTATAAAATCAGAAGAGATTTATTATTTATCTGAAAATTGAGTTAATGTTAATGACTAATGTATGTTACTTAGCTGGGAACATTTCTACTTTTCAAAGCATGTTTCTTCGGTCAAGGTCAAGTCTGTACAAAATTGATATAATAGTAAATGACTCCCATGACTACCTTTTTTTTTTCTCATTCAAAATTGGAAAAGTATATAATGAAAGTAATAGAACATAGTATTTATTACCCTTTACTCCAATAACTGAACTCTTTTTTTTAGTCTTCTGTAATATCTGCCATACTAAAAGTAATATGTGGCTTAAATTAGAAATAAGAACAATCATTTCTATATTTATTCATCTTCATAAGGTTACAATTATATATATCATCCTTTTATAAGTTAATTTCTGAAAATTTCATGTTATCTTTTAATATAGTCATTAAAACAGAAATACATGTTCTAGCATTGATATTTGTTAAAGATAAGATATTTTGGAATGAACCCTAGTGTGTCAGCAACTGATGGATAGAGTCACTCTTAATCATGTTAAAATTAACACTGATCATTTATTTCCAGAATCTTAAGTGTTAGAAAAATATTTATTACTATAGAATAATATTTAGTCATAAATGACATACATATATTTACAGTACTGATGCAATGATATGTATTTCTAGATTTATGCTTAACTGGTTAATATTCAACAGGGCCCATTATCTCTTTTAGCTTTTATCAACTAATTTCATTTATTTATTTATTTATTTATTTATTTGCCTATTTATTTATTTATTTTTAGTATTTATTTATTTATTGAGAGAGATTGAGAGAGACAGAGCGTGAGCAGGGAGGAGCAGAGAGAGAGAGAGAGACGGAGACACAAAATCAGAAGCAGACTCCAGGCTCTGAGCTGTCAACACAGGGCCTGATGCGGGTTCCAACACACAATCCGTGAGATAATGACCGGAGCCAAAGATGGACTTTTAACTGACTGAGCCACCAGGAGCCCCTCTTTTTCTTTTTTTTATTTTAAAAAAATGTTTATTTATTTTTGAGAGAGAAAGAAACAGTGTGAGATGTAGAGGGGAGAGAGGAAGACACAGAATCCTAAGCAAGCTCCAGGCTCTGAGCTGTCAGCACAGAGCCCGACTTGAGGCTCAAAGCCACAAATTTTGAGATCATAATCTGAGCTGAAGTCAGACTCTTAACTGACTGAGCCACCCAAGTGCTTTGAACCAATTTCTTATCAGATATTACAAACCTATTCTGCCCATATTTTACCTTCTTATTGTTTAAAAAGGAGTGGCTATGTTTTAGTGTGTCACCAGATTTTTAAGCAGATTATTTAGAACCAATGCCAACTGCTTTGGGTATTTACATAAATGAAATGAAATGAAATGAAAGGATTAGTCTAGATTTTATTCAGTTTTAATATGCAATGCAGATTTTGTTTCCTATAAAGATATGGAATTAAAAACAGGATATTTTAAAGGGAAAAATGTTTTCTTTAAATTGAGTGTATATATCTCCTCTTTAAAATATATTTGTAAAAAATTTATGTAAGGTTAACATTCCTCAATTACCTTTGTAGTTAATTAATTACTCTGGTAAGTGAATTTTATTTTATGCTCACACTAACAAAACATTGGAATGCAATGGAAATTTAGAGCATGTCTGGACAGATGGAAATAATAAATAAAGCAAGAGAATGAATGAACAGAGTGAAACAGCAGAAAGTATATTATCTCAACAAGAAATGCTGGATTTTGTCTTTTGAAACCTGTTCCAAATCAGTAAGCTTTTTATATTCGCCAGGAGTGTTTGTTTTCACATTTTCATCGTCGTTCAGCAGTCCTTGACAAGCTCTTTGTGGCTAAGAAAATTTAAAACTACTTTGAAATTCTCTGAGCAACTCACAGATACCATCAAAATATACTGCCATAGTATGAAGAAAAGTTGAAGAATTATGCCTTTAAAATTGTGCCAAGAAACCTAGCCAGCGTCTTTCTGTCTTTCATTATCAAGCAGAATTCTACACTGCCTGCCTTTGGGCTAGGCAATTCCGAAGACATTTCTCATACAACTGCTTACTGCAAAAGTTTTAGACCAGAAAAGACTTACTTTTCTCACTCTGGGGAAGTAACATAGTATAAGAAGAAAAAATAGTATGCAAAAGCAGGAGAACTGTGTCTGCCATTAACCAACAAATGATGGAAACTCTCCAGCATTTGGATTTTATATCCAGAAAATAATGGAAGTGCATTGTGGGATCTCTAGTGCCCCGTTTAGCTCTTAAAGTATGAATCTGCTACCTTTCTGGTCAGTTAAATATCCAGGTCTTATTATAAAGAGTGTGACCAAAATTTGACTATATGACACATCGCAAGGCCTTCCTCTAAGCTGCATAGTCCATTGAAAGGAACAAATTGTGAGGTGGCAGGTAAGTAAGGAAAGGAGGAAAGGAGAGTGTATATCCAGCTGCTTCTTGACATCTTGTATTGTCCAGGTACCTCAAATAAAGCACTCCCCTTTACGGATCTGATCCTTTCCCAGTGTTTGTCCTGTTAATGAATGACACCACCATCCAGAAACTTTGAAAGCTAAAAATCTCTCCTTTAAGTCCCAAACTAAATCCATCACTGAATCCCATTTGTTATAGCTGCTAAAACCATGCAACTGTATTCATATCTCTCATCTCCATGTATTACAATATTTTCATTAGAGGCTATAACCTTTTAAGTTGCCTACTTCAATGCAATTTTTCTCTTCCCCAGCCAAACTAGTCTCCATTCTATAATCACCGAGTTCTTCCTACAATATACCTTCTGGTCATATCATTCCAAACCTCAATGTTGAAGACAATGCTTCTGTGACTTCCCGTTGCTCTTAGGATGAAGCTAAATCGAACATAATTTTATCCAGTAGAACTTTATGCCATAATGGATGTGTTCTCTGAACTTTCCAGTCTGGTAACCACTAGCCACAAGTGGCAACTGAGAACATGAAATGAGACTAGTTCAGCTGAGGAACTAAATTCTCAGTTCTATGTCATTTTAATTCCTGTAACTCCAAATTTAAGTAATCACGTTATTTGGTGGCATCCACATAGGGCACTGTAGCTTACAAATACATCCGCTGCATCATCTGGTCTTTACCCCTTCTCAAGCCCTTTCCTATACCAAATCCTTCATCCTCTTGCTCTCTCTGACTCACTCCTTCTTTAAGTTATGCAAATTCCACTTCGGTTCCCGGATGCCTCAGGGAAACTTTACACACATTATGACATCTGATGGGAGACCTCTTCTAGTTAGCACCAATCATCCTTCAGATTAGCCAAGAATGAAACAAATTTCCTTAAGGAATAAAGAAGCACTCTTCTTCATTGTCCTTGCCACAGTTTCAGACTTACATTTATGTATGTGTTTTTTTGATACAACTAGATTACAAGATAAGGGCATGGACCACCCTTGCCTAGCAAATTACTCTAGTGCTTAGCACATAGTAAGCATTCCATAAATATTAATTACATGAAGGAGTGACTAAATATTCTGTAGCCCAATAGCTTCAATTTGACTTGAATTTTTCTGGTAATACATTTGGCAAATCTTTCTAAGCATACAAAGCAGCAACTAAAGAAAATTTGCCAAATTGCCAACCTTTCCTCAGACCAACAAAGGTATGGAAATTGAGTTTCTTTGGTATTTACAGATTCGGAAATCATCCAGTAACATCTGAGATAAAAGCTCAAACAAACAGGGATTGTTAATAACCAATTTGCCTGAAACAGCCTAAACTACATTCAGGCTGACAAGTTAGTGAAGAAAACTTTCATAACCTTCACCAACAACCTGAGCTGCACAAATCCCTCTGCTCTTGATATCTTAATTTAATCCCTTTTGAAGTCATTTGTTCCTGTAACTGGCATTTTAATCTCCTTGTGTGCTTCTGGTTGTCCCCATTTCACACTTGTTATCAGTATACTCTTCTGCAGCTTAATGCATTCAAAGAGCCAAGCCTATTTTTACTGTAACTCAGATTTTTAAGCTCCTTTTCAAGGATCTTCAACTTTTAATCTTTTTCTTCATCCTATTTCCATGAATACATCTTGCGTTTTTGAGGGGACAGGTTTATAGGGCAGTCTGTGCATTCATCCAGCTTGCCCCCTACCTTGAAGACAAAGAAGTTGTCTCTTGAAATTCTCTAACGGGCATGTAATACGGACTAGTATACTCTACATCTAGATGACTGATCATACAAAATCATTCAGTAATCTATTCATTATAATTCCATAAAGCACTAGAGACTTTCCAATAAACTCTATATCAAATCTCTTTAGTCAAATGACATGTATGTGAAGGTATGCTAAGAACATTTACATTTGGACCCTTTCAATATAACACAGGCTGTAAATGCATCATGGTATGGGGCCAAAATTTGTATTTCAACAAATACTTATAATATTTATGATACATATGTTTATGCCACTATCTAACATTCTGAATCCTACCACATCAATTATAATAAAATAACACTTATCCATCATTCAGTAATATTAAATGAACTAATGTAGTTCAAGCACCTAGTTATAGTACATTTGCAAATATTAAATACTTTTGCTTCCTATTCTCTGTTTCCATTCTTTTATTATTAACATTTTTCAAAGCCTTCCCTCCAAGAATTCTATTTTATAGGCTCAGGACTGTCATCCTCAGCTGAAAGCAATGATGACACAGTCCTTCAGTATCTTCGTCCTACCTATTAACTAGCATTATTTTTGTACACTGAGACCAAGTTTTCAGTGTCGTTGGACCCCAGATAAAAGCAAGTCTATGAGGTGACAATGTGGTCATCAGCATCTTTCTGCCAAGTTAACTCTAACTATCCTACATGATTTTGCCTCTTATTCCAATTCCCTTTTGCCATTGGAGCACCATCACCTACATGGCCAGGACCATGGCTAACTCTTTCTATTCCTTTGTTCTTGGGAGGTAGATCCAACTGTCTCCATCCCTAAACACTCGTCATAATTTTGAACGGATGAGTGACTTGGAAACTCATTCCTGCCCTTCATTGAATGTCAACTCTTGAATGTCATTTTCACTTTTTCCATCATATTACAACTTTGGGGATAACAACACCATCTGAACCACACCTAAGTTTGCCATTGTGTGTTAGATTGTCTGGCTGCCATTGCAAAAGCCAGCCATCATAGCTGGTTAATTAATCTGCTCTTTTGGCCTTATCTTTTTCTCCCCAGTTGCATGCCTCTGATGTCAGTGTCTGTCTCTCCAGCCTAACAGAAGTATCTTGTTAAAATTAAATCTTTTAGGCAACCACCAAGAAATTAGGAGACATAGGTTCTCATTTAGCAAACCTAAGCAAAAATGTGTTTTCCAGTAAAATATAATCATTGGCTATTATATAGATGAAGTAATAATAGATACAGAACAAAAATGATCTAGCAATAATTGTTGATATCTCATTTTTAAAGCTAAGGAAAACAACCTAACTTGTAAGTAGATCTTACAAAATAAACTAAAAGTTGGGGCGCCTGGGTGGCTCAGTTGGTTGAGTGGCCAACTTCAGCTCAGGTCATGATCTCACAGTCTGTGAGTTCAAGCCCCGTGTCGGGCTCTGTGCTAACAGCTCAGAGCCTGGAGCCTGCTTCAAATTCTGTGTCTCCCTCTCTCTCTCTGCCCCTTCCCCACTCATGCTCTATCTATCTCTGTCTCTCAAAAATGAATAAATGTTAAAAAAAAATAAAACAAAAACTAAAAAACAAAAACAACTAAAAGTGCATAATTCTACTTCCCCCTGACACTCACTCCCAAATCCCAGGTCACGAATTCTCTAAGGTCAATGGTAAAGTTTCTATTTTCTGAGTTAATGTAATGACATTTGAACAACCACTGACTTGGAAAATCTGGAGAACACAGCCTTCTAAGTCTGATAGCTTTTCCAGGTAAAATGCCTGCCCTCTGTAGTGGTAGCATAGCACACACTCAATAGCAGGCATCTCTCAGCTTGGCTTCCTCCAAAATGCTGGAGGTGCTAAGGGAATAGCTTAAAATATAAGATGGAAGCTCCAAGCCAGGTGTGTGTTCAGCTGACGTCTGCTCTAATTGTAAATTCTTTAACCTTAAAGCAACACATTGTAAAATCTGTTCACATTTGTTATCTTTAAAGCTATTACTGCCATGAAAACAGAGACTTTTACTCCCTTGGTAGACTTCAAGAATTTCCTAAGATGCTTGACCTAAAACCTATGGAAGTTTTATAGACCAATTTTCGGTCAACTCAGAATCAGAAGGAAAATGTTTATTATTTAATAATAATTTGTCTCTAGTTTGTTTGACCATTTCTAATTAGAATATCAAAGGAAGCATAATATACAAATGTATAGGTCAAATTTCATTACAACCATTATAATAATAAGCAACTCAAAGAGAAACATACTATCCAATGCAACCAAATGTTTAAACAACCATCTTAGAAGCAATCATAACTAAAAATTCACAGTAAAAGAGATTTCACTCACTCATTAAAGTTTAAATTCAAAAGATATTAAGAAAAAAGCCTTTTAACACAAGATCTATTCTGACTGTTCTAATAAATAAATAAGTTAATGTTAGTCTTATTATTGAAATGTCTTAAATTTCCCGTTTCTTCTCATAAATTGGATAAGCAACTGTGATTAAGAAAGGCAAATAGTTTCAAGAAAATAAAAACCCAGGAATAAAATTTTTTAATATTTTTAATCCAGTTGATTTTCTTTCTTATATATGTATGTTTCCCCCAAGTTCAGGTTACAGAGAATTATTATTAATCTTTTTCTCATTATATATTTCATGGCAAACCATTTCATAAGCTCTTAAGAATTATTTAAAACCCTGGTTTGAATGAATGACTTATATTATCTGAAATGGTGATGGTACCATATGCACACTTCACTATTATATATTTTAGTTATTTCTTAGTTAGTCTTTACTGTAAAGAAGATGCTATGAAAATCCTGTATATACATTTCTTCTAACTTATGAGTATTTTCTTGAGATAGATTTCTACAAGTGGGAATTAATGATGCAAATAATATTTACAAAATTATGATTTTTAATACATAATGGAAAAATGCTCTTCAAGAAAGTTTTTACCAATTCACACTTCTACCATGACTATATGGGGATGCTGGGTTCAACAAACTATCTTCAGCCTTGAGTATTATTTTTAAAAGAAAATCTTGCCCCGTTTGAGATATTGAAAAGAGATACTTGCTTATAATTCTTGTTATTAATAAGATATGATAAATTCTACACAACTTTTACAAAGAGTTTGCTTACATCATTATATTTTTATTTAAGAGGTGTTCTTTTACTGACATAAGTGAAATAAATTACCACTTATCTATCTACCTATTTATCTAATTTATCCATCTATCTGTTTAGGCATCTAGGAAATCAAGTCTAGCCTGTTATTTGCAAGAAATATTTTCCTAAAATGTCATGTTTCTCTTAATTTTAGCTATTTCATTTTTATTTAGGTAAGGTATTTTTAGGTAGCTTTATTTGAAAATTTTTCTTTTGTGTTCCTTACACTGCTTTTATTTCTCTTATGGTTTCATTATTGATAATTTTTAGTTTGTAGTTTGTAATCCATAATTTAACTATGTTTGAATTGATGTCCAAATTGATATATTTTCCCAAATTCCTAATATTAAATACAATTTACCCGATAAAGGATTCCTTTTCTATTCATCCTGTGGTCTGCTTAAGGTCTACATTCTTCTCCTATACCCAGTCTTTTGCATCTTATACCAATACCAGATTGGTATAAAATTTTTAGTTTTAGAATACATTTTAATATGAACTAAAATGAATGAAACACAAAGTAAATAATGATAGATATGTCTTCATCTCAGTCCCTTACCAGCCAAGGTGTTCTTGCTCACGTTTCATGTTTGTCTAGGTTGGCTGCAGCTCTTCTGGATGCTTTCACTCTGGAACATTACAGATTCACGGGCTGAAGGAAAAGATACATAGCTGGCTATTAGAATACCCTCTGTACCCATACTTCATGGCCAAATCCAGTCATAAGGCAAGGCCTGAATTCAAAAGGTTGGAATCCCATACTCTTCCCACGAGAAAGGCACAATGAAACACAAGGTACAAGTTTACACTAAATCAACTTTACATAATTTAATTAAGTCCAAGAAAGATCTCATTTCACTTTTGACTGAAATTATCCTAAACCCATAAATTAATGTAAGAGGAACTGGCATTTTTACAATACCCAGTTTTCTTATTCAGATACACATTTCTCTTCATTTATTCAAATCTCATCCTCAAAACTGTCAGCTAGGTTTGTAAATTTTTAATAGTTCTAAGGAAATTATTCAGTTTATAATAGATAGGTTTTGGATATTTTAATTCAATAAGGAATTCAAAGAATTTTCCAATTATAATTTCAATTGCTTAATAATAATGTATGGAAAAAGTCATTTAAATAATACTGATGTTGTATCTGCCGTTTGGTTGGATGTTCTTTTTAATTTGGAATTGTAAGCGATTCCTTCAGGCTGTGCTGATCAATATAGTAGCCACTTGCCACATTTGGTTATTTAAATTTAAATTAATTGATATTAAATTAAATATTAAGTTCCTTGGTCACATTTGCCACATTTCAAATGCTTAAAGACAACATGTAATTAATAGCTACTGCTTTGGACAGGAGCTTTCTGGATCTTTCCATCATTGTAGAAAGTTCTATTAGTGTTGCTGTAGGGCTTCTCATTGTATAACCCTATTATCTGTCTATAATGTTAATTTTTTTCCTTCTAATAGTCATGATTTTTCTCATTTCTCTTTGTGTCCTATTATGTTGACAACATTAAGCAAAATGTGAATTACTGGTGGTGATAGTTTTGTATAACATTTACTAATTTTCTGCTTTTGTTGAAACCATAACCCTGGAGTGCATACATGGCTCTGTGGCCCATATAGTCTGCCCAAATTGTAACTACGACTATTCATTGCCCCTTTATTTTCTAGGCATCTTGTTATGAGAAGTGGTATGGAAAGATGCATAATGAAAAAGCAAGGAAGCACCCAGGAAAACAGTATTTTGGCTGTCTTCAATAATAGCACCAGGACAGTAGAAGAAACACTGTCCAGTTTTTTTGATAGGTAGACAATGAGTCTCCAAGATAAATAGGAAGTTGAAAAGGGATGAAACACCCCACTTGCTGCTCTCAATCAAAGCATGTAGCAAAGCATGCACAACATAGGTTGCAATCTTAATGAAACTCCATAGATTTTATCATCAGTGGATTATCCTCTTCCAATTCCACCATCCTATATTATAGTATTGTATTTCCTTGTTTTTAGTGCCCTGCATTTTCCCTTTCTTTTTTTGTGTGTTCACAGATCATTTTTCAGTTGAAGATAATGATAAGCTTCATCAGAGTTCACTAGCCAAACACCACATTGAACCAGAAGCTCATCTTGACTTAATATTATATACTCAGACTTTTCATTTACTCACAGTTTTGTAGGTAAGTGGACTCTACCCACAGTTTTTGTAGATAAATGGACTTGTAGACCTATAAATACGTTATTGACAATAAACTTATGAGCTAATGAGTGCCATTTACTTAACCTTGTTTTGTGTGTAAGGCACTTTACTAAGCTTTTAAATCATACTTCTGATGGTTTAAACACCACAATAATATTAAACACCTCCTCATTTTAAATTGAGGAAAATAAGGCTCAGACAGATTTAGTAATTTTCCCAAGGTCACAGCTGTAGTACCCAAAGAAGCAGGAATTTGAAACTTAATCTATTTAACTCCAAAGAGATAATTTTTGTTGATAAAGTACTTGTGTATATGTGTGTATAAGCATTTAAGAGAGAATTGACAGATAACATTGTATAGTGTAATTTAATTAGAATACATTTAAAGGAAATATTCTTAATTCTTACTAGGAAATAGCAATAGAAAGGTTTTCAGAAATAAAACACAAAAATAGTCTTTGGTTCCCTTGTGAAACACAGGTGTATTGAAAATCTGAGATTAAATTTTGCTGTATTAAACATTTTTTAAGATGACTTGTGATTTTGTCACTATCTTGGGAATATAAAGGGAGGGGAATATTTGAAACAAAAGGAAGTATATATGCATAAAATGCTTTTTATTCTCTGAATTTTATACTTACTGGCTTTGTAATTGGGCATCTGTGACCATTAAAACCTCTAGCCCCAATAAAACTCCCCAGAAACAACGGTATTTGTGGCACATATTGATCATGTTTCTCATTATATTGCTTTATTTAAAGTGAAAATTTTGCCCCCCAATGTTTACATTAAAGACTTCCATAAGTATCAACTGCCTATGGGACAGTAACGTAAATTTATGCTAATATCTCATTTTGTTAATAAAAGTGCTTTTTCTTAAATAAATTCACATGCATGAAAATCTTTGTTACCTTCATAATAAAGCATATTAAAACTAATTTGTAAAATCTTCACACAGAATTTTCTCAGAGACAACGTGAAAGCATTTTGATCGATGCTGCCAAAGAAAACTTTGCATTTAGGCGTTCAACTAGAATATGAATAAGTTAATTTCATTTTGAATGTTTCTATTTCTCTAATTTTAAATTTATATGAAACTGCTTTCAATAGCATAAAATTAATGATTGATATTAGACACTGAATTTAGGAAAATTCAACTTTATAAAAATTACTACTAGACATATATAGGAAATTTCTCTTTTCCTTTCTCTCGTTTTGGAAAAGTATGTGAGAAATACAGAGTAGACTAAAGGACCTGAGGAGGGAAATGAATGATTTAAGGATAAGAGCTAAGAAATACCACTCTCATGAGACTGTAAGCTTCATAAAAGCGGGGGTCATATGTACCTTTTATATGACATCATCCTCATAATCCTGCCCTCGATAAATATCCATTCAATGATAGAATAGCCAAATAAATGAATGATAAGTAGCATAGGCTTACCTGTACACAGTTTAAATTAATAAAAAAAACTATATAAATCTCATATTTTCAAAACACAGTTTTTTTGTTTCCTTTTATTTATTCTTGTCAAACATTACTATTCCACCCCTATTCCTCAGTCTCGAATAGAATTCTCTTCTCCATACCTCTCTTCTACCTCTTATGTCTATTTCTGATCTTGTGGGACTGCCTACTAAGGTGTGCTTTCTTTGGGATGTTTTGGGGTTACCTCTATACTGTGGAGTAAATTGCAAAGGATGCCTATCCTTAGCACTCAGATAACTGAGATAATCTACTTACACATATCACACACTCACACACACCCTCTCATGCACACATAGTCACACCTTCATCTCCATGTACATAATATTATTAACAGTAAGCATTTATTAAGTATTGCTTAGCAAATATACTTTCATGTACTTGTATACTTGTAATATAGTAAAATATGTATACTAAGTGTACAAGTATCTATAATAGGCATTTGTGCTTATTACATGCATGTTGCATATAAAAATGATTATGACATCACAGCCTTATGGGCACTGTTTATGGCCTTGCTATCAACACACCTAAGGCTCAGAGCAGCTGAATAATTACCTGAGGTTACATAGCTGGTGAGTCACTGAGCCGTGCTTCACAGGCATTCAGGGATGCTTTTAACTCTGATCTTATACTGTATGTTACCAGGTGGAAAATTTCTGTGCCACATATGGAGTCTGTTTTACTGAGAGGTAATTATTTTTACAGAACAATTTTTCTTTTCCATCTCAGATTACAATCTTTATGAGAATTAAAAGTTGTTGAGGGTTGCCCGGGTGGCTCAGTCGGTTAAGCCACCAACTCTTGATTTTGGCTCAGGTCATGATCTCACAATTCATGAAATTGAGCCTTGCATTGGGCTCTGTGCTGATAGCTTGGGATTGTCTCTCTCTCCCTCTCTCTCTGCCCCTCCCTTGTGTGCTCGGGCACTCTCTCTCTCTCTCTCTCAATAAATAAATAAACTTTAAACTTAAAAAAAATAAATTGTTGAATGATTGAGTAAATAAATAAATATTAAGCTTACCTCTGAAAGAGATGTTAACTTGGGATGTGGATTGTGTTTATTTATGAAGTGTATTTGCCTCGGGAGTAGGAAAAGAAGTAAGGTGAAGGTAATAAACTAAAGCTACGAACTACTGAGTCATTCTCCTTAACTTTTTGAAACATCACCCTAGGATGGGTATTATTATTTCTATATCTGTAAAATATATATATGTGAGAAAATTAAGGCTCAGAGTTTAAGAAACTTATCAGATAATATAGTTAGTAAGCAGCAAAGACGATATTCAGAAGCAAGTCGGCCTAACTCCAAAGTCCATGTTCTTAAACTAATTTGCCATATAAATGCCACCAGAATGTCTGACATCTCTTGGAGTTTCAACTCTATACATAAATAATTAAGAGAGTTTTTTTACGTTCTGGATTCCAAAACTCTGACCCAACATTTCAAAACTTTGTGGTGATGTACTTACTGAGAAAAGTAAGGAGTTAAAGGTAATGATAATTTAAAATGCATGCTTTATCTAATGGATTACTCCAAAATTTACCAGTTTATTTTTGAAATTACAATTTATTCGGACTACAATATCTTTGGATTCGAAATGTGTATATGCTTAAATGTATGAACACAAACTATTGTTGTTACTACAAATTCTACAAAATAGATCAACAAACAAACAAAAAAAGATGCCAATTCATAAAGTTATCAGCTATCACAGTTCACCTGGATATGCAATCCAACACACACACTGCCATGAGTTTCACGACACAATCTTGAAAGAAAACTGACCGTCCTAGCCGAATGATCTCTTTATAACAATAGTTTTCCTGATTCAGAAGTTACTTTATATGTTTTAAAATTATTTCATACCTTCTATTCTTTAGAATCTAATCTCTCAATGACAATGGCTAAGAATTGATGAATGGTCCAGTAGAGAATTACATGGTATTTAGCTTTTCCGGAGAGATATGACATTTCAGGTTTAGGATGATTTATCACATGGTTGATATGTCAAGTTTTCCTTTGGGATGTTAGTTATTGCAAGAAATATAATGGATATAGCACTGGTGTATCTGGAGCTGGGCTAGAGTCTGCCTGTCACTCGGGGTGGCTAAGAAAAGCATTGACCACTTACTTACTGGACAAAATCTTCTGAGTTTTGGGCAAATGACTGCTTTCAAACATCTTGATATATTCTGTATGCCCAGTCAGTGTTCCCCTGCTGGTATAGAGAGCCTTCCCACTCTGATAATTAGTGAAACCATTAGAGGATTCTTCTTGATCAACAAACTTTTATGTGTTGCCAAAACTTGTGCATACCCACAGTCAATATTTGTCAGTGTTAATCCCCTCCTATTTAGGATTCACACTTCACACAGGATACTTTGTTCCTTTTGGGTGCCGCCTATTCACTTAGCTTTTTAAGAGAGGTTAATAAAAAGAGAAGAAATGTGCACACTTTAAGGCTTACCCATCTACTTAGAGAAGTTGCACCCACACACAAGACCCCTGACACTAAAACCAACGTAGCAAGTGATGAGCACTTCTGAGAAGGAAGATTAGACTCAGAACCTATTATTATTAGGGGCTCACCACAGCCAGCTATAGGAAATCAAGGTAAGAAACTATAAAATGGTAAAAAATGAGCACAGACTAGATTCTAAATCACAGCTATGATTCAAGAATGATACTAATTTCTCAAAGGTGATTCTCTGTGATTTAATTTGACATGGAAAATGCCATTCTTTTATGTAGCTAAACCCATGGTTTCCCCAGGTTTTTGAGAAATCTGAGAGGTGACTGTCCAGGAAGAAATGAGTCAGTGCCCAATGGCTTCAACTCTCCCTTGAGTTTCAGTTTCCCTATTAATTGTTCACTTCTATTTCCATTAGCCTATCTTAGGCCAGACCCTGAAAGGGTACTCATTCAACTAGGCATAGTATTAGGCCCAATTTCCTTTAGTAGAGCTAAAACAGGATTTTTGAAAAATAATTTTAATAAGAAATAGGAGAAGAAAATAAATTAAAAAGATAGCATGGAAACAGCCCTGCTAATGAAAAACATGTTTGTTTTTATACAACAGCTATCTCATATTATTTATTAGCTTTGAAACCAAGAATAGGACTCCTTCCAAATAATTCACATTGCCTCTCAAGATGCGAATTCAATAATAAATTCTTTTGAATATAAGGCATTTATTTTTATATACTATAACCTGATGAAGCCTTAATTATAACATATTTTTTACAGCTATTTTATTTATTTAATTTATCCGTAGGGCCATTCTGCGTATAAGCAGAATAGATAGAAGACTGAGAAGTATTGTTGAGAAATGCTGCTAACCAGTGATATACTGGCTACAAAAAGTAACTAAAATTTCCATTTTTTTCCACCAGAAAAGTATTGAAAGCTTTTGATAAAATAAAATACATCATTTGTTTTGCTCACTGAGTCCTGGTTAAGAATGAGCACTAAATATGAGAAGGGGAAATAAATTTGTAAGCCATTGGAAAATGCTCTGTTAGATACCAAATAAAACTGATGTTTACAACTGATGTTATTTCAGTTGTATCATAAACTCAAAACCAAACCCAATTAAAAAAAATCTAGAAATATTGGGAGAATAAGTTAAAATTATTTGGTGGTAGATTATATTTCAAAATTAATTGTACAGTTTCAGCAAAAATGAGTCATGAATTATTAGTAATCTCATGACAAGAAGCTCCAAGTTAATTACAGGCTCAGCACGAGTCAACAATGTGAAGGGAGTCTAAAGAAGGCAATGTGACCTTGGAATGGCTAAACAATGCCATTCTCAATCCAGGCAAGGTAGTAATCACCTTACTAAATTCTACACTAGACACCACTCGCCTAAGTGATTTTGTAAGCCACATAATTAGAAGGGGAGAGCGGCAGATATCACCCAGAACAAAACTAGCAAAGAGTCCAGAAATTCTTCATTGTTACAGACTAAATAGAGCTCCAGAAGTGGAGACAGAAAAATTAGGTTCAAATGGAACCCTTTGTGTTTGATGAGAGTTGAACGGTTTTGGGCTAGTCATTTTCTCACCTATAAAACTTATATAATAATACCATCCCCTTCCTAAAGTTGTTGTGCAGATCAAATGAAATCATTTACATTAAGGCATTATTTAAGTTGTAACATGCTATGCAAATATTATATGAAAAATAGTTGATCTGGTTCTGAGAATATGATAATATGTGTGAGATGGAGAAGTTTGTTACTTATAATTTCATAGGGTTTCAGGCAGGAGTAAAAGTGAAAGTGAAGCAGATTTTGCTTAATGAATAAAAGAGCCTAATAATGACTGAGAATGTACCAATAATATCACAGGTTGCCTAAAAAAAAAAGTAGTAAGCTTCCTCTCTTAGGAAGAATTCATTGAGAAACTAGATAAAAACGTGGAGTAGATGGTTGTGAAAGAATTTATAGTATGGTCTGTAAATACCTTTCCTTGTGAAAGAGTTTGCCAATATGGTGAAGTTTTGTTAGAATCCCAGTATGTCCTTGGTTAAGGACAATTTTACATTTAATACCAATTATAACAATACCAATTGGAGGCACTAGCACTTATAAAACACCAATCATATTACATACAATAAGTCCAGACTATTTGTATGGTCTTTTACAATTTTTAAAGCCATTTGTATACATACTTGACCTGGGAAAAAAGGAAGAGACTATATTTAAGCCCTATTTCTCCTATCCCTAATATTATATGGCTGATAATCGGACAAGAATTAGAAAGTTTGCTGTCCAAAATGTTGTTCCACATTTCTTGTACATGCACATTTTCTAATCTGGCCCCCAAGATAATGCTTAGAAAAACCAGCTTATGTGGATCAATACTGTAAGAGCAAAGTAAGTCAACATAGGCAACAGCAAGCAGAGTAGGCAGAAAAAAAAAAATTCTAAACCACGGAGCAAAGAATTGCCTTGTGAAATTTACAGCTTTACAAATCTTGTGTGCTCTTTAAACAGAAAAAAAGCTCAACTCTTTTTCTGACAAACCCTATCCGTGATTCTACTTGGAGAAATAAGAGTAATCAAATCTCATGCTTCAGAAATAAGCTGAACACTGTAGGGGTCAGGAAGATGTTTTTTCCTTTGTAACGCTGTTCCACTTGACAATTGGCTCAAAGCAAAGAAGGCGGCACTTCGGGCTTCTTTGCTTCCTTTTGATGCATCAGCACCAGTTTGTCTAATAGCCACGAAGGGCAAAGGCCCTTAAGAGGAAGGACAAATGCCAGCTTCCTAATCTGAAGGTGTTATGCAAAATGCAGACAGTTTATTCTCCTTGTTGATCAGGACTCTCATTTGTAGAATTGTGAGAATAAGTAAATACATTCTTTGCATTCTCTAGATAACAGAGATTATCATTTGGGGCAAAGAAGGTGATTTCCTTATATTCACACACACACACACACACACACACACACACACACACAGACACGCACACACCCACACTGCCTGTTTATTTCACTAATGCAGTTTTTTTTCTTTCTATGAATTCATTTCTAGTTTGGCTAGGATAAATGAGAAAAATGCTATAGAGGGTAAATCTTTAATCATCTCTGGGTCTATACAGAAGCCAACTTGTGAGCCCTCTAACAGCAGGTTGAAAATTGTTGAGGAGAGCACCTGTCCATACCCTCACTCGGTGATGACTTGTGGATGAATGTGCCAAAGGGGAAATCCATGCATCCTTGTGAGTTACGGCCTCATTTTTAATGGTACAGGACAAAGAAATAGCAACAGACGGCCATTGTAAATCCTTCTATTTTTCAGACTCAGCTTTCAAAGGGTGAAAATAATCAGATAATTTAAAGCTGTTTGAGTTCAAATGAGAGAGGTGGCAAGGTGAGTGTGTTTACGGTTTTGAGAGCCTCATATTGTAGAAGGAAAAGGTGGCCTGCCTGAATCCCCTGGGGAGTAGGCACAGCTAAATAGGACTGTTAGAGGTGAGAGAGAATTTGTCAAATTTGCTGGTATATATCTGAAAGGTTGTGCATGCTAGTGTGTTTGTTGATGAAAGCAAGACTTACAACATAGACATACCTTCATTAATACTTTAAGATGGGGTGGGGAGACAGGGCAGAAAGGCTGAAAAGCTTAAAGCCTTAGCACCCACATGGCCATATATCCCCTATGGATAGTCATGGCCAGCAAGACTCATGTGGACACAGGTGGAACTGTTGCTGGAAGATAGAAGATGTACTATATTTATCTTCCTGCTAAGGCTATCTCCTATTCCAAATACTAGAGATGGAGACTGGCCTGACTAGGTAAAAAGAGGACAACATTTAGGAGACATCTCTATATTGTGATTTATTGAAGGAGATGAAGAATTCTTACACTAGATAAGAGAAGTATTTCAAGAAGGTGGATAAGGCAGTGTACAGTAAGTTTCTGGAGAAGCAAGGGGGCATTTAAAAAACAAACAAAAAGCATTAAGAGTTTGACAAGTAAAATAAGATAATGAAAGAGTGGATAAGTTAAAAGAACAGAAACAATTTCCAAATTACATAAAATGTATGAGGATCTTCTAGAGGGTTAACTATGGCATTCTACAAAATAGCAATAAACAATAATTTAATACACGAGAAATAACAGATGCATGAGCACTGTTGTAATTCCAGGAAGAAATGATGGTGCATTTGTGTCTGGTGACTTTCTGCTGAGGCATATGGTGACAGCCATATGCATAGATGGCATGGCTAATTGGCTCTTATGCTGTATTTCTGGAGTGTGAATCCAAGACATGACAGAAAGCCTGCCCAGAGTCATCAACTTTGCTCCTCTCCACTTCCACTGGTCCATGTGGGGTGAAGGATAAGGTCACAAAAAAACACATATGTCCTTTCAATATATATTTATTGAGTCACACATTGCTAGTGGAGACAACCATAAACAGCATGGTTTTGTCCTCATGAGGTCTACAAGCTTTATTCAGGCAACCATTTAGACAATAACCACTGAGAGTGATCCTTGCTATGACAGAAAAGTAAAAGGCACAGAAGATGAGTTTTTCCCTGAAGAAAGAATAGCATGTACCAAATCTGGGGATAAGAAAGAGAAAAATAAAAATAGTCAACTGAAAGTGGGGCATTTCTAATACTTTTGACAATCTTGATTTTAAAATCACTCTAAAATTTCAAAGAAATTCAGAAATAAGAATACTAATCCCATCATCAATAAAATAAGGAAACATTTGTAAATCCAAAACACAATACATAATGAAGGAAACTTGATTAAATAATTATAAATGACTCATCAGAAAAATGGGAAGGCAAACTTCAATATCCCTAAAGGAAGAACTGAATGAGCTACCAGATGATTTGTGGTGGAGAAACCTCCCAAATATCCAGAAATCTAGGAATATGAGGTGAAACAGAGTGACTGAAAATGGGACTCATGTGTGACCTATGGCTCGAGATGGTAGAACACACTAAATTTTTTATTATTCAATTAATTGTGAGAAAACAAAGAAAATTAAATTAGAGAAATTAGTGTGAACACACAATAAGTTTTAAGGATCTGTGTAAGGATCAATTAAACACCTGGTTACCTCCCCAACACTAACTAGACAAATGACTTCTCCCCTATTTGAAAGGAAACATAAGCCAGGGAGTTTCCCAAATCCAAGGAAGTACAACAAAGACAAGAGAAAGGAAAAGAAAGATAGAAATAAAAGTATTTATTTAAGATAGCAAGCATTTGACTAATAGGAATTTCAGAAAAAGAGAGCAAAGGAGATTGGGGGGTGATATTATTACTAAGAAAAGAGAAATTTTCCCAGCCTGAAGGATTGAAGCTTTCTGATTGAATGGACTTACTGAAAGCCCAGTACAATAAACAAAAAATAACCCACAGTTAATCATATCTTATTGAAATATTGATATACCAGGCACAGAGAGAAGATCCTGAGAGCTTCCAGAAAAAAAAGCAGTATATAATTGTAGGCACTGTCAATCATTTATCTCAAATGATTGTAGCAAGAGCCTTTTAAAAAAACTATGGCTCAAGCCGGTAAAACACACTAAATTTTTTATTATTCAATTCATTGGGAGAAAACAAAGAAAATCAAATTAGAGAAATTAGTGTGAACACATAATAAGTCTACAGATGAATTTGAGTTATAAAAGGAAATAAGCTATACAAACAAGAAATGCCATAAACAGAAGAAACAAATGAAAGGAATATTACAAAATGTTAAGAATATCAGAAAATGTTTGCACAAAATGGAAGAGGCTTGATAAAAAAGTGATCAGAAAAATTAAAAGTGTAGAGTAATCTATTATTGGGGGAGCAGAAAAGATATACTATGCTGATTTTGAAACACTCTTTGCTGTCTTAAAAAGGATGACAAATGACAAATTGAAAAGGGAAGCCCAGTTTTCAAGAGGAGAAAACTATTCCATATGTCAGTTAATTCCTCATTTGTAAAATTAGGATAGTTCATATGTTGTTGTGAGAATAAAATGAATTAGCTAATGTAAAACATTTAGAAAAATCATGACATGTAATAACTATTCAGTAAGATTAAAAATCATTTGATTTTAATTATGATTATTATCTCATATATTTATTGTGTAAATTCCCAAATCTATCCCTACCTGATATGGATTCACCATAAGATGTTTACTGGTTCAGTGGTGGCATAGTGGAAATGAAAAAATGAGTAAGATGGTGATTAAGAGAAAGTTAGTCTCCAGAGAGTGGAAGACATTGCATGACAGTATTTCAAATTACTATATGCAGTGGAATTTGGCAAATACAGGTTAAACTTATACCATGACTATATCTATTGGTATATTAGTAGTGATGGTACATAGGGTCAAGCAAGGATCATGTAGCTTTTCATTTTTTATTTAGAGCATGGTGTAGGGAATAGAGTTGTTGTTGAGAAGCACTGTCACGTCTCACTGAGAGTTCTCACTGAGAACCACCTACTGCATGGTTAGATTGTAGTAGCTAGGTAAGATCTTCAGGACCATGTCATATCCAGTAGAAACAGGGAAAAAGGACAGCAAGGCAGAAGTGCAGGTACATAAACTGAATTCATAGTGAAGGCATGAAGTTAATTTTAAAACCACCTACTTGTGAGTATGGGGTTATAGGATGCTTCCAAGGTTTAAAATACAGTCAGGGACTGGAAAAGGTGAGCTTACAGGAGACTTGGCACAGGGCCTGAGGTAGAGCAAGATGGGAGAAAGAAAGTGGTACTCAGCAGCAACCCTGCCCAATTATCTCCTGAGTCAACTTTCCCAAAACATTTTTTCATTTCTCATTCAGTCAGAACAATGCATTGAACATTATGTGGGCTTCAGTAATAAATTTCAACAATTAATGAAAATAAAAGAGAAGCATATTTTAATTTTTATTGAAAATAAGAGAAAATTTAAGAAACTCTATTAAAATTATTAGAACTTGCCCCTAAGGACTCATAATATATTGAATATAAATATATAACACATGCTATAATTAAATTGTCAAATGTCAAAGACAAAAAAAAAAGGAAATTTAAGAGCAGCAAGAGAGAAAAGAGAAGTTACATATAAGTAATGTTGGTAAGATTGTCTGCAGGTTTTTCAACAGAAACTTTTCAGGGAAGGAAAGAATAGAATGGCATAATCAAACTACTGAAAGAAAATAACTATCAACCAAGAGTTCTATATCCAGTGAAGCTGTTCTTCAGAAATGAAAGTGCAATAAACTTTCCCAAAGAAAAGCTGAGGAAATTCACTACCACCACACCTGCCTCACAAAAACGCCAAGGGAGCTCTTTGAGTGGAAGTAAACAATGCTCATTAACATCATAATAACATAAGAAGCTATTGTACATCTCACCAGCAATGCTAAATATGTAGTCATAGAGTCTGCAATATCATAATAGTGGTGTACCATTCACTTATAAGTCTAGTTTAAAAGTTTAAAAAATAAAAGTAATAAAAATAACCATAGCTATAATAATCTGTTATTAGTTCCAGAGTATAAAAACATCTAGATTGTAGCAACAATAACCTAAATTATGAGGCAGAGGAGAAATAAAAGTGTAAAGTGAGTGAATTCTATTGAAGTTAAGTTCTTATCAGTTTTAAAAAGAGTGTTATAAGTTTAAGATATTTTATGTAAGCCATACGGTAACCACAAGGGAAAATTATGTATTAAATACACAAAATAACATGATAAGAAGTCAAAATGGGGCACCTGGCTGGCCCAGTCAGTTAAGGATCTGACTCTTGATTTCAGCCCAGGTCATGATCTCAAGGTTCGTGGATCTGAGCCTCACATCAGGCTCTGGGCTGGCAGTGTGGAGCTGCTTGGGATTTTTTATTTCCTTCTCTGCCCCTACCCTGCTCGTGTTTTCCCTCTCTCAAAAAAGAAATAGATACACATAAAAAAAAAATTAAAAATAAGTCAAAATATACTGATACCAAAAGACATCAAAACACAAAATAGACAGCAGGAAAAAAAAAGAACAACAAAATACAAAACAGCCAGAAAACAATTAAAATGGCAATAAGTCTTTACCTACCAATAATTACTTTAAATGTAAGTGGACTGAATTATTTAATTCAAATACATAGAATGGCTGAATAGGTAAAAAACAAGATCCAACAATCCAAAAAGAGACTCACTTTAGCCTTAAAGACACAGATGAACTAAGAATGAAGGGATGGAAAAAGACATTGCAAGTAAATGGTAATGACAACAACAAAAAAGGTATGGTAGCTATACTTATCAGATAAATAGACTCAACCAAGATGGCAAAAAGAGACAAAGAAGGTCATTATAAAATGATAAAGAAGTCAATACATCAAGAAGATACAATTGTAAATATTTATGCACTCAACAGAGCACCTAAGTATATAAAGCAAAAGCAAACAGAGGTAAAAGGAAAAATAAACAATAATACAATAATAGTTTGAGATTTTTATGCCCACTTTCAACAATGGGTAGATCATTCAGACAAAGAATCAATAAGGAAACAGTGGATTTAAACAACATTATGGACTAAATGAACCTAACAGACATATACAGAATATATACAACATACAAAAAATATATAAAATTAACATACAAAAATCAGTAGTGTTTCTATACATGAACAATAAATTTTCTGAAGAAAAAAGAAATCAATACTATTTGCAACGACATCAAAAAAAAATGTATTTAGGAATATATTTAACTGAGGTGGTGAAATACCTGTACACTGAAAACCACAACATATTGATGAAAGAAATTGAAAAATATATAAAGAAACTTAAAGATATCCTGTGTTAATGGATTAGAAGGATTAATATTATTAAAATGTCAATACTACCAAAAGTGTTCTATAGATTCAATGCAATTCCCCCTAATATTCCAATAGCATTTTTTATAGAAGTATAAAGAAATCTTCTAAAATTTATGTGGAACCACAAAGACTCCAAATAGCCAAAGAAATCCTGAGAAAGAAGAGGCATCACAGTTTCTGATTTCAAGCTACATTATAAAGCTATAGTCATAAAAACAGTACAGTACTGATATCAAAACAAATAGACCAATGGAAAAGAATCAAGAGTCCAGAAATAAATCCAAGCATATATATTGTCAACTAATATTTGACAAGGAAGTCAAGAATTCCCAGTGAAGACAAGATAGTTCTTTCAATAAATGGTGTTGGAATAATCAGATATTCATGTGTAAAAGAAGAAAACTGGACCCATATCTTATACCACTCCAAAAATTCATTCAAAATAAATTAAAGACTTAATGTAGGACTTGAAATCATGAAACTCCTAGAAGAAAACATAGGAATAAAGCGCCTTGACAAAGATCTTGGTAATTAGTTTTTAAATATGGCATCTGGTGCACAAACCAAAAAAGCAAAAATAAATAAGTGGGACTACATCAGACTAAAACCTTTCTGCATGGAAAAAGAAACCATCAACATAGTGAAAAAACGACCTATGGAATGTGAAAAAAAAATGTATGCACGTATCTGATCAAGGGTTAATATCCAAAATATACAAAAACTCATTCAAAAGCAAAACAATCCAAATTTTAGAATGTGCAAAAGATCTAAATAACGTTTCTTCAAAAAAGATATATGAAAATCAAACATATACATGAAAAGATGCTCAATGTCACTAGTCATTAGGGAAATGCAAATTTATTAAAACCACAATGAAATATCACCTAAGGCCTGTTAGAATAGTCATCATAAAAAAAGATACTAGGGGTACCTGGGTGGCTCAGTCGGATAAGCCTCCGACTTTGGTTCAGGTCGTGATCTCACGGGTTTGTGAGTTTGAGGCCCACGTCAGGCTCTATGCTGACAGCTCAGAGCCTGGAGCCTGCTTCAGTTTCTGTATCTCCTTCTCTCTCTGCCCTCCCCAACTTGCATTCTGCCTCTCTCTGTCTCTCAAAAATAAATAAATGTAAAAAAATAGGAATAAAAATAAAAAGATAATAGATAGCAAATGTGGACATGGATGTGGAGAAAAAGGAACCCTCATGCATTCTTGGTGGGATTATAAATTGGTAAAGTCACAATGGAAAATAGTATGGAGTATCCTCAAAAAATTAAAAATAGAAGCACCATGTCATCCAGAAATTCCACTTCTGGGCATATTTCCGAAGAAAACATGAATACTAATTGAAAAAGATATCTGCACACCCATGTTCATAGTAGCATCATTTACAATAACCAAGACATGGAAAAAAAAAACTAAGTGCCTATCTGTAGATGAATGGACACAGAAGTTGTCACACACACACACACACACACACACACACACACAGGAACATTATTCAGCCATTAAAAAGGAAAAATATCTTACCAGTTGTGACAATGTAGATGGACCTAAAAAACATTATGCTAAGTGAAACAAGTCACACAAACAGAGAAAGACAAACATTGTATGCACTGTATGATCACATATATGGAGAATCTTTAAAAAAAAGTACAGAAAAAGAGATCATATTTGTGGTTATCAGAGGCAGATGGTGGGAGAAGAAGCAATTAGAAAAAGATGGTCACAAGGTACAAACTTCTAGTTATAAGATAAGTAAGTACTAGGGATATAAAGTACAACATGGTGATTATAATTAACACTGCTGTATTATAAATAAGAAAGTTATTAAGAAAATAAATCCCAAGAGTTCTCATAACAAAGATTTTTTTCCTTTTTTTCCTTTTCTTTTTCTTGTATCTATATGAAAAGATGGATGTTAGCTGAACCTATTGTGTAATTATTTCAGAATATATGTAAATCAAACCATCATGCCACATGCCTTAAAGTTATACAGTGATGTATTTCAATTATTTCTTAATAAAACTAAAAAAATTTTAAAATTAATTTACTTTCATGAAGTTGTAGGACTGAGATCCCTGAGGTTTCCTTGCTGGCTATCAGCTGGTGGTTGTTCTTAGCTTCTGGAAACTGCTCCCATTCCTTGGTTCCTGGCCTCCTCCATCTTCAAAGCCAGCAAGGGCCCATTGATTATTCTCATGTTTTGAATTTCTATGACTCCCATTCTACTTTTTGACTTTTAGGGGCTCATGAGGTTATATGGAACCATGCCAAGTACAGGATAAGCACCCTGTCATAAGGTCAGCTGATTAGTAACTTCGGTAACATCTGCGAAGTCACTTTCACTGTATAACATGACATATTCACAAGCATGAAGTCAGGGGACAGAGACCATGGGGACAAGAAGCATGCTCATCACAGAAGATAACACCCCTTAAGGAAATAGCTGTGGGATCCAGAGTCCTTCCACAGATCCAGCACTCAAAGCTCACGCCACTACCATCATCCAGTACTAGAACTTAGCATCCCCAGTGGTCCTACCACCTACTGGATCCCACCATGCTCTGTGTCTATGTACCCCCCCAAGATTACAGAAACAATAAACTTCTGGAAACACCACATCCACTTTTTGGAGTTGCAGGTAATTCCTGTAATTGCAAATTTCTAGGTTGCAACACCTTTTTGGCTCCTTCAACTTCCCCAATGCTTTCTAACATATGCCTCTGTGGTCAATACTTTCTAAATTAGCTATCAATACCTTTCTGAATTTTCATTTTGCTGATTGAAATCTGACTAGTGGAGGTACCATATGACCAAAGGGCCCTGTGGCCTTAGGAAACACCAGGTCATTCAAAATTAAGCACTTTTTCTTTCTGCAGGACTTTTTAGAGCATTGCATATATTAATGAGTATTATGAACACCCCAAAATGGATCTAGCATGCAGCATCACTGTTTACCAAATATTTTTTGTCAAGGGACCTTTGTCTTATGGAGCATATAGGCTTAGAGCTTGTGAAACTTAAGAAACACTATTATAGTTGAAATCTTCTCAAGTTATTGTGTTAATTCTAATCAACACTAAATAGTTGATTAACAAAAATTTCGTCTACATTTGTCGAACTTAGAGTAGTATTTGGGAGTTAATTTTGATAACCAGAGAAGTTAAAACTGATAGGTTAAGTTTTGTTTTGTTGTTTTGTTGTGTTGTGTTGTGTTGTGTTTTCTCAATCAGTTCCCTGTAGCCATCTTTCCTCTAGGCATTGAAAGCCATTCCAAAATCTAAGTGAGAAAGTCATTCTCAAAGATATCCATATAGTGAAGGAACTTATCAGGTAAAGGCCAGGTTTCCTTTTAGCTCTCTCTCACCTTTAAGAATCTTAACTATGTTCAAAATAGGGTTTCTTTCAACTACCTCTGCTTACTTCTCCTGGTGTTGTTTTTCTCTTATTCCTGTTCCCCATTGCTTTGCTGTTTGCCTCCCATCCCTCACCCTGAGAACAGATGAGAGACCTAACATCAAGGGCAACCATGAAGGAAAAACAAAACTCTGAAAGTGTCACAAATGGCCCCACAACAGAGCAAGGGTTAAGTAATCTACCTCCCTCTTGATGAACTCCTATAGTCATTAAAAATGACAATTATGATGATTTTGCAGCAACATGGAAAAATGCTTATGATATAATTAATAGTAGATAGAAAAATGCAAAACACAAAATGAGAGCTACACTATGATTATGACTATTTGGATTATATGTTCATGGGGACAAAAACTGGAAGGGAACATGAAACACATAAAAATAGATTGTCAGGGATGGCAGGGAAATCCTGGGTGAATATTTTCTCTCTTTACATTCAGCCAATGGTTCTGTAACACTCAAGCACATTTTGAAAACTAAAATTAAAAAAAAATAGACTTAAGAATGTGTGCAAGTGGTAGAGAATTGACAATCATTCTTGTTCGTGTAAGGGTGAGAAAGTAGGATCTATATAGAAGGATAAAAAATAGTCAATCTGTCTTTTATATCAAAATGCAACTTGTTTACTTGCTGTTTAAAAAAACAAAGCATCATGATTCTAAGCAACCAACCAGGCCTTGCTTGGTAAAACCAACTTTATGTTACTAAACGTTTGTGGCTCTAATGTAAAAGGTAATTCCACCCTCTCAAGTTGGGCCTTGAAGGTCATTGTAGCAGGAAAAACAAGATGAGAACATGCTTTCTGCTGGGTAGGGGTGGGAAGTGGAAGAACTGAAAAAAAGGACTAGCAAAGACTCTGAATGGGCCCCATTCACCAAAGGTTACATTCCAGAAGGTTGTCTAAGAATATCTGTAGCAGGGAGATACCAAGGAAAGGGCTATACCACCCACAGGCCCAGAGTATCTCACCAGTCAACTATCCCAACTTCATGTTGGGGCTCTTGTACACTTACTCTTAGAGTAACCACCTCTGGTGGTCCAACTGTGGTGAGAATGCCACAACGTCCTGCCTGAGCCTCAAGTGTTTGGGCCTGTGGGCTCACAAAGCAGTGGAAGGTCTCCTGGGGCTTAATGAAAACATAGAACATTCAGAGCTGGGCAGAGATGAGCACAGGCTGGAAAAAGCAAAAGAAGAATGACTGTTGGGCATGTCTGTGTTCAGGGAGACAGAACAAACTTGTGACAATGAGCATGGCTCCCCTATATACACTTTGGAGAACAAAGTAGCCTAAAGGAACAAAGCCAGGAATTTATCCTGTAAATTAGGAGTGTGGGGGTACTCTGAAACCACGCAGTGTGAAGGAAGGGAAAAAGAAGGAGTGCTTGTTCCAAGCCAGTGGGACCCTAGCTGAGGGGACAGGAGTGTTGGCATGCCTTAGGAGAAAGAATTGTGTGACAGACAGATAAGCACGAGCTGGAGAGACTCCGGAGTAATCAGGCACCATGAGAGTTAAGGAAAGAACTTGATGGATGGACTAAGATCTAGGCATCTGACCTCTCTCTAAGCAGTGTTCTCTTGTGCCCATCCATGCCTGCAACAGAGGCACTGGTTAGAGGCTAAACTTGGTGTGGAGTGAGGATCCCAGCACTCAGATACCTGTCAGGTGTACTCAGAGCCCGAGCTAGCAGTAATGACTGAGTTCAAATGAATGAGTCCTGAAAGTAATGTCCACAGGCATGTGGTAGGCTGAAAAATGGCCTCCCAAAGATGTCCTCCTCCTAATCCCTGGAATCAATGAATATGCCATCTTACCAGCAAGGAGGGACTTTCCAGATGTGATTAAGGTAATGGACATTGAAATGAAATTATCCTGGGTTAGCTGGTGAGCCCAATGTAGTCACAGATGTCCTCATAAGAATGACGCAGAAAGGTCAGAGTCAAACAGGATGTGACAAGAGAAGGAGAAATCAGAGTAATGGGAAACCACAGGTCAAGGAGTATGGGTAGCTTCTAGACACTGGAAAAAGCCAAAGAAATGGGTTTCATCCTAAAGCTTCCAGCAGGAACAAAGTCCTGCCAATATATTGATTTTAGCCAAGCAAAACAGATTCCAGACTTCTACCTCCAGAACTGTAAGATAATAAATGTGTCTTGTGTTAAGCCATTTAATATATACACAATTATATTAATGTATATATTTATAATTAACTAGAAAACTCTGAAATGTAGGTTTGTAAAAAATATTTACCAGTAAAACAAATTTAAAAAACAGAAGAAGAAATATTTGATTCATGATAACAATAAAAGTTATAAAATGCTCAAAAATAAACAACAAAGTCATGGAATACATAGGAATAAAAGCATGGAATTTCACTGAGGGGCATAAAATGAGATATCTGTAAATGGAAGAGTATTTCTTTTCCTTCAATAAAAAGACAGAATATCATAAAACTGTCAATATTCCAAAAATTAATTTATAAATTTATTATAATCTCAAATAAAATTCTAACTTGATTTTAAATTTTAGAATTATATGAAGTATAGGAAAACTTAATTATCTGATAATAACTAAGATAACAATTTTGAGAAGGGAAGATTGCTCAACTTAACATATATTATAGGTTCATGTAACAAAAATATTCTGGAAATAACATAGGAAAAGAAAAATATATAAGCAAAGAGTCCAGAAATAAAGCCCAGCACATAAACAAATTTAACATATGAAAATTTATTATCTCAATTCAAAAGAAAAAAAATTAAAAATGCTGGTTCAAGTTGCTTTTCATGAAGGAGGGTATACCTTTGGACCTTTTTTACACACCAAAAACAAAATCAATTTTAGGCTTATACAAATTTTTCATATAAATGCAAAATAATAAAATATTAAACAAGACTTAGGAGAATAAATACATAACTTGGAGGTTGGCAGCTTATCTTAATCAGTATTAAAAATTGGGAAGCTATAAAATTAAAGAGCACCATGATCCCTTACTTATAAATAACTAACATAAGGTAAAATATCATAACTAAGTCAGAGATTGAATCATAATTTGGGGAACATATTTACCAAGTATTTGACAATCTTAACATATTCAATAAAAAAAACCAATCCAATAGAAAAATAATAACCAAAGTTTAGTAGCCTTGTAGTTCTGGTTTAATAGAACCACATGATCTCATTTCCCGTGTAGGCCAAGATCTTAAATTTCTGTGACAAGATACCAACACTAGAAAACTCTTTGTAGGATGCTTGAAACCACAAATGAAAGCAAAATATTTACTCATTGGAGTCTGTGAAAGTAATAGTCTCAAAAGAATCACTGATCAGAATACAGATTATTTTGTTCTATTCTGAGACATAATAGACATATTATTCTATTCTGAGACATATAATATTATAGAGCAAATCACTCAGAAAAAGGAATATCTGGAAACCTCATTATTAAAGAATGATAGAAAAAACTGAAGAGTATAAATACATGAGGAACATAGAGCTGCCTTTAAATATTTTATTCCTTCTTGTTCTATGGGCAAAAAACCTTAAAAAGTAGTGCGTATTCCATAATAAAAATAATTCAAGTAACATTTGGATGGCAGTTTTCCAAAATAGAGTATAAAATATTACTATTCAGTGTCAAAGGTTAGATTTTGTTTCAGTCTAAAACTTTTTTCTATTTTCTCTTTGATACAGCTACCAAGCATATGAATCCCCTTTCACTGATTTTAAGAGTGTATTTAATGGAGTAATGGCAATTTATCAAAAATGTCCTTCTGAGTCTATGCCAGGTTTCATATAGATGACTGGGCTCTCCTATTACACAAACTTGTGTTGTAAAATAAATACTGCCAGACACCCACTGTGATCCCTAAAAGAGTATTTGTATATCACTGATCAAAGTGCTTAGCACATAGTAAGAGAAACCCCATTCAAATTTGCTTGAAAAGAGAGAGAGAATTATATTAATTATATCATTAGTTTATTAAAAGCAGTATAATAGTAGCATTTAATTATGTTATTCCTTTTTTATTAGTTGCAATTTTTATAGCCAGAAAAGAATTCTTATCAACTTCTGGTTATCCTAAAGTACATTTATAATAAAAAGGAAGGATAAATGCTTGATTTTTTCCCTTTATTTACCAGTTTTGTAGTTTTCCTCATAGATCTTGTGCATATTTTGTTAGATTTATATCTAAGTATGTTATTTTGGGTGCAATGCTAATGTAAATGATACTGTATTTTTAATTTCAAATTCTACTTATTCATTGATGGAATATAAGGAAGTAATTGACTTTTGTATATTAATCTTGTATATTGCAGCCTTGCTATAATTGGTCCAGTTGGGTTTTTTTTTAATTTGATTCTTTCAGATATTCTAACAGATGATCATGTCCTCTGTTAACAGTTTTATTTCTTTTTCACAGTCTGTGTGTATTTCATTTTTCCTTTTTCTTGTCTTATTGCATTAGCTAGAGTCTCCAGTACAATGTTGAAAATTAGGATGAGGAGAACACATCTTTGCCTTGTTCTAATTTTAACAGGAGAACTTCCAGTTTCAAACTAGTATGTATCATGTTAGGTGTAAGTTTTTGTTGACATTCATTATCAAATTGAAGAAGTTGCCCTGTATTTCAAATTTACTGAAAGTTTTTATCATGGGTGGGTATTCTATTATGTCCAGTGTCTTTTCTGCATTTATTTGCATGGTCATGTGATTTTTCTTGTGTGGATGTAATAGATTAGATAATTGATTTTCAAATGGTGAAACAACCTTGCATTTCTGGAAAAAATCCCATTTCTTTGTAGCATATAATTCTTTTATACATTATTGGATTCTATTTGTTAATATTTTTTGAGGATGTTTGCATATATGTTCATGAGACATATGGATTTGTAGATTTCATTTCTTTTAATGTTTTGGTGTGGCTTTGGTATTAGGGTAATGATAGCCTCATAGAATGAGTTAGGAAGTAATCCTTCTACTTCTGTCTTCTGGGAAGAGATTGCATAGGAATGATATAATTTCTTAAATGTTTGGTAGAATTCACCAGTGAGCCAATCTAGGCCTGTTACTTTCTGTTTGGGAAAGTTATTAGCATTGATTCAATTTCTTTAATAGACATAGATCTATTCAGATTGTCTATTTTCTTTCATTTGAATCTTAACAGATGTGTCTTTTGAGGAATTGATCCATTATATCTAGGGGCTATCAAATTTATGGGCATAGAGTTTTTAGTAGTATCCTCTTTTTATTCTTTTAATGTCCATGGGATCTAAAGTAAGATTAAACTCACAAGAGTGTAAGAACCTCCCCAGATTGAAATCCACCCTGGAGATTTTATCTCTCAGGCTTGACCACACTGAGACTCCAGCAAATTATTGTTTATAGTTCAGGTTTCCCATCCCAGTAGTGGTTCCCACAAAGATGGGATTCTTCTCTAATAAATTGTTATTACCTGTATATACCTGTTTCTCCAACTTTAGAAACAGAGGTTTAGATCTCTGATAGATCTAAAAACCTTGTTGATTTTTCAGTTTGTTCAACTTGTTATGATGAACTGACAACTATTAAGTTCCTTGACTAACCAGAAATCAGCACTCCCACTCTATTTTTATACCAATCTATCTTTTAAAGACATTTATAAAATAAGGAAAAGTTGTTTTAATTTACTTACTTATATACCACTTCTTTGCATAGATTCAAATTTCCATGTGTTGTCATTTTTCTTTTTTTCTAAAAGATTGTCTTTTACATCTCTTGTATATCTGATCTGGTGATTAATTTGTTTTACTTTTATACACCTTTAAATGTTTTTATTTTCTCTTCAGTTTTGAAAGATATTTTCACAGTGTTCAGAATTCTAAGTTGACAGTTTCTTTCAGTATTTTAAAGATATTGCTTCACTGTCTTTTGGCTTGCATTTAAAAATTTAAAAAAATAATCAAGACTCCTCAAACAGTGGTGCAAATTTCAACTGATCACATCCTAAGAAGATAATAATTTATCTGTTTTCATAGGCTGAAGAGTACATGGAGTCAGGGTGCTGATCATTAAAGCAGAAACTACGTATGCAAAATGGATTATATTATGACTAGTAAAAGAGATATATTTAAGAAACACAATCTTGATGTATATCAACAGAATATCTAAACTCAAATAGATGTAGTATTTGTTCCATAAGTCTTACTTTTAAGACTAAGACCACAGATAAATTGACCTAACAGTAACTTCACATAATATGAATGTGCCAGCAACCTGCTTAGTTTACAAATTATCAACAATTCCTTGAGGCCCCCAAACACTGTATATATATCCTTCCATAACTTTTCTCATTTTAAGATATTTCACAGATCCTCTGAAGAGTATTTTCTTTCAGGTAGCAAGCTCAATAAGTCATATATATACATATATATACACACACATATATATATGTGTGTGTGTGTGTATATATATATATATATATATATATATATATATATATATAATCACTATATACTAAAACTCTTAGTCCCCTGTTGTGATAGACTGAATAATACCCCCTAAATAATGTTTGTTTTAATCCCTGGAATCTGTGAATAAATTACTATATATGGCAAAAGAGACTTTGCAGATGTGATTAAGTATCTTAAGATGGGGAGATTATTCTAGGTTATCCAGGTGGGCCCATTATAATCACAAGGATCCTTAGAAGAAAGAGTCTTACACACACAGAAAACAATGTGATGCTGGAAGCAGAAGGACAGAAAGAGAAAGAGTCATTAGAAGTTGTCATGCTCTTGGCTTTGAAATAGGGAAGTGATATTCATGAACCAAGGAATGTATATGACCTCTAGGACTGGAAAAGGCAAGAAAACAGATTCTCTTCTAGGCTTCCAGAAGGAAGAAGCCTTATGTAACTCTTTTAGACTTCTGACCTCCAGAACTGCAAGATAACAAAGTTGTGTCATTTTAAACCTCTAAATTTAATTTGTTGCAACATTAATAAGAAACTAATGTGGTAATAATATAAAATGATTTCTTACCCATATGTGTACATGTATATGTGCTGCACATACTTTTAGAATCAACATGTCAATGTTATAATATTAATAACAACATGATTACAAAAATCAGTTAAAGGGTTATTGTGGTTTGTTTTGGGGTTTTTTTTTTGTAGTCTGTTTGACCTTAGGATATAAATCTCATGAGGGATGTACGAGTCGATTCCTTATTTTAAATTTCTAATTAAAGCTTCTCTATTTTAGCCACTAATGTAATACAGTTAGGTTTATTTGCTTCATTTGCTTACAATTTTTAGAGGTTGTTTTCTTTGTCTCATTTTGCTTTGATGTTGTTTCTTAATTATGTAAAATATTTCCATGTTTTCAAAGTCAAAACTAAACCACAGAATACTTTTAAAAAGTCTATATTTAATCTCTATGCCTTCCATTCTGGAATATTCCTTTTCCATCTAAGATCCCTACTTATATTTCTGGCCTTTACAAAATAACAATTCTTTTCTGCTTTCCTATATGACAGCATGGTGATCTTCATTTTTTTTTAAACGGTAATTTCCTGTTTTTCAAGGGAATTGTACCAGGAGTGGTATTCCTAATTCTTCCTTTTATCCTCTCTCATAAACCAAATTTTCTATTAGTATGTCCACTGATCACTTCTTTTATCTCTCACCTTTTTATTAGTCATCTATATAGCATTTTAATATCTGTTGGTACAATCTATGTTAATGCATGAAAACTCATTACACGGTTTGACATGTCATTCAAAACTTAACAAGTAATCTCCAGGGTAAGAGTTATGCTGCTGCCCTCAACAGAATTCACTCATCCCCAAGAGTAAATAGGAAATGGATGTTGTCTATTTCACAAAGAACTCTATTTCTTGTTTTTACTTTATAGGAAATATTCCTTATACCTCTCCCAATGTCAACAAACTCTATCTTTCAAAACCTTTCATCCTTCCCAGGCACCAGCTTTTTAAGGTTAAAAGAGAAACTGGAGTGTGCTTTAAAATGATTGTTTGAATTCTACTTTGATTAATTTCCCTCTTTTTGTTTTATGTGTTTTATTTTTCTCTTTCTTGCAAAACAGAGGGATTTGTTCACAATTAAAACAAATGAAATAATAAATAATATATCTATGAAAGTCTCAACAATTTTTTTCTCCAATACATTTTCTTTCTTAACCTTGTATATTCTATAATAATATCACAATTTACTACCGCTCAGGCTTAGAATCGTGAATTAGCAGGAGCATCATATGCCATCAACATTTGTAGTATGAGATAATATTTTACACACATACACACACACACACACACACACACACACACACATACACACTCTGAATCTCTAAAAAGTAGGTACTATTATTTCAGTTTTATAGATGATATGACTGAGAATTAATGAAATTTAAAAATTAAATAGTTGGGGGAAGGCTACTGGGATATGAAACAGTGGATATCATATTTCAAACAAATGTCTCTTACACCCTTGAGGCAATAATTGTGCCAAAGTCACTAGACTTTTTTGTTCAAATTTCTAATCATAAGACTCTGTTTATTTTTATTTTTTTAATAGCACCTCTTCAAAACAAAAGCCTTTTCAAGTCATTCTATGTTTAGAAATGGTTCAGTTCAATGGTTAGCAATGCATGCTCTGAACCCAGACTACAGGGGTTCAAATTTCAGCTTGCTAAATGTGTTCAACCTTGACCAAATTGTTTATAATACACTTAGACTACCTTTGTGTATAATAAGATTTTAATAAATGTTAAATGTTTTTATTGAAACAACCATCTCGTTATCTAAAGTTCTTATTAGTTTCCCCATGAATTATGTCAAAATTTTACTGCCTCTAGTCTTGACATGGCCCTCTTTGACAGAGTAGCCTTCCACAAAATACAAATAAAACTTCAGTGTTTCCTTGAATCTTTATTTGAATGGTTTCTGAATCTTGATTAACAGAGACTATGAGGGTTCCATTTGATCTTTGATTCTTTACCCAGGGTCAGGACAGAGGGATGAGTAACAGTCAAATTTTACTGAAAAAATTTGATATCAACTCAACTTCAACCCTATACAATTTTCTGTAGAAGTTCTTTGTTAAGAAACTTAACAAAGCCCCCTCTCTCTTTTCCCAATGGAAAACTTTTCTTATCGTCTTGACAACATTCTATCTTTTTTTCTTATAAAGAGTAAAGAGAAAATACAAAACCTCTCTTCCCAGCATGTGGCTTTCAATTACCACTTTTATTTATTCTTAAAACAAATATACTCATATTCCTAACATTTCAGGTATTTTAAGTGAACTCCTCCCAGAAATAAGAACTTATTTTAGGTAGCTAATTCTTCTGGTTATATAACTTTTTAAAAAATGTTTATTTATTTTTGAGAGAGAGAGAGAGACAGAGTGTGAGTGGGAGAGGGGCAGAGAGAGAGAGAGAGAGAGAGAGAGGGACAGAATCTGATGCAGGCTTTAGGCTCTGAGCTGTCAGCTCAGAACCCGATGCAGAGCTTGAACCTACAAACCATGAGATCATGCCCTGAGCCAAAGTTGGACGCTTAACCAACTGAGCCACCTGGGAACCTGTCTGGTTATATAACTTTTGAAAATATTTTTATTGTAATGAAATAAATTGCATCTTTTTACACAACTATTAAGGAAGGTTTTTGTCTTCAAGAAAAAAAAAATCCCTGTAACCACTCTGCCAAGGTCCTGTGTTCTCTTGCCCTATCTAAATGGTTAATAGAATCTTCCACTACTCTTTCTTTACCTCTCTGCTTTAAACGAAGCTAGTGTCCATTTGCTTTACCCCAGAGGATCTTTGCTTTATTGTTACATCTGTTCTTAAATTTGTGATCTAGTTATCCTCATATATTGCCTCATATACTTATATGTCTACATATTTTAAAGAGAACTAAGCCTTTATTTCCTTGTTTCATAAATAAAATTGACTGAGTTGGTTGCTTTTCAGTGATTAGTCAAAGAGACCAAATCCCATATCGTCATGGGACTCTTCTGATTCTTGTTTTGTTTCAACCTTGCCTGGGGCAGCAGCAGAAGCTGCAAGAGCAGCTGTGGTAGCAGCAGTCACAAGTGCAGGTGGATCAGCCAAGAAGACCTTGATCTTTTCAGCGAGGGAGCATACGTAATCAGTATTGGCAAAGACAGAACTCATTTGTATCCACTGATAATAGAATGGTGTACTGATGCAACAGTGGGGTAACCAATCTGCAAACATACACTAGCAACACGGCAAACACCCTCCAGGAAAGGAATGCAGTTTCCTCTGTGATATCAAGCACTTCAGGGTTGTAGATGTTGCCATTGTTAAACACCTGCTGGATGATCAGCCCAAAGGAGAAGGGGAGGGGGGGATGTTCAGCAGTATGGCTTTGCTGGCTCCCGCTTTGTCTCCAGTCTTAATCATTTGCACAGCACTCAGTATTTCAAGTTCTCAGTATTTTAATGGTTCAATGGTTCATCGGTTCTCCTGGAGATTTAGTAATGGTGATTTCTAAATCCTGGAAGAAGGAGATCTTCTTTAGCCCCGTACCAGTGTTGTGGACTGGTACAGTGATATCATGTGGGGTTGAGCCACCAGTATAGGTGGCTGCTGGCCCTTTATTGTCTAACAGCGTGTCTCTGATCTGAGTGATTAGAGCTCTGATCTCAGTTCACCTTCTTGGTGAACACAAAGCCCACATCACCCTAGACATGAGGCAACAGTTTCTCCAGAGCAGAGATATTCTCCGGATGCCCCTGGATGGCCTTGTGATTGAATCATGATGTTTTTGCCCATAGGACCACAGCTTTCCCAAAACAGGGGCATGCCAGTTTGCTACATCTGCTTGGAGTCCATGTTGTCTGCTTCCACAGTGAAGACTTTTAGATAATCATTGAAAAATTGGATTATTTTAAGGAAGTGGATGGGTTTCCAGGTTGCCATGTCTTCCCTAGGCATTACAATAGTGCATTGGGGATTGCCACACAGGGTCTAATGACACTGTTACTCTCATGAGGATGCCTGGTGAGAGGCTTATGTATCTAGATTTTATTATCTTAACAGATTTATAAACTCCTTGATAAGACTCCTTGAGACACATGTATGGACACTCCTTCACATGCATGGTGCTTTGAACATAATAGGCACTCATTAATAGTTATTCAATGATTGATTGAATGATTTCATAAATACCTCAAGGAATATGTTGAACATACTGTGTGTGCCCATTATTTACTGATCATTTGTATGTAAGAATATAAGTCTTTTGAATTATTTCAAATTTTATGTGTTCTCAAACTCAGCTGTCATAGAAGGAGAGTGGCATGTCAGAAATACAAACAGGTCTCCATTTATATAGCACTGATGCAAATGTCCAGTGTGCAGCAAATGACTAACTTTTTGAAACATTTATGGTCTATTATTTTCCATTTGCCTTAAATCAACAGAAAAATCCCTTCATAATACATTCCTGAAACTGTCTTTTCAGCTTATTTCTTATGAATGCATGATGCCTGCATTTCCTCTCCTTCTTCCTCCTTTCTTCTACACCCCTAAACACAAACTCACTATTTACAGTACTCAACAGTACTTCAACAGAAAACAGGTCTGTACCCTACATAAAATAAGTTTAAAAAAATCCACTTTGCATTCTGACTAGAAGCTCACTCCTAGTTTAAAATCCCATTTATCATATCTGCAAAATATCTATCATTATTTCAATGCAAAAGAAGCATGAGAGAATCAGCATCATAACAAATTGCCATTACATAAAGTGTTTTGTACATTTTACAAAAATGGTTGCCCATATAATCACATTGCTAGGCCACCAGTCAGAGCTCTGAAAGGGATTCATGTAAGTGAGGAGTCAGCTTAACCTTAGCTTTAAAATAATGTGCCTTTGGGCTTGGAGGTCAAGTGAGAGGTTCTGAGTGAAGATACAAATGTGGTATTGGTGACATACAGGTGATATACATAACCATGAGCTGAAATGAAGTGATAAAGGTAAGGTATGAATTTGGAGACAGAACTGAATAGGAATAGGAACTAAGCCCAAGAAGAGGGAAGAGGGCTCCAAAATTAAGAGTTAAAAGAGATGAGGAGGAACGGCCAAAAGGCATGAGAAGGAGAAAATAATGAGAATGTGTGAAAAATAAGCTCCAGTCAAGTGAAGAAGGTTATTTTAAGAAGGAAGGATGTATTGTGGGGCACCTGGGTGGCTTAGTGGGTTAAGCATCGATTTTGGCTCAGGTGATGTTCTCACAGTTCATGGGTTCAAGCCCTGAGTGGGGCTCTATGCTGACAGCTCAGAACCTGAAGCCTGCTTTGGATTCTGTGTCTCCCTCTCTCTCTGCCCCTCCCCAGCTCATGCTCTGTCTGTCTTTCAAAAATAATAAATGAATGTTACAAAAATTTTTTAAAAAGAATGAAGGACATATTGTGTCAAATGCTGTTTATAAGTTAAGCAAGAGGAGAACGGATACTTGTCCATTGGATTTAGCAAAGCCTAAGTCACTAGTAAGGAATGCAGTTTCAGTGGAGTGATTGGAGACTAGAATGTTGAAGCTTGTTGAAAAGATAATGTGAGAAAAGGGATTAGAGAGAATGAAGGTAGGTAACTCTTTTGATAAGTGTTGTTACAAAGGGGACAAATAAAGCAGTAGCTATCTGGTAGAGTGACTTCAAGAAAAAGTTTTATTTCTGGGAGGGTAACTGAGACATGACAGTATGTTTTATGCTACTGGAATCATGTCCTCTTTGATTCAAGAAGGAAGCATAGAGAAATGACTTTAGGTATGACCATGGATTTCTCCTCTAGGAAAACAGATACATTGGCAAAGCACCCATACAGACGCTGATAGATGGTTTCATTTGATAATGGTGGTCTTGGCATTGTCTTCATTTTAGTCGATAAAAAGCAAGCTTATCAACTTACAGAGAAGGCAGGTTAGCAGATACTGGGAATCTGAGGTGGTGACATTTGTTTAAGAGAGTGGGAAAATGAGTAGACTAAGGATATATTGAGTCAGGGATTTTTGTCTCTGTGTTCAACAAATGTTTGCTCTTACCCCTATTTTAGCAATTTTCACGTTGCTTTGCAGTTGTGTTCCATTTGTTTGTTTTGCTTTCTTTTGTTTTTCCTCATCAGAGTGTGAATTTTTCCTGAGCAAGAATAATCCTTGTTAGTATCCTCTCTGTTAAATTACTTCTCAGCCTTTTTGGTCTAGAGAAAAATAGTATGCACTTACTCATATGTTTTGTTGAATATTTCATAATCCATCAATGTGTGTTAACCTCTTCAAAACCATAAAGCAACCCTTGAGGAGAGCAGTATTATTACCCCCAATTATACTCCATAGGTGCACAGAAAAGTTGGTTAACCATAGAGTACAAATCAAACAAGTGGTTTGGCTCATAAGTTGGCAGAGATAGTTGGTGTCAGATCCAAACTCCTACTTAGGCTTCTTTAATAGACAAAAAGTGCTCTCTCAACTAATTTAACTGCAGATGTAGACATTTATTATACCAGAACTCCATTGTAACACTGACTTACGTGACTCCAATATAAAACAATTCTACCTTGAATCCCAACAGCAAAATATAGAATGTCTTTGTTCTAACCACTTTCATCTATAATAAAAACTGTTAAATGCATAAAATTGAAATGTTGTTAGGAAGCAATAAGACATTCTGCTGTTTTGTAAAATCACCCCTGGAGGTTGGCTACACTTAACTAATTTCCCACTCTTTAACATTGAAGGCAAAACATATGTAACATTTCTTGCTAAAACCCAATAATAGGACTCAATTTTTACATTTTTATAAAGCACCAAAAGTCAAAATCTTAACTCTCAGATTCATTAAGCAGTTCAAAATTAGAAAGAAAATAAAATCTGTTGACTACATTCCTATAATAGGAAACACTTCGGTACAAGCTGTGACTGGATAAGAAGCAGATAGGTGGTGGTTTCTCACAACCATTTCTCACAAGCCATTTCTCACAACACAGAATCTGGAGATGGACTTCCTAAGTTCAAATCCTACGTCTTCTATTAAGTTCTCAGGGTAAAAAATAACATATATATCAGAGGATTAACGTGAGTTTAATGAATTGATACATGTTAAAAAAAAAAGCTTAAACCAATGGCAAACATTTAGTAAGCACTATGTAGATATAAACTATCCTGTAATTTTCAAGGATTTAAGGGTGATACCAATAATTCAAAGTAAAAATTCCCATTTCTTCAAATCATCAGAATGCATACACTTTGGAAAAAACGTCATTTTGAAAACATCTGCCAATGGCTGTCATCTTTGACAGCCACACACCTGCTGTGCTTGCAGCTTCCTTCATGATCAGACTTGGAATTATTTTACCTCCCTCATGTTGCATTGTCTTTTGTGTTGAATTCCCTGTTTTGTGGATACTGTGTCTTCTTATACCTGGTTTATACTTTCATAATGACAGAACACATTCTTCACCAGTTTTCCAAGAAAGGGAACATAGGAAGTAATTTTTTAAAAGCATTCCTTGTTTTCAAATATCTTTATTCTTGCTTTACTCTTGAGTGGATTTGACTAGGTGTAGAATTTGGTTGGAAATTATTTTCCATCAGAATTTTGTTAGCATTGCTCTATAGTCTTCCGGCTTCCAGATTCCTGTAGTTATTGTAATTCCTGTAATTATTGCCTCATTACTGTGGCATTTGAACTCCTGATCTTTCATGGATAACTTGTTATTTAATATGTCTGGAAGATCTGAGAACCTTCAAGTTTCCAACACCTCCAATGTTTTGAGATTTCAAAATGAGTTGTTTTCATTGGCACTGAGTTAGCTGTTTTAATCTAAGAATTCATGTGATTGATTTCTTGGCATTTTCTTCTACTATTTTTTGATATTACCCTTTTTTCTAGTTCTGCTATTTATTCTTGAACTCCTATTTAGCATTTGGGCATGCTAGATACTCTAATTATCTTATATTTTTTAACTTATTGTCCAATTCTTTATATTTTGTTTCACTTCTTCAACTTTACCTTCAAAAATGTACTGAATTTTTAATTTCATTTTTTCCCTTTTTATCTGTTTTTCCTTTTCTTTTTCTTCTAGAGAGAGAGAGAGAGGAAAATCTTAAGCAGGATCCACACTCAGCATGGATCCTGACTCAGGACTTGATTCCACCATCCTGGGATCATGATCTGAGCAGATATCAAGAGTGGAATGCTGAACTGATTGAGCCATCCAGATGCCCTTCTTTTTTTTTTTTTTTTGATTCTAAGAGCTTTAACATTTTTCCAAGTATTCATTTATGACATATAATTATTTTTTCATAAAGATTCAATCTTTTGTCATATATCTCTGAAAATATTAATTATAGGTTTATTGATATTTTCTTCTGTCTCCAACATTATCTGTTTGCCCTGAGTTATGTGTGTATTTATATTTTTCCCCTGAGGGGTGTGTGTGTGTGTGTGTGTGTGTGTGTGTGTGTGTATGTATGTATATATATATACATACATATATTTTTTTAAGGCAGGTAGCTGTTAAATTCCTATATTTAAAATTACTCAAATGTCTGCTGGTCTTTTTCCATTTATATTTAAGATTAACACACAGTTAAAAATTAATACAAATTGGAAGTGCCTGGGTGGCTCAGTCGGTTAAGTATCTGACTTTGGCTCGGGTCATGATCTCACGGTTTGTGAGTTCAAGCCCCATGTTTGGACTCTCTCCTGTCAACATGGAACCCTTTTTGGATCCTCTGGCCCCCTCTCTCTGCGCTGGCCCTGTTTTTGCACTCTCTCTCTCTTTCTCTCTCAAAAATAAATAATCATTAAAAAAAATTGATACAAATTGGAGACCAGACTTGAAAATACCCTCAAGCAGAGAAATCCACTTAAGCCATATAAGCAAAACTAAATCTAGCTTATGTCATGAGCATAGGCAAAACCTCACTTAGGTTATTTCTTATAAATTCCTCTGATAAGTTAAAGCAAACTTAAGTCATCTTCCTAAAAGTGGTATATCACTTTTAATCAATCCCCTGCCGTCTGGAGACTGCCATCATAATAATGAACTATTGTAAAGGTTAAACAACTTCTTCATTTTCACTTAATAAGCTATCTTGTAACATCATGCCCCTGAGCTTCATATCAGTTTGAAATTTGAAAACTCCAAGTTCATGAATTGTTTTTACATACACAATAAACCTCTACTAAATATTATTTTACTTATGTTTTAATTTTGCTATTTCTGGATTTTTGAGAGTGCTACAAATGACTGGACATTCTATAAGTAGTGGTGGAAGTCATCAAATGCTGGGCTTCACCATGGGAGATTAGGTGAGCACCAAATTATTTTACTCAGGTACTCGTAAATATCAGTATCTGGAAGCTAAAATGTTTCTCCAGGGGCGCCCGGGTGGCTCAGTCAGTTGAACATCTGACTTTGGCTCAGGTCATGATCTTGGGGTCTGTGAATCTGAGCCCCAAATCGGGCTCTGTGGTGACAGTTCAGCCCGGAGTCTGCTTGGGATTCTGTGTCTCCGTCTCTCTCTATCCCTGCACTGCTCACGTCTATCTGTCTCTCAAAAATAAATAAAAACATTAAAAAATAAAATAAAATATAAAATAAAGTAAAGTTAAATAATGAAATGAAATGAAATGAAATGAAATGAAATGAAATGAAATGAAATGAAATGAAATGAAATGAAATGATTTCTCCAGAGAATAATCTTCCACTTTCCCTACTGAGCTATAGAAATCTAGCTGTAGCATTCTGGGACACCCAGAGAAGGGATCAGGAAGTCTTGAAATTGTTGTGTAGCTTTACTATGCCCATACTTGGTATAATATCTCCCTCTCTCTAGCTTGGTATTAGGACGAATCTTGTTTCTTGGTAAAGTGGAGGAGGAAAGGTGCCCAGATAAGCGGGGAGAATGAGGAGCAGACCAGCCCACAGTTACCCAGTTAATTTCTATCAGTTAATCAGTATCAGCCCATAGCTACCCCTGAGCGGAATCTGCTTTGATTTGCTTCCTCTGTCCCACAGAGCATGTTAAGAAGTCCCTCTTTTGTATGCTCTCAGAGTATGTTTACAGTACAGCACATTTCACTGTTAATTATGCATTTATTTGTGTGATATATGTGTGTGTGTGTGTGTGTATTTGTGTGATACATATATATTTTTTAAATCTAGAATTTCATTAGTTAAAACTTTCCCCATACCCCTAATGCCTGGAAAGTCACAGCCTCTCTTACTATCAACATCCCACATCAGTGTATTGCATTTGTTGCAATCAAAAAAACTACATTGATATATCATAATCACCCAAAGTCCATAGTTTACATAAAGTTTACTCTTAATGTTGTCTATTCTATGGATTTTGATAATGTATGATAGCACATATATACCATATGGTATCACATAGAATAGGTTCACTGTCCTTACAATGATTTGTGCTCACCTATGCATCCCTCATAACCTCCTACCCCTTGGCAACCACTAATCTTTTTCCTATAACCTTAGTTTTGCCTTTTCCAGAATGTCCTATACTTGGAACCATGTAGTATGTAGGTTTTTAATACTGGTTGCCTTCACTTAGCAATATGCATTTAGATTTTATCCAGGTTTTTGTGGCTTGATAGCCCATTTCTTCTTATTACTGAATAATATTCCATTGTCTGGACGTACCACAGTTTATCCATCCATCTACTGAAGGACATCTTGGTTGCTTCTAATTTTTGGTAATTATGAATAAGGGAGCCATAAATATCCATATGTAGGTTTTTGTGTGAACACAACTTTTCACGCCTTTGGGTAAATACCAAGGAGTACAATTAAGAATCAGAGGGCAAATGTATGTTTAGCTTTGTAACAGACTGCTAAACTGTGTTCCACTGTAGTTGTACCCTTTTGCATTCCCATCAGCAATTAATGAGAGTTCCTCTTGCTCTGCATCCTTACCAGGTGTTTGGTGTTTTCACTGTTTGGGATTTTGGCCACTCTAACAGCTGTGTAGCAGTATCCATCCCCTAACAATATATCATGTCGAATATCTTTTCATTTGTTTAAATGTCATTTGTATATCTTCTTAGGTGGCATGTTCAGGTAATTTGCCCAGTTTCTAATCAATTTGCTTACTTTTTGTTGATTCAAGGGTTTTGTTTATATATTTTGGATAGCAATTCTTTAACAGCTATGTCTTTTCCAAATATTTTCTCGCAGTCTATGGCTTGTCTTCTCATTCTCTGAACAGTATCTTTTACAGAGTAGAGGCTTTAGCTTTAATGTGGGCCAGCTTATCAATTATTTCCTTCATGGACCGTGCCTTTGGTATCATATCTAAAAAAAAAAAAATCACTGTGTCAAGGTCATCTAGATTTTCTCCTAATTATCTTCTAGAAGTTTTATAATTTTGTGTTTTACAGTTAGGTCTATGATCTATTTGAAGTAACATTTGTGAAGAGTATAAGGATCTATTTCTGTTCTGTCCTATTGATCTGTTTGTCTGTCCTGCACCAACATGACACTTTCCTAACGGCATTTGCTAGAACATCAGACTAATGTTGAAAAACTATGATGAGAGGGACTTCCTTGCCCTGATCCTAATCTTAGTGGGAAAGCTTCTAGTTTCTCACCATTAAGTATGATGTTAGGTGTGAGGTTTTTGTAGGTTTGTTATCAAGTTAAGGAAGTTCCTTTCTATTCCTAGTTTGATGAGAATTTTTATCATGGATGGATGTTGTATTCTGTCAAATGCCTTTTTGCTATCTATTGATATGATTGTGTGGTTTCTCTTCAACCTGTTGATGCCATGGATTACATTGATTGATCTTTGAATGTTGAACCAACCCTGTGTCTCTGGGGTAAATTCCACTTGATCATGGTTCATAATTATTTCTATACATTGTAGGATTCTATTTGCTATACTTCTTATGCATCTATATATTCATGAGAAATATGGTTTTGTGGTTTTCATTTCTCGTAATGTCTTTGTCTGATTTGGATATTATGATAATACTGACTTCATAAATGCATTAAGAAGTGTTTCCTTTGCTTCTACATTCTGAAAGAAATTTTAGAGAATTGGTATAATTTCTTCCTTAAGTATTTCATAGAATTCACCAGTAATTTTTTACATCATTCCATGCTTTCAAATATCTTTATTCTTTCTTTACTCGTGAGTGGAAATTTGGCTAGGTATAGGATTTAGTTGGAAATCATTTTCCATCAGAATTTTGTTAGCATTGTTCTATAGTCTTTTAGGTATGATTTGTATTTTCCTGATGATGAGTGATGTTGAGCATCTATGTATCTGTATGTCTTTTTTTGTAGAAATGTCTATTCATGTGTTCTGCCCATTTTTAATTGGATTATTTGGTTTTTGGTGTTGGGTTGTATAGGCTTTTTATATATTTTGGATAATAAGCCTTTATTGGATATTTCATTTACAAATATCTTCTCCTAATCAGTAGCTTGTATTTTTGTTTTACTGATTGTTTCCTTTGTGCAGAAGCTTTTTATTTTGATGTAGTCCCAATAGTTTATTTTTGCTTCTGCTTCTTTTGCCTCAGAAGACGTATCTTAAAAATTGCTGGCTATAGCCGATGTCATAGAAATTACTGTCTGTGTTGTTTTCTAGGATTTTAACAATTTCAGGTCTCACATTTAGGTCTTTAATCTATTTTGAGTTTATTTTCAGGTAAGGTGTAAGAAAGTGGTTCATTTTCATTCATTTGCATGTACCTGTCCAATTTTCCCAAACCATTTCAATATGTGTCTTCTTATTTAAAGTGAATTTCAAGGTGCCTAGCTGGCTCAGTCAGTTGACTGTCTGACTCTTGATTTTGGTTCAGGTCACAATTCCAGAGTTATGAGATCGAGCCCCGCATGGGCCCAACACTGAATGTGGAGCCCACTTAAGATTTTCTGTCTCTCTCCCACTGCCCCTGTCCTCCACTCTTGCTGCCTCTCTCTCTCTCTCTCTCTCTCCCTCTCTCAAATAAAACTAAATAAATAAAAAGAAATAAAGTAAGTTTCTTATACACAACATAGGGCTGAGTCTTTTTTTATCTACTGTGAAATCTCAGTCTTTTATTTATTTAGACTATTAGAATTTGATTATTGATATAGTCAAATCAATAGTCAACATATTTGTTACTGTTTTCTATTTGTTGTCTCTGTTCTTTGTTCTTATTTTTGTCTTCCAATCTTTCTCTGCTTGTTGTAGTTTTAAATGAGCATTTTATGATTCCAATTTTTTTTCAACATATCAATTATATTTCTTTTCTTAAACATTTTTAGGGGTTCCCTTAGAATTTGCAATATACATTTACAACTAATCCAAGTTCACCTTCAAATAACACTATACCACTTCACAAATAGTACAGTTAATTTATAACCAAATATTCCTAATCCCTCCCTCCTATCCCTTGTATCATTGCTATCATTCAATGAAGCATACATAATCAAATATATTATTGCTTTAACATATTCTTGTCAACTCAAGTAAAAATAAGAAAAATGAAAGTTTTTTTAAATTTTATTTTAACTTTATTCCTTTTGTGGTAATCTTCCTTTCTTTATATAGATCTGAAAAATGCTTGTCACTTACATTCTCTCTGAGGAATTTGATTAATATTTGTCTCCCTTCAACAGATAGTTCACTCTAAGAAATTAAGATCCATATACTTATTTTCAATGTATTAATTAGTTACTTTTATTCTTTTTTTCATTTTCTAGTAGTAAGCACAAGGCCTGCAATAAGTTAAAGTTCAGTACATATTTCCTAGGAATGAATCACAGGTAAACAAAATAATTTGCACAGAGAGCAATGGGAAAAGTAGTAACTTTAGAGTTAAAGAATCTGTACTCAATGCCCAGTGCTATCCTTCACAGATTGTAACTTCAACAAGTTAATTCGCCTCACTGAGATCAGTTTCCTCTTCAGTAACTTGGATATAAAACTGCCTTCCACAACTTATTAGAATGTTGTGATATCCTCCTAGAGATGCTTAATCTAGTGCCCAATATATAAGAAGACCTCAGCAAAACACTGACTAAATCTGCTAAATCATTGGGAACCAACTTGTGAAATTTGTTGCTGGGGTCACTTGGCTTAGAGAATGTTGATAAACTAATTAATCATCCTGTACACGTTGGTTTATATAACTCAGTTAATATACATTTGCAGCATTCACAGCTTAAGATTTAGCAAGTGACGAGGCTGTTAACTATGAACATGTTTGCCAAAAGTATTATTTGCTATGAAGCGTATGGAACTAGTGATCCCTGCTGTGCAGTCTTGGTTTTTCCCCGAAAAAAAGTGTGAAACAAGAAAATTTAATTTTGATTACAAAGCAAGAAATGAGTATCACAGCAAGAAGTTTATTTTGCAAGTTCAGGTCTCATTTTAGGTTTTCACAGAAAACATCTGAATAGACAGTAGCTTGCTTGGAGTGGTGTTAGATATCCTATTTAACGAAAATTTCCAGTAGATAAATGGAGTCAGAAAAAAGTGATGGCAGAAATGCAATTTTCATCAAGTCACGAGATAACCTGGAAAAGTGTGGTGGCTATCTCCAGAGAGAAGCACTCCATAAATAATGGAGTTAAAAGGATATGTGAAAAATGAGAATAAAAAATGTCTTAGCAAAGGTGAAATCCAAGGAGCTAACCCAAACGTGAATACAAACACTGGAAGCTGTTCATGTATATAACACGCTTGTAAAGAAATTTAGTATTGCTTATTGTCTACTGGAAAAAACCTTCTACATGTAAAGGTGGTTGCAAAGAAGCCTGAATGTGTTTTGACCCACAAAATTACTTCCAATAAAGAAATATTTGTACATAAGGCTGTTGATCACAATTTTGTTTAAATAAGTAAACTAGTGAAAAAACTAAGTATCCAACAATATGAGGTTGAATTATATATCCAAACAATGTAATTCTATAATACTATATAACCATTATGCTGGAGAATAATACTAACGGCAATGGAAAATGTTCATGATGTCAAACAGAAAAAAAAAAAAACAACTTAGTATCTACAGTCTGGTCACATTAAAAAACTTTGTTGAACACTTATTTATTTTTGAGAGCAAGAGAGAGACAGAGCACGAGTGGAGCAGCGGCAGAGAGAGAAGGAGACACAGAATCGGAAGCAGGCTCCGGGCTCCGAGCTGTCAGCACAGAGCCCAACGTGGGACTCGAACCCCCAAACGGTGAGGTCATGACCTGAGCCAAAGTCAGAATTCTGCTCAACCTACCAAGCAACCCAGGTTGCCCCCAGTCTGATCACATTTGATGCAATCGCACAGACACACAAATATTGTAGTGATTTTAATTTAAGTGATATGCCATTTTGTAATGAGAAGATACCACTTTTGTAACCAGAAAAAAAAAAAAACGTAGTGTGACATATATCCTAATAGCTGTTCAGCATTTGGAAACCTAACATGCCACACAAGGAATCAGTTGCACAAACTGGAAATAACACTGACAGAAATACTAAACCTGAGTAGAGGCCTCAAAGGCAGATAGGTGGGATGCATTATCTACCTAATTTAATTGGGTTAGATCAATTTTATCACAAAACAGATTCAATTTCAGGCCAAGGCTCTATGGTTCATACCCTAGAGATTTCTGCTTATCAATTGCAAAATAATTAGTGACTTGAATCCAAAACTCCAGAGCAGAGCAGTGGAAAGAGAATATGGAAGAAAACACAAGAGAATAAATAGATGTTGCCATCACTCTATGTAACCACAGAACGTCATGATCTTAAGAATAACATTACAAAAACAAAGCCAAAGTTGATTATTTTGCCATATCACTTTTTCTTAAGTTACCAAAATAGAGAATATTATCTGTCACAACTCAGTTGTGCATTTACACTTAGAAACATAATATTAAAAAAACTGCAACATGCTTTACTGCGTTATTATCCTAGGAGTACAATGCTTCTTATGAATCCAATTGATAAAAGAAAAGTTGTCTAGAAAAGATAGTGTACTTTCCAAAAACTTTCTAATCATAATATTCCCCTATATATCAATATATTCATCTATTTATTCATAAATTTAACCAATACTGATGCTCTAGATGCTATATAAAGTGCAAAGGCTAATAATAATAATACCAAGTTCATAGGGATTTTGTGAGTATTACATGACAGTCTAGTGAAACATCTTACTACAGGGTGGGACCCATAGTCAGATCTCAATAAGTGTTAGCTACTAGTTCTACTACTACTAAAACTCAACTCCTAAACTTTAGTCTTGTAAAGGATGAAAAGTGTGATAAAGCATAAAGTCCACCCACCCCTCTCCCACCCCCAAGCTACTTGCTGCATTGTGCAAGTGAGCTTCTCTTGAAATGATCTTGGATCTCTCCATATGATTCAAAAATTGAAATAGCCTGATAGTGTACTAATTACCTGAACAAAGTCCCCCTCCAGATACTTTCTCTAAATTATGTCAAAATGTTAAATTGTTAAGTTACACATAAAAATACCCCGAAGCAATACCCAAATTAACATCATGTTGTCATCTTTAAACCTTAAATTATGAAATTTCACCTATTTAATGTGTCTGCCCACAAGATACGGATCTTATAAGGAAGATGGAAGGAAGGGAGTGTCTTTCCTCACAAAGCTGGAATGTGATTAATGAATCTCTCTGGACATTTGGTGCCTCAGCAAGGTATGCATTTTCAGGAGACATTACCAAGAGCTACATTGTGTTTCCAAGAGCCTGCATGCAGGGAGGCAAACCTTCTGGCATTTCAATGTAGCAATGTGAGAACACAGTACAAATTTTCTAAGCATAATAAAATCATGGAGGTTTAGTGCTAGATAATACCCTTTCCAAACACACTACTTTGCCCATAGTGATTTGTTCTCCACATTTTATTTCAAATGCTTCAGATGGTCTCATTTTAAATGATTCATGAAAAAATGATTGAGAAGCCTTTCTTGATTTCCTCAGCCCAGTAAATACATCAGATAGAAAAATGTTTCTGGAACAGCCTTGCTTAATCTGTTCTAACATATTTAAAAGATGATCTGGAAAGAAATACTTCAAAATGACCTTAAAATTACCTAGATCATTCATTAAATGCCTATAAAGCAATTAAAATTATTATTTAATTTTTTTAATGTTTATTTTTGAGAGAGAGAAACAGAGCACGAGCAGGTGAAGAGCAGAGAAAGAGGGAGACACAGAATCTGAAACAGACTCCAGGCTCTGAGCTGTCAGCACAGAGCCCAACAGGAGGCTCAAACTCATGAGCCCCAGACATGACCTGAGCCAAGGTTGGGCGCTTAACCCACTCAGATACCCAGGGGTCCCAGCAATTAAAATTATTAAGAAAATATATAAATATATACAAAAGCATGATTAAAATATTAGTTGAAACTTCCTCTCTGTTTTAAATTTTTCCTGGTGTTACTTAAAAAAAGACAGTAATAGCAAAAATAAGTATAACAAAATGTTGATAGTTGTTTTTCTATTTTATTTTAATGCCAGTGTAGTTAACATACAGTGTTATATTTGTCTCAGGTGTACAATATAATGATTCAACAAGTCCAATCTTACTCAGTGTTCATTAACATAAGTGTACTCTTAATCTCCCTCATCTATTTCACCCATCCCCCCACACACCTCCCCTCTGGTAACACTGTCTTTGTTGTCTTATAGTTAAAAGTCTGCCTTTTTTGGTTTGTCTATTTTTTTCCCCTTTGCTCATTTGTTTGTTTTTTTTAAGTCCACATATGAGGGAAATCTTACAGTATTTTTCTTTCCCTGACTGGCTTATTTCACTTAGCATTATACTCTCTAGCTCCATCCATGTTGTTGCAAATGGCAGAATTTCATTCTTCTCTATGGCTGAATAATATCCCATTTGCATGTGTGTGTGTATTTGTGTGTGTGTGTACGTGTGTATCACATCTTCTTTATCCATTCATTTGTTGATGGACACTTGGGCTACTTCATAATTTGGCTATTGCAAATAATGCTACAATAAACATGGAGGTACATATATCCCTTCAAATTAGTGGTTTGGTATTCTTTGGGTAAATACCCAGCAATGGGATTACTGGATTGTAGGGTAGTGAAATTTTTTATGTTTTGAGAAAACTTCCATACTATCTTCCACAGTGGTTGCACCAGTTTGCAATCCCACCAACAGTGCACGAGGGTTCCTTTTTCTCCATATCTTCATCAACACTTGTTTCTTGTTTTTTATTTTAGCTATTCTGACAGATGTGAGGTGATATCTCATTGTGCTTTTGATATGCATTTCCCTGATGAGAAGTGATGTTGAGTATCTTTTTATGTACCCAGTGTGGTCATCTATATGTCTCAAGAGAAATGCCCGTTCAGGTATTCTGCACATTTTTTTAATTGGATTATTTGGTTTTTGTATGTTAAGTTGTACAATTCTTTTTGTATTTTGGACCCTAACTCTTTATCGGATATGTCATTTTCAAATATCTTCTCCTAGTCAGTAGATTGTCTTTTAGTTTTATTGGTGGTTTCTTTTGCCGTGCAGCCTTTTTATTTTGCTGTACTCCCAATAGTTCAGTTTTGCTTGTTTCCTCTTGCCTCAGGAGCCATATCTAGAAAGATGCTGAGGCTAATGTCAGAGAAATTACTGCTTGTGCTCTCTTCCAGGATTCTTCTGGATTCAGGTCTCATATTTAGATCCTTAATCCATTTTAAGTTTATTTTATTGTATGGTGTTAGAAAGTAGCCCAGTTTCACTCATTTGCATGAAATATCCAGTTTTCCCAGCAACATTTGTTGAAGACACTGTCTTTTCCATGCATATTCTTGCTTCCTTTGTCAAAGATAAATTGACCATATAATCATGGGTTTATTTATGAGATTTTTTATTATCTTCTATTGATCTATGTGTCTGTTTTTATGCTAGTAACATACTGCTTTGATTACTATAGCTTTGTATCTGCTTATAGCCTTATGGGGTCCCCTTGTATGTAACTGTTTTCACTGCTGCTTTAAAAATTCTCCTTTTGGAGCATGTAGGTGACCCAGTCAGTTAATTGTTTGACTTTGACTCGGGTCATGATCTTGCAGTTTGTGGGTTTGAGCTCCACGACAGGTTCTGTGCTAACAGTCAGACCCTGGGGCCTATTTCAGATTCTGTGTCTCCCTCTCTCTCTGCCCCTTCCCACTTATATTCTGTCTCTTTCTCTCCCCAAAATAAATAAATAAATAATAATAATTTTAAAACAACTCATTAAAAATTCTCCCTTTATCACTCCTTTTTTGTTTTGTTTTTTTCCATTTTAATTATTATGTGTCTTAGTGTGGACCTTGTTGGGTTGATTTTGTTGACATTTCCTTCCCCAGATTCAGGAAATTTTCAGCTATTTTTTCTTCAAACAAATTTTCTGCTTTCTTTTCTCTCCCTTCTTCTTCTGGAATCCTTATAATACAAATGTTATTACCATTAATGGAGTCTCTGAGTTCCCTAAGTCTTATCCTCATTTTGAATATATCTGTATCTATCTATCTATCTATCTATCTATCTATCTATCTACCTATCTATCTATCTAGAGGTCCAATTCTCTGACCTCTAGGTTGCTGATTCATCCTTTGGCTTCCTCCATTCTGCTATTTATTCCATCTAGTGTATTTTCAATTTTATTGTGTTCTTCATCTCTGATTCTTCTTTATCTCTTCATTAAGAGTCTTACTGATGGGCACCTGGGTGGCTCAGTCAGTTGAGCATTTGACTTTGGCTCAGGTCATGATCTCGCGGTTTGTGGGTTCGAACCCCGTGTTTGGCTCTCTGCTGACAGCGTGGAGCCTGGAGCTCCACTTAGGTCTCTTGTTGTGGTTTTATCTTATTCTTTCATTTGGGACATATTCTCATTTTGTCTAATTTTCTGTGTCTGTGTGCTAGGAAAGTCACCCAAATCTCTGCTTTGAAAGTAGTGGCCTTATGAAAAGATCCTGTAGTGCCCTGCAGTGTAGTGCCCCCTGTTTACTAGAACCTGGCATTTCAAAGGTGTCTCCTATGTGTGTTGCGTGCACCCTGTTGTTGTGGCCAGGCCACTTTTTTCTTCAGTCTGGTCACCAGGAGTGTCTCTCTTTGCCAGTTACAGGCGGTGTTTGGTTCCTCTGATGTTAGTGGATCAGTTTGGAGCCGTCTTGGGCTTCAGTTGAATTACGCCAAGCATTTTCCAGAGATTGGTATCACCGAACTACAGGTTCTGCTTTTCCTGTATTGTCCCTGAGAAGCTCTCATTACTGGGCAGGAACTGCAATCAGACCAGACCGCTGTCTCCTGCTCACTGCTGGGGCCACAGTCATACTGTTGTATGTGGTTTTCTTTCCCCTCTCCCCAGGGTAGGGGTACTTTGGAGTGGTGCTGGTCCCTGTTGGAGCTGCTTGCAAACTACCAGGCTTATGGCTCTGGTTCGAATGAGCTCCAGCCACAAGGCTATTGGAGGGGGCAGTTCCATAGGGGGGCGAGGTGCAAAGTCTGTATTCTAGCAGAAGGGGACAAGCTGCAGCCAGACCAGGGTGGCCTGGGCAAATCCACAAAGCATGTGTAGGTGGGGTGTGTAGTACACACAAGTTTTGCACTCTAGTCTTCTGCCAGAGGGGATGCGCCACTGTCTCTGGGACCAGGCCAGACGGGCCTGTTCACAAAGTGTTTGGGGTGGGGCATGCAGTTTTACCAAGGTGTATGCAGGTCTTCCCTAAGAAGGGATCCATAGTCACCACAAGGGGACTACTAAGGCCCCACAAAGTGCACCTTTGGGAGACAAAGTGTTGGCAAGACTTTCACTGGCCTTCCAGGGGAAGAGAACCTGCGGTGCTGAGACTGAGGCAACCCTGGTTGGAGGAGGTGGATCCTCAAAGCTGGGGACTGGGGGGAAATGCAGTGTAAGAAATTTAGGTAGTTGAATATCGGCACTGTGCTGACTCTTGCAGGTGACCAGTGTATTTTTGCCAGGGGTAGAGGAAGGAAACAGTACCTGTCAGCTCCTTTGTTCCTGGAAGAGTCTTCCAGAGATTTAGTCCCTCTGGAATGTGCTCTGAGATTAGTAAATAACTCTCCTTCCTGTATGCCCCAGGCATTTTCAAACTGCAGTTTCTGTGCTGTATCTCCTCAGGTTGTTTGCTGTGTTGTCTCTTTAAGTGTGGGGATTGTTTCCTCTCACCCTCCGGGGGATCTGCCAGAACCATGCCCAAGGAATCCTAAAACCCCAGGCTTTAAGTTCCTCTGGTTGGAAGAACTCAATGAAACTCTGCCTCTTTGGTTTTCAAAGTCAAATCTTATGGGGATTCGTCTGCCCCTTCACTGGCTCCCTTATGTGATGGTCTGTTTTTCTCTCTTTTAGGCATAGGCAGGTCCCTCCCACCAGGGGACAGTCTCCACAGTTTATCTGCTTATAGATAAATGATCTATAAATGCCTATTTATAGATCTATTTATGATCTATATATCTCCCCACTGAATCTCTGCCCTTCCTGTCCTCTGATGTGGCATCTTATCTACATTTAGTTGTGGAGTTCTTTCTGCCGGCCTTTGGGTCATTTTGTGGGTTATTTACACTGATGTGTAAGTTGTCTAGTTGTGTCTGTGGGACGTGGTAAGCTTAGAGTACTTCTACTCTGCCATCTTCCTTTACTCTCACAAATTGTTGATAGTTTTTGAAGTTAGATAAAAGGTGTATTTTCCACTTTTGCCTTATCTATCCTCCACTCATAGTTTTAGAAATACTTCAAAATTGTTTTACTGACGTTTTTCAACACAAAATGCATGCACCATAACAACTCACATATAAATATTTCAGTGTGCATCTCAAAAACATTGAACTTTTCTTAAATAATCCAATATCATTATCGTACTTAACAAAATTTATAATGTGTCTTAATATTACCTAATACCTAGCCTACTTTCAAATTACCCCAAGTGACAAAAATTCTCCTTGTATAGTCAATTAATTCAAAATAGAATTTAGACAAGAAATACTCACTATATTTGACTTTTTTGCTCATTTAGTATTTTAAGTGACTATCAATCCAAAACGTTTTTTTTTCCTTTTTCTGTTTTGCTTAGCTGTTGTAATTTTTGTATGTAATATTCTTTTGGAAAACACATTAGATGTCCAGTGAGTGCCCAACATTTTGTATTTGACTGATTGTTCCTTTAATATGTCATTTAAGTTGTCCCTTTAGTTCATGAATTTCCTATCAGTTGGATTTGATTCATGTTCTTTTTATTTTGTTTTGTTGGTACAATAATACTGCATAAGATCTGTGGCATATTTGATATTACATTTTATCCGCAGACACATACATTTTGGTTTTTCTCACTGTTATGAGGGAGCATGAGGAAAGCTGAGGGCAAAGTATAGGCTAAGAGCAACCCCCCACCCCTGCCCCCACCAGGTGGGATACATGTGACATTTCTCAGGCACTCCTGGCTGCCCAAGGACAAAGGAAAGGACACAAAACAAATGGTTAAACTGATAGTCTCCATCAGTTCACAAATATCTTAGTAAATTACAAGAAAAAGGAAATTCCATCAATAGCTTAAAGTCCAGGAACTCCCTTCTGTCTTAATGTTAATGCTTTGTTAGAGGGAAAAAACAACCTTAGCTTGGCAATAGCTAGGTCTCAATAAGTCTTTAGCATATGAAAGTTTCTTTGGAAACTTCCCTTTTGACTTCACTTACCCCAAGTTCATAGTATACAACCAGTCATTCTACACAGCCCCAGTGCAGCTCTTTCTGACCATGGATTCTGTCTCCATGCTTTAATAAAATCACCTTTTGCACCAAAGATATTTTCAAGAATTCTTTCTGGGTCGTCAACTCCGAACCCCATGAACCCCACCATCACCCCAAAACCTCATCAGCTGCATGTTAGTGATGCACAGTGATGTTAACATTAGTTAATGAATTCAAGAGATGACAGCATGACTATGTCAATTTAAAGTTCCCAATCAACCTTTCAACTGATGCTTTTACTTTCCATTAATGACTTGCCTGAATCCATTTTCCAATGGGGTGAAAATGTGAGTTTTCAATTTTTTCATTTCTTCTGCGAATTTTAAATGGAATTACTGTTTTTTTAAAATATTTGATTATTTATTTTTGAGAGAGAGAGAGAGAGAGAGAGAGACAGAGTGAGAGTGGCAGAAGGGACAGAGAGAGAATGAGGGAGACACAGAATCTGAAGCAGGCTCCAGGCTCAGAGCTGTCAGCACAGAGACCAATGTGGGGCCTGAACTCACAGACCATGAGATCGTCACCTGAGCCGAAATCAGACACTCAACAGACTGAGCCACCCAGGCACCCCTTAAATGGAATTATTGTTTATAGAACTTTCCTTAATCCATTCAAGCTATTTGATTTCCCTCAATACAGTTCATAGTAGGTATCAAAATGAATGTTGAGTTATTTTCTTATAATTCTTGATGTTTATTGTATTGAGTTGGTGCTGTAGTAATTTCCAATGGTGTCCAAGAAGTTTTATTTTTCCTTTGTCTTTATCATTATTAATCATTTTTAAATGTTTATTGTTTTAGTCAAATACAGTTGTTGTTTGTTTTGTTTTGTTTTGTTTTTTTGGTTTTCAAGTTGCACCATGTTGGCTAAAGCACTTCAAGTTTTTCCATGTGTTCTTTTGACATACTGAATTAGCCTTTATGGGATCTTTCTTTTTTATTTTACATTTTAGGCTAATCATATATCGCTTGATCTGTAATTGTAAACGATCATTTATTCAAGGCACACTTTTATCTATGTACTTTTTTTAAGGTTCAGAATGGTATTTAGAAGTCACAGTCTGAGCGTTAGGAGTTCATTGTCCTTAGCATTTTTTTCCCATTGGATAAAGATGAAAAATAGTTTTATTAAGAGAGTAATCATGTTCATACTCATATTTCAAATTTAACCTTAAGATTAGAGAGCTTTTGGGGCTCCTGGGTGATGCAGCTGGTTAAGTATCTGACTCTTGGTTTCAGCTCAGGTCATGATCTCACAATTTTCAGAGTTCAAGCTCCTCATTGGGCTCTGTGTTGGCAGAATGGAACCTGCTTGGGATTCTCTCTCTCCCTCTCTCTCTTCCCCTCCTCAACTCTGTTTCTGTCTCTCTCAAAATAAACAAACCAACAAAAGATTGGAGAGCGTTTACTTAACAGTTTTTCTCTTATGCTGAAAATGTTTGCTCCTGAAAATGACTTTTAAGATTTTTCTTCCAATACATATGTAATTATGTCTTAATAACTATATCAATATTTTATCACAAATAATAAGATTATTGCATGCAGCTAAGTTTTCTGTAGCTAATTTTATCTTTAAAGTAAAAATATGCTATTAATCATAGTCAAAATACTATGTTCTAAATTTAGCAGGAATAACTCTCTGCTGTGTGTAGTTATGTCACTAAACTGATAAACATTTAGATTTGTTTTTTCTGGTTTTTCATTTTTAGATATTTAAGAATTTTTTACTTGGTTTTGTTGTTTTATTGTGTAAAACATTCACATGATTTCAGAGAAGAACTAAAATTAGACATACTTTTTTTTCAAGTTTTTATTAAATTCCAATTAGTTAACATACAGTGTAATATTAGTTTCAGATGTAGAATTTAGTGCTTCATCACCTACACACAATACCCAATGCTCTTCTAATCTATCTTACCCTTCTCACTTCTACCTTATTCCCTTTTCTTCTTCTCTGGGTAATTTTTTCATTAGTTTTTTGTTTTAGATTTTCATTATTTTCTTTTCCAAATTTAAGCAAATGAAGTGTACATATTTTGATTCCCCTCTATTTATTACACAAAACATGCCATACTAAGTACACTGCTGTGCATGTATACACTGAATATCATTTCATATCAGTGGGTAGACATCTTCATTTTTTATAGCTTTATAGTTCATTGTGGTATGTGACATTATTCAACCCATTCCTTAATAATGGATATATGGTTTATTCCTAATCTTTTACTATTATAAATAATTTTAACAAATAATATTTGTTATATATTAATTATTTACTATTTAATTAATTAATATATTATTAAAATATATAAGTTATTTTGTGGTTTGCCAGCATACCTTGGGTATGGATATCTGGAAGTGAAATTATGTGGTTTTAACTTTGCAAAATATTGCTAAAATCTCCTTTGTAGGAGTTGTAACTTTTTGCATTCTTGTTAGCAATTTTTGAGAGTGACTATTTCACTACATATACACTACATTTTGTTTTTTCCAATCTGTGTGGTAAGAAATGGTATATCAATGGTGGTGTATTTGTTTCTCTTTTTATGAGTGAACTTAAACATTCTTCCATGTGTTTAATGAATATTTGTGTATTAGTTTCTCAAAATTATTTTTATTATTTGCAAATTTCATATTAAGTTGCTGAGTTATATTTTCTTTTCATTTTAGAAGTTGTTTTGCATTTTAGAGATATTTGCTCTTTGTGAAATAAATGGAAATTTTCTAGTTCCCCATTTGTCCTTTGGCATTTGTTAATTCAAATTTATATGTTTATTTAATCAAACATATTATGACTTTTACCAAGCACACAATAATTTACCCATGCTTCCTTCTAGTACTTGTACAACTAATAAAGATTAACTTATCCTTACTGATTTTCTATTCAACTTTTCATAAACTATCATATTCATTCCTTATCTTTCACTTGTCCTTCTGTTAATTCCCTATTTTAGCCTGAAGGACCTTATCATATATTTATTTATTAATGTCTTTGCTCCTTTATGAAATAAATTTCTTTTTGTTTAAATATTCATTTACTTAGAGAGAGAGAGAGAGAGAAAGAGCATGTGTGCACATAGAGGGGGGTAGGTATGGAGGGGCAGAGAAAGAGGGAGAGAAATCCCAAGCAGGCTCTGTGCTGACAGAGCTCAAACTGATGAATCATGAGATCACGACCTAAGCCGAAAATCAAGAGTCAGATGCTTAACTGACTGAACCATCCTGGCACCCTTATAAAATAAATTTCTTAATTATAAATACTTGTTTAATTTTCCAGCTTTATTAAGGTATAAATGACAAATTAAATCGTATTATTTAAAGTGTACGAGGTGATAATTTCATATACATATGCACTGTGAAATATTTACCACAATCAAATTAAATTACCCATCTATGACCTTACATAGCTGTCTTGTGTGTGTATGTGTGTGTGTGTGCATGAAAAGAATACTTAAGATCTACTGTCTTAGCAAATTTCAAGTATATGTTATAGTGTTATTAAGTATGGTCATCATGTTCTACATTACATTCTCAGACTTTAATCATCTAATAACTGAAAGTTTGTAATCTTTAATCAATACTTCTCACTTCCCTCACCTCTAGCTCCTGAAAACCACCATTCTATTCTCTTCTATGAATTCCACTTTTCTTTTCTTTTTATATTCTACATATAAGTGATATCATGGATAACATATAGTATTTATCTTTCCTGGTCTGGCTTATTTCACTTAGCATAATGTCCTCCAGTTTCATTCATGTTGTTGCAAATGCCAAATTTCCTTCTTTTTTATAACTGAATAATGTGTGTGTGTTTGTGTGTGTGCATTTCCACTATCCATTTATGCATCAATGGACACCAGTTTTTTCTGAAACTTAGCTATTGTGAACAATGCTGCAGGGGACATGGAGATGTGGATATCTCTCAGAGTAGTGATTTTATTTTCTTCAGATATATACTAAAAAGTGGGATTGCTAGATGATAGAGTAGTTTTATTTTTAATTTGGGGAGATTTATCCATACCGTTTTCCATAACAGCTGTTATGGAAATTTTTACATTTTTTTTACATTCAGCAACATTGTACAGACATTCCCTTTTTTCCATCTCCTTGCCAATACTTGTTATCGCTTGTCTTTTTGCTAATGGACATCATAACGGGTGTGAGAGGTGATATCTCCTTGTGGTTTTGGTTTCCACTTCACTGATGATTAATGACGTTGAGCTCTTTTTCATGTACCTGTTGGCCATTTGTATGTCCTTTTTGAAAAAAAAATGCCTTCAGGTTCTTTGAGTAGTTTTTTAATTGGGTTATGTGTGTATTTGCTATTGAGGTATATGAGTTTCTTATATTTTCAGATATTAACCCGTTTTCAGATGTGTGGTTTGCAAATATTTTCTCCCTATCTGTAGGTTACTTTTTGATTTTGTTGATTGTTTCCTTTGCTGTGCAAGGTTTTATTCTGGATCATGAAGAAATAGTAAATCTGAATAGACATGTAACTAGTAAGGAGTCTGAATTTATACTAAAAAATCTCCCAACAAAGAAAACCCAAGGACCAGATGGCTTCGCTAGTGAATTCTGCCAAACATTTAAAGAAGAATTAATGCCAATTCTTTTCAAATCTTCCAAATAATTGAAGAGAGAGAAAAACTTCCAAAATCATTTTAGGGGCCAGCATTATCCTGATACCAGCACCAGACAAGGACACTACAAGAAAAGAAAATCACAGGCCAATATCCCTGATGAGCATTGATGCAAAATTCCTCAGCAAAATATTAACAAACTGAATTTAACATGAATTTAAGATATACCATGAACAAATAGAATTTATCTCTGTGGTGCAAGATGGTTCCACAGATTGAAATCAATAAAGGCGCTACACTACATTAACAGAATAAAGGATAAAATTATGTGATCATCTCAATAGATGCAGAAAAAGCAGTTGACAAAATTTAACATAATTTCATGATAAAAACATTCAATAAAATTGGGTATATAAAGAATATAATTCAACATAATACAAGCCATATGAGACCAGCTTATAACTAGTTTCATACTCTATGACGAAATGCTAAATGCTTGTCCCTTAAAGATCAAAATGTCTCTAAGAGAAGGATGCCTACACTCACCACTTTTATTTAACATAGTATGGAAAGTTCTTTTTTTTTCTTAATGTTTATTTATTTTTAAGAGAGAAAGAGAGACAGAGCATGATCAGGGGAGGGACAGAAAGAGAGGGAGACACAGAATCCAAAGCAGGATCCAGGCTCTGAGCTGTCAACATAGAGTTCAATGTGGGGCTGGAAGCCACAAACTGCAAGATCATGAACTGAGCAGAAGTCACCCAGGAGTCCCAGTGTTGGAAGTTCTAACCAGAGATGTTAGGCAAGAAAAAAAAAAAAAAAACGAAAGACACTCAAACTGAAAAAGGAGTAAAATTTTCTTTGCAGACAATAAGTTCTTATATGCAGAAAATCCTAAAGACCACCCACACACTGTTAGAACTAATAAATGAATTCAGCAAGATCAATATACAAAAATCAGTGTATTTCTAAACACTGACAACAAACTATCTGAAAGAGAAATTAAGAAATTCATCTCATTTATAATAGAATAAAAAACCAATAAAATACTTAGGAATACAGAGCTGTCTCTTAAATAAATTGTGCCACAAAACTAGATATTCATATGTGAAAGAATGAAACTGGATGCTTATCTTACACCACTCACAATAATTAACTTGAAATGGACTAAAGACTTAACTGTAAGACCTGAAACAATAAAACTACTAGAAGAAAACATAGGTAAAATGCTCCTAGTCACTGGCCTTTACAATTATTTTTTTTATATGATACCAAAGGCACAAACTGTATCTTTGCTTATTTTCTATATGAACTTTAAAATCAATGTAAATATATTCACTGTAAAAAGGAACTGTGTATTTCTAGTTGGATCATATTGACTTGGTATTCAATTTGGGACATTTAAGATCTTAATGATAGATGAGATTTCAAAGAATATAAAATTCCTCTCTGTTCATCTACTTTTATGATTTTAAAGGATGTTTTAATGTTTTCCTTAGGTAGGTCTGGCATATTTCTTGCTACTTTTATTCTAGACATTTCAAAATATTTACTAATGTAAATGTTCTACCATTTTAATTTTTAATGGCTATTGTCTATATATCAGCTTAATATTCCACTTCCTTAAACTGTTTTATTGTACTAGTTTTTTATTCTCTTGGTTTACCAATTCTTATGCCCTTAATTGTTTATTTCTGTTCATTTTCTTTTCTTTTCCTTTTGTTCATTTTGCTTGGATATTTATTTTGTTCATTGTCCATAGTGAGCATCTTATTTTTTTCCAAAATTTGTATTAATGGCCTGATAGATGTGTGTCGACTTACATATGGATAAATTCATTTTTAGCTGCTGGTTCTTTTATGAGGAGTGTATGCTATCAAATTATTTTATTGGTATCAATGGAAATAGCTGTATAATATTTCTCTTTAAATATCTTAATGTAATACATATCTTATCAAAGAACAACTAAATCAGTGGAGTTAAACTGGCAATGAAGACTTTAATTCAATAACACTGTAACAGGGGAGAGAGATTGAATCCAACTCAATTGAAACAAGATGTGGAGTAATTTTAAGCCCTGGGGAATTAGTGAAAAAGTCCTGGAGGACACTGGGCAAGCTTGGTCCATGTCATTAGACCATCGATGTTTGTTTTTTGTTACTAACAGAAGTTGGTCCCCTCTAAGAGGGAGGTAGGAGACCTATCTTTCTTAATGATTGCATTTCAAGGGGATGGCCACCAGGTCCTTGACAAAGACATTTTTGGGCTGTAAAACCAGCCAGAGGTTGGGAGAACCTCATCTATACTTCAAAACATCAGAGAAAGGATTTTCAATTAAAACTTTTCTGAAGGAAATGCTCTAAGAAAAGTAAATAGCTCAGAGACCTATAGCAGAAAGGCATCTAATATTTAGTCATGCTGAGGATAACATGAAGGCCATCTTGGTCAATGTTGAACAATTTTCTTGCCATTATGAATAAACCTCTTTGGACAATATATATATTATGTTTAAATATACCAGAGGATTTTATTATCTAATAGTTCATTTGAATTTTGGCATTGATATTCATACTACTTGATTCAATCATTATCAGATTGGCTTTGAAAGTTTTTCTTTTTTTTTTCAATATATGAAATTTATTGTCAAATTGGTTTCCATACAACACCCAGTGCTCATCCCAAAAGATGCCCTCCTCAATACCCATCACCCACCCTCCACTGTCTCCCATCTCCCACCAACCCTCAGTTTGTTCTCAGTTTTTAAGAGTCTCTTATGCTTTGGCTCTCTTCCACTCTAACCTCTTTTTTTTTTTCCTTCCCCTCCCCCATGGGTTTCTGTTAAGTTTCTCAGGATCCACATAAGAGTGAAAACATATGGTATCTGTCTTTCTCTATATGGCTTATTTCACTTAGCATCACACTCTCCAGTTCCATCCATGTTGCTACAAAGGGCCATATTTCATTCTTTCTCATTGCCACGTAGTACTCCATTGTGTACATAAACCACAATTTCTTTATCCATTCATCAGTTGATGGACATTTAGGCTCTCTCCATAATTTGGCTATTGTTGAGAGTGCTGCTATAAGCATTGGGGTACAAGTGCCCCTATGCATCACTACTCCTGTATCCCTTGGGTAAATTCCTAGCAGTGCTACTTCTGGGTCATAGGGTAGGTGTATTTTTAATTTTTTCAGGAACCTCCACACTGTTTTCCAGAGTGGCTGCACCAATTTGCATCCCCACCAACAATGCAAGAGGGTTCCCGTTTCTCCACATCCTCGCCAGCATCTATAGTCTCCTGATTTGTTCATTTTGGCCACTCTGACTGGCGTGAGGTGATACCTGAGTGGTTTTGATTTGTATTTCCCTTATGAGGAGCGACTTTGAGCATCTTTTCATGTGCCGGTTGGCCATCCGGATGTCTTCTTTAGAGAAGTGTCTATTCATGTTTTCTGCCCATTTCTTCACTGGGTTATTTGTTTTTCGGGTGTGGAGTTTGGTGAGCTCTTTATAGATTTTGGATACTAGCCCTTTGTCCAATATGTCATTTGCAAATATCTTTTCCCATTCCGTTGGTTGCCTTTTAGTTTTGTTGGTTGTTTCCTTTGCAGTGCAGAAGCTTTTTATCTTCATAAGGTCCCAGTAGTTCATTTTTGCTTTTAATTCCCTTGACTTTGGAGATGTGTCAAGTAAGGAACTGCTACGGCTGAGGTCAGAGAGGTCTTTTCCTGTTTTCTCCTCTAGGGTTTTGATGGTTTCCTGTCTCACATTCAGGCCCTTCATCCATTTTGAGTTTATATTTGTGAATGGTGTAAGAAAGTGGTCTAGTTTCATTCTTTTCTGCATGTTGCTGTCTAGTTCCCCCAGCACCATTTGTTAAAGAGACTGTCTTTTTTCCATTGGATGTTCTTTCCTGCTTTGTCAAAGATGAGTTGGCCATACGTTTGTGGGTCTAGTTCTGGGGTTTCTATTCTATTCCATTGGTCTATGTGTCTCTTTCTGTGCCAATACCATGCAGTCTTGATGAGTACAGCTTTGTAGTAGAGGCTAAAGTCTGGGATTGTGATGCCTCCTGCTTTGGTCTTCTTCAAAATTACTTTGGCTATTCAGGGACTTTTGTGGTTCCATATGAATTTTAGGATCGCTTGTTCTAGCTTCAAGAAGAATGCTGGTGCAATTTTGATTGGGATTGCATTGAATGTGTAGATAGCTTTGGGTAGTATTGACATTTTGACAATATTTATTCTTCCAATCCATGAGCATGGAATGTTTTTCCATTTCTTTATATCTTCTTCAATTTCCTTCATAAGCTTTCTATAGTTTTCAGCATACAGATCTTGTACATCTGTGGTTAGATTTATCCCTAGTTATTTTATGCTTCTTTGTGCAATTGTGAATGGGATCAGTTTCTTTATTTGTCTTTCTGTTGCTTCATTATTAGTGTATAAGAATGCAACTGATTTCTGTACATTGATTTTGTATCCTGCAACTTTGCTAAATTCATGTATCAGTTGTAGCAGACTTTTGGTGGAGTCTATCAGATTTTCCATGTATCATATCATGTCATCTGCAAAAAGTGAAAGCTTAACTTCATCTTTGCCAATTTGGATGCCTTTGATTTCCTTTTGTTGTCTGATTGCTGATGCTAGAACTTCCAACACTATGTTAAACAACAGCAGTGAGAGTGGACATCCCTGTCATGTTTCTGATCTCAGGGAAAAAGCTCTCAGTTTTTCCCCATTGAGGATGATGTTAGCTGTGGGCTTTTCATAAATGGCTTGTATGACTTTTAAGTATGTTCCTTCTATCCCGACTTTCTTGAGGCTTTTTATTAAGAAATGTTGCTGAATTTTGCAAATGCCTTTTCTGCATCGATTGACAGGATCATATGGTTCTTATATTTTCTTTTATTAATGTGATGTATCACGTTGATTGATTTGCCAATGTTGAACGAGCCCTGCATCCCAGGAATGAATCCCACTTGATCATGGTGAAGAATTCTTTTTATATGCTGTTGAATTTGATTTGCTAGTATCTTATTGAGAATTTTTGCATCCATATTCATCAGGGATATTGGCCTATAGTTCTCTTTTTTCACTGGGTCTCTGTCTGGTTTAGGAATCAAAGTAATACTGGCTTCATAGAATAAGTCTGGAAGTGTTCCTTCCCTTTCTATTTCTTGGAATAGCTTGAGAAGGATAGATATTATCTCTGCTTTAAACGTCTGGTAGGACTCCCCTGGGAAGCCATCTGGTCCTGGACTCTTATTTGTTGGGAGATGTTTGATAACTGATTCAATTTCTTTGCTGGTTATGGGTCTGTTCAAGCTTTCTATTTCCTCCTGATTGAGTTTTGGAAGGGTGTGGGTGTTTAGGAATTTGTCCATTTCTTCCAGGTTGTCCAGTTTGTTGGCATATAATTTTTCATAGTATTCCCTGATAATTGCTTGTATTTCTGAGGGATTGGTTGTAATAATTCCATTTTCATTCATGATTTTATCTATTTGGGTCATCTCCCTTTTCTTTTTGAGAAGCCTGGCTAGAGGTTTATCAATTTTGTTTATTTTTTCAAAAAACCAACTCTTAGTTTCGTTGATCTGCTCTATAGTTTTTTTAGATTCTATATTGTTCATTTCTGCTCTGATATTTATTATTTCTCTTCTTCTGCTGGGTTTAGGCTGTCTTCGCTGTTCCGCTTCTATTTCCTTTAGGTGTGCTGTTAGATTTTGTATTTGGGATTTTTCTTGTTTCTGGAGATAGGCCTGGATTGCAATGTATTTTCCTCTCAGGACTGCCTTCGCTGCATCCCAAAGCGTTTGGATTGTTGTATTTTCATCTTCGTTTGTTTCCATATATTTTTTTAATTTCTTCCCTAATTGCCTGGTTGACCCATTCATTCTTTAGTAGGGTGTTCCATGGTTTTGGAGGTTTTCCAGACTTTTTCCTGTGGTTGATTTCAAGCTTCATAGCATTGTGGTCTGAAAGTATGCATGGTATGATCTCAATTCTTGTATATTTATGAAGGGCTGTTTTGTGACCCAGTATGTGATCTATCTTGGAGAATGTTCTATGTGCACTCGAGAAGAAAGTATATTCTGTTGCTTTGGAGTGCAGAGTTCTAAAGATATCTGTCAAGTCCATCTGATCCAATGTATCATTCAGGGCCCTTGTTTCTTTATTGACCGTGTGTCTAGATCTATCCATTTCTGTAAGTGGAGTGTTAAGGTCCCCTGCAATTACCACATTCTTATCAATAAGGTTGCTTATGTTTGTGAGTAATTGTTTTATATATTTGGGGGCTCCTGTATTCGGCATATAGACATTTATAATTGTTAGCTCTTCCTGATGGATAGACCCTGTGATTACTATATAATGCCCTTCTTCATCTCTTGTTACAGCCTTTAATTTAAAGTCTAGTTTGTCTGATATAAGTATGGCTACTCCAGCTTTCTTTTGACTTCCAGTAGCATGATAAATAGTTCTCCATCCCCTCACTCTCAATCTAAAGGTGTCCTCAGATCTAAAATGAGTCTCTTGTACACAGCAAATAGATGGGTCTTGTTTTTTTATCCATTCTGATACCCTATGTCTTTTGGTTGGCGCACTTCGTCCATTTATGTTCAGTGTTATTATAGAAAGATATGGGTTTAGAGTCATTGTTATGTCTGTAGGTTTCATGCTTGTAGCGATGTCTCTGGTACTTTGTTTCACAGGATCCCCCTTAGGATCTCTTGTAGGGCTGGTTTAGTGGTGACGAATTCCTTCAGTTTTTGTTTGTTTGGGAAGACCTTTATCTCTCCTATTCTAAATGACAGACTTTCTGGATAAAGGATTCTCAGCTGCATATTTTTTCTGTTCATCACATTGAAGATCTTCTGCCATTCCTTTCTGGCCTGCCAAGTTTCGGTAGAGAGATCAGTCACGAGTCTTATAGGTCTCCCTTTATATGTTAGAGCACGTTTATCCCTAGCTGCTTTCAGAATTTTCTCTTTATCCTTGTATTTTGCCAGTTTCACTATGCTATGTCGTGCAGAAGATCGATTCAAGTTCTGTCTAAAGGGAGTTCTCTGTGCCTCTTGGATTTCAATGCCTTTTTCCTTCCCCAGATCAGCGAAGTTCTCAGCTATTATTTCTTCAAGTACACCTTCAGCACCTTTCCCTCTCTCTTCCTCCTCTGGGATACCAATTATGCGTAGATTATTTCTTTTTAGTGTATCACTTAGTTCTCTAATTTTCCCCTCATACTCCTGGATTTTTTTATCTCTCTTTTTCTCAGCTTCCTCTTTTTCCATAACTTTATCTTCTAGTTCACCTATTCTCTCCTCTGCCTCTTCAATCCGAGCCGTGGTCGTCTCCATTTTATTTTGCAGTTCATTTATAGCATTTTTTAGCTCCTCCTGACTGTTCCTTAGTCCCTTGATCTCTGTAGCAATAGATTCTTTGCTGTCCTCTATACTGTTTTCAAGCCTAGCAGTTAATTTTATGACTATTGTTCTAAATTCACTTTCTGTTATATTGTTTAAATCCTTTTTGATCAGTTCGTTAGCTGTTGTTATTTCCTGGAGATTCTTTTGGGGGGAATTCTTCCATTTCATCATTTTAGATAGTCCCTGGCGTGGTGCGGAACTGCAGGGAACTTCCCCTGTGCTGTCTTGAATAACTGGAGTTAGTGGGCGGGACCGCAGTCCGACCTGATGTCTGCCCCCAGCCCACCGCTGGGGCCACAGTCAGACTGGTGTATGCCTTCTCATCCCCTCTCCTAGGGGCAGGATTCACTGTGGGGTGGTGTGGCCCATCTGGGCTACTTGCACACTGCCAGGCTTGTGGTGCTGGGGATCTAGCGTATCAGCCGGGGTGGATTGGCAGGGTGCACAGGGGCGGGAGGGGTAGGCTCAGCTTGCTTTTCCTTGGGCGATCCGCTTCAGGAGGGGAGGGGCCCTGCGGCACCGGGAGGGAGTCAGACCGCCTGAGGGGTGGATCCGCAGAAGCACAGCGTTGGGTGTTTGTGCTGGTGCAAGCAAGTTCCCGGGCAGGAACCAGTTCCCTTTGGGATTTTGGCTGGGGGATGGGCGAGGGAGATGGCGCTGGTGAGCGCCTTTTTCCCCCGCCAAGAGGAGCTCTGTCCCGGGACTCAGCAACTCTCCCTCCCGTTGTCCTCCAGCACTCCCCCTCTCCGAGCAGAGCTGTTAGCTTATAACCTTCCAGATGTTAAGTCCTGCTTGCTGTCAGAACACACTCCGTCTGGCCCCTCCGCTTTTGCCAGCCAGACTCGGGGTCTCTGCTTGGCGGGAGGGCCGCCCCTTCACCCCAGCTCCCTCCCGCCAGTCCATGGAGCACACCGCCTTTCCGCCCTTCCTACTTTCTTCTGTGGGCCTCTCATCTGCGCTTGGCTCCAGAGAATCCATTCTACTAGTCTTCTGGCAGTTTTCTGGGTTATTTAGGCAGGTGTAGGTGGAATCTAAATGATCAGCAGGACGCGGTGAGCCCAGCGTCCTCCTATGCTACCATCTTCCCCGAAAGTTTTTCTTCTTTTAGCGTTCTCCAGAATAATTTCAGTAAATTTGGAACTACTAGATCTTTAAAGGCTTGTTATAACCATCTGGGCATGATTCTCTTTTGTGAGGGATCTCTGAAATTTTTCTTTATTTTTTTATATAGAAATTTATATATTTAGACATTTCATCTTTATAAAGGTTACTTTGGATAGATTAGAAGTATTTATTTGCCAGAAATGCATAAAACCTATTGTTTTATTTATGTTATTTTTTCCAAATAATAGGTTTCATTAGTTCTATTTTCCCATTTTCTTGCTCATTAATTTTTCTTCAACCTTAATAATTTTGTTTCCTTTTTGCTTTCTTTCATGTAAATTTTTATTTCTTTTTCCAGCTTTTGGAGTTGGATATTTATTAGCTCTTTTTCTCATTGTAACTGATGTAAATATTTTTTCTTGTTTTACCTACATTTTAAGAATTCTATACATCTTAATCACTTTTTAGAAACTCTGCAATTTAATTTTCTATTTCCCCCTTTGATCCCAGATATGCTTAATACTGTACTTCTAAGTTTCCAAATGTAAAGTTTTTTTTTTACGATTTTATTTTTAAGTAATCTACACCCAACATGGGGCTTGAACCTACAACCCCAAGATTGAGAGTTGCATGCTCCACCCAATGAGCCAGCCAGGCTCCCTTCCCAATGTAAAGTTATTTAGTATTAGTTTTATTGCATTGTGATCAGAAAAATGTTGTTTGCCTATTCACAAGGATTTTTTTTAATTTTACTGATTTTTTTGCTTGTAGCCTAGCAATCAATTTTCATTAAAAATTTTCATATGCATATGAAAAAAAATAATCTCCATTACTGGGGAGCAGAAATTGATAGACTATTGATTGTATCGTTTAGATATCAAAATCCTTACTGAATTATTTTCCACTACATGTGTCCAGGTACTGTAGGGGTGTGTAAAATTCTCGTACCCAAAGTGTGTCTGTCTATTTCTTGTTGCTTTTATTGTAGTTTCCACTTCATGAAAGTTTCTGATGTATTATTTGGTGTATATGTATTATTTAATATCAAAATTTTGTTGTGAATTTTATACCTTAATATTACAGAGTGTTATTCATTGTCTTGTTTATTGTTTTTGCTCTTCTGTCTATCTTGTCTGATATCAAATTCTTGGCTTATTGCTTGCCTTTTATTTGCACTTGCCTGGTGCTTCTTTGGCCATCCCCTTCTGGAAGTAATTCTAAGTGTAATATTTTAGACATTTCTAAAAACTTCCTGACGTGGTCTAGAAATGATCTTTGTACCTGAAACTGTATGAACTTTATTGATTAATGTTGTATAAATCACCACTTTCAGATAAACTCATCCATAACTATCTGTACCCAGCTTCTGACTCTTGGCTTCTACAGTCATATCAACATACTTCTAGTGATATGTACAATCGAAGGATTAGGCTTTTCTTTAGCAGCAGGGCCTAGTAGTCAGATCTTTTCATAGGAAGTCATTCAAGACTGTTTCTAATTCAGAAAGAGTACCACAAGAGACTCTGTCTCAGGAAGGAGATGTGGTAACCAAGTATATTTCTCACAACAAACAGTGATCATAGTAGAAAGTGCACAAATAACTTATGGATATTGTGTAATTATTTTTAGTAAGCATATGATATAGCTGAATGTGGGAATAAATTTCCCTTTTATATTCATGTCACTTAGGCTTTTAATCTTAGCCAAATGCTTTATATGTGTATTAAAAACAGAGGAACCTTTCTGAGGTTCTTCAGAAGTTGTCCTACAATCAACAACTTTTTTTCTATTTGCTTCTGAATTAAAATACTCCATAAATAGTGGGTGAGTGTGCTGCAGACTTATATCTGCTTGGCCATCCCAGGCATTGCCAATGTGCCCATTATATCCTATGACTACAGTATAAAATGGGACATGTGACCCCTCCCACTTCCCCATACATTCATTTTTAAAGTTTTCTGAATCATTTCATTTTGATGTGTCTCTTGGAAAAAGCATATTTTTTGTATTTTACTTGTTTTCAAATATGTTTTTTTTCTTTTAATAGGTTATGCTCATTTACATTTTTGATAAAAACAATATGTTTGGTCTTTAATTTTGTTATATTGTTTCACAATGTATTTAGCCTTTATATAAAATTTTGTATTACTTGATTTTTTCCTGTGCTTTTTTTTATTCTCTAGAAGAGGACTACTTTTTATGATGAGTAGTTTGCATTTTTCTGAGTCATATTTTGATACTAATATCCTTATGTAAAGTTCTTATCCAAATCTTCTTCAAATGCTATATATTACCATCTTACTATAAATAACATTCTTTCTTCCCCTCCACTTTCTCCTTCATTTTCCAATTAGTCACTATTATTATCTTGGTCTATCTTTTTTTTTAAATACACTACATTCTACCCTCTCTTCCTTGTTCTTATATTTTCATTGTAAATTTACTCATAAATATATGCACTATTCATCCCAAACATATGTCAAAATTTGTTGGTCTTTTTAAGTTTACCATAAATTTGTTCTCTAATAGATTTCAGGAGGATCGTTCAAACAACATTTCTGAAGTTTTATTTTTTAATGTTTATTATTTATTTTAGAGAGAGAGAGGCAGTGAGAAAGAGACCGAGAATCCCAAGCAGGCTCTGCACTGTCAGCACAGAGCCCAGTGAAGGACTTGAACCCATGAACTGCAAGAGCATGACCCAAGCCAAAATCAAGAGTCTGATGCTTAACTGATCGACCCACCCAGATGCCCCTATTTCCCAAGTTCAAAAAAAAATTCATTAATATCTGCATGCCACTTTCATTCTTGATTAGTTTGTCAGTATATAAAATACTTCATTCATATTTTCTTTTCTTGACTACCTTAAAAACATTGTCCAATGGTTTTAGTTCATATCAGTGAAATGAGATATCCATTACATCTGAGGCCATTCTGACTTTTTTTGCTTTTTAACTGACTCTTTTCTCAAATCTCAAAAATTATTTTCTTTATATTTAAAGTTTAATTGTTGTTCTAAGAATTGTCTCAGTTTTGATTACTTTGAATAGAATTTCCAAGGTAGACAGTGTACTTTTGTAACATGTAAATTCAAACTTTCTTTATTGCAAGAAAGCTTTCAGAATTAGTTATAATTATTTCTTATGCATTATTTCCTTGCAGTTTTTCTTTGGAGACTCCAGTAGGTATACATTGGATCTTTTTGTATTTCTTTTATCTCTATTTGATTTTCTCCAAACCACTCTTGACTATTTTTTCATTTTCATTTTCATCCCCACGTTGTGATTTCTCTTTAGTCTGTCTGCTTTAGATTGCTATTTAGTATTGTTTTTTAAAATTTTGTTCTATTTATTTTTTCATTCTTCCCTTATGTCTCATTTCTTGACTCATATCCTTCTGTTATTTAGTCAAATCATTTCAAAGCTTTTGTATTTATGACTTCTAAAATTATATAGCTAATTTTTAAATATTAGGTTGAAATTGTCACCCTCCTTTATGAGCAACTTTGCTTGCGGTGTTTTATGTAACTATTAGAATGTTGCTCATTTTATTTTCATCTTTTCACTTTTAATGTCTCAGTTTAGAATTTAATACTTATTTCTTTTCCTTTTGTTTAAATATTATTTCTTTCCCTCTCCTTAGGCACTCCCAGGCTATTAAGAAGGTGTTTCTATAGAGGCAAGGATGGGTCAGTGCAGTTGTCCTATTTGACAGTTAAAGTCTCCCTTCTCTGTTAGAACCATGAATTATTTAAAAATATGGTCTTTTTATGAAGTCACTTTTCAGGCATGCAAAGATAAGCCTGTCTCAGAAACACTCTCACTTCCATCTCATTTTTATTCGACGTTTTATGGGCTGCATCCTGCATTACAGGTCTCTGTGAGGTTTGAGCTCTATTTTAAACACAACAACAAGACTTGGATCTTCACTCTGTTCTTATAGTTAATTCTTGTTTCACCTCCTGACCCTGTTGTTGTTACTTCTATAGCTAGGATTCAAATTTAGGTAAGACTCCTCCCAATCCTTGCCCTTTAGAGTTTATTAAGATGCATGATTAAGATTTCAGAATTACTTCCTATCTCACTCATGGGCAGCCACTAAATAATTTTCCTGGTTTGCAGCATCTAAGGTAAATTAAATACAAACCACTTTAAAAAAAAAAAAAAAAGAAAGAAGAAAACAGCAGTGGAACTGATTAATGGAAAGACCATTAACTGTGGAGCTGTATCTGCCCCAATTTTTGACCAAGACCTTGCATATGGCAACAGTTAATAAATGTTCATATTTTGGGCCCAAAGTCAGCATATCTTACCGACCTTGCTAATTTTTTTTTCTTACTAATACTGACAATGTAGGACCTGGTTTTTATATTTTTCAAGTGTCAACAATTTTCTGTGACTTCAGGAACAAGATGTTGAAGAATCTGCTTGATGTTTTTAAAACTCTTATTTCTTGACAAATCTAAAGTTGTATGACTAATAAGGATAAGATGCTCATTCATTCATTTCTCCAGTTGCTTCACATCTGGTGTCCTTCTTATTCCACTTCAGTGAGATTCTTCCTCATCTAATTTTATTACAGCTCATATGGGGATGCTATGATTTATAAGTAGGTCTAATGAGATGCAGAAGCTGCCACTTTGTTGAGAAATAAAAAGTGGAAATTCCTATATTCTAATTTGTTAAGCTCTGATGAACTTGGTCTGTTCATATATGTATATCTATCTATCTATCTATCTATATATAGATAGATAGATAGATATACATATATATATATATATAATGAAAGCACTAAGGAAAAAAACAATAGAAAAATAGAAAACATCGTGATTTTGTGTGGTTATTTAGTGAAGCCAAAAGAGCAATAGTTTTGGAGGGGTGGATCAAATTTGAATCCTGGCCCTAGAAGTAATAAGCTGTGTATTCTTGGAGGTTGCTTAATTTCCCTGGTTCTCTGCTTTTCTGGGAAAGTCAGTATAATAGTATCTATCTTACCAAGTACTTCTAGAAAATGAGGTAAACAGTACAGTTTCTGGTCCATAGTATTACTAAACAAAAAATGGTTGTTTCATTTCAATTTCTCTAGTCTTCACCTTCTTAATATCAATAATAATATTGTGTAATAATATTAGTAATAATATTGTGTGGCTTGAGGCGATTCTCCTCTAATTCTTCAAAAACCTGGGGGTTGTAAATTCCAAGGACTCTTTAATTTCATGATACATGATGAAAGACATGGAAGTGGAGAGTGAGATTGGGAAAGGAGAGTTGGTTTACTGATTGAAGTAGTTTATTGATCAATTACGTGTTCTGTGTATCCTTTAGGGATTATGTTTAGCTGCTAATAATAGAGACTTGAATACCATGCCTTAACTTTGGGTATTATTCTACAAAAAGTCCAGATTTAGAGACATCAAAGCTAATACAAGGGTTTTGAAAAGTCATCAGAGACCTAAACTCCTTCTATTTTCTCTTCTGCTATGCTAAGCACATTGCTTCTGAAGTTGCTTTGTGCCTTGCTTCCTTCCTCAAAGTTACATGAACTCTTCCTTCTAGAACTCTATCATATTTAGTGTTACAGCAGAAAAAAATGGAAAAGAAAAAGAGGCTAATGCACTCTTCTAAAACCCCAAACAATGACTTTCTCTCACATCCTTAACTACAAGGCAGGCTGGGTAAAATGGTTTTTGAGCTCAGTGTATTACCATGACTCCATTAATGTTCTGTTACTAAGAAGGAAGAGGAAAGTATATAATAAATGGAAAACTAGTAGTCTCCATAACACTGTTCCAGCTCAAATAATCATACCTTCATTCCCAGAAAGCAGAATAAGAACCGAATGCTATGGGAAAGAAGTGATAAACAGCATGCCCTTCATTGGGAGCATATCAAGGTTGGGGAGATGCACTCAAAAGAGGCAATGGCTGAGACAGTGTTGTTTTGGATAGGAGTAACATAGCATCCAAGGAGACGTGTGAGAAACAGGTGGGATCGGGGAGAACCAAATATGGGATAAAACTGTAACCTTAAGTAACAATGATAAAACTCAATGATAAAACAATGAGAAAAAAAACTTTCATGCTTAAGACTTTGTGTTAAGTTGAGCAAAAACCTCTAAATTACTATCAACAGAATAATTTTTTTCTTAAAAGTATTTTACATCATTCTTTTATATTAGTATCCCATGCCTCTTCCTTTATAATATCCTAAGTACCAGCATGCCTCTAACCAAGCTGTAGATTCAAACACAAAGCCAAATAAAAGTCAAGATGCTATTAGAAGAAAACTATGAGTATATAAAAAGCACTGAGAAAAGTAGATTAGAGTGGCAGAGATTTGAGTCAGTCTTATTAAACAGAAAGTGCAAGCCTCTTTTAGGAACATTTAAGACATTGAAAGTACATGAAAATCCAATGTTATGTGGATAAAAAATATCTACCTTAAAAAATCAATTGGTGGCTTAATAAGCAATTGTAACAAAAATTTTATTATGGCAGATAAGTTATGAAAATTTTAAAGTGCTCAGAAACTTTGTTTTTAATCTTTCAGGGGCTCATAGTCAGGTATTCAGATTCAAATACTGTAAGCCAAATGTTAGGCAGTAAAACTCCATCTGACTCAATACACACTCAGATCTTAATGCCGTGGTATTTTACGACCAAGCTTAGAGAGGGGGAAAGAGACTATTTTCCATTTCTCATAGTTATCAAATGGTACATGGAGCATTTGTGTTCTAAAGAAAAAACAGAGAACCATCTTATTTTCAGAAAATGAAAGATCATACATTTGCCAAGTACAGTCCAAATGTCTCTTTTATCACTGCATATTTTGTCAATTGTGACCCTGGCAGGCTTAACTCTATTGTTAAAGGACATACAAAAATGTGCTTCAATCATTTTCAGTTAATTATAACACTAACATGTCAAATAACGGCTTCAAACTTGGTACCAAATTATAGATGGGAAGGGGAAATGTGGTAGCACATATTGAAATACTGAGTGTTAACAAGGACAACTGTCCTGAGGATAACATCTGGAAATGGAAAGACTACTGTAAGGGTGTGAACTTGTACAGAGACAATAAATTTTCCATCATTTTTTTAAATATAAAGTTTTACTAGAGACATATTGTTTAAGCCATTGGAAAAGAAAATCAAGGCTCATCACACAGAATCTAAAAGTATTGATACACCCTGTATTTTAGACTCTTTCTGAACTTAGGGGCTTTGCTTGGATGTTCTCTCTCCTGGACCACTTATTTCTTACCTCTGCTTGCTACCTCCTGTTCATCTTAAAGGTGATAAGTAGGATATCCATTCTATGCACAACTACAGCATCTACTATGGCTTTAATTCCATAATAATAATGTTATCTGTTCATTCATACTTACTTATATGTCTTGTCTAATATTGTATAGTCCCTTAAGAGTACTAGTACATTAGTTGTTAGTCTATCTCCATACCAGCTCTAATGCCTAGCAGCACTGCTTAATGAATGAATGAAAATAATGCATGTCAGAGACAGTTAAATATTTATTAAAATTTATATAGCTAAATTCAAGGTCTCTCCCCTTCCTACATCTTCATAATTATTTTCTGAGAAAGAAAGTTTCAAATTAGGATGTTATTTGGAAATAACTACCCCTTGTCACACAAAAAAAAATGCATTTAAGAGAAATTTGGTTCCAAAATCAGAAATTTTCTACATTTTTCTTGTCTCAACAGGGATTAAAAATGTTTCCTTCCAGTCACCAATTTCCTTTTTCCTCAGGGGAAAATCTTTCCAAATATTCCACAAAAACCACCACTTGATATTGATGTGCCCATGGCCTAGAAGATTTGCAAATGGAAGTTCTAGTGTGTTGGGTTTCTATCTACTTTGCAGCAAACTCATGGGCGATACAAGGCAGTTACTGTTCAGGCCTGGAGAATGTGACCTTCTGCTTCAGAACTTTCAAAGGACATGATAAGAAAAGGTAATAAATAAAAGCACCTTTATAAGAACCAGTAACATAGATTCCTATAGGCGGAAGAAAGTAAGAGAACAAACACTTGCATTGATTATGACCTGTGTCCTAAGCACTGTGTTGAATAATTTATAAAATGTAGTGCTTAAGAATATAGGCTCTGTAAATGTGCATCAACTGATGAATGGATAAAAAAATTGTGGTTTATATACACAATGGAGTACTATGTGGCAATGAGAAAGAATGAAATATGGCCCTTTGTAGCAACATGGATGGAACTGGAGAGTGTGATGCTAAGTGAAATAAGCCATACAGAGAAAGATACCATATGGTTTCACTCTTATGTGGATCCTGAGAAACTTAACAGAAACTCATGGGGGAAGGGAAGGAAAAAAAAGAGGTTAGAGTGGAAGAGAGCCAAAGCATAAGAGACTCTTAAAAACTGAGAACAAACTGAGGGTTGATGGGGGGTAGGAGGGAGGGGAGGGTGGGTGATGGGTATTGAGGAGGGCACCTTTTGGGATGAGCACTGGGTGTTGTATGGAAATCAATTTGACAATAAACTTCATATATTGAAAATAAAATAAATAAAATAAAATAAAATAAAATAAAATAAAATAAAATAAAATAAAATCTACCCTAAAAAAAAAAAGAATATAGGCTCTGGACTACCAAGGCTCAAATTTATCTTTGACATTCAGTAGATGTGTGGCTTTAGAAAAGCTTCTGAATCACTATTCTATTTACATACATGAGCCTCAATGTTCTCATCTATGAAATGGATACAGAGATAGCTCACACTTCAGAAGATTTGGGGGGAATATAAATAATGCATGTGTTATGCAGGTAGAGTCTTAGAATAGCGTCTGGCACATAAAAAGTGCTTATATATGTGTTTGTTTCAGTTATTATCTTTATCATTTGAACCCAGATCTGTTTATTTATTTTTTCCTAAAATTTCTACATGGGAAGTTTGGATTTCTTGTCCAACAAACTAAGTAAAATGGAAAAAATATATTTTCCTCTTAAGAAGTCAGGAAATCAAAAGCTTCATGATTTATTTGAAAAAAAAAAAAACCCAAAACCTTTATCACTTTTTGTAAAATCAGGCTATTTGTGTGAGCACTCATTACTAACAAAAAGCATGTGGGCATTTTTGTCTTTTAGGTGCTCATCATGTATATATTCCAAATAGCACCAATAATTTTTTGAGTCAGATTTCTTATCCAAATTGAGTTTTGAAAAATATTTGTTAGAAAATGAAGGTGAAGACGATTAAGGAGTTGGAATATAATCAATCAATAGTCAAATAGGAGAATACACAATCAGAGATGACTTTTGTAAAAACCATATCAAGGAGACTTTCTTTGTCATCTCAATTTATCTATCTAAGTGTGGTATACATTTGACAGTGACAAAAATAAGGATTATTAACTTGAATAAATCTACTTAAGTAGTTACAAGGACTATTAAGACAAGGGAGGCAGGTTCTAAAGCAATCAAAACAAAGTCACTATTGGTTGTTGACAAGAGTAATTGAAAAGGCTGCTGCTTTCCTGGTATTTTGAGCTAAATAAGTTTTATATCTATGTATACTGATCCTCTTTTTACTAGTGATAGAACAGTCCATTTTGTCACTATCTTTGCCCAATTTGATAAGACATGCTATACAGTGAGGAAGAATGCTCAAACACTTCTGTGGTTTTTCCTGGTCCAGTGTCATCATTTTTTAAATTAGATAAATAATTTATTATTCTGGTAGTTTTTTTTAATGTTTATTTATTTTTGAGAGAAAGCAAGTGAGAAAGGGACAGAGAGAGATGGAGGCAGAGAATCCCAAGCAGGCTCCACGCTGTCAGTGCAAAACCTGATGTGAGGTTTGAACTCATGAACCATGAAATCATTGACCTGAGCAGAAATCAAGAGTTGGACATTTAAATGACTGAGCTAACTAGCTGCCCTTTTTTCTGGTAGTTTTAAGGTGATCTGCTTGCTACTGAGATTAAAGTCTATGATGCCAAATAAGAAAACAAACAAAATATTTATAAACTTTACGTTAAATAAATGACAATAGAACGTTTTTAAAGGAAGATCTTTACTGATGTGAATGATAAGATTCTGGCCAAATGGCAGAAAGCTTCTTGTTGAGGAGTACATGTTAATCTTTGCCATCTTTTAAAAATTCAAGCAGAGTCTCTTAAATAAATGGAATTGGGAATATTGGATGGGCACATGCAAAAGAATGAAACTGAATCTCGATCTTATACCATATAAAAACCTTAACTCAAAATGGACTAACTACTTGAACATAAAACCTGAAACCATAAAACTCTTAGAAGAAAATATAGGGGGTAACATCCTTGTCATGAGACTTGACAATAGTTTTTGGATGACATGAAGAGCACAAGAAATAAGACTATAAATCAACAAGTGGGACCACATCAAACTAAAAAACTTATGCATAGCAAAGAAAATCAACAAAATTAAAAGCCAACCTACTGAATGGGAAAAGATATTTGCAAACTCTCTATCTGATAAAAGGTTACTATCCGAGATATATGGAGAATTCATACAATTCAATCGTAAAAAAACAAACAAACAAAACAATCTGATTTAAAAATAGGTGGAGGAGGAGGAAGAGTTAAGATTGTGGAGTAGGACAAGGACCTTATGCTTGCCTCGTCCCTTGAGCAGAGCTATATAAATATCAAATCATTCTGAACACTCAGGAAATCTATCTGAGGACTGAGAGAACAAACTGCACAACTAGAGAGTGAAAAGAGGCCACATTGCGGAATATAGGAGGTGTGGTGATGTGATTTGGGGGAGAAAAGAATCATGGTGCTGCCAAGACTAAGGATCCCTGATCACGGAGAGAGGAGAGAGAAAGATAAAACAGCACGCAGGGGATTGTATGAGAAAAACACTTCCCCGAAACCACTGACTGGGAAGAATGAGAGGGGCTGATTATCACAAGTTTTTACAAGCAGCAGAGCTGAAACTCTGAAGTTTTAGAAGTCCCCACCATCACCAGTGACAAGCTTGGTGGGCGTAGCAGTGCTTCAATGGAGAAGGAGGGCAGGGGCCTGGGAGTGGAGAGTGTGATCTGAGGATCCCATGGGTTGTTCTGGGAGAGACAGTTCCCTTTCAACGAGTGGATTTGGGAGAGGCAGCATTGCTTCTCAGAAGACATAAGGGCTATGGGGCAACATTGCACTGCACTGTTCGTTAGCATATGAGCAGAGGCAGCTGGTGAGGGCAGCTAAACTCGTCACTGGCTTTTTGTTATGCTTTACCATAAACCCCAAAGCCCTGGGCATTCATGGGACTGCCCTTGTGGGACAAACCTGCACTGGCTACCGTGTGACGAGGCCCTCCCCTGCACCCAGCCACTCAAATCTGGAGTTTAGGAACTTCATCATGCACTTGACATAAAAAACGGGAGAACTGTGCTGCCACGTGGGCAGACAGCTCAGACACAGACAGGGTGAAGGCAGGGACCAGATAGAAGCCTGAGACACAAAAAGGGAGATTGTTCACTCTTCTGTAAGGGCTTCCTGAATAGCATTAGTCACAAACTCCCCTCTTTGGCTAAGAGAGCAGACTGATGTAATTTTTCATACCTCCCATCAAAACAGATGGACTTCAGCAAGAGGCACAGCAGAGGTTTGAACTGCTTACACCAAGCCACACCCCCATGAGTGTGGCAGGTGCCTTTTTTAATAGAGCAAGTATGATTAAGAGCCAAGGCAGTAGCAGGCCCCTCCCTCAGAAGAGCAGCATAACTCCCTCACCCCTGCACACACCAGGTATACTGATCATAGATTGCTGCAGAGCTTCAGCTCTAATGGAAATAGACCAGGCACAGTCTTTCCTAACACACAAAAGACAAAGACCCAGATAAAATGCCAAGACTGAGGAATTCATCCCAAAAGAAAAAAATAAGAAGAGGCCAATGTCAGGGGGCTAATCAAAATTGATATAAATAATATATCTGAACAAGAATTTAATAAAACAATCATAAAAATACTAGCTGGGCTTAAGAAAAGCATAGAAGAAACCATAGAGACCCTTACCAGAGATAAAAGACTTAAATAGTCATGCCGAAATAAAAATGGAAAAAAAAAAAAAAGAGAGATGTAATGACCACAAGGATGATAGAAGTTGAGGGATATAAAAGTATGGATTAGAGTTAAGATGGCAGAGCAGCATGCAGATCCTGAGCTTGTCTTGTCCCTGACACACAGCTAGATCAACACCAAAGCATTTTGAACACCTAGGAAATTGATCCGAGTATTAACAATCTGCATAACTTGAGCCACAGAACTTGACAGAAAGAAAATTTAATTTTTATATTCTTTTTACTTTATTTTTTATTAAATTTTTTATTCTATGTCATTTTTGAAATTTCATTTTATTCTATTTTATTATAGAATCCCTTTCCGCAGAGATAAAGAAATAAAATCTAGTCAGGACAAAATTAAAAATGCTATAACCAAGATGCAATCTCAAATGGGGCCATGAGGACAAGGATTGACAAAGGAGAGCAGAGAATCAGTAATTTAGAAGATAAAATTATGAAGATAAAAGAAGCAGAAAAAAAGAGGGAAACAAAAGCAAAAGATCACGATACAAGACTTAGAGAACTCCGTGACTTATTAAAAAGAAGTAACATCTGAATCAAAGGAGTCCCAGAAGATGAAGAGAGAGAAAAAGAGTCAGAAGGTTTATGTGAGTAAATTATAGCAGAAATTTTTCCTAATCTGGGGAAGGACACAGACATCAAAATCTAAGAAGTACAGAAAACTCCCATTAGATTCAACAAAAACTGACCATCACCACGACATATCAGGTCAAATTCACAAGATACACAGACAAGGAAATAATTATGAAAGCAGCAAGGAAAAAAATTTCCTTAACCTATAAAGGAAGACAGATCAAGTCTGCAGCAGACCTATCCACAGAAACTTGGCAGGCCAGAAAAGAGTGGCAGGATGTATTCAATGTGCTGAATCAGAAAAATATGCAGCCAAGAAGTCTTTATCCAGTAAGTCTGTCATTCAAAATAAAAGGAGAGATAAAGAGTTTCCCAGACAAACAAAAACTAAAGGAATTCATGACCACTAAACCATCCCTACAAGAAATTTAAGGGGAACACTTTGGAGAAAAGACAAAACAAAACGAAAAAGACCAAAACCAACAGACTAGAAAGGACTGGAGAACACCTCCAGAAGCACCAACTCAACAGGCAACAAAATCGTGCTAAATTCATATCTTTCAGTACTCATTCTAAATGTCAATGGACTAAACCCTCCAATCAAAAGACATAGGGTATCAGAATGGACAAGAAAACAAGACCCATCTGTATGCTTCTTACAAGAGATTCATTTTAGACCTAAAGACACCTGCAGATTGAAAGTAAGGGGATAGAGAACCATCTATCATGCTAATGGTCATAAAAAGAAAGCTGGAGTAGTCATACTTATATCAGACAAACTAGATTTTAAAATAAAAATAAGAAGTGAAGAAGGGCATTATATTATAATTAAGGAGATTATCCATGAAGAATATCTAACAATTGTAAATATTTATGTCCCCAATGTAGAAGAACCCAAATATATAAATCACTTAATCACAAACATAAAGAAACCCATTGTTAATAGTACCTTAATACTAGGGGACTTCCAGACCACACTTACACTAATGGACAGATCATGTAAGCAGAAAATCAAAAAGGAAATAATGACTTTGAATGGTACACTGGACCAGATGGACTTAACAGATATATTCAGAACATTTCATCCTAAAGCCACAGAAAACATGTTCTCAAGTGCACATGGAACATTCTCCAGAATAGACCACATACTAGATCACAAATCAAGTCTCAACAAGTATAAAAAGATTGAGATCATACCTTGCATATTTTCAGATCATAGTACTATGAAACTTGAAGTCAACCACAAGAAAACATTTGGAAAGACCATGAATATTTGGAGATTAAAGAACATCCTACTAAAGAATGAATGGGTCAACCAAGAAATTAAAGAGGAAATTAAAAAGTACAAGGAAGCCAATGAAAATGAAAACACAACAGCCCAAATCCCCCTGGATGCAGCAAAGGCAGTCAAAAGAGAGAAGTATATAGGAATCCAGGCCTTCTTAAAGAAGGAACAAAAGTCTCAAATATATAACCTAACCTGACACCTAAAAGAGCTGGAAAAAGAACAGCAAATAAACCCAAAACCATCAGAAGAAGGGAAATAATAAAGATTGGAGCAAAAATCAATTAGGAAAGAAAGGATCAAAAAAAAAGAGGAAAGGACCCAAATAAATAAAATCACAAATGAAAGAGGAGAGATCACAACCAACACTACAGAAATACAAACAATAATAAGAGAATATTATGAGCAATTATACACCAACAAATTGGGCAATCTGGAAGAAATGGACAAATTCCTAGAAGCATATAAACTACCAAAACTGAAACAGAAAGAAAAAGTAAATTTGAACACAGGCATAACCCATAAACAAACTGAATAAGTAATCAAAAATCTCCCAAACAAGAGTCCAGGGCCAGATGGCTTTCCAGGGGAATTCTACCAAACATTTAAAGAAGAGTTAACACCTATTCTTTTGAAGCTGTTCCAAAAATATAGAAATGGAAGGAAAACTTCCAAACACATTCTACAAGGTGAGCATTACCTTGATTCCAAAATCAAAGACTCCACTAAAAAGGATAATTACAGATCAATTTCCCTGAAGAACATGGATGCAAAAATTCTCAATAAGATACTGGCAAACTGGATCCAACAACACATTAAAAGAATTACTCACCAAGATCAAGTGGGATTTATTCCTGGGATGCAGGGCTAGTTCAATATATGCAAATCAATCAATGTGATACATCACATTACTAAAAGAAAGGATAAGAACCACATAATCCTTTCAATGTTTGCTGAAAAAGCATTTTAAAAAATATAGCATCCTTTATTGATAAAAACCCTCAAGAAAGTAGGGATAGAAGGATCATATCTCAAAATCATAAGGGCTATATATGAAAGGCCCATCACTAATATCATCCTCAATGGGGGAAAACTGAGAGCTAGAACAGATAATACAAAAATTTGTATGGAACCAGAAAAGACCCCAAATAGCCAAAGCAATCCTGAAAAAGAAAACTGATGCTGGAGACATCACAATTCCGGACTTCAATCTGTATTACAAAGCTGTAATCATCAAGACAGTATGGTGCTGGCACAAGAACAGACACATAGATCAATGGGACAGAATAGAGAAGCCAGAAATGGACCCACAAACGAATGGCCAACTAATTTTTAACAAAGCAGGAAAGAATATCCAATGGAAAAAGGCAGTCTCTTTAACAAATGGTGTTGGGAAAACTGGCCAGTGACATGCAGAAGAATGAGCCTGAACCACTTTCTTACACCATACACAACAATATTTCTCAAAATGCATGAAAGACCTAAATGTAAAACAGGAAACCATCAAAATCCTAGAGGAGAAAACAGGCAAAAAACTCTTTGACCTTGGCCATACCAACTTCTTACTCAACACATCTCCAGAGGTAAGGGAAACAAAAGCAAAAATGAACTATTGGGACCTCATCAGGATAAAAATCTTCTGCACAGCAAAGGAAACAATCAGCAAAACTAAAAGGCAACCGACAGAATTGGAGAAGATATTTGTAAATGACATATCAGATAAAGGGTTAGTATCCAAAATCTATAAAGAACTTATCAAACTCAATACCCAAAAAACAAATAATGCACTGAAGAATTGGGCAAAAGACATGAATAGAGACTTTTCCAAAGAAGACATCCAGATGGCTAACAGACACATGAAAAGATGTTCAACATCACTCATCACCAGGGAAATACAAATCAAAATGACAATGAGATACCACCTCACACATGTCTGAATTAAAACTGGGGCAACAACAGATGTTGGCAAGGATGCAGAAAAAGAGGAACACTTTTGAACTACTGGTGGGAATACAAACTGGTGCAACCACTCTTGAAAACAGTATGGAGTTTCCTCAAAAAATTAAAAATAGAGCCACCCTAAGACCCAGAAACTGCACTACTAGGTATTTACCCAAAGGATATAGGACTGGTGATTCGAAGGGGCACATGCACCTTTGTAAAAATTGAGACCTAATTTTTTTACTTTCCATCTTCTTTTCAGCTTCATTATTTTCCATAATTTTATCTTCCGTTATTTTTCTTTTGAGTCACAATGTATTATGCCAAAATAATTTTTAAAATGGAAAGAAAACTCAAGAAACAATATCAGAAATGAAATCAGAAACATAATTATAGCTATAGTTTATAATATAATATTTTTGTTGTAGAATTATACTATTTTCTCCTCCAAAATAACCATATATTGGAGAATGTACCCAATGTTTACAGCAGCACTATTGACAATAGCTGAAGTATGGAAAGAGTCCAAATGTCCATCAACTGATGAATGGATAAAGATGTGGTATATATATGTGCATATGATTATATACACCCAAATATATAATGGTATATTACTCAGTGATCAAAAATATTGAAATCTTGCCATTTGCAACAATGTAGATTGAACTAGAGGGTATTATGCTAAGCGAACTAAGTCAGTAAGAGAAAGACAAATACATGATTTCACTCATATGTGTAATCTAAGATACAAAACAGATGAACAGAAGGGAAGGGAAGCAAAAATAATATAAAAACAGAGAGGGAGAGAAACCATAAGAGACTCTTAAATACAGAAAATAAACTGAGGGCTGCCTGTGTGGTGTTGTTTGGAGGGAAGAACTAAAGGGGTGAGGGGCATTGAAGAGGACACTTGGTGAGATGGGCACCGTGTGCTATATGTAAGTGATGAATTACTAAATTCCATTCCAGAAAAAAAATAATAAAGTTTATTACTTCAAAAATAAATTTTGAAAAATAAAATAAAATCACAAATATAAAATCAATCAATCAATCACAGATGTACATCCTCCAATGTATGTTTATTTTGGAGGAGAAAACAGTACGATTCCATAACAAAAATATTATATTATAAACTATAGCTATAGTTATGCTTCTGATTTCACTTCTGGTATTGTTTTTGAGTTTTCTTTCAATTTTAAAAATTATTTTGGCATAATACATCTTGATTCAAAAGAAAAAAAAGGAAGATAAAATTTATGGAAAATAATGAAGCTGAAAAGAAGATGGAAAGTAAAAAAATTGGATCACAAATGTAGATTTAGGGAACTCAGTGAGTCCAAAGTATAATAAAATTAGTATCATAGATGTCCCAGAAGAAGAGAGGGAAAGGGGGCAGAAAGTTTATTTGAGCAAATTATAGGTGAAAATTTCCCTATTCAGGGGAAAGAAATAGACATACAAATCCAGAGGCCACAGGGAACTTCCATCAAAATCAACAAAAGCAGGCTAACACCAAGACATATCAAAGTTAAATTTGCAAAATAAGGAAAAAAAACCTGAAAGCAGCAAGGGAAAAGAAATCTCTAGGAAAGGAAGACAAACAAGGTTAGCAGCAGATCTCTCCACAGAAACCTGGCAGGCACAAGGGAGTGGCATGATATATTCAACATGGTGAATGGGAGAAATATACATCCAGGAATATTTTATTCAGAAAGGCTGTCAATAAGAATAAAAGGAGAAATAAATAGTTTCCCAGACAAACAAAAACTAAACGTGTTGTGTCCACTAAACCAATCCTGCAAGAAATATTAAAGGGGGCTCTGAGTGGGAAAGACCAAAAGCAACAACTAGAAAGGAACAAAGAAAATTACCAGAAACAATGACTTTACAGGTAATACAATGGCACTAAATGGATTAAATGCTCCCATCAAAAGATACAGAGTATCAGAGTGGATAAAAAACAAACAAACAAACAAACAAACATCTATATGTGCCTACAAGACTTATATCAGGCAAACTAGATTTTAGAACAAAGATTGTAACAAGAGATGAAGAAGGGCACCATATCATAATTAAGGGGTCTATCCATCAAGAAGATCTAACAATTGTAGTTATTTATGCCCCCAACTTGAAGGAACCCAAATAGGTAAATCAATTAATAACAAACATGAAGAAACTCTTTGACAATAATCCAATAATAGTAGGGGACTTTAACTCTCCATTGACAACAATGGGCAAATCAATTAAGCAGAAAATCAACAAAGAAAACAACGACTTTGAACAACACATTGGGCCAGATGGACTTAATAAATATATTCAGAACATTTCATCCTAGAACAGTGAAATACGCATTTTTTTCGACTGCACATGGAATAGATCAAATACGTGGTCACAAATCAGGCCTCAACAAGTACAAAAGATTGAGATCATACCATGCATATTTTTCCACCACAGTTCCATGAAACTTGAAGTCAATCACAAGAAAAAAATTGGAAAGTCCAAAAATACATGGAGGTAAAAAATATCCTACTGAATAATGAATAGGCTAACCAGGAAATTAAATAAGAAATAAAAAATAATACATGAAAGCAAATGAAAATGAAAATGTGACAGTCCGGAACCTTCGGATGTAGCAAAGTCAGTCATTAGAAGGAAGTATACAGCAATACAGGTCTATATCAAGAAGCAAGTAAAGTCTCAAATATACAACCTAACCTTACACTTAACAGGAGCTATAAAAGGAACAGCAAATAAAGCCTAAATCTAGCAGAAGAAGGGAAATAATAAAGATAAGAGAAGAAATAGATGATATAGAAACAAACAAAAACCAGTAGAACAGTTCAACAAAACTAAGAGCTGGTTCTTGGAGAGAATTAGTAATATTGATAAACCCCTATAGCAAGACTTCTCAAAAAGAAAAGAGAGAGGACTCAAATAAATAAAATCATAAATGAAAGAGGAGAAATCACAAACACCACCACAAAAATACAATTATAACAGAATATTATAAAAAATTATATGCCGACAAATTGGGCAATCTGGAAGAAATGGATAAAATTTCTAAAACATACAAACTAAGCTGAAACAGGAAGAAATAGAAAATTTGCAAAAACCCATAACCAGCACATAAATTGTAACAGTAGTCAAAAATCTCCCAAAAAACAAGAGTCCTGGGCCAGATGGCTTCCCAGGGGAATTCTACCAGACATTTTTAAAAAGTTAATACCTATTTTTCTCATATTCTTTCAACACATAGAAATTAAAAGAAAACTACCAAACTCCTCCTATGAGGCCAAAATTATCTTGATTCCAAAACCAGACAAAGACTCCACTAAAACAGCCAATTGCAGAGAGATAATTACAGCCCAATATTGGTGATGAACATGAATGCAGAAATTCTCAAGAAGATACTAGCAAATTGAATTCAACAGTACATTAAAAGAATTATTTACTACTATCAAATGGGATTTATTCCTTGGCTGCAGGGGTAGTTCAATATTTACAAATCAATCAACATGATACACTATATTAATAAAAGAAAAGATTAAGAACCATTTGATCCTCTCAATAGATACAGTAAAATAATTTGATAAAATAGGGTCCATTCTTCATAAAAACCCTCAATAAAGTAGGGAGAGAGGGACCATATCTCAACATCATAAAGGCCATATATGAAAGACCCACAGCTAACATCATCCTCAATGAGGAAAAACTGAGAGATTTAGTCAGGACCAAGACAGAGATGTCCACTCTTACTATTGTTATTTGACATAATACTGAAAGTCCTAACCTCAGCAATCAGAAAACAAAAACAGGGATGTCTGGGTGGCTCAGTCGGTTGAGCATCCCACTTCGGCTCAGGTCACGATCTCACAGTCTGTGGTTTCGAGCCTCACTTCAGGCTCTGTGCTGACAGCTCAGAGCCTGGAGCCTGCTTCAGATTCTGTGTCTCCCTCTTTCTCTGCCCCTCCCCTACTCATGCTCTGTCTCTCTGTCAAAAATGAATACACGTTAAAAAAAAGAAGAAGAAGAAAACAAAAATAAAAGATATCCAAATTGGCATGGAACACGTCAAACTTTCACTATTTTCAGATAACATGGTACTCTTCATAGAAAATCCAAATGACTCCACCAAAAACTTGCCAGAACAGATACATGAATTCAGCAATGTCACAGTATTTAAAACCAACATAGAGAAATCTGTTGCATTTTTATACACCAAAATGAAGAAAAAAGAGAAATGAAGTAATTGATCTCTTTTACAATTGTACCAAATACCGAAAGCTACCTAGGAATAAGCCTAACAAAAGAGGTAAAAGATCTATACTCTAAAAACTTTATAAGACATGAATGAAATGTGCAGATGACACACACACACATACACAAACATGGAAAAACATTCCACATTCAGGGATGGGAAGAACAAATATTGTTAAAATGTCTACACTACCCAAAGCTATCTACACTCTGAATGCAATCCCTATTAAATACCACCAGCACTTTTCAAAGAGCTAGAACAAACTATCCTAAAATTTGTATGGAACTGTATGGACCCCAAAGCACCAAATCAATCTTGAAAAAAAAATATCTGGAGGCAGCACTATTCCAGATTTCAAGATATTACAAGACTGTAGTGATCAAGACAGTTTGGTTCAGGCACAAAAACAAACACATAGATCAATAGAACAAAATAGAAAAGCCAGAAATGGAGCCACTACTATGTGTCAACTCATCTTTGACAAAGCAAGAAGGAATACCCAATTGAAAAAAAAAAAGATAGCAAATGGGAAAACTGGAGAGCAACATGCAGAGGAATGAAATTGGAACACTTTCTTACACCACACACAAAAATAAATTCAAAATGGATGAAAGACATAAATGTGAGATAGAAAACCATCAAAATCCTATAGGAGAACACAGGCAGCAACGTTCTTGACCTCAGCCACAGTAACTTTTTACTAGACATGCCCCTGGAGGCAAGGGAAACCAAAACAAAAATGAACTCTTAGGACTTCATGAAGATAAAAATCTTCTGCACAGTGAAGGAAACAATAAAAAAAAAAAAAAACTAAAAGGGAGCCTAAAAAATGGGAGAACATATTTGCAAATGACATAACTGATAAAGGGCTAGTATCTAAAATTTATAAAGAACTTATCAAACTCAACACCCAAAACACAAATAATCCAGTTAAGAAATGCTCAGAAGAAATGGATAGACCTTTTCCAAAGAAGACACTCAGATGGCTAACAGACATGAAAAGATGCTCAACATCAGTCATCACCAGGGAAATACAAATCAAAACCACAATGAGATATTACCTTATACCTGTCAGAATGGCTAAAATTAACAACACAGGAAGGAACAGGTGTTGGTGACAATGTGGAGAAAGGGGAACCCTATTATAATGTTGGAGGGAAAGCAGCCACTCTGGAAAACACTATGGACATTCTCAAAAAGTTAAAAATAGAACCACCCAGCAATTGCACTACAAGGTATTTACCCAAAGGATACAAAAATACAGAGTCAAAGGGACACACGAATCCCACTTTTTATAGCAGCATTGTCAACAATGGCCAAATTATGGAAAGAGCCCAAATGTCCAGACTGATGAATGGATACAGAAGATGTGTTATAGATATATACAATGGAATATTATTCAACCATTAAAAATAATGAAATCTTGCCGTTTGCAATGATGTGGATGGAGCTAGAGTATATTATGCTAAGTGAAATAAGTCAGAGAAAGACATATATAATGCTAAATGCCATCGTAAGTGGAATTTAAGAAACAAAACAGATGAAAAAAGGGGAAGGAAAAAAGAGAGGAAAGCAAACCATAAGAGACTCTTAACTATAGAGAGCTAACTCAGGTTTGCTGAAAGGGATGTGGGCAGGGAATGGGCTAAATGGGTGAAGAGTATTAGGAAGGGCACTTGTGTTGACCACTGGGTTGTATGTAAGTACTGAATCACTAAAATCTCCTCCTGAAGCCCATATTACACTATATGTTAACTAGCTAGAATTTAAATAAAAACTTGAAACATAAAACAACCAAAGTCAGTAATAACAACAAATTAAAAAAAAAAAAGAGGATCTCAATAGAAATGTTTCCAAATAGGAATAAAAAGGGCCAACCGGTACATGAAAAAAGTGCTCAACAATACTAATCATCAGGGAAATGCAAATCAAAGCTACAATAAGATATCACCTAAAACCTATTAGAATGACTGTTACTAAAAAGATGAGAGATATCAAATGTTGGTAAGGATGTGGAGTAAAGGATGTGTGTGCTATTGGTGTAAAGGTAAATTGGTATAACCACTTGGAAAACAGTTTCTTAAGAACTTGAAAATAGAACTACTATATGATCCAGTAATTCCACTTGTGTATATGGATCCAATGGAAACAACATTGCTATCTCAAAAAGATATCTACACCCTTATGTTCATTTCAATATTCACAATAGCCAGGACATGGAAAAACCTATGTTTACATTTATGGAAGAATAAATAAAGAAAACGTGGTATATGTACACACACGCACACACGCACACACGCACACACACACACACACACACACACACACAAATACTATTCAGTGATAAAAAGAAGGAAATCCTGCTATTTGGGACAACTTGAGGACCTTGAGGACATATGTGAAATATCTGACAGAAAGACATTATTTGTCTTTCTGTAATGTATGATCTCACTTATATGTAAAATCTAAAAAACACTGAACTCAAAGAACAGAAAACAGATTGGTTAGTTGCCAGAGGTGGGAGGTATGGAGTTGGGGAAATGGATGAAAATGGTCAAAAGGTACAACCTTCCACTCATAAGATGAATAAGTTCTGGGGATGAAATGTACAGTATGGTGACTATAGTTCACAAAGTAGTGTATATCTGAAAGTTGCCCAGACAGTAGGTAGATCTTAAAAGTTTTCATTATAAGAAAAAAATATAAAGAAATAATATGAATGGTGCATTCTGGCATGTACTGATGAATGTGATTTTAGTGTTTTTAAGATAAATCAAGCAATTCCCTTGATATGTGTTAGTATTATCACACTCACTGAACCTGAGATTTAATTCACAGGACATGTTGTAGATTCTCAAATTTGTGTGGATTATGGGGAGGAAGGCATGCCTAGAACAAAGATGAAGGAACATCACATTTTATCACTAAATTGTATTTTTGGATCGATGAAATACAGAGATTATTAGATTTCTTAAAGCATAAAAAAATGTGTCTCCCACAAAAAAACATACACTTCATTCCAATTCAGCAATAACTCCACAATTTTCATGGAAATAGCTATAATTCACTACAAAATCTGAGTTAATAATTTATTATTACATTCTGTTTTTTTGTTGAAATAGTCTTCCTAACGTGGTATCATTGGCACAGACAGAAATTTTTATTTTTATTTTTGAAGTTATATTGAAAAATGAAATCATGATACTAAAAGCTCTCTAGAAAACTTTATTTTTCTCTTCAATTGTAAAATGATTTATACTGTTAATCTTACCACTTCTCTTAACTACAAGCAAAATCAGATATTATCAGTAAAATAAAAATGAGTACCTCACACTCACTGAGCAGAGTGAGAAAAAAACACTCTTTCAACTAAGCATTATTGATTTCCTTGATAAGGATATATATGATCATCTGAAGAACTGCCTTAACCTATGTTCCCATAAAATGGAATAAGGCAACAGGAAATAATTTTGCATTCCTTGGTGCCAAAAGACCACAAAGGTACTTCCTGGTTATATTTCCCAAGCGATTTCCAGGAGTATTTGTCTGTATTCAAGTGTAATAATTGCAAAATATTTTATTTCAAAAGTTCAATCAATAGTTTGAGATTAATTTTCATATGCATGATTCCTAAAATTCTGCCTATTTAACCCACACATGCCTTGACCTGTGTCTAAACTAATCATTTTTTTTTAGAAAAATCTGTTTCTATATTCATTTTCCTACAAATTTATATTTTTTATTTGTATTTAGTCATTTTGAGAGAGAGAGAGCTTGAGCAGGGGAAGGGCAGAGAGAGAATCCCAAACAGGATCAGCACTGTCAGCCCAGAGCCCAACACAGGGCTCGATCCCATGAACCATGAGAACATGACCTGAGCCAAAATCAAGAGTCCGACACTTAACCAACTACCCAGATGCCCCATTTGTTCCTATTTTAATTTCTTTACTTTCATATGTATAGTCCTTCCATAAAAGGCAATCTCATGTTATGAGTCACTTCATGTAATTATTATTTGAGATAAAAATTACATGCAGTGCAATGTACAGCATATAAAGCAATGAGCTTTGATAAATATATGCAATATATAACTACAATAGAAACAAAGACCATTTCCATCAACTTAAGTCCATTTGTGCTTACTTCCAATCAATCTCCACCTCTACCACCTCCAACCCCACAACAAATCACTGTTCTCAACTCTACCTATAAAGATCAATTTTATATGTTCTTGAAATTCATACAGGAGTGGCTGGGTGGTTCAGTCAGATAAACATAGGACTCTAGATCTTGGCTCAGGTCATGGTCTCACTGATCCAGAATTTGAGCCCCATGTTGGCTGTGTGTCAACAGTGCAGAGCCTGCTTGGGATTCTGTCTCTCCCTCTTTCTGCCTCTCCCTAGCTTGTGCTCTCTCTCTCTCTCAAAATAACTAAATTAATTAATTAATTCACATAAATGGGATCAAAGATTATATATTCTTTTGTATCTTGTTCCTTTGCATCAACATAGCTTTTTTAAGTTGTTTTTAATTAGTTTATTTTGAAAGAGAGAGAGAGAGAGAGAGGCGTTCAGAGAGAGAGAGAGAGAGAGAGAGAGAGAGAGAGAGAGAGTAGCCCAAGCAGACTCCACACTATTAGCGCAGAGCCCTATGTGAGGCTTGAATTCACAAACTGTGAGACTATGACCTGATCCAAAACCAAGAGTCTGGCACTTAACTGACTGAGCCACCCAGGCACCCCTCATTTTTGAGCCTCATCCACAATGGTTGTATATTCGTTCATTATTTTTACTGTTCAGCAATGTTCAATTACATAAATATAATCAAAATCTATTAATCTATTTCTTGTTGATGGTCTCTCAGGTTAACTTCCAGTGTTTAAAAAGAAATTTCATGAGTGAAATATTCTATATCTAGGATATTTCTGTAAATACATTTTATAATAAATTTAAGCACTTAACATATATTGAGCTACTTAGATTTTCCATTCCTGCTATATTTTTAGTAATTTATTTATTTCAATAAATCTGTAAATTTCATCATTTATTTAATTTATTACCATAAAGTACTATCTTCATTATACTTCTAGGATTTACAGTGACATCCCATCTAACCATTCCTGCTATTATTAATTTGTGTTTTCTTTCTCCTTTTTTCTTTTATTAGTCTAGCCATTAGTTTACCAATTAAACTTTGAAAACACAAAAATTGAGATATTTAAAAAACTTTTTCTATTGTTTACCTGTTTATTGTTTTTGCTTTCTGCATTTCATTATATTCTTCTCTCTGCTTCATTAGGTCAATTATTTTCTTTCTTTCTCTCCCCACTTTATTTTCTTGTGGAAAAAGCTTAGATCATGGTTTTTAAACCTTCATTTTTCCTAGTATTAACAGTTAAGGCTTACATTTGCCTTTCGAGGAAAGTGTTAGATATTTTGTTCCCACAAAGTTAGATAGTATGTATTTTTATTATAGTTCATAAATAAATCAAAATATATTTTTATTTCCCAAATAAATCAAAATATATTTTTATTTCCCATGTGATTTGTTCCTTGATCATGTGTTATTTAGAGATTTTTAATTTAAAAAGAGTTATATGTTACTTGTACTCTTTAATTTTGTTTAATTTTAGTCCCATCTGTTTTTTATTTCTCTGTTCTTCCTTTCTTGCCTTCCTTTTGGCTAAAGGAAATAAGCATTCATTTTATTTATTTATTCATTTCTTGGAATGATGTCTATAACTCTTTGTATTTTTGTTTGTATAATTCTTTGTATATTTGTATAGTGGTTACAATGGGGATTATAATATGCATTCAGAACTTGTTCCACTTCATAAAACATATAAAATGTATAAACATATTAGTTTCATTTAATGTCCCATTTTAATATCATTATTTTAATGTATTTTAGTTTTGTGTATTTAGTATATATACTTCAATGTTTTTGTGTATTTTGCATATATCTTAAATCTTATATGCAATTTTTTAATATAACAAACATTTTAAAAATTTAAATGTATTAAGGGAAATAACATACGATAATCTTTTTTCTTTTAACTTCATGTGTAACATCTCTAACATACATGCTTTTTCCAACTGTAAATCTGATGTAATTTCCCTTCTACCTAAAAAACTTCCTTTCAAATATCTTTAATGTAGGTCTGCTAGGGATAAATTCTTTCATCCTTTATTTTTCATATCTCATTTTTATCTGAAAGTGTTGGTCTTTTTCACCTTTAAAAGACATCTTGAATCTGTCTGCATCTCTCCATCATCCCTGGCACTGTCTCTGCATGGCCCTCTCCACATGGTTGTTTGTCTTTCCATCTTCTAATGTAGTCAACTATAGGGTCACCCTAATCCAGTATGACCTCATTTTTATTAATTACATGTGCAAGGATTTTATTTCCAAATAAGGTCACATTCTGAGGTTCCATGTGGTCATGAATTTGGAGAAGACACTATTCAACCCACTACACACGTTTTGCACTTTTGGAATCCAACATTTAACGACAGTAGCTCCCCCTTATCCATGGGAGATACTTCCAAGATCCCCAGTGGCGCCCAAAACCGCAAATAGCACTAAACTCTATACGTGCTAAATTGTCTCCTATATATACACACCTAGGATAAAATTTAATTTATAAACTAGGTACAGAGAGATTAACACCAATAAGTAATAATAAAATAGAAAAAATATACTGTAATAAAAGTTATATGAATGTGATCTCTCTCTCTCAAAATATCTTATTGTACTGCACTCAAAATGCAAGATGATAAAAAGCCTATGTGATGAAATTAAGTAAGGTAACTGGAGTAGAAATTGTGACTTAACATTATGCCATTATGGACATTCTGACTATGTCAGAAGAGAATCATCTGCTTCCAGACTGCAGTTGATTGTGAATAACTGAAACAGCAGAAAATGCAGATAATGAATGGCTGATATCCTGTATGTGATTAATTTTTTTCACAGATTGTGCAAGATCAGTTAATAGGTTGCAGTTTGCCCACCCAGCAATTTTATATCACTTATGTGTTATTTATTGTTAGCGGTGGTGTTTCTGTTGTACTGCTATACATAAAAATTTCACCAAATGACTCAACGGCCTTAAAGTTATTTCAGTGAAGTAAAACATATGATGAAGTTATTAATGCACATGTTTGAACTCAAAGTAATATTATGGACACAAAAAGACTCCAAGCTTATTACAAAACATGAGTCAACTGGTGTTAGGTCAAATAAATCTTTAAAAGTGATTATTTTTCAACAGTCAAAAATAAAATTGCATAATGGAAATAAGAGGGTTAATTTTTGAAAATTGGATTTCATTGTCCTAGTAATAGATTTTCCCTGGTCTTTCATCAATGAAGATAGAATTTTAAAACTTTCACTTCCTATAGCAAATAAGATGAAAATAAAGCAAATAAAGCAGATAAGATGTTTATAAAATTAGATATAATACTAATGGCATATATTCAAAGAATAGAAAAAAATTAGCAAAAATCTATGAAATAGCACTATAGAATTTTGTGTGCAATCAACATCATACAATGAAAAAACAATCACTATTCCATGTATGATCTAGTACGTTGTCTCCTTTTCAGGATTGCTGACTGGTAAAGGTAGAATCATTTCTTGGCATTGATTCAGTGTGTGTGTGTGTGTGTGTGTGTGTATGTATATACATATATATATGTACATATACATATATACATATATATACATATATACGTATATGTATATGTATATATATATGTATATATGTATATGTGTATATATATACATATATACATATATATACATATATACACACATATGTGTATATATGCCAATATTACTCAATATGTATATCAACATTGATTCAGTATATACATGACAATATTTTTTCTGTTTATTACTGAAAAGCTACTCTATAGGAGAAAAGTATTTTTAATAATTTTTGTCACTTATAATGTAAACTGAAAAAAAGAACACTGGGCTAACATAGTGGAGTGCAATAAGGAATGGAACAAACAAATGTATTTAAAAAGTTGCAAGCCTTACCTGGCTTTTTCAGACAAAATAGTAACAGGTCAACAATATGACTTCTGACTTTAAGGAAGTGTGGAATAAAACAGTGAACATTATGAGTATAATAAAAATTACGGTCACAAGGAATACATTTTTGCCATGCATTTTGTAAATAAAAGATAGAAAATAGGTTTTACTTCCTGTAAGTATAGAACACAAGCCATTAAAGGAAAGATACTTCCATGAGCTTTCAAAATAAGGAATAGATTTTAAAACATTTTACTTATGAACTCGATAATGTCAAGAAAGATAATTTATAAAATTTCAAGTTAGTTTTCTAAGTGATTTGTCAATATCTCAAATAGTGTGAAAGAAAATTGTTATTTTTAAAGCTGAGTTTAGGAAAACAGTATTTTTTTAAGACCCAATTATAGTGCAAATTGCTGAGACATTGATTTTTCTTTCCTAAACTTGATGAAATTTTCAACTGTCAAAGAAATTAACTAATGATATATTACTCTTGAGAATATTCAACACCACATATAAGTGATAGACTAGAACAATAAAAGCTTTCCACAGCCAAATGAATCAGGGTCTCACTTTTCTCACCCAAGTCAAACATGAAAATATGTTTTTTGTATTGCAGATGATATTCTTATCCACTTAGTGTCCAGGGGCTTTCAGGTGAAATTTGTTCTTGGTGTCTCAGTTCATGGCCAATCTGAATATTTAGAAATATCTGTCAGATCTCTGAAACACTTGTTGTCATTCCCATCAACTAGTAATTAATTGTGTGCTATCATTTTCTAATTTGTATAATGAACAGTAAAAAATAAGTATGACCTGATAGGAAATCTGAGCTATAACTCAAGGTAGATGCCATTAAGCTTGGTATAGATAACTTCAGTACAATGTTCTAAACAATATTTCATCCCTCTACTTGATATTAAATAATCATTAATTGTTCTTATATCATTTAACTTTAAATATATATTTATATTATTTAAAATTATGAGAGGGCACCTGGGTGGCTCAGTCGGTTAAGCGTCCGACTTCAGCTCAGGTCATGATCTCACAGTTTGTGAGTTCCAGCTCCACATAGGGCCCTGTGTTGACAGCTCAGAGCCTGGAACCTGCTTCAGCTTCTGTCTCCCTCTCTCTTTGCCCCTCTGCCACTCTCACTGTGTGTGTGTCTTTCTCTCAAAAATAATTAAAAATTTAAAAAATATATTTAAATAACAAAATAAATAAAACAAAATTATGAGAATTTTTATTTATAAAAAAGTTTGAAAAAATTTAAAAGTATTTTTCAATGTTTATTTATTTTTGAGAGAGAGAGAGACAGAGCACAAGTGGGGGAGTGGCAGAGAGAGAGGGAGACACAGCATCCAAAGCAGGCTCCAGGCTCTGAGCTGTCAGCACAGAGCCCTATGTGGGGCTTGAACTCACAAACCATGAGATCATGACCTAAGCCAAAGTCAGACACTTAACCAACTGAGCCATCCAGGTGCTGAAAAGTTTGAAATTTTTTTATTTAAAGGGAAAATATATGCAGAAAATAATAAAGTGTATTAAAATGTGTTAAAATGTTTTAAATTAGAATGTGCAAAAAATTGTATATCCAATTATCAGAGTCCTTACAAGTTAATGAGATAATCTGAACTACAAAAAAACAGAATAAGCATGTAATTACAAAACATTCTGTATCAATCATTAAGTGAGTAGATAAATTAGAAGCATCAAGGATTTATCAAATGGGGAATTCATTTTATTTCATTAACACATACTTTTCCAGAGGGCTCTTGAGAAGTCTTCATTTACTCAGAGCTTACTCTTCCATGTTGACTGTTGCAAATGACAAGATCTCATGTTTTTTTACGTGAACAAACAAACAAGAAAAGAGAAACACACTCATAAATACAGACAACAAACTGCTGGTTGCCAGAGGGGAGAGGAGTGGGGACATGGGGTAAATAGGTGAAGGGGATTAAGAGGTACAAACTTCCAGTTATAAAATAAATGAGTCACAAAGATGAAAAGTTCAGCATAAGGGGAATATAGTCTATAATATTGTAATGATGCTGGTATGGTGACAATTGTGACTATACTTATCATGGTGAGCATCGAGGATTGTATAAAATTGTTGAACACTATGTTATACACCTGAAACTATTATAATACTGTAGGTCAACTGTAATTCAATATACTTTTTAAAAGCCTACAGTAAGTGTGACGTTAACCAGTTAAAATAACTTCATCCATTCTGTTTCAGTCAAGCCATATTCCTTTTCTCTGATACTGGGTTTGTTCCTCAGATTTCTTAGGGTGGTCAAGTCATTGCTGCTGTAGCTGAAACTCCTTCAGAGTTTCAGATCCATCTTCAATCATCAGAGAGAGGAGCCTTTAATGTACATCTTGTTCCTTTTTATTTCTCTTGCATTTTATGTATGTTTCAGAGACATATTTTCTGGTTCCACTATATTTTCCATTGACTTTGCTCCTGTACGTGGAAATCTGATTTTCCCCTTTAATCCATAGGAGAATAGTTATCACAAAATTATATTGAACATAATTGAGATGTTCTTTGATTATATTCTGGTGCCTTAGTACATGGATTCAGAACACATATTCTCAAATATATTTTAAGGGTTTTTTTTAGGTCCTTCTTTTCTTTTTTTTAATGTAAACATTATATAAGTATTTATTTATTTATTTATTTTCGAAATTTAATTTCAATTCCAGTTAGCTAACATGCAGTGCAATACTGGTTTCAAGAATAGAATTCAGTAATTCATCACTTACAAACAACACCCAGTGCTCATCATAACAAGGGCCCTCCTTAATACCGATCACCCATCTAGCCATCCCCTACTTACCTCCCTCCATTGTTTATTCTCTATCTTTAAGAGTCTCTTATGGTTTGTTTCACTCTATCTTTTTTCTTCTAACCAGCCTCCCATATGTTCATCTGTTTTGTTTCTTAAACTCCACATATGAGTAAAATCATATGGTATTTGTCTTTCTCTGACTTACTTTGTTTAGCATAATACACTCTAGCTCCATCTACGTCATTGCAAATAGCAAGATTTCATTCTTCTTGATGGCTGTGTAATATCCCAAATATATTTGGAATTACATATATATACATATATATATATATGGAATATATGGAATGTATGGAATTACATATATATATGGAATATATATATGGAATATATATATGTGTGTGTGTGTGTGTGTGTGTGTATATATATATATATATATGGAATATTTATCCACTCGTCAGTCAATGGACTTTTGGGCTCTTTCTATAGGTTGGCTATTGTTGATAATGCTGCTATAAACATTGGGGTGTCTATGCTCCTTTGATTCTGTCTTTTTATATCGTTTGGGTAAAAACTTGTAGTGCAATTACTACACTAGGGTAGTACTACTACAGAGGGTAGTATTGTTAACTTTTTGAGAAATTTCCATACTGTTCTCCAGAGTGGCTGCAACAGTTTGCATTCCCACCAACAGTTCAAGAGGGATCCCCTTTCTCCACATCCTGACCAGCACCTGTTGTTCATTTTAGCCATTCCGACAGGTGTGAGGTGATATTTCATTGTGGTTTTGATTTGTATTTCCCTGATGATGAGTGATGTTGAGCATCTTTTCATATGTCTGTTAGCCCTCTGGATGTTTTCTTTGGAAAAACATCTACCCATTTATTCTGCCCATTTCTCAATTGGATTATTTGTTTTTTGTGTGTTGAGTTTGGTAAGGTCTTTATAGAATTTGAATACTAGACCTTTATCAGGTATGTCGTTTGCAAATATCTTCTCTCATTCCATAGGCTCCCTTTTAGTTTTGTTAATTGTTTCCTTCACTGTGCAGAAGCTTTTTGTCTTGATCAAGTGTCAATAGTTCATTTTTGCTTTTGTTTCCCTTGCCTCAAGCAATGTGTCTAGTAAGAAGTTGCTATGGCTGAGGTCAAAGGGGTTGCTGTCTGTGCTCTTCTCTAGGATTTTGATGGTTTCCTATCTCAAATTTAGGTCTTTCATCCATTTTGAATGTATTTTTGTATATGGTGTAATAAAGTGATCCAGTTTCATTCTTCTGCACGTTGCTGTCCATTTGTTGTAGTTCCTTATTTTCTTGATCTATTTTTTCCAATTTAAAGTGAAGAGCAAGAAGACAAAATTTAGTAAAGCTAAAGTTCTAATTGTTATAATAAATTGAGAAGTCTGTTAGGACAGATTATGTTAAATTTAGGTTTTGATAAATTATAAAATCTGTTAGGAAGGTCTTGGAGAGTATAAATTCAAAGAAACAGAGTAAAGAGTGCAGGAAGTAAATACTTCAGGTTGGTGAAGAAGCATGCAAGAGAGTACTGAATAATATGGAAAAACAATAATGAACGAATGGGGATTGGTTGGTTGTGATGAGAGGAATATGCTATTCAATTGCAAAAGAGATATGACGTATATTTAAGCCTTTGATTTAATCTCATCAGATTGATTTCTCTAATCAAAGTTTATCTTGATATTGCAAATTAAATTAGATATCAGAGACTGTAGGTTATGGCTCTAGGATAGGAAATTAAATTATCCAAGTTATCTCTTGTGAAATGATCCAAAATAAGCACTACATAATTCTGAAGATTTCACATTTTTGTTTATATTCATGAGAGATATTCATCTGTAGTTATTTTTTCTTGTGATGTTTTTATTTGGTTTTGATATTAGAATAATGCTGGCCTCTTGGAATAATTTAGGAAATGTTTCCTTTCTTAGTTTCTGGAAAAGTTTGCATGGAATTAGTATCATTTCTTCATTAAAAAACGGAAGGAGGGCAATAGTTAAACCATCTGGTCCTGATGCTTTCTTTTTGGAAGGGTATTAATTATTGATGAAATTTATTTAATAGATATAGACCTATTAAGATTATCTAGTTTTGGTACATTGCACCTTTCAAGGAATAGTCCATTTCACTTATTAATTTTACTACACTATTTCTTGTTATTTATATGTATGTGTATGCATTTACGTTTTTGTTTTGTTCAGTGTTATAGTCCAGTGTCTAATACTGTATCTGGAATTTACTTATTTATTTATTTACTTATTTATTTAATATCTATCTATTCACTATTTAGCTTAATCAATTAATTAATTCACACACAGGTATAAAAGAACACCTAACTCAAATGGGTCTATCATGTAGTGATTTTGATTGTTGTGTTGTTGTTTTTTACTGTTTATTTTTTTTAACCTATTAGGGAAACCTCGGTGACTGGCCACTAAGTCATTAAATGATAAAGTTCTGTAACATGGATAATGTCTTTGTCTCATCAGTCTTATGACATCAATTTTCGCCATCCAATCATTATCATTTAAACACACAATGATTGCTGACCTTAACTTTCAAATCAGTTAGAAGGAAAAACCATGAATAGTTGCAAAGTGTTATTTACTTTGTTCAATTTGATGTTGGTGATGTAGAATAGTGAAGGAAATAACATTATTTTAAGTGCTTCATGTACATAATTTCTTTCAGAAAAGCACATTTCTCTGTACTTGCTGATATGATTATCTCATATGCTGTAAATAAATTTAGTATTTACAAAGTCTAACATTTGACCAAAACATGTTTCCCTTCTTTACAGATCAGTGTGAATTCACTCGTAAAGAAGAATGAACAGTAACAGAATGACAGTGTGGAAAACACATATGAATGACCATTTATTACCACACGGTCATGGAATCTAGGCTAATATATTTACCACCACTAATCTGTTTTTATAGTGAAGATATAGAGATCACTATCCCCATAATGTCATCAGATGCAGAGCTACATATTCATTTGCTCTCAAGTTTTAAAAATTGTGCATATATAGGCATTAGTCTGAATTAACAGACATATCACCAACCTCAACTCTATGGGACATATTCGGCTGACTAATGTTGGTGTCATCACCTACTAACCAGAAATTGTACACTGCTACATTCCTAAAACGTTTCTTTAAAAATTCACTTTATTTCATATTTTAAAAATTAAAAAATAAATAAAAATAAAGGGATTTGCTCATTCAAAAAAAATTCACTTGCTTTTTCTATTCAAAGTCTAAAAGGAGACAAACTTTCTAAATAACACTTACTCTTTCTGAATTTATGTTTTTTTATTGCTGATTTCCCTATACTCTGGGTTACCTGCATTTAATATCTGAAGTCAGAACTGAACTTTTTTTTTAATCTTAACTACTCACTTTTATTGTTAAAACCATATTCTTTCCTTTTCTGCTTCAGGGTGTGAATGTAGTTTTTGCTTTTTAGTTTTGGTGGGTTTTTCTTTTTTATTCCAAGTCCACTGTGCCACTACCCTCACCCTCACTAAGATCCTTCTTTATTTATACTCATACTATAATTGCTGCTACAAACTGGTCTTGTACCCTCTAGTCCCCAAATTCAAATAATCGTTCACACCATTTCCAGCCGGTCTCGTTAAAACAACTTTTGGTGTCATTTTGTTACTTTGATTAACAACGAGTCCAGGAAATGTTAGTTGTCATAAATTGAGTGCAATCTACCTTTAGTAGGTTTTCCACTAAACTGCTTCAAACCTCCTGTCTATCTATTCCTGTCATCCTTACTCTTTGTTTTCTGAATTATGAAGTCAGAGATGTTGAATGGTTAAACACAGTGCTTGAGTGTTGATGATCTTAAGGTTGCCAAAGATCTATTCCTGGACAGCCTTTTACTAAAATAAGTGGGGTTTTTTTTTGAAAAATTTTATTTTAGTTGAATTTTTAAAGGTTGTTTTTCATATGATAGTGAATATATACATTTTAATATATGTGAAATACAGAAAGAAAAGCAATAAAATTTCACATGTATCCACCATCCAGTATTAGAATGGCATTTTATCAGTGTTATTCATGACCCCTTTCCTCAGTCGAACTCATTAATCTTTCCACCCTCGAAAGGGTGGAAATATTGTGTTAATTATGTTAACATAACATAATTATAACATAACATAACATAATTATGTTAAATATGTTACATAACATAACATAACATAACATAATTATGTTAAATATGTTAACACAATAATATTGTGTTAATTATGTTCTCCTTTTTATTATTGGTTCAATACTTGAACCTTCAAGTTTTAAAATATTTTTAACTATTCTTTTAAGTTTATTTATTTACTTTGAGAGAGATAGAGTGAGAAAAAGAGAAAGAAGCAGGAGCAGAGAGAGAGGGAGAGAGAAAATGCTAAGTAGGCTCCGTGCCATCAATGCAGAGACCATCACAAGGCTCAATGTCACTAACCACAAGATCATGACCTGAGCTAAAATCAAGAGTTGGAGGCGTAACAGACTGAGTCACCTAGGCGCCCCAAATTTATTGTTTTAAATGTAGGTCTGGAACATATAAAAATGAAATTGTACTCCATGCTTTTTTCTATCATTTGTTTTTTTTTTTCAATACTGTCTCTTCACATTCATCCTAATTAATGTCCATACTTGTAGTTTGTTGGTTTTTACTGCCATGTAGTACTGCATCATTTGAATGTACCACAGTCCTTATACATTCTGTTGTTTCCAGTTTTTCACTGATCTGAATGTTTGTAAATACTCATAAAGGTGAATTATTAGGTTTCATGTTATACACACTTTCCAGATCTACACATTGCCAGAGTTTCTAAATTAGCAGTATTTTTTATTATGGTCAAAAGAGTATATGTTTATGCACATGTTCTTTTTAGTAGTTCCAGTAAACAAACCATAATAAAGAAACAAATGAGATTTTCCTCTTCCTAAGGGATGTAGAGAGAATATTTACTGCCATTCTTTTTTTTTAAATTTATATCCAAATTAGTTAGCATATAGTGCAACAATGATTTCAGGAGATTTATTAATGCCCTTTACCCATTTAGCCCATCCCCCCTTCCACACCCCTTCCAGGAACATGCTGTTCTCCATATTTCTGAGTCTCTTCTCTTTTGTCCCCCTCCCTGTTTTTATATTATTTTTGTTTCCATTTCTTTATGTTCATCTGTTTTGTCTCTTAAAGTCCTCATATGAGTGAAGTCATATGATATTTGTCTTTCTCTGACTGACTAATTTCACTTAACATAATACCCTCCAGTTCCATCCACGTAGTTGCAAATGGCAAGATTTCATTCTTTTTGATTGCCGAGTAATACTCCATTGTATATATATACCACATCTTCTTTATCCATTCATTCACCGATGGATATTTGGGCTCTTTCCATACTTTGGCTGTTGTTGATAGTGCTGTTATAAACATTGGGGTGCATGTGTTCCTTTGAAACAGCACACCTGTATCCTTTGGATAAAAACCTAGTAGTGCAATTGCTGGGTCATAGGGTAGTTCTATTTGTAGTTTTTTGAGGAACCGCCATACTGTTTTCCGCAGTGGCTGCACCAGCTTGCATTCCCACTTACTGTGTTATTCTAAACAATGCAGAGCATATGCTTTTCAAAAAGTGTAATACATCTTTGGTCCTCACACCAAAACTTTTCTATTAGTAGGATAGAGAATAACGGTTCTAAAAGGTGGGCTAAATGGGGTCCACTGGCACTTTTCTGTTTTCAGTTGACATTCCACCTTAAAATGATATATAGTGAAAGATACCTAGTATGAAACATTTTCAGTGGAAGAAAACTGACCAAGAGACATTAGGAGCCACTTGTTTTTCAATAGGTAGATTGAATAATTACCATCCTTCCTTTACACTTTTTAAATCAATGACCATGCCAAATATATTACTTAATTAAACTATGTCTTAATTATATGAATTTCAAGCATCATATATTGTCTTATAGTTATATGGACTCCGGATCTAAAACAAGTAAAAAAGCAAAAAATATATATATTTAATACTATAGAAATGTAAAGCCAACTTTAATGTGGTTTTCCACCAGTGGTTCCACTAACCATCGGGCTCAGTTGATTTGTTTAAACAGTACATAACTGACATCTGAGTAAAGAGAGAAGACAGTCTTTTCAAAGCATGCTTAATGATTCTGGAATTTCAAAGCTTTTTTTCAGTAGCTTCAAATCAAATCTAAGTAGTTTTAGTTTTCATTTTAACCTAATGCTCTTGCTTATTCAAATAACTACTTTTATAGTTCAGAAGTCTGTCACCACCTTTTCTTCCAAATCCTTCCCCAAGTCAGACTTATTTCATCAATTCTCTCAAACTTCATCAAGTCTTTCGCCAGAGGATGTGAAGAATGCACACACTGATTAAGTGGAAAGAGATTACAAAGAAGCCTTGACCTTGACATTTAAACACTTGAGCTGAAATCTCTAAAATGTTCTGTGAGTCCTAACTAGTGATAAACAGCAACATTTGGATTAGAAGGGAGATTTCTAAAGATATTCCCAAATTAGCACCTCTAACAGGTCACTGAGTATCATTTTAAAATTTGTTTCCAACAAGGAATAGTTTAGTCTCTTTTCAACTGAATTTCTCAATACTGAAAATTAATGTTCTGATCATTTTGTAATTTTCTATTTTGTTTGTGAATTATATTTGTTCTCTTGAAAATTGCCCTGTTTATACCGAGAAGACTCATTTCATGTAAACTTTACTCTTCATAAAAGTTTTTTTAATATGAACTTGAAGAAATAATTTAAATTCATTTATCTCAAACCTAACATGGTAACCATAATCTCCATTCTATATAGTTCATGGGATTCATTTTGCACATCATACCATATAAAATATAAGAAAGTCCTTTGTAAAATATACAAGATGCTATACAAAATAAAAGCGATGTTGATTTATTTTTAGATTTATTCCACTGTGTTACAAACCTAAGAAGGGAAACAGATAATACTTAAAATTATTTTATAATTTATATCTTGTATTTAACTAATGATGCAATATCAATGCTTAAATGACAGAATATATCTGGGAATCCATGTAAATGAAATATGCTTCTTTTTTATAAGGTTTTCAGCTAATATCTCAAATTGACTTCAATAGTTTTGTAAAAAATGGATGGCACCACTCAATAAAAACAGAATTTTCTACTTTACAGCATCTTCAAAGGCCACCTAATCAAGCTCTTTCATTTACAGATGGGCTTCTGGAAGTTCAGAAGCACAAACTAACTGGTTCCACATGCAGTATCATTGACAGAACCCACTTGCCCTAGCTTTCATATTAGTGCTTTTTCCATTATATCAACTGGTCATTTGATTGAAAGCCTGAGAAAGCTACTTGGAAAATCAGAGGGCAATAAATCTAGCTCATCTACACATTTGAAGGTCAACTTTTAATTTATTGCCAAATGTGTGAGTTAAAACTTTCTCTATGGAGTGTATGGATTAGTACGGATCAGCTAACCTAGAATACATGAACAATTAGAATGGATTAAAACCTTTGAGCAAGTTGGAAATTATGCTAAAAATAGTAACATTAGTTTCATACATTGTCATGTTAAATAATTTCCTGTCATGTAATGCATTTCATGCTAACACTGGTTAATATAGAAAGAGATACTACAAAAATTGTGGGCTAGTAAGGGTTGTATGGAAAGTGGAATTTTAAAAAATTTATCCATAACATTGATCTGAAACTACAAAGTTCTTCTGAGGAGTTTATGTGGCATTTTAAAAAATCTTCTTGATTATGCTTAAATTTTTAGCACAAAAGATTGTGCTTTTCTCCCCTGTTTCAGGAAACCTCCACCCTCCAAGAACACTCCTAGAGATTTATTAATCTGATGCCTGGTTTTCAGACATAATGAAAATAAGGAAACCTCTACAAAGCTCATGCTACCATTATTGATCTCAAGCTTTTGGGGATAACAACCAAAGCTCAAAGGTAGATGATATTGCAGACACTTCTCCCCATGACAGCAAACCAAGATCCAGACCAGAATTTTCATCAGTAAAGAATGCTGACCTGGGAAGCATATGGAGGGGGACATGGAACATTTAAAATATCAAGGGCCCACTTACCCTTTATTCTAGCAGTGGCTGAACTAATAAAAGTCAAGGGTTATTGAAAATATATCTTTCCATCACTAGTATTTTTCTGTAGCAGTTATCACCACTGGGCCTAAGGGTTTTGACAAAGGAGCTTTTTAACATGAAAACAGCAAGAGCAAAGCCCAGAGCTGAGCTGGTTGGAAGCCCAAATGGTGCTTTTTACAAATAAGCTTGGAGAGCATTAAGAATCTCTGAGCAGGCACTTCCTTCCCCTTAGGATCACAGATGCTACTTTTAGGCTTTTTCCTCTTTCTTAAGGATCTGTAAGAAATGGGGCCAAATGAGATAGCTCTGCAAATAGCCATTCTTTACCCCCTCAAGATTCTTATTTCTTATCCCTAGTAAGGATGGCTCTCAGAGGAAATTGAAAGGAAGTAAATAGACTCAGAAGAGAAAATGAAAGTGTAATAATCAATAGAGTTAACGTTGGGGTCGTAATGACAGATGAAGGTTAAATTTCCTATTTAAAACCTTGTAGTTTGCAATGTATTTCCCAAACATTCTATTTGCAAATATGAAATAAGGGAAGTCAAGTTATCAAGATTTCCATTTGTTTTTACATTTCCTCATGACTTTTTAGAGTGGTAGGCTAGCAGTGGAGGATGATCGGACTCAGCAAATCAGTGGGGTCAGGGTTAGTACAAAGAACTGTGGGACAAGCCCATAATTAGCAAGGTCAGAAGAAAGCATGTAAATTGCATGAGGTGCTTGCGTCTTCATGCAGCAATGCCTCTTGCTTTTTTTATTTTTAATTCATATCAGGGTTTCTTCATAAACTTTGGCACGCTTTGCATTTATCTTGTGAAAAGAGAACTGATTCATGGACCACCTCAGCAAGCTCATAGGATGACGAAAGCCACAATCACCTCTCTTCTTACTATTCTTACCATGTTTATCTAATTATGTCCTTCTGAAATATATTTATTAAATGCCTACCACGTGCCATTTCTGTGTTCACATGCCCTGAAATCTGGAACCTATAGAAAAGGAACAATGGTTGTATGCAACATTTAAGAGGGCAGGTTTACTTATCACATAAATCTTTGGCTATAAATAGAATCACACTTCTTTTTTATGCAATTATCCTTTCTAAAAACAAAATGGAATCGCATTTCTTTTTTATGCAATTATCCTTTCTAAAAACAAATAATGTTTATTCCATAATCTACACAAGCACCCCAACACATTAATTAGTACAGGAAGTCTGCAGTGCTGAATTAAAGCATCTCAACAGGAGGGACATATGGAGTTCTCTTTCTGAGAGAACCTGTTTGTTAGTTGCTAGACAGTAATTGCTAGTATTGCCTCCTTACGTATCATAGCTATTCTGTACCCCACTGATATTAATGCAGTTCTTAGAATTAGGGATAAAGATGCTTCTAATTTCAGAGACAAATCTTTCATTGTTTAAATAACACCACAGGCTACCGTTAAGCATTTTAACAAAACAGAATAACCACATAAAATTAAAGAGTAAAAGCCATCACTCTAGAGTACAATTTCATCCACACTTTTCTGTGAAGAGCAGCATATGGGTACGCCTTGAGCTTTCATTTCCATGTATTATGGATCATATGTATTTATATTTATATGAAGGTAAACAAACATATAGTAATCATATATTATTTGCTGGGTTCTATGGTAAACACATATATTATCTTCCTTAATACCTACAATTACCCAATGAAGTCTGGTATCATCTTTATTTGTGTGTGAAGGTAAGGAGACCTAAAAATTTATGTAACTTTCCCAAGCTTTATGATCTTTTCTCCATGTCACACTGACTACAATATTTCTTAAAGTAACTTTTAAAAATTTTAAGTTTATTTACTCTGAGAGAGAGAGAATGTGAACAGGAGAAGGGTAGAGAGAGAAAGCTCCATGCTGTCAGCACTGAGCCCAATGTGAGGCTCAAACTCACCAATGGTGAGATCATGACCTGAGCCACGACCAAGAGTCAGATGTTTACTGACTGAGCCACCCAGGTTTCCCATAACTACAGTATTTCTTAATCTCAGATTAACATAACATGTGGTATAATTATTACATCTACTTATTTCCAGCATTTATAAATATAAACTGTTGTGTTTGTATAAATTAAATAGATCACATATTTTATATGCAAGAAGCATTGACAGATTATCTCTGAATATTTTCAGTTACTTCTGTTTTTATATTTTCTACAGGCAATTACTGGGTTTTAAGTGACATTTATTTTTTATAATAATTATATCTTTAGGTGTTATTTGCTTTAGTAATTTTCACAAAAAATTTAGAATATGTAAGACAAAACTGTAACATGGGACTATTTATTAGCATATGAGTAGATTTAATAAATACTTTTCATATGCTAATACATTTTTCTTATACCTATGAATTACTTAGCTACACCTTCATTTGTGTAAGTGAAGAAGTAAAAATTCATATTTTAACAGATGAATTACAAAATGATTAATTTTATAAATGATTATTAATTTAATATATCAAATATTCATTTAAAACGTATGATTCAAGTATTTTCCTGGATTTCCTTTGCTAACAAGCCTATTACATTTAAATCTCAGTTTATTTTAAAAATTTCTTTCCAAAATTCCCCACTACACACACATTGCAATTTGCCCTCCAAGAATGTAAAGTCATTAAAGTTATTTCAGTATAAAAAAGGATGACAAAGAAATATAATGTGACAATATGGAGGTCATCTACTGAATAGAGGTAATGGGTTAATATTTATTAAAAGTTTTAAAAGTGTGTAGACCTTATCCATCAATTTTACTTCTATAAGGCATAATTCAGAAAAGCATGCCTAGACGCAAGGACATCAATGCTTATTGAAAGATTGTTATAATACTGAAAAAAATGGGCACTGTCTAAACATCCTTCAGTAGGTACTGGGGAAAAACTTGTGCATCAAAGGACACTATCAAGAGACTAAACAGGCAATCCACAGATTGGGAGAAAATATTTGTAAATCATATATCCAATAAAGGTTTAATATCTGGAATATACAAGGATGTCTTAGAATGCAATAACAAAAGGACAAACAGCACAATTCAAAAATAAGCAAAAAACTTGGGACTCCTGGTTGGCTCAGTTGGTTAAGCATGCAACTCAATTTCAGCTTAGGTCATGTTCTCACTGGTTCCTGAGTTCAAGCCCCTCATCAGGCTCTGAGCTGACAGTGTGGAGCTTGCTTGGGATTCTCTCTCTCCCTCTCTCTGGCCCTCCTCTGCTATCTCTCTCTCTCTCTTTCTCTCTCTCCTTTCTCTCTCTCTTTCTCTCAAAAGAAATAAAAACATTAAATTTTTTTTAATGAGCAAAGAACTTGAATAAACATTTATCCAAAGAAATACAAATGGCCAATAAGTATATGAAAAGATGTTCAACATCTTTAATTGTTAAAGAAATGCAAATAAAAACCATAATAAAGTACTATTTCATACCTTCTCAGAAAGCTATAATTGAAAAAAAGGAAAATAACAAGTGTTGAAGAGGCTATGGATAAATTGGAGTCCTTATGCATTGCTAGTGGGAATATAAAATGCTACAGCCATTGTGAAAACAGCTGATTTATCTAAAAGTCAAACATAGACTTATGATGTGATCCAACAATCCCACTCTTAGGTATCTCTCCAAAAGAATTGAAAACAAGGATTCAAACAAATACTTGTATGCTAATGTTCATAGCAGCATTATCCACACTAGCCAAAAGGTGGAAACATTCCCAAGGACCATCAACAGATGACTGGATAAACAAAATGTGGTGTATATATACACAGTGAAATGTTATTCAGCCATAAAAAGAAATGAAGCTTTGATATATACTACAACATAGATGAACCTTGAAAATAGTATGCTAAATGAAATAAGACATATACAAAAGAATAAATATGGTATGATTTCACTAAGATGCATTATCTAGACTAGGCAAATTCACAGCATCAGAATGATTAGAGATTATCAGAGGCTGGGGTTAAGGAAGAATAAGGTTATTGTTTAAGGGATATAGGGATTCTGTTTGGAGTGATGAAAGTTCTAGAAATAGTGATGATGACTGTACAACATTATGAATGTAATTAATGCCACTGAACAGTACATTTTGAAATAGTCAGAATGTCAACTCTGCTCACATATATTATACCACAACAAAAAAGAAGACTGTGGGTTAAATATGAATTCTTTCAGATTATCATTATGCAAACATTTAAACATTGCTGTATATCTAAATGTATTGGTAAAGAAAGATATCCACCATCCATTTATGAGGAAAAAATCCTCAAAAATCAGTTTATATAGTGTGAGGACATATGAATAAATAAATGTGTATGTTGTGTTTCCATGTGTGTGAAGGAATGTGTGTGTAGCTCTGCTGTGTGTATGTGTGTGTGTGAGAGAGAGAGAGTGAGAAGGAAACAGAGACAGAGACAGAGAGACACAGAGAGACAGAGAGAAATGATAGAACTACATACATAGTGGTTAAAACTAAGCTAAGATTTCAGGTAATCTTTTTTTCTTTTCTGAACTCTGATGTTGTTCTCTTGTATTTTTTAAACAGACAGAACATTTTAAAAATTATGCTTTTCCTACCTTCCAAAAAAAGAGAAAAAATGAGTAACATATGAAAAAATGGAAGAGGTTAAAAAAAAGAAGGGAAGAAGGACAGAAGTAGAGGGAAAAGACGGACGAAATAACACTGAGACCAGCTTATTGCTATGGGCTTACCTTAGAGAACAGTCCTTTACGGAAGGAAAAAGCCTTAGCACTCTGAGCCACAGAAGAAGAACCACGCAAGGTCAACTCTTGTAGTTGTATCTGTTTCCCTTCTATTGTGTGCTTGCCATCCAATCTTTCTTCTAGGACACTTGTAGTAAGGATTTCTGTCCAATGACGTGGCAGGGCTATTCATGTCATTAATAAAATTGTGAAATTTTTTCATGAAGATAATTCCATTTTAGCAGGACTAAACTTACATTCTTCCATTTCATTTTCCAGTTTCAATCTGGGCATGTGGGAGGATGGGACTTCCTTGGCTGTGTGAAATTAATGTGATCATGCATTTTGCCTGGGCCAATGACATATGAATAGAAAAGCCAGATGTCAAATCCAAGTGGAACCTTTAGAGTTAGCACATCATTTTTCATGTTGGCTTTTCATGCCTTGACAACGTTGGAAACACTGAGATGGAGTCTCCCTCAGCCTGGGTACCTGACAGATGAAAACATAAATCAAAGCCCCCCCTTGATCCAACAGGTAGCATGAGTGAAAAATAGATCTTTGTTGTTTTAGTCACTGAAATGTGGGAGTTTCTTGTTACTACACCATAGCCTCACTTGTCTAGAAGGATAGATTAGCGAAAAGCATTTCTGAGATCTTGTATTCAGAGATACAAGAAGAAATTGATTCATCAAACATTTCTTGAGCACCGACTTTGTGCCAGTTTCAACTAGATGATAAAACTCACTGAACAAAACCAGCCTCGTCCACTTTTCATTTTAATGTGGGAAAGAGACACAAACCGTAAACACATAGATATAAATCATATGCTATTCTAAAATATGATAGTGCTACAGAAAAAGCATTAGAGTAAGATAAAAGGGATCAAAAGTGATAGGAAGACAACGGGATTAAAATTTTAGATAGGGTGTTTGGAATAGATCTCACTGAGAAAGGACATTTGCTCAATGACTTGGAAGCAAACACCAACTTCAAGTGACTCAAGGTGAACTAAAGCTGGAGAGCCAGAGGCAGTGAATTGGTTAACATGCCTATTTGGAATAAAAAAAGTTACTGAGAATATTATTGGAAAATAATCTCAATAGATACTTGGTTCCTGTGTGAATTCTTGGCACATACACAATCACATTTTCTCTCATAAGATAAAGGTATTAATTTTAAATTCTTAACTGAACTAAAAATAAAATCCATATGCTTATGTGTATGAACTATGATCTAATACATTTCCATTTCACTTATCATTGCTTCCTCTGGATCATGAATTGGATAGGGTTGTAGAAATCATAGAGGGTTCAAAGGATTTACTTTAAAGATTTGAAAACAGCATTCATAGTGAAATGCTGAGGGTATTAAAATTCATTTGCAACACTATAAGTGTGTGTTTATTTGCATATAATGCATATGTATAGACCATTCACATATAGACACACTCATCCATGCATATAGGTATATATCCTTAGACTATTTTAATGCCATTTGCCATACAATTTCTTGCCATACACAAACTGAGAGCCCAAGTTACAGCTGGCTATGTCCATAGTTATCTGAAGTTTCCATCCAGTATTTCTAGATTCAAATCTCAACTTGATCAATTCTGTGAGGAAAAATTAAATGCTTTAGCCTGGTTCACTCTATGGATGTTTTAGAGGAATGGCCTAAGACATATGTGAACTCTTTTTTTCCTCTAGATTCACTAACTGTAGGAAGTTAAAACCATGCATTGATCTATGAAAACCTTGAAGAAGTGCCTTTGTAGAAATATGACCTAAGAATCTTCTGTTGGCATAAGTAGTTCTATATACTGAGAGAATAGTGAAATAATTATGCAGTTTAGCACTCAGACATTTCTAACTCTGCAGTAGAGCAAATCCTAGTTCATGAATTTGAGTCTCTAAACACCTTCATTCATCAATGAAAGATCAAAAAATACTAAATGAAAGGGTAAAAATGGGAAGGCAACACTTGAACTGACTATCCTTTCCTCATTCATATAAATTCAGATAGTTGCTATTCAATGCAGGTTTCAAGGCCTGCCCCAAATCAGATTTTTATCCATCTAAAGCAGCAAGGAGATCAAGGAGGGGTATTCAGTAAAATTCTATTAACTTTATATTACACTCTGCTGATGAATGTTTGCTCTCAGGGGCTAAACAGTAGAAGACTAGTAGTCAGACTAACAGTGGTTACACTAAACTTAACACTTGGGATAATAGTAACACAAGTCTCAGAATTTTAAGCAAAAGAATATTGTGACTATAAACTATGGACAGCAGTGTACCATTTTGAGTAACTTGGTTAAACTTGTTTTTCCTTTCAAATATATTCCTGTGGATAAATCAAAAGGATAGTTTGAAGGGGAAAAGAACCCTCTAACTGAAGCTTTGTCCTTGGCTTTTCATTGCTCAGCTGGGAGAAAACAGCTACCAAAGGGGTCTGCAACCTTACTCTGCCATATCGTTCAGAATGTCAGCCATAGATCACCTGTGACAAGTATTTAATTCTTTGTCTCACCAGGGACAATGTGCAACCTTCTCCTGGAAGTGAGGTGTTTCATTTCATTTTAAAGCTGCCAAAAATAGTTGTCTTTTTGGCCTTGCAGCAAGCTCTTTTTCAAGTTAGTATTCCCAACTTCTTCCTCTAAAAACTGTGAAAATCATTCCCTTTCCACTGATTTCCATGCTAAATCCTTTCAAAAGTCTATGGCATACATGATTCTTCCCTTCATAAGAGTGTCTGTTCTTGTTTTCCCACAGAAGGCCACACAGAGCATTTTTGGCTTTGTTTTTCCCAGCTGAACAGAATAAAGTATTAGGATGCAATGATACAAGAGGCAGACAAAATGTGCTTTAGTTATTGAGTTTCTGCTGAGGCCGAGATACAGATATGAGCAAAGTTAAGTAAGTGGTTTGGTGATGTGCCGAAAAACACAAATGATATCTAACAACAGCTGATATGCACAGTCATTGGAACACGTATCCTACCTCTAAGAAGAGAATATCTGCAGCGTCAAATATTGCCTCATACTGAGTTGACAACTCAGTATGCCTCTGTACCCGGACCATAATATAGCCACATAGCAGTCCAGATTAAGCCTCCACTCCTCCAATTATGTCCCTCTTGACTGAATTTGAACCACCACCATAATGCTATTAAAAAATCAGACATATCTAAAGTATTCTGTTGTATTTCAATTTCTAACAAATTAACCAATAAAAGTGAAGTGTGTGCTATGTGCTCTATTCAAAATGTATTAAAAGCATTATTTTCTAAATGTGTGAACATACAATGGATATCTACATGCTTTAGCATGATATGAATTTGGCCCGTTGAAACCTAGAAGAAACTGCAGTCCTGTTGTTCTAAACGGGTTCTCACTGTTACAGATTCTTACTGTGAATAATGAAAAACCTAAAAATTGTGGGTTTTTTTATTTTTTAGAAAAAAAGTGTGATCAGGGGAGAGGGGAAGAGGGAGAAAGAGAGAGAATCCCAAGCAGGCTTCATGCTCAGTGTGGAGCCCGACACAGGGCTCAATTCTGCGACCCTGGGATTATGACCTGAGCCCAAATCAAATCATCCCACCTGAGCGGGATGTTCAACTGACTGAGCTCCCAGGCGCCCTAAACATTGTTATTTTTAAATGGAAAAGAAGGTATACATGTAGGAATTAAATAAACTTACAAATAGTTTGGTCTTAAAAGTCGTAAAATATGTGTGGAAAATACAAAAATAGACTAAAAATCTATTTGTTTTTATGCTAGAGGTATAAGTTATCTAAACAAGGGCAAGTAACAGTACGTATCAAATAATAAATAGGTTTAGGTCATTGCAGCAAATTTAAATTTAGTGTTCACTAACCTGAAGGAGGCCAAGTTTGTTCAAATTGTTTAAACATTCTAAGTAACTGCTATTGGTTTATTAAGAAGCCTTTCCTCAGATGTAAACTCTCATCTGTGTATGAGAGTACCCCCAATTTGTGTGTATGAATTGGTGTTATGTGTATATGGACTATTTTGGTTTCCTTTCACATAATATTTTTAAAGATAAGATGGATTTTAGAAAATAAAAGTAGAAAATAAATATGGGAAAATGTAGTGTTTATAACTTTAATTTTTGTATTTACAGGTTTAGAAATATTGTTTTCTTTAATTTCATGTGTACTTTATTTCTCCATATATTACATTTATTCATCACGTACTAAGTTGCTTGTGGGCATACGGAAAGCTTCAGTAAACTGCATATAAGCTAGCTGAAAATTTGCTGTTATTCCAGTGACAGTCTTTCCCAAAGTTGTTTTCTCTGTTAAAAAATTTTTGCAAGAAATGTGGAAACATTATTTTCTATCTGTTAGGCTCTGACTGCATTCCTGACCCAACCATGCCAGTAAGATATATGTTAGAAAATATTATGGCATTTGTAATAATGCTTTCAAGTGGAACATATCCCTGTGGGACATATTTTATGTGTGCTGTACATATTGGGAAGAAAAGCATTCAGGGGCATGTTACTCACAGTGAAGCTGTCGCCAGGTAATAGAGTACCATGGTACTTGGGTGAAATGATACAGATAGACTTATTTCATTTTCCAGTGAAACATTTTAACTGGCTTCCTCTTAAGAGTCTGCAACTTGTCTAAGCAGGGGGAAAAAAAGCAGCAAGGCTGATAAAATCATAAATAGCTTTTCCATCATTGCTGAAACTCTAATTTTCTTGCTTATTGCTTGAGTTGATAAAACAAATAAAAGAAGGAATCTCAGAGAGAGATTTCTTTAATATGCAAAATGAATTTCAATGTACTCTCCTGCTGGTATTTTTATGGAAAACCTGACTACATGGTACACATGGAATGTAGAAATCTGCATTTAGATAGAAATATTATAAAATGCATGGTAGGGTACAAAGTCAGTCTTTTAATGGAGATGGTAAAGGCTGCATTATACGGTTGAGTGGAAAGACAGCACGCATATAGCTTTTCACTTCTTCGGTAACCAAGTGCCTGGTTTGCCCAAGAGAGTATTACATTATTTTGAATCTTTGACAAATATCGATGAGAGAAAAATATGCCAGATGGGTAGGTCCCTATCCAAAGGAAATTTTTGTGTTATCTATAAGATATGCCTGTAATGCATAAGTTTTCTTCATTTCCTTCAAATCCTTCTGGGAAATAGTGAAGATTGATTGCATTGGAAGGTATTTCATTGTACTTAGGTGAATTTCACTGTAAAGAACTGAGTGATGTCTCATGATTATATGAAAACAAAAGAGGTCAGAAATGCTTGATTCTATTACCATAACTGATTTTGGGGGTGACCTTGGGAATTTCACAGTCCCCCAGTGGCTCAAGCATCCTGACAGTAAATGTAGAGAGAAGATTGCCTCCCATCCACTGTTCCACAGGGCGGGAAGGACTAATGAGTTGACATTTGTGCAGACATTTGGAAACACGAAATGAGCATTTCTTGATGCTGTGGGTGGAATTGTTATTACCAAACACATGTAAAAATAGCTATTATATGAATGAGAAGAGAGTGAAGTAGTAGTAATAGAGATATATAAATTGTCGAAATAAAGATACTTGATTAAAAGTAATTATAGGCAGAAGCAATCATAAGGATTTGAGCTATTTTATATAAAACTATCTTTTGTAATATGAGCACATTTGAATTATGAGTTCTTAACAGAGAAAAAAAATCAGTGACACAAACATGGCAGATGGAAACGTGTGTACCTGTGCTCTCTTCAAAATCCTCACCCGCATGAAGAAAAGGATAAATAAAAGACCATGTCATTCCACAAGAACCAAGAGCACAGGGTTCTCTTTCATCATTCATCATCATTTCATCATCATTCTGATGATGACAGAATTCTGGCACCTGGATAGCACTTGTACAAGGGATGCCTGATTAAGCAGACTGGAGAAAGTGGTGACGGGTCTGGAGGGGCTGAAGGAGGAGGCCAAGGAGTCAAGCTGATCGCCACCAGAAAAGCCCAGACAAGCTGAGGCGTTACTCCACCAAAGTGGGGGTACAGAGGGGGCTACAAATAGGACTGGCTGCAGGTCTGTGTGCTCAGCAATTAGCTGATCAGGGTCCCTTCCTCGGCATGACAGAGGGGTGACGGGTCACCACTGTAGAGGAAGAACCAGAGAAAACAAAACCCAAATTTGCTGAAGGTGGGAAGGTTGTATGGAAGCTTTGACAAGTAAACGAAAGTCTGCAAGTGGCAAATCTTCATAGAGCTACATTTTTCCATAGTAAAAATCCATTACCTCTGAAATGATTACGAGCTTGTTACTTGGAAATATGAAGACAACTTCCGGAGAAAAAGAATGAAAAACTAAAATAACTAAAAGTGAGAGCCAATGGTATACACAGACTGCAGGCAGGGGGGACTTGCTCTCATTCTCCCGAGCTGGTAGAATTACTTGACTTTTGAAACTACCTGGTGCACAAATTTAAAAAGCAAAAATTAAATTCAATTGCAGAACCGATGACACTGTTTGTGAAAAGAATCGTACGGACATTAAACCAAGTACACAGAAAAGTACACTGATATATTCAGCAATGAGCATTGTTGTTTCAAACCCAGAATCTAAATGATCTGGCAAAATATTTTAGTAATCAAAGTGTAAATGAATCTCTTCATGGTTAGGAAGTGTATTTTTCTTGGTAACGATTCTTTTCTCACACTTTTCTCTTGAGAATTTCTTCACTCATCTTTAAAATTCCTCTTTCTAGCGCATTTTTATAATGGGACACGACATACTCCGGGGGATTTGACTTAACACAGAGTGTGCCATTTTACTCAATGCCAAAACAATTAAAAGAGATCATGAAAAGAAAAGCAACCTTAGGGCAAGTAAAACACATGGTTAAGTTCACATTCCTCACGTAAATAAAAAAAACCTATTGCTTTAACACAGTACACTGAAGTTAAACACGAAAAAGAAAAAGGTAACCAATTATTACATAATTCAATTTAAGGGTTAGAGTGTGATCACCCTGATTTTTCAATAAAGTTTAAATAAATAGAATAAAGGAATAAAGTACCTTAAAAAAACATGTTTTTCCCCAAATTTCAGCCTCTTTGCATTGTTTTGACCAGAAAAAGGAAGTAAAACAGAATTATTGCAAAGTTTTTAGGGACCAAATATCATAGGCATGTTTTTTATAAGCAGCCAAATGCAGTTTTTCATCATCTCTTTTTTACTTAATCTAATTCATGTTTAATTAACTCTGATTCTTAAGAGTCTCTGAATATTCAAAATAGGTCTTTCTGCAAAAATCAGCAGAAAGTAATTCAGGACATACTCATATTCAATGTGTTCCCATGTCTGCCCACTGAAAGTAATGGAGACACTGTGTGAGGCACGTCTTGGGCCTGCCCTGATTCTCCAGAGGTTAATGGATGACTATACTTTAGTTGAATTATCAAATATAATATTCTACCGTACGTGCTATTGACTGAGAAGACACAACTAGGCACTAGAAGCTAATGGCCATTACTTTACTCGGCTTTCAACTTTAAATATTGCTCCCAAGCATTACTTGCTTTACTGATGTTGACTGTTATTGACTTGAAGAACATCATTTTTTTTCCTGCTGCTTTCATTCTCTCATCAGGAAAACCAAATGGAGTCTTCCTTCCTTTTATCAAAATGCTATCATTATGAAAACAACAGCAATGAAATTGTGTATGTTGCAAACATTCAGATTTTGTAAAAGGAAATTTAGAAGAGTCACCAATGCTAAAGATAAGTAATTAAAAAAATAAATCTTCCTTTGCTGGTTCTATCCTTTAGATATTAATCGAACGTGTTAAAAGTAAAAATGCACTGCAAGGATTTCATAGTTATTTAAGCCTAAAATAAGATAAAGATTGTTAAAGATTTATGAAGCATATCATGAAATTAAATGATGAGGCATTACGAATCTTTGACTCTGCACACATTCCACAGGCATGTTTCAAGGAGTAAAGCATAGCATCATCCCTGCATCTACCCAAGAAGAGGAAAGGAAAAAAATGACAGATGGACCAGGTTTAATATTATAGGCATTTGCAACTGAACAGTCTGGCTTCCTGTTTAAACTACTGAAGCTTCACTCTCAGAGTTCATTATATCATCCTGATGCTTCAACTAAACTGCTGATCGTGTTAATGCCAAACGCTATCTTACTCTATTATGAGACTTCTGTTCCCCTAATTGTTGTTGGGTCTTACTTGATTAAGGAAGGCAGAATGAGCATGCATTCCTCCCCTGTTCATATTTAATAGGATAAAAATGCTCTGGAACTTCCTGTATCATCTTAAACATGAACAAATATTAGAATAACAAGACTTCTGTTTTTAAGAATAAGTAGATCTTAGAATGTTTAATTCCTCCTATGACATAACTTCATCCATAACCTGCCACAGGATTCCTTTTGAATGTCCAGGTTCATTAGTATCAGGATAGATCTTCAGATATAATCTAATAAGACGGTTTTTTAAACCAAAGCTCTTTAACCTATTTTATTAAATTTCCTTTCTTGTTAATGCAGAAATTCAGTAATAATTAGGACTGTGATGGATTAATGATTGATAATTTTTCAAGTTAATATTGGCAAGCTGTAGTCAGAGACATGCATTATTGCTTTTCATCCCTGCTCCCTGGCATATTGAACGTAAGCAAACTTGCTTTCCTTCCCTCTGTTTAATGGGCTGGAAGGTATTGACCTGGACTTGCAGCCTGCTCATTTTTGTGATTGATGTATTTCCACTTAAATAGTGTGGATCCTTTTTGCAGTTTGTGTTGCCGTTCAGAATAGATTTAAAGGAGACCTGACATGTCATTAATCCTTCAGCTCATATTTTAGATTATATGAACATAGCAAAAATCACTATGATGGAGAGAAATAGTGTTTGTTTATCCAGTACAACTGCACACTCAAGATGAATTCTAAGTAGGTTAGTATTTTTTTTAAAAAAATAGATGCCTATTGTTTTATCCTAAAAATGGAAACCAGCTAACATATTTTGGCACCTATGAGTAATCCATGGAAATTAAGAACTTTAAACATAAATATTAACCAGATTTTTTAAATCTCCATTTTATCACAGATTAGGTTTTGTCTTGTAAGCCACAAGGGATCATAAATATTTTGCTTTTATTTTGTTTTAAGCGTGGCAGTTATACTACTAAATCTATTTTTTTAAATTATGATGCCGCTTGCTCTGTAGATGATGGATTGGAATATAAGAGGCTCTGAGGGCAGAAAGACCAGCTAGGAGGCTATTACAGGGTTCCAGGTGAGAGGTGGAGGGTGGTGCTGAAAAATGGTGAGGTGTGGAGTTATAGGAGCAGCTGTGGAAAAGCAGAATAGGAATGGGAAGAGAGGGAGTTTGGAATGATACAAAGTACTTACGAACCAAATGACAATTTGCCCATGAGTTTATGTGGATGAAGCAGGGGCAGGGGTTGGAAGGAAAAGCTTGAGGTGGGAAAGGAAGTACTAAAGATGAATTTGAACAGACTATTTGGGGCAGCTAAAGGAATGTTGACATCCAACGCAGTCACACCCCATGTTACCAATGTCTCTGCTCTTGTACGAAAAGAGATGTGTGTGGGGTTTTGTTTGTTTTCTGCATGGAAACCCAAGTGCATGAAATAAATCAACATTTATCGTTTATGGAATACAACTTTGTGCCACAAACTGAGAATGCAAAGTTGTTTACATCAAGAAACAAATGGGCAAAAAACATACTGCAGTCAAAGACATAGATATCTTGAAAAGGTCCAATCAAAATAACTAAAAACCAGCTTTTAGTTGGAAATAAAAGAAAACCACTTACTGTAAATGCGTACTGGAAAAGATAGAAGGTATAAAGTAAAAGTGTCTCTTTTGTCTTTATTTTTTTTAACTCTCTATCTCCTCACCACTACCATTTACATTCGGCTTAGATATTTCCAGAACTTTCCCTGCCTAAGTTGATTCTTGAAAAGGGAGGATTATTTTTAAGGCTAAACAGAGTAATCATATACTCAGAAACTTTCCTATCTCAATTTTAACTCCAACCAAACTTCAAAGTAGTTGGGGTTTTTGTTTGTTTGTTTGTTTGTTTTTTGGTTTTTGGTTTTTAAGATTTGTTGGCATAGGACTGTTACTAACCTCTTCTGGTGACTAGAAACCTAACCTTTTTATTTCATAAAATTATTGAGCCAGAATATTTTATGCTCCCTAACCATGTCTTAGACATCAGCAATATATCTGATTTTATTACTAGTACATTCTGCCCAACCAAAACCCAGTTATGAGCACTGGGTTATCCAGGATATCTATTTGTGGACCTTCACCATTTAGGTTAATGCAACAATGCATTATAATAGAAGACAGTTCTGGATCCTCCACCTTGGGCAATATAAACTATATGAATTCTTCGTGTGCAGTTTAATCTTTGTGATTATTTACCCTCCCTATAGCACTTTTCAGCAGAAAACACCATTTATTTATAGCTTAGCACACTTCAATAATCTATAGTAACTGAAACAGTACAAATGAGTTTTTTTAAAGGTTAATAACATTTTTTTAAACATGAAGAGAAGACAGTGACTTGAATTCTAATATTCTATATATTTTACAGAGAACGTTTTTTTCTTATATAAGTGCAAACATCATCAAAACTGATTCATAAAACAGATTCCAGTTTTGTGTGAGCCTCTTAGTATTTATACAGCTACTAAAAACATAAGGATAACTTTGTAAAGAGTTGATCTCCAAACAATGCTAGGTGTTTGCAATCTTCAATTGCAATCCTTAGCTTCAAGAAATCTATGAGTTCTGCAACAGAAATATCAAGTATATTGATCCACATTCTTTCCCTCTGTATTGCTGATGTTATCTCTTGTTAACAATTTGGAAAACAACTGTTTCCAATAAAGATTACAAAAGACAAGCAGAGTCTCTGAGTAAAGTTTATAAGAGACAAAAATCATAAGTAACCATAGACAGAAATATCCTAAATTATTATAGACCATTCAATGACTTACATACCAAAATATCAAAAATCTTCAAATATAGCCTTTTCTATTCTGTTATACAATGTTTTGCCTTCATTAAGATTATTTCTTGACATCCTAAAAACATTAATATATTGTGGAGGAAAACAAATTGTATCTTTCTAGAATGCTTAAATCTAAGCATACACCTGAAATAAATGCCATTAGAAGCTGTGTGATTAATGATATAAAATCTCTAAGTTTTAATCAGAATAGACTTTACAGGCTGCACATTACATTCTTAACAATATAACATTCTGGTGGGTTGGGCTGTTCTTTTAAATTTTTTAAAGGTTTCATTTATTAGGTTTGGCTTTTAAATAGTTTTACAACCCAGTAGAATTAGAGTATGGAAATTATATTTTTTTAACTGAGAGAAAGAAAAATAGATTACAGATATCTCTAATGTAATACCTTTTTAAAAAATTCATTAAATGCTTTCAACATTATCTCATGATTATAGCTAATTGTACTAACTCTTTTTTCTTCTTCATTAAAAGTCTGCCACCTTAATAATGTGCTATTGATGTTTTCATTAAAAGAAATCGTTGTTCTCTTGTTCCAAACACATTTTCTTCCACTTTTCTTTCAGATGTGTCTATGACTGTAATAACTTTTCTATCAGGAATATTCTGGTTCAGTAATTTTATTAAATAAAAAGGATGATTTTTTACTCATGAGAAGAGGCTTATTAACACAGGTCTATGCAAACAGGTATTAAAGAAAATGACTACATTGAGAAGACTGTGTTATAGAAAAGCAGACATGTATGTAAAATTTCAAATATAAGCCTGAATCATGTTTTCCTCTAAGCTAAAACAGTCACTGCTTCATAGACAGCAAAAGGAAGAGAATGGCAGAAAATTGGGGAAATGTCATTTGGGTTCAGCAGCCAAACGTGACCATGTGTCTCCTAAACATTGGGGGACTTTTTGACATTGGGTCAAACATTGGGGGACTTTTGACTAATCAAAAACCATATCACTTATAGTGAATTTTTCTAATGCAATAATCTACATTAAAAAATGCACATACATTTAACATATAGTTCCAAGAATTTTGTAAACAGCATATGCCCATACAACCTACACTTCTATCAAGATATAGAACATCTCCATCATACCAGAAAGATCCCTCAGAATAACTTCAAATGGCTTCAACTAATGTACTTTTTAATGTCAAATATGACGTGTAAAAGAGACAACTGTATGCTACACACAAAAGATTGATCTGTGTGATCTAAAAGTATCAAATAAGCAAATTGGAAAATATATATCAAGTTTATAGAACAAAACAAAACAGACTGTCCAATTTAATATTAATCACATTCAAATATCAGGTATTGGCATCTAGCGGGTAGAGACCAGAGATGCTTCTAAACATTTATAACGCACAGGACAGTTCTTACCTCCCCCAGTAAAACATTATCTGGCCCCAAATGTCAATAGTACCAAAGCTGAGAAGACTTGATGTTGGGGCACCAGGGTGGCTCAGTCGGTCAAGTGTCTGACTCTTGATTTTGGCTCAGGTCAGGATCTAATAGTTTGTGAGTCTGAGCCCCACTTGGAGCTCAGTGCTCACAACAGGGAGCCTGACTGGATTCTCTCTCTCCCTCTCTGGAGCCTGTTTGGGATTCCCTCTCACCCTTTCTTCTACCCCTCCCCCACTCATGTGCAGACATGAGTGCACACCCCCCCAAAACAAATAAAATTTTTAAAAGTCTTGATCTGAATCAAAGTGCATATTCTGATGACAGAAAAAATAAATAAATATTGCATCTTGGAACATTTCTTAAGTACAATTGATATTTAAGGAATATGTAAAAGTGTAACTGACAGTATTATAAAAAACAAAACAAATTTCAATAGCGTTCTAAGATTTAGGATATATACCATACTCTGAACAAAGTGCAGTTTCAAACTCTCTAAAAATTTAATATCTCTCCTTGAACCAATTCTTCTGCTAAAAAGAAACAAGGTAGAAACTGTAAAACAATTAGAAAAAGTATTTTTAAGAAAGCACTGTATATCAGCAGAAGAAACCAACACTTAAATGCTCAGATGATAAAGAATGCAGAAAAGTTAATTAAGCACCAAATTAAAAAAAAACTTGAAAAGGAACAGAAAATTAATATACCCAAGAACTGGAAAACTAGAATTCACAAAGATAAAAGTAGAAATTAATGATCTGGAAAACAGAAAAAAAAAAAAAAACCTTAACTACCAATCCAAGAGCAGACTCTGAAAAAAATAAACCTAATAAAAGTTAAAACTGCTAGCTACTATAATTTCTTTAAAGTAGGAAATGCAGAAACACACAAATTAGAATGATGTGTTGGCAAATTTTCTTAGCTTGGGCTACTGTGACAAAATGCCCTAAACAGGGAGGATTATAAATAATAGAAATGTATTTCTTACAGTTCTAGGGGCTGGAAGCACAGTAGGAATCTGGTGAGAGACAACCTTCTTCCAGGTGCAGATAGCTGACTTCTTGTATTCTTACCTGCCTGAGAGCAAAGAAGAAGCAAGTTCCCTGATGAGCCTTACAAAGGCACTAATCATGACCTCATCTAATCCTAATCACTTCCCAAAGGTACCACTTCCTCATACCAATACATCGAGAGGTAAGATTTCAACATATGACTCTGCTGGGAGGGGTGGGACACAAACATTCAGTGCATAACACAAATGTTCACAGATTCCAAGAAAACATAAGAGCAATATGAGAATCATTTCTTTGTCTATATTAAACAGATGGGAAAACTATATGAAATGATTGATTTTCCAGGTATATGTAGATTATTCAACATTTATTCTTGATTAAAAGTATATTAATAAAATAGCATTATAATTAATAAAAAGCAAGTAGCATTTCCATTTAAATCAGGGAAAACACAAGAATGACAATATGACTTAATATTGTCAGGAAAGTTCTGCAAAAATAGAAAAAAATTATGATTTGCCAAATTTCCAGGTATAACAGGTACCTGGAAATTCTAAGAAACAATAGACATGCTATTAAAATAATAAGATAATTTGGTAACATGGTTGATTGTAATAGTGACAGAATATAAACAACATTTCCACATTTAAATATAATTAATAAGAAACTACACTGAAAGAAAAGACAGCTTTTGAAAACTGACTTACAAAAAAATGTATAGAAATTTATCTTTAAATAAAAAAACTGTTTTGAGGTACATGGAAGACCTTAATAAATGAAAAAATAAGTCAGTGTTAGGGTGAATATTATACAAATGTCATTTACCCCCAAATTAATCTATAAATAGTAAAAACAAATGTGACCAGTTTGCAATGTGAAAAACTGATTTACATACCTGTGGAATAATGAAAGTGCAAACATAGCCTGTAAAACTTTCAGGAAGAGGAATTATCTGAGTGTAATGACCTAGCAGATACTAAAACATACTAGAAGGATAGAGTAATTAAAATAGTTTGGTAACGTTTTAGGAAGAGAAAGACAAGCCAGTGAAATTGAAAGTCACAAGTGTCTTGACAACTGGATAAATGATAAAGAAGGCATTTTAAAACAGTGTGGAAATGAGGAATTATTTAATAAATTATATTAGGGACAGAAGATGGTGGCATAGGAAGATGCTGGGCTCACACTGTCCTGCTAATTGCTTAGATTCCACCCACACCTGCCTAAATAACCCAGAAAACCGCTGAAGACTAGCAGAACAGACTCTCCAGAGCCAAACATAGACAAGAGGCCTGTGGAAGAGGGTAGGAAGGCCGGAGAGGTCGTGCACTACACAGACTGGCGGGAGGGAGCCAGGGCGGTAGAGGGGCAGCCCGCCCAGCAAGGCAGAACCCCCCAGTCTGACTTGCAAAAGTGGAGGGGCCGGATTCCGGGAGTTGTTACAGCCAGCGGACTTAACATCTGGAAGGTCAAAAGTCAACAGCTCTGCTCTCAGAGAGCAGGGAGGGCAAGAGGACACCAGGAGGGAGAGTTGTTGAGCCCCGGAAGACAGAGCTCAGATCGGCGGGGGAACAAAGGGGCTGGCAAGCACCATCTCCCTCTCCAACACCCAGCTGAAATTCCAAAGGCAACCAGTTCCCTTCACCAAACTTGCTTGAACCACACAAACACCCAACGCTGTGCTTCTGTATATCCATCCCTCCGACGGGTCTGCCTGCCTCCCTGTGACACAGGGCCCCTCCCGCAGGGGACCACCCACGGCAAAGCGAGCTGAGCCTACCCCTCCCGCCCCTGTGCACCTTGCAGATCCACCACGGCTAATACTCCAGATCCCATCAGAGCAGCACCACAAGCCTGGCAGTGTGCAAGTAGCCCAGACAGGGGCCACACCCTGCCCCTGGGAGAGGGGAAGATAAGGTACACACCAGTCTGACTGTGGCCCCAGCAGTGGGTTGGGGACAGACATTGGGTCTGACTGTGGCCCCACCCACCAACACAAGTTACTCCAAACAGTACAGGGGAAGAGCCCTGCACTTCCACACCACTGCAGGGACTATCCAAAATGATGAAACGGAAGAATTCTCCTCAAAAGAAACTCCAGAAAGTAGTGACAGCTAACAAATTGATCAAAAATGATTTAAGCAATACAACGGAATAAGAATTTAGAATAATAGTCATAAAATTGATCGCTGGGCTTGAAAAAAGCATAGAGGACAGCAGAGAATCTATTGCTACAGAGATCAAGGGACTAAGAAATAGTCATGAGGAGCTAAAAAATGCTATAAATGAGGTATGAAATAAAATGGAGGCGGCCATAGCACAGATTGAAGAGGCAGAGAAGAGAATAGGTGAATTAGAAGATAAAATTATGGAAAAAGAGGAAGCTGAGAAAAAGAGAGATAAGACCCAGGAGTATGAGGGGAGAATTAGAGAACTAAGTGATTCAATCAAATGGAACAATATCTGTATCATAGGAATTCCAGAAGAAGAAGAGAGAAAGGGGCTGAAGGTGTACTTGAACAAATCATAGCTGAGAACTTCCCCGTTCTGGGGAAGGAAAAAGGCATTAAAATCCAAGAGGCACAGAGAACACCCTTCAGACGTAACTTGAATCAATCTTCAGCATGACATATCATAGTGAAACAAATCCTGGAAAAATACAAGGATAAAGAGAAAATTCTGAAAGCATCTAGGGACAAACAGGCTCTAACTTCCAAAGGGAGACCCATAAGAGTAATGGCAGACCTATCTACTGAAACTTGGCAGGCCAGAAAGGAATGTTATGAAATCTTCAATGTTATGAACAGGAAAAATATGCAGCAGAGAATCCTTTATCCAGCAAGTCTGTCATTCAGAATAGAAGGAGAGATAAAGGTTTTCCCAAACAAACAAAAACTGAAGGAATTCATCACCATTAAACCAGCCCTACAAGAGATCCTAAGGGGGATTCTGTGAGTGAAATGTTGCAAGGACCACAAATTACCAGAGGCATCACTACAAGCATGAAATCTACAAACATCACAATGACTCTAAACCCATATCTTTCTATAATAACACTGAACATAAATGGACTAAATGCTCCAACTAAAAGACACAGGATATCAGAATGCATAAAAAAACAAGACCCATCTATTTGCTGTCTACAAGAGACTCATTTTAGACCTGAGGACGCTTCAGATTGAAAGTGAGGGGATGGAGAACTATCTATCATGCTACTGGAAGTCAAAAGAAAGCTGGAGTAGCCATACTTATCTCAGAAAAACTAGAGTTTAAATTAAAGGCTGTAATAAGCGATGAAGAAGGGCATTATATAATAATTCCAGGGTCTATCCATCAGGAAGACCTAACAATTATAAATGTCTATGCGCCGAATACCGGAGCCCCCAAATATATAAAACCATCACAAACATAAGCAACCTTATTTATAAGAATGTGGTAATTACAGGGGACTTTAATACCCCACTTACAACAATGGATAGATCATCTAGACACAGGATCAATAAAGAAACAAGGGCCCTGAATGATACATTGGATCAGATGGACTTGACATATATTTAGAACTCTGCATCCCAAAGCAACAGAATATACTTTCTTCTCGATTGCACATAGAACCTTCTCCAAGATAGATCACATACTGGGTCACAAAACAGCCCTTAATAAGAATAAAAGAATTGAGATCATACTACTCACACTTTCAGACCACAATGCTATGTAACTTGAAATCAACCACAGGAAAAAGTCTGGAAAACCTCCAAAAGCATGGAGGTTAAAAAACACCCTACTAAAGAATGAATGGGTCGACCAGGCAATTAGAGAGGAAATTAAGAAATATATGGAAACAGGGTGGAGTTGCGGAAGATGGCGGCGTAGGAGGACGCTGGGCTCACCGCGCGTCCTGCTGATCACTTAGATTCCACCTAAACCTGCCTAAAAAACCCAGAAAACCGCCAGAGGATTAGCAGAACTGAGTCGCCGGAGCCAAGCGCAGACGAGAGGCCCACGGAAGAGGGTAGGAAGGGCGGCGAGGCGGTGCGCGCTCCACGGACTGGCGGGAGGGAGTGGGAGCAGAGGGGCAGCTCGCCAGCCAAGCCGAGCCCCCAAGTCTGGCTTGCAAAAGCGGAGGGACCTGACGGACTGTGTTCCGACAGCAAGCGCGACTTAGCGTCTGGGAGGTCATAAGTTAACAGCTCTGCTCAGAAAGCGGGAAGGCTGGAGGACAAAGGGAGGGAGAGCTGCTGAGCCCCCCGGACGACAGAGCTCAGTTTGGCGGGGAACAAAGGCGCTCGCCAGCGCCATCTCCCCCACCCATCCCCCAGCCAAAATCCCAAAGGGAACCAGTTCCTGCCAGGGAACTTGCTCGCTAGGCGCAAATACCCAACTCTGTGCTTCTGCGGAGCCAAACCTCCGGCAGCAGATCTGACTCCCTCCCGCTGCCACAGGGCCCCTCCTGAAGTGGATCACCTAAGGAGAAGCGAGCTAAGCCTGCCCCTCCTGCCCCCGTGCACCTTGCCTACCCACCCCAGCTAATACGCCAGATCCCCAGCATCACAAGCCTGGCAGTGTGCAAGTAGCCCAGACGGGCCACACCACCCCACAGTGAATCCCGTCCCTAGGAGAGGGGAAGAGAAGGCACACACCAGTCTGACTGTGGCCCCAGCGGTGGGCTGGGGGCAGACATCAGGTCGGACTGTGGCCCTGCCCACCAACTCCAGTTATACACCACAGCACAGGGGAAATGCCCTGCAGTTCCCCACCACACCAGGGACTATCCAAAATGACCAAGTGGAAGAATTCCCCTCAGAAGAATCTCCAGGAAATAACAACAGCTAATGAGCTGATCAAAAAGGATTTAAATAATATAACAGAAAGTGAATTTAGAATAATAGTCATAAAATTAATCGCTGGGCTTGAAAACAGTATAGAAGACAGCAGAGAATCTCTTGCTACAGAGATCAAGGGACTAAGGAACAGTCACGAGGAGCTGAAAAACGCTTTAAACGAAATGCAAAACAAAATGGAAACCACCACGGCTCGGATTGAAGAGGCAGAGGAGAGAATAGGTGAACTAGAAGATAAAGTTATGGAAAAAGAGGAAGTTGAGAAAAAGAGAGATAAAAAAACCAGGAGTATGAGGGGAAAATTAGAGAACTAAGTGATACACTAAAAAGAAATAATATACGCATAATTGGTATCCCAGAGGAGGAAGAGAGAGGGAAAGGTGCTGAAGGGGTACTTGAAGAAATAATAGCTGAGAACTTCCCTAAACTGGGGAAGGAAAAAGGCATTGAAATCCAAGAGGCACAGAGAACTCCCTTCAGACGTAACTTGAATCGATCTTCTGCACGACATATCATAGTGAAACTGGCAAAATACAAGGATAAAGAGAAAATTCTGAAAGCAGCGAGGGATAAACGTGCCCTAACATATAAAGGGAGACCTATAAGACTCGTGACTGATCTCTCTTTTGAAACTTGGCAGGCCAGAAAGAATTGGCACGAGATTTTCAGTGTGCTAGACAGAAAAAATATGCAGCCGAGAATCCTTTATCCAGCAAGTCTGTCATTTAGAATAGAAGGAGAGATAAAGGTCTTCCCAAACAAACAAAAACTGAAGGAATTTGTCACCACTAAACCAGCCCTACAAGAGATCCTAAGGGGGACCCTGTGAGACAAAGTACCAGAGACATCACTACAAGCATAAAACATACAGACATCACAATGACTCTAAACCCGTATCTTTCTATAATAACACTGAATGTAAATGGATTAAATGCGCCAACCAAAAGACATAGGGTATCAGAATGGATAAAAAAACAAGACCCATCTATTTGCTGTCTACAAGAGACTCATTTTAGACCTGAGGACACCTTTAGATTGAGAGTGAGGGGATGGAGAACTATTTATCATGCTACTGGAAGCCAAAAGAAAGCTGGAGTAGCCATACTTCTATCAGACAAACTAGACTTTAAATTAAAGGCTGTAACAAGAGATGAAGAAGGGCATTATATAATAGTTACACGGTCTATCCATCAGGAAGAGCTAACAATTATAAATGTCTATGCACCCAATACCGGAGCCCCCAAATATATAAAACAATTACTCATAAACATAAGCAACCTTATTGAGAAGAATGTGGTAATTGCAGGGGACTTTAACACCCCACTTACAGAAATGGACAGATCATCTAGACACACGGTCAATAAAGAAACAAGGGCCCTGAATGAGACATTGGATCAGATGGACTTGACGGATATATTTAGAACTCTGCATCCCAAAGCAACAGAATATACTTTCTTCTCGAATGCACATGGAACATTCTCCAAGATAGATCATATACTGGGTCACAAAACAGCCTTTCATAAGTTTACAAGAATTGAAATTATACCATGTATACTTTCAGACCACAATGCTATGAAGCTTGAAATCAACCACAGGAAAAAGTCTGGAAAACCTCCAAAAGCATGGAGGTTAAAGAACACCCTACTAACGAATGAGTGGGTCAACCAGGCAATTAGACAAGAAATTAAAAAATATATGGAAACAAACTAAAATGAAAATACAACAATCCAAACGCTTTGGGATGCAGCGAAGGCAGTCCTGAGAGGAAAATACATTGCAATCCAGGCCTATGTCAAGAAACAAGAAAAATCCCAAATACAAAATCTAATAGCACACCTAAAGGAAATAGAAGCAGAACAGCAAAGGCAGCCTAACCCAGCAGAAGAAGAGAAATAATAAAGATCAGAGCAGAAATAAACAATATAGAATCTAAAAAAACTGTAGAGCAGATCAACGAAACCAAGAGTTGGTTTTTTGAAAAAATAAACAAAATTGACAAACCTCTATCCAAGCTTCTCAAAAAGAAAAGGGAGATGACCCAAATAGGTAAAATCATGAATGAAAATGGAATTATTACAACCAATCGCTCAGAGATACAAACAATTATCAGGGAATACTATGAAAAATTATATGCCAACAAATTGGACAACCTGGAAGAAATGGACAAATTCCTGAACACCCACACTCTTCCAAAACTCAATCAGGAGGAAATAGAAAGCTTGAACAGACCCATAACCAGCGAAGAAATTGAATCGGTTATCAAAAATCTCCCAACAAATAAGAGTCCAGGACCAGATGGCTTCCCAGGGGAGTTCTACCAGACGTTTAAAGCAGAGATAATACCTATCCTTCTCAAGCTATTCCAAGAAATAGAAAGGGAAGGAAAACTTCCAGAGTCATTCTATGAAGCCAGTATTACTTTGATTCCTAAACCAGACAGAGACCCAGTAAAAAAAGAGAACTACAGGCCAATATCCCTGATGAATATGGATGCAAAAATTCTCAATAAGATACTAGCAAATCGAATTCAACGGCATATAAAAAGAATTATTCACCATGATCAAGTGGGATTCATTCCTGGGATGCAGGGCTGGTTCAACATTGGCAAATCAATCAACGTGATACATCACATTAACAAAAAAAAAAGAGAAGAACCATATGATCCTGTCAATCGATGCAGAAAAGGCTTTTGACAAAATCCAGCACCCTTTCTTAATAAAAACCCTTGAGAAAGTCGGGATAGAAGGAACATACTTAAAGATCATAAAAGCCATTTATGAAAAGCCCACAGCTAACATCATCCTCAACGGGGAAAAAACGGAGAGCTTTTTCCCTGAGATCAGGAACACGACAGGGATGCCCACTCTCACCGCTGTTGTTTAACATAGTGCTGGAAGTTCTAGCATCAGCAATCAGACAACAAAAGGAAATCAAGGCATCAAAATTGGCAAAGATGAAGTCAAGCTTTCGCTTTTTGCAGATGACATGATATTATACATGGAAAATCCGATAGACTCCACCAAAAGTCTGCTAGAACTGATACATGAATTCAGCAAAGTTGCAGGATACAAAATCAATGTACAGAAATCAGTTGCATTCTTATACACTAACAATGAAGCAACAGAAAGACAAATAAAGAAACTGATCCCATTCACAATTGCACCAAGAAGCATAAAATACCTAGGAATAAATCTAACCAAAGATATAAAGGATCTGTATGCTGAAAACTATAGAAAGCTTATGAAGGTAATTGAAGAAGATTTAAAGAAATGGAAAGACATTCCCTGCTCATGGATTGGAAGAATAAATATTGTCAAAATGTCAATACTACCCAAAGCTATCTACACATTCAATGCAATCCCAATCAAAATTGCACCAGCATTCTTCTCGAAACTAGAACAAGCAATCCTAAAATTCATATGGAACCACAAAAGGCCCTGAATAGCCAAAGTAATTTTGAAGAAGAAGACCAAAGCAGGAGGCATCACAATCCCAGACTTTAGCCTCTACTACAAAGCTGTCATCATCAAGACAGCATGGTATTGGCACAAAAACAGACACATAGACCAATGGAATAGAATAGAAACCCCAGAACTAGACCCACAAACGTATGGCCAACTCATCTTTGACAAAGCAGGAAAGAACATCCAATGGAAAAAAGACAGTCTCTTTAACAAATGGTGCTGGGAGAACTGGACAGCAACATACAGAAGGTTGAAACTAGACCACTTTCTCACACCATTCACAAAAATAAACTCAAAATGGATAAAGGACCTGAATGTGAGACAGGAAACCATCAAAACCTTAGAGGAGAAAGCAGGAAAAGACCTCTCTGACCTCAGGCGTAGCAATCTCTTACTCGACACATCCCCAAAGGCAAGGGAATTAAAAGCAAAAGTGAATTTGGGACCTTATGAAGATAAAAAGCTTCTGCAATGCAAAGGAAACAACCAACAAAACTAAAAGGCAACCAACGGAATGGGAAAAGATATTTGCAAATGACATATCGGACAAAGGGCTAGTATCCAAAATCTATAAAGAGCTCACCAAACTCCACACCCGAGAAACAAATAACCCAGTGAAGAAATGGGCAGAAAACATGAATAGACACTTCTCTAAAGAAGACATCTGGATGGCCAACAGGCACATGAAAAGATGTTCAGCGTCGCTCCTTATCAGGGAAATACAAATCAAAACCACACTCAGGTATCACCTCACGCCAGTCAGAGTGGCCAAAATGAACAAATCAGGAGACTATAGATGCTGGAGAGGATGTGGAGAAACGGGAACCCTCTTGCACTGTTGGTGGGAATGCAAATTGGTGCAGCCGCTCTGGAAAGCAGTGTGGAGGTTCCTCAGAAAATTAAAAATAGACCTACCCTATGACCCAGCAATAGCACTGCTAGGAATTTATCCAAGGGATACAGGAGTACTGATCCATAGGGGCACTTGTACCCCAATGTTCATAGCAGCACTCTCAACAATAGCCAAATTATGGAAAGAGCCTAAATGTCCATCAACTGATGAATGGATAAAGAAATTGTGGTTTATATATACAATGGAATACTACGTGGAAATGAGGAAAAATGAAATATGGCCTTTTGTAGCAACATGGATGGAACTGGAGAGTGTGATGCTAAGTGAAATAAGCCATACAGAGAAAGACAGATACCATATGGTTTCACTCTTATGTGGATCCTGAGAAACTTAACAGGAACCCATGGGGGAGGGGAAGGAAAAAAAAAAAAAGAGGTTAGAGTGGGAGAGAGCCAAAGCATAAGAGACTGTTAAAAACTGAGAACAAACTGAGGGTTGATGGGGGGTGGGAGGGAGGAGAGGGTGGGTGATGGGTACTGAGGAGGGCACCTTTTGGGATGAGCACCAGGTGTTGTATGGAAACCAATTTTGACAATAAATTTCATATATTAAAAAAAAAAAGAAATATATGGAAACAAATGAAAATGAAAATACAACAATCCAAACGCTTTGGGATGCAGCAAAGGCAGTCCTGAGAGTAAAATACATTGCAATCCACCCCATCTCAAGAAACAAAAAAAAATACCAAATACAAAATCTAACAGCACACCTAAAGGAAATAGAAGCAGACCACCAAAGACTCCCCAAAACCAGCAGAAGCAGAGAAATAGTAAAGATCAGAGCAGAAATAAACAATATAGAATCTAAAAAAAACTGTAGAACAAATAAATGAAACCAAGAGTTGGATTTTTGAAAAAATAAACAAAATTAATAAACCTCTAGCCAGGCTTCCAAAACAGAAAAGGGAGATGACACAAATACATAAAACCATGAATGAAAATGGAATTATTACAACCAATCCCTCAGAAATACAAGCAATTATCAGGGAATACTATGAAAAATTATATGCCAACACACTGGACAACCTGGAAGAAATGGACAAATTCCTAAACACCCACACACTTCCAAAACTCAAACAGGAAGAAATAGAAAACTTGAACAGACCCATAACCGGCAAAGAAATGGAATCAGTTATCAAAAATCTCCCAACAAATAAGAATCCAGGACCAGATGGCTTCCCTGGGGAATTCTACCAGATATTTAAAGCAGAGATAATACCTATTCTTCTCAAGTTATTCCAAAAAATAGAAAGGGAAGGAACACTTCCAGACTCATTCTATGAAGCCAGCATTACTTTGATTCCTAAACCAGACAGAGACCCAGCGAAAAAAAGAGAAATACAGGCCAATATCCCTGATGAATATGGATGCAAAAATTCTTAACAGGATACTAGCAAATCAAATTCAACAGCATATAAAAAGAATTATTCACCATGATCAAGTGGGATTCATTCCTGGGCTGCAGGGCTGGTTCAACATTCTCAAATCAATCAATGTGATACATCACAAAAGAAAAGAACCATATTATTCTGTCAATTGATGCAGAAAAAGCATTTGACAAAATTCAGCATTCTTTCTTAATAAAAACCCTCAAGAAAGTCAGGATAGAAGGAACATACTTAAACATCATAAAAGTCATTTATGAAAAGCCCACAGCTAATATCATCCTCAATGGGGGAAAACCGAGAGCTCAGGAACACAACAGGGATGTCCACTCTCACCGCTGTTGTTTAACATAGTGCTGGAAGTTCTAGCATCAGCAATCAAACAACAAAGGAAATCAAAGGCATCCAAATTGGCAAAATGAAGTCAAGCTTTCACTTTTTGCAGATGACATGATGTTATACATGGAAAACCTGATAGACCCCACCAAAAGTCTGCTAGAACTGATACATGAATATAGCAAAGTTGCAGGATACAAAATCAATGTACAGAAATCAGTTGCATTCTCATACACTAATAATGAAGCAACAGAAAGGCAAATAAAGGAGCTGATCCCATTCACAACTGCACCAAGAATCATAAAATACCTAGGAATAAACCTAACCAAAGATGTAGAATATCTGTATGCTGAAAACTATAGAAAACTTATGAAGGAAATTGAAGAAGATGTAAATAAATGGAAAAACATTCCATGCTCATGGATTGGAAGAATAAATATTGTTAAAATGTCAATATTACCCAAAGCAATCTGTGCATTCAGTGCAATCCCAAACAAAATTGCACCAGCATTCTTCTCGAAGCTAGAACAAGCAATCCTAAAATTTGTATGGAACCACAAAAGACCCTGAAAAGCCAAAGTAATTTTGAAGAAGAAGACCAAAACAAGAGGCATCACAATCCCAGACTTTAACCTCTACTACAAAGCTGTAATCATCAAGAGGGCATGGTATTCACACAAAAACAGACACATAGACCAACGCAATAGAATAGAGTCTCCAGAATTGGACCCTCAAAAGTATGGCCAACTAATCTTTGACAAAGCAGGAAAGAATATCCTATGGAAAAAAGACAGTCTCTTTAACAAATAGTGCTGGGAGAACTGGACAGCAACATGCAGAAGAATGACACTAGACCACTTTCTTACACCATTCGCAAAAATAAACTCAAAATGGATGAAGGACCTGAATGTGGGACAGGAAACCATCAAAACCCTAGAGGAGAAAGCAGGAAAAACCTTTTTGACCTCAGCTGCAGCAATTTCTTACTTGACACATCTCCAAAGGCAAGGGAATTAAAAGGAAAAATGAACTACTGGGACCTCATGAAGATAAAAAGCTTCTGCACTGCAAAGGAAACAATCAACAAAACTAAAAGGCAACTGACCGAATGGGAATGCAAATGACATATCAAGACAAAGGGCTAGTATTCAAAATTTACAAAGAACTCACCAAACTCCACACCCGAAAAACAAATAATCCAGTGAAGAAATGGGCAGAAAACATGAATAGACAATTCTCTAAAGAAGACATCCAGATGGCCAACAGGCACATGAAAAGATGCTCAACGTCACTCCTCATCAGGGAAATACAAATCTAAACCACACTCAGATACCACCTCATACCAGTCAGAGTGGCTAAAATGAACAAATCGGGAGACTATAGATGTGGAGAGGATGTGGAGAAATGGGTACCCTCTTGCACTGCTGGTAGGAATGCAAACTGTTTCAGCCACTCTGGAAAACAGTGTGGAGGTTCCTCAAAAAATTAAAAATAGATCTACCCTATGACCCAGCAATAGCACTGCTAGGAATTTACCCAAGGGATACAGGAGTGCTGATGCATAGGGGCACTCGTACCCCAATGTTTATAGCAGCCCTTTCAACAATAGCCAAATTATGGAAAGAGCCTAAATGTCCATCAACTGATGAATGGATAAAGAAATTGTGGTTTATGAACACAATGGAATACTACTTGGCAATGATAAAGAATGAAATCTGGCCTTTTGTAGCAACGTGGATGGAACTGGAGAGTGTTATGCTAAGTGAAATAAGTCATACAGAGATAGACAGATACCATATGTCTTCACTCTTACGTGGATCCTGAGAAACTCAACTGAAGACCATGTGGGAGGGGAAGGAAAAAAAAAGTTAGAGGGAGAGAGCCAAACCATAAGAGACTCTTAAAAACTAAGAATAAACTGAGGGTTGATGGCGGGGGTGGGAGTGAGGGTGGGTAATGGGCTTTGAGGAGGGCGCCTGTTGGGATTAGCACTGGGTGTTGTATGGAGACAATTTGACAATAAATTTATATATTAAATTTATACATTAAATAAATAAATAAATAAATAAATAAATAAATAAATACAAGCAAAAAAACAAAAAATAAAAAAATAAATTATATTAAGATAATGCACTAGCCAATTATAAATAAGAATAAAATTTAAGTGTTGGGCTACCTTTTCCACCAAAGTAATTCTTAAATGGACAAATATTTAAATATACAAAATAGATGGTTACTGTGGACAAGATATGATACCCAGAATCTATAAGGGAAATATTTTTAAACATTTGTACAAGGAAAAATTCATCTAGATCCATCTAAATTATAAAAACCAAATACTAAAAATTTTAAGACAAAAGACTGACTTTTTAACACACAAAGGACAGCCAGTAAATAATCCACAAATTCAAAAGCAAATGGCAAATATATGAAGGCATTTTGTGGAGGGGAAATACAGACTACAACATAAGAAAATAATTCATAAATTTGAGTGAAGGAGTAAAATTGTCCCCTGAACAGACCTAGAACTGCCTAGGAGGCTGACATCTGCCTTCACATAGTGACTTCACTTTTGAAATATCTGAGTTAAGATAAATGTGGGATGTGAAGTACCAGGAGTCAAATTTTACTACGAATTTTTTTTGTTAGGGAAACAAAAGTAAAATAAGGGAAATACAAGCAGAAGGGTGGAAATAATAAAACTAAAATCATAGGTTAATTAATGATCTGGAAAGCACAGGTGACTTAGAGGAGTGCCCAAATAAATAAAATCTAGTGATTGGTTATGAGTAATAAACAGCCCTCTGGTAATATTGATACAGAAAATAAGGACAACGAATTCCACTTAAATTTGGCACGTTTTAATCTCTAATCACTTGCAACTCCATAAATGTCACAATAAAGAAATAAACACACAAAAACAAAGAGAATGAACAAGTGAAGAAACAGCAGACAAGTGGTGTCATAATTCTGAATACAGGTAACGTTTGAACAAACAGTAATGGCAAGAGCAGGGAAAAGGGAGATGAACGTCGGCTAAGGATGAACCAACCTGATTGGGCCAATTTACATTCCAGTTTTCTGGAAAGGCTCTACAACTGAGCACATCAGACTCCTCTCTTTCCAGGATGAGGCAGAAACCAGATCAGCCCTTCCCCAGAGCCATACACAGCTGCCTTCACTCTGACCAAAGCGTGGGTTGCATTAGAGCTCTGGACTAGGAGTTGTCTCTTTACGTGGACTTTGTCTTTCACTGACTTGATCATAGCTCAGACTATGATCCTGACTTGATCATAGCTCAGAAAGCTATGATTCCATATGGAGGTCTTGGGCCTGTGTGATGATAACATAAAAACAGGTGGAAACCAAGGTTACAGTTTCTCTGGGGTAAGGCAAACTACCCTGATCTCACTCTCAGGAGATGAATGTTCCATGGATGGGTGAGAAGTGGGGGTGAAGAGACAAAGAAGCTGCATATGGGTGCTGTGTTATGGGGGCTCCACTCTGAAGGCTGTATGTGGCAGCTGTGGTAAAATGAAGACACTGTGTATGTTGTGTTTCCCTTCCAGATTCCATCTATAACAGCTAAACCAGCACAGCATTAGATTAAAGTTATTGTGCTTCATCAGTGTGATTGCCCACTACTCATGATGGGACATACATCAAATTAAAATGCAAATTAGAAGAACAGCAAAAATTAGTTTTACCTATCAGATTTGCAAGGGTTAGCAGTGATGGTGAAGATATGGAGAAATAAATACCTCATATATATATTTTAGAAGGTTCCCTTGGTAATATCTCTAAAAACCAGAAATATACATACCATTTTCTCTAGACCTTTCACTTGTTGGAGCTAATCCCACAGAATAACTATTATATGCTCACATGAAATATATTAATAGGTATGTCTATTTTAGGATTGTTTGTAATAAAAAACTCTCCATCTAAAAAGTTTGCAGTTAACTTTGTTTTTTATTTCTTTTAACGTTTATTTTATTTTTGAGACAGGGAGAGACAGCATGAACGGGGGATGGTCAGAGAGAGAGGGAGACACAGAATCTGAAGCAGGCTCCAGGCTCTGAGCTGTCAGCACAGAGCCTGACGTGGGGCTCGAACTCACAGACCGCAAGATTATGACCTGAGCCAAAGTAGGATGCTTAACCAACTGAGCCACCCAGGCGCCCCTGCAGTTAACTTTGATATTCAGTACTAGAGTACTCTTTTAAAAATTTTGGTATATGTATTTAACAAAATATTAAACAAATATTTAAAAAATAATGAGAAAAATCTTGAAACACATACATATAAAAATACTAAGAGACAGGTGTATTTTTTTCATTAATAAAAAAATACACATATACCTTTTTGCCATGGAGAATTTCTTGAGGAACATTCTAAGACTATTGGCTATTTGGGGAATAGCTAAGCTATTCAAATACTAAATATATATGTACAAATAGATCTTTAAAAATCTTCTCAGAGTTGAGGCTATTCTCATAATTGGGAAGAAAATATTATATTAAGAAATACAAGTTCATTGAAACTTAGTCTGTAATGTACCCACCAACCTCTCTTTATATATGTGATAAATTGATTGCAGTAATGACCTCTAATGTGTAAGACAGAGATTCATCAATGATTTTTTTTTCTTTTTCTCTCCAAACAGTAACAATTTAAGAAAAGAATATTCTGGGGCACCTGGGTGGCTCAGTCAGTTGTAGTCCAACTCTTGATCTCAGATCAGGTCTTGATCTCAGGGTCATGAGTTCTAACTCCATGTTGGGCTCCATGCTGGGTGTGAAGCCTATTAAAGAAAAAAAAAGAAAAAAAGATCTTATCAGACAATTTGAATACACGTTGGAAGATCAATTTGCCTCAAACTTAAAAATAGTTGCTACTACTCTATATTAATATTGAGTGCTGACATAACTACAAAAATTGGAAGGAAACAGGAAATCTGTGCATGCGAAAAATTCAAATACAATTATTAATTGTAGTTGGTACAAAAGGAAATTTGGTTTGCATGTTGATTTAAGATTCTTTGTCCCAATGGAGTGTAACTAAGCACAGCAAGTCATTGATTTATCATCTTTTCTACAAAAAAGTAACACTATGTGTCATCCCAGTTTCCCAACAGGATCACCAGAAGAATTCTCATTCCAAGTCCTTAACAAAGAAAACACGTGTAGCAACTACACCGTCTACAAACTCATCCTGTCCTTTACAACAGCAATCGGCATGCTTCTAAGTGATTGATGTAATGGGCATAAAGTTTCTGAACTACTTCTCTTTTTAGGATATTTCACAATAAGGTGACATTCTGATTTTACCAATGCTTTCTACAAGTTAACTGGGAACTAATATTAACCTTCACCTCCATTAATATAACAAGAAATAAAACATAAAACCCAAACCATCAACTTCTAGTAGAGCTTTTGAATTTAGTGTCTATAATATATATTATACACAATATGCCTTTGCCTATGGTATACATACTATTTATTTATTTTTATTTAATTTATTCAGACTAAAAAAAACACAAAACACAGAAACCATTCACCCATGTCTCCTATCTTCCACCCTCACCTCTGGAAAACACCAACCTGTTCTCTGTTATCTATAAGTTTTGGGTTTTTTAAATTAACTATTATTATTATTTTTAGATTTCACATGTAGGAGAGGTCATACGGTACTTATCTTTCTGTGTTTGACTTACTTAATATAATGCCCTTGAAGTCCATCCATGTTGTAGCAAAATGGCAAAATTTTGTTCTTTTTATGGCTGAATAAGATTCCAGTGTGTGTGTGTGTGTGTGTGTGTGTGTGTGTGTGTGTGTGTATGTATGTGCATATCACAATTTCTTTATCCATTCATCCATCAGTGGACACTTAGTAGGTTTTCATACCTTGGCTATTGTAAATTATGCTGGAATGAGCATAGATATTCAGAAATATCAAATATTATTTAGAATCTGTTTTACCATAAAGAAAAACTCTCTGGGGCTATAACAATTGAAGATGCTAGGTCTGTAAGGTGAGTCTTATTAGTTGGAAATATTTGGTTCCCTTTTGAGGAAGAAAGAAATCCCTGTGGTTTGGGCTTTATTTTATTGTTCTGTTTTTCTGCTCCAGGGACCAATAGTATGTCTAGCTTATAGAAGACCCTCATTTCATGCTAGTGTAATAAGTCAATGATGTTTGTCTAATTAGGGAATTGAAAAAGGTCCTTTTTTTTCTTATTCTGTTACAAAATGGACACAACCGATGGGAGATACTTTCTGAGATGAGATGCCAATAGCAATATTGATAATAAGTCCGTTAAAAGTATCAGGAAAGGGATTGATGGAAATCTTTAATTAGTGCAAACCTGGTTTATCATCTCAACTCTCTAGCTTTCTCTCCATGCACTATGCTCTTTTAATTTCATTAGCTTTCCTGTAATTGTGTTTTCACATATCTAAAAACAAAGACCTCTTTGTTAATGTTTATTTATTTATTTTGAGAGAGAGAGAGAGAGAGAGAGAGAGAGAAAGCACATGCTTGTGAGTGGGGGAGAGGAAGAGAAAGAGGGATAGAGAGAATCCCAAGCAGGCCCCATGCTGCCAGCCCAGAGCCCGATGTGGGGCTTGCACTCACAAACCATGAGAATATGGCCTGAGCCAAAATCAAGAGTTGGATGTTTAACCAACTGAGTCAACCACATGCCCCACAAATTCCCTTTTAAATCACAGTGGTGGCTGGGCGGGGGGGGAAGGGGAGGAGTCCAAAGTAGACCTTGCCAGGAAGACTGATCTGAGGGTAGAGTGAGTGGTTAACATTTGAGTGTTTCAAACTTTGAGAGTCATAAAGATAGAATCCTTAGTAACCAAGAGATAAGAAAGACCTTCAACATTTAGGAGAAGGTGCTAAATTGTAGAGTCTCACTGTATGTTTGCTAGGCACTGATACATACATTAAAAGTTTGACAACATTCCATATTCAAGATGGACAGGCAACTTTTTTACTGTCTAGCCAACAAGTCTTAGTACACCTACACTTTGTCTAAACAATGAAAATATATTATATTACAGTATTTATGTTTTAGTTAACCAATACTTAAGTAAATGCTTTCAGAAAAATAAATTATATTTAAGGCTAAGTCATAATATTTCAATAATTTTCAAAAAAAACCCTCCTAATAAAAATTTCAATAGATTATAGAAGAAAGTATCTTCCAAAGCTAAAGATGAATTTAAATTATATTGAATTTAGTAAGTCTTATTTTTAGTCCATTATTACTTTTAAAATCATGTTGGGTAGTTTTTTTGGAGAAAAAGTGTTTTTTTATTCTCTTTATATGTAAAATTACACTAAACCAATATACAAAGATGCAAAACAGCAGCAAAAACACGGCCTCCAAATTTCTTGGAAGCTAGTTAGCTCTAAGAAATAAGGTATGTCAGGGCACCTTGATGGCTCAGTCAGTTAAGCATTAGACTCTTGGTCTCATCACTCAGATCATGTTCTTACTGTTTATTGAGTTCAAGCCTCATGTGTTCAGCTCCGTACTGATAGCACGGAGCCTGCTTGGAATTCTTTCTCCCTCTTTCTGCCCCTATCTCACTTGAGTGCGCGCTCTCTCTCTCTTTCTCTCTCTCTCAACATAAATAAATAAACTTAAAAAAATAAAAAAAATAAGAAATAAGGTGTCTTAAACTATTGAGAAAGCATAAGATTCCAAGAGAATAGCTCTATTCTGCAAATGGGACCACTTATTTATAACCCATACTATGCTTTTAAGTAGACATTATAAATATCAGGATCTTTAGCATAGAGCACTTGCTATCTACAAATAGTGAAATCCTATAGAGAATAGAATGTTAAAGTGTTTTGTGGAAAAGTCAAAAATTATTTTTTCAACCTTTTTTTTACATTTATCAGGTTCTTTAAATCTATTCACATTGTGCGATACGAATTTTATGGCTAGGATGGTGGCAACTTCCTTGCCTTAGTCAATTTTTTAAACTTTTTTTAATGTTTATTTATTGTTGAGTGAGAGGGAGAGCATGAGCAGAGGAGGGGCAGAGAGAGGGGGCACAGAGGATCTAAAGCAGGCTCTCTGCTGACAGCAGCAAGCCCAGTGTGGGGCTGAGATCATGACCTGAGCCAAAGTCAGATGCTCAACTGACTGAGACACCCAAGTGCCCCACCTTGGTCATTTTTAAGTCACTTTTAATCCATCTCAAACCCCAAATTAATTAATTCCATGTATATTCTGATTTTTTAAAATGGATTTGGAATATAGTTTCATTGTTTCCTTCTAGTAGAAGCATGTTCAATAGAATTTCATACAACCTTAACTATTAAAAAAAGATTAACTGCTAATAAAGCAAATATTTCAAATAGTATTAACTTTGGAATATACATTTTGAAATTAAATAGTAAAGACTGAGATTTTTCAGTAATGAATCTTTTTTCCACTTCAGTTTCTTTCCTCTTTTCCATGCATACTCTTAAGGAGTTTTACTACTTAATAATATAGAATTCTAGCTCTATATCATAACTAAGTTCACCTCAGTAAAATCTGCTGAGAATGGCCTGTGTTTTATCCGTGATTTAAGAGAAGAAAAATTCAGTACTTTATTTGGAACAGTAAGAGTCAGCTAAATTACATTTGAACCCCCCCCCCCTAAAAAAATTTCAATTTGGTGGTGGTGTTGAATCTAATTTGCCTTAATTACATGGCAGTCAGGGTTTCAGGAGCAGGTCATTCTTGTGAGGAAAACAATTTCAGGACTGTTTTGGAATTATCAATCTGCCAGGAGGTATGCAGGCCTGACAGTGACTCTATCTACAATCTCCTACCATGACATCTGGCAGTGTGGTGCCTTGCAGAGATGTTCTTAAATATGACTACTTATTGGGGGGAAGGAAAGACTATGCAGATAAAAGTTTGGAAAATAGGGACTTTTTCCTGTCTCTTATCTGCAAGTTTTCTAAGCCAAAATCTATTTTCAATACAGGAAATGCTGTTTAGCCCATGATGAATGGGCATTTGAATATTTATGCTGATAACAAGAGTCACCTCTGGGCTCCAACTTGGAACTGCTTGATTATATAGCAATAGTATGTGAGTTGTTGCAAAGTTAGCACCCAATTGTTCGTTGGTCAGGTCATCACTACAAGTTACCTTATTAATTGATGATCAATCAGTCCTTAGGACAACTTAGCACTGATGGGAACAGATTGAAAGAAGTATTTTAATATTATTTATACATCTGGGTCTTGGGGAGCCTGGGTGGCTCAGTCGGTTAAGTGCCCAACTTCAGCTCAGATCATGATCCTGTGGTTGGTGAGTTTGAACCCAGCATCAGGCTGTGTGCTGACAGCTTAGAAGCTGGAGCCTGCTTTGGATTCTGTGTCTCCTTCTCTGTCTGCCCCTCCCCCACTTGTGTTCTCTCTCTCTCTCTCTCTCTCTCTCTCTCTCTCTCTCAAAAATAAACTTATAAAATAAAATAAAATAAAATAAAATAAAATAAAATAAAAATAAAAAGCACTTAGCAGACTGACCAGGAAATACTGAACACTGAACAAATATTGTCCATAATCACCAACTATCCTCATGACCATTACCATACTATACATGGGAAAACTAAGCTTTCACAATTTCTGTGAATATTCACCACATGCATTTCAAAATTCTCATGACTTTTATTGTTTATATCACATAATTTAGCATTATACATATCCTAGATTCTAATCATTTTTACACATTTCTATATTTGACAGCACAAAATTTAAATTTATATTAAATTTAGATAAATATATATAGTTATACATTCAATTTATATTAGACTCCATCTGTGAGAGTTTAATATAGACCTAGGGAAACTTAACATATATAATACAATTAAATATATTTTCTCAACAATTTAATGATTATTATCTGATAGAACATAAAATGCACTGATGTTATCATGGATGAAGGAACAAAAGGAATATCAGCAGATAAAAATGTAATGAAAGTATAGGGCTGGAACAAAATTATTCTGGATGCTTACATATCCAACATGTTGCTCAGATAGAGTGATAAATATAAAAGATATTCATAAATATCAATATAAAAGATATTCATAGTCATTTTTAAACTTATATAGTTTAGCTTATTATAGTTCTTGAGAATCAGACGCCAATCATTGAGATAGACATTACAAATATGACTTTAGCCCAAGATCTGATACAAACTTATCTGGGGATACAAACAAGTAAAGGTATAATTGGAATTCAGTGTGATCGAGGTATAAACAGTACATGGGACAGTATGTAAACAGTTGGAACTGACTCACTCTTGGGGATTCAAGAAAGCTCCCTAGTGGAGGAACAAATAACCAGAGTTCTTAAAGAAATACATCTGAGGTATGTATTTATCAGAGTCCTACAGAATAAAAAAATTATAGAAAATTTGCAGATTTATCAGTAGTTCAACATGACATAGACACAAAATGACTTGAGGATGGAAATGAGAAAAATAAAACAGATGAAATGAGAAGAAATAGTATCCATTCTTACCGGACCTAACACTAAAATATAAGCATACTTAGGGTAATTTGGTAAATATCTCCTCTTGACTAAGTATCTGAGAACACATTAAATTAATTAACCACTTGGTCAATTCTCGAGCATGTCTAAGAGACAAATATATCATATACTGCATGTCAACAGAGCCATATTAGCTTTTATACTTGAAACTTTTTCTATGTGGTGTTTCCCAAATTTAAAAGTGATTCTGAATATTATATTTGAAAATTACTGGGCAAACACAACATACGTAAAACAGTAATATTATACCATGTTAAATGTGTATATATATTATACCATTTTGGATATAATATGCAAATAAATATTAAAAATAACATGAATAACAGTGTCTACTCTCAAATATCCGTATTATATTAATATAAAATGTGTATATATTTACCTTGGTGTCATTTTTGTTTAGTATATTGATTTCTTGAGGACAGTATACTGCAGTAGTTTTTTAATATTTACTTCATAGCTCTTATTCCCCTGCTTAGTGCCTTCTGAAGACTTAATCGATGCTGAAAGCAGATATAATACACTTGCAATGTATTCATATCAACACTTCCTTCCCCCTCTGACTTTTGGGCTAATTTCACCACTATCCTTCTCTCCATGGACACACTGGACTCAATAGTTCCAGTCAGTTGGATTAGTTTCCTTTTCCCTTTTCAATTTTCTGGATACCTTTTCTTTTACATTCTTATTTCTGACATATATATATACATATATACATATATATATACACATATATACGTATATATACACATATGTGTATATATGTGTATATATGTGTATATATATATACATATGTGTATATATATACGTATATATGTATATATATATACACATATATATGTGTATATATATGTGTATATGTATATATATATGTATGTCTAAAGTACTCATATCATCTCACTTTTAAAACACGTATTTTTAATGAGGGTACTATATAGGAAACTTAAAAATCATGGGGTTTTAATAAAATTTAAACGTACTTCTATAGCATTCCTATAGAAACTGACTCATTTTCATTCAGTTCAGAGTTGCATTCATTGGCACTGTTATTTTTAACTAAGACTTTTTTTTTTTCAGTTAGCCGCTTCAGCAAATAATTATACTTCTAGTCTTTAAAGTTTTTTTTTTAACATTTATTTTCAAGAGACAGAGCAAGACAGAGCACGAGTAGGGGAGGAGCAGAGAGAAAAGGACATGCAGACTCTGGAGCAGGCTCCAGGCTCTGAACTGTCAACACAGAGCCAATGCCGGGCTCTAACTCAAGTACCACGAGATCATGACCTCAGCCCAAGTCAGCCGCCCAACCAACTGAGCCACCCAGGCTCCCAAATACTTCTAGTCTTTAAATTTAGGAAGTTGCATTAAAAGCCTCAGTGATGAAGAATAATTGCCACTTCAAAGAAAACATTATCATTGTAAATCTTGTAAAATATTAATACCTGTAATAAAATAACAACACTAACAAATATTTGCTATTTTTGTCACTGTACAAAGTGCCAATATATGATGACAATAACAATCTTTGCCATGAGAAATCAAGGTCATTTTGCAGATAGCAAAACTAGGAGTCATGGTCATTAAAAATCTCCAAAATAACTAAATAACAAGAGACAAAATTCTAGAACATAGTACCAAAATCACCAGACTTTTCCAGATAATTCCAAAATTCTCCAAACCCTTTATCTATAATAGTTTTCTTTGATAGGAAGTAGCCAAGAACATATGGGGAAAAGTTACATCCTCCTTAATGTGAATATATATATATATAGAGAGAGAGAGAGAGAGAGAGACAGAGAGACAGAGAGACAGAGAGAGACAGAGACAGAGAGACAGAGAGAGACAGAGAGAGGGAGAGCACACTTATCATGTGACAGGCACTTTTCTAGCTGCTAGAGAATTTTTTAAATAAAGTTCTTATACTCAAGGAAGTGACAATCTACTGGAGGTGGATGTATAAAAAATAGCTTTATATATGCTATAAAAATATAATAAAATGTGGTAAGAGTCTGACAGAGGTACTTATGGTTTTGGAGAACAAGAAGATCAGTTAGTCTGACATCAAGAGAATAAGGTAGTTTCGAGTATAGGAGATAAGAGCAAAAAATGGCTTAATTTAGAACCCACCTTCCATGGACTTTTAGAAGATAAGCAAGAGAATTCAAAACAACGATTTTTCCAAGGAATAAAAGGTAGAAAAAATCATTCTTTTTAGCTTAACAATATATCACAGCGAATATGACCATACACCTTATCAGTTATTAATCAGTATCTAAAACAACAGGTATACACTGAGACTGTACTGTACAAACCCAGACTTGTGGTTGCACTCCCTTCCCCCAGAGAGAAAGGCAATACAGTACAAACAAGAGCTACAGAATTAACAATATTATACTTCTTCTCAGAACTCACTCTGTTATTCCCATCCTCTACATCAAATAATGTTATCATTCTGCTTTTTTACTCAATACAAAAAGCTGGAGATCATTCTAGACCTTCCCTATGTGACACATACATTATGATATATCATGTAAAACGTATCTACTACTTCTGTTCCCTCTCTCCATCACCATTGTCACAACCTTAAATCAGACCTTATCATCTCATGCTGAGACTTTTCACTGCCTGCTGATTAGTCTCCTTTCCTTCAGCTCTGACCTTTTTTCTCCACCATGCCCCGGGTTAAACTGCCTAAAATTCACCTCTTATCAAAGAACTCACTGGGACTTTAGGTTCAGTACATATATATTGACTGGCACATAAGGCTTTTCCTGATTTGTCTCACCCATCAGTTTGTCTTCTGTCTTGCTACTTCTTTCTCACTCCTTATACTCCAGTGATTTAATAACATAGCCTAAACACAGCATACTGTTTCCCCACCTTTGAATTTTTCTATGTGCTGCTCTCTCTACCTGGAATTACTCTCTCTTCATTGTCTTCTTCGAGACCTTTAAAGCCCTCTCAAAGGTCATTTAATCCCCTTTAGTTCCCCTTTGATTAATCATAAATAAGAACAAATTGCTTTCTGTCCCTTGCTTTCATACAAATTGAATAAACACCTATTTCTGCACTCATTGTACTATGCATTTGTTTATTTGTATGTCTCTACTTGACTGCCAGGGAAAAGTACAGGAAGAGCAAAGGTATTCCCTGCTATTCACTGTGCTCCCAAACTACCAACTGATAATTGGCATAATATGTGATCAATTTTATTCCTTGTCAAAACAGTGGTATGAGTGAAATGATGTGGCTCATTTGCCAAACAACAATAAACAAGCTCAATTCAAAAGTCTTACAAATGTTTTTTTACACACAGCTGGAGATATCCTTGTATCATTCTTTCTGTGAAAATACTCTTAAGATGATTAACAACACTACTAAATATACTTGGGTCTGATGGTAATTTTGAAGATTCATTTTTTTATAGAACTCTTTGTAGGACAGTAACATATAGATAATCTCTTCCTAACTATAAACAGTACCATAGGTCATTTATAATTCTTATTTTTTAGCTTAATCATCTGTGTTATATATATTTGCTGTCTGACCCTCAAGCAGATGCATTGGGCATAAAAGTCGTCACTCTAGTCATCTAAGTGGCACAGGAGTGGGGGGAAGGGGACAGTGCAGAGAGGAAGCAAAAGGTGTTTTAATAAAATCATAAATACTTACATCATAATTATTTCAAAATTGGAGTTAGATAAATAATTAATCCATTACATATTTGTTATTTGTTTAGAATAGAAGAAAATTCCACATGCTTCTTTCTAGTTCCCTTGAGTAGATTATTTATAAAATGTCTAGAATGTATTTGGAAATATTTAGAAAGTGACCTAGTATATGTACAAGTTATTGTGATTTAATTGTAGAAAAAATTTTTTAAACTATTCTACAAGCCATAAATTTAATCACCCAACAAAGCTAAAATCTATTACACAGATTATAGATAATTCTACAATTTTTTACTTGAAAATAGAAAGACCACTGGTTTCACAACCAAGACTAAGACTCTAATGAGTTGATTTTTCTACTTTTTGCCAAATCTACAAATTGACACCACAGACTGCATGACTGCAAATCAATTTATGATATGAGCTCCCTCAGGATGATTGTGAAAACCAACAGCATCATTCACAGTTGAGACTAGAAGCCACAGAGTTCATCAATAGCACTTCTGATCTTGGAGAAAATTTTCACTGTAGAAATGAAAGGCAGGAAGTAATCTTAACCTCTGGACCTTGAAAAGTCTAAGAGAAATACTGAAAATCCTGTGTTCTATTGTTCTCTAATAAAAATATATCAAAATGACCAAACCAACTCTTTACCTATAGCAAACTTTTGGTGAATTAATGAAAATTCAAAGTTTATCTTGTTACATCTTTTAGCATATTGTTTGGAAGTTGAACAAAGAGTTAGAAAATGTGCTTTTGACTGTGAATCTGTCTAATACACCAAAATAAAATATATTCAAAACCATATATGCAAGAAGGCAGCCTAATTTTCATGTTAAAATATTTTCATATTGGGTCATATGGAATTTTGGGGGTCACTTACTTTATAAGCCAATGATTTTCTTTTTTTTCCTTTCTTTTTAATTAAAAGACACATGACAGTTGTCTCCCCATAGTCCTGGTTTATTTAAAATAGCTAAATAAAAGCTGAAAAACGACAATAAAAAAAGTGCATCACCTGATAAATGAATATACAAATTGTGGTATATCCAGTGGACAACTACTCAGCAATAAAATGAATGAACTATTGATATATGCAACAATATTTGTGTGGCTCAGGAAAGAATATGGGACAGAAAAATATATTGTAAGTAATAGTGAATGAATATTTCTCAAATGTGGTAATTTCACCTACACATTCAAGCTCAGTTTATCTTAAGCAGGATAATATGGAGAACTCCATACGTTTACTCATCATAGACAAATTACTTAATATAGAAGTAAAGAGAAAACTTCAAAAACATCCAGATTAAAAAGACACATTTGCATACATGGTGGCCTATGCGGAACCCTAAAAGTGCAAGGTAAACAAACTTCTCATCATAAACAATGCAGATATGAAGAAGATGATTTAACAACTTTAAGATGTTAAAAGAAAAAAAAGATTTTTATCCCAAATTTTCTATTCAGTAAAATTATCCTTTGAAAACTGAAGATACCATAGATTAAAAAAAATAATCATTTATTACCAACAGACCTGTGGTAAAAGGAAGTCTTTCAGGTTAAAGAAAAAGTATACCAAATAGAAACTCAGATCTACAGAAAGGAATACTAAAAACTAACTATAGCTACAAAATATTTAGCAAGGAAATTGTAGTTTGGTTTGGGCCACAGATACATGGAGATTAAACAATTTCTGCTAAACAATGAATGGATCAATCAAGAAATAAAAGGAGAAAATAAACACATGGAAACAATGAAAATAAAAACACAATGGTCCAAAACCTTTGGATGCAACAAAAGCAGTCATAAGGAAGTATATGGCAATATAAGCATACCGTAAGAAGCAAGAAAAATCTCAAATAAACAACCGAGTTTTTCACCTAACAGAGGCAGGAAAAGAACAAAAAATGAAACCTAAAGCCAGCATAAGGAAGGAAATAATAAAGATTACAGCCAAAATAAATGATATAGAAACTAAAACAAACAAACAAGCAAACACAATAGAACATATTGATGAAACCAAGAACTGGTTCCTTGAAAAATTAATAAAATTGATAAACCTCTAGTCAGATTTATTAATAAGAAAAAAGACCCAAATAAATACAGTTACTAATGAGAGAGAAGAAATAACCAATATCAAAGAAATACAATTATATGAGAATATTATGAAAAACTATATGCCAACAAATTGGACAATCTGGAAGAAATGCATAAATTTCTAAAAATATAAACTACCAAAACTGAAACAGGAAGAAATAGAAGAATACTTGAACAGACCAATAACCAGCAAAGAAACTGAATCACTTATAAAAAAATTTCTCAAACAAAAGCTCAGGGTCAGATGGCTTCACAGGTGTATTCTATCAAACATTTAAAAAAGAGGTAATGCCTACTCTAATAAAATTATTCCAAAAATAGAAAAGGAAGCAAAACTTCCAAATTCATTCTATGAGGCCAACATTACCCTGAAACTATAATCATAAAAGAGAACTACAGGCCAATATCCCTGATGAACATAGATGCCAAAATCCTCAACTAAATACTACCAAACTGAATCCAACAATACATTTAAAAAAATCATTCACCATGATCAAGTGGGATTTATTTTTGGTTTGCAAGGGTGGTTCAATATTTGCAAATCAATCAACGTGATACACCATATTAATAAAAGAAAGGATAAGAACCCTATGATCATCTCAATAGATGTAGAAAAAGCATTTGACAAAGTACAACATCCATTCATGATAAAAACCCTCAAAAAAGTAAAGTTAGAGGGAGCAAACAGCAACATAATTAAAGCCATATATGAAAACTAATATCATCCTCAATGTGGAAAACCTAGGAGCCTTTCCTTTATGGTTTGAAATAAGACAGGGATGTCTGCTCTCACCATTGTTATTTATCATAGTACTGCAAGTCCTAGCCATAGCTATTAGACAACAACAAAAGAAATGAAAGGCATCCAAATCAGCAAGGAACAAGTTAAACTTTCACTTTTTGGAGATGACATGATAATCTATATAGAAAACCTGGAAGACTCCATCAAAAGAACTGCTAGAATGGATAAACAAATTCAGGAAAGACACTGGATACAAAATCAAGATACAGAAATCTGTTTCATTTCTATACACCAATACTGAGGCAGCAGATAGAGAAATTAAGGAATCAATCCCATTTACAATTTCACCCAAAACCATGAGATATCTAGGAATAAACCTAACCAAAGAAGATGAAAGACTTGTACTCTGAAAACTATAAAACACCAATGAAAGAAGTTGAAAATGACACAAAGAAATGGAAAGACATTCCGTGCTCATAGATTAGAAGAGTAAATATTGTTAAAATATCTATATTACCCAATCTACACATTCAATGCAATCAAAATACCAACAGCATTTTTGCAGAGTTAGAAAGGGCCATCCTAAAACGTATATGGAACCACAGAAGACCCCAAATACCAAAGCAAACTTTAAAAAGACAAACAACGCTGGGGCTCCTGGATGGCTCAGTTGGTTAAGCACCCAACTCTTGGTTTTGGCTCAAGTCATGATCTCACAGTTTGTGAGTTCAAGCCCCACATCAGGTTTTTCACTGACAGTGCCGAGCCTGGTTGTATTTCTCTCTCTCCCTCACTCTCTGCCCCTCCCCCACTTGTGCACACACTCTCTCACTCTCTTTCTCTCTCAAAAATATATAAATAAACTTTTAAAAAAAGAAAAGAAAAACAAAGCTGGGAACATCACAATTCCAGACTCTAAGATATATTACAAAGCTGTAGTGATCAAAATAATATGGTACTGGCACAAAAATAGACACATACATTAATAGAACAGAATAGAATACCTAGAAATGAACCCACAGCTATATGGTCATTAATATTTGACAAAACAGGAAAGAATATGCATAGGGAAAAGACAGTTTCTTCAACAAATGGTGTTGGGAAAACTGGACAGCTACATGCAAAAGCATGAAATTGGACAACTTTCTGACACCAAACACAAAAATAAATTCAAAATGGATAAAAAACCTAAATACGAGTCCTGAAACCATAAAAATCTTAAATAACACATGTAGAAACCTCTTTGACTTTGGCTAAAGCATCTTCTTTCTAGATATGTCTCCTGAGACAAGGGAAACAAAAGCAAAAATAAACTATTGGGACTTCATCAAAATAAAAAGTTACTGCACAGCAAAGAAAACAATCAAGAAACCAAAAGGCAGCCTACAGAACAGGAGAAGGTATTTGCAAATGACATCTGATAAAGGGAGAATTAATACAACTCAACACCAAAAAAAAAAAACCAAAAACAAAACAATAACAAAAAGCAACAACTGAATACTCCAATTAAAAAATGGGCAGATGTCATGAATAGACATTTTCCAAAAAAAGACATACAGATGGCCAGCACACACATGAAAAGGTGGTCAATATTACTCATCATCAGAGAAATACAAATCAAAATTACAATGATATATCACCTCACACATGACAGAATGGCTAAAATCAACACCACAAGAAACGACAAGTATTGGCAAGGATGTGGAGAAAGGGTAACCCTCTTGCACTGCTGGTGGGAATGAAAACTGGTTCATCCACTATGGAAAACAGTATGGAGCTTCCTCAAAAAATTAAAAGTAGAACTACCCTATGATCCTTCAATTGCACTACTAGCTATTTACTCAAAGAATACAAAAATACTAATTCAAGGGGACACATGCAACCTGATGTTTATAACAGCATTATCCACAATAGCCAAATAGTGGAAATAGTCCAGGTGTCCATCAATGGGTGAATGGATAAAGAAGAAGTGGTATATATATACAACGGAATATTACTCAGCCATAAAAAGAATGAAATCTTGCAATGATCCACATTTGCAACGATGTGGATGGAGCTAGAGAATATTATCCTAAGCAAAATAAGTTAAGTCAGAGAAAGACAAATACCATATGACTTCACTCATATGTGGAACTTAAGAAACAAAACAAATGGGCAAAGGGAAAGGAAGAGAGGGAGAGAGGCAAAGCAAGAAACAGACCCTTAACTGTCAGAAATAAAACTGATGGTTATCGAAGGGAAGGTCGGTGGGGAATGGGTTAATAGGTGATGGGAATTAAGGAGGGCTCTTGTTATGATGAACCCAGGCTGCTGTATGGAAGTGTTGAATCATTATTTTGTACACCTGAAACTAATATTATACTGTGTGTTAACTAATGGAAATTTGTGTAAAATATTTATAAAAAGAACATACTCTTCATAGCATATTATTATATTTTATTATAGTTTATTTTATTATATTTTAATTGTATATCCACAATATATAAGATATTGTTGTGTAATTATAAAAATCATTTTGATTTTGCCAAAAAATTCTACAAGTATTAGACACTCACTTCTGAAGAAGACTCTAATTTAAAAAGACTACCTAGCACCTAAGCTCCCTTTAAAGAGTCACTCTTGAAAGTACATCTTATTGTGAATCTGATTGTGAAGGATTGGCTTAATCTTACGACTGAGCATCAAATTATATTATATTTAGGCTAAAAATAATCATTTTTCTCCTCTACTACTATTCATCTTTCTTCTCCTCTCAATGTCTCCTTTTAAAATGTTCAAATAAGTTTCTTAATGTTTTACATAGACATAAAAATATTAACAGTAATTTTTATAATCTAATTCTTCTCTAAGTGCATTAAAGTTTAATGTAGTATAGCAATGGAAGTTCTAGCAAAAACATAATCTGCATAAAACATGAGGCAGCATGAAGCAGTTATTCAGAAGGGATTCTGGCTTCTGGTGTTAACACTCACAATTTAATTCTATGCCATGAAAACACACATACAAGTATACTATTCAGAATTAATGAAAGTTTCATTGTTTTAAAGGTGTTTCTGTCATATGTCTTTCTCTATCTAGATACTTCCAACTATTCATATCTCAAATATGGATGTGCTTATGACTATAGTTTGCCAAATCTGACACCACTTAGGCATGTGCCAGCCAGCATCTTCATGAATCTCAAAATATAATAGACTTTCATATATTTTATATTAGAGGTATCCTAACATTAAAATAATTCTCCTATTATTAAAAGGTACTCCATATATAAATGGAATTTTCAATATGTCATATTAATATTATTATGATCAGCCACCATCTGCCTCCTGTTTTATCCACAGAAAATTAGATGTAGAAGAGAAGATGCTGACTTTGAGCAGTGCAAACTTTTATTTTAAAACCTAGGCTCTGGAAAACAAAAAAAAGTGAAAGGCAGAATGAGACAAGCCATTTCTTGGGAATAAGAGATCTTTCATTTCCTGCTAGGGTCTAATGAGTCATGCAACAGATAAACTGAACACAGAGTGTAAACACATGAATTTACCCACATACCTATAGCACAAGAACAGCTAGGAATGAGTTGCTTTGACCCTCACGGATCAAGAATAAACAAAAATTCAAACTTTTGAGAACAGCATGGAAGTTTTTGTGCATCTCACGTCCGAGAAATACAGCCAGACCAACACTAAACCATCCTACACACCTAGAAAACTGATTGGAGGATTAACACAACAATCTGCACAACATGAACCACAGAATTCAGTAGGTACGTGGTGTGGAGAGGTGAACTTGGGGAGAGAGAAGCTGGAAGTGGGCAGGAAGCTGCCTTTGCAGGCGGAGAGAGGATGGACTGGGGTGGGGGAGAATATGTGAAAAGCACCCCTCCCCAAAAGCAGCTGGAGAGAAAGTGGAAAATTAGAAACAGCCGCAGGGACTAAACTAAAAAGGGAGAAAGGAGAAAGAGGAGGGTTTTAAATTCCGTTAAGACTGTAAACAAGGGGAGCGCAAAGTCTGAAACTCTGCAGCTGGATACCTGGTGGTGCTCTGGTGGGAAGGGCAAATCCCCAGGAACAGAGTGGGGTCCAGGAACAGAGTGGGATCTGGGAGGTTCTTGGGCCACACGGGAAAAGCAGTTCCACTGCTGGAAGGACATTTGGTAGAGACTGTTGAAGCCACCTGGTCCCAGCAGACCCCAGAAAATGGCCACATTAGCTGGTGCTGGTACAAGGTCATTAAGTGTGAAGCCAGGTGCCAGATATGTGCTGTGATCTTCCATAATCCCTGAAAAGCTGCTGCTACACTATCTCGCGAACTTTTTCTGGGGCAGGCTCGTACGTGGCCCCAGTCTCCGGGCACCAGCAGCAGCAGGGTCCAGTAGGCATTCCTGGGTGCAGCCAGCATTTGGCCATTGCTCGGTGAGACCCTCCCACAGAAGGGCAGAATGGGTCAAAGCCGCAGTCCTTCAGAAGTAAGGGACCGGGAAAACAGCTGCATCTGAGACAAAACTCGGGAGAGAGGTACTGCCTGGGGCTTGGTCACAGACAGTGAAAAAGCGGGGAGTGGATGAAAGCTGAAGACAGAGGATAGGTGCGCAATTGCTGATAGGAGAGAACAGAGTTCCCGTACCAGAGACTGGGTAGCTGAGTGAGGCCATTTTCACTGCTCCGGCACATGCACATATGCACCTACGAGCGCCACAACGCTTCACCCCAGTAGGCTAGCAGCGCCATCTAGTGGAGAACAGAGCCGTTACACTGAGCCCCACCCAACTGGGCCAACCTCGCTCTTCAAGAACACAAGTCTCACCACCTGCTTAGTTTATGGACTATAAAGCGATACATAGTCTGACTTCTGGGGGAAAACAAAATAATTTCAGTCCTATTTCAATCTGTTAGCAAGTCCATCTATTCAATTTTCTTTCTTTTTTTCTTCTCTCTTTTTCACTTTTCTTTTTCTTGAATACAGAGAGAGAAAAAATTCATTTTTATTTTCTATTTTTATTAAAAATATTTTTCTTTAATTTTTTCCTATATTTTTTACTTTTGTGTAAATTTTTTCAAATTCTATCTTACTTCCATAATTCTATTTTAGTCCACTAAATACCAGTGTATTTAACTTTTCAAGTTTTCAAACGATTTCCTTGTTTTCTTTTTTCTTTTTCTTTTTTCTATTTTCATTTCTGTTCTTTTTCTTGGAGGCAGAAAATGAAAAACTTCATTCTTACTTTCAATTTCTATTAAAAATATTTTTTCATTAATATTTTACTATACTTTTTGCTTTTATGTAAATTTTTCAAATTCTATTTTACGTCTATCATTTTATTTTAGTCTACTACAGTGTATTCACTTTTTCAAATTTTCAAATGATTTTTCTCTTTTTGCTCTTTTTTGTTTCTTTTCTTTTTCTTGAATACAGAAAGAGAAAAACTTCATTTTTTATTTTTAATTTTTATTAAAAATATTTTTCTTTATTTTTTCCTACTATATTCTTTACTTTTCTGTAAATTTCTTCAAATTCTATTTTACTCACATCATCTCATTTTAGTCTACTTCAGTGTACTCATTTTTTCAAATTGTCAAACAATTTCCTTTTTTTCCCCCTTTTTTTCCTCTAATCTGTCAAACCACTTTCAATATCCAGACCAAAACACACCTAGGATCTAGCATCATTTATTTGATTTTGTGTATGTGTGTGTTTTTAATTTTTTAATTTTTTGATTTTAATATTTTTTAATTTTAATTTATTTTTAATTTTAATTTTTCTGCCTCATTAATTCCTTTTCTCCCTTCAAAATGACAAAATGAAGGAATTCATCCCAAAAGAAAGAGCACGAAGAAATGACAGCCAGGGATTTAACCAACACAGATACAAGCAAGATGTCTGAACCAGAATTTAGAATCATGAAAATAAGAATACTGGCTGGAGTCGAAAATAGATTAGAATCCTTTTATGCAATGATAAAAGAGGTAAAAAATAGAATGAAATAAAAATGCTATAACTGAGTTGCAGTCACGGGTGGACACAACAGCAGCAAGAATGGATGAGGCAGAACAGAATCAGCAATATAGAGGACAAACTTATAGACAATAATGAAGCAGAAAACAAGAGGGAAATTAAGGCAAAAGAGCACGATTTAAGAATTAGAGAAATCAGTGACTCATTAAAAAGAAACAACATCAGAATCATAGGGGTCCCAGAAGAGGAAGAGAGAGAAATAGGGGTAGAAGGGTTATGTGAGCAAATCATAGCAGAAAACTTTCCTAACCCGGGGAAAGACACAGACATCAAAATCCAGGAAGCACAGACAACCCCCATTAGATTCAACAAAAACTGACCATCAACAAGGCATATCATAGTCAAATTCACAAAATACTCAGGCAAGGACAGAATCCTGAAAGCAGCAAGGGAAAAAAAGCCCCTAACCTACAAGGGAAGACAGATCAGGTTTGCAGCAGACCTATCCACAGAAACTTGGCAGGCCAGAAAGGAGTGGCTGGATATATTCAATGTGCTGAATTAGAAAAATATGGAGCCAAGAATTCTTTATCCAGCAAGGCTGTCATTCAAAATAGAAGGAGAGATAAAAAGTTTCCCAGACAAACAAAAATTAAAGGAGTTTGTGACCATTAAACCAGCCCTGCAAGAAATATATATATATATCAAAAGCAACAAAGATTACAAAGGACCAGAGAACACCACCAGAAACTCCAACTCTACAAGCATCATAATGGCAATAAATTCTTATCTTTCAGTACTCACTTTAAATGTCAATGGACTCAATGCTCCAATCAAAAGACATAGGGTAACATAATGGATAAGAAAACAAGATCCATCTATATTCTGTTTACCAGAGACCCAAGAAAGACACCTTCAGATTGAAAATAAGGGGATGGAGAACCATCTATCATGCTAATGGTCAGCAAAAGAAAGCCAGAGTAACCTTACTTATATCAGACAATCTAGACTTTAAAATAAAGCCTGTATCAAGAGATGCAGAAGGGCATTATAGCATAATCAAGGGGTCTATCCACCAAGAAGACCTAACAGTTGTAAACATTTATGCGCCAAATGTGGGAGAACCCAAATATATAAATCAATTAATCACAAACATAAAGAAACTCATCGATAGTAATACCATAATAGTAGGAGACTTCAACATCCCACTCACAGCAATGGACAGATCATCTAATATAAAAATCAACAAGGAAACAATGGCATTGAATGACACACTGGACCAGATGGACTTAACATATATATCCAGAACTTTTCATCCTAAAGCAGCAGAATATACATTCTTCTCCGGTGCACATGGAATGTTCTCCAGAATAAACCATATACTAGGACAAAAATCAGCCCTCAGCAAGTACAAAAAGATCAAGATCATACTGTGCATATTTTCAGACCCACAATGCTATGAAACTCAAAATCAACCATAAGAAAAAATTTGGAAAGGTAACAAATACTAGGAGACTGAATAACATCTTACTAAATAATGAATGGGCTAACCAAGAAGTTAAAGAGGAAATTAAAAAGTATATGGAAGTCAATGAAAATGATAACACCACAGCCCAAAACCTCTGGGATGCAGCAAAGGTGGTCATAAGAGGAAAGTATGTAGCAATCCAGGCCTTCCTAAAGAAGGAAGAAAGATCTCAGAGACACAACCTAACCTTACACCTTAAGGAGCTGGAAAAAGAACAGCAAATAAAACCGAAAACCAGCAGAAGACAGGAAATAATAAAGATTAGAGCAGAAATTAATGCTATCAAAACCAAAAAAACAAAAAAAACAAAAAACAGTAGAACAGATCAATGAAACCAGAAGCTGTTTCTCTTAAAGAATTAACAAAATTGATAAACTACTAGCCAGTCTGATCAAAAAGAAAAAGGAAAGGACCCAAATAAATAAAATCAAGAATGAAAGAAGAGAGATCACAACCAACACAACAGAAATAAAATTAATAATAAGAGAATATTATGAGTAATTATATGCCAATAAAATGGGAATCTGGAAGAAATGGACAAATTCCTAGAAACATTTACACTACCAAAACTGAAACAGGAAGAAATAGAAAATTTGAACAGACCCATAACCAGTAAGGAAATCAAATTAGTAATCAACAATCTGCCAAAAAACAAGAGTCCAGGGCCAGATGGCTTTCCAGGGGAATTCTTCCAAACATCGAAGGAAGAGTTAACACCTATTCTCTTGAAGCTATTCCAAAATATAGAAATGGAAGGAAAACTTCCAAAGTCTTTCTATGAAGCCAGCATTACCTTGATTCCAAAACCAGACAGAGACCTACTAAAGAGGAGAACTATAGACCAATTTCCCTGATGAACAAGGATGCAAAAATCCTCAACAAGATATTAGCCAACTGGATACAATAATACATTAAAAAAATTATTCACCATGACCAAGCGAGATTTGTACCTGGGATGCAGGGCTCGTTCAATATCCGCAAAACAATTAACATGATTCTTCACATCAATAAAAGAAACGACAAGAATCATATGATCCTCTCAATAGATACAGAGAAAGCATTTGACAAAATACAGCATCCTTTCTTGATAAAAACCCTCAAGAAAGTAGGGATAAAAGGATCATACCTCGAGATCATAAAAGCCATATATGAATCACCCAATGCTAATATCATCCTCAATGGGGAAAAACTGAGAGCTTTCCCCCTAAGGTCAGGAGCAAGACAGGGATGTCCACTCTCACCACTGTTATTCAATATAGTATTGGAAGTCTTAGCCTCTGCAATCAGACAACACAAAGAAATAAAAGGCATCCAAATCGGCCAGGAGGAGGTCAAACTTTCACTCTTCGAAGATGACATGATACTCTATATGGAAAGCCCAAAAGATTCCACCAAAAAAACCAGCTAGAATTGATTCATGAATTCAGCAAAGTTGCAGGATATAAAATCAACACACAGAAATTGGTTGCATTCCTATACACCAACAGTGAAGCAACAGAAAGAGAAATCAAGGAATCCATCCCATTTACAGTTGCACCAAAAACCATCAAATACCTAGGAATAAATCTAACCAAAGAGGTGAAAAATCTATACACTGAGAGCTATAGAAAGCTTATGAGAGAAATTGAAGACACAAAAAATGGAAAAAGATTCCATGCTCCTGGATAGGAAGAACAAATATTGTTAAAATGTCGATACTACCCAAAGCAATCTACATATTCAATGCAATCCCTATCAAAATAACACCAGCATTCTTTACAGAGCTAGAACAAACAATCCTAAAATTTGTATGGAAGCAGAAAAGACCCCGAATAGCCAAAACGATCTTGAAAAAGAAAACCAAAGCAGGAGGCATCACAATCCCAGACTTCAAGCTATACTACAAAGCTGTAATCATCAAGATAGTATGGTACTGGCACAAGAACAGACACTCAGATCAATGGAGCCGAATAGAGAACCCAGAAATGGACCCACAAACGTGTGGCCAACTAATCTTTGACAAAGCAGGAAAGAATACCCAATGGAATAAAGACAGTCTGTTCAGCACGTGGTGCTGGGAAAACTGGACAGAGACATGCAAAAGAATAAACCTGGACCACTTTCTTACACCATACACAAAAATAAACTCAAAATGGATGAAAGACCTCAACATAAGACAGAAAGCCATCAAAATCCTCGAGGAGAAAGCAGGCATAAACCTTTTTGATCTTGGCTGCAGCAACTTCTTACTCAACACATCTCCAGAGGCAAGGGAAACAAAAGCAAACATGAAGTACTGGGACCTCATCAAAATAAAAAGCTTCTGCACAGTGAGGGAAACAATCATCAAAACTAAGAGGCAACCGACAGAATGGGAAAAGATATTCGCAAATAACATATGAGATAGAGGGTTGATATCCAAAATCTATAAAGAACTTATCAAACTCAACAACCAAAAAATTAATAATCCAATGAAGAAATGGGCAAAAGACATGAATAGACACTTCTCCAAAGAAGGCATCCAGATGGCCAACTGACACATGAAAAAGTGTTCAACATCACTCATCATCAGGGAAATACAAATCAAAACCACAATGAGATACACCTTATACCTGTTTCAATGACTAACATTAACAACTCAGGCAACAAAAGATGTCAATGAGGATGCATTGAAAGTGATCTCTTTTGCATTGTTGGTGGGAATGCAAGCTGGTGCAGCCACTCTGGAAAATAGCATGGAGGTTCCTCAAAAAATTAAAAATAGAACTACCCTACAGCCCAGCAATTGCACTACTAGGTATTTATCCAAGGGATACAGGTGTGCTGTTTTGAAGGGACACATGCACCCCCATATTTATAGCCGCACTATCAACAATAGCCAAAGTATGGAAAGAGCCCAAATGTCCATCGATGGATGAATGGATAAAGAAGAAGTGGTATATATATACAATGGAGTATTACTCGGCAATCCAAAAGAATGAAATCTTGCCATCTGCAACTATGTGTATGGAACTGGAGGGTATTATGCTAAGTGAAATTAGTCAGAGAAAGACAAAAATCATATGACTTCACTCATATGAAGACTTTAAGAGACAAAACAGATGAACATAAGGGAAGGGAAACAAAAATAATATCAAAACAGGGAGGGGGACAAAACAGAAGAGACTCATAAATATGGAGAATAAACAGAGGGTTGCTGGAGGGGTTGTGGGGCGGGGAATGGGCTAAATGGGTAAGGAGCACTAAGGAATCTACTCCTGAAATCATTGTTGCACTGTATGCTAACTAATTTGGATGTAAATTTAAAAAAATAAAAAATAAAACAAGTTAATAAAAAAAACTCCAACTTTTACTAAGCTAGCTCAGCTCTTATTTTATTTACTTGTTATTGTTAGTTGCAAAAGTTATTAGGTTGGTATTTATTGGTTTGTTTTTAAATAAAACTATAATCCACCTGGGAAATCAGTCACTTTTATGAATACAAATTTGCTTTCCTCTGACACAAGTCACTTATGTCTATCATAAACATAATTTAAAGCTAATATGGAATGGAATGAGTCAGTAGCAAAGGTTTGTTTCCATCTTTCATCTTACTCTCAAGGGTTAATTTCCCAAATTCAGAAATACGTAGGGAGAAAAAAAAAAGTCAATGCTGTATAATCTCTTTGGTTTTCCAACTCACTAAGCTATACTCCATTAAAACCAAGGTCTGCTATATTCAAGGGTTAACTGGCACGTGAATCTGATAGTGGTCATATTGATGCACCAGAAAACTCAGTGGAACTTTTTACAGAGTTTGGACCCTTTTAAAGTTGAGAGGGTGACTAATTCAAATGCCTCTTTTTTTTTTTCCAGATTGAACTGCATGTTATTTGTCTCTTCCTGCTTCATCTTGGGTATCCTTGAACAAGACTGGAGGGAGAGATTTATACTTGCCTAAACAGAAAGAGAGCACAGAGGAAGTTTTACCCAAGCCTGTATTTCAATAAAATTTACTGCTATTATCTGTAGAGGAACAGATCAGTACAATACAAAGCCAATACTTAGAATCTGCATAAGAAAACATTGCAATGTCAAAGTAGAACTTCAGCACAAAATGAAAAAAGACACCACTGGGGCTTGACAGAAATGATCATTTATTTTACAAGTCTCAGGAGAACCTCCCTGGTGAGAACCCATGCTGATATCCTGTATCAGTTCACCTTGTACAAGTGGATGTAAACTGCACACAAAGCGGAAGCCAATTTTATTGTAAATTTTTTTCATTGCTGAGATTGACTCACAAGAGGCTCATTTTCTTGTGGGTCCCAAAGGATGGCAGTCACGCAGTGTTGTTTAAGCAAACTCATTACAGTGCAAGCAATGCCATGTAAACCTTCCGTCTGAAACAATAGATTCCACAGTATAAACCTGCTTCTTCAAACGAGCACTTTAAACCAGAGAAGCTGTAATTACAGCAAGAATCAAGACATTTCTTACACAGACTATGAACATAGGCACCAGAGCAGACTCCTTTTTAGCTATATGTTTTTGAGTGCTTACTATGTGCCAAGTAATATAAATGTATAATCTCTTAGTTGATACCAGAACAGAACTGATGCACAAATCAAGTCTCAGTCCCTAAATTCTGGGCTCTTGATGAAAGGTACTACAATCTTTTTAGCCCTGAGAGTTTTCGGCCCAATTCCTGGATTCCTATTTTTATTATCTTATTTTTAACCCCCATTCCAAACTCCAGGGCTCTTCTTACTTCTAGTTACTGGAAGTTTAGGAAATTTTAGTAACAATTTATGTTGTCAATTTTAGAGAAACAGTAGTCCCTGGTGGGCATCAAGATGTGCGCACTGATGATATCCAGTGTCTGGGAACAATCAAAAGACCAAGGGCTGTCATCTCCATCAAGCAAACATACTCTCTGGCTCTCCTAAAATGGGAACCTATACCAACCTCCAGTTCAGCCACTAGAGCTGGAAACCCTGGAGGCTCAGGACTCAATACCTGGGCAAGAATCTACCATCATTTACCAGCCTTAGGAGTTCCAGTAAACTTTCAATCATCCTGAACTTCACCTCCAGTTCCATGAAATGGAAAGTGTAAAAGAAAAATTACATCAATATGATTAATTAAACAGGCAAGGACTTTATTCAAGACTTTTTCAATGGGGGTCAAAAATATTACAGTAGAGGAGATTGAACACAACTTCTCTGGCACAAGAGGCAGGAGGGTTTTTAAGCAATGGAGTGAGCTAGTAGAAAACTGTTGGAGGACATTAGAGAGTTGCATTAATGTGATAAGGCCATTTTTATTTGTAGTTTTTTCCAGATTTATTGAGATATAACATTGTATAAATTGAAGATGAACCCTACCCCAGTAGGGTTAGTGCACACCTCCATCACCTCACACATATGATTACCATTTCTTTTTTTTTGTAAACATTTAAGATCTATTCTCTTAATAACTTTTTTTAAATATTTATTTATTCTTGAGAGGGTGCAAGTAGGGGAAGGGCAGAGAAAGAGGGACAGAGGATCCGAAGTGGGTTCTGCACTGACAGGCTGACATAGTGAGTCCAATGTGGGGCTTGAACCCACAAACAATGAGATCATGACTTGAGCTGAAGTCAGACACCCAACCAACTGGGCCACCCAGGTGCCCCAACAACTTTCAAATGTATAATACAGTATTGTTAACTATAGTTACCATGCTGTACATTAGATCTCCAGAATATTCATCTTATAACTTGAAGTTTGTATCCTCTGACTGACATTTCCTGATTTTCCCTACCCCTAATCCCTGGTAGCTACCATTCTACTTTCTGTTTCTATGAGCAGCTTTTTAAAATTCTTTACAGAAGTGATATGTTATCTTTTTATGCCTGATTTATTTCACTTAGCATAATGCCCTCAAGTTTCATCTATGTTGTCACAAATAATATGTCTATATCATGTAATAATATATACATATATCACATTTTTATCCATTCATATATAGACAGACACTTAGGTTGTTTCCACATCTTTGCTACTATGAATAATGCTTCAGTGAACATAGGAGGGCAGATATCTCTTCAGGTTCCTGTTTTCATTTCTTTTAGATATATACTCAAAAGTGGAATTGCTGGATCATATGATAGTTTTATTTTAAATATTATGAAGAACTCAGGTACTGTTTTCCAGAGTGGCTATGCTAGTTTACATTTCTACCAACATTGTTCAAGGGTTCCCTTCTTCCCACACCCTTACCAACATTTGTTAGCTCTTGTCTTTTGGATGACAGCCATTTTAACAGATGTGATAAGATATCTCCCTGGTTTTGATTTGTATATCCCTAATGATGAAAAATATTTAGCATCTTTTCATGTGCCTGTTGGCCACCTTGGTCAAGAGATAATAATAGTAGCTTCCATGGTGGCTTTTAAGATTGAGACTCATAATGCTTATTAACCTATTGCCAATGTGATTGACACAGAGCAAGAATTCAAAATATAATAGTGGTTATTTGTCATTAATTATCATATTAATGATATTAATTCCTATTCCTTCCCCTTGTTAGTCTTCACTGATTTTGGATCCACCCTACATCCTCAACATCTACACAAGTAATTTTTCCTCCATCCTCTCTGACTCTCTGATAAGATCAGAGAAGTCAGAGATTTCCAAACTATTTAGGTCCATGGTAAACTAGTGTCTTGGTATTTTTTTATAGCACATCTAAGCCATATGAAATCCCTAATAGCTCTCTTTGGTAAGGAATTAGATACAAACAACTTAATAAGCATTTAGAATCCAACAATCTAGTAACCATTTGAAAAAATAATAAAAATAAATTTAAAAGATAATATTTTTATTTCATTTTAAGTAACCAAAATTACTTGCTAGTGGGATATGTGTACCTGGGCTCAACATAACTCTCAAACCCTGGAGTTGCATTGTACAATTCCACCTTTATTTCTTCTTCTATACCTTTTTTTTTAAGTATTATTTTATTTTTATTAAAACAGCCACTGAATAGTATTCAATAGTGTTTCAGAGTGTTCAATAGGTTTCAGGTTTGTAGACAACTATTACTATCAGTGGCTTTAATATCCCTCCAATGGATATCCAGAAAAATAAATGGATTTTTTTTATTCAATTTCCAGCTATTGAAGAGGCTTCCATGACACTGGAATGACACTATCCTTTTGGGTGCATTCCCACACAGTCAAAGAGAGAACTTGGACAGAAAAGCCTGGTTAGAAGTCCTGCATCTTACAAAAATGGTTAAAATACCCAATCTTAAATTTTTCAGGTCATGAATTTAATTATTCAATTACCTTATTCATTTATTCAGTCAACATTTGAGAACATTTTCTGTTCAAGGTACTAAGTTAGGTATTGGGCATACAAGAATAATAAAGCCTCAGCTCTCGAGAAACTTACATTAGAATGGGACTTTGATACTGTCCTTACATCCAAGCTCCACACTATGGATGAACCCATATACTGCAATAACGAAAACAATTCATGCATTAAAACATACATGGGTGTCTTTTACTCACTGATTCTGGTTTCAGCATTGACTCAGAGCAACTTATAACCCTAAACACTATTCAGGCCCTAAGGAAATACTTTATATCTGATGCCTTGCATTCAGTACCAAAGTCCACCATGTCTAAATGCTGTGAAGGCTTGTGCTTTATGTTACTGTTAATGTTAAAGGAGGCAGAGGGGCGCCTGGGTGGTTCAGTCGGTTGAGCATCCGACTTCGGCTCAGGTCATGATCTCACAGTTTGTGAGTTTGAGCCCCGCATCAGGCTCTGTGTTGACCGCTTGCTCAGAGCCCGGAGCCTGCATCAGATTCTGTGTCTCCTTCTCTCTCTGCCCTTCCCCCGCTCACGCTTTGTCTCACTCTGTTTCTCAAAAATAAATCAATGTAAAAAAAAAATTAAAAAAAAAAAATAAAGGAGGCAGAATCTGCTTCGGAGTAAGGGGACCATTTAAACAATGATGAGCGTAGATAAGAGAAAAGCAAACCAAATTGAATTGTAAAATCCTTCCTTCATGACAGCATGTTGTAAAATAATGTCTTACATAAAAAAGAATCATTTCCAGAAGCACTGAGCATTGTCTTCCTTATTGAAGACTTGTTTCAATTCATGCTACCAAAGGTACTCAGAATTAACATTGTATTCACAAGACTTTCCCATAGCAGCTGAGGAATGTTTAGCCATATTAAACAAATCATACTGGGGTACCTATGTGGCTCAGTCAGATAAACGTTGGACTCTAGATCTCAGCTCAGGTCACGGTCTCATGGTTGGTTCATGGGATGGAGCCCCATGTGGATTTCAGGCTCCGGCCTGAGCATGGAGCTTGCTTGAGATTCTCTCTCTCACCCTCTCCCTCTGCCCCTCCCCCCCAAAAATAAATAGAGTTTAAAAAGAACAAAAGCAAAAAGTCTTACTACTCTTAAACTTGTGTCTATGTAGGCCTAGATGTAACATACTTGAAGTGCGCTGTACAGTCTTTACATTGCAGATAGATGGACATTGAACATGAGAATTTCTAACAGTTACTTCTTATTAAAATGTTTAATAAGATTTCATAATTTAAAAAAAGTAACTAAAAACTTTAGCTACATTTAAATCATTTTGACCACAGCACCTGGGTGGCTCAGTCGGTTAAGCATCCGACCTCGGCTCAGGTCATAATCTTGGCTCAGGTCATGACCTCACTGCTTGGGGGTTCAAGCCGCGCGTCAGCTCTGTACTGACAGCTTACAGCCTGGAGCCTGGTTCAGATTCTGTCTCCGTCTCTCTCTGCCCTTTCCCCTTCATACTCTCTCTCTCTCTCTCTCTCTCTCTCTCTCTCAAATATAAATGAACATTAAACAAATGAATATATAAATAAAAATAAATAAATCATTTTGACCTTAACATTTATTTAGTAACTATAATTATACTCTGTATTCATTAAACAATTTTAAATGTTTTAGAGGAAAAATACATTTTGACTATACATTAAGATAATTTTAAACTATCCTTACTTTCATTTTAATAAAAAAATATTCAGAGCTTATATTCACTTTGAGCTTGACTAATCACATTTTAGTATGTTAGCATAACCACCAAACACAAATTATTTGAAATCTGTGTTTAAAAATATAATTAATAAGTTTGCTGAAATAAAAATATTTTATAAGTAAATAATACTTTATGAATTCTGTGTCTCTATTTAATTATTTTGGTAAAATTTTCTGACTTACCAATAGAAAAATAAGACGTATAAGAAATGTACAATACAAATTAAATTTAAGGATTTTTTTTGTTTTTCCAACTGCTCATAAAAAAAGATAGAAAAACAAAGTTTCTTTTTGTTTGTTTCATAATTTTCAAGGCATATTTACCAAAGGAGGAAGTGAAACATTTTACTTGACATAGTGTTGGCTCCTTTTTGGTTTTTAAATATTTGACATGCAGCATGTAGGCTTTCATTTTTACTCTTGTCCTGGGCCTCACAATAGTTAGGGACAGGCCTGCAAGGACTATTCTACAAAAGAAACCACTTCTAAATAAAGGTATGATTTCTGGTAAAAATCAGTGGTTTGAAGAAAATTGATGTCAGTCTTGTGAAATGATATGATATGATGTGATGTGATATGATATATGTGATGTGATATATCATGTGATGTGATAAAAAAATGACTGGTGGGGGAAGACCTTATTTTAAATAGAAAACTAGCCCCTCAAGAAAAATAAAGCTTGGGAAAGACTGAATGACAAAAAGGAGACACAAGAAAGAAGATTCAGTCAATGCCAGCCATGCAGGCATGGTAATTAGTCTTCATTGGATTTCTATGTTAGGACATTTTTGGTTTTTTTTTTTTTTGTTTTTTTTTTTTGGTTTGTTTGTTTTTGTTTGAAAAAAGCACCAGATTTCAAATCCTGTGACACAGGGAGAAGTCTTCCTTTTTCCATTTGTTTCTAGGCTTATGCACTCTCATGTGTTGTAACAACATGAAAGTGTGTTATTTGTGCCTAACGTGTCAGTGAAGGTGCAGATGATAACTTGTAAGGGCATAAATGCATCTCATCACAAATAAAAGCACAAAGAGTAGTTTAAAATAATGGGAAAATCTGGGAATATGCAAAGTTTGGGCCCATTGGTAATGTCTTTTGCTAATCAAATATATGATATAGGCGAGAATTTATCTAAAATTTATCTATCTACACAATGGACTTAGAGAAAATAAAAAGAAACCATTATTTTATAAGGAGTTGAGCAGACGTTGTCAATAGACTGCACAGCCTTGGAAAGTCTGTAGTGGTTAAAGCATAGATTCTAGAATCACCAGACATGGATTCAACCCTGGCTGTACAAATTACATTGTGTATTTCCTTAATCAAAATCCATAACCTCTCTGCACTCTCTTCTCACCATCTGTAAAACAGGGCTAATATGATCCACCTTCAAGGCTGACCTAAAAAGATAGTGTTCAGGGCGCCTGGGTGGTTCAGGCAGTTAAGCATCCAAACCTTGATGTCAGCTCAAGTCATGATCCCATGGTTCGTGAGATCAAGCCACACAATCAGGCTCTGTACAGTCAGTGTGGAGCCTGCTTGGGATTCTCTCCCTCTCTTTCTCTGCCCCTGCTCTGTACTCGCTATCCTTCTCTCTCTCAAAATAAATAAATAAACGTAAATAAAAATAAAAGAAATGGCCTTCAGAAAAGTGCTTGGCATTTAGCAGGAATAGTAAGCAATATATGGTAATTTGCATACATTATTTTAAAAGTTAACCTCTAGAAATTAATTCAGGGAAATAAAAATCAATTTTGATAAGAATGAGTTAGATTTCCTATTTTGAAAAAAGTTAAATGAGTTCTAAATTTTGTTTCATAAAAAGCCTCAGTCATTACTGTTTCAATTTATAGTCATTATTGGAAACTTGATAGCAGTGGCAAAACTATCCCTTTGGTTAAATTAATTAAGTTAAAAAACACAAAGATGTACCTTAGAACACACTAGAAAATCTCCAATTTCCTGTTTATTTTATCAGTTAAAAAAATGTCTTTTCCTGATTCATTTCAGCAAACTAAACAGACTATATCTCTCGATGAATTGTTTTTTATTAATCCATGTTTCAATATGATTGATATCCCATTTAATTAACAGATTTATTATTTTATCATTTATAAACTTTATGCTCGAAGATTCTTTTGAAATAACCGTGTGTCAAAAGAGAAACTAGCACAGCATGGATGTCACTAAAACTAAAGTTGCGTATATGTTTTTGAAGTGAGTTTTGTTTTTGTTTTGTTTTGTTTGAGTCAGTATGATCATCACGGCTTTTGCCTAAATCTTCAGGTAGCATGTTTCTGATTTCTTTAAAAATGAGTTTAATAACTTTTAGGAATGCATTCTGGAACTTCTTTTGGTGAGGTAAAACCAGAGAGTCTATACATAAATGAGATATATAAATTGTCCATCTGTTTGGAACATTCTTGCATATTTCATGAAAATGTTTCCATGTGAAAAGATAACAACATCCCCTTAGAAAGATAAGATAATGAAGTAAATTTCAAAAACAGCCATAAGCCTTTCAAGTTCTATTAAACTACTCCCATCAAGAGGCAGAGTATTTCTCTTCACCTTGAATTAGGGATAGACTTGTGACTTGCCTTTAACCAGTAAAATATGGTAGAAAGGATACTGTGTGGGTTCTAAACCTAGGCCTCCCGAGGCTTTGCATGCTTCTGCTCTCCCTGCCTCTTGGAACTCCTCCACCATTTAAAAAAAAATACAGAAAGTATAGGGGCGCTTGGGTGACTCAGTAAGTTAAGCCTCTGAGTCTTGATTTTGGGTCAGGTCATGATATCACAGTTTGTGGGGTCGAGCCCCTCGTCGGGCTCACCTGTTCTGCAAGGAGCCTGCTTGAGATTCCATATCCCTCTCCCTCTGCCCCTCCCAACTCTCTCTCAAAAATAAACATTTAAAAAGTAATAAAAATTTAAAAATAAAAATACAGTGCAAAGAATAATCTAAAGATTACGCATGTTCCTACCACTTGATTAGTAATGCTAACATTTTGTCAGATTTGCCAGTCATTTTTCAAAAAAATAAAGCTTACAAATGAAGACAAGTCTTCTTTAATCTTCCCAGTATCACGTTCCCATTCTCTATTGTTAGCCCTCCTTCCCCATAGCAAATGCCAATAATTGCAGACCCAGTTTTCCAGTAATCTGTCTGTCTATCCATCTATCTGTGTAACTATCCATTCATTTATCCATATATGTAAATACCATCTTTGAGTGTATGTAAGATGGTACACATCTTACACACACAGATACACACACATAAACACACGTATACACATATGTGCATGGCCCAAATGTGTGTGTGTGTGTGTGTGTGTGTGTGTGTGTGTGTGTGTGATCATTAACCAATATATACTATTTGGGGATGGTGACTTCTTCATTATTTCCATAATTTTTTTTCTCTAAATATCATTCTGTACCTCTTCTTTCTCAACATTATGCTTTTGAAATAAATTCTTGGTAATATCAATAGATCTAGTTTTTCTTTTCCAAACATATCACCATATTATATTGTTTGACTTTGTGAACATTTTATTAATCCATTCCTCCTATTTAGGGACATTAAGAATGTTTCATTTTTGGCATTTCAATATTCAGTGACAGACATCATTCTTAGTTTATTTTGTACATTAAAAAAAGTCTTTAGTGCATATTCAGAAATGAATTTATTTATTCAAAGAGAATGGTGGATATCTATCCTTCATTATTATCTAAATGTTTAGAACACTTAATTCACATTTCAATATTCATCCAAATTGTGAACTCTGACTTCAACATGGAATAAGGAAAAATATTCCCAGTTTCACTTTCTAATAAGGTACAGATTTTGGAATTAGATTCTGCCCATCAGATGCTTCCTGGAATTCAGAAGACAGCTATTTAAGAAATAATGACAAGCACAGTGCATGCACTTTGCTATCAAGGAGGCAGTGGTAAAGGCAGTGTATTTCTGAGGTCAATGGAGTCCAAGGCAGAACCCCAACTTAGCAAAGATATTACATCCTGGCACAGTTCAGTTGTGATAGCCAATTCTGCAGTGTATTTTTAGGCATTGTCACTATAACACCAGCCTAAAGTTTATTTCTTTAGCACATCCAGCCTTTCTATAACTGTTTCTTAATAGATGTACTTCTTATTTAAACATGATAAGACTGTGTGTTCAGAAAAAGAAACTGACATACAAATGCTGTGAACATTTTAATTACACCATATTTCTGGCAAATTGCTCCCCAAAGTTGGAACACAACAGTAATTTATGAGAATAATCTTTCCCACCACCACTTTAGCATTGTAATATATATTTTTTCAAAAATATTATCTTATTTTTATGTCAATTTTAATTTTTCTGTCAATGAGATTAAATATAGTTTCATGTGTTTACTAGGCATTCATTTTTTTAAGTTTATTTATTTTGAGAGAGAGAGAGAGAGAGCAGGTGTGCCAGTGGGGGAGGGGCAGAAAGAGAGGGAGAGAGAGAGAGTCCCAAGCAGGCTCTACACTGTCAGTGCAGAGCCAGACGTGGGCCTCAAACTCACTAACTATGAATCATGACCTGAGCCAAAATCAAGAGTTGGATGCTTAACCAACTGAGCCATGCAGGTGCCCCTAGGCATTCATATTTTCTTTTCTGTAAAGTGATTGTACACTTTACCACTTTTTCTATTGAGCTGTATATAAATTTATTAATTATAATTATTATATATTTAGGATCAGTGCATATATATTAAATATATTTTCTCCCTTTGTTGTTTGCATGTTAATTTTATTATCATTACCTTTGGCAAAACAGGATTTGTTGCATGTTGTCAAATTTGTTGAGACTGCACTCATGCAGTACGTTGTATCACAAGAAAGGAATCCTATCCATGACTATGGAATATCTCTCTCTCCATCTATTTTGTTCTTTTTTTTATTCAGCTCCTGTTTGATTTCAGCAGAGTTTTGTAGTTTTCCTCAGACAGATTTTGTGCATATTTTGTCAGATTTTTACCTAAGGTGTTTTGTTTTATTTTGTTCTGTTTTGTTTTGTTTTGGTGCTAATGTAAATGGTACTTTTTAATTTCAAGTTCCTCTTGTTCATTGTTGGTGTATGGGCAAGAGATGGACTCTTTTATATTATCCTTATATCCTGAAACCTTGTTATAATTACTTACGAGTTTCGGGAGTTTTTTGGTCAAATCTTTCAGATTTTCTACATAGATGATTATGTCATCTGCAAACAGAGACAGCTTTTTATCTTCCTTCCCAATCTGTACATCTTTATTTCCTCTACTTGCCTTATTGCATTAGCAAGGACTTCAAGTATGATGTTGACAAGGAGTCATGGGAGGAGACATCCTTCTCTTATACCTAATGTTAGAGGGAAAACTTGAAGTTTTTCACCATTAAATATAACAACTGTAGATTTTCTGTAGATAATCTTTATCAAGTTGAGAAAGTTTCCCTCTACTCTTTGTTCTACTGGGAGTTCTTAACATGAATGGATATTGGATTTTGTCAAATGCTCTTTCTGCATCTGTTGAAATGATCATGAAATTTTTCTTTCTTAATCTATTGATACGATGGATCACACTAATTGATTTTTGAATGTTAAACTTTTTTTCAAAGAAAGCCTTAGAGTGGTAAACTTTTTGAGTCTTAGTTATATAATATGCTTTTACACTTTCAAATAAATAATAGTTTTTCTAGATAAAGAATTCTAAAAGTAAAGTTATTTTCCTTTGGTGTTTGAAAAACATTCCATCATCCTCTTGCATCCAGTGTTCATGAAGAGAATTTGAAAGACTTATTTTGTGTTTTCTTAAACTTAGTACATGTCTATAATGTGAATGGCACTGTCTCGAATGTGGTGATCTTTTTCAGTTCACCACTTAAAAAGCTACATGCCACACTGTAATGTATAAGCAAAAGTCAAAATGGCCACCAAAGATCCATAAAAAGAGAGTAGACTCAGATGAAAAGAACCTTTATGCTCCTCCATTTCCCCATTTTTATTAACTAGAACACGTCTACAAGATAAAGAAACATCTGTAGATGACAAAAAGAGAAGAAACAAACAGGATCTGGGAATTTGTGGTACTGTTGTATGAGCGCTAGACTAATTTTTTCAGGTTACTCTCTTTCATTTATTTGCATGCAACCAAATTCAATGTTTAGCCCTGTCTGCTGTACTCCCAGCTGCTCGAAGCCCCCAGTTGTGTACCACACTTCAGTATTCTGGATGGGGCAAGAAAGAGGTAAGTCTCTCTGGCAACATCCCGCACAGCTGGGAAAGCTGGGTGTTCATGAGCCTCACTCCAGGGAGAAATCACTGGCCAAGATATATGTCTCTTGACACTGAGCTGTGCAACCTAAAGGGAAGGATGATGCATGTAGAGTAAAACTGTTCCCCTTGCTGTCTTCAGTGCATCCAATCTCATATGTTTCTGTGCCTGTGGTATGCTGGAACTTCTCTACTGGATTCCTAGACTACAGGAAAGGGTCTCTCATCAATGGGTGAATGTCTAAACTGATGTTCTGTGGGGAAAAGACAGTGGAAACACTCTTATTCTGCCATATTGATGACATCATTGCTGGTAATTCCCATTTTTTCAAATAGTGCTTCAACACCATTCCTTCTATTTTCTCTTCTGAAGCTCTTAATATTTATGTACCTCTTGATCATTTTTCCCTTAATTTTTCATTTTGTATATACTTTCACTTTATCCCCTTGTCCCACATTTTAGGTTGATCCAGCAGACCAATCTTCAAGATACTGATTGATTCTTTTGCTCCCTCCATTCTATTTAGACTCTATATTGAATTTTAAATCAACTTAAATTTATATTTCCACAATATCTACAAATTGTTTCTACAATAAAATAATTTAATTATATCTCTGAAGATATAAAATTAAAATGAAAGACCTTTTCTTGTTAATAGATAAGTTTACCTCCTCAAGTGTAAGTTCTTTGTCATCTCTCATAATGTTGACATTACACGAATTTCTGGAAATTTCATCTTCTGATCTCATCTGTGCAATATATTACTGACTACAGTAGAAGTACCCTCTACTGGCATAACCTGCTTGTTGTATGAGACAAATCATCTGCTGAGCTTTATTCACTTGTTACTGTGACTAATGTGTGTCTAGTACATTGGCAGCTGATCTCCAGGCTTATATACTCCCTACTTTTTCCATTCAACGGCAAGCCACCTGGAGCCCCTCTCCGCCTTTTTATTTCAAGAAACCTACTACTTACACTAGAAAAATCCTTTCACAATTTCTGCCCAAAGGAATTGGGATGATGTCTAGAAAGCCAATCTATCTGGTTGATAATGCTTAATTGCCTCAATCAATTGCATTCTTGCCAGATGCTTCTATCACACTGAGCTTCCTCAGTGCTGCTTCTGTGAAAACTAAATTTAAAGGTAGGTTTCTCTTTAAGCAACCTCATTTATCTCGGGATGTTATTTCTCTCTTCAATCTAATCTTGACCACTTTCATCAAGTATTTTCTACATTTTCTCATCTTTGAAACTCCCTTGTTATTTTTACTGCTGAAGAAGAGGAATGAAGAGTATGTTTGATCTTCATTTTTGACACTTGAACAATCATATTATTCAATGTCTCAGTTTTCTTTAAAATGAGAACAATATTTTTTTAATTTTTATAATTTTTTTTCAATATATGAAGTTTATTGTCAAATTGGTTTCCATACAACACCCAGTGCTCATCCCAAAAGGTGCCCTCCTCAACACCCATCCCCCACCCTCCCCTCCCTCCCACCCCCCCATCAACCCTCAGTTTGTTCTCAGTTTTTAAGAGTCTCTTATGCTTTGGCTCTAAAATGAGAACAATATTAGTAGTTAGTATTTATAAAGTAGTTGTAAAAATTAAATGAACAAATACCTGTAGAAGCTGTAACATACCCTGATACATAATAAATGTTTGTAATAGTGATGGTGATCATATATTAGTAAACAAGGAATTGTGAATGTGAAATTACAAAGTAAGATATTGGTTTCCAAAATGTATGTGAAATGTTGAATTTTGAGGCTACTTCAATTTGTTTACATCTTTCAAGTTTTATGCAATGTATAAGAATTATTTTTATAATTAGAGAAAAGTAGAAAAACTATAGAAAAGACAACGTAATTAAGTTATATTTGTTCGCATTCAGACTTTTACATTCCATTTGCTACTTTAGTTTGTTCTAGAGACCTTTTTATTAGCAAGACAATTTGTAATTTTTCCTTCTTATAATGTGTTATTTTTGCACACAATTTCATAAGTGTAATAATTTTTTAAATAAAGAAATTTGTGTGAATACCATGACCAGTATAAAATTACAATTCATAGTCCTTACCTCATAATCATGTTTTTTTATATATTCCTCACAACTCAGCTTAGCTATGACCTACTCTAGATCTTCATAGCCCCTGGATTCCTTTTAACATTTTCTTTTACAGATTATGGCTTTAAAATGTATTCCTGTGACTTTCACCGCCACAAGATTCTCAATTACTAGAAGACAGGAAGCACCCAATGACATCCCTGTTTCTTGCACAAGAATTCCAAAACTGTACTCAAAAACTAACAAAAATGTATGATACAATGAACTGAACCTCACAAGATAAAAGATAATCCTTAAATTTGAGTAAAAAAATGTATGATGATCAACATATATGGGTTACCTTTACTTGGGTCTAAAAATTGATCAGAGTAACAACTGTATGAACTTCTTTCATAAGAAAATAAGCTCTCATACATCTCCATCCACTATTGTAGAATTTGTAGTCATTGTATGTGTTGACCATTATGAATATATTGTATAGAATTTGTTCTCATGTTTATCTTTGTCAGAAGAAAAATGAATTGTTGAAAAGGAAAAAAAATGATAAAAAAAAACAACGTAAAAAATCACGATTCCTTGTAAATGCATAAACTAATAGGGATAAATGTAAAGGTATTTGAGGAATGAAGTAAGTTCATCAATTTTATAAGCTAACATTAATTCTCCTGTGGCATCAGCTTCACCTCACAGATATCTATTAATACTTGGGTGATTAGTAAGCCTTAAGTTTTTTAATATAATCTGGACTAGTTCTTCAAGTGAACAGCATAAAAATACTACCAACAACTCATCTGAGAGAAACATTTTTCCAATCAGTCAACAGAGAGAGAGAGAGAGAGAGAAAGACAGGAAAATGGGCACAAGAACTGTGGTATAATTGCCCTGTTTTGATAGCCTGAATGAATCTCAGGTATCCGGATTCAGGCCCAGAAAGTATACTTGTATAGACTAATTGGCATAGGAACATTTTAATGACATTCTCTAAATTCTGCTGTTACCCATTCTAATGCAATCACATTTCTATTTTTTTTTTTATTTGGTGAATTTAATGTGTTTAACCCTGATTAAGGAGTAAAATTTCACAATAAGAGAAAAAAACTGAAGACCACATCTATACACATCTAATGCAATCACATTTCTATTTTTTTTTTATTTGGTGAATTTAATGTGTTTAACCCTGATTAAGGAGTAAAATTTCACAATAAGAGAAAAAAACTGAAGACCACATCTATACAGATAGCTTAATATTATTAAATTAAAGGGAAAGTTAGAATCTATTTTGTCCCAGACATCAATAAATGTATCTTCTCTCTAATGCCCTGGGCAGATGGTCAATCAGCCTTCAAGGGATCAAAGCTTTTGCTTCCACCAAAGGCAACCTAATCAATTGTTGAGACTTTTAAATTGTTAAAATCTTCTTCCCTTTATTGCTGTCTTATAAATTCTATCCATTGCCCTCTTCTCTAGAAGAGAAGAAAAAGCTCTTATTTTTAAAAATGGCTATTATAGCCTTTTCTGTTCTCTCTTCTCAGAGCCATACTTTTTTAACTATGGGTTTTAGACACTTAATCAATCTGGGTTCCCTCACATATTTTGAACACATACACAAACTCTCACACAATTTATCAATGGCTTAGATAAAATGTAAACCTGTTCAGAGCTATAATTTTTAAAGCAAATAAGGAACAAAAAGTACCTTATTATTGGATATTTTTACTATAATTTAAAATATTTCATATAAAGTAGTTTGCAATTTCATATCTGCATCTTTAGAAGGTTGATTTCCTAATATATGGAAAATTAAAATAGCTAACCTCAGCTACAACTCAGGGCTTACAATGTATCACTTTTGTAGAATCTTAGAGTATAAGTGGTAAACTAAATTATTTCATTATTTTTTTTTCTCTCTTGTTCTTTTGGTAAAACTGAAAAACGTTGAAATAGAATTTTGATTATTCTCAAGCTAGGTTCTTATGCGTGAAATATACTGAAAGTAAACCTAAGGTTCTTTAAATTACACATACCATTCTCCCACCTTTGCTAAAACAAATTCTCTCAAACCATTGCAAACAAATTTAGTTATCAAGATCTTTGTCTTTGCAGATGTTTTCTCCTCAGTCCTTTGCTTAACAGGCCCCCAGTTTTCACAGGCTGTCTACCCTCTTTCCCCTCAGCAAAACCTAGTCTCAACACAAAATATTACACTCTTTATAGTGAGATACATATTGCTGATAAGATTGACCATGACCCTTCTGGTCCTTAGGTGCTTTATATGCACATTAAATGTTGAAAAGCCCTACTTTAGATTCCTTTTCCAAGAATTGCTTTCCTTTTTGTAGTCTCTAGTCTTTTCCTTGACAGTACTTTTGAATACAAATGCCTATGTTTCTTCCACTTAGTGGAAAAATTCTTCTACCACCCAATCAGTCCTCTACCTATGTATATCATTGCTCTCTTACCTTTTCCCATAAGATGTTTTGATAAGGTTATTCCATATAGGACACTTCTATTTATAGAATAAAAGTTTATAGAGGTTTAAATGGTTATTATATAACCATTTAAAGCTTTAACTTTTTAACCTTTGACCTCTTTCATTCTTGTCCCCCAAATACAAAAACCAGCAGACACAGCTGGTTGTCAAATTAGTATCCTTTTCCTGATCCCTCTTGGATAACAGAAATCTGATTCATAAAGAAGTCCAGCCTCTTTTCAAAGAAAGGTGACCACATGCCCAAATTTGGAAGTAGATCTTAGTTAATCTAAGCTCACATGATAGTTCCATTCTGCTTCTTCTAGAAGCATTGGAGATATGACCCAATTCTGGCCAAAGAGAAGTTTGTGGATTCAAGAAGCATTTCCCTCACTCATTACAAAATGTCCCTTTGCCCATAGATAAAGATGTTTTGTGATTTTAAAGTATATGGAAGTAAAGCATATGGAAGTCTATCATCATCTTGGAACCAAGAGAAGAGCCTATCTCTCAAAAGTTAATAGAGTAAAGGAACAAAAAGAGATGGAAAAATCTGGGCTCTTGATGACAAAACTTTCTTCATCTGAGTCATTTTAGAAAGTTATTTGACATCTTAAAGGGCTTTATCACACCTTGAAATATATTATAGTTTTCTGTATAATTCTCTTCTTCCTATATTCGAGTATAACATATTTGAGGACAATATCTGAATCGTATTGACTTTTGTATACCTTTTGGTATACAGTGTAATATACATAGTGGATTTTCAGCACATGTTTGTTGATTAAATGAAAGCTTTCCTCTGCTTCAGAGTGTATCTTTTTTTTAATTTAAAAAAGTTTTTTTTAATGTTTATTTATTTTTGAGAGAAAGAGAAACAGAGCACAAGTAGGGGAGGGGCAGAGAGAGAGGGAGACACAGAATCAGAAGCAGACTCCAGTCTCAGAGATGTCAGCACAGAGTTCAACGCAGGGCTCGACCCCACGGACCACGAGATCATGACCTGCGCCAAAGTCGGATGCTTAGCTGACTGAGCCACCCAGACACCCCTGCTTCAGAATGTATCTTCTGAACACACAGTAAGCTTTTCTAGATTTTTCTTAATGTTTAAGATTTGGATATTTAAATACCAAATAACATGATGGACTATACTTTGAATATAGCTCTGCTTTGAAAAAACTAGATAAAGCACCCAGTTTTAATATTGAAGACAGAATAAGCTTAGGTATGTTTTAGTTATGAAATATGATAATGAAAATATGAAAGTGTAATATTTCTGGAGCAAAGGAGGGCTGGGAAGGGATGCTTAAATATACAGGGAATTTCCCATGGTGAAAACTTTTAAATTTTTAAGTAACCAATTCTTGGTACATGGAAAACATGTAACATTTCATAATGTGTCCATTTTTCTTTTCTATAACTAGCCCATGGTTATAGATACAACACCAAATGATGAAATCATACATCTAAGAAAGATCAATGAGAAATTTTTCCCTGTTACCACTGGAAAATTTTATTAATCTACTCAGTCATATGCATATCTGTGATAGCATACTCTGCGAGTCTCAATGCCTCAGAAGCATTTATTTTGGAAATTTAGGTCTAATTAGATAATTATTAAATTTAATGCTAAGTTTAGAAACACTGTCAAGTAACAATACCTATATTTTCCTAAAGCATTACTTTTGTTCCTCAGGAATAAAAAGTTACTGACAAAAATCTCATCATGCACATTTCTCAGTAAACCATATGAGCATTTGGTTTGATATGAGGAGAGCCGTTTGAGTGTTTTTAAGTCTCTCAGTGTTTGGGGCCACCTGTCAGCCAATCCCAATTAGAAGCAGTGCCTGATTAAACTGCTCTCTCTAGAACCATTCGGACAACTTCATTAGTGCTTCAGTTTATGGTAGTAGAGCAAGCTGTGTTGCAAAAAGTCCTGACAGCCTAGAGAGGGCCCATTTGGGCACATAGGACACAGGGCTCAAAATTGTGCACAGTTGCAAACTTTTGATTGCATGAATTATACATGAGGGGTGACCAACCATTTGTGTTCAACGATGTTAGCCAATCAGCACAGGTGCAGGAAAGAAAGCAAATTGGGGGAGAGGAAAATCATAATACTCAGAAAAGCACTGTTTTTTGTTGTTGTTCTTTTGGCTCTACCAACTCAACGCATGACATTGCAAATCTCGACCAAATGTATTACACCAATTCTGAAAATTCTCAGGTAGACTAAGAATTAGAATAAATAGACAGAAGAAAGTAAGAAAGGGGAAAGAAGTTCAGTGGGCTCTGCTTGCAAACTACTGTATACATCCAGGAGCTTTATATGGTGAACATAGGCAGAGTACCTGAATGCTGTGCCACCTTGCTATAGACAAGTCTCCACTTTGCACCAATTATTTCTCTATTCTGTCAATTATTAACTTTTCTAATGCATGGGGTTCTGCTTTCTTTTTGTTTTTTTACTTGCACTTCAGCTGACTGTAAAGAGTTTCAAATGTTTAGAAGAGAAAGAACCAACAGTATTTGTACATGATTCAGATGGTTTATAGATGATTTTTGGTGATAACAAAGAAAATTGTTGGTATTATTAATAACTCCACCACTACTACTTGCGTGTGGATTTTAAATGTGAAATTTAATGGGGCTGAGAAATTAATTTTGATAAAATACATAGTGTAAGTTGTAGAGAAAAAGAATCACAACACAAAGAAGAGTTTCTTCTGATCTCCTAGCCTTTGTTTACTTAACTTTACTTTCTACCCTTTTATTATTTAACAGTGGCTTTGATATCAATTCCTATTACTTTCTGGACTAAGAAGCATATTGCATAAGACTGTAATATAATTGAGATCTACTTTAAAAACCACAATATACTTTCTTGCCAAATGGGGCAGCAATGAGGTCGTTCATCAAGAAGAATGTTTCAGGGTCACCAACAAACAAATACACCACACAGCTGGCTTAAGGAGAAGAGGAAGCAGAGGAGGCCAGCAGGGAAAAATTGTATATTTGTCAGAATTGACAGTTTGCTTTATATTGGACCCACCTCCTCTTTAAAGTAATTCCCATTCAGTTTATGGTAGATTGGTATACAATGAGGTCAGGCACAGCAAATCAATTCTGATATGATTGCATTTTAGCCATAGTCATATTTCTCCTGGAAATCTTGCCAGAATCAGCTATTCATTTCATAGGAACATTGATTTCCCTACCCTTCCCCTCTTACTCTATTCCATCTTCCATTCAGCAGGGCTTCTCCTTTAGGGAAAATCATGTAGGTCCCAAACAATCTCCCCAGGGGGTGACTACAACTACAGAGAACACAGTAAATCCTCCTCATCAGGTGAAAGCACAGGTAAAATTCCATTTCAACAAATGTTATTTTTAAAAGTTTCTAATAAAGCGATTTTTGTATGCCAGTGCATTGCCCAGGACAACCATATTTTATTCCCATCTTGGTAACTATATCTTTATCATAAAAAAAATACTTTCTAACTCTGTTTAACATTGTTTACCAAGCCCTCTTTGCATATCAACCAGCACAACACTTTCCAGATAGCATTTGATGGCAGACCACTTCCTACAAATGAAGAAACATAGAGAAACTTAAACAGAGAGTTTTTGCTTCTGTTTTTGTTTCCAAAGGAAAATACTGGCCTCATTCAGATTGCTGAGGTCTTCCTCCAATTATTCTCACTGGATTTGAAATTTTGCCTGCTCTCACCTTTGTTACTTATCATTCTGCTAATGTGCTATTTCTGGGATCCTTCATTTAATTACTAATCTTTGTTAAACATGCCAGTCTCAATACCTGCTATGACTCTATATATTCCTGCATGCTTCTCACATCCATATCTTCAAATGGTCAGGAGATCTCAGAGATGGAGAGTTGAATTAAAAATCCTCCTCAATTCATACCATACTAACATTAATCTGTGCTAGGCTCTCCTTTTACTTATTTTCCTATCTAGTTTCTATCTCAATCTTCCCCATTGCCTGCAATACATTTGGGATGTATTCTTGATTTTGAAAGGCACATTGACATGTGCATGCACACACACACATACACGCACACACACACATGCACACGCACCTTTATTTAATTGTTTTGACCACTACATATTATTTAGAGGTTACCTGTCCTAAGGGATACAGTTAATTTTGTCTTTACGCCATCTCGATATTAGCCCCTATAACTAGTGCTGTGATTAATGTTGTGTTTTCCCCTTTCAAGTGAAGCAATAGGCAACTAAGGAAGAGAAAAATAAATCTAAAATCTTGCCCTACTCAGTCTTCCTTCCCTAGTACTCAGCTCCCTTTTACTCTGAGCTGTTATTACTTGCTTTCCTTTCACCCAAACTCCAATAGACTTACAGACTATTTTTAGGTTGAAAAATCCATCAATTTCACATGGACATCTGTGGGGTCTCTAGGTTACACAGAGAGAGCTAGGAGTTCATGCTTATTCACTTTCATGGCAGGACTTGCAATCACTATATATTTCTTTTGCTTTTCCTTGTGGTTGTATATTTGATTGTTGTTTAGCAAACATTCACTCATTCCCTTGACAAATTGGTCTCCATGGAAAGAAAATCCTCCCTGTCCCACTGATCTCGGGTTTGGCCATGTTATTTCCTTTGTGTAACAGCATGTTAGTGTACATGACAAGACCTAAAATATGCATATCCCTTTAGGCAAACATTCTTAAGCTCTGGTGTTCTGCCACAAGAAGAGCTTTCCCAGATTTCTTCTACCTCTTTCATTCTTAGTTCCAGAGTATACTGTAGCAGACTCTGATTCCAAAGGAGCCATCCCCATGGTCTAAAGGAGAAATACTCTAGCTGAATAACAGATATATAAGAAATAAATAATTATTTCTTGTGTGCCACAAAGATTTTGTGCTTGTTATGCAACAAAACCTTATTAACACAGAATTGGTCCTAAAGTATTGTTCTGTCATAATTAAAACTGAAAATATATGGCAGTGACTTTGGGAACTTGCAGGATGGTAAGGAAATTGCCAAAAGCAGTTGAGAAAAAAAATGATATAAGTAATGCAGTGGCAAAACATTTGGTAAAATTGACTCTGGTAGTGATGAGGAATAAAGAAAACGTATATATTAAATTGGCAGTGTTGAGCTAGGCAATATTGAGGTAGTCTCTTAAAAGTATAAACTAGTTGTAATTAAGTACATTGGTATGATGGTGACCTTTATGTGCCAATTTGATGAGACTAAGGGATGCCCGGATACTTGGCAAAACATTATTTGGATGTGTCTTTAAAGGTGCTTCTGAAAGAGATTATCATTTAATTCAGTAGACTGAGTAAAGAGAACCACCCTACCAATGCCACCCTACCAATGATGGTGGCATCATCCAATCAGTTGAGGGCCTGGACAAACAAAAAAGGTGAAGGAAGGGAGAATTATCTCTCTTCTTGAGATGAGATGTCCATTTTTTCCTACCTGTGGACATCAGAGCTCCTGGTTCTCACACCTTTGGACTCTGAGACCGACACCTTTGACTTCCCTGGTTCCCAGATAGTTGGACCCATACTGAATTATACCACCAGCATTCCCAGTTGTCCTGCTTGGATACGGCAACCTGTGGAACTTTTTGACTTATATAACTGCATGAACCAATTCTTATAATACATCTCTTCTTCTAAAATAAATAAATGCATACATACATACATACATCTCTTCTCCTATATATCTACATATTTCCTATTGGTTCTGTTACTTGGAGAACCCTGACTAATACAATTAGATAAGACACACGAGAAAAAGATGAGCTCAGAAATGAGCTGACCTGTTGGTAAGCAGAGGTCAGAGGAAATAGAGAGCCCAGAATTCAGAGTTGGAAATGAAACTGTTTCTAAGTCAAAAATGAAACCAGGAGGGTGTCTGTAACATTTCTTTATGGCCCCTGAAAAAATGAAGGTGATGTTCATAGATTCCTTCAATTCGATTAAGTGGCTTTTAGAAACCTTGGTGTTGGGGTTCAGCGAAATCAAGTGTACCCACACTGCAAGTAAGTAAATTTAGAAGGAAAACAAGTCTGGAAAAGAACTATAGGCTTCCAGTAGCATGATAGATAGTTCTCTACCCCCTCACTTTCAATCTGAAGATGTCCTCAGGTCTTAAATGAGTCTCTTGTAGACAGAAAATAGATGGGTCTTGCTTTTTTATCCATTCTGATACCCTATATCTTTTGATTGGAGTATTTGTTCCATTCTCATTCAGTGTTATTATTGAAAGATATGGGTTTAGAGTCATTGTGTTATCTGTAGGTTTCATACTTGCTGTGATGTCTCTGGTACTTTGTAGTCCTTGCCACATTTCACTCACAGAGTCCCCTTAGATCTCTTGTAGAGTTGGTTTAGTGGTGATGAATTCCTTCAGTTTTTGTTTAGGAAAACCTTTATCTCTCCTTCTATTCTCAATGACAGGCTTGTTGGATAAAGGATTCTTGGCGGCATACTTTTCTGTTCATCACATTGAAGATTTCCTGCCATTCCTTTCTGGCCTGCCAAGTTTCAGTAGATAGGTCTACTACTATCCTTATGTGTCTACGTTTGTATGTTAAGGCCCATTTATCCCTACCTGCTTTCAGAATTCTCTCTTTACCCTTGTATTTTTCTAGTTTCACTATGATATGTTGTGCAGAAGATCGATTCAAGTTACATCTGAAGGGAGTTCTCTGTGCCTCTTGGATTTCAATGCCTGTTTCCTTCCCCAGATCAGAGAAATTCTCAGCTATGATTTGTTCAAGTACACCTTCAGCCCCTTTCTCTCTTTCTTCTTCTGGAATTCCTATGATACGGATATTGTTCCATTTGATTGAATCGCTTAGTTCTCTAATTCTCTCCTTGTAATGCTGGATTTTTTAATTCTCTTTTCTCAGCTTCTCTTTTTCCATTATCTTATCTTCTAATTCACATATTCTCCCCTCTGCTTCTTCAATCTGCACTGTGACTGCCTCCATTTTATTTTGCACCCCATTTGTAGCATTTTTTAATTCATCATGACTATTTTTTAGTCCCTTGATCTCTGTAGCAATAGATTCTCTGCTGTCCTTTATGCTTTTTTGAAGCCCAGCAATTAATTTCATGACTATTATTCTAAATTCTTGCTCAGTTATATGGCTTAAATCTGGTTTGATCAATTCTTTAGCTGTCACTTCTTCTTGGAATTTCTTTTGAGGAGAATTCTTCTGTTTCATCATTTTGTCTAGTTTTCAGTCCCTTATGAGTTTTAAAAGCTTGTTATGTGCTCTGCACTTGTGAGCACTGCTATATTAAAGCGGGGCCATACACCGTACAGGACCTGGCCCCTCAGGAGTTGTCAAACTTTCACTTTTTGCAGATGACCTGATACTCCACATGGAAAACCCGACAGACTCCACCAAAAGTCTGCTAGAACTAATACATGAATTCAGCAAAGTCTCAGGGTACAAAATCAATGTACAGAAATCAGTTGCAGTTTTATACACCAATAATGAAGCAACAGAAAGAAAAATAAAGAAATTTATCCCCTTTGCAATCGCACCAAGAACCATACAATACCTAGGAATAAACCCAACGAAAGATATAAAGGATCTGTATGCTGAAAACTATAGAAAGCTTATGAAGAAAATTGAAGAAGACACAACGAAACGGAAAAACATTCCATGTTCATGGATTGGAAAAATAAATACTGTGAAATGTCAATACTACCGAAAGCAATCTACATATTCAATGCAATCCCAATAAAAACCGCACCAGCATTCTTCTCAAAGCTAGAACAAATAATCCTAAAATTTGTATGGAACCACAAAAGACCCCAAAAAGCCAAAGTAATATTGAAGAAGAAAACCAAAGCAAGAGGCATCAATCCCAGACTTTAGCCTCTACTACAAAGCTGTAATAATCAAGACAGTATGGTATTTGCACAAAAACAGACACATAGACCAATGGAATAGAATAGAGAAGCCAGAAGTGGACCCAAAATGTATGGCCAACTAATCTTTGACAAAGCAGGAAAGAGTATCCATTGGAAAAAAGACAGTCTTTTTAAAAAATGGTGCTGGAAGAACTGGACAGCAATGGAATAGAATAGAGTCTCCAGAATTGGACCCTCAAAAGTATGGCCAACTAATGTTTGACAAAGCAGGAAAGAATATCCTATGGAAAAAAGACAGTCTCTTTAACAAATAGTGCTGCGAGAACTGGACAGCAACATGCAGAAGAATGAAACTAGACCACTTACTTACACCATTCGCAAAAATAAACTCAAAATGGATGAAAGACCTGAATATGAGACAGGAAACCATCAAAATCCTAGAGGAGAAAGCAGGAAAAACACCTCTCTGAACTCAGCTGCAGCAACTTCTTTCTCAACACATCTCCAAAGGCAAGGGAATTAAAAGCAAAAATGAACTATTGGAACCTCAGCCGTAGCAATTTCTTACTTGACACATCCCCAAAGGCAAGGGAATTAAAAGTAAAAATGAACTACTGGGACCTTATGAAGATAAAAAAACTTCTGCACTGCAAAGGAAACAATCAACAAAACGAAAAGGCAACCGACGGAATGGGAAAAGATATTTGCAAATGACATATCGAATAAAGGGCTAGTACCCAAAACCTATAAAGAACTTACCAAACTCCACACCCAAAAAACAATCCAGTGAAAAAAACTGGACAGAAGACATGAATAGACACTTTTCCAAAGAAGACATCTGGATGGCCAACAGACACATGAAGCGATGCTCAACATTACTCCTCACCAGGGAAATACAAATCAAAACCACACTAAGATACCACCTCATGCCAGTCAAAGTGGCTAAAATAAACAAATCAGGGGACTCTTGATGCTAGAGAGGATGCGGAGAAACGGGAACCTTCTTGCACTGTTGGTGGGAACGCAAACTGGTGCAGCCGCTCTGGAAAGCAGTGTGGAAGTTTCTCAAAAAATTAAAAATAGAACCAGCCTATGACCCAGCAATAGCACTACTAGGAATTTACCTAAGGGATACAGGAGTGCTGATGCATATGGGCACATGTACCCCAATGTTTAAAGCAGCACTTTCAACAATAGCCAAATTGTAAAAAGAGCCTAAATGTCCATCAAATGACGAATGGACAAAGAAAATATGGTTTATATATACAATGGCCTACTACTTGTCAATGAGAAAGAATGAAATCTGGCCATTTGTAGCAATGTGGATTGAACTGGAGGGTATTATGCTAAGTGAAATAAGTCAGTCAGAGAAAGACAGATACCATATGTTTTCACTCATATGTGGATCTTGAGAAACTTAACAGAAGACCATGGGGGAGAGGAAGGGTGAAAAAAAGTTACAAAGAGGGAGGGAGGCAAGCCATAAGAGACTCTTGGATACTGAGAACAAACTGAGGATTGGTGGGGGGTGGGGGAGAGGGTTAAGTGGGTGATGGACATTGAGGAGGGCACTTATTGGGATGAGCACTGGGTGTTGTATGGAAACCAATTTGTCAATAAATTATATTTAAAAAAAGAACTATAAGTCTAGCTTTGGGCAAATAAGGTTGACTAGAAACAAATGCATAGAACATGTACAACATTTTCAAAATATCTATATTGGCAAAAGGATAAGCAGTCCATATTTAAAGAAACTGAGATCAGATGAAGTATAAAAAAAACTAGACTCTTGTAGATGTAGAAGGAAGCTGAAAGCTGTGTATTCACAAGTGAATGACATATTTTCCAATTCTTTCTTTAGTAATGACCAAGGGGAATGATGAAAAATGAAGCACTCTACAGATGGTGGATTGAATAATTGTGGAAACCTGTAGATTAGAAAGCTAGTCCCAGGAAGTGAATTGGAATCTGATCGAGGAATCTTCCCTAATACTACAGGAGGAAGATCTTGTAATATTAAACTAAATATTTATGGATCAGTAAATGTTATGCACGCTCCTTTTTGGATGGAATTGTTAAATGTACTTGTCTTGCCTCTGTTCCATTATTTTATGTTGGGTATATAAGGAGCAAATAACTTTTCTTTTCAGTTAATTGGTTTCTGGTTAAAAAGCAGAAAAATTTAGGCCCAAGGTAAATTACAAGATCCTAGACTTTGAGCTTGATGCCATGATAGAATGAGACTTTTTAATAAGAATTTTGCCATATTTTCCTGAAGGAAAAAGTGAGCAATTTTAAATGAAGAAAGGAAATAGGTACTTGTGAACAAGAGGGCATATTGAAGATTGGATTACTTTCAGCACATATTAATTCCTACCCCTCTCCTTGTCATGGCAAGAGTGTACTTATTTGTTTAATTGATTTTGGTTTAGATATACACCATTGCTTTGGCCAATGTAATGCTAATGGATGTGATACAAGCAAGGTTTGGCATGTGCATTGATGATTACACTCTAGAGATCATTTGGGAAGTTTCCTCTGGGTACATGTTGCTCTTTTACCTGGGCTCCAGAATGAAGACAGGTGGAAGAAAACTGAACCCCATTTGTAACCAAACTAAGCTGATCCACAGTCTGAAACACTGTCGCCCTGGCTGAACTACATATCTACCACTATAAACAAATCCACACAAATGAGTAGAAGAGAGATGAACAAGAAATAAATGCTTATTGTTACATGTTATTGAGGTTTTGTGGTCGCTTATGATGCAGAGAAACCTGACTGATATGTCTTGCCTATCCAGATGCCTGACTTGCCTAACATTCCTCTTCAAATATTTCTTTGATGATTTCTGTGCTAATGACACAGAGTACTAGATTGACAATAAAATATATCTGGCCTCTGGAAATTTACTAGCTCCTATCTACTGAAGTACTTTATTGTTTTCACTATACAAGAGGATATTAAAAAAATCTATTTACTTCTGGAACACTTTATATACATTTGGCCTAACACAATAACAATTGTCCAACTTTCTAACCTTCTCTGTGTAAAAGAAAAAGAAAAGAGAAGAAAAAACAGAAAAATATAAGAAAATCAGAAAGAAAAGAAAAACAGAAAGAAGAGAAAAACAAGCCCCCAAGAGAATCAATTTTCTGCAAAAAAAAATATGTTTTGCTCACATACTATGTACAATATATATGAAGAAATGCCTCTCAACTTCAACCATGGCTTATTACATGCAAAATATTCAGTAATATCTTCTATATAAGTTATATAAATTAAAATAGTTGTGTTATGTAACTATAAGCAAATGTAGAAGGATATAGGTATTTTTCAGTGAATATGCACCTCAGCATATTCACAATATATTTTCTCTATTTTTATTGAAAATTTATCAATGTCATTAGTCACAATCACATACATATACAAAACCCCAAGTCCATTGTTGAGAAATATACTTTTTAAGAACTATAATTTTGTAGATTGTGAATCCATTGTCTGCATAAAAACAGGCTTTTGAGCTCTCATTAAAGAATATGCCCCTTTCATGCAAAATTTTCTGTCTCTTTACATACCACAAAAAGAAAAAAGTAGAATCAACTGTCTATATGTTCTCAAATTTCTGAATGCCTGATTAGAAAATGTTTACTTTCTCAATTGCATGGATTAGATTCATGTATCTAGAGCCATGAGGGTTCACCAGTCACAGACGTTTCCTCTTGACACTGTGATTGATGGATGGTAGGTTGTGTCTGTTTGCACTTTCACACAGCAAAGCCAGAAACTCTGGGGCTGTTACACTTTAAGACATTAATATCTATTTTTTTTTAATTATCTGTATCTATAGACTGAATTGTGCCCCCTCACACAATATTCATATGTTAAAGCTCTAACCCTCAAGGTCGTTATATTTAGAAATAGTGCTTTTTGGAGATAATTATGATTAAATAAAGTTATAAGAGTGGGGTCCTAATCTGATAGGATTGGTATCTTTATAAGAAGAGAAAGAGGTGTGTGTGTGTGTGTGTGTTGTGTGTGCATTGTGTGTTTGTACACAACAAGGAAAAGCCATATGATGACACAGCAAGAAAGCAGCTATCTGCAACCCAAGGAGAGGCCTCATCAGACCTTGGCCCTTCTGACACCTTGATCTTGAACTTTCTCTCTTTGACAACTGTGAGAAAATCAGTTTTTGTCGTTTAAACCACCTAGTCCATGTCTGTTGTTGTTGTTGTTGTTGTTGTTATGACAGCCCAACCTGACTAAAACATTATACAACTAAATTATCATATGAAATTTTAAAAATAGTTTAAAATAGATTTACTTAATATAAATAGTTGGTAAAAAAGTACAACAATCCCCTCCAAAAGATGTCACTTAAGAAGAAGATATGTTAAAAATCTAAGTTATTAAAAGATGACAGTTCCTTGGATTATAAGACAGAATCATTTACAAACATTTGGAAATGGCAAAGCCTAAGGAAACAAGTTTGAAAATATTTGCCTTATAAGAAAGTGCCATATCTAAAATTAGAAGCACTGTGACCCAATGCTTTATATTCATATTAGAAGAAGCAACATATTTCCCATATGTCAAGTTTTTTTGAACCAACAAAATATGTATTTGAACTAGGATATCAGATGACACATTTTCTTCCCCTTGAATTTGGTTAAGTCAATCAGTCAAGAAGTACTTTTAACTGTTTACTGTGTGCCAATATCATTCTAAGCACTAGGATTCAGCAGTGAATAAGATAGGTAAGGTCTCTGCTATCATGGTATCTATATTCTAGTGGGTTGGAGATAAAAATAATCAATGAGTCAGAGTGTACCAAGATGTGACATAGGGGACTCTTGACCACCCCTTCTCTCACAGGTACACCAAAAGTATAGCTACACAAGAGCAATTTCCTCAGAAAGAGATCCAGAAACTAGATGAGTGTCTCCCATATATCAGGCAAATTAGAAAATGCCCACATCAAAAAAAACAGAAAAGGTGAGAACACTCTTATCATAAACCCTACCCCTGGCACAGTACGAATCAGGAAGGAACCCCTACCTTCCAGCTTCACCCTGAAGAACAAAAGGTTTGGACCATATATATATATGTGTATATATATATATGTGTGTATATATATACATATATATTTGTGTATATATGTATATATGTATATATATATACACATATATATACATACACATATATATATATACACATATATATACACATGTATATATATGTATATGTATATGTATATATACATGTATATATGTATATATATATATACATATGTATATATATATATATATATATATATATATATATCAGCCTAATTTTTACAACTCCTACCAGAAGGATGTACCTCCAAAATAGTTCTAAAAGCCAAAGGGGTTTGTCTCCACAAGACTCACAAGATTATGGCAAACAAAGAAGCAGCTCTTAACAGGCACATGATAATGTGACTATTGCTTCGGGGTTCAGCACAGAGGGAACAGGCAAAACTACCTCTCATCCAGTCCTCACAAAAAGGGATTTATCTGCATACTTTAAAAGCTCTGCCTGAGGGAAAAGCTTCTAATTTAATAGGCACTGAGGGATGCCTACAGTCTTCCCAGAGATCAGGGAAGCTGTTTTTTGTTTTGTTTTGTTTTGTTTGTTTTGTTTGTTTTGTTTGTTTTGTTTTGCATTGCTTTTGGAGTTGACATGAAAAGCAAAGGAAATTAAGGCACAAACAAACACGTGAGACTACATCAAGCTAAAAACCTTCTGCACAGCAAAGGAAATCATCAATTAAATGAAAAGACAAACGACAGTATGGGAGAAAATATCTCATAAGGAGTTAATATAGAAAATATATAAATAACTCATACAACTCAATAGCATAAAAACAAATAACTCATGTAAAAATTGGGCAAAGAACCTAGACAAAGATTTTTTTTAAAGAAGACACATAAATGGCAAACACGTACATGAAAAGGTGCTCAGCATCACAAGTCATAAAGGAAATGAAAGTCAAAGCCACACCTGTTAAAATGGTCAAAAAGACAGAAGGCAGCATATGTTGGTAAGGATGTGGTCAAAAGAAAACCTTGGTGCCCTGTCAGTGCCAATGTAAACTGGTACAGCCAATATGGAAAAGAGTAATGCAGTTCCTCAAGAAACTAAAATTAGAACCAGCACATAATCCACAACCCTTTTCTGGATACACATCTAAAGGAAATGAAATTACTATCTCAAAGAGATATCTGTACTCCTATTTTTGTTGCAGCAGTATTCACAATAGGCAAAATATGGAAACAACCTAGAGTCCATCAATGAATGAACAGATAAAGAAAATGTGGTGTGTATGTATATGTGTATATATATGTAAATGTATATGTATATATATATGTAAATGTATATGTACATATACACATACATATGCACACACAGAATAGAATATTATTCATCCTTTAAAAAGAAGGAAATATTATCATTCATAACAATGTCAATGAACTTGGAAGCAGTATGCTAAGTGATATAATCCAGACAAAGACATACTGGTAACACTTATATGTGGAATCTAAGAAAAAGTCAAAGTCATAAAAAATAGAGAGTGGAATGGTAATTGCCAAGGACTGGAAGGTGAAGTAAATAGGAAGACACTGGTAAAGGGGAAAAATTTCAGTTATAAGATAAATAAGTTCTGAAGATTTTTTTTTTCAACGTTTATTTATTTTTGGGACAGAGAGAGACAGAGCATGAATGGGGGAGGGGCAGAGAGAGAGGGAGACACAGAATCGGAAACAGGCTCCAGGCTCTGAGCCATCAGCCCAGAGCCCGACGCGGGGCTCGAACTCCCGTACCGCGAGATCGTGACCTGGCTGAAGTCGGACGCTTAACCGACTGCGCCACCCAGGCGCCCCTGAAGATTTAATATATAACATGGTTATTCTAATTGATAATTAATAATATATTAATTCTAATATAATTAAAATGTGCTAAGATATTAGAATTTGTGCTCTCAAAGAGAGAATAAAAAAGAAAGAAAAAAGGAAAGAAAGAAAGAAAGAAAGAAAGAAAGAAAGAAAGAAAGGTGGGGGAGGGTTAAGATGGAAGAAAATTCATCCCAAAAGAAAGAACAAGAAAAGGTCATGGCAAAGAATCTAATTGAAACAGATAGAAATAATATGCCTGATCCAGAATTTGAAACAACTTTCATAAATATACTAGCTGGGCTTGAGAAAAGCATAAAAGACACCAGGGATCCCTTACCACAGAGATAAAAGACCTAAAAACTAGTCAGGCCTAAATGAAAAATACATAAGCAAGATTTAAAACCAACTGGTGGTAATGACAACAAGGATGGAAGAAACAGAGGAGGAAGTAAGTGATATCAAAGATAAAATTATGAAAAATAATGAAGCTGAAAAGAAGATGGAAAGAAAAATTTTAGATCATGAATGTAGACTTAGGGAACTCAGTGGCCCAACAAAGCATAATAACACTAGTATCATAGGAGTCCCAGAAAAAGAAGAGAGGGAAAAGAAGGCCGAAGGTTTATTTGACCAAATTATAGCTGAAAATTTCCCTAATCTGGGGAAGGAAACAGACACTTTTATCCAGGAAGCACAGAGAACCCCCATTAAGATCAACAAAAGCAGGCCAACACCAAGGCATCTCATAGTAAAATTTGCAAAATACAGAGACAAGGACAAAATCTAAAAACCTCAAGGGAAAACAAATCCCTAACTTACATGGGAAGACAAATATGGCTAGCAGCAAATCTCTCCATGGGAACTTTTCAGGCTAGAAGGGAATGGCGTGATGTTTTCAGTGTGCTGAATGGGAAAAATACGCATCCAAGAATATTTTATCAGCAAGGCTGCCATTCAGAATAGGAGAGATAAAAAGTTTCCCAGATAAACAAAAACTAAATAAGTTTGTGCCCAATGAACGAGCCTTGCAAGAAATATTAAAGAAGACTTTGAGTGAGAAAGAAAGACAAAAAGCAACAAAGACTAGAATGGAACAGAGAAAATCATGAGAAGCAATGACTTAACAGGTAATACAATGGCACTAAATTAATATCTATCAATAATCATGCTGAATGTAAACAGACTAAATGCTCCAATCAAAAGACATATCCGAATGGATAAAAAAACAAGACCCATCCATAGACTGCATATAAGACACTTATTTTAAACCTAAAGACATCTGCAGGTTGAAAGTGAGAAGTGGAGAACCATCTATCATGCTAATGCACATCAAAAGAAAGCTGAAGTAGCTATACTTTTATCACACAAACTATATTTTAAACCAAAGACCGTAATAAGAGATGAAGACATGAGCTATATCACAATAAAGGGGTCTATCCAACAAGAAGATCTAATAATTATAAATATTTATGTTCCCAACTTATAAGCACCCAAATAGATAAATCAATTAATAACAATCATGAAGAAATTCATTGGCAATAATCCAATAATAGTAGGAGACTTTAACACACCATTTACAACAATGGAAAGATCAGCTAAGCAGAACATCAACAAGGAAAGAATGATTTTGAATGACACATGGGGACAGATAGACTTAACAGATACATTCAGAACATTTCATCCTAAAGCAGTAGAATATGCGTTGTTTTTGAGTATTCACGGAACATTCTCCAGAACAGATTATATACTAAGTCACAAATCAGGCCTCAGCAAATGTAAAAGATTGAGATCATACCATGCATACCATGCATATTACCACAATGCCATGAAACTCGAAGTCAACCACAAGAAAAAATTTGAGAAGACCACAAACATATGGAAATTTAAAAATATCTTGCTAAAAAAATGAATGGGTTAACCAGGAAATTAAAGAAATTGAAAAAATACATGGAATCAAATGAAAATGAAAACATGACAGTCCAAAGCCTTTGGGATCTAGCAAAAGCAGTCACAGGAGGGTAATATATAACAATGAAGGTCTGCTGCAAAAAGCAAGAAAAATCTCAACTACACAACCTAAACTTACACCTAAAGGAACTAGAAAAAGAACAGCAAATGAAGTCTACATCCAGCAGAAGAGAAATAATAAATATTAGAGCAGAAATAAATGATACAGGAACTAAAAAACAAACACGCAAACCCAATAGAACAGATCAATAAAATCAGGAGCTGGTTTTTTGAATTAATTAATAAATGTAATAAACACCTGGCCAGACTTCTCAAAAAGAAAAGAAGGACCCAAACAAATAAAATCACAAATGAGAGAGGAGAGATCACAAACAACACCAGAGAAATACAAACAATTATAAGAGAATATTATGAAAAATTACATGCCTACAAACTGGGCAAACCTGAAGGAATGGATAAATTTCTAGAAACATATAAATTACTAAAAGTGAAACAGTAGGAAATAGAAAATTTGAACAGACCAATAACCAGAAAAAAATTTTAATCAGTGAACAAAATCTCCAAACACCCCAAAGTCCAGGGCCAAATGGCTTCCCAAGGGAATGCTACCAAACATTTAAAAAAGAGTTAATACTTATTCTTCTCAAACTGTTCCAAAAAATGGAAATAGATGGAAAACTTTCAAACACATTCTAGAAAGCCAGCATTGCCTTGATTCCAAAACCAGACAAGACCACACTAAAAAGAACTCTAAGCCAATATTCCTGATGAACACAAGTGCAAAAATTCTCAACAAGACACTAGCAAATGAAATCCAATAGTACATTAAAAGAATCATTCACCATGATCAAGTGAGATTTATTCCTGGGCTGCATGGGTGATTCAATATTTGCAAATTAATCAACATGATACACCACATTAATAAAAGAAATAACACCCATGTGGTCCCCTCAACAGATGCAAAAAAAGCATTTGACAAAACACACCATCCACTCTTTTTTTTTTCTTTAATGTTTATTTATTTTTGAGAGAGAGAGAGACAGAGCATGAGCGGGGGAGGGGAAGAGAGAGAGGGAAACACAGAAGCCAAAGCAGGCTCCAGGCTCTGAGCTGTCAGCACAGAGCCCGATGAAGGACTCAAACCCACAAACTGCAAAATCATGACCTGAGCCGAAGTTGGATGCTTAACCAACTGAGCCACTCAGGCACCCCAACTATCCATTCTTGATAAAAGCTCTCAACAAAGTAGGGATAGAGGAAACATACCTCAACATCATAAAGGCCATATATGAAAGACCCACAGTTAATATTATCCTCAGTGGGAAAACTGAGAGTTTTTCCTCTGAGGTCAGGAATAAGACAGGGATGTCCACCCTCACCATATTTAACATATACTGGAAGTCCTAGTCCCAGCAATAAAAAAAGAAATAAGAGGCATCCAAATCAGTAAGGAAGAAGTCAAATTTCCACTATTTGCAGATGATATGATACTGTATGTAGAAAACCCAAGATGCTTCACCAAAATATTGCTGGAACTGATACACAAATTCAGTAAAGTCACAAGACACAAAATCAATGTATAGGAATCTGTTGCATTTCTATACACCTATAATGTAGCAACAGAAAGAGAAATCAAGGAATTGATCCCATTTACAATTGCACCAAATACAATAAGATCCCTAGGAATAAACCTAAACAAAGAGGTAAAAGGCCTGTACTCTGAAAACTATAGAACACTTATGAAAAAAAATTAAAATGACACAAAGAAATGGAGAGGCACCTGGGTGACTCGGTTGGGCATCTGACTTCGGTTCAGGTCATGATTTCAAGCCTTGTGAGTTCAAGCCCCATATCAGGGTCTGTGTTGACAGCTGGGGGCCTGGAGCCTGCTTCAGATTCTGTGTCTCCCTCTCTCTCCGTCCCTCCCCTGCTCACACTCTGTCTCTCTCTGTGTCTCTCTATCTCTCTCTCTTTCTTTCTCTCCCACTCTTTTTCTCAAAAATAAATAAACATTAAAAAAATTTTTTTAAGTAATGGAAAAACACTCCATGCTCATGGACTGGAAGAACAAATGTTATTAAAATGTCTATACTACCCAAAGCAATCTTCACATTCAATGAAATGTCTATCAAAATTCCACCAGAATTTTTCACAGAGCTAGAACAAACAATCCTAAAATTTGTGAAGAATCACAAAAGACCCCAAATGGCCAAATCAATCTTGAAAAAGAAAAGCAAAGCTGGAGGCATCACAATTCCAGACTTCAAGCGGTATTGCAAAGCTGTTGTCATCAAGACAGTATGGTACTGGCATAAAACCAGACACAAAGATCAATGGGACAGAACAGAAATCCCAGAAATGGACCCACAACTGTATGGTCAAGTAATCTTTGACATAGCTGGAAAGAATATCCAATGGATAAAAGTCCCTTCAACAAATGGTGTTGGAAAAACTGGACAGAAACATGCACAAGAATAAACTGGACCACTTTCTTACACCATACACAAAAATAAACTCAAAATGGATGAAAGGCCTAAATGTGAGACAGGAAACCATCAAGATCCTAAATTCATCAAGATAATTTTTCAAGATAAAAGCTTCTGCACAGTGATGGAAACAATCAACAAAGCTAAAAGACAATCTTTGAATGGGAGAAGATATTCGCAAATGAGATATCTGATAAAGGGTTAGGTCCAAAATCTATGAAGAACTTACCAAACTCAACACCCCCCAAAAAAGTGAAGAAATCAGAAGACATAAATAGACATTTTTCCAAAGAAGACCTAGAGATGGCTAACAGACGCATGAAAAGATGCTCAACATAGCTCATCATCAGGGAAATACAAATCAAAACCACACTGAGATACCACCTCAAACCAATCAGAGTGGCTACTCATCAGGGAAATACAAATCAAAGCTACAGTGAGATATCACATCAATTCGTCAGCATGGCTAAAATTAGCATTACAGGAAACAACAGACGTTGGTAAGGATGCAGAAAAAGGGAACCCTCCTACACTGTTGATGGGAGTGCATACTGGTGCAGCTACTCTGCAACACAGTATGGAGGTCCCTCAGAAGGTAAAAATAGAACCTCCTTAAGACCTAGCAATTTCACTGCTAGGTATTTATCCAAAGGATACAATTTATCCAAAGGATAGTGATTCAAAGGGACACAGGCACCCTGTTGTTTATAGCCACATTATCAATATAGCCAAATTATGGGAAGAGCCCAAATGTCCATAAACTGGTGAATGGATAAAGAAGAGACTCAGCCATAAAAAAGAATGTAATCTTACCATTTGCAATGATGTGGATGGAGCTAGAGTGTATAATGCTAAGTGAAATAAGTTAGAGAAAGACAAATGCCATATGATTTCACTTATAAGTCAAATTTAGGAAACAAAATGGATGAACATGGTTGGGGGAGAAGGAGGCCAACCATAAAAGAGAGTCTTTTATGAGAGTCTCAGAGAACAAACTGAGGTGTGGCTGGAGGTGAGGTGGGCAGGGGGGTGGGCTAAATGGGTGATGGGTATTAAGGGGGCACTTGTAATGAGCACTGGGTGTTATATGCAAGTGATGGATCACTAAAAATTCTACTCCTGAAACTAATATCACACTATATGTTAACTAACTGGAATTTAAATAAAACTTGAAACACTAAAAAAAAAGGTAACTATGTGAGGTGATGGATGTATTAATGGATGTACACTTTAAATATATTATGATTTTGTCAATTATACCTCAATAAAGCTGAAAAGAAGAAAATTAAGCAAAACAATGAGATAGAAAGAGATTTATAGCTACTTTATATTGAGTGACGTTTATCTTCAGATCTGAACAATAAGGAAGAAGCAAGCATGTAAAGTTTAGAGGAAGGACATTCCCAGGTGGGACCATATCTGGTATATAATGAGTTTGGATGTTTCAAGAAATAGAAGAATAGATAGAAATGCTGGAATATGCTGAGTTAGGAATTAGAATGGTGTAAGACTAAATCATGCATCACTTTATAAGAAGTGAAAGAAGTTTGAATTTTATTCCAAGTAAGCTAGAACAATATTAAATGTTTTAAACATTGAGATGACAAAGTATATTTTACATTTCTTAAAAAGCACATTCTAGGGGCACCTGGAGAGCTCATTCAGTTAAGCCTCTAACACTTGATCTCAACTTAGATCTTGATCTCAGGGTCCTGAGCACAAGCCCTGTGTTTGGCTCCATGCTGGCCACGAACCCTACTTAAAAAAACAAACAAAACAAACAAACAACAACAACAACAAACATGTTCTATTCAGTTTTACAAAATAAGTAATTAAATGAAATGATTAGAAGAAGAAAAAGCAGTTTAGAGCCTATTGGCAAGTGATAAAATTAATCATGGACTAAGGACTTTTATAAATGGTGTAAAATGTGAGGATGCCTTCAAGTTAACTAACTGCAGTATTCTGCAAGCCAGAGTAGGTGATCTGGCATACAGAAGATGTTATTCATAGACTGATACTTGAAAATAATTTTTCAGAAGAATGGAAGTTTCTAAAAATGACAGGATCGAAGATCTGAACAAGAGTGGGACAACCCATAGGTGAGAAGATTGAAACCTGGGAACATCTTCATTTTATTTTGTGTGTAATGTTATCACTCAAACAATGCCAATATCTCGTCAATACCTATAGAAATAATTACCACATGGAAGAAAAATTGTTTCAATTAACATTTTCTAATCTTTAGATAACAGCACCATTAAGTACCATCTAAAGTGAAAACAGCAAGATAGAATCTGAGCAGAATTTCAGGATAACAGACATTGAAGCAAATAGGATATAATGGTGTTTTGAGATCTGAATGGATACTTACACAATCCTATAAATAAAAATGCAGTGTAATGTAAAAAAGAAAAATATTAAGAAGGTATACGTTATTAGTTAATTCTTGTTCTTGTTTACATAATAAAATATTTTATTTTGCACATATGTTATAATACTTTAAATAAAAATAGTGATGCATAGATGCTTGGGATACAAGTTATCAGAGCTGAGACAGAATTATACTATGAACATCATTTCATCTAAATTTACCATCTTGGGATGACATTAGCAAAATATGGGAAATGTAAAGTGTTATTTCGTGTCTTACCTTTTGAGACTCTAAATAAGTAATTCAAGGCAATGTAAAGCAATCCAATATCACAATTGATAATTGGAGGCTTGGTTTCAATATAATCCTGGAATTCAATAAATTTATGGATGAAATCTATGACAGTTTATAATGGTTATTTCTTGGTTGTAAGTTATGACTAACCTTTATTTTCTTCTCTATGTTTCTCTCCACTTTATGATGGAGTGAATATTATAGCGAGTATTTATCATATAAATCAGAAAATAATAAAAGTTTCATACAATTTTGTTTTGTTTCTTAAATTCCACATATGAGTGAAATCATAGGGTATTTGTCTTTCTCTGACAGACTTACTTTGCTTAGTATAACACAGATGAACATGGGGGAAAAAAGAGACAAAAAATGAAATGACAATTAATTGTATAAAACTTTTATTATTTTCTGACATTTTAAATTCAAAAAAAGGGGAATCATTTAGACTATAGAGTTTATCTGCAATTATTATATATATTTTTTGGAGAAAGGATAATTATGATAATTTTTAGAAATTCAACCCACCATCTTTAAGTAAAACACAAGCTTTTTAGACCATATGAAGATTTTAAAATCCTGGAAAAATTGATTCCAATATTTTAGAATGTATGTATCTTCTTCATTTATAGTCATATTCAATACTAAATGTACCATTACACTTTGATCTTTGAAAAAGTTAATGGCAGACCTCCACTATCATTAGCTAACATTTAAGTCAAATAAGCATTTGTTTAAGGCAAAAGATGGTGAGCCAGAGTAAAAAGGATCTAACTGGAAATAACAAAGATGTGGAAAAGATAAATTGAAATCACTTTTTAACTAAACTTTCTATCATAGTTCTGAGTTTAAAACCTATCGCTTAACATTTGAAAAGGAAAACACACATACACACACATACATTTACATAGACCCCACCCCCCCCCCTTCTCCACCACACAGAGAGTTTTATCTTCTTTGCATCAAAAAATCTAGGGCATGCTGGGGTGCCTGGGTGGTTCAGTCAATTAGGTGTCTGACTTCAGCTCAGGTCTCACAGTTTGTGGGTTCGGGCCCTACGTGGGGCTCTGTGCTGACAGCTCAGAGCCTGGAGCCTGCTTTGGATTCTGTGTCTCCCTCCCTCTCTGCCCCTCCCCCACTCATGCTCTGTCACTATCTCTCTCCAAAATGAATAAGCATTAAAAAAAAAATTTTTTTTTTTTAATCTAGGGCATGGATCACCTGGGTGGCTCAGTTGGTCAGTTGGTTAAGTGTCTGTTTTCAAGCTTAATGTCTTGATTTCAGCTCAGATCAGTATAGCACAGTTTTGTGTTTGATCCCTGCCTCAGGCTATGCACTGACAGTAGTTAGCCTGCTTGAGATTCTTTCTCTCTCTCTCTCTCTCTCTCTCTCTCTCTCCTCTCCTCCCTCCCTCTCTTAAAATAAAGAAACATTAAAAAAAATCTAGGGCAAAAAAGTTGATTTTGAAATGTTTTTCCTGCAAAATGTTACCTGCTGGACTTACATAACAACCACATAAAGTTCTGTGACTAATTGAAGGAGTGTATCCAAGTAATTCTCTCTTTGGCATTCTTTTCCTATACATATTGAAATATTCAATTAAGCCACCTACGAAAATTACAAGCTAATGCATGTTGGAGTCATAAATGTGTATAAAACGTTTTTGTTGTTTGTTTTTGTTTTTGTTTTTCCTGTGTTTGTCACTTTCATAGAAATACTTTGTCTATAATCGATATTTATTATTCATGTTTTTCTCTGTTTACATTTCCATTTTAAATTTCAGTGTTTTTTTACCTGCTTAAAACCCTTTATTTATTTTTTTTAATTTCCAAGTGTTTCTTTAAATTCCAGTTGGTTAAAATATAGTATGTTAGTTTTAGGAGTAGAATTTAGTGATTCATCACTTACATATACAAGAAGTGCCCCCGTTAGTACCCATCACCTATTTAGCCCACACCCCTTCTACCTTCCTTCCAGCACCCCTCATATAGGTGACTAACAAAACCATGAAAGTATACTCAACATCAGTAATCATCAGGGAATTAAAAATAAAAACTACATCAAGATATCACCTCACACCTGTCAGAATGACCAAAATTAACAACAAAGGAAAAAACAGATGTTGGTGAGGATGCAGAAAAAGGGGAACACCCTTACACTGCTGATGGGAGTGCAAACTGGTGCAGCTACTCTGGAAAACAGTATGGTGGTTCCTCAAAAAGTTAAAAATAGAACCACCCTAAGACCCAGTGATTGCACTATTAGGTATTTCATCTCAAGGATACAAAAATACTGATTCAAAGGGGCACGTACAGCCATTAACAGCATTATCAACAATAGCTAACTTATGGAAAGAGCCTAAATGTCCATTGACTGATGAATGGTTAAAGAAGAGGTGTATGGAATGTTACTCCTCAGTCATCAAAAAGAATGAAATCTTCATTTGCATTGGCTGGGGAGAACTACAGTGTATTATGCTGTTTGCTTTAAAATCCTAGCAGAGGAGAACCGGCATGGCTCAGTTGGTTAGGCGTCTGACTCTTGATATGGGCTCAGGGTATGATCTCACGGTTGTGGGATGGAGCCCCTATCAGGCTTTGTGCTGACAGCATAGAGCCTGCTTGGGATTCTCTCTCCTCTCTCTCTGCTCTTCCCCCATTTGCTTGCTCTCTCTCTCTCTCTCAAAATAAATAAATAAACATTTTTTAAAAACTCTAGCAGACTTGTGCTCTATGCTTTCAGTTAAGGTTCTATGGTTCTCTACATCCTTGCACAATTGTTATGTCAAAAATTTTCTATGATTTTATCCACGACTATCAAAGACTGTAACATAAATAGTTTAGCTGCTAAGATGATAGAAGACCAATTTTTGTGAAGACATCTAATAAGAAATCCAGAAAGTAACATGTATAGACCACGGGTTGGCCAAGTAGGGTCTGCATGTCCAATCCAGCTCATTGCCACAAACAGTCATGGGCTAATAATGGTTTCTACACTTTTAATTGGCTAAAAAAACAAAATAAGAAAAATATTCCATGATATGACTATTATACAGAAATGACATTCCAGTGTTCATAATAAAGTTTCATTGTACCATTGTCATTTATGTATTGTCTATGGCTGTTTTCTTGCCACAGTGACAGAACTGAGCAGTTACAATGAAGACTCCAAGGCCCACAGAGCCTAAAATATTTACTACCAGACTCTTTATAAAAGATTATTCACTTTTGTTCTAAACTCTAGAGAGCACTAATGTCTACACCCTGGAGCAGTGATTACCATGTGAATAGCAATAATGATAACAATAAGAATAACAACAATAATAATATTTGCTGTAATGTGGGCTTCCAGGGAGAAAAAAAAAGAGCATTCTCAAAATACTTTTGCCAGTCAAAAGGAGTCATCATATTCTGAAGTTTGATAATCACTACCCCAGAGTCAGATGATATCTGAAATATTTACATTTAACTTAGAAGAAAGTAAAGCAAAAAAGTAGTGTCTTAAATATTTATTTGAATATGTCCAATCTCAGCCTATTCTTTATCTTGCCACATACCTTCCTTATCTCTTTAATTTCATTATAAATATCCCTCGGTTGACTTTATTTTGTAATCGAGTAATGTATCTTTTGATAAGGACTCAAGAGAAAGACATCTTTCCTGAGGTTTATGAATCTGAGAATTATGCTTTGGAAGAAACCTAAGCTGAGTATGATCTTCTTAGGTTGTCTAACATTATCTCCTGGCAACATATGAAGTATGAAAAAAAAGTAGGCTTTCTGCCTATGTGTTTTTTATTATTATCATTCATCTTTAAGTTCTAAATCTCACAACGTGTGCCTTGGTATTGCCTTTTCTGAATCAAATTTTGTGGGATCTGAATCACCTTTATTAAAAGGTAATTTTATCATCCATTGAAATACCGTTTTCTACATGCTATATTTTCTTCTTGGGAACACAAATTATATGTCTGTTGATTTCTTTTGTATATCTTGCAGAAATACAACATCTTCAAACACTATTTATCCTATTTATTTGTTTTCTTTTTTGTGTGGTTTTTCTCAGTTGTCTAATTTCTGTTATCACTGGACTTTCAGCCAGGTTCATTCTACTTTTTACTACCTCTATATTTTCCTGTAATTTTATGTTTTTTTTTTCTCTTTCATTTCTTCCTGAGCTATGTAAGTTCACTTTGGTTCTTTTAAGATGTCCTGTTCTCTTCTTCAAATTCTTTTTTTTTTTGAGCTCTCATAAAACAAACACAACCATACACGTTTTCAAAATACTACAATAATGTAGAGAATTGAATTCGGTACATCTTGATTCCAGAGCTAAAACCTGTCAGATGTTACTTTTATCTTTCTTTTTTTCCACTTTCTGTCTGTTTTGATTGTGTTTATACGCTTATTTTATATGCTTATTCTATTTATTTTAATGTTGGCATCATCTCTGCACAGGTCTTGCACTTACTCCTTTCTGAATTGCAACTAGTGGTATTCAGCACTAACTGTAGTGAAAGTCAAGGGACTCCCTTGGAGCTACCTCACATCAGTTCCAGCTTATCTTGAATCACTCTCCAAAACTTTGCTGTGTTCTTTTTCGTTGGGTGCAATGCTATGCTTAGATTTGGGAGGTGATGCTGTAATCTCGGAATCCCATGCTCCTCTCTGCCCCCTCTGCCAGCCTTTCAAACATCTTTCCTCTAACAGTGTCTCTCACTAGGAGGGGAAGGTTATTCCATGATAAAGGTGAGCTCTTCCTTTTCCATTACTGCCAGTCTCCATTCAGACTTGGAATTGAGCCATGTCAGTGACTCTCCCTACTTTACCTTTGATCCATCCAAACCCTTGGATTTTGTTCTACGAATCAAGGGAACATTGGATTAACCTTTCAGAGGTTTGGCACTTATTTTTAAAGATGTATGTATTCTACCCGAAATTTAGAATAGCTGTGTTGTTCTTAACATGCTCTCTTGTTTGGGACCATATCTGATTATTATTTGGCAGTTATTATTAATCACTCATTGTCATATCACCACTTGATAATTACACACACACACACACACACACACACACGCACCTTTTTTTTTCCTTTCTGTGTGTTTTAAGAAAAATAAAAATACTTGACTCTATCAACTTTAACCCTAAGTCTACACATTTGGACTTTCTCCTCCAATCTATCGTCTTCACATGCCAAAGCAATGTTTGCAAAATGAAGCTGTAAATCCTTCTTTTTGAAATCCTCCATAGAATTATGTTTCTCTTAGACAAGCACAAACATTGGTAACAAAGTCTACATATCATTGTATGATATGTAGCCTAATTCCCCAGCCTCACCTTACAGGTTAGGCACCATCCCCCTCCTCCAGTTCATATTCACTGGCCCTCTCTCCTCTTCTCATTTGCCTCAGAAACTCCGTGCATGCTGATGCCCTTAACAGAATGTGCTTTTCCCTGCTCACCCACATCTTTACCAGATTAATAGCTCTTCCGATTCAGAACTCAGCCACCCCTAAATTGCTTTCTCAAGGAGAGTATCTGGCCTGCCCACCTTACCAATAGTCTATTTTCAAAATTTGAATATTTTTTCCAAACACTTATCAGAGTTGGGACATTATACACTTATTCATTAAATGATTGACTGAATGAGAAAATGAATGACAGAGTAGTATCTTGGTAACTACATTTTATCATCTGAAATGGTTAATAAAAGTATGTTAAGTGAACAATATTAAGCAATATTTAACAATTATCCAATAATTTGATTTGATATGATTATTCATTCACTAAGATCTAAGTTATACAATGTTACTGATTTTGCTTGATTTCTTATGAAAATAATCCTCATATATTATTTCGTCATGTACTCACACACTCTCTGTAACCTCCTCACCTTCTCTATGCAGATAGATACATGATAGATAGATAGGTAGATAGATAGATAGATAGATAGATAGATAGATAGACAGATATACATTGTGTATGAATCAACTGATAATGAATTTGACAAAACTCTATCATATAAACATCAATAAGGATATTAACAGAATAACAAACATGATAAATTCCAGTCCCTAATTCTTATGACCCAAATAAGGCCACATATGTGAATTCACATGGCTTATGAAGTATGCAAGCATCAGACTAGCTTGTTGAGTTCTCAATATATTTTCTCACACTTGACACTGCATTTTCTTGTAAAGAATGCATTATTCATTTCAAGCTACATGCATTTTCCAACATTACTTCCATCAGCTCAAAACCTAACATCAAAAATATTTTTTAGGGGTGCCTGAGTGGCTCAGTCAGTTATGTGTTCACTTCTTGATTTAGGCTCAAGTCATGATCTCATGGTTTGTCAGTTAGAGCTCCATGTGGGGCTCTGTGCGGAGAGCATGGAGCCTGCTTGGGATCTCTCTCTCTCTCTCTCTCTCTCTCTCTCTTTCTTTCTCTCCTTCTCTCTCTCTCTCTCTTTCTCTGCCTCTCTCAGAAATAAATAAATAAATAAATAAATAAACAAACAAACAAACAAACATACTAAAAAACAAACTTTAAAAGATAATTTTTTTAAAGAGCTTAAAAGTCTATACAGAAAATATTCTGAATGTCAATCTATCTTTAGGCCTAATTCACTTGGATTTGAGTGTTAGGATTAGAATACTATGCCTATATTTGCCCCACTTTCTCCTTCATATTGCCAAGTTGTGAGCAATATACATTAAACACCAATGAATAATCAAGTGGAATATTAATGCCAAATCACATTAGCTGCACTTACTTTCCCGCTCACCCATCAACAAAGCCCTTAAGAATGGCACCTTATAAGCAATACAAGCTACCTTAGCTTTCCATATGCTCCCCATTATCTGCCCTTCACCAAACCACTTTGCTGCCTTCGGCTTTCAAAAATAAAAAGTTTATAAAACGTTAGCTTATAATGTAATTTTAAACTAACTTTACTTATTAAAAAAATCTACACTCAGTCATTTACTTAATAATAAACTGCTGTCTTTTCTCCACCCAGACGGTCCATGGCACCCTAGCCACACTCTCTGCAAACTGCTTTCAGATTTTGCCAGATTTCTAACAAAATTTTACAATAAATAATCACTGCAACTCACTGAGGAATATCTGACTTACCAGTCAACTGTTGGGAGGAGAGGTCTCTCCTATGCCTATTGCAATACAGGTGCTGAATGAGGGACACAGAGTTATGGTAGGATGCGGGTTACATACGATTCCTCCCATCCATGCTCAAGCCCATCCTGTAGCTTGTTGGGTATCTCAGCCTGTTCTGTCATCCGTTTCCTGTGAGGCTCATCTTTTCTTTTTTCCACTTTTAAATCTGAGCACAACTCTGTAAATTTACTATCATTCTGGGTCCATTCTGTTGTTTTCCTTCTTAAGACATTTCTCAGACCCTTTTGATTTTCTACTTGTTCTTTCTTAGCCTCTGTCCCAGGCCAATATTCCTACACCCCACTTTCCCATCTGCCAGCAACAGTCATCTTTAGAAATATAGCTGACCCTTGAACAACACTGCTTTGAACTGCTTGGGTCCATTTATATGTACATTTTTTGATAAATACAGTACAGTACTTTAAATGTATTTCTCTTCCTTATGATGTTTTAATAACATTTTCTTTATTCTCACTTCCTTTATTGTCAGAATGTGGTGCATAATACATATGATGCAAAAATTGTGTGTTAATCAACTATTTACACATTATTGGTAAGGCTCTGGTCTACAATAGGCTGTTAATAGTAAAGTTTTGGGGGAGTCAAAAGTTATACATTGATTTCCAACTTCAAGAGGCTGTTACTGCTCCTAACCCTTGTGTTGTTCAAGGGTCAACTGTATAATAATTAAATCTCATTTCTCATTGAAGCAGCTGGCATCTATGAGCAGTAGCCTAAGTTTATTATGTGTAAAGTCTTGGGACACACAAGAAGCTTGGTGAGAAGAAAGGGAATTGAAGTTCCCTTTTAATATGGGTTATTGATGTTTCTATAAAGGAAATTACTTTTCTTGAAACTCAAAGAAATGTCAAAAAAATTGATGATTTAGCCTAATGGATGTAAGGATTAATTTCATTGCTTTGTTTTATTTTATTGAATAGAAACATTGTTTTCTTTTTTTTTTTTTTAAGTTTTGAATGGACTTTATTTTCTAGAAGAGTTTTGGTTCAGAGCAAAATTGAGTAGAAAGTACAGAGTTCCCATTTCCCCTTGCCCCCAGTTTCATGCCCTAATAATCTTTTATGCTCTGCCTGTTCACACTTCCCTCCCCTTAGCAACCACTGATCTTTTCACTGTCACCATAGTTTTGCCTTTCCCAGAATGTCATATATTTAGAATCATACAGCATATGATCTCTTAATATTGGCTTCTTTCATTTAGTATTATGAATTTAAGGTAACTCCACATCTTCCCGTGGCCTTAGGCAGATTTCTTTTTAGTCATAAATGATATTCTGCGTATACAACAGTTTATTCACCTGGAGGGAGGTCTTGGATGCTTCCAACTTTGGGCAATTATGAATAAAGCTGCTATAAATATCCATGTGCAAGTTTTGTGTGGACACGTTTTTCAATTCTTTTGGGTAAATACCAAGGAGTGTGATTGTTAGATCATATAATAAAGCACGTTTAGTTTTGTAAGACGCTGCCTGTTTTCCAAAGTTGCTGTACCATTTTGCATTCCTATCAGCAACAAATCAGAGTTCCTGTTGTTCCACATCCTCACCAGCACTTAATGTTGTCAGTGTTCTGAATTTGGGCCATTCTGATAGGTACATAATAAGTAGTATCTCAGTGTTGTTTTAATTTTCATTTCTCTGACGACATATGATACAACACGCAATTTAGTATGATATTTTGGCATCTGTGTATTTTTTTTTGATAAGGTGTCTGTTAAAGTCTTTGGTTAAAAGTTTTTTAAATCAGGTTGTTATATTATTGTTTTTATCTTACTGTCTACTTTTAAGAGTTCTTTATGTATTTTGGACAACAGTCCTTTATCAGATGTGTCTTCTGCAAATATTTTCTCCCAAACAGTTTGTCTTCTCATTCTCTTGGCATTGCCTCTTACAGAGCAGAAGTTATTAATTTTAATGAAGTCTAGCTTATCAATTAATTCTTTCATGGACTGTGCCTTAGTGTTGTATCCAAAAGGTCATCACCATACCCAGGGCCATCTACGTTTTTTCTCTACGTTAATTTCTGAGTTTCATACTTTTGCATTTTACATTTAAATCTGTGAGCCAGGGGAGGCTGGGTGGCTCAGTCAGTTAAGCACCCGACTTCAGCTCAGGTCATGATCTCACAGTTTGTGAGTTCGAGCCCTGCATCGGGCTCTGTGCTGACAGCTCAGAGCCTGGACCCTGCTTCAGATTCTGTGTCTCCCTCTCTCTCTGTCCCTCCCCTGCTCATGCACTCTCTCTCTCTCTCTTTCTCAAAAATAAATAAATAAACATGAAAAAAATAAAAAATAAATCTGTGAGCCATTTTAAATTATTTTTGCAAAAGCTATAAGGTCTGTGTCTAGGTTAATTTTTTGTATGTGGATGTCCAGTGTCCAGCACCATTTGTTAAAACTCTCTGTTAGGTTTGATTTATTAATTTGTCTATTCTTTGACCAATCCTAGACCCTCCTGATTACTGTAGCTTTACAGTACATTGTGGAGTTGGGTGATGTCAGTTCTCTTTGTTCTTCTACTTCAGTATTGTGTTGAGTGGTCTAGGTCCTTTGCCTTTCTATATCCCAAAATAACTTGCTAGGATTTTAATTGGGATTGCACTGATCAACTTCATTTTTACACACTAAAAGGGCATTAAATTTTTATCTAAGGAAAATCTAGTGATGGAAATTCAGACAGTATATAATTAGAGAATGAAAGTGGGATACCATGATTTTGAGGCAAGAGAGACTTCCTGATGGCTTCCAAATTTATCATGTAACTATACACATGATCTAGTTATTCATAAGTTTAGTCTTAGAAAGTAAAATTGAAAAATAACTAGGAAAAGTGACACACACACAAAAAAATACCAACACCTTCCTCCTGTTCTTGGATCCCCTCAGTAATTTCAAAAAGAATCTGAATTAAAGGAAGTTTGTTAGATTACATGAAGATTCCTAGGCAATGTACTTAAATGACTGGGTTTCATCCATAATTGGACTGACACTCAAATGTAGCCACATTAAAATAAGCAGCATATGTATGGAGATACCCTAATGAGGACCAAGAGAAACATTATGGAAATCCAAAGACAAAATTCCAGAATGTATGAATATTAATGTAAAATTTAAAGAATAATGGCCTAATAATGGAACCAACCTATAACATTAGTCATATTTGTATCTATGCTAATTTAAATATTGCAAAGGTGTTATAATTTTTGTTGCAATGATATATAGTATTTTAGGCTTAGCTTGGAAAAAAAACAATTGATCAGCCATCAACAGTGGCCTTGTTAAACAAAGGGTGGTTAATAGAGGAAATTTTTTTTATTACCCTTTTGTTTCCTTTATTAACATATAACTTCCCATTGGCATAAATATCTTCTTGGGTTCTATTTAAGATTTATCTCTAAATATCATATTTTTGTATCACAAATTGCAGACCAAATAAATCAGCAGCTTTTCTTTGTTTAGAAAAGTGCCTATATTTCATAACAGCTGAGCAGTATGCAATTGAAATGTGAAAAAGATAAACAGTCATGTTTTAGAATTTAGCTTATACAAAAGTTACCTCTTTCCACATTAACAAAGAATCATTTTGCAGTAACACAGGAAAAACTGACTTTCAATTAAGCCTAAAGCATATACAAATCAAGTCTAATTAGTCCAGTCCTCTAAATATGATCTGCAATTATGAGATAAATCTACCCACAGAGATTTATTAAACCTTATCATTTTTAAACTGAAACTTCAATGAGGCTGCCTTTAGCTGCACCCTGCAGTGACTGGCAAGGTTTTCCTAATCCTTCTGGTTCCTCAGGTGCAATTTCCAAACAAAATTCTATGAAAAACTGATTTTGTGTTATTCTTGCTGCTGAAACTAGATTTTGTGTTAGCCCCTTTTCATTTTCCTGTCCTCTATTTTTGCTCTTCCATCTTCCTAACCAATGACACCTAGAAATGAACTTGGTGGCTCTGTATTTATTTAACAGAGGAAAAAGGAAGGAGTTTACTGTTTCTGACATTCATGTAATGCAATCACAAAGGTTGAGGTTGTGCACCAGCACAAAATGGTCACATGTAGCAAAGGCATGGTTTTGAGCATACCCACTATGCTGCATTCATGATTACATTGGTCCCAGGATGGGCTGAATTGTGAATGAAGCATCAACTTGAAATAACATGAAAGCCAGAAGAATGAACTTCAGAAACAGAGTCACATGGGCAGGATAGAAACAATAGTAGGCTCGCTCATCTTTTCCCAAAGCACAATCTTCTTAAAATATTGCCAAATTCTTGGTTCATATTTGCCTTTGTTAGGGAATAAGTTTTCCTCGATTTTTAACAACTCCACCAATAAAAATAATCTTTGTTTAATACAAGGTTTTTCCTACTAATAAAGTCATTGAGTTGTATCCAGCTAAATATCACAAATGGACCTTTTTGCTCTTTAGCAAATAAACATGATCTTACTGGTTCATTTTAAACAAGATATATACTTATAGTTGTTTTGTTAGCTGCTGTGATGAGAATGTTTAGATTTGTCAACATGATCACTCTTTGTCTTCTGTGAAATGTCTATCAGCTAACTAAAAGTTAAGGATCAGAGCAACATTAGGTGATCCATACACAGGTAATGTGGTAACCTTGATTTCATTCAAAACATAAACTGAAAAGCTGACCACTCATGAGTAAATACATCATTAGTTAGAGAATATGGTGCCAACAAAAGCACTATTAATTAGCTAATATATCACTTAATAAGAATCAGTTTCTAGATTTTAGCAGTGGCTTACACGTTTAAGTTTACATGTGCAAGTAATTCTGTTAGCACCAATGAGGTGAACTTCTCATCTCTTACATTATAAGCCTTATCACGGTAAGAATCTGACATTTGATTTTTAGGCAAGTAATGTAACATTAGTACATAATGCACACAGGGAAGCTATTCAACAAATCTAATCGGTGGTAGTAATGATGATGTTAAAAAAAATAATAGAAAAGCCTTGCAGACTAATATTTTTTTACTTCTTTTTGGCACTATTTGGCTAAATGATACATCTGAAGTTCCTTAATTTTTTTTCCAGTACACTTAGATTGTTATAACCTAGGAGACTAGGTATAAATTCTGTTCACAGTTTGGCCTCTTCTGCTACAGTGTATTATTTTAAAAATTGGAACATGTAATAAACGTTATAAATGCTGCAGAGTTGATGTCTGCTATTACTAGTATACAGGCTCCCCCCTGCTACCTGAAAGTAGAACATTCCTACGAAACTCTTGATAAGCCAAAATGGCATAAAGCAAAGAGTATCCCCACTTTCCAAAAGTATATCTTAGGCTACTTCTCTATGAAAGACCTACATGAGTACCTGTTTTTGTTCATCTAAAGCAATACATAGATTCAATGTAATTTTCTATCAAAATACCAACAGCATTTATTACAGAACTGGAACAAATAATTCTAAAATTTGTAAGGAACCACAAAAGACTGTGAATAGCCAAAGCAATTTTGAGAAAGAAGAACAAAGATGGAGGTATCACAATCCCAGATTTCAAAATATACTACAAAGTTTGGGTAATCAAAACCTCATGATATTGGCTCAAAAAAAGACACACAGTTCAATGGAACAGAATAGAGAGGCCAGAAATAAACCCACAATCATATGGTCAATAAATCTGTGACAAAGGAGGCAAGAATATACAATAGGGAAAAGACAATGTCTTCAATTAATGGGTGATGGGAAAACTGGGCAGCTACACGCAAAATAATGAAATTGGACCACTTTCTCACACCATACACAACAATAAACTCAAAATATATTAAGGGCCTAAATGTGAGACCTGAAATCATAAAAATCCTAGAACACAAGCAGTGATTTCTCTGACATTGGTCATAGCAATATTTTCCTAGACATGTCTCCTCAGGCAAGGGGAACAAAAGCAAAAATAAACTATCAGGACCACATCAAAATAAAAAGCTTCTGCACAGCAAAGGAAAAGGCAACTGACTGAATGAGAGAAGATAGGTCAAATGATATAACCAATAAGGTGTTAGTATCCAAAACATATTAAGAACTTATACAACTCATCACCAAAAAAATAAACAATGCAATAAAAAAATGAGCAAAGGATTTAAAGAGACATTTTTCAAAAAAAAAAAAAACAACACAGATGGCCAACAGACACAAGAAAAGATGCTCAGCATCACTCATCATCAGGGAAATAAATGCAAACCAAAGCTATAATGAGATATCACTTTACATCTGTCAGAGTGGCTAAAAACAAAAAGACAAGAAATAACAAGTGTTGGCAAGGATGCGAAGAGAAAGGAACCCTTGTGCACAGTTGGTGGAAATGTAAATTGGTACAGTCACAATGGAAAATGGTATGGAGGTTCCTTAAAAAATTAAAAATAGAAATACCACATGCTGCAATAATTCTACCACTGGGGTTTTACCCCAAGAAAATGAAAACACTAACTTGAGAAGTTATATACACTCTTATGTTTATTGCAGTATTATTTATAATAGCCAAACATATGGAAGCAACTTAAGTGTCCATACATATGTGGAATATTGTGCAGCAATGAAAAATTATTAGATCTTTGCATTGACAACAACAGGGGTAGACCTAGATGGTATTATGCTACGCGAAATAAGTCGGACAAGAAAGACAAATACCATAGGATTTCACTTATATGTGGCATCTAAAAGACAAAACAAATGAATAAATAAACAAAAAACAACATCAGACCTATAAATACAGAGAACAAACTGATAGTGTCCAGAGGGGAGAAGGGTAGAGGGATATGCAAAATGGGAGAAAGGGAGTGAGAGATACAGGCTTCCAGTTATGGAATGACTCAGTCATGGAATAAAAGGCACAGCATAGAGAATATAATCAATGATATTGTAATAGTGTTCTTTGGTGACAGATGGCAGTTACACTTCTGGTATATAGAGAAGTTTAATCACTATTTTGTACACCTGAATCTAATGTAATACTCTACGTTAACAATACTCAAATACAGACAAAGAAGTACTAAGGGGATTTTTACTTAAAAAAAAAAAACTGTTGCTATGTAAATGTAGGGCTTTCACAAAAGTGAAGGGCCATACCATGAACTTTCAGCAATCAGGGGATACCTGTATGTTGATTGTTTCCCTTAGACCGCTTCACACATCATTGTGAATCTGACAGCACACAAAAATTTTAGTAGAGAAAAGTGCTTAAAGAACATTCCCTCTATAAGCTATTGCATTAGAAAAATGACCATCTTAATTGTTTGGTATTGTTTTGTTTTTCAAGCATGTTTCATGATTCCATACAAAAATGAACCCTGGGTTTTATATTTTATTCAGTTAAATTAACCAATATATATTGACTAGTTTGTTCAGGCACTGTGCTCAGCAGTGGAGATCATGAAAATAGCAAATTAAAATAATAGATGTTTACACAAAAGCAAACTAAAACCTCCATGAAAGCAATGACCTTGTTTATTTACAATTGCATCTTTGGTACATATAGACATATTTACTGAGTAAAAGAAAGAGAATTTGCTGAATGTCAGATACTTTCTTTGCTCATGCTTGTTTAGTCTTCACTAATTCTGTATGTCAGTCATATTCATTCTCACCCACCAGGAAATCAAAGTCTCTCCAATTCTTCTCTGATACCCTCCCAGAACCCACTCGCTCCCTGGGAATATTTACTCTCTCTTTATTCTACTCTGCTACTCAGCACTAGCTGAAAAATGAAGGAAACTGGTTTGACTAACTCATCCCCAAAGCCCATTTTACTTTACTGTTGCACTTACTCTGTTTGCAGAGCAAATACACAATGCAAAATTATAAAATGATTCATAGCCTATGTATTCGTGGTATATAATTTAAGGTCCTATGTGGGCAGAGAAAAGGCAGTCTTTGATTTTGCCTTGGAAATGGGCACAGAAGACATCACAAACACAGTGAAGTGTATCTAGTATGTATAATCCAGCTGTTTTGCCCAGGCTACATGTGGGGTGTGACGGAAAATGGAGTTGAAAAGGGGGGGAACAAGATTACTATGGCTCACTCATGCCCTGTTAATATGTATCAAATTTATCCTTTAGTCTATGAAAAGGAATTGAGGGATTCTGATGAGGTGAACAATAGGAACAGAATTTTATTGTATGAAGAGCATTTTCTCAGCACTACTGAGGTGGGGATCACATGAATAGGATGTGGAAATAAGGCAAGTGGTTTTACTACTCTCACTATCATGCAAGTGACGAGTGATAGGACTGAACCAAGAGTGAAGAATGAAAAGCAGGAAAGTATCTGTTAGTGGGAGATAGACTTGGCAAGATGCAAAGACTGTGACTATATGCAGAAGGTGAAGGATAAAAGAGGACTCTGAGTGTCACAGAAGTGTCTGGTTAGACCAATGATTACCCAGCAGTTTCTCTTAGGATTTCCCAAGGATTGCTGGCAATTACTAGGAGCTAGGAAGAGGCAAGGAAGGCTCCTCCCCTAGAGGCTTCAGAGGAATATGGCCTTGCTAGCACCTTGATTTCAGACTTCTAGCTTCTAAAGCTGTGAGAAAAGAAATTTCCATTGTTTCAAGCCATCCAGTTTGTAGTAATTTGTTACAGCAGCAGAGGGGCACGTGGGTGGTTCAGTCAGTTTAGTGCCAATTTCGGATCAGGTTGTGATCTCATGGTTTATGAGTTCAAGTCCCGCACTGGGCTTCAAGTCAACAGGGCTGAGCCTGTTTGGGATTCTCTCTCTCTGCCCTTCCCCACTCATGCTTTCTCTATTTCTCAAAATAAATAAACTATATATATATATATATATGTGTGTGTGTGTATACACACACACACACACACACACACACACACACACAGTTGACCTTTGAATAACATGGGAGCACTAATCTCCCCCACTCACTCAAAAATCCACATATAACTTTTCGCTCCTCCAAAATTTAACTGCTAATAGCCTACTGTTGATCAGAAGCTTACTGATAACATAAACAGTTGATTAACACATATTTTGTATATGTATTATATGCTGCATTCTTACAACAAAGGTAGAGAAAAAAGGTTATTAAAGATGACAAGGAAGAGAAAATACATTTAAAGCACTGTACTATGTCAAAAATACATATACAAGTGTTTTTCAAGAGTCAACGGTCTGTATAATACATATATAATAGAGGCACCTGGGTGATTCAGTTGGTTAAGCACCAACTTCATCTCAGGTTGAGATGTCATGGTTCATGAGTTCAAGTCCCACATTGGGTTTTGAGCTGACAGTTCAGAGACTACTTGAGATTCTCTCTGCCCTTCCCTGACTTGTGCTTTCTCTCTCTCTAAAAATAAATAAATAAACTTTAAATTAAAAAATACATATGTAATAAAGATAGCATATATAATATATATACTATATAATATATGCAGTGTATATTATATGTATAATATGCAATATATATTATTTATATTACATTTATTATGTATATTATGTGTGTATGTGTGTATATATATATATATATATATATATATATATATATAACTATAATTATATATATATTTGTCCCACCTAATTCCAAAACAGGTTTGTACTGACAGGAAAATTACATATAAAATAAAACTATTTAACACAAAGTCAATTAAGTTTTAGAATTATAATTTGGGGGGCGCCTGGATGGCTCAGTCAGTTAAGCATCTGATTCTTGGTTTCGGCTGTTTTCACAGTTCATGAGATCAAGCCCCACACTGGGCTCTGTGCTGGCAGCATGGAGCCTGCTTGGGATTCTCTCTCTGCCTCTCCCCTGCTCATGCTCTCTCCCAGTCTCTCAAAATAAATAAACTTAATAAAAAAGAATTATAATTTTTTAGTTCGATGGAAAATTGGAGTAATCACATTTAGGAGGAGAAGTTATATTGTGAATATAAATACACTGGCTGTTGATATTAGACCATAAGCTCTTTCCCTACTTTTTCCAGTAACAAGAAACAAAAAATAAGCAACCAAAAAAAGAAAACCACTGAAGTTTAAGTGAAAGAGAGTATGTTTATATAATACATGGGCAATGTACATATGTTTCATCATCAAACACTGGGACATCTCTACCTTTGTCCAGAGAGGCCACATTTTTCTTGACAATAAACTTTAAAAGAAATCCATTTAGCATGAGGACAAGCAAGCCTATATACTTCAATGATTCTTGTAACTGTATAGGACAGAAAAATAATTGGTGCTCATAGACATGACCCTGTGTCATCAATAAAAGGTTCCATCCAATGTATTCTGTTTCATAAAGCAGAGACTGTCTAATACATTTATGAAGTGGATATAAGTGAGCCTGAAAGAGATGACTGACAGTTTTAGTCATGCCTCATGTCAGTAGGAGAAGAATTGGCAACATGACAGAGGACATTCAATGGGGTAAGGAATGGTAATATGACAGCTGGGTGGAGAGGTGGTTGGGGGCTACAGATTGATGGAGAAGGGACAGTTGCCAAAAGGACAGAGACTGGAAGTGACTCTTTGCCAGGAAAAAAAAAACTCAAAAACAAACAAATAAAAAAGAAACATTGTAAAGGAGAGAAAGATGCTAATAGCAGGCTGGGGTACAGGAGTAGCAGGAGGTGAGAGAGCAGAAGAGAGAAAGAAAAGTTTTATTCATTTCCTACTTGCTTCCACAAAGTGTAAGCACAGCGATTACTACTTACTGACCTTTCTATATACCAGCCACTTTGTAGATACAGTAGCTAAACTTTGTAGATACATAATCTTCTTTAATCTTCAAAACAAGCCAGTGGAGTGGGCATCATTATGTTCATTTTACGGAGGTCAGTAAACTTGTACAAATCACATTATTAGTCAATGGCAGGGGCAGTACTGCAGGTCAGGCCTGTCTGAGTGCCCAGGGTATACTCTTAACCATTCCCTTCTAAAGTCAGTCAATTTCAGAGAAACTCGGGAAGTCAAGCAAACAGCCATGATGCTGGAGAGATGATGTACTTACCTGTGGATCTTGCAAGGTTTTACCTATAACTAAATCTCTAGGGAAGACTACAGAGGTGAAAGAGTTAAGGAAGGACTTCTAGGAAGGCTGACCCAGAAAAACACCCTGCTCACAGACCACTGAAAGAGGTGGCAGATAAACTAATGAATGAGATTTTAGTGGCATGGTATAATTATTATTTCCAAATGCCATTCACCGACTTATTTTAACATTATATCAAATTAATGTTACTTCCACTATTTTCCCCAAAATATTGCTTACCTCCTCTTTTTCTTTTTCTTTCTTTCTTTCCTTTTCTTTTTCCTTCAGATTCGTTTTGCCAATGTCAGATTATGACCTGAAGGATTTCACTTCTACTAAATATCAGCCAGGTGAGACGTTGGAGGCTGTATCCTTGGGCACACAAGTTTTAAAATGATGCTTAGTGTTACAAACCTCAATCACCCTATAAAATTGCCATGTGCCATTAAGGGCTATGTTCCAGGAAATTTGGGGATGGGTGCTCTGACAGACATATTATACACTTTAGAGAGTTTTCTATTAAAAATGACGTAAATATGGCTTGGTGGGAATAGCTTCAGCTTTCTTTAAGAGCAGTTATTCCCAGATAACGGCAAATAAATACGACATTACTGAATAAGCTAAGTTAAAATTACATTGTCACTGAAATATTTATGAATCTATCTTTATACATTTACATCCAAATCAGTTTAAAGAATAAAGCTGTTTTGTTTAAAAGGAAAAAAAATGTTAAAATAATAAAACAGAAATGATTCTAGTAAATATATTTAAGAAATAAACAGATTTGTTAATAAATGATTTGTGGTTCAAGTTCTAAGACACCATGACCAAATGTTACCTGTGTCCTTCAAACATGTGAAGTTGTCTGATATACTTCTCATGTGATGTGGCAAGTTTAACATGATAGAACTCATGGGGCAAATTTTGAGTTTCCCTATATTTGTTTAGAGAACTCATGCATTCATAAATCCTTACATTTAATAGACAGAGAATTATATGACCTAAAGTATTTGGTTTTAGTGTTTGTTGAATGACTTACCCAGGGAATCACTAAACCCTCATGACACTTTGCCTAAGAAAGCAGAGTCAGAAAGTTCTACATGCAATGATCTGCATACATCGTTTAGTGTATGGGCTCACAAGGCATGAAGGACGGTCATTATTTGGCAGGGGGGAGAGGGGGTGGTCAGATGAGTGGTCCTCTTTGACAGAATGACCTTGTTTAATGCCCTCTGTGCCATTCACTCCTCCATTCTTGATCAGCCAGTTCCATTTATCATTCTAATTAGGCAGCATCTTGCCAGCTCAATCAGCCTCAATTACTTTAGGCCTCATTAGTGACTGACATTCTGTATCAAGTGCATCTTTGAAGGAGCAAGGTCAGATAAAGAAGTTGAGTACATAGACAGCAAGCACACTCATATCTCTATACATGAGGCTTTTAGACTTGGCAAGACATTCATAAGATATTCAAAGTTTTCATTCCATAGTCAGATTACAGCCCTCCGACCAAAACATTTTGTTTGTATTTAATGTCATCTAACTGCTCTCAAAAGTTGACGTCTAAAATCTCTGGTCAGAGAATTTAAAGCCATGTGTAGTTCACAAGTAACTGTTACCTATCACAGAAATTGATTCACCTATGGTATTTATTTTTGTTTCATGTATAGTGACATAGCAAAACAAACTAACAAAGAAACAAAACCAACCAAATAGAAGAAAAACCCTCTTCAGAACTGCTGGGGGTCAGGGGTGCGGTGGGTGGCTCAGTCAGTTAAGTGCCCAACTTCAGCTCAGGTCATGATCTCACAGTCTGTGGGTTTGAGCCCCACGTTAGACTCTGTGCTGACAGCTCAGAGCCTGGAGCCTGCTTTGGATTCTGTGTCTCCCTCTCTCTCTGCCCCTCCCCTGCTCATACTCTCTCTCTCAAAAATAAATGTTTAAAAAAATTAAAAAAAAAAAAAAAAGAACTGGTGGGGTCAGTGGGTGAGATTTTCACCATTTCTATTTACTTAAATCTAGAAGAACACAGGTAACAAGGTAACATTATAAAATCAGTGCATTCAATAAGATTTAGATAATACCAATCTGGAGGAATATTTGTGATGTGCTATTAAGTAAAAACTACAGACTTTCAACAGCATATATAGCTGTGCAAAATATGGATATATGTGGTCAAGTTCTAGAAAGTAATGTGAAAAAAATGTTAAGCTAGTAAGATTATTATCATTTTACTTTGTTTTGGTTGTACAAAGCTGTCATTTTTTAAGATTTTGTAAGGTTTAGGGTTTTTTTTTTTAAGTGCAGATCAGAAACACTGTACTCAAAGTAAGAATTTTTTTTGTTTTTTTTTCTTTTTATTTTCAAAATCCGGTAAGAATCTACAGTTTTATTCCTAAGAATGGAGGAAAGTTACTGGAACATAACACAATTCCATTTAATAATCTATTAATGAATCCCTACTATGTGCCAGGCACCAGTGATTTGAGTATATATTAAACAAAACCTTTGCTTCTTAGTAGTCCATGGATTAAAAGTGGAGACAAACATATAAATAAGTAATGATCATGCTACATCGTACATACAATAATAGTGTGTCCCCAGAACACCAAGGAAGAGACCTCTAACTCTGTCCAAGGTTACCACAGAGGAAGTATGATTCAAAGAAACCTTCAAGGGGCGCCTAGGTGGCTCAGCTGGTTGAGCGTCCGACTTTGGCTCAGGTCATGATCTTGTGGCTTGTGAGTTTGAGCCCTGTGTTAGGCTCTGTGCTGACAGCTCAGAGCCTGGATCCTGCTTCAGATTCTGTGTCTCCCTCTCTCTGCCCTTTCCCCAGCTCACACTCTGTCTCTCTCTAAAATAAATAAATAAACAAACAAACAAACAAACAAAGTAAGAAACCTTCAGAAACATGAAGGTGTTTAAAAGATGGATAGAGGGCGTGGGAAAGCCCCAGGAAGAGCAGCAACCCCAGTACAGGAAGGACATGTGAGGAGAGAAAGAGGTGGATTACAGGCCAGTTAAGTGGTAAGGGGCAGACTGGCTGTCCAAAGCCTGGAGCAGCAACCAGGCACAAAAGGCCTTGAGCAGGAGAGCACGACACAAATGTCATGGGCTGTGCTCCTGAGAATAGACCACCTCGTTAATTAACTTGCAAAAACCAAGGTTTGCTGCTCTAACTTTCACTTGCCTTCTTAGTTTTACCTGCCATCAGCTTCTAACCCCTTCACTACAACCTAAGTTTCAGGTTCAGGCTTTGGGTCCAGATATTTTATTTGTTCTATGCACTTTGGCTCAGGAATAAACACTATAATTTGACCTCCGTCCTGGTCTTGGCCCCCTCCCCCTGATTCTGCTCCTGAAGGCTGCCATGTCTGATGTAGAATCCCCATTCCTCTCTTTTTCCTCTGTCAGCCAGGAAACTTTTTTCAGTTCACAGATGTTATGACAGCTTTAGAGAAAACCACACTATCCAGTGGGACTGTACATTCTCTAATGTGTGCCTGCTTGGGACTCTCTCTCCCTCTCTCTCTTCCCCTCCCCACCTTGTGCTCTCTCTTTCTGTCAAAATAAATAAAAATAAACTTTAAATAAATAAAATAAAATGTATTCCAATAAAGAGATTAAATAATATTCAAAAATGTCATTATAAATCCATTGCAATATCTCCATAGAGACAAAAACTGTTCCTTTTCAACAACTGCAGTTGCTGATTTTTTGTTTTTGTTAGTTATCAGAAAAATTTTTGTTATGTGTATAGAACAGAATTGAACTGTTCTGATAAGCTGCTAAATAAATACAGAGATTTTATCCTGAGAGTACATTTCAAACGTGAGATTTGTTTAAATTTTCCACTTCCCTATTGAAGAGTTAAACATGCTTTCAGCTTGCTTTCAACAAATGAGTCACAATATGTAACGTGCACTCATGATTAGTAGAAAACTCTCCTGCAGTAAGACTCATTTCGCTTGCCTAAACAAATTTCCTGTGAGAAGCTAGATACACTATCAAAAACAAGACACTCAGTGTATGAAAAAAAGGACTTTAGGGTATTAAGCTTAGTGACCTGAATACTATTAGTTCGGTTTAATATTTAATCTATTGTACTTAGAAAATTAAGCAAGAAAATGTATTGTTAGGTATTCCATATTTGCCAAGCAGATAAGCAGACTCCGTCGTTACATCACTACACTGCAAAAAATAGGCGTATTCTTCCAGGTAATGTAAACTCTGTTCTTTTTTATTCTTACCAACCCATGAATAAGATTTGGGTGCTAGCAAAAGAGAGCAGTTTTTATCTGCAACTCCCATCTTCTGCTCAATTCCCCCCTCATTTCCCTAAATTCTAAACATGTTCTATGAAAGAGTGGCTCTAATTGCATCCATTGCTTTTCATCTTCAGCAGGACCTACATGTGTCTCCTAAGTTCTTGTTAAACATCCTTCATAATGTGACAGTCATTTCTTTCCTTCTGCCATGAATTGATTAATGCAATACTCACTATTAACCTGTGCTTCTACGAGCACTTGGTGTGCGTAACCTAGTAAACATCAGATAAAAGCCTAACGTACAGCTCATTTGCAACACTGCATTTGGTCCTGGCTGAGAGAATATACTGGAACAGATCCAGTGGTGTGTATAAATCAATTCCGTTCACACCCCTGAAAAGCTGCCTAGTCCTGCCAGCTCGAGCTGTTGGCAGATGGAAGGCTATGTGTGAAAACTTCTGCAGTTGTTTGCACCATTCCTAAAAGAAATAAAGAGAATTATAGCAAAGAATAGTGGAAAACATTTCAGCTTCATGCACTACTGCTCTGGCTAAAACCTTCGTTTTTAACAGGGATGCGTAACAGTCTGTAAAACCACAGAGAGAAGTTTGGATCTGCCACAGGACTTTAATTTATCTGTTTAATTTGTTTTTGTGATTAACGGGTTACAATTTGCTTACATCTATAGAAAATTCCATAACTATTTGGCATATCTCAGAGACTAAAGCGCATAGTGAGAAGACAGAAAATGTTCTGAAGTAGGCACTGCTATACGTGAGCTTAACTACTTGCCAGTTTGCATGGCACCTCCCATGTATTACCTCTATCAATAGAGAGGAATAGCTGTTATCAAATTTTCTTTGGATTACTATGTAGCATTTGTATTTTTGGAAAATCTTTTTCTGTCCTTATTTCTGCAAACACATACTTCTTGATCAAGAACTGAAAAAAAATAAGGTACTATTATAAATTCTAAGATAGCGTGAGTATTGGAGGGAGATAACCCCAAATTCAGAGTTGGCAAATAGATCTAATCTCCCATGCCAACTCTCATCAACTACTTGTGGCTCCCCAGAGCAGCCCACGTATTAGTATTATTGTATCTTACAAAAATTCAGGCAAAAAAAAAAAGCCTTAGTTACTGATGTCTGACAGTAGTATGGGTGGGACCAATGCTGAAGATCTCCTGTCTACTTATATTTAAAAGGATACATCTTCCCAGACAAAAATGCAATAAAATACAATGAGGATCAGAGACTAAGAAGAATATTAAACACAAATTTGAAAATGACATCATATATATTTGTTAGATTTTCAAAATCTGTTAATGAGACTGGCAACATGAAAATGAAAGAAAAGCTAGATAAGCAGCCAGAAAATGGATTTTCTTAGAAAACTGCAAAGTAACCTCAGAATTTATATCTAATTAAGCCCCAGAAATGAAAATTTTTTGCCTTGTTCTAAACGTCTGTGTCATAATTAAACAACTGATACAAAAGTCAGCCCCCAAATACTTAATAGTTCTACCTGCTGATTGAAAAGTGTGGGCACTGCCCAAGAATATTTGATTGACTTGCTCTTGAGAGGAAGGCAACATTAAAGGTTACTTTTTAATCATGGCCTATTATAAAGTCAACCAGATAGGAAATATTGCCAGCATTATCTAGAGGTACAAGATCATGTTCCTGGATTCTTAAAGCATAAAGTGACAAAGCAAAGTTAATTTTTAATTTGGATCCAATACTCCTCTAATTTTGGAAACAATGGTAAGAAGAATAATTAGCTCAGGAAAATTTAGAGTCCTGACTCAGAAACACCAGGGAAATCTTGGCCAGTCTATTCTAGGCTATAATTCTATTCTCTCTATCCCAGAGACCACCTCTGTATTAGTAAAGATTCTCCAAAGAAACAGAACCAATAGGAAGTGTTTATAAATTGGTTGATAAAGAGATATATTTATATATGATACATATGCATATATATATATATATATATATATATATATATAAAATGTTTATTTTGGAGACAGAGAGAGAATGAACAGGGGAGGGGCAGAGAGAGAGGGAGACACAGAATCCAAAGCAGGCTCCAGGCTCTGAGCTGTCAGCACAGAGCCCGATGCATAACTTGAACTCATGAACCGTGAGATCATGACCTGAACCGGTCAGATGCTCAACCAACTGAGCCACCTAGGCACCCATATATGTATATCTACATATATATATATATATATATATATGTCTATATATATATATATATAGTCTATATATATATATATATCTCTATATATAGACATATATATATGGTTTATTTTAAGGAATTGGCTTATGTGTTTACAAAGGCTGGCAATTCCAAAATCTCCAAGGTGCACCACCACCAGCTGGCTAGAAATTTAGGAAGAACTGATATTGCAGTTAAATTTCAAAGTCTTTCTGCTGCAGAATTCCCTCTTGCTTGGAGGAGGTCAGCCTTTTGATCTATTCAGTCCTTCAATTGATTGGATGACGCCCATCACATTAGAAAAGGCAACGAGCTTTACTCAATATCCACCAGTTTAGATGTTGATCTCATCCAAAGCCACCCTTACAGAAATATCAAAATAATTTTTGACCACATAACTGGGCACTGTGGCCCAGTCAAGCTGACATAAAATTAGCCATCACAACTACCTACCCGAGAGACACAAGAAACAGCAAAACTACAAAGGTTAATGTATCCCTAATACATGAAGGTAGCATGGAAGCTTGAAACTTAATATCTCCTTTGCTTGAGAATTCAATTAAGTTTGAATAAATTAATAAATTAAGTTTCTCAACTATTTATTGCACATTATGACAGATTGCTTTTCATAAAAATGATCACAACAATATCTTTTATTCCTCACGCTCTTCTGCAACGTGACCTTGACATTTCCCCATGAAGGGGAGGGCTATCATTTTCTTCTCTTTGAATGTGAGCTGTCCTTAGTGATTCATTCGTAACCAACAGAATTCAGTGGCAGTGACACTGCATGATTTCTGAAGGTAGGTCAGAAAAAGCTGTGAGCTCCCAGCTTGGTCATTTGAACACTCACCTTCAAGATGAAGGTGCTTTGAGAAGCAAAGGCACATGGAGAGACCAAATAGGAGATCAAGGTTGCAGTCACAGCTAAGCCCATACTTAGTCATCCCAGTTCAGATGCTGGAGACATGAGTGCAAGTTGCCTCTGATTATTTCAGCCCCGAGGCATCCCAGTCAGCCATTGGCGTGTTCCCGGTTGACGCCCTGGACAACATGTAGCAAGAGAAGTGTCCCCACTATGCTCTGCCCAAATTCCTAGCCACAGAATACATGAGCATAATAAAATGGTTGCTGCTTCATGCTACTGAGTTTGGGGTAGTTTGTTAAACACATAGATAACCAGACCAAGGGCAGTCCCTTGGTCCCTATGTATAAGCAAAATACAAAGCGAGAAATAAAAGTAAAATAAAATTAAACATTATTGACATTCCATCTACAGGAGTTAAAAATATAAAAACATGAGGCAAAAGCCTACTCTTAGACCACAAAGGCATATTACACTTACTATTAACAAGTGATGTACATAATACCACTATGACAGTAATGTTTTTAAATGTAGTTCTTTCTTTAAAAAGTAAACATAAACGCTATTTGTTTGATTTTTACAACTCAGATCACTGGCTATGTGCCTTCTTTGTCTTTCTGCCATCCTCTCTTGACATTTTTCTAGAAGTAACTTGCATAGAAGTAACTCCAAAACCTGTCAGAAGCAACGACTACCCACAGTCCCTGTTACAAGAGACGTGGAGGGAGAGAATCAAAGAGATTTCTTCCTCTTCACTAATGCCAGAGGATGTGGGGGAGCAGGAGGCAATCAGGCAGAATATTTCAATAATTCATTTTTCTATTTCATGTCCTTCATCTTCTAATAGAGTGGATTTTTTTTAAAAATCTGTACAGAGAGCACCTTATATTATAAATCTTGTTTCACTAGGTTGTAAACTCTTAAATGACAGGAAGTCTGTCTTTTTTCTCTCCATGTTTTGAATAGTGTCTTGTACCCTGACCTCTCAAATATTAAATCAGTCAAGCCTTGGAACAAAAAGTATTCAAAAAATTGGTTTTTTTTTTCATAACCTACAGAGTCTTTTTGCTTCCCAGTGAAGGTAATGAAAGGTCTTAATCATATCATAGGTGCCAGCTTTTCATTTTCCTGGTGAGTGCCCTGGTACTAAATCCAAATCAAACCCTCATTGCAGCAAAGTTAAGTTGCTGGGATGACCAGCCTAGCCGGTCATCTCACCATCTTCTCCCATCTCCCACAGAGTGGAAGATTGCTCCATAAACCATGTGCCTTCATGCTCATCCAATCCTATTGGAAGTGATGAAAGTAACGGTCTCACAGTCTTCCCTTTAAGAAGCATTTCATGATCCTCACTCTAGACTTTCAAAGCTTAAAGCACAGCAATTACACAACTCGACAAAAATTTAAGGGGCCAGTAAATTGCAAACGCAGGGCCAGAACTTATTAAGGTAAATGAAGCAGTCTGGTCACTCTTAGTCATGGAACCAAACACATAAAATGACAGGTCTGCCACGAAGACGGGTAGCTAGTCATTTGACCTTAAGGCACCTTTTCTTATAGCCACATAGGAAGGTGTCTAGTCAGTAGTCTCTTAACGACAAATGAAAAAGAGAGAGAGAAAACACATACTTCTCTTTATCATTTAAAGGAAACAAAGAAGAAATGGGAGTACATGTAAGTAAACAATACCCAGAACAAAAATAATGGAAAAATAAGATATACCACTTAAATAGCATACAGAAAAGGCAAAAATAAAAACAAATAGATAAGCTAACTGTATGTATGTATTTTAAAACTCAAATTTTAAGTCTCTGAACTAAGATTATGTGTGATATGCAAGATCACTTCAGAAAATGTCCAAATTTGTAATCTTAACACTTAAATGTTATTAAACGTTGCTTCAACATAAAAGTCTTCACATTAAAAGAGTAATTGAATAGGCAGTGTTGTCTAAATGATTTGCAGTGTTCACTTTTTTATTTTTTTATTTTTTTAATTAAAAAAATTTTTTTTGATGTTTATTTATTTTTGAGAGAGAGAGAGAGAGAGAGACAGAGCGTGAGCGGGGAGGGGCAGAGAGAGAGGGAGACACAGAATCCAAAGCAGGCTCCAGGCTCCGAACTGCCGGCACAGAGCCCAGTGCGGGGCTTGAACCCATGAACCATGAGATCATGACCTGACCCGAAGTCGGACGCTTAACCGACTGAGCCACCCAGGCACCCCTTTTATTTTTTTATTTAAAAAAACTTTTAATGTTTATTGATCTTTGAGAGAGAGAGAGAGAGACCACAAACGGAGTAGCAGTAATGAGAGAGATAGAAAGACACAGAATCTGAAGCAGGCTCCAGGCTTCAAGCTGTCAGCACAGAGTCCGACTCTGGGCTAGAACTCACAAACCGTGAGATCATGACCTGAACCAAAGTCGAACACTTAACTGACTGAACCACCCAGGCGCCCCTGCCAGAGTTCACTTTTAAGATGAAATCAGGATCTTTTGTTCAAAAACTAGGAAAAAGCGTTTTCATTTGTCCAGTTTCTCCCTCAATCTGTCATGATGTCATTTACTCTTATTTTTCATATTTAAATAAATAGATTATATTAAAATATAAATTATAGAACTTTATGTATGTATATATGTATGTATGTATGTCACACACACTTGGGTGTAGGGATTTTTGCATCCTGAGCACAGACCCTTATAGATACCAAATAGCTCACACTGTGATTCCATCCTTCCCCACACCCAGGCCCTGGCCCCCACCTGGGGTGTAAAGTGGCAAAGAATCAATCCCAATAGGATCCAGGCCTTTGGCACAGGCTCATTTGTCCCGTTCATTTATAAAACCCAAATGCAAAGATATAATTATTAGTAATTTCAAAATAGTATTCATTGAACAGCAAACTCTAAGCCCAGTGTTCTTCTGTGTATGTGGTTTTGTGTGACTATATTGATTACATATCCAGGAAACCAACCCTATTTACAGGCAACATTTAGAAAACATATCTTTAAATTTATGATTTTTAAGGCAGTTTACTATTACGCCTTATTCTTACTATTATGCCGTATTCATGCTGAGTATGTTTTCTCATAATTTATGCTTTCTATTTTAATATTTTAGTTTTGCTTAATTTGAATTTGGAAGGATTTTCTCTTCTACAATAAGCTTCTTTAGGACAAAAAGATATAGTGGATTTATAATGGGACGACTTCACTAAGGTGAATCCCACTTCTCTTCCATGAATGCCTCTGCTTATAGTGGACTGCCGAAGAATCACCTGGGAGGTCTGGACAGTAGATGTGAAACAGCAGCCATTTTGGAGCTCAATACATTGTTGTTTATCTGTGGTTCATGTTGTTGGTATGAGGGTATGGCCAGCCATGCAGATTAATCAGCCCCTGCAATTGTGTAAGATCAAATCCTTATAACATCTCAAATATACATAATATATAATCACATATACGTATATATTATTTTTGTCCACAGAAAACTGCATTTTTACATAGTGGGGTTTCATATATATATGTAAATATGTATATATTTACATATATATTTATATATACATTTATATATATATTTACACATACATATATATATACATGTATATATACACTTCTCTGATAGAATCCTAATGCAAGGAGTTACTAACAAAATAGGAAACATTCTGTGATTTACAAGCAAGATAAATACATTTCCTAGGAAATTTAAAATTTGTTTATAATGCTCAGATGATTTTAGGGGCATCTGGTTGGCTCAGTCACTTAAGCGCCAGACTTTAGCTCAGGTCATGATCTCACAGTTTGTGGGTTCGAGCCGTGTATCAGGCTCTGTGCTAATAGCTCAGAGCCTGGAGCCTGCTTCAGATTCTGTCTCCCTCTCTCTGCCTCTCCCCCAGTTGCACTGTTTCTGTTTCTTTCTCTCTCTCTCTCTCTCTCTCTCTCTCTCTCTCTCTCTCTCAAAAATAAATAAACATGAAAACAATTTTTTAATATAATGCTCATATGATTTTAAATAAAATTTGGGAAGTGTTCTGTTTCTTATTATTAGACATTCTTTATTTTTCCAGTCTTTGGGAACATCGTTCTAAGCAACCTATCTTTGTTGGCCCCCGCTAGTTCTGTTCTCCAATTCTACCACACATGAACTCATTGTGCACTAGCCATACTCAGAATCCTCTCCTGCACATACCCACATCTTTTTGAGCTGGAAACATTATCTCCAGCTATCACAACAAATGCTTTTACAGTACCATTCTCAAGTGATACATGTATATAATATCTCCAGTTTCAAACTTTATGGGTATGAAGATTTGTCTCTTCTAATATGCATATTCTCCCAATCCAATATTTTGCAAATATTGGATTTTCCAATATTTTGGGGTTTTTACAAAAATTTTTTACAAAATTTTCTGATATTTTGGGGTTTTTTTTACAAAAAATCAAGGGAAGAGATTTATGAAACTGTAGGATATTATGAGAAAAATGAGTTAGTCTCAAGAGAGTTGTGTGTTCCAACGATACAAATAGAGTGATCAATAAATAGTAAAAGGGCCTTTCTACATCTGCAAAGGTACTTAAACTTTGTGGGACATTTCTTCCTTTTCATATACTTATTTTCAATTCCTTCATAAATATAGATTAGGCAGCCTTTTATAATATCTTCCAGGAAGGAGCTCGTAAATAAGTCTGTACTGTGATTTTTTTTTCCCCAAGAAATATAAAATTCCCAGGTTGATAAATAACAGGCAGATAATCAATGTTAATTTTTTTGTACTTATTCCCTAAGTCATTTTCAGTCATTTTGTTTCTGGGACTCCTCTAAAACACTTTAATCAGCTTATGTAAGCACACAAAATTATGTTCCACCTGTCCTCTGAAAGTCCCTCCAAAAATGGATGATGAATATAAACAGAATAGTTGATACACTGGCATTATTATTTTTTTTATTTGAGTATAGGTGACACTCAGTGTTACATTAGTATCCGGTGTACAACATAGGGATCCAACCTCTCTATAGTTATGCTATGCTCACCACAAGTGTAGCTACCACCTGTCATCATACAAAACTATTATAATATTATAAACTGCACTCTTTGTGCTGTATCTTTTATTCCCATTGAATTTCTGTTTGTTTCTATTTCTTACATTTCAACAAAGTTACAAGTTTACTTTCAAATTGCAAAATTTTTTTGCAAATGAGAATCTACTTTCTCAATGCCTTCCTCCAAACTGTCTGCTCCCTAAGTTTCTCTTTGGGTGGAGTCCAGAGTGCTCATCCTCTTTAGAATAGTCCCTAAAATGTTAGTAAACACTCCTTCCTTTTCTCTTAATTAATATGTAAAATTTGAATGTGCATGCTTTAATGGTGTAAGGTCTCAATATCCATCTATATATAAAACACATGTTTATCTTTTAGGTCCTTTTGGTCCTGTCTTAACTTTCAGCAGTTTCTGCCTATGAGTTTACTATGACCAATTTGTGTCGGGTTGCCAGCTTATTTATATTCTGACATGCTCCACAAATGCACTGATGTAAAAGTAAGAAAAATATATGTGACAAAGATAAGTAAAAATAAACCTCGATGACCAAAAATATGAAATAAACACAGAGGTCCATAACAGGAGGACAGAAAAACACAAACATTCAAACAATAAAAATAATCATATTATTTTACTAAAATACAAACTTTTACCTTGGGTTCCTTCTAAGTCAAAGTGCAAAGTGAAAACAATGCCGTAATTCTAATTTTGCATAGATCTGTATATTACATGCATACCTATACATAGGAGTATATGTATACATATACAGGTTATGAGTGTATACATACACACTCATACATATACACATATATACACTTATATACATATATGTATACATACATGCATATATGCACTCATATATGTATACATATACAGGTTATGAGTGAAATCAAAGCATTTAATAAATAATTAAATTCCATGTAGTATTAATTTACAGAACTGATACTTTGAATGCATTTTCAAACATGCAATATATTCAGAAGCTATGTCTAGTAGCTTCCATCAAAGAAAGTTGAGTGTAGCATCCAAATACACTTTATTGAAAATGGATTCAAAAAACCAAAGGAAGGCTATAATTTCCATGCACTAAATCACGGAGTATATTGGAAAATGTAATGTTTGTCTACCAAATGTCAGGGATGTAAGTATTTTCTTCATGGGATTGATGAAAAAAAAATATTTTATGGATAGTAAATACAAGATCAAAGAGATTATGCACACTTAAAGCTCATCATTTTTAAGACATTTCCAACTGCATCCTAAATTCAAACTTGTTGCTAACATTTGCCTTCAAGCAATCTGTCAGAGCAATTAATACAAGGTGGGCTTTGTCACTCACCTATTAGTAAACTGAAGCTGGTTAGTTACGCAAAAAATCATAATGGAAGCAATTTTTAATGATGTATCCAGCATGCTTTGGGTTCTACTTCTGTTTAAAAACTGAAGTTGGGGATGCCTGGGTGGTTCAGTCTGTTGGCATCTGCCTCTTGGTTTCGGCTCAGGTCGTGATCTCACAGTTTTGTGGGTTCGAGCCCTGCATCAGGCTCTGTGCTGGCAGCACTTGGGATTCTCCCTCTATCCTTCTCTCTCTGCTTCTCCCCTGCTCGTACTGTCTCTGTTTCTCTCAAGATAAATAAATAAACGTTAAAAAAAAATTAAAAACTGAAGTTGAAATATTTGCATATTATAAAAATTTTATTTTAGAATTCTGAAGAAGAGCTATGATCATCCTGGGGTAGAGTCTCATCGCCATAATCAGATCCACTGCAAATACATTTTTTTCTGAATATGCAACTTTAAATATTTCATAACACTCAATTATTTCTCAAAATTATAATTATAAATGTCTATTTAAAACATACTCTGTTTCTTAAATGTTTTCTCCAATGTTTATGTGTGGGAGTATTTTCCATGCTACACTAAGTCACACTTTTCATTTATGTACTCTCATTGCATTTCTAGATCACTGGGCTTTTCTAATTCAACACATGGACTCTGTGCCCCTGAACCGAACACTAAGAAGACAATGCTTGCAAAATTTGCTTTCACTCCATTAAAGTGAGTTTTATGGAAGGCGCTTTCCTGATTATTTGAATCTTGCTCATTCATTTGTTAACGATAATGTATCTTTCCCACATGGTATCCAGGGCTGCTGGCCCTGACATTGGTAAGTCAGAAAAAGCTGAAAATAAAGTGATCTTTGGGAATTGCCTAAAGGAACACAGACTCATTTTCTAGTGTCCTTTATAAGAAATACGCACATATTCATTAATCTAGCAAAAAGACTTCCTTAAAAATAATTTTAGTCATTTTTAGGCTGTACTGTCCCTTTTATCCCTTGGAAATTATTCATTTCTTAATTCTGTTACTTTTTTAAAAGCTTATAAGTTGATGGCATGCACAGAGTAGAAAATCTAAAAGGTGCTTTTTAAAATATATAACATATTGGTGAGGATCTAGCCTACCATTTGAATTTATGTTCTCAACTTATATGTAGCATGTTCAGATAAAATATCTGCTTTTAGGTCACCACCACCACAACAAAAAATAGTAAAGCCAATTCAGAAAAGAACAAAACTATTTTACAATTGCAAAGAAATTTTGAAAGAAATTGTCATTTTCTTATTTTCTTCTTTACTCAATGTTTCCTGGGTACCAAATAATCTTTTGAGTGGCACATCTTCAGCATCTAATAATGTAAGTACGTCTGTTACTCACAACTCCAAAAGAATGAAGGTTGTCATGTAAGGCCACAGTTTTGTACTTGGGGCAAGCTAAAGCAAACTGCGACTGTAGAGGGCAGCTGATAGATGGCAAATGGGTTAGGGTTAGCTAGTTTTGGTGGACTTCCTGGGAATTGACTAATTTGAATACTTCGCCAGTTCCAGGGCTTAGGGGCTGTCCCTAGTCATATAGTACCTGAGCCAAGGTGACTAAAGTGGGGTATAGCGGCCCCCAAGTACGAGAGGTTGGATGTGGACTTAATCAACTGTTCAATAGGTAGAACTGATTGGCGTACAGCTAAGGCCTCAAAACTGGGTCAATACAGCATTGTAAGAAAATATATTATAGAGTCACTACCAATTTTCTGAACCATGTCCTGATAATATAATTCAACACCGATGGAATAAATGTTTTACACTTTACTCTGCATTCTTCTGTATTGTACTAGGTATGAAATAACCTTAACTTTGGGACATTGAGGAAGAAACTTCTGGTCCCCATGTCCCACAGGATGCCTCCTCATAAGCTTGGCCTCTACCTGTTGGCTTCTGTCATTGCTATGCCCACAGTTAGGACAACTCTTGTTTATTTTGGGGACTGTCAAAGCCTGTCATCTAAAGGCTCTGACGGTGCTACCTCTGACCCTTGACTGCACACTTCGCCCATTAAACCCCATTAAGCCTTAAGTGTTAGAGCACCTTCGATATAGCAGCTGTTGGACAGTAATTTCTACTATCAGTTTTACATTATCATTACTTGGGGCATTTCTATTTTATTTTTGAGAGAGAGAGAAGAAGAGTGTGAGCAGGGTAGGGGCAGAGAGAGAGGGAGACACAGAATCTGAAACAGGCTCCAGGCTCCAGGCTGTCAGCACAGAGCCTGACGCAGGGCTCGAACTCACAGACCATGAGATCATTACCTGAACCAAAGTCGGATGCTTAACTGACTGAGCCACCCAGGCATACCTCCTGGAACATTTCTAAAAATTATGCTCTGACCCCATCCCCGGCATTAAAATCAAAATCTCTTCGTGGGTTATGGCCTGGGATTTAAATGTGTACACAGGATTGAGACAATTGCACGTAGGTGGCCCTGACAGAAACAGGGCACTTACTTCTCAGCTGGTACCGTCTTGCCCTTCCCTAGGGTTCAAGGTGCATTTTCAGATTTTTTTCTCTACCTCACTAGAGTAAGTAAAGATGGAGAGAGTCAGGGTGGAAGGAGATGGCGTGTGCACATTCCCATCATTTAAGGCTTCATGCTCCAGCTTCTACTCTTATGTGTGTCAGGAGGAAAGGAGGAGGTCAAGAGGGAATTCTTGGAGCTTTCATGCCTGCTTCAGGGAATGCACATTTCCCATGGCTTGCCTCACTTGGTGTCCTGGGGAGCCTGAATGCTAACATCTTCAACTTGAGTTTCTCTTCATCAAGCCAGAATAGAGTTCTTCATAAACAGTCTATCACTGCCTTACCTACCAAGACTTATACCCTACAAGGTTACAAAGGAAGTTTGAGTGTCCCCATCCACCAAGGGACTTCTGGTATTAATTCTCCTAAAAACCAAAACCACTTCCTTTTGTTATCATTATGGTCCCTCAAGTCTTCTATCTTACATTATCTCTTACATTATCCCATTTTTTTCAGACAACAAACTCAACACAGGAACACTTATTAAACCCTTTTTATGTAATGGGCTCTGAAGATACAATGACGATCAAGATAGATGTGGGCCTTGTTAGCAATGTAAAGGGTATTAATCTCGATCGACCAACTCAGGTACCTAAAATTACAACTTTATTGTTTTGTAATGCAACTGTAGATTTATGCCTAGTTGGTCCCAGCATGTAGCTTGCCTTTTCATCTTCTCAACAGGGTCACTTACAGAGCAAAAATTTTTAATTTCAATGGAGACCAATATATTGATTTCCTTTTTTACTGTTCCATGCTTTTGGTATCAGGTCTAAAACCTCTTTGCTTAACCTTAGAACCTGAAGGTTTTCTTCTATGTTTTTTTGGAAAGTCTGACTGTTTTACATTTTAATCTCTGTTGCATTTTGAAGTGCCTTTTCTATGATCTGTGAGACTTAGTTTAAGATTTGCTTATTTATGTGTGAACTGCCTATCTGACAAAGGACTAATATCTAAGATGTATAAATAACTCTCAAAGCTTACTAGTAAAAAATCCAAATACAAAATGAACCAAATACATGAAAAGACACTTCACAGAAAGGGATATAGAGATGGTAAATAAGTGTATAAACATATATTCAAAATCCTAGCCACTAGAGAAATAAAAATTAAGAGTATGATGAGATATCCATACACACCTACATTTTTTTAATTTGACACATACAAATTTAGATAGTTGCATAGAATACAATTTTTATATTGAAAATATCAATATTTTAAAAACTAAATTGTTATCCAATAAAATATATCAAGTATAATATCAGAACCATTTAATACCCACCATTATCCACTTAAAATATGAGAAAGCTCTTTTTATCACACTTAGAAGTTTAGCAGATTTCCATTTTTCCATTTGAATTCATATTTATATTCTGCTTCCCCTTCCAAAATCTATCCTAATGTATTTTATGGCTAAGAGTCTTTTATGGTTAAAACTCTGTGATATTCCCATCCTATCTTCAATAAAGATATGTATATTTTAAAAAGTATTTAGAATTGACTCCTAATGGGTTCAGAATTCCTTCAGAAGGGGATAAAAATGTTCTAAAATTAGATTGTGGTAATGGTTGCAATATAGTCTAAATATATTAAAAACAATACATTAAATTTTTGTTATGGACCGAATGTTTGTATCTTCCAAAATTCATATGTCAAAATCTAATCCCCAGTCTGATAGCATTTGGAGGAGAGGCCTTAGGGAGGTAATTAGTTCAAGAAGCTGAAGTCCTCAGGAATGGGATTAGTGCCCTCATAAGAAGAGGCAAAAAAGCTAGCTTACTCTCTTTATGTCATGTAAAGGCACAATGAAAAGTCAGCAGTCTACAACTCAGAAGAACCTAACCATGCTGGCATCCTGAATGCAGACTTGCAGCCTCTAGAACTGTGAGGAGTAAATTTCTGCTCTTTATAAGCCACTCAGTCTATGGCATTTTGTTATAGCAGTCCAAATAGATTCAGACAATTGTACACTTTAAACGGTGAATTTTGTGGGAAATAAATTCAATAAAGCTGTTCAGACAAATGTATAGAGCAAGAAAATAAAGAAAATCTCAATCTAGTAAGTGGGAAGAAGATACCAAATTCACAAGTGACAGAGGGAAAACCATGCCTCCTTGGTGCTCCACTCAGGAGAATGATGTCCAATGTGAACAGAAGCCAAAAATAAGGGGAAAATAATAATTGAGCTTCTGCATATTTTAAAGGAGTTCAAGACTCCAAGGCCCAGACAAATAGCTTCTGGAGTTGTAAAAGATCTTAAAGGTTTGGTCATTATCTGCAATTTATTCTGTGAGAAATTAGGGAGAACTAGAGGGAGCCAGTTTTAGAGAAGGGTATTTTTACAGAATTGTCAAGAGTGTCCTAAGAAGGGTGAAAAAAAAATCAGGTGGACATAGTTGTCAGTGTCTATTTCTTTATTCTGTTTCATTGATCTTTTTGTCTTTCCTTCCACCCGTATCACACAGTTTTGATAAGTGTAAATATAGAATAATTTTTAAAATGAGATAGATTGATTCTTTCTACTTTATTCTTCTTTTCAAGTGGTTTTAGCTATCTTATTTGGGGGGGGGGGGCTTTATACAAATATATATCTACATGCTTCTATCTACAAAAAGTCTTAATGGATTTTGATTGGAATTGTGTTAACCCTGTATATCATTTTGGGAAGAAATGACATCTTTAGCAAGGCTCCTAATCCACAAACTCAGTATATTTTTCCATTTATTTCAGACCTTCTTAGATATCCCTCATCAGTACTGTGTGGTATTCATAGTATAGGTCCTATACGTGTTTTGTTAAGTTTACACCAAAGTAATTCATTTCACTGAGCAATTATAAATGGCATTGCATTTTTAATTTTGGTATGCCTTTATTGTTAGTATATAGATTTATAACTTTTTAAAATACATTGACCTTATATCCTGTAATCATACTAAATGCATTTTCTGTTTTAGGAAACTTTTTTTATGGAATCCTCAGGATTTTCTACACAGATGATCTATTTTATGTTGCCTGCACATGGGGGGGGGGGGGTGTTTATTTCTTCCTTTCCCATCTCTATGTCTTCTATAACCTCTTCTTACCTTATTGCCCAGGCTAAGACTTCCAGTACTATGCTGCATGCCAATGGTAAAAGTGAAAATCTTTGCCTTATTCCCTATATTAAGGGGAAATCATTTAGTCTTTCACCATTATGTATGATGTTAGCTGTAGGGTTTTTTGGTAGATGTTTATCAAGTTGAGTCTATTCTCCTTTATTCCTAGTTTCCTGAGAGTTTGTTTTGTTTTGGTTTTGGTTTTATTTTGCTTTGTTTTTTCTTATCCATTAATAAGTTTTATTTGAATATGTATAAATATTAATATATTGATATATTTTATTTTTTATATTTTATAATTTATATATTTATTTTTATTACTTTATTTTATTTTTTTCTTTCTGGTAATGGGGAATCTTACAATATTCACAAGTGGGAATATTTATTATTGACACTATTTTTCAGCTTCCTAAAAGTTTATCTTCCAAAATCTTACTTTTTTATCCTATTGCCTATAGTATCAACCCAGAGTTTCTCATTCCCTTTAAGGTATTTTTTACCCCCAAATAATCCCTATTAATATGCATACATATTGCCTGAAATGACAACCATATGACCCAGTGAATGCCATTAAATACACGACCATGAATTTGTTGATTACCTTATACGAGCTTGAAGGGACACTAGAAAGGTAAACACTGTGAGGGAAATCTGGATAACTGTAAAGAAAATAATGAGATATTCTGAGATTTCTAAAGGCCTGGAAAAGAATGAATGATAAGAGAAAATATAGATGATTTTGAGTATGGCAAGGACTGTTTAGAAACAACTTCAAAGCACAATGATAAACTGGACTTTATTAAATTTTAAAATTCCTGCTTTGCAAAAGACAATATTAAGAGAATGAGAAGACAAGCCACAGATTGAGAGAAAATATTTGCAAAAGACACATGTGATAAAAGACTATTATTCAAAATATACAAAGAATTCTTAAAACTCAACAATAAGAAAGCAAGCAAAGCAATTTAAAAATGGGCCAAAGACTTTAATAAACTCCTCACCAAAGGAGATACAGAGATGGCAAATAAGCATATGAAAATATACTCTACACCATATCAAGGTAATGCAAATTAAAGTAATAATGAGATATTACTACACATTAAACAGAATGGCCCAAGTCCAGACAGTGACAACACCAAATGCTGACAAAGAAGAACAAGAGAAATTCTAATTCATTCCTAGTGGGAACGCAACATGGCACAGCCACTTTGGAAAACAGTTTGGAGGTTTCTTACAGAACTAAACATACTCCACCATATGATCCAGCAAATCACACTTCTTGGTATTTACTGAAACAAGTAGAAAACTTATGTCCACACACAAATGGGTACGCAGATGTTTACAGCAGTTGTATTCATAATTGACAAAACTTGGGAACAACCAAGATGCCCTTGAGTACGTGAAAGAAAAAAAACTATGGTACATTCAAATAGTAGAATAGTGCTAAAAGGAAATGAGCTATCAAACCATGAAAAGCCATGAAGGAACTTTAAATGTATGTTATCAAGTAAAAGACAATCCAAAAATCTACATACTGTATGATTCCAACTGTATGACATTCTGGAAAAGGCAGAACTATGAAGACAGTAAAAAGACCAGTGATTGTCAGAGGTTGGAGATAAGAAGGAATGGAGGAAGACAGAGCACAGAGGATTTGCAGGCAGTGAAAATATTCTGTATGATATCATAATGATGGATACATGTCATTATACATTTATCAAAACCCACTGAGGCTATGCATGTGTGGGTACAGAGAGTGTATGGGAAATCTCTGTACCTTCCCCTTAATTTTGTTGTGAACCTTCAAGTGCTCTAAAAAATAGTATTGTTTTTGAAAAAGAAGAATGAGAAGAGAGAGAAGGTGTGTTGAATGAAGAAGTCAACTGAGGGAAGCAAATGTGCCACTCAATTGCTCTCTGGCTTGCCTGACCCATCTGAGTTCACTTATTCCTTGTGTACTTCTAGATTGTATGCTTACAAGGGCAAGGGATTTTGATATATATATTAATATTTATTTATTTGCATTTAAGATTTTTAGGCCCTTATTTTTATTCATATGTATCACTTCAGTTATTATTTATTGATTATATTTTTGTGTGTGTCATTCTCCATGCTAAGTATATTTTTCCTTTTTAATATTTCACAATCCAAAATGAAATCTTACACTTGATCTTAGCCAAAAAGCCAAGAAGTAATCAAGATGAATTTTTAAAATTCCTAGACAGCCACACAGCATGTTAAAGAAAAGGTGTTTTCATGATCGAAACCTGGGCATGAGTAGGTATATAAGTAACAGTGAGTAGAGTCTATTAAATGTTTTAATTCTGACTCATTTGGCAGTACTCTTAAAACTCAGCCCAAATATCCTGGAGAGTAATGCATGCTAATGAAACCAAAGAGGTGGAGACTGAATGAAAATAACAGCTATAAATACAGGATGCTTGTGATTAAACATGCTGAGGTGTGTTAGGAAGATTTAAGTTCCACTAATTATCAAGAGTTTGGACCAAGTGAAATATCTGTTCAGTTATGGCTTAACTCAGAGAGTCAAGCCTTCATTGCTATTATTATTATTATTATTATCATTATCATTATTATTACTGTTTAAAATTCAATAACTTTAAAAATAGATATGTTTGGCCTCTAATAATTTATTCAGTTTCTTGTTTAATAAACTTCCATTCGTTTCTTGATTTAATTAAAGAAAATAACACCTGGAATTAATCTGATGCTCAGTAAAAGGCTGGACATTTGGGGAAAATGGGACACAGCTTTTATCCTCTGCATGCCATAGGAAGAATTTGGAGTATGGAAGGTAGTTTAGAAGAAAGGAATCAAGGAGAGAAGAGAATAAGGAAGAATAAGAAGCACATGAGGTGAGCCCTGCCCAGAGAGAAAGATCCAGGGATGAAAACCACAGTAAAAGTGTGACTGAAAGTCATTCTGAGAGACACAGAGGCTATCAAACAGAGATTTCTTCAAGGAATTAGCTATGTGGCACACAGCAAACATCTCAGACTGAAACCTCCCATAGACTCCCAATGCTCCAGTAAAATCAACCATAATCACTGATGCTCTGTGTAAGTAGAAATGTGCATATGTGGGTGAAATTATGAAGGCAGATTACCACATCTGAATAAATGCATGAAAGAGAAGAAAACACTTGGGGAGTATAATAGAAGCAGGAGTACGATGGCAGAGGAATCGAAAAGAATAACTATGCATAGAATTCTTGGAGAAGGCTATGAACTCTGACAAGCTCCAGAAATACGAGTTTAAAAAGCAGTTTTATCTAGATCTCAAGGGGCAGGGATGCTGTAGCTGCCATCTCTGTTATATTATCATGTTTAAAGAAAACATCTTTTGATTGGAAGGATATAGTTTTCAGTAGCAATAAAAATGTAAGAACAGGGAAGTCGCAGAGGAATATGTCAACAGTGCTCATCTAGACACTGTGCAGAGAAGAGAATGTCTTGCTATGGACCAAACAACTCAGTTCCTGATGCCCTTGGTGGAGGCAGATGCATTAAATTGTTATAAACAGATGTCATTAAGTAAATCTTATCACTAAATATCCTTTTTGTTTTATTTCATGGTTAGCAATTAATACTCTGACTAAAATTTGTCTTCTTCACTTACTACATTGATTGTTATGATACTTGGTAAAGATTGATAAAGTGACTTTTTTATTTTATACAGCATTTCTACAGCTTAGCCAATGGGAGCCTATCAGTGAAAATGGATGTATCTAAAGACTGAAAGATCAGATTTACTGGCATGCTAAATAAAGGCCAGATACCAGACCATAGCAAATGAACCTCTTCGTATATAAACTGCAAAACCTCTTAGAAAACAAACCAAGTTAGTCTCTACTAATGATAACCAATTGTTCTCAACATGGAACTTTTTTACCTCAATACTTTTACAACCCACAGCAGTTCGCTCAATCCACTATATATAGATTATAGCTTAGACAAGCTAATAAAATATAAGGTACATAATACAACTACATACATATATAACATGTAGAGGGGAACATACTTCTCCTATTTCATATAATTTCTGTGTTTTATAAAGACCTGATGAGCCCGTTGAAATGGTAGCCATTATTATTTCACTGTGTTTGTAAATAATAATGTAATAAGAACTATTTAGAATATGTTTATTCACGTTCCTTCCTCCCCTTATTGTCTCTAGTTGTCAAATTAAGATTTACTTTTTGAGCAGAGTATTTGATTCTTGATACACTCTATCATTTTAAGACACCCCCTTTATTTAAATGCTGGCCAAGTTTTTGTGAAAAATTAGCTGTTAGTGGTACCTTGACTCTTTCTTTAAGTCAGGCAGACTATACACTGGTGAATCTCCGAAGGAGCAGTTGGATAAAAACAGAAGAGGAATGGCATATATTTTGCAAAATGAATAACAACAGTAGAGGGTTCATAGATGAGAAGCGCACAATGAATCAATATAATGAAGATCTCAATGAGACTAAAAGGCAGGTATATTAAGAATAAGTGAAGGAAAAAATAAGATATATTGATAGTTACAATTAATATTTATAGTTTAAGATTCCAGAGAAATTATAATTAAAAGTAAGGGAAATATCAAGAGTCAATTTGTTATTTCAACCAAGGTAGAGATTGATAGCTGATATTATAAAGGAAGAATCTCAGAGAAGGATGAATCTCAGAGGAGGAAGACTGAAAGGAGATCCAAACACAATGTCAATTCCACCTGCAGGCCCAGGGTATGAGTAGTGCTGGAGAATATGGAAGGAGCAGTGAAGAAGAATCCAGGCTCTGAATAAGGGTTCGTTTGCATTTGACTGCCATTTTTTCAACAGAAACTTCAGGTAATTGTCCCTATTTATTGAAGTTGGATATATTAATTTTGTATTGAATTGTTAAAGGATTGATAACATAAGATATGCCAAGCAAGTAGCACAATGCTTGTCACAGGATAAATGGCCAATATGTAATATGCAGTATTATACATTAGAAATCTTAACTTTCATTAAAGATCTATGATGGCTGTACTTTGGAATTTTTTCATTAAGGAAGAAAGTAAAAGGCAGCATTTTACAAACAGTATAAGAAATAGGGGGGGTTGATTTAACCAAGAGTGGTGGTTCTGGAGTACCTAGTTTAAATAATCTAGTCCATGGGGAAGAATTGGTGATCAGTATTATATTGAATATTCCAGAAAAAGATGCCTCTTGCAGCTTTTATTTTGATGTCTAGACAAATATAAGAGGACTGAGAGACAGAGGGATTAACAAACTCAGGACCTGGATATACTAATCTATTTCTATCTTAAAAAATGCCCGGACTAAAGGCTGTCCAATTAGTCTCAGATCTTCCTCAGCCTCTGTGGGATTCTCCTCTTTTGATTATCTCTCAAGTTGTTCAGGTTGGTCGATGCTCTTTTCACACTCTATACACCATCATAACTTCAACGATCCACTGTGTTCACGAGAACCTCTGAGATGCAGATGCCAGCAACATGGGATTAAACAAGCAAGGATTTTATTAAGGGAAATGCTGAATGAGGGTGGGGGACTGTAGAGAGGGGAAATGAGGAACCAGAGAAGGCCAGGAGAAAGGTGGAGTGGAAGCTTCCTAGACTGACATGCCATGTAAGAAATGTCTGCCAAAGCCCATAGGGACTCCTTTAGCAAACGCTGGGAGACAAGGCTCTCCCAAGAATGGGTCTGCCAACTTTGTCTCTCTGCTCAATCATTGGCACAGTGGTGGTGGGTATGGCCTCAGCCTGGGCAAGGGATTTCAAAGCTCAGCTGTTGGCACCCTTCTGGTGGTCAACAGGTGTGTTTTCAAGGCCTCTACACTAACTGAACATTCTTAACTCCCCATGTCAGTCCCCAATAGAGACCTCATTCCCAAGTTCTGGATTAATTTAACTGCCTACTTTATATTTCTCAATGAATATCCCACAGGATCCTTCAACCCAATGAGTCCCAAGCTGGAATCACCAACTTTCCCTGTCTCCTTTTCTAGTGCTCCTACCTCAATCTATTATCTAGTCCCCTATGTTTAAAAGCAGCAAAATCTATCCAGTTAACCCAAACAGGAGTTAAGCCCCAAATCTAAAGTTCTCAAATATTTCCCCCCTTTTATACCCATCAATATTTTCCAGCAAGATCCTTAGCCTAAGTCTGTCCTTCTCCATCATCATTACCTTAGATTATTGCAAGAGACTAGTATCTTTGACTCTAACTGTTGCAATAGGCTCTTGACTTCTGTAATTGGCTCCAGAGAATGGAAATTTCAGGATATAGTTTGATATAATATGTGAAATTATTACATTATTTTGTTTTTTAAAAAAATTATTTTTATATTTTAAAGATGTATGCAACAGTATCTGTGAATGAAATCATAAGAAGCCTGGGATTTGCAGCAAAATAATCCAATGGGTGTATGTAATTAGTTAGAGGTAGGGAAAGCAATGAATTGAAAATAGTTTAAATTGAGGGATAGCCAGATGGAAGTATATTATTATACTATTCTCTGTTTTATGTGTTTTACATTTTTCCACAACAAGAAGTATTTTAAGGACTGTTGGAAATAGAACTAATAACATGGCAGAGAAACAAGAGAGGAAGTGCTTAATACAAAGAAATTGATAGGTGTCTAGTGCATAGACATGCTGAAATATATATGTATGATTTATAAGGCTAACAAGTTGGTGAAAATATCAAATTTTATAACAAGTAAACACTAAAGGAAACAAAATAAATACAACTTAGATATCCGTGTATATGCATATGCATATACATGCATGTGCTGTGTGAGAATAAAGGTGGGAAGGTAGTGAAGAAGATCCAAATATGTCAACAAAAGAAAAAAAAACTAAATGCAAGATATCAGCTTTGGAGACCTGCAGAACACTTTCTGACTGCAAGAAAATAATGCCCTGATCTGTAGCCAGTCCCATACCTCACCAAATAAGAAGATGTTCCAGAGCACACATCTGTAAAAATGAGGTAAAACCTAGAAATTATTTTCCTTCTGAAAGCAGTGGCATATGGCAATTTTCAAAATTGGTGCCTCAGATGTTCCTTTAGCATTCAAGAATCTTTAAGATTTTGGAGCACTTATTCAGTGCACATAATTGAAGGTGATATTTACTGATAGATTTTCACTGAGACTGTAGAGAGACAGTTAAAGGTACCGTCTCTACCCATCCCCCAGGCCCCTGCCCTAACTTGTGCTGCCTTGGAGAACACAACAATATTAAAGGAGTCATTCTTTACCTCTGATTATTGATTTCATCTAATTTTCATACTGTCACTCATGATAGATACAGTTAATTTTTGCTGTTCTTTATGTATATTGGATATTGTCATTTATACCATTAATCACATGCATAATTGTCATAAGAACAGAAATGCCTTTTCTTAGACATTTAATTCTAAAATATAATTATCTAGACATCCTGCTGTTAATGGCATTGAATCCTAATTACTTTAAAATGAAGTCATTTTTCATAAACTTAGAGCCTGCACCACACGTGTTTACAGTAAGTAGATGGGACAATATTATAAAATTTATTATCTAAGGTAGGGCTCATTTTCTAGAAGTTGATTTAACTGCTCAGCTTCCTACTACTGATTTTTTTGGCCAATGTCATTAGCATATGATAAAGTTTACCAGGTCATATTTAGTCTGAACAATGATGGTAAAAATTATACCTCACTGAAAGGTGACATTCATAACTGCTTTACAAACAACATGGTTAATGACAAACTCCCTCATGACACAAACTGGGCCACTAGTAAAATGACACCCTCCATTATGATTATTTTTCTGGATTTAATGAAAGATAAATTATGTCAGAGAAGTGCACCAACAAATTGTTTCTCCAATAATTTGTGATCTAAAGATAAGAGTCATAACCTAATAATTACACATTATATTTCCATGGTGCCATATACTTTTCAGAGAATTTTCACCTCCATTTGTCATATGTGACCTTATATATTTTATTTATATGGCATTTATCTATTTAAAGTTCTGTTCACATGACCAACTCCTGCAAAACCTTCACACATTCCTTATGAATTACTGATGAACTTAGTACTCACAAATGTCTGTTTGCCTAATCATTCAAGAATTAAGAAAAAATATGTATATAAATTGTCCAAAAATAAAATGCATTTAAACTAAAAAAAAATATATCTATCCTTCCAGTTTGTTTTTCTCTCTCTCTTACCATTTTTTAAATTTATTTACTTATTTTGAGAGAGAGAGAGAGAGAGAGAGAGAGAACACAAGCAGGGGAGGGGCAGAAAGAGGGAGAGAGAGAGAATCCCAAGCAGGTCCATACCATCAGCACAGAGCCTGATGCAGGGCATGAACCCAGGAACCATGAGATCATGACCTGAGCCAAAACCAAGAGTCAGATGCTTAACCGACTGAGCCACTCAGGTGCCCCACTATCTCCCTTACCATTTATCAACAGTTGCGTTTATGCAATCCTTTCACCACAAAGAATTCACTTTTTTCCCTTTCAAGTCTTAGTCACTTATATATTGGAATCTTGTATTAATTTTTAAAGAGCACTTCTTTTTTTATTTAAAAAAAATTTTTTTAATGTTTATTATTTTTGAGAGAGAGAAAGAGACAGAGAGCAAGCAGGGAAGGGGCAGAGAGGGAGGCACAGAATCTGAAGCAGGCTCCAGGCTCTGAGCAGTCAGCACAGAGCCTGACGCGGGGCCTGAACTCACAGACCACAGGATCATGACCTGAGCTGTAGTCTGCCACCCAATTGACTGAGCCACCCAGATGCCCCAATTTAAAGAGCACTTCTTAAGGCAATATTCTAAATAATTTCTGTACCCTCTTCGTGTTCTATCTCTTGTCAATTCCATTGGTACCATATTCAAGTGTATCAATTTCTATAAAGCTACTCTGATATTTCTTTGTAAAATGTTTTGCTAGTTTACCATCTTAATAATCTCCATTCCATTATCACTCATACATGATTTCACTGCATTACATTTTTCCATTTCCACACATCTGTTCTGGGGACATGGAAAAGTAGACAGTCTCCCAATTTTGTAGAAGGAAATTGCTACAAACACTCTAGAACACTCTTTGTCAACATATGTTAAGATATTTTTGACTTACTAACCTCAAAGAGATAACTCATGATGCAAAGATGTAAGCTTTAAAAGATTTATCACATCATTATATTTTTGGAACATTAAACATTTTATAATCTGGAAGTAGCTATATAACATAAGCTATTACCAATGAACAGTGATACAGTTGGTAGATACAGGTTGTATTAACGCACACACACACACACACACACACACACAGTGGAATATTATCTAGCCATAAAAAATAATGAAATCTTGCCATTTGCAATGATGTGGATAGAGCTAGAGAGTATAATGCTAAGTGAAATAATTCAGTCAAAGAAAGACAAATATATGATTTCACTCATTTGTGGAAATTAAGAAATAAATGAGCAAAGGAAAAAGAGAGAGACAGAGAGACAGAGACAAACCAAGAAATGGACTCTTACCTAGAGAGAACAAACTGGTGGTTACCAGAGAAGAGGTGGGAGGGAGGATAGGTGATATATGTGATGGGGATTAAGAGTACACTTATGATGATGAGCACTGAGTAATGTATAGAACTGTTTAATCACTATGTTATACACCTGGAACTAATATAACACTGTATGTTAATTATACTAGAATTAAAATTAAAACTTAAAAAAAAAGAGCATGTGCCAGTCTGCCATGTGAGTGCCTGGGTTCAAAGTGTCTCTCTGCTATAAGCCAACAGTGTGATAGGTGTGGTAATGAAATTCTAAATCTCCATTTATCATGGGCAGAGCAACTTCTCCACAGAGTTGTTGAGAGAATCCAAATATAAATAAAACTTGTAACACCTTATCTGGTATATAATAAGTGTTCAGTATACGTTAGCTACTAAAATTACTTTTTTGTTATTTTTTGTTTTGTTTTCCAGTTTTATTGAGATATAATAGACATACATCACTGTGTAAGTTTAAGGTGTACAGGATAATGGTTTGACTTACATCTATTCTGAAATGATTACCATAATAAGTTTAGTTAGCATGTATCATCATATATATATGTATATATATATATATATACACACATATATATATAATGAAAAGAGAAAACAAAAAAAGAAAAAATTCCTGTGACACACTCTTAGGATTGTTGCAAATAATAGGATTTCCTCATTTTTTAGGGCTAAAAAATATTCTAGTGTGTGTGTGTGGTTGTGTGTGTGTCCATTTTTTTAACATGAATGCATTCATTCATAGACACTTTGGTCGTTTCCATGTCTTGGCTATTGTAAATAATGCTGATAAGAACACGGGAGTCAGAAATCTCTTCAAGTTAATGTTTTCACTTCCTTTGGATATATTCCAAGTGGAATTGCTGGGTCAGATGGTTTCTACTTTTAATTTTTTGAGGCTCTTCTATATTGTTTTTCCTAATGGGTGAACCAGTTAACAATCCCAGCAACAGTGCACAAGAGTTTCCTTTTCTTCACATCCAAGCCAACATTTACTGTTTCTTGTCTTTTTGATGATGGTCATTCTAACAAGTATAAGATGGTATCTCATTGTGTTTTGATTTTCATTTCCCTAATGACTAGCAATGTTGGGCATCTTTTCATGCACCTACGTCATTATTTTTAATAGAGAAAAACTGAAAACCCCACACATATCCTACACTATGTAAAAACTGAAAAAGTAAATTATGCTATAGCCACACAGTGAATATGATGAAACTTTCTAAAGCAATGTGGCTCCATTTTTTTATCATTGCTCTTATCGTGTCCTATTGTTATCCTTGTTTCTTCCACTGCTCCCACCAATACATCAAGGTTTCTATGTGATCTCAGCTTTCATGGCTTTTAAAGTACAGGGCAGCTGAAAAGATTTGAGTCAAGTAGACTTCAGGTTCCCCACTACCATATTTACTTAGGCAGCTAACAATGTCTCTCCATACTTATGTCCTACCAAGTCAGAGACTAGATAAAATATCACTGGTTCAGCCTCTGCTTGATAAATATTTCAAGCCAGATGCACTTGTTTGAGAATTTATTTTATATACATAAAGGTGTCACAAAATTAATCTATATCTATTTTCTAATACCTGTTGGCCCTAAAATGGATATTATTAAATTCATTTTTATTACCCCTCCGCTGATACCTCATCACTGGGGGAATAGTAGGTGTTTGCAGGACTAAGACACACAGACATATGGGATTTTGTGGGGCTGAACACATCAGATTTCACAGTTTATGGGCTTTAGACTCATACAGCCTATATGTTCAGTTTCCCAGCCCAGCATGGTCTTTAATGAAGCTATTTAAAGTTATGCACATAAAGAGTTTTATTTTTATTGAAGGAAATACTTATGAGGAAAAGCTAGAGTAGAAAAGAGGGATACAAAATTAAAATGCAGGTTGAGCCTAACTAAATAGATAATATGCCCAGATGGAAAGATGTGTGCTAGTATAAATTTCCTCCCACAGAGGAGAATCTTGCCCTGAGGATTGAAATATTTGGAGAGTTTCTTCAAGCTATCCAAGCCACCACTATCTACAAATGAAAGATTAATATCAATTTCTTTTAAGGACTACATTTCTTTCATCCCTCTTCTATACATGTGCGCGTGTGCGCGCACACACACACACACACACATACCCACACACATACACAAGTACACAAGCATATGTTTTGAGACTCACTAGTTTACTAGAATCATTTATGGGAAAGTCTTTAAACATGTAAGCTGTTAGATGCAAAAAAATATGATAGAGAATAATTGTATAGAAATCCTGAACGTTAACACTGGTTAGTAAGATATGAGTAACTTTTAAAATAAGCTTTATTGTACATGTTTTCTGTAATAAACGTGTAATTTTAGAACCAGAAAAAAATAAGTATTTATGTATTATCTTTTAAACTTACTTTAGGCAGAGCCGTTGTGTTTCAAAACAAATCTGGCAGAATCTGTTATCTGCTCTCAATTTCTCCCATTACAAAATCTTATTAATATTAAAATACAAAAGAACTAATCTTTATGATATTCTGCACTGATGTTACATATACTTCCTCTTCCTCCTGGAATTCATGAAAACTGGCCACTAAGTCAGCCAAGACATTTCATAAGACATGAACACACTTATCACCAGGGGAAAAATCTGCTCTGCCTGTAAAAGATGTCGCAGTAGTAATACTTAATGACTGTTAAATATCTACCAAACACACTCTTCTCATATGGATATAAATGGAAACCTTACAACCTCAGAAGTAGATACTCTTTTTGTTTCTTTGTGAGGAAAAAAACAGAGACCCAGGGACATTAAATAACCTCTAATGGTAGAGCCCAGAATTGTGGCCACAAGGATCACTTCTAGAATTCACTCTATTAACCTCATACTTCAATAAATAATCTATAGTTCAGCTGGCACCAGAAACTCCATGACCTATTTTCACTTGATTTCTAACTATGTCTAAAACTCCTCTCTAAACGCAGTTGCTGGCACATCACAAGATCTCATTAAAGAAATATGGAATATTTTTAATATAATTATATTATTACATTTTTCATCATTTCACTTCTTATTCTTTTTAATTTCCTTTGTCTGTAAAGAATTCTCAGATGTCCATCTTTCCTTCTATATACCTTTTGCATTTTTCTTTTCAGTTTGGGGGGAATCCATAATAGATTGAATTTATTAATGTTTTCATTAAATAGAATAAGATCTCTTAACCTCCTTTCTTTTATTATTTCTAGGATTATCTTCTGAACAAATGACCATGTACTTAACAGGCACCAATACCGCAGCAGTCTAAAATCTAGAAGGAGAATACTTAGGTGATCTTATCATTCACAAGCTTATAGATTCATAATGTTGGCTAGAATCTGCAACTAAATTACTCAACAGAAGGCTTGTGCATCACTCTGGAAAAATTATGTGAATTTCAATTTCTTAATAAATTCCTTAATATTACTCATTTTTTACATAATAACTGCTTTTTAGCATCCCCATATTATTTGTCACTCATCCAGCTATGTTTCCTTAGTACTTCATTCATTCATTTATTCAATTCATATGCATTTATTATCTAGCATGTGTTAAACACTGGGCTAGGCTCTGGAATTTAGGAATTATAAACACAGCTCTAGCCTTCAAATATTATAGCTATTAGAGGATATAAACAAATCAATTACAACTTAGGAGAGTCTTTTATGGAAATAAAGAAAGAATACCTGATTGTCTTTGAGAGTGGGAGGAGGAGTGGTTAGAAAGATATCACAGAGTGTTTCCTCAAAAAACCAGATAAGTAAGAGCCTGCTTGAAAATTCTGGAATTAGCTAAAGACAACTGTGGATGTGGATGTGAGTGCATAGGCTTGTGTGTGTATACATGCATCTATGGGTGTGTGTGTGTGTGTGTGTGTGTGTGTGTGTGTGTGTGTGCATTCATACTGTAGGTAAAAAAGCAGAAAAATTGGGGAGATAAGAAGAATTCCCAAAAGGATACAGAATAGTTTGGTAGAGAAGTTATTATACAGCATCACTGCCTGTACCTGCACTTGAAATAGCTCAATATGAACACTGCAAAGGACAAGTCAAAATGTTTTTAGAGATCAAATACCTTCATTCTTTTGCTTACACATTAATCCACTCTACAAATATGTGGCTGACACCTGCAATACTAACACCAAACCCCACATTCTAATGAATAATAAGCAAAAACTATATGTAAGGTAGAAGACTCTGTATATTCAAATGCACTTCAATTTTGTACAGAAGACATGGGAAGTCACTGGAGGGTTTTAAGCAAGGAATTGTGTGAGCCGATGTTCATTTAGCAAGGCCACTCAAGCATTATTCTGGATTGGACTGTAGGTAGGGCCAGTTAGTAGGTAGCTGCATCATTAGAGGCATAAGTATCTGAACCAAGGCATAGAGTAGAAATAGAGAAGAATGGGTGAGGAAGCATGGCAGGTTCCTGGCATGAAATTTTAGGTGAGTGATAGCAGGAATAAGGCAGGAAATATGGAAGAACTGGTTGGGGGAAATGGGTGGGGATGAGGAATTTAATTTTGGACATATGGAGTGTGAGGTGCCTGTAAAACCTTCCAGTTGAATGCAATTGTCTGAATAACAGGTCTGGACTGATAATATAAATTTATGCTTCCTTGTTACGGCACAACTGATAAAAACGTGGGATTATATGTAATTATCAAAGAAGAATATGCAGAGTACAAAGAAAACAAGGACTCAGACAAATCTCAAAGTCAATACCATTGGTTTCTAATTAGGTGGGCATATCAGAAATATCTGGGCTACATTTATAAAATAAAGATTCCTGAGGTAACTTCAGACCATTTAATGAGTATCTCTGGAGTTCATAGTTAGAATATGGTTTTATTTTTTTAAGCTATATATGATCTATGTGAGTTGATAATTTCTTTTTTTAAATAATTAAGAGATAAACACCCAGAGAGGATCCCCAAAAGATGAGAAAAAGGAATAAAAACAAGAGAAAGTCTTATACATCATTTAGATATAATTAATTGTATATGTATCTTCCTCCCCATATAGAGTAGGTGTTTTTTGAGGGCAATACGCTCATCTTTGGCAAGTACTCAGGGACACATGTTGCACATGTTGAAGCAGTTAGTAAATATGTCTGTGTATATTCCTTTTCCACATTTAACTGCCTATAAACTCTTCCTTATTGGAGACTTACTAAACCTGAGCTATTTGTTTTCTTGACTAAGAGATAACTCCATCCCCCAACCAAGCAGTCTTAAAGAAAGAAACTCTAAGACTTGACAAATGCATTCATTAAACTTAACAGGACTCATAATATTTTAAAAGAATCCTTTATTTGCATTTTCAAATAGGAAATATATCTCAAATTATTTTTCTTAGATCACAAATAAATCTTGGAAATTAAGCTACCTCTATGTGACTAATGCAACAAACACCCTTGGGTATTCCTGGCATCTAAACAATGTAATTTTAATTGGTTCAATTATACCTTGTTTTATAGATTGATATTTAAGCCCTGTAAATGTATCTTACCATGAATGTTTTCCATCAAAACCCACTCATGACCTTGGAGAAAGTAGGCAGTGCATGGTCACCTATGGAACTCTCTGCATAGTTGGAATCCCTTCTTTGTCCCTCAATCCATCTTCAAAGCTGTTGTGTGAGCAGCCACATTACAATAAGCTCCCTTTCAATTGGATGCAATTGTTTGGTCCAGGGGTGGACATTTCCTCCAAATAGAGCCAACGAGTCTCTTCTATAAAACTTTTGAAGACAGAACCAAGAGAAAACACAATCTCTTTCTATTGTGTAGAAATGAGACAGAAAATCTCAGGAAATACAGCAGTCATATTTTTCATAAGAAGTAAGCCAGCCTTCAGTAAGAGAGAACATGGAAGGAAATAGAGGAAGTATAGTCTAGATATAAATAGAAAAATCATCCATCTCCAAGCCCTAGGTCTATTAGTTCCAAAGTCCTAGACATATCCCTTCCCTTCCCATACCTTTATTGGTCAACTTTTCTCTTAGATTATCTGATATATCATCATCCTTTCAATAACCTCATTCTTTTGCTTAAACTAGTTCAAGCTGAGTGTCTATGATTTAGTCTGAAACAGCCCCAATTGATCTACTTTTTAAAAAAATTACTGCTGTGTCTAATGTGTATCAATGTGAATGCGTTCCGGTAAATTTCTGTCCTGTGTTTTTTGTATGGTTTCCATTGTGTACTAGAAAAAATGGCATTTGAACATATTTTCCCAGAGTGTGGTGTTATTTCTTTCATAATGACCACTATATACAGTTTGAGTTAGTTCCTTGGATAGCATACAAAAAGCCATTAGAAGGCCCCTGGAAGATGGATTCCTATCACATAAATGTGACATTGAGGCTATTTTAAAATACTATCATTTAGCATTCCTTTTATGACTGTTGTCTCACTTATTTATTGATTACACCAGCTGTAGCTTCAAATCTGAGTCCCTGGATTCTTGGTCTCCACACATTTCAGTCAATTTCTGTTTATAGCACCATTTAATCGGTGTTATGTAGCATTTTGGGCTAAGGCTTTTAATTAAAAGAGCATCTTTATGACACTGGAATTTGAAATTAGGAATATTTAACTGTGGTGTTTTATTATATAACTTATTTTCTTTCATAGTGTCTTAATTTGATGGTCTGATCGACTTGAATTTCTACTTAAACAGCCTATAAATAGAAACTTGGAAATAATTAGATATTTTTAAAAGAAAATTATTTTGACAAATATCTTAAAACTCAAAAAGGAGGATACGTTTTCCTAATTACAGATATTATCCCATAAAACCAGAAAAATGGGAATGTGTGACAGTATCTTATTAAAAGTTAAATAATTGGCTTGTTTTTAGCATACATTTTATTATTAAAAACCTTAAAATAAAATTATCCCTTTTAGATTTTCATGCACTTCACAACTTTTTAATATTTTACAGCCTATTTACTCTCCCACTATAATTTTTGAAACTTGAATTTTTAATAATATCCATGATATTTATTCTATAACTTGAATTGTTTTGTACATTTTTTTCTAAGTGAAGAGATTCATTAAGCCAAGATTCAGCATAGAGCTGAATAGATGCCACAAAGAGAAGGGAAATTTGAATCAACAGGATTGAAATTTGATATTTAATAGTGTCCCATTTTAAGTATTATTTTCTTTTTTTTTTTGGTGTTTATTTATTTATTTGGAGATACAGAAAGTGGAGGAGAGGCAGATAGAGAAGGAAAGAGAGAATCCCAACCAGCGTCTACTCTCAGCACAGAGCCTGAAGGCGGGGTTCGATCTCACGAACTGTGAGATCATGACCTGAGCCAAAATCAAGAATCAGATGCATAACCAAATGAGCCCCCCAGGTGTCCCTTAAGTGTTAGTTTCTGACTTAAAAGTTCCTCAAGCAAGTCTTCGGCCAATGGAAAACTCCACAGAAGACTTTCTTGCTATTACACCAATGAAATTGAGGTTACACATCATGAATCCTTTGTGTTTCCAGATCTAACTCTATAAACAGAAATAGTGCTGGGTCTTTATTACTGCTTACCTCCCCTCTATCTCAAAATGTAAAATATATTATTTGTTATGTAACACCTGTCTCCCATCTTTTTCCTTGATTTCATTGTCTTCTATCTTCCCAGATACCACACCTCCCTAGTTAATCAGGATCTTCAACTTTTCTTTCTATTGGCGCCTTGACAGCAGCTTTTAAACATTTCCTATTTTTCCTATTTCTCCATTATCTATATATATTTTTATTTTTCTAATAAATTTAATTGAGATACAGTAAAATGCACTCATTTTAGGTGTGTACTTCAATGCATTTTGACAATAAAGCTATAGAACATTTCCATCACTACAAAAAGTTTTCTCATGCGTTTTTGCTGCAACTAACCTCCCAAACCTCCCAACCCAAGGCAGTCACTGATTTGCTTTATGTCACTATAAATTAGTTTTGCTTGTTCTGAAATGCCATATACATATAAAAAATCATATTCTTTCATGTATTCTTTTGCACTGTGTATTATTTTTTAAGATGTATTTATGTTGTGCATATCAGTAGTTGATTCGTTTTTAACTAAGGAGTAGTATTTCATTAATTAGACCACAATTTGTTTACCCATTCACCTATCAAATAGACAGGTTATTTCTAGTTTTGAGCAATTATGAATACAGTGCTTGAATATTCAAATAGTGGGTATATGTTTTCATTTTTAACAAAATACCTAAGAATTGAATTGCTGAATCATCTAAGTGAACTAACAGCTTTTTAAGAAACTGCCAAAATATTCCAAAGTGGTTGTACCATTTCACATTTCCACCAACAGTTTAAAAGAGCTCCACTTGCCCCAAATTCTCTCTACCCCTTAGTTTTCCCAGTCTTTTAAATAGGTGTATATAAGGGTTTCATTATGATTTTAATTTGCATTTTTCTGACAATTAAAGATGTTGGCCATCTTTTCAGAAATTTACTGGCCATTTTTATATCTCCTTTTGTGAAGTATCCCTAAATACTTGGCTTACTTTTCAATTGTTCAGTTTGTTTTGTTCTTCTTACAATTGAGGTATAGGTTTTCTTTATACATTCTTGATAAAAGTTATTTTTCAAATATATAATTTTCTATATAATATATAATGTAATATATAACTTATAATACATAAAATATTTTTTCCTAGTCCTAGATTCATATATGTATTTTAACTGTGTCTTTTGAAGAGCAAAATAATATGTTGACATGAAATTTGTATGTCTCTCTCTTTCCTTCTCTCCCTCTCTTTTTCTTTTTTTTCCTTTTATATGCAGTCTCAAGAAATCTTTGTCCACTCAAAAGTCATGAAGATTTTTTATGTGTTTTTTTCTAGAAATATTATAATTTTAGCTTTCATGTTTAGACCTAAGATTCATTTTAAGTTAATTTTTATGGCTAGTGTAAGGTAAACTTTGAGTCCATTCTTTTTTTCAAAAGGGTAACAAGTGATCACAAGGCTTCATTGAACAGATTTTTTTCTTCTTCACTATTATCTTTGTCAAAAATAAATTAACCTTATATACATGGATATATTTGTAGATTCTCAATTCTGTTTTATTTTACTCTGTGGGCAGTAGATTACCATCTTGATTACTGCGATCATATAGTAAGTCTTGAAATCAGGCAATGTAAAGTAATGTAAGTCCTCCAACATTTTTTTCCCCTTTTCCAAAAGTGTTCATTTATTCTTGGCTTTTTGAATTTCCATATAAACTTTGGAATATGCATGAAATTTTCACCCAAAACTTTACTGTGCATTTTAATAGGACTGCATGAAATCTATAGATTAATTTGGGGGGGTGGGGGGGAAGGGGAGGAAAATGACATCTTAGTAGTTACTGAATTTTCTAATTCAATAACATATCTCTCTCTTTCAATCTTCTTTAAATTCACTTGACAGTGTTTTATATTTTTAATTTACAGGCATTGCACAAATTTTGTCTAAGCTTTTATCTAAATATTTATTTTAGTGGTCTTTTAAATAGAAATATTTTTATTTCCCTGTCTAATTTTTTGTTTTTCTGTAAAAAATATGGAATAGACTTTTATATAATGGTCTTGCATCCTGCCACATTACTAAACTGACTTATTCTATTGAAAGTTTTATCTATTTCCTATGAGTCTATGTATTCATATCATCTGTAAATATAGTTCATTTCTTCCTTTCCAATATGTATTATGTTTCCATCTCTTATTGTACTGGTGTGGATTTCCAGTAAAATACTAAATTGAAGTGGTAAGATTAAACATCCCAGCTTTGAACTTGATTTTAGAGGAATATGTTTCAGTCGTTCAAAACTAAGTTTGATGATAACTATAGGTTTTTCATAAATGTCCTGTATTAGATTGAGGAAGTTCTCCTTCTCTTCCTAGTTTTTGGAGAATTTTTATCATCAATTGCTGTTAAATCTTCTTAACTATTCTTCATTCACTGAGAAGATCATAGGATTGCTTTCTTTTGTGCTGTTATCATAGTGAATCACATTCATTATTTTCAAAACTAAAAAAAGAACTTTGTTTTTCCAGTTGAATACTGCATGCTTATCGTGAATTATCCTTTCTATACACTGCTTGAATCACACTGCTAATACTTTCAATTTGGCTTCCATACATTATCCTTTTCCTATTATTGTCATGGTTTCCTATTCCTCTTTCTCAGGGTTTTTTTTTTTGTTTTTTTTTTTGTTTGTTTGTTTGTTTTTTTTTAGTCATTGGCATTTCCCACTCTATGCTCTTTCCAGATGATCTTATCTATACTCATGATGTCAATTATCACCTCTGTGACAATGGTTCTTCAAATTATATCTCCAGTCCTTTCTCTTCCACAAAGTGTGAACCCATATCCTACCTCCTGCTATGCTCTTTTAAGCTTTTTGTCCTATATGTATCAGTCTGAACATACCCAGAACCTAATGTGTCTTTTATTTTCTTCTTTTCTACACTGTATTCCCCCATATGATTTTTTTAACTTTACATGATATTGCTACTACAATTCAATGTCACAAAAGAAAATCAAAATTTAGCCTCAACTGTTTCCTTTCTTTTACCGTCAGCATCTAATCAGTCACATAAGTTGTCTTATTTAATCTCAAAAAGGTCTTAATCATTCCACTCTTTCTGTTCTTGAGCATCTCTTTTCTATTTCATACTACAGTAACTTCTTAATTCTTTTCTCAATTTCATGTTACACCAACCTTATTTATCAGAATATCAGGTGCTACTTGCTTAATTATAACCTTTAATAGCTCCCCATTGGTTGCTCATAAAAATCTAATTTTTTAGTGTGATGTACACGTCTCTTTGTCACCCTGCTTTTTCTTGCCAAACTCACTTTGATATTCTCCATATCATATATTTAAAAAACTAAAGCAATATAGAATTACTTGAAATTTCCTGAACACGCTCAGTTGTTTAACATCTTCGCTTCCAGCTGCTTGTTTGTTATTCCATAAGTCAATCAGAATGCATGACATCCAGAAAACCTGCTTGTCCTCTGACCCTCAACTCCAGTTTGGGTGAGTTGTTTTGTTTTTTGTTTTTTTTAAATTTTTTTTTCAACGTTTATTTATTTTTTTTGGGACAGAGAGAGTCAGAGCATGAACGGGGGAAGGGCAGAGAGAGAGGGAGACACAGAATCGGAAACAGGCTCCAGGCTCTGAGCCATCAGCCCAGAGCCTGACGCGGGGCTTGAACTCACGGACCGCGAGATCGTGACCTGGCTGAAGTCGGACGCTTAACCGACTGCGCCACCCAGGCGCCCCTGGGTGAGTTGTTTTTATTCTAAGCCCTCAAAACACTTTGGAGACCTGTGTTATTGTACTTACCACCTTGTAGAGAAAGTATCTGTTATATATACTTATAGTGTCCATGTGAATACTCTCTCAAGAGTAAGAATCTTCTTTCTATATTTAATTCATCATTCTATCTCTGTGCCTGGCACTATATATGTTAAATCGAATTGAAGCTTAGATTCCAATCTCAGAGTTAATTTTTTTTCCTAAAAGAGTGGAAAGCAGTGCAAGGAAAAAATGCTGCTCTGTGATTCACAATACCTTACATTCAGATCTAAACATTTATTCCAGGAGAAATAAATGGGAAGTGGATTTTTCCACACGTATGGGAAAGAAACAAGACTATTTCCAATACAATGAAAAAGATTTATTACTTACTCTGAACTTCGAAAAATAACACAAGCAAACACTAACACAAAGTTAATAGAAGGAAGCAAAACCTCAGTACTGGCTGCAATGACATAAAAATGCTGTGGTTCACTGAAGGTTAGTTGGATCCCGAGGAAGAGCTATGTAGGGCCAGAGTAGATCAGAAACTCCTGTCTTATTTATATTTAGCTAAAGATTTTCACCAAATTTACAGCTGATAGCCTTAGTACATGTTACGTATTAGGTTTTCTAAATGCTTTAGGTTTAACTGAAAAACAGTTGGTATGTGATTCTCATTCTAGAGTGTGCATACAGTCATCTTGAAATAACTGGCTTTTCCTTTAAAAGTCAGTGGATCCATCATCCCTAACGAAGTTGTTAACAAAGCTTATTTCTTCCTAAGCGGCAACTATGTCTGGCCCGTCAGCTTGTCCCTTATTCCTGCATGTCTTGAGGTCTGGAGTATGAGGTCTGATATAAGAATACTAAAAGTAATCTCATATTCTTTTTTTCTCTTTTGTAGCTTTGTCTATTGTAAAAAAAAAAAAAAAAGATTCTTTCTGTAAAGATTTTTGACACTGGAAGGTCATAATTTCAGAGGTAGAATGAAAGCGAGAAAGAAGATAGCCACTGCTTAAAGTAGCTATGCACTGCTAGACCATGGGCTGAATCCAGCAATGGACAGCGTGGTTTGATTTGCTTGTTTTTTTGGGGACCGCACATTTTTAATGCTTTTATACTAGATAAACAATTTTCTATTAGTCTTCAGTTCCCAGGACTTGCCACTGTCTTATACCAAGTTATTTCTGTTCTTTCAGTCATGGAAATTACCTGCATTACTTGTGAATCCATTTGCATTTAGGATTTCAGGTGTAAGTTCACTCATGGCTTCTTTTTAAGGAAATCACCCGGCTACAAAAATAACTCACTGCCCAATTTTATACACCTGGTCAACAGCAGAATCAGCCTGATATTATAGTTCTTTCAGACCCTAGACCTTAGGCAGTTTCTAAATAATTTGCTATCTCTGGGCTCTTAGTTCCATGATGTGGGAAACAGTTGGGAGTGGTAAGGGGAGAGGATATAAACAAAAGAAAGCTGGGAGAAAAGTGCAAACTTTTCAAACAATTTGAACGCATGTGCCTGGATGTGTAGGTGTGGATGGGATAAATTTGTGTATGAGAACAGGAATGTGTAATTTTTAAAAGCCACTCTCAAAGCTGACAATAAGCAATATGAGTTTAAGGAGTCTAATGAAGGATTATACTCAATGAAGGTGATGTAGGCTGTGGGTCAAGTAATGAAATTTGGATCATATAAGGAAATCCGCAAACACTGACAATTCATCATCTAAGGCATATAATAAGAGTAACAGTGGAAGTAAAGAGAACAAAAACAGGAAGAAACAAAGGGAGATCATCAATTTAACTGCCGTGTTTGAAGGTGAGAAATATATGGCTTTTTCTGGGCTTCAAAAAATAACGGCCTTTGGCCAAGTCTCAGCTGCAGTGTTATCTTCAGCTGAGTTTTTTTGATTATGGATTCGTTTGGAAACTTGCTACAGTGGCACTTTGCTATAATTTGCCCTGCCTTCCACAGAAGAATTACATTCAGCTCTCATCTAGCTACCTTTTCATGCAGATTTGTGATGCATTGTTTCTTGCCTCTGGAGGATTCCATGACATTAAAACACTGCCCTGTTCAGAAAGGGCTTCGGAAGAGCAGTCAAAGCCAAACTGAGACTCTGAAGCTCACGTTAGTTACCACATTTGAAATACCTTGAAATACCTTTTCCAGTGAGTAAGTGCCAGGGGTAGAAACACCAGGGATGATGTATGCCAACGTGACCGCAGTTTTCTACAAAGGTCACAAAGCTGGGTGCAGATAATAATGGCAGATTTAGCAAATACAGACTGCCAAGTTTTAATTGTGCTCATGGACTATCTGCAATGCACAGGAAAGAAACCTGCGTGACTCTTGGGCTGGCAATGAGAGAGTTGAATTCCTTTACCATGTTTTCCACTCTATAGCCCTTTCATCATGATCCAAGTTACTTGGGATATGGTTTTGCAAATGAAAGCCAACAATTCTAGAATCATTACGATAAGATTTTTCAGTCAAAACAATTATTGGCAGTTCGGCCTTGCGAATCTATTGTCAAAAGAAAAAAAAAGTTTTGGAACACTACCTAATTTGGCCAAAATTATGTGTAGTGGGCTTTGAAGTTACCCAGACTCTAACTAAAATCCTAGATCTGCCTCCCACCTTCTCTGTATTGTGTATGCAAATGTGTACATGTGTGTGTGTTGGGTGGGGGAGAGATCTATATTTCAATTATTTTTATTTCAGTGCTCTATTACTTTTATCATCTGCAGAGATGTGGTATTTTTTATCTGTATATCTGATGCTTAAGATAACACATGAGAAATACAATTTTGGGTTCATAGAAAACACACAAAAAGAGGTGACTAATATTAAATGTAATCATAATAGGGGCGCCTGGGTGGCTCAGTCGGTTAGGCGGCCGACTTCGGCTCAGGTCATGATCTCGCGGTCAGTGAGTTCAAGCCCCGCTTTGGGCTCTGTGCTGACAGCTCAGAGCCTGGAGCCTGTTTCAGATTCTGTGTCTCCCACTCTCTCTCTGACCCTCCCCCGTTCATGCTCTGTCTCCCTCTGTCTCAAAAATAAACATTAAAAAAAATTGAAAAAAAATGTAATCATAATAAAGCATCTTGCCTCAACACAATGAAGCAGAGCTTTTTGACCCATATTTTAGGCTGATTATCACAGTTACCTGTGGAATAAATTTTCAAATGAAGAATTTTAGACCTTTATTCTTACAGTTAAAATTAGAAGGCCTGGGGTAGGGCCCAGGAATCTGAATTTTAGCATATTTCGTTTTCCTAAGGATCATTCAAATAAATTTTGAAACACTAATGTGGCATAAAAGGATTTGTAAGGAAAATGACAGAGAAGATAACTGTAAGATTAATCTTGCCTTCAAAATTCTCAGTTCCTAAGATAAATCTTCTATTGATGGAGCCATTAATTTATTTTTCAAGTAACCAGCACATCCCGCTAATTGAGCAATAAGGAGGGAATCTTCAGACCTGGCGGACAGTAAGGGCTGTGTCAATGGCTTGTGTGTCTCTTGATGGATTCTGCCACTGAATCCTCCATGGCTGGTGAAAGTGGGGTAGGGATAACAGCCATGGGATTTCTCTTACCAAACACCAAATCACTAGTTCCACAATTACACACTTACTATTTTTGTTTCTAAACCCTTGTGTATGCTTTGAGCTATCATGTTTAGTCTTCGAGTTACAATGAGGCATAGTGTAAACAATAAAAATGTTTGAAACAGAAACTGTTTCTCCCTCTTTCTCCGCCCCTCCCCCCCTTGTACTCTGTCTCTTTCTCAAAACTAAATAAAACATTTTTCAAAAATTAAATTTAAAAAAGGGGGATGCTGGGTGGCTCAGTCGATTGAGCACCTGACTTCAGCTCAGGTCATGATCTTGAGGTTTGCGTGTTAGAGCCCTGACATGGGGCTAACAGCTCAGAATATGGAGTCTGCTTCAGATTCTGTGTCTCCCTCTCTCTCTGCCTCTCTCCCCCCCCCCCCCTTGTACTGCTTGTACTCTGTCTCTCTCTTACCCAAAAATAAATAAAACATTAAAAAAAATTAAAAGTTTGGCTCCCTACCTCCTCTGTGACTTTTGGCAAGTTTCTGGAGCCCTTTTCTAAAGACTTGTCACACTCCTTGATCAACACTTCCACCAGAAACCAGTCAACTAAATGGTTACTGGACAGACAGCTCAGTGCCCACTACTTTGCACGAGGACCCCATGCACGTGAAGGAAATACAACTTAAAGGGGAAAATGTCAACAAATATGTATTTAGTAAGACAAAAAATTTAAATTCTAAGATTGGGCCTGGTCTCCAAATTTTCTTTTTTTTTTTTTTTTACATTTATTTATTTTTGAGAGACAGAGAGAAACAGTGTGAACAGGGGAGGGGCAGAGAGAGAGGGAGACACAGAATCTGAAGCAGGCTCCAGCCTCTGAGCTGCCAGCACAGAGCCCATGCAGGGCTTGAACCCATGAACCATGAGATCATGACCTGAGCTGAAGTCAGATACTTAACCAACTGAGCCACCCAGGTGCCCCTGGTCTCCAAATTTTCTATCAAAGTAACTCCAGGGTTTTACGGACCACCCACATAATGAAACATTATACAGCTACTCAAAGTTATGCTAAAAATTGTGAAGATTCCATAATAACATAAAAAAGAAGCAAGCTAAGTACAGCATGTCTTCAGTTTTACTATGTAGAGATCTTAAAACATGTTCATAATTCTTGGGTAGGGGTATGATGATAATTTTATATTCTTAGTAGTCTCATATCTTTTAAATATACAATAATGGTAATATATTACCTTTGTGTTCCAAAACATAAAATAATAATAATAATAATAATAATAATAATAATAATAAATAATACTTTGGGTTTTCTTTCACTGGGGTACTTTAACTCATTCAAGATTTTTCTCTTTTTCTTAAATTTTTTTAATGGTTATTTATTTTTGAGACAGTGAGACAGAGCACGAGCTGGGGAGAGGCAGAGAGAAGGAGACACAGAATCTAAAGCAGGCTCCAGGCTCTGAGCTGTCAGAACAGAGCCCAAGTGGGACTCAAACCCACAAACCTGAGATCATGACCTGAGACAAAGTCTGCTGCTTAACTGACTGAGCCACCAAGGCACTCCCAGGCAGGATTTTTCTTGCTTTACTGTCAGGCTTCTGTTTGATCCATCACCATGCTTGGAAGCCCAGAAGAAATCCCTGAACCAGTTTCCTGCTTCCCATAATTCACAGAGATCAAAGAATTGTAAGTACCTATCTTTCTTTCTGGTGATGTGGGAGAGAATCTACAAATTTTAATTGATCTTGATCAATTCTTAACTGTTCTGTATAGTAACATGGAAGAAGAGGGGACTTAAGTTGCAAACATGACATAGAGCACTAAGTCAGAAGTTAAAATTCAAGAGGCAGCATCAACTGAAACAGACCCCTGACAGGAATTAGCCAAGGAGGGCAAGCAGTGAAAAGATCAAGGTTTGTAACACATATTATGGTTCAGAAAACAGGTTTACAGTATAACCAAATGAATATGTCAATTCCCCCATCCTCCCCTTAAAAAAAAAAGGAAGATCAATAAGAAACAAAACTAAAACCAAGCTGAAATTATTCTGCCATGAGTAAATTTAAATACTGGAAGTGTGGGTTCTTCAAAACCTTTGCATCATTACAAATGGATATTCACATGGCTTATGCTTAAAGTTAAGTTACTTGCAAAAAGAAAAGGACAAGAGAATATCTGAACAAATTTATATTGAAAATCAATTGGGCTGAACTGGAAATAACCTCTACATCCTTTTTAAATGCTCAGTCCAGTGTGTACTGTATCTGGATAAAAAGCTTTTTACCAGTTGCCCCAGAGAAGTTTCTGTGTGAATGACCTAACAAGAACATACAGGAGAAAATGCAGGATTTGTGTGTGTGTGTGTGTGTGTGTGTGTGTGTGTGTGTGTGTTAAATGTGTCCTATTTCTTTGCTCAAAAAGCTGGCCAGTAATAACCTGGCTTGTTATTTAAGTGGGATAATGGAATAGATATATTCTTAAGATATGATGGAGCTTTTATGAAAAAAAACTATAAATAATATACAGAACCAAAACCAGTTATTTTTAAATGAAAAATGGAAGTAATATTTTACTCTGTATTTCCATACTTGCATCTTTTTATAAAATTTTAAATATCTAAATTCATAGTTGTATGGTGTCATTCTATTTACATTTTCACCTGCATTGGGAAAACAACACATATAAATATATACAACACTCTTGAGAAAAGACAAATTTTCCTTTCAATACTCCAGATTGCTAAATTATGCCTATCAGGTATGGCAGTCTTTGTTTTTACCCCTTTTTTGCATACATTCTGTGATGCTAGATGATGAGCAGTCAGTCTGGAGCTGGGTGTGACTCAAGATTGCCAAATTCTCTTAAACATCAGTGTGGGAAATGGGTAGCACAACTAAGTATAGCGAATTTTCCATGAGGGTGCTATTTGAAGGCTGGTATGAGGCTAGCCATGACTAAAAACATTTTCTCCTCCCTAATTAAACAACATATTCAGACCATTCATGTGTGTGAGGAAACTATCCCATTGAAATATACAAATGTTTATCAAGAGGAAAATACGTAACTATCCACTCACTCACTTAGTTAAAGTGGAAGACTACAGAGGTTGATTTTGTCAAGTTTCCAAGAAGAAAGAACCATGTTTTCAAAGGCGAAGAGGTGAAGAAGAGCTTGGAAGATCAGAAAACAGTGACTACCCACTGGACCATTAGGAGCTAGGTGTAAAGGGATGCAAGGAAATGGAGAACAGTGGAAGGTCAGAAAAAAGTCAGCGGGGCCTGATTATTAGACTGGTCAGTTAACACAGACGAAGTTACCAGATTTTCCAGCTGCCCTTTCTCAAATTCTGAGCCTTAATAAATGATTCAATTAAAAACATGGACAAATGCCACCCTGGTGATATGTATGTGCTATTGAACAGAATGCTACTTTTCTATCAGGGCATCTGTGGAGTTATAATGGAGAGGTGGGACAGCCTTTTGGATATCCATCTCAGAGTTTAAAGGTATCTACAAATATTCCCTTTTCTTTAAAAATTCATCAAGGTCAGGTCAACATGAATTAATTAAACCTATTGTGAAGCTATTGATCTAGGCTTCTCAAACCTTCTTATAGAAAATCAAATCCCATGGGTTTATTACCTAAATCACAAAGTAATTCTTCATTTCATTTACTCTAAGTTAATATTCAGGTATCAAAAATTATCTCTTAGGTCTAGTATTCTGAGAGTCAATCTTTAATTAAGTTCATTATTTTATAGCATTGATCATAACTCCATTCTATACTCTTTTTACTATGAAAATACAAAGGGATAGCGTCCCTAGCATCCACTGTGCATAATTAGGGTTAACTTGTGGCTGGATATTTGGATTTGCAAAGCTCTGTGTTTACCTCTGGGAATGGCCAAGATAAAGACAAAATATGCTGGGTCTTTTATGCTCCTTAAAGTCCAAAACTTCCTTGGAAGTATCCTGTACTGGCTAGTTTGCAGTGTTTAGGGTGTACAGCTTAATGTTTTGAACCTGGTTTCATTGGTTACTCACCTAATTTTACCTGTGTCACTAACAGAGTACAAAAAGACTATCATTCAGTAAACTAGTACCTGAGCTCTCTTGAAAATCAAGTATCTCCTACATATCTTGGAAGGTTCCTAATCCAAAGTATATACATCCTATATGACTGTGAGACCCCTGGAAGTCTTGGACCATTCAATCACCACTACCTGTGCTTTTTCTCCTGTTGTACCATATACCTTATATTTATTAATGCCTTATGTGAGTGTACCTTATTTAGCCATGTGAAACCTTCCAAGTACACAAACTTATGTAATCATTGCATTCACCCATACTTCTCCAGCCCAACCGAGGTATCAGACTCTTTCATTCTTTTCCACCCAAATAATTGTTACACAGCACGGAACCTCAAAAATTCTAAGGTATATCTCAAATGTTTCTTGATGTCTTATGTTTATTTATAAAAATATAAATGATGCTATTTCTCCAAGAATATCATAATTAGGTTGGTATTCTGAGAGATATGCATCCCTATGGGTTTGTAATATCCTCAGAAACTCTCCGCAGTCCTATTATACCTCTTTCAGATCACAGTAGGGTGATCAACCATTGTGGTTTGTCCAGGACTGAAGAAGTCCCTGGGACATGGAACCTTCAGTGATAAACTGGGAGAATCTGGAGCAAACCGTTACCATTTTATCACCCTAGAACTTAGACCTGTATAACTGGACCTTAAATGGTGACTTTTATATTCCCATAAGTTTTCTTCCAAAACTTAGATTTATTGCAATAAGAGTAAGAGCTCATCTTTTTTGAGAAAGCACTGTCAACTTAAAATTGTCAGGGGATAATAATTAAGCAAAAGCATTTATTTGGGCTCAAAAAAATTGCTATTTGGGGTACACAGATTTGGGCTGCAACCCAAGTAATGTTCTACCAGGGAGCTAAAGTCAGGGGTTTTTTAAGCAAAAAAGGAAATGCTTATATAGGCTGTTTACAATGAATTCTTATTGGTGCTGGTGGCAGAAAGCTAAGCTTAGCTAAATATAATTGGTTGCTAAGGCTATCACTAAGCAAAAGTCCCTTACTATAACAAGTTGCAGGTGTCCATGCAGAGTCCTTGGAAAATTTGCAGTTTGGCCCCGTTCACGAGTTCATCATTCTACCCAGTGAGGACAGGCATAAGGCCTTGCTCCTTACTGGCCACCCAGCTCCATTTTAAAACCCCTGGATGTAAGTGACCCCATTTCATTTCACCTTTCACAGCATTTACCTCATGGAAAAGGAAGTTGCTTGTAATGATCACTGCTTGATTTGACTGAGATCAGGTTGCTAAGTTTCCTTATAAACATTTTTAAAAGTACCAGAGTCATGAAAGAGTATCAGATCAGAAGTCAGAAGGCCACCAAGAGCTTAGATTTGATACTTGGATCTACCCTATAACTCACTATTTTATCTTAGAAAAGCCATTTTCCTCTCTGGGTTCATTTATTTATTCAACAAATGTTAATCTCCTAATTTATTCCAGCACTATGCTAGCACTAGGGGGAGGGGAAAAATAAGTGGGAGACATAGCCCTTCCCCTCATGGGCTTAAATTCAAGTGGACAAAGATCTTTAAAGCCCCACTCAGCTCTAAAGTTCAATGGCTCTACTCACCTTATTCCATTATTTAGCATCCCAGCCTTACCCTTTGTTAATTATCCCTCTGTTTTTATAGCTCCAAACTCTCATAAATATGGAACCGTGGTCTCAAGTAAAAGCCTTTCTCATTTCTGAAATAACTGATTAGAGGAAAGATGCTTCTTTAGCTTTCTCTGTTTTGAAATAAATATTTTACCCATAAGCTTAGAAATATTTTCATTCTCTTTTCTTGACACTTGGGTTGAGATGATCATTTTGAGGTGATCATCTTGGAAGGAGCATTGGATGAAAATGTTGAGAGTTATTGCTGAAAATATTATATTTAATAAAACTAAGGAGGGGGTGGGTGCTTGGGTGGCTCAGTCAGCTGAGCCTCTGACTCTTGATTTTGGTTCAGGTCATGATCCCAGAATTGTGGGATCAAGCCCCTCATCGGGATTCTTTCTCCCTCTGCCCCCCCACTCCCCGGATCCCCTGCTCACACTCACTTACAAAAAAAAAAAAAAAAAAAAAAAACTAAGGAAATCGATATACCAATACAATTTCTCTGGAAGAAAGTTGGTGTTTAGGTTTAGATACTCTGTAATATAAGGCCAAATATTTGAAAATAATACTCTTGCCTTCTAAATTAGAAGTTATTCTTATTCTGCTGAAACCAAAAATGCAGAAAGCCACAGCAACTCTTATATTCTCGTCGTTAACCCTATTTAGGCAACATGTCTTAAGGAGCTAATGCTGCATTGGTGAGCTAACCTTTAAGGCACCAGAATCCGCAGGAAACCGAGCAACTAGCTGAATTCAGTGAAAGCTGATAAAAGCTCTGTCTCAATTTTGTAAGACGGGCTTGAACGTGATATGACAACAATGTAACTTAATACCAAGCAGAGCAATGATACACCGGTGTTCAAGTTTTCTGAATTATTGTATCTAGAACTACAACTTTTCAGCTATTTATGTACTTCTGTGTCTCTAAATAACATCTATTATGTAGCAAGAATAGAAATTTGTTCTGGCTTTGCCTATTCAAGAAACAAATCTTGTCTTCCCTACGGTAATATGCTGCAGAATGGGGAAAAATATGCTGACTGAACTGCTTTTCTCATGCAATTGTGAATTTGTGTATTTTTCTCTATCAGCATAACCTTTCCCTTTTGTGCTATATTTCTCTCTGCACCTCAGATTATAATTTGCGTGTTCCTTCTTTGGGTAACTGAACATGCCGGTGACCAAGCACCAACTCTGCATGTGTTAATTAGGAGAGCCAGTGTTATTCATGTGAAAACGTCATTCCCAAGTGTCAAACTCAGGCCTCCTGATCAATAAATAACCAAGTGGCAGCAGGATGGTTTTGTATTCATCTTTTTACATGTGAACATAATCTTCACAATGCATTAGCAGTTCTTCTGCAAGCATACACATTTAATGCTCTCTCGCAGTGACGTGACAAACTAACTCCCAGGTTGTCCAAACCCAAGACAGAAAGGTATTGGAAGATTCTGTGAAGGGGTCCAAATTTAAATGAATCCGAGAGCCCAGAAGCAAAATCGTAAAATAGAGCATCCATTTTCCTCATTTAATGAAAGTTAAGGCATAGCTTATGAATTTGTCAGAAAACTTTCACAAACTCATACAATTTTTCACTTAACCTGCATTAATGGTTTCAAATACTTTACGGAAGACAATGCTCTGTGTTTTGGGCATAAATCCAGCCTTTTACAAAAAAAAAAAAAAAATGAAGGGGGAGAAAAGGTGCAAGGATGCATCAACACTAACATGAATATGGAGTCAGGATATTAAAATTCATGAAGTCCTGTCAACTGAACTGATGCAAACTCTATCTGCCCGAAATACATGATGACATTGCAAGCCAGCAAAGATGAAAACAGCTCGCAAAAGCTTTTTCTGATGCTATTTCATTTCTCTGAATATCAAGTAAGCTGCCTTTCTCCAGGTAGGAGCCACGTGCATTTTTGTAATTCTGTAAAGTTAGGCCCGAGTTCGTTTTCCAAACAAGAGTTTTCCATCCCTCTGTTCTCCTCCTTGCTCCCTTCTCAGCATGCTCTCTGCATATGGAACAGAAGAATTCTCTGAACCACGATCACATTCTCTCAGACAGGCAATGTCCCCTCTTGTCGCTTGACTTGAACTGAAACCAAACAAGCCCCACGGATACATTTGCATTCGGACTCAGTAAAACACTCCTTTAGAATATTGTCTTGGGGACTATTCCAAAGAGCTCTGCCTGGTGGCCGTAAGGGAGGCGAGCCTTAATGCAATCTGGGAATGAGCTGGGAGATACACTAACCTGCTAGAAGAATTCTGACAAGCCCTTAGGTAAAGATCTAATAAAACATGGCTACAATTGTTAGTAGTTTAAACTGGAGAGTTACTGAAGTTTTGCAAATTAAATTGGGTAAGTCAGTTTCTTCTAATTTGTAAATGAAACAGGACAAGTAAATGCTTTGAAATCTTGGGCTCTGTCACTCACATTTTCTTAGAGTCATCAATCATCATGAATCTTTTCATTAAAGCTGTTACAAAATGTGATCTATTCTTAAATACACTTTGAAGAGTCTTGAAAAAAATTCCTTACAATCAAAGACCGTGTCTTCTGTGGATTCTGTGAAAGGTTCAGCATTTGGCTGGCACAGTTCAAGTTTAATTATAATTGCAAGAATAATTATATGTAGATCCAGGAGGGACCTTGGGAGGTCAAAAGTCCAAAGACCCACCTTCAGGCTATGTGACTGTTAAGCCTTCTCTGGAACTGAGAGTTTATCCTATTTGAGAGAGCTCTATAACAGAAAATCTCCTGGCCTTCCACTTACCCCCGAAATTATATAACATGTCTGGTTAGAGATTTTCTTCCTTTAATATTTACTCTTTTATTATGACTTAAACACTCATTCTTTAGAACAGAGTGCTGTCCAATAGAACTTTCTGCAAAGATCATATATTCTATCTCTGTGTGTCCAACATAATTGTCACTGGCTACGTGTGGCTATTAAACACTTGAAATGTGGCTAATGTAACCAAGGGACTGAATTTAGAATTTTGTTTAAGTTTAATTAATTTAAATGGCATTTAAATAGCCACATAGTGTTGGTGGCTGGTTTAGTGAACAGTGTTATTCTAGAGATTATGTTCATCATAATCTTTAGTTGAAAATACCATCTGCATATTTTCATTTGTCCAATAGATATATAGAGAGAGAAAGAGGATGCCCTTGGTCTGTTCTCTGCCAGCCACAGTTCTAGTTAGAAGGAATATAGTTGTGAATAACAGAGAAAGGCACCGTTTCACAGGGAACTTATATTCTAGTGGGAGGAAGCACGAGTAAATTACAAGATAACTAGAAACAGCAATAAATATGATAAAGGAAAACAGCAGAGAAATGAGATGAATACTAACTGTCCAGATGTTAGAATTACTATTTCATATAAAGTGATCACATGGGTCCTTTCTGGGAGGTGAGATTTGAGCTGAGACCTGAATGATGAGGAAGAGTCATTGCTGCTCAGAGCCAGGGAGAAGCATCCTCGGAAGAAGGGAAGAATAAAGGTAAAGGTCTGAGGCTGGACCTAGCTAGGGATGTTGCAGAAACAGAAAGGTCAGTGTGACTTGAACTCAGCAAGTGGTGGCAAGAAGGAATAAGATGAGATCAAAGAGGTAAATGAAGTTAGATCAAGCAGGGCTTTAGGGACCATGGTGAGGAGTTTGCTTTTATTCTAAATGAATAGAAAAGATTGTAAGATCCGAGAGTGCTCTGATTTACATGTTGTAATGATAACTTCTAATGGAATAACACAGTAACACAGACACAGAAATAGCTGTGTTAAATTTCACTTTATTCTACAGACAGATTATTTAGAAGAAGAAAAATTAGAAAGTGTTAATTACCAGCACTTTTTGCTTAATTTTATTTGGAAAGAGCTTGGTAAACATATATTCTTTGATCATAACATTGCTGTTCCTATATCTTAATCAGATATATACCTACCATAGTGAAATTATGGAGAAAGAAGAAGGAAAGCTGTTTGTCTATTTTTCATCTCATTCTACAGGTAACTTTTGGAAGTCTATCAAATGAATAGCACTTTTCTTTATATTCTTTTCAAGATGTTTTTCTTCAAACTATGTACCAACAGATTATTTACAGCATCCTGATAATACCTAAACAACCAAGGAAAGGAGTTTATTTTAACTTTATCGAAAAGCCAAGTAAAACTAGGAAAGTCATCTAGTTATCATAAGTGATCATCATATGGGGGCACCAGAGGGGGGCAGAGACACCTGCAACTTCTGTTATTCCATTAGACAACCAGACTAATTCAGCTGTCCAGCGCTTGAATCTCTGCCTGCATTCCTCCAGAAGCCATGTATTTGCACAACACAAACAGACCTCTCCAACTCAGGATGACCAGTCTTTGTTCAAGAGGACACAACTAGATATCTTCCCTGAAACCCTCTAAATGACAACAGCCAACGACATTTTCAAATAAGATCCCTCTTTGAGCGACTCATCCTCTCAAAAGTAAAACTCACATGCTAACAGATATCAATGGGTAACTATGAGCTTTACATAAATGGCAATGACCCATGCAGATCTGAGGTTGTCAACAGTGTAGTTTCTGTGAGATAAATCCGGAGCCTCCATCCTTATCAGCAACTGAACCAGCTAATTCACGTAGCTCAAAAGATTATTTCTATGCATTTTTGAGACTGCAGGATCTCCCCATCTGTAGTCCAATAACTACAACTGCATTAAAACATCTGATCAATAGCCCAAAGCTAAATAGGGACCCAGGAGGGAATCTTTTTGCCAGAAATGTTTGAATCTTTTCCTAAGTGGTAGGCCCCAATCACTGCCAAAGTATTTACTCTAATTACCTCGTCAAGTATAGTTCCCTCAGGATGAATTCAAAGTATAGTCTACCCAATCTTCTAAAAGGGAAATCCTCTAATTTCCCCCCAAATTACTGCCCCATTAGTCAGCTGGCCAATCCTTTTAAACTCTGCTAGGATCCTTTCCAACAAATTTTAAAATTGAGGTGTTAAATCTAACATCCTCCCTAATAAGTAAGCAGATGTTTTAGGCACAGCTATTTCTATGCAGATCATTGACTTGCTTTGGTCCATGTAGCTATAAAAACAATTAAGAAAACATGAGACTTTTCAGTACTTCAAAACACGTTAACTCTAGAGAAATGGCTATAGTATATATGTATAGTCTTGATTCTCCTATAACTAATATCAATGACATTAAGTGTTACAAAATATTGCTATTGATAAACAGGATAAAAGTTTGGGGAATTCTTCGAAGAGTGACATTTTGGCTAGGCCATAAGGATTTTCATAGAAAGAGATATAGGGAGTGAGGGGCCTTCCCACCAAAGCCAAGATACAAAATTAAGAAACGTGGGGGAAAAAAAATGTTGTTGAACTAGAAGTAGTTGAGATTTTTTTCTAGCATATTCTATGATATAGAAGAAAAGAAAGATAAAACTGAAAAGGTGGGTTGAAGCCAGACTATGAAAACCCGTGAGTTAAATAATGACTATGGATTTTACTCTATAAGCAATGGAAAAGCGTTGAAGATTTATGAAAATGAGAGCTGCTTATTCCCACATCCAGTCTCGCTCAATTCTGAAGATGCACAATAATTTTATGTTTGAGATAGGAATTATACCATGGTTACCATCAGGGAGGTGCTAAAACTGAAGGAATCTGACAGCTCATTCTATGGAGAATGTGACCAGGAAAAAGGATGCTTTGATCTAGGATGACTAGGACAGTATAAATAATATGAGTTAGGAGGTATGTGGTGCCTTAAAGATGCTGTACAGCTTGAGGGGGCACACACAAAGACAACCTAAAAAACCCAAACCCAAGTGGAAAAGAGAACCCATCACATTTTCTTGAGTCCTGTGGCCCATTAACTTGACTAAATGTTATAAAAATTTCAGTCTTAGACCAAAACTTTTAGCCTCTTCTTTACTAATCTCTCAAAATCTAGAACCTTCAATGTAGTAGCAATGGCTGCCTCCTCACATTTCTGTCTCTGAGAATAAGGATCAAAGTTTCCAACTTTTTAGAATTTGCCAATTCTGCTGGTTATTTCAAGTACAACATGCAAAATGAAAAGAAGATAAATGTAAAAAAGTGGGAAGATAACAAATTTAATTTTGAGTAGATCTAATTGAGCTATTAAGGGTACAAACCAAATATGGGTCTAGGATTAATAGGAAAAAATAGAGATATATATTTGGGGGTCCTAAGTAGGGAGGATTGCTTAGCTACAAAAAATAAGGATACCAGGAAACAAGAATTTAGGAGAGAAGAGAACTGGCCCAAGAGTAGAACATAAGAGACTGTCTAAATTTAGATGAAAACAAGCCAGGGAAAATTACCCAGAAATAATGTGGGAGTAGCAGCAGAATAACCAGGAAGAGGAAAAGATGAGGAAGAATTGGCCTCAAGGTTGACAAAGCTATAAAAATGTGATCCTGGGACTTACAACTAATGGCTTTGTCCCCACAATATGGAGGACCCAGTTCACAGATATTGAGAGAAAAAATACAGAAAGGTGGAGGGAAGGGTCCTGACTGAGTTCAAATCTCAGAAGACCCTACTGCCAACCTCATTCTTACTCTTCCAAGACTAACATTTGGCCACTTCATTTCTTCCGCACTCTTCCCTAGAATGACTCTAATAAATGCCCCTTTTCCTTTGTTCAGTCCCTTTGCTGGAAGGTTCCTGCCACCAACAACCAAGAATCCTGACTAAAGGAGAGATCAAGAAGCATAAGAACAGAGGGGAAGTTGTTTGGCTTTGTAACTTGTAGTTCATAGGTAACCCGAAGGAAACAGGAATCAGTAAACTACTGACAACAGGAAATAGATGTCAAAGTGTTCAAGACTAAAGATGGTAAAGAATGGAGTCAGGGAAGATGGGCTAGCCTTTTGACAAGTGTAGAAGGAAGGAAATGGATAGTAACTTTAAAGAGGAACAGGTTTACGAGTAGAAGAGAATGTTCCCCTTCTTACATCAGTAATTCTTACTTTATAAATAAAGGGATATTTTATTATAAAGTGTTGTTACATTGCTATTCAAAAGGGTATACAGCTTGTCTTCAGGATATTTCTTTGGCATTTCCTATTATACAGAAACAAGGTCAGCCAACATTGTAGAGTTAAAATTTTTGAAGAAAAAAAAGCTTTGATTTTATTCACGTTTAATGATTTCATTTCTGAGTGTAAAATGTATTTATTAAAGTTGCTTTTGAAAATGTCAATCTTTTTCAGCTATGCTAAGGAAACCATCAAAAGGATATCAGTTGATTTGGGAACTATCTATTCAAAAGAGGGATAAAGAGGTTCCCACGGGGGAACATGTGATAACCAATAAAAGGTAGAAGTTACTGGTATTGACTTGGTTCTGTATCTTCCCTCTTGGAAATTCTCCTTTCAAAGCTGTTCTTCCTCAAACCTGGAAGCTAGATTGGGAGCAAGTGGGAGGAAGAAGTTGTCTTAACATAGGAAATCAATCCTCCGAGGGTGGACTTGAGTAGAGAAGCAACTTCTCTGTTTCACAGGGAAAGAGGAGGAAAGTTGTGGAAGCATGAAAGTTTCCACGGCACCTTACAAACATGCCATGATGAAATTTATGCAGGCACATACTATCCAATTTCATATTTACCACATCCCTGTGAGAAGGCCAGACAAGATGTCCTCATCTTGTTCAAAGGGATAAAGTAAAGGGGGTTCAGAGAGTTTTATTGGATTTTCCAGAGACTGCCCAGCTACTATGCAGGAGAGCAGAGAACTCAGCCCAAATCTACTGACACAAACTCCAGAGGACATGGCTTTCTCATGCCTCCTCTATATTTAAGTCTTTCAACTGCTTCTCTACCCAATGAAGACCATATTTTCAGTGAAATATTTTAAAAAGTCTTTTACTTTTAATTTCTTGTAAAATTTTATAGAAACCTTGCTGGTGGATCTCTCTCATTTAAGATTCCTATGTATCTAACTTCAGGTATTTGGGTTATAGTCACTCCTGTGTATACAATGTATGGTTGATGGCTTTTTCTAGCTTAATGAAATCCTAATTGCTACTAGAAACAACAGATAGCATTTATTATGCACCTACAGCATAACAGGTATTTTGTAAACATGATCTCACGTAATCACAACAGGCTTGAGACATGGGCATTCACTTCTTGGAAGAAGCCACTGAGTATGGACATGGATGTCCATGTCTGGATAAAGGGCCATCGAACTACAATGAAAAATGACATATTTGCAAAAATACTGGTCCATAAGTAGGACCTGAGCATTTTCTCTTTAAAGGAGATTTCTTTACTTGCTATAAATATTTCTAGATGGAAGTGATGCTGAATTTGTATTCAAAATATTATAGATCGTTAAAAGGTGAATGTAAGCATTGGAAGAGAAGCCTCAATTGTGTTAGCCAGATCTATTAACAGTGTCAAATCCTCCTTTGGAGCCAGTTTCCAAAACCACATTTGTGAAAAATGAGGTAAATTACAGCATGCACCCTGCTGATGGAGACTGAAGTTTCCGCCTCAAAGGTTCCAATCCTAGCTTTATGCTTTCAAAATATCATAAACTGTGATTGTAGTACTCCAGCAAACAGGAAATAATTGTCAGCAATGTTAGATGGTTTGAAGGAGGCTGTTGCTTAAAAAGTTCAAAGTGCTTTCTTCCCTTTGTGAAGAATGCTTGCCTTTCCTCCAGGAGCCATTTCTCATAAAATCAAGTGAACAGATGTCTTGAAAACATGCTCCTTTGCAGACAGGTGCACCTTTGCCTTGTCACGAAGCTGAAATGACTACTGTAGTCTTTAATGGGATTTTCAAGCAGTGAGAAGATTATCTGAAAGCCCAAACTAATAAACGCCTGTCTCTTGCCTCTGACCTAGAAAGGACTTCCCTTTGGTAAGCAGGGAGAGTCTGTTGCTGCCATGTCACTGAAATTGCTTTGGAAGGATGTCTTGATTATCATATTGTGTGTGGAGGTGTGAACTGAGCTCTCTCAACAATTGTCCTTTGGTAAAATCAATAAAGAAGTTTGAAATTCTGAAGCAATACCTGCTGCTCTCTATAAAATAAGATTAGCATGTGTTTTACAATGAAAAGGAGGAGGAGAAGCAGAAGGAGAAAAGGAAAGAAAGGAAGGAAAGGAAAGAAGAAAGAAAGAAAGAAAGAAAGAAAGAAAGAAAGAAAGAAAGAAAGAAAGAAAGAAAGAAAGAAAGAGAAAGAAAGAGGAAGGAAGGAAGGAAGGAAGGAAGGAAGGAAGGAAGGAAGGAAGGAAGGAAGGAAGGGTCATTTTCATGGAAGAATGATGTATTCTATACTACTGAAGGAACAAATACTTGACTTCCCTATCTTATTGCTGCTGTTTTTAACTGTCAAATATTGAGTCCCCAGCTCTGACAACACAAAAACCAGAGTAAAAAAATTCTGTAATGGAAAGTTCCTTCTAGCACACAGTTCTCAAAAGAAAGATCTATATGTGCTGGTATTAACAAGAATGTCTAATAGGTTTTTTTTAATGTTTATTTATTTTTGAGAGAGAGAGAGAGCATGAGTGACAGAGGGGCAGAGAGAGATGGGGAGACAGAATCTGAAGCAGGCTCCAAGTTCTGAGCTGTCAGCACAGAGCCCAATACGAGGCTCAAACTCACAAACTGTGAGATGACCTGAACTGAAGTTGGACCTTTAACCGACTGAGCCACCTAGGAATCTCATCTAATAGTTTTTAAAAAATTGTAACCGGAGTGCTACCAGTGTTAACTGCCCAAATTTGCACAACCTAACTTACTTATCAGTGCCCGTGCCTTAGAAACCGGGACACTTTCTGAGAAGCAATTAATGATCTATTTTCTCAGAAATCAACACTGAATTCACAGATATTCAGTTATGTAAATTTTTCTCTAGAATTATCCTAAACAACATAAATTTCTATAAGGGTGGAGAAGTACTTTTCAATAGCAAATGTCCTTCTCCTAAAATTGGTACTTATTGTATTCTTTCTTGAAATTATTACTAATTTGCATCACTATAAGATCTATCAATCTTTCCTATATATGCCTTGAATTGCTACGATATTTTATGTTTAAAAAATATTTAGCAACTTAGAAAAGACATAAAATTACCCCTAATGTCAAGCCTACTTGCTTTAGCCAGTTGTTATTTCTATTGATTTGATTAGATTAAGCCAGAAACAGAGGTTAAACTGATCAAAAAAAATAAAGGGGGCGCCTGGGTGGCTCAGTCGGTTAAGCGTCCGACTTTGGCTCAGGTCATGATCTCATGGTCCGTGAGTTCGAGCCCCGCGTCGGGCTCTGTGCTGACCGCTCAGAGCCTGGAGCCTGTTTCAGATTCTGTGTCTCCCTCTCTCTCTGCCCCTCCCCCACTTGTGTTCTGTCTCTAAAAAAAAAAAAGGAAGAAAAAAGAAAAAAAATGCTGTCAAATGGCTTTTCTGACCCTCCCCATTCATGCTCTGTCTCTCTCTGTCTCAAAAATAAATAAACGTTAAAAAAATTTTTTTTAAATAAAAATAAAAAAATAAAAAGTTTATCAATCAAAGGACTGTATGTGTCAAAATCAAGTGAGAAGAAAACCAGTATACAAGGCAGTTACTTTTTAAATACAATATTTTACCGAAGAGTGACATTTATAAATGAAAATGCACAAATTATAATGTATAGCTCAATGAATTATCACAAAACATCACACCTATGTAACCACATCCTCCCCAAATAAATGAAATGTTAAAACACCATAGGAGACCCTAACTGTCAATACTATTTTGAATACCATAGATTAATATAGTCTCTTTTTGGACTTTATATAAATGGAATCATACAGAAGTATCTGGTTTCTTTTGTTCGATATTATATTTTTGAGATTATCCCATGTGATAATTTTGTTGCAGCAATTCATTAATTTCCTTGCTGCTAATACTACATTGTATGATTATAGTACAACCTATGTATCCATGTTATTCTTGGTGAGCATTTAAGTTATTAATAGCATTGGATTAATAAAATTGAGTTTACTATGATTATTTTTCTCTCCTTTATTCTATTAATATGGTAACTGATGCTGATTGATTTGAACGTTCAACGAACCTTCATTACCAAAATAGACGCAACTCTGCTGTATTTTCCTGTTTACATATTGCTTTATTTGGTTTGCTTACCTTTTGTTTATAATTTATGTAAAATGTTCACTAAAGATTTTTAACATTTAAGTTTTGTCTTATAAATGTACTTGTCAGCTTTTTGTTTTGTTTTGTTTTGTTTTTTGGGTTTTTTTTTTTTTTTTTTTTTTTGGCTACATGTAATGCTCCTTCATAATTTAAGTTTGGAAGTAACCTTTGCATTTATCTTCATGATGTCTGTAGGATCTATAATAATGCCACCTTTTTAATTATCCATATTAGTTGTGTTTTCTCTTATTTTTTAATGATCTGTATCACTAGGGTTTATCAGTTTTTTAAATATCAATTTTATTTATCTTTCTGAAAAACCAACTTTTGTCTTTTTTATCTTTTCTACTGTTTTTCTTTTCTAGTTAAAATTTCCCACTAGTGCAGTGTGTAACTATTTTAGTTCTGTCATTTTGCTTTATATTGTTATACTATCTTTTATTAAAAGTATATAAATGTCAAATGATAATATCATAGTATCTCCCTGGTGAATTAAACATTTTATCATTATGGAAGATGCCTCTTTATTTGTATTTTTTAACCTAAAATCTATTTTATTTCATTTTAGTCTAGTTGCAGCAACTCTGCCCTGCATCATTTTACTTTGAAACTCTCTGTATCCTTCCAGTTGCACTATATCTTCTGTAAGCACCTTTTAGTTGGAAGTTATTTGGCATTTATACTCAATGTGACAATGTGTCTTTTTTTTAATGGAGTATAGTTTATTTACGTTTAATCAAACATCCAATAAATTTTGCTTTAAATTTACCATATTATTTTTTTCCTGCAAGTTGGTTTTCAAAGCATAAGAATCTTCACTTAATTCACAATATAAAATATCTGTACTCAAGGCCTCAGGTAGTTCAGTTTCATTTCCAGTTTTGGATTATGTTTTCCAAGTGAAAAGGAATTAAAAGTGCAATATCTGGTGCCCAGGTTGAGCTAGATGGCTTCAAATTCAAGAGACAAGTCTTTCATGTAGAAAAGGGCCTGCGTGAGATGTCTTACAAATGAATATAGATTTTCCTTATGTTGATGAAATAATTCTCCCCCTCCTCCATTTTGTCCCTCCAGTGAGCCATTCCTTAAACTATGTTCACCAAAGCTTTAACTCTGAAGAACTGGAAAACTGAAAGTCAGTGTCAGCCCCGGGTAAGGCAATGATAATTCCTCAGAAAAAGCAGCAAAATTAGGTGATTTTTTTTTTACTTCTTGTTTTGTTTTGTTTTTACCTTTTGACCCCCCTCACTCATTTCTCCCACCACCACCTCCTTCCTCTGACAACCACGAATCTTCTCTGTATCTATGAGCTTGTTTTGTTGTATTTTTATATTCCACATATTACATACATTTACCACATTATTATTTGATTTATATTTGTACTAGATGTTCTGTGTTCCTTTTTTCCCTTTCTTGCCTTTTTAAATATTACCTATTTTTATTTTATTTTCCCTTCTATTAGTTTGTGAGTCTAAATTGTCATTATTTTTTCAGTGTTTACTCATGAATTACAATATGACTTCTTGATTTATCAACCTCTAAAAAAATTAATAGTCTCGGGGTGCCCAGGTGGCTCAGTTGGTTAAGCGTCTGACTTGATTTCGGCTCAGGTCATGATCTCAGGGTTCGTGAGTCCGAGCCCTGCATCCAGACCCATCTGTCCCTCTCTCTTTGCCCCTACCCCACTCACGCTCATGGGCTCTCCCTCTCTCTTTCTCTCTCAAAATAAATAAATAAACTTAAAAAAATAGTATTAAAGGACAAACCTTTAGTTTACCACCCAAATCAGTACACTTTGAGAGTGGCTAAAATACATTCTGAGTAACATTATCTCACGCATTTTCATATGCTTCCATATGAATACAGATGGACTTCCTGTTATCACTCACAACACAAGCTACATACAGCCTATTCACATAAATAGAAAGCCCTCATAAATATCGTAGAGGTTTCAAAAACAAATTATGACAACGCAAAGTTAATTTCATTCCTTTTTATCATTTTTTAATTATTTGTATTCAATATATCCTTTGTATTTTTTCTCCCTTTCCATTGCAGAGTTGTACACCTCATGGGAAGGAATTTGATAGTGCATCTGATTGGACTCCTACCACACTAAAATCTTCATTACAATCTTTGTTTTAAACCTATATTATTTCCTGACTATAAGAGTAGGTTTTAAGGCAAAATGCTGCATCTGCAGAAATTCTAGGCAACATTTACCTTCAACCAAATGGCACTGCAGGAAGTAGAGATACAGGTAAGACGCAATGGACACTTAGAAGGAAGATTCCATCCTGACTCCAGGCACCACAGAGGATCTCGTGTGTTGACTTTGAAGACAATTAGATCTGCCTAAATTTCTTCTGAAAGTCCAACAATATTCAAATATTCTATCTTCCATATTTTCAAACATTTTTACTTAGCTGGCAGAAAACAAGTCTCAGTTTCAGCTGTGACCCTGAACTCTGGAGAGACCCCTGAAGTGACACACAGTTTTCCTGAGGCCAATGTTGGTGGCTTGGGAAGGTATATAGCTCAGTGCTGTGATGACTGTTTTTACTTACTCTCCGTCTGAATCATGTATTAACTTAACTTTGTTAAGTTAAATGCCAGCTGCACACCTGACCTGCAAAATACTAGCATTGGGAGATCAGTGGAATGAATGATACAGAATTGACCTACTGACAATGTTCAAAGGTTCTGACACAGAATTGATTCATGAGTAAGTCTCAAGATCAATTTTCTGGATCCTTATTGTAGGATAACCTAGCTTCCAGTTAAATTACTCAAACTACAGTATCTTATTCAAATTTGTGCCTCATTTTTTTCCTACAGATAAATTAATAACATATTTAATAAAAATAAAAAGGCATATTTTTGCCAACCTCTAAAGAATTATTGCATCCTGGAAAATATGATTGCGCTTATTGGTATGTTCCCAAGTGAGACATGGAAGACCACTGGGACAAGTTAAATGTTAATTCCAAGATAGCAGGAGCATGGCTCTCTGCACAGCTGTACCTCATGGTCTATCAGAACCCAGCATACAGCAGGTGCTCAGTAACTGCTGAACACGACATGAACATAGTCATTTCAGTGGTTACAGCACTATCTTTATTTAATACATGTTTAGTCTAGCTGCTAAAACAATGTTGTTTGTTGGTTTCTTTTCCATTATAATTTCTCCCAATATCTACAACTATTCACACATTCAACTGACAGCAAATAAGTATCAGAGACTGTATGACGAGATGACAGGCTATCCACTCAAAACAAACTTTATTATCCTAAATTCTTCTCTGTTAAAAATAAATATGATTTCATCTGTGCCTGTTATCTACTCATAAGCCTAAGCACAGTTAGAGAGGAAAAAGAAAATCGTCTCTGAAATGTCTCCCATTGTCACTATACCTTTTATGACTGAAGACATCTTCTTATTCTGCAAACTGATGAGCTGAATTTTATTAAGAGAGATTGTTGTGGCAAGACTCAAGAAGATTTGTGTAATATTCTCTCCTGTACTAAGAAAAGATCTTCCCATTCATCATCAATGGTTGATAAGAAGTGCTGTTTTAACAACATTTCTGATGATGAATGAGCATATCCTTCTTTCATATTAAAATAAATATTAAAAAACAATCTTCCTGAATCATGGAAGAAATCTTTCAATACAGTTTAATCATAGAGTGGAAGTGAGATTAGCAGAGGAAGGATGTATATGGAGAGTGGTGGCCCATCACACTGTCTATACTACACCCTCTACAATTACAGGACAGGAAAAGAGAAGTAACTCCCCATTCTGCAGTCCAACTAAGACACTAATATTGTTCATTTGAAATGTATATTTCTGTCATACATTGGAAAATAAGAGGAAGACATTAAGCCCTAGTTAATTATCCTCACATGAAAGAATATCCCCGGGAAACCCACAAGCCCATTCCACTTTACAGTTCTTTAGTTCATAGGTATAGAAATCAGTGTTAACTCCTTTTAAGAGTATGTGCAGCAATCTGACTTATTTAAGCTTCAGGGCAGTCTGCTAAAAGGCAATGTTTTTTGAAACTAGGACTTGATCATGACTAGTTCTTTTGTTACATGATTGAGGAAGGATAAATGGGTGGCCACAGGATGCTATTTAATGACTCTGAACATTTTACATACTCTGCATAAATGTCATTTTGAAATAGCTGTGACAATAGTGCTTCACTTGGGCCCTTAAAGCATTTCCATTAAACATCTCATTTGGAAAGAAAAAGTCAAGTTATTTTAAATCTTACTAAGCTACAATTAAGATGATGATTTCATCTCAGTGCAAAATACTGGCTGGAGTTTGGGGATGAATTAAAACATAGACATAAGCTTCTAAATACTTTATCCTTCTTTTCTAAAATCCGCCTTTCATTTAGAAAAGAATTTTTCAAGGTTTAACAGGTATATAAGCTTAAAATGTGGTTGTTAGTCCAACAAATGTAGATGTTTTACAGTTGAAATTCTATCACTCCAGATCCATTCATGTGACAATAATAGAAAATTCTGCTAATGCTGGCTCAGTGTAGGGGTTGGCATACTTTGTATGTAAAGCCACATATAGTAAATATTTTAAGCTTTGCAGTCCATATGGGCTCTGTCACAACTACTCAGCTCTTCTATTATAGTGAAAAGAGCCATAGGCAATATGTAAATGATCGTGGAAATTGTGTTCCAATAAAACTTTACTTACAAAAACACATAGTGGACTGGATTTGGCTTGCAGATTGCTCTTTGCCAACCCATGACTCGATCCATAAGAATATTTCCTGTTTATTTACAATGAAATTTGAATATTGGAAATTTGGGAGTTTATTCAGCAGCTCTATGAGTCTGACCACTGGGTCCAATGGCCTTTGCTACTTAAGGCCTATTCCACCTAATCCCAAGACGGCTGCTAAGGCTCTAAATACTTGATCCTAAAATGTCCTTCTAAACACAGAATGCATGAGTGCTGTCAAAGCAGAGAGTGAGCCTTCCTCATAATCTTCCTCTCTTTGATAAGGAAACAAAGAAACTTCCCACAATATTTCCCTTTTATCTCCCTAGTCAGACTGGGTCATAAGCCTATGTGTTGGCCAATCATTTCCAAAAGGGGATAGAGGAGGCATGATTAACTGAAAGGGGCTGGTCTTATTACCACTGAAAAATATGGAGGTTCTGTCATATGGATGAAGACAGAATGGCTATTTTATAAGCAATCCACACTGTATCACACAACAGTAGTGAGGTTTGTGCTGGTTTGCTTTGTTTTACCAGTTAAGACCTAAGATTTTAGATGGTGTTCAGATTCTGTTTTGATTCATGGATGGACGAAATAAAAATGACTCCTCTAGATCTTTTATTTTCTCCATTAAAGTTCTAAGTCTGGACTTGGACTGCATATATTTTAGGCAGATAATTTTATTTTTCTGGTCATTTGTCTCTGACGAATTTCCCACAGAAAGTAGGAAAGTATTTTTAAAGATCTTGGTAAATGGAAGAAAAAATCTTTTTTTAGAACCATACTCTCAACAAGTTTTCTATTCCTAAACAATTACAATTAGAAAAACCTAAGTACAGAGACCCAATTCTGGTACCAGAAAAATCACAAATGAAGATGTGCATCAGCCCAGTTGGACTGCAGATTGTGTCCCTGCTCAGGTGTGGTCATATCTGGAGGTCAGCAGAGTAGCTGCTCTGTATCTGTTCATGATAGACTCCAGAGAAGAGAACATTTCCTAAAGAAAGAGAAGTCAGGTGTAGAGACGTGGTCAAAATAAACCCTTTGCTGTTAGAAGGATTATCTATACTAACCAAGACATGATACCTCACTTGAGGTTATTCCTCAGTTTAACCCTGTATGGACTCAAGGAGAAGAGGATCTATAACTAAAATTTGAGAGGATGGTTTTATCTAAAACTGTGAAATTTTGGAGCACAAAGTAGAACAGCAAAGACAGAAGTGATCTACTCGTGTCAGGTGGAGAATGCGAACCCACACCAAGGTCCAAGGACTCCAAAGAGCATGGTAACACTGCGGAGCCTCCAAAGCCCCAACTCATGAGCAAAGATGTAAGCAGCACCTGTCAAAGATACTGTGCCCAGAGGAGCTAGCAGTGGAGCATGGAGGTGACTCCGGTACCCAGTTAAGCTGTTCAGTGCACAACAGAAGAAATGTTCCCAGTGAGATGCAGGCCACTAGGACAAATGGTGGGGCACACCTTCATGGCTATCTTGGGCCTTCGTAGCAGGGGAAAAGCTGGAGCAGAGGAAAAGAAAAAAGTATACACCACAGAGGACAAATTTGTGAGCACATGCACAGGATCCCCTAAGAACTCCAAAAAGATCTCAGGGGACTCTCTCAATGGCAGAGGTGCTGCAACTGAAAATGATTCCAAAATACCACTTGTTAAAGCTAATGGGGTCTTCCTTATAAAATGAGACTGACATGGCTAGAGAAAGCACAAAATGCCAGCATAAAATGGAGCTTAAAAAAGAGAAATTAACTCACTAATCCCTTTTTTTGTCTTCTAATAATCTGCATATGTAATTGCACCACAACTGGTTAAAAATGTTTTCAAATAATTCAAATTATTAATCTCTTTTGGTATAATGCATACAATCTAGAATAGATAGAGGTCTAACTAATATAACTTCCCTGTATGTAAACTTGAAGGGGATTGAAATGTCTTCCTCCTCAAAAATGTTTTGGTCCTGACCTTGCCCATACCTGAAATTCTCCAGTCTACCCACAGACACTGACTGCTGTGTCCTCTCAAGTACGAAGCCCTGTGTCTGGCCATTCTAATCTTATTACACACTCCACTGGGTTAAGGTGTTGAAGGCCTGTGTTTAAATACAAAAGTTATGTGGAAGAGATAACACATTAAGCAGTCACATGCCATTAAGGCCTTAACTCATCAGATTAGTCTCAGTCACTCAGGAAGACCCTTCAGGAAACTAAATATGGGCAGATATATGCATTTCGATGGAGTAGTATAAGCAAGCACTTCATTTTTAGGATAGGATGTTTACAGAATTGGCAGAACATATGCTTCTTTGTCATTAGTCTTTCTGCTTTTGCAGTATCTTGATCTATATCCGGACATTCTAGTAACTCACTCTCTCTCTCTCTCTCTCTCTTTTTAATTTTCTAATACACACATGAACACAAATATGCCCATACTCAGGTCAGGGCATATAGTAAGACATTTTGCTTTAAGAAATCTTGAGCAATGCAGAAGCTAGAGGTCAATCCAACTTATAAGTTTTTTTTTTTTTTTAATTCTAGTTTTACTCTGAACAGCTATTGTACTAGTTTTGTTATCCACAGCTGTTATTTATTGAATGCTTAGGGTGTGATGGTCTTTGAGATAAACGCTTTAAGCAGCAGAACCTAGATTTGCATATCAATCCATCTGATTTTAAGGTATGAGAATTAAAAAAAAAATTAAGATCCATTTCTTAGCTGCAAAGAAAAAAGGAACCAGAAGCACAAAGCCTGAAGGTCTTTGTATCCTGCATTTCTGCTGCAGCCGAGTAACAGGGACTTCATTTTATTTATTTATTTTCAATATATGAAGTTTATTGTCAAATTGGTTAGGGACTTCATTTTAAAAAGCAAGTGTTCTGTTTGCCACATCTAGCTGGCTGCCTTCATTTATATTACCTGCCTTAACTAGACCCATAAACATGTCAATTTGTAGAATTTCACCCCTCCTACACTGCCTCATACTCATTTATGATATGAGACAAACAGAATTCCCTGTTATTTTGAAACACCACAGCTTATAAATCAGTAGCACTGAATACCATTCAAAAGTATCGGCAGAGGGTGAATAAAATGACCTAAATCTACTGCTATTATAACTTCTTGGGAAGTAAGACCCATACTATGTTAGTGAAATTATTTTCAAATATCCATTATAACCCAAAAAAGTATAAAAACAAGAAAAGTAATACTGAGAAAAATCACTGCATCAAGTTTTATAAGACCATTGGAAACTAAGAGAATTCATTCGTCACATCTCCTTGCTGTCTACTTATAAATTCTTCCAGTATCCAGAATCATCAAAGCTCGTCATAAAGCACACATCTGTGTTAGGATTTAGAAGCAAAATATTCTATGTTCAATATGTGTTTAAACTGAAAAAGTTTTAGTGTTTAAACTGAAAAAGTTTTAAACAGGAGCCAAATCATTAAGTCACCTTCTATAAAAAAACAAAGTTAGAAATTCTCATCAGAGGTACAGAGTAATAGGGCAGTTAAACTCCAATTCTCAGGGGAGATCATTTGCTTACTGTAAATGATAATTTTGTGTGTCAATAAACATAGAGATAGCTACACAGTATGAAAACACGATGTTAATTAAGTCAATTCAGTGAGGGGTAAAAATCAAACCAACTGGCTATCTGGCATCAGTTATGCAAATTAATCTGTTGATTGGATTTTCTTACTGTTTCTATCAGTTGCTTTGTTATATTGTAGTCAGCCTATGATTTCCTCAGTGGGGGCTGAAGGAAGCCTCTCTCCACCATAACTATGGGTCCAGAAACCAACACAAAATCTATCAGAGGAGAAATGTCTGGAAAAGTTTCTAAAAGGTTTTCCAAAAGCTAGTTAATAATCTGTAAAGAGGTAATGAATTTTATACAGAACTGCTTAAGCAAAAACGTCATTCACCCATTCATACACTCATTTGTTTATATTAAAAAATATTGAACACCTCCTATGCTCTAAGCTTGTAGTCCCTTTCCTCTTGGAGTTTACAGTCTAATTAAGGGAATAATATTAACAAGAAAATATTAATCAAGAGCTGGTAAGTACCAAGAAACAAAATGACACTGAGAATACATAGAAAAGATCCCATCTAGTCCTGGAATTCTGAAAATGCTTCTCTCTGGAAGTGACAGTTGAGATAAATCTGATGGATAAATAGACCCTAAGACTTTCCCCACTGAGGTAACACTAATCCAAATTTCACTTAAAGTAGCCCTCATTCACATAATGGAGATTCTCTAGTCTGTACTACCATAAGGTTTCACTGAGTTATTTCTAGAACCCCCAGGAGTTCTCAACTGAGCTTTTTTTTGATTTTCTCCTTTTATGCTCTGAAAAGCTTCATGACATCCTTGCCTGGGTGGAAACCTTGAGAGTGGAAGCATCCTTCTGAGAGAACATTAGGTCCTATGGATTCTGTGTTGCAATGACTCAGGAATACACAGCATCTCTGCATGTACCCAATGACCCAGAGATCTTCTTACATGGTCTATGTCTCTGTCTCTCTGACCTGACACAAGTCCAGACTGCTGGACCAGGGCCAGTGACCACTATCTGGAAAAGTCCCAGTGCTGTCCTCCACATTCTCCTTTTTCTCTCTCCTTTTTTATCACCATCTCAGTTACCCAAGCAAATCTCCCCTTTCTCCCTCAGCCTAGAGTCCACTGCTCCTCCTAGTTCAACCTGCTTTCAAGTTCAACCAACAAACCACAATGGAGACTCATCAAAATTATATAAGTGGCTCAGATATCAATTCAGAGACAACATAGTAGCCTGTAATATATGAGTTAATTACAGGTGAAGATATGTTTAACTATTTCCTTAATTAGCTCCTTTATCTTACCCAAACTGCTTCTTTCTATAGATGATGCCATATTCACTCCTCATGGAATTGAGGTTTTTTTTTTTCATTTTCTGGTCCATGCCACCTGTGATGCTGTTGAAGAACAGCCAAAGAGTTCGATGTGCAGCAGTTTCTTGGTTGTTGACTGCTCACTAACCACAAATGGCAGCACAAACTATATTTATAAGGAAATGAGCTATGTTGCCATGTCAGGTAGAGCAAACTGATGATAATTTTCTTTTTTTTAATATGAAATTTATTGTCAAATCGGTTCCATACAACAAACAGTGCTCATCCCAACAGGTGCCCTCCTCAGTGCCCATCACCCACCCTCCCCTCCCTCCCACCCCCCCCCCCAATCAACCCTCAGTTTGTTCTCAGTTTTTAAGAGTTTCTTATGCTTTGGCTCCCTCCCTCTCTAACTTTTTTTTTTTCTCCTTCCCCTCCCCCATGGTCTTCTGTTAAGTTTCTCAGGATCCACATAAGAGTGAAAACATATGGTATCTGTCTTTCTCTGTATGACTTATTTCACTTAGAATAACACTCTCCAGTTCCATCCACATTGCTACAAAAGGCCATATTTCATTATTTCTCATTGCCACATAGTATTTGTGTATATAAACCACAATTTCTATATCATCCACAATGGGGAAAAACTGACAGACCACGACAGGGATGTCCACTCTCACCGCTGTTGTTTAACATAGTGTTGGAAGTTCTAACATCAGCAATCAGACAAAAAAAGGAAATCAAAGGCATCAAAATTGGCAAAGATGAAGTCAAGCCTTCACTTTTTGCAGATGACATGATATTATACATGGAAAACCCAAGAGACTCCACCAAAAGTCTACTAGAACTGATACATGAATTCAGAAAACTTGCAGGATACAAAATCAATGTACAGAAATCAGTTGCATTCTTATACACTAATAATGAAGCAAAAGAAGGACCAATAAAGAAACTGATCCCATTCACAACTGCACCAAGAATCATAAAATACCTAGGAATAAACCTAACAAAAGATGTAAAAGATTTGTATGCTGAAAACTATAGAAAGCTTATGAAGGAAATTGAAGAAGGTATAAAGAAATGGAAAAACATTCCATGCTCATGGATTAGAAGAATAAATATTGTTAAAATGTCAATACTACCCAAAGCTATCTACACATTCAATGCAATCTCAATCAAAACTGCACCAGCATTCTCCTCGAAGCTAAAACAAACAATCCTAAAATTTGTATGATGATAATTTTCTTAGCTCTCAAGTGGGTCTCTTGGGTGACAGTCTAAAATGTAAATGTATTTAGTATGTAAAGTTTCAGAATTATAGTATTTGTATTTGGTGAAATGATCTGCATTAAGCAAGGTAAAAACTTTAAATCAGTATTTTAAAATACTCTTTATGTTTTGTATCCACTATTCATCTGAAGATTTGCTGATTTATTTGATTCCTAGGAGAGTCTAAGGCATTCCAGTTGGATTTTTTTAAGATATTGCTTAAGTACACTGCCCAACAAAAAATATTTTCCAGAATCTCCCAAAAAAGACACAAAGACAAATAAAGGTGAATATTTCATATTATTAAGAAATTACTGTATACCTAGTTGCAACTTAATATCATGAAGCAATGAGCAATTAATCACACCAATACTGCATGGGGCCATGAAGTTGGCAGAAATAGAAATATAAAGTAAAAATATAACTTGTATTTGAATATTTTGAACATTATATTTCAAATGAAATATTTAAAAGACAAAATAATGGTAGCTAGGGTGTATGGTTATAAGCCCAAGAGTATTATGTAATGAATGATGTCATTCGGTAAGAAACAAAACCATCAATGTTCAGCTTCATTTTCCTATCTTATGTTCAAAAAAATAAATCTGAGTCCCATTTTCCCAATAAGTAAATATTTCCATTAATAAATCTACAAATCCCAAAGCCTGTGGTGAAAAAAAAAAGCTATGTACAGTTCTTTGCTAATTAGCTGAGAGTACACAGCATTTCTCAAATTAATATTATGAATCTAAATTTTTTATTTAATCACTATTGATTACTTTCCTTTCCAAACACAAGAGTAGCATTAAAGAATGTTGTATGTGTTACTCAAAATTTGTCAGTAACAAGAAAATATTCGCTATGTGATTCAAGAACAAGAAAAGACAGATTATATATTAAAAGATATCCAAAGAAAAAAAAATTTCAATTTTGTTTGACATGATTTTTGATTTTCTAAATCCAGATACCAAATGATCAATAAACAGCTGAGGTTTGTTATTGTTTCCAAAATAAGAAGCTCAAGGTCAAGCAAATTGTTTTCCAATTGATTTTTGCATAAGCAGGTCCTATACAAACCTTTCCTCAACCTTCAGATAGCTGAAGACACAGAGAAACTAAGTAGCCTGAAATATAAGGAGAGGTAGACCCCCGGAGAAACAACAGAAGGCCAGCCCTGGCTCACCCTTAGCAGAGCTCAGGAGTTAAAGATATAAGGAACCACAGAATTCAACAACAACAACTTATCTAAGATTGTTAACAAATTTATAGAAGCCAAATAGTGTGCAAGTATAGAAGCCATGGGGTCTGCAGACACAAGAGGAGAATGCTCTAATGAGCATTCATGAAGAGACTAAGGATAAAGCAAGAAGCTAGAGAAAGCCTCCCCTCATTGTACTGTCCTGAAGGAGAGGAGCAGCCAAGAGCTACAGGAAAGGAACAAAGTCCTGCCCAGACTGCTCTCCCCTACGGAACAAATATCTTAAGTCACCGAAGAGGCAGGATACAAATGAAGACCCTTTGCAGCTGGAAAAGGGTAAAAAAAAATTTTTTAATATGAAATTTATTGTCAAATTGGTTTCCATACAACACCAAGTGCTCATCCCAAAAGGTGCCTTCCTCAATACCCATCACCCACCCCCACTCCCTCCCATCCCCCATCAACCCTCAGTTTGTTCTCGGTTTTTAAGAGTCTCTTATGCTTTGGCTCCCTCCCACTCTAACCTCTTTTTTTTTCCTTCCCCTCCCCCATGGGTTTCTGTTAAGTTTCTCAGGATCCACATAAGAGTGAAAACATATGGTATCTGTCTTTCTCTGTATGACTTTTTTCACTTAGCATAACACTCTTCAGTTCCATCCACGTTGCTACAAAGGGCCAGATTTCATTCTTTCTCATTGCCATGTAGTACTCCATTGTGTATATAAACCACAATTTCTTTATCCATTCGTCAGTTGATGGACATTTAGGCTCTTTCCATAATTTGGCTATTGTTGAGAGTGCTGCTATAAACATTGGGGTACAAGTGCCCCTATGCATCAGCACTCCTGTATCCCTTGGGTAAATTCCTAGCAGTGCTATTGCTGGGTCACAGGGTAGATCTGTTTTTAATTTTTTGAGGAACTTCCACACTGTTTTCCAGAGCAGCTGCACCAGTTTGCATTCCCAAAAACAGTGCAAGAGGGTTCCCATTTCTACACATCCTCGCCAGCATCTATAGTCTCCTGATTTATTCATTTTAGCCACTCTGACTGGCGTGAGGTGATATCTGAGTGTGGTTTTGATTTGTATTTCACTGATGAGGAGTGACATTGAGCATCTTTTCATGTAAAAAATTTTAATATATATCTGGCAGATAAGCATGAAACAATCTTGGGCCAAGGATTCTATATCAATACTTTAATTTTTTTAAGGTTTATTTTTGAGACAGAGAGAGACAGAGCATGAATGGGGGAGGGTCAGAGAGAAGGAGACACAGAATCCGAAACAGGCTCCAGGCTCCGAGCTGTCAGCACAGAGCCCAAAGCGGGGCTCGAACTCACAAACCGTGAGATCATGACCTGAGCCAAAGTCGGCCGCTCAACTGACTGAGCCACCCAGGCGCCCGTCTATATCAATATTTACTAGGGCCAGCAAAGGGGCAGGAAATTCCCACATAAGAACCAGCTAAGCTACAAGTGGCTAGAATACTGATATAGTCCTATCCCTGGAACTCAAGAACACAGAGCCTGCCTCAGACTGAGACTATACCAGAAAACAGAAACCCTCCTTCTCTTTCTTCCAGCAGAGACTAGCAATCAAAGAACAAAAACCAATACCTGTGTATCTCCAGGGAGAAGCAAGAGAATGGACAAAGATCCAACCATACAAGAAAAGCCACAGTCTGAGGATGACAGAGAAATGCTCATTCTATGCACATGGTAACACTGGAAGACTGAAGCTAATGGTTCAGTGAAGGCAACCACAGCCACATCAAAGCCCAAACTCCGAACACCTCCTGAAGAGAGTGGTTTAACTACTACATTAAGAATATAGTAGAAGAGGCAAGCCATTTATAGGCATAAACACTATTTACTTAATTCTATACTGTTCCAGCCAAGACCTCCAAAATTTAGTCACAAATTAAAGATATACAAAATGCCAAAGAACTAGACTCAGAATTGATAAAACTATTGGAACTATCAAGCAGAAAATTTAAAATAATTATGATTAATACATGTAAAGCCATAATGTAGAGAACATGAAAAGATCAGGTAGACATTTCAGCAAAAAAGATGTAAACTACAATAATCAGTTGAAAATACTGAAAATAAAAAACACAGTACCAGAGATGAAGAATGCCTTCAGTGGGCTCATCAGTCTCGGTAAGAAATTTCTAAAAAACAAAATAAGGTATCAAAACACAGACCCAATAAACTCCAAGAATCTCAAGAAGAAAAAAAATAATAACCCCCCCCAAAAAAAAAAAACATTCTTAAATTCCCAAGATCAATGATAAAGAGAAAATCAGTATACATAAGACAGAAATTTGTTTTTTCAGTCCTGAGGCATTGAGTGGTGGCAGCCTGACCCACTGAAAGAGAAGGAGACAGCCTTGCCCTCCAAGGCCTGTGTCCTCTGAGCTTGTTTGAGGAGTGGAAGACTGGTCATTTCTGAAGTGCTTTGGGATCATTCTTTCCTTCTCTTGAAGAATAACACCCATGTGCATTTGCACCTGAATAGTTCTTTTGAATAAGAGAATAATAATAGCTCTATTAGAATCCAAGAAGTCCAACAGCCTTCCTTCATTCTGTCCCATCTCCATCCCCTTAAGTCCAAACTTGCAATGTTACTACTGGTGTAATCCTATAATTGGTTTATCAAATGATGATCCAGTCATACCCTTGGTGTTCCCTCCGGAACACTTTCTCCATTTTTGCAGTATAGATACACTGGGAATTTTCCAAGTCTTCACATTTTGGTTCCTTTTTGCTTAACATCTCCTTCAATTTATCCCTCCTCTTCATTTTGCCATCAGTAGCAAGAAGAAATCAGGCCAGGGGTGCCCAAGTGGCTGTTGGTTGAGCATCCGACTTTGGCTCAGGTCATGATCTCGCCGTCCATGAGTTCAAGCCCCACATCGGGCTCTGTGCTAACAGCTGGGAGCCTGGAGACTGCTTCAGATTCTGTGTCTCCCTCTCTCTCTGTACCTCCCCTGCTCGCACTCCATTTCTCTCTCTCTCTCAAAAATAAACAAACATTGAAAAAAATTTTAAAAATTAAAAAAAAAAAAGAAATCAGGCCATATCCTCAGCACCTGCTTAGAAATCTCCTCAGATAAATACCCCGGGCTGTTACTTGCAATTTCAACTTTTCACAAAACCTGGGGCACAGTTTAGTCAAGTTCTTTGTCCCTTTATAACAAGGATCACCATTCCTCCAATTGTCAATGTTCCTCAGTTCCACCATGAGATCTCACCAGAATCACCTTTAACGTTGTCCATATTCCTGCCAGTCCTTTCAAGGCATTGCAGAATTTTTCTAACAAAAACCCCTTCCAGCTTCAAAACTCTTCTAGTCTTTAACCATTACCCAATTCCAAAGCCCATCCTACCATACTAGGGATTTGTTACGACACCACCCCATATCTTGTTACCAAAATCTGTCTTAGCTCAGGCTGCCATAACAAAGTATCACAGACTAGGTGGCTTCAACAACAGAAATTTATTTTTCACAGTTCTGGAGGCTGGAAGTCTAAGATTCAGTTGCCAAAGGTTTGGTTTTTCTTGATGTTTCTTTCTGGAAAACGCTTCTCTCCTTGGCTTATAGATGGCCACCTTCTTGCTGTGTCCTCACATGGCATCTTCTCTGTGCACCTCCATCCCTGATACCTCTCCATCTTCTTAAATGGACGCCAGTCATATTGGGTTAGACTCCAAATCACCCTTAGGACCTCATTTACTCTTAATGACCTCCTTAAAGACCCTATCTTCTAATACAGGCACACTGGAGGTTAGGACTTCAACCTATGAATTTGTTGAGGACCCTCAGTAACACTAGCTGATTTCAAAACTGAGCAGAAAGCTATGGTAATTAAGACAGTGTTGTATACGCAAAAGGATAGAGACATAGATCACTGAAATAAAATAAAGAGATCAGAAAAGATGCCTATAGCTCTGGCTAAATGGTTTTCGACAACGGTGCAAAGGCAATTCTGTGGTGAATGGCCATCTTTTTGACAAACGATGCTGGAACAATCAGATATCCATGTGTAAGAAAACGAACGTTGCACCACACACCAAAATTAACTCAAAATGTATAACAGACTTAGAATTCAAAACCTAAAGATATAAAATTCCCAGAAAGAAAAAATTTTTCCCAGGAGAAAATTTTTGTCACCTTGAGGTAGGCAAAACAATAATTAATTAAATAGGAAAACACGACACAAAGAGCTTGATCACAGAAAAGTAAAAATTGATAAACTGAACTTCATTTAAACAAAAATCTGTTTTCAAATGAAACTAATAACAAAATAAAAATACAAGCCTGTTGGCTCGTAAACTGGTCCCATGCAGGGAGGGCAAGGAGAGATCAAACAGGCAGAGGACTGCGGGTTGGTAGGTTACAGGTTTAACAAACAAAGGAACTTACCTACCAGGCACGTCTTCGGCGGCTGCAAAACAAGTGGATCTCCGATCTCAGTTCGCACCCACAAGAATCTTAAAAGTTTATATAGAGGCTTTGGGGAGCCTGGGTGGCTCAGTCCATTAAGCTGCTGACTGCAGCTCAGGTCATAATCTCATGGGTTCGTGTGTTTGAGCCCTTGCATCAGGCCGGGAGCTGACAGTGCGGAGGCTGCTTGGGATTCTCTCTGTCTCCTCCCTCTCTGCCTCTTCCCAACTCGCGCTTTCTCGCTCAAAATAAATAAACAAACTTAAAAAATTTATATAGAGGCTTTAACTGGGTTCAATCATACATGCTGTCCAGAGCGTCTAAACAACACAGCACCACCTCAAGGCTGCGTCCTCGCAGCAGCTTCTGGGAGCCCAGGAAGCAAACAGAACACGTTCCAAAAACAGGGGAGGGGCTGAAAAGCTTCCAGGTGCCCGGATCTAGCTCACCGGTCAGCCAGCAGTCATGTCCCCTGGATGACCTCTTCCAACAAAGCCACAGATTAGAATAAGATATTTGATGAACACATATCTGATGTGTGATATATAAAGACTAAATAAGAAGACGATTTAATTTTTTAGAGGCCACTTGGCTAGCTCAGTCAGCAGAGCATGCAACTCTTGATCTTAGGGTTATGAGTTCGAGCCTCCTGTTGGGCAGAGAGATTACTTTAAAAAAAAGAAGACACCTAATTTTGTAAAGAGGCAAAAACTTGAATAGACACTTAAACCAAAGGGGATACCGAAATGGCAAACAAACACATGAAAAGATGGTCAATATCAGTAGTCATTAAGGATATCCAAATTAAAACTAAAATAACATATCATTACATACCTATTATGGATAAAACCACAATAAAAACTTGACAATACTAAAAAGGTGATGAGGAACTAGAACAATGGGAACACTCAGGTATTGCCAAGTGGAATGGAATATAATATAATCATTTTGGGAAAAAGCTGCACAATTTCTTTTAAAATTAAATAAATATTCACCATACAACTCAGTGTTTCCACTCTTAGATTTCCTTAAATAATTTATTTTTTTAGAGCAGTTTTACTTTCACAACAAAAGTGACAGGAAACGATGGAGCTTGTCCACATACCTCATAAATGGGAAAAAAATATTGGTACATGTAACAACATCGATCAATCTCAAAAGTATTGTGCTAAATAAAAGAAGCCAGACTCAAAATTACATACTATACGATTCCCAAATATGATATCTGGGGATAAGGCAAAGCTGTAAGAAAAAAAAATCAAGTGGTTGCCAGGGGACGTGTGCACTAGAAGTCAGGAGGAACCATGACAATGGAATATTTAGGGGCTGTGAGGGGAGATGGAAGTGTTCTTTATCTTGACTGTTGGGTTCACCTGTCTAAAAAAAAAAAACGTAACTGGGGATCCTGGGTGGCTCAGTCGGTTAAGTGTCCAACTTGGGCTTAGATCATGATCTCACGGTTCCTGGGTTTAAGCCCACATCAGGCTCTGTGCTAACAGCTCAGAGCCTGGAGCCTGCTTCAGAGTCTGTGTCTCCCTCTCTCTCTCTGCCCCTCCCCTGCTTGTTCTCTCTCTCTCTCTCTCTCTCTCTCTCTCTCTCTCTCTGAAAAATAAATAAACATTTTTAAAAATTTTGTAAAAACTCACAGAACTATGCATTAAAAACAGTGAACTTTATGTTAACTTTTTTCAATAAATCTCTCTGGGAGGATTTCAGAATGAATTTTCTCATCTAGGTAATAACCACAGCTAATATTTTGGCTGCTTCCTTTTATTTCTGTGTGTGTGTATGATTATCCACAATAATTCTGTGTTCAGGACTTAACACTACACTAAGAACATTTTCTCATCTTTAAATCATCTTCCTAAATGTCATTTTTTTTTTAAGTGGGTAGCAGCGTGCCTGGGTGGCTCAGTTAGTTAAGCCTCCAACTCTTGATTTCAGCTCGGGTCAGGATCTCATGGTTTGTGAGTTCGAGCCCTGCATTGGGCTCCACACTGACAGTGCAGAGCCTGCTTGGGATTCTCTCTCTTTACTCCTCCCTTACTCCTCTCCCTCAAAATAAATAAGTAAACTTTTAATTAATTAATTAATAATAAATAAATAACAAAAATTGGGTAGCATCAAATTTCATGTTAGAGGAAAAAAAGTGTAAAAATTTTTGTTAATTAAGTTATTACTAAATGATACATGAAATGTTTAAGAATTCAATTGCTATACAAATATTAGTTGTACATATGTTCATTTTTTTTCACTCAATCATTCAACAAACACATACTGAGCATTACGGATAGAAAAGAAAATGAAATTAAATGGAAATTCATGTGTTCAAAGATGTAACTGAGTAGCGAAGACACAGAAAATCCAAAAACTAATTATAATCCTAGAGACATATGTTATAATAGAGGTATAAAAAAGTGTAATTATTTATAATATTATTCATAAATTACTATAAGACTTTCATGGTGAATCATTTTATACACTTAATCACCATTATGTTTAATTGTTTTTCAGATTTACATTTATATGCCTGTATTAATGAGATTTTCCTTGGTCATGGTGATTCTGGTCACTCTTGCTTTGAAAATATTCTGTACAAACCAATGATATGCAGGTATAACATTAACATGTCATTCATTAATTATTTTTTCTTGTGTCAGTTTTGAGCCACAACTCTTTCTAATGAAAATTTCTTGCTCCTGAGTAGGTTTCCCCCTGGTTTGGAGACAAGGTGACCATGAGCTAGAAGGACCCAACCCTTGGTGGGGCCTTTCCATTTTCATCAAAAGTCAAGTCTTCTGTCTAATAATCTATGTTTAAATCTTAATTGGCAGCATAGAAGCAATATTTTATTTTATGCCTTACCACGAAGTTTAAGTACCCTCTGAAACAATGTATTTTACCCCAACTCCAAACACACACACACACACACACAGACACACACACACACACACACACACGCGCACACATTGTTCGTTCATCCATTCTTCTGAGTAGTGTAAACCTCCTCTCCAAATGAAGCTGTTCCAGAGATGGCACTGTGTTTGGACTACATTGTTGGGGGTGCTTAGAATTTCACTGGGGTAGTCCTCCCCTAACTTGCTCTGTTTCTTCAGCTGCCATGCAAAATAAGAAGCACATGGATGCTGAAGTATAGATTATTATCAAATATTGTAAGGAACCTGCTTATATAAGTCATCTAGGACTGCCATAACAAAATACCACAGAGTGAGTGGCTTAAACAAAAGAACTTTACTTTCTCATGGTTCTGGAAGCTAGAAGTCCAAGATTAAAGTGTCTGCAGTTTTCATTTCTTATGAGATCTCTCTTCTAGGTTTCCAGGTGACCATCTTCTCACCGTGTCTTCATGTGATCACTCCTCTGTGCATAGGCATGTCTGTGTCCTAATCTATTCTTAAAAAGACATCAGTCATAGCAGATTGAAGCCTACTAATTTGGCCTTTAACCTTAATTACTTCTTTGAAGGCCCTCTCTCCAAATGAATTCACGTTTGGAATTACTGGGAGTTAGGACTTCAACCTATGAATTTTGAGGGGACACAATTAAGACCATCACCGCAGCTATGACATTTATCAGAGCTGCTACTGAAAAAAGTGTTCACTATACACTCATAAAGAAAACATGTTCCTGATTTCAAATAAAGCAATGTGTTATTCCCTCTGAGGAAGTGGTGGGTTTTCTCAGTAACTGTGAATCATGTAACTGGTCATGTTTTGCACTTTGCTTTGACCTAGGAATCCTAGGCTCAATTTAAGTAAATGTATTCTATTTACTCTATGGTCTCAATTTAAATTGCAACTTTATCCAGGTTTCACTCAATTCATTTTGCCTGCAGTGTCAGAATCTTGATTCTTACCACTTTTTTTCTCTTTTATGGAAAGCAGTACACAATACGATATCCTGGGTAGCCAGATTAAATTAATAAATGGTTGGGACATTATTCAGCAGATGTTAAAAATGCCTAACATCTAAGTGACCACAGGTGACTCTGTCTGACTTTCCGAGCTGTGGTGAAGTCCCTGTACGTCTCTGTAGCACGTCTAATGAAAGCACCATTTCTATGGCCCAGTTGTCTTCTCTACTCAGTAGATATTTATTGTCTTTAGGTCACAACTTCCTCTGAAACTCTGAAAGTTATAAAACCTATTCCCGATCAAAAGATAGCACAGGGTATGTACTGATTAGGAATATAGATCCAAGGGCCAGACTTCTGAGTTCAAATGCTGGCTTGACCCCTTGGTAGTTGTGACGCCCGAGGCAAATTACATAAAATCTTTGTATGTCATTTTTCTCATCTGCAATAGAAAGATAATGGAAATATTGACATCCTAAGGATGTCATGAGGACAAAGTGGATAGAAACTCATAAAATGATCAAACCAGCTCTAAAGAAATAGGTACTGCTCAGGCACTGTTAAGTCTTATCAGCCCAGAAAAATACACTCCAAATTTGCATATCATTTCAGTTTTCACAGACACCTTGAAGCTCCTCCCTCCCACCATGCAGTCCTGGGTCCATGAACCCCAGTTCATAATTCTTACTCCATATGTTTTGTCATGAGCAATAGATACAATTTAATTTAACTCATAAACACACAGTGTTTCTATTTTTCCTTTAATGTCTGTTGTGCATCCACAGAATATTTAGCAGAGAAGTGCCAAAGTATGACAATGTTGTTTTTGGGTTTATTTTACTTTCTTAAAAAAGAAGTCTGAAGAATAAATCATTGGTCCAAATGGCATTGGACTGTAGAGTACCTTTGGCCATGTGTTTTGTTTTGTTCTGTTTTGATTGTTTTGTTTTTGTTTTCTGGGAAATGATACCAGGTAATACAGTTTTCTTTCATCTTGTTCTTTCACATTTAGTGAGCATCTCCTTTGTAAAGTTAGTCAGGTAAAGAGAGAGGGAGAGATAAATTGTTGGGTTTTCCCAAGCTAAGACTCAGTGTGATTTGTGACCAGATCAATGAAACCACAGAATTCGGTGTTGGTTATGATGGCAATCAAAAGGATAGACTAATTGTTCTTTGTGCTGGCTCCCCTGACATATATGAGCAGTCTCAGGCATCAGATTTCCAAATACAATTTATAGTAGCATAAACTCTCTACCCTTTTATTCACCCAAAGATTGTTAAAGGTACCATTTGCATACATCTTCATGCATGTCATTATACAAAATAAATGGAAATATAAGAAATGTTAAGCTAAATTCTGTCTTTTCTTGTTAAAATAGAATTGTTGTTAATATCATTTTTTCACCATTCTCCCACATGACCTCATCCATGCAGCCTAAAAAGTTTGGGGCTGAATAAAAAGTGAATTGGGTGTACTTGATATGAACAGTCAAGAGGGGAAAATCCTTTACACAGAAGCTGATATTTTGTAATATAAAAGCTCTGCATTCCTCTATTACTGTGTGCTAAAAGGACTCTCTAGTTTTCAAATAATTTTGCATTAGCTTTGGTTCAGCAGTGATGTTCTTTTCTTTGAAGCAGCTTGCCCACAGCTCTTTAAGCCTTCATGTGTAAATTAAAGAGAATGAAAAATAGCCAGCAAGCAGCATCTTAGAGACCTTGACACTCCATCATCATTGCCACAAATGTCCTCATTAAATTTAATTCATTGATGTTCCTGGTCTAAACTATTTTTTTTTCCTCCTGAGACTAAAGTATATGGAATATTTATTTTCTAAACCAAATTTATTAATAACTGATCAGTAAAAGAAATCTTTAAATTTCGTTAGGTAACAAAGGTTTATAGAAACTTTAACAACCATAGAAGAATTTTCTACATGGGCACAGCCTTAGTCAGTCCTGCTTCAATTTAACTCTGGTAAATGCAACATACTTAGAATAATCTCATCAAATGTTAAAAAATTTATTTGTAATAAAATAAACTCAGCAATGGCAATAATAATTGTTTAAAGGATTGATATTAGTATTTTAGTAAATTATATAAAAATGTTATATTTTCCTTTATTATTTGAGGGAAAATGGTAAAATATCAATGAGTTAAGAGAAAAAAGTCTACACTCATATTTTCACTGCAATGCATTCTAGAAGAAATTTAACTCAATTGTAAACACACTGGCATATTGAAATTATACCTTCTTTTTTTAAGTTTATTTATTTATTCTGAGAGAGAGAGAAAGAGTGTATGCAAGCAGGGGAGGGGCAGAGAGAGAGAGGGAGAGAATCTCAAGCAGGCTCCATGCTGACAGTGGGCTCAAACTCACCAACCGTGAGATCATCACCTGAGCAGAAATCAAGAGTCAGACATTCAACCAACTGAAATTATACCTTCTGAAAAAAACAGTTACACATATGCTAGGATAAAGATGGAGGCAAATATGGAGGGAGGATGGCTTCACTGCAGCTCTAGGAAGAAATGGGATATTAGATCCAAGATTACAAAACCTGGAAGCTTAACAAAATCAGAGGTGAGTAAAAACCACCGAAGTATCTATCAAAAGATGAATGGATAAACAAAATGTGGTATATACACACAATGAAATATTATTCGGACATAAAAAGAATGAGGTTCTGATATATGCTACAATGAGAATTAATCTTAAAGACATTAGGCCAAGTAACATAAGCCAGTTACAAAAGGACAAATGTTCCATGGTTTCACTTATATGAAATATCTAGAATAAGAAAACATGCAGGGACAGAAAGTATATGATAAGTTCCCAGGGGCTTAAGGGAGGGGAGAATGGGGAGTAATTACTTAATCAGTTTCTGTTTGGGTTTGTGGAAAATTTGGGTAGATGGTAGTGATGATTGTACAACATTATGAAGATAATTCCACTGAAGTATACTCTTAAAAATGTTTAAAATGATAAATGTTATATTTATTTTATCAGTTTTAAACAATGGATGCATCCCTTATTCCCCCTCCCACATACACACGCACAAAATGCAAGTCAGAGGCATCAGCAGATAATACATATTAAGAACTTAGCATGGAGATAATGTGTGTACCTGGCACATGGTATATATTCAATAAACACCAATTGTTTTTAAAGAGGAAAAAAGAGAACTTCACCTTTAAAAAGATGGAGCCTACGGGATGGAAATGGAAATTAATTTACATTTGCTTGCTTTCCATACCTTCCACAGGATGGAGCACAGAGCTTTCAACTAGTAGGCGGTTGGTATATGTTTGCTGAGTGACTGAGCGAGCTTGGGCTTAGTTACCTTGGAGGGGTTAGTGTCACCTCTAAGGAAATAGCCTTAAGGAACACCTCTAAGGAATAGCGTTCATAAGGAAATAGCCTAGTAGCGTTAAGTAATAAAGAATGACTAAGCCGTTCGTAAAATAATAATAATAATAATAATAAATAATTTAAAAAGCAGTAGAGAAATAATTGTAATTCTAGATTTATGGAAGTACAGAATGTTCCAGCTAAAAATAGGAACTTTATTGTAAATTCAATGAGGAAATTGGGGTCAGGAACATAAAGTGAAAAGGAATGAAAAGAAAATCAAGTAAAAATGAGTTAGCTGAGGCCAACAAGAACCATGCAAACATCTGTCTTTATTAGTATCATGGATTCAGAGAGCATTGTCTTACGCTTCTCCTGAGCCTAGCGCACTGCTTTGTCATATTGCACGAAGTAATTAGTAATACGTGTCGATCAGTAGATTCTGGTATCTGTTCATGAGCTAAAGGGTCATACTGCAAATAGGAGAGGCAGAAGTGTAAAATGTCCAATCCCTTTGCCTAACAGGTTCAATTTCTATTAGACAACATTAAAAATAGGAATCTCGGGGCACCTGGGTGGTTCAGTTAAGTGTCAGACTCTCGGTTTCGTGAGTTTGAGCCCCAAGTCATGCTCTGTGCTGACAGTGCACAGCCTGCTTGGGATTCTCTCTCTCTCTCTCTCTCTCTCTGTCTCTCTGTCTCTCTCTCTGTCTCTCTGTCTCTTTCTGCCCCTTACCCATTCATGCTGTTTCTGTCTCTCTCACAAAGTAAATAAATATACTTTAAAAAAAAGTAGGAGTTTCTACATAGTCATCTGAACAAGGTTGGTTTATCCTTCTAGTTTATAGATATAAACCTTTGAAAAGGCAAAATCACAAAGGGAAGATCTACAGTTTAAGAAAAAATATATTGTGGTAACCATCCTTTATTAATGGTAACTGTACCCTATGTTGGAATATAGTTGCTATTTTCTTTCCAAAAGCATGCTAAACAAACAAATCAAATACCCCTACAGGCCTCACCAGAACTACTAAATAAACCATGACGGCAGCATATGAAATAAACAAACCAAATTAGAAGAGAGAACAAAAAAAATTAAATGCTGTGGATAAAAGTTAAAGACACAAGGTAGAATTGGGCAATATATAGACTACATTTCTTTCTCTCAAGGACGTAGAACCAAAACAATACAGCCTTTGTCTATAGTACTCTAATTTTAATAGAATATTTGAACTTTGTGACAATTATATGCATTACACTAGAAAATGAATAATTTTATCCTTGAATTTTCTATTTATAACGAATTTTCCTTTTTTATACCTATGAATGTTTTTACATTCAGAGACTCAGTTTTTAACATGAGAATAAATTTTAAATTTTAATTTGTAATTATTCTAAAAATATCATTTGACAAAAAGAAATTTGTTTTTATACTCAGATTTGTGGGGGAGATAATTTCTTTTAAAATTCATTATATTTTATCAAAACTTACAATTATCATTTATAAAAATTATACTATAAGACAGCACACTCCTCTCTTAAAAAGAAACTATAAATACTTTAGCTTTGCCTAAAAGTGATGGAATGAGCAAAATTATTTTCCCAATACCTTTTTAACCCTGTAACTAAGTAAGATGATCGTGTATATTCTTCAGATATTACCTATCATATATTCCATCTTTTCCACAATGATCCCATTAAAGTAATTATTTCACATACTTCTAGATTAAGTTGATGATAAAAAAGCCTATTAGAAATTGCTTATTTATTTATTTCATTAACATTTATCATGCAGTTATTTTGTCTATGCGTCAAAACCAGCAATTGGGAGGTGCTTGAGTAGCTTAGTCGGTTAAGTGTCCGACTTCAGCTCAGGTCATGATCCCACAGTTCATGAGTTTGAGCCCTGCATTAGGTTCTTTGCTGACAGCTCAGAGCCTGGAGCCTGTTTGGATTCTGTATCTCCCTCTCTCTCTGCCCCTTGCCTGCTCACACTCTGTTGCTCTTTCTCTCTGTCTCTCAAAAATAAATAAAAATAAAAAACTTTTTAAAAAAACCAGCAATTGGGTGGGCCTGGGTGACTCAGTCAGTTAAGCATCTGACTCTTGGTTTCGGCTCAGGTCATGATCTCACGGTTTGTGAATTCAAGCCCCACATCAGGCTCCACACTGATAGTGAGGAGTCTGCTTGGGATTCTCTCTCTCCCTTCTTCTCTCTGTCCCTCCCCCGTTCACTCTCTCTGTTTCTCTCAAAACAAATAAATAAATTAAAAAAATTTTTTTTAATTAAAAAAACCATTTAATTACAACAAGCCCACTATGTACTATAAATTCAATATAAAACTTTAAGTAATATAAGTCATCAACACAGCATTGAAACTTTATTTTTACTGCCTCATAAACAATATTTATATTTATTTTTATACAAAAATATTTTTTTTCTCATTATACTGTCTTGGTAAACCAAACCAAAAAGAAGTTTTTCTCAGGATGCCAAGTATGATTCAAATTCTCACCATTCATCTGAATTGATAATTTGACATTTCTTTGAACAACAAATGTATTGGGGGCATATACTGAATGTCAGGCAGGATAGGTGCCAGGGGTGCAAGGATGATACAGAAGATCCATGGTCCAACCTGCATCACAAAGAAGTTCACAGAACCGTGAAGAGGATGTTCATCATTCCCTTCCTTGGCTACAACCGGCATAATCTGCCTGGAGTTATAGCCACTTCAAATCTAAAGTTTTGTCTGGTACTTTGCAGTCGCCCTAGTCTAGCATTTGTCATGTTACCATGCTCTCATCCTTGATATCTACTGTTATTTCCCTGATACCGACCGTGTAGCCTGTCTACAGTACAGAACGTGGCCTGATTAAGATTCTAGATGTTGCTTCGTCTGCCTTTTGAAACTCCCTGTTCCATCAATAGGCTAAGCTGGACATCCTTGATATCCACTGCTTTCCCCCCCTTCCCCCAGGTACCTGCCACTTACATTTTAAGACATCAAGCTCCATCAAACTAACCACACCAGTATGCATTAACTGAACTACAGCCCTCTGTTGTTTGTAACGTCCCATCAGTCAGTCTTTTTCATGGCAGTGTGGGTGGGAGAAAGAAATATTTTTCATCTAGTCATTTCCTCCACAGAAGGAAATTCTACCTGAATAAAAATTCCATCCTGGGTCTGAATAAAAAGCTTCAAGAAGCCTACGACTTTTTGTTCTCTCCTGAATGTCTTTTTTAATCGTTCTAAACAATAGTTAACACATTTTTTTCAAAATATTACCTTGAACCTTTCCAAACCCAACTTTTTATAAATGTAAATAAAATTCAAAGTGGTCAAATGACTTTTCCAAGGTTGTAAGTAACAGCAGAGGTAGGATTTTTTTTTTACCTCTAACATTGGCATTCCATGATCAAAATCAGACTTAAAAGAAAGTCTTTGGCAGTTAATGAACTTGCCAAAGTTTTATTACTTGGTGGGCAGAACTTTGATCTTTAAGATAGAAAGTTTATAAAAAATTATCCTCAATGTATCTAACCAATTATACTATAACTGATTATATATCTCAGAAGTTTCTGATTTTTCCTAGGTAGTGTGCAAGATAATATGCTTAACACAGACATTTGCTGTATAATAAAGAAGAGAACAAAAGATGTTTATAGGGAAAATGTAGTCAAAACAAAAAATGTGTATGTCTATATATTTTTTGATCATCATTTCGCATATAAGCATAAAACATATATTTTATATACATACATGTATGCACACACACACACACACACACACACAGTAGCAAGTAAAATGTCTTAGATCCTAAGATGTTAAAATAATCAGCATTCCCTAACCAAGCTATCATTGTGGATTTGCTATAAAATGAAATTAATTATATTAGACCTCCCCAGAAATTCACCAATTATAGGGCCCACTGAAAATGGTTTAATAGCAAATCTTAAAGAATCAATACAACCAAGTGGAAAAAAATTCTTTCTAAAATACAAGATCTGAATTCTGAACATGTAACACTGGCGGTACTATCTGACATCCATATGAAAGAGGTTTCGCCCCAAATATGCAGCTCATGCTGTGACAGTGACAGTGATGTGCACTGTGTAATGTCAATTCAAGAGGAGAGGCCACAGCAGAGTGGAAAAGACTCCTTTCAACATGCATTTCATGGCACTATGAAATCGCTTAAGAACCTTGACTGGAAAGTGACTGAACAATAGGCCAGACGTGACACTTGCTTTTTGGCCGTTTAATGAAAAGAATCTAATAGGATGTCTATCTATTTGGTTAAAAGGGCAGATTCACTCATTTTACCTTTCCATATATCCAAATATTGGTCATGCTTTCTGTATACTCTGTGGAAAATAATATATTTGTCGAGAAACGTCTGTCATCATGTGGAAAAATATCACTTTAACCACCTCGGTTCCTCTGTGAGAGAGTGCCATTGTGGAAAACAGGCCGGTCGGGCTCTGAACCAAATATTTAATAAAAGAATACAGCCATTCTAGTCAACACCAAGAACTTAATTATAAAATACTTTTTTTGTACTATTGCTAACTGGTGATTATCCATTAGTTAATGGCTATTCCAATACTGTGACCTAATTTATTACACCAATAGTGGAGTCCCTTCCTTGTGACCTGCAAGCCCTCATATGGTAGTCATCTGCCACCATGCCTTTAAAATCCCAGTCCTGGTGTGTCAGGTGAGATTTATGCTTCTGGCACAAGACTGTAACTACCACTACTGGAGTAAAGCCTTCTTAACCAAGTATCTCAGGGGAAACACGCTTCTCATCAAGTTCCTTTCAGCTCCATGAAGTGAGCCAGAAAGATTAGTGACCTTTATAAATTTGAAGGTCACTTGGGGGAAATTCTTTATTTTATTTTATGTGGTATTTATTGTGTGACTAAAATGCAACCACTGGTAAAGCCCAACAGCCATGTTCTTACAATACTACTTTGGAATTAAGGAAATAGTTTTTTAAAAATATTTTGTCATTTTGAGTTACAGAAAAAAAAAATGCCTTTGTGTGTCTCTAGGTATGGATGAGTATTTCATCTTACCAAAATCACTATCTTCTTCAAGGACACTATCTTGACCCAATTGTACTACCTCATGCATGAAGGGGGACTCACCTCATGCAAGTCCACAATTCTCATGGTTTCTTCGATAAGGAGAGTTTATTAATTCATTTATCACTTTGTTATCTTTGACATCTTTAATTTCTCCTATTAATGATACTCTTCATGGACATAAAATGTGATCAGATTTGGAGGAGTGGCCATTTTATGAGCATCGGATGTCTGTTTTTCCATTTCTCAACAGATGCATATTAGAAGAAAATGTCAATACTGTGTCATCTCTAGTTCAGATTTGTAGGCAATAAAGTTCTATGTGTGGGAATTTTACAATCTGGCAGGTAGACTAAGCTTCCATATCAATAAATCCAGAAGGCTTACCTGGTAGAGCTCCTCAGTCCCTGTGGCTTAACGAGAGTCTCAGAGAAGAGAAAATGCCTCCCAGCAGCCCCATCATTAGCTTGCATTCTCATTGTGGTTTTCTCCTTCTACTTCCCTGCAGTGATCACAATATAACTGGAAATGCAGAGACAGCTTCTTGTGAGAAATGGTTTAGGGCCTTCTGTTGGAGAAGCAATCATCTACAAATCTTAACGATTTGCTTCTCCACAAGTGAGAACATTAGCAAGTATACTTTGGAATACAAGAGAAAAAAACTAACTTTTGGCTGAAATTATTGCTTTACTAATTTACTTAAATCATAGATTTTCAGCTAAAACAAACTAACTTACTCGCTTTTTTACTCTTGGCAAGGAAAAACGAAAACAAAAACTAACTCAAATCGCATCTTTTCTTAGCAGTTTGCAATTTAATTAATTTAATTAAAATAAATTAGTTTTAAATTTGGAGTCTGAATTTTGCAGGAATGCCTGCCTGGCTCAGTCGGCTAAGTGTCTAACCTTGGTTCAGGTCACGATCTCACAGTTCATGGGTTCAAACCCCACTTTGGGCTCTGTGCTAACAGTGCAGAGCCTGCTTGGGATTCTCTCTCACTCCCTCTCTCTCTCTGCTCCTTTCCTGCTGTGTGTGTGTGTGTGTGTGTGTGCGTGTCCCAAGTAAATAAATAAAAAAAGAATATTGCAGATGGCCACTCTCTTTGTCATATGTGTCTCTTGGGTGCTTATTGCCTTCTGCTGTATGCTACACACAGAAGATGGGGCATTTATTGAGGGGAATATTTTAAAATATGAGCTTTAGTCCTGAAAATGATGAAAAGAATATTTTACAATGTATTCACACAAATTATTTTTTATATAACTAGATAAAGTTTGAGGACAATTGCTTGGCTGAAAGCATCTATTGCTCAGGGTGATGTGGTGGGAGAGAATCCCACAGCCCCTCCTGCCTCCTTTCTACCCAGGCTAAAACAAGAAGTCTTTGATTTCTGGTTACAATTGTCATTTGCCTGTTCTGGTGTTTTTCAAATTTTGCCTCACAATTTGGGTTGACCTCTGCTTACTATGACTTCTATTTCTGAGTGCTACAATTATGACCGTGTCCTCAGGAGATTTCCTTGTTTCGAACTGTAACTCAATTTGCCTCTCTAATAGTTCTATGGTGTTGAGACAAGATAAATATGAACAAGAAGGGCAGAAGCGTTTCCTCTCTTCTGGTACTGAACTGGAAGAATTCCTGAAGGAGCTTGCATTACTCATGTAATCCTGAGAAACTATACCTTTTAAGAGCTAGAAAAATTAAGAACGCTGGATGTCTCCAGCCAAGATTTTCATAGGATTAGTTTCATCACAATGGAAATTCGAAAATAGCAAGAGCCAGACCAGTCAGAGTCAGAGTTGTAGACTCCCTTTAGGCTGCATCAAACTCAGTGACAAACTGAACCTAGATATCACCCACACTGCATACAGTTAACCCAAAGGTGGAATTGTTTAATCTTTGAAAAGGCCCTGGACTCCAAAGAAAGCGTCACACATTTCATGATGAAAAGGAACACCCATTCATTCGCCCACCAACTCATTTATTGTTCAGTGTTGTGCTTCTCTGCATGCCAGGCACTCATGTTATACTGAGGATACAATAAAAAAGAAGATAGACAAATAAAGCTGTCACCTCTTGGAAACTGCATTTTACTGGGAAGAGATAAACTATAAATACCTAAGTATTTATGGGGTAAATGTAATGAAGAAAATGAAGGCAGTTAAGGGGACAGGGTGACAGAGGGGATTACCATTTTGGCTAGCTAGCAGGGTCAGAGAAGACCTGGAGGAGAAGGGGACATGTCTTATGAGGATAGAAGAAAGAGAAGTGACAAGTTACAGAGACCAAGTAAGTGTTTGATTCAGATGATGTGGCCCTAAGAGTGCTCTGAGGACCACCCAGGCATCACCCAGGAGCTTGTTAGAGAGGCCCCACTCCTGACCTCTTGAGTCAGAATCTGCATTTTCACAGCAACCCTCTGTGTACAGTTAGGTGTGAAAGTGCCTAATGTAGGAAGTTGTTACCCAAACAGTCCTGGAAAACAGATCTCCTAAACTCTTGTTTCTTCTATCCCTAAGCTTCATCTCTACATTACAGATGCATCTTTTTATCCTGCTTATTATAAAACAGATAAAAAGAAGACTATCTTATGTGGATATTTTTCAATTCCATAAAAATCATCATATTCTTTCAAGATGGTAAGAAAAAGTTCATCTTTTCCTAAATGTCAGAGCTGTCATTCGTACTACTGAACCCAGTCAAATTCATGGCGTTATACCCTAGAATTGAATGTGGAGTTAGAGAGTAGCACCTGAGCTGCATTCACAGCTGGGCTACCTTTTCATCGTGCATCCTGGAGCTCGGCACAGGGCCAGATGAGAAAGCAGCAGTGACAGAGAAATGGGAAGAAATGCGTCCACTCAATTCTTCTCAACTTCTTATCCAGCTAGAGCCAGGCAGCACCTCTGCTCCTGTGCCATGGCTCGGAGCCTGGGAGACTCTTCTTGCCTCAGCCTACAGCTATCCTTTCTGCACCCCGGAGCCTTTGCCCTGCCACCCTGCCCAACCTTCCTTCATCCACTTTGAAAGGCAAAATCTTCTGCTCATAGCACACTTAAATAATCCTTTCCCACCCTCTAAGAGCGAGGTCTTTCCACAAGGTGCCAGAGAATCTGAAGTGGCGTGACTCACCCTCGGGCATAAGCCATCACCGAAGCAATGCCACTTGCTGGCACTTATTACAGTTCCAATTCTATATTTATAAAATTGACTCAGACCTTCTGCCAGAAAACAAAACAGCATTTAACAAAGCTGAAAAAAATAAAAATAATAAAACAACCAAGCTTACATGCTAATTTATGAAATGCAACAAAGTGCCATCCTTTTCCTTTTTCTTGCTCTGTTCTTTTGAAGTGATTTCCCAAAATGCTTTCCTGTAGAGTGCTGTTCTTCAGAAATGTACCAGAGGGCATCTTACCAGCTCATTCTTGCTCTGTGCAAGTCTATAGACTTCTATCCCCAAAGCACAATGTTCAAAGATACCATGGTGATGTGTTGGGGCAACATTCATATGAGCAGTTTGGCAAAATTCCAGATTATATAACATGCCCTCCAAGTGTTCAATAATACAGGAAAAAATGAGTTATTCAAAGAGTTCCAAATTGAGCAAAGGGGAAAGCAACTCATAGTATTTTTTCTCTAGATATACCAATGACTTTTTCTGGAGGTATTTTTAAGGATCTTATATATGCTATATAAGCAGTACATTACAATGCACTAATTTCTTTACCCCCTAAAAATTCTAAATAAAGGATTTTTTTGCCTACTACAATATGAAAGAAAGAAAGAAAGAAAGAAAGAAAGAAAGAAAGAAAAAAAGAAGAAACACATACACAACAGAGGAAGATGATGGAATACCTGAGAAAGATAAATCACAAGTGCTGTCACAGGCAATAGGCAGAAATATTCTTCACCAGACTTGGATTCCCTAAAGTTTTCTCCTGCTAGATGTTCTGTGAAGTAGGAATTCATTGTCATCCTCTTCAGTTCCCTATTTTTAAGCCCTTGCTTTATGCCTGGCTGGTCAGCTGCACATAGGCTCCTCCATGAGAGTATTAGGTTCCTCCCTTTAGCAGCCACACCTCTGAAAATTTGTTGCAGCCACATTTCCTCGGGTGAAGAGCGCTGGACTCTGAGGAACTCCCCAAATCAATATGAACAAGAACGGATGTTGCTAAATTTCAGGTTCTACAATTCACCACACCACTGTCCCAGGGCGAATCTGAGATCTCTGTCACTTATAGATATAGAAAAAGACTGGAACATATTTAAGATCAAGCTACCTTCCAGACAATATTATTTTCTTCATTATTTATTATTAGCATCCATTCTATCACATCATTTATATTATACCTAATTCCTAAAGAATATTTAAAACATTTACATTGAAACACATTCATAACTTGACTATTAAAATATGAGGGGAAAGAAAACAAATAACATATGATTTCACTCATATGTGGAATTTAAGAAACAAAGCAGATGAACATAGGAGAAGGGAAGAAGGAAAAATAAGATAGAAAGAGAAGGAGGCAAACCATAAGAGACTCTTAAATACAGAGAACAAACTGAGGGTTGCTGGAGGGGGCCTGGGTGGGGAGATGGGCTAAATGGGTGATGGGCATTAAGGAGGGCACTTGTGATGAGTACTGGATGTTGTATGTAAGTGATGAATCACTGCATTTTACTCCTTAAACTAATACTACACTACATGTTAACTAACTTGAATTTAAATAATATCTCGGAAGAAAAAAATATGGAAGGAAGAGAGACAGAGCCTCCAAAGTAAAGGTTCTTAAGGTTTTATGAAAATTTGATGAAAGCTATAAATCTTCTCCCTAGAAAAATATAGATATGCACATTTGACAAGTGAGTTTTAAAAAATGCACACTCATCAAAAAAAAATTCTCAAAATTCCCGTTTGAAGGAACTAAATCGTTGTGCGCTAAGACTACAGGTTGCAAACTCACCTGCCTAGGAGACAGGCAGATCGCCGTGAAGTGGGCTGGGAGGAACATGTTAAGAAGCCAGGAAGCCTCAAGAGAACCAGACCAGAACCTCATCGATGCCAATAGGCTGTTCAGCAGCTACTCAGGTCCTGCCTTCTATTGCCAGGTGGCTACATGGCCCGTTGCTACTGCCAGAGTTTCAAGCCTCTCCAGAGAACACCCAAGTCTAGATTGCTGTGTAAAATTTCTCAACGCCTAAGGTTTAGCCACTAAATTAAAATTGGTTTCAAACCCTGTGTAAAATTTCTCAACATCTAAATTTCAGCAAAGAATTCAAACTTGTTTAAAATACTGGGCAGGACAGGGGTGCCTGGGTGGCTCAGTAGGTTAAGCGACCGACTTCGGCTAAGGTCATGATCTCGCCGTCCCTGAGCTCGAGCCCCGCATCAGGCTCTGTGCTGACGGCTCAGAGCCTGGAGCCTGTTTCAGATTCTGTGTCTCCCTCTCTCTCTGACCCTCCCCCGTTCATGCTCTGTCTCTCTCTGTCTCAAAAATAAATAAATGTTAAAAAAAAATTTTTTTTAATACTGGGCAGGACAAAAAAGCAAACAAAATTTAAAAAAGCAACCACCATTGTGGCTGAATGGTGAGTGCCTGACGCCTATATATTCTGTTTTATTTGAAAAGAGATTGATATTGTTCTGACAATAAGTTCTCATTAGAAAAAGCCTGTATTTTCTCATAGAAAATTAAGAACCTAAAATGTTCTTGCCACTTCACCTTTATAGGAGGAAAACTTCAGGAATATTTGGAGAAATACTTGACAAGGCCAAGACTTTCCTAAGGAAGCAGGTCCAGAGCTGTGAAAACTTGTATCATTAAAGTCACGGTTTTCCATAAAACAAAATATTGTGTCCTAACAATTCCTGAGGGTAGTAGCTACAAATCAGTGGCTTCAACCTTTAAAAGGTCTTAGTGTGGCTACTATAGCACATTTGTTCTTGAACAGGCTTCCTGCTGATTGGTCAACCAAGATCCACTAGCTGCAAAATGTTCCCTCAGATGACTCTGGGAATTGAACCGTGAAATGGAGTTATTCAGAATTGTCCTTGCAGGTGATGAAGAGCATCCGCATAAAATAGGCATTTTGTTTCTATCACTAAACGCAGCACTAAGGATTTCAGCCTGCTTGACTTGAGGTAAATTACTAAGTAAACCTAATATGACTGCATTTCTCAGAGAGTTTTCTGTCCCCCCGCCCCACCGCCTCCACCAAAGAGGTAGGTGCACTCGATGGCATAGATCAAACCATCTGCGGGTGCCTGGAGAATCAGCAAGAATAGAGCCTCAACCCTGCTCAAAGTTCATTGATATAGATAGATGCAAAGTAAAGACACTGTTAAAATCTCCCTAGTATTAACCGATGTATGTCTGCCCCCAAATGTTATTGTGCCACAAGGAAACAGTAAATCAGAAGATAAACTTCTGTATCTCACAAAGGTCTCCCTGTCCAATCAGAATGGTCCCATGGTAGATGGGCATTGATCTGGCTGCAAAGCATTCAAACTCATTTTCCTGGCCCCTTGGGAAATTCTATAAGCTACTTATTGCCACATAATGTACCTGTTTTGTTTAAACCGCTTAGAGCCAATTCCTTTCCAACAACTTTGAACTCTAACTGATAAAATACCTGAGCTTCAATGGAAAGGACTTTTCTTATGTTTTACAAGATGGGAATGTTGCACTCCAGGCACATGGGCTCCCAGCCTCTCTAGCGTCCCTCCCCGAAGATTGGCATGAAAACAGCAAAGCCACCAAACCAGAAAGGAATCTGTAGTTCCATCAGTAACCAGTTTCTTTGACTAATTGCCATTGACTGGTAAGCCCAGATCAATGCTTTGGCTCTCAGGAAGAGCTGAAAAATTTTGCACAATTCTTGTTGAGGGGAGGGGTGGCACAACAATGACAACATTGAATTTCCTGCTGGCTAAGCAAGAGAGGAGCTCGGAGACAAGTTTGAATTGATACTTTTTAAAAATAAAAAATATTACTTATTGCACTCTTGAGTTTACTGAAGAAAATTCATATCCATAATAACAATGGTAATAATTATGATCATAACATATTTAACAGCATTGATATATAGCACATTTTGACTTATGTAGCACTTTCATTTATATGATCCAAACTGTAATCAGCCCACGTTAGTATCAGAATTTCTCCAAAACACACAGCACTTCTCACCTGTGTTTACTAGATTATCGACAACCATAAAGTAGGATGATCAAAGAGAAATTTAAATTAAGAAAATGGAAGAAACAGCCATTGGGCATCAAGTGAAAGTGGAAATAATGAGCTAAGAGATCTTACTAAAGAAGAATATAAAAAATCAAATATATTTCCAAAACATATGATTCTTGCCATATTAAGAACTAAGGAATAGTTTCCACTTGTTATCTTAGATGAAAAATTTACAGCGTCTTAGTATGAATATTATTCTCTCAGAGGAACATACTGTTTTGCAAATCTTGTCTGTATTAATGCAGTAAGCCCAATGCTCCTTGGTATTAATAGTAAAATTAGCCTCCTCAGATATAGACCCAGGTTCTTACATTAACCTAGAGGCATCTGGATGAGACAGGAAAACTATTTTAGGAAATGAATGATGCAGTTTTCTATTGAATCTCAGTGATTTGGCTCAGTCCAATACAAACAAAAATGAGTTTACCTCATAGAACGCACCACTGAGATTGGCAAATGTGTCGTTTCAAATAACATTTTGAAATTAATTAAAATATGCATTTTGATAAAGGAATTTTGTTTATTCAGCAAATGTTTACTAAGGTCTTACAATTTGGCAGGCACTATTCTTATACACACACACACACACACACCATGTGATGATGAATTCTACAAGAAAAGTAAAACAGGTAAAGAACTTGATAGAAACTGTTGTGAGGAGTTCTATATGAGGTAGGGTATAGATGATCAAGGAAGGCCTCTCCGTCCTCATAGATGAGAGATTTGATCAGGGATCCAAATGAAGTGAAGGCATAAATCATAAAGATATGTCAGAGGAAACGAGGTAAGCGGCAAATATGAAATGCAAAAGCCTTGAGGCCAAGAATGTCCATGTGATGGCAGCGCATCCTGAAGGCCAGTGTGCAGGAAGCACGATGGTCAACATAAAGATAGAAGGTACAATATGAAATCACTGATGCAGCAGAAACCAAACCACATAGGTTGTGGTATGGCCTTGAACTTCACACACACACACACACACACACACACACACACAAATGAGAAGCCTTTGGGAGGATCTTCAACTGAGTAAATGGTATGATTTTTATATTAAAGCGTCAACCAGGCAATGGAGAGGATAAAAGTTTGCGGGAGGCAAAAGTGAAGCAAGCAGGTCAGTCAGAAGCTCTTGCAGTAATTAAAGAAATAAATGATAGGGGCGCCTGGGTGGCTCAGTCGGTTAAGCGTCTGACTTCGGCTCAGGTCATGATCTCGCGGTTCATGAGTTCAAGCCCCATGTCAGGTTCTGTGCTGACAGCTCAGAGCCTGGAGCCTGTTTCAGATTCTTTGTCTCCCTCTCTCTCTGACCCTCCCCCGTTCATGCTCTGTCTCTCTCTGTCTCAAAAATAAATAAATGTTAAAAAAATTAAAAAAAAAAAAAAGAAAGAAATGATAATTGCATGGAAGAGTGTGGTGGTCGAAGTGGAGCCTAAGGATAGATTGCAAAGACAGAACAATTTCCTCTTAGACTGGACGTGAGTGTGGAAAAGAGAAAGGAGGCAATCATGGCTCCAAGTTTTTGGCCTGAGCACCTGTGAGCGGGCTGGAGTTGCTACTTTCTGAGTCAGAGCACACTATAGTAGGATCAGTGGCAGAAACAAAATTCATGTTGGACATTTTAAGTTTGAAATGAGTGTTAAATGTCCAAGAGTGATGTCAGAGGGTAATTTTATGCATGAGTCTGACATTCAGTAGTGAGGTTAAGGCCTGAGCTACCACTCTGAAAACCATGGTATTTACGTGGCACTCGAAACCAGGCCTAGATGAGACCCCTAAGCTACACATGTTGATAGAATATGAAAGAGGACTCAAAGCCTTGTTGCAGTGTCCAGAGTTTACAAAGATAGGAGGATTCAAAATATGTATCATTGTAACCGTGGAAAAGGAAAACAAGGCAATAGAACAGAATTAATGTTTAAAACTACATTTTAGGTGCGCCTAGTTGGCTCTGTCACTTAAATGTCCAAATTCGGCTCAGGTCATGATCTCAGGGTTTGTGAGTTTGAGCCCTGTGTCAGGCTCTGTGCTGATGCCTCACAGCCTGGAACCTGCTTTAAGTTCTCTCTCTCCCTCTCTCTCTGTTCCTCCCCCACTCACTCTCTGTCTCTCTCTCTTTCAAAAATAAATAAGCATAAAAAGATTTAAAAAAATTAAAACTACATTTCTAGAAAAGTTTCTGGACATAAAAAATTACCTGTATATATATTACATACAATATACTATCTACTTGGGGAAATCGACCAAGAATGGTCAATTCTGAGACATATTATATTAAGCCTCTTAGACGTCAAAGATGAAGAAAAAATCCTCTGGTTCTACAGGAAGAAAACAGCAATTGCAAAAGGAAGTTAGGCTGGCATCAGACTTCTTTGTAACAATGAACAAAAGAAGACAAAAGCAAAACAAAATTTTAAGAAACTTGAGAAAAGAATATATGAGGAGATGGAGAATAAACAAAAAGAAAACAGAGCACATAGAGAAAAAATATAGTATATAGTAAATATAAAAGGACATGAGTAAATATAATGAAATAATTTTTTAAATATCACCAAAGTTAATTGTTATGATAAATATAAATGGGCTCAACCCAGCCACGCAGTGAAAAAAAATTACAGATTAACTAAAAAAGCAAATTTCAACTCTGTACTCTTACAAGAGAAATATCTAAAAGGACTATTCCAGAAAAGTTAAAAAAAAAAACAAACTAGGGAAACAAATAGAAAATGTAATTTAAACAATGCAATATACAATATCGTCAGAAAAATTTAAGTAACAAAGAATGTGTATATAGAATGTTAAAAAGTTATAAGAATTCACACAGAAGTGAAAGTTAGAAAGTCAAAGCAAACTTGAAGAAGGACAAAACCACATGGTATGAACATGTAGTAAGTTATACTAGTTACTATTATACAGTGTGGCACAATGATAAGTAAGCACACGAATGAAACAGAGTAGAATCTGGAAGCATAAGTGCACAGATTATGTCCAGTTTATTTAAAAGAGAATAAAAATCTTACTGGACCTAATTGTATATCCATATAATAAGTGTATGTTCAAAATACATCTATATCGTGATCTTCTACCTACCATCACACCAAAAAAAAGTTATTTCCAGATGAGTCACAGAAATAAGTGTGAATGGTAAAACAATCAAGTTTCAAAATGGAAACATCTACATGCTCTTAAATGTAGGCAAATTTTCTTAAACAGAACACAATTACTAGTCATTAAAAAAATTATAAAGTGATCTATATTGAAATTAAGAAACTTGTTCATCAAAAGACACTATTAAGAGAGTAAAAACAACCAAGAAAGTGAAAGATATTTACACTATAATCAACAAAGAATTTGTGTTCTGAATATATGAAAAACACCTATGAATCAATAAGAGACAGATAATTCAATAGAAAAATAAATGGGGAAAGACATCGAACCTTTCACAAAGGAGGAAAATAAGCACTTCGCTGAAGAGGCAAAATAAAAATATATAAAAACTATAATGTGATACTGTTTTAATGCTCACAGTGAGAAATAAATGTTGTTCAAGGATATGGAGCCATAAGAGGAGAAGCTAAGACAACAGAGTCAAAGGAGGACCCTAGGCCTGCCTGGTCCCTTGAACGCAGCTAGATAAATATCAAATCATTCTGAATATCTAAGAAAGCAATGTGAAGACTGACAGAACAAACTGCACAGCTAGAGGGAGAGAAGAGACCACATCATAGAAGGTAAGAGGTGCAGAGATGCAATTTGAGGGAGAAGTGGATGGCAGATGCTATGGAAGGGAGCAAGCTCTTGTCTTGGAGGAGAGAGAGAGAGGAGCACACAGGAGATGGCACAAGGAAGATTTCCTTAAAGCCATTGACCAAGAAAATGACAGGAGCTGATTTTCATGAGTTTTCACAACCACCGGGCTCAAGGACTGGAGTTTTAGAGGTCCACAGCATGGCAGATGTGGAATCCAGCTGGCGTTGCAGTGCTCCTGTGCAGAAGGAGGGCAGATAGCCTGGGGGAGGGACTGAGTGATCTGAAGATCCCTTGGGATGCACCAGGAGAGATGATTCCCCCTTCTTGTAGTGCATCTGAGAGAGGTGGCTTTACCTCTCTGGGGACAAAGGAGCAAATGTTTCCATTTCTCTTCCTTACCCCTCAGCATAAACTAACTTCAGTAAGCATCATAGAGCCAACAGTGGTGGCAAAAACCTATTACACCAAGCCACTTCCCCCACCCATGCTCTTTAGGTGCTGCTTTTCTTGGGCAAGTGTGCCTGTGAAACACTTCCTCAGAAGACCAGCACAAACACCCTCCACCCGCATGCACCACATCTACAGATCATAGAGGTCTGCAAACCTTCAGCTCTAGTGGAAATAGTATCAGGTCTCTTTTAACAAGCACACTGGAGTACATCTAGTTACAAATCACCCACAATTTGGCCAAGGTCCAAACACTCCCCACTGCAGGCAAGGCAAAACTCAGTCTGCAGGTCAGACTGACCTGAGGGAAAGAGTAGCCAAAACCCAGCAGCAGAGGGTGAACAGCATACCCTAGAGACCCTTCCTGAAGTGCCAGGCCCTGAAAGTATATAACCTCTCCTTTATAAAGCCAATACTCTCAGGAGCATAAAACATAACAGGAGGCTTTCCTAACATAGAGAAGAAGACAGAGACCTAGACAAAATGCCAAGATAGAGGAATTCATCTCAAAAAAGAAAACAAGAAAAGGTCATGGCCAGGGATCTACTCAAAACAGATATAAGTAATAGGCTTGATCTAGAATTTAAAGCAACAATGGTAAGGATACTAGCTGGGCTTGAGAAAATCATAGAAGGCCCCAAGGAGTCCCTTACTGACGGGATAAAAGACCTAAAAACTAGTCAGGCTGAAATAAAAGATGCTATAACCAAGATGCAAAGCCAACTGGTTGTAATGACCCCAAGAAGAAGAGGAACAAATAAGTGATATAGAAAATAAAATTACAGAAAGTAATGAAGCTGAAAAGAAGAGGCAAAGAAAAACTACTGGATCACAAATGTAGACAGGGAACTCAGTGACTCCATAAAGCATAATAAGATTGCTATCTTAGAAGTCCCAGAAGAAGAGAGGGAAAAGGGGGCAGGAGGTTCTTTTGAGGAAATTATAGCTGAAAATTTCCCTAATCTGGAAAAGGAAATGGACATCCAAAACCAAGAGGCACAGAGAACTATCAAAATCAACAGAAGCATGCCAACACCAAGATACATCCAACTTACATTGCCAAAAATAAAGCTAAAGAAAATTTCCCTAAAGCAGCAAGAGAAACTAAATCTCTAACTTACAAGAGAAGACAAATAGATTAGCAGCGTGTCTCTCCACAGAAACTTGGCAGGCCAGAGCAAAATGGCATGATATATTCAATGTGCTGAATGGGAAAAATATGCAGCCAGTAATATTTTATCCATAAAGCTGTCATTTAGAATAGAAGGAGAAATAAAGAGTTTCTTGGTCAAACAAAAACTAAAGGAGTTTATGACCACTAAATGAACCCTGCAAAAAATATTAAAGAGAACTCTTTGAGTGAGAGAGAAAGATCAAAAGTGACAAAGACTAGAAAGGAACAGAGGAAATTTCCAGAAATAACAGGTAATAAAAATTGCACTAAATTCATATCTATCAATAATCACTCTGAATGTAAATGGACTCAATGCTCCAATCAAAAGATACAGGGTATCAGAGTAGATTAAAAAAAAAATTATATGCTGTCAACAAGGGACTCATTTTAGACCCAAAGACACCTGCAGAATGAAAGTGAGGTATGGAGAACCACTAATCATGTTAATGTATGTCAAAAGAAAGCCAGAATAGTCATACCTACATCAGACAAACTAGATTTTAAACCAAAGACTATAACAAGACATGAAGAAGTACACTATATCATAATAAAGGAGTCTATTCAACAAGAAAATCTAACAATTATAAATATTTATGACCCCAACTTGAAAACTCAAATATATAAAACAATTAATAACAAACAAAGAAACTCATTGACAATAATACAATAATAGTAGGGGACTTTGACATTCCATTTATAGCAATGGACAGATCATCTGAGCAGAAAATCAACAAGGAAATAATGGCTTTGAATTACACAATGGATCAGATGGACTTAACATATATTCATAACATTTAATCTAAAAGTGAGAGAATACACATTCTTTTCAAGTGCAAATGAGTATTCCCCAGAATAGATCACATAGCCAGCCACAACTCAGGCCTCAACAAAAACAAAAAGATTGAGATCATACCATGCATATTTTCCAAGTACACTGTGAAACTTGAAGTCAACCACAAGAAAAAAAATTGGAAAGACCAAAAATATATGGAGGGTAAAGAGCATCCTACTAAAGAATGAATGCATTAACCAGGAAATTAAAGAAGAAATTTAAAAATACATGGACGTGAATGATAATAAAAACACAACAGTCCAAACCTTTGGGATGCAGCAAATGCAGTCATAAGAGGGAAGTATATAGCAATACAGGCCTACCTCCAGAAGCAAAAAATTTCAAATACCCAACCCAAACTTACACCTAAAGGAACTAGAAAAATAACAGCAAATAAATCCCAAGATTCATCTGAAAGAAAAGAGAAAGAACCCAAATAAATAAAATCAAGAATGAAAGAGGAGAGATCACATCCAACACCACAAAAATAACAAGAGAATATTATAAAAAATTATATGCCAACAAATCAGGAAATCTGGAAGAAATGGATAAATTCTTAGAAACATATAAACTATCAAAACTGAAACAGGAAGAAATAGAAAACTTAAACAGACCCATAACCAACAAAGAAATTGAATTTGTAATAAAAATCTCCCAGCAAACAAAAGTTCAGGGCCAGATGGCTTCACAGTGGGAATGTTACCAAATATTTAAATAGCTAATTGTGCCCCCCCCAAGAAAGAAAGAGAGAGAGAGAGAGAGAGAGAGAGAGGGAGGGAGAAGAGAAAGAAAAGAAAAGAAAAGAAAAGAAAAGAAAAGAAAAGAAAAGAAAAGAAAAGAAAAGAAAAGAAAAAGAAAAGCTTTCAAACTCATTCTACAAGGCCATCATTACCTTGACTCCAAAACCAGACAAAGATCCCACTAAAAAGAAGGATTACAAGCCAATATCCCTAATGAACAGAGATGCAAAAATTCTCAGCAAAATACTAGTAAATCAAATCCAACAGTACATATAAAGAATCACTCACCACGATCAAGTGGGATTTATTCCTGGGCTGCATGGGTGGTTCAGTATTTGCAAATCAATCAGTGTGATACACCACATTAATAAAAGACAGGATAAAAACCATATGATCCTCTCAATAGACACAGAAAAAAAGCATTTGACAAAGTATAGCATCCATTCTTGGTAAAAACCCTCAACAAAGTAGGGATATTGGGAACATCCCTCAACATCATAAAAGCCATACATGAAACACCACAGCTAATACCATTATCATTGGGGAAAAACAGAGAGCTTTTCCTCTATGGTCAGGAAAAAGACAGGGATGTCCACTCTCACTGCTATAACATACTACTGGAAGTCACTGCCACAGAAATCAGACAACACAAATAAATAAAAGGCATCCAAATTGGCAAGGAACAAGTCAAACTTTCACTATTCACAGATGACACGTTACTCTACATAGAAAACCCAAAAGACTCCACCCAAAAATTGTTAGAACTGATACACAAATTCACTTACATTGCAGGATACAAAACCAACATAACATACAGCAATCAGCTGCATTTTTAATGCCAATAATGAAGCAGCAGAAAGAGAAGTCAAGGAATTGGTCCTATTTACAATTGCACCAAAGACAATAAAAAACTTAGACATAAACCTAACCAAAGTGGTAAAAGATCTGTACCCTGAAAACTATAGAGCACTTATGAAAGAAATTGATGAGGACACAAAGAAATGGCAAAACATTCCTTGCTCAGGGATTGGAAGAACAAATATTGTTAAAACGTCTATATTACCCAAAGCAAACTACACTTTCAATGCAATCCCAACCAAAATAACACCATTCTTTACAGAATTGTTTACATTCTTTACAGAGCTAGAACAACCTTAAAATTTGAGAAGAATCACAAAAGACCCCAAATAGCCAAATCAATCTTGAAAAAGAAAAGCAAAGCTGGAGGCATCATAATTCTGGACTTGAAGCTGTATTATAAAACTGTAATTATCAAGACAGTATGGTACTGCAACAAAATCAAACACATAGATCAATGGAACAGAATAGAAAACCCAGAAATGGATTCACAACTATGTGGACCCCTAATCTTCAACAAAGCCAGGAGGAATATCTGATAGAAAAAGACAGTCTCTTCACCAAATAGTGTTGGGAAAACTGGACAGCTACATACAAAATAATGAAATTGGAACATTATATATGTGTATAACATACAAATCTCTATTATGTGATACAGATACTAAATGGAATATTGTTCAACCATGAAAAAGAATGAAATCTTGCCATTTGCAACAAGGTACATGTAGCTAAGGTGTATGATACTAAGTGAAATAAGTCAGAGAAAGACAAATACCATATGATTTCACTCATATGTGGAGTTTAAGAAACAAAACAGATGAAAATGGGGGGAAAAAGACATAGGCAAACCATAAAATAGACTCAACTATAGAGAACAAATTGAGGATTGCTGGAGGGGAGGTTGGTGGAGGGATGGGTTAAATGGGTGATGGTTATTAAGGAAGGCATTTGTGATGAGCACTGAGTGTTGCATGTAAGTGATGAATCACATAAGTCTACCACTGAGACTAATATTACACTATATGTTAACTAACTGGAATTTAAATATGAACTTAAAAAAAAGAATGTGGAGCTCTCTAATATATTTCTAGTAAGTATAAATTGGTACACCTTCCATGGAAAACTTTTAGCTGGTATCCACTAAATCTAAGCATACACTTGTCCTTATGACCAGACATTTTATTCTTACATATATAAAAAAATGCACACTTTTTTATTCTTACATTTATAAAAAATACACACTCTTTTAATCTTACATATAAAAAATGCACACACATTGACACATAAACATGTATCAAATTTTACATCTCCAAAGTAGAGAATATTCTTTCTTTTCAAGTGGACATAGAACATGCACAATTGACCGTATATATTAAGTAACAAAAGAAAAATGTCAATGATTACCATAGGTAAGTATAATACAAAAAGTATTCTCCAATTACAGTGGAATATAACTAGTAGTTCAAAATAAAGCTAGAAATTCTTATCATGGGACATTGAAAAACTGATTGTTAAATAACTCTTAGATAAATAAAATGAAGAAATCATCCTTGAAGAAATAGCAGATTCCATGTCAAGGCCAGAGAAAGCGAAAGGATATCTTATGCCAGGAAAAGATTGAGGATATGTCAAAAAGACATCAAAAGCAGCTTAAAGGAACTCCAGTGGCAAATATGAAATATTTTCAACATTAAAAAAGTAATAATATGGGGCGCCTGGGTGGCTCGGTCGGTTGAGCGTCCGACTTCAGCTCAGGTCATGATCTCGCGGTCTGTGAGTTCTTGCCCCGTGTCGGGCTCTGTGCTGACCGCTCAGAGCCTGGAGCCTGTTCCAGATTCTGTGTCTCCCTCTCTCTCTGCCCACCCCCTTTCATGCTCTGTCTCTCTCTGTCTCAAAAATAAATAAATGTTAAAAAAAAAATTTAAAAAAAAAAAAGTGTTACAACTTACCGAATCTGAAAATGCAAAAAATTATACTGATATTCAAAAAAAGCGGAGGGGAAGAATGTCTAATCAGAGCAATGACAATTAATAAATGTAAAAGAAGCAGTGAATTTGAAAATTACCTTTTTTAATCCATCAGTGTAATAATTGAGTGAGTAAAAGTTCACCAATGTATACTAAACTCATCAGATGAAAGATATTGGCGAACAGGATATTTACACATTCTCAGAGTATCACTCCACCCAAATACTTATTAATTATAAAGGGAAAAAAGCTTTTTCTATGATGGAGGCGCCCGGTGGACTCATCTTAATCCAGAGATTTTAACAACGGGCGTTATGGGTTTTTTGATTCAATGCAATAAGAATACATACCACCTCTCTAATATTATTGTTTAACCTGAATCTAATCATTAGGAAACAAGGAAAACCAGATTAAGAAATTTTTTACAGAACAATTTATTTGATATTGTAATGAAAACCAAATAAAGTGAAAAAACTCTTTTAGAAAAAAACAGAGTAGAGGTGCCTGAGTGGCCAAGTTGGTTAAGTGTCCAACTTCGGCTCAGGTTATGATTTCCTGGTTCGTGCATTCAAACTCTGCATCAGGCTCTAATGTCAGTGCAGAGCCTGCCTCAGATCCTCTCCCTCTCTCCCTGCTCCTTCCCCACTTGTGCTCACTCTTTCATTTTCTCAAAAATAATTAAACAGGGGCGCCTTGGTGGCTCAGTCGGAAAATGTCGTATCATTGTCTAAGTTTTCCATGTGATAGGGTTATTATGTTTATGTTAAAAAATATTCTTGTTCTTGGGGCACCTGGGTGGCTCAGTTGGTTGAGTCCGACTTCAGCCCAGGTCATGATCTTACAGTTCATGGGTTTGAGCCCTGCATTGAGCTCTCTGCTGACGGCTCAGAGCCTGGAGCCTGCTTCGGATTCCTTGTCTCCCTCTCTCTCTGCCCCTTTCCTGCTCATGCTCTGTCTCTCAAAAATAAATAAATGTAAAAAAATATATATTCCTGTTCTTAAGAGACTTATGATGAAATACTTTATGAAAAATGAGAGAGAAGCACTTTGGGGAAAAAAAGGCTGAAATTGTGTCATTCCAAATGACTATCACATACCAAAAAATTCTGTAGTAAAAATTAAAATGATCTAGTGGCTTAAGAGAATGGGAGGGAAAAAGGAAGAGAAATTCGGTGGATGTGCCAGACAGCACCAAACAACTTGGCTGGTGGCCTTCAGTCGGTCGTGAGCTAGTGTAAATGGTTCTATGTTTTCCTTCAACCACATTTAAGGCTAAAGTGCAGGCATAGGGTGAGCGGTTCAGTTTTCCTCAACCAGGGCCAGGGTTTCACCCAGTGGGTTTTGTCATGGAGAGGTCCACAAATGCATTATGTTTATGAAAAGAAAGTATGATGGTAGAGACCCCTGAACTGAAGGGGTAGAGGGCTATGGCTCTAGAGTTGTGTTCCTCAGCATAACACCCTGCTGGGTCTCTCTTCCAGACCAAGGAGTCTGCCTCTGAACCGCCCTACATCCCGGGACTCCTACGTTCCAAACGTCTCTCCAATCTAGATGTCTTCTCCATAGATGCTATTTATCTCCTTTCTTCTTATCTTTCATCTTATTCTTCATTTTGCCCCCAGAATGATTCCTCAAAAGCCCAAATATGATCACATTACCCCTGCAGTGTCGGGGCCAAGGTCATACTTCTTCACATAGACCGAGGAGGCTTGACCCAGGATCCCCAAACATACCTATTCTATCAACCAAAGCTGCTTACAGTCTCTGCCACCACATTTCTGTGCCCTTGTACATGCTGCTCTGGAAGCTACAGCTGACAGTAATGTCTGCCTGCTTATGGCCTATTGCATACCTGCTCATCATTCCAGACTCAGCTTAGATCCTAGCTCCTCCATGATTTTCAAGCGTGACTCCTCTGTGTCTCACCACTCAGCAATCTACACTGAGTCCTCACTCAACGATCTACACTGGTAACCACCCTGTCCCTTGACCTCCTATAGAATCTGTGAATTTCTCTAAATTTTTGGCTTTGCTTTGTTTTTACTTTGTTATATCTTTTTTAAGGGCTTCAACATCAGACAAAGCTGAATTTAGATTCTGACTCTGACATTTATTATCTCTACAACTACGAGCATATTCCTTAACCTCTTATTTCCTCAGTTTCTTTATCAGTTAAAAGAAAGATAAGAGCACATATTGCCTTGGTCCCTCCCTCTCAGCACCCCCATTTCTGGAATTTCTTTCCATCTGACAACAGAGCTAAACAGCACGAAAAGAAAAGATACCCCCAAACCATTTTTATGATGAAGCGGAGTCTATCTGAAGAGAACTCTTTAATTAAGGTATGTATTTCAGTAACTATAACTAATACTGCAAATATCACCACTATAAAACCATTAACTAACTGAAAAAAATTTTTAATGAAGAAATAACAGCAAAAACTGTAATTATGCCCCTTTGAGGACACTGAAATTTTTCAAAAAGTATACCATATATAAAATACCAACATGTAAAAGAGGTTGGGTGAGGGGTTCAGCACACAAGAAAATCTTACAATCACTCCTTGAGAGTTTCTGTGTGTTGTATTGGGATGTATGTCGGACGGGCAGATGGTGGTTAAAAAAAAGAGAGAGAGAGAGAGTCTTGATTCTGTATTGTGTTACCTACTGTCATCAATGACAGCAAATGGATCTCAGCTCCAAATCTGCAGTCATGGGCTCAGAGCGGTTAGCCCCAGTGATTACCTAGGGTAATGTTGTGTGCTGCGTTTCCCTTGCTTTTAGTGGCAAAGCCTTTTATTTTACTCTGGTAGCACTAATTAATTATGCATTACGATTGCCAAGTAAGAGAAAGATTTCACCCTAAATTTACAGAGACATAAAAAAAGGTTAAGTAACCTTATCAAGGTCACACAGCAGGCAATCCACAGAGTGAGGCATAAGCCCTTTGAATATTCACCAGTGAAATATTTAATATTAAAAACAAGTTTTCCCAAAGTACCGTCAAATGTAATGAACACTGCATTTTGAGTATAGAATGAAAAATGAGAATGCTCTGAGGGAAAACAGTGAAATGACTCACTGTTGGTTCTAGTTGAAAGAAAAACACTCATTACAAATGTCCCTGTGTTGCAATCCACTTTCTAAAGAAATTTTGAAAACCTTTTACAATTTGTAAGGTTAAGACATCCCACGCTATTGTAAAATGGTCTATAGTCAAAAATGCCCTTAGCTATATTTAAGAGTCAAAAGATCTGGGTTTGAGTTCTGACTTCAATTACCACCTGTGTGACCTTGGACAATCACTTGTGCTCTCAGAACATCAACTCCATTATCTACAAAAATGAGAATAAGACAATAACTACCAGGGCTATCACAAGGGTTAAAGGGGATAACGGAAGTGAAATTGTGCAGATTGCAAATGGCTATACAAATAAAAGGTATTATTATAGGAAAAGAACACAAAGGGTTTTTCTCAGTTAGAAAATGATAAATGTGTAACTGCAGCTTGGAATGTCACTTTGGTTTTAAGCAGAAAAAGCCCTGCCAAGTGGAAATGGAGATGTGAAGTCAGGAGTATTTGGCTACTTTCAACTGCATTGGAACAGCATGCCCTTTTGGGTCTGAACAAATCTGTCCCTCACTCGTTGTGAGCCAGCCTAATATAATAAATCCTGAGGGATGTGCTGAACTCATTTGGCCAAGGTTTTCAGCTTGGGGCTAAAAATCTTGTGGAGCAAGCACTCTGGCCTCACAAAACCACCGTGGAGTCATTAGTGTCCGTATTGAGCAGATCAGGCTCTGATTCAGGTTTTATCACAAGCAATACCTTTGATATATTTTTCATGTTCACTACATTAAACATTAATATGTGAATGTCACAATAAAGAGTGCGGTTTTTCATTAAATAAATAAATAGGCACCAAACTTGAGCCAGAAAAGAACCATTTTAAATCAGATTTCATACAGCCGTGAAAATAAACCAGTGTTGTCATCACACATAAGAACTGTAGAAATGACTTATAGGGAGAAGGTAAAAAGGTCAGACAGAGGGGATAAAATCCTTGACATGTCAGGTAAAGAAAATCATTTCTGCTTTTTCCCTTCTGAAGCCCATAATGCTAATCAGCACAGATACAAAAAGAAGGTTCAACTAAAACCTGCAAGTGAGTCACATCTAGAAAGATAGCATAATCCATGTAATACCCTCCGAGATTTCCCAGTGAACACGGTATTATCATTTTTGCCTTCCAACAGTTTCAAAGATTACATTAAAATTAAAAGCAGGGACATCAATGTAGCACATGTTCCAAAATTTCTTCAGACAATTTTCTAAATGTATTGTCCTTAGAAATAACCCACCATTCCCATGTAGTAGAACTAAAATGTATTAAATGATTAAATTTATTAAATAACTCCATTTTAAAAATGCTATTCAGCCACAGTAACTTTGTTTGTTTGTTTGTTTGTTTGTTTGTTTGTTTTGAGAGAGAGAGCTCATGCACGCCAGCAGGGGAGGGGCAGGAAGAGTGGGAGACAGAATCCCAAGCATGTTTCAGTGCAGAGCCCCACAACGGCTCAAACTCAGGACTCAACTGTGAAATCATGACCTGAGCTGAAATCAAGCATTGGCTGCTTAACTGACCATGCCACCCCAGCACCTGTCAGCCAGAATAATTTTTTTTTAATTTTTTTTTCAACGTTTATTTATTTTGGGGACAGAGAGAGACAGAGCATGAACGGGTGAGGGGCAGAGAGAGAGGGAGACACAGAATCGGAAACAGGCTCCAGGCTCCGAGCCATCAGCCCAGAGCCCGACGCAGGGCTCGAACTCACGGACCGCGAGATCGTGACCTGGCTGAAGTCGGACGCTTAACCGACTGCGCCACCCAGGCGCCCCCAGAATATTTTTTAATTGTTTCAAAAGAAGGACTTACAAAAGTGTTTGGGTATTTTTTTATTGTTGGTCTTTTTCTTTTGGTCAGAAAATATAATCTGTTTTATTGAACTGCCAAGTTCAGAACTGAACAGGGCTTATTCCTATTGCTACTATTGCTATGATGGCTCAACCGTAACTACAGTTTGGCGGATTCCCTGCACAGTAAGCATATGACTTTTGATTCCCCCAAAAGTTAACCACTAATAGCCTATTGTTGACTGGAAGCCTTACCAATAACAGTTGATTAACATATATTTTATATATGTATTATATATTGCATTCTTATAATAAAGTAAGCTTAAGAAAAGAAAATGTTATTTAAAAAATCATAAAGAAGAGAAAATATATTTATAGTACATATCATAAAAAAAAAATCTACATATAGGTGGGCCCATGCAGTTCAAACCCATGTTGTTCAAGGGCTTAAGGCAAAAGGGACAATTTTGCCATTTGCAAGGTAATTGGGCAACTGCTTTTCCACTATGAGTGGAGCTTAAATTGCTGAAAAGTGTATATATATATATATATATATATATATATATACACATATATATATATATATATATGTATACACATGTATATACATATATATGTATATATATACATACACATGTATATACATATATATGTATATATATACACATGTATATACATATATATGTGTGTATATATGTATATATGTATACACACACATATATATGACATATACACATATGTATATATGTATATGACATATACATATACATATCTATATTTCTCTATATACAGAGAGAGAGAGAAAGAGGGAAGGAGTTGGAGGGAGAAGGTGGTAGAAAGTCTATATGTGTGTGTCCTGCTAAAAAAACAAAAAACAAAAAACATGTTGCCCACAGTTCTCTCATAATGCCTATATCAGTTATGACCCAAAGTTGGGAAAAATCAGAAATAGTTTTCAAAAGGAAATTGGATGGGTTGGAAGTGGGGGAGGGAGTAGAGGGAGAAATAGTTGAGAAGTTGGAAAAGAAGGCTTTGTTCCCGGGAAAACTTTCTTCCTGAGTTCAAAATATACGAAGAGCCATTCTGGGAAAATGATCATAAATTCTGTTTGCAAGGGGATAAAAGCTGCCTCTGATTCAGCCAGATGGAGACATAAAGTCAGTATTGGGAACTACAAATCTGGAGTCAGAGAGGAATCTAAGGCAGAGCTTCTGAAACTTTAATGTGCATAGAAATCATTAAGGGATCTTGTTAAAATGCAGATTCTGATTCAGCGGATCTGTGGTGGGAGCAAGATTTCCTCATCTCTTACTAGTTCCCAGGCGATGCAAGTATCACTGGTCTAGGGATGAAAATTGGAACAGCAAGCCTCACACTAAACAGGAGTAAACTGTTCAAATAGGGTTCCTCATGTTTGAGGGAGTGAGCCTAGGATATGGACAAGCCAGAGTGGTCTTTAAACTGACAGAGAAATCAGATGGCACCAATTTAATACAGTATCATTCCGTTTTGTTTCATAGCTTTTACCTTCTAGATGGTGAGTCAAAAAGCGATACGTAAGTTCAATTGCAAACGAAAAATTTCCATTTAACATGACCACATTCAAGACAAACTTAGGATAGAATTTGGTGAATGCTATAATCTCGGAACTTGCCGTGCCGAATCAGAGGACATGGTGATGAACATGTTCACAGATTTCCCTAAAGGAAACTTAGTTTCCAGTCCCACTTGTGGAGCCAGTTTACTGTGGGACTGCGTGAGCCTTCCACTTCTCATCCATTAACTGAAGAATTTAATCTGGCAGATTTTTTTTCCCCTCTATCTCATTCCCCCCCTGAACTTCGCACCCCTCTTAAATCATTTGTGTGAGTTGGCTTCTATTGGTCATTTGGGTGGGTGCCTCTGCCCTTCCACAGGGTTCCTGTCCAAGAAAGGCAGAGACCATATTTGGCTCATTTTTATGTTCAATCCCAAACCCTTGCACACAGCCCTTTTCTCACAATAGCTGCTCACTAAATGTGTATCTGATTAACATCCATCTCTAACATTCTATGATTCCTTAATTCCAAAGTTATCACCATTATAATTACTGTCATCTCTCAGTAAAAAAGATGACACAGCAACTTGGAATAGTCTCTTTGTTGTGTAACTGTCCACTCAGTGTGCACCTCTGTGCTGCAGTGTGTTCTGGGGCAAGGAGCTGTCTCAGAACTCGGCCTAAGAGATGCCTGGAAGCCTTGGGGGTATGAGCACTGATTCCAATCCTTCCAAAATTTGCTTGCGGCTTTCTGATTTATAATCACAGTAAGACCCAGATTCTAGCCTCTTGGAACTACTGTCCAAATGTACAGACATTCTACTCTGATCTCTGGGGCCTGAGACATTAGCTGGGAAATGAGCATGCACTGGCTCTCTACTGACCACAACAGCAAGTTGTGGATAAGGCCTTCCCAGCTCCTTGTTTACAATAAGCCTATTTAATTCTCACTCTCTTGCATATGATGTTCCTTCCAAGAGGCCACACCTGGCTACCCCCATTCGTTGGAACCCAGACGGCCCCTGCTAGTAGAAGGGACTTCGTATGCAGACATACTATATCTATATTCCTTATGGCCCCAAATAACAGTCATTTTTGAGCAATATATATCATTTCTATGAGTTTCTGACTCTTCCATATACCCCAAGTACAGAATATGCTTTTTGCTATCTTTACCATCACTTTGTACCCAACTTCATTTCTTTGTCTTTCCACTATCTATCCCTATTACTGTTGTGCATCACGAATCTCCTGTCACAGTCTTTTGATAATTTAAGTTGTCTTAATGGCCTTCCTAAACACCCTCTGCAGTACAATCTGTTCCTCTTGGCACTCACAAGCACCACCGGCTTCTTTGGGTACATTCTGTTCATAATCCTTCCTGGCACTGTCATCACACCCCATGACACAGCTCATTGCCCCAGTGTTCAGTGACTGCCACCATGAGAGAGAAGCTGTGTGAGGTACAGGAGGCTGCTCATCCAGACTCCAGGCTGATGATCACCACACCCTCATTACAGCCCAGACGACTTGTGAAAGTGCCATTGGAACACATTGGCATGATTATACACTTCTAATTTGAGAACCCAGTGCAGAGCAGCAAAGAGGGCTAGAGTGAGGCACTGCCGAATGGCTTTGCTCCTTATAATATGATGACAAATCTCTACAGCAGGTGCCAGGCCACTGCTAATGCTGCTCTTGGATGGAGCAGGTTTGAAAACAATATGAACAATAACTTCTATTCTTCAATCAGTCAAGGATAGCATGTACTGAGCACTCAGCCAACACAGGTGCCCAACTAACACTATAAGGCTTACAAACAAGAAGGACATGGTGTCTTTCCCAGAGGAGTCTGCCACAACAAATGTCTTCCCATAGCTCCAAGGAACAAAAGCAGATTTTATAAGCCATCCTTAATTACCATGATGAAGTTAAATGATCTTCATTTCTCCCTCTGACTTCCCCTATCGATCTTTGCACCCTATTAAATCATTCATTTGAGTTGGCTTTCTATCAGCCTTTTGTGTGGCTTCCTCTGTCTTTTCATAGCATACAAGTCTGGGAAAGACAGAGACCATAAATGGCTTCTTTGGACACTCAACCATTAACCCTCACATAGTCCTTTGCTCACAGTAGGTGCTCAGTAAATTTGTGACTAAATTCATGTTCTAATATTCTATGACCATTTTAAAATAGGTGAAGACAGTCTATTTCCTTTTATATCTCCCCTTATATGGATCAATAAATAAACATCCACCAATAGATCTTGGAGAATTATATAATACTAGAGCTATAAAACGTTTTACTTTTTTAATTAATTTATTTATTTTGAGATAGAGTGAGCATGAGCTGGGGAGGGGCAGAGAGAGAGGGGAGAGAAATCCCAAGCAAACTCCATGCTGCCAGCAGAGAACCTGATGAAGGGTTCAAATTCATGAATGCTGAGATCATGACCTTAGCTGAAATCAAGGGTCAGATGCTTGAGAGGGGTCAAGATGGAAGAACAGCATGGAAGTTTTTTTGCATCTCTAGTCCCTGAAATGCAGCCAGATCAACACTAAACAAACTTGCGCACCCAGAAAACTGATCTGATAATTAACACAACAATCTGCACAAACTGAACTACAGAACTTGGCAGAAAGAGAAAAATTTTATTTTTATTTTCCATTTTTATTAAAAAGGGTTTTCTTTAATTTTTTTCTACTATATTTTTTACTTTTTGTAATTTTTTAAAATTCTATTTTACTTCCATAATTTCATTTTGTTCTGTTTAATTGTACCCATTTTTTCAAATTTTCACTTTTTTTCTTTTTTCCTCTTTTTATTACCTTTCCCTTTTGTCTCTAATCTATCAAGGTTTTTCAACAACCAGACCAAAACACACCTAGGATCTAGCATCCTTTATTTGATTTTTTGTGTTGTTTTTATTTTTTTTTTACTTCATTAGTTCCTTTTCTTCCTTCAAAATGCTGAAATTAAGGAATTCACCCCAAAAGAAAGAACAGGAAGGAATGATAGCCAGGGACTTAATCAACACAGATACAAGCAAGATGTCTGAATCAGAATTTAGAATCACGATAATAAGAATACTATCTGGGGTTGAAAATAGATTAGAATCCTTTTCTACGGAGATAAAAGAAGTAAAAAGCAGTCAGGATGAAATAAAAAATGTTACAACTGAGCTGCAATCTCGAATGGATGCCACAGAGACAAGGATTGAAGAAGCAGAGCAGCGCATCAGCGATACAGCGGACAGACTTATGCAGAATAATGAAGCAGAAACAAAGAGGGAGACTAAAGCAAAAAACCACAATATAAGAATTAGGGAACTCAGTGACTCATTAAAAGGAATAACATCAGAATCATAGGGGTCCCAGAAGATGAAGAGAGAGAAAAAGGGGTAGAAGGTTTTTGTGATCAAATCATAGTAGAAAACTTTCCTAACCTGGGGAAAGACACATACAACAAAATCTAGGAAGCACAGAGGACTCCCATTAGATTCAGCAAAAACCAACCATCAACAAGGCATAGCATAGTCAAATCCACAAAATACACAGACAAGGAAAGAATCACAAAAACAGCAAGGCAAAAAAAGTCCTTAACCTACAAGGGAAGACAGATCAGGCTCTCAACAGACCTATCCACAGAAACTTGGAAGGCCAGAAATGAGTGGCAGGATATATTCAATGTGCTGAATTGGAAAAATATGCAGCCAAGAATTCCTTATCCAGCAAGGCTGTCATTCAAAATAGAAGGAGAGATCAAAAGTTTCCCAGAGAAACAAAAATTAAAGAAGTTCATGACCACCAAACCAGCCCTGAAAGAAATTTTAAGGGGGACTATCTTAGGGGAGAAAAGTTGAGACAAACAAAAAAGATCAAAAGCAACAAAGACTAGAAATGACCGGAGAACACCACCAGAAACTCCAAGTCTACAGGCAACTTAAAGGCAATATATTCATATCTTTCTGTACTCACTCTAAACGTCAGTGGACTAAAAGCTCCAATCAAAAGACATCTATATGCTGTTTACAAGAGACCCATTTTAGACTTAAAAAACACCTTCAGATTGAAAATAAGGGGATGGAGAACCATCTATCATGCTAATGGTCACCAAAAGAAAGCTGGAGTAGCCATACTGATATTAGACAATCAAGATATTAAAATAAAGACGGTAACAAGAGATGAAGAAGGGAATTATATCATAATTAAGGGGTCTATTCACCAAGAAGACCTAATATTGTAAACATTTATGCTCCAAGCATGAGAGCACCCAAATATGTAAATCAATTCATCACAAACATAAAAAAACTGATTGATAATAATACCATAATAGTAGGGGACTTCAACACCCCACCTACAACAATGGACAGATCATCTAAACAGAAAATCAACAAGGAAACAATAGTTTTGAATGACACACTGAACCAGATGGACTTAACAGATATGTTCAGAACCTTTTATCCTAAAGCAGCAGAATACACATTCTTCTCTAGTGCACATGAAACATTCTCCAGAATAGATCACATACTGGGACACAAATGAGCCCTCAACCAGTACAAAAAGATTGAGATCATACCGTGCATATTTTCAGACCACAACTCTATGAAACACGAAATCAACCACAAGAAAAAATGTGGAAAGATAACAAATACTTGGAGACTAAAGAACATCTTACTAAAAAAATGAATGGGCTAACCAAAGAAGTTAAAAAGGAAATTAAAAGTACATGGGAGCCAATGAAAATCACATCGCAGCTCAAAACCTATGGGATGCAGCAAAGGCAGTCATAAGAGGAAAGTGTATAGCAATCCAGGCCTTCCTAAAGAAGGAAGAAAGGTCTCAGATACACAACCTAATCTTATACCTTAAAGAACTAGAAAAAGAACAGTAAATAAAACCCCAAAACCAGCAGGAGACGGGAAATAATAAAAATTAGAGCAGAAATTAATGCTATCAAAACCAAAAAAAAAGCTCTGACAGCTCAGAGTCTGAAGCACTTTGGATTCTGTGTATCCCTTTCTTTCTGTACTTCCCCTGCTCACACTATGTTTCTGTCTGTCTCTCAAAAAGAAATAAATGTTAAAAAAAATTTTAAAGAATGAAAGAGGAGAGATCACAACCAACACAGCAGAAATAAAAACAATAGTAAGAAAATATTATGAGCAATCATATGTCAATAAAATGGCAATCTGGAAGAAATGTATAAACTTCTAGAAACATATAAACTACCAAAATTAAAACAGGAAGAAATAGAAAATTTGAGCAGACCCATAGCCAGTAAAGAAATAGAATTAGTAATCAAAAATCTCCCAAAAAACAAGAGTCAAGGGCCTGATGGCTTTCCAAAGGAACTCTACCAAACATTTAAAGAAGAGTTTACACCTAGTCTTTCGAAGATGTTCCAAAAAATAGAAATGGAAGGAAAACTTCCAAACTCTTTCTATGAAACCAGCATTACCTTGATTCCAAAACCAGACAAAGACCCCACTAAAAAGGAGAACTGTAGACCAATTTCCTTGATGAACATGGATGCAAAAGTCCTCAACAAGATACTACCCAACCAGATCCACAATACATTAAAAGAATTGTTCACCACGACCAAGTGGGATTTATACCTGGGATGCAGGGCTTGTTCAGTATCTTCAAAAGAATCAATGTGATACATCACATCAATAAAAGAAAGGACAAGAACGACATGATCCTCTCAATAGATGCAGGGAAAGCATTTGACAAAATACAGCATCCTTTCTTGATAAAAACCCTCAAGAAAGTAGGGATGGAATGATCATACCTCAAGATCATAAAAGCCATATATATGAAAGACCCACTGCTAATATCATCATCAATGGGGAAAAACTGAGAGCTTTCCCCTAAGGTCAGGAACACAACAGGGATGTCCTCTCTTGCCACTGCTATTCAACATATTATTGGAAGTCTTAGCCTCAGCAATCAGACAACACAAAGGAATAAAAGGCATCCACATTGGCAAGGAGGAGGTCAAACTTTTACTCTAAGCTAACAACATGATACTCTATATGGAAAACCCAACAGATTCCACCAAAAATCTGCTCAAACTGATCCATGAATTCTGCAAAGTCACAGGATACAAAATCAATGCACAGAAATCAGTCACATTCCTATACACCAATAATGAAGGAACAGAAAGAGAAATCAAAGAATCAAACCCATTTACAATTGCACCAAAAACCATAAAATACATTGGAATAAACACAATCAAAGAGGTGAAAAATCTATACAGTGAAAACTGAAGAAAGGTTATGAAAGAAATTGAAGAAGACACAGAAAAAATGGAAAAATATTCCATGCTCCTGGATTGGAAGAAAAAATATTGTAAAATGTCAATACTACCCAAAGCAATCTACATATTTAATGTATTCCCTATCAAAACAACACCAGCATTCTTCACATTGCTAGAACAAGAAATCCTAAAATTTTTGTGGAACCAGAAAAGACCCTAAATAGCCAAAGCATTCTTGAAAAAGAAAACCAAAACTAGAGGCATCACAATCCCAGACTTTAAGATGTATTACAAAGCTGTAATCATCAAGACAGTATGGTACTGGCACAGAAACAGACACTCAGATCAATGAAACAGAACAGAAAAGTCAGAAACGGACCCACAAATGTATAGCCAACTAATCTTTGACAAAGCAGAAAAGAATAGCCAATGGAATAAAGATAGTCTCTTCAGCAAATGGTGCTGGGAAAACTGGACAGCGACATGCCGAAAAATGAACCTGGACCACTTTCCTAGACCATACACAAAAATAAACTCAAAATGGATGAAAGACCTCAATGTAAGACAGGAAGCCATCAAAATCCTCGAGAAGAAAGCAGGCAAAAACCTTTTTGACTTTGGCCACAGCAACTTCTTACTCAAGATGTCTCCGGAGGCAAGGGAAACAAAAGCAAAAATGAACTATTGGGACCTCATCAAGAGAAAAGCTTCTGCACAGCAAACGAAACAATCAACAAAGCTAAAAGGCAATTACAGAATGGGAGAAGATATTTGCAAAAGACGTGTCAGTTAAAGGGTTAGTATCCAAAATCTATACAGAATTTATCAAACTGAACACCCCCCAAAAAATAATAATCCAGTGAAGAAATGGGCAAAAGACATGAATAGACACTTCTCCAAAGAAGACATCCAGATGGTCAACTGACACATGAAAAAATGCTCAACATCACTCACTCATCATCAAAGAAATTCAAATCAAAACCACCTCACTCCAGTCAGAATGGCAAACATTATCAACTCAGGCAACAACAGATGTTGGCAAGGATGTGGAGAAAGAGGATCTCTTTTGCACTGCTGGTGGGAATGCAAACTGGCTCAGCCACTCTGGAAAACAGTATGGAGGTTCCTCAAAAAATTAAAACTAGAACTACCCCACAACCTGGCCACTGCACTACTAGGTATTTATCCAAGGGATAGAAGTGTGCTGTTTTGAAGGTGCACATGCACCCCAATGTTTATAGCAGCACTATCCACAATAGCCAAAGTATGGAAAGAGCCCAAATGTCCATTGATGCATGAATGGATAAATGTCCATCAATGCATGAATGGAGTATTCCTCGGCAATCAAAAAGAATGAATTCTTGCCATTTGCAACTACGTGGATGGAACTAGAGGGTATTATGCTAAGCGAAATCATTCAGTCAGAGAAAGACAAGTATCATATGACTTCACTCATATGAGGAATTTAAGATACAAAATAAATGAACATAAGGGAAGGGAAGCAAAAATAATATAAAAACAGGGAGGGGGACAAAACAGAAGAGACTCATAAGTATGGAGAACAAACTGAGGGTTACTGGAGGGGTTGTGGGAGGGGGCGAATGGGCTAAATGGGTAAGGGGCACTAAGGAATCTACTTCTGAAATCACCATTGCACTATATGCTAACTAACTTGGACGTAAATTTAAAAAATAATTAATTAATAAAAAAATAAAAGAGGTGCTTAACTCACTGAGCCACCCAGGCACCCCAAGAACTATAAAGAATCTTAGCTATATCATCTAATACCATTCTAGGGCCCTTTTGGTGAAGGAAAAGAAAACTCCAAAAGCCAAAAGAACTTCTCAAAGTAGCAAGGCTCCTTTGTGGCAGAAATGACTAGAACCCAGGCCTTATCTTTTCCAGTATAATACTCACCACACTCACTATTGTATGATGCCTCTGAGCTGGTTGCCACTACTGTCTCCATCAAGCTTCGTTAAGTTCAGTTTGCTGGACTTCTAACTCAGACATGTCCATTAAAAATAGTAACATTTCTTTCCCATTAGCATCCAAGGCTGCAGCCTTATAAGGCACAAGTCATAGACAGCTGCACCCCCAAGTTCCCAAGTATCTTAAGGCTATGGCAAAAGAAAAGAAACTTTTCTTCAATAAGCAAATGTTTTTGCTTATAAGAACTGGTCATTCAGAGAAAAGCCCTGGGCAACTGGTCATTCAGAGAAAAGCCCTGGGTAACTGGTCATTCAGAGAAAAGCCCTGGGCAACTCCGATTGGCATTACTCACAAAGCAGTCCTTTCAATGGTGATGTAGTTACTAGGGGATGTAGAGTCCTGGTTCATCACTTGTTCAGATTCACAGCAATTATCAGGGCAGTTGTTATGCCAGGATCCATAGAGGTGGCAAACAGTTCACTAAATCCTTTCCTTTGGTCTAGTATGAATTTGATCAATGAGCAGAATTGAGTAGGGGGGATATTTAGAAGAAGAGTGCCTTTCTTCAAAACGTACTGGTCACAAAGACTATGAAAACTTCTGTCTAAAATTTGAATGACAGGATAATAAGGAGTATATAAGATTGATTCTCAACCCTTCCCACATAGCAGGAATTACAACAGGACTCTTAAAAGTACCAGTAGCTGGGTTTACTCCAGACCATTTAAATCAGAATTTCTAAGGGGCATTATCGTCTTTTAAAAGCTCCTCAAATGTTTAAAAATGGGCAGAGTACCCCTGAATACATATTCTTCCAAAGAAGGCACACAAATGGCCAGAAGACACAAGAAAAGATGTTCAGCATCACTAATCATCATGGGAACGCATATCAAAACCACAGCGAGGGTAGCACCTGGGTGGCTCAGTCGGTTAAGCATCCTACTTCCTCTCTGGTCATGATCTTGCAGTTTGTGGGTTGGAGCTCAGTGTCAGGCTCTGTGCTGACAGCTGGGAGGTGGAGCCTATTTGGGATTCTGTGTCTCCCTCTCTCTGTCACTCCCCTGCTGGTGCTCTGTCTCTGTCTCTCTCTCTAAAAAATAAATAAATATTAAAAACACACACACAATAAGATGTCATCTCATGCAAGTCAGAATGGCTCATTTCAAAAAGAGAAGATATAATGGGTGTTGGCGAAGATGTGGAGAAAAGGGAACACTCGCGCACCTTTGCTGGGAATGCAAACTGGTGCAATCGCTGTGGAAAATGTTTGGGTGTTCCTCAAAAAATTAAAAATAGAAATACCGTAAGATCCAGCAGTTCCACTGTTGTGTATTTACTCAAAGAAAACAGAAACACTAATTCAAAAAAACTATGTTTATTGCAGTATTGTTAACAATAGTCAAGATATGGAAATAAACTTAAGTGCCCATCAACAGATGAATGGATAAAGAGGATGTAGTGTATATGTACAATAAAATACTGTCCTTCAGTCCTAAAAAGGAATGAGATTTCGCCATTTGCAACAACATGGATGGACCTAGAGGGTATAATACTAAATGAAATAAATCAGACAGAGAAATACAAACACCATACGATTTCACTTACATTTGGAATCTAAAGAAGAGCATAAATGAATAAAGAAACAAAAAGCAAAAACAGGTTCATAAATACAGGGAACAAACTGGTGGTTGCCAGAGGGGACGGGGGAGGAATGGGCAAAATAGGTGATGGGGATTAAGAGGTATAAACTTTCAGTTATGAAGTAAATAGTCCCAGAGATGCAAAGTATAACATAGGAAATAGAGTCAATGATATTGTAATACTGTTGTAGAGTGACGGATGGTAACTACACTTATCATGGTGAGCATTGTGTAATACATGGAATTGTCGAATCACTCTGTTGTATACCTGCAACTGATATAATATATTTCAACTAGACTTCAATAACAAAAATTAAAAAAAAAATAAAGTTACCTCTTTCAGTAATAGGGGCTCACTAAAGCATTGAATGGGGCAAAGGAGTTGTTTGTGAATGAGATAAGACGGGTATCTTCTAGGAAAGCATGTTAATCTCATCAGGGAGGGAAAGGCAAAGAAATGCTTCACACTTCCACCCTCCCTGATGGTCATAGACCTTTTGCAAGATTTTCTCTTCCTCCTTGTTAAAATGGAAGTAACATCTAATTCCATCTCACCTTGCTCCAGGCTGTGGTGCAGAAAAGTATTAAAGAAGGCTCTTTGTTTTTCTTGATGCCCTCTCCAGATCAAGTCTGGTCTTATCGCTTTTGGCCAAAGGCTGTTTCAGAGTTTACAGAGCAAGTCTCTGTAATCTGATCTTCCAAGTGAGTTACAGTTTGGGACTGAGCACTTAAGTATGCTAAAGAAAAGAAAATGTAGCATTTTAGAGGCAGATTTTAAAATAAATCATTATATGTGTTGTTATATTTTCCTATCTAAAATAACTTTACCTCTGATTTTTAAGCAGCCTTTTTAGAAAAGCCTCTTAAATTTATGTCTGTGTTGGGTGAGAGACAACTTACTTTTTGAGTGGAGTATTGATCGTGAGTAAATATTAGCTGAAATTTATTTGGAAAACATTTGATATGGAACCAGGCACATAAGTGAGAATATGTGTGCGTCGGGGGTGGGGGGGTATATACACATACATATATATAAGATCTGCTCCATCAAGCCTCCAAATGCAGGCCTACTGGCTGGAGGAAGATATCAGTTGGTCATAAAAGTGTGAGTTTAGGAAGAATAACAGTGTCCAGAGAGACTAAGCTCCTATGATCATTTTGGTTCTCCAGCCCCACCCTTCTTGAGGGGAAAATACATTATAAGAAAAGAAAATATCAGTCTCAAAAACTAATGATAATAATAAAAATCGGTCATGCAACCATGAAAAGTGAGCATGCAATTTATGCACTCTCATTAATCCCCTTGATTATCTATCTTCAACTAGTACAATTTTGTCATGGGTTTGTGGTGATTTTTTTTTTTTTTAAAAGGAAAGAGATGTATGTTTCAATTAAGAAAAGGACACACACGCACACAAAAGTCAAAAGGTAAATATAATTTCAATCTGATTAGATCTGTTTTATTTACTAATAGTGCTTTCAGTATTAGAGGTTATCTTGAAAGAAGGGGAAACAAACTATTAGCAACATATTTAACTCATTTAGCACAAGGAAATATTCCACTAAATTCAGAAACATATTTAGAGCATCTATCTAGAGACAGGCAATGTACTTCGAGTATAATGCCTTTTCTCAAAAAGTTTACAAGGGTCACTTCCTCAAGTGAGACCTCCAGCCCTCTAGAGACCAGAGGGCTCTGTGACACTTTCTCACAGCAAACACATTTCTCTTTACAGCACTTCCTGCAACAGTCTCTTAGTCACCTGTTTTGAAATGAATCAGTCTGTCTTCCTAAAGAACATCAGCTTCATCCAGAAAGTCACTGTGTCTTGTTCACTAATATCCCCCCAGAAACTAGAACAGTGCCTGGCACACAGACCATGCTCAAAAAATATTTGTCACATAACTAAACAAGTAAAGAACAATAACTAAAATAGAAGATAGAAAATAGTAAGAGAGAGAAGGTAAGAAAACGATGGTTATGCATCTACTTATTAACATAAAGGAGGAATTCATAGAGTGAAAGACTCTTTTTTTTGACACCACATATTGTTGAAATGTTTCTTCAAGGAAGGATATGAGTCTGTTATTTGCCTTTTGCTCTCATAATAGTGTCTTTTGAAGAGCAGAGGTTTTTCATTTTGATGAAGTCAGTCATGTCTCAAATATTGCAGAAGCTATAGAGAATCCTGTCTGACTAAGTAGCTGCCTGCTTTTTGATTTACCAAAAGGAAGTGGAATCACTGTCGAAATCATAGTCAAGAGCCAATAATTTGAATCTACATTATTAGTCATCATGCTGCCTCATCAGATCTAAGTTTTAAACTAGAAAAGTAGGGCAAGGATATCTCTAAGGAGTCATGTTGTGTACCCTTCCTGGGCCTGAACAGCACCCTAGTATCAGGCATTCGCTAAGTAGACAACCTGTCTCACAAGACCACTATCCGCCCTAGTGTATTACTGATTTTCAGTTCTATCTCTTGGCAGGTTTAATGGTGATAATCCTATAAGGAATATGGCTTAGAAAGAAGTTTCTACCTTTGTAGTTCTTCAGACTTAATGTGGACTATAGAAAACCTATTCCCTAGGTGCTTGGCTAATTGCACACTGTCATCGGGGTTAGCATGTCCCTTTGTTCTTGCAAAATAGGTTGGAGTAAGCCATTAACTTTCTATTAAACCAGCATTAGTGGATTCACTGTGTTGATCCCCTTCTGATAGAAAATTTATATGCAATAAATAATTTAACACTGAAATTTACATTACACAGAAACTTCCTGGTGTGATATCAGGGATTATTATCTGGAACAAATTATAGGCAAAGAAAAAAATCATTTGTACAATATCCATACACCAAAGATAAGGTTTAGAAAATCACCATTAAACCAACAGACCATGAAATGACAATAGGCACTATTAATTCAAAGAAAAAAATGATCAACTCTCTTATTTAGACATGGACACTAAATTATAAGTTACATTTGGGACATCAGTGTGTTTTTAGAATTAAAGAAAAGCCAACCAGAAGAAAAACGCTCGCAAAGGCTTTTTAAAAATCCTTTATTTAAAACTATTTGTGCCCTGTTAGCACAGTTTCAGTCCTAACTTGTGAATGGGAAAATCATTCCAGGATAAAACATTCAGCATCAAAAATACACCAAAAAACATGCAATAATCTATGTCAGAGGAAAAGTAAGAACTTTAATGTTACTAGAAGAGTAAAGCACACAAGCCTTTCTAGATTTAGAAATATTGCGCCTACATATTTTCTTTTTATCTCAATATATTTCCTTTCCTAATTGCAATCTTGCGAAAAATAGCATCTATAATCAGAGACAATCTATGATAATGTAAGTAAATTCCCAGAAATGTTTTCTAATGCATGGCTGCCATTTGAATAAGAAAATGAGAGGAGGAAATGCATTATTGCAACATTAAGCAATTAAGGAAATATTATCAAATTAGAGTGTCCAAAAAGTATTAAAATTTGACATAATTTTTCTCCCTGTCTTGGTCAAGCATCACTCATTTAATTCACAATACTTTTTAAATAACATCAGTGTAATTGTCTTCTTAGCCTTCAAAGAGGGTGTAAATAACACTTTCTTCTCCACATACATGGTTGACGGGGGTGGGGGCGGGGAATCTGTCTTCCCACTTCCATCAACATCCAGGTGACGTTTGCCCAGAGCTGGCACAGAATTTCTTGCCACGTCTCAGTAGTCACCCACAAAACAAATTCCAGAAGATCCGTACATCAGTATGTCAAAGCAGAAGTTGTGGTGTGGCAGCTGTGTGATGAGAGTATGTCACCGGCAAAGGACCCAAGGAAGCCAGGTTCTGGTCATCACCTATCACATTTGTTCACCTCCTGTAGCATAAGAGCCATGGGGAAGACAGTAGTGTGGATTTATTTCCCCTTCTTCCTCCTCCAAAAATGTTAGCACAGAAATGGAGTTGGGGGGGTGAGATTCTATGCTGTGTATGGACATTTTCTGACTGGAATAACAAAAATATCACAGAATCCCTTGTGGATGATATTCTTTTGCCTATAACCCATATGAGGGAAATATGGTGAAGGATAGTTGAGGCCCATGCGTGCCTTGTCTCAGAAAGGCCCTTTTGCATCTGAAGTGTCAGTCTGGGCCAGGCCCTGGACCAGGGAAAGACAGCCAATCACTGGTGCTGGTCCTAACGTGTGGAAGAGGGGTAATGGTGGGAAATGCATGGCAGTGTTTCTGCCTCCTTTAAATAATTAGTACATGTTTCTTTCAGTGGCCAGCAGGACTGGTGTGAATACCTTTGAGGTGGGGACATCAAATATCACCTAAATATTGTGGGATTTCACATAAAGCTAAAGAGATCAGAGCAGGGAGAAAATGTTGAGAGGTGCCTGGGTGGCTCATTCGGTGAAGCGACTGACTTCAGCTCGGGTCATGATCTCACAGTTGGTGGGTTTGAGCCTCGCATGGGGTTCTGTGCTGACAGCTCAGAGCCTCAAGCTTGCTTCACATTCTGTGTCTCCCACTCTCTCTGTCGCTTTGCTGCTCATGCTCTGTCTCTGTCTGTCTCTCTCTCTCTCAAAAATAAACAAACATTAAAAAAAATAAAACTTTGAAATATGTGACTGGTAGCAGCAGTCAACATTTTTGTAGGATTTTAGTTTACCATGCACATTAACCTTCTTCTTCTTCTACAAAATCGTGAAAATAATATTACCCACATCATAAGATTGCTATGCAAATTAAATTGGATAAAACTTGCAAGAATCTGAAACAGTACCTGGTACATAAAATATTATTATGTGTTATGCATTTTAACATTATATGTTATTATTATTAGTTTTCATACTCCCCTATATTTTATTATCCCAATGTTATGTACAAGAAAACTGAAATTTTCTAATTGTACATTTTGTGGGTTTTTGATACACCATACTATTTTAATAACACTAATTATTACTATCATTACTAATATAGTTAGCATTTATTCGGTGTTTATTATGTGCTAAACTTGTCATACATGTTAATCTGGTTTGAACCTTGTTGCTCTCACAGGAGGTAGACAGTATTATCTGCATTTTACTAATGAAATGACCCAAGCCCAGAGATCCTAAATAGATTCACCAAAGGCACAAAATTCAGATGTTGAGCAGAGATATGAAAGCTTAAATCCCTAACTATTCTTGCTAGTATAATTCCTCTAGGATTTGCCAGTTTTCAAGTGAATCACCAACTGACACACAGATCAAATGGGTGGTCTTGGTGCACCTTGTATTCTCTCTTACTCCAATCCTGATCTAACAAGGAGGAAACTACAGATACCCGGTGCCATGCTTTCGGCACTCGCTCACCATCCTCAAAGTGCCAGTCCTGCTCTTTGATAAGTGGCTCTTAGCTTTGCTGGAGGCAGGGTGGGGATTGTAAGATATGAAGCAGCGCCCCTAACCTGTACCTTCTAGATCAAGCACACCATCACAATAGTGACAGTCAACAGCGTCTCCAGATATTGCCAAAATCCCCTGAGGGACAAAAATCACCCTTGCTGAGAACCGTTCATCTATACTTCCTTGTTAAAATGTTCACACCTATTTCGAAACTACGAGCTTTAACCAATAACAGGGACTGAAACCCAGATTATAAGGCAGGATTGGGTCCGGGTTAATTTGGAGAAGATGAGAAATGTCAGTTGCAACAGGACTGGCCGCAGGGATGAACTTCAGCTTAAATCAGTTGAACAAATATTCACCAAGCGCTGACAAGACTCTGGCTGTGGACTGGGCCTGTAAGAAGGAACCAGAACAACTCCAATTTCAGGATCCACCATCAGGCATCACCCCTCCACCCTCCCCAGATCCGCCTGAGGCCTGCTCCTCTGCAGTGAGGCTTTCTTGGATGTTTAATTTCTGCGACTTTGATTTGCTGACTCATCACTTGCTCTTCCTGTTGGAAACTGTCTGGAGACGGGAACTGGATTTAAACTTTTAGTTAAAAGGCACAGAGTAGAAAATCTATGTTTCCTGAGGTCATAGTGACAGTTAGCTCTAATTTCAGAAGCATAGAACTCTACTCAGGTAGAAGCAAAAATTATCCTCTGTCCAAACCATGGCAGACTAAGAGTGTTTCACCTCCAAAGGTTTCTACAGCTATTTTAGAAGTTCATTAGGTTTGGGGGGTTTTGTTGGTTTGTTTGTAGATTTGCTGCTGGCTTTGTTTCTATTATTTTTTAATATAATTTTAAATGAGCTTGCTTTTTTCATTGCCTTAAAGCAGACAATATGAGTTCAAATTCTGGCTCTGCCACTGTTTGTGTGTCCTTGGGCAGATTACTCAAGTTCATTACAAATTGGAAAGAACAGTGCCTGAATCTCAGGTTTTATATCTACAAATATGGAGACAGTATTTACTCTGCATTAGGGACTGTCCATATGACTCTTGGTTTCAGTTCAGGTCATGATCTCACAGTTTGTTTCGTGGGATCAAGCCTGTGTCAATGCCGAGCTTGCTTAGGATTCTTCCTCTCTCTTTCCCTCCCTCTCTGCCCCGCCCCTGTTCGCACTCAAGCACTCTCGCTCTCTCTCAAAATAAATAAATAAACATTTAGAAAAGAGGAGGAAGTGGCAATTAGACATTGACACAGGATGAGGACAGCATCAAACATAACAAAGTCTTTAGAGGCAAGCAACTCTGGGTGTGTGGTGCCATTTTGACAGGTTTCTTTCATAAACGGTTATTTTTTTTTATAAAATATTATAAATATTTTTTTATAAATGGTCGATTTTTTTTATATATAAATGGTCAAGTTTTTCCTAAGTTCTGTGTCACCTGAAGAGGCATACTTCTGTCCTTTGGAAATTTCAGTTACAAGGGAGAATATGAGGTAAAGGATACTAGGCAGAGAGTTACAAAGACCCTCTAAAAAATAGCTTCATCTAGTCATCTGTTCAGTGTGTGTATAATCATCAGTATGTATAATAATCATTATGGGTTGAATCGTTTCAACTTCAAATGTTAATGTCCTAATCACCAGCACCTCAGAATGTGACCATATTTGGAAATAGGATTGTTGCAGATATGATTAGTTAAATCAAGATGAGATCATACTGGCACGATGTGGGCCCTAATCCAATATGTCTGGTGTCCTTATAAAATGGGAAAATCTGGACCCAGATAAGCATAGAGGGACACTGATACGCAGAGGCGTGCCCATTGAAAGACAACCAAACACAAGCCAAAAAAGTCTGCAACTGACCCTTCCCTCACAACCCTCAAAAGCCCTCAACAGCCCTGAAAACACCTCAGCTTCAGAATTTTAGCCCCCGACCCTGTGAGATGGCAATGCCTGTTGTTTAAATGACCCAGCTGGTGGCACCTCGTTACGACAGCCCTGGTGAACTAACACAATTGCCAACTGTACCAGTCACATGGTCTAGGTTATGCTACAATAACAAATGACACCCATGTCACAGGGTCTTCTTCTAACAAAAGTTTATTTTTCTCACACAAAATCTCTGTCACTCTCCATGGAAGCTGTCCTCTATGCCGTTGTTTAGCATTTCAGGCTACTTCCAGCTTGCGGCACCTTCAGCCCAACATGCTACTTAAAGATTTTCCTCAACATGAGAGAGCATTGGAGGGTCTCACACTGGCAAGCAAATGCCATCCCTGCCATTGCCTAGAATGTGGCTCTTTCCCACTGTAAGGGGGCTGGTAAATATAAGCATCCTGGTTCCAAGAACAGGAAAACCCGTAACACCCCCAGACCAATGACATGCTCAGTACTAGGCACACAAAAGTTTGAAAAAAACAGACGTGGCTCTCACCCTTCCAGGAATTCAACATAAAGGAAGCACGCTGGATACGTAAAAGACAAATGCAGAAAGAATTCAAATGGTGGTAAGTGCCTTGAAGGAAACCAAGTGGGTCCTTGATGATGAATAAGAAAGGAGCAGCGGACTATACAGGGTTATCTAAGATGTTATTCAAGGTGAGTCTTGATGAATGAAAAAGACCCATCGATGCAAAGAGGAGGCAGAAGAGTAGACCAAGAACAGACCTTTTTACATAGTATGATATCAAACATGTACATGGTGACTACACGTACATGGTATACCAAGAGCTGTATGCTCTATGTGCCCTAAATATAACCCCATTTTGCAGATAAAAAAAGAGACAGACAGTCAAAGCGATTGCCAAAGGTCACAGAGCTCGTCAGCAGGGGAGCAAAGATTCAAACGCATGCACTTCGGTTCTAGAGCCTGTGTGCTGAATCACTATGCCTACTGTCTACGTGTGAAGAGGTTGGCTTGTTCAGAGAACTCAGTGGAGGACAGGATGGGCCAAGAGAGTGAATCGAAGAATGGCTAGAGGGGTATCACAGAGTATGTAACCAGGGAATAGATCACGTGAGGCTTTATACATTTTTGGCAAAAGTTTAAATTTTATCCTTTCAGGGCAGTTTGAAGCCACTCAGAGTTTTAAGAAGAGCTGGAAAGTGAAACGATTTACATTTTAAAAGACAAGTGAGCATTGCATTGGATCTAGACTAAAATCTGGAAAGGCTCTGGATAGCTGAAATTAGACCTTGTATTTGTTTTCTGGTGCTGCTCCGACAAATTAGCAAAACCTTTGTGTGCTAAACACACACATTTATAATTTTGCAGTTATATAGGTCAGCATCGCACAAGAGATCTCATTGAACCGAGATCAAGTTGTGGGGTCCTTCCTGGAGGCTCTACGGGAAATCCGTTTCTTTGCCTTTCCCATTTTCTAGAGGCTGCCTGATTTCCTTGGTTCATGCACCCCTTCTTTCATCTTCAAAACCAGCAACGTCAGATGATCTGGCTAAGTACATCTTATTCTGCCACTGACTCTGACTCTCTCTTCAGACTTCTCCTTCTACTTTTAATGACCCTGATGGTGACGCTGGACCCCTTCTGATAATCCAAGGCAATCTCTCTCTTTTAATGTCAGCTGATAAACCTTAGTTTCATCTGCAATCTTAATTTCCCTTTGCCTTGGAACTTCACACATCGACAGGTTCCCAGAATGAGGATGTAGACATCTTTGGAGGGCCATTATTCTGCCTCCCACACTCTTGAATGACGATCAAGAATGGCTTGACTTAATAAATTATGGTATAACCTTATAATGAATATCTCGGCAACCTGTAAAAAACAAAAAAGTTTATGACATGGAAAGATTTGTGTGATAAAGTGCTATGTAGTGTGGAAGTCCATCATCTCCCACTCCTGGATTTCTCCACATAGTTAGGTCAGTGAGGACAGGTAAGGAAATGCTTTATGTACACCAATTGTGAAAAGTACCAGATGGCAACAGCAGGAAAGTCGGTGCTGAGAATGTCACCAACCTGGTACCCTTGACCTAAATCCTTGCCCATAGGACCTCAGTCTTCCTCCTCTGCACAGACTCTTCCCACATAATTCTAATTCACCTGTCTCTGATAATCTCAAGAATTTCAAGTCTGTTCATTCTTTCCTCCTTTACCATATCTGTTCCCAAAAAGCTTGTTAACCAAAATACACTTCTTTTAATGACGACTGTTTTCTTAATGATCACACTCATGTTTTTCTTTTTATTCTACCAATTCCACCCTTTCTATTTTGTATAGGAACACATAAAAAAGTTAAAATAATATATTCTTTAACACATATGACTACCTATAGAACCACCTAGAAAGTACAGTTGACAAATTTTAATCAATATATCAATAACTCTTTATGATAATACGATTTTTCCCTCTGATTGAGATTTTCTATACTTCATAGGGTGCCTGGGTGGCTCAGTTGGTTAAGTGTCTGACTCTTGATTTTGGCTTAGGTTGTGATCTCACAGTTCATGAGATCGAGTCCTACATCAGGCTGTCAGTATGCAGTCTGCTTAGGATTCTCTTTCTCTCTCTCAAAATTAAATAAACAAACATTTAAAAAGATTATCTATACATCTCACCTGTTGCCTATGTTCCTAAGTTTTAGCTTCCAGTAGAAAGCTGTATTTCTCTACATTCTCTGTTCCTGACCAACCTCAAAGTAAAAACAGAGTTTATTCACATCACAGCATTTTTAGCACGCCACTAGGTAAGTGTGTTCGGGTGTATGTGAAGAGGTGCACGTGTGCACATAGGTCTGAATGTGTTGAGTCCAAAGATATATACCACATCATGATCAATGTTACCTGTAGGTGGGGAATATAAATGAGAATTGAGTTTTTATAGCTCTCCTCGTTTCAAAATAAATATGTATATAAAAAGAGAAAAAGTGAGGGGCGCCTGGGTGGCCCAGTCGGTTAAGCAGCCGACTTCCGCTCAGGTCATGATCTCGCAGTCCGTGAGTTCGAGCCCCGCGTCGGGCTCTGTGCTGACAGCTCAGAGCCTGGAGCCTGTTTCAGATTCTGTGTCTCCCTCTCTCTGACCGTTCCCTGTTCATGCTCTGTCTCTCCCTGTCTCAAAAAATAAATAAAATGTTAAAAAAAAATTTAAAAGAGAAAAAGTCATTTCCATTTGTCAATAAATATGTTTTAAGAAGATTAGAAGTACTGGGTGCTCTACCTTATGTTCTGTGTGTAACTCATATTTCATGGCACTAATGGACCCATCCTCTGCTATCCCTGGGTCACAGGTCACACTGGACTCTGTCCTCAGATATGTGAAAAACGCTGACCCTGGTTAAATAAATAATAAACTGATGCTGAAAGCTAATAGATTTACCATCAACAAATCAACAAGATTCCAGCAGTACCAAAACTCAATAAAGGGAAGAGTCCATTTTTGCCTCATTCACTTTCTGAGGAAGACTGTTTGTACCTCATTGATTTTTCTCTCTTCATTGAATAACGTTTGCCAGTTCATTTAATTTAAAGTTGGAGAGCCAGGGATTGTACGTCTGTTTTTTTATTTATGTTCCCTACCCGTTTCCCCCCACCTTCAGTTTCTTAACTCTTTATTTTACAATGACCATAAATGCCACCTAACACCTGAAGCTGAGATGGGGTCCACCATTGCTTAACTGCAGAGCCTGCAAAATAATTCTGAAAATAGAATGCACAGGTGTATGTGCTTCTTGATTAGCCTTTTCCCTTTTATGAAAAAAATGAAACATGTTAGTAAACTACCTTTTTCTAAGATCATGTATTTATTTTGTGAGAGAGAGAGAGTAAAAGAGGAAGAGAGAGAGCATGAGGTAGGGACAGAGAGAGAGTGAGAAAGAGAATCCCAGAATCTGCACTGTCAGGACAGAACCCGACATGATGCTCGAACCCACACACCATAAGATCATGACATGAGCCAAAACCAAGGGTTTTGCTTAATCAACTAAGCCCAAACGCTTAATCAACTAAGCCCAAAATCAGACATGTTAAAAAAAAAAAAAAAAGGGAAGGTGAATCAATTCTATTTTTTAAGTAGAAAGAACTAGAACAAAATGCTAAAATATTATATGAGTATGAGACTTATTGAGCTAAGCCTGACCTTCAGGATTATAGGAAATGAAGGCCAGTTTGCTAAGAAGATTCTTATAACTATATGTCATAGACTGTAATTGCCACCTTTTTGTAAGTCTGTATAATTCGGTAGTTTTGTTGCCCAAGTGTGTTTGTCACTCCAGTGTCTCCATAAACTTCTTAAAATGCACAAGTCCATACACCAGATTTTTAACTAACTTGTGCATTTTAACATGTTTCATCGTTTCAGAATAGTACATCTTACATGTGTCAGGTTCATTCATTCCACAAAAATAATATCGTATACCTCTTGTAGGTCAGATACTCTTCTAGGTGTTGAGGATAAGCAAAACAAACAAATAGGCAAAAGTCCCTACCCCGAGAGAGCTTACGTTTGAAAGGGGAGAGACATAGAATAAAAATATATTCTTGTAAATATATAGCTTGTATCTAGAGAAGTAACGCGGCGAAAATAAAGCAGGGTAAAGGCAACAAGAAACGCCACAGTTCAGGGTCAGGTGAGTACAGATGTCACTCCTCTGGATGGCCCCTGATGGGTTTAAAAGTGACTGAATGATTTTTCTAGTTGTGTTGCTCCTTAAATACAAACGCATTTTACTCTTCACCATTAAAAATTCTAAACAAAAATATATCTCTAAACTCCATTTCCTCAAAATCCCTGCCTATTGTCTCTGTCTCCCTTTTCCTTCAAAGCTAGGTGTTATAAAGACAAGTCCACATGCAATTTGTGTCCATTTTCTCACTTTCCATTCAACCTCAGAACTTCTGCCATGTGACTATCCCCACCTCACAGGGAAGCAGCTCCACCAAGATCATCACTGACTTCCCAGTTGCCCAACTGCCTAAACTTCCTTTAACATCTCTGAGTCATTTGTCACCGACCATCACTTCTTCTCTGACATTCTTTCCACAACTGCCACACATGTTCTCCTACTTCTACTCCCTTCTTCTTGACCTTTTTGCAGGCTTCTTTTCAGGCTTTTCTGTTATCATCCACTCGTCCCTTCAACCTGGGTTCTCTAGAAAAGGGAGCTAAGGCAAGATTTAAAGTGTGATTACTTTATTTGGATCATGCAAGCCCAGTCAGGGGGAGAGATTAAAAAAGGAAAGCCTTATGGGCAATGAATATAAAGAGCAGTTTGCTCAATAGATGCATTGACTCAGCAAGCTGGACTCTTCAGGAAGGCTAATACAAGAAATTGCCCTCAGAGTAGTACACAGGAGAGAAGAAGGAAGACGATTTATCTGCTTAGTTCCTCACACCTTCTGTTTCCTCTTGGCTGGAGTCCCAGTAGTATTGACTTTCTTGAACTGGCTAGTGACTTCATCCAAACTCTTCAATGCCCCCACCTGGTTCTTCATCATCTAGTCCATCTTTGATGCTGCAATCAGAGTGTACTTTCTCAAAGAGAACTATAGCATTGCTACGTCCCTGGATAAAGTCCTTCAATGGCTCTCCATTGCAGCATCAGTGTTACCTGACATATGGTCCAGCTCAAGGCATTCCGTGGCATGCACGTTCTGCTCCAGCCAAGTTTTCTGAGGGTAGATACATCGTGCTGAGTCAAAGGTCTGGCTCTAAGGTTCAACAAATCTAGCACACTGCTTACTTATGTCTAGCCTTTGAACTAAGGATGATTTTTAGAATCTTAATTGTTGCATAAAAGTATATGCAATAGAGACCTCAGTGGCCTGCAAAGCCTAAAGTAATTAATGTCTGGCTTTTTACAAAGAAGTCTGCCAAGCTCTTGTCTGCACTCCTTCTTTTCAGGTTACTGGGACAGTTAACAACCAACCTCCCAAAAAGAGTGCAGCCAGCCCTCCTGGGACAGACACCACTGGGCTTCTTCAGTCTCATCATGCTCTTATCAACCCCATGCCCTGTGCTCTCATTGTGAATTTGCATTTCACGTCTTTGAAAATATTTTCCACCTTTCCGTATGGAATTCACATCCCCCAACCCCATTTTGTCTGCCTAAAAAAACTGCTATTCACAACTCAAGATCACGTATCATTTTCTCCATGAACTAACTCTGGCTTCCCACACCACACCCAAAACAGAGGCTCTTTTATTTCTACCTCCAACTGTTTCTCCTTCTTAAATTTGAATTTCTGAGTCCAAAATAATACTAATAATAGCTAACACTTAGTATGTGACAGGTTGATTCAGTGTGATTTACATAAATTAAGTCATTTTATAATCACGACAATCCATGAGATAAGTACTTCTGTTATGCCCTGTTTACAGGTGAAACGACGAAAAATAAAAATAAAAACAAGTTCATAGGTGTTAAGGAACTTGCCCAATGTCACAGGAGTTTAAACCAGCCATTCCTGCTCTAAAGTTGAAACTCAACCACTATGCTATTCTCCCACTCAGTAGTAACTTAAAAATAAAATAACAAGGACGTTATGAGTAAAGCGGAATTGAAAAACATCTTGGTACTGGATTCTGAAATGGGATTTCTACTCTCCTATATTCATCTGCATCAGACACAAACAGAGGTGCTTACAGTAAGACCCTCTCTGATAGGTTTACCGGGTTCATCTTCAGGCAAGAGAGGAGTAAATAGGGCAGGAAAATTAGGAGAGACTGAGAATGTGTAGCTGGAAGTTGCTATTGTATGGCCAGGATAAACATAAAATGATGAAGAGGGGCCTGACAAATAAGGGTCTGACTAATAAATAAAATGTTGAGAATATTCCAATAATCTTATCTCATAATTGGACAGGGTCTGAGTCCATGGTTGAAAGTCCTCTATAATATTCCCAGCATTCCTGGGAATCTACTTTGACTCATTTGCCTTGGTTCTGTTCTATGGAGATAAAGATAAGACGTGATTACTTCTCCCACATGAGAGACATATGGTAGCCAATTCTAAATTTGTTCTGGTCTACACTACATGTCTCTCATTTCTGCATGAAAGACCAAGGTTTCCTGCCTCTCACTGTCCAGTCATTTTCCTGTGAACCTGACCTCATCTGCCAATGTCTCTTCTACTCTCCGGTATCCCAAACCAGACACAATATTATAGTTTCAAAGTCTCACCAGTGCTCAGACTAAAACTATTACTTCTGCACTGAAGAAGATAGTTACCATATCTGTTCTGTCACCATAGTTCGGTTACCATGACTCACAAGTGATTTGTCAGGAGATGGCCATATGATACTGTTACTTCAGATTATGCTTCTGGGTAATAAAAAACTGAGGTTCGTTTTATTTTGTTTGTCTCTTTGTCTGCCTTTGATATTAGTAGCACTACCGTCTAACTGTGACTTACCCAATCTCTACATGCCCAGTAGTTTGGGATCTTTTTCAAAGAACATGCATAAAAAGCTATGGATGTATGCCTAAAGTATCTCATTTCACAGAACTAGCCCAATATTTCAACTTACTGAAGATCACGTACATTTCTGGTTCTGGTATATGGTCATTCCTCCATCTTCACCTCTCCGTTTGTTCATAAGCATGCAGGGAATATGCTAATAAATCGTTCAACTGCTCATCAACGCAGATGACCCTGGATAACTTCTTTCGCCAAGCTTGCGCAACTCCATGTGCCTAAAATGTAAGAGATTGCATTTTTTATAAAGATTCCGGAAGGAACTGAGACGTCTCACTCTACAGACTGGCCCACTTCTAATTAGTGGAAATTATCGAGACTCTTCAGAAATTATATCAATGCAGTTTGTCAGCAATCTGTAAAGTGATTTGCCATTGCATCTGGCACTGACAGTTGGGAGCAAGTGTACCTCTCTTTTGAATGGTCTGGTGACAGTTGATAACTGTCATTCAGTCAGATCCTGAGGGCGCCTCCTGTCTTAAACTGAGGCGGTTTCAAATATGAGGCCATGGAATCAGTAAACAGACTCTTTGACATATTCAGAGGATATGCTAACAAATTCTTTATTCTGGTTGTTACTCTTGATATCACGGAGCACATATTAATCCGCTCTCTCATTCACTTAAATATGTTAGGTATTTTTAAATCTCAGCTTTCTGTTAATAAGTGATTTATGGAGATCTTAGTAGAAAATTAATAGAGCAGCTATTGCTATTTGTTTTTAGAATCAACAGATGTTTTCCAGTATCATTGATGGCATAGGAGAGGATTCCAAGAAGGCACTGAGGACAATAAATAAATAAGACTTATAACCTGCTCTCAAGGAGTTTCCAATCTATTGAAAGAAAAAAGAGATAAACACTTACTAGGCTAAGGACACATAAAGGGAAATGCAAAAAATATATAGTAATACACGATGTATGGTACAAAATCAGTAGAGGAGACTCATAGAGGGTTAATGATATGAATTGAGGGGCTTGAGGTTGATTAACATTGACAAGATGCAGATGATAACATTTTTATGGGGGAGGAACTATGTGAGCAAGGTTTGGAGGGGACAGCTTAACTGTAAAATGATAAACTATGTAAGTGAGGAATAATAGAAACTAATAATTTATATTCTCTAACAAACCTTTTTCCATCAATAAAATATTGATTAAAATTGAACATTCACTTAGCTGCAGTGACAACAAAGGGCCTAGAAAAAGAAACACTCTGCCCTCTAAACAGATGAAAACTCAACAGAATAAACAGAATATATATATATATATATATATATATATATATACACACACACACACATATGTATACATATATATATATGTTTCTTCTTTTCATATATATATATATATATGGAAATGACATATAAATGGAATTAAAGATGAGATAATAATTACACAAAAATCCATGCATTTGTATGGAACTTGTAACATCGGTGGTGGAGCAAATGTCATGGTCAATCCATTTGGGGTTGAGTTATATTATATTATATTATATTTATAATGTTTTATACTTGAAATAGTTACATCTAAATTATTCCCAAGATTAGATTACATGACCTCTAATTTTAAATTCCTTGAAATCAGGTTCTTGTAACATGATCGTTGCTTCGTTATCTTTTTCTTAGGAACGAAGAATTTATCCTCACTTTTCTTTTGCGTATGGGTTTCTATAAATCCTTTGATTCACAGAAAATATATTACGGGCTGGGACCCTTTATGTTCTGTGTTTCAAGAATACTAATTGTTATTCAAGGGTCTCTTTAACATTCTGTATAATGAAGAATAGTATTACTCTTTAATCATTGCTTGATGGATTACAATCAGCACGTCTAGACAAAGTGAGTTCATGTTTTTCTCGCAAGAAAATTAACAAGCAACAATTATGCAGCTTGTCCACTTTTTTTTGCAAGGGAAGCTTCGAGAGCTTCAGTAACTCAAGCTCTTGGAAGATGACAAATCGATCGATAATAATCTTCTGGCTTTAAATGGCTTCAGGTATTCTCTGCATGTACACAGTTACTACTACCAACGAGGCTGCTACCTTAGATTGCCTTCAGTCTTTAATATTTTTCTACTGATAGGAAGAATATTTGGTGTTTGAGGACCTGGAGAATAACTTACTTATGCTGAATGAACTGCTCTTTCAATACACTGCTGTTTTGTTCCTAGCACTTGCCTTCAGTAATTTATTTTAGGGCAAACCAATGAGATCATTAAAAATGGGGTAAATGAATTTTATCTATACTACAAAATTGGATGGTATCTAAAAGACAAATCAACTATTCCTTCTCTTTCTTCCATTTGATTTTAAGATGCATGTCTTTATGCTAAACAGTGTAGGTGGTAATTATTTGTTCTCCCTAATATCTGAAGTTCTCCATGATTGCATAATCTAAGAGCAGTAACAACCATATAAGCAAAAAAAAAAAAAAAAAAAAATCACAATCCAATGCAGTAGAAGCCATAACAAAAGTGTCAATGTTGGGGCACCTGGGTGGCTCAATCAGTTAAGCATCTGACTTCAGCTCAGGTCATGATCTCGTGGTTCATGAGTTTCAGCCGGAGCCTGCTTCGGATTCTGTGTCTCCCTCTCTCTCTGCCCCGCCCCCGCTCATGCTGTATCTGTCTCTTTCAAAAATAAACATTACAACAAATTTTTAAAAGAAAAAGGTGTCAGGGGACCTGGGTGGCTCAGTTGGTTAAGCACTGACTTGGGCTCAGGTCATGGGCTCAGGTCAGGATCTCACGGTTTGTGAGTTTGAGCCCTGCGTCAGGCTCTGTGCTGACAACTCAGAGCCTGGTGTCTGCTTCAGATTCTGTATCTCCGTCTTTCTCTGCCCCTCCCCTGCTCGCACTCTGTCTATCTCTCTCTCTCTCAAAAAACAAATAAACATTAAAAAAAATTTTTAAAGAAAAAAGTGTCAATGTAACAAATAACTTCAACTTGGAGACAGGAGAGATTTCATAGAGGAGATGGCATTTCAAGTGATCTGTGAAGGATGAGTATTATTTACCGGGTGAGGAAAAAGGAGAAGGGTATAGCTAAAGATGTAAAAGCATGTGCAAATAAGGAATGACTACTTGGCATATTCAGAAAGGAACAAGTACCCTGGGGGTATGTATGTCCTGAGGTCTTAGTCCGGGCTACTATAACAAAGTATCATAGACTGGGTGGCTTAAGAAATTTTTTCTTCATAGAGGCTGGAAGTCCAAGATCGGGATGCCAGCATGGTCGGGTTCTGGTTGCAACATCTTTCAAGTTCCAAATGGCTGTTTTCTCATTGTATCTCCACACTGGAGAGCAGAGAAGGAAAGCAAGCTCTCTGTGTCTCTTATATGAGCCCTAATCCCATTCACAAGAGCTCCACTCTCATTACCTCATCTAATCCAAATTACCTCCCAAAGGCCCCACCTCTTGATATCATCACATTGGAGAATAAGGTTTCAACATATGATTTTGAATTTTGGAGGGACACAAATATTCATCTGTGTTGCGATATAGATGATGATATAAATACAGATAGGTATAGATATAAATATAGAGACAGATATAGTTATATACTTATACTAAATCATTATGCTGTAGATCTTAAATTTATATAATCTTGTATGTCAATTATACCTCAATAAAACTAGAAGAACCCAAAATTCACTTGCTAAATTGCTTAGAATTTATGCTACAAGCAGAGGGAAAACAATAGTTTTAGAAAATAAGTGACATGGAGAGGTATACACAGGAACATGAATCAGATGAAAAGTGGTTGGAATAGATATTAGCATGTGTATGCTTGTAGATATTTTTTATAAAAATATTATGAAATTTTTATATCACACCTACAATCTTGATCTCCCTGGACAGTCTTTTTGCCTTGGTCTACATGTTCCACAAACGATAGGTCTTGAAACAAACTGAAAGATCATCTAGTTCAATACTCTCTCTCATCTTCCAGATAAAGAAATTGAACGATAAGCCACCCCAAACTTGGTAGCTTATAACAAGCGCCACTGATTTAATCCATGCATCTGTGGGTGGGTAGCTCGTCCGCTCTGACTGCTGATGTAGGCTGGGCTCACTCATGGCAGTATGGTCAGTTGCCAGGAAGGATGGGAGCCGACTAAGATCAGTCACCTGGAATGACAGCTCGTCTTGGATGCACGTGGTGTCCCCAGCAGGTCAGCCCGTGGTCTGTGTCTGGCCTCCAAGAAAGCAAGAAGAAGTATGAAAGCCCTCCTGAGGCCCCCACCTGAAACAAGTTCAGCTTTGTTTCTCCCATCCTATTGGTCCAGACAAGGGACAAAACCAGCTCAGGTTCTAGGAGTGCAGAAATAGTCTCCACCTCCCATCTCTGGATGGAAGGACATGCAAAGAAGTACAGCTTTTTTTTTTCTTTTTAAGTCTACTTGACCTACAGAAGTTTTATGGCAACTTCTACATCACTCTAGCCATTAAGAACACCAGAAATTAACTCTTTCCATTTAAATTGAGTGATATCCCTCCATTGTTTCTACACTCACCCAGTTCACCCATATCCCTTTTTATCAGACATGTTTTTTTAAACTACCACATTTATGTTAGTAAGAATTCGTTTTCACGAATCATTTGTCCTTGTACAGCTTTCGTGAAAGTTTTTCAGAAGAAATGCAATATTATTAAACATTTTCTGTGTCTCAACCAAGCCTGGCCAGTTAACTTGCTTCCGTCTGAAATCTTATCTCAACGCAGGAGAAGAACAACCTTTGGACCTTTCTGCAGCCACCCAAACAGCCCTCCTGTTTACAATGGGGCTCATTTGCAGATACACGGAAGGGCATAAAAATATGAATGCAAATGTATTCTCTTCTTTAAAAACAGATTTGGATCACTTTAGTATATTTTTGGAAAACTTTGTTCACTTCATCTTTTTGGCATTTCATTATACTTTACGATCACAAAGTCAACTCTCCTGCAACAAAGCGAAACATGGCCCTTTGAAATAAATGTTGTCATTAACAAGCCATGCCAGGCATGGTGACAGATTTGCAGCTGTAATGAATAACATTTCCCGCAAAGTTCTTCTGTCTGACAGAAAAGCTGTGACATTACTGCAGGCAACAGTGTTGAAAACTAAAAGATTGATTGATACAAGTGGATAATTGAAACCTCAGCACTGTCACATGCATGTCAGCCTAACAACCAAACTACTACTCTAAGATAATATTTATCATGATACAGCCTCTCTATGAATAAAAAAAAAACCCACTTGTTGAAAAACGTAGACTATATCCCATTAAATATGATTTAGAGGATGCCATTGTAGATGAGCCCATCAGCATCAATAAATTACACAGGGCTCAAACTTACTCAAAAACTCACATTATAGTTGAAAATTAGTTCCTGCAATAAAATTCAGTCAAAGTAGGCATTTAATTCTCTTTTAATAGCAAAGTAGAGGGTACATTTTTTTTTAGTTCATCTGTGATTAACCTTGCAGTGATCCAGTATTTAGGAGGCTGAATTTGAAAAAATAAACAGGATAGAGCCTCGATAAAATTTTCTTTTCAAACCATATCTCTTCACATCTATTCACTTATACCAGATTTATTTCTAAATACTTATAGGTCTATATGTATACAGAAAACATGTGTTCTTGCAGAGAGAAATTACATATAGAAAAGGAGAACATATATTTTTGCCTGTGGTAACTGTTTCATATTCAACAAATTAGAGGAAGAGATGACATTACTATAGAGAGCAAAGATTATAACCCGTGAACTGCTTATTCACATGAAAAAGGCAGGATCCTGGAGGCCTCAGCTTTTCCAGCAAATTTGGAGTCTTTGGAGATTGGTGCCAGTTCTCTGGGTGTGCTTGCATATATATAAAAGGATTACAATAGTCATTAGGGGGACCAACCGGTGGCAGTTACCTGGGATGTTTCCTAGATATATAACTGAAGGTGCTGCATCTGAGGAAACCCTCAGTCCCAAGCAGAGATGACTAAGCATGTACTAGTAATATACACATAACTAATCATGAATGTCTTCTGTATCATAGATTCTTTTAAAAGCGATGAAAAGTGTGGGCCCATTCTCAGAAAAATGTACACCCCAATTCACAAAAGGTTGCATTAAATTTCAAAAGGTCATTGACCCATTTACAAATTGCAGCTTAATCACCAATTCCACTAGATCATTATTCCATCTCTTTCCAGCTGACGTCATATCTATAATTAGTGAGAAGATCTTCTGTGCTTATTGTTAAGGTATCATTTGCATTGTACTGAACAAATAAGAAAAGGTGAAATGAGCTTTGTCACCCCAGGGCTTTATGATTCCAAGAACACACAGAACAAGAAAAGTGACATTTTTTTTTCCAGTGAGTATAATGGGGGAAAAAATGGACAAAACAGAATAAAAATGGCCTTCAAAATATTTTTAATCAAATTTGCCTTGTAGGTTTTGTAGTACTGTTAATGTCAGACATCTTCTAACCTTTTCGCTGGATTTCTCATTTCCTGCTACACTGTCCATCAAAGCCTGCATGCCTTAAAACCTTATCTTTTTTTATTTTGCTCAATGATGCAGGGTGGGTTTTTTCTTTTGAGCTTTTGTTTTACTTCAATTTTTCTCTAAAATGATATTATATGTCTACATGTCTTTTTCTTCTTTCCTAAACACTTTATTTTGGTTTGGTAACATCACCTGGGTCACATTTTCATCTTCTTGTTTACATCTCTTTCCTTTTGATCTAACATCGCAAGAAGATTATTGTGTATTCAGGATTCTGGAAGGAGCTCACCTTAGCTCTGATATATGAGAGTTCATATTAAGCACATAGTTCTGCAATTTCTTACCAGAATCCTGACTTTAAATCTTCATTTAGTGTCCTTCTTAGTCATCACAACATGGATTTTGGTGCAGTACAACTTTCTCAGGCAACCATGGTACTCAGCTTGCCTTTCAATTTCCTACTGCTCTCTTACACTACAATGGTTAATCACAGCCTGAAATTTGATGTGGTGACCTATCTCCATGGCCCTGCCTCTCATATTCTCATGTATCCATTGTTTAAATACTGCATGGCCTTTAAGTTTAAACTCCTCCATGGTTTGTTCACTCAATAAATTTTTACTGAACGCTTGCTATGTGCCAGGTACTGCTTAGAGCAAATCAAAAAAAAAAAAAAAAAAAAAAAGGAAGAAAAAGAAGAAGAAGAAGGAGAAAGAGGAGAGAAAAGAAGTCCCTGTCTCCATGGAGCTTTTCATTCTAGCATGAGAAATAATAAACAGTTAACATGATCAAGAAGTAAATTATACATCATTTTTAGAGTATAAGCCCTTTGTAAAAAGGAAAAGAGCAGAATAAGAGATTGGTGAATTCAGGAGGGCAGAATGGTGGTTTAAAATTTTTTTTAAGTTATTTATTTATTTATTTATTTATTTATTTATTTATCTATCTATTTATCTATTTATTTGGAAAGGACAAGTAGGGGAGGGGCAGAGAGTGAGGGAAAGGGACAAAATCCCAATCAGGCTCCACACCATCTGTACACTGATGGTGCGGAGCGTGACTTAGGGCTCGAACCCATGAAACCATGAAATCATGACCTGAGCCGAAGTCGGATATTCAACCAACTGAGCCACCCTCTTGCCCTGGCAGTTTTAGTTTTAAGTTGAAGAAATAATTAAGTGACTAAGTGATGGAGGCTTCCATCAGGAGTCAACCTTTGAACAAGACCAGAAAGAGGTGAGGACATGGACATATCCATTTATAGATTTGTGGGTTCTGGAGGCTTCCAGAGGTTAGAACTTGACAATGCTTGCACTGGGTGTTTTTGAAAAGGAGGGATGGTTAGCTGAATAGCTTTTCGAGGTTAGTTTTCAAGATCTCACCCAGGAGCAACATCAGTATCTCATCATTACACTGCAGCTAACAGGTGCATTACTCTTCCTAGATAGTGTCATGCCCGCAGTGACCACCAGGCTTTCCAACATGAGACCAATTTTGCCCAACTCCCTCCTGAATTGTTGAACTAAGATAAGATAACACACATACTGAAGACCTTCAAGGACAGCCTCTCTTTCCCTGTCCTTCCCATTCCTCAACTCTGCACCCCCAGTACCTTCTTAGTTCCCTTTGAATGCCTATATGTAGAAACTAATCACACTTTTTAAAATTAAATTCCTATTTATCTGGACCATGAGGATGAGGATATACTTTCATCTTTGCATCCTTAGCCATGATGCTTGATAAATATTTATTGAGTTAATGAACTGTGGAGTCCATCTAATAGCCTTTTATGTTTATAAACGTGAAAAACAAAATTTAGAAAAGTAAAGGGATCTATCCCAGTTGAGCAGAGAGTTAATATCAGAGCCAGGAGATACTGGCAAGCAAAATAATGTGGAATCACCAACTTAGAAAAAGTAATATCTATTGCAAATCTTTTCAATGAATACAGAATGAATTGTTCTGCCATCTAAAATTATATGTCTATGTAGTAAAACATGGCGCTAAATAAACCAAGTACTTATGGCCATCATTCTCATTAACTGCTTTGATAAAAAGCACCGACTCGTGCTAGGGCATGTGAGGTCTTCAAAAAGCCTCTGCTCTCTAACTTACCTCCTTTTTCTTTAGTTTATTCCTATTAGATCGGTTATTTGCAAGCTATCCAGCCAACCCTTTTCTGGGGCACATAAGAAAATATAAGGTCAATATAATAAGAAATTTCACCCAAGATACCAGCATATTTTGAAACAATATCTAAATTTTCAGTTGAAATGTGAAGTCGTATGTTTCAGAGACTGTATCAGCACCTCTGTGTATGTGTGTATGTGTAGAATAGACATTCTACCTGCTGCCACTGTGCAAACCTTTCCCACTGTAGTCCAAGCCAAGAACGTTGCCAAGCCTAAGTATGTGTCTGAAATGTGCCTCTTCTTTGTTTTCCATTAGCTTTTATTCTCCTAGAGGTCTCGCCCTGCCCTCTTGGCTTCCATTTCTGGAACAACCTTATTTTGCATCAAACAAACCTGTGACTTCCATTTTTACATGAAGCCACCATAGGATTCACTATTCTGGGAGACATACCTTGACTATCACTTTCCCACATGGACCAAATTGAATATGTCATACCCCTGCTTTGTTCCAGTTTCTGATTATTGTCCCTGCCCCCACCCCAGCCCACTAAGTGAAAGGGCATTAACTCCTATCTGTGCTTAATTCGGTCATCCTCTGTTTTTTCCATGTCACCCATCCACAGTGAATCACAGCCCCTTCTCTGCTCTGGTCTGCATTATGCACTTGGCAAATTTGTCCTTATGGAGAGCTGCCATCTTTTTCTTCATGCTCAGTATCCCTTCCCAACTTGTGAGATAAATTTCTTGCATAGGCAAATAAAACTAAGTCTGGTTAATTTAAGGCGAAAAAAAATGGAATTTATTGGATGGTGGATGGTGATTCATAATATTGAAGGAATGACCGAGCAATCACTTTCAGGATAAACAAGAACCAGGCAGCCTCTTGTATCTGGCCTCTGGATCTATTAAGTTATCTCTTCAAGAGTCCACTATGAGGATTAATTGGTATGGTAGGCAAAATAATGTCCCCTCCCCCAAAGATATCTACGCTCCAATCCCCGGAACCTGTAAATACGTTATTTTACAATGGCAAGAGGGGCTTTGCAGATGTGATTAAGGATATAAACCTTCAGATGGAGAGATTATGCAGGATATTCTAGCAGGCTCAATATAATCACAAGAGTCCTTAAAGTGGAGAACTTTTTCTGGCTGAGTTAGAGAGAGCTGTAATGATGGAAGAAAAGTCAGAGGGAAGTGATGTTAACCAGTTTTGAACATGGCGAAAAGGGCTCAGGAGCCACAGAATGAAGGTAGCCTTCAGAAGCCAGAGAGGGCAAGGAAACACATTCTCCCATGGAGGCTTCAGAAAAGAATACATCCTTACCAACACCTGGGTTTTAGCCCAGTGAGGCCTGTGTTGGACTCCTGATCTACAGAACCACGAGCTAACATATTTGTGTTGTTTTAAGCCACTACATTTGTGGTAACATAGCAGCAATAGAAAACTAACACAATCAGCTTCGGGAGAACTTCTACAAAATAAAAGACAAATCATCACAATTTTTACCTCCAACCCGTTAAAAAGAGAGAGAGAGAGACTGAGATCATTCAGAATTTTGGAGGCAACATGAATCACATTTGGGTGGTCTTCTCTGATCCATTTCCAACCTGAGGGGAAAACCCTGCCTGCTCTTCAAAGTTTAGACCTTTTTGATACAGCACGTATTACAGTGCTCAAAATGTCAGTGTGGATTAGAAGTATTTAGGGGATTTATATTAAGCTCTGAGAAAAGAATCACAGCATAGACGTCTGGAATTTTAGAATGAAACAAAATCCCCCTTGACAAGTACTCCTTTCCCCTGGGAAATGGTTCCTGACTTCCTCCTAGGGTCTGATGGATGCTGAACACAGGCCTGGGTCACTGGGTAATGTGTGATCGGAGCTGTTCTTCCGGTAAGTGCTACCTCTTCTACTTTACCATTAGGGTGGGCAGTCCAAGTGTACATGGGGCAGGACCGCACAGGTTTTGAAGGCCCAGTGAAGTGCCGAAGCAGGTGGTCCTCACTAGGCGATGGTACTCCAGACACCGTCATCTCATGCTCAACAACACCTGTGGCCTCATGGCTAGGACTCCGTGTGAGTCGACAGGGGATGAAAACATACCGTCTTAGGTTAGAGGTGGTTCTGAGCAAAATGCTGGCACCAAGCAGAAGTTTACTGCTACGGGGTTAATTCTTCACTCGGAAGCTCCCTGAAGATCAGTGGCCAGAGCATCATGACAGGAGATTGGCAACAAGATGTGAAAAAGGAATGTGGAGTTCCGGGCTGCAGGACTTATCCGTTGCTTTTCCCTTTGAGCATTGCCTCTTAAATTGCCAACATCACATTACTTTTACCTTTGAGGAGATAGTCCCCTCCTATTATAAGATGTCTCCAGACTGTTGCAGGGAGTAGGCCAGAGTCTCCAAAGATGAATTCGCGAACAAAGTGCCGTGAAGTGAAGGTCCTCATACTTGAGGCCCTGACTCCAGAATGAAGCTTCTTTTTATTAGGATAATTGCTAAAGACTATGCGCATAAAGTCAGCTAAGAAAGTGTGTGAATCAATCTAATGGTTTAGCTTTTCAAGGTTGAATTTCAAGTTAATTGGTTTCTATAACACTAGGAAGGGTCCGGTGTGAAGGAGGATCCGGCCCTGGACAATATTAATGGCTCTAGGCGTTCCTTACAAGCCGCAGCCGCGTTCATCTGTGTAAACATGTCCTAAAGCCTTGCGCCTTCTCCAGCCCTTCCCTCTTGAAGCCTTTTCCTTTGATGCTTCTCTCCTGCATCTCCCACACCAGACCTCTCAGTATAGTGCTCTGCCCTTTACTGAGGACAAGCAGCACCCCTATTGCCAGCTGGGGCAATCACACATGGAAGACCTTGAATGTTTGTAGCTTCAGCAGCTGGAGAACAGATTAACTTGATTCATTTTAATGGCAAAACCCCGAGAAGATTGTTCATCAGTTTCTCCTTCAAAGATTCCTGGAGCTGCCTGGTTCTTGATCTTTCCCTAGCCTGGATTTTGTTCTTTTCCTTCAGTAATGTAAGCTATTACTTACCTTACTAGTTAATTCTCCTTTTAAATGACAAGAGTTAATTGCTGTTGTTGTTGTTGTTGTTGTTACTTGCTGCTAATCAACTCTGACACACTTCCTCACTTATCTTATAAACTGTGCATGAAAGAAAGTGTATTTTATACAATTACTGCAGATCCATTCTTTCCGAAGAGTGCCCGCGCTGGGATGTACTATGGCAATTCACACACTGGGAAATACCTTCCCACACAGGAAGCATCTTCTCAGGCATTTTGTCAGTCTTCCATTGGGTGGAATTCTTTGTGCCCTTAGGAAAGAGTTGTCCATTTTTAGGGGGTATTCATTCTTCTTTGGAAACTCTGCCAAAATGGAGAATTATTGGGTCTCCACCTCCATATGTTGTCAGACCCCTTCCTTTAGTTACAATCCAGGGATAACCCACTCCGTTGAAGGAGTGGCAACTCATCCAATCATGAACTTTACTGTCAAGAGGGAGGGATGGGTGTACCGTCACCAAACGCCTCCACCATCACCACCTCACCATAAGTTTCTTAATTTATAAATGGTTGTTAGGATCCATTACCTTAACAGCTTCAGTTCTGAGGAACCATCCCACATTACTAACTCGCAAGAATCTTGACTACTTCACCACTGTATAGAAGCCTCTTCCATGGTCCACTAGCTTGTATCTACCATGAGTATCTAAAATGTTCAGTAAGACCCCATCTCTGGGCTGCATCTCCTTGCATGTCAGTGGAGTTAAGGTGTCTTTGCTGATACACAGCATTAAGCTGAGCTGCCCGTGCTAAGCATTTGATGGTATTCAGTAACTTGAATGTTTCTCCTTGTTTTAAGTGCATAACTGTTCAAACTATTCATTTGAATTCCCCTGTTGGCCAATGAGTGTCTTTGGATCCATCTTAAATATCAATAAACAAGGAGGGAAGTTGATAACATTATACTAGTAGCACTGTGTGCATGACACGGGAAGCCCACATATTTGTTTCTGCCTAATAGCGTCTTTATTTCTGCAGTCCAGAATATACTACAATCCGATTTTTAGAAGACTTAAGCACCAAAAACATTATGGAAGCACCACTTATAAGTCAAAATAAAAGTGATAAGTACATACGAAATAAAGTTCAACTTAATCTTGCTTTTTCATTCATATTATGTTGACTCTTTTCTAAACTGTTTCGGTGTTTCCACTTTGCTGGTGGCATACACATGTACTTAGTTCATCTATTAGATAATCACTAACCCCCCCCCAAAATTAACAGATCTTCCAAATCTCTCAGCTCCTTTGATGATTTTGATCAAATGAAATAATTTCCTGTAGCAACTTACTCTCCATTTTTCTTCTCTGTTTAGAAGAGATCTGATCAGGAAACTTATAAACCTGGATCTGAGCAAGTTGTGTGTAACTGAGAAGTTTTCCCAGAATGCTTGCTGTGATGTTTTCTGTCTAGATGGAAAATTCTCTGATGTAACATGTAAAGTGGCCTATTACTGGCAAGGTTCATATTCTGAATATCTACTTTTAGAGAGAAAAGTGGAATGTGGGTAAGTCACTTTTAAGGAGACTGACTTGAGGAACAATAAATGTGGCTGAATGCATTAGGTACAGGTAACATATTTTATTTACCTTCTTGGGTTAGAGGAAAAAGCTATCTCTAATTTTCTCTTGCCTCTTCCCTTCTAAGATAAGAAAACCTATATCCACAGCAACACCACACACAGTTCACTATTCACTTGCGCTATTTCCATCCGTTTACAGAGTAGACTCTCCTGAGGTTGGAAAAACACCTATATCCCTACACTATCAGGGTGTCTTTTTTCCTTCCATAAACAGCTGCAGCTGTGAATCACCCCCATAGTACACTGTATTCACTCTCTCCATGCTCTCTCCTCTCATCTGGAGACAGCAACAAAGAAAATGAGGAAATATGAGTCACTAATGCTGTGGCGATGGCTCAGGGGTTGTAGCCCAGAGCTTCTAGCCACACAGTCTCTCTTTTCCCATAAGCAGCCCTTTTGCTGACCCAGATGGCATAAAATGGCATATACCTCTCTGCTAGATATGGTGTGAGTCCACATGGAGGGGTCTCTGACACAGAGCATGTACTGCTCTGATACTTAACCCATCTCTGACCAATATGCAAAATATAACCCTCTAAGAAAGCTACTCACTCTACCCATAATATCCAACTTAGCGAAAGAATATTTGTGAGGGGGTTTTCAGACCTTACTTAGAAAGAAGTCCCCAGGGGCACTTGGGTGGCTCAGTCGGTTAAGCGTCCGACTTCAGCTCAGGTCACAATCTCGCGGTCCGTGAGTTCGAGCCCCGCATCAGGCTCTGGGCTGATGGCTCAGAGCCTGGAGCCTGCTTCCGATTCTGTGTCTTCCTCTCTCTCTGTCCCTCCTCCATTCATGCTCTGTCTCTCTCTGTCTCAAAAATAAATAAAACGTTAAAAAAAATTTTTAAAAAGAAAGAAAGAAAGAAGTCCCCAAATAAAATCCTTTAAGTTATGCATGATATACCACTTTAGTCATAAACATTAAGTTTATAAATAAGACATCCCGCTGCATATCAGACAGACTATAACTAGTGGCTAGACTCTTTACCCAAGACTCTTATATAGCCCCACATTAGCCTAGCCATGTGGATGTCAAACTGTGTAAAACACAGGGACCTACGTTTCCCAGAATGATAGACTTCCCCAGGTCCATAGGCCAGTGCCACATCTCTCTTCCCGAGCCTTAAGCTGATCCTGGCCATTCCTTGTCTGGCAAAAGATCTGAGTTCCAGGACACAAACTTTGAGTCAAAAGAGAGAGAGGTTTGTGTAGGTAAGTCTGATATTTACCTCTCCACTCATAGTAACTGGTGAATCTTCCAAGATGTTTGCAATTATCTAACATTTTTTAGACAGAACCAGTTGGAGGGAATAAAATGGGTTAAGTAGTGCCCCCTCTAAGAGATATATCCATTTCCTAATCTATGGAACCTTTGAATATTACCTTTTATAGCTACAGAGTGGATATTACCTCCCAAGAAATGAAACGTAATCATTCCTCTTGGGAGGAAGAGTTTATCCTGGATTACACAGGTGGGCCCTAAATGCCCTCACATGTATCCTATGAGAGAGAGGCAGAGGGAGTTTTGACACAGTCAGAGAAGAGCAGGAGGCAATGTGACCACAGAAGCAGAGATTGCAGTGATGTGGCCATAAGCCCAAGAATGCTAAGTCAGCCACCAGAAGCTAGAAGAAAAAAGAAACCCGTATTCTCCTACAGCTTCACGGGGAACACGGTCCTGCTGAGATCTTGACTTCAGATGTCTAGCCTTTCTACACCTGTGAAAGAATAAATTCCTGTTGTCTTATGCCACCAAGTTTTTGACGATTTGTTACAGCAGCCACAGGAATTGGACACGGATAAAAAGTCTCTTCTGGACTTGTGTTCATACTTTGTTCAGAGATACTTTGTTTCATATCCTCCAAGAGCAATAGAAAAGACATTTGACCGGTGACGGTTTCAACATTATCCCTCAAGGTAATTAAAATCTCTCATGCTTTGAAAGGGCTTGCCAACACACAATTGCCATCACTTGCAAATAGTTTATGCTCCCTGATGGAGGCTGGTAGGGATGTCAGTGATATGCCGGAGAACCTCCTGAACTGGAAAATTTATCTTAATGGAGTTTTGTTTTCCCTTTTATTTCTATGCTAATGGGAATACCTTAATAAAACACTCAATATCACTGGGTTTCTAGTCAGCAAGGAAAGATACCCTCAACTTGGAGTGTCATGTACTGTTCAGAATTAATTTTTTTTTCAGTCTTTAGAAATATATACCCATCCCAGGCAGCTGGGTGGCTCAGTTGGTTAAGCATGTGACTTGAGCTCAGGTCATGATCTCACAGTTCGGGAGTAAGTTGGGGCTCTGTGCTGACAGCTCAGAGCCTGGAGCCTGCTTCAGATTCTGTGTCTCCCTCTCTCTCTGCCCCTCCCCTACTCTCACTCTGTCTCTCTCTCAAACATAAATAAACATTTGAAAAAGAAGAAATATACAGCCATCCCGATTATGCCACATTTCTTCAAACCACCACGATCAGCAAGTAGTGACTGAGGTATAATACATCAAGTAAAGGCCACTCAGCCTGATGCATTAAGTCGCCGAATTCCCCTAGATTGCTTCCCATTAGCAAGACTCCATCTCTGTACAGTGTTGCCCCCCTTTCAAGCAGCCCACGTCTCAATCAAGAAGAAAGAGTATCATCTCCACCACCACGCTCCACAGCTCCTCCTCTAGTTCTCGTTCATTCCTCAAGTGTCAAACAATCTCCAAAGTCAAAACTGTTGAGATTACATAGGCTGGTTCTCCTCCACTCTATCACAAACTGTGTGCTGAAATACAATAGGAAATTCTTCCTGATCTCCTGGCTTATATTTGACCATCCTCATTAGAACACAGGCAGATACATGTAGTCTGGTCAGATACCACTTCACTGTAATTGCCAATGTAAACAATAGAACATGTGACATAAGTTGGAATTTTTCCTGATTAGTACACACCTCCCTCAAACGTGCAGTACCTAAGCAAAGACCTCTACCAGTTCCCCTCATTTGTCCAAATTGCAGAGGTCAAGTTAAAGTGGATTAGAAGGACATGAAGATGTTGGGTGCTGATTGCTTTGTCTTTTCCAAAAGTCAAGAACTCTCCTGAAGAGCTGGTCCAGAGCCTGGCCTAATGTGACTAGAATGTTATGAAAACCTTGATACAAGATTTAACATCAAATGAAAGAAGATATCGAAGTATTAGAAGTCTGTAGATCCATCATTATTGAAAATAAAACTCAAGCGAAGAAGGAAAACGGAAAAAATACTAAAATGACATAACTAAGGAAGTCTAGAAATCGAACTTTTGTGTTACCACCACGAACGTAGAGTGGTGATTTTCAAACTTCAGTGTTCATATAAAGCACCAGAGGACCTTGTTAAAATGCAGTTTTTAATTCCATATATCTGAGGTTGGGCCTGAAAGTCTGCATTTACAACAAGCTTTCAGAGGATAATGATCTAAGGACCACACTATGAGAAGCAAAGCTTTATACCGTGAAGGCTTGAAATAGTGTACTACCTTTCTCCACTTAATTATGACAGCACATATGCTGCTCTTGGGTCTTGATTAGTTCAGCACACTCAACTACATGCTTCTTTACAAGCTTAGAAGAGCAATATTAGAAAGCTGATGCCCTGGGCCATCTGCCATGGCAGATTCACAATTATGTTGTATATTCTTTCCATTAGAAACTGTAATGTTACAAGATATCCCTGACCAAGCTCTCTGGTTGATCAAATCACAGTGACTGGTGCCTGAAGGTGGATGGCCAAGAAGGTAAGAAAGGGCCTGAGGAATCACACTGGTCACAAGCCATCAACATGAATTAATAGCATATAAAAGAAAGGGACTCTCATTTCTCTTCTAGAAAGCAGCTGTCATTACAGTGTCTTGATCAATGAACTTGTTGTTCTTTGCAGAACTGTCCCCACCAAAGTATTGGCTAGAAGCTTTACCTTGCAGGGACATATGAGGAAGGAAGTAGAATTAATGTTGACTCAGAAACTAGAAAATACTTGTAAGCGTTTATAAAATGCTAAGCTATTCAGCATCATTTGTCCAAATTTTCTACATTTCTATGGAAAAGGCTCAAGAAACTTTAATGAAGAACCATATTGAACAGAAATGTCTTTATTGTGTTTCAAAATTCAAAAGAGTTTCTGATTTTAAGTCAAGCCATTACTGCAACAATTGCAGGTTTATGCCATTGGTAGTGGTTTGGAGTTACCTCAGGTGAGCTCGTTCTGTCAGTGATGCCTAATCTGAGCACTAGCAAAGGAAGACAGTGAAGGAAGTAGAAAGCCCAGACCTAACACTAGTCCTTCCTACAGGTGTCATGGGACAGCGTATGATAGAGACTGTTCAAAAGCCCCTGAAGCCCCTAAAGGCTTATTCTCAGAATTAACAGTGTGACAACTCTCCAAGTTTCCCATATATGAAAGTAATATTATTAGTTTTTTATTACATTACCTCCGAATCACTTTATATTATAAATTATGACTTTTTAAATACCCTGCAATTTTTGAAGTGAGACATCTAAGAGGATAAAAGTGAGGCTCAAATGTTAAGTAATTTGGTGAAAAAAAGAGGCTAGTGACATACAAAGCCAGATGGTGACACCAGATTTCTGAAGTCCAGTTCTCATCACATTCAGCCAGACTAACCTTGGATGTATATGTCCATGTTCAGCAAATGGAAACAATCCCACCCAGGCTATAATGAGGCAATATGCCTTACTGTCTCCATCCAGACTTGACTAAGACAGCCCAAACATATTGTAGATATCATCGTGTCCACGCTGCCCTTCACGTATTTATACCCTCAAATTCCTCTTTGCAAGGACCCGTGGTCCTAGGCCAACATGCAGCTGCTGCATTGGCACAACTGAGATTGAAGTCACGCAAGTTTCCAGGTACACACAAACGAGTATGATGTTGCTGCGAGAGCACACACAAAAACATTCTTCCTAACTGCCAAAGCTTTAGAAGCATTTTCTGTCCAATTAGTATTGTTCACTATATGTGAAGACCATACCTTCTAAAAACTCTCAAGAGCCATGAAATGAAAGAAACACTGACTGTTCTGGGGACAGCATGATCAGGACAGAAGTCAGATGTTTTTCACCGACTAATAGAGCACAGTCATCATCTCATAAAATGATGCTTCCTTATTATTTATTTATTTATCATTTATTTTGAGAGAAAGAGAGAGAGCGTGCAAGGGGGTGGGGGGGCGAGGGGCAGAGGCAGAGGGAGAGGGAGAGAAAATCTTAAGCAGGCTATGCACCTAGCACAGAGCCCAACGCGGGAGATGATCCCACAACCGTAAGATCATATCCTGAGCCGACATCAAGAGTCCAACTCTCAGCTGACTGAGCCAGCCAGGCGCCACAATGCTTCCTTAATATTTAAGTGACCATGTCCCTCCACGGTACATGACAAGGGGTAACAGTGGGGCATTCTAGTGTGTATTACAGGCACTGGAGTTCTGCAGTGGTTTGTGGGGGTCGTCATGTGAGTGTGCAATCGGGAAAAAAAGAGAAAGTTAAATGTAAATAATGCTACAGTATTAAAAAATATCTTTTTAAAGTGTCCTCTAACTTTTTTATCTATTTTCCAACATAGCATTTTACTTCTTTTCTAAGTTTATTTTCTTTGCTTCAGAGTTAATAGCAATGTCCATTTAACATCAAATCTCCAAGAGTTCATTATATGGGTCATCACTGTGTGCTTTGGGGAATTCACCCTTCCTGAACTGTGAGTCAATTTTGATGCTTCAATATCTATGCAAAACAGTTGCTAAATGCTGGTAATATAGAAAATGAAATATACTCAATCATCATTTGGAATTCTTTTATAAGGGAGACCATGAGTGAAAATTTAAATCCACACAATTGTCATAAGCTCATATATCTGCTCAGCTTATAATTATCACAATCTTTTATAGCTAATAGAGTAATCATTAGCAACAGATAATTTAATAATGTGCATCCATTAATTGTTTCTAGATATACTTTCTTGACCTTTAAGTGGAAATAATCCCTTCTAGGCAGAAGGCTGGAGTCTTTAGTTGGTTGTTTGAGATGCAGAAAGACAGATTTTCAGAGTTTGTCTAGAAGAACCAGGAGAAAGATAAAAGGAAGTCAGGGATTTGCTCTTCTGCAGCAAGATGTGTCAGATAATTGAAAAGATTATGACATATTGAGTTACTGTCACTGTTTATTAAGAGGAGAATGCATAACTTAGCATTTCCTACTAAAATTTCATTATATGAGGAAACCAAGAGTTACCGAAGAAGGGCCATCAAGCTCGTCTCCTGGAATTATTTCCTTTTTGGCACAATCCAGACTGATTACCATCACTCATATATGACTCATCAGGGAAAAGTCTTTTTCTATTATTGTCATTGCATAACTTTAATTAAGTGTATTCAATTATTGTGTAATAGGAGATATTTTATTAATAACTGTGCAAATTATCATGGAAAATGTCCTTTTCAATAATTCCCTCACATCAAATTAAAAAAAAAAAAAAAAAGACTTGACTCCAAGTTCAGGTTTAGCATAAGGAAAAAAGCTGGAGTCCTCAGTGTTCCATGTCTCATTGTCAAATAATGCCCCCACTGTAATTACTGCCAGCATCAGTGATCACCAGAAACTGACATTAGGAAAAATATGACTTAACAAAGCTCCAATCTATTATAGTGACACTGCCCTCTCATAATCCATGTCCTTTGAAAATGACAAGTTCAGCTTTACTAGTGAAAACCTGTTTGCTTCTCTGGTCATTGTTGAAGTGCAATGAAGTCAAGAAATGTTGCTATTTTTGTTTTTAATGACATCAGCATACCAGGTAATGAATGTCTGGTGTAATTTGAATATTCTAACAAATAAAATTACAATTTTGTTATTTAAATAACTATAATAGGGGCGCCTGGGTGGCTCAGTCAGTTGAGCGTCCGACTTCGGCTCAGGTCGTGATCTCATGGTCTGTGAGGTCGAGCCCTGCCTCGGGCTCGGTGTGTTCGGCCGCCTGAGCTGCTGACAGCTCAGAGCCTGGAGCCTGTTTCAGATTCTGTGTCTCCCTCTCTCTCTCTGACCCTCCCCCATTCATGCTCTGTCTCTCTCTGTCTCAAAAATAAATAAACGTTAAAAAAATTTTTAAATAACTATAATAAAGCAAACATATTTGATGTGATTAGTTTTTTCACCTACGGTGTCCTCTGCTCAAAGAAAAAATGTGAGGAATATTCAAAGCTTAAAGAAACCACCAATTAGCATTTCAATTACTGTAATTTAAAAAGAAAAGATATAAGTCAAAAATAGTGTTATTCTACGTAAACAAATTTGTATTTACTTTCAACATCTTAATATTATAAGTCCTATTTATAATATCTTAATCTTACAGTTTTAAACAGAAAACTCCTGGGGGGGGGGGGGAAGCACATAACTTTCTCCCCTTTCTTCTATCTCAAAATGGAGTCACATTTTTAAATTATATTTAATGGGAATGAACTGTTTATATTATTACAATAATGAGAAATGGGCTTAAAGAATGGAATGTGGAGTTTTGAATTAGTATTTTTCCCTCTAATGATGAAACCACTGTTGAATACGCTAATCCCCTCATGCTGTCAGATCCATTATCTGTATTTATATTTTATAAAAGTGTAAGCCCAGTGCTAAACACAAACTACTGAAATAAGAAGATAAATAAAATTTTAAAATTCTAAATAAACAGCACATTGACCTGATCCTTTGGGCGGTCGGTTCTCTACTATTTTTAAATAAAGTCGAAGTATGGGGAAAAAAATTTATTTTGAAATCAGTCAGGCTTCTCCGCATACAGCTCTATAAACTTTGGTGTGTTATTTAATCTCTCTGAGGTTATACAATGGATAGAACTACTAGAAACAACATACAAGATATATTTGATTCAAGATGACTAACTAGGCAAGCATTTATGTCTCCTCAACACCAAATTCCATTAAAATGATGCAAAACATATAATAAATTTCTAGCAATGCTGAAAGCCTGAGATGGCGTTACCAACTGATCAGAATAGTCTACTTTCTGGAAACTATGACAGATAACAGCAGGATAAGAAAACCTAAGAGAGGGACACCTGGGTGGCTCAGTCAGTTAAGCCTCCAGCTTTGGCTCAGATCATAATCTCATGGTTTCTGAGTTCAAGCCCCGCATCAGGCTCTGTGCTGACAGCTCACAGCATGGACCCTGCTTCGGACTCTGCGTCTCCCTCTCTCTCTCTCTCCTTCCCCTGCTCTCTCTCTCTCCCTCTCTTTCTAAAATAAATAAACATCTTTAAAGGAGCAAAAAAGAAAACCTAAGAGAGTGAAAGGAACAACAAAACTACTTCCCAACAGAAAAATAAGAGCACCACCTCAAAGCTAATACTGACAGCAGAACTCAAAAATATCCTCATGCATGAATAAAGTCGAACTGTGTAAAGGAAGGGTCAGTGGGAAATTCACCAGGTAGTTGGCTGAAGAACAGAGCAGTTGAATCTTGGTTCCACCCTCAGAATATCTGACACTGGGTGTATAGAATAGACAGTAGAGCAGGAAAAAAAGAAAGTGCTGCCAGGTAGCTTATAACCATCACCCAAGAGTCCCTACTCAGAAGTCAAAACAGTTCATACTCCAATTGTACACCAAGACGCATAAGCACACACGCACATATTCCACGGCGTGAGCGACACTACAGCCCATTCCTACACTCACATTTGTTGCCTAGAGAAAAGTTTCTCACTTGGGCAGAGGAAATACACTCTGGGCAACAATTTTGATCAGTTAAAATCCTTAACCATGAATCAATAGACATTTGAAGAGAAATAATAATATGAAGCAAGCAAATAAATATGAAATAGGAAAACTAAACGACCAACAAATATTAATATAAGAAAATAAATAGTAAGATGAGGAAAACCAACAGATATTCAAGAAGATAATGCAATCATTAAAAAATAATAATAAAAGAACAACCTGCAATGAAAAAGGAAAAATGGAGTACTTCAAAATTCGGAACATAATTACTGAAATAAGAATTAAATAGACACATGCTAAATAGATTTTACACAATTTAAGATCTTTTATTTTTTTAATATTTTTTAAGTTTATTTTGAGAAAGAAACAGAACGAGCAAGAGAGGGGCAGAGAGAAAGAGAGAGAGAGAATCCCAGGCAGGATCCATGCTGTCAGTGCAGAGCCCCACGAGGGGCTCAAACCCACAAACTGTGAGATCATGATCTGAGCCAGAACCAAGAGCTAGGTGCTTATTCAACTGAGCCACCCAGGTGCCCCTATTTTTTTTTAAATTTTTCATGTGTATTTATTTTTGAGACAGAGAGAGAGGAAAGAACGTGCACACATGGACGCAGAGGAAGAGCAGAGAGAGGGAGACAGAGGATCCAAAGCAGGCCCAACACTGATAGCAGAGAGCCCGATGTGGGGGCTCAAATTCACAGAACCACAAGATCATGACATGAGCTGAAGTCCAAGGCTTAACCAACTGAGCTACCCAGGTACCCCACACAGTTGAAGATTTAATTAGAAATCTGAAAAACCAAGTCAAGGAATTCTCTCAGAAGGCAATACAAATGGACGAAGAAATGAAAAGCATAAGTTTAAAAGAAAAGGGTGTAGAAACAAAAGCAGAATTCCAACATGATTGTAGAAGAAGAGAACAAGTAGAATGAGAAGTAGACCAAGGTAACAATATTAAATAGAATTTGAGATGAAATTGTCAAAAAATATATTTAGATTAAAAAGTGTAATTCTTTATGGGGACATAAATGTATACATCCATTAAAAGGTGAGTACCATGATGTTGATATAAGCCTTATGTTTATATAACCCAAACCTGGAAATAACTTAGGTGTCCATCAACAGGAGAGAAGATAAATCCTCATAAATTTGAACAAGGGAATGCTATGTAGCATTTTAGAAAACATCAACTAATGATAAATGCAACAACGTGGATAAATCTCACTGACATAATGATGAGTCATAAAAAGCCAGACATAAGAGTACATATGTGACTCCGTTTATTTGTGAACCAGGGACAAAACTGATCAATGGTGAGAGGGGGTCAGTATACTGATTATTGTTGATAGATGAGAATAGCAACTAATAAAGAACATAAGGTGGACTTCTGAAAAGTGGTCTCTGGGTGTTTACATGGGTATGTGCATATATGTAAAACTTCTAGTTATACACTGAGGATCTGTGCCCTTTACAATATTTATATTTACTTCAATAAGAACCATTGCAAAGTTCAAGTCACCAGGAAAATAGAACAGTTGTGAACATTTTTGTAAGAAAGAGCTTTCATTAATCACAGTAAATATTTTTGTGTCTTTTGATTGGTTTACAAGTATAAGACATAGTCAGAATTTTTAAAAACAAATAACACAGGTCATGTGCCTAGTATAATGGTTTCTACACTCAAGAAATGATAGCTGTTTTTCATACTTTAAAATTTAATGATTCAGGGCGCCTGGGTGGCTCAGTCGGTTAAGCGTCCGACTTCGGCTCGGGTCATGATCTCATGGCTTGTGAGTTCGAGCCCCATGTCGGGCTCTGTGCTGACAGCTCAGAGCCTGGAGCCTCTTCAGATTCTGTGTCTTTCTCTCTCTCTCTCTGCCCCTCCCCCGCTCACACTCTGTCTCTCTCCGCCTCTCAAAATTGGATAAACATTAAAAAAAAATTTTGTTTAACTTAATGACTCATCCAAGTCAAGAGATATAGCTAATAGAAATATTTATACAGTAAATAAATATCACTACACTCAAGAGATTTTAAAATATTTATATGGTCATTATTTTCTTAAAATCTCACTAAAACTCTGCATGGGTTTGCATGTCTTATTTCTGATCTGAAAATCAGTTAAGCAAGCTTTGTATGTTCAGTGATCTGACAGAAAATTATGCAGTCAGGAATGTAACTCCTATCTGCTGATTTCAAGTCAATTAAAATTTCCACTAACCGTGCTATGAAAACCTACTGAAACATGTAAGTGAAATACTATTTTTCTTGTCTTGGATCATGGAGTAAAAGGATCCTATCAAGGTTAAGTATGCAAAGTAATGAGCATTTGTTTTCTGTATCACCTCCGAGCCATCATTTGGCCTCCTCTTGACTCCTGGTGTCTTAGCAATTCACACCCTCAGCAACCGTTTGGAAAACATATCAAGTTCCAGAAATTAGAAAGGCTGCTCGTCCTTTCGTGGATAGACACTTAAGTAAGTACCTCTCCTCTGGCAGAAAATGTGGAAACTGAAGAAGTACTGAAGAAGTATATTTCCATAGATTCTAGCTGATAACTTGTGAATTCCAAGCACTGAAACTTATCTGATTTCAAGGTCATGTGTAGTAAGAAAATGTTGGGCATGTTGCATAATCAAGATTTTCGAAGAAAAATAGGACAAAAAAGGAATAAAATAGGAAAAATGGCAATGGTCAGAACCCCAGCATGTGTTGATTTCTTTCACTTAACTACTTAATGCTAACATTTAAAAAAAGGTCAGATAACATTTCTCTAATAATTTTGGATTCTAAGAGGTCATTAGGTGAACCTTCTTAAACACAAATCTAATAAAGATAATATGAAATTAGTAACCTGACTCACGTTACTTACTTACTTCACTTATTAGTATTTCCTTCCTTGCCCATTTCTTAAACAGATTAAGCTATTCTTTTTTTCTCCTTATAAATTAATGCCATGTTCTTACAGATACTAAATGCATGCAAATTCTATATTCTTATAGAGAGCTTCATCTCCAAATTGATGTTAGCATTAAGATGTCTGTATAATACAAAAGTGTATGTGTCACAGAAAAGTCCCTTTTGTTAAATTTCCATATTCCTGAGTGTTCAAATGATTATGGCAATTTATTGTCCTTGAAATTTATGTTCATTACATGGGCAAATTCAAATTGCCATTTTCTTTCACACAATATGTTATAATTTCAGAGCTATTTAAGTAATGTACAAAAAGCACAGAGTAGATAAATGGAAATTGTAAAGAGTAATTCAATAAATAATAATCAAAGCAGGACAATCAAAAAGGAAAGTCATGTAAAAGCTGCCAAATTTGAAATGTTTTAAAGCAAGTGAGCTAAGTGTTCTCCTTTTTTTCTTGAAATATTATTTAACATGCACCTCTCTTTATTTGTTCTGGGAGGTTAGGTCATAAGTGGAAAGGAAATAAAGTCCATCCTCCTAATTGGGCACACTTCTGCTCTCTGCTCCAGCATTTCCAATTTCCTGACGTTCTGGAGTGAATTCAAACCTGATCACTCTGAAAGAGGTGCAGAAATTCTGACTCCATTCCTTAGGAACTTTGCATTCAGCTCAAAGGTTCATATGAAAAATTTTTAAATGTGAACCATTCATAAAGGATTGCACGGAGTTTGGATAGAGTAATAAACAGGGACTCTTTCACCAGGATCAGATTCTCAATTGCCCTGGATGTTCAACATGCATAGCTTCTACTCAGGTAAGCGTTACCGTCTCACAGCTTACCTGTCTGGCAAAAGTTTCAATCTCTAGATTTCTTCCTAGTGCATTTCTATATATGGACTTTTCCTCAAGAGCCATCTTCGCATCTTGCTTGACTGAAATCCTTTGCAAAGGGAAGTGCTTTATGGGAAAGAGGCTTTTCTGCATTCCAGGTGAGATAAGGCATACCTCTTCTGGGACAGAAGGAAGAGGCTATCCGGAATGAAGAAATCAAAGAGAAGAACTGAACTCCGTGAGGTGCAGGGACATGTGAGGGAGTGGCTAGTGACTGAGAGGGGAAGAGGATTCCCAGGAATGGCACAGTCTCAGAGAGTCTTGGAAAACTAAAATGTTTCAGAAAGTTTTTCAAGTTGCCTCTGTCAGTAAACTTGTTCCTTCGTTTGTCCTTCACTTAAAATTATTCTACATTGTTTACTAATGTTTTGACAAAAGAATAGAATTATTTAGGAAAACTCAAAGAAAAGGGCTGGGGGTCATTTGTCATATCAATTATAGACATGCCTAACTAATCTTTGACAAAGCAGGAAAGAGTATCCAATGGAAAAAAAGACAGTCTCTTTAACAAATGGTGCTGGGAGAACTAGACAGCAACATGCAGAAAAGAATGAAACTAGACCACTTTCTTACACCATTCACAAAAATAAACTCAAAATAGACTAAGGACCTGAATGTAAGATAGGAAACCATCAAAACCCTAGAGGAGAAAGCAGGAAAAAAACCTCTTTGACCTCAGCTGCAGCAATTTCTTACTTGACACATCTCCAAAGGGAAGGGAATTAAAAGCAAAAATGAACTATTGGGACCTCATCAAGATAAAAAGCTTTTGCACTGCAAAGGAAACAATCAACAAAACTAAAAGGCAACCAACAGAATGGGAAAAGATATTTGCAAATGACACATCAAATAAAGGGCTTGTATCCAAAATCTATAAAGAACTCACCAAACTCCACATCCGAAAAACCAATAATCCAGTTAAGAAATGGGCAGAAGATATGAACAGACACTTTTCTAAAGAGGACATCCAGATTTCCAACAGACACATGAAAAGATGCTCGACATCACGCCTTATCAGGGAAATACAAATCAAAACCACTACTGAGATACCACCTCACACCGGTCAGAGTGGCTAAAATGAATAAATCAGGAGACTATAGATTCTGGAGAGGATGTGGAGAAATGGGAACCCTCTTGCACTGTTGATGGGAATGCAAACTGTTGCAGCCACTCTGGAAAACAGTGTGGAGGTTCCTCAAATAATTAAAAATAGATCTACCCTTTCACCCAGCAATAGCACTGCTAGGAATTTACCCAAGGGATACAGGAGTGCTGATGCATAGGAGCACTTGTACCCCAAAGTTGATAGCAGCACTTTCAACAATAGCCAAATTATGGAAAGTGCCTAAATGTCCGTCAACTGAAAAATGGATAAAGAAGATGTGGTTTATATATACAATGGAATACTACTTGGCAATGGGAAAGAATGAAATCTGGCCATTTGTAGCAATGTGGATGGAACTGGAGGTATCATGCTGAGTGAAATAAGTCAGGCAGAGAAAGTTACCGTATGTTTTCACTCATATGTGGATCCTGATAAACTTAACAGAGAACTGTGGGGAAGGGGAAGAGGGGGAGTTACAGAGAGGGAGGGAGGCAAACCATAAGAGACTTAAATACTGAGAATAAACAGGGTTGATGGGGGGGGGGGGAGAGGGGAAAGTGGGTGATGGGCATTGAAGAGGGCACCTGTTGGGATGAGCACTGAGTGTTGTATGGAAACCAATCTGACAATAAATTATATTTAATATAAAAAAATTATAGACATGCCTTTGTTCCAAATCACTACTCTACACCTATAATTTTGGCCCTAGCTTTTTCCCAAGCTCATGTGAACAAGGTCAGGAATTTAGCAATTGTCACTCTTGTGAAAATTGTATTGCTATAAAGTAGTATGGTCAGCAAGACTTGCTTGGCAAGATAAAGATCTTACACAAAACATGAGGTTAAGGGAAAAATAATAAAATGGCAATAAATACAACTTCAAAGCAGGAAGCAAACCTTTTAGAATCATCCATTTCCGAACGAAACCAGATTTATCCATTAAAACCTGCTTTGGTAGGTAAGTATTTTTTTGAATCCTCCCATCAGAAAAAAACTGCAGATTTTTCTGCTAAGACAAATTCTTTCATAAGTTTTATGCTTGGCAGACTCCATGGCTGCTCCATATACGAAAAGAGTTTATGGGCAGCTGTCTGGTCAGAAGATGGGGACTTGACTTGAAGCAGGATTATTTGCTATAGTAAACACCTTGGGTCAAATGCTTAGTTGCGAATTGAAAGCTAGGACTGTCAAAGTCCCCAAAACAATCCCCTTGACATCACTATGGTACAGACCAGGTTTCTTTTCATAGTTTCCAAACAGATATAGCAATTAAACATCATTTACATAGCATTTTCTTTTGTTGTAGTTGTTTTTCAGAAGTCTCATCAAATGCTTGTTCGTCAAGTATATTGACTAAAATATAACTCATGAAATGTTCATGAAGTATAGTAACTACACTTAATATTACCCTTGTCTCGACCTGATCTTTTACTCGTATATTAAAATTATGGGGCATGTAACAGATTAATTGTTCTGCACTATTTAACACACCTAGAAAACCCCGTGCTTGCCTTAAGAAATTTTGAAGGATATAAACTTAAATATATGTTGGATAATATTGGTTTCCTTTTTTGAAGAATGCTATACCACATTGCCATGGCTGTATTGGCCAGAATGGATGTTATCATTAGGAAGAGAAGCAAGGGAAGATAAATATCAGGTTCCTCTTGTCCAAACTTCCATTGTTCTCAGCAGTGTGCCGTTGGTGTTCTCTCTAGTTCTTAGGCGTTTGGGGTCTACACTAGACTGTATGCTTTCTGAGGCAGAGATTTGCTTTTATATGTATTTAACGCTAAAATTTCTAGCACTGCTGTATGTAAAAAAAAAAACTTGTCACGAAGTATTTATCCTTGGAGAGATACTGAATTTCACAGGCAGGTAAGAAGGAAGTATTCAGGAGAGAACACAGTTTGCCAGAGCACTGAGGCATGGGGCAGGTGCATTCAGTGGAGTCCCAGCAGAGCAGAGGGTGCGTGGTGTGGTCTGTGAAGGTGATCTGCATAGCCATGTCATCTAGCTTCTTGGTCAAAGGGACACATGGTAAACTTACAGACAACACTCCAAAAACTAAATTTCTCTGCCCTGTGTCTTCCTCCCAGCAGGAGTGAGGACTAGCTACCCAGGTGCCTTTGCAATGGTCATTCTTTCTTCTGCCTGCAGTGATCTTCCTCTGGGTCATTTCATGGCCACTCTCTTCTCATCATTCACAATTTAGCATGGGTGTAACCTTGTCACAGACCAATTCAACTAAGCATAGATCTGTCCAACCATTCTATCTTTAATTACATATGTAGCTTTCTTTACATATGTAAGTTTTCCATCAGCCCCATGCCTCTACCTGGCAATATAATTTGAACTTTTTAAGGGGGAGCTCTGAGTACCTTTTCTTCAATGTATCCCAGCAAGAGAAATGGTGCCCGACTCACAATGGCACTGTTATGGACTGAATGTCTGTGTCCCCCACCACCAGCAAATTCATGTGTTGAAATCCTTCCCCTCAGTGTGATGGTATCAGGTGGTAGAACCTTTGAGAAATAATTAGATTTAGATGAGGTCATGATGGGGAAGCCTCCATAATCGGGTTAGTGCCCTTACACGAGGAAGAGACACCAGAGCTTCCTCTCTCCACGTCAGGTCTCGACAAGAAGGCAAGCCAGGAAAATGGCCTTCGTCAGACACCAAATCTGCCAGGACCTTGATCTTAGACTTCCCAGCCTCAAAAAATGAATAAACATTTATTATTAAAGCTACCTAGTCTATGGTACAGTATTTGGTTATAGCAAGCCAAGTTAACTAAGAGACCCTCAGTGTATTTTCTTGAGTACTACTGACTCACTAACCCTCCACTGGCTGTTCTGAGACAGTCTTTAAGAAAACAAGAAGATTGAAGGCAATGTCCACCTGCAAGCTAAGGGTATCTAATATCAGTTTTACTTCATTGGCTTTGGCACATGGGATACTAGGAACAAGCTCTGGGCGTCGCCATAATTTCTGAGATACAGCCTCTTCTCATCCTACATGTTTTGGACCCAACCGATGTTACTAGCAATAATAGTTATTTATAGCTAAAATGTATTGAGTGCTTACCAAGTGCCAACACTGTTGTAAGTGGTTTACATATATCATTTCTTTGCTCCACACAATAAAGTCCATGATGTACATTCCATCAGAGGTCTCATCTGACAAATGAGAAAACTGAAGCCCAGGAAGGAAGAGTGACTTGTCCAAGGCCACACAAAATGCCATCAGTTTTCCTTCTTTGATTTCTCTTTCCATCAGGATTGGAACTGTACACTGAATGCCTGTGTTTTCCTTCTGGAACTTATATACCCTTATGACTTGGGTGGCTTTTCGGTCCTGGGTGGATAGGAACTTCCTTCACTACCTTCCACCCTTACCTCGGGAACTTCTCATTCTTCAGGTCTCAGCACAAGCGCCATTTCCTCCAAACACCAGATTTCCCCAGGTAGAGTTTAAATGTCATTCTTGAGTGTTCATGCACAGTCTATACTCCCCCATTGGAGCACTTCTCATCCTGTGTTAAAATTATTTATGTGTTTGCTTCTGTTCTGAGACTTCAAGCTTATGGGAGCAGGAACTGTATTATCCCATGTATATGTAACTAAACAGTCTATCTCTAATATGCTAACCCCTAGCACGGTGCCTGCTACACTATAAGATGTTCAGTAGGGAAAGGTTGTAAAGGAATGAAGGACAGTAAATGAACACTGCCCTCTGGACTGAGTTATGATATGAATAGAATGCCCTCCTAGTCCATGACCCTGCCATTAGCCTGTGTCACTCAGGGTATCACTTCCTCCCTGGGCTCCCTTTGTTATTCTCCTACCTGTTGGATTCCATCCCCATTATGCTCTTCACTTGATCCATATCTGAGCCTTTAGAAAAATTATAATTCTTTACAGGCAAAAGAATGTATTCTGTTCACTGCTATTTCCCCAGCAAGGAAGACAGTGCCTGGCAAATATAAATAATTAGATATGTATTTGTTGAAAGAATTAATGAGTAAAAAAATTAATGAATGGTACATTGAATAGTCCATTAGCCTCTCAGAAACCAGACTTCAGAACCCTGACAGATTACTCCCACCCTTCTACAAGCCTCAGATTTCTTTTCTATCTCCACTAGCTGTGATGCTGAAAACCAAAAACATCTTACATTCAAGAGTGCCCTAAAGTGACATCATGAACCTGTTCTCATTCAGATTCATCCTGACAACATCTCAGATGTAATAATCTGCTTTTATCTGGCTTGTCAGCAGACAAACCCTCCTTTCACAACTTGTCAATGACTAATACCAAGCAAATTCCAGAGCCTGCAAATTCATCCACGCCATCTCCACTGAACTTTAGACCTACCTGGATCCTGCCACTCAGTTCTGTTCCTTATTTTTTATCTGGGGTTTCTGAACGGCCCATAAAAATTTCGTTCCATATTTTAAATTTCATTACACTTGACCTTATTAAAAGAAGGTTTTTAGATATTTAAAGATAAAGAAGGTTTTAAAGATATTGAAATCTCTAGTTAAAATTTAAGCTTCATTTAAAGCTTTGAAGATATAATCCCAGACCGATTTTTTTACCCATGAGCTTATAGTTTGCTTTTGGCTTTCCTGACTTTGACCCCCAACATGTAACAAGAACTTTAGCTCACATATTCATTCTTTCTTTTTTCTTTTGACTTCAGCTACCTAAAGTAAAATATGTTGCCTTAATTTTTGATTTTAAGACTTGGTGTCAAACATTAACTCTTCTGACACAGATTCCAGCCAGGATGATCTTGGTCCTTACATGGATGGAGATTGAGACTGGGATACTCTATTTTACTACAAAAGAATTAATATATCAGCAGCAAAATTATAAGTATGATGTCATAGGAGAAGTACAAAGTCATTTGTATTCTCTTATCCTTGTTTATAGAGCAGCAAAACCATAGAGGAACTTATTTCTTTTCTTTGGTGACAGCTAATATAATTTTGGATTATAAATATTATGTGAAAGGTGGCTTAGTTATAGTTATATAAATAACTTGTAACAAGAGGTAATAACACATTTGAAAACTTCTGGATAAATATGTGTATTTAGCACAAGTATTTAGCCCTAAAATGACTGTAAGTAAAATTTTTAAAAGACATAAACCCGCAAGGACAAAGAGAAAGGGAGAGATCCAGAAACTTAACAGCAGATTTATGAGTGGTAACTGGCATTACAAATCTGAGATTTTAAAAAATATTCCAAATTTGGGAAGCTGAGGAACAAAACTATTTACATTGTAGAACCTTCAAAGTCTCAGGCATTGATAGCTTCAGATATCTTGGAAAGTTGAGACAAAACTAGAGCTAAAAACAAAGCTTGGTTAAAGGTCTAAGAAACACATTTCCACACAAGCCAGTGTCCCTCTCTCACCCTGACAAAAGACTGGAGATCTGTTTTCTGGAATGGTAATGGAAAGTCTCAAGGTTGTGATACACTGACCATAGCCATAGATCAGTGTGACAGGGGGAGGCCTCAATTTAAAATAGTTTACAACATAGTGGACACACTGAAGTTCAGATCTTCAGCTTTTTTCCACCTGTAGCCTCCCAGAATGCTGACAACCAGACATAAATGCTCCAATCAAGAAACTGGAGAAGACTGCTCTTAGAAATCTGACCAGCTCAGGAAAAAAAAAAAAAAAATCTAAAGAAATTGGCATTCAGGTTTACCAAGTTACTCAAGGCAAGGGTTAGTTTCAACACTACAGGAGTAAATATCACATTTAAAGACACATGCACAGAGCTCTTAACAGCTTGTTACTTTCCCATCTTTATTTTTTTTTTATTTTTTAACGTTTATTTATTTTTGAGAGAGATAAAGAGACAGAGCGAGAGCAGGGGAGGGACAGAGAGAGATAGAAACACAAATCTGAAGCAGGCTCCAGGCTCTGAGCTGTCAGCACAGAGCCCAACCAGGGGCTCGAACTTACGAACTGCGAGATAATGACCTGAGCCAAAGTCAGACACTTAACCGACTGAGCCACCCAGACACCCCATGTCCCATCTTTAAATATAAGGCAGAGATCACCACATATCTGAGGAAACATCTAATATGAAATATGGTAACCAAGAGAAAAACAGAAGAATATAATCTAGAGAGAAAAGAAACTATACAAAGAAAAAAAATCTTCAAATACTATCATTTCTAACCAGAAAGAAATAAGAAAGGACATTATATATTTGTGAAGGAAGAAGAGGATGCTATTTTTAAAAAGGGAAGAGGGGGGCGCCTGGGTGGCTCACTCGGTTGGGGCGTCCAACTTCAGCTCAGGTCATGATCTCACGGTCTGTGAGTTCAAGCCCCGCGCCGGGCTCTGAGCTGATGGCTCAGATCCTGGAGCCTGCTTCCAATTCTGTGTCTTCCTCTCTCTCTGTCCCTCCCCCATTCATGCTCTGTCTCTCAAATAAATAAACGTCTCAAAATAAATAAACGTTAAAAAAAAATTTTTTTTAAATAAAAAGGAAAGAGGGTATTTGGGGAAAAAAAGGAACTCTTGGAATTCAAAATATGATAGCAGAAAGGAAAAACAATCTCAATCAAATGTTTAGAAGATAAAGAATATGTTGTAAAAAGACACAAACATGGAAATAGAAAAAGATGATGAAAAGAGCCCAAAATGAAAAAACAAGGGAGCCTGGACAGTTCAATCAGTTAAGCATCCAACTTTGGTTCAGGTCATGATCTTGCAGTAATTGGGTCTGAGCCCTGTGTCAGGCTCTGCGTTGACAGCTCAGAGCCTGGATCCTGCTTTGGGTTCTGTGTCTCCCTCTCTCTCTGTCCCTTCCCTGCTCATGCTCTGTCTCTCTCTGTCTCTCTCTCAAAAATGAATGAACATTTAAAAAATTAAAAAAAAAAACAGAAAATAAAGGGAATGAATTTTTCAAGTAACTATTTTAAACATTTTCCCAGAAATGAGCCTCTGGGTTGGCTTATTGAGTTGACTTGAGAAGAGTTCAGCCTCATGGAATAAAATGGACTCACAACAGTGCACGTCATCATGACATTTCATAACTTCAGAAAAAATACAAGATAATATACGCTCCCAGAGAAAATAGAACAGGCGTTATTATAAATAGTCAAGAATCGGAGGGGATCTAATGTAAAGCATGGTGATAATAGTTACTAACACTGTATTATATACTGGCTAAGAGAGTCGATCTTAAATATTCTCACCACAAAAAAGAAATGGTAACTATATGACATAATGAAGGTGTTAGTGAAGGCTATGATAGCAATCATTTTGCAAAATACATAGGTATCAAATCAACACTGTGGTACACCTTAAACTTATACAATATTATATGTCAATTATATCTCAATAAAGCTAAGAGAAAAGGAGAATCAGAACATCATCAGACTACTCAACAGCAATCTGAAAGAAAATGATTTCCAATACACTAATCCAGCCAAATCACTAATCAAAGGTAATGGTAAAATAGAGACATTTCAAACATTCGAGATCTCAAAATATACACCTCCCATGTAGCCATTCTCAGAAGGTTATGAAGAATGTGAACTACCAAAACGAGGGAGTTAATCTAGAAAGAGAAAGACATGGGATCGAGGAAATGGAGATTAAACCGAAGAGAAAGGCAAAACCAGAGAAAGTTTATGAGATGACCATGGACAGAAGATTGAGAAATCAACCAGCTAATCTACAGCAAGTTACTAGTTTCAAGTGAAAAGTCTTCAAGGAAATGAAATTGACAGGGTACTTAATGTGTTTGAAAATGTTAAGGGTACATTTTAATGGTTGCAAAGAAATTGGCAGATAAAAGAAGTCTATGACAAATATTAGCCCTGGGTCAGAGGCTGAGGGATAGATTATACACAGAAAAGGAAATTTATCACAGTGGACTACATGGCTGCATTACGAATCTTGCTACATAATCAAAATAATATCAAGATTGTGTATTGATCTAAGCAAAATCAGTGTTCGTACACATCTATCCATGTTTGTAATGGGGCAGAGCAATGGAAGAGGGCTAAATCCTCATCTTCTATAGCCGGAAGTCAGTAAATACAAACTATAAGTTTTGGGGGAGGCAGCAATAAGGCATGTTATTTAGAGATATGTAGGTAAGTACCAAGACAATTGCATCAGTGTCATATGATGTATAAAGACATAAGAATCCCCAAAGATATATTACATTGCCTGGAAAATAGAAGGAACGACCTTCTTACCAGAGAGAACATCTCCATATGCTGTTGTCATAAGTCTACATCCTCATCTAAAGAGCCAGTGTCCTCCCTGCCATGGCTTTACCCACACCCTAACTTCAGGAGTTCCTACACCATTCACATTTGGTTATTCACTTCAAACTTAGTTTATATTTGCTGTCAGTCCTGTCCAGCGGAGTTTGGTCTTTCCTTTTCCACGTTCCCATCTGCCGTTTTTACTTTGCTCTCCACTTTCCCTCACAGCCACACAGAGCTTCTTCTCCATGTTCTGCTGCAACAAGATTGCCTGCCAGTTAAATAAAGGTCAAACACACGCGCTCTCTGTTCTTCAGGCTGATATGGTTGCTCTGACGGATTGCTATTCTTACCAATATTGATGGCCTTATTAGATTCCAATTACAGCTCCCTTCAGCCTGGTACCTAATTGGATTAGAATCTGGAGGCTTCAACTACACAAGCTCCCTCTGCTCTTAAAAAATGCAGATAGTCTTTAAAGAAAGACAGTCTACTCCAAATTAAATTAGATACACAGTACACATGGCTGATAAGTTTTGATATTAAGCTCCAACATAGGTGTCTGTTTTGTAGAAGGCTAAGGGCTAGCTAATGAAATAATTTTAATTTCTCAGGGAAAAAAGTACTGACCAGCAATACCATAACAACAACATAGAGTAACCATTTACACCCCCAATCATTCAGCAAACATTGATGAGAATCTGCTCTCTTCTTGGAATGCTGGTCAGTAGGGGTAGAGAATAACAGAGGCATAGTTTCTGCCCCATGGAGCTCATAATTGAACAAGGATGTCAGTCTACAGAACCGTTGATTATGATGTGTCTTCCAATAGCTCTGTGAGAAAGATTTAGACCTCTTTCATTTCCAAAACATGACTGTCACTCAAATCTCCAAAGTTTTCAGTGATGTAAGATGGGAGCAGACAGGGGTATATTTATTATTTGTACTTTCCCGAGTGCCCATTTCTACTGCTAACGGGGATGGGATATAGTACCTTCATCTAAATCACCAAGCCTTGCTTATTTGTAATAGGAAATTGCTGTGGAGACACAAGAGTCACCTGAGAAGGCATAAAATAAAGAAAATTGCCAAAATTAGGACCATTGCCCTTTCTTCTGTCACCGTTCCAACTGCACAAGCAGTATTTCCTAATGATCTTTGAGTCCATGGACTTCAGACACACTCCATGTTCATTTATACCCTTATCTTGCTAATTGCCCATTCCAAGCTTAAAGTAGCCTCTCTGACTCTACAACTGTGTCAGCAGGGGTGAGCTGTTCCATAGTTTTCCTTGAAAGCTAGAAATAAAGTCTGATTTCTCTGGGGAGTCCCATGATAAAGCTCTATTGAGATTTCCTTCAAATGGTAGTCAATGACATGCTTGAACACATCCCTGGCAGAAAAAAATCACACCATATGATCATATGTGGTGGATGCACTGATCCACTGCCTAGATCCCTCTTAAGGAGTGAAGGACTGTTCTCCCAGCTGTTGAGAATACTGACAGAAGATGGTCTTTAATCACTAGCCCTCCTTGAGGACTGACTTGACCGAAGAAAACTGCCCTGTTCAAGTTTATACTTCCTTCTAGGGGCAGCTTGCATTCACGCATCAGTGTTAGAATATGAAGACTCTGCTCCTTCATCCCAACTCAAGAAAGTTGTTCTAAAGGGCCATCCAGCGCCAGAGCTCCCACAGGATCAGCTAACACAACTATGCAGACTGGTTGCAGCTCAACTTCTTCCTAACCAATCCTGCTTTCTTCCACTCCCTATCACAACCCAATAGCAATCCCTAATATATGTCCTGTTCATTAATCTCCATTTCAAAATTTGTTCCCCAGGGAATGCAATTTGTGGCCATAGATCAACTAGTTTAGAAACACTATGCATTCCTGCTTTAGAACTTTGGCTAAATAGAGACTCTGGAATTTACTTTGCAGTTGTCTTTCATTAGATTTGGTACTGTTGGTAAACAACAGTAGTGGATTTTTTTAAAAAAAGAATAAATGAGATCTTCCAGCCTAAGTTAAACTTCTGTCACTAAAGAGGACTTTGACTTGGCTGTCTTCAAATCTCCTCTCTTTCCAACCTTCCATTAAGGTGATCCCTTGCTTAAAAGGAGCATCAAAAAGGAAGATGGTGGTGGGTTGCTTGCGTGGCTCAGTCTGTTGAGCGTTCAACTTCAACTCAAGTCATGATCTTACGATCCATGAGTTTGAGCCCCACATTGGGCTCTGTGCTGACAGCTCAGAGCCTGGAGCCTGCTTCAGATTCTGTGTCTCCCTCTGTCTCTGCCCCTCCCCCACTCATGCTCTGTCTCTCTCTTTCTGTCAAAAATAAATAAACATTAAAAAAAAAGATGGTGGAGAGAACATCTTAGCTTGCTAAAAGCTAGGGAATTCTTAGGGGAGAGGTTGGGAGTGAGAAGCTGAGAGCTGAAATATAATAAACAGGGGTGATGGAGAGGAAAAAATAAAAGGAAGGTAGTAAGAATTATTCATAGACATTGAGTGTCCCCTTCGTGGTGATCAAGAAGTACAAATGGAAGACTTGAGTTATGTTGAAATTTCATTTGTTTTTATATATCCTCTTTAGACCAGAGCATCATTCAGGATGCACTTGTGGGTCATGCCTTAAGAATCTTACCCATCTCGGGGCGCCTGAGTGGCTCAGTTGGTTAGGTGACTGACTTTGGCTCCGGTCATGATCTCACAGTTTGTAAGTTCGAGCCCTGCATAGGGCTCTGTGCTGACAGTTCAGAGCCTGGAGCTGCTTCGGATTCTGTGTCTTCCCTCTCTCTACCCCTCCCCTGCTCACGTTCTGTGTCTCTCTGTCTCTCAGTAATAAATGAGCATTAAAAAAAATTAAAAAAAAATAATCTTACCCATCTCAGTGAAGATGGAATGGATTAGCCCACCGGCTACATGTAAGCTCCCCCCCAGCTGGACATCATCAGCTCCAAGTAATAGATATGTACATTGGAGTGAACACAAAGCATTCTGAGTATTGACCCCCAAATGCTGTAAGAAGAATTGACATTAATTATTCTTACTTTAAACATGAAAAGTGGGAAATTAGCAGAGAGAATAAGTTAAAAATAAGATTAAATAAATTTTAAAATGCGAAGATTAAAATGGAATAAAATCCATTTTACCTGAAATAATCATTAGTTGATACTCTAAAGTAAAAAAGTACTTTGTTGTAAGACAAATAGAACCTGGAAATTATGCCTACTAAGTAAGCTAAGCTACTGTCTAAACATCAGCAATTATTTATGTATTAGTTCTGAAAATCTGCCTTACACTGCAGGAATAGGCATGGAGATTTTTGCTATACAGGTGATAGAGCTAATGTGATCGTTTATGAAATGGCATAAAATACCTTCTGAAAAAAATTCAAATACAAGAGTAGTTCTTTCCCTGTGATAAAATCTGTATAATTTGAACTCTGGCTGCCAAGATAAGAAAGTGGACAGTGACCCAAAAGAACTTTATATGTAGGTTTGATTAAATCATACATTCAAGAGCGAGCAGTATGTGACCAAAAAGGGATGACCATAGTGGTCAACTGTTAGAATTCACACAGCAAGTTAAATAGTGGAAGTTTAATACAAATAATGATTAAGTATGATAAAAGAATAACTAAGTTATGAGGGCACTCTTATATGGTACCGTAGGGCTAAGGAAGGGACCTAGGGAAGGATAAACTTGGAAGGGGTGAGTAGATGTGATCAAGTCCACCATATTGCTGAACAGTTTACTGGTTTGGCTAGGTTAGAGCCAGTGGGTAGCTTCTGGCAAGCAATAGGTCACCCTCCAGAGTGCAGGTGGGGAACAAGAGATTAGCCATTGATTCTTTGCAGCTATAAAACTTAGATGCTTGTTTCCTAGCTGGCTATAAGCTGAGGACTGCTCTGTCTTTGTGGAAACCACCCACTTTATACTCATGCACCCCCCTTCTTCAGCAGTGGGGCATCAAGTCTTATTTATATTTTGAATCTTTCTGACTTCCCCTTTTGCCATCACTCCTTTCTGTGAAAGGGCTCATGGGATTAGAAGAGGCCCACCTAGATACCCCTCAATGTTAAAGTCCACTGATTCTACATCTATATGATTCTTTTGAGTGTGTAAGAACACATAATAACAGGACTACACAGGACCACTAGAAAGTGGCAAAGACCTCCTCAAATTCTACTTACCACAGAGCTTCGCTTTAATCAACTCTTACTAAGAATACTTTTTAGATCATACTATTGATTAAACAAATATTACCATCTAGAAAATGGTGACTATAGACTCTTTAGTATCAGTACATTGGTAAGGAAATTTATGTTTGCTAAATTCCCTCAGATATTATATTAGTACATAATAGTTAATGAATATCAATTCTGTTGCCATTACTTTCTCATTCTGCACTCCAGATGCCAAGAACTATGGGCGGATCAGGTAAGAACTGTATGTGGCCTTTCAAGCCAACATAAGGCAAACTGCTTATTAGCTCCTCCCAAGCTGTGGAGAAGAGTCTGTAGTTGCAAGCTGTGGTGTTACTCAGTAGGATGATTAGTACCTGCCAGAAAACTCACCCAACTCTTCCTTTATAAACCAAAATCCATAGTTTAAAGGGTTGGAGTCAGCTAAGAGCTACAGAAGATGCATTCAAAAACATCTTTAATTCAATACACAAGGCTTCATTCTATCAGCATTTAACATATACACACCAAGGGCCTAGCCCAGCATGTTCTTGACCTTTGGGTACTGCCGTGAACAAGACAGAAAAGGTCTGTGCTTTCAAGAAGTTCACATTCTAGTGGAGATAGCAAAGAATAAGTAAACAAATATACAGGTAAGTAATAGAAATAAGAAACTCCCAGAAGGTGTTAAGTGTCATGGAGAGAATTCAAATAGCATGGAATAAGGAGTTAGTAACTGGGTGTATGCTTAAGTCTGGGTGGTCAGAGAAGATTTCTCAGAACGAATGATGTTTAAGATGACATCTGAATGACAAGAAGCTGGGAAAGCAAAGAACAAGTGAAAGAGCATTCAAACTCAAGAAAGAGTTTGTATTAAGGCCCTGATTCAGGCAGAGACCTGGCACATTTGAGGAACAGGAAGAAAATCAGTGTGGCCAAAGCATGATTAGCCCGACGTATGTGACAGAAGAGGCGGGTGGCACAAGAAGGTCGCTTATTAATATGACATGAGGTAAACATGGCAGGCAGGTAGCAGACTTATATAGGATGTTATAAGCTAGGAGAGACAGAGTTTGACTTTTATTCTAAGACTGATGAGAGCCTTTGGGGTATTTTAACAGGAAAGTGATATGAGCTTATTAATCATTTTAAAAGATTACTCCTAATACTTTAGTGAGTGAGAGTAAGGAAAATGGAGGCAGGGAAAGTAATTAAGAGGATAACGTAGTAACCTAGACAAGAGATGAAGGTGGCTTCAGACTAGGAAGGTAGTGCTGGAAATACAGTGAAAATTAAAGGTATATTTTGAGAGAAAGACAACAGAACCTACTGAGAATTTGATGTAGGGCTGGAAGAAAAAGGAAAGAATTGACAGTCATTCCTAGGTCTGTTCCTTGAGCAGCTGAGTACATTGTGTTGATGTTTAATGAGATGCAAAAGACTGAGGGAAGAACACATCTTGGGAGAAAACTAAAAGTTATAGCTGGCTGTGTTAACATAGAAGCATATAAAGATGTCCAATTCACAGTAAGATATATTTACCTCTTGAAATGGGGAGCAGGCAATGACTAAAAATATATTTTTGAGGATGTAGATGGCAGTGAAATCTATGGGATTCATAAGTCCACCCAGAGAGAGAATAGACAGTGAAGGAAAGTGAGGGAGGTGGTGAAGGACAGAGTCCTGCAGTAACCTGAGAGAAATCAAGCCCAGGCAGCAAAGCCAGCAAACACAACTTAGATGAAGTAGCCAAGCAGACAGAAAACACAGAAACTGCCATGTTCTAGAAGGTAAGAGAAGACTATGTTCCCAAAAGAGGAGAATAATTGGTTGTGTGATAAATTGGCGAGAAATTATTGGTATCATTGAGCAGAGCAGAACCAGTGGAGTAGATGGGATAAAAGTCCAATTGGTGAGAAAGTGAAGTCAGAGACCCAAACACCTATGTCCTAAAGATTTGTGGTGAAGGGAAGAAGAAAAATAGGTGATCAACCAAAGAGGATGTGAGGAAGGGAGGATTTATTTTTCAATACTTAAGGCAATTATCCAATAGAAATAAAGAAAGTGATGAATCTCTTTCCCCATGTAGTCTGTATTCTGCTCTAAAGCTAGAGGCAAATGTAATCCTCATAGGAGACTTTAAAACCTTGGGATGTGTGGTAATATGGAACAATTATTTTCCATGTCAAAAACAATATTTATTCCTCCAGTGGGTAACCAAATACTGGCTAGTCATTTGAGCAGAAATGAAAGGAAATATTCAACTAAAATAGAAGGCAGAGGGAGTAAGCAAGATACTCAAGTGTATTTAATACAGAATAAAATTGTTTCACAGGATATAAAATATATGAATGAGGGGTGCCTGGGTGGCTCAGTTGTTTGGACATCCCACTTCGGTTCAGGTCATGATCTCGCAGTTCATGAGTTCAAACCCTGTGTCAGGCTCTGTTCTGACAGCTCAGAGCCTGAAGCCTGCTTCAGATTCTGTGTCTCCCTCTCTCTCTGCACCTCCCCTGCTTATCCTTTGTCTATTGCTCTCTCAGAAATAAACAAACATTAAAAATTTTTTAAATAAATAAAAAATAAGCAAAATAAAATATACGAATGAGGTGTCATGTGAGATCAGTGGAGAGAAAAAATCTGGCATCAATATCAAGCTACTGTGCCAAGCAAGATGAGTGGTTGGTCACTGAATGGCCTTGGCCCAGTATAAATGCAGAACTAAATGGAAGGGAAAATGCTATGATCACTCACTTGACTAATGGAAGAATTATATACCTCCTACTAGATTATACTGGCTCCTGGGTTTGGAGCTCAAAATAAACCTCCTCATACATTGCACCTCTGTTCGTACAGAAAGACCTAGAGAAAAGAATAATTACAAATATACCATGCTGTATCCATTCATATCTCTGAATATTCGACTAAAATGTTAGCAACCAAAGCAGACTCTACAAATATCCTTACCTGCAGTTTTCCTGTTTTATCATTCTTCTCAATTTAATACTGCTCAAAGGGGAGCCCTTGGTCTATATCTTTTTTAAGGGAGGGTGTTCATACAAATACACATACACTTTTATACATATTCCTCACCCCATACCCCCACATATATAATATATGCACACATACGTGTGTTTGTGGGTGTATATCTACATATACACAGAGACAAAAGCAGTGTTAACATGAATAATACAAACTTCAGCTCATATTAACATAAAAGTCAACATAAGAAACTGGAATGTATATTGTTCTACAATAAAGTGTTTTAAAACTTGACTTTCAGTAACAACAGAAAGCCATAACCCTGTTTCATTGAAAACAAAATTGACAACTTTTTTATTTTTTTTACATTTTTAATCATTTTTTGAGAGACAGAGAGAGACTGTGAGTGGGGGAGGGGGAGAGAGAGAGAGAGGGAGACACAGAATCCGAAGCAGGCTCCAGGCTCTGAGCTGTCAGCACAGAGCCCGATGCGGGGCTCGAACCCATGAACCATGAGATCATGACTTGAGGACCTGAGCTGAAGTCTGCCGCTTGACTGAGTGAGCCACCCAGATGCTCCTAAAAGAAACGACAATTTTTTCAAATGTCTTTTCGTTTGGACTCTTACCTGGTTTCTTCCCAGAGAAGTTGTAGCTATAGGAATAAAACTTCTTCTAACATCAGTAGATTCACTAATGGATCCCTTTATCTGTTCATGGAGACAGAGTTTGCCTGGTTAATCCAGGGCCCTCTAGTAGACCTGGCTGAGTTCCCATCTTCCTCTGGCACGTCCTAGTTATGTTTTGACAGACAAGCTAATTAGCCACTTTGCACCTCAATTACTTAACCATTTAAGTTTGGTCAGAAAGACTACCTACCTCATAGAGATTTTCTCAGGATAATGGAATCACATGCCCATGTCATGTTACACAGAAGCCACCCATAGTAAGCATTCAGTGAATGTTTTTTTTAATTTTTTTAATGTTTTATTTATTTTTGAGAGAGAGAGACAGAGCATGAGCAGGGGAGGGGCAGAGAGAGAGGGAGGCACAGAATCAGAAGCAGGCTCCAGGCTCCGAGCTGTCAGCACAGAGCCCGATGCGGGGCTCAAACTCACGAACTGCGAGATCATGACCTGAGCCGAAGTTGGATGCTCAACCAACTGAGCCACCCAGGCGCCCCATAAGCATTCAGTGAATGTTAATTATTATTTTATTATTCATTTGTTGGTGACTTACTCCATTAAAATGTATTTCCATTATTGTTGCTGCATTGTTGAGTACTCGCCATGTGTCAAGCCTGTGTTAGGCGCTGGGATACAATGTTGAAGAAGATACAGATCTTGCCTGAAAGAACTCAAGCACAGAACCCTCACAGGCTCAGATACAGACCAAGCAAAACTCCAGGGGATCTTCCTTATTATTCCTGCCATCCTCACATCCGTGTATCTGTCTAACAAATTATTCATAATATGTACATTCTATATGTGTGTGTATGTGTGTGTCATGATGATAATAGAAAGGGATCATTACAACCCTAGAGATATAGGAAAGGCAAACAACAAGCATAGTCAACATATTCTTTATAATTTAAAGCTCCATGCCTGGTAGCCAAACAAAACAAAAAGATACATCATGAAATTTTCTTTGTTTGATAAAAAAGAATCCTATCAGTAAAGTGTGACAGACAGCAAGGCCCACAGCACTACCGCCTGCCAGCATCTCCCTGCTGGGACCACAGCTCCACCAGCCCCGCCAGAGAATTCCTATTATCCACGCACTGCCGACTACAGTCACAGCAGCAAGACTCCCTTTCCAAACACTATTCTTTTAGGAGCAGATTTCCAAGATAGGCCATAAAAAATATTTTTCAAATGCATGATTTGACATTTCTTTTTCAAGAGAGGACTGGTAGCGTTTTAGTTAATTTCCAGTACATTTCTTTAGATTTGCAAGATCAGTTACGTCATTGTTTTGTACCATGAATGCCCTACTTCGTTCACTGTTGCAGGTAAGTGGCTCTCTGAGAGAGCCTGATTTCCACACGCTTACCCACATTTCCCAGCAGATGGAAGTTCAGGGCTGTCATTGAGGGCCCCGGGCTCCTCTAGCCCAGGGCTCTGCCTGTAGCCATGCAGCTCTCTCCCTCCTGGTCACTCCTGTGGCCATCAGTAATGCACTGTCCTCTTCTGTCAGTTTTAACTTTTCATGAGTCCATGCCTTCTGCCTCACTAAACAGATTTTAAGGCTCTTGAAGTCAGAATACTTGGAGGTGGTCAATAACTTTCATTTTATTTACAATCAAAATCAGGGGTTTTAAGTTTTAAAAGTGTTTCCTATAGTTAACCTAAAAACAGGGCCATAATTACCGTCTGTACTTATTACTCGATCCCTGTTGTGAAACACAATTCCCTGCTTGTAGAACTTAACAAGGAGGTACAGGACCACATTAGATGTAGTCAGAGAAGATAGGGAGTAGCTAATAAAAGAATGCATTAGAGAGGGGCCCTTGGGTGGCTCATTTGGTTAAGCTTCTGACTCTTGATTTTGGCTCAGGTCGTGATCTTATGGTTGATGGGATCGAGCCCTGCATCGGGCTCTGCACTGACAGCACAAAACCTGCTTGGGATTCTCCTTCTCCCTCTCTCTCTCTCTGCCCCTCACCCACTCCTCCTTGCTCTCTCTCTCTCTCTCTCTCTCTCACACACACACACACACAATAATAAATAAGCATTTAAAAAAGAGAAAAAAGAATGCATAGATTTATACAGGGCTAAAAACTCAGCTATGTATTTTTCAGTAAGATAATAAAAATGAAAAAAAGTGCCATTATTTGAGCTTCCACTATATATCAGGGATATATGTTTATGTATTAATTTTAAACCTCATAAAAATCATTCAAATTGTCTTGAATGGCCTCATTTTATAGATGAGGAAACCGAGTCTGAAGTTTAGTAGCACTCATATTCTCACAGCTAGCAAATAAGACAACCAGGGTTTACATCCAGATCAGGCAAGGTATAAAACCCAAGTCTCAACCATTACACTCTCCCTTTTCCACGGTGGCAAATGCTATATACAATAGGCTGTCACCCAAATTCCAAGCCCTTCTGTAGCAACTGGTTACTACTGTGCTTATCGGCCTTTCTCAGCAGCCACAAGGCCCAAAGCCCAGGACTCCCTCCCCCGCTGTTAGTTCTAGAAATCTGTATTGTTGTTTCCAAACTCCTAAGAGGCCCAGCAATGAAACAATGAAAGAATGAGAAGGCACTCCCTTTAAGTCTAATGAGGATAAGAGGTTCCTGTAAAAGGAGCAAACTTTTGCTCTGGGGCTTTATCTTTCAAAGATTCTTTCATCTAAAGAGAGCTATACTAACATTCTCAAAGAAAGCAATGAATTTTTGTTTGAGGAGTAACTTGGGGTTATGTCAATTATTTTCCATCTTTTTAGACTGGATCTACAAGAACTATCCTTTAACCAAACTTTCTTCAGAAGGATTGCAAATTTTTCCATCAGAGATTAAACCTGTCAAAGGTTCCAGAACGGCGACTGAAATCATAATAAAGAATTCTTAGTATACAAATTCTTATTTTATATTTGCAGTGCATGTGGCTGATATTTGGAAAAGGGCCTAGAAACCCTACAATTATAATCAAGTTTATAAATTCTGTTCTCACTTAATTATAAATCCTGATTACATTTTCTCTGCCAGATTCCTGCCTAATGTTCCCATTTGATAATGAGCTCTATAAAAGCTATCCAGTGCACATGATTTCATGTGATGTTTCCCCAGGTACCAATGTACTCTGACTTGAAAAGATTACTCTAGTCCACGCATTTGGAAGTGAGTTTCCTGAATTCTGTCATTCTCTGGTGTGCTGCAATGAAGCCCACTAACTGGGTCAGAGAAGTAGGAAAGAGGTTCTCCTAAGTAGTAATGAGGATGAATTCTTGCACTTCATTCTCAATGTTAAGAATCCTTTCAGAACAGAAGAGATTTATGTAACCCTGCGCTGAGTATGGCAAAATCCAGATCCGGATGAGAAGGATATTTGGATCAACACATAACCATGAAATGTAACCTCCTTGCTGAACAATTTGCCTGGAATTAGGGAAGAGAATCGCCTAAGACACTCTTGCCCACTGAATTGTATCTGGTAGGGGGTTCTCCCTTTTTGTAGAGTCCCAAAGCCGTTCTTGGGACGTTTTTCTCTGAATGAAGTAGGCCAAACGTCAGTAGACTTCCTCCTAGAAAACTTACTGTTATAAGGAAATACAATGGGCAGCTAAAGTGTAACCTTGTGATAGCCAATAAAACAAAACTATGGTTAGATGTATTTTATTCTGTAAGTTTTAAGAAATGAAAGCTTATTTTCAGATATTTTTTTTTAGGGAGGTAGCTTTCCTGGGTTCTGGTTTCAGGCCAATGTATCTCAAAGTCCACCAAGGAAACAGGGAGGAAGGTCACCTGATTTTATGCATACAGAGTTTTGAGAGTGGAGTTAAGAAGAAAGTCCACTGGGGCGCCTGGGTGGCGCAGTCGGTTAAGCGTCCGACTTCAGCCAGGTCACGATCTCGCGGTCCGTGAGTTCGAGCCCCGTGTCAGGCTCTGGGCTGATGGCTCAGAGCCTGGAGCCTGTTTCCGATTCTGTGTCTCCCTCTCTCTCTGCCCCTCCCCCGTTCATGCTCTGTCTCTCTCTGTCCCAAAAATAAATAAACGTTGAAAAAAAAATAAATTTAAAAAAAAAAAGAAGAAAGTCCACTAAAAGCCTTCCCTAGCCCCAAGAGCACCCAAACAGGGAGCAGATGATGGAAGAAGGGAGGCAAAACTCACTGGGATTAAAAGATTGCCGCCCTCTTTCCCTTTCTTACTTCCACAGTGACGGTGGAAAAAATGAGAGTTCTCTTCTTCTTTCCTTACATACCTTCATTATTATACAATTCACATTTACACAACGTAATGTGTGCCTTTTCACAAACTTTGCGTCAGCCCAAGCAATGAGTGCAATTATTCTGCTGAAAATGAAAAAAGCATTGCAAGTGATTTTCACATATAAACAAGGAACTTGAGAGAAGATGAGTCAGAACGAATGAAAACTGGAAAGGAGTCACTTGTCACAGGGTCAGTCAGCTGACTTTTATAATTGCTAGAGAGGAGTGAGACGCTCCTCCAGACTGTTTCTCAAAACAACCACGAGTCTCCAGTCTCATTTCCGGTTCCTTTAACAGGCATTTTGGTCTTCCGACACAGCCATTTGTGCTCTCTACAGCCCAACCCAAGAAAGGAAGGAATCATAAGTAAAGAAGAGACAGGTTTTGTTTTGATTTTTTAATGTTTTTTAATGTTTATTCATCTTTGAGAGACAAAGCATCAGCGGGGGAGGGGCAGAGAGAGAGGGAGACACAAAATCCCAAGCAGCCTCCAGCTTCCCAGCTGTCAGCACAGAGCCTGACACAGGGTTCGAACTCGCCAGCAGTGAGCTCACGACCTGAGCCAAAGTCCTGCACTTAACCAACTAATCCACCCAGGTGCCCCAGGAAGAAACAGGTTTTGAAATAAAGAAAAACACCACGGGTCGCCTTGTTGGCTCAGCCGGTTGAGGGTCCGACTTCAGCTCAGGTCACGATCTCATGGTTCATGGGTTGGAGCCCCGAGTCCGGCTCTGTGCTGACAGCTCAGAGCCTGGAGCCTGCTTAGGATTCTCTGTCTCCCTCTCTCTCTCTGCCCCTCCCATGCTCCCGCTCTGTCTCTCTCTGTCTCAAAAATAAACAAAACCATTAAAAAAAATTTTTTACAGATCTCCAAGTAAATTTATACTCACACTAAGAGACAATCTCAGAATCTGATTTGTAAACAAAATTCTGAGTGATGCTTTCAAAAACAACACCAAGATGATCAAAAGTCTAAACTAATAATATCTATTGTTATATGTCTATTGCTTATATGCGATGTGTCTGTTTTAAGGACTTTTGTGCTATCTTTCAAGTACATGTGTATGAAATACTAATAAAGATGTGGTTTTCAGCTCTATGAGCTTCTATCTCTACATTTTATAAGTAGAAGGAGGAAGAATTAATACATCATGACTAAAGAATAATACAGAAAGTAATTTATATAAATCTCCATACTTATATATCCTGTACACTAGAAAATGTTTTAAAAACTGTTTCAGGGGTGCCTGGGTGGCTCAGTAGGTTAAGCTTCTGACTTTGTCTCAGGTCATGAGCTCAGGGTTCCTGAGTTCCAGCCTCATGTTGGGCTCTGTGCTGACAGCTCAGAGCCTGACACCTGCTTCACATTCTGTCTCTCTCTCTGCCTCCCCAGACTCATTCTCTTCTCTCTCTCTCACCCTCCCTCTCAAAACAAATAAACATTAAAAACAAAAACAAAAACAAAAAAACTGTCTCATCCCTTCTCCCCCACTGGTTCTGGGTAAATAAATGGCAGTAATGAACTATATGCATTTTTACACCATTATACTTACAAAGACATAATAAAAAGAAGCTGTGTCTTGAATGTGGTAAATAATTATGAACTAAAAGTACAAGTGAAGAAACTTCTAGAGAATAGGATCATTAGATAAAATGGAAGGGGCCTAGTTAAATTTGAATTTCAGATAAACAGTAAATGATTTTTCAGTGTTAGGTATGTCCCAAATATTGCACAAGACATTGTTATACTAAAAAAAAAGTAAGTTGTGTTTATCTGAAATTCAAATTTAACTGAGAGTCCAATTTTGTTTTCTTTTTTTCTGAAATCTGAGAGCCCTAACTAAAAATCTGAATGGGGCTACATTGTTGTATCTTAGAGAGCCACCAAGATATTGCCAAATTTATCTTACACACTGGACCTTGCACTGTATTATGCGTCTATATTTTAACAGATTTTTTTTCATCTTTTATTTTTGAGACAGAGAGAGAGACAGCATGAGCAGGGGAGGGGCAGAAAGAGAGGGAGACACAGAATTGGAAGCAGCATCCAGGCTCTGAGCTGTCAGCACAGAGCCCAACGACACAGGGCTCGAACTCACCAGCCATGAGATCATGACCTGAGCTGAAGTCGGACGCTTAACCAACGGAGCCACCCAGGTGTCCCTGAATAGATAGGTTTTGTTTGCACCATCATTCGAAAATCAAATTCCTCTTTAAGCGTGATTTTGAATCAACTATAGCACCATACTTGCTGTTGTATATTTAGGGTCCCATTACTTCACATTTCTTTTCCTCAGTCTTCTTACTTGTAAAAGTTAGGATAATACATACCTCATAAGTACCACAAAGTAATTGAAATATTATCCATGTCATGCATAGTATAATACCTGACAAGCAGTAATAAATTTAGTAAGGTGTAGGGATTAAGAGAGAGGGCTCTAGAACTGGGTATTCTGGATTCAAGACCTAACTGCATCCCTCCCTAGCCATGTGACCTAAGGCAAGTTACCACACTTCCCCCTGCTTCAAGTTCTTCATTTGAACTTAGAGATAATGATAGTAAATTTTTCATAGGGCCGTTATGAAATGTAAAGAATCATTGCACATATAGCCCTGATTTTGAACTTTATAAGAATTTGATGATGGTGAATTTAAATAATTAACACTCTTGAGGATTTCAATAAATACTTGTTAATTAATGAGTTAAATGCACAATTTGCAGCCCAACATTACTAAATGCATTGGATATATGTTGCATTCCCAGTTTATTGTGTCAAAGTTTTGCCTTTTACTTTGGATTTTGTGCTACAAATCACTTCCTAAATTCTAAGCTCTACAACCATTAGAATAGAAATTCACATGTATATAGTAGCTATGTTTACCTGAACATTTGAAATATAAATTTAGCAAGACTGTATATTCTCTCACTTGGCTTGAAATTAACAATGTGGTACCTGTTTATAAACTGTCAGATCTTTTTTTGAAAAAAAATGTTCCTATCCCTTTCATAAATGTAATATCAACCCTGGAGCCTATACACTGATTTGGTTGAAAGATGTTTTTATCTAAAGAAATAAAATGCTCAGGGCAGTCGGGTGGCTCAGTCAGCTGAGCGTCTGACTTCCACTTGGGTCATGATCTCACTGCTCGTGAGTTCGAGCCCCATGTCGGGCTTTGTGCTTACGGCTCGGAGCCTGGAGCCTGCTTCAGATTCTGTCTCCATCTCTCTCTGCACCTCCCCTGCTCGCTCTCTGTCTCTCTGTCACTCTCAAATGTAAAAGAAAAAACATTTTAAAAAAAAAGAAAGAAAGAAAGAAAGAAAGAAAGAAAGAAAGAAAGAAAGAAAGAAAATGCTCAACTAATGAAATTACTAGGAAATTGTAGTGCCCTGGCAGAAGTGTTCACATTTTTACCTGTATCTAGTGGTGTTGACTATGATCCCATGAAACAATCCCTGAAACAAAAACAAAGGCTTTAAAGTAAAGTTGAATAAGGGCGCTTGGAGTGCTCAGTCGGTAAAGTGTCCAACTCCTGATTTCAGTTCAGGTCACCATCCCAGGGTCATGGGATCAAGCCCCACATTGGGCTCTGTGCTGAGCATGGAGCCTGTTTGGATTCTCTCTCTCTCTCTCTCTCTCTCTCTCTCTCTCTCTCTCCCTTTGCCCTCTCCCTTGCTCTCTCTCTCACTTAAAACATAAATATAAATAAATAAATAAATAAATAAATAAAGTGAAGTTGAGTAAAGAGTTAGAAACTATGGTAGTTTGTCTTCTACTCTCTTTACCTCTGTAAAATATATGCATTTTTAAAAAGTAAAATGGAATACTTCAAAAGACAATAACAGAGCACAAAATCCATATGCAGTCCGAATTAGCTACCTCTATGCAATCATATTAATTAGTACACACTGAATTATGCCACACTAACAAATTAAGCCCCAAGCTTAAGTGGCTTAATACAACCCCAGGTTACTTCTGGTTCATCTAAAGGCCAGTGCAAGTCAGTGAAGGTTTCTGTCCCCATATACTCCTTTGGGGGTCCCAGCAGGTGAAGATTCCACTTTGGAACTCACAGTGGCAGAAGAGTGGACAGCTTCCACCTGTCCAAAAATGCCTTGGCCCAGAGTGACAGGGTCACTTCCTCTCCAACCTGTTGGCTAGAAAGTGATATGGTTGCATGTACCTGGAAGAGAGCCCAGAATGTGAGAGAGCAAAGGAGGCTTGGTGAACAGTAAGTGTCCCTGCCAAGAGGCGACCGTCATCAAATAGTCGAGTGTAACTCTGACCATCGCAGCTCTTCTGAAAGACATGAAGTTCCCAGTAACAAAAGCCTGCCCTTGCTTCACAATATACAATCACTGTTCCATCCCCGCCCCCAGTCAGTCAAGATAAAAAGTGAACGAGCTTATGGTTCAAGGAATTTAATTATTTTCTTCTAACCAGCTATAGTTGAACTTGTCAGCCATGTTGATATTGAGTAATTGCCTATATATCTTGTCTTTCCTCACAATTTGATTTCTTTTCGTAATGAAAGCTCAAGGAATTTGTTGTTTCCTTTAGTACAGATGTTCCTCATTTGATGTTATAAATGTGCTACTGAAAAGTTGTGCGTAAATCAGATTTTTATAAATTGAATCACATTCCCATTAACTTTATCTTTGCTTCTGCTTCACAGTAGCTCTGGACAATTTATCTTTAAATTAGTCTCAGTTTTATAAAGAAGAGTGACAGGTCAGAGGGTATTTCCCAACAGGCTGGGATAAGAATAGACCTTCCATCACCACGATATGGACTAGTTCCTCACGCTGACATGTTATCGGAGTCCATTTAGGAAAAAGGTACCCAGTTTTTGAAAATAAAAACAAAAAAAGAAAAGGAAAGACTGTCAGAGAAACAGGTACGGGAGGAAGGATTTCCTTCCATTTTAAGAGTATGTCACCCAGTAAACTTTATTTAATCCAAGTGAAAGGGACTTTTCTGGAGGGCAGCATGCTCATACAAAGCACTGAAAGCTTTTTCCTCAGATATAATGAGTCCTAGTCAAACAAATTAACAACCAGATTTCATGAACTCACTTGATAAAAAAGAAATGTTCACATTGAAATAAAGAAAAGGAAGGAGGTGTCAAAAAGATGTGGGCAAGATGTTTGATAATTCGTCCAGATATATGTTCCTGCACTAATTTTGTTAACTAAACCCTGAAAAGAAAAAGCTGAACAAGACTTTTTTTTTTGAAAACTGAACTGTACAATTCTCTTATCTTTTCTCTCTTTGCCTTTTTCCTTCCAATGATTTGCTACAGTCTCTAGGGACTCAGAGAATAGTCAGTACATCATGAAAGAGCTTTCTTTATCTGTTACGTTATTCTGAGTTGTTTTCTCCTTATAGCCCAACTTTATTCCGATGGCCATTCACTGATCCACAGCAATCACAGACTCATGAAATCTTAGGGTACAGAAGGACCTTTAAAAAATCACTAATCCTCTTGTGTGCATTCTGGGCCATATCCCATGAAACTAAGAGGAAATGTCAGTGAAAACTAAAAAGTCCAGAGGATGCATAACACAGAGCACAAATGCCTTTGTGGGCAGAGAGAAGAGCTAGGAACATACTAAATAACTATTGAAATTAGAAACCTAGTAAGTCTCTGTTTTGCTTTTCTGGTCCCATTGCTGTTCCACAGATATCCCACATCTATACTGATCCCAGAATGTTATGACCTAGCCCTCTTTCCAGTAATATGCATATTAACTATGCTACTGTTCTGTAGGATAAATTGCTATTTGATACATATTAAATGTAATGAAGATGCTTGAGAATGGTAGCGTCTTGTCAGGACCAACACCCAGTGTTAGAAATTGGTAAAAACATTAAAAGAGAGATTGGGGCACCTGGGTGGCTCAGTCGGTTAAGCATCTGACTCTTGGTTTCAGCTCAGGTCATGATGAAATTGTAAAGCCTGCTTAGGATTCTCTCTCTCCCTCTCTCTGCCCTTCCCCCCCCCCCACCTCTCTCTCTCTCTCTCTCTCTCTCTCTCTCTCTCTCTCAAAATACATAGACAATAAAAAAGAGAGAGAGTTTAAAAAACAGAGTTATCCTTACAAGTTAGGGAAAGTCTGGGGTTAAATTACAAGGATTTAATTGTTTGGTTAAGACCAGAGATCAGAGAACAATTTTAGAAGCAGAGTAGAGGGTATAACCTGTCAAGGAATGAGAAACTCAGGGTGTTCCTTAGAGCCTAAGAAGTTCCCTGACACTCAGGGCAATACCTTGAGAGCCCCTGGGTTTGTAATTTGCTGCTTAATTTCAGGTATATAAAACAATGCACATTTTGAAGGAATATAAACACAGACAATAAATGCTTATGAAACATATGAGAAAGGGGGCAGAAGGGATGATAAAAGGCAAGCAAGCAATCCTCTCTGTCAGTGAATCCAAAAGGGACCTCTCTCTCTGAGCCCTGCAATTGTGGGAGGACTCAGAAATCCTAGTGGCTTCTGACAGCTGAACTGAGCAGACGTGCAGAGTTGTTTACTGCAGTAGTGACTACAGATCCCACGCAGAGTGGATTGTCAGGAATTTTGTCAAGTGGTAGAGTGATCAGGGGCTCTACGGACTTAAGGGGACAAGGGGACCTGAGACAGAACATAGGAGGTGTCGGTTTCATCCTTTTAGGAATCAGTGACTCAATTAGGAGGATATTAAAAATACAGACCCTAACTTACTCCTAGACATTCTTACTCAGAGGTGGGGTAGAGCCTAGGACCTCGCATACGTAACAAGCTTTGTAAGTGACTGTGAGGAGATGGGCCATAGAATACACTTTGAGAAGCACAGCTTTGAGGAAAGTAGCATGAAAACAGCTTCTCATCACATTCTAACAGAAGAGACCTAGGGCCAGGAGATAACAAGGGAGGGCAACAAAGCCAAGTCCACACGCAGACCTGATCCAGATATTTATAACAAACCAGACTTCCAAATTAATTTGCCAAATTTTATAGATATCTTCAGACTTCTTCAATATTACAATCATATGATTATCTAAATGAATTAGATAAAGGTACGAAGGGATTTGAATTTTCCTAACAGTTACATCAAATCTGTTATAACGTATCTGTAGAAATCACCTAAATTAGGTGAGAATATCACTTTGTATATAGAAATCATTCACACAAAAGGGTTTTAAAAATGCTCACATTCTTACAGCTTCAAAGGCATGCTGCCCTAATTTAAATTTGTTGAAAAACGTGTCTTTGTGCAAGTGCTGTATATAGGAAACATGATGCTCTATGTCCTGACGTATTGGAAATATTTTTCTTTTTTTTTTTAAGATATATTTTTAAAGTTTACTTATTTCTACTGAGAGAGAGAGAAGGAATGTAATTGGGGGAGGAGGAGGATACAGACAGAGAGAGAGAATCCCAAGCAGTCTCCACACTGCCAGCACAGAGCCTGACCCAGGGGCTCGAACCCAAGAACTGTGAGATCATGACCCGAGCCAAAATCAAGAGTCAGACATTTAACCAACTGAGCCACCCATGCGCCCCACAAAATATATTTCTAACTCTTTCTCATCCAGTGGTAGGACCTCCTTTCCCCATCAAGGAAATTTTCATAATATTTCTGAAAGTCAATAAATACTTTCCATCTTCAACATGACATCAATTCCTTTCCCTTCTACTCCGACAATCATCACAACAGGAGAACATGCCTCAGCAGGACAATTTCTCAATGTCCCTCCTGCTGCTGGTGCATCAGTCACATTGTGCCAGTTCCATGAGGCACGGAAGCTGGCCCACTGATGTGGAAAGAATCACTTCCTCCTCAACCCTCAAGTGACTTTGTGCCATACTCTGCCACAATGATGCCAAATGTTAAGCCACAGGGAAAAATTTCCTCTAAATACTGAGTGTTAAAGCCACTGTTTCTGTCCCTTTTTTCATTCCCACTTTCCCTCAGACTCAGACCAGAAAACACAGGAGCTGGTCAGAAAACTAACCTTGAAAAACACTCCCCTCTCTTCCAAACATCCCATCCCAGAGCAAAGATTATCTTTCTCTGTCTTCCTGTGCTATCCATACTCTGACAGAGTTTTTAAATGGGATTCTGGAAACTCCTGGATCAGATCTCCAAAGCTACTTGTGAAATAGGCAGACTCCCAGGTACCATTCCAAGCTGCTGGCTCAGAATCTCTGGGCTGGATCAAGGAATTTGGCTTATGACAAAGCATTCCAGGTAATAATTATGCATACTAAATTTTATGATCCTTTAGAATTGTGCAATTAGCTCATTCTACCCAAGGGTTTTATTTCACTTGGAAACTTTACATTAAATGAGCAATTAATGTCTCCTTAAAAATTGAGACTTAGATATAATTGCAGCAGGCTCCCTGAACCAGTTAGTCTCAGTTGGGATTGATCAGAAAGGATCTAGAAAGTTTAAAAGGTTTTATTTATACTTGTAGAAAAACATTATTTTATAATTATTATTTGCTCTGATGCTATTTCTGTCACATTTGCTTAGAAAGAAATGGTAAGAAAGAAAAATGAGTCCCTCTCTTAGAAAATTACAATAGACATCTATAAACCAATAACAAAGCAGCAGAAACAAAAATCAAGGAATTGATCCCATTTACAAATGCACCAAAAATCATAAAATATATAGGAATAAACAGAAACAAAGAGATTTAAAAAATCTATACACTGAAAACCATAGAAAGCTTATGAAAGAAATTGAAGAAGATGCAAAAAAATGGAAAAATATTCCATGCTCGTGGATTGGAAGAACAAATATTGTTAAAATGTCAATATTACCCAAAGCAATCTACATATTCAATGCAATCCCTATCAAAACAACACCAGCATTTTTCACAGAGCTAGAACAAACAATCTTACAATTTGTATGGAATCAGAAAAGACCCCAAATAGCCAAAGCAATCCTGAAAAAGAAAACCAAAGCTGGAAGCATCACATTCTGGACTTCAAGATGTATTACAAAGCTATAATCATGAAGACAGTATGGTACTGGTACAAAAACAGATACTGAGATCAATGGAACAGAATAGAGAACCCAGAAATGGACCCACAAACGTATGGCCAACTAATCTTTGACAAAGCAGGAAAGAATATCCAATGGAATAATGGTGTTGGGAAAACTGGACAGTGACATGCAGAAGATTGAACCTGGACCACTTTCTTAGCCCATACACAAAAATAAACTCAAAATGGACGAGAGACCTAAATGTAAAACAGAAAGCTATCAAAATCCTCGAGGAGAAAGCAGGCGAAAACCTCTTTGATCTTAGCCACAGCAACTTCTTACTCAACACGTCTCCGGATGCAAGGGAAACAAAAACAAAAATGAACTATTGGGACCTCATCAAAATAAAAAGCTTCTGCACAGCAAGGGAAACAATCGGCAAAACTAAGACAACCAACAGAATGGGAGAAGATATTTGCAAATGACGTATCAGATAAAGGGTTAGTATCCAACATCTATACAGAACTTATCAAACTCAACACCCAAAAAACAAATAATCCAGTGAAGAAATGGGGAAAAGACATGAAAAGACACTTCTCCAAAGAAGACATCCAGATGGCCAACCGACGCATGAAAAAATGCTCAGCATCCTTCATCATCAGGGAAATACAAATCAAAACCACAATGAGATACCACCTCACTCCAGTCAGAATGGCTAACATTAACAACTCAGACAAGAACAGATTTTGGTGAGGGTGCGGAGAAAGAGGAACCTGTTTGTACTGCTGGTGGGAATGCAAACTGGTGCAGCCACTCTGGAAAACTGTATGGAAGTTTCTCAAAAAGTTAAAAATAGAACTACCCTACAACCCAACAATTGCACTACTAGGTATTTATCCAAGGGATATAGGTCTGCTGTTTTGAAGGGGCACATGCATCCCAATGTTTATACCAGCACTATCGACAATAGCCAAATTATGGAAAGAGCCCAAATGTCCACTGACAAATCTATATGTATATATGCATACACACACACACACACACACACACACAAAATGAAGTAATACTCAGCAAATCAAAAAGAATGAAATCTTGCCATTTACAACAATATGGATGAAACTATAGTGCATTATGCTAAGCAAAATTAACCAGTCAGTGAAAGACAAATATCATATAACTTCACTCATATGTGGAATTTAAGATACAAAACAGATGAACATAAAGGAAGGGAAGCAAAATAACATAAAAGCAAGAAGGGAGACAAAACATAAGAGACTCTTAAATATAGAGAACAAACTAAGGGTTGCTGGCAGGGTTGAGAGTGAGGGGATGGGCTAAATGGGCAAGGGGCATTAAGGAAGATGGTGGTTGGGGCTCCTGGATGGCTCAGATGGTTAAGCATCTGACTTTGGCTCAGGTCATGATCTCACAGTTGGTGGATTCGTGCCCCGCATCAAGCCCAGTGCTGACAGCTGGGAGCCTGGAGCCTGCTTGGGATTCTGTGTCTCCCTCTCTCTCTCTCTGCCCCTCCCCCGTTCATGCTCTGTCTCTGCCTCTCTCTGTTTCTCTCCAAAATAAATAAAAACATTAAAAAAAAAAGGAAGACACTTGTTGGGATGAGCATTGGGTGTTATATGTAGGGGATGAATCACTGGATTCTACTCCTGAAATCATTAATGCACTATATGCTAACCAACTTGGATGTAAATGAAAGAAAGAAAGAAAAAGAAGAAAGAAAAAGAAAGAAAGAAAGAAAGAAAGAAAGAAAGAAAGAAAGAAAGAAAGAAGACAGGCAGAAAGAAAGAAAACTATAATAGACATGGCATTAGATTGGTCTGAAATTTTAGCTACTTATTTCTTAGGGTAAAACCACACACCAGAGTTAGCAGTATATCACCAAGGATTTAGCTAATAAAAGAAAGAAAGCTGATATCGGGGGAAAAAATGGTGTCTTCCAACTGGTAAATAGCGTAGATACTGTCTGAGAGTGAGCTAGATAGTTTATGCCTAAAACTTCTTAGAAAACATGAGTGCTATTGTTCTAACTCAAAAGAGATGTGGTAGCATTGGCTGATATATAATAGAGCTTCTCCAGGCCTCCAGCAACATAAAATCTAAAGTTCCCATGGGACCACATCAGCTACAATATAGAAAAATTGAATAGGGTGGACCCTCTTAAGAAAGAAGCAGCATTTCATATTGACACGTTTAGAGGATGCTTAGCCTTATGTGGATGGCATCCCTGGTTGAAGGACCCGGTGTGAAACGGCACTGCAGTGAAGGTTCTCAGGCAGGGGAAGGTAGAAATTCTCAGTTTCAAGTAGGTATCCGAGGTATGGGTCAAGAAAGTTCCAGGTTCAGTTCCTTGATATGGAAATAAAATTCATAGCAAGAACTAAATAAAAGGGAACCAGGCTGAGGTCCCAATTCCAAATGGAAGGAGAAGCCTAAGCAGATAGTCTGCCATATGGTAAGGGGTGACTAAACAGGGAGATCTCACCTACTTCCAGAGCGGAGCCAGAAGCAGTGGGTGGCATCAAAGCAGCTGACTTCTAGGCTCACCCGATGAATGAAGATAGAGCTCCTAGCATAAAGCCAAGCACTGTTGTTTCTCTCTGCCTCAGGGATTGGACACAGCTAAGCCTGTAGGGCGTGAGTGTTTCATTTTAGGTGATTTGGTGTTGTTGGGAGGCAGGTAGGTGGCAAATCAATGTTTTCTGGAAGATCACTAAAATAGTTCTAAACCAAAAGCAAACTTTTGGTCTCAATCTAAAGAGAAGACCGGGAGAAGAAAATGGGGTTCAAGTGATAAAGTGACTCTCCTATATGACTGAGGCAAACAAGAATGTGTGACTCCTGGGTATGCTTAGCCATCGGTAGGAAAGCTCCCAAAAGTAATACATTATTGGAAGTTAGGAATAACTTACTGATGAGAACAAATTCTGCAACACCAGGAAGATTTCAAAGAAAATGTTTTAAAAACAGAAAAGACAACAGAAACTGGAAAACTATTGCCTCATATGTTGCAATATTGAGAATTGGGTGACACATGTCAATGTTTACATAACACTGTCCAAAAGAGATTGAGTAGCTAATTAACATAATATTTTAATCATCAGAACAGTGTTAAGATGCATGAAAATATTTTGTAATGTGAAAGTCAACAGGTTTTTTTTTAACTGCATATTTTTCCTTCATATTGTGCACACTTGTGCCATGTAACAGGGCAAGGCCCTTCATGGATTCCTCAGAAAGGGTACTCACTTCAAATACATACAACCTCTGGTTATTCAAGTCTTTTCCCCGGATGTCTTGTTACCTCAGATGTAGCTACGTTTCCTATGTATTCTTCAAATGCCAAGGATTTGGCTAAGGATTTTTACATACATTACTTCATGTAATATTCTAGTGTGCATTATTATATATTCTTTTATACTGTGCTCAGTTATAAGTCATACTCCATATTACAAATTAATAAATTGTCATAATGCTTTATAAGATCAATCGGTTGAATTTGAAAAGTGAATCTGTTCTGTGGGAACTAATTATTCTTTAAAAATTTGTGGATTCTGTCCTGTAGAAAAATCAACTCTTGACTAAAACAGTCTCTCAAACCCCCCCCCAAACCAGCCCACCAATGATATCCATACTTTTACTATATTTACCTATTACAAACTAGGTCATTCAAAATAAAAACCCAATTTTATTAGAATAACTAAAAGCCTTCCTTTGAGACATTTAAAACAAAACACTTATTCTTTAAAAGGGTTCAAAGTTTATTTCTTTTCCAAATAATTCTCTGTGAATTGTATGATTCCTTTAATTTTCCTTTAAATGAGGAAGCAGCATTGAGTAGTTCCCTGAGACCAATAGAGAAAAATCTTCATCTTGCCTTTACTTGCCTTTCCTACCAAGACCCTCTCTTGGGAGAAACATAACAACCAGAGGTAACACAGAGCAGAAGGACATGATAGGATAATGGAAAGAGAAATGTTGTCTATACATCTCCAGCTGAGAAAGACAGCACATATTAATAAAGCAACCATAAAACTCTTTCAACTTCTTCAAATGAAAGAACTGCATAGAAAAAAAAAAGGTGATTTAACGAAAAATCTTTTAATAAATACCAGCACTGGATTATTAAGATGGCAGATAAGAGCACTTAATAAAACACGTGTCAAGCAAAATCCAGGCCAGGATCATTTGAGATAAAATAGGCTTATTATCATACAATCTATAAAAGATTAATGAAACCTTTAATGCAAAGCATTAATGGAGCTGGCTGCATTCTGACCTTACCTAGACTTTTTTAGGACTTTTGCAGTCTTAAGTAGAAAGAATAGCTTTATTCAAGAAGGTTTCTTTTCCTTCTAAAATTTGTTCACATTTAAGAAAATTCAGATATATGGGCTTTTCCCTTAACATATAGTGCTGTTATCATTCATCTATAATTGTCCATAAAACTCCTTGAAAAGTCTATTAATCTCTTCAGTATCCATGAACTTAATACCATAATTGTTCTTAACTGTAGCTGTAGTAGAACTACTTGCCTGTTTTCTTGCTAATAACCCACTGGTTTTATGACTGAATTGAAATAAAGCCAGTTCTTCTAGCAATAAAGGTGAGGGTGACCCAGATGAATTAGATAATTGGCTTCACAGCCTATTGATCTTCTATTTGAGGTCTTTTAGGTCTGAATATTTTCTCTTTACTAATAGAGCTTCACATTTTTTTTTTTTCAGTTGCTAAGAGATGTAGCTGGAGTCTAAAGAATATTAGGGGGAAAAATTGAGGGCAAGATAATATTAAAACCTGCCTGGGTTCAAAAGTTCTTTCAGTTTCTGACATCAAGATGGCATTTTCCATGACAAAACATGGAACCTAGAGCATAAAAAGTAACTCATTTGCTCACGCAGGTGTATTGTTACCGTGTGTTGTTCACTATGTTAGACCTGCAGTTTGAAAAAAGAAATCTGTCCTGAAGAACCTCAGAGTTTGGTGAGAAGAAAGGCACATATATAGATATTTAAATATCAATCATACAATAGAAGAATGCTTAGGTTATTATGAGAGCGGAGATGAGACACATCCAGCCCAGAGTGAGGGAAAGGAGTAGAAAAATGCAGATGCGCAGAATATGCTTTGCAGCCTGAAGTGCCGTCTCAGGTTAAGATTTCCTGCTACAAAAAGTGAGAATCCGTTAAGCCTCCTTGCCTTTGCACAAGAAAAAGGACACCTCAGTCATTGAAACTGGAACAACAATAATCAAGATATTAGTGATTGAAACAAATGTGCAGTTAAAGTGGGCATTTTAAGGGAATTGGAGAGCTGGCATGGTAGGAACAATAGGAAAAGAGGATAGAAGTTTACAATTTCAGGGCAAAATTGCAGAAAAGTAATTGAAATTGGAACCACAAAGATCATTCTAGAAAATGCAGCAGACAGTGTTATTACAACCAATCTGACCTTCTGACAGTCAGACCACTTTCCTTGAGTTCTGCAATTTGCATTTTGTTCCAACCTTCATGTCCTTCTTATTGGAATTTCATCCCCTTCTCTTTCACCAATAATCTTCGTCCTATATGAGACATCGTGTTGTATAATAAGAAATATAGATTTGATCTTTGTCCCCATTTCTGACACAGAGCTCCTAAATCCCTTGAAATTTCTTAAGTAATGAGGACTGTAAAGGTGTCTTTTGTTATGTTCTTGATGTGAGTTTTGGACCACGTCTAAGGAGGGGGCTGGCTATCAGGAGACAGCCATGTGATTAGAGAATTGGAATTTTCAGTCTCACCTTCCACCCCATCACGTAACTACTCCACACCTCCCCCCGGTGGGAGTGTGGGGTTGAGATTAAGTCCAATCACTAAAGTCCAGTGACTTAATCAATTGTGCTTATGTAATAAAGCCTCCATAAAAACACAAAAGGATGGGATTCAGAAAGCTTCTGGGTTGGTAAACACGTGGAGACTTGGGGAAGGTGACATGCTCTGAGGGCATGGAAGTTTCACGCCCTTTCCCACAAATCTTGTTCTATGCATCTCTTCTAGCTCCCTATTCCTGAGTTGTATCCTTTAATAAAAAACCAGTGAATTAGTAAGATGTTTCTCTAAGTTCTGTGAGCCACTCTAGCAAATTAATTAAACCCAAGAAAGGAGTCATGAGAAGCTCTGATTTAAAGCCAGCTGTCAGAAGTCCAGGTAATAATCTAGACTTGCCATGGACATCTTGTGTTGGAGGAGGGTCATTGGAACCCCTAATCTATCACTGCTCAGCCAGAAGCCCTGGGCTTGCAACAGGTGTCTGAAGTGTGTGTGTTTAGGAAAGGGGAAGAGGGGAGTCTTTTAGGACTGAGCCCTTAACCTGTGGTGTCTGATGCCATCTCCAGGTGGATAGTGTCAGAATTGACCTGAATCATAGGACACCAAACTGGTGTCCACAAATTTCTTGGTGCTGTGGGGATACTCCACACACATCGGAAATTTGGTATAGAACCCTTTTACTGTACTTATTGATGATCCAGCCCTAGACTTTGTCTCTTATTCTGTTTGGGCTGCTACAACCAAATACCATAGACTTGATGGCTTATAATCAACAGACATTTATTTCTCACAGTTCTGATGGTGCTGGAGGCTGGAAAGTCCCAGATACACTTGCTGACAGATTTGGTGTTTGGTGAGAACTCTTTTCCTGATTCACAGACAGCCTTCTTCTTGCTGTGTCCTCACATGGCACAGGGGATAAGGGAGCAACTGAGATCTCTTTTATAAGGCGCTGCCCTCATGACCTAATCACCTCCCAAAAGCACCACCCACAGATACTATAACATTGGGAATTAGGTTTCAGCATAATACTTGCGGCAGATGGGACATAAACATTCAGTCTACAATACTTATCTTCCCACAAACCTGCAGACTGTTTCAGCCACCACTGATCTTTCCATAGAACCTAACCACTTGAATCACAAGGTTTCAGAATTGGATCAGGAGGTTTTCACATGCACCCTACTCATTTTACATATCAGAACAAGAAAACTGAGTGAGTTTCAATGATTTGCCCAAGATGTGACCAATCCCATGAAAACCCCTTTAAGGAAATATTTAACGTGTTAATTCCCTTGTGGCAAACTTACATGGAACTAACTGAAATTGAAAAATATATTTCTATATTATTATATCAAATATAAGCACATAGAACAAGGAAGTATTGTGGGGTTCACAGGATCTGCTTAAAAACTCAAGAATCACTGGGGTTCCTGGGTGGCTCAGTTAGTTAAGCATCCGACTCTTGATTTGAGATCAGGTCTTGATCTCAGAGTCATGAGTTCAAGCCCCATGTGGGCTCCAGGGCATGGAACCCACTTAAAAATTTTTCTTAAAAAATGGCACAAAAACAGACACTCAGATCAATGGAACAGAATAGAGAACCCAGAAATGGACTCACAAACGTATGGCCAACTAATCTTTGACAAAGCAGGAAAGAATACCCAATGGAATAAAGACAGTCTCTTCAGCAAATGGTGCTGGGAAAACTGGACAGTGACATGCCGAAAAATGAACCTGGACCACTTTCCTAGACCATACACAAAAATAAACTCAAAATGGGTGAAAGACCTAAACATAAGACAGGAAGCCATCAAAATCCTCAAGGAGAAAACAGGCAAAAACCTTTTGACCTTGGCCACAGCAACTTCTTACTCAAGATGTCTCCGGAGGCAAGGGAAACAAAAGCAAAAACGAACTATTGGGACCTCATCAAGAGAAAAGCTTCTGCACAGCAAACGAAACAATCAGCAAAATTAAAAGGCAATGACAGAATGGGAGAAGATATTTGCAAACGACATGTCAGATAAAGAATTAGTATCCAAAAGCTACACAGAATTTACCAAACTGAACACCCCCCAAAAAATAATAATCCAGTGAAGAAATAAGTAAAAGACATGAAAAGACACTTCTCCAAAGAAGACATCCAGATGGCCAACCGACACATGAAAAAATGCTCAACATCACTCATCATCAAAGCAATTCAAATCAAAACCACCATGAGATACCATCTCACTCCAGTCAGAATGGCAAACATTATCAACTGAGGCAACAATGGATGTTGGCGAGGATGTGGAGAAAGAGGATCTCTTTTGCACTGCTGGTGGGAATGCAAACTGGTTCAGCCACTCTGGAAAACAGTATGGAGGTTCCTCAAAAAATTAAAACTAGAACTACCCCACAACCCAGCCACTGCACTACTAGGTATTTATCCAAGGGATACAGGTGTGCTGTTTCAAAGGGGCACATGCACCCCAATGTTTATAGCGGCACTATCCACAATAGCCAAAGGATGGAAAGAGCCCAACTGTCCATCGATGGATGAATGGATAAAGAAGATGTGGTATATATACATACAATGGGGTATTCCTCAGCAATCAAAAAGAATGAAATCTTGCCATTTGCAACTATGTGGATGGAACTAGAGGGTATTATGCTAAGCGAAATCATTTAGTCAGAGAAAGACAAGTATCATATGACTTCACTCATATGAGGAATTTAAGATACAAAAAAGATGAACATGAGGGAAGGGAAGCAAAAATAATATAAAAACAGGGAGGGAGAAGAACATAAGAGATTCAAAAATATGGAGAACAAACTGAGGGTTACTGGAGGGGTTTGGGGAGGGGGGATGGGCTAAATGGGTAAGGGGCACTAGGGAATCTACTCCTGAAATCATTGTTGCACTATATGCTAACTAATTTGAATGTAAATTAAAAAATAAAATTTTTAAAAATTTTTAAATTAAAAAAAAAAACTCAAAACTCTCTGCATATATACTTGTGTCCTCTCTCTACTTAGCAGCTTATGTCAGCGCTCTTTGAAAAGAGCACCGCTCACAGAATCCAAAGATATTCTGGTCAAAGGGAGAATAAAGGATCCAGAGCACGGGAGCACTGCTTTGGGGTTTCTCTGATGAAATGTGATACAAAGTGGTGGAAATAGGCATGCACTTCAGAAACATGAGGAGACCCTACACTTGGTACACAGTGCATGACCACCCTGGTGGAGGCTGAGTACCTAGCAGTAAGTCAACAATGAGCACCCTCCAGCAGCTTCATTGGCAGAGGATGCCAGTGAGTAGATCTGAGCCACAAAGGGAAGAATATGTCAGATGTGTGTGATGACACATTCTGAGGAATTTCCAAACCATAGGTGAAATTTTGAGGGGGGGTGGAGAGTATGGCAGGTAAGAGTAGGAGTCAGGAAAATATGACTTTCTAATGTTAATGTGACAAAATTATACCAGCCAGTTGGTATAAGTCTGTGAACAAAAACAAAGATCTCTATTTTTATGGAACATCTATGTTAGGCTAAAGGAAGGAGATTCATGATTTTTTCAACCTTATTTTTTCAATCTTTCTCATGCCCCCTCAGATAACTTTTATTACCATGAAGGACTCAGAATAATAAGATAACCAACCACTCTTTTTTTTTTAATCAGCTAATTCCCATTCTATATCCAATTTTTAGGAAAAATAGTTTTTTTTTTTTATATTGGAGTTCCTCTCTGCATTCCTACAATTATATAAAGGGGTTAACAAAAAATTTTCACATAGCACAAGGTGGGTGGGTCACAGATATATTCATTCCGTAAGACATTTTATGTCACACATAGTTCCACTGAGTCACACCCTACACAAATCAGTTAGGTTAAATACAGGTTAAGAGACCTCAGCGGTGGAAGAAAAGGGTTCCTCTACCAGATAAACCATTTGTATCATAAGTAGCTAGCTCATTAGCAAGGAAAATTGTAGCATGTTTCATTTTCTTCTAAGTTTTCTAGCTAAAAGAAAGGATAAAAAAGAATTCGAAGCACATCAAAAGAGCTGGCTGTCCTGAGGTAATTCACTCTGGGTGCCGAGCAAGTTAACATTCCTTGGGAATACACAACAAAGTATCCACTAGTTACACCAAGGACTGTTAAACCCTTCAAGGAAAAAAAAAAAAAAAAAAAAAAAGAATCCAACCACTTCTTTTGATGAGAATAACCCTGAAGGAACTAATAATAGAAATTGAGTAAAATATACTACTGATGTCAAGAAATCGATGTAATTTAGATCTTCTTTAAAGAGGAATATTAATAAAATATACCCTGAGATCACAGGGTGTATTTTTTATTACTTTGCAAAGATAAAACTTCATTAACGGGGACATAAAAAACTATAACAACATGCCAAGGAATATGGATGTAATCAAATTAATTGAGATTATTTCACAATAGTGATAAATCAGACATAGAACCTTACTAACCTTCATTTTATTATTTACCCTACATTCTTTATGTACAAAGTCAAAAGTTGCTATTCTCACAATATTTCAGAGAAAGGTCATTAATATTAATAATTGTTTTATAGAATTCAATTGAAAAAAAAATGTGTTGAGCTTCCCACTCTCTGCAAAGAGCAGGGCAATGAACTACAGAAGCTTCAGGAAATAGGAAGCAGTCCTTTCTCTCCAGGTGTTTGTACCAAGAAGTGGGGAATGACCTGCATGAAAACAAATAAAGCCTCATTTTAAATGGAGTTAGAAGCCCTGAAGGGGGAGCTCTAACTCAGGTACCACTCACCGCAGCCTGCATAACCAGCAAGAAGAATGAAGATAATTATTTTGACAAAGGAATTTTTTTAATGCTTATTTGTCTATTTTGAGACAGAGAGAGCTTGAGCACAAGATGGGGAAGAGCAAAGAGGGAGAGAATCCCAAGCAGGCTCTGTGCACTCAGTGCAGAGCCTGATATGGGGCTGAAACCCACGAACTATGAGAGCATAACCCAAGCTGAGGTCGAAGAGTCCTATGCTTAAACAACTGAGCCACTAAGTTGCCCCTGGAAAAGGAATTTTCACGTGGGAATTTATCTCCTGCCTGTAAGAAAAAAAGAAAGATCTCTCCCTGCCCAGCAACAACGTGCTAACCACTGACTGTAGCCAATAAGAAAGCACTGCTACCTTGAATTCTTGTTCTTCTCCAATAACATTTCATTCAGAAACCCTCCCCTATTTCCTCTTAAACCCTAATAAAAACTGACCATCCCTTTGTCTCTTTGGACTTGCCCATAGTTCACCATAGCTTGCTTGTCCTGAATTGCAATCCCTGCTATTCTCAAGTGAATTCATTTTTTTACTTAAAGAAAACTGTCTTGGGGCGCCTGGGTGGCTCAGTCGGTGAAGCCACTGACTTCAGCTCAGGTCATGATCTCTCGGTCCATGAGTTCGAGCCCCGCATCGGGCTCTGTGCTGACAGCTCAGAGCCTGGAGCCTGTTTCGGATTCTGTGTCTCCCTCTTTCTCTCCCCTCCCCCGCTCATGCTCTGTCTCTCTCTTCTCAAAAAATAAACGTTAATTTTTTTTTTTTAATTTTTAAAAAATAAATAAATAAATAAATAATAAAACTGTCTTTGTTCTACTTAAAGTCAGCACTTGTAAACCACAAAAATAATTGCAAAGTAATATCATAAAAAAGAATGTAGATTACTATAGAAATCCTTTAAAGATGGTGGGAGTAATACAACTAAGTTTAGGGGAAAGTTTGGGTTAAGTGGTGGCATTGAGGAAGATCCTGAAGTCAGGATAAGATTTTTGTATTCATAGTTGAGAAACGTTCTAGGTAGGACCATTTCAGCAAACATGGTTAGTAAGTTAAGACCAAGTGAAGGAAAATATATGAACATGTTCTGATTCTACATGTATTGCCCTTGTAAAACTTAGATTTTACGTGCATTGCTTTTGTAGAGCACTCCAGTCTCCAAGAACTACTTAGCACATCATCTAATTTTAACCTTAAAATATTCAGGAATTACATGCAATCAGAAATTAGCATATCCATCTTACAACTAAATAGAGGAGACACAGCCAAACTGAAACTCAGACAGGACAGGAAATTTGCCAAAGGCCATCACGCTAATGGTGTACGATCCACATTAGAAATCCTTACCACTGCCCCTTTACTTAAGTAAGCTTGTGTGGACCACAATTCTTTGCCTCTTCCTAAAATTTTAGTTGTCGCCAAGTAAAAACTGTGGACAGGCAAGATAAAGTCATCTCTTATCTATGCCATGAAAACATTAAGGAAATGTTTCTCCATTTCCATAGTATTGATTTTGTCTTGTCTATTACATGAAGGATTAGTTTCATTTTTAAAGAGAACAAAAACTTCAAAAAAGCAATTCAGTTATCATGAGGAAGACCATTTTATCATCTATAAAAATGTAATTAAAAATACATTTTTCTCAGAGTTGTTTTGTGGGTTAAATGAGGTAATGAATGTGAAAGGCCTGGCACAAATCAATGCTCAATTAGTATATTTCTTCTCTATCTGAAGATGGAGTCTTAAAAATCAAGTTTCTGTAACATATTTCTTATACAACTTATATCATGTTATATCTACTAGTAGGTAACACTTTGGATGGACGTAAGTAAAATTTACTACTATGTACTCAGCTACAGTAAAAATTGTAGAATATATCAAGGAAATACTCCATCCACTCAAATAAAGACCAAAAATTATAAAAGTTATTCAAATCATTATTTATTAAATATCTGAGTCAAAACATTTCTGATAATTTTTTAGTGAAATAACTCTGCTACAGTGCTTAATTTTTGAGTCCTCACTGGCAAAACTTTTGCTTCCTTGAGTAAAAGTGGTTTGAAAAAGTTGGGAAAATAAATTGAAAACCAAAGGCGATTAATTAACCAAATGGTTAGCAGATTAAATTAATCATTTCATTATGCTGTCAAAGGAAAAGAAATGCAAATCCTTACATTCGTAGGGAGAGACTACATTAAGGAAACTCTTGCAATAATGCAAGGAAGGGAGTTACTGCAATAGGGAGAAGTCTCGAAATGTAAGATCTGCAAATGTCTTCTGTGAAAGTAGAACGAGAAGGGATTTTTTTCATAGAGAGAAAGAGCTGAATGTGGGCAGTGGAAAGAGCTGAATGTGGGCAAATGGAGTGAGCAGGTGGCATGATGGGACAGTTTAGAAGGAAATATTTTTCACCACAGTCATCAGATTCTCAGGAGGGGGCAGTAAGGGAGGTTCGCTCCATGTTTCAATGTCTGTTTAAGCTCAAAGGTAAGCAAAAGTTCTGGGGCCTGGGGAAGTTTGGTCAAGTCAAGTCAACAGGAATTTTATACATATTGGTCAGTGAAAATAAAGAATTTGACTAATCATTTACAAAACAAAGAATGGGAATTTGGAGGGTCTGTCTCTGGCCTTGTCATAGGTAATAATCTATTCATAACAGAAGGCAAGCAAATAAAACTAAACAAAGAAAACAAACAAACAAAAAAAAACACCATATATCCACCAAAAAAAAAAAAAAAAGCATTTCCTAGAACAGAAAAGGGTGAGATTAACTGTTACTGTTACTATTTTCCACAAGCATAGGGCTTAGGTAAAGTTCAACGTCATATGTGTTCATTAGGTCAGGAATCCAGGTAAGATATAGTAGAGAATGGATGGTCTATGCTCAGTAATCTCTGAGTCCTAGGGGAAGATCCAAAGCCTAGAAGTAGCTTGATGGCTGGGGACTGGAGCCATCTGGTGCCTGGGCTCAGTGACTTGAAGATGAGGACTGCCAACTGGAGCATCTCTATGTGGCCTTTCCATGTGGTTGGTTTCCTCACAGAATGGCAACCTCAAAATAGTCAGAGCTCAGGGCTCCAAGCACCAGCATTCAGATGAATAAGACAGAAGCTGCTGTATCTTTTATGACTCAGCCTCAGAAGTCACAGAGTATTACTTCCAGAGTACTCTACTGGCCAAGGGGAAGCAAATTAGCCACTTCTTAATAAAAGAATGACAAGGCCACATCATACAATAGCACGTGAGAGATTTTATTGCTACTGTCTCGGAAAATACAACCAGTCACAATCTTCAGATCTATATCTATAAATATCACAGGACTATTTCTGGGTAAAATATACAACCAATTGGCATTTTAAGTGAATATTGAGAAATAGAGACCATAATAAAATGCCAGACTCAATCTAAAGATAATTTTAACACCCCACATACATATTAAATACTGTACAATTATTTTTATTATTTGAGTACTCTTATTATTATATTATAATCTCTCTTACAGAGACACGTTTTTATAAAATTATGTAAATGTACATTTTCTCCTAAGAATGAAGTTTTACTGGGAGTTAGCATGTCATAGCAGAAAGAAACTTAGCTTTTGCATTAAGGCAGATATACCTAAAAATTCCAGCGTGGTCACAAGCTGGTATTGATGCATTTCCTACAAAATCAGGAATAAAGTAGGATGTCCACTATCACCAAAATAATTTAACATTTTACTAGCAAGAAATGGATAAGACCTATTGTTCAAAAAATGTAAGCTTTTCTAAAGGACGAAAACTAATACTTAAGTAATAAAAAGCTACATTAGGAAGACATAATAAAGACATAAATTACCCTAAATTAATTCATGAATTTAGCACAAAAACAACAAAAATACGATTTCAAGGGAAAAATAAACAAACTGGTTTGAAAGTTTATGTTTAATAAAAAAAATTAGCCAAGAAATAAAGGAAAAAACCTGAAATACAAGAGCAAAAGAGCCAGAGGAGAATTTGTCCTATATAATATTAAAACATATGATAAATCTCCTAATATTAACAGTGTACCATTAGCTAAGCAAATAGGTGGTTCATAAAATTAGACTTTCACCTCATAATAAATTCAGTCAACATGGTTTATTTGGGACTACCCTGGGACGGGATGCAAAATATTTCATATATATGCCTCATTTTGAAATTATATTGATATAGTGTTTCTTTATGTAAATAGCTAATGTTGACTAATTTAAGCCACTTTTATTCACAGCTGATCACACTTTCAGCATCCAACTCCTTAAAATATCACAAATTTCTGTTAAACATCCCATACTAAATATAATACTCTCTTACCCAAAATAATAAGGAAAATCTCTCAAATTAAATATATTTGTACTATATGTAGGTTACCAAACAGTCCTGACAGCTGTTCTAGCTTTTCTTTAGAATACTTTTACATAAAAATTTAATATTGGTGAGGCATCTGGGTAGTTCAGTCAGTTAAGCCTCTGATTCTTGATTTTAGCTCAGGTCATGATTTCACAGTTCATAGATTGAGCCCCACATAGGACTCTATGCTGACAGTGGGGAGCCTGCTGGGGATACTCTCTCTTCCTCTCTCTCTGCCCCTCCCCTGCTCATGCTCTCACACTCTCTCAAAAATAAAAAAAGTAATAATAACATTGGCTTACACTCAAGTACTTAAACTTTTATATTATCGTGCATAGAATATAGTGGAATACATTGGAACATACTACCTTCCTCCCAAACCATTAAAAGAATAAGACTTTCTCTCCTGACTGCCACATTTCTTTTCATCGTATTACACTTTTCTAATCCAGAAATTTGAAATTTCTGTTTCATGCCTTCATGTCCCTCATACCATATCCCCAGTCACAGAAGCACAATGGACTAGATATTTCAGTAAACTCTTGCACTACAGAGCAAGTATCTCCTCCATAAAACCCATTCTTCAGTGCATTAGTGAACTGCTCCAAAGTGAGGAAAGGTCCACCCCCAAAAGAGCAAACAAAGCAAAACACACACACAGTAAACCGAGAGCAGAGAAAGGATTGGAGGGCAGAGAGCAATGACCATTGGACAAATCAGAAAGGTAGTGTCACCACGAGTGTGAAGCTATGAGTAAGTTTGGCTGACCCTAAGACACCTGCGCTGAACTAGGGACGCTGGAAAGGACTTCAGTTTGGGAGACTCCCCGGCAGCCATGGGACCTCTCTACAGAGACGTATCTCGATTATGACCCCCGGATTCCCACTGATTATGATCAAGTAAACACGGTCTCATCATCAAATATCATGAAACACCCAACAAACCAGCCATTACTAGTGAGAGTCTGGGGAAACATCACACAATGGACTTACATATTAAATGTTTTCAATATTTGAAATATTGGGTGAAGGACATGTTTAAAAGTAAACATTTTACTTTAAAGGAAACTTTGAGAAATAAAAACAATTAAAAATGAAGAAGCAATAAGAGCGTATAAAGGTTACTTCAAACAAAATAGAACTTGTTAAAGTGAAAAAGAATTTTGCAGTAGCAAATCTCCCCTTGACATGCGTCTCACAGTTAGTTTCCCTTCCAATAACATTTCCACCTCAGATTATCTCTCGTTGATTTAAACAAAGCTATGTGGTGCAGTGATCTGTCATCCAGACCCTCCCCCCCACCCCCAAACTCCAGGTCTGCAACATTGATGCTTTCAGTTGCCTGGAGAACTGGCTGCCTACACATTCCAGGAAGTGCCTCCCTGGGATGTGTCCTGGGTGGAAGAAAGATGCCTCCAAAGGTCACAGCCTCTTCTGGGAGCAGTTCACGTCTAATAACCTGTTGCTGTCATAATAAGAAGACCCACCTCCTTCCCCCAAAACAGGACACCCCCGAAGGGTCCGCCCCCTGGAGTTGCCCCGGATTAACTGACGTCTTTGTTGTGACGGAGGAGATGCAGGTTAACTTGCTCTCCCAGCCAGACTCTGCTTCCTTCATTCTGTCATTCTGAGAGCTGTCCCAAGGAATGGCTGCATGCAAATCTCCATCTCAGAGTGCCTTCCTAGGGAACCTGAATCATGATTGGATACAAACTATCCCCATGCTTCAGGTATCTCATTTCTTCCGTGCACTCACTTCTTCTGTCATCTTGATTTGGACCTGACAAGAATCTTCAATAGTTACCCATTACATATAGCAAATATACTACCTTTGTATCGTTTAAGACACTATATGGAATTTGTTGTCATCTTATCTTTTCAAATCTATAAACTTACATCAGGCCCCTTTTTTCCAGACCTCTCATTCTGTTCTACTCACTCACGGGCATTTCCAATCCTTGTCTGGGTTCATTACCAATTTCCGAGCCAGATTAACGATCCTTCACCCCCACCCCAAAAGCCAGTTTCACAGTTTCTATCCTTTAACACTCGGCCTAACCCCCAGTTTTTCCAAAATGCATTTCTTAGCCACAGAGGCACAAAAGCAATGCCTGAGCCAGTGGTTTGTTGCAGCAAACTCTGTGTAGATTTGCAATAGCCGATTATAAAGTGTCATGAACTTTGATAGGTGATCCATTTCGCACTCGCAGTTTGAAATCAGCTATGGTGGAAGTATTTAACACCACAGAAATCAGCAGCCCCTACAGATGAGGACTCCACCCCTCCCCTCCTCAGAGAGCCAGTCATGTACCAGTACACCACTGAATGCTTCCGTCCTGTTACACAGTATGGCTCAGCCTTCCTTCGGCAGTACATTTGAATCCCCAACTGCTTCCCGACTTACAGATTTTGGTAGCCATGACATCCCAACTGGCCAGGGTAATTTTTATGACGGAAAGGACATTTTATCCAAGTTCAAAAAACTTTTTTCAGCCTTTTCCACGTAGTAGTAATCCAATCATGGTTTTTATAAGAACAATGTACCCTTCGGATTCATCTTGCACAGAATATTTGGGGAAAGAAAAACAAACAAATGACGGTCATGAGGTTTTTGTTTTCTGAATATCTATCTCCTTTACCCTTTAAGTTATTCAGCCCCAGCATTCTCCCATATTTTTATTTCCAACAGCATATTATGGACTTTTCTCAAATCCTATATAAAAGCACTCTACAATTTTCAGTTTATATTACTTTTTCCCCAGGAAGTTATTTTCTTCACATAGATAGTTGCTTCTTACTTAATAATTGGACCCTCTTTGAAAGGAACTTTCTAAAAAAACTTATTCTGTAAAATGTATGAGTCACGGTGTTTTTCTCCCTGGACGATCATTCTTTCTTCAAAGATGTCACTTGTCACACTTTTATTTCACCTCTTTTGCCACTTGGGAATAGGTTTTTAAGACTACTAACCGCATTCTTTATTTACTGTCAAAGATAATTAATACAAAATAACGTTGACTTCAGTCAGTACAGTGTTCTGAGAGAACAACAGAATATAAAGAAATTTCTTTGCCTTTCTTTCTGCTGACACTCTGTACTGTTGGCTGGGCGCCGTGGAGACAGGAGACGTCCTGCCCATCACTTCAGATTCGTGAGCCTTGTCAAGTGAGCTGCTCTTGTGCCACAGGCTCTCAGGCTGGACGCTGTCAGCACTGCATGCACTGCTGAGTCAGCATGGTGACAGAAACATGCTTCCTTAAATCACTCCCAGCACCAGTGAGCTGAGCCTCCCTAACCGGGAGCCCCGTGTGACTTCGAAACCAGATGTGACTTGGGGCTGTACGCCCTCTGATATGTCTCTTTTCACCCGTACTGCGCTTCCCTATTTGTGACTCGGTGGCAGATGACGTTACTGATACTCACTGTCCTGCCCCTTAGACAAGCTCCCTGGCTCGTGTCCCACCCTCTCCCCTTTCCACATTTAGTTCCCTATATTGATGCTTAAGCACTCACACCAGGTATTAGAGCATTTGCAGGATGCACTGAGCCTATCGCTGCACATGTGTCTGAAAGCTGCAAGCTCTGTTCTCACACAGCCATGTTGATCAAATCCCCGGTACGGAAAGGCCTGGCTTGAGATCTCACTGCTGTGCCTTTCTGGAACAGTAGAGCAGCACTGGGTCACTTGGGATTAGAGTACGAGCAAAGACAACATGTTAAAATAAATGGTGCCGGAGGGTCTCTTAGACCAGGGCCCCCACGTCTCACTTCTGTAGTGAAATATAGGACCATATTTTGCTTGTATTAAGTGTCAGTAAAGATTGAGAGAGAGAGAGAGAGAGAGGGGGAAAGCGCACTCACAAAACTGGGTCAAGAAACTACAACACTTGACTGTATGTTGAGTCCTGTACCTGCTTTTGCCATGATGCTTTTATATCACCGTTGGCAAGTGGTGTAAGGTTTCTCTTTTCCAAGATATTCCCTGCTCACAGTTAGAATGATTTTCTTTCATTCTGTTCCTCAGGGAGATTGCAGGAGGAACAAAATAGCATTTAATGAACATTTAGAGCTACTGATATGAGATCTCTGAGAGAAGAAGTCACCTGTCTCATTGTGAATTTTATTGGTCAAGCCATTTATGTAAAAATAATGTGGGTCTTCTGGTTTTATCTCCAACATGGAAAGAGCTTAGAACTTGTCACTCCCTGGGCACCTGGGTGGCTCAATCGGTTAAGCGTCCATCATGATCTCACAGTTCTTGAGCTCCAGCCCTACGTCAGGCTCTGTGCTGACAGCTCAGAGCCTGGAGCCTGCTTCGGATTCTGTGTCCCGTCTCTCTCTGCCCCTCCCCCACTCAGGTGCTGTCTCTCTCAAAAATAAATAAACATTAAAAAAAAGAAGAAGATTTAAAACATAATTAAAAAGGGGGTGGTACCTGGGTGGCTCGGTCAGTTAAGCATCTGACTTCAGCTCAGGTCATGATCTTGTGGTTTGTGGGTTTGAGCCCTGCATCAAGCTCTGTGCTGACAGCTCAGAGGCTGGAAGCTGCTTCAGATTCTGTGTCTCCCTCTCTGTCTGTCCCTCCCCTGCTCACTCCCTGTCTCTCTCTCTCTCTCTCTCTCTCAAAATAAAATAAATAAAAACATTTTTTAAAAAAAATGTTAAAGAAGTTGTCAATCCCATCATTACAATAAAAAAAGTCTGAGATAGGGGTGCCTGGGTGGCTCAGTAGGCTGAGCATCTGACGTCAGCTCAGGTCATGATCTCACGGCTCACTGTGATAATACAGTCGGGCTCTGTGCTGACAGCTCGGAGCCTGGAGCCTGCTTCTGATTCTGTGTCCCTCTCTCTCTGCCCCTACCCCACTCATGCTCGTTGTCTCTCTCTCAGGAATAAATAAAACATTTTTAAAAAAATAAGAAAAGAAGAAAAAGCTGGATAACTGAAAATCAATGAGTCTTCTTAGACCCATTGGAGAGCTGAGGCTACAGGGCATACGCCACATGAAAATCTGGAGAAACCGTGCATCTGGAGCCCCATCTGAGACCTACTTACAAAGTGTCAAAGCTGTAGGAGCCAGAAGCTGGTGGGAACACTCCACTGGTAATTTTAAAGGATTGCTGGAGGCTGAACTCCTAGGTACCACAGTCTTAATGGAGCTCCCTATACCATCATGGGTTTTACCTCCAAGAGCCCCTCTGGGTTCATAGTGAAGGTCCACAAAAGAAACCTCATAACTCTAGCAGGAGGAAGGGAAAAGTGATCATTATGAAACATACCCAAGGTGTTCTCCGTAACAAAAGCCTATTCTCCAAGGGAAAAGAATTTACTAGAGATTTATTCCATCTGGGAGAAGGCATTCTTCCTACTCCATCCTGCTGTAGCTTTCCTGCCTCACCTGAAGGGAGAAACACATATTCACCAGGGGTCAGTTGCTCAAGGAAATAAATGGAAAATGCTGCAGCCGGTGAAGAGAATGGGGGACAAGGACAGGGATGGGGGAAAGAGACCACCAGAGACATGCTCGTGAAGGTCATAGTCCTGGGACACAGGATGACTAACTGATTGAGATTTAATCAGAAGACTATAGAATGTCTCCTCTCCATACTGGCCACAACTTACCCGCCCTGACCAACAGGGCACAAGTGTCACAGCCTACAGCTGAAAGGGCTGCAAGATCCAGACTCTCCAAGAGCAGGAGCACTCAGGGCAGACCAAAGTCGAGAAGACAGAGAGAGACGAAAACAAGGGCACCAAAAGAATTCGAAGGCTCTGTCACCTATGGCTACAGCAAACATTACAAAGAGCCCGACTCCTGACAAATTAACATAAATGCTCACACTAAAGAACTATTTACAGAAATTCCCATTTCCAGTACAACATATCTAGCTTTCAACAACAGCAACAACAACAACAAAATTACAAGGCATTCCACAAAGTCAGAAAATGCAGTCTGAAGAGGTAAAGAAATCATCAGACCCTAACTCAAATATGATACACGTGTTGGGATTATGAGACAGGGAATTTGAAATAACTGTGATTAATACAGTAAGGACTGTAATGGAAAAAAGTAGAAAACACGTAAAAACAGATGGTAATAAAAGCAGAGAGATGTAAACTCTCAAAAAAAATAAATAAAATAAATAAACAGTTAAAAAAGTGTTTAAAAAAATGGGGTGCCTGGGTGGCTCAGTCAGTTGAGCGACCAACCTCAGTTCAGGTCCTGGTCTCATGGTTTGTGAGTTCGAGCCCCGCATCAGGCTCTGTGCTGACAGCTCAGAGCCTGGAGCCTACTCCGGATTCTGTGTCTCCCTCTCTTTCTACCCCTCCCCTACTCATGCTCTGTCTCTCTCTATCTCAAAAATAAATAAACACAAAAAAAATGTTTTAAATAAATAAATAAATAAAAGCTAAACATCCACAACCCTAACAGAAATGGAAAATGCCTTCAAGAGGATCATTGGTAGACTCAACACAATAGAAACTTCCTTCAGTGAGATGCAAAATAATGATAATAATAATAATAATAGATAGAACAATATATCTAATAATCTGAGAACTCAAGGATAATCTCAAAAAGTGTAATATGCACAGAATTAGAATGACAGATGAGAAGAGAGAAGAGACCAAGAAAAACATTTGACACAATAATTGCTAAAATCAGTCCAAAATTAATGAAAGAAAACAAACCACAGATTCAAGAAACTCAAAGTAAAACATGCAGAATAGATACCAAAAAGTAACACACCTAGGAATATCATATTCAGAATCCAAAAAACTAAAGACAAAGAAAAAATCTTTAAAGAGGCCAGAAGAGAAAAATTCTTTACCTATAGAGGAGGAGGATAGGAATTACAAAGGACTCATCTGTAGAAATCATGTACATAATAAGAGAGTGTAGTCAATTATTTAAGTATTAAATTAAGAAGAAAAAAACCCCAGCAACCTAGAACTGTATATCCAAAGATATCATGTAGAAGTTAAGGAGAAACAAAGACACATATTCAGACAAACAAAAACTGAGTGAATTCATTGCCATCAGAACGCCCTGCAAGAAATGCTTAAACAATATCTTCAGGCAGAAGAAAAATGATATGACGTAGGTCAGATATAAAATTAAATGTCAGAAATGTGTATCCACATAAAGAAAAGGATTGGAGAAGAAACACATCAAGGTAAAAAAAAACCTTCATTTTTCTTATTAATTGATTTAAAAGAAAAATGTATTTTCAAAGTAATAATAGTAACAATGTATTGAGTGATCATAGCATATGGATAAGTGAAATGAATGACAGCAATGTCATAAGGGACAGGAGAGAGGAATTGGGAATACCCACACTACTGTTTAAGTGGTGCAGTGTTATTTAAAGGTAGACTTAGATTACTTAAAAATGCAAATTGTAAACTCTAGGGCAACCACGAAAAAAATAGAGAAGTATAATTAATACATAGGCTAAGAGAGTAGAGGAAGGAAATCATATAAAATGCTTAATTAAAATGAGAGGGGAAAAAGAAGAAAAAGAAAAGAACAAATGCAACAAATAGAAAACAGTTACAAACATGGCAACCCAAAATTGAGAAGAGACAAAACAAGAGCACTAAAGGTATTGACTATATCCATAAATCACTTTAAATGTAAATGATCTAAATAAACCAATTAAAAGGCAAAGATTGTCAGAATGAATTTAAAAAAAAACCAAACACCCAACTATATGTTGTCTACATGAAAACCACGTTATCCAGAAAGACTAAGGTTAAAAAGTAAAAAGATGGAGAAAGATATGCCATGCCAGTGCAAATCAAAAGAAAGCTGGAGTAGCTGTTTTAATTTCAGACAAGGAGCAGGCATCAAAACAGAACAAATGATCAAAGGTAAAGAAGGGCATTGCATGATGATAGGAGCGAAGTCTCCAAGAAAACCTAACAACCCACAGAGTATATGCACTTAACCATAGAGCATACAATGTGAGCCAAAAAATGATAGAACTGAAAGGAAAAATAGACAAATACTTGGAGAATTCAACACCTCCCTTTTCAGAATTGATATATCCAACAAGGAGAAGCAGTAAGGATATAGCTGACATGAACAGCAGCACTATCAATCAATTTATCTAACTAGAATTTATAAACTACTCTATGGACAAGTACAGAATATACATCTTCTAAAACTCACATGGAACCTTCACCAAGCTAGGCTGCATTCTGGTCGTCACAAATTTAAAAGAATGGAAATCATGAAAGTCATGTTCTCAGACCAAATGGAATTAAACTGGAAATTATGTATTTTCTCTTCCTTATGATTTTCTTAGTGATATTTTCTTTTCTCTAGCTTATTTATTTCTCTAGCTTATTTATAGTATATATTATGCACAACATACAAAATATGTGTTAATTGACTGTTTATGTTACTGGTAAATCTTCTGATCAACATTAGGCTATAAGTAGTTAAATTTGGGGGGAGTCAAAAGTTACACATGGATTTAAAACTGTGCACAGTGTTGGCACCCCTGACCCCCACATTATTCAAGGGTCAACTGTATCAGCAAAGAAAAAAGATCTAAAATCAAAAATCATGAAGTGGAACTTGATGTATTCAAATTTTAAAAACTCATTTAAGAGGTTAAAGAAATCCCTGGACAGGATATAGAATATGAACAACAATCTAACTGTATTATAAATGTATAAAACAACCTCACCAAAGGGATCAGAGGGGACTGTGCTGACCTAAGTAACTTTAGGAATGAGTGGAGTCTACAAAACTAAAGGCAAAAGGAACTATGCATAAACACTGCACTCTAGTTGCTAAAGTTATTTCCCACGGGGATACAGGTTAACAATTCTGATACTGCAATACATAAATACTAGAATTATGCAATTACATAAATTAGAAGCTAATGGTGGGAGCCAGTTTTCTCACCGTTGCAGGGGGAATTTACGGATGAACAAGGGGATATAGCCAGAATAATTCATGTGTTAATGGACCAGAATTGGAGACATCAATACAAACTGATTTTTATTTGGATATAGATAATTACATACAGAAATGTTTGTAAATCTTGTAAATTTTGTTTACACACAAATTAGTATACACACACACACACACACACACACATTTTCTTCTTCTGTGAACTGAGAAGTCCTGGAAACAAGGATATCCCAATAATAACTAGCACATGTAATGCCCAGAGGTTTATTTCTAATACCATTCTCAAATAAGAGGACCCAGGGCTTCTTGGGAAAATGGTTGAATCTGGAATTCAGGTAGAAAATATACAGGATGAGCCTGAAACATCTTGTAATTCCAGAAAGTAAGAAAGTACTTCAGGTAGATGATAGTAGATGATAGATAGATAGATAGATAGATAGATAGATAGATAGTAGATAGATGATAGTAGAGGTATACTAAAGTGACACAGGCTCCACTGAAAAGACTCTCAATAGTTGAACAACAAAATAGATAAAGTAGCACTGAGTTATAAGCCCAAGTGTAAAAGAAAACTCCATACATCCTTACTGATATAAATGATTGAACAAATTACTAAATGGTGATGAGACAATATATCACATACAAAATAATTCCACATAACATATATATATAAATATACTATAGTATATATATAATATATATATATATACATATATATATATATTCCACCCTCAAGAAGGGGATCATAACTCCTTTTAATTTTATGCTGTAATAGTATATATAGCAGAGAAAGGGAGGAAAGGGGAGCCTGATAAAAGTGACCTCAGCCGAGTAATGAAAGTCAACATCAACAATAATAAGTCATGTTATTATTATGTATCCGTGATGTGATGTGATGTGATGTGATGTGATGTGATGTGATGAAAATGGCACTTTATGCTCTGCCTCCCAAAAACCCACAGCCCCAGTCTAAAAATGAGAAAAACATCAGATAAATTCTTATTAAGGAGCATTGTACCAAATACCTGACCAGGATTGCTCAAAAGTATGAAGATCATCTAAAGAAGAAAAAAGAAAAGAAAGGGAAGGAAAAGGAAAAGGAAAAGGAAAAAGGAAAAAGAAAAAGAAAAAGAAAAGAAATGAAAAGAAAAAGAAAAAGAAAAGGAAAGAAAAGAAAGGAAAAGTAAAGAAAAGAAAAAAGAAAAGAAAAGAAAAGAAAACCTCAGAAACTATTACAAAGCACAAACTGCACCAAAGTCAAATAGGCAAGGAAGGCTTCAACAGGGGAGAACTCAAGTTCATTGAAACAAATGGCAAGAGGGTGTGTAAGTGCTGGAATGAACTAGTGGAAAAATACCAGAAGACACTAGGGGAGAGATTGATCAATGGGATGTGTCAAGCACATTGAGTTATTCCTGAGTTTGCAAATGTTTTTCTCTGGGATTAGGCCATCTGTGTTTGCTAATTGGCCCCAGGAAGTTAGGTTCCTACCCTCCTAGAGAGGCTAGGAGATAGGGATGCCATCTCCCAGCTTATGTTTATATTTCAGCTTGTCTTCAGTTTCTATTTATATTATATTGATACTCAGTTTACATTTATATTTTAATGTATGTTTATATTTCAGAGATGGTTCCCGGGTCCTTGAGAAGGAGTCTATGGACTGTGAAAGTGGTAAGATATTTCCATACATCTCAAAGGAGTGGAGACATAATTTACAATTGCATGTCTCCTAAAGAAAACTCTCTTAAAAAAGGGATACCAGAGGCCTCCCATCACAGAGAACCTTGTCTAAAGTTTAGTTAAGTTAAGGAGAATGTTAAGGCCATCTTTGTCACTGTCAAAGCCGAGAAGAACTTATGGAGATATGGCAACTAAATTTAATGTGGTATTCTGGATACTACATTAAATTTGAGGAACAGAAAAAAGATTTTTGGTGAAAAAATAAGAAAATGTCAGTAAAGATGGACTTTAATAATAATCTATCAACCAATATTGATTGATTCAATACTGTGATTGGTTCATTAATTGTGACAAATGTACCACAGTAACATAAGATGCTAATAATAGGAGACCCGAGTGTGGGGTTTATGGAAATCTTTCTACAAACTCAAAATTTTTCTGTAATTCTGAAACCATTCTAAAATTAAAAGTTTATTATAAAATAGTAGTAAGTCGGGCACCTGAGTGGCTCAGTGGGTTCAGCGTCTGACTCTTGATTTTGGCTCAGGTCATGGGATTGAGCCCCAAGTCATCATGGAGCCTGCTTGGGATTCTCTCTCTCTCTCTCTCTCTCTCTCTCTCTCTCTCTCTCTCTCTCTCTCCCTCCCTCTCCCCCTCTCCTCTGCTTGTGTGCACTCTCTCTCTCTCTCTCTCTAAAATAAGATAAAATAAAAATAGTAATAACTCTGTACTATTCTGGACCTGACTTTCTTATTGTTTAAAGAATGCACTTGTTTCATGGCGGCCACAGAATAATAGGACATGAGTTGTTCTCCCTGTGGCAGACATTTGAATGCCTGTTTTACAAAGCAGGAGCTCTGGAGAGAAACTGTTGCTCAGCGTAGGAAGGCTTTACGTGTAGAGTCCTTGAGGTCTTGTTTGAAGTAAGCATGAAAAGATAAACATCATCCTAGAAAGATCCTACATAAATTTTTGGTTTGTTAAATATAGGGGTGGAGTATTGGCAAAGCAGCATTTTATTATCCATTCACCACCTCCACCTTTCACCCTGCCTTAAGGACAGGCATCCAGGGACCCACACCACAACTGCTGCCCACGCTGATGCCAAAGGAATACTGGTGACTTTCGCCTTAGGAATCGTAAGCTGTAGGAAGCTCAATGAAGACCGATCCAGAGAAACTGGAAGGATGTCAGATTATGTTGCTAGATGCTAGCTGTAGGTATCCTACGAGGAAGCTTAAGGAAAGTAGAACATGCAACTGATAACTATGCCTAGAGACAAATAAACTAAGAAGTATTTGCATAAAGTGCCTACTAGTCTGGGCAAGGCTTGATTGGGCTGGTCTGCTCAGGGCTGGGCTGGGCTGGACTGCTTCTCAGCTCCTGACTCAGTAACTCACTGATCACTTGAAAAAGCTAAAAGAGATGGGCTACATTTAGTTCATGGAAATTTTGTTTCTTTACTTGTTTGTTTTTAAGTAACAACGTATCTTTCCTTTCCAAGTTTCTCTTCTAAGAAATGGTGTACACATAAACTGTGATATTTTTAAAGAATCATTATATCACAGTCATGTCTCACAGTTACAGTTACATTGGTGACAGCACAACATGCAACTTTGACACCTTTAGCTGGAAGAAGTGTGGTTGAAGTTAATTATGACATAGTGATATATTTTCGTACTGCTAATGGAGTCTAAAGATGCACAAGGGCACAAGGCAATTTTATGAAGAGACTGATATTTAAGCAATTCTCCTGTAGACTTCTGATACTATTTGGTCATAATTTGATTATAGCATTTATGGCATTTTATTTCATAGAAGGTTTTTTTGGTTTGCTTTCTTTTTGTTTTGTTTGCCTCCTGCTCTGAATGGACTATTAACTTCGAAGAGTAGGGCAGCTCCTTCATTCACAAAATTGATAATCAAAATGTATCTGTTGTTAGGACAAAATCAGAAAAATGTGCATTCTAAGTCAACATTATTTGGTATTTAATATTTCATGGACTCTCTGACCTATTTCTTCTTTTTATTTCCTGTTCCTCAAGCCCTCTTCTTTCTACAAATATGGTACCAAGTGAAAATATAATCTATTAGTTCCAATAATTTTTTAAATTAAATTTGATTTATATCCTGACCTCATTTCATATTCCTCCAAATGTTGAAAGGTAATTAATTATTTATTGTTTATTACACCCTCCTAGTGTGCATGGAAGTGATCAGAATTAATTAAAACACACAGGCATCTCAATGAAATTCATAAGCACTTCACAGAGATCTTTTATCTACCTCTAATCATGCACCACTTAATTATTTTATAAGGATGCATATTTGCTCAAAAGGCAACAGTCAGGGGCGCCTGGGTGGCTCAGTCAGTTGAGCCTCTGACTTCGGCTCAGGGCATGATGTCACAGCTCATGAGTTCGAGCCCCACGTCAGGCTCTGTGCTGACAGCTCAGAGCCTGGAGCCTGCTTCAGATTCTGTGTCTCCCTCTCTCTCTGCCCCTAACCCACTTGCATTCTGTCTCTGTCTCCCTCAAAAATAAATAAACATTAAAAAAATTAAATAAATAAAATTAAATAAAAAATTTTAAAAATGCAAGAGTCATCCAACAGTTTTGTAAGAACACAAGAAAAGTAAAGTTCATTAAAACAGAATGAAATTACTATAGTACATATCATATTTATAATTTATACTTCCAGGAATATTTCTAAAGCCTTTTGGAGATCCAAATGTTCAATGGTCACATTTCAAGTTTTCATCCTTCTCAGAAATCGCCATTTTGATCAATGCTATGAAGTTTCTTGTCAAAAAGAAATTGAGCAAAAAGGAATTTATGTGACAGAATATAATCCAAGCGTTTTGCCTCCCTCTTCACCTTGTTCGTTGAGTTTCTTCACTTATACCAAGAGCTTACTCACCCAGCACTGGTAGAGAAATCACAATGGAAAATTACGAATTTTTGATTATTAAGTTCAAAATGCCTCCATCCTGGCTTTAGATAGGCAGGATTTGAATGGAATATTATCTAGCAAAATCAATTGGCACCCCCCTCTCTAATGTCTGTATAAATGAGAGAAGAAAAGATGGAATAAGAACAAGGAAAAAGGGACAACCTTGTACTCTGCCAGGTACCCCAGGACAAAGAGAAAGGAAATTGAAACTTCAGATGTGTTTGAGGAATTCAGAGCACAGAAAACCAAATAAAAGGGAAACCAAATTCTTCCTTTTCATCTTGATCTCCGACCTGACAGCAGTCTTCTCAGATTCCCCACTGAAAGTAACAGAGGATTGCTGGGAAGCCATCTGACACCCCCACACACACATCCGACACCCCCCCACACACACACAGCCAAGAATGGCAGAGCAGTGACACAGGGCTGGCTAAAGCAAAAGTCTCACAGTTGGGACAGAGGGACACTGCTACAGAACTTGATATAAACTGTCCGCGTAAGCACCAGATTGGGGTGCAAGACACCTGCACAAACCACTAGAAAGAAAAGAACAACATGAGAGGATTGAACCTCCCAGTGCATGACCATGGTGGGCACAGGGTACCCATGGACCGGACGCCCCTCCTCATCCACCAACACACCCTTGCATGGCAGAAAGTCTGGCATTCAGCAGTGCTTTTGCAGAGGAAAAGGAAGGAGAAATTTTAATCATGTAAGTTAAATTTGAAATTATTAAGACAAGTTTTGAAACATTAGAATTTCCTCAGGAGATCATAGGTCAAATGTTTTTCCATCAAAGGGAATGAAAAGTCCCAGGAATATTAAGTTCAAGCATAGGTTTGAAAACAGAAAACTTAGTAATTTTGCTCATGAGCCTATGCTGTGAAAATTGTAGCCCAGCACTTATATGGCAATAAGAATAAATATTATGTTTTAGAAACACAAAACTTTTTAACTATTGACTCTCTCTCTCTCTCTCTCTCTCTCTCTCTCTCTCTCCATCCATATATATGGCTTTATTTGTTGCTCCTGACAATATGGCAAGGTAATTAAAGAAGAGGGTATTAAATTGTGCCCTAGAGTATCATGTAGGGCTAACAAGTGATTTCCCAAAGGGCAATCTGTTAATCAGTGGGGTGAGACAGACCTAGAACCTTGATCTTTGACCACAAGTCTGGTTCTCTTAATACTTTACCAAAATGTTACCTGCATTTGAAAGCTGAAAAAATCACTAGACAGAATTGTAAAATAAATTGAGACATATGCCATCCCCAGAGGTAAATTATGCTTCTGACCAACTCCAGAGGGAGATATCCTGGACACAGCTGTGCCAGGGCCAGATCTGATTAATCATTGCCCAACTAGGTGTTTGGATCCACTCATTCATGGACAGGCACAAGAGCAGATGTAATATTTTACTCCTCTGGGTTTCCAAGGACAAAGGAGTGCACAGAAGAATTAATCAAACAAACCCACAATGAATTATTCATTTTAAATAATATATACACATTAATAGAAAAGAATTGGCAAATATTATATGTTTCAACAATACGAAACATCTTGTCTCTAGAAACCCTAAATTAAGTCTATAACTAAGTGATAGATTTATTAAAATTGTCTAAAATTACTGATATTTGGAGGCTCAACAATTTTTCAACTGTCACAATAGTCTCAAGGTCCATGACTCTATGTGTCCAATTGTCGGAACTGAATGAAGTTCTAACAAGGTACAATCCACTCCATCATCCAAAGATCAACTCTCTCTTTCCAAGCAGAAAGAATAAAAAGTATTTTATTGGTAAGAAATCACACTCCATAAAATCAGTTCAACCACCAAAAAGAAGTAAATCTGCATAATTGTAAAACTCATTCAGAAGGCCTCCTAAAGAAGAAACTGGCTTCCTCAAATTTGAAAATCCTACTTAAAGGGTTGGGGAGTCGCTGAAGGAGTGGAAATGACAAGATTCAAACAAGCTTCAAGAGCCAGCATATTCAAGATCTAGGGTTAAGTTTCTTTTCCTGGGATGATGTTGAAGAGCACTGCCAATGTTTGACTTTGTAACTCTCTTTTATTTATTCTTTCTTGGAAGACCAAGCCCCTCCTTTCGTTGATGCCATTTCACTTTATGTATGTTCAAATATTCATTCAGGTGACAAAATCAAGTTTCATAGCCTTGAGGATTCTTTATGCTTACACGTTCCGGTTATCCTGCATTCATTTTCCAACCAAATGTGCAGAAGACAATCATGGTTTTCTTGTTTCCAACATCTTAGAAGAATGTCATTGAAACCCACATACGCTGACCATGGCAATACTCGTGAGAATTCTAGTTCTGGGAGTAAAAGCTCATCATGTATGGGAAGAAGAAAGAGGACAATAACAAGAGAGGTAATGATGATGATGGTGGTGATAACAACAATAATTGTACCCACATATATGCTTAGTTCTTAATAATTGACCAAAAAAAAGTGTTCACATATATTATCTCATTTAGGAGGAATAAACTATAGCCGTAAATCTAAGGACTGCTTAGGGTACCCAGATACCTCCAAACAGTACATGTTGCTTAATGGGAGAGAGAACACAGCTGAAAACCTGACGTGGTAACCTGCTCAACAACGCCTTAATCTGTGACCCAGGGAAAATGAAAAACACTAAGTGTAGAAAATCTAGTCCAAGTTCATCTAGGGGGAAAGACATAGTAACCAGAGATGCACTTGCCAATCCTGGTTTAGGCAAATTGAGTGCACCAAGATTCCAAGCAAAAGGAATGAGATCTCTCAACACTGAGTGGAGTGTAATAATAGGACATGCAGGGCAAAATTACACGTAAGTACATCAGTTTGAAATGTTTTTTGCTGCAGAGAGCAAACCCCATCCAACTCAACTACTTGCAGCTTTTATCATTTACCCAACTAGAATTCCAGAAGTAGGCAAAGTATTGGTTCAATCACTTAGCAAAGTCATTGTGGATCCAAGCTGTTTTTGTCGGTCATATTGGTTTGTCATCCCTGTACTTTCCCATTCTGCCACAACATGGCTTCCCCAATTTCAAGTTACCATTTTAGTCTTCCAGGCAAGAAGGAAGACTTAAGGGAAGGTTTTTTTCTTGCTGTTAGTTTGGAATAAAATCACCTCAACAGTTTCTGTGTGACTCATCGGTCAGAATGAGGTCACAAGACCACCGCAGACCAATTACTGGCAAAGGAGAATAAAATTATTAACTGATTTAAATCAAGTATCATTCATCCACTAGACAAAGAGGACAGTAGAAGAGTTGAGATAAAAACTGAATTAAAGGAAGGGTGCCTGGTTGGCTCAGCCGGTTGAGGGTCCGACTTCAGCTCAGGTCATGATCTCATGGTTCATGGGTTCAAGCCCCGCGTCAGGCTCTGTGCTGACAGCTCAGAGCCTGGAGCTTGCTTCAGATTCTCTCTCTCTCTCTCTCTCTCTGCCCCTCCTGGCTTGTGCTCTTTCTTGAAAATAAATAAATAAATAAATAAATAAATAAATAAATAAATAAATAAACATTTTTTTAAAAATTGAAAAGGGGAGAGGATGTGAAGAAAATTCTCCCCCTTATTCTTAGGACTGAAGTTTTGAAATAGACTGAGCTTTCTGACTCTTCCTTCTGTCTCCTTTCCCCACCCCACTCTTGCTGTGTAATGGTGGCCAGCACTGCCCTCTAGAAATGCAGGACGGAGGCCTGCTCTGGCCCTCAGACAAGTTCATGTTTGGGATAACTGCTCACACTCTGGGTCACTTTTGGCAGCAGAGTATTTACTAAAGGCTTAGATCTAAGGTGTGAAAGACGGAAAAAATTGAGGATGAACCCAATTTGGGGGCCAACAATGAAGCCAAAAAATGAAGACGGGGAAATAAGAGGAATAGACATTCCTCTCCCTTCCCCCCCCCCCTCTCTCTCTTTCTCTCTCTCTCTCTTTCCCTTTCTCTCTCATCATCTAGACCCACGGAGACATAAAGCTCTTTGTTTGATTTTTTTCTTTATTAAAGTTCACAAGACACCAGTTACTTGGGGCAAAACTCAGACCAAGGAAAACGGTGATTTTCTGCCAAGACTGCTGAGGCTTTGTAAGCAAAGAACTTACAGAAAAGAGTAAGCCTTGTCGACAAGGTCCTGAGATTGAAGAATAAGAAAAAAAGTGAGTGAAAATATTTAAACTTTCCGGCAATTAGTGATTAAAAATAGAAAGGCAAAATAATGCATGCGCTCCAAGAGTGTGCCGTCAGATCTGCCTCCATTATTTGTATTCTAAAGGGAGCCCCTTTTGAGGCATTTTTTTGAAGTCAAATCTAAAAACAGGAAAAATAACGTCTTTTAAGGCTTTAATCTGATCACAAACAATTGCGACTTTTCTCCGCTTTTGTTCTTTTGAAATATTATAATAGAATAAAATCAAGGGAAGTCATAGTCTGAAGTCTGTGGGGGGAACAAGAGTGAAATAATGTCCTTTAATTCTTTCTCTACCTTCCAGAAGTTATGCTGTACCTGTTACTTAAGATTCTCTGAATGCATAGCACCAAACAGTGACTCCATAAAATCAGTAAAACATACGCTGCTTAATTCCTGTCAGAGGCACCATCAATACAGGAATATATTACCATTCAATGAAGTTTCAACTGCCAGCTACCGAGATGACCAAGATAAATAGCCAGCATCATCTTAATCTTCAAAGGTACTTGCTTCTACCATCATGAAAAATTCCTTCTCTCATGTGATGGAGTTTACCCTGTAAATTAAATCTCTCAACTAATGGAAGAAATAACCCATGACACTAGTGAGGGAAATTAAATTAGAGTCACTAATAGCAGGTCAGCACAGTCTGAGCAGAGGTAATGGAAGTGACCACATGAATGATAAGCAGGTCTCTGTGAGGCTGTGACAAGTGTCTCCCGGAGAGTGTGATGAGCATTCATCTAGGTGGCAAGCAATTCACAGTCAAGACACTAACATGTTTATAGTGCGGCTCAGCCCCCATCTATGCCAGAGCATGTCAACCTTTCTGCGGAGGATGTTCTAATTCCCTCGTGAAGGCCATTAGGAAGAGTTAAAAACAAGGCTCCTTGTTTTCTGGGTAAATCAATTTCTCATCGCCTAGAAACCTTTCTGGCCAGAGCAGATGACCTTTAGAAACAATAAGAATCCCAGAACTATACTTAAATAACTTTATTTTCTAAAGGGTTAGAGAGAAACAAAAGCAAAATTGCTCTACAATTCAACAGTCAGAGGGTGGCTAAAGCAAATGCAGTTATTTTAGCTTAGCTGTGTAAGGCCTGGGGAGCATGGTAATGGCAATGACAAAATAACCTATTACGTGGGAAAGTCAAAATGGTACCTTGCCCTTTATAGGTAGCCCTCCTGGATCTCGGCTGTGATTTACTTTGGAACGCCCAATCAAGATCACTGGACTCTTGATATAAACATAATAACCAAGTAAATAACACAGCTGTTGAAAATGCAAACATGAGCAGGAGGAGGGGTGGTGGAGGGGCAAAGAGAATAGTAAAGAGTGACTTCTGGAAAACCAATGATGATCTGATGGCTGCAATGTAATCTATCCAATTAAATTTTTCTTACTAAGATTTGAGATTATAAGTGATAAGATCATCATAAATGACCATTTTGAAATAGAGAAATGTCTATATTGCCTGCAATATTGTTTTGAGTATTAACAAACTGAAACATACCCTTAAATCATTACCTGTGTGAACTTTAAGACACAGACCTGATGACCATAAGGGAAAGGAAGCAAAAATAATATAAAAACAGGGAGGGGGACAAAACAGAAGAGACTCTGAAACATGGAGAACAAACAGAGGGTTGCTGGAGGGGTTGCGGGAGGGGGCGTGGGCTAAATGGGTAAGGGGCACTAAGGAATCTACTCCTGAAATCATTGTTGCACTATATGCTAACCAATTTGGTGGTAAATTAAAAAAATAAAATTTAAGAAATTTTAAAAAGAAGCTCCTGTAACAAAAATAATAAAAATAATAAAAAAAAATTTTTTAAGAGAAAGAAAAAAAATCATTACCTATGTGAGATGGTGAGGCTGCGATTGTGACAGTACAACGCTTGTTAAGTATAATGTCTCTACAGTCGCTGATTTACAAAAAGAAGTCACCTTTGCATGCTCTCTGCTTTAGTGAGATAGTAATTAGGCATTGTTGGTGATAATATTGAGCAGTTTTTATTATTTGTATTAGAAAGAGAAAATTAAAAAACAGCAAGGACAGAAAGTCATTTGCCCCAAGTTAATTTCCTACTTTTAAAATACGAATATATTTCTTGATATAAAAAGCAACATAAGGGGCGCCTGGGTGGCTCAGTCGGTTAGGTGTCCAACTTTGGCTCAGGTCATGATCTCGTGGTTTGTGGGTTCAAGCCCAGCTTTGGGCTCTGTGCTGACAGCTTGGAGCCTGCTTCAGATTCCGTGTCTCACTCTCTATCTGCCCCTCCCCCACTCATTCTCTCTCTCTCTCTCTCTCTCTCTCTCTCGCTCTCGCTCTCAAAAATAAATAAACATTAAAAACAAATTTTTAAAAGCAATATAAAATTATCTTTATCTTCATTTTTAATAACTCAATCTCAGTACAATTAATCAAGAAGAGCACAAACTGGATTTTGATAATACTATGCTTCGCTGGTACATGAAGTCAAGTCAAAAACCACAACACTAGAGTCAGAAAAAAGGAAATGAATGGCTAGTTGAAACAGTGTTTAGTAGAATAGAAAGCTTAAAAGACTGTCATTTTGGAAAACACATGGTCTGCACAGTCTCTGAAATTTAGTAAAGCAGGGAATGTGAGTTTCAGGGAACATGGTGAATTAATGGCCACACAGTATATGGGGCTGTGAGTTCTGCCTCATCCCCCTTCTAAATTCTCACGTCACTTGGTCAAAATATTTGTTTTGTTTCTCTGAGTCTTGTTTCCTTACCTTTAAAGTAAAATTGTAAAAATTAAAACCTTACCAACTCTGTTTAGAAATTGACTTTTACGTGGGTTTCCTTGGGTGTACTCAACAGAGCACATTAATTTCATAGCTGACACAATTGTCGGCAATAAAGTGGAGCTGTGAATTTAAGGGCTTTGAAATGTGAAGGGGCTTATACTCAGCTCCAAACACATACACAGTTCCCCCAAATCCAACTGCCTGGTTCTTCTGCTTAAACAAATGAAGGAAGTAAGGGGTCCCTGTTTAACAAAGGATAACATTATTTCTTTGAATAATTCATTTTCAATCACTGTTCTGTTTTTATCAAAGTAGAATACTGAAAAATTGGGAAACTTTCAGATGTTGGTAGCAGTTTGCTTAAAATAACATCTCTTGCCTTTCTTTCATATGGTAACAATATCTCTAAGTCTTGGGCACCTGGGTGGCTCAGTCGGTTAAGCAGCCGACTTCAGCTCAGGTCATGATCTCACAGTTTGTGAGTTCGAGCCCTGCATCGGGCTCTGTGCTGACAGCTCAGAGCCTGGAGCCTGCTTCAGATTCTGTGTCTCCCTCTCTTTCTGCCCCTCCCCCACTCACACTCTGTCTCTCTCTCCTTCAAAAAATAAACATTAAAAAAATTTTTTTAAATATCTCTAAGTCTTGATTATGAGGCCAAATCAAATCAGACACTTAGTAAAGAATATACAACAAAGGAAATAAATCTTTCTTTGTAGGCAAATATGTATGTATTATTTATTTATTTATTATGAATTTTTCCTTCTCTTTATAGATCTTTCCCCTTTCAAATGAACTGAGCAAGACTGATCCTAACTAGATTACTTTTAAAATTAAATGAAATATTCTTATTTGTTATTTGTGATAAATAAAAAGAAAAACTTACACTTTTCAGGTAGATCAACTAAATTTAGTGATGTAGGAAATTATTGACAATGTTAGAAAATGAAGAAATACTAGTCAAAATATTAATGTTAAACTTTGCTTTTTTTTAAACTTTTTTTAAACATTTATTTATTTTCTTGAGAGACAGAGAAGGAGTGGGAGAGGGGCAGAGAGAGAGAGGGAGAGAGAGAATCTGAAGCAGGCTCCAGACTCTGAGCTGTCAGCACAGAGCCCAACGCCGGGTTTGAACTCACGAACTGTGAGATCATGACCTGAGCTGAAGTTGGATGCTTAACCGACTGAGCCACCCACATGTCCCTTGTAGAAAGAAATTTGAGCATGAGAGAGGTGGAAGAGGCATACTGTCATGTTACAGGGAGGGCCATGGGGCAAAGAAGAGCCGGTAACCTCTAAGAGCTGAAAGTAACCCCCAGCCAGCAGCCACAAGGAAAAAAGGCCTCTGTCTACAGTTGCAAGAAACAGAATTCTGCCACCAGCCTGAATAAGCTTGGAGGGCGACCCTGAGCCTCATAGGATATCGCAGCCCCGTCAGCACCGTGACCGCTGCCTTGGGAGACTCCAGACAGAGGATGAAGTTAAACCAGGCCTGGGCTCCTAACTCACAGAAATGGCGAGAAAGACATTTGTGTGTGTTTAAGGCACAACGTCTGTGGTACCTGTTATGCAGCAACACAAAATTAATGCAGAGAATTTATGCTTACTTAGCCTGTTTAAGGGAACATGCTTTTTGAAAACTTTCAGCAGAATACATCAGTTAAGAAGATAAAGTTTTCTATTATTAACTGTTTCTTAAAGTGGATTTTAAGGTAGTTCTTTGCCAAATTTTGTTGGCCAGACCTTTGTGAATTGGAAGAGGAGGATTAGATGGAAGAAAGGAAAACCCCATGACAATGATAGCAATAGGTGATGACAGTAAAATAGTGTTTAAAGCGTTGATGGTGGTGACGCTGATGACAAATAATTAGTATGACCATCGAGATTATAGCCTGTTTTTATTTCCATGGGTAGCAGAGAGCCAAGAAAATGTTCTTATCATCAGTAAAGGAAATATCATTTTCGAGTCAGACATTGTTGTGTTATTCACTAGGTAATAACTGACTGAGCCGCTGGGCACCCCTAAACTTTGCTTTTAAAACTATGCAATATACATATATATTTTTTATGCATGCTTGGTTATGTATATTCACACACAACACACACAAACACTTCACACACATATATACCCATATCATAATATAATTGGATTATGGGTAGTTTCTTCTTTCTCTGAATTTTTCTGCATATAAATTTTTTCTACTAAAAATATGTATGGTATTTATAATCATAAAATGTTACAAAATAAGTATAACTTTTCATTCACCAATATGGAAGAGGTGGGCTAATGTATTCTGATACTACTCTTGCATTGATCACTTTTGCTAGGCATTCTTAGGTAAAAGAATGTGTCAAGTTAATACCATTTAACATAAAAACACACTAATTTTCTAAAAAAAATACAAAATTAACAATATTATCTTGTATTATTGTATAGTTCAGTGTCTCAAATTTTTAGTTAACCTAACTGTGCAGCATTTTATACAAAAATATATATATAATTTTTCTGTGATATTGAGACAGCTGAAACAATTTGATGTCTCTCTAGTATGAATTAGGTATTATTACTTAATTGACTGTCATCCAGAACAGTTGACAGATTTGGCAATACAATGTGTACAGGGCACAGGCAAGAAAAATAAATGAGTAAAGCTGGCTATGTATTGAGCAATATGCCGTGATGAAGAGATCAGAAACTACTCTGCTCGACTGATTGTTGCCATGTGGAAATGAAGGCTCACTGAAGGACGGATATTCCAGTTCTTTGTGAGAAGACAAAAATCTGGATTTTCAGCTGCAATCTACCAATTTTTAAAACACTGTACAAGTCAAGCAAAACAATAGTGCTAACCTAATATAACATATTGCAAACCTGATCTAATCAGTGCTAGGCTAGCGTATTTCAAATATACTGTATTTCCACTTGGAGCAGCCAAGATGGTGGAAGAGCATGGAAGCTTTTTGTGTGTCTCGCATCCATGAAATACAGCCAGACCAACACTAAACCATCCTACACACCTAGAAAACTGGAGGATTAACACAATAATCTGCACAACCTGAACCACAGAATTCAGCAGGTACGCGGCACGGAGAGGTGAACTTGGGGAACGAGAAGCCACAAGAAGGGAGGTGCTTTTGCGTGTGGAGAGAGGACAGAGACTGGGGGCAGGGGGAGAATATGGGAAAAGCACCCCTTCCCAAAAGCAGCTGGAGAGAAAGTGGAAAATTGGAAACAGCCGCAGGGACTAAACTAAAAAGGGAGAAAGGAGAAAGGAGAGGGTTTTAAATGCCATTAAGACTGTAAACAAGGGGAGCACAAAGGCTGCAACTCCGCAGCTCAATACCTGGCAGTGCTCTGGTGGGAAGAGCGAATCCCCAGGAACAGAGTGGGGTCAGGGAGGTTCTTGAGCCACACGGAGAAAAGCGGTTCCACTGCTGGAAGGACATTTGGTAGAGACTGTTGAAACCACCTGGCCCCAGCAGACCCCGGAAGGTGGCCACATTCACTGGTACTGGGGCAAGGTCGTTAAGGGTGAAGCCTGGTGCCAGATGTGTGTTGTGATTTTCCATAATCCCTGAAAAGCTGCTGCTACACTATCTGGCGAACATTTTCTAGGGCGGGCTGGCACCTGGCCGCAGTCTCAGGGCACCGGCAGCAGCAGGGTCCAGCAAGCATTCCAGGGTGCAGCTGATATTCGACCATTGTTCATTCGGCCATTACTCTGTGAGACCCTCCCGCAGAGGGGCAGAACGGGTCAAAGCCACAGTCCTTCAGAAGTAAGGAGTTGGGGAAAACAGCTGCATCTGAGACAAACCTCGGGAGAGAGGTACTGCCTGGGGCCTGGTCACAGTCAGTGAAGAAGCGGGCAGTGGATGAAAGCTGAAGACAGAGGACCGGTGAGTGCTGATCAGAGAGAACAGAGTTCCCATACTAGAGACTGGGTAACTGGGTGATGCTATTTTCACTGCTCCGCCACATGCGCATATGCACCTACGAGCGCCACAACGCTCCACCTCAGTAGGCTAGCAGCGCCATCTAGTGGAGAATAGAGTCGTTACACTGAGGCCCCCCCCAACTGGGCCAGCCTTGCTCTTCAAGTACACAAGTCTCACCGCCTACCTACTTAGTTTATGGACTATAAAGTGCTTCAAAGTCTGACTTCCAGGGGAGACCAAAGTAATTTCAGTCCTATTTCAATCTGTTAGCAGGTCCATCTATTCAATTTTCTTCCTTTTTTTCTCCTCTCTTTTTCACTTCTTTTCTTTTTCTTAATACAGAAAGAAAAAATTCATTTTCATTTTCAATTTTTATTAAAAATATTTTTCTTTAATTTCTTTTACTATATTTTTTGCTTTTATGTAAATTTTTTCAAATTCTATTTTACATCCATCATTTTATTTTAGTCTACTACAGTCTATTCACTTTTTCAAATTTTCAAATGATTTCCTTCTTTTTTCTCTATCTCTTTTTTCTCTTTTTCATTTTTTTCTTTTTCTTGAATACAGAAAGAGAAAAAATTCATCTTTATTTTTAATTTTTATTAAAAATATTTTTCTTTAATTTGTTTCTACTATAGCCTTTACTTTTGTGTAAATATTTTCAAATTCTATTTTACTCCCATCATCTCATTTTAGTCTACTTCAGTGTATTTATCTTTTCAAATTCTCAATTTCCTTTTTTTTTTCTTTTCCCCCCTTTTTTTCCTCTAATCTGTCAAACCACTTTCAACACCCAGCCCAACCTTGGATCTAGCATCATTTATTTGATTTGTGTTTGTGTATTTTTAATTATAATACATTTTTAATTTTAATTTTTCTACCTCATTAATTCCTTTTCTCCCTTCAAAATGACAAAATGAAGGAATTCACCCCAAAAGAAAGAGCACGAAGAAACAAGAGCCAAGGATTTAACCAACACAGATACAAGCAAGATGTCTGAACCAGAATTTAGAATCACAATAACAAGAATACTAGCTGGAGTCAAAAATAGATTAGAATCCCTTTCTGCAGAGATAAAAGATGTAAAAACTAGCCAGGATGAAATAAAAAAATGCTGTAACTGAGCTGCAATCACGGATGGATGCTGTGGTGGCAAGGATGGACGAGGCAGAAGAGAAAATCAGAGATACAGAGGACAAACTTATAGAGAATAATGAAGCAGAAAAAAAGAGGGAGATTAAGGCAAAAGAGCACGATTTAAGAATTAGAGAAATCAGTGACTCATTAAAAAGGAACAACATCAGAATCATAGGGGTCCCAGAAGAGGAAGAGAGAGAAATAGGGGCAGAAGGGTTATGTGAGCAAATCATAGCAGAAAACTTTCCTATCCTGGGGAAAGACACAGACATCAAAATCCAGGAAGCACAGACGACCCCCATTAGATTCAACAAAAACCGGCCATCAAACAAGGCATATCATAGTCAAATTCACAAAACACTCAGGCAAGGACAGAATCCTGAAAGCAGCAAGGGAAAAAAAGCCCCTAACCTACAAGGGAAGACAGATCAGGTTTGCAGCAGACCGATCCACAGAAACTTGGCAGGCCAGAAAGGAGTGGCTGGATATATTCAATGTGCTGAATCAGAAAAATATGCAGCCAAGAATTCTTTATCCATCAAGGCTGTCACTCAAAATAGAAGGAGAGATAAAAAGTTTCCCAGAAAAACAAAAATTAAAGGAGTTTGTGACCACTAAACCAGCCCTGCAAGAAATTTTAAGGGGACTCTCTGAGGGGAGAAAAGATGAATATATATATATGTATATATATATATATATATATATACATATATATATATATATATATACACACACACACACCAAAAGCAACAAAGATTAGAAAGGACCAGAGAACACCACCAGACTCCAACTCTACAAGCATCATAAGGGCAATAAATTCATATCTTTCAGTACTCACTCTAAACGTCAACAGACTCAATGCTCCAGTCAAATATACTGTATTTCTGACCACTAAAGTTTGTGGCCATGCCAATTACTTGCCAATTAAGATTTCATAAATCTTATCAACTACTCTGTAAAGATTGATTACCATATGGTCAATTTATATTTATAGAATACTTTGATATTTGCCAGTATGTGAACTACTGTTATTTATGGAGAATCAAGATTAATTTCATTAATCAGAAAGGATAAATAGATCTCTGTGAGAATCCTCCTCAATGATCCCCAAAGCAGTAACACATGGGCACTTCCCTTCAGAATTTTTAAAAAGAATTTGTTCAACCTAATTGAATCTTATGAGTATTAGCTTCTTTTATCCTAGTCATTTAAAATAGACGCTTACCATTAAGTGATTTCATTCTTATTTGTGTTGAAGTTTGAAATGCTACAGATAATGAATTAACATGGTATGCATGTAAGCCTCAAGGCCTAACCCTAAAACATGCATATATCTATGTAATGCACACACCATCAAGGGAAAGACTATCATCATAAAACCTTATAAATAGGAACTTTTATGTCACATGAAACAGTCCATCGATGTGGCAATTTCTTTTGTTGGTGATTCATTTCTTCTTAGTCTTTCTCTGATTTAATTAAAATATACTGATATACTGCCAATCCAAAAAAAAAAAAAAAAAGGGGATCAGTTTATAGATATTGCTTTAGCTCCAAGATCCAGACACAGTCAGGAAATTGAGTCTGCTTGAATATGTAGCCTCCACTCCTCAATTAGCACTCATTCAACACATTTACGTATAGCAACTATTATGAGCTAACCCATGTCCCAAGTGCAGCAGATAAAGTGAAGGACCTGATCTCATGATTCTGGCAAAATGAGACAGACAATAAATACTAAACATGAAAATGTCATAGAATAAATGTTCCGTAAACAATTAGAGTAATGTGATACAGTGACAGGGGTCACCTTAGATTGAGTAGTCAGGTAATAGGATATCTAAGCTCTTAGGATATCTAAGCTGAGACCTGAATTACCAAAAAAAATACTCACCATAAAAAGATCAGAAGAAAGACAATTTTAGGAACAGAGAGAAGACCAAAGTCCCTGGGCACCAGGTGCACGCGGGAGGGTGTTGAGATGTGGAATCCAAAACAGCGACCGAGATGGGTTCCTGTAGGACTTTGTAGGACGTGGGAGGGATTTGGAGTTTGCTCCGAGTGAAGGTGGGAGGTTAGATAATCCAATGTCTGCTTATCAAGATCTCCCTGCCGAGTCTGTGGAGAGTGAATTATACAGAGGCAGGAGTGCAAATACAGACAAGGATTCCAGGGAGGGATAAGGATGGGTTGGACCCAGTAGTGGTAGAAGTGTAGGAGATATGTCTTCGCAGGTGGGATCAATTTTACTTGCTAACAATTTGGAGGTAGAAAGTGAGTGAAAAAGAGGAAGTCGAGACTCCTCATAGATTCTGGCTGGAGCCATGAGGTGGGTGATACTGCTATTTGCCGAGGCAGAAAAATGGGAGAGAAACAAGTTTGGGTTAAGGGAAGGCAATCTGTTTTGGAACAAGTTCAACATGCAGTGCTTTGTAAACATCTTATGGAAAGCAAAATTGGCTGGATATCTGATTCTAGAGAGGGAGAAAAAATGTCAAGACTACGGCAGTCCCATAGGAGTCGTCCGCGGAAGAATGATATTTAACAAAATGGAGCAGGAAGATACTACCTAGAGACAATGTATTGTTCAAAAGGAAAGAAAAAAAAAAGTCCAGCTCAGACCTTGAGGTACTCCATCTTTTAGACATCAGAGAGGAGACAGAGAAGAGAATCCAGCAAAGGAATCAGATAAGGAGCAGCCAACTAAGTGAGGGGCGGGGAGCGGCGCTGAGGAAAGGAAGTTTCAAGAAGAAGGAGTTAATTCTATTGCATGCTGCAGTGAGGCTGATTAAGATACAGAAGGAGAAACTGGCCACTGGATTTAGCAATATGGGGGCGCCTGAGTGGTTCAGTCAGTTGAGCCTCCAACTTCAGCTCATGTCATGATCTCACAGTCTGTGAGCTCGAGCCCTGTGTCAGGCTCACCGCTGTCATCCCGGAGCCCGCTTCAGATCTTCTGTCCCCCTATTTCTCCGCCCCTATCCCACCCACGCTCTCTTTTTCAAAAATAAACATTAAAAAAAATAATAAAGAATGTACTGGAGAGTGAACTAGAGGTGATTTATCAGAAAAAAATGACTATAAAAAGCAACTCTTTCAAGAAGTTGTGCCTTGAAGACAGGTATAGAAATAGGGCAGTAGCATCAGGGAAAAAATTTTTTACTTTGTTTTGTTTTACTGTATGCCATGCTGAGGTTACCTGGTGACCAAGATGCTCAAGTTCTCCTCAACTCGACTAAATTTCAGGCAATCTTTTTCCTGATAGCCGCCGGACCTCCCTTTTCTGAGAGCATCTACTTAAAAAAACAAAAACAAAAACAAAAACAAAAACAAACAAAAAACAAACAAAAACTTGTAATTATAACTTCTTTCTCTGATACTTTGAGATGTAAATCTTTTTAAAAGCTTCTTGTCAGTTTCATAGGATAAAATGTCTTTCTCAAGAATCTAGCAACCATCCCTTTAAAATGTAATCAAGAAAGATACTCCCCTTAGTTTCTGAGGGGAGGTCATAGCCTAACTTTGATGGGGGCCTTGCTCCAAGTTGAAAAACTACCTCTTGTCATAAAGATATATGAAGTTTATTAGCAAACAGAGGTGACCTACGACCTCTTCCTAACATCCTCCAACACTTTTCCAGTTGCTCACCCTAGCCTTTAAAAACTCCACTATTCCAGGGCACCTTGCTGGCTCACTTGTTAGAGCGTGCTACTCTTGACCTCAGGGTCGCCAGTTTGAGCCCCACATTGGGGGTGGAGTTTACTTTTAAAAACATTAAAAAACAAAACCCTACTTTTCTTTGTTTGGGTGAAGTTGAGTTCTAGCCTCACTCTCCTATTGAAATGGCCTTGAATAAATTCTTCTTTATTTGTTGAATTTTATCCAGTGTAATTTTTGCTTTGACACTGATTCACCCTCTAATTCACTATCCACTTCCTCAACTACTGCATGTTCTCTCTTGCCCTCTGTCTGCCAGTGGGGAACATGGGCAGGAGATTCCAGAGGGAAGGAGGAGAGAGAGGAAGAAAAGTTTTTATCACCACACCCAATCCCTTGCCATGAGGTCATAGGGGTTGGCTGTGCCCCACCCCTTACAGGAAACCATTGCCCTTTTAGGCAACATTTTCCACATAGCTCTCTTTCTGACTCCAAGTAATGGCTCACTCCCCCCACCCTTCAGGCCTAGGGACTAAAAGAAGTAGATGTGGGAGTAGAGAGAGTCTTACTTCACTGGTACCACACTACCTATCACGGTGTCCCTACTACACCTTATCTATACCTGTGTAAATATTCTCTTTATTAATACTTTCTTGAATTACCCAATTGAAATGTACCATCTTCTTCCTATAGAGAGGCTAACTGACACATAAGCTAAGAAGAATGATCTAGTAATTTATGATGCTAAAGAACTACACGATAATTATAGGAACAAAGTCCTTGGGAAGATACCATAGAATGAGATACAGAACGTATGTGGAGGGATTGACCTTTAACGGGAGTATTGCAATAGGAGAAAAGACAGAATTTGTGGGGTTAGATAAAAAGTAGATCTAACGGTGGGGAGATGAGGAAGTTCAAGTCTGTAGATGTGTGAGGCAAGGTCACAAACTGTGAGTGAGTCATGGTAAGGGTTTAGAAGCTTTTCAAGGAAGTATAATGTAGTCTTCACGAGGTCTAGAAGGATCGAAGTGTGTTAGGCAAGCAATCTACAAATGCAGGAGAACGCAGAGTGCCCTTTTAGGTCTATGTTCATGATTTTGATGGAGAGCAATCAGCAGATCTTGTAGTTCTTTCTCCCGGGCATGGATTAGACAGATAATTGGACTTAACTAGGGTTCTAGTTTGACTAAAAGTAGTCTGATATTTAAAAAAAAAAAAAAAAAAACTAGTCTGATATTTGGAAGGAGATATAAGAAAGTAAGAATCGGCCCTGGATACAGTGGAAGGTGAGGATCCCATACCACATAAGGATATCATAGAACAAATATAGATGCTTGTGGTCAGATAGACAAAGAAATGATAAAAGTCTGCCCAACAAAACACATATTAGTATAGATTTTCTTGTTTCAGAATAAAAAATGAGCAAATTCACCTTATCTTCTAACCTGGGAAAGATGTGAAACCAGATAACCCCATATACACTTATTGATCGTTTGTGTTTGAATAGAAATGTGCTAAGCAGCAAAGCAGGGTACAAACAACTGCAATAAAAGAAAAAGAATGTGGGTCTTTCATTTTTGTGACTCCATCCAACTCCAAAGAAACAAAGACGAGGGGCTGGGCCGGAGCCTGCTGAAGATACAGAGTCCCAGTTACTTCCTTCCATAAGAACACTCAGACCCTGACACCACGATGCTCTGAACCTGCTTGCAACGGGAGGGCTGAGTAGAGGAATGAGGAAGTGCGAAGGCATTCTTCTGCCTTTGAAAAAGATGCCCTAAGAAAAAAAATCTCTACTTTTATTGCATATGTGTATATGTGCACATTTTAAATGTATTTGTGTATATTTTATGTGCATGTGTATACATGTATTTCCATACACACACATGTGCGCACATACATATACACGCATACATACATAAAACGAAACGAAGAACCACCAGAATCAGGACTTTGAGATTTTTTTTTTCCATCCCCGACAATGTTCAGTATACAGTGCTTGGATATGATGGAAAAGCAGGGCTTAAGGTAGTGTTCTGGTTCCCTTCTGCCGACTCACGGTTCCATCCCATCAACACGCCTGCATTCTCAAGGCTTCAGTTTCCTCACTGGTAAAATAAAACACTGGATTAGATTCTGTATGAATTTATTTCCATTCTAAATGCGTGGGTTCGCAGTGAATTAATATGCAGAAATGAAGGAACAGTGATGTTGATAATGAATGACAACAGTTGGCACGTGAGGTGTGGTTTAGGTGCAGGCTAGAGATGGGAGTCTTTGAGCAGACTGCGTGGGAGGGGCGCCCAGCGACACCACACCCTTGCTTGCGTGCTTGGAAAAGTTGCATCCCCTCGCTAAGATTCTGTGTCTCCAATTGTGACACTGGAATAACAGTGACATCAGAGAGTCATGGTGAGCACTGTGTTAACACATACAAAGTACGAAGAATAGTGGTGCCTGGCACATAGTAAGCACTCGGTAACATTAGCTATTATTATGACCACTATTAGAGAGTATTAAGTAAAAAGAAGTTATGTATTATGTAGCAGTAAGTCTTTATGTGGTTATAAAACTTTAGTTACTGCTCAGGGTGGAAAAAGGTTTAATATTCTCAGTATGCGATTCAGTTTCTGACTGGGCGGACCCTGTCTACCGCAGACAAATTAACCTAACCCATTCCACGTGGTCTCCGCGTCCTCTCCAGCCATTGCTCAGGTCTATTCAGGTCAGGCCTCAGTCACAGTCCATTCTGGAACTTCTTTTCCAAACTTGTCTTCCCCAGTGCCAACCCCCTCCCCACGCCTCCACTGATTCTAATCACCTTGGAAATTTTACACAACATCAATCACAGACAAAGCTCCTCATTGGAACTGGTTAGAAGATTATCCCCTATTTCAATTCGAATTTAGTGACCCCCATTAGCCTTACAATGGGGTAGGATGATGTTATTCTATGATCCTGGATAGCTGGGATGGTTGTTTTTATAGCTAAAACCGCACGGGTGTTTCACTGCCAAATGCGATTTAATCTGCTTCTAGCAACTGAATCCTGACATCATACCTTCATTAGGTAAATGTATTGTACATATGTTTCTCCTTTTTCTTTAAATAAATAGATAATTCCTAGGAGAAAGTCTGTGGCCTGTTGAGCCAATAATTTTCATTTCTTTTATAGCTTTTAGTCCACTCACTTTGGAGCAATTAAAAGTAGTTTCAAAGAAGAGAAAGACAAAATTAGGTCAGATAGGTGAAGAAATAGCTGTTTATAAGGGACCTCATAAGTCATGTGAAGAATTTCTATATTTCTGGGGTGCCTGGGTGGCTTGGTCGGTTGAGGGTGTGACTTCAGCTCAGGTCATAATCTCACAGTTGGTGGGTTTGAGCCCCGTGTCAGGATCTCTGCTATCAGCACAGAGCCTGCTTTGTATCCTCTGTCTTTGCTCCTCCCCCACTCATGCTCTTTCTCTCTCTCTCAAAAATAAACATTTAAAAAATGTTGTTAAGAATTCGGGTGTTTCTGATATTAACGAACATAGAAAACTGTGGTTTATACAAAGGAAATAATACTATCAGATTTCCATCTTAAAAAGATCTCACTGACCTTCAATTTTGCATCCCATCTGCATTGATAGAAGTAACTTTGTACCTAGAAGTGTGTGACTGAATCACTCAAACTAGGTTGCAGGTGTCATTTTCATCCTGTCTTCTTCCTACCATCCCTTCCTGTTAGCACCTAGTAGAGTATTCAGGGAGCATTAATTCACTGATTTTCCCTCCTCTCTTAAAACCCACAGTATACTAAATATAGCACCAAGGGCATGAACAAGTAGAAAATATGACTCTTCCTCAAAAATCATTTAAAATGTTCCTGGGCATAAAAGATATTTATTGAACTTCTACCACAGAACCAAACCATCCTATAAGACAAATACGAATAGAGAACCATCACAAAAGATGAATAAAACTAGCATGGGAGGTTCAGCAAGAATCTGGAATCTAGAATCAACAATCTCTTCTGTCCCTTCTTTCTATCCTGGTATGTATCATCAGATCCCTTTATAGCTTGAAAATATATTTAGGCATTGGTTTGAACTGTATGCATAGTAGATCAAAGAGATTCTTCCAAAGAAAAACAAGCAAATGGACAAAGGTTATGACTGACAGAAAATTCATCACCTCTCCATTTGCCCCTAAGCCATGGCACAAAGGTCTTAGAGCATTAGATTAGGACCATTTACTCATTTATAATGGAAAGTTAGCAGCATGGGCTGAAAGGATACACAGAGAAGGAAATAGAACTGAATGATGGCTAAAGCCCTGGGGAATGAATATTCACAAACAACAAATAGGAAGAAGAAAAAGAGCCATTCAGAAGAACAGAGAAGGATCATTTTTTAACCTAATAATGAAATGGTAATAACCAGTGGTTTGGCATATTATTTGCTTCCTTTGGAGACCAATTTTGATTTCTTATTTTTGACAGACTATATCTGTAACAGTTTTATCCAGTCATCAATTGCTATCTCACAAGTGAATATAATACATGGTACTTGATATAAAATGCTAAGAAAAAGAAAAGAAAAATTACTTTGTATATAACATTATAATATTTCTCAATGTTTGTAAAACACCTCTTGTACATAAAAGCATATTGTGACTTTTCTCATCTACACCCTTCACATGCATTCTTGCAACCCATATGAGACACCATTTATATGGGAATCGTGTTCACAGATCCAGCAACACTACTTGCGTAGCATCACAGCATCTACCCCTCAGGGAAGAAAGTGTACACACACACACACACACACACACACACACACACACACACACACACAGGGAGAGAGAGAATAATAAAAGGTGAGTGTATCTCTAATCAGCATATCTAAAATGTTTTGTTCAACCCAAATCATATTGCACTATAAGCCAATAGCTCTGGAAGCACTGTTTGAAATGCCAGCATTGGTGTTGAAGAAATCATTCTAGAACAGCCACAATAAATCTCAAATTGTAGCATACAGCCTCTTAGACACTGGTCATTTAATCCTTCAGCATGGCATTCTGTTCCTATAGGGTGTCTATCTCTGTGCCCATTAAGTCCCTGCCTCCACTATGGATGTCATTTACAGCCATCATTTGGGGGCTTTCCAACCATTACTTACACTAATTTCAAATATCCCGGGACTTAGTCCAATGTTAAAAATGTATTGTTTTCTAAAAGAACCTCTTAATGAGTCATCAGAAGACTAATTCTCTCTAAAAGAATAATTATCTAGCCCAGGGGCACAGAGCAGAGGTTTGATTCCAAATAATAAAGCAAATTTAACTCCCCAAGCATAAAAGCTGTTGCTGCTTTTGAATAAAAGCACAATTTTGGATGAGAATCCAGTTACTAGCCCTCTTTATTTGACCCACTGGCTGATCACATCTGAATTCCACTGGAGAGACATAATATGGAACTCAATAAAGTATGAGCTTAACTTTTCTCCTTCCAATTCAGGAAAAGAAGAGCAACATTTGGTGCCCTTCTGATATCTGCAAGGCTTGCTATGTGGGCATATGAGGATTTCACTTTTTGTGTGAGATCCTGGAAGCATTTATCCAGATAGAAATAGAAATGAGAGATTCTAGATCTGTGACTGCAAACTGGAGAGTCAAAAGCCACTTGACTGTCACATGTGTTTTATATGAACAGCTCGGTGTTCTGGGAAAAAAAGTCTATTTGAAGGTCCTTAGAGCACACATTTCAATCTCTAAATCTCCTGTGTACTTTATTAATTATACCTGCTCACTTATACAGGAGGTATTGAATTTGCAATGACCTGTGTTTGGTGGTGGAGGGTGGAGTACTTACCTGGGTTCTAGAAGAAAACAATGTGTGATTGCTACCTTCAGGTAGGGCAAATCACCTTCAGTCCCTGGAAAAGAATGAAGCCCTTTTCGCATCCAAGGCCTCTGTCTCTGACATTCAGTTTTCAATGGGCTTCAATTTTCTTTGGTTTTAAATATTATTTAATGTTTGCTCTCACAAGGATCAGCTTATTAAAGAAAATCTGGAAAGATAGAAATGTAGGGAGGGTAATCTGCAACTTTATCAAATATAATCACTTTCAATATTCTGAGTTATTTCTTTCTGCATTTATTTTCTGTGCATAAGTTATATAATTGTATACAATAACTGTACAATCATATTGTATAATTTTCATCTTGCCTTCTGCATTTACTATCCCTTAAATATTTTCTTTAATTTTCTACCTTTCATGAACAATACTATAATAAATATTATTTTTCATATACATTGCTTTTTATTTACTAGGTAGACCATAGTTTCCAGCAGAAACAAAAATTTGGTTTGTTTCCAATTTTTCACTATATAAACTATATATCCCACCACACTTCTGAATAACACATTTTTCCATAGTTAAAATTATTTCCTTAGTATCAATTTTCAAAAGAGACTAAAAGATCATTTTAAGGTTCTTAATAACCACAGATGGTCCCTGCCTTAACAATGGCTTCACTTACAATCTTTTGACTTTACAATAGTGAGAAAGCCATATACATATGCTACAAACCACTTTGCATTTTGCATTTTGGTCTTTTCCCAGGCTAGCAATATGGGGTATGATTCTCTCTTGGGATGCTGGGCAACACCAATGAGCCACAGCTCCCAGACAGCTACTCGGTCTCTAGGGTAAACAACTGATACGCTTACAACCATTCTGGACTCATATAGCCATTCTGTTTTTCACTTTCAATACAGTATCCAATAAATTACATGAGGTTTTCGACACTTTATTATAAAATAGACTTTGTGTTAGATGATTTTGCCCAACTATAAGCTAATGTAAGTGTTCGAAGCTCAGTGAAGGTAGGCAAGGTGAAGCTATAATGTTTGTGGCAGCTTAGGTGTGTTAAATGCAGTTTCAACTTACAATATTTTCAACTTACACTGGATTTATCCAGATGTGACCTGTCATAAGTCAAGGAAGATCTATTTTAACACATTTCCATAGGCACTGAACCATTCTCAGTGGCATATTCAAGAGATGCTACATATGGGTGTTACTGAATTCTAAACATCTTTGAAATATGATGCACAAGCAGAGCAAATGCTTAATGAGCTATTTTTTCATTTGAACTTCTATTCTACACTGTTCCTTAAGTTCCAAGAAGTGTATAATTGAGTGAAACCTCCCAAATCATCTGTTCTGACATTTTTATTCAAAGATTTGGAAATTTCATGCTAGAAATATGAAGTGACTTGTTGGATTTGGCCTGTTTGTCTTTATTTTTAAGACCATTAAGCTTCAAATAGTGAGAGAGGAATGAAAGCATTTCTAGTTCGTAAGTTCTAGCTGATGGGATAAGCCAGTGGATACTTTTATGAGGCTACCTTTTGTCTAGAAGCTCCTGGTCATGCCAGAGTAGCAACTATCACAATGAAACAAGCTATTTTTCCTGGCTCCACTCAACTCTAATGCTATTGTCCAAGTCACCTTTGCCCAGCTGTTCCCAACAGTTTCATTTTCCCCCACACCTCAGGGAATCCACCATTTCTCTCTTCTGTCAGTGTCCCTGGTTGCTGACCTGCTCAGTGTCTTTGCTTTCTGTTTCGTTCTGAATCTCTTATTCTCTCTGTAGTGTCCCACTACAATCTTGATCCACCTTTCATCTGGTTTCAGTACATGGCTCAGTCTTCTCTTCCACCCAACACCATCATCATCACTGACCTACAGTGAAAACATAAAATACACTGGACTTTCAGTGTCTTTACTGTCTTACTTCATGAACCTTCTTCCTCCTTTCCGCTTAAGTATTCTCATGGCCCCACCATAGAATTCATCATCATCAGAAATTATAATACCAATTAACTTTAAATTAAAAAAAATAAGGTCTTTGACCACTGCTCCATCTCCTTGTCTTTTTTCCCCTGCAATGCCCTCCTTTAACAGTAATTGCTAATCCATTGAGCTTGGAATTTTCATCACTTTCCATCAAACTTCAATTCCTTCATTGGTCAGTTTAGATCATATGACACAGCATCATAATTAAGTCTTTGCAAATATCCTCAAGTTGCTTGCCTCTCCCCATCTTTCCATCAGCCTCAAAAACCCTAATCCTGTATGAACCCGACCATCTGCATTCTCCACACTTGCACCCAAAGAGCTGAACACTACTGAACAAAAGTGACACAAGCAAGTAATTGATTTCACCTTAAATGTGTGGACATAAGCCTTCCCTGTCCATGCGACTGTGCACTCTTATTATGTGTCTCTGATCAGCTCATATTCTCCTTCTCTGAAACCTTTCATACTTTATAGCTTTTCTTAAATCTCAAAAACCCCTTCCTCTTAGTCCCAGTTTCAGCTGGTAAATTCACTTCAAACTTCACATAGAAAATAAAAGCCATCTAAATCCACAATCACGAATCTACCCACAGCTGAACCCACCCTCTTACTCTTTGGTTCTTTTTAAAAGAAAATACATGTTATCAAATATAATCTCTGCACAACTCCATGACAATTGCATTCCTGCAATTATCTCCTCTTTCTCCTACACTAGACATCTCTTCTAGTCTCCTCAAACATTTCCATGAACATGCAAATATGCGGTTGTGTGTTAAACACAAAACAAAGCAAAAAGTTCCTGTAGCCATGCATCCTCCTCAGTTACTGTCGCAATTTTCTGCTTTGTGGAAACAAAAGCATATTACATATGCTTCAAACAAAACAGAGCACAATAGATTAAATTCAGAAACAGATATGAGAATTCAGCAGTCTTCCATTTAGCCAGACTTTAGAGAGATTTGCAAAAGTGTAAAACAATGTCATTGTTCTCAGTACTTTTTGTGTTGATAAGTATAGTTATTTTTCATGAAAGTAAGTTACTTATGCTAATATGAAACGGATGCATTTTGTTATTTTTTTCATTTTGCTATTTTTAAATGAGTAAATATACACCTCAAATTTTTCTCAGTTTTAATTTCTGACATGGTACACATTGATAGATATAATTCACAAAAACAGAAGCCTCTGGGGGTTCTCCAAAATTTTTAGGAGTGGAAAGCATTCCTAAATGTTGGTAAAACCAAAATGTTTGAAAATTTACCTTTGGTTTAACTCACCCTCAGCAATACAGCTGACACATTATCCTCTTTGCTTTTATAACATCACAACTACTAATTGTCTGTATACTTCACTGATTTTCTCTTTTTTTATGAGATCCTCCTTGTTTACCCATTCTCTAAATTGCAGACTTACTTTGAGCTTTCTGATAGACCCTCTGTCTTCTCTTTCTCTGTTTTCCTCCCTACAAGGTCTTATTTGTTATCATGGCCTTAAATTCCATCTCTAAAGAGTAACTTACAAATTTACATCTTCACTGTATTATTCTCCAACTTCTCTCAGCTCCAGATTTTACAGACAATCACACATGGTATTTCCAAATGAACGTCTCCCAATTATCATGTTCAAAATTTAATGCTTGATTCTATCTTCCCAAACCAGCCTTCCTCTGATCTTCCCATGTATTAACCTCACAGGCTGAAGACCTAAAGATCATTTTTAAATTTTCTTTCCTTCTATTCTCCACCCCCAGTCTAACAGCAAATGCTGTTGTTTCTTGCTCTAAAATACAGCAAAGAGCTTTCCACTTCTTCCTATCTTCACTCCCACTAATTTAATCCAAGTCGTCATCCTTTCTTACATGGTCCCCCAGCAATAGCCTCCTTCTGTCCACCAAATTTTGACTCTTGCCCTACCTAATGCATTCTCTAGAATAATCACTCTATTATTCTTATCACAGCACGCTTTAATTCTTTTTGTGCATTTCAAAATGGTAACAATTTTTTGTGCTTTTTGTTTGTGGTTCATTTAAGGGCACGGCTCTTGTCTGTTTTGTTCTCCACTGTTTCTGAAGAGCTTAATACGGTGTCTGGCATGCCCACTCTATTTGTTGATCTCAACTGTCAGTCTACAGTGTCTTGGAAATCTCCTGTGGTGGCTTTCACTGGGTCGGCTCACCTCAGCTGGAATTACATATCCTGGGATCCCATTCCCTGTGTGGTTCAGAGTGCCGGCTGACCACTGGGGAAATGTGAGATTTCAAAGGCGGAAGTGAGACAGTGACCATGATGCTCTGAAATCTGTGGGGAGTGCAAGGCACCAGAACAAGCTCACTCACGTTGTCGTGATTTCATGGATCCCCTTCATGCGGTAGTGGCTCCTTCAGCTCCTGCTGGCTCCGTCAGTAACTTTGAGCCCTGAATGTCTGACAAGGAGCATTGGCTTTTCCTGCTGCTTACCTACATCACTGAGGTTCGAGGTGTTGAGAAAAGTAGATATGGGGGGAAGTTTGTCCTGACTCTCTCCATGGCTTCCAGCATGTCCTTGCCCTCCCACATTTCATATTTTGCTTTTCCACCTGACCATCAGCCCTGCACCCCTGCAGTTATTTCAGGCCATAGCAGATGCAGAGACAACAGCTTGCCAAAGAATTCTTCAGCACCTCAGACAATTGCATAATGTCTAAACCCTACAATAAATTCCTTCTGCCATATCGCTCAGAATTTCTGCTTCTTTGATTAAACCCCAGCTGATACTTCCCCTTAACAAAAACAAATCACAGATAACCCAGTTGGTCTAACCTGCTATCACCAATAAACTTAAGCAAATCGAAAACTGCAGAGAGGAAAAAAAAGTCTCAAAAATCTCTCTTTATCAATTACTCATTTTCTGAGGCCCTCGGAGGTTTTTGCCGAATCCTAGAATAGAAGCAGTGAAAGATAAGAGTCCAAAATTCAAGTGTACAGAAAAACTCCTTTGTAACCGGAATCCAAAGGACTTTTTAACGTTTTTGGACAAGTTGACAAGCCAGGAATATTTGCTTAGCTGCTTGTTTGTTTGTTTTTACTAAAACTGTTAAATTGGCACATGTTACAAAGTGCGTGAGCATAGCAACAATGTAAGTCACGTAAGAGACTAGTAAGGAGAGAACACACGTTTGTATTACTTTACTAGCTTTCTCAAATACTAAGCTCTGAATAGAAAAAAGAACTATAAAAATCTGTTGTTAGAATCAGATAGCTTTTAAAACCGACTGGAGTCAGGCTCACCAATGACCAATTTCACATCCATGTAAGAGAGTTTATGCTAGGGTTTCCAATTTGGCAGTCAACCAGCAGATATGAGCAAGCCTGCAATCCTTCACCAGTCACCCTAAGAAAGAGTTGTTCTCCAAGTTCAAATTTTCTGCCAGCTACTGACAACAGCACCAATTATTTTCCTTCCATATTCAATCAGGGTGGGTGGATAAGCCTGGGCTTCACTGACAGAACTATAAATTTGTAGGTTGTAAATATTTAATGGAGGGACCCTGCTAGTGATGGCTCTATTTGTGACACAGACGCTCTCACAAGAGTTGATGGAGGTCTGGGGCTCAGGGTCCAGTTCAGTCCTTTCACATCTTATCATCCTCAGTTTTCCCAAGCTGCTCACTGTGAATTCAGGGAAGATTTAATAACAGTATTCCCAGAAATAATATCGAGTTTAACATTTTCCTGATATTCTATCAGTTTGGGTTTCACGTTAGAAATAACACTATTAGCCTGAAATTCATCTCCTGAGGGGTCTTCTTACTTATTGTCATCTCCTCTGAAACCAATAAAGAGGGAATACCTCATTTTAGAAATGAACACTGAATTCAGAAGGATTAAATGCCCTACCTCAAATCGCATAGGAAGTGGGACAGACTGATCCAAAACACTCTTCTCTTGAACCCGGTCCTTTTGCACTTCTGCCTCGTTGTTCTTTTAAGGACCTTCCTTAGTCTCAATTAATCGTTATTATCCTCAGCACTAGCGTTTACAGAGTGCCTGACACCCTGCAATGCCTTTCTGCACCTGCCCTCCCACGACAGTCCGCTGAAGGCCGAATATGTGTTTTCCTCTGTGTGGTTTGGCCATGGAGCCAATGCATCAAGGGAAGAGTAGGCTGCCATAAACTTGCCTGGGAATATGTCTATAGTGTATCCCGGAACAGGAAGATGCTTATTTATTATAGAGGACTGGGGTTTTAGCAGAAGTCATCGTTTTAATAATTACTGTTTACAGAGTACATTCTGGCACCGTGTCCAGTACATTCTGTGTAGAAGAGCATCAGACAGGTTCCTGACTATCACAAGCCCACAATCTAACACAGAAGGAAAAGTGAACTGCAAGATAATATGCAGAGCCAAAGTCAAAAGGCCAAACTGCAGAGCAGCCTGGAAGTAAACGGGAGTTTGGAGGAAGCAACCCTCAGTATAGACTGTGGAACTGAAGCCTTGTGCTTTAGTGAAAGAGCACGGGATTTGGAATCACAGCAAACCCACTTCTGCCACTGTGCTGGACCTTTCACAAGCTTATTTTCATCTCTGAGCCTCAGTTTGCTCACCTGTAAAATGAGTCTAATGACAGCACTTTGTAGTGAAGTTAGCAGAATTCTCCCACTTGAACAGCCACATAAACTGCCTGACATGGAGCAGGGGCTCTGCGGACCCCAGCCCTAAACATTCCAGGAGATGGCATGGAAACCCTCTCACCAAAAACTGTCAGTCTGCAAGGAAGCCTCAGACTGGCAAACGCCTCAGCAATATAGATGCGATGATCATTTTGGGATACTGGCAGATTTTAGAGACAGTTTCAGATTGCAAAACAAGAAGAAACTGGTTAATTAATAGAGTCGGTGAGCCACAAAGTGTTGAGAGTTTTAAAAGTAACAGCAGCTTAGAGCTGGGAAGGCGTTGACATCTGAGTGCCCACAAAGGCAGGAGGGGATTGCCCAGGAGACCACACCCGGAGATTGCTGTGTTCAGATTATGAACAAGCTACTGAGTAGGGGTTCATTTGGAGGCAAAAAGAATCACTTTGGCCCATAGTCAAAGGGTACACTCAGAAGAAGCTGGCTTCCTAAGTGGACAGGAGAGCCAGGAGAACATGTTCTGTTTTCTCTGCGAAGTAGAGGGTGAAATAATTCTCAGTCTCAACCACTCTATTACGACGCAATTTCTACTTGGCCTTTACTCCAAGATGTCCTTACCTTGAAGGAAAGATATAAATGCCCATCTAAGCACAGGTTCATAGAATGGGTCCCAAGGAGGGAAGGTGTGGTAGGCGGAACACTGGCCCCTCAGAGACAGCTCCCTGCAAACCCCAGGTTTGCAAACCCCCCAGGTATGCAAACTGTGCATACCTTACATGACCCGGCGGAAGGGAAAAAGCACATATGGTTGTATTATGGATCTTGTGATGATCGTGGAGTACCTGGCGGGCCCAGTGTAATTACAAAGGTCATTGCAAGAAGGAGGAGTGTGTGAGTGAGAAAGGAGCAGTGCCAGTAGAAGCAGAGCCAGTGAAGGAGTTATAATGATGCTGTGTTGCTGGCTTTGACGACGGGAAGGCCACACACAGCTGCTCCCCTAGAGCGTCCAGAAGGAGACAGCCCAGTGAGACCGACTTTGGTCTTCTGACCTGCAGAACTGTGAAGATAATAAATTTGGGTTGTTTTAAGGTGCTGTGTATGGGATTCTAGGAGAGCAACGATAGGAAACTAACGGAGAAGAGTTCTACAAAATTGGGGTTTGGGGGATCCAGTTGTTACAGGGGAAACTCCTAGCTCTGGCTCAAGGCAACCGTAAGTGAATCAGGGAAGGGTCTGTGCCTAAGCACAACTTCTGTGTTGGCTGTGTCTCGACGGGCAGGGTCAGACATGCAGTCTGTTCCAGCTGGACAACAATGATGAAAACCTGTGCTGGGATGAATCCCCTGCATTTTTAGGATTTGAATGTGCCATAGTCATCCTGTTGTGACACTGTGATGTATTCTGCTCTCTATGGTTGCAAGTGGTCCAGGGAGATTCGCTCACACAGCCGGGCAGTCGGGGGCCATCCAACAAACAGCATTCTGTTCAGAGGACTTTTCTAAATTGGTTTCTTTTATGCTGTATACTATTCTTGTGTGTGTGTGTGTGTGTGTGTGTGTGTGTGTGTGTGTGGTTGGTTGGTTGAAACATTCACTGAGCACTTACAATGTGCTGATGTTACAGCAGAGCAACCAAACGAAGCGGCTTGCGTTCTCCCCACTTTGCATATGTGGAAACTGAACATCTCAGAGGTTAACTTACTTGACTGCCACACAGCCAGCAGGCAACAGACCTGGGTTTTTGTCCAGGTTTGCTGATTCCAGTGGTCATGTACCCACTCTTCTCCACCTTGTCCGCAAGAACACATACTGCTCTTCCTCAGCCCCCTGTAGGTTCCGGCCTCTGTCTGCCTATTACTAACAGTTTAAACTCAGCTGCAAGGTCTGGGAGACAGAAGGTGACTCCTGCTCCTGACAGGGTTTGCCACTCTGTGGCTTGCTTCCTGGCAGTGCCATTCCTGTGTCTGGACACCCCCAGACCCACTTATTTGCCTAGTACCGCTCCTGCCTTACCTGGTTTACCCCCCCCCCCCTCCCAGAATGAGCCTCCCCAGACAGGCCTGTGAAGGCCACCACAAGCCAGTTCTGCTGGCTCCCCAAGATATACCCTCTGGCTCTTTGAATGAAAGGCAGACCTTTCCTGATTGACCACCTGCTTGCTTGATCACCTGATGAAGAGAACTGTCTATCCATTGCTGCCTATATCCTACAATGGGGTAACGTTGTGTAAAAGTGGTTTAAAATTTTTTGCTATTTGAATAATCACGCTACCTACTGGCAGAAACACCTAAATAAGTGAAGACCATGTTATACAGTACGTGACTAAGAAATTAACCTCTGGATTAAAAATACAATGTGGAGGGGCGCCTGGGTGGCTTAGTCGGTTAAGCGTCCGACTTCAGCTCAGGTCACGATCTTGCGGTCCGTGAGTTCGAGCCCCGCGTCAGGCTCTGTGCCGACAGCTCAGAGCCTGGAGACTGCTTCCGATTCTGTGTCTCCCTCTCTCTCTGCCCCTCCCCCCTCCATGCTCTGTCTCTCTCTGTCTCAAAAATAAATAAACGTGAAAAAAAATTTAAAAAAAAAATACAATGTGGAACCCACGAACTATGATCCAGACAAAAAATTATCATGGACGATACAGCACTACAGGAATATTATGCAGGAATATCAATGCCACTGATGTTGATGAATGACCCCACACCACACAAATGGTGAACTGCCATTCGAATGTCAAAATTTCAGGTTCCAAGGCAGAAACTATTATCTCTCTAACTAGTCTGAAGGACCCCAGAGCGCACATCAGACTCTCGAGTAAGCCATCATTCTGCTGCTTCAGGCTCACAAAGAGCTTCAAGGTTGCTCTTGCCTCACAGAGCATGAAATATTTCACTGATTATCCCTTTGTGACAGATTTAACATTTTTAATGTAACGTCTAATACACAAGATGAATCTTCCACTTTTAAATTCACTAATAGAATCAGAGATTCCTGGCGCTGCAAGGCTCTTAAGAGGTCATCCGATTCATCCCCCGGCCTCCCGGCAAGCCCACGCCACTCTCCACATCACATGAAAATCTCCGTGATTGTAGACCTTTCGGCGAAGATGATTTAACAAATTCTCTCCATGCCCACGAAATGTTAACAGCTCTCACTGTCAGGAAATTTTTTTTTTTTTTCCGTTAACCTCAAGGCCTTATGCTGCCTTTTCAGCACGCAGTAATGAAATTACATGTACTTTGATTTTATGGTTTTCAGTATTCCTTTTCCTCTCATCACCTTCCACAATAGTAATTTTCTTATAATTATCAATCTCCTGGTGGATTGCTTACACTGGAGTTCAGGGATTGGATCCCTTTATACATGCACCTCACATTTCTGACAAGATCCCAAAGCTATTATACGTAGTAGCTATGTACTAGCACCTTACCTGGTACCGTTATGGAACTCAGGATAGTGGTTGCAATTCCCTCTTTAGTCTTCAGACACTGTCTTCCCCATTAGGAGCTGTCAGAACAAGGACAGAAATGGGAATGTAGACCCAAATATTAACCAAACCCATATATATTTGTCAAGCTCTTAGAAAAGACTTTCAACTTCTAGGCTATGCAACAGATAAACACCGAAAATTGTTTCCTTTAGTGAACCCTCAAAAGGAATCCCAAATGCTGTCACAGGGCAGGGCTTGTACAGCTTCAGATCTATCACAACCCACTCATCTATCACATACTCTGACGGCGAATATGACCCGAGCCTCCACTCAGGCAGTTGCTATAGGCGATTGAGTAAAATGGAAGTCAACTGTTTTAAAATCTACTTTTGACCATTCTTTTCTGACTTAAAAGTGGGCATTCTGGCTAAAGCACCCAATGTGATTTATGCAGTTAAGTCTCCAAGCTGGAGAAAAATGACAAAGTTTATATTCAGTGGTGCTTCTTTTAGGATGCCATGCCGTTCCAAAAATGATGGAAATAACTTGCAGACATTTCTTCCAGGATGGCTACTTGAAAACTTAATAGGAAAAAAGAATTCAGAAACATATAAAGACAGGGACATATATAGAAATAAGAATGAGGGGCGCCTGGGTAGCTCAGTCGGTTAAGCATCCGACTCTTCATCTCAGCTCAGGTCTTGATCTCAGGGTCATGAGTTCAAGCCCCGCATTGGGCTCCAAACTGGGTGTGGAGCCTACTAAAAAAAAAAAGAAAGAAAAAGAAATAAGAATGAGATAAACTACCATGAGGAATCAATCTAGCTCTTGGGAAAGTCAAAACAAAAAGTCATAGGTTTAGAATTTGTCAGTAATAGATAACCCAAAGCACATTAATTAATGAAGGAAAGCCTAAAAGTACATCTTAGAAATAAATATTTCCCCAGAATGAAATTGGAAAAAGAATCTATAAGGTAATCTCTCATTCTTAAAAACCGAGTATTTAGACAATGTTTTTCAACAACGGGTGTGCAGAAGTTGTAAAAATATGCTTCCAGTGGCCATTTGATATATAGACTCTCAATAGAAGACAACAAATTCCATTATACTAAAAATGTTGAGTTTGACAATGACCTCTTAGATACAACACCAAAAGCATAATCCATGAAGGAAAAATTGGACTTCATTAAAACTAAAAATGTCTGCTCTGCCAAAGACAGTGTTAAGAAAATTAAAGGGCAAGTCCCAGAAAGTATTTGCAAAACACATATCTGATAAGACTAGTATCTAAAATATACAAAGAATTCTTAGGGGCACCTGGGCAGCTCATTTGGTTAAATGTCCAACTCTTGATTTCAGCTCATGATCTCATGGTTCATGGGTTTGAGCCCCACACCCGGCTCTGCACTGACAGCGAAGAGCCTGCTTGGGATTCTGCCTCTTCCTCTCTCTGCCTGTCCCCCTTCCTCAAAATAAATAAATAAACTTATAAATAAATAAATAATCCTTAAAACTCAACAATAAGAAAGTAAACAACTCAATTATAAAATGAGTTGATACACAGATAACACATAAGTATTTGAAAAGATGCTTTATATCATATGTCATTTGGGATAATGCATATTAAAACAACAATGAAATACCACTACACATCTATTAGGATAGCTAAAATCCAAAACACTGACAATACCAAATGCTGACGAGGCTATGGAGCAAAAGAATACTCATTCATCGCTGGTGGGAATGCAAAATGGTACAGCCACTTTGGAACACTGTTTGGCAGTTTCTTATAAAACTAAACATACTTTTACCATGCAATTCAACAATAATACTCCTTGGTATTTAGGGGCACCTGGGTGGCTCAGTCGGTTGAGCGTCCAACTTCTGCTCAAGCCATGATCTCATGGTTCATGAGTTCGACCCCTGTGTTGGGCTCTGTGCTGACAGCTCAGAGCCTGGAGCCTGCTTTGGCTTCTTCCTCTCTCTCTGCCCCTCCCCATTCATGCTCACTTGCTCTTTCTCTCTCTCAAAAATAAATATTTAAAAAAAAAATTAAGGCTACACAGTATATGTTTCCAACTATATAACACCATATAAAAGGCAAAATTATGGAGATAGTAAAAAGACCAAAGGTTCAGAAGGAGAAAAGAAGAGATGAATAGTTGGAGCACATTCATGAATGTGCATGAATAGGTGGAATTTTTAGGGCAGTGAAACTATTCGGTATGACGCTATATAGGTAGATACATATGATTATACATTTTTCAGAACCCATAGGATATACAACACAGACTGAACCCTAATGTGAACTATGGACTTCAGGTAACACTAGTGTACTGATATTGACCCATCAGTTGTAACAAATGCACTACACTAATGTTAATAATAGAGGAAATGGATGGGTGGTGGGAGGGAGTATGAGAAGGTATAATGGAACTCTCTGTGATTTCTGCTCAATTTTTCTGTAAATCTAAAACTATTTCAAAAAAAGAAAGCCTACAAATTTTTAAAAAGTCATTAGCAGCTAACTTAGAATAAGTACTTTTTTAAATCATGATCTAACTTGATACAGAATAAAACTTAGACAACCTAGAAGAGTAGTGGTTATGATACTTCCAAAGAAGACTTTCTCAACCTCAGGACCATTGACAATTTTTAGCTAATAATTCTTTGTTCGGGGCAAAGGAGGGGGGCTGTCTTGAGTATTGAAGGATGTTTAGCAATATCCATGGCCTCTACCAACTAGATGCCAATAACAGGTCCCCATCCCAATTGTGACAACCAGAAATGTTCTAGACATTGCCAAATTTGCCTTGGATGGGGGGCAAAATCACTACCAGCTGTGAACCCTGTTCCAATGCTATCTCTTCCAAATATCTATTATATCAAACCCACTTTCAACAAGAGCTGAGTTGCACATAATTGAAGATTCAGGTATCTACTTAGAGGGCAGATATTCCATGTAATTGATTAAAAGATTCATATAGTTTAGATCCCAGATAATCAGATGAAAGAGTTGACATTCTGTTATGAAAAGTAATTTGTTCTTGTCAGTTTCTGCTTGTGTTCTAGTCTTCGCTTCCTTCCTCATCCTGTAGTGAAGTCATTTGTCCTCTTATGTAAGCTAAGTCACCCCTCAGTTTCCTGGCTCCCATCACACTTACCTTGCAGTCCAGACCAATGAATGGGCTTCTGTTTCTTCCTGAAGAACTTTGCTTAGGATTCCAATGCTGAGCACAGCAGAATATTTTTCCACACTGCTGAAAATATGAACCTTCTTGATAGGTTTATGCATTATTTTCCATTTGAACACTAGAATAAAGCTTTCCCAAGCAACTTTTCGACAATGTTGAGATTTTCTTTCTGATTATGACAAGCCAAAAGATTGAACTGTTTCCAAATTCCTGATCCTTTTCTCCTCTGATTTTCTTTATATGAGAGAAAACAAGGAAAACTCTCCCCAGGCCCCAATTTCTCCCTCAATTCACTTTCTTATCCTCTCTTTTTTTTATTTTCTAAGACCTTTCTTGAAGAAGTAGGTTATTTTACTGTGTTACATTCTCAATCCCTTTCACTCCCCAGCTCATTTTGTCTTTCTCTCCAGTTCAGTGAAACTGTCTCACAAGTATCCCCAGTGGCCCCTTGACTAAAAATTCCAGTGGCCAATTTTCAGACTTCATTCTATTCAACCTCTGCTACTATTACTTTCTTGTCATCTGTGAAACTTTCTCCTTTCTTTGAGGGGTGGGGGGAGGGCTTCTAGAAAACTAGCTTATCCTCTTTTTCTTCTCCAAATATTCATGTTTGATCTTTTTCATTAATTCCCCCTCCTTTTCACACAATTTATATGCCATCTACCTGGTTTCCACCATTAGTCACTTTGAACTTTTTCATGCACATGAGCCCTTTGGGTCAGCTCACACACTTCACTTGACCAACACCAACCTCATCCACTCCACCACCTCTGATACCAATTAATAATAAAACCACAAACGAAAAAAAATCTCTGCTCCTCCTTCTCATATCTGCATTCACAATATGAATTAATGTTATCATGTTTGCCTGAAATAGAAATGTTTTTATATGTATCTCTTCCACAACCATCATACACAGCCATCAAGTTCTGTTTCAAAATTCCCTGGTCCCTTCTTTTCATTTGCATTGCCTTGACATAGATCTCTGCCATCTCTTGCCTAGACTTTGGCAATAGTATCATTACTTACCCATTCAACCTTCACATGGTCTTTCTAATATGAATATGACCTTGTCAATTACCTGCAAATTGTCCTTCTTTGACTTCCTGTTACCCACTTCAAAACTTTTATCATGCTACAAAAGGGTCTTTCACAGTCAGCTTCCAGTACATGTAGTGCACTTCAATCTCACACTACAGTGTTCCCCACCATGCAAACCAGGCTCTGGTTGAAATGCTCTCCTTTTCTTTCTTTTCCAGGAAAATCTCTACTTTTCATTTAAGAACTCAAATATTAACTACTCTATCAACACTGTCCTTTTCCTTGCAAAGTTTTAGTTGTTCATCCCTTGTACTGCCACCATACTCTCCCCATACCTCTTTGTATGGTGAATATTGTCATTGTATTTTCCTGGTTGCTTTCTCCCAGTAGAAGGTGAGGTCCTTGAAGGTTATGTCTTTTCTAACTTTGAATCTTTCTGCCTAATGCAATATCTGATAATACTATCCCTTTAATAAATACTTGCCGACTAACCACATAAATAATATCATTGTTATAAAGTAAACTGATTTCTTTCCAGGTTGTTCTGGCAGAAGGGCATAGATCCAATTAATCAAAAATGGAACCAAGTTATTTAGTCATGTGTTTAAGATATGACAACCTGGGACAAAGTCAACTCTTACACTTCTTAAAATTGAAGACCACTCCCACCCACACAAATTCTATCAATAATTGAGGATAGGAGTTGAAATAAATTCATAATTTATTCTAGAACAAGATCATAGACTTTGAAACATAGATGATTCCTTTCTGTGGAATCAGCAGTACCTACCAGATCAATAAATTCAGAAAAATTCTTACCTTGTTTTTAATTGACCTCTCAAAAAGATAAAATGATATAACAGTGTTCAACTGGAGAACTAATATATTTAAAATGTTCTTCTTCCACATAAAAGATAAGAGATTAAAAGACCAAGTCTCATAAACGGGTAAAACTTTAAGATGTCTAAGCAAATAAGGGGTTACTGATTTTGATCAAAAGTTTATTCTTTTTGAAAATGTGATAAAATCTCCTTCAACTCCATCCTTCACAGATAGATGCTTTGACTTACTCATCTTTAGAGATCAGAGCTGATCAAGATACATGGAACAGAAGAAGGGCTTAGTGAATGTTTATCAAGTCCATAAACAAAAGAAAAAGAAGGAGAAGTGATTACATTGTATATGTAAAGAAATATGTATCCTTCAAATAAGAGTATCAATGTTTTGGGTCCCCAAAGATCCTTTCTGGTAGCTTTTCTCACTTTAACTTATTTTTCAATAATTCATTCAACAGATATTGAGTCCACACGTTATGTTAGGTGAAATAAATCAGTTCTAAAAAATAAGTACGGTATAATTCCACCTACAAGAAGTAACTAGAATAGTCAAAACCATAGCAACAAAAAGTGGAATGCTGATTGGTAAGGGCTGGGGAGGGGGTCTGGGTAATTATTGTTTAATGGTACAGAGCTCTGGTTTTACAAGATGAAGAATTCTGGGAAAGGATGACGATGATGGTTGCACATTACAAGTGTATTTGGTATCACTGGACCGTACACTTAAAAATGGCTAAGATGGGGGGCGCCTGGGTGGCTCAGTTGGTTGGGCGGCCGACTTCGGCCCAGGTCATGATCTCGCGGTCCGTGAGTTCGAGCCCCGCGTCGGGCTCTGTGCTGACAGCTCAGAGCCTGGAGCCTGTTTCAGATTCTGTGTCTCCCTCTCTCTGACCCTCCCCCGTTCATGCTCTGTCTCTATCTCAAAACTAAATAAACGTTAAAAAAAAAATTAAAAAAAAAATGGCTAAGATGGTAAATGTAATGGTTTTGCATTTTTCCACAACAAAAGAAACTGGAAAAAAATACTGAACCCTTCTACATTTAGGTACTTGTACTCAGCTTTGGCAAAACAAAAATGAACAGGACGTAATTTCCATCTTTAAAAAACTCATACAAACTAGTAAGGGAAAGGAAAGAAGATCAATGCCTGAAACGTGGAACATTTTCCAATGCGTTCTAGAGAACACTAGCCTCTGAGATGCTGCCCCCCCCCAAAAAAAATGCCACATGCCCTGAGCGTGAGTGGAAAATGGTCAATACTCTGAGAGGTTCGCGACAATAGGCAATTATACTCTGAAACATACAGCAGGGAAGGGTGTTTAAGTCCAAAATTCCCAAAGCTAATCTGGTGAAAACTTTTCTTTGCATGATACTTATTAATACAGCAGCTTCACAGAGTACACTTTGGAAAGTGGTCAAATAGCATTCAAAAGTTCTATAAGCAGGGGAACTTAAAAGTAGAGAGGGAAAAAACAAAGGAGGGGCCTCTAACCCAGCCTGGTGGGGATGGAAGCAGAGTGGGGTGGGGGCTGGACAAGATGCTCCACAGGGGGAAAATGTCCAGACAGAATTCCAGGATGAGAAAAGCCCACATCTCTTAAATCTGAAGTAATAGCTCATACAGTCATCAAGACAAATTACATTTCCATAATTCCTAGTTTACATTCCTTATTGGCCCCTGGGTATACTGTTAAGCTTTTAAAACTAAGAAATCACTTTGTATGAGACTATGAAAGCATCTGGCATTCAGTCTCAATTCTAGAACTAGTTTAGTTGTTCTCTGGTTACTTTCACAAGCCAGTTCTTAGAAGTGTACCTTTGCCCTGTCTCTGAGAACTGAATCCTCATAAGCCAAGTTTAGGGACTTAAACCCCATTTTATTCTTCGTGTCTCTGAACCTGTAATAGTGATTTTCCTTGTATCTTAAAAGGACTTTGACTTGCTTGTAATGATGGTGCCTTGACTCAGCAATTTCTATCCAAATTCTGTCCCTGGCCCTGCTGTCCAGCCCAAAGCAAGCTCATACTTTGCCACTGTAAATGGACATCTCTAGCCACCTGGGTGGATGTTTCATTCCCATTTGCTTTGTTCCATTTGTGGATGAAGTTCCATTTATGCTCTGATGCTTGTGGGTCGCTCTGAAGCACAAAAATATTTGGTGTCTTATTTAACGTCTTGGCACATCCAGAGAACATCTGGACCCTCTGTTGAGGCGCTGTTGAGAACATCTCAGAGCCTATGTCACTCATGCCCACACTCACTCCCAGGGCTCTCCTCTCTATCCATTCAGCAGGCTCTTTAATGCAACCTGCTTTCTTTTACCTTTGAAAGATACTCATATCAGGGCACCTGGGTGGTTCAGTCGGTTAAAAGTCAGACTCCATTTCGGCCCAGGTCATGATCTTGCAATTCGTGAGTTCAGTCCCTGCATTGGGCTCTGTGCTGGCCTCGCGGAACCTGCTTCAGAATTTGTCTCCCAATCTCTCTCTGCCCCTACCCCACTTGCTCTCTATCTCTCTCTCAAAATAAGTAAAAATAAACATTAAAAATTAAAAAAATAAAAATAAAGGTACTCATACCAAATACCATCAGAGTTCTTCCTTGTCCCATTCACAGACTAATTGGGAAACTGTCATCCAAGCCTGCTTTTCCTTGCTGAATTCCAAGAACACGTCTTCTCTGTTTTTCTGTGATTTTATTGCTAAATGCTTTGAGGAACTGAGAGAACAGGGAGAAAAGAACAAGCATGGGATAGTGACAATGTTTTAAAAATTGTTACAAAATTCTCAAAGTCATAGTGCTGACTCTGTAGATAATAATGCCACTTATTCATACATCGTATAGATCATCTGCACACATTCTCAAAGAGACGCACATATCCTACGTACCCCAAAACCAAATCTATGTAAATTCGTGTAAATGACTGGAGAGTTTCAATGCCTGAACCAATAGCAATAGAAGAAACAAGTTATCAAGAAATTGTTGCCAAATAAAAAGTGGCTTAATTTAAATATTTTTACTTCAATGGAAGTTTATAAAGTCTAAGTGTTCAGAAAGTCCACAACACATTTCTTATAAAAATTAAAGGAAAAAAGTTAAACCAAACTGCTTTAAAATGCCCAGGTAGGTACCATGAATATAGATACCTATCTCTGTGTGTATGAGTGTGTGTACCTTACTGTGAAGCCAGATTAAGATCTGGAAAAAGACATCACCACGGTACAGAGTTTAGCATTTATCCCTCTGTTATTATCTAAAACCAGAAGAAGATGCTCGTGTTTGTTTCCTGCGAGGTTGGATTTTCATATGGGATGAAATCAACTAGAAGCCTGGGATACAACAGAAATTATTCTCTAAAAACCAGGACTCTAGTAAACCAATGATTTTAAATCTACTTTTCCAAGGAAATATCTCAGTTATTAGGAGGCCTGTTCCAGAATGTTCTCAGTGTCCAATTAAATCCCATTATTTGCCTTTGGGCACAGAGAGTCAAATGATTCCGTAACTGCTAATTTTCTAATGTTACTGGTGCTGAACAGAATTGACTTATGTAGACCAGTTCTACATAAGGACAGAATTTATAAGTTTTATATACCAGGCCATCTGATGAAAGGACGAATTTGGTAAGGAATCAGTCCATGACAACGAATTATAAAAACCAATGGCTGTAATGAGTATGATTGGACGGGGTGAATAAAGATCATCAAGATCATCTTGAAGATCTGGGACACCAAAGAGGAAAGCTACGTAATGGGAGGGGAGGGGAGGAAGCAATCACACCAACAAGCTAGACAGTATACGTAATCATCAAGCAATTGAAGAGGCAGAAATATCTCCATGTTCTCAAATGGGTAAATTCTGGACTGAAAATTAAATTTAGGAACAGATTATCAATAATATTTGTTAGTTAAAATGCTTTCAAATAAAATTCATGTCAAAACTAATTTGCAGATGCAAACCAGTATGTGAAAGCTATAGGAGACCTTACTCCCTGGGGTCCATGTAACTCATAAGATTCCTATGGAGGGCCAAGGTAAGGCCCTGATGGGATCCAAGCAGCCATGTGATTTATGTGGTTGGTGTACTTAATGCATACCTCAGTCCAAAATAATATGCTAAGTATAAACCCAAATTTAGATAATTTCTCTATTTTTCTTGAAAATAGAATGAAGATGGGGAGAACATCCTAAAAAGGATGCGTTTCAAGCTCTGAACTGAGAATACATAAACGCTTTTGATCAGTTTTAGCTTAGAACCAGGCTCATATGGAAGAATTTTAACAGCTTGGTATGGATTCCCTACTCTTCTGCCTTTCAAGGAGTTTTACCTGAAGCAATACCTATTCGTGTGAACATCCACAAAACTCAACCTATAAGAGCCCTTTTGGGTAAAACTTTTCGCCTGTTTTCTTCCAGGTTCATAATGCTATATGTCTGGCCATTTGCAAGAGGATCTATGAAGATCAGGCATTTTAGTCTAACTTCTTGCACACATAATACTAGTGATATAGCAATAGCGCCATTACAGTAATTTTGCGAAGATGTCTCTCAAGTCAGTGCATTTATTTCTAGGATGAGGGTAGAAGAAAACAGTTTTGGGAAACCAAAGTAGCAAAAGGCGTCATTATTCACATGTCCAATGAGAGAGCTTTTTAAGGTTTGTAAATGATTGAGAGATAACCATATAATTCTGCAATGAAAACTATGTACGGTGACGCCTAAAAAGAGGGAAAGGCAATTACTTTATTGTCAACTAGAGTTATAGGTCAGTGGAGTGAGTAGCAGTATAGACTATTATGTGCTAACACAGCTGTTTAGGAAATTTCTCTCATCCACTATGCCATTTTATGAAGGGTATTTAAGAAATTAAAAGGATTGACTCAGCTGAGGAAAGAGTAAATAATAATGGTAATAATAAGAGCAGCAACTTGTTAAAGGATTTGAGCAAAACTCCTTTGCCTGGAAACCCAGCTCCATCTGGATTAAACTCCCTGTCCATCTCTGACTACACCTGACCAGGAGCTGTGCTCCTGTCACCTGACTCCCAATCTGTTTTATGGACTCGGCACCCCCTTGCTCACTTACCCTGGCCACGTGTGCCTTCTTATTGCCCAACACCCTCAGGACCAATTACCTCCCTATCACATCTTCCTTGACACCCAGGCAGAGGGAGTTGCTACTCCCCCAAGCTCCCTTAGCATAATCTATTGTAAACTCTAGTGTAACTATGTGTGATGCTTGCATCATTATTATTCTCAATAATTCCAGCTGAAGTGCAGCAAGTCAGAGAAAGACAGATATCATATGTTTGCACTCATATGTGGAATTTGAGAAACTTAACAGAAGACCATGGGGGAAGGGAAGGAAAAAAAAGTTACAAACAGAGAGAGAGGCAAACCATAAGAGACTCTTAAATACAGAAAACAAACTGAAGTTTGATGGTGGGGGCGGGGGGGGGTGGTTGGAAAGGACGGGAAAATGGGTGATAGGCATTGAGGAGGGCACTTGTTGGAATGAGCACTGGGTGTTGTATGTAAGGGATGAATCACAGGAATCTACTCCCGAAGCCAAACCTACACTGTATACACTGTACGTTAGCCAACTTGACAGTAAATTATAAAAAGTAAGAATAATAATAATTCCAGCTAAAATCTCCTCATTTATTTTCTCCCATTTCTCCCTTTCATTTGTCTCCTATACTCAATTTTTTCATGCAGTCCTGCATTCAGCCAAAACAAACTGGCCCTAAATGCCTAGATGTTGAGACCTGTGTGTCCTCTGCCCAGTCAGCGCACAGCCCTCCCAGGGAGTGTGTGAACGGCTCCCTTTCCATCCTTGCTGCTCTTAACCCACCCCCAGCCCCGCTCACCCCCCAGGAACCCACAAGTCCACTCATCACTTTTAAAGTAGAGCTGCTGTCATTTCAATTTTCAAAAAGGCTTCTCTAAAGAAAAAAAAAAATCAAAATTTCCCAGCCTAGCATAGAAGGCTGTTGATGATCTTGTCCTGAATTTTATACCTTTCAAACCCAGCCTAATTCATCTCCTCACTGCTCCCTAAACACCTGCACAAGTCCTCACTTTCATTCCTGCTTAGAGCCGCTTGCATCTGGGCTGTCCTGCTCTTTCTCTCACCCAGCCAGATCTTGATGCTTTTCAAGACCTCGCCCATAAAGCCCTCCTCTTCATCCACAGTCCAAACTAACCATTCCTTCTTCCGTGCTCACAGTGCTTTATCACTTCCCTTCTCAAATACACTTTCCAAACCTTGGAACGTGTTACTTGATAATTAAAATGAATAGGTCTATATACCGCACCACCTACCTCTTTCCAAGTAAATGTCGTGTTTAAAAAAATATTGAGTGTGGGGCGCCTGGGTGGCTCAGTCGGTTAAGCGACCGGCTTCGCCTCAGGTCATGACCTCACACTTCGTGAGTTCGAGCCCCATGTTGGGTTCTGTGCTGACAGCTCAGAGCCTGAAGCCTACTTCCAATTCTGTGTCTCCCCCTCTCTCTGTACCTCCCCTGCTCATGCTCCATCTCTGTCTCTCAAAAAATAAATAAATGTTAAAAAAAATTTTTTTTTTAAGTTTGGGTGTCAAAATGGTTGTGATAATCACAAGAGATTTAATTATCCTAAAAGTTTAAAAATTAGATTTTTTGATGATTACAATAAACAGAAGAGATTAAAGAAAGTATTTCAACACTAAAGTAACGTTAAGAATCAGCATTTAATTTCCATGGAGTTGCTGTTCCAACAGGGCAGAGAGCCTTCTTCCTAAGAGAAGTTCCTAAATCCAGGCATTCCCTTTGAAGACAGACAAAGATAAAAAAAAAAATAGATATACATACACACTATTACACATCTATGTGTATGCTTTATGTATATATACTACATACATATTCAGATCCCAGGCATATAATTCATACCCTCTGGAAAAATCTCCACCCACCTCATCACATGTCTATTAATGGAATCAGTCAAGAGCTGGGAGAATAGAAAGACAGATTCTTGACTGCAAGGCAGCCTTCCTAAATATCTCACTCTGGTGACTAAGACAACCTTACCATTCCCCTCGGCTTGACTAAATTTTAGACAGACTTCTTCCTGACTATAGACCCCTGACCTCACTTTCCTTAGATCGTTTACTTTGGAAAGCTTGCAATTGTAAATTCTTTCTCTGCCTCTTTGAGATAAAATCTTCTCAGCCTCTTGCCACTTTTACAACCCAGGAATATCTTTCTCGAGGCCCGGAGCCATCCCTTTGAAATGTAATCATTAAGAAAGATAGCACCCCTATCTCCCAGTCTCTGTGGGAGGATAGGAGCCTAACTTAGATAAGTGCCAATTAGCAAACACAGATGGCCTAATCACCCTGACAACCTCCCCCTAACATCCTCCAGTACTTTTCCATTAGCTCTCCCCAGTGCTTAAAAACTCTCTGCCTTTTGTTTCAGTGAAGTTGAGTTCACGCTTTCTCCCCTATTTCAGTAGTCTTGACCCCTATTGCAATAGTCTTAAATAAAGTCTTCCTTGCCTGTTTAACTTGTCCGGTGCAATTTTTCTTTGACATGACAAGCTGAGCAAGCTAGTGCATTGCTGCTGACCATTTAAGTGAGGCAAGTTTCAACGTGTCATCCTCGATCATCTTTTGATAAGAGTTAAGCTGGGATGACAGGTTGTTAATGTTCCCCACCTTCATGATCCCATGGTCATATGCAAAGGGTAAATGGGAGAAAAGGCATCCTACTTACTGCTTCAGGGGATTAAATTCAATTGAAAAAATAGTCTTAAACAAATAAATGGAATTGTTTTTCTAAAAGAATTAGTGGTGTTCCTCTCCTCCCCTCTAACTTTTCACAGTAGAGTCCAGCTGTTACTAGAACCATCTACTTCTTATGATGATACTGTAATAATGGTTCACATCCAGATGCTTTGATTAAACTAAGTTTGATTTACTCTTGACTGGTTTTTACGGTTTAGGGAAGAGAATGACACCATTAATATATCTAGACAGCATAGGTTTGTGACAGCATAGGTCGCAAGGCTACAAAAACCATGGGCAGCTGCCCTTGAACCAATAGCATATCCGTGCTTCTCAAATGTATTTTTTCAGACATTACATTTGAATATTCCAACCCACTTTCTTCTGTCTCCTGTATCAAAGAGCGAACAGTAAATTGTGAGAATAGGCGTGTCAATACTAATTACTAGCGATTTGCAGGAGCACAAGGATAAAACCAACAAAGAAAATGGAAACAAAATATATTCAGAGCGACATTCAAGAATTCACAAAAGACATGTTCCGTGAATCACTTTATGAAATGTATTTCGTTCAGATATACTCTCCTCTTTTAAATCATTCTTTGAATGGTTCTCCCTTTGGACATTTCAGGATAATTTAGCTACAAAGCACGACATACAAAGGTGACAATTCGTGATTTATTGCCTGCGATGCCTATAAGGTAAAATATAAAGGAAAGTTGGTTTTCAGTTTGGGGAAGAAATCCACAAACGATTTCCTATACCTCTCATCTGATTTACATGTTTAAATGGGGCTACAAACGGAATTCTGCATTGGATTAGGATTTTAAATTTTTAATGGTATTTCTTTGAATATGAAGTGAAGTTCTCATGGCAGGCTTTTTATCTTCTCAGAGTTCAATGCTAAAGACATATTCCCAATTCAAGTGAGAGCAATTTTGAAAATTTGAACCAAAAAATAATTATATGACAAAATATTAACAATGATTGTCTCTGGGTAGTAAAGTAATAAGCAATTGTATATTTCTTTTTCTTTGTTACTTTTCCTTTCTAATTTTCCTGTATTAAAATGAATCAATTGTGCAATGAAAAGTTAAACACTCTCAAATAAGTTAGCAGACAGTTATCCATCAAAAAATCTATGAACATCTTCTAAAAATAGGACTCTTATAAATTTTCAGCTTCCATTTACTATTTAGTATATTAATCATGGTTATTTAGTATATTAAACTTGGTTAAAGTTGCTTTTTATACTAGATTCACAAGGCAATATTATTTTCTACAGAAAACAAGGTATAGGGCTGGTTGAGACATGGTGCTCAGACATTACCTTGCGTTATGCAAAATGAGGGTGATTTTCAAGATAGGAACTGTGGACTCAAAAGTGGCTTAAAATCCCACAATGGTTCTCCACTGTGCCCAGAATGAAATTGAACAGTCCTCCCAAGGGCCCGTAGATTGTGGGTATTATAATAATGATAATAAAAACAGGTGCTAACATTCATTGAGCACTCTGTTTCACAGGTTATGCTAAGTACTTTGCAAGCATGAACTCATTTAGTCTTGAAAACTGCCCTCTGTGGTGGGCATTATTGTTCCCCTTTTCCAGATGCAGACTAAAGCCAGAGTGATCAAGGTGCCTCCTGGTCATTTGCCTGCCAGGATGAGATTAGCATGGCTCAATAACAATTTTTTATTTTCTCCATGATTTTGAACCCTGGACCATGGTTACAAATGGAGGAACATGGGGCACCTCGGGTGGCTCAGTAGGTTAAGCCTCCAACTTTGGCTAAGGTCACGATCTCAGGGCTCCTGGGTTCAAGTCCCTGCATCCGGCTGTCTGTTGTCAGTGCAGAGCCAGCTTTAGGTCCTTTGTCTCCCTCTCTCTCTCTCTCTGCCCCTCCTCCACTAGGGTGTGCACACACATTCTCGCTCTCTTTTAAAAAATAAACGTTGAAAACAACAAATGGAGGAACGTGGGCTCTCAGAAAAAAAAGTTTTCTTATGGAAAAGAACCCTCTGCTAACAGACACCAATATTTATACTACTCATTCTTTATATTACCCTATATTTATACCCAAAGTTATAAACCTATTTGGGGGCTAACAGGCTATTGATCTTGTCAATTAATTAACAGGAATATGTTAAAAATTTATATAGTTTTTTTACGGTTCACAATATGCATCAATTCATTTACTCTTCACACCAACTACATGAGACAGGATTAATTTACAGGGAAGAAAACTCAAACTTAACAGATTAAGTGGTGTCTCACCGGCTATACAGCAGAAAAGCAGGAGACGTGATACTCAATTCCACGATCTTCTGACTTGGATCGGTGTTTTCACTCTATTAAGTTTTAATATTAATATTTCTCTTTCATTCATTGTATTATTGTCAGTAACCAAGGAACAAAAGAATTACACTTTGGCAATGAAGCAGCGGTGGTCATTAGATCGCTCCACTTGTCAAAAGTGAGCTAATGGCATCCATGTAAATCACGTTCAAGATGTCCCTCCCCCACTCTCCCATTGATCCACATCCCCAACAGGGCTTTGGAAACTGGAAAAGTCACACAAATGCCCAGTGGACAACGTGGAGGCCAAGTTGCCCAGGGCAGCTCCTTCTTAAGTAGGAGCCAAGCATGGCATCCGTGATGGGGGAATTCAATTACCTCTCTGGGTTATATATATTCTAAGAATAAAAGCTATGACATCTTTAGGCCAGAGCTCCAACGAGGCATTTCAATCACAAATTGCAGGTTTCCACTTTGTCCATCGGGTCCGAAAACTCAGTGTGAAGCTAACCACCAAAGAAAGCCATTTGGGGAATAGCTGGACGGCAATGAAGTGCAGAGTGAGGCTGGAGGGACATTTTAGCAGCTCCCTTGCCTCAATCTCTCCGTAAGGAATTTTACTGCCTTAGGTCAAGGCCTGTTCCAAATTCGGGTCACCAGAGCCTCCTAAGTGCCAGCTGGACTGAGCTCTGAGTTTTCGCGTGTGTCACTCACAAAGCAGCTACGGCAAAGTACAGTCAGAAGAAGATTTTATTAGTACTTGCCAACAATATGCCGTGCACTCAAAGGTACCAGAAAATGTAATTTTATAACTGGTAGAAAACGAAAATATAAATGGCATGTGCCCTGAAGAATTTTAAAAGCACTACAAATGGAAAACCTCTCAGCTCTTCACTGGATCATGTAAGACCTCTGTTTACCTGGATCTGGTCTGCTTCTCTGACTTCCTCACCCAATTCTCCTTGACCCCATGCTCTAGCCAAATGCATATTCTTTTAGTTTCGTGTCCTTTCCTATCCCTTCCTTTACACAGTTTGCACAACTTGCGCAGTGCAAGTATTTCTTAGGAGCTAGCACTCTTACATGACTCTCGTTTATGGAGCTACCATTATCCATTCAACACGGAGAAAATGCCCAGTCTTCCTCCATTCCTCCATATCTCCTGGGATCAACTTCTGTTACCCGTCTCATGAAATCACCATCATTTGTTCACAGGATGCTAAGCAGTTCACTGGACAGTAAGTTCCACTAAATGATCATTTCCTCACTCACGTCCTATTCATTTTCATAACCCCAAGACCTAAAAGAGCACCTAACCATGAATGGAACTGGCTGAAATGAAACGGTGAATAAATAAATCACATAGATCCTGTAGAGATATCACCCTAGTGGTTGAAAGCACAGCGCTGAAGCCAAAGTTGCTGAAGTTCAGAACCGAGCTCTACCCCCTAGTAGCTTTGTGATGGTCAAATGGTCACTTCACCTCTCTGTGCCTGAGTTTCCTCATCTGTAAAATAAGCTACTGTGTGATTTCAATGAACTAACAGCAATAAATGGAAAAGCACTTAAGACATAGCCAGACGCAGTATAGCTTCTTGACAAATGTTAACCAGCTTTATCATTGTGTTCCCACGTCATGGCACTATGACATACTGGCCAGGATTTTGAGGTACACGATACAGCAGCCCTGAATTCAAATTATGCTCTGCCACCTTCTAGTTATATGGCCTTGGGCAACTTGCTTGAGTTCCCTCTACTTTGGTTTTCTTATCTTTAGAAAAGGGATAATAATACTGCCTATATCATAAAACTTGTTGGAGAATTATAATTAAATGGAGCACATAATTAACATAGAGTCTGGCACATGGTGGATTGCTCCAGAAAAATAAACCACTCACTACTGTGGAGTTTTGTTTTTTACCTTAAATCAATATCAGTATAAAATCCCTTGGGTAGTGCCCCAGGACAGGCACCCTCACCTACCTGGCACTTTTATTTGTGCCTCATTCACTTTGGGAGGGCAGGATAAAGTCACTGAAGAAGTACAGAGTGTGTCATATTTTGGGCAAAAACAAGACAAGTTAATATCCCTGGCTCTAGTTCTCCAGGAAATAGGATATACCATTTGCTGCTTCTGAACAGGTTAGAACATAGTTATTTGTGCCAGTCCCAGCCCTGTTTGCCCTTAGATCTGTTTCCAATCTTTCCTATTGACTCGATATAACATATGTATGGTGAGGGGAAAACTAGGTCTTGCAATGGAGAGGCACTGAAAAAAGATCGGATAGTGAGAAAAAGAGGAAGAGAGAAGCCAATGTATTTCTCCTCCTCCCTCTGTCCAGTTCCAACCAGAGAGGCCCATCCTGGTCCCAACTTTTTTTGCAGTGACCCTGACCCCTGAGCAACAGGTAATAGCACCCCTCTCTTTGTCTCCAACTTGGGGTAATGGTTGTTGTTGTTCATCTCGGCCTCCTTTTATTTTTAACGTTTATTTCTTTTTGAGAGACAGACAGACAGACATAGTGTGAACAGGGGAGGGCCAGAGGGAGAGGGAGACACAGAAGCTGAAGCAGACTCCAGGCTCTGAGCTGTCAACACAGAGCCCGACACGGGGCTCAAACCCACAAACCATGAGATCATGACCTGACCCAAAGTCTGACACTTAACCCACCGAAACACCCCAGGTGCCCCTCCTCTTCCCTTGCTGTTTGTATATAACTCTCAGCTCAACACATCACCAGTGAAACCAATGCTTTGCATTAGTTCCCTTGTGGTTTCTATTTTCCCAGTTCAGCCCTGATTGATCCAGTGATCTTCTGCATTATTTCCCTCTCCTTTCATTTGATTGCTTTAGAAAGTGGTCCCCTTCACGCATACATACATGGACGCCCACACACTATGAGTGCTGTCACCTGTGTTAAAGAAACAAAGGCAGGTCTTCTGTGATCTGGAACAAACTGGTCATGTGAGTTGATTCTGAAGTGACTTTATCATCTAATGCAGTGGCTCTCAACTGGTGAATATTTTGCCCCTCCCCCAGCTACAGGGACCGATGTCTGGAGAACTATTTGGTTGTTTCTGTTGGCAGAGAGGGGGGTGCAGTGATACTGGAATTTTGTGGGTAGAGGCCAGGAGTGCTGCTAAATATCCTACAATGCACAAGACAAACCTCCCCCTCCTCCCCGCCCCCCCCGGCCGGAAAAGAACTCTCAGGTCCCAAGCGTCAATAGTTAATTGAGAGACTCTGATCTAATGACACAAAACTCCACACTGTTGTACTGCTGGATGCTTGTTGTAGTTTCCACTACAGGTCACAGAGAGACTATTCAGGATCCAAAGCTGTTGATGGTGATCACGTAATAGAGATCGTGCCCAGTTGTCAGTTGCAGTATACAATTCACATTTAATTGATTTGCATAAACTTGAACTTCACTACAGATTGCTTCGTTTATGTGCATACTGAGCAGACAAAGGAGCAACATGCATAAAAAGACAATGAATTTTCAGCTAGGGAGCTTTGTGTTAAATAATTTTTTTTTTAATTCTACCGCTTGATTTTCCCAGCCAACCTGTGTAGCAAATAACAGATTTTTCACCAAATACTTAAAAACAAAATTAGGATTCTGGTCCCATGTGTTCTACTGGAATATTTGTAACATTTTCCTTCACGAGGCGGAAGCTGGTTGGTGGCTCTCAAGCACATTTCTCTTCCCTGTTGTGTATTAACTCATCTGTTTTCATCTCCAGTGTGGTGTCACACAGAGTGGGGGGTCTGTGGCTGGGTCCCCCTAAACTGATCACCGCAAGCTGTGTGGCCATAGGTGACCATTTCCTTGGCTAAGATCTCAGGCTCCTCATGGGTCGAATGAGGAAGGTGAGCTAGTTAAAAGCTCCTTTCCTGTTGTAAAACTGTATTTAATTACGCATCTTCAACACTCAAGTCACATGTTTGTATACCGGCTCTTTTGGGAGAAAATTTGTACAAATGTAATAAAAGTTTCCATCCGGGCCTTGTTCATTCAATATACAAGCCCTAATAAATAAAAGCAAAGCATAGAATGTTGCTAGACCCATGTTCTGTCCTCCAAATCCTGTTAAAATATGTATGAGTGTCTCTGAGAGGTGACAAAGGACAAATCTGTCATAAACAGAACCCCATGTCTGCTGCTCTCATTCTGACAATCTGGGGTGAGAATGTACCCCATGTTGCAGACACTGAGCTCCAAAAGACACCGACTTCTGCAATTACCCAGTGATTTCTTCTTCTCTGACTACTGAGGGGAAATATATAAATCGAGTTCCCTTCCTAAGACAACAGCAAAAAGAGGCATGGGCCACTATATTCACTTGCATGTAAAAAAAAAAAAAAAAGTTGATTTTTTTTTTTTTTCTAAAGAATGAGCTTAGCCTTAGAAGGAAAAGCCTCAGGGAAGCCTTGTCTTTATTGGCTGAAGCTTCGGAAAACAGCTGCTGACAGATGCATCAGATTCTTTCAGCCTGAATCCACAGGCAACCCCATTCCTTGGTGTCCTACCTATCTACCCTCCACTTTCTCGAGGTCTTGCCAGTCTGTCTGCTCTGATAACAATCTCAGTGAGGGGAGATTATGTCTCAGTTCTGCTCTCCTTGCAGCCTCCACCACACCCTCTCTTTTCATTGTGTTACATCAGAAGATAGCTGAAGGTGAAACCCTAACTCTTTGAAAAGCTGCAGCAAATCCCTCAGATTTCATTCCCAAGATATCCGTGTCCCCAAATGATCTCTACCCTCTTGGCACACCTCCACGAAGCTGTGGTAAGGGAGGAGTTAGAATCCAGATCTGAGCAGTCAGAGATTCAAAGATACCTCAAGGAAGAACAAAGTAGGGGAAAAGTGTTAATTTTTTGTGGTATGTTAATGAGATCATCAGTTCCTGTCACCTTAAAAAAGCCTAAGATACATTTCTCTCTCTGACTCCTCTTTCTTTTCCCTCTCCTCCTCCTTCACCATCCTCCTCCATATTTAAAGATGAAGGTTAATATTAAGCATCACATTAACAGTTGTCAAATCAATCATGATTGCCTCTGAGTTATGTTACACAGAGCAACATGCTTTATCAGAAATCAAAGAAAGGACAGTGCCAAAAGTGGATGAGCTAATGTAAAATCACTTACATGAGCACTCTGGGGACGGAAACTCGTTTAATATTTAATGTAGTCATTAACCTAAGAATGAAAGGGAGATGGTAATGGATGGTCCACTCCCTTTGCCTACGGGACAGGGTACTGAAGTGAGCTGTCCCTTCTGGGATCAGATACACACAAGTTTAAAACCCATAAAGTGGGTCACAGGTGAAGGGAATTAGAAAAGACTCAAGTCTCCCAGATGCATTGTTTTAAGAGCACACTTATACTCAGCAGTCATGTCTGAACTTGGCCACACTGCAGGAACCAGAAGCCGTATCAATTGAATTGCTCAATTAGTTCGTTACGGCGACAGACATGCTGTCCCTGACACATGTGGTCAAACCACAGCAAATAATCAATTATTGAAAGAAACTATCTCCAAGAAGCATTAATCCATCAGGATATCGAAGGGTTTGTTTTTGTCTCTACTTAGATTTTGTTATCATTGAAGGTGTTTATCTGCTTGACAGCTACCCAGAGCTGTCCCTGAGAGTCCAAATGTCAAAACCAATTGAAAATGAAATGGGGGAGGGGGGAAATACAGGAAAATTCTGTAATAGTGAAGGTCATCTGAAAAGGAACTTTGTCTACATGTGAGCATTGTGTTGTAGGGACTGCTCTATTTAGGCACATCCTTTACACATTCTTTTAAATAGGTTCACTCTAAGCAAGGAATGCCATTACAATTGCTTTGCTTTCGCTCCAGCATTAGAGCTTGATAAGATACAATATACGTTAACCCACACTTGTTGTTTTATTACACTATATTGCTTCTGTCACATATTATCTTCTCAGGTGTAAATTTCCAGGGTCTCTGAGAATTCCACTCTACCAAGGAAATCAATTATTGTGTTTTCATGCACACGAGACATCTTCGTCTCTACCACCCAGCCACCACCCTTTTTTCTTTTTTTACAAGTTAAATCTAAATCCTTTTACCCTGTAGAATTCACCCTCACTAAACTAAGTGATTTCTTAATCTGGGCTGAAGCTCCAACGAGGCTATCTCAGACTTGAGCAGTAGATACAGACCTCTACAGACAGAGTGCCAAGAGCACCTAGCCCAGTAAAGTATTGCCCTCGACATCTACCTCTACATCTACAAGATATTTTTAAATTAGGGGCAATTTTTTTGTATAGTTTTCAAGTTAACTTGTCCAAAGAACATTTCACTTCATATAAGTCCATTTGATTAAGTATACCAGCTGGGGTAACAAACAACTATTATTATCTGCTTTGGTTAAGATTGGCAAATATCTTTTTAAAGAGAAAAATTCTGTGCTGGTTCATCTGACTTCCCCCAAAGAAGTTAGTTTCAAAGAACCTACAGTGACAAATAAAGACTTTTTAATTTTTAAAAAAAATAAGCTACTGTTAGTTCTAATGAAACTTCTTGGTAGAATTGGCTTCTATCTGTCCTAAAAAGCTTCTCTGAAAGAACCCAAGGAAAGAGGCAGCAAGAACACATTTGCCAAAGACTCCTTTAAAGTACTTGTTAATTGAGCTGTTTGTATTTCTCTTCGCTTTCTCTCTTCTCTCGAGGAATGCAGACCACTGTTCAAGACGAGAAGCAGCAGGGCCATCTACCAGGAAGGAAAACTCTAATGCATTCATTACATTATCACAGGCATCAAAATATTACACAGGATTTGATCTAGATTTTCCACTTCTAGAAATTTATCCTTAAGGGAAAAAATACACAGTGACTTGTAAAACGATGTTTATTACAGCATTGGTTATAATAATGAAATATTATGGGGCCAATAAAAATATACATATAAGAATATTTGATGACATGCTATACAAGCTATTCTTTGGGCCAAGAATGGTCTTCAAACTCCCCCCTCAACCCTTGTCCCTCACCCAACAAATTCCTGAGCAGGCCAGTTGATTTCACATCACAGAATCTCAGAAGGGACACAGTGAAAAGCAGTAGTTACCTCTGATGGTGGCTACAGAATGGGCTCCAAACTAACTTGGTTAAAAGTCTACAATTAGCAGTATTTAGACCTTTAGAACCCACCATCTTTCATATTTACATGACTGTCTCTCTTTCTACCCCAGCTAATGACTTAGGGTTTCTCTATGGAGAGAGATTTTTTTGCTAAGGATTACTAGACTTACCAGATTCAGCTGCTTGAGGACACTGTCCTGAAAAGAAGGGGATAAAGAAAGAGAGATATCAAACAGGAAAGGGCTTCATTCACCCTAGCAGATGATTGGAGGATTTCTGTCTAAGGGAAAGAACAACCAAGAAACCCCCCCCACAAATACTGACCAGTTAAGGAAGCACAACAAAATGCCCCATTTGGATCACCCACCTTATAATGAAGGCTACCAATTGGTAAACCCTACCTACATAAATGCACAAATCAGCTTTTTTTGGACTATAATCTTGAAAATGAAAAAGCAGCCAAGATTGTCATCAACTTAGGGAAACTTTTAAAAATGGTTCAGTTTAAAAAATAAAAAGTTCTAAAGGAAAAAACCCTGAAGAATAAGAGACATTGTAGGAAAGAGAAAAAAAAAAGACTTTTAAAATTACAAGAATATCCACAGAGAAACAATAGAAGATATTTCATTCATAAAACAAGAACAGAAGGATATTAAAAAGAGCCAATCAGAAAACACAAAAGAACTTTTGAAAATTAAAATTAAACAGTTTTTTTTAAATCATTAATACAGTTTGAATATAGAATTAAGGAAATTTCCTAGAAAGAAGAAGAGAAAGGATAAAATATAAGAAAAGAAAACAGAAGGGGCTCCTGGGTGGCTCAGTCGGTCAAGCGTCCGACTTCAGCTCAGATCATGATCTCACGGTTCGTGGGTTCGAGCCCCGCATCGGGCTCTGTGCTGACAGCTCAGAGCCTGGAGCCTGTTTCAGATTCTGTGTCTCCCTCTCTCTCTGACCCTCCCCCACTTGCACTCTGTCTCTCTCTGTCTCAAAAATAAATAAACATTTTTTAAAAAATAAAAAAATAAATTTAAAAAAAAGAAAAGAAAACAGAAGATTAAGCTAAGAAATCTAACATGCATTTAATAGGAGTTCCAGAAACAAAGATAAGAGGAAACATAATAAAGAAAATTATCAAAGAAAAATTCTAAGAAAACTTTACTGAATAGAGAATTAGACATTAAATGGATCTATCAAGTTCCCAGCATGAAAGATGGAATGAGACAACAGTAAAGGACATCATCATCATGAAATTTCAGAGCCATGGGGACAAAGAGAAGCTTCTAAATACTTCCAGAAAAAAAATAATCTTTTTATATAAAAAGAACAGTTTCTCAACAAGACTCTAGAAGATACAAAGCAAAAGAGCAATGTCTTTAAAGTTCTAATTTCTAAAATCATTTCCAATTTAAAATGTAATATATAACCTAGCTATTTTCCAATAGGAAGGATAAAATAAAAGTTTTTTCAAATAATCAATTTGAAATTTTTACTTCCACACTGTTTCTGATGAATCTCCTGGAGGAACTGCTCCAAGAAAAGGAAAGTGTAAACTGAGAGAGAAAAGTAAGACGTAGATCCTGGAAGCAGGGTATTCAACACAAGAGAGAATACCTGAGAATCCCCAGAATGACAGTAGAAGAAGATTCTTTTTTTTTTTAATGTTTATTTATATTTGAGAGAAAGAGAGACAGAGAGCGCCGGGGAATGGCAGAAAGAGAGGAGACAGAGAATCTGAAGCAGGCTCTGCACTGACAGTGCAGAACCCAATGCGGGGTTTGAATTCATGAACCATGAGATCTTGAGCCACAGTCAGATGCTTAACCAACTGAGCCACCCAAGTGCCCCAGTAGAGATTCTTAAATGACAACTCACTAGCAAGTCTAGATAGAAACAATCCAAATAGGCGCAAGAAGTTAATACTGCCTGAAAGAATATTTCTTTCAAAAGAAATAGATAATTTCAGATGCCTGACAGTATTTGCAGGGACCTTAAATTCTATCATAGAGTTTGGGGATGAATTGGTGATACACAGTGTAAGCCAAAACTGAGTATTTTTTAAGTGGAAGAAAACTCTTAACTCCTAGAAAACCAAAAATATTGTGCAAGATAGGAAATGTAACCCTAGCTTAATAGGTGGCTCAGTTGCAAAAACATTACATCATCATGATAAAGTAACCACTGAAAATGAATCAATGAAAGTTGTGTTATATCTACACTGGGAAGACTAGAGAGGGAGTGAATACATGTATGTAGGGGGAGGGAAGTAAGAAAGCTAAGTCCTTACCTTCCACAGTAAGAAGTCAAATCAAACATCAAAATACACAAAATAAGCATATGTTTTAGTAAAATGGGGATATATTCCAGAAGCAGCAGACAAAAATATTGAAAATGGTCCCTGAAATTCATTATTGGTGATAGGGAAGTGTGGGTGAGAGAACAACTACATTTTCACTATACGTCCTATAAAACTATTTGACTTTTAGGCTCACTACATAAATAACTGGAATGTAAATACAAATTTAATTTAACTTAATTTTAAATGCAAGCAAAGATATTTATTCCTCCAACAAACATTTGTTGAGACACTAGTATATGAGACAACAAACATGTATGGAGAGACAAGCACCGGATGATGCTAGAAATGCAAAGATAACAAGTCCTGGGGCCCCCCATCTTTATCCCTTTATAGCTATTTGACCTTGGGCACTTAATCTCACCATGTATGTGCTTCAGTTTCCACATTAAAAAAAGAATAGGATAGTTAAGTACAATAATGTAAATAAATCATGGCAAGCTAGAAAAGTATAGTAGTCTAATAAGGAGACACAGCATCCCAAAAACTTCAATGTAATTTGATCCTTTTTATTCTGAAATTACATACCCACTAAAATCAGAATAAAGAGAAAGAATCACATTAAACCCATAGGGATTCAAGTACCTTCCATGAAAGCAAGGCTTCCAGCAAATGCCAGGCCCTGCAGGACTAGACTAGATAAATTTCCAAGTTCCTTCTCCAAACCCATGGATGTACTGTGAAGATACATCTCCAAATAGATGTACAAGCAACTAATTGCTTCAGACTATTCATTGATTTGGAAAGTTAACAATTCTGTTTTAGGAATATTCTTTTAATCCTTTCTTTTAAAAAAAAAGTATTTATTTTGAATTTACTTATGTGCAAAAGACAATCTATGCCAGACCCTCAAATGACTTTCAAGAAACACAGATGTGGACACTGTCCAGAGACTATACTAAGAATTAGAGTAGATAAGTGTCCTAAAACTATAAATTAAGGGATTCATGAATATGACAGCTACCCTATGAACATTAGAAAATAACCTGGATTTTTATATATTGAAAACTATGAAGTGAGAAGAATGGTTGAAGGAATTATTGATATCTTAATTGAAAAAGAGTCAGGGCACCTGGGTGGCTCAGTCGGTTGAGCAACAGACTTCGGCTCAGGTCATGATCTCACGGTTTGTGAGTTCAAGCCCCACATCAGGCTCTGTGCTGACAGCTCAGAGCCTGGAGCCTGCTTCAGATTCTGTGTCTCCCTCTCTCTCTGCCCCTCCCCCACTCATGCTGTCTCTCTCCATCTCGGAAATAAATAAACATTAAAAAAAATCTCATAAGCTTTTAAAAAAAAAGAAAAAGAGTCTAAATAGAGCTAATTTCAAATCTCTGAAATTGCTGTCACATGGAAGATGCAATAAGCATGTTCTGCATGTGTTAGAGTATCAAACTGAGAGCAACAGGGCAGGAGCAGGGGAAAGATAATAGGAGAGGGACTTTGGCTCATAATCAGAAGGAACATACAAATATGAAATTCGCTGCCCCCAGAAGATCGGAGAGCCACCACACTGGAAGTGTTCAATAGAGTCTAGAGAACATTTTCAAAAATGTAGAGGTAATTCTTGCTTAGGAAATGAGGTCTCAGGGGCACCTGGGGGGCTCAGTCAGTTACGGATCCACCTGTTGATTGCAGCTCAGGTCATGATCTCACAGTTTTTGAGATCGGACCCTGTGTGGGGCTCTGCGCTGATGGAGTGGAGCCTGCTTGGGATTCTCTCTCTCCCTCGGTCTCTGCTGCTCCCTCACTTGCTCTCTCTCTCTCTCTCTCTCTCAAAATAAATGAATAAGCATTTTTTAAAAAAAGGAAGTGAAGTTTCAAACTAAGTGAACTCTAAATTTTCATTCCTCTTTAGGATTCTGTGTACGTTACAGATTACAAGCACAGCCAAAGTTCAAAAGAGAAAGAGAATTCCATCAAATGGTCAAATGAACAAAAAGAAAACAATCATACCAGTTAGTCATACCACTGGGGAATAGAAGGAAGGAAAGCGATCAAACAAGCAAACATATCAGCACACACCTAAAGTGTTAGAATATTTCCTTTTACATCTAATTGTTTCAGGATTGAGCCGATGCAGACATATTAAATTATAATGGAAACAGGTTGTCTTCTTACCCTGAGGGGGGAAAAAAAAGCAAAGATGTGTTACGTAAAAATACTGGACTGGAATGCTAGCTAGTTAAAGACATTGAGCTGTAGAAAGATGAGCCACCTACTGAATCAATAACAGCATTGTAGTTAGGACCTTGAGGGTGTTTGCTGCCTTATTGAGTGGCTGGTTCCATTCTCTTTAACCTGTGACAGCTAATGGGACTGGACCCTGGAGCAGAATTACTACCCAATTCATTAATGATGCTTACCGAGCACCCACCAGTGAATGAGGCCCTGGACCATCCTTCTTAATGCTAAGCTATCTGAATGAGGGAATTTAGTATATGTACTTTTTACATCATCTGAACTTTCCTTCTTTCCTAAGCAACTCTTTATAATACCTGGCCACAGAAGCAGTATACAAAGACAGTGGAACACTGAATTAGAAATCACTTTATAGCCTAAAACATCATCATTACATTTAGCCAATAAATTTGAAAGGCTAATAAGTTGAGGGAACTTCTAACACAGATTCTATCCATTTATGAAGTATGGTGTACAGCCGCAGGTAAAGTGGTCTTAAATCAACTGAAATATTTGTGAAATAATCATTTAAAAATGGATTTTGGATAGTAAAACTGACTGGTGAATCATAATATTAAAAGAAATGTTCAAGTAAGAATAACTTTTCATCTACAGTCAGGGTAAGCGATGGTAACACTGAAATGAAATACTTAATAGGAGAGTACTTGGAGATGAAATCTAGATGAGATAGCAGAGCACCGCTATTAATGACACTTGCAGATATATTTGAACTCACTTTTTAAATTGATGGTACCTTTGAATGCTACTGATGCAGCCAGAGTCTTCTGCCTGCCTGGCTTTCACAGCATTTTAGCATACTGATCATGCCATCCCCACCCCTGCCAAACGGCCTATGAGAAATTTATTTATAGCATGGCCTCTTGATTCAGTTATGGGAGAAACACAGCGGTACCAATACGGTCACTAAGCAATAATCAGCATATTTAAGTAGAAATGAAGTGAAAAAAGAAACAAAAGATAAAGTAAAAAAAAATAAATATCTGAGATACTGGATTTTTCATCACATCCAGGAATCTGAAGTTATAGACAGCTTCAGCATTTTGCAAGGTAAAGCTATGTTAAATGTTGTTCCGTCCTTCTTCTTTTGCTTCAGGCTAACTTTTTTTTTTTTTTTACCTTGTGGAGACGCATAAACCCATAGTTGTAGAAAAACCACAGGAAACAAATCCTTAATAATTAGAGTGTAAATATGCATGCTAGACTTTCAAAGACACCAAGCAGTATTTGTGTTCATCTGCTCAGTGATGGTAAGCGAGAAAGAGCATACACCAACCCTAGGTTTCAAGGTTGAACATCACGGGTTAAGAGCATACATAATCTGCAGAGAGCTACACAGATTCAATAGTCCTCACAAAAGAAAAATGTTTTTATATTGTGAAAGGAATCCTTCTTCTAGAACAGATGCTACGGTTTTCTCCAGGTATTGTCTTGTTTGGTGGTTTACTCTTGCACCAAAAATAAAACCCAAGGAAGAGAAAATACAGTTTATGCTCATCGATGACATTTACTTTATATTATAGTGTTCTTTTCACTAAGATTACAGATAGCTTTCACAGCACTAGAGTCAATATGGAAATGAATTCAAACATTTTTGATGTTGAATCAAGATTTGGTTTAGTGATACCATTAAAACATTAAGCTCTAATTCTACAGAATTTCTAGAGAAAGCGTGTGCTAATGGGAGCATGTTCTGTTTCATAAAATGTCATATGTGTAATCTTCACCATTGAGTACATGATCAAACCACTTTTGTTTGTTCGTTTATGTATGCCAAGTGTTTATGGTTCAAAGTTAGCTATATGTCATGGAACAAAAAGATGAGATAAACTGGGCATTGCTCTGACTTCCCAGCTGGTAAGAAAGTTTACATCCTAAACCATGGAGGAATGCTCTGGAGAGAAAAGTTTAGAATATGGAAGAACTTGTCCTCAGAGGCAGTGGAGGAAAAATTTTGTTATATTTGTTTTCCATCCATGGCTGCAAAGGGCATATAAAGAGATGAGAACTTTTGTAGGACCCAGTAAAGGAAGCATGAGTCATTGAGGAAAGCTAGATTCTTACAGAATCAGAACAATGTGTCTTTGCAGTAAATGAGCTCAAGAAATTCTTGAGCATTGGAAACTATCACAAAATATTATCTCTCGTTACACAAAGCTGTGGTTCATCCATATCTAAACAGTTGGATTAGATGTGATTGACATTCTCACAAAGGGCGTGATCAAAGTAGAGGCGGCCTGCCAGTGAGGCAGAGCACGGAAAATGCCAAGTGAACCAGAAGAAAAAGTGGGGATTTTTGCGCATTTGTGTGTCAGTAGAACTTCCCCAGAAATGGAAACTTCCTGTCTGATCAGCCGCTTCTGCTGAGACATTCACAAGAATGTCTGTTGTCCACCCTTATTTTTCATCCCCTGCAGAGGGAAATATGATCTAAGTGATCCAGCAGTCATCAAGTCTCTGGTTGCACACAGGCAGACAGCAATCTCTCTCGACGCTACCTCAGTCCTTCCATCAGCTTTTACTCCTCCAGCCCCATCGTCGATTTGCCTACATCCTGTTCATCCTTCTTCCTTCGTAACTGAATGTTATCTATGCACAATCTCATTAATATCTATGGCTTCCATACTCTATGGAGTACCTGGGTGGCTGAATCAGTTGAGTGTCTGACTCTTGATCTTGACTCAGGTCATGATCTCACAGTACGTGAGTTCAAACCCCACATCCGGCTCTGTGCTGACAGTGCAGATCCTGCTAGGGATTCTCTCTCTCTCCCTCTCTCCCTCTCTGCCCCTCCCCTGCTTGTGTGCTCTCTCTCTCTCTCTCAAAATAAATAAATAAACTTAAAATATATATGTCTATGGCCTCCAATGGCTTCCACCCACATGGAAATGCTGAAAACTCTCAGAGAAAAGTCTCTTCTGAGTCCCAGACCAATGCAATTGCCTACTAAATATCTTTACTTGAGAAGGCAACTCAAACCAAAGAAGCCCCATAAATGCACAACTAAAATCATACATTTTCCTCCCACGCCAGCTGCTTCTTCTGTTTTCGGTCTCAAATAGTGGTACCACATCCCCCAAATCACCAGGGAGTGCCTCTCTATCACTAACATCCAATCAGAAACAATAATACCTTGCAGACACTGTTTTAAATACGTTTCACATGGAAACATTTTTTAAGATATAAGTGACATAAACATTGCATTAGTTTCAGGAGCACAACATAATAATTAAAGATTTGTGTATACGGTGAAATGATCGCTACAATAAGTCTAGTTAACATCTATCACCATATACACCTATAAAATTTTTTCTTGTGCTGAAAACCTATAAGATCTACTCTCTTAGCAACTTTTAAATGTAGAATACAGTATTAACTATAGTGCTCATGTTGTACTTTATATCCCCATGACTTATTTCTTTTCTAGCTGGGAGTATTTCACCCACCCTCCACTCTTCCCACCCTGGCCTCTGGCAACCACCAATCTGTTCTCTATATCCATGAGCCCGGTTTTTCTGTTTGTTGCTGTTGTGATTGTTTAGATTCTCAGTATAAGTGAGACCACACGGTAATTGTCTTTCTGGTTTATTTCACCTAGCATAATGCCATCAAGGCTCATCTTTATAGTCTCAAATGGCAAGATTTCCTGCTTTTTCATGGCCAAATATTATTCCATTGTAGACACACACACACACACACACACACACACACACACACACATTTAATCCTCTCAGCAACCCAATGAGGTAGATTCTGCTATTACCCCTGTGTGACAGATGAGAAAGCTGAATCTCCAAGTTAAGTAGCTACTCAGGTTGGGAACTGATATGTAAAAGAACCAATTTTTGAGCCCAACCCATCTGACATTCCCATATCAAACTACCCCTTTATAAAACTCATCAATTCTACCCCTTAAATATCTTTCAGTTCCTTCCTCCATGCCCTCATCAGCACTGTTACTTCTTAGTTAAACATGTACCATCCAGACCAGGGATCTCCTAACTTGTTTCCTTGCCTCAAATTTTACTTCAAACCCATGTTCTTTACTGCATTTTCTAAAATGGGCATCTAAAAGTATTACTTCCCTGCTTTTAAACCATCACTGACTCCCCTTAACTGATGACTGTGTTTCTAATTTTTTTTTTTTTTGGCAGAAATCAAAGCCATTGAAAGTTAGGTTCCTAATTTACTAAATCATTCCTGGTGCTCTACTCCAGACACACCATGTTTCCATTTCAATACCTTTCATTGGATTCTTTCATCTGCATAGAAGGCCCTTCTCCCACCTTCACTAAGGCTAATTCCTAATTATTTTAAGACGTAAATTTAGGGCACAACACAGGAAAGCCTTCCCTGATTCCTGACTCCATACGTGGCATTGATGCCCACTCCCCTGTGCTCCCACACAGTCCCCTTTAAATGTCTTAACACCTGCTCTCCTTGATCCCCACAGTGGCCAGGAGAATGAACCTCAGTGCCAGGCACCCTGGGTTTGACTCCTGGCTCTGTCACTTACCAGCTTTGAGACTGGGCATTCACAAACTTAGTCACTATTATGACTGCCCTCATCCCACTGTGCCAGATTTGTCTCTTATCTGTCGTCCTTGACAGACTGTGAACCAAAGTACAGAAGTATCTTTTACGTGTGGCCATCTCCAGCTTCTACTATAATACCTAGCCCATATCAGATGCTCGACTAAGATTAAGCTAAACTAAAAATAAAACACAGAGTCCTACTTCACATTGAGAATAATAAATATACATGACTTTGTACAGGAAGTTTTTGAAGTAATTTCTAAAAGGGTTTGAATTGATCTATGAATGTAAGACATAACAGACTACAGAAAGATGATGGGATTGGCCTCACCTTTACCAGTGCCATTGGGGGAAACATATCAAACCCTCTTGCTCAGCTAACAACAGAATATAATATATCTGACTTAGTGTAGCAATTCTGTGTGCCACGTTTGATGGTGCACGAACATCTCAGAAAGAAGCAATCAGACTGAAGAATAAATTTAGAAATGGCATAGCACAATCTGGTATTTCCTTTGCAAGACAACTGGTGATCCTGACTTCTACTTTGTATTTTGTGTCATACCATTATTCTAACAACCTGTGTTTAGGGCTTTTTTTTCTCCTGTGTACCATCTTTTTTTTGTAATGACCCTCCAAATGGATTTGGTTGTATGTTCGTGATAGCAAACTGGGTAGACATTTAGCTTTCATCTTTATCACTTTAAATTTTTTTTCAACGTTTTTTATTTATTTTTGGGACAGAGAGAGACAGAGCATGAATGGGGGAGGGGCAGAGAGAGAGGGAGACACAGAATCGGAAACAGGCTCCAGGCTCCGAGCCATCAGCCCAGAGCCTGACACGGGGCTCGAACTCAGGGACCGCGAGATCGTGACCTGGCTGAAGTCGGACGCTCAACCGACTGCGCCACCCAGGCGCCCCTCATCTTTATCACTTTAAAATCAGGGGTCCAGAAATATAAATACATTGTAATGAATTATACTTTATCCCATTACCATCCCATTTTAACAAAATCGGTTTAATTATGCTTTCGAGCAAAAGTTTAAAATTTATTCATTTGAGGCTTTCTCGCACACGTTGTAATAATTATTTAATTCTTAATCAAGTAAATACTGGTTGGCATTTGATGTAAGTGTTCTAAATCCAGCCATGAAAAATGATAATAGCCACTCAGTCTTGCGTCCAAAGTCCTAAAAACAATTAGTCCTGAAAAGATTCTGCCGGCCCGTCTAATGCAATTTAGTGATCTCTTTCTGTCTCTTACTTTAAATGCTGTGGTAAGATTTTTTTTTCAAAATTTGTATCGTGGTGGAAGGCTACTGGCTGTCTGAGTTTGAAAATGCTCTGTCTTCACTTAACATAACTGTCCTAGGAACACCAGAAGGCTGCCACCAAGCAGCCCTTCACATATTAGAAGAATAGGAATCAAAGGACAATTATCTCCGGGTGCCATTACCAGGATGAATCATCCCAAATCATTTCCTACCTTTGGTGCTATGTGTCTCCACAAAATGATTTAGATTCCTAGGAAAGCAACTGGTTGACTCAGCTGGAGTCAGGAGCCATCTCTGTGACCAGAGGGCAATCTGGTGATTTGGAGGGTGGGTGTGTGTGTGTGTGTGTGTGTGTGTGTGTGTTTATCACACACAGGCCTTAGATTTGTGACTCAGGCTAGACCAATGAGATGTAAGTCCTAAACTATCACAGGAGATTGTGAGAAAGAGATCTTCTCTTTCTGCTGGAATCACTAAGCTTGTAGGATATAAACTTGGAGCCACTAGTGGCCATTTTGCCACTTTGTCACCTCTTGGGTGTGACACCCCTTTCTTAAAAATGAAGACAGAACGAAGGAGTCGAGAGAAAGAAATCTGTTGTGAACGTCTGGGAGTTCACATGTTTTCTACCAAATAAATCATTAACCTTTTAGGGCTTTGGCACTTGGCTTCCACTGGAAGACTCAGGGTTTTCTTGGGGGGAAAAAAAACTTTGAATCTCTGAAGTATTTACACAAGTCGAATGCCACCCTAAGATTCTCTGTACAACCAATTTTGAGAGATTGTTACCACCTAATACCTCAATCAGAAAAGAACATCAGTGAGACCTCTGGACATAAAATAGACCCTAACATAAAAGGTCTACTTTACTAACTTGCTTCTTGATGAATCATTCAAACAGTAATGGCTCTAAAATGTATCCTGGCAGCAAGTAAGTAAAGGTAGATATTTATTTGAGTAAGGTAACATTTATCTCAAGGAAACAAGATTCAGAAAAGATCCTAAATTACAATGACCAAGGTGCAAGGGGGATATTTTGGAGACTGGACTGAGGTGGAGGAGGGGGAAAGATTGGGCATCTTAAAAAAAAAAAAAAATACACCACAAAGGTCACCGCTGTTAACTATATACCTCTAAGAAGTGTGTATGTCTCCAAAGAAATGGCCTGTTAGTTTATGCCTCAGAAAAGCACATTCTAAAATTGAATGTGGTCCTAAATGATAAAGGTTTTGAGAGAAGAGAGAAGACAAGGAGGAAGTGATTAAGCCCTTGACAAATGAAATAACTTATAATGAGTTCCTTAAAGAATATGAATAACTCAGGCAGAAAAGCAACTGGTGCAAAACTGGTGCAGAAAAAAGGCATTCATTTGGGGGAGCCGTAAGTCACTCTTTGCTGAGAATGACACCTCCCAATCTCAGCACAAGCCCAGTGTAGTGATATCAACACCGGAACCCTCCAAACACGCAGCTCTTTCAAGAAAGATGATAGTGTCTAACACTGTATCTGTGAATTGTTTATTATTGGTTCCGAGAGCTACAAGCAGAGAAGGTTTTGCAACTGAGCAGAAAGCATCCCCAGTGTTACCTCCGCCCTCCCAGTAGTGGCTTGGTGCTTGTGGCAGCAGAATGCAGGGGAGAAAGGCCCACCCTGCATTGAAAGCGCTGGGTATGCTACTGGAATCCAGCTGAGTCCAGGGTCCAGTCAGCCTACCTCTCCCGTCTGCTTTCCCTTCTTCCTTGTTTGTCCGGCCTTCCTTTCTTCTTCTCTCTTCTCCTCCACCCCAAAACCACAGAAACGTTGCTCGCATACCCAAGATTGCACAGGTCGTAAATAGAAGAGCCAGAATTCAAAACTAGACTGATTCCAAAGCCTCTGCTCTTTCCACAAAATGCAAACCTATGGTGGAAACTTTGAAAAAATTGTAGTGAAATATTGTACAACCATTACAATTGATGAAGGCAGTCTCATATTAAAATGGCAGGGGTGCCTAGGTGGCTCAGTTGGTTAAGACTCAGACTTCAGCTCAGATCATGATTTCACTGAGACCGGCATCCTCCACTCTCCTGGTAGTGCAGAACCTGCTTCCAGATCTTCTGTCTCCCTCTCTCTCTGCCCCTCCCCTCCTCATGCTCTCTCTCTCTCTCTCTCTCACTCAAAAGAAATAAATTTTTTAATGGGAAAAATAGGTTACATAACTATATGTATGTATATATAATAATTCATTTTTTATAATTACAATCACTTTTTAATATTACATGCATAGAAAAACCTTGGAAAGAAATACATTAAATGTTTAACAGTGTTTCTCCCTGGGTAATTGAATTGTGAGTGATTTTTTATTGTCTTTACTGTACAATTTATATATGCCAATTATTTTTGCTATAAATATTCCTTATAGTTAACAATTGTAAAGAAAAATACTGTACTCATTCATCCAACAAATGTTTATTGAATACCTAGTAAGTACCACTGGAGGCATAAAGGCTATGGAACTAGCACATTAAAAAAAGACGTCCCTGCCATCTTGGACATCACTTTTCACTTTATTTCTACTTGACTTGGGTGGGAAAAGAAAAAGCAAACAGCAAATAATAAGATGAATATATAATATCCAGGTGGTGATAATTCTACAGAGATATTTAAAAATGTGTGGATCACATTAGCTCAAGTACACAGATTCTTTTTTGTAAAAGTACAATAGATTGCCAAAATCCTAAAAAGTAATTCAAATGCTTTCAATCATCCACTCAGTTATTTAATAACAATTTTTCTATATATCTTAGACAATGCCTAAGAGTCTTGAAAGTAAAAATAAATAAGATAATTATTGGCCTGAAGGGGATAACAGTGCGGTCAATAGCAAGTTGTATAAGAAGGGAAACAGACAGTCCTCGATAAATATTATGGTTGCGACATCTTTGGCAAAAAGATGCATTCAGAACATTCACAAAATAGTTTATTGGTGTGTTACCCTTCACCCAACTTACCAAAAGCACTGAGTTATGATAAGGTTGACAAAATATGAGGACAGCAGGTGACAAACACTGTACCATAGATACAGTGCTACAGATACATCTCTTTATCAATTTTGCTCCTTAAATTTCTTAGGATTATAAAAGTATTTCTCTTATAATTATAGAGTAGTATTTCTCAATGCTCATAGAGTGATAAAATTGGGACTTAAAGAAATATTTCTAAAAGCAACAAGAAAACTATCCATAATTTTACCACCCAGAGGCAATCAATCACTGCTAATACTTAACTTTCGTCTTTCGACCAAAATATAGGACTTGATTGTGTAAAGTGGAATATAGATACACAGGATGGTAATTTTTGTGAAAAGATAAGTTGGGGTCACATTTCATCTACCCAGTCTGGTTTTAATAATCTTCAAGCTCGGGGCGCCTGGGTGGCTCAGTTGGTTAAGCGTCCGACTATGGCTCAGGTCACGATCTCGCGGTCCGTGAGTTCAAGCCTCGCGTCGGGCTCTGGGCTGATGGCTCAGAGCCTGGAGCCTGCTTCCGATTCTGTGTCTCCCTCTCTCTCTGCCCCTCCCCCGTTCATGCTCTGTCTCTCTCTGTCTCAAAAATAAATAAACGTTAAAAAAAAATTTTTTTTAAATAATCTTCACGCTTAACATTTTAATAGCAAAATTTTATTCCCAGTGATCTTCATTTTCCCTGTTTCCTAATCTCTTAATTCGTTTTCTTTCCTACCTGGTCCATAAGGTGACACTCTTACATGGTTTAAAGCAAAAGTGAAATGTTAACCAATTTCCAAAAGCGTCTATCAAGGAGGTGACAAGTGTAATGTTGATAGGTACAGAGTAGTGACGTGGCTGACAAGATGTGAATGCCCATGGCACTGCACTTAAAGATGACGAGCAAGTGACAACAGCAACAGACTGTGTGTTGACCAGCACAGAGGGGGCCAGGCAGCCTCCAGAAACACAAGACAGGAAGATCAAGATGAAATTGTCAAAAGCACATAAGAGGAGTGAGCATCCAATGACAGAAAGCCATGTGTTGAGTCCAAGAGCTCCCAAATTCTTCACCACAGTGTATGAAGGAAATGGCACTTTTGGTCTGGGTTTTTTTTTTTTAATTTTCCCCATACCTCTGTTCATCCCTATTTCTCTTCCCAATGTTTCATTCTCCCATATTTTCTCTTGGTTTCCTGCTTGCGCTCTCTGGATGCTCCTTACCAAGATTCAGAGAAGTCCACACACCCTCCTCTCAACAGCAAACATGAAAGCAGAGCAGAAATGAAGGTGAGAAAGTCTCCCTCTTCGAGAGCACACAAACTAGCAGTTTCTGGAGTCGTTCGGCAATCCCTTTGATGATCTTTGCCAAGTCCTGATTGTCTCTATCTCCTGGAATGACCCAACTTACCACATGTTGTCTGTCATGAAAACTTGTTTCTCCGTTCAAAACACGAAGAAGAAAAAAACAGATGTCTTTGTATTGGCTCACATTTTCAGAACAAGTACTAGAGAAACAGAAGAGATTCGTTAGGGGTGTTATGTTAACCACAATAGATTGCAATGCAGTCTATGGCTAGGGCTAGGAAAAAAGTTTCGCTGCCATGGGGCTGTTAAATTTTAGGTGATTTGTATTTTGATCTTCACAGCAATGAGTGATATATGTATTAGAAGTGACTAGAACTGTAAGAGTGTTGTATAGTGACAGATGGTGGCTGCACTTGTGAGCACAGCATAATGGAGACACTTGTCAAACCCCTATGTTGTACACCTGAAATGATGTAACACTACATGTCAACTATACCTCGATTAAGAATAAATAAATACATTTTAAAAGTGAATTGAAGTTCTCCATCACTCTTGAGCAAAAGTGGATGTGCCAGAATGCTGGATTTACCCCCTGATCCTTACGTTTCAGAGCTTTACCCTTGGAGCTATTTAGAAGCCCCTTGTCGCTGGAATTTCTGGAAGAAAACAACAACTTCATTATTGCAGGTCTGAAGAACTTAGCCTTTTTTCCCCTCTTTTTTTTCATTCAAATTATTATTTTTTAGAATGAAATTTGCAATAATTTGTGTTCTCCTTGGAAGACTACAATGGAATTCTAGGAGAAGTGATGCGGGCAGGGTCAGAGAACCCAGGGTTGGGTCCCCCAGCACCTGCCGAGAGGGTCCGTGGCTTCACACAGGAGCCAGAGGAAGCGGAAACAGAGTTTACTGAAGAGGGCGAGGGACAGACAATAGCAGAAGGAGTGTCTGGGATACTCGGAAAGGAAAGAAGGCGTCTCATCACTACTCAGGATTAGGGATTTATAATGGATATGGGTCTAGGGTATGTGTTCTTCTTTGGGACTTTAGATGAGGATCCAATCAAAGGCAAGTGCCAGGTGAACAGGTGTGACTTTATAAGTCACTGAAGGCAAGGGTGTTGATGCCAACGTCAGCCAAAGTTTGTCGGAAGCTCAAGCTCCTGGAACATGTTCGGGATCTGGCTCTTCTTAGGTGTTATCAGGTGTTAGGGGCCTGGGACAAAACTCAGAGAATGAGTAACTCTCTTGCTTCCCCCTTGAAGCGGGACCATAGCTTATCCGGCTTATTCAGGGGCAACATACGGAACATGAATAAATGGGGCCAACCAGTAAGACAGCAGAGAAGGAGAGTTTCTAAAATGGACTCCCTTCAGTTTCCACACTTCAACAGTGTTTGCATATATGGTTTGACAGACATTTGCAAAGAATTAAAATTTGGAAAACAACCTCTGCCCAGTTTACCAAAAAAGGATTTCACATAATTCCCCAATATTTTATGAACTTCAAAGAGGAAAGAAGTATTATTTTTTCAAATACTACAAAAATGTGCCCCGAATGAAGACGGACGAGGTTGTATACTCACTGAGTCGACAAAAGGTGGCAGAAGGGGCCACTTCCTCCCCACCAAAAAAAAAAAAAAAAAAAAAAAAAAGGACCTGAGTGCAGGTGCACGTGTGTGCATGTGTGTGTGCTGATTCACTCTCTTACCTAAATATTGTCTTCTTCTTGCTCCTCTTTAACAATCAAAATAATCTCAGTCTCATACTTTCTATTCCTCCTTGCCAGATAAATGCCCCTGTCAGATTCCTTTTGGCGACACTTAGTGCCAAGATGATACGAAAGCAAAAGACTTTCAATAGACAAAGAAAGAAATCCAAGGGGAATGGGTTTACTGTCTTGGCCAGGACTGTCCTTAAAAGCGAACGACCCAGGACTCTGTGCTGATGTGATTAAATCTTGGCATATGGAAAACACCACGCACATTTTACTTCAAATACCACGTTTTGTGGTGGAATTTGTTTCTAACACCATAATTATTAGTTTATTTGAATAATGTATAAGACATTAATTTAATGTGATAAAATAACCTGCCTGTTAAAATGTGTGATTTTAAAATAGAGTTGCCAAATTTTAAGCACATGTATGTTACTTCTTTACGATTACAGCACAAACTATTTCCTAGAAGAACTATATCCAATTCTTTAAGGGTGGATCTATGGGAAAGTATAACTCAAAACCGGACTCACGATAAAACCAGCCTTTCCAGAGCATATCTGAATTGCATGTTGCTGAATAGGATATAGTAAAAGGAGGAAAACACCCAAAGATAGAACAATGAAGAGGTGATACATTTTGTTTTTAACAAAGGCAGAGGTCTTTGGGCAAGTAAAACTTTGATTGACAAGCTCACTCTTGTGCGCCTTTGTAGCATGTTGTAAAAGGAGAAGGTAAAAAAGTATCTATTGTTTCCACACCCTGACAAAACGCTCATCTTTGCAATCCTACTGACACTGATCTCCGTGGGCCTCTTATGCCACCAAAAGAGTAGTTCTCTGCTGCCATTAGCACCTAATTGGCCCAGCAGCTAACCCAGCAGAGACCTTTCCTTCAGTGGTCACCGCCCCCCTCGCCCCCCGCAGTGATTTGCACCCACTGACACCATAGCAGCTAATTCACCTTCACGACCTGTCAGCTTCCACTCAGGTCACTTTAACTCTGCCTCCTTTGTGACATGGATCTGCTTTTAAAATGGTGATAATCTCGGAAGCTTTCCTCTTGGGATTCAGTTGTGATTATATAATCTGTCATAGACCCGAAGGAGTTCTAAATACAAGCAGACACGGAGATTTCACCAGGGATAAGGCACTGGAGAGCTCTTGTGTCAAATAACTTACTTGCTTCCCCTTAGAAGAAATTGTGGTTTTTTTTTATTCATGTACAAAAGCATTCAATGAGGGCAGCATTGTTATCAAAAGGGGGAGTAGGGGAGAGCTCTTAGCCATTAGCCAAACATCATTTTCCAACTTACCCTCTGATCTAGGCGCTGAAATCAAAAGCACACACTTTGGAGTGAATGGTAATTGGAACACTAAGTGATTTGAACAGTGATAATTGGTGTGTCATTGCCCGATATAAGCAAAAGAGAATACATAAATGGGAATAATTCTGTGCTAGCCTATACAAAGCTCACATACTTTAAGCAATGAAGCTACAATTACCCATGGTACTGGAGCCCCTGGCACCTCAATTACATATGTTCCCTTCAACACAGCTCCAATTTCCACTCTCAGCTCGCAGTTAACTTTCTTGCGATTTTTTAAATGTAAGTCCTTCATGCCAGCAGATCTGTATACGTAATTTGGTAAGGAAATAGTAATCTTGGCCAAACGCCAGCCAGCATCTTATGCTGGCCTGAAACCAGTCATGCTGAAAACTGATTCTCACCTTGTCTTGCACAGGAACTACTGACATAAAGTATATTCATCTACACCCACCTGCACACCCACCCCATGGAGTGACAGACACATCTCCCACGCAGGCATCAATCCACACATACAGATAGGGTGCCGATAGAATAGTGCCTCCCACAGCCAGATATTTATTATAGATATGTATATGCATGCATGGACACTCACGGTCACATACTGATACATGTGGAGGTAGTCACACATACGCAACCACAGCTGTTTTCAATCAATAGGACAAACACAGCATTTCCCAAAATTTCTACCATGGGCCATTGCTCTCATGAAATATTCACAGCCAAAGAAATATCTTATGGACAAGACTCCCACAGGCAAATATACCAGGGAATCCCGTGCAGTGTCCTTCCACCTCTTAGAGTTTCTCAGTGTGCGTTGACCAGTCTTTCATTAAAAGATCACATGTAAATAAGTATCATTCAATATTTCCCCCCATTTAACTGTTGTTTTCCTGAAGCTTCTTCTATTCCTGAAACAATGAGGACAATGCTAAGTCACAGGTTTATTATTCATTATGTATTGAATAGAATGAATAAGTGGGGCAAAAGCAAAAGAAAAGAAAGAAATATATTCCTGGCTGTTGATAGGATGTGAAGGATACACAGAATAGGTTAAAAAAAAAAAGAGAGAGAGAGAGAGAAAGAAGAAAGAAAGAAAGAAAGAAAGAAAGAAAGAAAGAAAGAAAGAAAGAAAGAAGGCATTTATTATAAAACAGCATTAAATCTGTTCAAAACCCTATTTAAACCAAACAATGTTAGGGGTACCTGTGTGGCCCAGTTGGTTAAGCACCTGACTTTGGCTCAGGTCATCATCTTATGGTTCATGGGTCCCAGTGCTGCAACAGGCTCTATACTGACAGCTCAGAACTTACTTGTGATTCCCTCTCTCTCTCTCTCTCTCTCTCTCTCTCTCTCTGCCCTGCCCTGACTTATGATTTCCTCTCTCTGAAAATAAATAAACTTTAAATTAAATTAAATAAATCAAACCATTTTAAAAGGTATTTATTTTTAGAATCCCGTCCTATAACCAGATGCTCTGTATCACAACCTAGTTTGTTTCTGAAAACTCTGTGACTAAGATTTATTATAAAGAACCTACATTTCAGTGTACATGAACTCCAGTTACAGATGGTAACACACACACACACACACACACACACACACACACACACACAGATTCCAGAGATATTTCTTTCTTCAAAGAAGAAAAAAAAAAAAAAGACGGGAGGACCACTTGCAGTGAAAATTCTGAAACTGACATGGAGTTCTACTGATATGAAGTATCGAATCTAGTTTCCCCCCGCCGAGGAAATAACATAAAGCAGGGCTTAGAATGAGTTTGCAGCAAGAGTCCAATATGGGCTTGAACTCACAAACCTTGAGATCGTGACCTGAGCTGAGATCAAGAGTCGGACACTTAACTGATTGAGCCACCCAGGCGCCCCAGCATTTTGATACATTTTAATAAGAGATTCTACTTTTTATTTGCACAAGCTGCAAGTAAGAAAAAAAAATGGATAACCAGATTAAAACATGTTCCTCATCAATTACACGTCCCAGAGCACCAGAGGTCACCTGTAGCCTCACATCCTTATCACAGATTCAGGTCATGGGGTTAATCCAGCAAACTTGCACACATGTGGTAATGAAATACATCACAAAAGGCCAACTGTAGCATCCATTGAGGCATTTCTCCATTTTCTGTGGACAAGATCTTGCTCATAACCACGTTGCACAGACCACTGAGCTGAGGGCTGTCCACCAAAAACACACTGAATTATGAGGTTAGGTTATTCTGCTCCACCATGCTTGCTGTCTCCAAAATAATACTGCATCTTAAGGCAACACAATCTATGGCCTTTGCCCTAGGCTAGGAGTCTATGCGTCTACAAAAAAAGAGCATGATGCCATCTCGATATCTCACTTTTGGTTTTAATCAGAACCTAATTCTAAAGGCTCAAGAGTGATGGTGGTAGAAAGCAGTTCCATATAATTTGCCATGCAAACTGAGACACTTTTGAGAGTGTAAAAGGAATCAACAAGATTGCAGAGCAATGGGTACCAACTGGAATTGTCTGGGGCAAGTGGAGACATATGATCATCCTATGGAGAGGGGACTGGATCCCAGAGCCTAACCCAGCCTGGTACTTCCAAACAATGCATATGAAACTTCAGATCAAAGGCACTAGGTAAAATTTCCACTCTGGGTAGTTTGGGAATTCTCCTTACCGTTTCTAGGCTTTTTACACATTCCTGTCCTATCTGGCTGTGATCTTACTTTCAGACATACATACAAGTGAATATTGCAATATTTTACTACATTTTAGTTAAACTGTCCACATAGTCGATTCAAAGTTCAAAAGGAAGATCACAAAAAATTCTAGTAACAAACATGTTTTCAAAAGATGTCATAAGGTCAAAGAATAGCTCTTCTTTTTTCTGCTCAGCCTTTTTAAAAAGGGGAAGCCACAATGTTCTGTTTTTAGATCTATTCTGATTTCTATTCTAAAAATAAAAAATAAAAGGCATCACATTGAGAACATGTAAAGAATGAAAGAAAAAGTCAGGAGACTTTCACCAAAGAATTGAAACCCAAGGTCATGAGCATAACAGGCTCTGTTGGCAGTATGGGCAGCAAACCCAAGAGACGCTCTGAAGAAGCATGAATAAAATCAGGACCGTGACTTAATGATTTTATTTATTGGCTCTTGTTCAGGGGTCAGGTACTTGAGTTCAAGGTTATGGACTTCAGATCATGTATTTCAAAGTTCAGTCCTAAGTGTAGGACAATTGCCTTCATTGTGTGCCTTGACATGTTCCAAAAATTTTCCCTGCTGAAAGATACATCCCTGTAGTTTTTGATGGAACCTGCTGACCCCTGGTACTCTGTTGCCTGCCATCTTCTGTAACAGTGGTTATTACTTGTCTGGGTCATAAGATCTCTTTTGAGAATCTGAAAGAAAAAAAATGCATCCTCTCCTCCTTACCCCTACCTCCAAAAGAAAAAAAATGCATGTACTTAATATGGTGAATAATTTCAGGAGTTTTCAGGGATTTTGCCACCCATAGACAAGTTAAGACTTCTGCTCCTTTAGGACTTTAGAAAAAATATGTTTTTAAAAATGAACTAGGGATTTTGCCAACTTGAGGGCAATATGTTCACAGGTTAATCCTGTTTTACAGTTTAGGTAATATATTTTAAACTATTACAGTATATTTTCATCTGGTAATTAGTGGCATCTTCAAGAATTAAGACACTGAAAATGTGAAAGGTAATAAAAGTAGGAAAGCCTACATTTGTAGATAATTCACATTAAAACTTTCTTCATTAAACCAATAATTATTAATCATTGACTATGCTTCAGACATTGCTCTATGCCCTGGGAATAGAACAAAGAATAAGTTAAAGACTATATCATCTAAGGCTTACAATAAAATGGTGAGGGCTTTGGAAGGAGAGCTGATTTTTTTTTTAATTTATTAAGAACTTGCTATATGCCAGGCTATGTGATCCATCTATCTTTACAGCCAAGTATTCTTATTTAAATATTTAGTTACTTAAAAAGAATAATAAAAATAAAAACAAAGAATAAAATTTAGTTATTTTTATAGTATCTTTATTTTAAAATTGTGTTACAATATCTTATTCTAACCCAGAGAGCCAAGGTCACGTTTGCATTATCTAGTTTTGCTTTTTTTAAAGCTAACTCTAGAAGGCATGTGGAGGATAGAAAGAAAACCAAGACTAAGGATTAGGGGAATACTAGTTACAGGCAGTTGTCTGAGTTACTGAAGGGTTGCACTAACACAGTCTTGATATGGTTGGACAGGAAGTATATTTGAGAGACTGAACTTAGTGATTAATTAGACAAAGAGGTTAAAGGGAAATAAAAAGCAAGGATGGTTCCCAGGTTTCTGATGTAAGTGACTTGGAGAATGAAATCATCTGAGATGGAAAATGGAAGAGAAGAAGCTTAGAGAAAGGGAAGGAAATGTGGCCAGTATCCAATTAAGATTCTTGAGTTCATAGAGCCAGTGGGATATCTAACAGACCACTGAATATATGGGTCTAGGTCTCAAGAAAGGGTTTTGAATCAGTGCAGGACCCCTCAAAGTGTCGTCCACTGATCCACAGTGTTCTCTGAGACACTTTGAAGAAACTCATGAGGTCTATTTAAATAATATCATGAAGACATTAACCTATTTGCCTTTTTCACTGGATTGGTATTTGCACTGATGATGCAAAAGCAGTAGTGGGCTAAAGTAACACCTTAGTTAAGAACAACTGCCAACTTCATTTTATTGGAAAATTTAATGAAAGGAAGCGGGCTGAAATGCACAAAAGGGCTCAGGCTAGCACCTACACAACTGTATTGACACTGGAGCATTAGAAAGTTTAGCATCCCTCAAAGATCAAAAGAAAAATAGTAAACTGGCATCTTAAGTATGAACCTTTAAAGAGTCTGTGGTAATATTTACAGGATATATTGGTGTCCAGTGAGTGTTGGTCTGATGTGACATTGTCATTCAACTAGATCAGAATTTTTACAGTCAAACCTAGTACTTTAGGGTAATGGCAAGCAACACATAGTAAAGTTTAGGGAAATATTTCATTTCATGAATATTCCCAGCCAGAAAAAAAAAAATGCATCACTCTGTGTGACAGAAAGCAATACTTCAGGTCTTAAATTCATTAAGCTCCAGAGAAAACATTGCCTCTACTAAAGGCAAGTATATGTAAGTTTCTGTGAAGTTTTGTTTTAGAGTGTGTATATGTGAGTCGGTGTCTGGGTGTGGGTGTGTGCCTCTTTGTGAAGAATGAGTTATCTTCTGAGTTTGTTCATCAAATTTGAAATATATGCAAAATCTTTTCTTTTTTTTCCATTTGGACCTTTAGAAGTTTAGAAATACCTATGAAGCATCACTGCCTCCTCCCTTGCATGCCGGACTATCCACATTATCCATTCCAGAGAGGCAAGACTGCCAGGCAATAAACCCTCTGTGGAAGCAAGGCTATCACACCATAACAGCTCAATGACACCCTCTAGTGGGAACTCTCTAGCTATAATTTTGAGGAGGGGGAAAAATGTCTTCGTCTCTACTTCGTCTTTAATTGTAATGCGTGGCATTTTAGAAATTAGACATTCTGTAAGAAAAAAAGTCTTTAATGGTGAATATATTCTTATTGGAAGACTGAATAAAAAACAGAAACTGAGTGTCTAAGATAGTCTTAGAATCCTATAAAATATACTAAAAAGCAAACTGACTTCAGAAAGGCAAAAGGAACCTCTTCCTCAGCTGTAATGACCCACTTAAAGCCCCAGCAATAATTTTCTCAGTACAGCCTGACTGCAATGACCAGAAACATCCTTCCTGCAGAGACATATTCAAACTAAAAGCAAGGAAAAGCCTATTATAAGCCAAAAACCTATGTGAAAAAAAGAAAGAAGAGAAGAAAGGAAGGTATTTTTGTATGTCAATACATCTTTGCTAGGGCAAAAATCCCAGGTGAGCTTTCTTTGGTTTGGATATAAGAGAATACACAGGCAAGCCGAGAAGAAAAGAGAGTCTGTAAGTCATTCTGTTTTGGGTAAAGGGTTGAAGGACATTTGTGAACATACACTTACACAATTTAGAGCATGATAAGGGAATAAACACATATTGCCATTGTGTATGTCACCATTGTGGGAGTCCATTGATCAAGACCTGGTAATCAATTCTCTGTAGTTGGGTCCATTGCAAAAGTCAATATTGAAAGTTAGTCCAATGCCCTGGAACAGCACAGGACACGCTATCAGGAGTGGAATTCTTTGGAATACACTGTGGAGGGTCCACAAGACCAGCTGCAGGCAACTCTCAGCTACAAGTGACAAATTATCAACCACCCTTTTGTGAGTGAAAACTGAAGATTTATATCAGAACCTGCTGCATGTTTTTTCATTTTATATGTCTGAGTATTTCTACTCCTCCTGAGTGAATGTAGGTTTAGGCACTCAAAAAAAGATCCTTTTGTAAAATGCTCAAGTTAACACATAGAAATGTCTCAGTGACATAGACCTGATCTGATTCTTCAGACTCAAGCTTCTGGTCTCAGGTATGAAATCATTTCTACTCTTTTTTTGCTGAATTTTACCTCAGTCTGGATGTGTTATGTAACACATTTTATATTCTAGATTAGTGGGCAGACGGTCATTTCAATGCCGTGTATCATAAGAGAGGAAACTGGTCACCACTTGAGTCAGAACATTTGGATTAGAATTTTGGATTCTTACTCTGCAAATAACAAGCTGTGCAGCCTCAACCAAGTCATCAAACATCCTTAATGCTATTTCCTTGGCTGCAAACATTGAGGAAATTGTCCATGACCTTCATATCTAATGAGGCTTACTGAAGGATTAACAAGATCATATATGCAAAAGCACCAAGTATATATAATACTCTATTAGCATTTGGTTTTCTAACTGATTCCCATAACTTTTCCTTTTTTTTAAGTTTTTAAATTTATTTTGAGAGTGAGGGAGCACAAGCAGGGGAGGAGCAGAGACAGAGTAAGAGAGACAGAATCCCAAGCAGCTCTGTGCTCCACGTTGAACCCAATGCTTGGCTCTATCCCACGACCCACCATGAGATCATGACTGAACCAAAATCAAGAGTCGGACACTTAACTGACTGAGCCACCCAAGTGCCCCAATGACTTTTTCCTTTTTAACAGTTATCTTGAATTTTATTTGTAGTTGTTTTTTATTCACCAAACAGATATTAAAATAAAGGGTCTTTTTCAGTTATAAATGGAAAAAGATGAGCAAGGCTGGTTAAGTGCAGGAACTGAAAATTTTCAAAATAAGTGTATCTCCTTGCTGGTATGTGCCCACCATCCCTTTTCCCAACAAATTCCTGTTTCCCCAGAGGAAGGACCCCACATCGGTTTCCAACAGCAACACATCTATTCCATCTTACTATGTAGATGTTAATTGATGCCCAAGAATCAATATAAATGGTTTGATTCCTTTTATCCTGAAACAGAAAAATCTTCCTTTGCCAATCCTAATTAAAACTATAGGGGCGCCTGGGTGGCTCAGTCGGTTAAGCGGCCGACTTCAGCTCAGATCATGATCTCGCGGTCTGTGAGTTCGAGCCCCGCGTCGGGCTCTGTGTTGACAGCCCAGAGCCTGGAGACTGTTTCAGATTCTGTGTCTCCCTCTCTCTGACCCTCCCCCATTCATGCTTTGTCTCTCTCTGTCTCAAAAATAAATAAACGTTAAAAAAATAAAAATAAAAAAAATAAAACTATAATGTAACAGTATGGTGACTGTAGCTAATGATACTGCATTGCATATTTGAAATTTGCTGAAAGAGTAAATCTTGAAAGTTCTCATCACAAGAAAAATATCTTTGTAACTATATAAAAATGTATTTAAAGGCACTCAGAACTATGAAATTGGACATGCTTCCATACTTGGAAACATTTTGATTTCAAAAAAAGTTTTTTAAGAATATATGTCTACCGTGCTTCCTTTCTCACTAAGGCCCAACAGAATGGCTTCCACAAAGAAGGGTGACAGAGAAAGAAGGGCTGTTCTGCCATTGACAAGGTAATGACCAGGGAATACACCATCAATATTCACAAGCACATCCACAGAGTGGTTTTCAAGAAGTGTGCCCCTCAAGCACTCAAAGAGATCCAGAAAATTGCCATGAAGGAACGTGAAAACTCCAGATGTGTTCATTGACATCAGGCTCCACAAAGCTGTCTAGGCCAAAGGAATAGGAATGTCCCATACCTATCCATGAATGGTTGTCCAGGAAATGTAATGAGGCTGAAGATTCACCAAACTCTAAACATTGACCTATGTACCTGTCACCACTTCCAACAATCTATAGACAGTGAATGTACAGAAATCAGTTGCATTCCTACACATCAATAAGGAAGCAGCAGAAAGAGAAATCAAGGAATTGATCCCATTTACAACTGAACCAGAAATCATAAGACACCTAGGAATAAACCTAACCAAAAAGGTAGAAGATCTGTATGCTGAAAACTATAGAAAGCTTATAAAAGAAATTTAGGAACACACAAATAAATGGAAAAACATTCCATGCTCATTGATTGGAAGAACAAATACTGTTAAAATGTCTTTACTACCCAAAGCAATCTAAACATTCAATGCAATCTCTAGCAAAATAATACCAGCATTCTTGACAGAGCTTTAGAACAAACCATCTTAAAATTTGAGAAGAATCACAAAAGACTCCAAATAGCCAGAGTAATATTGAAAAAGAAAAATCAAAGCTGGAGGCATCACATTCCAAACTTTAAGTTGTATTACCGAGCTGTAATTATCAAGACAGTATGGGACTGGCACAAAAACAGACACAAAGATCAATGGAACAGAATACAGAACCCAGAAATGACCCACACGTGGATAGTGAACTAATCTTCAACAAAGCAGGAAAGAGTATCTAATGGAAAAAAGACAGTCTTTTCAGCAAATGGTGGCGGGAAAACTGGACAGCGACATGCAGAATGAACCTGGACCACTTTCTTACACCACACACAAAAATAAATTCAAAATGGATGACAGACTTAAATGTGAGATGGAAACCATCAAAATCCTAAAGCAGAAAACAGACAACAACCTCTTTAACCTCAGCCACAGCAACTTCTTACTAGACACATCTCTAGAGCAAGGGAGACAAAAGCAAAAATGAACTTTTTGGACCTCATGAAGACAAAAAGCTTCTGCAAAGCAATGGAAACAATCAGCAAAACTAAAAAGCAACTGACAGAATGGAAGTATATGCAAATGACATATCAGATAAAGGGTTAGTATCCAAAATCTATAAAGAACTTATCAAACTCAACACCCAAAAAACAAATAATCCAGTGAAGAAATGGGTAGAAGACATGAATAGACACTTTTCCAAAGAAGACATCCAGATGGCTAACAGACACATGAAAAGATTCTCAACATTGCTCATCATCAGGGAAATACAAATCAAAACCATGATGAGATACTACCTCACACCTGTCAGAATGGTTAAAATGAACAACTCAAGAAACAACAGATGTTGGTGAGGATGCAGAGAAAGGGGAACTCTTTTGCACTGCTGGTAGGAATGCAAACTGGTGCAGTCACTCTGGAAAACAGTATGGAGGTTCCTCAAAAAATTAAAAATAGAACTACCCTAAGACCCAGCAATTGCACTACTAGGTATTTATCGAAAGGATACAAAAATACTGATTTGAAGGGGCACATGCACGTTTATACCTGCACTATCAACAATAGCCAAAATACAGGGAGAGCCCAAATGTCCATTGATTGATGAGTAAAGAAGATGTGTTTTATATATGTAATGGAATATTACTTGGAGATGAAAGAGAATGAAATCTTGCCATTTGCAACAACATGGATGGAACTAGAGTGTACTATGCTAAGCAAAATAAGTCAGTTATATGTCACTCATTTGTGAAATTTAAGAAACACAACAGATGAACATAAGGGAATGGAAGGAAAAATAAGATAAAAACAGAGAGGGAGGCAAACCATAAGAGACCCTTAAATAGAAAGAACTAACTGAGGGTTGCTGGAGGGAGTGTGTGTGTGGGGGGGGGGGGGGGGGATGAGCCAAATAGGGGATGAGCATTAAGGATGGCACCTGTTGGGATGAGCAGTGGGTGTTATATGAAAGTGATGAAACACTGGGTTCTACTGAAACCAACACTATACTGTATGTTAACTAACTTGAATTTAAATAAATATTTTTTTAAAAATCTACAGACAGTTGATGTGGATGAGAACTAACTGCTGATTGTCAAATAAAGGTATAAAACTGCAATGTGTGTGTGTGTGTGTGTGTGTGTGTGTGTGTGTGATGAAATATTACTTGGTCATAAAAAAGAATAAAATCTTGCCATTCACAACAACATCGCTAGACCTAGAGAATATTATACTAAGTGAAATAAGGCAGACAGAAAAAAAAAACAAATACCATATTATTTCACTTCCATGTGGAATCTAAAAAACAAAACAAACAAAAAACAGACTCATAAAGAGAGAGAACAGATTAGTGGTTGCCAGAGGGGAGGGAGGAGCAGGGATGGGTGAAGGGGATTAAGAGGTACAAACTTCCAGTTATAAAATAAATAAGTCATGGGAATGAAAAGTACAGCACAGGGAATCTAGTCAATAATATTTAATAAGTTTGTAAAGTGATGAAGAGTAACTACACTTACTGTAGTGAGCATCTCACAATGTATATACTTATAGAATCACTATGTCATACACCTGAAACTAATATAATATGTCAATTACGCTTCAACTAAAAATAAAGAGCAATATGCAAATTTTAATAAATACCAAATTTTAAGTAAAATTATTATAATAAAAAAGTTTAAAAGCATTGTAACTTGAGCTAAATGCTTTAGAATAATGTTTAATATATATAATAATGTTTGTAGGTAATAGTGTTGGTCACCCTTCATGAGCACATGAGGAGAAATGGAAAACCTCCATTTCCTTAAAATGTTGACTTCAAGTGCATACGTTTTACACAGTGACTCTTGTTTTTGAGTCACAATTCTCTAGATCAGAGAGAGAATTTTAAATATTAACATTATGGTTATTAAGCACCCTTCTAATTTTAGGCATTTGTTTCAATTTCCTCACTGGCAAATCTTTTTACAAGAGTTGTACTATGGAAAAAGATTGATAAATTTTATATTTGCCTTCGTTCATTTTCCCTGAAGCAAATAACTAGCAAGAAGCTGGGAGGATGTCAAAATTATGAGAAACTTAAGGTCTAGATAATCAAGCATAGTAAAAATCCAAGCAAAACTGAGTAATGGGAAGAGGGAGGGGCTTCCACTCAGAGCTGAGTGCAAATCCCTGTGCAGCCTTTCGTTAACTACATAACCTCAGGCGAGCGATTCAATTCATTTTAATCCCTACAACCCTGGAAGATTGTGGACAGATTAAAGAGCAAGCAAATACAAAACAGTGGATACAAATTAAGTGTGTGGTTGGTGCTAAAAAACTGATTTTCAAGTGTTAATATTTCAAGCCTGTTTGTACTTGCCTCAGTTAATGAATTCATGTCTATTAGTGAAGGTCTTTAAAAAAAATTGCCTCTAGGGACACCTGGGTGCCTCAGTCGGTTGAACATCTGGCCCTTGATTTCAGCTCAGGGCCCTGATCTCACAGTTGTGAGTTTGAGCCCTGCATTGGGCTCCTCGTTGACAGCACGGAGCCTGCTTGGCATTCTCTCTCTCCCTCTCTCTCTCTGCCCCTCCCCCACACTCATTCTCTGTCTCTCTCTCAAAATAAATAAACTTAAACCTAAATTTTTTAAATTGCCTATAAAGCAAATATTGCCTATGATACAATTTTGCTTCCCAACAGCGCCTTCTTTTATCTAACCAGCATAGCTTAAGAAATGGGTTTTATTATAAAAAATTAAAGTATCATATTCACTTTGTGCAAAAATAGGGAGCGAAGTGATAATACATGGCATAATCAGGATAACAAGAATCACAGACTCAGTCGTCGAACTCCATACAGCAAATGAACAAGACTTTCATAAAAGAAGGTGCCGACACACAGGTGTGTCCTCTCAGATTGGTTCCTTCCTTGTTTGCATTAGGGCCAAGCTGTGCAAATATTTCATCTGTGTGCTCACAACTTTGCCTTTCCCTCCTTCACCCCTCTTCCCAGAAACTATCCTAAGCAACTCAGTGAGGCTAACTCCACCTTCCTCACCCATCATTTGATCCATTGCTGGACTTATTGCCTCAATGAAATTACAAGTAATGCTCAAAAGGTTTATTCTATCAGCCGAACGGCCCCAATTCAAACCCAACTCAAGATCTACCCTAAGGGGTCACTCTTCTTGAAAGTCATACATGTTTCGACTCTGGGGTATTTACATGCCATACTCTGTAAATGTCAGCAGAGTTAAGGAGATGGATTCCATTTTTAAAAAGTGGAAGTGCCAGGGGTACCTGGATGGCTCTGTTGGTTAAGCATCTGACTTCAGCTCAGGTCATGATCTCACGGTTTGTGGGTTCGAGCCTTGCATTGGGCTCTGTGCTGGCAGCTTGGAGCCTGGAGCTGCTTCATGGATTCTGTGTCTCCCTCTCTCTCTCTCTGCACCTCCCTCACTTGCTCGCTCTCTCTCTCTCTCTCTCTCTCAAAATTAAATAAACATTAAAAAAAAAGTTTAAAGGGTCGCCTAGGTGGCTCAGTCGGTTGAGCGTCCAACTTCTGCTCAGGTCATGATCTCACAGTTCGTGGGTTCAAGCCCCGCGTTGGGCTCTGTGCTGATAGCTCGGAGCCTGCTGTGGATTCTGTGTCTCCCTCTCTCTCTGCCCCTCTCCCGCTCATGCTCTGTCCCTGTCTCTCAAAAATAAATTAAAATGTGAAAAAAAAAACTTTTTTAAAAAAAGTGTAAGTGCCAGAGTGATAATACATACTCATAAGCAACAGAGTAAGCCCCTCCCCCAAACAACAAAAGCAAATAGAAAAGCACATCTCTTCCTCCCTTCGAGCTCTGCTTACACCCTTCTTGTGCAGAGGTTTTCTAGACACCCTCCTGCTGGCTTCATTCCCAGACATGCCCCCCTCTGTACAGCAGCCTCTCACTCCTGCCATGCTTAGCGCTCACTCTGGCTACATCTGTGGTCGGGGGACGGCTCTTGCACGTGTTTCTGTGCCATGTCCTCTATGCTTTTCTTATGGACGTTTCTGTACGATCCCCCATTACATAGGAAAAAATGGTTTGAAATTATACAGATAGAGATATCTCTTCTGCCTGCCATTGCTCTGACACATAAGAATTGCAGATTCCTAGGGGACCCGCAGATGGAGAATGCACCTCTTACACTGGTCGTTAATGTGCCCGGATAAATACTGGATGCCTGACCTAAAAAAAGTTTATAATCGAATGTGGCCAAATATGTTATAAACAATAGGCAGCTGTCAACAAAGTCATTACATTTCAGTCATAAGTAGCATTTTCCTTGATGTGAAATAAATCTCTAGAAAGTAACCCCTCTAAGTGAAAGAACAAAGGAACGTAATATTTCCCCACCTCGTAGTTTGAAAAGCTGTGCACCGTCTTTCTTTCTGAATTGCCACCCCCATCATATTTGAGAAGAGTTGGCTGTTCTGTGCTTAGCTCCATTCATTTCCCTGACATCCTTTGATTCTGGGCTGGTTCCCCAGCCACCATCCTTCCTTGTCACTGAGGTCCTGCCAGTGCAGCTCATTCAGTAGCCATCATCACAGTGAACTATGTCCCAGCAGCTCCAGATGGAAGATGGGGGTAAACAGGTCCCCGAAGAGTGCTCTCCAATGCGGTGCCATCAATCAACTCGCAGCTGGGACCAAACCGCTCAGTGACTGAGCCAGCGACTTCCTGCCAACAGCATAGCACATTTCTTAGTGCCCAGCTTCCTTCAAGAGGGAGATGTCACGACTGCGTATTTTAGCCTTCAAGAAGCCCTCAGTACCTAATATTTATGCCCCACTTTTGGTGCCTGTGACCGTTAACATTCTTCATCTAAGTTTAATTTTTTTTAATTATAACAGATATCCAAATTGGTCACCGTATCCCCTTCTACTTCCCTCTGGGAAGGCAAAGTCTCTTGTTTGCTGCTGTCTTTAATAAATCACAATATAGAAAATTAAACAATAGGTTATTTTACATTAGTTGAAATATGAAATTACTTCCATGGTTCATGCCCAGTTAGAGACGGTAGTAACATCTGCAGGTTTGTGACATGCAGCAGTGGTAAGTGGTTCGTTTTTTTCTGCAAGTAGCAGACGGGGGGTGGTCCTTCTTAAGCCAAGATCAAAATTGAGAGCGAACAGTTGGAACTCTGCAACACAAGACTCTTGGCGTCCACATCCTGCAAGATAAACATCCTTGTGATGACTGCCAGGGACGTTCCCTCTCCACCATAATGTGAGCAGGAGGGTGGTGTGGTAAGACACCACCACGGACTGTATGAGTGAAAAATAATCATCAGTGAAATAGGATACACTTCATTTATAATCACATATTCCATTAGAAAAATGTTAGACTTAAGTTATGGCACTCGCATCTACCTAGTAGCATTATTTATGTTAAGCTGGTAAAAGTCATTTCCTTGGAATAAAGAATGTTATTTGCATCACTTGTTTTTAAGAAGGATATCCTCCCCCCTCCACAACTGTATATAGTTTCTCTATTCTCTGTAACTCTTCTCTTCAAGATTCGGTGGGTCTCTCACGTCTCAACTTCCTCATTTACAGAGAGCAGGGGAGTTCTCCAGAGCTCTGAGAATCATCCTTTGCTGGTTCAATAAACTGATTTCCTTTTCTCCAGATAGATAGGAAAAACCAGTCCACTTACACATAATGTCTATTTTTACAAACATCTTTCCAGTTCTGTACACACACACACAAGTGTGCACGCACACACACACACACACACTCCTACTTCTGGCTAATTTCTACTTCAAAGGTGCAAGGAAATTCTAGGGAAATTAGACACAATAGAAAGGGAATGGAATAAATTCCCTATGATTGTGTGTGTGTGTGTGTGTGTGCGCGCGCTCGCGCACACGAGAGATTCCAGGTAAGAGCAATGGCGTATAAATCGGTGAGCTGGCATTTAGTTGAGTGATGAGGAAGACAAAGGGGTCTATTTATGGTAACTTGGGAACAGTCCATGTCAGCATCTTCACTTTACAGGTGAGGAAATGGATGCCTGCAGACATGAAATCCCGTGCCTCATGAATTCACACTGAACAGGCTCAAGAGTTTGGATTGCTTTAGGTCATGCCATAGTATCAGCTGAAAGGAAAACATTATGAAAATCATTTAGGAAAAAAATCATTTTGTCAGGACAGTACGTAGTACAGGTTTCGTTCCTCGTACAAGTATCTACTGAACAACTCATATGTTCAAGTAATCGTGTGGCTCATGAAAACATGATTGAGTCTCTTGCATCAAAGGAGAGATAAGCCCAGAAAGAACTAGAACATAAGGCAGACTATAAATGCAAGATGTATGCAAGCTAACCTTAGTACATCAAGGCAATAACCTGTTTAGTAAGGGAGATGATAGTTTGATAAGAAAGAAAGTTGGGAAACCTGAGACTCTTTCTATATGCAAACCGTTGAGGTTCAGGTCAATTAAACACTCCACAAGATTCAAGTTTATGTATTCAAGTTTATATACTGTTTCCATTATAGATACTTAACGCCATATATAAAAATAATCGATGTGCAAAGTAAAATTCCAAAAATACCTTCTCAAAATGGAAAATGTGCCCCTCTCAGTGGATGCTAAGGCTTTTGTTTTATAAACTCCAAGGCTTTAGATTCTGCACAGAAGTGAACCTGCCCTGAAAATTGATCCCTACAGAAAACAGCATGCCCTTATTTTTAAAATCTTTACCAAAAGACCTGTAAGTTTAAGATTCTTCAAAAAAAAAAAAAAATGATGTGCCTTTGAATACCTCAGAATGAGAGTTTAGAAAAAGATGACCAGGTCTTGGTGTAGGGCATCCTTTTATAGGAATGAAACCAGCAGAAATCATTTTCTCTTACATAATCCCTTTCACACTCTCCGACAAAAGATTGCAGCACACTGTGTTTGCCCTTGTTCGGGAGGTATTTTCACACTTCCAAAAGCCGTGAAGTTGTATGACTTCTAATAGGCCCTGCCACTTGGACTTCTGCTGATTCAGACCACAAAGGCCTGGAAAGGTTGATAGACACCCCAGTGTGTCAGAATGCAAGAGTCATGTATAGACTGAGAGGATCTTCTATTTATGAAACATTTACATACAGCGTCTCATTTTATCCTCACACAGTTCCTGTGAGATGTCAGGCAAGTATCAGAGTTCCTGCCTCACAGATGAGGAAGCAGAGATCTTGACTCCGACTCTGGAAAAGGTCAGGGACAAAACTAGAACACGAGCTGAGGCCTCCTGACTGCCAAGCTTTTCTTTCCACCGCATCATATTTAAACCAAAGGCAGATTTGTTCGTGATAATATTTTTAAATCTTAAAAAATACCGGAGTCGTTAACCGGCCAGATTTCACATGAATGTATCAAACTGGTACAGAAGAAGTATGTATTCTCCTCTCGGCCAAGACATTTTCATTAAGGTAAGAAACCAACATATGTATGAATGGAATCCTCAACGAACAAGTTAATATGAAATACGTTGCTTATTATGAAGTACAGTGAAGAAATCCAATAGGTAAAAACAAGTATGAAAGTTGAACCACAGAACAAACTTGAGGCATAGCCCCCTGTGTAAGAATAGATTGATGGTTCCCACTAACACTGGAAAATGGAAATTCTTGACTTTTTCATTTAAGGGGGGAAAAATAGGATTAGAAGTGGACAAAGCTCTAGAGACAGACATGCTGCCTAGAAGCCTATTGCTGTCTGGGTTTTCACTGCTGAAACTTTACAGACACCAGGAAAAGTAGAGCAGAAACGCCATGTAAATTATTGAAGTGGTATTTCTGAAGCAGCTGGGATAGTCTGTCCATAAAACATTAACATGACACTTCTGAGCTTTGACAGGTTGTTTGGAAGAGAAAGGGTAAAGAATCCACAATTCCTTTGGTGAGAATGGAGACATTTGTTCAGATAAAAGCAAACAAGCACTGTGGCTGGTCTGCAAACCGGCTTCCACTGAAAAACGGGAAGAAAAGATGAAAATTTAAAGCCCAACACCGAAATGGATTAAATCTGATTGGTTCACTGTAATATGAACAGGCAGGATTAGGAGCATTTAAAGCTTTTCTTTCCCCCCTTTACTTTTTTTCCAGAAAGAAAGATGCCCTGCCGCCTGAACTATGCTCAGCATTTAATTTATGCCTCTGGTAAATAATTGAGCTGCATGTCCTTTGTACACAGCACATTAATGTGTTTATCCATCAGGACCACAGGGAGATAAAGGATAAAAAGTATTCGTTTCCTCAGCTCGCAAAAGGATTGTTCCTTTTTCTTATAATGATTTTTCACAGTACTAGCTTACAGGTAAGGCCAACCTCTCTTGTATGAAGGCCACCAGGAAGGATATTGGCAAAGGACCGCCTGCCAGAGAAAGTGTCTGTCCTCCACCAAATAATCACCCCTAGAAACCAGAATCACTTCTTCCGATGCAGGCACCCACGTTCCCCCAAAATTCCCATCTTTAATGAGAGCATATTTATTGCAGAAAACACACCATGATGCTCTGAGTATGAATTCATTGGTCCCTGGGCCCATTTCTGTGTAAGTAATCTATGCACATACAGACAAGCCAATCATGTTGTGGTTTCTCAAAGGAAAGTTTTATTTAATGCCAAAATATCTTCCTTTAGGATGCAGCCTATAAAAAAGGCAAAATCAGGGCATTTATAGAAACAAACTTGAGGACATGTGGTGAAATCATTTTGCAGATAAATGTTTTGCCACATTGGCATTAAAATGGGCAATAAGGCAACGTGAGGCTTCAAATTCTTCTTATACACATTTAAAAAGTAAGCCAAAGGAGAAGTCAAATTATAAATAAGTGGCTTAGTAGTGGCTATAATACTAACTACTAACATTCTATAGGGAAAATTTTTATTTTCTGCTGTGTAATTTTTTGCAAGCTCACTTAATTAAAAACATAAACTGATACACTCGATTTGATTCATGGTTTCTCCATTTTAGCATCCTTTCCTGAGAGTGACACTGATGAGGGAGCGTGGGGCGAGCTGAGGGCAAAATACAGACTGACACCCCCCCCGCTCCCCACCCCCACCCCCCCACCTGCCCAGGTGGAATATGTGTGGCATTCCTCTGACACTCCTGGCTACTCAAGAACAAAGGAAAGGGGATTAAGTGCTTGCCACAGTGCAGGAAACTAAGGCAAATGAAAAATTAAATTCCCTTACTGCCTACAGCCCACTGACAAGTCCTCAAGACTGGCAGAGTGACCTCCCTCTAGGAGCTTAGCTGCCTCGATGATGACACTTTGCGAGGGGCAAAAGAGAACCTTAATTTAACATTATCCCAACCTTGAGGATCCTGTAAGTCTACTTCCTTTATCCCACCTGCCCCAAGATATATGCTGGCAATCATATTCCAAGCTTTTGGACCCCCAATATACATCTGAAAGGTCTCATGACTGAGGTTTTATTAAATGGTAATGAGTGGCATTTCCCTAGCAACAGCTAGCCCCTCAACGTCCTGGAAACCTTGCTTCCAAAGTTCCTTAGAGACTTACTCTATCCCTGATCCCCTCCCAATCTGAGGGTATATAATGAGTTCTCCGTCATGACCCAGTACAGCTCTTCCTGCCCATGGGTCCTGTCCCCATGCTTTAATGAAATTACGTTTTTGCACCAAAGACATCTTCAAGAATTCTTTCTTTGTCATCTGCTCCAGACCCCATGAACCCCCCATCACCCCAAACTTCATCAGCACCAAAATAGATTCACGGGAGCTGCAATTGTTCCGTAGAAAGTAGCTCCAAAAATGTCATTGATGCATTCCAGGTAGCCTTAGCTCTCTTAAATTACTTATTAGTAATCCAAAATTATTCCACTTATTTAGGCTTTATGTGGAGTTCTTTGTATTTCATGTTTTCTCTTCTCTTCGAAGCCAAAAGCAACCAGAAATGCTCACAAATTACAGATGCAGATGTAGGCCATGTTTTTCAAGATTATGTTTTCTATGTCATTTCATGCATTTGGTTTCCTGCCACAATATCACACTCCAGACCCTGGAGTCAGAGCCATATATTGCATACTTATATGTTCAGCTGTGAGAATAGTTAAACCCCAAGGCAGGGATGACACCATCTTCTGGGTGCCAGTATTCAGATCCTAGGTGAACCCATCCTGCGATTCCTGTGGACCACACATTCCAGTAGTGGTGCACCCCAGCTCCAGGGTTGGGTCTCCCTGTGTGCTTTCCTCGGCCCCTACCTGGCTCTCTGTTCCCTCCCTTCACCCCTTCCCAGTTCTGTCCTGGCACTGGAGCCTTGTTTCACAACCCCAGTTCTTACAACGCTCTCTGCATCTGTCTACCACTAGCCCCATGGAGGTGTGTTAAGCTCACCCAGCTGCAATTTCGCTTTGCACATCTTGTTGGACCTTACCCTCACCTCTGTGCTACCTGACGGGATCCCTTTGGTGCCCGAGTTCCAGCCTTCTCCGATTTGGTGCTAACACACATATGTTGGTTAGGGCAATAAGTTCTGTGTGCACATCACTGACAGCTTTACACTGTGTCCTTACATTTCATGAAATTTCCCTGTATCGGGTTAAAATGGACAACTCCTTATACTTGGGACTGGAATTTGATGAACGATTCCTCCTCACATCCTTTAAGTTTTTTTTTACACTTTAGTTAATTGTCCTTTCAGGTTGGCTGACAAACTAGACAATCCCAATTCTTTCTAAGCCCACCTTTACATCCAGCCCTCTTTTGCTGCCCTTTTGTAGTCCTTATCCCATCCCCTTATGTTTTCTTGAGTTTTAATAGCCAGCATTACACATAAAATCCAGAGACATATATCCCACATATACCTGGAAGGTTATGTTCTCTATTACTTGCAATTTATTAATAGATGTTGCAAAGCTTTTCCTGACATTTTTGTATGTAGCAGCATATCCATTCAGCCAATGAATATTTCCCAAGCAACTACTATGTGCCATACCTTGTTCTAAGCATTTAGGATGCTTCCATGAGCACAATAGACAGGGATCCCTGCCGTAGCAGAGCTGATATTTTAGCAAAAGAGACAGACAATAAACATAACACAAAGGAAATTATAGAGTAGTGGAAAAGTGATAAGCATACAGAAAAAAAGGAAAGAGAGAGCAGTGTAATATAACTGAGATTGCTGAAGTGTGGGGAAGAAATATTGAGGGAATCAACTAGACTGATTATGATGCACATATAATGATATATGGAATCCACACATTATATATGCACACAGATGTATAAATGGGATCACTTTTCTGATGTCATACAGATGAGGGCATCAGCATAGGGCTGCTGTGGAAGCTGTACAGTGTAATCAATAGCCAAGGCTGGCTTTCTTCTTGCCATTTTCACGGCACCAATTCTCAGAGCCACCTTGTGATCGCAGATAACCACTGTTCTCCATCCATCACATCTCCATTCCAGGGAAAAGAGTAAAAAGAAAGAGGCATAAAAAAGGCACCTGCAGCCGAGTAAGCCCCCGGGGTAAAGGTCTGTGTTTATATCTCACTAACACCTGTATCTAAAGGGAGATTGGGAAATATTTTTTAGCTGGGTTGATAGTGACTCATTGATATTGACATTCTTTTAGTGAAAAAAAAAAAGGGAAGACAAGTGGATATTGGGTAGGCAACTAACAATTTCTGACACGATAGTTTTAATATAATGTTGTAATAGCCTCCCCTAAGAGAATCTTAAACTAATAGTATAAATTTTAGTATGAAGTACTTAGGTCTTTTTTTCTCTCTAATTATTCACACAAAGAACCTGAAGAGTCATTTTCTTGCTCACATGGCCGGTTGGCTTCTTGTCGAAGTTTGTTCTACTCGTTTGGCATTTTGTTCCTGGTTTTACCTAATTGCTTAACTATCACAAATTTTTTTATATCTTCCTTTAGCAAAAAACATGGGAGGACCTGTCACATTACTGCCTATTGAATTTATAACTGATTTGTAACAACAAATATCACCTCATATTGTGGACATTTTAATGATTTTAGCATAACAATTATTAACAGGAGGCAAAGTTTCAAGTTTAGTGACTACCAGATAGTGAGACTTTTATAATTAAAGATCTCCTTAGATGAATTTTGTCTACTGGGAATCAGACTTTTCTCAGCATCCCCAGCCCACCTGTAACACTTCCTAATTTTCTTATTAAATGTTAAATTTTTTATGCCAACCTATTATGTATAAGTGTCATTATGTGATTCTTGTTTTACAAGTCGTTGGGGGGAAAAAATTGCTACCTAGACATGTAAGACCAAAACAAAACCAACAGTTTTCTTTTTCCCATTTTGGAGGAAGGAGAGAGGAAGCCAACAAGTAAGCCAGAGCGAGAAAGAGAGAGAGACGTGGATACATAAATACATAAATGGGGATATAGAAATAAAAGTGGGGATGAGGAAGGAGACGCAGGTGCAAACGGAGATGCAGATGGAGTAGATATCCCAACCACATTGGCCACGCTAACTAAACAAGCTGTTGGCAAAAGGAAGAGATACTACTGGTCCCACAGACAAGCGCATTCTGGCCACTAAGCTCGCTCTTGACTTCTCAACTATTTGTCAAACAAAGACCAAAATCTTTTGTTCTACCTCAGGGACCTACCTCCCAGTGCCTCAGAGAGACTGATAAGAAAATGGAAAGAGTAAGAGATTCACAGAACTGGTGAAGGGGAGAAAGATCGATGCTGAGGGAAAGGGAAAAGAGAAGGAGTGGGGACGAGAGTGTATGGATGAGAAGATGGGAGGAGAGATCCAAGGAATTCTGGGGGATTCGGTAAAGTGTTCTTGTCACATCCCCTCTCCATTTAGGAAGTAAGTTGTTTGATCTTTCAGCTTCTCCTGATTTTTATCATGTCTTCTAGAGTAACCAAAGAAGCCAACTCTCAGAGAAACGGTGCTTCCAACAGAACAGCAGCGAACAGAAAATATTCCTGGAAGGCAGAAGAAAACAGTCGAGCCCACCCCCTCCAGATACTCATCTACTCCCATCTTTCACTAGCGTCTTTTATTCCTCTTCTCCCCCTTGTTTTAAATAGCTGTACACAAAGCAGCTGTAAATAGAGAAGACAGTGGCCTGTGCCACTGTTCCTAGTAACTGAGATAAATGTCCCCCTTCCGAAAAGCAAGATAACGCCATGATTGAAGCTCCAAACAAAAAATCTAAGGCCATCTTCCATCTACCACCGGCCAACCTGCAAGGCACTCAACTTCCCTGAGCAAAGACAATAGCTGTAAAATGAGACTCATTATTTCAATGAGCAAACGAATTAGGTGTTAAAGCTCTTTTAAAAGTATATAATGTTATGGCAAATTGATAATTTAAAAAACAATGAAATGATGAGCCAAATAATGGTTTCCAAGTGTGTTAAATTCAATCCCTTCGCAGTCGTATAAGGTCTTTGAGGTTAGGAACATAAGAAGAGATAAAACTGAATGTTATCATAATTACAATCTCAGAAAAGCTAGAATAAAAGTTCTTGAAAAGTCATATTTTCAGGCTTTATGTGTAGAAAGAAGATGGATAGAAAATTATAGCTGTGAACTGAAACCAACTTGGTGGGTTTTATGTTTGCTTTTTCTTCTTGTTTGCTTCAAGAAATGATAGCTACGGGGTTGCATTGCTGCAGAATTTGCGAGCACAATCACTCAGGTGAGTAGAGAGGAACTATCATACATAAGAGGAAAACACCCAAAATTGCTTAAAGTATACTCTTGGAAACTCACTGTTATAGTACCGTATGTACAGGGTATTGCAGCTTCTCTTATGAGGTAAAAATTTAAAAAAAAAAAAAAAACCATTCACCTCAAGTGTTTGACTATAATGACACACATTAAAAATGCTAGTAATTAGTATAATCACTTTTGCCCAAGAATGAAACACATGCAAGATTGTTTCTAGTGTATTTATAACTACTCACATCAAAGGAAGTGCGGTGCATCGGCTGAGCTGTGTGAGAGACAGCATCCTGCTGTGAGGCGACAGTAGTTTGGATCCTTCCTTTTCAGGGACAGCGTGCCCCAGTTGGTATCAGTAGGGTTCCCCATTGTTATCACTTGTTCCTGCCTCCAGGACAGCTCCTTCCACGGCCCCCCACTGTGGGGCCCTCCATCTTGCAATGAGCCATCTGGAGAGGAAAGACTGGCCCCAACTCCCTCTGGAAGTTGTTAGCTCTGTCCCACAGTTGGCGCCCAGGGCCTCCAGGGAGTTGACCTCTTCACAGGCTTTCTTCCCATGTCAGGAAGCTGATTGTACCCTTTTCACCACACTGTCAGCTTCTACCGGTTCTCCAAATTACCGGACAAATCTCTGAAGCAGACATGGGCTTCCCATGAGGAATGCAGGCTGCTACCCCTAGAGTCCTTCTTAACAAGCGTGAGGGCCTTGCGGTTTAATTTAAGGGGAAAGTGCCCCATCTTGTTTCCTTTGTATCGCTTTTGAAAACAATTAAAATTTAAAAAACATAAAAAGAGAATAAACAACAGAACAAGCCAAATAAATCTCTCATTACTGTAGTCCGTGGCCATGAGCTTGGGAGTTAGAAAGGCTTCTGTGTTCCATCATTGACTAGTTGTGTGAACTCAGCCAAGTTATCTAACCTCGCTGCTCCTCAGCTTTTGCATCTATAAAAAGTGTGTGTGTGTGCACGTGTGGGTGTGTGTTCAAAGATTCCTAGAGCTGTTAGGCATTAGTGTAAACATAAAAGACATCAGAAGACCACTGGTGTTCCTCTGCCACATTTATTTATTAAAAGAACTTATTTAATGTCCCTGCTAGGTGGCAAGACCCTATGTTAAGTCCTGGGGAGCAAAGGCAAACAAAAAACCTTCCTTCCCCTCAAAGAGATTCTTTCTATAAGAGTGATAAGAGGGTGTATGGTCCTAAGGCATATTTTAACAGCAATCCTTTAATTACTGAACTTCAGGACTGTAAAGTGTCATAAATGACCCTCTGGTCCAACCCCTTACAGCACGCTTAGATTTCTTCCCTTTACTGTCCTTACTGAAGAACAAAAAGCCAGCTCCTTTGGAATAAGACAGATCTATATGGCAGTCCCTGGGGAAAATTCAAGCTTCAACAAAATAATAGCATTTAATGCTTTGTTGGCTACAAGGCCCCTTGCAAATGTGTGTTATCATCACCCTTTGCAAACAGCCCTTTTCAAGTTTACTTGCTTCAAGCTCCACCTTCTCCCCACTGCTGAGTATCATGAGCATGAGGTCTCCCCTCTGTTACCTGAGTGTCATGGCACCTCTCCTCCCCTGTTAACCAGCAGGCAAGGGGGGAGATGATCTGAAGTAGCACTTGTATAAAAGAAAATATGCAATTTTGATGTGTCAGGGAACTGGGGTGTAATGGTCCCACCCTCCTTTTTTTCTGCAGTGCAGTTCTTTTAAAGACAAGCTTCTGTTTTATTTTGAGCCCATGTTCTGTTCTTTTCTGTAGCACTAATAAGTGGTCAGGTCACCTGCCTGGGCTTGAACAGGGAAACCTTCATTAAGGCCCATTCCCTCTTTAGACAAGGCAGCCTATTCGAAACATCTTTCTTCTACTGAGTTCAAGGTTGTTGGTGTACCTTTCTTGTCACATATCCTGCCATCCCTGCCTGACATCTGTGTTCCCACCAACATGAACTGCTTGAGATTCCTCACAACACACTCTACTCTTCTCTGCCCTGAGTCTCTGTTCTTGCCAGTCCTCTCTCTGGATTACCCCTCCCTTCTCCCTTTCCCCTTCCCCCTTCATCTGAAGATTGAGCTCAGGCCTGCCATTCTCCAGGAAGCTAACCATGACCACCCCAAACCCACACATACACCTTTATGTAGCTTTGCTCAGCTCTCTCCAAGTTGCTGTCTCCAGCATTGGGCCCACTTGCGTATATTGTGATTGTCTTTGCACCTGACACCCTGATTCTAAACTGTGAACCCTGTGAAAGCTGAAGCCATTTCTTGTTCCACCTGATAAGGCCAGTATCTGCTACAGAATAGTCTCTCCAAAATGCTTGTTGAAAGAACAAACTGGTTTTTCTGCCTTCCTATAACGGTCACTCATTCCTTCTTTCCTTCTGCTTTGATCACGTAGAACTGAAAACAGGGCTAATTCCTCCTTGAAACAAGAGTCATTCATACATTTGAGCAGAGATATCATCTCATGTTGCATCATTCACATGTTCAATCATTTGTTCATTTGAGCAGCAAATATTTAATCGATAGCCTTGTACATGGCAAGTATTATTGAAGATACTATGGAAAAGAACAGATAAATGAAATGTAAACCCTATCATTAGGAAGAAGATAATTTTGGATAGTGTTCCTGAACTTCTCCATTGTTAATTTCAACCAACCACCAGTCTCATCTTTTTAAATAATTTTTAATTGGGCAACTTATTCAAATGGTCAAAATAAAATTTAAAAAAAAGGTTACATTAAGCAACCTGATTCCTATCCTGTCCCTGCCTACTCCATTCCCACTCTGCCTACTATGGGTAACCATATTTTTAAATTTTCTTTTGTATTTTTTTGGAATTTTGTTTTGCAAATAAAAACAAATATGATTATATATTCTTATTTCCTCTATTTCATAGATAAAAGGTAGCAGGCAATATATACTATTATACACCATCTTTTTTTGCTTAACAATGCATCCTAAAACTCTTTCCCAATTAACATATAGATAGTTTCTTTATTCTTTTTCATAACCGCAAAGTATTCCATTATGAGAATGCATCGTAGTTTATTTAATCAGTGCCCCCCAGTGATGAGCTGTTTCCTCTGCCTCAATTTTAGACATTTCACATATCAAATTACAGATTCTCCTGAGCTGGACCCAATATTCTCCCAATTCATTAAACTAGTTTTATATTAGCTTTAAGGCAATCATGTTACCCTCGTAGCATCGTTAGTATGTAAGCTTTTCATCAAGTAAAATGCTAATCTTTTCCACATGAAGTAATATTAAGCCATTTCTCCTCCATTCTCACTTTAAATGATTTACTTTAGTATAAGGGGAAATTTTTACATTTATCACCATTAAACTTCATTTTGTTTGTTTCAATTTATCACTCCCACATTCCAGTATGACTTCTCGAATCTTAACTCTGTTATCAATCATATTAGTGACTCCTCACAGATTAGTAGCATGAACTGATTTGATAAGTGTGTTTTCTATGTTTATCCAAATAATTTTTCTTCTCACTCTACTACAATAAATCTCTTCCCCAGAGGATGAGGTCTCCTTCCTCATTCCTACGACTTTCCCTTCTCCCTAGACCCTTGGCTTCATTCTTTCCAGGTTTCCCGGTTCCATGTTCTTTGGTTAGTCTTGTTCTCCACAATACTTCACTGTTTCCTCTCCACTCACATTATTCATATCTTACCCTCCAATCCTTCCCTCCCCCTTTATAGCCATCTTAAAGAAAATCCACCAGACCTTGCAAACATCCTATTTTCCTCCTTTCACAGGTAAACCTCTCAAGTGCACAATCTGCACTCAGGGTCTCTAATTCCTCCCTTGCTGTTCAGTCACCACATGACTGAAACATGACCACCAATGGTACCAGTCACCTCCAAGTCACCAGACTTCCTTGCAGTCTCCACAGATTTGGAAATATCAGTGATTTGGCAACACGGGGCCCTGAAGTGTCCCTGACAACATCTGGCTGTGGCTGAGTAGCAGCTACCTGCTCTTAACGGCCTCGTTGTTTAACCCACCACACTTTCTGTTGTCTTATCCCCGACCCAAGTCACTCAGTGAGCTTATGACCCCTGCTTTGAGGTAACAGACTGAGTTCTAAACAAATACACCAAAATCACTCCCTGTGACCCCTTCAGAACAGTCGTCTTTGCATAACACACATTTATTCCAATAATGTGGCCACTGCTTAAAATATTTTAACAAGCTGTCTATGGTGCATTTTTTTTTTTTTTGTCTATGGTACATTCTTAGCACAATAAGTCTTTTCTTTTCCTTGAGGGGAATATTTAAATTCATCTTTATCCAAAATTTATTTGAAAAGGCAAAAATTTTAATTTGGCTAATCATGCTTTTAGTCAAAAACAAAGAGTAAGTAATTAATATTGTAGAAAGTTTTCTCGTGAAATTGTTTTAAAAGGCAATTCTGAAAGAGGAAGGAAAAATGTTATTTGAAAAATGGCATCATTCTTATTAAAACGAGCATAGTTTTTTAAGGAGACTACTTTGAAGATCAACACTTCTAATGTATATGGTTTGGTTTGTTTCAAATAAAGTCTCCTTACTTACCTAACTGGAATAATGAAATTACCATCCCCAGATTTCCTAAAAACATCCCTAAAGGGGACTTGTGAATTTAGTACAACATATGAAATGATGGCACCGGCCTTCAGGCATGTCACAAAGAACTTCATACCATTGTTTTGTTTTACTTTGTTTTAAAACAGGAGAGAGAGAGAGAGAGAGAGAGAGAGAGAGAGAGAGAGAGAGAGAGAGATTGAGAGGGATAAAGAGGAATTGGCTGCTCCCACAATTCTAGAGACATCATTTCAGACAATGAGAGAAACTAAGAAGCATATACACAATTTATATTAACGGAGAGACCTCAAAAGAGAACAAAACTGAGGTGCCAGTGACCATACCAATGACTTCTAAAGGATTTGAAATGCCAAGATCCCTTCTCCTTCCCCTGACTTCCCTAAGGTGCAGACAGTGACAAAAGGCACCCAGACTGTCTTACTAGAATTCCTGGGGCATTATTCTAGACTGAATTATGCAGACGCAAGAACATGTCATGTTGGGAGAAAGGGACTAGATCTTGAGGCAAGACAATAAGTCCTAGAGCCTCTGCATTGATTGAAATAGAAGTGATACTGAAAGTGAGTAAATGCCCTAGGAGATTGGTTACTAGGCACTTTTTTAAAACATCGATTTCTCAATCCTTAATTTCAGACAAATATTGGCTGTTTCTTAATGCTAAGAGGCATAAGTGAAGATTAAGCACTGAGCCAGAGAGCAGCTTTGGACTACAAAGAAAGAAAATTAAACTCCATTACAAAGTGGCGAATCCAAGCAGTGAATCAATTAATAAATGGTATCTACCTGCCTAGGTTCCTGGGTTCCTCTAACACCTCCTTCCACTGTTCACCAGGAACCCTCCAGGTAGCCTGTTATAAGCTTAATTTGAACTCTGGTGGGCTGTAAGTTCCTTTAGAGGGAAAAGGATATCATATTTTTATATTCCCCATGACTCTGAAAACAGGATTTTCACATAATAATGGCTCAATAAATATGTATTGAATGAATGGATTTAATTTCCTTAAATAGATTCTTCATAGCTGAATACAACGTTCAACTGAGCAAAAGGGCTGCTGTAAAGAAAATGAAATTGTGATAGATAATCACACATACATACATACACACACACACGGACACACACACACACAACCAGTTAAAGATACTCTACCTTGTTTTTTTAATCAGCGTGTTGGATGCGGGAAGAGGGAGTCAGTTCTCACATTTATTAATGTGTTAGGTACACGTGCATAATCCTTTTGTAATATATAGTGATTGAATCTTCCAAATATAGATTCCTAAATTAACACATTTTTCTCCCACAACCAACCTGTTCACCTAATTTATACTTGAGGGCAATGGTACACATGGAATTTCTGATTCTTTCATGTGCTGAAAATAGTAAAGAAATCAGAAGATCAGGGGCAGAACACCCATGTTAAACACAACAGAAGATTAAAGATAAAGAGCACAGAGCTAGATTGCAAACACTCTAATGATTTGCAAGGACTTTAGTGGTTTTTTTAAAGGGGAAAAACATGAACTGTTTTTTTAGGAAGAACTAATCTGGCACTTCTTCAGACTCTCCCCTTCTAAGACGGGGGGGATAGTTGGATGATGCTACAGCAATGTCCCGATCCAGGTGGGAGGAAATGGCTTGCATTAGTGCATTGCTGAGAATGGAAAGACAGTGACACATGTAAGAGATGTGTTGAAGGGAGAGGAGCCTGGGTGACTCAGTCAGTTAAGCGTCCCACTTCAGCTCAGGTCATGATCTTGCAGTTCACGAATTCGAGCCCCACGTTGGTCTCTGTGCTGAAGCTTAGAGCCCGGAGCCTGCTTCAGATTCTGTGTCTCCCTCTCTCTCTATGCCCTCCCCATTCATGTGCGCACGCTCGCTCTCTCTCTCTCTCTCAAAAATAAAAACATTTAGAGATGTGTTGAAGGGATAATTGACAAGGATCCATGCCTGATATAGGCAATGAGAGACAAGGGGGAAAAAGTCAGTACAGTATCTAGGGCGTCTGGGTGGCTTAGTTGGTTGAGCTTCCAGCTTTGGCTCAGGTCATGATTTCATAGTTGGTGAGTTCTAAGCCCCACATCGGGCTCTGTGCTGACAGCTCAGAGCCTGGAGCCTGCTTCAGATTCTATGTCCCCCTCTCTCTCCACCCCACCCCTGGTTGTGCTCTGTCTCTCTCTGTCTTTCAAAAATGAATAAACATAAAAAAAAATAGTGCAATACCAAAGTTATTACCCCATGGGATTGAGATAATGAGAATTCATTGATATGAATAAGACTGATAGAATTAGAAGTAGTAAAGTAGATCCTCAATCTGCCAAGTCTAAGGTGACCATAAGATGTATCTTTTCTGTGGAGAAAAGAGCACCTGTTTTTAAGATTTAAATGAGATAATATAAAGCACTTATGACAGTGCCTGGCACAGGGCAAGTACAATCCAAGTCTTAGTTCAATGTATTAAAATATATACCTATAAGCAGTTTCAGATGTCAGAGGAGAATTTAAATATCAGGCCTTCTACTTAGATATAGATTTAAGTATCACCAACCTCTTTTCCTGCCTCGGGCCCTTTGTATTTGCTGATATTTTTCTCCTGTCCTTCAAATGGCTATTTTACTTGTCATTATTGATGTCTTACCTCATAGGCTACCTCCACAGGAATATATTTGCATATCTAAATTAGCTCCCTCTCCAAATCCCCACATCTGTCTGTCCTTTATGCCACCCTGGTGCTATCATAAATTTTACCACAAACAGTAATCTTTTTTTTCACTAGTTCACTAGGATACTGACTGTGCCCAGACACCAGGGTATAAGCTCCACAAAGACAAACACATTACCTCCTTTGTTCACCATGGAATCTCTAACATTTAACATGATTTCTGGCACCCAATGAGAAGCTGTCTCTATTGGGATTCGAAGTGTGGGCAGGATGAAGGGACGAGAGAGAGAGGGAGAGAGAGAGAGAGAGAGAGAGAGAGAGAGAGAGACGAGGAGGAGGGAGAGAGAGAGAAAGAAGAAAGAAAGAAAGAAAGAAAGAAAGAAAGAAAGAAAGAAAGAAAGAAAGAAAGAAAGAAAGAGTCACAAAACTAGCAACAGAAGGAAGCTGCTTTAATTCCAGATACCCAGGAGCAAGAGGAGGATGTGATGTTACCTGAGCCCAGTGGGAGCTGCCATGGAAGAGAAGGGGGCCAGCCAGCAAGAGCTGAAACAGAATAACTGTTCAGCAGTGAGAAGGGAAGAAAAATAATTACCCAAATTCACTTTCCTTCCATCCATCTATTGTCTAAATCCAACGAGAGGCCAGGGCAAGGAGCCAGCGATGTAGTCTATGGAAATCAACCTCCCATGGCACAGATGCAGCTGGAGAAAAACCTGAGGGCAGGCAGAGAATAACCAGCACAGTGCTCAGTGAACACGCACAGTTGTTCACTCTACATACAGATGATAGTTAAAGCAAAAGAGTAGATCAGGACTCTAGCAGAACTTCATTTCAAGATAAACAGAAAACCTGGGCGCAAATGGGATACCCATTTCTCATTTAGGGAATGAGAAAAGAAAAAGGAAGTTTAAAAAAAGGAATATGACTTTTGCTGAGGGCCACCCCATTCTTTCACTGATATTTCTCATGTGCTGATTCTATAATGTTACTTGTGAATACTTGAATAGCCATCTTTCCTATCCCACATTTCAGCTGAGACTGGTTTCTCATCCATTTTGAGGCTTATGGTGTTCATTTGATTGTATTAGAATGTAGAGTTCTGCTTTTGACACCACTGGTAGGAAAACAAATGACCGATAGAACAAAAAGAGGGGAAAGGTCAACTGACTGCAATCACCACAATGCTAAACAAATTACTCTCACTAACGTTAAAGGCAAACTTGGACAAGGTGAGGTAAGTAGATATGCACATATCCTGCTTTCTGGAAGAAGTCAGAAAGACAGGGGAGTGGAAAAATGAAAAACATAACAGACAAAAGATGGATATCAATTTTATTTTTTATATATGTATTTTTTTAATTTTATTTATTTTTTTTAATTTTTTAAACGTTTATTTATTATTAAGAGACAGAGCATGAGCATGGGAGGGGCAGAGAAGGGAGGAGACACAGAATCCAAAGCAGGATCCAGGCTCTGTCAGCACAGAGCCTGACACAGGGTTCAAACTCACAAACCACGAGATCATGACCTGAGCCCAAGTCGACACTTTACCGACTGAGCCACCCAGGCACCCCTTTAATTTTATTTTTTTAATTTACATCCAAATTAGTTAGCATATAGTGCAACAATGATTTCAGTAGATTCCTTAATGCCCCTTACCCATTTAGCCCATCCCTCTCCCACAACCCCTCCAGTAACCCTCTGTTTGTTCTCCACATTTAAAAGTCTCTTATGTTTTGTCCCCCTCCCTGTTTTTATATTATTTTTTCTTGCCTTCCCTCATGTTCATCTGTTCTGTGTCTTAAAGTCCTCATATGAGTGGAGTCATATGATTTGTCTTTCTCTGACTAATTTTGCTTAGCATAATACCCTCTAGTTCCATCCACGTAGTTGCAAATGGCAAGATTTCATCCTTTTTGATTGCTGAGTAATACCCCATTATACATATATATATATATATATATATATATATATATATATACACACATACACACACACACACATATATATACATATATATGTGTGTGTGTGTATGTGTGTATATATATATATATATATATATATATATGTATACCATGTCTTCTTTAAGGATGGATATCAATTTTAAACCTGAAAATTTTAACATAAAAAAAAACCCTGCCAGTTGTTTTACCAGCAAAAAAATGGGTTTATTTAGGAATAGCAAAGAATTGTAATACAGGACAAGCCAGCTACAGGGAAAACCATAGGCAAGTCCAGAGACCAAAAGAGAGAACCACTCTTTTCTAGAGTAAAGCAGGGATTTAGGAAGGGCTGTTACAAACTAAAAGTCCATTAAGAGTAAACTAGGAGCTGGAAGTATAGTGGTTTTTCATTGGCTTAGCTGCCACTGTCTCTCACTGGCTGGGCTATTGCCCAGAAAACTTCCTTCTTCCTGCTGAGGTAATCAAGTGGTATCCAGAGCAATTTCCCTCTCTTCCCATTGGATTTGCAATGGTGGTAGGGGGTAAGAGCTCCCCCTGCTGGCCTCCCAACTCCATTCTAAATGAGGTTTCTTTTTATTAATTTTCACAAAGGAAATGCTTCTCTACACAAAGGAGTAAGCTTTAGACTGAGTCATTCGAGGGGAATCATACCTATGGAGTACAGTTGTTACCTAGAGTACAATACCAACACAGAGTTAATTAGGACATTTGTAAAGGTCTGAAAATCCACAGTCCATGGTAGGATTTAAGTTTCTTGGCAACAAGAAGTCTCATAAGGCTCTTCCAAGCTTTGGTCTACTGATCAGATGTTTAAAAGAACATAAGGATTTTGTTGCTGTTGTTGCTGTTACAGCTACAGAAACACTGCAATTGACAAAACTCAGATAGATCTTCACAGCAGAACTGAGTGAAATGTTTGTCCAGACATCAACGGGACTTATATTTTCAGTTTCTCTTCAGAAAGATTTACCATTGTCAACAGTACCCTGTTGTAGGTACCCTAATGTAAAGCATGATAATCTAAGCTTGAAACATTACATTTTTTACAAAAATGTAAGCACTTAGATAATTTCATATACATTCTACCTAAAATATCTCTAGAAAGTTTCTAGAATAAAAAAAAATCTAGGAATTATTATTGAACTAAGAGATAGGATTATTAGTTCTCTGTTTTCCAGGCATACGGCAGTCAAGACTGGTTTCAAATAATCATCAAACCTTTGGAATTTAGTTCAAAAAAAAGCTCAACTACATGGCAGTGTAAGTAAACAATTTTAGAACTTCGAAGATTAACTATAATTAGAAGCACTTTAGTTCCATTTCACCCTTATATGCCCATAATATTGTCCTTCTGGTTATGGAAACTGCAGGATTCAGGCAAAAATACTGGGTCAGAATAAGGGTAAGGGTGAAATCACACTTTGAATATGGGACAGAGACTTGTTCCATTTTTGTTTGTTCCATTATCCCCAGGGCCTAGAAAACACCCAGCACATAATAAGCACTCAATAAATAGTTGTTGAATGAAAATGAATAAATGAATAGTCACTTTAACCTGACCTAAAATATCTATCCCCAGAATGGAGAAAAGCACTAAAAGTGACTCATCCTGGGACCTGGAAAGAAGACTTAGCCTGAGGGTAGCTGAATTATATTATAATGATAACATTTGTTTGACCCAAAGTTTCCTTTATGGTTTAGGAAGCTCTTCTTATAGGACCAGCCCATAGTGTGGAAACTCCTCAGTCCAAGATTTGACAAAGCATTTCCTATTGTGACATTCCAGTTTCCTCAAATTATTAAGCCTTTGTCACAAGCCTGACAAACTGATATCAGCCATAGCAGGCTTCATGTATGTGTACTTAATTTTTGTCTCAGCACCGATGAAAATTGAGACAATAAAAATTTTTTTTTACCTGGCTTATGTAAATGAGATGATCCATCTTCATATTGAAAGAGTGGACCTAGGCCGGCCGACTCCATTTTGTTCTGTGTCCTCCATCTTGAGTGACTATGTCCCCAACATGGTCCCCTTTCCGGAAAATCGCAGAAAGAAATTCCCGCTCAACCCTCAGACCACACCTCCTTCCCTTGAGTAACTTCCCACTCACCTGTTCAAACTTCCTGTTCAAACCATCCCCGGCAACCTGCGCAACGGGACTCTAACCCTTCCCCAGCCAATCGGCTAAGGCCACGACCATTACCCCACCAACTGCCTCTAGACCCCTATAAAACCTTTGTGCTTTTGAAACTCGCTCTCTGTCTCCAGCATCTCACCGTTGCGTCAGTGCAGGTAGGGGATTGAGCTCGAGCCAGCTCAAATAAAGGCTCTTTGCTTTTGCATCGGACTCAGCTCCCTGGTGGTCTTTGGGGATCACGAATTCTGGGCATAACAATATTAAATTTGGTCTCTATTGATGCCAATCACAGGTAACTTCGTGATTCTACCTTGAGATAGAGGTATCTATCTGGAAGATTTCTGGAAGCAGGTATCCTAATGAATCAATCAGGAACCCTATCCTGTGCTTCTCTGCAGAAAGCTTTCCAGGGAAGATTCAGCACCATGTGACATTTTGTAGAAACAGAGTTGTGAGGAGATGACCAGGGGAGAACCTTTGGACTCAGCTTCAGGCTACATTCTTCACATTTACCAAATGGCTCCAGTTCCTCCTGGAGGTTACCAGGCGGTTACCCCACTTGACCACCAGCCACTAGCTGACCTGGGTGTCAGTAAACCATGCGATCTTTGGTGTGCTCTTACAGACAGGACTAACTTGCTACCTGCTGAGAAGACAGAAGCTGTGAGTTGTGGAGGTTTGGGTTATCCCATTCTTTTATTTATTCATGCACACAATATATACTGATTACCTACTAAATATCAGCACTATGCTAACATTAGGCATTTGCAGTGTAGAAGCCAGCTCCCTTGAGACAAGGAAATCCTTGTCAACTGCAGGATGGGGGATGGGCTCTGTTCATGAGCATGAACTAGATGCAGCTTAGATTGTTCAGAATATTCTGTGTGCTGGCCATTTCCATACTCATTATTCCATGTGATACCCATATTTTAGAAAAATTTTAAAATGAGTTAGAGTCATTAATTAGTCAGTTCAAGGTCACAGAGTTAAGGAATAGACCTCCTCCTCTGCATACGGAATTCTCTGCACCAAACCTGATTGTGCGCTGCAGTTACTACCCTAGAACCAGCTCTCCTAAACCAGTGCTTTCTCTTCTATAATATATGCCAGACTTGAAGAAAAATCTGGGGCAAATAAACACATTTTGTAAGGGCCAAGAAATTCCAAAATTGTCCAAAGAGACTAAATTGTAAGATAGGGATGAAATGCAAAGAATTAGTAGTAATTTGAGAAATATGGCTAATGAAGGTAGATAAAAATAATTTAAATATAAAAATAATTTTTAAATTTTTGGTGAGATAAAGGGCCCCATAAGAACTAAGCCAAATCTCTGATGGACGAAAAGGGTCAAACGCTAAAGAGGTAAAACTAAGTTCTTTCATGTCTTAAGAGAGGGGTTAGAGGTTGAAAACCCTAATTATAGTTTCTTGGACAAAGATCTCCTGAGCTTGAAGCTCAGACTGGAAGTCTATATGCTGTATACTGTTATGCCCAGAATTCGTGATCTCCAAAGACCGCCAGGGAGCCGAGTCCGATGCAAAAGCAAAAGAGCCTTTATTCGAGCTAGCTCGAGCTCAGTCCCCTATCTGCACCTATGCAGAGGTGAGATACCGGAGAGAGAGAGCGAGTTTCAAAAGGACAAAGGTTTTATTGGGGCCTAGGGGCAGTTGGTGAGGTAATGGCTGTGGCCTCAGCCGATTGGCTGGGTAAGGGTGTGAGTACTGTTAGGCAGGTGAGGGGTGTGGGGGGGGGGTTACTCAAGGGGAGGAGGTGTGGTCAAGGTGAAGGACACAGAAAAAGATGGAGTTCGTCGGCGTAGGCCCGCCCTTTCATATACCAATATTTTTTCAGACTACAGTATAGGTCCTTGGCATGCAATTCCCTTCAAAACCTGGTGTTAACATCCTTTTCCAACTTAGACCAACCATTCAGTCTGATTTTTCTGCATCTCCTGAGGCCTCATAAAGGCCTATGCAAGTCTGGGTTACCACACTGTGTTCTAGTGATTCATTACTTATCCATATTCCCCCTCAGATGACTGTTTTAGAGGACAGAGACTGAATCTTCATAGATTACATGTAGCGAGTACATAACCATGTGCCAGATACTGTTCAAATTGCTCTCTTCACTTAATTTTCAAAACAAGTTTGTGACCTGGGTAATATCACCATTTTGCAGATAAGAAAGGAGATAAGAGAGGTTAAATAACATGCTCAAGGCTAGCAACTTTTAACCCAAATTTAGAATTCAAACCCAGTAAGTCTAGCTCCAAAGACTTATCACGTAACAACACAAGGTTTCCTCTATCACTCATATTTTTATTCCCAAACCCTAATGTGGTCCCTAGCTGGAGCAGATGCCCATTAAGTGTTGAAATAATGATTGAATGAAAGCCCAAAGCAGTTCCTCCTCCACTACTCCCCCACCTTTCATAGCGCAAACTTTCATAGCACAAGATTTACTGCCAATACAGAAATCAAATTAGATGGCTCTCCTTAACTACATAGTGACTAACTTGTAAAAAGAGACAAGCTCAGAAATATATTATGTGGAAAGAAGATATCAGTCCAGAACTAAGTTCTCCACACATAACCCACTAAGTGGTTTCTGAGAGTTGTCTGTATTTGGTAACCATACTCAGATCTAAAAATCTCAAGATCTTCATGAAATGTTCATGGCTTTATGTTTATGAAACCCTCTTTGCAATTCATTAATACTAACAATAATACCTTTAAATGAGCAAAAAGGGGGGGGGCTTATAAAATTAAGTGATTTGATTTGGCAAAGATCTGTCCGTAAATCTCTGGCTAAGACTGAAATGGGTACTATAAATCTGACTATATAGTCTCAAGAGGGAAGAGTTAGTTTTCTCCCACTAGCTCACCATCTCAATGCTTCACTACATTATTTCTTCTTTCTAATGCCCTTTTTTCTCCTTTCCCTCTTATCTCATTCCCACCCTCTGCCAAACAGAGTATGAAGTAGGGAAAGATAGGACAACCCCTGTGGGATGCATAGAGAAGAAAATTCCTAAATTTCTTTGAGAACATCCACCCTTTTCCTTTCTGCTACCCTTGTCTTTTCCCGAAACTAGTTAGTATTTATAAAGGTGTTACTGAACTTGCTCTGTAGGTAAATCAAGTGTTCTCTTAAATGGTCCCAGAGGCAGATTTTCTCTTAGCACAGCAGTCTGTCAGAACGGTACTGGGATTCTAACATTCTATATTTTTTTCATACATCTTACCCCAGAAACAATAAGACCAACAAGATATGAAGTCAACCTTCCACTGGAGTTTTTGCAGCATTAATAGAGTAATGCTTTCCTTTCCTAAAACCTTCTCACCACATAAGAGACCACCAGAGTTTAACTAAGTAATGTCAAAATGAAAAAGAAGGGGCTCCTGAGTGGCTCAGTCAGTTGAGCATCTGACTTCAGCTCAGGTCATGATGTCACCACTCAGTTCATGAGTTCCGAGTCCCGCATCGGGCTCTGTGCTGACAGCTCAGAGCCTGGAGCCTGATTTTGGCTCAGATTTTGGGTCTGCTTCAGATTTTGGGTCTCCCTTTTTCTCTGCCCCTGCTCCCCTCTCAAAAATAAATAAACATTAAAAAAAAAGAATCTTGTTTTAAAAAATGAAAAAGAAAATGTAATTGTATCATTTATGCAGAAAAAGTACATGATTCTTTCTAAGTCTTCTTCACAGTATTAGAAATCTGATTATCATAATAGAATGAACCTGAAAGATATAATTCTTCTTTAGTCAACAAATTAACTTAAAATCATAATATTGAGCAGATAATAAAGTACACATCAACTGGCTTTCAGATCCACCAAAAAGTGTCAATGTGATTTACGTAGCCTTAAAATGTTAACACAAAATCAATATTTGACATAGTAATATATTTAAATGTTATGCTGAAAGTGCATTAAAGATTTAATGGAAGAAATAAAATTATTCTAAGTTTCCAAATTAAGTGGAGTTAATGCCACAAACAACATATCATTTTCACTGTTTCCTAAACTAAAAGTTCTAAAACACAGTGGGGGGAAAATGTGCAATTTTTCACTTGCATAATAATCACTTAACTCTCCTATGATTGAACAAAAAATGAACTATGATTCGTTGTCAGTTTTGCAAGGTAGTATTGAAAATGTTTTACTTTTCATATTAGTAACAATATGCCTATAATTTTTTAAAATTAATTTCACAGAGGTCTATTCATACTTCTTTGTCACAAGAGTGAATAAGCAAAGAAGGCAAGCAATGACATGTAAAGAGTATGTCAATGCTTTTGGAATATAATTGGGCATGTGGGAAGATATTCAGGGTATACCATAAAAATACATATAAAAACAAGAACTGAAATATCAAAATCTATATATCAAAAAAGGAGCATTCATGAGGGCTCTTTACTTTGCTATTAAGTCTACTTTGGTGAGCAGTCAAAGTTATTTTGATAATTAGCAGTTTGGGGAGGAGTGACCTGCATAATTGTGCAGCTCTCTGAAACTGTGGGGCACTGTGTTATAATCCATAGTCAATGTCTTCTTGCAGGTCTGAGCCTAGGTACCTATGTTCAAGTGAGCTACCTCTACTATTTTTTTCATACAAATTAAATATTAGATGAGAATTTAGATTATTTTTAAGGTTCTTTTCTTTTCTTCCCCTTCCTCCCCAATCATAGCTCTTCGGCAGCAAGCTGGGCCCCCATCTGCTGGTCAGCTTGGGAACTTGTGTACTTCATTTATCCTGTTGCTTTGATTTCTGCTATTACTTCATGTTGGCATCCATTCCCATTTGTGCAACATTGCACATCTTGCAAGCTTTAAAATATTTTTAATATGCAGCCACAAAATCAGATCTTGAATTTTATCTTTGGTTTTTCTCTAAATTAAGAGCTATAAGTTTCTCTAAAATACAGGGGAAAGGCAATTAACTTGAGGCAATTTTATTTATGCCAAGTCTTTTCTTGAAGATTTGCAAATAATTCTGCAAGGATTTAAAGAGTCTAAGAAGCAGTTTCATTTGAAGAAAACTATCTCTCGAATGATTAAATACCCCTTGCTTTTTATTATTTTTGCTTCTGAGTTTTCATTTCAAAAGAAGGAAAGAACTCCTGCGAGACCAGCTATATGATCTCCAAGGTGCCTACCAGCTCTAAAATTCTGCAGTTTTATGAAAATAGGTTGACGAAGATAATGCCTAAAAAAGATTTTATTGCAAAATCACGTCTGTCTGACTCAAGTCCCAAAACTTAGGGTTTGAACTAAGGATATTTTAAAGCCAAATAAGTACATTTCTGCATTATTCATAAGCTGATTAGCAAGATAAATGAAGAAACATTTCTCTTAAGATTTTGATTGCATGTTTTCTTAAAACAACCTTGGCTTCCTTTATTTTATTTTTCTTTCACTTTTCCCTTTTATTCTTTCTTATGATTATATTCTTTGGGGTGGTTCAAATGTCCTCCCCCTGAAATATTAAAACTCCAGCTTCTTATCACCTCCTTCACATTATTGTACCGTGCTCTGAAATGGATTTCATAATTCATTTGCAATGAGCCATAGTGTTTCATTTTGAACAATTAGACCAAACATTCATATTCAAGGAAAATGAATAGATATTTTACTTGGGATTACTTGAATTTTTCTTTCTTTCTTTTTTTTTTTTTTTGTTTCTCTAATCCAGTTAAAACTTATGTTTCCAAAGAAAAGCCTTCTATCTACTCACAGAATATTAGCAAACTAAATCAATCTTGGGGAAACAAGTAAGAAAATTCCATCATGAAATCTTCATGAAAACAAAGTTAAGTGGTTCTGGCATAAGAGATGTATCCATTCAAAAATATTTTTACTACATTCCAGAACTTAATCCCCTTAAGGTAAAGATATTTAGCTTAACAACTAAATATCCATATTATATAATGCACATAAATTCAGTGAGCAAGGCCAGAGTTATTCTTTCAGAATTATTTGAGTTGCAACATGTTCCCACACTACGTACTACCCTACTTCTGCTCCTACATACTCCTACTCCTAAAATAACCTCCAAAAACCATCCTAACAGCATTCAAATAAGATCTAGTCTCTAGAGCTGACTTTTGGAATTGCACACACTCGCCTCTGAATCCCACATTCACTTCTCCTCCTGTATGCACACTCCCCTATGGAGAAAAACCATCCAGGCCCTAAATGTCCTCACCCATCTCATGTTTGTGCCTCAGCCCACTACAGTCTCACTTTTGATACCACTTCTCCAGTGAAACTACACTTTCTAGGGACAACTGTGTTTCTAAAACCTAATGGAAACTTTCACTTTCTCTCTTCTCCGAGCTCTCATAAACATTCAGTAGATTGGCACTCCTTAATTCTTGACTTTCTGTGATAAAACACTCCTGATTTCCCATCCACTTCTCTGGTTCCTTTTTCTTTGCCCAAAAAATTTTTTTATGTTTATTTATTTATTTTTAGAGAGGGGAGGCGCAGAGAGAGAGAGGGAGAGAGAGAATCCCAAGCAGGCCTCGTGCTGTCAGTGCAGAGCCCCACACAGCACTCGATCCCATGAATCTCGAGATCATGACCTGGGCAGAAATCAAGAGTCGGTTGCCCAACCGCCTGAGCCACCCAGGTGCCCTCCACCCAAATTTAAATGCCCCATCTCCTCAGAACTAGTCCTCTTTTGTTCTCATGCTCTGCTCTCTTCCTGAGTGGTTCCCTACCTTTGCATGGATTCCTTGTAACAAGTCGTCTTCAACTTACGTTTGGCTTCATACGTCACTTCTGAGCTCCAGGTACAAATATTCAACTCTTCAATTAATATCTCAAGTTGGGTGTTTCATGACAACTCATCAGCTCACCAGCTTCTATGATCATTGTTCCCCTAAACTGCTTCTTTTCCACTGTTCCATATATAGTTGCTCCTAGAGGACACATGAGGTCATCCTTGAGACCCAATTATTCTTCACCCGCATAACCAGTTATAAGGAACTGTTGGTACAACCTCCAAACGTCTCCCATGTGTTCAGTTTTCTAGATCTCCTGCCATCCGCTCATCTGACTCACTATTGTCTCTCTCTCGTACAATCGGACCTCCTAAATTGTCCCCTCGTATCCATTTCTCCATATGCTGGTGAAAAGAATATTTTAAAAATCAAAATTAGGTCATGCTGTCAATTTAAAAGTTTCAACGTCTGCCCATTAGGATTAATAATAATATTATTAACTTGGACTACACAGCCCCCATTATTGGAACTGAACTTTCCAGGCCAGCCATAAATTGCATCTTTCCCCCTCATTCCACATACACCAGGCAAACTTGATTTCTTTTAGTTCTTCAGTTGTCCTGTGTTCTTTGTCTTTGCTGTGCCTACCTTTCCCCTGGAGCTAGCAAACACCTTCTCGTCTTTGAGACCGCAGTAAAACATCATGTTCTGCATTCCCCCCCAGACCTAGTGATGGGGATGTGTTTTATTCACTGCCACAGCACCCCACATTTCTCCTTAATGATACTCAGCACAACCACAGTTAAGTAATTACTTGCGTAATTTTTGTTGAATTTCCATGTGTGGCAGGATACTACTTTAAGATATTAATTGATGTTTTTCCCAGGTATTTTCTTTTATTTATATACTTTTTTAATGTTTATTTATTTTTGAGAGAGAGAGACAGACAGAGTATGAGGGAAGAAGGGGCAGAGAGAGAGGAAGACACAAAATCTGAAGCAGTCTCCAGGCTCTGAGCTGTCAGCAGAGCCCGAGGCGGGGCCTGAACCCGCGAACCACGAGATCATGACCTGAGCCAAAGTCGGACGCTCAACCGACTGAGCCACCCAGGCGCCCCTTTCTATTATATTTTGGTCCTCCCATATCAGGCAACTAGACCATGAGGCACTTATTATCTAAGAAAAAGATTATTACAGTGGAAAACAAGCTCAAATTCTTTTCTTTTACAATCCAAGGCTTTTGAAAGCAATCGGTCTTCTGGTCCACCCCATCCAACTCTACTACCTTAAAAGACAAAAGATTCCAAGGACAGGGGAAGAATGGAGCCAAAGGGATGTATGATATACGTGAGGTTTGTAGGACCCTATTCTGATATGTGAGGAGGGGGAATCTGGGAGAAGTATTCCCAAGTAGAGCCCAGAAAGGAGGAAAGCGTTGGAGTACTTCCTCACACGTGTCTTGGCGCAGGAGAGAACAGCTCCCGGAGGTGGAAGCAAATGGAAAGATGGGCCAAATGCTTCTTTTGGACCCAGGAAGAACATGAAAATAGATGAGAAAGAGCTAAGACCAAGACATCACTTCAGATGGCCATCAGGGGATGGCCATGTAGACAAGAGATAACCTGATACCAGCACTAGACAATTCCAACTCCTCCAAAACCTTAACATATCATAAGCACCCAGTACTTAGGAAAAACTCCTAGAAATAGCAGGATGGGCACATGGATGGCTCAGTTGGTTAAGCATCTGACTCTTGATTTTGGTTAGGTCATGATCTCACAGTTTGTGGGATCGAGCCCCTCCTCGGGCTCTGCACTGACAGTGCAGAGTCTGCTTGGGATTCTCTCTTTCCCTCTTTCTCTACCCCTTCCCTACTTGCACTCTCTCTCTATCCCCCACCCCCCAAAATAAATAAACTTAAGAAAGAAAGAAAGAACGGACTAAGAAGTTATTTTCCTTGGGACGCCAGGGTGGCTCAGTCAGTTGAGCATCCGACTTCAGCTAAGGTCATGATCTCGTGGTCTGTGAGTTTGAGTCCCACATCGGGCTCTGTGCTGACAGCTCAGAGCCCGGAGCCTGCTTCAGAGTCTGTGTCTCCCTCTCTCTCTGCCCCTCCCCCACTCATGCTCACTCTCTCTCTCTCTCTCTCTCTGTCAAAAATAAATAAAACAGTAAATTTTTTTTTTAAAGTTATTTTCCTGGTAGAATACCTGGTAGAATGGAGGTTTTCAGTAGACAATGTGCCATTCAGAAATTGGCCGTCTCAATATCTAGAAAGAGAAATTGGAAATAAGAATTGCTTAAACAGCATAATGTTGGCTTATTTTTCTCTCCTCTGGTAGAATTTCTGAGGTCAGCCATCCAAGGCAGGTATGGCAGCTGCACTCTTATCAAGAACCCAGACCCTACTCAGACCCAACTATAAGGTTTCTTCATGATCTAAGATGGTTACTGAATTTTAGGCCAAAAGTGGTCAAAAGAGGGAAAGACAAGAAAGAGCTCATGCCAGTTGTCTCTCCACTTCTTATGGACTCTTCCTAGAAGTCCTTCTGAGCAATTTTCTCTTACATCTCCTTGGTAACCCTTAGCTACAGAAAAGTCTAAGAAATGTAATCTTTTAGCTGGCCTCCAAGAAAACAGGTTCTTCTATTAAGGAGCAGCGAGAGAATGGATATGGGATAGGAGCTTTCAGACAATAAGTTTATTCTCAGGGAGAAAATAGAAAGGTAAACTGTGCACATAGATTTGTGAGCTGAGAGTCACATACTCCAATCTGTCTCCCGATAGATTGTAACCTTAGAGAAAGCAGGGTCTATTTCTCCCTTGTTCACAGTTCTTTTCAATTATGTAGCCCAATGTCTGTTACTCATTGGCAATCTACATTTGCTTATTGAATGAATAAAATAATTAAGGGAAGGGGTAAATAAGAATACATGGCCTTTTACCACTCAGTACCATGTAAAATTTGCTTGATGTTCTTTTGTGGTATGACAGTGATTAGTGCTGCTTACTGAGTATTTCTGGTGTTCTGTCTCTGGATACATGGTAGGATGACACATCCAATATGCCCTGTGTCTCGGTGAAGCCACGCGATTATGGTCAATGAGTTAGCTGTGAACAGAAGCGACAAGTGTATCTTCTGGGTACAAGGATTCGATTGCCAACATGAGACCCACCAGGGCTCTCATTTCCACTGCCAGTACAGCTGACAGCGTCAGAGCTGGGGGCCTCTCCATCAGCCTGAGTCTCTGACAAAGGTCACATGAAGCAGCTGACCTGCAGTGAGTATGTGGCATAAGCAAGGTCTATTTCCTAGATTCATAGACTTACTTTCCCCATCATATAAACGTAAGCTCTTTTAATGCAGCCGACTGAGGAAACATTTTAAATACTATAAAACACATTAAATTTATGTCATGGGTCCACAACCAGCTTGACCTCTGAAACAGTGAAGTCAATTTTTAAAAGTCAAGTTAAAAATAATCAGTTACAGGGGTGCGTGGGTGGTTCAGTTGGTAAGCTTCCCACTCTCCATTTTGGCTTGGGTCTTGATCTCACAGTTGGTGAGTTCAAGCCCCACGTGAGGCTCTGCACTGACAGCCTAGAGCCTGCTTGGGATTCTCTCTCACCCTCTCTTTCTGTCCTTTCCCGCTCACACTCTCTCTCTCTCAAAAGAAATAAAATAAACATTTTAAAAAAATAATAGTCATTTCCAGTGTAAATAAAGATAGAACACTTAGATTAAAATATATTTTCAAGAAAAGCCTTTGCCTTAATATTTTAAAGAACACAGAAATAGAAATTTTAAATAAATTAGTTGCATTTGAATCAAGATAAGTAATGGCTTTGTAACAAGTGGCACAATTAAAAGAAGGTGGTTTTTTTTTAATTTTTCTTTTCTTTTTAAATAGGTTCCATGCCCAATGTGGGGCTTGAACTCATGACCCTGAGGTCAAGAGTTGCATGCTCTACTGACTCAGCCAGTCAGGCACTGCTAAAAGAAGTCTTTTTTATCCTTCTTGTTGCATACATAAATGAATCATGTATAAACACACTCACATGTAATTGTGCAATGTAAGTATTATTAAAGGGTATAATAGAGAAATACTCATTTCTTTAGAGACAAATACCTCACAGTGGCACCTTCAAAGTATAGAATCGGGCTAATCGGCTTTGTTTCCCACTTTCTGAATCTATTATTAAAATGCAGATTTTGAAAAACAATTAAAAGCCATAATATCCTTTGCTCTGAAATTGTGTGGACCATAAAAGTTAAATGAGATTTGGTTAATATCAAACAACTTTACCTTTCACATATAGTACAACATAAGCTCTATTCTAAAATCTCAGAGAATTATTACAAGACAACGTTTAGCTTCTTCCAAGCCAAGCAATTTTAGTTGCTTTTAACCATTTTTCCCTAACATATGATTTCAGGGCTATTATGTTATATGACTTGAATCCCCTGCACAGAAATATACATAACTAGATCCTTAACGTATGTTTGAGACTTGTTACCCTTTTCTGGAAGAGCCAATTATTTTCCATGAGGATGAAAAAGATGTTACATTGAAGTCTGTTACTTCAGATGACTAACAGATAAACTACCCAGGCAAGAAGAGAAAATGGAAATAATTGGGTGTTTCTTTCCTTATAACTTAATCTTATAACTCCTATGTAGACAGTACCATCTGAATGCAGACTGAAGTTAAACTTGTAACAGGCTCTGATATTCGGAATTTGTGTGCTATTTTTATTCTTCAATTTATGTCTAAATATAATAAATAATTTAAGAGATTTACCACCACTTCCTTAATATAAAAAGGAAGAATCTTAAGGAGTTTAATGGGGCAGTGTAGGCAGTAAAAAGATAACACTATGAAAATTAAAATATTGCTGGAGCCACAGATTTAAAAGATTTATAAGTATTCTCTCTTCACCAAGCTTCCCACCAGCGTTTTTTTTTTTTTTTTAATCCTACAACACTAAAATTTTGGATCATGTTGGAGACTATAGACCAAAACTTCTCCATAATGATGCCAAGGAAATACAAAAACATCTCCAGATGAGCCCACAGGCAATTCCAATATCCAGGTATAAACCTCATTTATTATTTTTTTTAAGAGTGGACTTTTCCAATGGGAGAACACAATAACACAATTTGAGTAAGTACCTACATTATCACCATTCCAGTTCACATAATGTGTCTTTGCAAAGAGTCCTAAAAAGTCATCACAAACACACTATTAGACAGGCTTTTGGTCCAGAAACCACATGCTCAACCAGACTATGAGAAACCTTATTGCAGATAGGGCATATGCTTGACAAAGCCATGGATCACCAGCTGGGCCCTGCTTCCTCAAGGAAGCTCCAGCTGTATGACATTATGGCATCCTTCCAAGGGCAAGGGTTCCCTCCGGGCCATCAGAGAATCAAAAGAGTGTAGGCCCCTTGTGGTTGAGTTGACCCATGTAGTCCCATGCAGACATGTGCTGTGAGTACATGTTGTGAGTTGGCCTAGCCTGATAACTTCCCCACACTTGTTCTTCAGTGTCCTTTAAGACTCCCCCACAGCCCAGTTTGTAGATTGCTGGTCACTTTGATTTTACTTTTTTTTGATGATACAATATTCAGGTTCCACAACTATTAGGAATCCATTCTGTGCCTCTTTTGACCTTAGGTAATGTAAACCTATTTCCTTTCTAACCTTCTTAAAAGACGTTTAATGGAATTTTGAATTTTTCCTATTGCAAAAATTCTTAGGCTTTTGTCAAAGGAGATTTGAAATACCACATGAAATGATGTACTCACATCCCTCACCACCACCTCCAAATAACTGAATTACATAAATAAAACATTACATAGAAAGTGCTTTGCTACAATTTATGGGAGGTAAATTTAACAAGAACTGGCTCATTGTAGGAAAATTCAACTTATCTTTTCCTGATCTTTTTATTCTATACAGGAAAAGAAATTTATGTCAGCTTAAAAAAAATCTATTACTGCTTCTCATAACTGAATCCATTATTTTTCTCTATGATCCATCAGGCAAAAACAAGAATAATAGATTGCTTTGACAGAACCTTGAACATAAATGTCTCTAAGAATCAAATGTAGGAAGTAAAATGGGTTTCAGGTGTTATTAAAACAAGAGAGGATAACCTCTTTATATGTTTCAAAATCAGATCTTACTTAGAAATTTATGTAAGACAAATTATATAGTAGTTGAATTTTCACAATTAGACTCTGACTTTAAATAAAGTTGTCTTACACATAGTCAATTGATTTAAATAATTAGTGCTGACCTTAGCTTACAACTATTTTCTATTTATAAAAAAGTCAAAAGTCTCTATTATTGTTAGCTCTACATGACACATTTTAGTTTCAGAGAAGTTTGAATGTCTGTATATACACCTACTTAAGTCTCAGGGGATTTTCTCCTTAATGGATACCTACCCAGCATCTAATTTTATTCAGATAAGTCAACCTCCCAACTTGTCTCCAGAAAAAATGGTCACATTCCCAGTTTGAGTGGCACAACTTCTGCCAAGCCAATCAGCACATAACATTTACATTAAGTCTATCATTCATCCAGGGAAGGGCATATGACCCCGATTTGCCTGAACATAAAAAGAATGGTTTTTATGCACGCTAAAAATGCATAGAGAGATATTTCCCATTTTCTGGATGAGGAGAAAAGAACGGGGAGCCCCAGCTGCTACCAAGCCATCTGTGACTATGAGAATGAGGACAACGCTGGTGACACAGGAGAGGGTGGGAATAACATGAGTCCTGTCAACATCACTAAAGTGCTAGCGGTCAGATACCTAGAGCCCTCTCTACCTCCAGCCTTCCATTTGGAGCTCACACATAGTGCTTCATCCACTTTGAATGTGGGTTTCTGTGATGGTTTAAATATGCTCCTCTTCTGCTTTAAAGATGAGAAAATATACTCAAAATCTTGTTTCCTCATGGCTTGTTTCATTCATACTACTTTATGGCAGAAGATCTTTGTATATCTCCTTGATTTTGAAACTACCTTTGAGAACCCTCCCTCATCATCTAATGAAGCACAAAATTTGATACACCCGTTGCTTAAGAAGACAGTAACATTCTTACAAAGGTTAATGCCATTTAAGATGAGTAAAAACCCTTTTGTCTTACCAGACAAAAATACAGTTTCATAACCAAGGTCAGACATTATTTCTAGCCTCTAGATCTAAAACCAAGCTTGACCTATATTGTAGTCAATTTAAAACTCCAGCCTATATGTCAAAGGCCCATTTTTAAAAAATTATTCAGAAACCCAAGCTATAGCAATCCTACTACTCTCTTCTCATTTTCCTAAACTATTTTATACTTATTTCTCGATTTCGCGGGCTATTAGATGTTTCTCACCTATTTCCAGAGATAATAACTCATCTGCCTTGCAATCTGATTCTTAACATTAGGAGATTAAAACTAACGTAGATGATTCTCAGATGACACATACTGAGGTAAAGAAAAATCCCATGATTTCCTTCTACAAAATGAGAGAAATTTTAATTCTTTTTCTCAACAGCTGCTTCATTATTTTATGCATAGGAAAAAAAAATATGTGCAATTACTCCAAGTACAATCAAGTCATTTAACATGGCTTTACCATCATTGTAGTTACAGGATATTTTAAAAGAGAAAAAAAAATCTCAAAGCACAGGTCTTGCTGTGCAGCAAAGCAATCAGATCCCTTCATAATAACATCCTGATGGGATTCAGCAAACCGAGGAATAATGAATAACCACTTTAATCAGTAAACAGGAAAATGCTACAACAGTCACTGAGTAAAAATTGACTATCATCTGTTGATCCTCTGATAGGTGATTCAAACAATAAATACAAATGTAAGTATTTTTAAAAAAGAAAAATAACTGGATTTAGTGTGCTTGATTTTGCCAGACAGTGATAAAATATCATCATAGACTGTCCAGCAGTGTGGGCCAGTCGATAAAATGAACATATAATCTTTTTCATAATACAAGGCCAAGTTGACCCTATCACTTGAATGTGTCAAGGTAAGCTCTTTTCACAGTTGATTAATAAGCTTTATTTCTGGACTGATTATTGAACTTTTTTGCTACTTCATTATTTAATGTTCCTTTCCGCGTTCATCTTATGAAGTTATTTGCCTCTGAATATGAAAATACTGTTTCGTAATAGTCTTCAAGTTTCCAGTGCAGTGCCTCAAAGGTTGGCCGTTCTTTAGGCTCTCCATTCCAGCATTCCAACATGATGCTGTAGAATTCTTGTGGACAGTTAGGTGGTTGAGGGAGTCTGTAGTTTTGACCCAACAACTGGATTACCTGAGCACCTGTCATGCCTAAATAATACAGAATGGGACCAACAAAAAACAAGTTAAAGATCAGGGTCTTAAATTCATAGATAATTATACTCCAGATTACAAAGCAAACTGATTTCCTTGGTGAGACTATGAGGTCTACCATCCCCTTCCCAGACTGCAGAGATTAAACTAAATCTTGCAGCAAATAATGTCTATAAGACTGCAATTTAAGAGCAAAGGATACAGAGGCAATAAACCACCTCATTAATGCAAATCATCGTCATCAAATTTTATCTATTATGCTCCCACAGGCACATGGTGTGGTCAGCCTCATAACTCTGCCCTCTAAGCCTGGGCAAAGCAGTTAAAGTCACACCTAAGTAAGTGACCTGCAGCAGAAAGGCCCATTTCAGGATTAATTACTCACCACTATAAGGTATTTTGCCATAAGTAATGATTTCATAAAGAAGGATTCCAAATGACCACACATCGGACTTAATGCTGAATTTATTAGCACGAATGGCTTCAGGTGCAGTCCACTTCACTGGCAGCTTTACTTCGTGTTTGGATTCATAGATGTCTTCATTATCTACCTGTTAATGCATTAAGGAATCAAGCCACGTTCCAGTGATATATATATATATTTTTTTTCTACCCTCATTCATCTGTAACCTGCTTCACATTAAAATTTAGAGGGAAAAGATTCAAAATGAGCTTAGGTCAATTGATGATTGCAGTAGCAAATTCCAAATCTGGCTTATAAGACTGAGGAATCTATGAGAAGTCATTAATGCAATGTCATATAAGGGCCTACTATGTGCTAAAAATAGCATTGGCAGGACCACTCTACTACATATGAGAGAATTCATGTGCGATGGTATTTAGCAACCGGTCTTTAGCAAATAAAAAAAGAACAATAAAAAAATAATGAAAGCAAAGCCTGTCTGTTTTCAAACTTACTGCTGGTTTTGAAGAGCCACCGAGTTTAATAATTACCACATTACCACTTTTTAATACTGAAAAGTAGGATCCAAATGATTTAAATTAATATATCAACTCACTGGGGTTCTAATTAATTTATCAAGAAAAGAGATGATGAATTCATGAAGATCAAAAAAGAATCACTTATATGTTGTGTTTCATGTTCCACATCCATATTTTTAGGGCACAATGTAGAAATTGAAAATGAGGAGAAAAACACCTAATACTATATCTCTTATATAAGTTTCTTTTGGCCTGATGTCATGAAATGAGGGGAGGGGTGGAATTAAAAAGCCAATGATTACTGAAGAATTTTGGCAGCATGAAATTTTAGTTGGCATAAAGTAAGCAAAGGGGGATGGGGTAACTATAGAAAATGTGATGCCTTTTGTAAGGAAAACAGAGACAGACAACCAGAGGCTTCCTGGTACTGAAAAATGGATCATTAATTCAACCACAAACTTAATCACATACTTTCCCATCTGGGTGGGCATCATTTTCTCTGTTTTTTTTTTTTCTCCTTGGTGAAGAAATAGAAACAGGAGGTAGTTTATCTGTAAGGCTTTAGGCTACCACACAACTGTGGACAAAGATTGTGGACCACACAACTTGGACAAAGATTATTTTGAAGAATAACAGCAAATCTATTAGACTACTAGTATGTTAGTCTTTTAACCCATGACAAAACCTAAATAGAACAAAACAAAATTCACCTTAAAAACCCTTGCAAGTCCAAAATCTGCAACTTTGTAGATATTATGTTCACCAACAAGGACATTTCTGGCAGCCAGATCTCTATGGATGTAGTTCTGGGACTCCAAATAAGCCATTCCAGAGGCAACCTGTGCTGCCATGTCTACCTGCTGGGTCAGGTGGATTTTTGTTCCAGCATCATCTGAGCAATAAGAGAAAGTCAAAGGTTTACTTTGGAGAACATTTGAATTATTAAAGTGAATTCTGAGAATTACGATGAATGAGCTACCAGTGCGCTTAAGTGCCATAGCACCAATTTGTTGAGCAAGAAACATAATACAAACTATTCAATTCCTGTGAAGGGCAACAATTTTCAGAGTCCAAACACATTCCAAGGCTGTGGCCCTTCCTCCCCTAAAGGAACATTACACTGAGAAAGAAACAGCAGTATCACATGATTCAAACACAGCTATAAATACCTGAAAGAGTCCAGGTATTGTCATTTTCCGTAGCACGCACCACTGACTCATCTCTTCATGGAAATTATTTACTTGGTTGCCTCTAGATTTCCTTCAAACATTGCACAGTTTGTTTTAGTCCTTGACGCTATAAAATAATACTAATTTGCATGGCTGAGCCAATGAAAATTTCTCATTCTTCCATCATATTGTTCTTAGAAATTAGTTCAGTAACAAAAATGAAGACTCTATCAGTAGTTATAAAATGTGTGTGTTACATTTGTACTTCATTAAGCTTGATGCACTTTTTTCATTTCCCTTTTTAAGCCTGTTAATCCTAGAGATGGTTTGCTCATCTCTCCAGGCATGGACATGCCTTTGATAGACACAGTTTCTCCCACTACTCATAATCAGAAAATTATGCAGGAGAGTCAGTTTGGCCATTAGTAGAGAGGTTAGTTTTACTATGTGGGGACTTTGTGCAAGGCGGTCAGCCATCCTGGATACTGTTTAGCTGCTATACTGTTTAGTAGATGTCTTCAGATTTCTGGAGAATTAAAAGGTCTCATATAAATCCAAACTATCATCATCCCTGACCGAATAAGCCAAATATTACCAAAAGTGTGTTGGATTCATGGTCAAGAGTCTTAGGCACAACTTCTGACTTGAGAGACAACTGTAGCTCAGGTGTTGGAAAACTGGCTTGAAGTTAGAATACCAGAATCTGGATCAGGGCTTTCACAGGGCTCACATTTCTTCCTAACCTTAGGCAAGCCGCTTAACACTCCCGTGCCTCAGTGTTTCCATCTATATTGTGGTAATTGTAATTACCTTATGGTATTGGTTGCTAAAATGAGTTAATACATGTAAGGCACTTAAAGCAGAGCCTGGCACCTAGAAAGAACCAGGTAAACCCTACCTGTTTTTATTCTCATTGCTGCTGCCTAAATGGAATTAAACAGTTTAAGCTTTGTCATGGTAGAGATACATACACATTACTCAAATGGAAATGTCTAAATGAAGACATGCACAAGGGTCTGGAGCTCAGGAGAGAGCACGCAGCTAAAGATGTCAACTTAACAATCACAGTTGATGAGTAGGAGTTAAACATTAAAAGTGGGCGAGACTGCTGGGAAGTGACAGAATCATGAGAAACATCAACATTTAGGGTGGGCAGAGGAAGATAAATCTGCACAAAAACTGAGAGGAATCAGTTAAAAGAATGAAAGAAGAACCAGAAGAGAACACCCTAACAGTCAAAGGTTTTGAGAAGGTCACCACCATTGCCAAATTCCACAAGTAAGTCCAGCAAGGTAAGAACTGAATGCCTTAGTGGCAGGATGAACAACTTCACTGGAGATGGGGGACAAGGGGTTGAGGGCAGAACAGAAGCTGAGGACATGGAGACAGCAGGAGGAGATGTCAATTTCCAAACCCTAGTCAAGAAAGGAAGACAACAAAAGAGTTGGCAGTTGGCAGAGGAAAGTGTGAACCATGGGAAAGTGATTATCAAGAAATTCATGACTGTGAGGGGCTGTCAATGATATGGGACTTAGGGAGTTTCTGGTGTGCTAGCCATGTTCTCACTCTTGATTTGTGCAGTGGCTATACCATTATTTACTTGCTCACTCTTAAGTAATGATAAATTATGCTCTATGATGTGTGCTCTTTCTATAATGTATGCTATCTTTTCAATAAAAAATGAAATAAACAGAGTTGAGGAGATTTTTTTTTAACGGTAAAGACCTAAGCACAGTGTGTGTATGCGTATGTGTCGGTAAATACATATTTATTTTTTAATGCAAGCAGCATATTTATTTATTTATTTTATTTTATTTTATTTTTTAGATAGAGAGAGAGAGAAAGAGAGCACGTGCAAATGAGAGAGAGGGGCAGAGGAAGACAGAGAGAGAATCTTAAGCAGGCTCCACACTCAGCATGGAGCCCAACGTGGGGCTCAATTCCACAACCATGAGATCACGACCTGGGCTGAAATCAAGAGTCAGATGCTTAAATAAATGAGCCACCCAGGCACCCCTGCAAGCAGTATATTTAAATAGGATATGTGGTGAAACTAACTTCTCACCGATCCATTTGTCCTCTTCTTCCTGGGCAAACACAGAGGACTATATTCCCCATCTTCCCTAGCAGTTAAATTGGATCATGCCACTAGTTCCATGCACTGCAATGCGTGCAAGAGAGGATGTCCGTCACTTACAGGCCTAATCCTTAAAATCTCCCGCAGTTTTGTAGCTAGAAGAAATAAATTTTGAAATGGCAGAGCCACACGATGAAAGGAGTCTAAATCCCTACGTCACCATCTAAGGAGTGCCACTCAGAAGAGCAGTGTGATATATATCAAAAATGCATATTTTTACAGCAATGTGCAGAATGAACCTGGACCACTTTCTTACACACAAAACTAAACTCAAAATGGATGAAAGACCTAACCATAAGACAGGAAGCCATCAAAATCCTGAAGGAGGCGGGCGCCTGGGTGGCTCCATCAGTTTAGTGTCCGACTTTAGTTCAGGTCATGATCTCATGGTTCATGGGTTCAAGCCCTGTGTCAGGTTCTGTGCTGACAGCTCAGAGCCTGGAACCTGCTTCGGATTCTGTGTCTCCCTCTCTCTCTGCCCCTCCCCCCATGTATGCTCTGTCACTTTCTGTCTCTCTCAAAAAAAGAAAAAAAATTTTTTTAATTTTTTAAATCCTAGAGGACAAAACAGGCAACAACCTCCTTGATCTCGGCCACAGCAACTTCTTACTTGACGTGTCTCCAGAGGCAAGGGAAACAAAAAAATGAACTATTGGGACCTCATCAAGATAAAAAAATTCTACACAGCAAAGGAAACAATCAGCAAAACTAAAAGGCAACCAACGGAATGGGAGAAGATATTTGCAAATGACATATCAGATTAAGGGCTAGTATCCGAAATCTATAAAGAACTTATCAAGCTCAACACCCAAAAAACAAATAGTGCAGTGAAAAAATGGACAAAAGAGATGAATAGACACTTTTCCAAAGAAGACATCCAGATGGCCAACTGACACATGAAAAAATGCTCAACATCACTCATCATCAGGGAAATACAAATCTAAACCACAATGAGATACCACTTCACACCTGTCAGGATGGCTAAAATTAACAACTCAAGAAACAACAGATGCTGGTGAGGATGCAGAGAAAGAGGAACCCTTTTGCACTGCTGGTGAGAATGTAAACTGGTGCAGCCACTCTGGAAAATAGTATGGACGTTCCTCAAAATTTAAAAATAGAACTACCCTATGACCCAGCAATTGCACTACTAGGCATTTATCCAAGGGATACAGGTGTGCTGTTTCGAAGGGACACATGCACCCCCATGTTTATAGCAGCACTATCAACAATAGCCAAATTACAGGGAGAGCCCAAATGTCCATTGACTGATGAATGGATAAAGAAGATGTGGCATATATATATATATGTGTATATATATATATATATATATATATATATATATATAATGAAATATTAGTTGGTGATCAAAAAGAATGAAATCTTGCCATTTGCAATGACGTGGATGGAACTAGAGGGTATTACGCTAAGCAAGTCAGAGAAAGACAAATATAGGATTTCACTCATGTGGAATTTAAGAAACAAAACAGATGAACACAGGGTAAGGGAAGCAAAAACAAGATACAAACAGGGAGGGAGACAAACCATAAGAGAACAAACAGGGTTGCTGGCGGGGTGTTGGGTAGGGGGATGGGCTAAATGGGTAATGGGCATTAAAGAGACCACTTGTTGATATGAACACTGGGTGTTATATGTAAATGATGCATCTCTGAATTCTATTTCTGAAACCATTATTATATTATATGTTTACCAACTTGGATTTAAATTTTTTTAAATGCATATCTTTGTCACATCACTAAATTTTTTGAATTGTATGTTATAGCAGCTAACATTGATTCTTCAGTGTAAAATGAGATGTAAGCAAAACGACAAAACATAACTTAGTGTGCAGCATAATGGCAAAGCATTGCTGCCATGACAGTCAAAATAGCTATGCCTTCTGATATCAAATTAACTCGATACGAAAAGAAATGTGAAAAAGCCAAGATAAACTGGTGACTAGTCCTAGGCCAAGCGGTAGACAGTTTCTAAAATGGCCCCTAATATTCTCTGCCTCCTGGTATTTGGGCTTCTGTGACATTCCCTTCCGTTTAATGTGGTCTGGACTACTGACTCACTTTTAACAAATAAAATATGACCAAAATGATGGGATATCGCTTCCAAGATAAGTTATAAAAGACTATGGCTTCATCTTGCAAGAACTCTCCTCTCCCTTGCTCTCTCACTTTCTCAGTCTGATGAAGCCAACTGTCATGGCGAAAGTTGCCCTATGGAGAGGTCCATGTACCAAGGAACATAGGGCAGCTTCCTGCCAACAACCAGCAAGGAACTGACTTCCTCAATCCAACAGCCCTGGAGAAGCCAACTCCTGCCAACAATCACCTGAGTGAGCTTGGAAATAGATCAACTTCCCCTAGAGCCTTCAGATAACTGAAGCACCTGCCAAGACCTTGACTGCAGCCTTGTGAGAAACCCTGAGGTAGAAGACCCAGCTCAGCTGCACCTGGATTCCTGACCACAGAAAATGTAAGATAATAAATGCTTGCTGACTTAAGCCACTAAGTTTTGGGTAATTTTTTGTGCACGATAGATAACGAATACAGGTTCATGTTAAGAAAATAATGTCAGTGCTATGCACACGGTTAAAAGCATGGACTACGGAGCCAGATTTCCTGGGTTTGAATTCTGGTTCAACTACCTTGGATAAGTTATAAACTTGTCCATCCTTCAGTTTCTTCCACTATCAAATAGAAATGATAATAATAATACTCATTTCATCAGGTCGTTAGAGGAAAGAACTAAGTTAATATTTGTACTACATTTACAAAAATGCCTGGCATATAGTAAGTACTATATAGTGTGGTTTTTTTTTAGAAAAATAAATTGTAAATATATGCACCTCTCCTACCACTATCTCATTTGGTTTTTTAGTGCATCACCTCATTTTATACTCACAACTACATGAAGTCAGTGTTATTACTATTTGCCCCCTTTCATAGGAGTTTCTGCTACTTAGAAGAACAGGTAATAAGTTGTAGAGTGGCGATTCAAGTTCAGGCATGTTTGAGGTTGAAATCTCATGCTCTTAAAAACTATTCTATACTCCTCCCTAAAACCTACATTACACATGATTCCTGAGGACCTGAATGTTGGGGCTACAGTTGTAGCCAGCTGAAGGGTATCTTAGTAAAAACGCTCCTGTCTACCTCAGTCCACTTTAGTGAACGGTCCATGAGAATGATGAACAACATGCTGGAGCTTGATTTATTTTAAACAGTATGTATATATGCAAAAAAATGCAGATATTTATTCTCTTTAAATTTCAGCAGGAAATACTGGACATCAATTACCCTCAATGCTAAAGTTTTTTGGTAAGCCTCTTCTATTTTGGAGAAATTTATTACAGAAAAAAATATTCAGCCAAGCTTAGGGTCTACAAAGGTGGTTCCATAGAAAACTATGTATGTCATTTCAACTATCAAATTCAACATCTAATTCTATTACAGTGGATATAAAGTTTTCACTGACCGGCACAATAGTGAAGGAAATCGAGTACTAACATATTTTCTACCCTGAAAGAGTAGAATGGCCTAGGAACTGCCCAGGGGAACCTCAGAACACTCTTCTAATGCAACAGTCAGTTGTCAAAACTGATATAAAGGTTCACAATTCTGTGACAATTTACATCTGCAACAAGAAAATATTTTCAACTATGTTCCATCACTTGAGTCTTTCAGCTTATAATATGTATCATGATGGGCTGTTTAAACGTGGCAGATTCATTTTAAGATCACTTTGTTGAATTTAAGCCCTCTTGATTGGGAAGGGATTGTCTGTAATGAGCATCTCTTCATTATTTCTCATGGCTACTAAGTATCTTAGCAAATGAAGGCCTTGGTAAACTTGACCCTGATAGCCCAATCCACAATATGACAGGGTTTGTGCTCACCCCTGAGTAAAACACATTAACAAACCACAAAAATTCTCAGTGCCAGAGGAGTTCGTAATTAATAAGTGGATCTTGTCAAGCTGACACCAAGAGTCTCAAGACAAGCTCAACCCCAAGTCCTGATCATATTAGGTTTAGAATAGCCCCAGTTAATCTATCCATTAATTTTTTTTCATTTATTCGGTCATCACATAATTAGAGCACACTTTCTATGTGCCTGACACTCTTCTATCATTAAAATAAAGAAAAATCTCTGTCCTCAGGGAGTTGTATTTGTGAAGTTGCTAACAATAAGCCATATTAAAAAGTCATGCATTGGGATGCCTGGGTGACTCAGTTCAGCATCTGGCTCTTTTTTTTTTTTTAAGTTTATTTATTTTGAGAGAGAGGAGGAGAAAGAAAATCCCAAGCACACTCTGCAGTGCAGAGCCCGATGTGAGGCTCAAACCCATGAATTGTGAGATCATGACCTGAGCTGAAGTTGGATACTTAATCAACTGAGCCACCCAGGTGCCCCAATCATCTGGCTCTTGACTTCGGCTTAGGTCATGATCTCACAGTTTGTGAGTTCAAACCCCACATTATGCTCTACGCTGGCAGTGAAGAGCCTACTTGGGATTCTCTTTCTCTCCCTCTCTCTCTCTGCCCCTCCCCAACTCGTGCACTGTTTCTCTCCCTCTCAAAATAAATAAATAAACATCTTTAAAAAAGCAATGCACTATATGATGATTAACAGCTAAGAAAAAGGAAAACAAAAAAGCAGAAAAGAGGAATACAAAGAGACAGGAGAGGGAAATTAAATTTTAGAATTCAGAGGTTGACCATTGAAAGACTCACTGTAATGGGAATGTCTGAGGAAAAACTTTTCAGAAGTGAGGAAATGAGTACATGGGTAAGTAATGGGAGGGGGGTGGAATTCAGATAGAGGATGAAAAAGCACAAAGGGCCTGAAGCAAAGCGCACCTGGAAGATATGAAGAGCAGCAAAGGACAGTGCAGCTGACACAGACTGAACAAGGGAGACACTGGGAGAGATGTGGTCAGTGAGGTAATGGAAAGCTGGGCCATGTAGGACCTTATGGGTTATATAGAGAAAACCAGTGAGTCACAGAAGGCTTTGAGCTGAGGGGGGAACACAATCTGATTTACCTTTTAACAGGCTCTCTCCACCTCCTGTGTTGAGTGGAGACTGAAGGGAGCAAGAACTAAACAAGGGAGACCATTTAAGAGACTGTTGCCTAATCCAGGAAGGAGATGATGTCAGCTTAGACCAGGGTAGGAGTGCTGAGAGGTGACAAAATCCCGGATATATTTGGAAAGAAGCCAATGGGGTTTTCAGATTAGTTAGATAGAAACTGTGAGAAGTAGAGATGATCAAGAGATTAGGCCTGAGTGTTGACATTGTCAAAGACGGGAAGACCACGAGAGTAGCAGATTACTGGGGATACATAAGATCAGTTTTGGACATGGCTGTTTTGAGACTTTTTAATAGACACCTGGAGTAGAAAATTCCAGCTGTTCACAAACATTTTTTTTCCTCCTTGCAACCACTTTAAAGAATTGTACTTCCCTATTCCTTTTGACTTGATTTGACCAAATGAAAAAGGGCACAGAAGTTATCTCTGCATCTCCTGGTTGGAACTCGAAGAGCCAGAATGAGATTAGTCCCATCCCTTTCCCTGCCAAGGTGATCAAAACACCTGAGCGACCAACCAATCTATTTTGCACACATAGCATGAGCAAGATATAAGTGCCTCTGGGATTTGGGAGAGGGGAGTGTTGCTGCATCATACCTATGTTATCCAGAGAATGGTTCAAGTAGAGTAGTCAAGAAAGCAGTTGGATTTATGATTCTGAAGTAATGGAGGGATGTAGTTTCAGGAGTCTTGATACATAAAATATTATTTAACATTGAAACTGACTGTGCTTAGCAAGTAACTGGTGATGTTACAAAATTCCAAGAGGTCTGAGAGATAAGAGAAATCACACAGATGGGAGAAGAACCAACAAAAAAGACAGGAGGAAAAGCCATTGAGTGAAGTGTCCTGGAGGCCAAATGAAGAGGTATTTCCAAAGGGAAAGAGTGTCCATTGAAATAAATGCTAACAGGTCTGAAGACTGAGAATTGAGTATTAGACTTGAAACTGTGCCCTTGACAAATCATTTTTGTTAAAGATGGACCCAAGATAATGACTGTACTTTTGTCCCAGGGAATAAGGCAAAGGGGGCAATGGCTGAGGTTAGTTTTTCCACGGTGGCTAACATATTCTGATACTGTTAAATTAGAAATCCTCATGCAAAGGAGCTAGGCATAATTTTTAACAGCATTTAACAGGCCCAGGTCCTTTGTTCTTCCCCAGTTTTGCAATTTAATACCGCCAGCTTCACAAGTCACCCTGAAATCAGAGAATACTCTTATCTTTCTAATATCTTTGTTCCATTATTCTCACCTCCCTTTACCTCTGCACGTTCTATCAATCCCACTCTGACATTTCAGGAAAGCAATAGAAAAAGTCTCTTTTTTAAGCATGAATTATTCTCTCAGTACTTGATCTCCACTACTTTGAACATCTCATTTTAATACTCATTATATTGTTGCTCATTAAATTATTCATTTGCAATAAACATCAAAATTTCACAATGCCCTTAAGTCTTCTCTGACTACAGGAAGCAGATGTAGAAATAAAGCAATTGTATATTTCTGCTTTTTAGTCTGAAAATTCTAATGCTGCCTAGCAGTGGAAGTATATTAAACACCAACAAGTATGATGTTAACACTGGCAAAGGAAAAAGAATGAGGGTACCTCTCCCTCTCTTTCCCCCAAAGTATCCCATGTTCCCTAATTCTGAGCCATAGAACAAATTGGCCCGTGACTGACAATGTTCCATTAGTTACTGCAGGAAACAAAGCATCACGCAAAACACCTATTCTTCAATTTTCTACATTACATTTACGTACTCTGATATGTCTGTTGCGAACAATTTGTTCTTCACTACATAAATATTTTCCCTCCCTTTGAGCACACGGTATATATCCTATTAAAAACTAGTTGAGCCATTCATTCTCACAGATATACACATAGTAAATATCCTTTGGGTTATAGAAGGCTTGCTAAATTGACATTTATAGGACTAGTTAAACTAAATCCCTCCTTTCTTCCTTTTATTAAGTCTTTAGCTTACTTTGGAGATATTCTTGCAGACTTCCATGTCTCATCAACTCTGTAATAATATAAATTGGATCTTCTAAAGTGCAAACAGCATAAAGCTGGATAAGCTTTGGATGTCTTAGGTTCTTCATTATCTGTGCCTCCCTCAGGAAGTCATTTGGATCCATTGAACCTGAAACAAGAAGAGGAGGAAATCACTTTCTGTTATTGAGGCATTCCTATCCTCACAGCAGTCTGGTGGGAATCACCAAGATTGCTTCCTGCTTCTCAGTAAAATAAGAGCATTGGTGTCACAAATCTTCAGACTTATCAAAGAAGAGAATCAGTCCGCCCAGGGCAACCTAATAACTGATGTGTTGGTGCATCAAGGGTGTGTAATTTATGTGTTATGACCTATAGGTGAGGAGAGGTTGATTCAGGTCCATATGAGAAATGAAGGAAAAAGGAGAGAGTGGCAGTCTAACTGATAAAACAAGGCAAGCAAATTAAGAGCACGAAAAGAAGGCATTCTATTAACATGAATGCTGGAGGACACTGAATGTTTAATTACTGCAGCCAGAGCTTTTTGGTCCAGGATCCAGGGAAGACTGATAGCTGCCCTGTCCTTGGTACCCACTGTGGGAACAGCTGGATAACAATCCTGAAGCCATGACATTCTGCCATATTTATGTCCTTAATTCTGTAGGGACATATGGTATAGGCCAAACAGAAAATATTCAAGGGCTACACCCAAAACTGAGTGTCTTTTTGCACTAGTCTTTTATGTCTAACTTGAAATTGATCTTCAACATTTTCTCCTATGTTAATACTTCCATAAGTCAGACTCTTAACAGATTAACCAAATGATAAGGGAGAAGTATTGGGACCTATTTTGAAGACTCACCTACAATTAAATTGTATTTTAATGGTTCAACTCTTACCTTGCAAAGTACCACGTAGTTAATAACAAAATCTAAGAAGAGGAAGGATACCTGGAGTTTACACTTTACCAGTAATTTTCAAAAATCTTTCATTATTTTTAAAGATATGATGTATCAGAGGCATTGCTGTAATTGAAGGAATACTGTCATTTCATATCTCAGTATTCACTATGGGTAGTGCAAATATCATTTCCACTGATGCTCAAAGAGACTGTCCCATTCATCAGTATCTCATGATGAAGACTTCACAACTGATATTTGAACCCAGGCATGGATAAGCTTTGACATTCTAAAATAGCAGTCTGACTTATTTATTAATATGAAGTCAAGACGAGTTCCATGTGACTTGCAGATCATTTCACATAAACCATTTAGGCAGTCTAGCCTTTGGTATTCCCTTGAGAGTCTAGAAGTTCAGAACACAGGCTTGATTAAACTCCAGATTCTGGTCAAATCCTAGCTCACTGGGTAATCTTCAGCGAGTTACCAAACATCTCCAAACTTCACTTCTTCATCTGTATAACATGGCTAATAACCCTACTGATACCATAATATCATTATCAGGAAATTGCAATAACAGGAACATATACGTTCAATGACTGTAGGCCATTATTTGTATTGTTATTAATAAGCATATTCTAGGAAAAACCAAACAGATCAACTGTATTTTTTTCACAGACTGAGGAGAGGAAGGGGCAAGGACTTACTGAGGAAAAATAGAGAAAAATGACCTATTCTCATTTCCATCATGATCTTCTGTACTTCCTCAATTCCATCCCTATCATTGGAATTGGAATTATCTACATAATCAAAGAGGATTAAAATTTCGAATCATAGTGGCAAAATGGAGCTGAGAATAAAAGAGGCACCCAAACCATAATGAAGGACTTTCTTCTTGTTAAATTTAGTTTGGCCTATGGTCAAATATGGATATAGTGGGATTCTTCCCACCACACCCTCAACATAACCTGATTCATTAAGTTTCCAGTGATAATAGTCACCATTCAGGCAATTTATATACACAATATGTTTCTACTCTAATGCTTTGGTAGCCATCAGATTTGTGAAATGCAGGACACTCGAATCATTGCCAAATCAGACTACCCACAAGACCTGAAAAACCACGGTACATCAGGAGCCTCTGCAGGTGAAGGCTGCTTAGAGCACTCCATGGCTACACTGGTTGCAGCTGACCAGCTACACAGCAGAGACCCAATTTCAAGTCAGCTAGTAATGCAGCATTAAATATTAATTTTTGCCTGTCAAAGCTACTATGGGAGTTGATTTCAGGCTCGTCTTTATTGCGTGGTAGTCTGCTAAGCAATAAATAGCTGCTAAGATTGATTAATGGCCCCAGTGAAGTGAAGACATTTAACCAATCACCAAAGCTGTTTGCTGCTATTACACTGTAAATCAATAATAATTATTCCTGTTGGAGAAAAAACTATCGTGGCGCTTTTTTTTAATATAAGAAAAGTGATTTTTTGTTTTGTTCTTTTTTGACCTCCAGAAGGCCTTCCTTGGAGAGCAGTGTTAGGATGAATAGCTAGCTACTTCGTTTTGAGAAAAGAATGATTAGATTGAACAATAAAGTTTAGGCTCAAGTGTCAACGAGATTACGATTCAAAATAATATATATGCAGTGATTGTGAAAATCTCGGGTGCTGGAATAGATCATTCTCACCTGGAGTGCTCACACGGCATCAGCCACTTAAAAGTGCTTCTCCATCACTTCATGAGGCAGGTGTAAATGCTTGACAGACGTCCTGCACTAGCGAATCTGCACTTCCGTGGACATCTGTCAGCATCCCCATTCAAGCTAACATTTATTAAGAACTCACTGCATATATTTTATGTACGTTGACTCAATTTGTCCTCATAAAACTCTATGAAGTAGGAACTATTATAATCCCCACTTCCAGATGAGGAGATTCAAAAGATTAATACATTGTCCAGTGTCCCAGAGGGCAGAGGCAAGGTTGAACTCAGTTCTATTTTATACTAAAGTTTATGCTCTTACTATAACACCAGAGGGGCCCAGACTTTCTTGGTTCATGGCATCCTCATTGTCTCAGTAACTTTTTTCATGATATGCCCTTAAGCCAAAATGAATACCTAAGAGTTCTATTGATTATTTGGTTAAATCAAAGCAACTTTAAAAGTATTTGTGTTCTAACAACTTAATACCCATTTAAAAAAGTAATACAGAGAAATTTTTGTGTGGCTCTTGAATGTGATCCCAGTCACCACCAAAAACCCAGTTTCACAAAGATATGATGTCACCAAAGGAATGGTGCTATCCAGCAGCACCCAGGTGCTCAAGTTCTGCCATCAGGAGGCTTTCAAAACCCTTAAGAATTCTGGTTAAGTAAAGACTGAAGGTCCCCTAGAGAACTAATTTCTAGCCTCTAGTTATTATTCTTACCTATGTTATTAGATGTAGATATGAGGCGACTACAGTAACGCTGTACTTTCATAGACTGTCTCCCCTGGGGTGTGATGCAATAGTGATAGATGTGAGTTCAAATCCTAGCTCTTCCATTTACTGACCTTATAATAATAATAATAACAGTAATAATAATAATTAAAATAAAAAGGTTTTCTTGGTCACTTAATATGAACCAGACATTATTCAAAGCATTTCCACTAATGACCCAGTTTAATCTTCGTAATAATCCTGCTGGGTTGGCCTTATTAGTATCTCTTTTTTGCAAATGATAGAACTGAGGCACAGAGTAGTTTAAAATTTACTCAAGATCATATGACTAGTACATTTCAGGAAAGTTACTTAATCTTTTTAAATTTTCTTATCTCACTTTTAAAATGGAAGAGATAATGCCTACCTGAATAAATATTATTTTAGTACACTCACTTTTAATTTCCATGATAGGAAAAAGGAAGATGGAAGAAAAAATAGTTCCTACATTTCCAAATATGAGGTCTTTTAGATGGACCATTTTACCTTTTAACCATAAACAATTAGTATTTAATAAAATTGTTTCTCCCTGAAGATCTTCAAGGTTCTATTGATTTAAGTATTGTTTTAAGTACTTCCAGTAAAGTCACCTTTTTAAGAGTTTATTTTATTTATTTTAAGAGAGAGAGAGAGAGAGAGACACGTGTATGTGGGGGGGAGGGGCAGAGAGAGTGGGAGAGAGAATTTTAAGCAGGTTCTACACTGTCAGCATGAAGCCCGATGCGGGGCTCGAGAACCGTGAGATCATGACCTGAGCTAAAATCAAGAGTTGGACACTTAAGCGACTGAGGCACTCAGGCACCCCTAAAGTTAGCATTTTTAACGAAGGCTAGGAAAAAATGTGGAGAGGGACAATCCTAACTCCAGAGAAGAAATGCGTGGTTGAAATCTTGCATTGGGGATATTTTAAGACTTAGCCGATTCCAGGCACATGCTCTTGCCTTTAGAATCTGAAGCATGTTATGCTTTATGGTCACCTGGGCCAGAAAACATGATTACAGTACTTGCTTGGTGCCTGCATTGGCTGTCCTGTGACCTTGCAGACATTTACAGTGGCAAGTTGAGCTTATAAAAATTAACAAATGCTGGGGCATCTGGGTAGCTTAGTCGGTTAAGCATCTGACTCTTGGTTTCAGCTCAGGTCATGATCTCACAGTTTGTGAGTTCGAACCTCACATCAGGCTCTGTGCTGTTAGCACAGAGCCTGCTTGGGATTCTCTCTCCCTCTCTCTCTCCCCCACTCACACTGTCTCTGTCTCTCTCAAAATGAATAAACTTCAAAATAATTTTTTTAATTAACATATGCCATTTAACCTTTGACATTCTCATTCTCATACCTGGTTTTAATGTTTTTACTGCTACTGGAGTGGTGTTGTTCCATAGGCCTTCCCATACTTCACCAAACTGACCAGATCCTAATCGCTTCAGAAGCTGTATGGAGTTGCGGTCTATCTCCCACTGGTCCACGGTTTTGTAAGACAAATCAAAAGGTGCTGGTACTTGTACCTGTTTCACAGAATAATTAGAAAAACTATAAGAAAAAGATTTAACAATTTTTTGGTTGAAAATAATAGCCTAGGCACTTTTAAAAAGAGAAACCATTTTTAAAACCAAAATATTGTAAATTTTATTCTAATTACTTTAAAATGGAAAGCAATTATGGCAGAATCTGTATCATTACCTCTTTGAGCTGATCTCCTCCTTAAATCTTGCTACATGAGGCACCTTGCTGTCCATCTGCCCCACCCCACACCCAATGCCATCCCTGCCTGGGTCTGGCATGGTCTTCCTCTGCCTCTTTGCCTTCCTCCGCCAAGCTAAATCCTCCCAATGTTAAGACCCATTTGAAGTTCCACCTCATCCACAATTACTTCCCAAATTCTTTGGCCTATATCGTTTACTATATGTATCATATATTTTTGCATAATTAAATTTTTCATCTTATTTTGAATTTATTTATTTGTTCATTCATTCATGTATTTTTTCATTTAATAAATAGTAATTTTTCAAGCACCAACAAAGTGCCATTCTGTAAACAAAGTAGGCAAGACCCCTGCCCTCTGAGAGTCCATAATCTAGTTTACTATCTACCAGAGGAAATTCTTAGCCCCTCCACCAAGTCATGAGCATTTTGAGTACACAGAAGATCATTTATGCTTCTTTGTGAACACTTTTCAACAATATTGGTTAAACAGAGTATTTTCTAAGCGACAGGTAAGCTATTCTTAGCATGAGCTTAACCATTCTTGTGGGGTCATTCATACCTATTCCATCCAACATGTAATACTTACACCAAAGTTGCATGTTCACTGGGCAGGATTTAAGTCAATGAATTCCCTACATACTGGACAAAAGTCTTCAGCTTCTAATTGTCCATAATATTTTGGTCAGGCATCACCAGGAAGCTTTCAGTGGTCATCCAGGCATAAACCATAGGGCTGGCTGTCCCATGGACAGTACATGAGACCTGAACTCAGACGAGGAGCTGAGGTTTTGCCCCACTACCATGTAAGTCCACTACATAACTTTAAATCAACCTAGGTAAAACATGCAATAATTGAATACTGATAGACTTAATAAACTCTATAAATGTTGTTTGGCCTGGCCAAACTATTATAACAGTTACTTAAATGATATTTCTATATAGATATTTCAGCCAGATAATGAGCCTAGCAATTTCATATTGATATCCTTGAATACAGAGCTAAATAAGAATTATATTCCAGCACTTTTTTTTCCTTCCAGCCATATGAGTAAGTGCTCCAGTGTCAAGATACCAGATTAATTTCTTGGAGCAAAGGATGAATATTTTCTGGCTTCAATGAGTGCCTAAGGTCAGGAGTTGGCAAACTTTTTCTGAAAAGAATGAGATAGTAAATATTTAGGTCTTTGTGGGCCATAAGGTTTCTGTTGCCACTATTAAATGCTGTTCATACAGAGAAAAATCAAAGGGAATTTTTAAATAAATAAGCATGCTTATGTTCCAATAAAACATAATATTTAAAATGTAAGTGTGGGACAGTACTGGCTCACAGGCCATGGCTTCTCTATCCATGCTGTAGGTAATCAAATGACTTTTTTTTTCTGAACGGACATATCACATGACTAATACTCCAGTATCTGAAGGGAAAGAGTTAACCTCAAAATCAACACAGCTTGAAAGCATTTTACCTTTAAGCATGGTTTTCCCAGCTGAACACACAGGCCATCCCTTGTCTTGGTGTAATGGCTCACAAATTCATTCAGTGTTGAAAAGATTCTTCTCTGGGTAAGGAAAAACCCCCCTTCATCCAGGCTTCTGATCCTGTAGTGTTTCACAATCCCTTCATCTAAAACTGGAACCCAAAATAAGTCCTATTAATATACTTCTTGCCAAAACCAAGCAAATCTACTTATTTTGTGGTGATAGTTTCAAGGCATGGAATAAAATTTTCATAAATTCTGTTCATTTCTCAACTTTGTTTCAGAAAAGACTTCAGAAAGTTTATAAAGGATATATAGCAAAATAAAAAGGGAAAAGAAATGGGAAACCACATTAAAGGAAATAGAAGATAAAAATAACGGAGGTCACCACTAAAAATCTAGGCTTTGAGGCCTATTGAACTTGATTAAAACAAGCCATAAAATTGACTCTATCATTCTAAGCGTTCCTGCCTGACTCGGTCAGTAGAGCATATGTTTCCTGATCTTGGGGTCGTGAGTTCAAGTCCCACTTATAAAAAAATTTTTGACTCTATCATTCTGGCAATGCAAAGAGGGAAATATTATCAGTTTCAGAAATCACAGCGTTCATAAGATAAAATCACAAAAGTTGTGTAAAAATATTTCAACTTTTCCTGGCACAGAGACCAGGGAGAATTTTCTCCCATGAGATCCTATGAAGGGGACACTGAAATAGAATAAAACGGTGTCCTCAGGACTATCCGACAATAACATCAGGAATTCTGCAGGGCCGCTTATTATTCTGTCTCTTAATGCAGGGTGATAACAGAATGTCCAAGCACAATTCAATAAAAGCTGTTTTACAGGGCCCAAAATAATGCAATCCATGTATACAACATCCCAACACTATTGCTTGATCCAAGGGCAAGTCTCGTAACAGCCAGTGGAATGAACGGATTGCATACCCTTTTTCAAATCATCTGACTATAGCAGATTTCTTGCTTTTGCCTGCCACCAACAATTCTCCCTTCTTCTTGTAATAGCACCCCAATTTTTTTCAGAGAATCATTGCTCCTCTGAGAGCATGTGGTCCAGAGATTATCATTGCCAACCTTGAGCCAAGGAATGCACAATCAGAGCCAAGAAGACTCAATTCCAGGACTTGTGCTACAGAGCTGCAGGAAAACAGGACGAAGTTGTTATGATTGTTGTTTTGGTTTTGTTTCTGTTTAACTGCTAGGAGATTGGACCTACAGGCAAAATCTTGCCCCAGGCAGGGAGAAAGCTTTGCCTGGGAAGTTCTTTCCTTGATATGGAAAGTGAAGCTTAGACCCTGGAGCCAATCACACTGGCTTTTCAGCTTGAAGAATCAGTCACCTTTTTTACTTAAACTAGTAACTTTTTTACTTAAACTTTACTTAAAACTTTTTTACTTAAACTAGTTTTTGCACTTGCATTCAAAAATATTGACTAATACATTTCATAAGCTATTCTTTCACTTAGCCAAATTATTGGTACGTATTGAGCAGCATTTACCAGGATACAGATATTCTTAATTCCTTGCTAAATATAAAAATTATACTTTAATAATGGGTCATGCTAGAGCAATGCTCTCTTGAAAGAAAAGAAGACTAAGAAAACAGCTCAATCCTAGTTTGGAAGTTTACTGAGGGCATGCCAACCACTAAGGCAAAGTTTTTCTCACAAGAGAATTGGTGCACATCACAATAGCTCAAATAAAAAACAGACAATATCACACGTTGCCAAGGAAGTAGAGTAAATGGAACTCTCACACACAGATGATAGAAGTGTAATTTTTACAATCACTTTAGAAAACCGTCATGCTCTACTAAAACTGAACACAGTCATACCTATAGTTTAGTAATTCCACTCCAACATATAACCAACAAAATGTACAATATATACACCAAAACACATGTATAAGAATGCTTTTAGCAGTATTATTTGTAAGAGTCTAAACCTGGAAACAATCCAAATGTCCATCAACCATAAAATAGACTAATAAATTATTTTATGTTTGTCTAGGGAATCCTATGCAGATTTGCAAATAAACAAACCATAAATACACGCATCTACATGAATGACTCTCACAAACACAAAAATATAGTTCCCTTATTTAAAAACTAGCAAAACTATTGATATTAGGAGTCAGACTGGAATGTTGGTAAGATTCTCTTTCTTGACTGGATGCTGGTTTACATGCATGTGTTCACCTCATAAATGCTCATCAAACCAAACTTTTATAAATTGTGTATTTGTATTACACATGTCATACATCAATTTAAAAGAATTTTTTAGGGGCACCTGGGTGGCTCAGTCGGTTAAGTGTCTGACTTCGGCTCAGGTCATGATCTCACAGTTCGTGAGTTCAAGCCCCACATCGGGCTCTGTGCTGACAGCCCAGAGCCTGGAGCTTGCTTCAGATTGTCTTCCTCTCTTTCTGCTCCTCCCCCACTCATGCTCTCTCTTGCCCTCTCTCTCTCTCTCTCTCTCTCTCTCAAAAATGAATAAACACAAAAAAAATTTTTTTTAATAATTTTTTCATGGTTATTTGCTCTAGTTCATGGACAAATAGAACATCAAGTCCCCAAAGTGCTACATCATGGCACATGCTGAATTATTTCAGTCTAGAAAGTTTTTAAGGTAAATGCTACCTAATTCTCATTTTGGATATCAAATTTTCTCAGTAAAGTATTCAAAGAACACTAATTTTAAGCAAAATAACTTTCTGATAAGCATTGTGAAAAACCTGGTTACAAAATGTCCTCCTAAATAACTGAGTTAAGTTTTGATATAAGAATATAGGTTATAAGCCAGAAAAATACAGAGGAATATCAAACATAAATGAAAATTTTTTTGAGTGCGTGATGCTGAATTTGAAGGTAGCCTTTCTATTACATCAACAATACTAATAATGTAACCAACACACCACACAAGCACAACTAATAATGTAATAACATCTTTTGTTCAATGCTTTTTGAATAATATTGAATAAGAAAGACAGTTCCCTGCACCTAGATGAAAGCTCCAACAGAGCTTTTCTGATCACACTTAATTATAGGTTCAGCTTTCACTTAAAATCACAAATGCAGTCTCAACTCAAGCTTAGATTGCCCAGTCCAAGATATTAAAACACTCTGCTATTCAGTTTAATAGCTAATCTGTCTGTTCAGGTGTACATCAGGCTGAAAGGCAGCAGTGGGAAAGGTAGGTGTGGGTGGCTGTCTTTCTTTCTCTGCCTAGGGGTGTTCTTTCCTCATGGCCTTGCCAGCCAGGATTTGAGTATCTAGGGTAAGAGCATAGAGAGGAGGAGATAAAGAATGAGGAAGTTCTTATTGGACTGGCAGAGTCTAAATCAGCTTCAACTCTCAGCCTGGCAGACGTTCAAGCTGATTCTTCTGTCAAGAACACTTATGCAGCCCCCTCCCTCCTAAGATGCAGGTGTCTGCTAAGCCACCTCTGCCCTAATTGCTTTTCAGCTTCTGTTTCTTTAGCAGTTTACCCTCCACTCCAATGCTTACAGGTCCCCCCTCATTTTCTGGCAGAAGTCCTCTTGAGCAGAACCCAAAACTCCTCCAGACCATTTATCTACAGCTCCCTGGCACTTTTGCTCATGTACAAGGTCCACTTATGGTCTAAGATAACACTCACACATCCTTTACCCCGACAGTTGCTGGGGACTGACTGATGCCATGTGGCACCTCCATCCTACTGCTACAGGCTGCTTTAGCCTACTCAGCCATTGGAGTCAGGCTCGAGTGTTGTGTCTGACCAACTGGAGACAGCTGAGAATAAACTCTCACAGTGGACTTCTCACTAGGTTTGGGGTTCCACTCATCTCCCTGGGAAGATCAGAGGGACTCATAGCTTTTTCCAAAAGCAAAATGCCTTGATCAAAGCATTCCTCCCTCTTACTATTAGCACCCTTTTAAGATCACTAACAAGCTGAAGGATCCAAGAGCTGCAATACCTGTCTTTGACCAATTTCTTGGTAAACTCTGGGTACGGTGATTTGGCATTGGATTTTACTTCCATTGTATCTTCACAGCTATAGTCAAAAATTCCATCTAACATTCTGTAATACTCACATTCATTGAACCAAATGCTATGCTAAGCACTATAGTACATTATCTCTTTTTATCCTCATAATAGCCATACAAGGTAGACATTAATAGGCCTGTTTTGTAACTCGTAAAAGCAGGTAGTGATATTGCCAGGATTCAAACATGGGGACTTGTGATTCTAAGATTCCTTATAACTGGAGAGTTTCAGATAGTAGATCTAGTTGTCAAATAAGACACATCCAGTTCATGACCGTAAAATCATGTCATCTGTTATGTTAGTATTACGTATAACAAATCTAAAGACTCCACCAAAAAATTGTTAGAACTAATGAACAACTATAGTACAGTTGCAAGATACAAGTCAATATAAAAAAAAACCTGTTGTTTTTCTATACACTGATAATAAACTATCAAAAAGAGAAATTAAAATAAAAATCCCCTGGGGCACCTCGGTAGTTCATTTGGTTAAGTGTCCAACTTCAGCTCAGGTCCATGATCTCACAGTTCATGGGTTCGAGCCCCGCTTCGGACTCTGTGCTGACAGCTCAGAGCCTGGAGCCTGCTTTGGATTCTGTGTCCCTCTCTCTCTGCCCCTTCCCCGCTTGCACTCTGTCTCTCTCTGTCTCTCAACAATAAATAAATGTTAATAAATAAATAACATAAAATAAAAATCCCACTTACAATGGCATCAGCAAGAATAAACTACTTAGAAATAAATTTAACCAAGAAGGTGAAAGATCTGTACTCCAAAAACTATAAAATATTGATGATGAAATGTGAACATACACATAAGTGGAAGGATATTCCATGCTCATGGATTGGAAGAATTAATACTATTAAAATGTCCATACTACCCAAAGTCTTCCACAGATTCAATGCAATCCCTATCAAAATTCCAGCTGCACTTTTCAGAATTAGAACACACAATCCTAAAATTTGTAGGGAACCATAAAAGACCCTGAATAGCCGAAGCAATTGAGAAAGAACAAAGCTGGATTCATCACACTTCCCGATTTCTTTTTTTTTTTAATATAACATTCTTTTTTATTTTATTTTTTATTTTTTAAAATTTACATCCAAGTTAGTTAGCATATAGTGCAACAATGATTTCAGGAGTAGATTCCTTAGTGCCCCTTACACATTTAGCCCATTTAGCCCTCCCACGACCCCTCCAGTAACCCTCAGTTTGTTCTCCACATTTATGAGTCTCTTGTGTTTTGTCCCCCTCCCTATTTTTATATTATTTTTGTTTCCCTTCCCTTATGTTCATCTGTTTTGTCTCTTAAAGTCCTCATATGAGTGAAGTCAAATGATTTTTGTCTTTCTCTGACTGACTAATTTCACTTAGCATAATACCCTCCAGTTCCATCCACATAGTTGCAAATGGCAAGATTTCATTCTTTTTGATTGCCGACTAATACTCCATTGTATATATATATACCACTTCTTCTTTATCCATTCATCCATTGATGGACATTTGGGCTCTTTGCATGCTTTGGCTTTTGTTGACAGTGCTGCTGTAAACATGGGGGTGCATGTGTCCCTTCAAAACAGCACACCTGTATTCCTTGGATAAATGCCTAGTAGTACAATTGCTGGGCTGTAGGGTAGCTCTATTTCTAATTTTTTGAAAAACCTCCATACTGTTTTCCAGAGTGGCTGCACCAGTTCGCATTCCCACCAACAATGCAAAAGAGATCCTCTTTATCCGCATCCTCGCCAACATCTGTTGTTGCCTGAGTTGTTAATGTTAGCCATTCTGACAGGTGTAAGGTGGTATCTCATTATGGTTTTGATTTGTATTTCCCTGATGATGAGTGAAGTTAAGCATTTTTTCATGTGTCAGTTGGCCACCTGGATGTCTTTTTTTGGAGAAGTGTCTATTCGTGTCTTTTGCTCATTTCTTCACTGGATTATTTGTTTTTTGGGTGTTGAGTTTGATAAATTCTTTATAGATTTTGAATACTAACCCTTAATCTGATATGTCATTTGCAAATATCTTCTCCCATTCTGTCGGTCGCCTTTTAGTTTTGCTGATTGTTTCCCTAGCTGTGCAGAAGCTTTTTATTTTGATGAGTAAAATAGTAGTTCATTTTTGCTTTTGTTTCCCTTGCCTTCGGAGACGTGTTGAGTAAGTAAGAACTTGCTGTGGCCAAGATCAAAGAGGTTTTTGCCTGCTTTCTCCTCAAGGATTTCGATGGCTTCTTTCATCCATTTTGAGTTTTTTTTTGTGTCTGGTGTAAGAAAGTGCCCAGGTTCATTCTTCTGCATGTCACTGTCCAGTTTTGCCAGCACCACTTGCTGAAGAGACTGTCTTTATTCGACTGGATATTCTTTCCTGCTTTGTCAAAGATTAGTTGGCCATACGTTTGTGGGTCCACTTCTGGGTTCTCTATTCTGTTCCATTGATCTGAGTGTCTGTTCTTGTGCCAGCACCATACTGTCCTAATGATTACAGCTTTGTAGTATAGCTTGAAGTCTGGGATTATGATGCCTCCTGCTTTGGTTTTCTTTTTCAAGATTGCTTTGGCTTTTTGGGGTCTTTTCTGTTTCCATACAAATTTTAGGATTATTTGTTCTAGTTCTGTGAAGAATGCTGGTGTTATTTTGATAGGGATTGCATTGAATATATATATAGATTGCTTTAGGTAGTATCGACATTTTTAAAAAAATCTTTTATTTATTTTTGAGACAGAGAGAGACAGAGCATGAGCAGGGGAGGGACAGAGAGAGAGGGAGACACAGAATCTGAAGCAGGCTCCAGGCTCTGAGCTGCCAGCACTGAGCCCTATATGGGGCTGGAACCCACGAACCACGAGATCATGACCTGAGCCAAAGCTGGACACCCAACCGAGTGAGCCACCCAGGCGCCCTGGGTAGTATCGACATTTTAACAATATTTGTTCTTCCTATCCAGGAGCATGGAACCTTTTTCCATTTTTTTGTGTGTCTTCTTCAATTTCTTTCATAAGCTTTCTATAGTTTTCAGCATATAGATTTTTCACCTCTTTGGTTAGATTTATTCCTAGGTATTTGATGGTTTTTGGTGCAACTGTAAATGGGATCGATTCCTTGATTTCTTTCTGTCGCTTCATTGTTGGTGTATAGGAATGCAACCGATTTCTGTGCATTGATTTTATATCCTGCAACTTTGCTGAATTCATGAATCAGTTCTATCAGTTTTTTGGTGGAATCTTTTGGGTTTTCCATATAGAGTATCATGTCATCTTTGAAGAGTGAAAGTTTGACCTCCTCCTGGCCGATTTGGATGCCTTTTATTTCTTTGTGTTGTCTGATTGCAGAGGCTAAGACTTCCAATACTCTGTTGAATAACAGTGGCAAGAGTGGACATCCCTGTCTTGTTCCTGACCTTAGGGGGAAAGCTCTCAGTTTTTCCCCATTGAGGATGATATTAGCATTGGGTCGTTCATATATGGCTTTTATGATCTCGAGGTATGATCCTTCTATCCCTACTTTCTTGAGGGTTTTTATCAAGAAACGATGCTGTATTTTGTCAAATGCTTTCTCTGAATCTATTGAGAGGATCATTTGGTTCTTGTCCTTTCTTTTATTGATGTGATGAATCACGTTAATTGTTTTGCAGATATTGAACCAGCCCTGCATCCCAGGTATAAATCCCACTTGGTCGTGGTGAATAATTTTTTTAATATATTGTTGGAGCTGGTTGACTAATATCTTGTTGAGGATTTTTGCATCCATGCTCATCAGGGAAATTGGTCTATAGTTCTCCTTTTTTTTTTTTTAATGTTTATTTGTTTTTGAGAGAGAGAGAGCCAGAGCATGAACAGGGGAGGAGCAGAGAGAGAGGGAGATACAGAATCCGAAGCAGGCTCCAGGCTCTGAGCTGTCAGCACAGAGCCCGATGCGGGGCTCGAACTCACAAACCATGAGATCATGACCTGAGCCGAAGTCAGACGCTTAACCGACTGAGCCACCCAGGCGCCCCTATAGTTCTCCTTTTTAGTGGGTCTCTGTCTGGTTTTGGAATCAAGGTAATGATGGCTTCATAAAAAGAGTTTGGAAGTTTTCCTTCCATTTCTGTTTTTTGGAACACCTTCAAGAGAACAGGTGTGAACGCTTCCTTAAATGTTTGGTAGAATTCCCCTGGAAAGGCATCTGGCCCTGGACTCTTGTTTTTTGGCAGATTGTTGATTCCTAATTTGATGTCCTTACTGGTTATGGGTCTGTTCAAATTTTCTATTTCTTCCTGTTTCAGTTTTGGTAGTGTATATGTTTCTAGGAATTTGTCCATTTCTTCCAGATTGCCCATTTTATGGGCATATAATTGCTCATAATATTCCCTTATTATTGTTTGTATTTCTGCTGTGTTGGTTGTGATCTCTCCTCTTTCATTCTTGATTTTATTTATTTGGGTCCTTTCCTTTTTCTTTTTGATCAAACGGACTAGGGGTTTATCAATTTTGTTAATTCTTTCAAAGAACCAGCTTCTGGTTTCATTGATCTGTTCTATTGTTTTTTTGTTTTGTTTTGTTTTGTTTTTGGTTTCAATAGCATTAATTTCTGCTCTAATCTTTATTATTTCCTGTCTTCTGCTGGTTTTGGATTTTATTTGCTGTTCTTTTTCCAGCTCCTTAAGGCGTAAGGTTAGGTTGTGTATCTGAGATCTTTCTTCCTTCTTTAGGAAGGTCTGGATTGCTATATACTTTCCTCTTATGACCTCCTTTGCTGTATCCCAGAGGTTTTGGGTTTTGATGTTACCATTTTCATTGACTTCTATATACTTTTTAATTTCCTCTTTAACTGCTTGGTTAGCCCATTCATCCTTTAGAAGGATGTTCTTCAGTCTCCAAGTATTTGTTACCTTTCCAAATTTTTTCTTGTGGCTGATTTTGAGTTTCATAGCATTGTGGTCTGAAAATATGCACTGTAGGATCTCAATCTTTTTGTACTTACTTAGGGTTGATTTGTGTCCAGTATATGGTCTATTCTGGAGAACATTCCATGGACACTGGAGCACACTTCCTGATTTCTAACTATACTACAAGGCTATGGCAATCAAAACAGTATGGCATTTGCATAAAAATAGACACAAGGATCCATGAAACAGAAAAGAGAGCCCAGAAGTAAACCCATGCAGAAATGGTCAACTAGCTTATGACAGACAAAGAAGCCAAAAATATACAATGAGGAAAGTTCTCTTTAATAAATGATTAGGAAAATGAACAGGCACATGCAAAGAATGAAACTGGACCCCTACCTTACACCATAGCAAAAATTAATTCAAAAATGGCTGAAAGACTTGAATGTAAGACCAGACACCATAAAACTAGATGAAAACATACAGGGTAGCCTTGTTGGCATCAGTCTTGGTGATGATTTTTTGGATTTGTCACCAAAAGCAAGGCAACAAAAGCATAAATAAACAAGTGGGACTATATCAAACTAAAAAGCTGTAGAGAAAAGGAAATTAATAACAAAATTAAAAGGTAGCCTATAAAACAGGAAAAATATTTGCAAACTACATATTCAGAATGCATAACGAATTCTTACAAAGCCACATCAAAACAAAACAAAGCCAGTTTAAAAATGGGCAAAGGACCTGCACAGACATTTATCCAAAAAAAAAAAAAAAAAAAAGACAAACAGGGGTCCCTGGGTGGCTCAGTTGGTTAAGCCTCTGACTTCAGCTCAGGTCATGATCTCGTGGTCCACGAGTTCGAGCCCTGCATCAGGCTCTGCGCTGGCAGCTCAGAGCATGGAGCCTGCTTCAGATTCTGTGCCTCCCTCTCTCTCTGCACCTCCCTTGCTTGCATTCTGTCTCTCTGTCTCTCTCAAAAATAAACAAACATTTAAAAAAAAAAACTATTTTAAAAAAAGGCAAACAAATGGCCAACAGGTACCAGAAAAGGTGTTCAGCATCATGAATCATCAGGAATACAGATCAAAATGACAATGAGACATCACCTCTCACCTGTTAGAATGCTACTATCAAAAAGATAAGAGATAAACACTGGGGGGTATGGAGAAAGAGAACTCTTGTGTTGTGCACTGTTGGTGGGAATGTTAAATGGTGCAGCCACTATGGAGTTTCCTCAAGAAATTAAAAATAGAACTACCCTATGATCCATCAATCCCACTTCTGGGTATATATCCAAAAGAAACACAATCATTATCTCAATGTTCACTACAGCATTATTCACAATAGACAAGGTATGGAAACAACCTAAATGCATTGACAAATGAATGGATAAAGAAAATGTATACAGCATTAAAAAAGAAGGAAATCCTGTCATTTGCAACAACATGGATGAACCTGGAGGGCATGTGCTAAGTGAAATAAGCCAAACAGAGAAAGACAAATACTGAATGGTCACACTTAACATGTGGAATTTTTTTTAAAAAGTTGAACTCATAGAAACAAAGAGGAGAAAAATGGTTGCCAGGAACTGGGGGACAGGGAGAAATAGGGAAGAGGTTGGTAAAGGGTACAGACTTTTAGTTATAAGATAAATAAAGTGTGAGGATCCAAAGTATAACGTGGTTAGTATAATTGATAACACTGCATTGTGTAAATGAAATTTGCTGAGACAGTAGAACTTCAACGTTCTCTTACAAAAACAGAAAAAGTAAATATGTGAGGTGATGGATGTATTAATTAACTCAGTGGGAGTAATCCTTTCACAAAGTATATGTATATCAAATCATCATATTGTTCACTTTAATAAATATCTTACAGTTTTGTCAATTTTTCTTCAATAAAACTGAAAAAAGAATCCTGTCATCTGCATATACAAAAATCTTGTAGTTTTAGTTTTTTTTATATAATACAGAGTACATTTAGGTCCTCCCAAAGCCACGTAAGTTTTCTTCCATTTCAATTTTTGAAGTTTCTGCGACACATTCTTGTACCCTCTGCTCTGTCAAATTACCATTCCCACTGAACATGATGACTCTTGGGACAACGTTACTTGCCCTGTATAATCATCACCAAGTAGAAGGGTTTTATTAGGATATAGAGCAAGGCTCATAACAATTCTTATTAATGGATTAAAAGGTTAACAAAAAAACTCAAAGAGAGCTGTCAACAATATTAGTCCAATTCATTTCTCCACAAAGTAATAAAAATATTAGAAGTAGAAGGGTAGCTAAATATAAAGCATACCTGAAATTTATATAAATGATTGGCCTCAAAAATTCAAGCTTTGCCATTTATCAAAAAGAAAAGTACACAAATTATAGCTGAGACCTCTAGCAAGCCAATAGGTCTATAACGGGAAATGATTGGAAGCAATAAAAAAATTCCCCTCTTCTGAACAAGACAGACAATATCTAGTTTCAAACTGAAGTGGATTATGTGGAAATTAAACGTAAACAGGAATTTTTTCTTAATGCACAACAAAAAATCTAAAAGATCTCCAAGCTAGAGGCTAAAGTCAATAAATGACTGAAGAGTTAAAGTACTCCTTGTGATTTTCTTAATAAGGATGCAAATCACAACGATTGATATGTGTTTGGCAATTGTTATTGATTATAAAGAAAGCCTAAATAAATGTTTGCCAACTCTGTAAAGGTTTCAACTCGAAGCTGTAAAAGCCAATACTTGAGAGATCCAACACAACAAAAGTAATTTTGTTTAATAGAAAAAGCAATAGAGGGGCGCCTGGGTGGCTTAGTTAGTTAAGCATCTGACTTCAACTCAGGTCATGATCTCATGGTTCAGGAGTTCAAGAACCATGTCGGGCTCTCTGCTATCAGCACAGAGCCTGCTTCAGATCCTCTGTCTCCCTCTCTCTCTGCCCCTCCCCTATTTTCTCTCTCTCTCTCTCTCTCTCTGTCAAAAATAAATAAACTTTAAAAAGTATTTTGGGACACCTGGGTGACTCAGTCGGTTGAGCGTCCGACTTTGGCTCAGGTCATGATCTCACAGTTTGTGGGTTTGAGCCCCTCCTCAGGCTCTGTGCTGACGGCTTGCTCAGAGCCTGGAGGCTGCTTCTGATTCTGTGTCTCCTTCTCTCTCTGCCCCTCCCCTGCTCACGCTTTGTCTCACTCTGTTTCTCAAAAATAAATAAATGTAAAAAATAAATTAATTAAAAAAATAATAAAATAAAAATATTTTTAAAAAGAAAAAAGAAAAAGCAATAAATTGGGAGATGGGAGACCCAGGTCACAATTGAACTTGAAAATGACCCAAAACACCTCAATCTTACGTGGCCTCGGTTTTTCCATCATTAAAATAAAAAAGCTGGCTTTAAGAAATCTCCAAATTTCCAATTGTTTCCACCTTAGTGATCAAACATGTCTGACTGTTGATTTCTCTCCTTGAATTCCCATTACTTTTTGCATCCCTTTGATAAAACAAGTAATTCTCACCTCAGAGCCCTTAACACCACCTTGGATGCTTTTCCTACTAATCTTCTTGTAGCCAGCCTCTTCCTTCAGATCTCAGTTTAAATCCTCAGAACCACCTTTGTCCCCTGACCCTATTGAATGTACCTCTCCCAGATCCCTCTTATCACCTTGTTTAATCGTGACAGTATTTATTTAGAATAGATCCATGATGGCAGGGACTCTGCCATTTTGATCCAAAACCTAACCAGAGCTTGGCACAGAGTAACAACTAACAAACATCTGCTAAATGAACGAACAATGATTCACTAACTCTTGAATTTGAAGTGAAATATAAGCTTCTGAAATGTCTGCTGCAAAATTAAATAGGTAATTATACAAATATTTCAAGATAAGACTTCCCTGGAATTTTCTTTTTAAAGGGAGGAAAACACACTTGGCCCCAGAATATACATACTGTTAGAGGACAGACATTTATATTTATATCCATTTTTTTTTTTACATAACACAGAAATAACTACTCCATCCCCCATATCCAGAATGGATATTTACATAAGGTTCATTCAAGTTTTCAACCTAATAAGACTAAGAGACCATATATATATATATATATATATATATATATATATTATAGTTATGAATATATATATATAACATACATGATTTACAAATTAGACCACAGAAGCTACATCAGAAAAATTCAATATATTTTCGTCTGGATGAAGGCACTTTTCATATTGTATTTTTGAGTAAAATCAAATCCAAAATATATGATTGTTTTTTAAAAGTGGCTTTAATGTGTTAGGTGAGCCCCAAGTCATCATTTCTAATAAAGATTGAATTCACAGGGTCTCAGAACTAGGGAGAAATGAATTTTCTATTCTTTTTCTGGTTTGCTGTGATCTTTATTATTGAGCCAAACCTATTTCAAATTCCAGAGACTATAAGTGAATGATAATGTTTGTGCCATTCTTACTGTGAATGACGGAGTTCAGACTAGTTAAGCATTCTAAGTAGTTCATCTGCAAAAACCATAAGGCTAACTATAAAATATAATGAAGTCATCAATCAACAAACTCAGGAGCATCATGACTGAATGAATTTAGCTAAAAGGCCAGGCATCCTGAGTTTACATCTTGACTCTCATGTACGCTGTTTGACCTAGGGGAAAATGTTTCACCTGTCAACAGATTAATCTACCAGAACATGTCCAAGAATTAGGATATATTGCAGAGATGTAGGTAAGCATGTAGAAGGAGCAGACTGAAGGATTGTTGACTGTTGAAAGAATTCAACTCTTTTTTCCCACTAACTTCTGTAAGGACTGTGGCATAGGTCACGTGATTATTTGGCTACCTTCACATCCAGAGTAACTAATTGTGGGGGAATATGTGTGATATAGATGGAATCTTATGATTTCAGTCCTATTTGCCAGACTCAAATGCTTTTCTTTTTTTTTTTTTTTTTAAGATTATTTACTTTGAGAGAGAGAGAAGGAGAGAGAGAGAGAGAGAGAGAGAGAAAGAGAAAACCACCGGGGGAGGGGCAGAGAGAGAGGAGAAAGAATCGCAAGCAGGTTCTGTGCTGTCAGTGCAGAGCTGGATGTGGGGCTCGAACTAACAAACTGTGAGATCATGGCCTGAGCTGAAATCAAGAGCGATGCTTAACCAGCTGAGTCACCCAAGTGCCCTAAAATGCTTTTCTAAGTGGTGGATGGCAGATACAGAAGTCCAGCTTTCTCCTAATGGCGAGACCCTAGTTGATAATGGTCTCTGATGGTAGAAAAGTGTTTGCTGCTACACAAAGCAGTGCTGCAAGCTTTCATCTAAAAGCACTTTCAAGGAGTTCTGTCCCCGTTCTACCACACCACTAACACATGATTCAGTACATATTACATCATTATGAAATCCAAGATATTCCAAAATTAGGTTTTTTTAAAAGACACAACCTCCAGAAATGAACTTCAGAATGCAATATGAATGTGAAGTTAGAGACTGTCTGCAACACACGAAGACAACCTAGAAGCCCAGAGAAAAATACCAGTAAAACGAGTAGTCTGGCATCTTATAGGCAAACAAATGGTTGATTGAGCAGATTTTCATTTTTCAGCTGATCTTCTGGCATCATCTGGGCACAGCCTTATTCCTCTTGACTGATAATAATCTGTTCCCATACTGAGTAAAACAATATGACTTAGTTGATTGAACAAAGGATTGAAAATCAAGAGCTCACTGCCCTAATCTTATTGCACCAGTGATTTGTTCTTTGACCTTAGGCAAGAATTTCATTTCAGTTTCCTTATCTAGAAAATGAGAATAATGATCTTATCTATAGACCCCCACAGGGACCGTTTGAGTGCCATTATTCACAAGGGATGATAGATCCATCTAAATGTGCAATGTGTGAGCACTATATTAGAATATCAGTACTATCAAATAGCTTTGTCAACAAAAGAGAGCCACTTAGAAAGTAAAATTTTCCACTCCTTGCACAATAATGATTATGTTACACAGTGACCACCAAACATATTAAGTGAAGAAATTGTTATTAAATCTGTGTGAGAGAGCTCCCGTACTTGCAAACTCCTGCTTATTAGTACTTTTCAAAACTATTATGAAGATAATCACAATAACTCCTCCTATACCATTGCCTCAGAAATCATGCTGACATTGGTCTACACCAATAAGTAAATAACATTCAATTGACTTATTATATCGTATCCCTATTAAAACAGAATTCAAGACACACACTCATTGTGCACTCTATTTTGTTCTACAGCAGATACAGTAGGATCCCAGTATGAACAGTTTTGAAAGGAGAAAGTACATCTATCTTAAAAGATTTTAAAAAGTATCATGCAGAAGAGTTGTTATCTTCTTTTCTCGGAAAATAAAACACACACAATACAACCAAAGGGAATAAATGGAACTACTTTTTACACATATGACTCAACTAGTGCGTCCCCAAGGACTTTTGCCTTCCAGCCAGGCATATTTCAGAGTGCTGTGGACATTGGTCCGTAAGTCTATTAAACTGGTAGGTTGAGCTAAGTGAAGACCCATGAAGAAAATGTCTTCATTAGCCGACTCAGAAAAATTTACAAGTGCTATTTGAAGATACACCCCAATACTAGGTACCTTTGTAAATCAAAGACTACATAATCCGTTACCCTAAACCGTATGTCTGTCCAAATACTTATGACATTTTTGAGGAAAATGTTGGTCTTATCCACAAGACCCTTATGATCCTTCTAAAAGTAAGCCAAACTCCCTTTCAAAGCTGGCTTTTAAATTTTCAGAACAGAACACTGATTTTATTGTTTACACATCTTAAGAAGATGAATATCAGGGGGCGCCTGGCTGGCTCAGTTGGTAGAGCATATGGCTCTCGAGCTCAGGGTTGTGTGTTCAAGCCCCACATTGCATGTGGAGCCTACTTTAAAAACCTAACTAACTGGGGCGCCTGGGTGGCGCAGTCGGTTAAGCGTCCGACTTCAGCCAGGTCACGATCTCGCGGTCCGTGAGTTTGAGCCCCGCGTCAGGCTCTGGGCTGATGACTCGGAGCCTGGAGCCTGTTTCCGATTCTGTGTCTCCCTCTCTCTCTGCCCCTCCCCCGTTCATGCTCTGTCTCTCTCTGTCCCAAAAATAAATAAACGTTGAAAAAAAAAATTAAAAAAAAAAAAACCTAACTAACTAAAATAAAAATTCTAAAAAGATGAGTATCTCTTTAAATTAGTAGTACATAATCGTAACATTGAATATGTTGCCAGATGACTGGGAAGTATCTCCCACAGTTTCAAGTGAAAATGGCTTTTTGCAGCATCTGATATTGCAGAGAAAGTCTCCAGGAAACAACTTGACTCTTTGTTCCTCTCGGGACTCTAATGTCTCACTCAATATTATATCTGCAATAAATCACCAGGAATTTACATGCTCGGATTATATTATCTCAGTTTCCTACAGAAAATCTTTCACTGGGTTAAGATTTAATATGACATGTGAGCCAGTGCTTCCACTTTTCAAAACTTACCCTAAGGAAATAATCCAAATATTGACATGCATGTATTTAACTGTATCCCTGCTTTGTTCCAGAAACTCAAAGGCTTGCATAAATTATCAAAATAAAACAAATTTGGAATAAGTGGATGAAGGAAATAGGACAAAAGGTGAAGGAAAGGACGATACTCTAGGAACAAAGTTGGTACGCTTTATGTAAGAGGTGCTTTTTACATTCCAATCCATGTTTGCTAGATACGCACCAAAGATTCAACTCTGCGTTTCTGGCAGCTCACAGCCATGAGGGAAACAATTCAGTTACCTGATTCCCTGAAGAAAATAGTAACTGTTACTCAAAAACAAAAACAGAAAAACAAAGCCAAAAAAACCACAACCATTCCTGGAATCAAAATGAGAAATTTCTCATTTGGTCCTCACAAAGAAAACACAGAAAATGAAAAAAACCAAACAAACAAAACAAAACAAACGAAACAAATAAACAAACAAAACACAGAAACTGTCATGAGTAACAACAGCAGCAGCATACTTAATATAAATACACCAACACATTGCAAAGGAGTGGCTCTGACAGTGTCCATTAATGTGGGTCCATTTTCAACCTGAAATTCAATGAAAGCATTTATATGGGAAACTAAATGCAGTTAATCATCCAAAATAGGAAAAGCTATATGTATAAGGATGCTCACTGCAGCATGTTTATAGCACTAAATGACTACTAAATTGTAATAGCTCTGAAAATTGAGAGTTAAAAATATAATCACAAAAATTATGAAGGAACAAGAAGAAACATAATGTGCAAAGGAAATAAGTGGGGTACAAAATTAAGAGAATAGTACAATTGCAAACATGAGGATACATCTGGCAGCTTACATATCCTGGGGCCTTTAGCGCTAAAGGAACCCTACTGAGGTCCCTGTGAAAACCATAATTGCATATGGGAAAAGATGATTAAATTTGCCAACATGAAAAGATTGCCAGATTTGTGAGTATTTTACACCCTCTGTTTTCCAAACCAACGGAAATAAAGGTATAGTGACTTTAAAATAAAAATGCAGACATAATGTTTCCAGCTTTTTTAGAGAGGCAATATAAGAATTAACCATGTAAGACAATGTTCACACATTTAGCTCAAGACTGTCTATTCTGATACTTGATAGTCTTTATATAAAGACCCCCGTGAATTCATTTCTCTTTGGACTTAATGCTTAAAATCATAATGCATCTCTTCCTACATTAAGCCAGTGAGAAACACAATGTGTTCCCCTTTTTGCCTTATCTGCCAGAAAACCCGTGGCTAAACTGACTTCTAAACTGTGATAATTATCTCCCATTAGAGGCTCAGCAAATTCTATTTCTCTGTTCTTCTTCATTGGTTTTGTCTTTTTTATGTTTTGCTGTGTTTGACACTGTGTTTTGGTAGTGTAAGCCAACTTAAAACCTTTTGTAGAAGGAAGCAAACATGCACAAATGAAATGATAATCAAATGAAATGGTGCATCTACTAAACATAAGAAGGAACTTCTAATGGAAAAAAACTGTCCAACAATGGAATAGGCTAATTCTCTAGCTTTCTGATCATGGGAAATTGGAAGCTCCTTTACAAATTATAAAAAACTTGGGGCGCCTGGGTGGTGAAGTCGGTTAAGCGTCCGACTTCAGCCAGGTCACGATCTCGCGGTCCGTGAGTTCGAGCCCCGCGTCAGGCTCTGGGCTGATGGCTCGGAGCCTGGAGCTTGCTTCCGATTCTGTGTCTCCCTCTCTCTCTGACCCTCCCCCGTTCATGCTCTGTCTCTCTCTGTCCCAAAAATAAATAAATAAAAAAAAAAAGTTGAAAAAAAAATTAAAAAAAAAAAAAAAAACCTCCTCAGGGGCACCTCAGTCGGTTAAGTGGTTAAGCATCCGACTTCAGCTCAGGTCATGATCTCACAGCTCATGGGTTCAAGCCCCACGTGGGGCTCTTCGCTGACAGCTCGGAGCCTGGAGCCTGCTTTGGATTCTGCCTCTCCCCCTCTCTCTGCCCCTCCCCCACATGCACTCTGTCTCTTTCTCTCAAGACTAAATTTAAATAAATAAATAATAAAAGACTCCTCAGAAAGAACAATATTAGACTAGTCTTTGCAAATTCTAGTAGTCTGTCAACAAAAAGAGAATGTGATATGAGAAAGACAAGACATTTTAAAATTGATTTAGTCTAAATCCCTCTTGTACTGATTGGGCAAAGTCCAAGGTTCCAAAATAAAATCGCTACTTGTTTGCAGGGCTGGAAGCCAAGTCTAGTCATCTGGGGTGTCGGCAAATGACAGTAGAACAGCAAAGCTTTCAACCACTTATTTCCTGTTTCCTGGCTTGTTTGTTTAACAGAGTAGTAATTTACTAATTTCTCAGGAGAATGTTTTAGATCTCAAAGGTTTCTGAATGGTATCTTTCCTTCCCTTCCTTGTAAAAATTCTCTCAAAACCCTCAGGAAGCTTTCCCCATGCTGGAGAACTCCTCTTCTCCCTGCTTTCAGTAAGTAGCAGACGTATTAATCTGAGTGAACATCTAAGTCACTGTGGAATGTAGTGAATGATAATTAAAATACCCTGAAATCAATTTTTATCTTCTTGTGAAAATGGGAAGGACTTCTTGTGTATTAGCTGATTTATTTATTCTCATAGCAGAATATGATCTCCTTCCACTTTTTTCATGCTGCTTACATATGCATGACAACTACTGGTAATTTGCTCATTATTCATTCACATTTCCAAGAGACAATAGCTCTCATTCTTGGAAATTTCTTCATATTGAATGAGGACCCAGGATATAGGATATGTGCCTGCTGTGCACTTCAGATAAGTATTTGATGATAGTTACACAAGGATCTGTCTGGTTACATTGCACTTGTCATCCTTCGGTGCATACATACTTCAGGTCACGTTCAGGTAAACACTCCACAATACAGACACACCATCCCCTAGTCACAGGCTGCGCTTGGAAGGCTGGTCAATCACCTTCCTAATGACTCACCAGCTCAGGGGTGAAGCAGGTGAACAACTGTGAACACTCAGCATGATCCATTGCTACTCCCAGAAAAAGTTCAAAGCGCATGATCCAGGACCAGGTGCGCCAACGCCTCCATCTTCCCATGCAAAATGCAGCGCTTTTTGTGCGTAATAAAAAGAGCAATTGGATTTTTATTGAGCATCTGCCTTAAGCAAGCAGTGTGCTCAGTGCTTTTTTTATGTAATATTTTATTTAATCCTCCTAACAACCCTGTGGGATATGGATATTATTTTCATCACATTACTGAGGAGAAACTAAAGTGTACGAAGAGATTAAGTAATTTGCCCCTGGATACAAAGCAGGTAAATATTAGTGCCATGAGCAGGTGATAAAACCCTGAACGCCACACTCTTACACCAACTGATCCTTACACCACCTGTCTCCCTTGATGGCCAGGCAGCTCTCGAAAGGCAACGCTCACTTTACTTGCTCTGGAAGCAAGTGAATTTGTTGCTACTTCTTAATCATGAAATGATGATAATGCTGCAGATAAGGCCTATTTCTGCAATTGACATCTTTCAAAGGGAAACATAGCTTGAACATTCCCTCCTTGAAACATTGCACTCCATCTAATACCATGATTGTTTTTCATTTTTACTGCTTCTCAGGCTCCTGCCCCTCCATCTGCTCCTTCGGCTTTGCTCTGACCCAGGACATCGCATAATCTGTCACAACTTGTTCTTGATGTTACTGCAGACATTCAGCTTCCAATGACTATAATGAATATGCGGTGACTCCCAGTCTCTCTCTGCAATACTGCCTTCACTCTTGCCTTCTAGATCCCTCAGGCACCTCAAATGTACCAAGTCAAAATTTTAACTCCCATTATCTTGCTTCCCAAGTTTCCACCCCAGCTTGAATATTCTCAGTGAATGGTACTGCCATCCTGAAACCCAGATGGTTAAACTAGAGATGTGGGGGTTACCCGTGTACCCCCTCTCTTCCTGACTTCTCATCTCTGAGTGAGCATTGCACCCACCACCACCACCTCGTGGACTGCCCCTCCATTTCTCTCTCCTGGACTACTGGAGCAAGCTCCAACACTGCTTTCCCTGTCTCCAGCCTCACTGTCCATTTGCCACAGTCACCCGAGTAGCCTTCTAAAACCTGAATCTGAACTTGCCATTCTCCTTTTTAAAGCTCTTCAAGTGTTTCCTATTGCTAAGTTCAAATGCCTGAGGAGAGCTTTCTGCTGCACTCTACCTTCAAGGTTTAAATACCTATCTATAGTTTCCTGAATGCACCATACTGTTTCCTTTTTTTTCCTCCCCAACCTCCCCAACCATGCTGGCTCCTTTGTTTTTGCTTTTTGTTTCCTCCCTGCCCCCCTCCAACCATGCTGGCTCCTGTCTGTGCATTTGCACAAACTGTTAACTCCAACTAGAATGCTATTCTATTTATATATTAGAGCTAAATTCATGTTTCAAGGCCCTGCCCAGGCATCTCCTACTCCGTTAAGCCTCTGGCCTAAGCAAGCAGAGCAGCTCCCTTGGTCCTTTGTATCTCACTTCTGTTATTGAATTCATTCCACACTATTGTTCCTATATATTGTTGGGGAGCAAGAATTCCTGTCCCCTCAAATGTCCTTCTAGCTGGACTAAGAATCAAGTTGACATGAGACAGATTAACAGGAGAAAATCAAATTTAAAATAAGCGTGCATATGGGGAGGGGAATCCACACAGACAGGGAAATTCCAAAGACAGTCAAGCAAAATCAAGTACATACGTCATTCTGAACTGAAGAGAAGGGGATTGGGGTCTGGGATTGCAGAGGAAAGAAATGCATTTGACAGGGTGATAAGAAGAGCAGATGTTTGGTAATTAGATGTTTGCCCTGCCATACAGATGGGTCACTCAGATAAAATGTATCTTTGTTAATAACCCTTATTCTGGAAAGGCCCTAATTTAGATTCTTCTGTATGCTTAAAGGAGGGACAAAAGTTTCTCTTGAGCCCACAGGGTCTAAAGTGCCTTCAGCTTAATAATCCGTATGCCAAAGTGGCGCACTCAGTGAGGGGAAGGGAAGCTGTCCTGAATGCCTTCAATATTTACACTGTACCTCTTCTACTAGATCTTGAGCCTTTAGGCTGCATTTATTGATACGAGGCATGTCAATGAATCATTCTCTCTTGGCCCTTGCAATGGCTTCCAATAGGTGCAACATACTTCCCCATCACACTGCCTTAGGATGCAGCTATGTGATTCCTTTGGAGTGGGGGCAAACACAACATATGGCACTTCCTAGCAGAAGCTTTAAACAGACTGAATAGTTTGCCCTCCTCTTCTCTGCTCCACCCCATTTTCTGCTCTCCACCCTGAGAGTGTCATACCCAGACTGCCCCTGCTCCCTCGGCCTGAGTCCCAGAATGAAAGATACATGGAGTTGAACCCAGGTCTGGTACCTCTGACAGAGCCTCACCAACCAACAACCCTCCCGCAAATGAGTAAACCACTGAGTTTAGGGTCAAAAACTGACTAACAGAAGACATTTTAAAGAAAGCAGCATGATTTCTGAACAATATTTAAAAGATGTCAAAAGATCCAATTTTGCAGCTAGCCACCCTCACACCAACTTGTGTTACCTTGGACAAGTAACTTACCCTATCTGTCCTCTAATCCCTTCAATTGTACAATGCGTATTTTGACTGGATGATCTGGAAATCCTTTCCTGTCCAAATTCTAACTCTACTATTCTAGCAAGGGACTTTACAGAAATACATATAGTCATCACAACATTGGAATGTAGTGGAGAATAATGATGATTTCTACCTTCTGAAAGAGAAAAACTAAAACCCAAATTTAAACAGATGGAACCTAAGAATTCTGGAGGTTGATCATTGTGACAAAGCCCATTCAGGGCAACATGGTGGGTTATACGTGGTCATATGTGATGATAAATGTGCTTGACTCTTGAGGCTCTGCCCTGTTCACTGGGCATCCCTCCCACCCTGATAGCAGCTCCATTATCACACCTAATCCTTGCTTTTTACAACCTAAATTACCAAAGGTAACAAAACAAAATGCTGAAACTACACCGCAAATTTCAAAGAGATGAGAACAAAACCAGTGTCTTCTTAGGTCCATCCCACCTAGCAATTAGCATACTTTCATGGTCCTGTTGTTATATCACAACATGCTAAATAGTCTGAAGGCTCATTATTGCTTAGGTTTGAATGCTAACAACAATGGCAGATATATATATTGCCTGCCTGGTACCAGGCAGTGTCTTAAGTACCTTACGTGTATTGTAGTAACTCATCTAATCCAAAGGACACCACCAAGAGGTAGATGCTATTTTTAATTTCCATTTTGCTGAACAAGGAACAGAGGCACAGAGAGGCTGAGTGATTTGCCAAAAGCCACCCGGTATAAGAGGAAGAACCCAAACCAAACAACCAGGCTACAGAGCTCATAATCATAAACCGTAATACCTTTAATGGGAGAATCCAACTGAAGCTCTGATGACCTCATCTTCCCAGCCTAGATATTCTTAGTGTAAAATTATACTTCCATATTTCTTTCAAATTGTCAGTGTTAGAAGGCAATTTTCATTTCTACTCCACTCCATCATTATTCTGTATAGGGAAACAAAGTGTTTTCCTTGATTTCAACTGTTTGCTTCCTCTTATAGAAACCAGAGTAACACAACAAATATATAGATATCTTTCCGCATCTCCCTTCCACTGCCAACTAGAATGTATGCTTCATGAGGGCAGAGACAATCTTGTTTGCCATTGTAGCTCAGCCTTCTGAATACTAAATGCACACAGTGGGCATTAAATAAGTATTGAATGAATGAGTGAATGAATGAATGAATGAATGAAAAGTTCCTGAAGGCCTGGGTCATCATTTTGTTCAGGATTATATACAGAAGAGATATACAGAAAATGATGCTTACTAAAATTATATAATAATAGGAATATAATTTTTGTTTCTCTCCCTTTACATTTTTGCCTCTTCCATATTTAACTTCCAGAAAAATATTTTTAACAGCATCTGCAGGTGATAAGGAGCTAACTCTGCAGAGAGAAGGGATTTAAGAAAGTCTCTGCCCCACTAAAACAAATAGGAAAATAAATTTAGTACCTGCCATGCATAGGCTTTTAAGACAACAGAATACTTTCTCAGATTGTAGCTCCTGTGCCAAAATTTCTAACAACTTAATGCAAAGCACGTTTCTAAAATGCATTAGAAATGACTTCATGATTGATGTGATGCTGATAAATAGTTATAAAGTAGCTAAAATACATATATCATTTTAAATATGTAGTTTAAAATTAAAGCTACTAACTTATTAAATTGGATTGTATTTATTTCATTCACTTATTACATCATGAACACATTTTGTGTAACTATCACCACATAGTAACTAGATACCTGAATCATTAAGAAAATTTAAAGCTTGGTCAATTTTTTGAAATTATTAAAGTAAAATTATTGCCAGTCGGGGGTGTTTTCATTTATAGCATAGATTCCTAAAGATATTTTAAAATTGTAAACTTGTTTTCAACTAAAATCAGGTATTCTTTCCCATCCTATAAATTAATGAGTCTTGAAAACTAAAAACAAAACAGAACAAAAATCTCTTGTATTGTTTCCATAATGACATGTTATTTCCTGATGTGCCACAAGAGGGAGCAAAGCCCCAAAGCAAGGGGCTTTGACTGAAAGCCCTCCAATGGCCCAATGTTGTAAAGAGTATAAGCAGAAAATAGAAGCCGGCATCGTGTTTTGGTTTTAAAATAAAGGCAGAGGTATAGCATTCAGCACTGTAGACAAAAGTCTTTGTTTGTATAAACACCATATGAAATACATTGGTTGGGCTTAATTCTACAGGATTTTTTCAAATACTTTTTTGTCACTTAAGAGTAACTAGAAGAAATTGATTACATGCTTAATTTGATTTAAGAATCAGGCAGCCTTGAGATGCAAACATTTATTTAGTTATTATTTCCCTGAAGTATAAACTGGAAGCAAATGCTCAAGACAAGTGGAAAAGAGAAAGAATTAGAAGGACTGTGGGTCACAGACTCATTTCCAAAGCCAAGATTCATTTCCTATTCAATCCAGAAATCAACACCATCTCTTCTCAAATGTTCTTCTCTTTGCTTCCTGCTGTCTTCCACTGCTTGACTTTTCTTTTAATCTTTCCTCTTTTTCCCACTTTGAGATCATTAAGTTTATATGTTATCTGGGCCCAAGATCCAGAGACACCTAGGCTCAAATCTCAGTTCTGGCACTATCATGTTATTCAAAAATAAAACTCATATTGAATTTATCATGATCAAATTTATAATATATACAGTCTACTACCTTGATAGTTATTCAAGCATATGGGTAGTAATGGATGAATAATTTACAGATCTCTACCTTTTTTGTCAAAGGGTTCAAATAATTCCTATCTCAATCTAATGAGCATAATCTGATTTTTTTCAGAGTAGGAAGGTTCTTAACAATGTGCATTATCTGAACAAAAAAATTAATTTTGTGCATAGTATTTTCCATTTACTTCTACTCACTATTGGGTAGTGTTGACTGTTGTCTCATTTCCCTGTAATGCCCTCCCTTATTTTATTTATTTATTTATTTATTTATTTATTTATTTATTTATTTATTTATTTATGAGAGAGAGAGAGAGAGAGAGAGAGAGAGAGAGAGAGAGTGCATGTACGAGCAGGACTGGGGCAGGGAGAGAGGGAGAGAATCTCAAGCAGGCTCCACATTCTGCATGGAGCCCTGACTCAGGGTTTGATCCCTCAACCACAGGATCATGACCTGAGCCGAAATCAAGAGTTGGACACTCAACCAATTGAGCCACCCAGGCGTCCCTGCCCTCCTTTATTTTTTTTTAATGTTTATTTATTTTTGAGAAAGAGACAGACAGAACATGAACAGGGGAGGATCAGAGAGAGAAGGAGGCACAGAATCTGAAACAGGCTCCAGGCTCTGAGCTGTCAGCACAGAGCCCGACGCGGGGCTCGAACTCACGGAGTGTGAGGTCATGACCTGAGCCGAAGTCGGCCGCTTAACCGAGGCGCCCCTCTTTTTTTTTTTTTTTTTTAATTTTCTGCCCTCCTTTATTAATCCAGGAAATAATTGTTCTCTTCTCTCGGTTCTAAAAGTATTTTGCACATAAGCACTTTCTACGCATAATAATCAAATGCTTGTGATAGTGTGAGCTAGCTGTCTGTACAATTATGCCACATAGCATACACAAATTAAAGTTTTATGTCAATGAATCAATGAATAAATGAGTTTTTAAAATTCAAAATATTCCTCCCAATATTTTTTAAATTTGCTTTTCTACATAAAGAAAAGGTGAGGTGAGAAAAAAAAAATAGTAGCAAACTATTAAAACAATTCAACCTTTAGTAAACATTTATCAAAAAAAAATTTTTCTACATGCAAGACACTATGCTAAGTCCGAGTACCTTGCTTACAGAAAGTTAAAAAAAAAAGGGTTAGGAAGAGAGGAAGTGCAAGGCATGGTCATGTAATAACTGGTGTTCATCTTGCAGGAAGCACAGTTTGACTAAAAAGAGTATGAAAGATTAGGCTGGTAGATGGCCTTGAGCAGTACTATGAAGGGCTGAAATGTCAAGGTAGATAAGAATTTATGGGGTATGCAAAGGAGAGTTATCAAAGGCTTTGACTCTGCTAGATAAAAGAAACTAATGAGATACAATAACCAAGTGCAATGCATAATCCTTTATTGCATCAAAACGCAAATAAATAAAGACGTAGCAAGGACATTTGGAGAGATTTGAGTATATACACTATAATAGATGATATTGTTCTATCACTGTGAAATTTCTCAAGTTTAATGGTATTATAGTAATGTAAAAGAGTGTCCTTATTCCTAAGACATACATATTGATACTAAAGTTTTTAAAGGGAAGGGATATGATCTCTGTAATTTCTATATATATGTCTATATAAAGAGACATATGAATGGGCGCCTGGGTGTCTCAGTTGGTTAAGTGTCCAACTTCAGCTCAGGTCATGATCTCATGGTTCATGAGTTCGAGCCCCACATTGGGCTCTCTGCTATCCCTGCAGAACCCGCTTTAGATCCTCTCTCTCTCTCTCTCTTTTCTCTCTCAAAAATAAATAAACATTTAAAAAGAAAAAGAGGGATATGAATGATGGAAGAGAAAATAAATGTCACAAAATACTAAAACTGGTGAATTTAGGTAAATGTACACAGTTATCTTTTCAACTTTATTAGTAAAGTTGGCGGGGGAAAGAAGGAATACTTTATATGGTGGAGGTTTTCTTTTTCTTTCTGTATTTCTTTCTTTCTTTTTTTTTTTTTTGGTCTTTTATCAGTGGTTAAATTATGTTTCTTTTTTTCTTTTTAATTTTTATGTTGATTTTTAATGTAGAGAAAGAATTCTTAACTCAATTTTCATTCTTTTGAAATTATTTTTTTCCTGGATGCTGGCAGAATTCTTTGTTTATCTTTGATACTAAATTATTTTGAAAAGATACACTAGGTAGGCAACAATGTGAGTCTTCTTAATTTACAAGCACAGATTTTTTTTTTCACCTCAGGAAAATTTTCTTCTACCACATATTTAACTGTTGCTTGCATTTCATTATCCTTATAAATTTCAAGAAATGTGTCCAGTTTGTGCATTATCGTCCCTCACAAATTTTCATCTGTTTTTCTTCTCTGTCCAAGAGCGCCTCAACTTTCTCCTTACATTCCTAAAGTGGCAATTTTGTTGTTTGCTATCTCCGATCTATTACCTTTTCATGCTGCTTTTTATGGCTAATTTCATGGAATTTTTATTTGCTTGAATTTTATAACTGCAAATCAAATGCTTTCAAAAAAATTTTCTGTTCCTTTTAGTGAATATCTCATGAGTATGAGTTTTCTCTACATCTTCTGATTATTGTTTATCATCTCTTATACTATCATTTTTTCCTAAACCATGTTTTATAGAAAAAGAAATGGTTCTTTAATCAAGTGATTTTTGGAAACTCCGGGTTGAAAAGTTAAATTTCTTTGCTATAGGGCTTCTAAGACTTTATGTGCTTTGTCGAGTCAGGGCTGAGGGAATGTTTTTCAAATGCATTTAACTCCTAAATCTTCTGTTCTATGGACCACTTCTGGCCTATCAAAGACTTCACATTCTGGAACATAAGTTGGGAAAGGTTGTTATTGCATATACAGAATCTCATTACTTCTATTTATTTTTCCCATTATACTCATCGTTGAAAGAAAAAAAAGCTTGGCATTTCAGAAGAAAACATATGCACTGGTCTTCCTCTCCATCCAATTCAATGAGTGTACATTTCTTTCTCTTAGAGCACACACAGGAAGGCTGCTAAAGCACCAAGCCTCTGAACATATTGCCAGTGTTTAGCAATTGTTCAGCCCTCGTGGCTTTGCTGGAAGAAAGGTGGATCTTCTCTTGCCCCCTTGGCATTCCTGCTGACAAAGAACAGAATTCAGTCCTTTGTGATCATTACGGACTGATGCTTGTCTCCTCCTCAAATTCGTACATTGGATCCCTAATCCCCAATTGTGGTGGTATTAGGAAATGGGCCTTTGAGAGGTGATTAGGTATAGGTGAGGCCATGAAGGTAGAATCCTCATGAAGGGATAGCGCCCTTATAAAGGAGAGGAAGAGACGAGAGCTCACGTGCAAAGCCTCTCTCTCTTTCTCTCTCCCCACCATGTGAGAATATAGCAAGAAAGCAGCCGGCTACAAACCAGGAACACTCATCAGACATCAAATCTGCTAGCAGCCTGATCTTGGACGTCCAGCCTCCACAACTGTGAGAAATCAATGCTTGCTGTTTTAAACCACCCAGTCTACGGTAATTTGTGATAGCATGCAAAACCGACTAAGACAGTAATGCTGAGTTGTTTGTTTAACCAGAAGAATGCGTGAAAAACACAATCACAAGAGAGCAAAGTTCTCGTTCCTTTCTTTCTATGAGGTTAAATTCACCCAGTTTGCAACACACTATCATTGTCTGTCATCTTCCATCTGTACAACATTTGCTGTGCTGCAAGCAGCTGTCCCATTTGGATGCAGAAAAGGAGGGGACTACACATGGTTGCCAAGGGACAGCCCGAATCCCCTGTCATTCTACTCAGGAGGGCAATGGCTGCCTGGTTTCCTGGTAGCTGCATGTCCTGGCTCTCTAAGACAGAAACACACACTGAGCACAGGTCAAATCATCCCCCCTCCTCCTTCGTCGCTAGCCCTGATCTGATGTGAAAGTCAAAATCTGCTCCTGCCACTTATGTCAGATCATCTACAGTCACACTGAAGTCGGGAGAATATCCACCCAGAGTCTGACAAATTATCGATTGATAGACTCAGTTTCCAGAGACGCTCTGATTCTGGCTTATGTATGTTCTTGAATAGAAAACAGGAGGATGCTAACTCAAATAATTCTTACCTAGCCATTACCTCCATCTAGAAGTATAAAAATGGGACAAAATATAAATAAGAATACACTTAATGTGGCAACTAATAAAATGAAAAAAAAAATAACAGAATGGAAAACTTCATGAATTACAAAAAGGAAACAATTTCACCGACCTCCACATGACTTATCAACTTCCTACTTATTTATTTAATATCTGAAATGTATTATTATAAGGTTACATTCAAAAAGCAATAATATGCATCATTTCTTTTATTGTGTTTTCCTCCAAATAGCTCAAAATATTCATACAGAGAGGGGTTTTTTTTTTAATAAATAAAACAAGGTAAGCAAAACCAGAAAAGAAAATGTAGATAAGTTAGTATGTAGTATTCACAGACAAGTGAAAGAAGAATGCTAAAGAACTGTGACTTCTAGAAATGTTAGTCATAGATTTTCAATAGAGAAGATTTTTCCATGAGCCAGTGCTCTAGAGAAAAGATTCTTTGTCTATGCATCTCTTTGTGTCTGTATATGTACAGACATAAACACAGATATATGCACTAGATAATAAAATTTTAATTTAACTTTATAGAGTATTTAAAACATTTGAAATATAATTTATCAGTAGTAGTGTTAAGAAAAGGAAATGCTAAGAAATATCATAACTCACAAAAAAAGCCACTTGCTACTGCAGGCAATGATATTTGCAATTAAGCTGGATACAACTAAATTATGACTTTAATTAAAAGGCATTTTCTAAGATGGCACCAACATGTTTAAAATTTAATATATTTTATATGAGATACTGGAGTTATTAACATAAAAATTTCTTTCTGCAGCATGTGCACTTTTTAAAAAGCAAAACACCTTTAACCAATATCAAAATGCTCCCAGAATCCATAGAAGTTTCATTGCATAATAAATTCAAGGAGCAATCTTTTCTAACCATTTAATATGGGCTCCTACTTGGGAGATACAATTGTATTTACATTCATGGTTAATAGTAATAGAACTGTTGACACCCTCTTGTGGCCACTATGTCCACATTAATTCTAAATGAAGAATGAATGGATAGCTCAGGGGACTGGTAACAAAACACACAGCCTTTTGCCATTGGGCCAGCAACACATTAGAACGAGTCAGCAGACCTCAAAAAGTTTGGGTGCAATAATGGCATCTCAGTGGTCAATGGAAGTGAGTTTGGGTCTGACCCCTATGCCAGCAGAGAGACAGAGGCCACAATAGAAGTGATGTCCTTTTCCAATTTTGTCTGTTCTACAAAAGCCTTATTACCTGGAAACAACTAACCTGTCAAGGTTAGAAATAGTCTGTCTATGGGGCGCCTAGGTGGCTTGGTCGCTTCAGCGCCGACTTCGGCTCAGGTCATGATCTCACGGTCCGTGAGTTCGAGCCCCATGTCGGGCTCTGTGCTGACAGCTCAGAGCCTGGAGCCTGCTTCAGATTCTGTGTCTCCCTCTCTCTCTGACCCTCCCCTGTTCATGCTCTGTCTCTCTCTGTCTCAAAAATAAATAAACGTTAAAAAAAAAAAAATTAAAAAAAAAAAAAAAAAAGAAATAGTCTGTATAAAATAAGCCTGAAGCACAGCAAATAAGAGGATTATTTGTGATCTTGCATGGTCCAGATTTTAGAAGTTTAAGAAAGTGACAATGGTCTTGCTTGTCTTTGTTCCTGGTAGACTATAGGGTAAAGAGGTAAGTATTTGAGCCTCCACTGGCTTTACAAAGTATATGGCAACTATGGAGATAGAGGAGAAGAATGTACCAGAAGCAAAAAAAAAGTGTCTGTCTTCTGCCCAACGAGTTTATAATCTAGTGTGAGAAGCACACATTTACCTACAGTGAAAGAGTTACTCATAAATATAGATGAATCTTTGAATAGGTAAGTTCAATGTGAAGGATACACGCAAGGTCAACATGAAAGTGTACGCATCTTCCCTAATGATGCCACTGTTGTTCTCATTACCTTTTGAATTACCATCAGAATTAATTTATAAGACATGCAGAAATATTGAAAAAGTTACAGCACTTTGTATCCATGGTATCACTCAGGTTACTCATCCATATTATTCATAAAGTTGCTTGAGATAATTCTGGCCACTTTCAAGTATCAAAGTTGCCCTCAGTGAATGAACACAGGGTTGCCCCAGCTAAGGGCCTTTAACAAAAGTGATATCCTTTCTGTAAGACACTTTTACCATCTGTGCAATACTTTAAGCAATGGCATTCTATTACTTTGAAGAGTGGGGCACCTGGGTGGCTTAGCTGGTTAAGCCTCTGACTGTTGATCTCCACTCAGGTCAGAATCTGACCGTTCATGAGTTCAAGACTCCCATCGGGCTCTGCACTGACAATGCAGAGCCTGCTGAAGATTCTTTCTCTCTCTGCCCCTATCTTGCTCTCTCTCTCTCTCTCTCTCTCAAAATAAATAAATAAATTCTAAAAAATGTATTACTTTGAAAGGCAAAACATGTATTTGGTCTAAGTATTTCAGTATATTTACTTTAAAATTAAAATATATCCCAGGGTGCCTGGGTGACTCAGTCAGTTGAGAGTCAGACTCTTGATTTCAGCTCAGGTCACGATCTCCCAGTTCGTGAGTTCAAACCCTGCATCGGGCTCCACACTGACAGTGCAGAGCCTGCTTGGGATACTTTCTCTCTCTCTCTCAAAACAAATAAATAAAACTTTAAATAAATAAACAAAATTAAAAATATGTCCCTACAGAGGCCTATTTTATATTCTGAAGAAGGGACTTCATAGTAATCACAAAGTATCATAAAAGTCATGCATATTCCATGGGACCTACATGTTCACTGTAATGGAAATTTATCCTAGAAGCACTCTGCTCAAATTCAAAAACAAGTCAAAAAAGAGATGGTGGCTACTTGTATGTCCACCATATGTCCATTGCTTCCAACATCTCTAAGCTTTCTTCCCTTGGTCTTCTCCCCTCTCTCCCTGTAAGCCATCTCCTCCTATATACCTCATTTTGACTAAAGTCACATTGTTCCCCCATCACTCAAGTCAGAGGTACAAGAGTCATCCTAATTTTTCTGCATCCTGATTGTACCCTACTTCTGATCAACTACCAACTCCCGTCGGTTCCATCTTCTAAATATTTCTCACTTCCTTTTCCTACTCTCCATTCGCCATACCTCTGCCCCGCTTCAGGCTGTCATCATTGCAGATAAGCAGGACTCTCTAGTAAAGAACCCTAGGAGCTGTTTCTTGATTGTGTGGTGAGGGCCCACTGAGCCGGTTTCACTACACCCCCTATGGCCAGCAAGAGGGACTGCACCCGACCACAACTTGCAACAGGCCCCATGGTTTCCTCAGACAAAAAACGAGCTGCAGTTTCCCACAGTGCCCAAAGCCCATACGTGCTGGGATTTCCAAATAGCCCTGCAAGTAGTTGATACCCACACTCAGATTGCTTAGCACCAAAGCAAAGACTGCTGTTGTGAGTCCTCAGTGATTCCCACACTTGCCTCATAAGAAAAGGAGAGCAACAGAGGGGCCCTGTGGTTTCTGGGGATACCCTGTGCCAGGGAAGAACCTTGGTGTGACCAGCTGAGCTTGGGTCCCATTGGTCCTCTGTGCAGAATGCTGATGAACTCTGCTGCCTTGCACCTGTGATTGCAAACAGCTGCAAGGGATGCCACCGTATTTGCCCTAACGCTCCTCAGACTATCACCTGCAAAACTCATCCCTTCTCCATATACTCTGAAAGGTCAGACCAGGTCACTTTCTGTCTAAAATTTCCCTCTGTAGAACAAGATCCAAATTCTTCACGTGGTCTACAAGGCCCTGAACAGTCTAGCTCCAACCTTCCTTTCCAGGTTCGTTTTCTGCCATTCCTTCTCTCCTCTTCTCCATCCCTGCTACACACACACACACACACACACACACACACACACACACACACACACACCAGACGTACAACTCCATTCACTTGCCTTGCCAGGAATAATCATTCCCACACTGCTACCTGGTAACAATCATTGGTCCAGAACACAAATGCTTCCTCCTCTGTGAAACCTTCTTCCTCCCCGTCAGAGACTGGGCCCCTGCCTCCACTCCTCTCACTAGACAGCTGTACCTTCCTGAAGACTGGGTCCAGGGACTGTGCCTTGCTGCCTTTGCTGCCCTTCACCTAGCAGAGGCCTGGCACATGGTAGGCACTCGAATGTTGTTGAAGAAATAAGCAAATGTATAAATAAATGATATCAACTTCTAAATGCATCTCCCTTAATATTGCTGATGAGCTTTTTTTGCCTCGTGTCCTCAATGTAGTCATTTTCCAACTATCTCCAATCTGTTATCATTTGCTCTTAAAAGGGTTTCATTGACAATGAATCTGGAATTCTCTCTACAACTTTAGAGGCTTTTATATGCAGAGTTGCCTAAGGTAAAATTACAATGTGCAATGCACAATCTCTTCTGAAAAACCCACCTGCAGCTCAACTTTAGCCTTCAAAGTGTATTTTCCTTAAGGTGTACTTTAAACAGTAATATAAATGCTTACAGAACTCCAAACAGCAAATTAATATTAATGGTAATAACAATAATAATTCCTCTGAAGTACTTGAAGTCAAAAGATAGCCCAACAAGTTGACATGCAATCGAAATTTTATATTTTTCATCAGAAAAACAATTCACTACCAATGACAAATAACAGTAGGGCTACTAAAACTACCTGTCACGCATCTAATGAAGACAGATTCTCTGGCTACCACATATAATATGTAATATCCAAAAGTGCAGCTGTAATTCACAGCTAATTAGTGCCTTGCTGTTAGGAGAAGTGTCATGGCCCTAACTCTCTTTCCAGATCTACTCAGACCTCATCAGAGCCGACAGCCATGCAAGGATCACAACAAACCAATTAGCACCCACCCCAACCTTGGGCCGCTGCTTCGAGCCCGCCCCAGCATCAATAAATCATGCTTCTTCATGAAGCTCTTCTCTGACAGCTGCAAGCCATTGCCGCCCAAGGAATAAAGACAGTACTTCTAAGGAAAACTCACGTAGGAAAGACAGAGATAGAAAAGGGGTATTATTGGCCCTCCTTTGGCAGCATAGCAGTCAGCAAAATTGAAGACCATCAATTCAGGCTGATTAAGGGGACAACTGCACTAGAAAATAAATCTATGACGGGTATATCTGAAGGTCCTTAGTGGTAATCACCAGTCAGTAGTTGGGTTGTTTGTTTGTTTGTTTGTTTTAATGTAGACATATTGAAGACCTTTTCTTTCCATTTTTCTCTTGGATAGCCCTCCTTCCGGCTAATAAGAAAATTTTCCTTTCAGTAGAATATAATGGCCTGCATTTACTTTGTCCCCCAGTGAATACACAGCAATCAGATAATTCATTTGAAAGACTCTAAATTGTTTGACTTCATTCAAAAAGAATCCATAATGATATGCTGGTTTCCGAGCAAGGCCTACAAAGCTTCCTAGATCCATAAGCAAGCGCTAGAGTATTCTCAGCACATAACAGCCAATATCCTTGTAATTTTGTTCTAAGCCCGTAAAGCTGTTTTGTTCCATAATATTCTACTTAGAAAGTGTTCAGAATAGTCACTGTAGTCTGGGCATTATTCAAAGATATGACTCAAGCAATTCTACTTTTAGTTTGTTTTCCTCATAGAAATACTCTTCTTCTCTGTGTTTAATGCTAATCTAAAACATTTAATCTCGCTTTTAGCCAAATAATGATTACCTAATTTTACATATAAGTATTGGGAAAGCCAAATAAACAAACATGGATACATTTAAATGAGAAATCCTCTTATATCTCTTCTTATCATTAAGCACAGAGATTTCCAAAAGACATGTTTTTCTTCCTCTGAGTAAATATTCTCATGGAAATTTTCAAATATTTACCTATAACGATGTCCACTATATCGTATTTCATAACAGCAAAATAACTAAAAATAATGAAAATATACAAAATATGAAATAGATTAATACCCGTTCAATAGATACCCATTCGATGGAAGATTGCAGGGTTTCTAAAAATAATGATATAGACAAATATTAAAGGACATGCAAAAAATATTCAAGGATACTGAAAGAATAAGAAAAATGGAGCCTAGAACCATTGTGTGCGTTTGTACACATACAAATAGGTGTGTATATACACACACATATTTATATTTATACATATTTTTCTGTACCAGATGATCTCAATTTATTTTCTGAATATGAGTGTGTGTGTTTGTTTAAATAAATATGTTTAAAGGTTAAGCACAGAAAAAAGCTTGTCAGAAAAGCCATTCAAATATTAAAAATATATCTTCAGAAGGTGATATTTTAGATTATGATATCTTAGATTATTTTAGATAGTTCATATAAAAGTGTTTATACTGCTTTCATAATCAGAAAAAAGTTATTATACCTAATAAAATATTCACTTATGTCACCTGGGTATATATAGGTGTGCACTGGTATGAAGTCACAGGCTGATAGGGCATCAATTCTGAGTGGCTAATGCCCAACCTGTATCAGTCATTAAATTCTTTGATTATTACCTTAGATATAAGCAAGATTGGAAAGGTCAGAGGCTCATCCTACTTGGGTACATTTCAAAAACAGTAACCAGAAGAGCATCCTCTAACTAAGTAGGGGTGGAGCTGGAACCAAACAATTTGAGAACACCATATTAACTTGATGCTGGAATAGGCAGGGGCTGAAGGATGGAGCCTCTGAAAAAAAAACTGCCTCAACACCACTGTCCTTAATCCTTTCCAGCTCCAATCCATCTGCCCTAATATTTGGGACTTCCTGGTGTGAGGAAGAAAACTGGGGACCAAACACATATAGTCTGGCCTGAGTTCAGGTCCAATCAAAGTTCCTAGGACACGTGGGCTCAGGGCCTGCTTCACTACTGCACCATGAAGGCCATGCTGACTTCCAGCTCAGGGAGCCAGGCAGACACAATAAGATATGATAAACATTTACCACAGGGCCAACAGGGATAAAGGAAGGCAAAATCTCTTCCCCCAAAAGGTTTATGTCTAGTTGGAGAAACAGAGTACACACTTTAAAGGGCATAATAACATACAATTGGCCCGGACAATACAGAGGTCAGAGCACAGCAAGGAGAGAAAAAGTCTCATGTGACAGATTAGTCTAAATGGTCTTTAAGAAAGGACATTCAAAAGCTTTGCAACCTACACTGAGAGACAGATGCATGAAAGCAGAAACATGCATATTAGCACCTGTAACTATTAAAGATAATTCTCAGGCCTTTCCTCCTTCCTAAGACAATGTAAAGTCAACATGTATTTGACTCTTTAGCTGAAAAACTACATTTGACCAAATTTTACAAGTCATGGGATTAACCAAATGCATTTGTATCCAACATTTCAATTCATTTTCTATCGACCAGGCAAAGACAAATGAAATGCAAAAATTGAAACTGTATTGCGGAAAGATCAAATTTGACAACAATGTAGTTTCTACTTTTTGCTTATCATTTCCCTAGAAGGAGAAACCCCTAGATAATACAAAAGTGAGAAAATGCAGCCAGACCTATTTAATCTTCATTTCATATGGAAACTTCTATCCATAGTTAGAAACTGTTTGTTAATTTCTATATTACTCTTGGGTAGTTCATATTTAATTTTGGTACTTACTACGAAAATAAGAAATAAGGCAAATTTCAAATTAACCTGTCCATGTTCACACAGCAGGTTCATGACTACAGACTCTCAAACCCATATTTAGATCACACAAACAATGCCCATACCTGAAAGGGCAAAATCTCCTTTCTGGCTTTCACTCTCTCTGATTAGAAAGGCACCAGTCTGGTTTTCTGAATATACTAGTTGTTTTTCTGCATCTGTTCTCTTGATTGCTCCAAAGAACCACCTAAAAAGAAACAGATGTAAACTTTAGTTAACCAATCAACCATTATTTTTTAAAGAACAGGAAGTTTGGCAAGAAGTATTCTAACATCAGAAATGTTTAGTATTCTTTAGTGAAACTATCACAGGTGTAAATGGTAGCTTTTGATACTTGAGATGATTTTTCTGGATGTCTGTAACCCTCACCAGGACTCTTTTAAAAATTATAAAATAGGAATTTGGCTGATGCCTGCTACCACGTCCCTACTCACATCTGCATTCTGTCTGAGAGGTCATGTGTCCTCCTTCTGTCAAATCCAAAGCCTCCAGGGTGGGCCTGCCATTTGAGCCCGCTGGGTTCCACGCTCTACAATTACTCATCATCACCATCAAACTGTTCGCTGCCTCACCCAACACGTTCTAGGTGTTAGGAGGCAAACATTCCAATCAAAGGATTCATACATTTCACATTAAAGTGTAGACAATTAAAAACATAGTTTTCTGGACATTAATTCCCTCCCCTCATCCATTACTACCTAAACCTACCATAAGATGCAATGATTTTGCATGTTTAGGAGGAATTTATCAAATATAAAGGAATTTTTCATTGGTGGAGAGATTATGTGAAAAAGATACTTCCATCTGGGAAGTGTCTTCTTAGTGCCACCCCCACTTCTTATCTTTACCCTCCTATCCTGAACATTCCAGAAATATGAGTCAGATACTGAACACACAAATGTGTGAATGTGAGCAACCCTGGCAAAGAATTATGGATTTTAACATGAGAGCCAGTCTAAGATGCATATCAAGTCGGTAGACACCAAGGCAATACTAAGAGGAAGCTGAGAAAATATGCTTTTCACTAATGACCTCCCACTCTAGGGTCAAAAAGTTGAACTTTACCATCTAAGATTTTAGATAAAACATTTATCTGTTCAGGTATCATCTTCTTATTTTTGTTAATGTTTATTTTTGAGAGAGAGAGACAAAGTGCAAGTGGGGGAGGAGCAGAAAGAGAGACACAGAATCCGAAGCAGGCTCCAGGCTCTGAGCTGTCAGCACAGACCCCGAGGCAGGGCTCAAACCCACACACTGTGAGATCATGACCTGAGCCAAAACCGGACACCCAACCCACTAAGCCACCCGGGCACCCCTTCAGGTACCATCTTTTAAAATGTAGACAATCAAAGAGAGAAAATATAGGCTTGAAGGAAGAAATACAGGCTGTGTGAGGAACTGTAGGCTGTTAGAGGATATACAGGCCATCAGAAATTGGCTCCAATTGGTTTGACATGTCATGGATATTGGGGAGTATGAGTGCACTGAGGGTGATACAATTGGAAGGAAGAGGGGAAAGGAAGTGAAAAGAGAGACCTTAAACTATAATCATTACCTGACAAAGCCAAGGTATTTGTTTACCATTTTGCCAATCAAGTTTCTATTACACAGTATTAATTATACCAGTCAGGATATACCGGGTTTCATAGGAGTAATGAACAATGCCAAAAAATCTCCATGGCTTAAGATGACAAAGATCTGTTTTTCATTCAGCTGCATGTCTACCAAAGGTCACTTGGGGCTCTACTCTGTGTCTATCTCTATGTCTACCAGGGCATTTCCATCTCCATGCTTCCACGATTGCTGAGGCAGGAGATAAAACATGTGGCAAATCACAGGCTTGTTCCTGGAGCTTCTATTTAAAGCTTCTACATAAGAATGAAGCCATTGCAAATAAGTCATATGTTTGTGCCCAAATACAAAGAGAGTAGGAAATGTAATCCCACTGTTTCCCAGAAGGCAAGAGAGCTGGAATCATTTGGTAGACTACACTAATGACTGCCACACTGATTCAACAGCAAGGACCAAATTGATGTCCACAGACTATTGTTTACCTGACTGAAATTATAGAAGGCATGGAAACATTCCAAGGGGCTATGTAACGAATTCATAGAAAAATTTAAAAATGCATGCTTTACTACAACTGCAGAAATAAGTCAATAGAATAATGGAACAACAACAACAAAATTAATTAATTAATTAATTTAAAAAAATTTGAACAGACCCAAACACACAAATTAGACGTAAAAGAATGGATAATTCAGGGGCACCTGGGTGGCTCAGTCGGCTAAGCGTCCGACTTCGGCTCAGGTCATGATCTCACCACTCATGAGTTCAAGCCCCACGTCAAGCTATGTGCTGACAGCTCAGAGACTGGAGCCTTTTTGGATTCTGTGTCTTCCTCTCTCTCTGACCCTTCCTGGCTCGCAGTGTCTGTCTCTCAAAAATTAAAATAAACATTAAAAAAAATTTTTTTAAGAATGGATTATTCAATAACAAATGCCAGTGCCACAAATAATCCATATGGAAAAAATTAATTGATGCTACCTACAACATACAACATAGTCCTACATAAAGACCTAGTGTAAAAAGCAATCTTTAAAACTTTCTGAGGACACCAGACTAAGGAAGTTTTCTTAGATAAGAGAAAAAGAAAAAGACATAAAAACCTTAAGGGAAAAAAATTGATAATATTTCTTACACTACAAAAACTTCAACAACTGCAAGATTACTGTGAAACAAAATTAAAATACAAGCCACAGACCTGGAGAAAATATATGCAAAGTATATAACCAAGAACAGGGATAGTGGTCAGATTACATAGAGACTTATAATCAATATTTTTAAAAAAAGAGACAAAACAGTAGAAAAATTGGCATAGCATAATTGTACAGTTCACAGAAAAGGAAAACCCAATTACTAATAAAAATAAGAAAAGAAGCACAGTCTCTATCGGTGCCAATAATTAGGAATATTAGGAATATTAAATATTAAAACAATGAAATGTCACACTTCGAGCTGGACAAAATTTATAACTTTTACATTCAGGTATTGGAAAAAAATGTGAAGCAAGAACCTTCATACAGTACTAGACGCAATATCATCTGGTACAACTACTCCAGAGAGCAATTTGACAATATCTAATAAGGCTACATATTCGTATACTATTCAATTTCACTTCTAGATTACACACCATATGTGCTCAAGGAAATAAATCGTGACAGCATTCACTGAAGAATTCTAGCATTGAAAAATTGGAAACAATCTAAATGTCCACTGTAAGGGAATAGATAAACAAACTTGGTTATAGATATAAGACAGAATACCACACAGTAATTAAAACAAGTAAATTGTTCTGGGACAAAAGGGAGTTGAAGAATGATACATACTCTTACAATGCCATTTACATAAAGTTTAAGTCAACACATAAAAAACACTACATATTTTTATGGACAGTTGAATGCTTAATGAAAGCTAATAGTTAATAAGTAATAGTATTTTTTTAGTCCATTTCCAGAAATGGCGACGTTTCTTCGCACAAATATCTTAAGCACATTAGCAACATGGGTCAAATATACTGATCAACCCCAATGCATTTTCCTGATTCTGAGTGCATTAATTATGGCATCAACATTAAAATGTTTGCTCTAAATGTAAATATTTAAACCTTTACAAGAATTATAATTTATCTAGCAGATTAAATTCTTAGAAGTATGATTATGTCTCATATATCTCATTATTTTCAAGAATAAATATTCCATTATATGTTTTAGATATATACATTACATTTGTATTTTGGATAATTCTGTAAATGATGTATTTTCTCTGCCCAATATATGTATAAACATAAGGAATCTACTCCTGAAACCATTGTTTCACTATATGCTAACTAATTTGGATGTAAATTTTAAAAAATAAAAAATAAAAATAAAAAATATATGTACAAATAAGCAGTTTTTGTAAATCAAATGGTTAAAGATATAGTAATTTTACACCGTTTATAGAAAGGAACTCTGCAGTAATTTTTTTTGAAAAATCCTTTTATATGTCACCAATTTTAGATTCTTGAATAATAGTTTGGTACACTCATTTTACAAGGCAAATCACACCAGCACTGAATCCACAGTAACAATGAAATGCATGTAAATATTTGATTGGATCCATCAACTCAGTTAATACCTGGAATTTTATTTGGCCGGCTACCATCAGGAAGTGAATATAAATAAAACAATTGTTTTCTGCTTGCAGTTGCATTACAATGCCATCTTTCATAGTGGTGACGCAACCACTATAAACTGAATCGTAAGAGCATGTGCTGCAGCACAGACTAATGGGAAAACGATAGTTCTTTCCACCATCTGCACATGGGAGAATTGTTCCTTAATTTGTGGTTTGAGCCCATGGCAGAACTGTCATTCTCCGTTCTGCACATTAGAGTCCCTGTTGGCCCCATCCTGGAAGGTCACGCACACCCCAGCCCTGCGTGTCCGCCACAGCCACTCTCAGGGCTTTCAGCTGTAGTTCTTGTGTGCAGTAAACAGTGAGTGCAGAGAAGGGATCAGGATACCCTAGGGCGGATCAGGGAGAGTCTTACAAATCAGCGATCCTCCAAGTGTGGTCCCTGGATCGGGAGCATCAGCATGCAAACTTGTTAGAAAAGGAAATTTGCAAGCACGTCCCCTATCTACTGATTCAGAGACTGTGGGATGTTGCCCAGCAATCTGGGTTTTAATAGATCCCCAGGTGCAGCTGATGCACAGTAAAATTTGAGAACTACTGAGTTATAGGAATAGTAAAAAAAAATTAAAAATTTATATGAGACAGCTGAAAATAATAAGTTAGAATTTGGTTTACATGGGAAAAATTACCCAATAAAATGACACTACACACAGTCAGGCACACACATTTTATTGATCTTTAATGCAACTAACCTGTATTGCTATGCCATACTTGGCCATGAAAGAGATCTTGATTAAGAATAACCAAAAAGGGGGGCGCCTGGGTGGCGCAGTCGGTTAACCGTCCGACTTCAGCCAGGTCACGATCTCGCGGTCCGGGAGTTCGAGCCCCGCGTCAGGCTCTGGGCTGATGGCTCAGAGCCTGGAGCCTGTTTCCGATTCTGTGTCTCCCTCTCTCTCTGCCCCTCCCCCGTTCATGCTCTGTCTCTCTCTGTCCCAAAAATAAATAAACGTTGAAAAAAAAATTTTTTTTAATTAAAAAATAAAAAAAATTTAAAAAAAGAATAACCAAAAAGGGGAAGAAAATGCTTCAACGAGATGAAAATGGAGCGAAAAGCATGATGTCTATTTTGGATGAAAGGAGTATGTGATTGAAGTCTAAGGTTTATTTTGTAAACATTTATCCAGTGTCTATGGTGTGTAAATTCTGTAGCACAGACACAGAAAGATCTGCAAGGCATACTACTGGGTGAAAAAGGGTAAGCTGCAGAGTAATCAAAATATTAGTTTTATTTATATCTTAAAAACCAAAAATTACATGTGCTTACTGCTCTGGAGATGAGTGAACAATAACAAAAGTGATGGCAAAAACTTTCACTTTTTACTCTGCATTCTTCTCCATAATTTGGATATTTACAATAATATATTGTTTTATATTATTTTGTAATTCACTTAAAAATTTAAGAAAGTCATTCAGGAACATGCTATAAAAACTACATACTATAAAAGATCTGAAGCAGAAACTTTGGCAGTTAGAACTGATAGCAGAAAAATCTCAAATCAGTATGAGACAAGTGCTTACGGATGAACAGTGAGACCAACGGAGGAGCAAACATGACCCCAGGGTTCCAAATATGGATGGCTGAAGAACAATGCACCCAGCAACACATTAAAGGCACAAGACGATAATGATAAAGAGCTACAGCATCTCATTGGGAACGTTAACTTCCCTGTGCCTGGATTTCGTCATTTGTTAGTGAGAATAATAGTAACTGCCCTGTAGGTTTGTTTTGAAAGTAAGAAAAACGATGTATGTAGAGTGTTTGATGCCTGGACGCATTCTTGCCTGATAAACAGCACCTATTTTAAGAAAACTAATTTAAGGGAGAAATTATTTATTTGGCTTTAGACATGTTAGGTTTGAGGTCATGATGAAACATGAGTAAATATGGGAACGTGATCTCACTTCTCTAGATGTGTTTGTATCGGAAGTTTCCTCCCAAGTGACTTTTCTGTCCTGCCTGTCCTCTCTGGACTAGGACACGCTGCCACCAGGTGGCAGTAGGCCATTTTACTAAGTCAAAAAGGCTAAAGCTATAGTGTGATAACTGGAGGTTCTTTATTTTACAAAAAAAAGAGACAAAATTAGGCTTAAAAAAACAGAATTTATGCATTGTTACCTAATATCAACATATTAGATAATGTAGATGTCAATCAAAATTTAAGAAAATCAACATGTAAACAGATGTGGTGCCTCCGTCAATATTTCTTCATTTCCTCTAATAGTCTTATTCTGTCCACTCTGCTGCCTTAGTGACTAGCACAAAGTAGGTATCTAGCACGCTCATAATTCCAATCAAATGGTGATAGTTTCCTCCTACATTTTTTTAAGTAAGCTCTATGCCCAGTGTGGGGCTTGAAATCATGACCCCAAGATCCACAGTCACATACTCTACAGAGTCAGCCAATCAGGCACCACTCTTCCTATATTTGGAAAAAGAGAAAACCTATTCCCAATAACTGCTGGCTAACATTTACAAAATTTAACATATAATTTCTTTTCCCAATGCCTCCCTTACAGCCAAGACAGCTGGCCTTACACCACAGTAAACAGACCCTGAAAAAAACAAGTTTGTAAAACCAGCCCCAGACTACTACTGGTATCCTCCCAGAAACTGTAGAAAGGGAAATGGGTAGATCAGCTTGGCCTATCCACCCATGAGGAAAGTCACCTGGAAGGACTGCCCAGGTGGGAACTCGTGGTTAGGTCTGTCTTTTTGTTGTCCTCACAGTTACACATGTGACAATGGAGAAAACCACCAATCATCTTCACCAGTGTGGCTTGGGGGACATCAGTGACACTAACATTTTTGCAAAACACCTACAGTTTGCAGGGTATAATCATAATCACATTTATTCATTTATTGTGTCTAAACGTAAGGCTTGGATCCATGGTCCCTTGAGTTAAGGCAGTTCCATAGGACTCACCTGCATCTATCTGGGTTTCGGCAACACTGCCAGGAAAGCCTCTGTGTGGTTCCTTCCTCTCCAGGTAGGCACATCCCTCCCCTTCCTTAGGCTCAGCATCCCGCTTGGCTCACAGCAAGTGAGCCCTGATACTCTCTTCCCACTCACAAGCATGAGAAGGGCAAAGAAAAACATAAATAATGCTCATATGTATTTTGTTATTCATTCCTTCCTTTTTATTTCCTTCATCACAACCTTTGTCCAATTTGTCATCACCACTTAGATTACAGCAATATTTTACTATTTGTTCTCTTTAATATTAACAGCTTTTGCTTATTGATCAGGTACAGGGAGCCAGGAACTGCTGCTACAGTGTTGCATGCATTAGCTCACTCTTCCCCCTTGCTCACGCCCCCACCACTAGATTAATCATTTGATAATATGACCTGGTACATTTCGCCAATGCATACACATTAATAAGTTGTTGGGGCGGGGTGGGGGGTGCCTGGGTGGCTCAGTTGGTTGAGTGTCTGACTTTGGCTCAGGTCATGATCTCATGGTTTGTGGGTTCGAGCCCTGTATTGGGCTCCACACTCACAGCGCAGAGCCTGCTTGGGATTCCCTCTCCCTCCTCTCTCTCTGTCCCTCCCCAACTTGCACATGCAGGTGTGCTCTCTCTCTCTTTCTCTCAGAATAAATAAATTTTAAAAATTAAAAAAAAATAATAAGCTTTAAGGGTTCCCTTTGCTTCTGGAATAAAATCCTTACTGATTTGGAATTTCAGTCTGTCATCAGGACACCAGCCATTTCCTGCACAGTATCTTCCCCACCATCAATCCTTTAGATCTAGCTAAACTTCTACTCTTACGGTTATTTGTACTGGCATCACTTAAATTTGCCTGCCCAGAATCCCCACAGTATTCACTGACTACCCTTCTGGTGGTTTTGCATGTAGCATACAAAAGCTATAGCTCCTTTTTTTTTTTTTTTTTTTTTTTTTTAAGATTATTCTGTGTTCACTTGAGGCTGACGACCTCCTGGGCACAAAGCCTAACTGAGAACATCACATACGCCTTTTAGAATAGTTAAATAAATGCCTGTTGATGAAACAATTAATACATTGTACCTCGATGTGGGGATTTTATATGTCTTTCGGTTTATACTGAATGTTGAACTAGATAAAGCCTGTGTGTTCATGTAATCTTTTATTTGTGCTTGCCACATAGTTCTGGTGTGTTAAGTGCTTAGGGGAGAAGCCTTATCTGCTCTGGGCCAGATTCGAATGTTAATTGGCCACACACCACAAATTCCAATCTGATCACAGTCTTCTCCAAAAGAAAACATTTGCCTATGAACCTAAAGATCGAAAATGAAGCTTATTTTTCTGTCCTCCAGAACACAAGCCTATCAGGGCTGCAAACATGTAAAGAATGCGTGACAAAGTGATAATGCCGCCTCCAATATCTGAGGTAGGACTTGTGGTCACATGGAAACCAGGAAGCTCCTTGCGTGGATCATATGATAAAGCTTTGTTGTTGTTGTTGTTGTTGTTGTTGCTATTGTTCACCTGTGTAGTCATCATAAAAGGGGAATTTTGAAGGAACTCTTTAGAGAGGAAGTAAGATGAACTAATTGGTACTTTCACCAGTGGGGAAAGTGTAATGCTATGTGTTTGTAAGGATATGATTATAACCTGAACCCACTTCCCAGTACTAGTAATCAAAAACTTTTAATGACTCACTTGAATTTTTATAAAGAACATAACAAAGTTTAAATAGGGAGTCAATCTCAAGGTACTGCTTTGGTTTCACAACCGTCTTCTATTTGTGTGAAAGGAAATGGAAGCTGACATTGATTTCTCTTTTAAAATAAAAAATAAAGTGTGGGCATATATAATGACATTTCCAATCATCAAGCCTGAAATGTAAGTGTAAATTTTAACCCGTCTGCTTTGTTTTTGTACAACATTTGTGATAGTTTGTCCTAGAAACTAGAGAAATATGGATTAGAGTCAAAAAAAACATTAGTCATGGGGCGCCTGGGTGGCTCACTTGGTTAAGTGTCTGACTCCTGAATTCAGTTCAGGTCATGATCTCCTGGTTGGTGAGTTCAAGCCCTGTGTCAGGCTCCGTGCTGACAGCACAGAGCCTGCTTGGGATTTTTTCTCTTTTTTCTCTCTGTCTCTCTCAAAATAAATAAATAAACTTCAAAAAAAAAAAAGCATTAATCATTAAGAAGTTTCCATCTTTGTCACATCCAAAGAAAGTAAATGCAATTGATTTTATAATGCTTAGGAAAATGCCTTACTTCACAAAACACCACAAATGTTCACTGCAATTCTTTATTTGAATAAGCTTTTGGGTAGGAGTATGACTTTTGAATAGTTACAGGGAGGACTAATTTCAGAGGTGACTGCTCCACTTAGTTTCCTACCAGAAAAAAACTCTCTAGTTATCTCCTCTCATGAAACACTTCCTTTCTCACTTCCAAGATAAAAAAAAAATGAAAGGACCTTTTTAATTCACTTAATTTTAAAGAATTTATTTCCCAGTGTCATGAATGATATTCTCTCATCCCACTTCATTTAAACCACTGAGTATTCTTGACAGATCTACAAAATATGGGGCACCTGGCTGGTTCACATGCCAGTACCGTATGTGACTCTTGATCTCGGGGTAGTGTTTTCAAGCCCACGTTGGGCATAGCGCTTATTTTAAAAAATAAAAAATAAAGATCTATAAAATAACTTGCTCTTTGGGATTTTTCATAGAATAAACAAGATCAAATGTTGAGTCTAGTAAGCCAATAGTTCATGTGCCTACCTTGTTCATGATTGGTTAATAATGATATACTCTAGGAACTAGAGGGTATTATGCTAAGTGAAATTAGTCAGAGAAAGACAAATATCTTATGACTTCACTCATAGGACTTTAAGACACAGAACAGATGAACACAAGGGAAGAGAAGCAAAAATAATATAAAAACATGGATGGGGACAAAACATAAGAGACTCTTAAATATGGAGAACAGAGGGTTACTGGAGAGGTTGTGGGAGTGGGGATAGGCTAAATGGGTAAGGGACATTAAGGGGCATTCAGGAATAAATGATCCTGAAATCATTTTTGCACTATATGGTAACTAATTTGGATGTAAATTAAAAAAATAAAATTAAAATTAAAAAAAATTATATACTCTATATCATCATGTACTTCCATTAAACCCTTTACTCTAAATAAGATAGTAAACATCTTGAAGGTATCTTAACCTTCTTATTACCCTACAAAGTGATATTAATATAGTTTTCTAAATGCTTCATATGCTAAAATATGTCATTAACATTCATTTCATACTAACTGGAGAACAGATGAAGAATCATAAGAACAAAAGAAGGGTATATTTCTTTTCCTTTGAAAATTTTAGAGTATCAATGGAGGGATAAAAGATCATTTCAACTGAGTAATAAATAAAAAAGAAAGTGACAGAAACAAAAGCATTTAAGTGCTAAGGGAACTACAATCCAAGAAATAAACAACCAACAGTGTGTCAATAATGGAAGACATCTTAAAGAAAATAAGGATTCAGAAAAGATGAGAAATCCAAAGAAATGAAGGGCAAGGGTATGTCACAGGTGAAGAACTAGCAACATGTTCATGAGTAGATTGGCTTGAAGGGCAATGAGGGGGAGGAGGGTCAATTAAATGAAGAAGAAACAAAACCAGTTCTTAATGTTTATGGGCAATTCCATGTAGAAACAACCAACTCTATGTGGGAATTAGATCTTCAGCAAGATAAGATATTCCATCGAAGATTTTACAGTAAAGAATTTTGAGTTCTGGGCACACCTGCAAAAATGACAGGAAAATCTGACCTCTTCTTTAAAAAATTGTTTAGTGAACAAATTTAAGAGGTGAAAATGTGGAAGGTGAGGAAGGGAGAGCAAGAAAGAATTATTCTATGGGAGGAACACAAGAGAGGTGACCAGAATTTTAGAGCTAGAAATAAATTTTTATGAGGGTCCCTGGGTAAGCCTCTGAAACTTATTGTAAATGTGTTTTACTGAGCATGTGCATTCTCTGGGAAGAGTCGTGTTTCATTAAATTCTCAGTGTCGCCTGTGACAGAAACTACCCATCTCCTTCAATATGGCTAAGTGGTTTTTTTGCTGGTTCACAAAAGAGCTGGTAACAAAGCTATAACCACAGCCTACCACCGTAAAATCCCTCCACTCATTCATTTTTCATTCAACAATTATTTACTGAGCACTTATTATGTGCCAGGCATGGTTCCAGTTAGTAGAAATATAGCAGTGAATGGAACAAACAAAAAGTCCTGTTTTTATGGAGCTCAGATACTAATGGGGAAACATAGACAACGAATTAAAAACATGCATAATTATACAGTGTGTTTGAAGGTGATAAGTGCAAAAGAGAAAAAAAATGAAGCAAAGTAAGAAGAAAAGAGACTATATTTTAAAACTCACTCTTAGCAGCAATATGTGGCAGGGGGAATTCCAGAGGGTTTTTCTGTGTGTTCCTAAAGTCAAAGTAACCAGAATAGATTCAGCTGTCAAGAAAAATTGGATAGAATTTTTGAAAGGAGTAGACAAGTGAGGATGGTAATCCACTCTAGGATTGAGACAATATTCAGATTTCCCAACTGCAGCTTGGCCAATATCTATTAGCATTTTTTTCTAGTTAAGAAATAAACAATATCCATCAATTTCACTGATTATCACTGATGTTCATGGAAATGCAAAACACCAGAAGCTACAAGTATCCTCCAAGGCTCTCCTTGAGCGTGATGGCTCTTTAGCCAAAGAAAAGTGAGCAATCTGTTTAACGGGAAGAGCATTCTTTTCTAAAAAATAACTATACATAGAATAGAAATAATATTTCTGATTATAAAGGAACAGTTGAGGTAGGATTTCTTTCTAGATATCTCTTAAGTCCACACAAAAATCAAAATGCTTAAATGAAATTGTCTTCCACGTTTGGCAAACGTACAATAAAAACAAAGTCTCTATTGTCTTAACCCATACATGGCACAGAGACATACACATATATGTGGATGAGGATGTATGGGTAAGTGTGTGTGTGTGTGTGTGTGTGTGTCCACAGCTACAATCACAGATGTGCACTAGTCCCACTGACTTTTTAGGGGTTTAAATGAAGCAGGTGTCCCAAGACAGACAAGAGGTGGGACAGGGTCCACAAAGATCAGAATGGGCACACCATTTTCTTTTTCTTTCCTTTTCTTTTTAATAATTTAATCCTGTGCACCCAGCTACCAACTAAACTTTGCTATCATTAATAATTACTAATAATAACCCTAGTATTAATAACTGAAGGTTGTTCATTAATAACTGAAGCCACATAAATGCCACCCAGTGGACTTAGAAATGGTAGAAGCTGAACATATCCACAAAGCGGCTTGTTCTTAACAAAAGGAGAGCCAGAAATGGTGCCAGAAAAATACACCTTTTGTTTTCAGTGTCAACAAGCTATTTGTCAGGAAACAAACGGAAGGCTCTGCCAGTACTGGTGGATTTTTCTGAAACCTAAAAATTAGTTTCCGACTTGTTTTTACTTAAAATTAGAGGAAAGCAATTGCCCAAGTACATCCCCCCACTCCTCAGAAGTACAATGGGGAAAGGCTGCCCAAGAGAAAGGAAACAGTCCCTCCCCACCCACCCTGCCACACACATCCCATCACTTCTCAACCTCTTCTGGGGCCTGTTTCTCCAACTTTGTTAAGAAAGCACAGGAAGAGTGCGCACGAAGCAATGCTCTCAGGTCTGAGGTGGAGCTCTGGGTGCTGTAGCTTTTCAAGTGCCTCACAATTCTCTGGGAACCTGGCACTGCGTTTGAAAAGCACAGCTCTTCTTTGAAAGGAAAGACATTCTCTCATGTCTGCCATGTCTCCCACCCAAAACCTTTGTTCTCTCTGGTCCCTTCTGCCCCACACTGGACCCCACTCTCTTATTTTCAACCTGACAAAAATATTATAAATTCAGTCCAAACTTTGTGTAAAATTTGTGAAGTGTAAAGCTTTCAGTACAGTTTAGAGTGGAAAACAAGTTCAAAAACATCAAAAATCTCTCTTCCTAGAAATTTAGTATCACTTACCCTGAAGAGGGAATTTCCCCAAACCTTCTTTACCCTCAGGTCCAGAGCTCCCTGTGTTGTTGCCAAGTCTACTTTCCCTTCCTCTCTCCTCTGGACCAGGCTTTTACAACAAAACATCCCTGGTTTTATATGCAAAGCAATTGAGTTCCTTATCCCACTCAGACTCCAAACTAGCATTCTCAGCATCCTTCTGTGTATATACTCTAACAGACATTAAATTGTTCTGCTCCATAAAGGCCCATCCACTCCAAGTCCTGATTCTCAACAGCACAAACAACCAGAGCTTTGAAAATAAAATTTTCTCTAGCAAATTAAATCCTTAGGCAGAGCACCTCTCAAACCACTCCCCACAGCAGAGGGTAGCAACAGAATTACACATATTCTTGCTGTCAAGAACAAGTACACATCTGAGGATAAGGGTGAAGGGGCAGAGTTTTTTTCTTTTTTTTCAGTTATATTTATGTTTTAAAGAATGCAGTTTTGGGGCACCTGGCTGGCTCAGTCGGTTAAGCGTCCGACTTCGGCTCAGGTCATGATTTTGCGGTCCGTGAGTTCGAGCCCCGCGTCGGGCTCTGTGCTGACAGCTCAGAGCCTGGAGCCTGCTTCGGATTCTGTGTCCCCCTCTCTCTCTTCCCCTCCCCTGCTCATGCTCTGTCTCTCTCTCTCTCAAAAATAAATAAGAAACATTAAAAAAAATTTAAAAAAAAGAATGAAGTTTTATTAAAATTATGAATTTCTTGAACTAGGTTGAAATATTTGCTCTCTCAAAGTGTCTTCATAAGAGGATAAACTCTAATGATATACAAGGTAAATATCATTTGTAAATAGCACATAAACTATTTGTATGCAAATTTGTGTTCAAAGAAACTGAAGTAAGTCCTGCCCAGATGGCCACCTTACTAATTAGCAAATTGCAATTAAGTAAGGTTTTGTTCCATAATTTTGGTGATACAAAAAATTATCCAGTTACGAAAGCACAAAAGCCTGGGATTTTCTGAAGAAAGAACTCAATGAAATACATAGAGTATAGTAAATTCTGACTTGTCAAGTTGTGACTCAGAGATTTTTTTAAATCTTATAGATTTGAAAAGACTGCTTTTGGAATGAGAGCCCAGGACAGGAACACCCTAGAGCCTTGGAATTGGGACCCCCAAGCAGGCCTGAGAAGCAGGTTTTCCTAAGATGAGTGATGATAGATTCATTACATAACAGAGCTCCCCTTCCCTTCCCTTAGTGTCACCTGGGTGGCTCAGTCTTTTGAGTGTCCGACTTCAGCTCACATCATGATCTCACGGTTTGTGGGTTCGAGCCCATCGTTGGGTTCTGTGCTGTCAGCGCAGGGCCTGGAGCCTGCTTCCAATTCTGTGTCTCCCTCTCTCGGCCCCTCCCCCACTAGCTTTCTGTCTGTCTGTCTCTCTCTCTCTCTTTCTCTCAAAAATAAAAATAAACATTAAACAAAAAGTCTTGTGCCAGGAAATCCTGGTCTGCATAACAGGTGAGATGAACACCCCATTCGTTTCCTTCACATCTCTTTCCTTGGTTTCCTATTTTTGGTATTATTTGATTAATTCCTACTTTCCCACTATATTTGCAAGCTCCAAGAGAGCAAAACCCTATCTTTTTGCTCATTACCATAATTCTCAGAGTCTAGTACGGTACCTGGTATTAATATGCTCTCAACAAATACCCTTGAATGAATGCATGAATAAATGAACAAATGATTGCTTGGGGATGTGAGTCTTAAACATTAAGGCTGACCAAATAACTTCAAAAAATAGGACAAGAATGTAAAGAGAATCATCTGAAGGTTTGAAACAGAGCAAAAGAATAAGTCAGATTTTATCAGTCATGAATATACTCATACGATCACAGTCCTATAAGGAAAGTGACAATAACAATCACAGTGAGAATAACATTTGGATTCCACTTTATAATTCACAGGGTCATCATCTACATTACGGCACTCATTCTCATGGCAAATCTTAAGGCAATCAGAGCAGGTGCTTCAATATCTCCATTCTGTGGAGTTAGAAACTAGAGCTGAGAGAACAGAATAAGCAGTGCCAGTGTGCAAATGTGCAAAGCAGTTATGTGTGACATCTCTAAAATTGTGCAGAATATGCAGTGGGAAGTGTGGACTTGTCCTCACATTGTAATTCCACTCCACAGAGTGGGTCAGAAATATAAAGAAACCATTGCAGAAAAAGGAACACCAGGGTGAAAACATTATAAACAGGTATCAAAAATAGTTTCACCTAACTTCATAGAAACCACCCCACAATGTGACCATAATAAAAAAATAGGATTTGGGGGGCATACCCCTTTCACTGTGAGTAGATAAGCTCTCTTTTATAATATCTCTCAGAGAGAATGCTAAACAGAGTAAACCATTGGTTTGCACTAGTGTAACAAGTCATATATTTTCATTTCTCATTTTTAAATTTCTCTTCAACTTCATTGATTTTCATGAAAAAAAAAAGAAAATCACACAGAAGATTTGCCTTTATTCTTTTTAGCATTTTGTCTGAAAAGATTTTATGTAAAACACAAAGGATGGATCACTTTCAATACATAATAAGAGCCTAATTTGTTTCTAAAGCTTTTCCCATAGAAAGTTTTCCCATAGAAAAGTTTTCCCATAGAAAAACAAAATACACTTTTATGAAGTTAAACACTAGTTACTGTTTGTTATTTAGATATAGGCTTAGTTGCATAAGGATCAAAATTTGAAAATTAAAAGCAAAATAAGATTCAAATAAATATTTAAATAAGTAAAACAATCCTAGAGTTGTAGATGATATTACAAATAATGAATTATGAAGCTTAAAGTAGTTTTTCTAAACTGCAACAAAACAATGTGATCAGACATTTCAAAAGTAGATCAAATTATCATTTATTCTTTCTACAGACAGTGGTGTTACTAAATCAGTGTCACATGGGGAGCCAATCAAAGAAAACGAGTCAGAAATATAGGGGACAAATTATAAAAGGTAGTTCTTCAATATTTCACAATTGTGTTTATTTTTTGTCACCTTGCTTAAATAATTGTTAATGATTTCTTCTTCTTTTCTAAGTATCCCCTTTCTTACCAATTCTGTCCATATAGTTTTGTACTTATTTTCTTAAAGAGAACCTTCTCCTCCAAACCATATTAGCTGTAGACTCATGAAACCTAGATCCATCCATGTTTAGAAATATTTTCTTAGAAAATCTCAATCAGACACAATTTTTCCATCTCCTTGAGTTTCAATATGTGCACTCGCAATAGACATTTTGAAACTTTCCATTCATATTCCAAAGTGGAGAGAATAGCATAATGACCAACTTGTGTGCAACACACACTCAACTTCAGTAATTATCCACATTTTTCTGATCTTATTTCTTAGTATATATTTAACTGGTCAGAATTCAAATGATTTCCAAAATTTAGTTGGAAAGGTGGAGTGAAAAAAAAAATAACGACTAAATAGTTTCATGTTCATTTTTTAAAATACTTTACGCTCAGTTTTTTTGTTCAATTAATTTTTAACCTCAGATCCTCATTCTTTAGAAATTAAAAGGATGGATTTTAAAATGTTTCAAATGTTGACAAACATCACACCTAAAAGGGAAAACACTAAAATAAACATTTATTGAAGTCTACAATAAGCTATAGGAATAATAACAAAAAAAGACTATTTGATTAAAGTTTATATTAAAATTGGAAAAACACACATATAGGCTAATACAAAAAGAAAAAAAGCCAAAAGTCAAAAAATATAAGCTACCTATCCCTACCATACATCATTTTGATGTCAGACAACTGAAGAAACATATTTTAAAAGAAACATGAGGAAATTTTTATAATTGACATTATGATCAATATGTCAATGGTGCAGACAAACTTTCACATATAATGTCTGATAAGGCAGAAACTATGAAAAAAAGGCCTATGCAGTGTAATTACCTGAAATATTTAACTATGCTCCACATTAAAGTGCTAAAGGATTTTCTGCCTCATGATTTCTCTATGCTGACTCAATCTTCATGCCCCTTATGTGTAATTAATTGAGATTAAATTTACAACAATTGTCATTTAACTTTTTTTTAAAAAACTCCCTTCATAATAAAACTAAGATTGCAGAATCTGTATACAATAATGCAAATCTTCCTATTGCTTTCCAAAGCAATTCCCTTTAAGAGGATAGAAAAAAAAAAAAGAACAAATTAAACCTAAAAGACATGAAGAAAACAAACAATAAAAACAACAGTGGAAATCGCTCAAATAAAAAACAAAAAATAGAAAAATTCCACAAGGACAAAAAATTGATTTTTTGAAAAGATTAATAAAAGGTATAAGCCTCTAGCAACATTATTTAAGGAAAAAAAAAAACAAGTGATCAATATCTTCAATTAAAGAGGGGACCATCACAGATTCTCATAGACATTAAAGTAACAATAAAGGAATGTTGTTAAAAACTGTATGCCAATAATTTTGACAACTTGGATGAAATAGACATGTCCCTTGATAAATACGTCTTACACAAACTAACACAAGGAGAAATAGGAAATCTTAATAACCTTAAAGAAGGTTGTTGAAGAAATTGTATCCACTATTTAAAACCTTCCCAAAAAGAAAACCTCACATCTCTGTGCTTCATAGATGAATTCTACCAACTTTTAAGGAAAAAAAAAATATCAATCTTATACCCAAGCTTTCCCAGAAAATTCAAGAAAAAGAATATGTTCTAATTTATATTAGGCCAGAGTTACTCTGGTATCAAAAGCAAAGACATTTCAAGAGAACTACAGATGAATATCTCTCATGAACACTGATACAAAAATCCTTAAAATGTATTGTAAATCAAATCTAAGGATCCATAAAATAAAAAATATATCCTAACCAAATGATGTTTATTCTAGGAAGAAAGTTGATTTATATTTTAAAATGAATGTAATTAACCATGTTAATAGATCAAAAATAAAAACTACATAATCAAATCAATAGATGTAAAAAATGCTCTTGAAAAAATCAACATCTATTTGCTATTAAAAACAAAAACACTTAGCAAGTTTGCAGTAGAAGAAAAACTTCCTCAATCTGAAAAAGCGCAACAATGAAAAACCTTCACCTAAAGTCACACTCAGAGGCAAAATAAAAATAGAACAAAGATAACTAGCAGTTATATATCCTAAAGGAGACAAAGTTTGCTTTTAGACTCCAGGCTACTATCTACTAAACTATCTACAAAAACAGAAAGCCAGTAATTCTCAGAAGAATGTAAAAGAATTGAGGATAGCTACAACAATGCCCTGCACACAACCAAAAATTAGCAGTATTGCAAAGAAACAGGTAGGTATGACCCAAACCCAAGAAAAAATACAGTCAATAGAAAGTAACTCCAAATAGGCCCAGATGTTGGATTTTTAAAATGGGCAGAAGACTTGAGCAAACACTTCACAAAAAGAGACCTAGGTTTGGCCAATATGCACAGGAAAAGGGGCTGAACATCATCAGTCATTAAGGAAGTACAAATTAAAATTACAGTGAGATATATCATTCCTAAGAGAATAACTAAAATAAAAGACTGAGAACATTAAGCATTGACAAGTTGTAAAGCTTCTCTCGTATGTTGTTGTAAGAGTGCAAGATAGTACAAACCCTTTGGAGAACTATGTGGCAATATTTTACACAGTTAAACACACATTAACCCTATGACAAAATAATTCCACTCTCGGGTATGTACTTAAGAAAAATGAAAACATATGTCCACAAATAGACTCGCACAAAAATGTTGATAGCAGCTTTACTCCTAATGGGCAAAAACATCAAACAGCCCAAATGCCTATCAAGAAGATGCAAAAACAAATTTTGGTATGGTCATAAAATAAACTGGTACTCAGCGCTAAAGGGCAAACTAATGATAACACTCAACAACAAAGCTAAATCTCAAAACCATTACATTGAGCAAAAGCAGCAAGACAGAAAAGTAAATGCTGTAAGACTGCATTTATATTAAGTGTCAGGATAGGCAAAGCTACAGTCCAGGGGCAGGAAAAGGGGGAGTGTCTGGAAAGGGACTATGAGGGAACTTTCTGAGGTGATGGAAGGTTCTACATCTTAATTGCTGTGTTCAATGTATGGGCATAAATATTTATCAAATTTCATCAAAATGTAAGCTTAAGATCTGTGTATTTTACAGTATGTAAACTGTACTTCATAAAATTAATTTTTAAAAAACTATACTATGTGGCTTTTATAGCCCCACTATCTCCTTAGTTAGACTTGAAAATAACTAGGTTGGCATTTGCAAAAAACATTCAATTGGAAGATCTAACCTCAGAAATCTTCCTTTCGTAAAGTTTGTGTCTGTGCTGTCAGGGGGCACCTGAAAATGTCCTCCAATCCCTTCCCCCGTTATTAGACTGCTGCATTTGAATATAACTGCTTCCTTTAGGTCCTATTCTCACTTAAGGAGTGGGTGTGGAAATGTGAGTCACCTGAGGATATGAATATTTGCTTCCCAGTAAGATATTTACCTCTTTAGAAAGATCTTCTGAAGAGAAGACTTTCACTCGAAGGACAGCAAAAATTTTACAGGAGAAATTGAAGTTAGTGAGGCCCCGGAACATCTGTCAAATGATACCACACAGACTGCCACTGCTTCATTTTTTTAAAAAGATATAGACTGACATAATTTTCAGATGACTAGCTAAAGCTCAAAGCCTGGAGTAGAGAATGTAAACATCTAATCTGCAATACATTACGTAAATTTAACTTATAATTAACTTTAACTTATAAGTTTGACCTTTAAAAAGACCAGACTTAGAAGACCCCAATTAGAAGACCCCAATACCCAAGGTATGTGGTTACATCTTTCCTTATTATTGTCTATTTCTCAAAAGTGTCCTCACTTATTACTAACCTTTCATGTGTTATAATCCTTTGTTAATATGAGTCATCTACCATTGGTTCCATCCAGGATGGTAAACACTCTTATGAGAATAAGCTACAGTTCTGTTTATACTTGACTCCAAAGTATGCCAATTATTCACTGTACATGAGTATGTTTCACATGTCACAAGACCTCTGGCCTCCATTTCCTCCTTGACATTTCTGTTGGATGCCCCTCATTCTAGTAATCTACCAATAACTCTCCAAGGCATGGAGAACAGGAGTCCTATCTTTCCATGCTCTGCCTTCCTTTGTGAAAGTACCTACAGAAGAGGCACTTTGTGCTTTTCTATAATGCTAGAGCCATCAAAAATACTTTTTAAAGATCCCAGCTATTGAGACTATGGCTAATTCATCCATGTATTCATTTACATAGTTTTTAACTTTGGAATGAAGACAACTGATTTCAGTTGAGAAGTGTGCAGCAAGCAATTCCTAAGTAAATTGCACTATTGTAAAAAAAAAAAAAAACAAGGAGAAAATCTTCAGGATCTAGAGCTAGGCAAAGAAATCTAAACTTTTTACCAAAAGTATGATTCATAATAGAAAAACATGATAAACTGAACATCAGCAAAATTCAAAACTTGTGCTCTGTGAAAAATCCTATTAAGAGGACACAATAAGAGGACACAAAAGGAATCTACAGACAGAGAAAAATATGTCAAGTATCTGGAAACCACATATGTAGGGCTGTTGTCTAAATAAATAAAGAATTTTCAAAAGTCAACAGTAGAAAAACAAATCCATTAAGGAAATGGGCAAGGGTGCCTGGGTGGCTCAGTTGGTTAAGCATCTGATTCTTTTTTTTTTTATTTTATTTTAATGTTTTTAATTATTTTTGAGAGAGACAAAGTGTGAGTGGGGGAGGGGTAGAGAGAGAGGGAGAAACAAAATCTAAAGCAGGCTCCAGGCTAGCAGCAAAGAACCCGATTAAGCTTTTGATTCTTGATTTCTGCCCAGGTCATGATCTCATGAATCGCGAGATCGAGCCCTGCATTGGGCTCTGTGCTGACAGCATGGAAACTGCGTGAGATTCCCTCTCTCCCTCTCTCTCAGCCCTTCTCCTGCTCATGCTCTCTCTCAAAATAAATCAACTTAAAAAAGAAATAAAATGGGCAAAATACATAAAGAAATTTCAGGGCAGAGGATATGCAAAGGATAAAGAAACACATGAAAAGATGTTCAACATCATGAGCCATTTAGGGAAATGAAAATGAAAATCATGAGATATTATTACCACTTATCAGAATGGCTAAAATAAAGAAGAACGTCAAAACCAAATGTTGGTGAGGATGCAGAGAAGCTGGATTGCTCATACATTGCTGGTAGGAATATAAAATGGTGTCGCCACTCTGGAGAACAGTTTGGCAGATTTATAAAACTAAACGAGCAGCTACCATATGCTCAGCAGTTGCACTCTTGGGCATTCATCTCAGAGAAATGAAAACTTAGATTGACACAAAAACCTGTATAAGAATGTTCACTGAAGCTTTATTTGTAATAGCCAAAAATATGGAAATGACTCAGAGGCTCTTCAAGGGGAAAATGGTCAAAAAATTGTGTAATCCATATCATGGAATACTACTCCATGCAATAAATAAACAGCAATAACAATAAAAAGGAACATATTGATACATGCACAATTTTAATGAATTGCTAGGAAATTAATTATACTGAGGGGGGCGGGGGGGGGGAACAATCCCAAAATGTCTGATTCTATTTAGAACGTTTCTGTATGGAACGTTTCTGTATAGAACGTTCTATATAAGGTTCTTGTAAAAAAAAAAATTTAAGTAGCAATTAGTAATTGTCAGGGGTCAGGGCCAGGACTGGAGGGGTTGGGGTAATGGGGTGGTGAGAAGCAGGGTGGTGGTTAACTATAAAAGAGTAAAAGGGAAAAAAAGTAAAAAGAGAGATCCTTGTGGTAATAGACTGCCTACAGTATCTTTACTATTAAGAACAACATACTGGTTCTGATATTGCAGGATAGTTTTAAAAGATGCTATCATAAGGCAAAAGGGTAAAGGGTACACCATAACTTTCTGTATTATTTCTATCAACTGCATGTGAATCTACCATTATCTCATAATTAAAAGTTTAATTTTAAAAAAGGCACTAATGTCTACAAATTGCTCACTCTCTTAAAACTCAGAGTGGAATCAGTTATCCCACTTGATTATATTTCAATATGCTTTTTGTTTGAGAAATAAAAGAGGAAGAAAGAAGAAATTAGGTTTATTTTATCTATGCTGCAAGCATTAATGGTTGTAGCGATTACAAATTAGTATGGCACCAGATGCCAAAATGTCAATTGTGGCTTATTTAAAAGTAATCAGGGACACCTGTGTGGCTCAGTCGGTTGAGCTTCTGACTTCAGCTCAGGTCATGATCTCACCGTCCATGACTTTGAGACCTGTGTCAGGCTCTGTGCTGACAGCTCAGAGCCTGGAGCCTGCCTTGGATTCTGTGTCTCCCTCTCTCTCTGCCCCTCCCCTGCTCACATTCTGCCTCTCTCTCTCTCAAAAATAAACATTAAAAAAAATTTTTTAATAAATAAATAAACATTTAAAAACAAGAAATTAAAAGTAATCAAATTATTAGTTGTAACTGAGCTCCTCCTAATCTCAAGGAACATAATCTGAATAGCAAGCAAAAATAACATATATTGGCAAAGTAAAAAAAGAAAGAGAAGATGAGAGGCAATAAGTCTCATGACAATAAGTCATGTGAAATGCATGATGTCACCACTTTAAATAGGATAGTCAGAGAAGACCCCACAGAGCTGGTGACATTTGAGAAGAGAATGGAAGGAAGGGAAGGAGCAAGCTCAACAGACATCCAGTCAAAGAATATTCCAGGCAGAGGAAAAAGAAAATGCAAAGTCCCTAAGGAAGGAACATGCCCAATGTGCCCCAAAACATGCAGGAGACCATTGCAAAGTTGGTGAAACAGAGAGTAGTAGGGTCCACATCTAAACTTTCAGCTCCATGAGGGCAGGAACTATATCTTTCATCTCTACTTGCAGTGATTAGCCTAAGGCTTAACATAGCAGGAATCACTACATAAACGCACTTGCCTAAATTATCTATAAATACTATCAATAAATATATTGATAAGTGAATTACTGGATGTTATGAGTTGAATTCTATCCCCCTAACTTTCATATGTTGAAGTCCTAATTGCCTGTACCTCAGAATGTGACTTTATTTGCAAACAGGGTCATTTCTGATATAATTAAAATGTCATATGGAGCAGGATGATGTTGGTTAATATTAGAAATCCTGTTAACCCCAATCTGATAAGACTATTGTTTTTATAAAAAATGAAAATGTGGAGACTCAGACACACACACAAGGAGAATACCATGTGAATATGACGATAGAGATGGGGGTGATGATTCTACAAGTCAAACCAAAGATCGCCAGCAAGCCCCCAAAAGCTAGGAGAGGGGCATAAAACATACTCTCCCTGATAACTGTCAGAGGAACCAACCTGCCAAGATATCCATCTCAGTCTTGAGAACTGTGAGACAATACTACATTTCTGCTGGTTAAACCAACCACTTGGAGGTATTTGGTCACAGCAGCCCTAGCAAGCGAATACACTGAATTAACGTTTTTTTCTGACAGAGCCCGTACACTATGTCAAGGAAAACAAAAGAGATCCAATTTTTAAATGGTTAAAGGACTGAAAATTCATGAGGAAAATATAATTCATAAAAATAAAATAAAAATTTGTTACTGTAGAAAACAATTTTTTTAAATTGTGATTTCTGGTTACTAGAAAAGATGATACTAAGTAGTGACTATGGTTTTAAGAGTATAAGCATTCTGTGTTGTGTCCGTGGAATCCTTTGAATCCTTTTGAAAGAAATTTGGTAGTAAACATGAACAGTCTTAAAACTGTTCATTACCTTTGGCTCCGTGATTTGATTCTGGGAATCTATCCAAAAGAAATGACACAAAATCTGGAAAAACCTTTATATAGAAAAATACTTATTGCTATGCTATTCAAAACACTACAAAAATTTTAAATGGAACAAAACCTAAGTGCTATTAAGAGAAGAGTTAAATTGGGGTGCCTGGGTGGCTCAGTCAGTTGGGCATCTGACTTTGGCTCAGGTCATGATCCCATGTTTTGTGAGTTTGAGCCCTGCATCAGGCTCCCTGCTGACAGCTCAGAGCTCAGAGCCTGCTTCAGATTCTGTGTCTCACTCTCTCTCTGCCCCTCCCACGCTTCACACTCTGCCTCTCTCTAAAAAAATAAATAAACATTAAAAAAAATCTTTTTAAAAAGAGAAGAGTTAAATAAATTATGATACATTCATTGACAAGAATATTACAGAAATTTGAAAAATTAATATGAAGACTAAATAGCACCTTAAAATGCATAGTACTAAAAAAGCAGAATATATACACTGATTACTTTTAAAAACAAAAGACCTGTGCATATGAAAACTTAAAAGATATTTTGATATTTGTTATATATGTATATCACTTGGCAAATGTTTTTAATAATATTCAAGATTACCAGCATAAGACAAAATATGATTAGGTGCCAAAAATCCTTAGGAGAATTTCCAAGAAGAGAAAAATCACATCTAGCTGTACTGGTTAAGAGGAGATGTAATGTAGCAAGTGGATTTGTATAGATATATACAGACATAGACTATAGATAGAGAGAGAGAGAAAGAAGAGAGAGAATTCCTAAAAGACTGATATGGAACAAAGGAAAAATTTCTAAAAGAAGATCCACATCAAAAATGTGGAGAGTTACTATCTCTGGATGTTTAGATGAGAGGAAATTTTTCTTCACATTTTTCATTATTGTCTGAAATATTTTGCAGTGAGCATTAGTTCCCATAGGAGAAAAAAAATCCCACAATCAGAAAAGAAGTAAACCTATGTCCATTTTGAAAAAAAAAAACAATACTAATATAACCAAACAAAAACCAGAAGGCAAAAAACAAAACAAAACAAAATCCCAAAAACCAGAAGGCAGTTTTGCTTCTCCCAGAACCACATCTCCAATCAACCTCTCTCCCTGGGGTGGTACTGTCTCAATCCTGCTGACTCAGACCATGGAGCCAATTCTCAATACCACCACATTTTAAGGAAGAACTAGTATCTACAGAACAAGTACAGCAGAAAACTCGAAATTCATGGCATAATAAACTTGTTTAATGATGCAGCATTCAAAAAGAAATCTTTAATAGGCATGAGGTGTATTGATGAATATGCCGAACCTACTCAGCATTGTTATTACATCCCATGTTTAAGCACTTTACATTGTTAATAAATGTTGGTTAATATTAGAAATCCTGTTAACTACAAGTAAAATGTCAAGTAGCATTACAGCAAACACATATTCATTTATATTTCACGCCTGTGCTTAATTTCTTAGGGGAGGGGGAAACATTTGAGGTGCAGAGGGTAATTTTACACGATGACAATATGGAGTTAACTCATTTGTGCGTGTGTGTGTGTTTAGAGCTATTTTTAGATGTGCATATACTTCATTGAATTCGTTAAGAAAAATATTCTTTAAAAATATAAATAAAAGAAACATAAATGCAACGTCAAGGATTTTGAAATGTCTAGAACTGAAATCTAGATACCTGTCTATTAATAATACAGACTTTTGTTGATGTTATTAGAAGTACCAGAGGCTATTCTGTTCAACTCCCAGATTTTCCCTTCTTGCACTCAACATCCTTGAGCAAGAAAGACTATGTTCCCAAGACCATGCAATGGAACACAGGCTACCACTTACTAATGACAATGCATTTGAAATGCCAAACACAGATGAAACATCAACACAAGCCAATTAAAAGGCTACTTTTCAATTCCAAAGTGTAAGTGAAAAAATATTTTTAAAAAGTTCTGTGGCAGAAGTAGAAGCCAAGGAGAGACAATTGAGGAATGAAGTCATTAAAGTAATAATGGAAATAGGGGATCCTTCTCAATGAGATAGGAAGCTGCAGGAGAATTTTGAGCAGAGAAGTAATTTTAATATTTTCGCATTTAAACAAAATGCAGCATTTGCCTGCTGGGTTGAGCACAGACTATATTTAGAGCAATAGTCAAATCAGAAAGGCCAGTTAGAAGACTCTCACACTAACCCAGATTGAAAAATTAAGGTGGGTTGGACTAGGTGGTGGCAAGAGTTGGTGAGAGATGGTTGACTCATGGATATATATTAAAAGTAGAGACAAAATGTGCTGATTGACTAGAAGTGAAGTATGAAGGGAAAATGGGAGTCAGGGTAAATCCAAGATATTTGGCCTAAGCAAATGGAGGCAATTGACAGAGCAGGGGAAGGCTTTATGGGGCAGGTTCATCAATGGAATGCAGGAGCTCAGTCTTGGAGGTGTTAGAAATGGCTAGAATTTGGAGAGTTACATTTAGATACAGTGATATCAACTAGACCATTGATGCATATCTCTCAAATTGAATGAGATGACCAAGAAAGTCAGGACAGACAGGGAAGAGGAGTAAAGGTTAGAGGACTTGGCACTCTTAGTGTTGAGGGAGAAGAGAAGGAACCAGCAGAAATGTTTCAGTTGAGCTCTTTGATAAGAGCAGCTTCCCAGAGTGGAAAGAGTAAAAGTCTAATAGCAGTCAGTTCAAGAGATGATCAGCAAAATTCAGATTGTGGGGAACTCTACAGGCAAAGGAAATAAATTTCAAGGAAATAAACACAGAGGAGGGATCCATGTTAAAAGAGATTAAGTAAGACAAATTAACCAACTATAATGGATGGATGTTGTTTGGATTCATAAACAAACCATAAAACAAATCCACAAAAATTTAGATTCAAACAAAGGATCAAAAAAGGTTTATAAGAGTAAGGGAAATTTCACAGTGACTGAATATTTGATGATATTAGGATTTTTTTTTAGGAGTGATCATTATATGGTAATTAAGTTCATTTGTTAAGAGTTTTTCATGTCATTTACAGGTATCTACAAGAAGAATTTATAGAAAGAACTATATGATGTTTAGGATTTGCTTCAAAACGACCCAGTAGTGGGGTGGGAGTAGGGGTAGGAAAAAGGAATATAAGGATGAGATAAAACTGCCATGTGTTGGTAATTGCTGAAGCTGAGTGATGAGACATGGGTGGGAAGAGGGAAAGGGGATACTGTTTTTTTATACTTCTGTAAATGTTTGAACATTTTCATAGTAAAAACATTAAAGGGGCACCTGGGTGGTTCAGTTGCTTAGGTGTCCGACTTCGGCTCAGGTCATGATCTCATGGTTCATGAGTTCCAGCCCCGATTTGGGCTCTGTGTTGATAGCTCAGAGCCTGGAGCCTGCTTCTGATTCAGTGTCTCCCTCTCTCTCTGCTCCTCCACCACTCTGTCTCTCTCCATCTCTCAAAAATGAATAAACATTAAAATTTTTTTTAATTTAAAAAAAATTAAAAATGGGAGATAGAGAAAAGAAAAAAAGAGACCTAAGTACAGGCAACTTTTTTCAAAGGTCGGCTGTACAGAAGAGATTAAAGTACAACAGCCAGAGTGGAAGAGGAGTTAAGCATTGTTTTGGGGCACCTGGATGGCTCAGTCAGTTAAGCGTCTGACTTTGGCTCAGGTCATGATCTTGCAATTTGTGGGTTCAAGCCCTGCGTAGGCCTCTGTGCTAACAGCTCAGAGCCTGGAGCCTGCTTTGGATTCTGTGTCTCCCTCCCTCTCTGCCTCTCTCTCTCTCTCTCTCAAAAATAACATTAAAAAGTTTTTAAAAAATTAAAAAAATTTTTTTAAGTTGTTTTCAGGAGTGAAGAATGTTAATTTTGTTTGCTGCTACATAGCTTTCCAAGAAGAAATCATTTAATTCTTTACTAACTAGAATTTAAATTATACTGGTGGATTTAAGAGAGGTCAATAATTTTTATAAGAAATCAACATCCATTATTCAATTTCAGTTGAACCCACAGCATGCTTAAGAATCAGGCACGTTCTTACTGGGACCTTATGAAGATAAAAAGCTTCTGCACAGCAAAGGAAACAACCAACAAAACTAAAAGGCAACCAACGGAATGGGAAAAGATATCTGCAAATGACATATTGGACAAAGGGCTAGTATCCAAAATCTATAAAGAGCTCACCAAACTCCACACCCGAAAAACAAATAACCCAGTGAAGAAATGGGCAGAAAACATGAATAGACACTTCTCTAAAGAAGACATCCAGATGGCCAACAGGCACATGAAAAGATGCTCAACGTCACTCCTCATCAGGGAAATACAAATCAAAACCACACTCAGATATGACCTCACGCCAGTCAGAGTGGCCAAAATGAACAAATCAGGAGACTATAGATGCTGGAGAGGATGTGGAGAAACAGGAACCCTCTTGCACTGTTGGTGGGAATGAAAACTGGTGCAGCCACTCTGGAAAACAGTGTGGAGGTTCCTCAAAAAATTAAAAATAGACCTACACTATGACCCAGCAGTAGCACTGCTAGGAATTTACCCAAGGGATACAGGAGTACTGATGCACAGGGGCACTTGTACCCCAATGTTTATAGCAGCACTCTCAACAATAGCCAAATTGTGGAAAGAGCCTAAATGTCCATCAACTGATGTATGGATAAAGAAATTGTGGTTTATATACACAATGGAGTACTACGTGGCCATGAGAAAGAATGAAATATGGCCCTTTGTAGCAACGTGGATAGAACTGGAGAGTGTGATGCTAAGTGAAATAAGCCATACAGAGAAAGACAGATACCATATGTTTTCACTCTTATGTGGATCCTGAGAAACTTAACAGAAACCCATGGGGGAGGGGATGGAAAAAAAAAACAGGTTAGAGTGGGAGAGAGCCAAAGCATAAGAGACTCTTAAAAACTGAGAAAAAACTGAGGGTTGATGGGGGGTGGGAGGGAGGGGAGGGTGGGTGATGGGTATTGAGGAGGGCACCTTTTGGGATGAGCACTGGGTGTTGTATGGAAACCAATTTGACAATAAATTTCATATATTGAAAAAAAATAAAAAAATAAAAATAAAAAAATTTTTAAAAATCTAGGCAAAAAAAAAAGAATCAGGCACGTTCTTGGGAATACAAGCTGGTGCAGCCACTCTGGAAAACAGTATGAAGGGTCCTCAAAAAAATAAAAATAGAACTACCCTATGACCCAGCAATTGCACTACTAGGTATTTATCCAAGGGATACAGGTGTGCTGTTTCTAAGGGATACATGCACCCCCACGTTTATAGCAACACTATCGACAATAGCCAAAGTATGGGAAGAGCCCAAATGTCCATCGATGGATGAATGGATAAAGAGGATGTGGTATATATATATACAATGGGGTATTCCTCGGCAATCAAAAGGAATGAAATCTTGCCATTTGCAACTACGTGGATGGAACTGGAGGGTATTCTGCTAAGTGAAATTAGTCAGAGAAAGACAAAAATCATATGACTCATATGAGGACTTTAAGAGACAAAACAGATGAACATAAGGGAAGGGAAACAATAATAATATAAAAAGGGGGAGGGGGACAAAGCATAAGAGACTCATAAATATGGAAAACAAACAGAGGGCTACTGGAGGGGGTGTGGGAGGGGGGATGGGCTAAATGGGTAAGGGGCATTAAGGAATCTACTCCTGAAATCATTGTTGCATTATATGCTAATTTAGATGTAAATTTTAAAAAATTAAATTAACAAAAAAAGTTAAAACTTAAAAAAATGAGTCTTTTGAAATAAAAATAAAAATAAAAAACAAAAACAAAACAAAAAAGAAGAATCAGGCATGTTCTACACTTGCTAATGTTTTCATTCTTTTCTAATATGACCACAGTCTTTACTCAGTCCTACACACCCATCAGAAGAACTTACAAAAAACTTCTACCTAATAATATTGATTGAAAATTCTGCTTCAAAGTTATAATCTGATAACATTTTATTAGCAAACTATTGTACATAATAGTTAATAAACTTGAATTAAATGTAACAAATGTCTAAATCAAAAAAAGGAAGAAACAAGGAAAACTGTCATATAATTCATGTAGCTACTCCTTAAAATCAAATTTTCTGACTCACCGACCTTTAAATAGAATTATTGTTAAATGTTTTCCTTAATTCTCCACTCTACTGATTATTTTTTTCCAATATTGGTGGTTAAGCTAACAGGTACTGAGTTTTTGTGTTGCAACAACTAGTGAATAAATAGTGAGCAGGTGAATATCTGTTTCTATGGTTTCTGTTTACAGTAGAGAACATTCACATTGATCTTTGACACTTGTTACTTTGCTTTGTAATAGAAATTTAAATATTGTCTTCTCCTCCCTTATTCATATCCTTAGTTTTCTCCATCTTGTCCTCAATTGAACTATTGTCTTTCCTTTTTTCTGGCTCTCTTTCTCAAGGATCATTACCTCTAAGTTTCATTACACATGATTCCATTTCAGTTTTCCATTCTAGGAAGTGTCTGGATAGAAAAGGAACATGCAGGAGATCTATCTGCTCTTTTTTAATAAGTTTGTCTGAACAAATACTGAGTTTCTGAAAATAGATCAGCAATTTAAGAAGAAATAACAAAGTTTCCTTTTTTGCTGGGACAAAGCCTCTTTCCATGACAAATCCTCGAGGAACAGGGATCGTTTTCTCCCCTCTTTCAGCAGTGGCTGAGATCCCATTAGATAAGGTAAGCTCCAGGAATGCAGTGAACCTTGCCAATTCCTTGGGTTGCCCTCTGCAAATATACTTACTTTCTGCTGGATCAAACTAAACCATTCATTACTTATACTCGTACTTCTCTACAATGGCACAAAATTATAGCAACCAAAAGTTGCTAAAATTAATGTCAAATGGATAAAAACATAGGTTTCAAAAACAGGTTGAGATCATTTTTCTCATAATACCCACTGCACTAAACTGAATCGTGAAGTGTGCTGACTGATCTCTGTCAGGTATGACAATGTGTTTAAAATGTTAAACCAAAATGCTTATTGACATATTTTATATTCCCAGAACCATTGAGCAAAGATTCCTGGGAGATACTCCTTCTTTGCATTTGAAGATTAATTTTTGTCAAATTACTTTCAAAAATCAAACTGAAAATATTCCTTTGAAAAAGATTTTTTTAAACGGTACTTTGTCCATTAAATAAATGAAATAGTTTCACTAGATAAACACCAGTCTACTTAACTGTAAATGTAAATGTATAGATAAGGTGAACAAAATAAAGTGAGCTCTGTCCTAGGAAAAGTCATCACGGGAACTCTGCAGTTTATGTAAGCCTTCTCAGTATGCGTTCACCTATTTATTTTTTTTAGCTCCTCAAAAGTGATTTCATATCCTGCCTGTGAACACGTCATCAGAAAAAAAAAAAGTTGTTTTTATTGTTTAACACAGCATTTTTTAAAAACTATTAAATCAGCAAATAACAAAGCAAGCCTTCAGGTTTCCCTAAGGGGGAATGTCAGACACACCCAGATGTGTCAGTACTTTTCTTTGTGAGACTTTCTAAATCACTGGGGGCCAAGGAAGGCTATTAACTTCTTTTAATTCCCTACAAAAGCCTTGTTTTACCACCTTGCCTATACAGTCAGTTTTCCATTACTGAATGTTAAAGCCTTCTTATATCACTGTGAAGTTGCTTTAACCCAATTTGTCCACAGTACAGGAGGTCAATTCATTTTTAGGTCCCAGAAGTCATGTACTTGGTTTTATTTTTTGTACAATAAATGTATGTATTTTTGTCAGTTGTTTTCTTTTTGCCTTGTGAAAGATAATCAACACTGAAGTGTACTATATCACTGGATGGCAAAAAGAGGGTAGAATGAAGAAAAGGGTTTAAGTCACTTTGGTTGACAGTAATTGGCATTTTATTTTTCTCACTGTGGACCCAAAAGTAAAGCCTGAGTTGAAAAACCTCATCTTGTTATATAGTCTCCTCAGTATAAATGTTTATGTAACACAAATGTAAAAGCACAGGGATAATTTTTTAAACACAGTTAAAATAACATAAGCCTAGAATCATGAACTTCCCTACGTGCCCACATTTGTCCAACTTATTTCCATTCTCAGCAAGGTATCTGTATCTAGTCTTCCCTCAACTACAAACCAGGCCATGCTATTATCGACCTGCTCACCAATTTCCTTTCTCCTACTTTCTCACAGTCTCACTTCATTTAATTTCCTTAAACACCAGCTTTATACTGGTGTTTATCTTTGCTCATTTTTGCTCATGGGATCTTCTGTTTGTTCCTTACATCTTTTTTTGCGATGTTTATTAAAAATCCATCTGCTCTTTTTACCCACATTTTAAACCACTGAGTCCCCTCCTTCCCTTTGTTTCAATTCTTCTCTTTGTTCCTTGTGTGTTTCTCCTCAAATGCATGTGGGTCTCACACAGGTTTGAAGCCCCTACTGAGGGCACTTTCCTGCCTCACTCTGCAGATCAAGAGATAACCAGATTGAATTACACGTGCACAAACACACACTGACTACAATTCTGGAAATAAGTAGAAAGGGCGGGGAAATTGTGTGAAATTCTCCAGCAAACAAAGATGTATGCCTGGTTGAAACAGAGAAGGAAACAAACAAGGTAAGAGGCAGGAGAGACACCACCAACTAGTGTTAGAATGAGGGGGAAAAAATTGGGAGCAAGATAAAGGAGTGGCTAGGTAGAGTTTCGGCCAATAGTTGTTCATTGTAATCTACCCAACAACCTGTCATGCTGCCTTAGAATTAGTCTCTCAACTAAACTCAGAAAGACCATTTAAAAATGTATTCTTAATTAGTATATAAAGATACAAAATTACTTTTTCTTTATAAGTTAAGGTTTTGAAATATAAAACATGTCTATAATGATAATTATTATTTATGTAATAAAGTAGGTTATAATAACAGACCCCTACAAAACTCAGTACTTGTTCTATAGTTTAAGAACCAAAAGGATTCTAAAAAAAAGGAGAGAGGGAAAAAGAAGGAAGAAAATAAGCCAGACTTAAGGTCAAATACGGTTATTGTGAACAAGCATTTAACTGGACTCTGAGCTTCATGGTACTTAATTAAAAAAAAAATGTGATATGTAATAAAATTCTTATCTGCTATAAGGAAGTAAATCAATTTTTCAAGAGAAACAAACTGTGCTTTTGCTAACTTTATAATACAGATTTGTATGCTTTTTTAACATGGTTCCCATTAGAACATTATAAAACCTATAACCCCTTATCCTAAAAAATGTACAAATATACATCACATAAATTTCTTTTCTTTTTAAGACAGAGAGAGATCGTGAACAGGGGGAGGGCCAAAGGGAGAGGGAGAGAAAGAATCTTAAGGAGTCTCCATGCCCAATGTGGAGCCCAATGAAGGATTGATTTCATGACACTGAGATCATGACCTAAGCCGAAATCAAGAGTTGGATGCTTAACCAACTGAGCCATCCAGGTGCCCCTACATCACACAAATATTACACAGCATTTCAGAAGATTCATGATTGTCTTAAGCCTATCTCTAAGAGTCTATGGTCTACAAGTTAAGGATTCTTGTCATTGAAATTTGAGGGAAGAGTATCTTCAAAATCATAGTGTATAATGACAACAGAAATTGCAAAAGCTATATGTTTTTATATCTTTCTTATTTATGTTAGGGGGGTAATATTAAAGGGTAATTCAGTGAAAGTAGTTTTATGAGGAAGGTAAATCATGAACTATATATGTTCAATCACAATATTTGTATGTGGCCTTTTGGCCAGCATATTTGCTACCCTTTATGTCTCATGACCTAAGTGACTTCTAAGCATTTAAGTGTTTTGCAGAAGTATGGAATTTATAATACTCAGATGAGAAAATCCGATAGCTACTGTTTATCATTCCCTTACTTTATTTTATACTTTACTAACCTGCATGCCTACCCAAACAATATATTATTTGTTTTTCCTTATTTGTAGACTTTATAAAATAGAATCTTATTATATGCAATCTCTTGAAATTTTCTTTTCACTCAACATTATGCTTCCAAAATTCATCCATGCTGTTATATGCCACTTAATTCATTATTTTCACTATTGTCTAATACTCTACTGAATAAATAAACCACAAATTATCCCCTCTTATTAATAGGCATTTAGGGGCACATTGGTGGCTCAGTCAGTAGGTAAAGCGTCCAACTTCAGCTCAGGTCATGATCTCAAGGTTGGTGGGTTCAAGCCCTGCATCAGGCTCTGTGCTGACAGCTCAGAGCCTGGAACCTGCTTTGGATTCTGTGTTTCCCTCTCTATTTGCCCCTCTAGTTGTGCTCTGTCTCTCTGTCTCTCTCAAAATAGAGACAGAGCACAAATGGGGGAGGGTCAGAGAGAGAAGAAGACACAGAATCCAAAGCAGCCTCCAGGCTCTGAGTTGCCAGCACAGAACCCAACGCAGGGCTCAAACTCACGGACTATGAGATCATGATCTGAGCCCAAGTCGGCCGCTCAACCAACTGACCACCCAGGCACCCTTTAAGTTAGGATTGTGATGAGAAAGAGCACAGAGTTCAAAGTGATTCAGCAGCAAACCCAGTATCTACCTGTTTTCCTATAAACCATTGCATAATACAAATAAAAGACATTGAGTCACTTTTGTATTGCTTTTATCTGAAACATCACTGTATTCACTGTACTATAATAGCCTGAAGCTAAACAGAGGACTATCCTACAACTGTAATATAAATAGAAAACAGTCAGGGCTTACCTAACACAATCCCCATCTGTCTTCTAGAAAAATGCAAAGAGGACCACGTATTGCTTTTTGTATATAAAACATTACTGGAATAAATGGATCTGAGTGCATTCTTTTTATTTTGTAAAATAGTACTACTACTATGCCATAGAGAGTATTAAAAATGTAGATGCAAAAATAAAATAAAAATGTAGATGTAAGGTATATAATTAAGTATTGAAGCATTTTTAAGGAGCTGTTAAATTGACTCAGTATTTCCAAGAAGGTTCTTCTCATTAGGCCTCCTTAACACACTATTCTGTATCTCTCCTTTCCTTCACAAACTTCTTTAAAAGTTACATATATTTGCTGCCTCTACTTTAAGACCTAGAATTAGTTCAATCTTCCCACATGACCCAAAAACTTTAGGTGTGTGGCACCAAAGAGAAAAACTCATTAATTTTTCCAACAATTTTGAGAAGGCCAAACCGACCACACTAAAGATGAACCCTCAGCCTATGCCCACTCTACCCCACCCTCCAAATGCCAAATATCCAAACCCACCAGAGGATGTTGAAAAGCTACCACTAACTTTGATGCCCTATGGAGGGTGAAACCTTCGGTAAGTCCCAGCCAAACAGACACAGTCCTTAGGACCATACATGCTCTGTTCAGAGATGTAGGCAGCTGGGTTCCACTGCCTCTCTTGATTTTGCTTTCCCTTCGCTGAATTTCAGGATGTACCCAAGTCACATGTGTAGAGCCATGTAATATAATACTCTTTCCTATGGCTCAGCCCAGCCTAACCCTCCCAGAGCAGAGTCCTAGACAGAACATGAAGTTCCTCATTAAACTCTCTTTATCTCATGACATCATCCATAATTACTTTATAAAACTTCGTGTTAGTGTTATCAGTAATCTCCAAGCAATTCTAATAGTTTTTACCTCTTTCTTGTTACTCTGATCTTTCTTTAGCATTTGGCCGCAAATCTCTTTCTTGACATTCTATCTCCCTGTTTTGAAAAATATGCCCTTTGTTTTTTTTTCTACTTTCATGAATTCTTGACTGCTTCTTTCAGGGGCTCTTCTTCCTTGGATTAGTTAGGTTTTGCTTCAAAACAACTATATAGTTAACTCACAAATCTAATTTGGGAGTGATTTGGAACAGGCTCGTCTGATCTTAGCTAGGCTTGACCATGAGTCTCCAGTCAGCTAGAAAGTCAGGTGGGACAAATAAGGCCTCTCGTCACCTGGTCTCTCACCCTCCAGGGTTTTTGCCTGGGATTTTCTCAAGGTAGCTGCAGAACTCCAAGGGCAATAAGAAAGCAAGTCCCAACATGCAAGCACTTTTCAATCTCTGTTTTTGTCACATTTCTTATTGTTCTATTGACCAAAACAAGTTAATTGGCCAAATTGAGAGTTTGTGTGGGAGGAGACTTCCCAAGAATGTGGATGCAAGAGGGTGTGAACAAATGGAACCATTACTGTAATCTATACACTCACTGCACTTACCAAAACCATGAGCATTTCTAAAGAATTGATCTTCAGCCCATTCTCCTGTTAGTTACATTCTCACTGTATGGTTCTTATAACCCTTGTGAAGTCTATAATACTCTGCGATTCTTATTCCTGTCACATCTATAACACCTCTTATAATGCCTGCAAAATTCCATCTTTACATCCATTATTCTACTAACAAGAAATACAAAATTATAGGAAGAACAAATTATGAATTCTTCCTATGAAGGTAGGAAAAATTAGGAAAGGTTCTTATCAGCTAAACCTAAAAGAATGGTGTGATTTTTTTTTCCCAAAGCAGTACTGATCCACGTATTTGCTTCTTCATTCCATTAAATAATTATTTTTTGAAGTGCAAGCTACCTGACAGTCTGTGCTGCCCTTATGGCATGTATCAGCATCTGTCTTATACTAGCTGAGAAAGAGAAATAAAAGCCCCCTGACATCCAAGAGCCAGCCTGGCACTTATAACTAGGCCTTGGTGTTCTTCTGTTGAACATAAACAGTCTCACAGAACATCAACATCAGACGAGGCCACCCTGTGACCATGATGGATCAAGTCAAAAACAAGATCAGATCACTCTTAATCACATCTGAATACCCACAAAAGCATGGACATTGTCCAACCACAAAAATGACCAAATATCTACCTATCTTGGCCAATACAAATGACTATTGTTTCTTTACCAATTGTAGCCTTAATCTTGAACTAGTCTCCCTCCTTCTCAACAAAATGTATTAAAATACCCAATCATATAGTTATCCTTACCTCCTGACAGCAGTCAATCCAGAGCAAAGCCCTGCTTCTTTAAACTCTCTCCAAAATTCCACCCCAAACTCTATAATGTATCCTTCCTAACATGCTCTTACTGAGATGCTCCACTGGTGTCCATGCTGTGTTCTCCTTCCCTGCAATGAGTAATAAACCAGTGCAGGTGTATTCCTGGTGGTCTTTGGCTGACGGGCACTATACATTCTTATTTGTCTTACCTCCAGAGACTGTTAAAATTCTGTGGAGAATGAGCACTGTCTTATCCATTTTGGTATCTCCCACTGTATAAAAAGAATGCCTTTAATAAAACAAATATATACAAAATGTTTATATTTTATGAATGGATACATGAATCCCATAGACTCCATCTTTCTCAATCACTAGAAATGCTGAGAAAATTTTGGAGAAAATGTTCTGAGTCCTACTTCACAGAAATGACACAGGCATCCCCCAGAGATGACTTCCTGGAAGCGACTTTGCAAGCAGGACAATTCTGGAGCTTGCAGGATGATGTCCCTCTTGCAATGAGAATCTTGGTATGTTGTAATTGATTAATATTCATAAATAGAAAAAAGATATATGTGAGATTGGAAGAGCATTAAAGTGACTTTAAATCTACCAATAATACTGGCTTTCCATAGGAACCATATGGGATTCTTCTGAATCGCCCAAATCATGCTGCCAATGTGGTATGCAACATTTGTGTTAATGGAAATATTTATTTTGATATAAGATTTTAAATGCCTTTCAAAATAGATACCTAATATAAAGTTTAAAAGCTCTTAGTATTAGCATTTCTTGAATTACAAAAGTTTTTAGTTATAGCACTTCTTGAATTGCATTCTCATTTTACCCTTCAAAAAGCAAATAATTCATAAAAAAATCTCCAACTGAGAAATTTAGTTTGAATTTAAAGGTACTACAAAATATTCCATATAAATAAAAAAGGAGACATACGTAAAAACATTAAAGAATTTGGGGCATCTGGGTGGCTCAGTCAGTTAAGTGTCAAACTCTTGATTTCCGCTCAGGTCATAATCTCACGGTTTGTGGATCAAGCCCCACAAGGGGCTCTGTGCTGACAACATGGAGCCTGCTTGGGATTTTTCTCTCCCCCTTTCTCTCTGCCCCTCCCTTGCTTGACTCTCTCTGTGTTTTAAAATAAATAAATATTTTTTAAAAACACTAAATAATCTAACACTAAAATTAATTCAATTTTTAAATAGCAAATAAATCTAATTGAGAAACTTTGGAGGAAAAAATGAAATCATGACAACAAGATCACACACAAGAGACAGTCCATATGGAATCTGAAATTAGTCAAAAAAGCAAGAAGGGGTATAATACAGATCACATGATCTACATTTATATCTATAAGTTTAGCAAAATTCTTGTTAGGTTGATCTTCAAAAAAAATCCACATAAACTAATACTAAAGTTATGGGCTTCAGGAAAATAGCTCCATAAGGAGGTCTAAAATAGCATTCAAGCTACTGTCAATCTGCATAACTATCTTCCCCCAGAAAAATTGGTCCAATCTTTCCAGTACTAACAAGTGTTAAGAACTCCCATTAAAAACGGAATCAGAAAATGCTGCAGAGAAATCAGCAGTTAATTAGTAAGAAAACCAGTAAAAAGAACATATAATTATTGTGTTTGATAATGTTTTAGAATGTGACAGAGAAAATCTATTAATATTCAGTAAAAGCATCAAACTTTCAGCATGCACAAACTGAAAAATATTTCATATACATAATAATTTGAAATTATGTATGTTAAGCATAAAAACTGAAATTATAAGTCTGGCCCTACAACATTAATTTTGTAAATTGGGTTTTGGTTTTCTATCCATTTAAGAGCTCAGGCCAATAATTCCTTTACTCTAAATATAACCACAGTATAGTTTAATATGCATGTCTGTGATTTTGAAATACCATTTCAATGAGATTCATAATCTGTTTCTGGTTTGATGGTCATTCTACACTATGGACAATATTCAAATCAATTTGTGACCCCTAAGTATTTTTCCCCCAGAAGTAGATTAGAGTCATTAATTTCTGGGACCTGGAAATTATACTCTTATGACTATGAGTCTAACCAAAAATTGAGACATGAACAATTCATTGAGAAAAGAATGCAAAATGCCCAATGCATGAGTGAGGAAACTCATTAGATATTTCTGGTAGGTAAAAAAACAACTCAGAGAGCAACTGTTAAGAAAAAAAGTTGGCTTTGTCAGCTGCTCTTTAAAAGATCTGAGATTTATAGATAAGCAAACATTCATTTAATTATTCATTTACCCAGCCAATGTTCATGAGTGCTTATTGTGCACAGGTACCACACTAAGCTCTGGGACCCAGGGCAATGGCTCCTTTCTCCACCTCCCACACCCAAAGTGCATAGTCTCGCAGAAAATGGATAAGCAATGATGATAAATGTTAAAGGCTCTAAGCAGGAACACCAAACCTAGTTCAACACGTCAAGAAAGGCTTCAGGGAGAGAAGAACAAACAGAATGAGACTGAAGATGCGTGAAAGTTGCTCAGGACAAGAGGAGGGAGAGGTTTGCAGGCAGGACAAGTCTGACCATGTGGATGAAGCCCAAGACTGCAGGTGATAGAAAGTATGGAAAAAAGACTAAAAGATGTTCAGCATATGAAACCTGTTCTAGGGAAAGAATATTGTGAGCTGAGGCTAGAGTGGAGATGCACAAAGTATGATCTATTTAGACAGAAGTAAATGGGGAGCCATGCAATTCGATAATAGGTAACATTTATGAAGCCCTTATTATATGTCAGGTTCTCTGTGGTGTATGCTTTTTGCACAAATAATCTCATTTATGTTACATAATGACCTTACAAGATAGATGTCATTTTCATTCCTATTTTACAAATCTGAGGCAGAGGGGTCAAATAATTTGCTCAAGTCATGACAGAGCCAAACTCCAATCTAGATCAACTGGTTGCACAGCCTGTGTTCTTAAGCACATAAAAAGCAATTAACATTATATTTCAGTTGAAACTCTGTGCCACTAACATTTGGACCTAGTTAAAATATCCAGCAGAAAAGTCCAAAGATTGCTCTGATTTTTATTTGTGACATAGTGGTATCTCATTGTGGTACTGAGAGTTGGAAAACCCAAAGGGAATTTTCTGAGCTGATAATCAGGCAGTTAGTTGAAGTAAAACCTTGTTTGTTTATTTGTTTGTTTGTTTTCTCTTGGGAGCCTCAAGACCTAGAGGACAAGACATAACAGCAGCTTAACAAAAGTTAGCACTACTTTACTATATAGAAGTTTGTATCTACCTTGACAATGTCAATTTGGTGAGAAGCTTGACCTTCATTTATCAAAAAAATAATACCAGGAAGGGCGCCTAAGTGGCTCAGTTGGTTAAACACCCTACTTCAGCTCAGGTCATGATCTCCTGGTTCGTGGGTTTGAGCCCCACATCAGGCTCTGTGATGACAACTCAGAGCCTGCTTTGGATTCTGTGTCTCCTTCTCTCTCTGCCTCTCTCTCTCTCTCTCTCTCTCACTCTCTCAAAAGTAAATAAACATTAAAAATAAAATAAAATAAAAACATCAGGATGTATCTACAGAGACAAACTATACATTTGAAGAAATTCTCTTGAACAAAAACCAATTTGAAAAACCAACAGAATATTTTTCTTTCAAAAAATGAATTTGATTAAGTTGAAATCTAGGTTCTAATCTTTAGGATTGAAGCATAGCAGCTTATGTGTTATTTCACTCACATAAAATTTTTTCCATCATTATTAACTTGTTGAAAACCTGAAAAGAAAAATCAATACTGTTACTAGAAAAGAGTTTGAATGGCATATTGCAATTGAAACTTTCAAAGTATTATCAATTTTCTTAGAAAAGATTAAGAAGCGCCTGGGTGGCTCAGTAGGTTAAGGGTACGACTTCAGTTCTGGTAAAGATCTCATGGTTCGTGGGTTCAAGCCTCACATGGGGCTCTGTGCTAACAGCTCAGAGCCTGGAGCCTGCTTTGGACTCTGTGTCTCCCTCTCTCTCTGCCCCTCCCCCGCTTGCACTCTCTCTGTCTCTCAAAAATGAATAAACATTTAAAAAAATTTTAATATATATATTATATAAAAGAAAAGATTAAGAATTGGGTGCCTAGGTGGCTCAGTTAGTTAAGCCTCCAACTCAATCTTAGTTCAGGTCTTGATCTCAGGGTCATGAGTCTAAGCCCCACACTGGGCTCCAGGCTGGGGAAAAAGCCTACTTGAAAAAAAAATAATAATAATAAATAAAATAAATTAAAAGAAACTAAAAGATTAAGAATTATTCCTATTAACTTTAATGATTCCATACCATGTCACTTGATTACTTCTCAAAGATAACTTGAAATACTGTAATCAAATATTACTATCTATCAATTACTTTAAACTATTAATTACACTTAAATTTTGTGATTTTAATGCAGTTTAGTTGGATCCTCTTTTCCTCACTTCTATAACTTTGCCATTATTCTTATAAAATTTATTTTAATTTAGCAGTTACCTATCATTCGTCCCCAAAACGGTGACAATGTACATAAAAATTCGTTATATAACAAATTATGAGAAACACAGTTATGTTAACATAAACATAATAGTTATACTAACATGAAAAACCACATTATATCTGAGATGTAATGTTTTATAAATTAATTATTTTGGCACCATATTGTTATTTCACAATAAAGGATTAGGAGAGAAAACATCATAATTCTACTGGTAATACAGTCACTTACTAATACATTTTTCTAATTAACTTAAATTATTTGTCCTAAAATTCTTATTTCGGATTTATCTGAAACATTTACTTTGATAAACAGCTATATGTATTCTTATAATACATTTTACTTTTATATGGAAACCTCTTTTCCACTTAGCTTCTAAAAGGATGGTATTTAAATATATTTTGTCTTAGTGGGGAGAAACTGAAAATGAATAATTTTCATTTTCCACATATATCCATTTAGTCTTCCCTGAAAACTATCACAAAGGGAAAGAAATAAATGATCTGGAAAAAAGAACAATTATAGGATGAATTGCCTGTCGGTGATTTTCTAGTGATTTAAACTACTCAAAGTAGATATGTCAGATTGGTTTGTGAATATTACGATGCCTTTGGTATAGCCACTGTGGAAAATAGTATGGAAGTTCCTCAAAAAATTAAAATATAAATATTGTATTATCAAAAAATCCCACTAATGGGTATTTACCCAAAGAAAATGAAAACACTGATTTGAAAAGATAAGCACCCCTATGTTTATTGCAGTATTATTTATAATAACCAAGATATGGAAGCAAGCTAAGTGTCCTTCAATAGATGAACAGAGAAGAATAATGGGGTGTGCGTGTGTGTGTGTGTGTGTGTGTGTATGTGTGTGTATATATATATATATATATATATATATATATATATATATAATGAAATATTATGCAGTCATAAAAAGATGAGATCCTGCCATCTGAGACAACATGGATGGACCTAGAAGGTATTATGCTAAGTGAAATAAGTCAGACTAAGCAGACAAATACCACATGATTTCACTCAGAAATGAAATCTAAACAAAACAAAATGAAAAACAAATGAAAAAATAAAAAAACAGAATCAGACCTATAAGTACAGAAAACACACTGATGGCTGCCAGAGGGGAGGAAGATAGGGGTTGGGCAAAATGGGTGCAGGGGAGTGGGAGATACAGGTTTCCAGTTATGAAATGAATAAATAACAGGGATAAAAGACACAGCATAAAAATATAGTAAATGGTATTAAAATGGGGACATATGGGGACAGATGGTAGCTACACTTGTAGTCAACAGAACGTAATATATAAACTTGTCCAATCACTATCTTGTACACCTGCAACTAATGTTACATTGTATGCCAAATTATACTTAAAATCTATATATTCTGATGCCTGTATGTATGTATGTATGTATTTATAATAATTTTAATTTTTAAACCACATTGTTACTCTACCTTTAACTAACAAGATCAAAAGGTGGCTTCATTTCTCAGCTGAGAAAGAAGTCTACAGATACCTAGTTTGAAAATAACTAGGAACACTATGTACAACTTGTATTGGATAGTTATTAAATTTAGCAGTATTCAAATAACCAAATAATGAGGCTCCAATTCTATTTTTAAATGGTGGGGTAAAAGAATTCTCTTCCTAAGAACATACCATTTTATTTCTTAGTATTTTCTTCAAGCCAAACAATGGCAATGACTGTAAGTTAGATGAAATTTTGACATAACTCTAGTTGACACATTAAAAAGGAGCACAATTAGGAAAATATGTCCTAAATGGATAGAAAGAAGTTCTCTTACCTTTATACTTCATAAAATTCTAACACTTTTATTTCATAGCATAAACTACCAACAAAATTATAAATTACAAATATTTTTTTTCAAAGCAGTTCATAACATGATGAATAGGAGAGGAACTGGAAATAATCTGCCTTTACGTGGTAATAATAGAAGGAGAAGAAACTTTTCACTAAATGCTTTCCCACACTTTTATACACACTTAACAATCAGGCAAACAACTTTTTAAACCCCCTGTAGATAAATGATGCTACGTGTAAATTACACAATTGCTGATTATTTTGCTTTTCATCACTATACTGCATTAGTTAAACTTTTTTACAATAAACTCATAGAACTTAAAGCCATTGTTCTTGGCTTGAAGATTTATGTGTAATTTCCATACCATTATTTTCTGGATGAACTTTATTATCTCTAAAAACACTGCGAATAAAAAATATAAAGGGAGTTCTGAGTAATCAGACACTAAGAGTAAGGGTTTTGAGAAATTCCATGTTGAAATGTTGAAGAAAAACACTCATCTATGAAAGAATCTAGGAATTCAAATTGAAGATGAGGTAATACAATGATTCTTCCTAGAGACAAAATAAGTCATTAAGAACGGGCTTATTATATCACTTAACGTAAGATATTCAGAAAAGGTAAAGCACTTCAAAGTTGAATAACAACCAAGTATTAAATTGGTTTATCTTTTAACAATACTATAGTTCTTTTTTTAACATCTCTACTTCTTAGTATTAAAAAAAAAAAAAGCCAAATGCTAAAACTTTCAACTGGTTTGCCCTGACACTAATAACTCCAAAAGTATTTGCATTGTTTTCTTATTATGACAACTCAAGAATAAAGACACAAACAAATGAATACTAATAGGCATTGTGTTTAACTAATCTAATTAGAAATTAGATGACTTAATTCTCACTGGTTTCCCATTGCCTCTAATCTCACATATGTAAATGTAAATAATAATCTTAATACTATATTCTGAGCTCATCGTAAAAAAAAACAAAACAAAACAAAACAAAAAACCTACATTAACTTCCACAGTATTTGAAAGTAAAAAATGAAGTATAACTTCGAAAAACTCAATGAAAAAAGACATTAAAAGACATCTTTGTGTAACCCCCCAAGTATTAAGGCACTGTGTGGGCCACTCGGACACTTTCACTCATAAGACTGTTAACTGCTTAATTGTTAAGTTAAAATCACCACTACCTGAAATGGACTAGAATTCTAGAGGTGACAGCTCCATGCACTAAAAGTATTGAAGGAATTTAGCCTTTTGGTGGCAAGCACCCTCATTAACAACCTAGGATCATAGATGAAGGCCATGGTGTACACTTGAAAGAAAAGAAATGGCCTGAACTAACCAGGAGGCCCAGTGGCAACATCTGGGCAACAAGTTTTTATTCCAGTGGATGAAGATCCCAAGATATAGGTTGGTAGTGACACATTGGAACACTGCTGAGAACAAATTCCAAGAGGAATGAGGTCAGGAATTATGTGCATCAAAGAAAAGTATTCTTGGTTACAGATAGCCCATAAGAATAAAAAATAGTCACAAAATTTTAGTTGTCTTATTTTGTGTTTGTTAGGCAAATAGAATCCAAATAAGCAAGGACACTGTGCTTGAGCCTGTTACCCAGAAAGTTATCACTTTTGAATTGCTTATTTTATTTCAGTTTACTTGCTTTCCTCAGCATTGTCTGTCAAGTATGTAGCTAAACCACTACATATGAAACATTAAGAGCTCATGTTCCACAAAAAAAAAAAAAAGCTCATGTTTCCAGACAATCAGAGAATCCAGAGATCTGGGTGAAATCAGGGACCTTACAGATGAGCAAACAGAGATCCTAAGCAGTAATACGAATTGAATGTATGTAAAATTAGTACATTATGGTTTTCAGAGAACGGGTCTCTCACTTCTTTGGTTAAGTTTATTCCTAGATATATTATTGTTTTTGGTGCAATTGTAAATGGGATTGTCTTCTTAATTTCACTTTCTGCTGCTTCATTATTAGTGTATAGGAATGCAACAGATTTCTATGCATTGATTTTGTATCCTGCGACTTTACTGAATTCATTTATCAGTTCTAGTGGGGTTTTTTTTGGTGGAGTCTTTAGAGCTTTCTATATATAGTATCATGTCATTTGCAAATATAAAACTATAAAACACTGATAAAAGAAATTCAAGATGACATGAAGAAATGAAAAGGCATTCCACGCTCATGGGTTGGAAGAACAAATGTTGTTAAAATATCTCTACTACCCAAAGCAGTCTACACATTCAATGCAACCCTTATCAAAATACCAACAGCATTTTTCACAGAACTAGAACAAGCAACCCTAAAATTTGTATGGAACCAAAAAAGACCTCGAATAGCCAAAGCAGTCTTGAAAAAGAAAAACAAAAATTAAAATAATATGGTACTGGCAAAAAGCAGACACATAAATCATTGGAATCAAATAGAAAACCCAAAAATAAACCCACATTTATGTGGTCAATTAATCTTTGACAAAGGAGAAATGAAGATACAATGGGAAAAAGTCTCTTCAACAAATATTGTTGGAAAAACTAGACAGCCACATGCAAAAGAATGAAACTGGACCACTTTATTTCACCATACACAAAAATAAATTCAAAATGGATTAAAGACCAAAATGTGAGACCTGAAACCATAAAAATCCTAGAAAAGACCACGGTAGTTATCTCTCTGACACTGGCCCTAGCAACATTTTTCTAGATATGTGTCCTGAAGCAAGGGAAATAAAAGCAAAAATAACCTATTAGGACTACATCAAATAAAAAGTTTCTGCACAGCAAAGGAAAAAATCAACAAAACTAAAAGGCAACTTAGTGAATGGGAGAAGATATTTGCAAATGACATATCTGATAAAAGGTTAGTATCCAAAATATACAAAGAATTGATACAACTCAGTATCCCCCCCCTCCGCCAAAAATCATTCAATTAAAAATGGGTAGAAAACATGAACAGAAATTTCTCCAAAAAAGACACACAGATGGCCCACAGACACATGAAAAGATGCTCAACATCACTCATCATCAGGAAAATGCAAATCAAAACTACAATGAGATATTACCTCATACCTGTCAGAATGGATAAAGCCAAAAACTCAAGAAACAACAAATGTTGGCCTAGTTGTAGAGAATAAGGAACCCTCTTGCAGAGCTGGTGGGAATGCAAACTGGTGAAGCCACTGTGGAAAACAGTATGGAGCTTCCTCAAATAACTAAAAATAAAACTACCCTAAAATGTAGTAATCATACTACTGTGTACTTACCCAAAAAATACAAAAACACTAATTCAAAGGGATACATGCACTCCTTTATTTATTGCAGCATTATTTATAATAGCCAAACTATGGAAGCAGCCCAAGTATCCATCAATAAGTGAATGGATAAAGATATGATATATGTATCTGAGATATATGTATATATATACATATATATACATATACATGTATATGCATATATATACATATACATGTATATACATGTACATATGTATATATATACATGTATCTCATACATTTATATAATGGAATATTATTCACCCATGAAAAGAATGAAATCTTGCCATTTGCAACATGGCATGGATAGAGCTAGAGAGTATAATGTAAGTGCAATCAGTCAGAGGAAGACAGGTACCATATGATCTCATTCATATGAAATTTATGAAACAGAAGAGAAAAGCAAAGAAAAAAAGAGAGACAAACCAAGAAACAGACTCTTAACTATAGAGAACAAACTGGTTGTTACCAGAGGGGAGGTGGATGGGAAGATGGGGGAAATAGGAGATGGGAATTAAAGAGTCTGCTTATCATGATGAAAAAAATAAATAAATAGAATGATAAAAATATTAGATTATGAATTCAAGGCTCTAGTATTAATATTCTAGTATTTATTTGTCTAGTGTGCATATGTTTTGCTGAATTTAAAACATACATAATACCATACATTATCATACCATATCCATAAATCATATAGTAGTGAAAACATAAATGCACATAAGCAAGCATTTGGTGAATAAATAAAGATATTTCCTATAGATTATCACAGAAAATACATGTTCAAACAGATGATTTTCTCATTTGAGAATTGATCAATTCCATTCATCAAAAGTCTAGATTTCAATTCATTTCTATTTAGGCATAAAATAAGACCCCCCCCCTTTTTTTTTTAAACACATATAGGTTCCTAGTGTTGGAAAGAATCTCAAAAATTACCAACCTTCCTTTTGTATTTGTATTTGAGTTTGGAATGCAGCAATACTGCCTGATTGGCACTTCCTTGCCATTTTATTCCTTAGGCCAGTAAAGGATGCTGCAATTCTCATAAAAAAGAGAAACATATGAGAAAATAAGTGAATCCTCAGTGGTTCCTCTACCAAGATACATTCCATAAAATAAGTCCTGGGAGACATTCCCAGTCTTGGGTTTCACTGGAACCAGGCAGTAACAAAGTTAGGGCCAGTAATAGTCCCCAATTGCTTCTCAACCCACCAAACCTCAAGTATCCATTGTCAAGACTGTGCTTTATCTACTTTATGTTCAACCACCACTAGCATAACCTACCCCTCCTCCACTTACCATGCCTCTGCTGTGCCTGGCACTTGCATGGATGGATGGATGGGTGTATATAAAATTTTCCTCTGTGGGTCCACCATAATCATACAATTTTTTTTCCAAATATCAGATTAGTCATTATCTCCTCCTCTGGGGAAATACAGCCATTATATTTTTGTTTTTGTTGTTAAAACTTACTAAATATCTATAGCTGGTCAGTTTCTAATCATAATAAAACCCCAAACTATCACAATTTGTGTAGCCTAAGTCCATATCTGGAACTCAAAGAAAAATGTCTAGTCATTATTTCACTGGGAAAATGCAGTGAAAAATTAGCATCTTCTAAATGCTACCCTGATGTTAATTGGCTCTGTGTGTGTCTAACAGGATGAAAAGGGATTAAAATTAGAGTTACGGTTGGGCGTTGATGCTTCAAAAGTTTTAAAAGAGAGAGAGCTGAACTTTAGATTTGAAGGTGTGATTTATATATATGATATACCTGCAAATGAAATGCAGTTCTTTTAAAGTGAGACATATTTTACAGCCAAAGAAAAGGTAGAGTATTAGATGCACCATTTGTTAATGTTGATGAACACCCAGGGCCCACGGGTATACATATGGTAATAGAAGTCATTTCAACAACAATTACCTGCCAGTTTCACTCTTAACAGTAAAGGTGTGTTTCAATTAAAAGGTTCTTGCCAGTACTTCCTCATACTTTCTGGGTAGCTCTTTGGAAATTAGGGGGTTGCAGATAAGAAGGAAAACTCATTACCCGCCCTCAGAGAGTTGAGAAATAAAGTATGGGTTTGTACTACTCACAGCTCTGCCTGCAGGCTCCTGTCCTCAGCCACATAGTTAGAAGGAATATAGCCCTGCAGCAGCTGCCCAGAGCTATCTACCCTTTTCTCCAAGTGCCTGGCGAACCACCAGCCCTCCTGGGAAGTGTCCAGGACTTGGAGCTTGTCGCCCGCAAGGAAGCTCAGGTCCTCTGCAGTCCGAGCCTGGTAATCAAACAGAGCCACAAAGTGGTGACCACGGCTTCTCCTGAGCTCCTGACTCTGTGACCTGCAAGCATCAGGGGAGCAGCGGGCCACTGGGTTCTCAATCACCACCGGCTTGTCGGCCTCCTGGAACAGGCATGGGAGACAGGGCTTCAAGTACGTCAAGAACCTCACACAAATGTTGCCCATGGTGCCCTGGGAGGGAGGAGAGGAGAGGGGGCTTTTCCCTCTCCTTTCAGTCTCTGCAGATCCACTCTCTTCTTCCACCGGGCAACTTGGAAGTCAGCACCAATTCCCCTGGCTTCGGAGAGCTTGCAAAGCCCTGTTTCACAACAATGGGGCAGATCTGCCTGCGGCGAGCCCCGCTTGGGGACACTCACCTGCTTGCTTTTGGTGGCCAGAGCGGCTGCCCTAGAGCAAAACTGAGCAGGAGCTGGGCAGCCGCTCAGGGAAGATGCCTTTTCTTCTGGTCTGCTTAGGAATCCCACAGCAAAAACAAAATTAAGAGGGCTTTATTTAGACAAATGTCTGGGAACAGAAAAGAGTCATCTTGCTTTACGTCCCAAGGAAAAGTTAATACGAGAAAGAGGTTAACACCAGGTAAGATCACATCTTGCCTCTTCCAGGAGCTCTCTCCCTGCTTCAAGTCCGTCTCTGTGGTTTGGCCAGTCCTGACCTCCGCTGCTCTTTCCTTTTTGCTAATGATTAACCAACCAGCTGAGGTTACTGCCTTTAACATCCTGAGCTATGAGCAGACTGAAATAATTTCTCCTTACTTCCTGGTTTCCTTTTGTCTGTGATTTAAAAGAGATTCCCGGGCTCTCTACCTTTCCTTTCCCACACCCAAAAGAGACCAGCGCCCTCATCAGGGAGCCAAACTCTTAAAGCAGCTGCCAAAATCCATACTCTTGGACAAACAGACTAGCCCAGGGAGGTTTTTGTCTTGCTATGTTCCCAGCACAGATTTGTTTCCCCCACATAGATGAGGAGGATTATTTTGCCGCCATAGGGGAAATAAAAAGGCTAATTAAAGTGTTTAGGTATTTGTTATTGGACAAATAGCAATTGGGAAAGAACCATTGAGTTCCTACCTTTTTTCATCACTATGAATAGATTTTAATAGCTTCAAAATACATTTACAGTCTGGAAAAATATGACAGCAGCTGACTAAAATGCTGAGAACCTGAAACACTGCTTTTTCCCACAGAGACATTTAATTTCCCATCTCTTATGTACTATTTCTGAAACACACACACACACACACACACACACACACACACACACAGACTAGGGGACAAGGAGAGAGAAGGAGAAGAAGGGCCACATGTGTGCTACTGCAGGGACTCTTTCTGTTCAACTTTGGCCTCCAGGTCTACATGAGTTCTTACTAAATTCTTTGGCAGGACCTCAGGATCTAGTGAAGCTGAGATCAGGACAGCCATCCTGACAGGCAGTGGGGTTTGCTCTACTTCCCCTTATCTGGGAGAGCTGTCTCACAGATGTGTGCCCTGGATCCCAAGTACAACTGGGCAAAGAGTTTGAATGGATCAACCCTCCACCATTTTCACTAGTAGAGAGCACTCTCAACTCATTTATGATGTGTCACTTGTTTTCATATAAGGCACTTATTAAAAAGGTACACTCTAGGGGTGCCTGGGTGGCTCAGTGGGATAAGCGTCCAACTTGGGCTCAGGTCATGATCTCACAATTTGTGGGTTTGAGTTCTGCATCAGGCTCTGAGCTGACAGCTCAGAGCCTGGAGCCTGCTTCAGATTCTGTGTCTCCCTCTCTCTCTCTGCCCCTCCTCTGCTTGTTCTCTCTCTCTCTCTCTCTCTCTCTCTCTCTCAAAAATAAAAAAATAAACATTTTTTAAAAAGTTCCATTCTAAAAAACAATCTCTCTAAATGTTGGCAGAGCCTTGAACTGGGCTAACCTAGCCCCAGAGCAATCTCAAAATTCCTGTTCTTTGTCAAACAGCAAGGCATTTTTAGTAATCAGAATAATCAAACTCAAGGAAAAAGGAAAACAACAATAGGGAACCATGGTTTCAGCTCCATCCGCTCTAGGCTTGTACTAAAATCAGGCATTCATGGTGGACAGATCACTTGGTTAAGAACAAGATCTCAGGTCACATTCCCAGGTTTCTCTGTCTTCAGAGTTAAAGTAGAAGTACCATTTTAGCAGGAAAAGAAGAGCCAAAAGCTGAGCCAGTTTTGGTTGTATGTTTGTGATATGAGACCCAAAATATTATTCTGTATATAAAAAGAAGAGAAAGTGACAATTACATAATATTGAGAAGCCATAAGAATGTTTGGTTTCAAACACAACATTTATCGTAAAAGTGAAGGATTCTATCAATGCCCCTAAACAGAGGCATAGGATGCTATAGTCTTTCCAGAGACATCTACATGACCCACAAATAAAATGAGATTTGGAAACAACCAGAGAGAGGTATTTAGAACCAATTTGTAAGTGGCATCTGAGACTTCAAAAATTTGAAGTTTTTAAATTTGAATATGCCTCCATTATGGTTATGACAAGGCTTTCTGGAAAAAGACAAAGTGGCAGATGTGCACACACAGTCACTGAGCTAATGAATGAAATTGGAAGAGCGGCTGACCATCCAAAGATGTCAGGTGAGCAATGGTCTGAGAAAGCAGAGCCAGGGGTGTTTTCCTTGTGTCAACAGAACCAGAACTCTGCAGCCCCCCAAGCATGAAGCCTTGAAGTCATCTTTTACTGTCCCCCTGGTTTCTCTAAGCTAATCAATCACTAAATTCTGCTCAGTCTTCCTTTTCATTTATTCCATAAACTTTTTTTATTCCTTCTGAATGACAGCTGGGTACTGGACCAAAAACAAATAATAAAAATAGAATATTCTTCCTTAGATTATTCCAAAGGTATCCTAAGCAGTGTCCCTTACTCCAGCTTGTCCCCTACCTCTGACTCACCTGCATACAACTCCCAGAGCAATTTCTACAATAGTAATAATGCTGGAGGTGATATGTGTGCTAGTAAAAAGCAGCTATCAGGTTTGAGGGCTTTCTATGTACCAGGCACTGTGCTAAGAATGTGACAAATGGTATTCATTTAATTCTCAGAAAATAAAACAATAATACCTATGAGAAAGGTAGTTTTGCTGTTGCTGTGGTAGTGGTGATGGTTGTTTTTCAATTTCAAAGAAGAAACTGAGGCTTAGGGAGATTAGGTAACTTTCCCAAGCTCCCATAGCCACCAGTGACTGCACCATTAATAACATCCTGGTCTCCATCTGTTTCCAAACCCTGAGATTGTAACTTCTCACTTTTGATGACTCCAAAAAGAAGCTAATGTCATTCTTCTGTGTCAAATCCTTCTGGACCCTCTAATGTGTTTGGAATAAAGCCTAAATTCTTTAGCAGGACACACACAAACGGGACAATTCTTGTTTATTTCTCCAACTTCATGGCCCTTCACTGTTGCACTCAAACCCTGTGATGCAGGTTCCCCAAGCAGCTAGCTCCTGAAGCCCTCTTTCCTGCACTTTTATTTCCCCCTTTCCCTACTCCCTCCCCCCATGATGATTTCCTTGTGATTTTCTCAGGCTGGATTCCATTGATACCTCTCTCCCACAATAGAATAGAGTCTCCTACTCTGTGTACCCCCAAAACCTGACACACACTTCTACTTGGTTGAACTGTTGAATTCCACTTGGTTCTCTTGTGTGCTTTTCCCCATGAGAATCATGTTTCCTTCTCTGAATCTTCAGTGCCTTGCACAGCATCCAGTATGTAAGCAGTAAATACTATGTATTTGAGAAAGAAAGAAAGAAAGAAAGAAAGAAAGAAAGAAAGAAAGAAAGAAAGAAAGAAAGAAGAAAGAGGAAGGACAAAGGAATACAGAAGGGAGAAAGGGAAGGAAGAAGGGAGGGAAAGAAAAAAGAAAACAAAAGGAAGGAAGAAAAGAAGGGAGGGTGGGAGGAAAGAAGAAAGAGAAAGAAAGAAAAGAAAAAAGAGACACCCCATTGGAGTCCCACTGGGGTGAGAGCAACATTATGCAAGTATTCACAACTTAGAGCAAAAATTCCTTAGTGTGAGAAGGGCTGGGAGCCCAGAGGAGAGTGTGACTTTCTGTCCTTTGACTCTATCCCTCTTTCCTCTCTTACAGTTTCCTGAATGTCAGATTCCTTTGCTAGCCTACTAGACCAGTTTTCTTTCCTTCAGCCAATCTCCCTCCCATCCTTGGAACAAACTGCTACCATGATTATCTTCTTAAATTACTCTCCTGCACAATAACCTTCATCAGATCTCCACCGCCTGGAGGATATGACTTGGAATTTGAGGCTAAAGAATTTGTATTTTACCTGATTTTTATCAGATGTGCCCTTTCCATACCCTCCTTCCATGACGGCCTTCCTGTAGCCCTCCCACTCAACCACATTGCTTTACTGTGTCTCCTAACATGTCTTGTCCATTCCCACCTCTTCCTACCTCCTGTGTCATTCTTCTGCTTAATATTCCTTTCCCTCCCAATAGACTCCTGCCTGCATTTTGAGATCTTAATAAAAGTCCCACACCTCCTCTAGCCCTTCTGTGTCCATTTCTGCCAACATAATTTTCCCTTCCCTCAAGTTTTTCTAGCTTATGCAACCCCCATACCCAGCACCCATACAACATGAAATGGATTTCACCATGCTCCTGTATCCTATGTGCTGAACACTGCAACAGAAAATCCCACAGCTATTCAATTTTATACCAGGAGAAATTAATGATCTCCAACTCCTGCTAAGCCCTTAACGCTGCTCAACATTCTTTTATATGCTAGTCTGGTCAGCTGCTGTTCCCTTCATTTTCCTCTAAAACTACTGTAAATTTTCCACCATTCTTCTCAGGGTGTCTGTGGATACCCTCTTTCTCTGATGATGACCTTGCTGCAGACATTCACAGAAATCCCCAATATATTCAGCATTAACCAATTCAATTTCCTTTTCTTGCATCAAAAAAATGTATCTACATCTGTAAATCCTTGCACTTTCTTTCCTCCTCAGACAAAAGCTTCTGCCGCCCTACCCAATTTCCAGTTTATTTTTCCTTACTAATAGAACCTTACTTTTACAGAAGTAAAAGCTAGAGACTACATTTCTCAGCCCTCCTCACAGCTAGGAGTGGCCAGTAAAAAAGTAAGCAGAAGTCCTCAAGTGGGGTTTCAGGAAAGTGCCTTAAAGGAGCTGGACTTAGCTGGGAGGTCAATTCTTTTCCCCTTTCCTCTTTTCTCTTTCTGCTTGCCTGGAACTCAGATGAGATGGCTGGGCCTCCAGCAGACATCTTGGACCATAAGGTGACCTTAAAAATGTAAAGAGCAAAAAGATAAAAAGAAGTTGTATCTTAGGAGTACCTACCTTCAGACTTGTTTGCAATATGGGAGACAAATTATCTGTTATCTACATAGGAGATAATTCTTTTGACTCTTTATTATATGTACCTAAGACTGATTCTAATCGATATGCTTTCAGTGACAGAAAAGATGGTTAAATCTCCTGTCCCGTGCTCTTGGTATTATTTCTTTGTAGTGTCTGATCCATCAATTAGCTCTCTTCTTGCCTTTCTTAGTTGGTGCCTTCCTCAAAGCCTATAATCAAGCTTAAGCCTCTCAAGCATTAAAAAGAAAAGAATAAAAGAAAAAGAAAACAAAAGAAAGGGGGGGAAAGGAGAAAAAAGAAAACAATTGTTAAATCCTTTCTCCCACTGTAGGTACCACCCTGCCTCTCTCCTTCTTTCTTCAGCCACATTTCTCAGAGAATAGTGAATGTTCCCTCTTTCCCATTTTTCTCTTCCTTTCCCCCTTGGACTGCAATCTGGCTTCACCTCACGCTACATCAATGAACTTGGTCCACTTGATGTCACCAACATCTTGCGTTTGCCAAATCAAATCACTCCTTTTCCATCCTCATTCCATTTGACCACTCTTCACTGACAAAGATTGTTGTTTTAAGCCTCTTACAACACTGTTTTCTTGATTTTCTCCTTTATTTGACAATTCTTTTCAGTACCTTGCTGGTTGGTCTTCCTCCACCTATCCCTCAGAATGAATGTTAACTGGGAGCCTTGGCTAGAAACCTTCACTGGGTATACATACCACTGTGTGGCCTTGCCCTCTGCATCTATGGCTCTAATTGCTGATAACTCTCAAACCTCCACCTCCATCCCAATTTGATCTGTTGAGATACTAAACTGTATAATTATGGTCGATACAGAGTGCAAAGGCATTTCGATTCCAAATTAAACAGATCCAAAATAACATTCATTATGATTCTCTCAAAACCTTCCATTTTTATATTTTCTCTGCCTCAGTCAAAATCATGTCAAATTAGAATCTTAAGAAGCACCCTAAACTCCTCTTTTTTCCTTACCCCCTTAGCTGATCAATGAACAAATCCTAAGAATTAAAACTGTTTAGCATCTGCTCTCATTATCTACTTCCTCTCTCCCCTGCTGATACTACCTGAACTTAACACGTTTGGTTCTTTCTGACTCTCTAATAATCTTCCTCTTTCCAATCCTGTGCTTCTCCAACGATCCTTCACTCTGTAGGCAGAGTGTTGCACCCTTTTAAAAATGCTTTGATGAAGAGAAGAATAAAGTAGGAGTAATCAGTCTACCTGGTATCCAAGATATTACATAGCTTCGGCAATCAGGATGGCAATCAGAATCGTCAGAAGAACAGACAAATAGACCAGTGAAATAGAATAGAGAACCCAGAAAGAGACCCACACGAATATGCCCAACTGATTTTGGACCAAGGTGGAAAAGTAATTCAATTGAGAAAAGGTAATTTTTTCAAGATGGCACTTGACCAATTGGACATGCACAGACAAAACAAATGAACTTCAACCTAAGTCTTATATCTTACATAAAAATTAACTCAAAATATATAATGAACTTGAATATAAATTGTACAACGATAAAACTTTTAGAAAAAACATTTAAAAGAAAATCTTCAGGATCTAGGGTTACACAAAATGTTCTTAGACTTAACACCTGAAGTACTATCCATAAAAGGAAAATTCATAAATTGTATTTACCAAAAGTAAAATTTTTGTTCTCAAGGGACCCTGTTAAGGGGAGGAAAATATAAGCTACAGACTGAGAGAAGATATATAAAATATTTGCAAATCATGTATCTGACAGAAGACTAATATCTAGTCTACAAAGAGCTCCTCAAATTCAACAGTAATAAAACAAACACTCCAATTTGGAAATGGGTACAAGATATGAACAGACATTTAACCAAAGAAAATATACAGATGGAAAATAAGCATATAAAAAGATGTTCAGCATCATCAGCCCTCAGGAAAGGCAAATTAAAACCATGATGAGATTATCACTACACACCTATCAGAATGGCTAAAATAAAAAATAAGACAACCAAATGAGGATGGTAAGGATATGGAGAAACTAGATCACTCACATACTGCTGGTGGAAATGTAAAACGGTACAGTCACTCTGGATAACAGTTTGTCAGTTTCTTAGAAAACTAAACATGTAACCACCGTATGAAATAGCTGTTATACAATTAGACATTTATCCCTGAGAAATGAAAATTCATGTTCATACAAAACCTTGTACACAAATGTTTCCAGCAGCTTTATTCATAACAGCTCCAAACTGAAAACAACCCAACCGTCCTTCAGTGGGTGAAAGGTTAAACAAACAGGGCTATGTACATACTGTGGAATACTGTACAACAATTAAATGGGCCAACTACTGATATACACAGCAACCTGGATCATCTGCGGGAAATTATGTTAAGTGAAAAAAAGCTGATCTCAAAAGGTTACTTATTGTATGATTCCATTTATGTAATAACATAAGACATCCTGAAATGGCAAAATTATAAAAATGGAGATTCCATTAGTAGTTGCCAGGGGTGAAGGAGCAGGTGGAGGTGAGAAGGGAGTGGATAGGACTATAAAAGGATAACATGAGGATTTTCATGATGATGGAATATTCTGTATCTTGGTTGTATCTATGCAATATCAGAGTTGAGATATAGTACCATGGTTTTGTAAGATGTCATTATTGAGGGAAGCAAGGCAAAGGATCCACAAGATCTCTATTATTTCTATCAAATACAAATCCACAATTATGTCAAAATTAAAAGCTTAATTTAGGGGCACCTGGGTGGCTTGGTCTGTTAAATATCCAACTCTTGGTTTCGGCTCAGGTCATGATCTCATGGTTTCATGGGTTCCAGCCCTGCATCAGGCTCTGTGTGGAGCCTGCTTGGGATTCTCTCTCTCATCCTCTCTCTCTGTCCCTCCCCCATTCATGCTGTTTCTGTCCCTCTCAAAATAAATAAATAAACTTAAAAAAATAAAAATAAATAAAAGCTTAATTAAAAAAGTACTTAATTTTTTAAAAGGCCTCTCATTACCTTGAGGATAAAGGCTATATTTTACAAGGCATGCAAGGCGCAACATCACCTCACTCCTGCCCAACTCATTCTATTCCACTCTATATCACTCAGAGTTCTTAGCAAACCAACTCTAGCTAAGTGTTGCTGAAAAAGAACCTACTGAAATAATTCAAGTGGTTCTGAGTCAACAGTAAATTTGAAGGACAAGGCTTGTGGAAGCCAGCAGAAATAAAGCTGTGTGGCCATGCCCAGCCTCTGGCTACAAGGACATCAGGTCAGTGAGGGACTACTGCCATTAAGGATACTGGGCACTGCCACTGGCTCCACACTGTCAGCTCCACTACCACTGGATATTAGATGGCACTGTCCCCTCCAAAGCATCTCACCCCAACTCCAATTGTTAGGGTTCAGAGAGACCTTTCAAAATGGAAGATGGGACTTTGCCTTCTCAACTCATACAGTGGAAGACTCTCCACACATAGAAAAGAGACATCCTAGAAAGCCATACAAAATTAAAATTAAAATCTTCAACCCATATAGTTTTCTTCCAAACTCTTGCTGTGGGCTCATATAAGTCTTAAAGTCCCCAAATGTGCCTTGCTTCATCACACACATTAACCTTTGTCCAATCCTCCCTTTTTGCCTGGTATGGCTTCCCCCCATTCCTCTCCCTTTTTGTACCCTAGTGTCTTCCAACTTATTGGCCAGATAAATATAGGTACTTGTATAAGAGTCAGAGAAAGTGTCTCCCTCCTTCGTTCTTTTCTGACCTGTTTATTAAACAGAATTGACCACTTCCTCGTTCATGTTCCCCACCAGATGCGATAACCATTTCTACATTTAGCTCATACTTGTCTCACCCAATAGATTCTAACACACTTATTGTAGCCTTCATTAGTTTCCAATAACCAACACAGTGCCTAACATCTAATAGATACTCAATAACGCATGCTGAGAGTGAACATCATTCATCTAAAACACAGACTATAATATCTTAAGTCATTTAATATCTGTTTATGTGTAATTGTGTTGTTTCCCCCAAGCACATTGCTCTGACCTTGAAGATAAGTGTGTGTCTCGCATTTCTTTGCATCTCAATCTAGAAAGCCATGCTATACAGAGGACCTCCCGACTTCCACTCTTGCTCTGCCACAATCTACTCACCAGATGGCAGCCAAAATAATCTTTAAAGTATAACTCAGGGGTGCCTGGCTAGTTCAGCCAGAAGAGCATGAAACCCTTGATCTCGGGGTTGTGAGTTTGAGCCCCATGTTGGGTGTAGAGATTACTTACATAAATAAATAAACTTAAATATATATATGTCAGATCTGTGTTTTTCAATAGCTTCCTATTCACTGGAAATAAATTCTAAACTCCATAACTTTAGGAAAATGCCCTGCTGGCCTATCTCCTGCCTATACCTTCCAATGTCATCTCCCCTTTCTCCTTCCTTGGCTCTTTGTGGTCCATCCACATAGTGGCCATATTTTTGTTCTCTGAGGAAACAACCAAGGCCTTTTTCTGACCAGTGACCTTTTTTATGCGCCATTCTCCCAGCCAAGAACACTCTTGTTCAGACCCTTCATGCAAATCTACCTTTTAGTTCTTAGCCTAGATAATACAGCCTCAAAGAAGGGTAACCCCTCTTACCCTCTTAGGTACCCCTCTTAGGTACCCCTAACCATTGAACCCAGCTTCTCTTTTTGAGTGTGCTATTGGTTGAATTGTGTCTCTCCAAAGAGGTATATTGAAGTCCTACCTCCCAATATGTCAGAGTATGACCTCATTTGGAAATAGGATCTTCTTGGCAAAACTCAGGTTCTTCCTTTGGCTCAAATATAGCCTGGTGCGCTGGGATCTTTGATATGTTTGATCTTAGTTTCCATCAGTCTCTCATTTAGTTATCTTCAGTGGGACCAGACACTGGCCCGACACCGGGCAAAACAACAAGAATCTGTTAGAATGAACTAAAGAATATGAAATAGATTATGGAGAGCTCAGTTTATATATGAAGAAAATGATGATGAGGAAAAGGGACAACATTAATATTTGAAGCACATGGTGACAACTTAATTGTAAATTTATCCCAGTTTTCTCAGCCAAAGAGTAGAAATGTTCAGATTAGAGAAAGAGGATCAGACATATTTGCCTTGAAATCTAAGAGAAAGCTATGATTATCATTAGAAGCCAAATGACTCAAAAAAAAAAAAAAAAAAGAATGGGTGCCAAAACTTCAATTTCTTTCTTCATATAGAACTGCTATTATAAGGGGGAAATCTTTCACATGCAGCAGCATTTAGGAGATATCAAAGCAAACGCTGTATCTTATTTTATTGCAAGTGGTGGTAACCCGCTAAAACTATTGAAGGACATGAACTGTGAGCAAACCAGCATGCCATAACTGAAGCATCTTTCCTGACCAATGATAATGGACTACTTTAGGCATCAGCCAGCACTGAACACTGGACTCATTCTGTTCTTTCTAGAAAGTGTGTTTTCAATTTTAAAGAGCATAACCAGGAAACCCTATTTCTCACAGTTCAGAAACCAAGCCTTTTTCCTTCAGTGAACTACTCGGGTGAATTTCTTTATTGATATGAGTTCCCTTGCTTGCAAGAAAATTAACTCAGCTTTGGAAAAGAAAAAAAAATTCTTTAAAGCTCTTTGTTTCATTCTTTGGCACTATAAAATACATGAAATGGGCATAGTACATCTAGATTTCATAAGATATGGAAAAAATATTCTAAAGAGATCTGCAAAGGGGATTAGATAAAGAACTTGCTTTCCAAAAGAACTGACTATTCTTATATACACAATCTCCTAGGAACAGCTGATAAGCCTTTTCTAAAATGGAGATAGGTATCCATGGTTCACCCAGGTGGTTTGTCCTTGCCTGATACTTCATTAATCAAAGTTCTCATTTATCCAGCAGCAAAATTATTGTAGCACAGGCACAGCTTCAAGATACTGCACCACAATAAATAAATATTACAATAAAGCAAGTCAAATTATTTTTTTTGATTTCTCAATGTATATAAAAGTTGCATTTACACTATACTGAACTCTATTAAGTGTGCAAGAACATTATCTCTAAAACAAAAAACTTAATTTGAAAACTTTATTGCTAAAAAATGCTAACCATTATCTGAGCTTTCAGCAAATCATAATCACTGATCACAGATCACCATAACAAATATAATAATAATGAAAAGTTTGAAATAGTGTGAGAGTTACCAAGATGTGATACAGAGACACAAAATGAGCAAATGCTGTTAGAAAAATGGTGCTGATAGACTTGGTTCATGCAAAGGTGTCACAGACCTTCAATTTTTAAAAAAGGCGCTATATCTGCAAAGCACAATAAAGCGAAGCATAATAAAATGCCTGTATCTGCAAAATTCCAATAGCATTAATAAAATCCTAACCCGGGGTGGGGGGGAGAATATAGTCATATATCCAATCAGCATTTTCCAAATAAAAAAGATATGCAAGAGGTTTATTTCTGTTACTCAAGGTTGTAATTTTTTTTTTTAATTTTATTTTAGAGAGAGAGAGACAGCTTGAGCAGGGTAGAGGAACAGCGGCAGGGGAGGGGCAGGGAGAGAGAGACAGAGAAAGAGAGAGAGAGAGAATCTGAGAATCCTAAGCAGGCTTCATGCTCAGCACAAAGCCCGACATAGGGCTTGATCCCACGACCCTAGGATCATGACTTGAGCTGAAATCAAAAGTTGGACGCTCAACTGAGAGCCACCCAGGCGCCCCCAAGGCTGTAAAAATTTTAATCATTACCAAAAACAACAAATGTACTGGCTCTGACTCCTGACTTATATGTACATGATTTTATATAGAAACAAAAAGATTCTTATAATAAACTTCCCAGATTTAGAATTTTCCAATGTTCATGCCAAGTAATTGGGCAGAACTTCAAGAATTTCCTGTTCATCTGGGCTTTTTTTTTTCTTTTCTTTTTTTTTTTTTTTTGTCTCTTGATAAGTGGTATACTTTATATATATATATATGGGACTATCCCTAAATAACCACAATCAGGTTTCTACTATTCACATTAATGGTTATTGTTTAATTGTCCTCATGTTTTTAAGCATTTCTTTTCACTTGTTTCTTAATTTAAAAAAATCTACTATCCCCATAAATTCCTACTGTTTAAAGTCGAGGTTAAAGAAATATTTTGGTTAACTTCAAACAAAACCCTCCAACAAATTTTCAAAAATAATGAAAGATTCTTTAGGAAAGTTAGTTATTTTTTTCCAAATACTTGGCATTTTAACAACTAAGCTCATAATAATTATGTTTTAGCAATGTTTATATTGAAAATCCCCCGTTAAATCATTTATATGTATAGCTGTATATGGCACGGCAATTTACAGACATGTAATTGGTGTCATTGGTGTCTGGGGCCTTGAAATATAATTTCAGAAATGTAAGGAAGTCTCAGGGGCTTAATGTTCCTTGGAGAACCATCAAAGTAAATATGTTTAGAATATAATAAAAGCCCATTAGAAGGTGGTTTTCATTTCCTCAGTTGAGGTTAAACCAAGTGACACCCTGTCCCTCACATACAGAATGATATATAGGTATTTGGTTTACTGTAACACCAAAAGCCTATAATCTGTGTACTATATTCATCTTCAGAAAAGAGCATTCATTACAGTATGGTTAACTGTACATATTTTTACATCTCCTTGGTTAATGGAAATGTCAGAATATTATATGCTCATATATAAAGAGTGTATATGAATGGAGTTACAAATCCATTCTACAAGCCTAGCCCCAAATGTACAGAATGTGAGACAAACTTCCCTCTTTTTATTCTCTGCTTGGGCTCCCGGCATAAGGTCTGTTTCCAGCTACTGTAGGTCATCAGCTAAAACTCTATTGCCCAGTTCGTGTCAGATGCAATCAGAATTTTGTCCAATTATAAAACCACTCATCCGCTAGTCTATAAAAAACAACTGTGTAGAACACTCGCGTTTTAGAAGATTAAACCATATGTTATTAATGTACCTGTTGATGGAAGCACAGTTTAGTGACTTACAAAACAGTGGTCTTTTAGCAGTTATTTATTTTAGTGGTCCTTGGAGCTTACCTCTTTTGCTTCACTGAGTCAAGTATTTACTGAGCTCCTACCGTGTGTCAGGCACTGGGCTAGTGCTTGGGGATGTAAAATTAAATAAAATAAGCATAGTCTCTCCTGTGTAAGGACATTATTGCAAATCAAAACTGTGACCACATAAATACTGTCAGTGCTGAGGGAGTTACAGATCTAAATAAGATATAAATTTGTTTGGAAGGAATGTCTCCATCTTTGACTTCCACTATAGTTTTCTTCTTCTATAATTTATTCAACACATGATCATCAAACATTGCCTACAGGCATGGTGGTTGCTGTTGAGAATGTTGACATGAAAATAGATACAGTCTGTATCCTATATAGAATTTATAAACTAGCAGAGGAAACAGTATTAGATAAATGCTTACAGAAATAATTAATAACCACTTCCTAAGAGCTATGAAGCAGAAATATCAAGTGCTAAGGGCGCCTGGGTAGCTCAGTTGGTTAAGTGTCCCAACTCTTGGTTTTGGCTCAGATCATGATCTCACAGTTCGTGAGTATGAGCCCCTCATCAGGCTCTGCACTGACAGCATGGAGCCTGCCTGGGACTCTCTCTCTCCCTCTCTCTTTCAAAATAAATAAATAAATAAAAACTTAAAAAAAATACCAAGTGCTATAAGAGGGCTATTATACTCTATTATAGAAGAGTCTTTAGATCTATACTTGTTTCATCTTTGTATCACCCACAGAGCTTAGAAAAGCATATTGAAAAACTTGACACTTAAATGAATATTTGTTGAGTGATTGAGCCCTGAATTTGAGAACTAGGTCAGAAAATATCACTCTTGAGAAGTTAAAATATTAATCAAAATGACTAGATGTGGTATTTATTATTGTTGTTCAAGGATATTTCCAGTTCTCCTCTTTCAAGCACATGGTAGAATTGTGCTTTCCTATTCCTTTGAGGATAAGCATGACCATATGACTTGCTTTAACCAATGAAATGTTATTAGAATTGATGCATATCACTTTCAAATGAAAGCCTTTAAGAGGAAGTGTACAATTAAATGCATTTCCTTCCCTTACCATGACAATAGTATTCCAGATGAGGGGTGATCTATTAGCCTACTTCTCTGGCTGAACAAAACTGGGAGCAGAGCCTAACGAACAAGACAGGTACATATAAGCTAATTGAGAAATAACCTTTGTTGTTTTAGACCTCAGAGATTTTAAGGACTGTTAAGGATCACAGCACTTAACCCTAAGTGACTGATAACCTAGATAAAGTTAGACATCTATGGAAAGTGTAATGGGAGGAAGAGGAGGGAGGAGACACATCTAGAAGAATACAAAATAAACCGCTGGTAAGATTAGATTGTTTCCCAAATCTCAGCAAAACACTTACAGGGCTCCTTGAAAAAGGAAATATTCCTTTCAGATGGATCCTAGAAAATATGTTTATCATGAGAAAGTCTATTATGTAATATAGAAGGATTTGTGTGTATATGACTGATAAGTATTGAAAGAGAAGAGTGGATAAAAAGAATGTATCTCTACCATACTCTGATTTTAATCACTTTTTTTAATGTACTAATTTATTTTTAAATTTACATCCAAGTTCATTAGCATATAATGCAATAATAATTTCAGGAGTAGATTCCAGTGATTCATCCCCTATGTATTACACCCAGTGCTCATCCCAACAAGTGTCTTCCTTAATGCCCCTTACCCATTCAGCCCATCCGCCCACCCACAACCCCACCAGCAACCTTCAGTTTGTTCCCTGTATTTAAGTCTCTTATATTTTGTCCCCCTCCTTGTTTTTATATTATTTTTGGTTCCCTTCTCTTATGTTCATCTGTTTAGTGTTTTAAATTCCACATATGAGTGAAGCCATATGATATTTGTCTTTCTCTGACTAATTTCACTTAGCATAATACCCTCTAGTCCCATTCATGTAGTTGCAAATGGCAAGATTTTATTCTTTTTGATTGCCAAATAATACTCCATCATGTATATATACCACATCTTCTTTATCCATTCATCTGTCAATGGACGTTTGGGCTCTTTCCATTCTTTGGCTATTGTCGATAGCACTGCTATAAACATTGGGGTGTATGTGCCCCTTTGAAACAGCACACCTGTTTCCCTTGGATAAAACCTAGCAATGCAATTGCTGGGTCATAGGGTAGCTCTGTTTTTAATTTTTTGAGGAACCTCCAAACTGTTTTCCAGAGTGGCTGCACCAGTTTGCATTCCCACCAACACTGCAAAAGAGATCCTCTTTCTCCACTAATCACCACTTATTGTCACAGAATTTTTGTAAGCATGAAAAAGGCTCCCACTCTAGAACATATTAGATGAAGTTATCATCAGCTTGGTAACACTCAATTTCCTTGTCCAGATTCTGTATTCACTAAGCAACTTTCTCTGTTTGGGATTCCTGAATGTATCTTATTATCTCTGCCAAATATACCTGTTATTAGGAATTAACAATTTGGCATATATTTAATAAATCATTCTCCTGTGAATATAACTAGAATATTTTTAATAAAATTAGCCATTTGGGAATAACCTGTTTTTTTTTAAGTTTCTAAATATGCATTATTGAGAACCAGGCCCTGCATCAGTGTTGATTCCACTAAGGCATTGATGCTCCAAAACACTCAGTCTAAAATGGCTGTCGGCCTTATGTGACACAACATTTAGTGCTGAAAGACAACATTGTCATTGTCTTAAATAGCAAGCATGACTGGAAAGAGCTATATAGGCTAAAGTTATGAGAAACAAGAAACATTTACAATACTAATCTTGAGTTTAAACTTAGACATGATACAGACTTTAAACAAATAAATGATAAATTGTTAAATGACTGCTGTCACATGCGAGGCAGAATTTTTAAAAATAATCTTGCCAAACTAGACTATCTTTTAGGATTTAATGTATTTATTTTTTGGCATTTGTAAAATATTACCATTATGAATATTTTGAGAATTGCTAGTTATGTATTTTATGAGAAAAACATTATTTCTGTATTTTATATGGTTCATAAGCTTAACCAAATATGTAAGTATAATTTCATTATACTCAAGATCTTATTTTCTTCCAGTTAAATATATTTTTAATTTTATACATAGAAATATAATAATGGGGCAAGAATTCATGTAACAGAAATTTGATGTGCAATGAACTTGACCACAGAAATATCTATTCTCCTAAGCAATGGGTTTCAATAATTATTCTCAAGTATATGTCCATATGTCCTCACTATACTGGACAAAGTCCAATGGAAGAAAATCATAGTCAATGATTTAGAAAACGTTAACTGGAAACAGAGAGATGTATTGAATTCAACATGAAACAAAATGCATCAATACAATAAAAAAAATTAAAAAATCAAGTTAGCACAAATCACTGTTGAAAACATTAAATAACAAAAGCACTAAACTTATTAAAGATGAAAGGGTAAGTGGCAGTTAACTGATCATTATTTTAAAACTATTCCAACAAGACCCTACAGTCTATGGCTTATTTTCCTTTGTGCATAATATTATGTAGGAAGCAATTTTTCAATTCATGCAATAATATTTATACTGCACTTTTCCATATAAATGTGTTCATAAATATTAATCAATTCCCACAACAACACTGTGAGAAAGCTAAGAATTATCCAGAGTTGACAGACTGAGAGCTTAAAATGATGTTTGGCTATGTTGCCAAGGACTGCTGAGGGAATTAATAAAAGAGCTGACAACAGAGTCAAAAATCCTGGCTCCTGGCTGCTGCCAGGGTGAAGGAAACTGTCACAGAGCTATCTTGTCCTGTCCTGACTCCTGTGCTCCACAGTGACATGAAGAGTCACAAGCACCCCTGCAACGGCAGCGAAGCTATCACAGATTCTTCTTCTAACCTGACTCTCAGTGTTTCAGAGTTAGCTATCTCACTTCTTCCTTATAAAACCTGTAAGAACATTTTCAAATCCATAATTCAGAGACCCGCTTTGAGATGTCCTCCGTAAGTCCAAATGACAGAATCTACCTTAGAGCTTAAGAAGGAATATCACAGCATTCTGCAAAGCTACAACCAGGATACTGGGACTGATTTATCTGAACTCTTAGTGACTAACATCTTTGTCTGTGTGCTTTTAATGTGAGGGAGCTTGCGGTTTGTACGTGGTATGCTGGTGACTCACTGTCCCTGTTACCCTGCAACTGAAGGTCTTACGGTACAGAGGACTTTCTGTGTTAAAACTAGGGAAGTCCCAGGCAAACCCAAATGTTGCTTATCTTACCTCTGGGTAATGAAACATGCGGATGCTTCTTTGTTTATTTTATATGACTGCGGAAATGAACGTAACCAGTTGTCTTATTTCTGTAGGTAATTAGATATGTACTGGGTAAAATTAAATTTGAGCAAAAAATTTTCAAAGTATTTTTAAATGTATCTTTTAGTGAATTATGGCCAAATTTTCATAGGTAGTAAAATTTCATATACAGTTGTCAAACTGCCATGGAGTAGGACCGTTGGTATACATAAAAATCCGTACTGAAAATTTGTCTTAAGATTCTTTTCTTGCATAGGAGTCAGACTGGAGAGATCTAATCCCCTTGTCCATCCCAAGGACTCTACTCATCTGTGGCCTCTTAGCTAACATTCTATTTTAGAGCCCTATTCAGGGACATAGGAAACTTCCTAAAGTTCTCCAGGACACAAAAGAATCTGAATGGCTGCCCTGTTTTACCTGCCATGTCTCCTCCACCCTGATGAGCCATGTTAGATGAGATCCTCTCTTCGAGATTACAATCTGGTTGGTTATAACCTCGGAAGGCAGAGACACTCCCTGCTCTGGGGTCTCCCCATTATCCCCTCCTTTGTGAGTGCTCAGCCAGAAGTACAGAAGTAGAAATCAGGCTTATTTCAATCATCCAAGGAAGCCTCAGTTCTCACTTAGGCCCCTCTGATTCTCTTCCCACATGTTTGTTAACTTCTCTTCTTTTGGGAGAGAAACCAGCTGTTATGTCATCATCTATTCATTTCTCCACCATGGATGGAATAGACTGCTAGGTCCCCCAGGTTTGGGCTCTTCTTACAGCTACTTATTTCCTGTGTGACTATGAGTAAGTTTTGTTTTGTTTTCTTTTTTTAGCAAAGATTATTATTTTTTTTAAGTAGGCTTTTTTTTTTTTTGACAGAGAGAGAGAGAGAGGGTGAGAGTGAGTGAGGGAAAGAGAGAGAGAATCCCACAAGGGGCAGAGAGAGAGAATCCCATGCAGGCTCTGCACTGTCAGCACAGAGCTCAAAGCAGGGCTCAAGCTCACCCAATGTTGGGCTTAAAGTCACAAACCAGGAGATCATGACCTGAGCCAAAGTTGGATGCTTAACCAACTGAGCCACCCAGGTGCCCCTAAGGTTTTTTTTAATCTTGTTTTTTCAACTTTGTTTCTCTTACTTATTCATTTATTTATTCATTCATTCATTTTAATTATTATTTTTAAAGGTTTATTTATTTTTTAATTTTTTTTTAACGTTTATTTATTTTTGAGACAGAGAGAGACAGAGCATGAACGGGGGAGGGTCAGAGAGAGGGAGACACAGAATCTGAAACAGGCTCCAGGCTCCCAGCTGTCAGCACAGAGCCCGACGCGGGGCTTGAACTCACGGACCGCGAGATCGTGACCTGAGCCGAAGTCGGACGCTTAACCGACTAAGCCACCCAGGCACCCCAATGTTTATTTATTTTTGAAAGAGAGAGAGAGAGACAGAACGTGAGCAAGGGAGGGGCAGAGAGGGAGAGGGAGACACAGAATCCAAAGCAGGCTCCAGGCTCCTAGCTGTCAGCACAGAGCCTGACATGAGGCTTGAACCCATGAATGGTGAGATCGTGATCTGAGTAGAAATTGGATGCTCAACTGACTAAGCCACCCAGGCACCCCTATCTATTTATTTTTAAAAAGACCCTATCAATCTCTTTTTTTTTTAATGTTTTATTTATTTTTGAGAGAGAGAGAATGTAAGCAGGGGAAAGGCAGAGAGAGGGGGACAGGGGATGTGAAGCTGGCTGCATACTGACAGCAGAGACCTGGATGCGGGACTCAAACTCACGAACCATGAGATCATGACCTGAGATGAAGTCATACACTTAACCAGCTGAGCCACCCAGGTACCCCTTGGTTTTCTTTTTAAAACCTTGTTTCCTCATCGTAAAAATTGGGGGTTATTATAGTACTTACAGCATATGGATTGTCATGAAGACTAAATAAATTAATAAATGAATGTGAAATGCTTATAAAAACTTTGACACAAAGTAACCCTTCCATAAGAGTTACTAATATTTTCAATTTTGTTGTGATTATTTAAATACAAACTTTAAATTATAAATGCAATAAAAATAACTTTTTTTTTCCTCTCAGAAGCTGGTTCCTACTGTAGAATGCCTTTCTTTTAACACTGTTGTTTCTGGTAAAGACTCAAAAGTCTACTTTGAAACTCAGGAGAGAAATTAACTCTTGGGGTGCCTGGGTGGCTCAGTCAGTTAAGTGTCTGACTTCGGCTCAGGTCATGATCTCACCATTCCTGAGTTTAAGCCCTGCGTTGGGCTCTGTGCTGACAGCTCAGAGCCTGGAGCCTCCTTCAGATTCTGTGTCTCCCTCTCCTTCTGCATCTCCCCCACTCACACTCTTTCTCTCTCAAAAATAAATAAACATTAAAGAAAAATTAACGCTTGATTTTGAGTTCTTTTCTGTCCTCTTCTCCCTGGGGACCTAGATCTCAGCCTTTTTCTCCACTTCTATGACAGGAATGTCCCTCAGCACCAAATTAAGGAGTGAAAAGAAGAAAAATTACTAGGTGATATTACTGCCCTTTTCCAGCTATATTACTTTGGAAAGTGGCTTAAATTCTGAGCCTCAAGCTTCCTCATCTATGAAATCATCAACGAATATATATTGAGTACCATATGCCAGACTGCTTATCTGGTCCTGGAGATAAAACTTGAACCTCACTGAGTTTAGAGCCTACCGTGAAAGTGATTAAACTAATAATTACAGACAAATCTAGTAAATTCAATTATGATGAAAGTGATAAAGGGACCTCAATCTGGTCAGGGTGTCTTTCTGAGGAAGGGACATGTAAGCTAAGATCAAAAGTGAGGAGTAAGATGAGCTGGGGTAGAGGGCAGAAGAATTACAAGGTGAACTTAACCAGCTGTCTTCTTTCTTTTTTTTTTTTAAGTTTATTCATTTTTGAGACAGAGACAGCATGAGTGGGGAAGGAGCTGAGAGAGACAGAGGGAGAGAATCCCAGGCAGGCAAGCAGGCTCCATGCTGCCAGCACAAAGCCCCATGTGGCGCTCAAGCTCAAGAAACCATGAGATCATGACCTGAGCCAAAACCAAAAGTCAGATGCCTAAAAGACTGAGCCGCCCATGTGCCCTCAGATGTCTTATTCCTGTAGGTAATCATATACATATGGGGCAAAGATAAATTTTAGTGAAAAAATTTTAATTTATCATAATAAAGTAATGACATGTGCAAAGTTGTGACCTAGTAAGGAATCTTACACTTTCTGGATGCTTAAAGAGGGCCATTGTGGCTGGAATGAACAAAGGGAGAAGAGTGGCAAGAGGTAAAATCAAAGTATAGAGGGGCCAGATTTGCAGGACCCTACAGACTCTAGAATGTGAAGATGTAATGAAATAATAAATATAAAATATTGGTCTATAACAACTCTTCACTTAACATTGATTCCTTCCTGCAAATTCCTTCTACAATGTAGAGCTTCTCACCTTCATTATTGTTTTTCTTAGTCCTCTTCATTTTTTAGTATTTTAAATTAAGCCAAGTCACTTCACTTATATATTCCCATCTCCTGTTTCTATTATGAATATTCTCATCAAAAGTTGATGACTACTGCCAAATAATGCAAGATATTTTTGAAATTATTCATTTTTCCTTACAGTACGTTATGATGGGTGTCACACATATGAATATATGCAGATTTGTGTACTACTTACACATGCAAATTTATAAATATTAAACAGCAAAGGTCAAAATTACTTACATTTAAATTATTCTAAAGCAGTCTGTTCTATTCCAAAGCACTGTGTCACCTTTCATTCCACACTTCACATGTTTTATTTTCAACTGTTTTGTCTTTTTATAGATTTTAAAAATGATTCCACTATTAGATTTTTTGCTTTTTTTTAAAACAAATGAGAATATGGGGTTTTTTAATCTTTGTACAGCTACAATGATAAAGAAGCAAAAGGTATGAAACTGAAAATAAGTGAACTTAGCTGCTCAAAAGGATTCTTAGCTTGTCAGAGGAAGCTGTTGATCAGAGCAAAAAAGTAGGAAGAAAATATTACAAATTGTTTTAATTATATACTTCTGCATTCTCTTGAAAAATTCATCTCCCAACTGGTAAACATATTTTCAGGTATCCAAAAATAATTCTACATGATCCATATATCAGATTGATTCTCCAAAAAATATAAGGAATGAAACCTAAAAAGTTTTAATGCTTACCACATTAAATTAATGAAGTAATTCATACAAAACTAGAGGCATGTTACACATTGTATTTTATGTGTTTTTGTGTTTATGTGTTTTTTACTTTCATTACAAAATAGAAAGCTAAGACTCAGGAGTTAAGTAACTCAATTTAGGTCACATGGTATGGGCCAAGCATGAATTAGTTGCCAAGGCATCTAACACTGAAGTCCTGATTCCTTTCCTAGCAGTGCAAGGATCGTTTCCCACAGGACTCACCTGACGGTGAAAATGCAACCCTAAAACTCCAGTCCTTCCCACTTTGGAGCCCAAGGTGGCCTGCCTTTCCTTTCACAAAAATTCCTGTGGACTTCAACCTCCTCCTCAGGCAAAGTGGTCTTTAAATCCCAGGGCTTCCTTGCCAGCCCATTCAAATTTGTAATTTGATCTTTGTAGGTAGGCTCACAGTACTGATTCAATTTGATCTTTCTCTAAATTTTGGCTGCTCTCCCCTCTGAATTAAACTGTAATTACCCTTTGACATCTTCCCTGATCATTGTATTCATGTACACATTCCCTTGCTCATTGAACAAACATTTCCCGACTACCTACATGCCAGGGACTATGCAGAGCACTGGAGAAAGCCTGTGCTTCTTTCAGAGAAGATGGGGAGTCACCTTTGCTTGGCCACACATCTCTATGAAAACACACCCCCAAGACCAGATGCTTTCATTCATTCCACCCCTATCAAATCAACTCCTACTCATACAGCAGCTACGCAAAGTTAACACTGGTGCGTCTTACCAGATAGTGTACATCAGACAACGAAACCTGCAGGAAAATGGCTTTCTGACCCAGGAGGAGAGTGTCACATCTTGTGGATACCCTCAGTCTTTCAGCAGTTATGAACATGGCATCCTAGGCTTCGTTAGTCAGAGGTATTTAACTTGTTGGGCAACATTATTGTTTATTCCCAAGTTCAAAGACAATAGAACACTCCCATAAGGACAGCCCTGTTGCATTTCTAAAGCCCCTTAACAACAACAACAAAAAGATTCTAACCAGCGTAGAGTTCGGTTATTGTATATTAGAGGACCCTAAAGAGTTGGGATGGATTCCTAATAACTAACGTTGGTTATGGGGAAGGGGTATGGTGCCAGGCTTTCGGTTAGGCATTTTAATCTTCACAACACCCCATGAATAAATACCTTATTTTGTTAAACTTACAAAATTGTGAAATAGAACAAACAGAAAAAAGTGCATGAGTTAAATTTACAGCTTAACAAACTGTTGTAAAAAGAATACTCATGTAACACCTACTCAGATAAATAAACAGATTACCAGTGCAATGACAGAAACTCTGCAAGAGCTTTCCGTATCATAGCCCCATCCATTCCTCAGAGCCAAACACTTTTATGGAATTCAACTTCCTTCCATTTTCTCATGGTTTCACACCCAATTAACCATCTCTAAAAACATCATTTAATTTTGCCTATTTTGGGGGTCATACAGTAATTGTTCTGTTGTGCCTGGCCTCTTTTGCTTAACATTATGTCATTAAGAGTCATCCATTTTGTGACAAACATCAGAAGGCCATTCACTTTTATTGCTGCATGGAATAAATTTGTTTGGAAACACCACAACTGTGTGCTCTTTTGGGATGGAACTTTAAGGTTGTTCTCAGTTTGGAGTCATTTTGAACAATACTGTGAACCTATATGCATATGTCCCCTGGTATACAAGTGGACACTACACATTAATCTCTCTAGTAGTGAGGTTCCTGGGTTGTGGGTTGTGGGTATACTCAACTTCACTAGATACTGACAAAGAGGTTGTGTTGATCTGTACTTCTGCCAGCAGTCCATGAGTGCTGCACATCCTCATCTGACTTTCATTATTACGCTTTTAGTTGTTGCCAGTCTGATGAAATGTATGTCACTGAGGTTCCGGTGTTCATTTTTCTGGTTTCCAATGACACTGAACATCTTTACTTACATTCCATTTCTTTGCCCTCTTTTCTCAAGTGTCTTCTCAGCTATTTTGCCCAGTTAAGAAGAAATAAGCGTTCCTACAAGCCAAGGAAAAAAATGTTCACCTTAAAGAGGGAGTGATCAATGTGATGAATGATGCTCATAGGTAAAATAAAATGAGGACTTAAGATTGACCATTGGGTTTAGCAAATGGGCATCCTTGGCAAACTTAATCAGAGAGTTGGAGTGTTGGAGGAGAAAGTTTGTGTGCTTACGAGAGCAGGGAGAGGAGGGATTGCAGGCAGTGAAACTGACAACTATTTCAATCGGTTTTCATGAAAGGGGAACAAAAAAAAGGAAGAACTTGTTTGAAGATGAGAAAAATAACAGCATGTTTTTATGATTGTGAAATGATTTAGTAGAAATGGAAATGTCACAAGAAAGAAGAGAAGGCACTATTTTTGAGAGGATGAGCTGTGGTGCCCAAGTGGAAGGCTGGCCTTACATGTGTGCAGCTGATCCATAGCAGTTCTTCCCAAACTTCAGTGAGCATCAGAACCACGTGGAAGTTTTGTTAAAATACAGATTGCTGAGCCCTACCTGAGTTTCTGATTCAGTCATTCTCCAGTGGGGTCCAAGAATTTCTGTTTATAGCAAGTTCCTAAGTGCTGCTGCTGATCTAGGAACCACAACATAAAAACAACTGCTCTATAGTAATAGGAGGCGAGGTACAGTACCTAAGTATGTATGCTAGTTGGTAGTGGGTATTTTTCCAGGAAAATAGAAGTTTGGTCAATACTTCAGAGTAAAGATGAGGGGACATGGTAGCAATATGAAAAGAGGAAAACCATAAAATAATTATCTAGGACAGCAGTAGAGTGAATGCACCAGGGCAATAAAGTATTATTGTGCAGTAGCATTAAGTACTCATTGAAATACATGTGCAATGGTTGTGTATATTTTCTTCAGCCAGGATTAGCTGCTCATGCACACAGATAACAAAGAGTTGAATTTAACCTGTGTGTGTTAGCTACTGTTGTGTAACAAGTAACCCCAAAACTCAGTGGCTTAAACGGTATTTATGATTGTTTAGGAACCTACAGTCAGCTGGGTAGTCTTGTTGATATGAACCAGGCTTGGTTGATTGTGGCTAGGCTCACACATGATTTAAGGTCAGCTCATAGATCACTGGAGACTGATTTTGGATGGCCTTGCTCACATGTCTGGTAGTTCACTGACTATAGGCTGAGATGACTTGAGTGAATGACACAATGATTCATCATCCATCAGGGCAACCCAACCTTATTAGCATGGCAGTAGCAGAATTCCCAAAATGAGGGTGGAACCCCTCAACACCTCTTGTGACTCAGGCTCAGAATTGACAAAATGTCTTCCACTTGAATGCTGTTGACCAAAGCAAGTCACAAGCTAGACCAAATTCAAGAGGGAATAGATTCTATTCCTTATGGGAGGGTTTGCAGAGCCCTAATGCAAAAGGCATAGACAGATACTGGGTAAAAATGAATTATGTTGTTTTTTGATATCTACCACTACCAGGGTATGATTTTTAACTAGTTTGAAGAGGTGAAAAAGTAACACAGGATTAAAGATGTATCAATTAAGTGATTATAATGATTCTCCATGAATATTCAGCTGGGGAAAAAAATGAGAACACAATAGCAGTGAAAGAGAGTGAAAAGGAAGTGGCAATTATTGAGTTGTAAATACCAGTGGACTCAAAGAGTTAAGAGTTGGAAATGAGGACATGAGCTGGAAAAACAGAAGAGGGTAGGAATAATGTGAGTAAGAAGATCATCATAGAAGAGGAATTAAAGGAATTAAGGGGCTAGAGTATCATAATCATTAAAAATTAAACAGGGGAGATGGAAAAATTACAATGAGCTAGGAGCTAATACCAAGACATGGGAAATGTGAAGGGGGAGCTGATGTAGGTTGGTAAATATATATAAAGCTGTAAATACAAATATCTTTGTAAATATTTTTAGAAATCATATACATATATTTTGCTATGTTGGGATAGGCCCACAGGAACATTCATCCAATTTATAGTAGTTACTTCTGGGAAGAGAAACGATAATGTATTGAGTAATGGTGAAAGGAAATTTTTGCTTTCATTCTATTTGTTTTTTTGTTGTTCCATAACACACATGCATTATGGATCAATAACTTTGGTCTGAAGGAAAACTTCAGATAGAAAAGTGAAATAGAGCTTTAGGAAAAGCAGATGTGGTTGGCTTCCTGTCACATAGACCTGGATTTGAATTTCATCTGTAAAAGGAGTATACTCTTACCTACTTCTGTGTTTTGATGATTAAGTGAGATCACTATTTAATGCTCTTAATACAGTATCTGGCCTATGGAAGAAGCTCAATGATGCTTGCTATTTCTCCACTCACTGACAAGTCCCCCCACCTCTATGCAAATGCACTCTCTGTCCATGTGCATGCATGCGAGAGAGAGAGAGAGAGAGAGAGAGAGAGAGAGAGAGAGAGAGAGAGATTGAGAGGACATGCATGGATGCAGAGATTCTGTAGTACGTGTGTGCTCTCCCTGTAGTACTCTCATTGTGCAGGGTGAAAAGGAAGAAAGCTAAAAGGAGGAAATGGACATGCTGTTTATGCTGCTTACCTGGCTAATTTCCAGAAGAGACTAATAAATTATGCATATGTTGACACTTTCACTATCAGCAGCATTTATTCAAACATTCTCATTAAGAACTGTTTACATGCCCAAATGATATTTTTAAAATACAGCTTTAAGAACAAGAATAAATCACAGCAAATAAAAATCCTTTCCAAGGGTCAAGAGTCACAATGAAGAGAGTTTGGTAGGCAGTATTATCTCAATATAGTCAGAATCTATTAATAGAAACTGGGAGGATTCTGTGAACCTCATGATAAAACACCAAAGTGTTTAAAATAAGTATTTTTCTAAATGATGTACTATTAAAAATTAAGTGCTGCTGGGTAAGTTAATTCTTAGGTTCCCCAAATGTTGGCTTAGGCCATTTTTACCGTGTGATTAATACAGCCTGCATGTGAGCTCTTGGTGTGGAAAGTGAAAAGTCTACCAAAGGTCAAATTGAAAATTAGTGCCTCATACACTTACACTAGTATTTGACAGAATTAAAAATTAATGGTTGTCAGAACACTACCTGAAATTGTCGCTCTAAGTGATTAAAATCTGTATTATAAGACTGTGAAATGTAAATCCTGATTTATTGATTACTGAGAACATGGAATTCAGAGTGAAACACAATGCCTCCTGCCTACAAATAAAATGTTCCTTGCATTCATTCAAAATTTCACAGCAGATAAATATGTAGAAATTAGGAAATGGAAATTCATTCATTCATTCAATGGCCATTATGTGCCAGGTTGTGTGCTAGGAACTGAGAGGCAAAGATGAACAAGACACAGTGCCCAGTGTGAAATAACTTACAACTAGTTGAAAAGCCTGACACAAAAACAGACACTAATAAAACAATCAGGAAGAAAAGAGATCTCCAGGTTCCTGCAGCTAAATGTTATTTCCAAGGGTGATGTGGGAGGCAGCATGTGTGGGAATGGAAAGCAGCAAATAAAAGGGGGTATGATGGTTAATTTAATGTGTCAGGTTGACTGGGCTAAGGGATGCCCAGATAGCCAGTAAAACACTTCTGCATGTGTCTTTGACGGTGTTTCTGGAAGAGACTGCCATTTGAATTTTTTTTTAACGTTTATGAATTTTTGAGACAGAGAGAGACAGAGCATGATTGGGGGAAGGTCGGAGAGAGAGAGGGAGACACAGAATCTGAAACAGGCTCCAGGCTCTGAGCCATCAGCACAGAGCCCGACACGGGGCTCGAACTCACGGACCGCAAGATCATGACCTGAGCCGAAGTCGGACGCCCAACCAACTGAGCCACCCAGGTGCCCTGAGACTGCCATTTGAATCAGCAGACTGAGTAAAGAAGATCCCCCCCCTCATCCATTAGGCTGGATGTCATCCAATCTGTTAGGACCTGAACAGGGAAAAAAAAAAAAAAAAAGTGGAGAAAGGACAGATTTGTTCTCTCTGCTTGAGCTGGGACATCCACTTTCTCCTGCCCTCAGACATCAGGGCTCATGGTTCTTGAGCCTTTGGGCTTGGACTGAATTATCCCACTGGTTTCCCTACTTTTCTACCTTGCAAACAGCAGGTCTCAGCTTCCATGATTGAATAAGCCAATTCATACAATAAAACTCTATGTACACACACACTCTGTTTCCCTGGAAAACCCTGACTGATACAGGAGGAAAGAATATATTGGGCATGAGTAGACAGCATGAGGTGAAGAAGCCATGCCAGACTAGCTTCTCTTTGTATTTTATGTACAGTATTATATTGTAGTTATTAGATTGTATGTCATTTCCCTCTCTAAACTGCAAGCCCCTCTAGGGAAGGTACCACTGTTTGTATTCTGGTATCTATCATAGTGCCTGACATATAGTAGACTCTCAATAAACATGTGGCAAGCTAAACTAGGAAGCCAAGAGTTTACTACTATTTAAAATTAAAACCCTGAATGGGGCACCTGGGTGGCTTAGTCAGTTAGGCACCCGACTTCAGCTCAGGTCATGATCTCACCGTTCCTGAGTTCGAGTCCTGTGTCAGACTCTGTGTTGACAGCTCAGAGCCTGGAACCTGTTTCAGATTCTGTATCTCCCTCTCTCTCTGCCCCTTCCCTGCTCACACTCTGTCTCTCTCTTTCTTAAAAATAAACACTAAAAAAAAAATTTTAATAAAAACCCTGATTCAATATAGTATTTCAACCAATAGAGTGCACAGAACACACTTAGTTCTATTTATCCTAAGATATTAATCAGGTCCACCCTGTCAACTTTGGAGGAGTCTCAGAACTTCAAGAGCCCAGGCTGCCCCACCTATCTGGGCCAGATTCTTCTGTTTGCTCCAATGTGCTAAGTAAACATTACTATTTTCTACGTGAGCCATGATGTGAACAAATTCAGGAAGCAGTGGACTAAAACATTTGTGGGAGTTTCCATAGAGTTTTATTAGTTTGAATTAGGGCAGAGAATACACAGGGTACATCACAGATGGAATAGAAAGAGAAGGTACTGAATGAACAGTGGATTGGAGACAGACTGACCAACAGAGTGACACCATGCCCAGATAAATCCTTATCAAGTAGAATAAATTTCATTGACTATACTGAAATGGGTAAGCTTTTACAATAGCCACTGTAGCAGATGGCACTGGTGCTTTGTATCACGACTCTTTAGTCCACTTCTGATTTTAGTCACATCTCACATGAGAGCTCACACTAACAGTGTCCCACCTCAATAAAGCTATGCAAAGCCTTCCTTTGCGTTTGATGGTCTTCTCTGAGGTTAGAGGAGCTCAAACTCAAAAACAGCCTGAAAGTCAGGTGGTGCGTAACCCTCAAGCATAAGAGAACAGAGCCAAGAGAACGGTTCCTTTTGGTGGACAATTCTGGGAGAGATCCTCTGTGTTTCAAGGAACATCCCAGTGGAATTAAACCACTATTGCCTACAAGAGCGACCCTGATGTTACCCTTTTGTATTGTTATTGGCTCTTACTCTCTTATTTCACTGCTGATTTCGGGGACTGCCTCTTAATAAACCACCTGCAGCCAAGTTTTTGTCTCAGGCTCTGCGCTGAGGACAACCTATCCATGAGAAAGACATGGTACCTATACTAACTTTTGAGGAATTATGAATTTTCTGCAAATAGTAGTAAGGGAACAGACCTGAGAACTCAACATCTCAGTGCACCCTGGAGTAGAACAAGAATCATAAAACAAGCTACATCTGGAAGAGGAAGCTTGACCTAAGAGCATTATCTTACCATAACAACAACAACAACAACAACAAAACTCTGGTAACTTCTCAAGGACAAGGAGGCTAGAAATGAATGTCACACATCACTATATGACATCTCTGTTGCTTAAGTTCATGTGTACAAATGTGCACCATAGAGTATGCAATATGGGTTAAGTCATTTTCAGCTAAAATGGTTTGGTAGCTTCCTAAAGACCCTAGTTCAAGACTTCCTCTCAGGTATTGTTACAGTTCAATTTCTGAAATCTAGCTAATATTGTCGATGGGATTCTGGTGCACAGAACAGGCAAAGCCAAGGACATCTGACATACTCAATAAGAATTTATAAATGAATGACTAATTGGTCCTTTAATAAGGTCATTGTTCCATGAGTGCAAACTCATTACCTGGGCTAAACTCACTGCTGGGCTAAACAGTGTCAGATGTGCATCTTACAGAAGTGAGAGGATTTCTTATCACCCAACTCCATTTCTAACTAGTGTTTCTAACATGAGGCAGAACTAGCTAATGTGGCCGAAATCAAAAGAACTTTCCTTTATCTCACTGAAAATGGTGAAAGGGTTAAGAAGCAGCAACCAAAGAATGACCAGACAATTGGTCCTTGTACTGCCCACCCCAGGTCCTGACATACCCAGCCACATTTTTGAAGGACTGTGAGCCACCTGTGAGTGGGAACTGTGGGATGGAGTAAGAGACAGATGTGGCTTAGTTGGGGACCATCTATCCTGTGGAAACCCACATTGGCCAGCCAGAATATGTTTGTGGCTGTTGCTTTCCACAAATCCCAATATGTTTCAGTGGGTAGGTAAGTGAGAATAAAGGAGAAAGAAGCTTTAAAAGAAACTTTAAACCAAAGAGAGACAATACATGACTTTCATTTTGCTTCCTAACAAGTCTTTTGATCACTAAACTGATTTTGTTAGATGAAAAGATCCAACACTACACAAATTTAGAAATGTAGTTCTTTGTTTATATCTTTTTGTGTTTTTAAGATTTAAATAGCAATCATCTTAAAGAAAATAAAGTCAATCACTATATTAAAGTCTTTGATAGCAAATACCTTATAATGCATCTCAAATTTTTTTCAGATGGTATTTATATCTTCATGTGTAAAGTAGGTTTCTTTAAATGGCATATACTTGGATCTTGTTTTGGTTAAGTCTGACAATCTCTCTTTTTTAAAAAGTAGTATGTTTTCATTGTTATTTATTTATTTATTTTTGAGAAAGAGAGTAAGCAGGGGAGGGGCAGAGAGAGAGGGTGACAGAGAATCACAAGCAGGCTCTGTGCTGTCAGCAAAGAGCCTGACACAGGGCTTGAACTCGCGAACCAGGAGATCATGACCTGAGCTGAAATCAAGAGTCAGATGCTTAACTGACCAAGCCACCCAGGCACCCCTAACAATCTCTTTTAATTTGAGTCTTTAGATCATTTACCACTTAGTATAATTACCCATATGCTTGTGTTAAAAAAATTTTTTTTTTAATCTTGATTTATTTTTGAGAGCATGTGAGCAGGGAGGAGCAGAGAGAGAGGGAGATACAGAATCTGAAGCAGGCTCCAGGCTCTGAGCTGTCAGCACAGAGCCTGACATGGGGCTTGAACTCACAAACTGTGAGATCACAACCTGAGCCGAAATTGGATGCTTAACCAACTGCGCCACCCAGGCGCCCCAATATGCTTGTGTTTAAATCTACCATATTGGAGACATTGTTATTTGCTTTCTACTGCTCTCGTCTGTTCAGTATTCCTTTCTTCTTTCTGCCTTCTTTTGTATTAATTGGATGTTTTTCAAACCCATTGTAGAGGAAATGATAGTTGGAATGTTTGGCTGAAAAACAGGAGCAGGGCAAACTATGGAAAAGTGTGTTAGTACCACTTCTGAACACATAGATTTCTCACAGGACCATAACACATTCCATTATTTTACATTTTCTTTTGAGAGAGAATGTTTAGAGTCTTACAGTAAGTATACCCTGTCTGTTAGGTACAGCAATAATTTATTAACCCTTTCACTTTGCCAAGAGAAGAAAAACTGTTACATAGTCAATGTCCAGCAGTTACTCTATTACCTGAGGTTCTTCTGGAACAGAAATCCTAGATGCCTAGAATTAGATTACAGATGTCAACACATAATAAATCATATCTAAGACTACAGATACTCATTTACACATTGCTTTTCTAAAGGGTTGGTGTGGAATATTTTTGTTAAGAGGAGACAAAAAAAAACAATAGTGGAGAAGGGTAGATGAGCATGAGATACTCAATTTTCATGCCTTTTTCAAATATTAAATAAATATCATTATTTTAAAGAAAAGTTTCAAATATCTGATTTTACAGATAAGAAAACTGGGACAAAGTAATTAAAGAATCAAAAATATCAGGTTAGGAGAGGTGCTTGTTATTCATTTAATGGTTCTCTTGTACATCATGAGAAATACACGATTGGAGAAAGATCAAAGATGAAAATACACAGGTCAGGTGCATTCAGTCACTCAAGTCATAAAAGTAAACATGCTGCTCAAGAGATTTGGAGACAAAGAATTTACGGATTCTTACCTGAGTCACAGGAACTCCACATTGAGTGAATCACAGTTTATAAGGCATGCCTGAAATATGTTCATATTTGGATGCCCTTGAAGACTCAAAACTTTAACATACTTAAATATTTGAAAATTTGGAATCAAAACATAAATGGAAAAAGATGAAAGGGCCATGGATGTAACAACCATTTCATTGTGCTCACATATTCTTTGCTATTGTCACCAAAAATGTTAACCAGCCTGCAAAAACATCTCTTAAGTTTCCCATAATCCCTTAGGAATACCAAACCCTAGATAAGAAGTCCTGAGTTAAATGTATCCATCGTTGTTTGTTTACAGATTTTGCCCACGCTAGTACAATATTAAAATATTTGTAAAAAAACTTTTAATGTTTATTTATTCTGGAGAGAGCACACGTGAGCGGGGGGCGGGGCAGAAAGAGAGGGAGACACAAAATCCGAAGCAGGCTCCAGGCTTTGAGTGGTCAGCATAGAATCTGAAGAGGGGCTCAAACTCAAGACTGGTGGGATTATGAACTGAGCCAAAGTCGGATGCTCAACCGACTGAGCCACCTAGGTGCCCCAAACTGAGATTTCTTCATTTCAAAATTTCCCCACCGTTTAGAAAAGTAGTAAACGTTTTCTCCAGGCCCAGCCGTCACAAGAAGATTTTCTGTAGCAGACAAGAGAGACAATTTCCTGGTTTTGTGTTCCAGCATGGACTCCAGACTGTTACAATAGAAAAATAGTCTTGAACGCTGCATTAGTTTTCTACAGCTGCCATAACAAAACACTGCAGACTGAGTGGCTTAAACAACAGAAATTTGTCTCACACAGTTCTGGACGGTAAGAAGTCCAAGATTAAGATGTTAACATGTTTGGTTTCTTTTGAGGCCTTTCTCCTTGGCTTACAGATGGCCGCCTTCTTGCTGTGTTCCCACACGGTCTTTCTTCTTCTGTGCTTGGTGACTCTGGTATCTCTTTGTGTGTCGAAATTTCCTTTTCTTATAAGGACATCAATCAAAATGGCTCGGCCCAACCTAGAGCTTCTTTTTAATTTGATCATCACTTTAAAGGCCCTATCGCCAAATATAGCCACTTTCTGAGGTTCTGGGGGGTTAGAACTTTAACATATTAGTTTGGGGGGCACAACTCAGCCCATAACAAATGCCAGGACACATCTTTTTTCAAGTTCTGGGCTTTCCGCAAGAAAAAGTTAATTAGAAAAAAGTTGTTTTTTTTTTTTTAAAGTTGGTTTCATCCAACAACTTACGTCAATTCTGAGAGAAAACAGCTTTGCAGAGTATCCTGTGATAACAGGGAGCAATCACTAGGATAGAAATGGTGGGCCACATCTAGATAGAGGGCATCTGAGGTAGCCACCCACCTTCCCACACTGTAACACATGTCTCCCTTTTCTGTGGCTCCAAAGCCAAAAGTTTTCTGTGAAGGTTTCCTGGGACGGCTCAAGAGAGGAGCAGAGGCTGGCTGAGTGCGGAATGGCCAGCCTGAAATGGTCTCATGGCTTGGATCAAAACTGAACCGTTTTCTGTTGACACTGTAACAAGAGGTGTTTCAGAGTTTATGCCGCAGGACTGGTTGCTGATAGTGTGGCCAATGTGGCCAGAGGTAACCAAATACTGACAGGGATGGAGAAGCAGTTGTATGGATGCCGTTAGCCAAGGGCCAGAGTCTGTTCCCAGACTCCTTGGCAATATGTTAAGCCCTTCTGCAATTTAGAACTCCCAAACCTCCCAGAAAAACAGTGAAGAAAAAGGGAAGACTGAAGTGACAATCCATCAAAGAGAAACTGAGTTTAAACTGGAACTAGCTGGGGCACCTGGGTGGCTCGGTCGGTTAAGCATCCGACTTCTGCTCAGGTCATGATCTCACGGTCCGTGAGTTCGAGCCCCGCGTCGGGCTCTGTGCTGACGGCTCAGAGCCCGGAGCCTGTTTCAGATTCTGTGTCTCCCTCTCTCTCTGCCCCTCCCCTGTTCATGCTCTGTCTCTCTCTGTCTCAAAAATAAATAAACGTTAAAAAAAAATTTTTTTAAATAAAAAATAAAAAAAAATAAACTAGAACTAGCTGAGTTTACCTTGACCTTATTCACACTTTATTTCCAACTTACCTGCTGGTAAATCAAGATTCCCCATAATATGCTGTTAAAGTAGATTATTTGAACCTGATCCCAAAACTCAACCTTTGTCCTAATTAATTACATTTCAATCTATTGCTACATCATTAGAGATCATTCTGAATTACATTCCTGTCAGTATTTTAGCTAAAATAGGAGCTCATTTCATACTTTAAACATCTAGTTATTTATGAGAACATTTACTTTAAACATTTATTTAATGAGAAGTTTCCTACTAAAGGACTTCATCCCATCGCATTCTCTCCCTCCACCATCAAAAATAAATATATGCACACGCAAAAATGAAATAAATGCATACACACACAAACCACAGTAAAATTTCTAAGGAGACATCTCTTTTTGTAGCAAGAGCAGAAAGGGAGAGTATAAAATGACTTTTTTTTTAATTAAGAAACTTAAGGATTTTAAGATTACTAAAGCAATCAAATGAAAAATATTCCTAATGCAGAACTACTGCCATCTTATGGCCACAGCCCAGTATTACAAATCAGTTTTTGGTTCTATTTCGCTCAATGACTTAATATTTAAGTGCTACAGAGATGAACTTTTAGGCATTATTACGTTTTTAGGCCTTATCTTTTGTTTTTTTCCAAATTACTGAATAAACTTTATTGTTTCCCAAAGCAAATTATATGATCCAGGGAAGATGTGTAGATTAGTTTAGATTATATAAAAAGTCAAACATTACAATGTTTACTTTGGGGTATTTAGAAAAACCAATTAAACTGATGAAACAATAAACAGGTCTCCCCCCCACTCCCCAACCAAAATAACAGTTTGGTAAATGACATTTACAATGTAGATATTAAATGGAAGTATTTTAAATCCACAAAAGGTCACTTAGTGAGTTATTTTAGAGTCTGAAACAAGCGAGCTAATCACTAAGTTACTTTTAGGTAAACAACAAGTAAAAGGCATATCTAAAGTTAAAGTTGCTAAATTATAGTATTAACTGTAGGTTAAAATGTACGTCAGTACGTCAGTGTTAACAATGAAATTCAATTTTAGAAAATCAGCAATTCGGGGCGCCTGGGTGGCGCAGTCGGTTAAGCGTCCGACTTTAGCCAGGTCACGATCTCTCGGTCCGGGAGTTCGAGCCCTATCAGGCTCTGGGCTGATGGCTCAGAGCCTGGAGCCTGTTTCCAATTCTGTGTCTCCCTCTCTCTCTGCCCCTCCCCCATTCATGCTGTTTCTCTCTGTCCCAAAAATAAATAAACGTTGAAAAAAAAAATAAAAAAAAAAAAGAAAATCAGCAACAAATGTAATTTCTTACTTCTGAGCATTGCTGAATTATTTCATAACTTTCTGGTTATAAGAAAAAAATTCAGTACACAGAATACTAAACAATTCCTAAAACTTCACAGCAAAGTACTAACATTATACACAAATAAACGTACCAAAATTCTGAAAACCAACAAATAACCTAAGGAAAAAACTGAAGCCTAAGTTCATGTCATTTAGGGATCCTGCAAATGCAAATATTATTTTCGGCATTTGACACAACATGGATTAGAGTCAAATCTCCTTATTGACCGTAGTAGTCTGCTGAGACTGCCCTAACAGTATACCACAGACTTAGTGGCTTAAACAATAGGAAATTATTTTCTCACAGTTTTGAAGGCTGAAGTCCAAGGGGCTTAGGGCTTCAACACATGAATCTGTTGGGGGTGGGGGGAGACACAATTCAGTCCACAACACTGACATATTTAATATATCACTCAAAGAAACAGAAATTAACTGGTTTAAATAGAACACTGAACTCTTGCTTGATAATAGAACAGCTGTGGTATTTTATCAGTACAGGTGATAAAAGTTTAGGGGAATCATCTCACATGTCCTTAAAGGAGGCAGACTGAGGTTTGAGGTGGAGGCCAGAAAAGGTGAACAGGGCTCAAAGGAGGAGTAAGATCTCTCAGGATGATTGGAGTGCACTGTTTGCTAAATTCTCCCACAATATGTAAATGTCGTAGACTCTAGCAGAGAGCTTTTTGAATGGACAGGAGGAATGTAAGGAATGTAGCAGTTGACACTCAGCAAGTAGATAGGTCCAGGTTTAAGGGTCAACTCCAGTCCCAGGGCCACTTACATCTTGAAAAACAATCCTTCGGTACACTTCCCTCTGGCAATGAATGCACCTGTTCATTTACATTACTAAGGGAAGTCCCTATCCTACATTAAAACAAGGTAACTTTCAAGGAAACTTGTGGCTTTCAAGGTGTCCTCTACCAGGTAGCTTGACCTTGGCAGGCATTTGGCAGGGGGCAAAAAGGAATGCTGAAGTCAATGCTCCAGGGACAACAGAGTCATAAAAGGGAAATAAGTACAAGCTGTAAATCAATCCAGCTTTTTCTCTTTTGATTCACAGACATTAAAAACATGGTTGTTGAACTCTCATCAGTGAACAGCTCCATCTTCTTGAGCATTCTTTCCTCTTCCTATTCCAGAGAGATTTGTTTGGGGCTTTTAAGAGTTATAATGGAACAAGTATTCAATTTATTCAATGGGTCCACTAGGTATAATAAGTGTCCTACCAAACTGAACTATTTATTGCACTAAATTAATCCCTTGATTGGTCTATTAGCCTCATAAAGGTTAGTATTAGCAAGGGTTAAATGTAATTCTCAATCAATTATATTTTCATTATGTCATAACTATTGATTTTTTTTTCCATTGGACAGCTTTCCTTTAAATTTAACACAGAAGTAGTACAAAGATAATAGACTCGTATTTTTTAATGACATTTGTATTTTCTCTTTTAAACAATTTAAAAGATCTCAAAGTCCTAGCCTTTCATATGGGTTCTCAAAATTAAATGCATCCATTGTATGTAATGAATTAACTTTTCTCCTATACATCTAAAATGATATTAGCTATACACAGTCCTTGAGAATTCAGATAATTGTCACTTGAATCATTTTGTGCACTATAAATCTGAAAACCATCTGTCTGCAGAAAATTCTCTACTCTGCAGCATGTTCTATCAACTTTCTGATGTCCTTTCATTGAAAAATTCATTACAATAAAAAAAAAGAATAACCAAATAACAAAATAGCCAACATTGGTTTCTTTAATCATTAGTGTCATTTTTGCAAAAATGGTCCTTCTAACTCTTTCCTAAAAACTATTTGTTAACTCACTCCAAAAGGTGAAATAGTGAAAGATCTATTTGACTACTTAGGAAGATAGAAAAAGATTCAACTCATCGCACGTGGGCAAAAGATCTTCCAAATTCTAGGCTAACTGTGTCAGAGGGTATTAGTGGGTAGAATTTTCTCCATCTTACCTTATTCCGCACAAGAGCAAAGGGTCGGGTCTAACTTTACAGTGTCCTGGTTTCTGTGGCACCTTCCTAACGAAGGGGAGCCCCGGTTAATTTTGTGGCAAGGGCTACGTGCCAACAGGGATTCATCTGTATCCCCAGGTTCAGCAGTGGTGACGTGACCCCCCCCCCCCGGTTACACCCGCCTTTGGGGCTGCGGGGCGGGGGAAGGACATCGGTAGGGCGCGGGGAGCCGGCCGGCCGCCGTCTGCGGGACGCAGGACGCCGAAGCGGCGGGGAAGGCGCCGGCAGGCGGGCCGCGCGAGGGGCGGGGAGAAGCGTGGCCGGGGGCGGCGCTCGCGGGCGCGGGAAGCGCTGGAGGCAGACGCGCTGCGTCCTGAGGGTGGCCGCAGCCCCGCCCCGCCGTGCCCCGTCCCGCCCCTGCCGGGCCCCGTCCTGTCCCGTCCCGCAGCGTCCCGCGGCGTCCCGTCCGCGGTCTCCTCGCACCCTCCCGGCACCTGAGGCGCTCGCCGGTGCTTCCAGCGCAGCCATGGCTCAGCACTTCTCCCTGGCCGCCTGCGACGTGGTCGGCTTCGACCTGGACCACACTCTGTGTCGCTACAACCTGCCCGAGAGCGCGGTGGTGAGTGGCGCAGGCTGCCCGGGGCGCACGGCGTGCACCTCCATGGCGGCCGGGGCTGGAGTTTCTTCCCGGCTCCCGCGGCGACCGCTGCCAGGGGCCCTGCAGCCGCCGCGCCTCTGCGCAGAACTCGGCCTCCCACGGCGAGGCTGGGCGGAAATGTGCATCCCCAGGCCCCTCCCGAGCCGTCGGCACCGGCTTATGGAGCTCAGCTTTTAGCCAACTTTGAGAGAGCGGTGGGAAGGAAAGGGGCAGAGGGGCAATCTGTGCAAAATCGAGATGAGGAAGCGGTTCCTGGGACGGAAGGCAGGGCGGGGCCAGGGGAACTGGGGATGTCTTTTGCAGAACCCTGGCCTTGGAACTTCCTTGCAAGTCATTCTGGGCACCAGCCGCGCTACGATGCAGCCACCTGGGCTTCTGTTTTCCGTGTGTGCAGTTTTCTTTTAGCGTGTCCACGCGACCACCTGTCAGTTTTTAAACACTGCAGTCAGGAAGAGATTGTGTGGTGTTTTGAAGAAGCACTAGCCGAAAAGTCATTAGAATCTTAGCCCAAATTTTGTCTTCTACCAAGAGACGAAAATAAACATTTATTGCGCACTTCCTACGTGCTGCATGCTCTCTGATATAAGTTCTAATCCTAGCAACCGTCTACTAAGTTTGCGTCCTCCCAGAACTTTGGGAAAAAGGGGGAGTGGAGTATTTATGATACCACACCCTAAGGGGAATTGTCCTTCCTCCCCCATTACTTTGGTTTCACAAGGAAACTAATTGTAAAAAAAAAAAAAAAATCACAGGAATTTTTTAGTCAAAGATTCTTTTGAAGAAAGTTAAACCACTGTCATGTTAGAACCCGTTTTGTGCATATGTGAGCATAAAAATCTCAGAATGCAAGACCCTGCAGTAAAAGGATTCTTTTTTACAAACCTCGAATATAAGTGAGGCTTAAAGATCGGAAGTATCCTAGTAGTGTGTTACGGATCCTGTTTGGTTGAGAAATATTTTATGAAATACCAGCAGTGTGCTGAGCCCCTTAATAGAGTTGGATGCTGAGATGGACACGGGCCTGCGGGTGGCGTTGTAACGGGGGAGGATGCCGAAGAGTTCAGCTCAGCCCCCTGTGGTGAGGGCAGTATTGCACCTTGCTGCATACTGCCTGCCCCTAGTGTCTGGAAACCCTCCCTCCACACCAGCCCATCTTCCAATCTTCCACAAAACCGTTAATTTCTCATAGCACTTACACATGGCTTAAAATTTCCTGTGAACCTGTCAGAATCTTCCCCTAGAGTCTAGAGCCATGACTCCTTGACATCAGTATCCCTGATAGTTTCTTGTGTGTTCTGTGTGCCGAGGTGAGTGCTTGGCACATACGGGGTTCAATAAGTAATTGAGGAATAACTGAATAAAAACTAGGTATTTTAATAAGTGAAGATGGCACAGCCATTATTCTAATACGCATTCAGCTTAAATGAACTGGTTAGATCCTTACAAGAACTGTGCGAGGTGTTTGCTTTGTCACAGTCGCTGTTTAGAGATGAGGATAGCAAGGCACAAAAAGAATAAGCAGCTTATCCAGAGTCACCCTGCTAATTGGCTTCTGTTCCCACCACCATGCTTTATGTGAGCCAGAAAGCCCAGAGGAGAGGTCTGGAGTGACACTTGATGCTTGAGCTGGGTTCCAACACGAGAGTTAAAGCTGGCAGGTGAGGAAGCAGAGGGGGGCACTTCAGACAGAGGGAATCTAGCCAGGGCAAGGACCTAGAGGTGAGAAACAATTCAGGGAACTGCTGGGTGTCACGCGGCAGGTGGGGAGTTGCAGATGTTGGAGAAGTCGGTGGTGATTGCGTCATAGAACACTGAGTGCCTCTCCCATCAGTATCATAGGCATTTAATAAATGCAAAATCTGCAGATGTTGGACTGGATGTGTTACCTCACCTGGGGGCTCAGGAAAGGCGTCCTAGAAATGATGATCCCTGTGCTCTCCTGGGGTTACAGACTCAGAAGGGTAAGGAGCCAAGCAGTTAACCCCCATTTGTGAGTGGGAGCGGGGCCTGGGATAGCCAGGAGAGTGTGTTTGCCTTCTGAAGACACAGCCACACTTGACTCTTGCCAAGTTCCATGAGGAAGTAGGGGCTGAGTCTCCTTTTTTAAATTTTTATTTATTTTATTTTTTTAAACGTTTATTTATTTTTGAGAGACAAGGAGATGTAGAGCGTGAGCAAGGGAGGGGCAGAGAGAGAGGCAGACACAGAATCTGAAGCAGGCTCCAGGCTCTGAGTTGTCAGCACAGAGCCCAACGCGGGGCTTGAACTCACAGACTGCAAGATCATGACCCGAGCCGAAGTCGGAAGCTTAACCGATGGAGCCACCTAGGTGTCCCAGGGCTGAGCCTCTTAAAAGAACTAATTCTTTTTAAGACCAGTTAGGAATCTGAACTTGTATGAGAAGTCTCTCAACTTTTAAATGTTAGTTTGTTTTCAAACACGTAAGGATTATGGGGTTGCCACATTTAGTGAAGAAAAATACAGCACCAGTTAAATTCGAATTTCAAATAACAAAACCGTTTTTTCTTATATGTGTGTTCTGCATGGGATGTGCTTACACTAAAAAAATTCATTGTTGTTTATCTGAAAATCAAATTTAGCTAGGCATTTCATGTTTTATCTGGCAACCTTAAGTGGGAACCAAACATAATTTGTAGTCTGCATACAACTCACAATTTGCAGCTGCTGTTCAGTGTGCATTATTAGGCACGTGAGACACTGGGAGAGGAAGAGGGCTGGTCATGGAGGCCCTGTGCCATGAAGGCATCTGGGGTAACTCAGTATAAGAAAAAGATCCAAGACCTCGGGTCTTGGGACTAGGATGGGTTTCAAAGGCACAGACTCCCTTATTTTCCTCAGCACCATTATTCTCTGGTTCTCCCCACACATTAACCTCATTCTCTCCTATCGCAGAAACTTCTCCGCGAGGTGAGGAGCATAGCTGTGGATGCCCCTAACGGCAGCCCTGCTGGAAAAGGCCCCTTTCTCTCAGGAAGGTGTCAAGTCTCAGTGGCATCATATGCCCATATCTTTATCAGTATTGTCAAGGGGTGAGAATTTCCTTTTGTCCGAGACTGAGTAAAGTGCCTTGACGAGAGGCGGCAGGTTTAATGGTATGTAGTAAGCATTGGTAGCTTGGAACTGGCTGTGGTGAGAATATTGATATGTGGAAATGGGCAAAGGTACTTATCAGAACTTTTTTTTTTAAACCAGCATATATATGACTGATAATAGCAAATATTTCAGTTGAATTTACTTGTATGTAAGGCACTGCTCTAAAGCACTTTACATCTGTTAATCCCACAGCACTGGTTCCCTGCAGTCAGGATCATGATGTGTATTTTTTATTATCCATAGTACTTTGTACCTCAGAGTGACTCAGTCCATTTTTGATTGATTTTTTTTTAATGATTCAATGAAAATCCGTACAATGCATAAAGCCAATGATTTTCAGTCATCTCTGGACTTCAGGAATCCTGTATGGCCTCACCTGGACCCCACCCTATCCTGGAGGCCTGAAATTTCCAGGTGGTTTTAGGAGCCATCACTGGTTCTGAATCACTGCCAGGATTGAGAAGTGCTGATATGTAGTGTTGACATAATGTAAGCCTGTTAACAACTGACCTGGATCAGGGTCGCATTGCATTTCATGGGAGTGCATGTATAGTGATTTTAATTAGCTTTAGAATAGAGAACAGCTCTATTTGACAGGGAGCTTTTTTTTTTTAATGTTTATTTATTTTTGACAGAGAGAGAGAGACAGAGACAGAGCATGAGCGGGGGAGGGGCAGAGAGAGGGAGACACAATCCAAAGCCCGAAGCAGACTCCAGGCTCCGAGCTGTCAGCACAGAGCCTGATGCGGGGCTCGAACTCACGAACCTTGAGATCATGACCTGAGCCCAAGTCAGACACTCAACCGACTGAGCCACCCAGGCGCCTCTCACAGGGAGCTTTTGATTTCTCTGCACTCATTCCCTGATGCTCACACCCAACTCCCAAATCCAGATGTGTGTGGGTCTCTGGGTTTCTGGATTTGGTGTGCTCCCCTTCCCCTGGATTCACCCAGCTAACTGCTACATCTTGCAGAGGTCAGTGTAAACATCATCACCTCAGGGAGGCCTTCTCCCATTCCTTTTACTGTGTCTCTGCTCTCTTCCCGCTTGTGCTGTCTCATGCTGCCAAAACCTGTCACGAGTTAACATATGGGAGAAAGGTCGAGTTGCTCAAGAATCTTCTCGGACACTGCTCAGTCAGACCCCAGACCAGCATTCTGCCTCAGGTCCGAGGGCATCTGATGCTGACTTAAGAACCCTCATGGAAGGAGAATGGGGTAGGGCCAGTGTGGACCTTCATCCACCTTCTGCCTCCTCTTTGTTTGGTATACACAGTTCTTTAAAAATCAAGCCAACTCTTTAGAAAAAACTAAGACACATTACCCCAACACTTGGGATTTTGTTGTTGTCGAGAAATCGGAAGATCTATCAACCATCGGCAGAGCATTTATCTTTGTACTTGTTTCCTGAAGCTTTCTTTGTCCTTTTCCTTCAGTTTCCTTAAGCAAAGAAATAAGAGGTATTTCCTGTATCTGATGGAAGCTCCTTGATTCTTCCTTCAGATCATCTGCCTTGTCTCTATGTGTGTTTTCCCTTTGAGACTCCCCTGTGACAGTGACAAAACTAAAACAATTTAGTGACAATTTCGATGTCCTTTATTAGGGGAAATAATCTATGAATTGGGGAAACCCAGTGCCTCATAAGCACTTTCCACTAAGAATGGGCTAAGGATAGATATAATGATAGAGTGGTCTATATGTTTAAAATGAGTTTACAAAGCTTTCAAGTCTTAATGATCTCCAACCCATTAGAATTCAGGAGTAAGATAATAGTCATCCTTGGTTATGTAATTGTATATTGATGGTGTAATTCTGCAGTGGAAAAAGACACAACAGCTACCTGGGGCTTTCAGGGGTGGATAAATTGCTTGTACAAGGGGATTAAACTGCCGAACTTCACAATTAGAGATATTTCTCTCCCATCTGCCCAATGAATGACTCCAGTAGGTTTTCAAGTCTGTGAAATTCAGAATGAATAGTGAATTTTATATTTAATTTCTCTTTATTCCTTCCCCTTATTTATAGCTCATTTATAATAGCTTTGCTCAGTTCCTGGTCAAGGAGAAAGGGTATGACAAAGAATTACTAACTGTGACTCCAGAGGATTGGGATTTCTGGTAAGTTCTTTTTTTTAAGGGCTGCCCATTCCCTCTGTTTCTTAAATGTTGCTGATAAAATTTTAATGCTTCTTCTGTGGAGACAGAAAGTGAAATGTGAAACTGAGTCAAAAGACAAAATGCTTTCTCTATTAAAAGTTTTATGTTTCATTAATTAAAATCTTTTCTACTTTAAATTTAGACTTGTTTAATTAAATATGTAAATAGGCTAAAAGCTTCTTGACTAATTTGGGTGTTTCTGTATGGCATAAGTTTGTCATAAGTTTCAGAGGTTATTAAGAACTATCTTTAAAATTTACATCTTAAAAAAGAAAGTTTGCTTTATTGCCCTTCAAATACTGAACTGTAGAAGAGGAAGAATCATGTTTTGAATAAATGTCTGAACTGGGACATTTGGTTTTCTGTAATTTGGGTAAACGTTCCTGTCTCTAAGACTCTTACTGCTTACTCTTAGGGTTCTCTACTTGCCAAGGCTTATTTTGTCTCTCTTCCTTATCTAAACAACAAAATAAAAATCTAACACTTTAAAATTAACAGTTGAAAATTTAAAAAAACAGTTGAAAATTAATAATAAATCTAAAACACATGAAAAACACATACAAAAGTAATTCTAGAGCAATGATGTTCATCTATTATATATTTCTGCAGTGTTTGGTTAGTCCTTTTTGATGTATCCCTTTTGTAAAAAGAAGAAACACAAATATTTCACTGTATAAAACCGCTGACTCTGGAAGTTTTACTGTGGACCAAAGTCAGTAATGCTTCTAAAGTACCCTGTCATTTTTTGTTTAATTCTCTTGGTATTTGGTGGCATTATACTTCCTTGCTTTATTATTCATAAAATGAATCTGTACCCACCTCTCTCCCCAAATCCCACAAGTCTTTTGCAGTGAGGAACCTGAAACTTAGTATTTGACTTTCTTTTAGTGGTTTTCAATAGTATGCCCTGCCCAGAGGGCAAGGTTTTAAAACCTGACCTAAATCGAGGCAATTTCTAAAGAATATAGGAGAAACTCTGGCTAAGAGCTTATCTGGCAGAATTTAAATGTGTGTGTGCGTGTGTGTGTATGTGTGTGTTTTATTTAATGAAAAATACTTGCACATTTTAACAGAGACATGAAATAATGTTCCTTTTTTTGTTCTAATTTTTGAATTCCTCTTTTTTTTAAAGCTTAAGGATTTTACAAACTAAACATGCTGTCTCTCATTTTCCCACATGGCAGTTTTCCTTACATACTTGCTCTGTGGATGCTATTAAATTTTAGAATTCTTGGATATTCTTGGTTGTTTTAACCAATATATCATTCACCTGCATGGGAGAATCCCTTTTAGCATTGTGACTTTTTGGAAGTATAGATTATTATTGCTTGGGGTTAGCCGAATCTATGAATTGATCAGTAATCAAATTTTTCTATTTTTAGTTGCAAGGGCTTGGCACTGGATATGGAAGATGGGAACTTCATTAAATTGGCAGATAATGGCACCGTGCTCAGGTAATAAAATTTAGTTGTGAAATCTAAACTTTTTCTCCGGGACACTTTGTTATATAGCATTTGATTGTTAAGTACGGGTTAAATAAGATTATTATTTTTATCATTCAGATGACAGATCATGTGCTTCTGTTTCTTCATATGAATTGTTTTAACTATTCTAAGTACAGATCGAGAAGCATTGGACTTAAAGGTCTAGTTCTTTTAAATTCGGCTCACTAGAAATATTTGCAGGAAATTCAGGAGAGTTTTAATAACTTGCTTCATCTCATTGATCACCTCTACTGCAAAAGAGCCTGGAGATTATGTTGTTTTAGATGAGTGCACAGTTGCCTGGAATAAAGTGAGATTTCTTTTTACTAAGAAGAGAATGAATGTTGGGTAGGAGTTGGTGGTCTATGCACACTTCTCCTTCCTTCTCCATTTATCCAAATTTGTCCCCCTCGTGCAAGACTCCTGTTGTATTTTAGCTCCTTCTGGAAGTTTTTCTAGCCTACTCCAACCCTCATCAGTCTCTCTCACACTCAGTACTAATTCCCTTTCCTTCCCTCCTCTCAGGGTGCACTGGGCACTTGGAGTATTTGGGGGGAGTGGGACAAGCAGATGAGAAGCTGCCGCTGCCACTGCTCTGAGCCTTACAGAGCGGGCCAGGGTGTGGGCATCCGCTTTTCCCCCAGCACCCATAGTAGAGGCAAGCCAACGTGGCCACAGCTATGCGATTTATTATTTCTGTTGACGTGATCAGAGTCGAAGGAAAGGACGCTCAGCACAGGTTACCCCTGGCACATACTCTCCCTTTTGATACATCATTCTTTTTGCATGCTACGAACTCATACTCTCCCCTGGACCTCACACTAAGTGCAGATAACTACAACAGGTGTGGCCCCCCTTCTGATTATTTTGTTATTCATTTGCATGTTTCTTGCCTTGGGCAACTAGAGCTGAAGTGTAGTATGTATGTATACATACTCAATGCAGCTTTGACCAGGACCTTAAACTCAACTATCAGATTCTTAACAGTGTACTTAGCTCTCTTCAATCATAGTTAAAAGAATGTAAAGCATTGTATAGTTTTGGTTTTGTCTTTCATTGTTGTATTTGTCTGTCTGCCCCTCCCATCTCCCCAAACCAGAGCAAGCCATGGCACAAAGATGATGGCTCCAGAGGCGCTGGCAGAGGAGTATGGTGGGAAGGAGTGGAAATACTTCATGTCTGACACGGGAATGGCTTGCCGATCAGGTATGGCTCATGGTGGGGGGAGGGGGGGGCAGCACCACCATTAACGTCTCCTTTTGTTTTGGATGTTGAACCTGGGGCATGAGGGCATGAAGCGTGCCATTCTTGCCTCCTGTCGGCCAGTTTACACCAGGGGGCAGCCGTGGTGTGATAGGAATACGATGCTTTCCTTGTGTCTGATACCTGTTTGGGAGTTGGTTCTGCTTCATTTAGGGTTTCATTGATTGCTCCTTTTACTTGTACTTGTTCTGGAGTGAAAAGACTAGCACCTAGGAATAATACATTCCTCAGTCTTCTCTATCTTTTTTTTAGTTTATTACATGCTCAGTCCTTTTATTTCTCCATTACACATTTCTCCTCGTATTCATACTACCCACCTCTCTTGTTTGCTTGTTCTCTTGTTTTCTTGAATTCTCTTCTTTACTCTCAGTTCTAGTATCTTCTGCCTTTGTCTTTTCTTTTCCCTTATTTTAAATGATTTCATATATTTTCATATCTTTCTTCCCATTGTCTTTAAAGAACATGAATGGATTTCTCAAAACTTATTTGTAGACGTTGACATGCACAAATTAACAAGTAATGCTTAAGACATTATTATAAACTCATAGACCTTGTTATGTTATAGTTGTTAGTTTTTCATTTGTTCTACATGTTTGTGCCATTTTCTTTCACACTACACTTTTGAAATGCACCTGTTCCTCAGAAAATGTAGTAACCGGGGCAGGGGCGGGGGACACCTGGCTGCCTCAGTCGGTAGAACATGCGACTCTTGATCTTGGGGTTGTAAGTTTCAGCTCATGTTGGGTGTAGAGATTACTTAAAATAAAATCTTAAAAAAAAAAAACAAGAAAATGTAGTAAGAATATAGTTGGAGTTATTCCTTGTTATAATTAGGTTTGCTTTGTAACATTCTCTGTCTTTTGAGAGTTTGTTTTGCTTTTGTACTGAGATCAAAGTGTCAGGAAATGAGTACTCCTGATAAAGTAAATCGGTAGGAAAACATATTTCACATTGGGGATCAATACACAATGCTTTCACACATCTCAAGTCCAAATGGCTGGTGGGAGTGAAATGGGTGTCTATGTTGCCCTTTACTCCGCTGAGGATAGAGGACTGCTGTTGTCTTTCCAGACATAGTCAGTTGTGGATAGCTGCCCTCCTCCCAGAAAGGCCAGGCACAGAGCTAAGTGTTTCACTCTGCCATCCATTCATTAAAGGAGTAAAGTACATTAAAGGAGTAAAGTATTTCTCAGCCAAGAAAAGAGCATTCACCCAGTAGGACCAACAGTCTGCCCACTCCTCTGGCTGCTAGTGGGCGCCACCTCCTGGAATCAGCAGCTTCCCTCTGGTGCTCAGTATAGCCTGGAGTGCTCTGCGGATGACCTTGAAATTTATCTCCTCTTTAACTGAGTTGGTTAGGGAGGTGTTTCCCCTTCCTGTGCTCAGTGGTCAGGTGGTGGTGACACATGACAAAGGCCTTTGTTTCTGCCACGTTGTAAGGGAAAGCTTTGCCTTTAAAAAGTAATACACGTTTTTTAAATTTTTAAATTTTTTAATTTATTTTTTATTTTTATTTATTTATTTTTTAATACAACTTTTTTTTAATGTAGAGATCTATAAAAGAAGAAAAAACTGGCCTATGATTCCACAACCCAGTTAAATTTTGTTTACGTTAAAAAAAATACTGTGAGCAAATGGTTAGAAAATTTAGTTATAGAAAAGAGTAAAATGAAGAGTAATTATCTCCAACCCCTGGCCCCAGAATTCCCTTTCCTTGAACTTATTTCTCAAAAATACCAAAAGGAATCATACATTTTCTGTACTGTGCTCTTTTTAATTGACATCTTGGAGATCCTGTCACATTAGCACACAGAGATGTACTTCAGTCTGTTAAATGCTGCTGTGCTCTGCCATCCAGTGCTGTCCATCAGTCCGTCCATAGTGCATACTGACTTTGTGTCTAGTGTCTGGCCATTACAAACAAGCCTGCAGTGATGTTTTCATATATGTATATTTTTCACTTTTGTGCAAATGCATTCAGGGTACACTCCTAGAAGTACAGTTGCTCTAAAGACTTGTAGGTTTAAAATTTGATCAGTATTGCCAAATAAAACCTTTATTTTCACGAACACCAGTTGGTTTAGCTGTTTCCGTCTACTTTGAGCGTACTCATTCCCAGAGTTAAGTAGAGCATTGTCAAGTGCATTCCCTACCAGTATGTTTAGGGAATTTAAAGCATTGATGGATACAGACATTTTACTGACCATTTACTTGATAATCACTTTTCAGGTTCTTGCACTGGCAGGAGTATGGTTTTCCTTACCCGCCGATTTCCAGAGAGCAAGTCCTTTTGACCTTGCTTCCCTCTAAACTGGTGGATTATGCAGAAACAACTTGGTATAGAGGAAACCACAGGGAGTGTGGAGGCAGGTGGTCCTGGATCATATTGATTCTGTTCCTTGCTGGGTCAAGTGATCTGGCAAAATACTAAGCCACTTTTGGCATCACTTTGTTCATATTTAAGTGAAGATGATATCACTCACCTGCAGGAGAAGTGAGCTAACATAAATTGTTCTCTTGCCTTCAGTCATTTGTGTGCCTCTGTTCTGTTATCAGTAAGAATATGTGGTTTGTAAAGTACATAGTTGTTGGCACTGGGTTCTTGGGGAGCAGTTTCTCTGTGAGCACAGCTTAACGATTTTAGGACTTATCTTCTTGTGGAGGCTTGTTTCATTGAACTGAGCTCACTAATCCCTTCATTGCCAGTGAGCTCTCTGCTTATAAGGAGGAGAGAGTCAAAGCTTTCATGTGGTAGTCTTGGAGTTTTGTTGTGGGAAGAGGCATTGAGAGCAGCCTGGTCCAGTTCACAGGTCAAGACTGAACAAGCCTCAGTGTGTCCACAGAGTGGTCATCCAGCCCAGGTTTGATAGCTGAGTGAGTCAGCCCCTTGCCTTGTGGAAGGGAGTTTCATTATCCCCCTGCGTTATTTGCTTAGACCCCAACCAAGACTCGTGATCAGTGTTTCAGTTCTTTAACTGAACTTCATCTGTTAATGGCCATAAAGGGAGTGAAAGGGGAGGGGAAAGCAAGGGCACATATCTGGTGACGAGGACACCTGCTGCTCCCACTGTGCCCAGAGCAACTGGCCACTCTGGTGTCATAGGCCAAGAGAATAAATACAGCACAGGTTAATGTACCTTGGAAAGCTGTTCCCACTGTCTTAGGTCTTGGGAACCCTGGAGTATTATGTGGCCTTACAGCACAGCAAAGTGTGAGCAGAAATGTACATGTTATATTATCTCCCTCTTCCTCCAGATCCTGGTTCCTCACCCTGACAAAGCCAGTCTAACCTTTCTTGGGAATGAAAAATAGTCTAATAAAATGAAAAAATGAAAAATAGCCAATAATTTCAGCTGCAAAAGAGTAAAAACCAAACTGTTTTTAACTGAGGGAAAGGATACACAAACCCACACAGCCATTTTGTGAATTAACAGAAGGAGAACTTTGAGTTTGTTTCGTTTATGTTCTTAATAATTTGATATGAGGAAGTAAAAAGCATTAAATGGCAGTTAAAGGGATAGACATCTGGCCCCTGCGGAGGGTTTTCTCCTGTTAATTTACCCACGACACTCCTTCATTCCAGAAGTCCATTCTGCTATTAGATCATTCATTCGTTAGCTTAACAAACATATTGAGGGCCTACAATGTGCTGGGTATTGTGCTTAGTGGACACTAAAGAGCAAGACAGCCGTGTTCCAGAACCTCATACATTACAAATGGGAGAAAGGGAGGACTCGAAATCAGGCACTTATAATAGTGCATTCAATGTTACGACCATTTGAAAAGTACTTTCTTACATTAAACTAAAATCTGGCTTCACCTTTGGTTGTTTGATTCCTCTTTGTGCAAGGGTTATGACATTGGGACCCCGCATCCTGCCCAAAGCAAAGTGGTTGGCCTCAGTCCTGGTAAACAGGAATGAGATGTTAGAGGCGATGAGACGGAAGGAAGGAGCAATGGGGGCTGGGTTCCACTGGGACTTCTGAGAAGCACTGAGAATACCTCCCGGAGTTGTCAATCCAAGGGACAGAAGTCTTCGCTGTCTCCTAAACTTGAGGCTCATCCACTGGTGCCTGGAGCTTGCCACGTGAGCCACATGGACTCCACAGGCTTTTGGGGAAAGTGAATGACACAGGTGTGCTTAGGTGGGATGATGTCATTTAGCACGGCCATGGCTGGGATCAGACTTGAGTCAAAGGGATGTGACATGGGTCATCAGGTGTCTGCCCAGGGATGGCAGATTCGAAAGTGACATCTGTACCAAGGAAGGGCTCAAGTTTGATTCTGTCCTAGGGCCAAATAGGATAAATTAAATTCCTCTCTTCCATGAGATCCTGGAGTGCCTGTCCTGTGCTCCTGAGATTTTCCAACATTAGTATGCTGTGTCCTGATATGATGTGCTATTTTTTTTTATTCCTCTCAGTGCATTGGTTATTCTCACATTGCACTGAAGGTGGACCAGCCAGCACAGATATGGAAAGGCACTGTTGTATTGATTACTTCATGGTACTCCAGTGTTAGACTGATTGTTTTGAAATTCAGTGACATTGGTAACATAAATTGTGGCTTTTTCATAATCCGTTTTATATTTGGGGTAAATCTATTTTTAATTTTTACATAAAAGCATTTTTTTCATGAAATCCTTAAATTATGGATGTCATATTTTAACTTTCTGGCAGCTTAAACCTTCTTTAAAAGACAACAATAGGGGCTCCCTGGGTGGCTTAGGCTGTTCAGCATCTGGCTTTTGATTTTGTCTCAGGTCATGATCTCACGGTTCATGTCATGATATCAAGCCTGCATTGAGCTTTATGTTGACAGTATGGAGCCTGTTTGAGATTCTCTCTTTCCCTCTCTCTCTGCCCCTTCCCCGCTTGCCTGCATGTATACACATGTGCTCACTCTCTCGCTCGCTCTCTCTTTCTCTCTCAAAAAAAAAAAAAAGACAATGGTAGCCTGTAATGGAGCCATTCTGAATTGAAATAGAGGTCCCTTTAAGTGACTAACCCAAAATCTAGTGTCTCTTTAGCCAGGTTTCTGTGTGTCACATAAATGAGGCAATAATTTATTCCCAGTTTAAATTTTTGTTCTTTTTTAGGAAAATATTATTTTTATGATAACTACTTCGACCTGCCAGGAGCTCTTCTATGTGCCAGAGTCGTGGACTCTTTAACAAAGGTAAGCAGGAGCTCATTTTTAGAAATTATGGTATGTATTTAGTCATAAATCAGAGGACTTAATTACATATGTCTTTTGAGTTGAGATTTTACTCAGTTTCCTCTCTGTAGTTGTAGAAGTGACTGAGGAAGAAAAACAAAATTTGGTCGAGTATTTTGGGAAAATTAAGTAGCAGTGACTATTTTTTTTCCCCAAGGATAATAAACCTATTCGCCAGCAGGGGGTGCAAAAGTCTAAAAAGAAAACAGACCACACAGGTGGAAAAATATTTTCTTGGTTTCATTAGCAGAATAAAAAAAAAAAAAAGTAAGTAAATTCCACCTGTTCTTAAGCATTCTAAATAATATGAAATTAAAAAATGAGTTGGAGTTTTTAAATTCATCATTTTGAGCAGTTTGATGCATGCAGACTTCATACTGTTTATGAAGATTGAATAGATGTCTGGTTCCAAGAAGTTACACTTAGTTAGGGCTTAAGACCTGTGAACAGAATCCAGTTTTATGTCAGAATTACTTTTCTTTTTTGCATATGTTGTCTTTTAAAATCATAATGATCATGTTGATAATTGAACATGGATAATGGTTTATTTTTGAACCAGAATTAGTCATGTTTTTGTGAAAGTTTCTGTTGAGCAATAATTTTAGTATGTTGGTAGAAGTTATTTACGTGAGCTGGAGTCAGTTTTTTATTCATAGTAACTTCAAGCAAATTTATCAGTCCTCAAATATTTCAGAGCTTATATAATTAGATACAAATACCTAGTAGTTTGTCTTTGTTTAGATAGAAGGACACCAGTTAATGTTTCCAAGAAAGCAAGGGGTTGTGGGGTTATGTGTTTTAATATAATGTTACTTGCTTCCTGGTTTAAAGAAATCTGAATAAAAATGGTGTACATTTTGGGTTTTGAACCTCCTTTACTCTCCTGTAGAGACTTGCTGCTCTTTTATATAGAAATCAGGTAAATGTGCATTGAATTCTAAAGTAGCCAGCTTTTAGGACTTTAGGAGTTGAAGTTTCTTAGCCCCATTGATGCCCTACTACATGAAGAGGCACATTCTGATATCTCAAAAGCTATAACACCATAAATTTACTCATGTGTTTAAAATACATAATTTTTAGACGTTACATTGAGTGGAAATTTCTATTTTATTTGGGCTATATGAGCTATGTTAATATTTAGTTATATGTATATATATTGTATATATATATTGTATACATATATATATATACATAACAGTGATTTTCATGGAAGATTTCTTTTTTTAAATCATTCGGAAGAATGAGTTTATACATCTATTACCTTTTCTAAAATATAAGTCCCAATTTTATTTTTTATTTTTAAAAAACTGTTTTTAATGTTTTATTTTTGAGGGAGAGACAGAGTATGAGCAAGGGAGGGGCAGAGAGAGAGGGAGACGAATCCGAAGCAGGCTCCAGGCTCTGAGCCGTCAGCACAGAGCCCAACTCAGGGCTCGAACTCAGACCATGAGATCATGACCTGGGCTGAAGTTGGATGCTCAACCAACTGAGCCACCCAGGCGCCCCATAAAATATGAGTCCCAGTTTTAGATTACAGTAATATTGTAATGGTTTGGCAAGTGTTTTCTACTGGGCTTGAAAACAGAATTATTACGTATGTTAACATTTGGAATTTTTTTTTTTTTTTAGCAGAACAATGGTCAAAAAACATTTGATTTTTGGAAGGATATAGTTGCTGGTATACAACACAATTATAAAATGTCAGCTTTTAAGGGTGAGTAATGTGAAGAGAGATTTTCTAATAGATGTTTATTAAATGCTATGTCTTATGAATTACTTAGAAGTTACCTATTTTGTTATGTGTCTCAGTTAGGATTTACGTTCATCTTAAATTTTGCTGTGTAGTTGGTACTGTTTACATTTTAAGAGGTTCTGTAATTCATGTCTGGTTCATGGCCATAATTGCCAGTATTCTGAGCTATGCTGTCTCTTACATGCCTGCCTAAAGGGTCGTTCTGTGGGCTCCCTAGAACTGAAGTTCACACTTCAGTATTTCCCAGCCTGGGAATGCAGATTACTCACACCTATAACCATTGATGTCGTGGTTATAGACTGGTAGGGGAAGTGAGAATTCTATTCTCATTGCTTAAAACAGGATTGGCTGACTCAGAATGGGGCAGAGACATCGCCAAGCTGCAGCTAAGGTTTCACAGCTGTATCCGCAGTCTGCTTGAGTTACACAGAGGATATTTCTAAGGAATAAAGAGATGGGTTTATCATATGTTACCTCGTTGACTCCAACCAGACTGTCCTGATTCAACCAGTGGGCTGACTGATAGATGCTCAAGAGCAATGTTTCTCAGCTTAGAGAAATGTTGTCTTTTGATTGACATAAACTTGCCTGCCTTCTTTTTAATGTAATTTAAGCCATCAAAATGTAATATCAGCTCTTAAAATCTGATATTAACGTAATCCTAAATATTATGACTAAAATCTGACATGATGGCAGTAAATAGTAACTGCAGAATATTTTTTCAAATTACATATTTCTCTGCCACCTGCTTTGTCCTTCCCTGAAGAAAATCACTGTTTTGGAGTAATCGTCTCACTTTTCCATGCCCAGTCACCTGCCCTTCACCCTGGCTGGTAGGTCCCATGGGGTCCTGTGGGGGCCTTTTCACAGTCCACACTGAGTGCTGGGGGAGGGGGATGTGGGAATGCCCATCCCCAGTAGAGGGGAGTATCCGTGACAACTGTAAAAGTCACCCACCTACCACTACTGTTTTACTTTTATTAACTTTGTAAAATGAAAAGCCTTCAAAGAATGGTTGAGAATACCAGATTGCTGCTGTCAAATAAATTAACATAAAAATCTGTTGATGTTATTTTATTGCATTGTAAATAAGGAGTAGGTAAAACATTTCATGCTTTAACAAGTGAGGCACAGCTTAAAAGTTTTAAACAGCAATATAAAAATACAGTACAGAGCATAAATAAATAACGTCTTTTCATTTCTAGTCAGATTGTGAAACGCTTGACGTTAGTTATACTTTCACTAGAATAGGAGGCTCAGGGTACATATGGTAATGGTCTGTAAACCCACAATATCATATTATGTAAGATTCAAGATGGAATTAAAGAAATCAAATTAATCACACTTGTATTAAGTAAATAAAATAGGTTAGACACCCATTTCCAAGCTACGAAGGGTATATAGGAAGCTTTCCTGCAGTCACAGAAAAGTTTGCAAAGGTTCATGGCTAAAGCACCTTGCATTTCAGATTAATTTTAACATAATCTTTTGGTTTTATTAGAGCTGTAAGTCTATATGCACCTGTATGTTTGAATAGATCTTGATGAAGGGGCCATATAAGCCTTCGAGTAATGCACCATAAGAAAGATCTCAGGGTATACAGTGTCTTTGAAATTTGAATATTCAAGTATTTGAGTTCTATAAAGATATGATACCTCCTGATTGTTTCCTAGAAGTTCTCCTGTTAATTGTTAGAAACAGGCTTCTTTTTAAAAACAAATGCTGAATTTCTGAAATCAAATTTAACGTAATTTAGTGTCCCATTTCAGGGTTTCATTGCGATCATTTTATTTTTTTAGCCTAGTAGGACTTTCATGGTGAAATTTTTAAATACTGAAGGAGTTCACAGAAAACTTTAAAGAGTCTTAAGGCTGCTGACTAGAAATTCAAGAGAGTCTTCGCATATAATTTACCATTGCTGCTCGCTTTGTCAGGGGGACAGTTTATTGGTCTGAAAGCTCAAATCTGTATTTTGGAAAATTAAAATTAGTCACATTTTTTTTTTGCCTACCTCCATATGCATTTTGTGGGGCGCAGTGGAGTTGGAGAATGCCTTTTCAAGCAGATTTACGTTAGCTCGGTTGGGAATATGCTCACATTGGTGCCACCAAGAACCCTGAGAAGGAGGAGTGGACATACTCAGAGGAGTACAGCCCATTTGACCCAGCATTGGGCAGCTGGAGCCACACCTGGTCATTTTCTGTGAGATCGAGTATGGCACTCCCAGAAGCCTGATCCAGGTAGCCTTTGGTGTATTCATCATAGGTGTACATGACAGGGGTGCCGTTCTTATACAGGCCCACCCAAACATGGTTCCCTTTCACATGCACGTGGTAGGAGAAATAGTATGTTCCTGGGATCCTACAGGTAAAGATTCCAGTTCTTGAATCATAATGCTGTTGCCTGTTATACAGAATCTTATCAAATGGGATGGGAATACCTATAGCTGGGTAAGCTTTGGAGAGAATAACAGTGAACGCAGACACAGGCATCCCCGTTACTCCCTGGTTGGCACTAACAAGAGGCCTTTGGCCTGCCTTTATAAAGCCCTCGGACGGGGCTGCCTGGCCTGGGGGGCCTGGAGGGCCTGGGGGACCGGGGAGGCCAGGCTCTCCAGTGTGGCCTCTCGGGCCTGGAGGCCCTGGTGGCCCAGTGGGACCATTAAGCCCCTTAGTTGCAATGCCAGCTGGGCCAGGAGGACCTGGAGTTCCTGGATCCCCTTTAGATCCAGGGAATCCTGGAATGCCTGGTGGCCCAATGGGGCCTCTGGTACCTGGTATTCCAGGGGCACCTCTTGGACCAGCCTCACCATTGTGTCCAGGTACTCCCTTAGCTCCTGCTGGGCCCACAGGACCTGGGAGACCAGGAGGTCCTTTAACTCCAGGGTCACCTTTTGGGCCTGGGAGCCCTGGATTTCCCTTAAGACCACTGGTGCCTGGTTCTCCCGGGTACCCTGGTTTTCCATCTAACCCAGAGGAACCCCTTTCTCCCTTAGCCCCAGGGTGTCCTGCAGGCCCAGCCGGTCCTGTCTCACCTTTAGGGCCTGGAATTCCTTGGTTGCCTGGGATGCCTTTTGGTCCTTGGGGTCCCATGTTTCCGGGGGGTCCAGTCAGACCTGGTTCCCCAGGATGGCCTGCTGGGCCTTGTTCCCCTTTGGCACCTGGACTCCCTGGAAGGCCAATAGGTCCTCTTTGTCCCTTCAGGCCTGGTAACCCTGGTTTCCCAAAGCCAGGAGCCCCGGGGACCCCAGCTATTCCTGGGGCCCCAGGGTGACCTTTTGTCCCAGGAATCCCTGGCTGGCCTGGGGCTCCAGGGGCTCCTGGCTTTCCAATGCCTTCTGGTCCTTGTTCCCCAGGAGGACCTTGGGGGCCTGGCGGGCCAGCTGGTCCTCTCTCTCCTGGAAAGCCCCGATCACCTTTGATGCCTGGCTGCCCTGGAAGCCCATTTTCACCTCTTTTTCCTACTCCAGGAGAGCCAGGTGGTCCCATGGGACCCTGAGGGCCTGGAAGGCCCCTCTCACCTGGGCGTCCAGGAGTACCATATCCTGTTTCCCCTTTCTGTCCATGCACACCAGGGACTCCTGGTGTGCCCTTTTCTCCAGGAAAGCCTCTGGGTCCTGGGGCTCCTGGAGGTCCTTGTTGTCCGGGTTTTCCTGGAACAGTAATTCCAGCTGGGCCGGGGATTCCAGGTGGCCCTGGTGGGCCCTGTGGTCCTGGTAAACCAGGTGGTCCAATATCTCCTTTGGGTCCATATAGTCCTTTCTCCCCGGGTTTTCCTGGGAGTCCTGGCAAACCTGGCTTTCCAGTGGTGGATGGTCCTGGTGGTCCTGGTAATCCTGGCTCTCCTTGGGGTCCAGGACTTCCGTAGCCTGGTTTTCCTGGTGGTCCAGATGGACCCGGGTGCCCTCGAGGTCCCACAGGGCCTGGGGGACCAGGGATACCTTGCTCTCCTCTTACTGATACACCTGAAAGACATGTCCAATACACAGACCCAGAGAGAGGGATGATTAGTAATGTTAAGGGATCATTGCTTCTTGAAATATAAATCAGGACAGGACATGGCAGTGTCCGTCAGTCCATTTTGGCAGACTAAGCTCAAACGGTTTCAGATAACACATTCTACATTGTTTTTAAAAACACTGCCAGAGGGCACGGTTTCATAAAACCATGGCTACCATAGTAGTTTCATTAGATCCTAATTATCCATAAAAATAAACTGGGATTAAAGAATTCATCTAGAATAAGAGTATAGGGGGGGCTGGGGCGCCTGAGTAGCTCAGTCGGTTAAGCGTCAAACTCTTGGTTTTGGCTCAGGTCATGATCCCACAGGTCCTGAGTTCAAGCCCTGCATCAGGCTCTGCACTGACAGTGTAGAGACTGCTTGGGATTCTCTCTCTCTCTCTCTCTCTCTCTCTCTCTCTCTCTCTCTCTGCCCTTCCCTTGCTTGTGGTCTCTTTCTCCTCTTCTCTCAAAATAAATAATAATAATAATGAAAAGTGTACAGGGGAAATATTTACCTTACCCCCATTTATTTGGAGAAAATCATCTACCTCAAAAGGAAAGGGGAAAGTATTTAACTGAAAAGGAATGAAGAGACAAATGCAGAAATAATGGGAAAATATTTAAGAACTCTAACAATTGTCTTTCTCAAAAGCTAGCCTATATGACATCAGTGAGAAGTGCTATTGATTTCTAGTTTATATCTGCCATGGCTCTGCTGAACACAGTTTAGATTTAGTTTGAATTTTTTCAACTTCAGTACATACTGTGAGCTCCTACATTCTCCTTTAATTGACTTAAAATCGAAACAAAGAATTAGAGAATTAGATCTAATGGGCAAAGTATATATAAAATAGTATTAAAATATTTATCTAAAGTTTTTTTTGACTAATGCAAATAGATATTGTTGATTTCATAAAGCTGCGGGTTCATTTGAACTAAATACTTCTACTGATATTATGGATTAAATTCAGAAATCACTTATTCACTGCTTGCGGTGTGAAAAGTGCCCCTGGGCCACAAGTGTGGGGGAAGCACACGACACATCTTATAAGAGTCCTCAAGGGAGCAGAACACATGTCCATGTGATAAGTGCTTAAAGAGGTGTCCAAGGTTTTGGTTTTAGTCATTCAAAGGTGGGATTAAACAGAGCATTACTGCCATTAGGATATATAATTAGGGAAGTATTACCATGTCAAAGAATCTTTAGGCAATAATCATCATAAACATCTATAAGATACTCTTTCTCAGAGAAATTCTTTAATAGCAAAAATGGTAATAAAATGACATGTGATTTAAGTGTCTACTTGCAGAGTTTATATTAAAATCACTTTCTGTTTAATAAATTTTCAGGAACATAGATGGAATGCCTTCATATACTATTTAGATTCTTACACGTTGGAAAATGGTTCATAGTAATGGTAGATTTAGCAAATGGCATAATCGTTGAATGGTTTGGTCAAAACCCTGAAAATGACGTTTGGCTGTGACTTTTGAGCCATACCTTTTTTGTACAAAAATGATTATTTAATTTACTTAAACTTTGTCTAAGTCTTTAATGGCTTTAGAAATCAAAATGAAAACTAAATTGGAATTAATATTAACTGAACTGAAATAAATTGTAAATTGCCTTTGAACACATATGCCTATGGGTATAGTTCCCATTAACTGTTAATTGTTGGTACATTATTATATTTTTAAAAATCTTTCATATTAATTAACTGGCATGTAAGAAGTAGTTAGCCAACAATAGTTGCCTATTCTCCTGGGTAGAGAGATTCCTGATATCTGAAAAACATTTAGTGACAAATGAAATGTAAAATACAGAGCAGAATCATTAAAATAGATGTGCTAAAAAAGGAAAATTATTTTAGACTTGGATATTTTGTACTGATTAGAGTTATGTTTTGTTTTGCAAATTTTTAAATGTATAGAACTTTATTCACCCCTGAATTTTCAGAAAATGACATCAGGAAGAAGATTATGAGACAAATTAGTTTATGGAAAAGATCTCCATGTAATCATACATATCTTATTGATAGATTGACTTTTTAGTGGACATATACGATATGTCTATAAGTGTAAAGGGGTGTGATACATTGCAAGTAGAATAGATGAATAAGTAGAAAACAAAATAGTACATTTTTTTTCAAATGCAAGCTATGTTAGATGGGGTTTGCTTTAGAATCTTATTCTGAATCTCCTAAAGGTCAGTATCCATACTAAAAATGATGGTCTTGGTCTGGTCAGAAATCTGTTTAATGTTAAAATAGGGAGTAAAATAGGGAGGAAAAACAGTCTTACTGAAAATGACTGTATAGAGCATCTTTTGAAACTGGAAGTTCCAAGACAGGGCGATCTCAGTCACTTGGAATGTTGCCCTAATAGGTCCTCCACCTCTTCATGCAAGAAAGAATGTGAGTTCTGTTGTGTCTTTGGGGGATAGCCCCTGTTTGTTGCTTGCCAACCAAAAAAAATTAAAGATTAGGGTGATACCATCCTCAAGGAGAAATGATTACCCAGCAGAAAAGTTTCTGAAATGCCACAAGCCAAAATAGTGGTTGATTATGTCGGAATGTGGCATCCACCTGGCCACCAGCTCTGCAGTCCTTTGCAGTGTAATTTAGTGTGTTTTGGCTGAGCTGTCTTTGAGCCTGTGTTGAACAGATGAGCCCAGGAATTAAATAGGCACTCTTTGTGTTTCTGTTATCAGTTTAATGTTATAATTGTATAAATTGTGGGCTTTTGTCTTTCTTTCAGTGCATTAGTGCCTGCCAGTGAATGATAAGGTATTTGAGTTTCCACCTCAAATTATCATCAAGTAGAGACCTTAGTGGAGTTAACAATTAAGATGCAGCTTCTAAACTTTTCATTTGTTAGTATGATACATATTTTCATTTATTCTGCAGAAATAGCCAAGTACATGTGATGCTTGAGTCTTTTTAACTCAAGACTGCTTCGTATGATCTTAGTAAACTATAAAAAGTGTGACTTAGTGACCCAGTGATGTTTGTCCTAGCATTTCACATTGCTGTTCGTTGCTTCAAGTAAAGTAGCAGGTTTCCTTATCTTTTATTTTCTTTCTGTAACTTTTCTTGTTCTCATATATTATTGTATTCTGAGACGTTCAGAAGTTTTTGTTATGCACCTGTGCCTTTGTTTTTAAACATTGAGCTCCCTTTCATGAATTGCTTTAAATTTTGTTTTTCTCAAGAAGAGATTCCTATAAGTTTAACTTGCTCAAAATGGTTGTCTCCAAAAGCATAATTTGTAAAGTTTATGGCAAATACCCTTAGCATTATTTGCAAGGTAAAATATATAACTATAATGAAAAAATACTAAGGAAAGGAAATTTGAGTCCTGCAATCAGTTCAGATTAATTCAGATTGTTCAGTTTAATTCAGTAGATTTTTACAGGCAGTTTGTGCCAGATGCTATTAAAATAGAATTAGCAAATGTGAAACCTAATAATTGCCTTTCTTGAGGATCTGTTAGTAGTGTACATACATTTCCTCAGTTCTCTTCATAGTAACTGAGAAAGCTGAACATCTGGGAAATGGATTCAAGAACAAAGTGAAATCGTGTCTAAGGCTACCCCACCTGTACCACCACAAGTGAGGAGGAGGAGTACCCGTAGTGCTGCTAATACTTGAGCACTTGACAGGTATTCACTCACTTAAGCTTCATGACAGCCCTTGGAGATAGCTGCTGCTTCTTTTACAAATGAAGAAACTAAGGCACAGAGGGGACAAGTAACTTACCTGAAGTCACATAGTTAGTACAAGGCAGTTCATAAGTCTGAGTACTTAACTGCTAAACCATACAGAAATTTATAAAGAACTGTGAAAATTGCTGCTTCATTTGTCTGTTAAGTTTCTTGGGAAGGCATTAGATTTTATTTGATAATTAAGACTGAGTTTTGTATATGTGGACTAGCTGAATCGGTTGTAAAAGTAAATAATGGTCAACTGTTTAGATGGATAAACCTGCTACTCTTTGCACAATTGTCAATTATTTTTAGTTAAAACATTTTAAACTTGATTTTTATTGGATTCATATTTCTAGATTATGGGTAATTGCACAAAAGCATCATTTGAGGGAAAAACTTTGCACACATAAAAGTTCTTACTATTCTTTGGGTACATCTTTCTACTATACTCATTATACAAAGGATTTTAATGTTCTTGAATAGACCTGCTTTTTCCATAAATTATTTTGTGCTAATATTTCGGACAGGTTTGGGAGTTCAAAGGTAATTGAACACCAAATAGAGTTAAAAGCATTTTGTTTAAGAGATCATTAAGATTGTAGAGAGCAACAACCAATATGTTTATACAGCAAAATACACAGTTTTGTTTACCTTTACTCTTTATGGCATAGGGAATGAAGAACTGTGTCTTAGTGTTGGGTAGTGGGCCTTTTATGCCTGTAGGTGTTTGGTGTCGCTCAGCATAAAATCCTCCATGAACCAGGTTCAGGGACAGTAGCAGCAAAAGGGCTGTTTGTGGCAGCATGTTCTCAGATGGATTCTGAAAAACAGAAAAGAATAGTGTGTTGTTATTGACCTGTTTTATCTGTCTGATGTTGGACAGATGAATTCTTTATTCTAAAAGGTAGTTAGCTACCTTTTTTTTTTTACCTTATCCTGTTTTTAATGTATTCCATAAATCAGAATTATAAGTTTTTAGTTACATGAATATATGGCTTAGTTGTTATTGGAAACCACATTCAAGTAATCAAGCAAAACTGAAGTGATTTTTTAAAAAAAGAAACACAGAAACCATAATTGGATGCATATATTAATAATGCAGTATCTTTAAATAGATTGAAACATCCACTAGTTCCAAAATACACTGAATAGGACATGATTTTACCAATATGATTTTATTAAGTCTGTCTTATGTAGACTGATACGAATTAAACTTTCCAAGTACACTTTAGTGGAAAGTCATTTTTTTTAAATGACAAAAACCAAATAGTCAGTTTATTGAGGCTTATTTCCAAATAAGCTAACATGGAGGTCCACTAGAGTATGAAGTGATAGACTTACCTGGTGCCGGCGTTCCTGGAGATGATTTCTTTGCAGCTTTCTGAACGCTCCTGTGCCCAGGTGAGCAGTGCAGAAGGGTGCCTTCTTCAGAGCTATCCGGCAGTATTTATACTGTTTTTTCCCTTACTTCATGAGGTTACCCTGAGTTTAAGCTCCTCCCTCGAGAGGTGGAGAGAGTACTAATTATGGTGGAAAGTTCTATTGGGCAGGCGTACAGGATCAGGTTGGGCTGTCTTTCCTTGTTTTGCTTATTGAAAAATAAACTCTTTGTCTTAAATATATATTAATAGTTTTAACCATGCACCATCTTTTTCTATGATTTTATTTTAGAATTTATTACTCAGATGTTTAGGTTGGTTCATGATGGGATGATAATACCCCCTTTTATTTTTGAAAGTACATTCTTGTGTTATTTGTTTGAAAATATTTGGTAGTGTATGTAAGTAGGAAAGGAAGTCTTTTGGATGGGGATGTGGATATGAACCATCATCTAAATTCTTTAATTATGACGGAAAGCCACCAATGTGTCCATTAATGTTCTTAAACTTTTATGAAAATACTCCTATTCTTACTTATTTTTGAGCTTGAGAAAAACAAAATGGTAAAAATGTAGATATGTATTGTGTCTTAGGATTTTTGTGTAAGTCCTCAGAAGTTAGGAGAAATTTTATGTATGTTAGTATATACATACTATATTTTAATTTTTCATATTAAATATTTTAAAGTTTTCAGAAATTTCAAATTCCATGAATTTGGTAGTAGAGTTAGCAATATAATTACCCTGAGGGATTATTTACAACATTACAATGTATTCAGTAAATAGCTTCAGGTTTTATTGCTTCATTTTGGATTTTACTTTAGATTTTCAGTAGAGATTACAAAAGCCTTAACTGATAATGTCAGATCATGTCTGTTTAAATAAAATTGTTAAGTTCATGGCAGAAGAAGAAAATTCCTCAAACTTTGCTTTCAGTTTAAAAATCTCCGTGGCTTACCTTACCTTTAGGAATCTTGATTCAGCCCAGTTAGAAACATTTTTCCCCTCAAGATGCAAGTAAACACTATCATTGTCATTTTCAATGGTTAGAATTCTCTTTAACAATATTAGGAGACTCTTAAAGTCAGTTTTCAGGATGCTAAAAAATGTAATAAAAGCGGAATGTTGAGAGGCCAAACTTTGTATCCGATTTTATTGTTTTGGAGCTAAATTAAATCAACTGTACAGGTGAAGTAGGTGAGAAGAAAAACTCCATAACAGGCATAGATACAACATTTTGAAAACCTCTGCAGAGTTAGGGGTGCCTGGGTGGCTCAATCGCTTAAGTGTCTGACTCTTGGTTTCAGCTGAGGTCATGATCTCATGATTTCAAGAGTTCCAGTCCCACATCGGGCTCTGTGCTGACAGTGTAGAGCCTTCTTGGGATTCTCTCTCTTCTCTCTCTCTCTCTCTCTCTCTCTCTCTCTCTCTCTGTCTCTCTTAAAAATAAGTAAATTAAAAAAACAAAAACCTCTGCAGAATTAAAGTAGTATGGTTTCAGGATTGATCAACAATTGAAATAATTGAATGTTTGACCAGTGGATGAAATAAAGATTTGTTCTTTTTGTTGTCCTTTCCTCCTCCTGTGCCTGTCATTTTCTGTATTTCTTTAGACTAAGCCTTGTATAGCACCTTACAGAAATGTAAACAGATAGCTCATCTCGGTGATCCGCTTTCTCCTAACTCTCACTTTTAAACCTTTCCTTGGTTGCCATATTTAAAAATCTACAAGGTCCTATATGTCTTTATAAATACTCCTAGATACACATGAAACACAGCCTTTATATCAGTTTAGATTAACAGGAGAATTAGAAAGTTTATATTCTAATACTTCTTTCATCATTTGGAAATTGTCTATGGAACAGCTTTTGTAATTATATAATTAATATGAGCTCTGCTATGTCTAACAGACTGCAAAGGTAAGTGGGAGAAATGGCTGCCTTCCACTTACTTATGGTTCATTTGGATAATGTTTTGGAAAAGTAGGTGAGGTAACATGGATGTTCTTGAAGGCTAGGCTATAGAATTTGTTTGAAAAGGAGTTATTAGAAGTACATGTTGTAGGGGCACCTGGGTAGCTTAGTCGGTTAGTGTCTGACTCTTGATTTAGGCTCAGGTCATGATCTTATGGTTAGTGAGTTCAAGCCCCATCTGGGGTTCTGTGCTGACAGTGCAGAGCCTGCATGGGATTCTCTCTCTCCCTGTCTTTCTCTGCCCCTTCCCCACTCGCGTACGTGGTCTCTCTCAAAAATAAACATTAAAAAAAATTAAAAAAGCAAGTACATATTCCAGTATTTTTGTATGTATATATGGTTACACACACGTACACTTATTTGTTTAGAATCGAGACTGATACCTGTTAGATACCATTCATATGGAAGTTGAGAAGATTAATTCTCAGCTCTTCCTAGTGCACCTATGTAGACCATTTGTTCATCTGTGGCTACTCCAGCTATTTTCAGAGCTTTTCACCTTAAACTCTCTAGGTGTCTGTTACACAATGAAAAGTTTGGACTAGGTTTCTAAGCTCCTCCAGCTTTAAAATTAGATTATTATTGTGTTTGAGGTATTTTGCTGTTCCCCATGGTGAGACAGACAGTGGGCTTGGCTCCATTTAGTACTTATTAGACAAAGTCCATACCAGGTGGTCATATGCCTTCTTTTTGGGATATGTAAATATATGTGGGTATTTGTCAATCTATATTCCCCTTTAACTTTGGAAAATGTGGTGTCTTTATTGGAGAAGCCCTGGACATTCAACCCTTTTTGCAAATAGTGTATTTATTTCAGCGCAGGGAATCTGACTGCTGTTTGCTTTGTTAGTCACATAAGAAGCACTGTCTTGTCCAAAACAGATTGTAGAATCAGAATATTTGCTAGCCACACCTCACCCAATTGTGTATTTAAAACTATTTTTACTTTGGGAGTTTACTTGTAGCTGTTTGAAGTGCCTAGTCTGTGGCTTCATGATGAAAACCCATCCTACTTAAAACAGAAAGCCATGCTTTTTAAACGCCGTAACCTAAGTGAATTTAAGTATCATATATGAATGTTTTTTGCATATCTAGCATTTAGCCACTTTAAGCTTGCCTATCCATTTTCACTACCCAGGGTTAGTCATTAACTCTGAATATTTTTTGAGTACCTCTTATGTGTCCGGTATAGAGATAAAAAGTGGGTGAATAATGTGCGGCCCCCACCCTTACTGGGTTTGAACAGTGGTTCACAACCTTTTTTCCCCATTTCTACATTTCTGGGGGACATGACACAGTCCCTTCAGTCTTCCATGTTCTGTGAGATAGTGGTGGTTCAGAGACTATATTCTGAAAAAGCCCTTCAGGTGATCATAGTGGACTCCTAAGTTGGAATATCTTGGTCTGATAACACTGTTTGATTACAGCTTATTAATATATTGTTACATAGTTTTTGTTGTTTTGTGCATATAGTTTTTAACTTTATTGTGGAAAATTTTAGTCTCAGATAGAAATAGAGAGATTAGTTACTGTGAGTGCCTAGGTACCCCTTTACCCAATTTAAACTAATCTCAGCTCCTTGCCACTCAGTCCTTCCATTTGGCATAGCCCAAAGTTGTGGGCAAATGCTACACATATGTTGTACCAATTCACCTGTGAATATTTCAGTATACTACTCCAGAAAATGAGTCCTTTTTCTCTAAAACAAAATCTTCATCATACCTAAAAAACTAGCCATTTCTTAATATTATCAAATCCATTAGTCCGTGTTCATATTTTCCCAGTTATCTTAATGTATGTACACACACACGTACATATGTATGTAAGTGTATACATGTTCATATATAAGCATATATAGATAACTCATAGTGTGTGTATATGTGTATATATACATGTACATACATATTTATGTTTTTATTGGTTTATTCTTTGTTCAAATTAGGTTCATGAATTGTCCCTAATTTTTTTTTTTAATGTTTATTGATTTTGAGAGAGAAAGTGAGCGAGCATGCCAGCAGAGGAGTAGCAGAGACAGAGGGAGAGAAAGAATTGAATCCTAGGCAGGCTCTGTGCTGATGGTGCAGAGCCTGACGCAGGGCTCAATCTCACCAATCGTGAGATCATGACCTGAGCCAGAATCAAGAATTGGATGCTTCATCAACTGAACCACCCAGGCATCTGAATGGTCCCTAATTTATATGTTCCTGTTACTGTAGTTTTCTCATCTATGTCTCTTTATTTCCTTTGCAGTTTATTTGTTGAAAACTGGGTCATTTACTTTGTACAGTTTCCCACAGATTAATTTGGATTTTGTTGTCACTTAAAATACTTTTCTGTATCCTGTGTTTCCTATAGATCGGTAGTTAGATCTAGAGGTTTGATCTCCTTCAGGTTTGAGACACACACACACACACACACACACACACACACACACTTTTGTAGCAAGTATATTTTATATAGACCCTAGTATATGGTATATTTCAGTCAGAAGGCCCTTCATTGCTCATTGTCTCCTCTTGTGGTGTTGCTAGGCATGATCATTATCTAGATTCATTATTTCACTGGAGGTTACAAAATGGTAATATTCAAATTCTATCATTCCTCCTTTGTTTATTAGCTAGAATACTTCTGTAAATAAAAACACTCCTTCATTAACTACTTGGTTACCTCGAAGTACAGTTTGCATAGAAAAAAGCAGGAGAAATGCCTTTATCATTGTGTAATCTAATAAGCTTATTTTCCTAGCATCCTCTAGAGGTGGCCCAGTGAGTTGTATGAGTATCATTATAAATTCGTGGATTTAAACATATTTTATGTATTTAAGATCCATGGTAGTTACTATTGCTCAGATTTTTTCCCTGCTTCTTCACGGTGGCTCCTAATTTCTTTTGACATGATCCCAATAGTCTTTTATAAAGCTTCTTTCCTTCTAGGATTTCATACGTCCCTGGCCCAGAGCTGTACTCAGGAAGTCTTAGTTCCTTTTATGGGAAATAGAAGTTAGACACCACAATCCGAGTGTCTAGGTTCTAGGGGTATACATTGCTCCTGGCTTGGGATTGTTTCTAGGCTTTTCCAGTGGACAGAGCTAGGAAATTCATTCATGTAATGTTAATTAAATATAAAACACATAATAACCTCATACTGACACATCCAGTTCACATGCAGGATCACAGAGAGTTTAATGATTTTCAACTTAATCGCTAACTCCTTAATCCTATACTAAAATTCCCATTTCTCAGGACAGTAAGGGAGTTATTACTTTGCTTTGTTCTATAACACAATTTCTCAGTAACCATACCCATATTCTCACCACAATATTGGAAACAGTTTAAAATTATTTTTGCAGTTCTTTCAGTATTTCTACTAGACCTATATAGTCAAATTACTGTGCCTTAGAGTCAAAACAGCTCAGAATGCTACCCACTCAGTTCACTGTTAGGTTTGTTTCCTCTTGCTCTCAATTTTTAGAAATGTTCTCTTAAAATTTAATTTTGTTTTATACTTTCCTAAAGTGTTTACATTTCTAGTGCTGTGCTGATAAATGATTAACAACTGGCTTGGGGGTTCGGAAGGTATGTTTGCTGGGATCCATGTTGTAAATACCTTCCACCACAGCCAATTTCAAGCTGCCATGGTAAAGACAACTGGCTCACAAAATACCTGAGCTTTTATCAGGAGCCAGTACAAGCCAGCTTTAGCATACATTGCGTATTTCTCAAGTCAAATGTATAAAACCAGGAATATTCAGAGAAACTTGGCTTCTGTTATAGACCTATCCACCCTGTTCCACCTGCCTTCTATAACTTTTAAAAAAAATCTTTTTTTTGGTTTATACTTTTATTATTTTTTAAAATATTCGTTCATATCACCTTCCAGTTTCTTAGATAATGACATCATAAAATACATACTGAATGCTACCTTTTTATTAATAGTTTTACAGCTGTATGGTACTTCATTGTATGAACGTGCCATAGTTTTATACCCATTTCCCTATTGATGGACATATGTGTTATTTCCTCTCTTTTGCTAATACAAATATTTCTACAGTGAATTACTTTGTCTATGTGTATTTTTTTGCCAGAATATGTTTGGGAGAGATTTTTACAACAGGATATCATAGAACAAAGGTAAATGCATATGTAATTTTGTTACATATCATTAAATCCCCTCCATAGGTCCTGTCTCATTTTGCATTTCCTCCAGCAAACTATGAGAGGGCTTGTTTCCTCATGGCCTCACCAACAGGATATATTGCTTAGATTTTGTTGAATTTTCAGGGTTTTGCCCATTTTATAGGTGAAAACTGGAATCTTGGTGTAGTTGTGATTTTGACTCTTCTTACGAAGCCTATGGTTGCACATCTTGTCATACAGTTAAGACCATACTTCTAGCCCACTTTTCCTGTAAGTGTTCTCTATCTTAGGAATATAAACCTCTTTTCTGTGATACAGTTTGCATATATTTTTCCCAGTTTGTCATTTGTCTTTTTTGTTTGTTTATGAGTTTGTTTTTTTTTTTAATTTTTGTTTTTAACCTTTATTTATTTTTGAGACAGAGAGAGACAGAGCATGAATGGGGGAGGGGCAGAGAGAGAGGGAGACACAGAATCGGAAGCAGGCTCCAGGCTCCGAGCCATCAGCCCAGAGCCCGACGTGGGGCTCAAACCCACGGACCGCGGGATCGTGACCTGAGCTGAAGTCGGACGCTTAACCGACTGACCCACCCAGGCGCCCCATGAGTTTTTTTTTAACACTCAAAATTTTCTTTGAAGATCCATATGCTTTTGATTCTGAAAATTATTGTTCTTTCATAGACTCAGAGCTGTAAGGAACATTAAAGGTCACCTAGATCAATCATATCATTCTTCAAATGAGGAAACTGGCTTCTGTGTTATGAATGTCTCCTTCCCTCATGTTTAATTGAGTTACATTTCTGAAGTGAAGAGCTGTTGACGAGAGAGCCCATTGAAAGAAAACGCCACCGACTAAGCTCATATGTTCATCTCCTTATCCAAGCAGGGTGCTGATCTTCCTGTCTCCTTAATCCTTTAGTCTTTTAGCAGTGGAAATGGGAAAAGCGCCCAGAAGCATAGTTAGGGCACTTGGAGATCCACAGCATCCACCACCACCTCGCTGTCCCTCATTCCTCTTGAAAAGAATTTAAAAGAACATTCGTAGGTGCTGTTACAGAGCCCAGGAGCTAAAAATGAACTATTTGTGAAAATAGTCAAATGTGGCTTAGTGGTTAGATACCTGCCGACGGCTTGAAAGGAGAAATTCATGCACAAAAACAGGTGTTTATGAATCTTCAGGCTAGGTCAAGAAAAACTGAGAGTCATTTAAGAAGTTTGAACAAGGGTTTTTATATTCTATTTTCTATTACACATAAATTGCTACATTCCTTAAAGAACTCATAGTTTTGTGCCACAGGCACTTAATGACATCACCATCTTTCCAAAGTAACCTGCTGAGTTAAAAATATAGAGTTCCTTGGCTCCTTGACCTCTGATCTTCAGGGATCTCGGCCACCCAAGAGGCTCTTGGCTGTTCAAACATGTTCCTACTCTATTTTCAAGTTCAGCTTTCACGTGCAGTCTCTGCTAAGTTAGAAGAAGTGAGAAAAAGTGTAGAAAAGTAAAGTTTTAATGGGGGAAGTCACAGGAAGACACTTTCTTTTTGGATCTTTCTACTCCCCTGCTTACTATCGGACTTTGAACCACTCCATAGTCATAAAGTACCTAAAGGTACAAAGTACCTAGAGGGTACCTGAGGTACCTGTTGGTACCAGTTGGTATTTGCGAGTGACAACACAGACCATCAGGAAACCCACCCTTGAGACTATTGCTCCTGCAGCTGTTCAACTTCCTCATAGTAACAGTTATAATACATTGCACGGTTTAAGTCATGCTGGGCCATACTCTTTGATCAAACAACGTCCTTACCTGGCTGACAGATTTCCACTCCTAACTGAGCTGATGCTAAGGGACTCGTCTTCCTGCCCTCTCTGGCTCCTCCCCACTGCCCATCAGTTACCCTGGCGAGGTCACCTGGCCTCCTTGTTCCCTGGTTTCCTCATCAGTGAAATCCCTAACATCTGCTTACTTGCTTTCAGATTTTAAAGGTAATCACTATTTAGAGAAAATATAGAAAATAGAAAATAAAATTTGTACACCAAGGAGATATAATGACTGTTAATAGTGGTGTCCCCCACCAACACCCCTCCCCCCTGTGACCTTTTGGTGCTAAAATTATCAATTTAATCACTTGTGAGTCAAAATAACTCCTGCCGCTTCTGATGACAATGAGGCTGAAATGTACACATGCTATGGTCCTGTCCTGTTTTCTCTTATTTTTATTTGTTGGGAAACTTGGAAGGTGAAATAAGATATATGTAAAGAGGTGGAGCTGTGCAAATAATGGCGAAGGAGGAAATATCTCTGATTCACACTTGAATTGTTTATAGTGTCCGTCTTCTCTAGTGTTTGCCAAACTGTTCTTTAACCCCTACTGTGTGCCAGTTGCTACGTTAGATGCTGTAACCTGCTAATACTGATGGTCTTAGTCTCTTGGAGGAGACAGATAGCAAACACAGCCTCTTACAGCCTTTGCTCTGGCTTTTAGAATCCAGAATTCACAGATTCTGGCATGAAATGAAGTCCATGTTCCAAATCATCAAACACTGTTCTTTCATCACACTTTATACTCATTTCTGAATGGAATTCAGGGACTATGGGTTATTTATCACAGAAACTCCACTCTGTACAAGTACTGTCTGGTACAAAGCATGAACTTCATAAATATTTGTTGAACGAAGGAACTAAGAGCTTTAGGACACCAGATTTCAGTATTTATTGAGTGTGGGCATTTTGCCTCACACTTGTGGGCACCGAGAGGTGGGGCCTTCTGCACAGTGCTGGTTTGGAACTGGGTCTTTTCAGTTCATGTCTTACCTTAAAATAGCTCTTAATTCTTGCAAGAGGTCCCAGCATGACCAACTGCTTCCCAGAGCAGTTTTCACAAAAGATATTAACTATGGCTGCTGTTCTGTCCAGTGATTTTGTGCCTTAAACTTTTCTATCACCAATTAAGTTAGAATTTTGGAGTTAGGTTTTCCAAAGACAGTGTTTCTCAAGGTAGCCATGCTAGGGGGTATATCATTAAGGAAGTAGTCCAGGATGGGAGCTGAGATGTAGAAAGAAAAAGGAGAGAGGCCTGGATTCTGAGGAATTTAAAGGGATTTCTTTAAATGTCTCAGGATCTGAACATTACAGTTTCAAAGGAATTTTTATATATGCCTGTGCTTCATTTTCAAAATTTCCTCACCCATTCATACCTCATTTACTTGTTGATATATTGATTCATTAAAGATTTTTTTTCAACGTTTATTTATTTATTTATTTTTTTGGGGGGGGGGGACAGAAAGAGACAGAGCATGAACGGGGGAGGGGCAGAGAGAGAGGGAGACACAGAATCGGAAACAGGCTCCAGGCTCTGAGCCATCAGCCCAGAGCCCGACGCGGGGCTCGAACTCACGAAATCGTGAGACGTGAGACTCACGAACCGCGAGATCGTGACCTGAGCTGAAGTCGAATGCTTAACCGACTGAACCACTCAGGTGCCCCAATATATCAATTCATTAAACTGCTCAGTATATTAGACTCCTTTTACATGCCAGGAAATAAAAGTGGTCTCATAGGTTGTGGTCAGCATTTATTGATTCTTTCCCTTCTCAGACTACCTGTTAGCACCTTCTCTTTTGAATGAAAATACATGACCTTTAAAGGGAGAGAAATGTTATTGTTTGGAAAGAGAGTATTGGATGGGGTGCCTGGGTGGCTCAGACCGTTAAGCGTCCAACTCTAGATTTCAGCTCAGGTTGTGATCTCATGGTTTGTGAGTTCGAGCCCCGTGTGGGGCTCTGCTGTGACAGTGTGGAACTTGCTTGGGATTCTCTGTCTCCCTCTCTCTTTGCTCCTTCCCTACTCATTTTCTGTCTGTCTGTCTGTCTTTCTGTCTCTCTCTGTCTCGGTAAATAAATAAGCTTAAAAAAGGCAGGGGGAGAGTAGTGGATGACATTTTAAAACATTAAGAGTTTTTAAGATGAAAATTTGAGAATCACATTCAACATCACTAAAAACTGAATTTTACAGCTTCAAGAGACACTAACCTTAAGTAAGTACCAGAAACTGATATTTAAATTTTGTCCATAGCAGCCTTAAATTCATGTTTTACCAACTTCATGTAAATCCTCTAGATAACAATGACAGAGCCATGAGTTATACCTGTTACTTAGCAAAAGTATATTTGAACAGAATGAACTTTTTCCTATTAAAATCTAATGTAATAGGTCATTCAATTATTTATTGAACTATGTTACTTATATTATCAAAAAGTATTTTTCACCAGTTATAGTGACTATTTACTCTGGCTTCATTATATTTTAATTTAGTTGGAAAAAATGTTTTAGCTATGCTTCAGATTCCACTCTCACCTGTGGATCAACAGACCCATCCCTGGTCATGTTTTTATAAATACTCTTATTTACTAAACCAAAGTATCTTATAAAATGGATGTGTGCAGTACATACACGTTTCCATGGAAATCAGGTGTCTTAGAGTTGTGAAATCTGTCAGGGAATGTCCAACTGACTAGCTTACATATTTAAGTTCTTACCATGTGCTAAGTACAATTTGAAGAACTTTGCATAACTTATTTCATTTGCTCCTTGTAGCAGCCCACAAAATTGGTACTGTTATTATCCCCATCTTTAGACATGAAGAATTGAGGTCCAGAGAGGGTAGGCATCCCAGCCCAAGATCACACAGTAGGTGATGGTAAAGTTACTGTTTTCTGGGGATCGGTGTTAAGGATTTTTGAGGAATCCAGTGTAATTCTGAGTATTTAAATTCTGACGATTTAATTAGGAACTACTGTGTGGGCTGTTCTTTGTCAAAGATTAGTGTGTAAGTACAATTCCACTGTGCTTGCTTTCCAGATGATCATCTCAGATTGGTGGAAACTGTTTTTCATTAGTTCATTTTAATTCAGATTTTGCTAATTTTTAAAAAAAGAAACTTCAATTAGTGCTCATGGTGCTAATGTTGGTAGTTGCTGGTGTTTTTTTATCCTGAAGAAATGTCAATATATTTCATTCATAGTACATCATGGCCTTTTACAATGACTGAAAGGTAGGGTGGGTTTACTAAAAAATTCTCAATGTTTTGGGAGACATTTGAATTCTTACTAATATTTTAATCCTAGCAATGGATAAGCCTTAGTAAAATTTAAGAGACTATTTGTTCTGAAAAAAAGAGATCCCATTTTAGAAACCTTAATGTGGTATTCTCAACTTCAGGGAGTTTTTTGATGGTTTGTAGGGAAAAAAAGGAGAGCTTTTTTATGAATTGATTTATAATTTGAATTCTCTTGCTCTTATATCTTTGTGACATTTGACCTACTTCTTCAAATGCTACTATTTCTGTAGGATCAAAATAATGCAACTTTGAGGAAATGATTAATCTAATTTTTATCTTTAATTCACTCCTGCTCTTCAAATGGAAAATCTGGCACCAGACACCTTAGGTACCTTTTAAATTCTGTATTACCCTGTTTTGATCTAGGACTAGCACACCTTATCAAAGAATCTTTTTTCTTCAAATTAGGTAAGTTCAGTATTGTGCTTAATATAGAAAGTTATGTTCCAGGATAAAGTTTCATTGACATACCACCACTTCTTAATTTTGAGTTCATAGTAGTTTCATTATTTAGAATTAGTATTTAGATATAATTTGTTAAGTGGAGCTAATCAGGTGGCATTAGAATCCACGCTTGATTTTGCAAAATGTGGCACTAACTTACATATGCTAATGGGGTCCATCTTTAATTTCATATTTGGATCCTCATATTTTTATAGAATTTTATAATTAGCACCAGTTAAAAATGACAAAGGATTGTTCTTGATTACAATTATGGTATTAAGAGAGTGAGAATAAATACTTGTACATTTCCCACTTTGCCTCTAGTTCTGCTTTGGTTTTATTTCTCCTAACCCATTCTTTTTCACATTGGTAAATATTAGTTTATAATTGCTCTTTAATTTTGCAACCAGTAGGATTTACCTCACTGCAGCCAAGAAAGGCTTTTAAAGATTAATTTAGGAAAAGGCATATTGATTGTATAGGACAGATAAAATAATGCAGTTAACAAAAGATAGACATGTGCTTCTAGTATATATCACAGCTATTAAAAATGCAGATATAATGAGAAAAGAATTACTTGGTAAAAAATTCTAATAGAATTTAGGGGGGAATGTTAAGAGGTTTGTAGGCTCTGGGGAAAAAGGGACCTTATTTGTTACCAAATGTAGGTTTTTAGGGGTGAAAGCTCTCCTTCTGTTAGTAAAAATTTGTGGGTAATTAAAGGCTCAAAAATCTTCATTATTTGGTATAAATGTAGGTTAAACTCATGAAGACTTTAGGTGATAAAATTATTATGTTTAAATCTATTTAGAAGCTGACTCCACAGTAATATTGAGTAAGAATTATATTTGAAAACCATCTATTATTTGACCTTATTTTACCCTTAATATTGACACAGAATTCTTGAACATTTTAATGCCTATCATATGCTAGAAATGTAACAGTACTGAACTGCTCTTAAAATGCACTTGACTGTGTTAATGCAGTGTTAATAAATTTTTCAGACTTTCAAAGAACATTTCATAAGACAGTAAAGAGCACTTCCATCTCTTTAAATTTAACTTTATAGCACTTTACTCAAGGATCCAGTTTTTCAGTTGAGACGTCTACATGGGGGCCATGTTTATGGGCTGTGTGACTCTTTAGATGTTTCTTGACTTGGAAGGAAAGAGGGAAAGAAGAACTTAACTTTGTTTTGCTTAAGAGACATTATAGATATTAAGTCATCTTCACAGTAGCCATTTGTATAAAGGTTATGTCTGTGAGACCCTAGTAAAGCACTTGAGTGTTCTGTTGGTCGTTGTTAAATAGCATTCTGTGATTATCACTGTAATTAGACCTGATTTGACTCTATCTTCATAGTGGGCTTGCATTTATTGAGCATCTTGTGTATGTCAGATACTTTGCTTTTCTCATTTGACCCCCAAGAATCTTACGTGATAGATATCAGCCTTCTTACTTTGTATGCAAGGAAACTGAAGCCCAGGCAGTTGAACAAATTACACAGGTTCAATAAAACAGTAGGTGGCAGAGAAGGGAGTTTGGATACCACAAGAGCATGCTATCAGGTATTTTTAATTTTTAAATACTCCTCTTTTGTTTAATATCCTGTGATTATTACTTAAATCAATCAGCTCTTGCCGAGGTTCCACCCCTTATAAACGGTAGCTGAAATGCTAGCATAGCAGTTCGTTTGGCTAATCTACTTTCTCAGAGTAGAAGCAATTCCGTTGATTTCCTGGCCACAATATGCCTGTCTCCCTCTTCTGCTTTACATTATTGCTTCCCACTGTGCTAAAAAAGACTTCTTCTTTCAATATTTAAAATTGGGGAAGCTTTGATATATATAGTATATATGATTTTTAATACAAAAAGCAATAATATTAACATAGTGAACATGCAAGTACCTGCTGTCCAGCCAAAGAAACCTCCATTACTACTGCTTCTGAGGTCCCTGTGCACATCTCCCTGACTGCACTCCCTGTGTTCCCCTCTGCTGAACTGTGCGTCTGTCGTTCCCTCTGTCTTCATAGAAAATATACCCTTCTCACATCCCATGCCCAAAAACACCCACATACATATCCCACAGTAAACTTTTTTGTCGTGTCTTTTCAAATTTTGCTTAAAGGAATTACACTGTGTGTGTGCTTCTGCAACTTGCTTTCTGGATATGTCGTTATGTTGTTGAGATCTGCCCATATTAATGTGTATAGTTATTGTTGATTCATTTTCCACCACTGTATAATTTCTTCTGGTACGAGTAATCAGAATTTATTTTTGTTCATTTGACAATGGATATTTTAGCTAAGTTTTTTTTCCTGTTAAAATAATGCTGCTTTAAACATTCTTATACATGTTCCCTGGCTACCCACAGAAGAATTTTTCTAAGGAGTATATCTGGGAGGGGCACCTGGGTGGCTCAGTCGGTTAAGCGTCCAACTTCGGCCCAGGTTGTGATCTCGCGGTCCGTGAGTTCGAGCCCCGCATCGGGCTCTGTGCTGACAGCTCAGAGCCTGGAGCCTGTTTGAGATTCTGTGTCTCCCTCTTTCTGACCCTCCCCCGTTCATGCTCTGTCTCTCTCTGTCTCAAAAATAAATAAACGTTAAAAAAAATTAAAAAAAACTAATAATAAAAAAAGGAGTATATCTGGGAGTGGAAGATCAAATATACATAGTTTCCGTTGTACTGACAAATGTCAATGTCAAATTGTTTGCTAAAGCTATTTTATGTTTTATCAGCAGGGCATAAGAGTTACAACCACCTGGCATTATCCAAATTTTAAAGTTTGCCAATCAGTTGTAAAATGCCATCTCATTAGATTTTTATTTGTATATTCCTGATTTCCAATGAGGGTAAGCATATTTCATATATTTGTTGGTCATTTGTGTTTACTCTCCTCTCAATGTCTGTTTATACCTTTGTTCATTTTTTATTGGGTTGTCTCTTATTGTTTTTGTTGATTTTTTAGCATTCCTTAAATATTTTGGGTATTAATTTTCATTAATTGTATGTGTTGCAGATATATGGCAGCTTATGTGTTGTCTACAGCTATCTTATCCAAGAAAGACTTGATTTTTAAAAATAACTCATTGAGGGGCACCTGGGTGGCTGAACGTCCAACTTCGGCTCAGGTCATGATCTCACGGTTCGTGAGTTCGAGCCCCACGTCAGGCTCTGTGCTGACAGCTCAGAGCCTGGAGCCTGCTTCGGATTCTGTGTCTCCTTCTCTCTTTGCCCCTTCCCCACTCCCTCTCTCTCTCTCACTCTCTCTCTCTCAAAAATAAATAAACATTAAAAAAATTTTTTTTAAATTAAAAAAAAAATTAACTCCTTGAGACCCAATAAGTTATTTCTGTTACTCTTTTCCCAACTTTCCAGTGGGACTTCAAGCCATTGTATATTCAAGAAAACACTTAGCACCTCTGTGAAAGATGGTGGAGAATGTTTTCACTAAATTTTTCTTTTGATGACTTTCCTTACTCTGAGATAGATGATTTCCTTTTATAGAATTGCAGTTTAAGATTACTTGCAAAGGTTTTGTATAAATCACTAACAAGTTTATGTTCAATATTTGAAATCAGGTAAAAGGTATATTTCTTCTCATGTGATAATAACTAGCATAACATTTTCTGGATTAGAGTCCTAATTATTTTAGTAAGTAATTTTCTGAGGAAAAAAAAAACACTGTAAATGTGAGATGTTTCCAGTCTAGAAACCGTATAGGAATTACTGTTTCAGGAAAATTTTGAAGTTGCTTGGGTGAAAACTCAAACTACATGTTACCTCCTATTTTCATTCAATAGCTGATCAGTAGTACATGATACAAATACAATTGATACTAGGAGACTATTCCATTTTACTTTGATATATGTGCAACTTTTGTGGGAGCTAAATGGATGCCATTTCTAAAATATGACACTAATATTCACCAGTGTTCTATTTTATTTTTAGAGTCTGTAGGACCAATTTTAGTAATTTAAGTTTAAAAGCCAAGAATGTCATAAACTCTGTTTTATTAACACCATTTTTGTTGTTTTTTTTTACCTTAAAAAAAATTACCTGGCATATTCTTAGAAAAAAGTAGTAGAGGTTGCATTGAGTTGGAAAAAAACATTTTTTTTTGATACCATAAAAACCAAAATCACATGCAGCCTAATTTGGCTACTAAAAAAGATCTCCTTACTTTTAGGTTTCATATTTTATATTTAATTACGTATTTTATATATCATCAATGTCAGTTTTACTCAAACTCCTTTTTCACTCTTAAAACATTAAATGAGCATATATCTTCTGACAATTTTGTTGAAATTTGTTGGAATGTGAAAATAAACACATACAAGAAAATGAGATCCTTTGTTGATAGTGTGTGGTGAAAATTAAGTTTTGTGCTTATAGTAAGGCATGTCTTTAGTGACCTAAGAATCTTTATAGAATGATAGTTCATAGAGGTTCATGGCAGTGGCTTGGAGTTAAGCAGGAAGGAATCACTGAAATAAATTTATAGAGTTCTTCCAACATTGAAAAATATAATTTGGCGCTGATTTTCTTCCTTCTCATTTCTTATTAACTGCCTTGAGACTGCAGAGGTTGCAAGCTCTTATGTTTATCAGCTCTAAGAGAGATTTTCTTATTGTAAAGGGCTTTGTTCTAGAAGTCCCAGAGTCTTAGAGGAAAAAAAAAAGGTCCAGCATCTTCACACAAGTCAGTCTGAATACATGAAAATCAAGCAAATACCCCCAAATGTCTGGAGTAACTGTTCTTTGTGTGTTATGCTTGGAAAATTTGGTGACATTAATGATTTCTATCTTACTCAGAAAAAGCTATAGTTTTGTCATATACATTTTGCTATTACTATGAAATTCCTGGAGACAGGGTGTAGTTATTTGAGTAATTTTTAGGAGTAATATCAAAACGCCTGATATTTTACTCATAATTAAATTTGTCTCTGGAATGGATTATATTTGAAAGAGTTTTCACCAGTGTAGATAATAACATCAGAAGGAATAGTCGTATTACATTTTCTCACATTCTTATTTTAATTTTTTCGTTCAGACTGAATTAGTTCTACTAAGTATAGATTTTTTTCCTATGAAAACTGCCAATAAGTCACACTATCTTTGTTAGCCATAGTTAAGGAATAGGAAATGTGCCATTTTATTACAGCTATAAATTTGACATTTTGCTGTGCTACATATTTATGTGTTTGATTATATGTATTTTTAAACACAAGTGATCATTTTGTGAATAAGCCTAGGAAATAAATTATTTACTCAAAAATTAACTGTAGTAATTCATTTTATTATAATCAAATCAAGAAAGATTATTAAATGCCATTAATTACAACATACTGAATTTGTAGTGTTTGGTTGTGATGTGTTTACTCTATTAGATTTTAATCTATAACAATTAGTAAGATATTTTAAATACTTTATAAAAATGTAGATGTGAATATGTGTCATACCTTCTTATATTTCTTATAACTAGAGGAAAAATTAAAGAGGTAAGGAGCCTTTTCTTTGTGACTTCTCACACATTGCCAAGCAAATATGGTCTTTTTTTTTTTTTTTTTTTTTTTTTTTTTGGTAACAAGGATATCCAGAGCTCATTTATTACTGGCTGTTCTGCATTTGGATATTTGGATTTCTAGAGTGTTATATAATTGGAATCCTTTTTATAACAAAGTGTGAAAGTGAAACCTTATTCTTGTTACAACACTAAAATGTAAACTTAGAGGGTGCCTGGATGGCTCAGTCAGTTAAGCATTCAACTCTTGATTTCAGCTCAGGTCATGATCCCAGGGTCATGGTATCAAGCCCCGTTTCAGGCTCTACTCTGAGATGGAGCATGCTTAAGGCGCTCTCTCTCTCTCTCTCTCCCTCCCTCCCTCCCTCCCTCTCTCTCTCTCTCCCTCCCTCCCTCTCCTCTGCCCCTCTCCCTGCTCACGGCACACGCGCTCTCTCTCTCTCTCTCTCTCTGAAATAAAAAAATTAAAAAAAATTTTTTGGAGTTAAATGTAAACCTAAAGGAAAGCACCAACTTTGATTCACACATACTGAGCTGCTAAATATGTTTTTTGAATTTGTTTTTCCTCATTTTCTGTATTACTTTAAATATCAGATTCTAAGTTTAGAACTTAAATATCTGCATATATTTAATTTAAATAAACTGTGATTCCCAATAAGCTAGTAATTAGAATTTATCTGTAATCCACACCAGACTTCAGGACGCCTATTTCTTAGACTTCACAACAGTCGTGTAATCTTTAAGGGGACTGGGTGTGATCACATAATGCACAGCAGGAATGGTGAGCCAGTGACATTTGTCCCTGATGACTTTGAGCTAGTTCACCATACCCTAGCGGCAAACCTGCACAATAGGAGAACAATCCCTCTGGCATGTAGTTCAAAATGTGATTTTTTATTTTTTATTTATTTTTAAAAAATGTTTAATGTTTATTTTTGAGAGAGAGACAGAGAGACAGAGTGTGAGCAGTGGAGGGGAAGAGAGAGAGGGAGATACAGAATCCGAAGCAGGCTCCAGGCTCCAGGCTGTCAGCACAGAGCCCAACGTGGGACTTGAACTCACGAACTGTGAGATCATGACTTGAGCTGAAGTTAGAGGCTTCACCGACTGAGCCGCCCAGGAGCCTCCAAAATGCAATTTTTTAAGCAAAGAATCTTAGACTGACAGCACTGACTGTTCTCTGCAAAACTTTGTTACTGGATTTATTTCAAAGTGTGCTCGTTGCCAGCCGTGGAGATAAGATCTGTGGGGAAAGATTCAGCTAGAGTATGATGTTGAAATATTCCCAGAGGGAATGAATGAACCAATCACAGATTTGGTTCTTACATCAGACTGACACGTGAGAGGTGGCATGCCTTTCAAATCTAATGCGTGAGCAAAGTTATGGGGCATAAAAGCTTCCTTTGGGTTTAAAGCATTAAAATAGGCTGGAAGCTTCTTTAGGATCTTCACCTCCTACAAAGCGTGTTGTTATGTTACAGAGGACAGTTGGTTACTGCATATTATTAAATGTCTCCAGATGAACTTGTTTTGAAAGCTGATGAAATGTGATGAAATATTTGAAATGTAATGAAATGAATTGGCAACAAAATATTTAGATTATGGTACATCATAAGATTTGAGTTCAATAGCTCTTCATGGTAAAATTCTAAAAAAATTAAACAATAACATTAAATTGCTGGTAAAAAAAAGGAATGCTGATTTTCAAAATGCAGGATTTTCTTTCTTCTTTATAGTAGGGAGATCAGTTACATTAGAAATCTCAATCAGTGTTATCTTAACTATTTTCTCTTCATCTCTTACCCAATATGTATTTATGTACCATGTTATAATCTTCTACTCTGAATATTTCAGAGCTTCCTTTCAGATGTAAAGGATGATGTAAAAACCAAATTTGTATTTTCAAGAAAATGTGAAAATGATTTGTTTCTTTTTTTTTCCCTGTAACTTACTGTTTATGTTAAGGTGTTAACAATTCATCTTATCTTTTAAAGTATGATTTTGTTTTTAGCAGTAGCTGTGTAGCTGAGTCAGAAATTGTTTTTGTAAAGCAATCAAATAGAGTTTTTGGTACCTTCTGACCTTCTTTTAACATTTATATAAAAATATTTAAGAGCAGCAAACACTTGCCCAGAATTTTGTGTCTGGTAATTATTTTAATTGAGTGCATAGTTTGGCTTTCTCTCAGAGCACTGTCACAGGAAAAGTCTTCCCATATTTATTTCTGGAGAGCAGCTTGGAAGCGGAGAGAAGGCCCCCTCCTCCTAATGCACAAATACCAGCCCCACATCGCACACCCCACTTTTTGATTATGGTGACAGTACTGATTAGAGAAAACCATCATACTCTGTGCGGTAGGCAGAATTTGAGGCAGGGAGAGTCTCTGGGATATAATAAAGGAATGTAGATATTCTGAGATTTGAGTCCAGTATACCGTTGAAAGGGAGTCAAGCCAATAAAGGATTATGCGGGCTGCAGAAAACCTTTGGCTTGGTACCTTTTAAATATGTGGCATCAGCCTGTGATGCTAAGTAGCTTACTACGTGGACTCTGACCTCTCAGTTTCCAATAAAGGGGGAAAAGGGAATTTCTCTGAAACTACGTGGCTTAAGTAAATAATTGGGAGTTGTTTCACTCAAGATGGGGAAAGAAATCCCTATGTGTTAAAGCCAGGAAAATTCTCACCTGGCTACATGGAAACTTCCTCCTTAAAGGAAGTGTGTGCCAAGGGTGAGAAGAAGGGCAAATGAATTAACAAGTAACATTTAAAGCTAGGAGAAATATTTCTTTTTTCTGTATCTTGTAGTCTCCTATAATTATGACACAACATATTTCCTTTTTTTTTTTTAATTTAAATTCAAGTTAGTTAACATACAGTGTAGTACTGGTTTCAGGAGTAGAATTTAGTGATTCATCACTTACATATAACACCCAGTGCTCATCCCAACAAGTGCCCTCCTTAATGCCCATCACCCATTTAGCCTCCCCCCCACCCACTTCCCCTCCAGCAACCCTCAGTTTGTTCTCCGTATTTAAGAATCTCTGGTGGTTTACCTCCCTGTCTGTTTTTATCTTATTTTACTTTCCCTTCCCTTCCCCTATATTCATCTGTTTTGTTTCTTAAATTCTACATATGAGTGAAATTATGTATTTGTCTTTCTCTGACTGACATTTTGCTTAGCATAATACACTCTAGCTCCATCCACATTGTTGCAAATGGCAAGATTTCATTCTTTTTGATCACCAGGTAAAATTCTATTCTGTATATAAACCACATCTTTATCCACTCATCAGTCCATAGACATTTGGGTTCTTTCCATAATTAGCTATTGTTGATAGTGCTGCTATAAACATTGGGATGCTGTGACATAATGTATTTCTTAAGCTTCTCTGAATTTTCTATGAATTCTTTATAATCTACATTGCTCAAAACTCAGTATTAAGATTGAATTGAAAGTCCAGAAATAGATACAAAGGCACTGGGATATTTAGTATCTGATAAAGGTGTAGCATTTTAATCAATGGAAAATGGATTGCTCATATATAGTCACCTGTAAAAATAAAAGTTGTGCCCTAACTTCATACTTAACCCCAAAATAAATTCCACAGAAATCAAAGATCTGGGCATTAAAAAAAGGGGGAGTGGGTGCCTGGGTGGCTCAGTCAGTCAAGCATCTGATTATTGATCTTGGCTCACGTCATGATCTTACAATTCATGAGTTTGAGCCCTGCATCAGGCTCTCTGCTGTCAACACAGAGCCCAGTTCAGATCCTCTGTCTCCCTCTCTTTCTGCTCTCTGCTCCTCTCCTGCTCATGTGTGCACATGCTCGCTCTCTCTCTTCTCTCTCAAAAATGAGTAAACATTTTTTTTAAAGATAAAATTGCCATTAGAAAATGTGAGAGAAATATGTATTTGTTTAATCCTGCAGTCAGAAAGCCTTTTTAAGTATGACCCCAAACCCAGAAACCATGAAAGAAAAGATGTATGAATCTGATAACATTAAAAAACATTCTGTATATGAAGAGAAATACAAGCAAAATTAAAGACAAATGAAAAACTGGGAGAAAAATTTTCAACTCATGTAATGAACAAGATGCTACTAGACTTAATATATAAAAGAGTTTCTTTAAAAATGTATTAAGAACAAAACAACCCATTGAATAATGGAGAAAGGAGATAAACCGTTAACAAGAAAGAAATACAAATGGCTTTAAGCTTATGCAAAGATGTATGCTCTCATCCATGATAAGAAATTGCAAATAGAAACTGCTGAAGTATAAATTAATAAACTTCAATTTTTTTAATGTTTATTTATTCTTGAGAGAGATAGAACGCAAGTGGGAGAGGGGCAGAGAGAAGGAGACAGAATCCGAAGCAGGCTCTAGGCTCTGAGCTGTCAGCACAGAGCCCAACACGGGGCTCGAACTCATGAACTGTGAGATCATGACCTGAGCCGAAGCCGGATGCCTAACTGACTGAGCCACCCAGGTGCCCCTAAACTTCAAAAATTTTTAAATGTCTGTAATTTCTACCCCAGAATTTCATTTCTACAGATTGATCCTGTAGATCTCTGCTCTGTGAGCAGAGAATGTGCACCCAGAATTATTTATTAAACCATTGTTTGTAATAGCAAAAGAAGGAAACTACACAAATACTCATTCATAAGCACTAGGTACATTTTTGTACATATGTACAGTGGAACATTAAATAATCATTAAAAAGTTGGAGGCCCCTTGGGGCGCCTGAGTGGCTCAGTCATTTAAGCATCTGACTTCGGCTCAGGTCATGATCTTGCAGTTCGTGAGGTTGAGCCCCGTGTCTAGCTCTCTGTTGTCAGTGCTGGTCCTGCTTCTGATCCTCTGTCTCCCTCTCTCTTCCTGCCCCTCCCCTGCCCATGCACTCTCTCTCTCAAACAATAAACATTTGGAAAAAAAAAAAGATGGAGGTCCCCTGTTATGGACTGATATGAAACGACCTCCAGAATATATTTAGTAGAAAAAAAGTAAGATAGAGCATATGGTAAACAGCACTTGTGTAAAATACACATAGTTGTTGCATATGTCACACAGAATATCTCATATAATTTATGTAGGATAGACAAGGAGCTCTTAAGAGCGGTTGCCTTTTGGGAGAGAAAAAGGGTGGGTGTGTGGATGGGATGGGAAGGAAACTGACTTTGCATCATATGCCGGTCTTTACATGCAAGGATGATCTGTTCCAAAGTATAGTATCTAAAAGACCAAAAACAAAGAGAAAAGAATATAACATTTGTTTTCATTGTAGTTTACTGTACATGCCATTCAAAGATTGCCTGCTTTTCTGAGCACTTGAATACAGTGGTAGACAGCTATAATCCTTAAACTTAGTTTTCTGTTTGCTTGTTGTGCGTGTGTGTGTGTGTGTGTGTGTGTGTGTGTGTGTGTTGCTACTTAACTACTACTCAATCTTTCATTGCCTTTGGACTATCATTATGACTATTAGTTGTCATTACCCTCTCAAAATGTAGACATGTTAATTCATGCAATTATTTTTTTTTCATTTTTTTTTAAATTTTTTTTTTCAACGTTTATTTATTTTTGGGACAGAGAGAGACAGAGCATGAACGGGGGAGGGGCAGAGAGAGAGGGAGACACAGAATCGGAAACAGGCTCCAGGCTCTGAGCCATCAGCCTAGAGCCCGACGCGGGGCTCAAACTCACGGACCGCGAGATCGTGACCTGGCTGAAGTCGGACGCTTAACCGACTGCGCCACCCAGGCGCCCCAATTCATGCAATTATTAATGATAATGCCAGAATTTATTATATGTATTTTTTCAGTACATCAATTTTTTGTTAAGTAATAACTAAATATATAACAGAATGATTACTGACTAAAATTTGAGATATTTGTTTTGTTTTTCTCAATGGGAAAGAAAAATGAGAGAAATAATGTTTAATATTCAGGTGTATTTAAGTCTGTCTTTGTTTTTCTTTAACCATATTCTGGGTGGTTAACTTTACAGGCAGCCATTTCTATAATTAAATCAAAATGAAAGCTTAATAGGAAAAATAAGGATCTAGCCAAATAAATATTTTCAATAAATCTATATTACGTGACACTGGCTTCTAAATCATAGCTTATTCTAAGGAGCCAAACTTTTGTTTTCTATCACTAGAACATACTAAAAATTGAAGTGATGGACATTTTCCATGCTGCTGAGTCTCTCCTGGACATTTGGACTTTTAGCCTATTTTGTGTGTTTCTTAATTTTCTTTTTTCTTTATTATAAGATGCATACATAATCTGTGGATAAGCACAGATAGACAGTAAACCAACAAATATCTCAGCATATTTTGTCTGGCAGAACGTTTTGGGGTAACTAAACATTTGGTTCAGAATTTAAAGGTGTTAGCAAATACAACACAATTTAAATTTCTCAATGACTTAAACATTAAATATTAAATTAAGAACTTTTTCATAAATTAATGGCTTAAGTAACTGTTCATCATTGCAAAATTTCAAAGTAGTATAAGCCATTTGTATATACTAACTTAAGCAGCTTCCTACCATGCATGACAGGAAACTGAATAGACAGTATGTTTCTTTACTAGACCGACACTGCAGTTTTAGGATTATAATCTTCTAAGTTATTTCTTTGCCAGTATTAACAGAACACTGACCTATTCAAAGGTTACTCTAGTGGGATAAATAAGTTGAGCCTGAGATGGAGCTTTCCAAACAGTGGTATTTGAATAGTGAAGGACATGGCACTGTTGGTTTTAACAAAGGTAAACCAAAGGACAACTGTCGGAAAGGGTAGCTAGACTGGAAATTGGAGAAATAGTTATTTTCCAAAAGAGTCCCATGCCTAGTGCAGACACTGAATTAAAAACAGTTGAACTTAATGTTGATGCACTAAATTAGTGCAGAGATTGGGGAAGAACCTTTGAATCCGGAATCTCTGTGTAAAATAAGCAGTGAAAGAATTATAGAATCAGAGAGCTTAAAGATTCTTAGAGGTCTTTTTGGCCAATCTCCTTTCTTCAGAAATGAGGAAATTAAGAAGAAATTTGATGTATACAAAGAATTGGGATTAGGACTCATGGTGTTTTACCTAAAATCCAGTATTCACCCTCAGTTGAATGTGTTGGTACAGCATTTTATCTTCATTTCCTATGATGGCTCCCTTTGAGAAGTACCCCCAGAACTCTTGTAGAGAGAAGTCTTTCAGGCCATGAATGAGGAGACTTAAAGCTTAGCAACTAGATCATCCCTGGTCTGGTCTTTTAGACAGTGAGAAGCGAAGGCTTTGAAGGGTTTTTACAGTAGAGTGACCTAATTAAATGTGTGTTTTTGAAAGATTACTCTGGCCACAGTATGCAGAACCTTGGACAATCAGTGGTCACTGGGAGATAAGTTAAGAAAATGATGTCCTTACAGATGGCTAGCAAACATGAGAAGATTCTCAGCTTCACTAATTATCAGGGAAATACAAATCAAAGCCACAGTGAGATATCACCTTACCCTGTCAGAATGGCAAAAATCAAAAAGACACATAACAGGTGTTGGTGAGGATGTGGAGAAAAAGAAGCCCTCATACACTGTTGGTGGGAATGTAAGTTGGTGTGGCCATGAAAGAAAACAGTATGGAGATTCCTTGGACCATTAAAAATAGAAATACCAGGCACCTGGTTGGCTCAGTTGGTTAAGTTTCCATTTAGCTCAGGTCATGATCTCACAGTTCATGAGTTCAAGCCCCACGTCGGGCTCTGTGCTGACAGCTCAGAGCCTGGAGCCTGCTTCAGATTCTGTATCTCCTTCTGTCTCTACCCCTTCCCGCCCCTCTCAAAAGTAAATAAAAATTTAAAAAAAAATTAAAAGTAGAAATACCATATGATCCAGTAATTCCACTACTGGGTGTTTACCCAAAGAAAATGATAACACTAATTCAAAAAGATACATGCACTGCTTTGTTTATTGCAGCATCATTTATACTAGTCAAGATATGGAAATAAGCTAAGTGTCCATCAATAGACAAATGGATAAGGAAGATGTTTTTTATATACATATATATATAGTATATTTTTTAATATATACACATATACATAAATGGAACATTACACATAAAAAAGGATGTGATCTTGCCATTTGAGACAACACAGATGGGACCCAGAAGGTATTATATTCAGTGAAGTAAGTCAGAAAGGCATGGGAATAAAAAGCACAGGATAAAGAATATAGTCAACAATGTTGTAATAACGTAATAATGTGTGGTAAGTGTAGCTTCACTTGTGGTGAGCATAGCATAATGCATAGAAAGGTTGAATCACTATGTTGTACACCTGAAACTAATAGAACATTGTGTGTCTGTTATACTCTTATAAAAAAGTTTTTTAGGGGCACCTGAGTGGCTCAGTTGAGCATCTGACTCTTGATTTCAGCTCAGGTCACGATGCCAGGATTGTGGGATCAAGGCCTGCATCAGGCTCCACGCTGTGTGTGGAGCCTGCTTAAGATTCTCTTTCTCAGCCCCTCTCCCTCTGCACCTCCCCACTCGTGTGTGTGTGTGTGTGTGTGTGTGTGTGTGTGTGTGTGTGTGCGCGCGCGCACGCGCAGACACGCACGTGCTCTCTCTCTCTAAATAAAAAAATGTAAAAAACAATTTTAAGGGAAAAATAGAAAATGGTGTCCTGGAATAGAAAGCTGTGTTGTGGATGAAGTGAGGGAGATGGATGATGGTGATATTTAAATACTAATTTTTATTTTATTATTTTTTAATATGAAATGTATTGTCAAATTGGTTTCCATACAACACCCAGTGCTCATCCCAACAAGTGCCCTCCTCAGTACCCATCACCCACCCTCCCTGCCCTCCCACCCCCCATCAACCCTCAGTTTGTTCTCAGTTTTTAAGAGTCTCTTATGCTTTGGCTCTCTCCCTTCCTTTTTTTTTCCCCCCTTCCCCTCCCCCATGGTCTTCTGTTAAGTTTCTCAGGATCCACATAAGAGTGAAAACATATGGTATCTGTCTTTCTCTGTATGACTTATTTCACTTAGCATAACACTCTCCAGTTCCATCCATGTTGCTACAAAAGGCCACATTTCATTCTTTCTCATTGCCACATAGTTAAATACTAATTTTTAGAGATTAGGGCATTAATCTGGCAACATTTGGGAAGCTTATTTTTATTTGATGTTGCTTGCCGTTGCCGGTCTCTGTCATATATTCTTGTCATTTAATATAATATCTGAATGTAGGGAGGCTGGAGAGTCTTGGAATATTATACATAGTAAACATCAAGTGTGAGTTTAGGAATATCACTTAAAATCATATGCATTACAGTGTTCATATTTAAATATTACACAAATTGATTTAGGAACTATAAGTGGCATTTAAATTTTATAAATAGAAACAACTTCAGATTATATGTGATTTTATAGCTTTTGATAAATGAGTGAATAGATGGCATTTATAAATTTTTATGGCATTTAAAAAGGTTATTTTTGTTGTCTGAAATCTTGACCATCTCTGGATTTATATATCTTTCTAAATTTGTTCATGGATTAGAATTGCAGCTGCTAACAGCAGTTTGCATCACTTGCTTACTCTTTTTTTTTTTTTTTATGTGCTTCTGTGGAGTTCTCCAGCCCACCTTCCCACTGCCTTCAGTGCCTACACCATCCTCTCTTCTCTCCCCCACTCCCTCTACATCATTAGGGTGCTCATATCAGAGTGGTGTCCCTTCCATAGAGTTAAGGTGTCAGCCACTTTAACTTCAATTCATACATGTAAATACATTTTTGCTATATATCATTTTCTTGGCTACTTTTTTTCTCAAAATAACACAGGAAGAAAAATCCTAAATGTTTTTTTATTACACTGTTTGTGGTTTACACCCTCCAAATTATTATATGATTAAAAGGTATTTGTACAGCAAAATTTTATTCCATTCATTTATTTATTCACTTGAAATATTGAGCATTTGCATGTTGTTCCTTATTTGTTATATAGCACTGTTCCATTTAAATAATTCACATGTGGTCCCTTGGTATGCTTTTAAAATTCACAGTGTTACCAAGAAAACAGTGCATATTGAAAAATGTGATATTCCATATTAGATTGTTCAATATAGGGTTAGGTTTATAGGCAGCATATTAGAAATTATCACTTTGTATTCCTTCTTCCCATTTATGATGCAAATAAAGTCTGTCCATTTTAGCTTTTCTATAATAACAGCTTTAAATTACTTTAAACAAAACTTTAAATTAAAAAAAAGGCAGCAACAACAAAATAATTCACTATAACCTGTAAATAATAGCAGCTCTTTTCCTGATTATTGAGATATTTATAAACTGGTAATTTTGTCTCATCAAATATTCTTTTGTTTTTGGAGCACCAAGGCATTTTGGATTCTGAAGCTTTATAAGGACATGTTATTTGGGGAGTAATTGATGCCAACTTTTTTGAAAACACCTATTTTATTTTACTAAGATAATACTTCTTTGACTCAGATGCAGGATTACAGTGGCCCAGTTGATTCCAGTACACCACTCCTTACAAAAGAGGAGAAATGGAAATTTTGAAGGAGATGGAGCTTGTACTTCATAGTCTACTTTTAAAAGGATGCACTGTCTTCGTTTTCATTATCCTTTCAGTACAGTTGACTTCTGAAATGCGAATTATAAACAAGTTTGAAGGTTAAGAATTTGACATGGGACTATATGATGGGAAAATACAGGAGCTAACTATTTGGTTCTTTTTCTTTTTTCTTTTTTTTATTAAAAAAATTTTTTTAACGTTTATTCATTTTTTGAGAGACAGAGTGCAAGCAGAAGGAGGACGGAGAGGGGAACAGAAAGGGAGACACAGGATCTGAAGCAGCCTGCTGAAGCAGGCTTCAGGCTCTGAGCTGTCAGCACAGAGCCCGACGTGGGGCTCGGATTCACAGACTGTGAGATCAATGACCTGAGCTGAAGTCAGACACTCAACCAACTGAGCCACGCTGGCACCCCTGGTTCTTTTTCATCTATTAACAATTAGAGTTTTGACACCTCAAAGTTGCACACATTTGATTCTTCAACTTCTTTACTGCTTAACTTTCATCCCTTTCATCCTGGCCCTGCTCCTTCACCATGAGATAGAGCTCTTTGCCATTTGTTTCAAACGTAAGAGAAAAGGATAGATACGTTTTTTAACTGCTCTCTCCCCTACCTTTAATTGCACCTGTTATGGTCCATACTACCATGTCAGAGAATGAGGTGCCTTGCTCTTTCTCCCGGTCAGTCCTGCATACTGGATACATCCTCTTGTTTCTCACATGGGACTTTCAGTCTACCAGCTATCAGCACAGAGTCCGATGTGAGGCTCTCGAACCCACAAACTGTGAGATCATGACCTGAGCTGAATTCAGACATTAAACCAACTGAGCCACCCAGGTGCCCCTGTTCCATACTTTTCTGTTTCCTTTTATAACTCTAATACAATTCTCAGAACCATTCTGTTGTTCTTGATAAGGACAACCAGAAACTCTCAAATGGCTAAGTCCAGTGATCTATTTTTAATAGCCATATTACCATTCTTCTAAACATCTAACTTTATAAATCATTCCTTCTCAAAACTCACTCTTCTTTTTTTTTTAATTTTTTTTAAAATTTTTTTTTAACGTTTATTTATTTGTGAGACAGAGAGAGACAGAGCATGAATGGGGGAGGGTCAGAGAGAGGGAGACACAGAATCTGAAACAGGCTCCAGGCTCTGAGCTGGAGTCAGCACAGAGCCCGACGCGGGGCTCGAACTCACAGACCTCGAGATCATGACCTGAGCCGAAGTCGGCCGCTTAACCGACTGAGCCACCCAGGCGCCCCTTTAATTTTTTTTTAATGTTTACTTATTTTTGAGACAAAGAGAGAGCATGAGCAGGGAAGGGATAGAGAGAGAGGGAGACACAGAATCCAAAGCAGGCTCCAGGCTCCAAGCTGTCAGCACAGAGCCTGATGCGAGGCTCGAACTCAAAGACCGTGAGATCATGACCTGAGCCGAAGTTGGACGCCCAACCAGCTGAGCCACCCAGGCGCCCCAAACTCACTCTTCTTTTAGCTTTCTTACTACCTCTCTCCCTGGTTTCCTGATCTGTTTGGGTTTTCTTTTTTGTCTTATTCCTTGGCTTCTTCTCTTGCTTTGTTCATCCTATGAATATTGGGATTCATAAAGGTTCTATGTTTGGTCATTTTTTTTCTGTACTGCAGAGGCTACTTGGGTGTTCACACTCATTGTCATAACTTCACTCACCATTTATTCATATGCTGATTTCTCCCTAGACCCATATTTCCACCATCCTATTGGAAACTTAATAAATACAGGGAATTAAGAATCAGGAGACTATTGAAATCATCCTCATAAAAGATGGTACAGACTGCACTTAGGAAGGTCAGAGGGGATAGACAAGTTAGGTGTTTACAAAATATGGGAAGGAGGTAATATCTACAGGACCATATATTCCGTGTTATGGGGGGAGTGGGAGTGAAGAAATGAATTTGAGATTTTAGGTCTGGTCACTTAAAAGTTTGTGGCTCCATCCATTAAAGATTCAGAGTGTAAGAAAATGAGCAGGACTTTCAAAGATGATGGTTGTATCTTTGAACTTACAGACTTGGAAATATCTGTTGGACTTCAATTGTTCCTTTGACTTGTATAAGTGTAGAGTACCAGGGACAGATCTGGTATGGAAATAATGAACATAGGAGAAACCCACCTATGGGTGGACATTGAAGACAGGGAGGACACAGAGCATAGAAGATGAAGACAAGGGCTAATGTCACAGCTTGTCATAAACACTACTCACATTTCTCACCCCTTCTCTGGCTGTTTCTCATCTCCACAGGTAGTCTTGACGTTCTCTTAATGTGCCATGTTCTTTTTCCTTTGTGTTAATACTCATTGATCAGTGTCTGAAAACCCTCTGCCCATCTATGAATTATGAATTCCCTTTTTATCTTCTAAAATCTAGCTCAAGTAACATCTCCTCCAAGAAGCTATAATTAGACGTATTTCTCTCTGCTTCTGTAGTGCCTTATCATAGCATTTTTTTACCTCTTTCTGTGACTTACATATCTAGCTCATTACCACTAGACTGTATTTTCTATTGGCTTAAGACTTGTTTTAGCAAGTTTAGGAGCCAGATTTACTCATTTGTTAAGGTAATAGAATTTTTGGTAGAATGTTTTATAATTATATAGCTCATTAAAGTATAATAAAAAATAACTTAAAAATTACTGCTTGGCCATGTTAGTATTTAAACATGACTTTTTAAAGGTCTGCTGAGAAAATGCTTCTGAGTTCTTGATTAGACTCTGTGAGCTCACCAGAGAAAAGAAACAGTAAATTTCAACAACCTATTATTTCCCTCCATATTCTAGTCTTGTTTCTATAGCATAATAAAATACAGAGAAATGATTGCTTTATATTTTACCACTAGATGGCTGAGTTACACTGCTTTTGGAAAAGAAGTAAAATCTTAGTCACTTGAAGTAGCCTAATAGGTAACATTTAACAAAATGTCTGATACATAAGTATAAATATATGTATGCATTTACAAATGCACACATATGTACATATGCACACACATAAATAATTTAATCTCTCAATAGTCAGGTTAATTGGAATTAAGAATTGTTTCTTAAAAACTTAGAGAAAATTATAACCTTGTGTGACTTCAGCTATAATTTATAAGGTATATTTTGATAAGACATATAATAGGTTGTATATTTTAAAATCATGTCCTTGCACAGAATATGCACAAATATGAGCACTAGAAGTTTCACCAAGCCCTTGAGGGTGAATTTAGCTCTGTTAGAGAAGTAGTATCTATTGTCAGATGAGTACATTCACTTTCTCTTTAAACATAGCGTTTTGTAGTCTCTGTTCCACTGGAGTTCAGAATGATAGAAAAAAAGGTAATGTGCTACTACTTCTTTTAAATTTTAAGTGTAAAACATTTTGTTCCAATTTTTAAGTCTCCTGGAATCAAGTCTTGGGTCATAAGTGCCTCTATTTTTGGTCAAGATTCAGAAATGCCATATTAAGTTGAACCATATGAAATTACCATATCTGTATAACAAAAACTCATCATCAACAGTCTCATATAGTTCAACCTAATAACTTTCTTACTGTTTTAGTCATTTTCATTTCTTACAGTTCATGCAGTGATCTGAATAGTTCCTATTTGGTAAGCTAAAGGCTTGACCTTGAAAGGATGATTTATGTCCTTTATCTGTGGGATTTTGTGGAAGATACATACACGCAGTTTGGCAAAATGACATTCAGGATAATAATAGGCCTTACTGAATACCAAACGGTTTTCCAAGTACCATTTCAGTGTAAAGTTACGTGTATTACACTAAAAAAATGCAGTATGCATCTTTGAAAATAGGACATATAATATCTAAAGGGAATATTTCTAGGACTGTTTTGGTTATGTGCTAGTTGAAGTGATTGGCCAAAAAATGTTAAAATGTGGGTCTGAAGTCAACATTGATTTGTAATGTAATTTTTTCCCTTTGGAATCGCATAAACATAATAATAATCTATTGATTTTATATTTGGTTACTTAGTGTTAACATTAAACAACAACATATGAAATTTCAAAATTGTGGATAAGCACATTTAATATTTTCACAAAACAACAAAATATCTGGAGTGATGTTTTTGGCTAAACTAAGATGCTGTCAGTGACCCCTTGATCTCTTTCCATTCCTATAACACTTTCCATGGTAATCCACTTTCTTGGGCAGGCATAGTTTTGACTTTTTTTTTTTTCCTGAACTCTGACAACAGATTCACCCGAATATGTTGTATTTATTGCTACAGGTGATCATGCTAGTGTTTTGGAATTTTTATGTCAACCTTATTTTAAGTCTTCCAGCAAAATGTTCATTTAAAAAATACACAAAACCTTGTATTTACTCTTTTAAAAAATGCTAGGACAGTGAGGTAGTGTTAAAATAGTTAAAATAGAAAGTACTGTTCATAGTGTTTATTTGGTAAACTTACAGGTTAATTTAATTATGAAAGGAGAGGTCCTCCCTGAGAAATATTTGGGTGTTGTTGATGATGGGACTAAATAATTCCTTATTCTGTTTTATTTCACCCATCAAACTAAAAACAATGCAGTGTTTGTTTATGTTTCAGGATTAATAATTAGGGGATACTTCTCAGCAGAGGCCATTACATTTCTTGACTTGGCTGTAATGTCTTGTAGATGAAAAATAATGAATTGTTTTGAGAATAAAATATAAACATTTTTATGAGATAAAAATAGGAAACATTGTTCAGCATTTAAAAAAAAACAAAAAACAAACCTACAGCCACATTGCCCTTATCTGTTTTGTTTTAACTCCCTGTGCAGATTTGAAATGAGGCTGTTAGAACTTTGTTTTGACAGGAGTGTATAGACTTTGTACATGACCAACTGAATACAATATGGCATTGGAATATTTCTTCCTCTGGGTTAATTAAGGGTATAAATGTTTAACATGATGTTAGTGTTTTTAAGCATTGATAGAAAACATACAGTCATGATAGTTATATGTCACACAGTTTCCTAACTTCTCCAAACTGCTCCAAAGATCTGGGAAAATCTGAGAAAGATCATAGTTTTCCTTATTGTGAATAATTTGTTCAGTTAGCACTTTATGGTAGTAGTTTGCTTTAGTCTTTGTCACCCACCTGCACAAACACCTCTTCTGGAAATCAGTGCCACTTGCTAGGTCACACAAAGAAATAATATGCTTCTCCTTAAAAGGGTGGGTGGGGGCGCCTGGGTGGCTCAGTTGGTTAAGCGTCTGACTTCAGCTCAGGTCACGATCTCACAGTCCGTGAGTTCGAGCCCCGCATCGGGCTCTGGGCTGATGGCTCAGAGCCTGGAGCCTGCTTCCGATTCTGTGTCTCCCTCTCTCTCTGCCCCTCCCCTGTTCATGCTCTGTCTCTCTCTGTCTCAAAAATAAAAACCTTAAAAAAAAAAATTTTTTTTAAAAAGGGTGGGTGGGGCGGGCAGGAAGAAGAAAGAGAGAAGGGTGGAGGGAGGGAGGGAAGAAGAGCTATATGTGCTAAAATAGAAGGATTTGGGGATATGTAAAATTTTTTTAAAGATATGGAGCTGTACATGTTTTTTAGTATCTTCTGTGGGGGTGGAAGTGGATAAGTATACCAAAAAAACACTGGAAGAATATACAACAGACTAACATTAAGTCATTATCTAAAGGCATTTGGAGTTGGGGATAAACTAGAAAAAATTACATTGACTTAATCAAGTTCACTGGTAGCTTTTATCTTTTATAATGAAATATCAAATAGCCAGTATACTTTCTTGATTATGCCATCACCTAAAAATCTTGAAGTTATGTTGAAGTCAGTAATACTTATTTACTTTGAAAAAAATAATACTGTTAGCCTCTTTTCACGTCATCCTTTACTTGGAGAAGAAATAAGCAAAATAACCATATTTCCCATTTGCCTCTTGTTTTCCTGGTTTTGCTCTTCACTTTCTGTAGCATTTCCCCCTCAGTCTCTGTCCCTCTAATTTTTTTAAATGTTTATTTACTTATTTATTTTTTTAATGTTTATTTTTGAGAGGGACAAGACAGAGCATGAGCGGGGGAGAGGCAGAGAGAGAGAGGGAGACAGACTCCAAAGCAGGTTCTAGGCTCTGAGCTGTCAGCACAGAGCCTGACACAGGGCTCGGACTCAAAAACCATGAGATCATGACATGAGCCGAAGTCGGGTGCCTAACCGACTGAGCCACCCAGATGCCTCCCTGTCCCTGTAATTTTCTAACAAAATTAATGTGCTATGATTTTGGGGGGAGGATGTTTGTTTGTTAGTTGTTTTCTTTTTTTCCTTTTTTTTAGGTTGTAGATTTTATTCAACTAGGTAGGCTTTTTTTTTTTGTCTGTTTAAATACTTGGGGATTGAGACGATGTATTATGTTGTCTCTGCGTTTCAATCCTAAAGTATTAAAATTAGTTTATTATAGTCTGTCTGTTAAAGGATCACCAAGCTATGTATAGTACTAAGTAGGAAGGAATACATCATAAAGAGGACACACGTGAAGTAAGGGAGGGGAGATTACTTTTGCTAATTGGGGATGGGTAGGGAGAGCGTAAGGAAGCCTTCCCAGAAATAATGATAATTTAAAGTTGCCTTGAAAGATGAATTTGGTCAAGTAGAGACAGGAGAGGGGTCAGGTGGGATGACACCCCAGCCATCCTTATCATGCTTCATAATATTTGCTTTTAAAATTCATTCTCATGAATTAGAGTTACATTTGAGAGCTCTATGAAAGATGTCTGTGGATATGAAGAAAATAAAGCTCAGATAACACCTTCAGGTTTCCCATGCTCTCCCCACCCCCACCACAGCATAACTCCTGCACAATCCCTGTGCTCCTCCCAGGGTCTGGTTCCTGCAGTTAACCCCTGGCCCATGGAGAGCCATTTACTCCCTGGGAAGAAGGCTTGCTCCATCTTTTCTCATGACAGCTTGTTCATTCCGTTTTTTCTTCTCCCTTTGCCAAGCATGCTCATTCCAGGATACCACCTCCCCTCTACCAAAAAGATAGGGAAGGGAGGAGATGAAGCCTTGGGCTGCACATTACCTAGGTTGTTTGGGTGGGGATGGAGAAAACAAAACTAACCTTTACTGATACGTATCCCGGATATTTGCGTCTTTTCCCTCTATCACGTGTGTTCTTGACTATTGAGGCCCCTCCCACATCTTTGAATTAATGGCAGTGCTCTAAGGTTCTATACCACTGTCAAATTGTGTAGGACCAGTCCGTTGTTAGTGGAACCCTAGACAAATAACTTTTATAGGCTTCCACATTCATTTTGTTCCTTTGGCCACTGCCACCATAGAAGCTCAGACAGTAGGAAATATCTGTGGGGACAGGTTCAAAGGATTGAAGCTAATTGACAAAACTGTCTGCCAAAAGCCAGTGTTAAAAGTCTTAAAACTAAACAAAATTTTATTTTTTTGGTAATTCAAAAACTATTGACATGAATTGTGGAAGAGTCCCAGGGGAGATCAAGGATTGTGAAATTGCATTTCTTTTAAGTTAGGCTTTTTCAGGACAACCAAAAAGAATATGAAAGCACAAGAGAGGGTAACTCCACATCCTCCCCAAATTTGGACCCATTTTTTAACAAAACAAAACAGTGAAACTGAGTTATGACAGTGAGATGATGAAGAGGGCAGAGCGGGGGCAGGCATGCTTCGGGTCAGAGGCTTTCAAGAGGGAAGTCAGAAACTGAGGGTGACAGCCAGTAGCTGACCTGACCCCACCTGTTGTGGCTCCTCCTGAAAGCTGTGGTGCCCTGGATGAATGTGCCTGTTAGACTACCAGCCACATTATTAAACCACAAAAGCAAAGTGTCTTATAAGCATTATAAGAACATTAAGAAACACAAAAAGCACGTATGTCCATTACATCTTTTTGTACTTTTCTTCCCATCTTTTGTTGGATGCTTAACCCTTCTTAGAAAAAGCATCATATATCAGCAGCTTTGAGCTCAAAAGAAGGCAATTCCCCTGAACTTCCAAAGACTTTCTAGTTTCTTTCCATAGCTGTGATGAGTGCAAAATGCTCCACTGCAGCTCTTCTTCTAGAAGAACTCTGTCATTGACAGTACTGTCATTGGGAGGTGTCGCCTTTTACAAAAGTGAGGGCAGGTCTGGCACTACTTTAAAGAGGGTGCCTCACTTGAAGAGACATGAGATTTCAAACCTAGTTTTGGTGCATCTCTATGGATGCTTTCCTCCAGCTGAAATTGCCTACTCCGGCATCTCTTCACATCCCGGGGGAGAAATACTGTTGTTTGTAAATGATTCACTTTTTAATTCAGCCGTTTCTTAAAGCGAAGACCAAAAGTTACAAACATAACCATCTTATGAGATACAGAAAAAAAGTATCCTATTTTCTATAAATACATTTGATTATCTCTTCTGAGAGATTGCTTAAATAGTCACAGCCGGTGTTCATGCCCTGTTTTCCATTTCATTACATTATCAGTCATAGAAACCTCTTGTCATACGTTTGTATTTCTCCTACCTGTATTTGCTGAATGGGTCCCCAAGTGCTTGTTGTTGGCTGCTCTTTAAAAGTCACTACTTTGTCATCCCGGTGTATTCTTCAGTTACGCACACAGGCAGAAGTTCATAGATGCTGCCAGTAGTAATTCCAGGAAGGGTGAAAACAGTCCACTACTTCCAGAGCCTTTTGGGGGTTCTTTTTGAACTTTATACTTTTTAGACTAAGCTCTGCTGAATCATATGCTGGCTACCGAATGATGGTCTGCCTTCTGATTCATTTCCAGGAGAGAATAAATTTCTGTTGTTTTCCAGCCATCAGTGATTTTTGACACATGGATGGGAATTGGGACATTTGTATTAATGCAAGAATGAAATGACACCGTATCGTGAACATTTGCATTGGGATGGCTCAAAAAACAAACCCTTCCATAGTTTTCATTAATAAATCTAAATGATATGTGCATTTTAGAAGGAAAATTACTTTGTATCTACCTACTAACCAGCAATATGAGGGAATTAAGATAGACGACTGGTTTCTTAATGCCATTCTTTTGGGCTCAATGATATTTAAAAAAATATACAGTGCCTTGTGATTTTTTATAGCTTGATTTTTATTGTCTTAACTCCTTTTTAAAATCGACTAAGCTATGTGTTTCTTCTTTTTGAAAGTCAGAGAAACTTAACCTTTTTCTATAAAAAGTAAAGAGAAACTTCACACCAAATCTTCAGTCCCTTATTCCCTTTACGGTCACATTGTTTTTCCTAATTACCCAGATTTGACAGTTTACACATATTGGTTATTCATGCCCACTTCTTTTGTTATTTTCCCCAAAGTCATCACGTACTATGAATTACGGAATGTCCTAATTGTTGGAGACCCTTTCTCAACATCGTGACTATGTCAGATTTTCTTGACATCATGTGTATAATTAATTTACCAACTTACTGAATCTTCATGCTGTAGCTATGACCTGTATTTTTTTGTTAAGCTCCCTGGAGGCACATGCCACTGATGACCTTTTCTACATGCTGAAAAATGGAAAAACTTCTTAAAACCAGGTCAGCAATTTTTGGAAAGTAGTTCTGTTATAATCTAAATCTGTGGGAAACTTGTAAGTTTTCAAAGGGATCCCCTTTCATGTTGTACGTACTTGTTTCTTAAATCTGTGTAAAAGAAGAAAATGATTCCATGAAGTCAATTTCATTACAGTAGTTTCTGTTAAAAGATGAAAGGGCTGAAATTTATATTAAATCTGCTAGTTCTAACTTTGAAATGAGAATAATTTTTTTCTCATTAGAAATTGAACTGATGAAGTATCTTGCTTTTCTTGTCTTTCTGAATTTTGTTTAGTAAGTAAATTATTTTGGGGAACCTACTAAGTGCAGTTAGTTGTGTGCTAGGCATGCAATAGGGATTATAAAGATGGTTAAGACATTTCTTGCCTCAAAATTAAATCACAGGCTAGAGCATTCAACTACTTTAGGAAGGCTTTTATCAGGACGATCTGTGTATTTGTAATAAAAGGCATCCTATGTATAAGTGATATACTATATACTTCAAAAGCATTTATAAAATTGGTTCAAATAGAACAGTGTCCTAAGGCAAATAAAAATAAATACTTTTGACATTGATTAGTTGTACTGATACCGTTTGTTGAAATTCAAATGTTTTATAAATTGAGGAGTGCTGTTCTTTCCTTTTTTCTTAATCCTTCTACCTCCCATCAGTTTCTAAATTGATTTGAATTGTTTATGAACAGCATTTGTCCTCAGTGTCTTGTAGAGTTTTTTTTAGAAAGGACAATCACTATAGCCATTGAATAATTAACTTGCATAGCTCCCAAATTGTAATGAATAGATGTGATCCTTTAGCTCAACTGAAGCATAAAACAACTTACTCTTTGTATTTGTTGTTTGCTTTCTGAAAATGTTTCTATTTTGCCATCATTCTTGAAGGGTATTTTCTCTAGGGTTAGAAGTCTAGGTTAGTGGTTGTTTTCCACCAAATCTTAGAACTTTCTGTTGTTTTATATTGGGAAGTCAGCTATCAAAATGTCTTTTAAAGAGTAATCTGTTTTGTTCAGACCACTGTGAAAAATTTCTGTTTGTTTTTTAGCCTTTTGTTAAAGTGTTCTGTTGTATAGTTGTTTTTTTTTCTTTATCTTCCTTGGGATTTGCAGGACATCTCAAATGTGTATTTAATACCATTGGTTGGTTTTTGGAAAATTCTGAATCTTTATCTCTAAAAATACTGCTTCTGCTTTTTTCTTTATTCTCTCTTTCTGGAATTTCACTTACAGATATTTTAGGTTATTTTTACTGCTGCTCTCTATCTTTTAGCCTTTTTTCAATATTTTCTCTTTTGTTGCCTGTCAGTTTTCTTCTTATCTGTCTTCTGACCTCTTTCCTAATTCCTCTTTAACTATGTCTAATCTGCTTTTAGTCCTATCCTTTTAAGCGTGAATATTGGTTACTATATTTTTCAGATCTAGAATTCCATTTTGTCTCTTAAATATTTTACAGTTCCCTGACAAACCTTGATTTTTATCTTGTAGCTCTTTGCATTTATTATGCATGTTAAAAAAAAAAAAAGCCAGGAACCATCTCCTTAAAGCATAGTAGCCCCTGTGTTTTATCATCTGTTTTTCCCTCTTTTTTTTTTTTAAGTTTTATTGTATTTTCATGTTGTATGGTCTCTGTGTATCTGATAATTTTTTATTGATATCAACTATTTTTTTATAGTTATTGAAGAAATTTGTGGCCTACGATGACGATGTTCACTTTCTACAGAAAGAAACCTTTATTTCTGGTGAGCAGCTAAAGGCACTCGCAATCCTGCATCACTTTTAATTCATTTCTCAAAGTTTGAGGTGATTTGAAGTTGTGCTTCAGGCCAGTGAGAACTGTATTATGTCTGGTTCACACTTACTCCTATAGTATAGTTCTCTGGGTTACCACACGAATCATGGAGGGTTTATTAGCCTCCAACCTGCCTTGGGAGGTACTGGTCTATGTTTTTTGTGCCCCAGGCTTCTTGAGGCTTCTTAGGCTTTTCTTTATTTCTTGTGGAATTGGTGTTGCCCTGATTCTGAGAAGAGGCCCCGATTTCAAACTCACCTCTCTGGGTTTCTGCCTTCCTCATCTGTTTCTCTTAAATCTTCATTGACTTTTTGGCTCTCTAGTGCTTTTAAGCATATATATTTTTTAACTTTGTCCAGTTTTTCTAGTTATTCTTTTGATTAAAATTATAGAGTCCTCCAAGAACAGAAGAAAAACCCAGGGCTGAGAGAGGGACACCCAACATTTCAAGTTCCTTCAGACAGAAGGGGAGCTGAGAAAAACGTCAGATAAATTAAGGAGAGAAAGAAAAAAAACAAAAATGGGGGGAATGCTGTCCTGGGGCTACAAGAGTGCTGATGCATAGGGGCACTTGTACCCCGATGTTTATAGCAACACTTTCAACAATAGCCAAATTATGGAAAGAGCCTAAAATGTTCATCAACTGATGAATGGATAAAGAAATTGTGGTTTATATACACAATGGAATACTACTTAGCAATGAGAAAGAATGAAATCTGGCCTTTTGTAGCCAGCCACGTGGATGGAACTGGAGAGTGTTATGCTAAGTGAAAAAAGTCATACAGAGAAAGACAGATACCATATGTTTTCACTCTTATGTGGATCCTGAGAAACTTAACAGAAGACCAAGAGGAGGGGAAGGGGAGAAAAAAAAAGTTAGAGAGGGTGGGAGGCAAACCATAAGAGAGAGACTCTTAAAAACTGAAAATAAACTGAGGGTTGATGGGGGTGGGAGGGAGGGGAAAGTGGGTAGTGAGCATTGAGGAGGGCACCTGTTGGGATGAGCACTGGGTGTTGTATGGAAACCAATTTGACAATAAATTTCATATTTAAAAAAAATGAAACAATTCCTATTTCTACAATTGTAAATATAAAATTAAGAAATGTATGTAAAGTGCTTGATTCATAGTAATAAATATACTGCAGTTACTGATTTTGTTGTCACCTTTAAATTCTGAAGTCTGTGTTAGGAAACAATAAAGAACTATTTATTTATTTATTTATTTATTTATTTATTTATTTATTTATTTAAGAACTATTCATACATAAAATCATATTTCTTAGCAGTAACAGCCTTAACAGCCTTGGCTGTTGCTGGACCTCACTTCCCTAAAATCCAGCTCTACCAAGCTGCTTGCTATCTGTTTTCCGTGTACTTAGTCTGTCATACTTCAGCTGATCAGCTTGGAAGGGCTTGCACTCCTCCCCTATCCTCTATTATCTTCAAAGGCCAACTTATCTTTCAGACTTGAACACCCCTTCCCTGACACCTTTCTTGACACCTGTCCTTTTCCACATAATTCCATGATTGACCCCTGCCTTACCCCTCTGTGGCCTCATTTGAGCCTGTTAGTACCCTACCAGTCTTTCAGCTTGGTTCACAGAGCTGTCTCTACTGACCTATAATATCCTCAAAAGTGGTGAACATTCATCTTTTGCTTTTATCTCCAGCACAATACTTGACCCATAGTAGGTGTTCAATAAACAATTGTTGAATAAATTAATACATGTGTGAATTAATGGTTGATATGATCATCACCAGTGTTACAGCTTTGCATATCTTAATGCTTTAATCACTTTATTTATTTGTTAATTACCTGCCAAGATTATTATTTTACAGAGAATACAAATCATAAAGTCAAATAAATATGTGAGGTTTGGGGTGGGTTTTTTGTTTGTTTAGTTGGTTGGTTGGGGTTTTTTTTGCTCTGGCTTAGAAGAGCGTTATTTTGTTAAAGAGGTTTCAGACCAGAAATTACAAATAGACACTGTTCCAAAAGTTCATTTATACTCAAGATATCAGAAATTTGGACTGTACTTTCTAAAACAAGTCATGCTTTATAAGTGTTAGTGGTGGTAAAGATAATTATTATTATAAGAATAATTAAATTTCAGATCTGTACTTACAAAATGCTTGCTCACATCATAATGTCCTATAACCTGAGAACTAGTTTTTTGAGGGGACTTGGAATAGGGCAGTGATGAAGCAGGATAACGGCTTATTCCACCTTTGACTCGGCTGAATTTTCCCATAGAGATCCTCTATACCCCTCTGCTTTTCAATATTTTCTGTTCTCTTTTAGATATTAAAGGTTATTCCAGAACTCTAAATTTTTAGCTTTCCTCTCGTGGCAGGAACAGTGGGGCTGTGTTGGGTAACAGGGGTATGGTTAGGAGCCTAGGAACAACCATTTGTACAAATGTGTGATTTCTGTGACTTGTGTTTTGATGTTGAAGATGGGCTTAAAGAGTTGCCTTTAAATCCATGGCCTATGTACAAGGAAGTCCAAGGATGAGAGGGTTTTCTGACTTATTTTGCGTAGTGGGAGGGATTTTGTTGATGGGTAGCCACCCAGAAGAAGGCTCGAGTACCTTAAAGGAAACATTATGTTGTGGAAAGACTGTGAGGAAGAAAGAGAACCAGGTTGTTGTCCTAACACTATTACTTTCATCTAAACTCTGTATGAGTTTAAACAAATTTGAGACTTCAATTTTTTCCATCTGTAAATCAAGGTGTTGAGCATTTTTAACCTTTGTAAATTTGTGAACCCTTTTCTAAGTAATGATCCATGGTTCCTTCATTGAAATTTTGAAAATCTCATTTTGTCACTTTTATATGTTGTATGATATGGTATAATATATCAGATTATATATTATATTAAAGAATATGTAGGGGCACCTGGGTGGCTCAGTCGGTCAAGCGTCCGACTTCAGCTCAGGTTATCATCTCATGGTTCGTGGGTTCGTGCCCCACATCAGGCTCTGCTGATAGCTGGGAGCCTGGAGCCTGCTTTAGATTCTGTGTCTTCCTCTCTCTTTCTGCCCCTCTGCCACTCATGTGTGCGCGCTCTCTCTCTCTCTCTCTCTCTCTCTCTTTCAAAAATAGATGAACATTTTAAAAAATTTTGTAAAGATTATATAAAGTTCATTTTACTATAACCCTTAGTAATAAGGAAAAATTTTCCATTTTCTCTGCATAACTGGTAATATATTCTGTTAAATTACATAAAAAACTGTTTGTTGAGAAATTTTTAGGTGTTTATTATGTTTCTTTATTTGTTAAGGCATCAAAAATAATCAAAAGCTATTTTCATGTCTGGATGTTTGGAATTCTTGGATTTTGACTACTAGGAAAATCTCTTTTTGTTCCTGTTTGGTTTCTAAAGGATAAGAAAGAATGTTTCAGGATTCTATTTGCAAGCACTTTTCTACAGTCTCTCCTTGCAGGTGTGAATAACCAGTTAGGTGAAAATGATCTTTATATTGTTTCTTTTAACATTTGTTTCCTGAAGTACCAGAGATGTCTTGATTTGTTGCATAAGAAATTTGATCAGATAAATGCAATTCACAGGAAAGTTCAAAACTTGTCATCCTTATGTTTCCTGCCTTTTTTCTGTAGTCCATGACATGAATAAGTTAAACACAACATACTAAAATAACCAAAAACACTACATATGTGTGGAAACTACAGCTCTTAGCAGTGTCTGAGTGATAATCTGACTGTGTGACTGTGTTGGAGGCAGCTTACTACCACTCACTTGAAACACACATTGATACTCTCAAAATTTTGTTTTAAAGGGCTGCACAATTGGGACATTTAAAAGTAAGTTTCAAAATAGGCAGAAATTTGTTACTTTTGCCTTGAACAGTCTAAAGTTGAAATTCCTGGACCCATCTAGAGTGGTGGTCAGATGACATAGAGAAGTAGTGAAACCAGTGCAGGCGTCTTGTAGCTTCATGCTTTTTGGCCGACAGGAAAGAATATCGTCGTGTTACGGTATGAGGGAATGAACAGTCTGTGAGTACACTTGAGAGCAGTGATTTTCATTCACATGGAGTGTTCTATCTGAGAAACAGTGGCGGAAAAGATATGTGAGGGCAAGTGCGCCTCAAAACCACACAGGTCAGAGAGCCCCCATGGTCTCCTCTTTTCCTGGATATACTACTTTTTTTTTTTTTTAATTTTGTGTTGTTGGTTTATAAACTTTTTGTTTTGGAATAATCCCTAGATTTACAGATAACTTTCAGAGATAGTACGGAGAGATCCTGTACACCCTTCATCTAGTTTTATCTGACGTGAACATCTTACAGTGACGGGTGATGTATTTGTCAAAACTGAGAATCAACATTGGTACATTACTCTGAATTAAACTCCGGTCTTCATTTGATTTTCACCAGTTTTCCACTTACATCCTTTTTCTGTTCCAGATCCCATCCAGGATACCACATTGCATATAGTCTTCATGTCTTTTTGTTAATCTCTTCTGGTCTGTGACGTGTTCTCAGTCTTTCCTTATTTCCCACACGTGGCTTATGGCAGTCCTTTAAAATTGTAGCCAGTCTCTTCCGAGTTGTAATTGCAGCTGGCCCTTGTCCTCCGGTGCACCGCCACAGGTAAGCTAGGTCGTGCGCCCTCCATATCCAACCTCTGGTGATTCGTAAAATTGCCATGTGTGGTACAGTGAATTTCCAGAGAGGATTGTACTTGGAGCCCTTCCAGATTTAAATCTAACAAGTGAGCCCACAGACATATCCAGAGTCTGACTGGTTTCTTCTTGCCTGATAAACCGTCCTTCTCTGGGGGCTCATTCTCCCAAGTTCATTCACGGGTCCAAGATATGAAAGTGACCCCTTCCTGTTTAATTCTTTTACATTTCCATATGTTCACAACTCATATATGGTTTTTACAGAAATATGTTTTTGTTGGGGCGCCTGATTGACTCATTTGGTTGAGCATTTGTCTGTCTCTTGATATTGGCTCAGGTCAAGATCCCAGGATCATGGGATTGAACCCCGTATGCTCAGCATGGAACCTGTTTGAGATTCTTCTCTCTTTCTCTCTCCCTCTGCCCTTCTCCCCCCACCCCACCCCCATTCATGTGTGCAAATGCTCTCTCTCCCAAATTAGATAGATGATAGATAGATAAAATGTGTTTTGTTGAGGTTTTTCTGGGGATTTGTTGTGCTCTGGGCAAGAGTACATCCTCCTTCATCCAGACCAAAAGCAGAACTTACTTGTTCATTTTTCAGCTATTCCATGTTCTACGTAACGTTTTTCTACTAAATGAAGGTACTCATTTGCGGATTATATGAGTTCTTAGAAAACACCTCCTTAGTGTTTATGGTGCAACATAAAATCAGTTTTCTTATTAAAATTGGCTAGGAGTTCTCTAATGAATGAGCAGTGCTGGATTTATAGTGTTTTCAGGAAGAGCAAAAATTTTACAGATTTTAGCACAGTAGGCTTAGTGAAAGGAGAGAATATGCTCCTTGTCATTTATGCTATTGTTTTTGCAACTTCCCTGTTGTTTCTGACTCGATATTTTGCTGATCATTAGTGTCTCTCAGATAGGTCATAAGGAAAATTAATTTATTATACTGTACTGATTCAAAAATAATTCTATTTTTAGGTTTGCTTACGTTATATTAACTAAAGTATATAAGAGATAGTTTTTTAGGGTTTTTTTTAAAAGAAAGATCCCTTTTTTTTTAGTCACTTTACTCTTAAGCTTTGGAAGTTAACAAAATCATAGCTTTATTTTCATTCTTCCTTGGATATTTTCTTAAGAATTACTTATAGGAAAATTATTAGATCTATACTAAACATTATTATGGTATAGCTATAAAATAGAATTTTCACCATGAAGTTCTTTCATCATGAAGTATAATAAAATAAATTGTGCCTTTGCTAACAAGTTCCTACAGTGATAATGAATTTCTCAAGCATTTAATAATGTTTTTTATGTATGTTAGTATTATTCTTGGGATTTCTTTTTGGAAATATATATGTAATTATAAGGGTAGAAAACTGATATCTTTTTTGGAGGGAGAATTTGTTGTAACAAAAAAGTCATAACCATAATTTAATTCACATAACCAAGTTAAAACATGTGGTATACTTTGAACAAAACACATTCTAAACTGGAAATTTTGGCTCCGTATTTGATTATTCTTGAAATAGCTGTGTAATCAAAACAGAACTGGAATTATTAAAGACTATAATAACCTTCTAGTGGTTATTTAAAACAGAGTTATACCTTAGAGGCTGTTTTGACTTTTTAAATAAAGGCATTTATCTAAGAAAATATGTTATTATATTTTAGTGATGTATTTTACTCTGTGTGGAAATCTGAAAATTCTTCTGAAGGTTTCTGATTAACATTGGCACTGAGAAGTCTTGTAGCTGTTTAGTACTGATGCTTTGGGACTGATAGTGTTGGAAATAGTTCTATAACTGTAGCAAATGTGTGTTAGCTCTCATATATATATAGTAAACTTTAAAAAAGAAATTTAAAGAAATTGAAATAAAGAATGAGGGTAACATTGCCACGTCTGACTTACAGAGTAATCAAGGTCTTGGCTTTTTGTATCATTCACTTATTATACATGTTCTGCCACAATCTTTAGAGACACTAATATGTAGTGTTACCATTACCATTGTGACATTTGTGGCACGCCAAGTACTGTGCGGAAGAAAAATCTTTCCAATATATTGGAAAGTCTGGAGTTAGAATATCAGATGCTGCTTTTTTCTTAACTCATTCTTGGAATTTATATTCTGAATTATTTCTTGTCAGAAATAACTAAAACTATGCCTGCCTTTTGTTCTGCCCCTGCCTTTTTATCTGTAAATTGCCATTTTTTCACCTGCTACTCCCCCTGGAATGGAAACACCAAACCATTTCTTGAAAATGGCAATTTAGTAGTTAATTTGTGTGTGTTTATATTAATCTGTATGATAACTCTTTTAAAAAAGACATTGTAGGGTACCTGTTTAAAAATTTATTTGCATAAGAGAGTATACATATGCTACAGAATACTTCCCTGTCCCATTAATTATGTTCAGCTTGTTAAAGAGCAAAGCTAGTGGGAATGGTGTAAGTTCATGTGCCATTCTCATCACTTGAGAAAAGTAAGAAATCCCATTCACAGTTGTCACTGGCTACTTGGTTTGCTTTACTGGTTCTAATACTTCCTCCCCCCGCCCCCCCCCCCATTAATTCACAAATGGTAGATTCTCTGAATTGCATAAAATTGCCAGTGCTTTTTAGAGCTTTTCACTTTAAGGGATAACATACAAAAAAAAACAGAATAGTGAAACCTTTTTATATAAGTATACAGATTTCCTTCAGCTGATACTTTTAGTTTAATTTAAAACCTTAACCAACTTTTTTTCCACATTTGTTTTCAATTTTGTTTCAAAATATTGATATATTAAAAAGGAAGTTTATAAACAGAGGCATCTGGGTGGCTTAGTCAGTTAAGCGTCCGACTCTTGATTTCGGCTCAGGCCATGATCTCAGTTGTGAGATAGAGCCCTGTGTAGGGAGTCTGCTTAAAAATCTCTCTCCTTCTGCTCCCCTCCCCACTCCTGCTTGTGCACTCTCTCTCAAAACATTACCTTTTCACTACAGTGAGTTTACTTAGTGAAACTTTTTTTTATCCTAAATATCTAGTTTCTATAAATTGTTTCATAGATAATGAAAGTGTGTGTGTGTGTGTGTGTGTGTGCGCGCGCGCGCGCGCGCGCGCACGCGCGCGCGCGCAGTTGGAACCTGGCCTAAATTTCTGTGATCTAAGTGAAAGTGAATTTGCTTGCAATTCCTCATTCTATAACAAGCTGACTATATAGACTCAGGACACTTTGTTTTCTGAACTCCTTAACTTGAAGTCTTCCTCTTTTGATTCATGGAGGAGGGAGAAGGAATCCATAGCCATTTCTACGCTTTAATATCCGAGCATAAAAATTCTGAAATTGAACAGTGAAAACCTTGGTCAGTGTCATAGAAAGGGATTATTGCAACAAAGTAGAAAACTAACCTGCTTTCCAGTCTTTTGTGCTTAAAGTTCCAGGTGAGTTGGTACACAGAAGGCAAATTACCTCCAATGATTGAACTTTTCAAACCCAGTGGAAACAACCATAGTATTAGTAAAGACAACTTCACTGAACAGTCTAAAATTTCATCTCACTTCTGGAAAAATAGAACAGATTCCCGGTAATCGTAAAACTTGTTGATTGATCCCCACCCAAAAATGTGAGCATCCCAAAATGGCAAAAACAAAAAAAAGAACAAAAACTCATGCATAGATTTAGGTGAAGACCAGAAAAAGCCTCCAGGTCCCAAGAGATTTGCTGTTTGGTTGTTCATTTTATAAATCATCCTTTGTTAAGCAACACTTTCTTGACTCTGTATGCACTCCCAGCCTTTCCTTTCTTTTTTCCAAGGGTTCTGTGGGCACAGTGCTAATTAGCAGTAGAAAGAAAAGATGTTCATAATCCTCACTTTTATGGTTACACAAATGATTAATTCTTGGCCCTAAAACAGTCAAGGCAAGTGAAATTGTAAAATAAAGTATGTTAATCCTGCTCTTTTTTATATTTATTTAGCATTAAGTGGAGATACTTAGCTTGACGCATTATGGCTGTTAGGATAGGGATAGCAATTTATTTCAGAAATCACGCATACTAAGTATTTTCCCAGTGTGTGTTTCACAGTTAATGTCAAAATACTCTTCATCTTATGATACTCGAGTGGAGAATTCTGAAAACTGCATCAGCAGGAAGATTGACATTGTCTTTCTGATCAGCCATGTATACTTTCATTCAGAGAATTGCAGTTTTAGTATCACGCTTTTTTTCCTTGAATATTAGGAACCACAAAGACTTCTTAGAAAATTTAACATACCGATATTAAATTGTTCTAATCATCCCAAGCCCATCAGAAAACATAACCGATTTTGAGCATTTGGCAGTTTGATGATTGGAATCTGAAGCAGCTTCAGTGATAACTCAATACGTATTATAAGATTCTCATGTGATCTAGACCCACCTGCCTTTGATCTGGTTTGTTCCAGCCATACCCATGATTACTTAGAGTGATCTTTTTTCTCTATGGGAAACACACACGAATGTACGTAAATGCCAGGAAGACTCTTTATGTGATAGGATAATCCTTTTTATCCTAAAGGGTTTGTTAGCCAGTGACCCCTCTGAAGCAAGTTCACAGTTATTAGAATGGTAGAAAAATATGGAAAGCATGGGGAGTTCTAGCTGTGGTTACATAAAATAGCAAGAAGCACATTGAACATCTTTTTTTTTATTGCTAAATACCATCAGGTATTTATCAGGTATTTATTGCTAAATACCATCAGGTATTTATCAGGTATTTATTGCTAAATACCATCAGGTTTTGTATAAAATTGAAAAGTATTTAATTCAAAGATAATGTATATTTCTTTATCTTAGATGGTTATTTTATATTAATATATTGTTTTAATTATAGAGATAGTCTGAAAAAGGTGTATTTTACTTTGAATATTATCCTAAAGGAATAGAATGTTCCATTGGTCACATTTTGGGGGTATAGGGTAAACCAACTGCAACTCTGAAAATAGAAGACAAAAGGAAAGAATCAAGGAATTATCTTATTTCCCTTTTGCAGATTCTAATGCAGGGTAACCAAAGAGTTGATGCCAGAAATTTTCTCTTTATGGAAGACTTCCAGCTTTAAAAAAAAAAAAAGTGGAAAAGGGATAGAATTGATATCACATTTTACAGTCTCTAATGAAATAATGGATATAGGTGGTGCTAAATGGATATAGTGGCTGCTAAAACTCTTAGAAGGCTGATGGAGAAGGTAATTATACCTGAACCTACTGATCACTCTTAACACACAAAAGAAGAAACAAACAGGTTTTATATGCCTCCTAGTTTGATGCAACAGGAAATATAAATACCATCTATAACATTTTTTTACCAAAATATTGAACCCAGATTGTATTAAACTTCTTGAATTATTAGTTGATAGGAAGTACAACTAAAGTGACAAAAGGTAACTAACACTGTAGAAATGCAATAAGCAAAAGCCAGGATGCGAGAAATTCTGTGGGGGAAATCACCCAGTTTCATTAATAAATAAGTGGCAAGAAAAAAAGCAAGACTGTAGATTAGGAGAAATTTAATTAAATTTAAATGCAATTTGTAGTTCTTGTTTGTATCTTGATTCAAATAAACCAGTTGTAAAAACAAACTAGGAGACACTGGTGACATTCTCAACACTGGAATACAATAGTATTAAAGAATTATTGTTAACGTTTGTCAGATGGCATCTAATTAAATGAAAGCCCTTATCTTTTAGACACACATACTGAAGAATTTATGAAGTGATATGTAGTGTCTTGAATTTACTTAATCCAGCCAAGGTGGAGGGGAGCTATATAGATGAAGAGATTGATAATGGTAAAAGTTGAGTGGTGGGAATAGCAGTTTATTATACTGTCTTCTCTACTTTTACATATGTCTGCCATAAAATAATCTAAATACAGTGATAACTTTAGGACTATCAGATCAGTAAACATTGGATACTTAACAAAAAGAGTGTAATGTAGTATAGATACAAAAGAATGTTGTAAAAGTTATTAGCAAATGCAGAATATATGAAGTTATCTCCCCCCGCTGTCAGAGTGTAAAATCAACTTAACATTAGAATTATCAGTTTAATTCATGATATCAGCAAATTAAAGGATATCAGCAAATTGAAGGGTAAGAGTCATGATTACACAAATAGATTCAGAAAAATGCGGTTAATAAAACTCAGTGTCCATTCATAATTTTTTAAATCTTAGGAAACTAGGAATAGAAGAGAACTTTTTTAAATCTCATTATAGGATAGCTCTAAAATTTCATGCCCTTGTTGCAAGTGTTCTCTCTGAGATTGGAAATAAGACAGGGAGGTTTGCCATCCCTGCATTTATTCATTATGTAAAAATCAGTTGTATATCCAGAGCTCAGCACAATCAATCAGAAACTAAAATGTTTTAAATACCGTATACAGTTAACATCACAAAATATCAAGTACCTAGGGATAAATGAACAAAACCTATCATAAGCTCTTTATGTGGTAAACTATAAAATATTATTGAGAGAAAATAAAAGATCTAAATAAGTGAGAACTGTATCATATTCATGGATCGGAAGCCTCAATACTTTAAAGGTGTCATCTCTTCAAACTAATTATGTAAATTTAGTAGTATAACAGGTTTCTTTATAGAATTAAAGCTGATGTTAAAATGTATGCAGAGGGGCGCCTGGGTGGCGCAGTCGGTTAAGCGTCCGACTTCAGCCAGGTCACGATCTCGCGGTCCGTGAGTTCAAGCCCCGCGTCAGGCTCTGGGCTGATGGCTCAGAACCTGGAGCCTGTTTCCGATTCTGTGTCTCCCTCTCTCTCTGCCCCTCCCCCATTCATGCTCTGTCTCTCTCTGTCCCAAAAAATAAATAAACGTTGAAAAAAAAAATGTATGCAGAAATGCAAAAGGCCAGAAAAAGCCAAGACAGTCTTGAAGAACAAGGGAAGAGGACCTATTCTGTAAGACATCAAGATTTACTGCATAATTACAATAATTAAGACAGTGTGGTTTTGGGGCAAGAACAGACGAGTAGAGCAGTGCACCAGCGATCCCAGAAGCAGATTCATGCATATATAAACAAGTGCTTGATGACAGCAGAGGTAGAGCAACGGGGAAGGGACTCTTTCGTAAATGGTGCCCCGACAATTGGGTATCCATATAGAAAATCCTAATACCTGATCCCCATCCCCACTCCACATCACACACAAGAATCACTTCCACATAGATTATACACATAAATGTAAAAGGCAAAAAGTTGATGTTTGACAGACATTAAAATTAAATATCTCTGTTCACCAAAAAGAAAAATCATAAAGAGAATAAAAAGACAAGCTACAGAATAGAAGATATTGGCAACATGTATTAAGTATAAAATGACTTATATCCAAAAATATAAAGAAGTTCTATAAATCAGTAACAAGAAGACATCAACCCAGTAGAAAAGTGAACAAAAGACTTCACAGGCAGTTCACAAACAAGGAAATTAAATGTCCAATAAACATTAAAATATGCTTATGCTCATTAATAACCATGAAAATACTAATTAAACTGTCAATGAGAGACCACTGGGTACCCACTGGAGTGGTTAGTATTAAAGAGCCTGGTGATATCAGTGGTTGGTGAAGATAGAAAGCAATGTGAACCCTCCAGACTGCTGGTGGGAATGTAAATTGGTTGAGCTAGTTTTGAAAATTGTTGGGTATTGTGAAGTTGAAAATGAGTTTTTTCTATGACTCAGTCATTCCATGCCACAATATATACCATACAGAATGTTCTTAATGGCATTCCCAATAGCCCTAAATTAGAGATACCCCAAATGTCCATCACCAGTGCAGTTGACAAGTTATATATGATACAATGGAATCCTATTCACCCATGAAACTGAAGAAATTAGAGCTATTCCAACAATATGAATGAATCGTAAAAACATAATGAGAGAAAGGAAAGGCTAGATACAAGAAGTACATATTTTATGATGTAATTTGTATAATAAATCGTAGAGTGGGATAAACTAGAGCATAGGTAACTGATAAAACCAGGAAAGCAAAGATAATACTGTAAATATCAGGACAGTAGTTACCCTTGGGGAGTGGTGCTGGAAGGCGTCTAGGGTCCTGGATATGTTTTATTTCTTGACCTGGACAGTGATCACGTAAGTGTTTACTTTATAATACTTCACTGAAGTATACTTTTATGGGTTTTGTGCTTTACATGTGTTTTACAGTGATTTCTTTAAAGAAATAATGTTTAAATTCTGAGTTATGAGCATAAGGCCCATTTCATAGCTAGTACCTTGTTTTTCATTTTGTCTTATTTGTTTAAAATTAATTATCTCCATCATCTTAAAGCGTAAAGTGTAAGTTTGTAATTGCAGTGGATAAATACATTGATTCACATGTTAGGACTTTATTAAAAATAGACCTTACAAATCCAGGAAGTTGTAGCCTTGCATATTCTCATCTTATAGTGAAGTCTTCACCTATCCACTTATTCTTCATTACAGTTGATTTTTCCAAAGATTCATCGAATCTGGTTGCAATAGGATGTTGAGGAAAACCTTTCCTACTTGAATTTGTCTCTCCTTCAGTTTCACTCTTGAGAAATTTCTTTTAGGTAGCAAAATTGTGGTGAAAGCTTTACCTCGATTCATTAACTAGAACTTATTTCTCTCTTAGACTGTTAGACTGTGACTTAGAGATAATCTCTGTTATCGCTGTATATTTGCATTTTACTTTTTGTCTTCTGAGTGTTGACATTTTACTCTGATTTCCTCTGGTTGTGATGTTTATTCTTTATAGATCTCTATCTTATTTATAAGCATTTCATAAAAGTAATTCAGATCTTTTTTACATGAAGAAGAACACATGAATGAAAATACAAACAAACAAATGAAAGAGTGTGAGTGACACGGAGCCTCCGAGACTGCCTCTCTGTAGTTCTTGTGGATGAAGCAAAGTTCAAAAGTTTAAACCCTCTATGCAGACTGTTTTTCTCTCCCTTAAAAAGGCTCTTGCTTGTCAAATGAGAGTAAATATTTATAGTTGGCTATGGTAAAATGTTCTGAGGGTGAAGAAAATGATTTTAATAGAACTGTGTCCTTAATAGGAGTGGGTACAAAAATCCATTCATTTTCAGAAAGTGGGGTCCGTGAAGCAAAGGCAGGCAGCAGTGACTTAATAAGTGCCTAGTAGCACCCATTCGAAGGAAATATGTAATTATTTTATCACATGCCATGGTATATGTATGCATTTGCCTTTCAAGATTTTTTTTTCTTTTTTCTATTAAATTGCTGAGGTGCTTTTGTGGAAACGAGATTTTTAAACTGATTTCAATGAAACATACATGCTTCTTTTCAGTTTTCAGATAGTGGCAGGGTACTGTGAACAGCATAATATAATGGAAACTGCATGGGCTCTGTTGGAATATGGGCAAATTAGTTCAGCTCTCTACATCAACCTCAGGGCTTTTTCCAGCTGTAACATGGATATGTAACACAGAGGCTGTGGTGGATCTTAAGTGAGATGAGGTGTAGGAAGTGCCTGGCATGGAGGAGCTAGTCTATATGTTTATTTTCTTCTCTTCCTGTCACATTTTCAGCAAAGGAAAGCCAGCCTTCACTGCAATAACACAGTATTTTTAAAAAAATTTAACGTTTATTTATTTTTGAAACAGAGAGACAGAGTGCAAGTGGGGGAAGGGCAGAGAGCGAGGGAGACACAGAATCTGAAGCAGGCTCCAGGCCCCCAGCTGTCGGCCCAGAACCTGACCCAGTGGGGCTTGAACTCCTGAGCTGCGAGATCATGACCTGAGCCGAAGTCAGACACTTAACCGACGGAGGCACCCAGGTGCCCCAACACAATATTTTTTAAAATTATTTTCCTACTTTTTTCTTTTATTATTATGTGATATGTTATTATTATGTGATATAAAAACATATATTCTGGTTTTTTTTTTCCTTGAAAAGTGAGGTTAATGTCACATGATGCAAGGAAGTAATTTCTGGTGGTTCTTATTTTGAAAGAGAAGGTAAGTTGTTTTGTCAACAGAAGGATGGATATAGAGGGGTCCCTGTGGGGCTCAGTCGGTTAAGCGTCTGACTTTGGCTCAGGTTGTGATCTCACGGTTCGTGAGTGCGAGCCTCATGTCTCTGCTGACAGCTCAGAGCCTAGGACTTGCTTCAGATTCTGTGTCTCCCTCTGTCTCTGCCCCTCCCTCACTCACACTGTGTCTCTCTCTCTCTCAAAAATAAATAAACGTTTAAAAAAGTTTTTTTTAAAAGATGGACTTAGAAAGAGAGGGAAACATGGATAGAAATTTGGATGAGGGATGAGAGGTGAGGGAGACAGCAGGTGGGAAAAGGAGTTGGGGACATTGTTGAGAAAACAAAACAAACCCCCATCACATTAGTTACTCTTTTTACACAGCTAAATTTAAGTCAAGAGGAATAAAAATGACAGTGGTTGTGGGGGGTAAACAAACATGCAACGCAGAAAGCCTCCATTTTTGCACAACAACTTGCTCTGTTGGGTCTTGAATAAAATCAAACAGGAAAGACTTTAGACCCACAAAACTGCCAAAAATGTGGTGGTCTCTGGATTCTTGACAGCTGAACTGCCAGAATCATGTGGTGTGTAAAATTGCTGGAAAGAATCATTCTGCTGAGAAGCAAGTGACAGGTCTGGTGGGTTTCAGTAATCCGAGAAGGTACCAGAACCATGCTCTTACAGCTTCATGGATTCACAGGGGTCTGTGTAAGGCTCCTGCCTGGTTCTCATTAGTAGTTAACCCTCTTTATAAAGACCAGTAAATGGAACTCCTAGAATTCCAACCTGGGCAGGACTTGAGGAATTGTCATCCCCAGCTCTGTATTTTAAATGAGGAAACTGAGGCTCAGAGACCTGAAGTGACTTCCCCAGTTTCATAGTGAGTGTGCCTTAGAAGTAGGGGCGGGGCTTGAGTCTCTGAACTCCTGAGTTAAATGCAACTAGCAGGAGAAAGAGTTCTTTAAAAGTGTAATGTGTTTCTACCCTTCTAACATTAGTTAGCCCGGGGGGTGCCTGGGTGGCTCAGTCGGTTAAACATCAGACTCTTGATTTCAGCTCAAGTCGTGATCTCGTGGTTCCTGGGCTCAAGCCCTGAGTTAGGCTCTGTGCTAACACCACGGAGCCTGCTTGAGATTCTCTTTCTCTCTCTCTCTCTTTCTCTTTCTCTCTGCTCCTCTCCCTCTCTCAAAAAAATAAACATTTAAAAAAAATTACTTGGTCCTGAAACTCAGTATCTTAAAGAAAGAGAGAAAATAAACAATTCCTACCCTTCCTTCTGTAGTTTAGCAAGAATTTATACTTCTGACCCAAACTCCACACCAATGGCTACGAAATACAAAACGGGAAGAGTATCTGAGGTCTTCCAAAAATGTTAACCATAAAATAAATAAAAAACCCCACCAGACTTACTGTGTTGTAGCTCCTTCCCATTTCTCTGTGGAAGGGGTAAGTGAGAGGAGGTTCAGAAGAAAGAAAAAGGTTTTAGAATGTAAGTGATTTCTACTTAGTAGGAGCTTCGTATTTACTGATAGATTTATTGATCATTGATAACATGAAATAGCCTACAGCAACCACTGTCTAACTCAAAAGGATTTTTATGTATGTGATTATTTGTCCATAGGAATAACCACATCTTTATTATTCAATATGCATGGTATTACCAAGTATATGGAATGGAGTCAGTACGAAAATAGTCTGTCTAAACTATAAAGAAAATCTTCCTGTTGATAAAAATAATCTACCAAATTGTGTAAACATTTTTGTGTAATGTAGATTATATAAGTTTCTAGAATCACCATCTAAAATTTGAGGTGTTTTTCCTAATACTTAAGTCCTAAAAGTATATATATTGACATGCAGTATTTATATATTTGTATTTCCTTAACCTTCAGACTGCCAGGTTTTCATTGTTTGTTAATGTCACCAGCAAGGGAGCAGGAAACATTCAAATCAGTTTTGCTACTTGTGAGTTACTTTGATTGCCGTATTTCTTTTGGACAAATTAAAAATGAGGTAAAAAAAAATCAACAAAGGAGAATGAGAATTGGGGCTTATCAAATGCATCTAATTAATCTTCCTTTGCCCATTACTCCTATGAAAATTTATGATCATTAATATCAATGTAAGAATTTGTCACATGGACTTTCATACACTTAATTAGGTATATAGGGAATAGTAGTATATATATAATATTTAAGAGATGAATGTGAGTTTGGCAAATTAACCCTTATAAATCTTCATTTACTGATATTTAAAATTGGGATACATCATATTATTGTAAAGTAATGCATATAATGTGTTAAGCAAAGTGCCTAACATGTAGTGAGCTCTCAATAAATGTCAGCTAATATTATTTAGGAAAAGGCATGATTCTCTTTTTTAGAATCAGATATTGTTATGAAATGCATTTCTACTTTATAGAGTTACACACATTCCCCCAACATCATTTTAAAAAAATAAAATTGGGACTAGAGTTTAAGGATATACAAATCAAACACTTGAAATGGACATTTCTTCTTGCTCAAATTGGATTTTATATTTCTATAATATTTCAGTTTCTAAAAACTTGTTTCCTGAGCTTTTTTCTTTTGATATAAAGTCAAAAATAAAATCTTAACATTAAAAACTATTTTATGTTATAAAAGTAAATACAAAATTCAGAATTTTGAAATTTAATTTTCAGGTTTTGCCTTATACTTGTGTTGAGAGTGCAAAGCTCCAACTAACCAGAATGTATCTGGTCCAAACGCTAATATTTTAGTGTTGCTCAGAGCACATTTCCTCTGTTAGGAATTCCTCCTGGTGTTACGCTGAAACGTGCTTTTTTGTGCTCATACTGTTGGAAAGTGAACCTACTTCCCCTCGTTCTTCACACACCATCTTTGGACCCCATCCTCCTGCTGAGTGGTCTCTAGTTGCACTTGACCTTTTAGAATCAATACCTGGAGTTGTTCCTAACAAGCTGTTTGTGAGACACAGTTGGTTTGCCAGAGTGTGATTGGAGCACTGTCCCTTTTATATGAACACTACATTATATTTTTTTTTTAACGTTTTTATTTATTTTTGAGACAGAGAGAGACAGAGCATGAACGGGGGAGGGTCAGAGAGAGAGGGAGACACAGGATCTGAAACAGGCTCCAGGCTCCGAGCAGTCAGCACAGAGCCCGATGCGGGGCTCGAACTCACATACCACGAGATTGTCACCTGAGCCGAAGTTGGACGCTTAACCGACTGAGCCACCCAGGCGCCCCTGAACACTACATTATTAAAGGTGAACAGAATAACCCCACAGACTCCCATGTATTACTTAAGAAGGCTAGTGCTTATGAATCTTTGGCCTTTCGTGACTATTCAGTTTGTTATTATAGCAGCCCTTTGTGTATGGCTTCTAGTTTATTTGTATTTTTCTCCTGGTTCTGCCAGCTTTTCCAGTGGTTTATTTACAAAAACCCTGCCCCATAGCATCTAGTAATAAATAAAGAGTGAATGTACTGTATTGTTTTCCATAGGGGTGTTGTAATCGATAACAAAACCTCTAAAAAAAAGTGTGATGTTTTGCTTCTAAACAAAAGGCAGAACGAGCACAGGTGTTGGGCAGGCGCAGTAGAAGCCAAGAAAGCTGGCTTTTGAAAAACAAAAACTTGGTTTCAAATCTGAAACTTGTAACTTACTGTCTGATCTTGGCTAAATCTCTCAGTCTCTCTAATCTTAAATTGCGGTATTTGTGAAATGGAGAAGATATTGCTTCCTTCATGGAGTGAGAGCATAAAATAATATGCACAAGTGAAGTTTTATAAACTGAAAGTACCGAATAAGTGGAGCTCATTGACACACATGGAATACATCTCATTTCTGTGCTAAAGGACACAGAAGCAAAGGTTATCTTTGTTCAGGCACTTAACAAAATAGCATTTTCAGAAGTTTAATTTTAACTCCCTATATAGTAAACCTTGAAGTTTTCACGTTTATGTGTTAAATCCAAACATGCAATTATGCTATAAAAAATTAAAGATTTGATGAATAATAAAAAAGTAAGGCAATTAGAAACTCTGGATAAAAAGGCATACAATGATGTCACAGTCCAATCACAATGCATCAAAAATGGGGTATGATTTTGAGCAATTATGATAACTAAGAAAAGGAAATAAATTTCTTTCATTCTAGTAATGTGCTTTTTAAAAGTCAGATCATAAAAATGGACCTCTAGAAATAGAAATGTGATTCTAACACATTATTTGACTCTGCTAGGAACAATATTTGTGCATCATAATATAGTAAATACAGATTATATGCCTTTGATTTTTAGAAACAACTTATAAACAAAGCATAGGACGGTTAGCCGATGATTTGAAAACAAAAAATAAGATGTTGGTCAGAAGTTAGGATGCAGGAGGGGGTTGACAAGTTGGTGGATACTGATCGCCTGTGTTATGTGGTGGGGAGTAAAAAATTGATAGAACAAGTAGAGGGGCGTCTGAGTGGCTTATAAGTCTGATTCTTTTTTTTTTAATTTTTTTAGTGTTTATTTATTTTTGAGAGACAGAGACACAGATGCAGTGCAAGCATGGGAGGGCAGAGGGAGAGGGAGAGGGAGACACAGAATCTGAAGCAGGCTCCAGGCTCTGAGCTGTCAGCACAGCGGGGCTCGAACTCACAAACCGCAAGATCGTGACCTGAGCCGAAGTCGGACGCTCAGCCTACTGAGCCACCCAGGTGCCCCACAAGTCTGATTCTTGATTTCGGCTCAGGTCATGAGCTGCACTGACAGTGCAGAGCCTGCTTGGGATTCTCTCTCTCTCCCTCTCTCTTGCTGCCCCTCTCCTACTCATTCTCTCTCTCTCTCTCTCGATAAATAAACTTTAAAAAGAAAGAAGAACAAGTAGAGCTTGAAGTGCGTTATTTAAAGTGGAAAGTGACCAGTAGAAGGATAAAGCTAAATATAACTATAAAAATTATAAACAAGGAGAAGGATAATGAAGGGTAATGTGAGTTAAGTCAATCCTCATTCTTAGTTGGAAGTCAGTGGATGTTGCCTGAAGCTTATGAACTGAGAACTGTGATTGTTATTATTTAGAGTTGTGAATCTAAATTATCAGAAGAGTCAAAAACAAATGGCTAAAGATGATGGCCTTTGAGAGCAGTACTGAAGAGGCCCAGGTAGGGGCTAGAACCTACTGCTTTTCATTATGAGCCACTCTGTGTAATCGTAGTGGTATTCTTACTAAGTACACATATTACACTGATACAGGCCTTGAAAAAAAAACCAGTACTGATAGCAAAAAGCCATGGATGGGTACTGTGGCATGTGTCACCCCACCCCCAAATCTAGAAGACACACTATAATTCTCTGAGCCTAAAATCATCTCAGGTCCCTGTCAACCCTGCTCACCACTCCCTCCAAACTTTCTTTGTCCTGCTTTTACACTAAGCAGCATAGAGTGTTTTTGCCTTCCAGCCTAGTATCAGCCTATGTCACACTAAATTTTACATTATCAGTGGAAAGTCTTAGTTCTATTGTTCCCTGAAATGTCAAGAGAGTATATTTCTATAAAACAAAACAGACTCAAAGCACAGTGCAGGTGTATGTTAGTAAGTAAATTATATATCTACTGCTTAGAAAATGGTTTGTCTTCTACCAGGATTTTATACCAAGATTTCACTATAAAAATCATGTAGAAGAGGAGAATATCAATTGTCCCAAACATTGGAAATGGAATGGGTGCACTGTTTTATTTCCTGTATATTTCTATTGAGTTTACCTTAAATTTTTATTAACATTTTTTTCTATTGGAGAAGTGGCAGTAGTGTACTAGATCAGCTTGGGCATGACCAGATTCTGACCAAATCATTCCTAAAATATTCATCTTTAAGACCAGTTCATTGCAGGGATGCCAACAGTAATTCAAATATTCTGCCTTTAAACACTACTGCACTTGAAATTGCTACTTTGGTATTTCCCTGCCCCCTCCCCCAAATGTACACAGTTAAGGGTAAGAAAGACGGCTACCAGACATTTCCCAAATTTCTAGATAAGGAAGGCCCATTCTTTAGAAAACAATAGATTTAGTTGTCAATCAGCCAGATGTGTTCATTGACAAAAGATTGAAAGTGTAGATAGATTTAGATCAATAGCACCTAATAGTGAATAAGCACTTTGGTCACTTACGTACTCACCCTTCCATCCACCAGCCCTGTATTTGTTTGAGCCCCTACTCTAAGACTGTGGTTGGTAGTGTGGGGATATTACAGGGCTAAACTTGACAGTTCATTATCACTGTGATCTCCTGGAGTAGCTCCAGGAGTACCTCCAGGAGTAGCTTCTATCACCAAAGTTTTCCTTTACTTGCCAATCATGTATTCCATTAAGTATCTGGCTTCCTTGATGGCTTAGACCTCAAATAGTCCAGGAACAACTTTCAGGAATTACATTTTTAACTGATTATTTATATTATCTAAATCACATTTGTTATTTACTAAATGTTAGTCATATTCCTTATTCTCATATTTTTGCATTGCTCTAAAAACACTGACCAAAAAAAAAAAAAAAAAAAAAAAAAAAAACAGGAAAGAGACCAGATAATCAAAACTTAAGCCGGTTGTACATAGTAGTACTTAAATATTTCCCAAATGTTTTCCCAAACTATAAACCAACCCATTATTGGCAATTAGTTTGATTTAGAAAAAATAGTTTTCTCTTTTCAGTTAGGTATTTATTTTACTAGCAAATTATATAAAATTTTGTCAAACTGTAGTATATGGAAGCTTGAGGTTGGAGGAGTCGCTTCATTATACCAAACAAAATAGCATTTATCCCTGTCTGCTATGACATTTTATGAGGATTTATCAATGTTGCTGACTTTCTGGGTAGTTCATATTTGCTGCCTTAAATTCTGCGGGCTCAGGAATGTTGCGTCAGTCCCTCCAACTTTCCCTCTTCTACTTGTGTGGCCTTGTGTATGCTGTGTTTAACAAATACGCATCTGTTCACCCTGAGCCAGGCACCATTCTTCATGAGGAAGAGAGGCGGTACTTCACGTTCTGCCCTTCTTCTACCCTGGTGGTATTAGAGGTGTCCTCAAATGCAGTTATCATGTTTCTCCAGAGTCCTGTCTGGTAACACCTGATAAGCTCTTTTGCCTCTCATTTCCAAAAGGCAGACCTAGTCTCTAGTGGATGCCCACTTTCCTATAGCTGTATGTGTTTGTTAGAGCCACAGCCTCAGAGCCAGGGGATTGTGGGAAGTAGGGTCTCTTCCTACAGGACAGGATATCCTCTGGTCTCCTGTCCACACACCTCCTTTCTCCATTTTTAATTTGCCTGCTGTCCTCCTCACCTCCGCTGCCTTCTATCCCTATCTAGGGCCTAACTAGGCATGAGCTTTCCCAAGTATCTGGGCACTTGATGTGTGCTTTGCCTGGTTAGCAAAATGATACAGATACAGATGTATCTGTATACAGATGTCAGGCTTGTCCTAAACCGTAACTCACAGACAACACTGGGGTCTGTATGAGACTTGTAACCATACTTTTTACACAGCCCACAGAAAGGCCTTGATTTCCCCTGCTAGGTCTCTGGTTACCATCTTGTCTGATTTGAAAAGCTAAGCAGAATTGAGTTCTTAGAAAAATTGGGTGGAATAACTCTTAGCATTCTTGACCCCCACTACCTTTACCTCTGCCACCCATCTTAAGAACAAACAGCCATTGACACAAAAACAGACACTCAGATCAATGGAACAGAATAGAGAACCCAGAAATGGACCCACAAACGTATGGTCAGCTAATCTTTGACAAAGCAGGAAAGAATAACCAATGGAATAAAGACAGTCTCTGCAGCAAATGGTGCTGGGAAAACTGGACGGCGACATGTAGAAATATGAACCTGGACCACTTTCTTAGGCACTTGTCTATGTCATCAGGAGCTCCCAAAATAGAACCACCTCTATTATATTGTTCCTGTAAACTCCTCTGTATTTTTTCAGAGAGGACAGTGGCAGTTTATGGTCCCTGGGCACACATAGCTTTGCTCATAAAATGTCCTTCATCGTCTTGTTAGTAGCAGGAGTGAGCAAGCTTTTTCTAAAGCTTCCAAGAAAGATCTTGGAAAACAAAAGGGTTCTTTTTTCTGTCAAACTGTTGGGTGGTCACTGACTACATCAACAAACAGGGATTCAGTCACTCACTTCCTCTCCAAATTGTGGTCATTGAGCAGTGAACAAAAGTTCCTGGGTTACAGCCATTTACTTGGTAAGGTTCTCCAGTTCATTGGCAGCTTCCCCCAGCCACCTTACTGCTGTGCTCCATTTGCTCCTGAACCAGAGGACAGCAGTTAGTGTGGCCAATACACGATGGTATACATGGAGATGGCCTTTCCTTTTCCGGCTGATGACATGTAACTCTGCTCATACTTGAGGAAAGCTGTTGCTTTGTTCATGCCCTACATGACTCAGGTAGCTTATTTTAATAAGTGTACTCCTTCTGTTTGTCCCATACATAAGAATCGGGGGAGTTTCTTTTAACTGATTGTGAGCCATATTCCTTAACCAAAATGGGGGACTTTTTCTTCTGATAGGCTAACTCATGAGGTTACAGAATCAGAGTTTTTCGTTTTTATCCCTCATAGCCACCAACAGAAAAATAATTCAGAAAAGTAATTTAAAACTGGATGAAGCTCCCATGATGGTCATTCTTTTGGCTATAGGGTCTCTCATTCTTAGCACGATTGTCATTCTGAACTGGGAATTCTTTGTTGTGGGAGATATTATGTGCATTGTAGGATACTTGACAGCATCCTTAACCTCTGTCCACTAGATACCAGTAGTGGCACACTCCTTACCCAACAAAAATGTCTCTAGACATTACCAAATGTCCAGGAGTTGGGAGCGTGGGGATAATGAAATCAACCCCAGTTGAGAACCTCTGCTGTAATATAATTAGAGACTTCATTCTACATAGGACAGAGTCTCTAGTAATTTATTCCAGGTAAATAGGAGAGTTGTCAGATATCCCTGCTAAGTTTGTACTCCTGAAAGGACTGTCTTCTGGAAGTACCTTTTCTTCCTTTTTCCTTTTTCCAGCAAATTGTTAATCTGGTCTTTAATGCCATGTCCTTGCCCAAAAGACATCAAGTAGCAGAAAGGACATTGAAGTGTCATCAAAAGACTGACTTTTGCCCAACATTGCCATTATTAGTATTGATCTTGAGCAAACCCTGTAATTACTCTGAACCTTAGTTTACCCATTAGTCAGAAAGGTTGTGAAAATGAGAGAAGTGTGTATTTGAAAGCACCTTTAAAAAATAAAGCACTCAGCACCCAGATCTCGGTTTCTGATACCACATTTAGTAAAATGAACCAGAGCTCTTTGGAGAAATGTCTGACTCTAGGACTGGGGCAGGCAGTATATGAGATGAGCCTGTCACATCCTTATCCTTGGAACCAGAAAGTAAAGTGCTCAAAAAATGATGATGGGACGCCTGGGTGGCTTGGTCGGTTAAGCGTCCGACTTCGGCTCAGGTCATGATCTCACGGTCCGTGAGTTCGAGCCCCGCGTTGGGCTCTGTGCTGACAGCTCAGAGCCTGGAGCCTGTTTCAGATTCTGTGTCTCCCTCTCTCTGACCCTCCCCCGTTCATGCTCTGTCTCTCTCTGTCTCAAAAATAAATAAACATTAAAAAAAAAATTTAAAAAAAATGATGATGATGATGGAGTATGTCAAAGGGACACAGGAATCAAATAACAGCTCCCAATGGCAACAGCTGGAACAATTTGAGAGCAAAATTAATAAAGTAATATTGGATTATAACCCAAAGATCCAAAGTATAAAAGAAACATCAGTGAGTCGGCTGATATAAATGATTGAACAAATAAATAGGGAAAGGGAATACTTTCCTATGCAAAAGAATTCCAAATAATTTATGCAGACGCTTCACCCTTAAGGCAGTGGAATATAACTCCTTACTCCTTAATTGTGGGCTGCACATAGTCACTTCCTTGCAAAGAGTATAGTTTGGAAAGGGGGAAAAAAGAGTAACTTTACAGTGAAGAAACCTGACAAGCATGGCCCCAGCCAGGTGATCAAGGTCAACATAAACAGTAAGTTAATATTGATAGGATTTATCCTGGATATGATGTGTTGAGAATGGTGTACCTAGCCTCTGTGGTCTTCCTCCTAAAATCCCATAATACCTGTCTTACCATGAAAAAAAAAAAACAAAAACAACAAAAACATGAGATAAGTCTCAGTTGAGGGACATTCTACAAAATACCTGGCCAGTATGCTTCAAAACTGTCAAGGTCATTAAAAACAAGGAAATTCTGAGAAACGACCACAGCCAAGAGGAGCCTACGTAGACATGACCACTAAATGTAATATGGTATCCTGGATGGAATCCTGAAACAGAAAAGAAAAATTAGGTTAAAATAAGGAAATACGAACAAAATGTGGACTTTAGTTAATAATGTATCAATGTTGTTTCATTAATTGTGATAAATATATCGTAATATTGTAAGCTGTTAATGGCAGAAACAGTTGTAAGATATATGGAATGCTCTGCACTATCTTTTCAATTTTTCTATGAATCTAAAATTATCCTAAAGTTAGCAGTTTATTTAAAAAGCCACAGCTAGGGGTTCCTGATTGAGCATCTATTGATTTCAGTTCAGGTTGTGATCCTAGGGTCATGGGATTGAGCCCCGCATCTGGCTCCATGCTGAGTGTGGAGCCTGCTTAAGATTATCTCTCTCTCTCTCCCTCTGCCCCTCTCCCCAACTTGCTCTCTTTCTCTCTCTCTCTCTCTCTCTCTAAAGTATGAATATTTAGCCCCAGCTAAATTAAGACACTTTTGTAAGTAATGGTCATTTTATACAGAAGATATATCATCAAGCTCTAGTATGTCTTCCTTATTTAAAAAATATTTTTTTAATCTTTATTTTAGAGAGAGAGAGAGACAGAGTGTGAGCAGGGGAGGGAGAGAGAGAAAGGGAGACACAGAATCTGAAGCAGGCTCCAGGCTCCGAGCTGTCAGCACAGAGCCCGATATGGGGCTCAAAACCACAAACCGTGAGATCATGACCTGAGCTGAAGTCGGACACTTAACTGACTCAGCCACCCACCCAGGGACCCCTGTCTTCCTTATTTTTAAAGGTTATTCTTGGAGTCTATCTCCAACTGCGTTCTCATGATGATGTTTAACATCCTTTATCAACTATACCTCGTCTCTCCTCCTACTAGCTTGGAGCAGTTTTAGGTTTCCAACTAAAGAGGAAAGAGTATCACATAAAGTTCTTCACTTTGACAGACCAGGTTTACTTTCTCTCATGAGGAAATCCGTAGTTGGTCCCCTTTTCTTCCTCCACCTGGTCAGAAGAACTGCTTCCTTTACAGCTTACGGGTGCTTTCTTCTAACCAAGGTCTGGAAGGTCCCCTATTTGGTTCCTCTTTTCTTGGGGGAGAATAGAAAAACAGTGAGCAGGTACTATGGCAAACACCCATTTTGTGCAGGTAATACAACTGGATGTGTACAGAATAGGAATGGGAGAGGGGAGACCCTTCAGAATGGTAAAACCTTGGAGGAACAATACAGTAGAGGATTAAGAAGTTTATTGTAAGTATGTAAGTAACTAGAACTGTTTCCTCTGTGACACTCTCAGCTTCCTAGCTTTAGCCATGATACTTAACCATCTTATTTCAGTAGACATTATTCTTTATTCACTCCATGCATCTAGCACTGTATATAAGTTCAAATATAATATTTGAACATGGTACGTTATAGAAACTGAATTTGAATTCAGAATTACTGTATTAAGTAGATGGCAGTGTTCTATAATCTTAAGTGGCAATAATCTCTTAGTGATAATAAATGAACCAGTCAAGTTTCCCTAATATGACCAGTGACTATGTAATCAACTCAGTATTGCTTTTTAATCTGGGACCTCAATGAGCTGAGCATTTGACCAAGTCAAGTTTACTGACGATACCCAAAATGGGTCTCTTACATAAAAATAATAACATAAACGACATGTGCTGAATGCCCAAAACCTTCCCTCATTTAGACTTGTTTATCATCCATCCCCCCATGAGGTAGGGAAGGTAACATATGGCTATGAGGACCAGTGAGGACAAGGACACACAGCTGAAACACAGGTGTAAAGCCTGAGCCACCTGATTCTGGGCAGAGTGTTTCCCCTACTGGCCCACACTGCAGCCTTGGCATGGTTTCATGATTATAATTATTACTTTTACTTTTAAAAATGCTCTCTTTCTGGACCAAATCATGTTTGCTTGCTATTTTGATCCGAGGTCACATTGTTGCTGTATGTAGCCACGGCTGATAATTTTAGGAATGGTGAACCGAAGTTAACCTAGAGGAGTGCTAACCAGTAGACCTGCCTCAGTGATGGAATGTTCTATATCTGTGCTGCCCAGTGTGGTGCACAGAGCACTAGCCACGTGCGGCTCTCAAGCACTTGAAATGTAGCCAGGATGTTACAGGAACTGACTTTAAACTTTTATTTAATTTTAGTTAATTTAGCTTCAAATAGTTTCATGTGGCTAACAACCGCCATGTTAAACAGCATGGGTCTAGACAGTGTAGGGATCCTCCATTATAACGCAGGTTCCTCTGGTATTTAGCTCTCAGCATTGCTTGGGCAAACTTGGCTATTCTTTCAGAGAAGAATTATCTTTGAGAGACTTTTTTTTTTTTTTTGGACATTTGGAACATATAAACAGGCAGCACAAGGTTCCTCCTAAATTATGACCCACTTAGGCGTGCCTGGGTGGCTCAGTTGGTTGAGTGTCTGACTCTTGATTTTGTTGGCTCAGGTCATGATCCCCCAAGGATCGAACCCCGTGACAGGCTCCATGCTGACTGTAGCTATAAGCTGTATAAATTTATACATTTAAATTATGACCCACTTAAATTTAAAGCTGTGAGATCGCGAATCAACACTAAAAAGTAAAATTCACTGAACTTAGTTCACTATATTCTTTTTGGTAGAAATAAGAGAGTGATCCATGTGTCTTTTTGATTCTACCTTTATAAGACTGAACCTTTAGGGGTTGTGGGAGGGGGGATGGATTAAATGGGTAAGGGGCATTAAGGAATTTACTGAAATCATTGCTTCACTGTATACTAACTAATTTGGATGTAAATTTTAAAAAATAAATAAAGTTAAATTTAAAAAAAGACAACCTTTAGAAAATTATTATTGGCAAGAGATTTATTTCTGTAATTCTAAAAACAAAGAGCTATTTTCTTTTACAGATACAAATCTGTTATTTGAAGCCTGCAAAGTTCAATGACACTTTAAATCAGGATTGAGTGATATGTACAGAGCCAGACAAAAATCCAGTCACATGATGTTTCCGTTAGACTCAGAATGGAATTCTGAGATTATAGTCAGGGAGAAAGGGAACTGTGCTTTTTAAGTTCATAATGCATTGCAGATGAACATTATAATATTAAAATGACAGCTGTTTTCATTACTGTTGCTAAACTGAACAACTGAATTTAGAAGCTGTATGGAAGAAATTAGAAGGAGTGACAGTTCTCAATAATCTAAAAGTTCTTTGACTGGAAAAATCTCAAGGAATGAGGAAAATACCAAAGTAACAGATAGTACTAGCAGTAATATAAAAATTCAGACAAGAAGTAGGGGTGCCATCTTATCAGAAACTTTTTTTTTCTTCTAACACAATTTTTGACTTCTTAAAACAAATACTTTTTAGTTAAATTTAAGAGACAGCCATCTTCCACAGATTATGATATTAGAAACACTTTTTATGCCGGGAGACAGGAAATAGTGAAATTGATCTAAAGTGTCATTTACTGTAAATTTGAACAAACTGAATTACCAGATGCTTGCTCTTTAATACTGAACAGGCTTTCAGTGTTGTTACATAGATTCTCTTTCGATGTGACTTCTTTAATATCTGAGATCACACTTGTTTCTACTCAGTTTCTTGGATTCATCTTTATGGGCATGAACATAGTGTGTCGGCTCTTTATAATTACTGTTGTCAAATACTGTTAAACATGAACATATTTTGAGCTAATAGAAAATTTTCAGTCCCCATAACCCCTCCTTAGGCTCCCTTCTGGCCAATATCCCTTGCCTGTAGGAACATCTAACACCAGAAACCAATTTTGTCTGATTTCTGACTTTAGGTAAGTAGAATTAGGCTGTATGTGTGTTCTTATGTCTGGCTTCTTCAACATTATGTTTTTTTAATTCATCCATATTGTTGTTGAACATAGCAGTAATTTATTGATTTTCATTACTGTACAATATACTATTATGGCTATACAACAATTCATGTAATGATTCTAGACAACTTATGTAATCATTGATAGATATTTGGGTAAATTTAAATTGGGGACTATTAACAAATAATGCTTCATGAGCATCACATGTGTGTGTTTTGTGCACCTGTTTTCATACTCCTCTCAGATCTGTACCTAAAAGTAGAATCACTTCATTATAGGGTAAGTGTGTGGATGTTTACTTTTAGTAGGTACTACCAAACAATTTTTCCATCTCCTACAGTGTAAGAGAGTTCTAGATACTTTATATTTTCAGTGTCCTCACCAATATTTGAGTCTGTCAATATTTGTTTTGTGTGGGGGAAGGATCACTTAACATCTGTAATAATAATCATAATATAGCTTTTGGAAAAAGCTAGTAAGGAGTAGCTGGCCTAACAGATTTAGGCCACAGACACCCCTACACACACACAGGGTGATCATCAAATGTTCCCACTCCCGACTTTCCATAGACCCATGCAAGAAAACACCTTGAAGATGGTAACCTTTGACCTAGTTCACTTTGGGCAATGTTATTGCAATTGGTCCTGCAGAAAAACAGTTGGATAAGAGAGAATGATACCCTGCTCTGAGCCTGAAGCCTTTTGATGGGATGAGAAATACTTGAGTTAATAATACTGGAATTTGCCAAGTGCTCTTAACAGAGTGTGTTTGGTGAATTTTTATAGTAAGTAATCTGACACGAGTAACTCTCCGTTCACCCAGTTGAATTCAACAAACATTTTTTTTGGTGAGTGCTTCACTCCCACCTTCTATATTATAGAATGCAAAAGGAATGACTAATAAAGATACAAAAAGGTGCTTCACTTTAATTCAGGGAAATGCAAGGTATAATGAATGGATGCCCATTTTCATCCAGTGGATTGGCAAAATTATGTCTGCTGATACGCTCTAGTGAGAGTGTTGTGTAAGGGTATACACATACTATGCTGCTAAAGTGTTACAGCCACTCTGGAAGGAAACTCGATGTATCTACTAAAATTAGAAGTGTACAGGGGCACATATCTGGCTCAGTCGGAAGAGCATTTGACTCTGGATCTCGGGGTTGTGAGGTTGAGCCCCATGCTGGGTATAGAGATTACTTAAATTAATAAAACCTTTAAAAAACTAGAAATGTACATCTTCAATGACCCAGAAGTCTCATTTTAGGAATAAGCCCTGGAGAAATACTCACCTGTGCACAAGAAACCATACACAATGATATTTACCCTAAAATTTGTAATCATGAAAAAAACTCTTCAATAAAGGACTGGCATAGCCATCTGTGGTATATTCGTACATGGATTGCTATGCCATGGTTGAAAAGAATGAAGCATCTCTAGAATGTAAGCTCTGTGAGGGCAGGAGCTTGGCTTTTGTTCATTCCCATGTCTCCAGCAACCGGAACGATGCATGGCAGGCATGTAGTACACGCTCAGTAATTATTAGTTGAATGCATGTGTGAGTACATGGCTGGCCTCCAACTCCTGCTGTCGAGTGAACAACGCAAACTACAGAAAATCTATATTATAACATACATATGCATGTATGTAAGTCCATAAAAACTGGAAATATACACCAACATATGAAATACATATGGGTGCTTGCACATCTATAAAAACTTACCTGGAAAGATATACACCGAAATGACAACAGTGTTACCCCTCAAGGGCAAACAAGGGGAAGGGACAGATTTTGGGAATAGTATTCCGAGAAGATTTCAAACTTTCCTGCAGTATCTTAAGTTTGGAAGAACATAATGTTTTCTTATATTAGGTAATTACACGATAATCTTTAAATGACATTTTACTACAGAAAGATAATTTTCTTGTTGTCTGGCAGGCTGAAGTATATTGGGTGAAGAGCTCCTCCATCCAGCGCCCCGCAGCCTACACATAGCCATACAGAGTGTCCAGGCTTGCTGAATTTAGTTTCCCAAAGGGAATTCCTCCAGCATGTGGAATAATTTGGAAGAATAGCTAGTGATTCTCCATATTTCTTTGGGAATAAACCAGCTCCTTGTGTTTTCATCTTCATTCTGATTTATGTTTGAAAAACATTAAAAAGCATTTATTTGCACTAACTATATTCACATCTTTCTAAAAAAAAGCCTTTAAAAGATCTCACTAAATTTAGGAGATAAAACAATGAAGTTAATAGAAGTAGACAGTAAGGAATGTGGAAGGAAAGGACCAGGAAACCAGGATTTTCATTCCATCATGCTGTTTCATCATTCTCTGCTGACAGGCTAAACGGCCTCTCGGGGCCTTGCTGGTCCATCTGTGCAGTGAGGGGACGGGGTTTTGTGGTCCCCAAGGTTCCACCAGTGCCCTGTGAGAAAGTATACATAATGGAGCTGTGTGTCATCCAGCTCTGTGTTTTGCCCTGGAAGCACCTTCCCCTTAGTGGAACTTTCGGGGTTTTTTTCAAAATACATTTTGAAGGTATGTGCCATTTGGATAAGGGGAACCTTGCATTCTGGACCCATGCAGGGTGATTCTGTGATGCAGTGTAGCTCATGGCATTTCACAGTTGGTTAATTGTGCTGAAGCCAGGTTACTTAACAGAGAGTGTTTACTGTGTGCCACGCATGGTACTAAGTGCTCCATGTATATTACTGTCTTTAGTCCAAATGCTAACATTATGGGATGGCTTCTGTTATTATCATGTCATAGCCAGCAAACAACCAAGTGCACAGCTGAGAATTGAATCAACACTATCCGATTTGTATCTGGGCCACCCGGCACCACATCCTTTAATGTGCGTGTGTGTGTGTGTGTGTGTGTGTGTGTGTGTGTGTGTGTGTGTGGTGTGTGTGTATCTGCTCCATGCAAAACTGCTCTGTCCTTGGAAAATTTTTCAATAGGAATAGAATAGCCACTCTCCTTAAATCAATAGCAACAGCTATTACTTAATGAAGTCATCTGCAAATCATGAATTCTTTTCTCCTTTCCCTCCTACTCTGTTCCATAATGATTTAATTTGCTGGCATGCGACCTTTAAATTAAACTCCTTTTGAAGTTTTAAGTGGAGTTCTTATCTGGAAGGAAGAACATTTGTCACAGTTTTCAGATAAATTGCACTGTTCCTGGTCATCTATGAGGTTAGTGTGATTTCCTTTCATTCATATTTTTCTTCATTGAGTACACATAGTTCATATAGTGTTTATCACTAACATTTGCCAAACACTGTAAGTAAAATATTTGCCTCATTAAATTGAATTTTGAATGTTTTATTCTTGGTTATTGAGTAACTCCAGGCTCTCGCGTTTTCTGGATTTGTGTTGACAGCTCCTTTCCTTTCAAAAAGAAATAGTCTGATTGCTTATGTCATATGCGTTCTTAACAAATTTTTTTCTAGGTCAAAAGAAAGTCAACAATATAATTTGTCTTTTTTTTTTTAAGTTTATTTATCTTGGGAGAGAGAGAGTGTGTGCACATGAGTGGGGGAAGGGAAGACAGGAGAGAGAGCACAAGCGGGGAGGAACAGAAAGAGAATCCCCAGCAGGCTCTGCACTGTCAGCACAGATCCCAACACGGGGCTCAACTTCACAAACCGTGAGATCATGCCCTGAGCCGAGATCAAGAGTCGATGCTAAACAGATTGAGCCACCCAGGTGCCCCATAGTTTGCCATCAGTGAATAGATTATTACAAGGTTGTTGTATTCAGGTCTTGGGAACTTATAGTGTCTCTGACATAATAACTAGACCTGTTTTCTACTTACAGCAGATTTCTTGTACCCTGTTGTCTGAAGGACTGAAGATGTGCACGGGGCATATACCACCATTTACACTACTTCTAAGACCTTTAGCCTTGAGATTCCATTTAACTAAAATCTATGATAAATAGGCTCCATTTAGACTGAGCAGAAATAAAGTTTACCTTTGACTACAGAATGAATGGTTATTTTATTAAACCCCGTAATGTTTTATACTCACTAATATTTCAAATGAGTATGTTTGACCCCCTTAGAAGAAGTGTTAATGGTACTACTGCCTAGTATTACTGAAAGTTTTCTGTGTTCCTAGAATCTGGTCACTCTAGTGGCAATCACTATAATGGCACAAAGAAAATTGCTTTAATGGGCCTTACCAGTAAGGTAAAAATCTATGCAGTGAATGAACTGTACAAAAAAATATATGAACAAGAATTGGAGTATGCGAACAGGAACATGGTAGCTGGCATATTCAAGGGAGAGAAAAAAAAACTAGAAGAAGTGTGAATTGAGCTAACTCCCAAAAGCATTGTGGAATTGAGAAAAGCAGAAAAGAAATTGGGTTTGAGGTCATAACTTAAGGTTAGAAGTGGGATGGGCTCAACAGCAAACATTCTGAGCAGAAGCACTGTTGTGGGGACAGACCCGTCCTGTGATTTAGGCAGTAACAACCACCTTTGCCTCCCACTCAGGGTTCACATGGGCTGTGAGCCCCTGACCTCCCTGCAGTTCCTGCTCTGTTACCTTTTCTGCTGCTCTCTCTGCTGGGTGCTGTTCATCCCCTTTACCACATGCTGAATGTGCCTCACTAACCAAGGCCCAATCTAAATCTCACTTTCTCTTCAAGGCTCACCTTGCCCTTTTGTTTGCAAAACCTTTAAGAATATATATGCAAAGACTGAATCCTTAACATTATTTTTTAAGATTTGTTATGTCAAGCCAGCAGAATTGTTTGCTGCTTTTGGGTTTTAAAAGTATCCTATTCAGTGTTTAAAAAATACATATGATTGTCGTCTTAAAAGACTAAATGTTTGTTAACTCAAAACAGTAGCCAAGATATAGAAACTGGTTGTCTTAGTGAAATCGGGAAGAGAGAGAGTAAAAAAAGTAAAAGGAATCAGGCTAGAGAAGAAAATAGACGGAGAAGCTGAACAGTCCTTCCGAGAGCAGAGTATCCTCTGGAAGCCAGCCAGACCTAGCGTCCCTCACCTGTGAACCTTCCTGCCCCGGTTCCCACTGTCTTCTCCCTGTGAGCCCGTCCACTCCTTACAGAGGCTGCAGCTCATGTTAGGTACTGAGTTCTGCCAGCGACATCCCCAGGCTTCCTCTCCTCTGTCTCATGACGGATTCTTGTAGAATGGGGCTGGGTTCCCATAACGAATCAATTATTTATGTTTATTTGGGAGCTGAATCCAGTGCAGTGTGTATATACTAAAGGGCCGTGTGGACAGTCTGTTAGGCTGCATACTCCAGGAGCAAAACCGGGTTAAAAGAAACACAATGAAAGTTCTATTTGAACACTTAAGTCCTCGATGAGAAGGAGGGTTTTTAGAGACGTTTGTACTAAGTGCACCCCAAAGTCTACCTTACGACTCCTTTGTTCCTCTTATTGTTTCTGAGAAGCTCAAAGCTAGAGAAGTGCATGGTAACTTTTTAAAAGCAATAAACCCTAGCACCTCTCTGAGGCTGCTTTACCCCAAGGTATCCTATATTCTCATTTTTTTCCAGCTTCTTTCTTCTGGAGGAGGCTAAATGTTTCAAGTCAGAGTCATCAGTGGGCTTGCTTCCTCCGGTGAAAACAAAACCTTCCAAGATGGTTTTGTGCCTAGCAAATAACATTTAAAAAGTATATGAGACAAAACTTAAAGTATATCTCTTTGAAGCAAGACCCTAAAACTTGTTCCAGGTTGTACCTGGAGGCATCTTTACTTTGCTTTCCCAAGGAAAATATTCCTGTTCCTTGTGCAGCTAATTTGTAAGGCCACATTTAGGCAATAGTGCCTTTATTCATTCATAGGCCACAGGCTCTTTAGGTCCTTTTGATCATGTCATCATGTCATCGTGTGCATTTCTTGGATCTTGCTATTTCCTGTGACATTAACAAGGAAAATATTACCAGCCGTTAGCTTTCAGCCCTGGGCTTGCAGTGTCTGCTGTGACCCATGTATTGCTCTATTAATAAGCAAACCAAATGAGCCTGAAAACATTTTATTCAGAGACTAAAAATAAAGTCTGCCAGAATCATAAAGACAATGGCAAAGGCATATTTAGTTTTGTTTTAACAAGATGGCAGAGTGAGGAGAACGCTCTTCTGGCTCAGTAGAATAGACTTAGAGGACCCAGGCCAGAGAAAAATTGAGGGGCAAATACACCATGCCTGGGGATCTGTGATGAGAAAATATGTAAAAATATTTATATGATATTCCAGAAAGCAGTTTTACCACTGATGATTTGTGAATATTTATTCCGCTTGAGAGACTACGTACCCTTTAAACAGTCTCTCAATGAATTCATTAATTATTATTCTCGGTATTTTATTTATTTAAGTATTTATTTATTTATTTATTTATTTATTTATTTATCTTAGTGTTTATTTTTGAGAGAGAGAGACAGAGCGCAAGTCAGAGAGGGGCAGAGAGAGAGGGAGACACAGAATCTGAAGCTGGCCCCAGGCTCTGAGCTGTCAGCACAGAGCTCAACGCAGGGCTCAAACTCAGGAACCATGAGATCATGACCTGAGCCAAAGTTGGGTGCTTAACCCACTGAGCCATCCAGACACCCCTGTTCTAGGTATTTTCTAATACTAAGTTATAACTATTTGTTGTTTATTATTCCTGTCCTATAATTATGAAATACTATATTTATATCAGGGATCAGCAAATGTTTTCTCAAAGGGCTAGAAAATAAAAATTACAGGCTTTAAATAGATACTTACGTAACCATTTTAAGATGGAAATGCCTTTCTTAGCTTGCAGGCTGTGGTTTGCCAACTCCAGTCTTTATGATCAACTGGTAAGTTTTGTGTGGTAGCTCTCCACCCATACACACTTCTGCAATTAGTAATCCTTTACTGTTTGCGTGACAATCAAGAATGTAAAAAATGCAAACACAGCTCCTTTTCTGAAAGACCTCAGTCTCAGAAAGAAAACTACATAAACACACTATAAGTGTTTATTACTGTGTAGTGTGATGAATGTCATCACTGCGGTTCAGAGGCCTTGTGCCTGGGACAGGCTGCACAGAGAACACTGCCTTGTTTTTTTGTTTGGTTTGGTTTTTTTTCATGTTTATTTTGTTTTTGAGAGGTGGGGGGGGGTTTCAAGTGGGCTCTGCACTGACAACAGTGAGCCCCTTGCAGGGCAGGGCTCGAACTCCTAACTGTGAGATCATGACCTGAGCCAAAGTGGGATGCTCAACTGACTGAGCCACCTAGGCACCCCTTCCTTTTTTTAAACAGAGAACATGGCCTTGTGACAGGCCACAGACATTCCTGATCAGCAAAGGGAGGACAGTGCATTCCAGGAAGGGAAATAATATTTCTTCCTTAATGTAATACACTTGTTTTGTTTTGTTTTGCTTTTCCTATCCCAGTATAAGATCTCTGTTTCTAGATAATTGCATAGATAACTTCAGCTTCATAACTACAAAGTACTCCTATAGAAATTCTGAGGAAAAGCCCATTATTCAGTAATTACACCGCAAAATCGGTATATCACTTAAGGAACTTGACCTCTGCTTCTTCTGAATGTGTTATTTTTTCTTTCACAGACACTGATCACCAGATAATTTAGATCTAAAACAAGACATGTAAGCAACTTACGTAACGTAACACTTAACATTATGTAAGTGATAAGGTTACTTAAGGTTTAGTCTGGAGCACTGTATTTATTCCATTCCAAATTTGTCAGTAACTAGTTTTGAGCCAAATCTGTAGTGTGTACTCATCTTTAGAATTTACTCATTAAAATCTAATTCATCTTTAACAGGACAGGGAGGAAGTAGGTGATTTCTAAGGCCCCTCCCAGTTCTATATTCTGTGATTAGAATTAGAATGCATACCAGTAGATACTTTTTTTTGCCTCTAGAGAAATCTAACTTGATTTGCTCCAATCTCAAACTCTCACTTACTCAATTTCCAATCAATCCCAAAACCCTTGAACTGTGATACTGTGTAATAGTGTACCACATAAAAAGGGAGAGGGAGAGGGAGAAGGGGGCATTTCTGGTATCCTGAAAGTTATACAGTGCCCAAATGCCATATCACTGGAGAGGCACTATTGCACAAGTTCTGCAAGTAGACTGGCTGCATTCACATCCTGGCTCTGCTACATTCTGGCTTTGTGACTTTGGACAGGTTCCTTAGCCTCTCTCTTTCTCAGTTTTCTCACCTGCAAAGTGGGAATAATATAGGTCCCATCTCACAGGGTTGGTATCGCAAGTGTTAAATACATTAATAGTTGTAAAGGTCTTAGAATTGTGTTGGGCAAAAATAAGCACTCTAAGTATGTCAGTTATTTTTACAGACAAGATAATTGTATATAAATCCATGTAGAAAGTTTGGTATTAAAACCATTAAAATGTTTTGAAATGAATGAGAATGCTGTAGGAAACTGCTCAAATGTGGTGGCGAGCAAAAAGCACAGGTAAAAAACTCTATGTGGTATGCTTAAAATTACCATACAGTTACATATGAGTAGAAAATATCCTGGCAGAAATCACACCCAAATATTAGCATGTTTAGTAGCTGGTCTGAAAGAGAGCTCCTAATGAACTATGCTGCCCAGAATTTGCACCCTTGTTTTCTTCTCCTTAAAAATGAACCAGCGCCATATAATCAGTAAAGTGCAGCAGAAATGACACCATTAGACTTCTTAGGCTGTGTCATAAGGGTCCTCGCAGTTTTTGCCTTAGTGTCTTGAACACTTGCTGTGGGGGAAATCCAGCCATCCTGAGACTGGAATGCTGCGGTAAAGCCCAAGCTAGCTAAGGAGAAAGATGTTTCAGCAGCCCCCGCTCTTCCCGCCATTCCAGACAGGTGCCAGACAGTGAGTGAAGGAAACTTTAGGTGATTCCAGACCCAGTGACATTTGGCTGGCACACCCCAAGTGAGAACCACCCAGCTGAATGCTGAACTCTATCAACCCTCAAAACCATGAGATAGGATAATATAGTGCTGTTTTAAGCCACTATGTTTGAGGCAGTTTTTTATACGGCAGTAGAAAACCCAATGTAACGGATTTCGTATAGCAAGAATATATCATTTAAAAATTTTTTTTCTGATGTTTATTTATTTTTGAGACAGAGAAAGACAGAGCATGAACGGGGGAGGGTCAGAGAGAGAGGGAGACACAGAATCTGAAACAGGCCCCAGGCTCTGAGCTGTCAGCACAGAGCCCGACACGGGGCTCGAACTCACAGACTGTGAGATCATGACCTGAGCCGAAGTCGGACGCTTAACCGACTGAGCCACCTAGGTGCCCCAAGAATATATCATTTAATAAAAATAAGCATTTAATCTCATTAATCTCCTTCAATCATAAATTTCTTTAAACATTTTTTATTTTCAACGTCAGTGTAGTTTCAACCTTAACAATATTATGTTTTATGTATATTTTTTAAGTTGTATATTTGGTAATTTTCAACCTACAAATTAAATTAGCAAGAGCAATACTTTAGCCACCCTAAGTAAATATAAGTTTATTGGACTTTATACATGTAAAAAAGTGCAGGGTGCTCTAGGAATTATCTCACCTATTACAGAGAATCTCGTTTTTTCTAAGACATATGTATAACATTTCTCTTGACAGTAACAAACAGGGCATATTGGAATGCTTTTTTCATTGGGCTGTTCTTGTCTTAGAAATCTAAATCTGTGATTCTTAACCTCTCGGGAATCACATGATCCTGGCCCCAGGAATCTGATGTAGACTAGAGCACCTGCTCTGCTCCCCCAGATGCACACAAATATAGTCACAGGCACAGCATTGCAAACAGTGTTTGGATTTTATTTGCCCGCTGGAGGCCATGTGCGTACCATGGGTTAAGAATTCTGGTCGAGGGCATTATTACTCCTCCAGCAGTATTGTAGAGCATTACACGTAGATCCTATGTAGTTGTGTTTGCTATATTAAGTAGATATTAACACTTTTCTATTTTATCAAGTCTACAATTTCTAGTTTTCTATTATAAAAGTAAAACCTCTGCCAAAATATGTGAATTAAAATCTAATTTAAAAAATTATTATTGTTGCCCTTTTCTTTTCTCTTTTTCTTTTTTAATCAACTTGGAGTAACTGGCCAGGTGGCATTTTGCAAAAATATATAGAGGATACACCTGATGCAGTACAGATTTGGGTGGAAACGTGTGGTGAAAAACAGATTAATGCCTCATTAAAAGAACTGTTTCCCAAAGTTCCATGTGTCCTAGGTACAGAAGTGGCACAGACTTACTAGCTCTTAGGGCTTTACTGTTTGTGTAATACACTGTGAGACCAGATATTGGATAAGTCATCTTTAGTGACTGTAATCTTTATGCGCGTTCTGAAGTTGATTTCCTCCTCGTTAGTCATAGTTCTGCATACTTTTGGCTTTATTAGTAAGAAAAGATATTTCTGAAGATGTTGAGGGTGTGTCAGCTAAAGTAATTAAGGAAACAGTGCACCCTTGTGATAAAATATAATCTTTACAATGCATGTTTGTTTGAAGACCAACCTATTTTTTGAAGAAACCTCAAATGCTTTTTGATTTGAGGTTAATAGGGGATAAACATCCCAAAAGATTTATTTTTTTTTCCTGTTGTAATCACTATGTACTTCAGCAACTGGTGATTATTGTCTCAGTTTCCTAAGTAGCTCACATTTGAAGTATGTGAGAAGTCAGAAGTACTATGTGAATGTGCCTTAAATACTTGCTAGTTCTAGTTTTATTTAAACTGTTCAAAAGATTTTTGTTAACATAAGCCATGCATGTATTTATGTTCTGTAAATATGTATACAATAGGAACCTTTGAGTTATTCTTTGGAGGTGAACAAAAACAATTTAGAGCCTGTTTGCTTGTATTTCAAATGTTTCTAGAAGCATTAACAAATGTTTTCTTAATATATCTTGAATTGCATGGAGATAATAATTAGAATTATGACACTATTCCAAAGTATCTTGTTCTGGATTTCTATTGTTCCATAAGAAACCACCACAAAACTTAGTAGCTTAAAGCCACACTTTGTTATTGTCACTGATATTCTGGTCTGAGTTGGGTGCTTTGCCCTTGGGGTCTCCCATGTGGTTGCAGTCATCAGAAGGCCTGGCTGGGCTGGATGTCTGAGGGGGCTCACTCATTGTTCTGGCAGTTAGAGCATGTGCACTTAAGCTCTTCTTCAGACTTGCTCCTCACAGCATGGTGGTCTGAGCTTGGTTGCACTTTTTACCTGACCCTGGCTTCCAAGAGACAGAAAGTTGAAGTTCCCAGGCCAGTTAAGGGCTACTCCTGAAACTAACACAGTGTTACTTGGCCCCCATTCTATTGGTCAAAGTAATACAAGGGCCTGTCGGCATTCAAAGGAATGGAACAGTTCAACCCCAATTCTAGACACACATGAGGTGGGAGAGACTATTGTAGCCCCCTTGGGTATTCAGTCCACTACACGTGTTTTCCTGTGATGTGATATATATAATAAAGTGAACACACAGAAGAACATGCAACTACCCCTCCAATTATAATGAGCTTTCGTAAAAATTAACTGTGCTTCTAGACTTCCTCAAAAATCATACAACCAGTATAGCAGATGGCAAACCTGGAATTCAAACTTAGGCCAATCTAACTCCAAAGCACAGGCTTTTCTGCTTTACTTACAAAATTACTACTCTCATGATAGATAAATGAAAAAGAATGTAAAATTAATACTGTCAAAAAAATCCCATCAGATATTTACCCTTGAATATACCTTTCCATCATAAGAAATAAAAATCATTTTTACAAACTTAAAACCTTGTTTGTTTAGATTCATTTTAACGTAAGACACAAGTTTGAGAATTTTCATCAGGTAATATTAAACATGCTTACTCTGATTTTGCACTTTTAGCCCAAATAGTGAGGATTTTCTTCTAGGAGAAAAAGGATTAAAAAAAAAACTATCTGGTTTTATAAAGGTTTAATACAGCAGTGATATTCAAAAGTGTGGTCCCACTATCAGCTGACCTGGGAAATTGATAGAAATGTACATTTTCAAGCCCCACCCAAACACACTGAATCAGAAACTCTAGTAAGAGTGTTTTAACAAGCTCTCTGGGTGATTCTGATCATGGTAAAGTTTGAGAACCACTTATCTACAGAAATTCTCAAAGAATTGAAAGATTCTTCGAGGTCAATTTTTAAAAGATTGTCTACATAAAGCAGAGATAAATATTAGAGGAGGAGACGCTGTGGCAGTGGGTATTCATTTTGACTAAAGTTATCTGGCTGTGACATCACCATGGAGGTGTAGATACTGGTGTAGACTAAGATTAAAATGGTCCATCTACAGGCTTGCAAATGTCTAATCAGCCAGCTGTGAATCTGTGGAGCCCCATCAGACATCTGTGGAGTGGGGCACAGGAATGGATATTTGTTGCAAGTGCTACACAGATCATTGTGATCCCAGGTTTGGGAATCACAGATTCAAGCAGCATAATTTACTACCCCCTCTATTGGGTCAAACATATCAAGCCAGTCTCCCTTAGCGTTGTCTGTGTTCTTGCATTTAAGTGTTCAACCCCCTGTGGGGCACTGGGGTGGCTTAGTTGGTTAAACATCCAACTTTGGCTCAAGTCATGATCTCACAGTTTGTGGGTTGGAGCCCCATGTCCGGCTCTGTGCTGACAGCTGGGAACCTGGAGCCTGCTTCCGATTCTGTGTCTCCTTCCCTCTCTGCCCCTCCTCTGCTCTCTCTCTCTCTCTCTCTCTCTCTCTCTCTCTCTTTCTCTCTCTTTCTCTCTTTCTCAAAAATAAACATTTTTTTTAAATTTATAAATTTTCAACCCTCATATCCTTTCCCTTCTCTTCACACTGGTCTCCAGCATAAGCTTTCTCGTTATCAGACAAGGTCCTTCATTCAGTGTGCCTATGTGTGACATCACACATCAACAGCAATTAATATGTATTGATTGCCTATTAGGTATAAGGCTGTATGTTAACTTATAAAGATACTGTAAAATTAAGAAGCTCTGTCCTCTGAGAGCCTATGATATACAATGAGGAAGGCAGGATATAGAGAGAATAATAGCAAGAGTCCTAGTTCTTAGATCTTAGAGTAATAATCCTTAATCCTAGCTGCACATTAAAGTTACTTGGGGAGCTTTTAAAACAAATATCAGTGTCAGAGCACCTGGGTGGCTCAGTCAGTTAAGCTTCTGACTCTTGATTTCAGCTCAGGTCATGATCTCACAATTCAGGAAATTGAGCCCCACATCAAGCTCTGAGCTGACAGCACAGAGCCTGCTGAGGATTCTCTTTCTCCATCTCTCTCTGCCCCTACCCCACTTGCACTCTCTCTCTCTCTCTCTCAAAATACCTAAATAAACTTAAAAATATATATACCAGTGTCATCACCCCGGCCCTGACCAATTAAATCAGAATCTTCCAAGTAGGTCACGATACAGAGATAGAAGTCAAATACTGTTTAAGTATAAATTTTATAAATGATTTTTCATTCATTATATACTTCATTTTCCAATTCTTATTTGTTGTCCTTTACCAACCATTATATTTAGCATGTAGATTTTCACTTCACTCAACCTAGATATTCTAGATTTCTTTATTTACAAATATATTAGATAGAAAAAAACCATAAAGGGACCCTAAACAGGAGGTCTGTCCTAATACTAAATTTGTTTCATCGTTTGCCCTCTATAAATAAAAGCTTTCTCTTTATCAGACAAGGTCTGAGATTGCTTATCTCTGTTATCCTTCAAAAAATATTTCAGCATCTCTTGGCCCCAAATTTATGTAGTGTACATTTCTGAAATGTAATTAATTTCAGAAAATTAATTATATCATCTCTTGCAGCAGGTTCATTTGAACAGGTTAGAGCTAAACATTTCAGCTGTTCACTAACATGCTGTTCTATAACTTGTAAAGGTTGTAAACATTTTAATCTCTCCTGTATCATGTTCTGCAGTGGGAGCAACAGACCTTAAGTGGAGGCTGATGGTGGAGGTGTTGGGATCCCAGCATCTCTAATCCCCTTGGCCAAGAGCTTTGAAAACTCCAGCCACAAATCACACAAACAGTAGTGACACAGTTAACAAGAAAAATGCTTACTTATTCCATGATAATAGAAATAGTGATGTGGCACAATTGTCTGTTAAACCAAAAAAAGTGTTTTTAATGTTCCAGTTGTGCTTTTTTTTTTCTTTAACCACAAGAGATCCCCAAATCCTCAGTCATGTTTGATACAAGCAGGACATTTTATGTGCATATCAGATTGTTGCAACACTTTGCTATTATTTTCATGACTCTTTATTAACCAATATTCTTAATATAAGAGGGCTAGTAAACTTTTATTCTTTAGAACTAGCTTTTTAAAAATGTACTTTTAATCCCATCTGTATACAGAAAATACCAGCATCTAAGGATGTGAGAGGGATGCAAAGACTAGGAAAATGAGTTATATAAAGGGGCAGCGAAATAGAATTGCTTTAAAGTTAAGTAAAAACACAGGCGACTTTGTGTGTTGAGAACAAACAAGACCATTCCTTTCCTTCTACCTTAGGTGTAAATTCCCCATCTTGTGCAGTCAGTGTTAATTTATCAAGATAAAATTATATTTAAACATGATTTTTTCAGTAGGGGTAAAAAAATGGAAGGTAATTTAGATACAATGAGTTGGCAGGACATGAATAAGACAATTTTTTGTCATTCACAGTTAGATTATATGCTACAAATCATATTATTACTTTGACTTTAAATAAACATAAATATCCCTGGGTCTGCCCCTGCACTAATTTAAGTATTCATTCATTGAATGACTGGTCCATGTAGCAGAAAGTCAGGCTCCCTACCGTTAGGAGGTTACAGTCACTTCAAGGAGATAATTTAATAGACCATTATTATCCAATGCAGTGTGTTCAACCTAACTTCCTTTGGTTTAATACCTTGATTTAGTTCAAATATGAGTGTGTATTATAGACAACAGTACTATATTAGAAACTCCAAAATTGCTAAGAGACTGGATCTTAATTGTTCCAACCACAAAAAAGAAAAGATAGTTATGTGACATGATAGAGGTACTAGCAAACGCTAAGGTAGTAATCATATTGCTGCAATATAGAAATACAGAAGATCAACACATTGTACATCTTAAACTTACACAATGCTTATATGTCAGCCAGATTGCAATAAAAATAAAATTTAAAGAAGATGGATGTGTATTGTGTAGTTATATCTCCTGTTCCTTTAACGATTTGAGGTTACGGGAATAACTATATATTCCCCAACAGCAGCCAGTGATTGTTTATAATAATAGCGACCCATAGTCTACTATTGGGCAACTGTTTGTACAGGACTTACCTTTTTTAGTTCACCTTAATCTGTCTTGTGAACAAAATGAGGACACCCATATTATTGCCACAGAGTGTCATTTTCTCCAACTAAAGTATTATGTTTGGACTCTTTTGGATTAACTCTAAAGAAAACTAATAAAACTAATTTAGGCAAGAATTTTCAAATACGGTATTTAAATGTACGTGCTTTATTTTGTTATTCATTTGGAAATGGAATAGTTTTGTAGCAGTAATTCATATTTTGATCACTAGATGGCACTGAGCACATATAGCTAAGGAAAAAATAGCCTTTTTTCTTAGCTGTCGTTTCTTTCTTTTTTCTTAATGTTTATTTATTTTTGAGAGAGAGAGAGTGAACAGAGGAGGGGCAGAGAGAGAGGGGGACACAGAATCCGAAGCTCCAGGCTTGGAGCTGTCAGCTCAGAGCCTGATGCGGGGCTCAAACCCACAAACTAGGATATCATGAACTGAGCTGAAGTCTGCCACTTAACCGACTGAGCCACCCAGGAGCCCCTCAGCTGTCGTTTCTGAATATAGATGCTTAAGTATGTAAATGTTTTCAGCATTATATACACATACCTTTTGTTTTCCATCCCGTAGTAGTTCTATTGCTATAGAAGCTTTGTTTTTCTGGGAAATTCTGAGAGAGACACTGCCTCTGCCCTTTACTTCGATAATCCTTCACCAAACAAATTCTTAGCTATTTCATTTTATTAATTTTCTCTGCCTTAAATTAGCCCTTTCTTACTACTACCTTCTCTTCTCTGTAGACTTTTATTTAAGGGTCATTACATAGTTTGTACAATATTAAGAGATCAGAGAGATTTACATAGTGTTCCTGTACGGCAAAACACAAGAAGAGTGTGAACTTTGTTTTTGTTCTGGGTCTCTTTATGTCTGTATATTATTCTCATATTGTAACATGGGAGGGGGTGGGGGTTGTTATTTTTTGGTCTGGTTGTGATTAATTCTTGCAGTATATCATTTTCTGAGTAGAGGGACTGTAGGCTACAAATAAGAGATATACTTGATATTTAAGCTGTTAAATTGAGTCATGTGACCGGAAGTCCCCAGTTTGGCTGGTACCTTCAGCAATGGTTAGTTCATTCAGTGTCTTAATCAGAGACCTGATGATGTCATCAGGAACCCAGGTTCCTTTCAGATTTCCACTTGACCATCCTGGTTATGTCAGACGTGAGCTTTGTGTTGAGAGCTGCTGCCCTTCTAGGTGGAATGTGCAAGCCTAGCAAAGCACAGAGTAGAAGAGGGGACGTATACTCGTATGTAGATGTCTTCTCGGTGGTATATTCACGATTCCAGAGAGTCTCAGAGTTCTCAGGTCCCAGTGGCCAGGCACGGGTCTCCAGCACTTCCTAAACAATTCACTGCACTGCAGGCAGAAGGAATCACCAAGACAGGTTCAACTGGTAGAGACCCATGACCTCCCTGAGCACCCAGCCCCTCAGAAGAGGGTGCAGCCTCATAGAAAAGCAGTGTCTCCAGCCAAGGAGAAGCGGTGGGATTTGGGCAGGCAGACAACAGTGTTTGCTACCATTTCTGGTCTTTGTTTCATTTTGGCTTTTTGCTTAGAGACTCTTCTTCCTCCTGCTATTCTTGAAATAATAACTTTGATTATCTGTTATTTTAAGTGCGTGAGACTGTACAGAATTAAAGGTATAGCCCACATCTGTGGCAGAGTTTATCATTCATTACAAGCTCTTTCTCCTGTGGTTTTGTTTATGCTTGTGTCCTTTTCTTAGTAGTTAAAGAAGTTGGGTTCTCTTTTTCTGCTTATTAATGCTACCCCTCATAGAACAATGTCTCTGAAGTACTTTATGAATCTAGTAGCATTTCAGGCAAACCTACAAGTGTCTGCTAAGTATGCACCACTCTCAAGGCACCCTGACAAGCATTGAGGGTGGGTCTGACCAGAACTTCTGGAGATACTGGCACCATCTGTCCCAGAGCTCAGACTGACCCCTTGGACTCTCTAAAGACTCAAAGGGTCAGCGCCTGCTGGCCCTGCTCAGTGATTAAAGTCCTTTTGCTGTCAGTTGCAGTGCCTTCTGACCTTTTCTAGCTGGTTTTTCCATTTGACATCTCAGCACCTCTCACAGGCTGTACTAGACTGGCTTTCTAGTCTGAATTCCATCTGCAACACAATTGTGACTCTGAAGAACCCAGCTCCCCTCTCACTGGCTTCATGCCAAAGATGCCTTTCTGGGGCATTATCTGAATACTTATTTGTCGTTTGTATTCAGCAAATATCTGTTGAATGATTGAAAGAATATTTATTAATTGACATTCCAAATGCAGTAAGGTTTTTTCCGGACTCAAAACTGCCGATTAGGCGCGCCTGGGTGGCTCAGTGGGTTAAATGTCCTACTTCGGCTCAGGTCATGTTCTCATGATTCGTGAGTTCAAGCCCCACATCGGGCTGTCTGCTGTCAGTGCAGAGTCTGTTTCAGATCCTCTGTTCCCCTCTCTCTCTGCTCCTCCCCCATTTGCTCACTTGCACCCACATGAGAATGTTTTCTCTTTCTCTCTCGAAAATAAACATTTTTTCAAGAAATTAAAAAACCCTGCTGATTATATTCTTTTTTATGTTATCTATTTTTTTAAGTTTTTATTTATTTTGAGAGAGAGTGCACAAGTGGGGGAGGGGCAGAGAGAGGGAGGGAAAGAGAGGATCCCAAGCAAGTTCCATGCTGTCAGCTCAGAGCCTGACTCGGGGCTCAATCTTGAGAACTATGAGGTCAAGACCTGAGGTGAAATCAACAGTCAGTCACTTAACCCATTGAGCCACCCAGGCACCTCTGTTATCTATTTCAATAGTTTATCAGTCCTTATCAAATATCCAACATTCTCAGTTGACATTTTCATTCGTCATGTCCTTAAGTAAAGAATAGGAAATATTCTCTTTTTTTTGTAATGTTTATTTTTGAGAGAGAGATCGAGCATGAGCAGGAGAGGGGTAGAGAGAGAGGGAGACACAGAAACCAAAGCAGGTTCCAGGCTCCCAGCTGTCAGCACAGAGCCGGATGCAGGGCTCAAACTCACAAACCGCAAGATCATGACCTGAGCTGAAGTCGGATGCTTAACCGACTGAGCCACCCAGACTCCCCAGAACAGGAAGTATTCTTAAGAAGCAGTTAGCAATGGCATCATTGCTATGTTTGAACCAAGTTTTTCTCTTTTTATCTATAGCTTTGAGAGAGATGAACTTGTTTGAAGAATATACAGAGTCAAACAGTTTTTTTTAGAAGTGAATCTGTCTCTGTCTCCTGGACTTTTGGAGTTCAAAGTCCTTTGGCTTCAACACTGCTTTGTTGGAGAGACAAGGGAACTTCAGATCCCCCTACTTCTCCGCCACGTTGGCCCCTCCTCTCAAACAATTTTTTTAAAGAAAAATCTCTTTGACATTTTTATTTTTCAGAAAACTGTGGAATATATTTTCCAGAAATAAAGAGAGATCCAGGCAGATATTTACACACTTGTCCTGAATCTGTGAAAAAGTGGCTTCGACAGCTAAAGAATGCTGGGAAAATTCTGTTGTTAATTACAAGTTCTCACAGTGATTACTGTCGACTTCTCTGTGAATATATTCTTGGGTAAGTAATGAGTCATTCCATTTTCATGGTCTTCTACAATACTGGATAACAAATTAGGCTAGTGCTGTTTTAAAAGTACTTGACCGTGACCGTATCCTTATATTAGACAATGCTGAGAGACATGTAGTTGTTTCTTGTAACATCCCTCAACATCTGTCGACAGCAATACCACCCAGGTACAGTTTAGCAAAGCAGTGTTACGGGGGCCAGGATGCTAAAAGCCCACCGGTGGTCTGGGCTTTAGATGTTCTGAAAGGTTGATAAACGACATGTCCTTCAAGCAGTGCTCCATGAATTTGGTTTCTCAGCTTTGGATGACTGTTGAGGCACATGGAGTTGTAGATTTCACTCCCAGATACATACATACCTGGAGTACAGGGCCTCTAGCCATTTGAGTGGGGAGCCATGTACTTCACCATTTTGCACAGCCAGCGATGGGCCTGACATCCTTGAAAATCGAGGCAGGACAAATGCACAGACTTAAGACACACGTGGGTTCAAAGCCTACCTTGCAACTTGCTCTGAGACCTGAGGTATGTTCTTGCACCTCTCTCATCCTCGATTTCGTCATCTTAAAAATGGGACAATAATACCTCATAGGTGTGAGAGGGGAGTTTAAATAAGCGTAACACAGGTGAAGTATGAGAGTAGTTGATAAGTTTCAGGAAGTCTTAATACTTCTGTCATTCTTGTGAGCAATACCCGGGAATATCCATGCTCACAGCCAGATTCTAAAATGGGCTACTAGATCTCCCTAACGTTTCCTAGGATTTCAGCAAATACTGAATTTCTGGGAGTATGAAGCAAGTTTAACCCTCAAAACTGACCTCCGGCTGACTTGTTTAGCCTCCTGGTGTCCATGTTCTTCAGCACATGTGAGCCTAGATGGGTCTGTGATATCCTTAGATCTGCCAGTAGATTTTCTGCTTTTTAATAATACATAAACCTGGGGTCCTTGAAGTGAATTAAGGTGGAAATCCTGGATGCCTTGCCCAGTGCCTCTTAGACTGTGAGACTATTTGCTGTCCTGATAGTGGGACCATGCTTCAGAATAAGCACTCTTACCTTCTTTGTCATTAGCATAGATAACCATAGTTTTTCTTCCTATCTTACAGTCTCATTAGCATAGTTTAGATTTGTAGTTACTGTCTTCCCCATTGCTATAATGAATCCCATCTACCCTTTGCCATCCCAAATGATCCTTAATGTAGTATTAAATACAGGCCAAAAAACAATTATTGTTGTTATCTAAAAATTACCACATTATACGAGCACACTGATTTTCAAAAGAAGATGCCTTCTTCATATGTGAACACTCTAAAAGATATCACCTGACTTGATCATGCTAGCTTTCTGTAGGACCCGTGTAACACACAAAACTATCAATACCTTTTCCTGCTAATAAATCGAGACAAAGTTCAGGGCCCACATTTGAAGATACAGCTCATGAATATTTTTGTTGTTAGAAGCCATTGAATTCACTCACTGTAACTATTACCATCATGAGAAAGCCAGCTTCGCACCCAGAGTTAACGAGTTAATACACATTTTTCCCCTTACGTTTATACTTCAAGGTGTCGTCAGGAAAAGTTTTGCTCAACCACTTCCTATTTCTGTATATAAAATATATAGAAAGCATACAGAAGTTAATCAAAAGGTAAGAAATGATTCTGTGGTCTGATAGGTAAAGATGAAGTTCTATTTTATATGGGCTTTTTCTAATTTCTTAAAATTATGAAAAATATTGTTGCTTTTTAGGAATGATTTTACAGATCTTTTTGCCATTGTGATTACAAATGCATTGAAGCCTGGTTTCTTCTCCCATTTACCAAGTCAAAGACCTTTCTGGACGCTCGGTGAGTTAACATTTTGTTTCTTCCTTATTTAAGATTTGTTCATTCAGGTACTTCGTAAGTACCTGTTGGCTGACAATCAGGTGCAAAGTTCTGTGTTAAATACAACCAGGGGTATATAAGTGATACCAAGTCTTCTTCCTCCCTCACAGAAATGCATAAACAAACACTGCTACTTAGCAGGTGAATAAATGCATGGGATGATCATAGGCCATGTTACCTGTTATGATGAATATGCCTGAAAAAAAAAAAAAAACCAATAGGAAATGCCTGCCTGCTGAGTAAACCAGGAAGGCACTTTAGAGGGGCTGACCAGGGAAGGTCTGTCCAAAAAAGTCAGAAAAGGTGACTTATCAGGCAGGACCTGAGGGACAGGTAATGAGAAGAGCAGAGGAGGGGTGGCAGTTCCAGTGATGGAGAAGAGGCCAGCGACTCATGGGAAGAGAGAGGCGGGGAAGTTAGGGAAGCACGCAGCCTCATACACTGTGACAATGGGTTTGAATTTTATTCCACAAGCTATGTGAAGCATTCAGTTGAGGTGTATGGGTAATCTGGAGAGCTCTTTGGCTGAGGATGGTGAATGGATTGAATGTGGGAAGAATAGAAAGAGGAAAACCATGGGGGTGCCTAGGTGGCTCAGTCGGTTAAGTGCCTGACTTAGGCTCAGATCACAATCTCCCAGTTTGAGTTCAAGCCCCTCATTGGGCTCTGTGCTGACAGCTCAGAGCCTGGAGCCTGCTTCAGATTCTGTGTCTCCCACTCTCTCTGCCCCTCCCCTGTTTGCACTTTGTCTCTCTCTCTCACTCTCAAAAATAGAGAAAGAAAGAAAGAAAGAAAGAGAGAGAGAGAGAGAGAGAGAGAGAAAGAAAGAAAAAGAAAGAAAGAAAGAAAGAAAGAAAGAAAGAAAGAAAGAAAGAAAGAAGAGAAAAGGAAAGGAAGAAAGGAGGAAGGAAATGAGGGAGGGAAGGAAGGAAGGTAGGAAGGGAGGGAAGAAGGAAGGAAGGGAGGGAGAGGGGGAGGGAGGGAGGGGGGAGAGAGGGAAGAAGAAACCAGGCACTAAGTGTGTCCCAAGTAAGACACCGTGGTAGTTTGGTCTGAGGAGGTAGTACTGGAGATGGAGAGGAGACATATTTAAGATGCATTGTGGAGATGGACAGTGGGACTCGGTGATGCTTTCAGAAGCAGCAGATGAAAAGATAATCAAAAATGACTTGTTGATTTTTCTTTTTTTTTTTTGAATTGAGCAAAGGAGTGAATCCTCATGTAGCCGTGAGGAAGGTTACAGAAGAAAAGTTTGTATGGGGTGGTGTGGTGATTAAGATATCATGTTTTGACATGCCTACAAATTCTTCAGCGGGGACTAACAATTAGGAAATTGTATGGATGAGTGTGGAGTCCAAGGGGAACAGCTTTAGGGTCAGGGTATAAATTTGGGAGAGTCATTAACTCATAGAAGGATATTTTAAAGCCATGGGCTTATATGTGAGATACAGAGAGAATGACAGAGATAGAAACCAGACTGCAGATAGGTTCTTCTACATAATAGTTTTTAAACAGTTCATCCTTCTGTCTCTCGATACTTTTCAATTAGACATAGTGCAAAAATGCAGTAACTTGTTAGCATAAGTTAATACATTTGTGGTCCCCAGTGTATTAAAAAATTTGGTGTATTTTTAATGTGCATTGTTTTCTGTTACTGGTGTGTGTGAAAATTTAATAAAAATCTCTGTAGAACAACATACGTACTGTAATAGGTATAGAACCGGTATAGATTTTCTTGGAAGAAAATGCAAAAATCCTGCAGATAAAAATAAACATTGTTGAGTACTTAGTTATGTGTTTAAATATAAATTTATGAAGAGGGGGGAAACATTTAATTTTTGTTTGTTTGTTTAACAGAAAGAGTATTATTTGAATCCCTGATGTTATTTCTTGACAGCAAGGATTTATATGAGACATTAAACCAGTATATAAAAACCACCATCACTTTCTCACTTTCTGCTAGACCAGGGTTTCTTAACTGTTGCACTCCTGAGATTTAGGGCCAGATATTTCTTTGTTAGTGGGAGTGGGAGTGCTGTCCTATATGTTGTAGGCTGCTTAGCAGCATCCTTAGCCTCTAATCATCTTACCTCCCAATTTGTGACAACCAGAAATGTCTCCAGACATTGTCAAATTTGCCCTGACCTCCAAAATTGCCATCATTGAAAACAACTGTACTAGACCATTCTCATGGACATATATGCATATTCTCATATTTTCAGTTTACAAGAACAAAATATGCCCTTGGGGTGCCTGGATGGCTCAGTCAGTTAAGTGTCTGACTCTTGACTTCAGTTCAGGTCATGATCTCAGGGTTCATGAGTTTGAGCCTGGCATAGAGCTCCATGCTGACAGTGTAGAGCCTGCTTGGGATTCTGTCTCTCTCCCTCTCTCTGCCCCTCCTGCTCGCGCACACACACACACACACACACACACACACTCTCTCTCTCTCTCTCTCTCTCTCTCTCTCTTCCTCAAAATAAATAAATTTTTTAAAAAAGGTTCTCTAATTCATGATGTTGTATTGTAGTGTTTGTTTTGCTGCTGATTCTGAGTCTTTGCCTACCTGTAACTACTTTGTTTCCACTGCTGGTTTCCCCTCATCTTTCTCTCTCTCTCTTAACAAAATATTTTATTGCAGTAAGATATTCATTGTGCTCAAAGTCAATACAAAGTAAGTTATTAAAATTATTTTCTTACAAATGAAACTATGGAGACACCTGGGTGGCTAGTCGGTTAAGGATCTGACTTCGGCTCAGGTCATGATCTCACCATTCGTGAGTTCAAGCCCTGCATCATGCTCTGTGCTGACAGCTCAAAGCCTGGAGCCTCCTTCAGATTCTGTGTCTCCCTCTCTCTCTGCCGCTCCCCCGCTCACACTCTGTCTCTCTCTCTCACAAGTAAATAAGCATTAAAAGAAATTTTTTTAAACAAATGAAACTATGTAGTTAACAATAGCTATGAGTAAGCAGCAACACAAATGTAGCCTCTAAATCAGTATGTAATCTTCTAAAGATTGCTAACAATACTAAAGGAAAAATTTGTTGACCATCGTTGTTGAATTCACTGATTTCCATTAAACAAAAAAAGTCTTCTATATGTTTAAGACAAATAAATTTATTCCTTTGAAGAGTAACCAGAGAAAAGTCTGATTCAGTCCTATATATGCAGTTCAGTGAACTTTTTGGTTAAATGGCATATTTTCCAAGCTTCACACCTATTTCTCAAACGGAGTTTTTCTTAATGTTAATGTCAAAGCATTCTACATTTCATATTACAAAGTGTCTACATGAGTTTTTAGTCAGTTTGGAACTAATATCCATGGTATCACATTTCTCTTTAAAGGTTAATGTTTGGCAGCATTCTATCTTAGCCTTCCTTTCTTCTCCTGCTGTCTTCAGCTACCGCTCTGACGGTTTCAGCTAGTACTTATATATGAGTGACTCCCAATTCCTTATCTCTGGACCTCACTTTTCCCCCGACTTACAGAGGCATATTTCTATCTGCCTTCTAAATTCTCCACACCCTACAGCCCCAGCATTGCAGGAAACTTGGGATGTGCTTATAACTCATTAACCTCCCCTCCCATCTTGGGATGCTCCTCTTCCCATATTCTGTAATTCCATTATAACTTTTCCAACAGATCTTACCCAAGCCAGGAAGATCAGTCATCTTCTGTTACTCTCTCCCCTTCACATCACACCTGCCTTCAGTTTTCTCAGATTGGTCACCTACCATATTCCTGCCACTGCCCTTATCATCCCTTGTATGAACTGATACATTCACATCACTACTGGGTATGACGCTACTTAATAACTGATGTCCCGCCCCCATCAGCCTTGTAACCCTCAAACCACCCATCCTCCATATCGCTGTTAATGTTATCATATCATGCAAGTCATGTCAGCGTGTTCTGGTAACGTCCAGTGTCATGTAAATCAAATCACTGCTCCAAATGGTTAAAAGTAGAAATAAAATAAGGCAAAGGATGTATCTGGGATGGAAGGCGCTGGGTGAGTGTGTCCTTGCAGCTGTCGCACAGGCCTGACGTCATCCATTGTCATGGGGACAAGAAACGGGGAGAGTTGCGTCCGAGTTGGCGGGGGCTGAGTGCCTCCTTCTAGGCAAAATATGCAGCATCCTGCCCCATCGCTGTGATTCGGCTTTTTGCCAGTGGGAAAGCCTGGGGAGGGGGTGGGGAGGTGTAGAGGAGAGGAGTCCATCTTGCAAGATTGTAACTTAATTGAGGAGAGTGACGATATCTTTTTCACTGCTGTGTCCCCTGTGCTGTCAGCTACCCATCCTCCTGCCCTCAGTTTGAAAACCGTGATTCCCAACTTGCTATCTTTGGTTTCTTGGCCTCACCTGTCACCAGTACACTCTGAAATCTTTCCCTGAGACTTCCCTGGAGCCTCATACCACATTTCCTCCTGCTCACAGCTCTGCTCAGTATTCTGAAACGAGACTTGATATTCTCCTTCCTCCTAGAAAGTGCAACCGTACACGCTGGCCCCTTTATAATCTTTATCTTCATTACTTGACTATCTAGTGAATTGCCCCCCATCTATAAACCTCCAGTGTCTTCACCCTTTCACATCCAGCATGTTGTACATCAAGTCCTGTTTAAACTACCTCCTCTCTGCTCTCTGTTTCCTTCCCATTAGGCCTTCATTACTCTCTTCCCTGTGAGTCTCTTACCTCATCCCCCTGCCCTTACTTTATATCTCTCCTTTCTTCCATCTCTTGCCTGCTGCCCTCAAATACTTGGCACATATTTTCATTTACGTATAAATTTTAAATATATTTTAATAACTTTAAACATATGTTATATGAGTCACTTATTACTGTGAGGCATACAGTATAGTTAATCACATACACACAGAATCTCATTGGCTCCCCACCCCATGAAGCATCTAAGGCGATTCTGAACCTGGTTGCTAAGTTACCTTTTCATCTGCACTCTGTCTGATCCCTCCAGATGCCCATTAGTCTGGCCTTGCCAGAATGAATGCCTTCTGTTCTTCTGTCAGGTTTTCAATCCTGCTGTTCTCTCCACATCAGTGTTTCCCAGATTTTAATGCACACTCACACCACCTAGGGATCTTGTTAGAATGGAGATTCTGATTCAGTAAGTCTGTGTAGAACCTTAGATTCTGCATTCTAAATTTTTTTTTAACGTTTATTTATTTTTGAGAAGAGAGAGAGAGAGAGCGTGAGCGGGGAAGGAGAGAGAAAGAGGGAGACACAGAATCTGAAACAGGCTCCAGGCTCTGAGCTGTCAGCACAGAACCCGACGCGGGGCTCAAACTCACATACTGAGATCATGACCTGAGCCGAAGTCGGACGTTCAACTGACTGAGCCACCCAGGTGCCCCTAGATTCTGCATTCTAAACAAATTTTCTGGTGAAGCAGATACTACTGGTCAGATCACCAATGACAGATTTTAGTAACCCTAAGAGAGAAGTTCTTAGAGCCATTAATTGAAGATTGTTATTCTGAAAAGAAACAAACTTCCCATCATATTAGGTATGGAAATGAGCTAGATAGTTAAAGAATAAACTAAAGGAAAAGACTTTTAAAGAAATAACTGCTATTCGTTATTAAAGAATTATGAATATTAGAGAATTATGAATTATAACCCCAAACCAAAGTAGATAAAGGTTTTGCTTTCTATTCTATTAAATTTGCTCCTACTCACTGGTAAGGTATTTATTTCTCTTAAGATGTAATTTTCCTTTTATGACTCCCAACACAGACAAGCATTTTAGCAGATATTTTCATTAAAAAGTGTCTTTTTAAGGGAGGCACCTGTCTGGCTCAGTTGGTAGAGCATGCGACTCTTGATCTTGAGGTCATGAGTTCAAGCCCTACATTGGGCCTAGAGCTTACTTAAAAAAATAAATTTTAAAATACAGCATTTTCAATATTAAGCCAATATAAAAATTATTACAACATATTTGGGGCACTTGGCTAAGAAGAGCCTGACTCTGATCCCGAGGGTCATGAGTTCAAGCCCCACACTGCATGTGGATATCACTAAAAAAACAGCTTACTTTTTAAATGCCTTATTGCCCATGCCAAAGAATAAATGGAGAAAGTATGTATAAAAAAATGCACAATTGGGAAAAAAAATTTTCTAACTGAAAATTGAAGAAGGGATATGTAAGAGAAAATATTAAATGTCCAGTCAAGTCCACATTATATAGAAAGGAGTTCAGGAAATCAAAAGAATTAGAGATATATTTTTAATTATAAATCATTGCTAAGTAAACCTCTACCAAGTCAGAGATTGCTACCAGAATATTAGCATCCTGAGGACAGGGACTTGGGCCATCTAGTTCACTGCTATATACCTCGTACCTGAAGTGTTCTGTAAAAGATAGTTGAAATAAAGAGCAAAAGAAAAAAAAGAAAATGAGTTTTTTCCATCTCAGAGTCTATTTGATCCCACCAAGCTGTGAGGGTTCTCTCATGTTTGTAACTTTTTCCTTATAACAACAAAAGATTGGCAACATCTCACATAGCTACCAATAGATGACTATTAAATAAATTATGGAACATGCATCTATTTTAAAAACTAGGTACATAACAATGTATTATCTAGAGGAGTTTTTTTTTTTTATTAAATTGCAGAAGAATGTGCTAATACTTCTGTTTAAATGGGAGGGTTCGTGGGTATTGCCTTAATTGCCAAGGCTGCTATAACAATATACCGCTGACTGAGTGGCTTAAACAACACAAGTGTATCTTCTCCCAGTTCTGGGGGCTAGAAGTCTGAGGTCAAGGTGTCAGCAGGATTGGTTTCTTCTGAGGCCTCTCTTCTTAGGAGGGGCATCTTTTTCCAGTAACATATAGTCTTCCTTCTGTGTCGTAATCTCCTAATTCTCTGTGTCTCAATCTCTAATGAGGACAATAACCGTATTATATTAGACTCACCCTAATGACTGAATTTTAACTTCCAAGGCCTTGTCTTCAAATACGGTCACATTCTGAGATGTTGGTGGTTAGGACTTCAACATATGAATTTGAGGGGAACACAGTTCAGCTCATAACAAGTATGTACACATGCCGACTCTTCAAAATGTGGGTTTGCAATATGCGCAGTTTATTGTATATCACTCATACCTCAATAAATGTGTGTTTAAAAGGGAGAGGAAAAGAATATATGTTACCGTTTGTAGAAGAGGTGAGTGCATAGCAGATAGAGTTCAAAAATGTGACTTTTAATATATGTAAGTGTATTACTGACAAAAATCACATCAATCACATAAATACATACTGTTTAAACGTTAAGATAGTAACTCCAAGCACACTGGGAGTTGGGGGGAACAGGTGTGAGCTGCCACATGAACCACATTCAGGCAGCTGTGGGCTGAGGTGAGTGGTCAGGCACAGGTACACAAAACTTCTTACAAAACTCTTGCTCTCTATAGCAAGGTTTTCTGACCTAAGATAAGTTATGGAACTTATCTCTGTTCAGGATTGTTAGCCATAGCCTTGACTGTATCATTTCCCCATATTTATTTTGGGACTCTTTTACTGACTAAAATTTTACTACTTTGCGGGGCGCCTGGGTGGCTCAGTCGGTTAAGCGTCCGACTTCGGCTCAGGTCATGATCTCGTAGTTTGTGAGTTTGAGCCCTGCGTCGGGCTCTGTGCTGTCAGTTCGGAGCCTGGAGCCTGCTTTGGATTCTGTGTCTCCTTCTCTCTCTGCCCCTCCTCCACTTGTGCTCTGTCTCTCTATCAAAAGTAAATAAATGTAAAAAAAAATTTTTAAATAAAAATAAAATTTTACTACTTTGTTTTTACTTTTCTTGTCCATACGCTCTTAACAATAAGAAAATAAAAAGGTTGTTTGATTTACTATTTGCTTTAATTGATTGCTCTTCCAGCTCTATCCAACCCTTATCTGCTTCCTAACTTCAGTCAGTTTTGGGGGAGTTTGCATGTTATAGGAACAACTTTGAGCTTTGGTCTGAGTTTTTCTCCTTGAAGGTTATCACCTAAACATCCATTAGTCATTGGGGCGCCTGGGTGGCTCAGTCGGTTGAGTGACCAACTTCGGCTCAGGTCATGATCTCACGGTTTGTGAGTTCGAGCCCCGCATCGGGCTATGTGCTGACAGCTCAGAGCCTGGAGCCTTCTTCAGATTCTGTGTCTCCATCTCTCTCTGCCCCTCCGCCACTCGTGCTCTGTCTCTATCTCAGAAATAAATAAACATTAAAGAGAAATAAAAAAAAAATCCATTAGTCATTAAGTTAAAAGATTTGAGGAATAATTTGGACATCTTATGATACTCAGGTACAAAAAATTGTTCTGAATATATATTTTCATAGGAAGATTTCTTAAATTAATGCATTTTGCCCAGTTCTTAAGAATGTTTTAAATTGAAACCATGACATAATTGAATTTTATGAAAATAATACTGGTTTACATTTTTAATAATATAGAACTGTTTCCTGAGTCAATATGAGGGAGATTGTATAAACAATACTTTACAAAATGAGGTTCAAAATGCAATCTAAAGTCCACCTTTTTTTAATTCATTGCTGACCTGTTCTTAATATAATGGAGGAAAGTAGGGGCGCCTGGTGGCTCAGTCAGTTAAGCGTCCGACTTTGGCTCAGGTCATTATCTCACGGTTTGTGGGTTCGAGTCCCGCATCCGGCTCTGTGCTGACAGCTCAGAGCCTGGAGTCTTCTTTGGATTCTGTGTCTCCTTGTCTCTCTGCCCCTCCCCACCTCACACTGTCTGTCTCTCTCTCTCTCTCTCTCAAAAATAATAATAATTAAAAAAAAAGAAGACGGTAAACAGCAATCCATATGGCTATTACAGAAGATGACAGATAAAAATTTCTCTTGTGCTACAGTTGTTTCTTGTTTGTGGCAATTCCATGAGCCATATCCAGGCCCAGGAATCCAAATTTAGAGATGGTTTATGGGTCTGTCTTCTAGCCTCCATTTGAAGTCCTAATGTAAACTGTGGAGCTTGGTTAATAATAAATCAGTTATCAGCTTTGAGACCTTGAACAAAATAACTTCTCTGAGATTTCTGCTCAGTTAAGAGGGTTGTTATGAGGAATAAAAATACATACCTCTCCCATTATGAATATTCTCCCCGCCGCCCCTCCCCCCCCAACGAGAGTAGTACATTTGTTTCAGTTGATGAACCTGCCTTGACACATCACCAATAATGGGGGAGGCTATGCGTGTGCAGAGGCGGGGGGGGGGGGGTGTATCAGAAATCTCCGTACCTCTCAGTTTTGCTGTGAACCCAAAACTGCTCTAAAAAATAAATTATTTTAAAAACATATTTTTAAATTATTTTTTAATATGAAATTTATTGTCAACTTGGTTTCCATACAATACCCAGTGCTCATCCCAACAGGTGCCCTCCTCAATGCCCATCACCCACTTTCCCCTCTCCACGCGCCCCATCAACCCTCAGTTTATTCTCAGTCTTTAAGAGTCTGTTATGGTAAAAACATATTATTATATGTATATGAAAAATCACATATCTATACATAGAGATAAAGACATCCATGGAGGGCTTGTGATGCATAGGTGCTCACTGAATGCTAGCTCCCATTCCCTCATGGTTCCTTCTTATACATGTCCTGCAGCCATGCTTGGTGTGGTCTGCCCATATGGGTGCTCTTACTTGATTAAAAAGTATAGGATTATTAAAAAAAAAAAGCATATGATTGTCAAACTCTATTTTCAGAGAATGATGAGGAGCAGGAGGCATTGCCATCTCTGGATAAACCTGGCTGGTACTCCCAAGGGAACGCTGTCCACCTTTATGAACTTCTGAAGAAAATGACCGGCAAAAGTGAACCCAAGGTATTTTCTGATTGAGGTGGAGTTCTTGATGCCCACTTACAGACATAAACCATTATAAATTAAAACATAATTCTAAATGCATTCAGCTTAGTTATCTATGGGGAAATCATCTACCTCTGCCTATCTGTCAGTCTCTTATTTCTTCTGCTTAAACAAGCCCTTTCTTTGTTGATCTAGACTGGGTTTTCATCTCTAACGGAAAAGAGCAGAGATTCCAAGCAGGAGCCACAGTTCTAGGGAATACACTGGATAAGTGTATGGGGTACCTGAGGAATGATACCCTATAACAGTTCTCAAAAAAATTTTGCAGCAAGTGAAATACAGCACAGACTAGCCTAAAGACCCACTTGCTTTTGATACTCTGGTCACATTGTTGATATTGGACATTGGTGCATTTTTTACAGCAGAACCCTTTCTTCTGAAAAATGTTTATTGGAGAGATCAGTGTGTAACTGAGACCTGCGCCATTGGCTCCCACTTTGCCGTAAGCCCCTGGGAATTCTTGAGGGGTTTAGTAGACAGAGCATCCTGACTTGAAGGTTCTAGTTCATTTTCCCTTACTCTCATTTCTCATCTGTAAATTGAGGGGTGTGGATTAGATCGGTGGGGCAATGCCTCAGAATAACTGGGGAGCTTCCCAGAGTCCACCTGCCCCAACCCCCTGTCCAAGATTCTGTTTCGGCAGGTTTGGGTGGGTACCAGGAACTCCTGGGCAAGGGCTGTGATGTGTGCTCCTGTTAATCTAACCCACTGTAACAAGAACAGGTCATCTGTAATATGTCATCAGTTCTTCAATCCTGAGGGCAGGTTCATCTGCACACATATGGACTCTGATTTCTTCAGAAAACTGAGTAAAATCAGTTAGCCTCTGCCTTTCTTCTACCTGCAAATGTATTGTGTAACTTCTTACAACAGACTGGTGTCCTGCAAACCAAATGCGGCCAGTTTACAGTCACCTGTGACGTTACTCAAGGATGTTTATGTAACTTTTGTCTTACTCTGATACCTGTTGACGAATTTTTTTCTGCTTCCGTGAAGTGAACACTTTCTTGCACAGTTCTCATCCCTCAAACGGAATTTGCTGTCTGACTTACAGGTCGTTTACTTTGGTGACAGCATGCATTCAGACATTTTCCCAGCCCGTCATTATAGTAACTGGGAGACAGTTCTCATTCTGGAAGAGCTCAGAGGGGACAGAGACGGGAAGCCTGAAGAATCAGAGCCTCTAGAGAAGAAAGGAAAATATGAGGTAAGGATTCCCTTCAGCTCTCTGCTGGAAAGAAAAACCTTTATGTTGATGTATCTTAGAAAGAGCTTGTTTGTGCCAAGAGTGATGAAACCTGTTGGCATTTATGGTGATCTTCTTGCCATCTCAGCTCTATTGTTTATTTTGTTGATAATTTTTAAATGATGCCAAGATGACCCTGACCATCTGTCTTCCTAGCCGTCTGCTCTCATCCAGTGCTGTGAAACCCTGGGTGATTTTGGCTGATGCTGAGATGGCTAGATCCAGACTCACTGTAGTCGTACCCTATGTCTCTTCTGCTTGGTCATGAAAGTTCTTCCGCGCTTTTCTCATGAGTTTACGTTAACTAAACTGGTAACTCCTTTAGACTTATTCCTGAGCTGCCGAGAATAAACTTAGGTGAAGACTGGAGGTAAAGAAAAGTAAAATATGTCTAGAAAAGTAAAATAAATCTAGAAAGGGAAAATAGTTTAAAAAAGCAAAAAGGGGGTACCTGGGTGGCTAAGTCGGTTAAGCATCTGAAGCCTGCTTCAGGCTTTGTGCTGACAGCTCAGAGCCTGGAGCCTGCTTCAGATCCTGTGTCTCCTCTCTCTCTGCTCCTCTCCTGCTTGCACTCTGACTCTCTCTCTCTCTCTCTCTCTCTCTCTCTCTCTCTCTCTCCCCTTCTCTCTCTCTCTCTCAAAAATAAATAAAAAACATTAGTAAAAAACATTAATAGGGTCACCTGGGTGGCTCAGTCAGTTGAGCATCTGACTTGGGCTCAGGTCATGATCTTGCAGTTTGTGAGTTCAAGCCCATCGTGGGGCTCTGTGCTGACAGCTCAGAGCCTGGAGCCTGCTTCAGATTCTGTGTTTTCCTCTCTCTGCCCCTCCCCCGCTCATGCTCTGTCTCTGTCTCTTTCTTAAAGATAAATAAACATTTAAAAAATTTTTAATGTTTTTAAATGTCATGTTTTTATGAGGTTTCCATTGAGTGCCACTTAGTCTTCAACATGACATTGGAAGTTTTTTGGGCTAAGAAGAGCTTTAAAGCAATCTTGCAGGAGGTGTAGGCCTTCTATCCTGAGTGACTTTGGAGAAGGTTTTCACTAAAGAGAAATTAGGAGCTTTGGTTTCTTCAGAATGATTTGAGAATGCAGGTACTATGTTAAGAAAATGAAGAATCCATGGGAAAGTTTCCTCCAGCATTACAATAAACAGTAGCCCAATCTTTTCCCCACAGACCTCTTTCCTCTTGTTAATTAGTTACAAACACACCATAAACAAAGAGCTCATAATTGGCTTTTAGACAGGAAATAGTGAGTTTTATTTGAAGATTTGAAGGTTTTTTTGAAAATTTTACTTCATAAGACAAAATTGAAATAATGTTCCTTTCCTATCAAACTCTACCTCCCCAACCGACCCTGCCCCACTGAACATAGACAAGGAAGCAAGGAATGGGAAGGTTTGGCCTAGTGACGGGGTGAGGATAAAGCCCTCAGAGGGTTCCAGAGTTAGCCCTGAACTCTTTTTCCATCTCATGCTATTGAGGTTCCAGGAAAAGGGAGTTGTGGAAGATAGATTCCCTGTCCTGTTGGGGGCTGAGGCAGGTGTTTTGGTGCGAGATTCCCAGTTGTGGCCCAAAGCATTTTGTTGAAAACTCCCAAGTATCCTCGTACTCCTTGACAACAAAGTTATTCTGGTCATGCTGACACCACCAGTTTTGAGGCAGTATTTGTATTGACGGCCCATTCTTAGTAGAGGTTTCAGGCCAACTTAGGAGTTTTATCTACTCTAAGGAAAATCCCTTATCATACATCTTTCTGCTTATATTTAAAGGCAGATTTAAATTTTAATTTAAAAACAATTATGTGGGTTTTTAAAAATTATCTTGTAACACAAATCTAGGAGCTTCTAAAAGACTTCTAAAAACTTCTAAAAGATGGCTTTCATATTTAAGTTCACCTGTATTCCTATTCACAGCATACTTCTTCCATCAGCACATCAAAGCCTGGTGTAAGCACAGCATGTCATGAGAATTCAGTTGCTTTCCTGCTTCCCTGTGAAGGAAACAAGAATATAGATACCCTCAATTGTTACAGGAGGAGGAAATCATCCATTAAGCATCACATGAGGGTTCATCTGTTGATTTTGTGATTATTAAGAAAAATGTAGTTTCATTTTCCTAATCAGATGTCAAACACAACATATGTAACACGCAGTCTTTTATTAAGTACAAAGCCTGAATGCAGAAGGATTTAGTTTCTTATTTCTAGTTAACTTTATTCAGCTTAAGTAAACTATTCACAGTATAATTTAAAAACAAATCAACAAGGTCACTCGGGATTGATGCACTCACTGAACCAAAACATTAACATTTACTGTATTCTGTGGAGATTAGCATTTTGTTTCACTTAGGCTTGAATTCAGTTTCTTAGATATTTACAGTAATTTCTACCCTAGGTAAAACCATCTGGAATGTGAAGATTTTACTTCCCTTCATTTGTGACAACAAGCTCAAGATAAGGACAGAGAACATCTCAAATGGCACTTCGAAGGCTTAGATAAGCAAGGCTTTTTCAAAGGCGCTTTTTTTTTTTTTTTAATGTTTGTTTATTTTAGAGAGAGAGAGCATGAGAGCCTACATGATCAGGGGAGGGTCAGAGAGAGAGGGAGACACCGTGAGATCATGACCTGAGCTGAAGTCAGAGACTCACCTGACTGAGCCCTATAAAAAACTTTTTCTAGAATCTTACTGCATCTGTTGATTTTCTAGTGCACTATATTGGAGCATGGCAGATAAGGAAAAATGGCCCATTTTAATGATTAAAGTAAATCCAGTTAAGGAGACTAGGGGAAAATAATTTGTTTTTGTTCATCTTTGTTTCCAGAAATAAATCAAAAGTCACTTCATTAATCTTGCAATTACTTAGTCTTAATTTCATTAAGATTAGCCTCCAAAGGGAGCTCTCCTCTTTAGCTTCCTGCATTACTGTTCTCATCTGTTTCTTCATTTTAACTCAAAACAAATGAAAATATATTCTTCAGCTTTTTAGAATAACATTATGAAATTTAGGTGCCAAAACAATTCATTTTAATGATGAAAATTCTCAACAAACAAGAAGGGGCCACCCTTTTATTAGAGAAAGGCTATCCAACAAAAAAACCCAGTGAGAATATAATCTGTAATGGAAAATTTTAATGGGGAAAAAAGCCATACTTAATGGAGACATAGGCTCTTTAAGGTTCTGAGCTAGACAAAGGATATCTGTTATTAATTATATTGTGTAACAGAGAGCTGGCCAAAACCACAAGAAGAGAAAAAAAAATACAAATTAGGATTAGAAGACACCAAATTGTGATTATTTCAGAGTTATATGGTCATTAGCATAGAAGACCATAGGGAATCAACAAACTATTACAACTTTGAATAGAGTTGTCAAAGTGCTGGATCCAAATCAGCATTCAAAAATCAATAGCTTTTCTATGTACCCTCAGTAACCACTTAACAAAGTATAACGAGAAATAAATCATTTAAAAAGCAATGAAAATGAATCACTATGTAGGAATTAATACATCCCATAAGACTTAACAGAGAAATTTTTAAGTCTTTAGTAAGGATTCTGGATTCCTTTAGTAAGGAATCAAAAGTACAGATTTCTAGTTATAAAATAAATAAGTCTTGGGGACCTACAGTGTGATAACTATAGTTAATAATATTGTATTGCATATTTGAAAGTTGCTAGGATATTAGATTTTTAAAGTTCTAATCACACACAAAAAAATCTTTGTAACGATGTATGGACTTACTGTGATCAATTTGTAATGTACACAAATATGGAATTATTATGTTCTGCATCTAAAACTAATATAATGTTATATGTCAGTTATACCTCAATTTAAAAAAAGATTCTAAATACAGATGAACAAAGGGGAGAGATACACCATATTTTAAGATTATATTGACCTATTTTCCTTTATTTATAGTCAATGTAATGTTATGCAAAATCCCAGGAGGATTTTGAGTGGACCTTCACAAACTGATTCTGCGTTTAGGCAGAAAACTGAAAACCCACAAAGAGCTAAGACAATTTCATTAAAAAAGGATAATGGAGGGAAGGAATTTCATCCTATCAGATACTAACCATGTTTGGAAGCTACAGTAATTTTTTAGTATAGTACTAATAACAAACTAGAAAAGTCAGTGAACAGGGGCGCCTGGGTGGCGCAGTCGGTTAAGCGTCCGACTTCAGCCAGGTCACGATCTCGCGGTCCGTGAGTTCGAGCCCCGCGTCGGGCTCTGGGCTGACGGCTCAGAGCCTGTTTCCGATTCTGTGTCTCCCTCTCTCTCTGCCCCTCCCCCGTTCATGCTCTGTCTCTCTCTGTCCCAAAAATAAATAAACGTTGAAAAAAAGATTTTTTTTAAATAAATAAATAAATAAATAAAAAGGTCAGTGAACAGAGAAAGAAGAACCCGGACAAAGGCCCTCTATCACAAGTTACTATGTAAATGTGATAATATGTTAGAGGGTTATCAATCAGCAGGAAAAGATAGATGGTTCAGTAAGTAGCACTGAATATAGACTCAATATATGGAGAAAAATGAGTCCCTTTTCCCCCCTTATGTAAATTCCGAATGGATTATAGATCTGAAAATAAGAAATAGATTTGTAAAATTAATTGAAGAAAATTTATGAAAATATTTTTGTGGCCTCAGAGTGGAGAATTTCTCAAGTTAGAATCCAGATGGTGGTGATGGACAAAGATGAACAAAGATGAAGCCAGGGTGTGCAGCTGGCTCAGTCAGTAGTGCATGCAACTCTTGATCGTGGGATTGTAAATTCAAGTCCCATCTTGGGTGTAGAGATTACTTTAAAAAAAAAAAATCCAGAGAGGCAACAATAAGTAGAAAAAATGACAACTTTGTATCAATATTGAATATTTTTGTTCTGGGCACCTGGGTGGCTTAGTTGGCTGAGCACCTGACTCTTGATTTTGGCTCAGGTCATGATTTCATAGTTAGTGGGATTGAGCCCCATGTTGGGCTCTGTGCTGACAATGCAGAGCCTGCTTGGGATCCTCACTCTCCCTCTCTCTTTGCCCCTCCCCCACTCTCTTTCTCTCAAAATACATAAATAAACTTTTAAAAAATTAATAAATACTTTTGTTCAAGACCCCTGGAATAGTGTTAACCAGTGAGCAAAAGATAGGGAAAAGGGTCTCACAGCATCCATTTAGGTGGGAATTTATGAAATTGCCCTTTTACATATGTCAAAAATAGTTGAATATCAGCACTTTCATGTGGTTGAACCTGATGAAACCAACAGTGAATTCATATCTAGTCAAGTAGGAAATTAGTATCCAGCAGTTGACTGCAGGGGAAAGCTTACATAGGAGGAGATACCTGTTCTCCCTAGTAATCCACGAAGCACACATTGAAACAATGGTGAGATTGATACCACCTGAAAACATTCAAATTGATAAAATTGAGTCTGAATTTTTAAATTGATTTACTAATAAAATAGTCTGAATTACACTTCTATGAGTTAGATTAAGAAAACATAAAGCGGGACCAGTATTGTTCACTAAAGCTTCACTTCATTACATTTGACAATTCTGTACCAGAATAAAAATAAATTTTAATCTTACTTTAGTAAACAGCTATTTGGTGTTTCAGTCACAAACACTGTTTTATTAAGAATTATGCCTGGATAGGGGGGAACCTCAGCACCTCAGCCAGTTAAGCATCCACTCCTGATTTCGGTTCAGGCCATGATCCCAGGGTTGTGAGATTGAGCCCTGCTTGGGATTTGCTCTCCCTCTCTCTCTGCCCCTCTCCCACTCATGTGTGCACAAGTGCACATGTGCTTTCTCTCTCTTAAATTAAAAAAAAAAAGAAAGAAAAAGAATCATGCCTGGAATATAACCACTACCCTTTAGAAATTCTCAAAATGAAGAATGTATCTGTGGTAGGACCTAGGAGTACACCTAAGAGACCTACTTATCTCTCAGTACTCCCATCGGGTAACTAAAAAATGAAAGATATTTGTTAGAAAGAACTGATAATTTGAAACTTTGTATCAGCTTATTGGCTTTATGTTCCAGATACATTGAAACCAATGAATAATAATTGTGTCCTCATTCTCTTCTAAAAAAACCTTCCCCCCCAAATAAATACCAAATAAGAAAATTAGACCAAGTTGTTTTTTAACTATTTACTAGACAAAATAATAATAAAATTAGGGAGTTAATCATGGAGAAAAAAATTTACCCTTCTAGATTGCTGTGTTTGGGATAGTTTTTAGATTAAAACCAACAGACTATTTTTTTAAGCCAATTCTCACTTAAGATGAATGATATTTCATAATAAAGAAATATCATTCCTTTTCCATAAATGTGGTATACCTAAAGCCTATTTGCCATGTAATGCAAATGTTATTTAATCTTGGCGATTTGAGTATTTTTGAGTTTTATGTATAGTGATAGTAAATATTTGAATATCACTGCTTTGAAAACATTTTCCTTTTTAGTCTCATAAAAGATACAATGAGTTTGGAGTTACATTCTTTCAAATTCCTTTCTATGAGATAGTTAAGCTGGTTAGGTTCCCCTCCCCACCTCACCCCCACGCCCCCCACCCCGCCCCAAGGGGCTCTTTTGCAGTTAGTCTTGTCAATAAAAATAAGTTACAAGTTAGAGGAAACTGGTTATATTCATGACTTTTTGTCCTTCTTTAAAACTTCTTACTTTTCCATTGTGATCAGTGACCTGACATGATTATTCATACACTGTTTTTCATTTTCGAGACCATAAATGAATCATTTCTAATTCATGGAAGTATGGAGAGAGAAATCCAATGTAACTTAGTTTACATATGTATAACACTCTTTCCTATATAGGTACATCCTTAATTACATCACCTCACTGTAATTGGTAGTTCTGTGTATGTGTTTACATATACTACACGTATTTCAGAGCAGTACTCAAAATTTTTATCACAAGTGTCAAACATAAGAGCTTATTGGATTAGCTCTTAAGATCTTAGTAAGATCACTCATTATTAAACAGTCTAACACCATTCTCTTGTTCAGCACATACATACACTGAGTTTTCAATTTACACAAGCCTCTTTGTTAAGAATATCCGGAAACTTGTGGTTGAGTTACACACAGTTCCTTTTTACAGAGTGTATTACAGTCCAAGGATAGAGGAGAAGGGAAGCTTGAGTATGCAAATAAAACATAACTGTCTGGAGGGAATACAAGTTACAAAAGAGTTTCAGACAACGAAGGATGCATACTTCATTGAGGAAGATTACAGAAAACTTCATAAAGAATGTAGAATTTGAGGTAGACATTAAAGCATCAGTATATTTTCAATTGATGGAAATAGTAACATATTCTTGGCTCAGGAAATAATGAGTGAATGTATGGCAATTGTACAGGCTATAATGCATGGTCTTGACCATAAAATAGCAAATTGTGTAGATGTGTCAGCCAGAGAAACAGTTTTGAAGGTGGAGGCTAACAGGATTGAAGCTTTCATGTAGCTGTGTAAGGGCAGACTTGGGTGGTGGGACAGGTGATAAGCCTGGTGCTTCTGGAAGGGGTTGGGACTCGAAACATAGCTACTTTTCAAACACAGGCAACTGGAAATAATGGATTTTATCCATATAAAAATGGCAGTCAAGAGAAAAAGCTGGTTTTGTGAGGAGAAAATACGACTGATTTCATGTTATATCTTATTTCCTTGAAGTATTTGGAGGAGATCAAACTGGCTTGGGAGATAGGTCGGGACTAGTGAAGAAAATTGGGATATAGATAAATGTCCAAGGGAGACTAGAGAAAGGAGAAGAGGCTAGAAACTTGATGAGAACACTTACCAGTAAAGGATGATACCTACAAGATATAAAGCTCAAACAAAAATAGGAGTGCTCCTTGTTGATATGTTCAAGAATGGAATGATTCTTTTGATTAGTTGTATATATATGTGTGTGTGTGTGTGTGTATATATGTGTGTGTATATATTATATATATAATATTAATATATATATATATATTGTGTGTATATATATATATATATATATACACATTTTTTTTCCTGGCTTATACACAACAAACATTTATTTCTCATAGTTCAGGAGGTTGTTAAGCTCAAGATGATGGTGCTAGCCAATTTGGTATCTGGTGAAGATCTACTTCCTCATAGACCATCATCTTTTCACTGTACCCTCACATGCCAGAAGAGGGAAGATAGCTTGTTTTGTAAGAGCTTTAATCCCATTCATGAGGGCTCCACCCTCATGAGCTAAGCAACCTCCCAAAGGTCTCACCTCCTAATACCATCACCTTGGGCGTTAAGACTTCAACATCTGAATTTTGGGGAGGCACAGACATTTAGACCATAACAGCACCAATATTACATTAAGCCAGAAAGGGTAGATAAATCTGTTTTCCTGTTTTCATAGGAATAGGTAACAGCCTACATTTTACCACTCTGTGTTTGCAGAACCATTATCTACATACAGTATACGTGATGCGAATCATCTCTTTTCAGATTCATTATTTTGGAAAAGATAGTGAACTAAATAATGAATCTTACTACTTTATAAATTGCTTAATAAACATTGGGAAATTCAAATACACCTTAAATGTATATACAGAATCAAGGATATTCATCCTCTATACTGCTTTTATATATCTTTGGTGAAATCCAAATAGGTTCTTGCTGACTGCTTTCTAAACATCATCATTTGAAAACATTCTCATCTTCATCAAATGAGTTACAGCACAAAGAATTATGAATCTAGAGGCATGATTTAAGGCTCTGTGGTGTTCCAAAATGAAATTTTCATCAGAAAATGATGAGATTTTATAATCCAGATTATATGGATACAATGGGATTTTTTACGGTTTTAATTTTATCCATATCCATAAAACACTGAGAAGTATTTTTTTTAATCATCTTTTATTTAGTCTACAATTGTTGCGTCCCTGCTCTGACCCAGGCACTAAGCCTTAAAGTTACACTGATACATAAGGAAGTTCCTAACCTTAGGTACTTCATTATCTGTCAAAGGTGAAAAGTAAATAGTATGATAAATAAAGGTAGCATGAGAAGTCATATATTAGGGATAAACTAAGGAAAATGGAAGACCTGAACTAACCTGAGGGTGGGAGGTCAAGGAAAATGTCCTGGATGGCATCCAGGTCAGATCCCAAAGGATGAGAAAAAGGGTTCCCAAACAAAACCAGGGGAAGATACTTGTACCAGGGGAGGCAAGAACTTCTAAGCTTGGTTTCCCTTTTTAGGTAGTATACAGTTTAGTTAAAGGTAAACAACTGAAATTCCTAGAGTTTTTATTTTGATTTACTTAATGGGGGAACAAGTTATGACATTGAAAATTAATCATTTTTTTCATTGTTCTGTTCTCTTGTTTCAGGGCCCAAAGGCAAAGCCTCTAAATACATTATCTAAAAAATGGGGCTCTTTTTTTATTGATTCAGTTTCAGGACTGGAAAACACAGAAGACTCATTATTTTATACATGGTCTTGTAAGAGAATCAGTACTTACAGCACTATTGCAATTCCAAGTATTGAAGCAATAGCAGGTAAGCAGGAAAATACTTATAAAGCTTTAGCTGTTACTAGATATTAATGACTGTAAGTACTAGATTTCTTGCCTTCAAAAGAAGAAAATTTTCCCATGGTATTTATTTTTCTTGGGATACACCTAGTTATGGCAACCTAGGGAATTAGGACCTGCCTGTCTCCTGGGGCCACCCATAAAAGCTGGACCTTTTTTTTTTAAGTCTGCTTGGAGTCATAGGATAAAAGGAAAAATTGCCAGGACAGGATGCTAAAGGCCAAGTAGGATGAACCTGACTTTGGGAGCCCCCTTTCCCTCACTGTTGGCTAATTCTAGAGAGGACACCAGAGAACGTGAGTGGGCCTTTCATTAGCTGAAGCTAATGAGCCTTCAGGGACAGGAAGTGGAAGGTAGGGTCTACAAGAGGAGAGGTGGGCCTGATAGACTCTCTTAATCTGCATGGAGACCCTGAATTTACCTTAAAGATAACTGAAGCTCAGGGGCGCCTGGGTGGCTCAGTCAGTTAAGCGTCCGACTTCAGCTCAGGTCACGATCTCACAGTTCGTGGGTTCAAGCCCCACGTCGGGCTCTGTGCTGACAGCTCAGAGCCTGGAGCCTGCTTCAGATTCTGTGTCTCCCTCTCTCTCTGTCCCTCCCTGCTCACACTCTGTGTCTCTCTATCTCTCAATAATAAATAAACATTAAAAAAAATTAAAAAAAAAAAAGATAACTGAAGTTCAGTGTTAGATCAGCTAAGTCCCTAAAACTGGATTGAGAATATTCTCTTTTGAGGAAGGTAACATCATTCTGGGACTCAAATTTTTTCTAAAAGCATCATTATAAGGTTCAGCACGTAATGAAAAATAGCCAGCCTGACCCCTGTTAGAAGACTGAAGATGCAAGAAGGAATATACAGCAACAAAGGGACAGATATGTGAATCAATTAAATGAACATTTACTATTGGAACAATTTTTTAAAAAAGTCCTAAGACATTTAAAGAAAGAATTTTAAAACATGCTGCCAATGGCAGTGGGACAGCTGGAATTAAAATGTTCTAACGTCCTTGTATTATATGGTAAGGCATAAGAGTATATTAGGTATTGATAACATACAAAATGCACGTGTAATCTGTAAGATAACTACCAAAGAAAATGTAATGAGATATATACTGAGCTAATTATGTAAAATAACTTAAAATCTAAAGGAAAACAAAAATAGGAAGAAAAGAGAGTATGAAAAAGAAACAATACAAATGGAGAGTATTCACTAAGATGATGAGTTTAAAGCTAAGTAATGGTATTAAGTATGGATGGCAAAATTCTCCGGTTAAAGGCCTGAATGAAATAACAAAACCCAACTATGAGCTGTTCATAAAAGACATCTCTGAACTATGAGGACACAGTTTGAATATCAGAAGATGGTGACAGATAATACCGTGTTAATCATAATCAAGAGTTAGATATATTAATGTGAAACAAAGTAGACATTAAGGGGAAAATCCATTATTAACACGAAAGAGAATTACTTCATAATAGTAAATTCTGTTTCCAGAAATATATATCTGAAGTATGAGATATTCACTAGGGTCCTTCTTCTCTCTGAGGGCAGAACTTAATCCTTCCCTGTTTTCTTAAAACTGAGAAACTGCTGAAAAATCCACTCTGTTTTGCAGAGGTATATGCTTATGCTTGCTTATTAGTTTCCTTAAGTTGCCCTCAGAATTTGCCAATGGGCCTGAGGAGCAAACCAGTAGACTCCAGTTCTCCAGCCATTCCTTCACAGCAGATTCCTAGCCCCCCAGTTTCCATTCCTTCACAGTACAGTCCTAGCCCCTCGGTTTCTGACTGCAGCCTTTCAAGACTGCCAAAACCTCTACTAGTTTTTCTGCTGCCAGTAACTGCACTTGCCCCCAGCAGGAATTCAGGGACCTAAAGGAAAAAAGCTGTGGCTGAATGTCAGCTCACTCTCTGCTTGTTACACCTTCCCAGGAAATGGGTCCTCAGGTCTTAGTTGACTGTCCAGTTTATATGGATGTTTATATTCTATCCATCTTTTCTAGTTGTCCTGCCTCTAGTTTAAAAGTGAAGTCTGCTTCAGTTTTTGTTTGTTTGTTTGTTTTTGAACCTTAGATTCTTCTTTTTTAAATTGGGGATAATACCAGGCTGCATTTCTTCCCTCACAGGATAGACGTGAGAAACAGTAAAGCAAGATGTTTATTTTATTTCAAAGTGATTCAAATTTATAGTGAGAGAATGAAGTAATGTGATACTGGAAGCCAATGAATTAGTATATAGTACCTGGATGGAAACTGGTTCAATGGGATATGGTTATGAAACAGTAAGAAAGTCAAAAAAAAATGAATCTTCATTATTCTAGGATTTAAATATTTCTCCAAAGAATTGGAAAATAACCCCTTCTCTGTCTTCTACGGTAATAACCTCTCCTTAAAGAAGCAGTAACATTAGTGCATCTGCCTTTTCATTTTCCAAAAGCTTTCTTCCACAGCACCCCGGGAAAAAACTTGGTACAGGGCCTGTCTTCTAACTTTCCTCAGGAGAAAATATTAAGAAGGACTTAACAACAGCCAAACAAAGCTAGGCAGTGTTCCTTCTCAATCTCTAGCATTCGTTTTTTCCTCATAAGGGTTATTAACTACTTGGGCCTTGATGATTCTCACTGGCATTTAATGTAAAGTATGATTTTTATGCTAGTGTCATTTTCAGAATAGTACTTCCAAATGATGTTTTACTTGTGAAATTTTTAAAATAAGGATTATCGCCTAGTATGTGCCCATGGAATGAGTATTGTAACATGGCATATGTCATAATATTTCACTTGTAATATTTCTAGTTATGTTTCCTTGGAAGAAATTGGGGAAGAAGATATCTGAAGTCTAGCTTTTCAGAAACTTCTATGTAGATGTCACCATGTCTCACCATCAATAAAATGTGCATTTTATGTTCTCTCTCCCAGTTTCCCTTCTGGCTGTGTGTGTAATGCTTATGTGGCGAAAGTTGCCACACTGTGTGCATTACAATCCTTATATATCTAAGCATTCAAAGATTACTCTTAGTAATTCTCTTATTACTAAGGGCCATGAAGATTATTAGTTCCCATTTACCTGTTACATGATGCTTGAGTAGGGCCTGAGAGAGTTTTAAATTTCAGAATAAAAAATCAGATGAGCATTCCTGTTTTACGTGCTAACTTTTGTACAGAGAATGTTATATATAGTTAGATCTCTGAGGATGATTTATAATACATCTAAATTTATAATACATTTAGCTGCAACCTATCCAGGTGACAGAAGAAATTAAAATCATGAAGCTAAAAAATGAGTTTTGATTTGTTTATATTTATGAACAGCCTTTTAAGATCTACAGAATAATAATACTGTTTTTTTCCCCAGAATTACCCCTGGATTACAAATTTTCAAGGTTCTCTTCAAGCAGTTCAAAAACAGCTGGCTACTATCCAGACCCTCCATCGATCTTATCAAATATTGAGACACTGACAGCCAAATAAACTGTCTTTACTGAAAAATGAAGTGAAGAACCATATATGCAGCAAATATACTGTAAAAATGTTAATTTTTTAAAAATACTGTAAAATGCTTTCTAGGAACAATTCCTAATGATAACTAACCAAGAATTAGATGCTTTTCCATAAGTCTCCTTTCTGTATAGATCATCTTGATGCCCAACAACTCTCATTATATTAAAATCTCAGTGTCTTAGAATGGAAAGGAATCTTATTAATATTTCCTATACCAATAATTCTGAGATTATGATTCACCTGGGCATATATGTGTGTGTGTGTGTGTGTATTTATACACACACACACACGCACACTTGTACATACACATATACATACACATATTTACAAATATGCCTAGACCAATGGTTCTCAAAGTGTTGTCCCCAAACCACTAACATAGCATCACCTGAGAATTTGATAGAAATACAGATTTGCAGGCCCCACCCCAGACCTGCAGAATCAAATTCTGGGAATGTATCCCAGCAACCTGTGTTTAATATTAATGTGATTCATATACTGAAGTTCAAAAATCACTAGCTAGACCATAACCTCCAGATTGGTTTCGTTGGTCTGGGAATAGAGATGAGCACTGATGTCTTTTACTTGCCCCAGGAAAAGGTAGCCAGAATTGGGAACAACTGAACTATATCTGTTTCTTCCATCTATAGCTAAGAACACTGAGTCCAGTGAGAATAAATGATTTTTCCAAGCTATCAGGTTTCATGCTGTTCTTATGTTTTCCAAAACAAGGAGGTAAAGCAGATTTCTTCTGAGACCACACAGCTAGTATGGGACAGAAATGAGATAAGAAGCCAACTAATTCAACCTCCAGTGTTACTCATAAAGTTTTTTTTCCCCCTAATGTTAAAACCTATAGAATTTTCATTCACTTTAAGACATATATTCTCAAAGAGACAAAAACTGGTTCTTGGGATGAAAAAAAAATTAGATAATGCAATGTATAGTGGCCCTCCAAAGCTGAACCCTAGCCAATAAAATTTTATTCTTTGGTATTAATTTCTCTCATGAGGGAGAAATATAAAGTTAAATTTATTAATTAAATTTAATTTGGTTAATTCTCAGGGTGGAGTGTGGTAATGAAAAAAAAGGTTGAGAAAAACACTTTAAGAGGTTTTATAGTTATACTGCAATTTAGGATTACTGTGTTCTATGTGCTTTGTATAGTCCTATTATAGTAGTTACTTGGGGCAAAGTATTTGGAGCCAGATGTTTACAATAAATTCCTGGCTACTCTTTATGCTGTAATTTCATTCTGTCTATCATGGACAGTATCAGAAAACACACTGGTCACTATCATTATTTTACCTATATTGTAGCAAAGAACTTAGCATATTGATGCATGCAATGAAAAGAAATAATTTCGTTAAATTTTTAAGTGCTCAAATAATCCCAAATGTATTGTGGGAATGAGTATCTCAGGGTAGATAAACAGTTACTGAAATTTTTTCCTCAATGTCAGTAGCTCTGTTTGATATCAACTAATAAGTATATGGTAATGTATTTGAAATTGGCTTCCAAAATCTTATTGGAGGACAATAATAAACACACACAATCAGCTTAGGGCTAAATGAGAGCTGTCTCATGTATACAAATAGATATTTAATTTCTTTAAAAATAAAGCTATTTTTCCTTACGTGGATTTATTTTGTCAAGAGCAAAATATAATGTATCTTTAAATGCTTATAAACTGCTATTGTTAATATGAAAAATGAAAACCCCAAAATAAGTTAATTGCACTTTTTTGGCCATTTATGGAATGAAAAAAAATTGACTCAAATCAGAAGTTGTCATTCTACTTTTACCAGTACTTACCTAAGGAATCAGAACAAATTACCACCTAATCTTACCTTAGTTTCTTTCATCTTGTCAAAAGAGATCAGAGTTTATTTCCAAGTTTCCTTTTACCTTTCTAGCAGAGTCAGTGCTTCTTATGAGTGTTGTCTTTCTCTTGGACTATAATTACTTTCAGATTTTTTATTTCATTGTTTCTAAAAAGTGCTAGTCCTGGGGCATCTAGGGGCTCAGTCGGTTAAGCGTCTGACTTCAGCTCAGGTCATGACCTTACAGTTTGTGAGTTCGAGCCCACAGTCGGGCTCTGTGCTGACAGCTCAGAGCCTGGAGCCTGCTTCAGATTCTGTGTCTCCCTCTCTCTCTCTTCCTCCCCCACTTGCTCTTTTCTCTCTCTCAAAAATAAATAAAGATTAAAAAAAATTTTTTAACATAAATAAATAAATAGTGCCAGTGTTTCTAATAGATAAGAAAAGTAAAAATAGTAAAAAATGGCACTATAAAAGTTGAAGATATGAGAGAAGAAAAGCTGTATATTTTTAATAAAGTTAAATGAAGAAAGTAAGAAAGTTGTGTAAATGGGCAGAGGACTTAAGTTTAATGTTAGCATACAGGCCAACATTATTCATCTAAAAAGATAATTACAGGGGTGCCTGTGTGGCTCAGTCAGTTAAGTGTTCAACTCTTGATTTCGACTCAGGTCATGATCTCATTGTTCATGAGTTTGGGTCCAGCGTCAGGCTCCATGCTACAGTACAAAGCCTGGGATTCTCTCTCCCTGTCCCTCCCTGGATCACACCCTCTTTCATTCATTCCCTCTCTCTCTCTCTCAAAATAAATAAGTATACTTAAAAAAAAATTTTTTTTAATGACTATGAATAAATGCAAGGGATTGGAGATTTTCTTTCCTGGCCACTGTTGACCTCATCAGCAGAAGAAAGATCTGAATGACACAGTGGTCACAGTTTGTCAGAATTTGGTGTGTGAAATACTGAGGTAACAGAGACTTCAACTAAACAGTGAATTGCAATCTAAAATTAACTAAAGTTGACTCTTGAAATACATGGGTCTGAACTGTATAGGTCCACTTATAGCGAGTTTTTCTTGATACAGTACTGTAAATGTATTTTCCTTACGATTTTAACTTTTCCTAGCTTGCTTTATTATATAGTATATAACACATATATAAAATATATGTTAATGTTATCAGTAAGGCTTCCAGTTAGCAGTAGTCTATTACTTGTGAAGTTTGGGGGGAATCAAACATTACACATGGATTTTTGACCATGCATGGGGGAGGGGGCCCTAATCCCCATTGTTCAAGGATCAATTGTACTTCTGAGTTTTTTTAACTTGTAATCAGGTATTATTTCCCCACCAGTTTTCATATCCAACAACTTTAAATGTATGTATTTAAAGCAAATATATACATATATACACATACATACATGTATAAACACATGTATACACACACTTAATTGAACTGGCTTGAATGAAAATCAAATCTATATGATTATTTTATATAACCATAAAATGGAATGTCAGACTATCTCCTTGGATATAATAACCTTGACTCTATGTTAGAATCACATGGATAGATAGCTTCTCCTTAAATGTTACAATGACATTCCCTTACCTCCTCAGGCTCTTGAGAACAAGGTTATCGTAAGAATTGACTTCCAGATTAGTTAAAGACTGGGATATTTTCAAGAGTTAACTCACCCCATGTGCTGCCCTTGAAAATCCTTGGGCCTGGTCTAGTCCACATAGGGTGAATGCAAAAAGGTATCTCTTGTTGGTCTCTAGAGTCATCCTCAGAAATAATGGTAAAAAAAAATAATGGTAATGAGTGCTAACTCTTCAGCAGGCTACTTCATCTTCCTTATTTATTCCTTACAGCAACCATACAAGGTGTATAATTATTAAAACTTTATAGATAAGGACATTGAAATTGACAGAGGTTAAATTAACATACTTGCTCAAAAATTTTCTGTTACTAAGGAACAGTCTGTACATGAGCCCAACTTTCACCCCAAAATTCATGCCTTTAGTTGACTGACAAAAGTCTTCCAACATTAGATGTAGATTGGGACAAATTCTTAGTCTAAAATCACACTTCAATTTCACAGTCACACCATGCTGGGATTAGAAATGAAGAACACAGACTCTGGCCTAAAGTAACATAAGCTAGTAAAAAATATTAAAACAAGATCTATGGGGTACCAGCTGGCCCAGTCAGTGAAGCATCTGACTAGATTTCAGCTCAGGCCCTGATCTCCAGGTCGTGAGATCGAGTCCAGCATCAGGCTCCACACTGGGTATGAAGCTTACTTAAGATTCTCTTTCACTCTTCCTCTGCCATTCCCCTGCTCATGTTCACTCTCAAAACAAAACAAACAAAAACAAAGATCTATAACATAGAACTTACCTGGGAGAGTAGAGAACCAAGAATCACAGGAGTCCTAAAATGTATAATGAAGTCTACTCTTCTTGGAAGCCACATACACTAAAGTCATCAGTAAGCGGGTCTACCCTTTCTTTATATTCAAGTTCAAATGTTCACTTTGAATACTTAACAAATTTCCCTCTGGTGCTGAGGAAACCAAAATGGAAAAGGAATCATGAAAACTGCTCCAAGTAAACTTACGGGAGATGAGATCTCTATGCCTACTGAGAGAAGCTGGGTCATTACTTGGAATGGCAATTATATCATAGTCTGCTTGATAGGTTCCTTTACCATGCACCTGTTCCCAGAGTCTTAAGTAAAAAAACACTTTATTTTACTTTGTTGGTAGTTTGGCCTTGGCACTTTCTTGGTTTAAAAAAATGCTTAATAAAGTTTAATAAAGAGAAGAATGGGGCGCCTGGCTGGCCCAGTGGGTAGAGCATGAGATTCTTGATCTTGGGGCCATGTGAGCCCATGTTTTTAAAATTAAAAACAAAATCTTAAAAATTAAGAAATAAATTACAAAATTCCTGTTAAAAGCAATCACCGTGTTGGATCAGTTAAAAAATACTCATTCTCTAAATTTAATAAAAATGTAACATTTCTTTAGAGTTCCTAGCAACTAAATTCCAGAAGTATAATATTTAAAATCCTTTTGGTGCATTAACTCCCTTTAAGGAAGGCAACAAACCTAATTTCATTCATTTTTGCAGCAATCACCAAGACTGCATATGTAAATTTCAGTAGGGTTTTAATCTGAATAAAGTACCCCTTTTCAAAGGACCATTCATGAATGGACTAAGAATAACCTTTAACAAGTCCTGATTATTCATGTAAATCAGGTTTTGCTTTGTTTTATGCCAAATTTAGATGGCTGTGGTAACAGTGAAAGATACTCTAGGCTAGAAATAAAAAATACGTCTGTATGACTTGCATTTTAGGCACACTTCATTTTGTTGTTGTTACTTCAACTTTTTTTTACTTTTGAGATAGTAAAACTTGTGTCAGGATTATGAAAGTAACATGAGAACACAAATGTATGTACCTGACAGAACTCAGATTTCTTGAGATTGTCAAACCAGAGGAGGTGTATCTGATGCAACTCCTGTATCCAAGCCTCAAACTGTGACTGTGTGGAGCAGGGAATTCAGTAAGAATCCAGGTAATTTTTGTTTGTTTTTAATTATTAAACCTGATTACAGAAACTGGAGATAAAGAAGCGGTAGCAGCAACAGGAGTAATGTGAAGGGACCCTGAGTAAGGAAAGTTAGAGAAGCCTTTTGCTATTGTCTGGTCTAAGCTGAATACCCAGAAATGGACGAGAATGCCCAAGGAGATTCTGTTATGTGGGGTACAGGGAAATTATGAAGTATGACCTTACGATCAGGGCAATATGGCCTGAGCAGACCAAATGATACTTCTTCGGTGAAGAGAGGACAAGAAAACCTCTTAACTGATGTGGAGGTCTGCATAAGGGACAATTTGGGTTTAGAACTGAGAAAGAAAAGGCAGTGAAAAGAAATGGAGCAGTGATATAGGAGCAAACCAGTTACCTGGTAAGTGAAACCTACATAATGTCTAATTGAGTCTAATTTTATTAAACAGAACAGAAATCATGATAATCTAACAAATGAGTGGCACCAACCTACTGGCAAGAGGAATACTACTGGATAAAGCTGATAATAAACCAAGAACAACAAAAATATTATTTTCCAACTATGTCCAGAACAGGATAAAAGAGATAATGCTTGAAAACAGGTGATTGATAATGCAGAAAAAAAAATCACTGAATTAAAGATAAAAGGAACACACTAAAGGAAAATTTAGGTTTAAGATGGATATAGAGTTAGCTCTCTAAAACTTAAAACTTCTCCAGGCCTAGAAAAACTATACTTTATCAAGTAAAACTTCCAAGTATTAATTGCACCAAGAATTAGCAAGTCTATTTAGTAGTAATTCTGGGCCGTTTATGTCAAATTTTTGTTTAGACGGCTAAAAATATTTGGGCATTCATTTTCACAAATCTTGCAATATCCATAGCCCTCTCAACTCCAGAGAATGCAGAAGTATTTCCCAAACCTTCATGTAATAGCTGCTGAACAGCGAAACATTACTGGTAATTGAGATTGGGATGTCTGAGATCATTTGTTTCTAGACACTATAGGTCAGTAACAATTATTTTGTTATTCTTTCTTTTTAAAGCACCACACTGTAGTAGCAAAGAAATTAAGAAGCACCTAACAGAATACACAATGATTAATTTTTCCAAAGTCTATCTTAAGCTAAGAATCAGTTAACATAAATATAGCAAATAAGAATGGTGTATTAAGAATAGCTTTCCATGGGGCGCCAGCGTGGCTCAGTTGGTTGAGCATCTGACTTCGGCTCAGGTCATGATCTGACGGCTTGTGAGTTTGAGCCCCATATCGGGCTCTGTGTTGACAGCTCAGAGCCTGGAGTCTGCTTTGGATTCTGTGTCCCTCTCTCTCTCTGCCCCTCCCTCGCTCATGCTCTCTCTCTCTCTCTCTCTCTCTCTCTCTCAAGAATAAATAAAACATTAAAAAAAAAATTAAAAAAAATAGTTTTCCAGTAAGTGAAATTGAGTCAGAGAAAGACAAATACCATTATTTCACTCATATGTGAAATTTAAGGAATAAAACAAGCAAAGGGGGTAAAAAAAGAGACAAATCAAGAAACAGACTCTTATAGAGAACAAGTGAAGATTACCAATGGTGGGTGGGAGGATGGGTTAAATAAATGATGGAAATTAAGTACTGCACTTGTGATCAGCACTGGGTGATATATGGAGTTGTTCAATCACATACATATACAATATAGTGCATACCTGAAACTAATATAACACTGTATGTTAACTGGAATTAAAAACTTAAAAAGCAAAAAAAAAAAAAAAAAAAAAGCTTTCCACTGAAAACTCAGTGGTGCTTCAATTACCCTCCAAAACTACACTGGTTGAATAAGGAAAAATTAAGCCCATGAGCATCCAGTTAGTTAGGCTTCTTATTTACCATTTTCCTAGTAAAAAAAATCTTAGAAATTCTGTGGCTTTTTTTTTTTATAAAGCTTCAGGACAATGCTTATGGTGACAACTTGATAACTTTAATCATTTCCCAACCTTTCATTAGCCTAGACACACAGAACTTTATTGTTATTTTTTGGTGAAAACAAGAAATACAGCAGAGTGACAGACTTTTATTTTTCCTTTGAGCACACAGAAGAAGACTAATAAAGTACTTAACGATCCTTGTTTACTTTGACAGAGCAATTCTACAAATACTTACACTGGTTAGGAACATAAAATTCAAGTACAACATTACTATTAGGGCAAGAAATATCAAGACAAAAGAATTGGTTTTCTTTTTGAAATTACTTCCACAAGACACAGCAACAATTTGCAAAATTTCAAGGATCACATTCAAATTATATTTCTAAGAATAGAGCTATATATGAAGACAGACCAGAACAAGCTGATATATTAACGAATATTCACAGGTTTCATACTGCACAGGAAACAAGTTTGATATTTTTGCACATATTCTCAATTATAAGCAAAAAGCAGGCCTGTAAATGTCAATTTCACCAGCAAGCAAAAATAGAGAAAGGAATTAATAGGATTTTACTCAAACACAGTGAAATAATGAGCATATACCATTAATCTTCTATACAGAAAAGATCACTCCTATAATAACAGAGAGAAAACAACCAGACTTGGATTTTTGCATTTTAGACAAAAATCTACTGGTGAATTCAAGGGAGTTAGGGAAAACTCCTCTAAGTATCCTTTTTAAACATCAACCACTTTGATTCTCCCACCTCTCCTAGGAAAAGGTTCAGGGGCCTCCCCCTCCATTCCCAAAGCTGCAAGGTTCATCCTTCCTGTGCCGTTCCAAGACTACTTGGTTCATTTTGGTTTCTGGGCTCTCACTTCCCTCAGCCTAGAGCACCCTCCCCACTGCTGTACCCAGACCTCCCAAGCACTCATGGAACTTAGAGCAAGGCCTTCAAACAGGAGAAAGCAGGTAGTCCTTACCATTACCATATACCACCCAAGTAACACAGCCCTGATACACTGCTGTCCCACCTACTGGAACCTGTCCTGGAAATCCAAACAAACTCCACACATCCCCAGGAAGGAAGTTTGGCATCTCCCACAATGTACACTGCAGCCTGCTCCCTCATCTGTTGGGAGAGAAGCAGGGAAGGAAATAGGGAAACTGAAGCCTGAAAGCCAAGAAGGCCAGACAACAGGATGGAGACCCCTGGGCCATGAGAGCAGTAATAAAATAGTACAGAGAATAGAGGTGACCCTCAAAATGCTGCCTTGGGGTTCTTTCTAAGTGGTCAAGGCCACCCCTGCCAAAATTTCCATGTTTAGAAAAGTGGAGTGAAACTAAGTTTGGCCGCTTTACATCACAACCTTCTCTGCATCTGCCTTGAATCCATCACTGTGAGGCCCTTCTGTCTTTCCTCCCTGCTTCTCTAACTAAACTCAAGAAACACACAGATTTTGGTAAGTGGACAGGGAAAAGGTGGGGTTGTCAAAATTGGCCCAAAAGAACACTGCTCATAACTAAATAACCTACAGGTCTCCCTTTGAAACTTTTAGACCTTACTAAAGGAAGTAGGGTGGAGGCTCGAGGGCAGAAGAGCACAAGAAGACATGTGGAGTCTATTGTACAGTACCTTTCTCTCTTTGGACACCATCAAGGGTAGAGAAAATTAAACACAAAGCCCGCTTTGCCAGTTTGGTTTCCTGTCTGCTTCAGAGAGGGAAGTGGGGGAGAGAACAAGGGGGTGGGGGTGGAGGAAAGAGACAAAAAGATGCAGAACAGGCCACACAGACCAGGAACACCTTTCCCTCGGTGCCCCCACCCTGGCAACTTTATCATGCTCAGAATGAGTGCAGGAGTTAGAGAAGGGGATACCTAACAAAACTATCTGATTAAGGGTGGTTTGTTGACTCCAGCTCAGAAAGGCTAACTGCTGGAAGTGAACCCCTTCCACCCTTGCTTTGGGCACTATCACATATGACTGTGCAACCTGCCCCACAGCCAACTGGGTTTATAGGTAACCATTTGATGGCACAAGGGGATTGAGGCGGAGTTCCCTGTGTGCTGCCTGGGAGCTTAAGTCCACAGTCAGTTGCTGAGGAGGCAGGCAATGGTGCCTATGCAAAGCTCATCCAGAAGGGTGACAGCAGGTTTGTGTGGGCCATAGCACCGACCCTCATACTCACCAGTACCTGGTCACAAAGCAGAGTGAAAAGAAGATGCAATAACACTGAAAACCTCTCATCTGTTACCTCACTCATGCCTTGTAGCCACCCACTAGCCCCCTTATTCTGCCAGATAACCAGCAGGGTGGATAGCACAGGCCCAGGGAGGCAGCTGGGAACCAGTTAGTGGTAGCTAGAAATGTCCAGTTTGCGTTGATGGTTGGCATCATCTAGAGTAGTTTCATCTTGCAGCGGTGAAACTCAAAGAACTTGCCATAGAATACATGGTTATCAGGAGGACAGTCAGCATAAAGTATGAAGTCCAGCTAGTTATTTGCAAAGGTATTGCAAGCTTCTTTGTGGTAGAGAACCACTTAAAAAACTAGGAGAAGGCCATGGTCATAGACAGGACCCAAGGCATGCAAAGGAAGGCAGTGCCTCTCTACAGCATCATGTGCTTGGCATAGAAGCAGTGCAACGCCATGCACTTGAACATGTAACAGGATACAGAAGAGCATGAAGGTCCAGAGGAAGAGGAACACAAACATGTAAGAGTCAATCTTGCAAATGACTGTTGAAGATTTAGGAGAACCAAAGGACAAAATAGTTCAGTGTGAAGAGAAAGCAGACAGAAGACTGCATGCTGTTGGCTAAGCAAAGGTTCAAGGGGAGGTGGTGGGAGACTTGTGCAGGAGCTTCTCACAAGGGCAGCGCTTAGCCAGACTGGAACCTGAAGGACCTGGGGCTCTCCACGGGCTGCCTTGCTGGGTCTCGAATTCCTCGGCGAGGCCCTTCGCCCATCAGGTAGTACTGTAGGGGATTGGGCCACAGTTCTGCTTTGATAATCTCAGCAATCCTGTCGAATTCTAGAAGGCTGTGATCTGAGAACCAGTTGAAGAAACTGGGGATAGTGTTTCCTTCCCGATTCCTGTGGATATGTGACTGGGGGTCTTGGCCCCTGTGCCAGCGGATTGGAGTGGAAAGAGACACCACCCGGCCAGAGGATCTGCGCTCATATTCTTTGACGAGCCCCTCATTTCGGAAATAGGGGTTGCTCTGAAAGATGAACTTGAATTTGCAGCCTGCTCTGGGGTGTTTAAGCTCCTCCACCTCCAAATTGATCATGTACCTCATCATGTCTTCATCTTGGCCACTGATCATAGGTGACAGCTGGGGGTGGTTCCGAAAGGCAGTGACCCAGAAACCTGGGATATTTTGGATAATGAAACTTCTGCGCTGCATATGGAGCCTTCGCATCCGGCCAAACTTGCGCTCCAGCTGAAGGAAGGCCCTGTCAGCCTGGGCATTTACATTTGACAGCTCCTGATCGATGGCCTCCAGGGAATCCATGCAGTTATTGATCTTCGGGGCCTTGGCCCGTGACTCCTCTTTCACTCCTCCTACCACCTTCTTTTCCTTCTGCATCACCTTCTTTTCCTCCACCACCTCCTCGGCTACTCCCTCCTTTTCCGTTGCCGCTGACACGGCGCACTTTTTTGTCGTCATTTCCTTGGCCTTCGCCCCAGGCATCATCTGAGACCCCAACCCCCCTGCGCCACAGGCTTCTAGAGCTTTCTCCCCAGCAGGGCCCCGCGGCTCTCTACGCTGACAGCCATTTTCCTGGCTATTGTCGGTTGCTACCGCGGGGGAGGCTGAAGCAGAGGCTGCTGCCAAGCCTTCCGTCGGAGGCAGACCCTCTTTCTGGCCCGATTTGGTCGCTACACGGCTGCGGCTCCCAAAAACTCGAACGCGGAACACGGGGGCACAGCTCGCGGGGCTCCCGGGGGCGCCTGCCTCCGCGGGGGTCTCCAAGTTGCCCTCCTCACCTGTGTCCGCCATCACCTGGGTCGCCTCGGTTTCCTCGCCCTGGCACTGGTTTAGGTCCGGATGTCCTGGGGCATCGTCGGCAGTAGCTACGCCGCAGTCTTTAGCGACAGGAGGGTTGCTGCCCTCATCCAGGGTGCTCATTTTGGTGGAAGTCAGATCCGCAGGAGCAGAGCGTCCCTTGTCCTCTGCAGAAGCCGCGCTCCACCCCAATCCGCTTGTCGCACCACCCCTCTTTTCCACTCTGGAGGATGCTGCTATGGCAACTGGTGACGTCACGGCGGCAGCATCTTCACGTCGCGCGAGAATTCGCTGCACCTAATGATTACGTCAGTCAAGGGTATGCTTTTGTCTTTGTGTTATAAAATGGATGAATTTCGTCTTTCTGGAAAAGATTTGATTTACGTGATTGGGTGCAGACCAAACTCGAACATGTGAGAACTGTGTCAATGTGCATTTCTAAGGCTCTGTATGTATTTCTAAGACACCTATGCTATTAATTTTTCTCTTAAAATATTTACTTAAAAGGTAAGAAAGGTTATGGTCCAAGTTCATCAGCTCAGAGGGCCGTTCGTGGATGGTAAGGAGGAGTCAGCAATTCACCTGCGTGCCTTTTTTATGAGACTGAGGGCTACCTACTGCGCTAACGAGGCGCCTGCCTGCCTTTTTTAATGTACAGATTCGTGACTATTATCAAAGAATTGAGATGAGCAGAGTTTGATTTTTAAGAAAAGTGTTGCTCTGTTAAGCGATGGTTTAAAAAATTAGGAGCAATTGTAAGGGAAGTTTCTCTCATCCTAACAAGACATAATGATTATTTCAATTTGTTTATGTACTTTGGCCAATACCTATGAAGTGATTGGACAATATTTCCTCATCCCTTTTAACTAATATAAATAGCAAATGTATTTTCCTTACTTAGAAGTGACATATGCGTGAGCATGCAAATTTAGCCGTTAAGCATTTCTGAAAAAGATGTGATCTCAGGAGATTTTAATTTCCACAGTTGTACATAATATATGTTGCTTATCCTTAGGCTGTAATCCTAATCTAAAAGGAGTTCCTGCTTTATAATGCATGTGGGCATGAAGCCAGCAAATACTTGCCAAAATATGCCCCTGTTATAATTTACTGCAGGGCAGAAGCAATAATCAACTGTTTGCAGGCACTGAAACTATTACTTGTCCAAATTAAAATATTTTAAGTAACATTTAAAATGTTAAAGTATTTACTTAAAATTTGTCTATTCAAGTCAGCTCATACAATTCATCTGCTAGTGATGTCGATACTGTGCTATGTGTTGTTTTGTTTGTTGGAGTATGAAAACACTGGTGTTAGTCCTTAGAAAAATGCAAGAGTGAAGGAAAACTTAAATTTTTCATATTTTTGTTTAACATCTTAAATTCATATTAGAAAAATGATTATAATTCTTTTTTTTAATTTTTTTTAATGTTTATTTATTTTTGAGACAGAGACAGAGCGTGAACAGGGGAGGGGCAGAGAGAGAGGGAAACACAGAATCTGAAACAGGCTCCAGGCTCCCAGCTGTCAGCACAGAGCCCGACACGGGGCTCGAACTCACAGACCGTGAGATCATGACCTGAGCCGAAGTCGGACGCTTAACCGACCGAGCCACCCAGGAGCCCCTGATTATAATTCTTTGTAATAGAAACTCCACTACAGAGCCTCCAGATTATGATCACTTTGAAATTAGGACTCAGAAGAGGATCCAGTGAAAAGGAAGCATGTGGGGAATTGGATTTAGAAACAAGCAGCAGCAGGTAGGAGACTGGAGGGAAGTAGTGCAGACCCAGTACAACTAAGAATGAGGTGTTGATGGAAAAGACACTGACATTAAAGGGAAACAGCTTGCCCTGCAGCTTCATAGTTTAGCTCACAAAGGTTTGCAAGAGAATTCGTAAACAATTAAGATATTTTTGTACCCCTACTCAGCCTACTCAAGGACAGACTGTCCAAATTGCTGCCAACTAATCAGATATCCCACAAAAATTGTGCAAACAAGATTCACTCTTCTCAGACTACAATGATTTTTCTCTCCTTTTTTTTCCTCTTTTAATAAATCCTATTTTGCCTCTGTGGGGTGAAATCAATTAGTAAGCAATGTGCTATCATTAAGTGACTTTGTGACTTTGAGTCACTCTTTGACACTATTCTGCCTTGTTTCCTTTCTTAAAGAGTCTTTGTACTGTGGGAGGATTAATTCTCTAGGATTATAACCTGAGCCAAGAAGCAGAGAAGAGCAAATGCTGAATCAAAGTTCCTTTGCCATAGAAGAAAGAATTTGCTATTTGCAACAGAAAATTATAAAATTACCTGAGGCTGCTACCTGTGAACTTTTTTCTCTTGTTGTATATACCAAATTTTTAGAAAGATTTTTACCTCCACTACTTGAAACGTCCCTGTCCATAGCTTTGATTGTTCTTGTCATTGCGATCATTTTCCACTAATAATAGCCTGCCCATTCTTGAAACTCCATTCAAGCCTATCTCAGGAAGATTGCATTAGGCATTTTAACGCATTTAATTTCAAAAACAAGGACACAGGAATCACAGAAAGTTAACTCACTCGTGGTAAGACATATATTAATTGGCAAATTGCCTCCTCCTATCTCCTACGCATAACCTTCCCTTGTCATTCTGATAGTCCTATAGCTCTATGACCTTTGCCACCCAATTTAGTACTTACCTTCTATCTTTGACTCTCTTGGTTGCTTTATGCAGATCAGTCTCCTCATCCCAGCTGGACAAGGATGGCTGTATAGTGGCTTCATCCTTGGCATCTACAGTGACTGACTATCTCATTGACCATTTTAATAAAATGTGATGATTTGATTTAAATGTAAATTTTAAAAGGTTTTACCAAAATGAATGTATGACTCTGCTAGCATTTCATTTTGAGTTGAGTAGATGTATGTATTATAAATAGGAATCATTTGATTTGCATATTAGAATATAGGATTTTTTGGTACACAACAGAGCCTGTTCTAATGGCAATTGGCAATAAACCTCACTACAGAGAAAAAGATATATCAGTAACACGATTGTATGAAAAAGCATTTGCAGAAAATGTCGTGAAAAACTAGAAGGTACATTTGCCACAGGACACGGACTTTAACAGAAGTTCAAAAATAAACTAATATAGTCAAACAGGAATGACTTTACTAAAGTATATAGTAAACACTGGAAAACTTAGGAAACATCCACTGTTATTGCTCTTGAACAGCAAGTTTTTTTTCTTTTTTCAGAGTGACATGGTTTCTGGTTATATATTCATTTTGGCCTACATTTATTTAGTGTCTTCTAAATGTGCTCTTTTAATCCTCAGAACAACCCTGTGAGGTAATAATATTATGACCTCCATTTTACATTACCTCAGAAGGAACTCAAGCAAAGAGAAACTGAGTTGCTTGTCCAAGGTCATACAGCAGCAATATAGAGCCACAAGCTGAAACCAGGTAATCTGACTCAAGAACCGTGCACTCATTCATTATATCGTCCTGCAGTTCTACACCATGTATAAAATGCAAAGGTACTTTCTTAGAAATAAGACCATATGACCATCTCAATTTAATGTTAACTCTTATCTTCCTATTCCCCTCCGCCCATCCAGAAAAATACTAACAATTGTTGGGGAAGCACCCAGTTACTAAAAGGAGAAACAGGAATTCCCGGTTCAGTGCCCTACGGCCACAGTTCTCCATCCATCAAATGTAACATTCCCTTTGTTCATTTGGTTTTTTTTATTGGTATTGTGTAGACCTAGTCTTACTAGAGGAGGGCAAAAGACATGGGCTGGAGTTCCAGCTCTGCCTTAACGAGCAATGGAAATTTGGGCAAGTGGTTTGACTTTTTAAAATCTCATTTCCACATTTTGCAAATGGGAAAAATAAGGGGCACCTGGCTGGCTCAGCCAGAGGAGCACACAACTCTTGATCTCGGGGTAGTGAGCTCAAGCCTCACGTTGGTTGTAGAGCCTACTTTGAAAAAAATGGGCATAATAAGATCACCCAACCTATCTTTATTCACTTCTCAGAGTAGTGGGTCAGCGCTCTACATAGGTGAACCTTCCTTATAAGTTGCTTTCTTTCCTCCACCCTCACCCCCATCTCCATGTCTTTTTTTCCTTCTTTTCTTATTTCATGGAAAAATTAAAAATAAAAAAAATAATTATTTCATGGACCATTACAGCCAAAAGATACTTGATTTTCAAACAATTTCCCCTAAATGACCCTTAATGTATGGAAGGAGTTATGTCTCTCTGACTGAATGGGTCACCTCTCCTGGGCTCCAAAGCCCAGAGTTGAGTTGAGCAGCAGCAGAGGCATTCTCTGGAAATGTTTCTCTTCCTCAGACAGGACGAAGGCATCTTTAGCAGACAGACTCCATGTGTCCAGAGCCAGGTAGACTTGCCAATTCCAACAGAAAGCCGTCCTACTTTTTGGGAAAACAATGGCTGAAGAACAACTAACTTCACATTCAAAGAAGATACCGAGCTAATTGAATTTCTTGCAGGTAAGAGTCAAGGTTGCATTAGGCATTTTAATACATTTAACTTCATAAACAAGGACACAGGAATCACAGAGAGTTAACTCACTCATGGTAAGACATATATTAATTGGCAAATTGCCTCTGGCTTTGGCACCATCTCAGTGTGGAGATTAATGTGGTGGCCATGAAGATGCACCTTACAGCCCTCCAAATACAGGAAGAATAACGTCCAAGGGCCTGAATGCTGTACCCTGAAATCTGTAGCCTGCTTTGCTTGCATTCAGGCCATACCTCCTGTGAGCTGCTCCAGCCAAGACTGAGTGTGGCTAGAATACATAAGGTAAAACCATTCCTAAAAACTGCGGGACTCAGCTCACCACTGACCCGGGCTGACTCAAGGACTCCTCAATGGCCTCGTGAATCTTCCCTGGATGGCACAGGAGTCTAGGCCACTTCACCCAACTTTCTCTTGCTCTTCTTTTCATTCAGTCAGACTTGCTTCCTGGTCAAAAGTTTCTTCCATCTTTTTTCTGGGCCCCTCCCCATTTCACTCACAGTCATTTCCCCTAGTAATAACTTTGCACATTTAATCCCAGCTTGACTTCTGCTCTTCAGAGGACCCAGATTAACACATTTAACAGATCATTTAAACGTCTTAGTTTCAATTTTTGTATTTTGCAAATTGGGAGTTGGGGGACAGAGAAGAGCTAAAAGGAGAAAGACTTATTCAGTGTCTACCATGTGCTTTATGTTATTTTACATAATTATCACATCAACTTTCATATGACAGGTACTACTGCTATTTTACAGAAAAGGAAGGGGAAGATGAGAGAAATGATATCACTAGTTTAAGATTACTGCAACGTCTAGATTTGTACTGAAGCCTATTCTGACTCCAAGGTGTATCTTCTCTACCACTTTCTCTCCTTTTCTAACTGCTTAATTGTGAAGATCAAAAAAGATAACAGATGTGAAAGCACTTTGAAAATGTAAAGATGTGTTACTTCAAAGCCAGAGATTATTATTATTTCTGTTGGTTGCGGTCAAGACCACTATGTCATATGCAAGCCTGGTGCAAAGTACAAATGTGGGCCTCCTTGTTCAAAATTTATTGAGACTTTGAAGATGGCACAACAGAGCATTACACCAGGTATGGGACCCATGAACCCAGCCATGGGAAGAGCAGAATTATTGAGACAGGGGCAATCAAATTGAGCTTGTAGGAAACTTCTAGAAGAATAGAAAAAACATTCTGGGGTGCCTGGGTGGCTCAGTTGGTTGAGCAGCCAACTTTGGCTCAGCTTCATGATCTCATGGTTCATGAGTTTGAGCCCCGCTTCAGGCTCTGTGCTGACAGCTTGGAGCTTGGAGCCTGCTTCGGATTCTGTGTCTCCCTCTTTGCCCCTCCACCACTCACACCCTGTCTCTATCTCTCAAAAGTGAATAAACTTTAAAAAAAAATTAGAAGAAAAACATTACTTATAATGAGTATTTTATAACTCCTGTTTTCTTTCTTGAAATTCACAAATAGTGTACCATCATTTAAATTTATTTTCTTAGTTTAAGTCATCTCTACACCCAACGTGGGACTCAAACTCATGACCCCCTAGATCAACAATCAGTCACATACTCTTCTGACTGGGCCAGCCAGGAACCCCAATTTTTTTTAAATTAATATAACATCTTGGTTGTAATATCAAGGAAAAATAAAAGGGAAATAATTCTTAAAATATCTATTTTAATTTATAAATGGTTGGGCATGCCTGTACTAAATGACATGATGAAGTAGTTAGGTGGCTACACCTATAGAATCACTAGTTCCTTATATATTTTGGAGATTAACCTTTTCAGATATATAGTTTGCAAATATTTTCTCCCATTCTATAGGTTGCCTTTTCACTCTGTTGATTGTGGATAAAATAAAAATTATAAGCATTAGAAAGCTTTGTGTCAGAGTTTAACTGGCAATTGTTTTCATTCTTAGTGTTAGATAACGATGTATCTTACAAGCAGTGTTTAAGAGTAGATGAAGTAAGTTGCTTTCAAAAAATGCAGTGTTTAACACAGTGCAGGGAGGTGAGGGGTGTGCCTGGCTGGCTCAGCTGGTAGAATGTGCAACTCTTGATCTCAGAGTCTTGAGTTTAAGCCCCATGTTGGGGGTAGAGTTTACTTAAAAAATAATAATAAATAAATAAAAATAAAACAGTGCAAAATGTCTTCATATGTAAAATGGTGCTAGGCTCTAGGCTTAAATAATAATTAATATATTTTTCATCTATATGTTTAACACTGGATAATTACTTTATATGGGGCACTGTTCTCCACACTGCAGGATCTAGCATCCCTAATGTCCCTAATGAATATCAATCACACCTACATCCATTGTAATAATCAAAATAGCTGGCAAATTTCCCAGACACCATAGGGGGAAGTACACATATACATTGATAATCAGTTTTTTAAATGCCTGTGAATATGACATGGTATTCTCATTCCTGGTCACTAGAGGGAGAAAGTGGTCTTTAAAATGATAATCTGACTAGTTTGTCAGCCTTTTAGGTTAAAGTTAAAACTGCTCTGGAAAAAAAAAAATTAAACTGCTCTGAAGAGAATATTTATGATAATTTTACATACCATACATTCATAAAACAACTGTGGCATGAATTTTCAATGTATGTTTTATGCTGTGTATACTATTAGAATTGAATCATAATCTTTATTATACTTAAGCTATCACTGTTACAAAATTAAAATTTTCTCAGACATGCTTATTTAGTTATGATGCCTCCCATGATAATATATAGCCAAAAAACAAGATTAGATAGCGTTGCTTTCCTCAATCATTAGAGAAATGAGAGACAAAGTCTGTGACCTGAATGACCTCATACCTTTGTGTGCTGAGTGTGATAGGTAATTTTATGTGTTGATTTGACTGGGCCAGGGGGTGCCCAGACTAAATATTATTTCTGAATGTGTCTGTGAGGGTGTTTCTGGAATTAGCATTTGAATTGGTGGACTCAAGAAAGTAGATTGCCCTTCCCAACATGGGTAGGCATCATCCAGTCCGTTGGAGGCCTAGATAGAACAAAAAGGTAGAGGAAAGGAGGAATTTGCCTCTTTTGCTTCCTCCCTGAGTACTTGAGCTAGGACATGAGTCTTCTACTGCCTTTGACTGGTCTTTACACCATCAGCTCACTTGGTTCTTAGGCCTTAGGACTCAGACTGGAATTATACTACATCACTCAGCTTTCCTGGGTTTCCAGCTTGCATGTGGCAGATTGTGACACTGCTCAGTAGACCTCCCTAATCACATGAGCCATTTCCTCATATAAATCTCTTCCTATTGACCCTATTTCTGTAGAGAACCTGCCTAGTATACTGGGTAAAGAGCATACATTGGAATCGGACAGTTCTGGCTTCATGTCTCAGTTGTGCCACATACAGGCAGTTCAATTTGAGCAGGTCACTTGACTTCTCTGAGCCATAAACTCCTCAAATATGGAATGAATATAATAAAACTTAAGTTACAGAACTGTTAGGAAGATGAAATATTTGCAAAGGGTTCATCCCAATGGCTTTCAGTAAATAAAAGCTGACTTGATAATTTTTATTATTTTTATGCTAAGATTTACCTACATGAAATAGAGTATAGTGCAGACAAAATAAAATCAATGTCAAATTCTGCTATAAAACTGTAAGTGTATAGAAGTTCAAAGATGAAAGACATCCATAAATAATGGAGCAGTAAGTGAAAAAAAGAGTTGAATTGGACCATGTAGGATACAATTTGAATAACATGGGAAAGATATAAAACACTGGGACATAGTAATAATACTTGTCCACTATGTTCCAGTTACTTTTTTTAAAAGATTTTATTTTTGATTAATCTGTACACCCACTGTGGGGCTCGAACTCACAACCCTGAGATCAAGAATCACATGCTCTTCTGACTCAGCCAGCCAGGTGCCTTTGTTCCAGTTACTTCTAAATGATTTTAGATATATGGTATTTCCAGTTCATAGGAAAAAAATGTTTTGCTGGCACTAAAATAAAATGCTTCACCACATTTTTTTCACATAATATTATTTTAAAGACTTTATAAAATAATTTTTAAAAATTAGTTACATGAAATCTATGCTTTTAATAGCTAATTGGAGAGGATTCATCAAAATTGACCTCAGAGTAAACTTGAAGAAGTTTGACCATTACTTAAAATGATTGATTACAACAGCACCTAGACTACCATGTACTAGACTCATCTCAACACAACTCCTTATTGTACTAAGAGAAGTTAGAGCTTGGTTAAGAGGATAACAATTAAGTATGAAGTGCTGTTATAAGTAATCACCCAATTGACTCAAACCTCAATAAATACACATTCTTTGCATTTCATAGTGATAATGACAGTTCTGTCTACATCTCAGCAAATTCCAGAAGGATATTAAAACATTTGAACTACTTTGGCTAACTCTGTTCTTCTGAAGGAAAGTAAAACCAAGCAGTTTAATTCAGACAGTAAGTATCAAGAATTGTATTTTTAAATACAGGAAACAGTTATAATTTGATGGAGCTTAGAAAACCTGTATTATTTAACATATGCAAAGATAAATGAACAGATATATAAAGGTAAATAAATACATCCCTTTTGAAAGCCATTCATGAATAGATTGGGAATATTAAAGCTAACCTATGTATACTTAATTAGGATTTAAATGTCTTTATGCTAAAATTACAGGTTGCTGCAATATGGTGAGATGTGCCCTAGCTTGAAATAAGGAACCCTAACTGAATACAACCTGTGTTACTTATATCTAAATTAATACACTTCAATTTGCTAAGCTTCTATTTCCCTATCATATGGGGATAGTGATACAAAAACTGTAGGATTACACATGTAAAATGAGCGCACCCATGGAAATTTCTGATATTTCTTTTTTTATTTTATTTTTTATTTTTTTTTTAATTTTTTTTTTCAACGTTTATTTATTTTTGGGATAGAGAGAGACAGAGCATGAACGGGGGAGGGGCAGAGAGAGAGGGAGACACAGAATCGGAAACAGGCTCCAGGCTCTGAGCCATCAGCCCAGAGCCTGACACGGGGCTCGAACTCACGGACCGCGAGATCGTGACCTGGCTGAAGTCGGACGCTTAACCGACTGCGCCACCCAGGCGCCCCGGAAATTTCTGATATTTCTAACAATCTGCTGAGAAGACTTTGAAGACAGAGGTGTGTACTTGGAGCAGAATTAGATACCTGAGGCTCAAATTGTAACTTCATGGGGTAGAGAACTCAAATGTCATTAAGAATATAGGTAAATATCTTGTTTTGGTTTTAAACTTTTTTAATGTTTGTTTATTTTTTGAAAGCGAGAGAGAGTGTGTGAGAGGGAGAGGGCAGAGAGAGGAGAGACAGAATTTGAAGCAGGCTCCAGGCTCTGAATTGGCAGCACAGAGTCCAACACGGGGCTCAAACTCAAACTGCGAGACCATGACCTGAGCCAGAGTCAGTCGTGGAACCAACTGAACCACCCAGGAGCCCCTTGTTTTGTTTTTATAATGAGAACTGAATTCAGGAAACTAAGAGATAAAGCAAGAACAGCAATGGGGTTTAGGGCAATGATTCCCAAACATTAGTATGCATCAGAATTACCTGGATTGCTAGTTAAACTACAGTTGCTAGACTCTACTTCCAGAGTTTGAGTCTATAGAGAAGAAGTGGGGTTCTTGCATTTGCATTTCTAACAAGATTCAGGTGAGTCTCACGCTGCTTTTTTGGGGGCCACCCTTCACAATCTACTGTGTTAGGGTAATAGAGACTGGTAAGTTGAAGCTGGAGTCAGAGAGAAGGGTCCAAGTAAAGAAGGTCAGAGAATCATCTTGTAGACATCTAAATTTGCAGAAATGAAAAGGGAAACACAGAGATTATTATTGAATAAGTATGTGAGTACTACTTACAGGTCAATATGAGCAGATTCAACTTCTTCAGTGACCAGAGGATGACAACCTCTTAGTTTGTATGTTAAGGAAATCTCTAGAGAGATCAACTTTTGCCCAGAATTGAAGGTGAAAAGTAACCAAAAAAAAAAAAAAAAGTAATCCTAAAATTGGGATTAGAAATGAAATTATACAGCAATAAGAACTTGCAAACAAGGTCATACAAGTAGAGTCAACAACTTATATTTAAGCACTGAAGAAAAGTAAAAATAGCAGAAATGGGCAAATAGAATTCCATTTTTTGAATTGATGACAATAATTTTAAGTCTGTTATTTAATGAGGTTATAACTTACACTAAAATGGATGGATCTTGATTGTACAACTTGACAAGTTTTGACAAATAGATACATCTGTGTTATCATCAGCTGAATCCAGCATTACTGTCACCCAACAGTTTGCTCATGTTTCTTTCTCATTACTAACCCTGAGGCAACCACTCTTTGGATTTCTATCACCATAGATAAGTTTTCCATGCTATCCAACTTCACATATATGGAATTACATAGTATGCACTCTCTTGTCTGACATTTTTCACTGACCAATGATTCTGAAATTGTTGCACGATTGATAGTTTGTTCCTTCTTGTTGCTGAGTCATGTTCCATTGTATGAATACACCATAATTTATTCATTCACTAGTGATGGACATTGGTTTGTGTCTAGTTTTGAGCTGTTATAAAACAGCTATGAACATTCTTGTGCTGTATGTAAATTATACTTTAATAAAGAAAACAATGACAAATTCCAAAAACAAAAGAAAAACTACTTTTAGGTAACATCTTTGGTGACTTAAATGAGCAAAGAGAGAGGGCTAAGGCAAAAACAACAGTGAGGTGGTAAAGATTAAATATCTGTCACTCAGTGTTAGCCACTATTAATGTGGTCAAGAAAACGCAAATGGATTCAAGCTGGATATGTATGCTGACTAGAAAGCAAATGGAGAACACACTCATTTCCCAATACTAAACTGCCATGAATTCTAGAATCAGAGGTTGAATCTTAAAGACATGAAGACTTAGAAATGAAGTTACTGTCACACATTCAAAGGCTTACATGTATGGAATCATGCATCCAGTTGCCGTGGCTGATTCTGCAATGCAAACCTTTACTCTATTAGTGGACCTCAAGAAATGTGTGCTGAAATCAAGCCCTGAATAAGAAGGCTCATATTTCTAGAATTTTGTAGAGGAGTTCATGAATCTCAAAATAAGTTTTAAGTTTCTAGGTTAAGTGGTTATTCTGGGGCAGCGTCCTAATTGGGTCTATCCAGAGCTGTAGGAAGTAACCCAACATCACTGGTAACTCTTCACAATAATATGTGCTTCCTACTTGCCTCCTATAGTCTCCAATTATAAAACAATCTTTAAATATGAGTATTATTATTACCTTGATGGAAATTGATCAAGATTATCAATTTTACTTTTATCTGTGTACTTTTGTAATATATTTTTTCTATTTTTGACAACTGATGAAAATAAGCTATACAACATTTTAAATATTTCTCCAACTTTTTGATTTGAAAAGTTTCAAACCCACAGTTGAAATAGTAATATCAAAATAGTAATACTGCCATTAAAAAAAAAGAGTGAAAGTAAAAAGATAACTAAGAAGTTGTTTCCTTTTTTGACAGGGGAATTTGAAAAACAAAGTGTATCAGTTATTAGGACTGCATCTGGGAGGAATGGCACACTTTCTCATCCCTCAGCATGGAGGGGGCTTCATTACCTGATTTCTGAAGAGGTACCAAGTGTGCTTGCTGATGCCCTAGGAGAAAGTTAAAATGTGTGTGTTTGGGGGGTACGGGGGGAGGAGGGAGTAGGTAGCTCCATAGTTTATACAAAGATCCTAAAGATACTGCATCACTCTGAAAGGAAGCTTTCTGGGAGAACTTCAAGTGACCTGGCTACAGACCAGATTTGTAAATGATGTGAAATTAGGGGGTAAAATTACTCATTAGAAATAATTAATGATCCTCTAAATGCAAATAGGTTAAAAGAATTAGACTAATTTAATAGAATAAAAATTAATATAGATACATGTAAACTGTTGGAAACAAACTTCAATAAAGCGTAACATGAATGGGGTGCCTGGGTGGCTCAGTCAGTTAGGCGTCCGAATTCAGCTCAGGTCATGTTCTCGTGGTTCATGGGTTTGGTGTGTCAGGCTCTGTGCTGATAGCATGGAGCTTGGGATTCTTGTTCTTTCCTCTTTCTCTGCCCTTCCCCTGCTTGCGCTTTCTCTCATTCTCAAAATAAATAAACTTACAAAAAATAAAATAAAAAATAAAGTGTAACATGAAAAAACCTAATTCAGCAGCACATGAATACTTTAAAATTTAAGGGTCTGGTAAATTTTAATCTTATTAGGAGTGAAAGGGTAATATTGCTGCCCCGAAAGCTAATGTTCTCTTAAGATCCATTCAAAGAAATATACTATGCAGAATATAAGCAGTAATAATCCTATTCAGGGCACCTGGGTGGCTCAGTTGTTGAGCATCTGACTCTTGATTTCCACTCAGGTCATGATCTCATGGTCATGAGATCAAGCCCTGCATCAGGCTCCTCACAGAGCATGGATCCTGCTTGAGATTCTCTCTCTGCCCCTTTCCCCTGCTCATGTGCTCGCTCTCTTAAAAAAAAAAAAAAAAATCCCATTCTGTTCTTTCTATTCTGTTATTTGGACGTTAACAGTGTTCAGTTTGGAGCACCTGACTTTACGAAAAATATAAGCATAATGAATCTTGTTTATTTGCATTCACAATGGATAAGGAACATTGAAGGAATATATATATAGCCAGGTTGGTGGGGGAGGGGAGGGTGTTGAGGGGAGGGATAGGATGATGACCTTCAAGTACTTAATTCATTTGTGGAATCAGGCTAATTACATCCTGCAAGACTCCAGGGGTCAAAATATGGAGCAGACGTGCTGAGACCCTACTATATGCCCAGTCCTTTTTAATACCTGAATGTTATAAGGCAATATATTTCTGAATAAATTTAACAAAACTGGGAAGGGAATGGGTATTCCCTCCCTTGAGTCCAAGGAAAGGTTATCCATGATTCTCAAATGTCTGTACCTTAGTGTCTAATTTAACTGGTTTGGGGATAGAGCCTGGAATTTTTTACCAAGCTCCCCAGCCATTTATAATGGACAGTCAACTTTGAGAAATATTAGGCTAGGTAATTGTCTGGATGTAAATTAATGTGAAATTAAAATGGAGAGGAAGGTAAATGGAAATTAATATTTACCACATATTATATGCCAGGCATTGTGCTTGGCATTTTCACACTCTAACCTGTATTAACTATGTTAATACTTGGAATCTTTTAGCACAGTGCCTGGCATATAGTAAACTCCCAAATGTATGCTGTTATCCTCTCTACAACCTTATATTGACATTCTCCAAATACATCCTGGGAGAATACTAGCTTATAATATAGGTATTATCATCCCTGCATGATGGACAAGGAAACCAAGACTCAGAGAAGGTATTTATTTTGGACACTAATAAGACATCTGTGGGTTTATAAAAAAATTAGCAGCCTACCTAAGTGGCCCTTTTTATTTTAATAGAATTTTAATAGAAGAAGAAATCTCTTCCTGACCTGGTCTCAAAAAAATGACATTAACTATAAATCCTGAAAAAGTGAAGCCAAAAAGTAGACATTTTTTCCTAATGTGGCCTGACAGAAACTCTTCTGTAAGTCTTGAGAACCCCTGAGGTCAGAGGAAATGGATTAAAGTGGCCCTTCAGAGCTAAAACAAAGCACTTCAAGCAAACATGGAGAAAGTACTGCTCACAAGTGAAATAGCTCCCATATATATATAGTGAATGCATAAATATTGTATCTGTCACATCCATAGTCTAGGACTTCAATTATATATTTAACACTGAGGGAGGGAAAGTTGGTCCTGAAGGGACAATCCTGATCATCTCTGACACCTTCTCTTTGCCATGTTAATCCTGAGTTTTCTTGTGCACATGACTGGTTTGAGTATGTGAATTTGCTGAAGAGGAAACATTCAAGAAAAGATACTCCCTCCTCAATGAGATTGTAAGTTCCTCAATTGCAAGGACAACCTTCACTTTACTATCCCGTATAGCCCTTAATGTAATAGCCAATACAAAATAATAATTGCTGCAAGATTGTACTGCAAGGCTACACTAATTTTCAAAAATAAAATATGCTTCAAGTGGTGAGCATTGAATTGACTTGGTACAATGCTATATTCAGATTTTTTTTTTCTGTTGCCTGGCCAATTGTTAAAATTTAGAGCCTATGTTAACATACACAAAATGGTATAGCTGATGACTGAATTTTTATTTTCTGAGCTTCAGGTACATCTGTAAACCAAAAATACAAAACATTTTATTCTAGAAGAATATGAAGCTATAGGTCCTAAATGTTAAGGGTTTACTTTTTTTTTTTTCTTTTTTGTTAAGGGACTACTTTATTCTTTATTATTATTTTTTTTTAAGTAGGCTTCACATCCAGCAGAGCATAATGCAGGGCTTGAACTCACAACCCTGAGATCAAGACCTGAGGTACAATCAAGAGTCAGACACGTAACCATCTGAGCCACCCAGGCAACCCAATGGGACTACTTTATTATTATTATTATTAATGTTTATTTATTTTTGAAGGAGAGAGGGACAGAGCATGAGCGGGGGGAAGAGCAGAGAAAGAGGGAGACACAGAATCCAAAGCAGGCTCCGGGCCCTGAGCTGTCAGCACAGAGCCCAAATCAGGGCTTTAACTCATGAACCATGAGATCATGACCTGAGCCAAAGTCAGGTGCTTAACTAACTGAGCCACCCAGGCTCCCCTTCCCCCAGTTTTTAACAATAAAGGGAATGACTTTATCTTCTTTTTGTTACCTTCTGAAGGCCTGACAGAATGCCTTGATAAATATTTGTGGAATTCACTGTTAACAAATTATGTGTTATTTTCTAGAACAGTAAGTCCCTGTAAGTACACCAAGTACTTGAGGAAATATTTCATCTTCCCTAAAGGGAACAGAAGAACTGTTAAGGCAGAAGAGTTATCAGGCCTTGAAAATTTTGACACAAATAGAAAGTGGGGAGGTTTGAAGAAAAGAATGAACAAGTTTTTACAGCTGAGAAAGTATGAGAAGGGTTTATCACTTATGACAGAAACTCTGTTTGCTTATTAAATGCATAAGCAAATAAAAAGAACCCGAATGACACAAGAATATCATTGACAGAGATAGAAATGGAAGCTTTAAGGAAGTGAAGGGAGTGGTGGTCCTGCACAAGCTATATGGAAAAAAGTGACATCATGAGTAAGCACTTGCAATTGTGAACTAAAGCAAAACAACAGTAACAACCCTCCCAACCTTGCAAGGTACAGAGCAGTGTGCCCTAGTTTCTTACTTCTGGGATAATGTCTGTTGTATCCGTTTTTAGAATTTTAATAATTCCATAATCTGTTATTTTGAACAATTCACACGTTTATGGGCAGGGTGGAAAAAAAAGAAATCTAGCAGAATAACATGCTTTTATTTTACCACAATGCATATACAGAAAGACAAATATCCCAATGGTACATTTCCAGTTTGAAAGAGCAATCTCACAAGTATTTATGATATTTAGGAAAAGAGACACATCATTTACCAAGTTGTTACCAGGGTAAGTTACCAAGAAAGACAATCAAGTCAAACATTTTTTGTAGGTTATTTTTCCATGAAGACAACAATTCCCAGTCTTCAGAATCTGACAAAACCAACTTACTCAAATTATATTTCTAAGAATACATTTTTAACAGAAACAAGAGGTTGAAAACTCATATTCAGTTAAGTCTCTATATCTTACAGGAAAATAAAATTGTTATTTTTCCAAATGTTCCCAACAGAAAGCAAAAAGAAAGCCTGTACAGCTCGGTTTTCCCATTAAGCAGAAACAGAAAATGTTATTTTACTAAACACTAGTGGGGAAAAAAAAAACACAGTACTAATCTTCCACGTAAATGAAAACAGAAAATGAAACAACAGAATGAAAACAACAGAAAGCACCCAAAGTTGCTTTGTTTCTTTATTCTTCTCTAAGCAACACATTTAACACTCAATTCTCCCATAGAAATCCTGAGAAAAAGTATTTCTCCTCCCGTTACCACTGATAGAAAAAGAACCTTTTCCTTGAAGGCTCTGCCAAGCCAGTCTTAATCTTAGGCCCAATTTTTATCTTGCTCATTTTCGCCTGTGGTCGTCTGTTTCCCCCGCTTAGAGCACCCATCAAAAGCTCTAGTTCTTCCATGACTATGAACTAGATATCACTTCATCTATATCTGTCTCCTTTTAAACCCTCTAGGTGTCGCTAAAGGGAGTGGAGGATGGGGAAGAATGCAGAGGGAAATAAGAGCTCTAGCAGTCTATTTTACAGGACAACCTGTCCCTGGAAATCATGAAGAGCTAAAGCTAAATTAAACTAAAAGGCCTACTTTTGAGCTATCATTTTTTTTTCTTTAAGAGACAAGAGGCAGACAGGGAGAAAGTGTACTACCACCCTGGCACTTAACCATGTTCAGGGCAAGGAGAAGAGGCACAAAGAGGTATACCTAGGTTTTGTGTGAATTTACTAGTTGAGGCTGAGAAAGCCTGGTACTTGGAATGGACACCATCCTTACTCTTGCCATAAGAATAAAGTCTTAACTTGTCACCTTAACTACTTGCCTGACAGTCGGGTTCTGGATCATGAAGGGAGAGGAGAGAGGGGGTGAGGAATCAAGGATGTCTTTTGGGAAAGGAATGGAAGGGTCTTTTGTGTGCTGGCAGGAAATCTGGGTCCATCACCAGCTCTAGGGATTCTTGTTTAAAAGAAACGAGACCACAGTGGGGCTGACAGTGATCTGCAAGGTATTCATCCAGTAGGTAGTAGCCCAAGGTGGGTGGGCATAGCCAGTAGTAAGCAGTAGGTGACTAGAGGTACAAGAAGAGCCACAGAGTCACATAAATCAGACCAACTGGCCCACTGCTGCTCTCTTGATATTAATGCCCCACAATTGTCTGCCTATACTGCAGAGCAAAATGGGTAGAATGGGCTCCTAGGCAAAGTTAGAATTCCAGGTGGAAAGAGTCAAAAAGCCCTAGGAACAAACAGGGTCCATGCAGTGCAGATAAAGGCAGTGCAATTTACAGCATCATTTGCTTGGCTTAGGAGTGATGTGAATCATGACCATGCAGCATGTGACAGTAATGCAGAATAGCATGAAGGCCATGTGGAAATGGAGGAGCAAGGTCTTGAAAGGCTCAATCTCGAGGTTGAGAAAACTGCCCAGAGGAAGAGGTTGTAAAAATGTCAGGGGGAAAAAAAAAGAGAAAAAAAAAAAAAAGTAGAAGGCATACCCATTTCTTGTTGTCCAAGCACAAGCCCAGCAAGGGGTAGTAGGGACCTTGTGCAGTATTTCCAAAGGCAGAGATTAACCAGACTGGAATCCAAAGGGCCTGGGGATCTCTACAGGCTCTCTTATTGGGCGACGTCTGGCTCTACGGACTCCTTCACGCAACAGGTAATACTGCAGTGGATTGGGCCACAAGTCCTCTTTGATAATTTCAGCAATCTTGTCAGACTCTGGAAGGCTATGGTCTGAAAACCAGGTGAAGAAATTGCAGACGACATCTTGGTTCCTGCGAATGAAGGACTGGGGTTCATGGCCCCGGCGCCATATGATTGGAGTGGAAAGAGACACCACTCGGCCAGAGGCTCTGACCTCATATTCTTTGACAATAAGCTTGTTTCTGAAGTAGGGGTTTCTTCGAAAGAAGAACTTGAACTTGCAGCCAGTTCTGGGGTGTCTGAGCTCCTTCACCTCCAAATTGGTTATGTATCTTAACATCTCGGCATCTTGGCCCCTAATCATGGGGGACAACTGGGGGTGGTTCCGAAAGGCAGTCACCCAGAAGCCCGGGATATTCTGAATGATGTAGTTCCTCCTCTCCAGGTAGTGACGACGCATGCGCCCAAATTTCTGCTCCAGTTGTTGAAAGGCTCTGTCAGCCTGAGCATTCACAGTGTCCAGTTCCAGCTGGATGGCTTCCAGGGGGTTCATGCGAAGATCCATATTCAAGGGTCGGAGCCCCGCGTCCTCCTTCACCTCCTCTACCACTTTATTTTCCTCCATCATTTCTATTTCTTCCCCTACTTGCTTCTCTATCTCCATCTTCTGCTCCACCACCTCCTCCTCCTTCACTCCTTCCTTCTCCACCGTCTCCTCTTCCTTCACTCCCTTCTTCTCCACCGCTTCATCCACTGCTACCGAGAAAACGGTGCATTTTTCTGTCTCCACTTCACTGGCCTTCACCTCTTCCAACACCTCAGACCCCGACCTCTCTGCAACACAGGTTCCTGGGGGCTTCTCCCCACCTGGGCCGCCCGGCTCTCCACTCCGACAGCCATTTTTCAAGCTGTTGTCCGTTGCCACGGACACAGACCCAGCTTCCAGGCCTTCCGTTAAAGGCGGGGCCTCCGCCCGACCGGCTTCGGTCTCTACGAAACCTCGATCCCCACCGCCTCGGATCTGGGGAGTTTGGCCACAGCCCGCGCGGGCATGGAAGGCTCCCCGCTCCTCTGGAAGCTGAGGCGGTGGGAGCGCGACAGTCTCCGAGCTTCCCTCACCCGGCTCCGCCATCACCTGTGACGCCTCGGTTTCCTCACGGAGCTTCAGGCGCTGGTGTGGGTCGGGGTCTCCTGGGGTACGGCCGAGAGTCGTGAGACTGCGGGTTTGGGGAAAAGGGGACGTCTCCGCTCCATCCTGGCCGCTCATGTTAGCAGCAGCCTGACCAACGACAGATTAACGGCTGTTTTGCTCACAGACAACGCCCCCTCCTAAACCGGCGGCTCGCGCCACCCACCCTGAAATCCCGCGAGAGTCTCTGCGAGGGTGACGTCAGGGCTGTGGCTCTCACCAGAACGCGAGAAGTGGCTGCTTGCTCCGCCCCTGCTTGCGGTCCCAGCTTGTTGCCTTTAGTTTTACTTGTATGGATTTAGGAGGGTGAAGCAATAATTTGACTTATGTGCATAAATGTATTTGGGACTCAGAGACTGAAGGCAGTGAGGGCACTCCCAGCGATGCATCTGGAAACTGCCTGCAGCATGTAAACTGGGGTACTGGTAGCGATCGCAGCACTACACTGCCTGTTGTCTGAAAACATACGTTTTACCGGGTCTGCGTATGTATTTTTTAGACCGGAAGATAGATTTCTTCACTGTTACCCCATAGTGGCCAGAAACAAAAATCTTTTTATTTTTAAACTGAGGTGAATAGCAATTTGTTTCTCTTTTCTCCAGTAGAAATGACATGAAAGTATCAACTCCAGCCTCTAACATTAGTGGGAGAAAACTACTCAGCGTTTTACCACCAAAGTGATGCATAGTATTCCTTGGTAGTTCTAAATTTGTAATATGCATCAAAGAAGAGTCTGTGATACATTATGTCTGCAGGAATTAAGCCAGGGTCAATTAGCTGTCTCTTGCTCCATGACCCCTCACTGCAGAAAATTAGAAAAGCTGTTTTCAGCCCCATAAACTATTAATCTGTTAACGAATTTAGTTCCGCAGAAGGCCCTAATGAAGTATGTATTCATGGCAGTCAGTTCATAGACTTAAGAGGGATGTCAGTGTCTCTAGTTTTTAGTTTGTTGACTTGTGAGGAAAATGCGTTAGAGAGCTACAAGGCTTCAGAGAAATACCAGTGGGGGACTACCCACCAACCTTTTTATAAAGCAAATCTCATTAAAATGGATAATCAAGATGGTCTTGAAGTAGAAAACAAACTTGCAGAATGCCTGTGTGCAGTTAGTTGACTCGAGGTGTAAAGTAGGCAAACATTTTTTCCTGTTTGCTTTGCCTAATAATGGCCCCCAAAGACGTTCACTTCCTAATCTTCAGAACCTATGGATATGTTATCTTATGTGGCAAAAGGGACTTTGCAGATATGATTAGGTTGAGGATCTGCAGATGGGAGGATTACACTGAATTATCCAGGTGGGTGCCATGGAATTACAAGAGCCCTTATAAAAAGGAGTTAGGAGTATCAGTCTGAGAATACGTGACAATCAAATCAGAAGTGAGAAAAAAAGAGAAAGAGATGTGAAGATGCTCTGCTGCTGGCTTTGAAGATGGCAGAAGGAACCAGGATCCAAGGAATGAAGGCAGCATCCAGAAGCTGGAAAGGTAAGGAAATAGATTCTCCTGTAGAGCCTTCAAAGGAATGCAGCACTGCCAACATCTTGATGATGTCTCACCTCCAGAACTATGCAAAAATTAATTTGTGTGGTTTTAAGCTATTAAGTTTGTGGTAATTTGTTACTAAAGCAATATGAAATGAATACTCCTTGGATTGAGGTTTGGTTGCATCTCTGTGTGTGTCCTGTTTTTCCTAGCAGCAGCTCCTTCAACCTTGCCCATCGCTTCCTCTGAGGTCCTGCCTCCTGCCCAACAGCTGTGATGTATCATATCCTGAGCCTCTTTTTGGTTATTGAGACCAGAATTAGGCAACACCCAGAAAGAAAATTAAAGCTAAAACCTACCACAAAAGATATTTGAGAAGACTGTGAACTCCAAGGACAGTCAGAGTTTTGTTTACTACTGTTTACCTAGTGCCTAGCACACTGCCTTGCACAGTGTTACACTACTGGAATGTTGAATAGGGGAACAAGTGGACAGAATACAGTTTCTCCAGCCTAAGTGGAAATTTTTTTTTAATGTTCATCTATTTATTTTTGTGAGAGAGTGAGCGCACGAGCGGGGGAGAGGGACAGAGAGACAGAGAGAGAACCCTAAGCAGGCTCCACATTGTCCACGAAGAGCCTTACATGGGGCTCCATTTCACTACTGTGAGATCATAACCTGAGCTGAAATCAAAAGTCAAGATGCTTAACCGACTGAGCCACGCTGGCACCCCCTAAAGTGAAAACGTATACTAAGTGAAAACTTCTATTTTTAAGCAGAAGACTATTGCAAGGCTTTCACCAGTACTAGATGTGCTTTATTTGTCAAAGGCACTATTATGATTTCTGCAAGTGTATTTAATTAGTGCTCTGGTAATGTTAGGAAAGCCTCCAATCAGAGATGGTGCATGTAATGTAATAAGGATTCTAGTGAGTGTAATTTCTCCAGATAGTGTTGAGACACTGTGGAGGAACCTTTCCTTCTCTTACAGTTAGTACATCTGGAAAAGCCATAGTATGGGATATTTGATTGAAAATATATAGAAAATGAGGAAAAACTTAAATTTCTTTTACTTGTCTGAAAGTCACAGTACAGAAATGATTGTGGTGATCATTATAGAAGATGGAGAGTCCAGGTTATGATCACTTTTGAGTAAGAGAAGGTCTAGCGAGAAACAAGGATTAAGAGGGAAAAGCAGATTTATGTATTTTGTGCCACTTTTTTTTTTTTTTAGAAAGAATCTTTACACAGAAGAAGGAACTCTTTATGATTTCAGTCTGCATCAAGCCTCATGTGCTCAAGGAGTTATTTTGCCATGTAGGAAAAAAAAAGAATATATGATTACTATTTGCTACAGAAAATTGTACTTAATATATTAATAATATTACTTGTGACTATTACTTGTGGCAGTTTTTCCTTATCTTTTTGAATCTACAGTCTCAAAAGGACTATGTATCTCTTTTACATGACAGAGTTATCTTGCTAACTGAAATATTCTCTTTTTAGGCAGATACTGTTCATTCTCTAAGACCCCATCACAAACCTATCTTGCTTTAGAATGTGCCAGGCATTTTACATGCATTAAATTGTCAAATTTTTAAAAGAGGAAACGATAACTCTGAGAGGTTAACTAACTTAACCAAGGTCATGCATAAAAACTGATACATTTCCCCTCCCTTCTCCTAAGGGCAACTTTCCTGTACATGGACTCATTAATCTTCCTGCTCTGAATTCCTACAAATGTTTTATGAGCTGTGTGAGTTCTCCTTGATTGCCCTGGCTTCACATTTCTTCCATTTTAAGAACTATATTTTCACATTTCTGTAATCAGAATGGGTCATAAGCACTGTGAGCCAGGTGTCATTCATGACATGTTAACTGTCATTGCCTGAGCACGTGAGAACTTGGTTGTTGTTACTGATTTCATTTTGGACAACTTTCAAAACCATCTGAAGAAGGGTTACAGCCACTGGTTGTTGTTTGAAAACTTTCCATCAGTATCTTTGGAAGGCTCAAAAAAGTGCCAACATCAAAACCTAATAACTGGTGTCTGTGGCTTTAAAGAAAATCCTAGATACAAGAGTTGAGCACTCCTTTAAGAAATATAGCATCATCAACATAGTTGAGAGAAGAGAGAATAATATTGTTTGGAAAAACATAAATATTCACAATTCTGAGTCAAAAACTGTTGCAGAAAGCTTTCTGAATATGAAGACATTTTAGAAATATCTGAACAATTTATTTTGTTTTTGTTTTTTCTTTTATATATATATCCAAGTGTGATATTTGATTATGTCTAAATAAGTCTAAAAGAGCTTTTAGGTGCTCCTGGCTGGCTCAGTTGGTAGAGCAACTGAGTCTTGATCTCAGGGTCATGACTTCAAGCCCCACATTGGGTGTGGAGATCACTTAAATAAATAAAACTTAAAAAAAAAAGAGCTTTTTAAAGATAAAGTAAAAATTATATATAACAGCATTGTGTCATAATTTTAGCAGCAATAGTTTTTTTTTTTCTGTCTTTTCTTCATGATATTTAAGTAATACTGTGTTTTATAACTTATAATGTCTTGAGTTAGATGAAATGCCATAGTTTACTTCCTGGAAAATCCATTGCACAGTAAAATAGTGCAAACATATTTTGTTTTTGCATGTAAAATGATGTTAAGCTGAAGGCTTACATAAGTAAATATAGGTAGTTTTCCCCCTCTGAAGTGGGACAATTTTTTTGTTGTTAAGGACTTATATACTGTAGGTATATAGCATTCCTGACCCTAGCTAATGGAAGTCAATAACATTCTTGTTAATAACCAAAATACACCTGCACAGATTTCTAAGGCATGCGAAAGGAAGGTACATCTACTTAGAATCTGTTACTTAGTGGTTATGGAATTACCATTGATTTTTCACTAGAGGGAGCAACTGGTCTTTAAGAAAATGACATGTCTTTGGAATTTTATTTCACTATAAATGAAATACTCTTGTAATTTAAATTGAATTGAAATTTTTACTCCTATTAAGCTGTAATTGTGGCAAAGTAGTTTTCTCATATGGGGCTTAGATTTGTTATGATGGCTTCCAATAATCAAATCAAGCCTAAATATCTCATATGACCCCGCCTACTCCCAACAAGGTCTCTACCTCTGTAGACTAGAATGGACCTGGTTTCAAGTTCCAGCTAGGCCATTCACTAGCTGTTTAACCCAGACAAGTCGCTTCTACTCTCTGAGCCAGTTTCCTCATATGTTAGAGACTATAATACACACTATACCAGCCTGTTATGAAGATGAAATAAGGTATGTGTAAAATGTTTAGCACTGTTAGCTGTCAATGAATAAAAGCTGATAGTATTATTTGTAATGTTTTATACTAAAACTTACATATATTAAAATTAAACTATTGTGCAAGATAGGCACTAAATTCCTTTATAAAGCAGTTGTGTTTAGGATTCAGACAAGAAAGACATCCATGTGTATTAGAGTGGTCAATAAAAGCTTTATCCAGGAAACGACACTTGTTTTGTGTCCTACTATATGTAATAATTGAACAACATGAAAAAGAAGTCGGGATGAGGGTATAGTAATCACACTTGTTTACTGTTCCAGCTATTTCAACATACATTCTAGACCTGCACTATCCATTACAGCCACATATGGTATTTGTATTTAAATTAATTAAAATTAAAAATTCAGTTCATCAGTTTGATGAACTAACCACATTGTAAGAGCTCAGTAGCAACATCTGGCTAGTAGCCACTCTATTGGACCATGCGTGGCAGAAAGTTCTATTAGACAACACTAACATATTAGACATACAGAATCTTGGAGGCTTGTTAGAACTAAAATGCCATACCACAGAGATTGCAGGCCTATACTTTATAAAGGTCTTAAGGGTAAAAGAAAATCGATTATTAAAATTCATGTGTTCAGTTAGCATTTTTTTGGAGCAAAAATTGTGTGCATTTATAATGGGAGTTAGTATTTTCACTAGAAGTATTTGTCTCCTGGCTCATGTGATATCAAAAAGACAATCTAAATATTATGTTACTTCACTTATGGATTAAAATTATTTACAAAAGTGAGCCATTACTTCAGAGAGAAGAATGAAGCTAAATCAAATGCAGGAAGCATTAGTTAAGTAACTTGTGCAATTAGGTTAGTCATTTAAAAAAAAATTTTTTTTTAACATTTATTTTTGAGAGACAGAGAGAGACAGATCGTGAGCAGGGGAGGGGAGAGAGAGACACACAGAATCCAAAGCAGGCTCCAGGTTCTGTGCTGTCTGAGCTGTCAGCACAGAGCCTGACACAGGGCTTGAACCCACGACCATGAGATCATGACCTGAGCCAAAGTCTGACGCTTAACCAACTGAGCCATCCAGGCACCCCTATGTTAGTCATTTAAATAACCAATAAAATGTATGCTTGGTGGGACAAACCCCTACTTTTAGTAAAGTGAAAAAATTTATAAATGAAAAGAAAATAACAAATGTGAAACAATTAATGAAAATAATTTCATAGAATTTTACATCACTGTGAGTCATAGTGATTGTTTAGTACAGTACCAAAAGTGGATAATTAAGCCATTTAATGTCCATTTAATTTTATATTTGGAAGCATCTCAAAATCCTAAGGTTAAGAAATCTCATCCAAGGGAAAATATTTCTATGCATTTTATAGATAGTATGAAGTTTAGATAAATAGCTAAATCCTTTAAATATTGTTCCCGTGAATTTGTGTTGCCCTATTCATTAGAACTCTGGAGTTCATATGTAACCTTACAAAAATATTAGTAATTTTGTTTTTGGTACAGTCCCAAGGTCAAAAACCTTTTTACAATAGTCAGACTTTCATGATAAAAACAAAAACCAGCCCTCTTGTTTTAAAACAGGTTTCACCTAAGTCATTTACCACTTTCCACATAAAAATTAATTCAATGTGAAAAATTCATATTATAGTATCTAACTTGATATTTGATTGTTATAACACTTCATCTGTTAGGCTGAGAACTCTGATTTGTGACTTCCTTGGCTCTAATACTATATTACAATTTCCTTTGGTTTGTAAGCAAGCTATTCTATGCATGTCTGTTTAAATGTGAAAAGTTGATTTGTAAAGAGACCATGATTCATTCATTTGGCCATTAATAGAAATTTTCTCATCCCCTCTATGACATAGGTAGAATTCACGTTATTATACAGATGAGGGAATCTCAGAGAGGTCAAGTGACTTGCTGAAAGTTGCATAGCTAGTAATTAATGGAGTGTGGATATAAACCCAATTTGCCTAACTTCAAAGCTCTCTCTACTATGCCGTGTTGCTTTTTGATTTCTTGAAATCTTTGACAGTAACCAGGGAACTCAAGGACTCCTGATAACTTCCTTTTCCAGGGTTTGTGTCTTCAGTAGCACCCAGAGGATTCTTATGCAACGTTGGCTACATTGATTGAATGATTCCACATTGAAGGCTAACTTATACAGCCGTGGGAACTTCAGTATATTAATCTAAACAGAACTTACGGCTTTTAGGAGACAAGTGCCCTCAGTGGAAGCATTTATTAAATGTGAGACAGATTTAAGAAAAAATACCTCCTACTACCGCTAATATTTCTAACTTAACAGCATTTCCAGATTCTTACACTTGGGGTTCAGAGATTTCAGTTGCTGATGAATGAACTCAAGGATAAAAGAGCTCTAGCCAATAAATATTTCACTAGATTTTACGGTTCTATACTCAGGAGGAAATTTTGAAAATAAAAAGTTTGTTATCAGGAAATACATTAAGTCCAATTTGGAAATATTTCTTTCTAACTCATCCTAAGAAGAGAGAGGAAATCTGCATCCTTCCCACTTAACATATCATCTACCCATATTGGAAACTTCCCTGATTTAAAAAACAGAAGGGTCATCTTAACTGCTTACTTCTCTCCGGAAGAGAGAAAATTTTCACAGTTCAACCCCAGTGAAATTGCTGATTAAATGCTGATGAAACACCCTGAGCAAAGACCCAGATGGCAAGCAGGAGCCCAGACAGCTTGAGGAATGGCTAAAAGAGCAATTAGTGGGGGGTGATGGTTAGACAAAATCGAATCTGATGTCTAAGGGCCTTATGTGTGTGAAAGAGTTATTATTTTAGGTGTATAATATGTAATTATAGATGCATTTTAAAATCCTATATTAGAGGATGTTGGAGGTATTAAAATGGAACTGACATGGATGTGTCAGAAAATGACATTAATTGATTGCAATATGAAAAATGGCTTGAAGGTTGTATGAATAAAGACTAGGAAATTAGTTTTGAGTGTTGTAATAATTCAAGCAAAGGTTGATGAAAGTATCTTTAGAAATGTAGTATTGACAGAACAGAATATTTCAGAGAAGTATTTATTGAAATACTAGTTATGAATATTGGAGAAGAGTTAAGGAAGATTGATTTGTTTCAGTCTGGACAACAGGGATGGGTGGAAATGTGAGTGAGCTATGGAATATAGGAAAAAGATCAGGTTACAATCTGGTTATTATGGGAGGGAAGAGATCATAAGTTCAATTATAGGCAAGGAGAGTTTCTTTTTGTTTTTTCTTAAATTTTTTTTTTTTTTTTTTTTTTTTGAGAGGGAGAAAGAGAACAATTAGCGAGGGAGAGAGGCAGAGGTAGAAAGAGAGAGAGAATCTTAAGCAGACTTCACCCTCAGCGTGGAGCCTGACACAGGGCTCCATGATGACCCTGGGATCAAAAGTCAGATGCTCAACCTACTGAGCCACCCAGGCGTCCCAAGGAGAGTTTCATTGTGAATCTGGGGCAGCCCATTAGAAATATTGGAAAATAAATTTGGGCCTTTGTAGATCAGGAGAAGAGTAGGGTTGTTCTGTAAAAGATATATGCAAATAACCTCCAAAGGCCAAAGGAACCAGAAGACCAAAGAAAAAGGCTGACAAGTCCAGCTTGACAGGATGTGGTTTGTTAAAGGGACATATGGATAGAAGCATGTCTTGGGCTGCTACAAGATGAGAAGATCTCCACAATCCCACCTCCCTTAAGACCTGCTTTTATAGCCCTGGAGCCTGGGAGTACAGATTGAGGGACTACTCAAGAGGAGAACAGTTTAGAATAGTCATATCTCCAGGGCAGATCAGGAATGTTCTGCTATGACAGTGTAATTAAGGGTGTGACCGAACAAAAGAAGGGAGAGGGGAGTGTGCTCAAGAAGGTTTCCAGTAACAGAATAGTCATCATGGCAAATTTGTCCACGATGGCATTAGTCTCATTGACACAAGGGTCTACAGATAGATTTGGAAGTCATTAAGGTGTAGGTGATAGTTGAAGCTATCATAGTGGATGAGTACCCAGAAAGACAGAAGAGAAGAAAGGAGACCCAAGAGTAGAAATCTGTGGACTGACATGAGAGAGACAGGTAAAGTGGGACAAACAGAGGAATTGAAAAGTAGCCATTAGTGATAGTGATTAGGGAAAGAGTTAACAGTAGGCAGGGATAGGTAAAGGACCTTTGGGGAGACTGATTGTGCCTATGATGGCTCCACCTGGCCACCCCCTAGGCTTTAATTCAAGGCTCATGAAGAGGCCCTTGGCCATCCTATTCCTTGAGGAGTCCACCCAACACTCCCCGCCCCCCCCCCCCCCCCACAGCTGCAAATGCAGGTGTGAAGCTATTGCTGCAAATGGGTTTTGGAAAAAAAAGGGTAAACCCATTCCAGAACCTGCCCATTCTAGGCGCCATAAATAGAGTCTCATAAACTATTATTCAGTTCCTGATAAGTTCCCAGTAGAAGGTCAGAAACAGAAATCCTTGGTGGCAACCCAGTTGGGACCCCTCTCACTCTGGGGAGCTTTGTACTTTCACTCAATAAACTCTGTCACTTTGCTCACTCTCTGCTGTCCTGAGATTTCATTCTTCGACTCTGTGAAGCAAGGACCAGCGTCTCTCCCACCCATCTGTAACAATAGAAGAACCAGAAGAGTGTTGTCCCAGAAGGCAAGGGAGGAATGGACTTCAGGACCCTAGGGTTCAGGGGATGCAGCCGTGTCAAGTGAGACGAAGACTGGGAAGAAAAGTTCCTGAATTGGGTAGCTGTGTGGGCATGGTGTCTTTAGTGAGAGCAGTTTCAGAAGAGTAGAAGGAGAGATGGTTCCAGAGTTGAAGAATGAGAAATGAAGAAAGTATAAATAGCATAAGCAAGTTCTTTCATAATTGGCAGTTCAGAAAGGGAGACTGACTAGGGGATATATTCAGGGAGATGTTGAGTTGAAGGAAGAAAGTTTGTAAGGAGAAGTGGAGTTGAAGGAAGTCCCCTATTTACTGGGATAAATATGTGTGCCCAGCAAAACTGGTCTCCAGGGTATTGGAGATGGGAAAGAGTAAGAAGGCTTTAACTTTTTGTTGACTACAATTTTAGCTGTTTACATTAAAATGAATTTTACACTTTAAGAAAAATTTTTTTAGGGGCGCCTGCGTGGCTCAGTCAGTTAAGCTTCTAACTTCAGGTCAGGTTATGATCTCACAGTTCACGAGTTCAAGGCCTGTGTGGGGCTCTGTGCTGACAGCTCAGAGCCTAGAGCCTGCTTCAGATTCTGTGTCTCCCTCTTTCTCTGCCCCTCCCCCGCTTGTGCTCCACCTGTCTCTTTAAAAAAATATTTCTTTTTAAGTTTATTAATTTATTTTGAGAGACAGAACAGGAGCAGGGGAGGGGCAGAGAGAGAGAGAGAGAGAGAGAGAGACCCACGAGCCATGAGATCATGATCTGAGCCAAGATCTAGAGTTGGACACTCACCAACTGAGCCACCCAGACGCCCCTGACTTTTACACTTTGAATTTAAAATATTTTTTTAAACAAACATTAAAGAAAACCCTCTCATACAATGATGAAACAATTGGACTTTACTTGGTCAAATACAGAGTTTAGTATTCACTCAAAAGAAGAAAACAATACAAACTAACACATTTGCTTTGAAAAATTTTGGATTGGTATTCAAAAGTTGAAGCAAAAACATTTGCTCAAAATGTGATATTGAGTTTAAGGTGATTAAGACTTTTTTTTTCCCCTGAAGTCTCTGTGGTAAGCCCAATATTAGGTTAGAGAATTATTTAAAACAGCTGAAGCGCAGTCAAACTTAATTTATTGAGGTGAAGTTCTGTATTGTGGAGTATTGCTTTAAAAATTGAGCTTCTAGCTCAATTGACCTTGGGGATTTATTTCTATTTCTGTTAGGAAAGTATATTTTTAAAATCTGTGTTAGTCGGTGTTCTTCAGGGAAACAATTAATAGGAGGTAGATATAGATGTACATATACATATGGAGATTTATTTTGATGAATTGCTTCATGTGATTATGGAAGCTGAGAAGTCCCATGATCTACTCTATCTACAAACTAGAGACCTGGGAAAGCCAGTGGTGTACTTTAGTCTGAATCTGAAGGCCTGAGACCCACGAAGCAGATAGTGTAAATCCCAGTCCCCAAGCTGGAGAAAATGTGAGATGTCCCAGTTCATTCAGTGAGGCAGGAAAAAGTGGTGAATTCCTTCTTTCTCTGCTGATTGTGGTTTGGATGAGGCCTACCTACCTGGGGGAGGCAATCTATTGAGTTCATCATTCAAATGCTAATCTCTTCTGGAAACATCCTTCCCAGACATACCCAGAATGTTTAATCTGGACACCAGAGTCAAGTTGACACTTAAAATTAAAGGTCATAAGGGGCGCCTGGGTGGCTCAGTCAGTTGAACATCTGACTTCAGCTCAGCTCATGATCTCATGGTTCACGAGTTTGAGCCCTGCATCAGACTCTGTATGGACACCTTGGTCCCTGGAGCCTACTTCAGATTCTGTGTCTCCCTCTTTCTCTGCCCTCCCCTACTCACGCTCTGTCTCTCTCTCTCTCAAAAATAAACACTAAAAAAAATTTAAAGGTCATAATATGCAAGTTAGTATTAGTGAATAGTTAATAAATATGTATACTTTTTATAAAAAGTTATTTTATATGTAAGGCTTAGATGCAGGGTTGCTGGAATTAGTAAAAACAGCTAGCTTTTATGTTAAAAATAGTTTACTTATTAGAATTTCATTGGAGATAACATGCTTTTAAAATAGAAAGGATCCTATATTCATATATTTAAGTAATTTTGGGGTCTAGATGTATGTATAGAAGAGTCAAGGAAAATGGGAAAGCCCTATTAGGGAACTTAGAAAGCTTGAGGGTACAATGACTCTTGAAAGGGAGAGTAGATGAGAGAGGAATTTGTAAAAAGAGGTAAGTCTGAGAAAAGCCCTGCAAGATGATACCTGGGTCCTGGGGTCAAAGGTGTCACATAAAATGACACATAAGGTGTCAGAACCTCAGTCCAGTCTCTTCATCTAGCTGCTGTCCCATCTTGACTCCAGAAGGGAGAACAGAGGGAAAAAGAGGAGACATGGACATAACAAGTCCCTCCTCCAATCCCTCCCCCTGCCCCCCATCTCCATTACCAATTATCACTGCAGAGCAAAATAACATGCAGAACATACCCTCTTAGAACCCTGAGGTATGTTGAAATGAGTAGAATATTCATCAACCACTGAGAGGGCATTACCTGTAGTGAGTATGGTAAGTGTTGAGGATTCCAGGATAGATGCCATTCTTGCCTTCAGAGATTGCCCAGCAGGATGGATGATGATTTGGACATAAACCATTACACTGCAGCTTGAAAATAGGAATGTTAGGCATATTTTACCAACTATAATCTGAACACTGAGCATAGGAATAAAGACCCAGCAAGTGTCTGAGTTTGGAGAGAGCTTCCTAAAAGGAGGAGACTTGAGCTGGGAAGAAAGGTGTGAGTGTAGAGGATGTGGGCAAGATGGGAGACAGGCTGGGGAACAACCCAGGCAAAGGCAGACAGGAAGGAGGAAGCCTGCTTGTGTAACAAGTGTAGACAAAATGGTGTAGCTGGTGGGGAGCAGGGGGAAGGGAACGGAAGGAAGAAGGCTGGAATGTGGGTTGGGCTGTATTTGAAGGACTTTGAGACTGTAGAGTATTGTGTTCTGTTATCAGTGTCCTATTGAACTCTGATGGTGTGCATTTATTTTTTTCTATTTTTAAAGTTTGCCGACTTCATTCCAAGTTATTAATTGCGTCTTTATAAGATGAGATGTGATACAATATCTAAATTAGTCAACAATAGGACAGAAAAGCAGGAACCACAATATAGCAAATAAAAAATAACAGCCTTAATTTAAAGATTTAGATAAAGTAGAGCTGTCCAGGTTTTCAGAGAGCAATGATTTACTTCCTGGAAGTTGGTTAATGGGGTTTTTGATACTGTTAGTTTTAGCTATTGTTTAACACAATGGCTAAGTCCTGGAAGAGAATAATTTTAATCCAGAAGCTATAAATACATTTACTTAAGGGGAAAAAGAAAATTGCAAGTTGTCATTTTATTTCCATTCTAAAAATAGCTGGAACATTATCCTTTGAAACCTCGTTGAAAGTAGAACTTCATTAATTGGGACTCCACTGATGACAAAATTTTTCATAATCTCATGAATTTTGCTTTTGCTTAGCAAACCATTTCTTCATGGCTGTTGTAAACCAGTAATAAACATGGTATATTGAAGTTACATTTACAGTATTCAAGACAGATAAGCTTTTCCATTCAATCTCATCCATCTTGGAAACATTTTTTTTTTTTTTTTAGTAAAAAATATTTCTGAAATTCCTAGGTACTGGGAATATAGCTTTGAACAAGACATACACATCACTGCCCCTTGGGAGTTTACATTCTAGTGTTCAGAGAGAGACAGTAAATTTGAAAACATATAAAACGATATTTTGAGGGACCAATAATTGCTCTAAGAAAGTCAGTGAAAAGAATGACGGGGCCTAAGGTAATAAATAAGAAAGGGCCTTTGTGTGGAGGTGATATTTGAGTTACACCTGAATTGTGGGAAGGTGATCCACTGGGAAAAGCATTGTAAACAGAGGAACCAAAGAGCAAAGGCTGAGACAGGTCTCATCAACAAAAAGAAGAGTAGATAGCTGAGTAGTGAACAAGCTTTACTTAGGAGGTAAGATCAGAGAGATGGGGGAGTCAGACCATGTGAGGCTTTGGAGGCTATGAGGAAGCTAGATTCTAGCTGGTCTGAGTTTTTGCTAGGGTGGGGGTGACATAATTGGATTTATGCTTTGGAAAAGGCATTTGGGCTATTTTGTAGGGGTTTGGGTGGGGAGGAAGAGTGGAGGCAAGGAAACCAATGAGGAAGCCGCTGCAGTGGCGGCTTGGACTAGGGTTGTCACTGCAGAATTTGTGAGAAGTGGTAAGACTCAGGAAATGATTTGAATAGATGATTTAGAACTGTTTGGGCTCTGCCCATATCCCCTTGGCATTCACTGCTTCAGTGCATGCTGAAGGTTTTCTACTTCCTGGCTAGAATGCTAGGGAGCTGGAGGATAAGCATCCTAACTTCCTCACCTTTGCAGTGGAGAACAACCCTGATGTATGTCCTACACCATCTTCTCAAAGGCCCCAATTGGATCTGTCCATTATCAGTAACCTTGTTCATCATCAGCAATCCAGCTGTCCTTATCAGTAACCTGCTCATCATCATCCACTATCTTCCTCCCTTCCTTCTCTTTCCCGGTCCTTACAAATACCTCTTGGAATCACCTCCTAAATAAAGTGCACTCCAATCCCTGTCCCAGGGTCAGTTTCTCTGGGAACTCAATTTAAGACAATAATTTTGGTAGAGGCATCTGGGTAGCTCAGTAGGGTAAGCAGCCAACTTTGGCTCAGATCACAATCTCATGGTTTGTGAGTTTGAGCCCCTGTCAGCTCTATACTGACAGCTCGGAGCCTGCTTCAGATTCTGTGTCTCCCTTTCTCTCTGCCACTCCCCATGCGTGCCCTGTGTCTGTCTCTCTCTCAAAAATAGAGAAAACATTAAAAAAAAGTTCGAAGACTCTAATTTTAGTGAATTATAAATAATTACTGTGAGCCATAGGACCTTTAATAGGTAATATTTTTAGGATTTTTTTGTTTTGTTACATATACAGCAAGACTGCATTTCCACCTCAAGTGTGTTTTCCCATCTACCTTCAAAGTCCTACTTACGAATCTTCTTAGAGTAAATTATCTGGACCATCTTCAGCAAATGTATCTTCTTATCAAACTACAGCTGGGTTGTAGCCATATAAGAGCACCTGGCTCCAGGGGTCCCAAACAGACCAGTTTGGCCACTCACTGCTGACAAAATCCAAAGGCAGAGAAACAAGTGGTGGTGACACAAGAAAGGAATTTGTTTCAGTGAGGCCAATGGACTAGCCTCTCAAAGACTGTCTTCAAAATGCCAAAAGTTTCCAATGTAAAATTCCAAGTTTACATAAGAGAAATGGGACAAACACTGGTGGGTACATTCAGGTGGGCAGTAAAAATCAGGGCATCGAGGGGCGCCTGGGTGGCTCAGTCGGTTAAGCGTCCGACTTCGGCTCAGATCATGATCTCACGGTCCGTGAGTTCAAGCCCCGCATGAGGCTCTGTGCTGACAGCTCAGAGCCTGGAGCCTGCTTCAGATTCTGTGTCTCCCTCTCTCTCTGACCCTCCCCCATTCATGCTCTGTCTCTCTCTGTCTCAAAAATAAATAAACATGTAAAAAAAATTAAAAAAAAAAATCAGGGCATCATTGTCTTGGACGGGGTCTTGCTGGCTCAGGGAAGTCCCTGTTGGTTGAGGTGATAGTTTCAATTCCCACTGGGGATTCTTTGCCTGCAGGGTCTTTTGCTTGAGTGAAATATAAACTGGAAAGAAGAACTTAATCAATTAGAAAGAACATATTGAGGTCAAAGTGGTAGTTGAAGTCCTCTTTCAAAACCAGGGAAAAGTTAACCTGGAGGAAGAGGCAGAGTTTCTTTGCCATCTCTGTCATAAAGCACCATCTCCCACGACGATGGAGCCCTCTAGAATTTAGTTGTCATCTATGATTACCAGACTTTTAATATAAAATTCTCACTAAACTATTGTAATAGGGACTTGGGTTAAATGTGCAGATGTGGTGATTAACCATCCTGGTTTGCCTGACTCAGAGGGGTTTTCCTGGCTTGGGAAATTCAGCTTTAAAACTGGTCAGTAACCTGGGACTGACAGGTTTTTGGTGGTTTGTTGTTTTTGTTTGTTTATTTGTTTTTAATGTTTATTTATTGTTGAGAAAAAGAGAGAGAGCACACAAGCAGGGGAGGGGCAGAGAGAGAGGAGGGCAGAGGATCCAAAGCAGGCTCTGTGCTGACCACAGAGCGCTCCATGTGGGGCTTGAATTCTTGAACCATGAGATCATGACCTGAGCCGAAGTTGTATGCTTAACCAACTGAGTCAGGCAGATGCCCTTGGGACTGACAGATTTTAACACTGAATTATTGGTCACTTTAAAGTGACTGGATTTTTGGTCACTTTGTCAGAGTTTGGGCCCTGGAGTAAAAAATATTTGAGTTCTCATTTCTGATCTGCCACTTACTGGCTTGGTAATAATCATGGGTAAATCACTTAATCTTTCTATTCCTTTATTTCTTATCTATAGAGTTAACACTAGTACCAAAATCATAAATCAGTTATAAGGATTAAATGAGATTATATGTGATAGGCAGAATAATGGCATCCCAAAGATATCTACATACTAACCTTTGGAATCTGTGAATATAATATTGCATGACAAGAAAAAATTAAGATTGCTAATCAACTGACTTTGAGATAGGGAGATTTTCCTGTATTCTGTGGGTGGGCCCAATGTAAACACAAGTCTCCTTTCTCTTTTGAACCCTTACCATTGTTTGTTTATCTATTATGATTACTTGTTTTGTTTTACTTTGTTTTATTTATTTGTGAGTTTACTTCTCCTTCTTAGTTTAGAAACAAGTTAAACATGAGGACAGTTTTTACTAGCTTTTCTCTTCCCAGGATGGTATCAATTTTCATAAAGTAGGTAATAATTATCAAGTATTATTGAGTAACAAATATATGGGGAAAGAGGAAGTAAAGGCAAGCAGTTTTTTAATTTGACCTGAAAATTCCACAGTCATATTCACTCACATGCCAATGGCAAAACTTGGTTTGCAAGGGAGGCAGAGAGAAATTAGTCTCTAGCTAATGCTGTTTTGTGCTCACCTAAAATTCAAGAGGAAGAAGAGAGGACTGAGTATGGAGGAACAGTTAGCAGTTTCTCTCTCTAGTGGTTTTAAAAATAATTTGAGTCAATTAAAAGTTATCTATAATTGGAGTGCCTGGGTGGCTCAGTAGGTTAATCCTCCCACCTTGGCTCAGGTCATGATCTCCCGGTTCATGGGTTTGTGCCCTGCATCAGGCTCTGTGCTGACAGCTCAGAGCCTGGAGCCTGCTTCGGATTCTGTGTCTCCCTCTCTCTCTCTGTCCACCCCCCCCCCCCCACTTGAGCTCGCGTGCTCTCTTTCTCTCTCTCTCAAAAATAAATAAACATTAAAATATTGTTGAAAACCAAGTTATGTATGAGTTTAGAAAGCTATTAGGAAACAAAATGCCCCAAAGGCATTTAACTAAAAATGTAGGTAAATTCTCTCATCCTGAAAGGTAAATTCCCATTCCTTAGAAAAGGAAAGAAAAAAAAAATCATTCCTGATTTTGAGTTTCATAGAATTTGAACTCATAAATCTTACAACTATTATAACTAGAATATATTAGGCAATCCTGGGCCAAAAGTTTTAAGAATATAAGCCTAGTTAGGTCAGTTTTGTAGAGTCTGCCCTTCAGAACTTCCTCATTTTTGAATTCCTGGCTTTAATGGCAAACGGAGTGAAAAAGAAAAAAAAAAAAGCAGAAGAAATGTGTGCCACGTTTGTGGGTAGTGGAGAGGTGGGTAAACACAGAGTTCTGAGTATAGTTACAAATGTATAGTAACCCAAGTTCTGGAAGGATTTTTGATGTCTAACTGGTTGGACCATCAAGATTTTTTAGGAAGAAGAAATAAACACAAAATTCTAAACTGCTTTAATCATCTGGGGGATGTTATCATTTTTACTTGGGGCTTTTCTCCAGGGTTGTATTTAGTCTTTTAGCTAAGGCAGCAGCCCTGGCAGAATGTGTTTAAGCTACTTTAGAATATGGGCAGGTTGCTTTCTTTCTCCTAAATGAGTCAGGCATTCTAAGCACAGAGGACATCATACAAAATGTATAGATCCAGAGAGATATAGACTAGATAGAGTTATAGAGACAGAGAGGGAGATGAGGGAGGTTCCTGTCACTCAATTTGTACCAAATAGGGTTTCAAAACTTGAACGAAACTAGTCACAACTTTTTTTTTTCTAACATAAGAGGGCCAAGATAATCTTTCAGTGCACATCTTTAAGTTATTAATGTTGAAATGGATAATTCCACGGTATATTGTGAACTGAAGTTGACCCAGTAAAATTAGTATGGTCTAAAAGAAAGTTACTGAACACACTTGTCTGTTTTCTGAGGTTGCTAGTTTGGGTGATGGTTGGCTGTAGGCAAGGATAATGTGGAACATTAGAAGGAAATACAGTTGTGGAATTTTAATAAACTGCCAGTCTGCTAATAATACGCTTTTGTTCAAACTATTTTTTAAATTTGGCAGTTACTCACAAATCTTAGTCCAGAAAAAAAAATTGTAAATTTTTGTTAGGAAGATGTGTACAGTATTTGGAGAATAAAGAAAAGACAGACCTTCACGCCTTCCAGAAAGAGACTTTATTCAGGCACTAAACTACTAAATTTGTACTTTCAGAGGTTGCTGTAATCTTTTGGGATCCAAAGTCACAATTAGAGGAACAATTGGAAATAATAGAGTCATATTTGAATAGTAAGTTTCAAGTAGTACATTTTAGGTGGCTGTTACTATTTTTGGCACACTAAACAGTGCTTAGTATGTAATACTCATTTCCTTCCATATTTGAATATTATTTTCATACAGATACGAAAACAAAAAGGAAAAAGCCCAACTTCAAATGTACACATTCATTTAATTTCTGAATGTATAATTTTGCCACTCTTGATAAAATTTCAGAGTAGTGAAGACCTGGGAAATTTTAGAATTCAGAGAGACTATGTATAATAGTTGGCAAGGGCTTAATATGCTTCATGACGTATATTTATCTTATCTTTCCCCTCCTGCTAAAGATATACTTTGCATAATTGCTTTCCTATTCTGCCTCAGGCTATCAAGTCTAATGAGGGATTTTTTGGCCTTCTTCTAACTGGTGTCAAAGAACTATTGTCCTTCCCCCATTCCTCCTACCCTTTGAATCTAAGTCCAAAATAAATGAATGGTAACAAGTTTTCTTCACTGCTTTTTAGTGTAGAGTTTCAGTTCAGGAAAAGTTCTGTTCAAGAATGAATTCCAGCAGTGTTCCTAATGCCAGCAGGCAGCATAAAAGTCTTGGAGTATGGAAGTAAGCCAGAGTAAATTCTGCTCTATTTAAGTGAAGAATCATGATAACATACGATTATGATTCTTTTTTTTTTAAGTTTATTTATTTATTTTGAGAGAGAGAGAGACAGCACAAGTCAGGTAGGGGCAGAGAGAGATAGGGAGAGAGAGAGAATTCCAAGCAGGCTCCACACTGTCAGTGCAGAGCCAGACTCGGGGCTCAAATTCACTACGAACCGTGAGATCATGACCCAAGCTGAAATGAAGAGTCAGATGCTTAACCAACTGAGCCACCTAGGGAGGGGGTGGGCGTTAATGACTCTTAATGCAAACTTCATGGCCATCTTTCCTTAAGAGTTTAAATAGCATTTATGGACAACAAACTTAAAGGTGAAATCATTCCAACTGTGATTTTTATATACTATTCAAACAAAATATGGAGCAAGGTGCTAAGAGAGCATTCTTTCGTTGTGGAATGGTGGTTCTACTACTGAGGTAGTCAGGTTGAATGGTTTTAGAGTGGATGTATGGGGGAACATAAAGAGAGAGAGAGCAGGCAACCTTTTCTGGGATAGGCTTCACCCTTGAAGGTGAAAAGCAGTCCTGAGGACCCACATGGAGAGGGAGTGTTGTACCTCTTCCTCCTTGGAGACGGCCAGTCCTTCTTGGAAGCCACTGCCTCACCCATGTGGAACCAGGCGATGTAACCCAGTGCTTCAGGAACCGGGAGGTGCAGTCCTACTTGGGGTCATGAGAAGAACCATTTTATTCAGTTCCTCATGCACTCAAGGTCACATCCTTACATAAAACCCTTAATGGTGAATTGATCAAAGTTCTTTTACCTCACCCCAGGCTCTCTCTCTCTTTCCTTGCTAGCCACAGTTATGGCTTCCACATTCATTCTTTGAACCTCTGTACTAGATTAGGCCCCTTCTCTCCCATCCCCTTGAACATTCTCACTTCACTCTGCATCTCCATTTGTAGCACTTATTACAGTTGTAGTTAATTATTTATTACCTGTTTCCCTTGCTAGACTGTAAACTCAATGATGACATCAAATATGTCTGTTAATTGCTATACTTCAGGTACTTAGGATTTTCAATATAGATTTTGTGAATGAATGAATAACTGATTAGCTAACCAGTGGCCAACTGGATGGTTGAATGGCTGGCTGGTCTGATTTCCTTTTTTGCCTACTTCCCTGCCTCCCAGGATATGGGGCAGGTCAGCAGGACACAGGTGCAAGAGATGAGTCCCATAGGGCACAGCACAGTGAGGGTAGGGAAGGACTGGCAGGGGAAAGGGGACTGGTAAGCTCTATTCTTTTTTTTTTTTTAATGCTTTATTTATTTTTGAGAGAGAGAGACAGAGTGTGAGTAGGAGAGGGGCAGAGAGAGTGGGAGACACAGAATCCTAAATAGGTTCCAGGCTCTGAGCTGTCCGCACATAGCCCAGCATGAGGCTCGAACTCACAGATGTGAGATCATGACCTGAGCTGAAGTCGGACACTTAACTGATTGAACCACCCAGGCGCCCCATGGTAAGCTCTATTCTTAGAGGAAGTTATGGTTCAGGAGGGTCAGAGATCAAATAGCAAAAGCCATATCCAGAAGAAGAGTGAGGGCTTTGGATTCAGTGGTGAGCCAGGTCTGTAATGGATGCTGAGGGACAGAATGAATCAAAGAGCCAAAGATGCTGAAATGGACAATGAGTCAGAACAGGCAAAATGAAGGCCTTCTCTTTAGTTCCAGATGTAAGATGCCAAAGCCTAGGGACACTTTTCATGAGTGAAATGTTCATTTAAAGGTGTCAGTCTAGGTTGTGAAGGTAATAGTTACCCAACTTTTCAAATATACTTCCATATTTCCTTATCTGAAATCTCTACAGTCCCATGAGTTTAAAATTCAGAATTTTGGGGATTTTAGAAAGGAGATAGTTAGGGTGCATATTATTATCCCCAGTGAGTTTTGAGACAGCACTTGTTATCAAACACATTAATAGTCATGCAGAGAAATGTATGAATATGCACAGTAAGTGGAATAAAGAAACACCATCAAGAGCTTCAGATCAATTGAGGTCAGATTTTGCTGCCAGATGAGATACAAAAATAGTTTTCAAAGTTTTTTGGGTTTGGAAATTCTGGATGAGGGATTGCGGACCTGGTACAAGCACTGTGTGCTTCTGACACCCTGTTAATTCCTGTTTGACTGATTATCAGCAGCAGAGGAGGAGATGTCCCGGTTTGCTGACCCAGGGGCTCCTCAATTCTTTTTTTCTTTTTTTAAGATTTTATTTTTAAGTAATCCCCACACCCAACGTGGGGCTGAAACTCACAACCCCAGAGATCAAGAATTGCATGTTGCACTGACTGAGCTAGCCAGGCGCTGTAGGGAAATCCCCAGATTCTTCCCAGCCCTCCTTTGCCTGGAAGGAAACTTGGCCACCCCTTGTCTTTTCCTTAGGCTTCCTTTTTTTTTTTTTTTTTTTTTGGTAAATAATTGTTTATTTGATCATAACATTAAATAATGGAAATATAACGTCTTTGGGAGAATTTATGGTTTAAATTGCCAAAAGAAAATGGAATAAATGACGTTGGAGAAGCAGATTTGCCAAGGTTGCCCTAAGCAGATGATGCTATATCATTTGATCCAAATGAGGTGGTTATTTTTGGTATCTATTTTTTTTATTTTATTTTTTATTTTTTAAAATTTACATCAAAATTAGTTAGCATATAGTGCAACAATAATTTCAGGAGTAGATTCCTTAGTGCCCCTTATCCATTTAGCCCATCCTCCCCCCCACAACCTCTCCAGCAACCCTCAGTTTGTTCTCCATATGTATGAGTCTCTTCTGTTTTGTCCCCCTTCCTGTTTTTATATTATTTTTGTTTCCTTTCCCTTATGTTCATCTGTTTTGTCTGTTAAAGTCCTCATATGAGTGACTCATATGATTTTTGTCTTTCTCTGACTGGCTAATTTCACTTAGCGTAATACCCTCTAGTTCCATCTATGTAGTTGCAAATGGCAAGATTTCATTCTTTTTGATTGCCAAGTAATACTCCATTGTATATATATATACCACATTTTCTTTATCCATTCATCCATCGATGGACATTTGGGCTCTTTCCATACTTCAGCTGTTGCTGATAGTGCTGCTATAAACATGGGGTGCATGTGTCCCTTTGAAACAGCACACCTGTATCCTGTGGATAAATGCCTAGTAGTGCAATTGCTGGGTCATAGGGTAGTTCCATTTTTAGTTTTTTGAGGAACCTCCATACTGTTTTCCAGAGTGGCTGCACCAGCTTGCATTGCCACCAGCAGTGCAAAAGAGATCCTCTTTCTCCGCATCCTTGCCAACATCTGTTGTTGCCCGAGTTCTTAATGTTAGCCATTCTGACAGGTGTAAGGTGGTATCTCATTGTGATTTTGATTTGTATTTCCCTCAGGATGAATGATGTTGAGCATTTTTTCATGTGTCGGTTGGCCACCTGGATGTCTTCTTTGGAGAAGTGTCTATTCGTGTCTTTTGCCCATCTCTTCACTGGATTATTTGTTTTTTTGGTGTTGAGTTTGATAAGTTCTTTATAGATTTTGGATATTAAACCTTTATCTGATATGTCATTTGCAAATATCTTCTCCCATTCTGTCAGTTGCCTTTTAGTTTTGCTGATTGTTTCCTTGGCTGTGCAGAAACTTTTTATTTTGGTGAGGTCCCAATAGTTCATTTTCACTTTTGTTTTCCTTGCCTCCGGAGATGTGTTGAGTGAGAAGTTGCTGCAGGCAAGATCAAAGAGGTATTTGCCTGCTTTCTCCTCGAGGATTTTGATGGCTTCCTGTCTTACATTGAGGTCTTTCATCCATTTTGAGTTTATTTTTGTGTATGGTGTAAGAAAGTGGTCCAGGTTTATTCTTCTGCACGTTGCTGTCCAGTTTTCCCAGCACCACTTGCTGAAGAGACTGTCTTTATTCCATTGGATATTCTTTCCTGCTTTGTCAAAGATTAGTTGGCCATATGTTTGTGAGTTCATTTCAGGGTTCTCTATTCTGTTCCATTAATCTGAGTGTCTGTTCTTGTGCCAGTACCATACTGTCTTGATGATATCAGCTTTGTAGTATAGCTTAAAGTCTGGGATTGTGATGCCTCCTGCTTTGGTTTTGTTTTTCAAGATTGCTTTGGCTATTCGGGGTCTTTTCTGGTTCCATACAAATTTTAAGATTATTTGTTCTAGCTCTGTGAAGAATGCTGGTGTTACTCTGATAGGGATTGCATTGAATATGTAGATTGCTTTGGGTAGTATTGACATTTTAACAATATTTGTTCTTCCTATCCAGGAGTATGGAATCTTTTTCCATTTTTCTTTGGTATCACTTTCTTTTATAAGTTTTCTATAGTTTTCAGTGTATATATTTTTCACCTCTTTGGTTAGATTTATTCCTAGGTATTTTCCTTAGGCTTCTAAGAGATGGTTGTAGGTCTACAATCCTTATTAAATATCTGCTGTGCTCAGGGCTCAGTTGGGGAGTAGAAAGATAAGCAGAAGGTGCGTTGTTTAGGTTTATCTTCTTTAGGTAATCCTTCCCTATTTTAGACATTTTAGACATTTCACCTAAGCTCTGTGTCTTGTTTCCAACATTACAGATCTGCTCAGCACTAAAAAACAACTGGTTATCCTTCTTCAACCTAAAACCAAACAAAAATCAAAATCTATTATATTATAATCCTTATCACTATCCATTAAATGTCCCAAGTTAGAATCAAATTTTCACTTCCTTTACATTTCACAGATAATCTGTCCTTAAATGCTGTTCAAGTCTGCTACATGAGTGCCCTTCTCTCCTATCCTGTGAGGGTTTCATCATTTCAGCTGGTTCAGTCTGGACTCTCTTTCCCTTATATTCTATGCCCTTTCTTATCCATCAATCTCTTTCTTGCTGACCTTAGTCATTTTTCAATAGTAATGTATTTTGGGGGGCACCTGGGTGGCTCAGTCGGTTAAGCCTCTGACTCTTGATTTCATCTCAGGTCATGATTTCATAGTTTGTGGATCTAGTCCCACATTGAACCCCACACTGGGCTCTGTGCTGACAGCGGGGAACCTGCTTGGGATTCTCTATCTCCCTCTCTCTATTCCTGCCCTGCTTGTGCATGCTCTCTCTCAAAATAAATAAACTCTAAAAGTAAGAATAAGAGTAATGTATTTTTTAACATACCATTTGTTTTAAAAATTCGCACTGTATTTTAAAAATATCGATGTTATGAAAAATAAAGGCTGGGGAACATTTCAGATTAAAAGAGACTATAGTACAAAAGAATGAAATGCAATACACAATCCTGGATTTCGTCCTACACACACACACAAAAAGCTGTCATAGTATGAAGGTCATTGTTACAAAGTTGATAAAATTGTAATAAAAATATATCAGTGTTTCCTGAATTTGATGCCTGTAACATGGTAATAAAAGAGAATGTCTTTATTCCTGAAAAATACACACTGAATTATTAAAGAGTAAAGGAATTTGGGGCGCCTAGGTGGCTCAGTGGTTAAGCGTCTGACTTTGGCTCACGTCATGATCTCACGGTTCACGGGTTTGAGCCCTGCGTCTGCCTCTGTGCTGACAGCCCAGAGCCTGGAGCCTGCTTCGGATTCTGTGTGTGTGTCTCTCTCTCTGCCCCTCCTCCCCACTTGTTCTCTCTCTCTCTGTCTCTCTCAAAAAGAAAGATAAGGAAGGAAGGAAGGAAGGAAGGAAGGAAGGAAGGAAGGAAGGAAGGAAGGAAGAAAAAGAAAGAAAAAAGGAATTAATGTGTGAACCTACTCTCAACTAGTTCAGAAAAAATAAAATGTGTATTAAAATGTGCACGTGTGTGGGGGCGCCTGGGGTGGCTCAGTCGGTTGAACATCCAACTTCAGCTCAGGTCATGATCTCTCACTCCGTGAGTTCAAGCCCCACGTCGGGCTCTGTGCTGACAGCTCAGAGCCCGGAGCCCACTTTGGAATCTGTGTCTCCCTCTCTCTGCCCCTCCCCTGCTCATGCTCTGTCTCTCTCTGTCTCAAAAATAAATTTAAAAACATTGAAAAATAACTTTAAAAAATGTGCATGTGTGTATACACATGCATATCCATATCTGTCCATTTGTATCTATGTAAATAATATACATGCTATAGGTAGAGGATAATAAGGCAAATGTGGCAAAATAGTAACAATTGGTAAATCTGGGTAAAGAGAATATAGGAATTTTTGTACTATTCTTGCAACCATTATGTAGGTTTGAAATTGTTTCAACATAAAAAGCTTCTCAAAATTCATTTTTAGCATAGAGGCACATGGGTGGCTCAGTCGGTTAAGCGTATGACATCGGCTCAGGTCATGATCTCGCAGTCCGTGAGTTGGAGCCCTGCGTTGGGCTCTGTGCTGACAGCTCAGAGCCTGGAACCTGCTTCGGATTCTGTGTCTCCCTCTCTCTCTGCCCCACCCCCCACACTCATGCTCTATCTCTCTCTGTCTCTTGAAAATAAATAAACATTAAAAATTTTTTTCATTCATTTTTATTATAACACACACACACACACACACACACACACACACACACACACAATTTCAGCAGCTTTCCACAGCCCCGTGTAAAGAAATTTTAAGCTTCTCAGCATCAGACTCAAGAACTTTCTATAATCTGGTCCCAACTTAGTTTTTCTACCTTATTCTTTCCTTTCCTCAGAGGTATTTTTTACTCTATTCATGCTGAAATGATCACAATTTGTTCCTTCTCCTGTACTTTATTTCTGCTGTCCTTTCTGCATGATGTGCCCTTCCTGCTCCTCTGCTGGTAACCTCCCGTGACTGCTTTGAGACCAAGCTCAGGAGTCACTTCCTCTGCAACACCCTCCTCTACAACTCTCTTTAGAGTTAACATTCCCTCCCACTATGCACTAAATTTTGCATTTCCTAAAATTCATATGTTAAAGCCCTAACTCCCAATGTGGTAGTATTTGGAGATGGGGCCTTTGGGAGGTAGAGTAAAATGAGTTCATCATGGGTGGGACCCTCATGATGTGATTAGTGCCCTTATAAGAAGAGACACCAGAGAGCTTGCTCTCTCTGCCATGTGAGGACACAGCAAGAATCTGGTAGCCATCTGCAAATCAGGAAAAGAGTTCTCACCAGGACCCAACCTGCTAGCATCTTTATCTTGGACTTCTCAGCCTCCAGAACTATGAGAATATACATTTCTTTTTTTTTAAGCTATGCAGTCTATGGTATTTTGTTATGGCAGCCTGAGCAGACTAATGTCTGCTTTTTTTTTTTTTTTTTTTTTGGCAACACTTTGCATAGAGGTAAAATATAGCATTTAGGACTCTTTCTTATGTTGGGTTGCTGATGGATCTTTCTCACCCACTGGGAAGTGAATCCTAAGGGTAGCATCTGTGTGCTTTATCTTTCTGTCTTCAACACAGTGCCTGACCCACTGGATTCCAGGCTTGCTGAATGAATGAACCAGAATCTGAACCTGACCACTTTAGTCATTCATTAACCCTACTGTTTGAGCTTGGATTCATTGCTACTTTACTTGAATTTGTGACAAGTTGATTTTAGCATTTGACAGAGAGAGCCACAGTGAGCCTCAGTTTCTAATCAAGCAGAGGTATTGAATATAGCCCTGCCTGCCTGTTCCTATATTGTAAATGATGGATTTCAGTAACCTCAAAAGAATATCTTAGTAAAGAATGTTGAATGCATTTAATTGAAAACTGTTACTCTGGAAAAAAATACTTTCCTTCATATACTAGATGAACATGAACTAGATGATAAAGCATACCTACACTAATGGAGAAATTTTTTTTTTTACAAAGTACTGTTATTAATAAATTATGAATAATTTTTCTTTAGGTAGTATCAAGTTAAACAGCAGTAGGAATCTTGGTTTCCATTTGTTTGTTACCTTCACTCCAACTGATCTTTTATTAAAAGTATTTTTTCTTGGAGTGCCTGGCTATTTCAGTTGGTGTTTCCCCACTTTGGGTGTGGAGCCTACTTGAGAAGAAATATTATTTTCTATACAAGGCCCTTGTTTTTGTTTTGTTTCAAAGCTTGGCTTAAGTCTTTTTTTTTTTTTTTTTCAGTACACTCTACACCAGGCACCCTGTGGCTTAAATCCTTTAAGCCATTTATAAAACTTGTAAATGTATAAAGTCACATAGAACTTGATCTGTCCCTCCTTGTGTGTGTGTGTGTGTGTGTGTGTGTGTGTGTGTGTGTGTATGTATGTGTGTGTCTGTCTTTCTCTGGGGTTTTCTTTCCGTTTATTTTGAGAGAGAGAGAGAGAGACAGGGAGAGAATCCTAAGTAGGCTCCACACTGTCACTGCAGAGCCCGAGGCACAGCTCAAATGCAAGAACTGAGAGATCGTGACCTGAGCTGAAATCAAGAGTCAGATGCTTAACCAACTGAGCCACCCAGGTGCCCCTCTGTGGGGTTGTTTTCAAAATGAAAAAATATATGTAAATTGTGAACATAGTAGATAATAAACAGTAGCACTTATGATTAATACTTTATATATCAGGAGAACAAAATAAGAAACTGATAGGTAATTAAAATATCTGAATATCGCTTTTACTAAAACTTTTCATTTTGTTTAGAACACTCATTGGTAAATTGAGCTTATTCATATTATCTCATAATTAAGATTATTAAGATATTGAGATTAAATTAAGTAAAATTAGAATCATCTATTGTATTACATGACATATACATCTATTGTTTAGATGTATATATCACCATATATATGGATATATATATCCATAAATATTTATTCTCTACTCCCCAACCTCCACACACATAACTCTCTTTTTTAAGGAATGGCCCAGAAAATAACTTTTTACATACTTAGTCATTATACATGTCATTTGGAGTACACACACTGTAAAATAAAGGTTACCTATTCATCATCTGTTATGTGAATCCTACATTTGCCATTCTGTGTGGCTTCAGGTAATAGATATACTATATATGAACACATTCACCTTTGCTTAGCTCAAATATGAAAATACCCCTATAGTCATGCATATAAGGGACATTCTAAATTTTGAGAACTATTAGAGTTGGGTATTTTTAATCAAATGATTTAGTCATTGCTTTCTTATAAAGTAGAGATTTTTAACTCTTTTAGCATTAAGGTCACAAACATGCTAGTCCTCTAGTCATTTAGTGTGCTTACTATTTTGACTATTATAAGAGGTTTAGAGCTCACTATCCTTGGGGCTCCTGAGTGGCTCAGTTAGTTAAATGTCTGGCTTTTGATTTCAGCTCAGGTCATGATCTCACGGTTTGTGAGTTTGAGCCCCACATCAGGCTCTGCGCTGACAATATGGAGCCTGCTTGGGATTCTCTCTGTCCCCGTCTCTCTCAAAATAAATAAATAAACTCAGAGAGAAAATTTTTAAAGAAATGAGTTATACATAAAATTAAACCCTCTTATTCACAGAGCAATTTTCTCTGCTGTTTACATCAGTTTACACTGTACTTATCTTTTCTTTCAAGGCTCTTAGCCACTGCCTTAATGATTTCCTTTTTCCATTTTTTTTTTTATGTCAATTTAATCTCTTATCCTAAATCAAGGTTTACTGTTTTGTCTTTCTCCTTTCCGGTCCATCTGCTTTCACAATAAGGATAAAAGAAGATTTTGCTGTATTATCATAAGGCAAGACTCTTAACAGAGCAAATTACATTTTTCAAATAGGTTCTAGTATGGATTGCAACATATTTAAAGTGATTGCTCCTTCCTTTACTCAACCTCAGATTTAATTTTTAATTAAATTTGAATTCAGTTTTTCCTTTCTCTCTCTCTCTCTTTTTTTTTAGACACGAGGGTCATGGGAACAAGTTTGAGCTTAGTCACTCATACGGGTTTTAATCTTCATAGTTATTTTGTAACTCAAACAAATATTAGTCATTCTAAGAAAGGGTTAGAGGAATTATTTGGACATTTCATAGGACTTTAGCTTAGATAAGTTATTCCAGTAACACATTTTTACCAAAAATTGGCTGTAATTATTGTTTTCCTGACTTATCTGCTTGTAAGCTTTCTAAGTTCCATCAGACTCCAGGAATGCTTTAAAATAATGCTTTGGCCTAAATATATTGGGAGAAATTATCAGATTTTTTTTAAATCACAAGATAGTACCATTTCTAAAGGAAATTAAAAAAAAAAATTTTTTAATGTTTATTTTTGAGAGACAGAGACAGAGCGTGAGCCGGGGAGGGGCAGAGAGAGAGGGAAGCACAGAATCTGAAGCAGGATCCAGGCTCTGAGCTGTCAGCACAGGGCCCAACACGGTCTTGAACTCACGAGCTGTGAGATCATGGCCTGAGTCAAAGTCAGCTGCCCAACCAACCAACCCACCCAGGTGCCCCTAAGGGAAGTTTTTAATAATAATTATTATATTGTATAAAAATGCATTTTATAGTTTCCTTTTAGCTTTTTCCTTAGCCATTGTTTACCTACTCATGATGTACATGGAGACCAGTAGATACCCCTTATATGACTATTATAGTATAAAGACACTTAGGGAGTTGGCTAGAGTTACACACAAGGTGTGTTCCTTTAGCCTTTTGTCTTATCCCTGTCTTCAGGGATGCCAAATAAAAGTAACATTTAGCAATATTTGCTTCTGATGTATGGCACCAGCAAGAGCCACATTCAGGAACAGGAATCTGTGTCAAGAGGTAGGCTCTAGCTTCGGATTCTGTGTCTCCCTCTCTCTCTGCCCCTCCCCTGCTCCAGTTCTGTCTTTGTCTCTCTCTCAAAGATAAATAAACATTTAAAGAAAAAAAAAAAAAAAGAGGTAGCCTCTGGCCCCATTGTTTTAGCATCTGTCTTCTAGCCCCAGACTGAAATGCCTGTAGGGGTGAGTTGAGGTGGGTGAGGCATGGGTAGCATAGGGCCTGATTCACCTCCTGTCTTAGTTACTTGGACAGATTCCTCCACTTCTCTGAGTATCAGTTTCCTCATTGGTAAAATAAGGGAATAGTCCATAGTACTTACTGAACATTATGTGCCAGGCACTGTTCTAACCACCTTACATGTAAAATCTGTTCCACCTTCACAACAACTCTGTGAGTGTGGAAGATCCAACACACACATACTCTCAATACCCCTACCCTGCTTTTTCCCATTATCTTATAATCTTCAAATATATATATTTTAAAAATATTATATTGTTATTGTTCTGTAAGTCTCTTTGTTCTAGATGGTAAAAATAATGTCCCCAGGGTAGGAATTTCCACTGGTATACTTTTCGAACAGGGCCTGGCACTCAACGAATATACATTGGATGTTGAATAAATCAAGTACAGAGATTAAGTAATTTACTCATGCTCACAAAGCTAGTAAAAGGCAGACTTAGGAATTGAGCCCAGACTGTTTATCTCCAGAACCCGTGCTCTGGAGATATAACCCCCAGCAGCACTGTGTTATACTGCATAAAATTAGATAATTGATGGCTTCCAAAGCTATGGCTCATAATGCTGTTTCACATCAGTTATATCTGGTGCTTTAAAAAATACAGATCCCTACAGCTCCCCACTATCTTCCATCAAATACTCTGATTCCCCTTTAGTGGGTCTGGAGTCACTCCATTTCATCCCAAAATTCCCAAATGAACTAAATTTGCATCTGAGGTAGAGAATCAATGCTTGAAGTTTATCCCAGTAAATTTCTTAATACTATAAATCTCAGAAATTTATTCTGAAAGGAGCTCAGACTGAGGCTAAAAAACAAAACAAAACAAAACAAAACAGAAGGGCAAATGGAAGACAGTAAGACCAAAACCTGCTTCTGAGTTAGGTTCTTGTTCCGGCTCATGGTTGAGTTCATGGCTGAGTTTTATGGATCTTTCTATACTTTCTAGCTAATCCTAAATGTTACATAGAATTGGCCTCTGATTCATAACTAGAGTTTTTCTGTTTTTTGTTTTTAACATGAGAGGTATTTTAATTTGCAATTGCTGTGAACTGGGGTGGGGAGGGTGCAAAAGAATGGAGAAGAAGCCCTGGCTGAGGTCAAACAGGAAGGAACCAGCTTGTCCACAGCTCCCTGGATCTCTGGCTTCCAAGATACTAGCTGCTCCTCTTGCACAAAGATGCTGGGCTCAGCTTCAAAGGGTCTGGAACTTGTCAGTCAGGGACTGCATGGCCACAAGTTGCTCTTTAAGGTCATCTATTTCTCTGTAACACGAGATACTGAGGACAGCCCTGTGCTCCAGATGGTTGCTGCTGCCTTTCCAGTCTTGGGGGGGGGGTCATCAAGCAGTTTTTGGTCCCCGGACAGTTCAGGCTCTCTGGGCAAGACGTCTCCATGGCTTAGGACCAAGGGCTGTGAGCTTCCTGGAACTTGGGGGGGGGGGTGCTCTGGTGTTGAGGTCACCACTCCTGCAGTGTCCACCATGCATGCATAAGCAAGATGGCCCTGGCCTATGTGTTAGAAGTTGGCCCTTGGGGGCTGCATCTTTGACTGATAATGAACTAATAATAATCTATGTGATTTGAAATCAGTGGTTTCACAATTTAGTAATTTAACCATTTGCCTAAATGCTCTGTAGTATGTAGAATATGCTGTCTGTCCTAAATGTGAGACAGAAAACCATCAAAACCCTACAGGAGAAAACAAGACAACAATCTCTTTGACCTCAGCTGCAGCAACTTCTTACTTAACACGTCTCTGAAGGCAAGGGAATTAAAAGCAAAAATGAACTATTGGGACCTCATCAAGATAAAACACTCCTGCACTGCAAAGGAAACAGTCAACGAAACTAAAAGGCAACCGACAGAATGGGAGAAGATATTTGCAAATGACATATTGCATAAAGGGTTAGTATCCAAAATCTATAAAGACCTTACCAAACTCAACACCCAAAAAACAAATAATCCAGTGAAGAAATGGGCAGAAGGCATGAATGGACACTTTTCCAAAGAAGACATCCAAATGGCCAAAAAACACATGAAAAGATGCTCAACATTGCTCATCATCAGGGAAATACAAATCAAAACCACAGTGAGGTACCACCTCACTGCTCAGAGTGGCTAAAATTAACAACTCAGGAACAACAGATGCTGGTAAGGATATGGAGAAATCGGAAACCTCTTGCACTGTCAGTGGGAATACAAACTGGTGCAGCCATTCTGGAAAACAGTGTGGAGGTTCCTCAAAAACTTAAACGTAAAATTACCCTGCAACCCAGCAATAGCACTACTAGGAATTTATCTAAAGGATACAGGAGTGCTGATTCATAGGGGCACATGTACCCCAATGTTTATAGCAACACTATCAACAATAGCCAAATTATGAAAAGAGCCCAAATGTCCATCAACTGATGAATGGATAAAGAAGATGTGGTTTATGTATACAATGGAATACTACTTGGCAATGAGAAAGAATGAAATCTGGCCATTTGCAGCAATGTGGATGGAGCTGGAAGGTATTATGCTAAGTGAAATAAGTCAGTCAGAGAAGGACAGATATCATATGTTTTCACTCATATGTGGAAATTGAGAAACTTAGCAGAAGATCATGGGAGAAGGGAAGGAGGAAAAAATAGTTTCAAACAGAGAGGGAGGTAAACCATAAGAGACTCTTAAATACAGAGAACAAACGAGGGTGGATGGGGGCGGGTGGAGAGGGGGAAATTGGTGATGAGCATTTAGGAGGGCACTTGTTGGGATGAACACTGGGTGTTTTGTAAGCGATAAATCATGGGAATCTACTCCCAAAGTCAAGAGCACTGTATACACTATATGTTAGCTAACTTGACAATAAATTATATTTAAAATAATAATAATAAAATAAAATCAGTGGTTCCACAATTTAGTGATTTAACCATTTGTCTAAATGCTCTGTAGTATGTAGAATATACTGTATGTCTTGTGGAAAAGTAGCAGTAATAAGGAATGTTCTGATAGAAAATGTTATCCTTTTTATTAAAATAATAATTTCAAAATTATGCTTCTTTTTCAGATATCTGTGTCTAACAATAAATGGATAGATAGCCTGACCCTCTCCTGGAACTGGACTTTAGGAAATTTGTTTTTCATAGCTTTTAATTAATGATCCAAACTCTACTAGATAAGCAGAATTTTTTAAAAATACTTTTTGATGACTCATTATTCCTTCAAGTCATGAGATAATCTTTACCACAGCAATGCAATGGAACATGGTGCTAAATGACCTGAAACAACAGCTATCCCAGAAAGATGGTCTCTGGTTGTCCTGTAGGTGACTTCGAGATCCTAAAACTAATTATAGTAAAGAATATATTTAACAGATGTCCGTGAAATTGATTGAGACCCCCCCCCTTTTAAAAAGTATAATACACATACCTTAACTCATTTACTTCTAAAAAGTTCTGTGAGTTATGTTGGCATGGATTCTCCAAGAAGCAGATGCTAATTCAGGATTAAATGTACAAGAAATTTATTAGAGTAAAAGCCTGGGACAGGAAATGAGAAGGGAAAATGGGGAATATGAAATGTGAATCTGATCATATCCTGGTCCTCCTTAAAATCCTACAATGTCTTCTTATGGTCCTTAGATTATATACAGTATCTTTAACATGGCCTGTAAGGCTCTGCATGATCTGGCCCTTACCTCACAGCCTCAACTTTTGATTGGTTCCACATCAGCTTCTTCACCCCAAACATGTTGGTGAACTCTTAGCTTCTTAAAAATGTCCTTCTCTTTCCTGTTCATAGGCCTTTGCACTTGACGTTCAGTTCTTCCCTTTTCATATAGGTAACTCCTACTCCTTCTTCTCATCTCAATTTAATCATGACTGTCCCTGACTCTCCAACAAGAGTCAGTAAGAGTTACCTTATGTATGAACTCAGCAGTCAGTAGATTTCCCTTACACTGCTTATCTCCAGCCCACAAAGGGATTTTCTTATATACAAGAAATACAGGTCCCAAAGCCATGTCTGCTGTTGGCCTTCCCAACTAATTCCACCATCATTTTGATGTGAATTTATATCTTACTTAATCATCTTGCCAGTGGTAAGTGGGCAGATTTTCCTTAGTTTTTGGCCTGACTCTGAGGTAAGTGCAATAGCAGGCCTAATCAGGGAAATAAAGATATTTTGCCCATTTTCCCTGGACTGCTTTAATATCTGGGAACGAGTAACCTGCTGGGAGTTGGTGGTTTGGATTTATGGCTAGAATATTAGTTTGGGAGTCAAACTCAGGCTGTAATCCTAACTACACCCCTAATAGCTGTTTAGGTTGACTCTGTGAGTCTCAAGTTTTCATCAGTCGAAAGGACAGGGAAATCACGGCAGACATGGAAGAACACAGTTGTAGGGTCTGTAGCTGTGGAAATGTCAAGACACTGTGAGGATTGAGGATTACATACAGTGCCATATATATATATATATATATATAGCACAAAGAGAGTGTGGCTTTGTTGGACACCTGCCAATTTTTAACTCAATCAGCTTGAGCTCAAGTAAAGAACAGACTGATAATTTGACTATGTCCTTACATAGATGTTCACTGCCCTCCCCTTTCCTATCCCTGTCAATGGGTGGTGGATTCTAGGGGCCAGTATCATCCTTCTGAGGGTGCATGCAGTCCTTGTCTGCCTGACCTAAATTGTGGGTAATGAAGGCTCAGGCGATTGTGTGTGCTCTCCTACTTGTCTGCTTTTAAGTTTTCTCTAAATTTATTCCATTTCATGTTTGCAACGTGAGGCCATAATAATGAGTGCCCATGACCTCTTCGCATGACAGTTGGAGACCAAGTGGGGACAAGTACCACCTGTTCCAGTATTAATGTGGTTTTGGAAGTAGCAGAGTTTAACTGCTCACCTAGGATGGGAAACAACCCTCTTGGGGGCGGGGGAGGTCACCTGAAAAAGTCTAGGGCCATGTGTTGCTATCCCAGAGTCATGTTTAGTGGCATCAGAGGAGTCCTTCAGACACCAAATCTCCCAAACTCACAAGTCACTGGAAAGAGGCACATTTTTATGCAAAAGGAAAACTCAGAAGACTGAGACACTAGTTGCCTGATTTTTGCAAAGTCCCAAGGCCTCACTCTCAGTTATTTTACCAGGCCTAGGGTAAGGCCAAGCATGTTTTTGAAAATGTCTGTCACAAGTTGTGATGTGTCCCCCTGGGTAAGGACTGCTAGAATAAGCCATCACCAAAGTCCCATTAGCTTTTTAGTTCAAGAGGCAAGCTAAGTTGTAAACATACGGGTTTTCTCTCTTGTTTTCTTGGATAAATTGTATAAAATAATTTGTAATTTCTACCTTGCCTTCATCCCCAAATGTCTTGTACCTTTTATCATTTTCATAGAGCCTAGTGCCCTGTGTAGCAACTGGGGTAGGTAGATGGACTCCCGCAAAGGTAAGATGTTTATACAACTTTTGTTTGTCACATTCTGATGCTCTGATGTGTGTTGTGTAATTTCCTTCTGCCTTCTGTGTGAAGACCAGTACTCTCTGATTTACAATTCTGCCTTTTTACTTATTTTTTTAAAATGTTGATTTATTTCTTTTGAGAGAGAGAGCATGCATGCATGCGAGCAGGGAAGGGGCAGATAGAGAATCCCAAGCAGGCTCCACATGTCAGTATGGAGCCCGACATGGGACTTGCTCCCACAAACCGTGAAATCATGACCTGAGCTGAAATCAAGAGTTGAGTGCTTAACTGACTGAACCACCCAGGTGCCCCTCTGCCTTTTTAAATGTGTAACCCATTATAATTTACTGACTAACTTTGCAGCATGTATTCAGATAGTTTCCTGACCCATTACTATAGTAACGGGGAGAGAGGCCTCATCCTGGAGGAGCTCAGAGGAGAGAAAGCAGAAGCCTGAGGAATAAGAGCCTACAGAGAAAAAAGGAAAATCTGAGGTAAGGGTTCTCTTCAGCTCTTTCTTTGAAAGAAAGACCTTTATGTTCAAAATATCATAGGGGCAACTTGTGCCAAGAGTGATGAAATCTTTTGGCAGTTACTGTGATCTTCATGTCAGTGCCCTTCTCTAGATCTTGCTGATAATATGTAAAGGGTGCCAACATAACCCTGTGTGACCATTGTCCCTCTTCGTTGCCATGTATTTTCATCCAGTGCTGTGGCAGTAGGGATAGTTTAGCTGATGCTGCGGAGGCCAAATCCTGACTCACTACACTCCTAACTCCTTGTCTCTTTTACTTGGCCAAGAACACTGTTATATTCTCTCTTCGTTTGTCAAATGTGAAGATTTTGGGTGCTCCCTAAAGCTTACTGCTGAGCTGCAGAGTATCAATTAGGAGGAAGACTTCATGGAAAGAAAAGTAAAATATATAGAAATCTGAATGAGGGAAATAACATGTAAGAGCAAAATGAAGCATAAAAATCACTCAAGAGGTGAAAAAATAAATACATGTTCCTAAATCCATTCCATTAGAACAGTCTATAAAGAGGGAAAGCCCAAATCAAAATGTTACCATAAACTTTGCAAAATGATCACAGTCAAGCAGTAGAGTTCATGACATTTCACGTTTACTAAACTGTAGCCTTGAGGCTGACGTTGGGGGTCACTTGTGTGATCTTCAAATATGCATGCCTTCTGGGGAAAATGGATGGGTTTCTGCAAAAGGGAAATGAATGGATTCTAAAAGGGTTTACAGTGTAGACAGTAAGGAAAGAAAAGAACAGGGAAAAGTCAGGGGAAGGTATCGTTAGCTGATAATAGTGCCATCCTTCTCCAAAACAGACTCCATTTTTCTCAGTTACTTAGTTACCCAGCACATCACAAAGAGTAATCGATTGGCCCTTAGGTACAATTGGCCCTTTGTACCCTTAGGTACAAAAAGTCTCTGACTTTGTGGGATTATTTCCTAGTAGAAAATTAAAATAAATGTTTCATGGATTTCTCCCTCTCTTCCATCACAAGGTGAACAAATACATAAGGAAGAGGAGGATTAGGTTAACAGACAAGGTTGAAATGAGTTTTTGAGCTCTCAGACATGACCTTGGGAGGGTCTGAACCCTGAGAACCTGAACCATTATCATTTTGGGGTTTCAGAAAAGCTAGAGTTGAAGGAGGATGGATTTTCTTGTCAGGATCTCAGGCAAATGATTTGCTAGAACCACAGCTGGCATCCAAGGGATAGAAATCATTGGGATTATAAGGTATTTGGAGTTTAAGACTTCAAAGCATTATAATAATAGTTGACTCCAAAATGTTCCCTTTAAATATTCTGTTATCAGTGGGCCCATTATTGCTATATGCTTACTACTTCATTGGCCATTTTTACATATCTTTTAGAAAATGCCTTATTGTAGGAATTAAAAGCAAAAATGAACTATTAGGACCTCATCAAGATAAAAAAAACTTCTGTACTGAAAAAGAAACAATTAACAAAACTAAAAGGCAACTAATGAATGGAATGGGAAAAGATATCTGCAAATGACATATCACATAAAGGGTTAGTATCCAAAACTTATAAAGAACTTAAGAAACTCAACACCCAAAAAACAAATAATCCAGTGAAGAAATGGGCAGAAGACATGAATAGACGCTTTTCCAAAGACGACATCCAAATGGCCAACAGACACCTGAAAAGATGTTCAATGTCACTCCTCATTAGAGAAATACAAATCAAAACCACACTGAGACACCACCTCACACCGCTCAGAGTGGCTAAAATTAACAACTCAGGAAACAACAGATGCTGGCGAGGATATGGAGAAATCGGAACCCTCTTGCACTGTTGGTGGGAATGCAAACTGGTGCAGCTGCTCTGGAAACAGTGTGGTGATTCCTCAAAAAATTAAAAATAGGTTACAGGAGTGCTGATTCATAGGGGCACATGTACCCCAATGTTTATAGCAGCAGTTTCAACAATAGCCAAATTATGGAAAGAGCCTAAATGTCCATCAACTGATGAATAGATAAAGAAGATGTGGTTTACATATACAATGGAATACTACTTGGCATTGAGAAAGAATGAAATCTAGCCATTTGCAACAACGTGGATGGAACTGGGAGGTATTATGCTGAGTGAAATAAGTCAGAGAAAGACAGAGATCATATGTTTTCACTCGTATATGGGTCTTGAGAAACTTAACAGAAGACTATCAGAGAAGGCAAGGGGAAAAAAAAACCAGTTACAGAGAAGGAGGGAGGCAAACCATAAGAGATTCTTAAATACAGAGAACAAACTGAGGGTTGATGGGAGATGGGATGAGGAGGAAGGGGAAATGGGTGATGGGCATTTAGGAGGGCACTTGTTGGGATGAGCACTGGGTGTTGTATATAAGCTGTGAACCATGGGAATCTACCCCAAAAACCAAGAGCATACTTTACACACTGTATATTAGCCCATTTGACAATAAATTATATTTAAAAAAAAAAAAGAAAATGCCTTATTGTATATTTTATCTGCCTAACTTTGCGAGCAGTTAAAACCATTAAGTGTGTTACTACAGAAGTTACAGTCTTACACAAGTAAACTTACAGATGCAACTGCTAAACATCAAACCTTTAATTGCCATTTTCGCTGCTTTTAATACAAGTTCAGCTCTGTTCCTCTGCACAGGGCACTTCTACCACAGAGGCCAGAACAGCACATCAAAGCCAGAAGTACACAGAGTCATCAGAGTTCAGATTTTTTCCTGCTTCCCTGTGGAGGGGTCAAGAACATGAACATCCTCAATTGTTAGAGCAGGAGGAAATACTAGTCCCATCAACAGAACCAAACAGGAAACACCAAATGGGCATTTCTTCTATTTATTTTGTGACCGGTAGGAAAGATGTTTATTTCTTTCAACCAAATTTGTTGGTAAAGCGTAAAAATCATATAAGATGTAGTCATTTTCATTTCAAGATTTAATGCTGCTTTCCAGTAATTTTTACTTACTACAATTTCTGCAGTACTACGTTCTTAGGATGTTGGAATTTTACCATATCTGAAGTAATTTTTTTCTTTTTTAAACTGTGAACCAGAAGCTTGACATTTGCTGCAGCCTATTAAGATTGACGTTATGATTCACCCCAAATTTAATTACATTTCTCAGAACATTTTCTTTCCAGATCCAGAAGGATGCACATTTATTGAACAACATGACTTCTCCTCCCTTCAATTTGCGATAAGGGGCTAAACGTGTCAGATAAGGCCAGGAAATACCTCAAATGGTACTTCTGAGGTTTGTCTGCCTTAGCAAAATTTTTAATCTTGGTGTATCAGTTGGTTATCCACTCCATGACATTAGAACAAGTTCTTTTACTGCACTGCCAGTGATGGCAGATAAACAAAAATGACGCACATTGTAATGATTTAACAAGCCTAGTGCAGGAGCAAAAGTGAATGTAATTTGTATTTTTAATGAATATTTCCAGACATAAATCAACAAACCACTTCATTATTCTTGTAATTACTTGGCATCTCTTAATTCCAGAAGAAGACTCTTTGGCCTACTTGTTAGAAGAAAATGAATGTTTCTTTTCAGCTTCCCTCATTATTTTTCTCATCCAGACAGAGGTATACCAAGGATGGGATGGTGGCAGGGGTCTACCCCTACTAGTATAGGCGGTAAAGGAGTGCATTGTGTGCAGAAAATTTTAAAGGAATAAAATAAAATAATAGTAAAAGTCTGTCTGCTTATATTAATACTATGCACTGACAATTCTAAGCAATGCCAGTGATACTACTCGTGTCTGAAAAAGCAATCTTCTGTAGGTTTAAGTTCTAAACACCTGGTGCACTTACTGAAATGTAATAATACATATGTAAGTTGAAAATTACCATGTTTTTAAAGTTTGCTTATTTTGAGAGACAGCATGTGCAAGCCAGGGAGGGGCAGAGAGAGAGGGAGAGAATCCCAAGCATGCTCCACTGGCAGCACGGAGCCTGATGTGGGGTTTGATCCCATGAACTGTGAGAACATGACCTGAACTGAAATCAAGAGTTGGACGCTTAACCGACTGAGCCACCCAGGTGCCCTTACCTTTTCTATTACTTATTCTTCAATAAACATTGTATTCTATATGGAAGTAATTCCAACTCCCCTACAGGTGAACTCAACAACACTTTTATTTCAAGAATAAGCAACCAACTTCTGTTTTTTATTTTCATAATCACTCTGGTATAATTGTTTAATTTGAATCTGTGTTTAAACTCAGGATTACACAGTACATAGGGTTAGAGATACGAACTGAACCTGAAGGAAGCTCAGATAATTTACAAACATTACAAGCTGTAGGGGAATTTTACCAAATATGATAGAAATTTATGATGAAATTTCTGGTGGTGTTTTAGTGGAAATTTTCAACTGCAGAAACATTTGAAACACATGAACCCCAGAGAACAAAGACTTGGACAATTTCTTGAATTTACTATGAAATGGGATTTTTATGAATCTCTGATAAACAACCTTATTTGAAAGCTTTCTATTTCTATATCTCTCTTCATGTGAGAGAAACATATGAAATTAAAATAAGTAAAAAGGGTTCTTCAATCAACTATTAGTGTGGATGGATTGACAGACCAGGTATATACTATATACTGATTCTATTGACCATGAATATATGAAGATCAGTTTGACAATAATACCATTGACAAATTTGTGGAAGTGAACTTTCAAAGCCAGAAACCACAATGGAAATATTCATCACCATGGCAGACCAATATGTAGGTATAAATATTTTTCTCCTGTTTTAAAAAAATTAATGTACTTCAAAAGTATTAAAACTGTATTTCTTGCATTTTATTAATTTTTTACTAGCTCTGTTTTATATGTAAAATTTAATAAAGGAAAATTGTCACTGCATTGCCTTTCTGGATGTAATCATTGTTACTTATTTCATTTCATTATTGCTGAAAAAATTAAAAAAAATTTTTTTTAATATTTATTTATTTTTGAGAGAGAGAGAGGGAGGGAGAGACAGAGAGAGGGAAACACAGACTCTGAAGCAGGCTTCAGACTCTGAGATATCAGCACAGAGCCTGGTGTAGGGCTTGAACTCACAGACCAAGAGATCATGACCTGAGCTGAAGTCAGAGGCTTAACTGACTGAGCCACCCAGACACCCCAAAAATTCTTGATGTCAGCTAACCCAACAATATGTACAAGTGATAATATGTCACACGTAAATTGAGTTTGTTGTAATTATGCAGTGTTAGTTTAACATTGGAAAACCAATTAGAATTTAACAGAATAAAGGGAAGATTGTTTGATCATCTTTCTGGAAAAGTAGTTGCTTAAAGTCAGCATTTGTTTCTGGTCAGCATACAACTTTTGGCAAACTAAGAAAAGAATTTCTTTCATAGAGGATATCTGTAAAACACTAATAGCAGTCACCACAGAAAGCTTTACCTCTGAGATTAGGAATAAGACATGTATGAGAATTATCACCACTTCTGCTCAGCCTTATACTGGAGGTCCTAGTCACTGTGGTAAGGAAAGAAAAAGAATTTTAAAAACATAAAACAGCTATTATTTAATGTGACCTATGTAGAAAATGCCAAAGATTCTACAGATAGAATTAAATGAATTTAACAACTATATATTTGAAAAATTGCATTTCTAGGGGCACCTGGGTGGCTCAGTTGGTTGAGCGTCTGACTTCGGCTCAGGGCATGATCTCATGTTCTGTCTCTCTGTCTCTCAAAAATAAATAAACATTAAAAAATTTTTAATTACATTTCTATGACTGATAACAACAGAAAATAAAACAAAAAAGTACAATAGTATAAAAATATTTAAAACTGAGGAATAAATATTTAAAAATTGTGAAAGAAACATTAAGACACTCCTGAGAGATATTAAAAAACACTAATGCAAGCCTTTACCACACTCATATATTGGACGACTCAGCATTTAAAATGTTAATATTATTGAAACTGAGCTTTAAATTCAATAAAATTGAAATCAAAATCCTACTAGGTTTGTATGTGTGATTAACCCTATCTGTGCATGATAGAGAAAGGAACTTGAAGACATTCTAAATATGTACATATATATGAAAATTCAGAGGACCAGGTACAGACAGGACACTTCTGAGGGTTTTTTTTATAATTAAAAAAAATTTTTTAAATGTTTACTTATTTTTGAGAGAGCGAGTGGGGGAGGGGCAGAGGGAGAGGGAGACACAAAATCAGAAGCAGGCTTCAGGCTCTGAGCTGTCAGCACAGAGCCTGATGTGGAGCTCAAACTCATGAACTATGAGATCATGACCTAAGCCAAAGTCGGATGCTTAACCGACTGAGCCACCCAGGTGACCCCAGACAAGATACTTTTGAATAGGAGAAAGAGGTAGAATAATCTTTAATGGATATTAATACTTATTGTATGTCTATAACAATTAAGACAGTGTAGTATTGGTGTAAGATTAAACAAAAAGATCAGTGGAAAAAAACCAGGGTCCAGAAAAACTCACCTTTGAAATAACTTCTTTATATATTAAATAGGACACAAAAGGACCAACAAAAGGATAATTAGACCATGCTAAAATTAAGAACTTTTAAATTTCCATTTTATCAAAAGACACCTTTAATTACTTGTAGTCAAGCTACAGGGTAGAAAAATATATTACAGGGGTGCCTGAGTGGCTCAGTCAGTTAAGTGTCTGACTCTTGATTTCGGCTCAGGTCACGATCTCATGTTTGAGTATTCGAGCCCCACATTGGGCTCTAGGCTGATAGTGGGGAGTATGCTGTGGATACTCTCTCTCTCCCTCACTCTCTGCCCCTCCCTGCACATGTGTGCTCTCTCTCTATCTCTCTCAAAATAAATAAACTTAAAGGAAAAAATATATTACATATCAGAGTCTAATATCCAGCATATATATAAAGAATATCTGCAGGACCCCTGGGTGGCTCAGGGTGTTAAGCATCCTACTTCAGCTCAGGTCATGATCTCAGGGTTCGTGAGTTCGAGCCTAATATCAGGTTCTCAGCTGTCAGGGTTGAAGCCTGCTTCAGATCCTCTGTCTCCCTCTCTCTGCCCCTCCCCTGCTCATGCTCTCTCTTTCTCTCTCTGTCTCAAAAATAAATAAACATTAAACAGAATATCTGCAAATCAGTGTATAAAACAACCCAAATGAAAAATAAGCAAGACATTAGAACAGGCATTTTAGAGGCATCTGAGTGGCTCAGTCGGTTAATTGGCTGACTTTGGCTCAGGTCATGATCTCACAGTTGGTGAGTTTGAGCCCCTTGTCGGGCTCTGTGCTGACAGCTCAGAGCCTGGAGCCTGTTTCAGGTTCTGTGTTTCTGTCTCTCTCTGTCCCTCCCCTGCTCACACTCTGTCTTTGTCTCTCTCAAAAATAAATTTAAAAAAATGTTTTTTAAATTAAAAATAATAAAAATTAAAGAAGAACAGGCTTTTTACACACGTACACACAAAAAGGATATCCCGACTGCCAAAAATATAAGAAACGTCTATAATTTCTTTAGTAATCAGGGAAATGCAAATTAAATTAAATGTGAAGTAAAGTTACAGTTAAATACCACTAGGTTTTTTTCCAGAAGAGCTAAAATTAAAAATACCAACAATCCCAAGTATGGGTGCAGATGTGGAGCAACAGGAATTCTCATTCACTATTAAAATGAAAATTAGTAAATTGTCCATAAAAAGAGAATGGAATTAACATGTTTTCATATCAATTCAAGCAGCAAGTACTCATCTATGTTGTATCTTAACTGTCCTTCAGAGTAGGTATCATTTTTAGTTTACAAATAAGAAAAGCGAGGCTCAGGAAAGTCCAAGATCTTTAATAAATCTATAAATCTATTAAGTGGAAATGCCAGCATCTAAATCAGGTCTTTCCAACTCTTCATGTTCTTTTCAGAGTATCTGTAAAAGCATCATTTTAAAATGCTACCCTCTTTTAAAAATATATATATATATAATTTTTTTCTATTTACCAATTAAGAAATATCGCTCAAATTACATTACTCAATCCCTTTTGCTCCTTACCCAGAGGTAAGACAATGTAACTTAGAAAATAGAAATGTGAAAGAAGTTCATTTCTTTATATTGCTCTCCATCCTTGCTGGTTTATTAAATTTGTCTTACTTTAGTGAACATTACTCTACTAATCAATTTACGCATTTATCTGTCACTATTAGATTCTAATATTTTTGAGGGCAAGCTCTTATCTTTGTGTCCTTATTATTCCCAGTGTATCACACATATATCTGTTGAATGAATGAATGAGCTCATATACTCAACATCTTGACTCTGTGGTTAAGTTCCCATTTTAACCTTTTTAAAGAAAGCTTGAAATCACTGCTGCCTTCCAGCAGCATTAAAGCCAAATCACATTTGTTTGTTTCTTTGTTTGGGGGGGGGGGGGTGCGGGGAGGCGCAGAGAGTGAGGGAGAGAGAATCCCAAGCATGCTCAGTGCTGTGAGCACAGAGCCCAGCGTGAACTTCCATCTCATGAACCGTGAGATCATGACCTGGGCTGAAATCAGGAGTCAGATGCTCAACCAACTGAGCCACCCAGGAGCCCCAAAGCCAAATCACATTCTGAAAGATAACGATTCTACCTCATTTTTTCATTTGATGTAATTCACAGTTTCACTTCCTGTGGCTCACTTCACACACTGCCCAAGTTTCATAAACTATGTCCAGAGAATATAGCTCTCTTTGCTGATAGTATTGTTTTCTTCTCTCTGTGTGTACTTAATCATAAAGATCTTCTCAGAATTATGGTCAGCATATGAAAATCCCTGTTGTACATTTGTATTGAGATGTCAACTCCTTTGGAATCCAAGAGAAATTTTATTCAATAATAAATCTATTTTATAGAATAAAAATCTAAAAGTACAAATCTTGCAGTGTAGTAACAGAAAGTATACCCTATTGAAAAGGATCATGATGGCCTAGACAGAATCTAAGAAGTTGAATGGAAGAATGATATACAAGCCTGCAAGATGCTAAATAATGTGAGGGAGTTAATTTTGGGTAAAGACTTGCTCATTTGAATGTAACAGTTATAATTTCTAAAAATTGTTTTAAAAATACACATTATTTTAAAACTAATACAGAATGCCACCTACCTGATTGACATGTGGTCCACTGTATTTGTTTGCATGTTTTAAAGAATAAAAAACATTAAATTATATTAATATAATTATATTGTGCCCCAAATATCTGACTATATATTTTAGGCTAATTTCATAATCTTTGTTGCAAAATATTAATGACTGATACATATGTATTAATATTTAAAACTATAATGAGAATAGCTCATGATAGGAATATACTGATAATGTCCATGTTTACATTTTATCTTTTTTAAAGCAATAGCCCTATGAGTCATAAATACTATCATCACCCCTGTTTTACAGATAAGGAAACTGAGGCACAGATAATAAATATTTGTTTGATGTCACACAGCTGGTAAGTGGTAGAGCTTATACATAAATCTAAATGATCTGGCTCCAGAACCCTTGCTCCTCACAGCCATGGTATAGTACCTTGTATACATGAAGAAAACATATATAAGAAAAATTGCTTTGTGCAGGATTTACTTTAGCTAAATTTTGCAATAGTATTCATCATTTAAAATGAGAAAATCTCTAATCACAGAGTTAAAAATTGAAAAGCATTAGTATTACTGATGATTACAGAGGGTCTCGGTCAAATAAAGACCAAAGATTTAGAAAAACTATGGGGGCACCTGGGTGGCTCAGTTGGTTGAGCATCAGATTGTTGATTTCAGCTCAGGTCATGTTCCCAGGGTTGTGGGGTCAAGCCCTGCGTCAGACTCCACACTAAGCATGGAGCCTGCTTAAGATTCTCTCTTCTTCTGCGCATCTCCCTGCCTCATGCACATTCTCTCTCTCATTCTCTCTCTCTCTCTCTCCCTCTCTCTCTCAAGTAAAAAAAGAAAGACAAATTATGTTCTGAAATCTGAGATTTCAGATAAATAGAGTAAAATGGTTTGACATACTTCTTAATGGCTATTAGCAAAAATGACCTGTGTGATTTGGTTTTTTAGAAATGGCTCTGAGAACCTTAAATATAAATTAAGTCTGCCTTGATTTATGTAGACTTTTTCCTCCTGCATTCAATAACACTTTTGGCAGTTTTGTAGGACATTATGAAATTTGATATAACTATGAAGACCTTTAGAAACTCCAGCAGAAACTTTGCACTTACCTTGATTCTGTCTGGTGAGAGAAATAACAAAAACCACAGAGAATAAAAGTCATGAGTTCCTTCCTGTAACAAAACTCTTGTCATACTTCACATCTCTGTTTGGTGTCCCAATTAACCTTCCTTTTTGACTCTATCGTTAATTAATATGCATTCTTTCATAGTGAAATGTTTTAAATTTGGATCATATGAATTTAGAATTCATTATAATTCAGAAACTGAACCAAAGATTACCTTTGGCATAAGTACAGAGTGAGTGGAAAGCTTAGCTAAACAATTTGACCCACACCCAACCAGAGTTTTTGTTACCTAATTTGCAAAATTCATGTAGCTTACTCTATTCACAAAGCTGTAGGGTAATAGAAAGCTTTTTCCATTTTCCAGCAAAATACTGTACAGGCAGCAACATGTTTATAAAAACAAAGCAGCTTCATGCCAGTTCATCAAGAGTCTCCAGCTTCCTACTGTCAAGGGTCTCTGGACTGTTGAGGGCTTGCCCAGACATCCTTGCTCAGGTCCATCTGGAACTGCAAGTTCCTCTGTGGTTCCAAATAGCAAAACAGTATTTCAGAAATGTTTGCTGTAATCTTTGTTTTATTTTTCTCATGCACCCTGTACTAGAATCTCTATTCATCTGTATCCATTTACTAGTAACATGGTTTTTCTCAGTAGATAAAGTAGTTTGTCTTCTGGTCTTGAACTGGCTGAAAAAGTCCAGGGTGTGATCTCCTCCACCCCAATCCTGTCCATCTGCTTGCCATATTCCATGGCCACGTGTCCTGGACTTTTCATCTCCCATAGCTGATGTGGCCACTCGACACTTCCAAGAGCTTACATAATGTTAAATCTTAGAACATTTACAAGTTGTCAGGGAACATGTACCCACCCACAAGTAATTATCTTTTTTCCCATTTTTTCCCTTTCTTTCTTCTTTTTAAAACTTATTTGTGTTGAATTGGAGAAAGTCTCCAATTTTTTTTTCACAGCTGGAGTTTTAGGTTGGTGAAGGGAAGTGCTAAATACAATTTAAAAAGCAATGTTCTGTTGGGCGCCTGGGTGGCTCAGTTGGTTAAGCCTCCAGCTTCAGCTCACGTCACGATCTCACTTTGAGCCCCACATCCGGCTCTGTGGTGACAATTCAGAGCCTGGAGCCTGCTTTGGATTCTGTGTCTCCCTCTCTCTCTTCCCATCCCCCGCCATGCTCTCTCTGTCTCTCTAAAAAATAAATAAACATTAAAAAAATTATTTTAAAAGCAATGTTCTGTTAACAAACTCAGATTTTATTTTTTGAGCCATGGGAAACTATCATTTTGTTGTCGTTTTAACAGGGAGTGAAATGATCAGAGTTGGGTTTTAAGAATATCAACCTGAATACTATATTTTGGATGGATTAAAGAAAGAAGAAAACAAGGTCATGAAAACCAGTTATTGCTGTAACATCAGTCTGGGTGAGGAATCAATGAAATCCTAAACTAGGGAAGTAGTATTGGAAATGAATAATAAGAAGAAAATTGTCAGTAGAATTGTCAGAGCTTGGCATCTGCGTAAAGTTGGGGGAGAAGGAAAATCAAAGGCAACTGAGGTTTCAGGTTTCCTGTTTCCCACTCTTAGTGCTAATACTATTATGGAAATATGGAACTACAGAAGAATTTCTCTTCTGCAGTCAGTGGACTAGTGAAATATCCAAGAAGAGGTATTTAACCAGACAATCTGGTTGTAAGAGTCAATAGTCTTTTTACTGATAGTCTGTGAAAATGGATGGAATTTATTTTATTTTTTTTAAAGTGTTTATTTTTTAAGACACAGAGCACAAGCGGGGGAGGGGCAGAGAGAGAGAGAGAGAGAGAGAGAGAGAGACAGAATCTAAAGCAGGCACCAGGCTCTAAGCTGTCAGCACAGAGCCTGATGCAGGGCTCAAACCCACAAACCATGTGATCATGCCCTGAGCCCAAGTTGGACTCTCAACTGACTGAGCCACCCAGGTGCCCCCAAAAATGGATGGAATTTCTCTGTGAGAGTATGTGATATAGAAAAATAAGAGTTTCATGGGATTTTAAAATACACTTACATATACACACACTCACGGGAAAAAAAAAAGGATTGAGAAAAGTATACAAGGAAGGAGCAGTCATGGAAGCATGAGGGGACCCATGAGAGTACACAATCACAGAAATCCAGGGAGGAGACTTTCATGCAAATTTATTTATTTGGGGTTCATTGAGCCTCTTGGATAAGCAGATTAATGTTTTTAATCAAATGTGGTAAGTTTTCAGTCATTATTTTTTCAAATATTTTTTCTGCCTCCTCGTTCTCCTTTTCTTGGTTAACTCCCATTGAATGGATACATTGTTCTATGGTCTGTGTTCTTCAGCTTGGATCATTTCTACTGATCTGTCTTCAGGTTCACTGATTTTTAACTCTGTAATCTTGAATCTGATATTGAGTCCTTCTAGTAAATGTTTCATTTTGGTTTTCAAATCCAGAATATGCATTTCATTCTTTTTTCTAATTTCTGCCACCTTACTGATAATTTCTATGTTGATTCATTGCTGTAATACTTTCCTTTAATTCTTAAAACATGGTTTACTTTAGTTCTCTGAATTAAATAGCTGATTTTTAAAATAAGTGCTTTGTATTTTTTTGTCTACAAAATCCAACTTTTGGGATTTGGGGACAACCAGAGACTTTTTTTTTAAACCAGAGGCTATTTATATTGACTGCTTTATTTTCTGAATATGGGTTATACATTCTTGTTTCTTTGCATACTTCATAATTATTTAGTTGAAACTGGATGTATTAAACAGCATATTGTCTAGATTCATCGCTTTATTTATTTATTTATTTATTTATTTATTTATTGTTTACTTTAGAAGGTTATTGTTGTTGTTGATTCTTGTTTGCTAGTTTAGTAACTTGCCTGAACTAAATTTATGTAATTTTTCTCCTCTACCATTTGCATGTGCTAATGTCTCCAGATATGATATGTATCTATATATTATATATGTCATATATATGTATATCTCTATTTTTTAACTTAGAGCTTTATTTATATACATATATACATTATATCTGCATATCCGTATACACACACATATGTATATATAGTATTATTTACACACACACACAGTTGCTTTTATTTCTTAAGCCTGGTTTCCCTGTGTCTGCTTGACTTAGTGATTTGACAGGTTGTGCTCAACATGTTGAGCCAGTAAGGTCTCTGTCCTCTGTCAATGGATCTCTGTGTGAGTAGGGGAGCTCAATGAAAGTTCAGGCTATTTTGGGGGGTGCCCGGGTGGCTCAGTTGGTGAAGTGTCTGACTTTAGCTCAGGCCATGATCTCATAGTTCATGAGTGTGAGTCAGGCATTGGGCTCTCTGCTGTCCACGCGGAGCCCGCTTTAGATCCTCTGTGCCCCTCACCCACTTGCACGCACACCTGTGCTCTCTCTCTCTCAAAAAAAAAAAAAATTTTTTTTTAAGTTTAGGCTATTTTCAAGTCTGCTCCAACTTCAGCTTTTACTTTCCAGTGGGCCTTTTCCTGTCTCCGCTGTGCATGTACACAGCTCCAGGGTTGGCCAGGAATGGGTGACTAGCTCGGGCCCTCTCTGCTCTCCACATATACACAGACAGGGATATGCCTCAACAGTGACCACAGCCTCAGACTAGTAGAGCTGTTGGCTCTCTCTGTTCACCCACCTAAGAAATCATTACTTCTACTAATAATGGTCTTGGGAGTGGTTCTCTCCCACCACTCCAAATTGAGTGAGCTCACACTTACCCTGACAAGAGAAGTTGCCAGTCCTTAGGGCCTCCCCTGCCTCTACAAAACCTCTGTCCTTACTGAGGAGGCAACAGGAGATGGAGAGAAGCTCTAGGCCAGAATGCCACATGCTCTTTATTCTTACTCCAAATTCAGCAGCCTAAACACTTCCCAAAATTTCCAGCCTAAACACTTCTCAAATTGTTGTATACTTTTGGTCGATTTTCAGAGTGCTGAAATGATTGGTTGGTTTTGTCAATTTTATCTAACTTTATAACTGCATTTTGGAAAGAGGTTTCATACTTTACTTTCAAATTTTATGTTTTATTTTTTCTCTATTTCAAAGTGATTTGTGTGTCATAAAGGAATACAATAATAAGAAAACTGAAAAGTGATCAGGCCATTTCAGATGCCTTAATAAAAACTATTGAAGAGGGTATGGTTGAGGAATAGTTTTGCAGGTCAATGTAGTACCATTCTACATTATTCCAAGAGCTACTTACTACTTCCTCACAGAAGAGAAACCTTCTACTCTCTAACTCCTGTGGCAATAAACCTCACTTAAAGAAGTATAATTGTATCAGAACTCATTCTTCAGAGAAAGGCACTTGGCATCTCTCCTTTTTGTATCATAAAAGTTTATGCCAGAGAACCCTGGATAAACCAATCTGCAAATCCCATTTTGAGCTTCTATCCACATTTTCTCAGGGACAAACCCCTGACACAATTGTTTGTTCTCGGAGGGTGCAAAAAATCCAGTCAGGCATTGTGTTCTATTCAATTGTTAACTACGTTATTTAAAACGATGCCTTAAAGAGCAAAGTTTATGGCTCTGTAAATATCAGGCAGGTCCTCACTGTTGTGATGGTATTCTCAAAGAGGAGTTATGTTCCAAACATGTATTTCCACTAAATGTACACTGCATGTACACATATAATCTGCCTCCAAGTAGGGAAAAAAACTAGAGCAATATTTGGGTATTTTTGGGTGAAGTTATACATGATGAAGATAGATTTTCATTGCATAATGATTTCCCCGGCATATCTTCCTTTCAGAAAAAAAAGTCTTGAAAGTCACTGTGTTTCATGAAATACTCCAGTCTTTGTTCTGCATGGTATTATTTTACACAGAGCTTATAGTCTTAGAAAAGAATGGTTGTTCATTTGTTAAAAGCTACTGAAATTGGCTTATATTATTGATACTATCGTTTGTTTTTATACTGAGCTTAATAGAAAATTTGTTGTGATTGAACTCAAAGTTAGTTGCCTAGCTTTCTCTTTCTTCAAAATACTTAACACCATTAATAACTTTTCTGCAGCAGAGATATGAATGTTTTTCCTCTTGCTGAATCCTCAGTCTCATGAATCCACAGTCTCAGAACGCTTATTTTAACAGAACAGTCATCTGATCTCAGTTTGGCTATCCCATACCCAGATCTCCTGGCAGCCACAGAGTAACCCTTGCTGGTACCCGTGAGAGAAAACAAAGGGTCTGTTTGAGTATGGTAGAAGATGAAAAATAAACCTGGTACTTCATTTCACATCTTAAAACTTTTGTTTTTTATTTAGGAAATCTAATAAATGAGTAACCTTACTGATATTTAAATTCTTAAGAACTATTTTTGCAGCTTCTTACATTATATTCTTTGGTTGTGTCATAACCATATTCTATTATATTTTATAGTGGTGTTTGTTATTTATTAATAACTCATTATTTTTGCCTCACCAAATAGCTATATAAACTGCAGCTTTTAATAGCATTCCGCAAAGAGAGGGAAAATTAGGATTATTGACTATCTTGGATTATTTTTCATGAATCCAGTGTCCTCAAGTATGTAATTTTAGAAACTCAAGTTTATCAGTTTAATTCAAATGAAGTCTTTGCTGATTAGAATAGTATTCTCTATCATTCGGTGTATTCCAACTCTAATTTTATGGCATTTAGAATTTGACTTTCTAATCAAATACAAACATAAAATACATAGCTGGTGAGCTATGAATGGAGACAAAGATCTTGAGCAACGTTCATCTCAACTCTGGTGAAACCTGGAGCGTTGTCTCTCATATTTTATAATATATGCTTCTAGTGGCTTCATTTCTCCTATTCAGAGCACTACTTTTTAGTTTATGAGAACTTTAAGTCCCATCATTAAACCTTTACTAATTGTCTGTAACCTCCTTGGTTACACTTAGTTTCCGTGAAACTGTAACCAAATTTCATTCCAGTCTCTCCTATCATCTAGGAAAAGTTAATTAAAATCCCCAGACCTCAATTCTGTCTGTAAATATGTAAAATGAAAGGGTTAAACTAGATGTCCAGCCGTAACATTTTATGATTTTAGGTGTTTATACATTCTTGGAATTAGTATGAATACATAGTGGTGCCTTACTGAATGTTACCTTGAGCAAATCTATTATCTATCTACACGTAGCTTCCCTGGCACAACCAATCCATTCAGACTTACTTTATCCTGTTATTATATCTAAAGGTCAGTTCAAATAAAGTGACCAGTCAGAACCATTCTTCTCTGAATCACAAGAGCTCCCCAAACACAGCAGTTTAAAATGATGAAGTATCTGCCCTAGAAGAATCTCTCAATATGGTACTGAATTGGCATGGGTCATCAATCCTAATTTCTAGACTCTGCATGGAGGTAACTGTGTTTGGAATGGTTGTTCTTAAGCCAAAGACTTAACATCCACAGGGTTAACATTATGTAGAGCAGAGGTCAGTAGCTCTTGAACTGGGTGGTAAATATCAAAGAATTGAGACATATAAAGCAGGAACTTTGGGATGCTTTGAGGAGTGCACGTCAAACCACGACAGCCTCAGATGTTGTGCTCAAGAAGTAAGAGGGCCAAGAAGAAAAACATTAGTCAGGTCTGGGACTCCACTCATTCCAATAATATCCCTGGCAGAGAAATTACTACCTGTTTTGCAACATAGCCTTGAGGCAAGTCTGGGCAAGCTTTGGGTGGGCGAAAAATTGGCTTCCCAAAACTGACCTGGTTTGCCAAGCTAACCCACATACATGCCTCACACATGGAATCTTCTTTTTTCCCTCCTTTCTTTCCTCTTTTCCTACCCCTTCATTTCTCACATCCTGCCTCTCTGCCTCCTCCTCCAACCTCCTCCTCCTCCTTCTCCTCCTGGCCTCCTCCTCACTGCCCACCCCCACCCCCAATCTGTCTGTTCCTCTCTTTCTTTTTCAGAATGATCTGTGGAAATGTGGAATGTGTTTGTCAGACAACTACATCAGGGACAGTTAAGCATAAGCCAGAGACATGAGTTTTGTCGTCATGATAAGTGCTTGGGGTTCCCCACCAGCTCATTTGTTTATGTTAGTTAAATACTAAAATCAAGATCTTTACTAATTTATAGTTCAAATACACATATGAGCAAATATGTATGTGTGTACATGGAAGTATATATGTACGTGAGTCTGAGTTTGTATAAACACTGATGGATGTTTTTCCAAATGAACTGATGATGACCTCTAATTTGTGGTTTAACAGAAGGAACTTTATGTCCTACTTTTCCTCTGGAGAAATTAAAAGACTACTAAGGGTGGTGGTGGGGCAGAATTGTGCATATTTGTGTATGAGTATGTGAGTGTTAGGTAATATTGGGTGGAAAATTTAGGGATCTTTTCCTTTGTAGTATTCCAAATAAATCTGTTTGTGTCATGGATAGTTACTAGGAATAAATATCTTTCTTCATGAAGTCCTTCTTAATTTCCAGAAAGTCTTATAAATGTTTATCGATAAGATATTTACATAGACTTTGCTTCATTAACAGTAATTGCTACCTTTGAGCATTTACTCTGTCTGGCATTGTCTAACACTTTACATTCTTCGTGTTTAATCCTCATAACCTTGAAAGATGTGCATTAATGTCCCCAGGAAAGATGAGATTTAGGGAGGCTAAACCATTTCCCTGAGGTTATAGAGCAAATAAGTTGTTCAGCTGTTGAACATAGATCTCTCTCTAGCCACAGGACGCCTACCATTGTGACATAAAGATAGATAGGGGGCTTATTTAATGAGAGCTTGTCTGTAAAGATGGCTGCTTTTGGTGAATTTTAAGCTAATGTAAAATAAGTTGATAATTACTATTTTAAGTAATTATCTTATGGTCAGTCTAAACATACTCATAGGCCATGTATAAAAATTCTTAGAAAAGGTTTTAGAGTAGATGTAAGCAGCAGAATCATAATAGTTATCTGCTTTTAAAGAGTGACATAGCATCATTTTCTCGACTTAAGATAGCTTTCAAATAATACACCTGTATCTGCAGCAATATTTGGGGGTAATATTTCCTGGTATCTAGTTCTCTTAAAGAGAATGAAGATAATATTTAGTGAAGTCTACACAGGAACAGAGAGTCTCCTTCCTCACATTTGTCCTTGAGATGTAAGGCAAGGATTGGGGGACTCATTGCATAAATGTTGACCCAAAGTACATAAATTTAATGGTCAAAATCCCTTTTAAAAAATATGTTTAAGGTTGGGAAATATTTTATTTCCAACCAATAAATAAATTTTTATTTCTTGAAAGCCTGTTCTTAAAGCTATGTGCTATTTACATGTTAGACCACACAAACCTGTTGTAGACCTTACCACCACTCTAGGGATTGGCTATTATTCTCAAATCAGGCTCTTTTGGTTGCAAGAAACAGAGTTCCTCTTTTCATGATGTCTCAAAAGTGTTAAGTTATTTTAAGGATGGATGGAGAGTTTATATAATAAGGGAGCCAAGAAACTCATGGTATTGCTGTACAATAAAACCTTATAAGAACTTCAGTCAGAACTCTGTCAGAATGGGAAGTAGTTCAAGAAACTCACTCTTTCCACTCCAGGAAAGGATGATATTTTTCTGGCATTAATTTTTCTTTAAATGTTTGGTGGCATTAACCACTGAAACCAACTGGTCCTGGGATTTTCTTCGTTGAGGGGTTTTGACTGCTGATTTAAACTCCTTACTCATTATTGGTTTCTTCAGATTTTCTGTTTCTTCATGATTCAGTCTTGGTAGGTTTTAAGTTTCTAGGAATTTATCCATTTCTTCTAAGTTATTCAATTCGTTGGCCTATAATTGTTCATAGTTGTCTTATGATCCTATGTATTTCTGTGGTGTCAGTTGTAGTATCTTCTATTTCATTTCCAATTTTATTCATTTGAGTTCTCTCTCTCTCTTCCACCCCCCCTCTTTCACCCCCCCCCCCAATTTTGTCTAATTTGCCAGACTGGTTTCTTAGTCTAGTTCTTAGTCTATCAATTTTATCTTTTTGAAAAACCATTGTCATTGATCTTTCCTATTGTTTTTCTGTTCTTTATTTCATTTCTTTCTGCTCTTTGTTATTTCCTTCCTTCTGCTAATTTAGGGCTTTGTTTTTCTTTTTCTAGTCCTTGAAGTGTAAAGTTAGCATGTTTATTTAGGATTTTTCTTTTTTCTTAATGTAGGTTAAAACTACTTTTGCAGCATACCGTAGGTTTTACATAGATATGTAGCATTTTCATTTTCGCTTGTTTTGAGATTTTTTTTTGTTTCTCTTTTGATTTCTTCTTTGACCCATTGGTGGTTCATGAGTGTGTTGTTTAATTTCTATAAATTTGTGAAATTTTCAACTTTTCTCCTGTTATTCATTTCTAGTTTCCAACCATTATGGTTGGAAAAGATACTTGGTGTGATTTCAGATTTCTGAAAGTTGCTAGGACTTGTTTTGTGACCTATCATATAATCTATCCTAGAGAATCTTCTGTGGGTACTCCAGGAGAATATGTTTTCTGATGCTGTTGGATGGAATATTCTGTATATGTTAGGTCTATTTGGTCTAAAGTATGGGCCTAATCTAAAGTTTTTGTTGTTGATTTTCCATCTGTTAATTACCTATTGTTGAAAGTGGGGTATTAAAATCCCCTACTATTATTGTATTATTGTCTGTCCTCCCTTCAAATCTGTTAGTATTTGCTTAATATATTTACGTGCTTCAATGTTGGATACTATATATTAATGATTGTTATATCTTCTCGATGAATTGACTCCTTTATCATTATATAATGATATTCTCTGTCTCTTGTTACTATTTTTGGCTTAAAGTCTATTTTGTCTGATAAAAGTATATCTACCCCTGCTTTGTGTTGGTTTCCATTTGCATGAAATATCTCTTTCTATCCCTTCACTTTGAACCTGCATGTGTTCTTAAAGCTGAAGCGAGTCTCTTGTAGGCAGCAAATGATTGGGTCTGTTTTTTTTATCCATCCAGACTCTGTAAGTCTTTTTTTTTTTTTTCACTTTTTATTATTGAAATATAGCTGACATGCCTCTGTAGGTCTTTTGATTGGAAAACTCAATCCATTTATATTTAGAATAATTGATAGGTAAGGACTTACTAATGCCATCTTGCTGTTTTCTGGTGTTTTGTAGTTCCCTTGGTCCTTTCTTCCTGTCTTGCTGCCTTCCTTTGTGAAGTGATGATTTTCCATAATGGTATGCGTTGATTTTCCTCTTACCTTTTGTGAATCTATTATGTTTTTACTTTGTGATTACCATAAAGTCTACATAAAACATCTTATAGATAGGGATGCCTGGGTGGCTCAGTCAGTTAAGCATCCAACTTGGGCTCACATCATGATCTCACGTTTCATGAGTTTGAGCCCTGTATCGGGCTCTGTGCTGACAGCTTGGAGCCTGGAGCCTACTTTGGATTCTGTGTCTCCCTTTTTCTCTGATCCTCCCCCACTCGCACTCTGTTTCTCCCTCTCTCTCAAAAATAAACATTAAAAAAAAATTTTTTTTAAATCTTATAGATGTAACAATCTATTTTATGCTGATAGCAACTTAACTTTGATCACATACAAGAACTATGCCCATTTACTGCCTTTTCTTTTATGTTTTTGATGTTACAATTTACCTCTTTTTATTTTATTACTTATTTTTTTTTAATGTTTATTTATTTCTGAGAAAGAAAAGTGTGCATGAGCAAGGTAGGGTCAGAGAGAGGGGGAAAGAGGATCTGAAGTAGGCTCTGCACTGTTAGCACAGAGCCTGATGTGGGGCTTGAACTCATGAACTGTGAGATCATGACCTGAGCCTAAGTCAGATACCTACCTGACTGAGCCAACCAGGCACCCCTGCCTCTTTTTATATTGTGTATCCACTTCTTTCACCGTTTCTCTTAAATGGTAATGAACTCCTTCAGCTTTTGTTTGTTAGGGAAAGTCTATCTCACCTTCATTCTGAAGGACAGTTTCACCAGATAAAGTATTCTCATCAGCAGTTTCTTTCTTTTAGCACTTGGAATATATCATCCCATTCTCTCCTGACCTGCAAAATCTCTACTTAGAAATCTGCTGATAGTTTTTCCCTTGTATGAGATAAATTACTTTTCTCTTGATGCCGTTAGAATTCTTTACTTGTCTTTAATTTTAGACAGTTTTATTATAATGTGCCTTGGAGAAGATTGTTTAGGATTTACATTTTTGAGATGACCTATTAGCTTCATGAACTTGGATATCCACATCTCTCCCCAGGTTTGGGATGTTCTCAGCCATTATTCCTTTAAATAAGCTTTCTACCCCTTGCTCCCTGTCTTCTCCTTCTGGGACTCCAATTATGCAAACATTGTTCTTGGAATCATGCTCTATAAGGCCCATAGGCTTTCTTCATTCTTATTTTTTTCTTTTTTCTTTTTCTTCTCTCATTAGATCATTTGATCTGTTTTGTAGATCATTGATTCTCTCTTCTTGGTCAACTCTGCTGCTGAAACTCTCTATCCAGTCCTTCAGTGCAGTCACTGTATTCTTCAGCTGTAAAATTTCTTCTTTTTTAAAATGTTTTATATCTCTTCTTTGAACTTCTCATTTTGTTCATGTATTGTTTCCTGATATTATTACATTTTCTTCCAGTATCCTCTTGTAGCTCTCTGAGCACCTTTAGGACAATTATTTTAAATTCTGTGTTGGGAAATCCCTGGATCTCTATTTTTGGGGAGCCAGTTACTACGGGTTCTACTGTATTCCTTTAGTGGAATCATTTGTCCCTGATTCTATGTGATCTCTGTAGCCTTGTGTAGGTGTCTATGCATTTGAAGAAACAGTCACCTCTTCTGTGGGGAAATAGTTTCAAGAATTCCTTATACTTACATAAATGGGTTTAAAAAGCTTAGAAAAAAAGCTGCCACCACAGGACAAAAGCACCCAAGGTTAGTTAGTGAGATATTGTAATGGGATCACAAGTAACTTGTTACATCACCTGCAGGAAACTATTTTCCATCTGGTGCCAATATACTTTGATCACTTCAAACTCCACTTGCCCTCCAGACCCTGTGCTTCTTACACACACAAGTTAATGATTATCTGATTGTTTTCTTCATATTCACCACGTGTATAAGATCTTGAGCTCAATAAATACGGAGATGAAACCCCTGTTCTGGGCTTTTGCCTCCTCCTGGACATTAGCCTCTCTTGTATTCAATTCTGCATTCTCTCTCTTGCTGGACAAGAAAGAACTCCAAACTCATTGTCTGCAGCACTCTTCCAGATATTATGGACTGACTTCATTAAGGGAAAGCTTTCACCTGTGGGTGGGGCACACTGGAGCATATTGTGATCCCAGGTCTGCTGGTACTGGACACCAAGTGTGAAGGCATGTGACAGCACTGTGTTGGGGGTAGGAGGATACATGATGTCTCTTTGGCTCGGGCTACTGGGCTCCACAGTATTGACAAATATATGATGCTTAGTAAGCACAGCAGTAGTCCATAGTGGCTGCAAACGTTGTTAGGGTTCTCAATGGCTTCCAGATCCAGTGGCTAGGGAGCAGGGCAGGCAGAAGTGGCAGCTGGAGCTGGTGATGGGCACATAGGCTGCTACAGGGGCCAGCTGCAGGTGCCTGTGCAGTGGCAGAAGTTGGTTGCAGACATACACATGGGGGGGTCTGGGGGGGCAGGCAGCATTGGCTGGGGCATCTGCAGGGGCTCTGGTTCTGGGTGTGCTCTCCTGTGGTTGCACAATTGCCCCCTACACTTGTGCCTGCAGGGGAGGTTGATGATGGGGATTGATCCAGGGGCATACAGGTGCATAACTGGAGGGGCCAGCTGTAGGAAACACAGTGGAGAAGCTAGAGCAAAAGACAGGGCCTGATGTGGGCCCACAAGCTACGGCATGGAGGCCCTAGCTGTCAGTTTATCCTCCTGTGGCTCCAGGAGGTCTCGCTGGGTATGCACACTGCAGTTGAGGTCAGGGACAGTTGTCAGGCCGTTGTGTGCAAGTGCACAGTTAGAGCGGCTAACTTTGAATGTGCACACGGCAGTGGGGGTCAGCTGTGGGGGTTTCTGCTGGTGTCTTGCACTCTTGCAGCTGTAGAGGCCTGGGCTGGTTGCTGGTGTAGTTCCGGGCTCTGATGGGAGTGTGGCAGGGGAAGGAGGAGGGCAGAGGGTCTCAGCTGGCTGGCATCAACAAATGAGAACACCTGTGGGGGGAGAGTTGGCAAAATCCACAAGGGTTCTGTTGCATCTGTGCTGGCCGTTCATTTTTTCAGTAGCAAAATCTGCTGCATTTGTCTGCAGATCAGGTTCCTGTCAACTGTGACTGCTCCTGTTGAATAGCTGCTAATGGTAGCGCCTGCTTTCCTTCTTCATTCCTAGCTGTCTCTCAGCTGTGCTGGTCTGGGTGGAGTGAAACCAAAGCAGGATCTTCGTGTAGTGTTCCAAAAGACTGGGTAAGCTTGTTGTTCACCCCACTATCCCTTTCCTGACAAAGGGAACTCTTTCTACCTGGGAAGTTCCCTTTCGGTTCATGAACAGTGCTGGCTGGTGGGTGGAATGATGCAGGAAAAATGAAGCTGTCTTCACTCTCTTGTGAGTTTTCAGGTTTTCTGTTCCACTATGTTGCCAAAGTTTCTTTAGTGAACTCCAGAGCTCTCCTAGAACTCATTTTGTTTGTAGATAGCTGTCTAATTGTTGATCTTTGTTGGCTGGGGGGAGGTGGGGAAGGAGGCTGAGTTCTCCTATGTCACCATTTTGGTCTCTTCTATTATTTTCCGGCTGATAGTTTCCAACCTTCTCCTCCAGTTAAGCCACAAATACCCTCGTCTACATTTAAGACCCCTTTCTTTTCCCTTTGGGATAACATTGGCTAGAGCTCAGTCAACCAGCTTATTTCAATGTATCTGTTTTTTGAATATAGTAGCCTCTTTTGTCCGTGCTTAAATGATTATGGGAGTCTAGAAGGGAGACTTCTAATACATACACTTATTTTTTTTTCATGTCAGTAAAATGAAAGTATGGGACTCTTCACTTTGATAAGTTTTGTCAACTGCTCGGTTACCACTCAACTAAAGACACCTAGAGGGTGAGAATCAGTCCTCCGTTGAGGGCAACTAATGTACACAGAAACGTTCAATGGGCTCAAAAATAGTTGTGTAGTTACAGCTGCAGCTCCATCAAGTCTTCAGCTTGACACACCCCACACTTGGCCTTCTTTGTTTTGCAGCATCAGCTCATTGTTCTTTAGCACATTTTAACTTGAAAAAGTTTGACCGCCTTTAATAACTAAAAGCACTCTATGCTATCAAGACGAGTGTTGAAATCTTCCATCCCACTGAATAGACAGCAGATAGTCCTCTGATAACTATCTGGAGCCTCTCTGGAGAGGATACGAGCCACATGACCACTGCTTCCTTTATTCTACCCACTCTGAACAGCATGAAGGCTTCATTCGGTCAGTAAAGAGATTTTCAAACATTACCTTGCAGACTGGCATGAACTGGCTGCAGAGCAGCAGATTTATCTGGTGAGATTCTTCTAAGATATGACTCATGCCCAAGGAACAGGGTGGGCTCAGAAATATTTTTTTAAGTTCCTCCAGTAATGTTGGTGAATAGCCAGAGAACCATAGCCCAGAGCATCAAAGAGAAATGTAGCTCCTGCTCTCATCTTGTGAACTTTACACTACTGTCTAGAGTAGTGCTGTCCAGTGTGGTAGATGGTAGCCACTAGCTATGTATGGCTTTTGAGCAGTTGAAGTGTGGGCGGATACTTGGAGACTTCAAAGACATTTAAATTTATTTATTCATTCATTCATTCATTCATTCATTCATTCATTTTGAGAGAGAGAGAGAGAGAGAGAGAGAGTATGAGCAGGGAAGGGACAGAGAGAGAGGGAGAGACAGAATCCTAAGCAGGCTTCTCACTGTCAGTGCAGAGACGGACTAGGGGCTCAGTCGCACACACTGCAAGATCATGACCCAAACTGAAATCAAGAATTGGATGCTTAATGACTGAACCACCCAGGCTCTCCCAAAGACATGTTGACATAACAATATTTTGAACATATTGGGTCGTGCAAAAATTTTATAAAATCTTATTTCACCTGTTCCCATTTATTTATTTATTGTATATAGACGACATCACAAAAGTGTTGTGATTTTTTTCTATTAAGATTTTACTTTAAATAATCTCTACACCCAATGTGGGGTCAAATTTACAATCCCAAGATGAGGAGTCTCATACTTTACTGACTGAACCAGCCAGGCACCCCTCCCCTTTTATTTTAATTCTTTTAATGTTTATTTATTTTTGATATAGAGAGATAGAGTGCGAGTGGGAGAGGGGCAGAGAGAGAGTGAGACAGAATCCAAAGCAGGCTCCAGGCTCCAAGGTGTCGGCACAGAGCCTGACTCAGGGCTCAAACCCATGAAGTGTGAGATCATGACGTGACCCCAAGTTGGACGCTTAACTGACTGAGCCACCCCCCCTTTCCATATGTTAATGTAGCTACTAAACTTTTAAAATTACGTATGTGGCTTGCATTATATTTCTGCTGGATAGTTCTGATCTGGAAGTCATTTGTCCCATGGCTCAGGAATTTTGAGTCATAAAATTCTAAAGTTCAAGGACTCTTGTAGATGATACAACCCTTTCATTTCATAAATGAGGATACTGGCACCCAGGTGGGTGAAGTGACTTATTTAGGTCACCTGAATTGATGGCAGAGCCAGGATGTTCCTGAATCCCATATACCTGGATGCCTGTCCAGTGCTAACTTCTCTCTCCCCTGCTGCTTGTGTTTGGCTGCAGTAGCTATACTGAGTGTTTCAGGGTTCCTATAAGTCTGGGGCATAGAAAGTTTCACCATCCATAGCCTCTATTGTTGTCTCTGCTCATGGGCTCCTGTCTGCATAGGTAGTGCTTCCAAAATTCATTACTAAAGAGTCACATTTTGGCCTTAAGTTACTATCTCCCCTTTTCACCATTTCACATTAATTTCTAGTTTTGACTCTACACGGAACTGTGGTTTTAGTGATGTCTTGGTATTTTTCCAAAGTATGGCTCAAAAAACTAACAAACAAACAAAAACTGTCTAGCTAATTAAGAAGTGTGAACTTTAGAAATTCCTTAATAATGTTTTCCCCCCAATGTCTATTACATCCTGGTTTTCTCTGGCATCCACAACACAGTGTTTCTTCTCTTTCCTTCTCCGGTGCTAGTTCGTTCTTCAGAAGGGTCAAGTGCTGATGGGTGGTGAGCCACTCCCTGGCTCTTGCCCTTTAGACATAAAAACAAGTTGTTTTTTACATGGCATCAGCAGAGACTTGCTTGTATAAGATTTTTTCTAAAAGGCAAAAACTATTTTTTCCTTTTCTCTCATCCTTTAATAAACTATTTGAGAATTTTAAGAAAATAATATTATTGGTAGCATCCAAAATATTTCTAGAAACCTCCCCCCAGACCCCCATAGGAATATTTGCTGTTCTCAATGGTACATTCCAGGGATCTACTTCCCTGGATGATTCCAAGGCTGTTGAGATCCATGTACGTATGAGTCCAAAATGTATGAAAATCCACTTATGTGTGTCAAAGTTAGTGAAGATGAAAAGAAATACCTGGCAGAGGTCTTTGCATTTTGATGTATATCCTTCTGGATTCCTTAGATTTAAGCTTAGCTGTCAAGTATAGAATTTATAGAATAATCAACCCAAGTCACTGATAAATTAAAATGCCCCACATAAATAAGAATATGTGAATAAATCTGGTTTCAGGATTTCTCAGGCCTAGGTCACAAAAAAATTTCTAGTTTCAGTACTTTTACTGTCTAGTTGAATTCTTGCCTCTGGCAGAAGGCAGGAGAGTCTTCCTTGCCTGACTCCAAAGTCCTGTCTGTGTCGAATGTAGCAAAACTTTCTGATCATGACCCTCTTTCTCTCATCGCTTACAGGAGTCTTTTACTGCTGCTGATTCTTTCTGGCCATAAAGATATTTACTCAGTGAAAAGAATGAAAATAATAATCAATAGATGACATGCTTAGAGATCACAATATCATCACCATACTACCATACAAATATTTATAAATGGAGGAGGTGAGAAGGGTTTTTAAGTCTCTAGCTCTGTCAAGGGGAAGAGCTATTCTTTAGTTACTAAAAACCTGAGATGAGGTAGTGAGGGAATATGGTGGGTGTAGTCTGGGATGGGGTGTCTTTGGAAGTATCCTTCCCAGTGGCAAGAACTGATGACTCATGATCATCCAGGTGGATCTTGTCATTTAATGAACTTCTCATTTGATGAATTGAATGATTTCTAGGCTGTAGGGAACCCCCGGTGCCTTACAGCTCTAACTCTTGCACAATTTATTGGTGTGCTTCACAAACACATAATCTTCCTGTTAGATCTATGTGGCCCTTGGGAAAATCATAAAGGCCCTTTAACCCTTAGCTATTTACCACTGTTTCCTTCTCTTCTGGCCAGTATGAGTAGGCTTCTAAATGCCACACGGTATTTGTTTTTAAGCAAATTTGACTTCTTGTTTGGGTAAAGCATCAAGGTATCTTCCTATATGTTTAATGGCCAGATTTACTAGAGTTGGAAAGAATTCAGAAGACTTTGTTTCAGTTTCATATTTCTTAGAGGACTGTACCCTTAAACTCTAAAAGTAAACATGAAAGATATTTTCTTCACATACAGGATACACCCAGTGCAGTGTTTATAAGCTACAAGTTGCAATCTATTTAGTTGGTCTTGAAATCTATTTAGTCAACCAGAGTCTGTTTTTAAATGAAATACACTAAAATAAAAAAATATAAATATTGGTTTCTAGACCTTTGTTTTATACATATCTATTTATATATCTTTATCATCTGTCTATCATCTACTGTCTATCATCTGTATATCCGTATTAGTTTTTAGCTTTAAAAAAGCTTAGGGCACCTGGGTAGCTCAGTTGGTTGAGTGCCCGACTTTGACTCAGGTCTTGATCTCCCAGTTCAGGAGTTGGAGCCCCACATCCGGATTGCTGCTGTCAGCCTATCAGCACAGAGCCCACTTCAGATCCTCTGTCCCCCTCTCTCTGTCCCTCTCCTGCTTGCACTCTCCAAAACAAACAAACAAACAAACAAACAACAAAAAAAAAACTTGAAGAGGAGCGCTTGGGTGGCTCTGTCAATTAAGCGTCGGACTCTTGGTTTTGGCTCAGGTCATGATCTCCCAGTTTGTGAGTTCGAGCACTACATCCGGGTCTGTGCTGATAGTAGGGAGCCCACTTGGGATTCTCTCTCTCTCTCTCTATCTCTCTTTCTCTCTCTCTCTCTCTCCCTCTCTCTCTCTCCCTCTCTCTCTCTCTCTCAAAATAATTAAATAAATTTTTTAAAATCATGAAGAAAATCCGCCTCAGGGGAACAATCAGAAATAGATTATTAGACTTTGTAACAATTTTAGGATTTCTTGATAGACTGAATAGGGAAGACTTCCTGTAAGTTTGCTGGTGCGATGACGTCCTTCTTTCACAACCTCTTTCTCCCACAACTCCTATATTGGTTTTTTGTCGTTTAAAGCTATGGGTAGAGACATACAAAGAGGAGGTATTACTAAGTCTTCTAGACATTTTGATGAATTATCAGACGCCTTTGCCTGGATGGCTCCAAGTTCTCTGGGCCAAACCTGGCTGATGTTCCTCCCCACTGATGCCATCCAGCAGAAGAGGCAAATAGAATGTCAGCTCCTCAAAAGGCTTGCCTTGATGGGAACAGACTGTCAACGGTGCATTAAGTGAAAAATGTTGTAGAAAAGTTTGGGCACCTGTGCCGATACTGTCTTTCATGCATCATACCTCAAGCATGTGCTTGGAGATCAGTAGCCAATGAGACTTGTTTATACTTCTGAGCAGGACTACCAAACCATTAACAAAAATTTAAAGTGAAAACTTTCTAATATGTAAAAGCAGAAGGAGAAGGTATCATGAGAAATATTGCTTTCCTATACAGTTCTGACACTTCACTCACCCACTCAGGATATAGAATATGGTACTTTTTAAATTGTTGATCCAGAATAATTGAGCTATCATTTGCCATCTCAATATCAAAGCAACAAAAATCACCTACAAATATGGAGGCCAAAAATTACTTATATTTTCTGACTTATCCTTCATTACATTTATTCTGCTTATTGGGAAAAGAAAGACACAGGCATATTCTGCTTCAGTTTCTGGTAAAGCTGGCAAATAAGACTTGCTTATGGATTTCTGAACTAGGAAAATACATACAGTTCTGACAATGCTTCTTGCAATAAAAACAAAATTTTATGTTTAGAATGGTATTTTAACAATTTCCTCACTGAATATGAACAGTATATTTTGCTCAGCTTCCTAGTAGTAAAATACAATTTGAAAATAACCATTGTTGGGGCACCTGGGTGGCTCAGTCGGTTGAGCTGCCAACTCCGGCTCAGGTCATGATCTCGCAGTTTGTGAGTTTGAGCCCCAAGTCGGGCTCTGTGCTGACAGCTCAGAGCCTGGAGCCTGCTTAAGATTCTGTGTCTCACCTTCTCTCTGCCCCTCCCATGCTCATGCTCTGTGTCTCTCTGTTTCTTAAAAATAAACGTTAAAAAATTTAAAAATAACCATTGTTATCAGTTTGTGGATTTCAGTAGTTGTAAGCCATCATGATCAAATTTAAATATATCTTCCTATTTATAATTTTAGTTTGGCTACTATAGTCATAGGTTTTGTTTCCTATATGTAGTAAATACTGTTTTCATATTAGTGGCATTCAGAAGCTTCTTAGCTTACAGAGAATGACATCTGATAGGTCAGGGACATGTAAAAAAAGTTAGTACTATTCTTTCACACTCAAAATAGAAACTGTGATACAGATCTTTCACTTCAATACAGTATATATAACAGGTCATGTAGTTAAGTGGAAATGGCTGGTAGTTTTGCAATATTATTACAAATCAAAATTCCATAATATTTCCTGTTCCCTTAAGCACTGGTTAATCTCAGCTTGTCTGTGGTTCTAAGTGTTAATATAGCTTGCTTTCCTCATAAAATGATATCTTTGACTTGTGAAGCAAGATCTCTTAGGTTAAATTGTGAGGCCACGGTCATTCTTAGCAGCATCCAATAAAAGCAGAATTCATGTGGCAGCATTGTTTTCAAACAACTCGCTACCAAATTATGTTTTACTTAAAAACTTGCTTATAGAGAAGGAATATTATCCTGTATCTGCATTTGGAAAGAAAGTTACATTTTGACATGTACTCTAGCATTTTACTTATAATTTCCCTGGTAATGTTTACTTATTTAAAGATGCAGAAAATCTTTGAAAGCTAGTTTTTGAGGGACTTGTAAACAGAGGTGACACCATTAGCCCCCTTCCAACAGAGTATGGATTTCAGAGTAGATGGATCAGTTTGATGTTAACTCTCCAGTTCCTTTGTGACCACCAGTATGGATATTTAACATATTCATATGTGTGAAAATGTTGCCATCAGGGTGCCTGAGTGGCTCAGTCGGTTAAGTGTCTGGGTTAAGTGTCTGACTCTTGATTTCGGCTCAGGTCATGATCTCATGGTTAGTGAAAGTGTGGAGTCTGCTTGGGATTCTCTCTCTGTGCCCCACCCCCACCCCCCACTCCCCGCCATGTGTATTCTCTCTCAAAATAAATAAACATTAAAAAAAAAGGGAAATGTTCCCACCTTAGCCTTATCAGAACAGAATTCTAATTAAGCCTACTCAAATATTTTTTTAATCTTTATTTTTGAGAGAGAGAGAGAGAGAGAGAGAGAGAGAGCACGAGTGGGGAAGGAGCAGAGAGACAGAGACAGAATCTGAAGCAGGCTCTAGGCTCTAAGCTGTCAGCATGGAACCCAATGCGAATCTTAAACTCACAAACTGTGAGATCATGACCTGAGCTGAAGTCAGATGCTTAACTGACTGAGCCACCCAGATGCCCCTCAAATACTATTCTTAATAACTCTCCTATTAAACCCTAGGACTATTATGGAGAGTTTTAGTTTTCATTCATTAGTTACTTGTCTCTCTCTGATGAGTTTGAAGTTTTTAACTGTTGAGTTTTTAACTGTTTCATGTGCCTGGAAGAGAAAAGAAAAAATATCAAGGGGTTGTGTTTTCTACTTTTATGTGCTAACTTTTGTGCTGACATAATTAAATTCACTGGTCATACCTCTGGTGATTTGAGACATTTTAAAACTTCATTTGTATACAACTATTATTATAAGTTTGTGAGGGAAGTGGAATCTACAGTTTTAGCCATTTATGTCCTCGTATCAAAAGAGAATTTAAAATTATGGGGCGCCTGGGTGGCGCAGTCGGTTAAGCGTCCAACTTCAGCCAGGTCGTGATCTCGCGGTCTGTGAGTTCGAGCCCCCCGTCGGGCTCTGGGCTGATGGCTCAGAGCCTGGAGCCTGTTTCCGATTCTGTGTCTCCCTCTCTCTCTGCCCCTCCCCCGTTCATGCTCTGTCTCTCTCTGTCCCAAAAAAAATAAATAAACGTTGAAAAAAAAATTTTTTTTAATTATATAACTCAGAACATAAGTTTTAATACTAAGAAATACTCATAGTTCCTTTATTTATATGGTTGAATGACCTTTTTGAGATTTTCTAAATACAGTAAAACCTTGGTTTGTGTGCAGAACTTGTTCCAGAAACATGCTTGTAATCTAAAGCACTTGTATATCAAAGCGAATTTCCCCATAAGAAATAATGGAAACTCAGATGATTAATTCCAAAAATTAATTCCAACCCAAAAATATTCATATAAAATGATTACAATACTGTAATATAATACAAATATAAAGAAAAAATATAAACAAAAATAAATTAACCTGAATTACCTTTGAAAACTACCTTTATATGAGGTCATAAAGGTGGGGTCATAATCCCATAGGAGTATTGGCCTTAGAAGAAGAGAGAAAGAGCTCTTTCTATACATGCATGCCCCAAGGAAAGGGCACATGAGGACACATGTGAGAAAACAGAAAGAGAGCTCCCTCAGAAACTGAACTTGCCAGCACCTTGATCTTGGACTTTCTAGCCTCCACAAACTGTGAGAAATGAACTTCTCTTGTTTAAGACACACAGTTTATGGCATTTTGTTGTGGCAGCCCAAACTGACTAATATACCAAGTAATGCTGATGCTGGTGGTCCTTAGACCACATTTTGAGTACTACTAGCATAAGCCACATCCCTCAGGAATTCTGTTCAATTTGTCTGAGGGTAGTGCAGGACGTTATTATTTTTTAATGTTTCCTGGGTGATTCTGATATATAAACAGGACTGAGAACCACTGATCAAGGCCAATTGCTTTAACTTACAGCTAAGGACACCGAGACTCAAAGAGGTTAAGTGGTTTGCCCTAGTTATCATGTATGCTATTGCTGAATTTTCCAGATTTATAGGAGGAGAAAAAATTTCTTCTGGGGTCACATGCTGGATTGTGAAAGATTTAGTCCTAGAACTCAACACTCTCCATTTCCAGCATTGACCCATTCATTTCCCCCCAAACAACTTTAATTTGTTTAATTCAGGCAGATTCACTTTAAGTGGCTTTTTCATTGCAGTACAATCCAAGAATGTTGTATTCTGTGTTCTGTGTTCCATAATAGTTGCTATTTGTTGACACATGCTTAATGACTGATCATAAAATGTGTGTGTGTGCATTATGTATACACATATGTGTATAGATGTACATACATGTGGCTGATCTTCACACTGTAGTGGTAATCTGCCCACTATGAATAGAAACATTGCCATCTAGCATTATCCTTCTTATATAATAGCAGGAAATGTAGACAATTGATTCATGCAATAAAAACATGAAAGTTTGTTAAAACTTTTGAATGCCTTAAAAATTCCAGGTATAGTGAGGTAATGAGGATAAATGACTCAAACTTTATTGAGGTAAAACTTTACTGAGGTTAAACTTTATTGAGGATCTCACCTCAAGGTCAGGAACTTGGTTAGATAGCAATTGTTAAGTAGGTGGTGATGAGCATATTTCACCCACATGTCAGTGGGAAATGTAACATACAGCATCTAGTTTAACAATGCTTAAACAAAGGGTGCCATCCACTTATATTTATATTTGAGTAGACATTTGATTTTCTCCAAAAATAAAGCTTATTTTTCCTTGTGCATCCACATTTTGTTAATAGAAAGCAAATTCAAAATTTAAAATAAATTGCCACAGCTCATGTAGAATACAAGAACCTCAAAAGGAGAAGTTAGTTACATTTTCTTGGCCAATGATGCAGCATAGAGAAGTGAGAAAAAGAACACGTAGCCAGGAACCAGGAGGCCTGACTTCTTTTCCCATTTCTACCGGTAATTAGCAGGAACTGGCAATCACCACCTATGCTAACCTCAGTTTCTTTGGAAAATGAAAGGGTTGACATATGATTATTCCAAGTGTTCTTCTTTCTTGCATAGATGATTAGTGCTTCTAAGAAATGCTGGTTCTCTGTTAGACTTTAGTTGGGTTTTTAAATTTTGCTGTTTTAGCATTTTTTAAAAACACCAGTATTTTTCCATTTGGCCACGAAGAGCAAAAATGGCCACTCCAAAATGGCATTATTTATAAAAATGATAAAAACTAGAACTAGAGGAAACAATCTGTTCTTTGGAGTTAGGTTAGAAAAAAGGTATAGAAAATGTCATTGGATTACATATTTAGGTTTAACATCAGCAAACTGGCAATTATTCCTATTACCCAAAAGATCATCTGAAAGATACTATAAATGCAAAACAGCCAAGATTTTCTTTGCTTAATACAGTTAATCTCATTGGCAGAAGACAAAGTCCTGAATAGCCTAGCTGTTAAATGTTTCATTGTATTTTATTATTTTTTAGTACTTGGGCAGCAGAAACTTGAAACAATCTGAAAACAACTAAACTAGTTCAGCCAATACTGAAATCAAGTATTACTTCCCCAAGCTGCATTTCCAACAATAGTACTTAGAAATAAATATATTAGTGAACTGGTTATAAATAAAAAGCAATCTTCACAATATTGTATATAATTATTAAACCAGTACAAACGTGGTGAATTAACATCTAAATCTAATGCTTCCTTTGGTTCAAGTGCCCATTTGGTAACTTCTGCAGAACGGTGGTTCCCAAACTTTCTGTATATTGGAATCACAGGGCTTTAAATGCCCCAGTCAGTATGCTTTGATTAGTACAGGCTACAACCTGGGCATCAGAAGTTCTCAAAGCTCCCCAGATTGTTGTAAATGCTATGGAGCATCGGTTCTAACTTTGGCTGCACACTGGAACCATCTGGTGTCTTTAACAACATATGGGATGCTGGGGCTTCATCCTAGAAAGAATTAAATCAGAATTTCTGAGAGTGAGCCTGAGCATTGTTGTGTTTTAGGTACCCCCCAGGTGATACTAATATGGGTTAGAAATACTATTATGGAACATTGCCAAAGCAATTCCTTATCCTCCTGAATATGTTAGCATAAAATCCCATAAGGCTTGGCTTCCAAACTAATGTAAATCTGGCATAATGTCAACAACTTAGAGTAGACTGTGAGTGGGGTGCATGAAGGGAGAAGTTGGGTTATTTCTTGAAATAACACAGTGTAATAGTACTTGGACATTGGGCAATCAGATTCCTGGGCTATGAACCTGACCTCAGAACCTTCTTAAGGCAATTCTTCCTTAACTGCACTTTTCTAGAAGAAGCCAGAGTTTGGTAAAAAGAAGAAGATTAAATACTGTCCAAGCTCCTGCTATAAGGAATCACCAAATTAAATCAAGCCTCAATAAACATCCATTTTCTAAACTTTCTAAACTCTAAACATTCTTTGTAGTTCTCAAAAGCCATGCTTAAGAAAAATATTAAATACTTAAACTACTTTTGGTTCTTTTCATGACTCAAAAAAATAAACTTAATTTCAGTCATTCATGTGGCAAGTATCAATAATCATTTGTTTAATTTCAGAGAATAGTGCTGTAACTTAGTAGGTGTATGGGACACTGTGGGTGGTTTAAAACAAATCAGTCAGTGATATAAAAATCATCTATTTCAAAAGTCGGTTGAGAATGGAGAAAAACTTTCACCTGAGGACATTCAAACCGTAAGTGGGGTTTTAGATATGAAGTTAGTACAGGTCAAATGATTTAGTGGAAAGAGCCTGTATTTGACACCAGAAAACTTAATCCTATGTGGTCTGAGCCATTTATAGCTTGGGAAATTCACTTCCACTTTCTGAGCCTGTTTCCACTTAAATGGGCATAGTAATGCTGACATCAATGCCTGTGAGGATAAAATGAGATACATATGGAAGTGGCTGGCATACTTGATCTATTAGAAGATTGTGAAGCCAGGAGATATGTACCTGTAGAAGAATTATATATAAAAGCCTTCAATTGTGACTGAGGATGGAGAAGGTGCCACTCAGTTATGATTAATAACATAGGTAAATGTTTTGTTTTACTGATGGAAACTAAGTTCAGGAAGCTTGAGTCATCTAGAGGTGAAGCAGTAGCAAGAGAACAGTCTAGGTAATGGAGAGGGGGCAGGTCGGCACTGGACAAGTCAGGGAGACTGCGGGCCTGAGTATGGGGGGTTGGAGAAAACATCTGGTGGGTGTCTTGGCCAGGACTGAATGCTCAGAAATGGGAAACTGAAGACTATTACTAAGTACACCTCAAGTGCAGTCAGGCTGGAGCAAACCAAAATGATCATACCTTTTCAGTGACTCAAGGATGAATCTTTTAGGTGTAGGATAAGGCGGTTTTACAAATAGATTAATTTGGCCTCAGGGAGGAAAAAAAGAAGCATTTCAAGGACTGAGGCAATTGTACAGTCACGGACCAGCTGGCTGGTTAGTAAAACCTAAAGGGCAAATTTCAGTTTAATGAATTAAACAAGAGAACATAAACCATGTACTTTTAACAGCCCCATAAAATTGGGGTCCATTAGGCTAGAGCCAAAAATAAACTAAGGAGAAAAATATATATAGTTTATTTTGTTTATATATATTTTTTGTTTTGTTCAGACAAAAAGAACATAGAAGGAATGCACCTACTCGAGATAGATGACAAACAGAACTCATTCCTTTTTTCTTCTTTATCATGAAAAAAATAATCCTCTAACCGAAAGAGTGAAATGAACATTGTAAAAGTTTGAAAACTTAGGTGAAGAATCTGTGAGGAAATAACCTAGTTCTATAAAGCTTAACTTCTCGTCTCCAAAAATTACATCTCAGCCAAGAGTTTGTAAATAATCACTTTCATCTCAAATCAGCACAGAGAGAGATGAACAGTAAAGGACCAGAGATGGAGAAGTAGAGTTCCAATTTTCAAAAAAGAAGCCGCGAGATTCCTGAAGCCAAGACAAGGGGCTTTTTACAGATCTTGAACAAAATTAACAAACCAATTCTTAAATGGTATCTGGGCACTTAGAAAAGGAAGAAATCCAGAAGTTAACAAGAATTCACTAAGTAGTTGTTTCCTTTTTTTGACAATATTGCTACACCAGTAGAGCAAGGACATCTAATAGACAAAACACATCTGTTGTTTCAGCTGTATCTGGGTGGTAGAAATTGCTTTTTCCTAATCTGTTGGCCTGGGTAAGGGTGGGTAACTTTTACTAATTTCCACAAAGACACCACGCACACATGCACATTAGCTGCTGCTCTGGGACGACAAAAGAAAATATAATTAAGTAACACATGGATTCTCCATTGATGAGAATATTCATCAACAGCGTGCTGATTCAGTGTCAGTTGGCAGTGGAAAGTGCCTGGGAATGAGGACTTGAATGATGACACGGCACACAGACCGAATGTGCAGAAGACAAAATTGGAAGGTAGAATTACTCAATTACATCAGTGATATTCAACATGTCAACAAGCTAGAAGAAGAGGCCTAACTTAGCACAATCGAACTTAATGGAATCAATCACATGTTAAGTGATGAACACCAGCAATAATGAGTATAGGTCAGGAAGGTGTGTTTCTGGGCAGTTGTGAAAAAGACGACTGCTTCAGAATTTTAGTGGATTGTAATATAGGAGTCATGAGGGTAATACTGCTGCCATAAGAGCCCACAGGATTTACTTGAGGAAATACCGTAATTAGAACAAAGCCATTAACCATTTTTTTACTCTGTGTTATTTGGGATGAAACCTTGAATTTATTGTTGGGGTCACATTTTGAGAGGGACGATGACAAAAGAAACTGCCTTCCAAGAGCTTTTCAGAAAGGATGAGGAAGAGCTGATGGAGTTGGTAGGTACCCAGGCACACTGAAGCACTCTTCTGTGGAACTGATGTGCCAGATGCTTCCTGGAAAACACCAGAATGGCAGATCTTCGAGGCCTGTTGTATGGGGTGGGGGGTGGGGGGCAGGCTTTGCAAGAGTAGATGTAATCCAGAAACAGATTCCAATCAATTGAAGGCAAAACTGGGGGTGAAGAGGGGAGCAAATGACAACGGGTACTGACACTTTTGAAGAGTTCTAAATCCTGGTTGCACATTATGATTACCTGGGAAGAGATTTTAAATGCTTATGCTTAGATACTACCCCTAGAGATTCTGATTTATTGGTTTGGTATGGAGCCCTCATTAAAAAAGTATTTTTATCAAAGCCCCTCTGCTAATTTAATGATCTAGGTTGGAAACACACTGAACTAGATGACTACTTTGTTGAGAAATTAAATAAATCAAACCAGATGCTTTTTCTAAAGTGTCTCCCAAGTTTGAGAAGATCAGTGGAAATTAACTTCTGGATTACCTTTTACAGCTAGGCACTTTCACAATTAATCCTAATAATTGAATTAATACATTTAAATCCCTTAGCACAGCGTCTGGCATGTCGTAACTCTCAAATATTAGCTATTTTTATTGTATCCTCGGTATAACGGTTCAATGGAGGGATTGTATCTCTACATTACAGATGAGGAAACTGAAGCTCTGCAGTCAGTTTTCTAAGGCCTCTGGTAGGAAACTGCAAGATAAGCATTTAAACCAGATTACAGCCAGATCTAAATTAGAAAGTCCTTTCTCCTCAGCCCCACAGGTCACTTTTAAACCTTTTGGAAGTTTATGCAAAACAGTGGTTTACCTGTGTGAACATTTAAAAATTTAATGAAACCACTTCCTCTTGACCTGTTGGTAAGTAATCTCTCTTCATATGCATTTTCTGAAAAAGAGAAGCATAAGAGGAGACATCCACTTTTTTTCCCTAATGTGGCCTGGTGGAAACTTCTCTGAAGGTCTTGAGAACCTGCGAGGACCGGGGAAATGGAGGTGGCCCTTTAGAGCTCAAACAAAGCACTTGGAAGTGAACGAAGAAAAGACACTGCTCTCAGGTAAAACATCTCCAATTCTAATGAATGAATGGGTAAACATCTGTCACTTTTGTACAGCCTGGCTCTGGTAGGTTTGATTACACGCTAATAGGGAGGGAAGCAAGTTAGGCCTTAGGTCATTTAGAACACCTCCCTGGAGCCAGGTTAGACCAGGCTGCGCTCAGTGGCTGCTTTAAGAAAAGGGTGGAAACTTCTCCAAGGGGGATTGTGACGACGACGACGACGACTACTACTAAGGTTATAAATCCTCCACCTGAAAAAGTGTTGGATAAGAGATCTCTGTCCTCTCCTTCCTACTCCCTCCCTCTCCCCGCCACGCGGGCCTGGGCGATGAGGTAAAAACTGCATACAACTGCTCTGTCCCCGACCCCTTTACCTTTGATGATTAAAATCCGTTCAGTTTGCGGGGTTCAGTGCTTTCGGCTTTAGTGATCTTAAGATCGTTAGTGCAGTTAAAGGGGAGAACTGCGTCTAAGTAGGTGATTTCCTCCCTTACTCTCTGAGAGTAAAACCAAATGCTGGAGGAAAGGAGGAGTAACTGTTGTGGAGAAGGGGAGGGGAGTGGGCAACAGCCCGGGTAGCAAGGTTCTCCGCGTTTTCCTCGATTTCCTTCCCCGGGCTGGACGGAAGCATCAGCTCCTCCCCTCTGGGCCTCCAAAAGTATCTTTCTGTTCGGGGCGATTCCAGAGTCGAACCCGAAACGTGTGGGTCACTTAGAAACGAGAGCAAGTTGGAGCCAAAGAGGCCCGGCAAGGCAGGGGTGCCTGGAGTTGGGGCCCCAGTGGAGGGGAAGGCCGAACTCAGCGCCGAGCCGCGAGTCCCAGGAGAGGAGGAGCGGAGAAGAAGGAGGGCGGGCCGGAGGTCGGGGTCCGGCGGGGAAGGGGGTCCCCGTTTCCCCCTCCCCATCTCGCCTCCCCGGGTTCTGGTGACGTTGCGGTTTCCTCCCTCTAGCCGAGCCTCAGCGCCCGCCGCGTCCCGCCCTCCTCCTCCTCCTTCGCCCACACCCCTCACCCACCCGCCCGCTCGGCTCGCAGTAGCGCCGCCCGAGGCTGAAGCTGCGCATCCCGTGGCGCGGCGCCCACCGGCACCCGAGGCGCGGCGGGCGCGCTGAGGGCTCGGCTCAGAGGGCGCCGGGGGGGGGGGGGCCCGGGCGCCGTGGAGTGAGGGGGCCGCGGAGCCGGGGCCGAGGCTGGGGAGGCAACGCCCGGGAGGACGAAGCCGCGGCGGGGAGCGGTAAGCGGAGGGGCGGCGGCGGTCGCAGTTCTGGGCCCCGCGCGGCTCATCTTTCTTCCGGGGTCTCGGGCGGGTCGTAGGGTGCCGGCGGGAGGCGGAAAGCCACGTCCCCTGCCCCGCGCGGAGTGGCGCGGGCTGCGCGCCCGGGCCCTGCTAGGCTGGGCTGCTGGAGGGCGCGCGAGGCGTGGAGCCGGCGCCGTGGGCTTCCCGCGTCCGGGCAGCTCCTAGCCCCTTCCCAGCCCTTGAGCGCCCAGCGCAGAGTCGGCGCACGGTGAGGACCCCGAGATCGCTTTCGGTGCCTCGGCGCCGTGATTTCCCGGCCAGCCCACGGGGCTCCCGCTTCTTCGGCCGGCTGGGTGGCACAGCCTCGCGCCCTGCTTTCCCTGCGTGCCCTGCTAGTTGGGGAGGGGTTGGTGATTGTCGTGTGTGCGGACCCCGGCGCGGGTAGCCTCTCTGTGCGGCTGCGGAAGCCGGGGGAGCCTGTCCCGAGCGCCCCCCCCCCCCAGATGCTGGATTCCAGCGCCGCTTGGCTCCCCCGAACCGGGAGAAATTGTGGGTAAACCTCACTCGCAGGCAGCTCCTGGTGGTGGTGGTGGTGGTGGTGGGACGCCTGACTCACAGGCTGGGAAGCTCTGTAAGCAATGCCACATGGGCTCGAGATCTGTCGCGGCTGGAATCCGAGCTAAGTTTGTGACCCGAGAACTTTCTCGTTTTCATCGCTCATTTGAGGCAGCAGCCTCCGCTTAGGCTGGCTGGCTGGCATTAAAGGTTGAAACCAAATCCACTGCTTAAAAGCAGGAGGTGAGCCTAGTTTACCTGGAATTCCTTAGGTCAGGAAGTGACACTTTTAATTTCTAGGGATCTCCGTGTAATGAAGTTCTTAAATTTGTTGTTGTTGTTAGTCATGGCTTAGTTAATGATACATTAAATTTGAGAATGGACGTTCTCACTTAGAATTTTGACAGAATTTAATTTTTCGGGAGTCCCTTCAGTTTTTTTTTGTTTTTGTTTTTTGTTTTTTGTTTTTTGTTTTATGTCTTAGTAAGTGATAACCTCTGAAATGCTATATGTGCAGTATTTGGTAGAATGTTCAGACAGTACTCCCAAAATGGGATCACAAAAATGTAATGCTCATGAAAGAATAAAATACAGGATTATCTGACCATTTGTCTGTCATGTGTTAACTTTTTTCTTTCAAGTTCACCATACAGGCACAAGTCCTTTTATGAAGTGTGTAGGTTAGATGTGTTTTAGTATAAATGGAGAAAAGATGAAATTTAATGCCTCCAGCATCTAGTGACCCCTTTGTGTGAGTACAGCAAAAAGTGCAAGACACTGCTGGTAATTGAGGGGATATACAGAGATGTATAAGAAACTGTCCTAATTCTCTTGAAGCTTCCAACGTGGAAAGGGAGAAAACATAAATAAAAAGCACCTGAGAGTTTGAGCTTGGGAAGTGTCATTGTCCATTGATGGGCATATCATGTCAGTATCAGTTTCATCAATTTTTGGTTAATTAAATAAAAACAGTGGCCTGCAAAGTACATTTTTACATTCAGATTAATAAGTGTTGATAGTACGGTCACCAAATAAAAGGGAGTTCTCCAAAAAAAAAAAAAAAAGAATTTGGACAAAAAGGGAAATTTGCAACAAACAGTATAGGCCTTTGCCACCCTGAGGATTATTAGGATTTTGCTGGTTCTGCTGGGTGAAAGCTGTTCAATGTTCCTCTCTCTGAGGTTAGGGGCCTAGTGTGGGAAGACACCTGGTGAGAAGTCAGCTGGGTTGGCCACATGAGGTCAGGACCATTATAGTGACTTATAAAATTAGTCCACAGATTAGCAAATACAGGTTTTCAATGAGATTTGTGGTCTGGCTACTCAGTATTTTGCAGTGCTGCCTGGAGGGGACATGGTGGTCATCCATGAAGTTCTTAACTTTACAGATGTCCTTCCTCCTCCAGTACTTGTTTTTGTTTGTCTGTTATTTATTTTAATTAGAGAATGAGAGAGAGAGAGAGAGTGTGTGTGTATGCTTGCCCTTGAGTGAAGGAGAGGAAGAATCCCAAGCAGGCACCACATTCAGCACTGAGCCTGATGTGGGTCTTGATCCCATGACCCTGGGATCATGACCTGAGCCAAAATCAAGAGTGGGACACTTAGCTAACTGAGCCACCGAGGCACCCTCCCCTGCTGTGCTTTTTTTTTTTAAAGATTATTTAATTTCTGAAAAAGTGTTTTGTATCATAGGTGAAAATGCATTCTGCAATTACATAATAAAATATTTATATATATCTTAATGTACTCTTTAGTGGATTATTTTGGTATTTATTTGTATTGCTTTGGATCACACTGTGTTGTGTGAATGATATTACATTATTCCCATTCAGTATTACAATTACAGCAATGATTGGAAAGGAATAAAGGATAAAATATTTAAATTTGCATTTCAGTATATCAGTAATCAATGTTTTCAAAGGGGGTAAAGAACTAGTAAAAGACTAGCATTTCATCATTGCAGCATATATGAAGTATTACTTAACCATTAGCATGTTTGAGTCTAAAATATAATTGGTATTCTTACTCTTTTTCAACCCTTCCTCCCCAGTGAAACGAGAAATACTGTTATTGTCCTGGGATGTGTTTGTGGCAGGTCTTTGAGGAGGTGAAGAACATCATCATGGTGGATATTGATATTTCATTTACTGAAAGGGGCTGGACCTTTACTATTCTGAAGGATTGGGTAGGGCACGTGATGAGGTTCGATGGTCATCAGCCTTCTGAAGGAGTGTGTGCAAACAGAGGACAGAACAGTTCTTGTTACTGAGCCTTAGGGTTTTCTCATCTTGGAATGACATTATCTTCCCCTAACTGGGGGTCACCAAATTACCAGCAGATGTTTGGATGACACAATAAAATTCTCTAAACCTAGAATCAGTGCCCAACATAGCAATTAGGCAAGTGTATAAGCCCAGAGTACCATAAAGAGAAATTATTTCCCCATGCAATTCATTTGGTGAGTTAGTAGTGGCAGAATAGGAAATAGAGATTAAAAATCCCAGATTCCTGAGGCACTGATCCATGCGTCCATTTGGTGACAGCAATAATTGGAAATGGATGAATTTCAAAAAGTCTTGCCAATTCTAATGCCCAATTCTAAGAGGAAATTCCCTTTTAAAAATTAAACTCTGCATTAAGTGGATAATATCTTTAATTGAAGTAATTGTTCTTTGAAGAAAATCTGTTACCGAATAAACTCAGTCCCATATTCTGGCCCATCTAAATTTACTGTTTAAGAACTTCTAGTCTCGTATAGAAGATTGGTTTGGTTAACTCACAGTGGAGAAGTGTTACAGAAAAGATTCAAACTAGTGGAATGTGTTAGGTCAAGAGGGGCCATTAGGATTAATAAGTTCTTGCTTACAAATTCATATGTGTGTAGACAATTGAAGGAACGGAAAAGTCCCTGATAGATCATATGGCTATACTAATACTTGCATTTAAAAATCGCTTAGGGGGCGCCTGGGTGGTTCAGTCGGTTAAGGGTCCAACTTCGGCTCAGGTCATGATCTCGCGGTCCGTGAGTTCGAGCCCCGCGTCCGGCTGTATGCTGACGGCTCAGAGCCTGGAGCCTGTTTCAGATTCTGTGTCTCCCTCTCTCTCTGCCCCTCCCCTGCTCACGTTCTGTCTCTCTCTGTCTCAAAAATAAATAAAACATTAAAAAAAATTTTTTTTAAATTGCTTAGTACTTTAAAATTTTTTTCAAATCTTATATTTTCATATTTTAGCATAGTGGAAATGGAGAGTGATATAGAGCAGGTGTCTTATCCTCATTTTAGGGGTGTGGAAATGAAAGTACTGTGAGGGTAAGAGACTTGTCAATCATTTTACAAGTAATTAGTGGTCTACCTTAAACATGAGAGGAAACTATGTTACACATTTAATTCTACTTTGCTCCTTTATGACTCCAAGTGCATGTTATTAAAGACTCTTACATTTCGTTTTCCTACAGATCTAGTTTATTATCTCCTTTACTACTCACTACTGTCCAGGGACTGTCAGCTCCTGTCAAATGCTTATGTGCTTTCCAGACTTCTGTACGCTGGCTTTTTACAGACCCCCTTCCTACAGCTCCCTCCACTTCCACTCTGGGCTTTGTAAGGATTCCATTGTGGGAATGGAATTCTCTTCTAATTCTCGAATTCCTGCAGAGCCCTAGGCTCACCGCTCAGTCCTCATTAGCTGACTTCAAGTCTTTGGGTGCTTTACCTATGGCGTGGCTTGCTCCTGCCTCTCAAGGCAAGCTCCAGCCTGTTGAGGGTGTGGAATCCAGATCCTCTTTCAGACGCCCAGAAGAGTATAAACCTGCAGGAGGCAGAGTGTTCGCAGAGCCTGGTGGAGATCACAAAGGAGAAAAGGGAATGATTTTAATTTGGCAAGAGAAGAAAAGAGAATTGAAGCCATCTGTTTATTTCTTGAATAAAATAGTTTGTTCAGTTCTTAATTCAGAATAACACTGTGAGTTTTAATGTGTGTTAAGATTACCACTGGATTTCCTTCTAGTTGTTTCAACTCCTTTGAGAGATTCTGTAAGCATGAACTTGGTGTCATCAAATGTTAGTAAACAATTCCTGAAAGAACAGATTTGCCTCTTCAGTAATAGGTAGAACTATAAACATACTGATAATAAGTGTAGTTTGTTTGACATTTTATATTTGGGAATGGTTATAACCATCAGGTAAGTATGGTCCTGTTTTTAAAAAATAGAAGGCATATATACAGTTAATTAACATATATACGACGTATCCACTGTAGGTTATTTGTGTCCATCTGCTTCCTACTAGACAGGGTCAGAGAGAGTTTGCAACTGAATGTATATGTCTGCATGCCAAAAAAAATTTTTTTTTAAGTTTATTATTTCTTTTGAAACAAAGAAAGAGAGAGAGAACCAGTAGGGGAGGGGCAGAGAGCGTCGGAGGGGACAGAGGATCTGAAGCAGGCTCCGTGCTGACAGCAGAGAGCCTGATGTGGAGCTCAAACCCATGAACTGTGGGATCATGACCTGAGCAGACATCAGACTGAGCCACCCAGGTGCCCCCCAACCCCAACAAATTTTTTTCATATTATTTAAGGAATTAATAGTGCCTCTCTTTCCCCCAGTTAATGTGAAAAAAGTAGCAAGATAAACCTAGTAGGATTCCCTGTGTGTGTTTAAAATGGTACACATTGCTCTTTTAATAGAAATTGAATAGGTCCGCAATCAGTTAAATTGCTGTCATTGAAATCTTTCTATTTGAAATATTCATTGCATACGCAGATGGCTTAGCGTTGTAAATTTGTATTTGTTGATTAAATCAATGCTTCTGCATTTTTCTCATGTGTAACAAACTTAGCTACTAAGCAAAAGGCACTTAATGCATGCAGATGTTATACCACAACAAAGTTGAATCAGCATTTCATAACTCTTAAAAGGAATTTGTAAAGGAAATGGGCTTACCAAGCTTGTGGGTCTATAATATTTTTATTGATGAAGTACACAGGCCATATACTGGCTTTACTGTTGGGAGTCTAATGGCTATTGCAAGAAAAATGGGGGTATTTGTTAGCAATTCATGAAGTGGGAGGTAAAAACATTAAGTTGGTTATATAAATTTTAGTGTAAAACATAGTAATCTCCAGATTATGTTGTGAATCTAGCAGGAATTACTCATTTACAAAAGTAACAGACTACAGATTGACACTTTGATTTAGGATACTCCCTGAGGCGCCTGGCTGGCTCAGTCGGTAGAGAGTGTGACTTTTGATCCGAGGGCTGTGAGTTCAAGCCCCACGTTGGATGTGGAGCTTCCTTAAATTAAATTTTAAAAAATTAGGATACTCCCTTAGATTGAAGTATGGAAAGGGTTATTGCATTGCTAAAGTTAGCTTGCATCCAGAAAGTTGCGTCAGTGACAAGAAACTCAAGAATTGCATGATAAAAATCACCAAGTACTTTAAAAGTGTCCCATGCCAAGGTACACTCAACACCCTGACACACCGGGTAGAGCAGCAGTGAAGACAGCCTGGCTGCGGGACAATACTGCTTACCTTCTTCACAGTTCTGACTGTAATTCTTTCTTCTTGAACAGCACTTTTGTTGTTAGAGTCTACTGAGAATAGACTGTAAGTAATGGATTTCTAGAATTCCACAAATTCTGGTGAAGAACTTTTCTTGGGGCCTTTGCTGTTTAATGATATCATTCCAGGAGGTACAAAAGGGGCCAGGCTCACCAACCATGCAGCCTGGGGGCCAGCTGCATTTTGGAATCACCTGCAGTGTTTACACTTCTCCCTGGGGGGGATGGGCCTGGCCGGAAGGAAAAAGTAGCCTGAAAGGGAATGTTGAACAGCTGTTTTCCATCTTCCCTGAAGAAAAAATAGAGGAAATCGACTTACAGCAAGCATCAAGAGGGATTTATGCTAAATACAGGGAAGTTTTTCTGAATGTTTTAACCTTTAGAATGGCTTTCTGAAGGAGGCCTTTGAGTTTTTCTGTGTTTAGAAAGATTTAAGTGAGGCTGTCCTGGAGGGATATTAGCTTTTGTCTTCTCAGGTTCTAAATTTATGAGTTTGGCTCATCTGGATATGAAAATCATAGGAATTAAAAAGGATTTAAGTATAGGAATATAGAAGAAATGGTCAGTTTTTGTGTTTGAAACACAAGTTGCCTTCATAGTTTCTACTTAGCATTTTTGTTTATTAGAACAAAGTATTTGCTCACTGGCTAAATGTTGATCATGTGTAAGAGTCCCGCAGCCTTTATTCAGGTACACATTATAATATCTGAAAATTCCTCTTCTCTCTGCTTAATCTGTTCTCCCCCAAACACGTCGGTTTTCCCCACACTTCTTTTTTAATCTAGAAAACCTTAAAAGATTTTGGCATTAGACTCTAGTATTCCATTTGGGCTTTTCAGTAATGTCTTTTCTGTTTTTCTGCTCCATTTTTTATAGTCTAACTAGACTGTCAGTAGTGGCCACAGGAACATATGGGGCATTCATCAGTTATTTGGTCAAAATACAGAGGTTGCCTATGTCAGAAAGAGTCTGGAAACTTTTCTCATTTACCAGACTTCTTATTACAGTATTTATGGTTAAAAATAATAATGGTATTTATAAAAACAAAATGTGAACTTCGTTTTTCTTTAGGAAGGTAGAATCTCCAAGAGAATTGATTCTGTGGTGTCAGGCCGGTGGTTCTGTTTTTTCTCAATATTAAAATTAGTCCTTAAGATGTAATTATCTTAAAAGCAGGTTCATTTGGATGTGACATTAGGTGTTGGAAAAAGCACTCTCAGCCATTATTGGGTCACTGGGCAAGAAGTGAAGCCCAGCAAAGTCAGTGTCTTAGGCAATTGGAATTAAGTGTTTCAACTTACTTTTACAGCCCATGGTTTTAAAGCAGTTTTGAAATGTTTTCACCATGACCCTTTTCAAAGACAACTCTGATTCTTGGAAGCACTGAAAAACCTGCAGAGTTATCTTAGGTACAAGTGTCTTTTTGCTGGCCCCTTTGGTGGTAAGGTTAATTTCTTCTCTCCCTCCTTTATCTTTACTTTTAAGTCTTCCACAAGTTAGAGCCTATTGATTCTACTGAGAAACCCAGTAGAAGCAGAGAGCAAAATAAGAACCAATCTGTTGCTCTTATGCAATACTCCCAATTTGTCCTTTCTTAAACATTAGTGTGAAATTTAGGGGTGCCTGGGTGGCTTAGTCAGTTAAGTGTCCTACTTCGCCTCAGGTCATGATCTCACGTTGGTTGAGTTTGAGCCCCGTGTTCGGTTCTGTGCTGACAGCTCAGAGCCTGGAGCCTGCTTCAGAATCTCTGTCTCCCCTCTCTCTCTGCCCCTCCCCCGCTGGCACTCTGTCTGTCTGTCTCTCTCTCTGCCCCTCCCCCGCTGGCACTCTGTCTGTCTGTCTCTCTCTCTCAAAAATAAATAAACATTAAAAAATGTTTTTAAATACTGGTGTGAAATTTTAAGCACCTCTGTTTCCTCTGAGAAAATCAGCATTGTTCAGATTGGATTCATCACATGTGAATAACCATGTGCTATGTTTGAGTTCTAGGATTTTCACCGTTAACATTTTTAGACTTACTGTGACTTGTATAGAATTATTCCATATAAGATTCAAATTAACTAATAGTATTTTGAGTATCTGCTGTAGGAACGTGGGAACTTTACAAATTCAATTTCACTTCTACTTGTTGGATTTCATCTTCCAAGTTTCAGGTTAAGTTGGTCCACTCAGTATCTCTTTCTTGGGGAAGCAATGTGTATAGTATTTATACTACTAAATTGCCATAAAATGATAAATCCTGTGCCTAAAGAAGCTGAATTGAGCTGGCAGCATCAGGGTCGTTATATAACAGATCCTTCTTTGTGTGCCTACACTTTTTTTTTTCTTGTTGGTGAAGCCACCGAAGTTTGGTTCAGTGATTGCAAGTTTTAGAAGAGATAAGTCTGTGTTACTTGGGAATGAATGCTTTGATATATAACTTCTTCCAGTGTACTTTTGAACCTGGAGAGTTAGATGAAAGAACATTATACTTTAGCGATAGAAATACTGAAAGGGTTTAGTCATTCAGCAAGTATTTGCCAGGTACTTCTGTGTTTGAAGGGACGTCTGTGTGGAGGCAAAGAGGGGAAACATACAAAATAAATATGACATGGGTTTCCAGCCTTGGGGAACTATAAAATCTGGTTGGAGAAGGATAATCAAGTATGAAACTTTATGAGAACAACTAAGTGCTGAAAGGGCCGAATGCATGCAGTAGAATTGCAGGAAGGAGAGAGCTGTAGGATTACACGGGCAGAGAATACCCATCTAGGAGCGGAGAATGAATTGGGCCTCAGGGGACTTTATGCCAAAAAGGGGAAGGGAGAAAGCATCACAAACAGGGCAGCTGAACCAAAGCACTGGAAGAGGAGTCAGCAGAGAAAGGGAGAGGCTGAGAAAGGAGAAGGTTGGGGAGAACATGGGAGAAGCGTGGGAATTCACTTCTCCCATAACATTCTCTTTCCTTTCTTCATTCTGCATCTACTCTTTCATTGTTTTCCACAAGTACTTCTTGAAGGTCGTGTTGCATGTAGTCAGTGGTACATGACACTATAGGAAAAGACCAATTAGTACTAAATGCATACATTAGTAAACACATATAAAGCTACAGACATTTTTATTGACACTAAAGGGTCCAATTCAGGTACCCCCTTCTCAGTACATCCTTCTTTCTCCACCCTAGCCAGATGCGTTAACTTCTCTAAATCTCAGTTGTAGTTTGTCATTCTCTTGCATACATCCTCCTTTTTATTTTAGTGGTGTGTGTAAAAATTTTATTTCTTTTGCCATCTTCTAAGATGGTGTAAGCATCTTCTTGGCTGGCATTATTTCTGATTTCTCAAAGAATATTGAACAATGCAGGTATGAGGCCACAGGGGAGACCACTTATGGATGGAGTTGCCAGGGAAGGCTTCATCAAGAACCTTGTGTTCTTTGAAAAAGAAAAGAGGGGGCGCCTGGGTGGCGCAGTCGGTTAAGCGTCCGACTTCAGCCAGGTCACGATCTCGCGGTCTGTGAGTTCGAGCCCCGCGTCGGGCTCTGGGCTGATGGCTCAGAGCCTGGAGCCTGTTTCCAATTCTGTGTCTCCCTCTCTCTCTGCCCCTCCCCCGTTCATGCTCTTTCTCTCTCTGTCCCAAAAATAAATAAACGTTGAAAAAAAAAATTTAATAAAAAAAAAAAAGAAAAAGAAAAGAGGTCGGGTGTGGAGCAGCACAGAGGGGGAGCCCCACGAAAGAGAGTGATAGTGGGAATAAAGAACAAAATGTGAGTTGTACTCAAGGAAGAGCAGGTAAGTGTGAAGAGAGAATTTGTATAGGGAAGAAATGAGTGATAAAATGAAGGTAGGTAAGTGTTAGGTTATGGAAGCTCTTGCATGAGAAATTTGTTTGTTTTGTTGTTGGAATAGAGGCTCTTGAGTAGGAAAGTGGTATAATGGTGATTCTTTAATTTATAAGGAATTTTGTAGTTTACAAAGATACTTGTTTTGTAGGTAGTATGGTCAGACTGTGGGTTTCTCTCTCAGCTCCTTCGCTTTCTATGTGACCTTGGGTAACGTACTCAACCACCTATGCCTCAGTTTCCTCATCTGTAAAAAGAGGATGATATTAGTATCTACATTATGGGCTGTGGTGAGATTAAATGAGTTAATCCATGTGAAATACTTAACATGGTTCCTGGCATTTGGTAAGCACTATATATATTTATTGTTTATAGCAGCCTCTGGTTCAGATATAAGAAATACGACCTCTACTTTAGAAACGAGAGAATTGTGGAGCTAGGACTGTATGTTAGTTTGGTAGAGCTGCTGTAACAAAGTGCTTCTGAGTGGCTTTCACAACAGAAATTTATCGTCTCACAATTCTAGAGGCTAGAAGTCCAGAATCCAGGTGTTGATCAGTTTGGTTCCTGCGAAGGCCATGGAAGAGACTCTCTATTCCACGGCTTTCTGCTAGCTTCTGGTGGTTCCTGTCAATCTTTGGTGTTCCTAGACTTGGCAATACTTCACTCCTATCTCTACCTTCATCGTCATGTGGCATTCTCCCTGTGTGTCTCTGTCTCCAAATTTCCTATTTTTTAAAAATACCAGTCATATTGCATTAGGAGCCCATTCTACTCCAGTATGACCTTATCTTAATTGTATCTGCAACAACGCTGTTTCCAAATAAGGTCACATTCTGAGGTACTGGGGATTAGGACTTTTACTTAGTGAACTTTTAGAAGACATGGTTCAACTCATAACAGATTCCAAGTCAGATCTTTTGAGTCTACCATACGGTGACCATGGTATGCCAAAAGGATTGTGGGAAAGGGGAGGAATCTGTAGGTCTATATGAGAAACAACAGGCTTTCATTGGCTCTTCTGTCTCCTCTTTGCCTTAGACCTGCACCATTCCCTGGATAGTCACAGTGATGGACATGCCACAAAGAGCCTTGGGATATCAATATGTCCCTGTCTTCTGAAAGGATCTTTTGCATTTCTTTCTTCTTCTCAGCATGGCAGTCTCTGTGACTTCTTTCCATTTGGGGATTAGAGATAAGTTTAGGGACATTATACTTGCACTGGATAATTTCAGTCTTCCCTATAAATTTGAAAGATATATCACTGTCCCAAAGTATAGGTGATAAAGGAAAAAGTGAATACTTTTGGAAAGAGGCAAAAATCCACAGTATCAACAGCAAGGATTTTACTAAAGAGTCGATTGGAGATGAGTGAGTGGGTAGGTATGCAGAGGTAAGATAGAAGTTGATGCCTCAGGTTTATAGTTGGGATTGAGGTAGAATGAACACCTGGTCCCCCTCCCCTGCCTCATTTAACTCAGGAATTGCCTGACAAGTGGTCATCTAGCCTCCACATTCATTTAGGACTAGACCTGAGAAGAAAGTTTACAAAATGAGATTAGTACAAAAGGAGTTTTCTCCAGCATCCAGCTCAACGAAGAGAGTGCCATCAGATTTGACCAAAAGAAACAGCTAGGTGGGACCTGGCTGTGAGCAGAGATTGGGTGAAATGGGTAGGGCAGATATGAGAGGCATATGCGTAGATTAGGAGATGTAGAGAATGGGGCCAGATTCCCAGATGCTAAAGATAGTATGAAATGTAGACAGTCAAGTCAACTGGATATTCACCAAGATATCCAGTTAAGCATGCATGACCTTGGACATACAGACACAAACGTTAAATATCTGGCCATATTATAGGCTCTGACTTGGGGTGTTTCTGGCAGGACACTTTTTTTTTTTGGCCTGTGGATCTGTGGCCAGTGCTTATTCTTTTCTGCCCAGTTATCAGAGTCTCCAGCAGTTTAGTAAAGCTTTTCTTTTCCTTAAAGATTGTTTCCTAGCAGTAACACTTTATATATCTATAGAAACTCACCATAATAAGATATTTAGCACAAAATAACAGGAGTGGTATAGGTGTACAAGAAATAATAATTCATTAGAAAGCATCTTTATTCTTTTAAATTCTCCATTTTAAAAGAAATGTCAGCAGTACAGGAAATTTTTTTTTATTTGTAGATAGCAGCACTAATAAAGCCCTTAGACCAAACCATTAAATAATAATAATAATAATCTTTGGGAATATAGTTAAAAGGAGGGACATGAAAGGAATCACTCTAAATTTCAAAACAGAACAACCTCAGTGAAAGTCTTAGCACCAAGACAACTAGCCAGTGGAAGGAGAGGCCTGCCCGGTCTGGGCAGGAGTGGATGGGAAAAGTGGTGGAATGTCTAACCTCATGTAAAATGGGCTGAAAGTTTTGAGGTGGCGTTTAGAAAAAGGCTCTGAGAAAAACCCATGCAAACCATCCATGGACTGTTGGGAAACCAAATGAGATACTCTGGGTGAGGAGTGAGATCTGAGGTGGGCCAGGCACCTTAACAAGGACGTGGCAAGACTTAGGGGCACAGCAGTACCTCTCACTTATAGTGCGAGCTTTGTGCTCAAGGGAGGGTTGAGAAGGCAGCGGCTATGGTGCCAGCTGTCAGTAAACCGTAATCATTGCCCTGCATAACCTTGAAAGGGTCAAGGTTGTAGTACATTTTACCTCCAAAGGGTTTGTCTTGGTACACAAAGAATTTTATCACTTCTCTATATGTAGTTATGTTTGTATAGTTCTATGATTATATACATAATTATCCCTCAGTTATTAAAGGTTTACATCTTGACACATTAGTTAATCTATTCAGTAAATGATCTTAGCATGTTTCTTAAGAGCTGGACACTCTTCTAGGTGTTAGGGATATAGCAGGAAGCAAAGTGATCCCCTGGAGCTTAATTCTAGAGGATGGAGCTAGGCACACAAAAGAAATAAGTAAATTATATAGTAGATTAGAAGATTATTAGTGCTATAAAGAAAAAATAAAACCCGGAAGGGAGTTAGGGGATGGTGATGATTGACTTAAGTAAAATGAACACAGCCAACCTCACTGAGAAGGTGACATTGAACAAAAACTTAAAGGAGGTGAGAGAGCAAGCCATGTAGATGTCTGGGGTAACGTTCTAAGCAGAAAGAACAAGCACACAGATGCTGAGGAGGGAGCGTGTCCCATGTGTACCAGAAGAGCAAGGATGCCACATGGCTAGAATGGGGAAAGAGAGAAAGAGCTATAGGTTGTGAAGGCAGAGAAGCAACGGGGCCAGGCCATGTTGTATCTTGAGAGCGATTGTAAGCACTTTGGTTCTTACTCTGAATGATGGGGAAGCCGTTGGAGGGTTTTAAATGGAGCAGTGACATAATCTGAATTGTGATCGAACAAGGATGGCTCCGGCTCCTGTGTTGAGAATGGCCATTGGGAGGTAAGGGTGAAGTCAGGCAGACTAGTTTGGAAGCTTTTGCAGTGATTCAGGCAAGACATGGTGTGGCTTAGGCATTATGGCAGTGGCGAAAGTGTCTGGATTCTAGGTATATTTTGAGGATGGAGTCAACAAAATTGGCTGATGGTTTAAACATAGAGACAGAGTAGGTAAGGGGAGGAGCAGGAGTTTGGGCCTGAATTGCTGGCAGGATTGGTTGCCAATAACTGAGATGGGCAAGTCCTGAGAAGACAGTGCCTGCATCTTTGGGTTAATTACATGTATGTATCATTGTTTCACAGACGAAGTCTGTGGTATTCTGAGTTTTGATTATGATTCATGAGAAGATATTTGGAAAGTACTCAGGGATTTTGGTGCCAAAGAACTATGATCTGTGAGACAAAAATGAGAATCAAAAAAAGTACATATAAAAATGGTTAAGAATGTGAAAGGCAGTAAAAAGAAAAAATTAAATTTTGTCATTGGTGAGTATTTGAAGATTGGAAACATGGAAGAGTGCTTGAATATAAGTAAGGAATGAAAAAGAACTTTAAATATAGCGAGAAAAACATCACTCTGCAGTATATACTCAGTAGACATACTCATGAATGTATATACGTATCCAGTAAATGAAATTTTAATTTTGATTATGCTGGAATTATGGGTTTGATGCCAGCAAATTACTTTCCCATGAAATTCTTTTAAGCTTTTTGCCTAACTTCTGTGTATTTCGTTTTTTATTTTTTAAATATTTTTAAATATTTATTTTGGAGAGAGAGAGACAGACAGTGTGAACAGGGTAGGGGCTGAGAGAGTGGGAGACATAGAATCCAAAGCGGGCTCCAGGCTCTGAGCTATCAGCACAGAGCCTGATGCGGGGTTCGAACTCACGAACCACAAGATCATGACCTGAACCGAAGTCCAATGTTCAGCTGACTGAGCCACCCAGGCGCCCCTGTGTATTTCTTTTTTTAGATACTACCTAAAGCTTTCAGGCGGTCTGTAAGTACAACACTGTATATTCTGCTGTGTCCTGTGCTTCAACGGCAACATCCTTGGACAGAGACAGAATCATTTTCCTGGGGAGAAAAAATCAGCAAAAGTTGAGTGAAAAAGAAGATTTGGTGAAGAGTATCACCACATTTTCTAATGGGGCAAAGTGTGTGGCAAGACTTTCATGATTCTAATGGGAATTTAGATGATTGGACTAAAAAGAAGGTTGGGTGGGGGCATCCCATTGACCACCACTGGGCCCAGTGATCCACTAGAAAGTACTCACAAGAAGCTGTTTTAATCATGAATATAGTTTAACAAAGCCAAAGATACAGATTAAAATCAGCAAAGGGACATGGTACATGGGGCACAGTCCAGGAGACACCAGGCACAGGCTTCCAGGTGTCCTCTCTCAGTGGAGTTGTACTCTGGCAACAGTATGGGACAGCAGGTGCGAAGTGTTGCCAGCCAGGGAAGCTCACCCCAGCTTGGGGTCCAGTCATGTAGACGTGCAGCACCTGCTTGGCTGACTTCGGCTCTTCAGACTCTAGCCCCTCAGAGCAAAGATAGGAGTTTGTCATAAGTCACATTGTTAGTACAAACCATCTGGTCATGCTGGGTACTAGATGGCCTGAGGCCTCAGGTATACAAAGGCTTTTTATCAGGCAAAATATTACAAAGGCTCAGAGCCCATCTCCTATGAGCCAGACAAGGGCCAATCCTGAAGACAGGCCTTTCTTAGAAATGTTGTAGGGTTTGAGCAGTAGGCCTATTGAGTTAACCCATTCCTGCATAGTGTGGTAGGGCTTTGAACATGGTATTAGTATTTCTTAGAGTCATTATCATTAGAGGGTAAACCTCTAGGACCTGATCTTGGAGGAGAATGATATAAGGACATACCCAAAATATACAGTCTTAGCTAAATTCATAAATGAGTGAAACTAAGTAGATTGCACGTGAGAGGTTAAATGTGTTTTGTGGTACTTAGCCTGAGAATCTATAATTGACATCATGACTCATTCCATGAAGTTTGCAGATACAGAAGTTTACTAGAAGAATGAACCTGCAAGTACATGTGGTATTGACTAAAATCAGGGAAGAGGTGGAAAGGAAGAACGTAGCCCTGAAGTTAATGTCGAGGCAGAGGAATTGGTTCATTCAACTCTGGAGAAGTTCCATGAACTGCTGTCTGCAAGCTGGAGCCGAGGAAGGCTGGTTGTGTAACCCCAGTCCAGGGACAGGAGAAGGCTGATGGCCCAGCTCAGGCAGGCGGGCAGACAAGAGAGCAGGAGAGCGAGTGTGCACACGAATGAGAATGAATTCTCCCTTCCTCTACCTTTTTGTTCGGTTCAGACCCTCAGTGGATTGACTGAGGCTCACCCACATCAAAGAGAACAGTCTCGTTTACTTGGTCTACTCAAATGCTAAGTTTTGTGGAAACCCCATCACGGACGATCCAGAAATGGCCAGTCAAGTTGACATATAAAATTAACCATCACAAATGGTAAGAAAGGAAGTCACATACCTAAAAATCAAAGGGGAGCGTTGGTCACAGAATTACAGGTAGTTTTATCCACAAATTCAAGGAATTACATTTCAACTGAAAGTTAATGCATATTGCCATTTAGGGGAAGTAGAAAATGTATTTCAATCAAACATCAGATTTTTGAAGTTGTATTTAGGTTTAGAAGTGATTCTTTTCATCTTTTAAATTTCATCAAGACTGGGGTTTCTAGGTTTAGGATGTTTTTCTGACTGTAAACACATGCGTCATTATGGTATATCTGTAAGCTTTATCTCTATATAAATATTGGTTGATGAAGAAATTGTGTTAGATTTGAAGATTTCTTTTCTTCTGAGATGTGTTCAGTTACTTGGAATATGTCGCCTAAAAATTATAAATGTGCAGTTGAGCAGGAAAGAGAAACCTCTTGGCTTCACATACTTTATATTTGTCAAAATATTTTGATATTTTTAGGCTCCTGATGACTCTGCAAGATTCTGAACACACAATGCATTGTACCTATTTTAAAAATAACATTCTTCGTGTGTTAGTTCTGTGAGTGTTTCCTCCTGCTGTCATGGCCCCCTTGCTCTCAGTTGGACTGACCTTGGCAGTCTCATCGATAAGAAGATGATGGCTGCTAGCACTTACAGAACACCTCCTAAATCCTAGACACCCTTTTAATGTTTTAAGTAAATCAGCTACTTAAAGATCACAGAAACCCTATGAGGAAGGTATTATCCAGTTTACAGAAGAGAAAACAGGGGCATAGCTAGGGCTGTGGTGGTGCTGGGATTGATTCAGACCTTGGAAGTCTGGTTCCAACTTGTGCCCACAGCCACCAATCATGTTCTTTCCTTTTTTTTTTTTTTTTTTTTGAGAGAGAGAGAGAAGGTGCAAGTGAGTGAAAGCCAGATTGAGAGAGAGAGAGAGAAAGAGAATATACCAGGAGGGCAGAAAGAGAGAGGGAGGAGGAAAGAGAGAGTAGTGGGGCTCACCTGAAACGGGGCTCAAGCTCACCCTAAGCAGGGCTCGAGCACACCCGATGTGGGACTTGAACTCACGAACTGTGAAATCATGATCTGAGCCAGTCAAATGCTTAATGACTGAGCCACCCAGGTGCTCAGCCACTAACCATGTTCTGAGGTGAATGGTGATGGACAAGTATTTTGGGGGAACTCTTACCAGAAAGTGGTAAATGCTTTATAGGTGTTATTTAATCCCCCAACTGTTATATGACACAAATACTATTTTCATCTTCATTTGAAATAAGGGACTAGGTTTTTAGATAGTTATAGTTGACTTGTCCAGAGTCACAGAGCAGTAAACCAAGGCCACTCTGATACCCCTCTTAGCCACCTCACCAGTCTGTCTTCATCAATCTATGGCAAAAAGAAAAATTGTATTTTAGTTTTCATGAGTATTTATGGTTTAGTTCAATTGTTATTTGAAGCTATATGCAGTTGCATTCAGCCATGGGCTTCGGTATCTTTATCTTCCTTTCTATGCTTTATATTTTTAGCTAGTGATGCCAGAAAAGAGTGTTTTCATGGTTAAAGCTATTGCTGGGAAGGCCATAGGTGGTTTTGCATACCCTTCCAGGAAAGCTTTGGTTACTTACTGTTGAGAAAAATTTTGGAAAAAAAAATATTTTTAATTTTCTTTTTGGACCAGGTATAGTCAATAATCAGTTAAATAAATTATCTTGGACTAAGGGAGAATTCTATTCATCTTTATTGTCAGAGTAATATAAGCTCTGCAGTTAAAAAAACACAACTCAGAAACATCATTTTCTTAGATTTTTATCCTATAGTTATTAATTGAAGAGCATAGTTTTTCTTGTTTACATTTTTTTGGTTTGTTTTTTGTTTTTTTAGAAAGAGAGAGTATGTGAGCAGCGGGGAGAGGGGCAGAGGAGGGAGAGAGAATCTTTGTTTAATGTTTATTTATTTTTGAGAGAGAGAGAGAGCACAAGCAGGGGAGGGACAGTGAGAGAGGGGGACAGAGGATCTGAAGTGGGGTCTGCACTGACAACAGTGAGCCTGATGCTGGGCTTGAACTCACAGCTTAACCGACTGAGCCACGTAGGTGCCCTGAAAGAGAGAGAATGTTAAGCAGACTCCACACTTAGTGCAGAGCCTGGTGTGGGGATTGATCCCACAATGCGGGAATCGTGACCCCAACCCAAATCAAGAGTCAGTGACTCAACCAACTGAGCCACCTGGGCACCCGTCTTGTTTAGTTTTTACCCCATGCCTAGCATGGTTCTTTGATTTAATAGCTGCTCAGTACATAACTGAGTTAATTAATTAATGTTTATAAGTAATTCTTAGCCCCTACATGGATATTCCAGTTGTGGAAAAAAGTGCATTGGAAAACTTCATGTTCATAAGTTACTACTTCTTAAAAGTTTTGGAATACCAAAAAGAAATACAGTTAATTATACTCAGCATTATATTATTCTGAAAATAGTATCAGAGTAAAAAGTTCTGAAAATACTATAGGATATGGTATTCCAATACCATCATTAAAATCAATCAAGGGGTGCCTGGGTAGCTCAGTTGGTTAAGTGTCCAACTTCGGCTCAGGTCATGATCTCATGGTTCATGAGTTCAAGCCCTGCGTCAGGCTCTGTGCTGACAGCTCAGAGCCTGGAGCCTGCTTCGGATTCTGTGTCTCCCTCTCTCTCTGCCCCTCTCCTGCTCGCACACTGTCTCTCTCTCTCTCTCTCTCAAAATTAAATGAACATGAAAAAAAATTTTTTTAAAGAAAATCAAAATTGTAATGAAGAGGTACCAATTAGAAGATGTCCAGTTGTTAGACTGCTAGATAAACTACAACTGATTTATAGCTTAGAAAGTAGAACCGTTTCGGGACTCCTGGCTGGCTCAGTCAGAGGAGCATGCAACTCTTGGTCTCAGGGTCATGAGTTTGAGCCCCACAATGGATGCAGAGGTTACTTAAATAAGTACAACTTTTAAAAAAGTATAACCATTTCATTTCCTCTTTGTAAGCAAAATTAGCTACTTCAGTGTTCTCCCAAGTGATTTGTAGATCCTCCACCACACCTCTACCCTGCTTTCACTTTGCCTCCGTGAAAGTACAGATTTTACTTTCTTTCTATTTTCTGTAAGACAGCCATGCTCTCAAAAGCTGGATCTGACTTATTCGCTTATTTATTTAGGTAATACCTTCATTTATTTGTTTTTTAAAGTAAGCTCTATGCCCATCATGGGGCTTGAACTCACAACTCTGAGATCGAGAGTCACGTACTCTACCAGCTGAGCCAGCCAGGTGCCCCGAAAGCTGGATCTTAATGGTTCTTAGTTTCGTAGTAAGGTGCACCAGGCAGACAGAACTCTACTGCTAAATGATGCCTTCAGTTTGAGAACCACTAAATTACTTACTCAAGTAGCCCTCTGGTGAATGGGATCTGGAGCCTTCATTTTAAACATAATTTCGGTTAACCATTCTCACAGAAGAAAGTTATAGTCATTGTTGGCCTAAGAAAGAAGTGAGGTCCAGATTATACTGTGAGGAAATGTGTTATCTTCACACACACTTTCCTGGGGACAGTGTTGGACTGCACAGAGCTGCACTTAACTTACAAACCTAACTTCAAGTTCCTCCAGTGTTGAGCATGAAGGTGATGTGTGCCATGATTATACATGGTGTGGTTTTGCTGTGTGGGTTCAGGGTTGTAATTACTCCCTCAGTAGTGCGTGTAAATTCTTAGGGGTTCCATATGCTGTAATTTCATATCGTGGATTTTTGTTTAGAAATGACTTTTTGGGGAGATATATTTCATTTCATCCTAAATAAGGAAAACAATAAGCCCTCAGTAAAAGGAACTTTCAATTTGATTAAGAGCCCTTGGTTTTTAAATTTTTCTTTTTTGGCTGAGTCTATAGGCTTTACACATCAGGGAGTATAATTTTAGGGAATGATTGTATAGTACCAAAACCATATGTTTTCTTAGGATTTGATGTATGTAAGAATAATGTTAGATTTATTTCACTACAGAAATTTATGAAGGACATATAAGGTTTTATTTTGATATTGAGGTAAAATTATTTTTCAAAAAATTATCCAAATTATACATTTAATAAAAATTGAAATAGACAAGTAAGGAGAACCTTAAAAATATGTACATTCCATTAGTTAAAAAATCCGTGGAAACAGTGGAGTAGTGTGTGTGAGACCACAGCAAGTTGTTTCTCAAATACTTGGAAATAGGTTTCTCTGAGAGTTAAATCCCAAAATAGATCAGAGAAGGAAATGTGCGGCTCTGTTACAATACGTTAGTGCTCTCAGGGCATCAGAGTTGCCTAAAACCCAATTAGAGGCCTAAAAATGAGGGAACTTGGTTTTCAGTGGAAGAACACACGAGAAAGAATTGCTGACTTCTACAGTGTCTATACATTTTCCAAGGAAGAGTGTTCTGTTTGGTCAGCAGGACTGCTTTAGCCCTTCATGGATATGGGCACATCCAGTTCTACTGTGGGAGGTATTTGTCCTAATCACATAACTGACTGCTGGGCCCATCCATTGGCTTGGGCAAACTGTAGCCAGTGCTCTTGAGCTGAGCTTGATGGGCTTGGTGGCAGGAGCTGTGGGACAGGTATATTTTGCTCTTCTTTCCTAAATGATTCAATTAAAAAATGTTTGTTCTTAATGATATCCCAAGGGCATCTGTGATATATGCTGACAACACAGCCTCCTTTCAAGCAAATTATGCTCTTGACTGGTTGAGTTACCCCAATCCCAGGGCCTCTCCCCCAGCAATTATCTAATAATTTTATTCCTTGTGTACATTTCTGATGAAGTCAGAAAATATCTCCCAATCTGACTGATGGTTGTATTTCTTATGAATTAATGCACTGATATCCTGGGAGAGAAGGGTTTTAGTTTTATTATCATCAGATAGCACATCCCAGGATGATCAGCTGGAATACTGATGACATTGCCTGAGCCAACAGCAGACCCTTGAGGTTAGGGTCTTATCAACTCAAGCAGTGGCAACAGATGTCTCCCAAGTACTCACGCATCCCTTCAGTCATATAAATTTGTTACTAGGAAACACTCCCCAGCCAGAGATTTTCTTTTCTAGTCCCTGTTATATACTGGCCCTTTTGAAAGAATACAGTAAGAAGCAGTCACCTTTTATACACCCAAGAATTACAGACCTTGGGAGGCAGTCAAACTCAGATAATCATTTATTTAATCATTATTCTTTTCTTTGAGGGCCAAACCCCTGCCCAGTACTTAAAAATCTCAAGGGTTATATTCATTCTTTTCCAGTGAGTATTGAGCGAGCTAATGAAATATGTGTTAGAGTCAGGAGCATTGTGTTTGAGTTTCAGCTAAGTTTCTAACAAGCGCTCGACCTTGCTCAGTCAGTTAATATCTGTGATTCTCCTTCTTTTGCTCCTTTTTCTTTCAAAAAAACTTTTATGGATGGGTTAATATAACCTTGCATGCCCCAAACTTCTTCCCTTTTATTAAAAATATTTATAGAGCTCTGGGGTGCCTGGTGGCTCAGTCGGTTAAGCATCTGACTTCGGCTCAGGTCATGATCTCAGTTCCCGGGTTCGAGACCTGTGTCAGGCTCTGTGCTGACAGCTCAGAGCCTGGAGCCTGTTTCAGATTATGTCTCCTTGTCTCTCTCCCCACCCTCAAAAATAAATAAACATTAGAAAAATTATTTATAGAGCCCTTCCTTCATGTCAGGTTCTATGTGAAGTGCATCACATAATATTTAATCACTCTGTGAAGTTGGGATCATTGATGGATGAGAGAATGGAGACTTTGAGAGCAGGAGTCAGTTGATCAAAACTAGCAGACAGCAGAGCAGGGGTTTATACTCATGTCTGCCCAGCTCCATGCCCGGTGTTAATCATAATGTAAGAGTGTTTTTAATCCATCTTAATTTGGGACATGTTTTACTTTCTGCAGGGTAATCTCAGTCTTCAATCCTTATACTTTCTACATTTTCTGAAGCCAAGGAAATTGAAAGACCTTTTGTATCATCATGTGTTTCATTTATAAACTGTCCCAGACCATTTGGAAACCTTCATTTTTGAAACTCGATGTTACTAGTCTAGTTTCTAGTTCTTTTTCTTCTCAGCATATTCTTTCTGTGCTTTCTTTGTGTAAGGATGGCAAAAATGGAACTTTTAATGTCACTGAATATTGTTAAAAATTTCATTAAAGAAAAGAATGTTGGCTTAGCATTTAAGAGATTGGGTTCTAGTTTTGCTTGTAAGATACTGTAGAGTATCAGTAGACACTAACTCTAAATACTGTTTGTAATATTAAGTTATTACAAATTAAAGATCAAATGTGTGAAAAGCATTTTACACAAAATGTCTCTGTGTGTCAGTAACCATAACAGCTGCAGTGGATTGTTGGAACCAGGATTAAAGCAAAATAATTTTAGGCTTATTGTTGCTTTGTGAGGACCTACTTAAAACAATTAGAATTCAGGCATCTTCTTAGACACCTGTTGTGTTATTTGGCTTGGCCTAAGCATAATGTCAAACTTTGGACTGCTACTGATGTAAGCAGGGTGGAGATGATTAAATTGCTCTCTCAATTATCTGGTAGTGACAGGTTAATTCTTTTTTTTTTTTTTTTAATTTTTTTTTTTTAACATTTATTTATTTTTGAGACAGGGAGAGATAGCATGAACAGGGGAGGGTCAGAGAGAGACGGAGACACAGAATCTGAAGCAGGCTCCAGGCTCTGAGCTGTCAGCACAGAGCCCGACGCGGGGCTCGAACTCACGGACCGTGAGATCATGACCTGAGCCGAAGTCAGCCGCTCAACCGACTGAGCCACCCAGGCGCCTGACAGGTTAATTCTTAAATGACTACAGTATATTACAGTCATTGATTAGGTCAAAATTTAGGAATGTTTTGCTTTCCGAGCTGTGTTGAGTGAGACAAAAGAATGGGAAGAAAAGCTGGATAAGGAAAGTTAGTGTGTTATAGGAGAAGAGAAAGACTTTTAGGGGAAATGAGGCTCAGTAGAGTCATTCAGAACTATCCTGAGACTTGAACTATGGGTAAACCGAAATATTAGCGGCACCTGCTGAGGGTTGCTCGTGATTTTGCCATATTGAAAATGCTATGCTCTGAGCTGGGCCAAATGCAGCCTGAAGATCGAAGGGAGTTGACAGTGCTCTGCTGTGTCTGCAACACACTGAACTGGGGGGAGAATGGCTTGAGAGATCATCCACAGACCTCTGAAAGTATAGACTTGTTCAGCGTGTGTCTGTGTGTGAATGAGTGTGTGTGTGTGTGTGTGTGTGTGTGTGTGTGCGTGTGCACGTGCATGTGCGTGTGTGTGTGTGTGCTCTGAGCTGTCAGCCCACAGCCCAACACGGGGCTCGAATTCAGGAACTGTGAGATCATGACCTGAGCCAAAGTCGGACGCATAACATACTGAGCCCCCTAGATGCCTCCGAGTTGGCCATTCTGGTAAACTCAGTGGCCATTGTTTTACTCAGCATTTCAACATCTTCCAGTAGTCATTCAGCTATCACCTTCAACAATGTTTGCCTTATCTATTTACTTTTTTTTAATATAAACTTTTAAACTTAAATTTGTTGTAAATAGGAATTTTATATCTGCTGTTAAAACTTCAGGTTAGATGTACTAGTTATAGTTTTTCCTAACATACATTGAAATAAGTTGGCATAAAACCTGTCCATCCGTGGTCTACCTAAAATTATCTTGAGAAATGCTCCTTTCATGTTATTCCAACTCTTCACAGAGTGGTACACAGAATGCTGAAGGTAGAAGTTTAAATATGTATATATTAAAATAATTTTTTTAATACGTATTTATTTTTTAGAGAGAGAGAGAGACAGAGAACACAAGTCGGGGAGGGGCAGAGAGAGTGAGGAGACACAGAATCTGAAGCAGGCTCCAGGCTCCAAGCTGTCAATGCAGAGCCTGATGAGGGGCTCGAACCCACGAATTGTGAGATCATGACGTGAGCTAAGGTCAGAGCTTAACCACCTGAGCCACCCAAGTGCCCCCCAGAAGGTAGAAGTTTAAAGAGGAAACCCAAAGACTAGAAATAGGGGTTTTTCAATGGAATTTTCTAGACAGACTTAAGATGGTAGACGTCTCCTTTTAGGTTATCAGCCTCAGTAGTTTGGGTTAGGCTTTAATTAGGTTTAATTTCTTTCTTTTTTATCTTTCTTTCAAAATTATTTTTAGGCTGCAGGAGTTTCTAGGCCTTGTAAATAGTTTGTTTCCTCTATAAGTTTCCTAGCAGAATTTTTTTCTGAAAAATTCTAAACTTGCTTTGGCTTCAAATAAGGGGGAATAAGGTTTCTCCTTTCTCATTTTTAGTGATGATATCTACTCTGCCAGTCCTAAGCCCAAGGGTTAATTCAGTTCAGCCAGCATCAGGAGCTGCCTTTTCCTCGTCAAGCACAGTGTTAAGCCCTGTGATACAAAGAGGAAGCTATGGTCCCACCTTCTGTGAGGCACAGCATATAAACTGCCAGAATAGTTCCATGTGATACAAGGATGTGCCAAATACAGAAGAAATGAACTCTTTGGATAGGTCAACAAAGGCCTTAATCACCGGGAGAGCTGCGAAGGCTGGGTGGTTGAGTGCAATGTAATAAGAAGGCAACATAGTCTGTGACACGATGAACGCTGTGGTCCTTTCTTTTCAGGCAGTCTTTGTGATTGTTCTGTGGAATTTCTGTGGGTTCTGCATTGGTCCACATGGTATTCCAACAAGAATTAATGTCTTAAATGTGTGGTAGGTAGCTCACAGCCTTTCTGCCCTCATACCTGCATGTGAATTTGAAGCAATAACTAGGGAACTTTCAATAACAGTTGGCATGTTGAGATGGCATCATTCCCAAAACAACATCTTAATGAGGTTCTGTGCTTCAGGAGCAACTCTTCTTGTTTAAATACACTTAGCCATGACCTACGTAACTGGACGCAATGTGGCAGAAGTGCCTGGGATCACAGCGTGAGTCCTACATTGTAAGGGATCCTCTGGAGCGCCCCACTACCTCAGTAACTCTGGACCTGAGTAGGAGGATAGTATGGATAACAGGAGGAGGAAGAGAATAAAACCAATCTGCCTGTAGCTACATTTAGGGAATGTTGGTATAGGATCTAAGACAAATTCTAGTCTCCCAGTGGGTTCTTAGCCATCCCTCCAAAATCCAGCACCTCACAAACACCTAGAATGTGAGCTACACATTCAAAAATGAGTAGTTGAGAGAAGATCTTCAATTAAGCATCAAAGGAAAAACTCCTAATCCATCCTCACACTGGGTGCCTAAAACCTCCAGAGCGTTATTTGCATTGGTAACTGCATCCAGCCTTAGACTTTGGGGGATTTAACATATGCAAGCTCTTTTTTTAATTGTTTGCATGGATATTCAATGAAAAAGAGCAAAAAATAAGCCTCGGAGTGGAGGTGGGGGCAGTGGGGACTAAGCATGACTTCAGACCCAGCCATGTCTCTGTGTTGCCAGAGACCACACCCCTCCTCAGACATAACCACGGAGGACTATTTCTTTTGGCCAGGCCTCTGACCTTGAAGGGTCTAGCCAGCTGCCGTGAAGCTTTGGGTGCTAGACATAATATGAGTAGATTCCAAGAGTTATTTCTATTTCATATATTTTATTTAGCATGGCTATACCAATTTTTTTTTTAATTCATCACAAGTTCTACTCTTGAAATACATCTAAAATGCTTTGCAAAATTGCTGCCATTGAATTTCATACATATAGTCTAAAACACATTCAGAAATATAAAGAATATTAGAATTAATGGCAGTGTCCATAAGTGATGCCATATTGCCTTTTTCTTGGAGATACAGCAAGCTGAGAATGTGGATTGATCTCCAATGTGTGTTAAATCTTTAGTTTTCTTTCTTGTGAATTTGATGAGGCAGTTTTTCCTTGGAAAAGTAGTTTGTGTTCAGCTGGGGAGGTTGATTTTTCTCCATCAGTTTCTCTCTTTAATAATTGAAAACTACTGTTCATTATTTACATAAAACTGTCTTTTTCTGGTCTGCTTTCTATAACCTTTCCCCTCTGAAGAATTTTAAGAATTCCCTGACTTTCCTCTGGGGGATTTTATGCCTGCTTTATCCCAGATGTAGGACATAGACTAGGCTGAGGTTTTCTTTTTTCTTTTCTCTCTTTTTTTTAAATGTTCTTGTATTTGAAAGACGTTCTTTTAACCTGTGCCACTGAAAAAAAGGGTTTTTAAGAAAGTTAAGTGGTTAAGAAAATAGCTTGGTTTCAATGTCTGACTTACTGGATGACATACCAAAATCCCATGTGCAAAATGAAAAAATGGGCAGCAGTGTCAAATAATAAGGGGAAAATGCACACATGTTCTTTCAGCCTTTGATTCTGGGGTTTTATTTTCTGAGTGAAGGCCTGTCAGTTTCTAGTCTCAGCAGCTCCTTGTCTGGTCTTTCACTGCATACTTGGCTGATGTCAGCCCAGGGATTGCAAGGGCTTGGCTGACGGTTTACCCTGCTTTGTCTTCTCCGTCCCCACCTTCTGCTGACACAAAGAGAATATAGCCTTACTCGTAATATTTTGTCTGCTCACATTCTTACAGATGTATTGATCCTAATCCCTGCTTTAGAATGCAGATTGTTAGGAAGCTGGGAGAGGCCAGAGTAAAGGAGCCTATATGAAGAAAGACAGGATTAGGATGCCTGGGTGGTTCAGTGGGTTAAGCATCCGGCTCTTGATCCGAGCTCAAGTCTTGATCTCAGGGTCGTGAATTCAAGCCCTGCATTGGGCTCCACACTGGGGGTGAGGCCTACTTAAAAAAAGAAAGAAGGAAAGACAGGATTTTTCTTCTTTCCTAATGTCCATTCAGATTCCCAGACAACATTTCACCACCAGCTTTTGGTTACTGTGGTTTTCATATTAATGTCTAAAAAATACCATAAAATCTAAACTTTTTTTGTATGACAAAGTGTGAGAAAAATACCAAGGAGAGTTTTTCTTCCCTGCTTGAGCAAATATATTACATGGTTTCCCCAAGTCCAAAGTTCTGTTTCCCTCAGTGAATATATATCTGATGTATCATGTTTAATTGATTAATTAATAAAATTAGATTATTTTTATTTAAGTATGGTTGAGACACAGTGTTACATTAGTTTCAGGTGAACAACTTAGTGACTTGGCAGTTTTGGACATTATGCTGTGCTCACCACAAACGTAGCTACCCTCTGTCACCATACAACGCTATCATAATATCATTGACCGTATTACCTATTATGTTGTACCTTTTATTCCCGTGACTAAATTATTAGGTTTTAGTAAGTCTCTTCCTAGCTCAGATTTTTGTTGCATTTTTTAAAAAAATCTAAATCCATAAGCTTTATTTTTTAGATATTTAGACCTCATAATACAAGCAAGGTTGTGTTTCCTATTGGTCATGTTCCCCTGGTTGACATACCCTTTTCTTCCTTTTTCCTCATGTAGGATCTTTCGAAGATGGTTTGGCTGCCTTGGAGACTTGGAGATCTAATGCCACGATGAGGACTCACACACGGGGGGCTCCCAGTGTGTTTTTCATATATTTGTTTTGCTTTGTGTCAGCCTACGTCACCGACGAGAACCCAGAAGTCATGATTCCCTTCACCAATGCCCACTACGACAGCCACCCGATGCTGTTCTTCTCCAGGGACGAGGTGGCGGAGCTCCAGCTCAGGGCTGCGGGCTCCCATGAGCACATTGCCGCCCGGCTTACCGAGGCCGTGCACACCATGCTGTCCAGCCCCTTGGAGTACCTCCCTCCCTGGGACCCCAAGGACTACAGCGCCCGCTGGAATGAAATTTACGGCAACAACTTGGGCGCCTTGGCAATGTTCTGTGTGCTGTATCCTGAAAACATTGAAGCTCGAGACATGGCCAAAGACTACATGGAGAGGATGGCAGCTCAGCCTAGTTGGTAGATTTTTGTCTTTTTCTTCTTACTGTATTAACTCTGTAATTTAAAGAAATGAATTCATACTCAGATGAGATTTCAGAGGCCAGATTTTCACCTAGGTGTGTGTGAGTGGAGGGGAGGAGTTGCTTATTATTTGTGGTGTCAGCGGCTTATGAATGGTCCACAGTTTCAAAAGACCCAGTAACGTCCATGTTTAAAGTTAGCAGGAAAATATTTAGCTACAGCCTAGCCAAAGAAAACATAATTTGTTGAATTGAGTAAATACTATCATCTCGATTGTTGAGAATTCTTTCCCCCCTGTTTAACAAGCATGTATCATGGTCATCTGGCTTTAGATTTTGCTTGAGCCCCAAGTGGTTAAGACTTTTGCCAACAAGAGATTTTAGCCAGTTAAGATCTCTTTACATTTTATGACAATTAGGAGCTAAAAATGAATGTGATAGGATTAACTGGCAATTTATAAACAAGATCTTATCCAATAACTACCAAACTATACTTATCCAAGAACTACCAACATTAGGAAAACCAGTGTTGTGTAATTATGTGAGGAATTCTAATTACATAATAATTTACTTCAGATTTCCAAGATTTGAAAACAAACTTACTACTTCCTTGTTGATTAGCTTAAATTTATTTTATTTGTTTATAGTTAATGTGTCTACCTGCTGTCAGAAAGATAGGCAATGAGTTGATTAGGGATCCTGTGGGTATTCTTACTTGAACTGTGTTTTTGTTTTTTTGTGTTTTTTTTGTTTTGTTTTCTTTTTTGCTGTTACCACATTTTTATTTTATTTATTTATTTTTAATATAATTTATTGTGAGGTTGGCTCATATACAGTGTATACAGTGTGCTCTTGGTTTTGGGGGTAGATTCCTATGATTCATCACTTGCATACTTAAACTGTGTTTTAATGCATATTCATGGTATAATTGCACCAAAAAAATACAAATTATATGAAATATCCTTTTAAAATTACAGAGGCTGCTACTTTTTTATAGGGCTATAGACAGCTCATTTTTAAATGGTTAGAAAAAAATCAGTGAATACATATAATGCTGTGATGAGTTATATCCCACACATCACAGGGGTGAAAAATGGTCATTTGCAAGCTTCCTGAATTCAGTCAATATGGTAATGAAATTTAATTCTTCCTAAATTTCTGCCAGTATCATCAAGAATGCTGTTTGCTTATAGAGTTTGAAGGGTTTTCTGGAATTTCTTAATTAAAAACATTACGGAAGACCTGGTGTTAAATCCATATCAGAGCTGACTTTTTAAGACTCGTTGTTAGGTGTGTATAATCATTTTGAAGCTTATAATATTTTAGGTTGAAAACAACCTTTTTATATGGTTTGTTTCAAAATTGAGCCATGTATGCAGTAGTTTCTGATTTTGATTTTAATTAACTGATTTTACTCTATTCCTGACACCAAGAAAGAAAACAAAACAAAATATGTGTGAAATTATTTGATATTTGAACTACGAGATTATATTATCAAATGTTATAATTACTCATTTGACATTGTGCCATTGGTTAAAAATGGCACCCATTAAATACTTTATTTAGGAAAAAAAAACTGTTGCCTATAAAGCTGTTTTTCTTTTCTTTTTAAAAAAAGTTTATTTATTTATTTTGAGAGAGAGAGTGAGAGAGAGAGAGAGCACACAAGATGGGGAAGGGTAGAAAAAGAGGGAGAGAGAGAAAATCCCAAGCTGGCTCTGCACTGTTAGCACAGAGCCTGATGTGGGGCTTGAACCCACAAACCGTGAGATCGTGACCTGAGCTGAAGTCAAGAGCTGACACTTAACTGACTGAACCACCCAGGTGCCCTTTCTTGTTTGTTTGTTTAATGTTTATTTAAATTTGAGAGGGAGAGAGTATGCACAAGCAGTTGGAGGAGCAGAGAGAGAGAGGAAGAGAGAGAATCTCAAGCAGGCTCCGCACTGTCAGCTCACACACTGACAAGGGCTTGATCCCGCAAACCGCGAGATCATGACCTGATTGAACGCTTAACTGACTGAGCCACCCAGGCGCCCCCGTGTTTGAAATTTATTTGGAGATTTTACTCATTGTTCAAATGACTTTCTAAACTAGAACATCTGTTTAATTCACAAAGTTTTCCTTTTGGCCTTGTTCCATTAAAATGCTCAGTGATGCTCCCCTGGGCCTTTTCTTATGCCTATAAGAATCTGAAGGTAACGCCAACGAAGAAGGCTTAGGGGAACATAATGGTGGTGTGTCTTTTATCTGGTATTAAGAAGAAGTACATCTGAGGTGTACATGCACATAAGTTTCTTAATGTGGTTTATTTTTCAGTTGAGTATTTTGTAGGTAAAGAGCTAAAAGGTAACATCTCTATATTCACTTATTTAAGGCTTTGGGGCTATCGTAAAGGAAAAGTTAAAGGAAAATACTATCTAATTTTACTGATATAATATATAATATTATATATAATACATAATTATATATTTGATATAATATATAATACTAATATAATTATACTGATATAACTGTTACATATCCATTTTATATAATGCATACCATAAAGTACAAAGGGAGTCTGAAAGATTGATCCCAAGGGTGGTAGTGATTGAAAAACAAGAGCGTGCAAACTTCTTTCTTCTTTTAGCATCATACTTGCGTGTGTCTCCCAGTACCCCAATGCGTGGGCTCCACAGAAAGATGAGTCCTGTCTGTGTGCTGTATGTGCCTTTGCAGAGATGCCACATTCTCTCTCACACTCTCCTTGGTTCTTCTGACTTCTTCATAGTAGTAAAAGTAGCAGAGTAATTTAAGCTTGTTCTTAACTTAGTTCTAAAAATCAAATTTAGGGGCCCCTGGGTGGCTCATTCGGTTAAGTGTCTGATTTAGCTCAGGTCATGATCTCATAGTTTGTGGGTTTGAGCCCCGCATCAGACTCTGTGCTACAGCTCAGAGCCTGGAGCCTGCTTTGGATTCTGTGTCTCCCTCTCTCCCTGCCCCTGTCCTGTTCGTGCTCTGTCTCTGTCTCTCAAAAATAAATAAATGTTTAAAAAAATTTTTAAATAAAAGCAAATTTGAAAAGATGTCATTTTTAACCTCTATATAAAGTGGCAAATCATTTTCAGCTGTAGATCTCATCTTCCAAATGAGAGCTAGAATTTGGGGTGCAGTTGGCTCTGTATTAGATGAAAGCTTGATGAGACCTTGGGACGCCTGGTGGCTCAGTTGGTTAAGCATCCAACTCTTGATTTTGCTCAGGTCATGATCTCATGATTGTGGGATGGAGCCTTGCATCCGACTCTGCACTGAGCGTGGATCCTATTTGAGATTCTCTCCTTCTTTCACTGCCCCTCCCTACCTAAAAAAAAAAAAAAAAAAAAAAGAACTTAATATGAAATCATTTGGAGAAAGCTTAATGACCTGATACCCTAAATCTAGAACTGGTAACAATAGAAATGCATTTTGATTCACTTAAAGTAAATTCATTTTTTATATAATTCAATTTTTATATAGTGTCACCTAGTCACTAGAGCAAGTTCTGTGTATGTCAGTTGGCCTGTGGGGGTATTCTCATTTATAAATGGTTGCTTTCTGCCTTCAGACCTTACATAGTTAAAAAGAACACAGCCAGGGGGTGCCTGGGTGGCTCAGCTGGTTACTCATCTGACTCTGGATCTCAGCTGAGGTCATGACCTCACGGTTTGTGAGTCTGAGCCGCACATTTGAGCCCCATACTGGACCCTGCACTGACAGCATGGAGTCTGCTTGGGATTCTCTCTCTCTGCCCACTTGTGTTCTCTGTCTCTCCCAAAAACAAATGAATAAATAAACATTAAAAAAAAAAAAAACACAGCTAGACTTCAAATAAATATTCTCCTTCAGTTCCCCCCCACCCCCACCTCCCAGAAGCTTAAAATTTAAGGTAGGAAAAAAATAAAAGCAGTTCTTAGTAGGGATTTAAAGAAATATACAGAAAGTCAATTTTTGGAGTTTTGGGAGTCAGCATATATTACTCTACTTTCCTAAAATTTTCATGTGTATATTTTCATTTACTTATTTCTACTATACCTTTCCTCCCACAAGACTGAGGAAACAAAATACAAAATATAAGATTGAAATTAGAAGTAGCTGAGAAAGAAAGGGAAAGAAAAGGTTGGGGATATTAAGCTGAATTAAGAATGAGACCGTTGTAAAATGTTGTCCCTCACAGACCATGGGTGGGCCAAAGTGGGCCCGGCGTTTTTCGACAGCAAAGACAGTAGACTTCGTTAGTTCTGAAGTGTAGGGTGTCCATGATATCAAAAACGGATCAGTTATTTTACAGAACTACTAGCTTTGAGCCAAGCGCCAGACAGAAATGTCTCCTGGGGTTTTGGGGAAGAATCTTCCCAATGATCTCATGAACACCCTTACAGTGCACGTGTGATGAGTTGCTTGCATGGTGCTGTTTTTTACGCCAGACCAGACTAATGTTAAAGGCAGGGTTGTGTCTTTGGCTCACGCATGTATCCTCCAGCTCGTAGCATGGCATGAAGTAGATTTCTGTCCAGTGAATGAATATACCATAGCATCCCTGGATAAAGCATCTCCAAAGTGAAGTTCATTGAAATACAGGGATGTATGGTTCAGCCTCAGACCACTTTTTTTTTCCCTAGTCTAGCTTAATCCTTCAGTAGAATTTTGTATATGTATCGGGCAGGCTCCCTGTACATTGTGTATCTCACTCAAGCTAGCGATCAGTAGATACCATTACACTCCTTAGGAAGTTCTTGCAGGGATCTATAGCTAAAAACAAACAAAGGAAGTAGAAAAAAACTCACTCGTGATTATTGGAAAACACTACAGATCCTTAACCGCTTAAGAAACGCGCAGTTAAGTTGATCCTATTTTACTTAATAACATGAAGAGATGAATGCCTTTAAAAGAGATTTAAGATAAGATTGTAACAAAAAGGATTTGTGTTCAGCTCTAGTTGATAGCATATAGCGATCCTGTGTGCATTTCCAGGCAACAGGCTTTTTTGTCTAAGCATTGTACACCCTGGGGAACGGGCCTTGCATAGTGGTCTTTGGAGGCAAAACAGTGCTGGCAAGAAACTGAGGTTTCCACAGGTTTAAAAACCTGCCATTTTATTCTCCATGCATCCTTTGGCAGGTGTTTTACCCTGTAGAAACCTCAGTTTCTTCATCTATAAAATGTGGATGAGCCTTCCTGTGCAAGATAGTTCTCGGGATTAAATGAGATAATGCATGTAAAGCTTTTAGTGTTATGTACCTGGCCTGTAGCTTTACTAAAAAGTCTATTATCTTTAGATATGAACATGCAGTTTGATTCTCAAGTTTCTTGATACACACTACTCCGTTTTACCTGCTCTGTCACTCCGGAGTTGTGTTTTTGAGAAGGATTCATTGTGAATCATGCTTTCTTCCTTTCTTTATAGTATTTTTGCTTACTTATCGTCAGAAAATAAATCACAGAGGAAAGAAATTACTTCATTCTTGCATTGGAGCCAGTCAGCTACAGGAAATCAGAACTGGTGAGGGAAACAAAGAAAGTTGAACTTTGGGACAGAGAAGTAATTGTACTTTGATTTGCAACAGACTGAGTACTAAATCCTTGCCTATGAATCGCAACTTCTGGACAGTGATATCCGAGAGTGTATTTGCAAAATAAAATAAAATAAAATAATAAAATGAAGGAGAGGAAAAAAGAAAAAAAGAAAGGAAAGCCTCTGGCATATGGAAATGAACCAATCAGTCTTATTCCTGTACATTCCAAAATGAAGTGTGTGCCTGTCTTTCTCAGTGTGGCCTGCTGGCTCCGAGTGCAGTTCCCTACAGCTGTTTTGCAGACTTTTTACTTTTCTAAGTTGTTCAGTAAGGCTGGGAATCAAAGGAAGGGGGAGGGTGTAGCTGGGTCCCAACACTGCAGCCACAGCACTGTGAGTAAAAAGATCAGGTTTTCCTCTCCTGACTTTACAGTGGTGAAGACTGGGAGGCTTAGCCCAGAATGCACCTGGAAACCATTGGATTCCTGGGAAACAAATGTTGGGCTCTCAGAAAACCCAGCCCCCAGTTCTCCTGCCTTTTTGTCATTCCTGTTTCTCCTTCCTTTTACCCTTTCCCTTATCGATTTGCCACTCTTTTTCTCTGCTCTTCTCATTCTGTGATCTAAAAGAAGTGATCCCCTTTTACCCTACTTCAGATCCTTGAAAATAGAAGGCTAAAACTGATGACTATGAGGCTTTTGATGATAGTCAGATGTTTTATAAAAGAGAGCCTACATTTATTTTATTTATTTTTTTAAGTAAACTCTACCCCCAATGTGGGGCTTGAACTCATGACCCTGAGACCAAGCGTTGCATGCTTTCCTGACTGAGCCAGCCAGGCTCCCCGATGATCAAGTTCTTAAAAATGTATAGAAACACATGTTAGGAACCTGGCCACTGGGAATTCTCTTCTTGAAGGCTATTTAATAAGCGGGTTGTTGCCAGTATAATAATAAACGAAGACATTGGGTAAGGATTGAGGTCAGGTGACCCATGGTGGGAGGAAGCATGTGAAGAGTGGCTAATTGAGAGGTGACGTCGGGTGTGCGGGTTAGCCGAGCATCTCCTTTGGGGTATGATTGTTCGATACACAACAAGCAAAGCGTTCTCCACCTATTATTTCAACTGCTGGTGAGGATAAAGTAGTTTTAACAACACTTCTTTCTAACAACAAATTTAGACGTTCTACAGCAGCTATGATCATACACAAGTGAGCAGAAATCCCAAGTTAATTTTTCTGGTTTTCTTGTTGTTTGACTCTCAGAGTCCGTATTGGTGATGAGTGACTCTCTCTCCTACCCCTCCTGCCCTTTTAGTGTCATTTTGCCTTTTTAAGTGTAACATGGGCTTTTAGAGTTCCCAGAGGGAGCCATGCTTAAGGCCAGAGGAATTCTTGTTCATCTTTTGATAGAGCTCTAAGTCAGTGCTCCTCACCCCATATATACAAACAGGGGCAACACAAGTGGTCCATGTGGTCTTTACAATCTGGACGCTTAAATTTTTCTAATATGAAAAACTTGCCAAGCATGATGTTTGAATTTTGTGCATTTCTTGCCCCTTATCTGGAGGGAAAACGTTAATTGACAAGTGCTGCTCGTGTGTCTGTATTCTGTTCCAATGATGCTTCATAGTCATTTTTTTTAAAAGTTGGCTTTCTCTGTCAGGTAAAATAGCAATCAATTTAATACTACTTAAGATGTAGGGTCTTCAGGCACCTGGGTGGCTCAGTCGGTTGAGCATCCAGCTTGCGCTCAGGTCACGATCTCGCAGTTCATGAGTTCGAGCCCCACGTCAGGCTCTCTACTGTCAGCTTGTCAGCACAGAGCCCGCTTTGGATCCTCTGTCTCCCTCTTTCTGCCCCTCCCCACCCCATGCTCTCTCAACAATAAATAAATCTTAAAAAAAAAAGGGGTGGTCTTGCCGACATTAGGTTCTTACTAACGCCGTACAGATATTTCTAACTCCTAGAGAATAATAATGACGTGAGTATGCCCGTGGAGTCTCTTATAAGTGAATAGTTCATTTTCCCTTACTGATCTTCAGAGTGGCTTTTTATTTCTTCCTCTCCTTCTGCCATATCCATTGAGGGAACATGTTTTAGCCATGCTTAATACAGTCTGCCTCATCCATCTTTCCTTTTCCTTTCCAGTGTCAATATGCTGCATTGGGACAGCAGGAGGAGACATTGTCAGGGGTCTCCAGATCACTGCTTATCCCACATAAGCCTGTGGTTTAGAAGCTTTGTGTGTGGAATGGCTTGGAGGGGAGGAATCAGGAGGAGGGAAAATAGGTAGAAGCTTATAATATTAGTCCAGGAAGGAAATGAAGACCACAGTTAAGACAGTGAGGGTGGAGAGGGGCACCTGGGTGGCTCAGTTAGTTAAGCATCTGGCTCTTGATTTCAGCTCAGGTCATGACGTCACAGCTCGCAAGATCGAGCCCTGCATTGGGCTCTGTGCTGACAGCACAGAGCCTGCTTGGGATTCTCTCTCCTCTCTCTTTCTCTCTCCCCACCCTCTCTCGCAAAATAAATAAACAAAATAAAGAAAAAAAAAAAGGACCATGAGGGTGGAGAGAAGAAGGAATGATTTTAAAAGACACTTAGGACAGAGAAGCTGCACAGGGATTGATTGGATACGAGATACTTTCTCACCATGTAGTTCTTTCATCAGAATTCTATAGATGTCCTTTTTTTGGACAGGGGGAGTTAAAAATTATCTTTATTTCCTCTTAATCTTAGGGTCGTGAGTTTGGGCATCACATTGGACACAGAGCCTACTTAAAAAATGAAAAATTAAACAATGGTCTATTTCATATCTGCAAAAAATCATACTACAGGTCCAATTCATTTATAACAAATATGCAAGTAGATTAGGGTTTTTTTTTTTAACATTTATTTATTTTTGAGAGACAGAGCAAGCAGGGGAGGGGCAGAGAGAGAGGGAGACACAGAATCTGAAGCAGGCTCCAGGCTGTCAGCACAGAGCCTGATGTGGGGCCTGAACCCACAAACTGTGAGATCATGACCTGAGCTGAAGTCATCTGCTTAATCAACTGAGCCACTCGGGTGCCCCAAGTTTTTTTTTAATTGAAGTACAGTTGACATACAATATTATATTAGTTTTAGCTGTATAACAAAATAACTCAACAATTACATGTTATAAAATGTTCACCACAAGGAGTATAGTTACAATCTGTCACCATATGAAGTTATTGTAATATTATTGACTATATTCCCTGTGCTGTACTTTTCATCCCTGTGACTATTTTATTTCTAGAAGTTTGTACCTCTTAATCCCCTTTACCTATTTTGCCCATCCCCCCCCCACATTCTTCCCCTCTGGTACCTACCGGTTCTCTGTATTTATGAGTCTGTTTTTGTTTTGTGTATGTGTGTTTGTTTATTCATGTGTCTTTTTTTGTCTGATTTATTTCACTTAGCATAATAGCCTCTACACCCATCCATGTTGTCAAGAATGGCAAGATTTCATTCTTTTTATGGCTGAGTAATATTCCGTCTCTGTACACACCACATCATCTTTATCCATTTATGTGTCAGTGGACACTTAGGTTGCTTCCCCATCTTGGTTATTGTAAATAATGCTGGAATAAACATGGGGTACATATATCTTTTTGAATAAGTATTTTTATTTTCTTTGGGTAAATATCCAGAAGTGGAATTACTCGATCATATGGCATTTTGATTTTTAATTTTTTGAGGAACCTCCATACCATAGTGGCTGTAGCAAACTACATTCTCACCAAAAGTGCATAAGGGTTCTCTTTCCTCCATATCTTCACCAACACTTAATATTTCTTGTCTTTTTGTCACTAGCCATTCTGACTGATATGAGGTAACATATAGGTATTCTTAAAAAGACAGATCCCTGGGCCCTACACAGTCTCCGTGAATCACCGTCTCTTGGAGCCAGCCAAACCACCCCCAACCCCATGTGATTCTGAGACACACTAAAATTTAAAAAGGGAAGGAAAGGGACGTTTTAAAAAATGGTACTTGGCTTTTGTCTTGGGTGAAATGGTTGCACACCGATGCCCAGATGAGTTAGGGAATATGGGAGAGAGAAGATAGTTCACTTTTTCACGTCTTTTGGTGTCACTGTTTCTTCTGTCTACTTTATCTGTCTCACTTTGTCTCTGTTGATATCAGCCAATGATGTGGACAGATGCATTTCAAAGCCCTCTGCCTCAGTTAACCAGCACAGAGGCTCAGAGATACCCTTGGTGGATATCTTGTGTGTATTTATTACTGTACATACTTGGGCCTCCTGTAAGTTCAGTGTCTTACACTTTCACCTGTCCTGTGGCTTCTGCACTGCCGCTGCTAGTCTCTACCTCCACCATTTTTCTCCTCCCTCGTTTATTCTGTTGTTCACTCTTGCCACTCTGTGATTGCATTTTGCTATCGTTGTTTGTGCCATTGTTGAATGTGGGTAAGCTTCTCAGGAAAAAATATCTTTAGGTGTCAAAAAAAAAAAAAGGTCAGCCTATTGTCATCATAAAACATGTCCCTGTCCAGAGCTTACAGATTTTTGGTCTTATTTTTCCTAGAATTTTGTGATTTTAGTGTTTTAAGCTTTTCACTGACAGGCATGGATGTGCATCTCCCCCGTGGTCCACTTGGATCGTACGGGACCGGCATTTTCAACTCTGCCCTTAGTCTACTGGCAGTAAGTTTACAAACCAGCTCTGAGTTGGTCTTTCTGCCTACAGAAAGATGGATCTGTTCCTTTCCTTCCTCCTTTCCGTCCAACCCTACCCAGACTTCAAAATCCAGTTTAATTTCTCCTTTCTCCGTAACATTTTCTCTAGCCCTTTATCCTTCTCGAATCCCACAGTTATTACTTTTCATGTGACTTGTGGGTTTGCAATGGTAAATGGGTTGTTTACTACTTGGTTCTCTGATCAGGAATATATATCTTCAAGATGCAGCCCACTCACAGTGTTTTTCCAGAAACATCCTGGGCTGTAGCTTCTACCCATACCTTCTCCACTGATTCAGATATGCCAAGGGAGCCATGCAGACTTCTTATAGGATGTTTTGTCTGTCCAGTAATTCTTGCTTTATTTGTTTGCCTATCCCACTGGCACATAGGCTTAATGAGGGTAGCACCATCATCATGTTTTACTTTTGAGTCCTGAGAGCTATAGTATGGTCACCAAGATGCTAATAAATTATACTGAAGGAATGAATGAATGAATGAATGAATGAATTTTTATTGAGAGTCTGAGCTTACCAAGAGCTGCAGTCCTGGATCTGTATACATCTTTGCATCAGATTTGGTACCTTGTACACGTGGATGCTCATATTTGTCTGCCTCACTTTAGCTCCTCAGGCCTGCGTGTCATCAGCCTGTAATCACAGAGGTATTGTTCCTTGGCCCAGTTGAAGGCCAGTAGAAGGTATGTCAGGATTTGACATCTCAGTGGATAGTTTACCAGGAGAGTCAGATTACCTGCCCTTTGAAGTGCTCCCGAACCTGGTATTCTCTTCTCCCCAGGTCCTCAAATTTTGGCATCTGGCATCTTAATATGTATGTAATATTCATGGGTGTTCCCTATCAGGTAACCTCAGTAGGCATTTTGTTTTTGTTTCTGTTTTCCCATTAAAGCCACCCGCTTCAGTCTTCTAAATGTTTGGTAGTGATATTAGGCAGTGGGAGGTGATAATTTATTGGAATTAGAGCAAGGGCTGGGGAGCCCGACTGCCTGTGTTCTAACCCCATTTATGGATTCTGTGACCTGTAGCATGTTAGTTGGCTTCTCATGGTTCACTTTCCTCACCTATGAATTGATGATAAATATAATACATCATAGTAGAGCATTAAATGAGTTAATGAAAGATTACCTAGCATAAGGTTGTTACCTTTATTACTTTGCTTATATTTTGTTTTCTTATAAGTTGATGCCAACAAAGGTAATTTTCATTTATAATAAATATATGTACATATTCATTTCATGTCTGTGTACTGTGTACTTATTCTGTTCTAGGCATCGTGCTAGGGATTGGCGATATGAAAATTTGAGGGCGTGTTCTACATCTTGCCTTGTTGTTGACCTATGGAAGATAGCCACTAGTGAACAAATATGAATGCAGATGAGAAATGCTGTGACTGGGAAAGTACAGTGTGTAATGGGTAGGTAGAGAGGTACTTTCACTCAGCATTAGAGCATCAGGGAAGACTTTCGCACTAGGGCCTGGCAGACAAATAGGAATCAGCCAAATGAAGGGGAAAGAGAGTGTGTTTGATTGTTTCAAGCAGAAGTCACTGATGTTTGGAGGCCATGACATAAGAAAGCACAATGCTTTTGAAGAACTGAAAATGTCATGTAGGGAGGAGACTAGCATGTGTGGAGGCTCTGAGTAGGAAGCCAGGGGCTACAAGGCCTCCTCTGCCATGTGAAGGAAGGAGCTTGGACTTTTCCTCACAAGCACTGTGAAGCCATTGAAGGGTTTTAACAGGGTAGTGACATGGTCCAATTTGTGTGTGTGCATGTTTTTACCTGTTCAGTGCAAAATAAAAGAGAATACCATATGAACAAGTGTGTAGTTTCATAAGGTAACTGAAGGAAATTCCCTGGTAACCACAGCACAGACCCAGAAATAGCACTTTGCCTGCCATCCTGAGAAGGCAGCACTGTGCCTGCCTCCACAGCTGAGAAGTCATAGCTGTCCCCACAAAGCTTACCCTGACTTCAGTCATCATGCCCTCGTGTTCTGTTATACCTCCCTAGGTACAAGTTCAGTCTTCAGTCTTTTTCTGTATGCCTTTCTCCACCATCTCTGTACTTTTGTTACAATTTATCTGTGGAAGAACCTGGGCCCTTTGATCTGCGCAGCCTCCCGCAGTGTGGATGTTGCTGATTGTATGTTCAAGGAGTTCCTCCACCCTGGGTATTTCTTGAAACTGACGGCAGGATGCTGAGCTGGAGCCAACTGTTGTGATCACTGTGACACAAGCGTAGGTGGTGGTTGTTTTCTCATCAGGGGACATAAAAGGGCTGCTGTTTTCTCCATGTGACAGATATGTGTTTTAGGAAGAGTCTGGCCACATGTGGAGACTAGCTTGCAGAGGTCAGACCAGAAAGACCAGTTAGGCCTTTTGTGTTTATCCAGATGAGAGCCTGGAATAGGGGCTCTCAGAATGGAAAGCAATGCTGGGCTCCAGAAAATCTCAAGAATTCAAGTGTATAAGACTTGACAACTGTATGGGAAGACAGGACAGAGGAATTTCTTTCTGGGATGCTGAGAGAATGGCCAGACCTTTCAGTGAGATTGCAACATTTGGAACTGTTAGAGAATGCCAATAAAAGGTTGGTTCTAGATATACTGAGTATGAAGCACCTGTGAGCCCAAGAGGAGAAGTCGAGTTTGCCACTCTCAAGCATGTTTTTAACCACTTCCTGTTTATCATCAGTGTATTGTGACTTAAAAAAAGTGTCATCACAAAAAAAGATTTTTTCCAAGAGAAAAATGCGCTTCAAGTACAATATACAGTTTCTGTTGATGATAGAAAAAATGTAGAAGGAAAGTTCAAAGAAGGTCAGATGTAATTAAAGTAGGCCTACCATAATAAATAAATGAATAACAATTGGAAGAATGAAAAGGCAAGGCCCTAATGGAGCATTATAGCCACTTGAGTGTCTTCACGTTGCTCTTTTGGAGCTGAAACCAAAATGAAACATCATACAGGCGGCACTGCAGGAGGAAAGCATCAATTGGAGCGGATTGGCCTCTTTCTTCTAAAGTTAAAGGAAGAGGGTCGCCTGGGTGGCTCAGTCGGTTAAGTGTTTGATTTTGGCTCAGGTCATGATCTCGTGGTTCATGGGTTCGAGTCCCGTGTGAGGCTCTGTGCAGACAGCTCAGAGCCCAGAGCCTGCTTCAGATTCTGTGTCTCCCTCTCTCTGCTCCTTCCCCAGCTCACACTCTGTCTCTCTCTCTCTCAAAAATAAATAAACATTAAAAAATTTTTTTCTTTTAAGTTAAAGAAAGAAAAAGAAAAGATTCTTGAGGAAGTGTGGACAACCATTGGGCTTATAACAATTGAGTGAACAATTTTGAGTTCATTTCTGTTGATTCATTTACAGGAAATTCACTCTTAGAAGAAAAAATCTGGGGAAAGGAAAAAGATAATAAATACACACAAAGAAATGAAAATAACTAAAAACAAAACAAAAGAATAAATCCAGAGATATTCTGAAAACTTTATATTAACTTGAATATCTTCCTGCCCTAAACTTGTGGCCATAATTTTGAAAAACCAGATGGAGTTTAGTATTTTACCTTCCTTAGAGAGTTTGTTGACCTGGGAGAGATTTTGAAGTATTACTGAATCCAGTTTGAATCTTTTCCTCTTGCTTTTACTGGTCACAGAAGATGGAGAGGATGTGGTTGCTTTCAACATTTGGGGTGGGGTCAACTTTTATTTTCAAAATGATGTAAGTCAGATCTAAAACTTGGGAGTGTTTAATGCTCATGGCATGTTGTCTATAGTTTACAAGTTTGGCTCACAATTGAAATTTAGTTTATTCATTAATTTTGTTTTCTGGCAACATGTGAGCTAGCACATCTTCCAAATTTGTTATGATTCACAAAGAAAAATCTTAAAGTGAGTTTTTCCACTTTACTGCCAGATTACTTTTTAAGAAGTACTTAAGCTGTGTCTTGAGGACATGAAATAAAATAAACATTATTGGTACCGACCGGTGTTCATAGGCATTATTTCATTGTCTCTCTTGAATGTAATTGGCTTCAAAGCAAAACACAATTGCTTTGGGGAGGATGAGAGATGTTTTTCTGCATAGTGATAAATTATTTTTCATTCCTGAATTGACTGCCTGTGCCTGTGTGGTGTATTCTGTCCGCCTTTATCCTACGGTACCTTCTGCCCTCTACTTTGAACCCGACTGAACTTGTCTAGTGTTCTGGGTTCCTTCCTGGTGATCTCACGATGGGATTTCCCAGTGTTGGCTTGGCCCTGTGCTGGAAAGTGTTCTGGGCAGGCTGGGTCTCAACCAAGCTCCACCCATTGAAGCAGGCCCTGGGCCCAGGTCCTCTCTGCCTGCAGGATGCATCTGGCCAGCTGCTTGTTTGGTGTGGAGTTTATCCTCTGAGACCTTTGCAAACCTTTCTGATTGTGACGCATAGGAAGAAAAAAATGTTGGCATCACAACTCAATACACAGGTACCTTTAACTCCACATTTGTAAATATGTAAGTGAAAGTTGCACGAATTGGCCCTTGCATTTAAGTCATGCTTCGCACTCTACAGTTTTCTATTCTGTTCCATTTCATTAAATTCCACTAAAATGTGTTGGTCATAGCCCATTATATTTACTTCATAATCTGTTAATAGCTTCTGATTTAAGATTTGAAAACTCTCCCTAACATTCTGATAAACATGATTCCTTTTCAGAGAACCCTTTCTTAATATCCTTCTTCATAAATATCACCAGTGAGGGGACTGTTTCACTCTGTGAGGTGGCCTCTTTATTCCTTATTTTGAGTGTTTAGAGTACTTGTTCCTAAAATATATTAGGAAGGATATTTTATTCATTAGGAAAGAGTGCAAATCTGTGATTAATGATTACATTTCAGGTTTCCAGCGCTAAGTGGAATAAATTCTGCAGCACATTGTTTCCAGTTGGTGCCCAGAATAAAATCAGCCACAGCTCATTTACTGTTATAAAACCTTTTAAAAAGGCATACTGTAAAATAGAAAAATTTTGACAAAGCATTAAAAAATGGGAATTTGGAGTAAATATTAACCTTACTGAGGAAATCATAAGAGAAAGTTAAATATCTTTTCATGTATCCTAACACCTTAAAGTCTGCCTCATTTTGGTTTTGATATTTTCCTACCATTAGGGCAACAAGATTTAGCAATTTGAATACAGTTTTTGCCATTGTTAAGATGTCCTTTACTTTTTAAACTTTCTATTGCAAATAATTCTTTACTTTTTTGCATGTTGTGTTGTTAGAATATTAGGGGATGGCTCTTTAAAATAAATGGGACTAGGAGCGCCTGGGTGGCTCAGTCGGTTAAGTATCTGACTTTGGCTCAGGACATAATCTCACAGATTGTGGGTTTGAGCCCCACGTCAGGCTCTGTGCTGACAGCTCAGAGCCTGGAGCCTGCTTCGGACTCTGTGTCTCCCTCTCTCTCTCTGCCCCTCCCCCCCTCAAAATAAATAAACATAATTTTAAAAAAGTTTATAAATAAGTGGGAGTAACCTCATGTTCAGGTAGAAAAGGATCTGAAATTCTTTATGAAATTCTGAATTCTTTATGCTGGAATGGCATAAAGCAAAGAACCAGTTCCATTAATTTATATGGAAATATTTTTTAGTGTTCCCAGACCCAAAAAATAACCTGTCTTAGGCTGTTCTGATAACTTAGGGCACATCTTGCTAATGATGTGCAAAAGACATCCAAATAAAGCAAAGATGCTCACAGACACAATTCAAGTTTTGGCATGTGGATGCTGAGATACCGAGTGTGGTTCCCAGGGAAGGATCCTGGTGGTGCCACTCTTGCTGCTTGGGGCGTGTGCTGCCTCTAATGGCTTGCTACAAGACAAGTGCTGAACGCTATTTTGACTTTTCCCCTTTTTTTTGTCAAAGGGAAAATCTTGAAATTTCCTTCAGCTAGCAAAAAATGCGTACTAATGTAGGTCTTTCGTAAAAGTAAAGTTGCATAATTCAGACTTTGGAAAGGTGGAAGGAGCCTGTATTCTTAACCATTGATCTTGAAGAAGTAGCCTCCAGAGCCTTTTGACTTGTGATGATGTGGCTCTGCTGTAAAGCTGTTGATTTGTTCTCCTTTTCTATCTTGTGTTGGATTCCTTGTGCTGACTTCTTTTGGGGTACATATCCTCATTTGGTGGAGCAATTCTCCATTGGTTTCCAGAGAAAGTGTTCACGAGAGGTAGATTTTGAAGCCTCACATATCTGCATGTGTTTATTCTGTCCTCCAGCTTGAATGTAACTTGGCTGGGTATGGAATTATACTCTGGAAATTGTCTCCCTGAGTTTCGAAGGTGTTGTTCTATTGTCTTCAAACTTTTAGTGTGCTGTTGAGATATCTGATGTCACTCTGATTCTTGATGGTTTGAACGAAACTTTTTTTTCTCTCTGAGGCTTTTTTGGGTCTTTTCTGTCACCACTGTTATGAAATTCTGGGTGTTGGTTTGGAATGGTTCTCTTTGCATCCCTGTCCTGTTGCACCTGACGGACGCTTTCAGTCTAGAAACTCCTGCATTGTAGTTCTAGGAAATTTTCTTGATACATTTGATTTCTTCCTCTTTGTTTTTCTTTCTTTCTTGCTTGCTTGCTTGCTTGCTTGCTTGCTTGCTTCTCTTCTTGGTGAGATATTCAACCTCTAGGACCAATCCTCTGATGTTCTTTTCTGTTTTCTATGTCATTGTCTCATATCTCTGTTTCTTGATATTTCTTCAACTTTCATTTAACCTTTCTAATTAAGCTTGTCTTTCTGTTACTTTTCATTTTCAAGAGTTCCTTTTTGTTTTAAAATTTTTTCTAGCTGCATTTATCATTTTGTTAATCTGGGCCTCTTCTTTCCTATTATGGGATTTCCTTAAGTCTCTGATAGTAATTGACTGCCTATTCATATGTGTGGAGTTTTATATTAGTTTCCTGTTGTGGAAACAAATCACCACAAACATAGTGACTAAAACAATACAGACTTACCTTGCACAAGACAAGATATAAGGTTAGATTCTGACTTGGGTCTCACAGGGATAAAATTAAGGTGTTAGTAGGACTCCCATTTCTTTTTGGAGGCTGTGGGATGAGCTTTATCTAGCTTCTAGAGGCCACATAAATTCCTTTGCTCTTGGCTCCCTTCCTACATCTTCTAAGCCAGCAACATCGCATCTCTCTGATTTTTTTCTCTGGTCACATGTCTCTATGACCACAGCCAGGAAAGGTTCTTTGTTTTTGAAGACTCGTGTGATTGGATTTGGTTCATCTTGATAAACTAGGATAATCTGTCACCACAGCCCTTAATTTAATCACACCATCTGTGAGTTAGGATGTGGACATCTTTGAGGGGACCATTGTTCTGCCTACCACAGGTTCTAAACAGCTGATTATCCATTCTATGTTTGTGTTGGGGAGGAGGTTTCATGTACTATAAGGTTGATAACAATTTGGTTCCATCTCTTTCCTTTGGAAACTTTGATGTCAGAATCTTTAGATCTTTAATCTAGGTCATAGAGTACTTAAGCTTTTATGTATCATGTTATGTTTGCAATAGATGACATTTTTAATTTTGTATGTCATGAAATTCATATTGAATTTTAGAAGAAAAATAAATATATAAAGATAAACACAATTATTATAACTGATGAGCCACTGTCAGAGCCAACATTTATAAATTTTTGTTTTTTTCTGAACTTAATTTGAAAACTTTCATAAATGCATAGAAGTTAAGGAATTATGTAGTTATATCTACTTACATATTCATTCCCTGTATTCAACAATTATTTGTATTTCTAGAGTCAATTTTCCCTTGGTTGATTTTCTCTTACTACTTGTCTCTTGTGTTTCATAGATTTTTGTCTTTATTATTTGTTTACTACTATCAATGTTGGATTTAATTCCTTTTTAGCTTCTTAATGTGGAAGCTTAGATCATTGATTTTATACCTTTTTGTTTCCTAATATAAACTTTATAGTGTCATAAAATTTATTCTAAGGACTGCATTAGCTGCATCCCCCAAATTCAGATACATTCTATTCTCATTATCATTTGTTTTTGCACTAATTTTTAATTGTCTGTGATTTGTTCTTTGACCCATGAGTTATTTAGAAGTGAGTTGATTTTGGGGCACCTGGGTTGTTCAGTTGGTTGAGTGTTCGACTTCGGCTCAGGTCATGATCTCACGGTTTGTGGGTTCGGGCCCCGTGTCGGGCTCTGTGCTGACAGCTTGGAGCCTAGAGTCTGCTTTGGATTCTGTGTCTCCCTCTCTCTCTGTCCCTTCCCCGCTCATTGCTCTCTCTCAAAAATAAATAAAAATGTTTTAAAAAATTAAAAAAAAAAGAAGTGGGTTGATTTTTATATACATTCAACTTTTAGCTATCTTCTTATTGCCTTTGTTGCCGAAGCATACTTAAAATGATTTCAGTCCTTTGACATTGATTGAGACTTGTTTTTATAGCCCGGCATTAAGTAGGTTTTGGTGAATACTCCATGTACCCTTAAAAGAATGTGTGTGCTCAAAATACTACAAGAACTGATAAATAAATTCAGTAAAGTCACAGGATACAAAATCAGTGTTCAGAAATCTGTTGCATTTCTATACACTAATAATGAAGCAGCAGAAAGAGAAATTAAGAAAACAATCCCATTTACAATTGCACCAAAAGTAATAAAATGCCTAGGAATAAACTTAACCAAAGAGGTCAAAGGTCTGCACCCAGAAAAATATAAAATATTAATGAAAGAAATTGACAACACAAAGAAATGGAGAGACATTCCATGCTCATGGGTTGGAAGAACAAATATTGTTAAAATGTCTATACTACCCAAAGCAGTCTAACACATTTAACGCAATCCCTATCAAAATACCAATAGCATTTTTCACAGAACTAGAACACACAGTCCTAAAATTTATATGGAGCCACAGAAGACCCCGAATAGCCACAGCAGTCTTGAGAAAGAAAAGTAAAGCTGGAGGCATTCAAGCAAAGCTTGAAATCCACAATTCTGGGCTTCAAGTTATGTTACAAAGCTGTGGTCATCAAAACAGTGTGATACTGGCACACAGATCTTAGACACACAGATCAATAGAACAAAACAGAAAACCCAGAAATAAACCTACAGTTATATGGTCCGTTAATCTTTGACAAAGGAGGAATGAATATCCAATGGGAAAAAGACAGTCTCTTCAACAAATGGTGTCGGGAAAACTGGACAGCAACATGTGAAAGAATGAAACTGGACCACTTTCTTTCACCATACACAAAAATAAATTCACAATGGGTCATGGACCTAAAATGTGAGACCTGAAACCATAAAAATCCTGAAAGAGAGCACAGGCAGTAATTTCTCTGACATTGGCTGTAGCAACAGTTTTCTAGATATGTCTTCTGAGGTCAGGGAAATAAAAGTCAAAGTAAACAATTGGGACCACATCAAAATAAAAAAGCTTCTTCACAGCTGAAGGAAACAATCAACAAAACTGAAAGGCAATTTACTGAATGGGAGAAGATACTGCAAATGACATATCCAATAAAGGGTTAGTATCCATAATATATAACAGACTTACACAACTCAACACCAAAACACCCCAAATAATCCAATTAAAAAATGGGCAGAAGATATGAACATTTCTCCAAACAAGACATCCAGATAGCCAACAGACACATGAAAGGATGCTAGGCATCACTCATCATCAGGGAAATGCAAATCAAAACAGCAATAAGATACCATCTCAATCTGTCAGAATGACTAAAATTAAAAATACAAGAAAAAACAAGTGTTGGTGAAGATGTGGAGAAAAAAGGAACCGTCCTGCACTGTTGGTGGGAATGCAAACTGGTGCAGCCACTCTGGAAAACAGCATGGAAGTTCCTCAAAAAGTTAAAAGTAAAACTATCCTATGACCTAGTAATCGCACCCCAAAGTTCAAAAGCACTAATTCATGCACCCTTATGTTTATTGCAGCATATTTACAATAATCAAATTATGGAAGCAGCCCAAGTGTCCATTGATAGATGAGCAGTTGGGGAGGATGTGGGGTGTGTGTGTGTGTGTGTGTGTGTGTGTGAAATAGAATATTATTCAGCCATAAGAAAAGTGGTGTCTTGTCATTTGCAACAACATGGATGGAGCTCAAGAGTATAATGTTAGTGAAATAAGTCAGTGAGAGAAGGACAAATACCATATGATTTCACTCATATGTGGCATTTAAGAAACTAATGTGCAAAGAAGAAAAGAGAGAGAGAAAAACCAAGAAACAGATTTTAACTATAGAGAGTAAACTGAAGGTTACCAGAGGGGAGGTAGGTCAGGGGGATGGGTGAAATAGGTGATAGGGATTAAGAGTACACTTAGGATGACCATTGAATAATGTATAGAATTGTTGAATCACTATATTATACACCTGAAACTAATATAACACTGCAGTTAACTATACTGGAATTAAAATGAAAAAACTTCATCAAATTAAAAAAAAAGAATGTGTGTGCTTTCTACAGTTGTTGGATGTAGTGTTTTTTATAAAAGTCAATTAAGGAGCACCTAGCTGGCTTGGTTGGTAGAGTATGTGACTCTTTTTCATTTTTAAAAAATTTCTTAATTTTTTAATTTAAATCCAAGTTAGTTAACATATAGTGTAATAATGACTTCAGGAGGAGAATTTAGTGAGTCATCACTTACATATAACACCCAGTGCTCATGTCAACAAGTGCCCTCCTTAATGTCCATCACCCATTTAGCCCATCCCCTCCTCACCTCACCTCCAGCAACCCTCAGTTTATTCTCTGTATTAAAGAGTCTCTTATGATTTGTCTCCCTCTGTGATTTTGTCTTATTTTTGCTTCCCTTCTCCTATGTTCACCTGTTTTATTTCTTAAATTCCACATATGAGTGAAATCATATGATATTTGTCCTTCTCTGACTGACTTATTTTGCTTAGCATAATATACTCTAGTTCATCCACATTGTTGCAAATGGCAAGATTTCATTCTTTTTGATTGCCGAGTAATAGTCCATTGTATGTATGTATGTATACATACATACGTGTGTGTGTGTGTGTGTGTGTGTGTGTGTGTGTGTGTGTGTGTATCAGTTCATCAGTAAATGGACATCTGGGCTGTTTCCATACTTAGACTATTGTTGATAGTGTAAGCATGTGACTCTTAATCTCAGGGTATTGACTTCAGGCCCCATGTTGGGCATGGATCCTATTTAAAATAAAAAAAATAAAAGTGTCAATGAAGTTAAGTTGGTTGGTAATGCTGTTCAGATCTTTTATATCCTTACTAGTTTTTTCCTTCTTGTTCTATCAATCTGTAGGAGAAGAGTATTAATATCTCCAACCACAATTGCAGATCTATTTTTTCTTTCTTTAGTTTTGCCAGTTTTTGCTTTATATATTTCTGAAGGCCAATTCATAGGGTGCATAAACATGTGGGATTGTTATATTTTCATGGTGAATCAACACATTTTCATTATAAAACATTTTTTTTTTAATTTCTGGTCCTATTCCTTATCTCAAAGCCTACACTGACATTAATATAACCATTCCCACATTTTTTCTCAGTGTTTATCTTTTCTCATCCTTTGCTTAAAATCTGTTTGTTGTATCTGTAAGTTTCCATTTTGCTTTTTTTAAATACAGCCTGGCAATCTTTTTACATGGTGGATTTGTCTGTTTACATATACTGTAATCATTGATGATTGGGTTCAAGTGTACTGACTTGGTATTTGTTTTCTATTTATCCCTTCTGTTTTTGTTCCTCTGTTTTTCCTCTCCTGTCCTCTTTTATGTAAGGCATTTTTTAGTATTTCATTCTATTGTTTCTTTTGGCTTTTAGCTATACTACTTTGAGTTACCCCAGTGCTTGCTATGAATTACATTATTTACAAGATACAAATTATACATCAGACAAAATGTAGAAACCTTACAGCAGTATAATTCTATTTACTTCCCCTCCCCTTTTTGCTCCTATAATATATTATGCTTCTACATTTGTTGCAGACTTCACATTACATTGTTACTTATATTCTCTTCAAAGAGACACTCATCTTTCTTAAAAGTTTAGAATGAATGAATATCCATACACATATATAAATATAAATATTAGAGAAAAATGTCTTTTTATATTTGCCCCCATGGGTATCCTTTTTGGTATTCTTGATTCCTCTGAATAGAGTCTGGTTTTCATTTATCATTTCCATCAGCCTGAAGGAAATCTTTTACCATTTCATTTAGCACAAGTTTGCTGGTAACAAATTCTGTCACCTTTTAATTTATCTTAAAATTCTTTATTTCACATTCAATTTTTTTCACCTTTATTGAGGTATAATTGAAAAGTAAAATTGTAATGTATTTAAGGTGTGCAACATGATGATTTGACATGCGTATATATTGTGGAAAAATACCCATCATCCAATTAATTAACACATCCATCACCTCACATATTTACCTTTTTTAAAATGAGAACACTTGAGTTCTACGCTCTTAGCAAATTTCAATTATGCAATACAGTTGTGTCAACCATAGTCACTATGTTACACTTTAGCTCCTCAGACCTTATTCATATTATAGCTGAAAATTTGTATCTGTTTATTAGCCTTTCCTTGTTTCGCCTGCTCCCTAGACCCTGGCAACCATCATTCTACCCTGTTCCTGTGAGTTTGACTTTTTTTTTTTTTTTAAGATTTTACATAGAAGTTATACTATGTAGTATTTGTCTTTCTCTGTGTGAATTATTTCACTTAATGTTCTCCAGGTTCATCCATCTTGTCACAGATGATAAATTTCTTTTTATGGCTGAATAATATTCTTGTGTGTGAGTGTGTGTGTGTGTGTGTGTGTGTGTGTGTGTCAAATTTTTTTTACCCATTCCTCTGCTGATGGACATGGGTTGGTTCCATACCTTGGGTATTGTGAATAATGCTGCAATAAACATGGGAGTACAGATATCTCTTCAAGATATTGATTTAGTTTCCTTCGCATATTTACCCAGAAGTGGGATTAGTAGATCATAGGTATTTCTGTTTTTAATTTTTTGAGGAAACTCTATTCCATTTTCCATGTGTCTGTACCAGTTTACATTCCCACCAGCAGTGTAGGAAAACTCCCTTTTCTCCACATCCTCACCAGCGTTTTTCTCTTGTCTTTTTGATAACAGCCATTGTAATAGGTGTAAGGTGATGTCTCGTGGTGGTTTTGATTTGCATTTTCCTGGTGATTAATGATTTGAGTACCTTTTCATTTACATGTTGCCTGTTTTTATACATTGGGAAAATGTTCAGTTCCTCTGCCCATTTTTTAATTGGGTTATTATTATTTTTTTCTTAAGTTGTGTGAGTTCCTTATATATCTTGGATATTAACCCATTATCAGATAAGTATTTTGCAAATATTTTCTTGAATCCCATGGGTTCCTTTTCATTTTGCTGATGGTTTCCTTTGCTATATATTTTTTTCTGAAGCGTTTAGTTTTGATGTCCTATGTGCTTGTACTTTTGCTGTCAAATCCAAAATAGCCTTACTAAGACCAGTATCAGAGAACATTTTTGCTGTTTTTTTCCTAGTAGTTTTATGGTGTTAGTTCTTATGTTCAAGTTTGATCCATTTTGAGTTGATTTTTGTGTACAGTATAAGATAGAAATTCAGTATAGTTCCTTTGCGTGAAGCTATCCAGTTTTCTCAACACCATCCATTGAAGACACTATTCTTTCCCTATTGTATATTCTTGTCTCTTCTGTCAGAAACTAATTTGCTGTATATGCATGGGTTTATTTCTGGGCTCTCTATTCTCCATTGGTCTATATGTCTGTTTTTATGCCAGGACAATACTGTCTGATTACTGTGGCTTTGTAATACTATTTGAAATCAGGAAGTGTGATGATGCCTCCAGCTTTGTTGTTCTTTCTCAAGACTGCTTAGTCTATTCAGTCTTTTGTGGTTTCCTATGAATTTTAGGATTTTTTTTTTCTATTTCTGTGAAAAAGGCCTTTGGAATTTTGATGGGGATTGCATTGAACCTATGAGTGGTTTTGGATAGTATGGACATTTTAAACAATATTAGTTATTTCAATTCATGAGCATGGGATAGTTCTCCATGTATTTGTATGTTCTTTCATTTCTTTCATCAATGTTTTATAATTTTCAGTGTTGAGATCACTTACCTGATTAAATTTATTCCTAAGCATTTTTTGATGCTATTATAAATGAGATGTTTTTCTTAATTTCTCTTTCTGATAGTTGTTAGTGTACAGAAACACAGCTGATTTTTATAAATTGATTTTGTATCTTGCAACTTTATTGAATTCACTTATTCTAACAGATTTGTTTGGTTGTTTTGTTTTTTTGTTTTTTTTGTTTTTTGTTTTTTTTGGGTTTTTTTGGTGGAATCTTTAAGTATCCCTAAAAGATACCTATAAAGTGTCCTTTATATAATATCATGTCATCTTTAAATAGAGGCAGCTTTACTTCCTTCTGATTTGGATACTCTTTCTTTTTTTCTTTTTCTTCTTCTTCTTTTTCTTTTTCTTTTTTTTTTTCTGTTTGCCTAATTGCTCTGGCTAGTACTTCTTTTTTTTTTATTTTTTTTTAATGTTTATTTATTTTTGAGAGAGAAAGACACACACTCAAAGTGTGAGTGGGTAAGGGGCTGAGAGAGGGAAACACAGAACCAAAGCTGGCTCCAGGCTCTGTGCAGTCAGCACAGAGCCCAGTGTGGGGCTCCAACTCACCAACTCAGATCATGACCTGAGCCGAAGTTGGACGCTTAACTGACTGAGCCACCCAGGCACCCCTGCTCTGGCGAGTACTTCTGACATTATGTTGAATAAAAATGGTGAGAATCGGCATCATTGTTTTGTACCTGATCTTAGAGGAAAAGCTTTTAACTTTTCCCTGTCGAGTATAACGTTAGCTGTGGGCTTGTCATATATGGCTCTTATTATGTTTAGGTATGTTCTTTTTATACCCAGTTTGTTGAACTTTTATGGTAAAAAGATACTGAATTTAGTCAAATGCTTTTTCTTCATCTGTTGAAGTGATCATATGATTTTTACCTTCATTTTAGTAAATGTGGTGTATCACATTTATTGATTTTTACATATTGAGCCATCCTTACATCCCTAAAATAAATCCTACTTGGTCATGGTGATGATCTTTTTAATGTGCCATTGAATTCAATTTGCCAATATCTTGTTGAGGATTTTTGAATCTATGTTCATCAGGGATATTGGCCTATAATTTTCTTTTTTTTACAATGTTCTTGTCTTCCCTTGGTATCAGGCTAATGCTGACCTCATAAAATGAGTTTGGAAGTATTCCATTCTCTTTTATTTTTTTTGAAAGAATTGGAACAGAATTGGTTTCAATTCTTTAAATGTTTGGAAGCATTCATCAGTGAAACTATCTAGTCCTGGACTTTTCTTTGCTGAGAGCTTCTTGATTACTGATTAAATCTCCTTGCTAGTAGTTGGTCTGTTCAGATTTTCTGTTTCTTCATGGTTCAGTCTTGGTAGGTTGTGTATTTCTAGGAATTTGTCTATTCCTTTAGGTTATCTAATTTGTTGGTGTATAATAGTTCATAGTGATTTCTTTAAAAAAAATTTCTTTAATGTTTATTTTTGAGAGACAAAGGTGGGGGAGGGGCAGAGAGAGACAGAGACACATACAGAATCTGGAATAGGCTCCAGGCTTAGAGCTGTCAGTATAGCACAGAGCCCAATGCAGGACTCAAACTCATGAACCCCTGAGATCGTGACCAGTGCCAAAGTCTGACATTTAACCGACTGAGCCACCCAGGCACCCTGTTCATAGTAATTTCTTATGAGCCTTGGTACTTTTGTGTCATCATTTGTAACAGCTATCATTTCTGATTTTGAGTCTTCCTTGCTTTTTATTAGTCTAAAGGTTGGACAATATTGTTTATCTTTTCAAAAAAAAAAAAACGGCTCTTAGTTTCATTGATCTTTTCTATGGTCTTTTTATTCTGTTTTATTTATTCCTGCCTCATCTTCATTATTTCCATCCGTCCATTAATTTTGGACTTAATTTGTTCTTTTTCTAATTCCTTGAGATGTAAAGTTAGCTTGTTTATTGGGGAGCTTTCTTTTTTCTTAGTGTAGGCTTTTATCGCTGTGAACTTCCCTCTTATATTTTTATTTAAAAAATGTTTTAAGTTTATTTATTTTAAGAGAGAGCATACGTGGGGGAGGAACAGAGAGAGAGGGAGAGAGGGAATCCCAAACAGGCCCACAACTGTCAGCGTAGAGCCTGATGTGGGGCTCAAACTCATGAACCATGAGATCATGACCTGAGCCAAAATAAAGAGTTGGCCACTTAACCAACTGAGCCACCTAGGCACCTCTGTGAACTTCCCTCTTAGAACAGTTTTTGCTGTATCCAATATGTTTTGGTATGTTGTGTTTCCATTTTCATTTGTCTCAAGGTGTTTTTGTATTTTCCTTTTGTTTTCATCTTTAACTCGCTGGTTACTTAGGAGCATGTTGTTTAATTTCCATCTATAATTGATTTCCAGTTTTATACCATTGTGGTTGGAAAAGATCCTTACTGGTCCAGCTCCTGGGTGGCTCAGTCATTTAAGCATCTGACTTGGGCTCAGGTTATGATCTCGTGGTCCATGAGTTCGAGCCCCGAGTCGGGCTCTCTGCTGACAGCTCAGAGCCTAGAGCCCGCTTCGGATTCTGTGTCTCCCTCTCTCTCCACCCCTCCCCCATGCACACTCTGTCTCTCTCTCTTTCAAAAATAAACATTTAAAACAAGAAAAGATGCTTACTATGATTTCAATTTTCTTAAATTTATTAAGAGTTGTTTTGTGACCTAACATATGATCTATGCTGGAGAATGTTCCACATGGGCTTGAGAAGACTGTGTATTCTGTTACTGTTGGATGGAATGTTTTCTAGATGCCTATGTGGAGTCATGTGTAGTTTAAGTACAATTTTCCTTCCTGATTTTTTTTTGTCTGGATGATCTATTCATTGTTGAAAGTGGGGTATTGAAATTTCCTACTATTACTGTATTGCTGTTCATTGCTGATTACTGTATTGCTAATGATCTGTTAATATTTGCTTTATACATTTAGGTGTTTCTACGTTAGGTGCATACTTTTAAATGTTATATCGTCTTGGTGAATTGACTCCTTTATCATTATGTATCGACCTTCTTTGTCTCTTGTTACCATTTGAGGCATCAGCACAGAGCCTGACGTGGGCTCAAACTTGAAACAGTGAGATTATGACCTGAGCTGAAGTCAGGACACTTAACTGACTGAGCCACCCAGGCACCCCTGATAACTTTACTTTTAACACATACAAAAGCTCTACATTTTTATACTCTTCCCCACCACATTTTATGTTTTTGATGTCAAAATTTACATTTCTTTACCCCCATTTACATTTTTAAATATTGTGCATCTATTAAAAAATTATTATATAATTATTTTTTATGTTCTTTTAAAATTTATACAAAAGTTCTAAGTGATTTACTCACAACCATTACAACATTAGAGTATTCTGAATTTGGGTATATATTTATTTTTACCTGTGAGTTTTATACTTTCCTATGTCTTCGTGTTAGTAATTAGCATCCTTTCGTTTCAACTTGAAGAATTCCCTTTAATACTTCCTGTAAGGCTGGTTAGTGGTGATGAGCTCCTTCAGCTTTTGTTTTGGTCAGCTTTATCTCTTCTTCATTTCTGAAGGACGACTTTGCTGGGTAGAGTATTTTTTGATTGTCAGGGTCTTTGTTGTTGTTAGTATTATTATTAAAACATTTTGAATATGTCATCCCACTCCCTTCTGACCTGAAAGGTTTCTGCAGATAAATCTGCTCATAGTCTTAGGGGGGTTCCTAAGTATGTTAACGACTTACTTTTCTATTGCTACTTTATGATTCTTTCTTTATCTTTTATTTTTGACAATTTAAATGTATCTTGTGGGTCTCTTTAGATTCATCTTTTTTTAACCCTTTGAGCTATCTGTATCTGGATGTCTGTTCATTTCTCCCCCAAGTCAGCCATTATTTCTTTGAATAAACTTCTGTCCCTTTCTCCCTTTTTTCTTTCTGATACCCCTATAATGTTTCTATTGGTCCTCTTCATAGTGTCCTTTAAGTCCCTTAAGCTATCTTTCCTTTTTTTCTGTTTTTTCTTCTCTGGCTGGATGAATTCCACTACCCTGTCTCTAAGTTTACTGTTCCTTTTTTCCACTTGAGCTAGTCTGCTGATGAATCCTTGTATCAAATTTTTCGGTTTCATTGTTATATTTTTCAGCCCTGTGATTTCCGTTTGGTACTTTTAATATTTTCTTTTTGTTGAAATGCTTACTTATTTCATACATTGCCCTCCTGACTTAGGTAAACATCTTTATGACTATTATTTTAAACTCTCTATCAGGCAACCATTCATCTGTATTTCATTAAGATTGCTTCCTAGAGATTTATCTCATTCTTTTGGGGAACATATTGCCCTGTTTGTTCATTTCGTTTTGAATCAAATCAATCCCAAACATTCATTTCACTTTAGTATTTATTTGACATATATTTAATTTGAAATATTTGAAACATTTACATAGTTCACAATGTGCCATATCAGAATCCTATTACATACGATCCTTGAGAAAACAACCTTATACATATGTGCTTTTGTCTTTGTGGAGCTGTATTTCTGTAAGTAATAGAAGTAGGTCGAAAGATAAAATGTTTGTATAATTTTGTTAAATTATTGCTAAACTCTACTCTACCCTATAGGATTTAGGCAAAATAGGTACTATTTTGCACCTCTAACAGCATTTTGACAGTGACCTCATTTCTCTACAGCTTTTACTAGAGTGTTTGTCATAGTTTGATATTTTACTAATCTGGATGTTACCTTATTGTTGATTTAATTTACATTTCTTTTATTATGAGATGAGAATTTGGGAGGGGAGATATATTTACCTTTCTTTTTTGTTAACTGTCTTGTCTTCTGTTCATTTTTCTAATGACATTATGATTTTTTTTTAATTTTAAGAGTTTTTTGTATGTTTGGATAAGTGTAGTTGTATTCAAGGTATATGATGCAGGTATTTTTTCCCAATTTGTTATTTGTGTTTGACTTTGCTTGTGGTATTTTTTTCCCCTATGCAAAAGTTCTTTTTAAAGTTTTATATGGCCAAACGATCACTTTATTTTTCTGTGCTTTCTGTTTTTGAGTCATGGTTGGAAAGGTTTTCCTTCCTTAGGTCACAAAAGAATTCGTCCACTTTTTCTTCTAAGAGTACTGTGATTTCATGTTTTACATTTAGAGGCCTAATTTATTTAGAGTTTATTTTGTTGTATTCCATGAGGTTTGGATTCAGTTTTATCTTTTTTCCAATGACTGTCCAGTTGTTCCAGAAAACTTGTTTAAAGATACTTCTTTTTCCTGTTGATTTTTGATGCCACCTTTGTCATGTGCCAAATTTCCACATTTCTGTTTTGCTTCATTTGTGTGTCTTTCTGTTCATATGTCAGTACCACTCTGTTTTGATTAGTGAAGCTTTAGAGCATGTTTTCTTCTCTGCCGAGCTAGTTACCCTCCATCATTGTTCTTTTAATTGACCTCCTTGGCTATTCTTGCATGCTTAATTTTTGTAATCAAATTGACGATTTTAAGGCATTGTTTCTTACATGATCATTGTATGCTTGCATAGTCATCGACTGAAGCAATGACGCAATAAGCTGTCCTGCTGAACCCTTTGAAACATATTTTACATTGTTAACGTATAAATGTGTATGTGTGTAACATGTAAGTGTGTTTCTACTTATAAAATACCAAGATACTTTTTTAAATGTGCAAAAATCATTCGAATAAACTTTGTGAACAATATAGGCAAGTCTGTGTTATTCTTTCCTATTCTTTGTAGGTTTCACAATTTTTCCATTATAATGGGTTCTTTGATAATTTTTCATTAGAATTTGATAGGTAAGAACTAGGGTCCTTTGAGCTCTGCCATTCCAATGAAATAGAGGTCTTGTTATCAAATTTGAATCATCTTGCCTATCATGTTTCTCCGCCTTATCTTTTCAGGCTGGACACTAGCCCAGGCTGGACACTAGCCCACTGGTCAGCTAAAAGGGATTACAATCATAAAAGCTATTTGATTCTATTTAAATAGATTATGCTTGGATGGCACACTTGGATGTTTGGTTAAGACTTGTGTCAGTGAAGTAAACATTGGAATAATGGCATAGCAGTGCCTTTTCCCATTTAACAACACTACTCATTTAGCTTGGTATATTTTGACATTCAAATTAATTAATTTTCTCTACACATTATTTAGAATATTTTTTTAAGTAAAAAAGAATATTCTCTTTAATTTCTGCTTTCACATAAGTGATTCCTCAGTATTCTGATTGAGTGAAGCCAACCTAAACTAAATTTTTGTATTTTAGATTTTAAAATTTGGGATACTGAATTCTCATCTTTAAAATGAAATTAAGTGGTAATGCTTTGCTGTACTGAATCTAGTAATTTAATGAATATAGAAATACAGATAGTGGGAGAAAATGTCTTTTATTTTTTAGGGGTGATAAGATATTTTTCCTGAAGATCTCTTAATGTATATATATTCCTTCCAGCAATACTTTTTACCAAGTAGGGAATAAAGTAGATGTTAAAAAGGAAGCTCACTGACCATTTCTGTTTATTGTAGCCCTGTCCTGCTTAAGGGGCTAAAGGTTCTGAGCATGCAAGTTCAGGCCCACTATCCCCTTCACCAACCGTACCTGGAGTAGAATATTGGGAGCCCCAGGCTCAGTGGATGTCTGTGGAGAGAGAAAGAGTTGTTTCAGGCATTCTTCATGATTGGTATCTCATGTTCCTTGGGTGGGTGTTGAGCAACCATATGGACACAGAATCATGGTATCTCTTCTAATGTCTGCCTTTTCCCCCCACATTTCTTGCCTTGTATCTGCCTTGGTGTCATGAAAATGGCAGGACTTGGAACCCTGTAATGTATTTCAGCCTAAGTGCCCTTCTGCCTGGCTCTTGGTAGGTCTGTTAACTCTAGCACTTTCTTCTGGCCGGGTTCTTATTGCAAACTTGGTGACTTTTCTTTGAAAGCACTGTGCTTTTCCTCACAAAGAAGTAAAATGATTCTAGATTCAGATGATCTTGGATGCCATTCTTGGCTCCACCATTTAACTTAACTGTGTGACCTTAAGCATGTAATTTTCCTGTCTCTAAATACTACTTTTACAGCTTATAAAATGGACATGTAATACCTAATGTGAGTTTTGAAGATTAGATGAAATAAAGTACATAAAGGGCTTGGCACATGCCATGCGCTTAATATGAAGTACAACATCTCTGTTTCCTCCCAGTTATAAATAGTGAATTTTGCTTGATGATGCAAATGCCACTCTTAGCCACCTGACCAAACACTTGGAATATGGACACCAAGGCAGGCCAGAATTTAGTTGAATGTGCCCCTTGGATACCTGGCCACCCACTCAGAGGCCCCCACATCAAGTCTCTCTAAATTCCAGGTTTATTCTGCTCTCCTTGGAAAGTCACTGTCGAGGCCCCAATGTGCTTCACAGGCAAGGCCACACGGCTTAGAAATCCACTTCCTTTGGCTAAATTTTCTAGGAATAACTTACAATATTTAATGTATTACTGACATTTAACATTCATAGTTAGTTTTCATGTTTAACTTACGGAAGGAAAAAAGATGAATCACAGCTGCCATTAGTCATGTTTTAAAAACAGTGGTACTACATGACTCTCCTAACTTATTGGAAGGTGTTTCTAAGCACACAAAGGCAATTGATTGAAAATTGAATGACTTTCTATCAGATTACTGTCTTCAGGGTGCTTTTAGAGTGAATAGACTAATTTACATCTTAAGGTAGAATTGACCTTATTTTGGCATATTTGGGTGGTGTGACCCAGGGCACACAGTAAGCAGAGGTGTGGCTAATATACAGTAGACACAACAGACGTGAAGCTGGTAAAAGTGAAGTTGGTACTGCTCCAGCCTGTAAAGTTTACCCTTGGGAATAATTTCTGAAGTGTTCATTGCTATGTTCTACATTTAAATTCCTAATTATTTTAAAGCTTCTTTCATTTTTCTTAAATTTATATTGCTATAAATATCAAGTGTCTAAAACCAGATTTTGTTAACATAAAAAGAAAATTTTTTTAGTGTTTATTTTTGAGAGAGAGAGAGAGAGAGAGACAGAGCAGGAGCGGGGGAGGGGCAAAGAATCTAAAGCAGGCTCCAGGCTCTGAGGGGTCAGCACAGAGCCTGACAGGGGGCTCGAACTCGTGAACTGTGAGATCGTGACCTGAGCCGAAGTTGGATGCTTAACTGACTGAGCCACCCGAAAGCCCCTAAGCCAGATTTTTTAACATGAATCTTCTGTATGAATTTACTAAATATTTTATAGGTTAATAAAACTAAATGTTACCTCAAAATGAGAAAAAGGATTGTTGTTGAGTTCTGCTTTTTGTAAAAGCTAAACAAGCAGTAGAGCTTCATTTAAACATGCTTATAAAAATGTATGAATTTGCCTATACCATGGATCAAATCATGACCTTCAAGATATAGTTACATATGGAAAAGTATGACATAAAATTGTTAGGCTGTAAAATGTGCTAGAAAACAGGACTAATAACCATGATAACATTGTAAAGGGAGTTACGAGTTGTCCCATTGTTTCTAGTATTTATTTTTTCTATACTATTGATTCATTTAAATAAATATCAGTGATTTTTTGACCCCTCTTAGATTTTAAACACCAAACTTCTGTTATTCCAAGCATCTACCTTAACAGTGTTTGTGTAAATGAAATAACATAAAAGTAGAGTATTCTGTGAACCTTGTAATACTAAATGTTAATCTTTTCACAGATGGTTATTTTGAAAGACTATGTATCTATTAGAGCTATAAGAAAAAAATTTAAATAGTCATTTGATCATAAATCTATAGAAATAAAAATAGATGCCAATATTATTATTAAGCTTCTTTTTACTCATTTTATCAAGTAAACTGTCCAATTTTAAGTATGACTGCTTAGAATGCCCACTGTACTCTGTACATAATAGATGGTTCAAAAGGCGTTTATGATAATGGAGGCAGTCTGTTCATATAAAACTATTATAAAAATTTGGATCAATGAAGCTATTGCATTTTGGAAAGATTTTTATGCCACTTTTCTTCCTTTTGTAGCCATCTTGATTCATGGAAGCAGCACATCTTGATAACCTCTATTCCTCTCCTCACCAACACCATACCCCCAACCTAGGCCATTAATAGTTCATTTTTGTGTTCATATCCTTCTGTTTCACATACATTCACTTAAACTTATCTCTGAAAGTGGTCTAGGCAGCTTCTTAAAAACTTTTTAGAGTCAGAACTCTTTTACACTCTTAAAAATTAATGAAAACATCAAAGAGCTTTGTGAAGACTATACCTATTGATATTTACTATATTAAAAATTAAAGCTGAAAGATATTTAAAATATGTATGCGTTCATTTTAAAGGTTCATTTTTTTTCCTTTTAGGGTGAGAGGTCCATTTTGTATTAACATTAGATAATTTTAGGAAGAAATAACTATACTTTTTTAAAACAAAGCATTTAGCACAAAAGAGATCTTGGTTGCTCATTCTTGCAGATTTTGCATGTCTACTGCATTCAGTCTGTCGCAGTGTGGTGTCTTGGTTTCTATATATGAAGAAAACACAACCGCTTCATATCAATATGTGCTTGAAAAGGACAGAGTTTTTAAGAATCTTTTCAGAAAATTATGGATATTCTTTGATTCTATACTAGAACTTGACAAGTAGTAGTTGCATAAAAGTTGGTTTTAAATGGACTGTGATTCATAAAAGTATGGGATCTGAAGCCATGTTAATGAACTCCCATCTTTTAATTAGAATAATCCATTGGTAGATTTTGCACATCCAGGGGATCTTTTATCTGTGCATGGTTTTATAATATCTTGCCTTTTTTATTTTGAATGTTTGCTTGCTGAGTTATTCCAGTCTTCCAAGTGTTGATGTATTTAGTTATACAGTATAAAAATAAATCACATTTGTTATTACTGACCTCATCAGAAAAACTTTTATGTATTGGTAAACTCTTAAGTACATGGTAGATACACGTTTTCTAAAATTCTTATTTTCTCTTGGCAGCTCAAATTTAGTCATTGGCAGCAAAGGCTTTCAATTTTCTTTGAGCCAGCAGGCTTCTTCATCGTCAAGAAAACTTCCACTTAAATACCTAAGTCTAAATAATTGCAATTTGTCAGTTTGTCATTTTCTCACATAAAAATGATGTTTCATGGAAAAAAAAAAAAGGAGCTACTTCAGCTCTTAATGCATAGTTTCTTTTCATTGTGATAGTTACTGCACTTTGGTGTCCACTGTGCTTTTTACATAGTTTTCATTTCATCACACAGAATATGGAAAAGAGATATACTCAAAGATTTGAGATTTGATAAAATTAATAATCTTCACACTTTATCAAGGATATTCTTTTTTTAATTTTTTTTTTAATGTTTATTTTTGAGGGAGAGAGAGAGCACAAGCAGGGGAGAGGCAGAGAGCGGGGGAGACAGAGAATCCCAAGCAGGCTCCAAGCTGTCAGCACAGAGCCCAAAGCGGGGCTCAAACTTGCAAACTGTGGGATCGTGACCTGAGCCTAAGTCAAACACTTAACTGACTGAGCCACCCAGGTGCCCCCTTTATCAAGAATATTCTTAAGTGAAACTGGCTTGTGTGTGTGTCTGTGTGTGTAGCTCAGAGTTCATGACAGTATGCAGAATCAGGCAAGGATTGCTAGAGCAGTTTGGTACCTCTGCTGGACTCTTGCTTAAGGTGCCAGTGTTTTTAACCTGTAAGTGCTGTGGCACCATCAGTGCAAATGTCAGCATATAACGTATTTGTATTATCGGGAAACTAATTTTTACTTGAGGATTTCCTCAAAGAGTCTCTAAGGCCCTGGAGATCCATGGACCTTACTTTAAGAATGGCCCGTAAGGGAAGAAGGTATAGTTTATAAAAAAAGGGCTACAGTAAACATTTCTCTAACCCCCCTCTTAACTGACTCGCCAGTGAAATTAGCCTCCATTCCTTGTGTCATCTGGCAGCAACTCTCACAAAATGCTGAATGTCAAGGTTGGTCAGCTGTCCTCTGCTATGTCCATTCATCTCTGTTCCCACCAGCAGAGTGAAGTGTTTTTGCAAATACCAGTTGTATTCTCAAATGACTTTATGCCAATGCCATCAATACTTTAGTTACACAATTTTAATATTATGTGAGTAAGTAGGAGTTCAAAAAGAAAAAACTTAGTGTTTCTAAAACTAACTTAAATGCTTTGGAATGACTTACTGTAAAAGATTGCTATCATATAATTTACTGTGGATGAGATTTGTAAAAGGTTAGGGAAAAACATGCAAATCTGGAAGGATTCTGCATTCCTTCACAAATATCTTTGATTTCTATATTATAAAGAAACTAAAGCTTGCAATTATGATGAATGTGTTGTGTGTGTTCTTTGCAGGAAAGAACAATGAAACCAATCTTTAGACTCACATTTTTTTTTATTTTTTATTTATTTACTTATTTTTTTAAATTTTTTTTTATTTGACGTTTATTTATTTTTGAGACATAGAGAGACAGAGCATGAACGGGGGAGGGTCAGAGAGAGAGGGAGACACAGAATCTGAAACAGGCTCCAGGCTCCGAGCTGTCAGCCCAGAGCCCGATGCGGGGCTCGAACTCACAGACTGTGAGATCATGACCTGAGCCGAAGTCGGTCGCCCAACCGACTGAGCCACCCAGGCGCCCCTCACATTTTTTTTTTTAAAAAGGCTTTTATCTCACCTTCAAAAGATTAATGAATGTATGTACATACAGATATGTTAAGCTGAAGTAAAATTCATAAATTAATACCTGTATCTTTTTTTTTAATGATTCACCACTTAACCAACTTTTCCAGTAGATTTGCTGACCAGTAGTGAGAGTCACATTGAATCAGATAGTTACTTTGCAGCTATCCATGTGCTAGAAGGAAATTTCCTTTGGTTTCCATGATAGTAAAATATGCTCTCTCCCATCATTGCACTTTGAATCTGTGGCTGGGTCAAATTGTATTGGTAAAGTATTTAGATAACCTTTTAGAAATATAACTCTTACAGGTCAGATTTCATAATGATACAGTGATGAGCCGGATGGTATCAGCTTTTTTTCAAAGTCAGTATACTAGCATTTTGTTGAGTTGGGAACTGCCTGGAATAAGCAAGTATATGGGGGCATCTTGGGGATTTCATAGTTTGCCTAATTTCATAAATTGCATAATAATACTTCCTGAAGGATGAGAATTATAATAATAAGTGTTCTTTGATCTACGAAAATAAGTTCCCTGGTCAATCAGATGTGTCAGGATTGGGGCGATGGTAGTGGTTCACTGATGTCAGCTCTACCATGGCCAGGTACGTATGCTGTCGTTAATAGATGCATCGTGACATGGTGCAGAGACAGGGGCTGGGAAACAAATGGCCTGGACTCTGCCTGGCTTGCTTAGCAACCACCAGGAGTCAGTGAAGACTGTGTTCCTAACTCCCTAACAGTGAGCTTGCAGGATACGTTGTTTTCCCAGGAAGTGGAGGGTTCATTCATACTCTTCACAGTGTGTTTACAACCAGTACGTGCTAGTTGCAAGGTGGCTTTGTCTGTGACCAAACAATTAAAAAACTCATCAACCTTAGTTAGTTTAGCACCAGGCTATGTCACCACAGCTAACTAAACACTGATATTATCAAATGCCAAGAGATTTCTCCGGATGCCTGATTTCATGATGATCGCATATTCACTGTTAACAGTGTGGCCTGGTCTTGTAGGCCTGTTCCTTCTTTTTTCCTTTTTTTCCAAAAATGTTTACTGAGTATCTGCGGTGTGTCAGACACTGTTGTAGGGTTAGGGATCCTATAGTGAATACAATAGAGGCAAAAATAAAACCCTGCACTTGTAGAACTTAACACCTGGTAGAGGATACATATACACATACATATACATGTACATGTACATACACAATCACACATATATACATGTATACATACACAAATGCTAAGAGGACAAAAAAAGTGACAAAGGGAAATGAGATACTGTTAGTTGGAATTCTGCAGGGTGACCATAGAAGGCAACATTAAGATCATGTCTTTCATACAAACTCCTGAAAGAAGGCTATAGTCTAGAGGAAGTGGTCTCTCAGGACATTTTTGTGTGTGTGAAGAGAGAGAGAATCTTAAGCAGGCTCCATGGTCAGCCCAGAGCCTGATGTGGGGCTTGAACCCATCATCTTGGGATCATGACCTGAGCCGAAATCAAGAGTTGGCCGCTCAGCTGACAGAGCTGCTCAGGTGCCCCTTTCAGAACATTTTTAAGTATCCTTGTCCTGGGATCTCTGGGGTTTGCATGGGAGAAATACTGCATCTTAGTTTTCACGGACTCTAACTGAAATTTAGCATTTCTTCCAAATGATGTACATAGGTAACCGCTATAGTAATATTGGGAGAACTTGTAACTTTGTTGCAGAGAGATATTTTCGTGTCCCATTATAGGTATTGTAGACACTCTTGCTTATGCTCATCACGACTTATAAATTATGGTAGTTCCTATCTCTACTGTTAAATCTTGGTTTTTAGTGCCGTAATAAAGAAGCATAGAGATCACAATTTTTAAAAACTCTGTATTAATAGTTAGATGTCAAAGTAATAGTTTTCCTTATATCCCTACGTATTCTATCTTATGAATTTTAGAGCGTTGAGAAAGAGGCTGAGGCTTCACCAGACTGCCAAGAGGTCAGGAGGTTCCTGGCGTAGAAATATTAAGCTTTCATTTAATCCCCAATCGAGAATTTTCTTCAACCTCCCAACCGTACAGCACTTCCTTCACTTGTGTCCTCCTAGAGATTAGTCACATACATCTTGAGATGGTTTGGGCTTTCTGGATAGTTCCGTAGAATTGTGATTGTGAAAGATCCCTTTTAAAAAGCTTCCTCTGTAATGCGGGCCACACAGTATTAAAACACTTGCAGAATAATGTAGCAAGTTAAGCAGAAAGTTGGCTTCCTAGAAAGTGACGGTTTCATATTTCACAGGTCAGCTTTTACATTTCTCTGGAAGTTATTACTCAAAGGACCTAAAGGCAGTGCAGTTCATCTTAAGAGAAAGAACAAGATGTAGAAATCTGAGTTAGAATCAGTTCATTTCACTCACTTTAACTAGATTTCATAGGCTGTGATACCTTCACCTTGACCTGCCTATGGGAAATAAGATGGGATGTACATGTTCCACTGGTTTGGCAAGGAAGCCCTAAGAATAAAACTGAGAACCTCTTGCACAGGTAAAAAGGGGAGGGTGAGTATTGGTGAAATGGGTACTCCTGAGAATTTTGCCCTGCCACTACATGTTATATGCTTTAGATCTCTTTGACCATATCCTTCTACCTCTCGTCGAAAGTAAAAAGTCAAAAGTAAAAATTCTCAACATCTTGATAAGCTTGTGTCTACTGTGGAAGGAAGCTAATTGTGAGGCATTAAACCTCTTGGACTGTGTCTTCAGTGGTGCCCTTTCCTTCTAAGAAACAGATACTCGAAAAGTGGGATGAACGCTATAAGACCCTTGCACTCAGTCACGTGGTTGATTTTCCTCTGCAGGCTGGTGAAAGACGCTCCTTGGGATGAAGTCCCGCTTGCTCACTCCCTGGTTGGTTTTGCCACTGCCTATGACTTCTTGTACAACTACTTGAGTAAGACACAGCAGGAGAAGTTTCTTGAAGTGATTGCCAATGTCTCGGGATATATGTATGAAACTTCATACCGAAGAGGATGGGGATTTCAGTACCTCCACAATCACCAACCCACCAACTGCATGGCCTTGCTCACGGGAAGCCTAGTTCTGATGAATCAAGGTGAGTGTGGACACAATCGAGGGGATGCCCAAGCCAATATCAGTCACAGTTGCCTTGAGAGCAGAGTATTTTTGTACCTAGCCTTAGTATATATGTTCATAGTCAGATCCCAACTAAGTTCATGAGATGAAGTAATACCTAGGACATCCCTTAGAGAATTGAGACACATCTCTTTCCTCATTTCTGCTAGTTATATCAGCCTGCAGGTTATTTAAGTAAGGCTTCTGATTGTGCCAAGCCATATCCTTACAGCACACCGTCAGTGGTGAAAATTCATTTTCCCAGAGAATTTTGACAGTGAAGACAGCCATCCTGGATAAATGGAGTTTTTAGTTTTATTCATTCATTCATTCATTCATTCAAATTTGTATTTAAATTGTAGTTAGTTAACATGCAGTATAATATTGGTTTCAGGAGTAGAACCTAGTGATTCAGCACTTAAACATAACACCCAGTGCTGTCTTCCATAATACCCGTCACCCATCTTACCCGTCTCCCACGTACGTCTCTCCTTCAACCCTCAGTTTGTTCCCTGTCTTTAAGAGTCTCTTGTGATTTCCTTCTCTCTCCCTTTTTATTTTTCTCCTTCCCATATGTTCATCTTTTTAAAACCTAAGTGGGTGGTTTATTATTTGAAATGACTGTTCTTTGCAAATAGATGTCTATCATTACAACACTATTTTTTTTCTCTAAAGACTTGAAACAACCAATCTAGATCTTTTAGCTCAAATTTGGAAGTGACTTTTGTGGATCACATAGCTACTTTGCATTAACGTATTATGTAATTGCTGATATTACATTTTCTCTGCTTCTATAATTCTGACTTAATTACAACACCTGTGAAAGTCTACAAATGATTAAATAAGACTGTATTTAAGAAAAGCAGCCCTAAGATCACAGTGAATTATTAGGATACTAAATATATACTTGGAATAGGCAAATCTAACAGAACTCTTGACTACTTCCCCATGAGATTTAGTATGCATTTTGTAGATTATCCAACATCAGATTTCCTCAAGTCTAGCTTTCTCCCTTGTCTTACCAACCAGCCATCACTTTTAATTAGTCTTAGAGGAAAAGAAACTAACATTACCTAAGCATATGACACGTGCTAATCCTTGTCCCTGTTTTATTTAATTATCGCACTAGCCATATAAGGTAGCTGGGATTTGGACCTAGTTCTGGCCAAACTCAAAGTTCACTCTCTTTCCATTACATTTTGTTGCCTCTCTTGGAATAGAGATTCAATTTATAGTAATTTAAGGAAAGCTTTAAGAGGGTAGAGTTTCATCCTAGCTCCCTTTGTCCCCTACTCTTACAAAAACAAACAACATTTAAAAGATGAAAATGCAAATAAATAAATAAATAAATAAATAAATAAATAAATAAAATGAAAGATTAAAATGCAAACCTTCAAAGTATTTATAAATCCCAATGCCTGTGGAATGACATCATCATGAAATGGTGGAAGGAACCCAAGATGAGCTAGGTCTCAGCCCGGGTCCTTGGTTTTAGCTCAATATAGTGTTATTTCTTTATAGAAATGTTTAGTTCTTTAGTAGCAGGAAGAGAGCTTACTTCTTCATTCTTTGTGGTAGATAAAATTGTTCCAGAAAGTATGCAGGCATCGAAAATACTGGTTCAGATTGGATCAAAATGTGTAGTTCTCCCCTGGCAGGAGTTTTCATTGTGCATTTATTTTGTGATTACAGTTCTGGTTGCTCAGAACTATGGGATACAGTCTTACAGAACCCCCACATAGGCAGTGTACGCTTTTTTTTTTTTTTTAAGTTTATTTTTGAGAGAGAGACAGCTGGGGAGGGGCAGAGGAGAAGGGGACAGAGGATCTGAAGTGGGCTCTGTGCTGATAGTAGAGAGCCGATGTGGGGCTTGAACTCACAAACTGTGAGATCATGACTTGAGCCAAAGTCGGAGGCTTAACCGACTGAGCCTTTCAGGTGCCCCAGCAGTGTACACATTTATGAGACGATTGGACAGACGAAGAGGTGAAATCTCTGGCCCTGCACATCTCAGTTAATAATCAGGCTTACAGTCCTGGCTTTGTTGGCATACCCACTACCTTTAGGGGCTACCTCACAGGCTGTTTCAACAATCCCACGTCCTCCAGACCAGCCTCGTAGATACTGACTAGGTAGCTTAGTGTATCGGTAGTTCTCAGCAGACTCACATAAAATCTCAAAAGTGGGAGAATTAGAACTCGGTGCACAGGGACCGCAAGATCACACATAAGCAGTTTACACATCAGTTGCAAAGAAGATAGATGTGAAATGTTTAAGTGATTATGCAATAGTTATAATAGCAACAGAGAATAAAGTAAGAGGTACCATGAAGCTATGGTTAAATATCAATTGAGTGTATTAAGTTTGAATTTAGGAAAACAGTCTTCTTTAGGTGGGTTAGAGAAGGTTCATAGAACTTTGAAAGATTGACAGGGTGTATGGATAATGAAAATAATGAAGCACATTCCAGGCAAGGTCTATATGGATGGTAGATAAACACAGAGCATAGCATCAATAACAATCCCAGCACCTCATATTGACAGATTTGAAGTTCACAAAGGTGGACATTGCCTCATATCTCCTGAACAAGGTTGTTGTAAGGAAAAAATAAGGAAAAGCTAGGTAATGCGATATCAGGGAGCAGTAAGTTAGCAGGCCTGATTTTAAGCATCACATTAGTGTCTGGTTGGAGATGGTAGATATGGAGAAGAAAAAGATGATGACTGGAATTTTTATTTTTTTAATGTTTATTTATTTTTGAGAGAGGGCACGCAAGCAGGGGAGGGGCAGAGAGAGAGGGAGACAGAGAATCCGAAGCAGGCTCCGTGCTGGCGTATTTTGCCCCTGACGTGGGACTCCAGCAGTCCTCGAACTGTGAGATCATGACCTGAGCCGAAGTTGGATGCTCAACTGACTGAGCCACCCGGACACCCCTGGAATTTTAAACCCTAATGATTAGAGAATGGAAACTGAAAACTCTCCAGAAGACTGGCATGTCAGGTGTAGAGCTGGATAGGAGGAGTCAATGTACAATTAACAGTCACCTCTGCAAAAGCTGAGCCTGAGAACAGTGCTGCCCTCATGAGATGGGAGCCCGGTCCTGCATAGCCTGGGACCTTGGATTTAGGCTGGGGTCTGTGGTCCCTGGGCCCCTGGAAGCCCTCACCCCTAGCACATGCAGTAAGCTGTGGCAGTGTTTGGCACTGGTGATCACACACATGTCTGTGGGGGTGAAGCCACAAAACTCCATCCACATCAGGAGGCAATGAGCTTAATTTTATCCTCACTGGTCCTATGTTTTAAATATAAGCAAACAAAACAAACCTGAAATCTAAAGACCTAGGTTCAGATCAAAGTCCTGTTCACTTTTAGTCATGTGTCAGAGGTCTTGAACAAGGCAAGCTTCCTGTAATTTTGGAGTAACAATGCCTAATTGAATTGTTAAAAGGATTAAGTAAGATTGTGTTCAGTGCTGTGGAGATTATAAATGTTTTAGAAATGTGAGTTGTTACTGTTACCAAAATGCTAGCCTTGCAAGAATTATAGAAAACTAGCATTTTTGAGTCAAAAGAATTTTATAAAGTTTGTAGGCCTTTAATTTTCAGTTGCAGAAATTGAAAAATGTGACAGCTTGAGCGCTTGAACCAAATTTTGGACCTCATTTTAGGTAGGTTCAGGACTCCAAGTTGATTATTTTTACCATGAGATTGTCACTCCAATGGTCTCTCTACCCCGCTGTGCTGCCTTTTGAGATCCTCTGGAATCTAAAAGCACAGGAAGAATGAGAAACTGTCTTTAATGACAGGACAAACTGAAGACTATCTGCTTAGGCTTTATCGTATTTGCAGCTTATTAAAAATCCTATAAAATAATGGTGCAAGTTGTATGAAGTATTAAGCTTCAAAAATATTTTCAAGTAGTAGTTTTTAAAAAACTTGAAGGAGTGCCCGAGGGGCTCAGTCCGTTGAATGTCCGACTTCGACTCAGGTCATGATCTCTCACTTAGTGAGTTCGAGCCCCACGTCAGGCTCTGTGCTGACAGCTCAGGGCCTGGAGCCTGCTTCGGACTCTGTGTCTCCCTCTCTCTCTGCCCCTCCCCCGCTCATGCTCTGTCTCTCTCAAAAACAAATAAAAATTTTTTTTTAATTTAGAAAAATTGAATTAAATCTCAATATACAAGATCTTTACATATAGACATAAAGTTATCTTAGATGTGATGAGGTTTCAGTTTATTTAACAGCGGTACTCATTTCAAGGTTTATCTTCATTTAATGAGGGACTTGTATTCAAGAACTTTTTAACCCACATCATGGACCCAACCCAAACCTAGATTAGCAGAATGCTGTTTGTAATGTTGACAAATGAGTTTTACAAAATGCCATTTGTAATATAAACTAGCCAGATGACTCAGAGGGTTTTATTCAGCTATCATTTTGCCAAATTTTGTTTATGCTTTATTAGAGCCATAGTGATTGTATCCGTGTGTTTTCATTCTTCAGGGTATCTCCAAGAAGCATACTTATGGACCAAACAAGTTCTGACCATCATGGAGAAGTCTCTGGTCCTGCTCCGAGAGGTGACGGATGGCTCCCTCTATGAAGGAGTTGCCTATGGCAGCTACACCACTCGATCCCTCTTCCAGTATATGTTTCTCGTTCAGAGGCACTTTGATATCAACCACTTTGGCCACCCATGGCTGAAACAACACTTTGCGTTTATGTATAGAACCATCCTACCAGGTACAGTGAGGAATCAGAAGTGGGAAAGTGGGAAAGCATTAGCTATTATGTTTGTTTCTGATTATGAAAATGGGCTAGATGAGGAGAAGAAATGTGAGGTTTGAGTCATACTGAGGTTAGACTTGTTGTCAAAAAAATAAAGAATTCAAGAGTTATGTATCACCAGAACATTTGGGGAATTAATGCGAGGATTTGTGATTTACACACTCTAAAACTTGGAGCATAATGGATCAGATGCAATTCATAGCCCCCATAGTACTTTTATTTTTGTAGATGTAAAACTTGGGTACGTATACAAATTACTTTTCATGAATCTTCACAAAATATAAACATTTATGATTACATGGTAATTTTCCTTGACGTATGATCATAACTTGAGTCTCTTTCATTTTTTAGCTTTTAGTTTTTATTTCCGAACTTTATATATATTCAAAATGAAAGATTACACCTATGTATTTTCTGGAGCTTTGGTGTTTTCTTTAAACAGTTTATTGAAAAAAATTACATAAAAAATAAAAAAATGAATTGCTGTAAGGGCACCTGGGTGACTCAGTCAGGTCTGACTTCGGCTCAGGTCACGATCTCTCAGTCTGTGAGTTCGAGCCTCACGTTGGACTCTGTCTGTGCTGACAGCTCAGAGCCTAGAGCCTGCTTTGCATTCCGTCTCTCTCTCGCTCGCTCTCTCTCTTTCTGCCCTTCCCCTGCTCATGCTGTGTCTCTGTCTCTGTGTGTGACTCAAAAATAAATAAACATTTGAAAAGTCAAAAAAAAAAATGAATTGCTATAAAGCTTCTAAATTCTGTGTTGCTATGTAGCTTAGGCTTCTAAGAGAACTGGCTCTAAAAACAGATGTATTTGATTCAAGAACGCATTCATTTCTAGGACAGCCTTATAACTCTCATTTCTAAACAAGACTAAGATGTTTGAAAAAGTTTAGGATGTAGATTTTCGTCAGGATGGGGATTTTTTTTACCCCAGTGAAATGCAATTTTTAGGTGGTGATTCTAGACCTCTAGTAAATAATCCAGTCTTTAAATCTTTTGCTCTGGTTGTTGACACATGAACTGAATAGTACTTCCATTATTGGATTAGTTATCTAGAAAACATTACAGAGCAAAAGAACCCTAAGATTCTTAAAGTTTAGTTGAGACTTCACATTCAGAACCCTATTGTTTCACTGCATATTCTTAGATAGAGGAGAGGTCTGTTTTGTAGTTTATCTTGATAAACAAAGGCCATCTAAAGCAAGGGATCTTGAAGAGGTCTCACTGCTTTGTAATTTGAGCTGAGATCTAACAGCCAGCCACATCACTGCTGTGAGCTGTGTCCTTGACTGCATCCTAAACTGGAAGACAGTATAAATACCTCTAAGAGAAAGATGCATGTATTTGTGCCAGTTAATCCAGCAAATCTTTATTAAACATCTACATGCCAGGCATTGTACAAGGCAGGGGATTCAAAGAGAAATAAAGCATATCATCTGCTTTCAGGGAATTCACAGATTAATAGAAGATTCAGAAGTCACATTTTATCATAAGACTTATTTGCAGTAGCATCTACGAAGCTGGTAGAAGTGAAAACACTAGCTGTAAATTATGTAAATACAGTCATGGCATCTTTTTAGAAGGGATTGTGTGTTAAAAGTCAGCCTGTTCTCAACAGCATTTCTCTTTTTGTTCCTTCTACAATGTCTGTTCTAGTACCAATTATTCCTGTCTAGCTCAGAGTTGCCTCCCATTCTTCAAGAACACCTGGATCATATCCAGTCTTACCTGCTTTTGTTTTGCTGACCTATTCCTGTATGATCTTTGCATTTTCTAACTTCCAGCAGTATGTATTAGCAGGCTTTTCCATGGGAATTGTTTTCTTCCTATAGAAATGGAGTTTCTCCCTTAAACCTTATCACTTCCACTTTATTGGATGCAAGATTGAAGCACCTTCTGTCATTATCTTGGCGTAGAACGTGGGTTGAGTTGGCAGGAGAGCTGATGTTCATTCCAGGTTCTGCAGCTCACCGTGCACCAGAGGATAGATAGCCTGTGTGTCTACGCAAATATAATTACACGTAGCATGGACATTGGAAAATGAGGAAGGGGGCCGTATACATATGCATTAGGAACTATGGCACTTCTGTTACCAATAATCAGCTGCCACATAACAGACACAAACTTGTACACAAGATTTGTGGAAGGGCTTCAGAGGGATTCTGATTAACTCGGCTGGAGTAAAGCCTGGACATTGTGTTTTTGGTTTTTTAATCCAGGATACAGAACTGATTCTAATTTGCAACCAGGATTGAAAATCATTGTTTAGATCTTCATGGGAATATGCAGTTTTACATTTATCTTAATTCTGTCAAACCTCTTTCCCCAGGGTTTCAAAGAACTGTGGCTATTGCAGACTCCAATTACAACTGGTTTTATGGTCCAGAAAGCCAATTAGTGTTCCTGGATAAATTTGTCATGCGTAATGGCAGTGGTAACTGGCTGGCTGACCAAATCAGGAGGAACCGTGTGGTGGAAGGTCCAGGAACACCATCCAAAGGCCAGCGTTGGTGCACTCTTCACACGGAATTTCTCTGGTATGACACGTGGGGCTGTCTAGGGGGGCGGGGAGGGAGGAATTGGGCCCTGGGGATACAGGGTGCTAGCTTATTGCTATTAAAAAGAACAACTATCTAAAGTACTTTGTAGCCCTTTCTCCATGCCCCCTCCCGCCTTGCAGCTTCAATTCATATCACAGCCTTTGACACTGCTAGAAACATTTAGAAACAGTTCCTTACATGTAAGATCTCATCACTGCAGTTTTTGATTTTCTCATACTGGGAGATGTCTTAGGCTCACATATTTAATAGATGTGCATGTTTTGATTTCCATCATTTTTGAAATCATATAAAGAGAAAAGCACAAAATTTAGACTGGGATTTACTCTGACAATCACACCAAAGAAATAAATAAATAAAGGTAGTAAAATGTTTTGTTTTAGTAAATGGAGCATTATAATCTTCTAATAGCAAAGCTGTTACTAAATTTTCAAAACTATTTAAAAGTGTTTGACAGTATTTGACAGTTTCACTTTGATAATAAAAGAACCATGTAATTTTTTTTGCCTTAATCTTTTAAGCCCAGAAAGAGAAGCCAGGGCCTCCTGTTTAAAGTTCTGCCAAGTATATTGTTGGCATCCAATAAGTTAAAATAAAAATTACAGGGAACTGGTTAATCATTAATCCTTGATGTCTTTTCAAGCTATTGAAATGTGTATTCAACTCCAAGATAAGCTTCTGTGGTTTGCTCTACTTCTCATTATTTTTTTTTAATTTAAAAAATTAAGAGAGGACAAAGACATTAATAAAGTTAAAACTGGTTATCCTTTAACCAGCATTTTAAAAGACTGTTGTCACAGATAAAATAGTAATTTGATGTGATTTCACTTACCCTAAATATATGACCAGGAGAGCCCTATAAAGCTGACTCTAGGAGTCAGATTGATGCTAAATCTCACTTGGTTCAAATTCTGCCATTTATAGGAATATGCAAAGTGACCAAAGTCAGAGAAGTATTACCAATTTGTCTTATATCTGGGTTTGTTAAATCACAATAATTAAGTCAACATTATTAACTAGACCTGAAAAGAAACACAATTTCTGATGGCCTGAGATTCTAGAACAAGAGACAAAACGGCCAAAACCAAACACCAGTAAGATTAACTCTACCATTGGTGATTGATTCATTTCAGAGAAAAGTATCTAAGAGCTAATAATCTAGGCCTGCCTTTCTTCCCTTGAGCAGTAAATCATCCAGACCTGTCAGAAACGTTATCTCAAATCATCAAAAGCAAACAGTCTTGTTTATGATTACTTTGGGGGCCTCTCTGAGCCACAAACCTGTGTTCTTAATCACTGTGAAAGTTTAATGTTAATTATTGTATAAATTTGACAATAAGCATTTGTCATAAATAAAAAAATGAGAGGCCATTTATTGTCCAAAATGCATGACATCATCTGCAGATTAAAACAAAACCTGTGGGTCCAGGTAGGCACTAGTAGGCCACAATTATAAATCTCCTGGTATTAATAGTTTCTTGAATTTCATCCACTTGCATTCTTTTTTTTTTTTAATTTTTTTTAAGTTTCTTTATTTATTTTGAGAGAGAGTGCACACAAGCGGGGGAGGCGCAGAGAGAAGGAAAGACAGAATCCTAAGCAGGCTCCACCCCATCAGCACAGGACCTGATGTGGGGCTCGAACTCATGAACCATGAGATCATGACCTGAGCTGAGATCCAGAGTCAGATACTTAACCGGCTGCGCCACCCAGGCGCCTGTCATCCACTTACATTCTTACGTGTGGTATTGGTAGTAAATTTTATCTAGTGTGTGAAATTCAATTCTATTTAAATCTATTTTTTTAGAGGGTGAAAGTACTCTACCAAACTTTCAGTAGTATCAGCCATGACAGAACAGTACTTCCTAACAACTTGAGGCTTGTTAGAGTCTAGATCCTAACACGGGGTTCTCTAGAATAGGCACCCCTGGACTAGTTTAGATGGGAACTTAATTCTGTGAGCCCTGGTCATTTGGATGGCAGTTCTGAAATCGTTACGTGAAGAACGTCCCTGTAGTATGAACAGCAGCAGCCATTTCAGGCTCAAACCCAAGGATCCCACGGTATGAAGTACTCCTCTCCCATTCAGCAAGGGTGCTCCCCTGTGCATGCTTATCCACGGGTGTTTCCGGAAATGTCCCGAACACAGACTACACAGCCGGCCCTCTGGGGAGCATTGTGTTGTTTCCTCCAGCCACGTCACAAAGTGGCATCACAGTCCTGATGTGTTATTTTAACTTCCACCAGAAACCCATTTCATTGTTTAAAAATGAATCCTTTCAGGTATGATGCCAGCTTGAAATCTGTTCCTCCTCCGGATTTTGGCACCCCTACGTTGCATTATTTTGAAGACTGGGGTGTTGTGACTTACGGAAGTGCCCTGCCTGCAGAAATCAATAGATCGTTTCTTTCCTTCAAGTCAGGAAAACTGGGGGGCCGTGCAATATATGACATTGTCCACAGAAACAAATACAAAGATTGGATCAAAGGATGGAGAAATTTTAATGCCGGGCACGAGCATCCTGATCAAAACTCATTTACTTTTGCTCCCAATGGTGTGCCTTTCATCACTGAGGCTCTCTATGGGCCAAAGTACACCTTCTTCAACAATGTTTTGATGTTTTCCCCAGCTGTGTCAAAGAGCTGCTTTTCTCCCTGGGAGGGTCAGGTCACGGAAGACTGCTCATCGAAATGGTCTAAATACAAGCATGACCTGGCCGCCAGCTGCCAGGGGAGAGTGGTTGCAGCAGTGGAGAAAAATGGAGTGGTTTTCATCCGAGGGGAAGGTATGGGAGCTTATAACCCCCAGCTTAATCTGAGGAGCGTGCAGAGGAATCTGATCCTCCTTCATCCACAGCTCCTTCTCCTCGTGGACCAAATACACCTGGGAGAGGACAGCCCCTTGGAGACCGCCGCAAGCTTCTTCCACAATGTGGATGTTCCCTTTGAGGAAACAGTGGTAGATGGGGTCCACGGGGCTTTTATCAGGCAACGGGATGGTCTGTACAAAATGTACTGGATGGATGATACCGGCTACAGTGAGAAAGCAACCTTTGCTTCAGTGACATACCCTCGGGGCTATCCCTACAACGGGACAAACTACGTGAATGTCACCATGCACCTCCGGAGTCCCATCACCAGGACCGCTTACCTCTTTATAGGGCCGTCTGTAGATGTTCAGAGTTTCAGCATCCACGGGGACTCCCAGCAACTGGATGTGTTCGTAGCCACCAGCCAGCATGCCTACGCCACTTACCTTTGGACAGGAGAGACCACGGGACAGTCTGCCTTTGCACAGGTCATTGCAGATCGTCACAAAATTCTGTTCGACCGGAGTTCAGCCATCAAGAGCACCCCTGTGCCCGAGGTGAAGGACTACGCTGCTATTGTGGAACAGAACCTGCAGCATTTTAAGCCAGTGTTCCAGCTGCTGGAGAAGCAGATCCTGTCTCGAGTCCGGAACACAGCTAGCTTTAGGAAGACCGCTGAGCGCCTGCTGAGATTTTCAGACAAGAGGCAGACGGAGGAGGCCATTGATAGGATTTTTGCCATATCGCAGCAGCAGCAGCAGCAGAGCAAGTCAAAGAAAAACCGAAGGGCAGGCAAACGCTATAAATTTGTGGACGCGGTCCCTGATATTTTTGCACAGATTGAGGTCAATGAAAAAAAGATTCGACAGAAAGCTCAGATTCTAGCACAGAAAGAACTGCCCATAGATGAAGATGAAGAGATGAAAGACCTTTTAGATTTTGCAGATGTAACGTATGAGAAACACAAAAACGGGGGCTTGATGAAAGGCCGGTTTGGACAGACGCGGATGATGACAACCCGCAGCAGAGCCCCTTCCGCTTCGTACACCAAACTATTCCTGATCCTGAACATCGCTATTTTCTTTGTCATGTTGGCAATGCAGCTGACTTATTTCCAGAGGGCCCAGAGCCTGCATGGCCAAAGATGCCTTTACGCAGTCCTTCTCATAGACAGCTGTATTTTACTGTGGTTGTACTCGTCCTGTTCCCAGTCACAGTGTTAGCGCTAAAGCCATGCGTTGCCGGATCGTTGTGTGGTCACAAGAGTCTATGCAAAAAAAAAAAAAAAAAAATTGCCCTAGTTTGTTACTGGAATTTTTATCTCAGATTCATTTTAACAAATTAAGGGGAAGATTTTTTCATACAAGAAAGCAGGGATATGGAGAAATCGGAATTGGAAAGGCAAAGGTTTATCAGAGGAAGGAGAGTTGCTTGGTTGTCCCATGGTGTTTCTGGAAGTAACTGGCTTGGCTAAGTTAGCAATGCATATAATACTACCCTTAGAAGAAACAACAAGTCTGATTTTAAGTGATATTTTTTCTTGAGAGAAAAAGATTTAGATAGATTTGGGTTTTATTAATATTAATTTAATGATGTTTAGCAGTTTCCAGATACTATTTTATGGCAAAGACTGAAGCCCACAATAATGAGAAATTCAGAAAAATTTTAATGGTGGAATCATGTTGAAAAATAAGTATTGCTAAGTCCTGGGATGGCAGTGTTCACTTCCTTGGAGGGTAGTTCATCAGGGAAGTGACAGCAGGATCTGCATACTGGATTACTATTCGGACAACATAATAAAATGATGACAGATGATCATTAAAAAATTGAAATATATTTTTCTGTAGAAAACACATCAGTGAATGAATATTTCCTTGATGTTGGTCTCTGCGCACACGTAATGCATCCATTTGTTGTTCAATAAATAAGACAGTTACAGGCAATTTAATTTTCTATTTTCCTTATATGGAAAACTGTTATAGACCCAGTGACTCAACTTCAGAATAAAATATTTTATACCCCGAACATTGATTTCAATACCAAAGAAGATGGGGGAAGCTAAAGTTTGGATATGATTCTTATGTTTTTTTAATAGAAAACTTTAAGTTTATTTTGCTAAATAAACATCATAATTATGATTTATCTGTAGTGTCTTTCTTCATTGTTGGATTACATTAAATGTGTGTGCAACAGTTTTGAAATCTTTGAAGAGAGCTCTTTATTTGGACCATGCATCACTTATAAAGTAGTGTTTGAATTGAAAGAAGTACTTTCTCTGCTACGTACCTTTTTGTTGTCTAATCCTATTTTAAACATTTGGAACAAAAGCCAACTTCTGATACTTAAATACCAAACTTAAAAACATAAACTTGCTATAGTTATTTTAGTTAAGTTCTCAGGTGGTAACAGGAGCACAGAGTACTTGAAACATATTCCACAGTTTATATTTCAGCGTAAGAAAATTATCTACTTTCAGGGAAGTTAAGAGTAAATTATCTGACGTTCCACATAGTTGAGTCTTGCAGATTTCCTCCTTGAAAACAGAAAATATGCTTAGCTCAAAGTTTACAGTAAGAACGCATGCACTGATTTGTAGGTTTAAAATAGTAATGGCAGTCTTTTTACTTGTCCCTTTCGTTCATGGACATATCAGTAAGTAACAAAACAAGGAAATGGAGAAACTCTTAGAAACACCTTTTTTGCGGTTCAATTTTGAACCTTCTTACATAAAGTAAAAACCCAGGTTTTAACTTTTAACTGTGCTTCACTCATTACACTTGGAATCTAGAAAATGACTTCTGAGGAAGTATTTTTCCTTCTTTCATGGAAGAAGTCTCTAGGGAGGATGTCATTACACACTGTTTAAAAGAATAATGTTTTCAAAAGAATAATGCTTCCGTTTGTCCTGCATGGATGCTGTTACTGGGATTTAAACTTGCTTTATGTGACAGTTTCTCCGTTTACTTAACCTCATTCAAGATTCCTCTCTTCTGTTTTTCATTCAAAAGGATGAATTGTCTGAAATGATCAAAAGCAAATTTAGGAAGAAAAAAAAAAGGGAAAATTGCTCTTTGAGGCTACCAAGCAAACCTGATCTCAGATCCAAAAACTCAAGGCATACTTTCTAATACCGATTAAAAGCGCAAGCGAGTGCCAGATTCAGCTCTCCTTTTGTTTTCGTTAGGTTAGGGCAGACAGTGAATTAGTCATCATAGCATGGCCCAGTCTAACACATTAGCTCATTTTTTAAGCAATTTTTAAAAATATGGTAATCATGCATCCTTGAAGCAAAATTCATTAACTGGGTTTTTTTCCCCTTCTAATTGGACCTCATATTTCACTTAAAAGAAACTTCCAGAGGCAGTGTCTTAAGTGGTTAAGTAAAAAAGAAAATGCTGAAACAAATCACAGCTCTTTATAGTGAGACATGTTTTATATCAGGGATAGTGCGTATTTGAATAAAACTAAGCAACTCTTTGTCCCAGAAAACCAAGCAATGTTAAATCTCCCTTGTAACGGAGTAATCAATTATGGAATCTGTTTCAGGGCTGCTCACTGAAAGGAGTGTTTCAAGTTCACTGAATAATATGTAAGCTGTTTTTCAGGGGATTGGCAGGACTCTAGCCTTAACCTTAAAAAAAGTTTGGGAATTAATAGCATACACATTTTGTGCAGTGGAAGGGGCATGCGTATTCCCTGGTTGGTAACTGATTAGCTTACAAACAGCCATGAAGATGGATGAGACGTATCTACTAAGAACATTCTTTTGAGATCATTGTTATAATTGTTAATAAAGTCGGTGGCAGGCCTTGTTCTGGAACTGTTTTAATGATTAAAACTTATTGTATTGCCTAGAATATTGAATTAATTCTTCCACGAATATTTAGTCATGATTTTAAAGAAGTAGCAAATGTCCTAAGTTTGATAGTTTTAACAGAATATCATGCACACTGAATGTTTTTTTGAAAGAAAAATTTACATTATGATTTAATCTGTTAAAAAAAAAAATCTTGATAGTTTACAGAACTGCCCACAAAGGAATTTGAGATTTCTCCAAATTTTTCAGAGAAACCAAGTTGTGAAATGTGGTATTTGTAAGTTAAAAACTACATTCATGTTTTTCCTTAGAAATATAAACAAGATTAAAATGGATATGATGATGGGGAATAGGCCCATGTAATTTATCATCTGAACTAGGCACTTTGGAGAGTTAAAGGAAGAGCAAACTACAGGTATAAACCAAGAATGTTCTGGGAACACTAGGACATATGGTCATCTATGCCATAGACCATTAGTTAATTCAGGAAATGAAAGAGGTTAAGGAGGTGTGTGCAAAGGTCTCACTTGTACTTTAGTGCTAAAAAAGGAACTTGAGATGATCTGATTGTGCCTCCAAATTCTACAGGTGGGGAAACAGTCTTCAGCAAAGGGGCTTTCCTCTCTCTCACTTCCTGTCATGCTTATTCCTGCGCTCATTCCATTTCCGTTGGCAAAGTCCATTGGCTTGATTCTCCCGTCTTTAGGATCACGTTGAGAAGAGGTCAGTTTCTGCAGCTTGTTTAGCTTACTGGCAAAGATAAATACTTTCCCAGCAGTGTTTCAGCTATTTGCTTTATGCTGTAACACAGATGAACTGCTGACATTTCTCAGGAAATGACTGCAAGGAATCATGCAATCCACTTCATAGTCTAAATAGTTAATTTTCGGTCCTCTATTTTAACAGGTTCAGACACATCACCACTTGAAGAACAAAGGTCGAAGTTGCACTGTGACTTTCTTGTTCTTCTGGGCTGTATAGTTTCCCTCTCTTTTGGGGAAAGAGGTTTTTGGGGGTTTCTCTTTGAGTTTTAGATTTTTTCCTCAAGTTATACACATACATGATTAAAAAGCTAAAATAGTACTAAGAGGCTTGCATTTTTATTTATTTTTAAATGTTTATTTTGAGAGAGTGTGCAGAAAAGCGCAAGAGGGGGAGAGGCAGGGAGAGATGGAGAGGAAGAATCCCAAGCAGGCTCCAAACTGTTAGTGTAGAGCCCAACACAGAGCTTGATCTCATGAATCATGAGACCATGATCTGAGCTGAAATCAAGACTTGGACACTTAGGGGAGCCTGGGTGGCTCAATCAGTTAAGCGTCTGACTCTTGATTTCAGCTCAAGTCATGATCTTACAGTTCGTGAGATCCAGCCCCGTGTCAGGCTCTTCTGCACTGACAGTAAGGAGCCTGCTTGGGAATCTCTCCTTTCTGTCTCTGCCCCTCCCCCACACGTGTTCTCTCTCTCTCTCCCTAAATAAATAAACATTTTTTAAAAATTAAAAAAAAAAGGCAGACTCTTAATCAGCTGAGCCATCCAGGTGCCTCAAAAGGCATGTAATTTTAAACACATCCTGCCCACTCGTTTTTCACTCTAGGTTCATGCTTTCCAGAAGTAACTAATTTCTGATTGTCTTAGCTGTTGTGTCCATTATGTCCTTGTTTATGATAAGGTCTAAAACTTCTTACCAGTGAAGAAGAGGATTTAGCTCCCTTGTCCATCTCCTCTCTCTTCACACCTGTTTCATTCACCCCCAACCCTCTAACAGAGCTATCATAATTTTTGGTTAAGTCACCATTCAGCATTTCCATACTTACCACCATGATAAGTAGGACCTGCGGGTTAGCCATGTAGAGCACTATCTTGCTTCTTTCCATGTAGAACTTTGGTTTCCCCAAGGTTAATGACTATTTCTTTTTTCCATTTGCTTAGTTGTCAAGCAATTTCATTTCATCTCCCAGTTTTTCCAATAGGAGTGGGACTCTCCTCCATGTTCAGTCACCTCTATGTAATCAGATAGCCCTTTGTGTTCTTGGGACCAGCCCTCCTTACATGTTAGTTGTGCTCAGATCTCTTTTCTCCATCATTCTGAGGATTCTGTGTGCCTTTTTCTGTGTAGATCTTCTGCTGCTTGAACTTCATGCTTCCTTTTTCTTCATTAATATCTCTTTTTTTAACATTCATTTTTGAGAATTGAGAGATAGAGCAAAAGCCAGAGCATAAGTGGGGATGGGACAGAGAGAGAGGGAGACACAGAATCAGAAGCAGGGTCCAGGCTCTGAGCTGTCAGCACAGAGCCCGGTGTGGGGCTCGAACCCAAGGACCACAAGATCATGACCTGAGCTGAAGTTGGATGCTTAACCGACTGAGCCACCCAGTTGCCCCTCCTCCCTGAGATTTCTGAGGAAGAACACGTGAGTGGTAAATATCTTGCCCCTTTGCATATTTGGAAAAAATTTTTATTCTCTCCTTTTGATCAATCACTTAGCCAACAACTACTGTAGGTTGGAAATAACTTTTCCTCAAAATTGTGATGGCGTAGCTCCATGACTTCCCAAATGTTACTGAGTTTTCTCCTGGACAGAACAATTTTCAGCAAAGTCTCCACTCTCCTCCCTGGTTACTTCAGCAGAGGGATGCTGGGGGAAGGAGGCGCTTAATAAACCTAACTGCCTGTGTTCTCAAGGTCATGGAGGAAGGGAGCTAGAAGTCTCACTTATTCTCTGATTAAGCTCAGCATCTCCACTCTCAGCTGTGTCATGTCTTTAATTCAGAATCCCTCTTCTCAGTCTCTCTGGAGAGGCAAAGCCTCATCTTCTGCTGGAGTCCAAGTGTGCCTCTGCCTGCTCTGTGGTTGGATTTTCCACTTCCAACTGCATTCCCCCCACCCCCACCCCCGATCAGGGGTGCCTCCTGCCAATGCCTGAGCCTCCTTGCAGTGCTGCAGAGCAAACTGGCTTATTTCTGTTGACAACCCCATTCTCTTCTTGCTTGGATTCCAGCCTCCTCTTTAGTTACCATCCATCATCCATCCATCTTCTCTCAGCTTCCACAGTCTTATTCCATTCTCCATTCATTCATTCTACAAATATATATATATATATAATTATTTTTTTTATTTTTTATTTATTTTTTTGAGAACCCACTTAGTGCCAGGCACTGTTGTATTACTTAGAATATTACATTAGTGAAACGAAGATTCTGCCTTCTTGTTGCTTATGTTCTAGGGATGGGTCTGACAAATTAGCATAATTTATAAGTGAATTACATAGCCTATTAAAAGATGATAGGTGCTGGAGGATGTAACTGAGACTGAGAAGGGAAGGGTGTAATTTTAAATAGGGTGGCCAGGGTAGGCTCCATTGATGTCCCCACTCCCGTTCTCCTTTTCATTTTTAAGATCCTTTTACTGTCAATTTAGTGGAGTCTCAGGAAGAAACAGATATAAATTGATATTGAACCCAGTGTGTTTAACTGGAAGCACCATATCACTTTTTAAGTGAGTTGGTAAATAAGAATGACAACAGCACACTTTTACTGAGCACCTACTATGTTCTAGGTACTGTTTTAGGAGCTAGAAATTTGGTAGAGAACAACAAAATAGAACCTGGTCCTTGGGTAGTTTATGTTCTGATATGAGTGGGTGAGAGGGAGAGGCAAGTAACAACCACATTAAAAATATAATATGTCCAGTAGGGTAAGCATTATGGAGAATAATGGGAAGGGATGTAAAGTGATGGTGAGCTGGTACTGTTCTATAAAAAGTGGTTTCATGTGTGATACATATGAGCAGACACTTGAAAGAAAGGAAGATTTCTAGGAGAAGTGTGTTCCAGATGGAACAGAAGTTACAAAGGCCCTGAGGTCACTATGTGTTTGATGTGTTTCAAGAACAGGAGGCCAGTGTGGCTGGAGCAGAATGGGAAAGGGGAGAACATTGGGAAGCAAGATCTGATTATACATTCCTTCATGGATTGTAGCAAAGCCTTGGATTTTGAGGGGGAGAAGTCAGTGGGAGATGTGGCCAGCTGCAGGAGAAATAACCAGGGAGAGGTGAGTCCAGGAGCTTGTATATTTTCTAGACACCCAAATGGTCCTAGAATCCAGGAAGAGGCTGTGGCTGTAGATAGAGTTGTTGGTGCCTTTTTTTTTTTTTAAGTTTATTTATTTTGAGAGAGAGAGAGAGTGGGGGAGGGTCAGAGAGAGAGGGAGAGAGAGAGAGAGAATCCCAAGCCAGCTCCATGCTGTCAGCACAGAGCCAGACGTGGGGCTTGATCCCACGAACCATGAGATCACGACCTGAGCCAAAATCAAGAGTCAGACGCTTAACTGACTAAGCCACCCAGGCGCCTCAGTTGTTGATATCTTTTTAAAGGTTAAATGGAAAATCCCTAGCTGTGTAAGGGGAGAAATGCATTCTTGGTAAGTGGAATAGCATAAACAGATGTATGAAAAACCAAGACTTATTCAAGGATTGACCCAGATTGATGTGGTTGGCTCATAGGGCATGAAGTGGGGAGTGGTTGAAGATGAGACTGGAATGGAAAGCCGGGAGAATATTAAAGTGGACTTTGAAAAAATAAATAAGTAAAGAAGACTTTGTATGGCATGTTAAGGAGTTTGGACTTCATTCTGCAGTGAGGGCTCCTCAACCTTTCTTATGCTTCAGCATAACTGAGGGATACAAACAATGCCTATGACTGAACCAACATAGCAGTAATTTTCACCAGGTGGGACGTGTGGATAGGGTGGCTAAGGGGACTTGAAGGAAGGGAGGTAATGATAGCACACATCCATGTGTGTATGTGTGTGTGTGTGTGAGGTTTTGAAAAATCCTTGAAGTGGTGCTCATATGCCCCATTTCCCACCCATTCACTCTAGTGGAAGTTTTCCCTCTAGTTGGAAATCACTGCAAGCAATGGAGAACCATTGAAAGATTTTCTTTTTAAATAGACAGATTTGCATTTTATTTTCATTAAATTTTTTGAGCATTTATTTATTATTTTTTGAGAGACAGAAAGAGACAGAGCATGGGCAGGAGAGGGGCAGAAAAAGAAGGAGACAGAATCAGAAGCAGGCTGTAGGCTCTGAGCTGTCAGCACAGAGCCCAATGCAGGGCTTGAACCCACGGACTGTGAGATCATGACCTGAGCTGAAGTTGGACACTCAACCGACTGAGCCACCCAGACACCTCACAGATTTGCATTTTAGAAAGATAGCTTTAGCTTCAACACGGGATGGACCCAATAGGGAAGAGATAGGAAGTTTTTTGCACAGTCCTTCCATAGGTAGGAGATAATTCGCTCTTTAAGTCTAGAGAGGGAATATTTAAGATCCAGCTCACAGGCAAAACATGTGACCAAAGGGATATATATTTTGTGGAAGGATAGGTCAAAAGATGATAAATCCAGGGGCCCTCAGGATGTATGTGTCTCTGTGGCCCATTTACTGTAGAAGAGCACAGGTGCCTGGCACACCTCTGCTCCGATCCTCTTGACTGTCCCTTAATAAGCTTCGGAAATTGTCCAAGTCTTCCTGCCACTTCTATTTTCAGCCTGCCTGTTTCAGTGACTCCACATAGATTGGTGTGGTTGGGGTAGAGGGTGTACGATGGAGGGTAGTGGAAAACAAGACTAAAAAATTAGACAGTGATGGGTGCCTGGGTGGCTCAGTCGGTTAAGCTTCCAATTTTGGCTCAGGTCATGATCTCACAGCTTGTGAGTTCGAGCCCCAAGTCGGGCTGTGTGCTGACAGCTCAGAGCCTGGAGCCTGCTTTGGATTCGGTGTCTCCCTCTCTCTGCCCCTCCCCTGCTTGCTCTCTCTCTCTCTCTCTCTCTCAAAAATAAATAAACATTAAAAAATTTAAAAACATTAGACAGTGGGGTAGAGGAGATGCCCCTTCTCTCCCCTTAATTTTTTAATTTCTCCCCTTAATTTTTTAAATAGTACCAATTGTATGGGCATTTTGATTAATGCAGGCAGTCGAAATACCTTCTAAATGGGAAAATTAGAGGTGCTCCTTCCTCCTCCTGCTGTCTCTGGAAGTTATAGGGCAACTTTGTCATGGAAGGATCATGTGACTTTAATGGTGAGCCCCAAAGGAAACACGAATGATTGGGGATGGGCTATTGAAGCTTTGGTTTAAGGTGGATTTTCTTTTTTAACGTTTATTTTTGAGACAGAGAGAGACAGAGCATGAACGGGGGAGGGTCAGAGAGAGGGAGACACAGAATCTGAAACAGGCTCCAGGCTCTGAGCTGTCAGCACAAAGCCCGATGCGGGGCTCGAACTCATGGACTGCGAGATCATGACCTGAGCCAAAGTCGGCCGCTTAACCGACTGAGCCACCCAGGTGCCCCAAGGTGGATTTTCTTAAGGCAAGAGCTTCTAAAAACATTTCAGTCAGCTCACACTTTCCAAATTAAACAAGGAGAAGTGATTTTAGTATATATTTAGGAATTATTTTCTGAATAAAAAAAGTTTCCAATGGTTTAGGCACCTTCTTTTCCTTTCAAATAAAGTGTAAGAACAGGTTATTGGAATTACCCTTCTCTGTGAAGGGGACATACTAGCAGTCTTTTCTGCTTTTCACTTTTTTTTTTTTTAAATGCTTTATTTATTCTTGAGAGAGCGAGACAGTATGAGCGGGGGAGGAGCAGAGCAAGAGAGGGACACAGAATCTGAAGCAGGCTCCAGGCTCTGAGCTGTCAGCACAGAGCCCGATGCGGGGCTCAAACTCACAGAGGGTGAGATCATGACCTGAGCCGAAGTCGGACGCTTAACCAACTGAGCCACCCAGGTGCCCCTGCTTTTCACTTTTTAGCATTTGTTGTTTACCACTTTTTAATTTTGTCCAGGGTAAGAGACCACAGGTAAAATACAGGAAATTATCATTTATTGCCTTCCTATGCAGATAATCTTGATTCCTTAGTTCCCTCACCCCACTCTCTAAGGAATCTGTTTTAGTGACAAAGCATATCCATGCCATTTATTCGAGTTCTGAGGAGAATTCTTGGAGCACTATATATATTTAAAGCTCTGTTCCTTATACAAAAAGGACTGAAGGAAGGAAAATGTGATTATTTTGAAAGATGAATTCACAGAACTTTTTATCAAAGTTGAACTATAAATTGAAATAACAACTGAAAACATCACTATTACTGAAAATTGCCCTTGGGTACCTCACACTTAGAAGACATAAAGAGAACATGAAAATCACTACTCTGACTTCGCCACTACACTACAAACCTTGAGGGTAGCGATTAGGTCTCCTGCTCATTGTGTTTTTTATTTTTTAATTTTTATTTATTTTTTATTTTGAAAGAGAGAGAGAGAGGAGGGGCAGGGGAGAGGGGCAGAGGGAGAGAGAGAAGGAGAGAGAGAAAGAATCTCAAGCGGGCCCCATGCTGAGCAGGGAGCCCAACACAGGGCTCAATCCCACGACCCTGGGATCATGACCTGAGCTGAAATCAAGAAGCAGATGTTCAACCAGCTGAGCCACCCAGGTGCCTGTCCTGCTCATTGTATATACATGATTCTTACACAGTGCCTGGCACATCCATGGTATTCAAACAATATTTGACAAACTGACTGACGGAATACATGAATGGAACGTAGTCTCAGAAGACCTTAACATATAGAACTCCAGCTGGTGCAATGAGCTGACATCACTAACCTCCCACATCGCTGTGAACTTTGGCCCTGAGAGATGCTCCAACTAGACCCTAGAGCTGTTTCAGCGTTGAAATCTCCGGGCTATGTGGTGGTTCTAAAATTCAATCTCCAGGACAAGCCACATGAGAAAGACAGATGTGAACTGCTGCGCTATGGCTGTAATACGTGTGGTGGTCCCAAGTGGGATAGAAAGCCCAGATGCCAAAGCACAACTTAAAATAACACACCATTTGTGTGGGATGTTGTAAACCACCAGTAATCAACAGAGTGTTGCTAAGCTTCAGGAATTGCCCAGGAGAATGCCTTTTGAGTTCATGACATTGTGCAATGCAGCAAGCAAGGCAACGCCAGCACAGCTGACTTCCTAGAGAACACAGGACAATGTGGTGTGGGTGCAGGGGATGTGGGCAGGCAGTGTGGCCAGGAGGGTTGATTATTCAGCTGGCTTTGCAGCCACACCTACACGCGTGGAGAGTCACGCCAGGGCACCTAGGAGAACATCGGACTTCCTGGAGAAAACTGGCAAGCGGAGGAGCTCATATAAGTTACTGCATGTTTTCTCTACTTCTAAATAGAGTTTCTGTGTTGCTTAGTGGATGTTTTAAAAGTCTTATAGATGATGAGAGGACCTTTGTGAATTTACTGCTTAGGAGAGGTCATTTTTTTATTTAAAAAAATAATTTGGATGCCAGAGGAAGAAATAGGGAATGAAAGGGCATTTGATAATTCTGTAAAATAAGTCTTGTTTTTAAAATAAGATATAAAGAGGGGCGCCTGGGCTCAGTTGGTTCAGTGGGGCTCAGACAGAGGGGCTCAGTCGGTTCAGTGTCTGCCTTCGGCTCAGGCCATGATCTCACGGTTCGTGGTTTTGAGCCCCGTGTCAGGCTCTGTGCTGACAGCTCAGAGCCCACAATTCATGAAAACACTGTCCTCTCCATGTTTACACCATTACTATGTTAAAGCATATGGGCGAGCAGTGATAATAATAGCCATCTTACTGAGACCTGTAGAGCAAGAATTTTGCAGACATCTGCACACCACTTCGGTAAGGATGTAAGGAAGATATAAGCTATAGCCCCATCTTATAAATTAGGAAGCTAGGCTCAGCAAAGTTAAGAAATGGGACTAGAGATGCACAGAAATCATTATGGACTATTTTATGAACCTCAAAATACAACAATGTTTTGGGGCACCTGGGTGGCTCATCATTTAAATGGCAACTCTTGATTTTGGCTCAGGTCATGATCTTGTGTGGTTCGTGAGTTCAGGCCCCACATGGGGCTCTGTGCTGACAGTGAGGAGCCTGCTTGGGATTCTCTCTCTCTCTCTCTCTCTCTCTCTCTCTCTCTCTCTCTCTCCCTCTCTCTCTGTCTCTCTCTCTCAAAATAAATCAAAAAGGTAAAACAATATTTTAATATTTGCTTCTAATACTTGAAATGTTCAAAATGCCTCATTGTAACAATTTAAACTATTAATTGAGTTATGAACATAATCATGTGAAAACTACTAAAGTGTCACTGCAGTTTCTACCTTTAATCTTGTGAAACTGGAAAACAGCAACAAAAGGGTTTTTTTTTGTTTTTTTGTTTTTGTTTTTTTTTTGGTCAAAGTAGACTTTAAAAAATAAGATAGACTTGGGGCACCTGGATGGCTCAGTAGGTTAAATGACTTCATCTCAGGTCATGATCTCACAGGTTCTAGAGTTTGAGCCCCCACACCGGGCTCTCTGCTGTCAGCGCAGAGCCCATTTTGGATCCTCTGTCTCCCCCTCTCTCTGTCCCTCCACTGCTTGCTCTCTCTCAAAAATAAATAAACATTAAAAAAAGACTAAAAGACACCCCCGTATTTTATTTACTTATTTTTTTAAACTATGGCTCTTTATTTTCAAGTGGACAGTTCAGAGGAAGTCATCAGTAGCTTTTGTTTAATGCAAAAAGAAGAAGAAAGAGAAGTAGAAGAAGGAGGAGGAGGAGGAGAAGGAGGAGAAGGAGAAGGGAGAGGAAGGGAAGGAGAAGGAGGAGGAGGGTGAGGAGAAAAGGAGAAGGAGAAAAAACCCACCAAAATAGAGAGAAATTTTGGGTTTAAAGGAAACCTGAGTATCACTAAGAGCCTGGTTGAAGGATTCACATTTTTAGAAGGGAAATACAGTGCAGATTTCTCCAGAGAGCGGGTTTTGGTTTTTTTTTTTAAGTTTATTTAGAGAAAGAGAGAGAGAGAGAGAGCATGTGCACGAGAGAGAATCCCAAGCAGGCTTCCCACTGTCAGCACAGAGCCCCACACGGGGCTAAAACTCACAAACTAGATCATGACCTGAGTGGAAATCAAGAGCCCAGTGCTTAACCAACTGAGCTACGCAGGCACCCCTCTTCAGAGAGCAGTTTTTAAAGAAGTTGGGGATGGGTGTTAAGTTTTAAGGCTAGCTTGGGGAACTTACTTCCCAGGCTTAATTTAGGGAAGGTGTCAAAATGCTAGGTATAGGGTGATGGGACACTGGTCACCCAGGATTGTGGAACAGAACTTGCTGTCACACAGTGCAAGGTAACAGAGAGTGACACAACAAAAAATGTAATCAAGATTGCCAACCAACACTTTGGTAGGCATTCATCATGTAGGTCCAGAGGTGCCCCAAACTGTCAGTCAGTGGTACGGCCTGTAGCAATTCCCCCAAAGTCTTGATGCTCTTGGGGAGATAAGCCAGCATTCTTTTTGTTTCTCTTGGGGTTTTAAAGGCCCATTTCTTCCTGAGCCACAGTGAGGCCACACATATCCCAAGGGGCTCACGGGCAGCCAAGCCCTTCAGGAAGTTGTGAAAGGCTTCCCCCCTGCGTGGCTGGTACTCCAGATGCATTAGACCTTGCCTGGGTTAGGTCCCTAGGCTGTTACCAGCACAGAGGTGTCCAATTCAGCCAGTCACTCAGCCTTCCTGATCATGCTCCTCCTCACCGATGCCCTTGGAGACTTTGAGTGGGCACTGGTGGGAGGGCAGGACCACGCCACCGTACCTTCCTTGTCTCACGCCGCTGACCAGTACTGATGGGATAGCTCAGGCAGCTCTTGAAGTTCAGCTGGTAGTTTGTTCTCTGAACATTTGGTCTGGTAGAGGCACAGGATATCTGGGGCTTCTTCCTTTACCCAGTCTCAACCTTTCTTCTTAATCCAGACTTGAAGCCCACCCACATTCCAGGTGCAGATCTTGAATGTGTCCGATTTGCCACTGGGCAAGGTTTTCCCATCTGTGGGGATGGGGGTCCTCGTACAGGACTCCCCCTCTCCTGCTGCCTTTTTTCCATTTTCCTTTGCTCCTGCCTTACTCTTCTTGACCTCTGGCTCAGTCTTGGGCCCTTTCCCATCTTCTGCCACAGTTCGATTTTCCCCATGCTTCAGCAACACTGTAATGAATGCCCTTCTGAACCTGCACCTCGCTGCCCACCAGAGCAGTATTTTTACCCCGTTACCTTCTCGGGTCCCAGCCTGGCTTGTCCTCTAAACGACAACCCCATATTCTAGAAATTACAACTATTTGTCGTAGTTTAAGATTCTGCAGCACGGCTTACACAGGGCATCAGATATATCATCAGCGCAAAATCAGACTTCTGCTTTTTGTTTCTGGTCTCATCTTACACCCAAACTGCGAGTCACTTTGATTCTTATGAAGTAGCAATGCTTCATAAACATAAAAACAAATTATTTACTGATTTTTTCATATTCATCCCTTAATATTGTTATCTGGATTTTGCTCTTACTCATAAATGTTTGTGGGTTTTTCAGGTTGTTTGAAATGAATGAAGTCATTGTAAAACTATAATGCTGGCTTATATTGGCTGGCTAATACTTTATATAAAAGAAGTCTACCTCATCTCCCTCTCTTAAAGACAAATATTTGTCTGAAATAATTATTAACAGGTGTGGAGATATAAAAGAAGCTAGAAAATACTTCACAATCAATACATCTTTGAGACAGCCAATCACTTGTTACTCACACTGCTTTTTATTTTTTTTAATTTTTTAATTTTTATTTTTATTTATTTTTATTTTTTTTTCAATATACGAAATTTATTGTCAAATTGGTTTCCATACAACACCCAGTGCTCATCCCAAAAGGTGCCCTCCTCAATACCCATCACCCACCCTCCCCTCCCTCCTACCCCCCATCAACCCTCAGTTTGTTCTCAGTTGTTAAGAGTCTTTTATGCTTTGGCTCTCTCCTGCTCTAACCTCTTTTTTTTTTTTTCCTTCCCCTCCCCCATGGGTTTCTGTTACGTTTCTCAGGATCCACATACGAGTGAAAACATATGGTATCTGTCTTTCTCTGTATGGCTTATTTCACTTAGCATCACACTCTCCAGTTCCATCCACGTTGCTACAAAGGGCCATATTTCGTTCTTTCTCATTGCCGTGTAGTACTCCATTGTGTATATAAACCACAATTTCTTTATCCATTCATCAGTTGATGGACATTTAGGCTCTTTCCACAATTTGGCTATTGTTGAGAGTGCTGCTATAAACATTGGGGTACAAGTGCCCCTATGCATCAGTACTCCTGTATCCCTTGGGTCAATTCCTAGCAGTGCTATTGCTGGGTCATAGGGTAGGTCTATTTTTAATTTTCTGAGGAACCTCCACACTGTTTTCCAGAGTGGCTGCACCAGTTTTCATTCCCACCAACAGTGCAAGAGGGTTCCCATTTCTCCACATCCTCTCCAGCGTCTATAGTCTCCTGATTTGTTCATTTTGGCCACTCTGACTGGCGTGAGGTGGTATCTGAGTGTGGTTTTGATTTGTATTTCCCTGATGAGGAGTGACGTTGAGCATCTTTTCATGTGCCTGTTGGCCATCCGGATGTCTTCTTTAGAGAAGTGTCTATTCATGTTTTCTGCCCAATTCTTCACTGGGTTATTTGTTTTTCGGGTGTGGAGTTTGGTGAGCTCTTTATAGATTTTGGATACTAGCCCTTTGTCCGATATGTCATTTGCAAATATCTTTTCCCATTCCGTTGGTTGCCTTTTAGTTTTGTTGTTTGTTTCCTTTGCTGTGCAGAAGCTTTTTATCTTCATAAGGTCCCAGTAATTCATTTTTGCTTTTAATTCCCTTGCCTTTGGGGATGCTCACACTGCTTTTTAAACCCCAGCGTTCAATGGAAGGAAATAATGAAACTGTTTTTTGTTTTGTTTTATCTTCCTGTTTTGGAAGATTTAAAGAATTATTTGTTTTTTCACTTTTGATTGAATTTTGGCACTTTTTGGTTGAATGTTTGTAATTTCTGGAGATCATGCCTGTTTCCTTCCAGAACCAGGATTGTGGATTACAAAATGTTAGAGTTGAAAGGGACTCTGCAGATGATTTAGTCCAATCCTTTCATTTCACAGTTAAGGAGTCACCTTGCTTCGCATTTCTTCACTTTGGTGCAGGTGAAGGCGTCACCAAAACCAACATTGCCTGCTTTGACATTTCCAACTGTAAGTTAGACCAACCCTTGGTTGGGGAGAATAAACAAAACAGTTTATGATGCCATCAATCCAGCTGTTGGATTGTTCTTCCCCCAAATAATTTCAAGCAAGTTGCAGACTTAAATTTTTGAACTGTATTCATTTATTTCCCTGAATAAAGATGGCTGATAATTTGTTTACTAAACTGTCTTTGATTCTCTGTTAGATGATCAAGTCAAACGTTAACACCCCATAGAGCCTAAGAGCCTATTATGGCAGTGAACTAGCGCCCTCTAGCACATTTCTGAGTCACCACTGCTAAAAAAAATCTTTTATAAAATCTAACTGTAAAACCAAAATGACCTAAGTACTGTGCTGGGTTTTTTCCACTATCTCACTTCAATTCTCACAAAAATTGTATGATCAGTGGAGACAGCCAAGTAAAGAGAGGCAGCTAATATGTGGTGTGGTGAGAGCTCCCTCAGGAGTGAGAAGAGCGCTGGACAGGCAACGACTGACTTTGCTCAGTGACACAGTGATGAATACGAAGAGGCCCTGGCCCTCTGGGAGCTCCCAGATTAGTAGGGGAGACAGAATTCTGGAAAGGATTGCTGCAGTAAGCACCGTAAGGACTGTTGCAGATTTATTTATTTATTTATTTATTTAATAGTGTGGAGCAAGGAAACAGAACTACTAACTCCACTTGGGGGTTTTAAGGATAGCCTCAATGAAAACATGACATTGGACGAAGTATTAAAGGAGGAGAGTAGTTTACCAGGTGAAGAACAGAGAAACGGCATTCCAAGCAGCAAGCAGAGCTAATGAAAAGACACACAACTGAGGAACACTGTGATAAGTCAGCACAGGTAATGTAGGGGGCAGCGCTGTGGGAAACTGGGGTGCACGGGATGGAGGGGACAGAGGTGTCTGGAGCACGGCTGGGAAGAGATTCCATATAGCTGGGAATACAGAACTTGTCCTCTTGACAATGGGAATATTGAGGATATTCAAGCAGAAAATAATGTGACTGTATTTGTTTCTTTTTCTGCCTGATAAGTTAAGAAACATAAGCCACAGTCAGAAAACTACTAAAACAAATATACTGTATAAAGCATAGTTATAAAGCAAATACTTCTGTGCCCCTCACCCTGGTATAGAAATATAACTTTGTGAACACTCCCCCTTCTTTCTATCCCAGTCATAATCCCATTCAAGCCCCAAAGACAGTAATCACTGTGTCTGTGATTCTTCCTCAAAACTTTCTTTTTCTTTACTGTTTCATGACTTTTATAAACATCCTCAGAAAATAAAATTTCATTTTAACTGTGAACTTTTTATAAATGGAGTCATACTTAAATTTTTCTTTGTGTTTGATTTTTCTTGCTCAACATAATGTTTTTTTAAAAATATTTTTTTGTTAATATTTACTTCTTGAGAGGGGGGAGGAGGGGCAGAGAGAGAGGGAGACACAGAACCTGAAGCAGTCTCCAGGCTCTGAGCTGTCAGCACAGAGGCGGACATGGGGTTTGAACTCACGATCTGCGAGATCATGACCTGAACCGAACTCAGATGTTTAACTGACTGACTGAGCCACGCAGACAGCCCAACAACATAACGTTTTTAACATGCATCCTTGTTGGTTGTCGCTGTGTCAGCGTTTATTTACGCTGCTGTATAGCATTCTCCTGTTCGAATATTTTGCAATTTCTCCTGTGTGACGCTGTTGGATACTTATTGACATTTTTTAAACCAGTTTTTTCCTAATACAAACAATACTGCTATGAGCTTTTGTACTTTTCACATGTGCACAACAGTTTCTCCAGCCTAAATCAGATTTCTTTCAGGAAGTTAACTCTGTCTGATAGGACCGTGTGGCATCAGCTAGAGTGGAGTGAGGGAATAAGGGCCCGGTCCACTTTCAGTGAGGGTGGAGAAGAGGTCCAATATGAGGGACGGTCCTGGGGCAGCACCGAGCTGCACAGGAAATGGGGTGGCACTTACAGGTGACCCTCGGTTTTCCAGCTTGAAAGACTGATATCCTTAAGTGACATCAGAATTCTGGAGGAAAAGTAAGTTTTGGGGGAAAATGAGTTTTATTTTGGGTTTGAGATGATTGCTGGACATAAGCAAAAATGTCTGCTATAGGAAATCAGAAATACCCATAGAGAACTTAGGAAAGGGAAGGACTGGAGATGGGGATTTGGCAATGGTAACATACAGTTGGTTGTCAAAGCCATGGGAAAAGAGAATAACAAGTAATTGACAGCACGTTCTGAGCATTTACCATGTGGCTGGCACTAGTCTGAGAACGTTACATGTATCTCAAGAAACAACAAGTGTTGGGGAGGATGTGGAGAAAAAGAAACCCTTGTGCACGTTGGTGGGAATACAAACTGGTACAGCCACTGTGGAAAACAGTATGGAGTTTCCTCAAAAATTTAAAAATAGGACTACACTATGATCCAGTAATCACGCTACTAAGTATTTACCCAAAGAATATGAAAACCTAATTTGAAAGGATACATACACCCCTATGTTTATTGTAGCATTATTTACCATAACCAAATTATGGAATGGCCTGAGTGTCCACTGATAGATGAATGGATAAAGAAGAGGTGATATATTTATATACAATAGAATATATATTATTCAGCCATAAAAAAAAAGAATGAAAACTTGCCATTTGCAATGACATGGATGGAGTTAAAGAGTATTATACTAAGAGAAATAAGTCAGTCAGAGGAAGACAAATACTCTATGATTTCACTCATGAAATTTAAGAAACAAAACAAATGAACAAAGGAAAAAGGGAGAGAGACAAACCGAGAAACAGACTCAGTTTTTAAAAAAATGTTTATTTTTGAGACAGAGAGAGAGTGTGAGAGGGGGTAGGAGGGGCAGAGAGAGAGGGAGACAGAGAATCCCAAGCAGGCTCTGTGCTGTCAGCGCAGAGCCCGATGTGGGACTTGAATTCGCGAGTCATGAGATTATGACCTGAGCTAAAACCAAGAGTGAGACACTTAATCAACTGAGCCACCCAGGTACCCCAAGAAACAGATCCTTAACTATAGGGAACAAACAGATGGTTACCAGATGGGAGGTGGGTGGGGAGATGAGTGAAATAGGTGATGAGGATTAAGAGTACCCTTATCATGATAAGTATTGAGTAGTGTATAGAATTACTGAATTACTGTGTCATACAACTGAAACTAATAGAACACTGTATGTTAACTACACTGGAATTAAAATTAAAAACTTAGTAAAATTCAAAAAAAGAATGTTACTTATATCAACCCATGTAATCTTCACAACAACCCAAGGAGGCACATAATATTATTATTTTCATTTCACAGATGAAAGAACTGAGGCACACAGAGGCCAATAACTTGCCCAAGGTCACACATCTAGCTAGTGGTGCACCAAAAGGAGATTATTCGGGAAGTGTATGTGGAAAGGATTGAATTCTAGTGACTACCAATATTAATGATTGGAGGAGGACCCTGGGAAGGACACTTAGATGGACAGCCACCAAGTTAGGAGGAGAACCAGAAGAGTGTCATTAGTAGCCAAACTTTAATTAACTTAATAAGGTAAGGCAGGTGCCCGGCACTACCGGAGAAGGTCAGGTAGAGTGCCAAAGTGGAGTCACAGTCAAACTTGAGACTTAGTGTCCACAAAACCTATTCATGCTTGGCTCATTGCTCCCAACAAAGGAAGTGAAACCTCTTTAAGGAATCGAATAATAAAATATAGACAAATTGTTATTTACCTTTGGTTGCTGTCTACAGCTAACGTAAAAAGAAAAATCCCTCCCTTAAGAAATACAGCTATGTGTGGTATGGGAAGGTGGTGGAGAAATGGGGCCTGTTGTGGGGAAGATGAGAGCTTTACACCAGACAAGTCTGCTGAGTAAACAGGCTGAGCTGGGCAGGAAGGAGGAAGTTGTGGGGGAGTCACTACTCTGTCAGCGCCTGTGGCTCCACCCCGACCCCCCACTGTGCTTGGTGACTCTGACGAAAGTGGGTGGGAGTGGGTGTCCAGATGGCCCTTCAGCTGTACCTGGAACCTGTCCTATGGCCCTGTTGTCTCCTTGGTGTTGCCCTGTTTCTCCCTGGATACATTTACCTATTGTTTATCACAAGGTTGGCGATTCAAGAGGCTCAGACAGACGTGATCTCTGTAGAAGGGTTCAAGTTCCGAGCTGAGCAAAGTACACATGGTGGTGACTCTGCAGTAAGAGAAGAGAAAAATCCAAGTCTGCTTCCCATTCATTCGTTCATTCATCCATTGATTCACTCCTTATACCCACAGATATTTTTGAACACCTACAATGTCCTGGGTACTGTGCTAAGACTTGTGTAACCAAAGAGGAGTTAGATCTCGCCGTCACGAAACCTATAATCTAGTTGGGGAGATGGAAAAAATCGTAAGCAGCAAATAAAAGATGATAAAACTGTCATATGTAATAAGAAAACAAATAGGAGGCTTAAAAAGATTCAGGGGTGGATGGGGGAATTTAGAAAAACTGATCGTGTAACGCACGGTAGACCTCACACATTCATGTTTGTGCAGTTCTGTTCACCTTTAAGGCACAGGAGAGGACCATACTCCCCCTTTCCCTTGCAGTTTGGTGGAGCCTTATGACCAGTTTGGACCAAATATTGGTATTTGACGTGGGGCACTTCCATGATAAAAATCATTTGTCATCGTCCTCACTATCTGCCCCATTGTTCCCCTGTCATTCCCAAACCCAAACAGAAGAGGATGAAATAAGGGAGGCATTTTTCTTTTTTACTTCAGCTGTAGACAACAACCAAAAGGAAATAACTTTTTCTATGTCTTATTGTTAGATTGCTTGAAAAAGTTTCACTTCCCTTCCTAAAATTTGTGGTGTTAGTTTAGCAAGCCAGTGGTGAACAGCATAGAAGCTGATAATGGAGGCCAGTGAGGCCACAGTTCTTATTTGGTTGCTGATAAAATGAACTTCTGCATTAATCTGGAAAGATTATATATATATATATATATATATATATATAGCTAAAGAAAATGTGGCTCTAGGAGAAAAAATTAGAAAACAATGTTTCTAGTGTGTGTTGATTGCTGCTGGCTACATTTTGGCAAGACTTTATGACCTTAAGAAAGAACTGGTTGATTTGTAAGAAGAAATAACAAGGAATAGAAATATTTCAGAAAAATGAGGACTTGCAAAACCGGAAAACCTGACAGGTTTTAGACGCCAAACTCAAAGAGAGAATTTGGGGAAGCCTTGGAAGACCAAGTCCATTAAAATAAACTCATGGAAAGGCCAAATTAAGTGTGGCTTCTACACCTATTGGCAATACCTCTCAGTAAGTTCAGAACTTTGGCGCAAAGATAAAATTAAGGTATTCAATTGGCAAAGAGCCACAGAAAGATCAAAATAAAGGTGTAGCTTTCCCACAGAAAACTATAGTCTCATGTTTACTCAGAGTACCTGTACTGGCAAGAGAAAAAGACAGGTATGTACAAATTAGTGGGGGCAGAGGGAAGAAGAGAGAGAATGGGGCAAGAAAGCAAAAGCATATAGTATATCTGAGAACTATGTTTTGAAAAGAACTGTGAGTAACAGTATTGGCAAATATATTTTACTGAAATCAGAGACAAGAAGCTTACTAAAAAATTTGGGGAGACATTTACAGTCAAAGGAATCAAAAACCCAACTGGACTTGTGGTCTTCCAACATTGTACAAGTAGCACATGAACTAAGAACACTAGTCTGCTCCCAGAAGAGCATATACTCATTGAGTATGTGGCCAAGGACAGTAACATAAGAAGACTCTCCAGAGGGTAGAGTCGAGAGTCAAGGAACATTTTTCAACAGCCTTGTTTTGGGTAGAGGCCTTTCTGGTATTTGCCCAGAAACATAAGAGGTCAATCAGTGCCTGCTTCTGGCTTCCATTTTTCCTTTTCAGAATGGAGTATTTCTTGTGGTTGTTCTGGCCCTATTCCTCCACTCTACGTTGTCTGTGGAGGGACAGATTAATCTATTACTGTGAGTTCATGGGTCTGTAGCCCAAGAGGGGCCACATGAAGACCTAATGTAGAGACTACCATGCACTACCCAAACTCTGGACTGTGAGCTCCATGTTTGGACTTCTGCTTTTTTGTTCTTTGTGTTTTTATTGTGGCGGGGGGGGGGGGGGGGCGGGGGCGGTTAGAAGGGGTGGAAAGAAGGTTTGTGAGTTCTGGAGTGGGAAGAGGAGTGAAACAAAAGAGTAGCCTATAGTAGAACTGATGATCATTCCTTTCCTTCTGGCAAATGGAAAGGTTACATGTACTTGTCCCCGTACAGTAAAGTGGACCACAAGAATTCACTGAAGTATTTAATAGCTATTGGGAGATCCCCACCCCCCAGGAGCTAGGGATCTTTCTGGAGCCTCTTTTATAAGAGCACTAATCCCACTCTTAAAAACTCTCATGACTTAAACACCTCAGAATGGCCCTACTTACTAATACCATCATTTTTGGGGGTTAGGGTTTCAATGTATGAATTTTGGGGGACATATTCTGATCACATCACTGTCTATAATGAACAGGACGAAGGAACAGAACATGTCTTGGAGACAGGATATTATGGTATTACCCAAACTTTCCCAAGATGCAAATGCTGCCTAGTAGAAGAATGTAGACACAGAGAAGATGATCTATATGTTCATCATTGAAAAGCAATCCCTAAAGAGGAGAGAGTTGCTTCCTAAAGGAGCAGAGTATGCAGCTCCCAGAGCTGGAGCAAGGAGAGTGTGGGGTTCCTGGGAAGAAGCCAAGACTCCATCTAGAAGACAGTGGTGTCCCTCCAACCTGGTTTTCTAGTATCCCTGAAGATTATCTGTCAGTGTGTACAGATGAGAAGCCATTTCAATTCAGTAATGAATTCCCAGAGTGCTTTCTAATATCTGCCCCAACTTCCTCCTCCTTCCATGGAAAGAGAGTAGTGCTTTAATGGTATTTCTTTTCTTACTGTTCTTGCAACTTGGTAATAGCCCCCCAGGAAAGAGATCCTGGGCTAAATTGGAATTCTTTTTACTAGGAATCACTTCTCTTTCCTTAAATCTGTTGCTCAGTTAGCAGCAGTTCCCAGCCTCCATTAAACAATATCTTAACTCACCAAAACTATTGGTTTTCTGGATTCTCCCCCGTACATACATGGTTTTTAAGGAAGCTAGAGCAAAACAGGTAGCTCTTGGAAACCCAGGAAAAACTTGTCTGGATCAACATTTACAAGAAGCAATAGTGGTTTCTAAACTGCTGGAAGCTGAACTCCCTATTGCCCTTCAAAAGCTCCACAATCTAAACTCTCACCCACCTCCTTTCTCTACCACCTGGCTTTCCTCTCTGCCTTGTTTCTGTGACAGTAATGGATACATAGGAGACTCTACAGAGTAGAGCTGAAGCCCTCTCTGAAGGAGACAGATGGGTCTTTCCACCTTGTTTCCCTCAGAATTTGGACAAATGTCACCCAATCCCAACCTTTCCACTTGATCTTTTCCTCTTCGCCTCCTGCTGCTTTTTGCCACCTTCCAGTTCTCAAACACTCAGTTTCTTTATCTTCTATATTCTTCAAAAGCAGTCAGTTTCTCGCTATGATTTATTACTTTTGCCAGGGAGAGGTGAATGATTGGCATCCAGGCTCAGGGAGCAACCCTTGATAAAAGCCCTGTGTACAGAGAAGGAAGGACAAAGAAGAGCCTGTGAAAAAGCCTCTTTCCAGACTTGTTCCTCAGAGATTCTCCATTAGATTAAGACATTTCATGTTAGTGTTTTTTAATTGTAGAAGAAACATATGCATGTTTTTAGAAGGCAAACAGTGAAGAAAGATATACAACCAATCTCTCTCCCTGCATTCATTCCCAACCCTCTCCGTTACTTCTCAGAGATAAACATTTGACAGTATTTTTTTAATGTTTATTTATTTTTGAGAGAGAGAGAGAGATGTGGGGAGGGACAGTGAGAGAGGGGGACAGAGGGTCTCAGGCGAGCTCTGTGCTGATCGCCCAGAGCCCCATGTGCGGCTCAAACCCACGAGCCGTGAGATCATGACCTGAGCCCCAGTCAGATGTTTAACCAACTGAGGCATCAAGGCATCCCTTGACAGTATTTTTTAATCTTGCAGAATAGCATACACATCTGCAAGGGACATATATACATTTTCTTTTTCTTTCCTTTTTTTGCACAAATGTATGACAGGCAGAATTTTGGTCTACCTTTTCCAATTAACATGTCAGCTCTGCCTTTTCACCGTACTAGCACATACAGATCTACCTCAATCATGTGTACTTACTTTGTATTCCATTTGCATAGATGTGAGTGTTTTCAATATGTGGCGTATTTCATGTGACTTATTTTTTATCTTATCTATCTTATTATTTTTAAGTAATCTCTATACCCAATGTGGGGCTTAAACTCATGACCCTCAGATCAAGAGTAGCATGCTCTACCAATTGAGCCAGCCAGGTGCCCCTCATGTGATATATTCTTTTAGGAAAGACCTTCCACAACACTTTTTAAGTTCTCCATTAACGTAAATTTTTTTGAGACTTTGCGATAATGTTATTTATAATTTGAAGAAACCCAAATTTCCTCCTATTAAATTACTTTTCTTCTTTATTCTTGTCCTTTAATCTTATTTGCAATTCACCATTATTATCTTTGGAAATCCAAACCTTTCATCATAGTTCGCAAACTGGTAAACCAAATCGGCACGGCAGGGGAACTGAGGCTCGGGATGAAGCAAAGTGTAAGTAAGTGGCCATTGACCATGAAACTCTAGCACACAGTAAAATCACCTGTGAAATAATTTGAGTCGAGGGAAAAACATAATTTAATTTACCAAAATCCTTAATAGACATAGGTTCTAAGAACCACGGTGGGAAAACTAGAACCTTTAATAGACTTACAGTGTCAGATGGTGACGATGACGATGACGACAGTGGTCCCAGCAAAGACTGGCCACATCTAGGTCCTCAGGGTTAAAATAATCATCTTTTGTAAAAAAAAAAAAAAAAAAAAAAAAAAAAAAAGTATTCTTAGTGTGTGAATCAGTGAATACTTAAAATTTTGTGACAGGTTTAGAAAATTCATGCTAAGAAAAAGAGAAAATAATCCGTAAAAAGGTTACTTGAACCGTCATGGGATTGCCATTTAACAAGCGACATCCTGTGCCTGGGGAAGGGTATGATCTTTCCCTCCTTCGGCTTTAAACTTCCACTGGAAGAACTTTTATAAACATTCAAAAATCTTCAGATAATATCAGGTTAAGATTTTCAAACACACAACATAAATAATAAATCCATAAATTACAGCGCACAGAAAGGTACTCTCTAAGATTGTCAGATTTTTCTAAATTTACGTGTTATTTTTGGCATCTAAAGTTTTGTCTTGTACATGGTGGATACTTAAAATATAGACAAATTTTGATTTGACTTTACTTTCGTGGGCGGGTCTTGGGGCCGGGATCAACACATTGCTAGAATCCAGCAGTCATATTCCAAGCAGGGTCATACCAGTAGTCTGAGTTCTCAGGAAGACTACAGAGAATAATGTTTGAGAACTAGCTCACTCGAAGACGACTAGAAGGAACTTTTCCATTCAGTGTGAAATTCTTTCAAGAGTTTCTTTTCCTGTCTCTTCCATGAAATTTTTTGTGGTTTCTGAAACCCATTCCTGACAGTGGTAATGAAAGTGCTGAGAAAGAAAGTATTACAGTTAAAACAAGACAAAACAAACCCCATAACGATTGGTTTTCCAACATGCTTACCATGAGAATCTCTCATGCATTTTTTAAAAGCTAAAGTCAATTGGTGTTAAATTACAGATTTCCCAAAGTGTAAAGGTCTTTCAAATATTATTTAGTCTACTCTCAAGAGAAAATTCTTGAATCCTCTCCACACCATTAGGATGTTACTCTATTTCCACTAAACACTGAACTTCTCAGCAATATTTTCTCCAAACGGAGCTGGGTATAAAGGGCTGAACCATCTTCAATAGACTCAGAACTAGAACCACCCGCTGCTCCAGAGATGGCAGGATAGATATCAGGGTACTAGACTCATCTGCTGGTTCTGGGAGAAAATTCAGACTGGCAGGCAGAACCCAGACTCACAATTACGGTAACCTGTAATAAGTGCAGAGTTGGGGAGTACGGTGGTGGCAACCCCAGGAGGTAGTGTTTGGAGACACAAGCTGATAGGATAATCGGTCAGGAAGCAGCTCAGTCTGTAATGAGGTTCAGGGGCAGGGTTCTCAACCACATACTCTGGTCTATAAAGCCCCTAAACCCAACCATTCACCTGCACCTCTGCCCTCAAAATGTGCCAACTTCCTTTTCACCTTTAATGTCCCATCACTCTGGCATTCTTTCCAACCACAGAATGCCAAGATACCTTGAACCCCAGAGCCTTGGTCATTCAGATGGACCCTTAAATGTCCTCCCCTTACAAAGGCTTTTTCAGGAGACTCTCTACTACATGATTCCATTTTAATTATTTGCATACCCTTGAGACTTGCCTCCTCTATCTATCTCCTCACTAATATAAGCTCAATGAAAGGAGGGTATCTATTTGTGTTATTCCTTGTGGTACCCAATAATACCAGGCACTTTTATTAAGTTCCTATCATATCATGGGGGCTTCTTACATATTTTAGATGAGCGACTGAATGAACAAATGAACAAATAAACTGTTAATAAACAAATTAGACGGATAGGGGACTGGCAAAATGAAAGTTTCCATAACTAAAAAGATATGAAACCAAATCCTTGACTAAATAACAGGAGCTAGGGAGACGAGGAAGGCTGTCACCAGATGCGAAAGTCTTGATAAATGCAGGGAATGAGCACGGGTGACAGGAGTGAAGTGGGGGAGGAAGTTGTGCTGAATAGCTTGACTCTCAGTGGAGAATAAAGTATTAGAAGATGACAGGAAAGCCTGGGTTTGGACATTGTAATGGGAGAATGCCAGCCAACCCTCCTCCTTGTTTTGAGAAATGTGGGAGAATAAAATAAACCTCACTCAAGAGGACAGAGCGGGCACATTTTAGTTTGGTTACAGTTAAGGGAGATTTGGGTAAAGCCATCTGCATAAAGGTGTATATAAAAGAATTTGTTCATGATGATATATGGAAAGCAAGGAGGGGGAGGGCAACATCTTTAGGAGACGTGTGGTGGGAGTGAAGAAAAGTCTAGCAGTAAAAGGGCAGAATCACCTGAAGGACAATGGGAGAGAAAAAAAAATTTTTTTTGAGATGTAGGAATAAAGAGATGATAGTCATAGAAGAAGCGATGTGCCTCAAATACGGACTTTTGCTGCAAGTTTACAGGGAGCCCAGCAGTACCTGGTTTAATCTCAGAGAAATGGTCCCCAACTGTCCTGCATGACAATTTAGACTCTGATCTGGGGGTAGCTTCTTAAGACTCACACAGAGAGAACAGCTTTTCATCAAAATGCTAGGGAATGGTGATTTGGGGCCAGGCACCGGTACTGGGAGGTTGCTAAGAAGGCAAGCTGGACTAAGAAAAGAATAATACATTTCTTTTCCGTGCTCTAACAGTCCACATGGTTCTTTAGCCTACTTACTCTTCCCAGGTGAATAAGGCAAACCTGGTGGACGGGTGCTGACAGTAACCAGTTCACGATGACCTGTCCACCCAGACTCCATAACCAAATGCCCTCCTTGTAGTGAGGTGGACCTCAAAGGGCACAGCAATTGTCCTAAGGCAAGAGAGGATCATCGACTCACTGAACACAATCCTTGGTCTAAAACTGAGCATTAATATGCATTCTTAAATCATGTACAACACAGTTATTTGTTGTCTCTTCCCAGCGTTGCGATATAAGAGGCAATCCCTCACATTAAACATTCATTCGGGGCGCCTGGGTGGCTCAGTAGGTTAAGCGTCCAACTTCAGCTCAGGTCATGATCTCACAGTTCATGTGTTCGAGCCCCGCGATGGGCTCTGTGCTGACAGCTCAGAGACTGGAGCCTGCTTCAGATTCTGTGTCTCCCTCTCTCCCTGACCCTCCCCCCACTCATGCTCTGTCTCTCTCCCTCTCTCTCAAAAATAAATAAACATTAAAAAAAAATAAAAACATTCATTTAATGGGCACACCTTATATATAAAGGTGTTTTGCATATGCTACTCAATTTACTTGTCTCAACAATCTTGAAAAGTGAGGACTATTCTGCTTTTACAAATGGGGATGCAGAGTCTCAGAGGGGCGCACTTATTAAATACACGCACAGACACGATGCACCCGACTCCAAAGCCTATGTTCTTTCAAGCACCTCTCACCTCACTCTGCAGCCACACACCAAAATGGCTCAATTTCACCGAAATGGTGACAGTTTGAGTCAGAGCAATGCTGCTTTTTGAGAAAGGTGGAGGAAACAACATGTTAGTTGGATGTGGCAGCAGTTGGAATTTTGGGGGTTCAATCAGTGTTTTCCGAATAACCATGTCTCCGCTGCCTCACCACCCACCTCTGATCACCTTGGTGGTCACTGAGTAAAAATTGGACATTTGTCAAAGTACTGACAATGCTAGCACATACCTGGGGGGATAAAGGAGGCAGAAGTCAATACAATATATCCAGTCTAACGACCTGTGGGAGATGAGAGGAGAAGTCCGTGTGAATTATGCTGGTGATTCTGTCCAGAAGGAGAACAGGAGGGGAACAGAAGATCACGGAGGTACCCTAACTTGAGCTGGGCTTTGTGGTGATTTCGCTTATGAAAGAGAAACTAGAAAATTTGTCCTTGAGTAATGTTTCCCGTAAATGACCAGGTTTTTTCGTAATCATTTGATCTGACTTAGAGTTGGCTTAGGAACTAAGTAGGGTGGCTGCAATAAGGGAAGATGGAGTGTTTTCCTGTCTGCCCAAATACAATGTATTCTTTTCATTTGGGTAGCTGCATTGAATCAGGATGCCAAGGAAAGCCCCCTAGTTTCTTATAAGTTGGGGGGAAACAAAGGTAACAATGGAAATTGGTCTATCCTCAGTCAGGTTCCTGAACTGCGAGAGAGAAGTCACCAGGGTCCTGCGGACGTCAAAGGTGTGTGTTGGCCACAGCTGCTCTGCCTGAAATAAGAAAGCGAAAGCTCTCGGAGCCCGGAGAGGCCCTTTCCCCCTGTCCGGAAGCTGCTGCTTCGCAGAGTGGGAAGCCCTAGACCTCAGTCCACCCAAACCACTGCAAGCGCTGGGCAGTGAAAAGTGCAGGGCGGTGAAGAGGCAGAAGCATCCGGCCCCGTCCAGGGCACCCCGTCCACGGCACGAGGCCCATGGATAAGTTTCAGGCGGTGCTAAACCTGCACCTGCAGCATCCCCGCGTGCTGGGCTACGGCCTGGTGACGCTCCTGACGGCAGGCGGGGAGCGCCTGTTCTCCGTCGCGGTGTTCCAGTGCCCCTGCAGCGCCGCCTGGAACCTGCCGTACGGCCTGGTCTTCCTGCTGGTGCCCGCGCTGGCGCTCTTCCTGCTGGGCTACGTGCTGAGCGCGCGCACCTGGCGCCTGCTGACCGGCTGCTGCGCGCGCGGCGCCCGCCCCGGGGGCTGCGGACCGCGGCTGCGGGCCGCCCTGGTGTGCGTGCAGCTCAGCGCCACCGCCGCCGTCGCGCCGCTCACCTGGGTGGCCGTGGCGCTGCTCGGGGGCGCCTTCTACGAGTGCGCGGCCAGCGGGAGCGCCCCACTGGCGCGGCTGCTGTGCCGGGGCCGCGACGCCGCCTGCGAGGCCCAGCTGCCGCTGGCGCCCTGCCACCAGGCCCGGGCGCCCGACGCGCAGGACCTCCTGAAGGAGCTCAAGGCCCAGTCTCAGGTCAGGTGCGGGCGCTGGACGCGGTTGGGAGGATGGGAGCGGGGCCGGCTGGGCCGGTGCCCTCGCCCCAGACACGGGACCCCGGGCGACAAGCTGGAACGGCGACAATTTCAGTAAAACGAACGAAAAGGAGGGAAGGCACCTGCTCTGTGCCGGATACCGCGCCTGGCCGTTCAGCTCCCGTCCTGCCTTACTCTCTTTTTAGCCAGTACACCAAGTCCAGATCGAGTTGTTTGTCCGGCCGGAAGAAGGCAGAATTGTTACAATAAAATGGGCCTCCCTGGCTCTAAAGCCCCCGCCCCACACTGCTTCTGGGCATATAAAGCCCGGAGACTCTTGAAAATGAATGCTTGTTTCATTGGATTTGCCGAAATTCCACGTGTTGAATTCTAGCCGAGTGACGAGTAAGTAGGCTTTTCCCTGGGCCCTCGACGGGACTTGGAAAATGACCTGTCAAGTGGTTGAGGCGTTTGGGAGGTTGTCTCTTCTTTCTCTTAAGAGACTAAGACCTAAAATGGTTGCTTGTTCCTCAGCATAACTGTGAGTAGTTCAACCTTTATGTAAGGATTTAAAAATTTTTTAACGAAAAAATGTCACTAAGTTGCTGTTTTGTTGTGTTTTCCTCAGGTGCTGGGCTGGATCCTAATCGCAGTTGTTATCATCTTCCTTTTGATTTTTACATCTATCATCCGATGCCTATCTCCAGTTAGTTTTCTGCAGCTGAAATTTTGGAAAATCTATTTGGAACAGGAGCAGCAGATCCTTAAGAGTCAAGCCACAGAGCATGCGACACAATTGGCCAAAGAGAATGTTAAATGTTTCTTTGAGTGCTCACATCCGAAGGAATACAATACCCCAAGCATTAGAGACTGGCAGCAAATTTCATCACTATATACTTTCAATCCAAAGGAGCAGTACTATAGCATGTTGCACAAGTATGTTCATAGAACAGAGAAGAGTGAGAGCATCAAATCTAAAGAAGGAGATACAGTGATTCCCATTCTTGGCTTTGTGGATACACCTGGTATGCACACTACTGCTGACTTGTGACCTTATTAATGGATATGAGGCAAGTTCTTTTGAGTTATCGCTTCATTTTTAAAAAATAAACTTTGGTATTTTTATGACTATTTTTTTTCGAGTTTTCAAATTGTGGAAACAATTTTAAATCAAATAAAAAATTGAGAACTTTACCTATTCATTATATTAGTTATGAAAAAGGAAGCAAAGTCAAATGATTCTGTCCAAGGGGCAAACTGGAACTAGATCAAAAGTTTTACACCCCTGGTTTAGGGTCCTTTTCACTGAATAAGAATGTTGTCAAATAAAAGACTTTAAGTAGCAGAGACAGTAGCAGAAACGGGGGAAGAATGATTGAACTTTTGACCTTTCTGTTAGGTTATCTGATGTTAGTTTCAAATTCACTTTCTTGAAGATAATACATTGTTTCAAACTTTAAAATACCCCCTCTGACGGCTCTAATGTGGGTACTAAACAAACAAAAAATTATCACAAACAGGAAAGTCAATGTTTTAAAAATACAAAATATGGAAAACGACAATTGCAAGCCTAACTGTTGGTTTGAGTTTGTAGGGTCAGAGGGCAGATTTTAAAACTTTATTTTGGTAAATTTCAAATATGCACAAAAGTAGAAAGGATCATGTTCTGAGCCCCTGTATAGTCATTATACAGTTTTGACAGTGTAGGGAAGTCAGATGAAACCCATAGCATGCAAGTAAATATAGAAATACCAATTGTGGCCTGATTTAGAGTACAGGAGGGGGCTGGGAACTCTGTGAGAAACTGAAACCTGAGGAACGGAAGAGCATTTCAGTTTGCGGAACAGCATGGCAAAGACTAAGGTGAGAAAGATCTGAGCGCAGCTGGAAGCCTTAGTTAGAGGTGACTGGAAAAAAGGAGCAAGGGACAGGTGGTGCGGGTCCTCTAAGTCATGCGAAGGGTTTTGGTTTTCATCCCATGAGCATTTTAGGAAGACTGTTCTAATTTTCTTGTGGAAAAAGGAATGGCATGGGGGAAGAGACAGAGCCAACATGGAAACAGAAAGACTCATCAGGAGTCCACTGCAGTGAAAATAGGTAGGAGCGAATTTGAAGTGGGTCAGTGGTGATGAAGATAGAAAAAGTGAATAGAGTCAAGGTAAATTTTGAACATAGACATGACAGGATTTGTTAATGGAGAGAAGGGAAACATTTATTGAGAGCCACAGTATCTGTAGACAAAATTATTTTTTAATGTTTATTTATTTTTGAGAGGCAGAGAGCGTGTGAGTGGGGAAGGGGCCGAGAGAAAGGGGGAGACACAGAATCCGAAGCAGGCTCCAGGCTATGAGCCATCAGCACAGAGCCCGACGCGGGGCTCAAACCCACAAGCGGTGACATCATGACCTGAGCCGAAGTCGGACGCTTAATCGACTGAGCCACCCAGGCACCCCACAAAATTATTTTTTTTAAGTTTATTTCTTTTTGAGAGAGAGAGAGAGAGAAAGAAAGAGAGGTGGGGAGAAGGGGCAGAGAGAGAGGGAGAAAGAGGGGATCCCAAGCAGGCTCTGCACGACACGGGGCTCGAACTCATGAACTGTGAGATCATGACCTGAGCTGAAATCAAGAGTTGGGTGCTTGACAATATCAGGGGACATTAGCTTGTCATTCCCGCACATCTCCCAAATTTATGGCTGTTTTGTGCATTTAAAAAAAATAAAATATGAAAACTTTAAACTGTAAAGGAATTGAGCGCTGGGCCTATTTAGCCCTTCTTCCTCTCTGAACAGATCTCTGTCTTGGGCTCTATTTGCCCTTTGTTGCACAGGATCGTTTAAAAGAACTTGTCAGCCGAACTGAATATCCTGTTAGTGAGTCTATATTATAAGAAGGTTAGTGGCAGAAACTACATGATCAGTTTTATTTTCTATTCCCTAATGAATAATTTTGAAATTCGTATCATCCTTACTTTTATTTTTGCTTCCTTTATTTCATCTTCCCATTTCTTTTGTATATTCTTCTCTTTCAATGCTTTTCCCCCCCTCTGGTCTAACATGGGCACTTACATCTTACAGTATATTGTCTCCATTTTGTTTACTTCTTCTTGCACAGTCTTTATTAATTATTGTTCAAGTATATATGCTTAAGAAAAAAAATGATAACACTAGAGAACTATGTGAAGTAAAACGTACACTTACCTCATTCCTTTGCAATATAGTTTTACCAGAGGAAGCCATAGGCTCTGTGTCTACACAAATATTATCGTATTATAAATGTGGTTCTGCAACTTTTTCACATTAAATATCATTGTTCCATGTCCCTATATAACAGTTTCTCTCATAAAAAATTCCGCTGATTAGAATTTTTAGAATTAGAAAAGAGTTATGCTTCCTTTTTTGTTAAAAAAAATATACCTACACATATATAAACACCTGCATTCATAAAGTATATAAAGATAAGCAACAAATTGTCAAATTTGGTCAATTCTAAAGACTAGTAATAAGACAGAGGAGTTTTTCTTTAAGTCTTATGTCTTTTGGGGGCACCTGGGTGGCTCAGTCGGTTGAGCGTCTGATTCTTGATTTTGGCTTAAGTCATGATTCCAGGGTCATGGATCCAGCCCCCACTGGGATCCATGCTGAGTGTGGAGCCTAGTTGGGATTCTCTCTCTCTCTCGCTCTCTCTCTCTCTCTCTCTTTCTATGCCCCTCTCCCCCGCTCTCTCTCTCTCTCTCAAAACAAAAACAAAAAAAACAAAAAAAAACCACGTAAAACCAAAAAACAAAAACAAAAACAAAAAAACAACCAACTCCAGAACAAACAAAAACCTCATGTGTTTTTGATCTTTGGATGTTTTTTGTAATGAATAATAAATGTTAACTGTGTAGTTAGAAAAGATTAAAAAGAACCCTTAAAATGGTGTAGGGCTTTGCAGTCAACAGGAAGCTTTATATCTTTCTCTTCAGTTCATTTTTACAACGTTGTAGGGTACCCACAAAACACATCACTCGCACGTACAAGTGAGGAATTGAAGGTTGGAGTGGTTACATTACTAGACCAAGGTCATACAGTCAATGGCAGGCAGAACTAAAGTTAGTGGACTGAGCCTGTCTGGATAGTGTGGTTCAGAGTGGCCACCTGTTGTCCTTATTACTGGGCCAGTTTTGTCCCTTTTTAGCCCATGTGCCCTTGTGAGCAGAAAAGATGCAGATGTCCTTAGTGACCCCTACTATTTTTCATCTCATCCAGGAACTTGGCAACTCTTGATACCTGAGACCACTTTGAATAAACATAGGGAATCAGGACACAGAAGTTATTTCATGGTGGGAACATGGTCACCACTATCACTACTCCTTGGAGTCCAGCCACAAACAGGCCACATCATGGGCTTACGAAGCATTTCTCCACTGGGTGTATACAGTTGATCCTTGAACAATTGGGGCTTCAAAGCGCTGACCCTCGTACAGTCGAAAATCCATGTATAACCCTTGACTCCCCTAAAACTTAAGTACGAATAGCCTATTGTTGACTGGAAGCATTCATGATAACATAAACAGTTGATTAACACACATTTTATATGTTACATGTATTATTTACTGTATCTAGAGTAAAGAAAATCATAAGGTGAGAAAATCATAAGAGAAAATACATTTACTGTATTATACTGTACTGAAAAAATCTGTGTACAAGTGGGGCTGTGCAGTTCATATTTCTGTTGTCCACGGGTCAACTGTATTTATTTGCTGGCTCACCAACTGATTCTTTATGATCACCCTGGCTTTATGCTGCCCTAAAGGCTTCAGCTTAGAAGAGATTCAGACACAGCATCTGCTAATAATATTTGCTGCAAAACAACCATATTGTTCTAAGAGATGACTCCACACTGCGTTGAGTTAGGCAAGATACACAGTTTACAGAGCCTCATAAGATTAGGCATGATCTCTTTGCTCCATCCAAAGCCATAGATCAAAATATCAATGCTCTACAAACTAAAGAAGCAAGTCCTGAGGGAGCATCTGCAAACAGAATTATATACAACTGTCTACATTTGTAGACAGATGTCTACACAATGTCCCCACAAATGTCTCTGGCTGGAAAACATCTGGGAACCCTAAGTTTCACAACATCTTACCTACCAGGTGGCCTTATTGTAAAGAATTCTTCCTAAAACAAAGATTGAGAAATACTCCCTGTCTGAGTCAGCCCCAGCCGCCACTGCCTATTTAGTCAGCAGCAAGCTTCCATTGGGTGCTTACCATGTGTCCAAAACTGGGTCTGCCCTGAAAGCTAAGCCTGTAGTTGATCTTATTTTGTCCCTTCCTCCTCATTGCCGCCTTACGAAATATCTCCTGTGAATTGCAATATAAGGGCTGTGGAACTGATGATATTATATTCTTATCTAAAGAAAGAGACCTGTATCAAAAAAGGGGTATTGTCTATCAAGATCCTTTGCCACAAGGAATAAAACATGAAAAACTTCTGAATTAAAGAAATCTCTATAAAATTGGGCAATTTATTGTCATTTTAAAAATTGTGGGTTATCAAACATAGAGAAGAGTATATGAAACATTTGTGTCCATTTAAAAAAATAATCACACAGTAAACATCTACGTAACCGCCACAGAGGGGAAAGAGAGAGGACATCTCCAGCAACCCAGAAAACACCTGCCCGAGTGTCACTTCACAGGGTCAACTCTCTCTGCCTAAATGTGGGCGGCAGGCGGTTGGGGGCGCGGGGAGAGATCATTCTCTTACTTTTTTTTTTTTTTAAGTTTATTTAGTTTTGAGAGAGAAAAGAGAACAAGCAGAGGAGGGGCAGAGAGAGGGGGGGACAGAGGATCTGAAGCAAGCTCTGTGCTGATGGCAGAGAGCCCGATGTGGGACTTGAATTCATGAACTGTGAGATCATTACCTGAACTGAAGTCAGATGCTTAACTAAGCCACCCTGGCGCCCTCATTACCTTACTTTTATTTATAGTTTTACCACCTATGTGCGCATTCCTAAATTATTAATGTTTATTTTTGTCTGTTTTGGAACTTTGTATGAGTGAAATCACTTTCTAATTGGTTCTCTATGAATTGTTTTATCATCTTTTTTGCTTTTATTTGATAGATTCATCCATAGTATGCCTAGAACAACTTATTTGTCTTGATTGCTGGATAGTATTCTACTACCTGAATATACCACAATCTGGTTATCCATTTAACTGCTGATGGACATTTGGTTTGCTCCCAATTTCCGGCGTTTGTGAGCAATGCTGGAGTGACCGTTCCTGTATTTGAATTCTGGTAGGTATGTGCAAGTGTTGCTTCAAGGTGTGTTCCTGGAATAGATGAAAGCATGAGGTCATGTATATATTCCAGTTTGCTAGATAATATCAAATGTTTGCCATAAGTGTTATACCAATGTACGCTACTATGAGGGTTCCCACTGCTTCTCACCTCTGCCACACTTGGTATTTCCAATTATTTATTGTTTGTCACTCTAGTGAGTATGTAATGGTATTTCTCATTGTGTGTTTAATTGGCATCTCCCTAACCATGAAAGGTTTTCGGCATCTTTTCCTAGGTTTACTAGTCATTTGGATATCCTCTTTTATGAAATGCCTATTTAAGCCTTTTGTCCATTTTTTAATATTTGGGCAAATATTGATTGATTTGGGCAAATATTTCCTATTGATTTCTGTGATTTCATTATTATTCACTCATTTAGACTAACAAATATTTATTTAGTGCCTGCTTTGCTTCCAGCATGTACTAGGTACTTGGGATACATCAATGAACCAACAGCAAAGACCCTGACTTTGTGAGGCTTACATTCTAAGGGGAGAGAGAGATAACAAACAGTAACGATAATAAATAAGCAAATAATTGAAGGTAAGGAAGAGAAGAATACCGTGAGGAAGAAAAGAAAAAGGAGAACACTCTAAGAGGCATTAGAAATGCTGGAATTTAGAGAGTTGTTGTCCTCACCGAGAAGTCACCTTTGGGCAGAGACTGGAAGGGGTGAGAAGTTAGCCAGTAGATCATAAAAAGCATTTGGGCCAGAATAAGGGCTTTGGGTTTTACCCTAAATGAACTGAATAACCACCTCACACATTCCCTACAAAGCCTAAATCAATTGATTACTGAGCAAGACCATTGGATACACCGGGTAATTAATGGAAGGCAAGAACATGCTGATTCCAAAAAGAGGAAGTGATACTCCCTTTTAGACTATAGATGGCCTGGGGGCGCCTGGGTGGCTCAGTTGGTTAAGCGTCTGACTTTGGCTCAGGTCAGGATCTCACAGTCCATGAGTTCGAGCCCCGCGTCGAGCCCCGCGTCCGGCTCTGTGCTGACAACTCAAAGCCTGGAGCCTGCTTCAGATTCTGTGTCTCCCTCTCTCTCTGCCCCTCCCCTGCTCATGCTCTGTCTTTGTCTCAAAAATAAATAAAAACGTTAAAAAACATTTAAAACAAAGACTATAGATGCCCTGGAATTAGAAAAATGATGCCCAAGACTTAATAGCATATGTTACTGTGGAATTAAAGTCAGGTGAAAAGTATATGTGTATGTGTGCGTGTGTGCATGTGTGTGTGTGTGTGTGAGTATGTACATGAGTTCTTTTATGGTGCCTTTAGTACGTTTTTGATAGTTTTTTTTCGTTTCTTTTTGCTAGGAGAATATTGATTTAAGAAAACTTGGTTTGATAAGATTATTAATAATGGCGATAAATGAGCTTATATACTCAAAAGAAATTGTATAATTACAAATTGCTTTTAAAACTCTGCAAATCACTTTAAAGTAATTCTCCTTGTCAAGTTTTGGGCCTCATTAACCAATCCCCTCATGGTCACCATCATCTTCTTAATATATTCATTTTCAGTCATTCAAGAAACATCCAAACATATATTGAGGATACCTACTGTGTGTGGGAGTCTTTGTAATACCATGATTAACAGCTTAGTCACTGGAGACAAAGTACTGTAGACTGGGTGGCTTATGAGCAATAGAAACTTATTTCTCACAGTTCTGGAGGCTGGGAAGTCCAAGATTAAGATATCATCAAATTCCGTGTCGGGTGGGTGCCCATTTCCTGTTTCATAGATAGGGGTCTTCTCACATGGTAGAGGGCACAAGGGAGCTCTCTGGAGTCTCTCATATAAGGGCACTAATCCCATTAATGAGTTCTCTGCCCTTATGACCTAATCACCTCCAAATTCCATCACACTGAGTGGATTATGTTACTTGAGAGAACACAGAGCTTGGGGTACCACCATCGTATAACAAATAGTAATCAAGCCTGCTCTTTGTCCAAGAGGGAAACTATTTCACCTCTCCATGTTGCTTGCTGCAAACACACTCTGAGAAATGGCCTGGGTAAAAAGCAATCATAGCCTTGCATTCTTGGCATACTAGTGAGACATGTAGGAACGTGCACATAATTTTCTGTCTTTCAAGCCCCCTTTCTTTTTTTTTTTTTAGGTTTATTTATTTTGAGAGGGGGGTGGGGAGAGAGTTCAGAGTAGGGGCAGAGAAAGGGAGAGAGAGAGAATCCCAAGCAGGCTCCACACTGGCAGTCCAGAGCCTGACATGGAGCTCAGACTCACAAACCATGAGATCATGACCTGAGCTGAAACCAAGAGTCAGACGCTTAACCAACTGAGCCACCAGGCGCCCTCAAGCCCTCTTTCAAATCACGCTTTCTATTCAAAGCATTCCCTGATGACATCCGTCCACATAACTTCTTTCCCTGAGCTCTTAATGACTTCATCTCTGAAACTGACTGTAGCACTTGGTCACATACCTCTTTGTGTCATATGAACTGTGTTTTCTCTCCTCAGCATGATTTTATGCCTTATAAAGACTTAAAAAGAAAACTGATTGTCTTACAAATGTCACAATACAACAAAACAACTGATAAAAACAACTGAGAAAGACCAAATATTTTTAAAACTTATTGAGATAAAACATTTTATTTTTTTAATGTTTATATATATATATATATATATATAATGTTTATATATATATATATATAATGTTTATATATATATATATATATATATAAAGAGAGACAGAGAGAGAGAGAGAGAATGAGCAGGGGAGGGGCAAAGAGACATTGAGAGAGAGAGAGAGAGAGAGAGAGAATCCCAAGCAAGCCCCACGCTGTCAGGGCAGAGCCTGACGTGGGGTTGATCTCAGGAACCATGAGATCATAACCTGAGCTGAAATCAAGAGTTGGAACCTTAACTGACTGAGCCACCCAAGCACTCTGGCACTGCATTTCTTAAAGGCTGATTATCGAGTAAGAAAAATAATTGTATAAATATATTTAATATTTTACTTACATATAGTAAAGAAACAAAACTTAATAGACAAAAGTTTGTTTGTTTGTTTGTTTTTTTCCAAGGAGTATGCATCAACAATTTGGGTTTCTGATGTTCTACAGGACACAGTTTGGGAAACATTACCTTAGATAATGAGAGGCAGATGGAAAATCAACTGTTGTTTGGCTTACTTCATAGTATTCTTAAATCACATGGTCTGTCCAAAAATAGCAGCTAGAATGAACTCAAGTCTGAGACATGGTCAAGCTGTAGGGCAACTTATTTCAGTGGCCAAACAAGTAGATGGGTACATTCCGGATTCATTAAATGGCACTTTATTTCACAGAGACAAGATCGTCATCTGTCTAGGCATCTTTAAAGGTACTTAAAAACGCTTGGAGAGAGGGTAGTGCATAAAATCAAAACCAGATGTTTTTCCTCTCAAAAATCAAAATAATCTTAAATCCTTTCTCAGCTCCCAGCTCTGCTCAAGAATTCTTGATGATTGTTCCTATTCAATTCATATGCAATCCAAGAAGACTAACTTTATTTATTTTTTATTTTTTTATGTTTGTTTACTTTTGAGAGAGAGTGAGAGAGAGAGACAGAGTGTGAGTGGGGGAGGGGCAGAGAGAGAGGGAGACACAGAATCAGAAGCAGGTTTTAGGCTCTGAGCTGTCAGCACAAAGTCCAATGTGGGGCTCAAATTCACAAACCTTGAGATCATGACCTGAGCTGAAGTCGGATGCTTAACCAACTGAGTCACCCAGGTGCCCCTAAGAAGACTAACATTAAATGAGTTCACATTCTTTAACTTTAAATCTGTTTGCCACTGTTAATACCAACAGAATTCCACAATTTTCCAGCCTCATAATCACATCTATCCCAGCTAGAAACTGCCTATCTCTCCCTGCAGATACACAAGGAAGCTCTTCTATCAAAGTTTTTTATTTTCCTAAAATCTAAACCTTTATTACAGGTCCTCTATGTTCTCACTCCAACTTGAGGTTGAACAATTTACACTTATTAAAATCAATGCTTGGTAAATATGATTATTGGCAGTGAAAGACAACTGAAAGAGGTACTTCTGGTTAAAACTGTTGGTTTGAAAGTATGTATTCCACCACAATAAAACAAAAGTATAGAGATCTTTTTTTACATCAGAAAGCAAATGGAGAACAAGAGAGAAGAAAATAACACAATTTTTAGAAGTTACAAAGCAGATGGTAAATGGCAATTTTCCTAATGGACCTGAAACATCTAAATACCAAGCCAGAACTTGAGAAAGATAAGAAATGAAATGATTTTGGGGTGCCTGGGTGGCTTAGCAGGTTAAGCATCTGACTTCGGCTCAGGTCATGATCTCACAGTTCATGAGTTCAAGCCCCGCATTGGGCTCTGTGCTAACAGCCCAGAGCCTGGAGCCTGCTTCAGATTCTGTCTCCCTTTTTCTCTGCCCCTCCCATGATTGCGCTCTGTCTCTCTTGTGAAAATAAATAAACATTTTTAAAAAATTAAAAAAGAAATGAAATGATTTTTACCATGGAATTTGTCAAAAAAAAAAAAAAAAGCTCAGGAATTAGCAGCACCAGTCACCTCTGGTGGTGGGGGCAAAAAACAGCATTGGTTGAAAGCTTCTTTAAGAATTGGTCCCTCAGGGGCGCCTGGGTGGCGCAGTCAGTTAAGCGTCCAACTTCAGCCAGGTCACGATCTCGCGGTCCGTGAGTTCGAGCCCCGCGTCAGGCTCTGGGCTGATGGCTCAGATCCTGGAGCCTGTTTCCGATTCTGTGTCTCCCTCTCTCTCTGCCCCTCCCCCGTTCATGCTCTGTCTCTCTCTGTCCCCAAAAAAATAAATAAACGTTGAAAAAAAAATTAAAAAAAAAAAGAATTGGTCCCTCAGATCTCTGTCCCCATTCCAAGTGCCTGGACAACTGCTTCTCTGTAACCTAGAAAAAGATGGCAATTTCAATCTCTAGATACAGTTTTTTGAGCAGATTTTTTTCTATTAATTTCTATGTTTATTTATTTATTTAAGAAAATGTTTATTTACTTTTGGGAGAGAGAAAGTGTGAGCTGGGGAGAGCCAGAGAAAGAGGGAGACAGAGGATCTGAAGTAGGCTCTGTTGCCGGCTCAGAGCCTGATACAGGGCTCAAACCCACAAACCAGGAGAGTTGAAATCAAGATTCAGATGCTCAACCAACTGAGCTACCCAGATGCCCCTAGAAGAGATTTCTGAACTGGGGAACACTAGGCTAGTTGAAGGCAGAGTCAGTATATTGAGCAAATGGGAATTAAGCTAAAATGTACATACCGAATTTTTCCCCCCCTAGCCTTCTTACCCAACCTGGTTTCCAGAATACTGGCATTCAGGCCTTTATTCTCTAGGCAGTAGGTCAGAGGATCTATATCTAGCAAATCTTACTGCCCAAGAAAAGATATTTCAATAAAACAACACATTTTAAGATTCACATTTAAGTGCCCCCCCCCAGTTATTATCCTATGTTGTAGTCCATAACCTCCAAACTCTACCAAAGTTCATATTTTATCCAATTTGAGAGGCTAACCAAGGATCTCCAGAGATTTGAAAAAAGTATGAAACACAGAAGTCAAAACAAAGAAAAAGTCTACTTAGAAGAAGCAGAAATTATATTTTTTAGAAAACTTAAAAAACCGTACCATAATGATTTTAGAGATATAAGAGGAGACATTACATGTATGAAATGAGAATAGAATAGTATTAAGAAAACAATTGGAGAACAAAAGAGTTCTTGGAGATTAACATGACAGCAGAAATTAAAAATTCAGTAGAAGGATTGGAAGATAGACTTAGAGGAAATCTCACAGGAAGTATGGATAGAGATAAAGAGATGGACAAGAGAGAAAAGTAAGAAAAAAAAATTAGAAAACTAGTCTAAGATATCTATCACCCTACTAATAAGATTCTAGGAGAAACAGGAGAAAGAGGAAGGATAGAATAAGATATCACCAAAGAAATAATTCAATATGTTTTCCCCAGATGAAAGGACACGGATTTCTAGATTGAAGAGTTCCATCGAGTGATCAGTACAGTGGAAGGATACAGACCCACAGTGAAGTGCATCATGGTGCAATTTTGGAACACTGGGGTTAGGTGTCCTTGTGAGATTGCGCTGTGCCTTGTGAGATTGGGCTCCGTGCTGACCACATGGAGCCTGAGTGGGATTCTCTCTCTCCCTCTCTCTCTGTCCCTCCCCCTGCCTCAAAATAAATAAATAGACAAAAAAAAAATATGATGGCAATTCAGCCCTCCATAACAAGATTAGCCCTGGGTGGGTTAGTCAAGGGTTAGACAGGAAGAAAGTCAAATTTTTGACAAAATTATGAGTTTTTAATATTTCTCTAAAAAAAAAATCATTGCAACCTCTTTCAAATAATGTGTGGTGGCTTTACAATGGATCCCCAGATTCTGTGACATGCCTACCATCAAGAGGTAGAGATGAATTCTCTCCCTTGGTTGTATGCTGGACTTACTGACTCACTTCTGAAGAATAGGAAAAAGTGGAAAGGATGATATGTGCCTTCAGAGAATGGACCGTAAAAGGTGTTGCGGCCTCCTTTCTCTCACTCTCTCCTGGACTGCTCTTTTGATGGAATTCACTGCCAGGCTGTGAGGATGATGAAGCAGCCCCTGGAGAGGCCCCTGTGGTGAGAAACTAAAACCTCCTGCCCACAGCCACGGGTGTGGCCTGTCTTAGAGTAAAATCCTCAAGTCTTCATACGGCTGCAGACTTCACTGATGTCCTGATTGCAGCCTTGAGGGAAACCCTGAACCAGAACCACCCAGCTGAGCTGTTCCTGAATTCATGGCCCACAGAGACTGTGAGATAATAAATTGTTGTCACAAGTCGCTGAGTTTTGAGGATATTGGTTACACAGCAAAAAGTAACTAATACATAGCCTACTGAAATTTGGTAACTCGACTACTATAAGGTCCACCCTCCCTAACGTTCCTAAGTGACATTACATCTCATTTTCTCCACCTGAGCATCATAGGCTCCTCTTCTGCTGCTGGCCATGAGGCAATTTTTCAAGAGTGTTTTGGAATGTACTCATGAGTAAAAAGAGCTATAATTTTGATGGGTTAAGGAAATGGAATTTGAATATGCCCAGCCACTGGCTGGGGAGAACCTCTCCTTCCTTCCTGTGTGCAGTTCTCAGCAATATTAAAATCTCAGTTTAAATTTTGAGTCCGTTTTTTCCCCCCACTGCAACAGCTAAGTAGGGAGACAACATCAGAAGGCTTGAGACTTCTTTAAGAAGATACATTGATAGAAAAGTTAATGTACTGAATAATATTGAGAGAAGATATATTCAAATGGGGGAAGAGTTTGAAGACTAGTGATAAGAATAGAGAAAGCTCAGAAAATGTGAAAATGATTCTATTGTTAACTCCAGGGAAATCTACTCTTGGTATGCTACATGGTCCAGTGGTCTATAGTGTTTACACAGTCATGGTAGTGGAACCTCAGAATACTCGTCTAAGTCCAATTCCACATAATAAGAGGGAAGAGGGTCAGGAAGTTTGTATATGTGTGTGGTTAGGATGAAGGCTGGGTGTGAGAAAGCCTTGCATTTCTATGTGGAAATTTAAAAAAATGGTGCCTCAAACTGAAAAATCAAGAAAGAGCTTATATAAGCATATTATGGACAAAAATGAAGTAGATTCCAGAAGAACCGGTTGACAAGAGTAGAAAGGAGGTGCTGATATGAAGCAGGAAATGGTGGAAAGCAGGACTGGTGAGGGTCAAGGAGTGGTAGGAAATGATTTATATTCTTATCTGGCTCTTTAAATTGTTTGTGTGAATACATTTTTAATAAGTAAAACTTAAGAAAAGAGAAACAGGAGAATTACTAAAATAATCATTAAAATGTATGCTGAGAATCTGCAAATGTTACCAATGTTACTAATTGGTGCTTTACATCTTTTGGAGTGCCAAATTCTCTCTCAGGTGTCCTCCAAATAAGGTTCTCACATCTACAGAGAGGAATATCTACTTATTAACTTCTGCTTAAGATTTTTCCGTGTTTTCTGAAGTGATTAAAATAATCACTTAAATAATCATTAAAAATATGACTGGACTCTTAGTGATTTGCTCTTTGAGAAGAATTTTTTTTGTGTTCTGAGATGAAACAAGATCTTTTGTTATCTATTTAATCAGTTCTTGTGACTATTTTGTTTTCTCTATTGATGTAGAGTATGGAAAGCAATATTCTAATTATTGAATAGGTTTTGTTCATTTTAGCCTTGCCTTCTCTTTGCAATGTCACCCAAAAGTTTTTGAAGCAGGAGCCAGTTTGATTTAATAAATATTTATCAAGCATCCATTATACTATCATAGTCTAGTGAGGGGGGCAACCCCATAATCAAATAACTATAATGCAATGAAATTTGTGTGAAGATTATCGATGTTTATACATGTCCGAGAAATAGTAGAGTGATAATTTTTCTGGGAGCTGCATCGGATATTTATGGAATGAAGCAAGATATAAACTGACTAAAGAGTTGTGAGAGATGATAAAGGAAGGTTTTAGAGAACATGAGCCCTGAAGAGGTTTTTGGAAGGTGAATTGTTTGTCAGGTGTACAAGCAGGGGAAGAGCATTCCAGGAACAAGGAAGACCATGTGAAAAGGCACAGAGGCACAAACAGCATTGTGTATTTAGGAACCGAATTACTTTAGCATTGCCCTGAATGCAGGCTGGACAGCAAAGCAGAGGGCCGCTCACCGAGCACTTCATTTGTCATCATACGGAACTTACACTTAGCCCTGTAGACAATGGAGAGGTAGTAAGGAAATTGGTGATACCACTGGATATAGATGGATCATTCTGATGAAGGATTTTTAAAGTAGATATTATGAAAATTATATAAATTATATAAACACAGAGAAATGTGTTTCTCTGTGTAATGAACCACTATAAACATAGATTTCAGAATTGTAAACATTTTAAAAAAGTGTTTATTATGGGAAATTTCAAGAATAAACATAAGTAGAGAAAATAACATAAGGAAGCCTCTTGTACCTCTAAGTCAGTTTCAACAATTATCAACTCATTACCAATCTTATCTACTCTCCAACACACTTCCCTCCATTCCCAGATTATGTTGAGACACATCCCAAATGTCATACAATTCCTTCTGTAAAGTATATATTTTAGAAAAGAATACGTAAAACATCCACAGAATGTACACCACCAAGAGTGAACCATTATGTGAACTACAGACTCTGCGTGATTATGATGTGTCAGTATAGCTTTGTGAGTTGTAACATATACCACTCTGGTGGAGAATGTTGGTGATGGGGAAAGCTGTGCATGTGTAGGGGCAAGGGATAAAGGGAAAAGTTCTGTACCTTCTCCCCCAATTTTGCTGTGAACCTAAAACTACTCTATAAAGCCAAAGTCTCAATTAAAACAAAAACTACTCCAAAAAGCAAAGTCCTCAATATCATTATCACACTTAAAAAACAACAATAATTTCTTAATATCATCAAGTATCCAGTCAGTATTTAAGTTCCTACTTGCCTCATAAAAGTATTACTTGTTTGAATTGGGATTCAAATAAGGTCCATATACTATAAAATTGGTGTGCCCCTTAAATGTCTTTTTAAAATATAAATTCTCAGGGCACCTGGGTGGCTCAGTCAGCTGAGTGTCTGGCTCTTGATTTTGGCTCAGGTCATGATCTCATGGTTCATGAGTTCAAGTCCCTCATCAGGCTCTGTGCTGGTGGTGCAGAGCCTGCTTGGTGTTCTCTCCCTCTCTCTCTCTCTTTCTCTCTCTCAACATAAATAAATAAACATTAAAAAATAAAATATCTGTTCTTTATTTTAGTCATTTGATTCGTTGCTTAGAAAAATTTTAATTGTGGTTAAAATATACGTAACATAAAATTTACCATCTTAACCATTACTAAGTGTACTTAGTAGTACTAAGTATTTCACAATGTTGTGTAACCATCACCACCATCCATCTCCAGAACTTTCAGCATCTTGCAGAACCAAAACTCCATACTCATTAAACAATGACTCCCCAAACCCCTTTCCCCAGCCCCTGGCAACCGCCATTCTATTTTCTGTTTCTATGCATTTGACTACTCTAGGTACCTCATGGAAGGTTCATCCATGTTGTAGCTTCTGTCAGAATTTCCTTCTTTTTTAAGGCTGAATAATATTCCATTATAAGTATATATCACATTTTGTTTATTCATTTATCCTTTGATGAACACTTGGGCTGTTTCTACTTTTTGGTTATTGTGAATAATGCTGCTGTGAACATGGATGTACAGATATATCTTTTTGAAGTCCTGCTTTTGATTCTTTTGGGTGTGAACCCAGAAATGGAATTGCTGAATCATATTTTTAGTTCAATTTTTAACTTTTTGAAGAATCACCACACTGTTTTCCATGGGTCTGCACCATTTCATAGTCCCACTAACAGTGCGTGCACAAAGATTCTAATTTCTTGACTCTTCAACATACTTATTATTTTCTGTTTTGTTTTGTTTTTTGCTTTTTTGTTTTTGATTTTGTTTTGTAATAGCCATCCTAATGAGTGTGAGGTGGTTATCTCATTGCAGTTTTAATTTGCATTCCCCTAATGGTTTGATGTTGAGCATCTTTTCATGTGGCCATTTGTATATCCTTAATGGAAAAATGTTCAAGTTATTTGCCTACTTTTTTCATTGAGTTGTTTATTTTTTGGTGTTGAACTGTAGGAGTTCTTCATATATTCTGGATGTTAACCCCTTATCAGATATATTATTTGCAAATATTTTGTACTATTCCATAGGGTGCCTTTTCATTCTGTTAATTGTGTCCTTTTTAAATACATATTTTTAAAGTTTATATATTCATTTGGGGGGGGGGGTGGGAGCAGAGAGAGAGGGAGAGAGAGAATCCCAGGCAGGCTCCACACTGTTAGCACAGAGCCTGAGCTGGGGCTTGAACTCACGAACTGTGAGATCATGACCTGAGCTGAAATCAAGAGTCAGACGCTTAACCAACTGAGCCACCCAGGTACCCCTGTTGTGTCCTTTGATGCACATAGTTTTTAATTTTGATGTACTACAATTTATTATTTTTTATTGCCTGTGTTTTTGGTATCATATCTGGATTTTTTTAAATAAAAATATACTGATAGTTTTCTATTCAAATTCTGGACTACAGTGCTTTTTAAAAATTAAATTTAACTCTATCTAACTGACTTTTTGTCTCTTTTTCCTCATTTCCAAAACCCCAAGTCCTAATAGCCACATGATTACTACATTTCTTTTAAGTTTTTTTGTTTGTTTGTTTGTTTTTGTTTTTAGAGAGAGAGAGCACACAAGAGTGGGGAAGGGGCAGAGAGAGGGAGAGAGAGAGAATCCTAAGCAGGTCTGCGCTGTTAGCTCAGAGCCTGATGTGTGGCTCGAACTCACGAACTGTGAGGTCATGACCTGAGCCAAAATCAAGAGTTGGATGCTTAACCGACTGAGCCACCCAGGTGCCTCTCCATTTCTTTATACCACAATACATACCCAAAAGACTCAACGACACCAACACTGCCATAGACAATTTGATTTTTGAGAGAAGTTTAGGATTTTTATTTTTATTGTTTTTCTGCTCCTTTTTGTCCTTAAGGTATATCCTTTAAGGTTGTACAATCAAATTACTGTGTTTAAAGTTGCCTGAATTAGTTCTCTCTATGCCACTAATTCAATATGTAGTTACATTCATTTATTTAATTTTGCTTTCATTTGTTAAGAACTGCTTTTAATTTAAAATGGTTAATTATTATGTAAAGTGATTACATGGTAACAAAACTAAATCACCCCAAAAGGTATATTTTGAGAAATCTAGCTTTTATCCTTATTGTTTTCATACTGTTTTCTCTTTCTCAGTGGTACCCTTTTAAAAAATGTTTTTGATTTAGCCTATTAAAAAATATGTATGTACACTTTTTTCTACTTTCCTTTTTATTACTTGACAATATATTCTAGAAGTCATCATGCCATACAATAAATAAGATATTACTCATTTCTTTTTTATGGCAGTATAGTACTCCATTATGTGGAAATAGTTCATTCAATCAGCCCTCTACAGGTAGACATTTGATTGTTTTTATTTTTTAGTTATTACAAATGAATAGCCTGTGCAGACATCTACAATTAATATTTTGCCATTTGATTAATGCTTTTGTGAATTAAAGAAAAACACAAATATGTCATCTTTTTCCAAAAATTTTTAACATATATCTGTCAAGAGATGATAATATCCTGAATAACTACAATACTACTCTCACACATAACATAATGAAGAAAATAGTGGTTGGTTTCCAGGGATTGCAGGATGAGAAAATCACTGCTGTGGTGATCAGGATGAAAGCAAAGGCTGTGACAGTGTATAGGGAAGTGAACTTGATTCAAGAGATATATAGAGAACAGGTGGAGGTATTATTTAGCAAGACTTGGTAATACAATGAGCACTTTTACTGTGGCTCTTTTAAGATTATTTCAATTTACCTATGAGGGTGAATAAAATCTCTTTGGATAATGTGTGCACATTCATTCTATTATAGCCCGTATGGTTTTTAATTTTAGAGCATATGCCTTGAGGACAATGAGCCCTGGAGGGAGCCAAAGGACAAGTAGAATAACCAACATTTATTTACCCTTTTGTCATGGAGACTCTGGTTACACCAGAAAATTAAGGGGCAGAGCAAAGGTGCAGTGACGTTATGGTCTCCAGCCTAATCTCACCTTCTTGAGCAAAGCAGAGTCCACAGTTCTTAGCTTGATGAGTCAAGGCACCCTAGGTATCCTCAGGGTCAAAGGAGTCTGTATCACAGATGCATTCCGTGTGTTTTATACAGTATTTCAGAGAACTTTCCCCTAAAAGCTTGACGTTAGCAATAGAAGGTCACATGAAGATAAAATGGAGAACAATCTTCCAAAATGGGCCAATAAGACCTATAAATTACCATTTCATTCCTTCATTCCTTCATTCATTCTTTCTATATTTGCCACTCAAAAAATATTAAGAAGTATTGATTGGCAGGAACTGTGCCAGGTGCTGGGAATACAAAGGTAAAAAAGATGTGCTCTTTGCCAAAGAAGAACTCACAGGCTAGTTGGGAAGAAAGACATGTAGGCAAATACTCAGCATATAGTGTAGAGACATGTAAAAGGTACTAAAGAGACCAGAAATTAGTGGGCAACTCATTTGGTCCAGTGGTGGGGTGGGGAGATGGGTCACTTAGGATAGTCTTCACCAAGTAGGAGAGATTGAGTTGGTCTTCACTGGATGGATAAGGAGTCTAGTATGTACTAGAAGCTCTATCTTGCAGACAGGAAAACTGAGAGGTTTGCAGTGTGGCTGTATTGTATATTATAGAGATCACTTGATTCCAGAGTGGAGAGTGAAATAGAAATTAAAAATCACATCAGGAAGCAACTTAAGGAGAACAGATGAGGCCCTGGACTGAGGGCAAAAGAAAGATGAAGAGGAGTTTAGGATGTAGGATTATAAGAATTTGGCGACAGATTCAATGTGAGAAGTAAAAGGGAGGGAGGAGTCAGAAATTAACAGGAAGCTTTTAGTTTTAACAATGGGACCATTAACTAGGATTTAGGAATGTTGGAGGAAAAGAGGTTTTACAGGGAGTGAGAGGAAATAATGAGCTGGCTTTTTGAACACACCAAATATATGCTTCTGGGACATATAAGTAGAGTAGGGAATAGGAGCAGATTGGTGAAAGGGTAGAGAGGTGACATTTTCCGTGTCAGATTGTTCTACACAGGGGAAACATTCAAGAGAAGTGCAAACCACGGAGCCTGCATATATCAGAATTTGGGGAAGAAGAGGAGCTGGAGAGGAATGAAAGAGACTTATGATCAATAGTCAGCTGAAACACAAGAGAAGAGTCAGAATCGAGAGATTTAAGGTAAGCACTGGCAAGCATTTCAACATAGAATTATACGCTTTCAAAACTGGCTCTCTTTCTTAGACAATTAGGGCTGCTGGAACAAAATTCCACAGACTTGGTGGCTTAAATAACAACAAACATTTATTTCTCACAGTTCTGGAGGCTGGGATATTCAAGATCAAGATGCCAGCAAATCCCGTGTCTGGCGAGGACCCTCTCTTTGGTTTGTTGATGGCTGCCTTGTTATATCCTCACATGGAAGGGGAGGAAAGAGATCTTGGGTCTCTTTCTCTTTTTCTAAGAGCACTAACCCCATCACGAGGGCCCTACTCTCAAGACCTAATCTAACCCCAGTCACATCCCAAAGGTCCCACCTCCAAATACCATCACACTGGGGATTAGGTCTTTAACATATGAAATTTAGAGGGAGGCAAACATTCAGGCCATAGAACATTTTCCCGCTACATCATGCTTTCTCAAAGTTTGCCAGTAGAAGAAAGGAAGCAGTGTTAAGAGAATGTTTTTCCTAGGATGGGAGAGTCTTGAATATATTTTTAGGCTTATGAGGAGGAGCCAAGTGGAGGGTGAAGGTGGATAAGTGATAAGAATAAGGTCCCTGATGAGGTAGTGGGAACTAGAACATGCCTGTGTCTGTATCAGAATAAGCAATTCCATATGCTAGTATTTATGTATTCAATTTGCTCTTTCCTGGGGTCTTTTTCATGACATTATCAACCTTTCAGGTCTCAGTAAACTTATGAATGTAAAAAGTAGGATACTTTAGATATCTCCAAGACCATGTTTGGTCCTACACTTTTATCTTTATAGCTTTTTCTATAAAGTCCACTATCCCAGAACTGAAAATAACTTTCTGAGTTGTTGCATGGATTTCTCCCTGCTTCCAAGCCAAATCTACTGCAAATACTTCTTTCTCTAGAAGGAGCCACCAGACATATTATTGTAGTTCAACTATGTTCAACTATATTTAACTTTAGATTAGAGTACAAATCCTTGCCAAGAGACAGCTGGCCCAATCCATGCACAGAAACACCATCTTAATCAAATACTGGGCCTAGAGTGGTTGAATTTTTAGCAAAGAATTGCCTCTTGATCTGTCTAAACTCAAGTAACTAGTTTTGCAGTTCCTTCCCCCCCCACCCCCCCCACCCACCCCCGCCCCATTCATTCATTTAGATTTGACATCCTCAAGAGGGACTCAACCCGGCAGGTGTTCAGAAAGCTTAAAAGAAAGGGGGTTGAAAAGTGTATTGTTTAGACCTGGAGGTTTTCCTGACCATCTGAAATGCCTTAGGCAGCCACAGAATAGTCACAGGTTACAGTTTTCAGGAACTGCTGACGGTGGGGGAGGGCATTTTCTTCTTCCTGTCGGTTTTAAGTGTCTCTGCAGCAATAACAATTATGTCAGTGGACACTTTTACTTATTAGGTTCAGTTTTTGTGCTTCTTTCCCTGGTGTGTTTTTCCTCCCAACAGTGGCATTTATGTTAGCTTTTCACAAGATTCTCTACGAACCCTTGGAAAATCTTTTCCAAAGGGAAACAATGTCATTTCTTTTACATCTTTGAGAAAATCACCTTACAAGTCTTGGTAGTCTGGTTTTGGGGCTTTCTGTGGCTTTCCTAAAGGGTCATTTCTGTGTTGCCAAATGCTGAAATAGCTGAGGCAACTTTGTGGGCACACATCTATTGGCTGCATGATAGAGCTCTCTAAAAGGCCTGGAACCAAATGTCTCTCTTTCCTCCCGAGACATAGGAAATCCTGTTTATGATCCAGGTGGAGTCTCAGGTAAGTGCCTCCACTCAGGATGTTATCCCCCTTGTGTTGGTGGGAGGGTAGAGAATTGTTCACTAGAGCACAGAGGTCAAGGTGATCTGTATTTCCTCCCCTGGCATGTGTATGATCGTTTAACCCAAAGGCTGGGCTATTTTCTATTTCTGGGTGTGAATGGGAGAGGATGGGCCATGGCTTAGAGCAGAAGGTACTCTCATCTGGCTTCCCTCCACCTTCACCTCCACCTCCACCAACACTCTGAATCTTGCTTCACAGGGAAGATTGAGGCCACAGTTCATGAGCTCTGTCAAGGTCTTCCCCTAACGTGTCCAATCCCATCCCCAACCATGAGCCCTCTCGCTTTCGTTACACTCTTCTCAGGGGATAGGGTAGTTTTTGTGCAGTTCAGAGTCGGACTGTTTTGATCTGGATCCCAACCCCTTCTACCTCCTCAGAGCCTTGCTTCCTCGGTCATTTCCTGTCTCCTATAGCTTCAAATGCCTGCATTCTTAAAAAAAGAAAAATAAAAGAGCAACAGCCACTCAGTATCTTTACACCAAGTATCTTTTGTTTCTTTCCATTCACAGTCAAATTCCAAGAACCATCTTGGAATAATCACGTGGTGACTCACCTCCTGCTGATTCCTCAATCCACTACAACAAATCTGCTGCCTCAGTCTTGCCCTGAAATTGCTCTGAGGTGGAGACATTCTCCTAATCAAACCCAATGTCCCTTTTCTGGCCTTTCTTGGCTTTTCTGTGGCATCTAATGTCTCTGCCCACTCTGCTCTCCTTGAGACTCTTAGCTTTCATGTAACCAGTTTCTTCCATCTCTGTCTGTGAATGAAAAGTTCGGTCTCACCTGTGCTCCTCGTTCCCTGCGGCCTCTTGAATGGTGGTATTTCTACAGATTCTTTGTTCCTTATATTTCCTGAGGTCCATGCTCTCCCCAGATGTTGCCATCACATCCACTGCTTCTACTATTATCCGTGTACTGATGACTCCACAGCCTGTCTTCAGTTCAGGCCTCTCTTCTGAACATCTGATGTTGTTTGGATGCTTCAAAGGCACCTCAAACTCAAAATATTCAAAGCTTATTAGCTTCTTTTCTAAGCTGCCTCCTTGTGGTTCCTCAGCCTCCCAAGAGAGACAGGAGACACTCCAGAGCCATTGCCACTCCTACTACTCTCTAGCCTCTTTGATGCACTGAAAGCGCCAGCAAATTGAACTCCTTTGTAGTTTCCTGTCCAACTTTGTCTTTGTTATCAACCTAATGACTCACAGATTGTTATGAAAATTAAGTGACACAGCATATAATTAATGTGCATAGCACCTGATAAAAATCTTAATTGAATCCCAAACCAAGAAAGTAGCATTTCCAGGTGCCTCTGTTGTTTGATATATACAGGCCACAAGGAATTAGCGTTTCCTCTTTTAAGCCATTAAACTCTATGTGATTCATGCACTGCACAGAAACAGCAAAGTCACTAAGTAGTCTGCTGGCTTGAAAGATAGAGGCCACTGAGAGTCTCCGGAAATCGGGATTGTTCTGAGTTTGCAATCCCCAGGTGACTCCTGAAGTGATTTAAGTTTCCAGGAAAAATAGTTGACGTACCAGAAATGTATGAGTTTTGTTTGTTTTTAAAGAGCTACCACTGATTTAAAAGGTCTTCTCCCTGTGGGATCTCCCCTTTCTGGGACTTGTGTGCTGGGTGGATGCACACTATCATGCCAGTCTCTCTCTATTCTCTGTCTCCCACAGCCCTTTCCTTTCTGTGAGGAGGAGAGCTGTTGTAAATCCAACTTCATTTCGTTGAGCATTCAACCATGTGAAAAATGTAATAATAAAGTTTATTCTCTTTGCTATTCTCCAATATGATGCAAATTATCTGACCTTTCACATACTAATTATGCAGTGAAACATAACACTACTCGCTTAAAGAATACAGTAAATTTATTAGCTCCTGTAACAGGCAGACTTTTCTTCTTTCAATCCATTCATCCTGGACCTCTGCCCTATGTCAGCAGCAATGGTTGTGGGCTAGGGAATGCCATGTCCTGACTGGCTTCGATCCGACTGGCAAGGCAGTGATTTTAAACTGGGAAAGAGCCACTGTGCGCGGGTGATAGCAGTGGAGCAGGGGATAGAGATGACTTTTCCTGAAGGATGGGTGGCCTAATAAAATGGTGGACACCTCAACAGGAAAGTGTCATTCTATTAGTGGAGATATATGCAGCTAACAAATACGCATTACATGAAGCATAATGAATGTAAAGGAAATGGAAGGGGAACAAAGGATTAAGTAAAGGAGTTGCTGGAAGATTCTTTAGGAAAAAGAAAGAAGCATATGTCGTGGCAACAGAGCTTCTAGAAGAAAAAATACGGAAGACAAAAGAAACTGAAGGAAGAAAAGCAAAGAAAGATTTAATTGGGAAAGAGTTTCAGTTTGGGGGGAACAAGGAATTATCCTAGGACATTTATTTCTTACCTGTTTTTAATGAAGGATTTCCAACTTTTGATGTGTTTTGTTTACCTCCTCCTCTCTTAATGAAGCACTTAAAAAATAAAGTTTTGCTAGTGATTGCTATGGCCAGGACTTATTCTCAATTTTAGCTTATTCTCAATTATAGCTTATTCTTATTCTCAATTATAGCTGATAGAATCAGTACTGGGTGTCTCCTCGATTATAGACTGGCACGTTATACTGCTGCAACCCCTTTCCTTCTGTCTGTTGACTGTTTTGCCATAGCCACTGTTGATTAACCACTGGTCATGTCCAGCTAAAGTTCTGGAAGGTTTACCAGAATGAAGAAATATAGCAACTGGACAGATTTTTTTTTTTTTAATATGCAACCAAGCAGAATAAACAAAGTTTGCCTCTCTTTTTAAAGAAGGAAATGTTTGTCATACCAGGTTTCTAGGGCTGGGAGGCTACTGCCTTCATCATGGACTTCAGTGTTACTGAGGAGAAATTAATTAGCCTCCCTAGCTGGTGGATGAGACAGTGGAATATGATCACCACTCAGTCTACAGTCCCAACTGACAGACCCTTAACAATGAATAATACGATCTCTTCCAGCATTTACTTGTTACTTAACATTTAGCAGATCTTGATTAAAGTGGCCTCTTTGGTTAAGAAAGTTTTAATGACATTCTCTCACTTCATGCATCTGTTTTCCCATATTTCTACTTTGATCCTTCATAAACGAAGAAGAGGGAACTTTCCGCTTATTCATAATAGTCCATTCCAACTGCTGAAGAGATCCAGGCTTCTAATAACTAACGGATGAACCTAAGAGATTTGAGAAAACAATAAACAACTGTGCAGGCTGCTGAGGGAAGTATTTCTGATTCTTGGCAACTTTAAATAAGTGAATAGGCAACCACAGCAGGTCTCCCCAGTAAACAAACAGCTCAGGCAGCAATCTGGTGATGTCATTTGAATAGCAATAAACTATCTTTCTGCCCCCAAGCTTTCTTCCTTTTTGGCTTCCCTCTGCACTGATCAGGGTCTGGGGTACAGAGTGAAGGCCTTTATGAAATAAAAATATTCTATACCTCTTTAGTTACACCGTGCAACTTCCACAAGGCCTTTATTAGAAAGACTCAATTTCAGGGGCACCTGGGTGGCTCAGGCGTTAAGCATCCGACTTTGGCTCAGGTCACGATCTCATGGTTTGTGAGTTTGGGTCCCACATCAGGTGAGCTCGTGCCCCACTTTGGGTGAGCCCTGCTTTTCTATCTCTCTCCCTCTTTCTTTCTGTCTCTCTCTGTCTCTGCCTCTCCTCGGCTTCTCTCTCTGATGCTCTCTCACTTGCGCTCTCTCTCTTTCGGAAGAAAGAAAGAAAAAGAAAGACTCAACTTCACACAAAGGGGGTGAAAATACACTTGGAACTCAGAGGATGGTGTGCACCTTTTCCTTAGTATGAAATCTTTACCTAGAAGCCTCTCTGTTTTTATGGATCACCACTAAGCATTTCATTGATCTCTGATGGTCTCTGAGAAAGACCTTTTTCTTTCTGTCTCTTTTCTCCCTCTCTACGAACTTGGATCCTCCCCATTAATACTTTGGGTTGAAGGTCAAGGAGACCCTACAGGTCTGTGACTGGGAATTGTAGACTTGTGCTGTATATTAGAGTAGCCACTAGCCACATATGGCTACTGAACACTTAAAATGTGACTAGTGTGACTGAGGAAATGAATTTTTAAATTTAATTTAATTTTAGTTCATTTAAATTAAAAAAAATTGAAGCTATTAAACACAATTTTACTGTTTTGGTAGGACTACATTTCACTGTAAGCTTTGAAAATTTACCATTGAATTGAGATGTGCTAAAAGTGTAAAATATAGAGTTCAAAGACACTTTTTAAAAGGATGTAAGTGGTCTCAATAATTTTTTTAAAATTTTTTTTAACGTTTTATTTATTTTTGAGACAGAGAGAGAGCATGAATGGGGGAGGGTCAGAGAGAGAGGGAGACACAGGATCTGAAACAGGCTCCAGGCTCTGAGCGGTCAGCCCAGAGCCCGACGCGGGGCTCGAACTCACGGACCGCGAGATCATGACCTGAGCCGAAGTCGGACGCTTAACCGACTGAGCCACCCAGGCGCCCCATCAATACTTTTTATATTGACTGTTGAAATAATATTTTGGATAATTAGTCTAAAAAAAGTATATTATTAAAATTAGTGTTCCCTGCTCCTTTTCACTTTTTGAATGTGGCTATTCGAAAATGTATCTATGTGGCTCTAATTCTCATGAACGGCATTTTTTCGATTCTCCCATTCTTCAGGATGGAGTTCTTACTGAATACAGTGGTCTCTCCCCACCTGTGGTTTTGCTTTCATCAGTCAACCTCAGTCCGGAAGCAGATGATACCTCTTTTGAGCTCTGGTCAGAGACCCATAGTAGCCTAACACCAGGTCCAATGCCTGCATCTCATCACATAGGCATTTTATCATCTCACGGCATCACAGGAGGAAGGGTGAGTATAGCACACTAAGATACTTTGAGAAAGAGAAAGCCCACATTTACACAACTTTTATTATAGTACATTGCTATCATTGTTTTATCATTATTGTTATAAATATCTTACTGTGCCTAATTTATATATTAAACTTTATCACAGATATGTATATATATAGGGCTCAGTACTATCAGTGGCTTCAGGCATCCATTGGGGTCTTGGAACATATCCCCTGGGAATAAGGTGGAGGGGACTACTGAACAGTCTTTTCTCTTGGTGATATAGGTCACTGTTTATACCATAAAGTCAATCCAAAAGGCTGGTCTCCCTCTCTAAGGTAAGGGAAAACAAAGAACGGAGAACAAAACTCATCCTGAAACCATCACCCGTTCTAACACTCAGCATCGGAGTATCAGAATCAGCTGTCTTCAGGTGGGTGGGTAATGAAGACAGCGGCCCCAGGGAGTTTGGATGGCTGGGTTGGGAGAGAAAGGAGAGGAAAGTGTAGACAAGAGAATACTGCAGAGCATGGAAGTGTACTTGAGTGCTGATTGAAGAGAGAGGCCCTTAGACATGGGGACTTTGGGTTCCTGGAGAGGTGAGTGTACTATAAAGGAGAAAGAGGAAACTGAACAGAAGATGGAAACATCCCCAAAAGAAGTTTTGGGATGGATTGCAAACATTCTTCTGGAGGCATCAGTTTAAAATACGTGGCACTGTGATATCCCTTCTGATGTCAGGTAATATTCTTCCAGATTCTATTCCTGGTCGTCCGTGGAACTGGTTTGAAGTTCCTTCCATGGTTGCTACAGCTGCCCCAGGGACTCTATTTGATCCTAATACCCACTTCAATGTCCTTTTGAAGAGACAGCTGGGTAGGCAGGGAACAAAGAAATTCCTCATCGTCTTCTAACGTCCAAAAATGTGGAATTTCAGTGGTTCTTTTAAAAATATTTCTTTCTTTAAGCTTATTGTTATTTTTTTAATTTATTTTGAGAGAGAGATAGAGAGCGAGGGGGACAGTGGCAGAGAAAGAGGGAGACAGAATCCCAAGCAGGCCCTGTGCTGTCAGCTCAAACTCACACACCGTGAGACCTGAGCCGAAATCTAGAGTCAGATGCTTAGCCGACTGAGCCACTCAGGGGCCCTACAGTGGTTCTTGATGCCATTCAAACTCATTTATATAATTTAAGATATGTATCATGTCCAACCGTGCCATTTTATAGATGAGAGAGAGTGTGCCTGAGAGACTATGTGCCTTTCCCAAGAGCAGCCATTAATTAGGATCACCTGAATCCACTGGAAAGAGACTAGTGTCTTCAGGCTGGAGGGATAGTGTCTTCAGACTCCCAAGTCCAACTGAAGTCTACCACTCTCATATCACTTACACCAGTTTTAACTGATGGGCCCATACTAATTATAGCTTACTTGTAATTTCAGTTCTCTGAAGATCCCACTAGATCCCAGACCGCCATATAGGCTACCTGTATGCTGATGGTCTGGTAACGATTATTGTGTCCAGTACATTTTGAATTTTAAATATGTTCTGGGCACAAAGTATGCTTTGTAAGGTGTTTAGGGGATAAAAATGACAGCAACATTTCTAACTTAATAAGCTTTGGGGTAAGAAAGTACTTTCAAAAAAACATTATTGACCTCTCATTTTAGAGATTTTCTGGCTTGACCATCGGCAATATTTCATGAGAAAAGGAAGAAATGTGGTTAATACTATCTAAAAATTAAGTTAATTAAAATTAAATGCTATTTAAAAATATTTTAAAATTAACGTCCAAATAAACAGCTTGCCTTGGTATTTATAAATCAAGAGAGAGCAACTTTGGGAGGCTAAAGTGATTAACAAGCCAATATATGAGAGAAATCGTATCCATAGTTTCTCAAAAAGATGGAAAGGTACTATAAATGGCACTGTTTCTATACAGTATCTAGAAATTATCTCTATATAGTGAACTCTGTATTGTATCATTTCATCTATTTTTCCAATGAGAATGGGTAGATATACTAACTGAGTAGCTGGTTGTGATTTTTTTTCATTGCCATAAGTAAATGAAATCAATAGACTCTGTTAGGATGAACTATATGATATGTGAAATTCATGTATCCCATCTTATGAAGAGTTATTTGTAGATGTAATCTTATGGACATAGGATTAAAAATGTGTGATTTATAAACAAAGAAAGAAAACAGCTTTAACTCCTAGTGCCCTGCACTTCAAATTTCTCATGGATATAGAAGCCTTTTAAATCCCATGCTATTATTAAACAATTCAAAATTTCTATGGCTACATATGTTTAGATAATATTAACTCCTCAAATGGCCACCCTGTGGCGTTTTGCATGCAATTCTTCATTTTTTCCGTCTGTATTTTTTCTCATCTAGCTTTTTCAGAAATGTTATTCCTATTTCTGTCACACGGTCGCCTTTCAGTGTGTCTTGCAAGAATGTAACATCAGCAGCCAAATGAACCTAGGAAAGAGAAAAAAACAAAACAAAACAGGCACGCATCATTTAGGTTTAAAAAATTAAAAAAACTCTCTCTATTTTTTTTTCAGCTTTATATAACCAGTAAGGGGCTCACTTTCCTTACGGAATGATAAAAAAAAAGAGTTTGCTCCATGGATGAAGGGCCCTTTACTGTGTGTCCTCCAGAGATGATCTGGCTGTGGGTCAGCTCTGTGGTGTGAGCCTGCAGAGAGAAGGGTGGTCCAGGCCACGCCCAACCTGGGGGATTCCGGGGCAAGTCAAGGGACATGGGCCCACTTTTGCTCACAGTGCAGAGCTCATCTATAGCCTTGACCCAATGTGTCTTGTCAAGCAGAACTTCCAAGGATAAATGGATTCTTAAATGATTTCTTTCCAACGAACTTGCTATCAATCATTCTGTCATCGACCAAATAGCATCACTTGTGCTAACAACATGTAGCAATCAGGACTTTGAGAGCTTTGAAAAAGTATCAACTAAATAAATTATAAATATAAAATTAAAGATTGAAATTACAGACATGAATATTTGATATCCAGCCCTTCTTTTCTACCAGAAAGAATTTCCCACTTTCCATACATTGAAGTGATCCCACAGGGCTTACTTGTCTATTCATTAAAATGTATTCACATAAGAGCATCATATTGCTGACCGACTACCCTTGACAGAGTATCTGTTCAGCTATTTTAAGTCCTTGTGATAAATAAGATAAAAGCAAAAGTACTTGGTAAAACAAATAATAAGTGAAAAAGCCTGGGTCTAGTAGGCAATTGAAATATAGAAGCTATGTTCACCCTCATTTTCCCCCAATAAGATCTTTTTTGTCTTTGTCAAAATTTGTCAGAAGGTCAATTAAAATGAGCAAGGAGGCTACTTTGAAGCTATTTGGATACCTGAGGCCACATGAGGCCTGATAGCTATTTGTCAAATAGCATATAGAATCAAATGTTGTCCATGAAAACTGGAGAATTATTTATCTTATTTTTGCCTTTGTTTTATGGTTCCTCCCTTTGTCTGTAAGCTCCCAGAACATCTCCCTTCCTCTTTCTTGATTTCTTGATTATAGGGCAAGCCTAAAAAATTGGTAGGACAGAGCATGGAAGGTCTGTGTGAATAATACATTATGGCTATTGTTTTACTCTTTTGGATTACCTGTTATTATATCCTTCCTCTAATTATCACAGATAATTGAAAATTATATGCATGCCTCATTATCATGTCTAATCTTTGGCTACTCTCTGGTCCCACCACTTTTAAAAGCTCAGCTTCTGGAAAAACTAGACTTTGTGGACTGTTACCTCTTTCTAAGTTGCCCTTGATCAAGAGTTTTTGACAGATTGTCTTCTTCCTTCAGGTTCTCATCCCACTAAGGTCCTTCCTGACCTTTTCCTTCTTACATGTTGTGAATATTTTTCAGGTCTTGTTTTACTTAGCATCTCTGCTGTCCTTGATCTTGGGAATCACTCCCTCTTCTTCTTCTTCTTTTTTTAAATTTATATCCATGTTAGTTAACATACAGTGTAGTCTTGGCTTCAGGAATAGAACCCAGTGATTCATCTCTTACACATGACACCCAGTGCTCATCCTGAAAAGTGCCCTCATTAATGCCTGTCACCATTTAACCCCTCACACCCCCCAGCAAACCTCAGTTTGTTCTCTGTATTGCTCTCTCTCTCTCTGTTTTTATCTTATTTTTCCTTCCCTTCCCCTATGTTAACTGTTGAGTTTCTCAAATTCCACATACAAGTGAAATTATATGATGTTTCTCTTTCTCTGACTGACTTATCCACTTAGCATAATACACTCTAGTTCCATCCACATTGTTGCAAATGGCAAGATTTCATGCTTTCTCATCACTGAGTAGTATTCCATTATATATATACACACACACACACACACACCACATCTTCTTTATCCATTCATCAGTTGATGGACATTTGGGCTCTTTCCATACTTTGGCTATTGTTGATTGTTCTGCTATAAACATTAGGGTGTGCATGCCCCTTCAAATCAGCATTTTTGTATCCTTTGGATAAATTCCTAGTAGTGCAATTTTTTGGGTTGTAGTGTAGTTCTATTTTTAATTTTTCGAGGAACCTCTTGAAATACTCTCTTCCTTTGTTTCTGACTCCATTCTTTCCTTGTATTTTCCCACTTCTGTTTATTCCTTCTTGGTATCCTTTGCAGTCTTTGTATTCTCTCTTCAACTTACTCATTATGTTTTATTGCTTCCTACGGTTCCACCTGTGACTTCTTTTCCTTCTTACTCTACACACTTCCTAGGCATCCTTTGACAGTTCCAATGACTCTCCAGCCCACATCTGTGGCTTCCAGACATGTAAAACAACTGCTTATTGAATATCATCACTTGTTTGTATGTTAGACACCTCAATTCTAGAATCTTCCAAGCTGAACTCCTCACTTTATCTTTCCCAACCCCCAGTGTACCCCTCCTTGTTTTGCTCTCTTGGTTAACAGTACAACCATCTTACAGGTTACTCAGAACCTTAAATAATTCCTGAATCTTTTTCCCAATCTTATCTCTTTCAGTCAACTAATAGCCTAGTTTTAAGTTTAATTAGTTAGTAATCTGCCTTATTAATGTTCACATCGATCTCCTCTCCACTCCTATTGTCAGGGCTTTATTCTGGTTTTTCTTGAGGTTACCATCATCAGCTTCCTAACTGCCCTCTTCTTCCCTCCAGCATTGTACCCTCCTCCTGTATACTTTCACTTTGTTGACAAAGGGATAAAATTCCTAAAACACAAATTTCAAAATACCATTCCCTTATTTGTAAACCTATAATGGGTCTCTGCTGCTTTCAATATAACTATCTTTAGATTGTTCCCAAGGTTGTCATATGAATGTGCCCCACCACTTTTTAAAAATCAGGCCTCGGGGCGCCTGGGTGGCGCAGTCGGTTAGGCGTCCGACTTCAGCCAGGTCACGATCTCGCGGTCCGTGAGTTCGAGCCCCGCATCAGGCTCTGGGCTGATGGCTCAGAGCCTGGAGCCTGTTTCCGATTCTGTGTCTCCCTCTCTCTCTGCCCCTCCCCCGTTCATGCTCTGTCTCTCTCTGTCCCAAAAATAAATAAAAAACGTTGAAAAAAAAATTAACAATCAGGCCTCTATTGAGGAGGGCACCTGTTGGGATGAGCACTGGGTGTTGTATGGAAACCAATATGACAATAAATTATATTTAATATAAAAAATAAAATAAAATAAAAAATAAAAATCAAGCCTCTGTAAAGAATTGAAACCTTACTCGAGACAATATCTCAATCTACATGTCACCTCTATGGAATTAATTCAAGTTTCTCATTCCTTGAATGAAACATTCTTTTTGTGTCTTTGGACATGCTATTCCTTTTACCTGGAACATTATTTTCCCCTGCTTCCCTTACCCCATGGCCTTCACCTTCTATTTATCCTAGTTTCTCTAGGAAGTTATCTCTGCCCTACCAACCACCCCAACCCAGGTCCTCCCCTAGCCATTTATCCACACTTTTTTACACATCTATCTGACTTCTCTACTGGACAGAAACTCTTTTATTATTATTATTATTTTTTTTAATGTTCATTTATTCTTGAGAGAGAGAGAGAGACACAGCATGAGCAGGGGAAGGGCAGAGTGAGAGAGGGAGACACAGAATCCGAAGTAGGCTCCAGGCTCTGAGCTGCCAGCACAGAACCCAACGTGGGACTGGAACTCATGAACCGCAAGATCATGACCTGAGCCGAAGTCGGACGCTCAACCGACTGAGCCACCCAGGTGCCCCTGTACTAGACAGAAACTCTTGAAGGGCAGCAACTATGTCTTATTCACCTTGTACGCTCAATGCCTTTTTTTTTTTTTTTTGAATAATTATCTGGACTTAGATTTGTTTGGAAGCACAATTATTTACTTACTTTTCCACACAAATTAAATTCACTAAAAAATTGCTGTCAGTGCTACTTTTTTTTTGATAATGTAATTCCTACATTTCAAACTATTTTTCAGGCCTTTTTAAGTCTCTTATTTCTTTTCTCTCTTCATTAATTTTTATTTTTAAAATATCTTTTTTTTTTTTTTATAATTTGTTGTCAAACTGGCTAACATACAGTGTGCTCTTGGTTTTTGTATGTAAGCAATGAATCACGGGAATCTACTCCCCAAACCAAGAGCTCAATGCCTTTTCACAGATGCGAATCACCTCACCGTCTTTGTTCAGTCAATGAATAATTCAGGTGTGGAAGCCAGCCTCCAAAATCGACTGCAGTGATCTTTGCCTCCTGTTATTCACACACCCTCAGGTAGGGCCCTCCCACACAGTACCAGGGCCAGCAGCACCTGTTGTGACTGTATCTACCAGGGAGCCTATGTGGCAAGGACTTTCATGAAGCCTCTAGCCAGCTGCCAGCCAGCCAGTGAGACCACGTGAGTGAGCATGGAGGTGGATCGTCTAGCCTCAGTCAAGTGTTCAGGGACTGCAGCCCTGAAGGGACCAACAGCCGGATCGTGTGTGTATTACGCTCTGAAAGGCTGTTAGCCACAACCACCTAGCAAAACTCTTCCGGGATTTCTGATTCTTAGAAACTGTGTGAGATAATAAATATTAGTTGTTTTAAACCATTGTATGTGGGGGTAATCTGTTACACAGCACGAGATAAGGAATATACCCAACACAATGAAATAGATATGCTTTACCATTTCCAGGGCACCTCTGATAATCCCACAGAGTAAATTGCAGTAGCACAGAGACGATCGCCCGGCAGGGAGCTCTTCCACAAACTCCACCAGAGGATTCTTGTCTAAGATCAGGGAAAATTCAGTTCTGCTTGGATTGTTACAGGTCACACTTGGTGTAATTCCCAGGTACATCTTAAAGGCAACCTAATAAAAAGGGGGGGGAAAATCTGCTAAAAAACTTGGTCTGGAACAAGTATCTATTATTAGCAAAGCACCCAGATATTCTGTTCCAGGCAGTGCAGCACAATGGTTAAGCATGTGGAGTTTGTAGTCAGCCAGTGTGGGCTCACACTCAGCTTTGGCATGTACCCACCCTATGACCTGTATAAGTCTTAAAGAGTTTTATTTTTATGGGATATCCTAAGGGACTAGTTTTCTGTGGAAGCAATATGCTTTATGAAGCAGAGTTAAGCATTATTTCTCAAAAAATCTTTTTCAAAAATAAATATCCTTCAGGAGGGTAAGAAATTAAAATATCAGTCATCAACATCCCAGCATGATAGGTGTCATGTGAGCCTAGGAAAGGGTAAGATCCTGAATGAGAAGGAACGCAAGACATATCCACCACAATTGGAAGGTGATAGAGTAGAGGGTGCTGTCGGACAATCAGACTCAAGGGTGTGCTTTGGAAAGTGGAGGAAGTCATATCACAAAGGATGATTAGTCTCTGAGAAGGAGCAAGGGATAGTGGTGGTATGATTTACATAAATGAGTCATAAAGTAACTTCTGAAAAAAGTCTGCTGTATTGAAGGGCTTACAGATTTTTACCATGTTGAGATGGAGAAAATCTTGGAGACTATTTCTTTTATACCTCTAGTTTCATAAGTGAGCAGGTTGCGATTCAGAGAAGTCGAATGACATGGCCAAGCCCATGCTATTGCTCAGTCCCTTGACTTCTGGGCCAAGGAACTTTCTTTTCACCAAATGCACTGGAATTTGAAGTTTATTATTGGAAACTTGTGAACTTGTCTTTCAAGTGTCTTAATTATTTAATTTTTTAAAAAGGTTTATTTATATATTTTGAGACAGAGAGCATTAGCAGGAGAGGGGTAGAGAGAGAGGGAGAGAGAGAATCCCAAGCAGGCTCTGTACTGTTATCATACAGCCCCACCATGGGGCTCGATCCCACAAACGGTGAGATCATGACCCGAGCTGAGATCAAGAGTCAGACGCTTAACCAATTGAGCCACCCAGGTGCCCCAATTAATTTAATTTTTAAAATTAAGAGCAGTATAGGACAGAAATGGAAACAATTTTCTTAAATTATTTATAGTTAGAAGTCCTGAAAGGTTCATCATTCATTCAATAGGTACTCACTGAACACTGCATTTCTAGCACACAATGCGAGTTCAATAACTATTTGAAAAACAAATTATTAAATGAGCATCCATTCTGTGTTTGAGACCATGTTTAGGCCCAGAATACAAAAGTTCATAAATATTGTTCCTGTTTTATAAGAGCTCATAGTAAAAAGGTATTAAAAAAACTGCAATGGTGTAAGTCCTGCAAGTACAGTGTTCTATATTAGGAAGCAATCCTGCAAATACTCACAGAGAAGGAAACGCTATTCTGTTCATGAATATTGAGTGAGAATTTGCCAGGTGGACAGGGTGGGAGTGGGAGGTGTTCTAGGTGGAGGAAACATGTCATGGGCAGGAAATACCATGATCAAGTTCAGGGCAGACTGGTATTTATCAGTTGTGGGTAGCATAAAGCCCCGAAGGTGTGAGTAGGTTAGGACAGAATTGAATTTCCATTTGAAGGATCTCCTTTGTGTGAGCTTGGAGGATGGATTTGGGTTGAGGGTAGGGTTGGGCAGGAGGTCAAAGGCAGAGATAGTAATCAAGAGGTTACTAGGAAAGAAATGATGAGGACCTTCTCATTTTGTCTTTCACTGAAAACTCAAATGCTCCCTAAACTTTTCCATAGAAATTTTAGGTAGCCCAAATCCTAAAATTTGGCTCAAATCTCTGACACTAGTCAGTTTAAGAGGACACAAAAAAATGAATCTTTCAGATCTTAAGGCAAAGTAGCAAAAGTAGCAGCCTTAAGTAACAAGGGAAAAATCATCATGAGACTCCTGGCCTGGAGACTAGATTTGGCTCTCAGTGAATTGGCTGAGACCCATTTCTGCTAATGTTGATTCCTCCGGCTGGAAAATTCCTAGACTATTATTTATAGGATTGAGAATCTGAAAAAAATTCTGATTCTCAATCCAAGCCATATGAAAATAACATAAAATGGAAGCTGTGCACTCTGAATGTACTCAGATTCTCAGTGTTTGGGCCCCGGTTCCGTGGCACAAAATTCACCAGTAGGAGGCGTTATCTGAGCATGGTTGGGAAATACTCATTCCTAGGCAATGACATTGTTTCCTTATCTGGCTGAATTCAGTCTGAGAAGGAGGACTGTTGTTTCTAATGAAGAAGGAGCTCCACCCTCGGCCACTGCCGCAGCAGCTCTGCCAATAAATAAGGGCAAAGCATTTTCCCTTTGTGTATCTTCAACATGGATGCTTTTCAGGGGATTTTAAAATTCTTCCTCAACCAGAAAACTGTTATTGGCTACAGCTTCATGGCTCTGCTGACCGTGGGGAGCGAGCGTCTCTTTTCACTGGTGGCTTTTAAGTGTCCCTGCAGCACTGAGAATGTGGTCTATGGGCTGGTTTTCCTGTTTGCTCCTGCTTGGGTGTTACTGATCCTGGGATTCTTTCTGAACAGCAAGGCGATGAGGCTCTTCACCGGCTGCTGTGTGAATCCCAGGAAAATCTTCCCCAAAGGTCACAGCTGCCACTTTTTCTATGTCCTCGGCCAGATCACTCTGAGTTCATTGGTGGCTCCAATGATGTGGCTTTCTGTGGCTCTGCTCAATGGGACTTTTTATGAATGTGCCATGAGCGGGACCAAAAGTTCAAGACTCCTGGGACTGATTTGCAAGGGCAAGCCCCAGGAATGCTGGGATGAACTTTACAAAGTGTCTTGTGGCAAAACCAGCATGGCCCCCACGGACAATGAAGAACTGAAACTGTCCCTGCAAGCCCAGTCTCAGGTAAGAAAGGACAAACTTGCCTTTTTCTCCCTGCGCAAAGTATTCTGTCTGTACTCACTTCCGGCAGAGCTGAGTCTGAATCTTGTTAGAACATTTTGAAACCAAATGGAAATTGGAACATCATGCAGCATTAAGACAATCTCAGGGAAAGCTTTTTAGAGGTTGGTGGCTCCCTAAAATTGCTGATTGCATTGTCTTTTCCACTTCCAAAAAGAAAATATCCTCTGGGTTATGCGTATGTAAATACTTAAGTGCTTTAAAATAATCTCTCCGGGTTGACTTTGTAAATAATGCATGACGCTAACTCATAATTGAGCGTTAATGACAGAGCTGTAATTAGAAATTACTGCCTTCTATCAATTATTTTCAAACTGGTTTCTCAGAAAAACACACATAGCATTCATCTATTAAAATATAGCTGAACCAAATGAACTCTTATTTTTCAAAGCTGCACGTAATATAATTAGTGTAGAGATTCCCTCAAGTGATTTCTGGCAACTGTTATCTCTGCGTATAAATATTGTCAAGATTGAGAAAGATTTCCTGTCCAAAATGGGAGGTGGCAGTCTTTAAATAGCCTTCAGTGAAAAGTGACGGTATTCTCTAGGGAGGTTAGGTCTTCTGCTCTTTGCACTCTACAGGTTTTATTTAATAGAAGGAAATTGTAGCTTTACCTAATTGACACAGGGAAGTAGCTTGTCATCCGTCCAGGTACGTGAGCACAAATCCAGATGTGGAGCCTTGCCCTGGCCTCAGGAAAAGACTGAATTCCTACTTGGGAGTAGTAGGATTATGTTCCCCAAACCAAAACAACAAATAAGAGTACATAAACAGATCCACAATTGGTCAGGAATGCTATTTGTTTCAGAATAAAGGCGCTCAAAATGGTATATTTTTACTTTTTCAACAAGGACGTGCCTTTTCAACAACACATCAAGGCAGTCTGGTTTTACAATCATACTTTCCAAAGCTGGTTGGCTGTATAGTCACACGGTACTTTTTTCATAGATAAGCTTCAAAAATGCCCCACAACAAAATCTTTTGTTTAATGCATAAAGCTCATCTTAGATAAAAACATTCCAGGATCCCAAATGTCTTCCTTCTTTTGTTGAAGGAAGGTACTAATTACAAATGTTATGATACAATGAGCGATTTATGATTTATGTCCTCAGGCACAGGCTCTATTCAGTTCATGCCAGATCCAAACACTTATCACTGTGTGAGCTTTTCTTCTCTAAACACAGGCATAAGGAATTATGAGTATCCTGTCATAGCTTATCCTGGGCACACTACGTGTTTACTTTTCAGCAGAATGAGAAAGAACCGGGGCTGATTTCTAGGGGAGGATGCACACGGGATGTAGACAAGGGGAGCTATATCAATGACAGCTGCTGACCACAGTGGTTCAGCCAGGCAGGAGCAACAGGGAATCCAGACCAATAGTTGGATATGTGGGTGGGGGTGGAAAAAGTTCCCTATCCATGGGGGGGGGGGTGCAAAGAAGAGATCCAGCTGGATTTCTAACTTCTATTCGTAAGGCAGTTAGAGTGGACAAGTGGCAAGAGCTTGGTCTTAGAGTTGGCTAGCCTTGGGTTTGAATCCTGACTCCACCACTTACCAGCTCTGTGACCCAGAACTAATGGTTTCACCCCTCTGAGCCCCAGTTTGCTCATAGTTGGGAGTAATAACACCTACCTTGGAGGGCTGCTGAAAGGGGTAGAGATGAAGGACACAAATGGGCATAAAGCTGTTGACTCACAGTAAGGGTTCTAAATTAATGAGAAAACTGCCAGGGTTTGAGAGAGGAGACTCATGAAGAATGGAACATATTGAGGGCTGGAGTGAGAGCATCCACCATGTCTATTTAGATTCTGGATACTATGAATTGGGGAAGAACAAGAGGGCTCAGTGCTCAGTACTGGGAGCAAGGTAACACCAAAATGATGCAATGTGGAAGGAGGAGTCTGTAGTTGATTGAATAGTATAGCTCAGGCAGAGCTGGCTCAGATGCTGAGGTGAGACGGTCTGCTGGCCTGCAGGATGTCCGGCTGCGTGGAAAGAGGAAGGTAGAAGAGGAAGAGAAGAGGTAGCTAACCACAAGTGATTCAAGGTAAATATGAAGACTTTCACGTGGTGGAAGCTGTGTCTCATTCATAAATCACGAAAGAAAGATACCATGAGTTCAGTAATGCTTTTATGTGAATATATAACATCTGAAAAATTGCAGCATGTGATAATAGCTAACACATACTGAATGCGTATGTATGTCTACACTGTCTCATTTCAATTCCCCAAATTCCCCTCTGAGGTGGGTAACCCCCATTTTACAACTGAGGAAATGAGGCACCCATAGGAAATGAGAACACCTGTAGGAAAGGGAAGGTTGAGATTTAAATCCAGTTAGTTCCACTCCAGAGTTGGCATTCACGTGGAGGCTGAGACCCTCACAATGCCTCCACAGTCTGAGCCAGAGTGTGGGAACCACTGGTTTAAAGCATTGCAACTTATTTGTAGTTCTGTTACGGTCTGAATGGGTTCATTTGCAGATTATTGCTTCTATTTTCAAACAGGCCCATTTGCTGAGAAATACTAAGGGTCATTGAAAACGTCAAGAGAAACTGTGAAAGGGCTCTGTTAGTTGTCCAAATATGAGATTAATTCCAATTGTGACCAATGCAATTAGAGCAACAAAAAAGTTTAGAAGGTACGTCGAGCTATTTAGAGTTCTGCTTTTAAAATTCAGGGAAAAAAATGCCACCTGAACCAGTTTTTACTTAGGAATTTTTTTTTTTCTAATTACCAAAATGCTGAACCAGTAATCCTGAAGGTTTAGAATGACGCTGAGGTTCTTTTTCTTTTCTTTTTTTTTTTTAATGCAGCTTTTCAATTCTTCTGGCTTCAGTTTCCTTATTGTATTATGCCTGTCTCACTTGATCATGGGTAATGAGTAATGCTACTTCTCTGAGAGAGGGTCTGTTGTTCTCTGCAAACAACGTAACATGGAAAAATCAGTCACTAGCCATGAATGTGTATTTATCAATGCCTCAAAACTCCTGGCTGAGGAATTGTTCATTTGTGCAAATGACCACACTTCCACACGCACAGAATTCTTTCCTTTAATAGCTATTTGAGGGGTTGGTTTAACTGATTCTTGGATAATTTACATTTTTTGCAATTTTCCATTTGCTTGTCTTCTGGCTATTTCTTTGTATACCGGCACGTTGGGTAGGATGGATGATAGAGATTAGGTAAACTCGAACTTTATTTTGACTGTTACAAAATTAACATGAAGTATTTCAACTGAGGTATAGCAATGCCTGTGGTGTTAACTCAGCAAACACTTACCAGTAACACCATCCCGGCTCCCTGGGAAGTGGCTTTGCTTCTACATGTCCTCACTGTTTCTTTCTTTCTTTCTAAGATTCTAGGATGGTGCCTGATTTGTTCAGCGTCTTTCTTCTCTCTGCTCACCACTTGCTATGCTCGCTGCCGATCTAAAGTCAGCCACCTGCAGCTGAGTTTTTGGAAGACGTATGCACAAAAGGAGAAGGAGCAGTTGGAGAATACATTCCTGGAGTATGCCAACAAGCTGAGTGAGCGAAACCTGAAGTGCTTTTTTGAAAACAAGAGGCCGGATGCCTTCCCCATGCCCACCTTTGCAGCCTGGGAGGCTGCCTCAGAGCTGCATTCTTTCCACCAAAGTCGGCAACACTACAGCACTCTGCATAAGGTGGTGGAGGATGGTCTGGAACATAACCCTGAGGACGATGAGACCACACTGGTACTTGTGGGTACTGCCCACAGCGTGTAGTTCATCTACCACACGGACTCATGGTGTTCAGGGCTCATTCTGACATCTTCGGGGCATCGACAGCAACCTGTGTATCTCTGTGTTTTCTCACCGTTAGTGTTTCCTTGAAGACAACCCAAAGAGAAGCAGTGTTGCAGCTCCTGAGGGAAGGCTGTGTCGGGATGTGTCAGGGCTGTGTCAGGATGTGCTCAAACTGATGCTGAGTGACGGTCAAGGATGGTGAGAAAGGTGCTCTTCCATTGGTTGGGGGTTGGGGCTCAGTGGCTTCAAGTTCTATGATTTTATGGCTTGACGAGACTCATGCAAGAAGGTCTGCTGCTCTATATAAATATTGGTCATGGCATCTGGGAGCAGAAGTGGTGACTTGTGAGTAACCAAGATCCTCTTAACTGACTGCTATAGACAGTGGGGTCAGTGGTGCAGTCAGCGGAAATCCTCGTCCTGCAAATCTATTCTACTGCCTTTCAAGGACGTATGAAAATCTACCATTTGGAATTCATTTCCTTGGAATCTGAAGACAGCAGTTTTCAAGAATAACACATTGAAAGGATATGGTGCTTAAAATTTAGAGCTTTTCACATGTTTCCACTGTGCTCTGAAAGCATGTCCCTATAGGCAGGGCTGTATTATGACTTTTGGGGGCTCTAGGCACTCTGCTTCCGTAGACCCCTTTTTACTTTAAACGCGCGCGCGCGCACACACACACATATGCATGCACATACACATTTATGACTGTATTAATATAAATACAAATAAATTAATATTATATACTAAAATACTTTTTCAACCCCAAAGTTCATTTTCTTCTAATTTTAAAAGAAATTAAAAACACTTTTGGAACCCCTACAAGTATGGTGGTTTCTGGGCATAGTGCCTACTGTGCTGAATGGGTAAGTCGGCCCTGACTGGAGGTCTGGGGAAACTGTCAAAGCAGTGCTGGTGTAAAACTGTTCTGTAGTTTTATGTTTATTAGAAATAATGCAAATTTTGCATTCTACTATGTTATATACCCACATTAGTTTAAATATATATACACATATATATGTGTGTATATAATATATACAACACACACACATATATACATATATATATATATATATATATTTTTTTTTTTAAGGTTTCCCTAAATCTCTGAGTGGAATTGATGTGTAAAGAGGCACTACATTTTACAGTGTGGCTCGCACTCTGTATCACTAAAAATCCTGGCTCCCTAGCTGGACAATCCTGGGAATGAACCCTTTATTACCATGGAACGTTACCCCAGATTGAAGACAGGACCCTAGAGGTGTTAAGACCTGGAACATATCCTTGGGAAGTTAGAGGAGCAGGGTCAGGTGTGTGTGTGTTTAGGTGGGAGAGGGGAAGGTGGAGGATGTAACGTTGCAATATATTTGTAATATATTTGATATATTACTTGGATTTTAAACATGGTATGTGATTAGTATTTAACAAATGGCTCCTAAAAAACACCCTGATGTGAAATGTTTGCCAATTTCTATGACGCAGATTCAAGTTTCCAAGGTGAGGTCGCTGAAGGTGGAGTGGGGAAGAGATGCTAACTGCAGGCTCTCCTGAGCCTGTGAGCTTTCAAAGAAGCTAGCATTTTTTTTTTTTTTTCATTTACGTTGATTCTAACCAAACCAACTTCACTGCATCTTTGGTCCTTCTGGGTTTCACTCTAATAAAAACTAACCATGGTAAACGAAATGTGGCTCAATGGCTCTAACTGGGAGGTGGAATCTTATCCTTCTCCCCTTGAATCTGGCCTTAGTGAACCAATAGACTATAGAAGTGAAGCCAGATTGTGGAAATGTTGCATCTTATGCCTTGTCTCTGGTAATGCTGAGCTTGGCCAAGCCAGCCAAGTGGAGAGGGAGAAGCCATTACAGCCATTCAGACTTTGAGCCACCACTTCTGAGGCTGCAGACATTGTAGGGCACTCTCTAAATCTCTGACCCAGAAAATCATGAGCTTAAATAAATGTTTGTTGTTTTCAGCCACCAAATTTTGGGGCACTATGAAGCAATACGAGGGCTTACACCAAACCTAATACATGAAAATAAGAATTTATTAAGGGAGAGAAAGTAGAGGCAAACTGGATTTATACAAACTGGATTATACATAGGTTTACACAAAGATTCTCTTTATACATTAGCTTTTCCTTAGTAGTTTTCTCCTCTAGATTCCATTTAGCAGTATGTCCTCTATGGCACGCTTTGATAGATGCTGAATACATTTCTCCCCAAAATTGCTTCACTAAAGCCTGAGATTAATTTGTAATTATTTCTGGTTAAATGTGTTTTGAGAGGAACATACTTCTGTGGGTTAAATTCTGTTTAAAATAAACATGTTACTGAGAGGAGTAACATATGATTTGTCATTAATACCTAGAACAAAATGGGAGCAGAGGGCACAGGGTAGGTTGGCCTTGAGTAAACTAGAAACAGATTGTTTTTCTAGTCTTGCTCCTCAAACTGTTGTCTTCAGACCATCAGCATCAGCATCACTAGGGAGTCTGTTAGCAATGCAGAATCAGACCCCATCCCAGACCTGCTGAATCCAGTCTTCCGTTTAACAGAATCTTAGGTGATTCCTATGCAACTTAGATTTTAGAAGCACTAGAGATAGTGGTCCTCAAACTTTCAGCTCACACAAAAATCATCCAGAGGGCTTGTTAACAGAGACTGCTGAGACCAGAGTGTCTGATTTGGTAGGTCTGGAGCGAGGCAATAGAATTTGCATGTGTAACCGAGTTCATATTGTTGGTCCAGGGATCATTTCTTGAGAACTGCTTTAAAGCACAAAGCAGGCCATACTGGGGAAGGCAGGCTAAAAGAAAATCTTGGGCTCCACCCCGACGCTAGTGAATTAGACACCTTTGTTGTGTTGTTATCAACCTGTCTGGGAACATGGGGTGCCTTTCCATTTATTTTCCATTTATTAAAGGCTACCGTTTGTCCTTTAGAAATATTTTAAAGATTTCCTCACACATTTTGTAAGTTTCCCGCATTTGTAGGCTATAGTTAATGGCTTCTTTTTCCCATGATGTCTTCTCAGTCATTGTTATTCCAGTCCATGAAAAAATTATTTCTTTATGCACATCAGTTTTGTATCATTCTACTTTTCTTTTATTATTTTATTCTTTGTAGAGCTTTTCAGAATTAGAAAATAACCATTTTGCAACCCCTAGTGATGTAATGGATCTACACAATAAATAATGAATTCTAAAGTACTAGGTGAAAGCATAGTGGGATGGGGACTGTGTCACATGAGGCCACTTATCTCCCTTAGCGTCCCTAAAAATGGGATAACCTGATATTCTGTGCCCCCTTATGCCATGCAGTGCAAGAGTAAGTACACAGCGTCACCTGTCAAGTATCGTTTCCTAGGAAATTAAGTCTGAATCTAATCAGGTATTAGACCAAATTGTCACTTTATAGGGAATACAGGCAAAAAATCTGCAAGTTAATTAGCATCATGAAGAAGCGACCAAGTAAATCTATGATATAGGACATTCTATTTGACACATGACCCAGTTTTTCACAAACCAATGGCATGAAAAAAGGAGAAAAAATGAGACACGAGAGACATAACAACCAGAAGCAACACGTGGGCCTTATGTATAACCTGCTTCATACAGCCAACTATAACAGGGTATCTTTGTGCTATTTAGGGAAATATGAATGGTATTAAGTGGATATTATATGATTTCAGGGAATTATTTATAATAATATTATAAATCAAAGACCTGTATATAAAATATATACCTTGTTATGTATACTTGTAGCATGGTACTTTATATTTTTTTAAAAAGTCCTTACCAGTTAGAAACTCATATTGAAATGTTTCTGTATGAATTAGCATAATGTTTAGAATTTTCTTTAAAATATTTTGTCACAAAAAGGGGAGGTAGCTGAAGGATGAAACAAGATTGGCAAAATATTGATACTTATTGAAGCTGGACAGCAGGTACATTCTCTTTACCTTTGTGTATGCTTGAAAATTTCCATAATAGTTATGCAATGAAATGAATTATATGCTCACCTCAGTTCTTCTGCTGAAGTGTTGTCAATCAACTCCTGCTTGCCTGAATTTTACCCTCTGGTATCATTCTCAGAAAAGGTTCTTGGGAATACTATTCCCTGAATTCTTACATATTCAAATGTCGGCCTGCTCTTTACTTGAAGAGCAGCTTAGCTGGTTCACACTTTCTCTACTTGGGTAAATTTTAAATGTTAGTCCATTTTCTTTTGTCACTGAATGTTGCTGAGGAGAAATCCAATGCCATCCCGATTTATCTCTAACACGATACTTTGGCCTATATTTTCACATCTTTAAAGTCTTTAAAGATACTAAATCTGCCTTCAGATGGGTCTTTTGGATCAGTTTTCCCTGCTCCAAGGTATACTCTTCATTATGAAGAAACATTTTCTTCGGTTTCAAGAAAATGGAGTTTGTGAATTTCCCTTCATTCTCCTTATTGCACTATATGATTTTCAAGAAACCTCGTGGTTTTGAATTCAGAACGAAGCCACTGCTATGCTCCTATTGGATTTTCATTTATTTAATAATAATTTAAAAAACCTAAGTTAATCTTGTGGTTGTGATTCTTGTTTCATCTATTTCTACCTTCTCTTTTCCCTCAGTCTGCCCATGCAACTAGAATAGAGCCTATACTTGACATTTTGACATTCGTAGCCCGTGACCTATGAGGTGAAGAGAGAGGAGCGGTGGATCTGTATACGCACGTCTTATGTGGCGGCTGCAAGGATGATTTCTCTGTGTGGTTGCTGTCTCGATTGGTATCATATATTCAACCCAATCCCATAATTTCCCAAAGTTCCCAAGGGAGCCTACACTGCTCCACTGACATAAGGAAGGATTGGGCTCCAGTTCTCATCGTTTATAGCCCCAGCTTCACGGTGTGTCCCAGGACATAGTGAGACTTTAAGAGAGACAAAAGGGTAAGCTGAGCTACTGAGGCTGGAGCCCGAGCATGGAGGGAAGCCCCAGAAAGAAGTCTTCATTAGTTGCAGGCAAGGCAAGTGTACTTATGCCCATTTGAATAGGGTTTTGATCAAGAGCATTGAGTTAGTTAAATCCCTTTTGGGGTTGCAAAATACTTATTGCAAATACACAATGTCATATTTGAGTTTGGAAGGAAATCTGCTTTTAGGCAGCTTCACAAAATATTTTCAGTGTTCAGTTGGTTAAAACTGAATTATGCAGAAAGAACATTTGTGCACCTGGAAGAGAGATCATATTCTAAAGTTTGCACTTCCGCTAAGGAGGAAAGGCAGAATTAATGTTTCTTGACAACCTATTATGTGCTGGATACTTTACATATGATTAAATTGAAAACTTCCCAACCATACTGGGGAGGAGGTATTATTGTTTCTATTTTTATGAATAACACTAAAGTTCAAAAAGGTCAAGGTTAAGCCATGGGTAAGAGAATAGAGCCTAAATTTGGACCTGGATTTGTCTGAGCTCTTAACTTCTACCACATAAGTGTTGTCTCACGTTGGTGTAATATCAAGTTTTTATTTAATCTTTAAAAGCGTGTTTCCTCATGGTAATTACAGTGTTGGATTAGTACATCTCTGAGTTTCTTTCAATTCTTCTGTCCTAAATCTCATAGCCAGTAGCACATGACTTCCATCAATGGACTTCTTGCTGTACTCCTGGCAATTGATGTCCAACTCTAAGGTTCCCAGCCTCTCTCCCATCCTTTTCTACTCTGAGTTCCCAGATCATTTGGGATAGCTGTGCTCAAACTATGCTTCTGGTTCACTATATCAATAAGGTCACCTTCCTAATATTTCCTTAGATAAAAATGATAATTGGGGCACCTGGGTGGCCCAGTCAGTTAAGCATTCGGCCTCGGCTCAGGTCGTGATCTCACAGTTCATGAGTTTGAGCCTCATGTTGGGCTCTGTGCTGACAGCTCAGAGCCTGGAGCCTGCTTCAGATTCTGTGTCTCCTTTTCTCTCTGCCCCTCCCCCACTCGTTCTCTCAAAAATAAATAAACATTAAAAAATTTTTAAAAAGATAATTGATAAAGAAGGAATCTTTAGCAATATAAAGTTCATACAAGATTTAGAATAGTCTATAAGCTCTAATTTTTATATCTTTAGAGCCGTCTTTCTGTCTGTCCATATGAACTAGTCATATTTTTATAGATTTCCTGACCATATAGCTGCACTAATGCTGGAGAAAAATCTTTAAAAGTTTTAAATTATAATGAAAACTGAAATGAAAATGGGGAAAATGAATTAGTTATTTCATCTAATCCCATTCTTCCAATCATTTCCAAGAATAGGATAAGGTAAGATACGTATGAATTCAGATGATATGAGTAATTCCACTTAAGAATAATACCTCAAAATATATACATCTTTGGGCACAGTACATAACCCATAAAACGGTTTCTAGTTGCATTGTAACAACATTTTGTTCCTAGATTTTAGCATGAACAGATGTGCGTCTGTATTAATAATGATTGCTGATGTTATCAACAGAACAAGTTTATTTCTCCCTGGGGTTTTTTTTTTGGTATTTGCGTCATGGGAGGAAACATGAAGGGTGGAAACTGGCGTTTTTAAAAATCTCGCTTCATTAAACACCTGGCTAACTATGAGTGAGTCTCACTGACCCTGTATAGGAAATAAATAGTTAAAAAAATACATAGAGTCACAAACCAGTGTTTGATAAATTTCCATCTTCTTTGGAGTGAATGTCCTAGAAGATGCAGCTTCCCTACCTACCTCCTTCCCAAGAGATAAGTTAGTCATCCCAGCCCCTGGTTGGGTGGGCTTTGTTTCAATCAAGACTACCTACTTTTGTTCCAATGACATTTTCTTTAATTTGAAATATGTAAAAGAGATAAAATGAGAGGCAACTCTGGAAGAATTTGGACTGAGGGTCTGGAGGAATAGCAGGCCTCACATGCCTCGCTGCCATTATAGCAATCACCCTGGAGCACCAACCAAGGAACACAGTTTGCAAACTCTTGCTTTAAATCAGTGGATGCACGTGAAGATCACTTGGGGAGCATTTTCAAAGTTTTGATGCCTGGGTCTTATTTCCAGAGACCCCACTCAATAGGTCAAAAGTGGGGCCTGGGCATCTGTTTTGTTTTGTTTTGTTGTTGTTTTGTTTTGTTTTGGAAAAGCTGTAGGCGATTCTGTAGGGCAATAAGGATTGAGAGTCATTACCCTGGAGCATCACTGAGAGGTCCGGGCAAGTTTGGACAAAATCTTTCTTCTGACAAGAATGCACTAAGCAGGGAGGCCCCAGAGCGTGAATGTCTTCCCTAGTGTCTCTGAATTCTTAGGCTCAGATGGACCTTGCTTTAGCCTTTGAGGTTTGGGGTCCCAGAGTATTTCCTCAGCAGCTTTCATCTCCTGGTAAGAAATTTCATTGTCGATAGTTACAGTAACGAAATGCTCCCGACACTAATGCTATTTTCAATGCACACGCTTTGGTTTGTTTCATAAGTGAGGCTCTCGTGAATCTTATCCAAATGAGTTAAGAAAAAGAAAACAAAGACTCTCCAATGGAAAGTTAAGACAGCCTAGATTTTCATGTGCTGAGATATCTGGAACATTGATAACTTTCCCCTGGAGCATCTTTGGTAATAGTGCCAAGGAGGTAAGACGCCTAGAGACAGCCAGATTTCCTATAAGACCTGATCATAAACAGAACTGGGCGATGGACATTCACAGGTAAGGGGGGATAACTTGCAGAATTTACTGACAATTGAGCCTTCAGAGACACTTCCCTGTGACTAAAGGAAAAAGAATACAACACAAATGTAGTCATAATAAAAACTGATGGGTAATTTCCCTGCAGGTGCCCTGCTTTCGTATTGGAATGCTGCTGCGAGTATGTGGTCTGCTGGGTTAGGCCTGATCAGTCTGCAGAATCCACAGACCTTGTGGTTATGCACACATGCTTTTCCACAAAAGAAAACTTCCTACACTTTTCTTCTTTCACCCCTCCCAGGGGTCCAAAGGGGAATAGATGGAGTGTGTGGGTGTTTATGTAAGGCAGTTCTTGCCTACTCAGAGAAGAGAATTAAGCTTAAATGGTTATATTTCTTTAGGCAAGTTTATTAGTTTTAATAATCCATCTGCTAGATTTCTGGCCCAAATGGGAAGATTTCTCAAAATACTTGATGAGTTCCTTTTGCTGTTAATATTAACTGCTTTTTAAATACGGAGAATTTTATGACTATAAAGAGTTTTTCTTTCCATTTAATTTTTTTCTACTCCTTTTCTGCTCACAAATGTTACTCAGTAGGAAAACGGCCTGACATTCAGCTAGCTGTAAGGCCAGCCTTCTCTGGAATGTTGTGTGGTGTTGTGCTGTGACTTCCATGGAATTCAATCCCTGTTTACCAAGGGCTCCCACTTATTTTCATATCATATGTTGGAAAAAGTGGAAAAAGTAAAGCAATTCCATAGGCCCTTAACACTAACTTGTGAGTTAGCCTTTGAAAAATAGTAATTAATAGCAAAGATTAACAGATTCTATATCTAGAATGCGATGGAATGGGAGAAGATATTTGCAAATGAAATATCAGATAAAGGGCTAGTATCCAAAATCTATAAAGAACTGATCAAAGCCAACACCCAAAAAACAAATAATCCAGTGAAGAAATGAGCAGAAGACATGAATAGACACTTTTCCAAAGAAGACATCCAGATGGCCAACAGACACATGAAACGATGCTCAACGTCACTCCTCATCAGGGAAATACAAATCAAAACCACAATGAGATACCACCTCACACCTCTCAGCGTGGCTAAAATTAACAACTCAGGCAATGACTGATGTTGGCAAAGATGCAGAGAAAGAGGAACACTTTTGCACTGCTGGTGGGAATGCAGACTGGTGCAGCCACTTTGAAAAACAGTATGGAAGTTCCTCAAAAAATTAAAAATAAATATACTATGAACCAGCAATTGTACTACGAGGCATTTGTTCAAAGGATAAAGGAGTGCTGATTGGAAGGGGCACATGCACCCCAATGTTTATAGCAGCACTATCAACAATAGCCAAAGTATGGAAAGAGCCCAAATGTCCATCAACTGATGAATGGATAAAGAAGATGTAGTATATATATATACAATGGAATATTACTGAGCGATGAAAAAGAATGAAATCTTGCAACAACATGGATGGAACTAGGGTGTATTATGCTAAGTGAAATAAGTCAGAGAAAGATAAATATCATATGATTTCACTCATATGTGGAATTTAAGAAACAAAAGAGATGAACATGAGGGAAGGGAAGGAAAAATTAGATAAAAACAGAGAGGGAGATAAACCATAAGAGACTCTTAAATACAGAGAACAAACTGAGGGTTGCTGGTGGGGTGTTGGGTGGGGGGCTAGGCTAAATGGTGGGGTGTTGGGTGGGGGGCTGGGCTAAACGGGTGAGGTTCATTAAGGAAGGCACTTGTTGTGAGGATCACTGGGTGTTATAAGTACGTGATGAACCACTAAATTCTATTCCTGGAATTATTATTACATTATATGTTCACTAACTTGAATTTAAATTAAAAAAAAAAGCAAAGAAAGATGTTCTATTTAGGCTTAGTCTGATTAGCTTCCATTGTTCAGTTGAAGGATGAAAAGGAACAGGAATCCTGGGAAGGTGTTGAGGGCGAAGGCACCTACCGTGCTTTACCCTTAGGATCCAGCCCCCCCCAGAACCGCACTGGGAAGTGCTCTTACTGACCTGGTCTCCAGTTGTGTCCTGTCGCCTGTGAACACTCACTCTCCAGTTCCGTCCAGACCCTTTGGATTAATTACTGAGCTCTTCACTCATTTTCTCCTCACCCCATCAGCTCCCCACACAGGTCACATGGTGAAGGATGCCTGGGTCCCAAATCCAACCTAGACTGTGAGGACTCTGCCATTCCAGTACCTCAGTTTCCCACTTCAATTTTCTGGTGGAGGTGGGATGCACATACAATCATGGCCACCTTCTCAAACATCTATTTACAGATTATTCTAGTATAAAACAGTGGCAAGACACCTCAATACTTTAGGATGGTGGGGGCATATCTTTGAACTGACAGTCACAACTATAGGGTGTCTGAGGTAGGTGAAACCAGTGGTAGCCTCCCTCCACCCTCTCCTCTCTTCTCGCCCCAGATTATCCAGGTTGTCTGGAGATTATCTTGCCCACAGCGTTGAGTTGCCTAAGGTGGAGCAGATCTGAGCTGAAGGGAAGTTCCCCTCCATGAGCATCTGTGTAGGGAGCACAAAGCTTCCATTCCGTGTCCTGGAAGGCAGAAGGCTGAGCCAGGGCATATCACGGAGTGATGCTGACAGCGAGACAGGGGCTGTGAAGTGCTCCCAGCCTTGATGAGATGAGTCACCTTTGAGAGGATCATGAGCAAAAACCTGACCTCCACATCAATGAGAGATTTTAACAAAGGGCAGGGGTTGCCTAATAATAAAAAGGTTCCAGGTTTCCCCTCCGTTCTATGCCATTCAGGCTGCATTTTTTAGTCTATCCCTTCAAGTAAATTGTGTGTAGGAAGGAGGAGAGTGTGTCGGGGGTGTGGGGGGTTGGCGGGCGGGGGAGGGGGAAAGGGGGGGTGGGAATGGAGGCAACTTTAAAACTGAGATCTAATATCCTGGTTAAAAAAAACCCAAAACATTCAAAGGACTGAGAAAAGTCTCCTGATTTTGTGCATAGAATCAGGATGTTGACACAATTCAAGTGTTGTGCATTGTACTGGGTGCATTACACTTAGGCTTACACCCAGAACTGTGAAATAGGCCTTTTAGGGAAAGTATTCCTTTTAAACGTGTACATTGTTTAGAAAATGGAGGGAGCCAAATACAATCTGGAAAAAGAATGGAGGGAAAGTAAAACACAGAAGCATAAGGAATAAAACCTGTTTTGTTTTGTTTTTAAGAGAAAGAAAAAACCTAAGATATGCTGATGTCTCTGTCTTGCATGGCCTGGTTCAAGTTAATTTCACCTGGGCAGTTTTCCTATTCACATAAAAAATCAGGTCATCTCTGGTAACATTTTCTGAAAAGACAGAGAATGCCAAGAGAAGGAACTGAAAAAGATTTAGAAAAAGAAACAAAAGCAAAAGCCCCATGGGATTAGAGGACCAGAACAAACTTTTATGATTGGTTCCTTTAGAATAAATTCAAAAGGAAACCTAATACTGTCTGTTGTAGCACAACATCATTTTGCTTAGGAGAATCTGGCTGGCTCCCATCCACTGAAGCTTCCCTCTGAATTTACCGTTCTGAGAAATGTACCTACCCCCCCACCCTCTGCCCCATTCTTGCTAATGGTCTAAAATATTTACTTTCAACAAATAATGTGTTTTGGCTCAGATATCTTCTCAGAGGATGCATTTTTTTTAAGTTTGCTTACTTATTATCTGCAAAATACATAACAAAGACAATTCTCTCTATTTCAATACCTCATAGTTAGCATGCTAAATGGAGCCAGCTATACTCTTCTATACAGGAATTCTGGCCTCTGGAATAAAGGAAAACAAACACCAGCATCAGTAAGACAAATAACACAAGCACAGGGTTCATAGGTAAAGTAAGACTCATAAATAAATGTTGCTAATTTCCTAGACAGGAAGAATATGGTCTTTGCCAATTGCTTTGCCCCATTTGGGGAAATCTCAGAACGTTTTTCGTACCCCAACCCCCTTCTTGGAGGGCTCTCTAGGATGGCCAGACTCTGTGTCTCATTACACTGCCATTCGGATCACAGATAATGGACTAGGATGGGCATCTGAGAGCCTGGGCACTCAGTCCACAGCTTGGCCACAGAAGACGCGTGCCATGAAGTCTGTACTCACAGAAGACAAGTTAGAGGCTCTTTTTGGGACTTTGAATATGAGACACAGAGACTCACAGAAGACACACCCAGAAGGGAAAGACTAAAAGAGGGTAAGGAGAAGTCCTGAGGCAGCAGTCACTCAGGTGGAGAGAAGATAAAGAATAGAGAGATGTTAGCAGGTAGCTGAAGAGAAAAATCAGCATAGAATAGTTGAGTCACCAAAATGACGAGGACCGGAGGAGGGAACCACAGATACCTGCTACTGACATGACAGGGTAGACTGAGGGATTTCCCGATTTCTGCTTTTCCATGGGGCCTAGCTGGTGTGTCCCAGAATATCATTACAATCAACCACTATGACCTGACATAACCCAAACATTCAACACAATTTTTGGCTTTATGATGAGTTTTAGGATACATTTCAAATACTTTCTATAATAAATGGAAATGATTTACTTAAATGCTCAATTTTATCTTTAACTTCTCTTAATGAAATCTTATAAATGGGTTTAGAAAGTATATTTTTTGTGTGTGCAACTAAGGAGACGTTTTTTAGATTTTATACTAGAGAAAGGTATAACTGTACTTTTTATTTGCCCTCATAATAAACTGGAAGTGATAGATGCCTGTTGAGTAAATTATGTAAAATGTAATCTCTAATGATTTGATTATCTATTTAGTGCTTGCATTTTGCAATCACAATCGACCTCAAAGGGGCAAGACTGGATCTCTCCCTTCTCCTGAAACTTTCTACAGTCATATAAGTAAGCAGGGTGGGGGGAAGGGATGAAACTTTCAATAAAATTATCAAAATGAGTTCACTGTCTATTATTTAATGAGAATATTTTCCTGTCCAGGATCCCATGGCACTTCTAATCTTTTTATTGTAAATTGGTTATGGTGAGCCACAGGCACTTTTGGAGCACTGGATTTTCTCTTTCTTTCTTTCTTTCTTTCTTTCAAGTTTGTGGCTTAATGTGCCTCTTTCTTTCTTTCTTTCTTTCAATAATTTATTGTTAAGTTAGCTAACATACAGTGTAGTCTTGGCTTCAGGAGCAGATTCCCGTGATCCATCAGTCACATATGACACCCAGTACAGCGCTGGATTTTGTATGTGATAAATATTGCTTGAAGTAAGAGAGCTTCTGCAGGTGGTAGAAATCAGGGCAGGATGGAAGGCAGGCTTTAATTTGGAGATGAATGTGGACCACTGCCCTCTCCTGGACAGAATAGGAGAAGCAGCAGTGTGCACATGAGGGAAAAGATCTAAAATATTTTCCAAATTCATTTAGACAATTCTTAATGAATGTCTACAATGTACTGGTTTGCCATGGCACCGTGGGCCAAACCCCAAGAATGTTTGAAATTATCCCTCCCTTTGAAAAGCTTACAGACAGGATGGGGAAATAAAAATTTCCAGAGATGAAAGATAACTTCACTCAAGTGTCAAATCAAAGTAACCCAAGAAAACTCTACATTATTTCCATTCTTTGTAAAATACTTTGGCTCCGGTTAGATGGAGAATAGAAATATATACCAAAAAAAAAAAAAAAGCTGGTCAAGAGCAAATTCTTGGAAGATCAGCAGGCACAAAACACAATAAAATTGTGTTTCACAGACTAAAACATTAAGCTAAAATTCAGACTTATGTGGCTCTTTTTTTCACAATAAAAATGTTCTAGGTAAGGATACTCCTGGATTCCCTTACCTTTCCAAAGTTGTTCTGTCATGTTTGTTTACTCATTGTGATTGCAACTCCTGCCTCCTACAAAGAAAACTAAGTTTCACCTTTGGCACATTTCAGAAAATGGACCTGGTCCATTTGAAGCTTATGAAGCCCTAACACAGCGGGTAAGTCTAAACCCCGTTACACCTTTCACTGGGTGGCAGCTGAAGTGCCAATCCACCATTGTGCCTTGCATCTCACTTCTTTGGACTTCTAGAGAAGAGAGCACAAGTTATTAGGCAGTCGTGTTCTGGGTCCTTGGCCCACAATGTCATTTAATGGCACTTTTAGCACTAATAAATGGAGAGAGTAGATTTCATAGTTATGGGAGGGAGAACAGATCTGGCTAGAGAGAAATTCGTAATGAACCAGTGGCTGTATTTAATAACTTTCAGTGTTTTAATGGAAAGTCTTCATTTCAGATGTTTGCATATTGAAAATGATGCTCTTCAGTCTGTTTTGCATCCCCATTTGCAAAAAGCTGACAGCACCCTGTTGGGAGAAGGATGCAGCTTCCCTTCTCATCACATCTCCCTTCCACTGGCCAGCTTCTTAGAAGAATAGTTCCTGGGTGCACAAGCCTTTTGGATGGGTCAAACGTGAGGCCACCAAAGTAAACAACAGCCATGGAAATGTATGTAACAATCCTACTGACTCATGCCTTCTGTGCTGGTTGTCAGATTATTGCCTCTTGGCTCCAAACCGACTCATCATTGTCCTGCTTGTGATGCTGGAGATAGATCTCACAAACATTTCTCGTTTGCCAGTAGAAGGGTCTCTAGGGATGCAGCGGGAGGACAGACTTCTCTTCCTGGCTCTGGGGCACCTTTTCTTGGTTTCCTTCTACAGGAAACGGTGACTGGTAGTGCTTCGTATATACCCAGTGGCACTCGCTTCTCAGTTCTGGCCATGATTTCAAGGTTTCCTCACTGCCAGCCTCAGTCCACCTTCACCCCAGTGGGGGATTTCTGCTCACTGGTTTTGATCCATAATTCCCTACCCACCCATCTCAGCCTGACAACGCAGAGGCCTTTTTCAGCATCCACAGGCTGCAATCACATGTCGCCAAAGATGTTTGAACCTCAGCCTTGGGAAGAGAGACCCTCTTCAAAGTGTGTTTTTTCTTTGGGTATTCTCTCTCAGCACCAGGATATTCTTTAGCATTTTCTCCTTTCTTAGTAGCTAGTACCCTATAAATAGTTAATAACGTTTCATGTTAAACCTTCCTTATTGAAATGATTGTGTGGTTTCTGTCTCCTGATGGGGCCTTCACTGATCCACCTTCCCAGCCATGGCACACCCCTCTGGAAGTGTCTAATAAAGTCATTTGTATGTCCCCATAGAAGCAAAACATCAGTGCTTCTGAGTACAAATCTGTATTGGAGATTGCCGTGGAGCCGCCACCATTCTGAACTGGCTCGGGAGCTTTATGCTTCAAAATATTTGAATTACTTGCATAGATGCAGACTTGGTGGTTTTGTGCATTCAGATCAGAAGCAAGATAAAAGAAAGAAGGCCAGTACGATTTACCAAAACCTTTCTGTATAGCCTCAACTCTAATCTTAAATGAACCAATTTCTTTAAATAAAATGATCGTCCAGTTAAAAAACATCCTTCTGCCATTCGAGTTCCTCTGGATTATATTTATATTCCTAAGCCTTTTGCCTTAGAGTTTGTGCTTACAACATTCACCATTTAGATTTCCCTCCCTGCTTTAGGCATTCTTACTTCTATTGCCTCCTATGAATGCTTCCTTTCAATTATTTCATTGATTTTCTATCACTCACCAAAAAAAATCATTGCACACATTATTTAATTAAGGTAAATTTCAATTTATAGTATTAAAAGGAAAAGATCTCATTTTCACTTTTCAGAATTTCCAAGGACAATATATCAGGGTTCAATTTTTTGACCTAAGGATCGGAATTTCAAGTTTTACAAGTCTTTTTATATTTTTTACATATTATATATTTTTCTCTAAAAATTTCCTCTTACTGTGACAACACCCCTGATGTGATGTTTATCCTGAAAAATTATCAATTCCTTCTACCCTTTATAATGACATCATGATGACACTGACCTAACAGTAAAAAGCTTTCCCAGCTTTGATGGGCAGAGTTTGTGCTAAGCCAAGCAGTTGTAAACACCATCAATAACTAGACGGTATGGATGTTCTGAGGGAGGCTTTGGAAGCTACACCCAGCACACTCAGCTATTTATGATTCTAGTTCCACATCCAGATTTTGGTGAGGGAAAGCAAAGCCTGAAAATCTGAAAAACCGCAGCTGTAAGAGGTCCCACCTGATAAATATGGAAGCTGAGGTTCAGACTGGCAACATGACTTGCTAAGGGTCACACACTGGGAATGTGGCTGAGTAGGATGTGGCTCCTTATCTTTCAATCTCGACTGCACTGGATATGGTTAGACTATTGCTCTACATCTGATGATGGATTAGAGCTTCTTGTGTTTAAGTGACTTTTCAAAGGGAACGTTATAATAATATCTCTTGTCAAGTGTAAACTTTATGATCATCTTGACTTTAAAGGATTAAGTTTTGGGGCATCCAGGTGGCTCAGTCAGTTAAGCGTCTGAGTTTGGCTCAGGTCATGGTCTAATGGTTTGTGGCTTCTAGCCCTGTGTTGGGCTCTGTGCTGACAGCCCGGAGCCTGGAGCCTGGAGCCTGCTTCAGATTCTGTGTTTCTCTCTCTCTCTCTTTCTGTCAAAAGTAAATAAATAAACATTAAAAAAGTAAAGGATTAAATTAATCTCTAATTCACTTCTCTTAATAATAAAACATTTGTCATGAATGTATTTGGAAACCATGAAATATATTTTTGCATAACTAAGGAAATGTGTTTTAGACCTTAGACCAGAGTAAGGTACAACTGTATTTTTGCCTTGCTTTCATAATAAACTGAGAGATTTATGCCTGTTAGATTACACTTAAACGCTCCAATGTTTCATCACTACAACTAAAATCGGCCATGTTAACTCTACTGCAAATTCCACATTTTCAGTTTTCTCAGAACAGCCGTCATAACAGGAGAAAATCTTCTAAAGTACATTTTAAAGAAACAATTTTTGGTAAAAGCACTAGAATAAGATCAGAAAAATTCTTTGTTTCTTTTCAAATTTTTGTTTAAATTCTAGTTAGTTAACATACAGTGCAGCATAGGTTTCAGGAGTAGAATTCAGTGACTCATCACTTACGTACAACACCCAGTGCTCATCACAAGCGCTTTCCTTAATCTTCTTAATCTTCTTAATCTTCACTCCTTTGGCCCAGCCTCCAACCCACCTCCCCTCCAGCTATCCTCAGTTTGTTCTGTATCTTTAAGAGTCTCTTATGGTTTGCTTCTCTCTCTCTCTCTCCCTCTTTTTCAGAAAAATTAAATTGTAAGCTGGCTTTTATGACTATGTAACTGGCGACGACATCATCCTAAATCTGAATTACATCATCAGTCAAATGTGGCTAATGATAGATACCGTTTTTACTTCACAGGACTCTTGTAAGGGGAAGAAATAATAAGTGGCAACTACTTTGAGCTTTTCTAAAGAAAGACACTGTATCATTAAAGTTTTGCAATATCATGTTGCAACGCTGCTGGCAATTTTTATAAATTATATGTCTTAATTGAAGTGTGAAGTACTGAGGCAATCACCACAAAAGTAACTTGTATATGATAAAATCATATTTTAAAAATGGATGCATTTTGATGTTGCAGGAATGTGACTTTAGAATTAGCCTGGCATCTCTTTTTTATGTAAAATATAAGGCCTGATTACAGACTTTTTCGAGCAGTGATTTGGCCTGCCATGGGATTTCTTTTCAGACCACTAGATGGCGCACTTTGGGGCCTAAAGCTAATTGTTCAGACGCTGAGTCCGCGCGAGGATGAGGATGGTGTTCTGTATAAAGGCATGGTCTGTCTGAGCCTGCAGCCAAACAAAAATCACAGGGTTTAGGTTCTAATCCTGACCCTGCAATGCTCCCTGGCCATAAGACTGTGGTAAATTTCTTCTGACCTTGCTCCACTTCTCTCTAAAACTACTCTGTAACATTTGACACCTGCCTCCCCTCGGGAGAGTTTACAAGGATTAATGAGATAATGCTGCTGAAGGCCAGACCTTTTAATGAAAGCTGCTAATTATAAGCAAAGCATCAGTGGGCAAGCATGTAACTAAGTTCTGCCCCTTCCTCTGCGTTAAAAAGCTTCTGAATTGGGTGACATCATTCCCACATGTAAGAGAACATTTTGCTGTAGAAGTGAAAATGATTAAGAGAGAGAAAATTGGGCCCTGGAAGGAAACTGCAAAGGCCAGGAGACAACCCCTCTGCACCAGAGAAGGGTAAGGGTGATGAAATATTGTCTTCATTGAAAAGAAGGAATCTTGCATAGGAGTGGAGTGGGTTTTTTCCCAGTTTGTTGAGGATGGAGAGCAGATAAGAATTTACAGGACATCAGAAACATACAAAAAGTTTAGAGGAAACATATTTGGAAAGTGGATGTTGTATACGTTCTTAGTTTTATATCAAACAGATCTCTTTCTTCTAAGCTTTTTAAAAATTGAAATCAGAACACTTAACACGAGATCTACCCTCTTAATACATTTATAAGTGTACAATATATTATTGTTGACTATGGGTAAAATGTTGTACCACAGATCTCTAGAGCTCATTCATCTTGCTTGACTGACACTTTGTGCCCATTAGTTAGTAACTCCGCATTTCCTCCTCCTCCAGCCCCTGGCAACCATCATTCCCCTCTTTGATTCTATGAATTTGAATATTTTAGATACGTCACCTAAGTGGAATCAGGCAGTGCTTGTCTTTCTGTGTCTGGCTTCGACCATGTTGTTTCACTTGCAGAATCTCTCTCTCTTTTTTTGTTTTAAAGACTGGGTAGTATGCCATTGTATGTATATACCACATTTTTTTAAATCTAGTCATCTGTCAATTGCCTTTTAGGTTTTTTTCCACATCTTGGCTATTGTGAATACCGATGCAATGAATATAAGGGTGCTAAAATCTCTTCAAGATCCTGGTTTCAATTTTTGGGGGGACAAGTACCCAGAAGTGGGACTGGCAGGCCTTACGGCAATTCTATTTTTAATTTTTGAGGAACTTTCAAACTGTTTTCCATAGTGGCTACACCATTTTGAATTCCCACTAATGGTGTGGAGGGTTCCAATATCTTCACGTCTTCCCCAAAACTTGTTGCATATAAATATAAATATAAATATTATAAATGCAAATATATACCTGAGGTGAGGTGAGGTGAGGTGATAGTGTGGTTTTGATTTGCATTTCCCTGATGGTAAGTGACTTTGAGCATTTTTATGTATACCTGCTGGCCATTTGAATGTCTTTTTTTTGGAGAAAATATCTAGTCAAGTTCCTCGCTTATTTCTTAACTCAGTTACTAGTTTTTTAAACTAGAGTTACAGGAGTTCCTTACATATTTTGGGCATTAACCCCTTATTAGATATTTGGTTTGCAAATATTTTCTTTTATTCCATGGTTGCCTTTTCACTGTTGATCATTTCCTGTGCAGAAGCTTTTCAGTTTGATGTAGTCTCACTTCCTTGTTTTGTTTTTGTTGCCTGTGCTTTTTGATGTCATATCCATAAAATCATGCCAAGACTAATGTCATGAAACTTCCCCCCTATTTTGTTCTAGGAGTTTTACAGTTTTGGGTTTTATGTTTACATTTTAATCCATTTCAGTTCATTTTTATGTATGGTGTAAGGGTCTAATTCCATTCTTTTGCATGTGGATAGTCAGTTTTCCCAGCACCATTTATTGAAGACAATTTTTCCCCATTGCCATAGTCAATGGTAGAAAACGGGAAGCTTTTCCTCTAAGATCAGGAACAAGATAAGGATGCCTCCTCTCACCATTTCTACTCAACTTAGTGCTGGAAGTCCTAGCTAGAGTAGTTAGGCTAGAAAAAGAAATAGAAGGCATACAAATTGGAAAGAGAAAAGTAAAATTATCTCTTTTCACAGATGATACAATCTTAAATGCAAGAAACCCCTAAATATTCCACCAAAAAAGCTGTTAGAATTAAGAAATGATTTCAGCAAAGTTGCAGGATACAAAACCAACATAAAATTAGTTTCTGTATACTGACAATGAACTACCCAGAAAAGAAATTAAGAAAACAATTCCATTTACAATTGCAGCAAAAAAGGATAAAATACCCAGGAATGAACTGAAGGAGGTGAAAGACTTGCATTGATGAAAAAAATCAAACAAAACACAAACAAATGGAATGACAGCCCATGTTCATAGATTGGAAGATTTAATATTGTTAAAATGTCCATACTATCCAAAGTGATCTGTTCTTGCAATGCAATTCTCATCAAAATTCCAATGGCATTCTTACAGAAATAGAACACAACCATCTACATTTATATAGTACAAATATTTTCCATTAAAACATCTAGTATTTTTGTAGGATTGCCCATACATTTGCCCTAGTGAAAAGTTATTTTATTTTTCTAACTACTGCTTTATCACTTTAGTTATATTCTGCAAACATGGAAAGGGAATTTTTTAAACTGTTTAGTTGTGTGATAAACTCACCACACCGAGACTGGAAGACCTGGGTTTCAGTTTCAACCACATGATCACTAGCCATGAAATAATGAGAGTAATTATAACAAGAAGTGGGAAAAATCTTTTATTTGGATTGTGTTTTTTGAATGCCTACATTTTTAAAATATATACTAATCTTCAATTTTTGTCATATTCTTTCTGGAACTCATTTTTCTTATCTGGAAAATGGGAATAACTCCCACTCTGCTTACTTCATAGGGATAATGTAAGTGTGAAAGACAAAAAAAAAATATGTAAAACTGCATTTAGAATTACAAAGCACTATATAAAACTATTATTGCCACTCACATGAAGAGTCAGTATGACAATGTACAATAATATTAAGGATTGGGAGAGAAAAGAACGAGGCTGAATTCACAGGTCTGTTGTGAGAACCCAGAGGTGAACCTTACAAATATCTGATACCCATGTATTTTTTCCATGTATCCCACAAATGAACAACCCTAGGTTAATAGCCATAGGCTTCCAGATTAAAGGGAATCTGGCTAAGGATGCATTTCCCATATCATCTTATATCTAAGAGATTTGAGCTAGTCTTGGGTGATTCCAAGTTGTCTCGCATGTATCAGGTCTGCAAAGGTTCTTAGAAATTTTATTTTTCTCTTGGGAAAACATTGCTTTGGAAATAAAATGGCTGCAACAATATTCTATAAGACAGCCAAAGACCACTTCCTCCATGCACTAAAATGATTATACAAAGGAATTGATTTGGGGCATGCATATTATGAGGTTGCCTTATTACGTTCCCTTTCTGTTTACCTCTCAAAACATTTTTCCCAGTGTGGGACATACACTCCACACACACCACGTGCTCAGAAAAATCTATAGATGCTTAAATGCCTAAAAGCATTTATCTCTGTTCACAATAGCTTTATCCCTGTGCCAAAATAAAATTCTTTTCGATCAGAATCTCTTAGCACCTAGTGATGAATACAGATAGAACCTATCTAATCAGGGAAGAAAACCACAGAACTGAGGACAAATCAAAGCTTCTCAAAACATATTGAAAGGACAAAAAATGCATTTACCTGGGCAATTATATCTGTAATTTCTGAGTAACTGTGGCATCTTCTTACACAAGATCGAGCCAAAAAATCTTCCACCAGCCGTGTTCCAATGCCATATCCCCTGTGGTCAAGGAAAGAGTGTGGTCTGAAAATAATATTTAAGTAGTGAATTCTATCAATGTTTGAGAATGGAGTCATCGGTTTAGCACTTGCATAAATGAATAACAAAGTAAAGCAAACTTGACAAGTCTAATGGCTATTTCACAGTAGGCTCTTTATTTGCCTTACAGACCACAGAAACACAAAGCACTTATCTGGGAAATATTAACTAGTTTCCTATAAACAGAAAAGACTGAAGAGGTATGTCTGGCCCAAATTTGACAGTGTAGATTAAAGTTAAGGGAAGTTGGTGTTTGTAGCCTAGTGTTTCTTACTGGCAACTTTCTCATCAATAGCTGGTGATGGAACCAACGAGGATCTAGCTAACTTGTTGTCTGCTACAGGTATGGTACTTAGATGTTCATTCTTCTCCTAGCATAGTTATCATGGCAAGGGAACAGGCATATCCAGGATGCGCTCTGGAAGGAGAGGAAGAAGGGAAAAGTAAAATCAATTTTGTTGCCAGCATAGGTTTCTGCAGTTAGAACTCTGAAGTTTGGCAAAAAGAAAATAAAGTGATGTTCAGAAAATTCATTTTTCATTCTAGGGAAACTGAACCTATGGGACTTGGGAGAAAGTATTTATATTATCTGTTAGCTCTACCCTACCATGAATAGATTGGGTAGTATCTCAAGTACAGTTTTGAAAGCATCTTATTGAGATGTCATACTATAGCTGAGTATGTAGCTGAGCAGACACCTTCAACAAGATAGACCTGAGAACTTTCTATCTAGCTGAGGAAATATGACCTTACTGGTGGAAATAAGAAGGAATAGGCTGCTTTTGCTAACCAATAGGCACAAAATTGGTCTTTTAATTTCACAACCACATGTACGTAGACAAGTGAAATGATTTGAACACAACAATAGAAGGCCCACCAAGATAAAGACAGCATGGTGTGTAAAGGGAATATTTTAGGTTCCATGGGGCCTAAAAGTTGGGGGGGGGGGGATAATCGGTAACTGGGTGGTTGGGGGAGACAGATTTAATGTCAGAGTGCTTACTAATTCACTAAGTCTATGAGACACTCTATATTTCTCAGTAGATAGAAATATTCAATTTGGCTTACTTGCCTTCTGAGAAAACTGTTTTGTGATTCTAGCTAGAAAGTTCGCACTAAAAAAAACTTTTGAAGAACAGAATATATACTTACAGAAATGGTTGTACTGCGTTTAAAAAAATGTTTCCGGGGGCGCCTGGGTGGCTCAGTCGGTTAAGCGGCCGACTTTGGCTCAGGGCTCAGGTCATGATCTCGTGGTCTGTGAGTTCGAGCCCCGCGTCGGGCTCTGTGCTGACAGCTCAGAGCCTGGAGCCTGTTTTGGATTCTGTGTCTCCCCCTCTTTGACCCTCCCCCATTCATGCTCTGTCTCTCTCTGTCTCAAAAATAAATAAACGTTAAAAAAAAAATTAAAAAAAAATGTTTCCGGCGTTTTCTAATCTCTATGCATATCCACAGCCTTGGACAGTGAGGGGTGATAGAAGGCCAAAATGTTACAGTCAGCACAGTAAGTATACACACACACACACACACACACACATATATGTATATATATATTACACACATATATACACACTATACACATGCACATATATACATACCACACACATAGATACAAACTACACACATACACATATAACACACACAAATACATACACGCCACACACACACACACATCTTGCTTTGATCAAAGTGTATGTTTCTGTAGATAGTTTATATATTGAGTTAAAAATGTCAGATGTTTTCAGCAGAAGCTATTAAAGAAATCCAAATGTGAATTATTGCTTTACTTAAGGCAATGCCTTTCCACAGACTCTGAGAATTTATTCTTCAATATTTCATTCATATTTCATATTTGTTAAACTGTGCACCCAAGTGCTAATCAAAGTATGTTTTTTTAGTCAGCCAAATGAGTTTCTTCATTTTCTATATCTGTTTCACAAAACAATGTGAATTTAACATAAGCTACATAAAATGATGTGTACTCCAGAAATACCGTATCACGTGTTGAAGTATGACTTAAATGTAAATAGGTTAAGCAACTCCCACTATTCCAGACACTATCTTGGGAAGTACTCCTGACTAATTAAGAAGAAATGAAAAATAAGTTATGTGAACCAAAATAAACACAAAACAATAAAAAAGAGCTTTCCAATAGAAAAAGAATAAGCATAGAAAGGAGGGAAACCATGGTTCCCCCCCCAAAAAAAAGCCTTTCAAGCTTTCCTTTATGTTGTCTTTTTTGTTTTCCACCTCAAAACACAACGAGCCCTTTTTAGAAGCCCTAAAATGCTCAACTAGGCTGGATTTCCCCTTCAACCTTTCTAACTAAATCTTCTATTTAGGACAGGTTTTCTAGTCACTGCCCAGTTAGAGTCCTTTTCAGGATCCATAATTAAGAGGTTCCAAAAATGTTGAAAGATATTTTATTATTGAGCAATAATCTGATGGTCATATAATTATTCTGAGAAAATTAAAGGCTGAATTTGTACAGAAGGAATCTCCATCAATGAAGACAAGGAGAATGGACTTTATTTTAAAAGGAAGAAGTGGGTTTCTCCCTTTAATATATTTTTAAGTAAAGCATAACAATGGTATAAGCATTCAAACAATGAAAACACTACATAGGAAAAAAATAAACCTCTCTTCTACCCATAATCCCTGTCTCCAAGTTCTCTCAGGCAATCGCCATTATTAATTTTTTGCATATCCTTCCATACATGGTCTATACTTATATAAGTATATATTTATTTTAGAAGGAGTTTTATTAGAACAAAAGACTTCTGGAAAGAATCAAATTTGATGACCCATCACATTGTTGAAAGAACAATCTTAGTTTTACCATACCCTTGCTTACACGTGACTAGCAAAGAAATGATTTCTAATTAAAAAGAAAATGTTCCATGCTTGACTTTCATAGAAAAAAGTTTCCTTCCTGTTACATTATGCTTTATGACAACCCAAATGGCAGTTGTCAGAAATTATGTTCAGCTTTAAAATGTGATTTGTTGAAATATTAGAGCTGGGAAAGCAGAGCAAGCAGTCTTTACAGGTGGACAAAAGGCAGAGGATGTTAAGAAAAAAGTGCACATTCTATGAGAATACAAGACTTCTACTTACATTTTATCTAAATATTTATTCACATCTTCATCTTTTTCATAATCTTTACACAGTTGGGCAACCAGAGCTCCATAGGTGAGGACAAAGAGATCTTTGTTCTAGAGAAAAAAGAATTAGTTTTACTTTACAGGCAAAGCTAAGGGCGACATGCCACTCTATTTTTTTTAACAAAATTTTCCAATGGAAGCAGTCTTTGAGATCATCTGTTCATTGTTTTCTACCCTCCTGCTAATTATTGCAACCATTTTGACTTTTGAGAGTGAGTTGTATCTATATCTGGATACATTGCTGATGAGAAAAAGAGCTATAAAATAAAATAAATTTCTGAACAGGAAAAATCTATGCATCTATTGCTTACATTCTATAACTTGCAATGTATTTTCATGGAGGAAGTTTTTTAAAAAAATAATTGCTAGTATAAATTTCTGTTGTTCTAGAATGGGCTTTGGTATTGGCCGACCATGTTTCAGTTGGAAGGAATAATTAATTGGGTGAGCCTTCTCATGAATCTGCACAATCCCTAAGGGGTTCCAGATCTGCCAAGGAGACCATCAGCAGGAACCCAACTAGAGCAGCAAATTTGTGAGATGTTATTTTCTTTACACAGTGAAAAAAGGAGAATTTGTACTTTCCTGATAGAACTCCAAAATATGTCCTATTTTCAGAGTGAAGTAAATATGAGAATGACAACTAAGAATAATTTAGGTTTGGTTTAGTATAGGCAGGTAGAAAATAGGGGAAACAGAGCACACAAATCTCAGTCAATCCATTTAAAGAAGTCTCTCGGTTTTGCTTCTGCTCTTGAATACTAAGTAAGGGATGGAGGTATTAGAGATAATCAGTTCCAAAGCTCTCAGTCCTACAGAGGAGGGAATGACTTGCCCAACCAGCCATCAACTGGGAGCCAGGGAGGAGCCCGAGACTACAGGCTCCACTTGGACGTAGTGATGATTTCTCAGGTGCACAAGAGACCTATTTGAAGTAGAAGTGGGTGAGAGAGAGAGGTAGGGAGGAGAACCACTGTTGGAAATAATCTTATTTTGTGCATAATCTTGTATTATCACAAAAAGCTAAATGTGAATTCCAGGTTAGAAGAGGCGTCTTTACCTCTAGACCTAGGTATCTTGGGTATCCTAATGTGGAGGGTAAGATAAGATCTGATAAGATACATTCATTTTTTTTTTTTAAGGCACAGGCAGAAATGGCTCAACAAATCAATAAAATTGTTTATTCAACAAAGTAGCTTCTGTAAAACATGATATAATTTTGATCCAAATACTTACAAAATTTGCCCAATACCACCAGAATCTCCTTCCTTATATGTGGGTTTATATCACAAGAAATGTTTCTTTAATCAGAATGAATATTTGTTATAACTAAATAAGTTGTAAATGGATAGAACCTAAATAGGTGTAGTGAAAAATTGTGTCCATATTGAAAACATAAGTTAAAATGTCCTAAGTGTCTGTAGAATATATGTTAGATATATTAATCAACATTACATCAAGGACTAATACATATATGAGTCAGGTATAATAAAATAATAAGTACATTAATATTTCCAGTAGAAAACAAGAAATGTAAAGCAAGTGATTTTAACAAAAATATTGTTAAACAAAATCACTGAAGGGTCACAATATATTCAATTTTTGTTCTGTTCTTATTTAATTTTAAAAACCTAATCATCCACTATAAGAAATGTCTGTAAATTATACATGAAATATCTTCCTAATGTAAGGAGCCACCACAGAAGATCAATTACTGCTGTGTGGTAATACCACAGCATAAAAATGGGCACCAGTGAAGGCAAGAGAGACAGAAAGACTGATAATGTATTTGTTGCCACCAGCAATAAAACAGAAGAATTTGAAAAAGAGATAAAAGGAAATAAAATTATACCCTATTTACATGCCAGAGCCGTAGCATTGTGCTCATTTTTAATTATGGCCAACCTGAAATCATGGCATTTTCTTCTTTCTTTTTCTCTCTTACTCTGATGGGTGAGTACTAACTACACTGGGTTTCAAGTTCAATACCCATGAGGGCCAGTTTTCCCCATCCCGCTTCCTAGTAAAAGGCTGAACCTTGAACTACATGTCCGGGAGGGTCTCAAATCCATACTGCTGATCACAGAAAAGGTCAACATAGAATTTGTCTTCACAGTTTATAAAACAATAAAGACAGTCATTTTCACATACGAAAAATAGAACACCATTAGTTATTTGAGGCTTTGGAGATGTCAGGATAAAAGTATGTTTTAGCTGATATATAAATGAAGGGATTTAGGTGCAGTGTGAAATCTACAATATCTTTTCGTATTTCAGAGCCCCACATAAAAATCAGTCAGGATCCCAGAATGCCAAAGGGGGCACCTGCAGGCATTCCCAACTGGGGTGTGCCAGTTAATCATATAACTCCAAGTACCCATAACTGAGATTCCTCAATTTTATCCAATGCTCATCAGTTTCCTGAAATAATTAAAAGAGCTTTAAGTGTAATGATAAATTTTCACTTCTGTAACTTCTAAATGCCTAATAGAGGATTAAAGAGGAATATTTTTCCAAATATAATCTGTAAATAAGTTTTAAAAATAACTCTGAGCTTGGAATATACAGAAAGAACAGTAGCACATACAAAATTATAATGATACTTACATTTAAAACAAGGAAATATATTTCCAAAAGCAATAATCTTTTAATACTGAGTTTCTTGCTGATCTATTCCTGTTAATTTAACACGTAATCAACTATTTTATATACATTTCACTTGCCAGTTCATGAAGTATGAAATACAAAGAATTCTAAGTATGAAATACAAAGAATTGCTTAATCTTTTCATATTTTCCGTCAGAGACAGAAGATACATTTGGCACTTTATAGATCTAATTAGTCAGAAAGGAAAACCCTAAAATATGCATAAAGAATCGATTCTGTTATAAAGTGTTAGAGATCACTGATCACTGTACTATTCCCAGAGGTATCATTTATGATCCAACCCACTAAACACTCCCTTGCTCCCACTGAAAAAAGTCTGTTTATAGTGTCACTTTTTAAATTAAATCAGAAATCACTGAAGAAAATATTTTCTCCGAAGTAGAAGAAAAGCCTCTTTGAGAATATGGTTATAAAAAGATCTTACTATTTTATGGTATTCTGGTCTTCTGTGTGCAGGGCGAGACATTGTGCTTGAGAGATGAAGGATGTGATCTTCGATTTCTTTTCTTTGGCTTTTATCTTACAGGTGTATCAATCTCCGTCCTTTTGTTTCCACAAGTTCCTTTTTGCTTTGAGACAAGAGTGCTACTTCTGCACTCCCCTGCTGTTGCTCTTTGCTGAACTGAAGAGGAAAACAATCACAAGCAGAACTGTCTTGTAGGCACGTCCCTTGCCACCGATCAAATACTGCTTCACTTGTGAGGACAAATTGTAATCTAGAGACATCAAAGCTGATAGTGGGAAGTCAGATCAGAAACACCAGCTACTGAAAATTCTTTAGCCCAAGGGAATATAAGAGTGGTGTTTTGCTCTCATGCCAACACATTGTTCTAAAATCACAAACAGAAACCTTCCCAATCCAAGATAAATCTAAATGTTAGCATTATTCAGTCTTTGTATTGATTGTTGTGTGAATTCGAGACAGGATCAGCAATCTGTACCTACTATGTCTTGGGTTCAAATGTAATAATCAATGACTCTAATGAGTATCACAGACCCCATCTTGTGTGATTCAAAATTCAAATGTATCCGGTATTTTTGTTTTCATAAGCAGCAGTTTTAAAGAATGATAGATTTGGGGTATTGGTATTTTTTCATAAAACTGTTGCTCATAATGAGTGTTCTACAGTTTAATAATGTATAATATTTCTGACAGAGAAAGCAAGCCCTTAGCTTTCTTTTGATAGTTCCTGAGATGTTAGCTATTGAAGGCTGTCTTTATTTATGCAGGAGTATAGACCTTTAAAGTTAAAACAAGAAACTCCCTCATCTTGACAACTGCAGGGTGTGGAGGATCAGAACTGTTCCAGAAATAGAAGCATAAAACTCAGTTTAAGAAAGTAGTTTCCTACTTCTCCCATCTTTACCATCTGAGTTAATTGGCCCTATGTGTTCTAGAAAATTCTCGCTATGCCGTGACAGACTACTCAATACTTTGAAAGAGTGTGGTGTAGTTGAAAGAGGAGACTTTGGAAGGCTCAGGCTAAGCTGCGGTTTTACCATTTACTGGCTGTGCGACCTTGAACAAGCCATTTTATTGCTCTGTGGCTCAGTTTCCACATTTGCAAAATGGCAATAATAAGGCCCATCTCACAGAACAATCGGAGAATCAAAGAGATAATGTGTGCTATAAAACACATTATAATGCACCATATAAACACTAATTACTATAGATTTTTCTTGTAGGTGAGCGTTTGAATGGAATTCTCCAATATTTAAGGTATTTCCATTACTGCCTATGTTTCATGACTCCATTCTCAGGAAAAGTCAGTTTTGCTGGGTGGTGGTGTGTGTGTGGGAGGGCGCTTTTCATTGGCAGATTCATGACACCTTATATTTATATAAAGTTTACGATTTATAACATGGTTTTCATTTTATCTCATTTTGATTCAATTACCATCTGTGAAGTAGTCAGTACTGTAATCATTACCATTTTATAGGATAAGAATCTAAAAGTCATGTTGAGAAATTTGTTCAAAGTTGGCTGGGTGGTAGGCAACAAAGAGGGATTTGGGCTAAATTTGCTGACTTCAAATCAAAATTTTTTTCTATTGCACACACTCTCATTATGTTAGAGCAAAGGTTTTAGAGGCAGACTCACAAAAGCTACTAAGGTGTGATGAGACAATGTTGCTGAGCCTACTGTGGGGGTAGTTCTGTGTTCGGAGAAAAACCGAGAAAAGCCCTGTGTATTTGGTGGGTGGGGAGTAGTGGTCCTGGAATCAATTTCACTAAACTCTAATGGCTGTAGTATGGTGACATCAGGGCCACCATGATAATTCAGGACATGATGGGTGCATTAGGAAAAGCCAGCTCTTCCTCCAGACTGATTGACCTTCCCCTCCCTCCTGCGTCTTAGGTCAGGACCATAGGGCTTAAGGAAGCAGTCCCTGCCTGGGGTTCCCGTATGAGAACACAATCTGCACAAATACAGCTGCAGCCTGTGGTGCTGGGACACCAGTTTGCTGGTTTTCAGACTGTGAAACCCACTAGCCTTCAGCGGCTCTTATGATCCAAGGAAGCTTGATGTGCCATAGGCTCCTTCTTTCTGTCAGTCTTCACTTAAATAGAAGAAAGTGTAGAGGTTATATTTGTTTTTTTTTTTAAATTTATGCTTTAATTTGTTTTTGAAAGAGAGAGAGGGAGAGAGCGGGGGAGAGGGAGACACAGAATCTGAAGCAGGCTCCAGGCTCTGAGCTGTCAGCACAGAGCCCGATGTGGGCGGAGCCGAAGTTGGACATTTAACTGACTGAGCCACCCAGGTGCCCCAAGGAGTAGACATTTTATATGTTGGATAGACAGGTGACGGCAAGCTATCTTAAAAAGAAAAAAAAAAAGACCATTTGGTTAGAAAGCCCAGAAGAAAAATGATTACTCACAGATGTAATCATTCACAATCATTGACAAGTTACACACAGGTACTGTTGATGAAGTCATTAGTTCTTTCAACTGTAAACAATAAGGCTTAAGAGTTTGTCATCAGCAAACTCCTTTACAGCAAGACTTTGATACCTCGATAGTGACTTCTTATCAATCCATGCTTCATTCATCCTTTCTTACAATGTTGCCTGAAAAAGTGGTCTACAATTTCCTTTTCTACTTCCTCACTTCCCATATGCTCTATTAAATGGACTTTTAAAATATGAAATTATAAACATAAGGAAGATGCGGTTCATACTACCGAGCTCTACCGAACAAGTTGCTATTTATACTGTAGGCTTTATTTTCAGCAATAAAGCAATACTGATACAGTTGAAATATCCAGTACCCTCCTTAATTCTATTCTGTCCTTCTCAGTTCTGCTATGCAGAACTTGATATTTGTCATTCCTATACATGTTTTTAAATTCTACATATGTTAGTAACCACAAAGACTATGTGGAATCATTTTGTTTTAAAACTTTACAAAATTTCTTATACTGCACATACTCTATAGCTTGCATTTTCCCTTCCAGTTACTCCTTAGGATTTATCCAGGTCCATAGCTGTCACTCTAGTGAATTTATTTTCCCAGCTTCTTATAGCTGAGGTCAGCAAACTTCTTCTGTAAAGGGCCAGGGAGAGGATATTTTAAGTTTTACAGACATATGGACTCTGTCACAACCACTCAACTCTGCTATTGTGGTGAGAAAGCAGCCACAGACAATTCAGGAACAGGTGTGCCCATGTGCAAATAAAACTTTATTTTTAAATACAGAGATTTGAATTTCTTGAATTTCACGGGTCACAAAATACTAAACTTTTTTTTTTCCCAACCAAGTTAAAGATGTGGAAACCATTCTTAGCTCGCAAACCATAGAAAACAGGCAGTGGGCCACTTTAGTCTCTGAGCCATACATGATCAACCCCTAGTCTAGAGCATTCTATTTCTGTGGCTTATTAATCTGTTTCTTTGTTATTAGACATTAATAATGAAATAGAATGAAAATACTGTAGTGGAATAGTACATATATCTTAGATAAAGCTGGCTTGTTCTTCACATCTTTTATATCCTAATGTTTAATCATTTCTTATAAAACTATGTTTAAAATGTCAAAAAGAATTCTTATAACTCGATCATTTTTTGCTTTATGTATTTCAAAGTTATGCAGTCACAGACCTACAAATTGGCAATTGTTATATCTTCATAATGGATTGTTCCTTTTATTATGATGGGGTGTTCAAAATTAGCTCTTCTGACACAGTTTTGCCTTATATTATGATTCCCAGTTATATATATTTCAATACCTCTAGTTTTCAAGCTTTGTGTGCAGTCAAGTTTTAGGTGTCACTTGCAAGCAGTGTGACTCTATTTTTTAATCAGTCTGGAGGTGAGTTTGCTCCAGCTTTGGTGTGGTTGTTAGGAGCATGCCAGACTACCGGGGACCTACTCCTGGTTCTTCTGTCATCTCTGTGTGACCCTGCGCAATTTCCTTAATCTCATAACACCTCAGTTATCCAATCTGTAAACAAGTTGAGGCTAATATTAGCACCTCATCATAGTTCTTAAAACAGTGACTGGCATGTAGCAAGCACACAGTAATTGTTAGCTCTTTAAAATTTTTGTGTGTGTGAGGGGCGCCTGGGTGGCTCAGTCGGTAAAGCATCCAACTAATCGATTTCAGCTCAGGTCATGATCTCACAGTTGGTGGGATCAAGCTCCGTGTAGGGCTCTGTACTAACAGTGCAGAGCCTGCTTGGCGTCCTCTCTTTCTCCTTCTCTCTCTGCCCCTCCCCCACTCGTTTTTTTTTTTTTCCTCTCTCTCTCTCTCAAAAGAAATAAAATGAAAATTAAAAAAAAACACACAAAAACAAAACCATACAGCCTGAGGATAACTGCCTTCTGCTCTCTACTGTTGTCAGTGGGAAATCTATTGTCCATCTACTGTCATTCTTTTGTGGCTTACGTACCTCTTCTTTCTGGTAGCTTTTAATAATATCTCTTCATTTTTCACAGTCTGAAGTTTTACTCTGATGTATTTATATGTGGATTTGTCTTTATTTACACTGCTCAGAACATCTAACACTCTTCTGATGTGGGAACTTTCTTTGATTTTACAAAATTCTCAGTCACTTCTCTTCAAATAGTATTTCTCTGCCTATCCCCTCATTTTTCCCTGCTGGAACTCCTATTATGGAGTTGCTTAATCTGTCCTCTGTTTCCTTTTCCTTGAATTGGATTTTAAAATATATTATTTTATTTCTTTATCTTTTAATACTGTACTTTGTGTGAATTCCTCAGCATTATGTTCCAATTCACTAATTATGTAATTAACCATACCCAGTTGAGAGTTTGAAAAAAGAAATTTATTTCTTACTCATTTTTTATTAGCCCAACCAAGCCTAGTCCAATGCATTTTACATAGAAGTTATACAATAAATATTTGCTGATGAAATAAATATAGAAAACACCTTACATATTTGATCATTTAATTTCTTTTTATAGGTATATAATTTTATTAATACCTATCACATTTTCATGTAACAAAAAGATACCTTATAAACAAATTTGCAACTTAGCTTATAAAGCAACACATTATTATATTAGATTCTGTGCATACACACACATTTTTAATGCAAAGTTAGAAAGTTAGTTTTGTTGCAATTTGACTTTAGGGGTACCCAAGACTCGTTCTTCTTTTGGGAAAAGCTTTTGGGATGTTCTGGAAGAACTCATAGGTTATGGATGTTCCAGACAGCCCTAAATTTTGGGTGTCTCTATTATTTGGTAAGTTCTGTTATGCCTTTTGTCATAATTTTATGGTAACTAACTCCTGGGCTAGTACAGGGTAGGAATGTTCTCCGTTTTGCTGCCACTGCCCTATTTGCCGGTGCTGATCAAAGCAGCACATGGAAAGATGGCAGCAGTTGCTGTGCAAGCAGGCCATTCTCTTTTTAGTGGGAAGATACACTGAAGTAGTTTTCCCTGTCACTCGTACCAGATGAATCTCTCTAGTTTCTTCCGGCTGTAATCTGAAGTACATTTATTAGCTCAGGATTCACAAAGTACATAAGGAAAGATGCCTGAATCCTTTAAACATGTTTGAGGATATTGGGTTGCTTGACGCAGCCAGTTAAACCAGTAAGGTCCCATAAAACGGTTATAGCTGGTGGAGTCGAATGATCAGAAAGGGCCGGAAGCTGATTCGTGTAAGAGCTTCCCGACGATGAGCCCGACTCTCAACAATATTGTGTCTTTCCTGCAGAGAAGTGGAACATTTATCAATTCTTTAATTGCTGCTTCGACTATTGGTGGGCAACAGCTGTTCTCTTCTTTCACATTCAAATGTCCTTGCCAGGTTGGGAAAAATTTCTACTATGGTTCTGCTTTTCTACTCATTCCAGCCTTGCTCCTTCTGGTTGCTGGCTATGCCCTGAGAAGCCAGATGTGGACAATGAGCCGTGAATACTGCTGCAGCTGTGCTCCTCCACGCCGGAGAATCAGCCTCTTGGAGCGCAAGCTGGCTTGCCTTAGGTTCTTCAGCATCACTGGGAGGGCACTTGTTGCTCCGTTAACATGGCTGGCGGCAACCCTGCTGACAGGCACCTACTATGAATGTGCGGCAAGTGAATTCGCATCTGTGGACCATTACGCAGTATTTGACAATGTCAGTGCCAGCAGACGGGAACAGATCCTAGCTGGGTTTCCATGTTGCAAATCAACTCCATCTGACATGATCCAAGTGAGAGATGAAGTAGCTCTTTTGCACAGATACCAGTCACAAGTAAGTTCCTGATGCTATGCTATCCCATCTTAACTAGTCACTGGACACACTTCACATTCCTGCCGCTTCTGATATTGTCTGAATATAAAATGCAAACTAGATGCTATTCATCGAAGTGATTTCTACTGAGTGGCTATTTGATATAGTTAGGATGTTGGGCTTTGGAGTCAGCAGATCTGTTTTTGAGTCTTGCTTTGCCATTTATCAACCTGCAGAACCTTAAGCAAGTTATCTAACTTACCCATGCCTCACTTTTCTCAGCTGTAAAACGGGGATACTGGTAGGATCTACCACATAAAGTTGGATTGAGTAATAAATGAGTGCATACATGTAAAGCGCTCAGTATGGTGTCCAGAATCGATATTAAATATAATACATTTTAGGCATTGTTATTAAAATTATTATTACTATATAGTATATTATTTAATTCTTTCTGCATATACACATTCTTAAATATTCATTCTACATATTAACAGTTTGCCTAAAACTATAGGAAGCTTAATTATGACGAAAATAAGTTCCAGTGATAGTTCTAAATGTAATGTCCTTAGACAAATTTATGCGAGGGGGTGGAGTGAGGTAGGGAAAAGGCCTAAATCCACGGCACTTACAGCTTAAATTTAAGAAGTGTAAGAGTGCATTCTGTCCGTACAGAAAGAGTAATTGGCATACATTACTCTCTGCAAGGGATTTGGGGGGAAAAACACATTTTCAAACCACTGAAATAAAATTGAAATAAATTATTTTTAAACTACTTATTGCAAAGGCATACACATTTTTTGACCCATCACTTTTTAGTTATTGAAATTTAGGAAGTGATAACACTATTTTGTTGAAAAAAATTACTATCGACACACAGAATACTCAAGTGTTGCCTATGTCCTGATTTAAGCAAAGTTAGATATTCCATTAAGGTATCTCTGTCTCAACCTTTTGTGCTAGCCCTAAAGGTCAGCCAGAGGAACTGTGTGAAGGCAGGTGAGAGGTCAAATAATCAATGGGGGAATTCTAACTTTAAAAAATGTTCTCGCTCAAGAAAAACTAAGATGTAATATACACTGGTAAGATCTTCTTAAAGTGACAATATCTTATTTAATGCATGCAAGGACTTCTGTGATAAGACACAGTTGTATAGTTCTGAGTGCCATCAGCCAGTGGATTTCTTGGACCAGCAGCAACAAAACTAATATTTACTGAGGCGCTTCTCATATACTGTATAAATATTCCCTATTTAATTATAACCCTCATAATCTTAAGAGAAAGGTTTAATCAACCCCATTTTACAGACGAGGAAACCAACGCTCAAAGAGTTCATGTAACTTTTATAAGTTCACAGAGCTAATAAATGACTGATAGAGATATTCAAAGGTCATACTGTTTCCATTTCACCAGGTTGCCTTTCACAACTACCTTGAACCTCAGTCTCATTTGAGGAATATACACTATAAGTTTCATTATTCTGAGATGACCAACAAGATCATATTAACTTCAAACCCCTTCTCTGCCCATACTTTATTCTAGAATAGCTTCCTGACAGTTTTACATAATTTCAGTTGATCTTCTACAACCATGTCAAAATTATCTTTCTAAATGCAAACTGAATGATGAGCCCCACCCCATCTGCCATATAAAATTCTTCAATGATTTTCTACAAGCCCAATCACAAATCCAAATTCTTGTCATGAATACAAGGTCCTTCAATGTCTGGCTCCTGACCACTTTTCCACATGACTCCTATGACCCCGTGAGGACAAGCTTCCTGAGGTTCTCCCAACTCTTCATGCTCTTACTTTTCTTCCTCTCTTCTTAGAGCTCTCCTTAACTTCTTGCATCTGGTGAACTCCTCTTTAATATTTAAGTCTGAGCATCATCTCCTCTGGGAAGTATTCCCTGGTACTCCTCTTCCTTAAGTGAATTCACTTCTGTCCCATCATGCTTACTGATATCAAAAATGATCACATTTTACCATATTTCTTGGCTTGCTATTTTGTCTCCCTCTTTAGACTTAAAGACTGTGGAAAGGATGAACGTAACTTAAATTATTCACATCTGAGTCCCTATAACCAAGCACCATGTATAGAGAACATGGTGTGAGGTCAACCTGGGACTCAATAAATGATAGCTAATGAATTAATGGGCATCTCAGATGCCCTTTCCTCCACCATGCTGGCCTCTATTAAATTAAACTGCCCTAAGTGTCACTTTGTAGGTTTTAGCCTCCACTGAGCGCAGCTATCCCACTGTGCTCACACTGGTAATTCCAGGACTACCGGTGAATCACAAGCTGTGGGAGAGACCTTCACCTCCGAGACTGTGGCTGGGAAGCTGCCTACTGCTGGCTTCCCTACACATATGGAACTTGCCTCTCTCACTTTATATAATAATCACTAACTATTGAAAAAAGAATACTTAAAAAAAAAGGGTTCTAAGACTAGAAAACAGGGGCGCCTGGGTGGCTCAGCCGGTTGAGCGTCCGACTTCGGCTCAGGTCATGATCTCACGGTCTGTGAGTTCGAGCCCCACATCGGGCTCTGTGCTGACAGCTCAGAGCCTGGAGCCTGCTTCAGATTCTGTGTCTCCCTCTCTCTCTCTGTCCCTCCCCCACTCATGCTCTGTCTCTCTGTCTCAGAAATAAACATTAAAAACAAAAGAAAATTAAAAAAAATAAGACTAGAAAATAGCCATTTATGTCAGTCATTAAAAGAGGAAACTAAATAATTGCAGATGAAATATTGTTAATTTTCCTTTCAAAGTATATTTCAAAAATGAATCATAAAACTGGTCAGCAAATAACTATTTAAAGGAGGAGGGAAATGAAAAGGAAAATAATAAGATGCTTTACATTTAGGGACATGAGTCTTCCTTGGTCACAAAAAATAAAAGAAAAGAGCAACTCAGGAAGAAATGTCAATGAATACATGTTAGCACGTTATTACGAAGGCACGTAGGAAGCTACTATTATTATCATATCATCATTTTCGTCACCATCATTATCAAATAGTTATTAAGCACCCAAAGATGTCGAGCCTGTTCCTAATGGTTGGGGGGGAAAAGTTCAGCTAAAGCCAAAAGATGTAGTTTAGGTACCTTCCACAAGAGTAATTGGTGGGTTATAGCAGGTGTCACTTTAAGAACAGTAGTTATAATCCATTCTAAGCTAACTGGTCAATACCCTTTGTGATCCAAAAACCAAATTGAAATGGGTGGGCTTATTCTCTCCATCGCACCTGTAGCCATACCAAGTGATCAGCACCTTGTTCATATTTCAAAGACTAGGAAAACAAGCTTCTTACCCACAGTTTACTTCTTACCCCCAGTTTTGTAGAAATCCCCATTGCTATGATTGTCCCTCAAATATTCCCAAATTGATGCTGTTTTTCTTTTAAACGATTATGTGAAGATGCTGGGCTGGATTTTGATCACCTTGGCAACCGTCGCTATCCTAGTGTCCCGCTGCTTGGCGACGTGCTGCTCCCCCCTCCCCTCTCGGCAGCACTGGTACTGGACCAACCACCTCCACAACGAGAGGGAGCTCTTTGAACAAGCTGCAGAACAGCATTCGCGGCTCCTCATCACGAAGCGCATACAGAAACTCTTTGGCTTCATTCCTGGAAAGGAAGACGTCAAACGCATCCGCATTCCTTCGTGTCAGGACTGGAAAGAGATTTCAGCACCCAGTCTTCTCTGCATGGGGGACGATTTGCAAGGTCACTACAGCTTCCTTAGAGACAAGCTGGATGAGGAGAGTGAGGAAAGCAAATCTGAAGGCATCGAATTATGACCTTGATTATAGCACCTCTCACAGGTCAGGTTGCTTAACAGATACTTTGATGGAGTTTCAGTGTCATCTCTTTAACTTTTTCTGTGTCTTTTGGTATTTGTTTAAATAAGCCCATTCAAGATGCTAGTTCCAAAGTCACTTTATCTGATTATTGTGCCAATCTTTCTTTTTGGGATTTCCTTGGTGGAAGTAGTAATGGTATAATATAGGTCTGGTGATGCCTCTATTGGTGTAAGTAAAACAATATGGAATTTGAAGTCATATCAAAATTAGAATGTTGATTCTATGACTCAGTATCTAATATGACTCAGAAACTAATATTTCTGAGCCCCATCTTGTTACCTGCACATAGTGGGTACTTCGCAGAGCCGTGGTGAGGATTAAATGTGATAACATAAGCACAGTGCCTTTCCTAAAATAAGTGCCAATAAATGTTCCTTTCCCCCTTTCTCCTTGCATCCCATGTCTTTTATCACTATTTCCCTGACTCTAATTTCTGGTTTTATTTCTACCCCTATGTAATATCTAGGAACTTTTCACTTGCTTCTACCCCTTCCTTTGATCTTAAATATCTGATCTTTGGGAGCCAGGACAAAATGCCCTTTCTAAACTGGTAACATGTAAGAGAGAAGCTCATGCAGAAAGGTCTTGAGTCATTCTGCCATAACCAGGGGAAGATGATGCATTATTCTATCATCATTAGTATCATATGTTCTTTTGTAGCACCTCCATACTAGGAGCATTTTTATAGTCACAACATATAAAGTTTATTCCAGAAAGTGTGCTCCACTGCAGAGATGCCATCTGTGCCTTTTCGTTATCACTTTGTGCCCTTGTTCAAAATCCATTTGGGGAAGTACGACTGCTATACGTATTTATGTATCCACTATCTACAACTCCAAAAGCGGAGACCTGCCTGACTCTTCTCTGTGACTTTACACCTCTAAAATTTGACAGTTTTGTAATTGATCCTGGTTATTTCTGATATATATAGTGCCTTATGCTTCATGTTTGTCACATTCACCTAAGCAACTGGTTCGTTGGCCAAAATAAGCAAAATGAAGGTGTTTGTGTATTTTTTAAGCCGAAACAATGGCTGCTTACTGGGTAATAATGGACCAACTCCCAATAGTCAAGCTAACTTTCAAGATTCACTTTCAAAGAAACCAGTTACTTGAGTACCTAAAATGCAATCAAATACTTACTATTCTGTTACACAATCATGGAAGAAAGAGTCTATTCTGTATGCAATTATGGGTTCCACACAATGAAAAGAAATAGAAAAAGAATTTTAAGGAGACCATTACATTTTTTTTAACATTTATTCATTTTTGAGAGACAGAGTATGAGTGGGGGAGAGGAAGAGAGGAGGACACAGAATCCGAAGCAGGCTCCAGGCTCTGAGCTGTCAGCACAGAGCCCAGCACAGATCCCGACACAGGGCTCGAACTCATGAACTGCAAGATCATACCTGAGCTGAAGTCGGACACTTAACCAACTGAGCCACCCAAGCACCCCGAAGACCATTTTTTAAAAAATCTAGAAGTGATGCACTTTGCTAAGACAGGAGACCTGTCCCTCCCTCATCATTACTTACTGGGCAAGTCAGGTAGTGTCTCTGGGACTCAACTGTTTTCATCTATAAAACATAGATGATACCTTACCTGTTGTAGGGCAAAGGAACTGAAGGAAATGTATTCTTGAGATTCTGTTTAAATCTGATAAGATTTTTGTGTTTGTGCTCATACGTATACAGGTCCAGATGTATACAATTTTCTAGAATAGTAGTAGGCCCAGGTTGTCTCCATTACAAGGAAAATATTACTGAGTTCAATTCTTCCTATAAAGACATTTGCTGGCATTCCACTTTCAAAAGAGTGTTAATGTACTGATATTTTTCAAATGGCCAAGGGAAGCCATTCCACTTTGTCACCTAAATCCATATACAAAACTGACATGAAATCACGAGAGCGATCGTTAACAAAAAAGAAGTTGTGGAAGGTAACTAGAGTCCTCCTTTGGCTCTGATATAAATGAGCTGTGTAAATATGGAAGATCATGTCCACTTTGTCTCCTCCAGCACTAAAATTCTATCCCTCTATCTGGGAATTTTTGAAATTCCTCCATTTGGAACATAATAGTTAAATCAACACTTTACACCATGCTCAGAATTGTTTTACTAGTGTTTGGGGGAATATTCCACAGTAAATACTCTTTAATAAGTTTTCAGTTAACAGAAAAATCAAAGAGTATATAAAGTTAAAGTATTACATCACCAGAAAGAAGATAATAGGAGCGCCTGGGTGGCTCAGTTGGTTAAGTATCCGACTCCAGCTCAGGTCATGATCTCACAGTTTGTGGTTCGAGCCCCCGTCAGGCTCTGTGCTGACAGCTCAGAGCTTGGAGCCTGCTTCGGATTCGGTGTTTCCCTCTCTCTCTACGCCTCCCCCATTCATGCTCTCTCTGTCCCTCAAGAATGAATAAATGTTAAAAAGAATTTAAAAAAAGAAAAGAAAGAAGATAATAGTTTTTTATACACATTAAACACCAGGAAACTTTCACTAGACCCTGGAAGCGCTTTCTACATCAAACTTCTGTATGACATGCACAGTTAATATTCTAAATCATGTAATTATGATCTTCTACCATAGCTTTCTAGCAAGGAATTTTAAATATTCTTTGGCTCCTCCACATGGCTTCAAAGGGCTTTATGGCATCTGTGAACATTTGAAGGGTAGTACACATCTGTTCCATTTCACTGTATACTATCCATTTCCAATTAAATAAATCAAATTCCCATTTCTCGGTGTGTGTGCGTGCACGTGTGTATGTTTGTCTGGAATATTCTTTTGTTCCACAGCAAGTGAGACAAGACTTTTCCATCAGGAACATTGTACTTCCTCCTCTTTATATCTAATGGATTTATGTAGTTTTAAGACATATAATTAAAGTTAATTATGTGCTAATACTACCTTATATTTTGTTACCAAATGCTTTTGGCTACTACATCAAATGCTGTGGCATACATATATACAGACTTGCTCATTTCTTAACTTCAACTCTGCCAGCTCTCCCATTCCCCCACCACAATCTAAGCTGCCTCCTTTCTAGGAGACAATCTTAGATGTGTTTTACTCAACTTTATGTTTTCCAAAGCCGAATTGTGGAATCATACTTATATTCACCTTCTTTGTCTCCCTTCTCTGTTCTCAATCTTCAACTTTAACAGTCAAATGCAGGGGCACCTGGGTGGCTCAGTCGGTTAAGCATCTGACTTCAGCTCAGGTCATGATCTCGTGGTCTGTGAGTTCGAGCCCCACGTTGGGCTCTGAGCTGACAGCCTGGAGCCTGGAACCTGTTTCAGATTCTGTGCCTGTTTCTCTGACCCTCCCCCATTCATGCTCTCTCTCTGTCTCAAAAATAAACAAACATTTAAGAAAAAAAAAAAAGTCAAATGCAGGGGCACCTGGGTGCCTCAGTCAGTTGAGTGTCCAGCTTTTGATTTTGGCCCAGATCATGATCCCAGGGTCATGGGATCGAGCTCTGCATCAGGCTCCATGCTGACTGAACGTGGAGCCTACTTAAGATTCTCTCTCTCCTTCTGTCCCCCTCACATGCTCTCTCCCTTAAAAAAAAATTCAAATGCAAGACTTTAATAAGAAACAACAATGTGAATTTCCAAACTACTTTTCTGCATTTTGCTTAGCACCAAGGAAAATCACATTAACCTTAAAACTTTGAAAGATCACAGCCAACCAAAGGCCTTCCAAATGCAAGACTAAGTAGTTATTTGCTACCTCAAAATATATGGTGTGGAGACACAATGTTGGTTTCTACATAAATCTATCCAAATTTAGCCCCAGTCACTAAAGAACAGATATTGGCAGGCTACACAGCTACACAACTAGCTCTTTGGGTTGGGGGGCACACATCTCTAAATGTGACCTGTGGACCAAAGAGCAATGAATGGTGTTTCCGGAGAGGTAAATTACATCATTCCTGAAATGGAATTATTTTTTCTGTGCTAACCACTAAGTATGATTAAACTCCTCTAATCTCAGTACATCAGAACCTTACAAAGAAATGGATTTTGATTGTTTACTCTGCTGCCCCCCAGCGGCCAGACAAGTATCTGCACCCATCTGTAGTGGTGATAGCAGTAGTAACTACAAAATGTAGTGCTTCGTGTATGCCAGCTACTTCAAACGAATTATTCCAAGTTCTCCTTGCAACAAACTGGGAAACAGAATCACATATTCTGATAGGACTTGCTGACATGGAGTTAAGCAACCCAGAGAATGTGAAGAAACTTTGTGTAAAGTTCTACACAGATGAAATGCTTTCTCACTGATATTTTATGAGATAACTGGGGAACCATGGGTCGTAATGGGAACCCAAGCCTATATTACTCCCATAAAATAAGTTCTCCCATTTTACTGATGAGATAACTGAGGTAAAGAGAAGTCAAGCAACTTGCCAAAGGACCCATACTTACAGTGATAGAGCCAGAATCCAGCCCTGGTGGTTTCACTTCTGATACTACACTTCATAGCACTGTGCTGGAATACAGCAATGGGAGGCAGCTCACCAACCTGCCAAGGCCTTGTAGGTGTCAGGAGGATTCTCCTCCTACATCTGACGATGAATAATGAAAACACCCTGAGCTCCAAAAGTAGGGTGCTATATCACATCTGAGTCCCTCTCTTTCCACTTCCACCCTCCCGGCATGTATAAGGGCTCAGCTTCAAGGCATCATGCCTTCTTCTTTTTTTTTTTTTAGTTTATTTTTACTATTTTGAGGGAGAGAAAGAGAGAGAGCGAGCATGGGAGGGGCAGAGAGAGGGAGAGAGAGAAAGAATCCCAAGCAGATTCTGCACTGCCAGTGCAGAGCCCGACCTGGGGCCTGAACTCATGAACAGTGAGATCATCACCTGAGTAGAAATAAAGAGTCAGATGCTCAGCTGAGCCCAGGTGCCCCAAGGCACTGTGCTTCTTAACAAAGTGATTTGTGCACTCTGGCTGGGGCATAACTTTGGATCTGAGGTACTCAACAGCCAGTGGCACTGAATCTGTAGCCACAGACTACCTGCCAGTTTACCCCAGAGGTTCAGGTATTCAATGTATGCAAAGAATGGGCAGGAAGCCACTATAATTTGCCAATTTGTTTTCAGCAGCCCATAGTTATAAAAAAGTCGGTCAAAAACAGGGGTCAGGGAAACGTCTCTCATCATCATAGGGTTTTTGTATAAGTCAATCTCTCTGGAACTTTAATGTTCCCTTACATGAGATAGGGGAGGGTGATAAAATTATGGGAGTGATTAAAGTATTTTAAGTCACAGAGCTCTTTGAAATGCCATTTTTGGGGAAAGGAAAGCTGTTTTGAAGAAATATCCAGAAAAACTGTGCGTACTCACATACCTCAGAGTTTACATACTGTGGCAGACTAAATAATGGCCTCCCCAAAGATGTTCACGTTATAATCCCTGGAATTTGTGAATGTTCCTTTATACTTTATACGACAAAAGAGACATTGCAGGTGTGATCAAGGTAAAGATTTTGAAACGGGGATATTAACCAGGATTATCCGGGTGGGCCCCATGCAATCACAAGGTTCCTTGTAAGAGGGGCACAGGAGGAATCAGAGTCAGAAAGAAGGCAAAGTGGCAACCCCAAAGGAGTGTCAAGGAGTATCAGAGTGACGCCTGAGAAATCAGTCATTGCTGGCTTTGAAGATGGAAGGGATCATGAGCCAAGGAATGCAGACAGCTTCTAGAAGCTGCAAAAGGCAAGTAAATGGATTTTCCCCCTAGAGCCTCCAGAAGGAAAAGAGCCCTGATAACACCTTGACGTTAACCCACTGAGACCTGTGTCTAACGTGTGTCAGAACAGAGTTATATACAGTTTTTATAGTTAACAGAACTATAATAAATATGCACTGAGTAAAGTCCCAAAGTTGGTGGTAAATTGTTTCAGGGGCAGACACATTTCAGGATTTATGAGCCCACAGCTGGTCATGAGTGACAGGTCCTGGATCAGTGCCTCTTCAAGGTAATTGCTAGCACAAGCACCCTGTGATCCTACATGCATTGAAGCTCTGCCCTAGCAAGCCAAAACTTGCTCCTGGAGAATAAATATATCTATAATGTGATATTTTATAAATATGTATAATACAATGTGTTCTTATACTTGAAACTGCTCTAACATGCAGAAAGAACAGCTGAATACACCTTTTATATGTATTGATAGACGTTTTAGCCTACAAATAAAAAACATTTAAATCTATTTTTCTTCTCTAGTTGCCCGTTAGTGACATCAACAGAACTATATACTGTAAACTCTTTCATAACATGGACATATTCCAGCATCTGAAATATGAGGAAAAAAATGCCAAAGGAAAGAAAAACTAATCTGGATCTATGTGGTGTTTTTCGATTATATAAATTTTACAAATCAAGTATTCTCTAGTTTATGCTTGTCATTCTTTCACTTTGAAATAGCTTGAATTTGAGACAGCTGCCTAATATAAATCTTTACCCCAATAATGATTTTATAGATCCTATGAGGTCCTATCAGACCAGAGAAAGGTCTGTAACTTGTGGGGAAGAGAAAGCCAAAGGCAAAACCATCCAAGTGCAGAGCTAGAATATACTAAAATTCAGTATGCAATTCAGTACTACTTGCCATCAGGGCATCAGGGGCTTTGAGCTCCTTCTCGGAAATTTTCTGGGACCTACTCGCGTGGGGCGCTCAGACCCGAACCTTATCACGTGGACCCCCGTCTTGCCTTCCCCGAGCGTGGTGAGCCCGGGGTATTTCCACCCACGTCTAGGGTGCCCAAAGGGTGGGGCGGTGGCGGGTCCTTTGCTCAGTGTGCCACATCGCCAGCACCTAGCGTGGGCACCCACGCTGCGTGTCTCGGATCAGGCAGTCCACTGGAGTGGCGCGTCAAGTCCTCCGAGGCTTATGACCGTCCCCTCACACCGCTTTCCTTCCTGGCCCCTGATCACGTGGCGACTTTGGGCTTTCCCACCCTAGTGGATGGAGCACATCCTCACGTAGGAATGCGACCACTGGACTGGATCCGCCTGTCTGGAAGGTAGGGTGCAGCTGACACTGACAGAGATCGCATTCTAGGAATGCAGTGATCAGGACCTAAAGAAATCAGGAAAAGACATAGTTGGAAGTTGTGTAGTGAGTGTAGCGTGACTAGAAAGCAAACGATCATTCACATTTTTCCTGCATACTCTGGGTAAGACTTGCACTTGCCGACATCATGAAGAGAGTACATTCTTTGAGAAAATCACTGAAAGCCAGCATTGAGGAGCAGCACGATGGGTGATGGAACTTAATGAGCAATGATGTGACCTTAATTGTATTAGGATACTGTAGAGGCAAGGAGAACTATATTGTTCCGGTAGAAGTTACAAAGAGTCATGGCATTGTGAGTAGTAACAGCACTGCCACTTTGTTTTTCATGGTGGGAAACAGGAAGTTAGGAATAATACATTTGATGATAAAGAACAGGAAGAGACTGTGCATGGACACTGCAGAGAATCTTCATGCTCACTGATTAAACAATAAACAGACACATGAAGTGCCTCTATTAATCTTTATCAGTAATCCACCGTATCTTACTTGGGCCCCTGAAGTTCTAAAATGCATCTTTTAATAAAATTGCTTTTATAGATAGGCACCCTACAAAACATGTTTGCCCGGGAATCTACATACCCTTAGGGGTATATCTGACTCAACCCTTCACTGTATTGTCTCTCATGAAGCCAAAAAAATAATTTGACTTCAATGTTAATTTTTTGTTTTAACTCACAAGTTCCTTTTCCTTCTACATTTTAAGTAATTTACATTGTATTTCACGAATCCTATCTTCTTCCATACTTTTTTGCTCCTTCATTTTCTCTCCTCCTTCTCCACCCAGTCCCTTTCAAATCCAAAGCAAAGGGGTGTTGTGTGTGTGCGTGTGTGAGAAAGCGGGGGGGGGGGGGGGCGGGGGGAAGAGAGAGAGAGAGGAGGGAGGAGGAAGAAGAGAAGGAAAAGTCAAAGAGAAGATTGAAATGACCAAAACGGTATTGCTGGGTGGGAGAAAAGGAACATGTACAAATGCTATTTCTTGTTTGCCCATCTCATACTTCATCCTTAACATGTAAGGTAATATTGAAAGCGTAGCCCACTTAAAAGTAGTGTTGTCCCGGCTTTGCTGTTGCCCAGAACGAAGGCCCCCATCTGTTATGTGGTTCAATAACATTAGCCTCTAAGCTGTTAGGAGAGTAAACAACTCCACCAACAGACACGACTCTTTTGGCCATGACACCTTGGGTCAGAGATGTTAACTGCTAACTTTGAAGTCTGGCTCCATGTAAGCAGCTCTAATATATGCACGATCTTGAGGAGACTCTTATACCTGGAAGGTATGATGGAGATAATTTTCCTCAACTCCTTAATTGTACAGATGGGAAGCTGAGACCAAGAGAGGATGTGGCTTGTCCAAACACATATGGTAAATCAATTGTAAAGAAGGGTTATAAACTAGCCTTATAATCCCTTGGTCCAGTGCTTTTAGAACCGAACCATGTTACCATTCCATTGAATACATTCATTCATTCATTCATTCATTCATTCATGGAATATATATTTTCTGAGCATCTATTCAGTATCAGGCACTGACCTATGTGCTAGAATAAAATACAGATACCTGTCCTTATAGAACTCATGTGCACGTGTGTGTGTATGCGTGTGTGTGTGAGAGAGGAGAGGATAATATTAATAAGTAATTCTAGTGCAATCTTAACGTGCCATGAGGAAAATAAAATTAGGTAAAGAGGATAGGGCGTACTGAGAAGAGTACTAATAATTTTAAGCAGGGTACTCAGGGTAACCTGAGAAAGCTACATTTGAGGAAAGACTTGATGGGAGGTGAGGGAATGAGCCTCATAAGTCTGGGAGGAAAAGCATGCCAGGCAGAGGGAAAGCACGTGCAAAGACTTTAGGAAGAGAACCTGTACTACACGTTTGAGGAATGGTAAGGAGGCTAGTATGGCTGGAACAGAGAGTAGATGTCAGAGCAGTAGACCCTCAGGGGAACTCTTCAGCGTATACAAAATTAGAATTTCATATGGCTATTTGTATTTGTGACTTATGATGAGTTTTGAGACACCTGGCTAAATGAAACAGTAGCCACATGAACTAAGAATTCTCAATTCTGTGTATCTGAGAGTAGTGAGATTGCCTAGGGAAATCATAGGCACAGCTAAGTTACAAATAAACTCCCAAACAATTTTGAAAGACTGGTACTATTAGGAAATAGCAAGTAGGAGTTTGCATTACTTGCAAAGAAACTTAGATGAATACAAATGAGTAAGATAAGTATCTTAGGGACATTTTTCTTTAGCAATGAAGATGAACAGAGAATGGCAACAGAGAACAGAAGTGCTTCAGAAGACATCATATACACTTAAAATTATAAACAACACTAATATCCTATTTTTGGATTTGCAATGTGTTTTATATCATTATTTCATATTCTCTGAATCATCTCATAAGCTTATAAATAGCTAAAGCTGGGCTTCTCACCTCTGACTCCAAATCCCATAATGTTCTCACTATACCATTTTCCTAACTGCCCTGTCCTTTAACATCTTTATAAAGTAAAAACAAAACACTAAAAGAAAGCCAATTTGCCTCGTAACAGTTCTCCCCTCTCAGGGAGTTGACGGCATTCCCGTGTCTGTGAAGGGTCTGTGTCATTGTCAAAATGAAATGAGAGAGCAACCCAAAAATTCTTAACGATGTCCATGTAGGTGTGACAAAGATTTAGGGGTGTTTGTTCTCTTGATTATATTAGCACTGGAACCCTCTTAGGGAGTTATCTCCAGTATTTAGAAACTAAACCAAATCACTATATGAGCATTTGGAAATATAAAGGCTTTATAGTGAAGATGTAACAGGTTTGGAAAGGGTATTTTACCAAAAATTCTGTTAATAAAATAGTGAAATAAATATAAAGGAGCACTTCATTTATTAAAACTTGCAACTGACATTAATCTTTTTCTAATATAAACCTTAAGTTGGTTGTTTTGCTGTATCTTATCTCTCTTGATAGGTTGTTTTTACTATCAGTTAGGAAAAGTTTTAAAGTTTTACTTGACTTTTTTTGCTCTGATCCACTATTTAAAGGTGTTACCAACTTCTGTGCCAAACTCATTCTGTCTTCACTATCTGTCATTTTGGTTAGTAGAACTTCATCTTTCCTGTTATTCTGGCCAAAAACCATTTTTTACTTCTTTTTCTTACAACCCACATCAAATCTTGATCTTACATGATCTGCAAATTCCTTCTCATCCTCCCAGTTTGCTGGGCATCAGCCACATTGGCTTCCAAAATACCAAGTGGGCTCTTACCTTAGAACCTTTGCACTGATTGATCTTTCTGTCCAGCTCTTCCCCCGACAACAATTCATTGCTTTCTGTGAACTCAGCATATCCAGAAAAATAAGCACTTTATATTTGCAAATTACATCATGTATTTTATTTGATTCTCACCATCGTCAGTAGAGTTTCCAATTTTATCCTTAAAGTTTAAAACACTGCTCAAAATGAACCTTTTAAAAAAATGCTTATTTATTTTGAGAGTGTGCACTCGTGGGGGGAGGGGCGGGGGGGGGGCTGGGAGAGAGAGAGAGAGAGAGGGAGAATGAGAGGGAAGAGAGAATTCCAAGCAGGGTCTGTGCTGTCAGACCATGACCTCATGAACCATGAGACCATGACCTGGGCCGAAATCAAGAGTCAGATAGATGCTTAACTCACTGAGCCACCCAGGTCCCCAACCCCAAACTAACCCTTAAGAGGCAGAATCAGTACTAGAGTGTACCTGATTATGCTTGTTTTAAGCATTCCTCTGCTCTAAGTAATACTTCCCAATAGAAGATCAAGATGCTTTCTGGTACATCATTTTAAGATGTACATCATCATTTAAGAAGAGAAAACCTTCAACGGGTGCCTGGGTGGCTCAGATGGTTAAACAAGAGATAAATTTCAGAGGCTTTATCATTGGGGAATTTATTTAAAAACTGTTTCCCCCACTACACAGGTGAAATCAGCTTTAATGAAAATGGAGGAAAATACAAGAGTATGAAAAATCTTTTTACCATGTTGGAGTATTATCTTACATCCCCCCGTTCCTTTTTGATTTAACATATTCATGTTCCTTTATTACAAACAGAAATATAAATAGTTCATTAATATTCTTCTCCAAAAAGTACCATGTTTATTTAGCCATTTGCTTAGCTTCTACTATTATGGTACTCTGAAATTTTTCTTTAACTACTGTGATTAAACTTTAAGATGGCAGATGCATATATTTCAACTATGACTTCCTCAGTTTTATTCCCCTAAATCAAAGGTTCTGCACATTTTCCGGAGTATTGATACTTATTTTTACATTGCTTATCAAAACTGTTATATAATCTACACTCCCTTCATCAATTGGCAGAAATAAATCACAGACATTTCAAAACTATGTTATGTCCAGCCGCGTTCATTTTACAAATTCAAAAGTGAAGCCCAGAGATTTGAATCTAGAACCCAGCTCTCTGGACTTCCAGTCAATTTCTTCCCCTGGATTCACTGCAACTGGCTATTCAGCAGCGAGGCCGACCCCTCCGGACTCTCTGCCCACTGCAGTCTACCCTCGTCTCGGGCTGTCGCCCAACTCCCGTGGGATGCCAAGGAACTGGGAGGTTCGAAGATGGCACAAATCACCAGGACCTCACTATTAGCTAACATAGGGAGTACACCTGTCTGCCCCTCCGCGGCCACAGGGTCGCAAACCAGAAACCGGAAATGGCGAAGTTCGTGGACGCGCCCAGCCGGCAGCCACTTCCTCCCGCTTGCAGCGACTTCGTCCCGCCTCGACACGCGTGGCCAACTTTCAGTCTAGACTCATCGAGCAAGGATGTCGCGTTGAGTGGCTTCTCAGGCTCAGGCCCTGAAAAGCCCAGGAACGGGCCCCTACGTGTCCGTAGCGAATGCCAGGGCGGGTGCCTTCACCATCCCAGCAAATCCCAAGCGGCCGTGGGACGGGCGGCTACTTATCGCTCCGCTCAGGCCTAACGAGTCGAACGCGGAACTAGCGAGCAGGCGGAAGCCTCGTTCGGGGCTGTTGCTCAGCAGGCCGGGCCTGGCTTTGGGCCCCGGGCCTCCCAGCCTGGGACTCTGCGCCTGCGCCCGTGCGGCCGCGGCCTGCTCTCCCGGCGCGGCCGCGGTCCCTGCTGCAGCGCGCCGCCTGGGTGGCTGGGCGGTCCATGGGCAGCAGCGAGGGCCACGATGACAGATTACGGCGAGGAGCAGCGCAATGAGCTGGAGGCTCTGGAGTCCATCTACCCCGACTCCTTTACAGGTGACTTCCGCGGCTGCGGGCCGGGAGCGGCCCGGGGGTGGAGTGGGATGGGCCGGAGCCCTCGGCCTCCCGGGCCGGGGATGGAGAAGGAGACAGCGAGGCCGCGTGGCCACTTCGCCCGCTACTCTTCATCTTCTTCTCCCGACGTGTTCAGGCACTTAGGGGTAACTGCACAGCTTTTCCCTTTCTCCGCTTACTCCCTGAAATCTGAAAGTCCAGAAGAGGCTGGCGAGGTCCCTGGAGAGTGTCAGGCCTGGAATTGAGTCGAGTGCACTTTGGTTTCTGTGTAACTTAAGCAACCCGAGATTTAGTGAGAAACACGAAAACAGATACTCCCAAGTGGGCGTAGTTTTTCCAGAGTCGCATTGGTGTCAGTTTTCAAATTTTCACCTTTACTCGGGTAGAAGCTGTTTTTCATACGATGGTGTTTTAAAGTTTATGGGATTCAGAGTGCTGTTCTCAAAGTTACCCAGAATCAGTTCTGAGAGTAGTATTGTCCCTGGAGTTTCTCGTTTTCTTTATATTCTGGTATTCTGCAAATGCCCAGTGAATGATGTGGCACAAATTTTAGCTCCACTGTAGATTCACAGGTTTTTAGGAAGGAATATTAGACATCTAGCCTAGATGTCTCTTGCTACAAGCAAGGCATCTAGGAGGCGCAGGAAAAGTGGCTTGCTTTGCGTCTGGCTAGCAAGTTAGCGGCAGAGCTGGTACTAAGAGTTAGGTCTGAACCCCCTTTTCTGTTCCTTCACGTTGCAGACATGTGGAACTTGGGATCTAGCTCCAGCTGAGATAAGGGGGAGCAGAAGATTACTTGATAGGTTGGGCTAATGTGAAATACTGAGAGGCTCATTAGGTGCATTTTACAGGGAGAGAATTTTTCTGCATTAAGCCTTGCTTCAGATGATTTTGAAAGTGCAGCAAGACGACCATATCAATACGGCTTTCTCCCTTTACACTTAGTGTTTGAGAAGTGATCAAGTAAAATTAATATTTGTGACCTAGGTTTGTGGGATTTACATTCCCCGTCCCTTCCTTTGACTGTTGTCCATCACTGATGGTCAGAATTCAGAATGTAAGGGATGTTTAACTCCAATCCCTCTCCCTTTCTTGTTTAGCTTAGTTTTTTTTTTTTTTAGCTCCACCTACTGCTTGCAACGGTAGCAAATTTTGTTCTGCTTTGCCAACAGGCAGATGTCTCTCAACTACCCCTGTATAGCTCCAGTCCTGTTCATGTTCTCTCTCTCCAGCAGTACAGCTGTGCTGTGAGGATGTTAAGGGGATGAGTGAAGAGGGGTTTGAGAGTGTCATTAACTGGGTGAGTGTGTATGGAGTCTGGCTCCCTTCTCTATCCTTGCTTATATGTCAATGTCTAAATAAAATAGAATGTAGGGTCAGTTGTCAGATATATTCTTAATTGTGACATTTGGTCATTTCTAGTACATTTGGAAATGTGATAGGCACTGTGTAGGCAGAGTTAAGAAAGCATAAAGATGTGCTATTCTTCTATGGACATAAGGTATCCCTTATTAAATACTGTGCATAGAAGCATTTTAAAAAGTGATCCATTTTTAATCCTAAACCAATCTTATGGTTCTTTCAAATTGTACTAAGCTCTGATGTAGTTCAGCGTGTGACATTCTTGTCAGATGCAAAAGCGTTTGAGGAATCTGAGCCAGGGTAATGAAAGACAGTTTACGAATCTTTGATGCCTTTAAGTATTCTGCAGCATCAGCTGAGCCCATCTGTCTCTAATTCCTACCAGCATTCCTATAAACTTTGCAATAAGTAAATTAAAATAAGATGTTTTGATTTGTAGTTCTTCAGAAACTTTACCTTATTCATGATTGTGTTGTTTATGAAACCTCTCAGGGAAAAGGCAGAGGAATTTGGAATACAATGCTTTCATGTTTGATCTTTTGAAATCATGAGGATTTGCAAGGTTCACTGTTTTATAACCTTCTTTTGTGTTGATGATTTCATATTTTCCTACCAGGTTTAAGAAAGAGCTGGCTTGTGTCAGTTTGCCAAGGAACACTAATTGGCAGCTTTCTAATTTCATTTTGAATCACATTTAATACTAGATTTGGTAAATGCTCAATGCTGTTGATTAAGGAGGTAGATATGCTCCCCCCCCCCCCCCCGCCCCAGATAGCTTAGTGCTTGACAGAGAAGCCCTTGTTAAGCATGTCATGACCCCCTTGTGGATGCTTAAGAGGCACAATCTCAGCCAGCCCACAATCCTAGCCACATAGACCTAGCCTGGCCCCAGAATTTATTTGCTTGAATATTTGCAAAGAACTTTTGGTCCAGTGTTGCATTTGTTGTGAATTATAACAAATCGTAATACAGTTTCTTCTTTTTGCCTGTTCTGTAGCTTGATTGCACATTGATCCAATCCTCCTAACAACTAGTCTTCCAAAATATAAATGGACTCTTCTGATACCACATTCTCCTTCAGTAGTGCTTCACTTGACAAGGCCCTGCTAAGGTAGTAGAATTTGGTTATTTCCATTTCTGTATCAAAATCTGACTATGGGGAATTTTGTTGAAACACATTGGTTGGCTTCAGGCTAACCAAAAGTCAAGTTCCCTTGAATCTGTTTGGTCTTTAAAAAGGGGTACATAATTCTGTATTTGCTTGTGTCAGTACCTCTAAGTAGTATCCATGAGCACATAACAGTTATAATTGCATCTTAGAGATGGGGCAGTCATCTCTAAAAGTCATCTTTTAAGAGTAGTTTTTCTAAGACAGACGCTCCCTAAGAACCAAAGGGACTTATTTTAATATGGGCTGTCTGGTTCTTTGTGAAAACCTTGATGTCATTTGTGTATCCCTTTACTGTACCTTTCAGCTACCATCTCCATTATTTCTGTCCTTAATTCTTTCCAGTTTACCATCATCTGCCCCACTGTCACTTAACATTTGTACTGCTCCTCCACTGGTTCCTTCTGCTATGTGCAACAATCTTACTCTTTTTCTCAAAAATATTTTGATCCACTTACAGTAGTGGAAGTTGGTATTCTAGTGAAGGCTAATTTATATCCCAACTTACAGGAATGCACTGAAGTGGAATTATTCCTTCATGAGATCCTAGGTGCTGATGAATCATTCATCTTTGCAATCCAATTAAGTAACTTTCCCATCCCTTCATTAGTCTCCAGACTTGGGAATATCCATCCATCCTTCCTTCCTTCCTTCCTTCCTTCCTTCCTTCCTTCCTTTCTCCTTCCTTCCTTCCTTCCTTCCTTCCTTCCTTCCTTCCTTCCTTCCATCCTTTGGATTAGGTTCAGCTGTGACAGAAAACCTCAAACAACAGTGGTTTTAAAAAGGTGAAAGTTTTATTGCTCTTGCACATAAAAGATAGTTGTATAGCTCTAGTCCAGGAATTCCTCCGGTACCCAAGCTGCTTCTTAGTTCCCTGTAATTTCTAAGATGTAGTCTCTGCCTCATGGTGAAGATGCTCACATTCCTTTCCAGGCAGTAGGATAGATAAAGGAATGAAGGGGGGAAAAAAAAAGACAGCAGTTTCTTAAGGACATTTCTTGGAAGCTGTCAAAGAACTTATTTGCTTCCATCTCATTAGCCGGAACTTTAGTCAGATAGTCACTTGGTGAGACCTAACTGGAAGGGAGGCTGGGAAATGTAGTCTTTATTCTGGGTGGTTAATATGCTCAGTTAAAAATGGTATAACTAGAAGATGAGGTGAGTAGATATTGGGAGATATTAGTAGCGTTCTCCAATATGTTTTGTTGTTCCTGGATCACATTTTTTTTTTTTTTTTCTGTAATGGCAGCTTCGTGTAGTGGATATTATTAGCTCTGTGTCTTTGGACAAATCATATAACCTCTCCAAGCTTTGGTTTCTTATGTGTTTAATGGGGAGTAATGTATGTGCATATATTCTATAACTGTTACAACAAATATAAGATGCTTTTTACTAGAAATTTACCATCTTAGTTGCTGATTTTTTTAATGACGTGGCTTCATAATTCCTTGTCTTTTTTTTTTAATGTTTATTTATTTTTGAGAGAGAGCGAGAGCGCGAGCATGAGTTGGGGGAGGAGCAGAGTGAGAGGGAGACACAGAATCGGAAGCAGGCTCCAGGCTCTGAGCTGTCAGCACAGAGCCCGACGCAGGGCTCGAACTCACAAACCATGAGATCACGACCGCAGCCGAAGCCAGACACTCAACCGACTGAGCCACCCAGGCTCCTGAACAGTTTTGATTTCCATTTCCTTCAACTGCTGGGGAGCATGTAAATACCATCTTTAGACTGGCCTCAGAAATTCCTCTTTCTGTCCATAAACTTTGTACTCCTGCAGTTCTTCATTCCAGCTCTTTTACTGAACATGCCTCTATGATATCTCATGGATTAAGAATTTTTCAGCTTCTTGTCTGTCTTGCCACCTGATTCTATATTTTTCCCAAGGTCAGGCAGTTCAGTGATGTTCTTGCTAGCATCCCCAAGTCCTCATTTACCAAATATTTATTGTATACATTGTTAGAATCTCAGTCTAATGGGAAAAGACATCAGATAAGTAATTTACAACATAGTGTGATGATTCTTTCCTGGAGGAATATATGGCATGCAGCCAGAGCATTAAGAAAAGCGGAGATTCTTGATTGTTTTGGAGAACTGATGGGTGATGAGGAGCTAACAAGTGAATGGAACTGGGGGACGGGGCACAGTATGTGCAGAAGCAGGACTCTGTGAAAGCAAATGCATTCAAAGCAAGAGTGGCTTTGTATTACTAGAACATAAATAAGAAGTGAGAGTCATGGAAAGTGAGAGCCGTCGGGGAAGCAGAGGCCAGATTACAGAGGGCCTTGTTAGGGATTTAGATCTGATCTTGTAGGGCCAGTGGGGTCCATCACCCATTTCCTCCTGGCAGAGCTACACAGACACATAGGGTACACGTTGTAGACACTGCCATGCTAGACCTGGATCTCAGTAGATGGAGTGGCTTCACAAAATAGACTTACCTTGAGTTTGTCTTGACCTCTCATGGTTGCTGCTTTGCTTTTTCTCTCTAGCACTTATTCCTCTTGTGTTTCTCAAATTTAGGATTCCTTACAAAGCTGGTGTTGGCCCTGTTTCTCTATTTTCTCTCTGGTGATCTCATTTAGTCTAATGGCTTTAGCTATCACCTCTGTGTGTATGACCCCAAATTAAATTCAGACTCAACTCTCTAGCTCCATTTGCCCGTTTCTGATTGCATATTGCATACTCACTGTCTCCAGTTGAAAGTTCCCTGTGTCATTTAAATATATCACCTCTGATTTTTCTTTTGTATTTTTTGTTTTTATTAGTGGCACTACCATCCTCTGACTGCATATTCGGAATGTCATTTATCACCATCTTAGAGTCCTCCCTGTTTCCTGCTATTCCCATGGCTGCTGACCTAGTTCTGAACCTCATTAACCTTGCTGGGATGATTTTAATAGCTCTCTACTTTCATCCTGCCTCTAGTCTTGTTTCTGTCCTTCCAATTTATGCTTTGTTGCTAGACTTATCTTCCTACATTTAGAAGTACAATTCTGACCATACTGCTGCTGCAAAAAAAATTGTTATTGTCCACAATGAAACTTTCAACTGTATTTTTTTAGTATATGTGCTGCCGAAGCGAGCACATCAACTGTATTTTTAACTACTTTTCACCACGTATACGTTCACCAAATGGAATAATTTCTTGTTCCATATGTATTCCTTAAACTTTCCCTCATTATGCCCTTGCTGCTGTGTTACTGTTGCCTACATTTTTCTCCATCTTTACTTACCAGTATGCCATAATTCACAGCCTAGCTCAAATGACTTCTTTGGAATTTCTCAGCTGAAAAAAATATTTTCTTTTTACATGACACTCACTATTGTCTATTCAGTTCTTCCAGTTGCTAGCTGAATAACCTTGGGCAGATTATTTAAAGGCTTTTTATCTCAGTTTCCACATCTATAAAATTGGGATGATGCTATATTTAATAGGCTGTAAGACATTTTTATGTTTTAACATCTCTGAAATATGAATTTTGTCTTATAATCAATTACATATTGTAGTTTAATTGGCAGATCCTTCTTTCTTTCTTAGTACATAAAGTAGGGTGCATCTCATACTTGGTAGCATCTTAAATTTGGTGAAATACGGTAACATTATAGAATCATGGTCTTGGTGTAAGAATTAAGGATCTTTATGTAAATGCGTAGTATAACAGGCACAAAGTAATGCTTAATAAATGTTAGCTGTTGTTACTAGGAAACCCTTAAATTATAGCCTAATAGAGTCCTAAAAATGGTAATAAGTTGGGATATCATTGGGTTGAACCCTTATTTCTATACTTGTTATGTTTACATTTTATGACATGTAAATGCTAAAGTTGGTCATGGAAAGAAATAGGAATGAAATATATCTAATATGTTTTGCACACATTTGTCAAAAAAAAAGTAGGGTCAATCCTATTATTAAAGCTTTATTATAATTAACTTTCAGGGACTTTTTAGCATGGGCTGGACTATCTGAGGCCTATTAAAATAAATTTGAGTCCAGAGGGGCGCCTGGGTGGCTCAGTCGGTTGAGTGTCCGACTTTGGCTCTGGTCACGATCTCACAGATTGTGAGTTTGAGCCCCGCATCGGACTCTGTGCTGACAGCCCAGAGCCTGGAGCCTGCTTCGGATTCTGTGTCTCCCTCGCTCTCTGCCCCTAACCCACTCACATTCTGTCTCTGTCTCTCTCAAAAATAGTAAACATTAAAAAAAAAGTTTGAGTCCAGAGAGGCTTATCTTCTTGACAAATGCTTTTATAGTAATCTTAGGTGTTCATCAGTGCTTCAAGTACAGTACTTTTAAACTTCAGTTAAAATGAAGGCATATGTCTTGAAAACTTTATTGATCATGAATAATTAGGAAGGCTTCAGAAGTTCTTGAGTAGGAAAAGCTGAGTAGTTTCCTTGGTGACTTCTTCAGAGATCTCCTTGGCCTTTCATTTCAGAAAGAGTTTGTTGAGCTGCTACCAGCCTTGACAGGGGCCAGTGCTTCTCAGGGCTAGAGTGAGGCACAGGCTTTTCTCAGGGGCTCAGCAGCAATCACAGGTGGCCTGGATTTTTCTTGTTTACTCTTCTAATGTTTCTGAATATAAATTTAATTTGATTTTGCTTTTCAACTTTCATTCCATTGTTTTAGCGCTGTTGTTTAGCCGGAATTTATTGAATTTCTGGATCTGCCAGGCACTGATCTAGGAGCTCTCATAGTATAGTATTCTAGTGGGGGAAGAGATGTAAACAGATACTGTAGTATCAAGTAGGCATCAGGCTATAAAATGGTATATAGCACTTCCTTATTTATATAAATGTTGATTTGCATGTCTTGACTTGCTTAACAAATTGTAAACCATTTGATGTTGGATTCATGGCTCATTTTGTAATTCGGTGAAAGTGGTAGAGACTCAATAATTGGTGAATGAATAAAGTTTGGTTCTAAGGATGATGGGGAAGAAAGAGGTAGAAAACACAAACTTTAACAAATTAATATTTACTGTTTGTCATGGAGATTCTGAATTATATCTTAGAGTCTATAAGTTTAAAAATTAGTGATAATACTGAATATCAGTGGGTAGTTTCTGATGAAAACATCAAACTTTTTTTGTCATTCCATTTTGGAAGTTTTTAGAATACAATTTTCTATGTATAGATGGAAATTTTGAAATAAAAGGTAAATTACTTACTTTAATTGGTTTGATAAAACTCCAAGAGTGTATCTACTATAGGTATTTTTTTTTTCCAAATTAAAGGTAACCCTAGATTTAAATAGAAAATTTATGAGTGTTTTATCATTTGAATGTTCTGTTTAGTCTGTATTTGTGGAAGTGGAATTACAGACTGGGATGTTTCCAGAACCTGGTAGTGATATTTTGCTAATAAATAAAAACATTTGCCTTAGGAAGCATCTTAATAACTTAATCTCTGTGTATATTTTCTTACAGTATTATCAGAAAATCCACCCAGTTTCACCATTACTGTGACATCTGAGGCTGGAGAAAATGATGAAAGTAAGTCCAACCAAAAATACTTGTGGTTTTCCTAAGTCACTCTCAGGAATGTAGTCCTGGATTGTATGTAGTCAGGATTATAGCCCTAAACAAGACTTCGAATGCACACATATTTCAGTGATTATGTGGTATTCCATTGAGCGACTTTTTTTTCCATGATTGTTTTTCCTCTCTGGGCATTTAAATTTTTTTTTTTTTCCAACGTTTATTTATTTTTTTTGGGACAGAGAGAGACAGAGCATGAATGGGGGAGGGGCAGAGAGAGAGGGAGACACAGAATCGGAAACAGGCTCCAGGCTCTGAGCCATCAGCCCAGAGCCTGACGCGGGGCTCGAACTCACGGACCGCGAGATCGTGACCTGGCTGAAGTCGGACGCTTAACCGACTGCGCCACCCAGGCGCCCCGTCCTCTCTGGGCATTTAGATTGCTTATTGGACGTTTGCTGTTATAAAATAGACTGAATAAATATCTCTCTTCATGTTTTTCTCTCTCTTTTTAGGATGGGTGTTGTACTGATGTTTAAATGTGTATATACATAAAGGCAGATAAAAACCAACTGTAGAATTAAGACAAAGCAGCTATAAAACCAATAAATTAAAATTAAATAGATTGATTTAAACGTGGCAGATGTTGGGGGAGCATCTGAAGTTCATTTCCACTTTTAGTGCAGTTCAGTTAATATTGGAATTTGGTAAAAACTTCATGTAAGTTGGTGTTAACCCCAAGGATTTTTTTTTTTTTTAACATTAAGTTAGTCAATTAAAATTCTACCACTTCCATGAACAGTCAGTAATTTTAGTGGTATCATTTGATACAACTACAATGATACCACTCAAATCGTGGTATCATTTGATAACTCTAAATCTGTCTTGTACAATTGAAAATGAGATTAGCACTGAGATATTACTAAAGTCTGAATTAAAAGGATGTTGGATATAGTCATTTACTTATATATGTATTTATATATATGGGTTTTATGTATAGAATCTCAAATACAACATGAGTATGCTTTTATATTTTGTTTGAAATGTAATAAATACATAGAAGATACTTTAACCTATCTTTTTAAAAATGCTTCTAAGGTGGGGTGCCTGGGTGGCTCAGTCAGTTGGGTCTCCAACTCTTGATTTCGGCTCAGGTCATGATTTCACGGACGTGGGATCAAGCCCCATGTCGGGCTCTGCTCTGGGCATGGAGCCTGCTTGAGATTCTCTCTCTGTCTCTGTCTCTCTCTCTGCCTCTCGCCAACCTCCAAATAAATAAACATTAAAAAAATACTTCTATGATACTTTAAATATCCCCAAAAGGAAACAGTGATCTCTTTCTGATGGTGGGATTATTATTGATTTTATTTTTCCCTTAATGTATTTCTAAATTTTCTATAATGAATATCTATTACATCATATAGTAAAATCAATAAATGTTTTAAAAAGTTCTTATTCTAACAATAAAATTAGAAATATGTTAATTAAAAAAAGAGAAAATGCCAAAAGACACTGTATCCTTACTGACCTGATAACGGTGTTTCTTATATCCATTGACTCATAAAATTCCTTTTTGACATCATACACAAAAATTAAAAGAAAATCTCAAACCTGCATATTTCAAGGTTTTTCTTTTTCCCTTTCATGGAGAGGAATCTGGATTTGAGTTAAAATTATCAAAATTAGGTTTTAATAATCAAAATGTGAGTTATGGCGTATCTGGGTGGCTCGGATGGTTGGGTGTCCGACTTCAGCTCCGGTCATTATCTCACGGTTCATGAGTTCAAGCCCCACGTTGGGCTGTGTGCTGACAGCTCAGAGCCTGGAGCCTGCTTCAGATTCTGTGTCTCCCTCTGTCTCTGCCCCTCCGCCACTTGTGCTCTGCCTCTCTCTCTCTCAAAAATAAATAAACTTAAAAAAAAATTAAAATGTAAGTTATAAGAAAGGCAAAGTATAGACAAAGGATCATTGTGATTAATAAGTTTTAATACAGAATGTTAAGCACTGCTGCTTAGTTGCAAATTGCCTGGTGGAATTGAGAATTCACCAGGCTGGGCTGTAGAGAGATACGTTGCACTGATGTGCCTGTGAGAATCTCACTCCTATACAAGTGTCAGATGTATGCATGACACAGGTGAAAAGAAGTGACAATGTATAGATGAGTCAGGTTGAAAGTGTCTCAGGCAACCTCTCAAACCGTCCAGTTCAAAACCATGTCATCTAGCAGCAACCCCTTAACAATGCCCTGCTAGCATTGTGCAGATAGAAATAAAGACTCCAGGGCTAACACCAGATCTTCTGCCCTGGACTCTGGCTCTGGTAGGGCCTGACAATGAGACCAAGTTAGTACTTTTTCTTTTTTTCTGTTTGTTTTTGTTTTGTTTTAGATTCAAGTCAGTTAACATACAGTGTAGTGTTGGTTTCAGGAGTAGAATTTAGTGATTCGTCACTTATATATAACACCCAGTGCTCATCCCAACAGGTGCCCTCCTTAATGCCTATCACCCATTTAGCCCATCCCCCCCCACCTCCTCTTTATCAACCCCCAGTTTGTTATCTATATTTAAGAGTCTCTGATGGTTTGTCCCCCTCTCTGTTTTTATCTTATTTTTCTTTCCCTTCCACTATGTTCATCTATTTTTCTTAAATTCTATAATGAGTGAAATCATACGAGATTTGTCTTTCTCTGACTTATTTTGCTTAGCATAATACACTCTCGTTCCATCCACGTTGTTAGGTAGTACTTTTTCTGTGTGTTATATTCTGTGCCTTTTGTTTGTCTTAAGGAGGATTTATTTATTTATTTATTTATTTAATATTTATTTTTGAGAGAGGGAGAGAGAGACAGAGTGTGAGTTGGAGTTGGGTGCAGAGAGAAAGGGAAACAGAGAATCCAAAGCAGGCTTCAGGCTCTGAGCTGTTAGCACAAAGCCCAACGTGGGGCTTGAACTCACAAACCACAAGATCGTGATCTGAGCCGAAGTTAGATGCTCAACCGACTGAGCCACCCAGGAGCCCCAAGGAGGGTTTCAAAAAGAGAGGCTTTTATTCATTCTCTTTCTTAGACATGCAATATGGTAAAATACTCGTAAGTAATAAGTGTATTTCATGTGTTAGAGGTGATTTTTTTTATTCCCGTGATTCATTTTCACTTACCTTTGTGGTATATGTTACTTATCCTAGATTATCTGTCTGATTTCATAGTAGCCTTGTTTTTCTTTGCAGGAAAATCTGTTGTGCTACTTTTCATTGACACATTGTAAATTAATGATTGATTCAACAAAGATGGTGACCTCTCTGCACTTTACATTGTAAGAGATTCATTTTCAAACTCTTATGTCTTTAGCTGTCCAGACTACCCTCAAGTTTACATACAGTGAAAAATACCCAGATGAAGCCCCTCTTTATGAAATATTCTCCCAGGAAAATCTAGAAGATAATGATGTCTCAGACATTTTAAAACTATTAGCATTACAGGTAAGGAAATAAGTTTTGTAATAGCATTTTTTTTAACTGGCATTAAAGAGTATACATTAATTTTAAGAGTTAGAAAATGCTATTAAATATGTATAACCAGTTCACTGAACAGGGAGAATTTGTGATGTATCTGTGTGTGTATATATATATATATATATATATATATATATATATTCACAAACATTTTTAGTTTTTGTGTCTCATTATACATTTAAAATTTGAGTAAGAAAAGTTGTGCCTATATCCTGGTTTGAAACCCAGTCAGCCTCATGACTTATAAAGTATATTTTTAAATGTTTCTTTATTTTTGAGGCAGAGAGCAAGTGAATGCATGTGGGGGGGAGGGGCAGAGAGAGAGGGGGACAGAGGATCTGAAAACTGGCTGTGCACTGACAGCAGCGAGCCTGATGTGGGCTCGAACCCACGAACCAAGAAACCATGACGTGAGCTGAAGTGGGACGTTTAACTGACTGAGCCACCCAGGTGTCCCCTCATGACTTTTAGTTAATAAAGTATCTAATAGGTACTTTAAGTTTAAATGCAGTTTTGATGTGGTTCCCAGAATTTCCAGTCCCATGTATGGTTAAAAATTCTGACTTTAAAAAAAACTAAAATTCCCAACCCCTCTGACCTGTTGCAGGCTAGTTGCTTGTAATCTGGGATGAGGACTGGTGATTGTTTTGTTTTGTTTTCTTCTTATCTTTCCTTCTCCCCAAGCTTATAAGCAGCAACAAGGGTTTATGATCCCTCTGAGGTGGGGGGTGGGGGGCATGGGTGTATGGAAGAAAAAATGGGTACTGGAAAGTTCTTGGCTAGTTCTTTGGTGGGATAGGCTACCTGCAGTCTGGTTTTAACCAGTATTTAAAGCTCTCTCTTGCTTGGGTAAAGAGTTTTCACGGGTTCTTCAAAGTAGGAAGTAGGGAGGACAAATAAAATCTTAACTCCACCATGTTATAAACAGAAGTCCTAGTACTGTTTGTTTCTAACAAGAGTTGACAGAAGCCCTGTCTATACCTTAAATGTGACTGGTATATTTCAAGGACTGTTTGTCCTCTGAATGCTGATATTTGAAAAATATCTGGAGCTATTAGAGAATGAAAAGTAAAAGAAGATATATTAAACATGAATTTATGCTTATCCTGGGCTGTGTTCACTCTGCCACTCAGTATGAAATTATACTAATTCTAATATTTGGCTTAAAATGCTTCATTTTAAGACATTGCAGAGAACCTGGGATACATGCTTGCTTATATTCAGTCATATACTAATGTAAGTTATTTGATCTGAGTGATTGCTTTCTGTGTGTTTTATATTTTTATACTCCAGCTCCTTCCTTTCAGAAAAGTTTTGATCTCTTTCTCCTACTTAGCTGAGATCAGATATACTGAGGGAATATTTGTACTTTTTCCTCTCAAAATAGTATTGATTTTTAGTTATCAAAATAATAAATTCATATTATTAAAGCTCCAGAAAATACAGAAACTCATGAAGAAGAAAATTAAAAATACTCTTCATCTTACCAGTGAGGTAGAACTACCTATTAACATTTTGGTGTGATATAGTTCCAGACTTTTTTCTTATGCTTATATTCATAATACCCCTCTTCTACCCCAAGTTAAATCATTCTATACATAATGTATCATAATATCCTTTTTTTCACATAACAATATATGTGGGTATCTTTCCATTTAAGTAAACATGTATATGAATCATTTTTTATAACCGCATAGAATTTCACTATATGTGTAATTATACACATCTTTTTTGAAACAACTTAATTACTTCTCATTTTTGCCTGATTTAATATTTAAATCTTTGAACATTCTTTTTAAGAAATTTTTTGTTGTTAATTTTTTTTTTAATGTTTACCTTTGAGAGAGAGAGAGGAGAGCACGAGTGAGGGAGGGGAAGATAGAAAGGGAAACATAGAATTCGAAGCAGGCTCCAGGCTCCGAGCTGTTAGTACAGTGCCTGACGTGGGGCTTGAACCCACGAGCTGTGAGATCATGACCTGAGCTTAAGTCGGATGCTTAACTGACTGAGCCACCCAGGCACCCCTTAAATTTTTTTTTTAACGTTTATTCATTTTTTGAGAGACAGAGACAGAGCGTGAGTGGGGGAGGGACAGAGAGAGAGGGAGCCACAGAATCCAAAGTAGGCTCTAGGCTCTGAGCTGTCAGCACAGAGCCCGACATGGGGCTTGAACTCACAAACCGTGAGATCATGACCTGAGCCAAAGTCGGACGCTTAACCGACTGAGCCACCCAGGTGCTTAAATCCTTAGAGCAGAGTCTCCATTGAATCCTTAGTGCCTGGCACATAGTAGACACTTAGCTATTTTTTGAATAGATGAAAAGAGTATATTATTGATGAGTATACTAGCTCAGTGTTTTCTATAAGTAAGATTACTGGATTAAAGGTTATGCCTACTTAATTTTATACACACTGCCAAATTGACCTTCAGAATGATTGTGCCATGTTATGATCTCATTGTAGCCCTTGAGGTGTCTGCCTCCATCTGCTAACATTAGGTTTTTTCATTTGGAAAGAAAAAATGATGACAAGATGGAAGATAGTGTAGAATCATAATTTGAAATTCTTTAGTTAGTAGTGATAGGGAAATCTGTTGTGTGACTTCTAGTTTTCTAGTTCCATGAATGATTCTTTTTTTGCTTTTGTTTTCTTTTTTTAATGTTTATTTTTGAGAGAGAGAGCATGAATGGGAGAGGGACGGGGTTGGGGGGGGGAACAGAGGGTCCGAAGTAGGCTCTGTGCTGACAGCTGTGAACCCCATGCAAGACTTGAACTCACGAACTGTGACCTCATGACCTGAGCTAAAGTCAGACGCTCAACCAACTGAGCCACCCACATGCCCCCTTTTTTTGCTTTTCTATTGGAATACTTAGGTTGTTAAAAAAGAGATCCTACTGGGATTTGTTTTTGAAATGTATTGAGCATTAGATTAAGTGACTGAAGGCAGACACAGTCCTCCCTATAATAGATTTTATGTTCTGGTGAGGAATATGGACTAGCACATTGGAAATTATTATTCTGTGTGAAAAGTGCTGTGATGGGTGAAGTACAAGATTATAAGAGTGGACATAGGCTTGAGGCACTGGAGAAGCTTTCAAGAGGAAGAGTTTGCCAGGCGATAAAGAGTAGAGTTTTAAGGTAGAGGAGCAAGCTTGTTAAGTGTCATGTAAGTGAGAGAAAAGAGCTCATTATTTCCTTCCAGAACTTCAGTCATACTAAATTTCTTGAGCTTAGAAATTTGGGGTTATTGATACTATATGATGGAACTAAAGCGATTCATTCCCTAAGGGTCTTTAGAACTATTTTAAAACTATGGTCTTGCTCCCGGTGGGTTTGGGAAACTATTGAGGGGTTTTAACGAAGAGACTGACAAGATCAGTTTTGGGTGTGTACTGAGTGGCCAGAGAAGTTGATGTCAGGGGTGACAAGACCACAGGTTTTAAGAAAACCTGTTAGGATTTTCTTGTAATATTCCAAGTTGAAGTTGATGGTGTCCTGGGTTAGGGTAATAACCGTGCTGGTAGAGAACAGTAGGCAGACTTAAATGATATTTAAGAATAGATTAGAGGTGGTGATAGAATTTATGATGTGATGTGAGTGTTCATGCCGGGTGGATGGTTGGTTCTCTGAGTTAGAGAACCCAAATAGGTTTTTTGGAGAAGATGATGGTTTCAGTGTTGACATGCCTTTGGGACATCATATTGCTGTCCACTGGGTAGTTTTAATATGGATTTGGTCTTTGGGAGAGAGGTTTGTTTAGTGTCAGATTTAGAATAGTTAGCATGGACAGACACACCATAAGAAAAGCTCCAGGGAAGAGAAGCTGGCTTGAAGCCTTGTATTCACAGAGGGCCCAGGAGATGAAATACCTACTCAGATGCTGCTGAGTCCAGCCTGTCAAAGGAATGTTTGGAAATCTCTTCTGCTTCTAGGATTAAGGTTCTGGCTTGTATATTTTGGATTTTTTTTTTTTTTTTTTGCATGTGTGTCTTGTTTCTGTGGATAAGCAAGGTATCTTGTTTTATTTTATTCTGCTTTGAAATGACCACTTTCTGGATAGCTTTTGAATTGCAGTTGACCCTTGAACAACACAGAGGGTTAGGGTCACTGACCTTCCACACCGTCGAAAATCTTCGTGTAACTTAGGACTCCCCCAAAACTATTAACAGACAGGAAGCTTTAACTATAACATAAATAGTCAATTAATGCATATTTTGTATGACATATGTACTACATGCATACTATATTCTTACAATAAGCTATAGAAAATTTTATTAAGAAAGTTATAAGGAAGAAAAAATACATTTACAGTACTATACTGTATTTATTGAAAACAAAAATTGCATGTAAGTGGACCCATGTGATTCAAACCTGTATTGTTTAAGGGCAACTATAGACCCCTTTCATGAGTTGGAGAGCTTTTATATTTGATTTTAAGCCATGTCAAACTGAAGAAAAAAAAGGTAGGTAAAGATAAATCACAAAAGTACCTACATTCTTTATTATTGTATATTAGAAAATCACTTTGGCCTCAAAGTTCAGTTTATTCCCATAGCTCTTAAAGTACCTCAAAAGATCTAAAATCATGAAAATATGCTAGAAAACTCATGTTACTAGCTGCTGTAGGAAAATGTTTTCTGAATTCTACCTACATTTATGATTATTTAACAGAATTTAGTAAATTGTCTGTTTTAGGTTAGTTGTAGCAAATTACGTATCTTTTAAAATTTAATTATTCATGTACATGTATATCTGTGCTCACTTCTTAAATGACCATTTATCCAAGTGTCCGAACTTATGGTGCAACTGAATTAGTAGTAATCATATTATAAATGTATGGGATTTAGTGATAACAATGAAATATTTTTCATTGTTTAATTTTTTAAATTTTTCTGAAAAGCATGTTTCTCACTACAACCTTTGTTTTGTTTCTTTTGGTTACATAGGCAGAAGAAAATCTTGGTATGGTGATGATCTTTACTTTAGTGACAGCTGTGCAAGAAAAATTAAATGAAATAGTAGATCAAATAAAAACTAGAAGAGAAGAAGAAAAGAAACAAAAAGAAAAAGAAGCGGAGGAAGCTGAAAAGGTATATTATAAAGCTGGGTTTTCTTTCATTATTCTTTTAATCTGTTTTTTGTTTTGTTTTGTTTTGTTTTGGTTAGTTGGTGGGTTTGGTTTTGTTTTTGTTTTTGGAAATTTCAGTACATGTTTTGGCAATCACAAAATAAAAGTAAATTTTACTTAGGCTTTACTAAGTAAAATGTTAGAAGTCCCTCACTGCATTGGTTACATAGCATGAGTAATTAATTAATAATCAGTTATTAAAGGTTAGTAGAGCTCATGCAGGTAAAATTGAGAACTATACATTATTTTTTTATAAGTTACAATTCTGTTATAGATTATAAATGTCTCATCTGGCCACATGTCTTTTTTATTTTCTAAGCAATTATTTCATGGCACTCCTGTTACAATTGAGAATTTCTTAAGTTGGAAGGCCAAGTTTGATGCAGAACTCTTGGAAATTAAAAAGAAACGAATGAAAGAAGAAGAGCAAGCAGGAAAAAATAAATTAAGTGGTATGAGACTCCCTCCCCCAGACTTTCCCTCCAGTTATCTAATTCTTACACAGCAAGATGATCACATAGACAAATTTCTTTAAGAAAAGAATGTACTTAGGGATCTAGGACAAAAAGAAAGCATTCTGTGTACATGATGATATTTCTTTGTTTATAATTAGAATTAATTTTTATGGCTTATCTTTGATCTAAATATTACAATGGATAGATCATGAGATACAGCTGCTATATGACCTTCAGAATCTGACAGGCATTAGGAGTGGTAGAGTCCAATGCATTTGTTTTTCTAGGACTCTAAAGCAGACTGGGTTTTCACTTCTTCCGTTTTAATGCAAATACATATCACATGCTTCTTAGCTACTTACTGAGTTGATACATTTATTAGAAGTTACAAAAATAAGTTTTCAGACTTGTTTTCTTGGATTAGTATACTTTTTAAAGGGTTTGGGAAGATGGAGGAAAATTTGGAAACATGGGAAACTATGGAACATAGAGGAAAGGTCTGTTTAAATTAAACATACTTATTTCTTTTAGGGAAACAGCTATTTGAAACAGACCATAATCTTGACACATCTGATATCCAGTTTTTGGAGGATGGTAAGATAATGCTAAAATTCCATGTGTGTGTAATCCACTATTTTTAATATTAAACCATGAAAATCAAAGTTCTAACTTAGTGTAAAATTTTTCTCCAAAGACCATAGTCAAATACATTTTGAAGAATAAATTGTAATGTTTTATCAATTAATACACTAACCTATAGTAATGTATTTTTTAAAGTTTTCTGGTAAGTTAAACAACATCAAAGATAGCTGTAAATAGCTATGGTTGCATTCACCTCTAATAACTAGTAAACCAGGCCTCTGTAACACCCGATTTACTCAACTTTCTAGTATCAGAAATCTGTGGAAACTGTATTTCATGGTCATGGGACTTTATAAAAACCTCAAATCTGAAACTCCTCATGCCTTCTAACCAAAAATCTTAAATTTCATACAATTCTTACTATCTGGAACATTTAGTTCCTTGTGCTTTCCTTCTTCTTTTTATCTTAGACTTTACTCCTTTTCATTTTTCTGTCCATCCGTTATTCATCCATACACAGATATTTATTGCACCCCTAGTATAAGTTAAGCATTGTCCTGGCTGCTGAGGATATAGCAATATCGACAAATTTCCCTGCCCTCCTAGAGCTTATGGCCTTTGTGTGTTTCTTAAACTGGGCTCAATACACAGTCACACTTCTGATAGCATCCTAGAGTTCTTCACTTCATTAGCCTTCTTCATGCCTGTCTTGCCAGTTGGGTACTACAGCTTCTGGTCTTTCAACCTTGTTCCTGGACTAGCTCCTGGAAAAGGTTAAGAAGCAATGTTGAGGTACCCCTGGGGTGGCTCAGTCAGGTAAGCATCTGACTTCGGGTCAGATCATGATCGCAGGTCATGATCTCATGGTTTGTGAGTTCGAGCCCCACAGTGGACTCCATGCTGACAGTCTGGAGCCTGCTTGGGATTCTATCTCTGTCCCTCCCCTATTCGTACTTTCTCTCTCTCTCTCAAAAAATAAATAAACTTCTAAAAAAATTAAAAAAAAATTTTGTTGTGGCCTCCCTGCTAAATCATGTTTCTTTTTATTTTATTTATTTTTAATTTAAATCCAAGTTCGTTAACATACAGTATCATAATAATTTCAGGAGTAGAATTTAGTGATTCATCACTTGCATATAACACCCAGTGCTCATCCCAACAAGTGTCCTCCTTATTGTCCCTCACCCCTTTAGCCCTTCCCCCCACTCAACGCCCCTTCAGAAACCCTCAGTTCTCTGTATTTAAGAGTCTCTTATGGTTTGTCTCACTCTCTGTTTTTATATTATTTTTGCTTCCCTATGTTCATCTGTTTTGTATCTTAAATTCTACATATGAGTGAAATCATACAATATTTGTCTTTCTCTGACTGACTTATTTTGCTTAGCATAATACAGTCTAGTTCCATCTACATTGTTGCAAATGGCAAGATTTCATTCTTTTTGATCACCAAGTAATATTCCAGTGTGTGCGCGCGCGCACACACGTGTACACCACATCTTCTTTATCCATTCATCAGTTGATGGACAGTTGGGTTCTTTCCATACTTGGGCTGTTGTTGATTGTACTGCTGTAAACATGTGCCTTTTCGAAACACCACTCCTGTATCCTTTGGATAAATACCTAGTACAATTGCTGGGTTGTAGGGTAGTTCTATTTTTAATTTTTTGAGGAACCTCCATAGTGTTTTTCAGAGTGGCTGCACCAGTTTGCATTCCCACCAGCAGTGCAAAAGAGTTCCTCTTCCTTCGCATCCTTGCCAAGATCTGTTGCCTGAGTTGTTAATTTTAGCCATTCTGACAGCTGTGAGGTGATATCTTGTTGTGGTTTTGATTTGTATTTTCCTGGTGATGAGTGATGTTGAGCATCTTTTCATGTGTCTGTTAGCCATCTGGATGTCTTCTTTGGAAAAAGTGTCTGTTCATATCTTTTGCCTGTTTCTTCACTGGATTATTTGTTTTTTGGGTGTTGAGTTTGATCATTTCTTTATAGATTTTGGATACTAACCCTTTACCTGCTTTGTCATTTGCAAATATCTTCTCCCATTCCGTCAATTGCCTTTTAGTTTTGCTGATGATTTCCTTTACTGTGCAGAAGCTTTTTATCTTGATGAGGTCCCAATAGTTCATTTTTGCTTTTGTTTCCCTTCCCTCGGGAGACGTGTAAGTTGCTGTGGCCAAGGTCAAAGAGGTTGTTGCCTGCTTTCTTCTTTAGATTTTGATGGCTTCCTGTCTTACGTTTAGATCTTTCATCCATCTTGAGTTTATTTTTGTGTATAGTGTAAGAAAGTGGTCCTGGTTCATTCTTCTGCATGTCGCTGTCCAGTTTTCCCAACACCATTTGCTGAAGAGACTGTTTTTTTTTCCATTGGGTATTCTTTCCTGCTTTGTCAAAGATTAGTTGGCCATATGTTTGTGGGTCCATTTCTGGGTTCTCTATTCTGTTCCATTGATCCATGTGTCTATTTTTGTGTTAGTACCATACTGTCTTGGTGATTACAGTTTTGTAATACATCTTGAAGTCTGGAATTGTGATGCTTCCAACTTTGATTTTCTTTTTCAGCATTACTTTGGGATCTTTTTCTGGTTCCATACAAATTTAAGGATTGTTTGTTCTAGCTCTGTGAAGAATGCTGGTGTTATTTTGATAGGATTGTATTGAATATGTAGATTATTTTGGGTAGTATCGACATTTTAACAATATTCTTCCAATCCATGAGCATGGAAGGTTTTTTCCATCTCTTTGTGTCTTCAGTTTCTTTCATAAGCTCTCTATAGTTTTCTAATGTATAGATTTTTCATCTCTTTGGTTAGGTTTATTCCTAGGTATTTGATGTTTTTTGGTGCAATTGTAAATGAGATTGATTCCTTGATTTCTCTTTCTGCTGCTTCATTATTGGTGTATAGAAATGCAACCAATTTCTGTACATTGACTTTATATCCTGTGACTTGACTGAATTCATGTGTCAGTTCTAGCATTTTTTTTTTTTTTTTGTGGAGTCTTGGGTTTTCCACATAGACTATCATGTTGTCTATAAAGAGTGAAAGTTTGACTTCCTCCTTGCCAATCTGGATGCCTTTTATTTCTTTGTGTTGACCGATTGCTGAGGCTAGGACTTCCAACACTATGTTGAATAACAGTGGTGAGAGTGGACATCCTTGTCGTGTTCCTGACCTTAGCGTGAAAGCTCATGGTTTTTCCCTGTTGAGGATGATATTAGCAGTGGGTCTTTTCTCTATGGCTTTTGTGATCTTGAGGTATGATCCTTCTATCCCTATTTTATTGAGGGTTTTTATCAAGAAAGGATGCTGTATTGAATGCTTTTTCAGCATCTCTTGAGAGGATCATGTGGTTTTTATACTTTCTTTTATTAATGTGATGTATCATATTGATTGATTTATAGATATTGATATGTCTGCATCCCAGGAATAAATCTCACGTGATCATGGTGAATAATTCTTTTAATGTATTATTGGGTCCAGTTGGCTAGTATATTGTTGAGAATTTTTGCATCCATGTTCATCAGGGAAATTGGTCTGTGGTTCTCCTTTGTAGTGGGGTCTTTGGTTTTGGAATCAAGGTAATGGTGGACTTGTGGAGTGAGTTTGGAAGTTTTCCTTCCATTTCTATGTTTTGGGACAGCTTCAAAAGAATAGGTATTAACTCTTCTTTAAATGTTTGGTAAAATTCCCTAGAAAGCCATCTGGCCCTGGACTCTTGTTTGTTGGGATATTTTTGATTACTAATTCTATTTCATTACTGGTTATGGGTCTGTCAAATTTTCTATTCCTGTTTCAGTTTTGGTAGTTTATATGTTTCTAGGAAATTGTCCATTTCTTCCAGATTGCCCAATTTGTTGGCATATAAACTGCTCATGATAGTCTCTTGTCTATATTTATGCAGTGTTGGTTGTAATCGCTTCTCTTTCATTCTTCATTTTATTTATTTGGGTCCTTTCCTTTTGCTTTTGATCACTCTGGCTACGGGCATATTAATTTTGTTAATTCTTTCAAAGAACCAGCTCCAGGTTTCATTGATCCGTTATACTGTTTTTTTGATCTCGATATCATTGATTTCTGCTCTAACATATATGTGTTAAGTCCCTGGCTGCTATTTCTTCCTGTTCTTTCTTTTGGGGTGAATTCCTTTGTGTTGTCATTTTGGAGGAAGAAGAAAAATTAACAAAATAAAAAAATTAAAACAAGAAAAAACAAAGGAAGTTAGACCCTAGGTGTGTTTTGGTCTGCTTGTTGAAAGAGGCTTGATAGAATAGGGACAAAAGGGAAAGAAAAAAAAAAGTAAGAAATTTAAAAATGAAAAATAATTTGTGTAAAAAAATAGAATAAGATAAAATGAAACATAATAAAACATTTAAAAAAATAAAAACAAAGTAAAATAAATTTTTCTCTTTCTGCATCTAAGAGAAAGAAAAGAAAAAAGAGAACTATTTAAGTAAAAACAGAAACAAAGAAAACGAACAAATAAATTATAACCATCCAACAATGAAACACTAATGAAACTCTAACCAGCCAACAATGAAGCTTGTGCTATTCTAGGGGCTGTGCTTGGAGGGCATTTGGCGGGGCTTGATGTAATGGCTCCGTTCTCCGCTAGGTGGTGCTGCTTAGGTTACTGGGGTGGATCTGTGTGGGTGCTCCTGGGAAGTGGAATTGGCTTCAGCCAGCTCACCAGTCTCTGGCGCGGGAACTTTGCATTCTCACCAACCTGCCATCAAAAACTGCTCCTGTATCTCAGGCCTCCGTCCACTTCCTGTCTCTACCCTGGCTGTTTGCCTGCCAGGTGGCAGGCACTTCCCTCCAGAGTTTTATTTCAGATTAGACTGTGTTTCAAAACCGCACGCTTGAGAGACTCCTGTGGCTTGGACCTGCACTAACTCTGGAGGAGGGTCTCACTGAGCAAATGGCTGGGTGCCTGCTTACCCCAGAAGATGTTCGTGCGATTGCACGGCTGCAGAGGTTCAGAGATTAAGGCAAATGCAACACGCAGCTAGGGCCAGTTTTCACTGCATTCTGGTGTCTTTGTCCCAGTATCAGTGACTGTGACTACTCTCCAGGGTCTGCTGGGATCTTTTGCTTCTGGGGAGGCGATATGGCTGCTACCAAATGCTCTCCAAGCAGGAGAAACACTTCTCCCTTTGTGGGACACAGGCCCCTCAGACTGCACTGCCTTCTCCTGGGGATTCGCCCTGCTTCCTCACCAGAACAATGCCAGGCACCGAGCTCTGGAACTTGAGATTCTGCGCCGCACTGTTAACAGAATCCTGGTGGTACTGACACCCTCTCCTTTCTCCCCATGAAGGGTTTAGGTGAACAGATTTCTTATTCAGTCCCCTGTGAATATTTTCACTCTTTCTTTTTCTCTCTAGCTACTTTCAGGGGAGTGCTTTTCTTGCACAATCCTGATGTGCTGCACTCACCCCCTTTCTTTTTCTCTTCCCTCTCTGCGAAAATAGCTCCCTACCTTCCATGGCTTTTCTCTCCCCCTGTTCACCTCTCCTGTACTACATACCTGCTGATTTCTGTGGGTTACTTTCTGCAGATTGCTGCATTAATCCTCAGATAAATTTCCTAGGTGTTCAAAATGATTTGGTGCTGATCTAGCTGTGATTCAAGGACTGAGACAAGCTCAGGGTCTTCATGTGCTCTGCTGTCTTAACCCTTCCCCCCTAAATCATAGTTTTTAACCTGAGCTGGACCCTTAGGGACACTCAGCATTTTGTTTTGTGTATTTTATTGCATTCTGGTTCCAAGATATTTGTTAGTCTCAAACAAACAACTCCCCCCCACCCCCCAAACAAACAAACAGACCCAGCAAGGATATCCTCATCTATCCCCCTCGCATGTTACTAGCTTGTTTTTCTCCTCTGTTATTGAGAAATTCTGGAACCAAAAAGCTGTGTGTGTCTCAGTCTCTCTTACACTTTAGAAGTTTTACTGTCTTCACTCATTCTTGACTCCTGACTGTGTCTAACAGATCAAGTATCTCTTCATATCCAATCACTCACCAAAAGCTGTTTCCTCCTGATGTGGAGGTTTTATCATTTTTTACCTGGGTGTGTGTTGTGGTTTCTTACATTGTCTCCCTGCTCCAGTGTCTTTCTCTTTTACTGCCTTTAGTCACTGCCCCTGAGCTGACGTTCCTAAAACTCATGTGTAATCATGACACTTCTCTCCTTAAAATCCTTTGAGGATTCTCTGTTGCTTAGAGGAAAAGGTTGGCCTATACAATCCTTCTGTTTGGCCTTCATTTATGATATCTCTAGATATTTTTCCTCAAGAATCTTTTGTTCCGGTTAGAAGTATTCAAAGTCTTATTTTTCTTTCTGCCTTTGCATATACTTCTACCTATAGTTGCTTTATCTGGCCCCTTTTCTTCTTAGTGAGTTCAAATTTATTGTAAAGATATTTCAGGTGTCATCTGTTCTGGGAAGCCTTCCCTGCCTCTCCCCGAGAGAGTGAGTTATTCTTTGGCCTGTACTTAACAAAAGTATATTTTCTTAAAAAAAAATTTTTTTTAACATTTATTCATTTTTGAGAGACAGAGAGCATGAGTGGGGGAAGGGCAGAGAGAGAGAGGGAGGGAGGGAGGGAGACACAGAATCCGAAGCAGGCTCCAGGCTCTGAGCTGTCAGCACAGAGCCCGACGCGGGGCTCGAACTCACGGACTGCGAGATCATGACCTGAGCCGAAGTCAGCCGCTTAATTGACTGAGCCACCCAGCCACCCCTACAAAAGTGTATTTTATTACTCAGTTGCTCATAGGCATGAAGCAAGACTCAATGTCAGTGGACTAGAGTCCCATAGGAAAGGAAGATGAAGAATTTTTGGTGATTTAAGTACTGTAATATCTGACCTTTATGTACTTCAAACTGAAAAGTAAAGATGTTTAATGCAAGGCCTATGTATTGCTTCCTGTAGGACTCAGACATTTGGAATTTGAGAAAAGCATACTATTAGTTATAATGGGAACTGAGTGAGAGTGAAGATCAAGTTATACCTATCAATTAAATAGCAAGTAGAGTTGAGTTTGGTGATGTATGTATCTGCCACTGTTGGAAGAGATGAACTGTACAGGCACCATTGTCAGTAATAATCAACTTTGTAAATCCAGGACATATCATCATCTCCAACTTATAAAATGCCACATCATAAATAACTCATTCTAGGAAGGCTTTTTTTTATAATGGGGTTTTTTAGAATTTGAACTGGAAGCAGGAAGTTGTTTTTAAAATGTGTCTCTTCTGAGGCGCCTGAGTAGCTCAGTCAGTTATGTCCACCTCTTGATTTTGGCTCAGGTCATGATCTCATGGATTGTGAGATTGAGCCACGCATCAGGCTCTGCGCTGACCATGCGGAGCCAGCTTAGGGTTCTTTCTCTCCCTCTCTCTCTGCCCCTCCTCCGCTCATGCGCATGCTTTTTCTGTCTCTCTCTAAATAAATAAACATTTAAAAAAAGGGGGTGCCTGAGTGGCTCAGTCTGTTAAGCGTTCGGCTTCGGCTCAGGTCATGATCTCGTTCGTGGTCCATGAGTTAGATCCCCGCATCAGGCTCTGTGTTGACAGCTCAGAGGCTGGAGCCTGCTTCGGATTCTGTGTTTCACTCTCTCTCTGCCCCTCCCCCGCTTGCACTCTGTTTCTCTCGAAAATAAATAAACATTAAAAAAAAATTAAAAATGTGCCTCTGCTGCTTAGATCATTGTAACTATGATTTGCAGTAGTAGTTTCAGATTTCATCACTGGCATCTCACTGGCACATTTAGAAGTTTGCTGTCGCCAGTGCGTTACATCTTTTACTCCTGAGCATAAGACTGAGGGTGAAATGTTTTGTCTTTTACAGCTGGAAACAATGTGGAGGTAGATGAATCTCTGTTCCAGGAAATGGATGACTTGGAGCTAGAGGATGATGACGATGATCCGGACTACAATCCTGCTGACCCAGAGAGTGATTTGACTGACTGATGGACTATCCGCATCCGCAGAGAGGCGTGACTGCCACAGCATCTGTGGCTGTGCTGAGGTGTTGATTTTTCTTTCTTTTTTTCTAAGAAAAAATAATTCTCAGGAGAATATTCTTCTGATAGCTTTCATCATTGAACTTAATAAACTGACCTTAAAATTTCAAATATAAAATGTTGAGTCCCTCTTATTGTTTAGGAGTAAGGTCATACATATAAAATCATGTAGCATTAGAGATCCAGCCTATAACACTAAGACTAGAAGACAGTCTGCTACTGTGTACAGGTGTGGGCTCATATACAAGGAGTTGTAATAACTTGGAATTTTTACGTGGGAGACAGTGATGCTTTTGGATTCTAAGTGTTGTCGTTAATATAAAATGTCAGAGAACAGAGGTGAAGAGAACATTAAGCCTTCTGAATTCTAGCCTTTGGGCATGATATATTTAAGTCTTTGCAAAACCAGAAACCTGAATATAGTCAGAATGACAAAGGCCTTTAGTCTTATGGTAGTGTTTGAATCAGAATCCTTTGTGGTTATTCCAAGGTGTGCACTTGTAGGCCCTCTGCAGTTGAGGTTATTAAACACTGACCTTAATCTGAATTTTAAAACAGTGAAATCTCATGCCGGTGACACAGGTGATACTGTTGCATACTCCTTATTCAGAACCATAGTCCTGTAGTTGTGAAATAGATACATTGTGATGTTCCTCCACTCTTCGAATTTAACCAGTCTGGAAAGGTCTGGATTTTGGGGGTTGTACAGTGTCTGCAAGAGAACACACATCCACATTCATGTACTTGTGAGACCTTCTTCATCATAGCTTGGAATGATTGATTTGGGGACCCCAGGTAGGAGAGCCAGGCTTCTTGCAGGTTATCTAGGCACTGCAACTTTGGAAAATTGAATCTTAATCCTAATAGGGAATTACTTGTGCTATTACAAATAGCTGCCTCCTTTCAAAAATACACGTATTACACATCCACAGATAAGCACTATCAATCCCATGTTTATTTTTGGATTTAGGTTTATGGTTAAAATCAAATTATTTAAGACAAAATTGAGGAATATAATACTATCATTGAGGAATGTAATACTTTTTCACCAGCTTTGGTTCTGACCAATAGAAGGGAATACCAGTAGTGTTTGTCATTTCTCTACAGAGAGAAGTCCAAAAATTTGTGTTGTGTGAGACTTTTTCTAAGAAGAGATCCTTTCTGAAGCTGATCAGTAGATGCATTAAGAACTTGAGAGCCGTTGGGGCACCTGAGTGGCTCAGTCGGTTGAGTGTCTGACTTCGGCTCAGGTCATGATCTCACGGTTTGTGGGTTTGAGCCCTGTGTCGGGCTCTGTGCTGACTGCTCAGAGCCTGGAGCCTCCTTCAGACTCTGTGTCTCCCTCTCTCTCTCTGCCCATCCACTGCTCACACTCTGTCTCTTTTTGTCTTTCAAAAATGAATAAATGTTTAAAAAAAAAAAAAGAACTTGAGAGTAATTTAATTAAGGGTAAGAAAAGCAATGATGAACAATATAGTGCTGAGGTCAGTGAGGACTTGACCTTAAAGTGTCAAGAATGATTCTACCTCCCTCTTGCACAAGACTTTTTTAAAGTATATGGTTGATTTTGTTTTTTTTTTTAAGTTTATTTATTTTGAAAAGGGGTGGGGAGGGGCAGGGAGAGAGGGAGAGAGAATCCCAAGCAGGCTCTGCACTGTCTAGTATAGAGCTTGACATGGGGCTCAAACTCAGGAACCATGAGATCATGACCTGAGCCAAAATCAAGAGTTGGATGCTTAACTGACTGAGCCACCCAGGCGCCCCTGAGGTGTAAGTTTTATATGTTTTCTCTAAGTATTGAAGTGGATTCCATCTTTGTCATTTCAGAATGTAGGCAGAACCTGATGATATGGAAATGAAGACTCAGAGTTTGTTGTAATGATACTCCCAAGTATTTTCATCCAAAGTAAATGTTAACTTTAATATTGCTTTTATTTTATGGGAATTAACCAAAGACTCTACTTCTCAAACTGGAGCACACATAGTCCCAGGATGCGCAAAAGCATGACTGGTGGTATTTGAAGCAGTAATTAGCCATCTTGGATTCTCAGTTTTGCTCTTGGATTTGGGAAAATTTTTGCTTTTGTTTTTCTACTTATGCTAAGTTGTATGAAGTATTATAAGATTAAAAACGAATACTACTATGTGTATTCATTGCTGTATGCCTGTGACAATGTCTGGCACCGAATAGGCATCTATTATTTGTTGAATTGAGTGAATTATGCAAAGTTCTCCTGCATTTTAAAGGTAAACCATGGCAGTTCAAGGAAGTGTTTTATTTGCTATATGCAGCTTTGAGTTATGCCTCCAGATTCTGCATTACTTCATATTCTTCTGCCAGGAGAGGTGCCTTAGGAAAAAAGTGCACTGATCTAAGGCAAACACCTCTAAACGGTTACATGAACATTTCCTATTTGAGGTAAAACCAGAAAGAGTGATTAGTAACATTTCTTATGGATGAAAGGATGAGTTCATTGATTGTACTGTCACAGACTCCAAAGGTGTATGTGTCAAGTGGCAAAGAGATACATTCTTGGATTCTAGGAGAAAGGAGAGTGTGAGTTTTCAATATGTATGTGCTAGCCTGTTGTTTATGTTATGGAGGTGCAAACAGAAAGCAGGTAAACTATCTCAAGTAGCTCATAGTGTTTTGTTTGTCTTTCAGAGAACATAAATGTCCAGCAACAAAGGTAAACATCATATGATTATATATAAAAATGAGTCACACACTTCCAAAACTGTAGGGAGTAATTTTAGAGAGTCCATTGAGTTCTAAAGTGATAGGGAATGTTTTTTCACCAATGCACATGGAGTAGGAGTCCATATAAAGACGTAAATGGGAATGACATTAGCTTGTTTGCTGCTTTAGGACCTATGTCAGAGTAACAGAGATGCAGAATACTGCCATAAGGTTTATCATGAAGTTTATAGCTTTCAGTTTAATTTCCCCTTTGTTGGGCAAAGGACTTGGAAAGAAAAGGGGTGAGGTGGGGTGGTAATGCACGACTTAGTGCACCTTCCATTAATAGAAAAATGGGAATATGTTGGGAAACGTTTATGACTGTTGTAAAGGAATGCCAAATCAAAATTTTAATTAACAGTGCTGTGTAGAGCCATTTTGGCACCTGAAGGAAAAATCAGTAATTACTTAAAATTTGGATATTTTATTTATCATGGATTTTACATTAAATCTTTATTTTTTAAAATACTGCATTAAAATGTTGATCTTAATAACTGAGTTTTTGGTGCTTTTTAAAATTTTGCACCCAAGATCAGTGCCTCACTCACATTATTGTAGTCCTTGGTAGGTCGAAAAGGCTTTCAGGGTTTCCTGGCCTCCATCCTAAGAATATTAGGGAGAAAGGCCTGGAGTTGGAACCTGGTGAAGATTTAGGTAAAGGGTGCTTCTTTGTGTAAATGAAGATGCTCGGAAGACAAGCAGAATGAGCCATACTGTTACCAACTTCAAGCAGATAGTTAAACTGAAGTAATTAAGGGCCTGGAAATTATTAGATTATGGGCTACTGCACATGCTTGAGATACCAGCTGGTAGGTTATGGCTTTGACCATAAGAGTCCAAGCCTATGTAGATGTGATATAATCATTAAAGAAAAACGAATTACACCCAGATTTGTTGGTCTCTTGAACAAATTGATTCTTGTAGAACTCAGACTGTCTAGAAAGTATGGATCTACAAAATTTTTCACCTATACTTTTGGGATAATGTTTTAAAAGAACTTCGATATTAATTTGGATGTATCTTTTGACATTTAAATTTTGTTTTTAAAGGTCAGACTGTTTCTATTATTTGGAAAGGCCCTTAACACTTGAGGATCTGTTACTAAGGATGTTTTCTAAAAAGATAAATATTGATGCTATGGCCCTTGAAAATGACATTAAAGGAGAGTGTTAGGCACATTCTCAAAGGTATTTATTTAGTGTCTTTTTTTTTTTTTTTGCAATCATCAACTAATTTTTGAAAAATGTTTATTTATTTTGAGTGCAAGCAGGGGAGGGGCAGAGAGAGAGAATCCCAGCAGGCTTTGTGCCTAGAGCGCTGAGAGCGCAGACAGCACACAACCAGATGAGGGGCTCAAATTCAAAAACTGTGAGATCATGACTGAGCTGAATTCAAGAGTTGCATGCTTCACTGATTGAGCCACCCAGGTGCCCCTATTAGCAACTAATTTTAGTGGATTCTGTCTGAGATAGGAAGTTCTCTGTGTCCATGTATTTTATGGAAGGAGGTTGTATTTCTCTCTCTTAGGCATAGATGCACAATTGAAAATGTGCCAGCACACGGTGAGCCAGCCCCAGAGAGTTTGAACCCAAGGGGAAAATGTGAATATTTAATATTTAATACTTCATATTTTAGTTCACTACTGAAGGCTAATGCCTTGTCTAGTATGAAAATCTAAGAGATGGTTCTGGCAGAGGGGTGAGAACTGGAATAGGCCCTCCTAACTGGGAGCTTCTGATCATTCATTTAATCTCTGATCCTCAACTTCCTCACCTGTAAGGTGGGGATCACAATACTTCTAGAACACGACAATTTTATTCAAAAAGGACAGTTAATAAACATGGTCAAAACTTGGTGAATTTTTCATGGGACTTTGTCTACAAATCTTCTCATGTTTCCCACACCACCTTTTCCCCCTGCCTCACACAATGAAATTATAGGGAATAAGTGTACTGCCTTGGACCGAATGTTTGTGTCCCCCCAGAAATTTGTATGATGAAATCCTAACTCCCAAGGCGATAATGCTAGGAGGTGAGCTTTGGGGAGGTGATGATTGGGATTAGGGCTCTTATAAAAATGAAAGCAGACTTGCCGTCCCTTGCTGCTTCTGCCATGTGAGGTCACAGTGAGAAGACTACGAAGGAAGGGGATTCTCTCTAGGTATGAATCTGCTGGTGATATGATCTAGGACTTCCCAGCCTCAGAACTGTGAGAAATAAGTGTCTTCATAAGCCACCCAGTGTATGCTGTCTTGTGATAGCAGGCTGATTGGACTAAGACAAATATTGCTCCACTGCCTTTTGCCAATATTTCATTAACATATTGAATCCGGGAGAAAACCAAACATTTAGTAATGCAGATGGCACCTCCTTCAGCTGCAGTTACACAAATGTTACCTGCCTTCACATCTGTAGCAGCCAAACTGCCTCAAGTTAAAACAATTTGAAGGGCAGCCCAACTCCTTAGCTCCTTGTGTGATCACTTGTGGGTTTTGTTGCTAGTGCATTGCAGTCCAACTTCTCCCTCTGCCCAGAGCACCTGCCTTCACTCCCTCACAGGTGTTGTTCCTGAGGGCAGTTCTCAGTCCTCATGCAAATCTCAGTGTGTGTCCTGGGAGAACGCAAACTAAAACATCTTACGATTTCAATTACAGCATCGTGGTGACCTATGGCACAACAGCACTAGAGCAGAACTGGCTGAGGGCAGAGTTTGGTGGGATGGCTGTTGACTAGGGCCCCTGGCTACCCACACACCCCAAGTGGTGCTAGGGAAGTGGTTCTGGGTGGGGTTTGGAAATGTATGGGAGCATTTTTCTTTGTCATATCAGGCTGGGAAGAAGCCAGGGATCCTAACAGTTTCTTCTGTGAGGACAATCCCACAAGAGGAAAAACTATTGCAGAAACAAAAGGCTCAAAAGTTAAAAAAAGAAACCTTATTCCCTATACTGTCCACTTGTTCATGTTATGTCTCCCATGCATTCCTTGTTACTTTTACCTCGTTGTGGGGTGTTTTGTACTTCTCCAGAATTTATAGATAGTGAAAGATGGGCTGAAGGGGATTTAGGCCACCATACCAGACCTGGAGTGATAATTTTGATTCTAGGATATTAAATGGAGTTTGGACAACTATGATGTATTTTAAACACATCTAGAATGGACTGATTTCAAAATAAAGTCAGAGCCTTCCCAGTAGCGTTCTCCCTGTTCCAGGAGGAATAATATTTTCATAGAGACAAAACAAGCACCTATCATTGTTCCTTGGACCCTTGGTCTTTCTTAGGTTCTTTGCCTAATCTTTCTTATATGGCTCTTCTTCCACGTAACAATTGTACTGCATTAAAACCCCATCTCAGTCTGCATTTAGATAAAATTCCAGACAGGAGATTCTTCATTCAGCCTTACTAAAAGGAGTAATAGGTGACATCAGCATCTTGGCAGTGTAAGTTGTTCATTTTTCTCTCCCCTCAATTTGCATGTAATTGGACATCCATGACTGAATAAAAGTGCCTCTACAGAGCATACAGGGACATTAGAGATCATCCATGTGCATCGAAAGTGGGTGGATTGAGAACCAGAGAGGCTATGGGGCCAAAGGGCCAAGGGAGGTGCAGCAGCCAGAGCGGCAGTGCTGGAACCAGCAGAGGAGGCAGAGGAGGTGGAAAGCACAGGTGGTAAGTGAAGTCCTCCCGACTGCTCAGGTGCAGCTGGAGGGGCTGTTGCTCTTCAGCAGCACCTGGGTTTCCCGGAAGAGAACTCTGCGACTGGGACAAAGGACGGAAAGGGAAGAAGGCAGAGAAAGCGAATTGACAGAAGATGTGTTCTGCTGTCTGCCTTGGTATTTCAGGAAGAAGTTTGGGACCTCTGAGATACCTTCCACCCATCCCAGTGTCCTTGGGCACACCCAAAGACCCAAGGGCTAAGCCCACAACTCTCCTGCCACTTTTTAAAAAATGCCAGATCCTTTAGGTATGCTCCTAATTTAATGGTGAGTCAGATCCAGTAAGATAAAATAAAATAATTGTGCTATATCATGAACTGAGAAACAAAGGTAAGTTTCTGATTGCCAATTTGTTTAACTGTTAGAGTCAAAGCCTTTTCTACACAAGAAAGGTATTCAGGCCTTCAAGTGAGATGACAAAGGCACATTTCATACACTATGAAGAATCATAGTAATACAGTATCACACAGGATAAAGGGCAATCCTTCAGAGCCAAATTCAAAGACAAAATATTGTGATCTGATGTATAATTCAAGATAGCTTTTATGAAGAAATTCAATAAGCTACAAGAAAATTTAGAAGGCAGTTCCATGAACTGAAGCATAAAACTAATGAACAGAAGGAGTACTTTACCAAAGAGATTGGAATTATAAAAAAAAGACTCAAGCAAATTCTGGAGCTGAGAGACTCAAATGAGATGAAAAAATGCAGTAAGAAGCATTAGAAATACAGCAGGTCACATGGGAGAGACATTAAGTTACCTGGAGGATAGGAATTTAGAAATGATTCAAGTAGAAAAGGAGAGAGCTAGGATTTCAAACAAGTGACGAAACCCTATGTGAGTTATCAGACTATTAGAAAAGCCAATATAAGATTAAGGAGTGTATCAGGAGAACAGAGGAAGGGGTCAGAGAAACCTGGGAAAGGAATTTAACATACAAGTCAACAGAGCTCATAGAACATTTTATTATCTCAATGGGAAAACAATGAGACATTATGATGAGTGTCCAAACTCAATGATAGAATTCTTAAGGCAAGGGAAAGAAGAGTTAGCCCACAAAGAACCCCCTACCCTTTACCCCCTATGCCTTAGGCTATTAGATTTCTCAGCAGGAACTCGAGGGAGTTTACCACTAGACCTGCCTTGCAAGAAATGCAGAAAGAACTCTTCCAGCTGAAATGAAAGACACTAATAAATGAAATCACATAAAACTCTGATAAAGGTGATACAGACAGTCAAAATTAGAACATTAACTCTGTTTAAGAATAGTTTGTCAAACAATTAAAGAATAGGGTAAAGGAAGAGAGCATTAAAAATAATGATAGTCACTATAATTGGTTAACAAATTCATAGCATAATAAGAGGTAATTTGTGACATCAAAAACATAAAAGAGGGTAACATAGACAACTTAATTTGAGCTGCTAGTGGCAGAAAAAGGGCTAGCATTTTTTTTTTTTTTTTGGCTCAAGGTAACTGTAAAGCAAAAATGTAGAGCAGATACAAATGAATAGGAGTTGCTAGCAAAAGAAAAAGGCCCACATGTTTTATGTAAGCCTCAAGGAAACACTGAAGCAAAAATCTAGAGCAGACACAAAACATGGAAAAAAAGAAAAAAGGCCACATATCACGACAAAACCCACCAATTAACAAGGGAGGCAGAAACAGAATGAAAAAGAAACAATATAGATGGGAAATAGCAAGTGAACACTAATAAGTTCTACATATTAATAATCCCCCTAAAAATAAATGGATAAATTTACCAATCATGAAGCACACAGTGGTTGTATGGTTAAAGAAACAAGACCCAACTATATGTCACCTATAGGAGACATTTCAGCTCTGAAGACATACATAAGCTCAAAGTGAAGTGATGGCAGATGATTTTCCAAGCAAGTGAAAACCAAAAGACAATAGCTGCAGCCTACTATATATCAAACAAACTGAGTTTCAAGTCAAAATCAGAAGTGGTAACAAAAGACAAGAAGGTCATTACATAATGATAAAAGGGTCAATACAGCAAGTAGATGTGAAAACCACAAGTATTGGTACTCCTAACATTCAAGCACTGAAGTCTATTAAGCAAATACCAACAGATCTTAAGGGAGAAACATATAGCAATCCATTAATAGTAGGGGACTTCATTACCTGACTGTCAGCAGTAGATACGTTATCCAGACAGAAAATCAACAAGGGAACATTGCAATGGGACAGTACCTTAGAAGAAATGGGCTTTAGAGACTTCTTTAAAAAAAAAATTTTTTTTTAATTTTAATTTTATCTTATTTTTTGAGAGAGAGACAGAGAGCAAGTTGGGGAGGGGCAGAGAGAGAGAGTGAGGGAGACACAGAATCCGAAGCAGGCTCCAGGCTCTGAGCTAAGCACAGAGCCCGATACGGGGCTCAAACTCATGAACTGTGAGATCATGACCTGAGTCGAAGTCAGACACTTAACCAACTGAGTCACCCAGGTGCCCCTAAGAGACATCTATAGGACATTCCCTCCAATATTTGCCAAGTACACACTCATCTCTTTATTCTGCAGGATAGATTATATGATGGGACACAAAACAAATCTCAAATTTCAGACTATCTTTCCTATTTATGGAACTGACAATAAGAAAGTGAGAAGATTCACAAATATGTGGAAACTGAACAAAATACTTCTGAATAACCAAAAAGTCAAAAGTAAATCAAAAGGAAAATAAAACATTATCTCAAAACAAATGAAATGGAAAGACAACATATCAAATCTTATGGGCTAGAGAAAAAAACTGTTCTGGATAGAAATTTAATAATCAAAAATCAAAGAATTAGGAAGACATCAAATAAACTACCTAATTTTACAGCATAAGGAACTGGAGAAGGACAAGTTAAGTCCAAACTTATTAGAAGGAAGGAAATAATAGAGATGAAAGATCAGAGCAGAAATGAAATGAAGACCCAAACAACAACAAAACAACAAAACTAAAATCTGGTTCTTTGAAAAGATTGACCAAATTGAAAAAATTTTAGCTAGACTAAGAACAAAAGAGAGATAACTCAAATAAAATTAGAAACGGAAGAGGAGACATTGCAAGTGATACTACAGCAATACATAGGAGCATAAGACACTACTATGAACAATTGTATGCCAGCAAATTACATAACCTAGAAGATAGGATGCATTTCTAGAAACACAGCCTTAGCAAGACTGAATCCAGAAGAAAGAGAAAAATAGACAAATGAGTAAATTGGGAGATTTATCAGTAATCAGCCCAACACAACCCCCCAGGAACTGATGGCTTTACAGGTGAATTCTACCAAACATTTAAAGAAACATCATTCCTCCACAAACTCTTCCATAATACCAAAGTGAAGGGCATGTTTCTAAACTCGTTCTGTGGGGCCACTGTTACCCTCATACCCAAACCAGATAAGAATACCACAAGAAGAGAAAACTATAGGCCTATATCCCTGATGCAAAAATTCTCAACAAAATAGCAAATTAAATTCAAGAACACCTGGACCAAATTCGATTTCTCTCTAGTATGCAAGTTTCCTTTAACACACACACTTCAATAAATTTAATATATCAATAAAATAAAAGATAATACCATAATTATGTCACTAGACACACAAAAATGCAACTCATACAGCATCCTTCATGTTATAAAGCCTTAATAGATTGAGTATAGAAGGAATACACCTCAACATAGTATGGACTATATATGACAAGCCACAGCTAATATTATATTCAATAGTGAAAAGTTGAAAGCTTTTTCTCTAAGATAAGGATCAAGACATGAATGCCCACTCTCACCATTACTGTGGTACTAGAAGTCCTGGCTAGAACCATTAGGCAAGACAAAGAAAGAAAAGGCATCCAAATCAGAAAGGCAAAAGTAAAATGGTCACTATGTGCAACTGATATGATTTTATGTATAGAAAATCCTGAAGAGTCAATCATAAAACTGTTCAAATTAATCAGAGTAACGTTTCAGGATACAAAATCTATATACAGAAATCAGTTTCATTATTTTACAGTAATAATGAAACATCTGAAAAAAATAAAAATATCTTGTTCAGGGTAGCATCAAAAATAAAAACATAAAATCTAGATAATTTAGCCAGGGAAGTGAAAGACCTGTATGATGAAAAGTACAAGACTTTGCTGAAAGAAATCAAAGAAGGCACAAACAAATGGAAGTCACCTCATGATTGTGGATTGGAAAAATTAATATCATAAAATGCTCATACCACCCAAAGCAATCAAGAGATTGAACTCAATACTCATTAAAATACCAAAATCATTCACAAATACAAAAGAAACAATCCTAAAATGTATGTTTCAGTAGTTTAACTGTGATATGTGTGGCTTTTGTCCTATTCATGTTTATCCTACTTGTTTGTCAAGCTTTATGCATGTGTAAATTAATATTTTTCCTCAAATATGGGAAATTCTTGACCATACTTTCTTCAAAGATTTTTTTCTGTCCTTTCCTTCTGTATATGTTCCTCTGTTGGATATGTTCTACAGGTCTCTGAGGTTATGTTCACTTTTATTCATTTTTGGTGTTTCTGTTCTTTTTATTCTTTGTAATTCTCTTCACTACTGATCTGTCTTCATGTTCCATGATTCTTTCTTCTGTCGGATCAAACTTGTTGAGATCTAAGGACTCAATAAATGAACATTGTTTTATAGCTGTTATTTTATTTTTTTGCCAAGTCCAGCATCTGGGTCCATTCAGAGATAGTTTTTACTAATTGCCCTTTATTCCCCTGAATATGTGTTACACTTTCTTGTTTTTTGACATATGGTACTTTTGTCAGAAACTGGATATTTTAGGTAATATACATTCTCTAGATTCCAATCTTGTCCTAGAAGTGGTTGTTCTGCCTTTTTTTAGTGCCTGCCTTTTTTAGTGATTTACTAGAACTAATTATGGAGTCTATCCCCAACAGCATACACACTTTCATATCACTACTCAAATTTTTTAAATTTTTGTGTTATAGTTAAGACAAGGCCAATAGAGCTTAGTAGTCAGGAAATATTAGGTCAGAGGTTGTGCTTAAACTCAAAACTGGGTAATTTTCCCACTTTTCAGCCTTACAAGTTTGGCAAAGAACTAAAATTTTCGAGAATCATAAGAATCAGGGACCCCTGGGTGGCTGAGTTGCCTAAGTGTCCGACTTCGGCTCAGGTCATGATCTCACAGTCCGTGAGTTCGAGCCCGCGTTGGGCTCTGTGCTGACAGCTCAGAGCCTGGAGCCTGCTTCGGATTCTGTGTCTGCCTCTCTCTCTGCCCCTCCTCTGCTCGCACTCTGTCTCTCTCTCAAAAGTAAAATAAAAACATAAAAAAAAAATAAAAAAAAAAGAATCGTAAGGATCAGTTTGCTTTTCTCAAGTTTTTTATTTTAGTGAATCACAATTATTCCTTTCTAGCAATTAACAACTTTGGCTTCAGGAATGTGTTATGTTTTAATTTAGGAAATACTGTGAGAAAAAGTTTGTCTTCATAATTACAGGGTCCAATTTCTGTCACATTAAAGACTTCTTTGTTTTTAATTTAAATTTTAGCTAGTTAACGTAAAGTGCAATATTGGTTTCAGGAGTAGAATTCAGCGATTCATCCCCTTACATACAACACCCAGTGCTCATCATAACAAGTGCCCTCCTTAATACCCATCATTCATATATCCCATCTCCCACCCTTCTCCCTCCATCCATCTTAGTTTCTTCTCTATTGTTGAATCTCTATGGTTTAAACATTTTTTTAACAGTAATGATTACTCCAATAAAAGGGATTAAATCGTTTCTTTGGATCAAAGTTTTATTTAATGAAACGTGACAATAGGACAGATGAAACCATGAATTCCAAAGTTACTGAGAGTAGTTCTAAATAAGAAACACAATCTACTTTTCCCAAATAAGGGTGAGAGGATATGTATTAGGAAGGACTTGAGTCCAGTTCCAAATCAGATAGTGTGCATGCAGTAACATCAACAGATGCCAAAGTTTGGTGATTTATCTTAGTATAAATGAGGAATTGTTTGTTATTCAGGAAGCACTAACAACAGAAGAGAAGCAGCATCTAAGGTCAATAACCCAAGTATATATAGAGGGAGTTTGAATAAATCTTAGGTGTTTATCCAGAGGCAGTTTGAATAAACCTTAGATGTTTATCGTTTAGGACCATTCTGTTCAGAAGACAAACTGGATAGAGTGTGGAACCCCTGAAAAAGAGGACACAAAACAGTACCTGAACAGCCAACCCCAGGACCTGTCATTCCCTCTGTGATACCACATCCCTATGTGGTATGAAGACCTCACCACTCACTCAACAGTTACAAAACTGAGGGGAATAATGGCAGGTAAACGGTGGGGAACTGAGGGGAATAATGGCAGGTAAACGGTGACTCTAAGCAAGTCACAAGTTAGGAAATAAAGCAAAGTTCAAACTAAAAGTTACCGAAAAGCTTATGAATACATAACTCCCACCCAGAAAGTATATAAATAAAACTTGTACAAGCCTGCTAGAAGCTAAAATATTGTACTACAGTTCCAGGGGGATAAAAACTCAGCTGCTGAAGGAGTAGTGGGAGACAAATGTTTCTGAAGCCCATTCAAGTCCACTTTGTATATTCAATCTCTCTTTCTCTTCTGATATCTTTCTATGATTATATCTATCTATCATCTATCTATCTATCTATCTAATGTATATATGATTTCTGCTTTAGAGATATCTATCTATATGTGATTCTATCTATCTATCTAATCTATCTATCATCTATTATCTATCTATGATTTCTGATTAAGAGCATTTTTTTTGCAATTACATAATTATTTTTTCACTATTTTCCCTGTACCTACATAAATGGAGCACACACACATAAAACTAAGACCTAGCCCATAAACACATGGCTCCTGGGCATCAGACCAAACTCTACAGGTCTGGAATCTAGGATAGTAGCTTCCAGAGCCAGTCAGTTGTCAGTGTTTGTGAAGAAAACAAGAAATAAGCTTCTTCTCTCAGCATATATATATATATAGCCACCAACTGAAAATATGGAAGGGAAGACTGCATAAAATTTTACTGCATTTCTTCCAAATAATTTTGTATGTTTTTTGTAGGTAACAGAAATATGGAAGATGCAGACTCATTTTTATTCAAATTTAAAGGATATCATTTTGGTCGTGAAGAACTTGATATTGGCTTTATAGAAAATTTAGATGATTTTGTAATCAGAGAAAGCGATGTCTTCATTATTACATACCCCAAATCTGGTGAGTTCTGTATTCTAATAGCTAATCAAATAAATGAAATGATACTTTTATAATATTGGAATTCTGTCTTTTTACTAGTAGTATATACAGAGATAAACACTTGATGCATTAGATATTATAGTGTGAACTGAATTGAATATTCTATGAATTAAGATCTTTTACAACATAGCTGTAAGTTAGTTTTTATTTGTACAAGAAAATGGAGAAAATATTGAAGTAGATAGATTGAAGACACCCTATCAAACACTAAATTGTTGAAGTGGCTGGGAAAGGACTCAGGCATATGTACCATTTAAGCAGCTACTTCAGACATATAGTTGAGCTGCATTTAATAGCCAAGTGCATGAGAAGGAAAATTAACTTATACTAATTACCATAGTGTGTAATAATCCCAAAGTATATGGGTCTTATTTTGTTATAGCACTCATATCAGGCTAATATATATATGTGTGTATATATTCATATATACCTATTTATGTGTGTATATACTTTCACAGTTATTCAAGTTCTTTGCCAATGTTTTAAATGGATTTTTGTTATTTTTGCTATTTTCTTGTATGAGTTCTTGATATATTTTGGATATTAACCCTTTATTTGATAAACGATTTACAAATATTTCCCCTTTTAATAGGTTGCCTTTCCATTTTGTTGATAGTTTGCTGTACAGAAGCTTGTTAGTTTGATATTCTCCCACTTGCCTACTTTTGTTTTTGTTGCGTTTGTTTTTGGTGTCATATCCCCACTCCCATAACAAAACCATTGCTAAGACCAATGTCTTATACCTCTGCTTTCTTCTAAGAGTTTTATGCTTCCAGGTCTTACATTCATATCTTTAAACTGTTCTGAGTTAACTTTTGTGTATGGTGTAAGAGAGTGGTCCAGTTTCATTCTTTTGCATGTGGCTCTCCAGTTTTCCCAACACCATTTATTGAAGAGTCTATCCTATCCCCATAATATATTCTCATCTCCTTTGCCATAAATTAATTGACCATACAGATGTTGGTTAACATCTGTAATCTCTATTTTGTTCCATTGGTTAACCTGTCTTTTTTTCCTTTAATACCAGTATCATAGTGTTTTGGTTAGTATAACTTGGTAATATTATTTGAAACCAAGAAGTCTGATGCCTCAGGCTTTGTTCTATTTTCTCAAAATTGCTTTAGCTATTTGGGGTCTTGTATGCTTACAAACAAATTCTAGGACTGTTTGTTCTATTTCTGTGACAAATGACATTGTAACATTGATAGGGATTGCACTGAATCTGTAGATTGCTTTGTGTAGTATGGACAATTTAACAATGTTGTTTCTTCTTATCCATGAGCATGGAATATTTTCTCATTTATTTGTGATTTCTAACATTTCTTCTAGTAGTGTCTTCTAGTTTTCAATGTACAAGTCTTTTACCTCCTTGGATAAATTTATTCCTACATATTTTTTTCTTTTTGATGCTATCATAAATGAGATGTTTCTTAATTTCTCTGATAGTTTGTTGTTAGTATATAGAAAGGCAACTTATGGGGCTCCTGGGCAGCTCAGTCGGTTAAGCATCCAACTCTTGATTTTGGCCTAGGTCATTATCTCACGGTTTGTGGGTTCCAGCCCTGCATTGGGCTGTGTGCTGAAAGTGCAGAGCCTGCTTGGGATTCTCTCTCCCTCTCTCTCTGCCCCTCCCCCACTCACACATGTGCATGCGCTCTCTCTCTGTAAAAAAATGGAAATAAACTTAACAAATTTAAAGGAAAAGAAATGCAACTTATATTTGCATTCTTATTTCATATCCTGCAATTTAACAACTTAATTGAATTTTTATTAGTTCTAACAGTGTTTTTGGTAGACTCTTTAGGTCTTCCTGTATATAATATCATGATCATCTGCAAATAGAGAGTTTTGTTCTTCCTTTCTATCTTGGATCCCTTTTATTTCTTTTCCTAGCCTAATTGCTGTTGCTACGATTTCCAATAAAATGAGAGAGCATGTGCATCCTAATCCTGGTTGTGATCTTAGATGAAGAGCTTTCAGTTGTTTATCATTGGGTATGATCCTGTGAACTTGTCATAATGTCATTTTGTAAGCTGAGGTATGTTTCTTCCATACCCGTTTTGTTGAGACTTTATATCATGAATGGATGTTCACTTTTGTCAAATGCTTTTCCTGCATTTATTGCAATGACAATAAGGTTTTGATGCTTCATTTTGTTAATGTGGCACATCACACTGATTTGTGGATGTTGAACCACCCTTGTATCCCTGGAATAAATAGTACTTGATAATTTTGTATTTTAGTGTATTTTTTTAGCTTCAATTTTTTTTAAAACTAATTTTATTTAAATTCTAGTTGGTTAACATATAGTATAATATTAGTTTCAGGATTTAGTGATTCATCACTTAGACATAACAACTAGTGCTCATCACAACAAGTGCCCTCCCTAGTAACATCACCCATTGAACCCATACCCTACCCACCTCCCTCCATCAATCCTGTTTGTTCTCTATAGTTAAGAGTCTCTTATTATTTGATTCCTTTTTTCCCCTTCTCATATGTTCATCTATTTTGCTTCCTATATTCCACATATGAGTGAAATCATATGTTATTTGTGTTTCTTTCTCTCACTGACTTATTTTGCTTAGCATAATGCACTCTAGCTCCATTCACATCATTGCAAATGGCAAGATTTCCTTCTTTTTGATGGCTGAGTAATAATCCATTGTGTGTGTGGGGAGAGGGTATATATACACACACATATATATGTATGTATGTGTGTGTGTGTGTATATATATATATATACAATGCTGCTATAAACATTGGGATGTGTGTACACCTTCGATTCTGTATTTTTGTATGCTAGTAGTACAATTGCTGGAACTTAGAGTAGTGCTATTTTTAACTTTCTGAGGAGCCTTCATACTGTTTTCCAGAGTGGCTTCCCCAGTTTGTATTCCCACCAAGGATATAAGAGAGTTCTCCTTTTTCTGTATTCTCACCAACATCTGTGTTTCCTGTGTTGTGCATTTTAGTCATTCTGACAGGTATGATGTGATATTTCATTGTGGTTTTGATTTTTATTATCCTGATGGTGAGTGATATTGAGCATCTTTTCATGTGTTTGTTAGCTATCTGGATGTCTTCTTTGGGAAAATGTCTATTCATGTCTTCTGCCTATTTCTTAACTGGATTATTTGTTTTTTGGGTGTTGAGTTTGGAAAATTCTTTATAAACTTTGGATACTAACCCTTTATCCTATGTCATTTACACATATCTTCTCCTATTCCAAAGGTTGGCTTTTACTTTTGTTGATTGTTTCCTCCACTGTGAAGAAATTTTATCTTGATGAAGTCCCAATAGTTGAATTTTGATTTTGTTTCCCTTGACTCTTAGAGACATATCTAGTAAATAGTTGCTGCAGCTGTGTCAAAGATATTGCCGATTGTGTTCTTCTCTAAGATTTTTACTTTTTTTTTTTTTTTTTTTGTTCTCAGATTTAGGTCTTTTGTCCATTTCAAGCTTATTTTTGTGTATGGTGTATGAAAGAGGTCCAATTTCATTCTTCTGTTTGTTAATTTCCAGTTTTCTGAATACCAATTGTTGAAGAGACTGTCTTTTTTTCCCCCAGTGGGTATTCTTTCCTGCTTTGTTGAAGATTAGTTGACAATAAAGTTGTGAGTCCATTTCTGGATTCTCTATTCCATTCCATTGATATATGTATCTGTTTTTGTGCCAATATGATACTTCTGTGCTCACTACAGCTTTGTAATACCACTTGAAGACTGGAATCATGATGCCTCCAACTCTTTTTTCTTTTTCATTACTGCTTCAGCTATTCAGGGACTTTTGTCATTCCATTCAAATTTTTGGTTCATTTGTTGTACCTCTGTGGAAATTGCTCGTGGTATTTTGATAAGGATTGCATTTATGTATAGATTGCTTTGGGTATATAGACATTTCATCAATTTTTGTTCTTCCAGTCCATGAGCATAGAATGCTTATATATTTCTTCCTATCATCTTCAATTTCTTTCATAAGTTTTCTATATTTTTAGATCCTTTACCTTTTTGATTAGGTTTATTTCTTGGTATCATATAGGTCTTGGTGCCATTGTAAAGGGATAAATCCTTGGTTTCTCTTTCTGCTGCTTCATTATTGGGATATAGAGATGCAATCGATTTCTGTACATGGATTTTATATCCTGTGACTTTGCAGAATTCATGTATCAGCTCTAGCTGTTGTTTGGTGGAGTCTTTTGAGTTTTCCTTATAGAGAATCATGTCATGTGCAAATAAGAAAAGTTTGACTTCTTCCTTGCCAATTAAGATGTATTTTATTTCTTTTTATTGTCATTGCTGAGGCTAGGACTTCTAGTATTATGTTAAAAAACAATGGTGAGTGTGGATCTCTTTCTTGTTCCTGACCTTACAGGAAAAGCTCTCAGTTTTTCACCACTGAGGATTATATTAGCTTTGGGTCTTTCATATATGCCTTTATAATGTTGAGCTATGTTCCCTCTATCTCTACTTTGTTGAGGGGTTTTATCATGAAGGATGTTGTACTTGATCAGATGCTTTTTTCTGGATCTATTGTGGGGATCATACGATTCTTGTCTTTCTTTTAGTAATGTAATATATCACATTGATTGATTTGCAAATATTGAACCACCTTTGCAGCCCTGGTTAAATCCCACTTGATCGTGGTGAGTGGTTCTTCTAATGTACTGTTGGCTTCAATTTGCTAGTATCTTGTAGAGAATTTTTGCAACCATGATCATTAGGGATATTGGTCTGTAATTATCTTTTTAGTGGGGTCTTTATCTGGTTTTGTACATGTGCTGCTGAAGTGAGCACTGTCTGGTTTTGGAATCAAGGTAAATCTGGCCTCATAGAATGAGTTTGGAAGTTTTCCATCCATTTTTATTTTGGGGGAAAGTTTAATAAGAACAAGTATACTGGATGGAGAGGCTTCTGGGAAGATGGCGGCATAGGAGGACGCTGGGCTCACCACGTCCTGCGGATCACTTAAATTCCACCCACACCTGCCTAAATAACCCAGAAAATCACCAGAAGACTAGCAGAATGGATTCTCCAGAGCCAAGCATAGACAAGAGGCCCATGGAAGAGGGTAGGAAGAGTGGAGAGGCGGTGCATGCTACACGGACTGGCGGGAGGGAGCCAGGGCGGAGGGGCAGCCCGCCAGCAAAGCAGAGCCCCCGAGTCCGGCTTGCAAAAGCGGAGGGGCCAGACGGAGTGTGTTCGGACAGCAAGCAGGACTTAACATCTGGAAGGTTATAAGTTAACAGATCTGCTCGGAGAGCAGGAGGGCTGGAGGACAGCGGAAGGGAGAGTTGTTGAGCCCCAGACGAGAGAGCGCAGCTTGGCAGGGAGCAAAGGCGCTCACTAGCACCATCTCCCTCGCCCATCTCCCAGCCAAAATCCCAAAGGGAACCAGTTCCCCTCATGGAACTTGCTTGCACCACGCAAACACCCAACGCTATGCTTCTGCGGATCCATCCCTCCAGCGGGTCTGACTCACTCCCAGTGCTGCAGGGCCCCTCCCAAAGTGGATCTCCAAAGGATAAGCTAGCTGAGCCAGCCCCTCCCACCCCTGTGCACCTTGCCGATCTACCCCAGCTAAAACGCCAGATCCCCAGCACCACAAGCCTGGCAGTGTGCAAGTAGCCCAGACGAGCCATGCCACCCCACAGTGAATCCCACCCCTAGGAGAGGGGAAGAGAAGGTGCACACCAGTCTGACTGTAGACCCAGCAGTTGGCTGGGGGCAGACATCAGGTCTGACTGCAGCCCCACCCACCAACGCAAGTTATTGAAGACAGCACAGGGGAAGTGCCCTGCAGTTCTGACCACACCAGGCACTATCCAAAATGACGAAACGGAAGAATTCCCCTCAAAAGAATCTCCAGGAAATAACGACAGCTAACGAACTGATCAAAAACGATTTAAACAATATAACAGAAAGTGAATTTAGAATAATAGTCATAAAATTAATCGCCGGGCTTGAAAACAGTATAGAGGACAGCAGAGAATCTATTGCTACAGAGATCAAGGGACTAAGGAACAGCCAGGAGGAGCTAAAAAATGCTATTAATGAGCTGAAAATAAAATGGAGATGACCACAGCTCAGATTGAAGAGGCAGAGGAGAGAATAGGTGAACTAGAAGATAAAATTATGGAAAAAGAAGAAGCTGAGAAACAGAGAGATAAAAAAATCCAGGAGTATGAGGGGAAAATTAGAGAACTAAGTGATGCACTAAAGAGAAATAATATACGCATAATTGGTATCCCAGAGGAGGAAGAGAGAGGGAAAGGTGCTGAAGGTGTACTTGAAGAAATAATAGCTGAGAACTTCCCTCATCTGGGGAAGGAAAAAGGCATTGAAATCTAAGAGGCACAGAGAACTCCCTTCAGATGTAACTTGAATCGATCTGCACGACATATCATAGTGAAACGGGCAAAATACAAGGATAAAGAGAAAATTCGGAAAGCAGCTATATATATAAAGGGAGACCTATAAGACTCGTGACGGATCTCTCTACTGAAACTTGGCAGGCCGGAAAGGCCGGAAAGGAATGGCAGGAAATCTTCAATGTGATGAACAGAAAAAATATGCAGCCGAGAATCCTCTATCCAGCAAATCTGTCATTTAGAATAGAAGGAGAGATAAAGGTCTTCCCAAACAAACAAAAACTGAAGGAATTCATCACCACTAAACCAGCCCTACAAGAGATCCTAAGGGGGATACTGTGAGACAAAGTACCGGAGACATCGCTCCAAGCATGAAACCTACAGACATCACAATGACTCTAAACCCATATCTCTCTATAATAACACTGAATGTAAATGGACTAAATGCACCAACCAAAAGACATAGGGTATCAGAATGGATAAAAAAACAAGACCCATCTATTTGCTGTCTACAAGAGACTCATTTTAGACCTGAGAACACTTTCAGATTGAAAGTGAGCAGATGGAGAACTATTTATGCTACTGGAAGTCAAAAGAGAGCTGGAGTAGCCATACTTATATCAGACAAACTAGACATTAAATTAAAGGCTGTAACAAGAGATAAAGAAGGGCATTATATAATCATTACAGGGTCTATCCATCAAGAAGAACTAACAATTATAAATGTTTATGTGCCGAATACAGGAGCACCCAAATATATAAAACAATTACTCACAAACGTAAGCAACCTTATTGACAAGAATGTGGTAATTGCAGGGGACTTTAATATCCCACTTACAACAATGGATAGATCATCTAGACACATGGTCAATAAAGACACAAGGGCCCTGAATGGTACATTGGATCAGATGGACTTGACAGATATATTTAAAACTCTGCATCCCAAAGCAACAGAATATACTTTCTTCTTGAGTGCACATGGAACATTCTCCAAGATAGATCACATACTGGGTCACAAAACAGCCCTTCATAAGTATACAAGAATTGAGATCATACCATGCATACTTTCAGACCACAATGCTATGAAGCTTGAAATCAACCACAGGAAAAAGTCTGGAAAACCTCCAAAAGCATGGAGGTTAAAGAACACCCTACTAAAGAATGAATGGGTCAACCAGGCAATTAGAGAAGAAATTAAAAAAATATATGGAAACAAACGAAAATGAAAATACAACAATCCAAACACTTTGGGATGCAGCAAAGGCAGTCCTGAGAGGAAAATACATTGCAATCCAGGCCTATCTCCAGAAACAAGAAAGACCCCAAATACAAAATCTAACAGCACACCTAAAGGAAATAGAAGCAGAGCAGCAAAGACAGCCTAAACCCAGCAGAAGAAGAGAAATAATAAAGATCAGAGCAGAAATAAACAGTATAGAATCTAAAAAAACTGTAGACCAGATCAATGAAACCAAGAGTTGGTTTTTTGAAAAAATAAACAAAATTGATAAACCTCTAGCCAGGCTTCTCTAAAAGAAAAGGGAGATGACCCAAATAGATAAAATCATGAATGAAAATGGAATTATTACAACCAATCCCTCAGAAATACAAGCAATTATCAGAGAATACTATGAAAAATTATATGCCAACAAACTGGACAACCTGGAAGAAATGGACAAATTCCTAAACACCCACACACTTCCAAAACTCAAACAGGAGGAAATAGAAAGCTGGAACAGACCCATAACCAACGAAGAAATTGAACCAGTTGTCAAAAATCTCCCAACAAATAAGAGTCCAGGACCAGATGACTTCCCTGGGGAATTCTACCTGACATTTAAAGCAGAGATAATACCTATTCTTCTCAAGCTATTCCAAAAATAGGAAGGGAAGGAAAACTTCCAGACTCATTCTATGAAGCCAGTATTACTTTGGTTCCTAAACCAGACAGAGACCTAGTAATAAAAGAGAACTGCAGGCCAATATCCCTGGTGAATATGGATGCAAAAATTCTCAATAAGCTACTAGCAAATCGAATTCAACAGCGTATAAAAAGAATTATTCACCATGATCAAGTGGGATTCATTCCTGGGATGCAGAGCTGGTTCAACATTCGCAAATCAACCAACGTGAAACATCACATTAATAAAAGAAAAGATAAGAACCATATGATCCTGTCAATCGATGCAGAAAAGGCCTTTGACAAAATCCAGCATCCTTTCTTAATAAAAACCCTCGAGAAATTCGGGATAGAAGGAACATACTTAAACATCATAAAAGCCATTAATGAAAAGTCCAGGGCTAATATCATCCTCAATGGGGAAAAACTGAGAGATTTTTCCCTGAGATCAGGAACACGACAGGGATGCCCACTCTCATGGCTGTTGTTTAACATAGTGTTGGAAGTGCTAGCATCAGCAATCAGACAACAAAAGGAAATCAAAGGCATCAAAATTGGCAAAGATGAAGTCAAGCTTTCGCTTTTTGCAGATGACATGATAATTTACACGGAGAACCCGATAGACTCCACCAAAAGTCTGCTAGAACTGATACATGAATTCAGCAAAGTCGCAGGATACAAAATCAATGTACAGAAATCAGTTGCATTCTTATACAGTAATAATGAAGCAACAGAAAGACAAATAAAGAAACTGATCCCATTCACAATTGCACCAAGAAGCATAAAATACCTAGGAATAACTCTAACCAAAGATGTACAAGATCTGTATGCTGAAAACTATAGAAAGCTTATGAAGGAAATTGAAGAAGATATAAAGAAATTGAAAAACATTCCATGCTCATGGGTTGGAAGAATAAATATTGTCAAAATGTCAATACTACCCAAAGCTATGTACACATTCAATGCAATCCCAATCAAAATTGTACCAGCATTCTTCTCGAAGCTAGAACAAGCAATCCTAAAATTCATATGGAACCAAAAAAGGCACCGAATAGCCAAGTAATTTTGAAGAAGAAGACCAAAGCAGGAGGCATCACAATCCCAGACTTTAGCCTCTGCTACAAAGCTGTCATCATCAAGACAGCATGGTATTGGCACAAAAACAGACACATAGACCAATGGAATAGAATAGAAACCCCAAAACTAGACCCACCAAAGTATGGCCAACTCATCTTTGACAAAGCAGGAAAGAATATCCAATGGAAAAAAGACAGTCTCTTTAACAAATGGTGCTGGGAGAACTGGACAGCAACATGCAGAAGAATGAAACTAGACCACTTTCTTACACCATTCACAAAAATAAGCTCAAAATGGATAAAGGACCTGAATGTGAGACAGGAAACCATCAAAACCCTGGAGGAGAAAGCAGGAAAAGACCTCTCTGACCTCAGCCACAGCAATTTCTTACTTGACACATCCCCAAAGGCAAGGGAAAGAAAAGTAAAAATGAACTATTGGGACCTCATGAAGATAAAAAGCTTCTGCACTGCAAAGGAAAAAATCAACAAAACTAAAAGGCAACCGACAGAATGGGAAAAGATATTCGCAAATGACATATCGGACAAAGGGCTAGTATCCAAAATCTATAAAGAGCTCACCAAGTTCCACACCCAAAAACAAATAATCCAGTGAAGAAATGGGCAGAAAACATGAATAGACACTTCTCTAAAGAAGACATCCAGATGGCCAACAGGCACATGAAAAGATGCTCAACGTCACTCCTCATCAGGGAAATACAAATCAAAACCACACTCAGATATCACCTCAAGCCAGTCAGAGTGGCCAAAATGAACAAATCAGGAGACTATAGATGCTGGCGAGGATGTGGAGAAACGGGAACCCTCTTGCACCTTTGGTGGGAATGCAAACTGGTGCAGCCCCTCTGGAAAACAGTGTGGAGGTTCCTCAGAAAATTAAAAATAGACCTACCCTATGACCCAGCAATAGCACTGCTAGGAATTTACCCAAGGGATACAGGAGTACTGATGCATAGGGGCACTTGTACCCCAATGTTTATAGCAGCACTCTCAACAATAGCCAAATTGTGGAAAAAGCCTAAATGTCCATCAACTGATGAATGGATAAAGAAATTGTGGTTTATATACACAATGGAGTACTACGTGGCCATGAGAAAGAATGAAATCTGGCCCTTTGTAGCAACGTGGATGGAACTGGAGAGTGTGATGCTAAGTGAAATAAGCCATACAGAGAAAGACAGATACCATATGTTTTCACTCTTATGTGGATCCTGAGAAACTTAACAGAAACCCATGGGGGAGGGGAAGGAAAAAAAAAAGAGGTTAGAGTGGGAGAGAGCCAAAGCATAAGAGACTCTTAAAAACTGAGAACAAACTGAGGGTTGATGGTGGGGTGGGAGGGAGGGAAGGGTAGGTGATGGGCATTGAAGAGGGCATCTTTTGGGATGAGCACTGGGTGTTGTATGGAAACAAATTTGACAATAAATTTCATATATTAAAAAAAAAAAAAGAAAGAACAAGTATTAACTCTTCTATAAATGTTTGGTAGAAATCCCCCTGTGAAGCCATCTGACCCTGGACTTTTGTTTGTTGGGAGATTTTTGGTTACTGTTTCAATTTCATTGTTGGTAATGAGTATGTTCAAGTTTCCTATTTCTTTCTGATTCAGTTTTGGTAGTTTGGGAGTTTCTAGGAACTTATCCATTTCTTCCAGATTGCCCAATTTGTTGGCATATGATTTTTCATAATATTCTCTTATAATTGTTTTTATTTCTGAGGTGTTGGTTGTGATCTTTCTCATTCCTGATTTCATTTATTTGATTCCTTTGTCTTTTCTTTCTGATAAGTCTGGCTGGACTTATCTGGGTTTATTAATGTTATTAACTTTCAAAGAATCAGGTGTTATTATCAGTTCTACTGTTTTTTATTGTTTCTTTGTTTGCTTCTATATAATTTATTTCTGCTCTAATCTTTATTATTTACTTTCTTCTGCTTGCTTTAGGCTTTATTTGCTGTTCTTTTTCTAGGTTCTTTAGGCATAAACTTAGGCTGCATATGTGAGATTTTTCTTGCTTCTTGAAGTAGACCTGTGCATATACTTACATCATATGTCTGCTTGTGCTGCATCCCAAAGTTTTGGGGCCATAATGCTTTCATTTTCATTTGTTTCTATGTATTTGTAGAATTCCTTTTTTGGGGTGTCTTTGTGGCTCAGTCAGTTAATTGTCCAACTCTTGATTTTAGCTTAGGTCATTTTCTCATTGTTCATGAGATCGAGCCCTGCATTAGGCTGTGTGCTGACAGTGCAGAGCCTGCTTGGGATTTTCTCTTTCCCTCTCTCTCTGCTCTTCCTCCACTTGGTCACACACATACACATGCATGAGCCCTCTGTCTCTCAAAATAAATGAATAAACTTACTCAAATTTTTGTCTTTAATTTCCTGGTTGACCCATTGATTCTTTCGTAAGATGTTCTTTGACCTCCATGTATTTGTGGTCTTTCAAAATTTTTTCTTATGGTTGACTTCAAGTTTCATAGCATTGTGGTCTGAAAATATGAATGGTATGATCTCAATCCTTTTGTACTTGTTGAGGTCTGATTTGTGACCTAGTATGTCATCTATATTGGAGAATGTCCAATGTGTGCTCAAAAAGAATGTGAATTCTGCTGCTTTTTGATAAAATGTTCTGAATGCATATGTTTAAGTCCATCTGTTCCAGTGTGTTACTGAAAGTTATTGTTTCCTTGATGATTTTCTGCTTGGATGATCTGTCCATTGATCTAAGTGGGGTATTAAAGTCCTCTAGTATTATTGTATTATAATCAATGTGTTATTTATGTCTGTTATTAATTGTTTTATATATTTTGGAGTTACCAACTTGGGGGCATAAATATTTATAATTGTTAGATCTTTTGTTGGATAGACCCTTTTGTTATGGTATAGAGCCCTTCTTCATCTCTTCTTACAGTCTTTGTTTTTCTGATATAAGTATTGCTACTCTGGGTTTCTTGTAACTTCTGTTTGCATAATGGTTGGTTTTCAATCTGCAGGTTTCTTTAGGTCTAAAATGAGTCTCTTATAGGCAGCATAAAGATGGGTTTGTTTTTGCTGTTGTTGTTTTTAATTCAGTGTGACACCCTACTTCTTTTGACTGGAGCATTTAGTCAATTTACATTCAGAGTGATTATTGATATAAATTTAGTGCCATTTTACTACATGCTACACTGTTGTATCTGAAAATTTTCTCTGGTCCTTACTAGTATTTGTTGCCTTTGTCTTTCTTTCCCACTCAAAGAATCCCCTATTAATACATCTTGTAGCTCTGGTTTAGTGGTCAGAAACTCATTTACTTTCTGTTTGGGAAATTCTTTACCTCTCCTTTTGTTCTGAATACTGGATAGAGTATTCGTGGATGCATATTTTTTCCATTCAACACATTGAATATATCATGCCATTCGCTTCTGGGGTGCCAAGTTTTTATGGAGAGCTGTGCTACTAATTTTCTTTGTCTTCTCTGGTAAGATAAGGAATTCTTTTGTCTTGCTGCTTTTAGGATTTTTTCTTTATCTTTATATTTTCCAAGTTTGACTATGATATGTGTTTTTAATTTTTTTAAATATTTATTTCCTTTGAGAGAGAAAGATAGAGAGAGAGCGAGCACAAGCTCTGGGGAGGGGCAGAGAGAGAGAGGGAGAGAGAAACCCAAGCAGGCTCTGGGCTGTCAGTGCAGAGTCCCATGCGGGTTTGATCTCACAAACTGTGAGGTCATCACTTGAACTGAAATAAAAGAGTTGGATGCTTAACCAACTGAGCCACCCAGGCACCCCAACTATGATATGTCTTGGTGTTGGCCTGCTTTTGCTGATTTTTATGGAAGTTCTCTGTGCTTCCTAGATTTGGATATCTCTTTCCTTCCCCAGGTTAAGGAAGTTTTCAGCTATAATTTCCTCAAATAAACCTTTTGTTCCCCTTTCCTTCTCTTCTTCCTCTGAGGCTGCTCTGATATGAATATTATTATAATTTATGGAGTTACTGAATTCCCTAAGTCTACATTCATGATCTAATATTTTTCTTTCCCTCTTCTTTTCAGCTTCAGTATTTTCCATAATTTTATGTTCTCTATCACTTATTCATTCCTCTGCTTCTTCCATCCTTATAGTCATTACAATCAGTTCGTTTCGAATCTTGGTTATGCATTTTTCATTTTTGCTTGACAAGTTTTTAGGTCTTTAATCTCTGTGGCAAGGAATTCCCTGCTGTCTTCTATGTTTTGCTCATGCCCAGCTGGTATCATTGTAATTATTGCTTTAAATTCTGGAACATGAATATTATATCTGTCTCAATGAGATCGGTGGCCATTAACTTTTCTTGTTCTATCTTTTAGGATGAATTCTCCTGTCTTGGCATTTTTAAATTTATTTTATTAACGTTGATTTATTTTTTTTGGGGGGGTGGGGAGAGAGAGAATGAGAGAGAGAGAGAAAGAAAGAAAGAAAGAAAGAAAGACAGAAAGACAGAAAGAAAAAAAGAAAGAAAAAGAAAGAAGGAAAGAAAGAGGGAGTGGATAAAGAGAAGCTGAACATAGGTATTTGAACTTTTGAATCTCTGCAGAGATTTTTGCATCATACTGTTGAATCTCTGCAGAAATGTGGCATGATTGGTACCCATCCCAAAGCTGTGATACCACCTGAAGACACAGTGTCTGTCAACTGGGAAAGGTAGAAGTATGTAAGCAACCTTTTTAGAGCTTCCTAACAGTGGATTTTCATGGAGTTTGAGCTCCAGCTGTGGTAATACATAGGCACATGTGGTCGTGGTCCTCCCTGGGCAACACTGGAGGACTACAACCACCAATATGAAGGTAGTGGGAAGACCAGATGAGGTGCATACCACCTGCCCCTGCCAGCAAAGCATGTGTGCCAAAGAGTGATCTTGCTCACTATGTGCTGCTGATTAGCATGGATTATTATTTTTTTTAAATATAATTTATTGTCAAATTGGCTTCCATACAACACCCAGTGTTGTTGGCTCATCCCAGCAAGTGCCCTCCTAAATGCCCATCACCCACTTTCCCCTATCCCCCATTCCCCATCAACCCTCATTTTTTTCTCTGTATTTAAGTCTCTTATGGCTTGCTTCCCTCCCTCTCTGTAACTTTTTTTCCCCATTCCCCTCTCCCATGGTCTTCTGTTAAGTTTCTCAAGATCGACATATGAATGAAAACATATGATATCTGTCTTTCTCTGACTGACTTATTTTGCTTAGCCTAGTACCCTCCAGTTCCATCCACGTTGCTGCAAATGGCCAGATTTCATTCTTTCTCATTGCCAAGTAGTATCATGTTGTATATACATAAACCACATCTTCATTATCCATTCATCAGCTGATGGGCATTTAGGCTCTTTCCATAATTTGGCTATTGGTGAAAGTGCTTCTATAAACATTGGGGTACATGTGCCCCTATGCATCGGCACTCCTGTATCCCTTCGGTACATTCCTAGTAGTGCTATTTCTGGGTCATACAGTAGTTGATTTTTACTTTTTTGAGGAACCTCCACACTGTTTTCCAGAGTGGCTGCACCAGTTTGCATTCCTACCAGCAGTACAAGAAGGTTCCTGTTTCTCCACATCCTCGCCAGCATCTATAGTCTTCAATTTGATCATTTTAGCCGGTGTGAGGTGGTATCTCAGTGTGGCTTTGATTTGTATTTCCCTATGATGAGTGATGCTGAGCTTTGTTTCATGTGTCTATTGGCCACTTCTTTGGAAAATTGTCTATTCATGTTTTCTGCCCATTTCTTCACTGGAGTATTTGTTTTTTTGAATGATGATTTTGTTAAATTCTTTATAGATTTTGGATACTAACACTTTATCCTATATGTCATTTCCAAATATCTTTTCCCATTCTGTCAGTTGCCTTTTAGTTTTATTGATTGTTACCTTTGTAGTGCAGAAGACTTTTATCTTGATGAGGTCCCAATAGTTCATTTTTGCTTTTAACTCCCTTGCCTTTGGAGATGTGTGCAGTAAAAAATTGCTGTGGCTGAGGTCAAGGAGGTTGTTGCCTGCTTTCTCCTCTAGGGTTTTGATGGTTTCCTATATCACATTTAGGTCTTTCATCCATTCTGAGTTTATTTTTGTGTATGGTGCAAGAAAGTGGTCTAGTTTCATTTTTCTGCATGTTGCTGTCCAGTTCTCCCAGCACCATTTGTTAAAGAGTCTTTTTTCCATTGGATGCTGTTTCCTGCTTTGTCAAAGATGAGTTGTCCATACATTTGTGGGTTCAATTCTGGAGTCTCTATTCTACTCCATTGGTCTATGTGTCTGTTTTTGTGCCTATACCATACTGTCTTGATGATTGCAGCTTAGTAGTAGAGGCTAAGTCTAGAATTGTGATGCCTCCCACTTTGGTTTTCTTCTTCAATATTACTTTGGTTATTCGGGTTCTTTTGTGGTTCTATACAAATTTTAGGATTGTTTGTTCTAGCTTTGAGAAGAATGCTGGTACAATTTTTATTGGGATTGCATTGAATGTGAAGATTGTTTTGGGTCGTATTGACATTTTAACAATATTTATTCTTTCAATCCATGAGCATAGAATGTTTTTCCATTTCTTTGTGTCTTCTTCAACTTCCTTCATAAGCTTTCTATAGTTTTTACCATATAAATCTTTTACATCTTTGGTTAGATTTATTCCTAGGTATTTTATGGCTTGTGGTGCAATGTAAATGAGATCAGTTTCTGTATTTCTCTTTCTGCTGCTTCATTATTGGTGTATAAAAATGCAACTGATTTCTGTACAATGATTTTATACCCTCCGACTTTGCTGAATTCATGTATCAGTTCTACCAGATGGAGAACTTGTGGAGTCTGTCAGGTTTTCCATATAGAGTATCATATTGTCTGCAAAAAGTGAATGTTTGACTTCTTTTTTGCCAATTTTGATGCCTTTTATTTCTCGTTGTTGTCTGATTGCTGATGCTAGAACTTCCAACACTATGTTAAACAGCAGTGGTGAGAATGGACATGCCTGTCATGTTTCTGATCTCAGGCGGAAAGCTCTCAGTTTTTCCCCATTGAGGATGATATTAGCTGTGGGCTTTTCATAAATGGCTTTTATGATGTTTAAGTATGTTTCTTTTATCCTGAATTTCTTGAGGTTTTTATTAAGAAAGGATGCTATATTTTGTCTAATGCTTTTTTTGCATCAATTGAGAGGATCATATGGTTCTTATCTTTTCTTTTATTAATGTGATGTATCACATTGATTGATTTGTGACTACTGAACCAGCCCTGCAGCCCAGGAATGAATCCCACTCAATCACAGTGAATAATTCTTTTAACATGCTGTTGAATTTAATTTGCTAGTATCTTGTTGAGAATTTTTGCATCCATGTTGCTCAGGGATATTGGTCTGTGATCCTCCTTTTTTGTTGGGTCTCTGTCTGGTTTGGGAATCAAAGTAATGCTGGCTTCATAGCATGAATCTAGAAGTTTTCCTTTCATTTCTATTTTTTGAAACAGCTTGAAAAGGATATGTATTAACTCTGATTTAAATGTCTGGTAGAATTCTCCAGGGAAGCCACCTGGTCCTGGACTTTTATTTTTGGGGAGATTTTTGATAACTGATTCAATTTCTTCACTAGTTATGGTTCTGTTTAAATTTTCTATTTCTTCCCGTTTGAGTTTTGGAAGTGTGTGGGTGTTAGGAATTTGTCCATTTCTTCCAGGTTGTCCAGTTTGTTGGCATATAATTTTTCATAGTATTCTCTGATAATTGCTTGTATTCCTGATGGATTGGTTATAATAAATTCATTTTCATTCGTGGTTTTATCTATTTGGGTCCTCTCTCTTTTCTTTTTGAGAACCCTGGCTAGAGATTTATCAATTTTGTTTATGTTTTCAAATAACCAACTCTTAGTTTCATTGATCTGTTCTACTTTTTTTCTGAATTCTATATTGTTTATTTCTGCTTTGATCTTTATTATTTGACTTCCTATGCTGGGTTTGGGATGTCTTTGTTCTTCTGCTTCTATTTCCTTTAGGTGTGCTGTTAGATTTTGTATTTGGGGTCTTTCTTGTTTCTGGAGATAGGCCTGGATTGCAATGTATTTTCCTCTCAGGACTGCCTTTGCTGCATCCCAAAGGGTTTCAATTGTTGTGTTTTCATTTTCATTTGTTTCCATATATTTTTTTAATTTCTTCTCTAATTGCCTGGTTGACCCATTCGTTCTTTAGTAAGATGTTCTTTAACCTCCATGCTTTTGGAGGTTTTCCATACTTTTTCCTGTCGTTGATTTCAAATTTCATAGCACTGTGATCTGAAAGTGTGCATGGTATGATCTCAATTCTTTTATATTTATTGAGGGCTGTTTTGTGACCCAGTATGTGATGTATCTTGGAGAATGTTCTATGTGCACTCAAGAAGAATGTGTATTTTGATGCTTTGGGCTGAAAAGCTCTGTATATATCTGTCAAGTCCATCTGGCCGAGTGTATCATTCAGGGCCATTGCTTCTTTACTGATTTCCTGCCTAGATGATCTGTCCATTCATGTAAGTGGAGTATTAAAGTCCCCTGCAATTACCACATTCTTACCAACAAGATTGAGTATGCTTCTGAGTAATTGGTTTATATATTTGGGTGTTTTCGAATTTGGTGCGTAGACAGTTATGATTATTAGCTCTTCCTCATGGATAGGCCTTGTAGTTATTATATAATGCCCTTCTTCATCTCTTGGTACGGACTTTAATTTAAAGTCTAGTTTGTCTGATATAAGTATGGTTATTCCAGCTTTCTTTTGACTTCCAATAGCATGATAGATGGTTCTCCATCCCCTCACTTTCAATCTGGTGTCCTCAGGTCTAAAATGGGTCTATTGTAGACAGCAAATAGATGGGTCTTGTTTTTTTTTTTTTTTTTAATCCATTCTGATACCCTAAGTCTTTTTATTGGAGCATTTATTCCATTTACATTCAGTGTTATTATTGAAAAATATGGATTTAAAGTCATTGTGTTATCTGTAGGTTTCATGCTTGTAGTGATATCTCTGGTCCTTTGTGGTCTTTGCAACATTTCACTCACAGAGGACCCATAGAGTCTCTTGTAGGGTTGGTTTAGTGGTGATGAATTCCTTCAGTTTTTGTTTGTTTGGGAAAACCTTTTTCTCTCCTTCTACTCTGAATGATAGGCTTGGTGGATAAAGGATTCTTGGCTGCATATTTTTCTTGTTTATCACATTGAAGATTTCCTGCCATTCCTTTCTGGCCTGCCAAGTTTCAGTAGATAGGTCTGCTACTACCCTTATGTGTCTATCTTTGTATGTTAAAGCCCCGTTCATCCCTTGTTGCTTTCAGAATTCTCTCTTTATCCTTGTATTTTGCCAGTTTCACTATATGTCATGCAGAAGGTCAACCCAAGCTACGTCTAAAGGGAGTTCTCTGTGCCTCTTGATTTCAGTGTCTGTTTCCTTCCCCAGATTGGGAAAGTTCTCAGCTATGATTTGTTCAAATACACCTTCAGCCCCTTTCTCTGTCTCTTTTTCTTCTGTAATTCCAATGATACAGGTATTGTTACGTTTGACTGAATCACTTACTTCTGTAATTCTTCTCTTGTGATCCTGGATTTTTAAAATCTCTCTTCTCAGCTACCTCTTTTTCCATAATTTTATCTTCTAATTCACCAATTCCCCCCTTTGCCTCTTCAACCCGTGCTGTGGCCACCTCTGTTTTATTTTGTACCTCATTTATAGCATTTTTAAAAATTTATCATGACTATTTTTTAGTTCTTGGTCTCTGCAGCAATATATTCTCTGCTGTCTTCTGTGCTTTTTTCAAGCCCAGTGATTAATCTTATGACTATTATTCTAAATTCTTGTTCAGTTATATTGTTTATATCTGTTTTGGTCAATTTTTTAGCTGTCACTTTTCCCTGGAAATTCTTTTGAGGAGAGTTCTTCCGTTTCATCATTTTGGCTAATTATCTGTCCCTTATGAGTTTGAAAATCTTGTTATGTGCTCAGCACCTGTGAGCACTGCTATATTAAAGGAGGGTCATACACTGTCTAGGACTTGGCCCTTCAGGAGGTGTTTTTTGGAGAGTGTTACTTGCACTCTGTTTTTGTGACTTTGGTTATTTCATTTCCCTCCTCACAGTGATGTTTCGACCCTCCACCAGATGTGCTTTGATTTTTTCCTTGAAGTAGCCCTGGAAAGGAAAGCAAACAAACAAACAGAAAACAAAAACACACAAAGACACAAACACATCAAACAAACAAACAGATAAACAAAAACAATCCAAAAGCAAGAAAACAGAAACACCAGCTACAAGTAAAGATCAGGGTATAGGTGGTGCTGATGGAAGAGCACATACAAGGAGAAAAATGACTGGGATGGGGAAAAAGAAAAAAATAAACATTGACCAGGAAGAGAAACTAAAGGGCTTAATCCAGAGAGAGAGAGAAAGGAAAATATAGAAGCAGTGAGGAAAAAGAAATGAAGATAAAGTTACCCAGACAGAAATTATGCAGGTGATTATTCCAGAGAAAGGGAAAGAAAAGTAAGAAGGAGGTGTAGAACAAGTATCAAGAGAATGGATTAAATGTCTGCTTGAACAAACCAACAACCAGTGTAACCAGCCTAGTGGAGGGAAGAGATAAGAAGGAGAAAAGGAAGGAAGAATATATCTATATAACAAGAATTGCCCTAGAATTAATCCAGGCAATGAGCAACACTGGTCTGGAGGAGGGGGCCATCGGGTTCCTCAGTGTCTATCCCCGCTCCAGTAGAATGCAGTGACCTATTGTGGAAGGCTGTGGTTTTGTATAGGCAGGTCCTGCCTCTACTGTGGGCCCAGGAGAGCTATCCCAGAGGCCCCACCTTGGGATGACACCCACTTATTCTGTGACAAACGTCCACTCTAATAGGAATTAAGAGAAACAATCATCATAAGAATTTTTTACATCCTACTTACAGTGAAAGGTCCAAATCTAGGCATCATCTTTTCCTTTCTGTCTCCATGTGGGTCACAGGGCCTCCTTTAGGGATTTATAATGAACACTATTTACTTAAGTGGACATCATGGACACAGTAGGAAACATGGTGATGGCGAAAAACATGGGAGGTGACTCCTTCAGTAAAATTCCTATTTCTTTGCTTCTATTACCTGATGTCCTAGGAGTGGGGTTGTGGAAGGAAATCTAGAGGCAGGCATAGAAGATAGTTTAAAAGTCCCATACATGAAGCAGAAGAAAGCACAGAAGAGTCAAAAAATAAATTTCTGGGACAAATGCCCACAGAGTTTCAAATGGAGCATCTTCTTTCAAGGAAAAATAAAAGCAATATTTGTTTTCTTTCATCTATTCTGCATTTTTTATATGAAAATTCTGTTCAGATGAAATTATCAGTATACTTATTATAATACCAAGCTCTGATAAAAACCTGATGGCACATCTATGCATTTTAGAGAAATTTGTGCATCATTGAAAATGAAATTATTTCTTTTACAGGAACCAGCTGGTTTCAGCAGTTATTAAGCTTGATTTATTTTGAAGAACAACGCAAAGGCATTGGGAATCTGGAAACAGTTGATCTAGTCCCCTTCTTCGAGTACAACTTTCGAAAAATGGATTTTGTTGAAAGACCATCTCCTCGTCTCTTTGCTACCCACCTCCCATACTACTTGGTTCCAAGGGGGCTGAAGAACAAAAAAGCAAAGGTAGGAAATAGACCATGGCTGCTGAAAAATAACTGCTCTTTTTTTATTGTTTCATTTCATTTCATTACATTGATACTGCACTCATCTAGCTGTTAGCAAATGTGGCATTTCACATACTTAAAGTTTCAATAGCCATTTGTGTTCTTATCTTACAGTATGAGATTTTTATCTTGCACCCTTTGTTTTCTGATTATATAAGTAATACATCCATTAAAAGATAAAAGAGTATATTTGTGTGTATTTAATGTAATGTACAGAATGTATTATAATATCATGTACATTATATATTATATATCCTTTAATTTTTTAATTAGCTGTATTACCAAGTATATATAAACTGCTAACAATTCCTTTTTCTTTTCTCTGTGTGCCCTCCTTGCTTCCTTTAGACACTTCCAAACTATTTTGCCCACTTTCTCTTCAAATGTACCTAGTTCATTGGAAGTCGTAGGAAAGTTCAGAGCAAATCATTTGTCTCTACTGAGTGATCAGTCACCTCCATCTATTGATAATTTCAGCTCTTGGCTCATTTTCTTCCTTTCTACCTCTTCTCCTGTCACTCATGGGATTATTTCAAAGTTGATGTGCATTGTCTCTGGCTGGCCAGACAGGAGTGAAGCCAAATTGCACCCAAAGGGTCAACATGAAGGAGGCACTCCTTGTCAGGGCCACACAAGTGCAGGATTTCCTCCTTCAGGTTGACCCATCAGGCTCTGCACTGGCCTCCCATACCCCTAGCCCTGCCAGGTCTCTCAGGGTTGACTTCAACTCCAGCTACCTTTTCTTCCACCAACTTCAGTAACCCTCTAAGACAACATATGTGTTATAAACTGCCTTTTTTAAATGACACTATTTGCTGTCTGATGGAATACATACTTACCTGTGTATTTATTATCTGTGTTTCTGGCCAAAATGGAAATTCTTGAGAGAGATGGAGTTCACAATGCATATGTACATTGAATAAATTATAAAAACGATCATCAGTAATTGCCCTAACATGAATCTTGACTTTAAGCACCTTGTTATCTGAGTGTTGTCTCCTTTTCCTCCTACTCCCTTCAGGTGTCCCTTGCAGGGGTGTGTCGGCACTTTCAGGTCTCCAGTTCCCCTCTCCCTCCACTTCTTCCCTCTCACTCAACATTTGTCCATACAAGATATGTCCATACATATCTTTAATTTCTCCTAACCCACCAATGACTCTATATTTCATATTCAAATCCCATTTGTCAAAATCTCTTCCTCCATTCAACTCTGTTATGATCAGCTGCCAACACCTAACTCTGATGAAACAAAGTTGTTGTATATTAGGACCTATGTTCATGAAAGCCCTAGTGTGATATGAAAAAACCAAAACACTTAAAAAGTGTGTCTTGTCTTTACATTTGTGGTCACAATTCTCACATTTTACTTTTTAAAAACTATTTTGCTTCCACCCTTCCCAAAATGACTCTTTGATGCTTTTTTCTGTTCTCAAAGCTTGACAGCATTCTGCTCACCTATCCCGTAAAAGGCTATCCAATAAACCATTTCCAGTAGATGCCCTCCATATCCAAAGCCTCCGCTCACTGCCTTCCCTCCTTAAGAAGAAAAGGTGGGGTGTGTAGACACTTTCTATTCTTATTACATATCTGCCCCTCCACTCATGGTTTGAATCCCTTTTTGGATCAGCTTTCTCTATCCCACTGTTTCACAAATGGGAGACATTTTCGTTGCCAGAATATTGGCAATATTTGTAGGCATTTTTGGTTAGAGTGGTGATGGTGTTGTTGTTAGTGGTTGAGGCCCAGGATGCTGATGTATGCCTTATGATGCTCAAGGTAGCCCCAAAAACAAAGAGTTTCCTGAGAGTAATGTCCATGGTGCCACTGTTGAGAGACTTGCTCTATTCTCAAAGATTTTGCTTGAACGATGTAACATTCATTTTTTCATTCATCACTGATTTCCTTGTGTTTAACTGGATCATTCTGTTTGACCCCAAATCAAGTTTTCATGTAGCACATTTTAACAATAAAACAAAACTTGTCTTTCTCCATTTCACTTTCAGCTACTTTCCTTCATTTACTCTTTGAGGTCAACTTAAAAGTATTTAGCCTCACTCTCCACTCTTTCATTGAATCCTGAATGTCAATGTCACTTTTTTTTAATGTTTATTTTTGAGAGACAAAGAGACAGAGCACAAGCAGGGAGAGGCAGACAGAGAGAGGGAGACACAAAATTCAAAACAGGCTCCAGGCTCTGAGCTATCAACACAGTTCCCAATGTGGGGCTCCAACTCATGAACCGTGAGATCACGACTGGATGCTTAACTGACTGAGCCACCCAGGCACCCCTCAATGTCACTTATTTTTTATAATTTTCAAAAAGCAGGGATTATTTCTTGATCATTTTACTTGGCCTATTACTGACATCTGACATAATTGATCACTTTCTACTTCTTTAAACATTTTCTTTTCCTGCTGTTCCAGATAGGACATTCCTGGTATCAGCCTGTCTCAGTAGACACTTAGAGCATACTCTATCCAGCAACCAATTCCTCTCCTCATATTTCATGTCAGAGGAACTCTCATTTTTTTTGGGTTTGTATCCTCTGTGTGCTTTTGGCCTGATAGTTTAATCCCCGGCTGGGGAGAGGGTACAATTTAGTTGGTCCAAAGCCTGGTTTTGGTACCAGGAATCTTGCAGTGATTTATTCAGATACAGGTAAGTGACAAGCTTATGAGCAATGACACAGGTAAAGAAGTTTCTTCTTCTTTCAGAAGTTTCATGTCTTCTTGGAGAAGGTTTCTTCACTCTTTAAAGAGACCATGGGGATGAAAAGTAGTAGCCATCTGGGACATGGAGGAGATTCAACAAGTCAGAGTAGAAAAGTGGGAGACTCTAAGTCCATGATAGCATCAAGATGATGAGTTAACCCAACCTGCTGTATTCACATCTTGGCCTTGGTGTTCTGTGAAAAAAGTTGATAACTTTACTACTTAGGAAATGTTATTTGAGTTTTTTTTTTTAAAACATATACAATAACATTCTGAGATACTGTTCCTTCCTTCTTCCTTTCTTCCTCTAACCTTTGAGAAGTGAGGATTCCTGTGTATTCTCCCTCTGTAATTAATACCCCAGTTATAGTATCTAATCACATAACTTTAAATACAACGTATGTACAGTTGATTTCTCCCTTTAATTCTAGACTAATGTAAACTATTTACTATTTCCTATATTATATCCATAGAGATTTCAAATATCTCTATGGACTTTATTATCCAAATATAGAACTCAAATATCCAAATGGAATTTTGATTTTATCTTCAAAACACTCTTCTATTAATAACTTATATCATTATCTACTTAACAGGGGTATGATCAAGATACGTGGCATAAGTTACTCAGCTATCCCATTGTGTAGATGTCACTTTTACACAAGTATATGGATTAATGAGAAGAAGCCATTCCCCAATCCAAAGCCAGAGACATGAAGAATCATAGCAAGGGAGTGAAAAGAACTTCTTCCTTCACATTTAGGAGGATTTATTATTTCTTTATGGAAATATCAACTGCTGTTGATATTTATTTGATGTTATCCACCACTTTGTTAACATCAAATAAATCCCCTGAGTGAAAGACTCTATTTCCAGTGCAGTGGGATCACTCAGGGCTTACATCTATTAGCTCATCTCCTAGATTAAGCAGGCAATGTGCAGGGAGGTGGAAAATGAATAAAAGATTTCCTATAATGAACCTGGAAGCTTCCTCTCTTAGGAACTAACAAACTATACACATGCCATTTCACAATGAAGATACAAGCCTTAGGTTTTATACAGAGCCCCTGAATATTCTGTACACATGCTGAATAAGCCATTTAATTGTGGGTTGGACAGATATTGATTATATTTTCTATTCTAACATCATTGGGTTGCTTAATTGTTTTATGAAATTATATCTTCTGATTGGTTATAATAAACAATTTTTAAAATGAATCCCATATTCTTTTGATGCAGAAAATACTGAACTGGCGACTTCTGTCTGCCCAGTATTTGTGCTTTACACTGTGAAGGTTTATAAATAAGAGCTATGTAAACCATACACTGGGGCATCAGAAAAAAACACACTCTAGGTGCACCAGGGTGGTTCAGTCAGTTGAGCATCTGACTCTTGATTTTGGCTCAGATCATGATCCCAGGGTCCTGGCATAGAGCCTCATGTTGGACTCTGCACTGAGTGTGGAGGCTTCTTAAGATTCTCTCTCTCTCTTGGGGTTCCTGGGTGGTTCTGTTGGTTATGTGTCTGACTTTGGCTCAGGTCATGATCTTGTGGTTTGTGGGTTGGGACCCTGAGTCGGTCTCTGTGTTGACAGCTCAGAGTCTGGAGCCTGTTTTGGATTCTGTGTCTCCCTCTCTCTCTGCCTCCCCCCTGCTCATGCTCTGTCTCTCTCAAAAATAAAACATTAAAAAATTAAAAATAACAATTCTCTCTATTTTCCCCTCTCTCATGCTTGTTGTCTCTCTCTCTCTCAAAACCAAATTAAAAACAAGAAAAACACACTAAATTTTCTAAGATGATTGAAAACATTTTAGCAGGTTTTTCTTATTGCCATGATTTATAGCTAAGAGGCATTTTCACATATATTTGATTGTTGATGTAGGAACAAGAGAATATTGTCGCTCTCTGGGGGAGTTAAGAAGAGGTACCATGTGAGGTGTGTCTTGGGGAGTAATTGATAGTCACTAGGCCAATTGTGAAGAGAGAGGCATTGCAGGGAATGAGTAAGGCAAAATACAAGAGAGAGCTGAATATATGCATGATATGATACGGTTAGGAGACTGAAGTTCAACTAACAGGCTTCATCCAATTGTAAGGTATTAGGGTAAAAATATAACAGAATGAAAGCTTCAGAAATATTGAATGCTTCCTTTCTTTGCAGATTATTTACATATACAGAAACCCTAAGGACGTTATGTGCTCATATTTCCACTTTTCAAAGAATGTGACATTGCAAGTTACAAGTTCCTTTGAGGAATTTATGGAACAATTTCTAGAAGGAAAAGGTAACTAAAGTTTTATAAACTAAGTAATAAGTTTGGTGTCTTGTGGTGTTTTTAGACTCAGTGAATGGCAGAGGGAATGAGGATGCTGAAAAAGAGTTGCATGGGCCAGTAATCAACATATGAAGCTAGTTGGTAGGGTCACTTGGGTAACCAAGTTCAGCCACTGTTGCAAACACTGATCATTCTCTCTCCCTCTCAGGAGAGTGTCAAGATTTCAGTCATACCACCAGAAAATATGTGCATCTAATATGAAAAGAATATTTCACTAGCACACAGATTTCTGTTCTAGCTAAGGGAGAAGCATCTCAGTTTAGATACCGGTTGGGAACTTTGCCCTGCGTATTGCAGGGGGCACCTCCCAGGAGCTTCTATTTGACAAAGTTCCGTTCTACATTCTTTTCTTTAAAAAGTACTTAAAAAAATATTTTTATCTGTTTTTTAATGAATCTCTACACCCAACTTTGGGATCGAACTCACAACCCCGAGATCAAGCGTTATATGCTCTATTCACTGGGCCAGCCAGGCAACCTCACATCGTTAGGATTGATTCTGAGGATGATGATCTGGAACAGCAGAGTTAACAGATTAGTCTGTAATGCACTGTGCCCAGCTGCAGTGACTCATCAGCAAGTCCTCATGTTCCACGCAGCAGGGAAATAGCTCCATGCGCCTTTGGAATCAGCGAGAGGAAGGAGAAGCAGAGGATTCCTCCTTCTGTTCCCTTTTGGTTTTTCTTACCCCATGTTAAGGTGATTTCCTGTCTATATGAAATGCGCTTTTAAGAGACCAATTTCTCCTTGAGTCATGTAATTGTTTCGTGGTGGAAGCTGGATGGTTTTTCCACAACCAGGCGCGAGTGGAAATCTGAAATCTAGCAGCACATTTCCTTTTCCTTCCTTGTTACTGAGGCATCCTGCATCTTCTAATACTGTATCTTATTTTCAACGGGTTCAGCATATTTACCTAATTATGTATCTGTTCTCCCCACAGTGTTGGGAAGCCTTTGGTTTGACCACATCAAAGGTTGGTATGAGCACAAAAGCCTCTTCAACATTCAGTTCTTGATGTATGAGGAGATGAAGAAGGTGAGAAACGTGACATTAGTGACTTCTCTGAAGCTGTAAGTCATCCTGGCTGAATGAATATCAAGGTTCATGCTCAGAACATCCAAAGGACGATATCAAATTTGAGATCCCAGATACAGTGTACCAGGAGACGTTCTTCCAGTATCACTTCTAAGCTTTCTTTACCAGGTGTTCATTTCCAAAGCATACTGGAGCTTTCTTTTCAAAGATTGTCTCTGTGTGAGGAATTGTCTGTTGATGTATGTGGGCATGCATATCTTTGATTATTTTGAGCCAGGTTATTGGTCTCTCTTTCATGGATTATTAAGTCTGTTTTCTGCACTATGTAATCTAGTAACATTCTACATGTTATGTTGCACCTCTTGGGAAATTTTAATCTTGTCTGCATTGGATATGGTTAAGCATTGCAAGAAAAATTAAATGAAAATGTCTGTGTATGATTAGAAAGAATTCAGCTCCTGGACAGTCAAGTCCAAGTGGCTTAAAACAGAAGAAGTTCTACTGCTTATTGACTGAATTCCAGAGGTAGGACATCCTGATGCTGGGTGTGGCAGCTCAGACATGTCGAGAATGTCCCTGCATTTTCTGTCTTTCCTTCATATCATATTTGGTGTGGCTATGATGTCTCCCCTCGTAGTAGAAGAATGGTTGTTGTAGCTCCAAAGTCATGTCCTTAGATGATAGCATGCATGGGAGAAAGAAAGGGAAATGGGAGGAAAAGGGCTTTCTTGCCTTGCACTGTTTGCACCTTTTCTCCATGAGGAAAATCCCTCTCAGAAGTTTCTGTTTCATTTCCTCTTTCTGTTTCAATGCCAAAATGGTGTCATGTGACCACCCCAGACTAATATCTTGTAGAGGACAATTGGATTGCCATGAGGGTCTTAGATCGATCAGGATCATTACTAGAATGGGCCTGGGCACTGCTGCCAGAACACCCCCCCAGGGATCTCTTCGCGAGAAAGAAGACAAAGAGTTCAAAGGCAGGCAAGATGAAGGGCCGATGAATAGTTTTCACTAGTTTGGGTTCCAGCTGCCCCAATATCATGACAGCAAGACTAGACTGTCTTGTTGAGACCATATCTTCTACCAAATAAGAGATTCAAGTATCTGGCCAGCCTTGCAACCTTCCTCACAATATGGGCCATCCATTGCCTCCAACCTCATCTCCCTTCTTTCTCACCCAAAGCCTGTCAGATATAGCTCCAGGGAAACTCAACTTCTAATACCCTGTGACCTGATATTTCATACCTTCCATGCAACCATAGTGTTGCAGATATTCTTTCTTTTGTCTAGATTCCATACCTTTAGTTTGTCTACCTAGAAAACTCCTGTTTTTGCTTTAATCCCCAGAACAAATTTCTCATCTTTGTTGAAACTTTCTCTGAAATCTGTTACACAATTACTCTCGGCCCATAGGTCCTACTACTGAATTCCCAGCACTGATCCCCTGTTGTGCCTCTGATCACCGGCACCATCATGCAGGGCAGTGTTTGACACAATAGCTACTCCCCAAATACTTGCCAAGTTACCACAGATAAAATGAAATATGAGCGTTCCTAAAATTAACCCAAATGTGTTCTAAAACGGTGGACAAGTCAAAGTTTAATTTACCAAGAAAGATAAGCAAGTCACTGCTTATGGTCAGCTCTAGTTCTTTTTTTTCTTTTCTTCTAAAATTGTTTTATTTTTTCATTCAACATTATGTATGTGACCAAGTTTTGTATTGGCTTTTTCTTTTCTTTTCTTTTTAAATTTCCATCCTAGTTAGTTAGCATATTGTGCAATAATGATTTCAGGAGTAGATTCCAGTGATTCATCCCCTATGTATAACACCCAGTGCTCATCTCAATTAGTACTTTCCTTAATGACCTTTGCCCATTTAGTCCATCCTCCACCAACACCCCTTACAGCAACCCTCTATTTACTCTCTATATTTAAGAGTCTCTTATGTTTTGTCACTTTCCTTGTTTTTATACTATCGTTGCTTCCCTTCCCTTGTGTTCGTCTGTTTTGTATCTTAAGTTCCACATATGACTGAAGTCATATGATATTTGTCTTTCTCTGACTGACTAATTTTGCTTAGCATAATACCCTCTAGTCCGATCCACGTTGTTGCAAATGGCCAGATTTCATTCTTCTTGATTGCTGAGTAATGGTCTACTGTATATATATACCACATCTTCTTTATCCATTCATCTGCCAGTGGACATTTTGGCTCTTTCCATACTTTGGCTATTGTCAATAGTGCTGCTATAAACATTGGGGTACATGTGCCCCTTTGAAACAGCACACCTGTATCCCTTGGATAAATACCTAGTCAACTCCATTTATCAAACCAGCCTTAGTACCTATGATTTACACTCCCATAATGATATTTAGTTGTGACTCATGTGTAAGTCTTTCTTATAATGTGAATAATTTATCATACTGTGATTTATTATAGGATCTCAAAGGTTCTCTGTCAAAAGTCTGCAAGTTTTTGGGGAAAGAGCTGAGTGAGGAGGAAATGGATTCCATTGTGAGACAGGCCACATTTCAGAACATGAAATATGACCCACGGGCAAATTACAAGAATATAATAAAGACCCGATATGGGTTAGAAGCTAAAGGTCATTTCCTTCGCAAAGGTGAGGTTGAACAGTGAATGGCTGTCCTACACGATGGTATGAGTGGATTAAAATGTAGCTTCTCAGCTTCTTAGGTTACTTTCATAACATGGAGCTCTCATGGCCCAGTGCCCTTCTGTAGACAGATGATTTTCCATGATTTCCTCTTGGTGCTCTTCAAGAGACTATATATCATATGGTCCCTGAATGTATCTGATTAATAATCTAAAATCATAAAGCCTTCTCCATGGCCCCTAGAATTCCACCAAAGACTAGTACAATGTCTGCCACAAAAGGGATGTTCATTTACTGTTAGATTCTTTCCCCCCATTAACATGGGATGAGCACATGTGATGATGAGTTTAATGGTGGGTCTGTTGGCCGTCACTGGCTGCTCTTCCATCTCTGTTTTTTCCCAAACCTCCGCCAGGATTGATTTAACAACACACTTTTGCTGTTCTCTTGTTATTGAGCATGACTATCATGTGTCCTCTACTACCAGAAACTTACGTCATAAGAATGTATGGAAATATCTCCATTAGGTCAATATCTCTTACGTCATCCTGAGTGAGTTTTTAAATGAATTGACTTTCATAAACTGATAAATTTGAACATGTTAGAATATTTTTATTATTTTATACAATCATTCTACTTCATACTTTGTGATATTCTAACAGTACATGGGACATCTATAATACAGAATTTTAGACATAAATTTTCTACTTAATCACAGGGTTCTATGCTTGCATGTATAGTAACAGTAAATATTTGGTTTGATTTCTCTACATGAGTATTTCCTTCGCTAAATCTATTTATAGATCTTTATCCATTCAGCTCAACAATGTGAATCACTGGTAACTCGAAGCCAAACTGAATCCCCTTCCTGTTACTCTCGGCATACCCTGTCATGTTGTAGATGTTATGACCCCTCTCAGCTGCCATTATCATTGTACTTGCAATTTTTTTCTTTGAAAAAAGAAAATTTTCTGTTTATACATCTTTAACCCACCTGCAAATGAGAGACTGAAATGGCCAAGAAGACAAATAGCAGGAGCCAAATTTCCTTGTGGAAGCGAGGAACATTTTCTTATGTTTCTTCTGCCCAGACACGTACTTTTCTTTTACATCTTATGTAATGGAATGTCATTTGCCCTAGCTTTACCATTCCTGCACTATTTGTATTTTCAGTTTCATTAGTATTTCAGTCTGTTTCAGTTATTGGTTTACACTTCCATGTGCTTTTACAATCAGTGTTTCTTTCCTTGCTTCTTCTTCTATCAGCCTCTTTTGTCATCACAACTCTGTGTCTATAAGTTTAAGTAAGACTTTTGTAAACCTACAGTGAGTACAGATGGAATAATTATACGTGAGCCATTCCAAACGGTATGAGCTTGGCTATATTTTAAAAATGTCTCTGAGCATCCATGTCCTCATCAGTAAATATTTGTCCAAGGAAATCTGATTTTGGGAATTTTTAAAGGACCGCTGTAAACTAACACTAGCCCATGCTAACCTGGAACAAAATAGTAAACAAGCTGCAGGAGTTTTCTCCTTTTCCCTGTGGCTGACAGCTGAGGAGTTGGGCTAATTACTTAAATTATAACCTAATTGCCGTGATGAGTTTGTGTCCCCCTCGCTGGCCGTAAGGTGGGAGAGGCAGGGCATGGTCATATGCAGGAGCAACTGGGGCCTCAGTGGGGAGGAAAATAAAAAACCAAAAACTGATGTTCCTTCCAACTCTAGGGCATCATGTTCCCTCATCCCAGAATCTTCACTGAGGCAATTTCTTTGCTGTTCCTCCCAGGTACCATTGGAGACTGGAAAAATCACATGACTGTTGAGCAGAATGAAAGGTTTGACAAGATTTTCCAAAGGAAAATGAAAGATTTTCCCTTGAAGTTCATCTGGGATATGAATGAAGAATAGAATTTTAAGCAATGCAAACTATTTTAAGAAAGCACTTTCAGAAATAAATATATTGAAGTGTATAATTTCATCTTTGACTATCATTGGCTCATTATTGACAAACCTCAGTGATTAATAAATATATATATGTGCCTTTATATCATTTTCCATCTGTGCCCTGTTTTCCATTTGCTGGAATTCCTCAGTTACTGATCAGGAGAGTATTTCTTTCTTTGATTTGGCATATGATTATGAAATGGTTTTTGTTTTATATTCAGAAATTCCAAAGCTCTTGAGCAAAAAGCGGGTCATAACAGATGGTTGATTTGACATCCTAAAATAGATGATTCCTAATGTATGAAAAACTACTTACGGGCTTTCTTGATATTTAAGATTTTAATTTTTAGGTAATCAAATAAGTCAACCTTTAATTTTATGGTTTCTAGGTTTTGTGTCTAACTTAGAATATTGCTACGACAAGTATTTTCATGTATTCATAAAGCTTATCCTTATTTAATCTGAATACTTAACATATGCTGTAAGACCAGTATCCTGTACTTTTCTAACAGATAGCCAATTGGCCCAAGGTCATCTATGTAATAGCCACCATTTCCCTAGTGATTGAAAGAGACATAATCTTGTTTTATACAAATGTATGTACATGAGTTGACTTATGCAAAATGACATATTTTCTGATGATATACTTTTCTTTTTCATTACCATGTCATAATTTCTAACATAAGTTAATAAACTGTCATAAAGAGTTGTGTTGGAATTTTGCTAAGTATTACCCTACTCTTTTTGTTTTTAATATAATTTATTGTCAAATTGGCTAACATACAGCATGTACCGTGTGCTCTTGGTTTTCGGAGTAGAATCCTGTGGTTCATTGCTTACATACAACACCCAGTGCTCATCCCAACAAGTGCCCTCCTCAATGCCCATCACCTATTTTCCCCTCTTCCCCACCCCCCCCACCCATCAACCCTCAGTTTGTTCTCTGTATTTAAGAGTCTCTGATGGTTTCCCTCCCTCCTTCTCTGTTTGTAACTATTTTTCCCCTTCCCTTCCCCCACAGTCTTCTGTTACATTTCTCATGTTCCACATATGAGTGAAAACATATGATATCTGTCTTTCTTGACTGACTTATTTCACTTCGTATAATACCTTCCAGTTCCATCCACATTGTTGCAAATGGCATGATTTCATTCTTTCTCATTGGCAAGTAGTATTCCATAGTATACATAAACCACATCTTCTTTATCCATTCATCAGTTGATGGACATTTAGGCTCTTTCCATAATTTGGCTATTATTGAAAGCACTGCTATAAACTGTGGGGTGCATATGCCCCTATGCATCAGCACTCCTGTATCTTTTGGATAAATTCCTAGTAGTGTTATTGCTGGGTCATAGGGTAGTTCTATTTTTAATTTTTTGAGGAATCTCCACACTGTTTTCCAAACTGGCTGCACCAGTTTGCATTCCCACCAACAGTGCAAGAGGGTTTCCGTTTCTTCTCATCCTCACCCGCATCTGTTGTTTCCTGAGTATTTTTTAATTTTCATTTATTTTTGAGACAGTGCGAGAGACAGAGTGCAAGCAGCGGAGGGGAGGGAGACACAGAATCTGAAACGGGCTCCAGGCTCTGAGCTGTCAGCCCAGAGCTGGACGCGGGCTCGAACTCACAAACCGTGAGATCATGACCTGAGCCGAAGTCAGATGCTTAACTGACTGAGCTGCTCAGGTGCCCTCCTGAGTTGTTAATTTTAGCCACTCTGTCCAGTATGAGGTGATATCTCAGTGTGGCTTTTATTTGTATTTCCCTGATGAGTGATGTTGAGCATCTTTTCATGTGGCCATTGGGCATCTGGATGTCTTCTTTGGAAAAATGTCTATTCATGTCTTCTGCCCATTTCTTCACTGGAGTATTTGTTTCTCAGGTGTTGACTTTGCTAAATTCTTTATAGATTTTGGATACTAACCCTTTGTCCTATATGTCATTTGCGAATATCTTCTCCCATTCTGTCGGTTGCCTTTTAGTTTTGTTGATTGTTTCCTTTGCAGTGCAGAAGACTTTTATCTTGATGAGGTCCCAATAGTTCATTTTTGCTTTTAACTCCCTTGCCTTTGGAGATGTGTGCAGTAAAAAATTGCTGTGGCTGAGGTCAAGGAGGTTGTTGCCTGCTTTCTCCTCTAGGGTTTTGATGGTTTCCTGTCTCACATTCAGGTCCTTTATCCATTTTGAGTTTATTTTTGTGAATGGTGTAAGAAAGTGGTCTAGTTTCATTCTTCTGCATGTTGCTGTCCAGTTCTCCCAGCACCATTTGTTAAAGAGACTGTCTTTTTTCCATTGGATGCTCTTTCCTGTTTTGTCAAAATGAGTTGTCCATACATTTGTGGGTTCAATTCTGGAGTCTCTATTCTATTCCATTGGTCTGTGTGTCTGTTTTTGTGCCAATACCACACTGTGTTGATGATTACAGCTTTGTAGTAGAGGCTAAAGTCTGGGATTGTGATGCTTCCCTCTTTAATTTTCTTTTTCAATATTGCTTTGTCTATTTGGGGGTCTTTTGTGATTCCATACACAAGCATGGAATGTTTTACCATTTCTTTGTGTCTTCTTCAATTTTCTTCATAAGTTTTTTATAATTTTAAGCATACAGATCTTTTACATCTTTGGTTCGGTTTATTCTTAGCTATTATATGGCTCTTGGTGCAATTGTAAATGGGATTAATTTCTTGATTTCTCTTTCTGTTGCTTCATTATTGGTGTATAGAAATGCTACTGATTTCTGTACATTGATTTTGTACCCTGCGACTTTGCTGAATTCATGTATTAGTTCTCGCACCTTTGGTGGAGTCTTTTGGGTTTTCTATGTAGAGGATCATGTCATCTGTGAAACTTGTAAGTTTGAATTCTTCTTTGCCAATTTTGATGCCTTTTATTTTGTTTTGTTGTCTGATTGCTGAGGCTAGGACTTCCAACACTATGTTAAACAACAGTGGTGAGAGTGGACATCCCTGCTGTGTTCCTGATCTCAGGAGGAAAGCTCTCAGTTTTTCCCCATTGCAGATGATATTAACTGTGGGCTTTTCATATGGGGGTTTTATGATGTTAAAGTATGTTGTTTGTATCCCGACTTTCTTGAGAGTTTTTATCAAGACAGGATGCTGTATTTTGTCAAATGCTTTTTCTGCGTCTGTTGGCAGGATCATATGATTCTTATCCTTTCTTCTATTAATGTGATGTATCACATGGTTTGATTTGCAACTATTGAACCAGCCCTGCTGCCCAGGAATGAATCCCACTTGGTCATGGTGAATAATTCTTTTGATATGCTGTTGAATTAAATTTGCTAGAATCTTTTTGAGAATTTTTGCATACATGTTCATCAGGGATATTGGTCTGCAATTCTCCTTTGTTGTGGGGTCTCCGTCTGTTTTGGGAATCAAGGTAATGCTGGCCTCATAGAATGAGTCTGGAAGCTCTCCTTCTATTTGTATTTTTTTGGAACATCTTGAGAAGGATAGGTATTAACTCTGCTTTAAATGTCTTAGAATTTCCTTGGGAAGCCATCTGGCCCAGGACTCCTATTTGTTGGGAGATTTTTAATAACTAATTCAATTTCTTCACTAGTTATGGGTCTGTTCAAATTTTCTATTTCTTCCTGTTTGAGTTTTGGTAGTGTGTGGGTGTCTATGAATTTTTCCATTTCTTCCAGGTGGTCAAGTTGTTGGTATATAAGTTTTCATGACATTCCCTGATAATTGTTTGTATTTCTGAGGGATTGGATGTGATAAGTCCATTTTCATTCATGATTTTATATATTTGGGTCGTCTCTCTTTTCTTTTTGAGAAGTCTGGTTAGGGGTTTATGAATTTTGCTTATTTTCTCAAAAAAAAAAAACCATGCAGCTCTTAGTTTCATTGGTCTCATGCTTTTTAAAATTTTTTTTAAAATAAAAATTTTTTTTTGCATTCTATATTGTTTATTTCTGCTCTGGTCTTTATTATTTCTTTTCTTCTGTTGGCCTCTGGATTTCTTTTCTGTTCTGTTTCTAGTTCCTTTAGGTGTGCTGTTAGATTTTGTATTTGGAATTTTTCTTGTTTCTTGAGATAGGTCTGGACTGCAATGTATTTTCCTTTTAGGACTGCCTTTGCTGCATCCCAAAGGGTTTGGATTGTTGTATTTTCATTTTCATTTGTTCCCATATATTTTTAAATTTCTTCTCTAATTGCCTGGTTGACCCATTCATGTTCTTTAGGATGTTCTTTAACCTCCATGCTTTTGGAGGTGTTCCAGACTTTTTTCCTGTGGTTGACTTCAAGTTTCATAGTATTGTGATCTGAAAGTGTGCATGGTATAATCTCAATTCTTTTGTATTTATTGAGGGATGTTTTGTGACCCAGTATGTGATCTATCTTGGAGAATGTTCCCTGTGCACTTGTGAAGAATGTGTATTCTGCTGCTTTAGGCTGAAAAGCTCTGTATATAGCTGTCAAGTCCATCTGGCCCAGTGTATCATTCAGGGCTATTGCTTCTTTATTTTCTGCCCATATGATCTGTCCATTGGTGTAAGTGGAGTATTAAACTCCCCTGCAATTACCACATTCTTACCAATAAGATTAAGTATGTTTGTGATTGTTTTATACATTTGGTGCTCCCAATTTGGTAGAATAAATGTTTATAATTGATAGCTCTTCTTGGTGGATAGACCTCATAATTATGATATAATGCCCTTCTTCATCTGTTGTTACAGCCTTTAATTTAAAATCTATTTTGCCTGTAATAAGTATGGACACTCCATCTTTCTTTTGACTTCCAGTAGCATGATAGATGGTTCTCCATCCCCTCACTTTAAATCTAAAGATGTCCTCAGGTCTAAAATGGGTCTTTCGTAGACAGCAAATAGATGGGTCTTGTTGTTTTTTTTTTTAATCCTTTCTGATACACTATGTCTTTTGATTTGAGCCTTTAGTCCATTTACATTCAGTGTTAGTATTGAAAGATATGGATTTAAAGTCATTGTGTTATCTGTATGTTTCATGCTTGTAGTGATATCTCTGGTCCTTTGTGGTCTTTGCAACATTTCACTCAGAGTCTCCCTTAGGATCTCTTGTTGGGCTGGTTTAGTGATGATGAACTCCTTCAGTTTTTGTTTGTCTGGGAGAACCTTTATCTCTCCTATTCTGAACGACAGGTTTGCTGGATACAGGATTCTTTGTTGCATATTTTTACTCTTCAGCACATTGAATATTTCTTGCAATTCTTTTCTGGCATGCCAAGTTTCAGTAGATAGGTTTGCTACCATCCTCATGTGTCTACCCTTGTAGGTTAAGCCTGTTTATCCCTAGCTGCTCTCAGAATTCTCTCTTCATCTTTGTATATCGCCAGTTCCACTATGATATGTCATGCAGAAGATCAATTCCTGTTAAGTCTGAAGGGAGTTCTCTGTGCCTCCTGGATATCAATGTCCATTTCCTTCCCCAGATTGGGGAAGTTCTCAGCTATTATTTGTTCAAGTACACCTTTTGCCCCTTTCTCTCTCTCTTCTTCTGGAACTCTTATGATACGGATAATATTATGTTTCTTTGAATCACTTTGAACCTTAATTCTCTAATTCTCCCTTCATGGTCGAGAATTTTTTATCTCTCTTTTTCTCAGCTCCATCTTTTTCCATAATTTTATCTTCTATTTCACTTATTCTACCCTCTGCCTCTTCAATCCTCATTGTCACTGCCTCTAGTTTATTTTTCACCTCATTTACAGCATTTTGTAATTCATCATGACTATTTTTTAGTTCCTTGGTCTCTGTAGCAGTAGATTCTCTGCTGTCTTCTATGCGTTTTCAAGCCCAGTGATTAATCTTATGACTATTATCCTAAATTCTTGTTCAATTATATTGTTTATATATGTTTTGAGGAATTCTTTAGCTGTAATTTCTTCCTGAAATTTTTTTTGAGGAGAATTCTTCTGTTTCATCATTTTGGCTGGTTTTCTGTCTGTTATGTGTTTCAAAACTTGTTATGGGTCTTGCATCTGTGAGCACTACTATCTTAAAGAGGGCTCATACACTTTCCAGAGCCTTGCCCTTCAGGAGATCTTTATTGGAGTGTGTTTCCTGCTCTCTGTTGTTGTGACTTCGTTTGCTTTATCTCCCTACTTGTAGTGATGTTTTGGACCCTCCACCAGGTGTGCTTTGATTTGTTTGTTGAAGTAGCACTGGGAAAGCAAGCAAACAAGCAAAATGCAAAAAAACAAAAACATACAAACAAAAACAAAAAACCAAAGACACAACTAAAAAAAAAAACCCAGAACACCAGCTACAACAAAACAATGGGGTGGAGTGGAGTTGGTGTTGATGGAAGAAGCTTCATCCCGTAGAAAGAGATAAATGACAGGATTGGGGAAAATAAAATAAAATAAAATTGACCAGGCAGAGAAACTGTACAGTTTAATCCAGAAAGAGAGAGGAAAATAAAGAAGGAGTTATAGAAGAGGCGTAAAGGGGATAGATTAAATATGTCTGCTTAACAAGCCAACAACCAGAATAACTAGACTGGAGGAGGGAAGAAATAAGAAGGAGAAAAGGAAGAAAAAATATATATATAATAAAAATTGTCCAAGAATTAAATCAGGAAATACAAAACCACTGGGTGCCTTGGAACCTATGGCAGCACTCATTTGGCGGAGGGGCTGTCCGGTCGCTGTCAATCCCACTCTAGAAGACATGCAGTTACCAGGCGTGGAGAGGCGTTGTTTGCTGTAGGCTGGTCCTGCCTCCTTTGTGGGCTCACTATCCATTCCCTGAAGCCCCACCTTGTTGGTGATGGGGAGAGAAATGGTGACACCCTAGTCTCTCCTCTACGGACTGGGTGTCCCAAACCACTCTGTTCAGGCCATCCTCACAGTGCTGCAGGCACTCATGAGGTGGTGTGTTCCATGCTGCCAACTCCCGTGCCTCCCTGGTGCTCGACTGGGATTTAAACCCCAATGTCTTAAAGGGTCCTGCTCTGTGCGCCAACCCCTCCCCGCCGGGGGAAGTGCCGCTCCGCGCCTCTCATATCTGGTCTCTGACTGGCAGGGGCAGGCAGTCTTTTTCCTGTCAATGGTTATATACCTTCTTCCCACAGCACTCCAGGGAGGGGATTGCTTTCTCCCACTGTGGACTGTGCCTCTGAACTAGTTACTGAGCCCGGGGCTGGCTCCCCTCCTCCTCAGGTGCATGAAGAGAGCAGCTGACCCCAGTCCAGAGAAAGCCCTGCAGTTAGAGATCGGATCTTTCTCCATCCTGGTCTGTGGTTTTTCTCTTGTCCAGATACAGTCCTACACTTCCCCAGCCTCTCTTTCTCTTCCCTTTGTCTCTCTGCGGAAGGGGATTCCTCCCATCCATGCCTTGCGACCTGTTTTATCTCTCCCAGTTTGCAATCATGCACCTATGGCCCACCAGGTTGTCCCCTTGGTCCCTGGAGATATCTCTGTCACTCTGCAGCCCGGACTCTTGGAATTCAAAGTCCTTTGGTCTCAACACTGCTGTGTCTGAGGGACAAGGGAACTTTGGGTCCCCCTACTTCTCCTCCATTTCCCAAACAGGTTCAGTACTGCTTTACTCTTAAAACGTCATTTAAAAATGACATCAGCACTCAGGGAGTCTACCCATTCAGAAATAATGTACACTCACCATTTATTTGTGTTTTCTTTTGGATCGTTTGGTTAAGATACATGGTCCTCCCCTGATGAGGAGTGCTATAGCGCTGCTATAAACATTGGGGTGCATGTGCCCCTTTGACACAGCACACCTGTATCGTTTGGATAGATACCTAGTAGTGCAATTGCTGGGTCATAGGGTGGTTCTAGGAGATTCTACCGACAAGAAGAGACATGGGGTGACAATATGGAGGCTCCTGGGTAACAGGAATCTGAGACCTTGGGTAGAGGAAGATCTGTGGTCACCAGCATGAGTGGCTGATGTCATATGACAGACACCTGTGCTGGACGCCATGACGGAATGATAGAAGTGTTAGTGGAGGCCTGCAATGTGCAAGAAGGCAGAATATGGGCCAGACGAGGAGAGCCTCCCTCCACCAACATGTGGACACCTAGCTTCTTCTGTGTCACATGCCCTTTTGGGAAGGAGGAATAAAAGGGAAGATCTATTGGGAGGGAAGAAACAGTCCTAACAGGGAGTTTAGACTTACCTCAAGTTAAAGTTTTCACACTGGAGAAGATATGTGATCTTTAATCTATATGCTTATTTATTTAGGTATTTTGATAGTGAGAAGGAGGATTGGAGGATAAAAAGAAGAGATTGGTTATCGAAAACAGAAGATAATCTTTTTTTTTTTTTTGGCACATACTGCAGGGTCATGGAGTATAACTCATTTACTGGGTCATAGGAGAATTAAATGAAATGAGGTAATTAAAGGCTTATTCTGCAGTTATACTTTAAGAATATTCAGTGTTAGCGATATCCAAAGAACACAGTGCGTGTGATGGAGTGAGATCGATGCAGGCAGGGTCAGAGAGCCCAGGAGAGGATTCTGCAGGACCAGTCAAGAGGGTCCTTGGCTTCACGTAGGACTGAATTTCAATATGAGCTGGAGAATGTAGAAACAGAGTTTACCAAATGGTGTGAGTTACAGATAAAGGATAGTGGATGGAGCGCCTGAGCCACTGGGAAGGGGGTTTGGAGTTTATATTGGAAAGGGGTGTAGGGTCCGTGTTCCTTCAGGAATCCAGTGTAGGGTCCGATCAAAGGCGAATGTCAGGTGAACCGTAGGTATTGTTCCATGAGGTACCAAAGGCAGGGGGTGTTGATGCCAGCGTCAGCTGAAGTTTGTTTGAAGTTGATGTGCTAGACGTGTTCAGGATCTGGCTCTTCTCAGAGGTTACTAGGTGTTAGGGGCCTAGGACAAAACTCAGAGAATGATAAACTTTGTTTCCCCTTGGAAGTGGGAACATGGCTTGTCTGGCTTATCCAGAGGAAAAATATAGAACATGAGTAAGCGAGACCTAACAGAAAAACAGCAGAGATGGAGCCTTTCTAGAATGAAGTGTCTTCAGTTTCCCTACTTCATCTCCCTGCTATGGGATTTTTATCCTCCTCATTCTTATAGGGGGTGTTGGAGGGTGAAGGCCTCATCTTCTGTAACTTCTTCCAGCTGAAAGGGGTTGTAGACTCTGTCTATTGGGAGGCATAAAAATCCTGACCCATCTGATTAAATGAAGGGCTCCCCATTATAAGTTGTCTGGCTTGGAAGAATATATGAGGCCTCCTCACATGAATTAGGATATTTAGATTTGGAAGCCGTGCAGCAACAATTGCATCCACAGAAAAGGAAGATTCCTGTTGTAATTATTATTATTTGTAAAAAATACCAATGTGAAGTGGGAACAGAACAAAGGGAACAATATTTACAGAAGGCTGTAAGGGCATGGAGTTTTAAGAAACCATATTTAAAAATTTTTTTTAATGTTTATTTATTTTTGACAGAGAGAGAGAGAGAGAGACAGAGCATGAGCAGGGGAGGGGCAGAGAGAGAGGGAGACACAGAATCCAAAGCAGGCTCCAAACTCTAAGCTGTCAGCACAGAGCCCATGCGGGGCTCGAACCCACAAACTGCGAGATCGTGATCTGAACCAAACTCAGAGGCTCAACAGACTGAGCCACCCAGGCACCCCCAAGAAACCATATTTAGAATCAGTACATGGGGCGCCTGGGTGGTGCAGTCGGTTAAGCGTCCGACTTCAGCCAGGTCACGATCTTGCGGTCCGTGAGTTCGAGCCCCGCATCAGGCTCTGGGTTGATGGCTCAGAGCCTGGAGCCTGTTTCCGATTCTGTGTCTCCCTCTCTCTCTGCCCCTCCCCCGTTCATGCTCTGTCTCTCTCTGTCCCAAAAATAAATAAACGTTGAAAAAAAAAAATTTAGAATCAGTACATATATTGAATGTTAACTGCCTAATTGTAGTGCTTAAATTAAAGCAGTTAGTTTAGCCTCTTGTCCTAAAATATGAGGAAGTGGTTTGCCCTTGATTACATCCTGCACAATGATAAATTTTATATCAAGCTTTCCTTATTCCTGTATGCATACAACTGCTTCTCTCTATAAACCAGTCAGCCTCTGGATTAGACAGAGATTTATTCTTTAAGACAAGCCGACTTGACTATACTTGTATACTGTTCTTACAAGAGTGGATTAGAAGTTCTTTATTGTCTTTGTCAGGCAATAGAGTATCTGGGTTGAAGTCTTGACACACCTTGAGGGTTATATCAGGGGTGTTAAGAAGAAGGGCTTGTTATTTTATTAATCTCCTTCCACTTAGCCACTGATGTCCTTAGGCCTCTAAAACTCCTTGAACTTGATGTGGGGTCATAACATCCAGATGCTGTCCCAGAGTAAGTTTATTAGCTTCTTCAACTAGCAAGGCAGTTGCAACTATTACTCGAAAACGTCCTGGCCACCCTCTGCTACTGGGTCTATCTGTTTGGAGAGGGAGATTGCCTGTGTGAGAACAGGCCACAGTTTTTGGGTTAGGACACCCAAAGTGATTCCTCTTCTTTCCCCTACGTATAGGATAAAAGGCTCTTGTAAATGACATTGACTGTAGCAACTTCTTATTAGATATGTTGTCTGAGGCAAGGGAAAGAAAAGCAAAAATGAACTATTGGGACTTCATCAAGATAAAACTTCTGAACATCCAAGGAAACAATCAACAGAATTTAAAGGTAACCTTTAGAATGGGAGAAAATATTTGGAAATGACATATGGGGTAAAGGGTTATATCCAAAATAAGTAAAGAATTTATGAAGCAAAACATCCCAAAACCAAATAATCTGTTAAAAAATGGGCAGAAAGCATGAGTAGACTTTCTTTCTGATCCTACAAATGACTATAGGACACATGAAAAGATGTTCAACATCACTCATCATCGGGGACTACAAATCAAAACTACGATGAGATATCACCTCACACCCTTCAGAATGGCTAAAATTCGGAAAGAACACGAGGAGAAGGTGGAGAAAGGGGAAAGGGAATTTCTAGGGTGGGGGATTACTTAATTTTTCTTTTAGTTCTTTAACATCTTGGTGGTAACAGTTACCCCATTCCAATCCACCCAAATTGTTCCTCTGAATGGCTCCAGAAAGAGGTCTGGATGTGAGGCTAAACCCAGGGATCCAGATGCAGTGATAGCCTACCATGCCCCAAATGGGGATGGTTCTTTGCTCATGATGGAGTCTTTCTAAACGAGTCCCTTCAGCTTCCTCACCACTTCAAGAGGAATTTCTTTTTTTTAAAATTGTTCCATATTTTTTATGATGACAAATAGGGGAAAAGAAGCACATGCCGAGGCTTATCTGAAAGGGTTGTGAAAAGGAGGAGTGAGATTGATGTGAATTTCATTCTGAATTACCATATGATGCAAATATATTATTACCATTTCATGCGAATTTTTTGTTTATAATGGAGTCCCCTTTGCTAAGCACATGGTATATTCCTCAGACTGCCTGTTCTGGTGAATATGTAAATTTTGTTAAATTTAAATATGTCTTTTGATCATGAAAGGATACCATGGCCATCTTCCAGCCAAATGGAGTAAATTATGCTGAAAATGCTGTGTTTACCAGTACCATCTGGGGATGAAAGAATCCACTTCATTTTGAGCCACCTGTACTGTTCTGCAATTTGGCCATTTCCAGGGACAAAGGGGGCAAAAACAACAAACAAAACCCAGAAAAATTTATCCCCACTCTGCCTGGCCACTTCTTCAAATTTTGTCTCTCCTCCACAAAATGCTTGCCTTTGCTTACTCTCTAGTATCCTCAGCTAGTTTTGAGGCTTTTCTTTTTTTTCATCCAGTGTTGTTTATAGATGCTTCAAAGATGGCGAAAGGTGGTTAATACCACCATACTGAAACTGGAACTCTAATGACAGTTGATTTTTTTAAATTTTTTCAATGTTTAGTTATGTTTACATTTTTAAGTTTTTATTGTAATTCAAGTTTCCAGTTTACAATTCAGTGATTCAACACTTCCATGTTGAATGGAAGCATGTCCCGGTGCTGAATGACAGTGTAGACTCTATGGTTTTGTGGAACTTGGAACAACCATGTCTGTTATTGAGGAAGCATTATCAGTAGAGAGTAACAGCATTTAAGGTCCATAACCCAAGTACGTATAGAGGGATTTTGAATAGGCCTTAGAATCCTTTATGGCCATTCTATTTGGACCACAAACCGATTGAATAGAGTGTGAAAAAGAAGACATAAAACATTACCCGAAGAGCCAATCCCATAACTTATCTCTCCTTCTGTGGTATCACTAACATGGAAAAGTTTGCAAATGGTGGCTCTTTGAAGGGAATAATGACAGGAGATGTTGATTGGTAGTTGGACGTGTATTAGATTTGTGTCAAGCATATGATAGTCGGATTTGGGAAGGCACTTTATCCTTCAAAGTATTTGCTACTTACAGATGTGGATTTCTTCCCTCCACTTCTTAATTGTTCACACTACACCTATTCTCAATACCATTTCATAAGAAACAACACAAAGATTTAAAGACACTAAGAGTAGTACTAGGGAAATAGAAGCAACTGAAACCATGGTATTAGTAACCTACAGCCTTAAGAGTCTCGTGGAGTGGGACAACAAACAAATCCATCCTTGTTTTTTAATGTTACTCCAAAGCATACTTTGAACCCTGCCCAGGAGCATTGAGTGCCAGTGAGCTAGCTGAAATATTTGAAATTCACTTTTTTGTGTGGTAAAGTTATCAAGGCTGTTCACCAGTCTGTTAAATGATTTACCATCACTATCAGCCTAATACCACTTCATAATTAAGCTGTTGATTCTGGGAGATCTGCTAATTGGTGAATCATTAAATCTCCTCATAGAAAACATAGTCTTGAGCTAAGTCTTTTTCAATCAGTGGCAGCACGATTATTCTTCCCATTGGCATTGATGTCAGAAGTTCAGTCTTCATTTCAACAAGCTCTTATTGGTGAGTAGTTGCATTTTTGATCGAGGGTGAAAACCTTTTCCATTTTCTTTCTATGTTCTTTGGCTGATATAGTAATTAAGTTGAAATAAGATTAACAGGAGAAAAAAACAAATGTAATTACCTACATATGGCAGCCCCATATAACAGGAAGAGTCAAATACAGTCCCACAACTGAGGTTTATATATTATCCTGAGCTAAAGAGAAGGGGCTGAAAGCATTGGGAATTCAAAGAAGACAAAGACGATTGACAGGAACATGTGAAGAGCACATATTCTTTGTGTTTACTCAACCTCAACCATGTGATTGAGTCTTTATGATGTACAAAGTTATCTCTGGTATAAGTTTCCTTCCTGGTACGGGCCACCTGTGGAAATTCTTTTAGGCAGTTAAGGAAAAGTAAAAAGCTATTTGGGTCTGCTGGATCTGTATTGCTTCTGTCGCAAAAAACTCCACCTGCTAATGCAGTATATTTCTGGGCACAAACTCTGCTCCCCTTAACTTGTCTGAACTGTACTAATTATACAGTCTCAGGTGAGACTTTTTTCCTTCTTTTTAAAAAAATTTTTTTAAGTTTATTTATTTTGAGAGACGGAGAGAGCAGAAGAGGGGCAGAGAAAGAGGGAAAGAGGGAAAGAGAGAATCCCAGGCAGGGGCTGGGCTGTCAGTGCAGAGCCCTGGGGGGGGGCTTGAAACCACGAACCATGAGATCATGACCTGACCCGAAACCAAGACTGAAACCCTCAGGAGCCCCTCAGGTGATCTTTCTAAACACTGGGCTAGATAAATATAAGATATCAGCTCATATATTTGAAGCAAAAATATTATGTAATTGTTTTGCATTGATTTTCAATCAACTTAGCTGTTTTGGTTCCAAAATATTTATATAGAGATTCAAGAACATTTTACACTAAAACAAAGATATAATGGACCATAACAGTAGTGTTTTATACTAGATTCTAATACACAGAGAATATAAGAGGGTAGAATGTATAGTATGTATGATAGCAGAATACCAGATTCATTCTAGTTCATCTTCTTTTTTACCCCCTTTTCGGATCACACTAAGTTTTTTCATATGTTTTCAAATAGTTTACTTCCCTAGAAAAGGAGTCCATCGATGATATGTCCCCTTTTGTCTACCTATCTTGTTACTTTATTTCCTGTTAACACAGCCAATTCAAGGAAAAGGCATGTGTCCTATGTGTCCTATGGCCTTTTCCTTGAGCTCCCTCAGAAGCTCTGTTTTTGGTCTGTTTTCCCCACTTTTAAAGGTATATTCACATCCTCGCTGCCACTTCCCAAGGATTTTAATTGCTACACCACTTCCTTTAGGTATGAACGTTTCTTGCTGTTTGGCCACCGGTGCTAAAGGCAAATCCCTTACTTTCAGTGCATTGCCTGGTGCTCCTGAACATCAAAAATTAGATATTGACAGGTGTTCCAACTAACCTCAACTGACTGTGAATCACCTTCATTCTAATTATAATTCCACATCTATTGTACAAGAGCTTCAACTTTCTACCCTGGGTAATATTACATATGTCACATGCCAGGTTTTCTTCCCATCCAATTTGCAATCACGTTGGGCTCAGATGGGGGCATAAGCCTTCCCCTAAAGCCTACTCTACACATTTGGACCCTGAGGAACATATAAGCCCTTTGATATAGGGGACCCGTTGGATAGCCAGACCATGATCCATCTCTGACACAGATGCATTGTTTACAATGTCCCTGCCTAGGCTCCAGTATTATAAGATACCATTATTCTACTTTTATGAAAAGATAAAAGGGACCAATTTTCACTCCCCAACATTCCTGTATCTTTTACATAAGTTTTTCTAACTTTTTATCTCACTGTTAGAAGTCACTCTGTATTTTCCATATTCTTGTTAGTAATTCTCATTATTCCTCCATGTTAATTTAGAAACCAGGCATATTAAAAAAAAATTTTTTTTTACGTGTATTTATTTTTGAGACAGAGAGAGACAGAGCATGAACGGGGGAGGGTCAGAGAGAGAGGGAGACACAGAATCTGAAACAGGCTCCAGGCTCTGAGCTGTCAGCACAGAGCCCGATGCGGGGCTCGAACTTACGGACTGTGAGATCATGACCTGAGCCGAAGTCAGAAGCCCAACCGACTGAGCCACCCAGGCGCCCCTGTATTTTTTTTTTATCTTTGTGATTCTATGCTGGTTTAATGTTTTTTAAAACATAATTTATTGTCAAATTGGCTTCCATACAACACCCAGTGCTCATCCCAACAAGTGCCCTCCTCAATGTCCATCACCCAGTTTCCCCTCTCCCTCACCCCCATCAACCCTCAGTTTGTTCTCTGTATTTAAGAGTCTCTTGGGGCGCCTGGGTGGCTCAGTCGGTTAAGCAGCCGACTTTGGCTGGGGTCATGATTTCACGGTCCGTGAGTTTGAGCCCCAAGTCGGGCTCTGTGCTGACAGCTCAGAGCCTGGAGCCTGTTTCAGATTCTGTGTCTCCCTCTCTCTGACCCTCCCCCGTTCATGCTCTGTCTCTCTCTGTCTCAAAAATAAACGTTAAAAAAAATTTAAAAAAAAAGAGCCTCTTATGGTCAGGCATATATATTTTTAAATGTTTTCTAAACACGACCTTCTTACTTTTACTAACAATGGATAATTCTTACCTGGTTGCTTATTAGATTTTCATGATTTAATGTAATGAATCCTGTTAAGTCTTTAAAAATTTGTTGCCAGTTTGTGTGGCCACATTTTAATAGCATCATCATGAAGTCACGTTTGTACAAAACTTGTTTACTTGTTCTGTTTGAGATCTTTGCCCTGGCAGTCCTCATATTGGTCCTTTTGACCCCTGAGTACCACCTTTGATAGCAACAAAATCTTGTTTGCTTTATGAAAAGATCAAAATGTTACAGGCTTATTGTTATTGTTTTAATCCCAAGACATGGAACTGGCTGCACTAAAGAGCCACTGCTTCTTTATAATGCAAGTTACTATTCCAGCCCAATGTGGGGATCGAGATGTAAATTATGTTCTTCATCTTGGACACTGCAGATGGCAAAGAGACTCTTTAAATATCTCCAGTGACCGAAAACTCATCTTTCCTGTCTTTCTCCATCCTTTGCTGTCTGGTCCCCCACTTTCTTTCTTGCCTATGAATTCATGTTGATGATTCCAAGTAATTTGGTTTTTTTCGTAAATCTCTTTTGTAAAGAGAGGCTACCAATCCTAGGTTTTCCAGTAACAGTGTGACTGTGAAAATATATTTAACAGTTGTTTATTTGGGGGCATCTGGGTGATTCAGTTGGTTAAGCATCAGACTTCAGCTCAGGTCATGACCTCACAGTTCCTGAGTTGAGCCCCGCATTGGCTCTGTGCGGACATATCATAGCCTGGAGCCTGCTTTGGATACTGTGTCTCCGTCTTTCTCTGCCCCTTCTGTGCTCGCGCTCTGTCTCTCTTTCTCTCTCTCTCCAAAATAAATAAACATTAACAAAATAAAAAATATGCTTATTTCCATTTTTCTATAATGACCCTTGGCTCTGGCTTTCTGGAATTGTTTTCAAATTATGCAATTCTAAGCTCTTATTTTGTCAGCTACTGCTATGATCAACTATTTTGAGAACTAGGAATAGGACACTTCAGAATCATCTGGAAGTACCTCAAAGAAAACTGAAACCCAGAGTTCTCATATCAAAATGCGTTTTTCCATATAGTTAGTGACAGATAATAATGAAAGGCAAAATATGTACCTAAATGACGACTCACAAGTCTTGGTTTGTACTTTCTACATGTGATCCATTATTTAAATGTTTTCTTTCATGCTTTTCCTTTGTGCCATTGTCCATATTATCATTATGGACAATTTAATTGCTCACACGCAATGTCTCAGGCTTCCCGGAATAGACTCATGTCTGTGACCATTCATGCTGGTACTACCCCAATAACTTTAAAGATGTCACAAGTTAAAAAAAAGAAAAAAAAAGAAAGTTAAATTCAAAGGTACCAAGATTATTATAAACATAATGCCTACCGAGAAATTATATAAAAGAAATCTTTTATGAACCTACTAAGACCTAAGTGAATGTAGTTCATTTACAGGGGGAAAAAAGGCCAGCTGATAAAGGACTATGTGGTTGGTCTGATAGCCAAGTGTTTTTGAAGCCCACTTAAATCCTATTTGTATATACATTTTCTGTTCAAATATACATAAGATTTCTGATTAAGAGCATCAGTTTTTAGAAATATTACAATAATTACTCTTAAGCTACTTTCCCCATACCTACATGAATGGAGCACGCACAAATAAAACCAAGAGCTAGCCCATAAATAGAAGTCTCTTGGGCATTCCCCAAATTCCACACATCCAGAATCCAGGCGAATAGCTTTCAGAGCCAACAGGTTTTCAGTGTTTGTGTTTGTTAAAAAGGAAAGATACAGAAGGGAAGACTATAACATTCTACTAAATTTCTCTCAAATAATTTATCTGTATTTTGCAGGCAACAGAAATATGGAAGATACAAACAAATTTTTAACCAAATTTAGAGGATGTTATTTTGCAAATACTCAACTTAATCTTGAAATTTTAGAAAATTTAGATGATTTTGAAATCAGAGATGATGATGTCTTCATAATCACATACCCCAAATCTGGTGAGTCCTGTATTCCAACAGCTAATATAATTAATAAAATGATATTTCTGTAATATGGGAGCGCTGTTTTTTTAGGAGCATATTCTATTTGCATATATAGTCAATCTACTGGATATAAGTAATTTCTCATGTGGGCAAGGGAAATGGGCATAATGAAGAAGGAGAGAGATTGACGAAACCCTATCAAACACTGAGTTGCTGAAGTGGGCTGGGAAAGGACACAGGAATATTTGCCATTTAGGCAGCTTCTTGGGACATACTTGAAGCTGTATTTAATGACCAAGTACCTGAGAAAGAGGAAATTGAACTTATACTAATTATGATCATTCCCCAAATACTTTGGGTCTTATTTTTGATACCACTCATATATATGTGTAGAATATATACATACATTTTGTGTGTGTGGGCCTACACATACATCTATTTACATTCTCTAACTGTGTTTTATTTTTTTATTTTTATTTTTTGAAAAATAAGGATGTTTATTAAGGACATTTCTAGCCCACAGCTAGGGCTCATACTCAGCTCTATGAGCCACTGTCCGGCCTCATCCCCATTCAGTGTGAATGACATTAGGGAGGCGAGCCACAGGTATCCCATTGATCCCACAGTAGGGGGGTCCCTTCCATAGCCAGGTATAGATAGAAGATATACTGCTGAGAATGAAGAGGGAAATCACTGGATTAATAAGTTTCTCTACACCTTGCCTGGACCCTTTCATTCTCACCTTCAAAGACCATGGGTTGAAGGTGCCTAGTACCATGATGTGGGGTATTCTCTACCTGTGTTTTAATGGGATTGGGGGGAATGTTTTTTGCTGCTGTGTTGTATGAGTTCTCTATATGGTTTGATATTACCTATTATGAGAAATATGATTTCCAAATATTTTATTTCATTCAATATGCCTTTTCATTTTGTTTGGGCTCTTTGCTGTGCAGAAACTTTTCAGTCTGATATACTCCCACTTACTTATTTTGTTTTTGCTGCATTTGCTTTTGGTGTCATGTCCCAAAATATCATTGCCAGCATGAATTTTGGGGCACTACTGCCCTTGTTTTCTTATAGGAGTTTTGTTGTTTCAGGTCTTACATTCAGGGTTTAATCCATTTTGAGTTAACTTTGTGCATGGTTTAAGGGAGTGGTTCATATTCTTCTTTTGCCTATGCCAGTCCAGTTTTCCCAATACCATTTATTGAAGAGTCCACCCTATATTTTTTGCTCCTTTGTCAGAAATTAGTTGATTATACATGTTTAATTTGGGGCTCACTCTCTTGCTCTGCTGATCTATGCATCTGTTTTTATGCCAATACCATAATGTTTTGATTACTATAAATTTTTAATATTATTTGAAACTAATAAATGTGATGCCTTTAGCTCAGTTGTATTTTCTAAAGATTGCTTTGGCTACACAGGGTCTTATATGGTGCAAAAAAATTTTATGGTTATTTGTTTTATTTCTGTGAAAAATGTCATGATAATTTTGATAAAGGTTGCATTGAATCTGCTGACTGCTTTGTGTAGTATGGGATTTTAACAATAGTAGTTCTTCCAACCCATGAACAGGAATGTCTTTCTATATATTTGTATTTTTTTTTTCAGTTCCTTCTATCAGTACTTTACAATATCCAATGTGTAAGTCTTCTACTTCCATAGGTGAATTTATTCCTATATATTTTCTCCTTTTTGATGCTATCATAAATGGGATTGTTTTCTTAATTTCTCTTTCTGATAGTTTATTGTTAGCTTATAGAAATACAAGTTATATTTGTATGCTGATTCATATCTTGCAAGTTCACTGAATTTAAATGATTAGTTCTAACAGAATTTTTGGTGACATGTTTAGGGTTTTTGATATATAATATCATCTACAAATAAAGACACTTTTACTTTTTCCTCTGCAACTTAGATGCCTTTTGTTTCTCTTTCTTGTCTAAGTGCTCTGGCTAGGATTTCCAGTAAAACTAGTGAGAAGTGTCTGATCTTGGTCATTACTTTAGATGCCCTGGTTATGATCTTAGATGGAAAACTGAAATTCTTACTATTGAGAAAGATGTTAGTTATGATCTTGTCATAAATGGCATTTAATATATTGAGTTATGTTCCTTCTACATTTTGTTGAGAATTTTTATGATGAACAATATTCAATTCTGTTGAATTTTTTCTGTATTTATGGAGATGATAATATGGTTTTTATGCTTCATTTTTTAATGCATTATCAAACTATTCTATTTGTGGATGTTGAACCATCCTTGCATCCCTGGAATGAATTGTATTTGATCATGGTGTATGATCCTTTTAATGTGTTGTTGAATTCAGTTTGCTAATATTTTATTGGGGATTTTTTGCATCTATATTTATCAAGCTGATGGCCTGTGACATTCTTTTCTTCTAGTGTCTTTTCTGGTACTTAGCTGGGTAATGTTAGTCTTGTAAAATGAATTGGGAAGTGTCCCCACTTTTTTATTTTTGGAAGAGTCTGTGAAGGATTGTTACTAATTCTTAAAATATTTGTTAGAAAAAAATGTTTTTAATATTTTTTTCCCCAGAAAACACTGATTCTCTTGCTCTACCTCAATTTAACAGACATGTTCCTATCTCTGGCTCTTTGCACTCACAGAATCTTTTTCCTTTGATGCTCTTCTACCTGATATGTGTATGGTTTACTCCCTTCCTTTGGGTCCTTATTTTAAACTTATATTATCATTAAGGCATTCTGGATGGTCATATTTAAAAATGCAGCCTCACTCAAAATTCTCACACTCTTCTTTGCTGCTTTATTTTCCCTCCATAATATAACACATATCACCTTATACTATACCATATATCTACATACTTAATTTGTTCATTCTTTACAAAGCCATCCTTAGGAAGCACATCATAGCATTTAGACAAGAACAAATAACCCAGAAGAACAGGAAAGACCTAAAAAACAATTTCATGTGTATAACAGAACTCAATATAAATTTAAGTAAGGTGCATTTATTAATGGGGAAAAGATAGTATATTTGGTCCCAGGAAATCTGTGTCACTATATGCAGGAAGTTCACCTGGAATCGAACAGCACATAAAAGAGTAAACTCTAAGTGTATTCAAGACACTAATATTAAAGGTAAAATTATACAACTATTTCTATTAAAAATATTGTAGAAAAATCATTGTAACTAAGGAGTGGTCAAGAGCTTCTACACAAATGTCCAAAGAAAAATATACAGGTAAAAGTTTGATAAATTCAGTTGCATTAAAATTAAGATTTTTGGGCTTTGCTTAACAGTGAGTTCCCTAGGCAAAGTTAATAGGGTCTGAAAGAGAGGAACTACTGGCAATGACTATAATTAAAAATAATTAATACCTAGAATATATTAGGTATATATACCGATCAACTGGAAGAGAACAGTGATCTACTTATAAAAAGAGCCAAAGAGATGAGCTGAAAATTTACCGAAGGAAACCACTCTCCACCAATACCAACAAAAAAACACAAAGCTGGTACACAATAGTCACTTGCTTTATATCTAGTACACTGACAGCAATTAGAAAGGTCAGAAACCCTGAATGCTGACAAGGAGTACACACACATCTGCATGCTTTAGCATGATACTGCTGGGAGAGTAGACTGAAGCAGCCATTCTCTGGGGAGCAGTCTGGCACTATCTGATCAACTGAAATACAGACATACCAGGCAATTTTGCTCCTGAGTATATGTCTCCAAGAATATCTCATATGGGTTCATAGGCAACATGAGTGAGGGTGTATGTGGCAGTGTTGTTTGGGGTGTGCTGTCCATTGGGAGAAATTAGACAGGTCAGTGCATGAATGCACACCCTGAAACACAGACAGCATCTGTTAGGTGCAATGGATCAGCAGTAGCATGTAAAGGAATGTTAAACCACAGCTCACAGTGACAAACAGTAAGAAATGACGTGCATGGATTAAAAATCAAGCACATACAACAATACATATTTCAAAAGAACATCTTCCAAGAAAGAATATACTTTAAACCCTAAAGTCTTCTTGTCTGTGGTGGAAGTAGGGGTAGGAATGGAAGCAGGAAATGTGAATATAAGGAATTAATAGACCTTGGAGTGCCTGCAGTGAATCAGTGATGTTAGTATAGCATGACTGCAGAAAATGATAAATATCAACTTACATTAACCTCTGACATCCAAAAAGGCAAGAAGGAGAAAGAAAGAAAGAAAGAAAGAAAGAAAGAAAGAAAGAAAGAAGAAAGAATGCAAGAAAGAAAGAAAGGAGGGAAGGAAGGAGGGAAGGAAGGAGGAAGGGAGGGAAGGAAGGAAGGAAGGAAGGAAGGAAGGAGGAAAGAAAGAAAAGAGAAAACGAGAAAGATAGGTTGTGATAGGGGAGTGGATATGGAAGCAGAAGCAGGAGAGAGGACAAAGACAGGAAAAATGCAGCCTATTTTGCCTGAGGAACACGTTCTTCCAGTCCTCATAGTCTTAAATTTCTGCAGACTTGTGACCCATTAAGGTCATGTTTGGTAATTCCTCGGCACCCCTGAAGCTGTGATACCTGATGCAGAAGCAGTACCTCTTATCTGGGAAAGGTTGGAGAATGTAAGAAACCCTTTTAGAGCTTCATAACAATGAATTTTCATTGTGTTCGAACATCAGCTGTGGTAACATGTAAGCACACATGATCTTGGTCTTCCCTGGGCAACACTGGAGGATTTATACCCATCATGCTCCAGAAAAGGTGCATACCACCTGACAGCAAGGGCATGTATTCTTAACAATGATCTTGCTTACCAGGTGCTGCTGCTTCACAGGCAGGGTGATAGGGTGGTCTCAGGAAGGAATTATAGGATGGGAATTGATGAGGGGCCAATGTACTTTCTCATTTAAGATGTTGATTTGAACCTTTCTGGGACATGTGACTTCTTGTTGGGGTAGGTTTTTGAAGCATTGCCTGTATATATGAGAAGCATGACCTTACAGAAGGTGTGTTTTAACTCTTAATATTCCCATATATGAAGCATGCAAAATGAAGTGGAAGGAATCTAGAGTAGGCAGTACACCCGTGTATTCTGTGACATATGTCCACTCTAATTGGAATTGGGAGAAATAGTCATCCTTAGAATTTGTCACATCCCACTTACAGCAAAAGGTCTAATCTTTTCCTTCCTGTCTCCGTGTGGATCACAGGGCCTCCTTTAGGGATTTATAATGAACACTATTTCCCGAAGTGACATCATGGGCACAGTAAGAAACATAGGGAATGGGGGAAAGATGGAAAGTGACTCTATGAGTAAAATGCCAATTTTTTTTTCTCTATATTAGCTAACGTCCTAGGAGTGGGGTTGGGGAAGGACATCTTGAGGCAGGCATAGAAGATAATTTAAAATTCCCATATATGAAGCAGAAGAAAGTACAGAAGACTCAAGAAAAATTTGTGGGACCAATGCCCATGGAGTTTCACATGTAGAATCTCCTTATAAGGAAAAGCAAACGCAACGTATGTTTGTCTTTACCCACACTGCACCCTTTATATATTAAAAATTCCATTGAGACAAAATTACCTTTGTACGTATTATAATAACAACCTCTGATTAAAAAACTGATGACACATCTATATACTTTTTGGATAAATTTTCACATCATTAAAACAAAATTATTTCTTTTACAGGTACTGTCTGGTTTCAGCAGATATTATGCTTGATTTATTTTGAAGAACATCGCAAAGGCATTGGGGATCTGGAAACAGTTGAACGCATCCCGTTTATTGAGTACGCCCCTCAAAAAGTGGATTTTGCTGAAAAGCCATCTCCTCGTCTCTTCGTTACCCACATCCCATACTACTTGGTTCCCAGGGGGCTAAAGAATAAAAAAGCCAAAGTAGGAAAATAGACTATGGCTGCTGAAAGACAACTGCTTTTTCACTATTTCATTTCTATTCATTACATTGATGCTGCACTCGTCCAGGTGTTAGCAAATGTGGTATTTGTCATGCATTAATTTTCAACAGACTTTTGTGTTCTTATCTACCAGTATCTGATTTTATCTTTCACCCTTTGTTTTCTGATCACATATGGAACACAACCATTGGAAAATGAGACTATATAGGAGTGTATTTAATTTACTTCATAGAGTATATTATAATATCATATACATTATATATTATATACCCTCTCATTTGTTAGCTATATTACCATGTGTATATAAACCGCTAACAATTCCTTTTTCTTTTTTCTGTATGCTCTCCTCGCTTCCTTCTGACGCTTCCAACCTGTTTTGGCCGCTTTCTCTGTAAATGTACCGAGTTCATTGGAAATCTGAGGGAAGCTCAGAGAGAATCATTTGTATCTACTGAGTGATTTTTCTGTCTCTCCCAGTATCAGTCACCTCCACCCACTGATAATTTCAACTCTTGACTCATTTTCTCCCTCTCTACCTCCACTCCTCTGACTCGGGATTATTTCAAAGTTGATGTACATGGTCTCTGGCTGGCCAGATAGGAGTGAGGCCAGCTGCACTCAAAGGATCAACACGAAGGAGGCACTTCCTGTCAGGGCCACACAAGTGTGGGATTGCCTCCTTCAGGTTGACCCGTCAGGCTCTGCACTGGCCTCCCAGACCCTAGCCCTGCTAGGCCTCTCCGGTTGATTTAAACTCCAGCCACTTTTCCTCCACCAACCTCAGTAACCCTCTTCTGCAACCCACGTGTTATGCACCTGCCTTTGTCTATGACTGTTTTTGCTTTCTGATGTAATACATACTTACCTGTTTATTTATTGTCTATGTTTCTGGCCACAGTGTAAAACCCTTGAGACAGATGGAATTTGTAGTGCATAGAACCCTGTCCAGAAGGCATTAGAGTTGAATGAATGACAAAAGGGATCACCAGTAATTGCCCTAATGCGGATCTTTGCTTCAAGTACCTTATTATCTGAGTGCTGTCTCCTTTTCCTCCTGCTCTTTTCAGGTGTTCCGTGCAGTGATGTGTCAGCACATTCATTTCTCCAGCCCCCTCCCCACTCCTATTCCCCACACTCACTCTCATATATATGCGTGTCCTCAATTGCTCCTTGCCCACCAATGACTCTACATTTTAAATTCAAATCCTTTTTGTCTAAATTCTTTTGCTAATTCAACTGTTATGATTTGTTGCCAACCCTTAATTCTGCTGAAACACAATTGTTTTATATTAGTACCTATATTCATGAATCTGGTAGTGTGGTCAGAAAAAATCAAAACAGTTAAAAATTGTGTCTTTCTTTACATTTATGGCCACAATTCTCACACTTTACTTTTTAAAAATGTTTTGCTTCCCCCCCCTTTCCATACTGACTTTTCATACTTTCTTTATCTTCTCAAACCTCAGCAGCATTCTGCTCCACCTATCCCAGTAAAAGACTCCAAGCAAACCATTAACAGTAGATGCCCTCCACATGCAAAACCTCCCCTCACTGCTGTCCCTCCTTAAGAGGAAAAGGTGGGATGTGTACACAGTTTTGTTCTTATTATATATCTGCCCCTCCATTCATGGTCTGGATCCCTTTTTGGATCCCTTTTGTCTGTACCACTGTTTCGCAAATGGGAGTCGGGCCAGGCCAACATCTGGGAATCATCAGCTCTCAGCTCTGCATATTCCCAACAGGATATTTAGCATATTTGAGGCATTTTTGGTTATGGTGGTGGTGCTGCTAGTTATAGTGGGTTGAGGCCTGGGATGCTGTTAAATGTCTCATGATGCTTACGGTAGTCCCAACCACAGACCGTTATCTGGGGGAAATGTCCATGGTGCCACTGTTGAGAAACTTGTTCTACTCTCAAAGACTTTCCTTAAGCAATATAATTTCCTTTTTTTCATTCATTACCAATTTCCTTATGCTGATTGGATCATTCTGTTTGGCCCATAATGAAGTTTTCATGTGGCATTTTTTAACAGGAAAATAAAACTTGTCTTGCTCCATTTCAATTTTCATTTTCTGCCTTTCATTTTCTGTTTGAGATAAACTTCTTAAAAGCGTTTAGCCTCCTTCTCCGCGCTTTCACTGAATCCTGAATGCCAACGTCCCTTATTATTATAGTTTTGAAAAGGGGGGATCATTTCTTGATCACTTTACTTGGCCTATCACTGGCATCTGACATAGTTGATCACTTTCTACGTCTTTAAACATTTTCTTTTCCTGCTGTTCCAGACACCACATTCGTGGTATCATATTATCTCAGTGGACACTTAGAGGAGATTCTACCCAAAAACATTTCCCTCTCTTCATATTTCATTTCAGCAGAGCTCTCATTTTGTTTGGACTTGTATCCTGTATATGCTTCTGGTCTGATGGTTAGAGTGGTAAAATTTGGTTGGTGCAAAAGCAGGGCTTGGTACCAGGCATCTTGCCATTAATTTTTAAGGCACAGGTAAGTGACAAGCTTATGAACAACAACACAAGCAAAGAAGAAGTTTCTTTCGTGTCCTCTGAAAGAAGGTTTCTTCATTATTTTAATTGACCATGGGGATGAAAAGTGGCAGCTGTGTGGGACATAAAGAAGGGTTAGCATGTCATAGTGGAAAAGTAAGAGACTCAGTCCATGACTACATCGAGATGATGAGTTAACCTAACCTGTTGCACTCTCGTCTTGGGCTTTGGCCTTTTGTGAGAAAAGTTGATGCTTTACTATTTAGGAAATGTTATGCGAGATCTTTTGTAACTTATACGATTACATTTTGAGATGCTGCTCCTTCCTCTTTACTGGCTTGTCCTTCTCTGTCCAACCTCTGAGAGCTGATGATTCCCAGATTTTCGGCCTGGCCTTATCCTATTCTCCCTCTATAGCTAATCCCTCAGTTAGATTATCTAATCATGTAAGTTAAATACAATGTATGTATACTTGATTTCTCCCTTTAATTCTAGATTGATGTAAAGTATTTAATAACTCTATATCTATAGAGATGTCAAATATATTTCTATATAGGTATTATCCAAATATGGGCTCCAATACCAAAAGGAGTTTTGATTTTATCTTCAAACCACTCCTTTTCCCAGTTTCCTTATATATTTTGTTCTATTTATTATGTATAGAGAGAGCATGGTCAGGGGAGGGGCAGAGAGAGAGGGAGTCACAGAATCCAAAGCAGACTCCAGGCTTTAAGCTGTCAGCACAGAGCCTGATGCAGGGCTCAAACCCCTGGACCATGAGATCATACCTAAGCTGAAGTTGGACGCTTAACCCACTGAGCCACCCAGGCACCCCAATACTTTGTATTTTTAATGTCTTTGGGTTGCTTCACTGCTTTATGAAATTATGGCTTCTGATTGGTTACAATATACATTTTTAAAGTTAAATCTCATAGTCCTTCAATGCAAAAAATATTGAAGAAGTAACTACTACGGGTCAAGTACTTGTGCTTTATACTGTGAAGATGTATAAGAATTATGTGAACCATGCACTGAAGGATGAGAGAAATACAATCTAAACTTTCACAGATGATTTGAAAATATCTTAGTAAGTTTTTCCTATTGCCATAATTGTATAGCTATGAGATATTTTCACATATGTTAGCTTGTTGAGGTAGGGACAGGAGAATGTTGTTGGTTTCTGTCTAGGGGAGTAAGAAGAGGTACCATGTGAGGTAATTGATAGTCACCAATAATTAAGTCTCCCAATCATTAAGGGAGAGCCATTGCAGAGGAGAAATGCAAAATACAAAGAGGGCTGAATATATACAAGACATGATTAGAAACTGTAAAGTTAAGCTAACAGGCTTCATTCAGTTGGAGGGCATTAGGGTACAAATATGACATTATGAAAGCATCAGATATAATGAATACTTCCTTTCTTTCCAGGTTATTTACATATACAGAAACCCTAAGGATGTTATGTGCTCATTTTTTCACTTTTCAAAGAAACTGACAGCATCTGCTACAGATAACTTTGTGGAATTCATGAAACTATTTCTAGAAGGAGAAGGTAACTAAAATTTCATAAAATACTAAGTTTGGTGTCCTGTGGTGAGTTTTTAAGCTCTAGCAGAGAGAAAGAGTTTGCTTAAATAGAGTAGAATGGGGATCAGTAATCAACGTATTAAGCCAGTTGGTAGTGTTGTCTTAGGTGACCATGTCCAGCCATTGTACAAATATTGCTAACTCTCTCTCTTTCTCAACAGAATGTCAAGATTACAGTCATACCAACAGAGAATAATTACATCTAACCATGGAGAGATTATTTCACTAGCACACAGATTTCTGTCCTAGCTTAGTGAGAAGTAGCTCAGGGAGAGCGTACGTTTGGAGCTTTGCACTTCATATTTCAAGGGGCTCCTCCCAAGAGTCCTTTAAAAAATATTTTAATAAATTTTTATTCATTGTTTAAGTAATTTCTACACCCAGAATGGGGCTCACAACTCTGAGGTCAAGAGTTGCATGTTCTATCCATTGAGCAAAACAGGTGCTCACCACATTCTTATCTGAGGAGCCAGTGCAGCTATTTGACCGGAACAAAGCTTGCAGAAGTAAACGTGATGATCTGGAATAGACTTACGATTGTCTCCAATGCATTGTGGCAGAGCTGAAGTGACTCTTCAGAGACCTCTCGTGCTCCTTGCAGAATGGAAATACCTCCATGTGCCTTTGGGGATAGTGGGAGAAGTAAGGAGAGGATTCATTCCTCCTTTCCCTTTTCAGTTTTTCTAACCCCATGGCAAGATTATTTGCTATTTATATGAAATGCATTTTTAAGAGACTAATTTCTCCTTGACTGTATGTTTGTTTCCTGGTGGAAGTTGGATGGTTCTCCCACAACCAGATGCTAGGGGAAATCTGGAATCTAGCAGCACACTTCCTTTTCCTCCTTTGTTACTTTGTTACTCCTGCATCTCCTAGGACTGTAGATTCTTCTCAATGTGTTCAACATAGTTACTTAATGATGTATCTGTTCTCCCCACAGTGGTAGGAAGTCTTTGGTTTGACCACATCAAAGGTTGGTATGAGCACAAAAGCCTGTTCAACATTCAGTTCTTGATGTATGAGGAGATGAAGAAGGTGAGAAATGTGACATTACTGACTTCACTGACGCTGTAAGCCAGCCTGGCTGAATGAATTGATTGTTTATGCCCAGAACACCCAAAGGATGATATCAAATTTGAGAACCCAGATTGTGTACCAGGAGACATTTTTCCTGTATCACTTCTATGCTTTCTTTACCAGGTTTCCATTTAGAACTACCACTGGAGGTTTCTTTTCAAAATTTATCTGTGTGTCAATAGATGTCTGTTTATGTATGTTGGTGTGAATGATTTGATTATTTTGAGTCAGATTATTGGTTTCTCTTTTGTGAATTGTTATATCTATTTCCTTCAATTTTTAATTATACTAATGTTGTAGATGTGTGTTCCTCACTTGCAGGTACATTTCTTGGGAACTTTAATCTTGTCTGTATTGTGTATGATTAAACCATGCAGGGAAAATTAAATGAAAATACCTGTGTACGATTAGAAAGAATTCAGCTCCCAGTACAGTCAACTATATGTGCCTGAAAAGAAAACTTTTATTGCTTACTGACTAAAACCCAGAGTCAGGCTACCCTGATGCTGGGTTTGGCTCATGCATGTCAAGAATATCCCAGGGTTTTCTGTGTTTCTTTTGTACCATATTTGGTGTGATGACGATGTTCCCCTCATGGTAGCAGGACAGTTGTAGCTCCAAAGTCATGTCCTCACATAATAGCTTACATGGCAGACAGAGTGTTAACGGGGAGAAAAGTGGCATTCTTGCCTTGCTTTGTTCCCACCTTTGCTCCATGAGGAAACTCACTCTCAGAAACTTCTGTTTGACTTCCTCTTTCAGACCCAATACCCAAATTGGGCCATGTGACCACCCTAAACTAATCTCTTGTAGCAGACAGTGGGATTGCCACGAGGAATTTGGATTAATAATGATCATTATGGAATGTGGCTGGGCACTGCTGCCAGGACACCACCAGGATCTCTTAGCAGGAAAGAAGAGAAAGAGCTGAAAGGCCGGCGACCCTAAAGGCTGCCACCTGCTGAGTGTCACTAGCTTCTGTTACCCCTGCCATAGGGCATATACCAAATCTAGACTCTCTGGCTGAGTGCATATCACCTACGAAATAGAGATTCGAGTGTCTGGCTGGCCTTGTAAACTTCTTCACAATATGGCCCTTCTTTTTTTCTTTTTATATGAAATTTATGGGCAAATTGGTTTCCATACAACACCCAGTGCTCATCCCAACAGGTGCCCTCTTCAATGCCCATCACCCACTTTCCCCTCCCTCCCACCCCCCCATCAACCTTCAGTTTATTCTCAGTTTTTAAGAGTCTCTTATGGTGTGCCTCCTTCCCTCTCTGTAATTTTTCCCCCTTCCCCTCCCCCATGGTCTTCTGTTAAGTTTCTCAGGATCCACATAAGAGTGAAAACTTATGGTATCTGGCTTTCTCTGTATGACTTATTTCAGTTAGCGTAACACTCGCCAGTTCCATCCACGTTGCTACAAAAGGCCAGATTTCATTCTTTCTCATTGCCAAGTAGTATTCCATTGTATATATAAACCACATCTTCTTTATCCATTAGTCAGTTGATGGACACTTAGGCTCTTTCCATAATTTGGCTATTGTTGAAACTGCTGCTATAAACATTGGGGTACATGTGCCCCTATGTATCAGCACTCCTGTATCCCTTGGGTAAATTCCTAGCAGTGCTATTGTTGGGTCATAGGGTAGATCTATTTTTAGTCTTTCGTGGAGCCTCCACACTGTTTTCCAGAGCGGCTGCACCAGTTTTCATTCCCACCAACAGTGCAAGAGGGTTCCCGTTTCTCCACATCCTCTCCAGCATCTATAGTCTCCTGATTTGTTCATTTTAGCCAGTTTGACTGGCATGAGCTGATATCTGAGTGTGGTTTTGATTTGTATTTCCCTGATGAGGAGTGGTATTGAGCATCTTTTCAAGTGCCTGTTGGCCATCTGGATGTCTTTAGAGAAGTGTCTATTCATGTCTTCTGCCCATTTCTTCACTGGATTGTTTTTCGGGTGTGGAGTTTGGTGAATTCTTTATAGATTCTGGATACTAGCCCTTTGTCTGATATGTCATTTGCAAATATCTTTTCCCATTCTGTCGGTTGCCTTTTAGTTTTGTTGATTGTCCTTCTATTGCTTACAGGCTCATCTCCCATCTTTCTCATCCCAGACCTGTTCCCATATAGCCCCAGAGAAACTCAAATTCTCATACTCCTGTGACCTGAGATCCCACACCTCCCATGCAACCACAATTTTGCAGATATTCTTTTTTTGATTTAAACACTGTATCTTCAGTTTGTCTATCAAAAAAGTCCTGGTTTTGGTTTAATTCCCAGAACAAATTTCTCATCTTTGAGGAACTTTCTCTGAATTCTGTTACATAATTACTCTTTGCCAGTAAGTACTTGTACTGAATTCCCAGAACTGATTCCCTGTTGTGCCCCTGTTCACTTGCACCATCATTTAGGGCAGTATCTGACATATAGTAGCTATTCACCAAATACTTGCCCACTCAACACAAATAAAATGAAATATGAGTGTTCCTAATATGCACTCTAAAACAGTCGACAAGGGAGGAATTAATTTATCAAGAAGGAATAAGCAAGAACCTTCTCATGGTCCTGCTCCACTTTTCTAAGTATCCTAAGCACCTACATTTTTCACTCCCATAATGATATTTAGCTGTGACTTTTGTGTGTGTCTTCTTTCTTATAATGTGCATCATTTATCATATTATGATTTATTTCAGGACCTCAGAGGCTCTGTGTTAAAAGTATGCAAATTTTTGGGGAAAGAATTGAGTGAAGAGGACATGGATGCTGTTGTGAGACAGGCCACGTTTGAAAACATGAAGAATGACCCACGAGCCAATTATGACAATAAACTCAAGGCCCATTTTGGGATACAAAAAAAAGGTCATTTCCTTCGCAAAGGTGATGTTGAACAATAAATGCTTGGCTATCTTTCACTGTGATACAAACGTACCGAAGTGTAGCTTCTAAGCTTTCCTGATGTGGAGCTGCTATGGCCCTGTTCCCTTCCCTACACAGTTGATTTTCCATGATTTCTTCTTGGTGCTCTTTAAGAGACTATATTATTTGGTCCCAGAATGTGTCTGGATGAATAGCCTAAAGTTGCAAGGCCTTCTCCTTGGCCCCTGGAAATCTACCAATGCCTATCACCATGTCTACCACAAAAGGGATGTTCATTTAGTGTTAGACTATTTTCCCCCAGTACGATGGGCTAGGCACATGATGATGAATTAATGGTGGCACAGTTGGCCATCACTGGCTGTTCTTCCATCTCTGTGATTTAGTCTGAACCTCGTCCAGGACTGAATTAACAACACATATTCACTATTCTTTTGTTACTGGGGAGGACTATTATGTATACATATAATAGTATACACACACACATATAATAATATAGTATACATAATAGTCCTGCCCAGTAACAAAAGAATCTTCCATCATAAAAATGTATAGGAATATCTCCTTTATCTCAATATGATACCTCTGGTGAGTGCATTTTTAAATGAATGATTCCTTCATATAAATGATAAATGTGAACATGTTAGAATATTTTTATTATTTTATAAATTATTCTAAGTTAAAATGTATGATCTTCTTAGTACCTGGAAAATCGATAATACAGAACTATTGACATAAATTTTACACTTAATCAGAATGTTTTATGCCTCTACACCGATCTCAATAAATAGTGGCTTAAATACATTAGTATTTCCTTCACTTAACTACTTTGTACATCTTCACCCATTCAATTAAAAAATGTGAAACACTGGTAACTTGGAGCCAACCTGAAGTGGGGACATGCCCTTCCCTTTACCCTCAGCGCATCCTGTCATGTTGTAGATGCTACAGTCCTTCTCCAATGCCATCATCATGGCACTTGCATTTTTTTTCTTTGAAAAAAGAAAATTTTCTGTGGTTACACATCTTTAACACACCTGAAAAACGAGAGACTGAAATGGCCAAGACAACAAATAGGAGAAGCCAAATTTCCTTACGGAAATGATGCACATTCCCTTGTTTCTCCTGCACATACTTTTCTCTTAGATGTTATGAAGTGTAATGTCATTTGTACTGGCTTTACCACTCTTGCACAAATTGTGTTTGTGTTTTCTGTTTCATTAGCATTGAAGCTGGTTTATTTATTTGTTTACACTTTAGCGTGATTTTACATTCAGTGTTTCTTGCCTCTCCTTCTATCAACCTCTACTTGCCATCCCAACTCTGTGTCTGTAAGTTTAAAGTAAGATTGTTGTAAACCTACACTGGGTACAGATGGAATAATTACAGGTGGGCCATTCCAAACTGTATGAGCTTGGAATATATTTTAAAAATCTCTCTGAGCATCCATGTCCTCATCAGTAAATATTTGTCTAATGATATCTGATTTTTGGAATTTTTAAGGACTTCTGTAAACTACAATAGCCCATGTTAGCTTGAAACAAAATAGTCAACAAGTTGCAAGAGTTTTCTCGTTTGTCAGGTAGCTGACAGCTCAGGGCTTGAGCTAATTACCTTAAATTACCTAATTGTGATGAGTTTTCTTTTCCCCTTGCCATAAAGTGGGAGAGAAAAGGGCCATTGCCATGTGCAGGAGCAACAGGGGCCTTACTAGGGAGGAAAATGAATGTCCAAAAAATGGTGTTTCTCCCAGCACTAAGGCATCATGCCTCCTCCTCCCAGAATCTGCCTTGAAGCAATTTCTTTGCTGTTCCTCCCAGGTACAATTGGAGACTGGAAAAATCACATGACTGCTGAGCAGAATGAAAAGTTTGACATGATTTTCCAAACGAAGATGAAAGATATTCCTTTGAAGTTCATCTGGGATATGAATGAAGAATAGATTTCTTAACAATGCACAAATATTTTTACGGAACTTCTTTCAAGAAGGAAATATATTGAATTGTACACTTTCATCTTTGATTGTCATTGGCTTATTATTGAAAAAACTCATTGATGAATAAATATTAATATGCCCACACTACATCATTTGCCATCTGTGGCCTGTTTCAATTTGCTAGGATTCCTCACTTTCTGATCAGAAGAGGTTTCCTCTCTTTGTGTTGCAGTATAATTATGGAATAGTTTTTACCTTAAGTTCAGAAATTCCAAAGCCTTGAACCACAAAGGAGACCATAACATGTGATTGATTTGACATCTTAAAATAGAAGCCTTGTCATTTATAAAAAACTACTTATGGTCTTTTTTCATATTTAAGATTTTAATTCTTAGGTAATCAAATGAGTCAGCCTTTCATTTTATGGCTTCTAGGATTTGTGTCCAACTAGGAGTGTTGCTATCACAAGTATTTCCATGTATTCATAAATCATTTCTTTATTTAATCTTAATATCTATCTTTTGTTGTTAGATACCTGTCAATGTTTTTTCCTAACAGATAGCCAAATGGTCCAAAATCATTTATTGAATTCACATCATTTTCCTACTGATTAAAACAGACATTATCTTGTTCTACAATATTGTATGTACATACATTTTCTTATGTAAAATGACATATTTTCTGTCGATATAATTTTCTTTTTTATAACTATGCCCTAATTTCTAACATAGATTAATAAACCAATAAATCATGATGTACCGTGTTGGAATTCTGCTAAGTGTTGCTTTACTCCTAAAATGTCACATAAAAATTGACATCACCACTAGTTGAGTGTTCCCATTCAGAGGTATTTATACTCACACTTATTTGTGTTTTCTTTCCAGTCATTTTGTAGGGACACCTGGTCCTTACATTAACCTTGCTCATTTCCTGTGAAGATTATCCTATGCCAGCATAGAAGGTATCTGTAGATATTGGGAGAAGAATATTTTTGAGTCAAGTGTTCTAACTGCTCTCCTTTCCTCATGGACTTTTGCCTGCTCAGGCATACACTGGGTTTCTTGTGGTCAGGCTGGCTCATTGAAAATAGTACGGTCAGTCTAGGCTTGTAGGGGTGTGGATGCTGCCGTCCATCAGATTCTGTAGACCCACTTGTATCTTTGTGTGTCTGTGCCCAACTCGGGGTTGCTGGCTGCATCAGTGCCTTTATTTCCATTTGCTCATTGCTCTGTTCATCTTTCTTAAGAAACATACATAATTTCTTTCCTATGCTGCACTTTTAAGAAAAGTTATAAAGGTCCCTGATCCTTCTATTAGGAAAGGATTTCACATCCCCAGGAGCCCACTACTGCTACATTGTCTCCTGCTTTTCTGAACTCCTTTCTTCCAAGAGTTGGTAAATTCCACAGCTGTGGCTTAGGTGATGTACGCCTTTAGAGAAACATATCTTTTCTGCTCCCTTCTTTTATCTTCTCAAAAAAGGTTTATGTGTGGTAGCAGAAAGGAAATATTGTTTAAAAAAATATTTTTGTATATAGGCACCTTCTGTGAACAAGATACCAACTTTAGAATTACATATGCATTATTTCCTTTATTAAAAAAAATGCTCATCAGATAGGTGGTGTTTCATAACAGAAAACAAGAGGTGAAGAGAGGAAATGAAATTCACCTTGAGAAAATATATAGTGTTAGTACTCTCATTCAAACTTGCTCTGTGTTACTCTAGAAATAAAAAATCCTTAATATTCTTCTTTTAGCATTCAGTGTCCAATTATGGATTGAGTTGGGCGAAATGAGTTTTCAATGTAACAAGATTCAAATCTGTCTGATTCATCCCCATTCCACTGAGAGACCAGGGGGTGTGTTTCTCCTTAGCCCTTAGAAATGAGAGTATTTACCTCTTCTCTTCAGCTCTTCTCTTCAGTGGTGTGGATTTTAGTTTCTTTATTCTCCTGTTCTAGTTTCAAAATGTGACCTGAGCCCATACTTGGCAAATGCTCTGAGGAAAGGACACGAGGATACCTAAAAAAGGCTCTTCCCACTCTGGAATTTTAGTTGAGCTAGTTCTTTCCATTTCCAGAGATCTATGGTCTTTAACAATAAAACTTATGTATTTTAGTTGTGTTTTTTAACTAATTTTAGCCATTGTGCATTGGCCTCTCCTAACCTGCTCCATTCTGCCTACTCAGGAGAATTCTTAGGAGAAGAATTCACAACGATTTGACCAGTTTTGCTGACCTCCTGACAATTATGATGAGTTCAGGTTTTCTAGTCTTTCAGTGTTAGCAGAAAAGTCAGTTGACACTGTGGTAGGAATTTCACTGTACTCTACCCTCAGATGCCTCTAAGAGGACACAAGTGTCTGAAGTAAATTGAGTTATCCTACTGTAAGTCCTCACTCATGGCACAGGTTTTGTACCGGTGATTCCTGATGCCGGGATGTACTACGGCTTTTAAACCGTTCCTCTGAACCACTTCTCCTGAGTATGTTCAATTCTCTTATTAACATAAAACCTCTTCACACATTTTGTTATTGAACTATCATGTACTAGGGAGAGGATGAACGTACCAACCTCAATTCGTCAGTGGGAAAACTTAGATTTCTGATAGGTAATCTGCAAACAATGATCATTAATAGGGTTAATAATTTCACAAATATGCATACATGCTTCTGCCTACATGAATAACACATTTATACTGCTTTTTACATAGACCCATCTCATTTTACCTTTCCCAAATGAGGTAAGGCAAAGGATTTACTTGAAAAAGAACACACACTCCCTGTGACAGTGGTTTCCGACCCTCAGTAGATAGACATATTCTGGTTTGTGCGTGAAAATAAAAATTTCAAGTACTCACTCCATTGAAATTCAGATTTTGCGGATTTTCAGGAAGGTCCAGAAGTCTGAGATTTGTAGGTGGTCTGCAATCAAACTTTAAGTGATGTCCAATGATGGCTTCCATGTATTGATCCTGGTACTAATGTGGTGTGCGTTTGTGTGTACGTGTGTCTGTGTGTGTCGCTTGTCTCTATCTTTCTATTAAATCGTTGTTACAGTTAACTTTTAAAAACTTAACCAATGATCTGCCAACAGCTTTTCAAATTAACTTCACTAGAATTTTCTGATCTTTTTATCTTGGATAATCTGAAATCATTTTTGATAGCTCCAATAATGGAAGACTGTTACTAGGTTTAATTTAACAGTGGGTTGTTTCTATGGCATATGTGTTCTGTATATTTATACTGATTTCCAGAATCTGATTAGATTTCTGGCCCTAAAAAATTTGTGTTTAAATATAATGTGCATCTTAGTATCTGAACAGTAGCTAAATATATACAGTTTTAAAAGAAATCAGTGGGATTCTCTAGGTGAAATAAATCAACATTGAAAATCCAGAATGCCAAAAATTATTGTTGTTAAATATTAATGGTTTCAAGGGCAACTGCCTTATAGATTAATTGTGATGCACATATATTGTTCATGAACATGGATAATTTATTTCACTTGAAAATAATCAAATTAATTTTAAAGACAAGAGAGAACATGTAGAGCGACAAAGGTGGATTTTTCTCATATACTGGAGGTTCAGCGGTAAAATCCTGAAACTCTCTGTCCATCTCTGCTGCCAGGGTCTGTGGCATTTCTGCACCAGGGTTTTCTGCCTGCCTTTCAGGGAACGGAGCAAGTCCATTCTCCACTGTTCGCTTTCATGAGTTCCTGAGTGAGACAAGCTGTACTTGGATTCGAGACATTCTGGTGGGAAACTAAACATCACATTGGGTTAACTAAGATCCAGAGAATGCCCCGGTGCCCAGGTTGTTCTTACACACTGGGAAAAAAGAAATGAACAAAAGATTCAATTCTTACCTACTGACAAGATCAGATCTGAGGATATTGCAGTAACTGGCCAATTAGTCGCTATTGCCATCCTTGTGTTCTGCCCAGTTTTTCCTCATTTATTGAGAGTGGTTTTTCTTTGAACAAAGGACATTTTATGTGTTTATGCATTTTTTTACACAGCTGAAAATGAGAGATGAAATGGCTAAGGAGACACAGAGGAGTGGTCAAATTTCCTTGTGAAAGTGAAGCACGTTCCCATATGTTTCTTCTGCACATAAACACACTTTTTTCTTAGAGATGTTATGAAATGGAAAATAATTTACACTGGCTTTACCATTCCTGCACAGTTTGTGTTTGCGTTTTCAGTTTCATTAGTATTTCAGTTTGGTTTAGTTATTTTTTTATACTTCAGAGTGATTTTACAATCAGGGTTCTTTGCTTTTCCTTCTACCAATATCTATTTGTCATCCCAGCTCTGCATCTATAATTTTAAAATAAGACTTGTAAACCTAAAGAGGCTAAAGATTGAATAATTACAGGTATGCCATTCCAGACTGTATGAAAACATGCTATATTTAAAAAAATCTCTCTGAGCAGCCATGTCCTCATCAGTAAATATTTGCCCAACGATATCTGATTTGGGGAATTTTTAAGGGACTTCTGTAAACTACCATAGCCCATGCTAGCCTACAACAGGACAGTACACAAGTCGCAGGAGTTTTCTTCTTTTCCACGTGGCTGACAGCTGAGTTGTAGGGCTAATTACTTAAATTACATCATAATTGCTATAAGTTTGTTTTTCCCCCTTGCCATAAAGTGGGAGAGTTAAGGTTCATGGTCATGTGCAGGAGCAACCAGGTCTTCGAGGGGAGGAAAATAAAAGTCCAAAAACTGGTGCTTCTCCCAACACTAGAGCTTTACGCCCCCACTTTCTTGAATATTCAGTGAAGCAATTTCTCTGCTGTTCCTCCCAGGTACCACTGGGGACTGGAAAAAAATCAGATGACTGCTGAACAGAATGAAAGCTTTGACAAGATTTTCCAAAAGGCAGATGAAAGATTTTCCCTTGAAGTTCATCTGGGATATGAATGAAGAATAGAGTTCTCAGCAACGCAAGCTATTTTATGAAAGCACTTTCAGAAGAAAATATACTGAATTGTACACTTTCATCTTTCATTGTCATTAGCTCATTATTGAAAAACCTCAGTGATTAATAAATATTAATATGCCTCCTTTACATCATTTGCCATGTCGCCTGTTTTCCATTTGCTGGAATTCCTCAGTTTCTTAGCAAAAGAGGGTTCCTTTTTTGTTTTGCAATATAATTAGGGAATAGTTTTTATTTTACCTTCAGAAATTCGAAAGTCTTGAGCAAACAAGGAGGTCTTAAGATGTGATTGATTTTGCATCTTAAAATAGAAACTTGTGGCTCAGTTGGTGAAGTGTCCGACTTTGGTTCAGGTCATGATAGTGTGTTTGAACCCTGCGTGAGGCTGCTGCTGTCAGCACAGAGCCTGCTTTGGAATGTCTGTCCCTTCTCTCTCTGCCCCTCCCCCCCTCCCCCATCTCTCTCTCTCAAATATAAATGAACATTAAAAAAATTAGAAGCCCGGTAATTATAAAAAACTACATGAGTTTTTTCTTCACATTTAAGATTTTAATTTTTAGGTAATCAAATGAGTCAAACTTTCATTTTTTAAATTACACATGTAATTATTAATTTTTTAACTTACATCCAAGTTAGTTAGCATATAGCGCAACAATGATTTCAGGAGTAAATTCCCTCATGCCCCTTACCCATTTAGCCCATCCCCCACTCCCACAACCCCTCCGGCCACCTTCTGCTTGTTTTCTATATTTAAGAGTCTCTTATGTTTTGTTCCCCTCCCTGTTTTTATATTATTTTTGCTTCCCTTCCCTTAAGTTCATCTCTTTTGTATCTTAAATTCCTCATATGAGTGAAGTCATATGATATTTGTCTTTCTCTAACTTCACCTAACGTAATAACCTCTAGTTCCATCCGCATAGTTGCAAATGGCCAGATTTCATTCTTTTTGATTGCCGAGGAATACTCCATTGTATGTATATATATATACCACATCTTCTTTACCCATTCATCTGTCGGTGGACATTTGGGCTCTTTCCACACTTTGGCTATTGCTAATAGCGCTGCTATAAACATTGGGGTGCGTGTGCCCCTTCGAAACAGCACACCTGTATCGTTTGGACAGATACCTAGTAGTGCAATTGCTGGGTCATAGGGTAGTTCTATTTTTTGTTTTTTGAGGAACCTCCATACTGCTTTCCAGTGTGGCTGCACCAGTTTGCATTCCCACCAGCAGTGCCAAAGAGATCCTCCAGAGACGTGTTAAGTAAGAAGTTGCTGTGGGCAAGATCAAAGAGGTTTTTGCCTGCTTTCTCCTCGAGGATCTGGATGGCATCTTGTCTCACATTGAGGTCTTTCATCCATTTTGAGTTTAGTTTTGTGTCTGGTGTAAGAAAGTGGTCCAGGTTCATTCTTCTGCATGTCGCTGTCCAGTTTTCCCAGCACCACTTGCTGGAGAGACTGTTTTTATTCCATTGGATATTCTTTCCTGCTTTGTCAAAGATTAGTTGGCCATACGTCTGTGGGTCCATTTCTGGGTTCTGGGTTCTCTATTCTGTTCCATTGATCTAAGTGTCTGTTTTTGTGCCAGCACCATACTGCCTTGATGACTACAGCTTTGTAATACAACTTGAAGTCTGGGATTGTGATGCCTCCAGCTTTGGTTTTGTTTTTCAAGATTGCTTTGGCTTTTCGGGGTCTTTTCTGGTTCCATAGAAACTTTAGGATTGCTTGTTCTGGCTCTGTGAAGAATGCTGGTGTTATTTTGATAGGGGTTGCATTGAATATGTAGATTGCTTGGGGTAGTATTGACATTTTAACAATATTTGTTCTTCTTATCCAGGAACGTGGAATCTTTTCCATTTTTTTTTTTTTGGTGTCTTCTTCAATTTCTTTCATAAGATTTCAATAGTTTTCAGTGTACAGATTTTTCACCTCTTTGGTTAGATTTATTCCTAAGTGTTTTATGGTTTTTGGTGCAATTGTAAACGGGATCGATTCCTTGATTTCTCTTTGTGTTGTTTCATTATTGGTATAAAGGAATGCAACCAATTTCTGTGCATTGATTTTATATCCTGCGACTTTGCTGAATTCATGGGTCAGTTCTAGCAGTTACTTCTGAAGGACCGTGGCTTTGACCCATTTCTCCCCCCTGCGGAGGGTCTCACTGAGCAATGGCCAAATGTTGGCTGCACCCAGGAACACTTGCTGGACCCTGCTGCTGCGGGTGCCCTGAGACTGCAGCCAGGTGCCAGCTCACCCCAGAAAAAGTTCACGAGACAATGTAGCAGCAGCGTTTCAGGGATTACAGAAAATCACAACACACATCTGGCACCAGGCTTCACCCTTAATGACCTTGTTCCAGCACCAGTGAATGTAGGCATTCTCTGGGGTCTGCTGGGACCAGGGGGGCCTCAATAGTCTCTACCAAATGTCCTTCCAGCAGTGGAACCGCTTTTCCCTGTGTGGCCCAAGAACCTCCTGGACCCCACTCTGCTCCTGGGAATTGCCCTTCCCACCAGAGCACTGCCAGGTATTGAGCTGCAGAGTTGCAGTCTCTGCACTCCCCTTGTTTACAGTCTTAATGGAATTTAAACCCTCTTTCTCCTTTCTCCCTTTCTCCACCCACAAAAGCAGCTGCCTGCCCGCCACAGCTTCTTGCTCCCCAAGTTCACCTCTCCGTGCCACGTACCTGCTGAATTCTGTGGTTGAGGTTGTGCAGGTTGTTATGTTAATCCTCAAAGCAGTTTTCTAGGTGTGCAGGATGGTTTAGTGTTGGTCTGGCTGTATTTCAGGGACACGAGACACACAAAAAACTCCCATGCTGTTCTGCCATCCTGGCTCCCTCCTCCCATTTTTTATTAGTGGAGGGTGCGCTAAATCATACGGAATGCACCCATCTCATTTGCTTTCTTTTTTCTTAATTGCTTTGCCCAGAAAGTTGACATGAAAGAAAAGCTTATAAACTTCACATATAACTTTTTGGCAGCTTTCTGTATCTTGTTACGCTGAAATAGGTCCTAAAGCAGCACCAAGCTAATGTTATTCCCATTTACATATTTATATAGACTGGTACGTCATGTGTCATTAGTGAAAAACTCTCCTTACCACATTAGAACTCAGTTGTCTCTCTAAAACTACCCCCTATAGTCCTGGAAGTCTGTGATTGATTCATTTTCATATATAATCATACAATGTTTACCTTTGCCTGATATTATGTTTCTGAAGGACAAATACTGTGAACTACCTGAGGTAGTATACTCACTATCTGTTGTAACATAAATAATGGGCTAACACATGAATATTGAAACCCATGTTCTCTGTTCTCCTGGAATCTAAGAATGCATCTCTTTGCTTCTTGGCACATAGATCTTTGGAGTTTGTGACAGTACAATCAATGAACTTATTCTTGCATCTGTAATGATATTTTTGATCACTTTTCCTGGTTATAACTCAACTAGGAAATGTTCATGTAATGCTTTAATTGAGTTTGCCTTATATTGTGTTTATCCATGTGTTTTCTAAAGCATCCTTATGGAAAAAAATATGAAGTAATGCAAAATCCAGAGATATGGGTAAAAGATGCAGGTAACAAAAATATAATTGAATTATTATATCAGCCAAAGAACCTAAAAAGAGAATAGAAAAAACGTTCACCCCCAATCAAGATTGAAACTACTCATCAGTAGGAGTTCATTAAAATGAAGAGTTAACTTCTGATATCAATGTCAGTGGGAAGAATAATTGTGTTGTTGCTCATGGAGAAAGCACAGTTCAAGACTAAGTTTTCCATGAAGAGATTTAATGATTCACCAATTAACAGAGTTGCCAGAACCCATAACTCATTAAGAGGGAGGGATTAGGCTGATGCTGACCAGTATATCATCTAACAGACTGGTAAAAAGCCTTGATGATTTTACCACACAAAAAAATGGATGCTAAGTGCTTCAACCAGATCAGTGTTACTCAATGTTGTTGAGTATGGTTTAAAGTCTCTTTTTCTGAATAACTTCAGAAAACAAAGATGGTTTTGCTTGCTGTCCACTCATGATACTCTTAAGGCTGTAAATCGCTAATACAAAGGCCAGAGTTGCTTCTACTTCACTGGCACTAGTTTTGGAGTCTTTGAGGTATTTGTGTTGTTTCTTATGAAATGGGCTTATAATAGTTGTGGTGTGAACAATGATAAGGGGAGGGAAGACATCCATATCTGTAAGTAGTGAATAGATTTACATTGAAAGATTAGACACTTTCCCACATTCAATTATCATATGCTTGACACAAATATAATACACATTCAACTACCAACCAACGTATCTTGTCATTATTCCCCTCATATGGGCCACTACTTGCAAGTTTTTCATACCACTATATCACAGAGAGATAGGTCGTGGGGTTGGCTCTTCAGATACTATTTGGTGTCCTCTCTTTCAGGGATCTGCATTCTATCCAGTCAGTTTGTCATCTAAATAGAATGACCATAAAGGGTAAATATTCTATGGTCTGTTTAAATTCCCTCTATATATACTTATGTTATTGATCTTAAAAGCTGCTACCCTTCTATTAACGGTTACACAAGAACAGATATGCTTTTTTCAGTTTCATACCATCCTAAAGTCTAAACTCATTCATCCCTGGGTGATACACGGAAATGTTGAATGACTATGTTGTATGCCTGAAATTAATTAGCATTATGCTCTCGAGCTCCATTTACATTCTTGCAAATGGAAAGATTTCATTCTTTTTTTATAGCTGCATAATATTCCATTTTATGTATATACCACATCTTCTTTACCCATCATCAGTCAATGGACATTAGGGATCTTTCCATAGATTGGCTATTGTTGGTAATGTTGCTATAAATAGGGGGATGCATGTATCCTTCAAATCAATATTTTTGTCTCCTTTGAGTAAATACCTCGTATTGCAATAGCTGGATCATATGGTAGTTCTATTTTTAACTTTCTCATGAACCTCCATACTGTTGTCCACAGTGGCTATACCACTTTTTATTCCAACCAACAGTGTAAGAGTGCTCTCCTTTCTCCACATCCTTGCCAATATGTGTTGCTTCCTGTGATGCTAATTTTAGTCATTCTGACTGGTGTAGTTTTGATTTCTATTTCCATGATAATGAGTGATGTTGAGCATCTTATCATGTGTCCCTTAGTCATCTGTAGAGTTTAGAAAAAAAATCTATTCATGTCTATTGCCCATTTTTTAACTGGATTATTTGTTTTTTGGGTGTTTTGTTTTATAAATTCTTTACATAGTTTGGACACTAACCCTTAACAGACATGTCATTTTCAAATATCTTCTCCCATTTCAAAGGTCTGGGGCAGCATCTGGATGTTATGACTCCACATTGATGTGGTTCAAATGGGGTTCAAGGAGTTTTAGAAGCTAAAGGACATCAATGGCTAACAGATGGGAGATTATTAAAGTAACAGACCCTCAGTGTGCCTGGGTAGCTCAGTTGGTTGAGCATCCAACTCTTGATCTCGGCTCAGGTCACAATCTCATGGTTTGTGAGTTTGAGCCCCACATAGGGCACTTACAGCATGTAGACTGCCTGGAATTCTCTCTCCCTCTCTCTGGCCCTCCTCCACTCACACTCTCTCTCTTTCAAAAAAAAAATCGAAAGTTAACAAGCCCTCCTCCTTGACACCCCTAATGTAACCCTCAGGGTATGTTGAGGCTTAAACACAGTTACTCTACTGCGTGATAAAGACAATAAAGCTCTTCCAATTCACTCTTGTAAAGACACTATAAAACAAGTATATTCAAGGAGGCCTGATTTAAAGATGAACATCTGCCTAATCCAGAGGCTGAATGGTTTACAGATAGAAGTAGCTGTATGCATGAAAGAATAAGAAAGGCTTGATATGCTATTGTCAGTCTGCAGGATGTGCTCTGGGTAAAAGTGCCTCCCCATATTTTGGCACAAGTGACTGAACTAACTGCTTTAACTTAAGCACTACTATTAGGTAAAGAGTTAACATTCAACACATATACTGATTTTAAATATTGTTTCTTAATCCATGACCATTAGCTTTCTGGAAATATTGTTTCTTTGGTTCTGCTCCTACTCCACACTGTTATTTTTTACAAGTAATAATCATTACAATAGGAATATTTTTTTTTGTGGTTGCAGATTTGCTGCATGGTTTCCAAATTTAAATATCCTATCCATTTAATGAGGCTTCATCTACTCTTGACAATGTACAATTAGGAGCCTTTCATTTAATCAGATAGGTTGGGATTTTTATGCCTCCTAATAAACAGGGTCCTCAATCCTTTTCAGCTTATAGAAGTTACAAAAGATGAGGCCTTCACTCTCCGACACCCCCTATAAGAATGAGGAGGATAAAAATCCCATAGCAGGGAGATGTAGTAGGGAAAGAAGCGACTTCATTTTAGAAAGGCTCCATCTTGTGCTGTTTTTCTCTAAAGCAACATTTACTCATCTTCTGTATTTTGCCTCTGAATAAGTCAAACAAGCTTTGTTCCCACTTCCAGGGGAAAGCAAAAAAAAAAAAAAAAAAAAAAAAAAAATCATTGTCTGAGTCTTTTCCTAACCTCTGTTCTGCAAGGAAAATGTTTGTTTGACTTGTCATGAATTTCTGCCCAGAGCCACACATATATGGAGGGCTTAGTTGGCTTGAACTTCATGTCTTGCCTCAAGATCGTAAATGTCCCTTCTGTTCCTGACACCAAGAGGGATTAACTTGCCTCATCTCCTTGACCCAGACCAGGCTGGCTCCCTGGAATGGATCAGGAGGGGAAGAGAAATATGCACATGCCCAGGCACCCTGTTGTAGGATACCATAAAGAGAGAGAGAAAAACATCTTGCTTGGGACTCCACTTAAGCAAACTTAATGACCCACCATAAATCACACACGGTTAGTATATATATTTCCCTGTTGGAAATAGGTAGTTGGAAGCCTCACCTAAGGAAAGGATGCTTGGCTCAGGGCCCGCAAAGGGTCTCCAACCTGGCTGTTCACTACGGGGCTTCCCGTAGTGAAGGTTGGAAGTTGTGACTACCCAACTTGATATATTAAGCCTTCCCTGTTCTTCTCCATACTCTCTCCTTCTTTATGTTGATTATAATTGTTTAATCCCTTATATTCCCTTTCTCTGATAATTAATAAAGTTTTCCTCCATGAAATAGTGCAGCTATTGTGAATTTCTATTATTCAGAACAACCCCTAACACTTAAGAACATGAAAGAGCTACATCCTGAACATGTCCCAGCACATGGACTTCAAACAAAACTCAGTGGATGCTGGCATTAACACTCAGAAAATTATAGTGTAGTCAATTTGAGACGCTGTTGGCAGATAATTGGTTAAATTTTTAAAAATTAATTGTGAGAGTGATTTCATAGAAAAGTAGAGACATAGTGACACACACACACACACACACACACACCAAATTACTACACCATACATGGAAGTCATTGATGAGCATCACCTAAAGTGTGACTATAGATTACTCAGAAATCACACAATTCTGGGCCTTCCTAAAAGCCTGCAAAATCAGAGTTTCTAGGGAGTGGGGCCATAATACCTATATTTCACAAACAAACCAGGAAATTTCTATATAGTGAAGGTACAAAAACCACTGCACAGGTAATGCATATCTTGTTTGAAATACATCCTTTGCCTCATCTCAGGGATGATCACTTGGGGAAGTTAAATGGGATGGATCTACGTGAAAGGCAGTAGAAAGATGTTACTCATGTAAACAGAAACATCTAAGTATATTGTGAAATAATTAAAGTAATTCACTGAGGTCTAATGAATTGTTTGCAGATTACCTATCGAAAATCTCAGTTTTCCCACTGATGAATTGGGGTTGGAATGTTCATCTTTCTTCTTAGAACATATGATGGTTCAATCATAATGTGCAAAAGAGCTTTTATGTTAATAAGAGAAATGGATCACTCCAGGAGAAAGTGGTTCAGAGGATTGGTTTATAAGCCATAGAATGCCCCAGCATCAGGAATCACTGGTACAACACCTGTGCTATGAACAAGGTCTTGCACAAGGACAACTTAATTCACTTCAGACCAATGTTGCCCCACAGTGGTATTTGAGAGTAGCTGCAGCTTAGGAAAGAAATTACGTGTGTTTCTTGGAAAAGACGAACACAGCAATGAGAAAATTGAAATTGAATAAAGGCATTGACACCAGGCATGTGCCCCCAGCTGGGCACAAACATACAGAGATACACAAGTGGGTCTATAGAATTATGGATGGCAGCATCTACACCCCTATGGGCCCAGACTAACTGCACTGCTTTCACTCAGCCAGCTTTACTACAAGAAACCCAGATGATGCATGAGCAGGCAAAAATCCGTAAGCAAAGGAGAGCAGTTAGAAAATGTAACTCAAAAATATTCGCCTCCCAATAGTGACAGACACCATCTATGCCTGCTGAAAATAATATTCACAGGCAATGAACGAGGTTAATATAAGCACCTTGTATTTGTACCAAATAACTGGTTAGAAAACACAAATACAAGGTGGAGTATACAATATCTCTAAGTGGGAGCTCTCAGTGGTGATGTCAGTTTTTATGTGACATTTCAAGGTAAAGCAATAATTAGCAGAGTTCCAACACAACTCATCATGACAGTTTATTAATTTATGTTAAAAATTAAGGCATGGTTATAAAAAAGAACAATATACCAACAGAAAAGATGTCATTTTACATAAGACAATTGATGTACATACAATTGTTTAGAAGAATATAGTGTCTATTTTAACCAGTAGGAAAATGATGGGAATTCTGTAAACAATCTTGGGTCAATTTGTTTTCTCCTAGAAAAGAAATAGACAGGTGTCTTACAACATCAGATAAATATTCAGATTCAATATAGATCAGATTTATGAATACATGAAAACATTTGTGAAAGCAACATTCTAACTTAGATACAAACCTTATGAGCCATAAAATGAAAGGTGGAGGAGAGGGGCCAAGATGATGGAACAGCCTGGAAGTTTGTTTTTTTTTTGCATCTCTTGTCCCTGAAATGCAGCCAGGTCAACAATGAACCATCTTGCACACCTAGACAACTGATTTGAGGATTAACACAAAAATCTGCACATCTTGAACCACAAAACTTGGCAGGTACCTGGTGCATAGAGGTGAACTGGGGGAGAAAGAAGCCACGGAGGGCAGGGAGCTATTTTTGTTTTTGGAGAGAGGACAGAGACAGGGGGAGAGTACTGGAAAGCACCCCACCTAAAGCAACTAGAGAGAAAAGGAAGAGTACACAAGGGACTGAACAAAACAAGGGAGAAAGGAGAAAGGAGAGGGTTGAAATTCACTTAGGACTCTATAAACAGGGGGAGCACAGAGTCTAAAGCTCCACAGTTTGATACCTGGCAGTGCTCTGGTGGGAAGCACGAATCCCCAGGAGCAGAGAGTGAGGTCCAAGGGGTCCTTGGGGGACATGGGGAGAGGTGGTACCCTTGCTGGGAGGACCTTTGGTAGAGGCTATTCAGCCTCCCCACAGGCAAAGGTCCCAGCAGACCCTGGAGAACAACCACATTTGCTGGTACTGAACAAGGATGTTAAGGGGGAAGCCTGGTGCCAGATATGTGTTGTGATTTTCCATAATCCCTGAAACGCTGCTGCCACACTATCCCGTGAACTTTTTCTGGGGTGGGCTGGCACCCAGCGGCAGTCTCTGGGGATCAGCAGCAGCACGGTCTTGTGAATGTTCCTGGGTGTGGGCAGGGACCTGGCCATTGCTTGGTGAGACCCTCCTGCAGAGGGGCAAATGGGTCAAAGCCGCAGCCCCTCAGGTTGGGATACACAGCTGCATCTGATATAAAACTCAGAAGGGAGGTGCTGCCTGGCAGCCTGATGGCTTGGTCACGGACAGTGTGAAAGCAGGGAGTGGATGGAAGCCAGAGACAAAGGAGGGTTGCTCGTTGCTGGTGAGGGAGAGCACAGAGTTCTGATACTAGAGACTGGGTAGCTGGTGATGCCATTTTCACCCCTCCTGCGCATGCACATACACGCCTACGTGCGCCACAAAAATACACCCCAGTAAGCTAAGCATCACCATCTAGTGCAGAATGGAGCCGTTCCACTAAGCCCCGCCCAACTGGGTCAACCTCGCTTTTCAATAATACAAGTCTCACCACCTGCTTAGTTTATGGACTATAAAGCGTTTCATAGTCTGACTTCTAGGGGAAAACGAAGTAATTTCAGTCATATTTCAATCTGTTAGCAGGTCCATCTATTCAATTTGCTTTTTTTTTCTCTTTTTCACTTCTTTTCTTTTTCTTGAATACACAAAGAGAAAATTCAGTTTTATATTCAGTTTTAATTAAAAACATTTTTCTTTAATTTTTCACTATATTTTTTACTTTTGTGTAAAGTTTTTCAAATTCTATTTTACTTCCATCATTTTATTTTAGTCTACTACAGTGTATTCGCTTTTTCCAATTTTCAAATGATTCCCTTTTTTGTTTCTTTTTTTCTCTTGTTCGTTTCTTTTCTTTTTCTTGAATACAGAGAGAGAAAAATTCATCTTTATTTTTAATTTTTATTAAAAATATTTTTCTTTAATTATTTTTCTATTATTCTTTGCTTTTGTGTAAATTTTTTCATATGCTATTTTACTTCCATCATTTCATTTTAGTCTACTTCAATGTATTAATTTTTTTCAAATTCTCAAATGATTTCCTTTTTTCTTTCCCCCCGTTTTTTCTCTAATCTATCAAACCATTTTCAACACTCAGACCAAAACACACCTAAGATCAAGCATCATTTATTCAATTAAAAAAAAATTTTTTAATGTTTATATATTTTTGACAGAGAGACAGAGCATGAGCAGGGTTGGGGCAGAGAGAGAAGGAGACACAGAATCTGAAGCAGGATCCAGCCTCTGAGCTGTCAGCACCGAGCCTGACGCGGGGCTTGAACTCACAGACCATGAAATCATGATGCTCATGATTCAGATGCTCGACCGACTGAGCCAAAGCCGACGCTCAACCGACTGAACAACCCAGGCGCTCCATTTATTCGATTTTTTGTGTGGGTGTGTTCTTATTTTTTTAATTTTAATATTTTTTAATTTTAATTTTTCTACCTCATTAATTACTTTTCTCCCTTCAAAATGATGAAATGAAGGAATTCACCCCAAATGAAAGAGCACGTAGAAACAACAGCCAGGGATTTAACCAACACAGATACAAGCAAGATGTCTGAACCAGAATTTAGAATCATAATAAGAATACTAGCTGGAGTCAAAAATAGACTAGAATCCATTTCTGTGGAATTAAAAGAAGTAAAAACTAGTCAGGATGAAATAAAAAATTCTATAATTGAGCTGAAATCACGGATGGATGCCACAGCGGCAAGGATGCAGGAGGCAGAACAGCGGTATAGAGGACAAACTTATGGAGAATAATGAAGCAGAAAAAAGGGGAGATTAAGGCAAAAGAGCACGATTTAAGAATTAAAGAAATCAGTGACTCATTAAAAAGGAACAATATCAGAATCATAAGGGTCCCAGAAGAGGAAGAGAGAAAAATAGGGGTAGAAGGGTTATGTGAGCAAATCGTAGCAGAAAACTTTCCTATCCTGGGGAAAGACACAGACATCGAAATCCAGGAACCACAGACGACCCCCATTAGATTCAACAAAAACTGACCATCAACAAGGCATATCATAGTCAAATTCACCAAAAACTCAGGCAAGGAGAGAATCATGAAAGCAGCAAGGGAAAAAAAGTCCCTAACCTACAAGAGAAGACAGGTCAGGTTTGCAGCAGACCTATCCACAGAAACTTGGCAGGCCAGAAAGGAGTGGCTGGATATATTCAATGTGCTGAATTAGAAAAATATGGAGCCAAGAATTCTTTATCCAGCAAGGCTGTCATTCAAAATAGATGGAGAGATAAAAAGTTCCCCAGACAAACAAAAATTAAAGGAGTTTGTGACCACTAAACCAGCCCTGCAAGAAATTTTAAGGGGAAATCTCTGAGGGGAGAAAAGATGAAAATATAAATAAATAAATAAATAAATAAATAAATAAATAAATACCAAAAGCAACAAAGATTAGAAAGGACCAGAAACACCACCAGAAACTCCAACTCTACAAGAAACATAATGACAATAAATTCATATCTTTCAGTACTCACTTTAAACGTCAATGGACTGAATGTTCCAATCAAAAGACAAAGGGTAACAGAATGGATGAGAAAACAAGATCCATCTATATGCGGTTTATAAGAGACCCATTTTAGACCTAAAGACACCTTCAGATTGAAAATAAGGGGATGGAGAACCATCTATAATGCTAATGGTCGCCAAAAGAAAGCTGGAGTAGACATAATTATCAATCTAGACTTTAAAAAACAGACTGTAACAGAGTTCAAGAAGGTCATTATATCATAGTTAAGGGATCTATTGACCAAGAGGATCTAACAATTGTAAACATTTATGCTACAAAATGAGAGCACCCAAATATATAAATTAATCACAAACATAAAGAAACTCATTGATAATAATACCATATTAGTAGGGGACTTCAATACCACACTCACAGCAATGGATAGATCACCTAAACAGAAAATCAACAAGAAAAAAATGGCTTTGAATGACACAGTGGATCGGATAAACTTAACAGATACATTTAAAGCATTTCATCCTAAAACAGTGGAATACACATTCTTCCCCAGTGCACATGGAAAATTCTCCAGAATACATCACATACTGGGACACAAATTAGCCCTCAATAAGTACAAAAAGATCAAGATCATACTGTGCATATTTTCAGACTGCAATGCTATGAAACTCGAAATCAACCACAAGAAAAATTGTGGAAAAATAACAAATACTTAGAGACTAAAGAGCATCCAACTGAAGAATGAATGGAATAACCAAAAGCTAAAGAGGAAATAAGAAGGTACAAGGAATCCAATGAAAATTATAGCACCACAGCCCAAACCTCTGGGATGCAGCAAAGATGGTCGTAAGAGGGAAGTATATAGCAATCCAGAACTTCCTAAAGAAGGAAGTAAGTTCTCAGATACACAACCTAACCTTATACCTTAAAGAGCTAGAAAAAGAACAGCAAATAAAACCCCAAACCAGCAGAAGACAGGAAATAATAAAGATTGAAGCAGAAATCAATGCTATCTAAACCAAAAAACAGGAGACCGGATCAATGAAACCAGAAACTGTTTCCTTGAAGAATTAAAATAATTGATAAACCTCTAGCCAGTTTGATCAAAAAGAAAAAGGAAAAGACCCAAATAAATAAAATCAAGAAGGAAAGAGGAGAGATCACAACCAACACAATAGAAGTACAAACAATAATAAGAGAATATTATGAGCAATTATATGTTAATAAAATGGGCAATCTGTAAGAAATGTACAAATTCCTAGAAACATATATGCTACCAAAACTGAAACAGGAAGAAATAGAAAATTTAAACAGACCCATATCCAGTAAAGAAATTGAATTAGTAATCAAAACTCTCCCAGAAAACAAGAGTCCAGGGCCAGATGGCTTTCCAGGGGCTTTCCAGGGGCTTTCTAAACATTTCAAGAAGAGTTAACACCTATTCTCTTGAAGCTGTTCCAAAAAATAGAAATGGAAAGAAAAATTCCAAACTCTATGAAGCTAGCATTACCTTGGTTCCAAAACCAAAGACCCCACTAAAAAGGAGAACTACAGACCAATTTCCCTAATGAACAAGGATGCAAAAACCTTCAACAAGATATTAGCCAACTGGATCCAACAATACATTAAAAGAATTAGTCACCATGACCAAGTGTGATTTATACCTGACATTCAAGGCTGGTTCAATATCCACAAAACAATCAATGTGATACATCACGTCAATAAAAGAAAGGACAAGAATCACATGATCCTCTCAACAGATGCAAAGAAAACATTTGACAAAATACAGCATCCTTTCTTGATAAAAACCCTTAAGAAAGTAGGGATAGAAGGATCATACCTCAAGATCATAAAAGCCATATATGAAGGACCCACCACTAATATCATCTTCAATGGGAAAAAACAGAGCTTTCTCCCTAAAGTCAGGAACACGACAGTGATGTCAACTCTTGCTACTGTTACTCAACATACTATTGGAAGTCTTAACTTCAGCAATCAGACAACACAGAAATAAAAGGCATGCAAATTGGCCAGGAGGAAGTTAAACTTTCACTCCTCACAGATGACATGATAATCCATATGGAAAACCCAAAAGATTCCACCAAAAACTGCGAGAACTGACCCATGAATTCAGCAAAGTCGCAGGATATAAAATCAATGCACAGAAATTGGTTGCATTCCTTTATACCAATAATGAAACAACACAAAGAGAAATCAAGGAATCGATCCCGTTTACAATTGCACCAAAAACCATAAAACACTTAGGAATAAATCTAACCAAAGAGGTGAAAAATCTGTACACTGAAAACTATTGAAATCTTATGAAAGAAATTGAAGAAGACACCAAAAAAAAAAAAAAAAGGAAAAGATTCCATGTTCCTGGATAAGAAGAACAAATATTGTTAAAATGTCAATACTACCCCAAGCAATCTACATATTCAATGCAACCCCTATCAAAATAACACCAGCATTCTTCACAGAGCCAGAACAAGCAATCCTAAAGTTTCTATGGAACCAGAAAAGACCCCGAAAAGCCAAAGCAATCTTGAAAAACAAAACCAAAGCTGGAGGCATCACAATCCCAGACTTCAAGTTGTATTACAAAGCTGTAGTCATCAAGGCAGTATGGTGCTGGCACAAAAACAGACACTTAGATCAATGGAACAGAATAGAGAACCCAGAACCCAGAAATGGACCCACAGACGTATGGCCAACTAATCTTTGACAAAGCAGGAAAGAATATCCAATGGAATAAAAACAGTCTCTCCAGCAAGTGGTGCTGGGAAAACTGGACAGTGACATGCAGAAGAATGAACCTGGACCACTTTCTTACACCAGACACAAAACTAAACTCAAAATGGATGAAAGACCTCAATGTGAGACAAGAAGCCATCCAAATCCTCGAGGAGAAAGCAGGCAAAAACCTCTTTGATCTTGCCCACAGCAACTTCTTACTTAACACGTCTCTGGAGGCAAGGGAAGCAAAAGCAAAATGAACTACTGGGACCTCATTAAAATAAAACGCTTCTGCACAGCGAAGGAAACAATCAGCAAAACTAAAAGGCAACTGACAGAATGGGAGATCTTTGCAAACGACATATCAGATAAAGGGTTAGTATCCAAGATCTATAAAGAACTTACCAAACTCAGCACCCAAAAAACAAATAATCCAGTGAAGAGATGGGAAAAAGACATGAATAGACACTTCTCCAAAGAAGACATCCAGATGGCCAACCGACACACGAAAAAATGCTCAACTTCACTCATCATCAGGGAAATACAGATCAAAACCACAATGAGATACCACCTCACACCAGTCAGAATGGCTAACATTAACAACTCAAGCAACAACAGATGTTGGCGAGGATGTGGAGAAAGAGGATCTCTTTGGCACTGCTGGTGGGAATGCAAACTGGTGCAGCCACACTGGAAAGCAGTATGGAGGTTCCTCAAAAAACAAAAAATAGAACTACCCTATGACCCAGCAATTGCACTACTAGGTATCTATTCAAACGATACAGGTGTGCTGTTTTGAAGGGGCATATGCAAATGTTTATAGCAGCGCTATTAGCAATAGCCAAAGTGTGGAAAGAGCCCAAATGTCCACTGACAGATGAATGGATAAAGAAGATGTGGTATACACACACACACACACACACACACACACACACACACACACACACACACAATTGAGTATTCCTCGGCAATCAAAAAGAATGAAATCTGGCCATTTGCAACTATGTGGATGGAACTAGAGGGTATTCAGGGTAGTCAGAGAAGTATTGTGTATTCAGGGTAGAGGGTAGTCAGAGAAAGACAAATATCATATGACTTCACTCATATGAGGAATTTAAGATACAAAAGAGATGAACTTAAGGGAAGGGAAGCAAAAATAATATAAAAACAGGGAGGGGGACAAAACATAAGAGACTCAAATATAGAAAACAAGCAGAGGGCGGCTGGAGGGGTTGTGGGAGTGGGGGATGGGCTAAATGGGTAAGGGGCATGAGGGAATTTACTCCTGAAATCATTGTTGCACTATATGCTAACTAGCTTGGATGTAAATTATAAAAAAAAATTAAAATTAAAAAAATTTATGTGATGGAGAATGTATCATTGAAGAGCAAACATTTTTGAGATTTTTTTGGATCTGTTTTAAAACTGCAGTTTGGCAGATTAATATGTTTACACTGTGCTGTGTCCCACCCAACTTGTAAATATTTGATAAATGTTACCTTTTAATTCCTGATAACATTATGAAAGTGTTAGGAAATGTTGTGGCCGATAACCTCTTTCTGAGCCTAAGATTCACATTTACCATGTGGTTATTGATTGACTAGAAAAAAATGATTTTGTTTTCAGGGAAACAGAATCTCTCAGAGCCACATTCAAATTTTCCCTTCATTTAGTTGTATGTTTTCCAAGGACAGAGATAAGATTTTTCCCTGTTCTGCTTCTGAAGCAGGTCAACCTGGATCGAGTAAGACCAAATATTTATGGACATATGTGAGCATGCAATTCCCTAATGAAAAATGTGTGATAATATGTCAGAATGAAAGATTTTTGAGACAGTAATGCTGACTGTATGAGTTGGGCATTTACTTAAGCTGCGTTGCTGGGAAGCAGATACCTGGCCCTCCATCAAATAAAGCTTTCTCTAATAAAAAAATAATGGGAAAATGCTGGAAAAGTTTCAAGAAGATTGTAGAGGGATTTAAAATCAAATTTTAAATAACATTACTGTGGGGGCGCCTGGCTGGCTCAGTCGGGTAAGCATCCAACTTCGGCTCAGGTTATGATCTCGCGGTCTGTGAGTTCGAGCCCCGCGTCGGGCTCTGTGCTGACAGCTCAGAGCCTGGAGCCTGTTTCAGATTCTGTGTCTCCCTCTCTCTGACCCTCCCCCATTCATGCTCTGTCTCTCTCTGTCTCAAAAATAAATAAACATTTAAAAAAATAAAAAAAATAACATTACTGTGCAGAGACATCTTGACACGTGAGGTCAAAGAAAATTTGGTAATATTTTAAAATTTGGACACTTCATTATCAGAGATTTTATCTCATTTGATACAATGAGAAGGGAAGAGGCCACTACTGCATTAAAATATTATTTACCCTAGTAACTGAATTGTGTGCCTCCTTAACTTTTGCACCCAAGATCAGTGCTCACTCATCTTGCTTTGTCCTTGTTAGGTCCCAAAGGCTTTCAGGGCTCTCTGGCCTCCATTCTAAAACTATTAGGAAGAAAGAGTTGGAGGTGGAACCATGTGGAATTTTAGGTAAGGGGGGCTTCTTGGTGTAAATGAAGGTGCTCAGGGAAAAAAGAGAATGAAGCCATATTATTTCCCCAAGAAGATAATTAAGCTTAAAGGAATTAAAGGCCTAGAAATTACTAGTTTGTGGGTTAGTGCCACATGCATAAAACGTTAAAATTTGGGTTACTTGTGGAACCATAGCAGTTCAAATATATCTACGTATGATATAATCATTAAAATAAAATAATTTATACTCCAGATTTGGTGATATCTTTAATAGATTGATTCTTGTGGAACTCAGTCTATTCAGAAAGTATGGATCCAGGATATTTTCAACCCTTACATTTGGTGGATAAAGCTTTTAAAATAACTTCTTGAAATGAATTTGGAAGTGTATTCTGACATTTAATTTACTTTTCAAAGGTCAGGCAGATACATCTCTATTTATCTAAAGGCCCTGAAAACAGGATCTGTTACTACAGGTATTTGTTTTAAAAAGTAAATATTGAAGCTCTGCCCTTGAAAATGACATTAAAGGAGAGCGTTAGGCACATCCTCAAAGATATGCATTAGTGTCTATCTGTTTCCTTGCTATTATCAACTAATCTTACAGAACTCTTTTGAGATCGAAAGTATCCCTATGCTATGGTGGTTTATGAAAGGAGCTTGGGATTTCTCTCTGACATTGCTGCTCCTTTGGTAATGAAACAGCACGTGTTGAGTCAGCACCTGAGAGCATGAACACAAGGTGAAAAAGTGAAGATTTAATATTTAGTACTTACTGTTTTAGTTCAGCAATGAACTTGGATGTTTTGGGTAGTTGAAAACACATGAGAAGGTTCTGGTGGAAACATGAGAACTGGAACAACAGAATCTCCTACTAACTGGGAGCTTCCACTCACTTAACCTCTGATCCTCAACCTCCTCACCTGTAAATGGGGGATCACAATACTTCCTGAATACAAAAGTTTTTATTAAAAAGCGTAACTAATAAACACGCTGAAATTGGTGCGTTACCACTGAAGTTACCCTTGGGGCTTTGTCTACAAATCTCCCCATGTTTCCCACTCCACCTTTTCCCCCTGCCTCACACAATGAAATTATAGGGAAGAAGTGTACTGCCTTGCTTGGACTGAATGTTTGTGTCCCCCAGAAATTCATATTGTGAAATTGTAGGGGATGATACTAGGAGGTGGGATTTGGGGAGGTGATGATTGGGATTAGCGCCCTTATAAAAGAGGTCTTGAGCTCCATTGCTGCTTCTGCCATGTGAGGTCACAGGGAAGAGGCCACGAAGAAAGGGGATTCTCTCTAGACACGAATCTGCTGGTGTCATCATCTGGACTTCCCAGCCTCAGAACTGTGAGGAACAAGTGTCTGTCCTCACAAGCCATCTAGTGTATACTGTACGGTGATAACAGCCTGACTGGACTAAGACAAATACTCCCCCATCTTTTTTTTTTTTTTTTTGACATTATTCAGCAAAAAATCGAATCCATGAGAAAACCAGCCATTTAGCAGTGCATGCGGCACCTCTGTCAGCAGCAGTTACACAAATGTTACCTGCACTGACATCTGTAGCAGCCAAACTGCCTCAAGTTAAAACAATTTGAAGCACAGCTCCCTGTGATCACTCGTGGGTTTTGTTGCTGGTGCATCGCAGTCCAACTTCTCCCTCTGCCCAGAGCACCTGCCTTCACTCCCTCACCGGCGTTGCTCCTCAGGGCACTTCCCAGTCCTCATGCAAATCTCAGTGTGTGTCCTGGGAGGACCCAAAGTAAAACACCTTATGAAATGATTCCAATTAAAGCAGCCTGGTGTCCAGTGGCAGAACAGCACTAGACCAGAACCGGCTGAGGGCAGAGTTTGGTGGGATGGGTGTTGACTAGGGCCCTTGGTGGCCCACACACCCCAAGGAGTGTGAGGGAATTGGGTTCGAGTGGGCCCTGGAAATATGTGGGAGTGTTTTCCCTTGTCACAATATGTCAGATGGGAAGAACCAGTTTTTTTCTCACAAGAAAAAAAACTGTTGCAGAAACAAAAGGTGTAAAAAGAAATAAACTGTAAACCTTATTTCCTGTACTAGCCTCTTGTTCGGGTTTCGTCTCCCATGCACTCTTTGGTATCTTCAGCTACTCCTGGGTTCTTTTTGTATTTGTCTCAAATTTATGGGGCGCCTGGGTGGCGCAGTCGGTTAAGCGTCCGACTTCAACCAGGTCACGATCTCGCGGTCCGTGGGTTTGAGCCCCGCGTCAGGCTCTGGGCTGATGGCTCAGAGCCTGGAGCCTGTTTCCGATTCTGTGTCTCCCTCTCTCTCTGCCCCTCCCCCGTTCATGCTCTGTCTCTCTCTGTCCCAAAAATAAAAAAAACAAAAACAAAAACGTTGAAAAGAAAAATTTATAGATGTGTGAAAGATGGGCTGAAGGGGGTTTATGCCATCATCCTGGAACAAGAACTAGAGTGATAGAGTTTTGATCTCTGGGTATTAAATGGGGTTTGGGCAAACTATGATGTGTATTAAGCTCCTCTGGAAACAATGGATCTCAGATGAAGTCACCGACTTCCCTGGTAGGGTTCTCACTGTTCCAGTATTTGTAATACAGTTGTAGAGAAAAACAACCACCTGTTCCTTGGAACCTGGCCAATCTTAGGTTCATTGCTTACCATTTCCTTTATGCCTGCTCTTTCCAGATAACAATTGTACTGCATTTAAACCTCATCTCAGTCCCCCTTTGGGTAAAATTCCAGATAGAAAAGAGTCCTCATTTAACATCTGGCATTCAACTCTATGGAAATGAGAGTAATAGGGGTAAAATCAGCATCTTGGCAGTGTAAGTTGTTCATTTTTGTCTCCCCTTCAGTTTGCGTTTAACTGGACATCAATGACTCAATAAAAGTGTCTCTACCCAGCATACAAGGATACAGTGTGATCCATGCATCCTCATTCAAAAGCAGGTGGATTGAGAAGCAGAGAGGCTATGGGGCCAAGGGAGGTGCAGCAGCAGGAGCGGCAGTGCTGGAACCAGCAGAGGAGGCAGAGGAGGCGGAAAGCACAGGTGGTAAGTGAAGTCCTCCCGACTGCTCAGGTGCAGCTGGAGGGGCCTGTTGCTCTTCAGCAGCACCTGGGTTTCCCGGAAGAGAACTCTGCGACCGGGACAAAGGACGGAAAGGGAAGAAGGCAGAGAAAGAGAATTGAAGGAAGATGTGTTCTGCTGTCTGCCTTGGTATTTCAGGAAGAGGTCTGGGACTTCTGAGACTCCTCCCACCCACCCTAGAGTCCTTGGGCACACCCAAAGACCCAAGGGCTAAGCCCACAACTCTCTTGCCGCTGTGCTACCAGATTTTTTTGTTTTTGTTTTTAATGTCAACTCTATTCGGTGTGCTCCTAAATTTCGTGGAGAATCAGCTCCTTTAGGAGAAAGAAAATATTGTGCTATGTCATGAGATCTTCTGTGAACCAAAAATAAAGTTTCTGATTGCCAGTCTGTTTAACTGTTACAGTCAATGTAGACAAAGCCTTTTCTACATAAGAAAGGTATTCAAGCCTTCAAGTGAGGTGAGAAAGGCACATTTCATCCACTGTGAAAAATCATAGTTATATGGTATCACACAGAAAAATGACAATTCTCCAGCATCCAAATTCAAAGACAAAGAATATTGTAATCTTACTGATATACATAGCAAAACAGCTTTTATGAATTAATTCAATGAGCGCAAGAAAATTTAGAAGGCAGTTTTGTCAACTCAGGCATAAAAAAAATGAACAGAAGGAGTACTTTATTAAAGGGAATGAACGTATAAAAAAGAACCAAAAAATTTATGGAGCTTACGTACTCAGTGAATGAGATGAAAAAAATTCATTAAGAAGCATTGGAAATATAGCAGGTCAGATGGAAGCAGGAATAAGCTATCTTGTGGCCTGGAATTTAGAAATGATTCAAGTGATAGGAGGGGAACTAAGATTTCAAACAAGTGAAGAAACACTGTGTAAGTAATCAGCTATTAGAAAAGGCAATATAAGAATAATGATTATACCAGAAGGAGAAGAAAGAATGGGAGCAGACTCTATGTAAAGAAATAATTGCTGAGATCTTCCCAAATGAGGAAGGAACTTAACATACAAGTCCACAGAGCTAATAGAATGCTTTATTATGTCAGTGCAAAAAGACTTTCTCAGTGGCAAATTATAATCAGTGTCAATGAGTATCAATCAATGCTAAAGAATTCTTAAGGTAGGGGAAAAAAAAAATTAGCCCACAAAGGACCTTCCCCCAACTTAAGATATCAGCAGATTTCTCAGCAGGAACTCTACAGGCCAGTAGACAATAGAGTGACATACTCAAAGTATTGAAAGACAGAAATGTCAGACATGAATACTGTATCCACCAAAGGTGTTCATTTGAACACCTGAAAGAAAATAAGGACTTCCCCAGACACACAGAAGATGAGGGAGTTTATTACTCCTACACTTGCCTTGAAAGAAATACAGAAAGAGCTTATCAAGATGAAATGAAAAGACACTAGTGACATACAAAAAATAAAATCACACAAAACATGATAAAGGTGATATAAAGAGTCAAAATTAGAAAATTAACTCTGTCTAAGAATAGTCTGTTAATTAATTATAGAATAAATATTAAAGGAATAGAGCATTAAAAATAACAATAGGGGTGCTGGGGTGACTCAGTCAGTTAAGTGTCCAACTGCGGCTCAGGTCATCATCCATGGTTCTTGAGTTCCAACCTCATATTGGGCTCCATGCTGACAGCTCAGACTGAACCTGGATTCTGTCTCTCTCTCTCAGATTCTGTCTCTCTCTCTCTCTCTCTCTCTCTCTCTGCCCTCCCAGCCCCACTCACACTGTCTCTCTCTCTCAAAATAAATAAACATTTAAAAAAAAATAACAATAGGTGCTACAATTGGGTAACAAATTCATGGCATAATAAAAGGCAATTTGTTAAATCAAAAACATAAAAGGGGAGAAGTAAAAGTGTGGAACCATTGTAGGTAAATGGATATGATTTGGTAGCAGCAGAAAAAGACTAGCATTTTTATGCTAGCCTCAAAATAATCATAAAGCAAAAATCTAGATCTGACACAAATGAATATGAGCTGCTAGCAACAGAAAAAGGCCTAGCATGTTTTAGTAAGTCTCAAGGTAACCATTATAAAAGATCTAGAGCAAACACAAAACATTAAAAAAAGGAAGATTGAGCAAATCATGGTAAAAACCACCAATTTAGAAAGGTATACAGTATGAAAAATAAACGATATAGATACCAGAAAGTGAAAGATAAAGAGCACTACTAATCCTTACTTATTAATAATCACCCTAATTATAAATGGACGAACTTACCAATCATAAGGCATACAGTGGCTGGATGGATCAAAAAACAAGACCATCTCCTACAGGAGACTTATATCAGCTCTAAAAACACACATAAGCTCAAAGTGAAGGGATAGGAAGATGACTTTCTAAGCAACTGAAAACCAAAAAAGGGTAGACAGCCTGCCATTTTATAGCAAATGAAATAGATTTGAAGTAAAAAATGGTAATAAAAGATAAGAAGGTCATTATATAATGATAAAAGGGTCAGTACAATGAGAATATATAAAAACCCGAAGTATTTTACTCCCAACATTCAAGCGCTGAAATCTAATAAGCAAATACTAAGAGATCTTAAGGGAGAAATGTATAGCAATCCAGTAACAGTAAAGAATTTACCCCACCATCAGCAATAGATACATTACCCAGACAAAAATCAACAAGGAAACATTGCAATGGAAAATACCTTAGGAGAAATAGACCTAAGATTCCATCTGATATCTGTGAGGTGCACATTCATCTCATTATTCTGCATGGTAGATTATATAATGTGACACAAAACAAATCTTAGCAAATTTCACATTATCTTCTCTATGTACGAAACTGATAATAGAAAGTGACAAGACCCACAAATATGTGCAAACTGAATAATGCATCTCTGAATAACCAATAGGTCAGAAATAAATCAAAAGGAAAATAAAACATTATCTCAAAATAAGTGCAATGAAAATGCAACGTATCAATTTTTTTTTAAAAAAAACAACATATCAAATCTTGTGGGGTGCAGGAAAAAACATTCTGAATGGAAATTTAATAACAATAATCACATATCAAAGGTTAGAAAGGCATCAAATAAACTACTGAATTTTACAGCTTGAGGAACTAGAGAAGAACAAGTTAAGAGCAAAGTTAGCAGAAGGAAGGAAATAATAGAAATCAAAGATCAGAACAGAAATAAATGAAATGGAGTTCAGGAAAACAATACAAAGAAATAACAAAACTAAGATCTGGTTCCTTGAAAAGATCAACCAAATCGACAAAACTTGACTAGCTAAGACAAAAGAGAGATGACTCAAATAAAATTAGAAATAAAAGAGGAGGCATTACAGTTTACACTACATCAATATATAGGAGCATAAGAGACTACTGTGAACAATTGCATGCCAACAAGTAGTTATTTATAGTATCTTGAGGAACCTCCATACTGTTTTCCAGAGTGAATGCACAAGTACGCATTTCCATCAACAGTATAAGACGGTTCCCTCTATCTGCATCCTTGCCAACATCTGTTGTTTCCTGTGTTGTTAGTTTTAGTTATTATGACAGGTGTGAGGTGATATCTCATTGTAGTTATGATTTGTATTTCCCTGATTATGTGTGATGTTGAGCATCTTTTTATGTGTCTGTTACCCATCTGGATGTCTTCTTTGGAAAAATGTCTACTCATGTCTTCTGCCCATTTCTTAACTGGGTTATTTGTTCTTTGGGTGTTGAGTTTGATAAATTCTTTATAGATTTTGGATACTAACCCCTTATCAGATACGCCATTTGCAAATATCTTCTCCCATTCCGTAGACTGCCTTTAGTTTTGTTGATTCTTTCCTGCCAAAAGCTCTGCCAAAGCTTTTATCTTGGTGAAGTCCAAATTGTTCATTTTTTTCTTGTTTCTCTTGCCTCCAGGTATGTATTTAGTAAGAAGTTGCTAAGGTTGAGATTAAAAAGTTTGCTATGTGTGTTCTCCTCTAGAATTTTGATGATTTCCTGTCTCACATTTAGATCTTTCATTCATTTTAAATGTATTTTCGTGTATAGTGTGAGAAAATAGTTCATGAGATAAGATGGCAGAAAAGTAAGGGAACCCAGGGCTTTTCTCATCCTTCGAACCCAGCTAGATCAAACAACATCAAAGAATTTTGGATACCCAGGAAATCTGTATGCGGGTTAACAAAACAATATGCAAAATTTCAGTGAGAGACTGCAGCAGGTACGTGGTATGGAGAAGTGAGTTTGGCAAGAGAAGAGGCCTGGTAGTGCAGAGGGTAGAGAACCATTTTTGTGGTAGGAGACAGAGAAAGGGGGAAAGAGTAGTGCATCCAGCCTGTGTAAGAAAGCACTTCCCTTAAAAACAGCTAGAGAGAGAGTGCAGGCAAACACAGAGGACTGAACAAAAACACTGTTCCCCAAAACCGCTGATGGGGGGAAAAGGAGAGGATTTCCATACTGCCTGTTTTTCATAAACAGCAGAGCACAGAGTCTGAAGTTTCAGAGGTCAGTGCCTGGCAGTGCTGTGGCAAGGAAGCAGGCTAGAGCCCCGGGAGCTGCGTCTGAAGATCTGCGTCACATGGGGAGAAGTGGTTCTCCTGGTTGGAGTGCATTTAGTAGAGGTGCTACCGTTTTTCCTGGGGGAAAAGACTGAGTAGGCTCCATCCAGCCGCCACGTTCACCTGTATAGGAATAAAGACACTGGCTGAGGGTAGCAAACCCTGGTGCCAGCTGTGTGTTGAGATTTACCATAAATTCTGAGCTGCTGCTGCAGCTGGCCTGGGACAGGTCTGCCCTGGCCACAGGAAGGTGAGTCCCTCCCCCAGAAAACCACTGCTGGTCAGAACCATGGGGGTCTTTGAAGCATGGGATTTTGAAACACAGCTGCGCCTGAGATGAAACTCTGGAGAGAGGTGCTGCCTGGTAGGCAGACAGCTCAGACACAGACCTGGGGAAGGTGGGGAGCTGGCGAAAGGGAGGACACAGGACAGGTAACTGATCCCTCTTCTGTGAGGGCCGGAACTTCCCTCTCTGGAGAGTAGAGAATTTTACCTATAGCCCACCTGCACTGATTGACCCCACTGAGCTAAACACCACCCCCGAATGGAGAACAAAGCCATTACCCCAAACTCCACCCCCCTGTGCCTACCAGGCATATCTCCACTAGAGAAAGTCAGCATGAGAATCAGAGCAGCAGGCCACACCCCAAGAAGACCAGCACAAATCACTTCCAAGAGCTACTCTACTGATGATAGACTGCTGCAGTTTCAGCACTAGGGGAAACTAGATCTAGCTTCATTTGGGTTTTTGGTTTGTTCATTTGTTTCTGTTGTTGCTGCTTCTGTTTTCATTCTTGTTGCTTCTCTTTTGTTTCTTGTATGCAGAAGGAGCAAAATATTTATTCTTTTTATTCTTATTTTGTTGTATTTTATTATTTTTGAATTTGAATTTGAATTACTTAATTATTTATTTTTAAGTTTATTCATTTTATCTTGAAAGAGAGAGGGTGAGAAGGGGAGAGGCATAGAGAGAGGTAGAGAGAGAATCCCAAGCAAGCTCCATACTCTTAGCACAGAGCCAGATGAGGGCTCGATCCCACGAACTGTGAGATCATGACCTGAGCCCAAATCAAGAGCCAGACACTTAACTGAGCCACTCAAGTGCCCTTAACTTTTATATTTTTAATTTTTAATTTTTTTGTTTCTTTTCTCTTTTTTCTATCAAGCCTCTCTTAACAAGGAGACCAAAACACATCCAGGACCTAACTTCCAATTTTTTTCTTATGGATGATTTCAAATTACATAGCATTGTGGTCTGAAAATATGCATGGTATGATATCGATGTTTTGTACCTGTTGATGGCTGATTTGTGACCCAGTATGCGATCTATTCTGCAGTCAAACGCTCTCCCCCTGAGCTATACCCCCTGTGATCTATTCTGAAGTATGTTCCATGTGTTCTCAAAAAAGAACGTATAGTCTGCTGCCTTAGGATAAAATGTTCTGAATATATCTATTAAGTCCATCTGGCCCAGTGTGTAATTCCAAGTCATTGCTTCCTTGTTGATTTTCTGTTTAGATGGTCTGTCCATTGTTGTAAATGGGGTGTTAAAGTTCCCTACTATTATTGGGTTGTTGTCGATGAGTTTCTTCATAATTGTTATTAATTGATTTATATATTTAGGTACTCCCAAGGTCATGGCATAAATATTTACAATTGTTAGATCTTTTTTGTTGGATAGACCCCCTTTATTATCATATATTCATGTCTTGTTACAGTCTTCTGTTTAACATCTAGTTTGTCTGGGGGCGCCTGGGTGGCGCAGTTGGTTAAGCGTCTGACTTCAGCCAGGTCACGATCTCGCGGTCCGTGAGTTCGAGCCCCGCATCAGGCTCTGGGCTGATGGCTCAGAGCCTGGAGCCTGTTTCCGATTCTGTGTCTCCCTCTCTCTCTGCCCCTCCCCCGTTCATGCTCTGTCTCTCTCTGTCCCAAGAAAAATAAATAAACGTTGAAAAAAAATTAAAAAAAAAATATAAAATCTAGTTTGTCTGATATAAGTATGGCTGGCTACTCGGCTTTCTTTTGACGTACATTAACATGATAGATGGTTCTCCATTGCTTCACTTTCAATATGGAGGTGTATTTAGCTTTAATATGAGTCTCTTGTAGGCAGCATATAGGTGGGTCTTGTTTATTTATCCATTCTAATACCTTATGCCTTTTGATGGAAGCATTTAGTCCATTACATTCAGAGTGAATATTGAAAGTTATGAATTTAGTGCCATTGTGGTACTTGTAGAGTTGGTGGTTCTGGTGATGTTCTCTGTTCCTTTTTAGTCCTTGTTGCTTTTGATCTTTCTTTCTCCACTCAAAGTGTCCACTTTAATATTTCTTGCAGGACTGGTTTAGTGATCATGATCTCCTTTACTTTTTGTTTGTCTGGTAACTTTTCATCTATCTCTCTTTTTATTCTGAATCACAGTCTTGCTGGATATTCTTGACTCCATATTTTTCTAATTCAGCATGTTGAACATATCATGCCACTCCCTTCTGGCCTGCCAAGCTTCTGCGGACAGATCTGCTGTGAACCTGATTTGTCTTCCCTTTTAAGTTAAGGACTTTTTCCCTTGCCTTTACAGCATTCTTTCCTTGTCTGTGTATTTTGTGAATTTTACTATGATATATCTTGATTTTGGCCTGCTTTTGTTCATTTTGATGGGAATTCTCTGTGCCTCTTGGATTTGGATATCTCTTTCCTTCACCAGATTAGAGAAGTTTTCTGCTATAATTTGTTTAAATAAACCTTCTGATCCTTTTCCTTTCTCTTATTCTTCTGCAACTACTATGATACAAATGCTATTATTATTTAAGGAGCTACTGAGTTCTCAGTCTACATTTGTGATCCAGTACCTTTCTTTTATTCTTTTTCTCAGCTTCATTATTTTCTATAGTTTTTTCTTCTGTGTCACTGATTTGTTCTTCTTCCTCATCCAACCTCGGTGTCATTGCAACATTCAGTTTTGCATCTCAATTATAGGATTTTTTTTTATTTCAGCCTTACTAGTTTTTATTCTTTTATCTCTGCAGTAGGGATTCTCTAATGTCTTCTATGATTGTCTCAAGCCTAGCTGATATCCTTATGATTCATGAATCTCCTTTGAAAACAGAGGCCATAATAGTGTGACCATCAAAATATGTTTAAAAATTGCTTGTTTCCCATTTTCTTATAATGATGCTCTGTCTGCACTTCCTGGAGTTGCTTTCCAATTGTGATTCTGAAGCTTTTATTTGTGAGATACTCCTGTGGCTATCTATTTTGGGAAATAGAAAAAAAGGACACTTCAAAGTCATCTGGAACAACCTCCAAGTCAACTAAACCTCAGAGTTCAGAGTGTCAAAATAGATATTCCCATATGGCCAGTGACAGATAATAATGACAGACAAAATATGTACATAAATGATGACTCACCGGGTTTGGTTTGCACTTTCTATGTATGACACATTATTTGAATGTTTTATTTCATACTTTACTTACTTGACTTTTCTTCATGCTTACCAGTATCCATTTTGTCATTATGGACAATTTAATTCCTCACAGCTATATAAAGAAAGCTTCTACAAACCTGCTAAAAGCTAAGACACTGTACTTGAGTTACAGGGGAAAAAAAAGCCAAACTGATGGAGTGGTTGGAGACAAGTGTTTCTGAAGCCTGTTCACTTTTAATTTGTACATTTATTTTCACTTTATTTATATATATACACACATTTATACGTATGATTTCTTACTAAAGGTGTCTTTTTTTGTAATTACAAAAATCGTTTTTAACTAGTTTTCTTGTAGCTACATAAGTGGAACACACACACATAAAACTAAGTCCCTGAACAACTGGTGCTTGGGAATTGGGCCAAACTCCACAGGTCTAGAGTCCAAGATGGTAGCTTTTAGAGACAGCTGGTTTTTAGGGTTTGTGAAGAAAACAAGAAATAAATTTCCTTTCTCAGTATATGGCCAACAACTGAAGATATATAAGGGAACACTCCACACATTTTACTAAATTTCTTTAAAATGATTTTGTCTGTCTTTTGCAGGTGACTTGTATATGGAAGACACAGACACATTTTTATTCAAATTGAAAGGGTATTGTTTTGGTTGTGAAACCCTTGATACTGGTTTTATAGAAAATTTAAATGATTTTGAAATTAAGGAAGATGGTGTCTTCATAATCACATACTCCAAATCTGGTGAGTTCTGTATTATAATAGCTAATGTGATACTTTTATAATATGGTAACTCTGTATTTTTACTAGTATTATACATGGACATATGCAGTTAATCTATTGGATATTATAGAGTTAACTGAATTTAATATCCTATAAAATAAGGTATCTTACAATGTAGCTGTAAGTTTTTGGTTTTGTTTTTGTTTTTTGAAAGAGAGAGGACACAAGCAAGGGAAAGGTAGAGGAAAGGGAGAGATAATCTTAAGTGGGTTCCATGCTCAGCTGGGACCTCAACGTGGGGCCCAATCTCACACTTGTGAGATCACCTGAGTCGAAATCAAGAGTTGGATGCTTGAACAACTGATACACCCAGGCACTCTGCTGTATTATTTTTGATTTGGACAAGGAAATGGAGAAAGTACTGAAGTAGAAATTGAAGACACCCTATTAAACACTGAGTTGCCGAAGTGGGCTGGGAAAGGATGCAGAAATATTTACCATTTAGGCAGATACTTTGGACATACAGTTGAAGCTGTATTTAATAACTAAGTACATGAGAAGGAAGAAAATTAGGTTACACTAATTTTCATGTTTAATAAACCTTAAATTATCTGGGTAATATTTTGTTGTAGCACTCAGATCAGACTAAAACATATATGTGTGTGTATATATACATGAATGTCTATTCAAGACCTTTGTCCATGTTTCAATTACACTTTAGTTAATTTTTCTATTTGTTGTCGGAGTTCTTGATATATTTTGAATATTAACCCCTTGTTTAATAAATGATTTACAAATACTTTGCCTATTTAGTATGTTGCCTTTTCATTTTGTTGATAGTTTTCTTTTCTGTACAAAAGCTTTTTAGTTTGATACTCCCCCACTTGCTCATTTTTGCTATGTTGTATTCGTTTTCAGTGTCATATACCCATTCCCACAAAAACAAACAAAAAAACAAACAAAAAAACCACATTGCTAAGATAAATGTCTTTGACCTAAATTTTCTTCCAGGAGTTTTATCCTTCTGGGCCTTACACTCATGTGTTAATGTGTTTTGAGGTAGCTTTTATGTCTGTTGTAATAGAGTGGTTCAGTTTCATTCTTTTGCATGTGCCTGTCCTATGTTGGGAAAATAGGACAAAGGAGCCATAAGTTCATTAACCATACATGGGTTGGTTACTTTTGGACTCTCTATTTTGTTCCATTGATCAATGTGTCTTTTTTGGTGCCAATACAATACTGTTTTGATTGGTGTAACTTGGTAGTATTATTTGAAGCCAAGAAGTCTGATGCATCAGGCTTTGTTTTATTTTCTCAAAACCACTTTGGCTATTTGGGCTCTTTTATGCTTACAAATTTTAGGATTGTTTGTTTTATTTCTATGTCAGATGCCATTGTAACATTGATAGGGATTGTATTGAATATGTAGATTGCTTTATGTACTATGGGCATTTTAACAATGTTGTTTCTTCTAATCCATGAGCAAGGAATGTCTTATCATTTGTTTTTGGTTTCTTCAATGTTTTCTAGCAGTGTCTTCTACTTTTCAGTATACAAGTCTTTTACCTCCTTAAATAAATTTATTCTTGCATATTTTATATTTTTTGATGCTGTCATAAATTAGATGTTTCTTAATTTCTCTTTCTGATAGTTTACTTTTATTGTACAGAAATGCAACTTATATTTGTATACTGATTTCATATCCTGCAACTTAACAACTTAACTGAATTTATTTGTTAGTTCTAACAGTATTTCTGGTAGAGTCTTTAATGCTTTCTAAATATAATATCATTATCATCTACAAATAGACAGATTTATTCTTCCTTTCCAATTTGAAAATCTTTTATTTCTTTTTCTTGCCTAATTTCTCTGGCTAGGATTTCAAATAAAACTAGTGAGAATGGCCATCTTTTTCCTGGTTGTGATTTTAGATGTAAACCTTTCAGTTGTTTGCCATTGGGTATGTTGGTAGCTCTGAGCTTGTCATAAATGGCATTTTTTAAGCTGATATATTTTTCTTCCATACCCATTCTGTTGAGACTTGTTATCATGAATGGATGTTCAGTTTTGTCAAATGCTTTTTCTGCATCTATAGAGATATAAATGTAGTGTTTATGCTTCATTTTGTTAATGTGTTATATAACACTGAAATGTGGGTGTTGAATAATTCCTGTATCCCAGTAATAATTAGTACTTGATAATGGTATATTATCCTATCAATGTATTATTGAATTCAATAGTTTGTTGATACTTTGAGGGTTTTTTTTTACATCTATGTGCATCAAGAATAATGGCCTGTAATATTCCTTTCTTATAGTGTCTTTGTCTGATTTTTATCAGGGTAAAGGAGGCCTTGTAAAATGAGTTTGGAAATTTTCTCTCCTTTTCTATTTTTTTTTGGAAGGAGTTGTGAAGGATTGATATTAATTCTTCTTTCTTTTTTATTAGAAAAAGTATTTTTAAATTTTTACCAGAGTAACACTTGTTTTCTTTTATTTTTCTATATAACAGACATGGTCTGCCTCAGGCCATTTGTACTCACAGATTCTTTTTCCTGTAAAATTCTTCCACCAGATATATACCTGGATTACTCCCTTCCTTCCTTTAGGTTCTTATTTACAAATTATATTCTAATGATAATATTTTAGGTGATTATATTTTAAAGTTCAGCTTCACTGGGAACTCCAAAGGTTTTTTTTGTTTGTTTTTTGTTTGTTTGTTTGTTCTTTGTTTTTTACTGCTTTAATTTCTCTCCACAATATGGTACTTATCACCTTAAAACATACCACATATTTTCATATTTAATTTCTTTATTTATTACAAGGTGATAGTTAGAAAAATAGTATTGTATTTGCACAGGAAAAAATTGGCCTGGGTAGGAGGAAAGACCCAAAATACAACTCTATGTGTATAAGAGGACTCAATATACATAAATTTAAGCATAGTCTACTTATTAATGGGGAAAGGATAGTATATTTGATGTTGGGAAATCTGGATCACTATATAGGTATCCAGAATTCACAACTGGATACCTAAGACCACATACAAGAGTCAAATCCAAGTGTATTTGAGATACTAACATTAAGGACAAAAGTATACAACTATTTTTATCAGAAGAAAAAGGAGAAGAAAATCATTGTGACTTAGGAATGGTGAAGAGCTTCTTAAACAAATGTCCCAAAAAGAAAATGGAGGCAAAACATTTGATAAATTCAATTACCTGAAACTTAAGGATTTTGGATTTTGCTTCACTAAGAATTGTCTGGGCAAAGTGAATAAATGAGAGAAAGAAATAAAATATTTGCAATATCTACAATTAAAATATAATTAATATATACACTATATTAGGGCTACAAATCAAAAAGTAGGGGACAGGAATCTGAGTATAAAAAGAGGCAAATAAATGAGCTGTTAATTTACGGAAGAAAACCGCCCTCCACCAATACCATCAAAAAACACAAAGTGGGTAAACTATGATATGTTACTTTGCATCTATTAGACCAACAAAAATGAGAAAGGTGAGTAGCTCTGAATGCTGATAAGGAGTGCACAGAAATTTGCATTCATTAGCATATTACTCCTGGGAGAGTAGATTGAAGCAATCATTCTCTGGAGAGTAGTGTGGCACTATCTGGACAACTGAAATACAGACATACCAGGAAATTCCTACCCTAAATATCAGTCCCCAACAAAATCTCATACAGGTGCACAGGGAGCATGAATAGGGTGTTCACTGAAATGCTGTTTGGGGCAGGGTGTCCTTTGGAGAAAGTAGACAGGTCAGTGCATGAATGCATACCCTGAAACATACACAGCATCTGTAAGGTGCAATGGATCAGAGGTAGCAATAAATGAATATTAAACCACAGTGCACAGCGACAAACAGAATGGAATGATGCACATGGATTGAAAATACAAACAGGCACAACAATATGTATTACATATGAACACATTACAGCAAAGAATGCACTTTAAACCTCAAAGCCTGCCTGTGTATGGTGGGGGAAGGGGTAGGAATGGAAGCAGGAAATAAGAATAAAAGGAATAAACAGATCAGGGAAGGCCTACAGTGAATCAGGGATGTTAATGTAGCATGAACTGAAGACAAAGTTTAGTATCTCATTATGCTAACACCTGACCACCAAGCAGGCCAAGAAAGAAGGAAACAAGAAAGGAAAAAAAGGAAAAAGGAAGGAAAGAAGGAAGGAAGGAAGGAAGAAAAAGAAAGAAAGAAAGAAAGAAAGAAAGAAAGAAAGAGAAAGAAAGAAAGAAAGAAAGAAAGAAAGAAAGAAAGAAAGAAAGAAAGAAAAAGAAAGAAGGGGCAAAATGTGAAAGGTGGAATGGAGGAGAAACTGAAAACAGATACTTGTATTTTTGAATCTCTGTAGAGGTTTTTGCATCATATTGTTGAATCTCTCAAGAACTGTGTTATGACTGATAATCCCTTGAATTATCACAGCTGCCCCCTGAAGCAGCTGTGATACCTTTGATACCTGTGATACCTGTGATACTTCAAGTGATACCTCTTGCAGAAGCAATATTTGGGAAAAGTAGAAGGATGTAAGAAAGCTGTTTAGAGCTTTCTAACAATGAGTTTTCATTGAATTTGAGCTCCAGCTGTCATAACATGTAGGCAAATGTGGTCTTGGTCTTCCCTGGTCAACACTGGAGGACTATAATCACCAATATTAAAGCATTTGGAGGACCAGATAAGGTGCATGCCACACGCAGCTGCCAGCAAGGAAAGTGTGCCCAACAATGATCTTGATGACCAGGTGCTGCTTAGCATGGGTGATTAAATGGTATTGGGATGGAAGGTTAAGATGTAAGGTTAGGATGGGAATTGATGAGGTGCCAGTGGGTTTTCTCATTTCAGAAGTTGTTTGAATCTTTCTGGGACATGTGACTTCTTGTTGGGCTACGTTTAAAGTATTGCCTGGATAGATCAGAAGCATGACCTTTATAGAAGTTGTGTTTTATCTTAATAGTTCCATATACGAAGCATGGAAATGAAGTGTAAGGAATCTGGAGTAGGCAATCACACCCATGTATTCTGTGGCAAATGTCCACTCTAATAGGAATTAAGAGAAATAGTCATCATAACAATTTGTCACATCCCATTCACGGTGAAAGGTCCAAGTTTATGCATCATCTTTCTCTTCCTGTCTCCATGTAGGTGTCACAGGGCCTCCTTTAGGGATTTATAATAAACACAGTTTCCTTATGTGGACATCATGGGCACTGTAGGAAACATGGGGAAGAAGGGAAAGATGGAAAGTGACTCCTTCAGTGGAATATCTTTTTGTTTTTTTTCTTAGTCCAAGGAGTGGAGTTGCAGAAGGAAATCTGGAGGCAGGCATAGGAGTTAATTTAGAAGTCCCATGTATGAAGCAGAAGAAAGCATAGAAGAGTCAAAGAAAAATTTGTGGACAAATGCTCATGGAGTTTCAAATGGAGAATCTCCTGAAAAGAAAAATAATGGCAATGTTATTTTGTCTTTTATTCATGTTGTATTTTTTATACATTAAAAATCCATTCAGATGAAATTACCAGTATACTTATTTAATAACAAACTTTGATTTAAAAACTGATGGCACATCTATCTACATTTTGGAGAGATTTGTGCATCATTAAAACAACATTTTTGCTTTACAGGGACTATCTGGTTTCAGCAGATATTAAGCTTAATTTATTTTGAAGAACATCACAAAAGCACTGGGAATCTGGAAACAGTTGATCAAATCCCCTTCTTTGAGTACAATTTTCAAAAAATGGATTTGTTGAAAGGCCATCTCCTTGTCTCTTCTTTACCCACCTCCCACATTACTTGGTTCCTAGTGGAGAGGAAGAACAAAAAAAGCCAACGTAGGAAATAGACTATGCCTGCTGAAAGATAACTGCTCTTTTTGATTATTTCATTTTGTTTCATTAAATTGACACTGCATTCATCCAGGTGTTAGCAAATGTGACATTTGACATACTTTAATTTTCAATAGCCAGTTGTGTTCTTATCTTACAGTATCTGATTTTTACCTTGTTCCCTTTGTTTTCTGATTATATAGGTAATACAGCCATTAAAAAATGAAAGAGTATATAGGTGTGTATTTTATTTACTTTATAGAGTATATTGTAATATCATATACATGACATATTACATATCCTTTCAGTTTTTATTTGGCTACATTATTATGCATACATATAACACTAGCAATTCTTTCTTTGCTTTGTGTGTCATTTCAACTTCCTTTTCATATTTCCAGCTATTTTGATTGGGTACCATGGAGGTGTGCCTTGAAAAGTAATTGACAGCCACTAGGCCAATCATGAAGGGAGAGCCATTGCAGAAAAGGGGTAACCCAAAACACAAAGAAGCCTGAATGTATACATGACATGGTTAGGAAACTATAAAGATAAAATAACCGGCCTCATGCAATTGGAAGTTATTAGGATAAAAATATGACAAAATGAGAGCATGAAAAATAGTGAATACTTCTTTCTTTGCAAATTACTCATGTATACAGAAATCCTAAGGTCATTATGTGCTCATATTTTCACTTTTCAAAGAATATGGCATTGGCAGTTACAAGTACCTTTGAGGGATTCATCAAATGTTTTCTAGAAATAAAATGTAAGTAAACTTACATAAAGCAAGTAATGCTTGCTGTCCTGAGGTGAGGGTTTTGCTTTTGTTTTTTTCTAAAGAGTGAGAATGGGAGAGAGGGATCAGGTAGTGGTAGAGGGAGAGGGAAACAGAGAGTTTTAAGGGAGCTTCACACCCAGCCTGGAGCTAGATCTAAGTACCCTGAGATCATGACCTGAGCAGAAATCAAGAGTAGGATGCTTAACCAACTGAGCCACCCAGGTGCCCCTACCTTGGTGAGTTTTTAAGCTTATTGAATTTGGCTGAGGATACAAGAAGCTGAAGTAGAGTTGAATGGGGATGAGTAACCAACTTACCAAGCCAGGTGGTAGTGTTGTCTTGGAGGACCTTGTTCTCCCATGGCTACAAATTATGCTTCCCTCTCAGGAGACTCTCAAGAATACAAAGTCATATCACCAGGAAATATTTACATTTAATCACGGAAGAGTGTTTCACAAGCTCAGTGAGAAGCATCACAGTTCAGATCACAGGTTTGGAGTTTTGCACTGCACATTGCAGGGGGAACCTCCCAGGAGCTTCAATTTGATAAAGTTTATTATTTTTCTTCTTTTTTATGGATTTTTTACTTATTTTTTGAAGTAATCTGTATACCCAACATGTGTGTCAAACTCACAACCCTGAGATCAAGGGTTGAATACTCTATCCACTGAGACAACCCTGAGATCAAGGGTTGAATACTCTACCCACCACATTCTTTTCTGAGGAGCCACTATAGCTGGTTGATCAGAAGCCAGTTCTGCTCAAGTAGACATGATGATCTGGAAGACGAGAACTAATATTAGTCTCTAATGCACTGTGTAGAGCTGAAGTGACTCATCTGGGAGGCTGTATGTTCCATGCAGCTATGTGCTTGGGAAGACCATGAGGAGAAGGATGGAGAGGATTCCTTCCTCTGTTTTCCCCCTTGGTTTTTCTAACCCTATGGTAAAGTGATTTTCTGTCTATATGAAATGCATTTTTAAGAGACTAATTTCTCTTTGAGTTCATGTAATTATTTTCTGGTAGACGCTGGATGGTTCTCCCATAACCAGATGCTAGGAGAAATCTGGAATCCAGCAGGACACTTCCTTTTACTTCTTTGTTATTAAAGGTTCCTACATCTTCTAAGACTGTAGTAATTTTCAACATATTCAACATGTTTACCTAATGGTGTATCTGTTTTGGGTTTTTTGTTGTTAATTTTAATGTTTATTTATTTTTGAGAGAGAGAGAGAGAGAGAGAGAGAGAGCAGGGGAGGGGCAGAGAGAGAGGGAGACACAGAATCCAAAGGAGGCTCTAAGCTCTAAGCTGTCAGCACAGAGCCCATGCGGGGCTCGAACCCACAAACTGCGAGACCGTGATCTGAACCAAACTCAGAGGCTCAACAGACTGAGCCACCCAGGTGCCCTATAATGTATCTGTTCTTCCCAAAGTGTTAGGAAGTCTTTGGTTTGACCACATCAAAGGTTGGTATGAGCACAAAAGCCTCTTCAACATTGAGTTTGTGATATAGTGGGTGAGGAAGGTGAGAAACATGACGTTAGTGACTTCACCAAAGCTGTAAGCCAGGTTAGCCAGATAAATTGATTGTTCATGCCCAGAACAGCCAAAGGATGACATCAAATTTGAGTTCCCAGATTAAGTTTACCAGGAGATGTTTTCCAATATCATTTCCGTAGTTTTGTGTTGTTGTTGTTGTTTTTTTTTTACCAGATTTTCATTTACAACTAATACTAGAACTTTCTTTTCAAAATTGTGTGTGTGTGAAAAATTGCCTGTGTATGTATGCAGGCGTGCATATGTTTGATTGTTTTGAGTCAGATAATTAGTCTCCTTTATGGATCACTAAACCTCTTTTCTGTATTATTCATTCTCGTACCATTCTATGTTATGTTTACCACTTGGGGATGCCTCTCTTGGGACACTTAAATGTTGTTTGCATTGTGTATGGTTAAGCCTTGCAAGAAAAATTAAATGAAAATGACTGTGTATGATTAGGAAGAATTCAGTTCCCAGTAACAGGAAACTAAAACTTTTGTTTTTGCCTAAAATAAAAGAACTTCTACTGTCTATTGACTGAGTCCCAGAGGCAGCTATCCTGATGCTAGCTGTAGCAGTCAAGCATATCCAGAACGTCCTAGAATTTTCTGTCTTCCCTTCATATCACATTTGGTGTGACAAAGGTGTCTCCATTGATAGTAGCAGGATGGTTGTTGTAGCTCCAAAGTCATGTCCTCAGATGAAAACATATATATCAGAAAGAGCAGGAACAGAAACAAAAGTTGTTTTTTTTTTACTACCTTTGTTCCCACCTTTTCTCGAAGAAAAATCACTCTTAGAAGTGTCTGTTTGAATTCCTCTTTCTGTTTCAATGCCAAAATTGGGTCACATGACCACCCTAGACTAATCACTTATAGAGGACAATGGGATTCCCATGAAGGTCTTGAATCGATCAGAATCATTACCATAAAGGGGCTGGGCACTGTTGCCAGAACACCCCCGGGGATCTCTTAGTGGAAAAGAAGAGAGAGCTGTAAGAAAGACAAGACTAAGGGCTGCCACCTACTGAGCTTTTGTCAGTAGTTTCTGTTACATCTGCTTAAGGTCATAATACCAAGCCTAGACTCTCTTGTTGAGTCCACATCACTTACCTATGAGACATTCAAGTATCTAGCCAGGCTTGCACCTTCTTCACAATATGGCCCCTCCATTGCCTCCAGCCTCATTTTCCATATTTCTCATCTGAGGCCTGTTGCCATATAGCTCTGGGGAAACTCAACTTCTGATACTCCTGTGACCTGACATCTCACACCTTCCATGGAACCACAATACTTGTTCTTCTGTCCAGACCCCATACGTTCAGGTTGTCTATCTAGAAAATTTTTGATTTTGCTTTAATTCCCAAAACATATTTATCATCTTTGTTGAAATTTTCTCTGAATTCTGTTACACAATCACTCTCTGCCCATAATGGATCTTTGTCCTGAATTCCCAGCACTGATCCTTTATTGTGGCTCAGTTCACTTGTACCATCACACAGGGCAATATCTGACATAGAGTAGCTACTCCCCCAAATACTTGCTGTTAGGACAGATAAAATGAAATATGAGTGTTCCTAAAATAAACCCAAATGTTCTCTAAAACAGTGGACAAGTGAAGGGTTAATTTACCAAGAGGGAATAAATAAGTCACTTCTCATGGTCTAACTCCATTTTCTAAGCAGCCTAAGCACTTACAATTTTCACTCCCATAATAATATTTAGCTGCACCTTCTGTGTAAGTCTTTTTATAACGTGCATAATTTATCATACTCTGATTTTTTGGTAGGATCTCAGAGGTTTATGTTAAAAGTCTGTAAATTTCTGGTGTAAGAACTGAGAGAAGAGACACGGATGCTGTAGTGAGACAGGTCACATTTGAGAACATGAAGTATGACCTCTGGAAAATTATGACATTATACTGAGCACTGAATTTAGGATACAGGTAAAGGTCATTTCCTTCACAAAGGTGAGGTTGAACAGTGAATGGCTGTCCTGCAGTATGTTACAAATGAACCAAACTGTGGCTTCTAAGTTTCTTGGCTGATGTTCCTAACATGGAGCCCTCATGGCCCAGTGCCTTTCTTTAGACAAATGATTTTCCATGATTTCATCTTGGTGCAATTCAAAAGACTATAATATTTGGTCCCTGAATGAATCTGATGAATAACCTAAAATCACAAGGCTTTCTCCATGGCCCCTGGAATTCTAACAGCGCTTAATACAATGTCTGCCACAAAATGGATGTTCACTTAGTGTTAGACTGGTTCCCCCTGTTAGCATTGGCTCAGCACATGACAATGAAGGAATGGTGGGCTGTTGGCCATCACTGGCAGCTCTTCTCCGTGATTTATCCTAAACATGCCCCAGGGCTGAATTAACAACACATAGTCACTGTTCTTTTGTTACTGGGCAGAACTAACATGGGCCCACAAGTAAACCAGAATCTTACATCACAAAATGTATAAGAATATCACATTTATCTCAGTATGTCCTACCTCTGGTGAGTGAGTTTTTGAATGAATGAATCCTCTATCTTAGTGACAAATTTGAGCATGTTAGAATATTTTTGTTATTTTATGCAATCTTTCTAAATTGTATTTTATGATATTCTAACTTAGTAGCTGGAAAATCTATAATACAGAATTATTGTCATAAATTTTGCTTTTAATCATAGGGTTCTGTGCCTCTATGTCAAGTAGCAATAATATTGACTTAGAGTTCTCTACATTAGTATCTCCTTCACTTGATGTCTTTGTATATCTTTACCCATTCAATTTAACAATATGAATCAATGAATCACTGGTAACTTGGAGCCGACCTGAAGCGGGGATATACCCTTCCCTTACACTCAGCACACCTTATCATGTTGTAGACGCTATGACCCTTGTCAAGTGCCACTTTTATTGCACAAGCAATTTGTTTTCTTTGAAAAAAGAAAATTTTCTGTGTGTATACATCTTTCACCCACCTGAAAATGAGAGACTCAAATGGCTAAGAAGACAAATAGGAGAAGCTAAATTTCCTTGTGGAAGTGATGCACATCCCCACCTGTTTCTTCTGCACAGACATGTATTTTTCTCTTACATGTAACAGAACGTTACTTGCACCGGCTTTACCACTCCTGCACCGTTTGGGTTTGTGTCTTCGGTTTTGTTATTATTTCAGTTTGCTTCAGTTATTTGTTTACAGTTCAGTTATTTTACAATCGGCGTTCCTTTTTTTTTTTTTTTTTTTTTGGCCTCTCCTTCTATCAGCCTCTATTTGTCATCACAACTCCGTGTCCCTAAGTTTAAAGTAAGACCAATGTAACCTACAGTGGGTCAGATAGAATAATTACAGGTGAGCCATTCCAAACTGTATGAGCTTGGGCTATATTTAAAAAAACCTCTCTGACCATCCATGTCTTCACCAGTAAGTACTTGCACAAAGACATCTGATTTTTGGAATTTTTAAAGGACTTCTATAAACTATAATAGCCCATTTAGCCTTGAAAAAAATAGTAAACAAGTTGCAGGAGTTTTCTTCTTTTCCAGGTAGCTGACAGCTGACGAATGAGACTAGTTATCTTAAATTACATCATAATTGCCAGAATGAGTTTGTGTGCCCCTTGCCATAAGGTGGGACGACAGTGAAGGGCCCTAGCCATGTGCAGGAGCAACTGGGGCCTAACGGGGCGAGGGGAGTGAAAGTCCAAAAAAAAAAAGTGTTGCTGTTTCTCCCAACACTGATGCATCACACCCTTCTTCCCAGAACCTTTGTTGAAGTAATTTCTTTGCTTTTCCTTCCAGGTGCTTTTGGAGACTAGAAAAATCAGATACCTGTTGAGCAGAATGAAAGGTTTGATAAGATTTTCCAAAGGGAGATGCAACATTTTTCCCTTGAAGTTCATCTGAGATATGAATGAAGAATAGAATTCTCAGCAGTGCAAGACTATTTTAAGAAAGCACTTTCAGGAGGAAATATATTGAGTTGTATACTTTCATCCTGGACAGTCATTGGCTCATTATTGAAAAACTTCAGTGATTAATAAACCTTAATATGCCACCTTTACATCATTTGCCGTCTGTGGCCTGTTTTCCATTTTCTGAGATTCCTGAATTTCAGATAAGGAGAGGATTCCTCCTTTGTTTTGCAGTATTTTTATGTAATAGTTTTTAATTTATGTTTAGAAATTCCAAAGCTCTTGAGCAACAAAAATCTTAACATGTTATTGATTTGACTTCTTAAAATAAAAAACATTTTCATTTATAAAAAACTACATATGGTCTTTCTACATACTTTACATTTTAATTTTTAGGTATTTAATAAGCCAATCTTTCATTTTATGCTTTCTAAGATTTATGTCTAACTTAGAGTGAGAGTGTTGCTATCACAAGTATTTTCATGTATTCATTAATCATATCTGTATTTAGTCTAAATATTTATCTTACGCTGTAAGACAACTACCGATTTTTCTTAATAGGTAACAAATAAATAGGCCCAAGATTTCTTGGCCTGTGTCTTAAATAGCCATCATTTTCCTTTTGATTAAAATTATCTTGTTCCAAGCAATTGTATACACATGAGTGGGCTTCTGTAAATGACATATTTTCTGTTGGTATACTTTTCTTTTTCATTACCATGTCATAATTTCTAACATAAATTAATAAACTGTCAGGAAGAGTTGTGTTGGAATTTTGGTAAGTATTATTTACTCTTAAAACGTCATTTAAAAACTGACATCACCCCTAACCGAGTCTTCCCATTCAGATGTATTGTACATTCACCATTTATTTATGTTTTCTTTCGGGTCTTTGGTAAAGATATATGGTCCGTTTATAAGCTTTGCTCATTTCCTGTGAAGATTATCCTAAGCAGACCTAGATGGTATCCGTAGCTATTGAGAGGACGATATTTTTGAGTTACATTTTCTAACTGCTGACTGCTGCTCATGGTTTTTTGCTGACTTCAGCATCATCTGGATTTTTTTTTTTGGTTGTGAGCCTGACTGAGTGAAAGCAATGCAGTCAGTCTGAGCCTGTAGTATTTGGATGCTGCCATGATCAGATTCTGTAGACTCACGGGTGTATCTCTGTGTGTTTGTGCCCAACTTGGGGGTGCTGGCTACCTCAATGTCTTTATTTCACTTTGCTCATTGCTCTCTTCATCTTTCTTAAGAAATGTCCACAGTTGCTTCCCTAAACAGTACTTTAAACAAGGATATATAAAAGAAAAAAAATAAAAAATAAACAAGGATATAAAAAGCCCTGATTCTTGCATTGGGAGAGGATTTCTCACTCCCATGACCTGCCTTGTTCTACCACCTCTTGCCTTTCTGAATGCCTCTCTCATAATTCCATAGCTGTGGGGTTAGTGAGTAATGTATATCTTCAGAGAAAATTTCCTTTTGTCCTCCTTGCTCTTTATTTATTCTCAAGCAAGAGTTTGTGTGTGGTAGAGTGAAGGAAACCTTGTGCTTAAAAATATATTTGTATGACCCCTTCTTTATACAAGATATTGACTTTAGAATTACATATGCATTATCTCCTTTATTATTAACAAAATCCTTATAATGTTGGTGGTGTTTCATAACTGAAAAAATGAGATGTTGAGAATAAGTGAAATTTCCCTTGGGCAAATAGTGTTAGCACTCTTATTCAAACCTGCTCTGTCTGACTCTAGAAATGAAAGATCCTTAATTCCTTTCTCTTAGCTCTTAGTTTCCAATTAGGGATTGAGCTTGATTGAAACTGAGTTTTCAGTTTAACATGACTCAAGTCTGTCTGGTTCATCCCATTCCAGTGAGAGACTGGGAGGTGTGTTTCTCCTTAGTCCTTAGAAATGGAAGTATTTAGCCCTTCTTTTCAGTGGTATGAATTTTAGTTCCTTATTCTCCTGCCCAAAGTTACAAAATCTGGCCTAAGCCCATAATTATCAAATGTGCCCAGGAAAGAAAACCTGCATACTTACCAAGAAAGGGCTCTTCCCTGTCTGGAATTTTAGTTTACCTAGTTCTTTCTGGTTCCAGAGATCTAAGGTGTTTAAAATATAATTGTACTTTAGTTGTTTTTTAAACTAATTTTAGCCAGGGGAGCATAGGCCTTTATGACCTACTCCATCCTACTTAGGAGAAGTCTCATTCAGTGTCTTCACAACGATTTGACCAGTTTTGGTGGTTTCCTGCCAATATTGACAAGTTGTTGTGGTTTACTGTTTCAGTTGTAGCTGAAATATCAACTTACACTTTGTGTTAGGAATTTAGCTCTTGGTACTTTCACCCTCAAATATATCTGCGGGGCAACATGGGTCTGACGTATATTAAGTAGTCTTGGTACAAGACATTGTTGATGGCACAGGTGTTGTATCAATGATTCCCGATTCCTGGAAATACTGTGTCTTATAAACCATTCTGCTGAACCACTTAATCCTGCTGTGCTCCATTTCTCTTATTACCATAAAAGCTCTTTTACACATTATATTTTTGAACTATCATGGGGTCTAGGAAAAGAGATAAAATTACCAACTTCAATTCATCAGTGGGCAAACTGAGGTTTCTCTAGGTAATCAGTGAACAATTTTCATTTTAGCTCAGTCTATCAACAGGCTGTTATTTCACAATATACAGTGATGTTTCTGTCTACATGAAGAACATATTTCTACTGCCTTTTTCAAGGATCCATCTCCAAATTTTCTTTTCTTTAATGATCATCCCTGAGTTCAGGCAAAAGTTTTATTTCAAATAAGATACACAACACTATAATGCCAATTTTTTGGACATTCAGTATATGGCAAAAGCCTGGTTGGTGTGTGAAAATATAAATTTCAAGGCCTTACTGCATAGAACTTCAGATTTTGCAAGGTTTCAGGAAGGCCCAAAAGTCTTAGCTTTGTGGGCACCCTAGAACCACACTTCAAGTGATACTTATCTATCTATGGTTTCCATGTATGCATCTGATGGAAATCTGGTGTGTGTGTGTGTGTGTGTGTGTGTGTGTGTGTGTGTGTTTCTGTCACTATGTCTCTATCTTTCTATGATATTATTACATGAGTTAATTTCTAAAAATTTAACCAGTGATCTGTGACTTCTTCTCAAATTAATTTCCTTAGAATTTTCTCATCTTTTTATTTTGGATACTCTGAAATATGTTTTGATGCCCCCAGACTACAGAGGACAGTTATTAAGTTTAATTTAAGAACAGGTTGTTTTTCTGGCATATGTGTTCTCTATACTGATACTGATTTCCTGAATAAGATTACATTTCTAACCATAAAAATATTTATGATGAAATATAATGTGCATTATAGTATTTGAACAGCAGCTAGATGCATGCAGTTTGAAAAGATAAATCAGTGTCACTGTCTGAGTGAAATAAAATCAACATTGTGGACCCAGAATGCCAAGAATTATTGTTATTTATTTTCCTTGATTGATGATTGCATTGGTGTTCACTTTATAGATTCATTGTGATGTACCTATATGGTTTGTGAACACTGACAATTTATTTTACTTGATAATAAACAAATTAATTTTAAAGAGGAGACAGAACATGAGAAGTGATAAAGGCCTCTTTATTCATATATATGAAATTCAGCTGTAAAATCCTAAAAATGTTCTATGCATCTATGGTGCCAGGGTCTGTGGCATATATGCACCAGGGTTTCCTGCCTACATTTCAGAAAACCTAGCAAGTCCATTCTCCACTGTCTCCACTAATGAGTCTAAGTGAGACAAGCATTACTTGGGTCCTGAGACAATCTGACGGGAACCAAGCATCACATCGGGTTATTTAAGATCCAGAGAATGTACCAGTACTCAGATTGTTCCTACCCATTGGTAATAATAAGTAAACAAAATATTCAATTGTCACCTTCCAACAAGATCAGATCACCTGAGGACATTGTGGTAACTGGTCAATTATTCATTTCTCCCATATTTGTGTTCTGCACAATTTTTCTTCAACATTTACCAAGAGTTGATGAACTCTTTTAGTATTTGAAGGGCTGCATCTTCTCTGCCAACAGAGAACTCCACTCAAAAATCACAAAAATAGGTCAACACCACAACGTATCATAGTGAAACTTGCAAAACACAAAGATAAATAGAGAATTCTGAAAGCAGCTAGGTACAAAATGTCCTGAACCTACAAGGGTAAACACATAAGGTTAAACACATAAGGTAAACACATAAGGGTAAACACATAAGTGACAGCAGACCTGTCACTGAAACTTGGCAGGACAGAAAGGACTGCCAGGAAACAAAGTGCTAAGTAGGAAAAATATACAGACAAAAATTCTTTATTCAGCAAGGATGTCATTCAGGATAGAAGGAGGCATAAAGAGTTTCTCAGACAAATAAAAACTGAAGGAGTTCATAACTACTAAACTAGCCCTGCAAGAAATTTTAAGAGGGACTCTTTGAGTGGAGATAAAAGAAAAGACCAAAATAATAAAGGCTACAAAGGACCAGAGAACAACACCAGAAACCCCAGCTCTTCAGGTAACACAATAGCACTGAATTCATATCTTCAATAATCTCCCTGAAAGTAAATAAGTAAATGGAATAAATCCTTCTATCAAAGGACATAGGGTATCAGAATGGATTAAAAAAAAAAAAACAAGATCCATCTACATGCTCCCTATTAAAGACACCGCAGATTGAAAGTAAGGGAATGGAGAACCATCCATTATGCTAATAGATATCATAAGAAAGTCAGAGTAGCATACCTATATCAGGACATTCTAGACTTTAAGAGTCTCATGCTCTACCGACTGAGCTAGCCGGGCAGTTCAGACAATCTAGACTCTAAAACAAAGATTGTAAGAAAATATGAAGAAGGGCATTTTATCATAATAAAGGGGTCTATCCATATTTATGTCCCAACCATGGCACCCAAATATATAAAACAATTAATCACAAACATAAAGAAATTCATTGATAATAATACAATAATAGAAGAGGACTTTAACACCCCACTTATAGAAATGGACATATCATTTAAGCAGAAATTCAATAAGGAAACACAGGCTTTGAATAATACACTGGACTGGATGGACTTAACACATATTCAGAACATTGCATCTTAAAGCACTGGAATACACACTGTTCTCAAGTGCACATGGAACATTCTCCAGAATAGATCACATACTGGGTCACAAATCAGCCCTCAACAAGTACAAAAAGATTGATATCATAATGCTATGACACTTATAATCACAAGAAAAAATTTGGAGCCCTGAAATACATGGAGATTAAAGAGCATCCTACTAAAGAATGATTATTTTAACCATGAAATTAAAGAAGAAATAAAAAACATATATGGAAGCCAATGAAAACAAAAACACGACAGTCTAAACCCTTTGGAATGCCGCAAAGGCAGTCCTAAGAGGGAAGTATATTGCAATTCAGGCCTATATCAAGAAGCACAAAAGGTCCCAAATACACAACCTAACCTTACACCTAAAAATGTAAAGGAACAGTGAATAAAGTCCAAAGCCAGCAGAAGAAGGGGAATAATAAAGATTAGAACACAAATAAATGATATAGAAATGAACAACAACAGCAACAAACTGGAATAACAAATCAACAAAACTAAGAGCTGGTTATTTGAAATTAAGAACAAAATTGATAAAACTCGTAGCCAGAGTTATCAAAAAGAAAATCAAAAGGACCCAAATAAATAAAATCATGAATGAAAGGGGAGAGATCACAACCAACACCACTGAAATACAATTAATTATAAAAGAATGTTATGAAATATTATATACCAGTAAACTGGGCAACCTGGAAGAAATGGTCAAATTCCTAGAAACTCACAAACTACCAAAACTGCCATGACCTGACCCGAAATCGAGAGTCCCACAATTAACCAAATAAGCTACCCAGGCACCCTAATATTTACTTCTATAAATAGATTAATTGTATATGAGCTAGCTGTTTCCAGCTACATACTCAAGATGTGCCAGACTGAAGCACTACTTCTTACCACGTGGTCTATACTTCTTGTATCTAAATCCATCACTTCCCTGTGAGATGGACAATGGGGGTTCTATGTTTTACATTAAGCTTTGTCAATGAATTGTAAAGTCCAAACTTTTCATAAAGCATTCTTCAGTAGATTATCATCAACTGAATCTGGTAGATCGTGTCATGAAAAAGTAAGTTGATTTAGAGGTATTTTCATGTTGAAAATTAAACTCTCCTAGTAAATATAACAGCTCTGATTGTACTTGTCTTTGTGTTTAAAAAAAAAGCACTGCTTTGATCTCTTTATTGATATTCGGTGATTTCTTTCAGATGGGAGTGCCCATTGCACTTGAGAATAGAGCCAACTGAAGTTTCTTCTTCTTTTTATGAGATTGATAGTGATTCTTCAACACTGTATCCAATTAATTGATTTTAACTTCCTTTGAAGCTTATGGGAGGGAAATAGAAGAAAAGGAACATCTCTTAAGAAGTCAAAGGTTTGTAAGAGAACTGCAGGCTATCATGCACATTTTTGTTAGTGAGAATCCAGAGCTGAAGTAGACTCTCTACCTGCATTTGGGGGTAAAAGTCAAGAGGGTAATTTACTTTCAAATCTTGACTTGATATAAGGACCATAGGAAGAGTAACCAATGGTTTTATGTTCTGAGTTGCATATCAGATAAGCTCACTCTAAGTTCTTTTTTTGACAGCTTTGTGGAGGGACTATTTATATACCATAAAATTAACCCCTTTTAAGTGTATGACATACTAATGCTTAGTAATTTAGCGTGCAACCATCACAATTCAGTTTTAGGACAAGTCTGTCAACTTCCCAAAGTCCCTTGTGTCCTTGAGCAGTTAATTTCTGTTTTTGTGCTCCAGACCCAGGCACACAATAAGCTACATTCTGCCTCCATTCATTTGTCTTCTCTGAACATTGAGGTTTATTCTTGTGGTAGCATTATATGTTTGCCATCTGCAGCTTGAAATAATGCCTCTACATTCTGTGTTACTTCATATTTTTGGTCCAGTAAAGATGTTTTAGGAAAAAAGTGGATAAATACTGATCAAAGGCAAATTCAATTAAAATTACATGAACATTCCCTACTTGAGGTAAAACCAGGAAGAATGATCAATAACATTTCTTATGAATGCAAAGGATGAGTTCATTGACTATACTGTCACAACTCCAAATATATGTGCCAAGAAGCAAGGAGATGCATTCTTGGAATCCAGGAAAAATGAAAGTGTGCATTTTCAATATTTATGTGCTAGCCCATTGTTTTGCAACATAAAGTAGGTAAACCACCTCAAGTAGCTTGCATTGTTTGCCCTCTAGAGAACATACATATTGGGCGGCAAAGGTAGACATTGTACGAATATATATCAAAATGAGTCCGACACTTCCAGTAATGTAGGGAGTAATTTTTAGAGACCATTGAGTTCTAGCACAGTAAGGAAAGTTTTCCACAATTGGTACAATGGAGTACTAGTCCATATAAATATGTAAAGGGGGTGATATTAGCTTGATGCTACTCTAGGATATGTCAGGGTAACAGGGTAACAGAGACATAGAATGTTGTAAAAATGTATATGTGAAGCTTACGGACTTTTGTTTCATGTCACCTTGTCTGGGCAAAGCATGTGGGGGAAAAAAGGCATGAGGTGCGTTGGGAATGCACAATTTAGGGCACCCTCCATTAATAAAAATGGAGAAATGCTGGAAAAGTTTCAAGGATATTGTAGAGGAACTTGAAATTAAAATTTTAAATAACAGTGCTGTACTGATCCATTTGACACCTAAAGAAAAAGGAAAAATCAGTTGTATCTTAAAATTTGGATATTTCAGGTGGCTCAGTCCGGTAAGCTATCAGCTTGAGCTTGGGTCATGATCTCACGGTTTGTGGGTATCAGCCCCGCGCCGGGCTCTGTGCTGACAACTCAGAGCCTGGAGCCTGCTTCCAATTCTGTGTCTCCCTCTCTCCGCTCCTCCCCTGCTAACCCTGTCTCTCTCTCTTAAAAATAAATAAATGTTAAAAACATCTTTTTTTCATTTTGGATATTTCACTTATCATAGATTTTACCTTAATATAATTTTTCACTACTGGTTTTAAAATATTATTTATCTTTTTCTTATGGCATTTTTTAAAATGTTTATTTATTTTTGAGAGAGAGACAGAGAGAGTGAGGGAGGAGCAAAGAGAGAGGGAGACAGAATCCCAGGCAGGATGTCAGCACAGAGCCTGATGTGGGGCTCTAACTCAAGAACCGCAAGATCATGACCTGAGCCTAAACCAAGAATCAGAGGCTTAACTCAGTCATTCAGATGCCCCTAAAATATTATTTTTCTTAATAACTGAATTGGCTGCCTCCTTACATTATGCACCCAAGCTTAATGCCTCACTCACTTACCATAGTCCCTGAGTTTCAAAAGGCTCTCATGGTTCACTGCCTCCATCCTAAGAATATTGGGGAGAAAGGCCTTGAAGTGGAACCATGTGGAGTTTTAGGTAAGGGCAGGCTTCTTTGTGTATATGAAGGTGCTCAGGGAACAAAGAGAAAGAAGTCATATTATGGCCCCAGCAGATAGTTACACTGAAGCAATTAAAGGCCTGGAAATTGCTAGGATGTGACCTAGTGCCACATGTCCAAGATGTTAAATAATAGGTAACCAGTTGGACCATACCAACCCAAACATATCTGAATGCTATATAATCACTAAAATAAAATGATTCATATCCAGATTTGGTGGTATCTTTAATAGATTGATTCTTGTGTTACTCTGACTCTTTAGAAGGTATGGATCTGGGATACTTCCCACCTATACACTTGGGATAATGTTTTTGAAAGAACTTTTTGATATTAATTTGGAAGTATCTTCTGACATTTAAATTTTGTTTTCAAAGGTCAGATAAATCCGTCTCTATTTGTGTAAAGTCCCTTAAAACATTAGGATCTATTACAAAAGGTGTTTGCTTTAAAAGGTAAATATTGATGCTAAGGCCCTGAACATAACATTCAAGGAAAGTGTTAGGCACATTCTCAAAGATATACATTACTTTCCATCCTTTCCCTTGCTGTCATCAACTAATCTCATGAGATTCTTTTGAGATAGAAAGTATCCCTATTCCCATGTGGTTTTTATGAAAGGAGCTTGGGATTTCTCTCTGACATTGCTGCTCCTTTGATAATGAAACAGCACATGTGGAGGCAGCCCCAGAGCTTGAACACAAGTGGAAAAGTGAACATTTAATAATCGATACTTAATATTTTGGTTTACCACTGAATATTAATATCTTGTGTAATATGAAAATATATGAGAAGGTTCTGGCAGTAAGGGTGAGATTTGGAATAATAGGCTCTCTTACTAAATGTTTCCAATCATTCAGTTAATCTCTGATGGTGAATTTCCTCATCTATATGGTAGGGAATACAAAACTTTGTGAACGTGACAAATGTATTCAAAAAGGACAATAAACCTGGTCAAATTGGTGCATTACCACTGAAGTTGTTCACAGGGCTTTGTCTACTAATCTCCCCATGTTTCCCACTCTACCTTTTCCCCTGCTGCACACTATGAAATTATAGGAGCAAGTGTATTCCATGGCCTGAATGTTTGTCTCCCCCCAGAAATTTATACACTGATTTCCTAACCCCCAAGGTGATGATGCTAGGAGGTGGGCTTTTGAGAGGTGATAATCGGGATTAGTGCCCTTACAAAAATGGCCTTGAGCTCCCTTGCCACTTCGGCCACATGAAGTCAAAGTGAGAAGACCATGAAGGAAAGGGATTCTTTCCAGACACGGATCTGCTGGTGTCATTATCTTGGACTTCTCAGCCTCAGAACTATGAGAAATAAGTGTCTGCTGTTTATAACCCACCCAGTCTGTGCAGCCTTGTGTTAACAGCCTGACTGGACTAAGACAAATACTCCTCCATCTTCCTTCTGCCATTATTTCATCAAAAATATTGACCCATGAAAAAAACAAAGCAGTTTTCAGTGCAGATTACACCTCCTTCATCTGCAGTTGCACAAATTTTATTTGCATTTGCATCTGTAGCGGCAAAACTGCTTCAAGTTAAAACAATTTGAAGGGCAGCCCAGCTCCTTAGCTCCCTGTGTGATCGCTTGTGGGTTTTGTTGCTATTGCATTGCAGTTCAACTTCTCCCTCTGCCCAGAGCACCTGTTTTCACTCTCTCACAGGCATTGTTTCTGAGGGCAGTTCTCAACCCGCATGCAAATCTTAGTCTGTGTCCTGGCAGAACACAAAGTAAAATATTTATGAAATGATTTCAAGTAAAGCAGCTTGGGGACCCAATGAAAGAACAGCACTAGGGCAGAACTGGCTGAGGGCAGAGTTTGGTGGAATATATGTGCAGCTGGGGCCCCTGGCTGCCCACCGACCCCAAGTGGTGCCAGGGAACTGGTTCTGGGTGGTGCCTGGAAATATGCAGGAACATTTTTCTTTGTCACAATATATCAGGGTGGGAACGCACCAAGGATCCTAGACATTTTCTGTTGTAATGATAGTTCCCCAACCCGAGAACATTTCTGAATCCTGCACAGATTTCTGATGTTACTGTAGATATTCATAGCTCTGAAAATTTGGGATAAGTATCTTATTGTTTCCTTGATTCCATGTGGTGTAACAACTCAAAAATTTTTAGCCATTTTAATAACCACTTACATGCATTTACCATGCACTTGAAAAATGATTCTATCCTATTTTGTTGTGTTCAGAAATTTATCAAGACACTTACAATTAAAAAAAATAACATTGCTGATAACAATGCTTTATATACATGAATTACAAAGGCAATGTGTCTCCTGTATGCATACATAGTAGTTGCATTTGTGGTGATTCTGCTCAGAGAGGCAAGATTTGGCTACTTATTATGCTTTGTAGTAGTAGAATACCTGTTTGTTTCATATTTACATACACATTATTTTATTTTGTTACATATAATTCTTTATAATTAGGGAAATATATTAGTTTTTTTAATCACGTGTAGTTTTTTTCATGTTGTCTAAGATTTTTATCTCAGGAATATAAAGGTATTACAATTATCTTAAGTAAAAAGGAAATCACAAGGCAGTACCTTAAATGCACGAGAATGTCTAAAATTTTTTTTAAAATGCACCAAAATGTCTCAGTGTTGGTAAGCATGTGGAGCAAATGGGAATCTTTCACACTGCTCCTGGGAGTGTAAATGGTCTGAGTACTTCGGAGAACTCAAATTTCTTGTAAAGTAAGACTCAAGAAATGTAAACAATGAAGTGAATGATACATTTACTCTACGACCTAGTTCTTTTATTCCCAGGTATTATGCAAGAGATTAAAAACATGTATATCCAAAAATATCCAAATAAATATCCAAAAAATATCTTGTACAAATATCCAAAAAAAATCTTGTACAAGAATACTCATAGCATCTTTATTTGTAATTGTCCCAAATAGGAAACCACTTAAGTGTCCATCAACTGGTAAAAGGACAAATTGTATTATGCTTATAGAAAAAAAATACTAGTCAGTATTAAAAAGGAATGAACCACTGGTACACAGAAAATATGAATGAATCTCAACCTACTATGTAAACTGTAGATAATTTGAGTAAGAATATCAAAGCAATACTTGCCTCTGACGGATGGGAGATTTACTTGACAGGTAACTTGCAAACTTTCTGGATTGAGGAAAATATATAAATTTCACAAAATCCATCATCTACACGCTTAACATGCATGAATCTTTAGTATGCAAATTACTCCTCAATTTGAAGAAGGAGTGTTGTGAAAAAAGAGGGAAAATAAACAACCAAACAGGGGAGGGAAATTATGGAGCTGAGAACTGTTTTCCCAAGATAAAGGAAGCTCCGCAACGTCCTGTAAAGGATGAAGAAGCACTAAAGGAATCTACTGACAAGAAGAGACCTAGGGTGATAATAAGGAGGCTTCTGGGTCACAGAAACCTGAGACCTTAGGCAGAAGGAGATTCATGGTCACGAGCAGGAATGGCCAATGTCAGGCAACAGACACCTGTACTGCACACTACACTGTTATGAGAGACGTGTTAGTGGAGGCCTGCAATGCCCAAGAAGGCCGATCATGGGCTAGACTGGGAGAATCTTCCTCCACCGACATATGGACACTTAGCTTCTGTGTCAGATACCCTTTTGAGAAAGAGGAATAAGAGGGAAGATCTGTGGGAGGAGAGTAATAGCTCTAACAGTGATTTTAAATTATTTTTACCTCAAGTTAGTGATTTCACACTGGAGGAGACAAGTGAATTTTAATCCATATGTTTATTTATTTATGTATTTTGATAGTGAAAAGGAGGATTGAAGGATAAGAAGAGACTGGTTATAGAAAACAGAAAATAATCCTTTTTTTCTTTTTGGCACAGACGGCAGGGTCATGGAGTGGAAGTCTTTTACTGAGTGGTAGGAGAATAAAGTATGATAATGTAATTAATGACTTTTCCTACAATCATACTTTAGAAATATTAAATGTTAGCGATATCCAACGGACATCAGGGTCTGTGCTGGAATAAGTGAGATTGATGCAGGCAGGGTCAGAGAACCCAATGGAAGGTCCCACAGAACCAGCCCTTGGCTTCATGCAGGATTGAATTCCAATGTGAACTAGAGAATGTGGAAACAGAATTTCCTGAGTAGCATGAGTTACAGACGGAGAAAACAGTTGGAGTGCCTGGGGGACTCAGAAAGGAGAAGAGAATGAGTCTCCTCTTTCTTTGGGGTTAGTTTATATTAGAAAAGGACATAGGGGGGCGCCTGGGTGGCGCAGTCGGTTAAGCGTCGGACTTCAGCCAGGTCACGATCTCGCGGTCCATGAGTTCGAGCCCCGCGTCAGGCTCTGGGCTGATGGCTCAGAGCCTGGAGCCTGTTTCCGATTCTGTGTCTCCCTCTCTCTCTCTGCCCCTCCCCCGCTCATGCTCTGTCTCTCTCTGTCCCCCAAAAAATAAATAAACGTTGAAAAAAAAATAAAAAAAAATAAAAAAAAGAAAAGGACATAGGGCTCACGTTCTTTCAGGAATTCAATCAATCGAAGGCGAGTGTCAGGTGAACCTTAGGTATTGTTGCATAAAGTACCAAAGGCAGGAATGTTGCGGCCAGTGTCAGCTGAGGTTTGTTTGAAGTTGATGTACTGGAACGTGTTCAAGATCTGGCTCTTCTTGGGTGTTATTAGGTGTTTGGGGCCTAGTACAAAACTCAGAGAATGATAAACTTTTTTGCTTCCCCTGGAAGTGGGAACATGGCTTGTTTGGCATATTCAGAGCAAAATACAGAAGATGAATAAATGGGGTCTAACAGAAAAAAAATAGAGATGGAGGCTTTCTAAACTGAAGACCCTTCATTTCCCTACTTCATCTCCCTGCTATGAGATTTTTATCCTCCTCATTCTTATAGAGGGGGTTGGAGGTGAAGGCCTCATCTTCTGTAACTTCTTCAAGCTGAAAGGGGTTGTAGACTCTGTCTATTGGAGGCATAAAAATCCCGACCCATCTGATTAAATGAAAGTCTCCTATTTATAAGTTGTCGGTCTTGGAAGAATATATGAGGCCTCCTCACATGAATAGGATATTTAGATTTGGAAGCCGCGCAGCAACAATAGCATCCACAGCAAAGGAAGATTCCTGTTGTAATTATTATTTGTAAAAAACAAGCCAGTTGGAGTAGGAACAGAAACAAAGACAATATTTCCAGAAGGCTAATGGGCATGGAGTATTAAGAGGCCATATTTAGAATCAGTATATATATATTGAACATTAACTCTTTATCTAATTATAGTGCTTAAATTAAAGCAGCCCAGCCTCTTGTGACAAAGTATGGGGAGGCAGTTTGACCTTGATCACATCCTACAGACTGACAAGAGCATATCACGCTTTCGTTATTTCTTCATGCATACAATTGCTTCTATCTGTAAATCATTCAGCCTCTGGATTATACAGAGGTTTATTCTTTCAAAGAGGCCTACTTGAGTAGACTTGTTTTATAATGTCCTTAGAGAGTGAACTAAAAGGTCTTTATTGTCTTTATCAAGCAGTAGAGTAGCTTGGTTCAAGTCTTGCCACACCCCAAGGGTTACATCAGGGGTGTCAAGGAGGATGGCCTGATATTTTCACAAATCTCCCTCCAGTTAGCCATTGATGTCCTTTGGCCTCTAAAACTCATTGAACTTCATGTGGGGTCATTATATCCAGATGCTGTCCTAGAATAAGTGTATTAGCTTCTTCAACTAGCAAGGCAGTTGTAGCTTTTACTTGCAAACATCCTGGCCACCCACCCTCTGCTACTGGGTCTAGCTGTTTGGAGAAGGAGACTACTTGACTGAGAACAGAGCCCAGCTTTTGGGCTTGGACACCCAAGTGATTCCTGTTCTATGCCCTATATATAGGGTAAAGTAACATTGACCAAGGCAACTTCTTACTAGATATGTTATTTTTTCCTGAGGCAAGGAAAAAAAGAGAGCAAAAATAAACTATTGGGACTTCATCAAGATAAAATTCTTCTGAACAGCCAAGGAAATAATCAACAAAATTCAAAGGTAACCTTCACAATGAGAGAAGATATTTGCAAATGACATACCTGATAAATGGTTAGTATCCAAAATATGTGAAGAATTTACACAACTCAACACTCAAAAACACAAATAATCCAGTTAGAAAAAGGGCAGAAGACAGGCATAGACTTTTTTCTAAACCTCACAGATGACCTACTGACACATGAAGAGTTGTTCAACATCACTCATCATCAGGGTAATGCAGATCAAAACTACAATGACATATCACCTCACATCAGTCAGAATGGCTAAAAATAACAACACAGGAATCAACACATGTTGTGAGGATGAGGAGAGAGGGAAACCCTTTTCCACTGTTGGTTGGAATGAAAAGTGGCAAAGCCACTGTGGAAATCAGTGCGGAGGTTCAGGAGAAAGTTAAAAATAATACTACCCTATGATAGATCTATCACACTACTAGGTATTTATGCAAAGGAGACAAAAGTACTGATTGGAAGGGACAAATGCACCCTGCTATTTATAGCAGCATTATCAACAACAACCATCTATGAAAATAGTCCAATTGTCCATTGACTGATGAATGGATAAAGAATGTATGTATAGACATACAATAGAACACTACTCAGCCATAATAACGAATGAAATTTTGCCATTTGCAACCATGTAAATACAGCTAAAGAGCATAATGCTAAGCCACATAAGTCAATCAGAGAAAGACAAATACCAAATGATTTCACACATATATAGAGCTTATTTTTTTGTGTTTAGTTATTTTTCTGCACTCTCAGTGCAGAGCCAGACATGGAGCTTGAACTCACAAACAGTGAGATCATGCTCTGAGCTGAAAACAAGAGTTGGACACCTAACTGACTGAACCACCCAAGTGCCCTACATATGTAGAATTTAAGAAACAAAATAGATGAAAATAGAGGGATGAAAAGAGAGAGGCCAACTAGGACACAGACTCTTAAGTATAGAGAACAAACTGATGTTTACTGGAGGGGAGGTGTGCAAGGGAATATGTTAAATGGGTGATGGGTATTAAAGTGTGCACTAATAGTGAGAGCACAGGGTGTTGTATGTAACTGATGAAACACTAAATTTTACATGTGAAACTCACATACACTGTATGTGAACCAACTGGAATTTATATAAAAACTTGGAAAAAACAAAGTTCTAGAACAAGAGCAGTACTTAAGGCTTGGTGGCAGCTGTCATCCCATTCTAATGGAGCCAAATTGTTCCCCTGCGTGTCTTTATAAAGGAGCCTAGCTGTGAGGCTAAACCCAGGGATCCAGATCCAGTGATGGCATACCATTCTAGAAGCATGTATAGATCCTTCTTCATGATGGCACCTTTCTTTATGGAATCCCTTCAGCTTCCTCACATCAAGAGGAATTTCTTTTCTTTAAATTGTTCCATATATTTTATGATGAAAAACAAGGGAAAAGAAGCACATTCCTTACTTATCTGAAAGGGTTGTGAAAGGGAGGAGTGATATTGATATGAATTTTATTCTGAATTATCATATGATACACATATATTATTACCATTTTTTAAAATGTAGTCCCTTTTGTCAAGCACAGTGTGTATTCCTCAGACTGTCTGTTCTAGTGAGTATGCATTATGTTAAATTTAAATATTTCTTTTGATCATGAAAGAACACTACAGCCCTCTTTCAACCTAATTGAGTAAATTAAGCTGCGCTTACTAGTAACATCTGGAAATGAAAAATCTACTTCACTTTTAGCCACCATTACTGTTCTGCAATTGTGGCCATCTCTGGGGACAAATGGGGCAAAAACAAAAACAAACAAAAAACATAAAAATTTATCCCCTCTCTTCCTGATCACTTCCTCAACTTTTGTCTCCCCTACACAAAATGCCTGATTTGCTTACTCTTTGGTATCCTCAGTTAGTTTTGAGGCTTTTTTTTGGTCCAGTGTTTTAAATGCTTTAAATATGGGCTTAAAGTGTTTAATGCCACCATACTGGAACCACAAATTGAATGAGAGTTGATTTATTTATCTTTTAAATTTTTACTTCTTTTTTTAAGTTTTTATTTTAATTCCAGTTAGATAACATATAGTGCTATATTAGTTTCAGGTGTACAATATAATAATTCAACACTTCCATACATCATCTGGTGATAAATGAGAGCTTAGACTCTAAGATGTTATGGAACTTTCAGCAATCATTTCTGTTATTGAGGAAGCATTAACAATAGAAGAGTAGCAGCATTTAAGATCAATAACACAAGTATATATAGAGGGAATTTGAATAGAACTTAGATATTTATCCTTTATGGCCATTCTATTTAACCACAAACTGACTGGATAGAGTGTGAACCCCTGAAAAAGAGAACACAAAACTGATTCTGAAGAGCCAACCCCAGGACCTAGCTCTCCCTCTGTGATATAGTGGTATGAAAAGTTTGCAAATGGTGGCCTATTTCAGGGGAATAATAACAGGAAGTGTTGAATGATATTTGGATATGTATCAGATTTGTGTCAAGCATATGATGGTAGAATTTGGGAAAGTGTCTAATGTTGCAAAGTAAATCTATTTACTACTTACAGATGTGGATTTCTTCCCTCCACTTCTCAACTGTTCACACCAAACCTATTCTCAATACCATTTCTTAAGAAACAACAGCAATATTTAAAGACCCTAAGAGTAGTACTAATGAAGTAGAAGCAACTGAGGCCATTGTGTTAGTGATCTATAGCCTTAAGAGTATCATGAGTGGGGCAGCAAGCAAATTCATCTTTGTTTTCTGATGTTACTGTAGACTTTGAACTCTACTCAGCAGCACTGAGTAGCACTGTAACTCTTTAGAATCTAACACCCATTTTTTTGTGGTAAAATCCTCAGGGCTTATCACCAGTTTGTTGTATGATATACTGGTCAGTTACTGATTCTGAGTGAGTTATTGATTATGGCAACTCTGCTAATTGGTGAATCGTTGGATCTGTTCATGGAAACTTACCTTTGAACTGTTTCTCTCTCCATCCAGCAGCAACAATTATTCTTCTCACTGACATTGATACCAGAAGTTAACTCTTCTTTTTAACGAACTCCTTTTGGTGAGTAGTTTAAATCTTGATTGGGGGTGGACATTTTTTGGATTCTCTTTCTAGGTTCTTTGGCTGATATAGTAATTAAATTGGCATAAAACAGATTAATAGGTGAAAAACAAGTTTACCTGCGTATGGCAGCACCATAAGACAGGTAAAGTCAGAGACAGTCCTGCAAGGGGAATACAATTGAGCCTTGTATACCCCTAAAGAGAAGGGATAAAAGGGTTAGGAATTCAGAGGAGGAAGACAATTCACAGGAACATGTGAGGAGCACATACTGGGTGAACAGATGTGTGTTCTGCCATGCAGTTGAGTCTTACTGACATAAAAATATATCTCTGGTAATAACTTTCTTCCTGGTACAGACTCCTTATGAAAATTGTTTTAAGCTGTTAAGGAAAAGATGAAAAGCTTTCTGAGTTTCCTATGTCTGTGTTACTTCCTGCTCAAAACAACTCCCTGCTAGAGCAATACATTTAGGGGTGATGTACTCTGCTCCCCTTCATGTCTCTCAACTGTATTCATTATGCAGTCTCAGGTTTTGATGATTTTTCTAAACACTACGCTAGGTATATAAAGATATCAGCTCATATACATGAAACAAAAATATTCTGTGTCTCTTTTTCTATGATTGTCAATCAACTTAGCCATAATATGGTTCCAAAATATTTATTTAGAGATTTAAGAACATAATGACACATAATGAATCATGACTCTAGTGTATATACTAGGTTCTAATATAAGAGGAATGTAAAAGCTTAGAATTTATAGTATTATAATATCTGAATGACAGATTAGTTCAGTTTGGGTTCCCTTGTACCAGTTTTTCTGATCACGCTAAATTTTTCCATAAGGTCTAAACACTTTACTTCCCTAGAAAGAGACCATTGATGGTATGTCCCTTTTTGTCTTCTTGTTTTGTTACTTTATTTCCTGGTAACACAGCAAAATTAGAGGAGAAAGCGTGTCCTGTTATTATTATGTTCACATCTCTACAGAAGATCCAGCAGCCGGAGACTCTTCTTCATCACATCTCCTTCCCTGGTCTCCCTTGTAAGCGAAATCTTTTGGCCACAAAATTATTTTGATGTATTTTTCCCACTTTAAAGTATATTCACATCCTCCGTCCCATTTCCCAAAGGATTGTAATTGCAATGTCACTTCCTTTAGATATGAGAGTCCTTTCTCCTTGGCCACCTGGTCATAAAGGCAAATTCCCTTATTTTCAGTGTATTTCCTCGTACTCCTGCATATCAAGAATTAGGCACTGACAGATGTTTTAATCAACTTCGACTGAGTGTGTATCACCTTCATTCTAATTCCACACCTATTGTGTAATAGCTTCAACATTCTACACTGGGTAATGTTACATATGTCACATGCCACGGTTGCTTCCCATCCAATGTGCAGTCAGGTAGGGCTCAGATCAGGGCATATGCATCCCCCCTGAAGCCTTCTCTACCCATTTGTCTACACCAAGGAACATGTATGCCATTTGATTCACGGGAGCCGCTGGACAGCATGACCATGATGAACCTCCAACCCAGATGCATTTTTTACAATATTTCTCCCCAGGAACACAAAATAGAAGATACTGTTTTTTTCTACCTTTGTGAAAAGATGATAAGGAACCAACATTCACTCCCCAACATTCCTGTATCTTTCACACAAGTCTTTCATAACTTTTTATCTCACCATTAGAAGTCCTGTATTTTCCACATTTTTATTAGCAATGATCATTCCTCCATCTAAACTTAAGAACCAAATACGTATTTTTATTACTTATTTTTTAAAGTTGACTTATTTATATTTAGACAGAGAGAGCATGAGCAGTGGATGGGGCAGATAGAGACAGGGAGAGAGAGGATCCCAACTCACACTGTCAGTTTACAGCCCAGCTTGACACTGGATCTCACGAACAGTGAGAACATGATCTGAGCTGAAATCTAGAGTCCCATGCTTAACCGGCCCAGCCACCCAGGCAACCCCGGGCATATGTATTTTTAAATGTATTCTAAACTGACCTCCCTATCTTTACTAGCAGTTGATACTTAACTACCTGGTTGTTGATTAGATTTTCATGTGGGAATCACATAAATTCTGTTAGGCACTTAAAAATTTGTTGCACCTCACATCATATTTCTGGTTACATTTTAATAGCATCATGATGAAGTCATGCTTGTACAAAACGTGTTTACTTGTTCTGATTGATTGTAATCAATGTTTGCTCTCTGATATTCCAAATGTCACCCTTTGGTCACTAGCAGTCCTCATTTTGATCTCTTTAAACCCTGAGTACCTCTTCTGATAGCAACATAATCTTGTTTACTTTATTAGAAGATCATAATGTTACAGGCTTGTTTTTACTTTTTTAAAACTTGGAACTGGTTGTACTAATGAGCCAGCTTCTTTATATGCAAGTTAATATTACAGCCCAATGTGGTATCAAGGTGTAAATTGGGTTCTCTTGAACACTGAGGATAGTACCAAAAATACTCCTTAAATAACTCTTGTGACAAGAACTCATCTCCTGTCTCTTCCTCCACCCTTCGCTGTCTATACCCCAACTTTCTTCCTTGTCTGTGAATTCATGTTGATGATTCCAACCAATTTTTACCTTTCAAAATTTCCTTTGTAAAGAGAGGCTAACAATTCTACGTATTCCAGTAAGAGTTGACTGTCAAAATATATTTTAAATATTATTTCCTTTTTTCTTCTTTTAAGCCATTTTTTTAAATGTTTATTTATTTATTTAAGATAGAGAAGATGAGCAGGGTAGGGACAGAGAGAGAGGGAGAGAGACTATTCCAGGCAGGAACCATGCTGTCATCTCAGACCCAACACTGAACTGTATTTTATGAACCTGAAGATCATCACCTGAGCTGAAATTATGAATGGGGTGCTTAAATGACTGAGCCACCCAGGCACCCCATCCCTTTTTCTATAATGATACTTGGCCCAGGCTTCCTGGAATTGTTTTCAAATTGTGCAATTCTGACGCTCTTATTTTGTCAGCTATTGCTATAACCAACTATTTGGGAAATATAAAAGGCTCACTTCAGAGTCATTTAGAAGAACTCCCAAGTCACTAAAACCCTGAGCTCTCAGTGTCAAAATGCATTTTTCCATATGTCTTGTGTCAGATAATAAAGACAAAATATATGCATAAATGAGACTCACAAGACTTGGTTTGCACTTTCTATATATGACACACTATTTATCTGTTTTCTTTCATACTTTTACTTTGTACCATTATCCATATTGTCATTATGGACAATTTAATTGCTCACATACAATTTCTCAGGCTTCCTGGAATACATTCGTGTCTGTTACCTCATGCTTGTACTACCCCAAAGATGTCACAAGTTGTACTCTAAAGATGCCACAAGTTAGAAAAAAAATTGAAATTAAACATTGCCAAAATTATTACAAACAGATTACTCCTACACAGAAATTATATAAAGGAAATATTCTATGAACCTACTAAGACCTAAGGCACTGTAGTTTCTTTACAGGGGTAAAAAAGCACACCTGAGGAAAGACTGGCTGGTCTGATAGTCAAGTGTTTTTGAAGCTTACATAAATGCGATTTATATATTTATTTTGTGGTTATATATATATATATATATATATATGATTTCGGATTAAGAGCATTATTTTAAAAAATATTACAGTAATTGCTCTTAAACTATTTTACCCATGCACACATAAAACCAAGACCTAGTGCATAAATAGAGGTTCCTGGGCATTGGACCAAACTCAACATGACCAGAATCCAGGATAGTAGCTTTCAGAGCCATCAGGTTATCAGTGTTTGTATGTGCTAACAAGAAAAAATATACAAAGGCAGACCATATAAAATTCTACTAAATTTCCCTCAAACAATTTATCTGTATTTTGTGAGCAACTGAAATATGGAAAACATAGACACATTCCTATTCAAATTTAAAGGACATTATTTTGGACTTTCTGTGTGCGTGTGTGTGTGTGTGTGTGTGTGTGTGTGTGCGCGTGCACACACACACCAACAATCATTTGTTTATTTACTTATTTAAATTTAAATCCAAGTTAGTTAACATATAGTGCAGTAATGGTTTAAGGAATGAATTTAGTGATTCATCACTTACATATAACACCCAGTGCTCATTCCAACAAGTGTCTTTCTTAATGCCCCTCACCCATTTAGCCCATCCCCTCACCCAACACCCTGCCAGCAACCTCAGTTTGTTCTCTGTTTAACAGTCTCTAACAGTTTGTCTAACTCTCTGATTTTATATTATTTTTCCTTCTGTTATGTTCATCTGTTTTGTACATTAAATTCCACATATAAGTCAAATCATACAATATTTCTCTTTCTCTGAATGACTTATTTTACTTTGCGTAATACACTCTAATTCCATCCAAGTTGTTGCAAAAATGGCAAGATTTATTTATTTTTCATAGGCAAGTAATATTCCATTGTGTGTGTGTGTGTGTGTGTGTGTGTGTGTTTGCACACATACATACCACTTCTTTTGTGTGTGTGTGTGTGTTATGACCATTTTTTTTTGGTTTTTTAAAAAATAACATTTATTCCCATCACCCTCAGTTTTTAAGAGTCTCTTATGCTTTGGCTCTCTCCTGCTCTAACCTCTTTTTTTTTTCCTTCCCCTCCTCCATGGATTTCTGTTACGTTTCTCAGGATCCACATAAGAGTGAAAACATATGGTATCTGTCTTTCTCTGTATGGCTTATTTCACTTAGCATCACACTCTCCAGTTCCATCCACGTTGCTACAAAGGGCCAGATTTCATTCTTTCTCATTGCCATGTAGTACTCCATTGTGTATATAAACCACAATTTCTTTATCCATTCATCAGTTGATGGACATTTCCGCTCTTTCCATAATTTGGCTATTGTTGAGAGTGCTGCTATAAACATTGAGGTACAAGTGCCCCTATGCATCAGAACTCCTGTATCCCTTGGGTAAATTCCTAGCAGTGCTACTGCTGGGTCATAGGGTAGATCTATTTTTAATTTTCTGAGGAACCTCCACACTGTTTTCCAGAGTGGCTGCACCAGTTTGCATTCCCACCAACAGTGCAAGAGGGTTCCCGTTTCTCCACATCCTCGCCAGCATCTATAGTCTCCTGATTTGTTCATTTTGGCCACTCTGACTGGCGTGAGGTGATATCTGAGTGTGGTTTTGATTTGTATTTCCCTGATAAGGAGCAACGTTGAACATCTTTTCATGTGCCTGTTGGCCATCCGGATGTCTTCTTTAGAGAAGTGTCTATTCATGTTTTCTGCCCATTTCTTCACCGGGTTATTTGTTTTTCAGGTGTGGAGTTTGGTGAGCTCTTTATAGATTTTGGATACTAGCCCTTTGTCTGATATGTCATTTGCAAATATCTTTTCCCATTCCGTTGGTTGCCTTTTAGTTTTGTTGGTTGTGTCCTTTGCTGTGCAGAAGCTTTTTATCTTCATAAGGTCCCAGTAATTCATTTTTGCTTTTAATTCCCTTGCCTTTGGGGATGTGTCGAGTAAGAGATTGCTATGGCTGAGGTCAGAGAGGTCTTTTCCTGCTTTCTCCTCTAGGGTTGTGATGGTTTCCTGTCTCACATTCAGGTCCTTTATCCATTTTGAGTTTATTTTTGTGAATGGTGTGAGAAAGTGGTCTAGTTTCAACCTTCTGCATGTTGCTGTCCAGTTCTCCCAGCACCATTTGTTAAAGATACTGTCTTTTTTCCATTGGATGTTCTTTCCTGCTTTGTCAAAGATGAGTTGGCCATACGTTTGTGGGTCTAGTTCTGGGGTTTCTATTCTATTCCATTGGTCTATGTGTCTGTTTTTGTGCCAATACCATGCTGTCTTGATGATGACAGCTTTGTAGTAGAGGCTAAAGTCTGGGATTGTGATGCCTCCTGCTTTGGTCTTCTTCAAAATTACTTTGGCTATTCGGGGCCTTTTGTGGTTCCATATGAATTTTAGGATTGCTTGTTCTAGTTTCGAGAAGAATGCTGGTGCAATTTTGATTGGGATTGCATTGAATGTGTAGATAGCTTTGGGTAGTATTGACATTTTGACAATATTTATTCTTCCAATCCATGAGCAGAAAATGTCTTTCCATTTCTTTATATCTTCTTCAATTACCTTCATAAGCTTTCTATAGTTTTCAGCATACAGATCTTTTACATCTTTGGTTAGAGTTATTCCTAGGTATTTTATGCTTCTTGGTGCAATTGTGAATGGAATCAGTTTCTTTATTTGTCTTTCTGTTGCTTCATTGTTAGTGTATAAGAATGCAACTGATTTCTGTACATTGATTTTGTATCCTGCAACTTTGCTGAATTCATGTATCAGTTCTAGCAGACTTTTGGTGGAGTCTATCGGATTTTCCATGTATAGTATCATGTCATCTGCAAAAAGTGAAAGCTTGATTTCATCTTTGCCAATTTTGATGCCTTTGATTTCCTTTTGTTGTCTGATTGCTGATGCTAGAAATTCCAGCACTATGTTAAACAACAGCAGTGAGAGTGGGCATCCCTGTCATGTTCCTGATCTCAGGGAAAAAGCTCTCAGTTTTTCCCCATTGAGGATGTTAGCTGTGGGCTTTTCATAAATGGCTTTCATGATGTTTAAGTATGTTCTTTCTATACCGACTTTCTCAAGGGTTTTTATTAAGAAAGCGTGCTGAATTTTGTCAAAGGCCTTTTCTGCATCGATTGACAGGATCATATGGTTCTTATCTTTTCTTTTATTAATGTGATGTATCACGTTGATTGATTTGCGAATGTTGAACCAGCCCTGCATCCCAGGAATGAATCCCACTTGATCATGGTGAATAATTCTTTTTATATGCTGTTGAATTCGATTTGCTAGTAGCTTATTGAGAATTTTTGCATCCATATTCATCAGGGATATTGGCCTGTAGTTCTCTTTTTTTACTGGGTCTCTGTCTGGTTTAGGAATCAAAGTAATACAGGCTTCATAGAATGACTCTGGAAGTTTTCGTTCCCTTTCTATTTCTTGGAATAGCTTGAGAAGGATAGGTATTATCTCTGCTTTAAACGTCTGGTAGAACTCCCCTGGGAAGCCATCTGGTCCTGGACTCTTATTTGTTGGGAGATTTTTGACAACTGATTCAATTTCTTCGCTGGTTATGGGTCTGTTCAAGCTTTCTATTTCCTTCTGATTGAGTTTTGGAAGAGTGTGGGTGTTTAGGAATTTGTCCATTTCTTCCTGGTTGTCCAAATTGTTGGCATATAATTTTTCATAGTATTCCCTGATAATTGTTTGTATCTCTGAGGGATTGGTTGTAATAATTCCATTTTCACTCATGATTTTATCTATTTGGGTCATCTCCCTTTTCTTTTTGAGAAGCCTGGCTAGAGGTTTGTCAATTTTGTTTATTTTTTCAAAAAACCAACTCTTGGTTTCGTTGATCTGCTCTACAGTTTTTTTAGATTCTATATTGTTTATTTCTGCTCTGATCTTTATTATTTCTCTTCTTCTGCTGGGTTTAGGCTGCCTTTGCTGTTCTACTTCTATTTCCTTTAGGTGTGCTGTTAGATTTTGTATTTGGGATTTTTCTTGTTTCTTGAGATAGGCCTGGATTGCAATGTATTTTCCTCTCAGGACTGCCTTCGCTGCATCCCAAAGCGTTTGGATTGTTGTATTTTCATTTTCATTTGTTTCCATATATTTTTTGATTTCTTCTCTAATTGCCTGGTTGACCCACTTATTCTTTAGTAGGGTGTTCTTTAACCTCCATGCTTTTGGAGGTTTTCCAGACTCTTTCCTGTGGTTGATTTCAAGCTTCATAGCATTGTGGTCTGAAAGCATGCATGGTATAATTTCAATTCTTGTATACTTATGAAGGGCTGTTTTGTGACCCAGTATATGATCTATTTTGGAGAATGTTCCATGTGCACTCAAGAAGAAAGTATATTCTGTTGCTTTGGGATGCAGAGTTCTAAATATATCTGTCAAGTCCATCTGATCCAATGTATCATTCAGGGCCCTTGTTTCTTTATTGACCATGTGTCTAGATGATCTATCCATTTCTGTAAGTGGAGTGTTAAAGTCCCCTGCAATTACCACATTCTTATCAATAAGGTTGCTTATGTTTATGAGTAATTGTTTTATATATTTGGGGGCTCTGGTATTCGGCGCATGGACATTTATAACTGTTAGCTCTTCCTGATGGACAGACCCTGTAATGATTATACAATGCCCTTCTTCATCTCGTTACAGCCTTTAATTTAATGTCTAGTTTGTCTGATATAAGTATGGCTACTCCAGCTTTCTTTTGGCTTCCAGTAGCATGATAAAGAGTTCTCCATCCCCTCACTCTCAATCTAAAGGTGTCCTCAGGTCTAAAATGAGTCTCTTGTAGACAGCAAATAGATGGGTCTTGGTTTTTTTATCCATTCTGATACCCTATGTCTTTTGGTTGGCGCATTTAGTCCATTTACATTCAGTGTTATTATAGAAAGATACGGGTTTAGAGTCATTGTGATGTCTGTATGTTTTATGCTTGTAGCGATGTCTCTGGTACTTTGTCTCACAGGATTCCCCTTAGGATCTCTTGTAGGACTGGTTTAGTGGTGACAAATTCCTTCAGTTTTTGTTTGTTTGGGAAGACCTTTATCTCTCCTTCTATTCTAAATGACAGACTTGCTGGATAAAGGATTCTCAGCTGCATGTTTTTTCTGTTCATCACATTGAAGATCTCCTACCATGCCTTTCTGGCCTGCCAAGTTTCAAAAGAGAGATCACTCACGAGTCTTATAGGTCTCCCTTTATATGTTAGGGCACGTTTATCCCTTGCTGCTTTCAGAATTTTCTCTTTATCCTTGTATTTTGCCAGTTTCACTATGATATGTTGTGCAGAAGATCGATTCAAGTTACGTCTGAAGGGAGTTCTTTGTGCCTCTTGGATTTCAATGCCTTTTTGCTTCCCCAGTTCAGGGAAGTTCTCAGCTATTATTTCTTCAAGTACACCTTCAGCACCTTTCCCTCTCTCTTCCTCCTCTGGGATACCAATTATGCATATATTATTATTTTTTTTTAGTGTATCACTTAGTTCTCTAATTTTCCCCTCATACTCCTGGATTTTTTTATCTCTCTTTTTCTCAGCTTCCTCTTTTTCCATAATTTTATCTTCTAGTTCACCTATTCTCTCCTCTGCCTCTTCAATCCGAGCCGTGGTCGTATCTATTTTATTTTGCATGTCGTTTAAAGTGTTTTTTCAGCTCCTCCTTAGTCGCTTGATCTCTGTAGCAAGAGATTCTCTGCTGTCTTCTATACTGTTTTCAAGCCCAGTGATTAATTTTATGACTATTATTCTAAATTCACTTTCTGTTATATTATTTAAATCCTTTTTGATCAGTTCATTAGCTGTTGTTATTTCCTGGAGATTCTTTTGAGGGGAATTCTTCCGTTTGGTCATTTTGGATAGTCCCTGGAGTGGTGTGGACCTGCAGGGCACTTCCCCTGTGCTGTGGTGTATAACTGGAGTTGGTGGGCGGGGCCGCAGTCAGACCTGATGTCTGCCCCCAGCCCACTGCTGGGGCCACAGTCAGACTGGTGTGTGCCCTATCTTTCCCTCTCCTAGGGGCAGGATTCACTGTGGGGTGGCATGGCCCGTCTGGGCTACTTGCACACTGCCAGGCTTGTGGTGCTGGGGATCTGGCGTATTAGCTGGGGTGGGTAGGCAAGGTGCACGGGGGCAGGAGGAGCAGGCTTAGCTCGCTTCTCCTTAGGTGATCCACTTCAGGAGGTGTTATGCCCAGAATTCGTGATCCCCAAAGACCACTAGGGAGCCGAGTCTGATGCAAAAGCAAAAGAGCCTTTATTCGAGCTAGCTCGAGCTCAATCCCCTACCTGCACCGATGCAGCGGTGAGATACCAGGGAGAGAGAGCGAGTTTCAAAAGCACAAAGGTTTTATAGGGGTCTAGGGGCAGTTGGTGAGGTAACGGCTGTGGCCTCAGCCGATTGGCTGGGGAAGGGTCATGGCCTCGGCCGATTGGCTGGGGAAGGGTCGGAGTCCTGTTACGCAGGTCGCTGGGAGTGTTTTGATCAGGAAGCTTGAATGGGTGAGCAGGAGGTTACTCAAGGGGAAGAGGCGCGGTCTGAGGTTTCTGCGATTTTCCCGGAAAAGGGGTCATATCGGGGACGTAGTCACTCAAGGTGGAGGACACAGAACAAGATGGAGTCGGCCGGCATAGGCCCGCCCTTTCATTCCCCCTTGTCATGTAGCTTACGGACCCAATCATGGGACCGGCTGCATTTATGGTGACAAGGGGAACAGAGTTTGGAGGTTTACGCAAAGTTCTGGGAAGCAAATGTCCCTGGGGTGGTCTGGGAGGTCTGATTAAGTATTGTCCCCAGCTGGTGTCTGTGATCTGCCAGGTCATGTTTTGGGGGGCGTGGGAACTCCTGGCAGCATGAGCAATGACAAGCAGAGTTAACAGAGTTACCAATATTAGGTGGGTCAAATGCACTGTAGCTTCAGCTTGAGCGGGTTGTGTTGGTCCTGTGTTGGTCCTGACTGATGGCCCAGCGCGTGGCAAAGTCCTTCCAGATGGAGGAGGGGTCCGCTGGCCGAACGTGGGTTGATGGACCCAGGTCGCGATGCCGTCTACTTTGAGAGTGGTGGGGGTTGTCAACACCACGATGTAGGGTCCCTCCCAGCGTGGCTCGAGGGTCTCTCTGTGGTGCCTCTTGACATAGACCCAGTCTCCCGGCCTGTACTGATGAGGTGTCGGGGTCGGGCCAGCCTCGTAGATGGCACAGAGGCGCGGCCAAATGTCCTCGTGTGCCCTCTGGAGCCCTCTCAAGGAAAGAAAAAGTTCTTGATCTTTAAACTCAGCAATAAGTTCAGCTCGAAGGCTGGGAATAACAGGGGGTGGCCTACCAAACATGATCTCGTAGGGAGTAAAACCCAGAGTGTAAGGAGTGTTTCTAACCCGGTAAAGGGCGTATGATAGGAGAGTCACCCAGTCCCTGCCAGTCTCCATGGTTAATTTGGTAAGGGTCTCTTTTAGGGTTCTATTCATTCTTTCTACCTGTCCTGAGCTCTGGGGCCTATAAGCACAATGTAATTTCCAGTTTGCCCCCACCACCTTGGCTACTGCCTGTGTTACCTGTGAGATAAAAGCTGGTCCACTGCCTGATCCTACCATGGCAGGAAAACCATACCTGGGTAAGATGTCTTCTAGTAGCTTCTTAGCCACCGTCTGAGCTGTTTCATGCTTGGTTGGGTATGCCTCCACCCAGCCAGAGAAGGTGTCTATAAATACTTTCCTGGTTTTACTTCAGTGAAGTCGACTTCCCATCGGGCTCCCGGTCTGGTGCCTTTGAGCCTGGTTTCTTTTTTATTTGATGTGGCTTTCGCGTTGGTGAGTTGGCAGATCTTGCAGGCAGATACAATTTGCTCTATTTTGGTGTCCTGTTGGTGAATCTTGATTCTGGCATGTCAGATTAAGTCTTTTAATTTTCGGGCCCCCATATGAGTAGACCGATGCATGTGCTCTAATATTGAGACTCTGAGCCGGTCTGGCAGCACGAGCTCCTTGTTAGGTGTATACCACCATCCCTTTATCTCCTGGTCCATGGGGAGTTTCTTGATTCACTGTAACTTCTCCTGGGAGTATTTGGTCTGGTCTGGTAAAACTGGGTCTCCCGGATCCGGTAGTTGTATGGTCATGGTGGGGACTGAAGTAAGGGCTACTGCCTTGGCTGCCTGGTCAGCCTTTTGATTACCTCTAGCTACTGGGTTATCAGCTTTTTGGTGCCCTTGGCAGTGGATAATGGCTAGCTTGGCAGGAAGCCATAAGGCCATGAGCAGGTTAAGTATCTCTTGCTTATTTTTTATAGTCCGTCCTTCTGCCATCAGTAACCCCCTCTCCTGATAAATTGCCCCATGAATATGAGCTGTGGCAAATGCATAACGGCTGTCTGTGTAGATGTTAAGCCATTTTCCAGCTCCCAGCATCGGTGCCTTGGTGAGGGCTATGAGCTCCGCCCGCTGGGCTGATGTTCCGGAGGGTAGAGCCTCCGCCCATACGGTGTCCGTTTCGGTGACCACCGCTGCACCCGCATACCTGTGTCCATCTCGCACAAAGCTGCTGCCATCAGTGAACCAAGTAGCCTCGGCATTGGGGAGGGGCCGGTCGGTCAGTTCCGTCCGGAATCCATGTACTTGTTCCAGGATTCCCACACAGTCATGTAGTGGAGCACCTAGGTCAGGGTCGGGCAGCAGGGTTGCAGGATTGAGGGCTGCACTGGGGTGGAACCGCACTCGTGGAGGGTTGAGTAGGAGGCTCTGGTAATGAGTCACACGTGTGTTGCTCATCCATCAGGAGGCTGTTTCAGGACCCCTTCAATGGCGTGTGGGGTCGTGATCCAGATCTCCTGTCCTAGGGTCAGTTTGTCTGCATCCTTGACTAGGAGTGCTGTCGCCGCAATAATTCTTAGGCATGGCAGCCAGACGGCAGCCACTGGGTCTAGTTTCTTAGACAGGTAAGCCACTGGGTGGTTCCAAGGGCCTAAGGCTTGAGTTAGAACCCCTTTTGCTATTCCCTTATGTTCGTCTACAAAGAGGTGGAAGGGCTTCGCAATGTCTGGTAGGCCCAGGGCTGGGGCACTTAGAGGGCCTTTTTTAACTGACTAAAGGCAGTTTCTTCTTTTTCAGCCCATTTAAATGTTTTCCCCTCTTTGGTAGCTTCATATAGGGGCCTGGCGATCTCAGCAAAACCTGGAACCCAGAGGCGGCAGTAGCCGGCTGATCCTAGGAATTCCCTCACTTCTCTTCGGGAGGTGGGAGTAGGGATCTTTAGGACAGTTTCTTTTCTGGCATCTGATAACCGCCGCTGTCCACCCTCCAGGATATATCCCAGGTAACTTACCCTCTCCCTGAATATCTGAGCCTTCTTCGCGGATGCCCGGTAGCCTAAGGCCCCCAGGGTAGCCAGCAGGTCCTGGGTCCCTCGCTCACAGTCTTTGGCCGTGTCAGCAGCATTCTGGATGTCATCTACGTACTGTAGAAGGGTGAGGCCAGGATGCTCCCTTCTATACTCACCCAGGTCCTCGTGTAGTGCCTCGTCGAAGATGGTGGGTGAATTTTTGAATCCCTGAGGTAGCCGTGTCCAGGTGAGTTGCCCACTGTAGCCCTCCTCCGGATCATGCCACTCGAAGGCGAACAAGGGTTGGCTCTGGGGTGCCAGCGGCAGACTGAAGAAGGCATCCTTTAAATCTAGTACAGTATACCAGACCCTGGAGGGCGCCAAGGAGCTCAAGAGAGTATATGGGTTGGGAACAGTTGGGTGTATGTCCGCGACCCTCTTATTTACTTCCCGGAGGTCTTGTACTGGTCGGTAGTCATTTGTTTGAGGCTTTTTGACCGGCAGTAGGGGGGTGTTCCAGGCAGACTGGCAAGAAACTAGTACCCCTAGGCTTCGTAGTCTCCGGATGTGTGGCTGGATCCCCTTCCGGGCCTCCTGAGACATGGGGTATTGTTTGAGCCTTACCGGACTCTCTCCTGGCTTGAGCTCTACCAGGACTGGGGTCCTGTGAGCGGCTAGTCCCATCTCCCCCGTCTCTGCCCAAACCGAAGGGAATTCTTGTAGCCATCAGTCTATATTATCCTCTCTCGGGAGCGCCTCCTGGTGGAGGCGGTATTCATCCTCCAGTTTCATGGTCAGGACCTGGATGGGGTGGCACTTGCCATCAGTGATCTAAGGCCCCCCTTGTCTGAAAGTTATCTGAGCTCCAATCTTGGTCAGTAAGTCCCGTCCTAACAGAGGGTAGGGGCATTCTGGTATTACCATAACGGAGTGGGATACTCGGCCCGTTCCCAAATCTACTGTTCTTCGGGTAGTCCATGAATACTGGCTCATACCAGTTGCCCCTTGTACCCAGGACTTCTTGCTGGCTAGTTTTCCTTGTGGGGTGTGGAGGACCGAATGTTGTGCTCCGGTGTCGACAAGGAAGTCAACAGGGGTCCCCTCCACTTTAAGAGTTACCCTGGGTTCGGGGAGAGGGTCTAAACCCTGACTCCCCTAATCACTTAGTTCATCTAGCTCTAGGACTTTTACTCAATCAGTCTTGCTTCCCTTCCCGCCGGCCCTTTTTGGACAATCTCGGGCCCAATGCCCTATCTCCTTGCAGTATGCGCACTGATCCTTCTGCAGCCTCTGCTCCCCCCCACCCCCCTTGGTGGTTCCTTTACCTTTTCTTGCGTCGTCTGCCAGCTGCCGGAGACGGCGGTCTTGTTCCTCAGGGAAGTCAGCAGTGGTAGCTATTAGTATTCTGGCCAGGTCTCGAGTCTGCTTACTGCTGGCAGCCACCATGGCACGAGCCTGCTTGTCCTCAGGAGGCTCCCAGTTGTTATATACCTTTTCGGTTACCACCAGTAAGTCCTGCAGACTTTTTTCTCCTAGTCTATCTATTTTCTGTAATTTTCTCCTAATGTCTATGGCCGATTGGTTTACAAAGGCCATGATAACAGCTGCCTTGCTTTCCGGAGCCTCTGGATCCATGGGGGTATACGTACGGAATGCCTCCATGATCCATTCTAAAATGGCAGCCGGAGATTCATCTTTCCCTGTTGTACATTTCCTACCTTGGCCAAATTGGTTGGCTTTCTAGCAGCCATTCGGAGACCCCCCATTACAGTCTGGCGGTAGACCCGGAGCCTCTCCTTACCTTCTGCCGTGTTGAAATCCCACCGGGACCGAGTTAAGGGGAAGGAGGCATCTATCTGAGCCTGGTTGGTGGTAGGATTCCCGTCTGCGCCCGGAACTAGTTTTCGGGCCCCATTGAGGATTCTTTCTCTTTCTTCAGTCATGAACAGGACCTGCAAAAGCTGCTGGCAATCATCCCATGTGGGCTGATGGGTAAAAAGAACAGAGTCTAATAAATCAATAAGCCCTGCCGGTTTCTCGGAAAACTTAGGATTCTGAGCTTTCCAATTGTAGAGGTCACTAGTGGCGAAAGGCCAATAGTGATGGGGCTGATTCCCCTCCGCGTCTGGGGGTCCGGTGGCTCGCAGGGGCAGAATAGTGGAGTTGGCAGCGGAGGCGGATTGCTCCCTCTGAGCCCTTTGTCTGGTAAAGGGCGGGCTTCCCACTGGAGCGTTTCCGCCTCCTGCTCTCGGAACAGTGTCTGCCTCCCCCGGAGGGGGAGTATGGTGTTCTTCCGGTCTCCTAGAGGGGTTATACGGGGGAGGAAAAATTAATTCTTCTTCAGTACCCCCCTGTAGGACAGGGTAGAGGGGTGCTGAAGGCTGGGTAAGACTTTTCTTGTTTTCCTTCTTTGTCCCCTGCAAAGCAAGAATGGGTTTGGTCCGGAGGGAGCGGGGCTAGGAAGGGCTTAAGCCAAGAGGGTAGGTAGAGGGGTTGTCTGAGTCTGTCCCATAACATCTGTCCAGTAAGTCCACAGAACAAAACAGAGAAACACAGAAACAGAGGGCCCCTAGAAAGTCTTCCAACTCCATGGAAGCAAAACTGAAAGCTAGCTTAGACCTTTGAGGGGATTCCACGTCCCTCCAAAACCGATGAGGGGATTCCACATCCCTCCAAAGACAACGGCCTCACACCGACCAGCGGGAGCGACCTGCCTCATCTCAGACCTTTGAGGGGATTCCACGTCCCTCCAGAAGGGAGAATTGGAACGTCTTCTGAAACTCCCAGCCCGTGGTCCTCCTGTGCATCCACTTAGACTGCGTCGGACACTACCAGAATTCCAGAAATGAGCTCACACAGAAAAGACAGAACAACCAGACAGACACTAACCGTGGCCAGTCAGGCTCTCCGGGTCGAGGGTCCCTCGGGGGTCTTGGGGATCCCAGATGAGCCCCCAAATGTTATGCCCAGAATTCGTGATCCCCAAAGACCACTAGGGAGCCGAGTCTGATGCAAAAGCAAAAGAGCCTTTATTTGAGCTAGCTCGAGCTCAATCCCCTACCTGCACCGACGCAGCGGTGAGATACCAGGGAGAGAGAGCGAGTTTCAAAAGCACAAAGGTTTTATAGGGGTCTAGGGGCAGTTGGTGAGGTAACGGCTGTGGCCTCAGCCGATTGGCTGGGGAAGGGTCGTGGCCTGGGCCGATTGGCTGGGGAAGGGTCGGAGTCCTATTACACAGGTCGCTGGGTGTGTTTTTTTATTTTTTTTATTTTTTTAACGTTTTATTTATTTTTGAGACAGGGAGAGACAGAGCATGAACAGGGGAGGGTCAGAGAGAGGGAGACACAGAATCTGAAACAGGCTCCAGGCTCTGAGCTGTCAGCACAGAGCCGACGCGGGGCTCGAACTCGCGGACTGCGAGATCGTGACCTGAGCTGAAGTGGGACACTTAACCGACTGAGCCACCCAGGCGCCCCTTGCTGGGTGTGTTTTGATCAGGAAGTTTGAATGGGTGAGCAGGAGGTTACTCAAGGGGAGGAGGCGCGGTCTGAGGTTTCTGCGATTTTCCCGGAAAAGGGGTCATGTCGGGGACATAGTCACTCAAGGTGGAGGACACAGAACAAGATGGAGTTGGCCGGCGTAGGCCCGCCCTTTCAGAGGGGCCCTGTGGCAGCGGGAGGGAGTCAGACCCGCTGTCGGAGGGGTGGCTCCGCAGAAGCACAGTGTTGGGTGTTTGCACAGAGCAAGCAAGTTCCCTGGCAGGAACTGGTTCCCTTTGGGATTTTGCCTGGGGGATGGGCGAGGGAGATGGCACTGGCGAGCGCCTTTGTTCCCCGCCAAACTGAGCTCTGTCTTCCCGGGGCTCAGCAACTCTCCCTCCCTTCGTCCTCCAGCCTTCCCGCTTTCCGAGCAGAACTGTTAACTTATGACCTCCCAGATGCTAAGTCCCGCTTGCTGTCGGAACACACTCCGTCAGACCCCTCCGCTTTTGCAAGCCAAACTCAGGGGCTCTGCTTGGCTGGCAGGCCGCCTCTCCGCCCCAGCTCCCTCCCGCCAGTCCGTGGAGCGCGCACCGCCTCGCTGCCCTTCCTACCCTCTTCCGTGGGCCTCTCATCTGCTCTTGGCTCCGGAGACTCCGCTCTGCTAATCCTCTGGCAGTTTTCTGGGTTATTTAGGCAGGTGTAGGTGGAATCTAAGTGATCAGCAGGACGCGCGGTGAGCCCAGCGTCCTCCTATGCCGCCATCTTCCGATGATCCCCATACCACTTCTTCTTTATCCATTCATCGGTAAATTGACATTGGGCTCTTTCCATAATTTAGCTATTGATAGTGCTGTGCCTATCAGGTGCATGTGCCCCTTCGAATCACTTTATCTTTTGGATAAATACCTTGTAGTGCAATTGCTGGGTCAAAGGGTAGTTCTATTTTTAATTGTTTGAGGAAACTCCACGCTGTTTTCCAGAGTGGCTGCACCAGTTTGCATAGTCACTGGCAGTATGAAAGGGAAAACCCTTTCTCCACATCCTCACCAACATCTGTTGTTTCCGGAGTAGTGAATTTTAGCCATTCTGACTGGTGCCATTACGGTTTTGATATGTAGTACCATGATGGTGAATGATGTTGAGCATCTTCTCATGTGTCTGTTAGCCATCTGGATGTCTTCCTTGGAAAAGTGTTTATTCATGTCTTCTGCCCATTTCTTCACTGGTTTTATTTTTTAGGGGGTCTTGAGTTTGATGAGTTCTTTATAGATTTTGGATACTAACCCTTTATCTGATATGTCATTTGAAAATGCCTCCTTCTATTCTTGCCTTTTAGTTTTGCTGATTGTTTCCTTTGCTCTGCAGAAGCTATTTTACCTTGATGAGGTTCCAGTCATTCATTTTTATTTTTGTTTCCCTTGCCTCTGGAGACACATCAAGTAAGAAGTTTCTGTGGCCAAAGTTAAAGAGGTTGTTGCCTGTTTTCTCCTCTAGGATTTTGATGGCTTCCTGTCTAATGTTTAGGTCTTTCACCTGTTTTGAGTTTATTTATGTGTATGGTGTAAGAAAGTGTCCAGGTTGGTTCTTCTTCATGTTGCTGTCCAGTTTTCTCAACACCATTAGCTGAAAAGGCTGTAATTTTTCCATTAGATATTCTTTCCTGCTAGTCAAATATTAGTTGGCCATACATTTTTGGATCCATTTCTCTCTTCTGTTCCATTGATCTATGTGTCTGTTTTTGTGCCATTACCATACTGTTTTGATGACTACAGCTTTGTAATACAGCTTGAAGTCTGGAATTGTGATGCCTCCAGCTTTGGTTTTCTCTTTAAACATTACTTTGGCTATTCAGGATCTTTTCTGGTTCCATACAAATCTTAGAATTGTTTTTGCTGGCTCTGTGAAGAACAGTGGTGATATTTTGATAGAGGTTTCATTGAATATGTAGATTGCTTTGGGTAGTATTGACATTTCAACAATATTTGTTCTTCCAATCCATGAGTATGGAACATTTTTCCATCTTTTGTGTCTTCTTCAATTTCTTTCATAAACTTTCTATACTTTTCAGTGTATAAATTTTTCATCCCTTTGCCAATTTTATTCCTAGGTACTTTATGGTTTTTGGTGCACTTGTAAATGAGATTGATTCCTTTATTTCTCTTTCTGCTGCTTCATTATTGGTGTATAGAAATTCAACCCACTTCTGTACATTGATTTTATATCCTGCGACTTTGCAGAATTCATGTATCAATTCTAGCAGTTTTTTGGTGGAGTCTTTTGGGTTTTCCACATTGAGTATCATGGTGTCTGCAAAGAGTGAAAGTTTGACTTCCTCCTTGTCAATTTTGATGTCTTTTATTTCTTTGTGTTGTCTTATTGCTGAGTCTAGGACTTCCAACACTATGTTGACAAACAGTGGTGAGAGTAGGCATCCTTGTCGTGTTGCTGATGTTAGGGAGAAAGCTCTGTTTTTTCTGGTTGAGGATGATATTAGTGGTGGGTATTTCATATATGGTTTTTATGATTTTCAGGTATTATTATCCTATCCCTAGTTTCTTGAGTGTTTTTATCAGGAGAGGTTGCTATATTTTATTAAATGCTTTTTCTGCATCTATTGAGAAGATCACGCTGTCCTTATCTTTTTTTTTTTATTAATGTGATGTATTACATTGATTGATTTGTGGATAGTGAGCCAGGCCTGCATCACAGGAATAAATCCCAGGTGGTCATGGTGATTAATTCTTCTAAAGTATCGTTGGATCTGCTTTGCTAGTATCTTGTTGAGACTTTTTGCATCTATGATCACGAGGGAAATTGGTCTATAGTTCTCTTTTTTGTGGGGTCTTTGGTTTTGGAATCAAGGTAATGCTGGCCTCATAGAATGAGTTTGGAAGTTTTTCTTCCATTTCTATTTTTGGAACAGCTTCAAAGAATAGTGTTAACTGTTCTTTACTTATTTCATAGAATTCCCCTGGAAAGTCATCCTGCCCTGGACTCTTGTTTTTGGGAGATTTTTGTTTACTGATTCAATTTCTTTACTGGTTATGGGTCTTTTCATGTTCTCTTATTTCTTCCTATTTCAGTTTTTTATTTTATATGTTTCTAGGAATATCTCCATTTCTTCCAGATTGCCCAATTTGTTGGCATATAATTGCTCATAATATTCTCTTATTATTGTTTCTATTTCTGTAGTGTTGATTGTCATCTCTCCTCTGTCTTTTGTGATTTTATTTATTTGGGTATTTTCCTTTTCTTTTTGATTGATCTTACTAAGGGGTTATCAATTTTGTGAATTCTTTCAAAGAACTAGCTCCTGATTTTGTTCATCTATTGCTGTTGTTGTGGTTGCTGTTGTTGTTGTTTGGTATTGTTTATTTCTGTTCTAATCTTTATTTTTTCCCTTCTTCTGCTGGTTTGGGGCTTAGTTTGCTATTCTTTTTCCAGCTCTTTAGGTGTGAAGTTAGGTTGTGTATTTGGGACCTTTCTTCCTTCCTTAGGAAGGCTTAGATTGCTATATACTTCCCTCTTATGACTACCGCTTCTACTTCCTAAAGGTTTTGGGCTGTCAGTTTTTCCTTTTCATTGACATACATGTACTGTTTTAATTTCTTTGTTAACCTATTCATTCTTCAGTAGGATATTCTTTAATCTCAAAGTATTCATGGTCTTTCCATATGTTGTCTTGTGGTTCATTTCAAGTTTCATAGCGTTATGGTCTGAAAATATTCATGTTATCATCTCAATCGTTTTTTACTCTTTGAGGGCTTATTTGTGTCTCAGTACGTGATTCTGGAGAATGTTCCATGTGCACTCAAGAGGAATATGTATTCTTCTGCTTTAGTAGGAAATGTTCTGAATATATCTGTTAAGTCCACCCGGTCCAGTGTGTCATTCAAAGTCATTGTTTCCTTGTTGAGTTTCTGCTTGGATGATCTGTCCATTGCTATAAGGGGTGTTAAAGTCTCCTACTATTATGGTATTATTATCAATGAGTTTCTTTGTGCTTGTGATAATTGATTTATATATTTGGGTGGTTTCATGTTGGGCACATAAATATGTACAATTGTTAGATTTTCTTCATTGATAGATCTCTTAATTACAACATAATGCCCTTGCTCATCTCTTTTTATAGTCTTTATTTTAAAATCTAGTTTGCCTGATATAAGTATGACCACTTCAGATTTCTTTTGATGACCATTAGCATGATAGGTGGCTCTGCATCCCCTAACCTTCAATCTGTAGGTGTCTTTAGACCTAAAATGAGTCTCTTGTAAACAGCATATATATGGGTCTTGTTTTCTTATCCAATCTGATACCCTATGTCTTTTGATTGGAGCGTTTAGTCCATTGACATTTAGAGTGAATGCTGAAAGATATGATTTAGTGCCATTGTGTTGCCTGTAGTGTTGGTGTTTCTGGTGATGTTTTCTGGTTCTTTCTAGTCTATGTTCCTTTTGTTCTTTTTTGTTTTGTTTTGTCTTTTCTTTACTCAAAGACTCCCCTTTAAAATTTCTTGCTGGGCTGGTTTAGTAGTAACAAACTCCTTTAGTTTTTGTTTGTCTGGGACATTCTTTCTCTCTCCTTCTCTTTTGAATAACAGCCTTCTGAATGAAGAATTCTTGGCTGCATATTTTTCTGATTTAACACGTTGAATATATTCTGCCACTCCTTTATAGCCTATAAAGTTTCTCTGGTTAGATATGCTGTGAACCCGATCTGTCTTCCATTATTGGTTAAGGACTTTTTCCCCCCCTTTCTGCTTTCATAAATCTTTCCTTGTCTCTTTATTATGTGAATTTGACTATGATATGCCTTGGTGATGGTCATTTTTTGTTGAATCTAATGAGAGTTCTTCATGTTTCTTGGATTTTGAAGTCTGTGTCCTTCCCTAGATTAGTAAAGTTTTCTGATATAATTTGCTCACATAACCTTCAGCCCCTTTTTCTCACTTTATCTTTTGGGACTCCTATTGTTCTTTTTAATAAATCACTGAGTTCTCTAAGTCTTGTATTGTGATTTTTTGCCTTTGTTTCCCTCCTTTTTTCTACTTCATTATTCTCCATAATTTTGTCTTCTATATCACTGATTCACTGCTCTGATTCATCCATCCCTGCCGTTGTGGTAACCATTCAAGACTGAATCTCTGTTATACCTTTGTAATTTCATCCTGACTAGATTTTATTTCTTTTTTTCTCTGCATAAAAGGATTTTACGGTTTTTTCAACTCCAGCTAGTATCCTTATAATCGTGGTTTTAAATTCTAGTTCAGATATCTTACTTATATATGTGTTGATTTCATCTCTAGCCATCATTTCTTCCTGTTCTTTCTTTTGGGGAGAATTCTTACCATTTTGGAGGAAGAAAAAAATTAATAAAATAAACATTAAAAATTAAAAACAAACAAAATTCAAATAAAGGAAGGTAGATACTAGGTGTGTTTTGGTCTGCATGTTGAAAGAAGCTTGATAAAATAAAGAAAAAAAAGGAAAGAAAATAAAGACAAAAAGGTAAGAAAAAGATTAAAAATTAAAAAATATTTATATAATAAAATAGAATAAAATGAAATAACGAAAATATAGGATAAAAAATTTTTAAAAATAAAAAATAAAATAAAAACAATGAAAATAAAATTTTCTTTTTCTGTATCTGAGAAAGAGGAAGAAAAGAAAAAAAGAAAGAAAATAATTTAAGCAAAACAGTAGCAAAGAGAATGCACAAATAAATGAACCAGTTAACAGATGAAACCCAAATGAAGTTACATCTAGTTTCCCCTAGAATGGAAACTATGAAGCATTCTATTGTCCTTACACTAAGCAGGTGGAGTGACTTCTGCTGGTCTTCTAGGGGATGTGATTTTAAACACAGCTGGACGGCGCCTGGTGTAATGGCTCCATTCTCCAGTAGGTGATGCTATTTAGCTTATTGGGGTAGATCAGTGTGGCTCAATGAACATGTGCACATACATGTGCATGGGAGAGGTGGAAATGACTTCACCCAGCTCTCTAGTCTCTGGCACAGGATCTTCACGCTCTCACTGGCCTGTGATCAAGGACCCCTCCTTTGTCTCAGGCCTGCATCCACTCCCCACCTCTTTCCTGTCTGTGTCCAATCTGTCCACCTGCCAGGTGGCACCTCCCTCCAGAGTTTTATCTCAGATGTGGTTGTGTTTCAGAACCTCACACTTCAGAGACTCCTGCAGCTTGGACCTGCAATGACCCTCTGGAGGAGGGTCTCACTGAGCAATGGCACGTGCCAGCTTGCCCCAGAAAATGCTCGTGCAATCACGCAGTGGCAGAGGTTCAGAGATTATGGAAAATCACAACACACAGTCAGTGTCAGGTTTCACTGCACTCTGGCATCTTTGTCCCAATACCAGCAAACGTGGCTGCTCTCAAGGGTCTGCTGGACTTTTGCCTGTGGGGAGGCTGTATGGCCTCTACCAAATGAACTCCAAGCAGGGGAACCACTTCTCATGTGGCACTTGGACCCCACAGATTGCACTGCCTGTCCCTGGGGATTTGCTGTACTTCCTCACCAGAGCACCATCAGGCACTGAGCTCTGGCACTTCAGACTCTGTGCTCCACTGTTTAAAAAATACTGGTGGTATTGAAACCCTCTCTCCCTTTCAATGGTTTTAGGGAACAGGTTTCTTGTTCATTCCCCTGCGACTGTTTTCACTCTTTCTCTCTCTTTCTGTCCAGCTACTTTCGAGTGAGTGCTTTTCTTGCATGATCCTGATGTGCTACACTCTCCTCCTTTCTCTTTCTCTGTCCCCTCTTCACAAAAATAGCTCCCTGCCCTCGTGACTTTTCTCTCCCCCAGTTCACCTCTCTGCACCATGTATCTGCCAACTTCTGTGGCTCATGTTATGCAGATTGTTGTGTTAATTCTCATATAAATTTCCTAGGTGTTCAAAATGGTTTGGCGGTGATCTAGCTGTGTTTCAGGGATGAGACAAGCTCAGGGTCTCCATGCTGCTCTGCTATGTTAACTCCTCCCCATTCTTTTGGACTTTTAGACTTTGAAATTGGCTTTTTAGATGATTTTGAAATTAGAGATAATAATGTTTTCATAGTCTCTTTGTACTTTTACCCTCAAATACATCTGCAGGTCAATATGAATTCAAAATAAATTAAGTAGTCCTTGTTAAAGACTTCGTTGATGACACAGGTGTTGTACCAGTGATTCCCAATGGCTTGGACATATGGTGTATAATAATTCATTCTTCTGAAACACTCTGGATGCGATCCATTTATCCTATTAACATAAAACCTCCTTTATACTTTTTGTTATTGAACTATCATGTGTTCTAGGAACAGAGATGACTTATCAACTACAATTCATCAATAGGAAACCTGAGATCTTTGATAGGTAATCTGCAAACAATTTTCATAGTATCTCAGTGAATTAACAGGTTTAGTTATTTCACAATATACAGAAATGCTTCTGTCTACATGAAGAAAGTATTTCTACTGCCTTTTACATAGATCTATCTGATTTACTTTACCCAAATGATCATCCCTGAGGTGAGGCACAGGATGTATTTCAAACACGAGACACATTCCTGGTGACAGCGTTTTTTGGACCTTCACTATATACAAATATCCTAGTTTGTGTGTGAAAATTTAGATTTCAGGCACCACTCCATAGAAATTTAGATTTTGCAGGCTTTCAGGAAGATCCAGAGATCTGAAATTTGTGGGTAGTCTGTAACCAAACTTTAAGTTATATTCATTGATGGCTTCTATGTATTGATTTTAGTAGTAATTGGGGTGTGTGTGTGTGTGTGTGTGTGTGTGTGTGTGACTATGTCTCTATCTTTCTATAAAATCATTCTCACAGTTTGAAAAAGGTAGCCAATGATCTGGTCAACAGTTTCTGAAATTAACTTCACTAGAACATTCTGATCTTTTAATCTTGAATACTCTGAAATAGTTTTTGATAGCTCCAGATAATGGAGGAGTCTTAGAAAGTTTAATTTAAAAATGGTTGTTTTTATGGCATATGTGTTCTGTATATTGATACTGATTTCCAGAATGTGATTATATTTCTGGCTATAAGAAACATTTGTGTTGAAATATAATTGGTATATTAGTATCTAAACAGCTAAATATTTACAGTTTTAAAAGAAAATCAGTGGGACTCTCTAGGTGAAATAAATCAAAATTTGCCAAATAAATCCAGAATGCCAAAAATTATTGTTTTTAAATATTAATGGTTTCAAGGGCAACTGCCTTATAGATTAATTATGATGTACATATATTGTTCATGAACATGGATAATTTATTTCACTTGAAAAGAATCAAATTAATTTTAAAGACAAGAGAGAACATGTAGAGTGACAAAGGTGGATTTTTCTCATATACTTGAGGTTCAGCAGTAAAATCCTGAAACTCTCTGTCCATCTATGCTGCCAGGGTCTGTGGCATTTCTGCACCAGGGTTTTCTGCCTGTCTTTCAGGAAACGGAGCAAGTCCATTCTCCACTGTTTGCTTTCATGAGTTCCTAAGTGAGACAAGCTGTATTGGGATCCTGAGACATTCTGATGGGAAGCCAAGCATCACTTTGGGTTAATAAGATTCAGAGAATCTACCAGTGCCCAAAATGTTCATACCTATTGGGAAGAATAAATGAACAAAAGATTCAGCTCTTGCCTTCTGACACTGTCAGACCATCTGAGGATATTGTGGTAAAGGGCCAATTAGTTGTTTCCTACAGAATTTTTCTTAATTTACCAAGAGTTGACTAACTCTCTTAATTTTTTAAAAATGTTTATTTCTTTTAAGAGAGAATGAGCAACCAGGGGAGGGGCAGAGAGAAAGAGAGAATCCCAAGCAGGATGAAGGTTGTCAGTGCAGAGCCCAATGAAGGGCTCAATTCAAAGAACAGCAAGATCATGACCTGAGCTGAATTAAAAATTGGTTGCTTAACCGAGTCACCCAGGCATCCTTGACTCTCTTTCTTCTTATTATTCTTCTTCTTTTTTTAAAGTTTATTTATTTTCGAGAGAGCGTGAGCAGGGGAGGGGCAGAGAGAGAGGGAGACACAAAATCTGAAGCAGGCTCCAGGCCTTGAGCCGAGCATCCCTGACTCTCTTAATGTGTGCAGTGCTAAAACATTTTTCTCAACAAATTTTTTGACACATCATTAAAAAAATTACAGTGACAGAAATTCACTTTAAGATTTCTTTAGACATATTAATTAAGAGCTAGCTGTTTCTAACTACATAGTCAATACATGACAGGCTTAAGCACTACTTTCCACAAGCTCTGTCTTGCTTGTATCTAAATCCATAACTTCCTTGCGATATGCTCAATGAATATTCTCCTGTTTTACATTAAGCTTTCCCATGAATTGTAAAGTGCAAGTTTCTTGTAAAGATTTCTTTGGTAGATTATCATCAACTGAATCCCGTAGATTGTGTAATGAAAAAAACAAGTTTATTCAGAGATATTTTCATGGAAAAATTTACATTCTTCATCTCAATCTAGTAAATAGGACAGCTCTGACTCCACTTGTCTTTGTATTTTAACAAAGAAAGGCTCTGATTTCTCTATTGATATTCGGTGGCAACTTTTAGATGGAAGTGGCCATTGCACTTGAGAATAGAGCCAATTAAACTTTTCTTCTTCTTTTCATGAAATTGTTACTTATTCTCAATCACTGTATTCAATTAATTATTTTTAACTTCCTTTGTAGCATATGAGAGGGACGTATAGAAGAAAAGGAGCATCTATTATGAAATCAAATGTTTGTAATAGATCTGCAGTTTATCATGCAATTTTCTCAGTTAGTCAGAATCTTGAGCTGAAGTAGAGTCTCTTATCATTCTACTTGACATGGATTTGGGGTAAAAGACAAGAGTCAAAGTAATTTATTCCATATCATGATCTGATATAGAGACTATAGGAGCAGTAACCAATGGCTTTAACGTTCTGAATAGCATATCAAATAAGCTTTTCATAAGCTCTTTTTTTGACAGCTTTGTTGAGGGATTATTTATATACCATAAAATTAACCCATTTTAGGTGTATGACCTACAAATACTTAATAATTTAAAGTTCTGCAGCCATCAACAGAATTCAGTTTTAGAACAAGTCAATCAACTTTCTAAGGTCCCTTGTGCCCTTTGCCACTTAATTTCTATTCCCATGCTCCAGACCTAGTCACACACTAAGCTATATTCAACCTTTACTCATTTTTCTTTGTCTGAACATAGAGGTTAATTTTTTTGGTGGCATGTATTAAATGTGGTTCATTTTTATTCCTGAATAGTAATTCATCATGTGGTTAGACCTCATTTTGCTTATTCACCAGTTGTTGGACATTTGAATTGTCTTCACTTTTGGCTACTGTGAATAATACTGCTATGAACATTCATGGATAAGTCTTTGAGGGAACATAGGTTTTCATTGTTTTTCAGTACACACCAAAAAGTGGAAATGCAAAATTGCTTTCCAAGGACTGTACCTTTACGTCAGCACCATTTGAAAGGATTCCCATTTTTCTAAGTCCTCACTAATGCTAGTTATTTTCAGTCTGTTTGACATAGCCATTCAGGAGGGTATGAAGTGATATGTCATTTTGCTAGAAAAAGTTCAAAAATATTGCAGATGGATACCAAATCAGAATTTCAAATAATAGCAATGTGCAGAAGCATATTGTCATCTGAGTCAAAAGCAATATCAGTGATTGTTAAAATTTGGATATTTTAATTAACATGGATTTTATTTAATTAATTTTTATTTTTTTAACTATTGCATTAAAATGTATTTATTTTGATCGATGAGATTTAAAGGTGCCTCTTTAACTATTGTGTCAGATGTTGGTGCCCTAATCACCTCTGTATAGTCCTTGAGACTTACTTCAAAAGGCTTTCGGGGGTTCTTGTCCTCCATCCCCCCAAAAAATATATATTTGCCATCTGCAGCTTCGACTGACACCTCTAGATTTTGCATTCCTTCATATTTTTGTGCCATAAGTATACATTAGGAAAAAAGTGGATAAACACTGATCTAAGGCAAACTCAGTTAAAAGGTTACATTAACATTTCCTAGTCAAAGTATAATCAGGAAGAGTGATCAATAATATCTCTTATGGATGCAAAGGATTAGTTCATTTGTTGTACTGCCACAAACTCCAAAGTTACATGTGCCAAGAAGCAAAGAGATGCATTCTTGGATTCCAGGAGAATGGTGTGTGGGTTTCAATATTCATGTGCTAGCCCATTATTTATGTCACAACAGAGAGTAGGTATACTACCTCAAGTAGATCACTGTGTTTGTCTTTCAGAAATATACATACTAGGCAGCAAAGGTAGACATTATAGGATTGTATATCAAAATGTCAAAATGACACACACACTTCCAGAAATGTAGGGAATAATTTTAGAGAGACCACTGAGTTCTTACTTGGTAAGGAAAAATTTTCACTAATGACACAAGGAGTACGTGTTTATATAAATATGTAAATGGGAATGACATTACCTTGGTGCTATGTCAGGGTAGCAGAGATACAGAGGGCTGCCAGAAAGATACATGTGAAGTTATAGGCTTTTCTTTCATGTCACCTTTTCTGGGCAAAGCACTTCATAAAAAGGGGGGGAGGGTAAGGTGGCTTGGGAATGCATGATGTGCATTCATGAGAGCTTCAAGAAGATTGTAGAGGGATTTGAAAGAAAAATTTTAAATAACAGTGGTGCGCAGAGCCATCTTCAAATCAGAGGTAAAAGGGTAAAAAGGATAAATTGGTAATATTTTTAAATTTGGACATTTCATTTAATATAGATTCTACCCTATAAATTTTGTTACAACTGCATTAAAATATTATTTATCTTAATAGCTGAATTGGGTGCCTCCTTAAATTTTGCAGCCAAGATCAGTGCCTCCCTCGCCTTACCTTAGTCCTTAGTAGGTCCAAAAGGCTTTCAGGGTTCTCTGGCCTTCATCCTAAGAATACTAAGGAGAAAAGCCTGTAGATGGAACCATGTGGAGCTTTATTTAAGGGGGGATTCTTTGTATAAATGAATGTGCTAAGGAAATGAGAAGGAAGCCATATTATTGCCCCAAGAGATAGTTAAGCTTAAAGCAATTAAAGGCCCAGAAATAACTTAGAATGTAGCCTATTACCACTTGCACAAAATGTGCCAGTGCTCTGCACAACACTGTGGACCATACCAACCCAAATATATATAAACACAGGGTATAATTATTAAAATAAAATAATTTATACTCTAGATTGGGTGGTGTCTTTAATAGGTTGATTCTTGTGGAAGTCAATCTTTTCAGAAAGTATGGATATTGTATATTTTCCACCTATATAGTTAGGGTGATGAACTTCTTGATATGAATTTGGAAGTATCTTCTGATATTTAAACTTTGTTTTCAAAGTCAGGCAGATCTATCTCTATTTATCTAAAGGCCCTTACAACATTAGGATCTGTTACTAGAGGTATTTGCTTTAAAAGGTAAATATTGATGGTAAGGCCCTGAACATGACCTTAAAGGAAAGTGTTAGGTACATTCTCAAAGATATACATTAGTGACTGTCCTTTTCCTTGCTATTAGTAACTAATTTATGGGATTATTTTGAGATAGAAAATACCCCTATCCCCATGTAGTTTTTATGAAAGGAGATTGTGATTTCTCTGGCATTGCTGTTCCTTTGATAATGAAAAGACACACACATTGAGCCAGCCCCAGAGAGCTTGAACACAAGGGGAAAAAGTGAAGAGTTAATATTTCATACTTAATATTTTGATCCACCACTGAAAGTTAATGCCTTGCATAAAATGAAAATATAAGAGATGCTCTGGTGGAAAGGTGAGAACTAAAATAATTGGCTCTCCTACTAACTGGGAGCTTTCAATCATTCACTTAATCTCTGATCCTCAATTTCCTCATCTGTAAGGTGGGTATCAGAATACTTCCTGAACATGAAAAGTTTATTCAAAAGGAAAATTAATAAACACAGTCAAGTTGGTGAGTTACCACTGAATTTATTCACAAGGCTTTGTCTACAAATTTCCCCTTCTTTCCTGATTGACATCCCCACCGCCACACACACACAATGAAATTATACAGGACAAGTGTACTGCCATGGGCTGAATATTTGTGTCCCCCCGAAACTCGTACGATGAAATCCTAACCCCCAAGGTGATGATGCTAGGAAGTGAGCTATGGGGAGGTGATGATTGGGATTAGGGCTCTTATAAAAGCAGACTTGAGCTCCCTTGCTGCTTCTGCCATGTGAGGTCACAGTGAGAAGACCACAAAAGAAGGGGATTCTCTCTAGGTACGAATAGGCCAGTGTAATTATCTTGGACTTCCCAGCCTCAGAACTGTGAGAAATAATTGTCTCTTGTTATAAGCCACCCAGTCTGTGCAGTCTTGTGACAGCAGCCTGATTGGACTAAGACAAATACTGCTCCACTTCCTTGTGCCATTGAATCCATGAGAAAACAAAACATTTAGCAGTGCAGGTGACATCCCTTTCAGCTGCCATTGCACAAATGTTGCTTGCGTTTATATCTGTGGTAGCAAAACTGCCTCAAGTTAAAACTCTTTGAAGGGCATCCCAGCTCCTTATTCCCTGTTTGATCACTTGTGGATTTTCTTGCTATTGCATTGCAGTTCAAATTCTACCTGGGCCCAGAGCACCTGCCTTCACTGCCTCACGGGTGGTGTTCCTGAGGGCACTTCCCATTCTGCATGCAAATCCCAGTCTGTTTCCTGAGATAACTCAAAGTAAAACATTTTATGAAATGATTTCAATTAAAACACTCTGAGGAAGGATTTAAGATAGTGGAGTAGTATGGAGACCCTTAGGTTGACTCCTCCCTGAAAGGCAGCGAGATCAGCACCAAACCATTTTGAGTACCTAGGAAATATATCTGAGGAATAACACAACAATCTTCATAACTTGAGCCATGGAACTTGGCAGGTACCAGGTACAGTGAGTTGAAATGGGGGAGAGAAGAGCCGTAGAGAGAGGGAGCCATTTTCACACAGAAAGAATAGAGGAAGAGAAAGGGGGACAGAGTGGTGCATTGTACCTTCACTTGTGGGGTTTTTGTATTTGTCCCAAATTTATAGATGTGTGAAAGATGGGCTGAAGGGGGTTTATGCCATCATCCTGGAACCAGAAGTAGAGTGATAGAGTTTTGATCCTAGGATATTAAATGGGGTTTGGGCAACTATCATATCCTTTAAGCTCTTCTCGAATGAATTGATCTCAGATAAATCATGGCCTCCCTGTAAAGTTATCACTGTTCCAGTATGAGTAATATTTTCGTAGCTATAAATAAGCACCTATAATTGTTCTTTGGAATCTGGCCATTCTTAGGTTCTTTGCCTACCTTGTCCTTTATGCCTGCTTTTTCCTACCTCATCTCTACCTCAGGGATGCTTGGGTGGCTCAGTCAGTTGAGCAGTGGACTTCGGCTCAGGTCATGATCTTACTGTTCGTGAGTTCAAATCCTGCATGGGGCTCTGAGCTGACAGTGTGGAACCTGCTTGAGATTCTCTCTCTCTCTCTCTCTCTCTCTCTCTCTCTCTCTGTCCCCATCTGTCTGCCTCTCCCCCAGGCGTGCTTTCTCTCTCAAAATAAATAAATAAACGTTAAAAATAAATGAATAAGTAAATAATTAATAAACCTCATCTCAGTCCCCCTTTAGGTAAAATTCCAAAAAGAAAAGCCTCCTTGTTTAACATTTTTCATTCAACCATATTGAAATTAGAGTAGTAGGGGTGGCATCAGTATCTTGGCAGCGGAAGTTGTTCTTTTTCTCTCCCCTTCAATATATGTCTAATTGGACAACCATGAATAAATGAAAGTACCTCTACCCGGCATACAAGGAGACTGAGAGATCCATCCAGGTGCCTCCAAAGTGGGTGGGTTGAGAACCAGAGAGGCTATGGGGCCAAGGGAGGTGCAGCAGCAGGAGCGGCAGTGCTGGTACCGGCAGAGGAGGCAGAGGAGGCAGAAAGCACAGGTGGTAAGTGAAGTCCTCCCGACTGCTCAGGTGCAGCTGGAGGGGCCTGTTGCTCTTCAGCAGCACCTGGGTTTCCCGGAAGAGAACTCTGCGACCGGGACAAAGGATGGAAAGGGAAGAAGGCAGAGAAAGCGAATTGACAGATGTGTTCTGCTGTCTGCCTTGGTATTTCAGGAAGAAGTTTGGGACCTCTGAGATACCTTCCACCCATCCCAGTGTCCTTGGGCACACCCAAAGACCCAACTGCTAAGCTCCACAATCCCTTGGAAACAGAAGTAAAGTTTCTCATTGCCAATCTGTTTAACTGTTACAATCAAAGTAAACAAAGCCCTTCCTACATAAGAATGGTGTTCAAACTTCAGGTGAGATGGCAAAGGCATATTTCACCCACTATGAAAAATATACTAATAGGGTATCACACAGAAAAAAAGGACAATTCTCCAGCAACCAAATTCAAAAACAAAGAATATTGTGATCTTATTGATATATAATTTGAAACTTTTTTTAATGAATAAATCAATGAGCTACAAGAAAACTTAGAAGGCAGTTAAGTGAACTCAGGCATGAAATTAATGAACTGAGGTACTTTACCAAAGAGACTGAAACTATAAAAAAAGAACCAAACAATTTCTGGAGTTGAGGGACTCAGTAAATGAGATGAAAATCCATCAGGAAGTATTGGAAATATAACAGGTGAGATGGAAGAGAAAATAAGTTATCTGGAGCATATGAATTTAGAAATGATTAAAGTGGAAGAGGAGAGAGAACTAAGATTTCAAACAAAAGAAGAAACCCTATGTGATGTATTAGAAAAGCCAATAGAAGAATAATGCATATATCAGAAGGAGAAGAGACTAAAGGGGCAGAGTTTATTTAAAGAAATAATTTGCTGAGAGTTTCCCAATCCTGGGGAGGGAGTAATATACAAGTTCACAGAGCTAATGGAACACTTTATTATCTTAGTGCAAAATGACAGTCTCAAAGACACATTATAATGAATATCTTTATTAAGATAAAGAACTTTAGGGGCAATGGGAAAAAATAATTAGCCCACAATAGATATCTCCCCCTCAGGCTATCAGCAGATTTCTCAGCAGGAAGTCTGAAAGCCAGGAAATAATGGAGTGACATATTCAAAGTATTATAAAATAAACAAGCCAGTCATGAATACTCTATCCACCAAAGGTGTTCAGATATGAAGGAAAATAAGGGATTTCCCAGACAAACAGAAGCTGGGGGAGTTCACCACCTATAGACCTACCTTGCAAGAAATGCAGAAAGAACTCTTCCAGCTGAAATGCAAAGGCACTAGTGACACACAAAAAATGAAATCACACAAAACTCTGATAAAAGTGATACGGACAGTAAAAAATTGGAAGATTAACTTTGTTTAAGAATAATTTGTAAAACAATTATAGAGTAAAAGTTAAAAGGAGAGAGCATTCGAAATAATGATAGACACTACAATTGGTTAGTGAATTCATTGCATCATAAGAGGCAATTTGTGACATCAAAGACGTTAAAGAGGAGGAGGGAAAGGGTGGAACCATCATAGGTAAATAAATATGAATTGTTAGCAAAAGAAAAAAAACTAGTAAGTTTTATGTGAGGCTCAAGACAATCATGAAGCAAAAATCTAGAGCATGCAGAAAACATTAAAAAAAAAGAAAGGAAGAAAAGCTAAGGGGTGCCTGGGTGGTTCAGCAGGTTAAGCCTCTGACTCGGTTTTGACTCACAGTATTTGAGTTCAAGCCCCTCATTAGATTCTGCACTGATAGCACTGGAGCCTGGTTGGGATTCTCTAGTTGTCTCTCTGCTCCCTCCCGTGCTCATTCTCTCTCTCTCTCTCTCTCTCTCTCTCTCTCTCTCTCCCTCTCTCTCTCTCTCTCCCTCTCTCAAAATAAATAAAGAAATTTTAAAAAGAAAAAAAGGAAGACTAAGCAAGTAATGAGAAAAACCACCAAGGTACAAAGGTAGATAGAAAGAGAATAAAAAAGAACCAATATAGATAGAAAATAACCAGAAAGCAAAAGGTAAAAGAACACTACTAATCCTTACATATTAATAACTACCCTAAATGTAAATGGATGAACTTACTAATCATACAGCACACAGTGGCTGGTTGGATGAAAAACAAACCCAACTACATGTTGCCTAAAGGAGCTTTATATATCAGCTCTAAAGACATACATAATTTCAAAATGAAAGGATGGAAGATGATTTGCCAAGCAAAACACAAAAACAAAAACAAAAAACAAAAAACAAAAAAAAGAAAGTAGGTACAATACATATATCTTATATCTTATATATCAAAAGAAATGGATTTCAAGTTGAAAGTGGCTGGGGCACCTGGGTAGCTCAGTCAGTTACATGTCCCACTCTTGATGTTGGCTCAGGTCATGATCTCTTGATCTTGAGATCAAGCCCCTCATCAGGCTCCATGCTGACACTGTGAAACCTGCTTAGGATTCTCTCTCTCTCTCTCTCTCTCTCTCTCTGCCCCTTCCCCACTAGTGCACTCATTCTCTTTCTCAAAATAAATAAATCAACATTTAAAAAAAAGTAGTAGCAGGGAAGCCTGAGTGTCTCAGTCAGTTAAATGTCAGACCCTTAGTTTCAGCTCAGATCATAATCTTACAAGGTTTAGGCCCATGCCATGCTCTGCATTTGTGGCACTGAGCCTGCCAGGGACTCTCTCTCTCTCTCTCTCAAAATAAATAAATACATATTTTTTAAATGTGGTAGTAACAAGAGACAAGAAGGTCATTATATACTGGTAAAGAGGTCAGTACATCAAGAAGATATAAAAACCACAAGTATTTGTACTACCAACTTTTAAGCACTGAATCTAATAAGCAAATACTTACAGATATTAAGGGAGAATTGTACAGCAATCCAGTAGTAGTAGGAAACTTCATTACTCCACTATCAGCAGTAGATACCTTATCCAGACAGAAAATCAAAAGGAAACATTGAAATGGAACCATACCTTAGAAGAAATGAACTTAAGAGACATCTATGGAACATTCCATCCAATATCTGCAAAGTACACATTCATTTCATTATTCTACAGCATAGGTTATAAAATAGGACAAAAAAAATCATAGAAAATTTCAGACTATCTTCTCTATGTATGAAACTGACAATAAGAAAGTTAAAAGATCCACAAATATGTGGAAACTGAACAGCACACTTCTGAGTAATGAATGAACCAAAAATAAACCAAAAGGAAAGTAAAACATTACCTCAAAACATATTAAATGGAAATAAAACACATGAAACTTCTTTTTAAACAACATATCATATCTTATGGGATGCAGAAAAAACTGTTCTGAATGGAAACTTAATAACAACAATCACATATCAAAAAATTAGTAAGACATCAAATAGACTAATTTTACAGCTTGGAGAACAAGAAATTAAGCCCAAAGTTAGAAGAAGGAAGGAAATAATAAAGACCAGAGACCAGAGCAGAGATAAATAAAATGTGTATAAGGAAAACAATAAAAAGAAAAAACAACACTAAGCTCTGGTTCTTAAAAGATCAACCAAATTTCAAAACTTTAGCTAGACTAGCTGAGAACAAAAGAGAGATGCATCAAATAAAATTAATGATGAGAAGAAGACATTTCAGTTGACACTACAGCAATAGATAGGAGTATAAGAGACTACTATAAACAATTGTATGCCTGCAAATTACAAAGCCTAGAAGGAATGGATGCATTTCTAGACACACATCACCTACCAAGACTGAATCAAGAAAAAATAAAAATATGAACAGACAAATGAAGAGTAACGACATTGAATCAGTAATCAACCCAATAATAATAATAATAATAATAATAATAATAAAACAGGAGCAGGTGGCTATACAAGTAAATTCCACCAAACATGTTAAGCAACAACAGCGATTTGCCATAAATTCTTGCATAATATCAAAGAAGAGGGCATTCTTCCCGTCTAATTTTGTGAAGCCCGTGTCACCCTCATACCAAAACCAGATAAGGACACATCAAGAAGAGAAAACTATAAACCAATATCTCTAATGGAAAAATTCTCAACAAAAAAGCAAACCAAATTCAAGAACGCATTAACATATTATACACTTGGACCAAGTGGGATTTATCTCTGGGATGCAAGTTTTCTTCAACACACATAGCTCAATAAAGGTAATATGTCAGTAAAATCAAAGATAACACCATGATTATCTCACTAGACACAGAAAATGCAACTGCTAACACACAGCATCCTTTCATGATAAAAGCCCTTAATAGATTAAGTAGAAAAGGGTTGTATCTAGAATACTAAGAACTATATACATGACAGCCACAGCTAATATCGTATTCAATAGTGAAAGGTTGAAAATTTTTCCTCTAACATCAGGGGCAAGACATGAATGCCCACTTTTACCTCGCCAGTGATACTAGACATCCCACCTCAAGTAATTAGGGAAGGCATGGAAATAAAAGGCATCCAAATCAGAAAGGCATAAAATAGTCACTCTTTGCAGAAGATATGATTTTATATATAGAAAATCCCAAAGAGTCAATTATAAAATTGTTGACACTAGTCAACAATCTGAGTAAAACTGCAGGATACAAATCAATATATAGAAATCAATTTCATTTCTTCATAGAAATAATGAAACATCTGAAAAAGAAATAAAGAAAAGTATTTCATTCATACTAGGCATCAAAAACAAACAAAAAATCTTAGTAACTTTCACTAGGGAAGCGAAAGACCTTTACAGTGAAAACTACAAGACTTTGCTGAAAGAAATCAAAGACATAAGCAAACAGAAAGACAGCTCATGTTTGTGGATTCGAAGAATTAATTTCATTAAATATCCATACTACCCAAAGCTATTGCACTCCAATTCAACTTCTCCCTCTGCCCAGAACACTTGCCTTCACTCCATCATGTGTTATCCCTGAAGGCACTTCCTGGTCTGCATGCAAATCTCAGTCTGTTTCCTGTAAGATCAAAAGCAACACACAGATGCTCACTCTCACCTCTCCTGTGGTACTAGAAGTCTTAACTAGAGTCATTAGTCAAGATGTAGAAATAAAAGGCATCCAAGTCATAAAAGCAGAAGTTAAATAGTCACCCTTTGCAGAAGATAGGATTTTATAAAGAGAACATCCTAAAGAATCAATCATAAAAGTGTTGAGACTAATCAACAATCAGTAAAATTACAGGATACAAAATCAATATACAGAAATCAGTTTAATTCCTTTACAGTAAAAATAAAACATTTGAAAAATAAAGAAATAAGGAAAAATATCTCATTCATAATAGTATCAAAAACAATAAAATCTTAGTAAATTTAACCAGGGAAATAAAAGACCTGTACAATGAAAAGTACAAGACTTTGCTGAAAGAAATCAAAGAAGACATAAACAAATGGAAAGACATCTTGTGTTTCTGGATAAGAATTAATTTCATTAAAGGTCCATACTACCCACAGGCAGCTACATTTTCAACGTAATATTCATCAAAATAGCAAAAACATGTGTTACAGAAATAAACAATCCTAAAATTTATGTTTCAATGTTTAACTGTGATATGTATAGTTTAGACCTATTCATGTTTATCTTACTTATTAGTTGAGCTTCATGGATGTGTAAATTACTATTTTTCATCAAACTTGAGAAGTTCTTGGCCACAATTACTCCGAAGATTTTTTTCTGCTCTTTTTCTCTCCTTCTGTTACATATGTTGATATGCTTGATATATTCTACAGTTCCCTGAGGCTATGTTCAGTTTTCTTCATTCTTTGTTTTTCTGTTCATTTCATTCTTTTCTCTATTGATCTGTCCTCATGTTCCATGATTCTTTTTTTATCTGTCAGGTCAAACTTGTAGTTTAGATCTGGTGACTCACAAATGAATGTATTTTTTTATAGCTGTTTTCTTTGCTAATCCAGCATGTGGGTCCATTCAGAGACAGTTTTTATTAATTGCTCTTTTTTTTATTGAATATGTGTTACACTTTCCTATTTTTTGGAACATGGTACTTTTTGTGGAAAATGGAAATTTTTTGATAATACATTCTCTGGATTTTGATCTTGTTCAAGAAGTGGTTGTTCTGCTTTTTTGCATTGTTTTATTTATTTAATTTATTTATTTATTTATTTATTTTGTATAGTGATTTACTAGAGTGAATTCTTATGAATTAGAATGTTTATCCTTTATGTCTATTCTGTTTAAACCACAAACTTACTGGACAGAGTGCAGAGCCCATGAAAAACAGGTCACAAAACTGTACTTGAAGAGCGAACCCCAGGACCCGTCATTCCCCCTGATACAGTGCTATGAAGTCCTTGCCAACAGTGACTAAACTGAGGGGGATAATGGCAGATAAATGTTGATTGGTGCTTATCATGAGTATTACACTTGTGTCAAGCATATAGTAGAATTGGAGAAAGTATGGGGCGCGTAGGTGGCTCAGTCGGTTAAGCCCCCGACTTCAGCTCAGGTCATGATCTCATGGTTCGTGAGTCTGAGCCCCGCACTGGCCTCTGTGCTGACAGCTCAGAACCTGGAGTCTGCTTCAGATTCTGTCTCCCTCTCTCTCTGCTCTTCCCCCACTCACACTCTGTCTCTTTCCCAAAAATAAATATTTAAAAAATCAAAAAAAAAAAAAAAAGAATTGGGGAGAGTGCCTAATCCTTCAAAGCTTTGTATTTACTCCTTGTAGATATGGATTTCTCCTCTCAACTTCTCAGTTGTTCACATACATGTATTCTCATTTCTGTTTGATAAGAAACAGCACAAAGACTTAAGACACCAATAGTAGTGCCATTGATGTAGAAACAACCTAATAATTATACTCCTTATCTATGGGCATTAGAGAATCATGAGTGGGACAACAAATAAATACATCCCTATTTTCTGGTATAATTCAAAAGCAGAGACTTTGATCCCTGCCCAATAGCTCTGAATAGCACCCAGCTTCTTGAACCATTTACCATCCATTATTTGTGGGAAATGTATCGATGATTTTTACTAGATTATTGGATGATTTACTGCTCAATATCAGCCTAATCCCTCCCTCTCAATGAGTTCCTGATTATGGGAGCTCTGCTAACTGCTGAATCATTAAATCTCCTCCTGGAAAATTTAGTCTTTATCTGTGTCCTTCTCCATCAGCAGCAACAGAATTATTCCTCCCACTAGCTTTTATTTCAGAAGTTAACTCTTCATTTCGAAGAACTAGTATAGTGAATTTATTTATTCTTTACTGAGAGTGAAAATCTTTTCCTTTCTCCATTCTAGGTTCTTTGGATGGTCTAATAAATAAAATGACATAAAACAGATTAACAGGAAACAAATTTAATTATATACGTATGGGAGCCCCACAAAGGCATACAGAGTCCAAAACAATATGACAATTGAGGCTTATATACCATCCTAAGAAGAATGAGGTAAAAGGGTAAGGTATTCAAAAAGGGGGAAGACAATTCACAGGAAGTTGAGAAGAGCTCACTTTTGGTTAACAGATGTTTGTCCTGCCATGTGGTTGGAGTTTTTCAGAAATAAAAAGTTATATGTGGGAGTAGCTCTCTTCATGGTAAAGGCACCCTCATCTAGATTCTTTTAAGAACTTAGGAAAATATAAAAAAGATTCTGTGTCTGCTCATTCTTAATTGCCTTCAGCTAAAAAAATTCATATGCAAAATTGGTACTTTTAGAGGTGACATAGTATGCTTCCTTTCTCCTGTCTGAATGGTACAAATCAAAAAATTTTTTCTAATGTTTATTTATTTTTGAGAGAGAGAGAGAGAGAGACAGAGCATGAGTGGGGGAGGGGCAGAGAGAGAGGGAGACACAGAATCTGAAGCAGGCTCCAGGCTCTGAGCTGTCAACCCAGAGCCCAATGCGGGGCTCGGACCCACGAACTATCAGATCATGACCTGGGCTGAAGTTGGATGCTTAGCTGACTGAGCCACCCAGACACCCCTGAACTGTACTATTTATGCAGTTTCAGATATTTGGCAATGTTCTAAACACTAGGCTAATTGTATGTAAGCTATCAGTTCTTATGTATGAAACAAAAATATACTGCAACTCTTTGCTTAGACTTTCAATAAACTGAACCATTATATTATTTTAAATATTTATTTAGAGATTTAGGAACATATACTAAAAGAAAGATATAATTCGCCATGATAGTAATTATACTAGGATCTAATAAAAGTAGAATATAAGATGATATAATTATATTTATTTTATGAAATGATCAAGATGTTACAGGCTCATAGTTCTAGTTTTGGTCCCAAGATATGGAATTGACTACTCTTAGGGAGCCACTGCTTCTTAACACTGGGGGTTAATATTAGAACCAATGGGTATGGAGGTATAAATTGGGTTGTTTCTTTAAACACAAGAGGGCAAAGAAGAGATCCCTTAAATAACTCTAGTGACAGAATAACTTATCTCCTCTCTGTTCCTCCATCCTTGCCTGTCTGGTCCCCGACTTCCTTCCTTGGATGTGAATTCATGTTGATGATTGCAACTAACTTGCAGCTTTCATAAGTCTCCTTTGTAAATAGACACTATCAATCCCAGTTTTTCCAGTAACAGTGTGACTATAAAAATATATTTCTAAACAATCACTTGTTTCCCTTTTTCCTTTAATGACTCTTGGCCCAGGCTTCCTGGAATTGCTTTTGAATTGTGTGAGTCTGAAGTTCTTCTTTTGTCAGCCTTCCAATGACCAACTCTTATGGGAAATAGAAAAAAAGTACACTTCAGAGTCATCTGGAAGAACCCCCAAGTCAACTAAAACCTCAGTGTTCATAAGTATCAAAATAAGATTTTCTCATAAGGCTACTGACTGATAATAATGAAAGGCAAAATATATCCATCAATGATGAGTCACAAAGTTTAATTTTCACTATCTACATATGATCCATAATTTGAATGTTTTCTTTCATACTTTGTGCTGTTGTTCACATGGTCATTATTGACAATTTAACTGCTCACATGCAATTTATCAAGTATCCTGGAATACATTCATATCTGTTAGCTCATACTTGTACCTTCTCAATTACTCTAAACAAGTTGCAAGTTAGGAAATAAAACAAAGTTTAAATTACAAGTTACCAAAAACCTTATGAATAGATAACTCATACCCAGAAAGTATATAAAGAAAACTTCTATAAACATGCTAAAAGCTAAAATATTGTACTTCAGTTCCAGGGATGAAAAACCCAGCTGTATATGGAGTGGCAAGAGACAAATGTTTCTAAAGCCTATTCAAGTCAAGTTTGTATATTCATTTTTACTGTTTATATAGATATACATATATATTATGTATGATTTCTGATTAAGAGCATTTTTTTGCAATTACATAATTAGTTTTTAATTATTTTTCCTGTGGTTACAAAAATGGAGCACACACACATAAAACTAAGACCCATCCCATGAACAACTGGCTCCTGGCATTGGACCAAACTCCACACATCTCAAATCCAGGATAGTAGCTTTGAGAGCCTGCTGGTTATCAGTGTTTGTGGAGAAAACAAGAAATCAATTTCTTCTCTTAGTATATGACCAACAACTGAAGATACAGGAGGGAAGATAACATAAAATTTTACTAAATTTCTTTCAAATATTTTTTTCTGTCTTAGCAGGCAACTGAAATATGGAAGACATAGACTCATTTTTATTCAAATTTAAAGGATATTATTTTCACCGCCCAGGACTTGATATAGGCTTTCTAGAAACATTAAATGATTTTGAAATCAGAGAAGATGATGTCTTCATAGTCACATACCCCAAATCTGGTGAGTTCTGTATTCTAATAGCTAATGTAAGAATAAAATGATAACTTTTTATAATATGGTAACTCAGTCTTTTTACCAATATTATATAGAGACATAGACACTTAATCTATTAGATAGTATAGAGTTAAATGAATTTTGTATCCTATGAAATAATGTCTTTTATAGTGTAGCTATAACTTTTTTTTTTGTCAAGGAAATGGAAAAAATGTTGAAGTAGATAAATTGAAGATGGCCTGTCAAACACTAAATGCTGAAGTGGGCTGGAAAACAATGCAGGAATATTTACCATTTAGGTAGCTGCTTCAGACATCATCAAGATAAAAAAACTTCTGCACAGTGAAGGAAACAATCAGCAAAACTAAAAGGCAACCAACAGAATGGGAGAAGATATTTGCAAATGACATATCAGATAAAGGGTTAGTATCCAAAATCTATAAAGAATTTATCAAACTCAACACCCAAAAAAACAAATAATCTAGTGAAGAGATAGGCAAAAGACATGAATAGACACTTCTCCAAAGAAGACATCCAGATGGCCAACTGACACATGATAAGATGCTCAATATCACTCATCATCAGGGAAATACAAATCAAAACCACAATGAGGTACCCCCTCACACCAGTCAAAATGGCTAACATTAACAACTCAGACAACAACAGTTGCTGGCAAGGATGTGGAGAAAGAGGATCTCTTTTGCACTGCTGGTAGGAATGCAAACTGGTGCAGCCACTCTGGAAAACAGTATGGAGGATCCTCAAAAAATTGAAAATAGAACTACCCTATGACCCAGCAATAACACTACTAGGTATTTATCCAAGGGATACAGGTATGCTGTTTCGAAGGGGCACATGCACCCCCATGTTTATAGCAGCACTATCAACAATAGCCAAAGTATGCAAAGAGCCAAAATGTCCACTGATGGATAAATGGATAAAGAAGATGTGGTATATATATACAATGGAGTATTACTTGGCAATCAAAAAGAATGAAATCTTAGGGCGCCTGGGTGGCTCAGTCGGTTAAGCGTCCGACTTCAGCTCAGGTCACGATCTCGCGGTCCGTGAGTTCGAGCCCCGCGTCGGGCTCTGGGCTGATGGCTCAGAGCCTGGAGCTTGCTTCTGATTCTGTGTCTCCCTCTCTCTCTGCCCCTCCCCCGTTCATGCTCTGTCTCTCTCTGTCTCAAAAATAAATAAACATTAAAAAAAATTTTAAAAAGAATGAAATCTTGCCATTTGCAACCATGTGGGTGGAACTAGAGGGTATTATGCTAAGAGAAATTAGTCAGAGAAAGACAAATATCATGTGATTTCACTCATATGAGGACTTAAACACACAGAACAGATGAACACAAGGGAAGGGAAGCAAAAGTAATATAAAAATAGGATGGGGGACAAACCATAAGAGACTTTTTAAAAAATTTTTTAAACATTTATTTCTTTTTCTTTTTTTAATATATGAAATTTATTGTCAAATTGGTTTCCATACAACACCCAGTGCTCATCCCAAAAGATGCCCTCTTCAATGCCCATCACCTGCCCTCCCCTCCCTCCCACTCCCCCCATCAACCCTCAGTTTGTTTTCAGTTTTTAAGAGTCCATAAGAGACTCTTAAATATGGAGAACAAACAGAGGATTGCTGGAGGAGTTGTTGGAGGGGGGATGGGTGAAATGGGTAAGGGGCATTAAGGAGCCCACCCCTGAAATCATTGTTGTACTATAAGCTAACTAACTTGGATGTAAATTAAATAAATAAAAATATTTTAAAAAGTAATGTTGGGAAATATGGATCACTATATGCAGAAAATACAGCTGTATCCCTAACACCACATAAAAGAGTGAACCCCAAGTGTACTAAGACAGTAATATTAAAGATAAGACTATATAATGATTTATATTATAAAAACAGAAGAAAATCACTGTGACTTAGGAATGGTAAAAAAAAAACTTATTAAACAAATGTCCAAAGAAGAAAATACAGCTTTCTTTCTGGGGTTAAGGTCCTGGAATAGTAGGAGGACCCATGGTTGCCTCATTTTTTGAACACAGCTAGATAAATATCAAATTATTCTGAATACCCAGGAAATTGTTCTGAGGACTGAGTGAACAAATTGCACGAAAGGGGGAGAAAAGAGGCCACATCATGTAAGGTAGGAGATGTGGAGACACGATTTGGGCAAGAAAAGTACTGCTGCTACTGCAGAGGGGAGGGAACCCTGATCAGGGAGAGAGAGAGAGAGAGAGAGAGAGAGAGAGAGAGAGAGAGAGGAGGGAGAAGGGCAGGGTGCAGGGCATTGCACAAGAAAACACTTCCCCAAAGCCACTGACAGGCAAAATGAGATGAGCTGATTATCACAAGTTTTTATAAGGTGCGAAGCTCAAAGTCTAAAGTTGCAGAAGTCCTCATCATCACCAGGGTGGATCCTGGTAGGTGTAGAAGTACTCCTGTGGAGAAGAAAGGCAGAGGCCCAGAAGAGGGAAAGCTTGGTGTGAGGATCCCCCAGATTTTACTGGGAGAGACAGTTACCCTTAATGGAGTACATTTGAGAGGCGGTGCTGCCTTTCAGGAGACAAAAGAGCCTGCAGGTGTGATTGCATTGCTCTTTCACTAAAATGTAAGCAGGGACAGTTGTTGAGGATGGCTTTTTGATGTGCTTTACCATACACTCCAAGCCCCTGTGGCTTTGTGAAACTGCCCTTCTGGAACAAACCAGCACCAGCCCCGTGTGAGACCCTCACCCAGAGGATCAGCAGGGATCCACACTGCACCTGGTACCTAAAATTTAGAGCTTTAAAACCCAGTCCCTGCATGAAATAAAACACAGAGCACTGCACTGCTGGGTGGGCAGATGGCTGAGACATAGACAGGATGAAGGCAGAGATTTGAGGGATGTCTGGGACAATGACGGGAGATAGCTTGCTCTTCTGTGAGGGCTTCTGGAACAGCTTTGGGCATGAATTTCCCTCTCCAGGGAGGATAGAGCTAGCTGACTCAATTTTTGTCCCCACTCATCAGCACAGACAGACTACAATGAGCAGCACAGCACCTGCAGTGGAAGCTTGAGCTGCTTACACAAAGACCAACTGCCTGAAGCCTGCAGGTGCTTCTGTATGAGGGCAAGTGTGCCTGAGAGCCAGAGTGGCAGCAGACCTTTTCCCCAGAAGACCAGCACAAATCCCCATATGCACCAAATCTACCCATTATAGAGTGCTGCAAAGTTTCAGACCTAGTGGAAATTGGAGCTAGCCTCTTTTAACAAGCAGACCAAAACATATCTACTTAAAACTCTCTACACACTGGACAAGATCGAAACACTCACACTTCAGGTAAACTGAAATTCTGCAGATGAATGACCTGAGGGAAAGAGCAGTCAAAATACAATAGCAGAGTGCGCACAGTATACAGCAGAAACATTTCTTGAAATGCCAGTCCTTGGTCACTATATGACCTCTTATTTACAAAACAATTACTCTCAGGAGCAAGAAAGATAACTGGCTTTTCTAAGTTACAGAAGACAGATACCTAGACAAAATGCCAAGACAGAGGAATTCATCTCAAAAGAAAGAACAAGTGAAAGTCATGGCAGCCAAAGATCTAATCGAAACAGATATAAATAATATGGCTGATCCAGAATTTAAAACAATAATCATAAGAATACTGGGCTTGAGAAAAGCATAGAAAGCACCAGGGAGTCCCTTACTGCAGAGATAAAAGACCTACAAACTGGTCAAGCTGAAATATAAACTGCTATAACCAAGATGTGAAATTGATTGGATGTAATGACCATAGGAAGGAAGAAGCAGAGGAATTAATATGTGATATAGAAGATAATTATGGAAAATAATGAAACTGAGAAGAAGAGGAAAAGGAAAATATTGGATTATAAATGTAGACATAAGAAACCCAGGGACTCTACAATGTGTAAGGAGTCAAAGAAGAAGAAGAAGAAGAAGAAGAAGAAGAAGAAGAAGAAGAAAAAGAAGAAGAAGAAGAGAGAAAAGGGGGCAGAAGTTTTATTTGAGCAAATTATAGCTGAAACTTCCCTAATCTAGACAAGGAAACAGACATCCAGATCCAGGAGGCATAGAGAACTTCCAGAAAAATCAACAAAAGCAGCCCAACACCAAGACATATCATACTAAAATTTGCAAAATACAATGATAAGAAAGCAATCCTAAAAGAAACAAGGGAAAAGAAATCCCTATCTTACAAAGATAAATAAGGATAGTAGCAGACTTATCCACAGAAAGTTGGCAGGCCAGAAGGGAGTGGCATGATATAGTCAAAGTGCTGAATGGGAAAAAATATGCAGCCAAGAATACTTTATTCAGCAAGGTTATCATTCAGAATAGAAAGAGAGATAAAGAGTTTCCCAACAAAATCTCAAAGAGTTCATGCCCACTAAACCAGCTCTGCAAGAAATATTAAAGGTGACTCTTTGAGTAATTAAGAAAGACCAAAAACAACAAAGACTGAAAGGAACAGAGAAAATCTCCAGAAAAAACAAGTAATAAAATGGATGAAATTCATATTTATTAATAATCACTCTAAATTTAAATTGACTAAGTCCTCCAATCAAAAGAAATAGGGTGTTCGAATGGGTAAAAACAAAACAAATCAAAACAAAACAAACAAGACCTATCTATATGCTGCCTACAAGAGACTCATTTAAGACCTAGAGACATCTGCAGATGAAAGTGGGGGGAAGGAAAACCATTTATCATGCAAGCCAATGTCAAAAGAAAGCCAGCGTAGCAATATTTATATCAGAAAAACTAGATTTTCAACCAAGACTGTAACAAGAGATGAAGAAGGGTTCTAGGTCCCAATTAAGAAGTCTATCCAGTGAGGACATCTAACAATTTTAAATATTGATGCCTCCAACTTGAGAGCACCCAAGTATACAAAACAATGAATAACAAGCATAAAGGAACTCATTGATAATAATACAATAATGGTAGGGGGTTTTAATACCCTACTTATATCAATGGATATATCATCTATGCAGAAAATCAAGAAGGAAACAATGGCTTTGAATGACATACTGGGCTGGATGGATTTAACAGATATATTCAGAACATTTCATCCTAAAGAAGTAGAGTATACATTCTTTTCAAGTGCAAGTGGGACAATCTCCAGAATAGATCACATACTAGATCACAAATCAGTCTTCAACAAGTACAAAAAGATTGAGATCATAATATGCATAATATCAGACAATACTATGAAACTTGAGGCCAACCACAAGAAAAAATTTGGAAAGACCTCAAATTCATTGAGGTTAAAGGTAATCCTACTAAAGCATTAATGGGTCAGCCAGTACATTAAAGAAGAAATTGGAAAAAAATACATGGAAGCCAATGAAAATGAAAACACAAAGGACTAAATTTGGGGTGCAGCAAAAGCATACATAAGAAGGGATATATAACAAGAACCTCAATATATAAATACATCCAGCAACCATGAAAAATCTCAAATATTCAACCTAAGTTTATACCTAACGGAGCTGGAGAAAGGACAAGAAATAAAGCCTAAAACTATCAGAAGAGGGGAAATAATAAAGATTAGAGTAGAAATATATGATATAGAAAGAAACAAATATTTGAAATTCAATGAATGTGATATACTACACAAAATAAAATAAAAAATAAGAACAATATGATCCTCTCAGTAGATGCGGGAAAAAGTATTTTACCAAGTACAACATCCATTCATGATAAAAACCCACAACAAAGTAGGGATCGAGGGAACATACTCAACATCATAAAGGGCATATATAAAAGACCCAGAGCTAACAACATCCTCAATGGGAAGAAACTGAGAGCTTTACTGCTATGGTCAAGAAGACAGGGATGCCCACTGTCACACTTGTTATGTGCCATAGTACTAGAAGTCCTAGCCTCAGCAATCAGACAGCAGAAAGAAATAAAATATATTCAACTTGCCAAGAGAGTGGTCAAACTTTCACTATTCACCAATGGCATGATACCGTATGTAGAAAACACAAAACTCTTCACCAAAAATTTTCTAGAACTGATACATAAATTCAGGAAAGTCGCAAGATACAAAATCAACATAGAAAAAAGTTTCACTTCTTTACAACAAAAATGAATCAGCAGAAAGAGAAATCAGCATTACACTTACAAAGGCATAAAAACTCATAAGATACCTAGGAATAACCTAACCAAATATCTATATTCTAAAAATTTTAGAACACTTCTGAAAGAAATTTAAGACAACATAAAGAAATGGAAAAATATTCCATGCTCATGGATTGAAAGAACAAATATATTGTTAAAATGTCATTACTACCCAATTTACTTTACTACTTCAATTCCTCTCAAAATAACACCAGCATTTTTCACAGAGCTACAGCAAACTTAAAAACATACAAAAAAATTGTATGGAACCACAAAATTTCCTGAAGAGTCAAAGCAATTTTGAAAAAGAGAAACAAAGCTGGAGACATCACAGTTACAGACATCAAGTTATATTACAAAGCTGTAATGATCAAGGTAGTATGGTACTGGCAGAAGAACACACAGAGAGATCAGTGAAGCAGAATAGAAAACCCAGAAATGGACCCACAACTATATGGTCAATCTTTGACAAAGCAGGAAAGAATATCCAGCGTAAAAAAAAAATACTGACTCTTTATCAAATGGTTTTGGGAAAACTGGAAAGGAACAAGCAGATAAATGAAACTGGACCACTTTCTTATACCATACACAAAAATGAATTCAAAATGCATCAAAGACTTAAATATGAGACAGGACCATCAAAATCCTAGAGGACAACACAGGCAACAACCTCTCTGACCTCAGCAGTAGCAACTTCCTACCACACACATCGGCAGAGGCAAGGAAAACAAAAGCAAACGTGAACTATTGGGACTTCATCAAAATAAAAACTTCTGCCTAGTGAAGGAAACAAACAACAAAACTAAAAGGCAGCCTATGGAATGGGAGAAGATATTTGCAAATGACACATCTGATAAAGTGTTAGTATCCAAAATCTATAAAGAACTTATCAAACTCAACACTTAAAAAAAAACCAAATAATCCAGTGAGGAAAGTAGCAGAAGACAGGAATATATTTTTTTTCCAAAAACATCCAGATGGCTAACAGACACATGAAAAGATACTCAATATTAATCATCATCAGTGAAATACAAATCAAAACCACAGTGAGATACCACCTGACACCTGCTAGATTGGCTAAAATTCACAATGCAGGAAACAATAGATGATGGACAAAGATGCAGAGAAAGAGGAACCCTCTTACACTGTTGGTGGATATGCAAACTGGTGTAGCCACTGTGGAAACAATATGGAGATTCCTGAAAAAGTTAAAAATAGAACTACCTATGACCCAGCAATTGTACTACTAGTATTTACCCAAAGGATACAAAAATAGTGATTCAAAGGGGCACATGCATGCCAATGTTTATACTAGCATTTTCAACAATAGCCAAATTATGGAAAGAGCCAAATGCCCATAGACTGATGAACGGATAAAGAAGATGTGTTTTATACATACAATGGAGTATTACTCAACCATCAAAAAGAATGAAATCTTGCCATTTGCCACAATGTGGTTGGAGCTAGAGTGTATTATGCTAAGTGAAATAAGCCAGTCAGAGAGAGACAAATACCATATGATTTCATTCACACATGGAATTTAGTAAATAAAACAGATGAGCACATGGCGGGGGTGAGAATAGAGGGAAACGAACCACAAGAGACACTTAATGATAGAGAACAAACTGAGGATTTATGGAGGGAGGTGTGTGGGAAATGGGGTAGATGGGTGATGGGCATTAAAAAGGGCACTTGTGGTGATGAACTCTGGCTGCTATTTGTAATTGATAAATCAATAACTTCTACTCCTGAAACCAATATTACTCTATGTTAAAAGATTAGAATTGAAATAAAAAACTTGAAACAAAAAATAAAATACAGGCAAAACTTTAAACTGTAATAAATTCAATTACATCAAAGTTAAGCAGTTTGGGTTTTGCTTCACTAAGAATCATTTGGGCAAAGTTAATAGGTGACAGAATATACATGCTATGTCTACAATGAAAAAATATTTTTTATCTACCATATATTAGAACTACAAATCAAGTGTGGGGCAGCAATCTGAGAATAAAAAGAGTCAAAGAAATAATCTGAAAATTTACAGAAGAAAACCACCCTCCGCCAATACCAAAAAAACCCCAAGTTGGTGGACAATGATATATTACTTTACATCTACTAGACTGACAAAAATTAGAAAATGAGTAAATCTGAACATGGCAAGGAGTGCAGAGAGATGTATATGCATAAGCATTTTACCCCTGGGAGAATAGTTTAAAGCAGCCATTCTTTGGAAAGCAGTATGGCACTACCTGGACAACTAAAATACACCTATAACAGGCAATTCCTCTCCTGAATATTTGTCCCTATGAAAATCTCATACAGGTACATAGTGAACACGAATGAGGATATACATGGCAGTGTTGTTTGGGTTGGGGTTTCCATTGGTGGAAAATGGATAGGTCAGTGCAGGAATGCACACCCAGAAACATAGACAGCATCTATTAGGCACATTGGATCAGATGTAGCATGTAAATGAACATTAAACCACAGCACACAGTGGCAAACAGAAAGAAATGATGCACATGGATAGGAAATAGAAACACATACAACAATACACGTTCCACAAGAACACTTTCCAATGAGGAATGCACTTTAAACCCCAACACCTGCTTTTCTGTGGTGGGGGTAGTAGTAGGAATTGAAACAGCAAATGAGAATAAATGGACAGAGAGGGAGGGCCTTTGGTGAATCAGTGTTATTAATATAGCATGAACTGAAGAAAATAACTCGTATCCCATTACACTAATGCCTGACTATCAAATAGGCCAAGAAAAATAAAGAAAGGAAGGAAAGGAGGGAAGTGGGGGGAGAGAGAGAGACAGAGAGAGAGGGAGGGAGAGAGAAAGAGAGAGGGGGGGATTGGAAAAAGTGTAAAAGGGGGAGTGGCAGAAGAAGCTGAAAACAGATATTTGAATTTTTGAATCTCTGCAGAGATTTTTACATCATATTGTTTGAATCTCTGCAGAACTGTGCCATGATTGAAAACCTGTCAGCCCTCCTGAATCTGTGATTCCTCCTGCAGAAGCAGTATCTTTTATCTGGGGAAGCAAAGGGATGAAAGAAACCTTCCAGAGCCTTATAACAAGTTTTCATGAATTTGAACTCATTGAGTTACCAGCTGAGGTAACATGCAGGCACACGTGGTCGTGGTCTTCCCTGTGCAACACTGGAGGACTAAAACCACCAATATTAAGATAATGAGATGACCAGATAAGTTGCACCCCACCTGCACCTGCTAGCAAGGCTTCTGCACCCAAAAATGATCTTGCTCACCAGCTGCTGCTGCTTAGCATGGGTGATTGGATGGTCTTAGGAAGGAAGGCTAGGATGGGAATTGATGAGGGGCCAGTGGGTTTTCTAATTTCAGAAGTTGATTGGAACCTTTCTGGGACTTACGATTTTTAGTTGGGTAAGTTTTTTTTTTAGAACATTGCCTGGATATATCTGAACCATGACCTTTATAGAGGGTATGTTTTAATCTTATACCTTTAATCTTAATCTTTATATGAATCATGTAAATTAAGTGTAAGAAATCTAAAGCAGGCAATTACACCCAAATATCCTGAGACAAATGTCCTCTTTAATTAGAATTAAGAGAAGTAGTCATCAGAAAAATGTGTCACATCCTACATACAGTGAAAGGCCCAACTTTAGGCATCATCCTTCCCTTCCTGTCTCCATGTGGGTCACAGGGCTTTCCTTAGGGATTTATAATGAACACTATTTCCTTAGGTGGACATCATGTGCACAGTAGGAAACATGGGGAAGCGGGGAAAAATGGAAAGTGACTCCAGTGAAATTCCTTTTTTTTCTTTTTGTTTATATTACCTAAAGTCCTAGGAGTGGGCTTGTGGAAGGAAATCTAGAGGCAGACATAGAAGGTAATTTAAAAGTCCCATATATGAAGCAGAAGAAAGCACAGAAGAGTCAAAGAATCAATTAGTGCGGCAAACGCCCACAGAGTTTCAAATGTAGTATCTCCTTAAAAGGAAAAATAAAGAAAATGTTTGTTTTCTTTTACTCATACTGCATTTTTAATATATTAAAAATTCCATTCTGACCAAATTACCATTATACATGTTATAATAACAAACTCTTATTAAAATACTGATGGCAATTCTATCTGCATTTTGGAGACATTTGTACATCATTGAAAACAAAAATAATTGTTTTACAGGAACCATCTGGTTTCAGCAGATATTAAACTTGATTTATTTTGATGAACATCGAAAAAACACTGGGAATCTGGAGACGGTTTTGCGAGTTCCCTATTTTGAGTATCCCAATCAAAACACGGATTTTGTTAAAAGACCATCTCCTCGTCTCTTCACTACCCACCTCCCATACTATTTGGTTCCAAGTGGCCTGAAGAACAAAAAAGCCAAAGTAAGAAAGAGACTATGGCTGTTGAAAGATAACTGCTCTTTTTCTTTATTTCATTTCCTTTCATTACACTGACACTGCATTCATCAAGCTGAAGCAAATGTGGCATTTGACATGCTTTTATTTTCAATAGCCATTTTGTTCTTATCGTGGAGAATCTGATTTTTATCTTGTACCCTTTTCCTGATCACATATGTAATACAGCCATTAAAAATGAAAGAGTGTATATCTGTGCATTTAATTAACTTTATAATGTAAATTATAATATAATACACATTTTAGATTATATATCCTTTCATTTTTTTTAATTTTTTTTTAACATTTTTATTTATTTTTGAGACAGAGAGAGACAGAGCATGAATGGGGGAGGGGCAGAGAGAGAAGGAGACACAGAATCGGAAGCAGGCTCCAGGCTCTGAGCCATCAGCCCAGAGCCCGAGGCGGGGCTCGAACTCACGGACTCACAGACCGTGAGATCGTGACCTGAGCTGAAGTCGGACGCTTAACCGACTGAGCCACCCAGGCGCCCCTCCTTTCATTTTTTTAATTAGCTTACTTACTAGGTGAGCTTACAATACTAGCAATTCCTTCACTGCTCTCAGTGACCTCACCACTACCTTTTCATACTTCCACCTATTTTGGTTGGGTACCATGGATAGAGGTGTGTCTGGCGGAGTAATTGAGAGCCACAGGCCAATCATGGAGGGAGACGCAAGGTAGAGAAGGGGAAACCCAAAATACAAAGAACACTGAATGTCTACAAGACATAGTTAGGAAACTATAAAGTTAAAAGAAAAAACATACTTCACCCAATTGGAAGGTATTCGGGTAAAAATATGATGTAATGAAAGCAACAGAAATAATGAAGACTTCCTTTCTTTGCAGATTATTTATGTATACAGAAACCCTAAGGACGTTATGTGCTCATATTTTCACTTTTCAAAGAAGATGCCATTACCTGCTACAAGTACCATTGAGGAATTCATGAAACTATTTCTAGAAGGAAAAGGTAAATAAACTTATATAAAGCAAGTAATAAGTTTGCTGTCCTGCAGTGAGGTTTAAGCTTAGTGAATATGACAGAGGGTAAAAAAGAAGCTGAAGTAGAGCTGAATGAGGGTGAGTAATCAATGTATTAAGCCATTGGTAGGGTTGTCCTAGATGACCATGCCCTGCCATTGTTACAAATTATGCTGCCCCTGGCTTCTCTCAGTAGACTGTCAAGATTACAAAGTCGTATCACAAAGGAATATTTACATTTAGCTATGAAAACAGTGGTTCATAAGCACAGGGGTTTCTGTTCTAGCTCAGTGAGAAGAATCTCAGTTCAGATCACAGGTTTGGAGCTTTGCACTGCATATTGCAAATGGCTGCTGCCAGGAGCTTCTATTTGATAAAGTTCTATTCCATATTTCTTTCTTTTTTATTAAATTTTTATATATTTATTTATCTGTAAATGTTTATTTTTGAGAGTGAGAGAGAAAGGAAGTGCACGCTAGTGGGGGAGGGGCAGAGAGAGGGAGACAGAGGATCTGAAGTCTGCTCTGTGCTAACAGCAGAGAGCCCTATGCGGGGCTCCAACTCAAAAACCATGAGATCATGACCTGAACCAAAGTCAGATGCTTAACCAACTGAGCCACTCAGGCGCCACTTTTATTTATTTTTAAAGTAATCTCTACACCCAACATGGGACTCCAACTCACAACCCTGAAATCAAGAGTTGTATACTCTATCCACTAAGCAAGCCAGGACCCCACCCCCGCACTTCCTTTTGTGAGGAGACACCACTGTAGCTGGTTGAGCAGGAGCCAGTCCTCTGAAGTAGAGGTGATGATCTGGAACAGGAGAGCTATGTTTAGTGTCAAATGTACTGTGCAGAGCAGAAGTGACTCCTCAGGGAGCGCACATGTTCCATGTAGCCAGGAAAAAGTTCTATGTGCTTGGGAAGACCAGGAGGAGTGAGAAGGAGAGGATTCTTTCCTCCATTTTCCTCCTTGGTTTTTCTAACCACATGCTATGTTGATTTTGTGTCTATTTTAAGAGACTAATTTCTCCTCAAGTTCATGTAATTGTTTTCTGGTAGAAGCTTGATGGTTCTCCCATAACCAGGTGCTAGGGGAAATCAGGACTCTAGCAGCACACTTCCTTTTCCTTCTTTGTTACTAAAGACTCCTGCATCTCCTAAGACTATAACTCATTTTCAGTGTGTTCAACACATTTACTTAATGACTATCTATTCTTCTAACAGTGCTGGGAAGCCTTTGGTTTGACCACATCAAAGGTTGGCATGAGCACAAAAGCCTCTTCAACATTGAGTTCATGATGTATGAGGAGTTTAAAAAGGTGAGAAAAGTGACATTAGTGACTTCACAGAATCTGTAAGGCAGCCTGGCTGAACGTATTGATTGCTCATGCCCAGAACACCCAAAGGGCGATATCACATTTGAGATCCCAGACGAAGTGGACCAGGAGACATTTTTCCAGTATCACTTCTGTACTTTGTTTGCCAGGTTTTCATTTACAGCTAATACTGGAAGTTTCTTTTCAAAAATCGTCTGTGTGTGAGGAATTATCTGTGTATGTATATGATATGCATACGTTTGATTATTTAGAGTCAGACTATTGGTCTCTCTTTCATGGATTGTGAAATCTATTTTCTGCACTATTCATTCTAATAACATTCTAAATGTTATGTTCATCATTCTTGGGTGCATCTCTTGGGAAACTTCAATCTTGTCTGCATTGTGTATGATTAAAAATTCCCAGAAAAATTAAATGAAAATGCCTCTATATGATTAGACATAATTCAGCACCCAGTACAGTCAACTCTAATTGGCTTAAAATGTAGGAACTTCTGTTGTTTATTGACTGAATCCCAGAGGAAGGCTACCCTTATGCTGAGTGTTACCACTAAGCAATCAAGAATGTCCCAGCATTATCTGTCTTTCTTTTGTATTGTTTTTGGTGTGGCAAGGATGTCTCCCGTCATGGTAGCAAGGCAGTTGTAGTTGTGTCCTCAGATGATAACATGTAAGGCAGAAAGAGAGGGAACTGGGATAAAGGGGCCTTCTTGCCCTGCTTTATTTCTACTTTTTCTCTAGGAGGAAAATCATAGTAACTTCTCTTTGACTTCCTCTTTCTTTTTTAAAAAAATTTATTTTGAGCAAGAGAGTAAGAGAGCATAAACAGTGCAGGGGCATAGAGAGAGGGAGGGAGGGAAAGATAGAGAGAATCCCAAGCAGGCTCAGATCAGTCAGTGTAGAGCCGGAGGCAGGGCTCAATTCCATGACCCATGAGATCATGACTTGAGCTGAAATCAAGAGTCAGGCACATAACCAACTGAGCCACCCAGGAGCCCCTTGACTTCCTCCTTCTGTTTCAATGCCAAAATTGGGTCATATGACCAATGAGAATAATCTCTTGTAGAGACAATAGAATTGCTTTGAGGATCATGGATCAATTAGAATCATTACTGAATCAGGACTGGGCACTAATGCCAGAACATCACCAGGTGAACTCTTAGCAGGGAAGAAGAGAAAGAGCTGAGAGGCAAGTTCTCCTAAGGACATCTTCATCCTGAGTATTTGTCACTAGTCTGTTACACCTGCCCCAGAGCATGATACTAAGCCTAGACTTTCTTGTTGAGTCCATATCACCTACCAAATAGAGATTCAGTGTCTGGCTCGCCTTGAAACCTTCCTCACGATATGATCCCACTATTGCTTCCACCCTCATCTCCCATATTCTCATCCAAAGCCAGTTTCCACTAACTCTACGGAAATTGAACTTCTAACTGTCCTGTGACCTGTTATCTCACAACTTCTACACAACCACAATGTTGCAGATATTCTTTCATTTCTCTAGACTCCATATCTTTAGTTTGTCTACCTAGAAAATTCCCATTTTTGCTTTAATTCCCAGAACAAATTTCTTGTCTTTATTGAAATATTCTGAGTTCTGTTACACAATTAGTCTTTCCCAAAGGTCCTTGTACTGAATTCCTAGGATTCATCCCCAGTTGTGTCTCTGTTCACTCGCACCATCACACAGGGCAGTGTCTGTCATTTAGTAGCTACTCCCCAAATACTTGCCGGTAACACAGATAAAACAAAATATGAGTGTTCTCAAAATGAACCCAAATGTGCTCTCAAACAGTGGACAAGTGATGGATTAATTTATCAAGAGGGAATAAGCAAGTCACATCTCAAGGAACAGCTCCACTTTCTAAGCAACCTAAGCACCTACGATGTTCACTCCCATAATGATATTTATCTATGACACTTGTATAAGTCTTCTTTGTGATAACATGCATAATTTATCATACTGTGATTTATTTCAGGATCTCAGAGGTTCTATGTTAAAAGTCTGCAAATTTCTGGGGAAAGAATTAAGTGATGAGGACATGGATGCTGTGGTGAGCCAGGCCATGTTTGAGAACATGAAGTTAGACCCACGGGCAAATTATGACAATATACTAAAGGACCAATTTGGGATACAAGAAAAAGGTCATTTCCTTCGCAAAGGTGAGGTTGAACAGTGAATGTCTGTATTGTACTGTGTCACAAATGAACCAAGTGTAGCTTCTAAGCTTCCTGGCTCACTTTTCTAACATGGACCCTTATGGCCCAGTTCCTGTCACTAGACAAATGATTTTCCATGATTTCTTCTTGTTGCTCTTCAAGAGACTATATAATGTTGTAAGTGAATGTATCTGATGAATAGCCTAAAATCAAAAGGCCTTCTCCATGGCCCCTGGAAATCTACCAATGCCAGTACAATGTCTGCCACAAAATGGTTGTTCATTTACTGTTAGACTGTTTCCTTCCATTAGCATGGGATTGGCACATGATGATGAGGCAATGCTGGGGCTGTTGGCCAACAATGACTGCCCTTCCATTTCTGTGATTTATCCCTGAGTCTCCCCAGGGCTGAATTAACAACATGCATTCACTGATCTTTTGTTATTGCACAGGACTATCATGTGTCCTCTAGTAAACCTCATAAAAATGTGTAAGTTTCTCTCATTTATTATAATATCTCATACCTCTGATGAGTGAGTTTTTAAGTGAATGACTCCTTCATGTAACTGATAAATTTCACCATGTTTTAATATTTTTGTTACTTGTATAATCATTCTAAGTTATATTTATGATCTTCTATCTTAGTACATGGAACATCTATAATACAGAACTATAGACATAAATTTTGCACTTAATCATAGGGTTCCATGCCTCTTTTTCAAGTAGTAATAAATATTGGCTTTGATTTCTCTCAGTATTTCCGTCACCTGATCTCTTCATATATTTTTACCTGCTCAATTAAAAAATGTGAAGCACTGGTAACTCGGAGCCAACCTAAAGTGGAGACATTCCCTTCCTGTTATGCTCAGAACACGCTGTCTTGTAGTAGACCACATCCCTTCTCAACTGCCATAATCATTGCACTTGAAGTTTGTTTTCCCTTGAAAAAATAAAATTTTCTGTGTTTATACATCTTTAACTTACCTGAAAATGAGAGACTCAAATAGCTAAGAAGACAAGGAGGAGGAGCCAATTTTCCTTGTGGAAGTAAAGCACATTCCCATATGTTTCTTCTGCATAGACATGTACTTTTCTCTTACATTTTATCTAAAGGAACATCATTTGCACTAACTTTACCACTCCTACATGGTTTTCCTTTGTGTTTTCAGTTTTGTTAGTATTTCAGTTTGTTTCAGTCATCTGTTTATTTCAGAGTGCTTTTACAATCAGTGTTGCTTGTCTTGCCTTTCCTTCTATCACCACATTTGTCATCACATCTCTGTGTCTATAACTTTTTAAAATATAATTTATTATCAAGTCAGCTAACATACATTGTATACAGTGTACTTTTTGTTTCGGTGATAGATTCCCGTGATTCTTCGCTTACATACAACACCCAGTGTTCATTCCAACAGGTGAGATGCCCATCACCTATTTTCCCCTCTCCCCTGCGCCCCCCCACCCACCCATCAACCCTCACCTTTGTCTCTGTATTTAAGAGTCTCTTATGGGGGCGCCTGGGTGGCTCAGTCAGTTAAGCGGCCGACTTCGGCTCAGGTCACGATCTCGCGGTCCGTGGGTTCGAGCCCCGCGTCAGGCTCTGGACTGATGGCTCAGAGCCCGGAGCCTGCTTCTGATTCTGTGTCTCCCTCTCTCTCTGCCCCTCCCCCGTTCATGCTCTGTCTCTCTCTGTCTCAAAAATAAATAAAAGTTAAAAAAAAAATTAAAAAAAAAAAGAGTCTCTTATGGGTTTGCCTCCCTCTGTGTTTGAAGTTATTTTTTCCCATTGCCTTCCCCCACGGTCTTCTGTTAAGTTTCTCTCAAGTTCCACATATGAGTGAAAACATATTATATGTCTTTCTCTGACTGACTTATTTCACTTAGCATAATGCCCTCCAGTTCATCCACGTTGTTACAAATGACCAGATTTCATTCTTTCTCATTGCCAAGTAGTATTCCATTGTATATATAAACCACATCTTCTTTATCCATTCATCAGTTGATGGACATTTCGGCTCTTTCCATAATTTGGCTATTGTTGAAAACATTGACTCTTTGAAACAGCATACTTATATCCCTTGGATAAATACCTAGTAGTGCTATTGCTGGGTCATAGGGTAGTTCTATTTTTAATTCTTTGAGGAACCTCAACACTGTTTTCCAGAGCGACTGCACCAGTTTGCATTCCCACCAACAGTGCAAGTGGGTTCCTGTTTCTCCACATCTCCACCAATATATGTTGTTTCCTGAATTAATTTTAGCCACTCTGACTGGTGTGAGGTGGTATCTCAATGTGGTTTGATTTGTATTTCCCTGATGATGAGTGACATGGAGCATCTTTTCATGTGTCTGTTGGCCATCTGGATGTATTTTTTGAATAGACACTGGAAAAGTGTCTATTCACGTCTTCTGCCCATTTCTTCACTGGATTAGTTGTTTTTCAGGTTTTGAGTTTGCTAAGTTCTTTATAGACTTTGGATACTAACCCTTTATTCAGATATGTCATTTGCAAATATCTTCTTCCATTCCGTCAGATGCCTTTTAGTTTTGTTTTGTTGATTGTTTCCTTTGCAGTGCAGAAGCTTTTTATCTTGATGAGGTCCCAATAGTTCATTTTTGCTTTTATTTCTCTTGCCTTTGGAGACGTGTCAAACAAGAAATAGCTGCAGGTGAGGTCAAAGAGGTTGCTGCCTGTTTTCTCCTCTAGGGTTTTGATGGTTTTCCTGTCTCACATTCAGGTCTTTCATCCATTTGGAGTTTATTTTTGTGCATGGTGTAAGAAAGCGGTCCAGTTCATTCTTTGGCATGTTGCTGTCCAGTTCTCCCAGCACCATTTGCTAAAGAGACTATCTTTTTTCCATTGGATACACTTTCCTGCTTTGTTAAGCATTAGTTGGCCATACATTTGTGGGTCCAATTCTGGGTTCTCTATTCTATTCCATTGATCTACGTGTCTGTTTTTGTGCCAGTACCATACTGTCCTATTGATTACAGCTTTGTTGTAGAGTCAGGGGTTTTGATGCTTCTTGCTTTGGTTTTCTTTTTCAACATTGCTTTGGCTATTCTGGGTCTTTTGTGGGTCCATATAAATTTTAGGATTGTTTGTTCTAGATTTCAGAAAAATGCCAGTGCAATTTTGATTGGGATTGCATTGAATGTGTAGATTGTTTTGGGTAGTGTTGACATTTTAACAATATTTGTTTTTCTAATCCATAAGCAAGTCATGTTTTTCCATTTCTTTGTGTCTTCTTCAATTTCTTTCATAAGTTTTCTATAGTTTTCATCATACAGCTCTTTTACATCTTTGGTTAGGTTTACTCCTAGATATTTTATGGTTCTCAGTGCAGTTGTAAATGGGATCAATTTCTTGATTTCTCTTTCTGTTACTTGTTTATTGGTGTATAAAAATGCAACCAATTAATATACATTGATTTTGTATCCTGCGACTTTGCTGAATTCATGTATCAGTTCTAGCAACTTTTTGGTGGAGTCTTTCGTGTTTTCCATGTACAGTATCATATCGTCCGTAAAAAGTGAAAGTTTGACTTCTTCTTTGCCAATTTTGATGCCTTTTATTTCATTTTGTTGTCTGATTGCTGAGGCTAGGACTTCCAACACTATGTTAAACAACAGTGGTGAGAGTGGACAGCCCTGTCATGTTCCTGATCTCAGGGGGAAATTAACTAACTTTGCTAGTTAAGGGTCTGTTCAAATTTTCTATATCTTCCCATTTGAGTATTGGTAGTGTGTGGGTGTCTAGAAAATTGTCCATTTCTTCCAGGTTGTCCAGTTTTTTGGCATATAATTTTTCATAGTATTCTCTAATTGTTTTATTTCTATGGTGTTGGTTGTGATCTCTCTTCTTTCATCCATGATTTTATCTATTTGGGTTCTCTCTCTTTTCTAATTAGAAGTCTGGCTAGGCGGTTATCAATTTTGTTCATTTTTTCAAAAACAAACAGCTCTTAGATTCATTGATCTGTTCTATTCCTTTTTTGGATTCTATACTTTTTATTTCTGCTCTAATCTTTATTATTTCTCTTCTTATGCTGGTTTTGGCGTTTCTTTGCTCTTCTGCTTGTAGTTCCTTTAAGTGTGCAATTAGGTTATGTATTTAGGACCTTTCTTGCTTCTTGAGATAGACCTGGGTTGCAATGTATTTTCCCCTTAGGACTGCCTTTGCTGCATCCCAAAGGGTTTGGACTGTCATGTTTTCATTTTAATTTGCTTCCATATATTTTTTAATTTCTTCTCTAATTGCCTGGTTGATCCATTCATTCTTTAGTAGGATGTTCTTTAACCTCCATGCATTTGGAGGCTTTCTAAATTTTTTTGTGGTTGATTTCAAGTTTAATAGCATTGGGATCTGAAAATATGCATGGTATGATCTCAATTCTTATATATTTATTGAGGGCTCTTTTGTGACCCAGTATGTGATCTATCTTGAAGAACATTCCATGTGCACTCGAAAAGAATGTGTATATTGCTGCTTTTGGATGAAAAGTTCTGAATATATCTGTCAAGTCCATCCAGTCCAGTGTGTCATTCAAGGCAATTGTATCTTTATTGATTTTCTGCCTAGATGATCTGTCTATTGTTGTAAGTGGAGTGTTAAAGTCCTCTGCAATTACTGTATTCTTACCAATAAGATTGCTTTTGTTTGGTGTTAATTAATTTATGTATTTGGGTGTATCAAGTTGGGGGCATAAACATTTACAATTGTTAGCTCTTCTTGATGGATAGACACCATAATTATGATATAATGTCCTTCTTCAACTCACGTTACAACCTTTAGTTTAAAATCTAGTTTGTCTGATGTAAGTATGGCTACTCCATCTTTCTCTGGACTTCCAGTAGCATGATAGATGGTTCTCTAACCCCTCACTTTCAATCTGAAAGTGTCCTCAGTTCTAAAATGAGTCTCTTGTAGGTGACATACAGATGGATCTTGGGTTTTTTGTCCATTCTGATACCTTATGTCTTCTGAGTGGAGCATTTAGTCCATTTTCATTCAGACTTATTATTGAAAGATATGGATTTAGTGTCATTGTGTTGTCGGTAGGTTTCATGCTTGTGGTGATGTCTCTGGTCCTTTGTAGTCTTCACAGCATTTCACTCACAGAGTCCCCCTTAGGATTTCTTGCAGGGCTGGTTTAGTTCATGAGTTCCTTCAGTTTTTGTTTGTATGGGAAAGGCTTTATCGCATAAAAATTCTTGGCTGCATACTTTTTGTATTAAGCACATTGAATATTTCCTGCCACTCCCTTCTGGCCTGCCAAGTTTCAGTGGTTAGGTCTGCTACTATCCTTATGTTTCTACCCTTGTAGGTGAAGGCCCATTTGTCCCTAGCTGCTTTCAGAATTCTCTCTTTATCTTTGTATTTTGCCAGTTTCACTATGATATGCCTTGCAGAAAACCAATTCTTGTTAAATCTGAAGGGAGTTCTGTGCTTCCTGAATTTGGATGTCTGCCTCCTTACCCAAATGAGGGAAGTTCAAAGCTATAATTTGTTCAAGTAAACCTTCTGCCCCTTTCTCTCTCTTTTCCTCTTCCAGAACTCTTATGATATGGATATTATTTTATGTTTCATTGAATCCCTTAGTTCTCTAATTCTCCCTTGTGGTCTAGTATTTTCTTATCTCTCTTTCCCCAGCTTCATTGTTTCCCATAATTTTATCCTCTATTTCACTTAATCTCCCCTCTACTTCCTCCCTCCTTGATTTCACTGCATCTAATTTATTTTGCACTTCATTTACAGCATTTCTTAATTCATCATGACTATTCCTTAGTTCTTTGATCTCTGCAGCAATAGATTCTCTGCTGTCTTTTATGCTTTTTACAAGTCCAGCAATAATCTTATGACTATTATTCTAAATTCTTGCTCAGATATATTGTTTGCATCCATTTAGCAATTCTCTAGTGTCATTTCTTCCTGGAATTTCTTTTGAGGAGAATTCTTCTGTTTTGTCATTTTGGCTAGTTTTCTGTCCCATATGTGTTTTAATAGTATGTCCTGCACTTGTGAGCACTTTTATATTAAAAAGGGGTCATACACTGTCCAGGGCCTCGCCCTTCAGGAGGTTTTTTTGGAGTATGTTTCTTGCTCTCTGTTGTGACTTTGGTTGCTTTATCTCCCTACTTGTAGTGATGTTTTGGACCCTCCACCAGGTGTGCTTTGATGTGTTCATTGAAGTAACTCTGGAAAAAATTTTAAAAAGGGTGGAGGTGGTGGAAGAAACCTTATCCCATACAAAGAGAGAAATGACAGCGGTGGGGAAAAAGGAAAGGAAAAAAAAAATTGACCGGGCAGAGAATCAGAGAAACTATACAGCCTAACCCAGAGAGAGAGACAGAGAGAGAGGAAAATAATGAAGAAGGAGATACAGAAGATGTATAAAAAGAATAGATTAAAAATGTCTGCATGAGGCATCTGGGTGGCTCAGTCAGTTAAGCATCTTACAATGGCTCCGGTCATGATCTCGGGGTTTTTGGTTTCGAGCCCCATGTTGAGCTCTGTGCCGACAGCTCAGAGCCGGGAGCCTGCCTCAGATTCTGTGTCTCCCTCCCTCTTTGCCCCTCCCCTGCTTGTGCTCTGTCTCTTAATAAATAAATGTTAAAAATTTTTAAAAAGAATTTCTGATTAAACAAACCAACAACCAGAATAACCAGAATAGACAAGGGAAGGAATAAGAGAAAGAAAAGGAATAAGAAAACAAATTATACACACACACACACACACACACACACACACATAAAATAAGAATTGACTAAGAACCAATTCAGAAAATGCAAAAACGCTGGACCTATATCTGCCAATGCCTTGGGGCTGGTGGCTGTACTGGTCTGGAGGAGGGGCGGTATGATTCCCTCCGGTGTCAATCTTGCTCCAGTAGATACATAGTTACCAGGTGTAGAGGAGCATGGTTTCCTATAGGCAGGTCCTGCCTCCACTGTGGGCTCCTTGTCCCTTTCCTGCAGCCCCACCTTGTTGGTGATGGGGAGATAAATGGGATACCCCAGCCTCTCCCCACCAGACTGGGAGTCCCAAACCACTCTTTTCAGGCTGTCCTCACAGTGCCCTGCTGGTGCAAGTGGGTCAGTTCGTTCAATGTCTTAAAGGATCCTTCTCTGCACAGCCTGGTTCCGGGGAAGTGCCACTCCGTCAAGCCAGCCAACAAAGGGCTTCTGACTCCTCACATTGCCACATGGGCACAAGCCACTGGTTTGCCCTGCTCCACAGTCTCCTGTGCCTCCCAGGTGCTAGACTGGGATTCATACCCCCATGTCTTAAAGGATCTCACTTCCTGCGTCCCGGTCCCAGGGTAGGGTCACTCTACCAGCCAGCTGACAAAGGGTCTCTGACCAGCAGGCACCTTCAGGCTCTTTTGTCCTTGGAGGCTATATGACTTCTTCCCACAGCACTATAGGGAGAGGATAGCTCTCTCCGACTGCACCTGTCAGCTCGAGAGCTGGGGCTGGCTCCACTTCTCCTCAGGTGCATGAGCAGGACAGCAGGCTCCAGTCCAGACAAAGCTCCGCAACCCTAGAATGAGGTAGAAATTGGTTCTTTTTCCTTTTTTTCCATTCCCCGGTCTGTGGTTTTGGGGTTTTTAAAATATTTTTTTAATGTTTATTTTTGAAGGAGAGAGAGACAGAGTGTGAGTGGAGGAAGGGCGGAGAGAGAGGGAGACACAGAATTAGAAGCAGGCTCCAGGCTCTGAGCTGTCAGCACAGAGACCGACGCGGGGCTCGAATTCACAACAGCGAGATCATGACCTGAGCCGAAGTCAGACGCTTAACCAACTGAGCCACCCAGGGGCCCCCCGGTCTGTGGTTTTTCTCTTGTCCAAATTCATTCCTACACTTCCACAGTTTCTCTTTCTCTTCCTTTTGTCTCTCCACTGAAGGGGATCCCTCCCTCTGTGCCTACGCCCCCCCCCCCATTTTATCTCTCCCAATTTGCAATCACACACCTATGGCCTGCCAAGTTGTCCCCGTGGGCCTATGGAGATGCTTCTGTCACTCTGTAGCCTGGATTCCTGGGATTCCCAGTCTTCTGGCCTCAATACTGCCATGTTTGAGGGAGGAGGGAACTTCGGGTCCCCCTACTTCTCTGCCATCTTGACTCCTCCTGTGTCTATAAGTATAATGTAAAACTGTAATAAACCTTCTGTGGGTACAGATGGAAGAGTTGCAGGTGAGCCATTCAAAACTGTAAGAACTTGGGCTATATTTTAAAAATTCTCTGAGCATCCATGTCCTTATTAGTAAATAGTTGCCCAGGGACATCTGATTTTTGAAACTTTTAAAGGACTCCTGTGAACTCCAATAGCCCATGCTAGCCTGGAACAAAATAGTAAAGTAGCTGCATGAGTTTTCTCCTTTTCTAGGTGGCTGACAGCTAAGGAGTTGGGCTAGTGATCTTAAATCGCATCATATTTACTGTGATGAGTTTGTGTGCCCTCTTGCCATCAGGTGGGAGAGGAAAGGCATGCTCATGTGCAGGAGCAACTGGGGCCTTAGCGGGGAGAAAAATGGAAATGCAAACAATGGTGTTTCTCCCAACACTAGGGCATCATGCCCCCTCACCCCAGAGTCTTCGTTGAAACAATTTGTTTGCTTTTCCTCCAGGTACCATTGGAGACTGGAAAAATTACATGACTGTTGAGCAGAATGAAAGGTTTGACAAAATTTTCCAAAAGAATATGAAAGATTTTCCCTTGAAGTTCATCTGGGATATGAATGAGGACTAGAATTCTAGGTGATGCACAACTATTTTCAGAAATCACCTTCAGAAGGAAATATATTGAATTTTACATTTTCATCTTTGACTGTCATGGGCTTATTACGGAAAACTCTCAATGATTAATAAATATTAATATGTTGTCTTTACATCATTTGCCATCTGTGGCCTGTTTTCCATTTGCTGAATTCCTCAGTTTGTGATCAGGAGAGGATTCCTCTCTTTGTTTTGGTGTATAATTATGGAGTTGATTTTATTCTACATTCAGCAATTCCAAAGCTCTTGAGCAACAAAGGAGGTCTTAATGTATGATTGATTTGAAATCATAAAATAGAAGCCTTGTCACTTATAAAAAAACTATTTATGGTTTTTCTTCATATTTTAGAATTTAATTTTTAGGTGATCAGATGAGTCAACATTTCATTTTATGGTTTCTATGTTTTGTTTCTAACAGAGTGTTCCTGTCACAAGTATTTTCATGTATTCATAAATCCTATCTTTATTTAATCTGAATATTTATCTTGTGTTGTAAGACACCTATTTTTTTTCTAACAGAAAAAACAATTGGCCCCAAATCATTTAATGAATAGCCATCATTTTCCTACTGATTAAAATAGACATTATCTTGTTCTTTTTTTTTTAATTTTTTTTTTAACGTTTATTTATTTTTGAGACAGAGAGAGAGACAGAGCATGAACGGGGGAGGGGCAGAGAGGGAGACACAGAATCGGAAGCAGGCTCCAGGCTCTGAGCCATCAGCCCAGAGCCCGATGCGGGGCTCGAACTCACGGACCGCGAGATCGTGACCTGAGTTGAAGTCGGACGCTTAACCGACTGAGCCACCCAGGCACCCCAGACATTATCTTGTTCTAAAGAATTTTCTGCCCATGAGTTGATTTACATAAAATGAGGTATTTTCTGTTGATATACTTTTCTTTTTCATAACCATGCCATAATTTCTAACATAAACTGTCATGATGAGCTTTGTTAGAGTTTTGTTAAGTATTGCTTTACTCTTAAAAAAATCATTTGAAAACTGACATCGACACTAATTGAGTCTTCCCATTCAGAGATTTTATACACTCACCATTTATTTGTGGTTTTTTTTTCTGGTCATTTAGTGAAGGTACATGGTCCTTAAATAAGCCTTGCTCATTTCTTATAAAGTTTATCCTAATCAGGTATAGATGGTATTTGTAGCTATTGGGAGGAGGATTTTTTTTTCTTTTTTCTTTTTAGAGAAAGAGAGAGCAAGAGTAGGGGAGAGGGGTGGGGGTGGGGCAGGAGAGGGAGAGGGAGGGAGAGAGAGGGGAGAGAGAGAGACAGAGAGAGAGAGAGAATCTTAAGCAGGCTCCATGCTCAGCAGGGAGCCTGATGCAGAGCTCAATCTCACAAATCTGGAATCATGACCTGAGCCAAAATCAAGAGTCAGATTTTCAATGGACTGAGCCACCCAGCTGCCCCAGGGAAACTCTTTAAATTTTGCACCAGATGTAGCTGTCTTAATCACCTTATCATAGTCCTTAGGAGTTCCATAATGCTTTCAGAGTTTCTTGGCCTCCATTCCCCAAAACATTAGGTATTTGCCATCTGGAGCTTTTAATAATGCTTCCAGAGTCTGCATTACTTCATAATTTTGTGTCACCAATCATGCCTTAAGAAAAAAGTGTATAAATGCTGATGTAAGGCAAATCCAATTAAAAGGTTACATGAACATTTCCTAGTTAAGGGGAAACCAGCAACAGTAATCAATAATATCTCTTATGAATGACAAGGATGAGTTCTTGATTGTACTGTCACAAACTCCAAAGATATATGTACCAAGAAGCAAAAGGATGCATTCCAGGAGGAAAGAGATCGTGGACTTTCAATATCTATGTGCTAGCACATTATTTGTGTTATGGAGGTGCAGACAGGAAGTAGGTAAACTACTTCAAGTAGCTTACCGTATTTGTCTTTCAGAGAATATACATGTTAAGCAGCAAAGATAGGCATTTTATAATGATATATCAAAATGAGTCACACTTCTAGTAGGAAGTGACTTCAGGGAGACCAATGAGTTCCAAAGTGATGGGAAAAGTTTTTCATAAATGACACAAGGAGTACAAGTTCATATAAATATGTACATGGGTATAATGTCAGCTTGTTTGCTGCTCTAGGACCTGTGTCAAGGTAACAGACAGAATACTGCCAAAAAGGTATGCTGTGAAGTTTATAGGCTTTTGTTCAAGTCATGTTTGTTGGGCAAGCCACTTGGAAAGAAAAGGTAAGGGGGGGCTTCTTTGCATAAATGAAGGTGCTCAGGGGACAAGCAGAATGAAGCCATATTATTGCCCCAAGCAGACAATTAGAGACCTGGAAATTACTACACTGTGAGCTACTTCCACATGCTCAAGATATTAATCAACAGGTTATTGGTTGGACCATACCAGTTCAAACATGTCTAAATGTGATGTAATCAGTAAAATAAAATGAATTACACTCCAAATTGGTGGTATCTTTAATAGGTTGATTCTTATGGAACTCAGACTGTCTAGATAGTATGGATCTGGAATGTTTTCAGATGTTCTAGACAGTTGTACTTTTTGGATAATGTTTTCTAAAAGAACTTCTTGATACAATTTGGATGGATCCCCTTCAGCAACAGCTGCACAAATGTTGCCTGCATTTACATCTGTAGCAAGCAAAATTGCTTCAAATTAAAACAATTCTTTTTTTTTCAAGTTTAAAGATTTTTTTATTTTATTCATTTTTTTTCCAACGTTTTTTTAAATTTATTTTTGGGACAGAGAGAGACAGAGCATGAACAGGGGAGGGGCAGAGAGAGAGGGAGACACAGAATCGGAAACAGGCTCCAGGCTCTGAGCCATCAGCCCAGAGCCTGACGCGGGGCTCGAACTCACGGACCGCGAGATCGTGACCTGGCTGAAGTTGGACGCTTAACCGACTGCGCCACCCAGGCGCCCCAGATTTTATTCATTTTTAAGAGGGAGAGACAGAGTACGAGTGGGAGAGGGGCAGAGAGAGAGAGGGAGACACAGAATCTGAGCAGGCTCCAGGCTCTGAGCTGTTAGCACAGAACCTGACATGGGGCTCAAACTCACGAACGGTGAAATCATGACCTGAGCCGGTCGGAAGCTTAACCAACTGAGCCATCCAGGTGCCCCTCAAGTTAAAACAATTCTGAAGGGCAGCCCACTTGTTTCCATTTTGGGCTGTAATGAATAATACCGCTATGAACATTTATGTACAAGTCTTTGAGAAGACATATGTTTGTATTTCTTCTGGGTCGATTCCTAGAGGTGGAAATGTCAAACTGCTTTTCAAGGAGACTACCTTTACATCTCCACCATTTGTGAGGATCCCTATTTCTCTATACTCTTGCTAATGCTTATTGTTATCTGGCTTTTTTATTACAGCTATTCTAGGCGGTATGAAGTAGTATATCATTGTTGTTTTACTTTTCATTTCCATAATAACAAAATGCTGTTGATCATCTTCTCATATGCTTATTAGTCACTTGGCAAGTATATCTTGCCAAAATATTTATTCAACATTTTGCCCATTTTATTTATTTGTTTGTTTGTTTTGGAGAGCTTGAGCAGGGAAGGGACAGAGAGTGAGGGACAAAGAGAATCTTAAGCAGGCTCCATGCCCAGGTGGGGCTCAATGTCATGACCAACTGTGAGATTATGACCTGAGCCAAAATCAAGTTGGACACTTAACACACTGAGCCACCCAGGGGGCCCCATTTTTCCCATTTTTAAAAAAGTGTTGCTTATCTCCTTACTATCAAGTGTAAGAGTTCTTTACATAGTCTGGATACTTTTATTGGTAATTCACAAGTATTTTCTTAGTCTGCACCTTCATCTTTCGATTTTAAAATGATGTCTTTTGAAGTGGTAAAGTTTTGAAATTTGATGAAGTCCAAATTATCAATTTTTTCATTTTATGACTTTGCCTTTTCTGTCGTCAGAAATTCTTCCTAACAAGGTCAAGAAAATTATTTCCAACGTTTCTTTTACTAGTTTTTTCATGTGAGCTCTTGAATTAGGGTCTTCAATCTATTCTGAAGTAATTCCTGTGTCTGTGGAAAAGGTTGAAATTCATCTTTTTGATGTAGATACCTAAATATCCCAGATAAGTTATTGAAAAGACCATCCTTTTTCTCACTGACTTACCTTGGCACCTTACTGGAAAATAAATTGACCATAAATAAAAAGTTTGTTTCTAGAGAGATGCCTGATGGCTCAATTGGTTAAGCATGCAAATCTTCATTTTGCCTCAGGTCATGATTTCATGGTTTGTGAGTTCGAGCCCCACATCACAGCACAGAGCCTGCTTGGTATTCTCTGTCTCCCTCTCCTTTTGCCCTTCCCTTGTTTGTGCTCTCGCTCTCGTCTCTCCCCCCTCCCCCCGACTCTCATAAACAAACAAACAAACAAACAAACATTTTTTTAAAGTTTGTTTCTGGAGGGGGAGGAGCCAAGATCATGGAACAGCATGGAAGCTTTTTGTGTGTCTCCCGTCCATGAAATACAGCCAGACCAACACTAAACCATCCTACACACCTAGAAAACTGATTGGAGGATTAACACAACAATCTGCACAACCTGAACCACAGAATTCAGCGCAGAGAGCTGAACTTGGGGAGCGAGAAGCCGAGGGAAGGGAGGTGCTTTTGCGGGCGGAGAGAGAACAGAGATGGGGGTGGGGTGGGGAGAATACAAGAAAAGCACGCTTCCCCAAAAGCAGCTGGAGAGAAAGTGGAAACTTGGAAACAGCCACAGGGACTAAACTAAAAAGGGAGAAGGAAGAAAGGAGAGGGTTTAAATTCCATTAAGACTGTAAACAAGGGGAGCGCAAAGGCTGCAACCCTGCAGCTCTATACCTGGAGGTGCTCTGGTGGGAAGGGCGAATCCCCAGGAACAGAGTGGGGTCTGGGAGGTCCTCGGGCCACACGGGGAAAAGCGGTTCCACTGCTGGAAGGACATTTGGCAGAGACTGTTGAAGCCACCTGGTCCCAGCAGACCTCAGAGGCAGCCACATTCGCTGGTGCTGGGGCAAGATCGTTGAGGGTGAAGCCTGGTGCCAGATGTGTTTTGTGATTTTCCATAATCCCTGAGACGCTGCTGCTACACTGTCTCACGAACATTTTCTGGGATGGGCTGGCACGTGGCCTCAGTCTCGGAGCACTGGCAGCAGCAGGGTCAAGCAAGCGTTCCTGGGTGCAGCTGATATTCCGATATTCGGCCATTGTTCATTCGGCCATTGCTCGGTGAGACCCTCCCGCAGAGGGGCGGAACGGGTCAAAGCCGCAGCCCTTCAGAAGTAAGGGGCCGGGAAAACAGCCGCATCTGAGACAAAACTTGGGAGAGAGGTACTGCCTGGAGCCTGGTCACGGAGAGTGAAAAAGCAGGGAGTGGACAGGAGCTGAAGACAGAGGACTGGCGCGCGATTGCTGATCCAGGAGAACAGACTGGGTGGTTGGATGGTGCCATTTTTAACCGCTCCCACGCCTGTGCATACACACCTATGAACACCGCAACAATCCACCCCAGTAGGCTAGCAGCGCCATCTAGTGGAGAGTGGAGCTGTTACACTGAGCCCCGCCCAACTGGGCCAACTTTCCTCTTCAAGAACACAAGCCTCACTGCTGACTTAATTTATGGAGTATAAAGAGCTACAGAGACTGACTTCTAGGGGAAAACGAAGCAATTTCAGTCCTACTTCAATCTGTTAGCAGGTTCATCTATTCAATGTTTTTCTTTCTTTTTTTTTCCTTTTTCTCTTTTATAATTCTTTTTCTTGAATACAGAAAGGGAAAAAATTCATTTTTATTTTCAATTTTTATTAAAAATATCTCTTTAATTTTTATTACCATATTTTTTACTTTCGTGTAAATTTTTTCAAGTTCTACTTTACTTCCATCATTTTATTTTAGTCTACTTCAGTGTACTCACCTTTTCAAATTTTCAAACAATTTCCTTTTTTTCTTTCTCTTTCTTTTTGTCTCTTTTTCATTTCTTTTCTTTTTCTTGAATGCAGAAAGAGAAAAACTTCATTTTTACCTTCAATCTCCTTTAAAAATATTTTTATTTAATTTTTATTACTATAGTTTTGCTTTTATGTAAATTTCTTCAAATTCTATTTTACTCCCATCATTTTATTTTAGTCTACTACAGTCTATTCACTTTTCCAAATTTTCAAACGATTTCTTTTTTCTTTCTTTTTTCTTTTTATCTTTTTTCTCTTTTTTATTTCTTTTCTTTTTTCTTAAGTACAGAAAATTTAAAAAATCATATTTATTTTTAATTTTTATTAAAAATACTTTTCTTTAATTTTTTTCTACTATATTCTTTACTTTTGTGTATATTTTTTCAAATTCTATTTTACCCCAGTCATCTCATTTTAGTCTACTTCAGTGTATTCATTGTTTCAAATTCTCAAACGATTTCCTTCCCCCCGCCTTTTTTTTTCTTTAATCTGTCAAACCACTTTCAACACCCAGACCAAAACACACCTAGGATCTAGCATCATCTATTCTATTTGTGTGTGTGTGTGTTTTTAATTTTTAATTTTAATTTTTTAAAATTTTAATTGTTTCAATTTCAATTTTTCTACCTCATTAATTCCTTTTCTCCCTTCAAAATGACAAAACGAAGGAATTCACCCCAAAAGAAAGAGCACGAAGAAACGACAGCCAGGGATTTAACCAATACAGATACAAGCAAGGTGTCTGAACCAGAATTTGGAATCACGATAATAAGAATACTAGCTGGAGTCGAAAATAGATTAGAATCCCTTTCTGCAGAGATAAAAGAAGTAAAAAATAGCCATAATGAAATTAAAAATTCTATAACTGAGCTGCAATCACAGATGGATGCAGCAGTGGCAAGGATGGACGAGACAGAACAGAGAATCAGCGATATAGAGGACAAACTTATACAGAATAATGAAGCAGAAAAAAAGATGGGGATTAAGGCAAAAGAGCACAATTTAAGAATTAGAGAAATCAGTGACTCATTAAAAAGGAACAACATCAGAATCACAGGGGTCCCAGAAGAGGAAGAGAGAGAAAGAGGGGTAGAAGGGTTATGTGAGCAAATCATAGTAGAAAACTTCCCTAACCTGGGGAAAGACACAGATATCAAAATCCAGGAAGCACAGAGGACCCCCATTAGATTCAACAAAAACCGACCATCAACAAGGCATATCATAGTCAAATTCACAAAATACTCAGGCAAGGAGAGAATCGTGAAAGCAGCAAGGGAAAAAAGTCTCTAACCTACAAGGGAAGACAGATCAGGTTTGCAGCACACCTATCCACAGAAACTTGGCAGGCCAGGACGAGTGGCAGGATATATTCAATGTGCTGAGTCAGAATAATATGCAGCCAAGAACTCTTTATCCAGCAAGGCTGTCATTCAAAATAGAAGGAGATATAAAAAGTTTCCCAGACAAACAAAAATTAAAGGAGTTTGTGACCACTAAACCAGCCCTGCAAGAAATTTTAACGGGAACTTTCTGAGGGGAGAATATGTATATACATATATGTATATATATACATACATATACATACATATATATATTTTATATATAATATATATGTGTATGTATATATATATATACATATATATATTTTTCATCTTTATATGAAATAGATTCATATTTATATGTATGTATGTATATATATATATATATATATATACCAAAAGCAACAAAAGATTAGAAAGGACCAGAGAACACCACCAGAAACTCCAACTCCACAAGCATCATAATGGCCATAAATTCGTATCTTTCAGTACTCACTCTAAACGTCAATGGACTCAATGCTCCAATCAGAAGACATAGGGTAACAGAATGGATAAAAAAACAAGATCCATCTATATGGTGTTTACAAGAGATCCACTTTAGACCTAAAGACACCTTCAGATTGAAAATAAGGAGATGGAGAACAATCTATCATGCTAATGGTCAACAAAAGAAAGCTGGAGTAGCCATACTTACATTAGACAATTTAGACTTTAAAATAAAGACTGTATCAAGAGATGCAAAAGGTCATTATATCATAATTAAGGGGTCTATAGACCAAGAAGACCTAACAATTGTAAATATTTATGTGCCAAATGTGGGAGAACCCAAATATATAAATCAATTAATCACAAACTTAAAGAAACTCATCAATAGTAATACCATAATAGTAGGAGACTTCAACACGCCACTCACAGCAATGGACAGATCATCTAATCAAAAAATCAACAAGGAAACATTGGCTTTGAATGACACACTGGACCGGATGGATTTAACAGATATATTCACAACATTTCATCCTAAAGCAGCAGAATATACATTCTTCTCCAGTGCACATGGAACGTTCTCCAGAATAGACCACATACTGGGAAACAAATCAGCCCTAAGTAAGTACAAAAAGATCAAGATCATACCGTGCATATTTTCAGACCACAATGCTATGAAACTCAAAATCCACCACAAGAAAAAATTTGGAAAGGTCACAACTACTTGGAGACTGAAGAACATCCTACTAAGGAATGTATGGGCTAACCAAGCAGTTAAAGAGGAAATTAAAAAGTATATGGAAGTCAATGAAAATGATAACACCACAACCCAAAACCTCTGGGATGCAGCAAAGGCAGTCATAAGAGGAAAGTATATAGCAATCCAGGCCTTCCTAAAGAAGGAAGATCTCAGAGACACAACCTAACCTTACGCCTTAAGGAGCTGGAAAAAGAACAGCAAATAAAACCCAAAACCAGCAGAAGACAGGAAATAATAAAGATTAAACACAGAAATCAATGCTATTGAAATTAAAAAAACAAACAATAGAACAGATCAATGAAACCAGGAGCCAGTTCTTTGAAAAAATTAACAAAATTGATAAACTTCTAGCTAGTCTGATCAAGAAGAAAAAGGAAAGGACCCAAATAAATAAAATGAAGAATGAAAGGGGAGAGATCACAACCAACACAACAGAAATAAAAACAATAATAAGAGAATATTATGAGCAATTATATGCCAATAAAATTGGTAATCTGGAAGAAATAGACAAATTCCTAGAAACATATACACTACCAAAACTGAAACAGGAAGAAATAGAAAATTTGAACATACACATAACCAGTAAGGAAATCAAATTAGTAATCAAAAATCTGCCAAAAAACAAGAGTCCAGGGCCAGATGGCTTTCCAGGGGAATTCTACCAAACATTTAAGGAAGAATTAACACCTATTCTCTTGAAACTGTTCCAAAAAATAGAAATGGAAGGAAAACTTCCAAACTCTTTCTATGAAGCCAGCATTACCTTGATTCCAAAACCAGACAGAGACCCACTAAAAAGGAGAACTATAGACCAATTTCCCTGATGAGCATGGATGCAAAAATCCTCAACAAGGTATTAGCCAACTGGATCCAACAATACATTAAAAAAATTATTCACCACAACCAAGTGGGATTTATACCTGGGATGCAGGGCTGGTTCAATATCTGCAAAACAATTAACATGATTCATCACATCAATAAAAGAAAGGAAAAGAACCATATGATCCTCTCAATAGATGCAGAGAAATCATTTGACAAAATACAGCATGCTTTCTTCATAAAAACCCTCAAGGAAGTAGGGATAGAAGGATCATACCTTGAGATCATAAAAGCCATATATGAATGACCCAATGCTAATATCATCCTCAATCGGGAAAAACTGAGAGCTTTCCCCCTAAGGTCAGGAACAAGACAGGGATGTCCACTCTTGCCACTGTTATTCAAACATAGTATTGGAAGTCTTAGCCTCTGCAATCAGACAACACAAAGAAATAAAAGGCATCCAAATCGGCCAGGAGGATGTCAAACTTTCACTCTTCATAGATGACATGATACTCTATATGGAAAACCCAAAAGATTCCACCAAAAAACTGCTAGGACTGATTCATGAATTCAGCCAAGTCGCAGGATATAAAATCAATGCACAGAAATCGGTGGCATTCCAATACACCAACAATGAAGCAACAGAAAGAGGAATCAAGGAATCGATCCCATTTACAGGTACACAAAAAACCATAAAATACCTAGGAATAAATCTAACCAAAGAGGTGAAAAATCTATACACTGAAAACTATAGAAAGCTTATGAAAGAAATTGAAGAAGACAAAAAAATGGAAAAAGATGCCATGCTCCTGGATAGGAAAAACAAATATTGCTAAAATGTCGATACCCAAAGCAATCTACATATTCAATGCAATCCCTATCAAAGTAATACCAACATTCTTCACAGAGCTAGAACAAATAATCCTAAAATTTGTATGGAACCAGAAAAGCCAAAGACTTTTTGTATGGAACCTGAATAGCCAAAGCAATCTTGAAAAACAAAACCAAAGCAGGACGCATCACAATCCCAGACTTCAAGCTGTACTACAAAGCTGTAATCATGAAGACACTATGGTACAGGCACAAGAACAGACACTCAGATCAATGGAACAGAATAGAGAACCCAGAAATGGACCCACAAACATATGGCCAACTAATGTTTGACAAAGCAAGAAAGAATATCCAATGGAATAAAGACAGTCTCTTCAGCAAGTGGTGCTGGGAAAACTGGACAGCAACATGCAGAAGAATGAACCTGGGTCACTTTCTTACACCATACACAAAAATAAACTCAAAATGGATGAAAGACCTCAGGAAGAGGTAAGACAGGAAGCCATTAAAATCCTCAAGGAGAAAGCAGGCAAAAACCTCTTTGATCTTGGCCGCAGCAACTTCTTACTCAACACATTTCCGGAGGCAAGGGAAACAAAAGCAAAAATGAACTACTGGGACCTCATCAAAATAAAAAGCTTCTGCACAGCGAAGGAAACAATCAGCAAAACTAAAAGGCAACTGACAGAATGGGAGAAGATATTTGCAAATGACATATCAGATAAAGGGTTAGTATCCAAAATCTATAAACTTATCAAACTCAACACCCAAAAAACAAATAATCCAGTGAAGAAATGGGCAAAAGACATGAATAGACACTTCTCCAAGGAAGACATCCACTTTTTTTCCCAATATATGAAGTTTATTGTCAAATTGGTTTCCATACAACACCCAGTGCCCATCCCAAAAGGTGCCCTCCTCAATACCCATCACCCACCCTCCCCTCCCTCCCACCCCCCATCAACCCTCAGTTTGTTCTCAGTTTTTAACAGTCTCTTATGCTTTGGCTCTCTCTCACTCTAACCTCCTTTTTTTTTTTGTCCTTCCCCTCCCCCATGGGTTTCTGTTAAGTTTCTCAGGATCCACGTAAGAGTGAAAACATATGGTGTCTGTCTTTCTCTGTATGGCTTATTTCACTTAGCATCACACTCTCCAGTTCCATCCATGTTGCTACAAAGGGCCAGATTTCATTCTTTCTCATTGCCACGTAGTACTCCATTGTGTATATAAACCACAATTTCTTTATCCATTCATCAGTTGATGGACATTTCCGCTCTTTCCATAATTTGGCTATTGTTGAGAGTGCTGCTATAAAAATTGGGGTACAAGCGCCCCTATGCATCAGCACTCCTGTATCCCTTGGGTAAATTCCTAGCAGTGCTACTGCTGGGTCATAGAGTAGGTCTATTTTTAATTTTTTGAGGAACCTCCACACTGCTTTCCGGAGCGGCTGCACCAGTTTGCATTCCCACCAACAGTGCAAGAGGGTTCCCGTTTCTCCACATCCTCTCCAGCATCTATAGTCTCCTGATTTGTTCATTTTGGCCACTCTGACTGGCGTGAGGTGATAACTGAGTGTGGTTTTGATTTGTATTTCCCTGATGAGGAGCGACGTTGAGCATCTTTTCATGTGCCTGTTGGCCATCTGAATGTCTTCTTTAGAGAAGTGTCTATTCATGTTTTCTGCCCATTTCTTCACTGGGTTATTTGTTTTTCAGGTGTGGAGTTTGGTGAGCTCTTTATAGATTTTGGATACTAGCCCTTTGTCCAAGGCAGACATCCAGATGGCCAACCGACACATGAAAAAGTGCTCAACATCACTCATCATCAAGGAAATACAAATCTAAACCACAATAAGATACCACCTTGCACCTGTCAGAATGGCTAACATTAACAACTCAGGCAACAACAGACGTTGGCGAGGATGCGGAGAAAGAGGATCTCTTTTGCATTGCTGGTAGCAGTGCAAGCTGGTCAGGAAAACAGTATGGAGGTTCCTTAAAAAACTAAAAATAGAACTACCCTATGACCCAACAATTGCACTATTAGGCATTTATCCACGGGATACAGGTGTGCTGTTTCGAAGAGACACATGCACCCCCATGTTTATAGCAGCACTATCAACAATAGCCAAAGTATGCAAAGAGCCCAAATGTCTATTGATGGATGAATGGATAAAGAAGATGTGGTATATCTATACAATGGAGTATTACTTGGCAATCAAAAAGAATGAAATCTTGCCATTTGCAACTACACGGATGGAACGGGAGGATATTATGCTAAGTGAAATTAGTCAGAGAAAGACAAAAGTCATATGACTTCATTAATATGAGGACTTTAAGAGACAAAACAGATTAACATAAGGGAAGGGGAACAAAAATAATATAAAAACAGGAAGGGGAACAAAACAGAAGAGACTCATACATATGGAGAACAAACTGAGGGTTGCTGGAGGGGTTGTGGGAGGGGGGATGGGCTCAATGGGTAAGGGGCATTAAGGAATCTACTCCTGAAATCATTGTTTCACTATATGCTAATTTGTATGTAAATTTAAAAAAATTAAAAACAAAAACAAAAACAAAACAAAACAAAAAGTTTGTTTCTGGAGTCTCAATTCTATTCCATTTACCTATATGTCTACCTTTATACCAGTACTATATACTGTCTTCATTACTGTACCTTTACGTTAAGTCTTGACATAAAGAAGGGTAAATCTTCCCATTTTGTTGTTATTTTTGAAACCCTTTTGGCTACTCGGGCACTATGCATTTCTGTAAGTATGCAATACAGTGTTATTAACTACAGTAACCCATGATGCATATTTGATCCTCAGAACTTATTCATCTTATAACTGAAAATTTGTTCCCTTTGACCAGTGACTCATTTCTCCCACCCCTCAGCCTCTGGCAGCCGCTATTCTTCTCTTTGTCTCTATGAGTTACACTCCATTCCACATATTTGTGATGCCATACAGTATTTGTCTTTCATTGCCTAGCTTATTTCACTTAGCATAATGCCTTCTAGTTTCATCCATGTTTCTGAAAAAGGTAGGATTTCCTTCTTTTATATGGCTGGATAATATTTCATAACAAATATACATATACCACATTTTCTAGATCCATTCATCTGCTAATGGACACTTAGGTTGTTTCCAATAACATGTTCTTCATTTCCTTGTGAGCCCAATTTCAAATGATGAAGACACCATTAGTTTCTTCCCCTGGCCTGCTCTTCACCTCACTGTACAATATCTTATGAGATGTGGACAAATCAGGGTTCATCTACAGTTAATTTGTGGACTGGCCAAATTTTGAGAGTCCAAGACCTCAAAGAGGTAGGTATCAAGTCTTCTGTTACCTGAATGAGGGAGGGATGGTGACATGTCAAGTGGTCCAGTATATGAGGTAGAAAAAATGGATTAACAGAAGTATTGCTGGAATGTTCAGAAAAAGAGGTGGTGATATGCTAGATCCAACAGATTTAACAAAGGAGAGAGTAAAAAATCAGCAAGTACTTTTGCATTAATCCTGTTAAGCCCACCATTCCAGTGATTATGAACACAAGGAGCCTGAAACCCAAATAAATAATCCATGACTTCCACCTACATACTTATTGCATTAGTTTGCTAAGGCTGTCATGACAAAGTACCATAGACTTGGTGGCTTAAGCAATAGAAATTTATTTTCTCACAATTCTGGAGGTTAGAAGTCTAAGATCAAGGTGTTGGCAGTCTTGGTTTCTTGCGAGGTCTCTCTCTTTGGATTTATGGATGGCCATCTTCTTGTATTTGTCTTCACATGCCCTTCTCTCTGTGTGCTTCTCTGTCCTAATCTCTTCTTCTTGTACAGACACCAGTCATATGAAATTAGGGCCCACTGGAATAACCTCATTTTAATTTAATTAGCTCTTCAAAGGCCCTATTTCCAAATATAGTCCCATTCTGAGATACTGAGAGCACTCCCACGTATTTTGTTTATAATTTATTTAGCCTGCTAATGGACACAGTTGGAAAAAGAAACTGGTACATGTGGAAATTAAAAATAGTGAAACACAAAAGAATATTGAATGTTTTAAAATAGCTAACATTTGGGGCACCTGGGTGGCTCAATCAGTTAACTGTCTGACTCTGGATTTCGGCTCAGGTCATGCTCTCACAGTTCCGTTAGTTCAAGCCCCATGTTGTGCTCTATGCTAACAGTGCAGAGCCTGCTTGGGATTCTCCCTCTCTCTCTGTCCCTCCCCTGCTCATGCTCTCTCTTTCTCTCTCAAAATAAATAAATAAATTTGAAATAACATCTTTCCCACATTTAATAAAATAAATAAAATAAAATAAAATAGCCAACATTTAATGCCACCTTACCAAATTCTAGACACTGTTCCAAATGTTCAGTTGTGTTTTCTCATTTAATTTTTCAATATCTACCATATGATATGGTGATATTCTTAGTATCCTTTGTATATTATATATTGCTGGTTAAGATGAGAAGTGAATTTAAGATAGCAGATTCCAAATTACATGCTTAACACTTCCTTATAGTGCCTCTGCTTAAAAATATAATTTTAAACATAATTTTTATGTTTTAATTTTAAAATATAAATAAATTTTGGGGGTGCCTGGGTGCCTCAGTCAGTTAAGCATCCAACTTTGGTCCAGGTCATGATCTCACTGTTCGTGGATTCGAGCCCCACGTCAGGCTCTGTGCGGACAGCTCAAAGCCTGGAGGCTGCTTCGGATTCTGTGTCCCCCCCTCTCTCTTTGCCCCTCCCCTGCTTGTGCTCTGTCTCACTCTGTCAAAAATAAATAAATGTTAAAATCTTTTTAAATAAAAATAAATTTTTAACTCTTTTAAGAGTTTGGGTCCATCGTATAACTGTTACATCAGAAATATGGGGGAAAGAACAATGGAAGTAATATCTAATGTTATCTAGTAATGATATCTAACAAGGTCTAAAGTTTATTAAGTGCTTCACACGTGCAGAACTAGATAATTTTCTAAGTGTATCTGCTCAACAATGCCATGAGATGGCTGGATTGTTTCCATTTGGTGCTTCAAATTGATTTTCTCCCATTCTCTACTCTGTTATTTACTTGGAGCTAGGCATTATATCAACTATATCAATGGGCGGCTTTGCCTTCTGGCTTCTGGTTTGATTCTATCAATGGTCTTTGAATGAAGGTTTGACAGATGTAGTGCTTATTCTTGGCTCCCTTCTGAGAATATCTCAGCCTGCTGTGGCCCTAGGCCCTGTCAGGAAGCCCTCTACACACAGCTGTCTGGGTTCTGTTTACAGATATTTCCTATTGTCCCACTTAGCTGTGGGGCACCCTTGAAATTTCCCTGATGGCAGCTCACATCAGCGTGAAAGTCTCTTCATTAAACATTATTCAATTTGAGTGTGCCATCTAGTTCCTATGGGGGAAAGAATAATATATGCTATTATGATTCAATTTTAAAGGGGCATTATTTATAATTGTTTGAAGAACTTGAGGCTAAGAATAGGCATAAATGTGGCCCAAGGTCTAGTGACTTGCAGAACTGCAATTCAAACACAGCCTTAGTGCTTAACCATCATCCTGGAGCAGTATAGAACACGTTGGAAACAGAGCTGAAGAATATATGATGGATTACGTAAACTGTAATAATTCTGAAGCTTTTCAAGAGACGTGGACTGATATAGAATCTTTGTGGAAAGATGTTTTATAGATTTGTAATCTTGATTAGAAGACAATGATTGCAACAACTGAATTGTTTGTTTATTTCTGATGAACAAGTATTTGCTGGATGATCATTGTGTGCTAGACCCTGAGGTTATTTGGGAACATGAAACTAGTCTCTGCCTTGACAGAAACTAGAACCTGCACCCAAAATAATTTTGTAACCATTGAAATGAATATGAATTAGGTAAGTAAGTAAAAGAGAACAAGTGAAAAAAACTATGTCTGCTAATAACTAAGGTATCAAGTTGTGGAGTTGTTCCACTTTATTGTTAGAAAATTTGGACATACGGGTTTTGGGATAGTACTGAGAACTGATTCCAAGAGCAGCCAGCTTTAGAATTGTGTACTTGGTCCTACAGTATACTTTAATTCTCAGCACATTATCATTTTGAAAATTAAGATTTAGATAGCTTAGATAACCTGCCATACAATTAGTAATTAATAGAACTGAGATTAAAGCAGAGCTGTTCTCCACATTAAGCTTAAGTGGTCCTTATCTACTACATAATCCCTAGTTCTGGACACACACAGATGACAGGGAGAACTTTAAACCCAATACCCTCAAGTTCTACTTCTTCCTTTGTCTTACACCCACTTCTTCCTGACCTGCTGATAGATGGGAAGAAAGGTAGCACCTCCAAATCTTCTTTGCATTTCAATATGCCTTTATACAAAAACATTTAGATTTAGCTAAAATAGTAATATAACTAATGAGAAGTTTTAGTAAGATGGCTAAAAATAAAATATGCAAAATTAATTGATTACTTTACATGGGCATATGTCAGTTTGGGTTGTCTAAGCAGTGGCCCCTAAAAATTGGACAGAATTAGACACTCAAGAGGTCTGCTGGGGATATATCTGTGAAGGATAAGAAGAGAGAGAGCAGGAGCAGGTGAGGAGTCCCTTCAGATAGTGATGCAATTCTGGTACCCGTGCAAAGAGAAAGGAAAAGAAGGCTAGGAAGGGCCTTAATATTTTATGCAGCTCTGAGAAATTCTTGACAAAGCCAAAGGGAGAGCCAGAGACAAGATTTTCTATGAAAGAAACTCTATGTCAGGAAGAAATGGCCTGGAATGAATAGCACTTCGAGATGTAGTCATTTGCTTGAAGCAACCAGGGGAAAGCCTGACCTTAGGATGGAAGTGTGGCAGATCCAAAGCTGTAGAAATTGAAGGCCTTCAGCTGAGTACAATCTTTACAGCAGGTTCTCTTGAAGAACTGGAGAGGTGCACTTCCAGGGAGAGAGAGCAATACCAGTCAGAAATAGAAAAGGGGAGGAAAAAGCAAAAACTTACCAAAAATGTGAAAATTGTAAGATACCTACATACGAAGTTTAACAATAATCATATGAAAACATTATGAAGGGAACTGGTAGTCTTCTGGCGGCTTTCTGGGTTATTTAGGCAGATGTGGGTGGAATCTAAGCGATCAGCAGGACGAGGTGAGCCCAGCATCCTCCTAGGCCTCCATCTTCCCTATAAAAAAGCTCAGAGAATTGGAAAAAAGAAAAACATAACTAAAAATGGTGAGAAGTACTTCTTGTGTAGAGAGAAATAAGATAAAAAAGGATGTTGGGGTGCCTGGCTGGATCAGTTGGAAGAGCATGTGACTCTCGATCTAGGGGTCATGAGTTCGAGCCCCACGTTGGGTGCAGAGATTACTTAAATAAATACATTTTTAAAGAGGATGTTAATTTTTTTTATATATACATTTCACTTAATGACAATCAAAAGCCCAATAAGCTTTTTAGGAAACTAAATTTAAAGTAAACTTTAAAAAAATGTGTATGAGACTATTCAAGGACATTTTCAAAAATAGTGATTATGAGTGTATGCAGAGAATAGGCAAATATCCTACTATATATTTAAAATACTATAAAACAAGTATAATTTAATGTAGCACTAATACATAAGTAGGTGAAAGTGTAAAAATGAGTCTTAGGACATATATAAAAATAATATGTGATTTCAACTCATAGGAGGGTTATTCATAAAATGATTGAATACTTGATGTTGTGAAAGAAAATTAAACTGTATAATTATTATCAATTATGAAACTAATATTCCTGATAAACTAAAATCTAAAATTCAATCTACACTTGAAAAAACATAGCAGCAAAGGTAAGGAAATTAAATACGCTGTTTTTTGGTCTTAGGGTTAAGTTAGGCTTTTCTAAGCAAGACAGCAAATCCAGATGCCATAAATGAAAAGATTGATAGATATGATTATCTAAAATGTAAAATTTATGTACACAGAAAGATATCATAACTAACACAAAACTATATGCCATTAACCCACAGAGGTAATATACCACATTCCAGCATCCAGATCCCAGCTCTATACAAGAAACCCCAGGAGCCAGTGAGAGAAAAAAAAATGAGAAAAATTTGAAGAAAAAAAAATTAAGATCACTTTAAAAGATACAAAGCATATATGTATTCTTAAGTCCCTCTTAAGCTTAAAATATGACCATCCAATTAATGAATGTTTTACATTCATTGGAAGAAAAATTGATCATCCCAGTTGAAACTGGAATTAATGGCCTAAGATATATATATATATATATATATATATATATATATATATATATATATATATGTATATATAGAGATATATATATATACACACGTATATGTACATATATATATATTCAAAATTCAGATAGAAATGGACATCAAGAGATGAAGATTTGAGCCTTTTAAAATTTGAGACTAGGTCGAGGAAAGCTGCTGTGATATTAGTAATGCTAGAAGAAGCAGTATTAAAGAGTCTGGTTTCCATAGACACATCTAGTTGCTAAACAAGCTCACCACTTACCAGTTGTCTGACTGATTAATCTCTGTATGTCTCAGTTTTAATGGTGTTGCAAGATCTAACTCATCCGGTTGTTTTCAAATCAAAATATAATGAGTATTAGTTTCCTATTGCTGCATAACAAATGACCACATTTACAGTTTAAACCATCACTCACCTATTATCTTAGAGTTCTACAGATCAGAGGTCCAGCATAGCATGGCTTAGTTCTTTGCTGAGGGTCTCCAGGGCTGAAATCAAGATGTTGGCAGGACTGTGTTCTTTTTTGAAGGCTCTGAGGAAGAATCCACTTCCAAACTCATTCAGGTTTTCAGAAAAATTTAGATCCTTGTGATTGTAAGATTGGGATTCCTGTTTCCTTGACACATGGTGCCTTCCACCTTCAAGCCAGCAATGGCCTGTTGATTTCTTCTTGTGCTTCAAATCTCTCTGACTTTTTCCCTCTGCCTTCGTCTTTGGCCTTACAGGTTTATTGGATTACATTGGGCCCACCTGGAAAATCCAGGATTATCTAGTTTTCCAATTTTAAGGTCAACTGATTAGTTAACATTAATTACATCTTCAAAGTCCTTTTTTCCATGTTAAGGCCACACATACACAGTTGTGGTGAATAGGCCATGGAAATTTCTGGGGAGGGGGTTGTAATTTTGCTTACCACATTATGCATGTTTTAAGACAAATGCACAACACATGGCAAATGCTCATCAACCATATCTCCAGATTCCTCTAAATAGAGAATGGTATTTAGAAACAAGATCTTGTTTTTAGGTGTGCTAATTGCTCTGACTTCTCATTGTTTTTTGGTCCCCCAGCAGAAAGAGGTAGGAAATATGACACGAAATAATTTGATGTCATATGATATGATGTGCTTCCAATTCCTTGAGCTCTTGAAAGATGTAAAAAGACAAGATGAATTGATTATTTGGAGTAAAGATAAGGAAAAGGCTATTGGGCAGGGATTTCCAAATCTTTTCTTCCATTTTGCCTTTAGTTAATACGTCAAACAGACTATTATTAGAATACAGTACTAATAAACATAGTTTAGTTTCTGAGAAGTCTCAGAAAACTATGAGTTCACTAAGCATTGGAAAGTTCCATGAAAACAAAAAGATTGGTAATATTCTTAGTTGTTAGATGTACCATATCATTGTTCAGTATGGAAATGAAACAAATAATTCCTTTGCTCACAGATGAGGTACTGTCCATTTTACTCTGGTGCCATTACAGAATGGTCAAGAAAGAACTCAAACATCTCAAACATCTCAAAAGGCCCCTACAGCATTCAGTTCAATGAAAATTCATGTTATAAAATCAGAAATTCTTGGCTGAGCTATTCACTTTAATAAGCAGTTTACTCCCATTGATTCTACTTCTCAAGGCTATGTCATTCTCACAAAATGGATTGTCTTAATTTACAAAACATTGTGTGAAACATGAGATTAGCTGAACATTTACAAGCTTAAGCTATCCACAAGTTGAACCCTATTTCCTTACGGTGAAGATTTAGACATTGAAAGGATTAAAATTCTCCCCTGGGATCAAATTCTGTGATTAGTGGAAGCCTGAGAATGATTATCAAAAAGCAGCTTGTTGGGACGCCTGGGTGGCTCAGTCGGTTGAGCGTCCGACTTCGGCTCAGGTCATGATCTCGGGGTCCGTGGGTTCAAGCCCCACGTTGGGCTCTGTGCTGACAGCTCAGAGCCTGAGCCTGCTTCGGATTCTGTGTCTCCCTCTCTCTCTGCCCCTCCCCCACTCATGCTCTGTCTCTGTCTCTCTCTGTCAAAAACAAATAAACGTTAAAAAAAAAAGCAGCTTGCATAGGCAGGATGACTGAACAATGAGTAAAAGGTCTGATACAAATGCCAGTTATCATGGAATACAGAAAATATGGGCTGAACATTCTGTAATGTCTGCTAAAAAAAAAATAACTGGAAGGGTGTATTTAGGATGGGCAATACTGGGCGTTTTGGAAAACGAAGTCAAGTAGTAAATTTATGAGGCCCTTGGAAACTTCCTTAGCCATAGCCAGTTTTACATAGGATGGTGCAAATAAAGACCTGAAGAATACACATGAAATAGATCTGAGAGATTTCACTAATTTCTAAATTTCACCAATTTCACTAATTTCTAAAAGATTTCACCTCCACACCCAAGAAAGTTGTTGCTTTAAAAAAAATAGTATTTGTTAAGTAAATATGACTACTGTTTATCTGTAGTTCTTTTTAGTATTGCCAACAGTTTTGACTCCCTTGTTGTCTCTGGAATAAATAGATATGCTTTTCCTAACGTCAACAAAATCTTACCCAATTTATTTATCCAAGTTGAGCTACCCTCTGACTCCATAGAACATGGTTCATTGACGAAGACAAATTCTGTAGGGAGTATTTCTTTCTCAACAACACATTAATCCCTATCATCCTTAAAATTATATCAGCGGTAGATTTTGCTTCATCAGTTGATCTGTAACAGTGAGCAATAAAAGGGTAGACTCTAAGCCTCTTCCTCACCCTCTTTTCAGCATACAAATGTATTTTTTTCTCCTAACTTTTGTTTTCCTCCTTTTCTTTTGAACTTCAAAGCAAGAATAAGAGGGAGACACAAGTGTCCCTTTTCTTTAAACAATCACTTTCTTCATATTAATCAAGAAGATGCAAACAATATATGACTGACAAACCTGAGATCCTACATGAACCCACCCCACTCTTTTTCTCTTGTTTCTGTGACACAGCAGCTCTTATAATGTTTTCTGTCTCCTGAGACTGTGCAAGACAGACAAAACACAGAAAATAAATAGCTTAAGAGAAGTCCCATTTAGAGTGTTTGTGCAGGCTGCCTGACACTTTTTCCTCTTTTTCAACCTCGAGTTTCTGTATTTTTTTTTTTTTTTTTGGTGGGGGGGAGTATGTGTATAGCATTATGGGGTGCCAAGAGGAGTGTGAATAGTGACTCACAATTTCATCTTTGCCTTTCACTTCAACTATATTTCCTACGTATGGACTTCCCCATTTGTCCATTTTATAGATACAAATTCTCCCTACCACACAACAAAAGCTGAATTCTCCAAGGTTTTTCCTGGAAAATTTGTGAAGCCAACGTCAGAAGAGCTCTCTATCTACTTCTATTGAAATTATTTTTTTAATGTTTATTTATTTTGAGAGAGAGAGAGAGAAAGAGACAGAGAGAGAATGAGCAGGGGAGGGGCAGAGAGAGAAGGAGACACAGAATCTGAAGCAGGCGCCAGGCTCTGAGCAGTCAGCACAGAGCCCGAGGCGGGGCTCAAACTCACGGACCGTGAGATCATGACCTGAGCCCAAGTTAGACGCTTAACCAACTTAGCAACCCAGGCGCCCCAGAAATTATTCTTTGTGATTTATAGCTAGTCTATTCTATCCTTGATTCTCTTTAGTTGAGGTTACTTGAACTTCAACTAAAGTGAGGGACCTCTGGCAAGTCAGTAGGGACTTAACTGGATCTTTTAAGTAGTCAAGTAACATCCCACAAAGGCTTCTACAGGGTTTGAGGTAAAACATCCATTAAAACCAAAACAGTGCTTTATCACTATTTTGATTCTCACTTTTTGGTGGTAACGGAGGGGTTGTTAGAATGAATATTTCTAGGTCACACTCTGTGGGGGGCCAGGCCCCGGGTCGAGCAATGTTCCCTGTTGACTCAGCCAAGCTGGCGGTTCCCCCTCCCATTCCCCCACTTTCAAGGGCATATGAAAGCCTTGTCAAGGCTGAGAAAGTTAATTCCTGAAGCCTGTGGTCTGCAGGTGTTGGCAGTAATGCTACCTCCCTTTTTCTACCCCAAGTCAGATAGAAACAAACATGGGAACTGTGTTTTGCTAGCAATCTATTAACAAGGTCTTGTGACCCGTTCAGAAAGTTCGCAAGGTACACAGAACTAAATGTTTTGGCTGGCAGTGATCATGTGAAAGCTGTTTATTCTTAGAATGACCTGATCCATAAGAGTCTTATATTATAAAAGATTGTGTACAGCAACAATAAAGCCGTCACTTGGGCCATGAGCCCAGGGGACCCTCCTGTTCCCAAACTTTCTCTTCTCTCTTTTTTTCTTGCATTCCCCTACCCTCCGGACCCTGATCTCGGTGTTTGTTGCGCCGGTCACAACACACTCCCAAATTCTGATTCTACCAGGCTGGTGTAGGGCCTACAACTATAAACATTTACCCAGAACCCACATGATTCTAACACGAGTTATTTTCTACTCTTCCTCAGCAAAACTCTAACCTCTGACTTTCCTCTATTAATCAGGTGAGTTATATTGTTTATGAAGAAAGTAAATGTTGCTTGACACGCAACTTAGAAAATCCATATTTAACAAGTTCATTTTCTTGGTGGCACAAAGATTTTTAAAAACTATCTAACTGAAATATATGCTGGTTCTAACCTAATATTATTAGAACTTCTGAGATTCTCTCATCTATTTAAATTCAAGAATAGATTTCTCAGGCAGAGCTAATGAAAAGCTTGGCTGGCTCAATTTTTGCATACATATTCTTTAGACTATTTGCTTCCTATTTTAATTTTTACTTTCTTACTTAGATTTATTTCAGATTTTTGAAAAAACATCCATTGGAAAATATAATTGCCATGCAGTATCTTACAACTGTATGAAGGTAACATTTTCAAAGTAAAACCAATTCCAATTACTCATGCGGAACATTTGCCACAACTCTTTTGAAACAGCATATCCGATCTCAAAGCCTTAGGAGCTTCTTTACGTTCCAGGGGGAAAAAAAAACCAAAAATGAAAAGTACATTCATTAAAACATTCTTTATTGCTATAACAATTTTAGAACTGTAAAGGATAAAAATAGAAAATACTAAGAAACTGCATGGTAAGGTGATTAAAGGTATGAACTCTGTGGCCAACTTTCCTGGCACCAAATCTTACCAGTTCTGATAGCTGGGCAACCTGGAGCTGTTTGATGACCAGCTTTGTGTCTTATTTTCCACATCTGTACGCTTGGAATTATGATAAGGTCTCCATCATTTTACTTTAGGAAAAGATGTTTAACCTCTTAGTATTTGTTACTTCATCTTTAAGATAGGGATAATAACAATACCTCTAGCAAAGTTAGATTGCTGTGAAGATTGAATAATTTAACACATTTAAGGCTTTTAATACGGTCAATGAGTTGCTACACATGTGACATTTAAGTAGTACTTGGCACATATTGAACACTCAATAAGGGTTAGTCGTTATTTTAAAATACTAAGGAGCTGAAAAGAGTTTTATCTGTTTTTACTTGTAGGTGACTAATTATGGACAACACAAAAATATTTATTAAAATTTAAAAACTGTTATTCTGCACGTTCTGCAACTAATATGAACATACTAGAAACTCTAGAAGATTTTGGAATTAGAGACAACAATGTTTTCATAGTTGCATATCCAAAATCTAGTAAGTTTGAGGAGGGGGCCACCTGTTAAATCTTCATTCTGGTTTGGTAATACACATGTACAACTGTCCCCTTTTCCAGACATTGACAGAAGCCCAACCTGCTTTTAGGATCAGAAAAGAAGATAAATCTAAAATCTCTATGATGCTGGGTTATTTGGGATACATATATTCTCATTTCTTTTTTTTTTATTTATTTAAAGACTAAATATTTTTTTCAGTCTTTATTTTTGAGAGAGAGAGACACAGAGCATGAGCAGGGGAGGGGCAGAGAGAGAAGGAGACACAGAATCTGAAGCAAGCTCCAGGCTTTGAGCTGTCAGCACAGAGCCTGATGCAGGGCTCAAACCCACGAACTGTAAGATCATGACCTGAGCTGAAGTCGGAAGCTTAACCAGTTGAGCCACCCAGGTGCCCCACATATTTTGTCACTTCTGGATGGCACATACGGAGAAAGCAAATATTGAGCCAACAGCAGATTGGTAAATGCTGACCTGTTGGCTTGGTCTGAGAATGGAAGAAAATGGATTTTAAAAATCTCGTAGGATTTTTGTTAGCAGCATATCTCATGCAGAACTAATCCCTAGTATGCTTTTCAATTACTCTAGTTGCTTTGTATTTCTCTACCATAATGAAATAATTTGAAGCTAAAATAGTTTTAAAATCTTTTATTAAAAAAAAAGCTTATTTTTTAAGTTGGGCTTTTTTGAATATAGGATGATTGTTGTCCTTGAAGCAATGTTGTATAGAGTGGTTAATGTTGCTCAAAGATATGCTGGAGTCTAAAGTCAATACAAAAAAAGTAATTATTCCTGATTTTCGTGAAAATGCTTCAGTTTCTCCTTTTTGCTATCTACTTTGAAATTCATGACCTTGTTTACTTTCTCTAAATGAGTAAGCACATGCCTCATGCCCTGGATCCTTCCACTCTGCAAAACACACAACTGATGGTTTTTTTTTTCCCTCCATTAGACATTGGTGCCATTTCAGTTTGTTTAGTTATAGGTCAAGCCCTGCCATCCATAAGAGTTTTTCCCTTATATTTAATGCAGCCCAAGTGTTTGGGACACCTCACACCAATCCTCAGTCCAGCCTGTTAGGTTCTTACTCATTTTCAAGGAGAGATTAGTGAGCATTCCCAGGATCCACCATAAATTATATCAAATCTGTCATGCAGACAAATCAGTTGAGTAGTGACATTTGCAAGATTCTTGGTATCTCAGACCCTTTTTTAGAACATTGATGTTACATTCAGGAACATAGTTGCAAAATCCCTAAACCAAATACAAGCAAAACAAATTCAACGATGTTAAAAAAAATACACTGTGACCAAAATGGGTTTTTCTCAAGAGCCAAGATTGTTCTAAAAATGTATTAATGTAGTTCATTCACATTACTAGAGTACAGGAGAAAGCTTGAATTATCATCTCAATAAATGCAGAACATTCACTCAAAATATTTCAGCATCCATTCACAATGGAAACTATTAGCAAACAGGGGCGAAAAGGGAACTTATTTAACTTGATAAACAGAATGCACCAAAAGCTCCACAAATGCACCACAAACATCATATGCAATAGTGAAAATTAAAATATTGCATTTAAAATCAGGAACAAGACAAAAATGTCTGCTGTCACTACTTTTCTTCAACATTGTACGGGAAGACCTGTATTGCTCAATAAGAAAAAAAAAAGTGAAAGGGGACTTGGGCTCTTCATTTGTCTATATTTCTAGAAGATGAAGTTCTAAGAAAGGAGACTAAGGAAGCCACAGAGGGAGGGAGCCACAGAGGGAGCCACAGAAAACTGAAAAAAGGGAATTTACATAAAATACAGAAAACAGAGGAATGCCTGGGTGTCTGAGTCAGTTCAGCCTCCAACTTCAGCTCAGGTCATGGTCTCATGGCTCCTGGGTTCCAGCCCTGTGCTGACAGCTCAGAGCCTGGAGCCTGCTTCCAATTCTATGTCTCTGTCTCTCTCTGCCCCTCCCCTGCTCATACTCTGTCTCTCTCAAAAACAAATGAAGCTTAAAAATTTTTTTTAAAAAAACAGAAAGAAAACAGAGAAGTAGCTGAAGGATTAATCTGATCACCACTATCATGGAATTGGAACAACCATAGTTCTTCAGAGTACGGAAAAGGAACGAAGAGCCCTTGGTTTTATCTTTATTAATTTTAATATAAAATACAGAAAACTCATAAAACTTGAACAAATTCCTTGGTGTATTAAGAGTGGCTAATAGAAATAAAAAGCACCAAATAATTTTTAGATGGATAGCGTTACTATTAACATTTATTTTTAAAAATCAATTCAGAGTTGAAAACAGGATTATTTATTTTTACAGGTTCCATCTGGACTCAGCAAATATTAAGCTTAATTTCTTTTGAAGGACATCATAACAAAACTGAAATTGTGTCCACAATTGAGAGAATTCCCTTCTTTGAATACAGAATGAAGCCAGACGACTTTGTCAAGAGACCATCCCTTTGCCTCTTCATTTCCCACATCCCATATTATTTAGCACCAAAAGGTCTCAAGAACAAAAAGGCAAAATATGTCACAGAAATAGTTAAGGACCTTTTGCACAAATACTTTCTTCAAATATTGTTGTCCAGCCCCACTCATTCATGTCCTTTCAAATGTGATTATTATAAACTTTACGATCTTGTTTTGCACATTAAAAATATATGGAATTATAGGTATGTACATAAATTGGATCACAACACACATTGTTTTCAGTGTAACTATATAATGTATAGCAAAATTTTTTTATGTCAGCACATAAAATTCTATTCTTTTTTAGTGGCCTAGTTGGATTTTATTTTATAGCTATATAATCCTGAATGTGTATTGTTGGACAGGTAGGTTGCAGCAAATGTGTATTACATTGAAATAAACATTCTTAGAGATCTTTTTTTCCACTTTTTTGATCTGGTAAAATGTTTCCCTAAAAATAGAGTTTTCAGATTAAAGTGTTTCAATATTTTAAGTGATTACCAAATATTTAGATATTATCTACTTGCCTTCTATAATCTGTCAATTTATACTTCATCAAACAGTATGTAAGAATGATTTTTTCTTCACATGCTCACCAGTGATTGAAATTACCGATCTTTGCTAATGTGCTAGATTAAAAAAAAAAAGACAAAAACAAAACCCCCCAAAACAAACCAAAAAGCCCCTCATTCTTGTCTAATTTGAAGTCCTTTTGATTTTAATAAACTGAAACATTTTTTATATGTTTCTAGGCTTTGAAATAGTCTTTATATTCTCTACCTGTGGGAACAGAACACCACAATGACCGCAGGTGCATATATTCGCTCAGGCTCCAAGGTCTTTGAGAAAACTCAAGATACTGAAATTAAAAATTAATTACCTGAAAGGACTTGAGTGAATTACCTTGGGAAATGTGTTCTGTTCTTTAGTGGGCAGATAGGGATGTTTTGCTTAAAGGAAGCCAGCTGTATATAGCACATTGCATTCACTCTCTTCTTTCTCTTTCCTTCTATCATAAAGATTCTTATCAAAACATATGTATCTGCAAGACTGCTCTCCTACGCAAGATATGTACGATAGCTGAATCAGATGTACATTGTTGACATGTTTTGCTAAGTTTCGGTTGTTAACCATTGCTAATCTGTTTTTCCTGAAAACGTATATAAGAAGACGCTCAATAAACCTCAGTACCTCGGGCTGTTGGCTCAGGGGTCCCCTGTGCCTCGCTATACTGTCGTCTTTCTTTCAGTTCCTTCGCCGCCCCAGGTCTACGGCCCAATCAGGTTGACATCTATCCATTTGTCTTTAGCTTGTCTTTTATTTACTGCTTTGTAGAAGCATTTTGGGGGGACAAATATTTTAGCAATTAATAGTTTACCTTTAAAAATTGTTAAATGCTTTTAATTTTGTGTTAACAATCTATTCATAGTTCCTTCATAGCTCTGGCTCTTGTGTCTTGCTTAAAAGAACACTTCCCCACCACAAAGATTATATTATATACTCTCCAAGTTTTTCTAATTTTATGTTTTTATTTTTTACATTTAATTGTAAATTATATCTAATACTGAATGTGATTTGAAATATAACTATTGCATGGTATTTGCCAAGGGGTCAGCCAATTGACCCAACATAATTTGTTTAAGCATTTACTCTTTCCCCGCTGTTTTGAAGTCTACACTTTTATATACTAAGATTCCATAGTCTCTCTCTCTGATTCTGTGTTGTTTATTCCAAAAATTGATACATCTGTTTAATGTCACAGTTCTTCATTGTTTTAAATCTTGTAACTGATAAAGCAAATCCTACCAAGTTTACCATCCACCAAATGTGCTATGTTGTTCTTTGTATGCTTCTTATGCATTTTTTTCTCTGAATTAGCAGGGTTTTTTGTTTACTTTTTTATGGCTATCATGAACTGAAAGTTTTTCTTATTAGTGTCTTTTCTATTTGTTTATTGCTGTTATAAAGAAAGAGGCTTTGGTTTTGTCACTCTGTTGTATTTGGCTCCCTTAATCTCTCTAACTAGTTTTATGAATTTTCCCTTTATACTCTGAATATAATTCATTTTAAAATAATAATCCATTTTATTTTTATTTTCCAATATTTACACTTTTTTTCTGTTTCGATAGTTAATATCTGCAGTACAAGCCAGAATAATAGAGGTGATAAGAAATCTTCTCTTGTCCTTAATGGTTTAGCATTTTTATTATCTTGTCTTGTTTTGTTTTGCCATTGATTTGGGGGGGGTATATAATGCCGAGAATTTTTTTTTAATTCTTAGTTTACTTGGGAGTTTTATCTTTGTTTTTGCTTTATGCAGAAAAGTTCTTTTCACATAAAATGCCTTTTTTGGGAAATTCTGAAGATTTCATGCTCCTCCATTTTAGTTTATAGTGAATTGAAATCCACCAATACTTTTTTTAATGTTTATTTATTTATTTTGTGAGAGAGAGAAAGCACGTGTGCAAGGAGAGAGGCAGAGAGAGAAGGGGAGAGTGAGAGAATTCTACCGTGAGTGGGAGAGAATCTTGACCATTGTGAGAGCATGACCTGAGCAGAAATCAAAAGTCAGATACTTAACTGACTGAGCCACCCAGGCACCCCAAAATCCACTAGTAATTTAATGACGTCTTATTTCTGGAATAAATCTTACTTGCTTATATTATAATACTTGTTTAAACATACTGCTAGAACAGTTTTGTTAATTTTTACTCAGGAATTTTTATTTGTAATTATTTTTAAAAAAGGCTTTAACTTTCCATGTTTGCTCTATCTTTATTTGATTTTAGTACCACTGAAATTATAGTCTTGCAAAATATATTTGAAAGTTTTTGTATTTTTGGCAAGTTATCAAATAGTTTAAAAGATATAAATTAACTGAATGTTTAAAAGATTTGAGTAAAGCCCATTATAAATATATCAATCTTGTCAGCTTTATAGTTCTACATTTCCCTTTTTCTTATCAGTTTATTTAATTTTTTTAATGTTTATTTATTTTTGACAGAGAGAGAGAGAGAGAGAGAGAGAGTGCAAGTGGGGAAGGAGCAGAGAGGGAAACACAGAATCTGAAGCAGATTCCAGGCTCTGAGCTGTCAGTACAGAGCCCAGTGCAGGGATTGAACTCACAAACCCTGAGATCATGACCTGAGCTGAAGCTGGACACTTAACCAACTGAGCCACCCAGGTGCCCCAGGTTATCATTTTATTTAAATTAGCTGCCTTCCCCCGAACCGGAATTATAATTTTATTTTCAAAGCAAATTATCCACTGTTTTATCTAGATTTCAAAACATGGAAAAAAATTACAGTATATTCTGCCATGATCTGATAAATTTTTTCCAATTCTGTGATTACATCTTTTTCATTCATTAGTAAGGATGGAAAAATTTATATATTGCTTTTTTCACATTTTTCAAGGTACCAGTGATTTTCTATTTTATTGTGGTTTTCCTCCAAAGAACTAGCTCTTTGTTAAGACATAACTTAATGTTTTCTACTTTTTGATTTCTGCTTTCATTTTAGTTATTTCCTCATATTTCATTCATATTTTTCTCTCTTCTTTACTTAAATGAATAGCATTATCTATATCCAATGTTTATTTTTTCAAATATTGGCATTTAAAAATGATGAATATCTTTTTAATATAGCTAGAAATAAAATCTTGTTAATATATAGTCTATCATTTTAATTTTAATTTTTAATTGGTCCAAGTGGTTTTGAAGACTTTTTCCCCTAAGTGTTTATATAATTTTCTTTTTTAACTTCTTCATTGTTGATTGTTAATATTATGGCTTTATCAATAGGTGGTGGTACCATAAGGTTTCTAATTTTTGAAATTTATGGCGAATTATATGATCAATTTTTCAATATGTCCCATGACTATATGAGAAAATGGTGTGTATTCTCCATGTGGGGCGCTAACATACACACGTATAAAATAAATTTTGTTAGATAATTTTGTAAATTGATTTTGTTAATCATTTTATCTTTTTGTCTAAAGATAAGCTTGTATAAATCTCCCACTATAATTGTTGCTAAATCTGTGCCATTTAAGTTGTTCTATTCCATAACATTATTCTATACAAACATTCCTGTTCTGTTGTTCATCACAAACAAATTATATGTTGTTCTGTTAAATCATTTCGCTTTAAATTTTACTTAACTTTATCTTGTCACTTGTGTTCTTTTTCCCTGGAGTTTTGCCCGTGTGCCTTTGTTTGTTCTTAATTTTCAATATTATATTTCAAAGCTATATAATTTTACAAGTTGTGTAAGTAATTCTATTAGATCTATGTCTTCTCTTCATTTTATAATTAGGTTATTGAAATATTTTGTTATTCTAGCACATGCTCCTATGAACATTCTTAATCATGTTCCCTGGTGCAAATCTGCACAAGCTTTCCCAGAGTTTACACCCAAGAATAGAATTGCAAACCCACAAAGTTCAAAAATGTTCAACTTCATAAGATGCTGCTATTTTTTTAATACCAAGCTGTTGTACCAGCTTATGACAAAGCTAGTAATTGTAACTGGTGAGTTCTTATTTTCCTCCTAGGAAACTTTTCTATCAGACTTTGATTTTTATCAATATGGTAATTATAAAACGGTTTCCCAAACTGATCGTAATTTGCATTTCCCTAATGAGTGATGTGATTAAGCACTTTTTGATAGGTTTGTTGACTATAATTTCTTATTCTGTGAAACAGTTGTGACATTTGCCCAGCTTGTAATTCATTGTTTATCTTTTTCTCGTCGATTGGTTTAAAACGTTTAATATTTATTTTTTTGAGAGAAAGACAAAGTGCGAGTGGGGGAGGGGCAGAGAGAGAGGGAGACACCGAACCCAGAATCTGAAGCTGGCTCCAGGCTCTGAGCTGTCAGCACAGAGCATGACTTGGGGCTTGAACTGACGAACCATGAGATCATGACCTGAGTTGAAATTGGACACTTAACCAATTGAGCCACCCATGCGCCCCTTATTGATTTGTTTTATATATATTCCGGACACTAATCTATTATAGGTTATATGTGTTGCTTCTCTCATATTTTGTTGCTTTTGCCACTTTATGGTGTATTTTAACAGCATTCTTAAGTTTAATGCAGTCCAATTCATCAATTTTTATTTTAAATATATTTTTTCCCATTTAGGAAATCTTTCTCTTTTCTAAGACCAGAAATATAATCTTTATTTTTTTAGATGTTAAAGTTTTACTTTCATATTTAAATTCTAATAATCTGTTTAAAATTTTTTAAATATTTATTTATTTCTGAGAGAGAGAGAGACAGAGCATGAGCAGGGGAGGGGCAGAGAGAGAGGGAGACACAGAATCGGAAGCAGGTTCCAGGCTCTGAACCATCAGCACAGAGCCCGATGCGGGGCTGGAACTCACAGACTGTGAGATCATGACCTGAGCCAAAGTTGGACGCTCAACCAACTGAGCCACCCGAGCCCCAGTTAATTCTTAATTATGTGAAGATATTATTGAAATTTCTATAGAGTTTACTACTTTTAAAATATTGTTTCTTCATTTGTACCATTTATTATCTTCTGCAATTTCTCATTGCTCAACTAGATCGGATATAAAGCAATTCTCATGTTAATAGTTTGTTGTCTCTAATGCCAATAATAATGTTTACAAAAGAAAATCTGAACGCTGAAGATGTCAAATTATTAATCTTCATTTAAAAATTGGCTTCAGACCATTTCAGACTTTCATGAACCAAAACTGTATCAATGGCTTTTCTGAGAACCCTCTGTGGTTTTGACTTCATTATTTGAAAATCTTTGGATCTCATTTTTTTCAATTTTAAAAACCAAGAACCAGTAACCTTGCAAGGTTATATGAAGAATTATATCATGATGGATGTACTTCGCCAAGATGGCATCTGGCATTTAGTAAAATATATTTAAAAATTCTAATCTTTTTATGTATTTTAGTTTTGGTTTTCCAAAACTTAAAGAACAGTTATAATTTGATGGTAGTGGCTGGTGGGAGTTTAACAGTTAAGGAAGTAGACTATATAAAACTATAATTACATTCCCAAGTTTGTTTCTTAGCTCATCCTTGTATAAGGAAAAGTGAAGTGTCAACCCTCCCCACCCCCCCGCCTCCACCCCAGAGAACTAACAGTTAAGTTGCCTTGGAGAAGGAATTAAAGTGGGTTGGAGAAAATTTTGATACTGAGAGTGCTACTTCTTCACCTAAGTGCTGTTCATGTTCTTATCCCACTAGGAACCATTGGAGACTGGAAATACCGCTTGACCGTGGAACAAAATGAAAAATCTTACAGAATATTCCAAAGCAAAATGAAGGATTTTCCCTTGAAGTGCATCTGGGAGATAACTGAGGAGTAGAATCAGTGCAAAATAATCATATAAAAATCTACTAACTAGAAGGATATTTTAAGACACATTAATTTGTGCTTCTCATGCAAATGTTAGTTATAAAACTTTGTTGCTAAAAAAATATGAGTAAATTGTGCTGAGATTGGTTACTGTGATTTTGATGAACACTTTGAAATTTCAGAAATTAAAATGACTTGGGAAAAAAGGAAAAAACAGAATGCATGCAACATGGATTGCAAGTGTCTTGAGAGAGTTTCCTGTAGTGTGTATTTTTTCTTTATCTAAGTTATATTTAGGGTCAGCAAACTCACATATAAACGCTTGCATCATTTTAATAATTTATTAGATCACAAAATTTGCACTAAGGATCCAAGAATCAAAAGTGGATTAATCATCAAATGGTTCAATCATTTAACTATTTGGATAAAACAATAATTGTACTCATAACATCTCACTCACTAAACTAAATATGTAAGATAAAATCATTTTACTAAAAAAATATAGGTGAACCTGTTTATAATTCTTAAATGGAGAAAAACTTTTGAAGCATAAAAGCAGTGGAAGAAATTTAAATAAAAATTCAGTAAATTTACATTCATAAACATTTCAAGGCACCACCACAACAATCAACAAAGGGAAACAACCCACTGTCTATGTACAATAAAATACGTAAGTAAATTGTGGCACTTCATATAAAGAAATACTATACTTCAATAAGGATACGTGAATTAAACTACATGAAAAATATATATGACTCTCAGAAATATAATAATATTCAGTGGAAAAACACTCATTGAATGATTGATCATGTAAGATTTTAAAACAGGTAAAATTAATCTATGGTTTTAAAGAGTGGTTTTCTATGTGGGATGATATATTAGCTGGACAGGTAAATAAGAGAATACTTTGGATGTTGGGAATATCCTGTGTCCTGGTCTTAGTGCTGGTTCCCTAGATGTGGTCATAAATGTGGTATATATATTCCATATATATAAGCCATATATATATATATATATATATATATATATATATATATTCCATATGTTTGGATATATATATATATATATATATATATATTCCAAAATTCCATATATATTCCATATATACCTACCATAAGATGTGGTAAATATTCATTGGGCTGTGAATGTATAATTTGTAAACGTTTCTGTGTTTCTGTCATATTTTAGTGAAATTTGTGAACCATTTCACATATATTAGAAATTTCTGTTAGATACAATCAAAAAAAGCTTGCAATTGATTGAAAACAGAAAACATTAATTCATGATTAGTAAAAGTTTAAAAATCAGCAAATGCTCAATGTTACAGTAGAGTGGAATAGACATTCTCATATATTTTCATGGAAACACAAATGAGTTCAAATCTTCTCTATAGCAATTTTGAAACAGAATTGAAAGTCTTAAAACTAGTCAAACCAGATGATCCTCTTATTTCATTTCTAGGAAACTTCTGAACTCCTATTCAATTAACCCAATTTTCTATACTTTACATTTTACCTTCACTACATTTTTTTTCTTTTTTTCAACCAACATATTTTTCCATGTTCATGCAATTGACTTTTTTTCCTGGAAAGAACATCTATTTACATCTTTGTGGTGAACATATAACTGAGGTTTTCTCTCCTTTTTGAAACTCTTTCTCTTGGCATTTTGGTCAAGCACTTTGTTGCAAATAAGAATAATCTACGTCTAACAAGTTTATGGAAAATAGGGTAATTCATTACAACGATTCATAGAATACAGAAAAAGAGTTTTCTTGAATTTCATGAAGAAACTTCCAAGAAGCATGAAGCAGTCAAGGATTCATATATCTTTCCAACTTTTTAAAACATTCTTTCTGCCTTAGAGTTTCATGGTCTCTCATCTCTGCATTCTTCATTTAAAGGACACATTTTTCTCTTCTTCCATCTTTGCAGATTGGTTTTGCTTCAGCGTGACAGCAGTCATACTCTATGTTCAAATGACCTCAGTTCAAACAACAAAGATATGTTAATGTTGTTGACTTCAAACTAAAAATTCAGGAAGAAAAACTGAATGGTGTATGTCACTTAACTTCCCTTAGGAGTCAACCTGTGGTCAAGGCAAAATACTGACAGAGTACAAACATAGCACCTAGAATTCTGTAGCATCCTTCAACAGATAAGATAGAAAAATACACACACACACACACACACACACACACACACATGCACACACACACACATTATGGCTTGAATTATGTCCCCCCCCCAAAAAGATATGTTGAAGTCCTAATCTCCATTACCTCAAAATGTGACATTATTTGGAAATAGGGAAATTGTAGATGTAATTAGTTATATTCAGATACTGGAATAGGATGAGTCCTTAATCCAATAAAATTGGTGGCCTTATAAAAAGAGGAGAAACACAGGGTGAAGACGACCATGTGATAACAGAGGCAGGGTTTGGAATGGTGTATCAATAAGCTAAAGAATGCCGAAGATTGTTGGCAAACAATAGAACCCAGGAGAAGCAAGGAAGTATTCTCTTCTATGGGTTTCAGAGGAAAATCTTGATTTTGTACTTAAGGCCTCCAGAACTGTGAGGCAATAAATTTCAGTTGTTTTAAGCCACCTGCATGTTGGTATTTTGTGACAACAGCTCTAGGAATCTAGTATAACACTCTATAACTCAAATAAATCATTGCTACTTTATACCACAGCCATCAGGCAGGTTCTGAAACCAAACCAAAGAAGTCAGTAGGTTGGCATCGTGCTGATTACCTCTGACACATGGGATAAACATCCAAATACACGTCACCAATCACTGTAATAATAACTGGAGATATAAGTCCATTCTCACCACTCCCACTCAAAATAGTGCTGAAAAGCCTACCAAGTACAATGAAGCAAGGAAAAGAAATAAAAGGCATAGGAAATTCAGAAACAAAATCATACTCATTTGCAAATGGCATGATGGTTTATGTAGAAAATCATAAGATATTAACCAATCATAAAATATTAACCAAAAAAAAAACCTACCAGAACTAATAAAGGAGTTTAGCCAAGTTGCAAAACGAAAGTTACCAAGACAGAAAAATCAATCATGTTTTTATAGGCTGATAATGAAAAATTGAAAACAAATTAAAAACATAATGCCATATATAATTACTCCCAAAGAAGAAAATATTTAGGTGCACGTCTAACAAAATGTGTACAGAGTCTACATGCTGATGACTCAAAAATTATAATGACAGAAACAAAAGAAAACCAAATTAAATGGGCGACACACCATTTTTATTGATAGTAAGACTCATCAATGATGTCCGTTCTCGCCAAATTAAACTATAGGTTTCTCCCACCAAAAATCCAAATAGGATTCTTTGTAGCCAAACAAAAGCAAAGTCTCCATTTGAAACTTACTGTATAGCAACAGCTAATCAGGACAGCATGGTATTGGCAAAAGAATAGACACAAAGACAAGTGGAACAGAACAGAGATTCCATAGAGAGAGCTACGTAAGTACACAGCTGAATTTTGACAAAGGCACAAAAGCAATTCCATGGAAGAAGGATAGATTTTTCCAACAGATGGCATGGTAATAATTGGACATTCATGAACAAAAACAATGACACCTAAATCTAACAACCCACCCCTCCCTCCCAAAAAAAAAAACCCCAAAATGCATAGTGGATCTAAATATAAAACATAAACCTATAATACTTTTAGAAGAAAGCATAGGAAAAAATATTCATTACCTAAATGTATGAAAAGAGTTTTTAGACATGACACCAAAGCCATGATCCATAAAAGAAAGGTATGCTAAATTAAACTTAGCAAAATTAAAACACACACACACACACACACACACACACACACACACACACACATGCTTTTGCACTACAAAAGACCTTGTTAAGAGATGAAAAGAGGGGCACTTGTGTGGCTCAGTTAGTTGAGTGTCTGACTCTTGATTTCAGTCAGGTCACAATCTAACAGTTCATGGCTTCAAGCCCAGCATTGGGCTCCATGCCAACAGCACAGAGCTTGCTTGGGATTCTCTCTCTCCCTTTCTCTGCCCCTGTCTCTCTCGCGTGGGCTCTCTCTTTCTCAAAATAAATAAATATACATTTAAAAAGAGAGAGAGATGAAAGAAAAGCCAAACTGGATGTATCCCAAATGTCCTTAAACAGGTGAATAGATTAAAAAAATAACATAATATATCCATACAATGGAATTCCACTCAGGAATAAAAAAGCATGAACAAAGCACAAAAACTTGGATGGATTTCAAAGTCATTATACAAAGTGAAGAAAGCCAAATTCAAAAGATTACACACATTAGGATTCTATTTTTATGACTTCCTTAAAATGATGAAATTATAGTGATAAAGAACAGATCAGTCTTATCCAGGTGTTAAAAGTTGGGAGGTGGGTGTGAATACTAAGAGGCAACACAAAAAAGTTACTTTGTGGCAATGGACAGTTTTATATCTTTATTGTGCTAATGGTTAAATTAATCTACATATGATAAAGTTTCATAGAATTATAGTCACCTCACTCTCCTCAAAATGAGTATGTGTAAAAACTGGTAAAATTCAAATAATGTCTGCATTTGAGTTAATAGTATTATACTAATATCAACTTCCTCTTTTGATTATGTACTATGGTTAGGTAAGATATCATCATTATTGAGGAAACTTGTTGAAGGGAGCACCAGAATTCTTTGTATTTTTTTTTGCACCTTTTTGTGAGTATTAAACTATTTCCAAATAAAAATTATAAATATTATAGAATAGCCAACAAGAAGAACAAAGCTGGAGAATTCATCCTAGCTAGTTATCAAGATCTATTTTTAAGCTTTTTATTTTTATTTATTTTGTTATTTTTTATCGTGAATACTTTTTTATTTTAACATACAGTGTTAGCTTCAGGCGTACAATACAGTGATGCAATAATTCCAAAAACAAGGGGTGTCTAGGTGGCTTAGTTGATTAAGTGTCTGACTCTTGATTTCAGCTCAGGTCATGATCTCCCAGTTTCATGAGTTCGAGCCCCAAGTCAAGCTCTGCACTGACAGCATGGACCCTGCTTGGGATTCTCCTTCTCTCTCTGTCCCTCCCCCCTTGTGTGCCTCAGGGTTCATGAGTTCGAGCCTGGCATAGAGCTCCATGCTGACAGTGCAGAGCCTGCTTGGGATTCTGTCTCTCTCCCTCTCTCTGCCCCTCCTACACACACACACACACACACACACACACACACACACACACACACTCCCTCTCTCTCTCTCTTTCTCTGTTTCAAAATAAATAAACTTTAAAAAATAATAATTCCAGAAGCAAAACAAAACAATTCTATACATTACTCAGTGCTTATCATAATCAGCACACTCTGTTTTTCTTTATGGGAATTTTTAAATTAATTATCTTTTAAATTCCAGTATAATTAATGTATAGTGTTATATTAGTTGCAGGTGTACAATATAGTATTTCAATAATTCTACACATTACTCAGTGCTCAAATAAGTGTACTCTTTAATTCTCTTCGCCTATTTTCCCCCTTTCCCCACCAACCTCCCCTCTGGTAACCATCAGTTTGTTTCCTACAGGTAAGAGTCTGTTTTATCATTTGTCTTTTTTTTTCCTTTGTTCACTTACTTTGTTTCTTAAATAAACTTTTTATTTTAATTTTTTTCAGTCTGAGTGAATTTTTATTTCTATGTGGTTATATAGTCAAGTAACATTTATTTTCTGTTTATCATGTTTTTTAAAGCATAAGTGGTTATATAATGTTTGAGAATCTTTGGTTGAAAGAAAATAGAAGAGTATAAATATAGTAAAAAACTCAGTAATGGTAGCCAAGCCTGAGGTAATAATTTTTCTTTAAGTCAGCCATATTCCTGTAGCTTTCGTTAAATAAAGCAGAATCATGCTAATAAGTTCAGATACTTATGTGAATAAACTGTAATATAGTAACTGACAGATATTATGACAGAGTGGTAATAAGAATAGAGAGGAATTATAGAAATATTAGGGAGATTATAATACTAATTTACATTATAGCTTTAAAAACCCCGGTAATTGTGCAAATATATCCTATTCTTGTGTTTAGGAAGATGTGATAGGTGTTTGATTCTTCCTCAGTTCAAGCTCCCAATTACTTCATTGGGCTTTCTTGTTTGTTTCATCCTCATTCTTTAACATTTAATTAATGTTAAAGAAAATTGTTTCTATGCTTAAAGTAGGTGATGTCTCATAGGATTCTGGCTTTGTTTGGTTTTGTTTTTCTCTTTAGAGGGCCTGCTTTCTGTTGTTGTTAGGTGTAGGAATACCCCTTCCCCTGGAAAATACACATTCTGGATGTCAGAGGAAAGGAAATTTAGTCCAGTAGCACAACTTACAAGTTAAAGAACATGAGCTTTAGTTACCATTGTTCAGACCAAGTTCGATTGTTGATGATTACAATGTTGTTATAGATAGCCTGTTATCCACAGATGTCAATAAACTTTTTATTGAAACAATTTTTAATGTTTATTTCATTTCTGAGAGAAAGAGAGACAGACAATGAACGAAGGAGGGGCAGAGAGAGAGGGAGACACAGAATCTGAAGCAGCCTCCAGGCTCCAGGCTCTGAACTGTCAGCACAGAGCCCAACGCGGGGCTCAAACTCAGGAATTGTGAGATCATGACCTGAGCCAAAGTCAGACACTTAACCGACTGAGCCATCCAGGTGCCCCGGTAAACTTTTGTTTTTAAATAAGACACCTACAGAAATTTTTCAAAGATAGTACAAAGATTTCCAATGTTTCTTCTTTTTCTCAGAGTAAGAAACCCATACCTATAATTCACTTGCTTATTTGTTCAACTCTAGTATACACATAAAATAGTTTAAGAATTATTATATCATACATCTATGAGAAAAAATTTACCAACTGGAGTACAATTTTTTTTGTTATTCTTTTTGTCTTTAGTCTTACAGTACTTAGACAAAATATTGTCTTCTAAAGTTATTTAGATCAGAGCCTTTTCCCCCATCCCACTCAGTGGTGTTATGTCACACATCTCTAATAGATTAATTTGTCAAGCTCAATCCCATCTCAGATTCCTTTGACATCATGGCCGATTTTTAAATTTGCATCCATTAAAAGTCACTCTTTGTTACGGAATGGATTCACAGTGCTACGTCTCCTTCAACTCAGGACCTGCTATGGCCTAAAATAACTGACCATTGGTCTGGCTGATGTGTGTGGCTGACCCAGGTCTGACTGCAGGCTCCTTCTACACTGCGGTCCTTTTCATTCTCTGTTCTACAGCCACCTCGTCTCCTGTCAATTTCTACGGTACCACACTCCTTCTGACCAATACGCCTTTCACCCAGGTCTGTATTCTCTGCAAGAAATTTTCTCTGATTTATTACAGTCACCCAGTTACAGTGTTATTGTTTAATTTACCTTTTTATATTACATTTAGTGCAGTCCATAGTTTTATATGTACTCGTGTTTTTTATTTGGCAACTCTCCTCCCTCCACATTCATGCCGAGACTAAACGGTCTATGAGAAAAGGAATTTTGACTATTGACTATTATGCCACAGTGCCTGATACACAGTAGACATGAACCAAATATTTGATGAGTTAATGGTTGAAGGAGAAATAAAAGTAACTACGCAGACAAGGGAGAGAAATTATTCCGGGGAGAAAAAGTAGGAATTATAAAAGCTTACAAGATGAGGAGAGCTTGTTACTTTTGTGAATTACCAAAGAGTTCATTGTGGCCAGAGATCAGTATGCACACAGTAAAGGATAGATAACCAAGAGAAAAGGTAGATTTGAGGACAGGTCCCAGGAAAATCACCTAAGGACTCTAGGGTAAAAGGAAACAAACACTAGTGAATAAACTTCTAATAAAACCAGGACTGAATAAACACATAAGCCTGTCAGGTAGTACAACTAATTTTTTTAATGAGAAGAAAATACTAATATTGTCACTATTATTTTTAAAATTATAAATGGATTTCCAAGTGAACAGCAAACTATGAAGACTATATGTGTATATGAATGAAGAGTAGTGTTAAAATGTTTTAAATCCAAATAATTACAGATGTACAAAATCATTTATGGTCTTCATTACAATATTCCTAAATGGCAAGTATCTTAATAAACAATTTCTGAAAAATCTTGGACAAAGAAAAATCTGTTAACTCTTTCTGATCTCATTCTCTGCAGAACAACTTGTGTTGTAGCCTGTAGTAGGTTCACTAATGTGTGTGTGTGTGTGTGTGTGTGTGTGTGTGTGTGTGTGGTGTATGCTGAGTGAGGCAAAGGAGGATAACTATTGCCAACAGCTTAATTCTACTGATCTAACAGAATTATACATGGATGAATAACCAGAACAAATCCAATTCAGATGATTCAGTAATATGGTCATTTAATTTAAGTTTTTCCACAGGTAAGAAATAACCAAAGTAGCTATTGTATGGTAATGGTAAGCTATTAAAGAGCTATTACAATAAAAGGGAAGCAAAAATAAAAAGGTTATAGGGAAACAAAGACAGATGCTGGTATTCAAGACCTTTGGAATGATGGTAAACATAAATGGCTGACAGATATGTTACTTGGTTTTCAAAGGAAAAAAGAGAACCATTGTGACACATTCTACAGGGACAGAGGGAACTATAACTTGAGGGACTATATTCATGAAATGATGCTATGGAAACAGTCTTTCTATTAGTCCCATATTTGTATGTTTTTATTATCTTGTTAAATAGAGACATAGGAGTTTAAAAATAGTTTGTAACTTAAGAAATAGGAAATCTGTCACCTCCAAATAGCTAAGTCCCAAGTTTACACCATCAAGTCAAGGGGAAATACATGCCTAAGATTTAATTCAAAGTTTAAAGGAAGCAAACGTGGGGCGCCTGGGTGGCTCAGTCAGTGAAGCATCCAATCAGTTCAGGTCATGATCTCATGGTTCATGAGTTCGAGCACCACGTCAGGCTCTGTGCTGACAGCTCAGAGCCTGGAACCTGCTTCCAATTCTGTGTCTCCCTCTCTGTGCCCCTCCCCCTATCGCACTTGGTCTCTCTCTCTCTCTCTCTCTCTCTCTCTCTCTCTCTCTCCCCCAAATAAATAAACATTTAAAGAAAGAAAAAAAGAAGCAGATGCAGGGCAAAAAATCAAAGAACCAAAAAAGCACCTATATCGTTTTATATATTTGTGTAACTCTAACGCACAAATGTTGTAGGTGATTTTCTGCTGCCCTGAATGTAAAGTCCTTTATTAATATCCCAGATAAATTTAATAGGAAGATTTTTAATCTTTTCTTTTTAAAAAAAGTTGTCAAATCTCTAATTCTGTGATAGTCGTATGATTTTTCCAATCTCCAATTGTCCTTAGAAAGAGATAAGGCAAATGGACTTATCAGTGTATTATCATGTGAATTAGAGTAACACACACACATGCACACACACATTATTGACACAGGGTAAAGCATAGTTCTTTTAAAATATTTTAGTTGCCTCTAATGTACCTTTTATATATGCTAAGGAGAGGGGGGACACTATAGTAAAACATGATTTTGTTGCTTTTAGCTGCCAATAATTGTACGTTTCAGTGATGGGTACAGATGGGAGAAAAGCAAGTGAGTTTTGCTCAGATAAAGTATACTCTGTTGAGAGCCTTCAGGTATCTGAATAATTTTACTATATCTCTGCCACTTTGAAATTAAGGAAGTGTGAGGTAGTTCCTGGGTTAAGTCTACAAAGGTCAGTTCTTTCTTCAATCATCCTAGCTAACAATTGGCTAAATGGTCAAATAATCTCAGGGAAAGCCTGGACTCTAAGCTATTTTAAATGAGTACTGAGATTACTTCTGCTTATAGTTTTAAACTTAAAAATTGATTACTTACATATAAATAAAATAAACTAACTGCATTATTTAAGCAAACAGTAATACGATGTGGACCATGCCAGTTGATAAATATAATAAAGTAATATATTAATGTTGAGCCACTGAAATTCATTTCTGCAATGAATTATCAGCTCCTCTGTACTCTGGAAGGCCAGTATTGTTCTACATTTTATGCCTTGTGTTAGTATCTTTTCCTCTTGTTTCCCAAGAGCACGATCACAAACTCAGGTACAAGTCTCCGTTGCGCCAATAAAATCCCACTGAAGTCGGGTAGTATCCCTAACATTGGCCATTTGGAAAAAGACTGCATTCTTCTGCCTCAGCCTAAGTCTCTTTTCTCAAACAGATCTCTCACGACTGCTCTTCTCTTTTATAATGCATAGGGCTGGTCTCTACAACCCATAACTGACATGTTTGAGACATGTTTCTGTCATCTAGTTCATACGAAATTTGATGATAGATATATAACACAAACTGGAATGAAGTCAAATCTCAACTCCATTATAAATGACTTGCCTCTAGTAAGGTGATTGTTTACATATAATCCATTCTTTGATATTAACTAGCTGTGTGACCTGGGGGTCAAAAATGCAAATCAAACTTTGTATTTCTGAGACACGTTAGAGAGAAGAGATTGTACATTATAAAATGCCATGCAAATAAAGGTAAGATTATAATTTAAATAGTTATAGGAAGAACTACCTTAGCTACTGTATATTCTATTTGTAGTAAATTTAACCAACAAACACTGGGTTTACAAAAAGCAAAATGTTCAATGCTAAGCTCTCTATGGTTGAGAGGATTTTGAAGATATATCATTGCTTCCATAGGGAAGTTTTATATTCTAGTTTGGGTAATGAGGTAATCCCAAATATAAAAGAATCCACTTAAACAAATAAAACTCACTGGTAGAATTTAAAATGCACATTCCAAGGAGTGGGGTTAAAATGAATTAAAAAGGATAATGGATGTAGTAGGTGATAAATTTTAAGATGAATTATAAACTAGTAAGAAGGCATAGGTTAGTAAAGGTAGGCATAGAACAAAGAAGTGGGAGAAATACTACAATTGTTTGATTTAAAAAAAAAAGGTTTAAGCAGAGGCTGCAGCTCGGGTACAAATTCCAGAAGCTGAGAGAGAATTTAGAGGTCTCCAATTCAACCCTTCACGAAGAAGGAACCCCGTCCGCAACAGCCTATCAGAAGACCACACCACTTCTAAATAAGCCCTACCATTCCAGAGGTCATACCGCTCCCACAAGGCAGCCAATTCAATGATCAGGCAACATGAGATGCAGGAAAGCTGTCATCTACAAAATCAGCCAAAACTCAGGAGTGAGATGTCTTAAAGTCTTTGGACACGTCTTGCCCTTGATCATGTCAGGACTTGAGTTCTGTGGAGATAGAACTTCCTCTGTGGAGGAAGGCAGTCTGCATCCTTCATTCAGTAAGTACTCACAATAATCTGCACTGCATGTCACAATTCCCCTTTTACAGAAGGAACTAGGTCCTTGGATATGCACTATGACTAAGCTTACACAGTTAATAAAAGGCAGAGCCAGGATTTCAGCCGGGTTTGATTCCAACTTTCACATCTCTCCTCTCCCCCAATTGGCCCTCAGAGGCTGATCAGATTAACCAAGTATGCTGCATGTTAGACCAACGCAAGAGAGGCAAACGCGGGATGTGCTTACGAACATTTAGAGAAAATGGAAATTCTATGAAAGTGACTGAATGAAATCTAATGAATGTAAACTAATCTGCTCAATCTAAACAGTTGCAGTGTCAAAGGAATCTGGGAGTTTACTAGAACTGCCCTAAGAAAATCAGAGAGCCCATATAACATCAGACTATCAACGTAATCGCAACTTTGCATGATGAAAGAGGAATTCGATCACAAACGCAGCGGTCTTGTAGAAACAGGAGTTAGGTGAATGAGAGATGCCGAGGCGAGCCTCCACGCGGGTCCAGGCAGCCGTTGGGTGGGCGCGTGGGTCCTGACGCCCCTGCTCACTTTGTGGCAGCAGGACAGCTCCGCACGCCCCCTGCGGTCCCACTCGCACCAACGTGGCTGCTGGGATCCCCAGCAGCAAAGTGAAATACTCAAAGCTCTCCAGCACTGACACTGGGCACATTAACCGTCAGAAGGAAACTTCGCCTACTGAAGCTAGCTTTAAATTGAAAAGATGTCCAGTGAGATCGCACTTAGTGAAGTTTAAGAAAAACTCTACGAGGATTCCTTATAAGGCCATTGCCTGTGCCACCGCGCAGTTTTTGATTGGCGCCTTTCTCGTTGTCACGGGTTGCCTCCTGCTGGTAGGCTACATCAGCAAAGTGGGCGCCAACCGGGCTGTTGCCGTTCTGATTGTTGGCATCCTGGTGTTTCTGCCTGGGTTTTACCACTTGCTCATCGCTTACAGAGCGCACGAGGCTGCCAGGGCTGCTCCTACAGTGACCTTCCGGACTGTGATGACTAGCGCCCCCTACAGCCAGGAGAAGAGTCACAGATGGGGCTGAGCGGAGCTTTAAGGCGTTTGGCAAAGGCTGTGGAACTCTATGCCTAAGGATTAAGGAATTCTGAAGCTTTGTAGATACTTAGCAAAACTATGGCCAGATTTTATCAATTCGTCCCCAAAATGTTTACAATTAACCAAATAGGAAGCTGGGAAATGCTCCATTTTTATGTTCCTGGCCCTGGCTAAAACTCCCGACAATTTTTTCCACATGTATAGTGGAAGAACAGCAATGGTAATTGTATGGGGAAGTGAAAAGTTATTTTGTAGGGCAAAATGTTGCCACCACCCTATTTAGAGCCGAACATTTCTTTTAAGCAGTCCTCATTGGTAATTTTATCTTGTGGCAAATGGAAAAATGCAGTATGTCTGATTTCATATTACTAAGTAATTTACTTGGAAAATTTCTGAGTATTTTATCCCCCATGCTTATCTCCACCTCTGTAACCTATGGATACCTTGGTAAAACCAAGTATCAACTTAGGAAAAATAAAGAGCAATACAGTTGTGTTGTGTGCAACTTTAGAGTCAGAAGTGGTTTTAAATCCCAGATGCCAACGTTTTTAACTGTATGACCTTGGACAAATTATCTTAATACTCAGAGTTTGGGACCATAATTCCTACTGCTCTGGGTGTCCGTATGGTCAAATATAGTATTTATATCAACATGGCACATAAGTGTTCCCCAAAGTGTTAATTCCTCACTGTCAAATAGGGTTTTATAGAAGACGGCACATGAAATTAACTAAAGCCATAGGTGAAGTGCTTCCATCCACTTCAGGCTAACCTAGGAAAGTTGGCCACCCAAGAGAATGAGACTGCTAATCTGTAATCTTGGTTTAAATCAGGGCACTGGGTTGCTTTCTATATGAGCCTTTTCCTCTTGAGTCCTATGTAGGAATAGGGCAGATCAAGGATTTGTGTCACCTAAGGCTTATGCAATTTGAAGGGCTCTCTTAAGAAAAGAGAATTCAAAAATATGAATTAGAAATTAAGTGCAGGGCATAACAAAGGGCCTATATTAAGTATCATCAACTTCATGGTAAACCTGGCACTCATAGAGAAGGTAAATAAAGGATCTATAGGAAAGGACTGAACGTGGGGATATGTCTGCAGCTAAGGCGACGGTCCCAGATTAAAGACAACTGAGTTAGCAGTAGTATGTTTTAGAATAAAGGATATCATCCTATAAAAAGAAATACTTTCTGAAGTGTTGTAGATAAAGAACACAGGCATACGTTGGCGATACCATGGGTTCATTCTGTCCCAGACCACCTCAATGAAGCAAATACAGCAATAAAGTGAGTCAAATGAATTTTTGGGGTTCCCAAAACATAACAGTTATGTTTAAACTATACAGTTTATGTTTAAACTATACTGTAGGCCATTAAGTGTGCAAAGCATTACATCTAGAAAATGTAAACACTTAAAAAATACTTTGTTGCTAAAAAATGCTAATCATCACCTGAGCTTTCAGTGAGTCGTAATCACTGATATGATAATGAAAAAGTTTGAAATATGGTGAGAATAGGTGTGAAGTGAGCAAATGTTGGTGAAGAAATGGTGCCAATAGACTTGTTTGATGCAAGGTTGCCACAAACCTTCAGTGTGTAAAATAAGCAGTATCTGCAAAGCACAAAAAAGTGAGGTGTGCCTGTATAGACTGAGATTTATGGAAGATAAAAGAGTGTATTTTCTGGACAAAGAATATTGGCACTTCATAAAGGAGAAGAAAGATACTCTCAAGAGTGCTAACTTCAGGGTACACAAAACATACCCAAGTTAAAAAAAAAGAGTTTAGAAGTCTTTCATTGGTACTATATTATGTACCCAGGCACATAACAAATGGAAGAAATGATACATTTCTAAATATTAGTTTGAGATTGTCCTAAATAAACAGGGAAATATGAGCTGTAATTCTGGGGGGCTTTGATAGCATCTTCATAATCCTCCCTCTTACTAGAAGCCACAGAACACACAGAAAAGTCCATTGAAATGTAACTCGTAAAAAGTCCACCACAATTTCAATATGAATAATTAATATTAAAAGGGACTCAGTCATGTGAAGAAAGTGCCTTTTGAATATAGAGAACAGTTAATCTATGAAATGTTAGTCAAGGAATGTCAATTTAGAAACGAAAGATCCACATAGGTCGATAGTGTAAACTTCAACCCAGAGATGACCTTATCACAAAGGAAACAGGCAAATAAGGACAAGAGGAGCATTAGAGTATAATCATAGTGTAGAAGATAGTATTAGAAATCTGAGCATTGTTTTAATTCCAGACACTGTATGCATAGTGTGTGCTGTAACTTTAAAATTGTAGTTAATCAGGTCACATAGCTAACAACTCTTGCTGAAGTATAAATTATACATGTTTGGCTCTTCTTTTTGTTGTTCAAAGTTTAGACCAATTTCCTAGAACGACATTCTTTTGAAATGATTGGATTTCCAGCAGTGATGGACAGCTGTCTAATCCCAGTTAACTGAGTCAGCAAGCCAAGTCATTAGGCACAAGAGGTGCTGGGAGAGAGAAGACTTCAGCAACACCCATCTATAGACAGAAAAGTATTGCAGAGAGCATTGTCAGAGCAGGACATTGTCCCTAATTTAGAAACAAAGCACTTCGCGTTATTACTAGCTTTTCGAGAAAGGTCTTGTACTCTGCCCTTCCAAGAGTGGGCCTCAGTGTCATAATTTGTTCTGGGGTCTTCTTTTATGTTTTTGAAAGTAGCCTGTTTCACTATGGATTCTACATCCTCATGAGTCAACTGCTTTTCAAGAATCTTCTGACTTTTAGCACAGTGATTCTGAGGTCCTGAAATGGGTTTAAGTTGATCACACATGAGCCCCATGAGGAAGATGTGTGACGAAGGATTGTCAATGTAACTAGATGTGTGAATAAGATATAGGTAGCTTTAGGTCAAAGATATATGAGTGATCCTGATTATAGTTTAAACTGGGGAAAATGTTAGGGAATCAGCAGAAATACGAGAAAAAAACTCTATTATACATCTCATTCATTTCTACCTCCCTACATGTTCACGAGCCTACCCTATCTTATTTAATAATGCACCCTGCCAATGCCCCCTCCCTGCATTTAGGATCACCAGTTTGCTACATTTACCTTTTTACTTTCCAGAGCATTTCTCGCCTTCCAATATCCTAGACAATTTCCTTACTTTTTATATTTATTATTTGGTGTCTGTCTTTTCCCCCTAGTAGGTTAGCTGTAGGAAAATAGGGATTTTTGTCTGTTTTGCTCAGTTCTAGGAATGGCACCCAGAATGTAGTAAGTACTGGATAAGTTTGTTGGACGAAAGAATAAATGGAGAAACTACTATTGCCTAACTTAAATATAAGGAAGTATGAAGCCCTAAGAATAAATTAAGCCCATGCATTTTTGAAACTTCAAGTTTCACTCATTGATAACCTAAAATTTTTTAAATTAAGAAGGCCTTAGGCAGGGCACCTGGGTGGCTTAATTGACTGAGGGTCCAACTCTCTCAGCTCAGGTCATGATCTCATGGTTTATGAAATGGAACCCTGCCTCGGGTTCTGCACTGACAGTATGAAATCTGCTTGGGATCCTCTCTCTCTCTCTCTCTCTCTCTCTCTGTGTGTGTGTATTCTGACCCTCCCCCACTGTATATAAATAAATAAATAAATAAGTAAGTAAATAAACAAACAAATAAAACTTTAAAGAAAAGGCCTTAGGAAAGTACTTTAAAAAGTATGCACTAAGAAGTGAGGGGCCAAGATGGCAGAGCAGCATGGAAGTTCTCTACTTCTCTCATCTCTGAAATGCAGCTGGAACAGCACCAAATCATTTTGCACACCGAGAAAATTGATCTGAAGATTAACACAACAATCTGCATAACATTAGCCGCAGAACTCAAGCAGGTACCCATCACACAGAGGTGAACAGGGGGAGGGAGAAGCCACGGAGGGTATGGAGCTGTTTTTGTGGAGAGAGGACAGAGAGACAGGGGAGAGTATAGGAAAAGCACTCCCCCCAAAAGTGGATGGAGACAAAGAGAAAGAGTGGGGACACCCCAAGTGACTGAACAAGAAAGGGAGTAAGAAGAGGGTTTCAATACCATTAGGACTCTGTAAATAGGGGAGAGCACAGGTGGAAATTTCTCAGCTCAATACCTGGCAGTGCTCTTGTGGGAAGAGCGAATCCCCAGAAGCAGACAGCAAGGTCCAGGGGGTCCACAGGCCATGCAAAGAGTAGCAGTTCCCCTGTTAGGAGGGCATTTGGTAGAGGCCCTATGGCTTCCCCACAGGCAAAGGTCCCAGCAGACCCTGGAGAACAGCCACGTTTGCTGATTTTGAAACAAAGACACCAGAGTGCAGTAAAGTCTGGCACTAGTTGAGGGGAGGGAAGATGAAACAAACAAAAAAGACCAAAAGCAACAAAGACAAGAAAGGACCAGAGAACACCACCAGACTCCAACCCTACAGGTAACACAATGGCAGTAAGTTCATATCTTTTAGTACTCACTCTAAGTGTCAATGGACTAAACAATCAAAAGACATGGGGTAACAGAATGTATAAGAAAACAAGATCCATCTATATTCTGTTTACAAGAGACCCATTTTATTTTATTGTTTTTCAATATATGAAATTTATTGTCAAATTGGTTTCCACACAACACCCAGTGCTCATCCCAAAAGGTGCCCTCCTCAATACCCATCACCCACCCTCCCCTCCCTCCCACCCCCCATCAGCCCTCCGTTTGTTCTCAGTTTTTAAGAGTGTCTTATCAAGAGACCCATTTTAGACCTAAAGTCACCTTCAGATTAAAAGTAAGGGGATGCTGGGGCACCTGAGTGGCTCAGCTGGTTGAGCTTCAGACTTAAGCTCAGGTGATGATCTCATGGTGTGTGAGTTCAAGCCCTGTGTGAGGCTCTGTGCTGACAGCTCAGAGCCTGGAGCTTACTTCAGATTCTGTGTCTCCCTCTATGCCCTCCCCTTCTCATGTTCTCTCTCTCTCTCTCTCTCTCTCTCTCTCTTAAAAATAAACATTAAAAAGTATTTTAGAAACTAAGATGATGTAGAGTCATCTATCATGTTAATGGTTGCCAAAAGAAATAAGAGTAGCCATACTTATATCAGACAATCTAGATTTTAAAATAAAGACTGTAACAAGAGATGAAGAAGGTCATTAAATCATAATTAAAGGGTCTTTCCACCAAGAACACCTAACAATTGTAAACATTTATGCCCACGATGTGGAAGTACCCAAATATATAAAGCAACTAATCACAAACATAAAGAAGTTCATTGACAATAATACCATAATAGTAGGGGACTACAACACCCCACTTACAACAATGGACAGATCATCTAAGCAGAAAATCAACCAGAAAACAATGTCTTTGAATGACAGACAGGACTGGATGGACTTAACAGATATATTCAGAACATTTCATCCTAAAGCAGCAGCATAAACATTTTTCAGGAGTGCACAGGGAACATTCTCCAGAATAGATAACATACTGGGACACAAATCAGCCCTCAACAAGTACAAAAAGACGGAGATCACACTATGCATATTTTCAGACCACAATGCTATGAAACTCGAAATCAACCACAAGAAAAAATTCGAAAAGAAAACAAATACTTGGAGATTGAAGAACATCTGATTAAAAAAATGAATGGGTTAACCAAGAAATTAAAGAGGAAATTAAAAAGTACATGGAAGGCAATGAAAATGATAACACCACACCCCAAAACCTCTGGGATGCAGCAAAGGCGGTTATAAGAGGGAAGTATAAAGCAATCCAGGCCTTTCTAAAGAAGGAAGAAAGGTCTCAGGCACACAACCTAACCTTACACCTTTGAGGGCTGGAAAAAGAATAGCAAATAAAACCCAAAAACAGCAGAACACAGGAAATAATAAAGATTAGTGCAGAAATCAATGCTATTGAAATAAAAAACAAACAAACAAACAGTAGAACAGATCAATGAAACCAGGAGCCAGTTCTTTGAAAAAATTAACAAAATTGATAAACCTCTAGCTAGTCTGATCAAGAAGAAAAAGGAAAGGATCCAAATAAATAAAATCAAGAATGAAAGAGGAGAGATCACAACCAACACTGCAGAAATACAAACAATATTAAGAGAATATTATAGGCAATTATATGGCAATAAATCCAGCAATCTGGAAGAAATGGACAAATTCCTAGAAACATATAAACTACCAGAACTAAAACAGGAAGAAATACAAAATTTGAACAGACCCACAGCCAGTAAATAAATTGAATTATTAATGAAAAATCTCCCAAAAAACAAGGGTCCAGGGCCAGAAGCATGCGCCATAGCTCAAGCCTAAGAGTTTGAGCTCCGAAACCTGGTTGCAAAAAAGAACTTCTGACGCACCCCGCCCCCCACCCCAGTCCATGGTCCAGAGAGGTTTTCCTCCTGTGCTAACTCAATGCTGCAGTATCTCGATACCTCTTTCTCTCCCTTTTGTCTCTCCAGGGAAAGAATTCCATCCCCTCCATAGTGCCGCCATTTTTCTCTCCCCCAATTCACATCCACGCACCTCACTCTTTCCAAGCTGTCTTCCTCCAACTGTGGAGATCCTTCTGCCACTCTGCAGATCGATTTCATGGGTGTTCCAAGTGACCTAACCATGCGCAATAAAATCTATAAAGACTGTGGAACCTGTGGGTAGAGTATATTCTGCTTGTACAAAAAAATGTCCCCTCATTACCACACTGTTGCCATCCTGATGTCCTTCTAACATGGCAGCAACAGTCTGCTCCTGAATCACAGAAATTAAGATGAGTAAACAATGGTTATAAATTAAATGAATAGAACTATGAGAAACCCAAGATGACCACTTGGTCTTTCCTAACTCTCTGGCAAATCCCACTTTTGGTTTTTGCATTCCTTTAGTGACCTTGGTGCATTTGAAAAAATTAGTTTGGTCCTCAGAGGCCTCAGACCTCTCTCTGGACTTTTTAAACATCTGCAGCTGGACTTCATTCAACTATCACTTACTGTGGGTTATCAAAATGTATTTCCTGGGGTGGACTTTCACAACATCCAAGTACCCACTTCACTGGGCAAACTATATAAGCCTCAATGAAAACCTTACAAATTTCTTAAAATTATCACTGTCAATCATCAGGCAAGGTCAACAAAACTAATGAAAAAATTATACTCAAGCAGAACAAGTACAGATTACATAGGGCCGATGTAATTAATGAACCGATGAATATGGATTATACTTTTCATAACTTGTTGTCTAAAGTGTTACTGGCTTTTAACCTTCTGTTTTTCGAGATTTAGGAAAATTTCTTCTCTTTAAAAAGTTTTTTTCAATGCTTATTTATTTTTGAAGGAGAGAAAGACAGAGTGTGAGTGGGGGGAAGGGCAGAGAAAGAGAGGGAGACACAGAATCAGAAGCAGGCCCTAGGCTCTGAGCTGTCAGCACAGAGCCCAACGTGGGGCTCGAACTCACGAGCTGTGAGATAATGACCTGAGCTGAAGTCAGATGCTTAACTGACTGAGCCTCCCAAGCGCCCCAGGAAAATCTCTTCTCTTAAGCTGCCAACAATTTGGTAAGATACACCTTTGTAAACAAAGATGAAACATTTATCTTTTTCTCCCTACCTAATCCCTCCAAAATTTAAACAATATTGTTATTTACATAAATTCACTGAGAAATTGTTGCCCTTATCACAAGACACAATTAAAAAACAAATGCCTATCTTGCCAAGGCTTTGACTAAAATGTCATCTTTGAGAGATAGGTACATAGACTCAGGTGTCACCATACAGGTTTAAAGAACTGCTTCCAAAAATTGGCCTAATACCTTGCTTACAAAGCTCCAACAAAGCAATCTTTTAAAAAGTTTACATACCCAGTCACTATTCTTCCTGCTTTTATAAAAATAACCAGGCCAAGCTTAAACAAATTAGGCTTGTCATGATCGTTGATTTAAAAAAATGGGAGGTGGGGCGCCTGGGCGGCTCAGTCATTTGAGCATCCGACTTCGGCTCAGGTCATGATCTCACGGTCCGTGAGTTCGAGCCCCTCGTTGGGCTCTGTGCTGACAGCTCAGAGCCTGGCGCCTGCTTCAGATTCTGTGTGTGTCTCTCTCTCTGACCCTCCCCCGTTCATGCTCTGTCTCTCCCTGTCTCAAAAATAAACAAACATTAAAAAAAATAATAAAAATAATAAAAACTGGGAGTAATTGTAGAGAGAAAAGTTACGTTTGTACCTTTGTCTACATTAGATTCTAGTCCTATTAATTGTCTTTGAGATTTGGTTATACACCAAAGCTGGACTGGACTGGATCCTAAATTTGTGTAGTTTCTTCAAACATCTGGCTATGACTCTCCAAACTAGCATTTCCAATTTTCTCCCACCCTTGTAATTTGGAATCAATAAGAATAACTGCTCTTGAATCTCCTTGGAAGAGACTATATCAGGGCATCCTCACTGTCCAGATGGCAGTGACTTCGGGGACTCAAGCCTTAGATAGACACCTCACAGCTAAAGAAGGCTCCACATGGCGTCTAGCTCTATACAAATGCTGGAGACCTCTGAATCAAATTGACGAAGAAAACAAAGATGACAGCTAATGTGGACAGCTGACTCAAGATTCCATACCAGGCCCGCATACTCATAAACATTATTTTGATTCTGCTCTTAATCTATTTCACATTGGACCTCCTTTACAATGCTGGCAAATCCCTTCGCTTTTGATAACTCAACATTTCTGACATGGCCAGATTACCGACATTTTCAGAACACTGCTACTCTGTATCTCCTTTCTTAAGTTAATTTCCTTCCTAAACCATGTCTACCCTATTGTTGGAACTACAGTGTATAATGACTCCATAATTTCTGCTTCTCCCGGGTCTATTTTTACTCGTGCTTGGCAAAAACACTACCAGGAACACACTGGTTAAGTCCCTATTGAAGTAAAGGTTGTTGTGCAATTGGATTATTGGTTACACCTATTTCATCTGCGTAATCAATCAGAAACTTAGCACTGGGCACCCCTTTAAGTTTACTTCACTGACTAACGTGTATACCGGCTGCACACATAGTCAAGGGTGTTCAACTACGGGTAGTGCCAACTCCAGCAAAGCTGCTAGGTTTGTAGGATTGCTTTTCCTTGGGTAGATGTTACCATGAATGAATGCCTGATCTCTCTAAAATCCTGAGATATTGCTAAAATGTTTTGCTAATGCAATAGCCGCCCAAGAAAACTCTTTGGACTCCCTTGCACAAGTTGTGTTAATTAATGGAATTGTTCTTGGTTACCTCCTAGCTGAACAAAGTGAGGTTTGTTCTGTGATAAACACCTGTGGCTGTCCTTAAGTAAACACCGCTGATGAAGCAGAAACCCCTTGCTTTTACCCGACAGGCACGAAAACTATTTGGATTTCTAGTTGAATCTGTGACCCCTAATTGCAATTCTGGAATCTCAAATAAACTCTCATTTGAGTCTCATTGTGACTTTTTGTTTTCAGGTTGACATTCCTGTGAAGACCATGCTTTCCTTATTTCTCTTTCAAGTGGTGGCTATTTTTTCTCTCATAAGTGGGGGTTTATCCTTCTTCCTTCTTATTGCTGCTTTCAGATTATTATCCCACCTTCCTCCATAAAAATACCCAGCTTGGTCATGGATATTCTTATCATCTACCCATATCACTCATTATACATCTTTAGTATAGTCATCTACCAACTCCTGGGTCAGTTCCCTCATTCTTTGAAGATTTTGGTTCTTTGATCGCTGAAGGATATCGTAGGCATACTCTCCCCTATTACTTCCACTAATTACAACTAAAAACTCTGAATAAAATACATAAGGCAGGGTCACCTGGTGGTTCGGTTGGTTGAGTGTCTGACACTTGATTTCACCTTGGGTCATGATCCCAACAAGTCATGGGTCATGGGATCGAACCCCACGTCGAGTTCCATTTCAGGCTCTGCACTGAGTGTGGAGCCTGCTTGAGATGCTCCCTCTCCCTCTTTCTCTCCGCCCTCCCCCCCCCCCCCCCCCCGACCCTGGTGTGCTCCATCTCTCTCTGAAAAAAGGTTTTTTTTGTTTTTTTTGTTTTTTTTTTTAACGCATAAAGCAACTATTAGAAGATTCTGAAGCGGGGGTGGGGGTGGGGGGGGTGGAACAGACTAGCCAGAGATCGCAGGACTCAGGGGATGACCCAGTGGTGATTTCTTTGTTGTTTTTGCTTTTTTCCTCTCACGTGTATCCATGCCTGGGTGCTAAACCAGCCCACACCTAGAAATTCCAATGGGCATACTTTTAAAAGACCCGAGAAAGGTCTGTTCTTCCTAGACTCGGAATAGAGAGACCCCACAGAACAGAATCTTTCTGCCTCCACTCACTCTATCCTAGGCAAACACAAAGGAAGAATCCCCACAGTCTCCTCCACACCTGTACTGCAGAGTGGGTGGTTTGCTGCTGTTGACAGTCCTCCCCTGCATGAACAGGAGCAGAGATGATCCCCCTTCCCTCTCCCCTCCCCACTGGGCACTGCATTTGCATCCCTCAGCAGACAAGGAAGAGACACTTCTGAAAGTGATAAAAGCAGTGTAAAAAGTGAAGTTGAATCTCTCATTCATTGTTGGTAGGAATGTAAAATGATAGTTTTTCTGAAAAACAATTTGGTAGTTTCTTGTAAAGCTAAATACACACTTATCATATGACTCTGAAATTCTACTCCCACTATTTGCCCTACAGAAAGGAAAACTTTTATTTGCATAAAGCCTGTACGTGAATATTCATAGCAACTTTATATGCTATAGTTGGATTAATATTCCACTAATATTCCACTTTATATGCTATAGTTGGATTAATATTCCACTAATTTTTGGAACTGTTTTCTATTTAGCCTTTGTTTCTTCTTTTTGCCTTCCCCTCTTTTTTCTGCCTTCTCCTATTTTACATGACTCTATTTTTTTTCTTTTTTTAGCACAACGATGATACTTAAAATATTTTTAGTAGGTGCCTTAGAGACTGCAATAAACATTTACAACTATTTAAATCCGCTTTCAAATAGTGCTATACCACTTCACAGGTAGGTCAGGTATTTTAAAAGATTATTCCCAGGTTCTCTCATCGCTGATTGCATTACTGTCATTCATTTTACTTAAGCATAAGCTATATTCATCCAACACATTATTATATTATTATTTTGATCAAACTGTTAGGTTAGATAAGTTAAAAGAAATAAAATGAAATGTTTTCTTTTACCTTCATTTATTCCTTGTCTAACACTTTTCCTTTCCTTGTGTAGATTTGACTTTCTGATCTAGATCATTTCCCCGATCTCTGAGGAACTTCTTTTAACATGTCTTAACCAATGGCTGCAAATCTTCATCTCAGAAAGCCTTATCTCCTTCACCTGTGAAAGATAATATCCTTGGACACAGAATTCTAGATGAGTGCATTTCTTTTCTTTCAACACTTGCATATTTCACTTTACTTTCTTCTTGCCTTAATGGTTTCTCTTGTTTTCTGAGATTTATTTATTTATTTGAGAGAGAGAGAGAGGGAGAGAGAGAGAGAACATGAGCAGGGGAGGTGCAGAGAGAGGGGGACAGATCCACAATGAGCTCTGTGATGCAGGCAGAGGACCTGATGGGGGGCTCAAACTCATGAACCCTGAGATAATGGCCTGAGTTGAAGTCAGCCACTTAACCGACTGAGCCACCCAGGCACCCCTTGCTTAAATAGTTTCTAAAGAGAAGTCTGATGTAATTTTTATCCTTGTTTCTGTAGAACAGGTAAAGTGTTTTTTTCCCCCTGGCTTCTTTCAAGATTTTCTCTTTGTCTTGTTTTCTGAAGTTTGAATATTATATGCCTAGATACAGATTTTTCAGTATTTATCCTGCATGTTTCCTTAGTGTCCTGGATCTGTGGTTTGGTGTTTGTTAGTAATTTTGGAAAATTCTCAGCCATTATTACTACGAATATTGTTTCTGTTTCTTTCTTCTTTCTTTCTTTCTTTCTTTCTTTCTTTCTTTCTTTCCTTCTGCTATTTCTGTTAAGTGTATTTTACACCTATTGTAATATTCTCACAGGTCTTGGTTATTCTGTTCTTATTTTAATTCTTTTTCCTTTTTGCTTTTCAGTTTGAAAATTTCTATTAACATATCTTTAGACTCACTGATTCTTTTCTCAGCCATGCCCATTAAGCGGATGAGCCCATCAGGTATATTTTTCATTTCTTTTACACTGATTTTGATTTCCAGCATTTTCTTTTGATTTTTAGAGTTTCCATTTCTCTGCTTAGAGTATCCATCTGTTCTCCCACATTATCCACGTTTTCCTTTAAAGCCTTTGTTTATTTTATTTTATTTTATTTTATTTTATTTTATTTTATTTTAAAGTAGCTTTCACACCCAGGTCAGAGCCCAATGCAGGGCTCGACTTATGACCCTGAGATCAAGACCCTGGGCTGAGATCCAAGAGTCGGATGCTTAACCAACTAAGCCACCCACGTGACCCTATCATAATTATTTTATTTTTTTATTTTTATTGACTAAGTTTATTTACTTATTTTGAGAAAGAGAGAGAGAGAGAGAGGGTCCCAAGCAGACTTTGTACTATCAGCAAGGAGCCCAACGTGGGGCTCAAACTCAGGGAGTGTGAGATTTTGACCTGAGCTGAAATCTGGCACCTAGCCTACTGAGCCACCCAGGTGCCCCTATCATAGTTATTTTAAGTTCAGGTCTGATAATTCCAAAATCTCTGCTATATCTGAACCCGGTTCTGATGCTAGTTTTGTCTCTTGAGACTATGTTTATTGTCTTTTAGCATGTATTGTAATTTTTTGTGTGAAAAGCTGGAATGTTGCATTAGGTAAAAGGAACTGAGATAGACCTTTAGTGTGAGCTGCTGTATTTATGTGGCTAAGAGTTAGGCTGTACTCACTGTTTGCTGCAGCTGTGGTTTCAGAAGATGAAATCTCCTCTAATGTCCCCGTTTTTGTGTCCCTGTTTTGTCTCTGTTGTCTTTGGGTTTCTCCAGAGACTCCTTATTAAATGGGTCTCAGCTTTGCAGTTCTTCCAGTGCAAGCTCCTATTATTACACAGAAGCCCTGTTAACAGGGTGGTGAGGTGCAGGGAGAGAGGGGAAGAGAAAGGGGAAGCATTCCAAGATCCTATAATCAGGTCTCAGCCTTTTGTAAATCTGTGTCTCTGGGTTGTGAGTTTCACAAATGTTTCTCAGCTTCCTTCCCCCTGTCCAACCTCAGGGGATATAAGAGGGCTAGAGGGGGCTAGATTTGGGTATCTCCCCTCAGGTCAGCTAGGCTTTAGTAAAAACGCCAAACAAACCCTAGTAAAAATTAGTTTCCCTTGAGGGCAGTCCTTGTTAAGGAGAACAGGGAGCTCTGGGCATTTTTCAGAATGGTTACTTTCCTTTGTCTCCCTGCCAAAAGCAGGAGGGCTTTTTCTCTGGTCTTTGCAGAACCCAGGGAAACCTCTGGAGGGAAAACTCAACAGCAGTTCATTACAAGGGCAAATTGTATCAATGCTAAGAATGAAAAGTACAGGGTACTATGATAGTACATAATAAGGGAAACTGAGAAAGTCTGTGGGAGCAAGGAAGGTTTTCCTAAGGAAAATAACTTCTCCTAAGGGAAAACTTTTTTGGCAAAAGAAATAGCATGTGCACTTGCTCAGAGTTAAAAAGGAATATGGAATATTTAAGTGAATGAAGGAAAAGTCGGGGTGTCTAGGTTGCTGACAGAGTGGGGAGAGTGGCTCCAGATGAAACTGGAAAGGTAAGGAGGCCAAGAATTTGATAGTGGTTCTAAGAACAATGAGAAGCAACTTTAGGATTACTGGAGTCAAAGACTGGCAATGAAGCAGGAAAAATAATGGACATTTTCTGAAGGTTTTTCCTTTCAGTTGCTCTTTTCCCCTAATTTATCACTTTAGTTTTTCTTTCACTTTGAGTCTATGCCAAGGGTTCTAATCTAGGGAGTTAGACTTCAAGGAGTCCCTGAACCAGCAGAGATTATATGCAACATTTTGTGTGCACAGACACGTGTATTTTGTGAAGGGTACAGGTTCACAGTTTTATTGAAGAATTCTGCAATTCTCCCACCAAAATTGAGAGTAAGCGATATTATGTTCTTCCATGAAGTTAAAATTAATGACCAACATCTTGCTAAATGGAAGTTGTATCAATGTAAAGTGTCAAAACCAAGTATTAGTTCATTTAAAAAGAGAGGGATACAGGACAAATAAACGTTAAAGACTAATTAATATACAGTTTAGGGGCGTCTGGGTGGGTCAGTCGGTTAAGTGTCTGACTTCGGCTCAGGTCACCATCTCATGGTTCACGGGTTTGAGCCCTGTGACAGGCTCTGTGCTGACAGCTCTGAACCTGGAGCCTGCTTTGGATTCTGTGTCTCCCTCTCTCTCTCTCTCTGCCCCTCCCCTGCTTGCTCACTCTCTCTCAAAAATAAGCATTTAAAATATTTTTTAAAATATATATACACTTTATAGTCAAGGCCAGATATTGTCCCATCCTTTATACCTTCTTCAAGTTGGCGGTAATATAAATTAATAGTACTAGTCATGACCTTAAATATTGCAAAATTATGAATTCATACTTACATTATCAAAAAAGGATTAATTATGCCAATATAGTCTTAGGGTTAATTTGAATTTCAATTATTAGAGAACAAGTAACCCATGAACTGTATTATTTACATAGGATAACCTTCTGCGTTGCCTTCACCTTCAAGGTGATATTCTCTCTACTCATCTGCCACACTCCATAAGAGGGGGAAGAGCAAAAACCTGGACTTCCTTGTTTATCCTCCAGTCTCCTGAGTTTGGTTGGCGCAGATGAGACACATTTGCCTTCTAAGCGCCAGTCTTGAACTCTCCTAGTCCACCCATCTCATTCATACCTGCACCTCAGGATTCCCAAGGTCTGTCTGTGCCTGGGTCTGGGTCTCTCTGCCAAACACACACACACACACACACACACACACACACACACACGCGCGCGCGCGCATTCTGTAAATGCATTCTTTCTCCAGGAATGCACGACTCCCCCCTTTCCGAGCAACATTCAGATCCTGAAAGTTCTCCAGCGCTGGATCAGGACTCGAGGCTCCTCCTTCTTTGCTCCTGCTGCGCCAGACCGGTTCTCAGGTTTCCAACCAAGACTGGTCAACTGCAGGTCGGATTGGCTGCGGTAGGAAGAGGAGCAGATGCTCCACCAAATCACAAATCTAGGATTTTAATTTTACTTGGTCTCCTCCCTAGAATCCTGGCAACTGGTGTGCATTGTTTCTCTTAGAGGAGAAACCCTTCCTTGCCTGGGTTGCTAAGGAGATGGGACGCTGTAACTTGCTGAGCAGTTGGGACCCTGAAATCCTTTAACTGACCTCAGCAAAGCGACTGCCCTGCGTTGCCTCTTTCCATATCTGCACTCCTCCTTCATCCAGAATTTTTTTTTCTTGACTCTTTCCATGGAAGACTCGACGTCCCCGAAGCGAGAAAAAGCAAACCAAGATCCGAGGGAAGCAGGGCAGCCATGGGAAGAAGTAACAGCAGCTTCTTCCCAAGGTCTTGAGTCTGGGTTATCTGAGCCCTTGGAATTGGAGCAGGGGCTGGAAACTGGACCCCAACCCAGAAGCCCTCCTCAGAGCCCACAGTCCAGAGCCAGCATCCCTCTGGATGACCTCACAGGACCAGGTGCATCATATCCACCTTCCCCTCCACAGGAGGCCTCTTACACTCCTTCTCCCCCGGCTCTGGCCAGACAAGACCTTGCAGTGCCATGGCCGTCAGACAAAACCACTAGTGTGAATCCCGAAGCTGGGACACCTCACTTCCACCATTTGGAACAATCGTCTGATAAAGGAGAATCGACTGCTTCTCACACATTCCAATCAGAGGGAAGCACCTTCCGACAGTCTCAGCAAACCAAACATCACCTGTATGGACCAGAGGATGTGAACTATAACAACTCTAAACAAAAAGAGCTGAGATTTAACATCTTTCAGGACGAAGACTCAAACAGTAACTATGATCTGGATTACGCTGAACCTGGGGTCTCTGAACTGGCCCCCAGCATGCTTGAGATCACCATTCAGAGTGCTAAGGCTTACTTACAGAAGACTAGTAGCAAGTCTGGCTTAAATTTGTAAGTCCTAAAGGGTTAAAGGGGGATGTGCGTGAGTGTGTGCGTGTGTGTGTGTGTGTGTGTGTGTGGATTTGGCAAAGAAAAGGGGGTGTGAGTATCTGTGTATGAGACTTTGTTTCTGTGGGTGAATGGAAATGTATTTGAAAAGTTTGCATTGGTAGGAGAGAGTTGGTGGCTTAATAACTCTTTGCATCACAGGACTCAAAATAGGTCTTTGGTGGCAATTCTTTTCATTTCTTTACAAACCCTTGGCACACAGAAATAAAACCTAGGAGTTATGGAATCTTGGGTTTACAGAGATGATGAAGATAGTGAAGTCCAAGAATCTCTCCAAGATGCTTATAAAAAGTAATTGTCTACCAGTGATAGGGAGTGCATGGCTCTACTCTGAGCATCATGGTAGTTGTATGGCTTGGTTTTGAGTTCTCCTGCAGGCCGGCGGGGGGGGGGGGGGGGGGGGGAGGCAGGGCGGGGGATCACCAATTATCTCACTTATCTCAGAACTGTCTTGATTTGAGCACTGAATATTCTGTATCCCGAGAAAACCCTCAGTCCTGGATAAACTAGAAGAATCGATCACAATAATTTTAAGTCTGAAGAATTCTTTATTTAATGTGAGAAATCTTGCCCCAAACCTGAGATTGACACTTTAAAATATTTCTTCTAAAGTACAGTTTTTAAACTATAATTTACTAAGCTTCAAGGATGTGATTTATCCTTAGTGGTTATTCTACTTGAATTTCTCATTTGAACTTATTGTCATAATTGTCTGGGTTAAATAACAAGCATAAATTTACAAACTTTGTTAAAATTCCAGAAAAAAATCATACATACTTGAGAGTTAGTTAACTAAAATTTAAAACTGAACACAAACATAAAAATGGAAAATTTTCCTTTATGGAATTATTTTATAACCGATATTAATTAAATATCAAATTTTATTTTATTTCCAAATGCTAAGTCTCTGAGGTAATATCTTCTATAATATTCACTATTGTCTTCTAAGTACTTTAGAGCCTGCAGTTAAAAACCATTTGGTAAAAATGACTTTAACTCTATCTCTTATATGCAATTCTTATTTGACAGCCATGAAAAATATTGTTTTTGTTGCAATTGAAACAGTCTTTTACTAAAATACAAGATCTGACATTGGTTTTGCTCTGTTGAATAAAATTAGCGTACAAAAAAGAATTGCTTCCTCCTTTTCTGCCATTCTATTAAAACAAATTATTAAACCTCCCAAATTGAAAAAGCTATAACTATGAATTAAAATCCACATTTTATAATTTGACACAAAGGCATTTTCAGATGTGGACCTCTTAAAAAACCAATGCAATATCTTGCCTGAAGAACTATAAATAAAGCACAAGCAGACATTATATTAAAGCCTGAAAAATAAAATAAAATTTGGACTTAGAGTCCTCAATTCAATGGCATATATGGTCCCTACTGGAGCAAATCAAGAACTCCAGTTACAACCAAGCTGCCTAGTAAGCAATAATATTTTTATCCTGACTCATTCTCCAGGAGTTTCAATACTGAACAAATATTAAGGAAGCATGATGAAGTTTTAAACAAACTCCATTTCTGTTCACCTACAAGAATAGCAATATTTTGGGAAAGAAGGATTTATTCTTCACATGTATTTTTAAATGGCCCTTCACATTGGTTGCCCACATAATCTGCATATTTTTTCTTCGATATTCCTGAGACCCATTAGATAAATAAAGATATAAAGAAAAAATGAAAAATAATAGTTACGGGCAACTAGTAGAAAGTGGGCAGTTATTGAGTATCTATTTTGTTTCACTCTAATAAGGGAGAGGATGCATTAAAACAACAACATCAAAAACTTAGTTTTGGCCACGTAAGAACCTAATGCAGTTGCTGAGTGGGAAATATATCATCTACACAATTGCATAGCAGTGGATCGGTGATCTCAGAGAAGCCCATTGAATGGTTTTCAGGAATGACTAGAGTGATAAGTCCTCAAGGACAAATATGTTTTAAATGATTTCTTGAGAGAAATTATATATATGGCACATAGCAAGCAAAAGCTCTCAGGTTAGGACTTAACAACTATGTGAAACTGATTTTGAGTAGATTTACCTCACTGGGGCAGACATTCTAATTGAGCTAATTATTAGAAATGAAATTGGCGAGATGTAATCCTTATCTGCCAGAGGAGAAATTCAGGCAAGTTTGCAAATTGGACAAAAGAATTTCTATCTAACTGAAGAGTACTTTGACAGACATTTTTTGCTCTTAAATAGTAAATTCACAAAGAAAATCTGGTATTTGAAAAAACACACCTGAGCAGTATAAAATGTAATGAATTAACCACTTTTAGGCAGTTTCACTAATTCAGTTATGAAATAAGTACCTAGGACGGTGTTGTTGTTGTTGTTGTTGTTTTTAAATGTTTGTTTATTTATGAGAGAGAGAAACAGAGTGCAAGCTGGAGAGAGGCAGAAAGAGAGGGAGACACAGAATATGAAGCAGGCTTCAGGCTCTGATCTGTCAGCACAGAACCCGACGTGGGGCTCGAACTCACCAACCGTGAGAGCATGACCTGAGCCAAAGTTGGATTAACCGACAGAGCCACCCAGGTGCCCCCTTAGGGCTGTGTTTTTAATAGAATAGGACAAAAGTGTTAGAGTACATCACATTTTAATAAAGATGAATAATATTTGATGACATTTTTCAATTGTGTGTGGGGAAGGGTTGCAATATGTAATGTATTTCTTATAGGTCTAAAAACCACTGAAGTAGATAATTGGTCCAGGAAATGGAAAGGAAGAGAACATATTTAAGAGTCAACAGTATTTAGAAATCAAATTGGATTTGATGAGTGTAGGGGAAAGGGGATGAAAAAGAAGTTAAGGGAAAAAAATGTAAAATAAGGTTAATCTCTTAAATATATAACTAAGAGATTTCAAATCAAATAAAATGTGAAAATGTATCTGATGCAAAATATGTACCTTGCCATAATATGTGTTTTAATAAGTTAAATATTGATATCACATTGGAGGCATTTCTTAAGCAAAATTCTAGCATAGGTTCTTTCTGGCAGTGGTGAAATTAACGGTGTTTATCCATTTACGATATCTGAAGGCTTTGAGTTCTTGAAGTTTCCTAGAAACCAACTAACTGAATCTGCATGTGATGCTTCTTCAAAAGCTTTTTGACAAGGATATTATCTGGAATTTTCTGTTTTCGGGTAGGTATGATCATCTTTCTGATATGCTTGCCAAGGTCTTAGATGAGCGTCCGGAAAATGCTGTGGATATCATTGAAAGTATCAGCCAAGATGTGAAGATGGGACATTTTAGGAAAAAATTAGATACACTCCAAAATGAGAATGAGATGCTTCCAACATATGAGATAGCAGAGAAGCAAAGGGCTCTTTTTCTCCAGGGAAATTTGGAAGGAGCTGACCAAGAACTAGAAGATGAAATAGTAAGTCACTGCTGTAAATTTCAATAGCTCAGTCTTAGAGTTTTATTTCAAATGAGTGGGTGTGGGTTTAAATTCATATCAACTGTCTTTTATAGTTTCCTAAATAGTATGTGTAACCTCATTTCACACCATACATTTCCCTGTTACACTTTCTGATTTTTTTACATTGTGTTTCACAGGGTTAGTTGTTTGTTATATGTTTGTGGGGTTGAGCTCCTTGATGTCAGAGAAAATGATCTCTTCATCTTTTATATCCTCCAAAGTACCTGGGACAGATCTGGGTCTATAGCTGTTTCTTATTAATTTATTAAATGAATTAATTAATGTCAGATAGTTTAAAATTGGACTTTAAAACAAGTTGCATATTTTCCCCTTTAATTTACTAGAATAATTAGAAGTACCTCTAATGTCATTTGCATTCTTTTCCAAGGCAACTTCCTCATATTATGTCTTGGTATTATGCATGTTACATCAATGAGGCATGATACGAGGGGAGAGGGATAAGATAGTTATTTTAATCTCTATAGACAAAGCGTTGAAAATATTTACAGAGAAAGCTGGTGACAGAGATAAAAAATTATCATTAGAGAATAAAATTAGTTGTACCACAGAAATTTTAGCTCCAAATATTTTTAAATAGTATCAAGCATGCTGTTTCCTGTATGTCCATATGCTTGTCATTTATACTACTGAGTAATTTACACTATACATCTACTGAGCTTCCATGTTTTGTTAACCACTAGACTACTTAAATCTGCCTATATACTTGCAAATTTGATGTTTGGTGTAAGATAGTTTCAGAAAAGGATGGAAAGTTCAGTCAGGAAAAAGATAGGAGGGAGGGATCTAGACAGGAGGTACACCATCTAGGGCTCTGCAACCTTTGTGTGGGGATCCAACCTGACACAGTGGGATACAGGGTACTCAGAAGGAACAGGTGATAGGTGCCAAGGAGTTGACATCGGCTGCACCTTTTCTGAAAATATCTTACGCCAAACATGGGGTTAAATAGCCACATACAGTGATGATAAGTCTGGGGGCAATCAGCATGTAGGGATTAAGCAGATAGGTAGACACTGTTATGGAGGAGCTTATCAAAGAGAAGTCAGACTCCACTATTGGAATGGGGCATTGGGCCATCTATAGGCACAGTATTACAAAGTAGGGGTCTGCATCCTAAAACTAGGGAAACTAGGGGTGAGAACACAAACAAGGTGTTTTGGTCCTGGAACTTGAGCTCTTTAACCAGATTTCATAAATTCTTCCTAAGGAAGAGTAGGATTGGTTTTAGGGCCAGGAATAGCTGAGCCATGAGATGAAGATTAAAAGTTCTATCTCAAAGAGTAGAAAGATGCAGGAATAGAAAGACACATAGATCTTGGAAGCACTGAAATGTGAGCTTTGTGACCAACTCATTAACTCATTAAGTTGGAATGCCAACTTAATGTTTAGAGTGTTCGTGCTTCTATTACTGTCTTTGACCACATCAGAATTCCTGTTCCTAGTTTTAGCATTCATTTATTCATTTACCCATTAATTCACAAACATTGTGACTACCTACTGCATGCCAGGTACACGTGCAAAAGATACACACGTGAAATGATATACACAGAAATGTATTTATTTTTTTTTAATTTTTTTAACGTTTATTTATTTTTGAGACAGAGAGAGACAGAGCATGAACAGGGGAGGGGCAGAGAGAGAGGGAGACACAGAATCTGAAACAGGCTCCAGGCTCTGAGCTGTCCAGAGTCCGATGCGGGGCTCGACCTCACGGACCGCGAGATCATGACCTGAGCCGAAGTCAGACGCTTAACTGACCGAGCCACCCAGGCGCCCCTGCACAGAAATGTATTTAAATGTTTATTTTTGAGAGGGAAAACACAAGCAGGGGAGGGGGCAGACAGAGAGAGGGAGGGAGGCACAGAATCTCAAGCAGGTTCCAGGCTCTGAGCTGTCAGCATAGAGTCCGATGCAGGGCTCCAGTTCACAAACCATGAGATCATAACCTGAGCCGAAGTCGGATGCCCAACCAACTGAGCCACCCAGGCAACCCATATACACAGAACTTCCTGACTTTAAGTTGCTCACGTCTACTGAAACAAGCAAAAAGGACTGTAAAGGTATTTAATTAGTGCAATAGAGATAGCCTCATATGGTAGGGCAAACAGAAGATTTCATCTGAATTAGGATCCTAGCTCAATTACTTAACTTGCTGTGTGACTATGAGTAAATGATTAAACCTTTACAAGCCTCAGGAGTAATCAGATGGCAACAACTCAAGGGGAGAGTACTATTTATGAAGGGTTTGGCACATACTCGGAGCTCAATGGATAGCAGCAATTGTTATGTTGTTTTGACAATCTATGAAACAGAATGGAATGACTAACTCCACTACTGGGAATTGTCCTGGAGGTGGTATTTCATTTGGGTCATGAAGGAGAAGTAGAAGTTCATGAGATAAAGACTGTAAGGAATAAATTCTGAGCAAAAAGAACAACAGAAAGTCAGGAAACGTTATTTAATGTTTGGGAAAGTGAAGCATGAGGGAACAATGAAAACCAAGCAAACAAGATGCATAAAGCCAGACTGCTCTTGTGCATTGTGCATTGATAAGAAAGTTTTTTCTTCTCCACAATGGGAAGTCAGTAGAAGCTTTTACTAGAAAATAGCATAGCCTGTCTTGTGGTTTAGAAAGGTAACCCTGGTGATAATGTGGAGGAGAATAGAAGGAGAAAGATTAGAACAGGGCATTCAGAGCCTTCTGTGACAGGACAAGTAGTCAGGATGGAGACTCATATGGTAGAAATAAACTAAAGAGGAGGTAAGAATGCCAACAGCTTTCTAGGTGGTAGAATCAATATGACTGTAACTAATTAAGTACAAAAGAAGAAACAAGAATAATGGAATTTTCTAATTTGGGAAACTGAGTGAATGGTGATGTTATTGGCAAAGATAGGACATATACAAAAAAAGAGAAGATTTTGAGAGATACATGACTTCAATCTTAATCTGAGGTATATGTAGACTATTCAACTGAAATTTCTAGAAACTGGCTAGAAACATGGGTGTAGAACATGGGAGAAAAGTCAGAGTAAGAGAGTTGGGTTTTAAACAACCCACATAACACTTGAAGTAATGTGGGAGGAATATGCCAATCACAAAGTACTGAACGATGGCTGAAATTTTGAAAACAGCAATATTTAGGACCCAAATAAGGAAAAGGAACCAATTAGAGACTAAGAATAAATAGTTACAGAAGGCACAGTAGGATCATGAGTGAGAGCCAGTGTAAAAACAGTATGGAGATTCCTCAAAAAATTAAAAATAGAAATACCATATGATCCAATAAGTCCACTACTGAGTACTTACCAAAGGAAAGCAAAAATACTAATTCAAAAAGCTATATGCACCCCTATGTTTATTGCAGCACTATTTACAGTAGCCAAGGTATGGAAGCAACCTAAATGTCCACTGAAAGACAAATGGATAAGGACACTGGAATATCACACAGCCATAAAAAATAATGAGACTGTCCCACTTATGACAGCATGGATGGACCTAGAGGTATTACACCAAGTGAAATAAGTCAGAATGAGAAATACAAATACCATATGATTTCACTCATATGTGGAATCTAAAAAAAAACCAACAGATTTATAAACAAACAAAAAGTAGAATCAGTCCTATAAATGCAGAGAACAAATTGATGGTTTCCAGAGGGAAGTGGGGGGTGGGGCATAGGCAAAATGGGTAAAGGGGAGAGGGAGATACAGGCTTCCAGTTATGGAATGAATAAGTCACAGAAATAAAAGGCACAGTATAAGGCATATCATCAATGATATTGTAATGGTGATGTATAGTGATGGATGGTACTACACCTGTAGTGAGCATAGCATAATGTAGAAACTTGTCTAATCACTTTGTGTCTATGTGGAACTAATGTACCATTGTGTGTCAACTACACTCAAATTAAAAAAAAAGAAAAACAAGTGAGGGGTGCAGTAGATGTCAAACATGAAAGAGATGAGGATTGAAAAAAGCCTTCAAGCTTATTTTGACATCAAAATTACAGTGGAAGTAAGAACGGATCATTTGTAAGAATAGCAAAGTGCTCTCAATTTCTCCATCTTCAAGGTCTAAAATTTGTCTAAAATTTGCAAGTGATCCCTCTCTTAGTTACGGTTATTTTCTACTTTCTCACAGATGTTTTCTTACAGTCTACTTGAGACTTTGCTTTTTCATGTCTCTGTATTTCTTTTATGAAAATGTTTTTTAAATTTTCTTCCTTATGTTAAATCCGAAAGTACTTATTGTAAGCAGGGGAAAACATCTGACTCAATTATGTTTTCAAAGGAAGTCATGTCTGAGCCCTTATTTTATTATATTTTCCTTTTATTTATCTTGTATATTACCCTATATAGAGGGCTATATTGATTTTTATTTACCCTATAGATTACCATATGTATATAATAAATATTTACTATTTATAAAAATATGGCAACATATACAAACATATATAAACATTTTTTCCAAATATATATAGGAGGTAGACTATACTTTATTATTTCAGGATTGTAAAGAGCCCACTTAAATATTTTTTATAAAAAGAGGATGTTGAATTTTTATTATTCATAGTAGCTTAAATTACCTTTACTTAAGATACACACAGATAACAAGGCAACTGTTATATTGACAAGTATAAGACACAATAGAAGTCACATTTATAAGTAATAAGGGAAAAATTGACATACAGGAATTATCAGAGTTTGATCTAAATGTTGCAAGAAATGTCAAAGACATGGTGGCCAGAGAAAGTAAAGCTAACACCAAGATCTTTAAAAAGGAAACAGGAAGCAAGCAGTTCTCTTATAGATAAAACATTAACCACAGCATTTGTATCCCCAGGCAGAAAACGCTCTCCCAAATGTAATGGAGTCAGCTTTTTATTTTGAACAAGCTGGAGTTGGTTTGGGCACAGATGAGACTTATCGCATATTTCTTGCCCTCAAGCAGCTTACTGACACCCACCCCATCCAAAGATGTCGTTTCTGGGGCAAGATCTTGGGTCTGGAAATGAACTATATTGTAGCTGAAGTAGAATTCCGTGAGGGAGAGGATGAAGAGGATGTGGAAGAGGAAGATGTAACTGAAGAGAGGGACGATGCAGATAGCGAAGCTGATGAAGATGACGAAGACCAATTACCAAGGACCTTTTACAAGACCCCACAGGCTATACCAAAAGAAGAAAACAGGACGGGTGCCAACAAATATGTGTATTTTGTTTGCAACGAACCAGGAAGACCATGGGTGAAGTTACCCTCGGTTATGCCTGCACAAATTGTTACTGCAAGAAAAATAAAGAAATTTTTCACTGGGCGTTTAGATGCTCCCATCATAAGCTACCCACCTTTCCCGGGAAATGAGAGCAATTACTTACGAGCACAAATTGCCAGAATTTCAGCAGGGACCCACGTCAGTCCTCTGGGATTCTATCAGTTTGGTGAAGAGGAAGGAGAGGAGGAGGAAGAGGTAGAAGGCAGACGAGACAGCTTTGAAGAAAATCCTGATTTTGAAGGCATCCAAGTGATCGATCTCGTGGAATCCCTATCCAATTGGGTTCATCACGTGCAACACATTCTGTCCCAGGTAAGGGTTTTCCAATTCTCAATCTATCAGCCAATCGGCAAATATTTGTTAAATTCCCTCTACAGTGTACAAATGTATACAAAACAAAGTTCTTCAGACCCTAGACAAAGAAACCTTTGAAAAACCAAATGAAGACACAGGGTACTACATAATTGCCAAGTAGTATAGACCTGGGATCTTCAAACAAATTTTTATTTCCAAACAGAAATAAAGGAAGTATTTCTATGAGAATATGACAAGTTATGTAAGGATTTCGATTTATGTATGTTGTGAAATTATGTGCTTTAAAAAAAATTTTTTTTAACGTTTTATTTATTTTTGAGAGAGACAGAGACAGAGTGCAAACGGGGGAGAGGCAGAGAGAGAGAGGGAGACACAGAATCGGAAGCAGGCTCCAGGCTCCAAGCTGTCAGCACAGAGCCTGATGCGGGGCTCGAACTCAGGAACCGTGAGATCATGACCTGAGCCAAAGTCGGACGCTTAACTGACGGAGCCACCCAGGCGCCCCATGAAATTATGTTTTATATGTTAAACAAAGATAGGTACTTTAGTTTTGGGAACAGTTGTTTTATTCTATTTCTCTAATACATGGAGCTTTTATACCAAGAAAAATAATATATTATAACAAAAGTGAAAACAAGCAGTGCTATATAGCACCTCTTCTGCCAGGTGCTCTTAACAGCACTCATGTAATCCTCCCAACTGTATAAAAGACATATTATCCTTATTTCACAGATGGGGAAATTGAGACAGAGAGTTTAGAAAATGTGACAAAGAGAATATAGCCAATAAGCAACAGGGTCAGATGTGAATGGGCAGAATGGATCCAGAGTCCATCCTCTTAATCACTGTGCTGTGCTGCCTCATCTGCAGGCAGAAAATCCTTACACTTTGATCTACGTAAGAGGTACTCTAATATGTCTATGGATAAGAGTTAACTAAATGAAAAATAGCCCCAAGCTTCCTTACCTGACTTTATTATCGCATTTAAAAATTTGTTATTACTACTACTAATCGTACCTTACCACTTTCATATAAACTATTTATGAAAAAGTAGTAAAATGCATTATTTTTTTCACAAGGGTTTGGCTAATTTTAAAATATATGTTACATGTTCTGTAACTTTAAGAAGTTGGCAAATTTCTGAAATAAATTGTACAATTTTTTTTTTTTTTTTTTTGCTAGACCTAAACGATCAAAAACCTAGCACTTGGCATGTATGTTGAATGAATAAACGATTGACTGGTTAAATTCCCACACAGTAGGACATCTTGCAGATAATTGCTTCAATCCAAATAAATATTCCAATATTTCAAGATCCTCATGAGATTACTAAATCTTGCGATACTCATTCCCAGGGCCGCTGTAATTGGTTTAACCCCATACAAAAAAGTGAGGAGGAAGAAGAAGAGGAAGATGAAGAAAAAGAAGAAGAGAAAGGAGAAGAGCCTGACTATACAGAACAGGAAGTGGGGCCACCTCTTTTGACACCAATCTCTGAAGATTTAGGTAATTTTACACAGATTACATAATATACCGTGTATATTATATATACTATGTAGATTATATATATATGCATATATGATATAGTATGTGTAGCATCCATATATATAGTAGGTACTATAGTACATTTTTATATATGTATATATTACATACTATGTATATTATATGACAAATGGGAGTTGATAACCTATAAAAAGTGGATAATAACCAAAATTTCCTCCTCTTTCCCCTTCATGTGTTTTGGGATAATGGGAAATAGAGAATATAGCTGGCCTCACCGCCAACTTTCTTGGACAGAGGGTGGAGGAGTGATGCAGGGAGGAAACATAAATTGGCTGCAGATCTTACTGGAAATGCTGACAGTTATCTTGCGTATCATTCTTGTCTTGCATTTTGCAGACCATAAAATATAGCCATAAACACATGACATAGTTACAGTAAAGTATCATATGAGGTACTGTGGCTTTTTAAAATCTACTACTATCTTCATATTCTTGTTTCTTCCTATTCGGTTCTGGGGCATTTTTGCTTGTAATCCTTGTTCTCTTCCATAATAAGAAAATTTTAATCTTTTATTTGGTCATTAAATAATATTCTCTCCACCTCATAGGCCTCCTCTCCCTTAGTAAAACTTTTCCCTGTTGCACAGATGGACACACACACGCGCACATACATGCATATAAATAATCAAATTTGTTGTTCCACAACATTCATAAAATATCCTTCTGATTTTATGTTAAGCTGCTGATGTTTAATTTTTATGTCAAGTATGTGTGTTTTAAGATTTACAAAAAGAGCTTCTCTGTTACACAGTAGATCCTTGTCTATTTAAGAGTTAAGCTTTTGAATTTCTCTTTGGTTTACAGAAATCCAGAATATACCACCTTGGACAACACGGCTATCCTCAAATCTCATTCCTCAATATGCTGTTGCAGTCCTTAGATCCAACCTTTGGCCTGGGGCATATGCCTTTTCCAATGGCAAGTAAGTATCTGACGAATTACAAAGCCATTATTGTGATTATTTAAGTGCTAAAAATTGTAACTTATCACTGGAATGTTATGTTCCAGGTTTTTTTCTTCCTTTTCTTTTCTTTTTTCTTTTCTTTTCTTTTCTTTTCTTTTCTTTTCTTTTCTTTTCTTTTCTTTTCTTTTCTTTTCTTTCTCTCTCTCTCTCTCTCTCTCTCTCTCTCTCTCTTTCTTTCTTTCTTTCTTTCTTTCTTTCTTCCTTCCTTCCTTCCCTCCCTTACCTGCTTCTCCAGGTGAAGTACCAACCTGGGCTCAGGAGTTAGAGCAACCCCAGAGTAAGAGACAAGGCTGCCCTGAGTGGTTGTTCAGGGCAGTCATTCGCAATAACCAGGGGAGAGACCCAAGGCCAGGATGGGAGGGGGAAAGGGCATGGGGCAGTCCACCCAGAGTAGGGAGTAGGGAGAAGTGATACCCAGGAAGGTCCAGGCCATGAGCTCGATGTCATGTTCAGCACTTGCACCTACATCTTCCCCATGCGTTCTTATCATAACTGAGAAGAGAGGTCCGCATTTCACAGATTAGGAAACTGGGCTGGGATAAAGAGAGAACAAAAGGCTGGAGGCAGATGATGAAGTCCCCAGACTCCACAGTGGGTAAAATGTCGCTGTCCAGGATGAGCTTCCTCCTGTTGCCAAGATAACCATTTCCAGGGAGCCTACACCACTGCAGTCTGGTAAGCTATTTTCTCACCAGAGCTATTTTCTCACTGGTGTTCGTTTCTGGAGCTGTCTGGTGCCAGGAATGCTTGGTAAGGAGGAAGCGGGTTACTATGGCTTTAATTCATCTTGGCATGTCAAGTGTGTGTGCCATAAGATTTATTCAGATAACATCTGTATTACACAGTGAAGCATCAAATTTAGAACATTAGAGTAACTCAGACTTCTGTCCTTTTAATTAACCAATTAGTGGAGCTAAAATATGGCTTTTATTCTATGATTAATAGACATACTCGTTTTCTAAGATTAATGGAGGTAATTCTATGCGGTGTTTAAATTAATCTCAACAGTTTTTGTTGGACATCTTGATAAAAAATAATTTAAAATATGTATTATTTAAACTATCACTTTCAAGAGAATCAGGATCAAAGAGGATACTCAATGTCCTTTTATTCCTCACCCAGAACATACACTTCCATTTGTCTTATGCTTCCATTTCTCACCTAAGAGCCCTCTGTCAGAAGCTCAGCTAAGCTGGAGAGAGAGCTGAGCTGTCACATGTCAGAGATGCCATTAAAGCAACAAGTCCAAAATGAAAGAGTTAAGCTTGTGGACATTTACTGTGATAAGCAAGAGAAAACTCTGACTGTCCCTGTCCCATTTTCCCTTGTGGAATGGCACACTGATGGAAGATCAGTGGATCAGTGTATGTATGGGGGTCATCTCACTGAAGAGTCCCCAGATACCAGGCTTCTGCAGTTTTTATGGCCTTGAAGGCCCAGGAAGCTGGTAGAGGGTGGGGGGAAGGGCTAGAAGGAAGAAGTACTCAGTACTGAGTCTGAGTGGGGAGAAGTGTCCTTGAGGTATATCTCCTTCCCTAACCCCATAAGGAGGCCGTGGCAGAAGCACCTGAAGACCTCTGCTGAAGGCTTCAGATAAGATCTAGAACGAAGGCACCTGTGCTAGGACTCAACCATGCAAAGAGCACGGCAGACCAGATGGCCCAGAGTCCTTGACCACAGCTTCCCTTAGAGACATCGATGCACTGGCTGGGCATCAAGTCTGGTGTGGGAATGGCAGTCTTCCCCTGTGAGGCCTGTCGGGCAAAACTTGTAATTGCATACGGTTGGGCCTGAAAAATCACACACAGGTTTGTAACCAATCACAAGAATCCTCTGCCATGCCAGCAACGTACTAGTTGTGGTCTAGGTGTAAAGTACAATTTGACAGGGTCTGGTGGCCTCTTAAGCCGCTTAGGCAGTTTGGATCATAGTCATTTCCTGTGGTAGGAGAATCATTGAGGGGTATTTCATCTCTAGCACTTAAAATGTATTGTTTTAAAATTGTGGGATTATGACCCTCTAAGAGTGATCGACTTTTAGAGAAGGAGCGATTTTCTTACCGAAAAATTATATAACAATCTCCAACTTTCTTTTTTAAACTTTATAGAAAGTTTGAAAATTTCTACATAGGCTGGGGTCACAAATATAGTCCAGACAACTATACACCCCCAGCTCTACCACCAGTGTATCAAGAATACCCCAGTGGAGCAGAACTTACAGAAATGGATGATCCTACTGTGGAAGAAGAGCAGGCTTTCAGAGCTGCACAAGAAGCAGCTGTTCTTTCAGCTGAGGAAAATGAAGAAACTGAGGAAGACGAAGAGGAGGATGATTATGACCAAGAATAAAATTAGCCCAGGTTTGTGTAAGACTGATCCACATATACCTTATGGGGAACCGATTTTATTTTATTTTATTTTATTTTATTTATTTTATTTTATTATTTTGTGTATTTCATTTTATATTTTATTTTTATTTATTTTATTATTTTATTTTATTTTAATTTAATTTTATTTATTTTATTTTATTATTTTATTTTATTTTATATTTTATTTATTTATTTTATTTTAATTTACTTTTATTTATTTAATTTTATTTATTAATGTAATTTATTTATTTATTTTAGAGAGAGAGCGAGCACAGAGAGGGGCAGAGAGAGACAATCTTAAGCAGGTTCCACACTCAGCACAGAGTGCAGGGCTCAATCCCACAACCCTGGGATTATGAGCTGAGCCGAAATCAAGAGTCAGACTTTCAACCCATCCAGGTGCCCCGGAACCTGTTTTACATACATAACTGTAGCATATAATTACATAAATATTGGCAACTATTATGGTGCAAAATGTCATTCCTTGAAAATGTCAAGTTTGGAATTTCATACGTGCAGCTATTAATATGTACTTGTAGAAGGAAGCTCAATAGATTTTCCAGAGGCTAGATGACATGTTCTTACATCACTGTTCTGATGACTACGGTTAATAGAAGCATGTGTATTCTTTAAAAAAAAAAAAAAAAAAAAAGTTTTAATTTCTAATAAGGCAAACCTGGGAAGACGTAATCCACAATATCTTCTTGGTGGTCTTTAATATATTTTGTGTCAATGGGAACTGTGACCAAAAATATTGATAATCACTGAATTAAAGCAGGTACTTTTAACCAGTCTGATACTATATGCAAATATTGCATATGTATGTATGTGTGTGTGGGGGTTGGTTTTGTTTTGCTGGGGAGAGGATTTATAATTCTATCACCTGCCCAAAGACTGGGAACGCTCAAAATGTTAATACTTTTTGTTACTTCTTTAAAAAATGCTCTCAGTCTGACTCCTTTATCCTAAAAAAAATTGGTTTTATATGATCTGCACAGAGATGGCTAGCTGGGATATCCAAAGACTTAAGATTACTGTTTTTGTAGCACTGCATCTCTAAAACTAGTTATTATTTCCATTCCTAAAAATGTATTTTTAAGTCCTCTTTGTGCTGGACACTCTGAGATTACTTTTAAAAACTAGACATTGCTCCTGAAATCTTAGAGCTTTCATTCATCAAGGAAGGAAGTATAAAAAGACAAATAGAAAATTAGAATAGGTTGCAACTTAGCAGCTACTGTGCAATAAATATCACAGGATACTACAGAACAGTGCTTCTTAAATCCTGTGACGTACCAATTTAAAAATTAAAATTCGACTCCAATGTCATTATTTTGGAAAATAAAATATCACAATTCTAATTTCTATAATTATCTTGTCAGAGTGCCAGTTCACAAAACACTGATCTATGCTTAAAAAAAAAAAAAAACACTGCTATCAAACACTTACAGGGTGCATTTAACCTGGATTTCAGCCATGAAGAAAGCACTCCCAAGAGGTGGACAACTAAGGGGAGAAGGGTCGTAGGTAGCATAAGCTATTTTTTTGGCAAAGGACTCTAGGCTGGAAGGAGTGGAACTTTGAGAGTGGTGAAAGATGAGTCTGGAGGTAAGCAGGGTCCAGATTGTTGGAATCCAGGAGCAATGAAGAGGACTCAGGTAGGAAGTGATAAAATCGCATCTATACTTTAAAACATTTGGCTTATATGTGGAAGACTAATACAGAATCAAGACTGGGAGACTAGTTAGGGGGTTATCACATTATCTAGATAAGAGGAAATGGTGGCATGAAACAGGATAAAGTAGAAGCCTGGTTACCAGTCTGAAGGACAGAATATTAGAACGGATGATTTCCAGAATTTTCCAATTGGCAATATTATTCATTCTTAGGAACGCAGCTTTTACTATTTGATGGAGTAGATGATATTTATAAAACTTCAAGTATGTTCTTTTTATTCATGGTGTTGCCTTTGGTTGTTGTTGTATAATATCCATTTTCTTATCTACCGTCCCATGGCATAGTCTCCTGCCAATCAGATGTGCCCTCTCTAGAATCTGAATTTTGTACAGAGACATTCTACCTTGGCTCCTAGACGGATTATTCTGCTGTAAATCTAGCCTCTAGAACTGCCTTTGTTCCAGCACAGTTTCTTAGTTACCTGTGTCTTCTCTGAGCTCTTGACAATCTTTCAGTGAATTCCCTTCTGCTCAAATTGGCTCTAGTAGGATGCCTGCTTGCAACCTTACTTGATACATCCAACATGAATCTGAAAGTTTCTTTCCTACAGGACACATTAAACACGAAATTCCAATTCACAGTTGTATGGGTAAGGTATAAAAATTTAACAAAAGCAAATCCCTCTGTTAAATATTAAGGTTATTTCTAAGTAATGAGCAGGGAATTTCATTATATATGTTTTACAAGAGAAGAGAGCAGAATGCTATAATGGAAACAGCTTCAGCTTGGAAATGAGAAAGCCTGGGTTCACACCCTGGATTACAATCATTTTCTTGGGCAAATTACTAACCTTACAGACATTCAGCTTCCTCACAGGACTAACGGAATTTGTCTCACAGAACTATTTTGAAGATTAAACTAATTAATACATGGAACATACTAAGAATACCTAACACCACTAAGGACCTAATAAATATTACATATGACTATCATACAAAACCAGTTTCTAAAATACGGATAAGAGAGGAAACACAGAATTCATAATGCAAATGAAATAGTTTATTGAAATAATTACTGAACAATGAGGTACTCAAGGTATGATTTAGACATTTTATAAATTAAATTACAAGTTGAGTATTTAGAGAATTCAGACTCACAAGTTGTATTAGGGAGTTTAGTATCTCGATTTGGAAAATAAAGTAAAATTCCATAGTCACTGACATGCTTAATTCTTCAAGGAATCTTCTCAGCTGTAAAGACTTGAGATGCTTGTCTCCTGGCCTTGAAAAGGAATTTTAAAAAACTGTTAATTTTAAGCAAGAAGTCCATTATTTAGAATACATATTATTTATCGAACATAAAAAATAAAATCTGGAAATTTTTTCAAGATAATGAAAATTCCTTAAGAAAACTTACAACTTCAAACTTAGGTGATTAGGGATAAACATTTTTAAAGCCAGGCAAAAAAAGAAATTAAACAAAAATACCAGATGAAGACAAAACAGAAAGTAAAAATAAAATGTCACTATTTTAAGGAATAAGGAGTCAAAAGTAAAAATGCAGGGCCCCTGGGTGGCTCAGTCGGTTAAATGTTCAACTTCAGCTCAGGTCATGATCTCATGGTCTGTGAGTTTGAGCCCCGTGTTGGGCTCTGTGCTGACAGCTCAGAGCCTGGAGCCTGCTTCAGATTCTGTGCCTCCCTCTCTCTGCCCCTCCCCGACTCACATTCTGCCTCTCTCTCTTTGTCTCTCTCTCAAAAATAAATAAACATAAAAAAAACTATATTTTTTAAGTAAAAATGCTGGCTCACAGAAAGAGACATGTATAAACAGATAAAGAAATTATCTCTAAACGTGTTCTATCTTCAGAACTTGAGTTACATCAAGGCTAATTTACCAAGCTAATTTAAAACAAAGTTAAATCTAGAGTGCAAGGATTACACAATGGAAAACAAAGAATGCAGTGATGTAATTTAACCACAATGTATCAAAATATGAAAAGAATTGAGGAACATGGCTATTAAATAGATTTGTATGCATTACTGAACTGAAATGCATTAGAAGTTATTTTCTAACATAAATGCTTTCACCTAAACAAGTACTTGAACATGTACAACAGTTTGGAATTATTAGATACTCAAAATATGGTAGGAATGTATTAAGGTAATTATAAGACAGCTGCCAGGATAAAACAAATTTTTGTGAAACTTGATTCCTCTCCTTGAGTAAGAGCTGCATGATTATTACAATATTGTAATTAATTAAACTCCAAATATGAAGAACAAAACATAAAATTCAGTTACAAACATCTACATTTTGGAATATTTTAAAATACTAAATTTGTTCTGAAATTCCTACAATTAAAATCATAGTTCTCACTTAGGGAAAAGACGTTTTAAAATGAGCTATAAAAAAAACAAAAACAAACATGAAATAAAAGTAAAGTCATTAATGTGCCCTTATTTAAAGGTGCAGGTTTCTACCTGGTGATATCCAGATCAATCGGTATATCAGTATTTGCTGTCTTCCTAGAGTGTATAAAAGCACTGTTAAAAATGACAGAATAACTAACTGTAAAACACAGTGATTTAAAAAAAAAAAAGGAAGAAACAAAAACATAGGCTTGAAAGCAACATGCAAAAACGTTTATTGATTTTTTTTTTTTCAAAAATAGTATCCTATGTTTTCAACAATGAAAGTGAATTGTTCATGCATAAGCTTAATTAGCAAACATGAAAATGATAAGACTTTGTATTCTCAAAGAAGAAGCAATATAGGGCAGGACTCTGGATGTAAATGGACTGAATCGGAATCCTGCCTCCTGTCACTTAGCAGCTGCGTGACTTTAGAAGTATAACAACTTTTCTGAGCATAAACATCCTCATTTGTAAAATGGAAATAATAGTGCCTACTCTATAGAGCAGTCATACAGCTATTAGTTAATATATGTGTAAAGTGCTTATGATGGTGCCCAGCATAAAATAAGCATTATAAAGTGTTGCTTTTATTAAAATTACAATTATATCATATTATCATTTCTTCTCTATCTGGCACTATTGCACATAGTCAGCCAAGTTCTAATTCTTTCGGTTAAAGACACAGCTACTCTCCATGACTCACACACAAAAAAAAAAGGAATAGAGGAGCAGTAGCAAATGTACATTTTTAGTATTCTAATATTACTACTGTCTCAGTTTTCAAAACAAGAAAGTTAACAGCTAACTAAAGTGTTCAGCCAGGCTCCATGATAATATTTAACATGAAACCTATGCTTTCAAAAAAGTTATCTATGTATTGATTATCAAGCATTTTTGTATTTTATAATGCTTAAAATTAAGCAAAATAAACTCTTAACTATAGAGAACAAACAGATGGTTACCAGAGGGGAAGTGGGTGGGATACATGATGGGGATTAAGAGTACACTCATCTTGATGGGCACTGAATAATGTATAGAATTGTTTTATCACTATATTGTACACCTGAAACTAATATAACACTGTATGTTTACTGGAATTAAGACAAATCCAGTATGTTTACTGGATTTAAGAAGTCATAAATAAATAAATAAATAAAATTTGTTAATCTCTAACTTTATGCAGCCAAATTTATGACAGGGTGAAAAAAATGAATGCAATTTTGGCATTTAAGTCACTGCAAAGAAACCTTTAAGATATCATAATTAAATGGAAGAACCTCTTAAAACAATCTTAGCCTTTATATCCCAAGTGGTGAGCCTGAAAAGATTGCTCTAGTTCTCTCATTTCAAGCAATTTCAGTCCTTCCTCCCATAATCCTGTTACTCTTCATAAATGCTCTTCTCTAGTCATCTCTTATCTCCTCAGAGGGAAACAAATCTATGTGGAGTACTCTAATAGGAACTTTTTTTTTTCTTTTAAGATTCTGGGAACTGTGCATTTTCTAGACTTGATATACCACAACATAGCTTCAGTTTATATCAAGTGGGGGAGGGTTTTCAATCTCTAGAAATTCTTCTATAATGTACCAGTCAACACTTAACTTGTAAGGGATAAAGAGGCAACTGTACTGAAGTTGAATTCTAGAACTGTGTATTATCCAGTAAGTCCAAGTGCATAAAACAGAGCCTTAAGAATCACAAGAATCACATTTAATGAACAATAATTATATTAAGACCAATATACATTAGGTCTTCTTGGAATAAGTTAGGTTTCCTTAGACCATATATGTTGCCAATTTCATTACTAGTCTGACATTAACAATTACATATTATACAGTTAAATATTTTTATGAAGCTCTGAGTAAAGTATTGGAAAGTCATTAGGTAGGGTGCCTGGGTGGCTCAGTTGGTTAAGCATCTGACTTCGGCTCAGGTCATGATCTCACAGTTCTTGAGTTTGAGTCCCACATCAGGTGAGCACAAGCCCTGCTTCGGGTGAGGCCCATTTCTCTCTCTCCCTCTCTGCCCCTCGTAGGATTCTCTCTGTCTCTCTATCTCTGTCTCTCTTTCTCTCTGTCCCTTGCTCACCTGTGCCCTCTCCCTCTCAAAAAAAAAAAAAAAAAAAGTAAAAAAAGTCATTAGGTAGCATTTGAAATTTAAAGATGCCCACTCCAGAAATTAAATGATACAAAACCAATATATCTTTGCCAACTTAGTAATGCAGAATGAGATACAAAGGGATAACACTGATTTTAACTAAAAAATTTAAACTCCTGAAAGTTCAACTTGTTGAGCATCACATAATCAAATATTGAGATACTTACAACTTTCTCCTCTGAAGAAAGAACACCCTCTACTGCCACTATCTGGTATTGCTTATGTTTTAAATTTCCTACAAATTTCCGAAGTTGCTTGAGATTGCTAGCCTCCATGTCTTGCTTTAATAGTTTCTGCATTTCTCGAGAAGGACATCCAGGATCAAATATTAGTAAACATAAAGTTCGGTTTTTTCTCTCTTCAATTCCAACAACTGTTCGACTATGACCTATCAAAAAATAAAATAACAGCTATATATATGTGTGTGTGTGTGTCATAACTATTTCTATATGTATAGACATAAGTTACTACGTACACACACTATATTATATTCTCTCTGTATGTAGTGTGTGCACACGTGTGTTTTGAATATAAATACTGCCAGTCCCTCTGACTGTAGGTATTTGAGCTCTCTCACTCTGAAGACACAATAGTTTTAGTTCTATTTCCTAACCTTCAGTTTTGTCTTGTTCAACTTTTGTTTTCTAAAGGCTTCATTACAAAAAATTCTGTCTACTGTGCCATATATTTTAGTTTTTCTTTCCTAATCCCTTGATCCTTCTTATTCAAATGATCTCAGATGAAAGCATTTGAAAACTACCTACCATGGAACAAAACGTCTCATGATTCCAAAAGGTCAACAAAAATAAATTTATATACTAGAATTTCAATGGAGAGGGTTTGATCTTTACAGCTTATACTCCTAAATGGTGAAGTCCTCAACATTTACTTCTCCTATTCCTATTGATTCAAATCACCCATTCAACAAAATTTACCAACTATCCATGTGCTAGGCACTATTCCAGGAAGTTAGCTTTACAGAAGCAAACAGAACATTCCTGCCTTTGTGGAGTTTATATCCTAAAATGAGGAAATATCCTATAAACAAGTTAAATAAGTAAGCATATATTGTGTTAGATACAAAAAAATAAAGCAGGGAAGAAACACAAAAAATACTAATGGTGAGGGTTTGAGAAAACAAGATAGAATTTTAAATACAAGGTGATCAGGGAAGGACTCACTGAAGCGATAGAGGTGAAGACCTAAAAGAAGTACGGGATAAATAAGAAAGGAAGAGTGAAACAGGTGGCCCAGAATATGCCAGGGATAGCACCCTTCGTTACCCAGAAAGGTACTGTAATGATAATGTGGCTCCGAAAATCAGACTAAGGTCACAATACTCTCCCCCTCCCCATTGTCATAATCTTAACCTGTCCTAAAGCAAAAGCCAATTAGTTGTCCTATAAAGGTATTATCTTATAAGTTACACTTACTATCTAGTGTTATACCAACCTTGATGCTGAAGATAGATAGGTGGCTTAGATGTACACACTACTTTTGGACTCCCTTCTCTCTCTGAAGAATAATAGTTCAATATCCATTCAAATAAACGAGGATGTGTACCCAAAGGGCCAGTTGACTTATGAAAATCAACAATGTGGCACCTATAAAAAATTGACAAAATGGATTATTTGGAGAATATTTTTTATTTTTTATTATTTTTTCCAATATATGAAGTTTATTGTCAAATTGGTTTCCATACAACACCCAGTGCTCATCCCAAAAGGTGCCCTCCTCAATACCCATCACCCACCCTCCCCTCCCCCCTCCTCCCATCAACCCTCACTTTGTTCTCAGTTTTTAAGAGTCTCTTATGCTTTGGCTCTCTTCCACTCTAACCTCTTTTTTTTTTTTTTTTTCTTTCCCCTCCCCCATGGGTTTCTGTTAAGTTTCTCAGGATCCACATAAGAGTGAAACCATATGGTATCTGTCTTTCTCTGTAATGGCTTATTTCACTTAGCATAACACTGGAGAATATTTTTTAAAACATTTTCATCAATGGAGTTATCAAATACAAAAAAAAGTTTGAATTTAGAACTAATTTGATCTCATCAGTATTTTCCTAAGAAGAAAATGAATATAAATTTTATTGTCATTTTATGAATAATTATTTAAATAACTTCATAATAAGGTTGATGACTGATCTAAAAGTTACAAACCTTTTCTGACATAGAAATCTCCATGAATAGTAAATAAGGACCATATTTGGTTTTTAAAAGTCCTCTTCATATAACCTGAGACACAACTTTCATTCTAAAGTCTCTAAACCTGATGATCAATTAGAAGCTGACTTCTAATTTTAATTCTGCAATAGCCATTTACATGTGTCAAAAAGACCCTGAACATTTTTTCTGTTGGCTCTCACAAATTCCAATAATAGACAAGAAAATAATACCTGGAAAGATCTCAGAAAAACCCTGCATGTGCTCCCATCTGTACACCCACCCGTCCCCTATTTGGCACTAGACCACAGTGGTATCCCTTCCACAAGAGAAAGTCAACCTTGAGTAAACAAAATTATTTTAACTAGAAGCACTGTTGACATTTCTCATCAATTATTTTCAAAAGGTCAGGTATAACCAAAAGCAATTACAAGCTTTACTGTCATTTTAAAGTATCGCACGGATACCCTGTCCTTGTCTTTCCTAACAATAAAATCTCCAAATACACCAAAACTATAATGGTTGCTATCTTTAGCCTTAGCAAGTTTTGTGTTGGTAACTTTCAACTGATTACTACTGAGTTTCAAATGCTGAAATGAATTTCTGGATAAACTGTTAAAAAGTAGGTACAGGGTTTTTGGGTTAGAAAATTGACATGTTTAGATTTAGAATTTGAATAGTGCCCTATAGAATATAATTCATAAACAGGAAAAGGAAGACATTTAAACAAGTAGTAAACAAATGCAGAGAAGGGCATAGAAAAGGCTTTACTCAAAGATTAAACTATTTCAGTCACCCCGAAAAAAGCTGGATATATCAGGTATTTTAGACAGAAATTTTCCTTTCCTTAAACCTGATTTAAAACTCAGTACATGACATATACATAACCTGAAAGTGTGAAAAGACTGGCAAGAAGAAAAAAAGAAAAATAAATAAATTTAGAGGGCATTAAAATCGTCCTTTTGATTTAAAAAATTCAAGAAAGTCATTATACGAAGTTTTCCTCCTTAAAAGTTAAGAAATATTTTTTACTGCTGAATCTAATCAATTAATATGATAGAAATGATGTAAAGCAAACATAAAGGAAAACACAGAGCCATGAAGCTTAATGGCAAACATTCCATTAAAGATGATCACAAGCATCTATCTCTGTTCCCTCTTGAAAGCCCAACAACATAATACTGAAAGAGTAAATGATCCAAACACCCAAAGACAAAGAAAATGGAGACAGACAAAACTGCCCTGCATTTTTGGAAAATGAAAAGGAGAAAACATAAAAGTGAATGCAAAGAAATAGACAACTGTCTTAAAATTCCAGAGAGGCTAGAAGCTTAGAGGCACTAAGTATTAGAAAGAGTAGTAATACAGCTATGTGAAATGAATTGAAAGTTTGCATAAAGAAGGCAAATCTCTCCTTAAACACCCCCTCCATCAATGCAGGAGCTCAAGGCAGAAGAGTGAGAACTCTTCTCTGAATGGCCTCTGAGAAAACATCTCTTCCTATATTGAAATTTGAGAGTTCCCCAACCAAACAGCAAGCTTCTACCTAATAGTCTGCTCATCTGCTAGCTCCATGCAATCTTACAGGACCTTTTTAGTGCCTCATTCCTCACCCTAGGAATGGACAACTAAGGATTTATAAAAGTTAGAAGAAAGCCCTCAAAATGCAAAAGACTAAAATAGACATGAAAACAAATTAACACAGAAGAAAGTACAAAATGCAAGGAATAGAAAGAAACAAAATGTTGGAAAAAAATTTTTGCAACATAAAAGACTATGATGCTATGAAATTACCCTTAAAATTAAAAAACATGATTGCTAAGATACAAATTTGAATAAAATAGTTGGGAGATAAAGTTGAGTAAATCTAGATAGTAAAACAAAAACAAAGATGAAAAATGAAACTTAACCAATAAACTTAATATCGAGGTTCACTGGCCAACTAACAAAGTTCTAGAAAGAAGAATAAAAAAAATGGGAGAGATCATAATTATCAAACAACAGTTAACCTCTGAGCTCTTAGTAGATGCCAGTCACAGTTCTAAGGACTTTATGACCTCATTTAATATTACTACAACTCTATGAGGCAGTTATTTTTACATGTTTTTTTTCAATGGTGGCACAAGACTACAGACAAACTAAGTCATACAGCTAATAAGCAGGAAAACTAGAATCAATTGTAGGCAGTCAGACTCCAAAGTCCAAGCTCTAAACCACTACACTGAGATCTTACAACTCATAATTCCAGATTCAGAAGGAAAAACAAATGCCCAGTACAAGGAATTGAAGCCTCACATGAAATTATGTGAAATTTCATAACAGCAGGGCTAAGAGATGATGCAAAAAAACTTTCAGAGAAAATAAGCAGGTTACACATAAAAGGAATGAAAATCAGATGACATCTTACCTTCTCAATAGTAATACTGACTGCTAGAAGTCACCAGGGTAAAAACTTAATTTGATCTGAAAATGACTTTGAATTTAGAAGACTATAGCCACCCAAATTATCATTTAAGTAATTAGGCCTAGGCATCTTTCCTTAAGAACCTAATGAAAGATGTGTTTAAGCAGAAGAGTAATCCAAAAAAGATAAAGACATGGAATCCAGAAAAAAATCCAGACTCCACTTCAAGAAAACAATGAAGAAATGCTAGATGATTATAGCTTTCAAGGGGATCTAGGAGGCAAATAATCCAGACTAGAGCAAAGACAATAGAGGACTTCAAGGAGGAGGTGTTCAGGAATAGGAAAGCCTCAGATTACGTTAAGTGGAGTGTTTAGAAAAGCTTGAGACCATGATGCAGTCAATAGTAAAAGGGGAAAGAAAAGTCAATCCTTAATTCAAGTAAATTTTTTAAAAGCTTTTCAGGAAAGGAAATAAAGTCAGCAATGAATAATATTAATACAGTCATGATGTAAACTCTGACTTTAACTTAATAAAAAAATGAAATTTAACTAAATTACAAGGATTGAGGGTGAACATAGGTAGGACAGGTAGGTCAGGGAAATGCAGCAGACATCTAAAACTGATAAACCAAAAAAAGAAAAAAAAAGACCCTGAACGCATATTATTTAGAAACAATGGGAGTAACAGCTGCCTCTGAGAAACCGGACTTGAGAACAGAGAGGAACATGAGATAGGGACTGAACTGTTGGTTTTCAGTATAAGTGTTTCAGTGCCACTTAAATTTTATTTTTTAGCGGTCTCTCTGATAAACTGTTGAAACTTTGTTGAAACTTTGTTGAAACTTTGTTGAAACTCTGTTGAAAAAAACAACAACAAAGGAAACTTCCCAGAGATGGCAATAACCTTAACTTGGACTTTTAGGTACATACTTTACCCTTAGGGAGGTCAGAAGTGTATACACTTCACATGCTCCGATCCAGGCCTTTGTTCCCTGTAACCTGTTATTAAGTTGAGAGGCACCCTGAGGATCAAAACCTTCCTTCCATGCATCTTCAATCATAGACTGGATTTTTGGAATGCAAGGAATTGACATACCTAAAATTATACAAGCAAACATGTTACATGACAGTTACTGAAGCACTGAATCATACCATTTAGCTGTATGCCATATACTCCACAGGACCTACAACACACTTTTTAAAGACCATCATTCTTGACATTTTTATTACAACATTTTCTCTTTCTCCAACAGGAATTCAGGCTTTTAATGTAAATATCCGCTAAAATGCTTCCTCATTAAAGCTATGAATTGTGAATACTATTTATTAACTCATTCCATATTGTATGTATAGTTGATCCTTGAACAATGCAGGGGCTGGGGCACTGACCCCCTGCACAGTCAAAAATCCGCATGAAAGTTTTTGCTGGTCAAAAACTTCACTACGAATAACTTATTGCTGACTGGAAGCCTTATGAAGAAACATAAACCTAACAGTCAATTAACACATATTTTATATGTTATACATATTATATACAGTATTCTTACAATAAAGTAAACTAGAGAAAAGAAAATCGTAAGGAAAAAAAAAAGAAAAGCATAAGGAAAATACATTTACAATACTGCACTGTAAACAATTCTGTGTAAGTGCACCTATGCAGTTCAAACTCGTGTTTTTCAAGGGTCAACTGTATGTTATCGTATCAGCTGACAGGTTCAGAGTCTTGTATTTCACATACCTTTCAAGCAATCATCATAAGCATCATTTCGCAGTAATGATGAAAGTAGCATTTGGAAATTTCTGTAACCACAACCCCAACCTTTGTCACCAAAAGATGAATGAAAGTGATCCACCTCTGTAGAAAGCCACACACGCCTCACCTCTGTGGCAGCATTCTGATAGTATCTATAAAGTGCTTCAATAATTCCTAAAATAGAAAAGAGATTTAGAAGATTTAGAAGCGTAAGCTAACATTTTCTATGGCTGTCTCATATATTTCTAGTTATCAGTCTCTCCCTCAGGGGTCCCTTCTAAATCCTGTCAATTCCATTTTATGTTTTACTGTTACAACCTTAGTTCATGTCTTTCTTATTACTATGATACAAGTTTCCTAACACTAGCACACTACTAATTACATTGAATTGAATTGTTCGCACCTTTCATTTCTGCACCTACCAGGCCGAGCACATAAAAGTGTACTATTGAATGAATGATATTATTATCTATTATTATACATACTGCTAGACATTACTCTCTCTGAAGCTCAGTCCTAATCAATTTGCTCCCAATTTAAAAACTTCAATAACTTGCTATTATCTATAGAATGGTTATAATCCATGGTATATGAAGCCCCACAGTAAGCTATCTTCTGACTTACCTTTTTTCAAACCATTCTTCTTGACATAATTTTGGCTGTGGCCTAACCGAACACATTAAACGTTTTGCCCATGGAATTTCCATTCAATTATAATATCTGATAAGTACTTTTTATATACCTAGCACTATGCTAAGTGCTAAAATTACAAAAGATATATATAATAATGTTCTTTGAAATCTCGTGGACTCAGACTGTTATAGTAAGTGCTACAATATGGATAAATAAGATGTTAGGACAGGGTATATCAGACTCTGTCCCTTCCCTCCATGCAATCCTGTAATACCAAAATACCCTACAGGGTATTTTGAAACCCTACAGACACTCCAAAGATCAAATACTCATGTCTTTATAGACCCTTTTCCTGATTCCAAAACCCAAACACAAAGGTCCTCTTTCTCTGAACCCTCACCACATTTATTTGCTGTGCCTCCTACGCATTAGGTATATTCTGTCACGGCAGAACACTACAGTTTTTTGTGTATACTGTATTTACTCTACAGATTCTGTGAAGTTTATGGGCAGGAAGGTCTTAATTGGGTAGCTGATACTTTCTCCTACAGTATGTGGCACGAAAAAGGCAATCACTGGATTCTTTTCATTTGAATTGAGGGTATCCTATGGGAAAATGGGTTTTGTCCTTAACAAGATGAGAGTCAATAAATCAAAACAATTAAATGAACCAAGTGTTGTAGTTGTGCCTAGCATACGAAAAATAGAAATATATGTAAACCATTTCCAAGGAACTTTAAAAGATAAGACTTAGAATCAAGAAAAAGAACAATTAAAATGCTATATAATTGATCATTAAATGTTACAGCATGGAATGGATACTTATATTGATAAGGAGATATTTTTAAGTGATTAATTCATCATAAAAATGGAAGTACAGAAATTTTAAAAATGGTTTATTTTACAATAATTATTTGAACAGTCTCACCTAGAAGTAGATAAACTATGGCTTACAAAAATTAAGCAAAATTCAAATAATTCTTATTATTACTTCGTTGACATATGAAATATTAAAATAATGGTTTGGATGTTTAAGAACTCACCAGAAGTTTTTGTTTTTCCATCATCAATACCAATAGCTAGTGATTCCATCATATCAGCTTTTCTTCTATGAAATTCAGATGGATGCATTCTTCCCCTATTGACTTCTATCTCCATATTACGTAGTTGCTGTTGTTTGTATCCTCCAGAATTATCTAAACCATATTGTCTCTATCAAACATAAAAATGAATCACTTAATTTTTATGCCTCTTTACCTCAGTGAGGATGGAAACGTACTACAATTTTATTTGGAAATGCATTTTGAAACATTCTGGTTTATAGACTTTTATACAAATCAACTTAAAGATTTTTATTAAAGATAAATACACACACACACACACACACCCCTGAGTTAATGACAGCCTTTCTCCACCATAGCGAGAGATTTGCTTTCCTTGTAGTAGGGAAAGTAGTGAATCCTGTCTTCCTACTAAACATACTGAAAAAGGCAGATGAGTTCTGAATATAGCACTGATTTATTGAAGAAAATTTGTCAGTATTTGTTATTTGATTCTGAGGCTAGTTTATGAAGGCTTACTTAATCCATACTTCATTCAGGCAATAATTCTACATAGTAAATTAATTGGGGTTTTTTTTTGCATACTGGATAGAGAATCTCAAATGTATAACACAGCCTGTATGGAAAAAGTTTTGAAATCTAAACAACTTGCAAAGTTACATAACAAACTCCCTTAAATACTGGAAACCTTGTGTATTGATAATGTTGAAAATTATGTAAGGTAAAAAAAACCTTAGGAAACGCCAACTTATTTTCCTCCTCTGAATCCTAGTGGGAAAATGTTTTGCAAATAAATGAATCACCAAGGAGAAAAACAGCCTAAATCAGATATTCCAAAGCGAGAATTGCACAGTCCTATGTGAGGTATCTGAGAAGACAAACTCAGAAGTCAAGTGAATCTGAGAAAATTATGATTATGTACAATGCACATTAGAATATTAAAGGTTCTGAGAAATCTTGAAGTATACCAACCTGCTTAACTGAATACTTTCAAACCTATTCAATCATAAATGCTTTTTCTTTATACATAATCCTATCAGCACATGGAAAAAGAACATTTAGAAACTCTGAGCATTATTAGCACAGATAACACCATAGTCCACAGCAATTAGGATTGAAAAAAGTAGAAACATCTATTAAAAATGTAAACGCATTCAGGGCACCTGGCTGGCTCAGCAGAGCATAAAACTCTTGATCTCAGGTTGAGTTCAAGCCCCGCTCTGAGCATGAAGACTACTTAAAAAAAAAAAAATAAATAAAAAACACATATATATATAGCTGTTGCCAGTTTAGTTCAGCAGATACCACCATCGACCTAAGATAAAGCCTCAAATATCATCAAAAACGCATTTTCCATTAAAAATTGCTCTTTTTGAGTGCCTGAATTGCAATCGTTAAGAGTAACACTCAGATGGGAGAGTAAATTGATTAGCATTGAGCTTCAGAAAGAGTAATGTTGAAGAATCTGTACAAACAGTTAAATTCTGAGTCTCAGTTTCCTAATTTGCCCTATCAATTTACATGAGTTTGAATCCAGGCTTTAACCATTTAATACAGCCTGAACCTGAACAAGTTAAGCTATGTAAGCACTCTTTGTCTCCATTTCTTCATCTGTCACTTATGGAGTTGTAAAGATTTTGAGATACTATATATGAAGTGCTTATCTCAATACATGACCAGAGTAAGTATTTAACAAATGGTGGCTGTTATGAATTATAAAATGTATATGTAAAAAAAAAAAAAAACTTTGGGGGGCGCCTGGGTGGCTTAGTCAGTTAAGCATCCGACTCTTGATTTCAGCTCAGGTCATGATCTCACTCTTTGTGGGATCAAGCCCCGTGTCTAGCTCTGTGCTGCCAGTGCAAAGCCTACTTGGGATTCTCTCTCCCCTTCTCTCTGCCCCTCCCCTGCTTGTGCTCTCTTGCTCTCTCAAAATAAATAAATATTTACAAAAAATATTTTGTATATCAACACGGACAAAAATAATAGGCTGCAGTCTTGACAGACTGTTTGAAAAGAACTCCACCAAAGCAAAATATTACATTGTTATTTAATCTTTGTACCTGCAGCTTCTGAAATTCTCCCATTTCTTGTTGTGATTCTTCAGATCTCCTTTTTCTGTCTTCTTCTTGTTGAAGCTGATGAGCCAATTCTAGATCTCTAGAACACTGGACTCTATCTATGCCTATTAGATATTTTTAATGTTTAGAATAAAATAACTTCTGAATATAAATCTTACTTATTGTATGTTAATTCATATTTTTAAATGGGAGTACATGCTATTATTTTGATATTTATTCATGACTGTGATGTCATGGAAACACTATTTCTGGCAGAACGTGAACAGCTTCCATAAGTGTAGAACCTCCATTTAAATCCCTACTATTCACTGAGTAGTTAGGCTGTGACAAGCATTTTTCATTAATTACCTCATTTGATCCTCATAACAAACTTAGGAAGTTAGGTATTCTCTACTAAGGAAACCAGAACTTGGAGATATTAAGTAATACTCTTCATTGGTGTTCTTTACTAACACAAATAAGGCAGGTTGGCATTTAAAATAAACTGAGGGGAGAAAAGGAAATAATAAAGAGCATAAAAATATGTTTGCAAAGTGCCGCTTAATTACAGTCTGATCTCAAACAAATAGTACAACTTTGTAACATTTTGCCCTGTTTCCTCTCTAGCCAATATCCCACAGATCCATTAGTCAGTAGCTTCTGGCCAGCATCTTGTTTCCCTGACCTCCAATTTGATAGTTTAATATGTATTTGAATATTCTTTCTTTCCTTCCAAATCTCTCAGCCTCTATCACATCTTCCTATTTAGTTATTTGGTCCCCACTTTCACTGCTAGAGATAAGCAGTTTCCAGCTGATTTTTAGAGTATTTTGATGCTATCTACAGTGATTCACTCAGGCCATACTTTTCATTATCCACTATAGGCTTACAGAATAATTTATGTACCCGTACAAAGTCTATCATAAACAAAATAAGAATTAGTGGACATTCAGCTTCAGAGAGTTATCTTCCCACTGTAGTTAGGAGAGAACTACCAGAATGGGAGGACTGTTCCATCTTTGTTCCAATAATTTTCATTTGGGGATTAGGCTGAGTGAGCAAGGAAATGTTGTCCATGAAACTCACTGACTGGTATTAGGAACAATAATAATGGACACTAAAGACCCCTGAATTAACAGGAGATAACAATGTAACTTAAGAAACTAAAACCCAATAGAATACAATTGGTTGTTCTTAGGGTCTTATTTCAGTGGAACTCTGAAACTCATATAGAATCTTTCCACTTGTAATGTACCACAATGATTACTTAATCAATGCCACTATTTAAAAAGATAGGAGGCAGAGAAAAAAATTGTAGTCACTAACAAAACTAATAAGCTATAATATAAGAAACTAGGCAAATTGGAAATGAACCTGAAAAACATTTAAGTTATATAGTTCATATATACTTTTTAAATTTTATGTGCCATTTGACAGCTTCCTAGTTCATTAAGCCTTTCATGAAGCCTCAACTTCATCAAACAGATTTTTTAAATTATACCATATATCACTGTTTTCTCAATATTGGTGTTCTGGGGCAAAACTCTGGGGTACACACCACGAGTTTAGTTGTTGGTTACAACAATTCATCCCATACAACTTTTCTGTGAAACAACTTCTAAAAAGTTGAAGCTACGTTACTTTTTTTCTCTATATCACTACTCCAAAAATTAGATGTATCGTAGGAAGTAGAAATTAAACCATGAGATTCTTATTTTGAAATATATCAACATACCTTGTCCAAAGCTGCTTTCTTCCAAATGTAAGTCAACATGTTCCTGGAGAATATGGTAATTTGTACAGATGAGCCCACACATAGGACAGTCATACAGTGGTTGATCATGGTCTGTTTTAGAGATATAGTTCAGTTGGTTTTATTTTTAAAACTTTTAGATTTTTCACCCTAAGTCAAAGAATGTCCACTGCCCACTAACCTTATTAAATAAATCAAAGATCTCTGTAGTTGGATTTAAGGCTATTTTCTACTTCTAGGGTCAAAATGGAAGACTGAACAAAAGCACAAATCTCTCTTACCATGATAATAAAAGAAAAAGTTAATAATAAACATTCAGGTCTATAGTCAAAGCAAGAAAAGTAAAGTATAAAGGAAAATCAAAATGGTAAGTAGGGGCCATTTTAGGAACTAAATTCTCAGTACCCTCCCCCCAAACTAAGTGGTGAGATGTGAAATTAAGCATAGAGCATTCAGCAGAAAGCTTGGAATTGGGATCATAGCCTGTTTGGGAGCAGAAGATCAAAGAGCTGCATTTATCAAGCAGTACTGCAAGCAGAGAGGTGCAGCTTGCCCAGGACAGAGGCAGTACCTCCCCAAGGCCAAGACCTTATGTCAGTCATGAAAGAGGAACCCATAGTGAAAGGACTGAGCTAAGCAACCATGCATGTACGGCCTGGTCTGGAAGTGGAATAATAGTATTTAGAAAGTAGCTGAGACTGCTATGAAGCTGTTTATTTTCACAAAGTAAATGTGACTCGTCTCATTTTAGCTGGATCAGCTGACTTTAAAACTGAACTAAGTCAATCTGATATGTCTGGTCAGAGGCTGCAATCAAAAGATTTAAAATTAGTTGATACACCCCATGGTGGTGAAAATGAAAAACAAGCTATTGAGTTATCTACTGATGTTCTTTCCAATGAAATTCATTCAAAAAGAGAAATTAATTCAATACTTGGGTGAAATCAGCCAAGAACAGACAAGTACTGTTTTGGAGCCGAAGATACATTAAAGGTTTTGGAAGTGGGAGCTGTAAAGATTCTAACAGTTTATGAAAATCTGGATATAATGAGAAATATTCCTTATTGTCAAGGCACAGAAGAGGAGAAAATTCTCTAACTGCAGAATAAGATGATAAATCTCATTTCACTGACAGGACAGGTATATGAGCTGATTAAGAACATGTCCCTGCTGGAATGGTTTGCTCACAACTATAAAAAATTTGGAGCTACACTGGAAATTGTGATAAGAAAGATCCCAGTCTGTGAACGGATTTGGTGGAATTGGAAGAATCTTGCAATACTGAGCTGAGTTCCACAGAACACAAAGGAGGACATGATGAATTTTTTTACCATGATAACTAATAGGTAGTTGACATGAGTCCCACAAAATGTGCCTCACCCTGCAGCATTCAACCCAAGCATACCCCTGCTGGAATCCAAGCAGATCCCTGCCTTAAAATTGGACCATTTTCAGAACTTAATCCAGGAGCATCAGATACTGAAAAGAAAACCAAAACAAACCCAGATCCAACCCTACACTTGGTTTTGCCATGGTGCCAACATTGCAACCTACAACTAAGTTCCTAAATGCTACTTTGGACTAATTTAGAAAGAAACCCAGTTTTTACTTTACTTGATGATGAATTGGTTGCTCTTGAATTTTCTGGGGAAAAAATTTTTTTAACCTTCATACACATAAGCAAACATGATTTAAGTGCTATAAATCTTCAAAAGTTAATAGAAGTGACATGAAAAAAAAAGAAAGAAATGCTAAAGACCAAACACTTGGGCTCATTAGTAGGCTGAATACGGCTGAGGAAAGAATCTCTGTGTGTGAGGATATGACAAGAGATACTTCCCAAAATGAAATGAGAAACATAAAATTTCCCAAAACGTAAAGAGAAAAAGATAAAAAAAAAAAAAACCCTAAAAAACAAAAAAACCCCTCAATATCCCGCATATCCAAAAACTGTGGGAGAACTGCAAAAGGTGTAACATACACAAAATAGGAACACCAGGAGAGAAAGAAAGGAACAAAAGTATTATTTAAAGCAATGATGACTGAGAACATCCCCAAATTAATGTCAGACATCAAACTATAGATCTTGGAAGCTCAAAAAACACCAAGCATAGTAAATGCCAAAACAACTACATCTAGGCATATCATATTCAAACTTCCGAAAGTCAAAGATAAAAAGTCTCGGAAGAAGCCAGAGGAAAAAAACACCCTACTTATAGAGAAACAAATATGAAAGTTACATATGACTTCTCAGAAGGCATTCAACTAATAAAAGACAGGAGTGAAATATTTAAATTTTCCAGAAAAAACAAAACAAAACTCTACCAACCTAAAATTCTATATCCTTCAAAATAATCTGTCAAAAGTGAAGGAAAAATAAAGAATTTCTCAGACAAATAAAAATTGAGAGAAATTATTGCCAGTAGACCTGCCTTGCAAAAAATGTTAAAAGAACTTCTTCAGAGAGAAGGAAAATGATATTAGTCAGAAACATGGATCTCCATAAAGGAAGAGCATCAGAAAAGACATAGGTGAAGGTATAATAAAAACTTTGATTTTTCTCATTAACTGATGTAAGATGTAAGACTTAAGTTTATTCAAAATAAAAATAGCAACAATGCATTCAATTATTTGTGTGTGTGTGTGTATATATATATATATGTATGTATACATATGTGTACTTACATTTATGTGAAATAAATGACAATGATGACACAAAGGACAAGGGAAGGAATTAGGAATATTTTATTAATATAAGGTCCTTGTACTCATACAGTGATACAGTGTTACTTAAAATTAGACTTAGATTAGTTCTTAATAAAACTGCAAACTCTAGGCCAAGCACTAAAAAAAGTAAAAACAAGGATAACTGATATGCTAAGAAAGGAGAGCATTAATTGAGCAAGTGACATCTCTTGCCTGTTACCAGGAGTAGAAGTCCAAACACTGCATCTTGAGACCAAAATCACCAAGGAAAACATGCAGTCAAGCACTGGAGAGAACATTTAACTCATAGTAAACATAGAGAAACACACAGAGAAGAGAAAGAATAAGATCACCTTCAGTATTAGACATTAGTCTGCAATGGCCCATGGGTCTCTTCCAGCAGCCATCACAGGGCGACTGGTCTCTACACACTGCTCTTATGTCACAGAATGAAGGACAGAGGACAGATCTAGTAGAATGAAGGAGACAGGATAGATCTAGCAGATGCCATATGACACACATGCTTAAGCAAAACAAAGGAGTATACTTGTTGCCTGAAACAGGGAAAGATATTTCCAAACACAGGCTGTGAGGACTCTTACCTCTTGATAAGGACGTATTCTGGGCCCAAGGTTCATTCTTATGTGGCCAAGTAGGGGTAGAAAGACTGCATGCATGAACTGTCTTTCCCAACAGAGATAAAATGAAATCATATGAAATGCTCAATTAAACCACAAAAGACAGAAAAAAAGTAGAAAACAAAAGAAGCAAAGAACAAGGGCAAAAATAGAATACAGTAAAAAATATGGTAGATATATTAGTTCCACTGTAGGAATAATAACTTTAAACATCACTGGTCTAAACATACCCATCAAAAGACAGACTGTCAGGGTGGAATAAAGTACAAAATCTACCTGTATTTTGCCTATACGAAATTCACTTTAAATATAAATACACTTACAGATTAAAAGTGAAAGAAAGGAGAAAGATGCAGCATGCTAACACTAATCAAAAACAAATGCAAACAAAGTACCAGGAGTAGCTCTACTGATTTCAGAGAGGGCAGATTTCAGAACAAGGAATATTATCCAGGATAAGGGGGGGTACTACATAATGACAGAGGGTTCAATACTCCAAGCAGACATAATAATCCTTAATGTGTATGTGCCTAACAACAGAGTGTCAAAATACATGAGGCAAGGGGCACCTAAGTGTCTCAGGTGGTTAAGCGTCAGACTTCAGCTCAGGCCATGATCTCATGGTTTGTGAGTTCAAGGCCCGCATCGGGCTCTGTGCTGACAGCTCAGACCTGGGGCCTGCGTTGGATTCTGTGTCTCCTTCTCTCTCTGCCCCTCCTCCACTGGCACTCCGTCTCTCTTTCTCTCTCAAAGATAAACATTAAAAAAACTACATGGGGCAAAAATTAACAGAACTGCAAGAAGAAACAGATGGATTCGCTATTATACATTAGAAAATTTTTAACACTCCTCTTTTAGAAGTAGACATATCCAGCGGGAGGAAATAAGGATGTACAGTAATTGAACTCAACTGTACCATCAAGCAACGGGATATAATCGACACCTCTACACAAGTCCATCCAACAACAGCAGAATATACTTTCTGCTCAAGCTTGTATAAAACATTCACTAAGAAGGTGCCTGGGTGGCTCAGTCAGTTGGGCATCCAACTTCAGCTCAGGTCATGATCTCACAGTCTGTGAGTTTGAGCCCCGCGTCAGGCTCTATGCTGACTGCTCAGAGCCTGGAGCCTGCTTCAGATTCTGTGTCTCCCTCTCTCTCTGTCCCTCCCCTGCTCATGCTCTGTCTCTCTCTGTCTCAAAAATAAATAAAAACATTTAAAAAAATTTTTTTAATAAATAAAACATTCACTAAGACCACATTCTAGGCCACAAAACATAATCTAGGCCATTACATCTTAAGAAATTTAAAGAATTAAAATGATACAGTATCTTCTCTCAGACTAAAATGGAAATAAACAAAAAGTAACTAACAGAAAGAGCTGAAAAATCCCCAAATACTTGGAAATTAAACACACACCTAAATAATGTATCAAAGAAATCCCAAGGGAAATTTTAAAATTTTGAACTAAATGAAATTTAAAGGGTGCATGGGTGGCTCAGTTGGTTAAGTGTCCAACTTCAGCTCAGATCATGATTTCGCGGTTTGTGCGTTCAAGCCCCACATTGGGCTCTGCTGACCGTGCAAAGCCTGCTTGGGATTCTCTCTCTCCCTGGCTCTCTGCCCCTCCCCACTTGTTCGTTTTCTCTCTCTCTCTCTCTCTCTCTCTCTCTCCCTCCCTCCCTCCCTCTCTCAAAGTAAATAAATAAACCTAAAAAAAAAATGTAGCCTTTAAAAAAAATAAATGAAAGTGAAAGTACAACTTAAAATGTGTGCAATGCAGCAAAAGCAATGCGTAGAAGGAAACTTAGAACAATGAACACATGTATCAGAAAAGAAGATAAAGCATCTAAGTTTCCACCTCAGAAAACTATAAAAGAACAAATCAAACCCAAGATAAGCAGAAGAAATAATGAAGAAAAAAAATTAGAGCAGAAATCAATGAAAGAGAAAACAGAAAATCAACAGAGAAAACCAATGAAACCAAAAGGCCTCTAGTCAAGCTAAGAAAAAAGAGAACACAAATTGTTAACTCTGAAATAAAAAGGGGGCATCACTACATGTCCCATGTATATTTAAAAGAGAATAAAGTTATAATATGAACTATGACATAAATTTGTAAACTAGATGAAACGGACCAAGACACGATCAGGCAAATTAAAAAAAAAAAAAAAAGAAACCCTTAGGTAAAAACCTAATGAAATACACAGGGTATACATGAGAAAAAATACAAAATTCTGATGAAAGAAATCAAAGAACAACTAAGGTGAGAGATATTTCTTCTTCAAAATAGGAAGACTCAATATTGCCATAATGTCTATTTTTCCCAACTTGATCTATAGATTCTATGCAATTCCAATAAAAATCCCAGCAAGTTATTTTATGGATATCAAAAAACTGATTCTAAAATGTATATGAAGAGGCAAAAGATTCAGAATAACCAATACAAACAATATTGAAAAAGAACAAAGTCAAAGGGCTGGCACTACCTGACTTTAAGACTTACTATAAAGTTATAATATCAAGATACTGTGGTACTGAAAAAAGAACAAATAGATCAATGGAACAGAGCAGAGAGCCCGGAAATAGACTAATAGCCCAGTCAACTAATCTTTGACAAAGAAGCAAAGGCAAAACTATGGAGCAAAGAAAATCTTTTCAGCAAATGGTGCTGCAACACGAGGACATCAAAATGCAAAGAAAATGAATCTAAAGTCAGACCTTACATCCTTTGAAAAAATTAACTTGAAAATGGATCATAGACCTAAACATAAAATGCAAAACCATGACATCCCTAGAAGATAACAGGAGAAAACTTAAATGACTTAGGGTATGGCAATAACCACACCAAAGGCAAAATCAAGGTATAACATAATTGATAAGGTAGACTTCATTAAAAAAAAATTTCTACTGTGCAAAAAACAATGTCAAAGAGGATAGGAAGTGAAGCCACAGAATGGGAGAAAATATTTGCAAAAGATACATGGAATAAAGATCTGTTATCCAAAATATACAAAGAACTCTTAAAAATCAGCAATAAGAAAACAAAATACAAGATTAAAATGTGGGCCAAAGACCTTCACAGATACTTCACCAAAGAAGATATACAGATGGTAATTAAGCATTTGAAAAGATACCCATGTTATATCAATGAGCAGCACTTAAAATTAAATTGAGATACCACAACACAAATATCAGAATGGCCACAATCTGGAATACTGACAATACCAAATGCTGATGAGGATGTGGAGCAACAGGAACTCTCATTCACAGCTGGTGGCAATGCAAAATGGTGTTGCCACTCTTTAAGAGTTTGGCAGTGTCTTGTTAAAATTAAACACACTATAATTATACAATCTAGTAATCACATTCCTTAGTATTTACACAAAGGAATTGAAAATTTCTGTCCATACAAAAACCTGCACTGGGATGTTTATAGCAGCTTTATTTCTAACTGCCAAAACTTGGAAACAACCACGATGTTCCTTGGTAGGTGAATGGATAAATATACTCTGGTACATTCAGACAATGCAATATTATTCATCCCTTAAAAAAAAAAAAAAAAAAAAGAGCTGTCAAGCCATGAAAAGATGTAGAGAAAACCGAAATGCACATTACTAAGTAAAAGAAACCAACCTAAAAAAGCTATATACTGTATGATTCCAATGACATTCTGAAAAAGGCAAAAATACGGAGATACTAAAAAGATCAGTGATTGCCAGGAGTAGGTTGGGAGTAGGGGAGGAATGAGTAGGTGAAGCACAGAAGATTTTTAGGGAAGTGAAACTACTCTGCATGATAACTAAAATGGTATTTGTTATTACACATTTGTCAAAACTTGTAGAATATATAACACCAAGAGTGAATTATATAGACCTTCCATTAAGGTCTGGAATGGAAACTGTCGACTTAATGGACACTGTCGACTTTGGGTGATAATGATGGGTCATTGTAAGTTCACTGATTATAACACATGTATCACCTGATACAGATATTGATAGTGAAACAGGATGTAAGTATACGGGGACAGTGTGTATATGGGTATTCTCTGTACTTTCTACCTAATTTTGTTGTGAACCTGAAATGGTTTTAAAAAATAACACTTATTAATTAAAAAAAAATTAATCTAAATACTCTCCTTACTCCTTTTAAAATATTAACTCAAATGAAACACAGACTTGCGTATAAAATTCAAAACTATAAAACTTCTAAAAGATAGGAAAGGTGACTTTAGGTTTGGTGATGAGTTTTTAGAAACAACATCCAAAGCACAATCCATGAAAGAAAAAATCAAGGAAGTTGCACTTCATTAAAAGTGAAAATTTCTGCTCTGGGAAAGACATTGTTAAGAGAATGAGAAGATAAATTCCAGGCTGGGAAAAAATACCTGTGAAACACATATCTGATCAAGCACTTGTATCCAAAATAAATTATTCTTAAAACTCAACAGTAAGGAAAAAGAGAGGATTCTCAATGTACTGTATGCATCAGCAACAGAGCCTCCAAATACATGAAATAAAGCCTGATAGAGCTGAAAGAAAAAATAGACAACTACACAATTATAATTGTGAACCACAACAGCCCACTTTCAAAAACTAGTAGAACTACTAGATAGGAAATCAGCAAGGATATGGAAGATCTGAATACAAACAAAATGATCTAAGTGACAAATTTAGAACATTCAACCAAACAAAAGCAGAATATACTTTTCTTTCCCAAGTGTCCATGGAACATGTACCAAGATAGATCATATACAGCATCTTGGGAGATAAAAGAAGCTTCAACACATTTAAAAGAGCTAAAATCACAGAGTGCATTCTCTGATCTAAAAGAGTCAAACTCAGAACCACAGGAAATCAGAGCCCAAGCCAGTTCAGATGCCACTGAGCTAGAAGTAAGTAAAAGAATGCCCCTTGGAAAATGACTGAGTGTATTTCTCCTCAGAAAGGTTTTAAAACTACTCTCAATTTGGTTGAAACACTTATTATCTGAATCAAAATTCTTTTCCATAATTGTATTTTTTATATTGCAATAATAGCAAATGAATAATACTATAAATATAAACTGAATTTCAAAACACATTGGCAATTATTTGATTTACAAGCCAACTTTTAGGATACCACATATTAAACCAGGACTACTGTTACTTATTACATAATATTAACATCTTACCTTCTGATGGAGTGTCTAAAAGATTAGCATGTTTTGTTTTCACATGATTTTCCATATCTTGACTACAATCTTCTATTCTTCCACAGAAGGGACATTCTGGAGGACTATACATTGTTTTATAAATTGATCCTTTTATTTTGGACAGGTCACACTCTTTTTCCTTACTTTTGAGGAACTTTCTAGCTTCAGTTAAGTTCTCTGAATAAAAGGCTTTCTGTTTTAAAGTACCATCATTAGGCAGGCTTTGAGCCAAAATTTTTGGATGATTAGATGCACCAGCTGAATGGACACTAGAATTAACTTCCATTCTACATTGTAAAGTGTTGTCCTTCCTGTTATCTGAAGTTCTATACTGTATTGTATTGATCCTTGCAAAGCTTCTTTCGAGTTCATTCTGCTCAAAATGAGCAGTTTCAATATGAAAACACATTTCATCATAATTCATGCCTGACAACTTGCAAAATGGACATATAACTTCATTTTCCATGTGAACAATTAGAAGGTGAGCCTTCATGTCTGGTTCTGAGGTTACTGTTTCACCACAAATATCACAAGAAAGCATAGTACATCAGGGAGCTAGAAAAAAAATGTAATACTATGTTAAGTTTGAAAATAAGACTGAAGAAAAAGAAATGCACTTTATAAAATGATTTGGAACACATTTTTAACAAGTATTCACTTAAAACTGGATTGTTTAGATGAAGATATCTTCAGTGAACTTAATTGTTCCTCAAATATACAAACTTATTTACAAATCTGAACCAAAATTTCACTACTATATTTCAAGTTTATGGTTTCAATAAAACAAAGGCAGTAATAATTCAAATTAAAATACATAATATTTAAAGTATTTAATAATTTTTTTAACATTTATTTATTATTGAGAGAGAGAGAGACACAGAGCGTGAGTAGGGGAGGGGCAGAGAGAGGGGGAGACACAGAGCGTGAGTAGGGGAGGGGCAGAGAGAGGGGGAGACACAGAATCCAAAGCAGGCTCCAGGTTCTGAGCTGTCAGCACAGAGCCTGATGTGGGGCTCGAACTCACAAACCGTGAGATCATGACCTGAGCCAAAGTCAGACACTTAACCGACTGAGCCACCCAGGCACCCCAATATTTAAAGTATTTCAAAAAACATGTCTGGTCTGAGATAAAGGAAAAAAAAATGTTTATAAAATTGTCCAAGTAAGATAACTCAGTTAAGGGAAAACAAAAAACAAAAAACAAAAAACCTTATCAACTGAAGTATCTAAATACAGAAACTTAAAGTTGTTAACAATGGGGAGGGTAAATAAACACATAACTCAGTAGTTAACAGTTAAAAAGCTTTAGGTACATCAAAGTAATTTAAGTACATTATCATCATTCTATCTGGAGGAAACCCTGGCTCAGATAGGTCACCACAGCCAGAAAATGGTTAGGCAAACCTTTTGAGAGGCTGTCCTCTCAACTCAAAGTTGACCATGGTAGAAAAGAGCACCAATTCCAGAGCCAAGAGACCTGGGTTACAATTTCAGGTTTCAAAATTTTAGGTAAAACATCTCATCTCTTTGAGGCTCAATCTATAAAATGAACTGTACTAAACTGGCAGTCTTTTTAAGGTTTTATGGACTAATAAAATACCGGATGCCGACAATATGTGATTTTGTTAGAATTTTTAAAAAGCCATCACTGCCACAACCTTTGTCTAGCTAAGGATTATTTAAAAACAAGCAGGAAAAGAAAAATAAGGAAACTCCCATCATTTAAATAAATTTAGTTTCATAAGAACTCCCTACATGGTCCTTAATTTTCTTATTCCCCTTAAGACAAGTGAAAATAGTCTTCGATTTTAGAACGAAATTCTCCCAAACCACCAGCTGAACCAACGTCATGCCTAGACTTTCTTCTTTTCCCGGGGCTGGGTCACGGCTAGACTCAGAGGGATACGCCTGAAGTCCCAAACAGTGTGATCAGAACAAGTGGGTGAGAGATGTAAGGAGGCTGGTGACAGATGCCAGGGTAGGTAGGTGGTAAGAGAAGCCGTAAGGGCCGAATGCCGCAAGGCCAAGTGTGCCCAAAAGTCGGCGCCAACGTCCAGGAACCAAAACCAGCGCAGGCACTGAGTGGGTTAAAGTTTAGGCTGGGGGAATAAGGGTTGGGACCGTTAGTTCCTACCGGCCCGAAGATCCGGCCGCGGCCACACAGTCCTATGCTTGGCTTCCTCTTCGGGTCCGCAGCTGACTCCTTCTGGCTCTCGGGCAGAAAAGGGCACGCGCACCGTCGATTACCTTTACGGCCTGAAAGACTGAGGCAGGCAGGCTCTCCCTATATCCAGAAGTTCACAGTTAACCAAGAAAAAAAAAAACTGACGACTCCAAAATACTTTCGCTTCCACACATTCAAAAAAGCTCTTCCTCTGTCCCCAGGAAGGAAAAGGCTCCCAGCATGCACCGCTCCATGCCAGTCTGGGTTGTAGTGTTTTCTGGGAGTTGTAGTCTTTTTGCATCCTCTTTCCCGGGTTCGGACTCTTACTAAGAGGCACGCGAGGCTCTGAGAATTTTCAGAATGAATTCGTACGACGGGTCCTAGGACATTACACGAATCCATAATAACCTAGGGCCTGACTACCGCTGTGTATCGATAAAGGGCTTATAATCCTGCTACGTTCCAAAATCCAAACTATGCTCCACAGATGGAGGATAACTAAGATGAGTTCGTGCCTCAAGGTTACAAGATCACACACACCTTATTTTTAGGGTTCAGTTTTCATTTCATTCAATAAATATATAGCGAGTGTCTATTCGAAAGGCATTTTGCTTGGAACTGGGGCTGCAGAAGTCTTCAAAATATACAAAATGAACACCCTTTGAAGCTTACATGCTAATGAGGCAGAAAATAAACAAGGAAACGAACTGATCATGATAGGTGCTATGAAGAAATAAAACTGAGTTATTTATAGAGAGGACTAATGTAGTTAGAAAAGGTCTCTCTGAGAAGGTGAGTGTTGTGATAAACTTTGCACCAACAGGAGGAAGAACATTCCAGGCAAAGAAAATAATTAGAGCAAAGGCTCTAAGATTGGAGCAAAAACAACATTTTGTGACTTGAGCAGAATGTTCTCGAAGGAAGAGTGGTTACTATATAAGGTCAGAGTTGTAGACAGGGGCCAAATCATGTAGGCTCTTGGAGAAAACTATTTTAATATTTACATAGGAGAGTGGCAAAACCTGATGATGTACAGTATGCTTAGGGTTTTGTAGTTAAATATGGCAGATTGGACATGTACATTTATATTCCCTGCCTCTCGAAATCTACTAAAATGACAGAAGACTAAAAACAAAAAACAAAAAAAATGCTGATGAGATTTTAACAAAATTTGAAAGCTACGAAAAGGATAGATGAGTAGAAACTAACTTGGATAAGAAGAGAAGTCAACAAAAACAAGTCACTTCATACACTAGAACTCAGGAAATGTTCAGAAATTAAAGACCTGACACATCTGAAAACCATATTAAAACTGGCCTGAAAAGAGGAACATTTTGCTGAAAAGTCTGAATAAAGAGCAGTTAGAACCATCTCCAGATTTCCTCCAACACTAGGTTGCCAATTGACTGATCTTTCCGTCCAAGACAGAAGGCTACAGGTTTGGTTTTATGAAAAAAATGAACCAGCAAGGTTATAATGTCAGAAATGCACAGCTAAGTGGAGGGGGGCGGGGAGGAGTCAAGGTGTTGGACTGTAAGTGGGGAAGAGTGAAAGCTAAATACTGAATTACGAGGCTCCTAGCCATTTCCCCCAACACATTCTGATGTCTGATATGTGTCTTCCAGTCAGGAGATTAAAAAATTCTTCTCCAGGGAATATCATTGGTCCAAAAGATAAGACCTACAGATAAGGAAAGTCCTTCAATGAAACAGCCAATATCCCAGGTTATTACTCTGTAGGGAGGACAATTGGCAAGCAGACAATGGGCTGTTATACAAATTTACAATAGTTTTCTTTAGTGTCTCATTCTTAAATATGAATGGATACTCAAGGATCACTAGGCATTAGAGTACAGCCTGTAGCAGTAAAGTTGAAAACCAAATGATGAAAAAGGAAAAAACAAAACTCTGAAGAAACAGAGACAACAAATGAAGGAGGAAAAAAATACTTAAAGGAAACTACAATTAATAGCTTCAGAGAGACAAAAAAAAAAGATATTTAATCCCTGAATCAAAAAGGAAATAGCTCTTGGGATTAAAAACACAATAGCAGAATCTATGTATGTATCTATCTATCATCTATCTATCTATCTATCTATCTATCTATCTATCTATCTATCTATCTCAATAGAGAGCCAAAAGGTAACCACGAAATTCTCAGAAAAGAAAACAAAAAGAACAAGAGATAGAAAACAGGATCTTCTTCAGGGCAGCTATCATGTGTTATCTACTATACTCTGTGTCCAGCATCACTTCTGGAAACAGATCTTTTCAATACTGTTTGTTGAACTCCAGAGTGGATTACAAAGCTTATGTGTTATAGTAATGTAGAGTTCTTTATTTGGAATTATTCATGTATCAATGACTATTTTTTGGTCAAAAATCCACAGATATTATAGAATCCAAATTCTAAATATATGGCAAATTGAAAAGCTTGAAACAAACCAGCAGGACATAGGAAGAGGTTTAATGAAGCTTAAGGAGAGCCTCAGTAAAGCTCCACGAGGTTGGAATTTTTCCAGAGTGCACACTATTTCAGCTCCAATTATCTAAAACAGTGCCTAGCACAGATTAGGCTCTCCATCAATACGATCTTGTAGGATGAGTGACTGAACAAACAAACCAAAAGAACGAATGAGTGAATGAATGAGAACTCCCATAGAAGACTTAGGGCAGTAGAACTCATTGCTGCCACAGCTACCGCGCCCGATTGAAATCCCGGAGTCAGCGCAGGTACCGGCTCCTCCTTCGGTGGGTGGAGCTCTGCGCTCGCTTCTCTCCGCCCCTCTGCCGGTCGGTGCAGCCGCCGCCGCCACCGCCGCTGCGGTCGCCGCTTGCAAGGGCTTCTGGGAGCCGAGTCTCGGGGTCTCGGGGAAGGGGCGCAGGTAGCCGCCATTTTGAGTTGCGAACCTTGTCGCTGAGCTCGACGCTAGGGGCGGAGTGGCGACCCCACTGTTACCTGCAGCGGACGCCGCAACCGGGGACTGGGAAGTTAGGGCAGCGGATCGTGCCACATTAATGGGTAAGTGGGAGTGATACAGGCCAGTTGGGTTTGGTCCCTTTGGGGGTTTCTGGTTCCAGGGGTCACTGTATTTAGCCCTTTCCTTGCGAAGGCTTGAGGACCAGGCCATTCTGCCAGGGTTTTTTGCAGGGTTCCCTAAGGGACACATTGGTGGCGGGGGCGTGGCAGCCGGACCTTTTCCTTGCTGACGCGACGGTGCGGGGGATTACATATCCTCGCAGCCAGCCGGGCTGGCCCTCGGAAGGAGCCTTAAACGGCCGAGCTCATCCTGCCCGGTGCCGCTTCACCGTGCCTTGGTAGCTCCGTTCTCGGAGGTACACGGTCTGGTCAAATGTTGCCATTCAGTCCTGGGACTTAGCGTCTGTGTGGGTCCGGCAGCTTATTAGAAGTTCCACAGTGTCCAGAATACCGCACGGGTGGCCCCGGGGGCCTACTTGTTGGACGCTCGCGGTCCGCCAGCTTCCCTCCTCCACCTGGATGTCGACGCGGGACTGGGTGGGATAGATGCTTCTAATAGCTCCGTTCCAAGATGAAAATTTAACAAGTGTTTCCTCGGTAATGCGTGAGAGGCGAAGGATTCGAAAGGTGTGCAACGAGATAGTGATACTTCAAAAGAATATGACATCGGCATTTACTCTTAGGCTTTTAAAAGCATTTTACGTCTGACTTGACGTCTCTTAATTACAGCACTCAGTAAGCGATTTTCTTTTTTGGTAAACAAGAAACAGCCTTATCCTTTAGCTCTTTAAGTACTGCTTGTTTGGTTATAGGGGCTGTAGTCCGAACACTTACCCCTTTGTACCAGCCTTATATTTTTACTAATACGCATCCAGACCCGTAGAAATGGAGGCTTTAGGGGCACAAGAAATTCCGTTAATATATATTAGAAGAAGTTCAAAATGCAATTACTTGCCCAACCTCAAAACAGTTTTTCAGAAAGCTGAGTGAAAAATAAGCTTATAACTGGGAGGAGAGAGAGAGAGAGAAAGAATCTCTGTTCTGCAGTCTCAAAGTATCTGAATGGCATTTCTTATATTTAAAGTAACTTGTATGAGATGGTAACCTTTGAAGTAGTCTTTAGAGTTATTTTACATAAAAGGGAACAATCCTCTCTGGTGAGGTACCTTTATAGATTGTTCTTGGACTATATGTCTCCTTTAAAGCAATTGCAGTGAGGATGCAGGTGTTAAATAGTTAGTACCAGAAAAAGGAACAAATGATACATGAGTTGTTGGGGGTAGATTTTATTTGGTTAACATTTATATTAAAGATTTTAATGTGGGCACCTAGATTAATGATTAATTAGAAGTAGTGTCCAGTGTGTAGGCTGGAGAGGCACAAGGTAACTGAAGTAGATGTGGGGAGAAAATACTAGAACTTGTTTCTTTACCTTTTAAAACTATTCTATAAAAATTTTTTCTATTTGTGAATTTTGTAATGGGAGAGATTATTAGGCTAGTAATACTTGTATATAAATAAACAAACATTGAGGATGAATACACAAATTTATTTATTTATTTGTTTAGAAGAGCACAAGTGGGAAAGGGGCAGAGGGAGAGGGAGAGAGAATCCCAAGCACGCTCTGCAGTCTTAGCCTGATGTGTTGTGGGGCTTGATCTCATGAAGTGTGAGATCATGACCTGAGCCCAAATCAAGAGTTTGATGTGTAACTGACTGAGGCACTCATGCGCCCCTGCACAAACATATTTTGCATGCGTAAGGATATGTGATCAAAAAAAGATTAGAGGCCAATGGCCTCGAAAAGCCTAATGTGTAGGTGATAAACATTAAGAGGCTTATTACTATGAACATTTCATTTTGCTAAAATATTTTATATTTATTGAGCATAAGTCAACAACTAATGTTGAAGTCCAGTTTGTTCTGTAGTGAACTCATCTTTTTCTCATCTCAGAGCCAAACCTCTTATTAATGAGCCAGAATGTTTATATATGAAATACTTAGGGAATACTGCTGCACACTGTTTTTATTAATTAAGTTAGATTGAGCTGTTTCTAATGATAAGTATTTGTAGGTCCACACAGTATTATTGAAATCAATTCATTAATTATTTTAAAGAAGGATTTTGGTCGAGTATAAATATACCTTAATTGCTATGATGTACATGTGTTAAGTTCAGAGGCACAAAGTATCTTTCAAATCATTCTGAAGTGCTCAGCCTATTCCATTCTACTTTTAGCTCCACCACTAATGAAATTTCTCTCACTGTCTTTACCAGTGACCTAATTATCAAATCTGATGCCTTGTGTGGCACCTGGCTTATTGTAGGCACTTAGATTTGCTGGATGAATCAAAGAATGAATAAATCAAGTGGTCTGTTTTCAGTGCTACTATAAATTAAATACAACCTTGTCTTTTGAATTCTCTTCTCTTTCCTCTTTCTTCTGGTTCTCTTATTTCTCTGACCTATTTCTTTTTGGTCCTTTGTTCCTTTTCCCACTAAGAGATAAACATCCTCAAGATTTCAATCCTTGGCCACCTTTCTTTTATAGCTCTACATGATCTTGGATTATCAATTAGGATTCTTCCTGAGGTTTGACCCATATTTTTAACCATCTATAGGTCTAAATCTCCTGTATGTGTCCTAAGTATTATAAATTGAACACATTTAAAATGTAAGTTGCTATACGTGTATTAGAATGGCTACAATTAACAACAACAAAATTCTGGCAGTACCACCTGTAGCAGAACAAAGAGCAATAGGAACTCTTACACATTGCTGATGGGAGTACAGAATGGTACAATACTTTGCTGTTTGGCAGTTTCTTATAAAATGGGAGGCATAAACTTACCATGTTATCCATCAGTCCTACTTCTAAATATTTACCCGAGAGAAATGAAAACATATTTACACAAAAACCTGTACATGAATATTTATAACATTTATTCATAATTGTACTAAATTAGAAACAACCTAAATGTCCTTCAACTAATAAATCGAGCAACTGTGATATAAGCATGGAATTGAATACTACTCAACAATAAGGAATGAATTATTGATATATGCCAACAATATGGATCTCATAGCTACACTATGCTAAATGAAAGAAGCCAATTCAAGACTATACACTGTTTTTATTCCACTTACTGTGAAATTCAGGAAAAGTCAGAACTGTGGAGATAGAGAACAAGTCGGTGATTGCCAGGTATTAAGGGTGGAAGAGGGGCTAATTGGAGCAGCATGAGGAAGTTTTTTATTTTTTATTAAAAAAAATGTTTTTTTAATGTCTATTTACTTCTGGGGGGGAAGGGAGGGGCAGAGAGAGAAGGAGACACAGAATCTGAAGCAGGCTCCAGGCTCTGAGCTGTCAGCACAGAGCCTGACCTGGGGCTCAAACCCACGAACCGAACTGTGAGATCATGACCAGAGCCAAAGTCGGATGCTCAACTGACTGAGCCACCCAGACACCTCAGCATGACAAAGTTTTTTAGGGGTCATGGAGCTGTTTGTATCTTGATTGTGATGGTTTTATGCTGTGCATTTGTCAAATTCATAGAACTTTATACCAAAGGAGTGCTTGTTTTACTGTATGTAACTTTAAAAAGAAAACAGTTCATTGTTTTCATCTCAAAAACAAGCTAGCAATCAACGTTTTATTTATTTTTGGGACAGAGAGAGACAGAGCATGAATGGGGGAGGGGCAGAGAGAGAGGGAGACACAGAAGAGGAAACAGGCTCCAGGCTCCGAGCCATCAGCCCAGAGCCATCAGCCCAGAGCCATCAGCCCAGAGCCATCAGCCCAGAGCCATCAGCCCAGAGCCTGACGCAGGGCTTGAACTCACGGACCGCGAGATCGTGACCTGGCTGACGTCGGACGCTTAACCGACTGCGCCACCCAGGCGCCCCAACAAGCTAGCAATCAAACAAAACCATCCCTCTGATACACCATCTGTATTCCCTGTCTTGGCTTATTTTGTCATTGTACTGAAATAGCTCAAGCTAAAAACCATGGGGTTTCCTAAACTTTTTCTTATTCACCTCATATTTCTTATATTTATTTGGTCTCTTATTCTTTTTGAATCAATTTCTGCAATGTTTCTGGAATCAACAGTCTTCTACATTTCCAGTGTAACTATTAATTTAGTTCTGGTCTTCATCATCAAAGTTCAAAACAATCTTCTCTTTAATTTCTTTAATTCTGTTCCTTAGGATCAAATCCAAATTTCTCAACCTCATTGCAGGAACCGTAGGTGTTCTTAGTTACATTTCTAGCTTTATCTCCTGCCTTTTCTCCCATGAATCTTGTTTAGGCACACTTAATTTCTTACTGTTTTGTGATTATGCCAGTTTTCTGCAAGAACTGTGCCTTTGCATGTATTCCCTCTGCTTGAAATGCTTGTTCCTTCCCTTTCTCTTTTCATCCTCTTTCCTGGCAAATTCTTGCTCTTCCTTTAAGATAACTGTGAAGATTTTCAGAGCTCCCTGAGGCACAGTTAGCTGCTTGGTCTTCTGGGCTTTCACGGGATTCAATGCATATGTTTCAGCTACTCTACTAATTACAGTATAATTTGCTACTTCATTAGTCTGCCTTTGACATCAGAGATAGCAGATAAATGCCAACCTTCTTTTTCTTCTGTTTACTTCATAGTGTTAATTGATCACAATATTCTCTTTGGTTTCTGAAAGCAAAATTATTATATTATTTTAAATGTAACATGTTACATAAAATACTGTAAGTGCATTTGTAAGAAAATGTTTATATAAATGTTAATGTTTTTAAATACATTTATAATAAAACTACTTAAAAATATATAAGTATTTCAGCATTTAAAAAAAACTAATTATACCATAGTACTGCAAACTAGTATTGTAGTCATGACTGAAGTCATGACCCATGCAGCCTTAGTTTGTTTTTTTTTTAATTTTTTTTAACATTTTATTTTATTTTCGGGGGGAGACAGAGCATGAACAGGGGAGAGGCAGAGCCACCGACTGAGCCACCAGGCGCCCCCAGTCTTAGCTCTGAAGGCAGCACTTTAAGTAAATAAAAGAAGCCAGACCCCCAAAAATATTTGACCTGTGCTTACTGAAGCCTAATACCATGTTCCCTTGAAAATAAGGTATTTCATTCTGGCCATTTCTTGATCTTGTTGGGAGCATAACTTAGGAGGTTTTTTTTTTCAATTCTTTTTTTTTTTTAAATGTCGTTGGAGCCGCCTGGGTGGTTCAGTTGGTTAAGGATCCAACTGTGGCTCAAGTTACGATCTTACGGTTCATGGGTTCGAGCCCCACGTCTAGCTCTCCGCTGACAGCTGAGAGCCTGGAACCTGCTTTGGATTCTGTGTTTCCCTCTCTCTCTGCTCCTCCCCTGCTTATGCATGCACACACTCCCACTCTCAAAATAAATAAACATTAAAAAATAAAAAGTTTTTTTAAAAAAATTATTATTTACTTATTTTGAGAGAGAGAGAGGGAGAGAGAGAAAGAGAGAGAGAGAATTCCAACCAGGCTTTGCCCTTCAGCGCAGAGCCTGATGTGGGGCTCCATCTCACAAACCATGACATCATGAGCTGAGCCAAAATCAAGAGTCAGCTGCTTAACCGACTGAGCCACTCAGGTACCCCTAGAAGTTTTTTACCCAACTATTTCATGATTGATAATTTCCTGGCTGACAGTGAATATAAGACGTTTCCTACTTCAGAAAGGTTAAAACAGCAGGCTTTGTGGAGTGCGTCTTAAAACCAGTGAAGTTAGGGTAATGACTTTATCTGTATTTAGACCAAAATCTATTATTTGTTTGATAGTGTAGTCCTTAAAATATTTGGTCCTTTTGCTCCAATTTTGTTATGGGAATGAGGGAATGTATTCTTTGTACATGATCTTTAGAATGGATTTTGTAATTCTATTTAAGCAGTAAGCATGAACTTAGTTTCCCTAGAGTAAACATTTCATGTTGTTTTGAGAGTTACAAGTATCTGTTTTCTTCTCTCCTAACCTTAAGATGCCATGGCTAGTCCAGGGAAAGATAACTATAGAATGAAAAGTTATAAGAACAAAGCCCTAAACCCCCAAGAGATGCGCAGACGAAGAGAAGAAGAAGGAATACAGCTTCGAAAACAAAAAAGGGAAGAACAGGTAGGTCTTTCAAAATATTTAATTCTGTTTATCACAAAACTGTATAGATTTTAGAAGTTGCGTTATTATTGCTTATTTTTAGATAATTTTAAATGAAAAAGTGTTTTAGGAAATTGAATATAAGCCTGTCCTTTAATTTGTTAGACTCCAGGAGTAATTCATGAATCAGAAACCTGTACTATTTTTAATCATTGAGAGGAACAGCTTTTCTGTTCTATTGATAAAACTTTTCTGTTAATTATATTTTATCCCAGTGCTAAGGATTTTTTACCCTTAAGCCTTTTTAGATCACTTCTGTTTGTCATTGTAAAATTCTTCCCCAAAAAATATTGTATTCATTTGTTGCTTTGTGGTTTTCACAGTTCTTGCTTTTAAGTTAATTGTAGTCATCTTCCTATGCTGATCATACTGTTCCTTCTGTAGTCTCATCAGCCAGCTAGATCTCTAAGACTTCTCTGTTCTGAACTTTGTATATGTGACATAAGGAATAGAAGCATCATTAGAAAGAGTGCCTCTCAATGCTTTTCATTCCAAGTTGTACTTAAGTTTAGAAATATTTATAAGTAATTAAGAGGGTATAGTCTTCACATGCGTAAATTAAAACTAATGTGCAGAAAGGGCTAGCAATGAAGAAAGTAGAGAAAGACCCTGTTTTATAAATATGATTTGTCATCTCCCTATCTGTATTATCTAGCACAGTCCTAACTATATTATAGTAGGAACTCAAAAAAAAATTTAAAAAAATCTGTTGAGTGAATGATTAGAAAGAACTATACTGGCTGAAGAAGAGTGGTAATTATTTAGCTATCAAAAAGAATATGATACCAGAAATTTTCCTCTCTATTTTGATGTAGGAAATGTATCTATGCATCCTACTCAGTGACTTCTCTATGCTTTATTTCTGTTATCTTTTTTTCTTTATTTTTTTTTTCACTTCTGAAATAATAAGGATAGGGCCATCTTTCCTGAGAGTTGTTCTCTATTCCTTATTAATCTGATATACTAAGTGTGTTAATATGCCACATTATTTTTCTCAGGTAACTAATTTGGTTTTTTATTAAGATTTCTTGGAAAAATTTTTGAAAAATTTTTAGACATCTCATACACTAGTGTGACCATATGTGCTTTTACAAGTACTATAAAACATAAATATGTACTGCACTGAAGGGACCCGCCATTGGTAAAAGATCTGAAATTAAGAATGACTTAGAGCAATCTGCAGGATAGAGGCTAACCTAGCTTGGAAAGTTTAACTTCTCAAAGATTATTAAGGTCTTCATGGCATAGTGATTGAGAAACACCGAAAATATTTGGAATTTTAAATGATAAGATTATTAGTTTGTTTTGTACACTTAAATGAAAAATATAATTCTATGGGAATTCAGTGTTTTATGTATAATGTGTTTGTTCTTTATTACAGCTGTTCAAACGCAGAAATGTCTCTTTGCCCAGAAATGATGAATCTATGCTAGAAAGTCCAATCCAGGATCCAGATATCAGTTCCACTGTACCTATTCCAGAGGTAGATATTACAAAAATATATTTCAGATTATACTTCAATAATATTTTGGAGGTAGTGGATACAACAAATATTATTCATATAAAATATGTAAATGATAAATTATATTTTCTGTGTTTTAGGAAGAAGTTATCACCACAGATATGGTTCAGATGATTTTTTCTAATAACGCTGATCAACAGCTTACAGCAACACAGAAATTTAGAAAGCTGCTTTCTAAAGGCAAGAATTATTATTTTATGAATTGATTTTTAATAAGCAATTTAATTTAGTACATTTATCTTATAAAACCAGAAAATTTAATCATTTAATAAAAGAAGGCTATGGGTCATTACTTTTCCTAGATCAACATGATAAAATAAGCTTTAAAATTTGCTAATGCTAATGGATAATGAACTGAACTTGTAATGATACGATTTAAAATTGATGTCACTTTTTTTTCCCTCCAAATTTTTATTTAAATTCTAGTTAGTTAACATATAGTGTATATTGGTTGCAGAAGTAGAATTTAGTAATTCATTGCTTGCATATAACCTCCAGTGCTCATCATAACAAGTGCGCTCCTTAACCCATCACCCATTTCAGTATGCTTATTTGATATTACAAGATTCTGCACTAGAATTTTATTTATTGGTTTTTTTTTAAAGGCACTCTTCTTTGTACATCTTAATTTTTCTTTAAAATGTACTTTTAAATAAGATATATTTTTGGAGGGGGTCCCTGGATGGCTCAGTCGAGTAAGCGTCCAACTCTTGATTTTGGCTCATGTCATGATCTCACAGTTAGTGAGTTTAAGCCCTATGTCAGGCTACACAGTGATAGCGCAGAGCCTGCTTGGGATTCTCTCTCTCTCCTTCTCTGTCTTCCCCTCCCCTGCTTGTGCACACACACGCTCTCTCTTTCTCTCTCAAAATAAAAAACTTTTAAAAAAATATCTATTTTTTTAATAAAGTTAATTAATTAATTTTTTTTTTTAAGTAGGCACCACACCCAGCATGGTGCTTGAACTCACTCAAAACCTGGAGCTCAAGAGTCTTATGCTATACTGACTGATAAATAAGGAACACTAACCGAGAAGTTGCTGGGGAACCATAAGAATATACTTTTTGTTGAAACCAAGGGAGAAGAAAGACTTTTTGGTACTTAGATTGCCAATCGCTAAAATATCTTGGTTTTATTTTTGCGTATCTTTGTTTGAAAATTTCCTAGAGATTTTGTGGTTCTCAAAAGTCCTCTGCATTTCATGAAAATTTATGAAGAATACTAATAGTTCAGTAGCATTTCTGTAAATAATGGATTATACTCTGACAAAATGGAATATAACTTGACTGGAAAGCATTAGACAATGGTTGACAGGGAAGGGGACATCCCTGGAAAGTGGAGTATGCTTATAAAGAATTAGAGGGAACATTATCTTTCAGTTGGTGTTTCGAATGTTAGACTGAAATACTCCATGTTGTGAAGGTGACATTTGAAATAGCCTTCAACTTATAAATTTAAATATTTGTATAGGAAATGTTTTAGGATTTGTCTTACTGTGGTCAATGTAAAAGAATTTGCTTTGCAGTAAACATTGCAATTAGGAGAACATTTATTTACTTCAATTACATATACCTGAGGCTTTTAAACTTGGTCAGTGAAACCTAGGAAAGTTATTTTGTGCGTCCTGTTAATTGACACTGGGACCAGATTATTGTCTTTTTGTGTCATGTAATAACTTAATTCTTTTTAATTTTTAGAACCTAATCCACCAATTGATCAGGTTATACAGAAACCAGGAGTTGTACAGAGATTTGTGAAATTTCTTGAAAGAAATGAAAATTGTACTTTACAAGTGAGTTCTAAAGTTTTCTTTCTTAATTCTTTCCAGAAATAACATGTGATTAAAGTTTCTAGTGAAAGTAAGTTCTACAGTACTGAATATATTTAAGCATTCAGGAATAAAGGGAGAGGTGGTGCCACCTGTCTGGCCCTGGTCATGTTTGCAATGCTGGTTTCTCCTAGGAACGTTTGTTCTGTTAAACAATTTTGGAAAAAGTATATAAAATCATTGTTAATTTAATAAAAATTTTGTAGCTGTCAACCTTTAATAAATTTTTTGTTTTAGAAAACCTCAAATTAAAATATTAATGGGTAAATTTTTTTGACCCTTAGCTAATTAGGGTTGTAACATTTTAGTATAAGCTCTTTTACCTCTTAAAATATTTTTATGTGATTAAGTTTTTTTTTTTTGAAAAAAAAAAAAACAACTAATCAATATAATTTACTAATTATAAAAAGTTAGGTTTGTCCAAAAGAGCATTGCTTCTGTTAGAATACCTGACTCTTTAATACTAAACATTAGTTTTGTGAATTATAATTTCAGATGTGTTCATTTATTGTTCATGATTTTATACATTTTCATTATATTTTTTTCAGTTCTTATTTTTCCAGATTGAGTCTTTTTTTTTTAATGTTTTTATTATTTAGTTTTGAGAGAGAGAGCAGGGGAGGGGCAGAAAGGATGACAGAGGATCTGAAATGGGCTCTGAGCTGTCAGCACAGAGCCTGCTGTGGGGCACAAACTCACAAACCTTGAGATCATGACCTGAGCCTAAGTTTGACGCTCAACCGACTGAGCTACCCAGGCGCCCCAGATTGAGTCCTTTTTTAAAATTAAGAATTTTTATTTATGAAATCTGATTAATTTTACTAGTTGTAAATCAGTCTTCCAGGTTGTTCAGCTAAGTCTTTACTCTCCCTCTTTCCTTTCTTTTTGACATTTCTTTGGTGCTCTCACTTATTCTACTTCTATTTTTCCTTAGTTTGAAGCTGCATGGGCATTAACTAATATAGCATCTGGAACTTTTCTGCATACCAAGGTAGTGATTGAAACTGGAGCTGTTCCAATTTTTATCAAACTTCTTAATTCAGAACATGAAGATGTGCAAGAACAGGTATATGTTTCTAATATGAATGGTTATGTTTACTAGATTTTCATGTTTTCTTGAGAGTTGCATGTGCATTTCATTTCTTAAAACACAGTAATTTCTATTTGGTGTCAAATTAGAATGAAAGTAGAATGCACTGTCTCAGGCATAATCCTGGGTTCTCTGTAAGTATGATCTCAACTATCAAAAATTACTATTCCCATGTATAACAGAGCATACTGAGACCCAGAAAGTTAGTAATTTACCCAAAGTCACAGTGAATGGCTGAACCAGGTTTTAAACCTGGGCTGGTCTGACTCCTCATTCTTTGCTTGTCCATAGGTTATTTTGTTGTTGTTGTTGTTGTTTTTTAAATATCACATTATTTTTAATAGAACTGTTTTAAAATAAACATAAATAAATTCTCATAGTTGTTGTAAGAGGGAAATTTTAATCACATATGATTTGTACCAACAAAAGAAAATAAAATGTGGTATTTTTGTTTTAAACTGTTTTTATGGCAAATTTATCTGTTGTCCATTCATCTGTTTAGTTTTATATATACAGTATATGGGGTTTTTCCCCCCACATAGCATTGATATTAGGAGCCTTTTCTAATGACATTAATTATTCTTCCAAGAAGATTTATTGATTACTCATTATCTAGTCAGATATATACCATAATTTGTTATCTATCCCTCAGTTATATTATACATCGTGTTATTTCTAGCTTATTAATGTTACTGATATGTGAGGAACATTATATATCAATCTTTATCTGTCTCTTGATTATTTCATTAGGAAAAATGACTTAATTATGGTAAAAGAAAAAATTTTAAGTTCTTATTACATATTTCAAAGTTGACCTCCAAAAAAGTTATATGTATTGATTTCCCCACCAATAGGATATCGATTCCACAGGGTGAAAAATATCATTAATTTAAAAGAGTTTTCTTAAGGTAGCTATATATGGCTTACTTGGTTAAAGCACCTATCTCATAAAAGATCTTTCTTTTTTTTTTTTTAAGTTTATTTTATTTATTTTCAGAGTGAGACAGATGGGGAGGGTTAGAGGGAGAGGGAGAGAGAGAGAATCCCAAGCAGGCTCTGCAATGCCAACACAGAGCCCCAACGCAGGGGTTGAACTCATGAGCCATGAGATCATGACCTGAGCCAAGATCAAGAGTTGGACACTTAACCGATTGAGCCACCCAGTGCCCCTTATAGAAGGTTTTTCTTAAAAAAACAGAAAATAGGGGTGCCCGGGTGGCTCAGTCGGTTAAGCATCCGACTTCGGCTCAGGTCATGATCTCGCGGTCCATGAGTTCGAGCCCCGCGTCGGGCTCTGTGCTGACCGCTCAGAGCCTGGAGCCTGTTTCAGATTCTGTGTCTCCCTCCCTCTCTGACCCTCCCCCGTTCATGCTGTCTCTGTCTCAAAAATAAATAAACGTTAAAAAATATACATATAAAAAAAATAGAAAATAAACTTAGGTCTAGAGTTGATGTTAAAAATATTAACTCATGTTTTAAATGTTAAAACTTTGTCAATTGAAAAACGTAACTTATGTCTACTTGTGTACTTACTTGAAAAATTTGAATAAGAATATAATGAAATGATGATTTGTATTTGTAGAATTTATCATTTAATTGAAGTTTAATAAGTGAATCTTTATTTCCAATTATTTAAAAAAATTATGATGAACCTGGACTAATTCTAAACTTATTTTCAAAGATCAATCCCAAGCCAATTCTTATATTAGCTTTACCTCACTTTTCTGTGTTTTGTGTCTCCTTCCCTTTTTTTTACAAATCAGTCCCTTCCCAGTGAGTGGATTCCTTGGCATAAGAGCAAACCTCTAGTATAAGTAATTAAATAATTCACTAAATTAATATATCTTATCTGAACCCATGTAGATTTGGAGTAGACAGTCTCTTTGTTGAACAGAATAAACATTTCACTAGTATGTAATGAAAAAATTGTTTAATGCCCAATCCTTGAGTTTGACTAAAAATATTAGTAAATGGCACTTTTAAACTTTTCTTACTGTCCATCTAGAATGTTTTGTTTTTTTAAACATCTTGGAAGCTATTACTTTGTTCATTCTGTACTAAAATCTTATTTGTAAGAGAAAGCATCTTATTTAAGATATTGTTGTAACAGGGTATCTCTTTCTCATTTTTCTAAGGCTGTTTGGGCACTTGGCAATATTGCTGGTGACAATGCCGAATGCAGAGATTTTGTTTTGAATTGTGAAATACTTCCACCTCTTTTAGAGTAAGTACTTTATCACAAATGAATACTAGTTTTGGGAAAAAAATTATATTCTGCAGTATATTTCTGTATACACAATTACGTTCTTCAGTGATGCTTTTAAATTTGGCTTCTGTTTAGCTGTACCAAGAGTAATAGCTTGAAAGTAGATTAAAAATGTTTCTACTTTTATCGTATCCATCTTTATTTTTTCTTAAGCAATACTTAACAGTGTTCATCGTGTGCTTGATGCTTACTGTGCTGAAATAATTCTATAAAATGAGGATATAAGTAGTTGCACTACAATAAAAATTTAAGTTTTGCTAAAGCATGGAATCTTTAGTGCATGAACAGATGATGTATTTAGGATATCAGGTTTTTATATTTGATTTTGAAATGTTCAGAGAACAAAGATCATAAGAGATTTTTCTTTCAGAGTTAGAATTTTACTTAAACGATTTATCTAGTGGTTTCTTTTTCAAATACATTACACGTTTTTTTTAAAAAGCAATTATTCTAAATCCTTTACAGAAATTTCATAAAATTATTTGAAAGTTAAATTCCTTTATTCATCCTGGCTACCTATCACTAAAAAGATCTTTTTTTAGGCTAATTGTCACTGGCAAGTAGTGAAAAAGAAAAAAACTAGTTGAGATGGTTGAAAGGAAAAATTTTGTCATTTCTGTGCTATTAGTCATTCTCTCCAAGCTGAAAAATTGAATAGGAAGAATAAACTTTAGATACTAGTTTGCAAAAGATATTTTATTCTTTTAGAGAGAGTAACTTTCCATGAATAGAGTGATTTCTCAGCATTTCACTCAATAACATCGAATATTTATTATGTACAGGCCACTGAACCACTTGCTATGTCATTAACTTTGGGCTTGTTCAAAGTTAATGTTCCAAAGTGTTGGAGAATTTAGCTGAGCTATAAAATAAAATACTGATTTAGAGTTCAATATCAGAGTTATTTTGAATTTCATACTGTTAAAAGTATCTCTTAAATTTTCAATTTGAGATTTTTCTGGCCTGATTATAGGATTTGTAGATTAATTGAGCACTTTGTTTCTTTTTACTTTTGCTGTCTCATTTTCTTATTTGTTAGTATTTCAAGTTGGTAATGGTTTATGAAATAATGTGTAAGCATTTCTTAATTCTGATTCCTTTAAATGTTTAAGGAAATTTTAATCATGACCAAAGAAACAAAACAAAACAAAAAAATAAAGCTCTAAAGGAGAACAAAAGCACCCAGCTAAATAGTTATAAACATAATAAATTTCAGAAAAAGAATAGGCTTAAAAAGTAAGTTTCAGTTTCATTAAAAAATTGAGAAAGATAGTGAAAAAGAAATTATGTCAATTTAGCTACCCAGATGCATACACTTTAGTTGGGCCAAAGGATGAAAGTTATTAGCTTAAAAAAGATTATGGATTATCTGTTGTTCACATTGAAGTTCACATTTTAGTTGATAAGTAAATGTAAAACTTCTGTTAATGGTTTTATCAATTCTGTTTGAGTTTTAATTTGTTTTACTTTACTTCATTTGATATCAGTAAATATAACTTTTCAGTAAACATAAACCTCTCGGTAAATGTAAACTTCTTACTACTATAGACTTCATATACTGACACATTTGTTGTTTTAATTTAGTTCAACTTTAATTTATATAATAACCCTATTAATATAGTTAAAGAAGAGTAGTATACAACAGAGCTTGGACAACTGCAGTCCTCAGGCCAAATCTGGCCTGCTTCCTGTTTTGTAAATTAAATTTTATTCTAACATAGTCATTCCCATTTGCTTACTTAATATCTATGGTTGCTTTCATGCTACATCAGCACAGTTGAATAGTCACTACAGAGAAAGGTGTGCAAAGCCTAAAATATTCATTTAAAAAGTTTCTCAATCCCTGATATAAAACGTCAATATAATTATTTTATTTCTAAATGTGTTACGGTTTTAGGAGGTTTCAAAGACTATAGGAAGACATGTAGAACAGATTTTGTTTTTATATATGATAAAAGATAATATAACAAAATTTACCATTTTGACTGTTTTAAAATATACAGCTCACTGGCATTAAGCAGTGTTTTGTACCTATCACAGTTATTTAGTTCCAGAACTTTTAACACCCCAAGCAGAAACTGCATTACCCATTAAGCTGTCATATCCTATTTCCTCACAGCCTCAGCTCTGGGAAATCACTAATCCGCTGTTTCTGTGGATTTGGCTATTCTGGATATTTCATAAAAATGGAATCATACGTCGTGTGACCTTTTGTATCTGGCTTCTTTCACTTAGCATATTGTTTTCAAGGTTCATCCATATTATAGCATGTATCAGTACTTCATTATTTTTGTGGCTGAATAATATTCTATTGTATTTTGTTCCCTTATTCATCAGTTGATGGTCATTTGGGGTTTTTCCCCCATCTTTTGATTATATAGTATTCCTATGAACATTCATTCTTTTTAGGTATATACCTATGAATAGAATTGCTGGGTTGTATGGTAATTCTATCTTTAACTGTTTAAGAATCACCAAACTGTTTTCCATAGCAGCAGTACCATTTTACATTCCCACCAGCAATGTATGAGAGTTTCAGGTTTTCCATATTCTCATCAGCACTTGTTATCTGTTATTCTGATTCTGATTTAAGGCTGTAAGGCAGTATCTCATTTTGCTTTGATTTGCATTGAACATCTTTTCATAGGTTTGTTGGCCATATGTATATTTTCTTTGGAGAATGTTTATTAAGTCTTTTGAATATTTTTTTAAATTTAGTTATTTGTCTCTTTGTTGTGTTACAAGAATTCTTCATAGGGGTGCCTGGGTGGTTCAGTCAGTTGTGTCCAACTTAGGCTCAGGTCATGATATCACGGTTCATGAGTTCGAGCCCCGCATCAGGCTCTGTGATGACAGCTCAGAGCCTGGAGCCTGCTTCGGATTCTGTGTCTCCCTCTCTCCCTGCCCCTCCCCTGCTCGCGCTCTGTCTCTCTCTCTCTCAAAAATAAATAAACATTAAAAAAAAAGATTTCTTCATATATTCTGAATAGATTGTTATCAGGTAAATGATTTACAGTTTGTTTTGTTTTGTTTTGTTTTGCATTTTCTGGGTTGTCTTTACTCTCTTGATAGTGTCCATTGATTCACAAAAGTTTTTTAAATTGATGAAATCCAATGTATCTGTTTTTTCCTTTTGTTGCTTATGCATTTGGTGTTGTATGTAAGAAACCATTGCCAAATTTAAGGTTGTGAATATTTGCCATTATGTTCTCTTCTAAGAATCTTACAGTCCTTGCTCTTATATTTACATCTTTGATCCATTTTGAGTTATTTTTTTTTTTTATATGATATGAGTTGCATTTGGGCATTCACTTATCCCAGCATGATTTGTTGAACAAAATATTCTTTCCCCATTGAACAGTCTTGACACCTTTGTTGTAAATGAGTTGACTATACATGTGTGGGTTCATTTCTAGATTAATTCTGTTCCATTGATATATACATCTGTCCTTTTGCCAGTACCATACTGTTTTGATTTCAGTACCTTTGTGGTAGATTTTGAAACGAGAACACGTGAGTCCTTCAATTTTCTTTTTTTGGTTAAGGTTGTTTTAGCTATAGAGGGTTCCTTGCAATTGCATATGAATCTGTTTTCAGGGTACAGAACTGATTAAATTTATTCCTAAGTATTTTATTATTTTTTTGATGGTATTTAGGTGAAATTTGTTCCTGGATTTCTTTTTTGACTTGTTCATTGGTAGTCTTTGTGATCTAACATACAGTATATCCTGAGGAATGTTTAATGTGCACTTGAGAAGAATATATATTTTGCTGTTACTTAGTTGAATGCTGTATAGGTGTCTTTTATATTTAGTTGGTTTATAGTCTTGTTGAAGTTCTCTGTTTTTTTGCTGATCATCTATCTAGGTGTTCTATCCATTACTGAAAACAGTGTATTGAAGTTTCTAACTATGATTGTTCAACTGTGTATTTCTTCCTTCAGGTGTAACCATTTTTGCTTTGTATACTTTGCTGTGTTGTTAGGTTTTATAAGTTTTAAGTGTTATACCTTCATTATGGATTGATTTTTTTTTTATCAATATATAGTATTCGTGTTTGTCTCTTAAAATAACTTTTTTTAAAGTTTATTTATTTTAAGAGAGAGAGTGAGCGAGCAGGGGGGAGGGGCAGAGAGGAGAGAATCCCAAGCAGGCCCCACATTGTCAGTGCAGAGCCAGACTTGGGGCTCGAACCCATGAACCATAGGATCATGATCTGAGCTGAAATCAAGAGTCAGTGGCTTAACCAACTGAGCCACCCAGGTACCCCACCTTAAAATAATTTTTAACTTGACGTCTGTTTATCTGATACTAGTATAATTAGTATTTATCTGATTCCATCCTTTCACTTTCAGCCTCTTTGTGCCTTTAAATCTAAAGTGAGTATCTTGTAAAGTTTATTATAGATGGCTTATAGATTGTTGCTTGTTTATTTTTGGGTTTTTTAAAAATGTATTCTGCCAGTCACTGCCTTCTAATTGAAGGCTTTAATCCATTTGTAATCAGCATAAATACTGACAAGGAAGGACTTCTGCCATTTTATTGTGTTCTGTATGTTTTATATCTTTTTTGCTTCTCAATTCCTTATTGCCTTCTTTTGTGTTTGATTTTTTGTGGTAAGATATGGTATTGATTCCTTTCTCATCTCCTTTTCTGTATATTTTCTAGTTATTTTCTTAATGATTAATCCAGGGAGTACAGTTAACATCTTAAACTTACAATAACCTTGTTTAAATTAATACCAATTTAATCTCAATCTTACGAAAAAACTTTGCTCCTGTATATTACTGTCCTACCTCCTTTAAGTTGCTATTGTCAAAAATAACATTGTACATTGTATGCCAGTTAACATCGACTTATAATTATTACTTTATTTATTTTTTAAATCCTATAGAAAAAAAAGAAAAATTACAAATCAAAACTACTACCTTTTATATTAACCTATATAGTTATTTTTAGCAGTGTTTTTTTTTCTTCTGGTTTTGAGTTACTGTTTACTGTGCTTTCAGTTTTAGTTACTTTTGTAAAGCAAATCTACTAGTGACGAATTTTCTCAGCTTTTGTTGTACAGGGAATCTTTTACTCTTTGATTATTTTGAAGGATAGTTTTACATGATATAGAATTCTTGCAGGATATAGAATTCTTAGTTGACAGCTTTTTTTTTTTTTCAGCAGATTAAATATAAATCTCATTGCCTTCTGTCCTCCATGGATTTTGATGAGAATTTAGCTGCTGGTCTTAATGAGGAGTTCCTAGTTAGACAAAACAAAGTCAAGCCCCCTGCATCAGTCCTGCAGGCAGCACTCACACAGATCAAAACGGACAGACACAATTTCTCGGAAACATGTCTCTTTAGCTCTATTTTTAGAACCAGGAACTCACAGTGGGAGCTCTAGCTTTCTTCTTCAAGACTGTTGCCAGGGAGTGCCTGGGTGGCTCAGTTGGCTCAGCTGAAACCTCTGACTTCAGCTCAGGTCATGATCTGTCGTTTTGTGGGTTTGAGCCCCACCTCAGGCTCTGTGCTGACAGCTTGCTCAGAGCCTGGAGGCTGCTCCGGATTCTGTCTCCCTTTCTCTCTGCCCCTCCCCTGCTCAACTCTGTCTCTGTCTCTCTCAAAAATAAATAAACATTTTAAAAAAAATGTAAAAAAGACTGCTGCCAGAGTGGGGAGGGAGTTGGGCAAGGGTAAATTATGCTGTTTAAAGCCCACCACATTTTAGCCCTTTCCTATTTAAAAGTTTTCCTTGTAAACTTTTGACTGTTTTCAAGAGTTCTTTTTTTTTAAATATGAAATTTATTGTCAAATTGGTTTCCATACAACACCCAGTGCTCATCCCAACAGGTGCCCTCCTCAATGCCCATCACCCACTTTCCCCTCCCTCCCACCCCCCATCAACCCTCAGTTTGTTCTCAGTTTTTAAGAGTCTCTTATGGTTTGCCTCCCTCCCTCTCTAACTTTTTTTTTCCCCTTCCCCTCCCCCATGGTCTTCTGTTAAGTTTCTCAGGATCCACATAAGAGTGAAAACATACGGTATCTGTCTTTCTCTGTATGACTTATTTCACTTAGCATAACACTCTCCAGTTGCATCCACATTGCTACAAAAGGCCAGATTTCATTCTTTCTCATTGCCAAGTAGTATTCCATTATATATGTAAACCATAATTTCTTTATCCATTCATCAGTTGATGGACATTTAGGCTCTTTCCATAATTTGGCTATTGTTGAGAGTGCTGCTGTAAACATTGGGGTACAAGTGCCCCTATGCATCAGCACTCCTGTAAATTCCCAGCAGTATCCCTTGGGTAAATTCCTAGCAGTCATAAGATAGATCTATTTTTAATTTTTGAGGAACATCCACACTGTTTCCAGAGTGGCTGCACCAGTTTTCATTCCCACCAACAGTGCAAGAGGGTTCCTGTTTCTCCGCATCCTCTCTAGCATCTATAGTCTCCTGATTTGTTCATTTTAGCCACTCTGACTGGCGTGAGGTGATATCTGAGTGTGGTTTTGATTTGTATTTCCCTGATGAGGAGTGACGTTGATCATCTTTTCATGTGCCTGTTGGCCATCTGGATGTCTTCTTTAGAGAAGTGTCTATTCATGTCTTCTGCCCATTTCTTCACTGGATTATTTGTTTTTCAGGTATGGAGTTTGGTGAGCTCTTTATAGATTTTTGGATACTAGTCCTTTGTCCGATATGTCATTTGCAAATATCTTTTCCCATTCTGTCAGTTGCCTTTTAGTTTTGTTGATTGTTTCCTTTGCAGTGCAGAAGCTTTTTATCTTCACGAGGTCCCAATAGTTCATTTTTGCTTTTAATTCCCTTGCCTTTGGAGATGTGTCAAGTAAGAAATTGCTGCGGCTGAGGTCAAAGAGGTTTTTTCCTGCTTTCTTCTCTAGGGTTTTGATGGTTTCCTGTCTCACATTCAGGTCCTTCATCCATTTTGAGCTTATTTTTGTAAATGGTGTAAGAAAGTGGTCTAGTTTCATTCGTCTGCATGTTGCTGTCCAGTTCTCCCAGCACCATTTGTTAAAGAGACTGTCTTTTTTCCATTGGATACTCTTTCCTGCTTTGTTAAACATTAGTTTGCCATACATTTGTGGGTCCAATTCTGGAGCCTCTACTCTATTCAATTGGTCTATGTGTCTGTTTTTGTGCCAGTACCATGCTGTCTTGGTGATTACAGCTTTGTAGTAGAGGCTAAAGTCTGTGATTGTGATGCTTCCTGCTTTGGTCTTCTTCAAAATTACTTTGGCTATTTGGGGCCTTTTGTGGTTCCATACAAATTTTAGGATTGCTTGTTCTAGCTTCGAGAAGAATGCTGGTGCAATTTTGATTGGGATTGCATTGAATGTGTAGATAGCTTTGGGTAGTATTGACATTTTGACAACATTTATTCCTCCAATCCATGAGCACAGAATGTTTTTCCCATGTCTTTATATCTTCTTTAATTTCCTTCATAAGCTTTCTATAGTTTTCAGCATACAAATCTTGTACATCTTTGGTTAGGTTTATTCCTAGGTATTTTATGCTTCTTGGTGCAATTGTGAATGGGATCAGTTTCTTTATTTGTCTTTCTGCTGCTTCATTATTACTGTATAAGAATGCAACTGATTTCTGTACATTAATTTTGTATCCTGCGACTTTGCTGAATTCATGTATCTGTTCTAGCAGACTTTTGGTGGAATCTGTTGGGTTTTCCACATACAGTATCATGTCACCTGCAAAAAGTGAAAGCTTGACTTCATCTTTGCCAATTTTGATGCCTTTGATTTCCTTTTGTTGTCTGATTGCTGATGCTAGCACTTCCAACACTATGTTTAACAACAGCAGTGAGAGTGGGCATCCCTGTCGTGTTCCTGATCTCAGGAGGAAGGCTCTCAGTTTTTCCCCATTGAGGATGATACTAGCTGTGGGCTTTTCATAAATGGCTTTTATGATGTTTAAGTGTGTTCCTCTTATCCTGACTTTCTCGAGGGTTTTTATTAAGAAAGGATGCTGAATTTTGTCAAAAGCTTTTCTGCCTCAATTGACAGGATCATATGGTTCTTATCTTATTAATGTGATGTATCACATTGATTGATTTACGAATGTTGAACCAGCCCTGCAGCCCAGGAATGAATCCCACTTGATCATGGTGAATAATTTTATGTGCTGTTGAATTCAATTTGCTAGTATCTTGTTGAGAATTTTTGCATCCATATTCATCAGGGATATTGGCTTATAGTTCTCTTTTTTTTCCTGGGTCTCTGTCTGGTTTGGGAATCAAAGTAATGCTGGCTTCATAGAATGAGTCTGGAAGTTTTCCTTCCCTTTCTATTTTTTGGAACAGTTTGAGAAGGATAGGTGTTATCTCTGCTTTAAATGTCTGGTAGAATTCCCCAGGGAAGCCATCTGGTCCTGGACTCTTATTTGTTGGGAGATTTTTAATAACTGATTCAATTTCCTCACTGGTTATGGGTCTATTCAAATTTTCTATTTCTTCCCGTTTGAGTTTTGGAAGTTTGTGGGTGCCTAGGAATTTGTCAATTTCTTCCAGGTTGTCCAGTTTGTTGGCATATAATTTTTCATAGTATTCCCTGATAATTGCTTGTATTTCTGAGGGATTGGTTGTAATAATTCCATTTTCATTCATGATTTTATCTATTTGGGTCATCTCCCTTTTCTTTTTGAGAAGCCTGGCTAGAGGTTTATCAATTTTGTTTATTTTTTCAAAAAACCAACTCTTGGTTTCATTGATCTGCTCTACAGTTTTTTTGGATTCTATATTGTTTATTTCTGCTCTGATCTTTATTATTTCTCTTCTTGTGCTGGGTTTGGAGTGTCTTTGCTGTTTTGCTTCTATTTCCTTTAGGTGTGCTGTTAGATTTTGTATTTGGGATTTCTTTTTTTTTTTTTTTAATGTTTATTTTGAGAGAGAGTGCTTGCAAATGGGGGAGGGGCAGAGAGGGAGAGAGAATCCCAAGCAGGCTCAGCACTGCAATGCCCACTAGGGGTTAGGCTTCATGTCACTGATTGTGAGATCATGACCTGAGCGGAAACCCCAAGAGTTGGATGCTTAAGTGACTTAGCCACCCAGGTGCCCCGTCTTCAAGAGTTCTGATAAAGTTGATTCTGACAAAGTTTGCAGATTTTTTTGTTGTTGTTTATATATTTTTTTCTAGCGGGGGACAAGCTGCAAAAGTTACCTTCTCTACCGTTTTTGCTCATGTCACTAGAGAATAGAGGTTTTTTTTTTTTAAACCTAGTTTCTGAATAGCTGTGGCAGGTTGCAGATCAAATATACTGAGAGACAATCTATTCAGAACCAAACATCTCTTCTCAGTAGCTGATCTGCATTTGATTTGACCCTGTGTACGTACCTTGCTTCCTAAAAGTATAATGTATTATTTTCATGGAAAAAAAAAAAAGTAATCTAATACTCTTTTTAAAGTATATAGAAATGAGTCAGTTTTCCATGACACCCTTTATTTTGACATGTTTTATGTCTTGTAAAAATCTATTGAGATCATAGATTCCAATTTTTAAAAGTAAAATGGTGATATATATTTTTATTTCTGGGGATATAATTATTTTTAAAATTCCCCTTTCCTAGTTTACCACTTGGGTTTGACTACCTTATGAAATATATTGCGAATTTTTATACTTTATGATACAAAATAGCTAAAGAGAAAAAATGAATGTAAAGTGACAATTTTCTTTTCTTTTCTTTCTTTCTTTCTTTCTTTTTTTTTTTTTTTTTTTTTTTTTGGCAGGTTATTAACAAATTCAAACAGACTAACAACAACCAGAAATGCTGTATGGGCCCTCTCAAATTTATGTAGAGGGAAAAACCCTCCTCCAAACTTTAGTAAGGTATGAATAAAATATACAAATTAAGGAATCTATCTATATAAATGTTTAAATCTCCTTATAATAGATTTTTAGAGATTGAAGGAAACATTATGCCTTTTTTTGGTAATTATTTTCTTTATTGACCAGACAATGTTGAGATATACAGTGGAAAAGAAGTTTCCCTTCTGCTCTTACTTTACCTCATGATTGCCCCTCAGCAACCATTGTCACTTTGTCACTTGATGTTTATGTACATTAATGTTGACTTTAGAAATCCACTAGTCTAGTTCTTTTCATTTATAGGAAATTGAAGCCCCTAAAAAGGTAAAGGTACTTCATCCAGGTCTACTCTTAGTTGTAAAATCTGAAAAGTAATTAGTCCATGGTGGCTTCTGCTTTCCCAGGTACTTTTTATCTGTTTAGAATATCTTTTTCCCCATCTCCTCATATTCTGCTAAAAGAGTAGATTATTAATAAATTCCCAATCTAGTTCTATTGTCTTACCAATAAGATGCTGTTAAAAAAATAGAATGTAGGTAAATTTCTGGGCTATCATTATACTTCTTCTGAATTTAGCATTAATTAAAGAGGAACAAGAGCTCAAAATCTGGTGTGGATTTAGTGATAATGTTTCTGGGGGCAAAAAATAATAAATTCCTTATTCAAAAATATGCATGAATTAGTATGCCTTCTCATTTATGCTTTAACCATTCCAGTTTTAAAAATGGATGATTTGGCCACATTTCATGTGAACTGCCAACACGACTTTAAAATCTCATTGGTACCATGATTCTGTTGATCTTTCTCCACACCCAATAGCATGTTAGGGGTTCAATCATAGTTCGTAGAATTCTTATACTACCATCTATGCTTATTCTATTCCATGTTTGTTGACAAGTGCATAATATGACTAAAGAGCTAGTTTAAAGCATTGTAAAGTATGCTAAAAGGAGGAACAAAATTATTATTTTAATCAGAAATTTGGTTTAATAGATACATATATTAGAAAAGTTTTGCATAAGTTGTACCACAGCTCCTCGAGGAACCATATAAAACATTATAAAACAATGTTGCAACAATGGCCTTATTCAGTATAAAAGGATTTTTTATAATTTTCACTTTAATAGTGAAAGAAGAAATGAGTATTTGGACTGTGTATAATACAAGGAAAAGAATATTATGTGGTACATAAGTACCCCTCAAACAGCCTTAAAAAAAAAACCTATATAAAAAAGGTGATTATTTGGCATGATCATTATAGAATTGGAAGGAAAGAAAATGTTCATATTTTATCTAAGGAGATGATAAGGATCCATTCAACTGATGGTGGTGAATCTTTCACCAGCTATTTATATGTTTAGACTTGCATGTAGAATTTGCTTGCTAATTATATTTATGGTTTTAGCAATCATAGTAATCTATTTTACCTCTTAAAAATGCTATTTTAATTGAGATTTTACTCCGTGAACTTTGGTTTATGCATTGCTTTTCATTTTAAATTTCTTTCTTTAAAATACATTACTTTTAAGCATTTGGGGTTTTGTTGCCTTCCTCTGCTTTTAAAATAGTGTGCATCTGTATGTGTATATTTTTAAATAATAATTATGAGATAGTTGTAAATATATAATTAGTTTAAAATGCCATGTTTGATTTTTCCTTTTTCCTTATTAGTAACAGTATTGGATTTTTTTTTTAAATATATATTTATTTATTTTTGAGAGAGAGAAGGAAAGAGAGTGCACAAATGAGATAGGGGCAGAGAGGGAGAGACAGAATCCCAAGCGGCTCAAACTCATGAACCATGAGATCATGACCTGAGCTTAAATCAAGAGTCAGCTGCTTAACCTACTGAGCCATCCAGGTGCCCCTTAAAATATATTTTATATGTATATATATGTGTATGTGCATATTTCCCATTTCATCTTATAATGTATTCAAAAAAACATGTATTCAAGAGTTGAGATTTAATAAAATTAGTAGTTTTTACTGTTTCTACAAGTTAATTCTTAAATGAAACTGGGTTTCTCTCCCCTTCTAAGTATGTGGAGGTAAAAAATTCAAAGATCAGTGGTACATTTTGGTACTACTGCCTTGATTTATACTGAAGTACTGATAGTTTTACCCACCATTGCTTTTGTAGCTTTAGTACAAATGTCAACAAAGTGAAAAAGACCCATTATGTGTTAGAATAATTATGAAAATGGTTTTGGCATTAAAGAGCCCCCTGAAAGTTTCAGGAATCCTCCAGGGGTCCATGGACCACACTTTGAGAACCATTGGCCTACAACTTAATGCTTAGTATCTGCTTAATATGTACCTAATTCCCTTTTCTTCCTTAAATGCTTGCTTATAAATCACCTTTTCCATGAGCTCTACTCTGATCACTGTATATAATAATGTAATCTGTCACTGCCTCCAGCCACTGACTTCCACATTTTAATCTAATTTTTTTCCTCAGCATCCTTTAACATAGTATGTGTTTTTAAAATTTTTTACATATATTAATTAAAAAAAATCTTCCATTAAAATATAAACTCCTTAGAGTTAGGAATCTTTGTCTCTGCTTGTTTACTTATATATCCCAAGCTTACAGTGTAATTCATGTTAAAAGGGCTTAAGACTTTTGTTGCGTACATTTTCTGTGATTTTTCTATGAGAGATTTTTCCTGTATCATTGACTTTTTTTGAAATTTTTATTTTTACAATCATTTTATATTTTCAAGATTTGTTTTGTTTTGTTTTCTGCTCATTTTTATATAGACTTCTTCTATAAGCTTCTTTTATGGACCTAGCAAATTATGCATCTGTGAGGATTTACAGTTTTTTTGAGCTTTTCTTTTTTCTGGTGTCTCTGTTTTTTTGTATGTTTTTGTTTTGTTTATGGTTTGTTTGTCTTAGTCTCATTTTTACTGGGGGATCTCCTCATTTAACTGGTGGTCTTGGGTACTCTGAACATACTTAGGAAGCAGGCAGTAAAAGCTAAATGGAAAATGGGTAGATAGGTGGGTGTTTAGACTCATCATTTCATGGACTTCATTACAGAGTAATTGGACAGCAAAACCATGTTTTCTCTGAGGAACTCCAAATTTCAGTATGCTTTCTGAGATCATACTGTCTCCAGAGACGATTTTCCAGTCTCCTGCTGGAAAGTAAATAGATTGGGTTGAGGTGTGGTATATAGATAATACTACTGGAGATGTGAGAATTGGGTATTGGAAGAGGGCTAGAGGATTTCTTCAGTCAGTATATAAACTTTTACTCTGGAATTTCTGATCCTGTGCTTTATTTCAACCTTGTCTATGCCTGATACCCCAAAGTTCAGTTTCTGTAGTTCACTTTTTGTTGTTCAGCTTCTCCTTAAAATAAGCGTTTAGTCTTTGGTAGGATTGAGAATATTAGACACCTACCTATATGGTAGGGACCCAGAGTCTAACCTGTTTCCCATTTAGATTTTTAAGCTCTTTCTGTTTTAACACTGTTCCTCTTCTGTGTTTTCTGTGATACCTGGTACCTCTGATTCTTGAGATCTTTGGGATGATAGTTGGATGATAAATTAGCTTTCTTTTTCTTCTTTTTTTTTCAAGCTTCCTTCTTATTGGTAGCTACCTCTCCAGGCATTGAGGTGCCACCTTTCCCTCCTCATTTATAATCGTGTCCCCAATATATTACGGGCAGGATTACAGATGTCCACTGCACTCCTCAGAGATCGAATTTGTATTTCTCTTTCTTCTTTTCCTTGTTCTGAGAAGACAGTGAATCAGAAATATTTTTATTTTGCTTCCTTTAAAAATATGTAGTACTTCACTGTTTTTTAAGTCAGTACAAAGATATGGATTAGCTATGCTGAATTTTTTAACTCAAAAATTTGTATTTGCTTTAAAAATAATTTACACATTTCTCTGTTCAAGGAAGAGAAGGTGGTTGGCAAGGGTGAAGGCATGATTGTTCAGGAAGGATCCAGTTGTGCAGATTTGTTTTACTAACTTACAAACACATCTATTTTGTAAAGAAACTATTTCTTGTTCCGGGGCCCTAGGGTCATCCTTATAGGAGACGGCCCAGCAGAGAACATGGATAAGTATTTTTAGAAGTTATAGTTTATGTCCTGGCAGTCTTTAAAATTGAGGTAAAGAGAAAATTCATCTAAAATACTAGAGCATGAGGAGCATCTGGGTGGCTCAGTTGGTTAAGCGTTTGACTTCGGCTTAGGTCATGATCTCACGGTCCATGAGTTCCAGCTCCGTGTCTCGGGCTCTGTGCTGACAACTGGAGCCTGGAGCCTGCTTCGGATTTTGTGTCTCCCTCTCTCTCTGTCTTTCCCCTGCTCTCTCTCTCTCTCTCTCTCTCAAAAAATAAGTAAACATTTAAAAAAATTTTTTTAAATAAAAATAAAATACTAAGCATGAAAAAGCTATCATTACTCTTTTTTGTAGCATATCTAAATTTAGCATACAGCCCTTTTCTGAGATAGAAGGGATACTTTAGGATGCTGATAAAAAAAAAGAAAAACAAGTTCAAGGACGCCTGGGTGGCTCAGTTGGTTAAGTGTCTGACTCTTGATTTCAGCTCGGGTCATGATCTCACGGTTCATGAGTTTGAGCCCTGCGTCGGGGCTCCGCCGTGACAGCCTGGAGCCTGCTTAGGATTCTGTCTCCCTCTCTCTGCCCCGCCTCTGTGTGTGTGTTTATGTGTGTGTGTACATGCATGCTCTCTCTCTCTTTCTCCCTCAAAAATAAACAAACATTAAAAAAAAAAAACTTTAAGGAATATAGAATCAATACTGATCATGGCAATAAAAAGAGCCAACCAACATCTCAGTCTCAGTGCTTACTATATGCCAGCACTATTCTAAGATGCTATGTGCATTCTTATAATTTAACAGGACTGTGTTATTCCTGTTTTATAAATGAAGAAAATGGGTTTCAGAGATGTTAGGTAATTTGCCCATGGTCACACAGCTAATGAATCTAGGTCTGTCTGACCTAAGAAAGGAAAGATCATAAATTTATCTAATTCAGCCTTTGTTTCACAGAATTGGAAACTGAGTTTCAGAGATGAAGTGATGTGCTCATTGCACAGCTAATTAGTTGGAATATTAATGCTAGAAGGCTTAAGTCTCTGGTGTGTGTGTGTGTGTGTGTGTGTGTGTGTGTGTGTGTTGAAGATTCAGGGTTTCATTACATTAAGAAGTAGAGTTTAGTAGTGACTTCCATTTAAAAACCTTTCAGATTTCTTTTTGTATTTTCTACACCTTTAATCCTCAACTGTTATTAGGTTTATTTCCAATAATGTATATATGAGTAGGCTGAGATTCATTTATGTTGTATCATATTCCATGATTATTATATTAGACACTTTTAACATTTTTACTTCCCTCTGTTTTGATATGCCTTTTTTGGGTGTGTATGTGTATGATTTAAACATAGAGCATCTCAAATATGTATTTCATTACCCTAAAAAGCTTTAAATTACCACATATCTTATTTAAGATTAATTGGAAATAATTATATGTTCATATATCTGATCATAATTTTAAAATAATAGAATGTGTTAATTTTGCTGGTACTTTTTTGTATTATTAAATTTTTGTTTTAAAATGAGTTTCTGCATTTGCCTAAGGAAACTTGGTCTTAGAGAAAATTGTTAAATATTGGCTCTTTTCTTTTCTTCCAGGTTTCACCTTGCTTAAATGTCTTGTCACGATTATTGTTTAGCAGTGACCCAGATGTATTAGCAGATGTGTGCTGGGCCCTTTCTTATCTCTCTGATGGACCCAATGATAAAATTCAAGCAGTCATTGATTCTGGAGTCTGTCGAAGATTGGTGGAACTTTTGATGTAACTATAATTTATGATAAATAATTGTATGATTATGTATTAAGTCTAGCAGTTAGAATAATGGCCTTGTAAATATCTCAAGAGTCACCATCTTCAGGAAGGATTAAAAAGCCATCAACCTCACTTTTCAGAACAGCTATAATGCTGAAAAGCTATAATGCTTAAATTTGCATCTCATATCCTCTAGTTGGAACTAATCATTTCATTAATATATTTCATTAATTTTAATCTCTTAATGAGTGGGAGGGATTTAATTCAGCAGGTATATATGGAATTCCTATTGCCTCTAGTGTTGTACAAGATATTGTTAATGAAGTATAGAACACAGTACTTGTTCTTACAGAACCTGTAATCTAGTTAATTGTTCATTACAATAGCTAACTTATGTAAAAGTCCATGTAATGAAAACATTTAGTATTTCACTTGTGTTAGTATTTCTCTTGCTGGGCTGTTATTGCTACCTTCTTTAAAAAGAATATATTTTCTATAAAAGAAGTTAAAAACTTGTAAGACAACTTGTTTTAAAAAGATAGTTTCTTGGAGTGGCTGGGTGGCTCAGTTGGTTGAGCATCTGACTCTTGATTTCAGCTCTGATCATTATCCCAGGGTTGTGGGATCAAGCCCTTTGTTGGGCACTGTGCTGAGTTTGGAGCCTGCTTAGGATTCTTTCTCTCTCTTCCTCTGCCCCTCCCCTGCTTCCTCTCTTGCTCTAAAAAAAAAAAATATATATATATATATATATATATATACACATTATATATATATTATATATTATATTATTATATATGTATATATATAATTTTCAAGATGGTTTCTGTATCCTTTTTTTAAAAAAAGATTTACTATATTCCTTCCTTTTGTCAAAAAAACAAACAAGGCAGACAGTACAAAGTGGAGAGGTCTGATAAGGGGTTGTGGCTCCAGTCTGAGGACAGCATCTAATGGGGGTGTCAGGGCTCAAGCTTGAGGGTGGCACCCATTAGACCAGAAGAGCAGGCAGGCTGGAGCAAGGTTTGGAGCCAACAAATGGTGGATAACAGCCTAGCCAGATCAGAAGATTGGTCATGTGTGGGGAGATTATGATAAAAGAAGCCAGTTTCTTATTCTAAGAGAATGGAAATACAAATATGGAAGGGAGGAAAGCCAGAATAATCTTGTGGTATTAGATTAGAACTGGAGACTTGAATGTGAACTCATGGCTTTTAACATAAAGAGATAGATGTAGAAATAAATGTGTGTGTGTGTGTGTGTGTGTGTGTGTGTGTGTGTGTGTGTTTATCCTCTTAAAGAGCCTGAGAGTAGAGATACATCTATATTAAAAAGCTGAACACATGAAATCTTGGTTTTTACTACTCTTCATTAACAAGAACCAAACTAACGTATTGAATAAAATAGGAGTCCATGAGTCCATACTAAAAGAAGTAGGTAGATCAATAGATAAGGTAGAAAAGACATACAGTTGAAATAATGGTATTAGAAAATCATCATTGGCAACAATATGATTAATAATTAAAACAATACACATCAAGAAATGGTGAAAGTAGTGGTAAAAGTGGGATAAGGAATGGGATTTTACATAGTATAAAAGTATATCCTCTCCAAAATAGTAATTATAAAGGGAAAAACAGTAATGTTAAAGAGGAGAAATCTGACAAACATCATCCTAATTGACTGGAGTTCTGCACCACTATTGTAGAAAAAACAGGTGTCAGATGCTATACTATGTAATGAAAAGACTATAGCATTTGTGATGTCCCAGCTAAAAGTAGGTGATTTGTGTCTTAATCATGAGGATACATTGGAGGAAAAACAGATAACTGGCTTATGATCATCAAAAATGTCAAGATCATAAAGAAAAAAATAGGAACTTTTTTGTATTGAAAGAGACTAGAGACATGACAGCTGGGTGTAATACATAATCCTGGATTAGATTCTTTATTACAAAGGTGTTACTGGGGTAACTAGTGAAACTTGAATGGGATTTCTGGGTAAAGAGTATACAGGTATTTTTGTACTATTTTTGCATTTTTTGGGTAAATTTTAACTCTCATATATCATGTAAGTTGGTATTTTTATTATTTTTAGGCACAATGATTATAAAGTTGTATCACCTGCATTAAGAGCAGTTGGTAATATTGTGACTGGTGATGATATTCAAACACAGGTGAGTTCAGACTTTAACATAAATTGTTAACATAATGGATTTTAAGAAATTTACCTAGTTTCATACTACTTGGTTACATATTAATCAAGACTTTAGCATTGCCACAACTATATAGACATCTACAATGTAATGGTAATAAGCATATTCTTGGTAATAAGTGATTAACCTCAAATACCTCTGTGTGAAAGCACTATCCTAGATATATATTGATGTAAAGAAGTATAAGATAGAAGGTAGGCTCTTGAGGGATTTATGATAAAATTGAGGAGAAAATACATATTAAAACAAAGTAAATTGCCCAAGTTTAGTATATGTTTGATGAGAGCTGATTGATCAGTAAATGCGATAAAAATTTTAAGAAGAGATCACTGTGCTGAGAAATCTTTGTAGATTCCATAACGGAGTTGTAATTAAACTGTATTTTAAAGATGGAGAAGAATTTAAGTAAACCAGAAGAGATTTATATGACCATAGGTACAGAAGTAGATATGTGAGTTGTGTTTAAGAGACAATAAGGTTGACTGGAAGAGGAACTATCAGGGAGAGAGTGATTGATTATAAACAGGTTAGAAGGGGATTGGTTAGAAATGGGAGGGCCTTTTTTAGTAGATTGAAGATCTAGATTATGAGAATGGAAGGAAACATTTCCCGGATTAGTAACTACATGTGTCTGTGTCTGTCTGTCTTTTGGAGAATGGTGACATACCAAAAAAAAAGGTGTGATGTCAAGATTACATCTGGGGCAGTCTTTTTTGAAGATAGGAACTTAAACTCTGTAACACATTCAGTTCTCCTTTGCCACCATTAAATAAATTTTATTCTAATTTACATATTGTCTTTCAGTTTTAATTTATTCAAGTCCTATTTAGGTACTTACACATTAGTTATTAAATAGGCAATGCTTAGTAATTGATAGTTTCTAATTTGAAATAGCTCTTTAAATGAGAATGCCCTTTTAAACATATACTCTTCAGCAGAATTTTCATATACTGCTTCATGCATTTTTCACCAAGTAAATTTAATGCAAATCATTGTGGGTATTTTGAAAATAGGAACACAATTATGCCATGGAATTAAAGAGACAAAGCAGAACATACTATTTTATAAAAGAGAAGTGGAATAAATATTTTAATGAAAAAAAATTACCTTATTGTATACATTGAGGTTTTTTACATTTATAGAATCAGGTACTTTTGACCTGTTTGATTTTTTTTTTCCATCATTTCATTCGGTAAAACTAGGGGTCGGATACTGGCCAGTCACTAAATCTCTCTTCAAATTGTTGTATCAGTTGAACTCTTGAGTGTATTCCTAAACTTGAAGGGCACACCTCTGAATGTACTGCTAATTCGCATTTTGGTGGTTTGACAAGGGCACTTTCTGCACCTGCATTAGACCAGATTTGGCAAAGAGGGAGAATAGAAGATAGCAAAAACCTAAGTTTTACTTTGAAAGGGATCCCTTTTTTCCCAATTTAGTTTTTCAGAGTGGTTTTTATATTTCTAAATTAAATCATTAGTATATTTTTGTGTGGATTTTTTTCATTTGTTTTGTTTTTTTTGTTATTGTTTTTGTCATAAAACTTTGTTTCCATTTCTGATTTTTGTTTTAGGTAATTTTGAATTGCTCTGCATTACCGTGTCTCTTACACTTGTTGAGTAGCCCAAAGGAATCAATCAGAAAAGAAGCCTGCTGGACTGTTTCTAATATCACTGCTGGAAATAGAGCTCAGATTCAGGTAAATACCTTTCAGATCTAAGAAAACAGCAAGATTTCATAAGTCAGTGTGGACAAAAGTCAGCATTTTACCAGTGATTTTTTTTTTCAGTGAGTTACTTAAAAAGATCTTGAAAAGTATTTTAAAGAACATAGCCTTTTTTCCTCTAAAATAATAACATTAATTTGTAGGAGTCTAGTGAGGAATTGTGTGTGTGTGTGTGTGTGTGTGTGTGTGTGTGTGTGCGCGTGTATAAAATTGCCCACAGTGCTGGACACATACAGCTACTCTTTAAAAAGGATGGATTTATATTAGTTTTAAATAGGTAGTGATCTTCCTTTCTAAGCTTTTAAGTAGTGATTTATTAGGATCTTACCAAGCTTCTTGAGTCAAAAATTATCCATTTTGATAAATTATCCACCTTGTACTTCATCATATTTAAAATTAATATTCTGTTAATATATTCTCCAATCATGAAAGTTTGTTGAAAGATTAGAAAGATTATCAGAGGTATTTCCAAAAAGCCTGATGTTTTAAAACCAATGAGTCTCTCCACTTACTAATATGTTTAAAACAGTATTTGCATTGATTATGCTGTATCATTTTTCCTCCTCAGGCTGTTATAGATGCAAATATTTTTCCTGTTTTGATTGAGATTCTTCAGAAAGCAGAGTTTCGCACCAGAAAAGAAGCAGCTTGGGCTATAACTAATGCAACATCAGGAGGCACTCCAGAACAAGTAAGGTATGATAAAAATTTTTTTGATATTTTTTAAAATGTCAATAGAACTAAATGAAGTACTAAATACATTTTATTTGTTGATGAAACTAAAACATTATTTCTAAATCAGTTAGTAAGCATTTTAATGTGAAATGAAAACATTTGTTATATTAGGTATATTCATTCACAGGTTTTTCTTTTTTCATTAAAGGATAATAACACCATTCTCTTTGACAGACTGTATTTAAAAAAATCAGAGATTAAAAATCTGAAAAAGGACAGTCTATATTAATTTGCAAATTTTTTTAGACCATTGAAGTCACATACATGTAACTTTATTATATAGAAATGGCTAATGAATTTGAGCATCCCTTATCTAAAACACATTGAAATAGACATTTGTTTGTATAGTAATGTTCTCCTAACTGGTTATTAGCCTTATCTATGGATGGTGTCTTTTATTTTTCATTACTAGTATTCTTTCTTTCTTTTTTATGATAACTTTTTGAATCTAAGCCTTTTATTGTTTATTTACTTGTTTATTTTACTAACAACATAAATAGGTACTGTGGGCTTTGAAGTCAGGATGCTTTCAAATCCTGTTCCCTCAGTAAAAGTTGCATGACCTTGACAAAGTCATTTTACCTGTTTAATCCACAGTTTCTTAATTTTTTTTTAATTTAATTATTCATTTTGAGAGAGACAGCAAGCAGGGGACAGGCAGAGAGAGAGAGAGAGAGAGAGAGAGAGAGAGAGAGAGAGGATCCCAAGTAGGCTCTGCACTGTCAGCTTGGAGCCCAACATGGATGGGGCTGAATCCCACGAACTGTGAGATCATGACCTAAGCCAAAACCAAGAGTCACACACTTAACTGACTGAGCCACCTAAGCACCCCAGTTTCTTCATTTTTTAAATGAATTTGATTAACAGATAGTACTTATGGTAGTATCTTGATAATTAAATGTAATTCATACATTTAAATGCTTAACATGGTGCTTAAACAGTAAATTCTCTACTAAGATTAGCTGCTGTTATCATTATTATGTGTAATCATCACAGCTTTTACGATCAGAATTCTTGAGTTTCTTTTTGTCTTGTGCATTTCCCCCATAGCAAGGTTCTACTTTGCACTTGTCTAAAAGCTAACTTCCTACAGAATCTTCTTGTTCTCTGGATTTGTCTGGAAACTCAGGACTTTTTAGGTTTCTTGAAGTGCCTGTTTAGGAAGTATTTTCTAATTAGTATTTGATTTATTTCTTAATTTATAAAAGAAGAAGTCAGTCTACTAGCTACTTTACAAATCACTGAGAAGGTTTTGTCTATTATTGCCTACACTTGTACTATATCTTGCTGTCTTAGATTTATATTTCTACATGTTGACAACATCTCTCCTTATTTTCCATTCTACTTGTTTCATTACATTTCCATTTCATTATGTTATGAATATAAGCAGTAATAAAACAAGATCTTTCCTTTGTTCTAGCTTGCATTTTTTATATACTAATATTATTTTTATGTGCTTTGGGTACCAAAGTTTCTTTGTTCACCTATAAATAGTTGTGTTTTTTCAGTTTATATTCATTATTATGTCGTCCATATGTAATTACTTAGATTTATTAGTGTGAATCAAGTGTCCAAACCAAGGTGATTATTTTTCTAACCATTTTCACCATTTCATTAATTCTACATATATGGGAAGAGATCTTAGATTAATTTCAGCATGCATACCACAATATTTATTGAATATCTGATATTGCCAGTTGTGCTACATCATTTCAGTTATTGAGTGTCAGGAGTATATCAGATACTTTCATGTATTTTATGTCCTTTACCTTCATACCTCTATGAGATATTCATTCAACAAATACATTGATCAATTTTAGTATGGTATATGGCAAGTGAGTGCTCTAGTGAAGGTATATACTTTTTTAAAAAAAGAGAGTGGGGGGGTGCCTGGGTGGCTCACTCGGTTAAGCGGCCGACTTCGGCTTAGGTCATGATCTCGCAGTCCGTGAGTTCAAGCCCCGCGTTGGGCTGTGTACTGACAGCTCAGAGCCTGGAGCCTGTTTCCGATTCTGTGTCTCCCTCTCTCTGACCCTCCCCCGTTCATGCTCTGTCTCTCTCTGTCTCAAAAATAAATAAAACGTTTAAAAAAAAAAAGAGTGGAAACTAACTTTATTGAATTCTTAACTGTATTTTTACAGCAACACTCTGAGCTTGGTACTGTTATTATCCCCATTTAAAGATGGGGAAACTGAGGCACAGAGCAGTCACTCAAAGTCACATAACTAATAAGGAGTGGATTTGGCCCTTGAAGTCATGCATTCTGGCTTCTGCACATGCTTTTTTCCTTTATGCTTAGTGGATGTTTTGCCAAGTGAATAAATCAGTTACTTTATTTTATAGAGAATGGAAAAGAGCTAATAAAAACTAGAAAAGGACAAAGTATTAAAAAATGAGTGGAATAACTTTTGTGAATATTATATGTTAAAATTATTCACAACAGAGCCTGTTTTGCTCCTAGAAGCCTTCTGTGCTTCTGAAACACAGGAGATACCTTAGAACATCAGCTACAATTGTTTTTGTGGGAAATTTGATTTAAATGTCCCTCTTTCCTCTCCATTTCTGCATACTCCCATGCGACCCTGATATGTGTACATAGGCTCACCTTTAAAAAAAGAAAAAAAAGCACCTTGAAGCCACTATTCTTAGTATTCATATTGCCATGCAAAAACAGACCCAAGTACCAACTTGCTTATGTGTATCTTTTTGTAATATTTGTAATATCATTTATGGCTAATTATGTTAAATGAGAATAGGAGAGTAAAAAGTTTCAGGTTCCTATGTAGATGAATATTTAAATGTTTTCATGTTTGAGTTTATATATGAGTACTTTTCTTAATTGTTTATGTAACATTTCACTAAAGAATATTTTCCTATCATTGTTGTAAATATTTAAGTCTTTTTAAATTTTTTTTCCTCTACTTTTTTTTTTAATTACTCTGAAGGTATTTGGTAGCCTTAGGTTGCATTAAACCCCTTTGTGACCTATTGACTGTTATGGATTCTAAAATAGTCCAAGTGGCTTTAAATGGACTTGAAAATATTCTACGTCTTGGAGAACAAGAATCTAAGCAAAATGGAATAGGCATTAATCCATACTGTGCTCTCATTGAAGAAGCATATGGTAAGCAGTCAGTTCAAAATTTATCATTATAGTCAATTCTTTTTGTTTTTAATTGCTGTTTAACGTTATGTTGGTTTTAGGTATACAAAATAATGATTCAATATTTGTATATGCTACAAAATGATTACCATAGTAAGTCTAGTTACCAACCATTATTGTACATAGGTATAAAGATTTTTTCTTGTGATGAGCACTTTTAAGATTTACTCTCTTAGCAACTTAATAAATATGTAATAAAATATTCTTAACTGTATAGTCCCCATACTGTACACTATATCCCCATGACTTATTTATAACTGGAAGTTTGTACCTTTTGACCTCCTTCATACCTATTTTGCCAACTTCTTCATGGGCAACCACCAGTTTGTTCTCTGCCTCTAGGAGCTTGGCATTTGTTTTTGTATTTTTGGATTTGACATATAAGTGAGATCACATGGTATTCGTTTTTCTTTGTGTGACTTATTTTATTTAGCATAATGCCCTTAAGGTCCATCCGTATCGCACATGGCAAGATTTCATTCTTTTTATGGCTGAATAATATTTTATTATATACATGTATACCACAATTTTTTAATTCCTCTTCCATCAGTAAATACTTAGGTTGTTTATATATCTAGGCCACTGTAAATAGTGCTGCAGTGAACATGGGTGTCTTTTCTAGTTAGTGTTTTTGTTTTCTTTGGATAAATACCCAGAAAAGGAATTGCTAAATTATATGGTGGTTTTTTTTTTTTTTTGAGTAGTTTAATTTTTTGAAAACCCTCTACACGGTTAACCATAGTGGCTGCATCAGCTTACATTCCTACCAGCAATGCACCAGGGTCCTGTTTTCTTCACATCAGTGCTTGTTATTTCTAGTCTTTGAGAACTGATTCTAACAGATGTGAGGTGATATTTCATTGCAGTTTTTATTTATGTTTCCTTGATGATTAGTGAGGTTGAGCACCTTTTCAACCTGTTGGATATCTGTGTTCTTTGGAAAAATATCTATTCAGATCCTCTGCCTGTTTTTTAACCAGATGGTTTGTTTTTGGTGTTGAGTTTTATGAGTTATTTATATATTTTGGGTATTAACTCCTTAAAGTATATGATTTGTAAATATTTTCTCCTATTCTGTAGGTTGTCTTTTCATTTTGTTGATGGCTTCCTTTGCTGTACGCAAGGAAGAGTAACCTTGCGTTTTAGTTTGATGTAACCTCACGTGTTTATTTTGACTTTTGTTGCCATTGCTTTTGGTGTTAAATCCAAAAATTGCCAAGACCGATATCAAAGAGTTTATCAGCTGTGTTTTCTTTTGGGAGTTTTAGAATTTCAGATCTTACATTCAAGTAATCCATTCAGGGTTTGTTTTAGTGTGTGGTATAAGATAGTGGCCCAGTTTCATTCTTTTGTATGTAGCTGTCCAGTTTTCCCAGCACCATTTTATTTATGTTTATTTATTTTTGAGAGAGAGAGAGAGAGAGAAAGAGTACAGGGGAGGGCAGAGGAAGGAGACACAGAATCTGAAACAGGCTCCAAGCTGTCAGCACAAAGCCTGATATGGGGCTTGAACCCACAAACTGTGAGATCATGACCTAGCCGAAGTTGGTCACTTAACCCACTGAGCCACCCAGGCGACCCCCCAGCACCGTTTTTTTGAAGAGATTATTATTTCCCATTGTATGTTACATTCTTTGCTCCTTTGTTGTAATCTGATTGATGTTATATGTGGGTTTCTTACTGGGCTCTCTATTATGTTCCATTGATCTGTTTTTATGCAACTAAGTTTTGATTATTATAGCTTTGTCATATAGTTTGAAATCCAGGAGTATAATGCCTCCAGCTTTGTTGTTTTTAAGATTGCATCTGGCTATTTGGGGTTTTATGTGGTTCAGTACAAATTTTAGGATTGTTTGTTCTATTTCTGTGAAAAGTACCATTGGAATTTTGATATGGATGGTATTGAATCTGTAGATTGCTTTGGATAGTGTGGACATTTTAACAGTACTAATTCTTCCAACCCATGAGCACAGAATATCTTTCCATTGATTTGTGTCGTCTTCGGTTTCTTTCATTATAGTTTTCAGTGCACAGGTCTTTTACCTCCTTGGTTAAATGTATTCCTAGGAATTTTATTCATTTTGATGCACTTGTAAATGGGATTATTTTTTAAATTTCACTTTCTAATGGTTTGTTATTAGTTTATAGACATGTAGTAGATTTTTGCACTGTTTTTGTATCCTCCTACTTTACTGAATTCATTGATTAGTTTTAACTATTTTTTTGGTGGAGTCTTTAGGATTTTCTATTATAAAACCATGTCATCTGCAAATGATGATAGTTTTACTTCTTCCTTTTTGAATTAGATGCCTTTAATTTCTTTTCATTGCATAATTGCTCTGGCTAGTACTTCCAATACTATCCTGTAATAATACAATTGAAGAGGTTCATCTGTAATCAAATGAAAAGATTTTCAGTATCACTGAGACTTGTGTGTAGATTGTTTTTCTTGGAAGCAATGAAATGAAGTGCTATAGATTCTGCTTATCTTGTAAAAATAGACATTTTCAGTTTCACTTATAGGTTGTACTTTTGGTAAATTATATAATAGATGTGCTGGATTTGCAAATAGCATTCATTCCATATTGGTGTCTTCTGGTTCATTCTCTGAGATAATGTGTGTGTGTTAGTTTGCTCACCTTTTGGTGTGTTTTTGTTTTGATGCTTTCCATTTTTGTGCCTTTTATTTAGCATAATTACTTTGGAAAGGACCTGTGGACTTACATAATCTAAAACTGTCATTTTAAAATTGAGACACTAAATTACAAAGGAACCAAACTATTTGGGCAAAATCACACAGCTAGCAGAGTGAAGACTGATGTTTTTACCCCCAGGCCTGTGCTGCTTCCTCATACCGCACTGCCTCATGCTCTCATTCTTAAAGTTTAAGGCATAAATGGTGTTAGCTATGAGTATATGCAAAAATTAGATAAAAATAACAGCCCATTGCTAGTGAACTGACAGATGCTGTGGATTCATTATTTCAGTTCAAATTTATGTTGAAACCTGTGTAACAATTTTCTATATATATGTATATAATAGGTCTGGATAAAATTGAATTTCTGCAAAGCCATGAAAATCAGGAAATTTACCAAAAGGCTTTTGATCTGATTGAACATTACTTTGGTGTAGAAGAAGATGATCCCAGCATTGTACCTCAGGTGGATGAAAATGAACAACAGTTCGTGTTTCAGCAGCAGGAAGCACCAATGGAAGGGTTTCAACTTTAACTTGGTGGGGGAAAAATTAATGGCTAAAAAGGGTAGTTTCAGATATCTCTTCTTTGTTACAGTGTCAGTAGGAATGTTTGGTGTGTTTTTACTTAGAACAGAAAAGAAAAAGTTGATGCACTTTTAAAAAGCAAAACAAAAGTTTCCATTCGGATGCAATCTTTTGTTATAGTTTTGTTTTTATTTTGGTGTACCTGTATTTGTGTTTCTGTTGTTTTATCTATTTTTTGTATCTACTTGTGAACAATTAAATACATATAAAATTATTTAATAACTTAAGCTTGAAAAGGAGAACTTTGGTAAAGTATTACATAATGGTTCTGAATTTTTTCTAGCATCTTGGAAACTGCGCATTAGCAGTTTTGCGTTAGCAGAATTGCATTCTGGCAGTAAGTCTGACATGCCCAATCTATTAAATCTACCTCTATCTTGAAGCAAAAACAAAAAAGCTTCAGAAGCATGAAATAGTGTAAAAGCTAAATTAGAATGTGAAAATATCTGTTACCTTAAATTATAAATCACTGTGCTGTAGGTTATACTTTGCAAAAAAAAAAAAAAAGTTACAACAAAAAACCTGTAAAATTTGTTTATAAAACATAGAAGTATTGTACTGATAATCAATTAAAATGTGGCAATTGTGAAGAGAAAAGCTGTTCTTCATGTTGAACACATTACAATGATTACACAACATTTAAATATTTGTTTTTAACATACAAATGCTATTAATATTATTATATTTTGTATTTTGACCAAATATGCTACCATTTTTGAAATAGTGTTTTATTATTTTTTCACTCTTCATTTTAAAAAGCATCATGATACAGATGCCATCATGAATCTAAAGTAGTGCTGCATAGCAAAATAATACTGTAATTCTTTCTCTGATTTTTCAGAGCAGTAATTGAAAAGTTTCACTTTCTGTGTAATAATAAACTTGGGTACTTGAATGGCAAAATTATCCTGAAGAAATCACCTTGTTATGTGTTAAATTTTATTACATGCACTTAATGTTTGGACACTAAAGGATGACACTAGTGAAAATTGCTAAGGATTCTTTAATATAGTTGAAATCTGTATTAGGGATTTTTTTTTCATAATACAGAGAGGGTCATACCGCTGCTTGTTGTAAATCAGTGTATTAGATTACATTTGTAGCAGATCGGTCAGTATAATGTATCTGTTTTACCTATTAACAGCAAAAACCTCTTCAAACTGTGAAGCTTTTAAAAAAAAAGTTTCAATGGGAAAATTCTATTTATTTATAGATACATATGTATATGGTGTCTGTGTGTTGTTCTCACAGTGCTGTACTTGTTAGAGCTTTCTAAGCAGATATGGTACTGTTGAACTGCAGTCTTTTCATTTATGGTTATATGCAGGCCATTTACATTTCCAATTATATACCTAAAATACTTACTTAAAAATTAGTATACAACTGTCTTAAGATGGGAACTAAAGCATTTTTGATATGATCCATAGTCTATTCTGTAAAGAAAGATTTCATTTATGATAGCGTTTATAATGTTTCTGCTGGAAATCAGAGGCATGTTACAAGAAGAAAATGTATATATAGGAGTACTTTTAAAACTTAGTATGACACTTTGTAAATTATGTATCATGAAACCGTGCTTTTGGCAAGACACTTAAAACCTACAGATATAAAATAGAGGTTTAAATGGTGTCCATAATGCTGACTGTATCTGCCAAACCTCTTTTATATATTGTTAAGTAGAGGATTGTATCTGTGCCCTTTTTATTGTGGTGGAAGTTATAAAGTTGAGTAAAAAAAGGTTTTTGTTGTTGTTGTTGTGTTATGTGTATTCAAAAGAACAGGGTAGTTATATCAAAGATTACCAAATTGATGGTGAATTTATGAGGTAAACTCTTTGTGGTACAGATGGTTCTAAGTATCAGGTGACAGGGTATTCCACTCTTTGTAATCAACCGAAGTTAATAATGCAGTATAATTCATAAACTAACCAGCTGTGCCTGCTTTTATTTTGAGGACCCTGTAGTCATATTAATGAATATCAGAGTCAAGTCTTTCAAACAAAGTAGTTCTTATGAAAGGAAACATAATATATGTGTGTGTACACACCCTCACACATAAGATGATTTTTGAGGGGGCAATTTTTAAATTTTGCCAGTGAAACCTTATATCTCTGAATACAGAATATGACCATATTATAAGCATCTAAATATAAAATTATATTTAGATCTGTTACTTGGATAATTAATTTGATTAGATTTGAATGCAAGGAGTAGTATCTAATAGTTGGGACCAGCTATTGACATGGTGATGACTTTATTGAACCAAGACTAGCAAATACTTTGTTATTAGAATTTTTTAATATATGTCAACTCCTTTCAAATATAATTTTTAAAATGCTTCAAAATATATTTTCATTATTATTCACTGACCTTTATGGAAAAAAAAATTGACTTTCTTTCCTAATAAGACTTCTTATATTTAAATCCAAGAGAAACTGTGCCAAAAAAAAAAAAAAATTAAAACATGTTATAAAGGGGAATGCATACAACATTAATGCAAAAAAAAAACAAGAAAATACTTGAAAGAGCCTTTTACATTGATTTAATTAAATTCATTGTTTCATTTTGTCTGAATTTGAATTTTTACTAGTTAATCTATGCAATTATGCTTACTTGTTTTATATTTGTAAGTATTTGACTCACTAGCCTGGTGTTTTTAAACAAGTTTTATTTTGAAAGGTGTTCCTAGAACTTAATTTTTAATGTCATTTTGTTCACTTACTGGTAGCACCAGAACAAAAAGCTGGAAAAACAAAAAAAAAAATCTGCTGGCACAGAAATAATATCATTTGGTAACTGTAAAACTTACTTGCAAGATAAAGGTTGATTTGTTGAATAAAAGACTAAAAGAAACATTACCTTTGCCTTCATATTTTTTCTTAAGAAGGAGCATTATGGAAAAGGTAACTACTACAAAGTCTAGTAAGTTTTTGTTGCTGTTCTGAATTCGGCAATCTCCTGGCTGCTTGTGAAACTGAAATCAAAGTAATTGTTAACCTTTACTCTTTTAGTTCATAGCATTACTGTTTTATGAAATGTGACATATTAGGAGACAATGTGCTAGGGCTCTAAAAGGATAATGTGTCTTTAAATTCTGACTGGGGTGTGGGATGAAGGATATTCTTGTCTAAATAAACCAACATTTGAGCAGTATGCAATATTATGAAATGTTACAGCACTATATTAAAAATAATAAAATACTATTTTACAATTGTAGTTATATAAATGTGTCTATTTTATTTGTTCTTACTGATGCTATTGTATTCTTATTGGAGCAAAAACAGATGCCCTCATGATTATAATTCCATCTACTTTATAAAAACCATTAAGAATGTTGTTTGTAACCTATCTGATAAAGCAGTATGTTGCCTTTATTTTAGAACTTACATATTCTGCTATACATTAGATCTGTCTTTGTATTTCAAGCTTTGGCAGTTTCACGTGTTTTGAGATTATTTTTTTCTTTTCTGTTATTTTAATGCAATACTGTGCATTTATTTAAGGGGAAGAGTTTTAAACCAGATAAATAGAAATTGGAGGGAATGTCCAGTTTAACTTTCTTAATGTACTCTGGGACACATGGTCCACACTGTAGCCAAGCCTAAGCCTCCCTAGCTTAGAGCTTTTGTTTGCTGCTGCTGCTTGTCTCTTTGCCTGGCTTCATTTCTTTCAGTATTTGAAACTATGTTAATCACAGAGTAGCGAAAGGAATTGGATCGGTTATATTTAGGGTACCTTACTTTCAGTAAGGCAGTCTGCAATTTTAGTGGCAAATGAATTTCTGAAAGTGCAATGTAGAGGTCAAACAATAGACTGTGCCATTCCCTTCCCAGAAATTCCTAAGTATATCCTTTAATGATGTGTTTGGTCAATTTAATGTACGTTCTTTGATTTTCTTTTCATTCATATTTGAAGAGTTGACTAAGTTCAGTGAGTACATGATTCCCTGCTTTTAGCACATCAAATAAATTTTATATTTCAGTAGTTTAAGTTTTAGGAGACCTTTACATCATATCATTATTATTAGCACTTTAACATTCCAATTTTCCATTTTGTTATGAAATAAAACTTTGAAATAATCGTACTAGCTGGAAAGCACCACCAGAACTAAAATGTTGATTGGGGGCAACCCCACCAAATAAACAACTTGGAATGCTCAGTAGTTAATGCACAACCATTTTAATTTGGAGACAGTAGGCAGTTTGGTGTGTAATGCCCAAAAGTGCCTACTATTTAAACATTGAGTGTTTTACTACTGTTACTCAACACAGTGTTGGAAGTCCTAGCCTCAGCAATCAGAGAACAAAAAGTAAAGGCCTCCAAATGAGCAAGGCGGAAGTCAAACTCACTCTTCACAGATGACATGATATGCTATGTGGAAAACCCAAAAGACTCCATCAAAAAACTGCTGGAACTGATAGATGAATTCAGCAACATTGCAGGATATAAAATCAATGTACAGAAATCAGTTGCATTTCTATACACTAATAATGGAGCAGCAGAAAGAGAAATCAAGGAATCAATGCCATTTACAATTGCACCAAAAAACATAAAATACCTAAGAGGTGAAAACCCATTAAATACCAAAGAGGTGAAAAATCTATACACTGAAAACTGTAGAAAGCTTGTGAAAGAAATTGAAGACACACAAAAAGGAAAACATTCCATTCTAACGGATTGGAAGAACAAATATTGTTAAAATGTTGATACTACCCAAAGCAATCTACATATTCAATGCAATCCCTATCAAAATATCACCAGCATTCTTCACAGAGCCAGAACAAACAATTCTAAAATTTGTATGGAACCAGAAAAGACCCTGAATAGCCAAAGTAATGTTGAAAACAAAAACAAAGCTAGAGACATGACAATTCCAGACTTCAAGCTGTATTACAAAGCTATAATCATAATGACAAGTATGGTACTGGCACAAGAACAGATACATAGATCAGTGGAACAGAATAGAGAGCCTAGAAATGGGTCCACAAACATATGGCCAACTAACGTTTGACAAAGCAGGAAAGAATAGTGGAAAAAAAGACAGTCTCTTCAGCAAATGGTGGTGAGAAAACTGGACAGAGACATGCGGAAGAATGAACCTGGACCACTTTCTTACACCATACACAAAAATAAACTCAAAACGGACGAAAGACCTAAACCTTAGGAAGCCATCAAAATCCCAGAGTTGAAAATAGGCAACAACCCCTTTGACCTCAACCACAGCAAATTCTTACTCAGCATGTCTCCGGAGGCAAGGGAAACAGAAGCAAAAATGAACTTTTGGGGCCTCATCAAGATAAAAAGCTTCTGAACAGCAAAGGAAACAATCATAAAAACTAAAAGGCAACCAATGGAATGGGAGAAGGTATTTGCAAATGACATATCAGATAAAGGGGTAGTATCCAGAATCTATAAAGAACTTGTCAAACTCCACACCCAAAGACCAAATAATCCAGTGAAGAAATGGACAAAAGACATGAATAGACACTTTTCCAAAGAAGACATCTAGATGGCTAACAGGCGCATGATAAGATGCTCAACATCGCTCATCATCAGGGAAATACAAATCAAAACCACAATGAGATGCCACCTCACACCTGTCACAATGGCTAAAATTAACTCAGGTAACAACAGATGTTGGTGAGGATGCGGAGAAAGAGGCACCCTTTTGCACACTCCTGGTAGGAATGCAAACTGGTGCAGCCACTCTGGAAAACAGTATGGAGCTTCCTCAAAAAAATTAAAAATAGAACTGCCCTACGACCCAGCAATTGCACTACGAGGTATTTAACCAAAGGATACAAAAAGGCTTATTTGAAGGGGCACATGCACCCCAGTGTTTATAGAAGTGCTATCAACAATATCCAAATTATGGAAAGAGCCCAAATGTCCATTGACTGATGAATGGATAAAGAACACGAGGTATATGTATACAATGGAATATTACTCGACAATCAAAATGAATAAAATCTTACCATTTGCAACAGCATGGATGGACTAGAGTACGTTATGCTAAGCGAAATTAGCCAGATAAAGATAAATATCATATGATTTCACTAGTATGTGGAATTTGAGAAACAAAACAGATGAACATAGGGGAAGGGAAGCAAAAATAAGAAAAAAACAGAGGGAGACAACCCATAAATGTTCTCTTAAATATAGAGAACAAACTGAGGGCTGCTGGTGGAATATTGAGTGGGGGGATGATGGGCTAAATGGGTGATAGGCATTAAGGAAGACACTTGTTGGGATGAGCACTGGGTGTTATGTGTGCCTTCGTTTTTTTATGTCATGTTTATGTATACCTAAAATATATAGTTTCACTTCCCTGTTTTTGAAATGTATAAAATGGAATATTTTATATATTCTATGATTTTTTAGCTCAATGTTAACAATTTTTGAGATACATCCATATATACATATACCTATGGTTCTTTTTCTTTGCTGTATACTATTGCATTTTGTGACTACATCATGATTATCTGGTAAGGCAAGTTTTCTGTTTTTCAGGATTGTCATAGCTCTTTGCATTTCCACATAAAGAATTCACTTCTTAAATTCTGTGAAAAGCCCCATAGGGATTTTGGCTGAAATTGCATTTAATCTAGAGGACAATTTTGGAGGAGTTAACATCTTAATTATACTTTTACTACTCATTAGCAAGTTATAGCTTACCATTTACTTAGAGTTTCCTTGCTGTATTTCAAAAATCTTTTTTTCAGTTTTCTTCACAAAAATCATTCACATCTTTTAAGTTTACTCCTGGGTAGGACCCTCATGTTTTTCATTGTTGTAAAGCATTTCTTGTTAACTAAAAATTTCCAAATTGTTCCTGGGGTATAGAACTCCAATTGAATTTTGCATATTAATCATATCTAACAACATTGCTAAATTAGTTCCAATTTGTAGATGATTTTCGGGTTTTGTAGATAATATTAACTGTAATGACATTCATTTCAAATCCTTGTTTCTGTTTCTTGTTGCATTAAGTTATGACCTCTAGTATGATATTGATTAGAAGTAATAGTAGCAGGCATTTTAAACTTGTTATTATTTTCTTAAATGCATTTAATGTTTCACCACTGATGATGTAGTAGGTGAAGTTTGTATTTGGAGATTCTGTGTTATCAAATTTTCCCACTCCTTAAAATCAATACCCCTGACATTTTCATGGTCATTTGTGGACATTGTGCATAGTGGTGAAAAAATCGAGTCACCCAGGACACATGTTCCCAGCTGAGGTTGAACAAAGCAATGCTCTGCTCTCTTATTTCAGCCTTCATACTACAAACAGCTATCCTTTCATGACCTATTTAGTGCCATGTGTCTTGTTTTTTGTTGTTGTTGATTTTGCTGTTTAAAATGGCCTCCAAGTATATTGCTGAAGTGCTGTCTAGTGCTCCTAAGTGCAAGTGCAAAAAAACAGTGTGACTGCTTTCTATTTATTTATTTATTTATTTATTTATTTATTTATGTGACTGATGTGTCTTTTTTTTTTTTTTTTTTTTTTTTTGAGAGAGAGAGGGCACAAGTGAGGGAGGGGCAGAGAGAGGGAGAGAAAGAATCCCATGAGGGGCAGAGAGAGAGAGAGGAAGAGACAAAGAAGTGGGACTCACCCCAAAGCAGGGCTGGAGCTCACGAGCTCACCTGATGCAGGTCTGGAGCTCCCCCAAGTGGGACTCACAAACTGTGAGATCATGACCTGAGCAGAAGTCAGATGCTTAACCAACTGAGCCACCCAGTAGCCCCTTGTGAGTGATGTGTCTTAACAGAAAACACATTTGTTAGTTACGCTTTGTTGAGGCATGAGTTACAATTCTGTAGGCCGTGAGTTCAATGTTAATGAATCATATATATATATAGTTTTTAAAGAGAAACACCTATAGAATAGGGTGTGTATTGTTTGGTTGACAAACATATTACCAGAGGTTCACAGGAACCTAACCCTGTATTTCCCCTAGGAGTAATGATTCAATACTTGCTAATTCAGTGTTTGCAGCAACTTTATACAATAACTACCATGAATAATGATAACTGACTGTATGTTTTTTGTAGATAACTTCCATCAGATCTAAAATGTACTCTTTTTTCCCTAATGTAAGATTTTTATTTTATTCTGTTTTTAACCTGAATGGAGTTGAAATTCATCCAATTTTTCTCTGCATCGTGAATAAACCTATGGCTTTCCACTGTTAATATGTTGAAAAATAGACTTTCCAGTATTGAACCTATTTTAAGATGTACCCAATGTGTCAGTTATCATTTTATTGCTTTTAAGCTCCAAATGCACCCTTCCCCAACCTACTTTTTGATATTGGTCCAGGACCTCGTAAACATTTCTCCTTTGTCGGTAGAAGGCCCTGGAGGGACACTGAAGGAGGAAAAAGTTTCATGACCTATTCCTAGTTTGCTTTTCCTAGCTTTTGTTCCTATGATGCTCAGCCACTGTGCAGAAGACTACAGCGGCTCACCTCCAGCCTAGTGTCAGTGCTACTTCTGCTGGCAGCTTCCTGGTGAGTTTCATTGGCACCTCTAGTCCCCTTCCCAACCAGTTCAGTGGCACTCTCACAGGCAGCCCACTGGAGACTTACCCCAGTGACCCACCTCGTTTTCTAGCAAGTTGCACAGGCTCCCAGTAGGGGGTGCCCCAGCAGGCTTGCAGGGAGCCTTGCAGGCATCCCAGTGGGCAACTTCTCAGTGAAATTAAATAGCCCTTGGAAGCAACTTTCTAGGGAGCTCCTCCAGCACCCCTTGAGAGCAACTTACTGGTTAGTTTTGTTGGCACCTCAGTGGACAGTTTTCTGCTTGCCAGCCTCAGCCTGAGACACCCAAAGAACTTTTCTGCCATCCAGTAATGCTACATACCAATGAGGTCCAAATCTTAGCCTTGCTGGAGGGAGACCTATTCCACATTGATTACTTCCTTGGATACTGACTTTGCCTCAGACATAGTGGCTGTTCCCTACATATCCTGTTATTTATCAGACTTCTCTTTACCAGGAGTAGCCAATCCCTCATTACTAATCTCTTTACATTAAATTGTCCCTGTTCCGTTTTAGGTGCTGACAGCACTCTGGCAACCATGTGAACATTCCTAAAACACACAAGTGACACAGTACAAGAAAGGCAAAGATTCTCTTTGTGCCCAGGGAAAGCAGCGTTATGACGGGAAGCAGAGTGGCTATGGTAGGTAGACTAAGCCAATTTTCCAGAAAAATTATGAAACTACAAAGAAGATTGTGCTGAGGCTTGAATGTGTTTAGCCCAACTGCAGATCTTGCTGGCTATTAAGAGATGCAAACATTTTGAACTGAGAGGAGATGAGAAGAGAAAGGACCGAGCGATCTAGTTCTAAGCTTCATATTTTGCTATATTATGAAGACAATAAAATCTTGATGTAATGTTCACCTCAAAAATTTTTCCTGTTCAGGTATCAAGGACATGCTATTTTCTTTAAAAAAAAAAGTTTTATTTGAGATATTCACCTACATACCATACAATGTATCCACTTAGAGTATACAATTCAGTGGTTTCTATATTCATACAGATGTGTAACTATCACCATAATCAATTGTAGAACATTTTATTTTGTGACTCACTTCTTTCACTTAGCATAAATGTTTTCAGTGTTTAGTCCATGTTGTAGCATATATTGATATTTCATTCCTTTTTTATTACTGAATAATATTCCATTGTATGGATATAACACATTTTATTTATCCATTCATTGGTTGATGGACATTTGGGTTATTTCCACATTTTGGTTATCATGAATTGTCCCCTTTATCCAATAACCCTCTATGTTTGGTAATATCTTCGCTCTGAAATCTACTTTGATATTAATATAGCCACTCTTACTTTTGTTTTAGCATAGTATATCTTTTCCATCTTTTTACTTTTAATCAATTTCCTCCTGTATAAAGTGGGTTTCTTGTACTTATCTACTAATCCAAGATATGGATTTTGCTTTTTTATTCTGAGAATCTCTGCATTTTCATTGGAGTGTTTATAAATCATTAACAATTATCATGATTATTGATTTAACTTAGACCTAACTATTTGCTTTTTGTCCCTTTTTCTTTTCTGGTCTGCTTTTGCTTTTTCTACACAGTTTTGGATTAGCTAGGTATTTTTTAGTTTTCCATTTCATCTCCTTTGTTGACTTATTAGCTGTAACTCTTTAATATTTATTTTTCATTTTTTATTGGTTGCTTTATAAAGGATTTAAAATAGCCATTTTTCACTCTGGCTACTTTTAAGTAATACAGAAGCATATAACATATAACACTGTACTTTTGAGCACTTGAGATGTGGTAGTACCACTGAGAAATCGAATTTTTAATGTTATTTTATTTTAATAAAGTTAAAAATAAAAACTGATAACTTTACTTGGTTATTAGAAAACCTAAGTATGTTTGGCACAACGTAGGTATGGGAATTTTTGTTTTGACTATACATTTTATGAAGTGTAAATATAGACTATTTCCAATAACAATTTAGTCTTTGAACTGAGATGTAAAATCCATGTTGGGTCTCAAAGATTTAAAAAGGAAAAAGTAATATAAAATATCTTATTAATTATTTTTATATTATGGTTACTTGCTAAAATACTATTTTGAACATACTGAGTTAAATTCCATTAAAATTCATTTCACTGATTATTTTTACTTTTTAACATGGCTATTAGAAAATTATAAATTTCCTATGTGGTGCTATTTTTCTGTTTGACAACACTGGTATAAGCAGCTTGAGTACAGTATACTTCCGTTGTCTCCTTCTCTGCCTTTGTCCTGTTGTCATACATTTTTCTTCTCAATATGTCATAAACTCCCTAATACATTTATTGTTTAGCCATAAATTTTTGCTTTAGTCAACTATTCTTAAATTTTTTTTAATGTTTATTTCTTTTTGAGAGAGACAGAGACAGACTGTGAGTGGGTTAGGGGCAGAGAGAGAGGGAGACACAGAATCCGAAGCAGGCTCCAGGCTCCGAGCCATCAGCACAGAGCCCGATGCGGGGCTCGAACTCACAGAGCTGTGAGATCATGATCTAGCTGAAGTCAGACGCTGAACTGACTGAGCCACCCAGGCACCCCTTTAGTCAACTATACTTAAAGGAGGTTTAAAAATGTATGAAGTTTTTTATATTTGCCTGCATAGTTACCATTCCTAGTGCTCTTCAATTCTTTGTGTAGATGTAGATTTCAATCTGGTATCATTTTCCTTCTACATGAAGGACTTTAACATTTTTGTATTATAAGTTTGCTAGTGGTGAATACATCAGCTTTTGTATGCCTGAGTAAGTCCTTACTTCATCTTCATTTTTGAAGATTTTTGTTGGATGTAGAATTTTAAAAACATTTTTTTTCCCTTTAAGATGTTGCTCCAGTGTCTTCTGACTTGCCTTTACCTGATAAGAATTTTGCTGTCATTCTTATCTTTGTTACTTTGTAAGTAATGTTAACTTTTTCTTTGACTGCTTTAACATTTTTTTTTCATCACTGATCTTAAGCAATTTGATTATGATGTGTTTTTGTTTGCCTTTTTTCATGTTTCTTGTTCTTGCAGTTAGCTGAGCTTCTTGGGTTTTTGAGTTTATAGTTTTCATCAAGTTTGGAAACATTTCAACTCATTTCTTGCAATATTTTTTCAATTCCAATTCCATTTGTATTAGGCTGCTCAAAATAGTCATACCTCTAATACTAATGCTTTGTTCATGTCTCTCTCTCTCTGTGTTTCATTTTGGATAGTTTTCATTGCTTTGTCTTTTTTTTTTTTCTCTGCCTTTTATTTTTTTTTATTTTTTTTTAACATTTTTATTTATTTTTGAGACAGAGAGAGACAGAGCATGAATGGGGGAGGGGCAGAGAGAGAAGGAGACACAGAATCGGAAGCAGGCTCCAGGCTCTGAGCCATCAGCCCAGAGCCCGACGCGGGGCTCGAACTCACGGACCGTGAGATCATGACCTGAGCCGAAGTCGGATGCTTAACCGACTGAACCACCCAGGCGCCCCTTCATTGCTTTGTCTTTGAAGACACTAATCTTGTCTTCTGTTGTATCTAATTTGCTCTTAATTCCATTAGTGTATTTTTCATGTCAGACTTTGTAATTTCCTCTTTAACAGTTCTACTTGGGTCTGTTTCATATCTCCCATATTTCTTATGCTCAAGCTTTTCTGTACTGTGTTGAACACAGCAGGTATGATTATAGCTGAAACGTTGTACTTATCTGCTAATTCTAATGTGCTCTGTTTTTGTTTTTCTTCTTTTTCTTCATTATGGTTTATATTTTCCATTTGCATGCATTCTTTTCATGTCTGGTAATTTTGTGCTGGAAACCAGGCATTGTGAATTTTACTTTTTTGGCTATTAGATAAGGATTTCCTGCATATATTCTTAAGCTTTGTCATTGGACACAATGAAGTTACTTGAAGACACTTTGATCCCTTACAGTCTTGCTTTTAAACTTTGTAAGGCAGGCACAGAACAGCCTTTATTTTATTCCTGAGGCAATATCATTCTGAGTACTCTGCTAGTCTGCCAAATATGAGAGTTTTTAGTTGGGCCAGTGGAACTCAAACCATTCTTGGCCATGTGTAAGCTCCAAACAAAAAATTGTTTCTCCTTATTCTTTCAACTGGTTCTTTTCATGACCATGGGTAGTGGTCACTCAGCTCGGGTGTCTAGAGCTCTCTGCACAGCTTTATCATTTTGGTTCCCTACCCTGTGAAATCTAATTGTCTTATCTTCCCTGGCTTCCTGACCCTTCTCTTCAACTCTGAGAAAATTCTAGGCTCCACCTAGGTTTCCTGTCCACACCCTGCAGTCTTGAAACTTTCTAGGCAGTAAAGTGGAACAATTACAGAGCCCAACTAACTTATTTTCTCTTTTTCACGGATCACTGCCCTTCATTGCCTGATGTCCAATGTCTGGAAACTGTTGTTTCATGTTTTTGTGCAATTTTTCAGTTGTTTCAGGCAGGAGAGTATATCTTATTCCTGTTACTCCATTTTGGCCAGAGCACAAGATGGCATACCAATTCATAATGTTCTTTTTAAAATCTCTGGCTTTAATCCCTGTTATCATTTCTAAACTGTTTTCTTGTACCTTTCATCTCTTATCTTGACGACTCTGCCAAATTCAGTTACATCAACCCTCTATATTCTATGTTTTAATTTACTTCATTAGTTTCTGCTGTTTTATAATTTCCAATCTTTTATTCCCTTTGGGTGTATTCTATATTTCTGTTTCTAATTTCTTAGGGATGTTTAACACATTTGTTATAAACCTTTCATTCCTAAGAAATGCATATTGAGGCTATTAATTTACTTTGAATTACCACTTCAGCTGCATTTCACAGTTTTGATACATAGCTTTTTCTTATCATTCAATTCTAAGCATTTTTAAACTTCTACTATGATTTATTCTTTGATCTGTGAATCATTTAGAAATGTTTTAAAATCCTCAAACTTTAAAAAAATTGTGACAATAAATGAACAAATAAGTAAACAAAAACATTATGCCATTAATTTCTAAGTTGGGATAGGATTACTCTTATAGTTTAACAGTTGATGAAATGTGCTTTATGTTTTAGTATATGCTGTTTTAGTGAATGTTTCATGCATGCTAGAAAAGAATGTATATTATTAATTGATTCACATTTTTAATATATTTACGAGTCAGTGAAATTTGTCAATTTCTAAGAAAGATATGTAAATTTCCCAAGATAATGGTGGGTTTGTCCACTTTTTCCTTGTAGTTCTGGCAATTTTTTATGTATTTAGATGCTGCATTACTTTGTGCATACAAATTTATAATTGGTATAATATTTTTCAAGTTCAAATGAGAATTGGTAAATTTATGTGCCAAAAGAACAGAATAGTTATTACAAAATGTTAGTTTCAGATTATGTGATAACTGAATTTGAATAAAACAAACTAGTTGAAACTTAGCTGAAAATATTTTATTTTTCAGTTGTTGTGGGAACAATGGACCTTACTGCTGAAGGCTGAAGATACATAAGCCCCATTATGCCAAGATGACAATGTGATCAGAGTGAAGGTTCAATCACAGCTTTTCGTGGTGAAATCTACACCAGCGCACTAGAGAATGGCCACTATCCAAAAAGGCAGCCAGTAGATAGAATGAAAGAGTACAAAACCTTTGGTCTAGGATTTACTAATGTTAAAAAGAAAAATAGATGACAGTGAACAGGTTGGTTAATAAAATGATGTAACTAAAACCAAGCAGAAAACAACAGAAAAAACCCTGTTCTCAATCCCTGTTCTAGGTAACTTCACTGTAAACATCTTTGGTGAAAGCAGTTTCCCTTCAGACTTTTCACAGCACAACTAATGGGCTGTCAGCAATTTTGCCTTAAACGGTAGAATAACTGGTTGATAGTTTGGTTTCATTCTCTATTGACCAATCAACCACGTTTGGCAAAGTTAAAGTATTGAAGCTAGATGTCCATTTGTTTCCATTTCTCCATTGACAAAATCCCCATCTTTGTATTCTATATATCTTAGTCCTCATAATGGTCTATACGTATTCTGTTGTTTTAGTTGTGTACTTTGTATACAGTATATTACTGCTTTCAATACATTCTGCATATCTTTGTCTTCTCTTACCAGAGTTTCTTTTCTTTATTCTGACTACTGATATATCTGGATTCATTTTGACCATGTTATTTTGTTCTGTTTCCCCTTTTTTTCTTTCCCTTTTTCTCTTTTCTCCCCCCTTTTTACCTTTTGATTAATTTCATTCATCTATTTTTTTAAGAATCTACCTGTTTGAGAGTTTGTATTTTCCTGTTACCCTAGGAATCTTAACATATATATTTAACTTAACAAAAATCTAAATAGTTTTGCATTCCTGTCAATCATTGCAAAAACCCTACTCCTCTACAATTTATAAGGTAGTTTTTTTTCTTTCTGAGCCAGAAGTTAGATATTTTTAGGATATACCATCAATTTTTACTTTAAGTATTTTTACTTTTTTTTCTTTTTCATCCATTCCTTCTTGAAGCTTAGACCCTCCACTGGAGATTGCTTTCCACATTCTTGTCCTTCACACATAGCCTCTTAGCTCACTTATTCATTTTCTGATATGGCCAGATATCCCAGGATCATCTTATATATTTCCTGTACCACATCTGGGATCAGCCATTTCCCTAAGGAGGACTCGTTTCTGTTAGTATGAAATGATATTTGGAAATCAAGATCTGTGTGCTAGGAGCATACAACTATTTGGTTGACCATTGCTAACTAGGCCTTTTCAATGTACAGACCTAGGAAAAAATGTATTTTTTAATTACTTATGCTTAATCAATGTATATGAAGTTTTCTTACCAATATCAATATTATTGTTAATAATATGCTTACTGAAAACAGGGGTTTGGTTTTTGGGTGGAGGAGGAGACTTCTTTTTAAAGGTCAAATATATCCCACTAGAGATTTTTAAAAAACACTTGAAATATTTACTCTCCATGTGCCAACTTGATACACAAGTTTATTCATTTGATTTTGCTTTTAAAAGTTGATTGCCTTTTTTAAAGAACATAATGTTTTTATCATTATGTGAGACATCCATACTGTCTAAAGTAAAATATATAAAACAAGATATATTCAGAAAAGTTTAGCTTCTATCACTGTCCTCTCCAACATATTTCCTTCCTTGTCCTATAAGTCACATTAAAAATATTTTTTTCAGTTTACCTTTCCATTTTTTTAATGTTTATTTATTTTGAGAGAGAGAAAGGGAGAAAGTGCATGCAGTGGGAGAGGGGCAGAGAGAGAAGGAGAGAAAGACTCCCAAACAGGCTTCACGCTATCAGCACAGACCCTGACATGGGGCTTGATCCCACAACCATGAGATCATGACTTGAGCTGAAATCAAGAGTTGGATGCTTAACTGACTGAGCTACCCAAGCACCCCAATCCTTCCATTTTTTAATGTAAAAATACATTTACATATTTCCTCCCTTTATTAAACAATAGCATAGCACACATGCTTTTCTCTAATGCACTTTTTTCACTCAAGTATATTCTGTAGCTCATGACATAGCAGAATACAGAGCTCTTCATGCTTTACTGTACCAGCATAGTACTCCATTGTGTGGACATACCATTATTTGTTCAATTAACCCCTTAGACATTTAAATTGTTTTCAGTCTTTGCCACTGTAAAGAGTGTGGCAATGAATAACACTGTGAATTTCTAGCTCAATAAATATATATGCAATGTTGCTAGATATTGTCATATTTCCCTTGTGAGGACTTCCTTTCTCACTACCTTGGAAACATAGGATGTTGTTCAAGTCACTTTTCTTAAAAGCAGCTTTATTGTGGTATAATTTCTATACCGTAAAATTCACCCATTTAAGTGTAAGGTTGCGTTTTCATAAATTTACACAGTTGTGCATTACTACAATCAGTTTTAGAACACTTTTATCACCTCAAAAGCTTCTGTTGTGTGCTATTTTAGCCAAATATTTGGTATGGGTTTATTGGTGGGTGGGCATAACACAGATGGCCTAAATTCTGACCCCAAATACAAATGATAAACTTTTGGTTAGGTTTTTTTTTTTTTTAAGTTTTATTTATTTTGAGAGGGGCAAAGACGGCACATGTGGGGGAGGTGCAGAGAGAGAGACAGAGAGATTGAGAGAGAGAGAGAGAGAGAGAGAGAGAGAGAGAGAGAGATTCCCAAGCAGGCTCCATGCTGCCAGCACAGAGCCCAATGCAGGGTCTGAACTCACGAAATGGAGAGATCATGACTTGAGCCAAAATCAAGAGTTGGACACTTAACTGCCTGAGCCACCCAGGTGCCCCTTGGTCAGATATTCTTTAAGGACTTTTTTTCCTACTTTTCATTTAGATCTAAAGATAATACATAAGTTTCTCTCCTGTCTCTCATTTTCTCTTCTCCTCTCTTGGAGGCACTGTGATAGTTGATTTTATGTGTCAATTTGAGTAGGTTAAAGTATCTAATTATCTAATTAAACGCTCATCTAAATGTTGCCACGAAGGTATTCTGGAGAGGGGGTTAACATCTATAGCCAGTTGACTTTAAGTAAAGAAGATATCTTCAGTAGTCTGACTGGGCCTCATCCAATCAGTTGAAAGAACCGCAGAGCATACATAACTGAAGTCTCCTGAGGAAGAAAAAACTACTTTTGGACTGTAGCCTCAGTTCCTGCCAGAGAGCTCCCAGCCTGTTGGTCTGCTCTACAAATTTCTGATTTGCCAGTGCCACAAACCTGTAAGCCAATCCTTTAAATAAATCTCTCTCTCTCCCTCTCTGTGTGTGTGTAGTGTGTATGTATGTACGTATACACACACACACACACACACATAGACATAATATGCAGTAAATGAAATTATACTGTTTCAACTACCTAAGTTTATGACTAAAAATTATAGATTCCAAATGAAAATTATGTGAGGAGGAGATATATAATTTTAAAGTTGTTTTAGAGCTTACTCAAACAACTTTGAAGGCCATTGATTGACATGCAATTTTTCTTCTGTAATGTCTTTGTTTCTTTAAATTACTTATACAATTACTGTTTTGGTATTTTTGTCATTTTAGAATAGATTTTGAAATTAATAGTTCTTAGTTTATAAAACTTTTCAAACTTATTTTATCTAATTGCGGGGAATAATGTGAAAAGATTAACCAGAGGTATTATCCAATTACCAAATAGAGTGGAACTTTGGTTGAAAATTCGCTTAGATTTCCAAAGAACCCTTAGTGAGCAACATACACAGAGTGCTCAGTTTAGGCTTATCTGTGATGGCCAAAGACTGGACCAAATATCCAGATAAACTATGGCATATTCATACAATGGAAAACTATAACAAAATGAAAATGAATAAACTCATGGTACACAAAATTTTTGGATTGATCTCACAACATAATGTTGAATATCAGGATCCACCTTCACAAGTGCATATTGTGTAATTCTACTTATATAAAGTTCAAAACCAAGCAAAACTAATCTGTGGTGATAAAACTCACAACAATGGTTACCTTGGGAGGGTGATGACTCACAGGGGGGCAGAAAGGAGGTTTCTGGGGTACTACTTGTGTTCTGCATCCTGACCTGAGCAGTGATTATGCAGGTGTGTCCATTATGTAAATATATATCAGACTGTATACACTTTTGTGCACTTTTCTGAATATAGTTATACTTCAATACAAATTTTCCTAAAGAGTAAAAATAAAAAAGACTTTGTGCTTCTTTGCACCAAATAAAACCATGGCAATTATCTTCTTAAATATTCTGTTTTATCTATCTTTATTGTTTTTGATAATAGCAATGATATTCTGATTAACACTTTGTTACTTCGAGTTTCATTTAGCCTTAGCCTGTTCAGCCAATGCAGCTTCTTTACGCCACTTAGCTTTCTTTGCCAGATTCCAACTTGTTAAGGACTCGTGTCGTTCTGCAGCCTAAAAAATACACAACAAGAAAAATTAAATAAATAAGTAAATAAATAACAAAGCAATGTGACTCTCTGGAAAAATTTGTGTTTTAGATAGACATACACAGGAGATACTACTCTGTGAAAAGGAGAAGAGTGACTTAAAACGTCTGTCACAAATAGTATCCAAGAAAAATGATCCTCTGGTATAGAAAAAAAAATTATTTAAGTTGCTGGACTTCTACTCAACAGGACAGCTGATGTCAGAAATCTGCCCTGACCCTCTCTTGGCACACAAAGACATATTTTGGGGCAAAATATAACAAAAATATTTTCAAATGCTTACACTCAAAAATCAATAAAGGTAAATCCTCAGGTACCAGGAATGGAAAAAACTAAAAAGGCATAAACTGGTGGGAAATAAGAAGGATTGAAGCAGGAGGGGAAGGAATGGTTTCAGGAAGAGGACATTAGGGAAAAATATTGGTTTTAACAGCTGTGAGCTGGAAGTTTAATCTCTACACCAACAGGTGAGTCTAGAGTTTGGATCTGGAGTTGGAAGTATCAGGTACACCAATGAAGTGACTAAAATTCCTCTCACTAGCCCAAGGAACTAGCAAGGAAACTAAGCATTTATCTGGGGCAGCGGTGGAGGTTGGGGGGTGGGTGGGGGGGGGCGGGGATCACCTGTGAAAAGAAAAGCTGATCAGCATCATAATTAGGAGGCAAGAACTCTAGCTAGAAAATGGATCTGAGAAAATAATCTAAGTGCAGTACAGAGACACAGATAACAAAAAAGTAGAAAAGACGGTTAACAGACTTGGAGAATAGAATTAGAATTTCCAACACACATTCATGATAGGTAGAGAGAATAGACAGAATGGGTGAAGGGTCCGTATTTGAAATTATGACAGCTTATACTTTTTCAGAATTGAGGCCAGCTATAGATCCTCAGCCTGAAGAGCACACGAAGTCCTTAGCAGAATAATTAAAAAAAATAATAGATATTGATGAATGCCTAATTTGCACCTCACATTTAATATATCCAAAGTACAGGACTTGGTGTATTTTGCCTCTTGTGCCTACCAGTTCTTTCCCCAGCCATCACCCATCTCCAGCGGCACCATCCACCTAGTTGCTCAAGTCAAAAACCCAGGCTTTTCTTTCTTCCCTTTTCTTGTCTTTTCCCATATCAAATTTACCACAAAGTTCTATCCTTCCTACTCCCACAAATATTATTTCAAATTGCTAACCTTTTCTTCACCTCCAACTATCACTATCTCATTTAAGATATATGCATTAAGTTATTTAATCAGATCAGGGTGATATCAGGATAGATGGTGAGGAGTGGTCCAATGGCAGGTATATTTTATTTTTAATTTTTTTAATGTTTATTTTTGAGAGAGAAAGAGACAGGGCATGAGCTGAAGAGGGGCAGAGAGATAGGGTGACACAGACTCCAAAGCAGGATCCAGTCTCTGAACTATCAGCACAGAGCCCGATGCAGAGCTGGAACTCATGAACCATGAGATCATGACCTGAGCTGAAGTCGGACGCTTAACCAACTGAGCGCCCCCGGTAGCTATATTTTAAAGTGGAGTCAACAAGATTGCTGATGTATAATGGCTTATTCATGAACAGCTAGAAAGATGACAAAATAGTGAGCACCTGGGCAAGGCCATTTTGGAGGGGGTGGTCACAAAAGGTCTCTGATGAGAATGAGAATAAGCTAGCTATGGCAAGGCCAGGGGAAGGAAGGAAAGCCTAGTGAAGAGAAAGGGCTTGGTATATTAAAAAAATAGAAACGAACTACTGTAGATGGGGCATAACAAAGAGAAGACGTTATGAAACAAGGAGGGTCCAGACAGTATCAGCCTCCAGTCTGTCATTAAGGAGCTAGAGAATCATCAACTTGGTGGACAGTTATTTTATCTAGAGTAGGTTATAAAGAAGAGATGACCAAATTTCTTCATTTCTGTGTTTGAATACTTAAGAAATATTTAAGAAATTTGCCATTTGATGAGAATAATTTCAAAGCACAAGTTCTCTGCCAAGCTAATAGAAATGAAAGGATATGTATATAACATCAGTAAGCTAACAGTCCTCAGGCCCTATGTGAATTACTGGGCTCAGATACTCTCAAAAACCTGAAAAGTAATGATAGGCAGAATCACAGCAATAGGCACAATGGTAATTGGCTACACACTCCCAGAGAGTGAAGAAGTATAGATCAAAGCAAACTCTTCCGTGTGACGAAGTTGTCAAAATCTAGTTCCAACTCTGGTGGCACTATTAGAACATGGTTCATGATCAAAGAAGTTGCAGTCATGCTCTAGTGCATTCAGTTGCAAATGCCCAGTGAAGAGCGACTCTGATAAACTGGAGTGTGTTCAGAGAGCTCAAAATAGAGAAATTAAGACTGGAGAAGAGAAGACTCATGGGGATGTGTTAGTTGTCTCCCAGTATTGGGGGACTGCTCTTCATGGTAAAAACTGCTCAGCAGATGGATTTGGGAAAGCAAGAAACAAAATTAGAGAGCAGTCAGCTCTTAATTTCTCTCTAGAAACCACATACAGAAGACGGCAAAGAGAGGGCTCACCTACAGGATACTGACAAGCCGGCCTTGAACACTTCCAACGTTTGCATTTCCATTTCAAGATTTTATTCGATAGCTATGATTGAGTTCATGACTTAAGGAATGATCTAGTCTGGATAACTTTCATGCAGCAAACTTCTTGTGCAGATTTTAACCAGGCTATTAACTGTGCTGTTTTTGTTTTTATCTTTTAATTGGAAATGAGCTTTTGTTCCTCCTACCCATGTATTTTGCATTTGTTGACTCAAAAATTTTGTTTCCTGTAGAATAGATACATATGGGCAGCTCAAGGTGTCTAAGATGCAATCGTGCTTACATTAAAAGCACAGCAATAATCCCCAAACTGAGAACAAAGCTCATAATATTGCTTAAAATTCACTAGTCCAGCTTTATTTTAAAGAGATACTCACCCTTTTGGCTGATGCTATCACTGCAAAACAGGCGATAATTGTGAGTCCAATCATTATGTAACAAGCTTTCACCCGAGCTTTGTTTCTTGCAGCATCTATCATTTCTGGCCTAAACCAAGATGTGCATTCTGTTAATCATATTGAAATAATATTATTTTCTGACTGACATGATAGACGATCATTTGTTATGTAAATGTTCCAAAGATGTCTCTGAATGCAAACTGCAGATGTGGAAGACATCCAAATGCTAGCCCATTATGTTACCAATTTCAAATTAACAGGTATATTTCCATCTTAATTAATGTTAGTCACCATGAAACCACAGTGTAGTATATTTAGTTTCTCTTCTTTTATAATGTTTTTTTAACGTTTATTTTTATTTATTTTGAGGGAAAGATAGAGAGTGAGCAGGGAAGGGCAGACAGAGAGAGGGAGACAGAATCCCAAGTAGGCTCCACACTGTCAGTGCAGAGCCCGATGTAAGGGCTCTAACCCATGAACCATGAGATCATGACCTGAGCCAAAATCAAGAGTGAGATGCTGAACTGACTGATCCACCCAATCTCCCCAGTCTATTTAGTTTCTAATTGCTCAAAATATAACTACTAGAGATTATGGCCTGACTCCCTATCTTTTTTTTTTTTTTTTTCCCACAGATCAGGGTAAAGGTAAGAATTTAACCTTATACATGTCTCGAATGACTTGTGTTCATTCGGCCCCTCTGTTATTAAGCGGGCTTCATTTTTAGTTTTAAACAGGTGTTTTTTAAAACTCATTTTCATCATTTTGCTTCCTCTCTAGCCTCCGGACCTGATCTTGCCCCCTCCCATCCTATCCTGATTAAAGAGACTATTACACATTTTGTGAAGATAATTATTAAAGGAAAGGTGTTTCCTTCGTGGCTTTTGCATGAAGTTTTCAAAAGAAGTGATCAAAATTACAAAGATTTGTTGAAGAAAAAGATAAACCATCTTCATTTTCTTATTATTATTCTGAAATTTTAAATACTTACTTGAATACTAGGTAGTCTTATTAATAAAGTTATTGGCAAGTTGTTTAAGATTTTAGCAGTGCTATTTAACAAAGCAGTGTTATGAAAGTAATCATGCCTGTGGGCTTTTTATACTGAAATAAATTTTAACATTTTGGAATAATATGAAGTGGAAGTTTACAGATATACATAATTAAAGAATGATTCTTGAGAATGTGTTCAGCAGTATTCTTTATTATCTAATGTCAAGTTTAAATAGAATGTAGTTGCACTGAAAACAAAATTTAGAAAGACGGGTTGCAATTTTGCTTACAAATGAAAAAAATTTTTTTAACTTTTCCACCATTTTAAAGAGCACAGAAAACCAATATCTAACTCTTTTCCTTAGATTTTCGACAGATTAATGTACGTTTTAAGATGTTAGTTGTAAACAGGTGAACATATGAAAACATTATTAGATTATATTTGTTGCTGACTTTTGTTCCAGATGGAACCTAAAAGATATGATCTTTTTTACCCATCCATCTGGCTTTGATCTGCTATACCAAATTAGTTTAGCTCTGAAAAAAGAAGAAAAACACAGTTATTAAATATCATTAGGGTATGGTATGATGATTATAGTTCATTATTATTATATGCCCATTAATTAATTATATGCCCATTAAGAGCATGCACAGTGAAAGCTGTTTACATTGTAAGTGTAACAGTTTAGGAGGCACAGCCCTCCTAAAACAGCAGTGACTTGAAATATATATATATAACAGCAAAATGAAAAATATTCAAGTACTTTCATGTTTCTGACCCAAAACTACAATTCCTTTCTTAGGCATCTTATTCAAAGTTAAATTCTCCTGTTTATAACAAGTCTTTTGACTATGATCCTGGGGCAATTAAATTATTTCTGTAAAATGGGTCTCTTCACACGTAGAGCTATATTAACGCAATACTGGGTCTACTGTGTTTTGACGAGCATTAGTTTGCACTACTGCAAGTTCTTTACATTTTTTTTCTTTTTTTAGTTACCAGTTTATTTGTTTCTATTTACTATCGAAGTATTGATTACTCTGTTGTAGCACTAAAACCCAAAATTCCAAAAAATCAAGCATGGTGTTTTAGCTTCTCTGAGGATAATTTCGGCTGTGGGCTAAGTCTGTAGTTTGGAGTCTATAGATTTCAAGGAAAACAATATTTTTTTATAATATTAAGAAATGTCTCTGTGGTTGAATAAATGCTAAATACAGTTTTCAAATTCTGCGTTATTTTCAAATTCCATGTCTATTCCTCATTGAATAATTTGATCCAAGAAAGGGACAAAAATGTTTGAGAATTCATTACTGACTGAACACTTCGCATCACATGTTTTTTTTCCCCCATTTATTTGAGATCCTTTTGATAACTAGTAAATAAAAAGTAATAAAAGTGTAGACAAGTACAGCTGAAACTTACGTAACATGTGTTAACTATACTTCAATTAACAAAATGTAAATTTAAATTTAAAAAAGTGTAGTCGATATGAGCAGAACAAGATATAGGCCCAGTTTCCCATTTTCCATTCTAATAGGCATTGCTTACATTATGTAAATATAAAATGCAGGACATCTGAAATTCGTATTTGATATTACAGTTCTAGTCTCCCCATTAAAAAAAAAAAAAGATCAGCTTAAAAGGTAATAGATTGATTTTATCCTTCCTTCCTCCCCTTTTTTATCCGCTCCCTTGTGAAAACCCTGGAAAGTAACTTGGGCTTGCATGCACTGAAACTGTAGAAAGACAGTTTTTACAGGTTAACTTTACCCTTGGGGTGAAACTGTCAGCTTGAGTTTTATCATTTAAGCGAACCACTGTCTTGGGTTTGGGATGGTGAAGAGGCCAGCGATGCTGGTGTCCCAGAGTCCTAGCCCGAGTAAACCCGGCGCTCCGTGGGCTGCAGAGCCCTGTATAGCAGGTGTCTCCCGCCCCAAGATAGGAGGTCCTATAGATGGGGCTTCCTCCCAGAGACTCTCCAGTCCTCCCGGGAGCCATGATCCTTCCTTGAGTGGAGCAGGGATCTGCTCCGCCGGCAGAATTCCTCTCCCTCTATGGGGACCCCTCAGGAACCCGGGGACGCACTGGCGGACCATGTCTTCCGTGTGGCCTAAGTGCTTCGCTGCCTTGCGACTAGGAGCTCGCTGGGAGCGGGTATCTGGGCGACGCTGCGAGTGCCCACTGAACTTCTGGGTTTTCACTCAACTTCAGCAATCTCCCTGTAAGCTTATGTGCCCACTGTCCAGTCAAGGAACTTGACATTAAACCTCACTACGGGGAGGCTGGGGAGGCACATTCCTTAAGGGGGTAGATGTTGTGGACCAGCGCGGCCTCCTCCGCTCCCAGGAGAGCCCAGGTCCGGAGGTGGATGGACCCCGCACCCCTTACAGGCGCAAGACACCAGGCGGCGCGGCACAGGCCACACTTACGGGATCCGAGGCGGGATGTCCTCCATCGTTTTGAAACGTCCGGTCCACAGCAGGATTTTCTTGTCGAATTGCGAAGGCTTGTACTCGGCGGGGACCCGGTGCACCTTCCCTGCTGCGAAAGCGACAGGGGTGGACGGAGGGACCGACAGACCGACGGCACAGTGACTCAGTGCGCACCCACGCCTCCACCTCCCTCCCTCACCCCAGCCCCGGCTCCACGCCGGCCGCTCCGCATCCCCTCCCTCCCAGGTCGTTCCCAGTCAGGACTCTCCCCGGACCTTGGGGCCCAGAGCCGCTGGGGGCACGGCTGCTACAGTAGCGGGGTAGACCCCGAGGCCGCGGAGGCGCGAGGGCCCGCCACGCGGCTTCTCCGTGCGCTCCCGGGGCGCAACGGAAGATGCGCCCCAGACCGAGGCGCAGGGGGGCCCCGACAGCCGCAAGCATGCTGCGCCCCTTCCCGCGCTCCCAGCCGCCGGCGGAGGACTGCTCAGCTCCCCGGCCCGGCCCCGCCCGGCCCGCTCCGCCCCGCCCCGCGTCGCTCCCAGGGGAGACCCCGGGGCGCAGCTGCAGCCTCTGGCACGCGCACACCCGCTCCCGGTCTCCGCCCCCCGGCCGGCGACCTCGAACCGGGGTGCCACGGCCCTGGGGGGACCGATTCCCTCCCGGGCGGGGCCCAGGGGGAGGCCTGCCTCTGCTGAGACTGCTGCCTGCAGCTCGTTTTAAAGGCATTTCTTCGTACCGAGTAGAAACGCGTTGCCATCAGGCTTTCACCCTTTGGTTCCACTGGTTGGCGCCAAGAGAATCAATCTAAACCCTCTCCTCCGGGAAGAACCAACAGTCCTTCAAGGGCAGGACACGCCAGATGGTTTCCAAGTTAGTGTGAGGACGTTCAACACACTTCTGAATTCCGTGAAGAGTGATTTTGAAGATGGCTCTTAACCCCACACTCCACTCCCAGACTTTTCCTCTTTTCTACGCGGAACAGCCTCAGTTGCTACAATTTATTTTTCTCTATCCATTTCTTCCTAAGACCACAGACTCTCCAAATGTTCTTCAAAATGAGCCTTTCTTCTACCCTCCACCATCTTCCCTCTGCAAAAAGGGGGGAGAATCTGATGTTCTCTGGCATCTGACGGGAAACAGGGACTCAGAAAAAGGGCTTTTAGGAAAGCTGTCTACGCTGAAGGAATTTACTTATTCCGTTTACTCATCTTCCAGAGGCAACAGACCCCAGCCAGGGGAAAGTGATCTTCAGGACCCAGCACCAGGCCCAGCTCACCCTCATCCTGGTTCCACAGACAGACACTTTTAGTTGCATCTCCAGATCCTTCCTTTCTTCCTAACCAGACTGTCAGGCTCTTGAAGACAAGATCTCTGCAACTCCATGTGTCTTTCACTTAACAAACAATGTTTAACAAAAGATTCCTACCTCTGTACAGAAGTATGCATTTAAAGGGGTGGGCTTTGCCTTCATACAAAGGTTGAAACCCCTGCTTTAAGATTAAAGAGTTGCACAATCATGAGCAAATCATTTATGTCATCAGTCTTGGTCTCCTTTGTAAAAGAATTCCTACTCCTCAAGTTCATTCATGCAATGACTAAAAAAAAAAACCTACCAAATCCCAGCTACTTCTCAGAGCTGGGGATAGAGCACTGAACAATGTCAAGTGAGGATTAGTAGATAAAGAAACACATAGCAGGGTGGGGGAAAAAAAAAAGTAAGCAGGGGTGGAGTGAGAGCTATTTGGAAAGGGTGGCTAGGGATGATACCCTTCTAATTGTACCTGGCATATAACAACATTTCAAAAGATGTTGTCATTTCTTCCCCATTCACAGCTCTTGTCTCACCAGTCCCACAACACAAGGACATTTTAATTTGTGAAATCTCATGTAGGGAATTGTAGGAGACTATGATGTTCCAAAAGGTAAGGATTTTATTTTATTCATCACTGTATCCCTAGGATGTAGCTGAAAAATTAACACTTAGTAGATGCTTAATAAATATTTGTTAAATGAATAAATGAATGCAAGTCTTCAATAATAAAATAGACTGGGCTAGTTAAGAAAAGACTAAAGCACTTGAGAATGTGCTACACAATGAACTGAATGAATTCCTGCTTGACAAAGTATGTTGTCATAGATAATATTTGTTTCAGGAATATACTACTTGAAAATTCTCCCATTATTAAAATGTATTATTTTTCCTTTGAAGATTTTATTTTTGTGTTTCAGAGAAGACATATCCATAGAGCTAGAGAAAAACATCTCTGGGAAACAACAGTTCATTAACAGTTCATTGAAGAGTATTAAACTAGCCAAGTAAGTTTATTTCCCTGGAAAGAACCAAATGTCAGGCATATACACATGATTTTCTATGTCAAGCTTCTCTAGAATTGCAGAGTGACAGAGCAAGAGAATAAGAGGTTCTTTCATGAGAAAAAGAACAATTTACATTCTATTCCCTATTCCTTATGGGATTAAAATATCACTATTTGGCAGTGGTCATAAAATATAGCTGCATGAGATGTTTTCTTTAGTTCTCGAGTTGGATCAAATTACAAAACAAAAACCAAAAAACAAAAAACAAAACCTCAAATCAACTTTTGGTAGAAGAAAAAGCTAATAATCATAGCTAACTATGTTCTATTCTTTTTTTCTTTTCTCTTCTTTTCTTTCTTTTTTTTTTCAACCAGGACAGTTTACATTCAACAAATATTTACTGAGTGCCTCCTATGGGCTGGGCACTGTTCTAGGATCTGAGGTGGCAGCAGGTAAGCAAATAATAATCTTTGCCCCTTACAGAATTTACTATTAATCCATGGTGGTTTTGATTTACCCATTCTCTACTATATTATTTTTCAATCTCATGATTCATCTGATTTGTATATACTATTTTTAGTTTTGTTCCTTCAAAACTGATTAGTTTTTTGATTTAGTATGGTTTTGATTTTTGATTAGTATGGTTTATGTTTCCATTTCTTATGGTTAGTTACCTCTTAGGATATACTGTTAAAACTAGGAATGCATTTTTTTTTATTCTTTTCTGAGAGAGACAGAGCCTGAGTGGGGGAGGGGCAGAGAGCGAGAAGGAAAGGAAGAATCCGAAACAGGCTCCAAGCTCCAAGCTGTCAGCACAGAACCCAACGCGGGGCTCAGACTCACAAACTGTGAGATGATGACCTGAGCTGAAGTTGGATGCTTAACCAAGTGAGCCACGCAGGCACCCCGAAAGGCATTTTAAATAAAGTTATTATATAGACTAAGTGGAAAGTGTGGGTAATTTTTTTTTGTTTGTTTTGTTTTAGAGAGGGTGCACTCAAGCAGGGGAGGGAATCAGGGAGAGGGAGAGAGAATCTTAAGCAGACTCCATACCCAGCATGGAGCCCAATGCGGGGCTTGATCTCATGACTGACTGTAGGATTATGACTGGAGCTTAAATCAAGAGTTGGACATTTAACCAGCTGAGCCACCCAGGTGTCCCAAGTGTGGGTAAATTTTAAATTATTTAATTATTATTATTTATTATTGAGGACTGTGTGTTCGCTATGGGGCTAAGGCACGAGATGTCACCATTGCTGCAGAGCTGTTCCTGAGATGCTCCCATTCTGGCTAGGGTGATAGTCCCTCATCAGTAAATGCCTTGCTCCCAAATGAAGGGTGGGATAGGACCTTAACTAATTTGTTTTCCAATCCCCTACTAATCTTTCTGTAGGGAAAGTTCTAAAGAAACAGTTTACCTGCAGACCCAACTCACATTAGTGCCCAGTGCTTCAGGCAACCTTATCTAAGTAGGGGGTCCAAGCGAGAGCCCAATGACCCAATAGGTAGTAAGCATAGGTTTAGTACACAAGCAGAAAGTCAAAATGAGATCTGAAAACCAATAATGAGATGATCCAACATATGGATCTCCTTGTTGTTCCTTTTAATTCCCTTTTCCATTGCTGGAATTCAGTCTTTCATTCTCTCTCAACCATGCTGTCGGAATGACCTCCTAAGCATTTTCCCCACCTCTGGTCAGTTCTTTCTGTAATCTTTTCTCTGTCTAGTTTCCAGAGATAATTTTTCAAATCATGGGTGCAATGATGTAAAACTTTCATGGGACCAGTCTCACCCCTATTCCCTCTCAGACCCTGCACTCCACATCCTTATCCACAGACTACAAAGAGGACCCTGAAAAAAATCATAACGAGGCAGGGAGGACTCTTTCAAAGTCTCCTGCTTTGATATTCTGCATGGTCTGACTTACATTCTCTGTCTTCTCATATCCCTAGACATTTAAAATGTCACTAATCACGGGTCGGTAGGACACATAGAATTATTGTGCTAATACTGATGCACAACAGCTATTGATTAACATTACAGTTTAGTTCTAGCTTGGAGAGCTGGGTCTGCACTGTGTGTGTAACCAGTGCTCATCAGGGCATGGCTGGGTTCTGACTGGTTGAGTCACATGTTGTCCCACTGTCCTAAATATTACTCTGAGAAATACATTCAGAAGAAAGCAGGTTGGATTAACTGCTCCTGCACTGTTCAAAACCTTTTCTGTGTCCAATAATACATACCTTCTATTTGTTCTGGAAATAGCAGCTCTGAAATGCATGCATACTTATTAAGTACTGTTTATGCAGACTGCCCCAGAATAGTCATTGAAGGGGCAGGTGCCATGGCCATGTCTCTCACATTCTTTGGCTTAAAGGTTATTTTTTTTTAATTTTTTTTTAACGTTTATTTATTTTTGAGACAGAGAGAGACAGAGCATGAACGGGGGAGGGTCAGAGAGAGGGAGACACAGAATCTGAAACAGGCTCCAGGCTCTGAGCTGTCAGCACAGAGCCCGACGCAGGGATCGAACTCACGAGCCATGAGATCATGACCTGAGCTGAAGTCGGACGCTTAACCGACTGAGCCACCCAGGCGCCCCAGGTTATTTTTGTAGTCTACTTCCATGTCTCTTAAGACTGTTTCGTGTGTCAGAGTGTATGCAGTTGCCTAATCACTTTATAGTGGGGGCAGCCTCTGGTCCCCAGTGATCAATTTCAAACTCCAAAATTCCTGGTAACAATCTTGTGTGACGAAGTTAGCATTTTACAATCCCAAGAACTGAATCTGATATACAGTTTTCACACTTTAAGCACAATGATTGTGTGATTCAAATCTGCATGCTTTGGTAGAGTTTTGCGACGACTTACTTGTGCTTTTCCAGCTCCCTGTCCCACACCATCTTTCTCATAAACGTATAGAAAGAAGTGGTCTTACAAAATGAATCAGACCCCTTATAAATGTGTACTATAGTACCTTTCCTAGATAGTTACAATTAAAGAAGATTGTTCTTTCATAATGTGAATGATGCTGCCCCCAATTCCCTTAAGATAATTATCTCTTATCCTACATGCATTGTGCAGTTCTTCATCAGCTTCTCTCAGCTGCTTATTTCTCTCTTGACTGATACATTCATGTTATCTTGGAAATTGGGAACTGGTGGGCACCTGGATGGGTTCAGTTGGTTGAGCATCTGACTCTTGATTTTGGCTCAGGTCATGATCCCAGGGTCATGGAATTGAGCCCCAAATTGGGCTCCACACTCAGCATGGAACCTATTTAAGATTCTCTCTCTCTCTCTCTCTCTCTCTCTCTCTCTCTTTCTGTCTCCCCCTGCCCCTCTTCCCCACTTGTGTGTTCTCTTTCTGAAAAAAAGAAAGAAAGAAAGAAAGAAAGAAAGAAAGAAAGAAAGAAAGAAAGAAAGAAAGAAAGAAAGAAAAAGAAATTGGGAACTGGCCTGTTTGAATGTTTTGTCTTTTCAGGGTTAAAAAAGTCAACATATCAAAAGAATTGTTTTTTCTCTTTCAAACCTTTTTACTTGGGGTACTTATACTGACTTCTGATTTCCAGTGTGAAGTATAATAATATCTAAGCATAGCTAATTAAAAGGGCAGTAACGAACTTCTGTTGTTATTCATACTTTTCGTTACACCATTATCTACAAATGGAAACAATTATTATTTATGATCATGATAATGAAGATTCACGACAGAATTTGTTACAGATGATTAGCGCAAATGATTTAAATTATCAGAGCTCTCTAACAAGAGGTCTGGGTTGGGTTAAAGGACCAAACTCTAGGGAAGGTTTTTATGGTTGAAACTGAATAGCTAACAGAATGGTAAAGGTTAAAAACCAGCTATTTTATTTGTTCATTAATTTCTTCATTCTTTCTTTCAACCGGAAAGTATAGATTAAACATCTATTCTCCTGGTTTTGGAATTTTCATTATAACCTCTGCTGTAGTGAGGATTCTTGACGTATCTCCTTGGGGGGGTGTGTGCATAGTTTGTCTTGGGTGTTTACCTAGAAGCAAACTTTCTGAATCTAGGAATAGTCTCATTTTGGAAACTAAATGTCTAATTTAGTGTCATGATAAATATTCTGGGCTTTATTTAAAATGAAACTGGCCTCCCTGTCTGAGCTCAGGTCTGTTTCAAGCTGGAAGGCTGCCACGAGGATGGGGGTGTGTGTGTGTGTGTGTGTGTGTGTGTGTGTGTGTGTGATCAGCTTCTTATCTATCACCTCTCCGCTTTACGCTTCTCTTCAACCTCTGCTTGGCCCTACCTCTCATCTTTACTAGGTCCCCCAGGGCTCCCTCAGGTCTGGAAAAGAGAAGGGGCAGGAGAAGAGGAGAGGGACAAGAAAGGTCTTACTTGACAGATTTTTGCGTGTGATCTGATGTAGGCGCTCTCAGTCTCTGATGCTGTCAGCAGCTGACTCTTGCTCTTGGTCAGGGTGGCGGCACTTTTTATAGGTTCCTGAGAGATACTGTCCACAGCCCTCCACCATACCAGTGGAGTTTGAGCTTGCTCATGGTGCACGTACATCTCTTTTCTGCTGCCAGACAAACAGCTTCAGTCACAGCCTTCTGCCTTTAAATTTCTTAGTCAAGGGTCAAACTGCAGAGTATGTGTGTCAAGTTCTCCAAGAGGTTCTTCCCAAACTTCTCTCACTTGGTTTGAAGTGAGAGAAAAGAATTTTTCCTCCACCACCCTCCTACCAATCCTGGAGTGGGAATGAGGGAAATTCCAAAGCAAAATCTAGACTGGTGTTTGACTATCTGGGTATCCTGGACTTGCCAAGTTGACACATAAAATTAACTATCACGAATGTCTATTAGAACTCCAGTAGGAGGTGATATGAAATCTGATGTGAAATCGGCATATGAATATACAACTGTAGAGTTTAGGACATGAATGGAAGACCTTTCAGCATATGAATGGTATTAAAAATCAGGGGTTGATGGGATCACCAAGAGAGTGAGTATAGATAGCAAAGAGGACCAAGGACTGTGTCCTGGAACATTACAACATTAAGAGATCAAGGACTAGAGGAGGAACCAGCAAAGGAGAGTGAAACAAGCATCTACTTTGACTGGAAGAAAAAGGAAGAAAGAGTGCAATGGTTTCGAACCAAAGTAAAGAAACTATTAAGGAGGAAATGTGGTCAACCGTATCCAATACTACTGAAGGTCAGGTAAAATTGAGACTAAGAAATGGTGATGTTAGTATTTAGCAACATGATACCTTACCAAGAGTGCTTTTGGTGCAATGGTGGGAGATAAAGCCTGACTGAAGTGGGTTTAAGAGAGAATGGGAATCCCTGAAAGTGTTGGGATGGCTGTTGTCCTGGCATAATTATTATTAGTGCTTTCTTTCATTCCCAGAATGTTCTTGTTTGCATGATAAAATAGATGTTTACCCCAGAGGAGAGAAATTGGAGACAGAGAATTTAAATATTCTCTTAAAAGGAAATTTGGAATACCAGTGACAGAGCAGAAAACTCCTCAGACATTAAATAAGCAATTGTTACTTGGTTTTAATATTAAATTTTAGCACATAATGATTAATAGATGCCCAATTTAGTAGTTTTCTCCTCATCTCCGTTAGTCTGAAGTAAACACGAAGGCATATTTAGTAGCTCATGAAGAAGCCAGCTGCAAATCACTTGAGAATATATACTGCAGACATGTTTGTTCTTCAATTTGGTTATTCCCTATGCTCCTGTCCAGCTCATCTTCTTATACTCCAGGAAGAGCAAAGTTTGCATCTGAGGAAGTGCAAATTCCCTGTGGTCTCAGTATCATCAGCCCAGCGGTAATGGCTAAGGGTAGATACATCCCCAGTAACATATGCCATGGCACTTGTAGCATGTTTTTGGCCTGATGTTAAAGAAGCTTGTGTTTCTCACCAGGTCTTATTTGTTTCTGATGCCCCAGCTCCTCACATAATTCCTAGAAGGAAATCATAGCTATGATCAGAACTGGGCAACGGAGGCTTTGCACCAGGAAATCCAACTTACATGATGCAAAAAATTTCTAATAAAGATTGTTAAAATTTTTTCAGTTTTAAATTTTGTTTCATTTATATGTTGACAACATAAGCACTTCTATAGCATCAAAGAAATACTTGAATTTAGTACTGAGTGAGCACAGAGTTAAGCTAGGAATACCAGATGGTGTTTAATGCTTATTATAATAATCAGTGAGCCATGACATGAATTATGGAACATACTTGAAATGTCAAAATGATTTTTCCTGCATCAAGGGTGCATATTGTAAACATTGGAAAATCTTCAATGAATGAATAAATGGTGAAAAAGTTTCCAGTTTTTCAGTGAAGATTTTGTTCGTATGCATTATAATTAGAATATTTGGGGGGGGGGAAAGGCAATTTCTATAACCATGTTTCACCAAAGGAGAAAAATGTGTGAAAGTTGAAACTGAGGATTATTGCTCCGCTAATATTAAAAATTGTATTTTTTCAAACAATCAATTTAAAAACAAAACAATCAATTTAAAAGTCTTTGCTAAGACTGTATCTTACCACTTATTTACTTGTTTATTTGTTTATTTATTTATTTATTTATTTATTGATGTTGGTAGACTAATAAGATATATAGTTTAATGCCTGTATTAGTCAGTATTGGGATAAATGGAAGCACCAGTATTAGTGTTTATCAGGAAGTCGTTCTAAAAGTGTTCTATGAGGATCTCAATTCCTGTTATTCTGTGGTCTATAAATAAAAAGTAAAAACATAATTGCCCACCAGGTGGCAGTAGTATGTCAAATTGTTCTACAAACGCACCAGCAGTGTAGGGGCACTTTACTAAATTCTTGGGATATGAAGGAATTGAGTTCTGTCCCTGCCTTCAACTAACTCAGTCTCTTCTGCAGCTGAAGTATATGTGCTTTGTGTCTTTTTTTTCTTTTTCTTTTGGTAGTAAAAATTGTAAGTATAGACTATTCTCTTGAGTTAGAAGAAAGTCAGGCTACCATAGTTATTTTGCCAGTGTGGAATCTGAGCTACCAAGTGGTTTTGTGATGTTCCTGGAATCAAATTATGAGCATAGTGTCATTCCCCCTCTGAGCCAAAAGTAAACCTAATAGACATTCTGTGATGGTATTTCTGCTAAAAAAATATGTGGTTTTAGGCATTGTGGTTTTTTCATATTTCTCAGCCTCCAGACAATTAAAACTGTTATTTATTGATTAGAAAGGAATTCTACTTTTAAGGTAACTAGTCACATCCTAACCAGTGTCAACAGTGTTGCAAGTTGGTGGGAACAATCTTACTCTCATCATCTGTACATTTCAATATACTCCATTAGGGTATTTGAATATATTGTATATTGTTATAATCATATTAAAGGTAACGCAAAATTATCCCATTCCCATATCCTCAACACAAATATTTTCTATCTCTCCATGCTTCTTTAGAATCTTTATCTACATTTATACATAGTTCTAATTAAAGTACTCATAACATTTAAATTTTTTCACTTAGTTCATAAACCATATTTTATCTTTTAACTTCATCTTTACATTTATCTTTTTATGTGGCATCTTAATATTTAGTTACAAAGAAATGTTCTAATTTATTTTATTTTTGTGGTGGATACAGGTTGTATGTAATTTTATATGTTGTAGTTTATAGAATGTGTGATGTTCTGGGTGGCCTGAGTTCAGATATTTAATTCTGTCTGTAAATATTCTCATATTTGTCAAAACATGTTCTGAATTTGATTCCCAACACCTGTCATGAACCATGTAAATGTGTGTGTGTGCATGTGTGTGTGTGTGTGTGTGTGTGTGTGTGTGTGTGCTTGCCAAGAGTTTTATTCTGGGAAACTGACTTAAGGAAATAGTTCAAACAAACTAGAAAGTCTGAGTAATACAATGTTAAGATGTTTCTTCATTCTTTATTTAAATTCTAAGAATGTTAGCATAACTTTATTTTTTGTAACTAATGTTTTTCTTTTCTCTTTTTTCTTTCTGCATTTCTATAACCAAATAACTGCCATGAAGTTCACTTGGGTGTAAGGTTGAGATCTAAATCAGTTTTCTCGATATTTCACTACAATTATCTTTATTTATTAAGTAATGTTCACCTTCCTGGAATTATGTGATTCCTATTTCACTGAACATTTAAACACAATATATAAATTGGTTTATTTGAGTTTTAAAATTTTTATTTATGTTTGTTTTTGTTTTAGTATTGCATCATTTAATTATTGTTATTGTATCTGGAAGGGCTTATGATGCTTGGCCACTTCTCTCACCTTTATCATTATTCTTCTCTAGAATATTCTTTACCATTTTTTTTCTATTTTTATTACATAAAACATATTTTTATGATTTTCATTGGGATAACACCAAATCAACAAATGGACTGGTTAAGAAATTATTTTTATTACATTTTTATTCTGAAACAAAACATGATCATTGTAATGAAAATTCAGACCATAGTAAAACATAGAAAGTGAAAGTCTCAATCACACACTATTTAGGGAAAACTCACATTATCAGTTAGATACCTGTCTTTCCAATCTTTATATATATTATCTATGCAAAAACTACACTATTCTGAAACTGGTTTTCATTACTCACAATGGACGGCAGTCTTTTAATATCTGTTCATATAAACTTGTCTCACTTTTTCAAATGGCTGAACAGTCTTTTATTGAACAAATATATTATAATTTATTTAGCAACTTCTTTATGGACCTTTAATTTTTCAACTTTCTAAAATTTTTTTTTTATTATTACAAGGATTGTTACAAGTAACATCCTCTAAATAAATACATCTCCCTGTAGTTGAGAATGTATTCCTGAGGTCTAAAATTGTAGCAGAAGGATTGCTAAGTCAGAGACTTCCTTTAATTGTGATAGATAATTCAGAAATTGGCCCCTAAAAAGTTGCTCTGAGGGGCGCCTGAGTGGCTCAGTCAGTTAAGCGTCTGACTTCTGCTCAGGTCATGATCTCCAGGCTCATGAGTTTGAGCCTTACATCCGGCTCTGTGCTAATAGCTTGGAGACTGGAACCTGCTTTGGATTCTGTGTCTCCCTCTCTATCTGCCCCTCCTCCACTCACACTGTTTCTCTCTCTCTCTCTCTCTCTCTCTCTCTCTCTCTCTCTTTCAAAAATAAACATTTAAAAAATAAAAAATAAATAAAAAGTTGCTGTGAATTATCCTTCCATCTTCAACATCTAATATTTCCTATTTCCAAACCAAACATGTCAGTTTAACATATTTTGAAGGTCTGAGAATACCTGTCTTTTTATTTTGGGTAAACATTCTGTGGAACACCTCCTTTCCTCTTGTTCCATATGTGGTTTTGATTGATTCACTGGAGAAACAGGTTTTTATGATTTTAACCTGGTATTTTGACTTAGATAGGTCAAAGGCATGAAAATACTTATACAACTCTAGAAATCTTTTCCCTTCTTGATGTTTAGTGCACACAAATTTGTATGGTCAAGTAGCAAGTTACAGAGTGTGGATTCATATCATCTTGAATTCGTTTCCCAGATAGCTGTGGGACTTTAGGCAAGACATTTATTCGTACTGTTCCTTAATTTCCTTCTTGGTTATAGTCACCAACCTCACAGGTTGTTGTGAAAACAAATAATAACAGTGATGAGGATAGTAATAATATTTTGAATAGTGATTTATAGCTTTCAAAGCACTTTGGTGCACATTATCTCTTTTGATCTTTATAATAACCTTATATGGTAGATAAGACAAGCATTTTATCATCAGTTTTTCACATAAGAAAACTAAGGCACAGTTAAGATTTGGTAAAATTACCAACAAATGTTTCTTTGAGAAGTCAAAGTTATTACACAAAGGTAACTTCCAAGGGCAGGGAAATACGTATGTGTTCCTAGCAAGGAGCATTAGGGAATACTGTCTGTGTATGGCATTTCTTTTTCCAACATTCCAAGGATGTTTGTTGTGAGAAAAAGACTGTTCTGTGACCAGCTTTTTTTTCCCCTTCACATTTTACACCAAAACTCTTTGTATATAGTTATACAAGAAAGTTTAATTACTAGAAAATAGAAATGTATGTGTGATTTATAAATGCTTACGTTGTATAGAAACTGAGAATTATCAGACAGGCATTGCTTTTACATGGCACTTCATCTCCCCCATGCCCAATGAAGATAAGATAGCCAAGTGTTCTTCCCTCCATCACCACTGGAAGCCTTGGCTATGCATCTAACTGTAGCTTCTGTTTTCTCTTTCACTAGAAATTTATTACCAGCACTGATGTGTACACATACATATATTTTTGGTATCTGGAGAGGAAAAGCATACACCTGAAAGAGAAGAAAGCCTTGGGGTTCCTTGGTGGCTCAGTCTTTTAAGTGTCTGACTTTGGCTCAGGTCATGATTTCGTGGTTCATGAGTTCAAGTCCCGCTTCAGGCTCTGTGCTGACAGCTTGGAGTCCGCTTCAGATTCTGTGTCTCCCTCTCTCTCTGTCCCTCTCCTCTCACACTCTGTCTCTCTCTCTCTCAAAAATAAATAAACATTAAAAAATTAAAATAAAAAAGGAAAGAAAGAAAAGAAACCTTGACATTAACAGAAGCATAGCTAAAGTTCCAAAACTTGGATTACACTTTTTAAACCTATTGTTCCGGTAAATACTTTCAAATGTTCCCTGCTTTCCACAAACAGAATGCAAAAAATATCAAATCATAAAGTTCTTTATCAGTGGCATGATTAATAATTTTTCTCTGTAGCTTGGTCTATGTCAATAATAAATAACTCTTTGGGGCACCTGGGTGGCTCAAATGGTTAAGTGTCCAACTTTGCTTCAGGTCATGAGTTCGAGCCCTGCATCAGGCTCTCTGCTGTCAGCGCAGAGCTTGCTTCAGATCCTCTGTTCCCCTCTCTCTCTGCTCCTCCTCTGCTCTCTTTCTCCAAAATAAATAAACAGTTAAAAAATAACTCCTTTGGAGTATTATATTTCCCATAGAATCAGATTTGCAGTACAATGTGTATTTCTCACTTGGCGATTAAATATTTCAGTAATTTAATTACATTATTTAGCTCCCTTCCCAGGAAACTGAAATCTGGAAACATGTATCTGACACTGCTTTATTGGGGATACAGATGGGAAATAAGTAAGGAAATTTTTTTTTCATAAAATGATAGGTTTAAAGAGTGGGCAGCCTGTTCTTTTCAATTACAACAAGAAATAGTTATTGAGAGCTTACAAAGTACTGGAAATTTTGGATACCAAAGTAGGTGAAATAATATCCTTGTCCTGAAGGAGTTCACATATTAATCTAGTTAGAACTATAGAATTATAGACTCAAAGGAGGTTTGAAATAAATTCATCCCTTTGCCTTTCATTTTACAGATAGAAAAATGTAACCATTGATATGAAGTGCAAGTGTTTTAGTCATTGTTCTTTAGTTTAAAATAATAGAAATCCAAGAAAAATAAACTGAAGAAAAAAGGAACATTTTCTGTCTTTTATAGCCAATAGTTTAAGTATAGTTCAGCTTTTGGCACAGCTAGATGAAGGTGCTCAAGTGATTCTCTCCCCCATCCCCCACCTCCCCCCCCTCCCCTCCCCCTCCCCTCCCCCTCCCCTTCACCTCCCTCCTCTTGCCTTTGGCCCTCTGTTCCTCCCCTCTTATCACTTGACTCTGCTTCACTTTAATTTTGACCTCATTATCTCCTGTGTCAAACTGGTCTCGTTCACGGGATAGGAAAGATGATGATTGGAAGCCCTATCACAAACCAATATCAGGGAGTCTTTCTGTCTCCCTCTAAGGGCAGAAAGGACACAGAAGGACTCTTATGGCTCAGTTATGAGCCACCCTTTGCCACTGTGGTGCTCCAAGATTGACAGTCCTTCCAGAGGCACATAGAGTGGACAATTCTTCAAATAATTCTGAAAAGGAATGGGGTCTGGTAAGGTAACATAGCAAATACAGAAGGAGCTGAGACCAGAAAACAAACCTCATAGGCTATGAAATTTCCAACATTACTGCAGATTATGCCTGTCAAGGGCTCTGGTGTCCACTTCTCTTGTCTGCCATGAAGCCCAGGATGAATGGTACAAGAGCAACCACTATTCCTAGCCTTGATTTCAGTTATTATCTGTCTTGTTCCATTCTATGTTTGATTTTTAAAAAAATACTTATTTTAAGAATTTTATTAAATATGTTTTCCTTTTATAAAATTCACTTCAGATCTTGGAAATAGGTGGTTGCAAACATAATAAATAAACTGTACCCATCAATACTTTTCCTGTGCTTTTGACTGACATGGTGGTCTCTTACTTACTAGATGTTCTCACTTCTATTCAGTCTCATAAAAGGACAAAGCAGTTTTTCTGATATTCTGGATTCCATTAGTTTTATGTGGTAACTCCCAGAACCTGGCTTCAGGTTTTCTGTTTTATCTGAGTATTTACAATGGATAGCCCTTTAGATGAGAAATACTTTTAACACAGGCTCACTAGTTAATTTCACACTGGATTTTTTGCTTCTGGCTTGTACATTTTTTTTGTCATGCCTTCTGTGTCTAACAAGCAAGAAACATCACATTCACATATTTATAGATATTATAGGATGGCTATTTGTAAAAATGAGAAAATATTTGATTCATTTGTTTTTAGGTAGGTCTGGAATTTTCAAAATTTCATTTTCTCATAATCTGACTTTGGCTGGAGATGTAATGCCAGGCACCAGAAAAATTATGTAAGAGTACGAGTTGTAAAATGGAAGAAATTTCAGTCACCTGAGATTTTCCTACAAGGGGCTCTTGGATGTGAATATATCTACTTGCTGTGTTCAGTCTCCCAAGCTTCACAGTCTTTGTGGCTTGGCCAATCATTAAAGCAGACAACAGGCAGCCCACACATGAGTTCATCAGGCTCTTTGTTTCTATTACATATTCTCTAAGCCTAAGAAATCCAGGACTGAAAAGTAGCTTCATAGTGTTGGCCACCAACACTTCTTCTGTCTTGTTGCTCCGCCCTCTTCAGCATGCAGGTCCCATCTCATGGTCCAAGATGGCTGCTCCACTTCTGCATAGGAGTCAGCAAAAAGAGGAAAGGAGCAGCAGGAGGGCATACTCCTGTCTTTTTAGTAAGTTCCACTTACCACTTCCATGTTCAGTTGTTCATATGTCTATACTTCACCTTCTTTTAACCCAAGTTTTGAGGATTCTGCAATTAACTTTTCTACTTTAACTTTTTGGAAGTCTTACGTTGCTGATAATGGCGGTAAGGGCCTATGTAAAGGTTTGGCTGAAAGGCAGCTCGCGATTCTAGTATCAGAGGGGAAGATTGGAAAAAAATATCATTGAGTTGCTATGCTGATCAAGATATTAAAGACATTTATGAGAACATTAAAGTTACTTATGCAATACATATCGAATACTAATTTTGGGGTGGCCTTGTATAAAATGCAGAATGCACAGATCATAATTACACTTGTACCTTGCTCTTGAGATCTTCAGAGCCTGGGCTAACCAGCTTCAGATTTCATCCTGCCAGTAAAGGCTATGGTGTAATGTGTACTCTTCCCTCATCCCTGAATTTTAGCAATAAGATATTTTACTATGTGTGTCTCTGTGAGCAGAGTAAGAGGATAACTATATAGGCGAGTTTGTCGCTTGAACTCTAAATGTTCCCCCACCCCCAGATCAGTTTGTCTTGATCAATGGGAAAGTTTCTGTCTGAATAATGATTTGGACTTGATTAAAACAACCTGTACATAAAAATAGAAAATATATTAGGGGCGCTTAGATGGTTCAGTCGGTTAAGCGTCGATTTTGGCTCAGGTCATGATCTTGCAATCTGTGAGTTTGAGCCCCATGTCAGGCCCTGTGCTGACAGCTCAGAGACTGGAGCCTGCTTCGGATTCTGTGTCTCCCTCTCTCTGCCCCTTGTCTGCTCACACTCTTTCTCTCTCTCTCAAAATAATAAATAAACATTAAAAAAAATTTAAAAATAGAAAATACATTTAATTGGAATATATGTGTACACACATGCATGAATATATATAAAATCACAAGTGTATGTATATATTTAATCACTCTCTTTTTTAATATACACATATATTCCATGTATGTATGCATGATTTATTTAGAATTAAACTATACTTCTAAAATAAAAAATACAGAGTATTTAGCTACAAATCACACACAAAAATTAAAAATAAAACAACCTGTAAAATGTTGACTACTTACATCATGGTGAGTTGTTGGTTGGTCATAGAGTTATAAGTTCTTTTTTGTGAGTGTTCTTTTTGCTTAATTTTATTTTCTTATTTTTAAATAATATTTAGATATCACCTTTATAATAAAAAAGAAACACTTGATTCCAAAAGAAGTAAGCAAACTTAACTTATACCAGTTGAATCTATGAGCCTCAAAAGTTAACAGAGAAATGAAAAGTACAATAGTCATTTTCTTAGTTGTTTGTTTTACATGATGACAAAGATATAGTTTGGGCATCAAGAAGTTCAGAACTTAATTTCTTATGTTAAATAGCATTTTTTAAAAATTCTGGGATAATTGTTGAAAGTTATGTAACTGTAATAAAAGTCACAACTCTTATGAAACAATATTCCTTTCATTGTTGTATTGGCACAACAGTGCTGAGATTTCTGTTTTGTGTGATCACACTCAAGAATCTGGAAGCTCTCCTATAGCTTTGCTGTCATGTCAAAACTGTTTTCATATCAACAGAGCAATGAGTCAGTGAAATCACAAACAGAATACTCTTTTCTTAACACTTTCATGTACATCAGGATATTTTTTACCCTTAACAATTTTATGAGTCGTTTTCACAATGTTATATATGAATACATTTAGGATAAGCAGTAAACTAGGATTAATGTCGTGTGTGTGTGTGTGTGTGTGTGTGTGTGTGTTTAACATTCAATCCATGTTGGGGTAAGACTGTGGAAGATCCTTCTTAGGAAGGTAGGGGAATTTAACTTAACTCTGAAAATGATAGGAGATTATTAAATTTTTCTGAATAGGAGAATAACTTTGGAACTAACTTGAAAAAGATTGATCTGTGATGATGTATTCTATATATTAGAAGAGGAATCTTGGGGTAGAAACTAGTTTGGACTGTTTCAGCAACAGAGGTGTGGAGTCATGAGGGCCTAAACTGTGATGATGATAGCCATGGTAGTAGAGAGGAAAGGACAGCTGAGAGCATTGCTCCGAAAGAACTGATTGCTCACTGTAAAATGGCGAAAACACCAGAATATAAACTCCTCGAGAGGAGACAACATGTCTGGATTTTATCATTGTATATTCCCCATGCATAGAATCATGCCTGTTACATGGTAGGCCCTTGGTAAATGTTAGTTGTGTAAATTAAAATAAAAACAAGTAAATGCAATAGAATGTAACAGGTGCAGTGACGGAGGCAGAAAATAAGGCCTGGTAGGAGGAGAGATGCTAGAATTGTGTCTGGTGGATTAGCTAGAGTGTTCCAGGAGGACAGGGCAGAAAGGACACCAAGGCCAAGAGGAGAGGCAGATTCTGAGGCATGGAGCAGCATGGTGTGTGTACAATCACCAGAAGGTGGCCATTTCTCAAGGGTAACATACAAGGTAGGAAGGGACAGCAGTTGATACTGGACTTGGAGAGCCTGGGCGTCAGGATAAGGAGTTTTGACTTACTGCAGGTTTTAAGACAACCAAGTAACATAAAGAGGTTTTTATTCTAGAAATACATCAAGTGGAAGTGAGCGGAGGGCTTAGGGAGACCTTCTCTACGTTTGAAATAAAATGAGAGACCAGGGTCAAATTAGGAGGCTATTGTAACCATCTATGAAAGAGATGGTAAGGGGCCTAGATTAAGAAAATAATAACAGGAATAGAGATCTTGGCAAAGTTCTGAAAAAATTCAGGAGTTAGAAGATAACAGGTAATGAATTAAAGGTGTAGAAGGGTGAAGCAGATGGTAGAGTCGAAGATGAATAGGATGAACCTCAGGGTTCCAGTGAGTCCACATGTGGTACGACATGCTGAGAAATGGAAAAAAGGAGGAGGAGCCAGGAGAAGGAAATGATGGATTGTCCTTGATAAGTCAAAATACAAGGGACAGTAGGTGGGCTGGTTAGAGTGACCTGGACCAGAGATGTGGTTTGGGGAGTTATCTAGGGCAAAGTTAATATACGAAGATGGATGATATTGTAGTGAGGGAGTATGATTTAGACTGAGGGTGGAACTCTGGTGAATACCCACATTCAAGAGCCACATGGAGGAAGACACATGGTCATGATGCCAGAATAGAACCCAAAGAGCCTTTGCATCAGATTGAAGAGTGTTGAATAATTGAAAGCTTTAGAAAATCATGTAGGGTATGAAGAAGGAGAATTTCAAGGAGGAGGAATTATACCACAAATGCCTATCAGATTCAAGGGAGGTGAAAGCTTAAAAATGACCATTGAATCTGACAGATAAAAATTCACAGGCAACTTTCTCTGAACTATTTTGGCAGAGTGGTGAAACTAGAAGCCAGATATCAGTAGGTTCAGTGGGTCAAAAGTCAGTAAGGACACTATTCCTTAACATTCAGTTGTGAAGAGGATGGAGAAATAGGGCTGTAGTTAAAGAGAATGTCAAGATTGGAGACAATGCTATTTTGTATGTTTATCTGTTTTACAAGGATGGGCAGCATTGTGAACATGGCATTCAAATCCTCATCACCCGCCCTGACCTATCCCCTGAGCTCAGAGTCTTAGATCCATATGAATGCTTGATATATCTTGAAATTACTCTAAACCAGTCTTTTTCCTGCACTGCACATTTCCTTCAATAAACCAAACTAGAAGCTTATACTTCATCTCTCACCAACTATTTCAGGTAAATTACCACTTCTTATATAGCAGAATACATATTCATATTCTTTATTCCCTGGTGTAGATCATAATCCTATCCCAATTAGACTCCATCCTCTACCCTATATTAAAGTGATCTTCCTAAAATGGGACTTTGAACCTGTCATCTTTCTGCCAGATGCTTTTATGACTTTCTTACCACAAAATAAAGACCTAAGTTCCTTATAAAAGAACTCCACAGGTGCCTGGGTGGCTCAGTCGGTTAAGCATCTGACTCTTGATTTCGGTTCAGGTCGTGAACTCGTGGTTCATGACATCAAGCCCCTCATTGGGCTCCACACGGGCAGTGTGGAGCCTGCTTCAGATTCTGTCTCTCTTCTCTTTCTCTGTCCCTCTTCTTCTCTCTCTCTCTCTCTCTCTCTCTTTAAAAATAAATAAATAAACTTAAAAAAATAACTCCAGTCTATGGTATTCATTCATGATGTAATCTCTACATCCAAAAGAAGACTCCTCTCTAGTAATACCAAATGACTGTACTCCCCCTGGCACACCTTCTTGACACACTTGCTGCTGCTGCTCCTTGCTTTCCCCCTTTTTCTAGAACAGCTTTCTGACTTTCTTTGATTAGCTCTCACTCATCTTTCAAGACTCCCCCTAAACATCATATCCCACATTTAGCTTTCTTTGAAGCTCTCTCATCATCCCCCAGGGTGGCTAAGTACTCCCTTCACTATCCTGTCACAGTGCCATCTGCACAAGACAATCATAGAAATCCCCACACTCAAATGATGATATCTGTATGTGACTGTCTTCCTGGATTTTGAACTCCTTGAGGTCAGAAATGATGCTTTGATCCTCCTTGTGCTTTTGTATTTAGCATGTCACCTGGCTCATGGTAACTGCTCAAATGCTTGTTCAACTGAACTGAGCCCTGGAGGTGGGAAGCTAAAGATGCTTAGGGCAGAAGGAGGACCCATATGAAAAGGTCTGAGAAAAGGAGATAGAGGACACAATGAGCATGATATATGATGGGCTAATTTCAAATAGGAAAGAGACCTTTAACTATGTGTCTAAGAAGAAGGAGATAAAGATGGAGACAGATGGAGGTGATAAGGAATGAAGGCATTTCCAGGCTGAGGGTACTATTTTCTTTGTTAAAGAAGTGGTTGGACAGAGGGAGTGTTCAACCAAAAATTGGTGAACACGGTGGCAGTGAAGAAACACATAGAATATATTTGTTGGGAAACAAATGCACATTTTAAACACAGAGACCCTGGAGACATTTTATTCCAGAACATGCCATTTCTTAAGGACTCCTTCAAATACTTGAAATTCTTTTCCGAGGCCAAGTTTTAGACATACTTGCAGCGTTTTCTCTGCGTGTGTGTGCAGATGCCTGTGCCCGGATATCCCTGCTTTCCTGCCAGGCTGCAGGCCTGCCACCGGAGCTGGGATTGGTCGCTGTGATGTTGCTGCTAGAGGAGTCCAGGGAAACGTGACTCATGGCAAGGCTGCTTGCGCTGTGGGAAGAGTAACTGTAAATCATCTTGAGAAAGGCAGATTTTGTGTTAGTCTCCTGCTTATAAAGAATAACATAGCATTTGGGGAAGAATGTGCAACACAGGATCCCATAGTTCGATATTAAAATAACGATAATCTCCACAGCTGGTAAATATTTACCAAATGTGGTAGCATAGACGGGGACGAATGTGATCCAAGCTATGAAATAAATGAGCATGCCAAATGTTATGAATTTGGCTTCATTGTAATTCTCGGGTAGTTTCCTGCCTTTGAAGGCAAATATGAAGCAAATGAAGGCCAGGATGGCAATATAGCCCAGCATGATGCCAAATGCAAGGATGGATCCCTCCTCACATTCCAGGATAATGACTCTGGGCAAGGAGACATTCTCTTCCACAGCAGGTGCTGCAAAGATTAGCCAGATTGTGCAAATGGCAACCTGGATACCTGTGCAAGTGAAGATGATGGGGATGGGTTTATAGAGGCACTTCAGGAAGTTCTGCAACTTGGGGTCGAAGCTGAAGGCTAGCAGAATTTTCAGGGACTTCACCAAAATGCAGGAGATGCAGAGAGTGAAGCTCACACCAAAAAATGTCTGCCTGGTTTTACACGTGAAGTCTTGTGGTTCTCCAATGAAAAAGCCCGTGCTGGCAAAGTTGAGGAAATGACAGAGAAGGATCACATAGCAGACCAGCAATCCCCCGGACGATTTCACAACAGGTGTGTTCAGGTTTCTTGTAAATATTATGCCAATGGCCAGAACAAACATGATTCCTAGTAGGGAGAGGGCCAGGAGCAGTATGGCCAAGGAGTCATTCCAACTGAGATACTCCACTTCCTTTTCAAAGCATGCTGTGCTCCTTACAGGGGCCCACTGAGTTTCGTTGTTACATAAAAGGCAGTGATCCATATCTAAAAGACAGAGATTCAGATACATTGCAAACATTTAAGCCAGGTGATTGATTGTCCACAATGATGCTACAAATGAGACTCCTTCTTAGTAATAGTGCGGACTATTACTAAGGGATATAGATAATTGTCACATTGGTTGACAGAACCCAAAAGAACCCAAAAGAAGTTGAGAGAAAGTGTGAGGGTGAGGGAAGAAAAAGAGGAGAAGAGAAAGCAAAAAACCCAGGTGGGCTGTGAGTCTTAAGGGAATCCATATACTCAAGATAGATGCCAGCCTCTTATGAACTTGCTATTATAGGTGGCAGTTCAGGGACTCTGTTAAGAAGGGCTTTGAAATATGGGCGCCTGGGTGGCTCAGTTGGTTAAGCATCCAACTTTGGTTTCAGCTCAGATAATGATCTCAGGGTTCATGAGATCAAGCCCCGCATCAGTCTCTGAGCTGACAGCACACAGCCTGCTTGGGATTCTCTCTCCCTCTGCCCCTCGCCCTCTCAAAAATAAATAAATAAACTTAAAAAAAAGAAGGGCTTTGGAATCAAATGTATCTCAAGTCCCTTTCTCTATCACTTTTAATTCCCTTAATCTTGACTAAGTGAATTGAACTTTCTGAGTCTATTTTCAAATCTTTAAAAAAGCAAAAAAAAAAAAAAAAAAAAAAAAGGCTCTGCCTCACTGGGGTGCTGCATTCGATGCCCAGAATAAATGTAAACTTCTTTGTGTGGAGTGTTACACATAGTAGACACTAAATGTAGTAAGAACTGCTATTATAAATAAGGCTGCAGTTCTTTTAAAAGCAGAGAAAATATGGCTGGGTCACCCTAAAAGCTCTCTAAAAGTGAGATAACACAGGATTGTAACCACTTCAATTGATGAAAAATTAAAGTTTATTTTTTTTCTCTAGGACGTCAGTAAACTTGTCAGTAAACATGTCAGTAAACTCACATGTGCAGTGATAAGCTTAAAACTGATTTTGGCTTATTCTGATGGCAGAGAAGGAAGAGTTGATATCAGAGTGGAGTCCCTGGGAGTGTGATTGCATTTGCTCTCCATTTTCACCCCTTAAAGGTGGGGTCCCCCGTATTGCCAAAGGGCGCTCCCTGGGCATCCATCTGAGAACACTCCACAGTGCCCATTCATTTTTATATAGGGCCTGCATTCCCTTCTTCGTTAACCTCTAAGTCACGTTGTGTTTCTGTTTATGAACTTCATTACCTCTCCAGCCTCTTCCTCTTTCCAAACCCTGTTTCCCTACAAAAGCGGTTCTTCTCTGTCCTCCCCTAACTGCCACTGCTACTGTGTGCCATTTTCTTCGCTTGTTTGGCGAACGTTTAATAGCCTTGTCTACGTACGAGAGCTGTGTGCTGGAGACAGAGAGAAAGACAGGAGATGATGTCTTTTCATATCACCCTAAATCTTTGCTTTTCCTCCAAAGGAAAAGCAGTCTTCTACACTTATTCTTGCCTTGGTTATCAAAAGACAGCCCAAATTGTATTTTGAAAATTCTTGTGTGTCTTTATGGGAAATAAATGCGACACACTCTTCCAGCATTTTTATTTATCCCACTCTGCAGACAGTTGGTAGACATTGCCTGGAAAATCTCTCTCCCCCACAATTACCTAACTGTGTGCACAGCAGAGCCCATCTCAGGTTAGGAGAAGCAGCATTTTTGTGAGATAGCCACAGAACAAGACTATTGGAACGTTTATATTGCGATACTTCTCCCCTTGGAGTCAGTGAGAAAAAAGAGTAAGCATCTGAGAGCTGCTCCAGTTCTCAGGTTCACAACTTTTATAGATGAGTAGGGATGCGACAATAAACAAGGGAATACGATGCTTTTAAAGTATGGATTTTGAAGTCAAAATTTGACTCCAGGGAAACTGCTGATTGCTCCTTTTAAGACCCTGAGGCTGCTGACCTTGTTCTTTACTTTGTATATTTTGCACTGATCTTGTGAAATTGTTAAAGACAGGTTAGGCAAATAATCAGTTAGTAGCAGCTCATCTTTGTTAATAGTTTATCCCCTTGTCTCACAGAAGGCTTTTTTTTTTTTAGGCTTTACTGTTTGCTGCCTTTTGGTAGGAATAATGAGATCTCCAGGGTATGCACACCCCTGGGTTTTTATCATGCTCAGTTTAGCTAATTCAACACTTATTTAATTATAGTTATTGTGCCCCAGTTACAAGACCGGCATGTCCATGTGGGGGATAAACAGACAAAAATTGGTGGAGAAATCACGTTGTTTTGAAAGATGCAAGAGAGGAAGTCTAGTTGAACAGATGACATCTTCCCTTGGAAGTGAAGTTACTTTTATGTCTCTATTAGGTATTGGTTGTGCATCTGCTGATATAATAGAGCAAATTCCAAGATAAAATGAAATTTTACTGGAATTTAATCTAGCAAGAGCATGAGATGCTTTTTTTTTTTAAATGAAAATGTAAGCCAAAATAGGATTCATGTAAAAAAAATAGTCAGCCTAGAAGAAATGCTTCTGGTGATTCACTGTACATGGTGTAGTGACTATAATTACCTGTCTGGTTACTGTAGTGATTTTCAGGACAGTTCACACATTCATAGCAGCAGATATGTTGACTTCTTGTAGTTTTCTTCATTTGCCCAGGACTGCACTCCTTGGAGCATTTAGACTGAATTTGCTGCAAAGTGAAAGAAATTTCAAGTATATTTTTAAAAGATTTATTTTCCTAACTAACCTTGATTGATTTAAAGATACATTTACTAACTAGTATTTTGGTCTCTCCCTCTCTTGTTTTTAAAAAGCACAATAGAATTGTTTTGTCATCTGGAGGCATGTGAACAAGTTTAAAAAGCAGAAGATACTTCAGGTAGTGAAGCTGCCTTAGGAAGAAGTACTTTTGTCACCTTAATAACTTCTGAAAGCAAATAAGGGAAATTAGCTCTTTCAGAAAGTCCCTAGCAGAGGAACAAATGTGTAGTGATGGAACTAAAGAAGGAAATCATGGCCTGGAAATTTCCAGTCATGTGTTGTATAAAGAGTTCAACTATATATGAAAAATAGTAACTTAATGGACACTTTTATATTCTTTAGAGGAAGGTTATTAATCATGCTGTCCAAGGACTTTGTCCAGTCTAAGCTTAAAAACAAAAGAGTGGAAATTTTGAACTTAAAGCTATTAAAGTATTAGTGAAAAAGGTAACCCTAGATATATAAATAATATTTTAGGCATGCCTATAATTAGGCATGTCACAATGTAAATCATATGTAGCATCCTAATTTTACGGAGCGCTCAGTTTCCAATTTAACTAATAATTCTTTGTACTTCAGCTATGCTTTTTTTCCCCATTCACAGTCCCTTTCTCATGCATAACTTGTGAAGTAAATCTGTTACTGTCTTACCTTTCGAGATACCAAAGCAGAATGGGTAAATGAAGCTTTCTCTAGATTCTCTTAATAGCTGTTCCTGAGCCAGGAACACAATCCAATGACTAAGCTAACTGGTCTTTTCTCTGGGAGATGAAAATGATCTGGCTGGGAAAGAAAAAGTAGCCAAGATTCAGTACCCCTGAGTCCACAATGGTGGTTTTCTTCTTCTCAACACAGTTATTCCTGATCTGGGTTATCAGTAGGCAGGACATCACTGGGGGTAAAGGAGAAATATTCTCTTCCCTTATCATAAGATACAGCAAAGACATTCTAAAGTCTGGTATTAATAACTTTGGGATAGCAAAAGATTTGGGATTATCTGATGTTTTGGACTTGAGCTAGGAGAAAGGAAGGTACATATGGAAGAACAAGAAATCTTGTGGGGTTGGAAGAAGAGGCAAGGGGGAGGGGAAGGTAGTAGGAGATGAGGTCAGGTAGGTCCTAGTGGCAGGTCATGTAAGGTTTTTAAAGATATTGGCTTTTACCCTAAAAGAAACAGGATGTATGGGAGTGTTTTGAGTAGAGTATTATAGTTTATAGGATTACTCTGTCTGCTGCTTTAAGAATAGACCACAGTGAGTAAGAGTGGAAACAGAGAGCAGTTAGAAGACTACTGTCTTATTCTGGGTGACAGGTGATTGTAGCTTGGACTGGAGTAGTAGCAGTGGAGTAGAGAACAAAAGGTGGTAAGATTCTAGGCCCATTTTGAAAGTGAAACTTAGATTGGATATGAAGCATGACAAGGATTCCACCAGGTTTTTCCACGAACAACTAAAAAGAAATTGCCATTTATTGAGATGAGGGTAGGTTTGGGAGCTCAGTTTTGGAGGTAATCAGTCAAGATGACTATTAGACTCCAAGGTAGAGATGTCAGTTGCACAGTTGTATATTTATTAGGATTGAACTTCAGAAGATAAAAAGCTGGGAGTCATCTGCCTTCTCTATTAATGAATGACATTATTTAAATCATGAGCCTGGATGAGATCACTAAGGCAAAGTGTAGACCCAGGAAAGGAGTAGTTCTGAGCTCTGGATAAGCCAATATTTATAGGCAGCTGGAATGATAAGGAGCCAGCAAAGGAGACTAAGAAATAGTGGCCAGAGACAGAGGAAGAAAATCAAGGGACTGTGGTGTTGTGGGAACAATAAAGAGCATTTTACAGAGAGGAGAATAATTAATTACTAATAATTAGTGAGATGATTTTTGGATTTGTTAACATTGGTGAACTAGGTAGAAAGAATTTTGATGGATTGGAAAGAGTTCAAAAGAATTATGGGAAGAGAGAAATTGGGGCCAGTGAATGTATCTAAATTTCTCAAGGAGTTTTGGTGTCAAGAGAAATAGAGGAATGGGCAGTACATAGAAGGAGAAGTGGAGGATCAATGGAGTTTTGTTCTTTTTTTGGAACATGGAAGGAATAACAGCATATTTATATCACTATGTAGATAATGGAGAAGAGAAAATACTTGAGGATGTGGGAGAGAGTGGAGAATTGCCAGAGCAGTATCACAGAGTAAGTGGTAAAGAGTTGGGATCCAGAGATCAAGGGAGGAGCTGACCTTGGCCAGGAGCAGACAGCCCATCCATAGTGCTGGATGGAAGACAGATGTGGTGGCAGGGGAACACTGCTGTTCTCTTCTGAGTGTTTCACTTTTGTTAGTGACATAGGAAGAAAAGTCACCTAAAAGTGAAGATGGGGAAGATGTGTTGGATCAGAAAAGGGAATAAAAATTATGAAATAGCTATCTAGGAAGGTAGGTGAGTTAATGGACTAAGTAAGGTAATAGTCTGATTGCCCAACAGTGCTAAGGGCCCACTGGAAGTTAGAGATCATGACTTTGAAGTGAGAACAGTCAACAAGGTGCTTTTGGCTTTGTTTTTGTTTTGCCAAGTTCAAGTTCAGCTACACGGGGGCTCTACTGATTAGGCAAAGAGTTGAGTTTAACCAGGATTATGCTCTAGTCAAATGAGTATGATAAAGAGAGCATGTACAAGGGGTGACACACAAGTTGACCATAGCTTTTAAGGAGGGAAGATGGGGACAGTAAACAGGCAGTAGGATCACTGGAGGTCCTGGTGGGGTCAAGGACTTTTGCAATTGAGGTACTAATTTGATTTGAATGCTATAAGCAGCCTACTGCAAAATTACCTTAAGATTTCTGAACTCATTTTTTGTTTCTTGGTCTGTGATGACGAAGACATCATTCTTCAGATCATATTGTGCTATCTTGGTGATAGTCAGGTGACCATCAATCTCCTTCCAGAGCACAACATCATATCCAGTATTCATATCCCCATGAGCATCAAAATGAAATGAATTCCCTTCATCAGTGAATGTCACATTTTTTAGTGCATCAAGTAACTATAAAATAGAAAATAGAAACAAACATGAATAGAAATATGCATCCATTATATCCCAATTATAACACTGCCTTATATGGAATATCACTTAAAAGTAGAAAAAGGACATTCTGGATCAGTGAGTATGGTAACTAGTTGAGAAGGTTCTTAACTATCTGGCAACAATTTGACAATTCTAGCCTTATTTCTGCCAAAGTCTTGTTCTGTGAATCTGAGAAAGCAAGTTAATGTTTATGGAGAGTAGCTTCTCTAGCTTATAAAATTGGAATATGAGGATCTTCATTTTTTCACGTTGCACAATTTCAGGATAGGTCCTCTGGGGCAGTTGCCTGGGCTCTAATACAGGTTCTATATCTCATTAGTGATGTGGTCTTGACACTTAAATTTCTCTCTAGGTCCAGGTTCCCCATCTGTAAAATGAAGTAAATGAAACCTAGCTTATAGGGTTATTGTAAGGATTATATGTAATTAAGCATATAAGGAGTTTATCCCAGTATTGGGGACAGATTAAGATTAGTAAAGGGTATATTAATATCTGTTAACACTATTAGTTAGCTAATAAGGACATTGTGCAAATAAATAAAAATATTTTGAGTCTATTAATTATGTCACCTGATGTTCATATATTACTTGATAATACTCAGAAGTGTGATATCCTTCTTCTCCATAACAACTCAATGAAACAAGTGAACAGAGATCATCTTCCTCCTTTCTTAGGTGAGCACCATCAGCAAAGGGGTGAGTGGACTTAATCTGAGGACACACATTTTGACTTTCAGGTCTTTCCATTGCACCTAACAATATTTTAATTCAAGTCCTCCATATTGTATTTTCCATCTGACTCAAAAGCAGTTATCGATGTGTCATCTGGAGCTACCGGAGGCAGGAAAATTCATTCTTTCCTTCTAGTCACAGTTGGATCCTTGGCCAAGCCTGAGTGGGTAATCCAAACCAGTAGGTGTTATGCTCACCATCCGCAAAATGAAGGCTAAGGGGACAGACATACAAACATGGGACAGTCCAGTGACAACAGCACCCTGTTCTCAGGACATCTCCCACCAGAGAGGTTTAGCTCGGGGTATAAGGTACTGCCAGTACCTGCCTTCTAAATACATCCTTTGTTACTCATTTGGTTGGAGGTACAGATATTATTATCTTCAGTGGTTTTCAAATCTGTTTCAGTGATTGAGTATAAAGTGACCTTTCCAATGTAATTCACAAAATGATTTTTTTTTATTTCAGAGGAAAGAAATGCAATGAAAAATTACTTGTCCTGTTACCGAGTTCGTACATGAGAACTTGTATGTAAAACAGCTAGGACAGGAAATGTTTTACTGACAAATGAGGCAGCTGTATTGAGATTGTGCTGCAGAGGAAGATCGCTGTTCTGGGAGAGAGAAAAACACTGCTCCGCCATTAACTTGATATATAATCACGGCTAAGTAAATACCCTTTCTGGACACACTGGGCCTACTCATCTAAGTCTATGATGTTATGTGGTTCTTGTTGAGTGCAAAATCTGGAACGAGGCAGAAATTATTCTATTCGAATAGAATTATTCTTCTATTCCTTATCAGTTCGTCTTTTATGAATGTTTCTTTCCTTCAATTTTTGTTTTGGTCAATAGACTATAAGAAAATCAAGCTATATTTTAAGGTAAATGTATTAGTCACGATAGGCAGGTCAGTGACCAAATGTCACGTTAGTAAAATATATGAGTATATGTATTAATTTTATTATATGTTTCCACAGATTTCTTAGTTCTCTTAATGAATGTAAAATAGTTAGTATTACTTTAAAGAAACAGGATATCAGGGGCACCTGGGTGGCTCAGTCAACTAAGCATCTGCCTCTTGGTTTCGGCTCAGGTCATGATCTCACAGTTCGTGAGTTCCAGCCCAGTACTGGGCTCTGAGCTGACAGTGCAGAGCCTGCTTGGGATTCTGTCTCTTCCTCTCTGCCCCTCCTCCACTCTCTCTGTGTCTCAAAATAAATAGACTTAAAGAAGCAGGATATCAGATTTAACATGGTGGAATTAACCAACAAAAGCTTTTTCTAGCAATTGCCTGGAAGAAAAAATATGAAGGGAACAAAAATAAAAGAGGAAGTAAGGACCCACTGTCAGTGTTTCCACCTCCACCTGTGTGTTGATTTTTTTTTCTGTTCCCTCCTTAAGCAATACACACATAAACCCCAGTAACTCGGTTCTTTAGGAAGCATATCCTTTTCCTCTTTTGAGTTTGAACTATAATTTCTACTTGTTTTTCCCTGCACTTAATTAGGTTTTCTGGCACATATACATTCTGTAAATAGCGATAACGGTGTATGAAGTACCTAAGCCAACATAACTATGCTTGTTCTCACAGGAGAGAGGGTGGAGGCAAACAAAACAGTGCATTCGTTACCTGTTAATTAAAACACAACGTTTGCTCTGGATTAAGGTAAATTTTGAACATTAGTGCTCTGGTTACTAAGCTCTTAAAGGCTTTTTCCAGCACTTATTTATTTATTTTCCATGGAGACTCTGAAAGTCGCTATAAATTGACACCATTAAAACAGTAAGAGTTGCGTTTCCATGATTATATAACTCACCCTGTGTATGGCAATGACCTGCTTTTGAGAACACAAAGCCAGGGGGCCACACCAACTAAGCTGTTGTTGGTAATGCTGTTTTCCATTTCCCTGACTGCTGCAATGTCCACGTCTTCCTAAGAAAGCTGTGCTTGTGGGTGAATTAGAGAGAGCAGAGGAAGCAGCCTTGCATCCCTGTCTGGTGCCCAACCCATGTCTTTTTCTTCTGTGAAATTTTCTGTACTGTAGCAGAAAGCACCCTGGGCTAAGGCTGGGATAGTCTCACTGCTAACTGTGTGGGGGACCGTGGGCCAGACCCTCATTGTGGAGGCCCCGTCCGTCTCTAAACTGCCACAAGTCTCCATCACTGGTAACATTTCCTCTTGCCACTTCTTTAAGATGGAGTGTAAGAGGGGCGCCTGGGTGGCTCAGTCGGTTGGGCGTCTGACTTCGGCTCAGGTCATGATCTCGCGGTCCGTGAGTTTGAGCCCCGCGTCGGGCTCTGTGCTGACAGGTCAGAGCCTGGAGCCTGTTTCAGATTCTGTGTCTCCCTCTCTCTCTGACCTTCCCCCATTCATGCTCTGTCTCTCTCTGTCTCAAAAATGAATAAACGTTAAAAAAAATTTTTTTTAAAAAGATGGAGTGTAAGAAACACAAACCTGTGGACCTACCAGAATATTATAGAGGTTAGAGATCATATATGTCAATGCCTGGTATAGTCGCCCTCAAAAATTGTTAGTTATTATTTTCCTTATCACTTCAGAATCACTCTCTTCTCAGCACACATTTCTTCCGTTGCTACACCTGAATGTCTCATAAGTTCTTCGAATTCAACATTTCCAAAACAGAATCTTTAATACTTCTCCTCCCCACCAAACCTCTACATTTTTATGTTTCCTTCTCAACAAAGTCATCAAATGTCCAAATGTGGAATCACTTGCAGCATCTTTGCTTCTCTTTGCATCTTTTACACCCAGTCTATCTACAGATGCTCTTCATTCTTCCTCTTACACAACCATGTATGCATCTCCATCCTCACTGTCACACACAGTGCTTGTAGTACTTATACCTGGAGTAGAAGCCATCCTTATTTTGTGACTGGATTACCAAATTGATCCTTCTGCCTCTAGGCTTGTATCCTCTGAGCAGTGCACACCACAGTGGAAATGAAATGCTACTTCTGCAGTGAAAAGCAGATCAGAACACTGTCCTGTCTCAAAATAGATTTAATTGGCTCGCTTTGCTCTATCAAGTCCAAACCTTTAAACACAGTTTGCAGCCTTTCTATTGAAACGATGGTCCCTGGACTAGCAGTATCAACATCACCTGAGAGACTGTTAGAAGTACACAGAATTAGCAGATACATGATATGAGATTCCCAGGCCATTCAACTGCAAATCAAAATTTGAGATGCTCTGATTCATTAGACCCTGATGTTGGATCCTTCCTCTACTTTCATTTACCTGTAGTTTCCACAAGAAACTCCAATTCTGTGACACTATCTACTTACCCCTGAAGATGCCATACTTACCCTCCCTTCTCAGATCTTGCTGGAGTATTTGTGTCCTAACTCCTACCCATCCATCATATTCTCCAGAGACGTATGGTCTTTGGAGAATGTTTTCTGAATTGCTAATACTGGATTGGTTGCCTCAGTTAAGTGCTTCGCTGCCATTTTGTGTCTCTATGAAACATAGTAATGCATCATTCTGCATTGTAATCAACTCCTTAATTGGTTGATTGTACACACCAGTGGACAGATGACTCCTTCAGGAAGAGAATTGTCTTGTTTTCCCTAATACTTTCAACACTCAACATTGAACTAGAGCATTGAGACATCCAATAAATGTTTGCTAAATATATGTACACATGGGAAGTTTGACTATAAGTCTGTCATCTCACATGCATCACTTACTACTTTCTATATCATCATAAGTAAAGGAAAACAAACAAACAAAAACCCTAAATCACTGTTTACAACAAGGAGGTGGTATCCTCATGCACATCTGAGAAACATCAAAACTGTATTGAAGTAAAACAATCCTGACTGTGCTTTTCCTGAATACTTCTCATAGGTGTCACCAAATGTGGAGCCAAAGTAAGAACTGTCCCCAAATATTGGGAAAAACTCCTTTAAAGTTATTTGAATATAAAATTATCTAGAAAGTAATATTTAGATATTAGTGAATCTTACCAGGGGACAAAATAATCTTTAGGAATGTATCATCGATTAGTGACCCTAGATACTGCTGATCTTTTAAATTTGAAGTCTATGGAGATTTCTTCATAAAAATTATTTGCATTGTTTGTCCTACTGAATCTGGCACAGATGTGGTTCACTCACGTTGTGATCAAAAGAGCAAGTCACTCACATGTTCTTCCTTTCCAGTCTATTTCCTGTTTGTTTCTAGGTAACCAGGCTCCCAGAGGGAATAAAGAATAACCCCAGGCTCCTACTGTTTAAACAAAACATTTTAGAAGACTCTGCTTAGATTATACTTTCCCAAGTCTTTTCCTCAGAATGTTTGAGATTCATTCCTGATTTAAAATACTTTCCCAGATCTTTAGTGGATAAATAGTCCTTGCTATTTTTATCTATCCTTCCTTAGAGGCTCTTTATGTCTCCTCCCCTTTATCCTGCCTCTAGGATTGTCTAATTTCTATGACTCTTTCTCAACCTCTCATTCTTAAAATTTCATGTAGTGGTTTCATTATTGTGGACCACTTCATTTGTAGTTTTTATCAATCCCTGATTTAAGTTTTCTATTACAAAGAGTATACTTTCAAACAGACATCTTAAAATAGCTAGGCATATATATATAGATATATATACTATATATATCTAGGCATATATATATATAGGCATATATATATATAGATATATATACTATCTAAAATATATATATATAGTTATATACATATAACTATAGTTTTAATTTAAAAAATCCTAATCTCTAGTCTTACCTCCTTATTAGTTTTTTTTTGCCTTGCATTTACAAGATCAAAACTGGTTTTAAAATGAGAAATTTAAAACACCCTATACCATCACATGATCCACCCAAATGTAAGCGGATGACCTTAGACCTTGGTGCTTGTGTTTGGGACTGTTTAAAGTAAAAATGACAAAAGTAGAAATAGTCTGCCCTGCATACTCCCGTATATGGTAACACTTGAGTCTTACTTCCTTTCACCTTCTTTTCCCTTACACATTTATAATAAATATATTTTTGGGACATGATTCTGCATCAAAACAGACAAGTTTGGCTTTGAGTACACAGTATTGAGAAATCTGTTTTTAATGAGTAAAATTTATCATCATATAAGGCAACAATTTGCTTTCAAATGCCTTGTTTATCGGCATTTAAAAAACACAATGGAAAATTTTTACTAAAAAGAGCCACATTAAGCTTTAATTTGAGTTTCTACAAACTAATCAAAGAGAAGAAATGAAAAGATGTCTTTTACCGACAATTAGTGGTTCATTTCAACCGGAGATATCATAAGAATTGTTATGATTTATCTAACAATGTTCATTTGAAAAGACTGGAGTCCTAAGGAGGCTGTTCTAAGTAAAAGTCATAACTGGAGGCTTTAAACCAACAAAAACCAACTATAAACCAACAAAATCCCATGGAAAACAGAGGGCATGGAGGCAGAAGATCCAGACAAGAGTAATATTTCTAGTGTTTCTAGCTTTAGTTTTTCAACTGATAATATTTAGTGATAATAAAAATGACCGTTAAACATGCCTGGTCTTGTGTTTGTCAAGAGCACTAAAAGAGATAATTCATATGAAGCACTGAAAAACTACAAGATCAGATACAAATCCATATACTCACAAAAAATAATACTACCAACTGGATCTTCTTGGAAAATAAAAGAGCACTACTTTAGTGGGTCAGAGTAGTGAAGGTAAAATAACAACTCTATTATCCTCAAGAACAAAGAGCTAATGAGAGAAATGCATGTTATTTGAACACTTAATGTATCTACCTTCAAAAGGAATACGATTAAGACAGTTAATATAAATACTTGAAAATTAAAGCAAGGAAAGGAAGGATGGTAGGGGAATTTTCTTGAATGTATGAGTTAGTACCTCCCATGGTTGAAAGGCGTTGGGGTTCTGACAGTCGCGAGCTTGGCAGAGATCCCGAATGGCATAACCAAGAGCGAGTACTGCAAGCTGGATACTGTGAACAAGGCCTGGCTCAGTATAATCCCACAGGAAATCATTTCTCAGGGAGAAGTTCCTTTCTATATCCTTGTTAACCTTGTAGGCCAAAGTCCCCTGAGAATGGTTGGAAATGCACTGACTCAAATCACTGTCCTTGACATACGCACAAGCAGACAAGAGTGTGGCATATTCATTTAAGACTTTGTTATTATCACTGGAAAATATATGCAGATTTTGAAGAAAGGAATGGAAGGAAGACATATTCCCTCTTCTAAAGGTAAACCCTACAACTTTGCCAATCCTTTTAACATTAGGAATGGTTGTAATCTTGGTGGCCGTTGACCAGTTATCACTGGCAATCCATGTCTTATTTATATTCCTTTCTAGAGCTTTACTGAAGAGATTGAAAACATGGAATTGCCTCAGGAATACCACAATGACATTAACCTGGGCTTCTGCTATGATTTTCTCAAGTGTCTCATTGATCCTGACTTCGATGGTATTATCTGAGAGGAAGGCTGGGAGAACTTCTTTGAAAGCTATGCACACATTATTTGCTGTGGTCTGAACTGCAAAAGTGTTGAGGGCCATTCGTCCATAGTCATCATCTGTGGCTATGATGCCAATCCAGTTCCATCCAGACTTCTCAATCAGGTGGGCCATTGCTTTAGTTTGATAGAAGTCACTGGGCACAGTCCGTAAAAATGAAGGAAAGCGAATTTTGTCACTTAGGATTTCTGCAGTTGATTCATAACTCACCTGGAAATTGACAGAATCTTTTAGTTATGGTGCTGATGAACTCCAGGTGGCTGTTCATACTGGGTGTTCCCCTCTCATTTCTGTGAATTTCTGTAATCTTTTCCTAAATTCTCTGGTCTTTTATATTCTTCCCCTTCAATGAACTTCTCTGCTTTAGAGACAGTGTAAATCATGACATTTAGTAATTGTGTGCCAACTCTTTAGAGTCATCGCTCTTCAGTCATTTCTATTGTGTATAGTACAAGCTCTCTGTATAGTTCAGGCTCTATCTTATGCTTCCATCTACACTTCTATATCCATCTATATCTATCTTATATCTCAGGCCAAGGCCAATAGTGGATATTATTTAAATACTTAGAGATAAATATAGGAAAAATGCAGCTAGTCAAATAAACAGAATGCATTTTTAGGACACCCGGTATGTTCAACATTTTGTCTAATTGACAACTTTGGTGATTTTTATTCTAGGTCAGATAAGTCAACCAGCCAAATGATCATCTAGTCTAGGGGTCAGCACACTTTTTTCTGCAAAGGACCAGGTGTAAAGTATTTTAAGCTTCGTTGATCACATATGGTCTCTGTCATATCTTTTTTTGTTACAACCTTTCAAAAAAATGTAAACACCCTTCTTGATAGCTCAAGAGCCACATTTGATCTACATGCTATAGTTTTCTGACCTCTGATCTACTCAAACAAATAGCATTTTGAGATACCTACCTAATGTGGACAGAGTTTTGCTTGATTTACAGTTCTGGTGATTTTATTCTAGGGAGAATTACTACCTGCCACAGCTGCAAATGCACTGTGTCACTTGCTGAGTCTTTTTTTTTTTTCTATTACTTATAGCAGCCACCTGGTATGGTGGAAAGTCAGTAGGCTTTAGAGTCAGACAAACTGTCAGAATTCTGACTTCAATAAATTTGGGGAAGTTAGTTAATATTTCTTTACGTGTGAAATGATAGGATTCTTGTGAAGATTAAAGGAGAAAATTGAAATGGTTATTAGCACACAGTGGACAGTAACTAAACTTTAGTTTCCTGACATTGCTATGCTGGCCTCCATTTTGTACCTGGCATTGCTGTGCTCATCTGTATTTTGAGACCTGGGTTTCTGTAAAATCAGTGTCCCCTGCAGAGCCCCGTTTCCTTTTGTGTTGTCTGTCATGGAAATTAACTTTTTATATGAAATAATCATTGTTAAAAATAATGTACTTTTCTCATAGCATTATACATAGTCTAGACAATTTGAGCCAAAGCCTTATCTCTGAGATATTTAGGAGAATAATTCTGGGTTTTTTTTCATTATGGATATAAATTTTTTTTATCAACTTTACTAGGCTATATAATGGAACTCTCAGAGTCTTTCATGGATACAAGATCTTATTTACTCTAACTCCAGAAAGTTATATATTTTAAATTCTTATGCACATTTAATATATGATTTATATTTTTCTATCTGTTCACTTCTATCAGATGGCCATTTCCTGATAATCTGATTGTAATTATTTTTGCTTTCTAACTGTTGGCTTCTAATCTTCCTTGAGCCTAGAAAGCAGTGACCTAATGAGTTACAGAGCAATGTATTGAGAGTGAAAGCCAAGGCGACTTGCTTGACTCTGAGTAATATGCAGGACCTTGGTGAAGGGCTTTCAGAGGGCTTTTTGCTTACTTCTTGATTATTTATTGGCTTGCATTACAAGGAGATATATAGTTCCATAGTCTCTGCTAAAAGCTTCCCACCATACTCAGAAGAAAATGCAAATCCTACTACAGCTTACAAGATGCTGAATGACCAGCCCTTGCTTATCTCTGCAAATGCACTTCTTACTGTACTCCTTTCTATACAACTGATCTAGCTATACTGATCTTTTGTTATTCTTTGGACATTTCAACTTTGGACTTACTGTTTTCCCAGCATAGATATTGTCCTGCCCTCCTTGTCTTCCCTTGGCTGTCTTTTCTCATTCAACTTTCAGGAAGTCTTCCCTGACCTCCATGTCCCTTTACTTCTCAGTCTCCTCATAGCACCCAACTGGTGTTATTTCAGAAACAAGGCAGCTGAGGCCCTCAGAGATTTCCGTCTTATCCTAATCTCACTGAAAACTATCAGAAACTACACTTGGCAGGTGGAGGGGCGACTATAGTCCCTTAGTGCTCTACCCACTATACTATCCATAATAGGGCACATACCTTTCTTTAACTGAAGAAAGAGAAGGTTAAAGTAAGAGCAACTCCCCAGCTAGTTTCCTGGGTTACCCTGATCCCCTCATAATAAGGAATATGATCAAAACCAACCAAGGATAAAACAAAACCCACCTGTGGCATAAGCTGTAAATTCAACATCCTGGAGACAGCCATGGTTATTTCTGAGTAGCCAGCACCTATGACAGCCTTAACCCTTGGCATGTAGCTGGAATAGTCACATTTAAACTCCATGATTTCTCTGGAGCTGTTGAACTTAGAAAGAAACCTCAGAGCAGCTGCCATTGCCACTGTGACTTCTGTACAAGTGTCATAGATTTCATACCCCAGTTTGATTCCAGATAATAGTGTTGAATTATTGATCATCTCAATGCTGTGAATCATGGCAAGAGTTTGAAGAAAAATTGATATTTCAAACCTGTTGAGAAACAAATTTTTTAAAGCAATCAGAATAGAATTCTTCTCTAGACATGATGGTAACTCATTTGATTCACATCTCTGCCTTATAATAGACAATTTCTGGATCAGTGAGACTCAATTCTTAAAGAGCCTAAATTTTATTTTAAAAGAGTTCTTGATGGAAACTTTTCTAAATGGTATATAGTTTCTCAAATGGAGTCTGTGGAATAGAATTTAACTTGTTTCTGATTAATTTGGGGATCATTTGAATACTCAGTTTAGTATTCTGCAGTATGGAGATATGTCTGATTTTTGCTCCTTTTTGTAGTTAGATGTCACCATTTTATCACCGTCCAAGTATCTGCTCCTTAGACTCACTAGCCCACTGTCTTTTTTAAATATAATCTTTTGTGATTGGAAACCAATTTAATAAGACCTTCAGAATTATATATAAAATAGACTGTATAAGCTCAGTAGCTTTCTCCTAGATAAATGCACTATTTAAGTTCTGAAATATAGCTATTTACTCTTACAGTAGGTTTTCCCAGTTGACTTCTTGATTTGCGATTACTTCAGAGGATTGAGTTGCTTGATTACTGCTTTGTTGTTAAGTTTATGTCATCCACCACTGTATACAAAAGGTTACAAACAGCATCTAATATAAAGATTCAATTTTTTAATAATTAAAGGACAGTATTATTATTTTATTTTAATTCCGGTATAGTTAACATACAGTGTTATATTAGTTTCAGGTGTACAATGTAGTGATTCAACAATTCTATACATTAGTCAGCTCATCAAAATAAATGTGCTCTTGGGGCACTTGGGTGGCTCAGTTTGTTAAGAGTCAAACTCTTGATCTCATCTCAGGTCATGATCTCATGGTTCATGGGATCAATCCCCATGTAGGACTCTGCACTGACCGTGTGGAGCCTGCTTGGGATTCTCTCTCTCCCTCTCTCTCTGCCCCTCCCCTACTCTTACACACACTTTCTCTCTCTCTGTCTCTCTCTCTCTCAAAAAAAGATAAGTGTACACTTAATTCTTTCAACTTATTCAACTATCTCCCAACCCACCTTCCCTCTGATAGCGATTAGTTTGTTCTCTATAGTTGAGTCTATATTTTGGTTTGTCTCTATTTTTCTTTTGTTCATTTGTTTTGTTTCCTTTTTTTAAAATTTATTTATTTATTTTGAGAGAGAGAATGTGCTCTCACATGAGCAGGGGAAGGGCAGAGAGCGAGGGAGAAAGAGAATCCCAAGCAGGCTCCACTCTCAGCATGGAGCTGGACAGGGGGCTCAATTTCACCACTAGAAGATCATGACTTGAGCCATTACCAAGAGTCAAATGCTTAACCGACTGAGACACACAGGCATCCCTTGTTTGTTTTGTTTCTTAAATGAGTGAAATCCTACAGTATTTGTCTTTCTCTGACTGATATACTTCGCTTAGCATTATAGTCCCTAGACTCATCCATGCTGTTGCAAATGGCAAGATTTTATTCCTTTTTTATAGATGAAAAATATTCCACATATATGTATATATACATGCTTATATACCATGTCTTCTTTATCCATTCATAGAGGACAATATTATTGTTCAGGGTTTTGATATTTTTAACTTTTATTTTAATTCACTATGTTACGATAAAGTATTTGAATGATACTATTTGTCATTGTAGACTATCTAAAAGCAAAGTGTGGCAAATCAGCATTAAGTTTTTAATTTGAAGAAAGAAGCAAAAAAGAGAGAAAAGGTAAAATAATGAATTGTATGACAATATGTATAAGATTGGAGGGTCCCCACATGGTAGCTCCATGAAAGTCTAAACTTTGGTGTATTCACTTCAGTATCCCAACACCTAGAATAGGGCCTCATTAATGTAGGCACTTAATATATAGCTGTTTGGGGCACCTAGGTGGCTCAGTTGGTTAAACGTCTAACTACTGATTTCAACTCTGGTCATGATCTCACAATTCATGAGATCGAGCCCTTGTCAGTCTCTGCTCTGACAGTGTGGAGCCTGCTTGGGATTCTCTGTCTCCCTCTCTCTCTGCTCCCCACAACCCTCCTCCCCGCCTCAAAATAAATAAATAAATAAATATTTTAAAAAATATGTATGTATAGAGCTGTTTGATGCTAAATGAATACTGTTTCTTTCAGGGATTGTCAATAAGGTGAAAAGATATTCGATTCAGTAATTTTTTTTTCAGAATATATTTTCTTACTAGATCAATGATTTTTTAGTATTTTTTATCCTTAATTGTTAGCCTATAATTGCAGGTCTTCAGTCATTTTTTGAGTACCGATTTAGTGCTCTGAGAATCTTCATTAATTATTTTGAGGTGTTCACTGGTATTCCTGATAATCAACATTTAAGAAAACAGTAGCTCAAAGTGCCCAACTTCTAGGGAGAATGCCAGGAAGGAATCTTAGTGTGATGTGGGACCACATTTTATCTGACAGCATTCTTAGAGCACTTGGTAAATATGTTCTGATAAAGAAAGAAAAAAGGAGGGGGGGAGTGGGAAAGGAGGTTAAATTTACATACAAGAACATCAAGATAGAAGTAAGATTTCAGAGTTGGAAAAAAGCATGTGGATCAGATTGCCATAGCAACAGAAGCTGATGCTGCCCATGACCCTAGAAGTTATCCAGGAACTTATTTTACAAAAGAGAAAATTGGAAACTGTGACTCAAAGAATTTAAGTGATTTGCCCAAGTCTACAAAATGAGTTTGTCCCCAGACTGAAGTTAGAATTCAAATATCCTGCTGTCCTTAAAGAAAATCCATTTGTAACATCCTCTGCCCAGCTTTACTTTTCCCTAGTACACTGTGACACATGTCTTTTTTATAGCCAAGCTTTCAGCCGAAAGTGTTCATCAAAGAAGAAGGAACACTAAGTTGAAGTAGGATCCTAATTTATCATAAGAGAATTAGATTATTTCAAGAATGAAATGAATGCAGCACTGACAAAAATGCTGATGTAGAGAGATTTTAAATGTCGCCTATTTTAAACAAAGAACTAAATAAATAATAGATCTATGTTTAAAACAAAATGCGTATTGTAGATGATATAAACATAAGTAATACATAATAGAAATAATGTAATGTAAATTAATATATATTAATTTTAATATATTTTATATTATAATATAATATAATTATATAATATAATGTTAATATATAATTATATTACATTATAATATTAATATTATATAATCATATAATATAATACTAATATAATATAATTTTAATATATAATAAACATACATATATTTATAATATGTTTATGTTTATAAACATTATTTATAATAATATAAATATAAATGTGCTCTGTATGCTTGCAGTGGACAGGCTACAGTGTCTCCAGATGGTTTTCTCAAGTGCCTTCAGGGATTTTTTTAAGGCAAAATCCAAATAGATATATTAATGGAAAGCATTCATTGCCTCTGCACTTGGAGGTCGACTATACATATAGTGCTGATATATTTCTCTTTTAAGGAAGGATCGCATGACTATATGTAACTTAAAAATATATTAGTGTAAATTTTATTAAAATAATTTAAATGTTAATACAAGTAAATGTTTACATGCCCTAATCTCATAGTGTAATCTTGAAATTTAAATGTGTTCTCTGAGGCTTTACTCACCCAACACACTTCTGGATTTCTGGTTGTCTGGGATAGTCTTCTGAGGACAGCATTTTTTCATGAATGGCAAATAAACCTCCAATTATGACATGCCCTGGAGAAGTGGCAGCCACGAAGTCGTCAGGGGTCTGGCAAGTCTGGGAAGTAGCAAGAGGAATCACAAAACAGGTAATCAGTATAATCAATAGTGCCATGCTTCTCTCTCATTTGCTCAGTTCATGTGAGTTCTTAGGAATCATTAAGCTCACAGAGTGCCAACAACATGGTTCCTATTTCACCTGTAAACACCATGTAAGGTATAGGGCAGTGTCAAAGGCTGGAAACATTCAGTTTTCAGGTGCTTGATGATAGTCAAAACAGTTCTTCACCAAGAAGAACATATCGGACTCTAACACTCCATTGTTGGAGATGTATGCTAGCAGCAACGCTAGGAAAAACATTATAGAATTAGAAACACAGGTCCTCGCTGGGATAGCACTCTTTTGCTTCACTGATATGTCAAGGGCTTTGGGTCATGTTGGCCTTTCTTTTGAAGTAGAATATAGAATCTTCAAGAGGCAGCAGTAAGGGAAAGTGTTCCCCCTTCAGGAATGAACAGTTTTACATTTCCAAAGGTATCACATTCAAGGCACAAAAGCTTCAGCATAGTTTATAAACTGTTTATTTTTCCAGAAAATCTCTATTTTTAAAAAATGAAATTCAGTTAGTTTTAGGTATTTAGCACTTCCAGTTTACATGTGTTGGAAACAGTTTTGGTGGTAATGGTCAAAACTAAAATTGGGGTGCCTAGGTGGCTCAGTCGGTTAAGTGTCCCAGCTTCCGCTCAGGCCGTGATCTCATGGCTCGTGAGTTCAAGCCCCGCGCAGGCTCTGTGCTGACATATCAGAGCCTGGAGACTGCTTCGGATACTGTGTCTCCCTCTCTCTCTGCCCCTCCTTAGCTCACACTGTCTCTCTCTCTCAAAAATAAATAAACATTAAAAAATTTAAAAAAAAACAACTAAAATTGAGATAGAACTTACCTGATACAGTGTTTGGCTTTGAACTTCTTAAGAAAGGTCTGTTATAGATCATTAACATTGCCACAGTGTGTGGGTTTTATTTTTATAAATTTGGAACAAATTTTAGTCTACATGTTCTTAAATGCTTAGGAATATGAACTAACATGATTTACTGGATATCTTTTGGAACTTAACAGAGGATAGACAAACCTCAGCAACTTAGGCACCATTAAGAAAAAGTTAAAAATTTTTAACTTTACTTTTTAAAATCAATCTTTTTCAAACATTGGATTAAGAAGGGGTATATCATGGGCAAATAGTTCCCAACCCAATACATCCAGATGGTTGATGGGTAGCGGACATGTTTAAAGGAATTTCAGAAGATAAAGAGTATAATAGCTACTATAGTATTTTTCATCATCCAAATTAGCTCTAGGTTCCACTGACATGGGGTTGTGCCAAGTGAAGAGTGGAGAAGTCACAGCTCTTCACATTTTTACATTTTTCCCAATGGCAGGATTTCTTTTTAGGATCCAAATCAGTTAACTTCAGTTGTTCAGAAAGTTTAATATACATGAGTTTGAAGTCTCTTCAAATGTACAGTGTTTGCATTTTGCCCATCTTAATCTTCTTATTCATTTGTGTATATATATGAGTGCAATTAAATATATTTGTTTTTATGAGTTTAGTCATTTTGTTCAGATAACCTCCAAGGTCTACTGTAGTTACAAGTTCAAAGATGATTTTGGTAAAGATAAAAATAATAATAAATTCAGGTAATTGCCCAGCAAAAGTATATAATAGGTAGTAAACAACTCAGAGTGATTCTGAAGGTATGAATGACCCTCATGTGACCATATTACTCAGAACTGACATTTATTTGAAAAATTGGTGACAAAGTTATACTAATGATTCCTTTTAGGTTGCAATTTTAGCAATATTTAGGGACTTTGTTATCTGACAAAAATTAAAGATATATCAAATTTTTTAATTTTATTATTATTATTTTAAAAATTTTTTTTATTTTGAGAAACAGAGTGTGAATGGGGGAGGGGCAGAGAAAGAAGGAAGGAGAGAATCCCAGTAGGCTCCATGTTATCAGAGCAGAGCCCCACTTGGGGCTTGATCTCACAAACCATGAGATCATGACCCAAGCCGAGATCAAGAGTTAGATGATTAACTGACTGACCCACCCAGGCACCCTGACATTTTCTTATTTTATTTTTTTTTTACATTTATTTATTTTTGAGAGACAGAGACAGAGCACAAACCAGGGAGGGGCAGAGAGAGGGAGACACAAAATCCAAAGCAGGCTCTAGGCTCCGGCCTATCAGCATGGAGCCTGATGCGGGGCTTGAACTCACGACCCATGAGATCATGACCTGAGCCAAAATTGGATGCCCAACCAACTGAGCCCCTCAGGCGCCCCTGACATTTTCTTATTTTAATAAACATAATCTAAGTTGGGAAATCTATTTCTATAAGGGAGCCTTCCAAAGGTGAGAGAAAAAAGGTTTTGAAAGCCTTTGTCCTATAAAATGCAGTGTCATGTGGCAGAAAGGGCTGAAACTTTGGACAGACTGGTTGGCTCTGCCCACCACTTGACCATGAATGAGTTACTAAACTTTTCTGAACAATAATTTTCTCATTTATAAAATAGGTAAGCTATTCGTTATCAAAGGGACATTTTGAGACTTGAACTGAATCAGTTTGTACAGCTCCTATATTCTAGTAGGCATTCAGTAATTAGCTCCTGTCTCAGTCCATTAGGACTGCTATAACAAAAATACTGTAAACTGAGTGGCCTATAATCAACAAACATTTATCTTACAGTTCTGAGGCTGGAAAGTCCAAGATCATGGCACCAGCAGATTCAATATCTGGTGAGAGCCTGCTCTAATTCTCACTTGGTGGAAGAGGCCAGGGAGCTTTCCTGAGGGTGCTTTTATAAAGATACTAATACCATTCATGAGGGCTCTGCCCTCATGATCTAATCATTTCCCAAAGTCTTCACGTCCCAATACAGCAACCTTTGGGGTTCCATTTCATTATCTAAATTTCGGGAAGACACAAAATATTCAGCACATAGTAGCTCCCACATTTCCCTTCCCAAAACCAAATCAAAAGTTATTAATTCTTAAATTTGGAGTGTTTTCTACAGTTGGCATTGGTCAGTGCTTTTACTCAAACATCGTATATGCATGCCTGGTAGAAGTGATGATGTTTGTATAGTATCACTAGTTGGTTATTGTCTCCCTAGAAGGTAAATCGTTATTGAGTTAAGCTTGAAAGAAGATACAGAGTGTATTAATTACTTCAGAATTCCACTGGACATATTATCTTCACGGTTGTAGTTTCTGTCATTATCAAGATTTAATTTTGGACTAGGGACAGCACTTTTAGCCATAATTTTCACTCTACAGTTACTACATATTTCTGCTATTTAAAAACACTTACATGTGCTTGACATGTAATGACAACAATAACTGTTACAATTCCAAAGGTTTTTTTTTTAAACAATAGTTTCTGAAGGATAAAAACTCTTGAAATTTTGAAAGGTGAATTAACGATGGCAGTGGTCATCTCCTTTTGATCTCAAGGTTCTTTGTAACTATCTTTATGTGAAGATATATCTGGTTAATATTATTATTATTTTTTTAAATGTTTATTTATTTTTGAGACAGAGAGAGACAGAGCATGAACAGGGGAGGGGCAGAGAGAGAGGGAGACACAGAATCGGAAGCAGGCTCCAGGCTCTGAGCCATCAGCCCAGAGCCCGACGCGGGGCTCGAACTCACGGGCCGCGAGATCGTGACCTGAGCTGAAGTCGGACGCTCAACCGACTGAGCCACCCAGGCGCCCCTGGTTAATATTATTTAAAGGGAAAAGTATGGAAGTGATAGCATTACCCACATAATTCTCATAGAGACACTACCACCCTGCTTAGACAAGTACAGAAGGGACATGTACTCAGTGAGTAAGGATGCTCTGTTCTATCATCATTTGTTTATAGCACTGATGAAGGAATGACTCCCCCACCCCAGCCCCATGACAAAAGGCTGCAGTGAAGACTAGGTCAGGCTGGAAAAGGCCTCCAGGACCAGAGTCTCATAGTATGGCATCAGCTCTCTAGGAAACTTTTCAGCCAGTGAGCTTGACACTTGTCAGCTTTTAGCATGTTAGTTTTCTGTTCTGTTATCATAGTTTCCCATCCACCCTCCCCAACTCCACACCCCTCTTTCATACTTCATTAAATTTCATACTAATAATGACACCACAAAGTTGTTTTCAGTGTTTTTGCATCTGCAGTGGGATTTTTAAAACGGAACCATCCTCAGAATTGAAGGAATCTATTTAAACAATGGATTTCAGTTATCTGCAAGAGAAATTGCAGGAAGGCCCATCACGGCATGGGGAACTTCCGGACCACACTAGCACACAAAGCCAGCCAACAGAACAGCTCAGAGCGCTGAGTCTGAAATGAAAGAAGCCAATACCAGTGTTATGAGAGTAGAAGCCAGTATCTACAGCCTGGTGGCGGGGGTGGGGGGTGGGTGGGGGGAGATAAACAGATCTTAAGAATTATTTCTGACCCATCAGTCCACATTGTCAATTACCTTTAGTTTCTTTTTTTTTCAGGGCTGCACAAGCAAAAATATATTTAGCTAAAACAGCAGGTATTCAAAGCACAATATCAAAACTATATTTTATTTGACTAACATTAAATTTGAGGGCATGTTTATGTCTATAGTGTGCTCCCATTTCACAAGAACCTCTTATCAAGTGGTTGTAACAGGAGATTGCAGCCTAAAGAACACAACTCTAAGGACTGAGTCAGGAATCCTATGATTAGGCACTTTCAACTGGCATCTATTGTGCTAATGTCTTACATGTTTACTTACTCATCTTACTGTTTCGTAATTTTTTGTGTGCGTAAGTATTACCTCTTCAACTAGATGGACACTTTTTATAGGGCTGAGATAGGGTTTGATAGGTCTTTGTATATCTCATAATTTACAGTCTTTCTAAAAAAGTATAGTTTTGTGATGTGTTTAACAACATTAACATTGCAAATGTGTTGTTCAGTTTGATATTTTTAACAAGTCTTTAGTAAGCTCCTAGTAGAGGAACCCCACCCAGTAAACTAATTTGAGCTACAATATATACTTGATATGACCTGCATTTTTATAGTCTATTACTATTATCATTCACTTGCAAAAATCAAAATATCAATTCATCTTGCATAAGCAGCAGTGAGTGCTAGAAGAATATCATTGTACTACCAATCACAAAGTTCAGTAAAACTCCATGGTAAAGAGAAATTACATGGCAAAAGCCTACATGTCCAATGAACCCAGTTGACTGCATAGCTAAGTAATTTTTTTCATTTAGTTGGATTTCAAATATATCAGTAAGATCAGAGATGGTGCTTAACAAGGTTATAAAATAGCAGTCAAGTTTTGATCCTCTTGCAATCTTTCCCCTATCAGGTACCCTGTTCTCCTGTATTTACCATTTTTTCCCCCAGTATTTCATCCCTATGCTATTCTATATTGTCATTTATCGCTGCAACACTTCTGTTCCATCATACATCATCTTTTTTGATGTATTGGTGTCTATAATGAAAATTTCTCTCCTAGCAATTTTTATTTAATATATAGTTTTAACATTAGGTAATTAATTTCCTTTAATATGCAGCATAAGGGATATTATCCTATTTAGGGTTCTGCACCCCTGTAAGTCTATGAATGGAGTTCTTAGAAGTCTATGAATCCCTTAAAATTGTGTAAAAATTTTGAGTGAACATGCACATGTGGATTGTTTTAGGGAGAGCATTCAGTGATTTTATCAGATTATCAAATGGGTGTGTTACCCCCAGAAAAGTTAAAAACACTGTCTATTCCATTTAAGCCTTGCTTCCCAGGAAACACAGGAATGTTTTCTGAGATAACGATCCTGCCTTTGTTGCTACCCATTTGTAACTCAGATCATCCTCGCTAATCTTCCACCAACAACTTCATCATTTGTTTGATACACATCATCATTTGGTACTACCAGTCAAAAGATTATGTGAGCAAAGCACTATTATCCACAAGTCACTGCTCATCCATCGCAAAGAGAACACAACTAGATCACTACCCTAAGAACACCGGACCTACTTCCCCTGCTTACCACAAAATGAAATGAAGGATGGTTACCTTTTTGGTGAAACTAAGCAGCAGAAGCAGTCTGTAGTGTTTTATTTGCTCAGGATAGAACAGGCCAATTGTTCGTTTTTCAAAGCTAGCTTCATTTTATTTTTTTCACAAATCCTATAAAAGATACCATTATTAAAATAATTGTTCTGTTGTAACTTGGTGTGTGTGTGTGTGTGTGTGTGTGTGTGTGTGTGTGTCCCCTATTTCTGAAGGGAAGAACTTGAATATTTTAGGTTACCATTTAGGTCTATGTTTTATAGTCTCACATGGAACTGTAATGCATCTCATTACATGTAAACATAACATGTACATGTTTACATAACATGTAAAGCATCTCATCATCTTTTCCCTTCTGATATTATTATTCTACTTTCAAAAGTACTTCTTTTGCCCATCTCATCACTAATTAGAAAATAGGCAAGGAAATAACAATCCTAACAGATCTACTTCAGTGTCCAATCTTTGCCTCAACCTTGTTTTTATGTATTGAGTAACTCATATTGCAAACCATATTTTTAGCAGAGTTATTAAAAAATAAAAGTTTTTAGTAATTTGCACAAGCTGCATATGCTTGAAAGCCATTTTAAAGCACTTTAATTCTGTTGATACAGTTTGTTGATTGAGTGAATGTCTTTTCAATTAGTTTTTTGATGTGTTTAGACATGGTGCAAGTCAACCACTTAGCTCTCTTTTCTCTATGGTAAATAAACAATGCATAACTTGTAAAAAAAATTTTCAGAAATTTGCAAAGTGTATCCCCATATCCCCACAGTCCCTAGTAAACATTCTGCACACAACAGATGATTACACTGGCAAGAAACCTGTTCCTTCTTACCCAGTGTGCTGTGTTGGACTCAACGTTGAGAAGGTATGAAGAAATTCTTTTACCCTGTAGATGTTGATACTAGAGTATTTCCAACCTTCTTGTGTTTGATTTTGGCTTCAATGTCACTTCCTTAGTGAATGTATCTGTTTTGTTCACAGCATTCATTACTAGCTGTTGCTCTTGAATGTTTATCTGTTTATGCTACATCTCTGCTGTTATATTTTAAAGCTCTATAATGACAGAGATTATGTCCATATTTTTACTTGATTACACCCAGTATCTTATACAGTGCCTGGCCACATGGTAGACACTCACTCACTAGTTGTTGAACAAATGAATGAGTAGATCAGAACAGCATAGAAATGGGTGATTCCAGCGCAGACTGCCCTTCTTAGCTGGATGGATGTCACTTTGAGAACCTGCAGCACCTGGAGGAACTCTGAAAGCTGAACATTAGTGGAGACCATTCACAAGACAAAAGCAGGAACTCCAAGTTCACATTGGTTTTCTCCAGTTTGTAATGTCAGAATGATGACTTGTTTCGGGAATCAGTGACACCTGCTTCCCTATCTATTCATTCTCTCCTCTCCACTCCGCAAGAGGCAACATAGTAAGCACCTGGCTGATTGTAGGCCCAACAGACTGTTCACTACCAACTTGTTATTTGTTTTCAACCTACCCCACGAGGTTCACAGTTCATATTGTGAGTGTCGCATGTTTGTGTTTTAAGGATAAATAGCTTTTTATATGTGCCATACGTGCAGCTCTTAGTTGCAGTTCAGTAGCAAGAAACAGGCCAAGGTACATGATAGGTAATTAGACAACAAATTCGGCAACTCTGTCATATGAACAGGTTACCAGGGCAAAAGCTGCAAAATTTCTCAGGAAAATAATATTTGCCTCTGTAAGTTTCACATCAATCTAAACAAAAATAAGAGGTTGGTGATTTGGAGAGGGAACTAGGACATTGTGTAAGAGACAAGCGCAGGTCTTCTCCCTTGAGATTCCAGATAATCAACACGTTTAATCCCTCAAACAAAGGCAGACAACTTTGGTTAGACTAGGTTGGTGAATTATTGCAGATCTGGCTGCTGCGGTTGGTAAGCACTTTTGAAGTTTTTTACAAAGCTTCTTGTACAAAGAGATAATAAAACTCTTGAAAACAAATGGGTAGAAACCTCTCTATTATGAATGAAAAAGGTAGTGTAACAGATAACGAATTTAGAAAGCTAATTCTACTTATGACTGCTTTATAGGATCTTAGTTGGTGAGATTCAGTTGACCAGTTGTTTCAATGTAGCTCTTTGAATCCATCAATTTGTCCTCAAATACTGTACAAATAGATGTATGTAATTCTTTAAATCTGTAATGTAGAAAATGAAAGTTGGAAGAAATGAGGTTGAGTCATATATATATTTGTGCTGATAGACTATTATCAAATGTCCACAGGTACTATCTAAGGTAAACCAATAATGTAGCAATTCAGTGCTTTAGGGCAGTGAAGAAAGAATTGGATTGTTATACTTGCAATTCTATTCTGAGGTATGCTTCATCTAAATGAGCCTCAGACAGTTAGCTGGCAATTGGTCAAAGTTACTTTTCATTTGCCTGTAGATGCTTTCCTGTCTTGGGAAAGAGGTATATTAAACTTCACCTATAGTATATTTATGTTAAATAAATAATGAGTGTCTACTATGTCTCTGGCACTGTTCTAGGTGCTGGAAAAACACCCATGAAGTTTACATTCTAGCGGAGGAGGCAAACAATCATATAAAAATGTATGTTTTATCATATATTAGAAGGTATTAAGAAAGTTATGAAGAATAGTAAAGCAGGAAGGGACATAAAGTGTTCCAGAGTAGGATTGGAATTTTGGTCAGGCAAGCTAGTCCATCAAGGCCTTGCAGAAAAGATGACATTTGGGGAAAGATCTAAAGGTGGGGAGAGAACTGTGGATGTGGGAGGGAAGAGTCATCCAGGTAGAGGTGAATGGCAAGCTTTTTTGGAGAAGAGAGAAGAAGGGGGAAAGTAGTAAGAAATAAATTGGAGAAGTGACAGGGGACCATATGAGGACCTTGCAAATCATTGTAAGGATTTTTCGTTTTACTCTGAAGTGGGAATTTATTGGAAGGTTTTCAGTAGTAGAGTGATATATTCTGAATTACACGCTTAAAGGACCATTTTGTCTCAGTGTTGAGAATAGATTGGGGGTGAGTTGGTTGCAATGATTTAGGCAAATCATTGGCTCTGGTTATTCTGGTAATAATGGAGAAAGTGAGAAGTGGTCAGATTTTCTGGATATATTGAAAAAGTAGAGCCATCAGAATTTACTGATGTCATTACTTAGAAAACTTGCCACATTTAAAATTCATATATTTTTTCTTTCTCAGTTTCCATCCAGAGATACACTAAGGATACTGAGACAGATTGAAAAGGTCATGTCACTTGGCTATAGAGACTGTAATCTGAAGTAGAAAAAAGTTCAAGGAAACTATATAATATTTCTCAATATTGTTGTATTCAGGATATTCAGGATATAAAATGGGATAAAAATAAAATGCAAACCGTCTTTTCTCTTACTAAATGTCTAGTAAATATAATTCTTAATGAGGTGTGGATGAAACATTGAATTTGGTCTTCATGGTCTTTGTGTTTACCTAATAATAACAGAATATGTCCATCTTGGAAAAAGGAAAGATCAAAGAGTTTCTTCATTTTGCTTCAAAGACAGTAAAGGGAAAACAAGAAAAGAATAAAAGCTGATATTTTTCAAGTTTTTAACTCTGTTACTATCTCTTACATTTCACTTTCTTGGTTAGTTTAAAACCACTATAATTTACAGTGGTAAACAAGAGATGATGAAAGCATTTTCTTGTGATTATAAAGTAAACCAAAAACTCCATTTCAGAAAAAAAATCTTTCAGGAGATACCAAAATATTGATGTTAGAATTTCAGTGAGTGATGGAATCCTAGCAAAAGAGAGGGGTCTGATGGCTTCCTAGTATAGGTGCTAGGAAAATCTGAAAGAGAATTTTATGTGAGCTACTAGAAAAAGAGAAAAAGAATAAAATTTCTAGATCATTGTTTCCCAAACTTCCTTATTATGTTATTAATTGTCCTTTGATAAAAAAGGATCTTTTTAATCTAAATAAAATGGGATACACTGGGTTGAGTTAAGCAGTCAGACCCATCCTTTCTCCCCCAAGCACCCAGGGTTCTCAATTCTTAGCCTTTATTCACCCTAGAGAGATATGGCCACATAGAAATACCTTCCACAAAGTGCATGTTCTAAGTGTTTTGCCCAATTGAAAACCAGGTTTGTCCTTTTCCTTATGGATTTGAAGAAGTTCTTTATAAATTCTGCTAGACATACAAATTTAAAATATTTTTTAGCATTCTGCTTCTTGTCTTCTCAAATCCCTCTCTATTGTTAGTCCCTAAAGTTTCAGAGAAAAATAGTGTCTCATTTAGGTCAGAATGACAAGTTCAAGGAAAGAACTTTACAGGTAAGTTTGGAAAGCATTGTTCTTTTGTTGCTAAACTGGCAGCTTCCATAGATGCCTGCAAACCCCCACCACGAGACTGAAGCTGCATTTGCTGTTGAGTGCTGTAGTTTGGACGCTGGGCAGGTATTATCTGCTAGTTTCACTTAACCTTTAGGCTTTTTTTAATAATTTTTAAAAAATGTTTATTTTTGAGGGAGAGAGAGAAACAGCATGAGTGGGAGAGGGGCAGAGAGAGAAAGAGAGGGAGACACAGAATCTGAAGCAGGTTCCAGGTTCGGAGCTGTAAACACACAGCCTAATGCAGTGCTTGAACTCACAAATCACAGAATCATGACCTGAGCTGAAGTCAAATGCTTAACTGACTGAGCCATCCAGGTGTCCCATGGGCTCTTTAGTCAGAACTGACTTCTAGGACAAAACAGACAGGCCATCAATTAGATACTTAAACTGAATTATGACCTACAACACACATGCTTAATTTAGTTTCTTTTTTAAAAATCAATAAATCAGGGCGCCTGGGTGGCTCAGTCAGTTAAGTGTCCAATTCTTGATTTCGGCTCAGGTCTTGATCTTGGTTCATGAGTTTGAGTCCCACAGGGGTCTGTGTGCTAGCATCCTGGAGCCTGCTTGGGATTCTCTCTCTCCCTCTCTCTCTCTCTGCCCTTCCCCTGTTCATGCTTGCTCTCTCTCAAAATAAATAAATAAATTTTTAAAAGATGATTAAAAAATCAACAAATGAAGTTTGATGTCTTATTGGGCAGACAAGAAACAAAACATGAGTCAACTGAGGCTAAGTTAAAATTCTGTCTCCATCATCTAGTAGTTGAATGAACATAGTCAAGTCACTTAATTTCTCTCAGTTCCCTTATCTGTAAAATAGAGCTAATAATACTGACTTCCTAATGCTTCTATGAAAATTAAATGATACCAAATATGGAAAGCCTCTAATTTAGCACCTGGAACCAGTAGTCACTTAATAGCTATTATTCATAAAAAAGAGAGTAACTAAAGTCACACTTTAGTATTTTCAGTAAGTGAGTCAGACACAGGCACTTATTCATTATTTGTATTTTGTAATCCACTCATAAAGCACTGAGCCCAAAACTGACATGAGATATTGATTTATCGTCCACTAAGCCGTCAAGAGGTAAGAGGCTGAAACGTTGACCTGTTGCAGTGAGAGTCTCTTTCTATAGGAGCTCCAGGGTTCACATTCTAAGCTGTATCCAGACATTTTTGTCGTTATTTTGACAGCTTTAGAAAGTTATTTATAATTTTTGAAAGAAATTTCATTAAAAATAGATTATGCAACATAATAGGGCAACCGTTTATTCACAGGCCTCTTTCTTTCTTTTTCTTTCTTTCTCTTTCTTTCTTTCTTTCTTTCTTTCTTTGTTTCTTTCTTTCTTTCTTTCAGCAGGAACAAGTCTTGTAACAACCTAGAAAAATATTGTTCAACATCCCCACCTACTGGTAAGTCTAAAGAATGATACTATTCAATTAGTGAACGAACTGAAAATTCCTAGTTTCTAAGAAATAAATCACTACTAATAATGATAATGATTAACATGCACTGAGCATTTACTTGGTGTTGAAGACCTTTTCAAGAGCTTTGTGACATGGTAAGTTACAGAATAATAATAAAGTGTGTTTTGGATTGAGTCAATATAACGAAGGGAAGAAATCATTTTCATTTTCAACATTACCATTGGGCAAGAGAACAAATCATTGAGCCGGTTCAAAGCAGGATCTTGGGTCCACGTTATCATAAGTCCAGAGGCCTAAACAGTAGCCTTGTCAATGGTGTCTCTGCCTCCAGTTTTCCTCCAAGCCAGTCCATTCTGCACTGTGACATTTTCTCATGGTGATTAAACAGAAAGAAAGTGTTTATGTTTCTGAATAGGCTCTAAGAAAAAGATTTGAAAAGTTTTTGCAGAGACAACAGTCTTAAAGCCAAAACTTCCAATTGATGGGGTTGGACTTGTGAGACAAAAGCATGTGAAGAGGAAGCCCCGAGGCAATGGAGCATGAAGTATTTGCCTTGTAAAGTTGATTTGAAAAAAATATATGAGGATGTCAAAGCAGATTCCCCACCCTAATTACATAAATATCTCACAGGTTGGGGGAAGGTGAAGATTGGGCAGGGTTGCGATCTAGACAATGATATCCTGGACCTGAGCCTGAAGCTAGTGGTATAGGAGAACGTACATTTTCGGATTTGGGGGAGGAAGGAGTTTATTTTACAAGTGGGAGGAATATAAGTAATTTGTGGTCAGAGAATGGACTGTAGAGAAGGCCATAAAGTCTTTGGCACTTCTTTCTTAAAGAGACGTGATATGTAATGTGTGGCCCCTCTTTGAATTTTGACTGACTCTGTAACTACCTTGATCCCTACAATATCACAGAAGTGGCACTATGCCAGTTTTTAGGCCCAACTCTTAAGAAATGGGCAGCTTCCACTTTCTGACTCTCAGAACAATCAGGGAACCTGGCAGCTCTCTGCAAAAATCCAGGGTCTCTCGGTCCTCTGTGGTGGTGAGGCCACATGGAGGTACTCTACTTGACAATCTCAGCCCAACCTTCTGAAACACTAGACATGTGATGGAAGCTATCTTGGACTCTCCAGAACAGCTCTTCCGTCAGCAAAATACCACTAACTGACCTCAACTGGTGCCACATGGAACAGAAGAATTACCCAGATGAGCCTTGTCTGAATTTTTGACTCATACAATCAAGATATAATAAAATAGTGGTTGTTTTATAACACTCTTTTGTGTCAGCAATAGATAACCAGAATATTCCTCTGTAGCCCATTCTCAACACAGCAGCCAGAGAGAATATTGAAATGTATCGGACTTCATCCCTTCTCTAGTCAAAATTCTGCAATGGGTAAAATCCAAAGTTCTTACAGGGGCCTTCAAGGCATTACATGATCCAGTCCCTATTACTTATCTAACTTCATTCTCTGCTACTGTCCCCTTGCTCATTCACCTCCTGCCATACTGGCCTTCTGCTCTTCCGGAAAAAAGAAAAACAAAAAACAAAAAACAAAAAACCTCAGCATGTTCCTGCTAATGGCTCTAGCAGTTTCCTTTGCCTAGGATACTGTCCTTCCACATGGCCGCTTGGCTAACTCCCTCACCTCCCTAAAGTATTTGCTTAAATGTCACCATCTCAATGAGGCCTATCCTGCTGATCTTATTTAATGCTATTAATTATCCTCCCCACCTGCCTTCCTGGTACTCCCACCACCCACAGCACTCTGATCTCATCCTGTACTATTTTGCCTTTTTCCCATACTTATGTCCTTTTAACCTGTTATATAACTTGTTTATTCACAATTTTTATTAAATTGTCTATCTTCTTGGCTGGAGTAGAAACTCCTTAAAGGCAAGATCTTCTTCTGTTGTTTTGTTTTGTTTTCACTGATGAATCCCTAGTGCCTGGTACATACTAAGTACTCAGTAAATATGTTAGATATTGGAGTCGATGAGATTACTTTGAATTAATAGGGTTACAGTATCTACCAGCGAGCTTATATAGGGCCTCCAGAGGTAAGTTTGGTTTAGTTTTAGAAAAACATGTTAAACCTTAGCTCACTTGAATTCTCTGAAAGTGCAGATATCTTCTCTACCGTATTTTTTTTTTTTGAGCCAAAGACAGTAGGCAAGACTCTGAATCCTGACAACAGTTTTCCGAATAGAATATAATCACCATCATCGTTATCATCACCATCATCATCATCCTCACCACTTTTGTGACTGCTTGCAAACCCAGATTGCAAAGTAATTTTACGGAGGCAATTCCTTTTGTGAGACAATAGGCAAAGCATTGCCTCAACTATTTCTTTATTTTTTTTCTAATCATTTCTCCCTTGTGGGCCCAATTAAATCCCGTCTTTTCCTTGTGTGCTGATTGCTTTTACCTGAATGGGTGCTGAATTATGTCAAATGCCTTTTCTGTGTTTATTGAGATGTTTGTTTTTCTTTATCCTATTAATGTAGTAAATTATGTTGATTGATCTTAGAATGTCAAAGTATCCTTTTATGCCAGGATAAAAGCTCTTTGTCATAATGTATCGCCCTTGTAATATCTTGTTGGATTCAGTTTTGCTGAGGATATTTGTGTCTTGGCTTACAAGGAATAGTCTGTAATTTCTTTTCTTATAATGTCTTTGCAGCTTTTGGGAGTGGGATTTTTCTGACTTTGTGAAATGATTGGAAAGTATTCCTTCCTCTTCTATTTTTTTGAAAACTTGTGTGATTGATATTATTTCCTTCATTAAATATTTGATAGGAATCCCTAATGAAACCATTCAGACCTGTAGCTTTCTTTATGGAAAAGGTTTTGATTGTGCTTTCAATTTTTAAGAATAGAATAGAGCTGGGGCGCCTAGGTGGCTCAGTCAGTTAAGCATTGGACTTCAGTTCAGATCCTGGCTTTGGGTGAGCACAAACCCAGCTTCGGGTGAGCCCTGCTTGAGCCTTGCTTCTCTCTCTCTCTCTTCTGTGCCTCCTAGGATTCTCTCTCTCTCTCTCCCCGCCCCCCCCCCCTTGCTCACTTGCACCCTCTCTCTCTACTCTGATTTTCCATTGCTTGTTGAGTCAGTGTTGAAGACATGTATTTTGGAAGAAATTTGTCCATTTTGTCTAGATTTTAAAATTTATTGGTCAAACGTTGTTCATAAATACTCTTTTGCTATATGTAGACTCTATAATAATGTCTCTGTTTTATACTTGAGGCTGGTCATGAGTGGTTTTTCTTACTCTTTTAAAAAATTATTCTTGCTAAGGATTTATAAATGTTGCGAATCTTTTCAAATATTCGACTTTTTGAATATTCTTTAATGTTTGTTTTTTATTGAAATGATTTTTCCTCACATTCTTACTATGTCTTTCCTTCTACTTACTTAGTTTTAATTTTCTTCTCTTTTGCTAACTTCTTAAGATGGAAACTTAGATCATTGATTTTAACCCTCTTCTTCTTTACTAGTATAGTCATTTAAAACTATAAATTTTCCAGTGAGTACTGCATTAGCTGAATCTCACCAATTTTGTTCAAAATCAAATTTTGATAGGGTATGTTTTTATTATCATTCAGTTAAAAATGTATTTTTTGTCTTGTGATTCCCCCCCCTTTGACCCATGTGTTACTTAAGAATGTATTATTTAATTTCCAAATAATGTGGGGGTTTTCTAGGTATCTTTCTTTTGCCAATTTCTAATTTAATTCCATTCAAAATAAGCCCTGTAAGATTTCAACCTTTTGAAATATACTGAGATTTGTTTCTTTTATTTTTTTTTAATTTTTTTAACGTTTTATTTATTTTTGAGACAGAGAGAGACAGAGCATGAACGGGGAGGGGCAGAGAGAGAGGGAGACACAGAATCGGAAGCAGGCTCCAGGCTCTGAGCCATCAGCCCAGAGCCCGACGCGGGGCTCGAACTCACGGACTGCGAGATCGTGACCTGAGCTGAAGTCAGACGCCCAACCGACTGAGCCACCCAGGCGCCCCAGAGATTTGTTTCTTAATAGCTTAGTATATTTGGTAAATGTTTTACATACACTTGAAAAGAATGTGTATATAATTGCTGGGCACAGTGGTTTATAAATATCAATTAGATCAAGTTGCCTGATAGTTTTGTTCAGATCTTCTATAGCCTTACTAGTTATTTGTCTACTTGTCCTACTAATTATTAAGAGATGAATTCCAAAATCTCTATGATTATGGACTTTCTATTTCTTCCTTTAGTTCTCTCCAGTTTTGCTTCATGAATTTTGAAGTTTTGTTATCAGATGCGTATATGTTAAGATCTTAAAGAATTGCCCCCCTATCAATATGCAGTGTCTCTATCTCTGATAATATTCCTTATCCTGAATTCTTTTTTTTATGCTAATATAATCACATTTTGTATAGAAATTTAACAATTGCTTACTATTTGAGAAAATCACATTACTAATGGCAGTACCGCTTATGTATTTTAGTTACCAAAAAAACTCTCTGCATGTATAAGTCTTCCATTACGGTGATTCTATGCTTAGATGCAAACATCAGATTTCTTAAAATGTTTTAGCAATGTCATGCCTGAGTATGTATCCATTGAAATTCTTATTACGTATTAATAACCTTTCTTTACTCTTTACATTAGAGCTGGTACATTTCATTGATTAACTATATGTTTGGTTATCTGTGAATTTCTTTTGGTGTAGTAAAGAGAATATTAGAAAACATTTACTATAAAATAGGGGTCTGGGGATGTGGGTTGGTAGGGCTGAGAACCACTAGTCCAAGCATGTATGAGACAGACTTGGCCCTTGTGTTGGTATGGGTGTCCAAGAAACTTCACATTGTACTGGTTAAGATATGAAGCTTTAAATCAAGCAGGGCTGGGTTCACTTTATTTCCTCACTTACCAATCATGAGATGTTGGGCAAGTCACTTATATTTTTGAGTCTCAGTTTCTTCATCTGTAAAAAAGTCATATTCACACCTACCTCATAGAGTCAGTGAAGGTAAATGACATAATGTATATAGTACTTAACATAGTGTCCAGCATATAATGTGGTTGGTATATGATATGTTATTATTAAAACCCAATAAGTTAATGAATTCCTATAATAAACTTTATGAGAAAAGTGTTATATATAATTAATAATATAGATATTAATAAACGCTTCACATTTATTCTTTCATTCCTGAAGAACTCGCTCCTTTATTCTAGCTTATAGGATTCGGTGTGCGTTATTCTACCATGTATTTTTTCTAATTAGGTCAAATTCTACTCCTTTCAGTTTATCTTGGTTATTTCCTTTGGGTCTTGAATTTGCATTCAAATATATCAACACTTAGCTTTTGAGTTTTTCCATTTCCCTTTGTCTCATTCTCCATATTCTTACCACCATTTCTTATTTCCCTGCTTGACTTCAGGACTGTACACAGGTGAATGTGAGTTCCAGGTCTCTCTGGATGTCCTCCGCCTGTTGTGCAGAGATGGTTTGCTGAGTGAAGCTGGGAAGCCTGATTACTCAGCAAGCCTGGATATATTCTTCTCTCCCTACAAGAGTTAAAGTGCATCCCTGACAGGGAGGAAGCTCCACTTCCTGCAGGGAACTTTCCACAAAGTTTATACTACAGAAAGCACATCATCATCATGCCTACTGCTCACCAAATGAAGCAGTGAAGATACCATTCATATCGTTGTATTCTCTGGTGCAGTGACTCTTAATAACATTGGAAGGTCATGAGTTTTTTTTAATCACTTTATAATCTTAACTTTAAAGTTAAACTCAGGGGCGCCTGGGTGGCTCAGTCAGTTGAGCGTCTGACTTTGGCTCATGTCGTGATTTCAGGGTCTGTGGGTTTGAGCCCTGTGTTGGGCTCTGTGCTGACAGCTCAGAGCCTGGAGCTGCTTCGGATTCTGTGTCTCCCCCTCTCTCTGCCTCTCCCCTGCTTGAGCTCTGTTTCTGTCTCTCTCTCAAAAATAAACATCAAAAAAAAATTTCAAAGTTAAACTCAGAATTTCATGATCTATGACATGCATTTATATTTCAACAGATTTTCATGAGTACTAATTTTTCTAACTTGATATTTGAATTCATTCACATCAAAGTGGATGATGAAATAATTGGAAGTCTAACATATGCCGTATGTCAGCACTGTGGAATTACTTTTTCTCTCCATAAGCTTTTAATTACAAATGCACCAGAGCAGGGTCAGAACAGAAACCATCCTTACCATGACCCTGGCTCAACTAAAATTCTATTTACCTTAATCACTTCCTGTCTCAACTGTTGCAATTTCCTTTTTTTATAGTCTTCTTCAATTTTCTTATTTCTAACTCTAAGTGAATGTTGAAGGCAGCTGGCAATCCATAGATTATTTCATGGAAATGCCGTAGGAGAATTTTCCATTAATCTAATGTTTCTTATATGGTCCACCAGCAAGTCATATAATGACCTTGATAATTGCCCTACTATCTCTGGAGGGACCAATTAACATTTATGTCTCTCATGTCTCCCTTCAAAATGAACTCATAGTTAGATTATCAGCCACCTTTTTGATGTGATTTAAGTTATAAATTAGCAGTTATAACAGCTATGCTGTAAGGATGAAGTAGCTATTTGTCCAGTTCATAAAACTGAAGCTTACTGCACATTACTGTCCATTGGTGAATAGGCTTAATATGCAACTTGGTTTCACATCTGATGAAGTTGCCCTACGTGTCAGTGAGTTAGGTTTCTGGAGACATGAGCAAACAGAACTTAAAAATAGATCTACCCAAAATGTGTAATCGTTATGTGTTCTCAGTGTTAGTGTAAATGTTACTATAGTTTACTTCTAGTACTGTGTGCCATTTAATTTTTTAATTTGGTGCATTATTTTCAAAGTTACATATTCTGATTTACTTTGATGCATCCAGTTAATGTTGAAAGATATAATGTTAAAATTCAACTTAGTTTGACATATATTATGGAAACTCACATTGTTAGTACTACAGAATTTAGGAAAATGATCAACAAACATTTTTATTTGAAATATTAATCATTTGATGTTTTTAGATATTTGTGGTTTTATAAAAGTTAATAGCACACCTGCTTTTTGACTTCTCTGTCTCTTATTGACTCCTCCTCATCTTTATTTTTTTAACCTGGAATATAGGATGTTTTTTTCAGATGCCAACATGATCAGCAAATAATTTTCATCTAAGGATGAAAATGAGTTCTATCACCTTTCTATATATTTTGCACTTTCTTATTTTATATTTATATTATAGTTTCATATTCTATGTAACATAATAAAAATTCTCTTGAAATTTCACTTAATATCATCATAAATGGCTAACTGGAAAGACAAGATACGTAAATTGTATGTGCCTTCTAATACAATTAAATTATTTCATTCAAATGTAGTACACACGGTAATCAAGAAAAATATTCTACGTGTAACACCATATCCACTTAATAGTATTCCATAATTGACTGTGGAAATGGAGAAACTATACCATGTCCTTATTTACAAGGAGCTGGAAAATGGCCCAGCAACTTCCTCCCTATTCTTCAAAGTAGAGAAGATGAAGCCAGTGCCAGACGTTGGTAAGAGCATATAGTGATGAATACTAGCAAAAAGTGATGGATGTTCCCTGGAACATTTTCCCAACAGGGTGTCCATATGGAGATGGCACTGGTCGCCTGTCTCTTGTAGTTCAGAATCTCTGGTCAGTGTACTTCTTTCTATGTGCAGGCTCATCTATTCAGCCCAGTATGCTATAGAGACATTGTCATTTTCTACATGAGCTGTGGTGTGAAAAGCCAGGAAAGCACCACAGAGGCTACTGAGAAGTTCTTATCACCTTCTCATTCCTCAACCTGCCATCTGCACTCTCCCCAACTTTTTCCTTTGACTCTCTCCTCCCCACTGCCTTTCTGAATGAGCCATAATCTGGCTGAAAGCATTCTCTAAGATTTTAGACTATGACTTAGGCTGGGGAACATTATCCTTCCTCATGTCTTGTACAGGCCAATTTTCCTTGTCTCGATGTCACAAATTTATAACGTGACACTATTTGGTAAATTCCATTTTATGCAGTGATTCCCTGGTTCTGAGGTGGGTATCTGTTCACATCTTTCGATAACTCTGATGCAGATGGTCCAACTTCAGGAAGTATCATCTTAATCCTTGTGTTAGATATGACCAACTATCTTTTCTCTTGACCTAACTTATTATGCCCTTCTATGATTATGTATCCCCTAAAGGTACCCCAAAGCAGTAAGTTATGGAAAGAGTAGCATTTACTTAGTAAACTCCAATTGATAAATTGTTCAGTAAAGATGATGCATTGAGCTCAAAAGCTTTCAAACAGGGTGAGGGATGAGGAATAAATGCATTGCACACATAATCTTAGAACCACAGCCTGGAGTTAGTAGGCAGAGTGATCCATTCCACTCAGTGACAAGTTACAAAATTAATGATTTAAACAAAACTAATCTTGTATAGCTTGAGGAAATTACATGAGTTCTGAAAAGCATTATTGATTTCAATATTGTATTTAAAAAGCAATGTATTTGTCAAAATTACTAATAATTATTAGTCAAATTATTATATACAGCAAAATGATTATAATAAGCATACTTACATGTCCCTTTTATAAAATACAAAAAATGGAAAGCTAAGAAAAAATAAAAGCTACAATCTTCAATATTTATGGAACAGGGATTCTAAGTAAAAGAACCATTTAGAGTGTATTTCACAACTAAAGGATGATATACAGAAGTATGCTGAGAAAAAAATAGAGATTTGAAACCAGCTATTGATTACAAAGTATTAAAAATCAAATGTATGCATACTTGCCTAAATTTTAAATGACCTGGTTTCTTCTATATTATCCATGACAGTAGATAAAACATGCCTAAAAATTTATGCTTCCAATGTTAAGTCTTCTAATTTCAATTATTTGCCTTGTTATGCTAGGAATATTAAGGCTGAGAAGCATTCTGGTCTTGCCCATTTCTCCCAAGTGAACACTGATATGACATGAAACAGTTTATTGCCTTCATCTCGTGGGCTACACATTATGTGTTGAAATGAAGTGCTTGATAAGCTCGCATATCTTGTTACATAATTTGTTATTTGGAGTAATAGGCACCCCAGCCCCAAAGCCACTAGGAAAATATGTGGTAAATACAATACTGTAACTAAAAAGTTCAAAAATAAAGTTGAGTTTGTTTAGCCTTAAACATGCTTAATTTATTTAGACAGTTTAGGGTTCACACTTGTAATATCTTATTCTGTTTACACCCATAACATGTGTCTCTATGTGGACACTTCATTTTGAAGAAGCAAGTGCACAATTCTCTGGGTTTGGGAATAGAAGGAGAAGTATGTCTGTGAAAATTATACCCTGCCTATAGTCAGAAACTTTAGTGAGCTGTTTTAAAGTGCACTGTATGTATATAACCACTTGTGTAAATTCCTAAAGCCAGACAGAAAATAAAGTATGTATAATCTACACATATACAGATTTATAAGGTGATAATTTTTCATTTGTCGTTTTGGGTACATAATTGCATTTGATATTTACACGAACTCTTTGAAGTAAGTTTTATTATTCAAAATTGTTCTCACCTTTGAGGTCTATTCTTCCTTACCTAAAAAAACAAAAGTGAACAAAAAACCCACCCAAAATGAACAAAATCACTCCACACTCATTTTTCAAACTGCTTTTCCCACTAGCTCTGCTACTCTTATGTCTCTAAAGTTCCACCAACTTTTTGTGGCATTCAAGGCTATAAACTATAAACTAATCCATTACTGTGTCAGTCAGTTTTTGCTGTGTAACAAACCATCCCCAATATTAGTGGCCTGAAACCACAATTATTCATAAGTGCACAGTTCTGTAGGTCAGCAATTTAGGCTGAGCTTACTCATGAGCCTCACTCATGGTGCTGCACTCACCTGGCAAGTCAGCCAAAGGCTGATTATTTTAGAATGGTTTCATTTACATCACTCACGTGTCTGGTAGTTGGTTTTAGTATTAAAATTATTGGTTAGTTCTAGCTATCAACTAGAATAATGGGTTTGACATGTTTCTAGAAAGCTATCCTGGGCTTGGCCACATAGTGATGGTCTCAGAGTTTTCAGCCTCAGTGAGGGAAGTGAAACCCCAATGCATAAGTGCTTTTCAAGCCTCTGATTGAGGTCTGCTAATAGCCACGTTCAGAGTCTACATAGGATGGGATTACCCAATGGCATAAATAGAGGATGAATGAATCATTGGGGCAGCCAGTACTGTAAAAATCTGTTACAATCACCATACAATCCTTAATATGTTCTTGAATCACTTCTTTTTTTTTTCTATCTTCACTGCCATTGTCCTTGTCCAAGCCTTTGTTTTGTTTTATCACATGGGCTTCCTAACTTTCCTCACCACAATCCACTCATTCTTTATACTTTCCTCCTAAAACCCCTCAATGATGTGTTATTATTAGTTATAAGATATATTGGTTAGCTTGAACAGGCCCTCAAGACCTGATCTCAACTCATGATCATTCACATTCCATGATGCTGCTTATCCTCCAAATGCACCCAGTTACTGATTCCTCCAACCGGCCAGGTTCTTTCTTAACTCTGTGCCTGTGTACATTCCACTCCTTCTGTCTCCACCTGTGATTGCATACAAATCCTTCAAGACTAGTTCACATACTATATTCTCTAGGAAACCTTCTGGGTCTCTTTCTTGGGCCAAGGTTGTCTCACCTGAGCTGGTCATTCTTTGCTCTGTGTTCCTAGACAACCTTGTGCATACCACAGTTTTGATATCTATCACGTTGTATTCTAATGTATCTGCCTCCTCCACTAGACTGAGAATACTGATTGGAGAAAAATCATGTCTTACCTGATTTTGAATCCTCTGGTCATGATAAATTATTTTTGGTTGAATGGAGGAGAGGGTGGAGAGTTGCCACCATTTTCCACTCATTTTTGTAACAAGTGTTTGGTAGATATCTACGATGTATCATTTGCTATCTAACATATGCATCTAATATTTAATTTGATTTGCAAGTCATTTTAGCTATTTACTATATTTATTATAATACATATAGTATACAATGCAATATAATGTTCTCAAATACACATAAAGCCTCACATTATTTACTTTTGTACACAAACTAACGTAGCCTATTTCTTCACTGTTGGAAACATATAATTAGTTTTATATTAATCTAAAAAAGACCATTAGACTGTCTTTTATTGGAAATGGAGAAAGAGCTAACTGGTATTTGTATGTGAAGGACAAAGGTTACTGGAGACACTGGATGTAAAGGTTGAATAAAGTAACTTTAAATAAGAGATAGAGTGACTTTAGCTATGGAAGTGAATATTACAATATTTTAAATGTACTCTCTGTTTTTAACAGCATTGTATTAAAAACAAATATTTCCTTTGCTTTAATATATTTGATGTATACATATACACCCCTAGAATTATGTAAATATCTTTTTTTAATAAACAAGTGTAGGTCAACTTTTACTAAAGACAAAATGCTTACTGCACTTTTAAAATTTTATTTTGAAACAATTTTAATCTGAAGAAAAGTTATGAGTGTAATGTAACAAGAACCCAAATACTTTCCATTCTGGCATTTTTATTTTTCTAAACAACACATAGAACAACAAAATAAACACATTTGCACCAGTCACTCTTTAGGATTTACAGTGTGGAGAGTTACAAATTAAGAAGACTATCCCATCACAGCTCAAGGAAAATCTGATGACATGTCTAGACACTGAAATGGATTTCAGCAGCATGCTCTCAATACAGACACTTCTGGTTCAGGGTTGAGTTATTAGCTCTGGGCCCCAGTTCCGGCTAAAGTCCCTGTTCTGAGCTTAACGCACATGTCTATTTTTGGAATGATAGTGGTAAAAGAGGTAGCTGTTATGCATTGTCTGTCTGGTAACATTGTGTTTGGCAATGACTGTAATGAGTTCTGGTACAGGATCAGAGCCACTAGCTGAGCAATTATTTTACATGAAAATTACTTATTTTCCCTGATAGCTCCTAAAGACTGCACTCTGGGAAATAACTTTTCTGTTGCACGCAAGACCTGCCCATTAGTCACCAGGAAGTGTTGATTCTTCCTTCAAATAACCTTAGGGCCTGCCGCCCACTCTATTTCCAACCAAACAGTCCCTTTCCTAGCCCTGATCACTGCCCAGTGTAATCTGGCTGTAGCTTCCTAGAAAACCCCTTTCCTGGATTTTCTCCAGTTAATTTACCTTTTACATTGATCTACAGTTATGGAAAAAATGGTTCTGCCCATATGGAGACTGGAGCCATCAGCTTGGTGTTTTAACTTCTAACCAACCAGATGTATTTTATCTTTACCTTTTTTATTTTGCTGACTCCTTCAATCTAATCAATCATTTCTTAACACTTCCTTTCCTTTCTCCTCTTCATTCTCCATTTCCCACTCTTTCTTTCTCACCCTACATGCAATAAACTCAAAAGAGAGAGAGAGAGAGAGAGGAGAGAGAGAAGGGGAGGGGAGGAGAGAGAGAGAGAGAGAGAGAGAGAGAGAGAGAGAATTGGAGAATTAACGTGGCACAGGGGCACCTGGGTGGCTCAGTTGGTTGTGTCTGACTTCGGCTCAGGTCATGATCTCACAGTTCCTGAGTTCGAGCCCCACAGTGACAGCCCTGGGGCTGTCAGCACAGAGCCTGGAGCCTGTTTTGGATTCTGTGTCTCCCTCTCTCTGGCCCTTTGCCCACTCGTGCTCTTTCTCTCTCTTAAAAATATATAAACATTAAAAAAAAATTTTAATTAACATGGCACAACCAAGTTTGAAGGAGGAAGAAATGAGACTTGAAAAAGGAATGGAGACATAATCCATTGAAGTTTATAGGACAATAACAAAAGTAATGGCTCATATTTTAAGAATAAATCTGTGAAATTTGTCCAAACCAGTGATTTTTATCTGGTAATAATGTAGCAGATTCTTAAGTTGTTTCTTTATAACCTGACCTTGCTTATTCAAATTTTTTTTCTTTATTGAGATAAAATTCACCATTTTGACCATTTTGAAGCATACACTTCAGTGATCTTCAGCTTACTCACAATGTTATGCAGCCATCACCACTAATTCCAGAACATTTTCATTACCCAAAAAAGAAACTCCATATTCATTAAGCAGTTGCTCCACATTATCCTTTACCTCTAGCCTCTGGAAATCACTAATCTACTTTCTGTGTCTATGGGTTTGCTTATTCTGGACATTTCATATAAATGGAATCATACAATATGTGGCCTTTTATATTTGGCTTCATTCACTTGCGTGATGTTTTCAGGGTTCATCCATATTAGCACATCTCAGCGCTTCGTTATTTTTTATGGCTGAATAATATTCTCTTTTATGGATATGCCAAATTGTATTGATCTGTTCAATACAGACAATACAGTTGATGGACATTTGGGTTGTATCTACTTTGACTATGATGCATAATCCTTCTATCAACATTTGTGTTCAGACTTTGTGTGAACATATGTTTTCAGTTCTCTTGAGTATATATACTTAGGAGTAGAATTACTGGCTCTTATGGTAACACTATTTAACTTTTTGAGGAACTACCAAATTGTTTTCCACAGTGGCCGCACCATTTTACCTTCCCACCATCAATGTGTGAAGCTTTCTATTTCTCTACATCCTCACCAACATTTATTTTCTTTCTTAAAAAAATTACAGCTATTCTAATCCTAGTGGGAGTGACATGTTATCTCACTGTGGTTTTAATTTGCATTTCTCTAATGCAAATGATATTGAGCATCTTTTCATGTGCTTATTTACTGTTTGTAGATCTTCTTTGGAGAAATGTCTATTCAAATCTTTTGCCCATTTTTAAGTTGAGCTATTATCTTTTGATTGCTGAATTGTAAGAATTCTTTATATATTCTGGGTACTAGACTTTTATTACATCGATGACTTTCAAATATTCTGCCATTCTGTGTGTTGTCTTTTGACTTTCTTGATAGTATCCTTAGACGCTCACATTTTAATGGAGTTTAATTTGTCTATTTTTTTCATTTGCTGCCTGTGCTTTTAGTGTCATATTTAAGAAATATTTGCTTGACCCAAGGGAATGAAGATTTATACCCAGTTTTTCTTCTAAGAGCTGCATAGTTTTAGCTCTTATATTTAAGTCTTTGATCTGTTTTGAGGAAATTTTTGTATGTAGCACGAAGGAGGGTTAAATTCTTGTGGAAAAGGGCTTTTCTTGCATGTGGATGTCCAATTGTTTCAACAACATTTGTTGAAAAGTTTATTCTTTCCCCACTGAAGGGTCTTGGCACCTTTGTCAGATTCAGTATTTGCTTCATGTATTTTTGGGCTGTGTTGTTAGTTCGTAACTGTCCTTACTTTTATCTGAAAACAGCAATGACATGAAATTTATTACCTGAAGGCAGAATAAAAAGTACGTTTGATATTTAAAAAGTAATCTTGGTGAAAAGAAAAAAAATTAGAGGAGACGTGTGCTTTTACAGAAGAAAGTTTCATAGTTTGTGATCACTCCAGATTATACTAAGCCCAAGGAATAGCCTAGGTAAGAAGAAAGATGTTTCTCAGAATCATTTTGCCATGAAAGAAAAAAAATTTCTTTCCTTGCCTCTGAGCACTAAAAGAGATATAAGGTTGTAGAATAAAATATTAGATACTTTTTTCTAAGTTTATTTATTTCTGAGAGAGAGAAAGCATGAATGGGGAGAAGCAGAGAGAGAGAGAGAGAGAGAGAGAGAGAATCCCAAGCAGGCCCTGCAGCAGAGTCACCAGGACTCAAACTCACAAAGCCACAGAGCCCAGGAATCCCTGAGTTCATGATCTGAAGCTCATTAAGTCGGAAGCTCAACTGACTGAGCCACCAGGCGCCCCTATTAGATACCTTTCACTGAGAGCTTGCTGTTCTAGGCATTGTATTAAGTTTGTCTTTATAATTTTGCATTTAATGCTTACATAAGCCCTGTAATGTGATGTCTTTGTCAGCAGAACTTGAGTTAAGTAGTCATCTACAAAAGTGATTTAAAAATTTTTCTTACCCATGGGGGAGGGAAAGGAAAAAAGAAAAAAAAAAAAGAGGTTAGAGTGGGAGAGAGCCAAAGCATAAGAGACTGTTAAAAACTGAGAACAAACTGAGGGTTGATGGGGGGTGGGAGGGAGGGGAGGGTGGGTGATGGGTATTGAGGAGGGCACCTTTTGGGATGAGCACTGGGTGTTGTTTGGAAACCAATTTGACAATAAATTTCATATATTAAAAAAATTTTTTTTCTTTAACATTTATTTATTTTTGAGAGACAGAGAAGAAGTGGGAGAGGGGCAGAGAGAGAGGGAGACACAGAATCTGAAGCAGGCTCCAGGCTCTGAGCTGTCAGCACAAAGCCCTATGCAGGGCTTGAACTCACAAACCGCGAGATCACGACCTGAGCCGAAGTCAGACACTTAACCGATGAGCCACCCAGGCATCCCGGAGGTGATTTTTAAGGAAATGTTTCCAGAAGAAACAGGCAAGGGAACAGAGGTAGGTAGACAGTGAAGAGGAAGAAAGCAAAGTAGGATGGGATTTCAGGAATTGTCCAGCATGGATGCTTCAGCCTGATTCCACAAAGAAGCTCTGTGTTGTAAATTGGAACTCAGATTTATCTACCATGAAGTCAAAGAATTAGGCTTTTATTCTTCCCAGTCATCAATCATTGGCTAAGGAATACCCAGGGTAACCAGGGAGTGGAGAGACACTCTTGGGCTCTCTTTGCCTGTGGGCATTGGTGGTCTGGTAGCCAAAGGCAGTCCCTGCTCTCAGGTGGTGGTGGTGGATCTGGGGACTGGAAACAAAAGGAGTTGGAAGCTGGGGAAATGGTGCTCAGAAAACTTAGGGAGAAGGAAACTAAGGTTAAGGACCCAGAGTCACAAAGAGAATGAGTGAAAATGTCTGTGACTCCAAATTCCTTTTCTTTCCCCTTTAATGTGGTGCCTCCAGTCACAAAGATACTGTCATTGGGGAAGTACCAAGAATCTCCTGTTTCAGATGTCATTATGCCCTTTTCTTAAAACTGAATTAACTTTCTCAGATTTTTTAAAACCTGGGATCTGACAAATTGCATACAAAATTTTGTGTGTAGGTATGTGAGTGTATTCATGGGTTCCCACACCTGCTCCCCCGGGGAGGGAGTTTATGGCTTACATAAATTTCTTAAAGGGAATGTAAAAAAAAAAAATGTTAAGCATCACTATTTAAGAGATCATTCTCCATATTTAACTGTTTTCCTGCCTAGGATCTTATGACTTATCATTATTACATCTTTAAAATATTGGCTTCATGAGCTCAGATTAATTATAACTACAAGTAAAAATTTAGATAATGACATTCCCCCCCGACCCCATTGAGCACTGTTCTTACTGGTTCTCATAAGCTTGAGAAGAATTGGCATTAATTCTTTTTTAACATGTATAATTTATCAGTGAAGCCTTTTGTCCTAGGCTTTTCTATGTAGAATTTTTTTTGATTACTGATTCAATTTCTTCACTTGTTATAGGTCTATAGTTTATATTTCTGACTAGAAGCACAAAGAAATTACATGTTATTTTGTAGGGCAGATGGTTTGTTTAAAACTAAGACAAAAAAGTTCATGGAAGGCATTCAGTGAGCTTGGTTTGTTTCCTTTGATTAATTCAGCTGGATAATTGCCAGATATTCATTTAGTGTCTGTAACACACACACGCGCGCACACACACACACACACACACACACACACACACTTTGCCTGGATATTAAGTGGTCTGTATTTTTAAAAATTCAAAAAGAATTCCCAGTCATTTTCCTGAATATTTTCTTTTCTGATTATGTGATATAAATAGCAGAGTCTTTTTGCATACACAGAGTTAATCTATGTCTGAAGGTGTCTCTATAAAGGGGGAACATTCTAAACTGTAGTATTGTAGAGCTAAGCTCCAGGCACTGAGAAAGTTCTTTGGCCTTTTAAGGCCTAGGTAGAGGAAACTGATATGCAAAGTTGTCCCTTGGTTGGGAGGTATAGCCTCCCAGGTTTGGGTGCATGAATGGGTGGGTGGTTCCAGCCTGGACCCAGCTGCTGGTGGTACCCGGTAGGGAGAAATCCTTCAACAGAAAAGTGATGCCTTTCCCAACAAGTGGTGCTAAAAACAGGGAAAGTTTCAAATATATCCATAATCTTGGGTGCCTAAGCAGGTTAATGCTCTTAGATCATATTATTCCTGTCTATAGTTCACCCTTCAGCCATCCACCACCTCGAGTCCCATTTTGGTTTTTCTAAGTTAAATTTTGATGTAATGTAGTTTAATATTAAATTCGGGTTAAGGGGTGATTTCTCTTTCTAATGCTCCACAAGAAGATGACAGGTTGTTGGCTGTGGCGAGGCAGTGTGAACCAAAACAGCTTCCTTGCTTTTTCTGGGGAGCACTAGGCACAGAGTAAGCACAGCACATATTTGTCGAAAGAAGAGAAATGGAAAGAATGGAAGATTATGTGGCAGTCAGGCAACACACACCCCCAACTCTCTACTGACTTCTTAAAGAGAGCACAAGTTACCTTTTCTTCCACCCCACATGACTCCCTTGCCATTTTAGATTGGAAATGAAATGTGGCGGCTTCATTTTTCATCACAGCAACGTCCACTGCACTACCCGTAGGTACAATAGGTGAGGAATTGTCAGGGATGCTTTTAAGTCACAAAATATTGCAGGGAACAATTGAATCGTTTCCTCCATGCTGAAGGTTAGATCCTCGAAAGAGGCGAGGCTTGGGATCAGAACCCTCGAGGGTGCACCCTCGAGCAGGGAAGTCTGGACACGTGCGTGATGCGATGGCGTCCGTCCCCGTCACTGAGAAGAGAGCCTTCCCCAACCCCTGAGATTAATCCGAGAATCAATAAACCCGGCCCAGGTTGTGCAAAGACTGAGTGGTGCTCTGGCCTCGCAGATTCAAGGCTGCGGGGCCAGTGCGTCCTTTAAGTCTGACGAGCGAGTTAGGGATGGAGACAGTTGCAGTAGCTCTTCCCTCGGGAAGAGAGTGGGGTTTTCTCAGATCTTTCCGGGAGCTCCGGGTGTGAATGTGAAAAGTGCCCTCGGGCCCAGCGCCAGATGTGAGCAAGGGCGGAGAGAAGGGGGGAGGTGTGGGGAATGGGACTCGGGGGAGAGAGGCGCAGGTGAGGAAGGGAGTCCGAGCTGAGCGTCTGCCGGAACCGCGGACAGGTGGAGAAAGGCCGACCCGCCTCGGTCCGCGCAGTGTCTGCGCAAGGCCTTCCTTCGCCGCGACGCCGCGGGGCTCGGGAGCCTGCCGTCTCCGCCCCCGCCCCCGCAGGTCCCCAGCCCCGCCCCGCCCCGCCCTGGGCTCTGGGCTCCGCGGGCCGTGCGGCTGGTGCCCAGGTCTCCCGCGGCCAGAGGATGGCCAAGGTCCCGGAGCTGGACGACACCTTCCTGCAGGCGCAAGCGCAGCCTTCGCCCCAAGTTTCCCCCGAGGCCCAGGAGGAGTGCTGTGGGCCGCTCCTGGGCAAGGGCTTGCTCATTTACCCCGAGGAAAGGGTGTACCTGGCGGCGGCGGCCGGCGGCGCGCTGGGCAGCGCGGAGAGAGGGGAAGACCCGGAGCTGCCGGCGGGAGTTAAATCGGGTGAGTGCTCTGCCCCCTCGGGGGATGTGGCTGGGAAGGGGATGAATTCTAAGAAGGGCACCCCACAGGAAAAGTAAACACACCGCAGACATAACATACGTGGAGAATGTTCCGTCCTGATCTTTGTATTTTCCCCAGGAAAACGTTGGTCACCTAGAAATGAACTCTAAGGGATTTGGCTTAGTTCCCCTCTCAACCCCCTGCCCATCCCCTTGGGCTACCCAGTTTGGCACCAGTTTGGTACTTTTAGAGGCTCCTTCACTGATTTTGCATTCTGATTGTCTTTACCACCCTTTCAACTTGCAATCAGAAATGCGTTTAAGCAATGGTAACGTTTCCTCGGAAGAAGAGGATGCAGACAGTCACGACAGCAAAACCAAAGCAGCCGATCTACACCTCTCTCAGAAGAAAACCGTCACGCAGATGATGAAGGATAAAAAGAAGCAGACTCAGCTCACCCTGCAGTGGTAAGTCTCCCACGGGGGATACTTTTCAGCACCTGTTGAGTTTTGAAAGTCAGTATCTTCAGAATCTGCTTTTCCCAATTTGCCTCTGCCTCAAACTTTGGGGGCAAGTTTAAGATACCAAAAGAAAATGAATCTTTTTTTTTTTTTTTTTTAAATGAATGTTTGGTTTGGAGACATAGTCTAGTCTAGTGTTGATGAAAAATGATCTGCAATACAAAAACCCATCACTTTATTCACTATTGACATAAACTATAATTTCATCAAATGTCAGCAATAATGAATGCTTTTTATGACTTATTTGCTTAACATGCAATCAATTCGGTCCTTATATACTTGTTATTTGATCGTCTTTTTGTTTATAAAACATGATTCTTCAAACCACCTTAAAAGGAGGAAGGATCTTAAATATTGCCTTTATCCATATGACGGCAAATTAACAATTGTATACTGGTCATTAGGTGAAACGCATTTGAACTAGAAGATATTGAAAATTCAGTTAAAATATCTCTATTAAATAAATGTTCAACTATTTTTATAGCACCTGTCATATATGATTTATTGTGATGAAATATCATGAATTGGATTCTATGGAAACTCTTTTAAAACCAAGAGTTTATCAGTAGGCTTTCTACATATGAAGAGCATTTTGTAATATTGATCAAAAAGGAAGAGGGATCTAAAGTAAAAACTCTAAGCTTCCCCACATAGTGTGAATAGGAGTATATATTTCCTTCCAAGTTACAAATAACAAGCAAATAACTTAAAAGGTTTATTTACTGATTAGTTGTATAATCTGTATGTATGTAAGGTATGAACTAAACCTTCGAAAAATACAATAGAAAAAAATAATGTCTAAAAATCTAGCAAAAAAAAAAAAACCCTAACTTTTTTTCAGCTATTTAAACCCTGAATTACAGTTTGCATATACTAAATTTTTGTGATTATATACTTACACCTTTTCAAATATTTGAAATCTAAACCAAATATTCTTCTAAAGTTGTGGCTTAACTATTGAAGTTGATGTCACACTGACTGGTTAAAAATACACTGGGGCAGTAAATATTTGAGCTAATTATCTGGAATATTTTAGATACAGCTATTTTATGAGTATAATTGGGGCAGTATTGCTTAAAGATATATTGTGGACAACTGCTGAATTATCACTTTCAGTTTTTCCCTCAAATGAGTGAATGGGAACAAACTTGTTTTTTTGTTTTATAAACATGAGTGATTGCATTATAATTAAAGAAAAACAGGTTATACCCCAAATTAGCCATATTCATGGCTGGGATTATCCAGTATTTCGAAGATAAAGACAATGCCTGCAACAACATTAAATAGCCACATGAACAGTTGACATTTTATGCATGCCATTAAAATATAATTTTTAAATAGTTGAATGTTTTCTTAGTGATTTTCATTTTTTGAAACTTAAAATGCTATACTTTTGTTTGAACTTTCGACCCCTTTCCTATAAAAGAGTGTTACATAGAGTTTTCTAGAAACTGAGTGACTTATTTGTACTTCGAGAATTTTCCCTCATGGTTATATAGATTATTGGGGATATTAAAAATTGGAGCTGAAAATTAAAATGAAAAATCTAAGTAACTCCAGTTTTCAACTCTCAGCTAGGTTTAGTTTTGTGGATGCAAATCTGACTGGGTTTTGTTTTGTTCTTCTTCAAAGAAGTATGAGCATCTGATGCTTTAAAGTCTGATGAACATCTCCTTTAGCTTTTATCTCATGCATTTAGGGAATATGCTAAATCAGAGATGTGACTAGATTCACTCAATTTTAATCTGAATGCATGCTCAATATTGCGTTGTTCCTATATAGTAATAATTACAATTTTACTATACAGAAAATGGGTGTACATAAATTTTAGTCAATATCACCTATTGAATTGTTAGGAAAATTGGGAATACAATCTACAAGTTCTGATTTCTCGATTGCTGTTTAGATATTTATAACACTTGAGTATACATTATTACATTTATATAAATTGTGTTTAATTGCAATGTAGACATTCAAATTAAATAGAATTGTGTCTAAATTTTCAAAATTTATACAATTGCATTTGTAACAGAGTTGAATTTGTATGTCCTATTTGGAGACATCTATAGAGAAGTACATTATGTTTCAAGTGCATGGTATGTTTCAAGCAGTTATGGTACTTGATCACAGCAAACGGCATAGGGTAGAAGTAGATCAGTACCATTTCAGACTTCAGTGAAGTGAGTTTACTCTTAGGTGTTTTGCAAATAAATGCATCATCATGCTTCCCTAACCATTTAGGGCTCAGGACTAGTTTGGGAATGAAAGTAAGAGACTGTAGGCATTTGCCAGCCTGAAACCTGGCAGCCCATTAGTGTTGAGAATAGTCTTTTAAAAAACCATCTCCTTCAATTTTACCATTCATACATATTTGCATCTCACAGAGCAAACCATAATGAATAGTGAGGATTTCCATAGAAATAAGACCTATTCTTTGAGATACAGACCAGAAAGGAGTGGTTTTACATTGACCAGGGTATTTTAACTCCACTAGCAGGTATTCATTGGGGTTCTTGTTCTTCTAACATTAATTCTTGTGATCTGACTTTTAATAATATCCGGAATAAAGAAGGTCTGCTCATGTCTGCTCATGAACTCATTGTATAGCGTCTGTATTCAAAACAGTCATTAAATCAATGTGAAAGGGGAAAGGAAAGGAGAAATAAAGAAAAGGTTTGACCTAATTTTCTGCCTTTTTTTTTTTTTTTTTTTTTTTTTTTAGGCTTGAAGAGAATTACATTGTGTGTGAGGGAGTTTGCTTACCACGGTGCATCCTTTATGCACACTATTTAGATTTCTGCAGGAAAGAGAAATTGGAGCCAGCCTGTGCAGCCACCTTTGGAAAGGTAAATGACACATATTGGCCATACTACTTTACTGCTAAAGTCATGTCTGGAAGACAGTATAGAAACAAATGCATCTAAGTAAATTTTTTTACAGAATTTTAAGAAATTTGTTTCACAAGCATTTTATCTTGATTTTACCTACTATAGGTTTTACCTGGAACTACTATATGTTTTGAATATTAGAACCTTAGCTATCAGATGATTTAATGTGATATTAAAGGAAGCTCCATTTGGGGCGCCTGGGTGGCTCAGTTGGTTGAGCGTCCGACTTCGGCTCAGGTCATGATCTCGCGGTTCGTGAGTTCAAGCCCCGTGTCGGGCTCTGTGCTGACAGCTCAGAGCCTGGAGCCTGCTTCAGATTCTGTGTCCCCCTTTCTCTACACCCCACCCCTGCTTGTGCTCTGTCTCTCTCTGTCTTTCAAAAATGAATAAACATTTAAAAAAATTTTTAAAAAAATAATAAAGGAATCTCCATTTGAGCAGTGACATTTCCCTTCAAAGAGGGATGCATTAAAGAGTATGGTATAGCCTGTACTGAGAAGTAAAATTAAGTGGTGGTGACAAGTATCTTGTTAATGCAACTGGTGATTGTGTTTATTATTTAGCTAGTTCAAGTATATGAGTTTTTAATAATTTTTACTTTATTTCATGAAATAGTTCCCTTGATTCTCCATTTCACTCTGAGTATGTTTATACCCCAAACTCTAAAATGTTGTGACAGAATTGGTGAAGCATCGCTTATTTAAAAACATTCCTTTCTACCCAACTGTATGGTTAGGATGGGAATCTGTAGAATTGGCATTATATTTATGTATGTTGATGTTATTTTGAAAATCAAGACAGGATATCAATCTCTTGGGAAAGGTTTCTCCTTCGAGATTCTTTTCATGCTCTGCTAAGAACTTAGGATATTCTAGAAAAACTATAGGAAGCTTAGGGCTCAAACATTGCATCTCATATAAACTGAAATCTAAATTCTAACCTGTAGAGGGACTCATTGTCCAGAAAATAATGAATACTATAGTCGAGCTTCTCAGTTTTTGAAAATCAAATAATTTATAAACTTATTTTGAAACCTCTCTGCTTATGGGAGTTAGTGTGATATGGTGCATGGTAATCTCATTATTCAGGTTCTGGCCTAGACAGTGACAAATTTGTTGTGAAGCCTTCTGAAAAGCACTTAATTTTTTCAAAACTCAGTTCACTTATTCCCTAAAATGAGCAAGTTGCATAAGACAACTGCTAACGTCCATTTTTGCACTGTTTTGTTCCACCTTATGGCAGTAATCTTAACTGTTTGGGGAGTGATGAAATATCTTGAGAATCTGATTAAAACTACAGAATTGGTTCCCCCAAGAAACTGACATATACAAAAAGTTTGCCGCGGAGCCCCTTAGGAGATCATACAATTCCTGTTATATGTAGAACAGATTTTGTTCTTTAATTGGATGCTAATTTTTAGCAAATTTTAGAGAAAGGGACATAGAAAAGAAACAATTTAAAACACTGCTGTGGATATCTGGAAGGAAGGAGAAAGTTTCCTGTGTTTTTTCAGAGTTGGAGATTGATACTTAATTTTGATAAATCTCTGGATAAAATTATTGTAAAGACACTCAAGTCTTTCCTCTAGGTACATAAGGTAGTAAGCAACATGAAGCAAAAGCAGATACTGGTATGATTCGCTTTGGAAATTGAGACGGGGCAGTGAAACAATCTTATTAAAATACTATGTGGCAATGAGAAAGAATGAAATATGGCCCTTTGTAACAACATGGATGGAACTGGAGAGTGTTATGCTAAGTGAAATAAGCCATACAGAGAAAGACAGATACCATATGGTTTTACTCTTATGTGGATCCTGAGAAAATTAACAGAAACCCATGGGGGAGGGAAAGGAAAAAGGAAAAAAAAGAGGTTAGAGTGGGAGAGAGCCAAAGCATAAGAGACTCTTAAAAACTGAGAACAAACCGAGGGTTGATGGGGGGTGGGAGGGAGAGGAAAGTGGGTGATGGGCATTGAGGAGGGCACCTGTTGGGATGAGCACTGGGTGTTGTATGGAAACCAATTTGACAATAAATTTCATATTAAAAAAAAAAAACTACCTCCCTGCCTCTGCTGGTGTATTATTGCTTATCAATTGCTTGTCAGTGTATGGAGAATATTACTTCTTCCAGACTAAATTTTACCCAAAGTTCAACATTTACTTTCTTGAATTAACTGGCCACAAGTTGCTTGCAACAGAACCACACGTTTCCTAAAAACTAAAGTAATTGATTTTCTTTTTAGACAATTCGCCAGAAATTCCCCCTCTTAACGACTCGGCGACTTGGAACAAGAGGCCATTCAAAGTAAGATATGTTAATGAGCATAGATATCAGATCTGTACATATGATACCCCGTATAGGAGGATTGACACGTGTAAAATGAGTATTGTTTTTATCAGTGAATGGAATCACGTGTTCTCTTCTTGATGAAGCAGATTTTTTACCAACTGTAAGAACTAAAAAGAAAAAAAGTAGATTTTGGAATAATGTTTAAAAAGCAAAATTTATACTGAAAAATCATAATATATTATTTCTTCTGATAAAAAAAATCATTTTTACAATCTTAAATCCACTACTGAAGGCACTGGTGTCCTGAAAGGGTAGTATATATGGCTAAATAAGTGGCCAGATGGAACCACAGCACTCCCAAAGAGCAAGGCCAAAGTCAGGAGTTGAAGCATGGTTCAGGTTCTTCCTTTGGTTTTCTTTCCCAGATAATAATTTCAATATCCTCTTCTTTTCCCTTCAAGAAAAATGACCTCCACAAATGACTTCTTTGGTCATCTCTTGATGTAAACATAGAGTTAGTTCTCTTGATAATTTTAGCTTTTCTTTTCTCTTGTGGCAATCTCTGTAGAGTTACATGTTACACATTCTTACTCGTCCATTATTTCCTCTGTGCACTGTGTTTTCAGTTTTTCCTTTCCTTCTGCCTGCAAACAGATTCAGATCTCTTTTATGTTGATAAAAACAGATGCATCTCAGACCTGCTGTACTCTTCACAATTGCTCTATTATTTTCCTTCTCATTGCTATTCCTCGAAAGAGTAGCTGTGCTCACTTATCTTACCATTGTTCACATGGTAACAGTCCATTTCTTTACATAGACAAAAACCCTATGGCTCAATTTTACTGTTACTCATCCTCCTTGGCACCTGTCTAGCATGTGAACCTGCTGAAAGTGCCCTCTTAAAATAAATCAATATGTAAAATTTCTCCTATGGTTTCTCTGTCACAGAACTGCCAGGCCCCCTTCCCTCTTCTCCCATTCATTTTCTAGCTCATCCAATGTCTTCTTCCATCCCAACATCTAGTTCAGGATTGCCCAATCAAATATAATGCAGCCACATATTTAATTCAAAAATTTCTAGTAGCCACATTAAAAAAGTAAAAAGGGACAGGTGTTATTTAATTTTAATATGTTTTATTTAGTCCAATGTATCATTTCACCATGTAATCAAAATTAAAATTATTGAGATATTTTTCATTCTTTTTCCCCACTAAGTGTTTGTGTGTTTTATTCCTACAGCACATCTCAATTCTGATTAGTCATATTTCAAGTGGTCACTACCTACACGTGGCTAGGAGCAACCTTATTGGCTAGCTCAGCTTTAGTCACTTGCCAAAAAATAAATCTTACTTTATGAATTCTCTTGAATCGGTCTCTCTCCATTCTCACTTTCATAATCTGGCTTTCACTGTATCTTTCCAGTCCTTTCAATACAGTTTTTCCAAATTGTCCTTCTAACAGTTTTAATTCAATTGTATCTCTGTCATGCTCAAATTTTTCTCACTTTGACATTCAGGGTCCATTATGATTTAGTCCCAAACCATTTTCCTACCTTATCATCTACTCACCTCTCAGCATGGAGCCTATGCTCCCACGAAATTAGTGCCCAGCACCCTTTGTTTCACCTCCAAATGTCATTCTTTCATCTATGCTGTCTTCTTCCCTGGAAAATGCCTTTTCCCTACAGGTATTTTGAAAGCTTATCCATTGAAAAGAAAAGAATGTTTCATAAACTTCCTCTTCTTTTGAAATTTTTCTTATTTCTTGATTTCTTATAGGCTCTTTCTTCATAGCCTCACAGCAGTTCATTGGTTCATTCTTAGTGTGTAATTACCTTATCTCTTCCCCTCAAAAGATAATATTTTGAGGATAGAGACTTTGTCTCATTCATTTTTATATCCTTTCTGTTGTTGGATACATAATTGATTACCAATTAATATTTCTTTAATTGACCCCTATTGGTGTTAACAGTATGTGGTGTGAGAAGGAGGAATGAAATGCCAGATTGAAAAAGAGTGAATTGGCTCTTCCCTTCTAACTTGTTTATCAAACTTGAATCACGTTAACTGGCTGATTTCTACTGAATTTGATTCCTATTGAATTGTGTGGGTAGAAGAAAGATGAGATAATGTTGGAAGTAGATAAATAGTAGAAAAAGAGGCAAAGCAATGCAGAGAAATCCCCTTCACAGGATCTACAAGAAGGCAGGCAGGCAGGCTGCTGGGAAAGTCAATTAATCCTAAAAGGAGCCTTTAGGATTAGGGATGAATCATTAACCCTGTCCATTGTGACTCTGTGAGGCTCAAGTGTTTAGGTTTATGGACCAACATGTGGTAATTTCAGGAAATTTGTTTGATATCTAAAAGCAGATGTGCCCAAGAGCAAATTATTAAAATTTGAATTTTTTTTCCTTCTTTCCCAGTATGACATTTGCTTTTTATAACTTGCTTGTTATATTTTTTGATATTTTGATATCCTGGGGAAAAAATTTTCCATACATAAACAAGTATGTTGAAAGATAGGGCAAGATGGAGAGTTTGTGAATCTTGCAGTTGGCAATGGTTTGATGTAATTATTCTTTTGTTGTTGTTATTTATTTATTTATTTATTTATTTATTTATTTATTTATTTACTGGGGGGGGAGAGAGAGAGAGAGAGAGCAGGTGAGGGGCAGAGAGAGAGGGAGAGAGAACCCCAATCAGGCTCCTTGCTGTCAGCGCAGAACACTATGCGGGGCTCGAACCCACGAACCATGAGATTGTGGCCTGAGCTGAAATCGAGTTGGAGGCTTAACCAACTGATCCACCTAGGCGCCCTTTAATTTTTGTCCCAAGCATTTCTTTATCTTGGTATATTATCTTCACATTCATCATTTTTAATGGCTATTTAATATTTTAAAAATGTACATCTTTATGAAAAATAGTTTATGTCTATAGAAATATGAACAATCTGTGAAACAGAAAGATAAATGAAGAAAGTTAGCATATTTTGGAGAAAGAGAAATTTATAATTTCTCCAAATTTTACTATTAATTTTGCAAAACTTGTTGGGGTAGTGTTTATTCTAGTGCCTTAAACATACTATCACTAAATGTTTATTGAATTATTTGAAAAATTTAAACTAAGTATTAATTTATTTTAAGTTCTGTGGACCATTTATTAAAATATATTGACATTATATAACTGTTTAGTGATGGTTATCTAAAAACATAAGCTCTCAATTGTTGCCAAATTCTCATAGAATAGCTAGAGTATATCCAGTCATTTCATGTGAGTCTTTCAGACAGAATTGATTTTGATCCTGATTAACTCAAAAAGTTTTTATGTATTCTGGACACAAGATAGCACCACTGTTTCTAAAACCGTCCCTGGCAGCCTAATTTAGGGTTCATGGAACAATGTTACTTTTCAAATTTTACTCCATGTAGGAAATCCAAAAGTTTGGGAAACACTGATCTTTGTGACAAAGAGGTGATTGGTAGGATCTAAAAAAGAAGAGTGAATTTTGTGTCTATTTTCAAGGTTTTTCTCCCTAAGTTCTGTCATAACTGGTATTAAAATGATCAGTTCTCACAACTCACCTTTATGCAGGTGTTACTTTCAAGGACCTCACGAACATGAAAGATGAAAACGTGTAACTAAATAAAATGAGACAAAATTTATTCAGCCAAAAGGAAGAGATAAAATATTTAAAACAGATATGTTAAAAGCAAAACAAAACAAAAATCCAAATGGACAGACTACCTAGGTAGATATCACAGATCACCAGATATCATGCACTGTCAAACTTAGAAACAATTAAAAATTGAAACATTTGTTTCCAGGGGCAGGTCTGACGTTCTACATAAGAAGCCAGTAGTGCCAAGAGTTCTGGAAAAAAGTCTTTAAAGGTTAACTCTTGGGGTCACAAAGCCTCACCCTAGAACACCTAACCTGAGTGTGCCCTGGGGACAAAGCCAATCAGTTTACAGGGGCATTAGCAGCTCAGCTTTCTGTCCCTTCCTTCACTGTCACCCTCCCCTCCCTGCCAAGAAGCCCCAGTGACAGATTCTGTACATTCTCAACACCCAGATAAAACTGTGTTGTCTTTTGAGTTGTTTTTTTTTTTCTTCTTTTGATTTACTACCAATGCCAAAATATACACCTGTTTTGTTTTTTTTTTCTGGGCAGTATTTTTAAATTTGGATTTTGAAAAAATAAAAATGAAACAAAATCATATAGGCACAAAAGAGTAATGCAAAGCAATTTTTGTCTATTTTATGTTATAAATGTGTTATATCCATAATCAATCCATTCATATTTATATCAATGCACAGAGCATGGTGCTAAAGAGGTTTTAGGATGCAAATAGCAGGATAGGATATACGCTATCAAAAAACTTTCACTATTAAGCTTCATTTATTTAATAAGCATTTTATTGAGTGTGCTGGTACTTCCTAGGCCCTAGGGATACAGTGATTAAGAAAAAGAGCCTGTATCCCACCATTGCTCAGGATAGCTGATAGTCGAGACCACCAAGTAGATTTCATGTACACAGTAGACTGTTTGATTTGAAGTTACATTTTAATTTCTCGTAGACTTTGATCAGTCAAATCTTGCTTTTCAGACATGATGGACAAAAGCTATTATCTTATTTATTAGTAGTGATTTAGTGGGTTAATAAAACTGATATGGCAGCTGCTCTTATCACAGTAAGTTATTGCAAGTCCCTGAACAGCTTAATCCCATCATTTCCTTATCGGTCATCATTCGTGTAGTGTAAACTAACATCAGCGCTACCAGCTCAGTAGGAACATATGTTTCAGGAATTCTATATCATGCTTGAAATAGGAAAGAAGAACTATAGGTGCAGGTAGAAATTTATCAGCAAGTGAAGAAAAGTGTTAGATGCAATGTAAATATTTTAGCAGCAAGAGTAGCAATAATTTCATTTGTCCTATTAAAAATATTTTCTATTTTATAACATGTTCACTTTAAAATGTGGACATAAAAATTAATAAATCTTCCTTATTCCTAAAATGTAAATGATCTATTATTTGATATAAGACTAAGGAACAGTTGACACTAATGAATGAACACAATTTGCTGGATAATCACAAAACTACTTGTATTATGCTAACATTTTCTCAGAGAAATTAGCTAGTCATACCCAAGATTTTAAAGCAGTTTTCACATATCATTTTTAAGCAAAATGGGTAAAAATCATATAGAGAGAAAGAACTGTGCAATGTTTGGGAATCTATTCAGAGTAACCTACAGAATAGGCATTGGGTAGTGGTATATAAATAAAAATAACTAATTAAAACTAGTTATCCCACACTTATGTAAGACAGTGCTTTTTATTCAGCATGCACCAACATAGGTCTTTGTAATACTGGAGTATTTCTGGCAAATATTTTGCAGCAAACTTATTTTATGGGAATATATTAACAGTGAAATAATGCTATAAAATGTAAGGATTGAGATGAAAAATCCATGTATATTTTACATGAAATTACTCTTCCTAGTTTTATGAGGTTTACTTTTAGGAGGACAGAGCTACTCATTTATTATCTCTTCTCTGTTCTCAAAGGCATGAAATCATCACTCAAATGATAACATGTATCTGGAAGATTAAGGAGTAAAGATTTATTTTATTAGTTCCAGAATAAACTAGATAGGAGACGTGCTAAAGCATTACAATGATCATTGGAAAATATTAAGATTTCTATTCCTAGCAATCGTCTTTCTACTTAAATATGCTAATTTCATGCCCTTTGTATATATTGTTTAGCTATACAACTTTTATTCAACCCCAATATTTTACTGATAACCTGGGAATAAACAGTGCTACAAAGAAGTTATTGAAACTATTGGCTTTAAAAGAATTTGTGTTTTATCAGTGTCTAAATTTCTAGCAGGATACATTGATTCATCCAATAAATGAAGATTTTTCTATACAGTAATTTCTAAGGAGGAAATCAATGAAGGAAAAGATACAATTCTCTTCCTCTAAATCTAAAGTTTAGTAGGAGAGGTAAGCCACGTATACACTCACCAATGGTATGAGATATAAACTACATAGGATAAATGACCAAGAGAGGAGTTCAAAGGGCATAGAGGCCTTAGATTCCTGAGAAACCAGGCAAGCTTCATGCATTAAAATTACAATGCCTGAGCTATGAGTAAGAAATGAGGACATGAAGGAATAAGGGCATTCCCCATGAAGAACTCAACAAAGAGCACCAAGGTGAGAAAAAACGTTATTTATGAGAACAAGTAATTGTGACAGTGATAGATAAGTTCAGACTGTGTTTGTGGTAGGGTTAAAGGAGTTAGTATATTTCCTTATATCATGTTAGACAAGAAATCCTTTGATCTCTACCAAATTTAAAATTGTGCTGATATATTTAAGTATATGATACTATACGCATGCCCTTAATTGAAAAAATCCTGTTTCTAAAGTGTTCTTTATGACATATTATTATTTCTAACTTTTTTCATGTTATTTATTTATTCAACAAACGTTTACTGATTTCCTATTATAGGGAGCTTACATTCTAGAAGTCCTTGTTTACATATGGATCATCAAATAAGAAAAATCCAGATCAATGGTATAGGTCTTAATGATTCTTTTTAGTTACCAATGCTTGCTTAATATGATTTGTGCTGAGCTAGAAGAGGAAGTGTTTATACTGAGTGCAAACATATTAAAAATATTTTCACTTAAGAATTTCTAAACACAAATAAAATTGAGATACAAAATTATAAAAAAGATTTTGCTTCTCAAGTACAGAGGCAACATGACCCATTGAAACAAAGAGTTCTCAGTGCATGTCTGGGTTGATAGCAGCATTTACATCTAGCCTACTAATAAAATACATTCTTTTAAAAGGATTTTCTTTTGCTGGGGATGGGGTGGGGCCGTAAGATGTAAACTCTTGACTCTAAATGTAGTTGGAAATATTATACACTTCCATTTTTAAAGATGCTTCTGCCTATTATTGGAAAGAAGAGGGCAAAATAATACAGTCATTTTAGAAAATAAGGAACAAATGAATTGTGTAATCAGAATACCCTTTCCTTAAAAGTCATAAGTAAGAAAAAATTACAAATTCATATTTGTCAGGATTCTTGAGTGCTAAAGGATGGTGCAGTTTTTACAGAACCTGATCATCAGGTGATTTTTAAAAATGAAAGTAAAATGTGCCTCAGTATTGGTCACTGTGGTCACTGTTCCATGACTGGCAAGTGGTCGGGCTCAGGAAGCCATGAACAAGGGTATAATTTCCTGCCCTGATTTCCCATGTCTGTTTTTTCATCGTATTGACATCTAGCATAGTTGTCAGGACACAGTATGTCTTCTAATATTTGTTGAACTCCTGGTCATCCCTTTGACTTGCCCAGTGACTTTTGTCTACCACTGGGCAATGTAATTTCTTCTCAAACCATGTGCATGACAAACCACTTTACCATGGTATAATATTATCTACATATTGAAAAAAGATTATAGATGAGAAACAAAAGATCAATGTTCTAATAAAAGAAAATTATCAACTTTTAAAGCAATGTTTAACATATATTGCTTCAGCAAGTGGATAAAATATAGTTATTTAAACTATAGCCTCTATAGAATAAATAGAAAACTTTGCAAGAGAAAATGAAATTACAATATATTTACATTGTAATAGATCTGCTTGTTCTCAAACATCTTTTGCTATATTTCTTCTAATAGAAATTCCCTTTGATATCTTAGTTCTATATCTTGATTAAAAATATTAATATTTATTTCAGACTCTTAGGTTCATTAACTTTTTATAATAATTATTAATTATAATACACTTGCCAAATATCCTCTAAATCTGCTCATTGTTTTCATGGTTTTTAGGTCTTTTCCTTATCTATTTCTGTTAATATAAATGCTTTTGGTAAGGTCTTTACGACTTAAATAAGCTTCCTTCTTTTAGTTTCTCACTGGAGACTTAGTCATTTCCGTATTTTGGGGTTTCCATCACTTTTGGATGTCCTGCATTTCCCCCTCTGTTTCATTATAACTGATGGGTTTTTTATTCTTCTTCTACTATAGGATTATTTTCTGTATTGTAAAACTTGAGTAGTTATAAACCTCCTCTGTTTGGGGCACCTGGGAGGCTCAGTCCACTAGGCTTCCAGCTTCGGCTCAGGTCATGATCTCACAGTTCATGAGTTCGAGACCCGCATCAGGCTCTGCGCTGACAGTGTGGAACCTGCTTCAGATCCTCTGTCTCCCTCTCTCTGTCTCTCCCCTTACCCCCCACCACCTCAAAAAACAAAACAAACAAAAAAACCCCACCTCTTCTGTTTCAGGTTAACAGGCCACTTATTGCCCTTGTATTGAAAACTTATTCCCAGTGTGCAGCAATCATAAAATATCACCATTCACCTTGATCACCCCCCCCTTACTGTTTCTCAAATATAATAGCTCTTTCTGAAAACATTTATATAATATGTGTAATTTTTTGTTTTCATATTTAAAAACTCTTTTCTATCTCAAATAGCCCAGGGTCATCAGAGGTGACTTCTTTGCCCTTAGAACTTAATGGGAGAGAACCCATCTCTGGGCCTCACAGTTTAGGGGGCTCTATTCTGGCCCTCCTCCAGCTTTCCTCTTCCCCAGGAGAAAAGGAGTCCATAGCCTGAATAAATGTGTCCATCGAGAGACCACACCCTCCTTCCAGCCCACGTTTCAGGTCCCCAGAACCCCAGAATTCTTTGTCCAAAGAGCCCAGACTTGCCTTCTCCCTCTTATGTGGGGCTCTTTCCCCCCATCCATCCTGAGGGGGGTGCTATGTTCCACCACTATACATAGACTTGAGCCACCAGAAGGTAGCTCTTTGGCGGTGGTGGTTGGAAGGTTGGATTGATCTTGGACATGGAGGCTGTGTGTTCACAAGAGGCTCCTCACAGTGAAGAAAAGAGCAGGGGCTGTGAAGACAAGGGCTAAGGGTGGCTCTTCTCCCACCGCCATGTTCACACATGGAAGAATTGTAGATTCAAACCCACCTACCAGATCAGTATGGAGGAAAACTGTCAAGCTAGGAGGACAGGGTTATTTTATGTAGTAGTTTTTTAGCTTGATTTAGATTTGAATATTTAAGTATATGGTATGTGGGCTTTCATTTGTACTCTTGTTCTGGGCCTTGGGAATGTTTAGAGGTGGACTTGTTCTGCCAAGTCTTTTTTATTTTATTTTATTTTTTATTGCTAAGGTCAGAAAAGGGGCCTTGAAACTTAGATCTGCACTGTCTTGTCCACTTTAAACTCAGATGATGATACTAAGTTATGAAATTCTAAATACGGTTACAGCGGAGTCCCCTGGCAACCCCTTTATTCGCTTTTATTTCATTCCTTGCTTGATTTTAGATGAATGCAAATTGAAACAATAGGTAACCAAGTAAATGGTGCTGCTGCATGTGCTGGGCTGGGAAGGAAAGGGAAGGCAGAAGTTAGGCTTCAGCCAGCCTTACTGAATTCCCACTGTTTGATTAGCTTTTGTGTAATATTATAGTGTTTGTGCCTGGGTGTGTAATAAGTCAGGAGTCTGCAGCTTAAGAGAATGAGCTACAACTTGAGAACTGATGAAATGCTATACTTGTGAGTGGCTCAGGATCCATAGACACATTTATAATAAAGTATTTGTGACGCTGTTACATTCCATGTTTCATATTTCCATTGATTCATGGTACAGTTTTTTTCCCTCATTGTTGCACAAAAGTTTGAAGTGAAAATGACAGTGAATTGGGCTTCTCATTCCTCATGAGGAAAATAACGTTTGAAAGATCACATGCTTCATATATATTCCTATGCACGACATTAATATCTTCCTCCATACAATGTCATACTTTTTTACTCCATCCAATAGATACACTATAAAGGAAACCTATCATTTTCTTTTTCAATTGACTAAATTCAAATTGAACCGGTAATTAGCAGAATGACACTTGATATACTTGGAGCCAGTGCTGACATTTACAAATTTAAGTGGTTACATTTAAATGTCTACATTTATGAATTTTTTTGGTTTTGAAGCCTATATTTTAGAGGTTAGAAGGGGATTGGCTGTTCTCCTTTTTTAATCCTAGAGCCAGAAATATGACCATAAGTAGGACTAATGACCATCAAAGCGATTTAACACATTAAGATGCTACTTGAAAAAAAATCAGGAAAGGAAGGTGATCAGAGGGTTGCAGTTCTTAGCTGTTCTTTCCCTCAGCTGTACTTTTATCTCCTTCTCCCCTTCCAAAAACTCCTTCATTAACACAGAGCTGGTTCCTGTCCTTGCTCTAGGTATCATTATTATGGGATTGGCATCAAAGAGAGCAGTGCATATTACCACTCCGTTTATTCTGGAAAGGGCCTGACAAGGTAGAGTTCTACTTTCTTCAAGACAAATTCTTTGCATTTCCTGAAATATGCATAATAGCAATTGAATAAAAGACTTTCTCATTTTGCTTATTGAAATGTTTTCTTTTAAGCATCAGACCTTAATTTCAACTTTGTAAGGACATTTACAATGATATGGTCTAGATTATTGGGTAATTTATATAATTTTTGATCATTAATGAGAAATTAATAGTGAACAAGGTATACCAGAGAGATGAAAAGGAAAAATCAAGGAAGCAGAATTGTTTTTAAATTAGTATTTATTCACAAGGCTGAGTCTGTTTTCAGGCTGGAATCAATAAAATAAGGGCAGAAAATGTATGTTTTTCCCCAAGAAATTACCTGTTTTAAAAATCTCTGTCTTCGGGGCACCTGGCTGACTCAGTAGAGCGTGAGACTCTTAGTCTCGGGGTCATGAGTTTGAGCCCCACGTTGGTTATAAAGCCTCTAAAAATAATATAAAATAACATAAAAATCTCTGTGCTTCATCAGTACCTTACAAAGATGAAAAGTTTATGATAACTCATCACTAATAATACATGCTTTGAATACCAGCTTACCTTAAGTGAGATAAAGTTACTGCCCTGTTTGAGTCTCTGTGAAAGGGAATACACAAATGATCATAACACATTTCTCTAACCTGCCATTAACCATCAGGAGGAGGTCGTTATTGGGGTGATATCCAATAAAACCAGTGATAATATACAATTACTATTTTTCATATACTGGAGCTCTTAGTAATTAAATCTGCATCGGAGATTGCCTTATAGTATGATTTACCAAGAACTCCTCTTAGCTCTCAAAAGAATAAATTTTTTTGAAAAGTAAAGTGACGTGTAAAAAAATAATTTCATTCACCTGAGTCATACTAAGACGAACTCAGACATGGTGAAGAACATAATGGCAGCTTATTGGCTACAACTAACTGCAACATGAAAATACAGGCTAGAATACAAATGAATATTTAATATCAAATGTTCTTTGCAGATCTTATCAGATTTCCTTAAATATGCTTCATTTACTTTTCCTTAATAGATTTATTTTTTTTAAGTAAGTTGATAAGAAGGCTTGGGTCTCTTTGAAAATCAAGCAGATTTCTCCAGGTTTCTTTTGCTAATCATGATCCAAAGTTACCCCTATTGTGGGTCCTCTGCATTTCCTTGATTGCTATAACTGTATATTTATATGTTAACTAATGGAAAATATACTGATTTTTAAGGTTTTCTGGAAGCAAGCTGAAGAATGAGGTAAGAATTACTTTCATTTCTATTTTATCTGCTATAATATGTACTGCAAACTAAATAATACATGCTAACCGTCCTCATTGGCAAATATAGAAATAAATGTTAATTTATTAGGAGCCCATTAAATGATTGAGAACTTCAGAGAGAGCTGTTAGATTTGGGGCTACTGATTATTCTTTACATGGACCTACTGAACAATTTCCAATTAACGTAGGAAGGGTAATTTTTCAGTTATTCTCACCTAATATCAGATACTTAAGAGATTGCAAAAAAAAAAAAAGACCTTTACAGATCTAAGACACTTCCAGTTGAATATAAACAAAAAGTCTAAAGCTGAGGATATGGAAGGAATTGGTATTTGGAATATACCCATTTAGACAAAACCTTTAAGAGTTATCAAGAAACCCAAATGTTATGCTGTGGTTTGTTTTAACCACTTTGTGTGAGTGTGTGTGTATGTATAGTCAGTTTGCTGACCTCTCTGCAGTGTGGAGACAGGGTGGATGGTGGAGGAGGGAGCTAGGGAGAAAGGGTACATCTCTCTAACATACACACACTCACACACTTTCTCCCTAGGCACCCCTTCCACTCCCCACCCCCAACCAAAGAACAGATCAGCAAACTGACTTTATCTAAATGAGTTAGACTACCATTAGGGACTGCATGGCTAATTAGGCACACGATAAGGCCTTCATTATCCTCAAGTTATCTAATCATTAAAAAGAGGTGCCACAGAACTAAGGGCACATGACAATGTGTTGTGTGGTAAATCTGGACCTGAGGTTGTAACTCCATTAGTTTGGTGAAATGATGCAAGCATATTATCTTAAGAAATAATAGAAAGCCCCCAACCCTTTGAAATGACCAATTTCTTCCCACCAGTGCTTTTAATACAGTTAATGGCTAATTACATAATAAAATCCTCTAGATTGCTCTTTTTATCAATGAAATAATAGCTCTTTATTAGATAAACAATTGTGAAAGTGCAAAAATATTGACTTAGAAATACACTTCAGTTGACTGAAGTTTATGTCAATAGGGAATTTAAGTAATTTCTCTCAGGTGTTCTTTCTACCACTTTGATGAGGTTGGTGGTACTTAGTGAGCCATCAGCTATTACGGCATGTGTATGGCAAGGCTCATTTTACAGAATAAAAGAAAAAATGTTTCTGCAGTGTACTGTTTCCTCCTTAGAAGAGTGCACTACAAATTCAGGTGTAGATCTTGTTAACAAATTTAAACTAAAATATTTTTGTTAGGCTGTCATATAGCTGACATTTCCAAAGACTGCAACAACAATAAAGCATCATTATTATGATGATTATAGAAATTAGCACAAGGGCTTTCTAAAGGCTCGGAACTACTCTAAACACTTAAAAAATAATGGAATTTTGTTTAACAAAGCTGAAATTTTATTTATTTATTTTTTATTTAAAAACATCTTTTTTTAGTTTATTTACTTATTTTGAGAGAGAGAGAGAGCGCAGCAGGGGAGGGGCAGAGAGAAGGAGAGACAGAATCCCAAGCAGGCTCCATGCTGTTAGCACAGAGCCTGATGCAGGGCTTGAACTCACGAACCTTGAGATCATGACCTGAGCTGAGATCAAGAGTCGGACACTTAACCGACTGAGCCACCCAGGCACCCCTCAAAGCTGAAATTTTAAAAAATTATTTGGTACCTGAGTGATCAACCATCATAGTTTGCTCAGGACGTGAGACTTCCAGTGTCAACTTGCATATATTATAGTTCATTTGAACACTACTAACTGTGAGGTAGGGAAAATCGGTGTTAGCATTACTAACTTACAGCTAAGGAAACTGAGGCTGAGAGATGTGTTTGCTTTTTTCAAATTCTGAATTAAGTTCTACTTTTTAAAACTCATGCTCAAGACATTAATCGATAGATGGAGTTACAGATACTAAGGAACAAAATAGTGAATGGATAGAATTTCTCTTTTACAGTGTAGCAGGAGAACATATCTTTTAAAGTAATTATATGCAATTATAAGGGGTGTCATGGGTATCAACCTAGTTTAAGTGGTCAGGGACATTTTCCATAGGAAGTGACATTCAAGGAAAGAACTGAGAATAAGTGGGAATTTGGAGTGGAGTCAGGAAAAAGAGTAACAGTGATGGAATCGATGTAACGTTATAGATTAGGGTTTCTCAAACTTGGTATTACTCATGTTTTGGGCTATATAATTCTATGTTGTGAGGGATGTCCTGTGCACTGCAAGATGTTTAGCAACATCATGGTATCTCTGGCTTCTACTCACCAGATTCCACACCCTCCTCTTGTGACAAGCAGAAATGTCTCTGATGTTACCAAATGTCAACCACTGACATATGGGAAGGCAAACAAGGAGCATCATGTTATAGATTTGGGGATAAGTCTGGATGAAAGAATATCTGGACGAGGATGATAGCTCTAGAGATGGAGAGAAGTGCCTGATTTTAGCTGGGAAACATTGGTAGTGGATTGTAAGATAGTTCTATTTTTAATTTTTTGAGGAACCTCCATATTGTTTTCCACAGTGGCTGCACCAGTATGCATTCCTACCAACAGTGCAAGAGGGTTTTTTTTTTTTTCTCTACAGCCTCACCAATCTGGTTGTTTCTTGCACTTTTGGTTTTTGCCATTCTGACAGGTGTGAGGTGATATCTCACTGTAGTTTTGAGTTGCAGTTCCCTGAAGATGAGAAATGTTCAGAATCTTTTCAAGTGTCTGTTGGTGTCTGTTCATGTCTTCTGCCCATTTTTTCATTGGATTGTTTGTTTTTTGTGTATTGAGTCGTATCAGTTGTTTATAAACTTTGGATTCTAACCCTTTATCAGATATGTTATTGGCAAATATCTTCTCCCATTCAGTTAGCTCCTTTTTAGTTTTTTTTTTTTAATGTTTATTTTTGAGAGAGAGAGAGAGAGAGAACATGAGTGGGGGGGGGGGGCAGAGAGAGAGAGGGAGACACAGAATCCGAAGCAGGCTCCAGGCTCGGAGCTGTCAGCACAGAGCCCGACGTGGGGCTCGAACTCACAAACAGTGAGATCATGACCTGAGCCGAAGTCGGATGCTCAACTAAGCCACCCAGGTGCCCTGCTTTTTAGTTTTGTTGTTTCCTTTGCTGTGCAGAAGCTTTTTATTTAAATGAAAATTTTAAATGAAAAGACATACCACATGAGTGGCTAGGTATGTTAGATATTATAAATGGGCCAATTCTTCCTAAATTAATTTAGACATTTAATACTCTAATAAAAATTTGAGTGGGTAATTGATTTTTGGAAATGATTAAAATGACTATACATTTAATGTAGAAGGATATACAGAAAGTAATAGTTAAGAGAAATGTAAATGAGAATAGTGAAAAGGGGCTTGTTTGGCAGATATCAAAATATTATGACACTATGATATAAACTCAACTGTAGGTAGAATAAATCCATAACAGAGATTAGATACCTGAAAAAAAAAGACCCTAGTATAAATAAGGATTTAATGTATGATCAAAGAGACATTACAACCAATGAAGGAAAATTTTTTTTTTCAGTAAATTGTCTTAATTGTTTTTTGGAGGAGGATGTAGTGTCAAATAAATAAATAAAATTCTTCATAGCATGATGTTAGAAAAATTGACCATTTTGGAAAAAAATTATGCCTCATGAATTTCATATAAGTTATTAAATATAAAAACAGTACTTAGAAGGGAACATTTTTATCTACTTCATTTCTGGATAAGGACTGATTTTCCCTTTTTTTGGTGCAAAAAAAGGTGATTTTATTAAAGCATGGGGACAGAACCTGTGGGCAGAAAGAGCTGCTGGGAATGATTTTCTAAGACGAAAATTTAAGAAGTCAAAGGAAAAATATAAAGTGGAGAAATTGAAAACTATTTTTGTATCAACAGCGTGATATATAAAATTTGAAGTCAAAAGAAAGACTGGAGAAAATATTTTCAGCAAATATGACAATGGGATAATATTTCTATTAAGTGAAGAAATCCTATCAATTTATAGAAAACTATGAAGATGACAATAAACAGTAAAAGACATGAATAGAAAATACACATAAGGAAGAAAAGGGCAATAAATGCATGAAAAATGGACTGCCCAATAAATAAAAAATAAATAAAATTTTGAATTCTGTAATTATCAAATATTTAGAAATTAATATGATGATGTTGGTGAAGTTCTGGTGAGATAAGCTGTTTCGTATTCCTCTGGTGAATACTGACCAAACTCCCTGGATAAAAAGTTGTAAGATCTGTGTCAAGTCTTCAAAGTGTTCATGGTTTTTCTCCCACAGTTTCACTTTTCATGAATCTCATATACAGAAATAACAGAAAATGCTTACAAAATATTATGCAAAAATTGTAATCGACAACTATGAAAAACTGTGTAACCTAAATTACTACCAATAAAGAAATGGTGACATCATTTTTTTAAAAAATATTTTTATTTATTTTTGAGACAGAGCGAGACAGACCACAAGCAGGGGAGGGGCAGAGAGAGAGGGAGGCACAGAATCCGAAGCAGGCTCCAGGCTCTGAGAGCCTGACGCGGGGCTCGAACTCACAGACTGTGAGATCATGACCTGAGCTGAAGTCGGATGCTCAACCGACTGAGCCACCCAGGTGCCCCATGGTGACATCATTTATAGGACTTTTATGGGACTAAATATTATGCCATTTATTAAAAATCTCTTTTAATGACATGGAAAAATGTTAATTAGGAAGAAAAGAGGACACAAAAGCAAATATATGTATATGTGGCTTCAAATGTAAATAAAACTGGATATTTACATGTCATATATGAGTGACAGGATTAATATATATAGGTATGCTGTACAATATAGTAGCTATTGGCCACATATGGCTATTAATTACCTACAATTTTGTTTCTCTGTCACACTAGCTACATTTCAGGTCCATAATAATCATATAGAGTATTGCAGTGTAGACAGAACATTTTCAGCATCACAGAAAGTTCTGTTGGGCAGCACTATTTTAGAACATGTAAAATACTCAACTCCATGATAAAAAGACAACCCAGTAGAAATATAACATGGTATATGAACATGCAATTCATACAAGTAGAAAAATAATAACTGCAAATAGTATTGGTATTCATGGCACCCCTCCTGACAGACCATAACATGGGGTCAACAAATATTTTGGATACCATTCCTGCCAAGAAACATGTGAAAAGTGTTCAACTTAATCAGAGAAGTTTTCATCAGGGAAATGCAAATTAAAACCATAACAAATGGTCATGTCACTATTTTTTGAATAACAATAGTCAAAAGTCTGAAAATAAGCGTTGTCAGACATGTGGAGCAAAGGAATGCTCGGGAACAAGAGAGGGGACAATCACTAGTAAAGCTGAAGGTGCACACGCCGTATGACAGTATTCCTAGAGAAACCTTCACACGGTGTACAAGCAGGCACACTGCGGTATTGTTTGCAATCTCAGAATGCTGGAAAACAAATGGCCATTATGATACAATGAGAGAATAAATGTTAATATATTTATACAAGGTAATACTATACCGCTTTGGAAATGAATGAACTATAGCTACAAGAATTAAATTAGATTCATCTCAAAAACCTAAAGTTGAGTGAAGAAAACGTATTGAATGTAGAAGGATATATACCGTATTCTACAAGTTTTAAAGCAATAGTATATGTTGCTTAAGAGTATTACATATGAGATAAATTTTTAGAGGTTTAAATGGGAATGATATAAACTAAATGAAGAGAATTACTTCTTGTGGGGAGGAAGGTAATAAGATTAGGAAAGGCTATAGAGACTGTTTTAATATTTCAAATTTGTAATGTCTCAATCTGGTTGGTTAGTACATGGCTACTTATTATTCTTTATCCACCCCCTTTTTGAGCTTTAAATAGTTCACACTATACAAGAAAACAAAATGAAAATAAGAAAAGTAAAACAAAAGGACAGGAAGAAGATGGTAAGAGTAATTATCAGCTTGTGGTATGAATTTTGATTATTTTACATTTTTATTCATAAATGTAGTGATTCAAATTTCAGAAATGTCTTAGAGAATGTTTCAGAATCCTTTCATCCGCTGGAATAAAACTAACAAAACCTACTCTCAATGCTTTGTCCTGATCAAAGAAAGCCTTTCTTTTCCTGTGAATCTTCTAGTGTGCACCAAATTTTGTTTTAACTAGCTCTAGTAATGAAGTTGCCATTATTTCTTAGGGAGCCAGCCCCTTTGATTTTTTTCATTTCAACCAGGAAGTCTCTCTGAGCCTGAATTTCCTTCTCCTTAACATCGGCCATTCATGGCCATTTAACAACTTTGTACCAAGATAAATAACAAATCCTCCCTCCTTGGTATATGCTTTGCAAATATTTACAGACTGTTATCATGCTCTCTTTTGGTCATCACTTAGCCAAACTGTGCTGCTTAAATCCTTTAATCTTTCCTCATAAATCAGACCCTCTTACCTTCTAATCATATGGTTTCTTTTCTGCAGGTTTCTTCTTGTTTTCTTTTGGAAATAAGACTTAATAGTTTACCCATGAGTACTGAAGTCATTGGTTGAGGGGAACACCCCCCCCCACACACACACCTCCCAGACCTCTGTAACTGGCTTATGACGGGCACCAGTTTTGGTGCAATTAAAATAGCAAACATATTAGTGTAATTAAAATGATCGTGTTTTACTTTTTTATCAATTGTTTCTTTCTTTTTGTGCTACATGTTTTGGACTGCACATTATTTGATTTATACCAACTTTGCACACAATTGTTAACATATCCAACAAATTTAATTTTTAAAGTTTTTCTTTCGGCACTTTTGCCTCCTGTTGATTCCAAATGTTGCTGGCGTCTATTACACAAAACTACTATTTATCAAGATGAGAGTTTTAAATAAGTATTTAAATATAATAGATATACTTTGTTCCTTAATATGTGTTTCCTTAGCACTCTAACATTTAAAAAAATTTTTTTGATGGTTATTTATTTTTGAGACAGAGCATGAACGGGGGAGGGTCAGAGAGAGAGGGAGACACAGAATCTGAAGCAGGCTCCAGGCTCCAGGCTCCAAGCTGCAGCACAGAGCCCGACGCGGGGCTCTAACTCACGGACCGTGAGATCATGACCTGAGTTGAAGTCAGACACCCAACCGACTGAGCCACCCAGGAGCCCTTCTAACATTCTTTTTATTTGGAAATGTATTGTTCATAACACACACATACACATTTTATTTTATTTTTTTATTAAAAATTTTTTTAATGTTTATTTATCATTGAGAGAGACAGAGTGCGAGTTGGGGAGGGGGAGAGAGAGAGGGAGACACAAATTCTGAAGCAGGCTCCAGGCTCTGAGCTGTCAGCACAAGCCCAACGTGAGTCTCGAAATCATGAACTGCGAGATCATGACCAGAGCCAAAGTCGGATGCTCAATGAACTGAGCCACCCAGGTGCACCCATGCATTTAAAAAATAACCTAAGATAAAAATTCAAGATCTACCCCACAGCTTAATGGAGAGAAGTCCTCTCTGTGCCCCTGTCCCAATCACCTACCAAAAGATACTGCTGTCCAAAATTTGGTGTTAATCACTACTTTGTTTTTCCTTAAAGTTGATCACTTATGAATATATACCTAAACGATGTGGTTATGGCTACACAAGAATATGAATATACTTAATACCACTGAACCATATACTTCAAAATGATGAATAATTCTATGTATTGTTTTATTACCCCATTTATTATTGCCAGTGTATTGTTCATTATGTGCCCTACATAGAATGGATTCATTTTTTTGTAGACCTTCTGATTTCATCCAGCATTAGATTTTGTGATTGATCAATGTTGATGTATAGGTAGCTTTAATACCCTTATTTGTGCTGCTGTGTAATATTCCACTGTGAAAATATCACAGTGCATTTATTTATTCCATTGTTGGTGGACTTTTTTCTTTTCTTTTCTTTTTAAATATAATTTATTGTCAAATTGGCTAACATACAGCGTGTAAAGGGTGCTCTTGGTTTTGGGGGTAGATTCCCATGGTTTATCGCTTATATACAACACCCAGTGCTCATCTCAACAGGGGTGGACTTTTTTTTCTGAAAAACTAGTACATGAACATCCTCCAGGCACACATGTGCAGAAATGGAATTCCAGGTTCTAGGATACGCTCATGTCTAACTTTACTAGTTAAGATGAAGTTGTTTTCCGAAATGGTTATATCAATTTATATCTGCCCAACCATGTGTGAGCATTCCTTTTGTTCCACATTCTCACTGATACGTGGCATTGAATGACATTTTAGTTCTTGCCAATCCAATGGATGCAAAACGGCACCTGTGATTTTCATTTGAAAATTGCTTTGAATAACTGCATCAAAAATATAAGGTTGCATTTTTTAGGGTTTTTATTGGCCAGTTCTCTTCTTTGAAATATTTCCCTAATGATTAGCAATATTGAGTATCATTTCATGTCCTTGTTGACTAATGTATATCTTCTTCAGAGAAATGTCTGTCCACATCCTTTGTCCATTTTTGAAGCAGGTTGTTTGTTTTGTTGTTGTTAAGTTTTACAAGTTCTCCATATGTCCTGGATATTAATCCCTTATCAGATATATGATATGGGAATATCTTCTCCCACTCCATTGATTATCTTTTTACTCTGTTGGCAGTGTTTTTTGATGCACAGAAGTTTTTAATTTTTAGCAAGTCCAATTTGTCTGTTTTTGTTTTTGTTCTCATATCTAAGAAATCATTGCCAAATCTAAAGTTATGATGATTTTTCCCTATCTTTTCTTCTGAGAATTGCATAGTTTAGGTCTTATATTTTGAATATCTGATTCATTTTTAATTAATTTGTTACATGGTATTTGGTAAAGGCTTATCTTCATTCTTTCACTTGTGGATATCCAATTTTTCCAGCACCATTTGTTGAAAAGACTGCCCTTTCCCCATCGAACGCTATTGGTACCTTTGTCAAAAATCATGTGGCAGTTTTTGTGAGGGTTTACTTCTGAGTGTTCTGTTCTTATGTTTGTCTTTGTGTCAACACTACTCTCTTTTGATTATTGTAGCTTTTTAGTAAGTTTTAAAATTAGGAATTGTGACTTCTCCAACTTAGTTTTTATTTCAAGATTGTTTTTACTATTTGGGGTTCCTGAGAGTCCATATGAATTTTAGGATGGATTTTTCTATTTCTGCAAAAACAATCATTAAGATTTTGCATTGAATCTGTGGAGTGTTTTGTGTGCTATTGACATCTTAACAGTAAGTTAAGTAAGTCATGAACATAGGATGTCTTTCCTTTATGCTTTAATTTCTTTGAGCATTATTTTATAATTTTCATTATATGAGTCTTTTACCTCCTTGGTTAAGTTAATTCCCATGTATTTTATTCTTTTTAATGCTATTGTAAGTAAAATTGTTTTCTTAATTCTTTTCATATTGTTCACTGTTATGAAAATACAACTGAGTTTTTCATGCTGACTGTATCCTGTTACTGTGCTAAATTCACTTATTTCTAACAGGGTTTTTTTGTGTTTGTGCAATCTTTATGGGTTCCTACATATAAGATTATATCATCTGCAAACAGATAATTTTACTTCTTTCTTTCCAATTTGGATGCATTTTTGTTCTGGCTAGGACTTCCAGTACTATGTTGAAAAGAAGCAGTGAAAATGGGCATTCTTGCCTTGTTCCTGCTCTTAAGGGAAATACTTTTGGTCTTTCACTATTGAATATGATGTTTGCTGTGGGTTTTTGATGTGACTCTTATTATGTTGAGGTAAATTCCTTGTTTGTTAAGTATTATTATTGGGAAAGTGTGTCAAATTTTGTCAAATGCATCAATTGAAATAATCATGTGTTTTCCTCTCTTTATTCAGTGTTCCCTCCTCCTCAATTTTTGGGAAAACTTCAAGAAAGTATCGTGTTAATTCTTCTTTATATGTTTAGTACAATTCACTAGTGAAACCATAGGATCAGAGTGTTTCTTTGTCAGATTTGTGATTACTAATTCAATTTCCTTGATTATAGACTGATTCAGATACTGTATTCTCTTTCTTTGTGATTCAATCTTGCTAGAATTTGTGTTTCTAGGAATTTATCCATTTCATCTAGGTTAAACAACTTGTTGATGTACATTTGTTCATGTATTCTCTTAAAATCCTTTCTCGGTAGACTCAGGAGTTTTTCCTTTTTTTATTTTAATCATTTGAGTCTTCTTTATTCTTTCTTTTCAGTTAGTCTACCTATGAATTTGTCAATTTTGACCTTTTTAAAGAACTGACCTTTGGTTTCATTGATTTTCTTTATTGTTTGTCTATTCTCTATTTCATTTTATCTCTGTTCTCATCTTTCATATTTCCTTTCTTCTGCCCAACTTGGGTTTAGTTTGTTCTGTTCCTAGTTCCTGAAGTTGTTTACTTAGATTGTTGATTTGAGATTTTTTAATGTAAGCATTTATAGCTATAATTTCCTTGGCACCACTTTCACTGCATCCTGTAATTTTGATGTAGTATGTTTCCATTTTCATTCATTTCTAAGAATTTTCTAATTTCCCTTATAATTTCTCCTTTGATCTATTGGAATGCCTGGGTGGCTCAGTCAGTGAAGTGTCTGACTCTTGATCTCAGTTCCAGTCATGATCTTATGGTTTGTGAGATTGAGCCTCGTGTCAGGCTCTGTGCTGACAGTAGAGACTGCTTGCGATTCTCACTCTTTCAAAATAAATAAACTTTCAAAAAAGAGTATGTTTTGGGGCGCCTGGGTGGCTCAGTCAGTTGAGCGCCTGACTTTGGCTCAGGTCATGATCTCACAGCTCTGTGGGTTTGAGCCCCACATTGGGCTCTGTGCTGACGGCTCAGAGCCTGGAACCTGCTTCAGATTCTGTGTCTCCCTCTCTCTGCCCCTAACCCACTTGCTCTGTCTCTTTCTCTCTCAAAAATAAATAAATATTAAAAAAAAAAGAGTATGTTTAATTTCCACAAATTTGTGAATTTTCCTAGTTTTCCTTCTGCTTTGATTTCTAACCTCATGCCATTTTGGCCAGATAAAATATTTTGTTTTATATCTATCTCTTTAAATCTATTGAGACTCAATTTGTGGCCTCACATATGGTGTAACCTCGAAAATGTTCTATATGCACTTGTGAAAAATGTGTATTCTGTTGTTAGGTAGTGAATATTTTAATTCCCTTCTCATTTGCTTTGGTGTATATTATGCAACGAATTTCTTTTTGGCTACCATGGGGATTACATTTATCATCCTAAAGTTATAGCATTCTAATTTGAATTTATACCAGCTTAACTTCAATAATATACATAACATTGCTCCTTTCAAGTTTGGTCCTTACCTCTTTCAGTTATTGATGTTACAGAATTACATCTTTATAAATTGTGTGTCCAAAATACATATACTAATATTTGGTTTTTAATAATGCGTTAGTGTTTAAATCATGTAGAAAAGAAAATGTGGAGTTACAAACCAAAGTTACAATAATACTAGCTTTTAGACTAATTGTTTTTTTTTAAAAGAGACATAGTGGTCTCTTAAATCATGTAGAAAACAGAGAGTGGAGTTACAGCTATTGCTATAATAATACCAGGTTTTATAATTGCCCATGTGTTTACCTTTATTGGGATCATTATTTCTTCATATGACTCCAGGTTATTGTCTAGTGTCCTTTCATTTTAACCCACAAGACCGTCTTTAATATTTCTTGCAAAACAGGTCAAATTGTAATGAACTTGCTATTTACTATTAAGTATGATATTTGCTGTGGGTTTTTGATAGATTATTTTCATATTTTTTATTTTTTGATATTTTGATAGATTATTGAATGATTAGGGAATTTTTTTTCTGTTTCTAGCATAGACAGAGAGGGAGAAAGAGAAGTGAATGGTGGCTGGATTTTTTTTTTAATGTTTTTATTTATTTTTGAGACAGAGAGAGACAGAGCATGAGCAGGGGAGGGGCAGAGAGGAGACAGAGAATCTGAAGCAGGCTCCAGGCTCTGAGCTGTCAGCACAGAGCCGGACGTGGGCTCAAACTCATGGACTGTGAGATGATGACCTGAGCTGCAGTCGGACGCTTAACCAACTGAGCCACCCAGGTGCCCCAATGGTGGCTGCATTTTTAACAAATACTTTTTTGGATCAATTGAGTTGACTACATATGGTATTCTACCCCCCACCCCACCTTTTCTTCTGTCAATGTAGTGTGTTTAAGCCTGACTTGGTTATTATCATTCTTATTGACTGTTGGATTTGGTTTGCAAGTATTTTATTTGGTACTGTTTCAAGTATGATAATAACCAGTATTGGCCTATGATTTTTCTTTCTTTTTCTGTCCTTGTCCAGTTTTGGCATAAAAGTTTTCAAATGAATTGGAAAGAGGTTCTTCTTTTCCACTGTCTGAAAAAAAAATCTTTTAAGTTTGAAATATCTGCTTTCTGAATGCTTGATAAAATTCACCTATTAAATCTTCTGAGCCTGTTTTTTTTTCCCTTTGTGGAAAGATTTTTGATTATTAATTATATTTGTCAATGGAAATGAGACTATTCTCATATTCCTAACTTAGATTTAATACAACACTATGTATTGCCATTGTTTGGTTTCTGTTTCTCTATCTCTCTTTTCCAATCTCACCGAATTACATTTTGGGATGAATAAACATGATTTTCCACCCATGAGAAAAGGCATAAGAAAACAATGTAAACTTTCCTAAATTAGAATTTAAGTGCATTTTTGTTATGTTTATCTATCAAATGTTAGTTTCATATTCTTTGCCAATTACTTTTTCCTCCTTTTAAGATTAAATTCTTTACTTCTCACATCCTATTATTTTCCCAATTTATTGACAATACCACTCTTTGACTGTACAATGATGATTCATGCTCATAAATGACAAATCCAAGCATCAAAAATATTTGAAATATATCTTGAATTCTTAAGACTGATTAAGTAGAGTGGATTGGGATTAACTGTGCTAATATATCATTTCATGATAGTTAATCATTTATATAGTAGTTCTTTATTAATTTCTTAAGAATTAGGGGCGCCTGGGTGGCTCAGTCAGTTAAGTGTCCAACTCTTGTTTTTGGCTCAGGTCATGATCTCATGGTTCATGAGTTCAAGCCCTGCATAGGGCTCTGTACTGACAGCACGGAGCCTGCTCGGCATCCTCTCTCTCCCCCTCTCTCTTTCCCCTTCCCCTGTTCCCTTGCGCTCTCTCTCAAAATAAATAAATAAACTTAAAAATTTTTTTTAAAATCCTGAAGAATTATTTAATCAGAATAATTCTTTTCTATCCATACTTGAAAATAAAGCATAACAAGGGTGAAAACTAAAACCTAATCTGAAAGAAATAGATTTCTACTGCACTTTTAATAAAAAATTTTTGAAAGCTTATATCAAATCCGTCAATGAGAAATCAATGTTCTTAACATACCTGCTTTGAGGACTGAAAGTCCCCCCAACTTCTTAGTGATTTAACATGTAAGTCTTTAATAGTCTACAAATGTTGGGAATGATAATACAGGGTAGGAACCTAACTTGTATAAGCAATAAATCTTCAATATGACAGAGACAAACAAAGAAATACAAAAGTTGTAGAAGAAAATATAGGAAAACTATGGGAAAGAATGAAATTTTGTCCTTGCCAGGAATACTTTCCTTCCTATTCTATAGTCACAATTTCATTCTTTGCCTAAACTCTTTATTACGATCCAGTTTGCTAAAACTTTGTTTGAGGGGCAGGAACAATTAGTTATGACCTGGGAGACAGATTTGCTGAGGCTCTGGTTCCATCACAAATATGCATTCTCTCTTTCTGTGTGGATTTTTTGTAGGTACATCAACCCTGTGGCATTATATATTATTTGTTTTTTGTCACTTTTTCTAATTTTTGAAGACTCCTAGAAGTGTGCTATTCTCCAAGGGATCAAAAGAAGAACACATATGTAAATTCAGGGTGGGGTAAGGTTGAGATGAGAAAGTCCAGAGTACCAATTTGGGAATGAGAAGACTTAAGCTCCACTCCCAAGCTATCACTAATTATTTCTGAGACTAAACAAATTAGTTAACTTCTTATCATCTTGTTTACACAATCCATAAATGGATTTGGCAATTCTTGATCCTCGTATAGTTCAAATTCAACAGTTCTAAAAGTAGGTCTTTCAAAACTTATGCCATTAACAAATGTGAACTAAAATTAAATTTCTAAAAGTTGTATAAACTGACAAATGTTCAAAACTAAAATCCAAAATAATAGGAAAATACCCTGACTATGAAATTATTTATGATTGGAAACAACGATTCTGCTGACAGCTCTTCTTTGTTCAATTGAATGATCTGAACAGTTTACCAAAATCTCTTAATTTGTCATCGTTTGCAGGATGAAGAAAAATGATATTTTATGGGTTTCTATTTTATTAGAATGGTATTTCAGAGCCAAATAGTTGATAATGATTTATTTCTTTTCATTTTTCTAAATTATAGGGTGGCTTCACTCGTAAATACTCACTAAGTTCAAAAACTGGAACACTTCTTCCAGAATTCCCCAGTGCTCAACACCTTGTGTACCAGGGATGCATTTCTAAAGACAAGGTATCAATTAAAGATACTTCTTTATTGATTTTCTGATATGTTGGTTCCCTATCGCCATTTGCTGGGAATCTCATGGCATTTGCAGGAAGCAGTCAGAAATCTGCATAATCAAACATAATTGACTGATTTATAGGAGGGACAAATGTTTACTAATATTGATTAAACACTTTCCAATTAATTATTTACCATCTCCATGATAGTATGTAGTCAGAAGTTGGCAAAATAAACCTCAAAATACCGAAGATTATTTTCTATCTAAAACTCAATATCAAGGAAGAAAATATGAGAATGTGTCTCTCACATGCAGTTTAATTATAAGCTTTATGTTTTTGATTAGCTTCATATAATTTCAGCAGTCATCAGGCACTTGTCTAGGACAATTTGTTCCTAGCACTGAGGGGGCAATATCTAGATGAATGGCAAGGACTATACTAGAAGTTGACAAAGCTTCCTTTCCATTCTAAAATTCTGTGTTCCGTTATAGTTGCAATTTTTTTGAAAGTTAAGGAAGAAACAGTTTCATAGGATTCAGTTTATAAATAATCCTTAATGTGACTTTCAATTCTTATATAGTAAAATCTAAGAGTAAATCCTCCTCTATTTCTGAACCTCTAAAGTCATTTGCTGAGTTCCTACTGGCTGACTAACGGCAGCATCCATTATTAAATCAGGGCATAATGATTTCTGCATTTTTTTTCAACCAAAGTTCATTTCTTATTAACATTTAAGGAAAATATCTTTTGTTTTAATTTTTTTAACATTTATTTATTTTTGAGACAGAGAGACACACACACACAGAGTGTGAGCTGGGGGAGGAGGTGGGCAGAGAGAGAGGGAGACCCAGAATGTGAAGCAGACTCCAGGCTCTGAGCTGTCAGCACAGAACCCAACGTGGGATTCGAAATCACGAGCAGTGAGATCATGACCCGAGCTGAAGTCAGATGCTCAACTGACTGAGCCACCTAGGCGCCCCAAGGAAAATATCTTTAACAGTATGTTAAGTCAGTTCGTATTCTTGAGGTACAAAGACAGAGGAATGTGATTAACTAATGTCCAGCTGACTTAGTAGTGGGTTTGTGTAGAAACTGGAAATAAAAATAATGCATTGATAAAAAGATCTATTGACAGATAAGTAGAATTGCACAGTCACTTCCAGGATTTATTCTGATGACCTACTATTCCTGTTAAGAATAGGCAAAATATTGAAGATAATTCTCAGATGCTGATTCCAAGCAAGTCCCCTGAAGTATGTCCACTTTCTACCATTCTCCTCTCCCATCGTATTTCTTGAGATTATCACATTTTTTTTTAATCTTGTAAGGTGTGATATTATAACTTTAGACTTGGATGCCTCATGTGGCAGTCTGTGGAGAAACCTGTGGAAATCAGTGGGACTCCAGGGAACATGGTTCTTTGGAGGAGAGTATTGTTGGGTCCCTTTGTGGAAAGAATTGCTTACATGTAAGCATATCATGAAGATGTTTGCTGTGTAAGTAAATCTACCTGGTGAAAGAGAGGGGAATGGAGAGGGCAACAAAGAAAAAAAAAAGAAATGAGCATGTTTCAATAGTTAATTTCAATTTCTCTGCTAGCTTCCAAGGAATTCCTTACCTGTCAACTTGAAACCCTGGTCTGTAGATCATTTCTCACTCAGGTATCAGGATGCTTAAATAACCCCTGGTTTCTAAGTTCATTCCCAGCGGTCCTCATCATGAGCACTAGGGACTAACATCCTCTTTGTCCCTCGAAAACAGTTGGATGCTGCTTTTCACCTTCTTAGCCAGTATCCCAGTTCCCCAAGTAACTTGTCAGTTTCTAGAAAGAAGGGTGGGGCTGAAGCTAAGCACTTTAAGCACCTGCTTTCTTGAGACAGAAAGGATGGGACTTCCCAGTGAAAAGTTGATCCCAGTGAGGTGGGGGTTGGCCAAAGCTGAGGGACCACTTTCTGCCTCATCATGGTGTCACTCAAGGCAGTTACCACCCTCACCACATACTAACTTTACTGGAGATAAGCCTTGCCTCTGCTCCTGCCCTCTATAAGGTGGTGTGTTATTCTCAGAAAACTGAGCAAAATTATGTTTGTAAATAATACAATGCTACAATAAAAATTTACATAGTCCGAAGACTATGTGAATATTAAATAAGCAAATGTAGTACCAATAGTAAGATTAAAAACTTTAACTGATTTGTGTACAAAAGAATACATTTGAACACATAAGTGGAAATACTTGTGAAGAAAGAAGCTTATTTATATTTTAGGGATCAAAGCTTATTTATATTTCAGGGATCAAAGGGTTAATTTTTTTTCAATATATGAAATTTATTGTCAAATTGGTTTCCATACAACACCCAGTGCTCATCCCAAAATGTGCCCTCCTCAATACCCATCATGCACGCTCCCCTCCCTCCCTCCCCCCATCAACCCTCAGTTTGTTCTCAGTTTTTAAGAGTCTGTTATGCTTTGGCTCTCTCCCACTCTAACCTCTTTTTTTTTCCTTCCCCTCCACCATGGGTTTCTGTTAAGTTTCTCAGGATCCACATAAGAGTGAAAACATATGGTATCTGTCTTTCTCTGTATGGCTTATTTCACTTAGCATCACACTCGCCAGTTCCATCCACGTTGCTACAAAGGGCCAGATTTCATTCTTTCTCATTGCCATGTAGTACTCCATTGTGTATATAAACCACAATTTCTTTATCCATTCATCAGTTGATGGACATTTAGGCTCTTTCCATAATTTGGCTGTTGTTGAGAGTGCTGCTATAAACATTGGGGTACAAGTGCCCCTATGCATCAGCACTCCTGTATCCCTTGGGTAAATTCCTAGCAGTGCTACTGCTGGGTCATAGGGTAGGTCTATTTTTAATTTTTTGAGGAACCTCCACACTGTTTTTCAAAGGGTTAATTTTTGACAAGAGTTGTGAATTCCTTTCTGTATTTCATACTGTCCTTATCCTTATTTTTAAAAATATGTCCTGGAAACCTATTTAAAGATATAATATCATTGACTAAAATATGGACCATGTCTCAATTGCATTAATGGTGACATATTCTGCTAGAGGTGTCCTGTAATCAGCATACCTCCTTGCAGGGATATTGGTAATTTGCATGTCATCATTTTACAGCTTTGAGCTGAATAACAAAGATGTGTGCTGTCACTAGGCTGTAGGGATAAATATTGGAGACTGGAGGGTTACAGTGGGACACCCCCATTGCCATCACCACCCTAGATACTGTTGGGATAAAAGTAAATCTAATGGTCAGTCTCTCAGCATGTATTATGGGTTATTCCAACCACTTTGCATGCGTTCATTTGTTTAGTCCTCATAACAACCCTATTGGAAATGTACTGTTATTATCATCTCTATTTTCCAAATGAGAAATTTAAAACACACAAATGTTAAGTAGCTTGCTTGACATCATACAGCTAGTAAGTGGCAGGTTAGAGCTAGTATTCAAATCCAGGTAAAAACTCACACCTGTAACCTCTAAGCCATGTTCTTGTTCACACAGACTACACAACCAGTAACAGGTAGTGATATTTCTAGCTTGTAAAATGTGGATATTTGACTATTATTAATCTATTAAAATATTATCTAGTTCTAATCCATTACAGATTTTAGAATACGTTTAACATGTTTTAACTATGCAATCCAAATATCTGTGGTAACATGGAAGCAGAGACTTTTCAGAATGGGCATTAACTATTCAAATATTTTTTGGGTAAATTTATGAGGCATTCGATATTACTAATTTCGAGTAATATTTAGTGAGATCTTACTGTGTACCAGGCACTCTTCTATCTGCCTGATATTTTATTTAATCTTTTTAATACCATGTGGGTAATATGTTATTACTATCCTACTTGAAGAGAAAAAGCTTAGGGTTCAGAGACAAAACAACCTGTGCAAAGTAGTGCAGTTGAACTGGGCACTCAGTTTAACCAATTCCAGACCCCAAACTGGAAACCGCTATGCCACACTGCCCACCACCCACTTAATAAAACGCTGTGTGGACACTTGATATATTTTACCATTTTGTGTGTATTTCTGCAGTCAGAGGTAATTCTCTTCTTAGGTAGAAAAACACAATGTTGCTTTGGCCCAAAGCTCCTTGCTCAATCAGCTTTTCATTGTTCCTATGATACTATACGGTAATTGTCTATTTGCTTGCCTTTCTCCCTTCACAAGGCATTAAGTTCCTGGAAATAAGAACTGTACGTTTGTTTTTGATTCCTTGACATTGAGCACAATGCCTGGTCCATAATAGGAGCTTAAAAAATGCATGCTGGACAAACGAATGCATAAACAAATGAAGGCAGTATTGAAAGGATTCTTTGGTTAAGCGTTTTCTTCCTTGAAATAGGTTGATACCCTCATAATGATGTATAAAACTCACTGCCAGTGCATCCTGGACAATGCAATTAATGGAAACTTTGAAGAGGTAAGGACGACAAAGAATGCTTTGCTGACCATATTGTGTATACTTTCTTGTCTTGTTCTTTATGAGTTCATGTTAAGGAACAATCTTAATGTTTATACTTTTTGCTTTATAACTAGATCCAGCATTTCTTATTACACTTTTGGCAAGGAATGCCTGATCATCTTCTTCCCCTGCTTGAAAACCCTGTTATCATTGACATTTTCTGTGTTTGCGACTCAATTCTTTATAAGGTAAGCTCTTTGGGGTGTCTTAAACACAAACCGCATGTTTTCTTTATAAGTATTCTATCTAAATTTTTGCATTGTATGTTCAATAAATTTGTTATTTCTGGCTGGAGAGACAGTATTATTTTTCTCTGATGAGAAACCAGTATTTAATAGTGCATGTGTTATGGTTAAATTTACATTGAAATAAAATCAATCTGTTTACAGTTAATGATTCAAAATATGACATACTCACTAATACATTAAATTTTGTTAATTTTTATTACCTGTTTAAGGTGTTTTCAGAGTGAATAATATGATGGCTTTTTTACCATCTGTTTCTGGGGGAAAAGCAGAGTTAAACACTCTTATGGGATTAACAACTTAAAAATATTGGAAATCTCTAGGTTTAATGTATTAATTTTCATTTCTGTTCTAAAACCAAATAAGAGTATTCAGATGTCTACAGAAAGATCATGAAGACATTACAAACAAAGATGAACTGGTTGGCCTTCTAGCCAAACATTTATCTGGGAAGAGGGAGAATCTAATTCCCTGACAGTCAGTTCCTTAGTTAGAGCAACAGCAAGGTCGAGGCTGAGGGAGAAAACTGTGTTGCAATCTGGGTACTTTAAAGTGAGTTTGTCTGCACTTACCTGTTCAATTGTCAGAAGGAAAACAAAACCTTTCCTTTTAAAACATAATCTGAGTTTGCAAGAAAATCCAAACTAGAACCCTGTTAAGCATTTAGAAAATAAATCGTCCTAAATTGGTTGCTACTATTAGGTTCTCAGCAGAAGCTAGATGAACTCAGACTGGAAGCAACTTTGCACACCAAGAACTGGTAGGTAGTCTTGAGCCAGAATGGGAGAGCCCATATTTTCATCCTCTGTTAAGTTCTCCCTATCACAGGATAAGAGGATGGAGCAAGTGCAGTATATTCTCTGCCTTTAGTTCAAATTCACTTTGAAGAGGGACAAAGGAGAGTGAGGATTGTCTCATTTTTCTGGGTTGCATTTGAGTATCATTATTTAGAGGGAAAAGGTTTAGTTTGCAGTAACTGATTGCAATGTTTAAGACTTGAAGAAGTAAGCAGAAAAGGGAAATAAGGTGGCTCCAAGAGAGGGTATAAGAAAAGCCCCCGGGTCTCATGCATACACATTTACCACCATCAAAGTAAATGGTGGTAAATTTACTTTGGAACACCATTCAGTACCTCCAACAAATACTCCTTTAAAAAATTTTTTCTTTTACATTTATTAATTTTTGAGAGACAGAGAGAGACAGAGTGTGAGGAGGGGAGGGGCAGAGAGAGAGGGAGACACAGAATCAGAAGCAGGCTCCAGGCCCCAAGCTGTCAGCACAGAGCCCGACGTGGGGCTTGAACCCACAAACTGTTGAGATCATGACCTGAGCTGAAGTTGGTTGCTTAACCGACTGAGCCACCCAGGTGCCCCAAGAAATATTCTTAAAGCATATTCTTTCTTTTTTCTTTACAAATGGTCTGTTTTTTTTTTTTTCAGTTCAACACAAAAGTCCTGAGTTTAAGTACCTCTAAATGAATTAAGTTTTTTCTCCTCATAGTGGACCCAGGGAGACACAGTAAGCATTGTAAATAGAGCAATTTACAATTCTCATTGCAGAATGAGTTTCTGGAAGATCTTCATTCCTCTCAGGAGAGTGGTCAACTTTTAGTCCATAAAACAGTACATGATTACCAAGTCCAATTCTTGGTAACTAACATACTGGGCAAATACAATACTGTCTTATACACATGGAATACATGTACATTTTTCTGGTAGGCTACATAGGCCTTTGAAGATTAGGGTTTACCCACATTTTGAAATATCTTCTCCTCTTGGTCCTTTTCCTCAGGCTGGACCACTCAGTTTATCAGTCAGCTTAATGGATCTGCATTGCTCATATCCTATTTTGTCCCCTCTTTCTTTATTCTAGTTTTTCTTGAGCTGGGATCAGTCAACACTCTCTAAATTCTTCTTTCTACTAATTCTCAGGTCCTACCCACCTCATCCATGTTTAGGGCTCAGTCTAGCCTTTTCTTTCAGTATTCTTTTCTTTTTAATTTTTAATTTAAATTCAAGGTAGTTAACATACATTGTAGTATTGGTTTCAGGAGTAGAACCCAGTGATTCGTCACTTACATAGAACACCCAGTGCTCATCCCAACAAGTGCCCTTCTTAATGCCTATCACCCATTTAGCCCATCTCCCCCATCCACCACCCCTCCAGCAACCCTCAGTTTGTTCTCCATATTTAAGAGTCTCTTATGGTTTGCCTCCCTCTCTGTTTTTATCTTATTTTTCCTTCCCTTCCCCTATGTTCATCTGTTGTGGTTCTTAAATTCCACATATGAGTGAAATCATATGGTATTTGTCTTTTTCTGACTGACTTACTTTGCTTAGCAGAATACACTCTAGTTCCATCCACGTCATTGCAGATGGCAAGATTCCATTTTTTTTTTTTGATCACTGAGTAATACTCCACTGTATATAGATACATATCACATCTTTTTTTATCCAGTCATCAGTCAATGGACATTTGGGCTCTTTCCATAATTTGGCTATTGTTGATAGTGCTGCTATAAACATTGGGGTGCATGTGCCCCTTCAAATCAGCATTTTTGTGTCCTTTGGATAAATACTCAGTAGTGTGATTGCTGGGTCATAGGGTAGTTCTATTGTTAACTTTCTGAGGAGCCTCCATACTGTTTTCCAGAGTGGCTGCACAGTTTGCATTCCCATCAGCAGTGCAGAAGTGTTCCTCTTTGCCCACATCTCTGCCAACATCTTTTGTTTCCTAAGTTGTTAACTTTAGTCATTCTGACATGTGTAAGTGGTATCTCATTGTGGTTTTGACTTGTATTTCTCTGATGATGAGTGATGTTGACCATCTTTTCATTATTCTTTGTGTTCTGATAATTAACTCTCTGGACCCAGGATATTAGTGTTCCTAGGCTAACCTAGGATTGTAATGTTTCTAGATCCCCACCCCTCACCTTTCTTACACATGCACCTCACACATACATTCATTTTAGAGATAAAAGTATAACTTCCAGAAATGAGTTAGCATATTATTCTCTAGAAAGCTAGGAATGAAAAGTAATTGACAAATAAGTGTCTTTCTACAAAAATACTAAGTAAGGATTTATGTTAATTCTCTTTTGCTGTGATTAAGGTTCTTACAGATGTACTCATTCCTGCAACAATGCAAGAAATGCCTGAAAGGTAGGTTCAGTCAATAAAATGTGGTAGTTTCTTAATGTAGAATTTAACCCTATCCATTATATTAAAGGAAAACATTAAATAACAATCCGTTTGTTTATAAAGATTACTTTCCCGCTCCTGTCCCTTTGTATTAGTTAGAAGATGTGCCTCAATCCTTATACTCAAACCTCACTGAGCAAAATTGATAGAATAATCTTGAAATCCTTTTAATGTGAGAGATGTCCAAGTGAAAAATAAATATTTAAGTGTACTGACCTTTGAAATACTGAGAAGTTCTTCAATAGAAACTGGCTACAGGAAGATAAATGGGGATAATTGATGGAAAATAAACCACAATAATAAAAATTATAAGAAAAATTATTTTATCTTTGTTATTAAAGATTACTTATTAACATTATTATTTATTATTATTGGCCTTAACTGCAAAATCATAAAGTGGCACAATGGAATTACCATCTTCTTTTAACAAAGGAATAAGATCTTAAATAGACTGTATTCCCCATCCTGGGAACATTATACCTTTTGATCCCTTTCATCCATATTGCCCACCAGGACCCGCATCCCCTCTGGTAACTGATGACAGATGGTAACTGGACTATGGTGGTGATGAGCTCACAATGTACACAAATGTCAAATCACTATGTTGTACACATGGAACTAATATAATGTTGTTTGTCGATTATACTTCAATAAAAAAAAATCTGAAATTGAAATGGTACCTGAAGATTTTTCACAAAAACTTTCTGATGTGTGAACAATAAAAACTCAAAAATAAAAACGAAAATTTTTCTTTGTAAATAAAGTCTAATGAAAAAATGAAATTTATTTTAGTATTTGAGGCACAAATACACGTAGGATGGACATAGTTGATGCTCAATAAATACATGATGATTGACAAAACAAAGTTTATTTTTGATTTACTTTTTCCTGTAGATCGTTTTATTTATTTACATAATAGTATTGTACAGACCAATAGTTTCTTTTAATTATCAATATGTTATCTTTAAACATCTAATCTGATCTCTGAATTAAGTACACTTAACATTTCTGTGTCACAACAGAATGGTTGTGCTTACTTAGGGGCAGGCATTATTAGTTAATAGTAATAATGGCTGACCTTTATTACTACAACATGGGCTTTGAGACTACATAAATTATTTTACTTAATTTTACAACTGCCTGAAGCAGAATATTTATGTATTTATCTCTTGAATATGCAAGTAGTTTATTGTAGAAAACGAAAACATGCATAAATGCATTAAAAAATACTCCTGATCTCTCCACATTAATGGACTGGTTTTTTTCTAAGAATACCTGTAAATATACACATTAATAAAATGGAACCATAGTATACATACTATAATTGCAGTATATAGTGAAAATCTTTCATATCAACAGATATGGATCAACATTACTTTTTAAATTTTTCTTTCTTTCTTTCTTTCTTTCTTTTCAATTCTTTCTTTCTTTCTTTCTTTCTTTCTTTCTTTCTTTCTTTCTTTCTCTCTTTCTTTTTATTTCTTTCTTTGTTAGAGAGAGAGAGCGAGAGCAGGGCGCCTGTGGCTCAGTCAGTTAAGCATCAGCTTTGGTTCAGGTCATGATCTCACAGTCTGAGTTCAAGCCCCACGTCAGGCTCTGTGCTGACAGCTGGGAGCCTGGAGCCTGCTTTGGATTCTGTGTCTCCCTCTGTCTCTGCCCCTCCCACACTCACACTCTGTCTCTCTTTCTCAAGTAAAATAAAAAAAAAAAAACATGAGAGAGAGAGAGAGAGATTGAGTGTGAGCAGGGGAGGGGCAGAAGGAGTAGGAGAGAGAGCATCTTAGGCAGGCTCCATGCCCAGCACAGAGCCCGGTGCTGGGCTTGATCTCCTAACTGCAAGATCCTGACCTCAGCTGAAATCAGGAGTTGGACGCTTAACCAACTGAGCCACCCAGGCACTTCTCAACATTTTCTTTTTAAATGGCTGCATAGCGTCTGAAAAATACTATACTTCATTTAACCAATTTCTTATCATTGAACAGTGGATTTTTTAAAAAACACAACTTGTTAGACTATTGCCCAGTAGCTGTTACAATCCCAAATCCACAAATGAGGAACCTGGCAGCAGAAAGAAGTTAATTTATTTGCCTAAAGTAAGTTAACTAGTTAAAAAACAGAGTCAGGATTTTAATTGAGCATCTGTTTAACTCCATTTTCTATTCTTTTTCCTGTATTATGTCACTGCTTGCCAATATGTGGCACCATCCCAAATATAAATTTAGATCTTTTTTGTTGCGGTAGAATGTGTACATTATTGACTGATTTTAAAATTTTTGTGTTTCTGTATGAATGTTTGTGCACACACACAACCAACATTTGCAAGTTTCTATATAGGGTTCTATAGTACATTTTTGATCATGTATCCCACTATCCCACAGTCATATTTGGATTGTAAAAATATATTACTAGACACTAATAGTAAGTACCTGAAATGACATTATGATCCCTATGCAGTATCTCTCAAGAAGTCAATATATGCAAAATCAAGTACATACTTACATTTACCCAGAAATATTTTATCAAAAATGACTGAACCATGAGTTAATATTAACAATAAGGTATTATTTATTGATTACTCTCTGCATGCCACATTTGACCAGAGAAATCTCCATGAGTTATTTTATGTAGTCCTAGTAATAATCCTGTGACATAGATACTAATCGTGTTCCCATTTAATAGAGGAAGCCAGAACTTGAGGACATTGAGTATTTTGACCAAGGTGATAAATGGCAGACCTAGGCTGAATCCATCAGACTTCAAAGTCATGTTCTTGGAATCACAGAATAATAGCATACCTCCATTAAACTACATTTATTTAATGCATTTTGAACAATTTAGCATTTAATACATAAGTCTTTTTGTGTGTGTAGCTTATTAGCAGATATAAGAAATTTTGCTAAAAATTGGGAACAGTGGGTTGTTTCATCTTTGGAAAACTTGCCAGAAGCTCTAACTGACAAGAAGATACCTATCGTGCGAAGATTTGTATCTTCTCTGAAACGGCAAACATCTTTCTTACACCTTGCTCAGGTATGTTGGTATTTGAGTCACCAGATTAAAAAAAAAAAACCCTCTGGTAGCAAAGAGCAAGAAATTTTCAGAGATTGAAGACTAAGTAGACAGTTAAATGTAATGTGAGACCCCAGAGTGAATGCTAGAATAGAAAAAGGACATTAGTGGGAAAACTGATGGAAATTTGAATTATGTCTGTAGTCTATCTACCAGTGTTATACCAATGTTAATTTCCTGATTTGGGCAATAAACAATGGTTAGATAAGGTGATAACAATAGGAGAAGGGGGATAGGGAGAATATGGAAATATTCTGCACTATCTTTCCTCCTTTTCTGTAAATTTAATATTTTCAAAATAAAAAGTAAAAAAATACAAAATTTCTGAGTGCAATGTAAAATGCAAAGTAGTTCTTTGCATTATGAATCCAGTTAATAAAAATTAAGGTTGTGGGGAATGAGCCCATGTAATATTTGATGTGAAACCCACAAACAACACATTTTAAACTACTAATTTGGATCTCTTAAATAGGAAGAAAAAAAGTAATTCTTAAATTAGGATTACAGGTTTGTATATTGTTAAAAAAATATATTTCCCTTCCTATCAAATGATTGTTTGCTTTGTGGAAGTTTTTAGCCCCCTAAATTTTAAAAGACTTGATTGGGCTAGTTCCAGATAAGAAGCATAACATTGTAAAATCCTTCTTGTATGACTGTGAATTAAAAAATTCATTTTCTAGTTCCAAAAATAGTTTTTAAAGCTTTAACAGAGATGATCATGAGTCTCAGCTATTGCTTTTAGTTTTAAAATAAAGCATTTGTGATACTTTTGTCTCAAGGAACTTTTTCTCTAGAAGCCAAAACTTTTTTTTAGATAGACTCTTGATAATATAGTTTAGTGTCTTTTTTACTTTCTTTATGCAGATTGCCAGACCAGCTCTCTTTGACCAGCATGTTGTGAATTCTATGGTATCTGATATTGAAAAGGTTGACTTGAATAGTATTGGATCGCAGGCCCTTCTCACCATTTCTGGCAGCACAGACACTGAATCAGATATCTACACTGAACGTAAGTCTTCTTCCTGTTTAGAGCTGGGTCTGTCAACTCCTTGGCACAAGTGACATCTTGGTTTCGGCTCAGGTCATGATCGCCTGGTTCATGAGTTTGAGCTCCACATCAGGCTCTGTGCTGACAGTGTGGAGCCTGCTTGAGATTGTCTCTCTCCCTCTTTTTCTGTCTCTCTATACTGTCTCTCTCTCTCTCTCTCTCTCTCTCTCTCTCTCTCTCTCTGTCTGTCTCTAATAAACAAACATCAAAAAAATTTTTTTAAAGAAATAACCAAAAAAGTAAAAAATAAATGAAAGAAAAAAAGAAATAACTTGGCAATAATGAACATGTTTTTGAGTGTTGTGAGCTCTCTTCCAACTTTATATGCATACACATTTCCGTGTGTTTTACACTCTTAGCATCATATGGTATATGATGCATATCAAAATGATGTCTCAATATAATACTGTTTTTCAAAGCAGAAATTACCTGCGCAGGTTTGGACAATCTGACAGAGTTAGCAAGCTAATATGTGTGACTAGACTACCAGGTTCTATTTTCAAGGGACAGCAATCCACTATTTCCCCATCCTCTCTCTCCAAAAAGACAAAGTGTAGCCTCTGATAGGCTGTTGCACAAGTGATAGGCTGCTCTCTGGGGTGGTCCAACATCAGCCCTGCTTTCTGTTTCCTAGTATAAAATTGTATTACCCTTTGGGGTTCAGTAAACTTCAAATTCTTTAATAAACAGTAGTTCTAAATGGCCCCTTTAACTTTTATAAGATGAAAGATTATTCATGTAGGTGGCTCAGTTCCACAGTGCAGAATTTAATTTTGGCTAAAGATAAAAGTAGTTCAGAAAGCAGGAAATCAACAAGTTTAGCTTATTTCATTCATCAGCTTTCAATGAAGCTGTTGCATTTAATGAAAGCTTAGGACTCAGAATGAATAATCAACTATACTGACAACTTACTCTTCCCCAGTATATACATGCTTATATAATACATAAGCCTATATTTCAATATGTGCCAAAATACATACACTTATTATTAAAATGTTGAAGAGTAAAAACTAAGGATTTTTTGCTCCTTGTTCTCAGGATATGAAATAATTTCTTTAGCACATTTAATTTATTCTGTCTTTCCCTTTTATGCTACAAAATTCTTAAATGATTCCTAGTTTTAGGTTTTCTCTTGAGTTCAAAGTAGAGTAATATTCTGCTTTCTTTTTTCATTTTAGATGATTCTATCACAGTGTTCCAAGAACTGAAAGATCTTCTTAAGAAGAATGCCACCGTGGAGGCTTTTATTGAATGGTTGGATACCGTGGTAGAGCAGAGAGTTATTAAGGTATTTTTCAATGACAGATTCAGAAAATAAAATTTTTCTTAGTAGTAAATGCTAAACTGGTAATTCCTTGAATGGTGGGGGAGGGGTGATAGTCTGTGTGTAAAAATGCCTTGAAAAGCTCTTGAAGACTTGCAAATAAGGTGGCCTAAATATCAAAATTCGGAATAGACCAGATTTGAGAGTGTTGGGCATAGATTCAATTCTATTCATCATTTCTTGACAAAGAACTACAAGACACTATGCATTCCCTGTCAGTCAGTACAGTTACAGCTGAGTAACATAGGTGGTGAAAGATAAAAGCCGAAAAGATCTGGGGCGCCTGGGTGGCTCAGTCGGTTAAGTGTCCAACTTTGGCTCAGGTCATGATCTCACCGCTCATGAGTTCAAGCCCTGCATCAAGCCCCGCATCGAGCCCCGCATCAGGCTCTGTGCTGACCACTCTGAGCCTGGAGCCTGCTTTGGATTCTCTGTCTCCCTCTCTCTCTCTGCCCCTCCCCTGCTCACTCTTTCTGTCTCTCTCAAAAATAAGTAAACATTAAAAAAAATTTTTTTTAAACCTGAAAAGATCTGACCCTTCTCTAAAAAGCAAATTTTCATAAATGCTGACAGAAAATGTGGTTTTAAGTATTTGCATTTTTAAATTCTGGGAGTGCAGTATTTTGTATTTTCTGTGTTTTTTCAACTCTTTCAGTTAACCTGAAAGTCAATCCATCATGAAACAAGGCAATATAAGAGCAAATAGATCCATCACTAGTTGGTGTTAGCCATTCTGTATCAAGGAAACTGGTTATATTGTAGGGACTTTTCTTTTCCTCCTGGAAGGAAAACAGATTATCATTCAGGACCAGAGAAGTCAGAGTTAATCATTCACAGAAATATATAACCCTTCTTTCACTCTTCACCTTCTGTTCTTTTTAAAGTTCTGTCAAAGGAAAATGAAGAGATGAAGTATTTTGTAAATTATTTCATTGTGTTGTCTGATTCTGCTAGGTAACAAAACCATACAGAATAAAGATCTATCAACCTTAAAAATCACAGCAAAGACAGACTAAAATTAAAATCCCTGGACAGATCATTATATCTGACAAAATAAATTGCGTGTCATGCCATCTGTCCATTTGTCAGACAGCTTATCAACCTCTTGATTTTATGCAGGATGCATGTAGTAATGAGATGACAGATTTTATAGTTTCATTTTGTTCCTTTACTTGTAGACCAGCAAACAAAATGGAAGATCATTAAAGAAGAGGGCTCAAGACTTTCTGCTCAAGTGGAGTTTTTTTGGTGCTCGAGTAATGCATAACCTCACCTTGAACAATGCATCCAGTTTTGGTATCCTAAGTGCTTTATAAAGCTCTTCCTATCTGAATACATAATTCACTTTCCAGTCACATTTCCTATCAGTTTTTAAACGTGTGGCACTGTTACTGCTCAAACCTGACTGTCGAGCCATAGAGAATGGTAGGTAGGAGCCTGGGTTTTGGAGTCAGACCGCATGCAGAGTTAAATCCTAACACTGCTTCTCTCTGGCTTGGGTTTTTACCCCCCGCTCCAAGTTGGTCGAAGAGGATGAATATCCCTCTTGCTGGGTTGTATTGGCACTTTAGTGAGACAATATATATAAAAACACAGTCTAGTACCCGGTGAACACTTCTAGAATGGCAGCTATTATCATTACATCCCATCAGTGCTTGGATATTTTTTTTTTTTGTTAGACAGGCAAGTAAACAGTAATTAGTACATGATTTTCCAAAGGCACCAACTGCAATATGGCAAATTTTTGCATCTTTTTCAGGAACTGCATAGCTGCAGTCAAAGAGCAGCTGAGAAGACATGCTTTCATATGTTTCTGAAACCTCTTTCCTGATTGATTTGACTTGTGAAAGAAACTGAGTCAAGTTAGCTCTTTTAAAAATTGAATATCTTCCTTTTTCTAAAATTTCTGGGATTCTTAGTTTGCAGCTATAATGCTGTCTTGTGGACAGTACTCCTGCATTTAGCTTTCCAAGAAATCTTTACATTATGAAATAGGTTACAGTTTACTAAGTTGTTTTTATTTAATCCTCAGTGGAATTAGATAAAATCAGTGAACTTGTATTGAAGGATGAACAAAATGTATTGAGCCTATTATTTGAAATATCTTGGTTTTGTGTGAGGTTTCTTAAAACATACCACACTGAAGCCTGACTTTATTATGAAAACAGACTTTTGTTGGGAAATCTCTTCAAAGAAGTTTAAGGTTTTCCAAGACAACTTCCAAATGAAAATAACTCTCTTGGTTTTTTGAAACCAAAGGGAACTTTGTTTCAGGCTAGAAAGACATCTTACTTGATACTTTTTTCAGACTCATGGTGGCCATTGTCTAATTATTTAGTACAAAGTCAACAGAAATACAGCAGAGTAGAGCTCATTCTCCTCAGGTTAAAGCTTATCACACTCCAATGTGTGCCCTCTTAAAGCGTAAAGCATGTCTCACTTTCATCCGTATTTTCCTTTGATGTAATTAGCGGCCAAAGAGCTGGCAGGACAGTATACACAGTGAGCTGGGCAGGCGGTACACAGAAAGATTAGAGACCCAAGTTAAGCATGTTGGTCTTAGCAGGTCATTTAAAGTCCAACAAGTATTTGTTTATTTCAGTTGCTCCTTGTAAAGTGTTGTGAGATGGTCACAAAGATAACTCGACTTCTCTCTTTCTCTTTCCTTCTCCTTCTCTCCCTCCTTTCATCTCACATTGTCCTCTCCCTCTTCCCATCCACAAACAAGGCTCTTTCCATTTGATCCGAATGCTTCTTGATGAATACATTCTCCTTGCCATGGAGACCCAGTTCAATAATGACAAAGAGCAGGAGTTACAGAATTTATTGGACAAGTATATGAAGAATTCAGGTAATTTAAAATGTATGCTTTGTTTTACGTATTTCTGTATTTAAACCCAAGTTCGAGAATTTGTAAGCACATGTTGTGTGGGGCTATAACAGTCTCAGAGTTTTTTCCCCAGGCGTGTTACCACTAACACAGTATATTAACACCATTGGAGCACTATTTTTTCTCTCCACCATTTATACTTAGAGTAGTCAGAGGAATTTACTGGAAGTTCTAAAGGATATGAAATCAATTAAGGTAGATAGGTGATTAAAATAAAAAAAATAATCAGAATTAAAGACAACACCTGTGGTACACACCTTATAAATGGTGTAGAAAGAAGTTCTATGGGAGCTTAAAGAAGGAAGAGAGCATGTCCATTTGGGATGTGATGACTTGCATTTTGATGACTGTCCACTCCCGGGGCAGGGGCGGGGTGGTGGTTGGCGCCCTTCAGAACACGCCTCACACTCACAAAGGTACAGGTAGCAACAACAGCAAAAATCCAGCACCACTGCCAAGACCAGAGATCTGCCAGCCTTGTTTCCCATGGCACATATTTCCCCGGAGTTTCCAGATTTATGACATGACCCTAAAGCGTTTTCAGTTTCCTTTTCTTGGGCTTATATACTAGGAATATGAGAATGACGTTAGCTTTCCTGTTAAGAAAAAAAAATCTTTCCAGATGCAAGTAAAGCTGCCTTCACTGCTTCTCCAAGTTCTTGCTTTCTGGCCAACCGTAATAAAGGGAGCACTGTTTCCAGTGACACTGTGAAGAATGAAAGCCATGTGGAAACACCCTATCTTCCTCTATCATCCAGTCATCCTGGAGGCTTACCCTCTGCTCTACACCCATTTCCTGCTGGGAATACAGACACCATGCCGCTCACAGGTACACTGGGAAACATTTGGGCTTCAGTGCATCTCACAGGAGCCTATTCCTGTGTGTTCTTCAAAACTGGTGCCCTTCAGGCATTCAAAGAGTAAACAAGACTTGTCTTACCTAACTTGCATGAAAGCTTTGTAAAGTTTCTGTGATTTTCCACATTTTTCATTCACATTTTTATCAATGCCATTATTAACATAGGTACCACACTGTGACATGCTCTCTCAGTTATATCAGAAATACGAATAGTTATCTTCATTAAGTGGAAGAAAAAATTAGATTAGGTACACATAAAATCCTGAAGATGCTTTGGGAGTCAAAAAACTGGGCCTCTTATTTGTTTTTGGCTTTTGAGGAGACTATTTCTCCTCCATTAAAAAGTAGATTTGGCCATTTTAGAAAACCATTATAATAATTTTCATCTTTGGTCTAGCATCCCCTTTGTATCAATCCGAATGTTAAGTGGCTGGAACTCACTACTAGATGATATTTTACGTCTGCTTCTTGCATTATGTCTTTTCTGAAATATATAACTTCATTGGACACACAGAATTTTAAACCTGGGAGGGCCTTATAGTTCAGGGGCCCAATTCCACCAGTGGAAAATCAAACACCCTCAGAGTGGGTGGCATTCATAACTCGTTGTTGATCAGGGGTGTTTGCATGATGTTTTGAATTGGCTTGCTTTGAAGCCATGGGCATTTTGACACTATTGCCTTTTTCTGTTATCCTAAAAATCAAACCATTTAACATTCAGTTTGTTTTTTTAATTACGGGAAATTGTGAAGAGCAGATCCCTTGACTTTCTTTCCCAAGCTTGAGCTCTAACCATCTTCATACCCATGGAAGCATGAAACCATCGCAGACTTTTGTTCATAGTGACTAACTTCAAAACACTTCACTATTATTGCTTCTCGGCCTTTTGGCCATGATCAAGTGTAAAACACTTCAGTATTGTGAAATATACATGTATTGTGATGGTGTCTTTTATTTATTTGTTTGTTTATTTTTTTGTGATGTTATCTTTTAAACCTAGGTTTTTAACGTTCCCCAGTTCTGTAATTTTTAGAGAGTAAGAATGAACCATTTTTTTAAAAAAGCATATTGATAAATCTTTTGAATAATTTTTAAAGATATGCATCCATCTATTTTTATATGCCACTTGTGAAGGCTCTGGTAATTTTTTCCAGGTCAAATGGACCTTTCCCAGAACACTGGTCATCTGATGACACCACCCATTTCTCCAGCCATGGCGAGCCGAGGAAGCGTCATTAACCAGGGACCAATGGCAGGAAGACCTCAAAGTGTGGGCCCAGTCTTGTCAGCTCCACCCCACTGCTCAACATTCCCAGAGCCCATTTATCCAACTCATCCTCAAACCAGCCATGACTTTTATGGGACCAACTCTAACTATCAGACTGTGTTTAGGGCACAGCCTCACCCCCCATCAGGAGTCTATCCTCATCGCCCAGAGCATGGTCGATGCATGGCCTGGAGTGAACAGCAGCTTTCTAGAGACTTCTTCAGTGGCAGCTGTGCTGGGTCTCCATATAATTCTCGACCACCTTCCAGCTACGGACCATCCTCACACAGCCAAGATTCACACAGTATGCAGTTTTTAAATACAGGAAGCTTCAATTTCCTGAGCAATGCGGGCGCTGCCAGCTGCCAAGGAGCAACATTGCCTCCTAATTCACCGAATGGTATTGAAATTTTTAAAGAATTTTTCCTGGCTTTTGAGATGGCAGTAAGACAAAATCAGACATTGAATTGAGCTCCACCTCTCTGAGTAGTATGCCATCCCACATAAAGTTTCCAAAGATCATGGAATCTTAGACACTTGGAGCTAATTTCTTCCAGATACAATTCTTGTGGTTTTTTTTTTTTTTAAGTTGCCCTTTTAAATGCCACAAATGATGAAAAAAATACTATGTCAAACTGTATGTTTGAGATCTCCCTTAATAAGCCCAAAAGAAGAATGTTCTGTCCATTTTATTTGTAGTAAATAATGTTTCTTCCAGAGAACTAGCAGCAGATCATACAGATTAGGACAGAAACTGTGCCCCCTATTAGTCTGATAAAACACTTAAAGTTTAGGGAGTTGGAAAGGTCTGTGGACTTCTTTCTTCAGCCACCAATGTGGGTTCTGTGTCCTCTCTTCTAGATGTAGACCAGTCCTTCTCCCAGTAACATAAATCTGTAGATAAAATTGGTATTTGACAAGTAGTGTAATCTTTGTGAGAAGTTAGTAGTGCTTTTTTTCTTTATAGGAAGATCTTGTTAATTTAGATGAGGAAAATATGAGAGAGATGTAGTCTTACATCTGAAAATTAATAATAGGATAACTCCTTTGTATTTTTTTAAAAACAAAAAACCCCAGCAGAGTGAAGCATATCCTTATACAAGCACAAATCCAACTCTATAGTAAAGATGGATGTGAATGTAATATTTATAATATGGCATCTTTAGGCCCCTCCCTATTATCTTGTCCTTTTTTTCATTCCTGGAATATTCTTTGTAGTACGTTAACAATACATTCCTGACTTTTTCTGTTGTAGGATACTATGGAAGCAACATAAACTACCCAGAGTCTCACAGACTCGGATCGATGGTGAACCAACATGTTTCTGTCATCAGCAGTGTTCGCTCACTGCCTCCCTACAGTGACATCCACGATCCACTTAACATTTTAGATGACAATAGTAGAAAGCAGACCAGCTCATTTTACGCAGACACATCACCATCAGTTGCGTGTCGAACTCCAGTAGTAGGTAAATTATTTTAGTAGTTCTTGAAAACATTTTAAAAGGCTGCTGACCTCAGGTAGGTAGTCTTACTTTGGAGGGTGAGTTTTACTATTGAGGTAAACCTGGAGGTCATATTCCTACAAGTGATTCATCACTTTGGATTGAAAGTCATATTTTTGTGTCTGTTGGTAACAGTCTCCCCTTTTTCAGTCTGTTGGTCACTCTGCAACCCACTGCTAAATCTCTTATTCTTTCAAAAAAATAGCTGGCACCTACTATGTATGCAAAACATGAATATAATCTGTCAAATGCAGTCTAAAAGACTTTAAGTTTTTTTGTTTTTTTTTTAACGTTTATTTATTTTTGAGACAGAGAGAGACAGAGCATGAACGGGGGAGGGTCAGAGAGAGAGGGAGACACAGAATCTGAAACAGCTCCTGGCTCTGAGCAGTCAGCACAGAGCCCGACGCGGGGCTTGAACTCACGGACAGTGAGATCGTGACCTGAGCCGAAGTCGGACGCTTAACCGACTGAGCCACCCAGGTGCCCCTAAAAGACTTTAAGTTTTACGAGGGCAGTAATGATGTCTTTTTCTCACTCTCTCCTGTTCACAGTTGGACCCAGGGACAGTGCCAAGAGGTATCTTTGGACCCCATAATCTCCACTAGTACCCTAAAACCACTCCAAGTTTTAAAAAATGGTGATTTGTGATAGAGTTTGCTGTCATTTTCTCAATTGTATGTAAAATGTGATTAGACAGCTCTGTAGAAAATGCTGCTATTTTTATTGCTCTGTTACATGTAGTTTAAGTAAAAATGAACAAAACGGTGTGTTTGCCATAAAGTCCCCAGCATCTTTTTCCAACCAGGTTGCTGTCCCTGGGAAAATCCTGCAACTTGTACTTGTACAATTTGTACATCAACAGCACCCAGCAAAGTGTCTGTCACATGGTAGGAACTCCATACATCAGTGAGTTGAAAAAGGGGGCAAAACTATATGTATAGATTTAATCTCCAATATGGCTAATAAGGGATCACAGGGCAAGTATATATGCATGTAAGTATCAAGGCAGAGTGTTAATGTTTATGTGAGATGGTTGAAATATTCCAATGGAATAGATTTCAAGCTAGCTGGAGTAAAGGCCATTGACACCCAGCTGGAGCATAAGGGAAAATAAGATAAATTCCATCTCTCCTCTCTCAGTGTGCTTTTCCAATAACTCAATAGGAAGCACTTCTTCCCTCCCTGTGACCATCACAGATGCTCCCTGAGCAGAGTCTAGCAGCTCATCTCATGCTATCTGCAGATGGTCATTGCTTCTAGGTTACTCTAATGAAGCAGAAAATTCCACTTCAGGAAGTTTCCTCACCGTGAGACTAAAATGTACTGTGTTGCTATTGTTACTATTAGTTCTGTTTACTCGTAGAGATAGTGGAAGCTTTGATGGAACATAGCTTGGGTGTAGGATGGATTCTAAGCTTTAGTTGTCAGAGCTGGCTTACAAGTAAATAGCAAAGAGGGCTTCTGAGTGAAAAAAGGGAACAGAGTAAGTGGGTAAGTAGTGCGAGGGAACTTAGGACCCACTCTATGTTTCCTTAGTTAGAAAACCTAGTTTCCAGGGACAGAGAAGACGGTAGTTAGAAAAATGAGAAAAACAGCAATGAGAAGCCAGCAACCATACATGAAGGAAATGTAGTGTCAGAGAGCCAGGTGGTCAGATTTTTGAGAACCAACTACTGTGTGCCAAACTTCATTCTAAGTTTGAGGTTATGGTGGTGATCAGACAGAGTTCTTGCCTATAAGAAGTTTACCTTCTAGGAAGGAGAGATTAAGGGATGATTATATAGACAAATGCAGAAAAAAAAAGATAGTGTCAGGTACTCTGAAGTCAGTTAAATAGGGTAAAATGACACATGGTTATGGAGAAACTGCTTTCGGTAAGATGGTTGGGAAAGGAATCCTGAGGCAGAGATATTAGAGTTGAAAGTTGAGTGATTAGGAGGCGATGACTTGAAGGTCTGATGGTGGAGTGGTGGCAGAAGAGATGACAAGTGCACAGTCTCTGAAGTGGGAATAAGGAAAACCGAGTGGGCAGCAAGAAAGGCCAATGTGCTTTGAGCATGGTGAACGAAGACAGTAGAGTAACATCAATCAGAAGGCAGAGACTAGTTCACAGAAGACGTTGCGAACCAGGGCAAAGAGCTTGGATTCTATTCTAAGAGTGGGGGAAAGTCTTTGTAGAGTTTGAGAACAGCAACAATTTGATGTATACATCAGCAGCATTATCCTGGCTGTTCCCTGCAGAATGAGAGGGTGGGGCAAAGGTGACAGTCCTAAGACTAGTTAGGAGGCGGCTGTGTGGGTCCAGATAAGAGAACACGGGGGTTTGAATAATTGAGGAAGTGGGGATGGAAAGAGGAAGTAGACTGGGGATATATTTTGGTGATAAAGTTGTCTGAATTTAAGTTTGAAATGGAGTTTTCTTTGTGAAATGTGTAGAAGTCAAAATAATTTCTAGGAAAATAGCATAGATATGGGTGATAAGTGCAAAAATAAATACAGGAGGCTTAAAATGAGTGGCACTTGGAAAGGAAAAAAAATGTCAGTCAATATTCAATTGCTGATTACATTTTCCCTTACAGCATCCAGCTTGCAAACCCCAATTCCTTCCTCTACATCCCAGTGTATGTATGGAGCTTCCAATCAGTATCCAGCTCAAGAGACCTTGGATTCCCATGGAGCAAATGGTAGAGAAATGGTGTCCTCTTTACCACCCATCAACACTGTGTTCATGGGAACAGCAGCTGGAGGCACTTAAACCAACAATGTTGAGTGAGGATTGAAACTAAGAATCTCTACTGCTCAAATATTGTTCATTCAGATTGCCATCAGGGTAAAGAAAATGGAATATACAGTGGCAGGACATTGTTTTCAAGTCACTGGTACAAAACTATGGACAACTCCATAATGAATGGAGATACTTGCAGACTTTGCCTTGCACACAAATTGTTTAAAATGTGATCTTGTTATTAATTATAGTTTCAAACATTATCAAATTGAACCACTGGAGCTTTGAAGATGCAAACATTTCAGCTATGAAGATTTAATATTTTGCTTCCTAATTTATTGAAAATCTGTGTGCTGCTTCATCTTTGGTCTATAAAAAGAAAAAATTATTTAATACCTTTAAAATACCTTTAATTTATTAGGGTCTCAGAATCATTGTTTACTATCCCTTATTTGACAAAAAGTCAAGTGTGTGTGTTCTACCTCCTGTGGAAATGTTTACAAGGTCAAGACTTAATTCAATTCAGCCTAGACCAAAGTTGCTTGACTTTCAGTCCTGTGCATTAGTGTGATGAGTTCTGTTACATAGAAGTATTCCAATTCTATGTAACTGAACGGAGATTATGAATGCTTTCCCTCTTTATTTAAGAAAGGTAAGAAGAAATGAAAGAAATAAAGTATGAAAATATTTTTAAATCCTTGATTGCTCTTAGAACTGTTACTGTTTCTGAAGAATGCTTAGGATTCACCGGCAAAGTTCCTTTGGATACTGAATTAAAGAGTAAAGCTGGTTGGTGAAAACATCATAACTCAAGAATATTTTCATATCATATCCATGCATATAAATATAAGGAAATTGTGGCTTATAGACCATTTGAACTTCTAAAGATTTAGAAGCAGTCTTCAATCAAGTACTTGGCTTATAAACTAAGAGTGAATGAGTGTTCAAGGACCATCTGAATGCAAAGAGAAATTCAGAAGTGAGGAATTCATTCCATACAAGTTAATAGAATTTGATACACCATCTATCTAGGTCTGTTTCCTTTTCGTTTTTGTATATCTTAGCTGAACGGTCTGTTGCAAGACTCATGGCCCGTAATGGGAGACCTCCATTAACTTCACAGGCTTTTCCTACAGTCATATGACAGGACTTATATTATTTGTATTAAGGATTGGGTTATACTATGAGCTCCGAGTACATTTTTAAAGGATTTGTAAGCCCCAAATACCCATTATACATCATGATGTAATTTGGTGAAGACAAACTGCAGATTGTTTTCAGAAAGCAATAAAAAAATTAATTGTGGACTTCTCAGAGTGTTGCTACCATTTGCTTAGTAGCATGTAGTTTATGAGCTAATTAATTGAGCAGAAAATTCTGCAACAGTAACAAATGATGAGAAATAGGAATAAATGTTCTATGATTTGTAGTAATATTGTAAGAATACAAAGGAGAGTGAAATTATGAAGGGCTTGGACTGAAGTGAAAAGCAAAACAGCTTTAAGAAATGTTTGGACATAAGTCTTGAAAATTAAGAGCCAAATTTCCACCATATAGTAATTACATATATACTCAGCATCTATTTTACGTCAGACACATTGAAAAATGCAAGTTGAAAAGATGAAAATGAAAATACGACTGTAAAAAAAAAACCCCTGCCAATGCCTTTGGTAAGTTCTGATATGATGAAGAAGGGGTGATGTGATAGGAAGTAGAAGCTCATTGAAGATTTTTGAGTAAAAAGTAATATGGGACATGATGTTTAAGGAACAGCCAGCAGCAGCTGGAAAGGGAGGAGGACCAGACAGGAGAGGAACTAGCCCAAGAATGGGCTATTTGAGAGGCTATTTCTCTCATCCAGATGTCCAGCAGGTAAGTGCAGAGACTACATGGAAGCAGAGTGAAAGGAGCAGGAAAAAGAAATTTCAAAGAAGCATAAGCATCATTTAGTACAATTAAAGGATTGGTGACTGAGGGAGATATCAGGAATTAAAAAGGAATATGTTAGGGGCGCCTGGGTGGCTCAGTCGGTTGAGCATCCGGCTTCGGCTCGGGTTGTGATCTCGCAGTTTGTGAGTTCGAGTCCCAGGTTGCGCTCTGTGCTGACAGCTCGGAGCCTGCTTTGGATTCTGTGTCTCCTCCTCTCTCTGCCTCTCTCATGCTCTGTCTCTCTCTGTCTCTCAATAATAAATAAACATTAAAAAAATTTAAAAAAAAAGGAATATGTTAGTAGTGGCGCTAAAGTTTTCTTTAACCCTGTTTGCAAAGCATTTCAGTATAAATAGTTGACCCTGGATTGATAACCCCTTCATAGATGAGGGAAAATTATATGGAGCAGAGAGAAGCGCAGAAGAAAAGTAAACATTATCTCTGGGTTTCATGTACAATGACAAGGTGCTAAATTTTGACATCAGGAAGACTAACTTGCTCTTTTCCCCAAGCAGTGGGACTTGGGTTTATGTCTATTAGATGTATAATAGCGTTTCTTATTGTGGGCACTACTGGCTTTCAGGCAGGACAATTCTTTGTTTTGCAGGATCATTCTGCGTATTGCACAAGATTTAGTATCCCCGGCACTCAAACACCAAAGCACTCCACTCACCCAGCCTTGCGACAACTAACAACATCTATGTTTCCAAATGCCTCTGGAGAGGTGGTGCCATTCCTGCATGAATTAAAAGTGACAGCATCATTAATTTTACTTAGAAGGAGCTTGAGACATTTAATACCTTCCTGCCTTTCAGCTGCACTCATCATTCCAGAATTGCTTCCTTCATGGATCTAAACTTTGGATGCTCAAGGCTTTTTCTGGTATTCTTTAGGTTAATTTTAATATAGTTAAAGGATCTTAGCCTAGCTTTCTAGTGTTTCTGTTTTTAAAAGTAAATCAAGTAACTTTTAGAAGTTGTGGACTATCAATTATAAAGAAGTGACCTGGGGGCGCCTGGGTGGTTCAATCGGTTGGGTGTCCGGCTTTGGCCCAGGTCATAATCTCGGTTTGTGAGTTTGAGTCCCACATTGGGCTCTCTGCTGTCAGCACAGAGCCTACTTTGGATCCTCAATTTCCCACCCCTACCCCTTCCCCACTCATGTGCTCTCTCTCTCTCTCTCAAAAATAATAAATAAAAAAAGAGAAAAAAAAAAGTGACCTGTTCAAGCTAATGCCTATGTGAAGCCCAAAATTAAGGGTAGAAATAAAAAAGATAGAGGTTTAAATACTCCGTTCTTGAAGTACTATCTTTCAAATCTTGTGTTTTAGTGGTTACTATAGATAAATGGCATAAGGAAAAATGAGCATTCCAAATAATTCGGTGGACTCAATACAATTCAGAAACCAAGAGTTTATTTTATAACAGCTTGAAGAAAAACTAAAACCCAGCTATGCCATTAACATAGAATTACAAATCAAAGGAGATCTGATTTATTTTCCTCTCTCCAGGTGGTGGAGAAAAGTTAGAGCTCTCCTCAGTTATATGTTCCCAAGTATGCTTTCAGGTTAGAAAGGATTTTTTAAAAAATTATTTAAGCTAAATTCTAATTACAGTTGTGATGTAAAATCTTTCTCTTTGTTTCTGCTTTGAGAGAAAAAAGTCCGTGAGACTCTCGGGGTCGCCCATGTCAAGAACCCATTCTGGATGTGGGAAAGAGAATATTTTTTACTCACATGATACTTAAAGAGAGCCGGTGGGTGCACTGGCATTTAGTGTCAAGACCAGGGATGTGAATATCTTGCAGCGTGTGGGACAGATTTGCACAATGAAGAACTGTGGCAAGAAATAAAGCGAGTAACACTTCCATGGAGAAATGGAGTAGGCTGTGAGATGAATGTCCCCAAACTCTGACCAGTAATGGCACTCTACATTAAATAGTATCCAGCTGACCCAATTAGATGATTTCTTCAGCTACTGTGACTATGAAACTCCTACACATAGCTTAGAGAAGCAAACAAACAGAAGAGTAGGACTCGAAGCAGGGAGAAAGAGAGGGAAGGAGAGCTAGAGACCAGCTTTGTGAGAGGGGTCCAGTAGGCAGCAATGGGTGGGCCCTTCTAAGAGGACACTGAGGCCACAGGTGCCTGGACCTAGACTCTAGAACACCAGAGCTGAGACTGTGCCATCCTGACCAGTGAGGCACAATGCCCAATTCTCTCCTGCTCTCCCAAATTTACCCTTGGAGCCCTTATTGACATGGTCTCCATTTAGCCATTCAGAGTACAGCTTCCCTGACTACAGTCACCAGTCCACAGCAGCATGTTCCTCTTCTTCAGAAAAACATGATAAACATCAAATTAGATAACCAGCAAACATGATAAACAGCAAACATCACCGGTGATGTTTCCCAACCACTGAATTTATGCTCATAAATTTATGCTCAAACGCAGTCCACAAAAACAGGACAAAGAATACTGCCAGGTAGTGCATTCTCCCCCACGAACTCCCCAAAAAAGAAAAAGAAAAAAGAGAAAGAAAGAAAAATGCTTTGAGATAAATGAATTCTGAAACCCAAACCCAAAGTTCCAATTTCTCAAAAAAGCAGGAGACAAATGAGAGTGATATGTATGAACTCCCTGGAAAGAGATATTACAGGTACTCAGATTTCTAGTATAACAGGAAGCAAAATTAGTTGTCCTACAAGTTTCACAATAACAGCTTTGAACTCTTATAAGGACTGGAGTAACAAACTGTTCATACTGTATTTTGAAGGCAGATTCATAATCCCAGGTCAGTTAGAGAAATTTAAACAAAAACCTTCCAGAAAAGTAAACAATGGTGATTATGACATACAGGACATTTTGTGCTTTGGGAAAGATAAGAAATGATGAGTTTATATAAAAGGTTATTGTACTATCTCATTCAATTATAGAATTCTAAATTAAATCCTCTAGTTTGTAAATGGCAGAGAACGCAACTTGTCTGTTCCAAAAGCACACTGCTTAAATGAAAAGAAAATAAATTTCAGTTACTCCTTGATTATAGGTGTTAGCAATGGTTGGAAATGATTGGTAGTTCCAATGAGTAATCTATTCAGTAATTTTGAGATATTTGATTACAAAATAAGGGCTTATCTCTGTTCTGTTTGGTAAAAAGGTTTTCAATTAGTTTTCTAATATCAAAATCTTATAAATAGTGCTTAATTTTTCTTCATCTTGGCTATATGATATTATGGTAGAAATGTTTCTTCTTATAAAAATAGTCTACTTCCAGAATGACCAAAGTAATTTAGGGTTTTTTTGTTTTGTTTTGTTTTTTGTTTGTTTGTTTCTGCTTTTGTTTTTTGTTTTCTGGCATCTAATCCAGTTGGAGAGATCTCTGATTTTCTTCTTTAAAATTCTCATGTAATAGGTATTACATGCAGATGTTTATGGGGATAAAATTGACCACTCATTAGATTGACTGTTTTACTTGTCATATCTAGAAGTTCTGTCATAACTAGAAAGTTCTAGTTCTCTGTTCGTTCAATAGGATGGGAAGCTTTGGACATACATATAAATGTAGAATACTTCTAGATTCCTGTTCCTATTAAAAACCTTATCTCATTATTTACAAATATTTCATTTAATCTCAAGACTTCTATTTATTACTTGAATATTTTAATGAAATGTCTTGGTCATGTTCTTAGCCTTGGTTAGCTTTTTGTTAAGGAGTTAACATGTTGAAATTTCCAAGAGATATTCAATTTTATCCCACTTTAACAAATATGTCTGCTCATGCTGATAACAAGGATAAGGTCCCCCCCCCCACCATGGATCTTACGGTTTATGAGGTAAGGCAGACATTAACTGTAACATCTACACAATTGACATTGTGAAAAGAAGTGAAGGTGGCTCAGAGAAATAATAGTAAGAGTTGAGCCCATGGAGATGCCTCCAGGGCAGGGATGGGGTGGGGAGAGCTGGTCAGGGAAATGTCTTGCAGGAAGTGGCGTACTGAGGACTAGAAGAATAAATGGAAAGCAGGTGATGTTGGGGAAGGAAGTGGTGGGGGGGTGGGGGAGGGCTTGGCAGGCGGGATGAGTGTTCAGGACAGGAATGCAGCCTGTAAGGAACCTACGGTTGGCAGAAGAAATGAAAAGATAAGGAGCACAAAGACTTAGGAAGAGCAGCCAGAATGAATCTAGAGAGAAACTCCTGAAGCTTTCAAACTTTAATGATAATCATAGTGATTTAGTGATGAAACATGAGAAACATGATTATGAAGATACACAAAGTATTAGACAAGGCTGGTAGGAATGTCAAGCTGAGATTTTTATAAACTTTGAAATGCTAAAATATTTTCAACAAACACCATTGCTTTCCTAGAATCCACTACTAAAAATAGGCTTTAAGCCCCTTTTATGTCTTCTATGACAACACAAAATGAAGGAAATTAATCTTTTGGGGTTTTTTTAATTGAGATATAATTGCCATGTAACATTGTATTCGTTTTAGGTGTTGGTTTTCTTCATGAAGGTCTTAATTTGGTTCTCTTTTTAAAAATGATGATTTCAGCTAATAAAATAATGTTTAATACAATTCTCTATTCCTTTTCACAAATTGAATCCCAGACTTTCTCCCATGAAAAAGGTATTTAAATATCAAGGAAGAAAAAATTTGTTAATGCTTTCAAATGCATTTTCCTGTATTGCTGATGTGACCCTAAAATTGAAGGGAACTAAAGGTGAAGAGAAGGTCAAAACCAAGATTCTCAGTGTGATGTGGTGACCTTCTTAAAATAGATGTCATAGGGTCTTTAAGTGAGAATTGGGTGGGGAACACATTTACGAAAGTGAAAAATTAACTACTTAATATGATACCTGCCCTAAAGTAAAGAGAAACCATTGTTTTTATTAGTTAAAAACAAGGGTGTTGTTCTTACCAATCAATAGTCAGAATGAGGGTCAGGGATTTACAGCCTTCAAGCATCTTTAAACACACCGAGGCAAATATGAGCTTTGTGGGTAGTTTGTTAATCAAGATTTGTCATTTAGCTCTGTGTGCTTTAGCTTATTAATGCTCTCTGCATGATCCCTGTGGAAAATAAAACTGTTACCATATTTTATGTTACAAAATGGCAAGATTTCTTGCCTGTCAATTTGGGGGGTAATGTGTGTGTACTGTTTGCCATCCCTTCTCCCCACATATAGACTGTTTTTTTACTTATTACTCATTGTCTGGGTACCTCTATAATTTACGATATCATTTCAACCCTCCACTAGAAAGTGTGCCTGAAGATGGTACCTGATGTATTTTGACAGGAAGCTGAGTATTCAGTTGCGGGAGCCTGGGGAGGGGGCAAGAGGGGAGTGAGGGGAGAGTTGTTAAGGGTACTTGGACAACAAACCACCAAAGAAACCACTCTGAGAGTGCATGGATCCTTTGATGAAAGATAACCCCTTGGCACATCAAGAGTTCTCTCACATCTTAATGCTCCCAGGGAGTATAAGGGAAAAGTGGCCAAGAATGGACTAGCGAATTCAGGAAACCCAAAAGAATGGCCTGTCCCTGTCAGAGGCTTCAGTTCTAAATGGCTTGCCCCAGTGAAACTCCTTTTCAGCTTTTCCTGGGCTCTGCATTTGAAAAGATGAGACCATAGAAGATTCAGATAGGATGCAGTAAGGACTAAGAAGCATCAGGATGTTGTGAGCTAGTCTTAAGTTCTAGGAAAGGCACCACCCCAAGAGCCACAGATTTGCCTTTATATAGCAGCTTTGAAGTGACTTTTCAAGTTTCTGCTAAAATACGAAGACAGGATGGGGCACCTGGGTGACTCAGTTGGTTAAGTGTCTGACTTCAGCCGAGGTCATGATTTTGCCGTTCTGAGTTCAAGCCCCACATGGGGCTCTGTGCTGACAGCTCAGAGCCTGGAGCCTGCTTCAGATTCTGTGTCTCCCTCTCTCTCTCTCTGCCCTTCCCCCACTCATGCTCTGTCTCTCCCTCAAAAATAAACAAACATTAAAAAATAATAAAATAAAATATGAAGACAGAATTAACATAAACTATGATTTCAAAGTAGAGACACACACAATATGTAGCAATTGAAAATGTTTAGTACAGTCAGGCAAATCTATGCTTAAAACCACATTATCTGTGTGACAAATAACTTCTCTGAGACTCATTTTCCTCATCTGTAAAATGGGCTTCATAATACTATCTACCACAAAAAGTTTTGTGAGTGTTAACGGAGCTAAGGTTTATAAAATATTTAGCAGGATCGTTTCTGTCATATGCACAGGCTAAACAAATGGTAACTGTTTTTAATTATCACTATTCTTCAGATCCCAATGGAATCAGTAATGTTATTGAATGCAGTGCAAACTGTTCTTGTGTGCCTTCATGTGTCATGTAGACTGCTGTATTGGTAGAGTTGTCCAGCAAGATAACCTAAACTGGTGTAATTAAATAAGAATTTATTATGTAAAAGTAAAGGAAAAAAGCAAAACGTAGTAAATCATTAACCACGCCAATATGGTTACATAGAAGTGACACTCACAGGATACAATATGGTCTGATTGTTAGATATGAAAACATTATTGCAAGCAATATTTAAAAATAATTTGTGCTTATATATATTTCACTGGTTTCATACAATGATGCAAGTCCTTCCTCGATTAATCAATAATTCTGGGAGTGAGCTATCAATGTTTATTTCAGTCTGATTGTCTTTGTTTTCAGAGGCCTGTAATAAGCAGCTATAAAAATAGGTGATTTTCCCGTGGAAATTTATATTAGGAAGACAATATTTTCATTGATTAGTTTTTATTCCCCTTTAAAAGTCAATTAAATCCGTATTTTTAAAAATAGAATTGGCAACATTTATAATAAAAAATTATTAAGTGTTGGACATTCCTAATGCCTTCATAACTGCCAGGTTGGGGACAAGGTGCTTTCTGTTCTCTTTATTATTACTGAAAGGAAAACCTTTACCTTAGCCAAAAGCACTCCTTCACGCCAGGAAGCTGAACGTCAGTTGATTACTGGGTGTCTCCTCCAAGATGTTTTGCAGGTACCCGAAGCTCCGCATGTGCAGACCAGGAGCCACTTGATTTATTCTCAGATTGTGTGCTCACCGTGTTTTCCCTCTTGTCATTACAGTGCTCTGGAAGCCAGAAGCCAGGAAGTTTCCCTAACCTCTCCCTCCTTGCCCCCTTTTCCTTCACATTGTTCCTTCTAATTATCTTTCTGAGCTCTCATCTCATCGTCCTCATCCTCATAGACAGCATCCTCATGCACACTCTCATCTCTTTCCAGGATGATGGTATTAGCTGCAACTCAATCCATTTATCACTTCCAGAGGGATTTTCCTTAAACCCGCTGCTCAAGACCAGCCTATGGCTTTTCTTTGACCTCAGAACAAGGCCCAGACTCATTAATATGGGCCTAGGGCATTTTCACTCTTCCTGCTTGGACCTAGTATTAATCAATATAATGCATATACTCTTTGGAATTTTGTCTGCAGATAGAAGATTCATAAGATTTTTGATGTCAAAGGTAATCACTGTGTAGGTACTGGGATTTCCTTTATGTTTTATGGTCAGAGTAAAACGTGTAGGAATATTAATGATAAATGGTCAATAGAGATAAAATGCTTATAAAAATCAATAGCTTTAATGGATCTAAAATATTTCAGGACATCAGGATTTGACACAAACAACATTGAAGGAAGCCTTATTTAATGGAAAATTTTGGCTCAATTCTGAGTCTTTCTAATGTGTGACAAAGTGATATTGAAAGACTGAGGAAATAGACCTTGCTAGACCTCAATGACGTACAGGCTGATGGAGGCTTAATTGAGGCTAAGGTTGAGATTTAAAACAAGTTAATAACACAGGAATCCAATAAACACAATAAACTCTCTTCTTTTGTCTTCTGCCTTTCCTGTGTTTGGATGATTCTTAATCTCCCAGTACAGACACTGCATTGTCTAAGAAGTTCCCCTGGAAACCCCAAAGTCCAGGTTAGTGTCCCTCGTATCAGCTCCCTTTAGATCCTATACTTTTCCAACATGACACTGAACATGTTATTTCTCTCTCTTGAACTTGACTGTAAATTCTGGGGTGGCTGAGGTGATCGTTAGGCTTATTGGTGCATTCCTACAATAAACACATGTTTAATGAAAACTGCATGTAAGGAACACTTTTAAACACAGAATGAATAATCACTCTTGGGTTCATTGGTCAGGATGCTGTATACCAAATAACACAATGAAGCAAGAACCAGGGTGAATCAACAGTCACTGTTATCCAATAAGGGACTGGAACTCACAAAGTATGAAAATTCACTGAAAATGGGCTTGCCCTGGCATAGTCACCAGTCTGAAACATTCCTTGGAGAAGAAAGGTGTGCTTTTTTTTCTTTTTTTTAAATATGAAATTTATTGTCAAACTGGTTTCCATACAACACCCAGCGCTCTTGCCAACAGGTGCCCTCCTCCATGCCCATCACTCACTCTCCCCTCCCTCCCACCCCCCATCAACCCTCGGCTTGTTCTCAGTTTTTAAGAGTCTCGTATGGTTTACGATAATAGTCACACTTTTGTGCCTTTAGATTTGATTTTATTTTGAATCATTGAGTGGAAACGCAAGTCTGCTCTTAAAAACTTAGTTCTAGTTATTTATCGTAGTAGAGTAGGCCCTCAGTGAATATTGATTAACTCACTGATTGGTTGATTGGAGAGGACTGGAAAATGCCTTTGAAGCCATAAGATCCAGACACACACCCAAAATACATGCTTGTACTTTTGCTTAAGGAGACAGATGGTTGGCTGTTAACAACACTATTTACAACAGAAAAAAAAAATGAGAATGAACTTAAATGACCATCAATAATTGGATAAGAAAAAATTCACACAATGTAACACTATAGACAAAAGCCATGAATTAAAATTACACATATGAATAAGAATAAATTATAAGATGATCATATTGAGTGGAAAAAGAAGTTTAAAAGCATAAGTAAAATCTAATATTTATGTAAATTAAAAAAATCATATCACAAAGTATTTATTGTTTATATATATAAATATGTGGTAAAAATATAAATATATGGTTGGGTGGTGTATATATTTAACCCTTGAACAACACAGGTTTGAACTGCACAGGTCACTTACGTGTGGATTTTTTTCTATAAATACAGTACGGTATTGTTAATGTGTTTTCTCTTCCTTATGATTTTCTTAATAATATTTTCCTTTCTCTAGCTTACTTAAGAATACAGTGTATAACACATATCACATACAAAATAATGTTAAATGACTATGTTATCAGTAAGGCTTCTGACCAAGAGTAGGCTATTTAACATTAGGCAGGTTAAGTTTTGGGGAAATCAAAGTTATTTGTGGATTTTTGATTGCATGGGAGTAGATGTTGGTCCCCCTAACCCCTGTATTGTTCAAGGTCAGCTGTATGTATCTTCATTATAATGATTACCTTGAGGAGGGAGGCAAGGTAATAATACTGAGTAAAGGTTCAATTTTATCTTACACACTTTATTTCTTAAAAAAAAAGATATGAAATACATCTGGCAAAATGCCAGATGTGTGTGCCAGTGTGGTGATGGATTCATTGGTGTTTATAGTGTTATTCTGTATACTTTTTAATAAATTTAAATATTTCATAATTATTTCTTAGATTATAATAGAGAAAAATAAGCTATAAGAGGGAAGAGTCTATTCAGTTTAAAACATTAAAACTTTCGGGGCGTCTGGCTGGCTCAATTGGAAAAGCATGTGGCTTTTGATCTTGGGATCGTGAGTTAGAGCCCCCACGTTGGGTGTAGAGATCACTTAAATAAATTTAAAAAATATTTAAAATATTAAAACTTTATCCATAGATATTAGTTCAGCAGTGCAACAGTGAGTGGAATAAGCCATATATTATTGGGAGTTTAAGTCTCATTAGCAAATGTTCATAACTCTGGGGAGACAACTAGACAGTAATAAATGGTTTTGTTAGATAAGATGGGGGAGAATATTTTTCCTTTATAGAAATTTGCAGATTTTTCCTAATCTCAAAAGTAAAAGATGCCCAGAAATGCAAAATAAAGGGGAAAATCCACATATAATCCTACCTCTTACAAATAAAATCTATACTTTTACACACATGTACATACCTGTGTGCATATGCAACTTAAGAACATCTCTCTTGTGTATACTTAGTTTATGCTTAGTATTAGATGATGTACATTTTTTCTGTTATTTAGTTTCCCTTGACAGAAGATTTTTAATAGCTATTAGAATTTCTTCATATGGATATATTATAATTTACTCAACCAACTTTTTACAGTTGAAGATTTAGTCTAAAAAAAGATGTCTAGATCTAAAACAAAAAGGGTGGCAAGGGTGCTTGAGTGGCTCAGTCCGTTAAGTGTCTGACTCTTAATTTTAGCTCAGGTCATGATCTCACAGTTTGTGAGTTCAAGCCCTGACTGGGCTCCGTGCTAGAGCAGAGCCTGCTTGGGATTCTCTCACTCTCTTCCCCTGTCGCGCACATGCGCCCTGCTTTTCTCTCTCAAAATAAACTTTTAAAAAAGGGGAAAAAGGGGCGCCTGGGTGGCTCAGTCGGTTAAGCGTCAGACTTCAGCTCAGGTCATGATCTCGCAGTCCGTGAGCTTGAGCCCCGCGTCAGGCTCTGTGCTGACAGCTCAGAGCCTGGAGCCTGCTTCAGATTCTGTGTGTGTCTCTCTCTCTCTTTGCCCCTCCCCTGCTCATGCTGTCTCTCTCTGTCTCAAAAGTGAATAAAAACATTTAAAAAAAAATTTTTTTTAAAGGGGAAAGAGGTGTCAATTTCTTTATTTTTAAAAATAAAGTTTATTTATTCATTTTGAGAGAGAGAGCACAAACAGGCGAGGTACAGAGAGAAGGAGAGACAGAATCTCAAGCAGGCTCCTCACTGATGACTGTTGTGGGGTTCTCATGAACTGTGAGATCATGACCTGAGCCAAGACCAAGAGTCAGACGCTCAACTGACTGAGCCACCCAGGTGCCAAAGAGATGGAAATTTCTTGATTCACTGAAAATAATACGGCCTAGAATATTTTCTAATCTAGCATTGTTTTCACTGAACCCCAACATGAAAACACATACACTTGATTTTTGTTTTAAACATATGAAATCATCCAGATGATGAATTAAATTTCCCAGGTACTTTTGGCATGTCTGACGTCCAGGAGACCAAACTCTTGCGACACCTTAGTCAGCTATTAGCATGTCTGGGAGTTGGCATGTCTAGACAATGGATGGATCGCCACACGATTTTGACCTGCCTACTTTGGAAGTGGGGCAAGGGGATGTCACCCTAAAAGTGTTTAAAATTAAAAAAAACTAAATATTATTTAAATATTCTTAAATGGGAATTATTTGCAAAATATTAATAATACTAGTAGTGGATATGAACTTTTAATCGTCACGACAACCCTAAGGAATATTTTTGTTGAAGTGTATTTCTAGGACCAAGATGGAGTTTCTCCTATCCAGGGCACCATGTCAGCAAATAGAGATTTAGATAACTTCTGTGTTCCTGTAAGTGCTGTGCTTCACCAGAAATATATGATAACCAGTCAGTCCCTAAACTCCAGGCCACCTCTGGGCTTTTTTGCTTCCTTCCTTCTTCCTTATCCTTTATCCTATAAAAGCTGCCTGCCTTCCGTCCCATTTTGCAGTTCTCTGACTGGAGACTGTTGTTTCAGGAAGTGTTAAATAAAGCGTGTCTGTGTTACCTAAATTGTCTTCTCTAATCGTTTTTTAAACAAATTACATTAACATCTATGCTGGATGTAAAAAGCAACTGCTTTATGATTCCTTTAGAATAGACCATCACAAAATAGTCTCGTTGGCCTTCACTGCCAAAAAAAGACCTTCTGACACACGAATATCCATGTTCACATATCCCTGAGGATATGACAGTAGTCTAGGTAAGAGAGGATGAACACAATGCCCAATGGAGAGCACAAGTAAGTAGAAAGGAAGCAAGGTAAATCAAGTGAAATTCGGGCACTGTGGAGATTATGATTTGATCCCCTATCAATGTCAATGTCACAATTCATTCTTTCAAGTTCAGTTAATATTGATGAGGTTATAAACACATGGCTCCCTCCCTGGAAAGTATTCATCCATGCAAACATACCTCTCAATAGCCTAGCAACTCATCTGCCTTCTGTTTTCAAGGCTGGTGTATTACAAATTCCCTTAGATAAAAGGAATGATACAGACAAATCGTCCACACATCCCCATGAAGGAATAAAATCCAATTTTCCACCCAAGGTCAGTGCAAACAGCAGCACTCAACAATCAAGGACTTTTCCAAGTTATTTTAACAAAACCAGTTTGTGTTTGGACTGTTTTTTTGAGGCAGGTCTATGCGTTCGTGCTTATGTTGGAATACAAGTAACTCATGCGACAAAGCCCCATGTGTCATATAAAAGCTGTGCCCAAATTCTTTGGGTTTCTACAATCTGTATACTTAGCAAGGAAGATTCTATAATATTCCAGGTAGAAGTCAACAGGTTACAAAAGAGAGGAGACAAGACTTGATTAATTGGCTGTGGAGGATGGACATGGTGGGCAGGGCGATAGGAAAGAACAGCTGACCTGGAGACTTGGTTTGTGCTGATGTCAACAACTTATTAGGAAATAGGAGCAAGTATAGCGTTTCTGTGAGGGATACATGGGTCACAAGAAACAATCATTTTATCCAAATTAATTCTAAGGTGCCTTGGAGGTATGCCTGGATGGACCTATTTCTGGTCTAAAACTCAGGGGAACTACAAAGGCTGTAAATTTTCACTTGTTGGTCTTTAAGATAAGGTGTTGGTTAAAACTGTAAGTATTAAAGTTACTGCCCAGGGAGAATTCATAGGTAGGCAGAACAGTGGGCCAAAAGAAGATCCCTGAGAAAATCTTGCACTTAAAGAGAAGACAGAGAGAACCTTCGTGAAGGAGATGGATGGTCAGAGCTGAGAACAGAAAAAGGGGAAAGTTATGATCTGATGTCAAGAAGAGTTTCAAGAATATGTGATGGTCAGTAGAGACAAACACAGTGTAGATGCTCTATAAGAAAAGATTTGGAAGATACTGCATTTGGTAATGTGAAGACCGGTGGGATGTGTGAGGGCCGTTTGAGTGGAGGGTTCTGAGCAAAAGCCAGCTTGTATGGGTTTGGACTGAGCTGTAAATGGAAAGTGAGGAAAGGAAGACCATGAGTATGGGACATTCCTTAAACATCTTTCCTCTAGAGTTAAAAGAGGGCTGCTTGTTTTCTTCATTTTGACTGGAAAAGTTTAAGCACGGTTATGGACTTAATCCACGGATATGGATTATGGACTACAGGAAAACAACTGGTGGCAGAGTGGGTGGAAGGCACTGAAGGTATAGGAGAGATGGAGGTAATGAAGGAGTGACATACTAGAAGAGTGTTCTTATCCAGGCTTGGCTACATCACTGGGGCGCACTGATTGTTATTGTTTTTCTTCTCAATACCCTGTGCTAACATTCTCTATTCACATGCTGTTCATGATCTATTCACAAGCTTTGGCAGAATCTGCAGCGAGTCTTGTTCTTCCAAGCCCTCCTGCAAAATCCTGGCAGAAGAAAAATGGGATGGACCTGGTGATCGGTGAGTGAGAGCAGAATCTAACCAGAAAGACTTCTCTACCACATTGTGTTCTTTCCTAATTGCTCCACAGTAATGAAATGACCTCATCATTTGGCTTTGCTGATTCAAAAGACAAGCTCGGTTATCAAAGCAACATAGCCACAAAACCTTTATGATGGAGCACAGATTTCTGCAAAAATCCAAGTTAATGGTCAGTCACATCTCATAGAATTCCCTGACTCTCTGAATTGAATTAGGGTAGGTTTTAAGCCAATGCCTTGCACACACAAAGAGAACACACAAAGCTATGTTATTCTCCTGGTCCTTAGGTGAAGCAGAAAGTTCTGATATAGGAATAGCATGCCATAGACACATTTAGGCCAGTCCACAGGTGAATATTAAACTTTCAGCTTTTTTAATTACCTAGTAAAACCTAGTAAAATGCACAGTAGATATCCTTACTCCATTCCTGATCCCCAGCCCACCCCTCAGACTCACTCCTCCATTTCCATGTGCGACCTGGAAGACAGAGTGAGGATTAGAAATGTGGGGAAGGTGTCCTGCTATACTTATAATGTTGTAATTCTTACAACCTGGGAAGTTAATGCTTTGTCTTTTTAATTTCATGAATGCATATAAAATTTAGAATAGTCATACTGTGAAGATAATAACATCAAAAAAGTCTTGTAAGGATGACATGTGACTTTTCTAGATTCCTTTGTTCTATCTTCTCATTCCTAATAATCTCACTTTCTACCAATGACCCTTTTCTGTTTCTTTTTCCCCGTTTTTCCCACTGAGCCTCATAGCAGACATGACAATTCTTTATCCACTGCCCTCACCTCACAGCCAACTATCACTACCTTCCAATAGCAGTTCTGGAAGCCTTTTATGAAGTAATTAGTATGTCAATCAACAAGACTTGTTAAGCACCAAGCACTGTTATCCTGAGGTGTGGTAACATGAGGTTTCTAGAGCCAACAGCCATTGGCAGGTATGCTTCATTTTATTTTCTGGTGCTTGTCTGAACAGAGAGTAGTACTAATAATTAAAATCTGAGTCCTTTGACCAAGAAACAGCATATAGAATCCAATATGGGCAAGAAAGGTGCTTATAGCATCAGAATGGCCCTGAAACCCAATGGTGTTTAACAAGCTGTTACATTAGAAACTTGGGAAATCTGACGTGTTAACATCACTTCGAATGACTTGTATTTGAAAAATAGTCAGAATTCATAGGAACTCCAAGATACTGTATAAATTTTCCTCAAGGGCTGTAAGAGACATACTAGTATAGCAAATATTTAGAAAGCCCAGGAATGAATTCCCCTACTTTGTCTTTCTTCACAAATGAAGACCATTTGTTCTGGAAACGATGATTAGCAAACATATAACTGCATGTTTTGATGTTTCTTGGTATAACCTGGAGAATTGTGACCTCTGTTTAAAATCTAAAAAATAAAAAAGATAAATGCAAAAGACTCAAAAATGATGATGCAGGAGAAGAAAATTAAAATAAGCAAGCAAACAACAAAAACAACCCATCTGTGGCTCTTTCGAGTCACAGAAAGGAATAAAGGACACATTTCCATTCATAGAATGGCAGCCCCTACGTATGCATATTCAAATGAACTTCAAATATTCATTCCTGTTGTGTGCAGCTCCTTTATTTCTGTACATTTTTCCTTCTCGATGATGGCACAGATGGACTCACAATTGGAGAGCACGTAAAAAGATTCTCTTTCACAGGTGAACTAGGAAAGCTGGCCCACCTTCCTCTGGGCCTGGTTGATCATTACCCTTGATCAAATAAAAGGCCACATGTTCCAGCTGCCCTTATGCCCTGGTTACCACAGTGAGAGAAAGGAAGGAAAAAAAGAGAAACAGAAAGAAGGCATAAGACAAGATAGATATTCTTGTATGAATTTCTATATCATCTGAGTACAAGCATGTTCCATGCATTCAAAGTCTTCATTTTTAAAAAGAGAGCATTAACACTGGATGCAAGTGGTTCCCAAAAAATCATTTACTCTCGTAATGGAAATGATAATGTCCTGCAACAAATGCAAGCTTTTAAAATTAGAATCATCATAGAATGTGCACACAGAAAAAAGAAGAAAAAGGGTACGGGGGAAAGGAAGAATAGGGAAAAAACCAGAGAGCAGTGACTCCTCATGACTTCACAGTGAATCCTGGTGGAATACGGATACCTAGGGACTCCTGCAACCACCTCTGCGTCTGTCCCTCTGCAGGATGAGAAGTCATGCTTTTCTCCATATTGTTTGAGCCTTTGGAAATGCCATCATTTAAGAGGATAAGATACTCACTGAACAATATCTTCTTGTTTTCCATTTGAGCTTAACACATTTGGTAGATATTTGGAGTAACTAGATATTTCTGAAACCAAACACTCCACAAAATGGGTTTTTTTTTCCCTCCTCCAAAATGAGTTTTAAAACCTAGTGCTTTTCTGAAACACATGTTAACATGAAAACATTTCGCTGTGGTAGAAGACGAGGAAACAGATGGCAAATTCATATACATGGTATCACACTTTTCTTGAAAACATATATTTTGTGGGGGGGAGGTGGAGGGGGGAGAATAAACATAACTAAGAAAATTTGGGGGAGGGAGTTAGGCCTCATTTTGTTGATAGTGATTTTCTAGGGTGGGGAAAACTATAGGAGACTTTGTGTTTCATGATTTCTTATAATTATTTAATTTTATTGATTACTATTGTAATTAGAATAAGTATAAAATATCTTGTAATATATACAATATCATATTTAGGAGTTGATAATTAAAGGGTAGTTACAGTGGCTATCATTAAAAAAATGTTGAATATTTTGCTAGTGACCTGGAGCTAATATGTGTTTTCTTGAGAATTTTGCCACTGAGCAAGCCCTGTTTGAACCTGATGAACTGGATTTGTGGATAGAAAAACCCTGAATACTTGCCTTGTTTTTAAGGAAACTCTTTACATTATCCCTTTTTTAAAAAAAAAATTATCTTTATTTTTGAGAGAGAGAGACAGAGTGTGAGTTGGGGAGAGGCAGAGAGAGAAAGGGAGAGAAAATCCTAGTCAGGATCCTCACTGTCAGCGCAGATCCCAATGCAGGGCTCAAACCCACAAACTGCGAGATGATGACCTGGGCCAAAATCTGACGCTTAACCAACTGAGCCACCCGGGCACCCCTGTATTATCCCTTTATATTGGTCCCAAGTCAAGGGGAAGTGATAGGTTGGTTGATGACAGATATGTACACAAAAAATTTTAGAGAAATTATTGCAATTTCCCAAGGCCAAGATGAAAACCAAAATACAGCAGACTATTTTTACCTTTCCAGCTAAAACCAGAATTAAACCAATAGCTGTTTGGACAAGTAAAAGCTTTTGGAGACTGTGTGTAGTGGAGGTAAATAAATAGTAAGCTCTCAAATTTGAGTGACAAGAGGAATGGCCAAAATGATGAGTCTGGAGAAGCATCAAGCCAGCCCAGAGTGACGTCACTGTGAGCATGAGATTGCGGGTCGTAAAGATAAGTGTATCTTCTTGAAATTTTTAAAGGGAAGTGAAACTGAGAAAGGGCTTCAGTTTTATTCATTAACTTTAAAAGATTAGACTAAGACGTTGAAGTGTAGCATGAAAGAAATGTGGTTGGAACTCAGTGCCATTTTATCTGACTTGTAGGGCTGCTGAGGCGGGAAGGGACTTGACTACGGGGCATTGTGCCCACCTGAACATGAAGATCAAACTCAAAGGTCATTCTTTTGACATTAACGAAGTCATTTGCTCAATTCTGATGGTATAATTTCAAATTAACAAAAGAAAAGCTCTTTGCACATTATGGCAACTGAGGCCGTTTATCTTGTAGTGAAGATTACTTTGAACTAAATTGTTAAAATGACATTTTTCTTCCCACAGTTATTGGCCGAAGTGAAATCAAAATCTCCTTCCTAAGTCATGGGGATAGCAAAGGTCAAAATGGATTTTTAAGATATCTGTCACATGCCTGCAAATTAACTCCCCACCATCTGATTCTATTATTGTAGCTTACTTTCAACAGCTGAGAGTGGACGTGTTCTGGGGAGAGTGGAGAATATTTAGCTGCCTGAGTATGCCATCAGTCTTTGTAGTCACTTCTTGAAAATGCATCTATATGATTTTATGGCATATGCAATTTTTACTTCGTTGTTGCTGCTAAATTTTGTCTTTCTCAGAGAGATTTTGTAACTGTGATGAATACATGCCTTCCATTCCACAGTCACCTCATTTCTGGGACTCCTTGACACAAGCATATCCCAGATTAAAGAGATAGCTTTCAGAGTATCCATGGCTGGAAGATAGCTTTGCTTCAGCATGGTATTGTCTGTAATCGGCCGTCTCCATGAACAGCATCTGCCACTGGCTTTGTCAAATAGAGTCAGATTGAGATCAAAGCTGTGGCCTCTGTGACCGGTTGACTAGCAAGATGAGGACAGTCATAGAAGAACAATCGGGTGGCTGATGCACAGCTGATGGGTTCCCGTGCTTTCTCTCACATCTGGTTTACCTCATTTTATCTATCCTGATAAGAAGAAGAAAAGTATTTGAACTGGACAAAGGCTAATGATAGCATGTTATTAATACATTCACATAAAAACCTGAAGGAACACTTGTAACCCCCCAAACAGTATAAGATTAATCTTCTGACTGTGATTTGTGTTGGACACACAGTTTTCCCTCCAGAAAGACTTCAGAGTTGGCCATCCTACCTCCCATGCTTAGAGAGAAGGAGTTTGTCCATAGCTGAACACGGCACCATTGATCTGTTGCTAAGCTATTGTAGGAGGCCAGATGCTGGTTTGCGAAAGCACCCATTTCTCAACCAGGAGAAAGTTCCTACTCCATGGGAATTGTAAAGCAGATTGAGTTTTAAGGAAATAGCACTTTCTCTGATATTCAGGGTTCTAGAAGGTATTGCTTTATGAACTGATTATGGAATGTGAAATGGGTTTTTTTTAATCCGCGGGATGTTCAAGCAGTAAGAAATCCCTGCAGTTGCCAAAATAATTTCCATTTCTTAACAACTCTTTTCCTCATGTTAGCTTTAGTTTCTTTTCCAGCCTACATACTTTTACTTATTTTTTTTATAGATTTTCTATAACTTTTTACCAATTAGGACTGTTACGTATCCTATGTGCCCTCATAAGTTTATGCAATACTTTTGTTATAAGTTTCAGAATTTTTTGGATTATTATAAATACTTACAAGCTTACCATGACAAATGACAAATAAAATTATGTATAGTTTTCCTAAACATAAATAGGATAAATTTTTATGAAGTTATTGTTTGTCTTTTTATTTCGTTTCTAATCAGAACCATCCTATGAACATTTTCTCACATCCATCGTTTTGAGGATTGACTACATTATTGATACAATTCAATTGAATGCACATTCCTTAAGTAATTTTTATGTGCCTACCATGGTGGGCCGCTAAATGTAAGTTACTCATCTCCCATTTCAGGGTAAAAAGATCATTGACCTATTGGTCATCTGACATAGGCATGGTTTTAATAATAGCTCCCATTGATATGGTCACAATAACTCTATAAAAGAAGAAAATAAGCCTTGAGTTTGGCAGAGGATGAGCAAACTTATAAGGGAAATTGGATACTCTTAACTATTTCTGAACCTTCATGACATCAGTGGCAACTCTCTTATCTTGAATTCCAATGTTCAAAGGACAGTTATCACAAATTTATTATGGCATTCTTAAAATAAAAAATCAACCTACTGAGTGTCTGCTATGTGCTAGGCATCATGCTAAATAGGTTATATGCATTACCTTGGTAAATCTTCATATCAGCTCTATGGGGTCGGTGCTTTTGTTATCTTCATTTTACAGATGAGGAAACTACATATTGGAGACGTTAGGGGGTTCCCCAAAGTCATACATCTAGTAAGCAACAGGGCTGAGTTAAAGAAGCCAGGCATTGTGAGGTTAAAGCTTGAATTCTGAGATTATACAATTCTGCCATTGTGCCCTGCTCCTCACCCCCATTGCACCCCTGTCCCAAGTGATAGTCAGTTATTGTTGGCTAGCTATGGGATGTTTAAGAGGAATCTCTGAATTGGGCTTTTTGCTCAGTCTCCAAATTATTTGGGGGAGGGAGCAATTATTCAATTAATAATGAATTTTATGATGGTTGGCAGTTATTTCTTTGTTTTGCTTCTCTCCCCAAATGAACATACATAATAGATGTCAGCCAAAGAGAACTATGAAATTGCTTTAAAAGTCCACTATTAGCCCACATATCCAGTTATCTCTATTGATGAACTACACTGAAACTTAAAGGTGAAATGCCTCAAGTATTTGTTTTCCAGTAGAGCAATTGATTGAGACCCAAAGAGATTTTCTCTACGCTTCCTACATGCCAGGCACCACGTGAGGTATTTTACCACATTATCTTATAAAGACCCCATGACAACCTTGTGACAGAGGTACTTTTATCTTCACTGTTTTATAGATGACAGGACATCAGGTTAGTGAGATTAAGTGACTTGCCCAAGACCGAAAGCTAGAAAGTGATAAAGCCATGACTTGGGCTCTGTTCTAACTCCAAAGTTTGTATTTTCAAACCCTTTTTGCTACATTTCCTGAGTGCAAAAGGTACAATTTATAGTAGTTCAGACACTACTCACGTCCACCATGTGGGGGTGAGGTATGGGATTAATTTCCTGCCCTTTAAGAAGGTTTAACAGAGGGGTGCCTGGGTGGTTCAGTCAGTTAAGCGTCCAACTCTTAATCTTGGCTCAGGTCATAATCTCACAGGTCTGAGAGTTTGAGCCCCATGTCAGTAGGCTCTTTGCTGAACATGGAGCCTACTTGGGATTCTCTCTCTCCCTCTTTCCCTTTCTCTCTGCAACTTCCTGCATGCGGTCTCTCTCTCTCTCTCCCTCTTTTTCTCTCTCTCTCAAAATAAATAAATAGACTTTTAAAAAAAGATTTAACAGAGGTGCAAATTAGGCCACTCTTCTGAGTCGTCTTTCTGGGAAAGGGAAGACACAGCCTAGATGTTCTACATCACTGCAAAGCCAATACATTTCATAAGCCATTTATTTGAAAAGTATTTTCCCCTTCCCGAATCGTTCTGTTTGTGTCATGAGCCCTCCTTACTCACTGGAAAAAGAACCATGCTACCCACAGCAAAGGTACACTCTTAGAGTCCTGACAATATCATGACAAGTTAGTAAGGAAAATTTCCAACACTGTGAAATACACCAAAACCTATCTTTAATATCACCCCATTCATCCTCTGATACTAATAGCTCTGCATGTACAGGAGGAAACAGGAGAAGCAGGTATTTCATTTGCATTCATTTTGAGTTCTATGACAGCCTTCCTTTTCCATCACTCAGAATTTCCTCCATTTTTCCACTTACATGCGACCAAATCAAGGCCCTAAAATCAGGACTCAGAAAGTTAAAAAAAAAAAAAAAAGCCACTGTAGATTTTTTCTTTACCTTGAAAGGAAAAAGAGTTTACCCTCTTACCACAACAGATGGCTTTAAATGCAGTGATTACAAAATTCTGAAGGTAAAATGGTTTAATTACAAAGTCAATACTGCCTCCAACCTGGGCTGAGTCTTCAGCGTAAAAACAACAGACGGAGCAGTGCAAACGCCGGGACAATGTTTAACCAGAACTTTGCATAGCTACTGCAGTAGGGTTTTCCATGGGGCTTCAGTAAACCACAGGGCACATGATTCTGTGTTCCTACTCATTGAATGTCCTCAAGAACGAAGAGTTATATGCATCTGCATCTATTTCATAAAGCAATATATGCACATGCACGAATAAGACCTGAAGAGGTCTACTGGAACCCAATACTATGACACAGGGTTCAATTTTTGCAAAAATCAGCAATTAGAAAAATTAAGAATACAGGGAAGGAGTTTGCTACAGGGATGCATTTGCAGTTCATTGCAAAAGGATGCCATTCTGAAATTATATGTCAATAAGTCATGTGTCCAAACATTACATTGTCAGTTTTGGCTTAAAACTCAAAGAAAAAGCAATGACACACCAAGAAATGGTTCAATTGCTAGATGTTTTTGCAAAGTTCATTTTTTTAAAAATCACACAAGAGAGAAAATTTAAGTGGACTTTCTTTACGAAAATTATCATCCTTTTTCCAAAACAGAATTAGAGGATCCAAGAAATTATTTGTAGATTACATTTGGTGCCAATTATGTTTATAATACTGAAAATTAAAATTAAAGTGCTTGGTGAAAGCTTTCCTCTATGCTTAGCAATATGCTCATATACTAAATGACTTAATTAGTGAAGTTCTTTTCATCTTATCCATTAAGTGGAGTTAGAACCATCCACAAAAACTGATGTAAAGGGAAACCACATGCATTTTGCTTAAGCTGGTATGTTCTTGCCTCGTACTCACTAAACATTTAATATAGGCAATTATAGGATAGTTGGGGTCACTGAGCTAAGCAGGTGTGGGAGGATCTAAATAGTTAAATAGAATAAACATCTCTGATGGTCTTATCTCTGCACCTTGTGGTCTTAATAAATGTCACCAGGATAACCTAAAACAACTTTTCTAGCAACTCTCTGCAGGGAATTAAAATCAGAAGCATTTTGTGATTTCTAATCTGTTTAGGTTATTCTGGAAGGAAAAAATGCCTCATTCCAGCAGGAAGTGCCTGGGATTGCATTCAGCAACATTTGGAAAGGTTGGTGTTGAGGTGAAAATGTGAAGAAAAGAAAAATAAAGGGAAATAAGTACTCTGTTCTAAAAATAAAAATGACTAAAAAGGTGACTTTTGAAAACATTACCTTAAGGCAGAAGAAGTAGCTTTCTGAATCATAATTATCACACATTAATTTCACTTTTGGCAAAGCATAAGATTTAATTACCCAAATTCCAAAAAAAGAAAAAAGAAAAAAAAAGATTTAATTACCCCAACTCTTAGTAACAAGACTTATATCTAGTTGCTTATGTAATTTCATCCTCCACCACACATTTTCTAAAAAGCCCTGAAGCAATGGTGAACAACGATTTACTCTTCTAAAACTCAGTAAAATTAAGAAATTCCTTGGTACTCCTTAGCAAGAAGTTCTTGAAAACCATACACTTGAAATTCGTTCATTCATTCTTTCATTTCCTCCCCGATAAGCAGCCGCTCTAATGTATTTAATGTGTAACTTAAGAAAAGACCTTTGAGGTGCTTGGCTGGCTCATTGGTAGAGCATGTGACTCTTGATCTCTTGATCTCGGGGGTTATAAATTCGAGCCCCATGCTGGGTGTAGAGATCACTTAAAAATAAAAAAATTAAAAAAAATACTCTTATATTGCAATATCATAAGAATAGAGACAGTTATACTTCTCCTAAGTGTATAGCTTAGTGAATTTTCACAAACTGAACACACCCGTTCAGCCATCAGCCCCATGATCAAGAAGCAGATGTTGCCAACACCCCACAAGCCTTTCTTGGGCACCTTCTAGTCACTGTCAGTTCAGGGGAGCCCCTATCCTGACACAGGAGAGATTAATACATTAATACATGATATAAACAGAACCATACCATTTTCACTCTTATGTATCTGGCTTCTTTAGCTCAACATTGTGTTTTTAGGATTAATTTATGTTTTTGTGTGCGACTGAAGATTGTTTATATTTACTGCTGTATAACATCCCAGCTTGTGACTATTTGCCATTCATTTCCATTCTATTGTCAATGGGATTTGAGTAGGTTCTGGTTTTGCATTTGCTGTTAGTGTTGCTGAGAACCTTGTAGTTCATCTTTTGGTGAACACATGTCCATATTTCCGTCAGGCTTTTGCCTACGAGTGGAACTGTAAGTCATAGTATAGAGAATATGTTCACCTTTAGTTAACACGGCTAAAGCCATATTATAGAAAGTATTTGTGCTGAGCGCTGTTCTTGTATACTGTGAACTGTTGTTTTGCGTGCACATGTTTTTTATACAAATGGTTTTACATTATACATCTCATTCTGTTTCCTACTTTTTTTTCCCACTTAGGATTAAGATCTGGGCATGCTGCTGGGGCTCCTGGGTGGCTCAGTTGGTTAAGTATACGATTTCAGCTCAGGTCATGATCTCGTGGTTCGTGGGTTCGATCCCCGCGTTGGGCTCTGTGCGGACAGCTCGGAGCCTGGAGCCTGTTTCAGATTCTGTGTCTCCCTCTGTCTCTGTTCCTCCTCTGCTCTCACTTTGTCTCTCTCTCAAAAATAAAGATTTAAAAAAATTAAAAAAAAAAGATCTGTGCATGCTGCTACGTGAACATCGAGTCTGTTGCTTCTAACAGCACATTAGCATCTGATGATGAATAGTGATAATTTTATAACAACAGAGGAATGGTTTCACCCAGACAACAAATATTTTGGCGTCCTTAAAACCATGCTTGTGAATACTATTTGATTTTGTGAGAAATATTCATGAAAATCAATATAGAAAAAGAGGTATATAAAACAGTTTATAAAGGATGATCCAACTTTTATTTTTAAATGTATATATCTGAAAAGAAATACACCAGATATAAATAGTGTTTACTATGATATAGGAATTAGGCTGCTTTTTTTTAATATTTTCTGTATTTTTCAAAGATATTACAACCAGGAAAAGGTTAGTGAAAATAAAATATGTAACATGAATTCTGTCTTACTGACATGAGTTAAAAGGTGTTAGAAAACACTCTTAGTTTTTTATGTCTCAATCATGTTTTCCCATTATAATTCACATCATTGTTTTTGTAATTATTATTTGCAGTTTAAGTGAACTCATTATGTAATCTCTTTAAATTATTACTTCATTTTAATATCTTTGTCTTCCTCTCTGTTTGGTCTTCCTCCCTGTGCCTTTCTTCATTAGAAAGACCTACTCAGGTGCCTGGGTGGCTCAGTCGGTTAGGCGTCTGATTTCAGCTCAGGTCATGATCTCAGAGCTTGTGAGTTCAAGCCCCGCGTGGGGCTCTGTGCTGACAGTTCAGAGCCTGGAGCCTGCTTCGGATTCTGTGTCTCCCTCTCTCTCTGCACCTCCCCGACCCCCTCTCTCTCTCAAAAATAAATAAACATTAAAAAAGAAAGAGAGAAACAGGACCTACTCACGAGGTAACTGGATGACTCAGTCGATTGAGTGTCTGACTCTCTGTCTCAGCTCAGGTCATGTTCTCAGGATTCCTGCTTCACGGGTTCAAGCCCCAGGATGTGTTGACAACATGGAGGCTGTTTAGGATTCTGTCTCTCCCTCTCTTTGCCCCTCCCCCACTGGTGCAAGTGCACTCTCTCTCTGTCTAAAAAATAAATAAGTAAACTTAAAAAAAAAGGCCTACTCAAACTCAGCACATCCCTCTCTTCTCAAGGGAGCAGCAGCCTCTCCTGCATGCTGTTGATATTTTTCAAATTGTAGAATTAAATTATGGAAAACCCACATCATGTTGCTTCGTTTTAAGATGGCTTTTCTCTTCTCAAGTTCATTTCTTTTTTTTTTTAATTTTTTTTAACATTTATTTATTTTTGAGACAGAGAGAGAGCATGAACAGGGGAGGGTCAGAGAAAGAGGGAGACACAGAATCTGAAACAGGCTCCAGGCTCTGAGCTGTCAGCACAGAGCCCGAGGCGGGGCTCAAACCCACGGACCGCGACATCATGACCTGAGCCGAAGTCGGACACTTAACCAACTGAGCCACCCAGGCGCCCCTCAAGTTCATTTCTTTTTTTTTTTAATTTTTTTAAACATTTTTATTTATTTTTGAGACAGAGAGAGACAGAGCATGAATGGGGGAGGGTCAGAGAGAGAGAGAGACACAGAATCCGAAGCAGGCTCCAGGCTCTGAGCCATCAGCACAGAGCCTGAGCGGGGCTTGAATTCCAAACCGCGAGATCATGACCTGAGCTGAAGTCGGTCGCTCAGCCGACTGAGCCACCCAGGTGTCCCAGAAAATATTTTAAATTATAATTGCTAATGTTACCAAATAGAAATAGGATCCAACATAAGACAGAGCCCTTCTACAATTTTAATCTGTATTAGAACAAGGATTCATGTTACTCAATTTTTCTTCTACTTTAACCTCTTCCGTGTTCTTGGCTACAAGCAGAAATGTCAGTGGGCATTCTCTCAAGCAGAAATGACACTTAATGATTAGGATCAGGAAACATTTTACAGTTTAGAAAGGACAGACAGTAGTGGCTATTGAATTACAGTGATGACCACATAGGTTGGGTGACCTTCCCAAACTTTCATAGCTGGGTAAGGCCTCACTAGGAACAAACTAGGGATAGCATTTTGGCTTCCTTTCCAAAGCTTTTTCAACCATCCTATGGTGCTTCCATTTCAGTCTAATTTTAGGGATGAGGTTATTCTTTCTATTGTTGTTGATGTCTAACCTAAAACAAGTGTTACAGAAAATCCACCTGCTGTAATTTTGTTTTAAGATGCCTTGTCTCTTCTTATGTTCATTTGCCAATTAACCAGATGATATCTAACCCGTGTTTAGAATACTTTAAATTATAGAACAGGTTAAAATTTGCCAAACGGGAATGCTCGAGCACCACTGCATCATGACTTTTAGGAGCCCGACGCATTATTTGTAGGCCCCTTCCTTCATACAAAAATATTAAAAATGGAAGAGCTTGACAATCTGAAGAGGTGAGGAAAAGAGACAAAGGAGATGACACGGAGACACAAGGATGGGGTACATGAGAAGAAGGATCTGCCCAAGTAGCTGCCTGCGTAAGGGACTCCTCTATGGGCTGGGCCACATTGTTCCCTCCCTTCCTCCCCACAGTTGCTTCAAATTGTTCTAGGAAGCTTTTAGAGGGCCAAAACCCCATGCTCCCAAACCATCCTGCCTGCTTACCTTTCTGTCTCAAAGAGCCAAAGGACGGCCTCTTCTCCCCTTTAGCTAATCCCCACCAGGCCCCTATTCTCTGTGTCTAGCAACCTGGAGTCAGGATAATCATATAAATAAATCTCCCTGAAGGTGCTGCACTGAAGGGAATCACCTCTTCATTCTTTTTTTTCCAACTGTAGTAAAAAAAAAAAAAGGGGGGGGGAGCATGCTCTGATACTGACTTTTGAGTCTCTAAAATTGTCTAATCCATCTTGGTTGTCTGACTTGATGGACTGACCACACAACTGAAAACTCTAGACAGAAAGCAGAGGCTCTCCTTAGCAGACCAGTGTCCTTCCCATACATGGTGAGGCAGCTGGCTGGCCTCACCTGCACCCAAGGCTAAAACATCACCGTACAGCACTTCTGTATTTTCGATCCATTGAAAAATAACTTCAAGGCAGTGTGCAAGCCAAGGGTAAATAAAGGAGAAGACCTATACATTTTTAAGCCTTCTCTTGGTTAACAACTTTTACTAATGATGGCAACAAAATTATTGGAGCCTGCAATAAGCCATCCAGTGGTCAAATAGGTCACCTTATGACCAGTATTAAGATTTAAATATCCTTTAAAATTAAACACTTTGGGGTTATTAATGTTTCCTTTCCTCTCAAAATTTTTGTGTTGAGAGGAGGTATGGGAGGAAATGTATTAGCAACAGTAGGATGTGGAGAATAACTCTAAGTACATTAAACATCTGTTGATGGAGCTATTAGCACAGTTTGTAGATACCGCCACCTGGCCCTTATTCCATTTTGCTCGAACTTTAGTGCCCGAAAATATACTGTAGCAACCACGTTCCACTTATATTAAATCTTTTACTACTGCATTAGGTGGAACATAAGTGTCAATCAGTTCTCCCTGAGAGGAAAAAGACCTACTTATCACAAAACTCAAAAGCCAATAAGAAAATGCCAAGGGTTAAATATCACTTAGCATCTCAAGCTGGCTGTGTTATTGTCTGTACAAGAGGAAGTCTTTAAAACAGCACATGGAGGTGAAGGAGATAGTGTTGTAAAATCACGTTATTCAGGTAGGAGAATTTCAGCTCCTTCCTCTGTCACTTCTATGGGTTATTTTCAAGTGAAACATCAGATTTATCATGGACAGCTAAAAAAAAAAAAAAAGTCTCCGACTTCCCCAAATGTTAAGCCTAAACTGATTGTTCTCATTTGGAAAAGGTTCTTATTTGTTCTGAAGCCTCATCAGATTTAGAGTCCAAATAATGGCATGAAAAGTTCTCTACTGAAAAGACCGTTGACTTGCCTGATTTAAGACCACTCATCTCTAGTCTTCTATAAAATAAGGTTTACAAGCTACAAAAGTATTCTTATTTCCGCCCTCTGAGGATGAACCAGGCTTCCTCATTGACTGCTATTTCAGCTCCTTCCATATTACCATTTTCTTCTCCACTAAGGAGATTTCCCATTTGCAGAGGTGCCTCCAGAGACATAAGAGACCAGACTTTCATTTTCTATTTCCTCTATTAGGTACCTTGGTTCTCAGCGTGGCTATTTGAGATTCAAAGCCTCCGTCTATTAATGTTTATGGAATGGATGGTCAATGATGCACTTGAGTTTTAAAAGAGATCACCCTAGACCATCCTCACTCATGCTAAATTGTTTTGTGCAACTACTTCTGTAATTCCACATACCATAGGTATGTAATGTTCTTGAAATTGTTCTCAGTTCGACAAGTGAGGAAGAGGAAGTGGCTGTGAAAAATGTTCCAGGTACCCTAGGAAAATTCAGGTGCTATGATCCCCTCCTTCTTGGCAGGGACTGTGAAAGAATCAACTTTCAATGATCTCACTCATGTATGTCTGAAGATCTTTATTTAATTTTAATATCCAAAATATCCCTAGATACAGATCAACATTGATGAAATGCATCCTTCTTTTTTTAAACCAGCTCTCCCTCTCATCATGATTCAAGTCATTAAACTGATAATTCATTTAACAAAAATATGTTGAAAATCTGTCAAGCAGTAAGCACTATGGAGTAGCCATTCACCCCTGTAAATTAGTACTACCAGATGACCTCCATAATACAATTCCTGACTTAGATCAATTAAGAAAATCACAAGAATGAAAAGGTTAAGCACATTTCTTCAGAAAGCAGCTAGAAAGTTTGTCCCAAGGTAGGAGAACGGCAGGGGTTGGGAGGCAGCAATGATATGCTCAGATGGGGAACCTGAGAGTACTTGAACTTGGGCCAGAAGGGGAGAGTTCCAGTACAGTCACAGACATAATCTAATAGGCCCTGGATTTGTCAAGGTGAAGTTCAATAACCAATTTTTACCAGACTTTTTTTTGTGCTTATTTAAAACAGTGAGACCCGCATCAGGCAAATTTGCAATTTTTACCATTCTTGGGATGATTTTTATGTGTGCTGAGAACTAGGCCAGCCATAGTTCGCCTCATTTGACAGATGAGAAACGGGACCCAAGAAGGTCCTCTTGTCAGGATCACCAGGTCGGTGAGTGGCAGACCTGGGGCTACAAACTTGGACTCAGAGTTTCCCATTGGGTGTTGTGTCCACTGCCCTACACTACTTGTTCAACAGAACCAGAGCCATGGTATCAATAGAAAAACCCGGTCCCAGTCCAGACGACCTAGTTAGAATCCACAAACTGAGTTGAGCTGGGAACAGGAACTCAGGACTTTTCTTCAAGCATAAACCAGAAATGATGCTGATAAAAGTAACTAAAAAGCCAGAGTTAGAGTAGAAGGTTGTTTCAGAAGAAGTCAGAGGGCATATACTTCCTTTTAGAAACCTCAAGGAAGGGGCATCTGGGGAGCTCGGTCAGTTAAGCAGCCAACTTCGGCTCAAGTCATGATCTCACAGTTGGAGAGCTCGAGCCCTGCATCTGGCTCTCTGCTATCAGGGCAGAGCCCACTTCGGATCTTCTGTCTCCCTGTCTCTCTGCCCTTCCCCCACTTTCTCTCTCTCTCCCTCTCTCTCAAAAATAAATAAACATTAAACACACACGCACACGCACACACACACACACACACACACAAACTTCAAGAAAGGTGGGCTGAGGTTGAGTCTGGCTAAGAATAATGTCCCCATGAGGTTTGGAAATTACGACAACATGGATAAGAACAGTAGTTTGAACTGCTAAGGGATGGAAGAAAAAATTGTCATGGTCCATGAGAGGGAAAATTCATCACATGGAAGGTCACAGGCCTGGCTGGAACATATTGAAGGAAACTGAGGTAGGACAGAGGATCAAAAAGTCATTGGATGCCAAGAGCAGGGCTGTGTTCACCTCCAAAATCTGCAGCTCAAGTTCTTACTGCTGGCTTGTGCTTCACTGAATCCAAGACCAGATATGATGTGTAATGGAAACCCTGACCGTGGTACCTCTGAACCTGGGCAGAGTTCTCAGGTATGGCAACCAAGGTACTCTCACTGCTTTCTCACTACACCGTTGGTCCTGGAGCAATTATAACCCACAGTGCGTTAGGAAACTTGCCCCCATCTTGAGAAAACAGATCTGTAAACACTTTGAGATTCTGTGGAGAATAACTGAAAGGATGTGAAAATATCCTTTTGTTTATGCAGGTACCAGTTGCTCGATCTCGTCTCAAGTTTGAAGTAAAACAATTCTGGATTGAAACTTTGTCTCAGTGACATTTCTCCTGCAGAAGCTGACCAACGGTGGAGAGGAAGGCTGCCCAAACTCTTTGAGTTGCTGTTCTGTGTAGAGAGGTTAATACCATGTTCCCTCTCATTGAATCCGACTACAATCTGATGGGGTTGCTAAGAGGGCTTCCACTTTACCTGGAAGGAAACCAAGGCCAGGGAGAGGAAGTGATTTAGGCTTGGTAGCAGCATCATTAGAAATCAATGAAAGATTTGGCCCAAATCCTGTGGTGGTCCAGGTTATTCAACGTCAACAAGGTGAGACAGAATTGTCAGACTGATCTGGAACAATTGAAAGGAGGCTTAAAACTCTTTAAAGCTGGGGCACCTGGGTCGCTCAGTCGGCTAAGCCCTGACTTCTGTTCGAGTCATGATCCCATGTTCTTCAGTTCAAGCCCCATGTGCAGCTCTTTACTGACAGTGTGAAACCTGCTTGGGATTCTCTCTCTCTCTCCCTCTCTCTGCCCCTCCCCCACTCACACTCATGCTCTCTCTCTCTCTCTCTTTCTAAAAAATAAATAAATATTTTTAAAAAGTCTTTAAAGCAATGATGATGCTTTAAAGAAACTACACTATTCCCATCTTACAACTGAAAGGATGTGTCATTGCCAGAAAAGTCAGGAAGCAAATGATTTCAGAATAAGAGGGTTTTCCCTGACAAGAAAGTATAGTAAATCATTTCAACAGAAATCTATCTAGTCCTCTTTTTTCTAATTTCTCCAAAGACAAATAAAATTTGTAAATTTGATCTCACCATTCAGATTGGCTTTTATGAATCACTCACTGACCAACATCTTCCAGTGCTTTCTATTGCTGCTTATTTTCAAACTGACAATTTCAGACATCGTTTCAAGTATCGGTAAGCTCTCTATTTTCTATAAATGTATAAATATAAAATTTATAAATATATTCATATTTATGTATATTGAATCATAATATAATTATAAATACATACAATATATACATATAGATACATGTGATTATATGTATATATATACCTATGTGTAATTATACATATGTGACATTTTAAAAGATCTTTTTAGGGGCGCCTGGGTGGCTCAGTCGGTTGAGCATCCGACTTCAGCTCAGGTTATGATCTTGCAGTTTGTGTGTTCGAGCCCCGCGTCGGGCTCTGTGCTGACAGCTTGGAGCCTGGAGCCTGCCTTGGATTCTGTGTCTCCCTCTCTGCTCCTAACCCACTCGCATTCTGTCTCCATCTCTCTCAAAAAATAAATAGACATTAAAAAAATAAGAGATTTTTTAAATGTCTATTTACTTTTTGAGAGAGAGAGAGAGAGAGAAGAGAGAGACAGAGCATGAGTGGGGGAGGGACAGAGAGAGAGGGAGACACAGTATCTGAAGCAGGCTCCAGGCTCTGAGCAGACAACATGGGGCCCAACGCAGGGCTCAAACCCACTAACCGTGAGATCATGACCTGAGCCGAGGCTGGAGGCTGAACTGACTGAGCCACCCAGGTGCCTCTACGCATGTGAAATTTGTAAATATATTATATGTAATAAAATTATATGACTTTATAAAAATCTTTCAAAGGTAATACAAAACTATTCTGAGTCATCTGGGTATTCACTCTCTAATCAAGATCGTCTAATTTTACTTGTCACTGGCTTTTGGTGCCTACGGCTGTTTAGATAACTGATTTCATGGTTTGTATCTTAATGAGAAAAGAATAAAAGCAGGCCTAACTGATTCATTCATGCCAAGTGAAGGCCAAATGATGTGCATGCTAGGAATGACAAGAGCACAGTAGATCAAAATCCAAAAAGCACCGGGACACTGAGTCTCTGCGTTGCGTTCAGCAGTGACAGCACCCCTGATACAAGAACCCACACCCCGGCCATCAGCGTCCTTTCATGTTTCAAGTAGATGCTTGGTTTCATCAAAACAAAACCATCTGTCACGTTAAATTAAATGTTGCTATGAATAGTGTTGGTTTTGTAATTTTGTTTATATCTGATTTGAAATTTTATTTTGTTTATTAAGATTTATATCCAGTTTTGTGACTTTATATGCATAAATAATGTTATTATATATGAAATCAATTTAAACCAACGCTGGGAAAGGAGTCCTTAAGGGTAACTTTTATTTGTAATTCAGGTGTCTGAAGGGCAACTCTACCGTTTTATTTGACTGCTACCCTTTACCAGACACCTTACAGGTGATTATATCCCTTTACCCTCATTTCCTATATATCCTATGCCAATCACCTTTACAGGTGGTTATATTCCAGTCCTGTAACTGAGAAGGAGGGGAACGTGGTATTACTTAGAGTGGTAGCACAACATTTCTAAATTTGAAGAGGAGATTATCTTGTGTCATGGTGGCTTCTTTCAATTCTGAAGAGTTCTAAACTGCAAGCATGCGCATTTCTCTTTATTATGCTGTACATTAATTGAATTTTTATATATGAATGAAAAACATTATAATCTATTATATCTACTTTGTGGTAAAGTTTTTGCTTAGAATATTGACACTTTAAGAGTTAAAAGAACTGTTAAATTCAACCCCATCACACACACACACACACACACACACACACACACGCGCGCGCGCGCGCGCGCGCGCCCTGTGTTTACCATTTAAAACAGACAAACAAGGCCTTAGAGAAACTGAATGACTTCTCACACAATTTTCTGGTAATTAAAATGAGCAGCAGTCTGCCTTCCCCAGCGTACTCAGGGCTTTGGGAGGACAGGGGTCTCTTATACCAGATTCCTTCTGTATCCACAGTGTTGGGTGCATATTTAATGAGAAAGAGACGACGGGTAGGAGAAGGGCAAAACAATGAGATGGATACAAAAAAGGAGGGAGGAGAGAAGGAGGAAAGGAAGAGAAGAAAACAGAGCTAGGTCAGGTGTGCAAACTCCTAATCTATTCTTGTTAGTACACCATACTCCATACAAAACTGAAAATTCCCTAGATTTTTCAGGCTTTCCCCTCGAGGTTTTAATTCGGCTATCATACAGAAAGGCCCACAAGAACTGAAGCCAGCTTACCAGGAAATCACAATTGAATACAGCTGTATGGAAGCAAGGACCATGTATATTTTGCTAAAGCTATACTCTCAAGCCCAGCACAATGTCTGGCCTAGAGTGGGTGCTCAGAAAGTATTTATTGGATGAATACATGCAGGCATTTGGGGAAAGACTAGGGAAAACGGTTGCAGCTAGCCCATAAGAATCTGTAAGTCTTCAGAAGTGATTATCAATTTTTGCAAGAAAATCAAAACGCCCCTTAGGAAATGACTTACATAAAAATTGTCTTGAATCTGACAGTGTAACATGAGAATATGCATATTAAAAGGAGAATACAAATAGAATTAATCACAATGTGAAGAAAATAAAGTGAAATCCTTAGGAAAACACTAGAGAAAGAAACCCTCTAAAATTAAGATTAGACAGTTGGTAAATTGCTCTAGGGGACACAGTGATCTCTCCCAACTAAGCCAAATACAGAGAATGCCCCAAGAATGAATGACTGCTGTTAACCAGCTGTGTTGCACAAGGTCATGTGCAGATGCTGCAGACAAAGCAAGCGCAATGGAAAAAAAAACTCAGTAGGAGGATCAAGCAATGGCTGAGGCTGGGGAAGCAAGCAGTCAGGGGATCTTACAGGGGGTCAGTTGTGGGGTGAAGGCTTTCATTGCACCATGGAGTGGCAACGACGGCCCTAGCTTTGGCATTGGTAGACTTGGTTGGGGACACTTACCAACCATGTGACTTTGGACAAATTACTTATCTTCCTTGAGCTTTAGTTTTTATATTAAAATAAGACAATGCTGTTTGCATTAGAGTGAATATGTATATAGTTGTTAACATGTAATATGCACCTAATGAGGTACTTTTTTTTTTTTCAACATTTATTTATTTTTGGGACAGAGAGAGACAGAGCATGAACGGGGGAGGGGCAGAGAGAGAGGGAGACACAGAATCGGAAACAGGCTCCAGGCTCTGAGCCATCAGCCCAGAGCCTGACACGGGGCTCGAACTCCCGGACAGTGAGATCGTGGGCTGAAGTCGGACGCTCAACCAACTGCACCACCCAGGCGCCCCTAATGAGGTACTTTTAAATCATCATCTCAGCATCAGAGATCTTTGAACATACGGAGGGAAAAATACGGTTACGCTATTTCACTTTTGCATTTCTAACAAGTTCCTAGATCATGCCAATGGGGCTGATTATGGACGCACATTGAGAAGCCAGGTTGGACCCTTTCAGAATATCTGGTTGTCCTCCAGAACGGCAGTCCAACAAGATCTGCAAGCGATTCCTATGTACTCTAAAGTCTGAGCAACACTAATCTAGAATATGGATTTTCTGATTTAAGGGGGAAAGTTCCTCCTTCAAGAGACACTACGTGGACTAATTTCCATTGCCCTAAACAACAACAACAAAGTGATTTTAACGGGACACATTGTCTCGAGTTTTCTTCTCTCTGGGTCCTGTGGGAAAAACGGTCAATAAAGGAGGAGGCCGATGCCCACGAGGAGTTAAACCACATTCATTATCACTGAGGCAGTTAAGCTGGTGCCGGTCTCTCTTGCTTTTTATAGAATGAGGATTTGATAGAGCTGAGCTGGTGTGTTCTTAGAGTGTTACAGCAAGGCCAAAGTGGATCAGCTGCTATCACGGCCCCTTTAAGCCTTTCTTTCTGTGGCTTGGTTCGTTTTCAAAGGCAAGGAGCGGAAAAGGTGCCAAGTGCCTCATCCTGTCCACGGAGCTACACTATCCCACAGCTCTGCACAAAAAGTGCCCGTTATGGCCTCACGTTTACTGACTGAATGTATATGAAGAAGCAGCTATCCTACTTGTCCTGGGGCCTCTATGGGAAAGGTTTATCATTGGGGCATGTAAAGGGACACCTGGTTAGACACAACAGAACATGTTTCCTATCTGAGTGTCTGTCCTGAACCTGACGTGGACAGTACAAAAATAGGCTCCTGAATCACTATTGACCAGGCTTTGAGGAAATGGAAATAGAGAAGAGGAAAAGGGCATGGGAGGACTAGTTTAGCTATTTTAGCAATGGAGAACAAAGAAAGAAGGTAGAAAGAGGGAAATATTTTTAATACATTATGTTGTATCCATGGTAAGCTATTTATTCTTACTGTTTTTCTCTGGAAGTCCATTTAAATAATGCAATATGCCCATCGAAGCCAGCATGCCAAGAGCTCCATTAAATAAATGGATAGAATTAAGTTTCTAGCTCTGAAGAAGAATTAAAATCACACACAAAAAGAGAATCTTGGATTTATGTCCCCTGGCTCCCCATTATCTTACATGGGGAAGAATCTTATATGACTGTAGGGTAAGGACTGAATAGAATCTGCTTATGGATACTCACTCGCCAACCTGGAGCTCCAGCGTCGGCAAAATGGAGGTGAAGCAGGAAACCAGCGCCTAAGTGAACAGTTGTGTCTAATTACAATCTCCCATTGAAGTAGCCTCATCCTCTCTGGGGTCTGCAAATCCATGCTCACTGCTCCCTCTGCTGGATCTGCGAGAATAGAGGACCAGATTTATAGGTTCCAACTCTTTCATTTTATGGGTCCTCTATGAATCAAGCACCTGCTCTGAAGTACAGAATGACATTTTAATGGGGAGAAAAAAGGCTCCTTACATTTTGCTGACAGTTTGTGTTACAGGATAGGAGAAATAAAGCACAACAGTATAAGTTATTCCCCCAGAAAAGAAAAATATAAGGGCCCCAAGAAGAAATACCTTCTAGGGGTACCTGGGTGGCTCAGTGGGTTAAGCATCCAACTCATAATTTTGGTTCAGGTCATGATCTCATGGTTCATGAGTTTGAGTCCCGGGTCAGGCTCTGCGCTAACAGTGAGGGGAATGCTTGGGATTCTCTGTCTCTCCCTCTCTTTCCATTCCTCCCTGCTTGTGCTCTCTCACTCTCTCAAAATAAATAAACTTAAAAAAATACCTTCTAAATAGCAAAAATATAAATATATTATAAAAAATATCCCTAGAAAGAACGAATAAATATTCTCCATGTGCTAGTGAAACAACAGTTATGCAACTTCCTCTCCTCTTTTTCTTTCCCACAACCGCCCCCAGCACAAAGAGGGGTTCCTTCTTCCTCAGAGCAAATGGCAATGCTCTTGGCATGCTGGCTTTGATGGTGATATTGCATTATTTAAATGGACTTCCAGAGAAAACCAGTAAGAATAAATAACTTACCATGGACACAACATAATCTGTTAAAAGTATTTCCCTCTTTCTACCCTCTTTCTTTGTTCTCCATTGCTAAAATAGTTTGTGATGAACATCCCTCCCCAAACTCTCCTATGCGAGTGAGGAAGCTTTTCAGGGGATAATTTTTTTAAAATTTATTATGGATAATTTCAGACCTATGCAAAAGTTAAAAAATAGGACTCTCTTCCATATATTCACCATCCAACTTCAACAGTTATTAACAGAGGGCCAGTCCAAAGTGTCTGCACCCCTACTAATTTCCCTCGGTTGTATTATTTTCAAGTAAATTTCACACATGTTATTTCACTCATAAATATTTCAGTATTCATTTTAAAATATAAGGATGATTTTTTAAAACATAAATAATCATTTTACACCTCAAAATTATCAAGTCCTTAATAACAAGTATCCAGTAAATGTTCAAATTCCAACTGCCTATAACTGTCATTAATTTTTTACAGTTTGTTTTGAATTAAGTTCCAAATAAGGTGCACACACTGTGCTTGGTTGATATGTCTTTTAAGATATTTTAATGTATACATTCCTCCACTGACTCTCCTTTTTCTTGTGATTTATTTTTTATGAAACCAGATTATTGTCTTATAGAATTTTCCAGAATCAGGATTTTGTCTGCTGCATCTCAGTGGTATAGTTAAATAGGCTTGGGGGTGCCTTTGTGGCCCCCTATTTCTGCATATAGTATAACTATGGTAAGAATAAAATACTGCACGTTTGGGAAAAAATATATCGGTAGTTGGACCTAGAGGCTTGCCGGATTTAGGCTTAATTCTTTTTAGCAAGAAGGCTTCATAGGCAGTGGGCGTGTTCTTCCATCTAACACCTGATTATCATTCCTTTTGTTCTGTTCACAGTTGTTGATGCTCAGTGCCTAAACCATTCATTCTTTGTGGGTGGAAAAGTTATTATATTCTAATTCGACTTCTTATTCATTTGTTAATTGGAATAGTTCTACGGAAGTATACTAGTATTTGGTTACCCAGTGATAGAGTTTGGATAAGAAAGGCAAGAGAAATGACTATTATTTCTATTTGCCAGTTAGCAAAATAATGAGTTGGTTCCCTTGAATCCTCCAGATATAACCAATTGGTTTTGTTTCTAGCCAGGTGTTCTTAAAGAAACTCTAAGGCTAGTCTTGAAATGGTTGGGTTTTGACATAATTCACATCTTTCCACAAATTAATTACCAATTTGGGTATTTATTTTCATTCTATCGCTTTTTGAACAACAATATGTATTTTCAGTCTTTCAGTTGGATAGGTGTTTTCTTTCATTCAGCTTGGGTTTACCTCTTCTTTCTTGCACAACCTTGAACATTTATTTATAATCAGACTCTCTCACCCTGTTTCACACATAAGTCTACTCATTCATGCATTTGTTCATTTATATGTCTGTGTATGAAACAATGCCTGTTGAGTGACAACTGTATACCAAGCATTGTTCTAAAACATAAAAATCCCTTTCTTCTTGGAATTGTATCCCGATGAAGAAGACAACAAACACAGACACATAACACAGATACATCTGCACAGAGAGACGTGCACAGACACAGAAACACACACACCAACATGCACACACAGACAACACACACGCACGCACACATACACTTCAACATACAGAAACACTTCCTCCTGTTTTCAATTTCAATGTCATCCTCTTATTTTTGTTCCCTTTTCTTGCCAAGGAGACTGGCATCAGTTTTAGAGCCTTCTGAGTTTCAGTACAAAGGCTGTGTTTTGGTTGGAAGTTGGCAGTAAGAGGAGGTGCAGAAGACGCAGTAGGATGGACAGGCTGGCTTCTGAGACCGTGAATGTATACGTGTTTCCACATGCATATTTGTATATCCTGCTGTGCATGTGTGCTGACCCGGCCGGTGGTTAATCAGGGAAATTTGGGGACCAGAAACTATGTCTCTGAAAATGCCAGTGTGGAACATACGAAAGAGATCATATTCATGCGTGTGCTAAACGCTCTGGTGGCAGGGATACAACTTTTTCTAACTGTGAATACTTGAGTTCCGTGCCATAACTAGCATTTCTTAATATGATGCATATTCGAATCTCAGGAGAGCTTATAAAAATGACTGATGCTGGGCCATACGTGAATAAATAACATTTTTAGGGGTTGGGAATGGGCATTGTTTAAAAAGCTTCCCAAGTGATTCTAATGTGCAACCAGGCTTGAGAACAGGAGCCTAAATTAACCAGCTTTGTGCTAGGTAATGAGAGTAATAATCAAACAAATGAAGTTAATTTCCTAATACTATCAGTAGAGGGCAGCACTGCCTCAATAATTAAAGAATTCAAACCTCTCGTATTAAACGGATAGATTTTTTTTCAGCATTTTAAATTAAATATTCCACTATTATAAAACTATTTTTTCTTATTCTACAACAATGTAAGCTTTAACTCTATTTTGTAATTCTATAAAATTCACATTAATTAAAAGTTTAAACCTCCGATCTAGATTCTGAACAGAATTTAGTAATTTCAACAATGACCCAAAGGCCATTATAAACTGCATTGTTTTAAAGCAACATTATTTTAAACCAGAGATGAAAAACTCAAAAAAGTTACCATAATAAATAACATGTATGTTTGTTGTTTGTTTTTTAAGTTTATTTAAAAAAGGGGGAACGAGAGAGAGAATGCAAGCAGGGGAGGGGCAGAGAGAGAGGGAGATAGAGAGTCCCAAACAGGCTCCATGCTGCCAGTGCAGAGTCCAATGTGGGGCTCGAACTCATGAAGTGCGAGATCATGACCTGAGCTAAAATCAAGAGTCGGACCCTTAACCCACTGAGCCACCCAGGTAGCCCAAATTTATGTTTTGATAAAAGCTAGAGAAAATATTTCTGGATTTGGTAAATTATATACAACATTTTTTAATAACATGAGTTGTCAGCATATGATTGATTTTCAATCCTAGAAATTCAAAATACAAAATGCAGCAAAGAGATGTAGAAAGAATTCCTGTGAAAGTATTTCACAAAACTGCATCAGTTTCTTAGAATAATCAAACGTATGGTGCGTTGAGATTCAGCAGGTGGAAGAATTCTTGAGCCAATAACTCAGTCTTTTTCATTTAGAGATTCTCATTTATTTCAAACACATGAAAATACATGACTTTAAAAATGCCTTTATCTCCACACTATATTTAACATGAGTGGGGCCTAATAATAATATAATAGAGAGCGTACTCAATCTGATAAAGAGTAGGTTGAAATTGATTATTCCCTAAATTTTCTTGGGGAGGAGGGGGATGTGTGGCTTGGTGGGTTACTCTTGGAGAAGCAGTAGTACGCTTTCTTACACAGGCTTACACAGATGGCACCAAAGGGATCTTCCTTCCCTCTTACCTTCACTAACTGTGAATATATAATAATTTAAAAAGCGGGATCACTTCTAAAAACTAAAAAGTATCATAACAGAGGTCTAAAAATAAAGGGTGTCATTTTACAATGGGACCTGTTTTCTATCTCACGGTTCTGTCCTTTGTCACATTTTGGTATCATTTCAGGAGAATACTTAAAATGAATAAATAAATCTACTTTTTTGAAGAATTAATATAGATAAATTCCACAAAATTAACACTCTGTTATGTTCATAGACATACAGATATAGTCATTTGCATAGAGGACCCATTTTCCTACAGACACACGCACACCCTCCACAGCCTTCACCTGTTGACACTAGACTTCAATAAAATGGTGTCTCTAGTAAAATTTGGTTCAATTCATAGACTATACTGAAAAACTCTCATTCATGTAAAAATTGTCATTCAACAACACAGCTTCGAAATCCACATAAATTGCAGTTTTTTATCCCAGAGGTCTTGTCGCATGTAAGCAAAACATAAGATGTTGCACTACATCCTTATAGCACTTGAAGAAGACAGAAGACAATAAACTAGTTCTACCCACATTTATGTGGCAGAAAGTTGCTTAGAGCCCAATAAGAAAGGTGAAAACCATCAAAGACAGCTCCTGTCCTGTAAATAATGTCTCTCTTTTTGAGCAATGTAACTTTGTACCTGATCCCTCTAGCAGAAATACTTCTCATCTCTAGAGATGCCAAACTGCCTGTCTGTGTACTTGTGACACTCATATTTTAGCTTATAAAATGAAAACGAGACAAAATACAGTGCTAACAGACAGCAAGAAGAACTTCTACACAAGCGCACAAGGGCGATAAGCAATTATAATGGCACATTCAGAACACTCTGCCACTCCCAAGTCTGCTGGTCTCCTTTCCTACAGTCATGGGAGCTGTTTGGTCACTTTAGCGTACAAGAGTCAACTGACTCCCCACTGCCTTTGCCACAGCCCTGCAAGCTTAGGATGGAAAACAATTTCGACATTCGCCACTTGGACTCCCGCCCTTAGCAAGCACATTTGTTGTTCATACATGGTCTTTTGGCTGCCTTCTCTCCCAGCCATCTGTTAAGAGAGGCATTGTGCCTGCTCTGATGGGATGGTGCCACTTTTTCTAAGAGACTTACAAAATATATGTCTTAACTACATTGACTTCACAAATTTCAAAGGACTTTGTTTACTGACTGGAATTACGTTTTAAAAGTCAGCAGAGCTGCATAATTAAGGACTAAATTCTGTGTCCAGATAACTTGCGAGATTCCTAAAAGAATTATTCTAGACTTACTTTCAATGGGTGGACAATGAAATTGAATGCTGCATTTTCCATGATTGAATGCAGGATATAAATACAGCTGCACGCATCATTGCTTTCTCCTTTCATGTGACCAGCCCTGAGAAAACAACGACCATACACCTGTTTTCCCCTCATCCTTAGGGCCACACATGTCTCATCGATTACAAAGGTTGTTTAGGTACTTGGAATATTTGATTTGCATATAATTGATTTTGGCTCCGTCTATGTGGGCCCCGATTGTCATTAGCAAGTCCGTGGTAGTGATAGTGGATTTACTCTCTGAAATCCTTAAGGACAAGAGAAGGTTGGGCTGAGCCTTTTGCACATTTCAGCTAGTACATTTTCAAGTTCACCATTTCCCCTTGAGGTTTAAATATGCTTCTTACCAGATTCTTAAGCATCCGGAGTGGAATATGAGCCCATCTCCGGGTCTATGTTATATTCATCTTTCTAGTAGATAGATCATCATGTTTTGCAGCCAGATTGCATGTCCTTCCGCGTTTGCCTGGTAACCATTTCACGTATCTACATCTGAATTGGCAAGCAACGCTAATTTGGGGAGACAGCCTAAAGAGGCCAGCCAAACACCACCTCAACGAACTCTAGCTCTCGATCACACAATAAATATTGCTGTTGTGGGGGCGCCTGGGTGGCTCAGTCGGTTAGTCGTCTGACTTTGGTTCAGGTCATGATCTCGTGGTCCATGAGTTCAAGTCGCACATTGGGCTCTGTGCTGAAGGCTCAGAGCCTGGATCCTGCTTCAGATTCTGTGCCTCCCTCTCTCTCTGCCCCTCCCACACTCGTGTTCTCTCTCACGCTCAAAAGTAAATAATAAAACATTAAAGAAATACTGCTGTTGTGTATGGATATGATCAGATCTCACCATTTCAACGTCCTTTTCCTCCAAAATTCCAGTTAAAAAAGAATGGTTTCTTAACTGAAAGCTAACATCGAAAGAATTACCTAAAATCACCTATATATATATATATATATAAAAGATTACCAAATTTATAGTATCATGCTCCTGTTAAGGACTAAATGATTATTAGTAATTTGGTTTTATGTAGAAAGTGAATTTATAATTTTTTCCCCAAAGTGTATGGTGATGAAGATAAACTATCTCACTTATTCCAGGGAGGATTTGGCGCAGGTTATAGGCAGCACTGAGTGAAATAGTCGGTGTGGGGAGCATTCTGCACAGAGTGAGGTCATTCTGCAAGTGAGGTAACGAGGATCAAAAAGAGGAATATCAGGATGGAAAGGGCAAACAGCAGAAGGAAGTTCTCATGAGCTGAACGAGGGTAATGGGATAGAAACACGGTGAAATGAGTTCACCGAATCGTTCAACGGAGTGCAATAGGAGCCTTATTACTGAGTGTAAGGAATCTGACCCCTAAAGTCCAGAGATGGGAACCCACGTTCGTGCTGTGAACTGGGCTATGGTATGGTGATCTAGGCCAGGGTGAGCCTGCATGTAGCCTGAAGAATCAGTCACGGTGGGACAAGGCCTAAGCAGGCAGACAGCTGATTGCAAACCTGAAGTGTTCCAGCTAGAGAGAGGTAGGTATTGCCTTTGGCTCTGAGCTCTTTGAGTGGAAACAGCATGTGTATCTTATTCATCATTGCATTTCCAGGGCTGAGCACAGAACAATAGTACATAGTAGGTGCTCAGTAAATACGGTTAACCAAATGAAGGTGTAAGAGAAAAGAGTTTTGGGTGATGGTTCCAAGAAGAGCACGAATTTTCAGCAACGGAATGGTTTTTATGTGTGAATGGTACCTATTCTCTATAACAAATCTTCTTGAGTTGGAACCAGAGGTGGATTTACAACAAAGTACATAAGCTTAAATTTCAGGTCCCTTCACTTTTGTGCAGGTTGCCTTCCAAGATTTAACCATGTGTGTATGTGTCATCTTTTTGCAAAATCATCAAAAGAAAGATAACGACAACAGATGAGTCTACCATCCCCTTCCACTCTGACTTTCCCTCAATCCCTCTTGCCTTCATACTGGGGTGGCATTGTAGAGTAGCTGTGATCCTTTTTGGAATCTGGCCAACAGGAAGTTGAATTGAAGATATGGTTAGCTGGGGTTTAGTGAGATACAGTTATGTGTTTGGCAGTCATTTTTGAGTGTGGCTAAGCTGTCCTAGGAAGACTCCTTCTGCCTGCTGGGACAACTCATCCAGCATTGTGACACAAAGGGCCAGGAACAGAGGAAATATCAAACAAAATAGCCTGCTGGCAGAGAAAATTCTCTGGCAGTGTCCCGTAATAACCCCAATACCCAAAGAATGAGCAGTAGAGGAGAAACAAGGTTTTAACTATTTTGAGGTAGAAGCTAGTTTTTAGAAAACTTTCCCTTTTATCTGATGTGTAAAATTATAAGCCACGTTCTCAATTTTCACCAATACCTAATTAAAAAAGAAGTTATTCCCCTGGAGAATGTGCTCAGTTATGTAGTACAGAGTACTGCAAATTCACCATGTATTTTTTTCTCTTTTCTATGGGAATCTCATGAAATAGAATTTATCAGAATTTTTATATTGGTAAGGCATAAACTTTTGTCAAAAATACAGATAGTGATATGTTTGTGTGTGAATTTACATATTTTATGTATCCCAATTATCAATAATCAAAAACTAAAAAAGATCTTTCACTCATCAAGAAGATGTAATAATGATTAGCACAGTACCTAAAAATTGAGCCCCAAAATAAAATAGAACTGGAAAGAGATACAGACAATTCAACAGTTGTTGGATACTTCAGTATTCCATTTTCAATAATAGGACAACCAGATAGAAGATCAACAAGGAATTAGAGGAGTTGATTACCACATAAACCACTAGACTTAACACACATCTAAAAAACATCCCACCCCAAATAGCAGAATACACGTTCTTCTCAAGTGCACATGGAACATTCTCCAGGAGAGAATATGTTATTTCCATAGAACCGACTCAATAAATTTAAAAGTACTGAAATCATTCAAAGTATGTTCTGTGAACACAATGAAATAACATTAGAAATCAGTAACAGAAAGGAATTTGGAAAATTCACAAATATGGGGCTTAAACAACATACTTTTAAATAATCAATGGGTCAAAATGAAATCAAAAGGATATTTAGGAAAACCTTCTAGATAAATGAAGTGAAACACAGTGTACCAACTTTTATGGGATGCAAGTAAAACAGCACTTGGAGGGAAATTTAGCCATAAATGGCTATATCTTAAACCAAATGTTGTTCCTTTTTTTTCTTTATCTTAAAGATTTTTTTAAAGTAATTCCTATACCCAATGTGGGGCCTGAACCCACAACCCTGATAATCAAGTTGCATGCTCAACTGACTTTGCCAGCCAGGCACTGCATAAGTTGTTTCTTTGAAAAGATTAATGAAGCTTATACAAACTTAAGATTTATGAGAGAGAGAGAGAGAGAGAGAGGGAGCTCAAGTTCCTAAAAACCAGGAATGAAAGAGGCAACATTACTATCGACCTTAGAGAAATAAAAAGAATGATAAAGGAATATTAGGAATAACTTTATCAACAAATTATATGACCTAGATCAAATTGATAAATTACTAAAAAGACAAAAACTACCGACTAAAGAAGAAAATCTGAATAGATCTGAAACAAGTAAGAAGATTTAGTTAGCAATCTAAAAACTTCTCAAAGAAAAGCCCAAGATCAAATGGCTTCATGGAGGAATTCTATCAAACACTTATTTTTTTTTAACTTTTTAATGTTTATTTTTGAGAGAGAGAGAGACAGAGACGGAGAACAATCATGGGAGGGGCAGAGCGAGGGAGACACAGAATCCGAAGCAGGTTCCTGGCTCTGACGCAGGGCTGGAACCCACGAAACGTGAGATCATGACCTGAGCCAAAGTCGGACACTTAACCCAGGCGCTCCTATCAAACATTTAAATAAAAATTAATACCAACCTTTAACAAACTCTTTCATAATGCGGAAGAGAAGGGAAATTTTCCTAACTCATCTTATGAGACCAGTATAATTCTGATACCCAAACCAGGCAAAGAAAACTACAGACGAATATGTTTTATAAATACGGGTGCATAATATAACAAAACCTCAGTAAAATCCTAGCAAGCTGAATTCAGTAACATATTAAAAGTATTATATACCACGATCAAGTGGAATTTATTGCATGATTGTTAGGTTGGTTCAACATACAAAAACAATCAATGTAATACACAATTTTAATAGAATAAAGGACTAAAACCACATGATTATCTAAATAAATGTAGAAAAATGATCTGGTAAAGTCCAACACCCTTTCACAATAAAAACATCCAACAAACTAGAAGTAGAAGAGTTTCCTCAACCTGATAAAGGCCATATAGAAAAAAACCCCTGGTAACATCATATTTAATGTGAAAATCTGCATGTCCCCCCCCCCATATCAGGAACAAGACAAGAATTTTCACACTTGCCACTTATATTCATTGTTGTACTGAATGTTCTAGATAGGGCAATTAGGCAAGAAAAATAAATAGAAGACATCCAGCTTGAAAAGAAGAATTAATATTATCTCTGTTTACAGATGATATCATCTTGTACATTTAAAATAATAATCTACAAAAAATATTTTAGAATTTATTATCAAACTTTTCATCAAGTTTGCCAGGTACAAAATCAATATACAAAAATAAATTGTATTTTTCTGCAGTAGCAGTGAGCAAACTTAAAATTACGAAAATGATTCCATTTATAATTTCAAAGAATAAAATGCTTAGGAATAAATTTGCCAGAATAAATTTAAGATTCATTCACTGAAAACCATAAAACAGCATTGAGAGAAATTAGAGCAAATCTAAATAAATGGGACCATATCATGTTCATATGGTGGAAGACTTAAAATTAAGATGGCAATAATCTTCAAGGTGCCATACAGATTCAATGCAATCTTCATCAAAATCTCACCTAACTTTTTTTTCAGAAATTGACAAGATTTTGTAATATTCCAATAGAAATGCAAAGAACCCAGAATCGCCAAACAATCTTGAAAGAGAACCAAGTTGAAAAACTCAGGCTTACGCATTTCAAAACCTATGATAAGACCCCTATAATCAATCAGACAGCATTGTATTGACATAAAGATAGATATATAAATTAATGGACTAGAAATGAGAGTTCAGAAATAAACCCTTACATTTATAATTAATTGATTTTCTACAAAAACACCAAGACAATTCTATGGGGGAAAGAACAGTCTTTTCAACAAATGAAGCTGAAACAATTAGCCACATGAAAAAGAATGAATTTGAAACCCTGGCTCATATCATAATAAAATATTAACTCAAAATGGACCAGGCTTACACCAAAGCCAATCAACAAAACAAAAAATAGATACATTGGACTACATCAAAATTAAAAGCTTCTGTGCACCAAAAAACACAATCAAGTGAGAATGTAACTTGCACAATGGGGGGAAATATTTGCATCCATACCTCTGATAAGGGGTTAATATGCAGAATATATAAAGAACTTCTATAAGGGGCACCTGGGTGGCTCCTTTGGTTAAGTGTCCGACATTGGCTCAGGTCATGATCTCATGGTTCATGAGTTCGAGCCCTGCGTCGGGCTCTGTGCTGACAGCTCAGAGCCTGGAGCATGCTTTGGATTCTGTGTCTCCTTCTCTCTCTGCCCCTTCCTCTCTCTCTCTCTGTCTTTCTCTCTCTGTCTGTCTCTGTTTTATCTCTTTCTCGGTCTCTCTCTCTTTCAAAAATAAATAAAACATTTTAAAAGTTTTTGAAGAACTTCTATAACTCAACAAAGAAAACCAAACAACCTGAATAAAAAATGAGTAAAGGACTTGAAAACCATTTCTCCAAAGACATATAAATGGCCAACTAGCACATAAAAAGATGCCCAACATCACTAATCATTAGGCAAATGCAAGTCAAAAATCACAATGAGATACCCCCTTTTACCCATTAGGATGGCTACTATAAAACAAAACAAAACAAAACAAGTGTTGACAGGGATGTGGAGAAATTGGAACTCTGGTGCATTGTTGTTGGCAATATAAAACGGTGCAGCTGCTATGGAAAACAGTATGGTATTTATCAAAAAAATTTAATTGAATTACTATATGAACCAGCAAAACCAGTGTATATTTGTACACCCATGTTCATAGCATCAATATTTACAATAGTCAAAAGGTGAAAGCAATTCAAGTGTGCATAAGCAGATGAATGGATAAATGCAATGTGCGTACACACACACACACACACACACACACACACACACACAATTATTCTGCCTAAAAAAAGGGAGGAAATTCTGACACATACTACAACACAGAGGAACCTTGAGGACATTACTCTAAGTGAGATAAACCAGTCATAAAAAGGACAAATGTTATATGATTCCATTTAGATGAGGTACCTAGAGTAACCAAATTCATAGAGACAGAAAGTAGAATCGTGATTGCCAACGGCTGGAAGAGAGGAAACGAAGTGTTCTGGTTTAATGGGTACTGAGTATTGATGGCACAAAATGAGAAGATTCTGGAGATGGATGATGGTGAGGGCTACACAACAATGTTGCTATACTTAATGCCACTAAACTATAAACTTAAAGTGGTTAAAGTAGTAAACTTTACATTACATGTATTTTGCCACAATTCAAAAATGAATCAGACTTAGACATAATAGCTAAAATGTTAAAAACTCTTAGAAGAAAACATAGGTGTAAATGATCATTACCTTGGATTAGATAATGGTTTTTTTAATATGACCAAAAGCAGAAGTGGCAAAAGAAAAAAATAGACAAATTAAACTTAAATTAAAAACTTTAGTGCTTCAGGATGCCTGGGTGGCTCAGTCGGTTAAGCATCTGACTCGATTTTGGCTCAGGTCATGATCTCACAGTTCATGAGTTTGAGACTTGCATCAGGCTCAACGCTGACAGTGCAGAGCCTGCTTGGGATTCTCTCTCTCCCTGTCTCTCTCTTACTCTCTCTCTCTGCCCACGTGCTCTCTCTCTCTCTCTTTCTCTCTCTCTCTCACCCTCTCAAAATAAATAAATAAACATTAAATAAAACCTTGGGGGCACTTGGGTGGCTCAGTTAAGGATCCGACTTCAGCTCAGGTCATCATCTCACACCTTGTGAGTTCAAGCACCACATTGGGCTTTCTGCTGTCAGCACAGAGCCCAATTGGGATCCTCTGTCCCCTTTCTCTGTGCTCCTCCCCCACTGGTTCTCTATTTCTCTCTCTCTCTCTCTCTCTCTCTCTCTCAAAATAAATAAACTTTAAAAAACTTTTGTTTCAAAGACAACATCAAAGAAAATTTGTATACAAACCACAGAATGGGAGAAAATTATTCAGAGAAAATCTTATATCTGATAAGGGACTAGTATACAGAATATATAAAGAACACTTACAACTTAACAATAAAAAGATAACCCAATTTAAAAATTGTGCAAAGAATTTGACTAGATAATTCTCCCAAGAATATATACAAGTGGCAAATATGCATATGAAAGGATCATCATTAGTCATTAGTCATTAGGGAAATGCAGTTCAAAGCCACAAGTACCATTGCACAAGCATTAGGATGGCTATATTAGTAAGATAAACAATAACAAAGGTTTGTAAGGATGTGGAGAAATAGGAACCCTCATACAATGTTTGTGGGAATGTAAATAATGCAGCCATTGTGGAAAACAATTTGGAACTTCCTTAAAAAGTTAAACAAAATGATCTAGCAATTCCACTCTTAGGTATTTGCTTAAGAGAAATTAAAATATATATCCATACAAAAAGTAGTATCAGATGTGAATAATTATTCATAGTAGCCAAAAAGTGAAAATAATCCAAATGTCTATCAACTAATGAATGTATGAACAACAGAATATGGTATATCAACACAATGATGCTATTCAGCCATAAAAAAGAATGAAGAATAACTGTTATAAGATTGGTGAACTGTGAAAACATTATGCCAAGTGAAAAAAGTCAGATACCAAAAATAACATGTTGTATGACCCCATTCATATGAAATGTCCAGAACAGGAAAATCCACAGGCAAAACGTCAATTAGTAGTTGCTAGGGCTGGGGGTGGGGATTGGGGACTGACTGCTAATGGGAACAGTTTGTTCTGGGAGTGATAAAATTGTTCTGGAATAAAAGATAGTGGTGATGGTTGCAAGGAATTGTGACTATACTAAAAATCATTGACTTGTACAATTTAAAAGGATGAATTTTATGGTATATGAATTACATCATAATTTTTTAAAATTCCTTTTAAAAATGTTGTTCCACTGTATTCTTTTTTTTAACTTAAAATTTTGTTAATGTTTATTTATTTTTGAGAGAGTGAGAGTGTGAGCAGGGGAAGGGCAGAGAGAGATGGAGATGCAGAATCCAAAGCAGGTGCCAGGCTCTGTGCTGTCAGCACGGAGCCCGATGTGGGGCTCGAACCCATGAACTATGAGATCATGACCTGAGCTGAAGTCAGACGTTAAACCAACTGAGCCACCCGGGCACCTCAATTCTTTTTGTTTTAACTTTAATTCCAATATAGTTAAGATACATTTTATATTATATTCAGGTATACAATATAGTGATTCAACACTTCCATACATTACCCAGTGCTCATCACAACAAGTGCACTGTCTTCTTACTTTTGTTTTATGAATGCAGTATATCTTTTTTTTAACTCTGTCTTTTTTCCATTGGTATTAAGCAATCTGATTGCAATGTATTTTGGATAGTTTTTCATGTTTCTTATGTTTAGGTTTCATTGCAATTCTGGGATCTGTGGGTTTATTGCTTTTATCATCAAATTTTTTTAATTTTCATGCATTAGTTATTCACAATTTTTTTCTCCTGTTACCCCCTCCCATTCTGGGCATTCTAATTACATCTATGTGACGCTGTTGAAAGTCTTTCCAAAGATCACTGGAACTGTAGAGTTTTTTCAGGCTTTTGTTCCTCCTTAATTATTTTTTAAATTATCTCTTCAAATTTACTAATCTTATGCAGTTTCTAACCTGTTACTAGTCTCATTCATTGTATTTTCATCTTAGACATTTATAGTATTCATTTTAAAAATTCAGTTTGCCTTTAAAAATACTCCCACATCTCTCTTAACATCCTTATGCTTTCCTCTTCCTTTTTGGACATAAGGACTGTAGTAATAGCAACTCTAGTGCCCTTTCTTATCCATTCTACCATCTGTGACATTTCTAGACCTATTTGTATTCATTGGCTTTTCTTATGAGTCACATTTTCTACTTCTTTGCATGCCTAGCATTTTTTATTAGATGCTAGATGTGAATTTCACTTTATCGAATGTTAGATATTCTTGTATTTCATTAAGCATTCTGTCTCCATTCTGATATGCTCACGCAGTTAAGTTACTTGGAAATCATTTCGTCCTTTCAAGGTTTGTCACTAAGCTTTGTCAGGCAGAGTTGGAGCAGCCTGTAGACTCAAGCAAGTTTTCTGCACTACTGAGGCAATACCCTTCAGAAGAGTATGCCTGATTCCATGTATATTATAAGGTTTTTACATTTTGGTTGTTGAACGTATACCATTCCCAATGACAGCTCCTAGGATTGCTCCATCTGCTTCTTTTAGGACATTTCCCCCCAAGCTAAAGATAGTCTCCTTACATGCATATGCTGATCAGTCCTCAGGTGTAGATAGTGGGTGGAGGGACTCTGTAAATTTCCCAAATTCTGTCTCTGTGCAGCATTCTCCTCTCCAGTATTTTGTCTTGCAAACTCTAATAACCTTGGTATCCCTGAACTCCAACTCCATCTCTTAAACTATGAGAAACTACTGGGGTCTGCCTGGGCTCCCCTTCCCTGCAAGGTGGCCTGAAGACTCCCCAGGCATTAAGCAGGGCATGGTAGGGCTCCTCTAGTTTGTTTCCCATTTATTAAGAATTTCTATCTGTATGTCTTCTTTGGAAAAGTGTCTTTTCATGTCTTCTGTCCATTTCTTAACTGGATTATTTGTTTTTGGGGTGTTGAGTTTGCTAAGTTCTTTGTAGATGCTAACCTTTCATTAGATATGTCATTTGCAAATATTTTTGGATATTAACCCCTTATCAGATATGTCTTTTGTAAATATCTTCTCCCATTCTGTAGGCTGCCTTTTAGTTCTGTTGATAGTTTCCTTCTCTGTGCAGACGATTTTTATTTTGAAGTCCCCATCATTCATTTTTGCTTTTCTTTCCCTTGCCTCTGGTGACATGTCTAGTAAGAAGTTGCTCTGATTGAGGACAAAGAAGTTGCTGCCTGTGTTTCCTCTAGGATTTGGATGGTTTCCTGTCTCACATTTAGGTATTTCATCCATTTTGAGTTTATTTTTGTATATGATGTAAGAAAGTGGCCCAGTTTCATTTTTCCGCATGTTGCTGTCTAGTTGTCCCAACATCATTTATTGAAGAAACTGTCTTTTTTCCATTGGATATTTTTTCCTTTGTCAAAGGTTAGCTGACCATATAGCTGTGGGTCCATTTTTGGGTTTTCTATTCTGTTCCATTGATCTATGTGTCTGTTTTTGTGCCAGTACCTTACTGTCTTGATGACTAGAGCTTTGTGATGTAGCTTGAAGTCCAGAATCATGATGCCTCCAGCTTTGGTTTTCTTTTTCAGGAATTGCTGTGGCTATTCGGGGTCTTCTGTGGTTCCATACAAATTTTAGGATTGTTTGTTCTGCCTCTGTGAAAAATGCTGGTGGTATTTTGATGGGGATTGCATTAAATGTGTAGATTTCTTTGTGTAGTATAGACATTTTAACAATGTTTGTTCTTCTAATCCCTGATCATGGAATGCTTTTCTATTTCTCTTGTCTTCTTCAGTTTCTTTCAATGAAGTCTTCTATAGTTTTCAGAGTACAAATGTTTTACCTCTTTAGTTAGGTTTATTCCCAGGTGTCTTATTGTTTTTGGTGCAATTGCAAATGGGATCGATTCCTTGATTTCTTTTTCTGCTGCTTCGTTATTGGTGATTAGAAATGTAACAGATTTCTGCACGTTGATTTTATATCCTGTGATTTTGCCAAATTCATATGTTAGTTCTAGCAATTTTTTGTGGAGTCTTCTGGGTTTTCTACATAGAGTATCATGTCATCTGCAAATAGTGAAAGTTTGATTTCTTCCTTGATGATGTAGATGCCTTTTATTTCTTTTCGTTGTCTCATTGCTGAGGGTAAGACTTCCAGATGGCTAACAGACACATGGAAAGATGTTCAACATCACTCACCATCAGGGAAATACAATCAAACCCATGATGAGATACCACTTCACACCTGTCAGAATGGCTAACAACAACACAAGAAACAACAGGTGTTGGCAAGGATACCACACTGTTGGTGGGATTGCAAACTGATTCAGCAACTCCAGATAACAGTATGGAGTTTCCTCAGAAAGCTAAAAATAGAACTACTCTATTATTCAGCAATTGCACTACAAAGTATTTATCCTAAGAATACAAAAATACAGATTTGAAGGGGTACATGCATCCCAATGTTTATAACAGCATTATCAACAATACCCAATCTATAGAGAGAACCCAGATGTACATTGACTGATGAATGGATAAAGAAGATGTGGTATGTATGTACAATGGAATATTACTCAGCAATCAAAAAGAATGAAATCTTGCCATTTGCAATAACGTGGATGGAACTAGAGTGTATTATGTTAAGTGAAATAAGTCCGTCCGAGAAAAACAAATACAGTATGATTTCACCCATATGTGGAATTTAAGAAATAAAACAGATAAACATATGGGATGGCGGATAGAGAAAAAAACAAACCATGAAAGACATTTAAAGATAGAGAACAAACTGAGGGTCGGTGAAGGGATGGGGTGAGAGATGGGCTAAATGAGAAATGGGTATTAAGGAGGGCACTTATTATGATAAACACTGGGTTTTGCAAGTGATGAATCACTGAATTCTACTCCTTAAACCAATATTGCACTGTATATTAACTAACTAGAATTTAAATAAAAGTTTAAAAAAAAAGTTTTGCTGCCCTGTGCTGCCTGGTGTCCATTGTCTGAAAACAATTGTTTCCTATATTTGGCTTGTTTCTGGTTGTTTAAGGTAGGCCAGTGAATCCTGTCACTGTTACTCCATCTTGGCATAAAGTGGAAGTCAAGTTATGTATTTTTTTACATTCCAAAATCTATGTAATAGGCCTGTTCCAGACTGAGTACTGAAAATTATCACACTAAATTGTCCCTCAGCTACTTCTGAGAATTTCTCAGGTGCTTCCTCTCATATGCTCCAGAATACCTTTCTCAGGTTATTCATTCATTGATTCCCTTATTCACATAATAGATATTTATTGAGTGTTTATAATATTCCAGGTCTTATTGTCACTACTGAGATATGATGAAAGACAAGAAAGAAAATTTTCATGCTTTTAGCAGTTTACGTTTTGTTGGACGGAAGCCAGCATTGACAAATATATTTCAGAAAGTAGCAGCTACCATATAGGAAATAAATAGAGAGTAACTGGACAGAAGGATGCTAATTTAAGTTAGGAGTTACTGAGGAGGTGATACTTGATCTGAGACCTAAATGACAAGAAAGTACGACCAATAGAAAGGACTGAAGAAAGAGAATTCCAAGAGCAACTAGCAAATACAAAGGGCTTGACATTGGAATGAGAAGTGTGTATTTAAGGAACAGAAAAAACAGTGTGGCTGGAATATAGAGTGATGAGGAAAGGGGTGGAATATGAGAGAAAAAAGGTATAGACTAACTTTTAATCTCAGTGCAAACACAAAGTAGGTGAGACCTACTTTGCTCATTCCTCCCAACATCCCCTTCTCTCTTGAAGGTCTAGCCAATTGTGTTCAAGTGTCTAGTCCTATCCCCAGAGTAAATGCTAATTACTATAAACCAATTATAGCAACCCAATCTATCTGGCTAGTGATTGTTTCAAGAAAAGGCAAGTGACAGAGACCCACACAAAGAGATCTAAAGGGTAGTTTTATGGGAAGGGTTCCCTTATCTATAAAAGGAGACTCACAAAAGGAGTTAGTTTCATCTTTCACTAAACCAGGGATTCCCAACTGGGAGCAATTTTGTACTCCAGGGGATATTTGGCAACATCTGGATGCTACTGGTATCTAGTGCTTACAGGTCAGGATTACCACTAAGCATCGTATAAGGCATAGAACCATACACACAGCAAAGAATTATCCAGACCTAAATGTTAATATTACCAAGGTTGAGAAACCCTGTATTAGACATTATTGCATCTAAATGTTATAGCTATCTTGTGACCAGGAAGTTAGCTAATGTGTTAAAGATGAAAAAGTGAAAAAAACATAAAGACTCTGAGGTTGTACTGATATCTTTCAGTGCTAAATCAATCAACTTGTTACTTACAACAACTTTCCCTTAGGACTTCTTGTTACGTGAACTATCTGTTTATCTATCATTTAGGCTATTTTGAGTTAGACTGTTGTATATGGGAGTCAGGAGTCTAGAGGATAGATGATCTATATTTGAGAGTCATCAACAAATTAATGAAATTTGAAGCCCTGGGACTGAAAGAAGGCATAGGTAGAGATATGACATCAGGGAATGCCAATGTTTATAGGTTAAGTGGAGTCAGCAAAGAAGACTAAGGAAAAGAAGTCAGGAACAGCTAGTAATAAAATAACAGCCAACATTCTTATGCTGCATACTATACGCAGGGCACTTTTCTAAATGCTTTATAAATATTAGCTCATTATTCCTTATAACAACCCTATCAGTCAAATCCTATTTTCATTCCATTTTGTATATGAGGATGGTTAGTTATAGGTCAATGAAAATTAATTTGCTGGGATCACAGAGTCAGTGAGTGTGTGAGCTGAGATTCGAACCCAGGCAGTCTGGCACCACAATCTAAATTGCCTTGTCATATGACATCTCCCAAATCAGAAGCATATGTCTCATAGAAGTTAAGAGAAGGAAGTTTTTCAGGAAATAGGGAATAGTCAGTTGTATTGAACACGGTCAATAAACCAAATAAGATGAGGAAGGTGGTTTCAATTCGGTTTGGCAACATGGAGAACATTGGTGACCTTAACATGACCCGTTTCAGTTCCTCAGATGGGAAAATCAGCTCATTTGTAAGGTTTGAAGGGTGATGAGAAGGTGAGAATTCTAGACTTAAATACATAATTGTATTTATGTATTCATGTTATAAGGAATCATGCATGTGTGTATGTGTGTGTAGGAATTAAAGAAAATTCTAGACTTAAGGAATTAAGAGTCAAAATGAGTAATATAGACTTTTGTAGTCAAATTAGTCAGATACCCACTAGTATATTTAAACCTGGAATAATTATAGAACTGGTATGTGATTTATTTTGCTACCCACCAAGCATTATTAATCTTTTTTTTTTTCAATTGACTTCTTTCCTAGATCTTTTCTTTCTCTACTGTTATCTTCTCATTTTGCCTGCTTTGAAATAGAGACCTGTGCCTCTGGCAGGAACACAGCCATGTCTGTCAAATTATGGCCCTGACTATCACTAAGGCATTGAATTCCACAAGTACGTGCCTCTTAACCTGTAACGAGGAGCAGGTTACTGTAATTCCGTGTGTGAATTTCTGGGATAAACATTACAGGCGTTTCTTTCGTTGTGATAAATATCTAGGAAATCTCACTGCAATCTTGGCATAGTAAATCTTAAATCCTAGTATATCCTAGAGTCAAACCAAATATATTACACAGGGATTATAAACAAATCAGATAACAGTTTTGTTTGCATCTACCAGTTTTAAGAAGGTATCTTATGGTATCAATGTATTCTTTAGAGAATTGGCTGGTGCTACAACATTCTGCTATATTTCATTATTAAAGTGACTGGTGGTTCAAATTCTTAAACTGGACTTTAAGCATGATGGATATGAAACTATACTTCTAGTAATAATAAACTCATTTTTATGGGTTAAGAGGAATATTCTGAGAGGGGAACCACAGACAATAAACAAATTAAGCATATTCAATTATTATTTCATCTGAATAATGTTTTCTCTATGGATAAAGTCACAGCCATGAGTCCGCTGAAGTGGCATTATGACATGATGTTAACTGTGTGTGAAGTCCTGTGTTCACAAGGGCAGAATTATTACATTTCTATGTAAATAAAACATCATTATCCAAGTGTAAGGTGTTTGCTTTTGCTTTTGTTGTCCTACATTTTCATGTTAATAATCACAGAGGAAAGGGACACTAGGCTGCAGATGTACAGCCCAGAGAGAATGTTTGCAACTAACTAGTGGTATGATGTTAGCCAGTTACTTAATCCATCTGAGTCTCAATTTTCTCACCTGGAAACTGGGAATAATAATACCTACTTTGCATGTAAAAAGCACTCAGTAAATGTTTTCTAATCTTGGCTTTAGTAGGGCTGATATCACATTTATGTACAGAAATCAGCGTGCCATCAGTGTAACGATCCTTGCCATTTTGCTGGAATAGGCAATGGAGGGTAATTCTGGTCTAGAAATCTTTAAGCACACAGAAGATACTCATTCATTTGGACACATACCAATCTAGGCCTAAATTAAAAAGGACAAATCAGATGACTTGTGAGGTCTAGTTCTCTTTCCAACTGAAACAAAAAGATAAATATCTTGCATAAATAAATATTAATCCAAGTATGATGCACGTTGAGATAAAACTGTAGGAATTGCCTGACCATTTACTTGTTTAGTGTCCCTCACATCATTCAGCATGGCCTGACTCTTTGGCTTTGACTTTTGGCACTAATGATGATCTTTTTAAAAAGCCCATAAATTCATTTGAATGAGTACCCGTGGCACAGATCAAGTTTTGACTGGTAGAGCCAAGTCATGCTCTTTCCCTGTGCTTTTCCTTGGCTCCCTGTCCAATGTTCCCATTGCTTTTCCCACAAAGGACAGTGACTTGCTCACTGTCCAGCCCACACAAAGGAAGAGGCTTATTAAAGTGCAGATACAGGTTTGTTTCTAACAAAACCAATGCCTGAAAATGAAGTATTCATTCCATCAGTATCTGATGACAGAAAACAACTGGTCTGACTAATGTTTTCATTATGTTAACAGGTGTTTAATATCCTGAATATAATACATGCTGTGGTTTAATAGAAAGAACATAAACATAGGAATCAGAAAGGCTGGGCTTAAAGTCAGGTTCTGCTCCTTATAAATGCCTCAACCTTTATGATCTTCATGTTATCTATAAAATTGGTGTAATTGTGCTCACGCCAAACTGTTTCATGAGAATTAAAATAGGTAGCATGTGTAAAATACTTAGGTTTCAAATAAAGGCAACTAAAAATAGTATGAAAGAGGAGAAGAGAATGGGAGAAGGGTCTCAGTTAGGGGACTATTGTAATATATAAGTAAGAAATGATAAAGTGGTGAGAGATTTTTAAAAAACCCTCAATGTTTTCTGGGATCTACTCCAGTTGTAGGGATGATAGGGTGGTTGGGAGAAAATGGAGCAATAAACAGGAGGGCTGTGGGAGGAGCAGAGGAGAAGGAGAACACAGAGGTTTAAAGCTGAACTTGGTAAGCTGAAAATACTCAACAGACATCCACGTGGAGTTCAGGGAAGAGGCACAGGCTGGAAATACAATCAAGGGAGTCATCAGTATATAGATGACAGTTAAAGCCATGAGGCTAAATGAGGTTACCAAAGAAGTACATGGAAAAAGAGGAGAGCAGAGGACCACAGGCTGAGCCTTAGACAGTCTTGGGAGCACCAACGTTTGGAAGTCAGACTGATGAGGATGTACCAGAAAAGAAGACAAACTAAGACTAGCTCCTTTTCTGAATCTATTTATATTTTCACTATCTTTGAACATCATGGTGCTATGGCAGAGTAAATAGGGGTTGCCATAAATTATTCAGAAGAATCTAGGAAAGAAATAGCTATTTCATGGGCACCTGGGTGGCTCAGTCAATTAAGCATCCAACCCTTGATTTCGGGTCAGGTCACCATGTTACGGTTTGTGAGGTAGAGCCCCGCACTGACAGCGCAGAGCCTGCTTGGGATTCTCTCCCTCCCTCTCTCTCTCTTAGTCCCTCCTCTGTTCACACTCTCTTTCTCTCAAAATAAATAAACTTAAAAAAAGAAAGAGCTATTATAAACTACCGTATGATAAATTAAAGGTATAAAGAATAAATGTGTGCATATGTTTTCATAGTTTCTCAATTTATATTTCCTTTGGTGGCAAAAAAAAGTTTAATTTACACAGAAGTTCAAAGGTACAAAGGATAAATCCTCAACATGTGCTTTCATATCTCAGTTTCTGTATCCTTTTATTTACAGCAGATGGTACACGAAGGCAAAAATTCACCCCAGAGTTTGTCCTCCATGGTATCCTAAAAACACAAAGGCGCTAATTTGTGTTTTGAAAGACAGGGTCTATTTCAACAATTTCCATTTTTCTAAGGACAGTCATTCAAAAAAATTCATATTGTATACAAGGAAGACTTTATGTAATATAATATTCTGCAGCAGGGTGTTCGGCTTGCTCTCATTCAATTCCCTTATTGGCAACTATTCGTAACACAAATGCTTTTTGTCCTTTCCTCTCTCTCCCTGCCACAATAGACCAAGTAATTAACCAAGTGAAGAGGCTGTCAATTAAACACTGATACTAATCTAGGCATAAAAGCTTCTTTAGGGAACATCGGTTTTGAACATATTTTCAGCATTATCAGCATTGATTTTATTCAATCCAATTCTCATACAATCGAGTGCTCCAAATGTTTACATGCCATCCAGGCAACGCTTGCAACATGGATGACCCATGCTGTAGAAACAGCGCTCACAAAGAATGTAGGAAGAATAAGCTCTCTATTGTGCCTCCAAGGTCCATTTTTCCAGGAATAGATGTTCCATCATTAATTAATGTCGCACATCTTTAATGATAAGATTGTCAAAGACAATTAAGGAAATGATTACAAGTGTCCTTGGCAACTGGAATGCCTACTGATTTTAGCTTACTTTCCCTAAGTGTGGCTTAAAGGTCATTTCTTTGAAGTGTGAAGACTTAAGCATGCCTTGCATTGGTGTCATTATGTACAAATGTTACACAAAAAGGAGACATCTTTTTAGCTTGATTTCTTCAACATGAATTACAAGATATTTGAAAATACTTACATTTTTGAGCCATTGCTTCAGCCATTAACTTCAGGAATTGCTAGAGTTGTTACCTGTCTTGTTAACCTGTTTGATTAACTCACATACTGTGCACTGCAATTAGTTTCCTTTAAATAAATTAACTTGGGGCCCTCGCTGGCTATCAACGATTTCCTCCTTTCTCTGACTTTCACTTCAGTATGCATCCATTCAGACAGACTTGCCCAGGCCTGTGAGCCCTTGGGGCTTCATGAAAAGCCTCCTCTTTCAAATCATTTTGGAAAACTGTGGAGAGTCTGTAACTGTACCCTTTCTTCAAGCCAATGAGTTCATCTTCTAGCTTCACGGATGCACAGCAGGCAGCAGAAGCACCTTGGTTGCTACACTTCTCTTTATCCCAAATCCCATGCAAATGAGACAGGGATGCGGGTGGATGTGACACACAAAATGAATTTGAATGACAGCTCAAAAGCCCCATGTGTAGAGAACCCTGATCTTTTATAATGGGCACCAAGCAAACCTATGTGACTTGTTCTAGAGGAAAAAACTGTCTTTAACATATTGGACAGGAAGTAAACCTGCCTTCTGCTCTAGAGGGAGACACTATCTCTCTATTTAAAGGCTTTCTCTTACACAAAAATCCGTGTAAAGATAAAGGTAATCAGCACCTCTAGTTGGAGGACTTGCAGAAACATGAGAAGCCGATGGAGAGTCTTTTCCTAACACCTATTTCTGCCAGACATTAATTATGACAGAATGTCTGGCAGAGAAATATTAACCATTATCACCTTTGAAGGAAGACTTCAAACCACACATGCTCCATTCCAGAAAAACATTCTAATGACCCTTTCCCCACCCACTCCTACTCCATTCCCCAAGCATGCCATTTTCCCTCCTGATATTAAGGCCTATGATATTTTCACTGGTTTTTCTTTGTGCTAGCCACACAAGAGTCACGTCTAATGCTCAGTCATATAAATCATGGCAATGCCGAACAATACCTTATTTGCTTCATCCTTCTTTCCCTAGCCCTATGCTTCCATTTGCTTTTAACATTTTCATTTACTTATAAAAGAACTTACTGCATATAGTCTGTATTGTAAACTGCCTTAAAATATCTTAGGAGAGAAGCTGTTACATATTTTAAAATAAATATCAAATAATGGAAAGATTGCACAGGCCAAAATAGTAGAACTATTTTAAAAAATTTCATAAACAGACCAATCACCAATAACCTCTCGAAAGATATTTCAAAGCACTTCTTCAAATTTATTCATCTCATAGCTACTCCCCAAAGTATTCTAAAATATCAGAAGAGGTGAGATAGGGGACATCACAATAATGAATAAAACAGGCCTGCTAATTTTTAAATTCATATAGGTTACTGGTAATGACAGTAGCATACATGTATTGTATTAAAAATATGTGAGATATAACAAAGAAAAATTAAATTGTCCACAGCATATCACTATCTAATATAAACAATGCTAACTTTCGTGTGTGTGTGCGCTATGCATTAGAATCACCTGGGGATTTCTTTCTTTTTCTTTCTTTCTTTCTTTCTTTCTTTCTTTCTTTCTTTCTCTGTCTGTCTTTATTTCTCTCTTAATATAATTTATTGTCAAATTGGCTTCCATACAACACCCAATGCTCATCCCAACAGTTGCCCTCCTCAATGCCCATCCCCCACCCCTCATCAACCCTCAGTTTGTTCTCTGTATTGAGAAGTCTATTACCGTTTGCCTCCCTCTCTCTCTCCGTTTGTAAGTTTTTTCCCCTTCCCCTCCCCCATAGTCCTCTGTTAAGTTTCTCAAGATCCACATACGAGTGAAAACATATGGTACCTATCTTTCCCTGACTGATTTATTTCACTTAGCATAATACCCTCCAGTTCCATTCACATTGCTACAAATGGCCAGATTTCATTCTTTCTCATGGCCAGGTAGTGGTCCATTGTATATAAAAACCACATCTTCTTTATCCCTTCATCAGTTGATGGACATTTAGGCTCTTTCCATAATTTGGCTATTGTTGAAAGTGCTGCTATAAACATTGGGGTACATGCGCCCTTATGCATCAGCACTCCTGTATCCCTTGGGTTAATTCCTAGCAGTGTTATTGCTGGGTCATAGGGTAGTTCTATTTTTAATTTTTTGAGGAACCTCTACACTGTTTTCCAGAGTGGCTGCACTAGTTTGCATTCCCACCAGCAGTGTAAGAGGGTTCCTGATTCTCCACATCCTCGCCAGCATCTATAGTCTCCTGATTTGTTCATTTTAGCCGCTCTGACCAGTGTGAAGTGGTATCTCAGTGCGGCTTTGATTTGTATTTCCCTGATGATGAGTGACATTGAGCACTGTTTCATGTGTCTGTTGGCCATCTGGATGTCTTCTTTGGAAAAGTGTCTATTCATGTCTTCTGCCCATTTCTTTACTGGATTATTTGTTTTTCAGGTGTGGAGTGTGGTGACTTCTTTATAGATTTTGGATACTACAATGCTAACTTTTAATTAGCAATAATCGCACCTCAGATAAACCTCATCGGCTATGATACTGCCACGGCGCAAAGCTACAATGCTAACTTTTAAATGTGGTTCCATGTCGTTGCTGCAAATGGCAGGATTTCATTCTTTCTCATTGCCAAGTAGTATTCCATTGTATATATAAACCACATCTTCTTTATCCATTCATCAGTTGATGGACAGTTAGGCTCTTTCCATAATTTGGCTATTGTTGAAAGTGCTGCTACGGAACTGGAGGGTATTATGCTAAGTGAAATAAGTCAGTCAGAGAAAGACAGATACTATATGTTTTCACTCATGTGTGGATCTTGAGAAACTTAACAGTAGACCATAGGGGAAGGGAAGGGGGAAAAAAGTTACAACAGAGAGGGCAAACCATAAGAGACTCTTAAATACAGAGAACAAACTAAGGCCTGATTGGGGGTGGGGAAGAGGGGAAAGTGGGTGATGGGCATTGAGGAGGGCAATTGTTGGGATGAGCACTGGGTGTTGTATGGAAGCCAATTTGACAATAAATTACATTAAAAAATAAATGTAGTTCTGTGTCTATCTATATTAATATAGATATTTATTAATCAAATTGTGTGTATAGATTATTTACTGATTATTTTTAAAATTAACAACTTATCTTGAGCATATTCAAACTATGCTATTGATGTTATTTAAAAATATAAGTTTTTAATGGCCTCATGTATTTTTTTATCACTTGACCAGACCATAATTTATTAAGCAATTACCTGCCCTATGGTTTACTATTTGAATTGTTTATAATTTTCCCAATAGAAAGTCTGTAACACATAACCTTGTCCATATTTGTGATTATGTCCTTGGAATGGATTCCTAGAAATAAAATAACTAAGTCAAATAATTAGGTGTAAGGCTCTTGACATGGGTGTACTTCTTTCCAGAAAAACTGAACCAATTTATACATGCAGCAATTGCAAATAAGAATGCCTGTTTTGTAGTTTTTCTTATTCATTAAATATCATTACTAAGGACATTTTGCCTGTCTTATTTGCCATAAATACATTGTCTAAGTTTTCTGTTTTCTTTGAGGTTTGTTTTGGTGTTTAGAAATATGAAACATGTATACCATCAAATATATCTTATTATTTCTTGCATTGCTTTTATGATTTTAAATTCCTTGTCAATTCTGAAATTAGTTAAATATTTTCTGATATATTCTTCGAGTTTTGTGAGTGGTAGAAGTGTCATGTTTTGTGTTTAAATCTTTAATCCACTCTGGGGCTGGACTCTCAAATGATAAACCAGCAAGGAATTCCTTAACTGAACTCCAGGAACAGTAGAGTTGAATCCAGCACCAAGAGAAGAGCAGGAAGTGAAACCCGAATTTTAGTTTCTTTCTCTCCAGTAGGGACTTCTACAGATATAAGCTCCATTTCCCTGGTCAAGCCCTCACCCAGTTCTGACTTTTAGGCATGATGTGATCCAGAATCTTAAAAGTGAATTTGGTGCAAAGGCAAAAACATGTGGATTGTGGATTGGCCAAACATTCTTCACCTCATTTATCTAAACACACTTTCTTTAATCACATTTTTAGATTCCTCACAAGTGCTCAACTCATACACAGCAAGAGGGAGTGTCTCCCTAGCCCCTTTCTCCCCCCACCCCCACATTTTAAGCAAGAAGGGTCAAAGATATCTTCTTCTTATCTCTGATTGGGTTCTATCATCGTGATGTCTTATGGGAGGGCAAAATTATCAAGTCTCTCAGTCTAAACTAATATCTAGAGTCAGAGAGTTGACATAACCCTGAAGTAACTTGGTAAAAGTATACAGCTATCCTTGCTATGTGAAAAAAGCCACTTTCAAGATTATTGAGGAGTACCACCTGCCAGAGTCTCCAATGCAACAGCAGCTAGAATTGAAGTCACACTTGATTAAACTTGTAATAATTATTCTTGTTCTCTAAGATTCATCATTCAAATATTTGGCAACATACTGTCACCTGATTTCCTCAGGGATAAATATTGCTTTGGCTTACAATTAATTAATGGGAACTCCAGGGACTTCCACATCATGCTTTCTATCAGTACTAATATGTTCCACCACACGTTAGAGAGACAAAGACAGGAATTGAGGATTCTGAAAGATGGTAAAAAAAAAGTATATTCCAACTATACATTTAGGCATTGATGAAACAAACACCAAATAGCTTCATGGACTCTCTTAGCTCACACTAAGATAAATTCTCCATTTTTCACCTGAATTCCATAAGCTTCCACTCTAAAGGATACAGCACAGCACAGGTAGAATTCTGTGTTCCCAGGAAATAACTCCCAACCAGTAGTTCGTAATTCTCCAAAATTCTGGGTATTTCCTCCTCTGATCCTAACCTAATCATCAGTATTTTATGATTCTGGAAGTGGTTTCAGATCCTTTTAGGGAAGACTAGAAGGAAGACTTACTGAAGCCTCTGAATCTGTCATTTGACTCAGGTAATGACCCAATTCAGGCCTTGGTTCATTAGATCTAGAGTTCTGTTGGTTATTAAACACTAATTTAGATTTTGGAGGGCTATCCAGGCAATTCAGTCTTAGTGATCAATTAGCTGCTATAAAAAAAAATCTCAGGCTTGATGCCTATTATGATACTCATATCCATTTTGATCCTTGAGGTTAAGTGTTGATTCCCAGCTTCTGCTACCCCAGGATCCCATCATCTCCACTAAAATCTGGGGACATATTTCCAAGGCAGTATCGCCCCTCATTTTAGCCTCCAGTGCAGCACTTTTCTAGGGAATTGGCATTAGTTATCTAGTGTATTTTCCCACGTCTTGATGAAGGGTGTGTCTTCTCAGGGGACAGGGTTGGAAGGTAACTACTTACACATGATAAATCCACCTTATATCCATCTTTATATCACTAATCATCTTATTTCATCCTCTGCAATAAAGCACATTATGTCTGGTATCTCAAATTTATTCAGTCCAAACCACTATCGAGTCCAATTTTGGCTTACCAACTAAGCAAACAAATAAGATCCTCAAGCTAGAACACTAAAACCAAAATCTGTTAAGTGCAGCTATATAAATAAACTCTAAAATTGTGTTTTATCCTATCTAGTCTAGAATACTCCGCAGCCATTACTTCCATATTTCCATAATGGAAGCCATACTTCCCACATCCTACCCAAAATAAGTTAGAAAATGTTACAGTTCTCTTGGAATGTGGGTCTTTTCCTCCTGGGTTGGTTCATAATTGACCCTTAGGAATATGCTGCTCTCTAGCTCTCACTATTGATCTAAAGGCACTGAAGTGTACTAAAGTTAGATCACGGGGAAAATTGGCATCCTCTTCCAAACTAGCTACCTTACATAAAGTCATAATAGAGTCTCCAAGCAAGGCAAGATGAGCCTCTCAACAGAGACTACTTTTGCTGGTAGAGGAAACAGAGGGATTTGGGGTCTGAGGCACTCTAAATCCTGAGCTCTCTAAATCCTCCAAATCTTAGCCATTTCAAATCTCAGTGTTTCATTCTTTCCAACCAAAGCCTTTATTTTTACATGAAATCTGACAAGGCTATAACATCAATCAACCATGTAATTATTAACTACGGGACCCAAATCTAATTCTCAGTGACATCAACTAGGTGACTAGAGAAAGGAAGAGTCTCTTTTAGGGTCAATGTAGAAACTTCCGGTATTTTTTTTTTTTTTGCCCTGTCTTTGGCTCGGAATTTAAAGTCCCCACGCAGACCTTTGTTCCTGAAGTACTCCAGTGAAATTTTGGGTATTTTAAGTGAATTTTAAACTTTCTGAAATTTTTTTCTTTCAAAATTATGCTCCTCTACCAAGCCTTCACTGTAGTGGTTCTACTCCCTTGTTCCACAGGATTTTTTTTTCTATTGGCCCAAGCAGTTTCATTCTTATCTTTCGTTTTTTTCCAGTCTTTAATTCTGTTTGAATAAAGAAAAATCTATCTGGACTTGGAATTTACCAACAGATAAAGCACCAGGATTACCCTTACTTCTTACTCTTTCTGTGGGAACTGATAAACCTATGTTTCAGATTTATAATTAAAAAGCAGGTTGGAAAGCATAGCTCTCACTTTACTTCCCAGTGAATAATGGTGTTTTATGTAGCATGGCTCTTATCCTATAACTCTGGCTGGTTCTCAAGCATGCCACAGTGATGCCATTAATGAAAACCTGCCATTTTCAACATATTTGCTATCAGGACTCTGTCTTCGTTATCCCTTTCCACAAACGTCTTGATGTAAGAAACCATCGGGGCGCCTGGGTGGCTCAGTCGGGTAAGCGGCCGACTTCGGCTCAGGTCATGATTTCATGGTCGGTGAGTTCGAGCCCCGCGTCGGGCTCTGTGCTGACAGCTCGGAGCCTGGAGCCTGTTTCAGATTCTGTGTCTCCTTCTCTCTGGCCCTCCCCCCGTTCATGCTCTGTCTCTATCTGTCTCAAAAATAAATAAACGTTAAAAAAAAAAAAAGATGTAAGAAACCATCAGTAGTCACCACCCTCATTCCGTCCCCAGTTTCTGCTTTGTTTTCTGAGACCAAGTCACTGGGGAATGAAGAAAACTACCCTAGGAACTTCAAACAGAAGCTCTACCAAGTCAAAATAAGCTGCCTAGCTTGGCAGTGAGTACAGACCATGGTTATCTGAGCCATTATGTAGACTAGCACCGTCACAAATATAAGCTGCATATGTTATTTTAAATTTTCTATTAGTCACACTGAAAACGTGCTCAATAGTCACCTGTGGCTGGGGGCAAGTGTTGGTCAGCGCAGATCTCAATAGCCAGGGAGTGTTACAAAAGTCCCCATGCCTATGTTCATCTGCAGGTGAATCTTTTTATTTGGTAAAGGATGGATGAGCTTCCAACAGCTTTTCTTTAAGTCTTCAAACTGCATTCATAAATGTTTTAAATTAAATTCTCTGAAAAATCTGGTCAGTGAGACAAACATTTCCTAGGGACTACATTAACATGATATATTCAAAGACATATACACTAGGAACTACATTATACATGTAGTTCAGTATTATACATTATACATTATACATATATACACTAGGAACTACATTAACATGATATATTCAAAGACATCTAGAAGCCAGGAGTAGAAGTGTGTTGGAACTCTTCTTACCATTCATAGTGTCCCTAATTCAGTGACTGATCTATGTCTAACACATGACCCTCAATATCTCTGTGGGAGCTGTTTGGAGGTCATGCCCGCTTTCCAGAACTAACTGAGCCACTCTAGACTCAGAGCAGCTCACAGAATAGGAAACCCTTTCTCGATTTTTTATTAGGAAAAAAATATCCATGGGTCATCATATCAATTCACCCATACTGCCTCATCAAAACACTCAGAACTCCAGTCTTGTAATGCTTTCCTGATTTTGTTTTTCCCTGCTAGGCGCTCCAGGCTAGTCATCATTTCCACTCAATAATTCTGTTTCTTCTCCAAAATGATCTTTGTTTTCCAATTCTGCTTCAGGAAAGCCTCATGCTAGAGCAGTGTGCCACTGTGCCCAGTATCGCTTTTGTTCAAGTCTAAATATCTCAGACTTTGGTTTGGAGGAGCTTGAAAGCCATACACTGGCAGCAGAGGTGAAAGTTACCTTTCTAGCTCCAGAATCTGTAGACCAGAATCAGCGTTCCTCAGGCGCCTCACAGGAGAATAACCCCATTGTCTTTCAAGCTCTTAAAACCAGACTTCTCAGGGTTTTATTTTTATCAAAGGCAGATGCCAGGGGCACCTGGGTGGTTCACTTCACTGAGAGTCCAACTGCTGATTTCAGCTCAGGTCATGATCTCACAGTCCGTGAGATTGAGCCCTGCGACCGGCTCCATGCTGACAGCACGGAGTCTGCTTGGGACTCTCTCTCTCCCCCTCTCTCACTGCCCGTCCCCAGCTCTTGCTCTTTCTCTCTCTCAAAATAAATAAATAAACTTAGAGAGAAAGAGAGAAGTTGGGGGGAGAGAAACCATAAGAGACTCTTAAAGATAGAGAACAAACTGAGGTTTGATGGAGGGAGGTGGGGGGAGATGGGCTAAGTGGATGATGGGTATTAGGAGGGCACTTGTCATGATGAGCACTGGGTGTTGTATACAACCAATGGGTCACTGAATTCTACTCCTGAAACCAATATTGCACTGTATATTAACTAGCTAGAATTTAAATTAAAAAATTGAAAAAGGAAAAAAACAGAACAAACAAAAAAACATTAATGCCACTTACCATAAATTAAAAAAAAAAAAAAAAAAAGTAGAGGCCACATCCTGACAGCAATCAGAAGTCAGGGCACAATGTCTCAGATAGATTACTGGTTTGTTATAAAAAAGCTGTAACTCGGGAACAGCCAGATGGAAGAGATACGTAGGTCAAGGCTCGGGGAAAAGGGTACAAAGCCTCCATGCCTTCCAGCCACACCACTGTGCCCGTGTCCACACATTCACCAACCTGGAAGCTCCCCAACTATTTTTCCTCATCCTGTGCCTTTCCCCCCTGTGGAAGGAATTAAAATTTCTATCTTGTGGAAATAGCTTATTAATCTTAACTCTAGTGTTGATATTACTTTTTATCTTGCTCTCTATATTTGTGTGTTTTGTTGAAAAACTTGGGTGGCTGCATTTTAAACTCCAATAAAACTCTGAATCAGAAAAATTAATGTTAACCTTTATTATTTTTTCCACTGCTACATCAAAGAAGCTCTAAAACACACAGGAAAAAAAGTCTACCATTTCAAATAAAGTCAGAGTCTAATGAAGGATAATAACTGATGATAGCAAGAGGTCTTTTCCGTCATTTTTGTATTTCTGACAAATGTATGTGTTTGGACAGTTTTGAAGTTGTTGCTCTCATTTGTATTTTCTCTTTGTAGAGATGATGTGCAGTCATGCATCGAAAGGCTTTGCAGGAAGCTGAAAAATGTTCCCATTCTCTCCATCTGTTTACCAAACATGCTGCTTCAGAGAAAACTAAACAATCCTAATGTTTCTGTTTCAAAACGTGGCTATTTTACAAGAATGTGACTAGCTTAGAAAGACAATCCTGTTCTTTTAAATGTTCACGACTAAATACCCTTTGCTACATTCAGTTGACAAAATTCATTCTCAAAATTTCCATTTTACTTGAAGCTGACATCTTCCCCGTAGTGGACAACCTCAATAGCTTTCTTCTGTTACAAGAATTTTTATTAAAATGATTAAAAAAAAAAACCTGAAAATGCAGAGACTTCAGAAATGAAATCAGGACAGAAATGTCAAAACTTGTGATACTTGCAATATAAGAATCTACTATTAATTCCTAACACTGTAATTATAATGAAAAATCCAAAGTACAGAATTCTAATAGTTTAAATAACAGTCTTACAATGAATCAAATGAAAATGGTTAACAATAACCAAATGAATATTTCATTTTATTTTTAATAACTAAGTTGTGTTCTTTTGAAAAACAAATTTAACTGATTAAAAGAATTAACTAAATCTGGCTATTGTTGGTGGTCCATGTATAAACTGACCTAAGATTTTATACACATAAAATACTAACAGTGACTTTTAAAATGCAAACGACATTGGTGCTTTAAAAATATAGCAATAACGTATACTTGCATCATCCACAATGTAAGGCCGGAAGGGTCTTTGGAGAGGAGTAAGTCTTAGAAAAACCTATTTATTTTTCAAGTTTTTAATAACATCACTTTAAATCTTCAGGTTGGAGAAAGACTCTAGTCAGTGTCTTCCAATAATTCAGTGATATTTGACTTTAATTTTGTAGGTGAGTAGACATTTTAAAAATGTGTTAATTATGACTTAAAATCTACTTGTACTAACCAGCACGTAGTGAGCGTGAGCCATCTACAGAGAAGTGTCCTAATGGTTTACGTGTATTAATTTCTCAACAACCCTGTGCTAGGCATGACTATTATTTTACAGAGGAGAAACTGAGGCATGGCAAGTTTATGTAATAAAAGGACATTGAATGAAAATATCTTCCCTGTTAAATAATATTTATTAGAAGATAATTGTTGTAAATGATCAGTAGCTAGGAATAAACACCAAAAAAACCCTTACGATCTCATAGAATAGATGTGTTTATAATTAGATGGAGATTGAGAAGTAAGCCATTACTTCTCTTTTTTAAATTTTTTAATGTTTATTTTTTGAGAAGGAGAGAGACAGAGTGTGAGCAAGGGAGGGGCAAAGAGAGAGGGAGAGACACAGAATCTGAAGCAGGCTCCAGGCTCTGAGCTGTTGCACAGAACCTGATGTGGGGCTCGAATTCATGAACCGTGAGATCATGAACTGAGCTGAAGTTGGACGCTTAACCGACTGAACCACCCAGGCGCCCCATAAGCAATTACATCTGATGAGTGTAAGCAGCAATGACAGACCAGGAGAATCCTATGAAAACCCAACGAAAAGGTGTATAGGAAAGTAGGCACCAGTTTTTTCCTTAGCTCAGGAAAGTTAAAAGTCACTGGTGGGAAACATCTAGAAGCAAACAACAGACCTAAATGTGTGGGGTTTAATCTTTCATGTAGGAAGGTCCATTGTGGATACAGACAGCTCAGGAAGTACCTGAGATCTTGTACCTGGCACAAGAGACCCTGTATTTAAGAAATGTTCCATGGCTCTCTTTCACTCCCTTTATACCAACCCTACTCAAGTAACTGGAGAGATAAACTTAAGCTACAGCTATTGATAAACATGTTATAACTATTAATACACTTGGCTGCATGTTCCTGTATAAAAACTATGAATTGTTTTTACTTAGTATGTATTCAGTGTCCTTTGAATGAATGAGTTAATTAGTTGAATGACTTAACAAATGTAAAGTAACATGAAAGAACAATCCTTGTCTTCAGTGTTTAAAGCTATCTAAGGATGAGAGATGGATAAATCAACACCTCCCATGAGTGTTCCTTCAGCACTTGACTTTGTTCAGAATGCAAGCACATCTCTAATACTGTTTGTTTTAAATCACTCCAATTGGTCTATTCTGTTTACTTTGAACTTCTTGGAATTCCAAATCTGTAAATTGCATTCCAGCGAAACATCAATATGCCATTCACAGAGTAAAATCCCTCCAAGAAGAATGAGATTAGCTCATGTTAGTGAGAGATAAGTTCATTAGGACACTTTGAAGGTTGGCGGAATGTCTGGAGTTAGAGTTGTTTTCAAGTACCCTGAGTTCCGCAATGTAAATTAATTTAACCCAGTGTACATTTATTGACACCTCTTATGAGCAAGACACTGTGAGGATACATATAGTTTCAAGTTGCTGCCATTAAAAAACTCATTATCCTAAAAAGTAGATATATCCACTATTAATTATAACAGAAGGAAGAATGTAGATAGTTCCCGAAACACAGGAGGAACAAGTCAAATTGGGACTAGGGGACTGGGAAGAATTTGTGATAGCACCGTAGCAGCCATTTTGTGACTAGGTAGCTATTACTGACACACTTAGAATATCAGAACAGAAGATAGCAAAGCCTGTGGGTCCTTGATGACATCATTGAGCTGCTAACCAATCCAGCAACTGCCTACCTCTGGAGTTCTTTTTTGATTGGGGAGTTAGAATTTAATACATTTTAATTACATTTAAGCTATAATTGGGTATAGTCTATACCCAATTTATAGTATATAAATGGCTCAGTCACTTAAGCATCTGACCCCTGGTTTCAGCTCAGGGCATGATCTCACAGCTTCATGGGTTTGAGCCCTGCATTGGGTCTGTTTGGGATTTTCTCACTCCCTCTCTCTCTGCCCCTCGCCCACTTGTGCTGTCTCTGTCTCTCTCAAAAATAAATAAATAAACTAAGAAAAAAACTATAATTAAGATAATGCCTCTTCCAGTCCATCCTTCGGTTCCTGCAGCTGAAGTCACCCACTTTTTTTTGTTAGGCCCCAGAAATCTGGCTGAGCCGTAACAAGAGTTGAACAAAGTGTAGGCATTGCAATAAAAATAAAAGGTGGTAATATCTAAAATATATAAAGAACGAATACAATTCAACACCAAAAAAATCTGATTAAAAATGGTTAGAGGACTTGAATAGACAATTTTCCAAAGAAGACACACAGACGGTCAACAGCCCCATGAAAAGATACTCAACATCACTAATCATTAGGAAAATGCAAATCAAAACTGCAAAATCACCTCACACCAGTTAGAACAGCTAAAATCAAAACGAGAAGAAGTAAGTATTGGTGAGGATGTGGAGAAAAAGGAACCCTCATACACAGTTAATGGTATAGGCACTTTCAGAAACAGTACGGAGGTTCCTCAAGAAATTAAAAATAGATATGCCAGGGGCGCCTGGGTGGCGCAGTCCGTTAAGCGTCCGACTTCAGCCAGGTCACGATCTCGCGGTCCCGGAGTTCGAGCCCCGCGTCAGGCTCTGGGCTGATGGCTCAGAGCCTGGAGCCTGTTTCCGATTCTGTGTCTCCCTCTCTCTCTGCCCCTCCCCCGTTCATGCTCTGTCTCTCTCTGTCCCAAAAATAAATAAACGTTGAAAAAAAAATTAAAAAAAAATAGATATATCCTATCAACCAATAATTCCACTATTGGGTATTTATCCAAAGAAAATGCAAACACTAATTTGAAAAAAAATGTATGCACCTCAATGTTTACTGCAGCATTATTTACAATAGCCAAGATACAGAAGCCTATTGAAGTACCCATCAATAGACAACTGGATAAGGAAAATGCGATATATATAATGAATATTGCACATTCATAAAAAAAAAAAAGATAAAATCATGATGTTTGAGACAACACGGATAAACCTAGAGGGTATTATGCTAAATGAAATAAGTCAGATTGAGACAGATAAATACCATATGAGTCCATACATAAGTGAAACATAAAAACAAGTTAAATGAATAAACAAACAAAAAGCAGAGTCAGAACTACAAATACAGAGAACCAACTGATGGTTGCCAGAAGTGAGGGGAGTAGGAGGTTGGGCAAAATGGGTGAAGAGGAGAGGGAGACACAGGTTTCCAGTTATGCAGTGAATAAATCATGAGAATAAAAGGCACAGCAGAAGGAATACAGTCAATGATATTGTAATAGGGATGTAGTGGGACAGATGGTAGCTATACTTGTGATGAACATAGTGTAATGTGTAAACTTTTCAGGCCACTAAGTTGTATACCTAAAGCCAATGTAACACTGTGTTCCAACTATACTCAAATAAAAATAAATGAAGAGGGAGAACAACTCTGAAAATGGCCTTATAATGGGGTCTTGAAACAACTGTTTGCCAAACGAAGTCATCTACATCATTTAGTTAAAAACTGATCCTACAAACAACCTATGAGGAAAGGTGTTTAATAGATTTATAGATTTCCAACTTAAAAAAGAAAAGAAAGGAAAAGAAAAGAAAAGAAGAGATGAGAAGAGAAGAGAAAAGAAAAGAAAAGAAAAGAAAAGAAAAGAAAAGAAAAGAAAAGAAAAGAAAAAGGTGGGACCAAATGCAAAAAGGTAGGATAGAAAGGATACTGTATTTCTGAACATGGACTTGGAGAGCAAGAGGAACCAAAGATGTCTGAGATTTAAGGTCTGATTAATTGTAGGTATGATTGCTATCAATCTCTGTAAGGTAAAAGAGAAGGGATAGGTTTCAGGGAAGAAAGCACTGAGTGTAATTTTGGTGTGGGGTTAGAAATGCAGAAAGCGATCTAATATCTAAATAATTTTGAACAAAATCATGCCATCCCTTAGGAGGAAATCAACATGACAGTATCCCCAATGGGTACAGTAAGCCTTATTTACTTCATACTGATGTGGCATTTATCCAAAGTTGAGTTTAATATTACAAAGAGGGGTGCCTGGGTGGCTCAGTCGGTTAAGCGTCCGACTTTGGCTCAGGTCATGGTCTCACAATTCTGTTCATGAGTTTGAGCCTCACGTTGGGCTCTCTGCTCTCAGTACAGAGCCTGCTTCAGATCCTCTGTCCCTTCTCTCTCTGCCTCTCTCTTTGTCAAAAATAAATAAACATTTTAAAAAATACTACAAAGAAATCACTGGCCTGCCTCTTACTGGTTGAGTGAAACAACTGAATAGACACGTTAATCTCAGGTTTCTTCTGAAACCTGACTAAAATGAGGGCAAAAAGAATAAAAGTGTTTAAATCTGTAAAGGCCAAGAGAATGGGCACCTTTCTCAGGGGGCTATCTGAGGATGTTAGCCCTCAAAATGAGAGAATGACTCAAGAGCATGGTCGGGATTCTGTAATCAGAGCATCCAACACAGGAAAGAAGTGAAGGGAATTCCTAGGACAATAAGGAAGGAAGCCCTAGGATGACAGCAGAAGCCAGTGCTGCCTGGAGCAAGCCAGTGGCAGGCTGGTCTAATATGTCTAATGGGAAAAAAATTCTTTAAAAAGGGGTACATTTATCTGTTCTGTCATTTTCTGCTCATGTGAGTAGATCTCTCTTGGTCTTGATGTAATCCCCAAGGAGACTGGGAGTCTTCCCATGCTCCCAGGAGGAAGAGAAGAACTAGTATGGTCAGTACCAGTCATCTTTACGAGTGTCCAAAGCTGAATAATCAAGTTACAGCCATAAAAGCTTTGATGGAAAAATGGAAGCAGATGTCAGGAGAGGTGAAGAGTGGGAGGCAACTGGCCTGAGGAGTTGGAATCAACAGTAGGGGAAGGGGAACCAGGAACTGCTGTGTAATTATTAGAATATGCCTTCCAGAGCATTTTGATCTTTCAACGAATCGTATAAGTAACTTCCATGAAAATAAAATGTTTAAAGAACATGAAAAGGTAAAGAACACATCCAGGGAGTGGGTTCACATAAAAAGGTAACAGTCACGCCTGCCGAACTCTTATTCAACAAACCCTATCCTTCCACTCTGCTGCTGGCTAGCCCAGCCATTCAGCTTAAATGCTCATCTCCCTTCCCTGGGCTAAATCCTGCAAAACAATGGAGAACACCTTGCAAGGATACTGGAAGGATTTGCTTCCCCAAACAGCTCAGTCACAGTCTCCCCTGGTGTGGGTGACAAAAACACACTTTAAATCTCTATTCAAAATTAGCATTTACATTTTTGAGCCCAGAATTCTGGGGAGCATAAATAATTCCAGAAATAAAATCAGAGGTGGTTTAAACTTGATGATGCTTTTAAAATTCAACCAGTCCAACACCTTTGACATTCAGTTACGGAAGCAGAGGACCCGGAGGCCAAGTGACTTGCTTAGGACAAAAGACTACGGAAAAGCAGGGAACAGAACGGAGACTCTTTCTACCAACTTTTTGTCAACCCATGTTAAGTACTGGCTTCCACTGTCCCTGCCGACATGCTGCTGCCAGGTTGGAGAATGGGAGCTCCTGGCACAAAGGACTCACAAACGTGGCTGTTTCAACAAGGCTGCAAGTAAAGTGCAGAGCAAGTGTTGAGTTAATGCACTGTGCACAATGCCACTCAGACGTTTGCGCTAGTAGGGAGCTTCACAAGGGTTTTTCAAAACAGTGAAGTGCTTGGGAGCTTGTTTTAAAGGATCAGAACACTCCTACCTCTCTCCTGTTCCTTTCATGTGTGCAGTAAAAGAGCAGAGGTATTCTATTTCCACTGCAGGTTTCTGAGTGTGAGACCAAGAAAGCTATTGATGGGAAACTACTCTTTAGCAACATGGTGCTTCAACAAGACATCCCGAGCACAACCAGGGATCATGGCAATGGAGCCTCCTTTTTAGGACATCAGCTTCAAGACAGCCCCTCCCCAGGGCAAGTTGCAAATGTTGCCTGTGGACAGGCTCCAAAGAAGAAAGTTAGCAGTTGCAATTTCTGCAACGTGCTCCACACACCTTTTCCAGCGTACCCTTTCCAACCATAACTCTAGATCCCAGTTTTCCTCTCCCTCTGTGTTCCAAAGCACGAAGAAAAAAAGCACGCCTTTTGTTAGGTATCAGTGCTGGCTTATTGCCCCTTATCTACCAACTTCCCTGTCATTCAATAAGCGCAATAAATATGTTTGATACTTGCTTTAAATTCCCCGGTTCTTGGGAATGTTTCATTGTGAAGGGTTTTCCTTCACCTCTAAAGTAAATGAGCTTATCATAGTCCATTAAAATTGTCATTTCGTCCGAGGACCACGGACAAACTGTCAGGTAGTGTTTCACTCTTATCTCTCCGTCTGATCAGAGAGGAAGTCTCGCTAGTCCCTCTTTAGCTTGAAGCTAATTATTGGCCTCACAATTACACAAAAGGAGATGCAGTTCTTTCCACACCTGAAGGCATTTGAGGTGCAATTTGTGTGGTACTTACAAGCCCTGCTAAAAGGAACGGCTGCCTATTTTCCTAATCTGTCTGTTTGCATTTGTAGGCATTGAGAATGCACAGTAAACAAGCCAAACCACAGATGCTTTCACAGGCTTGTGTTGGACAATAACTATGGGAACAAAGAGGCAAAAAGCTCTTCCCAAATCTGTACTTTACCGGCTGATACGTGTTTGTGGATATTCTTGGGTGGACCCAAAATGGTCAGAACGTGCCATGGACGTGGACAAAAATGAACATATCTGGAAAAAAGGCTTTCATCCCTTAATTTCAAATGCTCTGTTCTCATCTGAAAACACGCATGTATAGTATACAAATATAAGGGGCTAGTCTTAAAGTGGGTTAAAGACAATAAGATACATTGTAAAGAGAAATCAATTAATGGCTTTCTATAGGATTTATACAAGAGAGAGAGTTTTACCTCTCTCTGAGGGCTTGGTTGTTCTGCTGGAAATTTGAGATGAATTAGAGCCGAGTGAAGTCCTCTTCAGCATTATGATTTTATTTTTTTACACATCTCTGTTTTAGTCTAAGAACTTTCAATATATAAAAATTGTGTAATCCTTAACCAGAATCTCAGCAGATGAAGCCTGAAAATCTGTGTCAATATACATTGACTGAGATCTGTATTGATATAGATCATTGCACAGGTGATTGTGATGCCCAGCTTCTGAACACTCCTAGCATCCGTCAACACCACTTGCTGTGCCCTTGACAGTTTGAGATGGTTAGGTGCCTGCAAGAAATGTGTTATGCTATTCACTGAACATCTCTTATAGGTTTTAGAATCCAGATAAATAAGAAGTTGAAATTTTTGTTATGAAAATAAACTAGTTTGATTTATATCTTTGGTACAGAAGCAATTACAGAATAGATCAAAACTTTCTAAGGAATATTTCTTTAGGGATCTCCTCAAATGTTTCAGCAAGTATTCTATTGCAATTACAAAGTTATGTACCAGAAAGCTTGGCCCAGAAAACTTTGATGGCTGGAACGACCAATCAACTAACTCCATTATAAATACTTGGTAAGTTTCCTACATCAGCTTCACTTTTGAAAAAGAATAAAATTAAAAGATGAAATAGCATGTTAAAGTTGCTTGGCAATTGTCTATAAAGGTACTAGATTATATCTGCTTGAACAACAATTTGGATTTTTATATACTTTATATTCAATCTTGTTTCTGAATGTAATTATTCATCACATTCAGTTGTTTCTTCAGAACTCTTGATCATCCTGTAAGGGAAGAGTTAGAGACAAATTCTTATCACCACTGTGTTAATGACTAGAGAACTTGTATGCAATATGTTATCATTGATTTAGTCATCAATTCAGCAAAAGTATACTGTGAACTTACTATGTGCCAAGCTCTGTGAAAACCTCTTGGAATTCAGTAGTGAATATGACAGGTATTATCTGTACTCTCCTAAGAGCACTAGAGGAATTGAATATATATGGCTTGGATTATCAGGTGCTAAGATCAGAATTTATTCCTAAAAAATATGCTAGTATTAATTTCTTGCAAAGATACTAGGAAAAAGGCTTCAAAATAATAAGATCCACTAAACTCAACCTATGTATGGTTCCTCTCTAAGGAGGTAGTATCTCATGATAAATGAACAAATTCTGCAGAAAAATTTAAATTGTTCCCAGTAATCTCACTAATTAGGTGAAACAGTCTACAAAAATTATCAAGAGCAAAAGTATCGTATAAAGTCTAGTTGTTTCTCATATAGGATGATAGTATTAAGGATTCAGACTTGCAGTTCTTAAAAAATCTAGGTGCTTTTAGATTTTGATAGATTATGTAGATCAACTATACTGAGTAGAATTAGCAAATTGAGTTAAGGAGCATTTTGAGAATATAAATTATCAGGTAACTATCATAGAGCTATAAACATCAGTAGAAACAACTTAGTAAATAAAAGCCATATAAACCTAAGGTACTAAGGATATAAAGATGAAAGCAATCCTTCCCTCAAGGATTTTGCAGATTGGTAAAATCTCTAAAGTGGATGATTTTATATTCATATCCAAATATCTCGATGAATTGCTATGAAAAAATTATGTACTAGGTATAGGGAGAGTTCAAAGAGGGCGTCTATTTGGGGTTAGATTCTCAGAGAGGTTACCACTCACCCTTCTTTTTTTTTTAAGTTTATTGATTTGAAGAAAAAGAGAGTGTGGGAGGGGCAGAGAGAGAGGGAGAGAGAATACGAAGCAGACTCCACACTGTCAGCATGGAGCCAGATGCGGGGTTCAAACTCACGAAGCATGAGTTTGGGCCAAAACCAGGAGTTGGACACCTAATGGAATGAGCCACCCAGGTGCCCCTCCACTCACCCTTCTTAACACAAGGACGAATTTAACAATTAGGCTCACATACTAGCATAGGAGTTGTCTCAGTGGAGGGAGCCACATAAGGGAAACAAAAGGAGATGTGAGGAGCATGTGTAGGCAATGGGAAGCAGTTTGTTTGGAAGATGGGATTCAAAGGAACCAGTAGGAATAATGGATCTGAGGAGGGCTCAAGACACAAGAAAGAGGGCAGAAGAGACAAGTAAGCCAAATGGCCTGTGACTCTTTACCCACTAAGGCATTCATTCAAATCAAAAGCAGTGCAGACTGAGAGTCTGAGAAGGAAAGCATAAAGCAACTGTCAGGGGGCTGCGAACCTGAACAGAGCTACTAGCAATATCACGGTGCTGGAGAGATAAAAATTGGACTTCAGGGGCTGTCAAAAACAAACAAACAAACAAAACAAAACAACAACAAAAAAAAACCCCAGAAAAACCTTGGTAAACATCCAAAACTTCCAGTTAGGATCCCCAAAGGACTACTCTCTAACAGCAAATTATAAATATAGACAAGGTCTTACCAAGATTGGAAGCCAGTCTTGACTTGTTGCAATCCTTGATTCCCTCAAGATAGTATATACCTACACTCTCTGCTAGACAGTAAACAAACCCATTAAAAAGAAAACTGTTACCATTTAGAGACTCTAGAATTTTTCAAACACAATTTCTAAGGGTTTAATAAAAAATTACCAGGCAAACTAAGACACAAGAGGGGGAGCAACATGGGGTGAAAAGAGACAAGAGAAATAAATTAGAAACAGTATTAGAAATTCTTATTTTATTTTTATTCTTTTATTATGTATTTGTTTGTTTAATGTTTATTTATTTTTGAGTGAGAGAGCACAAGCAGGGAAGGGGAAGAGAGAGAGAGAGAGATACACAGAATCTGAAGCAGGCTCCAGGCTCTGAGTTGTCAGCGCAGAGCCCTATGTGGGGTTTGAACCCATGAACCGTGAGATCATGACCTGAGCCAAAGTCAGACATCTAACTGACTGAGCCACCCAAACACCACTGTTTTTTTGTTTTTTGTTTTTTTAATTTAGATTCAAGTTAGTTAACATATATTGTCGTATTGGTTTCAGGAGTAGAATTTAGTGATTCATCACTTACATGTTAACACTCAGTGCTCATCTCAACAAGTGCCCTCCTTAATGCCCATCATCCATTTAGCCCAATCTCCTTCCAGCAACCCTGTGTGTTCTCTATATTTCAGAGTCTCTGATGATTTGTCTCCCCTCTCTGTTTTTAACTTATTTTATTTTTCCTTCCCTTCCCCATGTTCATCTGTTTTGTTTCTTAAATTTCACATATGAGGAAATTATATATTTGTCTTTCTCTTATTAACTTATTTTATTTAGCATAATACACCCTAGTTCCATCCATGCTATTGCAAATGGCAAGATTTCATTCTTTTTGATGCCCAAGTAACTTTCCATTGTGTGTGTGTGTGTGTGTGTGTGTGTGTGTGTGTGCGTGTGTGTACTACATCTTCTTTATCCATTAATCATGCTGATGGAAATTTGCATTCTTTCCATAATTTGTCTATTATTGATAGCACTGCTGCAAACACTGGGGTGCATATGCCTCTTTGAATCAGCATTTTTGTATCCTTTGCATAAATACCTAGTAATGGAATTGCTGAGTCATAGGGTAGTTCTATTTTTAACTACTATTTTCCAGTGTGGCTGCACCAGAGGCAAGAGAAATAAAAGCAAAAATGAAGGACTGGGACCTCATCAAGATAAAAGTCTTCTGCACAGAGAAGGAAACAATCAATAAAACCAAAAGGCAACTGAAGAAATGGGAGAAGACATTTGCAAATAGCATATCAGATAAAGGGTTAGTATCCAAAATCTATAAAGAACTTTTCAAACTCAACACCCAAAAGACAAATAATCCAGTGAAGAAATGGGCAAAAGACATGAATAGACACTTCTCCAAAGAAGACATCCAGATGGCTAACAGACACATGAAAAGATGCTTGGCATCACTCGTAATTAGAGAAATACAAATCAAAACCACAATGAGATATTTTTATTTTTTTAAGTTTTATTTACTTAGGTAATCTCTGAACTCCACGTGGGGCTTGAACTCATGACCCTGAGATCAAGGATCACATGCTCCTCTGACTGAGCCAGTCAGGCACCTGAGAAATTTTATATCTATGATTTCTACATTCAAGAAAACAGATGAAAAGAATAATAATTTCATCTAAGAGCCGGTGTCTGCAAGAAAACACCAAATGGAAATTTTAAACTAAATAAAACCAAAACTGAATTAAGAAAGCAAAAGGTGGGTAAAAAACAGATTGGTCACAGCTAAAGAATATTCATCATCTTGAAAAAAGTTCAGTAGGAAATTCCCAGACCAAGTAATGGAAAGAAAAAAGGATGTAAGATACATAAAGAATTACAAGAGACTTGTGGGGCACAGTGAAAAGGAAAAACATACATGCAATTGGAGTCCTAGAAGAGGAGGAGATAGACAATAGCACAGAAGCAATATTTGAAGAGATTATGACCAAGAATTTTCCAAAACTGAAGAAAGACATTGAGTCACAAATTCAAGAAAACATAGCCTCAAGCAGGAAAAGTACAAAGAAAGTCACGCCTTGGCACTTTATAATTGAATCTCTGAAAAATCAAAGAATAAGAGACAATCTTAAAAAGTAATTAGAGAAAATTACCTCCAAAACAAAAAAAGAAAAAAAGAAAGAAAGAAAACCAAAAAAAAACTAACTTTTTCCCCCAAAGCAACAGAAATATGTGAGAAAAAAGGAATCAGATCTGTGCAGATATTCAGGGAGGTAGAAATGACAACATGTTTTAATCCATTAGATGTGAGAGGGGACAGCAAGCGCAGAGCCAAAGATAACCTCAGGGTTTTAGGCTTAGAAGCTGTTTTGCACTGTTTCCTGATTCAGAGGATACAGGAGGGAGAGGCCTGCCATGACCTGGCCAAACTCTCATCTCCTCCCTCCCAATACCCTCTGAAGCACCTTTATTTCCCAGAACTGGCAACTGACATATTCTCTCCCACCTCTGACCATTGTCACTGCTATTCTCTCTGCCTTTTCTTTAACATCTTCATAACCTTTGTGAGTCACAAATTTCATTATCTCCTGAAGACAGTTCAGCTATGACCATAGCACTTATCGTTCTGTTTGAATCTCTAGCTTGCTTTGTTCTGCATCCTGGATCACCTTGAGGCTGGTATTTTGTCTTGTTTATCTCATATGCTAAGATAAGGCACATGGCTGTATACACAGGAGGTGTTCAATTTTAATGGACTTTAATTGAGTTACTATTTGTTTCTACAAGGATGAATTGGGAGTTTTACTAAATTAGATTCAATGAAATGCCCCAAACTATGCAGTATATAGAATATATGGGTGTGGGGGAAAGGAACATAAGTCAGAACTCCCTGAACTAACACACTTTGTAATTTAGTTAATAATGTAAGACTTTAACAATCTCTAAGTTTTTTGATGATGTTAAGTAGGTTATTAGTTTAATTGTATCGACAATGGTACAGTGAATTTTTAGGACATCTAGTTCGAGTCAATATAACACATAGAATAAAGTACTTGAAAAATGACACATATTTCCTTTAGTTATTTTAGTAAGTTTTCAAAGTTATTTGTATATTATGCTATGTTGAACTATACTCACAAGATAGAGATCACTTTACAAAAGTCACTCATTAACTGGGTTCACTCCTTAGTTTGGCTCTTGCCAGGACTTTTCTGCTCTTTTGTAACACTTTCTGCCCCATTTTCGACACTAAACACGGAATATAAGATTATATCTCATGATTGAAGGTGTGATAATGTGTGCCAAAAATCTTTATTACTTTCCTTTTATTATCATTTATTAATGCTTGCCCGTATCTCTCTTAAGGCAATACTTTATACAATGTATTTCTACCAGTCATGCAACTAGTAAAGACTCTCTCAAGAGCCAAATTGGATCCAAGGAAAGGGAAAAGAAAATGTAAATGCAAAGAAAGAATACTTGGCATCTTAAGCTGCCTTCCTAAATCATAGACTAAAAACACATTTGAAGAACTATTGCATGGAAATGATCAGACTAATAAATAATTTAAACACAAGTTTTAAAAAAAGAGCTTAATAAAATAAATTTATAATTTTAAAATCACTTTCTTCGTCCTAAGTACCTATCTTTTTAATGAAAAGATTTATAGAAAAATCACCATCTCAAGCATGAATCACATAAAATAGCTAAAGTAATAAGTAAGTAGAAACTATAAAAATAATCAAAGCCTTGGATTTGAGCTTGTCTTTTCTTTTCTTCTATAAAATAACAGTTATTTTAAGAATTTTTTCTCCCAGTAATGAGCACCATTTTGGCTTGGATGAAATAATTTTAGTACGTCACTGGTTATTTTCATCCTATTTTCCCATCCTATTCTGAGGATATGATTTCTTCAATTATGAAAACTACAATTAATAATTCACGCAAACACAGACCCACAGGAACAAAGTGTGAAAACGTATTAGGAGAGAACTACAAGGACATCCCCAGCAGATAGTGCTTTCAAAGAGAGAGAAAGAAGCTCCCTTCACAAAGAACTGAGGGGATCTATTTGTGGTTTCACATACACATTTTGAAAGCTCCCAATTGTGGTTTCAGTATCAAAATAATGAAGTGTCAATGGCATTTCTCCTCAAGGTAAAGAATTAATTAAACAACCTCTATAATGATCTGTTTTTTAATAGTGCTGTTTCTGACACGAGACCCTTTTACCTTGGTTCTGAATTACACGAATCCTTGTGAATGCTTTTGTTATAAATACTCATCTTGCCTCCTCATGTGTGATGTGAATTTCTATGCTCATAGGATCACAATTATCTCCTTACTCCTTTCAGAAAATTTGTATAGACTCTCTGATATGAGAAACTCAAAGTGTTTTGCAAATATACCATTTACTCCAGCCAACGTGAGTCACTGCCCTCATTTTATAAGGGTAGCAATACCACCTTTCAGACAAATTGTTAGGCAAGGGAAGGTCTTAACTCACACCTAGGGACAAGCTATAAAGAGCTAGAGAGCGAAGTTCTAGAAATCCAGTGGTGTTTCCATTATCAAATATACCCTGCTTTATGAAATGGCTGAATTTCCTAAAGATTTTTATAAATGAAAAGAAATGAACAGACTCTAATAAATGAATATTTGTTTTCCAGTCAAATCAAACTTTAATGCGTTCTGAAGACCTATTCCATAGCAGTGAAGCCCGTTGGTTACAACCATTGAGTTTTCTAAAGGGGAGATAAAACATGTGCTACATATTTCAGAGAAAAAATATGCTTTGTCTATACCACAGAATACTTAAATTTGAAATGTTTCTTATACCCTGTACAAGAATCACAAATTCCAATGGCCCTATAATAGGGCCAGGCAGGAACACAACCAGATAGAATGAGTCTGAGTATAGAACAGTAAGGTGAGGGCACGTAGTGGGGGCAGGAGGTGGGAATTAGACACTAGCATGCATGAATAGACACTTCATGTAAAAAGGCAACTGCTGTTCAAATCTCAAACACCCTGTGTATAGTATTTGGAAATATAAGCGCATTTTACCATGTCTTCTGAGTTTTCAAGACACAATAAAGATCCATAGGTTTATGTGAAATTTCTTGATATCCAAATTCAAAATGTTTCAAAATCACTGGACAAGACAAACAGACAATGCATGCTGACTAGATTAAACTATAGGACACTACATTGTGATCTCCATATGGTAACACACTCTGAAAAAAATCACCTACTCAGAAGTTAACCCTTTAGCTCATGAAAGGATATCTCAAGAGGTCATTTGGCCTAGATCTTCTATAAAGGTAGCTCTGTGTCAAAACTATTGAAGATCGTTTATTCAATGAACATTTACTATAGGTATTAACTCATGCCAGTCACTACGCTAGGTGGTTGTGATATGACATTGAACAGGGTGAGTCCTCCCTCTTTTGAGGAGGTTTGGGGATAAGGCTGTCTTATCCCATGGCTTTATGGTTCCAATACTAGCATAATACTCCTGGTCGCTGGTCCCTTCTCCTCACTACCTTTTCCCAGGGGAGTACAGTGACTTCCCTGATTGGTGAGTTGTTGAGAAGAACCTGGAAAAGTATATGTTGGTTCCACATCCTTATCTGTCCTTGGGGATTCACTTGCCTACTGTCATCATCTGCTCTTAGCCTCATGTGGGGGAACAAATGATATTTTGAGGGATACATTCATTTCAAGGGAGAGTTATAAAAACTATTTGCCTTCACCTAACCCATGTCCTCCAGTACAATTTTAAAGGTTAAAAAGGGTGAGAGTATAGAGAAAAGTGGAGGAGAGGCAAGGAGGGGAGTCTGGAGGAGCCAGCAAGTTCTGAAAGGTCCTGTAAACCATATGAAGGAATCTGGCTTTCTGAGGAAAATGAAGGGTGCCTCTGAAGTGTGTTCAGTGGTAAAGTCACATAATCAGATCTCTGGTTTTAAAAGAGCAGTCTGACAAGAAGGAAAGCTCAGTCTGACCGGTGTTATAAACAGGTTGCAGGCAACCTCCAGCCTAGAGAGACATGAACTAGTTACTGTTACAGGAATTCAGGCAAGAAGTGAAGGTTCTTATTCCAGACATAAAGAAGAGAGATGCAGGAAGTATGCAGGAGAGATAATCATCAGGACTCAAGGGACCATATGAGCTCAGAACAAAAAAGTCCTTGGATCTAAGCAATGTCTCCACCCTGCTCCTCCATTGCTGGCACTCCGCTGGCTCCAATGCTAGTCAGCAGCTAATATAACTCAATATCTGGTCCCTCTTAGCTTGATCAGAACTGGTAACACACCTTGTCTGACAGCCCGCCCTACTCTCAGTGGCACTATAAATTCCTGAGTCTCTTGTAGGTCTTCTTCAGACATCCTAGGCTGAGTGGTCCACCCCAGCCTCTGTAAGGGGCTCATTAGCCCTCCATCACGACCATCCCAATGGTTCCCATCTTAACTCCTTCTCAGTCCTTAGGCAGAGGGATCGACTGCAGCTGCAGAAAGTTTTAAAATCCTGCCACACCACTTAAGAACCCAGAGTGGCCAGAAAGTTAAGTCCATACACCCTCAAAATAATGTTCCTTCTCACTTACCTAACAACACTCCTTCTCTTGAAATCTGAATGCATCTCTAATTATTTTGTTCTCCTACCTTCAACTCTGTGTCGGACTTCTTTGATGGAACTGGGCTTTCATTACCTTGTGTTCTTGCCCTGGCCACCGTGGTCTACACCACCAAATCTGTCTTTCAAAGTACAAGTGTCAAGCCTCCAATCTCATTGGCCAGGATTTGAGGAGGTCTGCTGTAGGATCACGTTTTAATGAAGAAATCAAACAATCAAACATAATAAGAGCCAACATTTTTTGAGTGTTTACAACAAACCTGGTGGGCACTGTTCCAGGCTTGATTTAATTGTCTTCATCAACACAATAACCCTGGTATATTCCCCACGGTAGAGGAAATTGAAGGGCTAAAGAGTTTTGTAACCAGCCTAGGATGACACAGCTACTCAGTGGAGGAGTGGAGTTTGAAACCAGGCTTCTGGACCTTTGCAAAACAGAACAAAACAAAAACAAAAACAAAAACAAAAACAAAAACAAAACAAAAACAAAAACAACTTTTCATGTGATATATTTCAAACTAAGATAAAAATTAATCTAATAATCTTAGAATGGTGGTCAGTGTTTCAAATGCTGCTAATCAGTCAAACTAAACAGGGACTGTAAAGGGCTCATTTGATTTGGCAGTAAGAAAGTCCTCATTGACCTTGATGTTTTTAAGTTTAGGGGAGAATGAGGGTAGTTACAAGGGGTGGAAGCATTCATGAGAGTTGAGGTGCTGAGAAAGACACTGTACAACACTCTTCAGGTGAAGTAGCTAGCGGTATATACAGGGTTAAGGTAGACTTTTGTTTTGTTTTGCTTTGTTTTTAACTTGGGAGAGAATTGGGCATACTTAAGTTACCAGGAGAGAAAGAACCAGAAGAGAGACGATGACCCAAGGTTAGGAGTGCTGAGAAACCTCTCCATATGTCATCAGAAATATCCCCAGTGATCACAGAAGTGGTTAGTTTTGGGGTTGAGATAAGCAAACAGCAGAACATAACTGTGAGAGTCTGAAGGTAAATCCAGAATTCGGTGACAGCCTATTTCAGAACTGGTTAACTAAGATCCAGAAGCTCATCATGAGAATTGCACAATTTACTGTGTAAAATAAAATAAAATAAAATAAAATAAAATAAAAATAAAATAAATTCACTGTGTTAAAATACAATACAATACAAAATAAATAACATAAACACCTAGTTAGCAGGCCAGTATCCTCATCTTATTTGTTCTTTAAGAAGCGGAAGCCAAGGGGTTCAGAAATACACATAAGAGTTTCCATTTGATAAAATACAAACTTCAAGGCAGGCTTTGCTTTTAAAAATTGTTGTTTCCATGTTCTAAAAGATCTAAAGCTGTTAAACCTAGTGGCAATATGCAAGGGGAAGGAAACCACTTAAGTACTGTTACAGTTCTACTAATGGAAGCTTTGTTCAAAGCAAGTACAGTGGATAGTGCTCCTGGATTTTCCTCCCAAAGCAGCATTTATCAGACAGGAAAAGCCTTGACCTTCAGCTCATACTGGTCAAATGTCATATTGCATTTTAGCAAGACCTTATCTAAAATACCTTAATTTTTCTTGTTTTTTAAGGTGGGCATGTTGTTTATCATCATTATTTTCCTGTTTTAGCTCTATGGTAATTTAAAAACATTGTCAGTGAATTACAATGATGCTCAAAGGCACAATATATAAAGCAAGCCAAGAAAATATAATTTACAAACACTTCTCCCTCAAATAGTTGTCTGAGTTACTCATATCACTCAGCACTGATTGCCTTATATTCTTGATATTTGCATATTTTTCTGGAGAATATATTTCTGTTTATGTCCCATCTCATACATATTACACACAGAATAGAAAAATTATAACTATTAGCTTAATGAATTAATTATTTTTAAAAAATTGTCTTTTGTTTTCTGTTGTGGTTTATTTATAAGTTCCAGGAAGAAATCTCAGCCAGAAAGGAAAAGAATTTCCTAGTAGATTTCACAGAAATTGCACAATTTTCTCTGCCAAATAAATACTGCTCATATTCTAAGACTGTCTCCACATCTGTAGGTCTATTTATATGATTATAATTTTGCCTTGTCTTTTTTAAGTTGCAGTTTTAGGAAGAGTTTAACCCCTAGCATAAATTTTAGTTCAAGGGTAATTTTCCAACAACAGCCACATCTGCCATGCATTGAGAGCCACATATCTCAGGAAGAGTCTGCCCCACTGAGGGTGATGCTTTGGGGCCTCTCTTGAAGCTTCCACGTGTCAGTATAAAGGGCATGAGGAATTGAAAATCCACTCGTAGGAAGACCTACTTCTAATGACTCTGAACAGCTTAAAGAAAGAGAACTAGAGCATCCAACGGAAAAAAGACAGTCTCTTTAACAAATGGTGCTGGGAGAACTGGACAGCAACATGCAGAAGATTGAAACTAGACCACTTTCTCACACCATTCACAAAAATAAACTCAAAATGGATAAAGGACCTGAATGCGAGACAGGAAACCATCAAAACCCTAGAGGAGAAAGCAGGAAAAGACCTCTCTGACCTCAGTCGTAGCAATTTCTTACTTGACACATCCGCAAATGCAAGGGAATTAAAAGCAAAAATGAACTACTGGGACCTTATGAAGATAAAAAGCTTCTGCACAGCAAAGGAAACAACCAACAAAACTAAAAGGCAACCAACGGAATGGGAAAAGATATTTGCAAATGACATATCGGACAAAGGGCTAGTATCCAAAATCTATAAAGAGCTCACCAAACTCCACACCCGAAAAATAAATAACCCAGTGAAGAAATGGGTAGAAAACATGAATAGACACTTCTCTAAAGAAGACATCCAGATGGCCAACAGGCACATGAAAAGATGCTCAACGTCACTCCTCATCAGGGAAATACAAATCAAAACCACACTCAGATATCACCTCATGCCAGTCAGAGTGGCCAAAATGAACAAATCAGGAGACTATAGATGCTGGAGAGGATGTGGAGAAACGGGAACCCTCTTGCACTGTTGGTGGGAATGCAAATTGGTGCAGCCGCTCTGGAAAGCAGTGTGGAAGTTCCTCAAAAAATTAAAAATAGACCTACCCTCTGACCCAGCAATAGCACTGCTAGGAATTTACCCAAGGGATACAGGAGTACTGATGCATAGGGGCACTTGTACCCCAATGTTTATAGCAGCACTCTCAACAATAGCCAAATTATGGAAAGAGCCTAGATGTCCATCAACTGACGAATGGATAAAGAAATTGTGGTTTATATACACAATGGAGTACTATGTGGCAATGAGAAAGAATGAAATATGGCCCTTTGTAGCAACGTGGATGGAACTGGAGAGTGTGATGCTAAGTGAAATAAGCCATACAGAGAAAGACAGATACCATATATTTTCACTCTTATGTGGATCCTGAGAAACTTAACAGAAACCCATGGGGGAGGGGAAGGAAAAAAAAAAAAAAGGAGGTTAGAGTGGGAGAGAGCCAAAGCATAAGAGACTCTTAAAAACTGAGAACAAACTGAGGGTTGATGGGGTGGGGGGGGAAGGGTGGCTGATGGGTATTGAGGTGGGCACTTTTTGGGATGAGCACTGGGTGTTGTATGGAAACCAATTTGACAATAAACTTCATATATTGAAAAAAAAAGAAAGAGAACTAAGAGCATTTTCGATTCAAATCATAGGATGAGACCCCATGACTTTCCATGTCCATGTTAAAAATTCTGTCTTTTCCAGTTGTATGGCTAAATGACTTTGTAAATTTTCTTCCAGCAAAAACCAAACCCCAAGTCTGACTTTGTGGATCATTAAGTGTGAAGAATACTTAGATTGGTTCTTTTATATGCTGTTTTACTATACCTGAATTTGGAAAATAAACCAAGTTTATTTTGAGGAACCAGGCAAGAAATGAATGGCACATTCAAATTGAGTAGTTAAAAAAAAAGTTTATTTATTTATTTTAAGGCAGGGAAAGGAGCAGAGAGAGAAAATCAAAGCAGGCTCTGTGCTGACAGCTCAGAGCTCCTTGCAGGGCTCAATCCCATGAACCATGAGATCATGACCTGAGCTGGAACCAAGAGTTAGACACTGAACTGACTGAGCCACCCAGGCACCCCCAAATTCGAGTAATTTGAAGAATGTTTAATAAAGGGATTATTGCCAGAGGTCTGGGCAGGGTGAAGGGAAAGAGTACTGCAAAACTACTAAAAACTGCATGCGATTATCACTCATAAGCCTGAAGGTATAAGGAGATGGAGAAGTTACCAGAACCCAGAGACAGAAAGAGCTATTTGGGGAGAACCACCAGATAAGAGCTGCAGCCTTTGGTAAAAACGATGCAGTCAATTTACAACAACCTCACACAGAGAGAACTAGGGGAATAAACATCCTCCTACCCTCCCTCACTCCTATCTACTCCTGGCACCCCTTTTTATCCATAAACCTATTTGTAAATCATTGGACAAGAAGGATTATTAAATGCAGGTCAGAATCCTAGAACACAAGGAGGAGGTAGAGAGGTCTTTTCGTCCAGAAAGATTTAGAAAGCTAAAAGCCATCTCACTAAATCCTTGTTTCTACTAATTAGATGCACAGATGTTATAGAAGATGGGGTAAGTACATGAGCTGGCTGCAACAGATGTGATTCTCAGCAGCAGCTGGACATTAGGTTCCATTATCTGTCACCAGCTTTGTGGTGGAGGGCAGCTAAGGTGGCACCAACAGAGTGACAGCTGCAATAGCCATTTCCTGATCTCTGGATCGCAGCTATGGTGTTTCTACTATTTACCTAAAGCCAAAGACCCAATTTCCAGTCTTGTAATGCTTAAAACAGAGTAGTTTCTGTTTCCTGAATTGAACTTTGATATCAATTATGGCAGTAGGTGAAAACATTGTAATTTCCTTACCTCAAAGAGTTTTCACGTATATATTTTACTTTTCCACCTGTTTTCAGTCTTCAGTTGAGTTATATCCATGAATGCCCTGGAGGGCCTATTACTAAATAAAAGACTTGAGGAGAAGGCTCATATAGCAAATTAGCCTCTGGATATAATTCCAGAGTTTACTTGAATGGTTTATGTTAACCTGATCTTAATTGTAGCTTATTCTAAATATGTGAGATGTAGAGATGTTTGTAAAATGTGAGGGGAAATGTAATGTGTTTGAAAGAGGTAAATGTTGGCATGGATTTATAATATATGACTTATTCACCCATTCTGTATGTTCCGTGAGAAGGACCAAAATGTATGCATGTTCTTCTCCAGGGCTTTAAACATATATCTGCATAGGGTAAACAAGCATTTCTGAAGGCTCTTTAATTGGCTATTCTGTGTGGGTTGGTAATACTGGTAAAAGACAATGCAGTTGAAATGAACTTGTTGATTACCATGGAGATTAGAAAGTCATAGAATGGCAAAGGCAAAATAGTGTCACTCATCCTTCAGAGGCTAACTTAGTTTTCCATACTGTAGTTGATAGCTAATCCAGTACAGTTATCAAAATTGATGAGCCCGGAGAGATCTTTATTACTGGTGAATTGATCAGCTCAGAAAAGTCACACCTATGCTGCCTAATAAAACCAAATAAAATCTTCTTAGTTTGATGAAAAGAGACCAACATGAGTCCCTGAATGTCACTGAAGTTGGAATGAGGTTAATTAGAGTCATGAAATAAATGGAATTCTAATTTGAATATACCTCATCGTAGACCCAGTAGAAAAATAATCTGAACATGCGGTTGGAACAGAAATATTCATCAACTTGCTAGAATCCTCACATTAGTGTCCCAATTATTATGGTAGGAAAGGCAAAGAGGAAACCTCTGAAGCTCCCACGTCCCATCAAAATTGCAGTTCAAAAGCAATAGTGCAGCCCAGCCCTTGGATAATTTCAGATTTAAAGACCACTATCAAAGATTTTTAAAATTCAGAGATTAGGGGCTCCTAGATATCCTAGTCGGCTAAGTGTCTGACTTTGGTTCAATTCATGATCTCACGGTTTTTGAGTTCGAGGCCCGTATCAGGTTCTGTACTGATGGCTCAGGGCCTGGAGCCTGCTTCAGATTCTGTGTCTCCCTCTCTCTCTCTGTCTCTCCCCCAGCTCATGCTCTTTCTCTCACACAAAAATAAATAAACATTAAATAAAAAATAATACATAATAAACAAATAAGTAAATAAATAAATAAAATTCAGAGATTATAAACTACATCCTTATGCTGTCCCATAGTTTGTGAAGTGCAGAGTATAGATGAACCTTTAATGATTATGGTTTATTTTATACTTACACAGCAACTTATTAAGTGAATGTGACCTCCCTTCCTGGAGTGAATCAATCCAGAATCTATCATCTAACATATACCTCTTGTTCTGGTAAAGGATTTTCTCTATTTTACTAATCAGAATACACCAAACACCGTTTCTTTCACATGGTCAAGGCAATGGTAAATCTTCACTATCCTGAGTCACAACAACATTAATTGTCCACATTTCTGACACAATTTAGTCAACTGATACCTTAACCGTATCAACATCATTTGAGATAGACCACTGGTTACTGAAGTGATGCTACTACCCTGATAGGATTTGAAAAATAGAAAAGGAAAGTATCTAATATGCTTTGGCAACTCACCTTAGTGTTGGAGCAGTGATACTCAAAATGTGATCCAACTTGCAAGTTTTCTGTTACTGGTCCAGAATGAGGTAAGAGTTCAGAAACTTTTATAGCACTTGACAATATTACAGCATCCAAGCTTGAGAGGAATGGTTTCATCTGGTTGAGCTGAACAAGGCACACCAGTCCATGATAGATTGGAAATTAAAAATACTCCTTCACTGCAGATTGTTTGAAAGCGTCGTGTTACAGAGTAGAAGATAAATCTCATAAGACTACAAGGGCCCACTTTAGTGAAGTTTCCAGGATCCACCTGAGACATGTTGGGATATTACCTTCAAAACAAAGAACACTTTTCTGTACCTAACTGCCTCTATAGCTGGTTAATAACCACAATAGATGATGGAATTTATTGGATTTGGGGCCATCAGATACTGATTTGAGCATTCTTCTCCAGTACATTTAATGGGTCACTAGAAAACTGCCAACTTTGTGGGGTCCCAGAACAAAAGAAGCATCTCTGACTTGGCCAGAGACAATGCAAGCGGCTCTGCCACGTGGCCTTTATAACCCAATGGATTGAATTTTGTCCTGGTGAAGTCATAATAAGATACACTATACATGGGTAGTGATATGATCTAGAGTTTTAAACTGAAGCTACATCCTCTCCACAAGAAACAATCTATCACTTGAGAAACACCTCTTGTCTCATTACGGGACCAGAATAACTTATTATGGCACACTGGGTAAATATGCATAACAAGATAGGTATCATTGAAACCATCACAAAGTCACATGTGCCTATTCCTGCTACGCTGTCGCTCTTCCTACAACTTTGCCTTCATAGGGAAGTTCCTTATGTCTAGTAAGTACTAGAGAACAAAGTTAGAGCTATAAAAATGTAAAATGTGCTTAATCCCGTCACAACTTTACTTACATTATATCAAAGCCTTCCTTGAGGGAGAAGGTGAAGATATTGAAAAACAAAGAATGGAGATCATCTTTGGGCAGAACTTCAAGAGTAAATCTCTTTGTCTGGATTTCCAGGCAGGAAAGGTGCCCAGAAGTAAGAATCTAAATCAAATAATGGAACCAAACTAGTAGACTGGCCAGGTGGTTACAGACGTAGATGAAAGGTAATATTGTGGTTTAGGTAAAATATAGGTGGATAGATCTTTTGGAATAGGACCAGAATGCGGGTATATGTACGTACTATGTAAATGCTCATTAAAATCCTTCCCCATTAGGGGAAAAAAAAAAGAGAGAGAGAGGGTTAGAGTGGGAGAGAGCCAAAGCATAAGAGACTCTTAAAAAATGAGAACAAACTGAGGGCTGATGGGGGGTGGGAAGGAGGGGAGGGTGGGTGATGGGTATTGAAGAGGGCATCTTTTGGGATGAGCACTGGGTGTTGTATGGAAACCAATTTGACAATAAATTTCATATATTTAAAAAATAAAAAATAAAAATAAATAAAATCCTTCCCCATTGAAATCTCTTAATATGATGCTGGACAGGGTGACTTGCTCTATACATGTCAGTATCTTCCCCACCCATTTTGGTGCTTGCTCATTGAAGCCATATACATGGTGTCCATGAGACAATAATATAGGCTCACACATCCCCAGGGTAATCTGGTTATTGCTTCAGTGACCACCCAACATCCAGCAGCAGGAATCTCCATTGTGATGTCAGACTAAGACCATTCAGCTCTCTGGTAGGAAGTTGAATACATTTTATTGGCTACAACCATTGCTGGAATCCAAATTTTTACCCCCACTTGACTGTTCCCAAGGGTAGCGATTTGTTTTCATTGGAATAAAAACACACGCAGGATTTGTATTTGTATTCCCTACTTATCATTTTCTGTTTGCCTATATATGTTTGCCTATATCATTTCCAGAATGCCTATATATTACCAGGGCATCTCAATATTGCTTTCATTTTATTATAAGAGAAATATAGAAATTGCCTGATGGTCATGGGACTCACTATTCTTATTATGCACCGTGTCATCCAGAAGCAGCTACCCTAAGAAAATGGAGGATTGGCCTATTGGAGCTTCAGTTATTTTACCTGAGAGATAACACCTCGTAAGGTTGTAAAGTGTCCTATGAAACACAGGATATTCTCAGGAAAAAGCACCCTCTTCAACTAATTTATGCTACAGGAAAATGTATGATTTTGTTTCTCTCATAGTCAGAGTACATCAATCAGCAACCAAAGGTGGAAGAATAACAACTCTTAAGATTAGACCTAATGATCAACTGAACAAAGCTTTTGTTACCTCATCTTTATGTCTGTAGCCTTTGATAATTTGATAATTTAATGAAATAAATGTTTCCATTAAGGGGCCCCAAAAGTAATTCTACTAAACTCGAATGTGAGGTTTCCAGCTAGTGCTTTTTTTTTTTTTTTTTTTTTTTTGGTCTCCTCATGCCACTGAACAAATGGGAAGTAAAGGGAGTTATAGTGTAGATAAAGTGATTGATCCTGATTATGAAGAAATAGGGTTACTTTCCCTTGCTGGCAGCACAGAGGTGAACGGAATCTAGTAATGGTGGATTGCAACCCCACGTAGACAGAATCCTCAAAGACCCAGATGCTTTAGGTATGATGACCTTTCACTCCAGTAGGTAAGAAACCCCAACTAGCTGAATTTTAAGATGAAGGAAAGCAGGATCTAAATGGTAACTAGATGAATAGTTTTGAAGCTATGTTTTTATCAGCTTGTACTTAAATCTTTCCTTGCTTTGTATTGATATATTTTTATTTACATAGTTTAATAAATGTTTCTTGCCTTGCCTTTCCACTTCTCCCTTCTTGTTTTTGGAGTGTGTTGAAGGTTGTTGACCTTACACTTCATTTCGTGAGTTGCAGAACATTCAGATAGGATGAGACAGAATTCAAGAGAGGCGGACATTACCTCAGTTCTGAACTTGGAATCCTTTGTGGGTAGGAGGAGTATATGGCATTGTAGTATGTGGGAGCCTTTCCTTTATGTATAAAATATGATGGGGCGCCTGGGTGGCTCAGTCAGTTAAGCGTCCGACTTCGGCTCAGGTCATGATCTCGCGGTACGTGAGTTCGAGCCTCGCATCAGGCTCTGTGCTGACAGCTCAGAGCCTGGAGCCTGTTTCAGATTCTGTGTCTCCCTCTCTCTCTGACCCTCCCCCATTCATGCTGTCTCTCCCTGTCTCAAAAATAAATAAACATTAAAAAAAAATTTTTTTAATATGGGAAGTAGGTCATGGTAGTGACTAGTTGTAAGTTTTTTGCCTTTTCTTTATTTTTTAATATGCCACACACTTAAACTACTTTCTTATTTCGTGAGAGCTCTTACTGTTTGAGTCTTGGCGAAAAGCAAAAGACTAAAGGTAAATTTTCTGCTCTTAGTTCTCTGACAGCCAAGGAGTGGGCTCAAGACCAACACTTGGCCCATCAGACATTGCTACTTTAGGACTTTGAATTTTCAGTGAATTTGATTGACCATGCATCAGGAGCACAGGATTCAGCAGTGGCAGCTGTTTCCAGCTGCTGTCCTGTATATACAGCACATGCATAGACCATATGGTTCTGCTGCCCAGCTGCTAGAGCATCCCCTGGTTCATGCTCAACTTGAACCTATTCCTTCTGTTTTTTACTTCTGTGAGCCTTCCTATAAGCTTCTGATAAATGTCTTTCTTACTAACCATCAGAGTTGGTTTTCCCTGCAGATTACAAGGAAGCCAGCTCCACCTTAAAATACAAAAACTGTAAGACATAAATTACTTATAATGACATATGAATTACTATTGTCTTCTCACAGATGAGGAAACTAAGGTGCAGAAATATTAAGTGGTTTGCTCACAATGCTAGTCAGTGGTGAACCCAGAATTGGAATTCAAGTCATTGCCCCCAAATCTATAGCTTTCATTCTGCTCCATTCTACCTTCTTGTGTGGTTTATTTCATCACTGGCCTATTCAGGTTCCATAAAAAGAGGAGAAAGGATTATCTTTCCTTTAGTTTACAGGAAACTGGCTTTTCTCAGAACCCATGATCCTCACTCCCTAGACTACACAGTAACCAAATTAGCACATACTGCCTTTGATTTACTGTTTTAGTGGTGTTGGTAAGTAACAATTTTTAATCTCCTTTGTTTTTATCTGAGTCTTCGCAATTAACCCAGGCATTTCTTTAAGGTACGAGAGAAACTTTTCTTTTTTAGCCCCAATGCCAAGCACATAACAACAGCATAGTAAACATTTATTGATTCATTTGTCTTGTCTTCTTTTCCTCAAAGTAATTTTGATTACCTGTATTAATCTGTCTTTGACATGAATTAGTTTGGGTTATAATCCTAATAATAGAAAATAATTCTGGTTGCTGCTTTATCATGCATCTCTTGAAAAGAAATGTCTCCCTTTAAGTTCATGACCACTTATCTCAAGTAGGTCATTAGGCTTCTCCTTAGCACTCACTTCCCTGGTTCATTCCCTCTTGGCCTCCTCTGGATACTTAGTTCACATTGTCTCTTCTTTCCTTACATTTAACTGATGACTTTATTACCATTTCATAAGAAAAGAGATGTCAGATGAGAAATTGCAAAGATCCTACAACATAGACCAAGCGATTTGCATACATGCCCTTATATTTTATCTTTTCAGCTCTTATTATAGGTGAATTGTCCGTATTCCTTTCTAAGACAAACCCTTCCACTTCTCGTAAGTCTATCCTCTCTTACCTATTTAATGGAATCATTCCAGCAGTTGAACTCCACCTGTATATAGCTATGCTACATATTACCCACCTTTTAAAATATCTGGCTTCATCTCAGACCTCTTCCAGTAACATCTCCATTTCTGTTACTTTTTTTCTTTTTAATTTTTTTAACATTTATTTATTTTTGAGAGACAGAGAGAGACAGAGAACGAGCAGGGGAGGAGCAGAAAGAGAGGGAGACACAGAATCCGAAGCAGGCTCCAGGCCCTGAGCTGTCAGCACAGAGCCTGACGCGGGGCTCGAACCCACGAACCGTGAGATCATGACCTGAGCCGACTGAGCCACCGAGGCGCCCCCATTTCTGTTACTTTTTTAAGCAAAATTTACAGAGTTGTCTCTACTTTCTCTCTATCTTCTTCTTTCCCATTTCCTCTCAAGTCCAATACTCCTCTGAAACAGTGCTTGCGGAAGTCAGTGATAAACTCTATTTGCTAGATCCAATGGTCAGTTCTCAGTCTTCTGATCCAAATACTGTGGACAGTTGATTCATCCCATATTTTTGAAACACTTCTTCACTTGGTTTCCAGGACACCGTTTCCTGTTAAGTCTCCATCATCTTCACAGGTTGCCCCTTCTTAGTGTTCTCTTCCTATTCCTCTTCATCTCCCAGAATTCCAGACATTGGAGTACCCATGATTCAGTCTTCATATCTTTTCTCTATCTTCTCTCAGCCCATAAATGAACTCATCCAGCCTTCCATGTTGTATATTTATCTAGTTATTTGTAAACCCCATGAGAATAGTGACTTGATCTGTCTTCTTTCACCTCTTCATCAACTGAAGACCCAGTACCTGGATAAGATGCTGATCATCAAGTCCAATGTATGTGTGGTTTGACCCCACACCATCAAGCAATTAACTCAATTCTGATACTATCTACCCAGAGGTAGTCTCAGATTGCACAGGTTAAAGGCTCTGTCCCACCAGACTGCCCTCCACTTCACATGCCAGTCTCAACTCCAAATTGTTACTTATACTTCTGCAGTAATTGGTTATAAGCCAGAGGTTCCCATGAACCACTCTTTGCATTTGATTAATTTGCTATAGCAGCTTACAGAATTCAGGAAACCAGTTTACTCATTAGATCATTGGTTTATTACAAAGGATATAAATCAACAGCCAGATGGAGAGATATATGGCTAAGAGGTGGGTAAGGGTGCGGAGCTCCCATGCCCTCTCCAGGCACACTACTCTCCCGAAATCTCCACGTGTTTATCAACCCAAAAGCTCTTTGAATTTTTACGGAGGCTTTGTTACATAGGCATGATTGATTAAATCATTGGCCTTTGGTGACTGAACTCCCTGAAATCACACGTCTGGATCCACTGGCAACCAGCCCCCATCCCTAGGTGCTTTCAAAGTCTCATTAACATAACAAAAACCCCATTATGGCTCTCATCATTTAGGAAATTCTAAAGGTTTTCGGAGTTCTGTGCCTGCCAGAAATGGGGAAGAAAACCAAATACGTATTTGTTATAAAACACAATATTACACCAGAACTAATCTGGAAGATAATAGTCACTTAACATATGTTGGCTGCAGGAATATTTAAATATTCTTGTCTGCATACTCTACAGTTATTTCCATTATCATTCCCTTTCTCCTAGACCATTTTGCTGTATGAATGTCACTCTTAATACTACAATAAACATATTTCATGGTACCTGCCTCATCCAGTCTCAAAAGGAAGCTTACATATGTAACAACTTCCTTATCTGTCAGAGCTGAAAGGTCGTGAAATGCATACCCAGAGGCTATGTCTTAATTAATTAACAGGGTGGATATTGACTTGTGACTTCTCTGTTTTTGTAGATGAGCCAACAGATCAGGCATCTGGAAGTGACTCCTGCCTAATTACCATCTGAATGAAACTACAAGAGACACCCTGAGCAAAAACCATCTAGTTGATCCCATTGAGCCCTCATATTTGAGAGCAATATTATAGGTTGTCATTGTTTAGTCACTAAATTTCGGTTGTTTATTGCACATCAATAAGCTATGCTATGCTAAAATTAAATGCTAAAATTAACAAGAAATATAGAAAATATATATGAAGGGAACTTTATTTTATTTTATTTTTTTAATGTTTTTATTTATTTTTGGAGAGAGAGAGAGAGACAGAGCATGAGCGGGGGAAGAACAGAGAGAGAGGGAGACACAGAATTCGAAGCAGGCTCCAGGCTCTAAGCTGTCAGCACAGAGCCCGATGCGGGGCTTGAACCCACAAACTGTGAGATCATGACCTGAGCCGAAGCTGGATGCTCAACCCACTGAGCCACCCAAGCACCCGAAACTTTAAAATGATATTGAGGAACTCAAAAGAAGACTTGAATACCTGGAAGGTATGTGTTATGCATTGACAGAAAGATGCAGTATTATAATAATATCAATTTTCCCAAAATTAATTCATAAATATTAAATAAACCCATTAAGATATTTAAAAGTCTTTTTTTTTTAATAACTAGATGACAAAACTTTAAAACCTATATGGAAAAATAAATTTTTAAGAATAGGCAGGGAAATTCTGAAGAAAGAAATTCTTTTTTAATACTACAAAATATTGAATCATATTGTAAAGCAAAAATAAAGGAAACAGTGACATACCAGCACATGGATAAATATACCTGTACAATTCAGCCAATACAATATAATACAACCAATACAATTCAACTGATAGCAAACTCTATACTAACAAATTTGATAACTTAGATGAAATTCCTTGAAAGACACCAAGAAGAAAGAGAAAAAAATCATGTGATCTTATGAATTGATGCAGAAAAGCATTTGACAAAATCCAACCACCATTCAATCCAAAAAAAAAAAAAAAAACAAACCTCTCAGCAAACTAGGAATAAAGGGGGAATTTCCTTAACATAATAAGCAACATCTACAAAACCTTGCAGCTAGTAGCATACTTAATAGAGAGAAACTGGCTTCTTTTCCCCTAAGATCAAGGAACAGACATCATGATGGAAGTTGTAGCTAGTGCAATAGATAAGAAAAATTAAGAAGGAAAAAATAAAACTCTTTTTGCCTGAAAATGACCTCATTGTACATTTAGAAAATCCCAAAGCATCAACAACAAGAAGAAAAAACTCCTGGAACTAATAAGCAAGTATAAAAAGGTCACAGGATACAAGGTCAATATAAAAAAGCCAATTGCTGCCTTATATATCCGCGATGAACAATTGAAAGAAATTAAAAGCACATTTCATTCACAGAATGATAGAAAAAAATAAATTCAAAGAAATAAACAAAGACAGATATGTATAAATTTAATAAAATATGTACAGTATCTACGTGGAAAAATATAAAACTCTGCTGAAAGAAATGAAAGATCTAAATAAATGGAGGGATATGCTGTGTTCATACAATATTTACTCTTATTAAGATGTCAGTTATTCCCAACTTGATCTATAAGTTCAATGGAATCCTAATCAAAATCTCAGCAAGGTTTTGTGGATATTGACAAACTAATTTTAAAGATAGACAAAATTGCCAACACACTACTGAAGAAGATCAAGTTGAAGAACACTACCCAATGTCAATATTTACTACAGAACTACAGTAATCAAGATAATGTGGGGCTGGTGAAAAATAGATACAAAGTAATGGAACAGAATAGAGTGCCTAGAAATAGACCCATATAAATATAATCAACTGATTTTTGAGAAAGGAGCAAAGGCAATTGAAAGAATAAAGAAAGAACAGTCTTTTCAACATATGTTACTGAAGCATATGGTACTGACACCCATATGCTAAAAAATAAATCTAAACACATATTACACCTTTTACAAAATTAACTTGAAATGCATCATAGACCAAAGCATAAAATACAGTACTATAAACTTCTAAATGAAAGCACAGGAGAAAATCTATGTGATCTTGGTTTTGATGAGGCAGTTTTAGATACAATACAAAAAGTGTGATCCATAAAAGAAAAAAAAATGGTAAATTAGACTTTATTACAATTAAAACTCCTGTTTAAAAAAAAAACTGTTAAAATGAAAAGACAAGCCACAGACTGAGAAAAATATTTGCGAAACAAAGATCTGATATAGAACTTGTAGGCAGGGGCACTTGAGTGGCTCAGTCAGTTAAGTGTCTGACTTGGGCTCAAGTCTCATGGTCTGTGAGTTTGAGCCCCGTGTTGGACTCTGTGCTGACAGCTCAGAGCCAGCCCGAAACCTGCTTCAGATTCTCTCTCTCTCTGTCTCTCTGCCCTTCCCCCACTTGTGCACACAAACCCTCTCTCTCTCTCTCTCAAAAATAAACATTAAAAACAATTTTTTTAAGAATTTGTATGCAAAATATACAAATAACTCTTAAAAAAAAAAAAAAGAGGTTAGAGTTGGAGAGAGCCAAAGCATAAGACACTCTTAAAAACTGAGAACAAACTGAGGGTTGATGGGGGGTGGGAGGGAGGGGGTGGGTGGGTGATGGGTATTGAGGAGGGCACCTGTTGGGATGAGCAATGGGTGTTGTATGGAAACCAATTTGACAATAAATTTCATATACTGAATAAAATAAAAAAATTTTTTTTTAATTAAAAAATAAATAAATAAATAAAATTTTAAAAATTAAAAAAAAACCCAAATATACAAATAACTCTTAACACTGAACAATAAATAAAACAACCTTCCCCTCATACACATATATTAATATTTCTACATATAACTATCTGTATCTATATTAAACTATGCATGAGCCCATACCTATATAAACAAATGATTGAAAAAAGTAATATTTCAGAAAGAAGAAACAAATCTCCCATGCAAAAGAATTGCAAATAACTTAAGTAGACATTCTACTGTCAAGGAAAGGGTGCATAAATCCTTACTCCTTAAGTGTGGGTTCCATATAGTAACTTCCATCCAAAGAGCACTGTATGCAAAGAGGGAGAAATAGTAACTTTATAGTGGAGAAATGCGACAAACTCTATAGGGCAAGCAACCAATGTAGGGGCTATGTCCGTTCTAATTATGTATTTGGACATTGAGAAAAAAAAACACTAGGAATGAGGACCCACATATGCCCCCACTCTAATTTAGAGAGTCATGAAGACACTTCAGTTACCTAAGTATCAATGTCAGCTCCTGAATTCTGAGCCCAACAGTTCCCTAAATGTTTGCATATTCTTCTTCCCAACATATGGTTTCTAAGTAAATGACCGTAAGTCAGCCCTTTTGGGAAGGACTGGGAGAATCATTACTGTGTATAATTGTTATGATGTTATAGGGTCTTTCTTTTTGGAATCTAGACTCTTTTTTTTTTTTTTCCTTTTTAACATTTATTTATTATTGAGAGACAGAGCATGAGCATGGGAGGGGCAGAGAGAGGGAGACAGAATACGAAGCAGGCTCCAGGCTCAGAGCTGTCAGCACAGACCCCGACGCGGAGCTCGAACTCACAAACTGTGAGATCATGACCTGAGCTGAAGTCGGACGCTCAACCGACTGAGCCACCCAGGAGCCCCGGGATCTAGCCTCTTTTAATCAGTGTGTTCAGCATCTGAAAACTGGCTCAGGTTCAGAGCAACAGCTTGTTACTTTTTCATTGGAGCTGCTGCCCTCAGCCTCCTAATCATCCATCCTTGATTTCTTCTGGTTATACAGATTGAACAATACCTGTGTTAGCTGCCCATCTATCTTTCCTCCTGGGATGCCATATTCTACCAACCATCTCTAAAGCTCTTTGTGGTTCAGATCCCTCTAATTGCCACTCTGACTTTGCTGCTCATTATACCTGCCTTGATTCTGACAGCTAAATACTGCCTCCTGGTCTCCATTGTTATTAGTGAGCCCAGCACCACCTACCATCTACCCTGTCCTCCATACTAGAGCATCATTAAGCTCCCAGTGATGCCAACTCATCCCCCCCCCCCCCAACTGGTCATACTGGATTAGGGGTCCTTCTCCAATATGACCCTATTCTAATTACATCCACAATGAACCTACTTCAAATTCAGTTACATTCTGAGGTAGTAGGTGTTAAGTCTTCAAGATTCCTTTTCCAGTGGGTTTGGGGCTTTGTCAACTCATCACAAAGGATAATTGGTGGAGAAGAGGACCTAATTAAATCCGACTCGAAACTATACCTTCCATTTGGCCTCACCCCCACTGATTTCAAAATAAAGCATGTCTAAGTTTATTTGGTGTACACATTGGGTTTTTGCCCATGCTTCCATTCAAAGGAAGAGGCTCTAAAATTGAAAATTAATGGACCAGATAAACTTCCAGGTTCACCAATAGAACCTCTTGATTTATAAATCAAGAACCGGGGTCATATGACCTGGGCTCAAATCCCAACTTAAAAGTATTGCTCTGCTATCCTGGGAAAGTCAACCTAAATTCTCTAGAAATTACTTTCCTATTTGTAGAGTGGAATAAGTAGTTCCCTACTTCAGGGGGCTTCTGTAAGTATTAATTAAGATGATCCAAGGGAAGTGCTTAGCACTATATCAAGCCCACAAAAATTGCTCATTACTGTTTGCTCTTCTAAACATTCCATCTCCAAAATTTGTAGTGTGGGGTCAGTAAGAATTAACTACAAGGACTGTAACATGGCTGTATTAGGTGGCAGTAAAGAGTCAAGTGCATTTCTACAGGGCTAACTTAAAAAACAAAATGAGAGGGGTGTGTGGGCGGCTCAGTAAGTGAAGTATCTGACTTCGGCTCAGGCCATGATCTCACGGTTCGTGGGTTCAAGCCCCGTGTTGTGCTCTACGATGCAGCTCTGATCCTGGAGCTTCTTCAGATTCTGTATCTCCCTCTCTCTCTGCCCCTCCCCTGCTTGTTCTGTCTCGCTCGCTGTCTCTCTCTCTCTTCTTTCAAAATTAAAATAAAACTTTTTTTTTTTTAAATGAGAGTCCCTGCTCCGAGAAAAATATCCAGAAGCTTTGAAAGCCATAGTCTACAGACATCGTCTCATATTATTCTTACAGCCAGACTCCCAACAAATGTTGAAAAACACTGGAAAGATTCTGGAAACAAAGGGGCAATCACTGTTGTTCCCATGTAAGGGAAGTGTCTTGCCTCTGAGGGAGAGATGGTAGACAAGTGAAGAGGCAGTGAAAGCTAGCACCAGGGTGAGGCAAGGGAGGGAGGGGCACAGGGCACAAAGGCAAAGGTGGCCTCTAGGGTCTGCAAGGGCCACCCTGTGATTGCAGGACCCTGAGAGTGACTGCACCTTCTGAGTCCAGGGACCACAAAGTTTTCTGCATGCACATATAGAAGTGTAGTCTTAAGTATTAAGAGAGAGAACGAAATGGTTTCAAGAGAAAAAGAATGTAAAGCTGAAAAGAAGTCCTTCATTTCAATAGTGAAGAACATGAGACCAGGGGAGAGAAGTGATTCCTTCCAGCTCACACAGCTGGCAGTGGACAGAGCCAGGACTGGAACTCACTCTCCTCCCTGGCAGAGTTCCCTCCACTGTGATGCACAGACGCCCTGAACCGTCAAGGGAAGGTGCCAAGAATCCCAAAAATTTTAGATGTGGAAACAAAATAAATTCGTAAAAACTTTAAAGTGATGAATTTAATAATCGGCAAAGAGTAGTAGAAAAAACATCTTTAAAAAGCATTTGATTCCAGATGTATTCATGTTCTGTTAATGGGATAAATTATTCTTTTACTCAATCACTTCATCAGTACAACGGCGGGGACGTAGCTTTGGCATTATAGAGATAGTTCGTACTAGGTGCTGCAAACCTGTTATACGCCGGGACCTGCACAAGGATTATCTCTTTGATTTCTCAGTACAGATCTCTGAGGTAGATATTATTATTTCCACTGTTACTAATAAAGAAATAGCAAGAAAAATAGTAAATTACTTGCAAAAATAAATGACAGAAAACTATGATCAAGCAAAGTTTTATGAATTAAAACATTCTATTAACAAAATTAAGGCAAAAACAAAGAAGATACATATTAAAACTTTAGAAGTAACAGCAGAATTTTCTTTATTTTAATCAGTTCTTGGGGGACCTGGGTGGCTCAGACAGTTAAGCGTCCGACTTCAGCTCAGATCATGATCTCCTGATCTGTGAGTTCCAGCCCCGCCACAGGCTGATGCTGACAGCTCAGAGCCTGCAGCCCGCTTCAGATTCTGTGTCTCCCGTTCTTTCTGCCCCTCCCCTGCTCATGCTCTGTCTCTCAAAAATGAATAAATGTTAAAAAATATTTTAATCAGTTCTAAATAATTATTAATAACATAAATTTGTTTAGCAGAGATTTGCTTTTCCTGTGTGTGATCTAGAGAATTTTTCTTATTGCAGGGGAAGAGATACATTTGAATTAAAAAGTAAATACGGTACACAGAACACCAGTCGCTCAAGAATGCGTGGTTCTAAGATATGGTGCCTGTTCCTTTGTTTTGTGCTAAAGGGCAGGCATTTTAGGAATATGTTACCAAACCTGGCAACTTAATCGTTTCTGTGTCGCTCCTTACAGCCACTCTTCTTGTTGGCTTGAATTAGGCCATGGTAACAAAAACAAAGGCTCTCCTTGAGGATTTCTGGGTAAAGCAGGGCTGAGTTATGTGACAAGGTCAACCAGGTAATTCTGTGTTTTGTCTGCCATGGTTTCCCCCTGACATCAAAATCGGGTGCAAGTGACTCAAAGGAGAGACTTGTTGAAAGGGGTTGCATATTTTTCCAAAACATAGAATCCATTTATTAAAAAAAAAAAATGACTGAAACTTATATATGTGTGTATATATAAAAATGTTGCAAATAAACAAAAATTTTCAAACCTGGTTTAGGTTTTGTCTTCTCTAAATTCTCAACACACGATTGGAAACAAACAAAACAAGAGAATAGCATCAAAAGACAATAAAATGCTAAAGGTGATCAACATAGTGCAGTTTCTTTTTCTCTCGTTCTCACGTTGTTACAAAGAATAACTCATGATCTCTTAAACAGTACTAATAATTATAAGAGCTTAAAATTAATATGCTCTAACATCAGACTATAAAAGGATAAAGCATGAGAAATCTACTTTTCAAAAGAAATGAAATATAAATGGTGACTAAAGGAAATAGAGGCAACAATGAAAGTTGTTTTAAAAAAATAAATTGGAGAGCACCTGTGTGCCTCAATCAGTTAAGCATCTGACTTTTGGGTTTGGCTCAGGTCATAAACTCATGGTTTGTGGCTTCGAGCCATGCATTGGGCTATGTGGAGCCTGCTTGAGATTCTTTCTCTCTGCCCCTCCCCTGCTCTCTCTCTCTCACTCTCTGTCTTAAAAATAAATAAACTTTAAATAAACAAATGTGTGAAAAACTATGCCAACATTCAAGTCATTTTTTCAAGAAATATTTAATGACATTGGCAAATTTTTATGACATAAAAATAAATGTAAAAAGCCTGATATAAAATTTCACATATAGGAGAGCCTGGGTGGCTCAGTCGGTTAAACGTTCGACTTTGGCTCAGGTCGTGATCTTGCAGTTGGGAGTTCAAGCCCTGCTTGGCTCTGTGCTGACAGCTCAGAGCTTGGAGCCTGCTTCGGATCTTGTGTTTCCCTCTCTTTCTCTGCTCCTCCCCCACTCGCACTCTGTCTCTCAAAAATAAATAAACATTAAAAAAAATTTTTTTTAATTTCACATATAGTATTACAGGTTGAAATGTTTATATATTTATATTTTGAAATCCTCAAATTCGTATGTTGAAGTCCTAACCTTCAGGACCTCAGAATACAAACTTATTTGGAAATAGTGTTTTTGTAGATGTAATTAAGATGAGGTCATACTGAAGAAGGGTGGACCCCTAATCCAGTATGATTGGTGTCCTTATTTTAAAGAAAAGAGAAGAAAAGAGAAGAGAAAAAAGAAAAGAAAAGAAAAGAAAAGAAAAGAAAAGAAAAGAAAAGAAAAGAAAAGAAAAGAAAAGAAAAAAGGAGGGGTGCCTGGTTGGCTCAGTCAGTTGAGCATCTGACTCAGGTCATGATCTCGCTATTCGTGGATTAGAGCTCCGCATCTGCTCTGTGCTGACAGCTCAGAGCCTGGATCCTGCTTTGGATTCTGTGTCTCCCTCTCTCTCTGCCCCTCCCCCATTCTCTCTCTGTCTCAAAAATAAATAAACCTTAAAAAAATTAAAAAGAAGAAAAGGAAATTTGAGAACAAACATGCACGCAGGGAAAACACCATGTGACGATGAGAGCAGAGATCAAAGTGATGCTTTTACAAACCAAGAAAGGCCCCAAATTGCCAGAAAACCACTAGAAGTGAGGGTAAAGGCAAGGAACATATTCTCCTTCACAGCCCTCAAAACTCCAGTCCTACCGTGTACACATTGTATGTTAGCCAACTTGACGATAAATTATATTTAAAAATAAATAAATAAACATTAAAAAAGAAAACAATTCTGCTGACACCTTGATTTTAAACTGCTAGCCTCCAAATGTGTGAGAAAATAAATCTCTGTTGTTTGCCACGCAGTTTGTGGTAATTTCTTTAGAGTACCAATATTTTTATTATCGACTGAATTTTGCTAGTAAGTTGTGCGTGGGAGGGTGGGAGGGTGGGTGCATATATGTGTGTGTGGTTATGTGTGTGTGTGACTTCTCAGTGACCCTTCCTTGGTGACAGATCACATCTTCCCTAGTGACCCTGACTTAAATGGCAAAGTCTCATCAGCCCATACATTTTCTTGCTTTATCTAATTGCAGCAGTCACTCTCTGAGCCAATTGCCTGAAGAGTTGATGCACCTGACCATTCACTCTGAGGGCCTGCGGTGGATGGGCGGTGGGCATGTGGAAGGGCAGGGAGCATGGAGCAAGCAGAGATGGAGAGAGTCAGACAGCTTAAGGCTCAGGGAGCATCTCATGAAGTCTGTTCTTTGCCTGCAGTTGCATTTCCTTCCCGCGTGGTTGGTTTATTCCTGCTGATTAGCAGTGGGTTCTTAGAAAAATGGAGCCACCACGTCTGACCAAGCCCTTCCCTGAGAGGATCCATTCTTCAAGGCTCAGTCCAGATGGAATCTCCTACTTGAAGACTTCCCCAACCACACCAGTCAGAAGTGATTCCTTCTCTGGGATCCCCTTAGATCTTTGTAATCTAATCATCCTTACTACTAGCTTATGTGCACATTTGTAAACTCTAAGTTCCATGAGGCTAAGAGCATGTTTATACATTTGGTGTTTTCCTTGTTGTCTAGAACAACACCTTCCATCCTTAATAATATGTCTTTGGAGTAGGAATCAATACATGGCCATTTCCTGGTTATACAGGAAGGGGGTGTTTGATGTCATAATCTGGAATTGTTTGGCTTTATGAAATAGAAATCCACGGGGAGAGGCTCATATTTTAAAAAACGGGTCTAGAAGGATACAAGAGAATCTCATGGAACCGAACTACAGTGTTACAGTCTGGGTGTAGGGAAGAATCAACATTTTCATTAAGCTCCTGTCTGCATTCCCCTCTTCCTGTGACTCTGTGGTTCTCTCCAGCCTATCTGCTGTCTCTTCCATCATCCCCTGCAGACCCCTCAAGGCTGTTTCTGTTCCCTCATTGCATAAGCTTATGTGTAGTATTACCTTGTTGCAAGGCAAACTCCGGCCCCAGCTCGATGCCATCTTGTAGTCTGAGATTCATTTCTTTTTGTTAAGTACAGTTTTCCTAAGTCCTTAAAAGTTGTCAAGGGAAAGACATTGGCTAGCCATGGTCAGATTAAGACTCTTAGAGGCTCTAAACACTAAAAAGATTATGTTTCACCTATATAATGAAAATTATTCTAAACCCCCTTCCTGTGTAACAAAATAAGTGTGAGAAGGGGTGCCTGGGTGGCTCAGTCGGTTAGGTGTCTGACTTCAGCTCAGGTGGTGACCTCACGGTTTATGAGTTCGAGCCCTGCATCAGGCTCTGTGCTAACAGTGCAGAGCCTGCTTGGGATTCTCTCTCTCTCTCTGCCTCTGCCCTATTCTCTCTCTCTCTCTCTTTCTCTCTCTCTCAAAAATATAATAAACGTTTTTTTAAATAAATAAGTGTGAGAAAGTCCACAACATCCTGAATTTTTCCCCAAAGATGACTTCAACTAAATTTTTTTTCCAAAAATAAATATTGTCATAAAAAATGTGGAGTTTCCTCCATTTTGCTGGTGCCTCAATGATTACCTACTGGGTTATCTGGCTGGGGGCTTTTTAATAAATTGTCTCCCCAGGTAAGACTTGCATCTCTGCTCCAATCAGCCTTGACCAAGAGACAGCTGGGCCGTGTGGAAAGGAAGGTTGCCCCTCCAAAGGGTGTAAATCAGGGAAGTTCATTTAAAAGACAATCAGATGAGACAGGCACAAATAACACATGCACCATGTCCAGTGGTGTTCACTGCAGAAAGCTGTATGCCTTAACCTCAGTTTCCTCCCTCTGGTTAAACAAGTCATGGGTAAACTAATGTTCGTTCCTTTATCAGGTATTCCAAAAAATTTATAAGCACCTTATTGGCATCATTTGTTCATTGCTATGGAATAGGATGAGCTTCTGTCTACAGGAAAATATCACCATTAGTTATAATCTAATTTTTTGAATGTATCTTAGTGCTTTGCAACCTAATCCAAAGGTTATTACTGAATTCTTTATGCTGTATCATTGTAACCTTCAAATTGACCTCCATGAAAACAAGTGTTTACATTTTCAGACTAGACTTTCACTGTTCACATTATCCTCCCAGTTTATAAATGTTATTTCTGTATATATTTTTAGCTAAACAGAAGCAAAACCTGTCCTTGTCTCTACTGCAAATATGATATTCCTGGCATATGAAATCCTTTAACAAATGTTTTCGGAAATGTTGACTATAATGCTATAGGTCTAAAAGACCATAATAGGTGTGGTAGGCAAAATTATAAGGTTCATGACCTCTGTCATTCAATTAAACATTAACTGAGGTGCTCTTACGAAGGGATTTTACAGATGTAATTAAAGTCCCCAATTGACTGTCCTTAAAACAGGGAGATATTCTGGGTGGGGCTGACTCAACCAATGGAATCCCTATAAAAGAAGGCTTAGGTATTTCCTGAGCCAGATTCCAAATAGCAGCTAGGTCTACAAGAGCTGGGTTCTCCTTTCTCTGGATGTTCACTTTTCGACTAATGCTTATGGACAACAGCTTTGACCTGTGTCCATAGCATTCCATCCTGCCTGTGATCCTCCCTTCCTATCCACTGCAGTCCTATGAAATGTGGACTTGCTTAGCCAGCTCCCATAGTTATGTAAGCCAATTCCCTATAATAAGCAAATGAGTAGATATATGCATATATGGAATATACTTGCTATATATAAAACTTGATATATATATATATATTACATATATATTTGTTATATACATAAGTCTCTCTCTCTCTCTCTCTCTCTCTCTCTCTCTCTGTTGCTGGAGAGAGCCATATGGTGTGTCCAAGAATTAGAACAGAGTCTAGAAGCTGAGAGCAGCAAGTAAATGAGGTCCTCAGTGTTAGAACCACAAAGAACAGAATGCAGTCAATGGCATCACTCAGTTTGGAAGCAGGAGCTCCAAACTCTAGAGTCTCCAGAAAAGAACTCAGCCCACACAATACCTTTATTTCACCATGTGATACCCTGAGCTAAAAACCCTATCATGACATACCACACTTCTGACATATAGATCCTTGCGCTAATAAATGGAGTGTTTTAAGATGCTACATTTGTGGCAATTTATGACATAGCAATTGTAAACTAATATGGAAACAATATGAGATTTGAGCACCGTAGTAGTCCAAGGAGAATGATTCCAGCACACATTGAACAAGTATGTTTTCGTTTGCCCATCATCCATTTCTCCTTTCTGTGGTTATCCTAGAAGATCCACCCTTCCTCTTTCATTGTGATTGGTATGGAGCTGACTCCACGCTTTACCTAAGGATGACGTAAGTCTGCCTAAAAAGATTCCATTAGAGCTTCCTTTGGAGCTATTGAGAAAGAGAAGTTCATTCAAAGACAAAGCCCACTAGATAATAAAACTATCACCAGAAAGTAGAGACTGAGAGATGGGGAGAGTCCTAATCCTGATGATATCATTTGCCCTAATATCCAACCATACCAGAAAGTAGAGTTATGCTATTCAGTTATGTAAATCAGTACATTTTCCCTTTGGCTTAAGTCAACACTGAGACCCAAAGGAAGCAACCAAGAGAAGTTTACAACCAAAAGAAGTCTAGGAAGATACAGCCTATAACCAAAAAACTCAAACTCTACATTTTCTCATGTATAAGAGTCTGAAAGAAAGTCTGAAAGAAATATAGTTCAAAAATATAATCCAAAGTCCAAAACTAAAGATGAGCATGTATGGCTTCTACTACAGGAAAGATTGTAATATGTGAACATCACTTCTTCAGGAAAGCCGTGGTGACATCTTCCACTGGGTCGGGTACACCTGTTACATGCTTTCAGGACATGTATACTTGCCCTTCTGCAGCACATTGCTATGATAATCAACAGATATTTGCTAACATAATTGCCGACTTGATGTCTGGCTTCCTCAAGCAGTCTTAAGTTCTGTGAGGGAAAGGACTGTCTTGTCCATCACTCTATTCCTGGGGCTGCCATATGACAGGTGCCCAAAGGTAATATTGAATGAATGAGAGGACACTAACATGTCTAGGGTTCATAAAAGAAAAACTTTCCTTTTTTAAAAAAATGTTTTTATTTATTTTAGAGAGAAAGAGACACAGAGCGTGAGCAGGGGAGGGGCAGAGACAGAAGGAGACACAGAATCCGAAGCAGGCTCCAGGCTCTGAGCTGTCAGCACAGAGCCCAACACAAGGCTTGAACTCACGAGCTGTGAGATCATGACCTGAGCCGAAGTCAGACGCTTAACCAACTGAGCCACTCAGGCCGGGTTCCCCAAGAAAAACTTTTCTTAACCTATTTGAGAGAGTTTGTGTATATTGCATGTGTTTGAAGTCTGAATTAGTTGTAATGTAATGTAAGTGAATTTTGTTTCATCACTATTCTTGAGATAATCTTACACAGATTAGCTTCAGATTTTCTTCCAGAAACTTCACTGAAATAAGAGCTAACACGTGGAAACCATTTTACAAATTACAAAGTACTTTTCATTTACATTAGCTTCCTTAATCCTTACAAAAGTTCTAGGAGGAAGGACCTGAGGCTCAAGGAGGCCAAGTGTCTTGCCCAGGGTCACACGCATATGGTGAGGTGGAGCCAGGCACAAATCCCAGTCTCTGGACTCCGAATTTAGTGCAATTCTTCTGAAGAAAATGAGCATGTGAGTCCACATTTGTTCTTCCTTAGCATTAGCCATTTCAATATTATTTTAAGCTGCGTGTGTGTTAAGCAAGATATGACTGAGAGCTGAAAGAAACAGGGAGCACACTGGAATTCAGCTATTCTAAATGATAGTGTTATATTTTATATTTTAGCCAAATGAGTGAAGCCCAGACGCATTCAAGCGTGAGTGAGTGTGTAGGTGTGCATTGTCTTAAAGTGGGAGAAAAAGTCTACTTAGTTGTTGAGATCAGTCAGAATTTCCCAGTCATATTTCGCCTTATCCCAGTGAAAATGCTTATTTTTATTTTGTTTTTGTAAAGACTGGTGTATATTTACTTGCTCTTTTATGAGAAAAATAAACTATGCTTTAGGAAGGAATCACTTTTGGGTACTAAGCCATTGCCTCCTTTAACGGTTAAAAAAAATTGTTTATGGGGGGTGGGACCTGTTTTCTTCCTTTTATAATCGTCGTAATCCACCAGAAATAATATGTAATTCCGTGTCGCTCTACGGCTGTCCCACAGATGGATGGTGTAATATGTCTCTGTTTCCTCCAACCCTAATCACAATCCCTTACTTCTGTCTTCTGCACTCACTCATGGTCCCGTAAATGTCACTTGGTAATGTATATGAGTGTGCACGGACAGACGTAAAGGGAATGCTCACGTAGTCCTGTCAGCGATGCACCGCCTTATGTCGTAAACAGTAAATCCTTTATGCTGAAAGCCTGTTCATTTTCACACCGTTAGCTTGTTCACTAACAGTTGTCCAGATTTTTAAATTCAGCCTCTTACGCTAATCCTGCAACTGCTGGTCCCGGACAGGTGCAGGGATCAGACCAGCTCAGTTAAGTAAAACATCTGGCCCGAAAATGATAATAGGCTCTTTTTACTCCCTCAAGTCATAGGAGGAATGTGAAGTTTTCAAATATTAAATCACACAATTAGGCCCTAATAGTCACATAAACATATACATCCCCCTCTCCCCTCTGTCTGTCTGTTCTGTCTCTCTCTGTCTCTCTCTCTCATACATGCACACACAAACACACACATACTCAAACACACATACACACGGTAAGCAGCAATATTCTACTATTTATTTTATAAAACAAGACCTCTAAAGGGCAGCCAAAGAAACATGAGGATCTAACTCTGTGTGGACAACCTTCCAGCAGCTTTGTCTCTGGGCTTCAGCAGGTATTGTGGCACTGTTCTCATAAGGGCTTAAAGATAAGTTTTTGCAGGAAGCACAACACTAGTTCCAATGAAATTCTCAAGTCTTATGACTTTATGAGTTCGGAGCAAATGACTGCTGATTCGAGATGAGAAAGACGATACCTGAGGATGGGGTTATTGGATGGAAGGCCTTTTACCTCACCGCTGCCACTTAGAATCCAGGCATGGGCTCCAAATAGGATACATGCCTGACATTTATGATTCCTCCCAGCTCTAAATGTGTGTTGATGTTATGATTTCACCGCTACGTGGTCGCGGACATGCTGGGTAGTTTTCAATAGGAAAATATAAGTATCACAAGGATTCCTGGTTTTCAGCAAAACGGAGAATTTCTTCAGAAAACATACTATCAGGTGGTTTCCCCAAGTACCCTCTCAGGGCTGAAGACAAAATTTCTGCATTTCTGGCCAGAGCCACCCACTAGAATTTTTACCACTCTCATTGCTCCATGAAGAGCAGTGTTTTTATGAATGCAGATCAGCCAAGTTTGATTGGGCTCAGTTGTCAGGGAAAGGCTGGAGGGGGCATTAAAATGGAAGACCTGACCAGGGTCAGTGTGAGGGCAATAAAAACTGAAAAAGTAAATTTGCTTAGGGCTGGCCTTCCTGACACCAAAGATTAGTATATAATTGTGGGTGCAAAATGAGAATGCAGGAATTCTGGTTCAAAAAGTAAGAATTTCAAGACGGCAACAGCAGAGCATTAAACCAAGCATGGGGCCATTCTAAACACATGACCCCATGCGAGTGCATAGGTCACATGCCAACGAAGCTGGCCCTTTTGCCTCCTACAACCTCATGGCATACATATCCACCAGACTGTGCACACTATGAGGTAATGAGAGTTACTTTTCAGCTCTGGAGCCCCAGTATTACCTAGCGCAGTGCCTGCCTCACTTTCATTCTCTGTAAATGTAGGATGGGCTAGATCTTGGTAGGAAATTTAGATTTTAATTGTTAAGTCATTGGTTAGCTGTTCTGAAGGGTGTCTGGCTCCTGGATGAGCAACCTCAGCATCATCTGAGAATTTGATAAAAATGTACATTTACTGGCCCCACTCCAGTCCTACAGTATCAGAGACTCTGGCAGTGGAACCCAAGAAACTGTGTTTTAACAAACCCTTGAGGTGACTCTGATTATAGAATCCTTTGAGAACCACTGGATTAGGGAATAGTTAAAGGGAACTTTTAGTAGGGCAGTGGCAGGAGAAGGTAGGAGAAAGAAAAGATCCAGAAACATTAAGAAGGAAGGACTGCCCAGATATAATGACTAATTGGTGGCAAGGAAAGGACCCGTAAGATAACTCCTAAGTTTCTAACTGTAGTGACTACTTTGTTGGGGGTACCACTTACTGACACTAAAGAAGAAGGGTAAGGTCTCAGGAAATAGGAAGAATTTAGTTTGGGAATAAATGAAGACAAAGATCCTCACTCTCCATTCAGACCACTTGCCTGCCTTCAGCTATCCAGAATCAATGATTAAAATACAACTATGTTTGTATTTTCTCTGAAATAACCAATTGGATATAATAAGGTTAGTGCCACCTCAACCTACATATATACCCTCATTACTTTGGGGACACCTAGTCCCCCACCACAGAGGAAAATAAAACACCTAGAGTAGGAAGTGGTGAGAAAGGCTAGTTAGAACCAATTGTAACTCCTGGAGGAAAAAAAGTCAAGAAGAGAGAATGGGCTGGGGTATGAGTGAAGAGGAGACAGGAACTCTGTAGGCCAGGTGAACATAGTATATCATCATATATCATGTCATGTCGTATCATACAATATTCATTTATATATATATCCTATATAATATGAATAAAAATTTTAAAAAATGAAATAGTAGACTCAAAGAATATATTTGCAAAATGCGTATCAGATAAGCAATTTGTATCCCGAATATGTAAAGAACTTTCAAAACAAAATAATGAACAATCTGTTTCAAAAATAGGCAGAAAAGGGGCACCTGAGTGACTCAGTCAGTTAAGCTTCTGACTTCGGCTCAGGTCATGACCTCATGGTTTGTGAGTTCGAGCCCCGCATCGGGCTCTGTGCTGACAGCTCAGAGCCTAGAGCCTGCTTCAGATTCTGTGTCTCCCTCTCTCTCTGCCTGTTCCCTGCTCACACTCTGTCTGTCTCTCTCTCTCAAAAATAAATTTTAAAAAATGGGTGGAAAAATACTTCAAAAGAAAAGATATAGATGACAAATAAGCACACAAAAAGATGTTCAGCAGTACTAGTTACTAGTAAAATGCAATTAAAATACGATTAGATATCACTACAGACCTAATAAAATGGCTAAAAATAGACTGAAAATACCAGATGATGAGGTGCTAATGCCAAATGTTGATGCAGAACAAGTGAAACCCTCATAAATTGCTCATGGGAATGCAAAATGGTACAACTACTTTGGAAAATAGTTTGGTAAGGTCTTAAAAAGCTAAACATAGAACCCAGAAATCCCACTCCCAGATATTACCCCCCAGAAATGAAAACATAATATTCACACAAAGACTTTTATATGACTATAGCAGCTTTGTTCATAATTACCCCCAAATTCAAACAACACAAATGTCCACCAACCAGCAAATGGATAAACCAGTTGTAATACATGCACACAATGGAGTACTACTCAGCAGTATACGGGAGTACATCCACTGATACATACAACAAAAATGATGCTTAAAAACATTTTGTATTAACAGAATCCTGCTCTTTTTAACCAAAGGACCAGGAAAGGGGCAGCCTGCAAGACCAAAGATTTTAGACAATAAATGTTCTATTCCAATCAAACGGCCAGAAAAAACCTTGGCCCATCTCCACCCATGCTAGCAAATGTCGAGTAAAGAGCCTACACTTTCACCCTCCACAGGCTGTAATGAAGTGCACCAACACTCTACTAGGGTGGTGTCAGAGAAGGTCACGTAGGGGGCCAAGAGTCTCACCTCCACCAGATAGTATCGAAGCCCCTACCCATAGTGTCAGTGGAGACCACATGGAAAACCTGGACTTCTATCCTCACTAGGCATTATTGAGGCATTTGGGTGTCATCAGAAGAGGCTTGGTGGTGAGTCAGGACCTCACCATCACCCAATGATGAGGCCACCTCCAACATGGGACCAGTCAAGACCAAATGGAGAGACAGAACTGCCTCTCCCACGGGGAGACTTCCCTGTGAAGGCCAAGTAGGAAACCTGGAATTCTACCCTCACCTGATGATAACAAAGTGTTTTCCTGACAAAATGATGTCAGAGAAAGCCAATTAAAACAGAAGACCTGAATTTTCATAACACAATACCAAAAAGTCAAGGTTTTAATTTTAAAAACCACTTGTTAGGGGCACCTGGGTGGCTCAGTCAGTTAAGTGCCAGACTTCAGCTCAGGTCATGATCTCACAGTTTGTGGGTTCGAGCCCTGTGTCAGGCTCTGTGTGGACAGCTCAGAGCCTGGAGCCTGCTTCAGTTTCTGTGTCTCCCTCTCTCTTTGCCTCTCCCCCACATGCCTCTCTCTCTCTCTATCTCTCTTTTTCTCTCAAAAATAAATAAACATTAAAAAAAATTTAAAAAAAACTACTTGTTATACCAAAACCCAAGAATATACCAAGTAGAATGAAAAAAGACAATTAATAGACACCAACACCAAGATGACACAGATATTAGGGTTATTAATGACTATATACACATGTTTAAGTCCATCAAGCTACACTGAAATGTAATGCATTTTATGTGAATTTTGCCTCAAAACAGACTTAAAAAGGCAAACTCAAAATGAAATGCACAATATTTAAAAGTATTTTATTTAACAGTTTAAAAAAGACTTTTGCTTTCCTACTAAGGACTAGCTGATTGAACACACTTCATTACTTTCGAAAAATCTTTGTTTAATACTTTGTGATACAACAGTTGCAAGGTCTTTTCTATATCCAATGCATTTTGTTTAAATCTCAGGTTTTCACGACAGCTAGAATTTTTCAGAACTGAATATAATCATCAACTCTGTCACTTGGCACTCGTACTTGCATTATCAGTATCATCTTCCCCCCATATTTATTTTTTTTTTCTACTCGAGGGGGCAAGGATATTTTTATGTCCTTATCCCTTTGATTTCATAAGTCAATAATACAGTCCCCAAGTCCACTTAACGGAATTACAGCAAAATGACTTACAAGTGAATAATTGAATGAAAGAAGCTCTACTCTGAGCCTCTCTGTTGATGGAACTCTATTCTTTCCCTCAGAATACTCTGCATACCTAATACAACATATGGACTGAGCAAGGGTGCATGTGCCATTTTGTATGTTAAATACCAGTAAAGCATAATTCTTATGTTTAGGTAAGATTTTAACATTAATATAGTATGTTTTTTTTCCACACCTCGATGGATTGTCTTAAACACCCCAGGTACATGAACCACCACACTGGAAACCACTGGATTAAACTATTAAAAAAAAAAAAAAAAAACCACCCAGATACCCTCCCAACATTCTATGACTTACTAGGACCTTGACCAGTTTGAATTGGATGAGATTATCTTTTGAAGAGGAAGACTTCCTGTCCATCTATTCTTGTTTATGAAAATTTATTTCTTTGGACATTTTTCCATGGGGATCTAAGGTGCCTGTGTGATAAATTATGAGATGAGCCCTTACAGCATCTCTTTCAACATGAATAGTATCTTTAAGACTTGCCACTTCTTCACTCAGAAGAATATGTCCTCATATTATAATATCTTCCTAAATGACGTGTGGATATTCTGTTCCACAAAACATATTGAAGCCACTCAATATTCTTAGCCATGAAATAGCAGTAGAATCACAGAATCACCAAGCATTTAGAACTGGAACAAATCTTAAGGGTCAGGAGTTTATAGCACTTTGTCACTGTCCATGTCCACATTCTAAATGATGATTTTGAGGTGAAAGGCCCTTGTTCAAGTGAAAGCTCTCAAATAACCCAATCCTCAGACTTCATGAACTTTTAAATCTTGAATCGTCCACAATCTATGCATAATAATTAGTCTAATATTATGCATTTGTTTCTGTTCCTGTATTTATTTCCATGAAATCAGAATATATGCATTTTTTTCCCCTTTGGCAAGACAGAGATTGAGAAAAAGAAAAAAAGCAGTGGGGGATTCCAACTTCTTAGTGTAATGAAGTATTGTAACTGGAATGTTTCAGTTGTGGCACCCTGGGGAAAGCTGGTCTCCAACTTGAGAGTGTGAAGTATTTTACAACAGTGTAAAGAAAGCAGATGTATTGGCAAGAAAGTGTCTGCTTCTCCCAGCTGTGTGTTTTTTTAACTCAAAAACAAGAGAGACACCCCAAAAGCAACCAGCTTCTTGAATGTGAGATATAATATTGGTCATCTATTTGTCGATATGTATTTTATGTATTTTCAACAAATAATTATACTATTTATTACATATTTTAAACAAATAAATACACTATTTCCAGTGGGAGGCATTTTTTTTTTCATTTTCATGTATATTTACCTTAACAATTAAAGGTAAACTCCTATTAAACAGCAGTAACATAAAATGATCACATGTATACAACCAAGGCAATCCTCTAAATCTCCAATTTAGCAATTTGGTATCCCAATTTTTCTACTATACACAATTTACCTACCTCACATTGTAATTTATATGTGACTCTGAGGTCTATTTTTAAAATTTATGTTATTTCATTCATCTACAGGTTGATATTTTAAAAAATGTTTAATGTTTCTGTTTTAGAAAGACAGAATGTGTGAGCAGGAGAGTGGCAGAGACAGAGGGAGACACAGAATCCGAAGCAGCCTCCAGGCTCTGAGCTGTCAGCACAGAGCCCAACACAAGGCTCGAACTCATGAACCACGAGATCATGACCTGAGCCAAAGTTGGATGCCTAACCAACTGAGCCCCATGCGCCCCTAAAAATTGATATTTTTAATGAGAACATGGAAGTCCATTCTCTTAACACCAGCATTTCGCCTGATAAACTCTTTACCTTTGTGTATTTAGATTACAAATTGCTTTACATCCTACAAGATACAATTATAAGCAACATTCAAATATTCCCTTACTGCTTCCAGTCTTCTTCTCAGGTGGAATTCTTCAATTTCAATCAGCTCCAGGCCTTCTGCTAACATGGCTCTGCTGGTGATGGGAAAACCCAAAGGGAGTCTGTGCAGCCACAAGCCAAGTTCTGTAAGGGAGGCCTGACAATTGTCCCAATTCCTTTGTTTTCACCCCTGCAAGGTAGACATTATGAATTCTTGGTATCAATCTAATTTAGCATCCAAGGCATAGAAAACTTTTTTTCTATTATATTATAATGCATGGAAAGTAAGCCAGCATAATTTCTAAACAAAGAGTAGTTTTTATGATGAAAATTGCGAATATAATGTTTTCCTCCTTTCTTTCAGTATAGAATATATCCTTTAAGAAAGGCGTTCCTTGGATGGAGCTTGCTTCCCATGAAAACGACAAATTATTGCTTCATGATGTAAGAGGGTCTCATGTCTATTGGGATTTGTCTGGGGATTCTCATAAAAAGTTTATGAAAATGTAATATTATTCTTTAATTCATTTGCCCATTCATTCATCATCTTGGGAAGTTCCAATGAACTTTTTGAGTTTGTTTCACATTTGTACTTTAGTTAGGGATGTAATTATAATGGACAACCTTCTTTTTATTTTCTCTGGAAAACTGCTATGCATTATTTACCTTTGTCATATTTATTACCTTCAACAGTTTCTGACTGCATCTGGATTTTCTCTTAAAACCTCAAATTTTCATTCTCTCACTCTGGATTAGGCTAGTAAATTTGTCATGATCTTCATGAAATGCATTTCATCCTTCTGTAGGAAATCATCATCCTACAGTAAACCAAGAAAAAAATCCATATTTTTTCCGACTCAGATCTTTTCTGGAATAAGTCTAAGAAGTCACTGAGGTCATGACTACAAGAAGAAACAAAAATATTACTTGTGTCTACCTATCCTTCAGCTTCCTACTCAGAAACCCAAAGTCACCAGTATCACATTCCTGGGTGCTCTCCACTGCCATTTGATGTAACAAAAGTAAGTAATGATAAGATTAAACTACTCCACATTATTCCTAAGAGTATGGTTTAAGAAAACAGATCTATTGATCGGCCTGCACTACCAGCCTTCATCTCTCAGTCGGGTCGGTGCCCTCTACCACCTGTCCCTTTGTCTTGGATGGGGAATGGGATTCCTCAAGCCAGCTGAGGGTTGTGCATTTATTTGGCATGTTTACATTTGGCATGATTCTGGACTGCCACTGCTTTGAAAAGGCTGGTTATAAGTGACGATGAGATATCAAAGTGGAAATATCCTGGACATCTACAAATATGGAGTCAGAGCCCATCTGGGAACACAGAGCTCAAGTTCTGAGACATGAAAACACAAAGACATGAGTTCAAAGCATGAGAAAGCATTAAACTGTTGAGGTAGAAAGCATTATCTGAGGATGGGAGAAGAGAGAAGGAAAGAGAAACAGACACAAATGAACTGGAAAGGTTGGAGCATAACTAGGCAAACCCAGTGTCACTTGAGCCCAGAGAAGAAGGCCTCGAGACTGATGATTTACCTTATCAAGTAATTCAGATAGTGCATGTCAAATAAAATGACATCCAAAAGGCCATTAAATTTAATATCTGGGACGTCTATGAATGACTCTATGTAAATTTCAGTGATGAGGTACTTGTGAGTACTCACATAATATTCTCTTCTATACAGACATGTTAAAGAAAAAAGAAAGGTAATTTTTTATTCTTTCCACGAAAGAAAAAAAATAACGTTCAGAAGTTAGTTATCTGGGCGAAGGAAACAAAGTCAGAGCTGAGAGAATTGATTGAATATTTTCTCTGATTTGCTAGGAAGCCTTCCCTGAGACCCCCAGCAACACCATCGTGCCTGCTCTTGAACCGTGCGGCGCATCACACGCTGCTCTATTCTCGGTGACTCAGTGGACCTGGGCTGGAGTCAGAGGCCTGGGGCTCATTTCTCTTTTGATCTAGCAGTGTCTGATCCAGAGAAGGAGTGCATTAAATATTTATGCAATAAATGAATGAATGACATGCCTACAGATTGGCATGGGGGGAAACAAAGGTGTCGATGCTACCTGGCAAATCTCAGTGTGTTTTATGCGAAGCCTTTTCAACCATAATATGCACATTGCCAGGATTATTACATTTGCTCAGATTTGATAGGCTTCTTTATGAAAGATTTTCATTCGTATTCACACACACACAAAAACCAAAACCCACACATCAATAAGTGCTGATACTAACCAGCCCGTCTTCCCCTTTAACTGGCAGTATTCACAGTCACTTTATTGTGTGAAATAATGTTGTTTCCTCCTCCCTTTATGTTGCTTATGTCTGACCTTCCATTAAAAGTTGCTTAGAAACTGCTTAGCAAATAGTTAGTGGTGCTCCTCGCTGACAACTTCCTTTTGTGACTTCTCGGCTATTCTATCAGTCCGTTCCCTTTCCGTAAGTGTTTTTAGGCTTCTTTTCATCTTCTTTCAACAGACAAGACTAAAGCCCAACATTTTCCCTCCATTGAAAGGAAACATTCACAGCTTCTGAAGCTTTGCTACGCTTCATACAAGCAGCCTCCCTACACCTGCCAGTTAAGGGAAGAGTAGATTAGCAGAGCTTCCGTGGGCTTTTGATTTTTAGTAATGGCTTTGCACAGTGTGCTTAAACAAGTCATAAAGTTAAAAAAAAAAAAATCACAAAAATGTAAAGTCCATGGTGCTCACTGAAATCAACCAGACTTGGAGGACATGGTATCAGAGGGCATGGGGCTTCCTTTTACAAACAGCAAAGATTAATTCACATTCTTCTGTGAACGCAAGCCAAGTTAGAATCTGCAAACAGAATTCTGCAAGGGCCAAGGAATGGGACTGTCCTCAAGACTGCGGAATGCAGAATAAATCACTCCTCTCCACTATCCTCATCTCAACACTTTTATTGCACCCTTTATTATATGCCTACTATGGGTTAGGTAATATTCTGGAGTCTAGACGGTGAGTGGCAGAAGGAGAGGCACAGTACTTGCTTACAAGGAACCTACAATCATGAGTAGGGAGGGGACAGAAGATACAGTGCACAACTCTAAACGCCTGTCTGTGCTATGCTGGCTCTGTGAGCAAAGCATTGTAGGAGCAATGGGAATAATGCTAGGAAGGGGAAGTAAAAGTGGAGGGGGTCAGAGAAAACTTCCCGTTGATGACCCACTCAAACGAAGCTTGCATAAAGGGGATTCCGTGAGGTGAAAGCCATTGTAGAGACTTCAGTGGTGCGTGTGGAAGAACAGAGGGGCAAGCACACCAGTTTTCCTTGCGATTGGACCACCATAGTGGTAATGCAGTGATCGTCAGCCTTTGATCCAGCCAGCAGAAATGTTTCCTTCACACGCTGCCTTCCTCCGCGGTATTGTGGGACCTGGGTAAATAAACCATTCAGGTGATGGTGTATTTTGTTGATATTTTTGCTACCCAACCCGGCACAGATAATATGACAGTGAAATTTTTTTTCAGATTTTTGAAAATATTTATATGAAGTTATTATCAAGCAAGAACATGTTGCATACTATCCCGTTCTGAAGACCCTAAGGAAGAAATTTCTTCCTGATCTCAGTATTAGGAATGGTTGTGCTTCCCCTGAACAACTGGGCATTCAATTAAATTTTCTCACTGACGGCTAATAACTTTAACATCACCGCTGTGCTAAATGAGCAAGTAGGGGCATCTGGGTGGCTCAGTCAGTTATGCGTCCATCTCTTGATTTTGGCTCAGGTCATGATCTCACAGCTCAAGAGATCGAGCCCCGCATCGGCCTGCTTGGGATTCTCGCTCTCGTATCTCTACCCCTCCTCCGCCCTCTCTCTTTCTCTCTCTCCAAAAATAAATATATAAACTTTAAGAAAAATGTTTTTGAGTAGCAGCAAGTATATATAACCTATTGTATATATTGCTGTGATAGTTTAATCCTGGCTGCATTTTACATACCTATGCTTTCTTGCTAGTCTTAATTTCATTTAATTTTCTATTTTATGCATCCTTTAAATCCTTTTGAAACAAAGTAGAATATATATGAATGAAAAATAAAATAAATATATTTAACCACATATACAGTTAATGGATCATGTTTACTGAAAATAAGTATGTTCAATTAAGTCACAATTACCCAGAAAAACGGAAGAGATATAATAACTGGTTTAAAGCCCAGCTGTTGAGAAGTTGTTACACAAGAGCACCTTACATTCTTGATGTTGCTTTGTTATTACCCTAATATAAACAAAGTTGGAAATTCAAGGTTGAACGGCTTTTTGTGACTATAATTCTAAGAGTCTACTATTTATAACAGAACTTTAAATAACTAAGTTATTATGAAGCCAGTTATCAGAAGAGAGTAATTTTCAACAACCTGTCTAAGAAGGTGAATGAGCTTTGAGAAGCCCTGCTATTTTTATTCTGGACACTTTATGGAAACCAATTCTAGGGAGCCATTATTCCAGTATTTCCATCACATATTAGTGTTCTGTCATTTTGTCAAATCCATAAGCTTATGTCTGCATTTGTCTTTCTAAAATTAAAGACAAAAGTTACATAAATTTGGATGAACACAGCAATCTCCAGAATAAAATGAAGAGTTTTCCAAAAATGCTTACGCGTTTGTTTAAAATCCTCCTTTCCACATTAAAAAAAAAAATGCATTTGCCTCTCAAATCTTTCCGTCCAATTTTATTTGCCTATATTCAGGACAGTCACATATTAAAAAATTTTAACTCTCCATAATTTCCAGAATCAGAAGCAGAAGAGTTTTTCTGTGAAGACTTCCCTATATAGAGAGATTACTAGAGCTTTCAGCTTTTTCACTTTATTGATGAAAAAGAGAGGGGAGCAGCCATTCATTAAGCACCTACCACATGGCAGGTGTTTTGCCAAGTGCTTTGTATACATTATCTGTCTTAATCCTCACAGTAACCCTATGAGGAAGGCAGTTTTATCCCTATTTTATAGCTCAGGAAACCCAAGCTCAGGAAGGTTAAGTAACTTGCCCTGGGTCACCCAACCACTGGATAGATTATGACCTTGGCTCTGTCTGACTGCAAAGCACTTGGCCCTTCCACAAACCATGCCACCTCCCACCTTGCATATGCTTTGCAAGACCTTTTCTCTTTTCACCCTGATATTTTAACCTCGTTCATAGATTTTCACTTTGAATTGCACAAATCTTCAATCAGGGTCCTTTTCTGGTAAGTTTCACGGTCTTTTTATGTATTTAAGCCATTTTTTTTTTCACTGAGGAGACAAATCTCTCCCCTTTTGGGACATTTTAGATCATATATTCACTATCAAATATATGTCAAGGGTCCCAGTAATGTAATTTAAAAATTTAAGCTTTTGGGCACCTGGGTGGCTCAGTCAGTTAAGCGTCCAACTTCAGCTCAGGTCATGATCTTGTAGTTCATGAGCTCAAGCCCCACGTTGGGCTCTGTGCTGACAGCTCAGAGCCTGGAGCCTGCTTTGGATTCTGTGTCTCCCTCTCTCTCTGCCCCTCCCCTGCTCACGCTCTGTCTCGCTCTCAAAAATAAATGAACATTAAAAAAAATTTAAGCTTTTAATAATTAGCATCAAGTTAAGGGAAAAAATTATATTATAGCAGTTGAATAAATGGAGAGGTTTTCATTTTTCATTTTATTCTCCTTTTCTAGATGTCTATTGTTGCATAACGCATCACTTCAAAACAACAACTCTATTATACCTCAAAATTTTTTGGTTCAGGAATTTGCGTAGGGCTTGCTTCACCGCCCCATTTTCCTGCTCCACATGGCTTTGGCTGATTATTGGGTGACATTAAGCTGGATAATTGGTTGACCTGGAGACTCCAGGACAGTTTCACTGAGAACTGAGTCCTGGTGGCACGGCTGAAGGGTTCGGATGTGTTGAGAATGGCAACTGAAGCGTCTACACTAGCCTCTTGCTCTTGGTGGTCTCAGTGTTGTCAGACTTTTTTATAGAGTGACTCAGGGCTTTCAGAGCAAGTGTCACAAGAGACAGGAAGCAGAAGCCACTGACCTCTTAAAACCTAGGCCTGGAGCCTGACACAGCATTTTTTTCCACCTTATACTATTGTTCAACAGTTACATGCCTATCCCAAACCAGCAAGAGGGAATATTTACCTCACTTATTGACGGGAGGAGCACTAAAGATTTTGTGACCAACTTTATCTCAATCATTTTGATATAAAATATCTACTTCAAGAGCCTGATAATATAATATAGATTTTAAAGCTCTCCATTGATAGCCAGCATTGCCAAAATGTTACTAGGGGGCTAGCCTAAAAAATGGACGGTAGTCAAACTGTCAAACAAGACAAAGGAAACATTAAAGTTTTTTGAAAAATCAGTAAGTTCTTCTTCAGCACAAGGACATCTGGAAAAATCTATGAAAATAAAAATATTCTCCAACTTCCAAACTCACTGCAGTTTGAAGAAACAGTAAATGAAGCTTTTTGAATCTCATTAAAGACCATAACTCTCATGCTAGTTATTCATTTCTACTCTCTTTATCTAATCTATCAGGTGACTTACAAACCAAATACTAGCCTGGTGTGTTTTTTTATGTAGACCTGGCAAAAATGCTTGCTGTACAAGAAGCATAAGGCTGATTTTTAAAATTTGTTGTTTCTATGGCAGAAGCTGCTGGCTTTACAAAAAGGTCTCCTTGCCATTTCCTTCATGGTAATAGGGATGGCGGGCACGGAGCCGTCTAAGTAAAGGGTTGGCAGCCTGGCTGTCTATTTTGTAAATAAAGTTTTATTTAGGTACAGCCATGCCCATTCTTTTGCTATTGTCTAGGACTGTTTTCAAGCTACAGTGGCAGAACTGAGTCTGGATCATAAAGCCTAAAATATTTGGTGTCTAGTCCTTAACAGAAAAGGTTCTTGGCTACTGTTGTAGGCTGTGGTTTCCCAGCCTCCTTTGTAGTCAAGCCCGGCCATGGGACGAAGGCCTTGCCAATGAGTAGAAGTGGTGTGCCACTTTACACTGGCTTCCTGGGACAATGAGGACCCCTCCTTTTGCCAGCTGCACCCGGATATGACCCACGAAAATAATCCCCTAGGGGATGGCAAAAAAAATAAAGTGAGAAAACCCTTGGTTCTTGAACAATCACGTGGAATAGAAAAATCCACCAACTTGGATCACTTTCCTTGAATTTTCACATGAAAAGTAAACTAATCACTGTAAAGCACTAAAATAGTGTTAGTATCCTTATTAAATCAATCAGGTCTTATTCTATCTAAGATAGCTTCACATTTGAACTACCAAGAAATCCTACAAATTAACACTTTAAAAATCAATCAAAATAGTAATCATTAAACCCAGGAAAAAAGTTTCATTAAACTCATTGTTTTCATATATCAAAGAGGAGAAGCTGGCGGTCTTTTGCCCTTCTAAAATGGTTTATACGATGAAAAAAAGCACAAAAACCAAAGTTGTAATTAAACATTACTCTAAACCCTACCACTTTGAAAAAAAGAAAAAGAAGCTTTTTTACTTAGTTACATTGCATAAAGAGGCTTTTACAGATCAGATTCACACCTTGTTTTAACAGTGGCCCTTACAGCTACTTTGTAAATGTGGGCAAAACAGAAATCCAAGGGGGAATCCACTCAGGCACTTATAACTGTGTTTTCACATCAGCTTTAGTGTCTTCACAATCAACTTTCTCATTGTTTCCCAGCTTTTCACATAAGATTAAGGAATCTATCTCATCCAGAGGTAATCAGAATAATTTTGACATAAGTAACAAGTAATATTTTGGACATTTGTGCAAATAACAACAATAATCTACTACAACCCAGGGGGTAAAGTCAAAAGGCCATCTCCAAATGGTGGTTGAGGTGCCAAACATCCTATGTTTCTCTAAATTTTGTCATTGTAACAACTTAATACATAAAGTTCCCCTATTTTTCCCATTCCTGGTTTCGTTCCTTGCTCTTTTGAGGTGTTGGAAAACCATCAGAGAGATAAATACATAAATAGATCCTCGGAACTCCACCGTCAAATCTCAACGGTTAACCAGTAATTAGAAATCCAAATGGAGCTCAAAAACCTTGCTGGGTTAAGTCGGGAAGAGCCTGGACATCCTTATGGTCTGTAGATTTTATTCTTTATGCCTTTATTGTTAGACTCGTACACCATTTCCTTGAATGCCAAATTTAGGCATCCTTCCTAATTAATGATCTTTTCAAGCCCTTTTCAGAAGCCATTGGATTTTGATTAGCCCACAAAGGAAGGTTTTCTCTCCTGGGCACATAGTTCTCTGTCTCCTTAGCAGTTAATTGAGTAACAGAATAATGGTTTCCTTACAGGGAGGCTTACAGGCTGCACAGAAGGGTTGATGCCTCTTTAGTCTCTGGGAACTGTAGTGACATTCAATAATGCTTGGTAAATTTAAGCTGAGAATTAGAGACCAAACTGATGTATTTGGACATATCTCAATCTGATGTTTCCTGAGCAGCTGGCCCAGTGAAAGGATACGTACAGTGCTCAAGGCCTCTGTTTTCTTTCTAGGTGAATTTTTCATTACACTCCTATTCCTGTGCCTCATTACCACGTAGAAAGAGCCAGAAATAGCTGCTTCTTTGAGAAATAAGATAATGTCTATTTTTACAGACCAAACTTTCCTGTGCAAAGCACAAAGTCTACAAGGACTTCCAAGTTCTCAGGAAAAATTGGTGTATATGCACATGTGTGTGTGTGTGTGTGTATGTATGTGTGTGTGTGTGTGTGTGTGTGTGCATTCCTCTCTCTCAATAGTATATGCTCTCTTAATAGTATGTAGTCATAACTATATGCTCTATCTATAGCTCTACTTATTTTTAGCTGTACCTACATATTCTATCTCTGCTCCCTCCTTAAACCCACTATGTAACACTAAAAGGGATTTTTAAATTAATCCACAAGGAGGAAAAGAGACAATAGTTAAGATGTGTCAATAACATTGGAAAAATGGGAAAATGAATGGACAAATGGACATTGTCTTAGAATAGCCAAGAAAGCCTAACTGAAGTGCTAAGAGGGAAGTGCTGATGGAATGCAAGCCCAAGAAAGTTCAAAACTTGGAGCACGGAGGACTGAGGAAGGCACTACAGGTGAATGGTGGAGTTGAAAGATGGAGGATCTGGTTGAATATATGCATTGCCTCAGTCCCTTCTCTGCCAACCAGATATTCAAGTACCTGTCCTTCTCCATTTTGGCAGGAGAAAGGATTTTATTTTACAAAGACTTGAAATGGAGTAGCTAGCTTACTGAAAAAGATGAGGATCAAGCAAAGCTTCAATAATATTCATTCATGTTCCATGGAAAACAAAAGAAGCTATTGACAATATGAAGCTGTAACAAAACACGACAAAAAGCACAGAGAAGAACATTAACATTTGTATCTTCAAAGAAATAACCATCTAAATATCTTTCAATTTGTATACTTTCCCCCCCAAAAGGGTGAAAGTTTTATCAATAAAAGAGTTTCAACCATGACTATAACAGTTTTATTTCTAAGGATTGATATTTCCAATACAAAAGATTAAATCCACTGTAAATATTTAAGCTTATAATTAAAGTAATAAACATCTCAGGGGTTATACTTTTTCAAAAACTTTTAAGAGATATGTAAGTAGAAACATTTAAAGATTAGCCTTTGAGTGCTAATTCCTGCAGGTGGTGGAATTGCTGACCTAAGAGAAAATTGCCCAGATATTATTGACAGTTAGTCTGGAGGACATTGGCCATTAGTAACACAAGAGTTTTGTTCTTGTTTTTGTTTTACTTAGTAACTTCATTCAGTTTTCAGGGAATCAAACAAAATCCCCCAAACCCAAATTAACCTTAACTCTTTCTAAAATTTTTCTGAGACACGGAACATTTATTTTTAATCTTTAGGACACATACAGATATATGTGTAATACATACATGGTAGAATGTGTTCAAACACTCACAGACTTCATCTAATAGGAAAACCTTTGTGTAACCTATAATCCTAGAGGCAAATAATGTGTTTATTCTCTGCAAATTAAAGCGCTCAAACAAAATACAAAAAAAGATCAAACCATCTCCTTTGACTTAGATGCACTGATAGCGTTTGCATCTGTAGGAGATCCCACATGGGTAGGATCCCAGTCCTTCTCCTACCAATGCTCACCAACTCAGTGAATGCTAACATTATCCTACTGCAACTGGCTGTCTGAGAGCTTTCTCTCAGCCAGTACACAGGGCAGTAGAGGTGCCAGAGGTGATACTTCCCGTAGTAACACTCAGCCGATGATAAGAATTGAAGGATAAATTCCCCAACTTCCTTGCTCTTCAGGGGGGGATAAGTGAAAGAAGTTTGGTCCACTCTCCAGAACTGCCCCAAGAGTACTGAGCCCCAGTAACATACCCTTTATTGTCTCCTTTCCCTTCCCTGTCTCACTTTCTCACTTCCCAACTGAGAGGGGGGCATTCCCTGAGATCAACTCCCAAATAAGCTACTTGCACTCACATCTTTGTCTCAGGGTCTGTGTTTATGGGAACTCAGCTAATACCAGTACTTTACCGTATGAAGGAAAGTATCTCTTTGCTGATTTTTAATTTGCACCTTATGATGACTCTTGTACATTTAAATTTTATGTATGAATTTAGTGAGGTTAAAAATCTATTTTAGAAGAGATGAACAAGTCTACATCTCTACAAATCCATTAGAAAATGTAAATAAGCATGGAAATAATACAGAAAAATCTTTTTAAAGGATAAGTGGTTAATGTATTCTATGTACAGGGAAGATTTTCTAGGATCCCTTCATCAGGGTAGCCTGCCTCCGTTGTCATTACCACAAGCAAAGCTCTAATTGCCTAGAAGCCTTTGAGAAGCCTGAATAGGAATGTGGGAAAGGTAACTTCCTGCTGCTGGAGCTTTAAAGACATGTGAGAATGGGTCTGTGCTTTCTATGAGCTATGTGCTATCAGAAAAAGTATCATAAGATAGTGTGAGATCGATTCCTTATTTTGTTTCAGAAATGCTGTAAATTCATCAAGGAAAAAAGTGATATCTCAGAAGGTCGAAAAGTATGAGTAGATTTTTTTTATCTCTAATGTTGAAATAGAGAATAATATTCTAAGAGTTACAAACATCATAAAGTCATTGAGGCAGCCAAGTACCAGATGGTTGAAATACTAGTCAGGTCATATTTTATCCAGCCGGCATCCATGCCCCTATCTTCCCACTGCTATTTTTGATTTGAGAAATTATACATCCCCATTTTGTGTTGTAATGGTGGAATAGTAAATCCACGTGTTTGCCATCCCAAACAAAAAAGAGTCTCAGGTCTTATCTGCCAAATCCTACCTCCTGCCAACACAAATGAGACCTAAGCTTGGTTAGTCAACAGATAATTACAGTCATTCAGGAGTATTTTGGCAAAAAGCCATGCAAACTTCCATCAACCAACCGTTCTCCTATTGCAAAATAATTCCTAGGTGGAGAGTGAATACCTGAACAGAGGACACAAGTCAGTCATGACAACCACCGTAGTCACCATGGATTAGGGGTTTTCTGATTCCCTGTCACAGAAGTACTTCACCATCAATGTTTTCATTTTTTAAATTAACTTATTTATTTTGAGAGAGTGTGAATGGGGTAAGGGCAGAGAGGGGGAGAGAGAGAGAACCCCAAGCAGCCCGATGTGGGGCTCAAACTCACGAACCATAAGATCATGACCTTAGCTGAAATCAAGAATTGGATGTGTAAGTGACTGAGCCACGCAGGTGCCCTCACCATCAATGTTTTTAACTGACCTATACAATAAGGGATTTTTCTGTGAGCTTTGGCATACCCAATGCCCAGCAGAGTCAAATAGACACTTAAAAGGCACTTGATAAACATTCATTGGATTGAATTGAATGCATGAAATTCTTATTAATAGTGTAGTTTCTTAATAAGATTGAATACATGTTGAGTGGATTTCTAATATCTTTTATAATTTTTTTAATGTTCATTTTATTTATTTTTGAGAGACAGAGAGAGACAGCGTGAGCAGGAGAGGGCAGAGAGAGAGAGGGAGATCCAGAATATGAAGCAGGCTCCAGACTCCGAGCTGTCAGCACAGAGCCTGACGCGGGGCTTGAACTCACAAGCCATGAGATGGTGACCTGAGCCGAAGTCGGACGCTCAACCGACTGAGCCACCCAGGCGCCCCATCTAATATCTTTTATAAATAAAAGGTATTGTTATCCCCTTTGACTTTTGGTGTGTGGGGGGGTGCTGGTGTACTTTATTGATGGTACATTACAAGGTAGAGCTCCCCAAAACCCTCCCCTTCTTCAGGGGGTCTGGGATGGAAGTTGTTCAATGATCCCTTCATTGATCCCCTTTGGCTTTTAGATTTATTTCTTTTTATTTTTTTTAATGGTTATTCATTTTTGACAGAGAGACTGAGTGTGAGCAGGGGAGGACAGAGAGAGAGAGTGAGACACAGAATCAGAAGCAGGCTTTGGTGTCAGCACTGAGCCCGAGTGGGGCTCAAACTCACAAACCGCAAGATCACGACCTGAGCTGAAGTCAGACACTTAATGGACTGAGACACCCAGCAGTCCCTAGATTAAATTTTTATTAACTAGACTTTCTGTAATAGTTGTTAAACTTTGAACAATCAACATCCACTTATTTTAGTGCAAGATACCAAACAACAGTAAGACATCCAGCCCAAAAAATTTAGACTTGCTCAGTAGTTATTGTTTCAAGTTTAAATCATGTGTTGTAAAGAAAAAAGCTGAAACCAAGGAACCAAATGTTGAGTCTATTGACCTTGAGTAAAATTTCCCAATTTCATACCAAGGATATAATGGTGCTGACCTGAGTTAGAAATGCCTGACATTGCTTTCTTGTCCATTCTCCCTTAATACGAGGTTACTAAGCAACACCTTCACATAAAACAAAGTACATGGGATCAGATTTGTGCCCACAACTCCTGGCAAAGACTGCGATGTGTAATAATGATGAATTGTGCTTTTCACTGATCTTATACAATATGAGAATTTTCTTTTCAAGACATTTCAAGGTGATATTACCTCTGTATGCCTAAGTTGATTCATCTCTGAAATATCTACTGAAATATTTTTCACAAGCCTCATATAACATTGTTAAACAATGGAAAACCGAGGGTGCTTATACAGGAGTCTAGAGACAAGCAGAAGGTAGAAAAAAGAAATAAATGAATGTTGAAGATGACTTTGTGCCAAGTGTGGTGAAAGGACTGCATATTAATTATTCCACATGATTTTCACAGAAATCCTATATAGTAGGTATTATTATTATCTTGATTTTGCAGCTGAGAGAAAACAGGGATTAAATAGTTTTTACTAAACTGGACTGAGTTTATAATATGCCTTCGGAGAAAAGCACCATATTCTATTTACTATTTTAAGTGAAAAATACAATTATTTTATGCATTTATTAAGTGATACATTGATTGCTTTATTTTTTACACCCTTGTATCCACAACCTTTGGTAGTGACTTCCCACGCTGACTCTGACCTTGGCCATTTATTTGCTTTTGCCAGTGGGAAAATAGCAAACATTTTGCAAGCAGAGGTTTGCAAAGTAGCTTGCACATTTTCTTTTCCTCTTTGGCAAGCAGGTCATTACCACGAAAACAAACCTGGACTAACCAGACACTACATGGAGTGGGGCTATGATATCCTACACAAGACTATCACAGAACAGTCAGCCCCCAACAAATCAACTAGTCTCTATATAAGCAAGCCCAGCCATGATCAGTGGAATTCTCCAGAGAAAATGTAGACTTGGAAGAAATAATAAGTTGTTGTTGCCTTCAGCCTCTATGTTCTAAGGTGTTTTGTTACTGCACACTAGCTAACTGATATAAGCACCCACAATATACAAGATACTTTCCAAATAGTGCACAAAGAAAATTATAGAAACATGTTGTCTACTTTCATGGCTCTTCACTTAAAAGCATGGAACATCATTTTTCAAGCAAATATTTTAAAATATAAGAAATTATATATATATATGTATATATATATATATATACACACACACATATATGTATATATATGTGTATATATACACATACTTGAATATATTGGGGAATTAATATTTATAATCATCTTTTCAAATATTAACTGCACTTCTGCTATGTTCTAAGACTCGAGGTAGGCACTAGGGATGAATAAAGCAAAAACCATTCCTTCAGCAAGCTCAGAGTCAAAAATGGAGATAGACATGCACACAGTTCCAAAAGAGTATGACAAGTACTATTACACATGTACTCAAGGTAATACCAGAGCCCAAATGTGCATGCGATCTGTTTTGCATGCAGAGGCGAGAAGAAGAGATGATCTGAGACAGACACTGACAGAGGAATAGAATTTTGAGAGACAAATGGAAATGAGTATTCCAGACAGAACAACAGTATACACCTAAGTACATAATGATGAGATGGTTTGGAAAGGAACGAGTATGCCGGTGGAGTTAGGGATCTAATGTGTCAGAAGAAGCAGTAGTGAATGAAACTGGAAAGATAAGTTCAGATCAGACTGGAAGAAACTAGAGTCTGACCTTTACCCCAGCAGGAGTCATTCAATGGTTTGGAGTGGGGTAGGTGACATGAGCAGATCTGGAGTTTAGAAAAAACAACATTGGAGAGACTAAATATTTTTTTCCCAAAACCAGGTCGTCAAAGACTAGGTTCAGAAGTCATCTCTCTAAGACAACATTCTTGAATAATTTTATATTTTAGGGTTGTTTTCTTCTTTGTACTTAATCCAGTTTCTAGTTAACCTTAGACTTTCCATAAGGGTACGATATAAGAAGCATGACAAGGCTTAGCTAGCCTGAAACCAATGAAGTTAGGTAGTCAACCTTGGCTTGTGAATCTGGGCAAATAAGCCTCTGCCATACTGATCTAATCTCTGCTTTTGAACACCCCACTCATTAATTTACACTCCATTATCTTTCCTCATGTGATGCTTTATCTGCTGTGAATTGCTCTTTCTAACCCTAGTAAGAGAATAAAATCACAGCAAAATTTAAGTATTCCCATAATGAATGTTGATGTAGTTGATCTGGAACTACTAGACTAGAAGAAGATTCTCAGTAAAATTTTTTAAAAGGTTCTGAAATTCATGAAACAGTGATTTGAGTAAAGCGTAGTAGTATTTTAAGAAAAATAGCCCCAAATTCTCTCTCCTGTCATTCAAGATTTCCATTGGCATTATAGACATTTCTGTCAGGTTTCTCTGCACTGTACAATGACCCAAGAAGAGTTCTCTGGTGTTTTTGTAAAATGTTCTTGATTTCTGAGGCCGAAGGTGCTGGAAAAGGCTAACAGGCTCTGCAATACAACCCGGGAAGCCTCGCCCTTAGTCAAGAGGAAGTTACTGGTCCTGAATTCTGCCTCAGAAGTGAGAGAGCACGTGTGAATGTATTGCCCTTGGTTTACTGGTCTGCTTCTTTCCATTACTTTTAGGGCCTAGTTACAGTTCTCTTAAAAAATCTATTGCATCAAGGAACTACAAGCAATACTGTCATCAGAGGATTCATCAGGGACTGTTCTTTAGAAATTGTGAGGATCCCAATGGCTCCTAGAATGAGGATCTAGGGGAGATAAGATGGACAGCCTATAGCAGCCAATTCGTATTCAAACAGGGAGTGAGGCAGTGAACATGAATGAGTAAAATTGAGCATGTAAGGCCAGTGTGCAAACTCTAGTGTGCATACCCAACCAAAGGGAGAACCTGTCCCCCAGCACAGCTGATAATAGCCAGGCAGGAATATAGGTTGCCAGATACTCCAATTTGGGGAGTAGGGGGAGAAATGGAAAGTTTTGAATTTTTATGTCAAGTATGCCAGTTTTTAATGCTGCCAGTTAATTCCATTGGTAAACATAATGCACCAATTAACACATCTGTGTGTGAGATGTGACCAATGAGCTGCCTGATTTCCACCTTTCCCCTCAAGGGACAGATGGCAAATAGGAGATATACAAGGAGGAGGAGAAGGCCTATTTATGTCCATGAAATCCAAGATAATTAAAGACCCCCGAGTTTATGAAAGCCAATACCCTGCCCCATAGTAAAATGAGGCACTCTGGAAGACCTAGAGTCCAAGAAAGTTAGCCAGTGACTTAAAAAGCGACAGAAGAGAGTTGTCCAGTAGAACTTTCTGAAATCATGAATGAAATTCTCCATATTTGTGCCATCTAATATGGTAGCCACTAGCTACATGCGATTATTGAGCACTTGAAATATAGCTCGTGTGGCTAAGGAACTGGATTTTTAATTTCACTTTATTTTAAGTAATTTAAATGTAAATAGCCATGTGTGGCTAGTAGCTGCCATACTGGACAGCACAGTTATAGAAGCTCCAAATGAGGGGTGCCTGGGTGGCTCAGTTAAGCATCCGACTTCGGCTCAGGTCATGATCTCACGGTTTGTGAGTTTGAGCCCCACGTGGGGCTCTGTGCTGACAGCTCAGAGCCTGGAGCCTGCTTCAGATTCTGTTTCCCTCTCTCTCTCTGCCCGTCCCCCCCCACCCCGCTTGTGCTCTGTCTCTCCTCTCTCTCTCTCTCAAAAATAAATAAGCATTAAAAAAAATTTAGAAGCTCCAGATGACTGGTCCTCAAACCTTAGCATGCATCAGAGTCATCCGGAGAACTTGTTAAAACACAGATAGCTGGGCCTCCTCAGAACTTCAAATTCAACGGGTATGTACTGAAGTTTCCAGAATTTGCACTTAAACCAAGTTCCCAGGAGATGCTGATACTGCTGGCCCACACACTAAGAGCAACTAAAATGTCACCCAACTTTTAAATTTCCAAGACAGAGTGTGGTCCCAGAGAGAGAGAGAGAGAGAACCACTGAGACCTATATAATTACTGCTTTAAACACACACACACACACACACACACACACACACACACGGCCATGAACATTTTTGCTCTGTCTTGGAGAAGATGAGATTTGCTTTTAAATCAGAACATAGTGCATGACTGCCTGTGTGGCCCTGAGTCTTAGTTCCACTCCAGCAGGGGGCAAAAAAGAAAATCCTATATCATCGTGACCAAACTGACACCTGGCAGAATCCATATGTCAGGAAATTTGATTAGTTTTTTTTTTCTTACAAGGCATAGCATCAGCAAAGCGCCTAATTTACCCTAGGAATGAACTATTAAATATCAGTGCAGGTCAACTGCAGCCTTCATCCCTGGAAAACACATATTTCAGGCCAGGGAAAAAAAGAGAGGATCCTCATCCCCTTCTATTCTCTTTGCTCATTTAAAAAAGCAGAAATAGAGGGATTTGCTACTGTCATACATCCAAGGAATTTCAAAGACATAACCTTGGTGCACTGATCCTAATAATATAAATAGACTTATTTTAAGTGGAGGAATAGGACCTGACAGGTTGAGGGCATGGGGTGGGAAAGGGTCTTTCAGATTGCCTCCATATTTCTTAGTCAGTACAATAGTTTACTTCCTTGAAGGTTTCTTGGTGTTAACAGAAACAACGCATATTTTATCTTATTATCTAGAGTGCATTATTGGTAATCTTTTCACCTGAAAATTGACTTTTTTCAACCATTTTGGATGACTCATTTTCAAGGAAAATGACCATCATGAAATACTCTAAAGTAAACCATAATCATAACATTATGTTGTATCAATAATTCAGATGGAAAATTTATACCCTTGCCACACGTGGAAGACTGATTTCATGTATATTCCCAGTTTTTTTACGTCTCCATACATTCACACGTGTTGGCATTCCCTTCCCACACTGACTCTGGGATTTGCCATGAGTTGCTTCAGTCAGTGGGACAGTAGCAAATTTGACATAAGCTGAGATTTTATAAAGCTTTTGTACATTTCCAATTCTCTTCATATTCCTATGCTTTCATAATGATTATATACTCAGGGCAGTTTGCTATAGATGTGACATGTGGAACAGAGTGAAGTCTCCCTGGTTGTTCCAGCGGAAGCCCTAGAAAGTCAGAGAATTCAGCCAAGATTAGCAATGCTGCCTGGTGGACCTGCTGTTGACCGTAGATTCTTGAGTGAGTTGAGCTGACTGCAGTGTAGGCTAAAAGAACTGCCAATCAGTTGTGTAGACCCATGAGAAATAATAAATGACTGTACTAAGATGATAAGTTTTGGGGGTGATCTGTTACATAGTTAAAGTTAGCTAAGACATCATGCTTCCTTATTAGGGTGACAGTTATGTAATACACCTAGGACAAATGATGTGGAAACAAAGCTACTCATTATATACATTTGCATTGTTTGGCTGTTCTTATATTTACTTCAAGTTTTCATCATGAAATCTATGGAAGGAGACATTTTAAGGAGGAAATTAAAAATCCTTATCCCATTCCAGAAAGGCATCCGCAGTCTTAGCAAATCCAATAAATTTTCAAACAAAATGAGGATGCTGAATGAGAGTTTATTTTAATCACATGATCACAATCCTAGAGATTACACTAAAAAGGGAAAAGAACCTTCATTTCAGACGCATCCTTCCGTCTCTCTGCCTGCAGGCTATTGCTTTCCATTTTACAACCTCTACTCAGTTTGCAGTACAAATTGGACAAATTGTCCACCAGCCTCAGGTAGGTGGCCTCATAGTGTCTTAACAGAACCCCTGCTGATGTGCATCTCTGTTCTCTACTCAGCTGTCCCATCCTGCAGCTAAAGTTCTAAAGTTACAGGACAGTTTCTAACTTTGTGCCTGTCCCAAGGCATCAGGACCAAGGCACATGATTTGTAATTTATGAGGACACCCACAGAGCTGTCACTTGCAAGGCAGGTGTTGAAAAAATGGCAAGCAGCTCTAGGAAAGAAAAGGACTCTGATCTCACCCCTGAATAATGGTGGCTAACCTAGTCATGGATAGAAAGCGTTGACATAAGCGAGCTTTAAAAATAAAGCAATGGCTCATCTTGCTGAAGGCACTCTCTATTTGTCTCTCCGCAGTTGAATACAACAGGATTTAAGTAATCTATGAAAAACGTGTACTATTTATTCTGAGGCTGATTGTATGCTTTTCAACTGTGCTTTGCAATCTAAACTACCCATCTCAAGAATCCTGCAGATAAACAGGCAAATCAAAATTCAAACTAAATAATCCTACAGGATGCAATGAATAATAATCTTCCAATCTCCCTAAAAAATGATGTAAAATGGAAACCAAAACAACTTAACTCAAAAGTTAGAGGGAAAGAAATTGCAAAGAAAAAAAAAGGTATTTACCCAGTGAACTAATATTTTGATATTCAATAAACTGTATCAGTGTATTAGCTGCTTAATATTTTTGTGTCAACTCATTGCAGTTTTATTTCACCTTCCAATTTGTGGTAATATTTCAGAGACTAATACAAATTGACCTACTCTGAAATTGGTATAGATGGTAGTGGAAGTCTATTTATAAGTAAAAGTAGAGTGAAAGTCTCAAGGCATTTCCAAAGCGCCACAAGGCGCACGTTGCAACTCTGGATGGAAAGAATATCAGCTAGGAAGCAACATGAGCTGTGAAACCAAATAACGTCATGGTGAAAAGGCTCCAAGATTTTAAAAATACTGCTTACTGATAGGCAGCTCAACTTTCCATCTCAAGTCTGAGCGTTCCAGGGGGATGTCTGTGTTACAATGCAAGTCCAGCGACTTCACACCATGCAAAAACCACAATGAACATAGAGACTCAAATATCAGGCTGATTACTGGTTGCAATTGGAGCTTTCACACTGGCAAAACTAAAGGATTTTTTCCCTTCCTTTGGTGAGGGCAGATCAAGTTGGCAGGTATTTCCCATTACCACATTCTTAAAATCTTCCGTCTAGATAAAACTTGCCTGCTGGCACTCACGGCCCACTCCTCTCATAGATTTCTATATGTTGTCTATTAACAAACTGTTGGCAAACCACTAAATGACATAAGCCATTGTGTCCTGTACCCTCCCACCTCTATAATAAATGATCAGGCTGAAAAGAACAGTTAAGGAGGTTCTGGACAAACCCAAGCCACTTTTTTGGCATCTAGCCTGGAAAAACTCCTGACAGAAAGCTTGTCTGGTGCCCTTGGCAGAGACCCACAAGATCTAGTAAAATGCCAAAGAGGAGGCACCATGACATCAAGAGGGAAACATGCTATAGGGTAAAAAGGCTATACCTGGCCAAAGGCAACTGCGGAAAATTGTAATTATTGTCTTGTTGGGTGATGGCAATGCAGGTATAGAAACATGGACAGTGCATTCTTTTGTTGATTTTTGTGTGGTGGTTATATACCAAACATTTCATTTGGCACTTTCTAACAAGTGGGGAAATAGAGTCTTGGTGAAAATTGAGGGATATCTCTGGGCTGTCCTTTCCCTTCTTTGTAAGAATCCAAGCAACCATTAATCTGTATATAGTATGAGTTTCCCATCACCAAATTACCAGTCACTTCTTGGTTGGCCATTCAGCCCCATCACAAGACACAGTCCGATGGAAAGACAAAGGGTTGAGAAGTTCAAGGAGGAGGTCACTAAAATAGCTAGAGATCACCAAATACCTCACATCCAATCTCAGCTCAGCAACTGTGCCCACCAACTTGATCTCTGTTGTAAGGTCCTCTGAAATTAGATTCTTCCATTGTTGCGCTTCTCTCCCACCCATCTACACCATCCCACAGACTGGGCTGAATCTGCAACGGTGACGTGCTAAGTGGGGATTGAAGGGAGGGATGTTTATCCCCAGCTTTCAGCTGTTGGAAAATCTCTGAAGACCCACTGGCCGAGGTCAAAGAGGTTGCTGCCTATTTTCTTCTATAGGATTTTGATGGTTTCCTGTCTCACATTTAGGTACTTCATCCATTTTGAATTTATTTTTGTGTATGGTGTAAGAAAATGGTGCAGTTTCCTTCTTCTGCATGTCACTGTCCAGTTTTCTCAGCACCTTTTGCTGAAGAGACTGTCTTTTGTCCATTGGATACTCCTTCTTGCTTTGTCGAAGATTAGTTGGCCATGCGTTTGTGGGTCCATTTCTGGGTTCTCTATTCTGTTCCATTGATCTGAGTGTCTGTTCTTGTGCCAGTACCCTACTGTCTTGATGATTACAGCTTTGTAATATGGAGAATGCTTTTGCACTGTTGGTGGAAATGCAAACTGGTGCAGCCACTCTCGAAAACAGTACGGAGATGCCTCAAAAAATTAAAAATACAACTACCCTATGACCCAGAAATTGTGCTACTAGATATTTATCCAAAGGATACAAAAATGTTGATTTGAAGGGGCACATGCACTCCAATGTTTAGAGCAGTGCTATAAACAATAGCTAAATTATGGAAAGAGCCCAAATGTCCATCAAGTGATGAATGGATAAAGATTATATATATATGTATACACACACACACACACACACACACACACACACACACATATATATATATATACATATATATAATGGAATTATTACTTGGTGATCAAAAAGAATGAAATCTTGCCATTTGCAACAACATGGGCGGAACTAGAGTGTATTATGCTAAGCAAACTCAGAGAAAGACAAATATGTGATTAACTCATATGTGGGATTTAAGAAACAAAACAGATGAACATAGGGGAAGGGAAGGAAAAATAAGATAAAAACTGAAAGGGAAGCAAACCATAAGAGACTCTTACAGACAGAGTACAAACAGAGAGTTTTCTGGAGGGGCGTTGGGTGGTGGGGATGGGCTAAATGAGTGATGGGCATTAAGAAGGGTACTTGTTGGGATGAGCACTGGGTGTTATATGTAAGTGATGAATCACTAAATTCTACTGAAACCAATACTACACTGTATGTTAAGTAACTTTAATTTAAATAAATAAATTTTTTGAAAAGATCCACTGGTAAGTATTTTAGAAAGCTTTGAGTTTCACCAGAATAAATGTCTGTGAACAAATATCAAGAAGTTTCAGCTCATGGAATGAAGAAAGAACAGAAGATGATGGAAACAGTCATGAGCTTAGACTCAGAGCTAAACTCTCTGCGGCCCATCTGCAAGGTCTGCTTTAGGTTAAACAGTAAAAGAGCACCTTAAAAACCAAATTTTACAGCTTATTGCATTCTTCACTTTTACAAATATGATGATAAGGAAATAGCTCAGATTTTTAATTTGTCAGGGAAAGGAGCTAGACACAAACAACTTTGAGTTTTTGGTCTTGTGACTAACACTTACCTACCAGTTGTGTGAATTTTGGCAAGTTACTTAATGTCTCTGAGCCTAATTTTTCTCATGAAAATGGGGGAGGGGAGAACTTACCAGTTGTTATTGCTACAAAGAATGAATTGAGGTACCTAGCACAATAGCAATCTATTTTTATTATATAGATTGACTTACTGCTGGCAGCAAGCTATCCCTTAGCATGGCTTGGTATATTGATTTAACAAGTATTTATTTCTTATCTGCTATAGATTAGGTATCTTTTAAAATAAGTTCTATCTCCCCCCACCCCAAGAAAAATAAAAAGAAAAGAAATGTAGCATAGAAAAAGACCCCAAGAGAATTTCTGGCTCCATCTAAGACACTTGGGAAATACACGAGTGGAACAATTAAATGGGTAGATAATACATATCCATAAAGGCAGGATGAAAGAGGAAATGTGTGCCTGGGCACCAAAACCAAACAGTACAGTTTTAAATGCTTGGTATTTACTCACTATAGCACTCTACATATATGAGAAACTTTTAGCTTTCATGGAATAGTATGTGTTAAAGATTTCCCCAAGAGTCCTAAACATTTCTAATGTATGTTATTTCAGGACTTAAAGAATTATCTCACATTGTATCAGAATGGTAATACTTCCATTTGCACTTCTTCTATAATTCAGATTGAAGATTTTCCTCAAGCTTTGCCTCCAACATTTATGTTAAAAACAGCAATGCTAATATGCACATTTCTACCTGGATTTGGAGCCAGAAGTCACTGGATCCCAAATTACTGAAATTCTTTGAGCTTCAGTTACTTTAATGGTAAAATAAGAATAATAATGACCTCAACAATACTGTCACAAAAGTAGATGTTCAATTACACTGAGAATGAAGAAGATACTACATAAATATAAGCTATTTTGTCATATTGCTTCCATTGGCTCATATTTTTCTCCATGTTATCCATTAAAAAAAAAAGCTCACACATTTCCAATGATTTATATTGTAGAAAATTCTCTTACCAGAGGCCCATACAAGACAGCTTAACTGCCATGAATTCTGTTTCATGTGAGCACATTACCTTCAATCATAACAATTTAAGGAACATCTAATGTCTAGGAATTATCAGTCATTGGATTGAATAAATGAATTACTATTTTAAGTAAAATTTTCAACATTCTTGCTTTCTGGATCCTTTGAGTGATTTTTCTTTCCAAAAATTATCTTAGCCATTTCAATGAGAAGCTTGAAGGTTTTTCCAACTCCTTCAGATAGCATTCCCTTCACCACGTACTGTGCATTTGTTCTGTATGCATTTGTTCAATAATATTCTAACTTATCTTACCTTTGACTCATCTCTGTATATTTGAAAGTGGTCTCAAGTATTTTGTTCATTTTTCTCCCCTTTTTCTCCCTTCCTTTTACTACTGAAATATCTTTTAGGCAGAAATGGATGACATGCTGCTTTCAGTTTTCCATATAATCAATTTCTACTTCCTTTCTTGGTCACATTCCGGTAATCTTTTTTGGCATCAAAAAATGTATCAGTTAGTTATAGCTGCATAACAAACTATCCCAAGACTCAATGGCTTAAAACAACAATCACCTAGTATAGTTTATGCATCTCTGGTTTGGCCAGAGATTAGCCAATCTAGGCTTGGCTCATCTGGGTGTCTCTACTGACATCTACAGGTTAACTGGGGAATCATGTGAACTAGGCTCAGTTTGCCCTTGCATCTGAGGATTGAATGGTGGCTGTGCTGTAAACTGGGTTTGGCTGATACAACTTGGCAAGAGCAACTGTAGTCCACGTGTCTCTTACTCTCATGCTGTGACAAGCAGACTAACACAGACAGGTTGCTTTCATGGTGATGAGAGGTACAAGAGGATAGGCAGAAAAATATAAGCTCTCTTGAGGCCTGGGTTCAGAACTGGCACACTATCACCTCTGCCTCATTCTATTGGCCCAAACTAATCATATGCTAAACCCAAAGTCAAAATGTAGAGACATTCCTCTCAGAGGACACTGAAAGGTACATGACAAAAGTTATAAGTACCCGAAGGGTAAAGAATTAAGGCCAGTAATACAATCTAGCATAAAATCCCAGCAGATGTCAAAATAGCAACATTTAACCCTTCCAAAACATCAAAATAGCTAGCCTTTTGTTCCAAGCAGCCATTTTGTAATGCAAGGTGAGAACAGGAGGAACAGCTGCAGGCAATTGTAGGATTTTATAGCCAGAGTAACACCACTTACTATGACTGGCAGGATATTTACAGCAGATATTGTGGTGCCAGGCACAGTCTTTTCTATATAATAACATCATTTGGAAAATACTCGGCTTTCTAACTGAAATTAGACTGAGTTCTAATTGTTCATAGTTCATTTTCAGTGAGTCAACTTTGGGTGACATTTGAGAGAGAGAATCTTCTGGATGGCAAGTCATTTAGCTGGCAAAGTTAGGATAGATGAGGCTGGCCATACTTCTGAGTGAACTCAAATAGTAAATGTGGCATATAGACAATCTTATTAACATTATATAACTCTTCTATCAATATTGCTGTCACATTTCAGATGTCTGCCCCCTCTAGTCATCAATCTACAACTTGTATCCTCAGTGTGGATCTACCAAATAGGGGACCCTACAGTATTTAAACTGTCAGCACACCATGATGCAAATGAATGCTTAGAAGAGCTAAACAGTAAGAGTCTTAGAGTACTGTAGGTGGTTATGGCAATATAGTTCTTAAAATTAAAGCATCAATGTCATGTCTCCTAACAAAAATTTATAACATAAACAGGATATATACATATCCTTTTAATTTCATATAATAATATATAATATATATTATATATAATATATGTGAACAGATATAAAGAATATATATAATATAGAATATATATAAGTATATATTTATATCATATATATTATATATGTTTATATATATATATATACACACACACACAGATATAAAGTCAGAACAGTATAACAGTTCAGCATAAACTGAATCATCTATGCCTAAGATATAGTCAATAAAAGAGACCTTATAAACAATTTCCTAAGATGTATGGATGTTATATGACTGTCAATCTCAAAAGGAAGTGTGATTTTAACAGTCTTCATAGACACTTTAAGCATCTAAAAAAGCCTGCCAAATGTGGCAACCTTTGGCATATGCAGTCCTCCATATTCCTCACCCAGAAAGGGCAAGGTGACTCCTTACCCATCAGCTAAAATAAGTCCTGGCTTCCAGCCTGGAATCTTGCAAACCTATTCATCTCTTGCACATTAGCCCTTAGTTTCAAGTAGTGGTTCTCAACGTTCACAAGGTGCACCAGCAGTACCTGGGAACTTGTTAGAAATACAAATTCTAGGGCCCTAACCCAGACTTCCTTAGACAGAAATTTAGGAATGAGTTTCTCACGAGGGAGATAAAGGAGAAAGTAATTGCATTGGGAAAGAAATTCATGACCCCAAAGGAATATTTTGGAAATGGATGTCTGGAAATGTTTCTATCACAAAAATTACTTACTAAAAATTATTTTATCACCTATAAAGACCAGGCTAAAATGATTGCAGTTGAAGAATTTCATTAGTCTTTGAACCAATATATTAAAAATATAAAAAATGCAGTACCTTCCCCTAGCCATTTGAAATCAAGATGGTGAAGGGACCCTGGGTGGCTCAGTTGGTTAAGCACCCAACTCTTGATTTCTGCACCCAACTCTTGACACTCAGGTCATGATTTCACTGAGCCCTGCATCAGGCTCTGCACAGAGCATGGAGCCTTCCTAGGATTCTCTCTCTCTCCCCCTCTGCCACTCTCCCTTGCTTATTCTCTCTCTCTCTCTCAAAATAAATAAATAAACATTAAAATTTTTTTTTAATTTTTTTTAAAATGTTTATTTTTGAGAGAGAGAGAGAGAGACAGAGTGAGAGCAGGGGAGGAGCAGAGAGAGGGAGAAACAGTATATGAAGCAGGCTCCAGGCTCTGAGCTGTCAGCACAGAGCCCGGGTGGGGCTGGAACCCACAGACCACAAGATCATGACCTGAGCTGAAGTCAGACACTTAACCAATTGAGCCACCCAGGCACCCCTAAAAAAATTTTTTTTTCTAAAAAGAGTTAAGATGGTGAGATAGAGGAGGATGAGGGGGACTTCTGGGACTTAAGTTGGGCCTCTTGGACTGTGTGTGATGTCCCCTTTGTGAAATTTCACTAAGCTGCCCATTTATAATAATTATGTGTAATATACCAATACATCATTCAAAGTTTGATACATCATTTGATACATCAATCAAAGTTTATGATATAAAAGAGAAGGCTCCTTATCCCATCTCTCAGCCTTATGGGTGAAATTGGAAATGATCTGAGGATTAGGGTGGGGTAAGCCAAGAAAGTCTCTTTGCACTTTACCATTATCAGTGTTTGAATGTTTTTCCCTGCATCAATTGTCATTGTCCATCCCTAATTCCATTGATACTGATGTTTCTGCTGCAGCCTACACTTTCTATAAACATTCCAGAATTCTTACACTCTTATTCTGCCACCCTGGATCCGTTTCCTTCCCCCAGCACCCTCAACTATAACTCCAGAATTCATGAAGGAAGGCACAGGATTAAGCCAGAGGACTAGAGAGTACTCAAAAGAAAGCCATGGGGCTGGTTGGGGTTACATGTCCTCCCAATGTTGATCACTGTCCCTGAACCAAACTGCTCTCTTTGAAGCTTTCTTCCCTTTAGGTGACTTCTTCTCCCATTGCCAGCTCAGTCTCTCAATGAATGTCCTCCAGATACACCCATAAAAACTTAGTATATGTTCAGTCAGAGAGCGCAGATTAGTTGGGATCTGCTTCTATATAAACACCTGTGGTTACTGTCAAAACTTTACTTACACTTAAAGCTTTACTTTTACTCATTTGTAATAGCACAAGAATTAAGAGTTTAAATCCCCCACTTACAAGCTCTTACCAGCTGTGTGACCTTGAGCAACTTACCTAACTCTTCAGTGCCTCCATTTTACTATATGTAAAGAGGAGATAATGAGGGTTGCTGGAGGGGAGGTAAGCAAGGAGATGGGTTAAATGGGTAATGGCTATTAAGGAGGGCACTTGCTGGGATGAGCACCTGAGTGTTGTAAGTGATGAATCACTAAATTCTATACCTGAAATTAATATTACACTATATGTTAACTAACTTGAATTTAAATAAAAACTTGAACTAAAAAGTAAAATAAGGGGCGCCTGGGTGGCTCAGTCGGTTGAGCGTCCGACTTCGGCTCAGGTCGTGATCTCACGGTTTGTGGGTTCGAGCCCCGCGTCGGGCTCTGGGCTGACAGCTCGGAGCCTGGAGCCTGCTTCGGATTCTGTGTCTCCCTCTCTCTCTCGGCCCCACCTCTGCGCATGCTCTGTCTCTTTCTCTGCCTCTCAAAAATAAAGAAACATAATAAAAAAAAATTAAAAAAAAAAAAATAATAATAGAACCTACCTCTTAGATAATGCATGAATACAGCTTAGCTCAGTGACTAGCACATAGTAAAGGGCTCCCAGAAAGTCAACCATTATTATTTGATATTTGAGAAGAATAAGCAAAGTGGAGTTGGTAAAAGAAGTTTCTTTTCTTCTCCCTTCAGTACTAATTCTCAAGAAAATAACAAAACTCAGAAAAGTAGCACAAACTATCTTCATGAAACTTTTTCTTTCTTGAACCTCAAAGGAAAAAATAGGGAGGTAATAATAAAAGTCCTGAATGACTCAGCTAAGAGGAGGAAGGGTAAATCTACCTCATGTGCCCGGGAAAAGAGGGTAAGGGATGGGTCACTTAGGAGTGAGCTGATCTTCCCTTCCCCTGTAAAGCTCTTCCCTCAGATCTTGGCATGACTAATTCCTTCCAACCACATCTCCATCCATGTATCACCACTGTGAGATCTTCCCTGACATCCTACTCCCTATGCCATGCTGTCATGCTCCCATAACACTCTCCATCACATCATCCTATTTTGTTGCCTTTAAAATATTGGCCGTTGTCAGAATTGAATGAGAGTATTAGTGTATTTGTTTATCACTCAGCCCCTCTGCTATGTCAACTCAGTGACAACAGGGAACTTGACAATCTTGTTCAGTCTTCTATCTCCAGCACCTACAATAAACCTGAGCACATGAGTGCTCAATAAATATTTGTTTATATTAATATACTTACTACCCACACATAGTCTTCTAGAACTTTTAAATAATCTTTCAGCAGAAAAAGACTTTTTTGTGACTGTACGCTCAGTTTAAAAGATTGTTTTCATCTTCTGCCATTCAGACCACATGCAGTTTGTGAGCACATTTTAAGAGGCCCATTAAGACACTAGATCGTGTCTAGAGGACAACAGAGTCAACAAAACTTGGAAACTAGATCATCTGAGAGATGGCTGAAGGCACAGAGCATGCTTCTCTTGATGTTGAAGAAAGGATTACCTTGGGAAGAACATATGAACTATTTTCCAAAATTTCAAGATACGTAACTCAAAGGAAAAATAGACTTATTATATGTAGCTCCTGAAGACAATACTGAGAATTTGGGAAGCAAAATCCCACTCAATAGGTGAAGAAATTAAAGAAAATTGAGATGGTTTTTAAATTAGAGCTGCTTCCAAAAGTAGTTTGTAATTCAGATCAATCAACATTTTGAGCATCAAAATTGCCCAGAGTACATGTTAATGGGCCCATCCTGGAATATGAAACAAAATTATCAAATTGAGTAAACTTTCTACTTTTTTATTTAAAAGAATGACTGTTTTAAGCTATCACAAATTCCCATACTTGGCCCCATAATATATAAACATACTTGTTATCTGTTGGTGGACTCTGTTGTGAATTGTTTTTTGTCCTACTCTTGGTATTCCTGGCTCCAACTTCACCACTTGTTTTTCTATCTTTATCACCATTACTTCCTTTCACGTTTTACCACAATGTTGTCTTCCCACTTAGAACTTTTTGTTTTCGAAGAAAACTCTGACTACCTTTCCATTTATGCTTCCTTGAGCCATACTGGAAAGGTCTCTCCCAGGTTGTATAGGATAGACAATCCTCTTTCTATGTTACCTTATGGGTAATGGTCCTGTCGAGCTCATTCTTGCCTCTCAAATAGGTAAATTTCCAATCCTTAAAATTTTGCATAAAGCAGTATACTGATAAAATATTATGAGCAGAACTCTCCTTCACCATTTTAGAACTATATACAATGGGTAATTATCACAGACATGGCTAAAAAATTGATGCGTGGGGCACATGGGTGGCTCAGTCTGTTGAGCGACCCACTCTTGATTTTGGCTCTGGTAATGATCTCACAGGCTTGAGTTATAGCTCTACATTGGGCTCTGTGCTGACAGTGCAGAGCCTGCTAGCCATCCCCTCTCTCTGCTTCGCCCCAGCTCATGTGCATGTGCACACACATACATGCTCTCTATCTCAAAATAAATAAATAAAAGCTTTAAAAAAATTCTCCCTCCCTCTCCTTCTGCTCTCCTTCTTCTCTTGTTCCCTCTCTCTCTCTCTCTCAGCCTCAAAAAAAAAAAAAAATGATGCTCAAACAGTGGTCCTTTCTTCACCATACACTGACACAAGACCTGGCTAAGGAAGAACTGCATAGATACACAAATACAAAAGAACAGAAGTTCCGTTTTTAAAATGGTGCACACACAAATTTCAATTTTGACCAACCAACTCATTTTAAATATGCTCTGTTTAGGGATTTTTAATGCAACCATATTACATTGAATTTGTTCAACTATATCTGAATTGTAGATGACTTGTTCTTTTGTATTTCTTAGGCCAAAGTCAGATCCCCTTGTCTAAGTTCACTAGCACAAAACACTTCTTTTTGCTAACATTTACCTCACCTGTAATCATTTGCTTAATATCTGTTTCTCCCACTACACTCTAAGCTTCATGAGTTTGGGATAGTAGACACTATTGTTACTTCGTCACTAACAGTAAAGCCATACCCAGAACCAACATGTTGAAGCACTAAATAAATGTTTGCTGAGTGAATGAGAAAGTAGAATGTGGAACAAGCATACTGAAAGATATTATTTAAATATAAAGTCTGCTTCTAACTAACTGCATACCATCGAGCAGATCACTAACCTCTCTAAGCCTCAATATTCCAGGAGCAACATAACCTGACCTGCTTCCAGTGCAGAGAAGTCATGATGGCTGAATAAGGAAATACATGTGAAAACACAATATTCAGAGATATTGTTGTATAAACATGATGTCAAAGGAATACGTCCGTCTTAGGCATCTTGGTTTGCCTTAATATGTTGTGAGCAGCATAAATCAGGTGAAGAGAAAAATTTGTTTAGATTCCAAAAGGTATTGCTTCAAAGCTGCCTCTCTATTACTTTAACATTGTATTTTTTTTCCTCCATACTATTTATCACTATTTGTCATAGAATATTTCTTGGTTGGTTGGTGGGTGGGTTGGTTTATGGTCAGTCTCTACTATCTAGAATGTTAGATACTTAAGATGAGGCATTTTGTTTGGTTCAGAGCTGTACCCCTGGTGCCTACAATAGCACCTGGTGACACAGTGTGTTTTCAGTGAATATTTGTTGAATGAATGGATAGAATGGATAGATATATGAGAGTGGGTGGCATGAAGGACTAGCAAGCAAGGATCTGCAAACTTTTCCTTAGCTGTTGCTGCTGCATTTGTAGATTGTGAGTTATGGTGCTGCTGAGGCACAAGCTGACTCCTTGTTCCCCATTTGATTTCCATTTCAGTTGCTTAGAACCTTTCAACTCCCCAGTCACATAAGGCATCCTCTTACTTGAGCATGACATTTTTGCAGAGAACGTTAGAGCAGGTGTTTTTGCTCTCCTCAAACATTTCTCTGCAATGCCTTTACAGCTCAAGCTCCAGCGGGAGCACTCAACTCTCCTCCAGGCACTCAAAACTCTTTGGGAGACAATTTCTCACCCTTGCCAAGTTCCAGCCACCCAGCTGGGTGGCCAAAAACCAATACATTTGATCCACAAAAAGCAGTGTGTTTGGAATGTCTCCCATTACTGGGAGTCAAACATAAAATCAAATTGACTAAATCCTTCTGGAATTCCACAAGACAGCAATTTTCCTAACTCTCAGCTCTACCACATTTGCTGTCTTATGTGTCTGCAAATTGTGAACTTTTTAACACCTCTTCCCATTCAGTCATTCAGTCCTTCGATCCAGCTACAAGGGGTGCCAGGGAGTTTGAGAAGGAGAGAGAAAAGAGCCTTAAAATATTGCAACAAAACTGTAATAATAATTTTTGAAAAATTTCTTGCTTGAGATACAAACTTAAATAACCTGTTCTAGATGTATATGATTATATCATACATCCTTAATTTAGCCTTATGGTCATTTTATATTTGATCATTCTCATAGGAATGGTCAAATATTTTCTCCTCTCTCATAGTTCAGAATTAAACCTTCCCTCCATCCTCACACTATAACTCACTTTTTAAAAAAGGTTTTCCTTGCCCCAGTTCTTAATACTCTAAAAATAGCAGCTGTTGCAGTCAAAAGAAGATTCTTTAAATGGAAAGTGCTTTTGTCCTGACTAGGGAAGACAAAATATATTAAAATTACATTTGGCTTCCACTAGGGTTGTGGTTTGGACAAAAAGCCCTTCACTACTCACGGCTACTCCTTACCCACCTTCTTATCCCTGCCTTCCTCTTTCCTTCTCCAGGCAGGGGCTATGGCTGCAACATGGACACATATCAGTAGTGAATGGATGTGGATGAGTGGATGGATGAATGTCAATACTTGCATGGCCCCACCCATCAGCAGGAGAATACAAGGCGCATATGAGCTTAGTGATGGATTTGCCCAGTGAGTCCGTTCCATGTGCCACATTGATCACGTTATCTGAATTTAGCTAAAATCTGGATTTTATTGTGCTTAAAGTATCTTTAAAATATTATGATCTGATGTAACACTGAAATGAAAAGTACTATGCATTCTAAAGCACAGAAGTAGAGTTATAGATCACGTATGTATGGAAAACACAACAAGTATTTTTCAATGGGGGTACAAGTGGACGTCATGTTTTCCTAGAAAGGCTACCAAAGATAGAAAACCCAAAAGAAAAAATGATGCTGACTTTTTCAAGATTTTAAATTGTTTCTCTTCAGAAGACATCCTCAAAAAATAAAAAGGCAAGCCATGGGATGACAGAATATTTGGGATATATAGATGTGTGTGTGCGTGTGTGTGTGTGTGTGTGTGTGTGTGTGTGTGTGTGTGTGTTATTTGGATAAAAGTCTTTCAGACAGAGAAAGAGAGGGAGATGTAGATAGATATAGATATAGATATAGATGATATAGATATAGATATGGATAGATATAGATCTCAGGACTTTTACCCAGAATAATAAGACAAAACTCCCAAGTGATTTGAATAAAACAAAGAAGATATACAAAAGGCATTCAAAAGGCCAAAGAAGATATACAAAAGGCATTAGGGAAATGCAAATTAAAATCACAAGAAGTTACTACCACACACATATTAGAATAACTAAAATAAAAACTACTGACACTACTACACTTCAGCAAAGAGATGAGACAACTGGAACTCTCATATCTTCCTGGTGGGAATGGAAAATGGCACAACCACTTTGGAAAGTGGTTTGGCAGTTTTTCTAAAAGTTAAACATATGTTCCAGCCATTCCACTCCTAGATATTTATCCCAAAGGGATAAGAATGTATATCCACACAAAGATATGTGAACATTCATAGCACCTTTATTTAAATCACCAAAAACTGAGTGTATTAGCTTCCTAGAGCTGTTGTAACAAATTACCACCAACTGGTGGCTTCAACAACAGAATTTTTTTCCCTCTCACAGTTCAGGAGGCCAGAAGTCTGAAATCAAGTTGTCACCAGGTTGGTTCCTTCTAGAGGCACTAAGGGAAAATTTGTTCCATGACTCTCTAGTAGCTTCTGGGGGTTCTGGGAAGTCTTTAGTGTTCCCTTGGAATATAGCTGTGTCACTCTAATCTCTGTCTCTGTTATCACATGCCTTTTTCCCTTTGTGTCTCTCTGTGTGTCTGTCTTCTTCTTATAAGGATACCAATGAGCAGATTTAGCCTCATCATAATCCAATAGGACCTCCTGTTAATTAGTTATATCTGCAAAGACCTTATTTCTGAGTAAGGTCAGATTCTTAGATACTAGAGGTTAGGATTTGAACATATCTTTTTAAGGAACACAATTTAACACATATCACTGGGGGAGAAATGTCCAACAACAGGTTAATAAATAAAAAGATGTGGTATATCCATACAATATAATTCCTGTCTGGCAATAAATTATTGGGGCGCCTGGGTGGCCCAGTCAGTTAAGCATCCAACTCTTGACTTCAGCTCAGGTCATGATCTCACGGTCATGGGATAGAGTCCATATCGGGCTCCACACTACACTGAATGTGGAGCCTGCTTGGGATTCTCTCTCTCTCTCCCTCTGTCCCTCTCCCCCACTCACATGCTCACTCCCTCTCAAAATAAATAAATAAACATTTAACAACAAAAAAATTATTGACACAAACATGGAAGAATCTCAAAATCATGAAGCCAAATGAAAGAAGCTGGACCCAAAACAGTACAAACTGTATGACTGTATAAATTCTGGAAAATGCAAACTAATGTATAGTGACAGAATCTGATTAGTGACTTCCTGGGGCTGGTGGTTGAGGGAGAGATTGCAAAAAATCCTGAGGAATCTCTTGGAGATCATAGAAATGTTCCCCATTTTGATTATGGTGATAGTTTCATGGGTATATACACTGCCAAAACACATTAAATGTTCAATTTAATTTGTACACTTCATTAGATGTAAATTATACCTCAATTATAAAAAAAAATGAAGGCGTTTGGGTAATTTAACATGTAAGTAAATAAAATAAAGAAGAACTTATCCTAAGATCCTTTCATTCATGCCTATATTTGAAGTAGCCCAATAGATGTGACTTGAAAAAATCTATATACCTGGACCCAGATTCCAATATAGTTACTCCATACAATGTAAACCAGTACTCAGTGATACACACATATAAACAGAGTGCTTGTGGATAATGTGTGGCCTCACTGTGTCTGGTTTTGCAGCAACACATATGTTCCATTTTCCTTATTTCTTCCCTGAAATGCTAAACTTCTGGTTTTAAATTTTAATTCAAATACTATCTCATATTGGAGATGCCCCAAAATCAAGCCTAGAAAAAATCTCTAAACAGCACGTACAAAGACCATCCTGTTTAACAGTGTAACAACTCTTGGAAATAGTTTTCTTTCCAAGCACAACCACATGTGTATTGTGAACGTAAGGTAAAAATTTGACTTTGACCTAAGGAAATTACTCTTCCCTAGCAAAAGCTCAGTGAAGAAGATAGTGAGGAAATCTGGGTCCAGACCACCTGGAGTAGAACAGATTTCCTCAAACAAATGCATGTGTGAATCCAATTCAATATTCTACTCCATTTATTCTGGTTTCAACTTCTGCCTCGCTTCTGCCCTCTCCCATTATCTCTCTTCCCAACAGATTTCTAAAACATTGGCTTCCTTTGCATCATAGGGAACTGGTGGTTTAAATCACTTGGTCATAATTATCATTTCCAGGTATTGAAGAACATGTTTGACATGGCTTAGCCCAAGCCCTGAGGGACTGGCACATCTTGTGTTTCAGATGCCTGTCTCTGGAGATCTGGGTAACCGGCAGTTGGACCCCCGATGGGTAACCAGCTGCTCAATCAGAAGCTAGATCATATATGTACAACACTAATTTGATTTGTACATCTTTATCCTGTGACCATGGTCCACAAAGTCTTTCCCAAATTGCAACTGGACACTTGTACAAAATTATTTTATATCATTGAGATCACATATCAACAGTGGTACCTATACTAGGTTGAAACCAATTTACCCCAAAAGGCCCTGATCCAAACAGGCTGCTCAGTTTCAATTAAAAAAATAAACAAACAAAAAAATGAGGCTGACTAGGAGGGTCACACTCTACATGTACATGAAGAAATCATAAATTTACATGAAGGTTTACTTGTTTAAGTCCCATTTTACTTTCATGAATAAAATCCTAAGCTTTCTGGAGACAATGGAAGCTCAGCTTTCACAATCCTGTCTTTCCTCATTAATTCCACTTACCAGGCAGGTGGATTGTGTCACCCACTAAAATGGACTATTCAAGTCCTTCCTCCAATGTCAATATTTTTGAGATGAATGTTGCCATTATATTGTGTTTTACTTAATTGCATAATGGCTTCTTCCCCCAGCTGAGTTTTTCTAGAGCATAAGAATGGCAAATGATTTTATAGAATAGAGAAATGTTCACATTAATTTACTGATCTTCACAGTGCTAACATATTATCTTTATACTGTTAAGAGGACAAAATTTTGCCAGCTTAATGTCATAATAGCAATAATAATAATAATAATAATAATAAATTGTGTTTCAAATTTTTATCTCCTTGTTAAAAATTTTGTCACATCCTGATGCATAGGGGTACATGTACCCCAATGTTTATAGCAGCACTTTTAAGAATAGCCAAATTATGGAAAGAGCCTAAATGTCCATCAACTGATGAATGAGTAAAGAAGATGTGGTTTATATATACAATGGAATGCTATTTGGCAATGAGAAAGAATGAAATCATGCCATTTTCAGCAATGTGGATGGAACTGGAAGGTATTATGCTGAGTGAAATAAGTGAGTCAGAGAAGGACAGATATCATATGTTTTCACTCATATGTGGATCTTGAGATACTTAACAGAAGACCATGGGGGAAGGGAAGGGGAAAAATAGTTACAAATAGAGAGGGAGGGAGGCAAACCACAAGAGACTCTTAAATACAGAGAACAAACTGAGGGGGAAGGGGCTTGGGGAGCAGGGAAAATGGGTGATGGGCATTGAGGAGGGCACTTGTTGGGATGAGCACTGGGTGTTGTATGTAACCAATTTGAAAATAAATTATATTCATAAAAAATAATTTACAAAATATTTTTGTCACATTCTGTAGGGAAGAAAAATTGCTTTCATAATAACCCTGTCATTGAAAGGCACTCAGAAATGCAAATCACAATTTTTCCCAAAATTATTTTGAGAGAATATTTAGTATTTTATTTTAATGTCTTCACTGCACTGGAAATTTTAAGGAGAGGTTTCTCTTTATGTTCACCAGGGCAAAATGGGCGGTACACTGCTCTCCTGATATCTAGAGAGCAACTGGCCTGGACAACTTATGGATTAACCAGTTAAGCTGGCAGTTGTTGCTTGCCTTGGTTTTTATTTATTAATTTATTTTTTTAAGACCCAGGAAGTGCTGACATCATTGTGGAAGTATAGAATTTAATTTCTCCAATAAATCAAATTGGACTCAAGTTGTAATACTGTCACATCTACAGAGTTGGGCAGAAACCATGAGACTCAATGAACTGATAACAAGATATAAAGCTTTTCACCTCCAGGTCCCTGGTGTTAATCAGGCCAGTTCCAGCACAGAAGAGAGCAAAGCTGCTCACCATGCTGGTCAAGACCTCGCAAACCCAGTGTCAGGGGTCATTCACAGAATCAGCATGATAAAAATCTACATCAGCAGAACCATGAATACAGCAAGACCAAGTGTTGTGTCTTCATAAACAAGTGAAGGTCTAAAGACCTGGGTGTGGTCAATAGAGACTGTCAAAGAGCCAGGGGTAGAGGATTTGAAGGTAAAAGGAAGCTTTAAAATGCCCACCCTGTGGCATGCCAGGAAAAATGGCTATCGTCATATTGGAAAGCCCTGTTTGTCTTTTCTTTGACACCAAGAGTTATGATAAGCATCTAGACAGAGGTATTAACAGGTGTGATGGTTGTGCCAATTTGCCTAGGCCAAATACTCAGATATTTGGTCAGGCATTATTCCAGATGTTGCTGTGAAGGGTTTGTTTTGTTTTAAATAAGTTTGCCGTTGAAATCAGTAAACTTTCAGTAAAGTAGGTTATCCTTCATAACGTGGGTTGGCCTCATCTAATCAGCTGAAGGCCTTAACAGAAAGACTGACTTCCCCCAGACGAGAGAATTCTGCAAGCAGATGCCCTCTAGACCACGAAATCAACTCTTCCCTGGGTCTCCAGCATGCTGGCCTATACTTCAGATTTCAGACTTGACAGCCTCTACAATCATATGAGCTAATTGTCTACAAAAGCAATCAACCTCTGTCTCAATATTTATCTATATCTAATATCTATATCTATATTTAAATCTTCTGTTTGTTATGTTTCTCTGGACAACTCTAATAATACATCAGGATACAGATATCTAGAACACATATAAACTCTGTGTACTTGTCTACTCTTGGCCTCCTCTTCCCTTACCCAGACCACACCTCACTTTGTCTGGTAGCAAACACAGAACTATTAAAGATGTTTTAGATCAGAGAACCACATGACAAGAATCATACTTCAGTAAGCTAACTTAGACAGAAATGTGGAAGATGAACTGGAAAAAGACAGATTGGAATAATTAGAACAGTAATGCCTATAGATCATGTTGTCCAATACGGTAGCCATTAGCCATATGTGGCTATTTGAATTAAATTTTGAATTAATTAAAATTACTTAAAATTAACAGTAATTTCCTTAGCTGTACTAACCAACAGTTCAAGTATTCAGTAGTCACACAGAGCTGGTGGCTACTCTATTGGAAGACATAGACTATAGAACATTTCTATCATTGCAGAAAGATCTACTAGAGAATGCTGCTGTAGCAAAATCAGGAGGGACTCCACTCTGGCTATGGCAGTGGAAAGGCAGAAATAAGAGAAAGTAACTTTCATTGGGTGTTCAATAGGCACTCAGTGATGTACTGTTTACACTTCTTGTCTCAGTTCATCGTGAAGCATACTCTACAAGACACAGGGTTATGCACATGTTCACAGATGAGAAAACTGAGTTTCATGCTCAAGGAAGAAAAGCCAGTGATACAAATAAGATATAAATCCAGGCAATTTTAACTCCAATAGCTCTCATGGACAAAGACAACTGTTTCTATACACCTGGAAAGAGAATGTTTAAAAATAACAGATGTTATACCAAACTTCCAATTGAAATCCTAAAGCCATCACACCCCATGCAAGGGCTTTCTCTTTAACAACCACCGTTGAACCTCCCAAAACTAAGACACAAACAGCACTCCACAAATCCTCTCAAAGGTCTCTCTCTGACTACAAATTGCTATCCTTCCATTTTCTCTTATTTCTTCAAACCTGCTATATTGGTGTCTTGGTCCATTACGGCTACTATAACCAGATTCCACAGACTGGGTGGATTTTAAAGAACAGAAATGTATTTCTCACAGTTCTGGAGGCTGGGAGGTACAGAATCAAAGCACCAGCACAGTTGTGTTCTGAGGAGCGCTCAATTCCTGGTTCATACCTAGTATCTTCTTGCAGTGAACTCCATGGTGGAAGGGGCTAGTGATCTTTCTGCAAATTCTTTTATAAGACACTAACTGCACCCAAGAGGGCCCCACCCTCATGACCTAAGAACTTCCCACAGTTTTCACCTCTTAACACCGTCATCTCTGGGAGTTAGGACATCAAAGTATGCACATTCAGACCATTGCAACTGGCTAGTCAGTCTCAGCTGCTACGACAAAGAACCGCCCCTCCTCCAAACTCGATGGTTTAGACCAATGCAATTCTATGTGGTCAGTCTACTTAGTAGTGTGTTGGCTAAGTGTGTTGACCGTGTTACCATTCTGTGACAAGACAAAGAGTTAAAAAATGGCTGAACTAAGGAGTGCCCTTAGTGATACACTTGATTTACATTCTGGTGCAAGCTCCTTCTGTGGTCTCAGACTTAGAACAAACTGGTTTTGGATAGGCACTGGCCAGCAGATCGTGAGGAGCACTGGCTTATGGATTTGTGGCTCTTCCAGGCTTTATTATTCTTCCAAAGGCCATGATCCTGTGGTCACTACCAATGCTCTCCATAGACCAGAATACACTAGTCATGAATCGCTCAAATTCCCTGTTTTGCTCTGTTCCACCACTTCTATACTCATGAAATCCATCCTTACAGAGCTTCTCTTTTTTTTCGGTGTACCAGCAATGCCTGCTCCATTCAGATGGCAATCCTTGCTGTTGAGATCACATCTACCTTCCAAGTCCTTCAACAATTTGATCTATAAATTATTCCTTTTTTTCTCAAATATTATGTCTTTAACTTCTCTTTGAATCTTTACCCGTGCTCATGTTTCTTTCATCCTAAAAAGAATCTTTAGTTCACCCCCACATGAGCCACAAGTTAACACTGACTCTATCTCCCTTCCCACCTAGATTTCACTTCCTAACTTCCATTCAAACTTTATCCATCACGCTACTGAAAGTTCTCTCAATAACAATCATAATAAGTAACGTCTTAAAATGCCTGCTATAAGCCATAATTATAGGGCTGATCATTCATCTGTTTCTAGTTACATCTTAGAAAGCTATTAACCTATCATTTGTAAAAAAAAAAAAATTTTAGATCAAAGATATTAGGTAAGTTGAAGTTGGCACAGCCACTAAACCCACATCTATTTGACTTGTTTTCACATCTAGTTCTACTTGGTCTCTCATTGTCACTTCTGGACATTCTCTGACTTTGCAGCCCCTATTCCCCTTGGCTTTTTTTGTAGGCTTCTGTTTGTCACACTGGGGGAATCTGCTCACTATCTTTGTTGGTGACCCGTAGTTGCTGCCTTCAGGGCAGTTCCACCAGCAGAAAAGCTTCAAGGAGTCTCCTCTTAAATTGCCACAGTGCCGATGGGTTGTCTGTGAGGTCATCTCCCAGAATCATGTTCTAGGGGAGGGAAGGCTGCTTGCATCTGCAAGGGCACTCTTTTGTCCAGCCAGGCTCTGAGCCATGCAATGAGTCCCCAGTAGAAAGTGAGGAAAGCAGAGGGGGATATGTGGGTTAGCCTTCCACACCCTGCAGGGAATGCACAGAGAGAAGCCAAGACCAAGAAAGAATAAAGGCAAAGCTGGAAGAAAGACAATCCCAAATACCATCTTAAGAACTTAGCTTAATGAAGAAAGCATGTGACCCCTGTCACCACACTTAGGAGGAGGCTGACTCACTCCCCAGAACAGGTTGTGCACAGCAGTTCTAGCCCTGTGAGAAGAATGTTTTTTCCTCACACACAGCTGCAACATACCAAACTTCCAAGCTTTTCCTTATGCTATCAGATGGGAAGGTCTAATTCTCATGAATGTCCTCAATTCTTAAAACTGCCTTGTTACCCTTCCCTGAGAACATGATTGCCATTTAACCTAAAGACATAGTTATGGTGAAACCTTCAGACATCTTTACTCATCAATGACAAAATACTGGGGTGGGGGGGGGCATCACATCAAGCTAGGTAGACAGTTGTCTTCTTCCCTTAGAGATAAAGCTTGCTTAAGGTTGTGACCCAAGTGTTCCCTGATTCAACCTTGGATCCATGATCCATGAACTAATGTGCTCTCCCTTGATACCATTTGCATTTCCGCATTCCTCTTAGTAGCCAAAGTCTAACTTTCCCATGCCCTGGGAGGAGGGAGTGAAGACGCCATCACTGAAGCAATTTGGCTGCTCCCATGGAAGCCATTACACTCCTGATCCAGAGCTTTGCAGCGCCCATTTCCCCCACTTATGTGAAGAGGCTGTCAAAAAGCTTCTCTTAGCAAGGCAGTATTGGGTTACCAACAGCTGGTAGCTGTTCTCTGCAATCAGGTTCCGGGTATATGGACGATTACAGGTTAAATGTGTAGTGGCATTGCCTATGGGTGGCTGTACTCTAGCTGGGGCCTTCTAGAGGCACAATGCTTTTAACTAGAGGATGGCTCTTGTGGTGGGAATTACAGAACCTGGCAAGATGGCAGGGAGAGATATTTTGGGGCATGCAGGCTTTCCAGCACCAAAAATAACCTCCAGTAGGAGGCTGCCTACGTGGCCCCCAGAGAAGGTCAAGCCACCCCTGCTCTGTCAGCACGAGCTCTTTGAATCATCTCAACACTTTCCATTTAGCCAAGCTCTTCCCCTTCCCCCATCACCACTGTCCTTCCCAGGCTTTAGAGCTATCTTTGAAATGGAGAGGCAGACAGAGATCACTTCTCTTTTTATTTGGATATGATAGAGAATGTAAAATGAGTAAGGCACAAGCAACTGGGAACCAGCACTCTCCCCTGATCCACAAAACCACAGGAGCTCAATACTAGGACAGCCTTAGAAATCTGGCTGGAACTCACATTGCCAAGATTACTCCCACAAATCCAATTATCCAAGGGATACCAAATCTGTTCCTTCACACTGCTTCTTTCCCCTCAAAATGAGAGATGTAAGTATGACAATCATCTGCACACACGATTCCTCCAGCACCACTCACTTTCCATTCCTCCTAGAGGCTCCAAGGCACAGTGAATTAAGCTAAAGATTCCCTGGATTCCCCACAACATAGCAGCCGTGCTTCAGAGAGGTGCTGCAGCTTGTTATGAGAGATGCCACGCGTGGTTCCTGGAGGGTATATTTTCATTTAGTCTGGATGTTTGGCACACTCAGACCATAAACAGAAGCCCAAGGTAGAAATAGATGGCGTGACTGGTTTACTCAGAGAGTGTTGAAAATGTTTAATCAATTAATGGCGATAATAAAGTGTCTCATTGGAAGATAAAATGACAATTCCTCAAGCTCGACCACATTTGTGTCCAGCCTAACAGCTTACAGGCATTGAGGGTGACTGAGGGACAAACACGAGAGCTATGCAAATTATGAACGTCTCCTTTTATGTTTACATTTGTGCATATTTCTGGCTATTTTTGCAGATAGGCAGATTAGCAGCCCTGCTGATAATGTGATCTCTCTGACAGAAGTGAAAAATCATTCACTCATCCCAAAACGTATTCCCCACTTCCCCAGTGTAGGGATGTAATAAGCTGACGGGGGTTACCGCGCAGGCAGCCGCCATACACATGACCAAGCATGGGGATTCCTAGGGAAGAATCAATGTGTAAAGGGACAAAAAAATCAGTAGTCAAAGCACAAGTAGCATCTGGCGAAATGAAATTTCAACTCTTTCATTCAAATAATTTAAGACCGCCAGAGTTTGTGACATGACCATGAAAGAATGTTGTAGTGTTTACTCACTCATTCATGACCCAACTTCGTTCGCTAGCCTAGAAGCTCCATAAGAGCAGGGATCTTGTCTGCTTCTATTCACTGCCGTGTTCCCAGCTGTTTTTACTACATAGGAATAGCTCGAAAAATATTTGCTGAATTGAATGAATGAATCCATTCATCATTCAGAAAACATTTAATAAATAATGGGGTACACAGGCTCTTCCATTTATCTGCATTCTTCTATTCCCTAATTATTGTGTGATTTCACTTCCTTTTTGAGAAAATATGTAAATATGTTGGCTTCCTCCCCCATGAGTTTGATCTTTGAAAATAAGTTAAACTTTTTAATATAAAAATGAAAAATAATAATTTAAGCCTCTCTTAAGTAAACTAAACTATCAGCATACCATATAAGAAAATTAAAAATCAATCCCTGCAATAATTGTGTATTTTATAAGACGCAAATAATCTAAATACATTTATATAGAAGAATGGTATTCTTCTCCCTACTATAATTATCATGAATGTTTATATTTCATTAAACATGTGAGATATGTATACATCTCCAAAATAATATAAGTAGGGCATTTTTAAAAATCCAGTCATTTTAAAAACAATCAAATGTTAATCAGCTACATTGGCTAATCCAAATCAGCTAATCAACTAATACAAATGGTTATTTGATTTAGTTCACCATTTTAAAGTTATTTTAGGACAATATTCAGGTACCACTACATGCCTATTAAAAATGACTATAGGGGCACCTGGGTGGCTCAGTCGGTTAAGCGGCCGACTTCAGCTCAGGTCATGATCTCGCGGTCCGTGAGTTCGAGCCCCACGTCGGGCTCTGTGCTGACAGCTCGGAGCCTGGAACCTGTTTCAGATTCTGTGTGTCCCTCTCTCTGACCCTCCCCCGTTCATCCTCTGTCTCTCTCTGTCTCAAAAATAAATAAACGTTAAAAAAAATTTTAAAAAAATGACTATAATAATAATAATAATAATAAAACTGGCCCTACCAAATGCTGGCAAGGATCTTAAACAACTGGGACTCTTATTCAGTACTATCGTGGATGCAAAATTATAGGACAGCCATTTTGGAAGACAGTTTGGTAGTTTCTTGCAAAGGTAAACATAGTCTTACCATAACAATCCAGCAGGTGTGCTCCTGGATATTTCCCCACTTGATTTGAAAACATACATCCTCACAAAGTCCTGCACATAAATATTTATAATAGCTTTATTCATAATCCCCCAAAACTGTAGGCTACCGAGATGTCCTTCAATGGATGAATGCATAAACAAATTATGCTACAGTGTTAAAAAAGACATTAGCTATCAACAAGTAAAAAAGACATATATGAACCTTAAATGCATGTTGATAAATTGAAAGAAGCATCGGCAAGGCTATATACTATATGATTCCAACTACATGATGTTCTGAAAAGGGCAAAAATGAAAACATCAGTGATTGCCAGAGGTGCGGTGGGAGGGAGGTCAGGTTGACTATGAGAGGAGGGGTGACTTCTAGGCAGTGCAACAGTTCCATATGATACTGTAATTATAGATACATGACAGTATGCATTTGTCAAAACCCACAGAACTTTACAGCACAAACACTGAACATTAACGTATGCAGTTTTTAGAAATTTTCTTTAATGTTTTATTTTTGAGAAAGTGCAAGAGAGAGGGAGAAAGAACTTCTGAGGTGGGATCATGCTGACAGCAGTGAGAACCTAATGTGGGGCTCGAACTCATGAGCCACGAGATCATGACCTGATCTGGGTACTACAGGGTACCCAGAGATTAGGTCAAATGCTATCCTAGGTGTGTGTCTCTGAAGGTGTTTTTTGATGAGATTAGCATTTTAGCAGACTGAGTCAAGCAGATTGTCCTTCCTAAAGTGCGGGTGGGCTTTATCCAATCAACTGAAGATCTGAGTTAGAGGGCACTTCACCAGCCAGACGACTAGAGTCCAAACGTAAGTTTTTTCCTGCCTTTGGACCCTAACTGAAACATCAACATTTCTTGGCTCTTGGGCCTGCCAACATACCATCAGTTCTCCTGGTTCTTAGGCCTTTGCACTTGAACTAGAACCACACCAAGTTTTCTAGGTCTCCACCTTGCAGTCTGCAGACCTTGGTACTTCGCAGCCTCCATAATTATATGAGCCAATTCCTTATAATAAATCTATTATATAATAAATAATGAATAAGTATATTTATAAATAAAATAAGTAATAAATATATATCAATGTGTTCTTAGTTCTTCTCTGGAGAACTTTGAATAATGCAATGGGAATAAGTAAAACAAGACCGGAAAAATGAAAATGTTGATACAGAGAAGGAGTTCATTATACTATGCTCTTTACTATTGCGTGCCTGTTGAAAAATTTATATAGCTTTATAAATTTAGATAAGTACATTAAAAAAAAAAACAACCTAGAAACCACAAGGGACCACCAATGCATTACGCTTCTCTACTCATTTGCTTCCGTGGCACTTAAGTTGTAACCCAGCTTTCCAGGACAAATTCCTCACCATCACTGTCATCTAAGCCAATGGGCTGAAATTCATCTCCATATTTCTTTAACTTCAGTTCAGTAGAAACAGAACACTTTCTAATTGTCTTTATTATGAACGTAAGACAAACAAAAAGGAAATAAAAGAAACATGGAAAAAGGTACCAATACTGACCTGTATCAAACAGATATTCATATTCTTAGGTAACTATAATCTGGCCACAGATGAGCTGGTAGAACAAGTACTTGCTTCATTCTGTTCAAGTTATCTCCCAAAGAGGCCCTTCTCTTTCAATTCTTTATAGCTCTTCTTTCCACATTGATGCCGTTCATTTATTCATTCACTCACTCAACAAATCATTGAGTGTCCACCTTGTTCTAGACATTGGAGAATCTATGGAAACCAAAAGGAAGCAAGGTTTGTGACCACAGGAGGCTTCTAAAAGGGAAAACAAATATTAATAAAATAATGATGTAACGAAAGGTAAAACTGTGACTGTGATTTTTTACTATGAAAGAAGATACATGGTGATAGGAAACAAGAGGTTTAACCTAACGCAGAGTTCAAAAAGCAATGACTACAATGGAAAAATTAGTAAGTAGCAGTAAGAACATGTCATTGGGAGTCTTGGCAGTAAGAGTCAAAATAATCAGCCAGAAGAAATGGAAGTCGTTGCATCTGGGAAAGAGGAAGTGGGAAAGAGGAGGCAGGACACCCAATTTGTAAAAATTAAAATTTTAAACTATTTTACTCTCTAAGTGGTGTGCTCAGAAATGTTGACAAAACAAAGTGTTGTTTTGAAGAAAGGAAACAAAAGTACAAGAGAGGACAAATAAAACCAAATGTTGGGTGCTTGAAAAGGCTAATAAAATTGACAAATTTCTGGCAAGTTTGATCAAGAGAGAGAAATCGAAATTACTAGTATCAAAAATACAAGTTATAAAACAAAACGTAGCCACAGATATAGTAGCGATTTAAAAGAAAAGAAAATTCTACAAACTCATTCCTGTAAATTTGAAAACTAAGACAAAATGGTTAAATTCCTATTTAAAAAATCAAAATCGACCCCAAAAGAAACAGGTAAGTGTGTGTAATCTTTAAAAGTAAGCCCTATTAGGCATTTGGGTGGCTCATGCGTTCAGCGTCTGACTTTGTGGCTCAGGTCATGACCTCACAGCTCCTGAGTTCGAGCCCCGCACGGGGCTCTGTGCTGACAGCTCAGAGCCTGGAGCTTGCTTCAGATTCTGTGTCTCCATCTCTCTTTGCCCCTCCCCCACTTGCGTTCTGTCTGTCTCTCTCTTTCTCTCAAAAATAAATAAACATTAAAAAAAAGAAAGTCCTATTAAAGAAATTGTATCACATTGAAAGTTATTCTACAAAGAAAACATCAGATTCTATCAAATGCGTAGGCAACTTACAGGCAAGTTTTATCAAACTTTCAAGGAATGAACAATTTTAACTTTATACAACTTCTTCCAGAAAAGAGCAGCAGAAGAAATACATCCCTACCCATTCCAAGTGGCTAGCATAGTTTGATACCAAAAAAAAAAAAAAAAAAAAGCAAAAACAAAACAAAAAATAGACAAGGAAAGCACAAGAAAAAAAAATTACTTTCTCAGGCCATTCATAAACCTGGATGCAAAATCCCAAATAAAATATTTAGAATATTAGTATACAAAATCTAGCAAATGCATTGGTGTAATTTATTATATTAATTGACTGATTAAAGGGAGTCAATCTATGATCATCTTAATAGATACACAGGATGGATATCAAAAAATTCAACACCCACTCTTGGTAAAAATTCTAGCCAGACAGGGAACAGAAAGGAAATACTTTAACCTGGCAAAGAGTTAACCTCCAAAACCCAAATTAATTTAATAGTGAAATATTGGAAATGTTTTTAAAATAAGGAATGAGACAAGAAAATTGACATGGTTGCTTGTATTTAATACGGTACCAGAGATAATGTGTGACATATGTGAAGATAAGAAGAGCAAAAAAAGTATTATTATTGGAAAAGAAGAAACAGAAATATCATAATATTCAGGTTAACAATCCGTAAAACTCCAAAATAACCAAATTATCAGAATTAATAAGAATTTACTGAAGGGAGTTGGTTATTAGAAAGAATGGGCTTATCAGTCAGTGAGGCTTTTACAATTGATTAGCAACAGAAGAATCAAAGGGGATCCTTTCCTCATCTTCTACACAAAAATCAATTCCAGATTTTAAAAGATAATAAAAATGTGAAAGTCAAAATACTTAAACATTTAGAAGAATATATAGGAGAATATCTTATCTTAATGAGCGCCACATAAAGAATGATTTTTAGGGGCCCCTGGGTGGCTCTGTTAAGTATCTGACTTCAGGTCAGGTCATGATCTCACAGCTGGTGAGTTTGAGCCCTGCGTGGGGCTCTGTGCTGACAGCTTGGAGCCTGGAGCCTGCTTCCGATTCTGTGTCTCCCTCTCTCTCTGCCCTTCTTCTACTCGTGCTCTCTCTCTCTCTCTCTCTCAAAAATAAACAATAAAAAAATTGTTTTAAAAAGAATGATTTTTAAACAGGGCACCCAAAGTGCAAACCATCAAGAAAATGGTTTGATCAATTCAAAATTAAACTTAAGATCCTTTTATTTAAACAGACCATACAGAGAGTAAGAAGGCAAGTATGCATATAACCAATAAAAATTCATATCTGGAATATAAAAACTGTCTTTAAAATCCAATAAGGAGAACACAAGCGCTCCAAAAGAAAAATGAACAAAGATCATAAAACTGGCATTTCGTACACATACAAAAAATGCCCAATAAGCATATAAAATATTTTCAATCTCAATAGAAATTAAAGAAACATACATAAGACCTAAATAATATATCATTTAAGACCTACCCAATTGGTAAAAATTAAAAATTATAAAAATTGTTGGTAAGAGTATAGAGCAACAGGAATTTATTCATTTGAAATAAAATTGGGATTATCTTTTTAATACAAACATGTACATACTCTCTTGCAAGGAATTCAGGCTATCCAAAAACAACTCCTTTTTGAATTTGTGCCATGAGACACAATGTGAAAATGTACATAGTCTTCCTAAGAATAAAAACGAAAAGAAAACCCAAGTATACATAAACACAATGAGTGAATAATTTGTGGCACAGCGCCCCCCCCCCACCAGAAAGGAATGTTATGTAGCCATGAAAATAAGTGAACTACAGCTCCATGAAAAACTTCAATGAATTTTAGAAACAATGTTGTATGGAGAAAAAGAGGCTTAGAAGTCTAATTGTAAGCAATTTTATAACGTTTAATAATAAGAAAAAAGCTTTTCAAAATATATCTTTAGGAAGGTATACATAGGTGTTAAAAAAAAACTATTATGCAAGGCGTGATGAACACAAAATACAGGATTGTTTTTATTTCTGGTTTATGGAGAGAAGACAAGGAAAGAGTGTTTGGAAAAGGCACACTTCTATTTTCAAGAGTCCTGGTGATGTTGTAGTCCACACATTAGGAATTAGAATCAGAAAGGTAATTTTATTATTATTCCTGAATACACACACATACACACACAAACACAATCCTATCAATTCTCAGATAAATAAATGTGCAGACCTCCTTCTGAAAGTTTATACCATCTGGCCCACTGATGATAAGAGGATCACACACACACACACACCCCACCAGAATTTTTGTGGCAATGAAGAGATGATGCATTTCTTCTCCATCAGATAATACTGTTAATAGTAATTTTGTAAATGAACATGAAAAAAGTAGTAACTGCCATTAAATCATTCACATTCATGGGTAAAGTGTATAAAATTCCCTATTAAAGGAAAAAAAGTAGTCTTTGATTCTTTTTAGCTCCCTCATGTGGCCACCAGAGGAAAAAGCAAGCATCGTTTCTAATTAGAGATATATTACCTTCATAGCAACCTCTACACTGGGATACCCATAGATTAGTATCATGTTGCACTTATTAGATAAGTTAGAGAACAGTGTATTAACAGAAACAAACTAACAAGAAAGTTCTTGATTCTCCTTACAATTTATTACTGGAGTATCCAAGATGAAAAAAGAAAGCATGTTACACAAAACAGAAACAAGACAGTAATTCTCAAATAAACCAGCAATGCTAAGTATGTTCCTTGGGAGAACATTAATGCACACGATGTTCCTTGGGAGAGAAAAAGTACTTATTGATGAAATATGAGAAATTTGACATGCTATCCCCACAAGGATATTAACAATGGACATTAATTCAGTAAAGGCTCTGAAAAGTCCTGTAGTCAAAAATATGTTTAACTCTGTTTCAATTAACGATACTCTTTAAATTTTTTTATTATTTATTTTTTTTTTTGAGAGAGAGAGCATGAGGAGCAGAGGGAGAGGGAAAGCGTCTTAAGCAGTCTCCACACCTAGCACAGAGCCCCATGCAGGGCTCAATCTCACAACCATGAGATCATGACCTGAGCTGACATTAAGAGTCAGATGCTTAATCACCTGAGCCACCCAGGTGCCCCTTAACGTTACTCTTTGAAAGGAAATTTCTGTGAAAAAAAAAAAAAACAACTATATGTCATGATTCATTTTAAGGCATGCTAAAGCAAAGCTTTAAATTCTAGTAATTTTTTTTTTTTTGCTTATTCAAGAAGTTAATAATGACTTGCATTGTGGCAGCCATCACACAAGTATAGAACTGTGTCGTCTAGTGAGTATTTAATGTTAAATGTCAGGTAGTCAGTTGAGTGGCTTGTGGTTAGGTGAATAAAAGACTAAATCAATCAGTCTAGTACAGAGAATAACAAAACTATCCATCTAGAATCCAAGTTACTTTTCTGATGACCTTTCTAATTAATTGTATGTGTTTTGTAAGAAGGATATTTCAGTCTGCGCCCCAAGTCCTCTAGCTGTAAAATGACTTTGATCATCTCTGCTGTCGTAGTTATTAGTTAGGCATATCAATAGTAATATATTTCAGACCTTCTTCAAATTAACCAGAATAAATGGTATTAAAGGAAACCTATGTCTGCAATGACTAGGAGTTTATGCTTGTTCCTGACTGTCTCAGTTTAAAATTAGCACCACATAAATCATATAGAAATAGTTACATATCTATTACTGATTTTCGGTAAGGAAAATAATTACAGTGCCATGTTAGTCTCATCATCTTCTTCCCCAAATCATGCTTTCAAAATGTTCTCTGAATGTCTTACATTAAGAACATTTAACGTTCATTAAGGACATTAAATGTTCTTAAAATCCTTGAGTGAGTTGACCTTTCAGAGAAGTGCTTGTTCAAACTGTATAGTAAATTTAGTCCCTCTCTTGATGAATAAAACTTGAATTAGTAAGAACTTTCCTTGGGCCAACAACACCAAAGAATGATAAGAAATAAGAATATTTCCTGACAAATCTACCTTCTTTTTTCTGCCATGTGCAAGTGTTCATATTTTGTTTTATATAGACATATATATGGTAATATATACCACAACATATAATGTAAATAAACACATACACATAAGTAAATACATAATTCTGACTAAAGGGTTTTGCTAGCAGATGGCCATTCCCGGTTTTCACACTGTTTCCTAAGAAGTAATTGCACTCTGACCACTTTGGGGAAGTATAAACTGAAAGGTGCATTGTCCAGAATCGGGCAGTAAGAAGTCATTGCAGTCAAACACCAACATTGCATTTATTGCTTTAAAATTTATTTAATATTTTTAATGTTTTAAAATTTATTTTTATTGTTTTCAAGGTCAAATTAGTTTAAACTCATTTTCAAATAAGAGTATGTACGGGAACTTAGCTCAGACAGGTAGGGTGAAACTCCAACTAGCAGGTACATCCAGAAGAACAGGCAACCCTCACTCAGGGAAGATATAAACATCTGATACCACATCTAACCACACCCACAAGTCTTTTTTTTTTTTTACACAGAACTAGGCTCTATGAACACATGAATAAGAATTATCAAATAGAAAGTTGAGTACACACCTAGAAAGTACCAAATGTTTGAAGAGAGCAGAAAAGTCTAATAATCTAAAGAAGAAACACTGTAATAATTACACTTTTTAAAAACTAGGACAAAAAAAATAATTTAAAGTAAGTATTATTGACGTACTTGGAAGTTTGAAAAGACAGGGCACCCCTGAAAAAGAAACTACTAAAGACCTTGAAAATGAAAACCTGATTTTTTGCCTTTTAAAAATGCTCAACACACAACTTAACTAGCAGAGCAATCAAAGATTAAAAGTAAATCAGTAAACTGGCTATCAAATTGGGTAATTATCCCAGAATAGTATGCAAAAAACAAAGGGATATAGAAATAGAAAAAAAATAAGAAGTTCAAAATAGATCCTATTGTCTATACCTGTATTGATAGATGTTTCATAAAGAAAAGAAAGAAAATACAGAATTATTAAAAGAAAATATCCAAGAACTGTAGAAAAGCATGAGTTTCAGTTTGAAAGTTTCCCACAATACCAGCCATAAATAAATAAATAAATAAATAAATAAATAAATAATAAAGATTTATAACTAAACAAACCATTGTGAAATTTTGAATACCAAAGATAAAAAGAAAAATTCTAAGCTTCCAGAAATAGAGGGCAAATTACTTAAAAATAAAAAAGATTCCAATTGATATGAGATTTCTAAACAAGTAATAATGGATGTTAGAAGACAATAGAGTAATATTTTGAAGATCCAAAGGAAAATTACTTTTAACCTATAATTCTATACCCAGCAAAACTAGCATCACGGGCAAGGGCAAAAATCATTTTAAATATGTAAGATGTGAGAATATTTATTCATCACAAACCTTTTCTTACACAAAATCCAAAGAAGAAATTGTAGTGAACAAAGACATAAATCAATCATATAATCTACTTTAAATGATGGTAGATAAACACTGTTTAATAAAATGATAGACAAACTGAATCTAAAAATCCCAATGCCTGCAGAGTATGAGACAAGATTGGTGATGTAGATACATAAGTAAAGCTATGCTAATATACTTTGTTTGTTTATAGAGAAAATGTAGATATAGATTAATGTTAGACATCCATTTTTAAAATATGTATTCAAATATTAAGGGTGATTATCAGAAGAATGAAAATAAGATCTAAAATCAGAGACAAAAAGATCCAAAACACTAGAGAAACAAAGAAGCAAAGATAAAAGTCAACAATGAGAAAATGAACAACCCAATTAAAAAATGGACAAAACATTCAAATAGACACCACATCATAGAAGCTATACAGATGGCAAAAAACAACATGAAAAGATGCTCTACAGAATATGTCATCAGGGAAATGCAAAACAAAACAACAATGAGATACCACTGCATACCTATTAGAATGGCCAAAATCCAGGTGCCTGGGTGGCTCAGTTGGTTAAGCATCCTAACGCTTGATTTTGGTTCAGGTCATGATCCCATTGTATGTGGGATTGAGCCCCACCTCAGGCTCTTCACTGGCAGTATGGAGCCTGCTTGGGGTTCAATCTCAATCTCTATCTCTCTCTCTCTCTCTCTCTGTCCCTCCCCAACTCATACACTCCCTCCCCCAAAACAAATAAATAAACTTAAAAAAAAAATCTAAAAAAGAATGGCCAACACCAAATACTGACAAGAATTTGGAGCAACAGAAACCCTCAGTGTGGAACCTGCTTGGGATTCTCTCTCCCTCCATCTCTTTCTGTCCCTTCCCTGCTCCATGCTCTCTCTTTCTCTCAAAATAAATAAATTAATTTTAAAAAACGCTAAAAAACAAAAAAAAATAATGGCCAACACAAAATGCTGACAAGAATTTGGAGTAACAGAAACCCTCAGTCATGATGGAATGCAACATGATACAGTCACTTTGGAAGTTTCTTACAAGACTGAACATACTGTCACTATATGATCCAGCAATTACACTCATTGGTATTTACCCAAAGGTGATGAAAATTTATTTCCACACAAAACTCTGCACATGGATGTTTACAGCAATGCTATTTATAATTAACAAAACTTGGAAGCAACCAAGATGTCCTTCAGTAGGTGGACAGATAAACTGTGGTACATCTACACAATGAATATTATTCAGTCCTAAAAAGAAATGAGCTATCAAGCCAAGAAAAGACATGGAGGAAACTTTAAATGCATATTACAAAGTGAAGGAACACACTCTGAAAAGGCTACCTACTGTATGATTCCAACTACAAGATATTCAGTGGTTGCCAGGAGTTGATGGGGAAGGAAGGATGAATAGGCGGGAACAGAGAGGATTTTTAGGGCAGTGAAAATATCCTGTATGATGCTGTAATGGTGGATATGTGTTACTATACATTTGCCAAAACCCATAGTATGTAAACTCTAATGTAAACTAGGGACTTTGGGTGACAATGACATGTCAATGTAAGTTTGTCGACTGTAACAAACATACCACTGTGGGGCAGGATTTTGATATTGGGGTGACTGGGTATGCATGTGGGGCCAGTAGAATATGGAAAGTCTCTCTACCTTCAGTTCAATTTTGCTGTGAACCTAAAACTACTATAAAAAGCAAGAATATTTTTTTAAATTATATAGTAATAAATAAAGTAATAAAAAGATCATTTATTGTTTGGAAGATTTTTATATATTTAGCTAAAACAGCTATGTATTTTTTAAAATTGTTTTATGTTTATTTAATTTTGAGTGAGAGAGAGACAGAATGTGAGCTGGGGAGGGGCAGTGAGAGAGGGAGACACAGAATCTGAAGCAGGTTCCAGGCTCTGAGCTGTCAGCACAGAGCCCAACAGAGCTCAAACTCACAAACTGCGAGATCATGACCTGAACCAAAGTCAGTTGCTTCACCAACTGAGCCACCCAGGCATCCCAGTTATAATTTTTAAAAATCATCTTGAAACCACTAAGTTATAGGGGTGCCTGGGTGGCTCAGTCGGTTAAGCGTTCCACTTCAGCTCAGGTCACGATCTCGCGGTCCTTGAGTTCGAGCCCCGCGTTGGGCTCTGGGCTGATGGCTCAGAGCCTGGAGCCTGTTTCAGATTCTGTGTCTCCCTCTCTCTCTGCCCCTCCCCCGTTCATGCCCTGTCTCTCTCTGTCTGAAAAATAAATAAACTTAAAAAAAAAAAAAGGAAACCACTAAGTTATAATAAAAGATAAAAATTTTTCATTCTGTGTTAAAAAATTAAACTATCAATCCAACATAGAGAACACAAAACATATGGTAAACATATAGCTGAATAGAAAGTATTCCACCCATTTTTTATGCAATTGCATAGATATATTAGATGTAGTAGACAGGTAACTAGATAATAGGTTTTTCTCCATTTTTAAAAGTGTTTTTTTCTAAACAACACAATCAAATATGCCTTTAAAAAAATATTTATTATGGAAATGTTCACCCGTTCTCTACCAAAAGTAGAGAGATTATGATAATAAACCCATATACATCCATTATCCACTGTTGTTATGGGCTGATCATATCCCCCAGAATTCATACGTTGAACACCTAATTTCCAGGATTTCAAAATGTGACTGTATTTAGAGATAGGGTTTTTAAAGGAGATTATGTTAAAATGGGATCGCTAGGGTGGGCCCTAATCCAACCTGATTGGTGTACTTGTAGGAAGAGGGAATTTGGACACCCAAGAGAGACAGCAAGGATGTACATGCACAGAGGAACGACCATATGAAGACACAGCAGTAAGATGGCCATCTGCAAGCCTAGAGAGAGGTTGCAGGAGAAACCAAATCTGCTGACCCTGTGATCCTGGACTTCCAGGCTCCAGAACTGTAAGATAATAAATTTCTATTGTTTAAACCACCCAATCCATGGTATTTGTTATGGTAGCCTTAGCAAACTAATACATCCACCTCCCAACAACTATTAACATTTTATCAATCCGGTTCATCTATCCCACACCCACATATTTTTTATTCTGGAGGGTTTTTAAAGCAAATCTTACTTTGTCATTTCATCTATAACTACTTCATTTTGCGACTCTATTAAGAAAATTTTTTATGTATTTATAAACTATTCCATGCCTAAAAAAATTAACAGCATAACCTAATGCTTTCTAATACCCAGCCCATATTTAAAGACTTTCTTTTAGAGATGGTGTGTCTTTTTAAAGTTAGACCAAAGAAGGTCTTCATAATACATTTTGCTGTTTTCCCTCACCCTAACCAACACTGGGTGTATGTTTAATATGTTCCAAGCAATGGGAAAATTTATCTTTTTATTTTTTATTGGCATTTCCCCCAATTACAAATGAAATTAAACAATTTTTCATATATGTATTTGCCTTTTACTATTCTTTTCTGAACTGCCTGATCTTTTTTTTTTTTTTTTTGCTTGCTTTCATGTTTGTTTCATCTTATATTTTTGTAGGAGCTCTTTACAGTCTGATGATTTCTTTATTTTTGTCACACTCTAAGTATTTTCTTTTAATCTGCTTTTCATTTTTATAACTTTTTAATTTTCTTTGATCTTTATGACCCACTTCTCTATGATTTGCTGATATATTAAACACGCATGAAACTCCTTGTTCTGAGAACTGTTTTCTAGAACAGCTAGGATCAAGCACACTGATTAGTAAATTTCTTTCCCAGATTGGAGTTTCACCTAATTTCTAGGCTGAGCCTTAACAAGACATTCTGCAAGTGATCTAGGCATACAAAGTTTCATCTTCTACACCACACACACAGAAAAAAACAGAATTCCTAGTCTCAGTTTCTACATTTTGTATCCCCCCAAATCACACAAAGACTTTTTTTCCCTTGCCCAGAAAAAGTAGCTCACTTATTATGAGCAGCATTGAAGATGATAAAATTCCAGAACAACCAAAGACAGTTCCAAGCAGGTTACTGAATTCTCCCTAAAATGTAATGTTAGTTTTCCAGAAATATTCACAATGACCTCATGCTCCTGTATCAGAACAACATTTTGAGGAGATTATTTTAAATGTATCTTTGAAATCTTACCTCATGAAACCTAGATCTCTAAAAACCAAACTTGAGTACTCTCTAGCCTCGGTGCAAGCAGAAGGAAAATAGCATGACAATTTTGATGCATATTTGTAGAATACTCTTTTTATGCATATTATTTCTAGTGAGGGTAGAACAGCTGCAGAGAGAGAGGGAGAGAGAAGGGGGAGAGAGAGAGAGAGAGAGAGGGAGAATACTGAGAAGTAGAAAAAAGAGAATCTTGTGGATCTTGTTTAAGGAAAATCATCTCAAAGTAAGATCCAGGAGAGTTTGTGTTTTTGTCCTTTCTCAGACTTTCAGAAGCATCTCTTTCTATGTATTCAGACAACTCTCCATTGTTTACAAGCCTCAATGTACACGGATCAAGAGTTGGACCCCTACAACATAGGATTTCAAGACACAATGTAACACAAATATAGCCGTTTCCTCAAGTAAGTCAATGTCTCTCTAACTTTTCACCTACCATTTAGCTGATCTATAATTTTTTTCTCTTTCTCTCTCTCCACCGACTCGGTGTCATAAGCCTGAATCCTTGAAGTTACTCTCTTAAAGCGTGTCATACACCCCGTGTCCAAGTATGGTCACTATGAGGGAGCTGTCACTGAGAGCCCTTGTGGAAAATTAATGGCTGACTACAGAGGGCAAAACGATAGGACAGATGGCTCTGTCACCACCGCCAGCTTGGGAGGCTGAAAGAAACCCAGTGTCTGGGCAAATAGCGCTGCGTTTCATGCACTTGCTCCTTTGTTAATCCAATCTCCCTGTCAGCAGCTGTCCTTCATTGTTCAGTTTGGGAGGGAATGTTGTTTCATTTTCTACAGACATTTTCTATATTTTCAATTTGTTAACGACTCAAAGAGCACATTTCAGAAATTCCTTGAGATCCCAAACCAAAAAAGGAGTCTTCTCTGTCATTTCTTTAAAGAACAACAGCGAAATTTCTATTTTGCATAGTCTAAGAAAACATTGGTCTCCATCCTGCTATGGATTACTGGATTTAAATTCATTCAAGACATTCTGCAAAAATCAGCCAGGGATACTTAATATCCTAAGGTTACATCCAGCTATAACAGCACATAATTAGGTTAATGCAATGAAGGAAGGGGAGCAGTCAATATAAAAAAGTCAGTCACATCAGAGTAACTGCGTGATTCATGAATTTTGCACTTTTCAACAGGGTCTTGGAGTCAATTAAATGTCCCCTATTTTCCGATTACTTCCAGTCCAAGGAAAAGTGATGTAAGATGAAGTCATAAGATGTTCAAAAAAATCTTTTCCCTCCCACTCCATCTTCTTGGCCTGCCTTAAAGCTCGTTTCCTCTTTGTCAGGACACTTCTGGTGTTAACAGCTGGCTTCAGAAAAGAAGCCTCAATATCAAGGCCATGTCTGAATTGAGCAATACAAGAGTGTGCCTCAGGAGAGAAGCCCACTGGTGTTCTAGTTTCTGTACAAAAGGCCAAACGTGCATCCTTTCCAGGGAAATTCTTTGATCCTTAATGAGCTTCCACCACTCCTTCCTTTCCCATTATTGATGTCCGAATTTTGACCAAAAAATTACCCTCATTCCGGCGACCCTGCCCAAGCACTGGTCCCCAATTTCACCACAAATGTTGTTGGTGCCTCAGTTTTCCTCTCTTGTCTTTTCTGATATTTTTCTCAAGAAACAGTCCTGGAGCATTAGCACTAGGGGATGCATTAGCACTTTCACACACTTTCTTTAAAGCTTAAGGAGGAGCCTTTGCTTTCACATGTCCGCCCTATATAAACAGCATAACTAACATCCTCCATAGCTCAGAGTTGTCACATACTCCATAAAATGTAACGGACCTTTTTTTTTCTTTTTCTTTTTTTAAAATTTTATTCGATTTACTTAAACTAAAACAAAAACCGTTTACTTATTTCTTCCACCTGCCCTGACCCCCACCTCTTACAGCCACCAACCTGTTCTCTGTATCTATGGGCTTGGTTGTAGTTGTTGCTGTTCTTTTATTCCATGACAAGAAAGACCATACAATATTTTTCTTTCTCTGTCTGACTTATCTCACTAAGCATAATCCCTCAAGGTCAATCCATGAAATGGCAAGATTTTATTCTTTTTTATGCTAAGTAATATTCCAGGATATATTATATATATGCATATATATGGATAACAAGTTTATGAGATTTTATATATATATATAAAATGTATATATATACATATATATACATATATACATATATATACATATATACATGTATATATATACATATATACATATATACATACATATATATACATATATACATATACATATATATATGTCACAAATTTTTTATCCACTCATCTATTAATGGACACTTAGATTTTTTTCCATATCTTGGCTATTGTATATAATGTTATAATAAAAATAGGGAGTGTATACTTTTTCTAATTACTGTTTTCATTTTCTTTGTATAAATACCCAGAAGTGGAATTGCTGGGTCATATGGTACTTTTATTTTTAATTTTTTGAGAAACCTCCATAGTCTTTCCCATAGTGGTTGTACCAACTTACATTCCCACCAACAGTGCACACGGATTTCCTTTTCTCCACATCCTCGCCAACATTTTAGTTCTTGTCTTTTTGTTATCAGCCACTCTAACAGGTGTGAGGTGATATCTCATTGTGGTTTTGATGCATTTCCCTGATGGCTAATGATGTTGAACACCCTCTCAGGTCCCTGTTGGCCATCAGTAGATCTTCTTTAGAAAAAGTCTATTTATATCATCTACCCATTTTTTAATTGGATTCTTTGTGTTTTTAGCTATCCAGTGATATGAGTTTTTTGTATATTTTGGATGTTAGCCCCTTATTAGATATATGATTTGCAATTATTTTCTCCCATTCGCCCCTCGGTAAATTACCTTTTCACTTTTGTTGATGGTTTCCTTTCAAAGTGTTCAGTTTGTTCTAGGCCCACTTATTTATTTTTCTTTTTGTTGCTTTTGCTTTTGGTGTCAGGTTCAAAAAAAAAAAATCATTGCTAAGACCTATGTCAAGGAGCTTATGTTTTCTTCTAGGAGTTTTATGATATCAGGTCTTATGTTAAATTCTGTTATGGTGTAAGATAGCGGTCCAGTTTCACTCTGTTCCATGTGGTTGTCCAATTCTCCCAACACCATTTATTAAAGAGACTGTTCTTTCCCCCATTGTATATTCTTGGCTTCTTCGTCATAAATTAATAGACCACATATGTGTGAGTTTATTTCTGGACTCCCTATTCATTTCCACGGATCTATGTGTCTGTTTTTAATACAAATATCATGCTGTTTTACTTGTGGAGCTTTTCATGACTTTTGATAGAAATGTAGAGAAGATTCCCAAAAAGCAACTTATCCAGTCAGCATGCTAGTCTCTCATCTGGATGTTAGAAGTCTTTGCTGAGAGGCTTCTTCCAAGGCACAGCTCACGCTGTCAAACTCATCATCACCCTTCAGTTTTGTGATTCTCTGTCATTGCCAAATCTGATTGGTAAGCTCTTCTGCAAAGGCAATTTGTAACGGGGGCTGAGGTATGTCCAGTTTCTTGGCATCTCCATATGCCTTTTACTAAAACTTATTAGATACTACACTCTATACCATACAAAGTAGGAAAATACTTTAATAACAAGTCCAATCATGTGAGATTTATGTGTTATTTTGGAAGAAATTACTATCTACAATTTTTCATCCCAGCGTGGCAAGTGGGTTTTTCATGACCCGTGAGATGTCATCAACTCCTACTCCATGCTCTTGAGCATTAAAATCACTTTGACTAAGTACCTCTTGTATTAAAGCACCGAGCACTGGCTCCACATCAACTCTTCTGCTCTCTCTTGGATTCCTGAAATTCCTACAACCCCGACTTTCTCCTGCCCAAGTATGCACTGCCATCCCCACATGACACACTACAGCACGTGTGTCCCACACTCTCCCCACCACCACCCCCAACATGTTAACATTGCATTCCTTCACAAAGTAAATCATTATAATTCTGAAATGGCTTAAAACTGATGGATTTATGTATATTTTTGTGTGTAAGAATAACTATATAAACAAAATTGCAAGCAGAAAAAAAGTTAGACCACATTACAATTTCAATATCTAAATAAGTATATATCAAGCACTTACTTTGGGCTCATTACTATGGAACAAATAAGAGAAGTATAAGAAAATGGTTCTCAAAATGTGCTTCAGGGAACCCTAGGGTTCTCAAGCCATTTTAGGGAGAAACCATGAAGTTAAAACTATTTTCATAATATTACTAAGATACTATTTGTCTTTTTTACTCTTACTTTTGTACAAGAAAACAGTGAAGTTTTCCAGTAAAAGAGATGTGACATTGCAATAGATTGAATGCAGAAGCAGATATGAGAATCTAGCTGTCTTTTGTCAAGCCAAATATTAACAGGACTTGAAAAACTATACAACAAATGCATGCTTCTTATTAAAATCATTTTGTTTTGGAAAATACAGTTATGTTTTATAAAAATATGTTATTTATGTTAACATGGAATGGATTCATTTTTAGTAAATTATTAAGTATTATTTAATTTATCAGTTTTAATTTCTAACATAATAAATATCAACAGATATAACTACATAAACATCTCTTTGGGGTTTATGATATTGTGACTTATAATAAGAAATATATATTTTTGGTCTTTGTCTTCATTTTTGGCACAGTGCTTCTAAAACCCTTGTAATTTCTTAAGTGATGACAGTGATAAAGATGTCTTTTGTTATATTAATAAGGTGAATTTTGGACCTAAGGATGGGGGGCTAGTTTCCAGAAGAACCAATCATGATTAGAGGGTTGGAACTTTGAGCCCCACCCCCTGATCTCTGGAAAACAAAAGAGAGAGATTGCAAGTTGAGTTCAATCACCAATGGCCAATGATTTAGCGAATCATGCCTACACAATGATGCTTACATAAGGACTCGAAAGAACAGGGATCGTAGAGCTTCTGGATTGATGAACACATGGAGATTTGGGAAGAGTGGGTGCTGGGAGGGAGCATGGAAGCTCCTTGTCCTTTCTTCATAATTTATATGCTTCTCTTCTATTTGGCTATTCCTGAGATATGTCTTTTTATAATAAACCAGTAATCTAGTAAGTAAAATGTTTTCCTGAGTTCTGTGAGTCACTCTAGCAAATTAATTGAACCTTCAACCTATAGCCAGTCAGTCAGAAACACAGGTGACAACCTGGATTTGCAATTGGCATCTGAAGTGGGAGAAGGGGTGGTCTTATAGGACTGAACTCTTAACCTTCATGATCTGATGCCATCTCCAGGTATTAATTAAATTGAACTGTAAAACACCCAACTCTGGTGTCAGAGAATTACTTGGTGATGTTGGGAAATCCCCCTCTACACATTGGAATTGGTGATCAGAATCATTAGGTTCTTAATAGCATGTAAGATTGTAATGGAGTCCTGAAATCAAAAGGCTAGAGGACCACTAGTCTAGAGCATAGTTTTATACCTTATAGCTGAACTAAGAGAATGAACCAAAAATAGATGAAAAAAAAAAATAATGCCATGTGACCAAGTGCTAGTCAGTGTGCTATTAACTCAAAGCGAAGAGTTTAATAGAAAAGGAGGATGGAGAGGAAGTGGCCAAAATAACTGGGAGAAAAGATTATATTGAAAATAATTTACTAACCAGTTTGTCATGGACCCTGACTGATCTGGTGGACTCCAGTTTATTAGCCATGGTATATAAAAGGGCTTATAGAGCATTGTGTTTGAGCAGGGCCTTGTGGGAAAACCTCGTTTTGAGAATGTGGTAAAGGGGCGGGGGAGAGCTCCCTGTAATAGAGAAGCAGCATGAGCAATAGCATCAGAGAAGCGTCAACACCGAGCACGTGGGGATTAGTAAAGAAATGGTCCTGACCGCAGGGAAAGGCATATACTGGCAAGGGAGAATGGAAAACAGGATTTCACTAACAGAGCTGGTATATGCACAGGCAGAACAGGACATATTCCGTGATGATATTGTCTTCATTCTGCCCATTGGAATTTCTACTAAGAGGCTTATTGGGATTACCATTATTAACTTCTTTGAGCATCAGTTCCCTGAGCTAAATAATGGATATAAATTCACTGCAGAGAGTGACGTTTAAATAAAGCAATCGATAACAGAAGATCTTTGGGAAAACTCTAAAACCCTAGACATGTCCTGAATAAAATTCCCCTTTGAAAATAAAAACACTTGTTTTTAGGTAAGAGCTTTGGCACACAACCTTGTAAGAATTCAATTAATCAGATTATTTTGCTCTAAGATTCTTAGCTGAGCTCCAGCGTAGTAAAGGAAGCTCCAAGGACAGAGGATGACATGGTAGGAAACCAGAGGCAATTCTGTGTCACAGGACACTTCAGTCTGACAGAGAGCAGCCAAAGGCCATCCAAGGACCCTGGTCATGAGGATATGGAAGTGCCAAACACCAGTGGCAGCAGCACGGGTTGGTGGTGAAATCGAAGGCTCTCCAGCCTGGCTGTGACATTTGCTAACTACATGATCTTGAACAAATTACTTAACATTCTCTAAGTCTCTGTTTCCTCATCTATAAATGGAGATTTAAAAATAGTACCTTCTTCTTTGGGAAGAGGCCTGCTCTTGCCTCTGCCTGATCTTCCCCAATGTCTTCTTGTCTTTCAGATCCCAACGCCAATACTATCTCCTCAGTTAATAACACCTCAATCCCCTCTCTACTATAGCGCCCTATTGTGTTTTATTCATTGCACTTATTTAATACAATTTTCTCATTTATATTTATTAGGTTATTTTCTGTCTATCCCAACTAGAGTGGAAACCCCCAGAAAGCACAGATAACAGTTACCTGGAAAATCTTAATTGAGTTCACTTCTGTTCTCCGGTACCTAAAACAGAATCTGGCATATGTGGATGCTCACTGGACTCTGAATAAATAAATACAATTGTTCAGTGTGGCATCACTGAACAAGATTAGTAGAAGAGTTAACACCTTACTGGGTGCTTTGGTAAGATTATTTTAATTATTATGTAGTTGTTTAAAATACCTTATAGAAGTCATCATAAGGTTATGTCAAGGCACCTCTAAAATGGTCTACGTTTTCTTGACAGTGTAACTAGTGAGATCTCCCTTCGGTTTAGTAGAATAAACGTTCATTGATTGATTATAAGTCAGGATTGTGCTTAGCGAGCAAGATATCATGGACCCTGATGTCACAGAGATTATAGGCTAGTGGGGAAGACTACTTGAAAAGCTTATTTAAAACCAGGGGTGCCTGGGTGGCTCAGTTGGTTAAGCATCCAACTTCAGCTCAGGTCATGATCTCATGGTTTGTGGGTTCAAGCCCTGCATCAGGAGAGCTGTCAGCATAGACCCGGGAGCTTCAGATTCTGTGTCTCCCTCTCTCTCTCTCTCTGCCTCTCCCCTGTCTCTTTCTCTCTCAAAAATAAGCAAAGAACTATTTTAAAAATTAATTTAAAACCAAATGGTGAGGGGCGGGGTAGCTGGGTGGCTCAATTGGTTGAGCATCTGACTCTTGATTTAGGCTCAGGTCATGACCCCAGGGTTGTAGGATGGAGCCCAGAGCTGGGTGTGGAACCTGCTTAAGATCGTCTCTCTCCCTCTGTCCTTCCCAGATTCTCTCTTTCCCTCTGTCCCTCCCCCACTCATTCTCTCTTGTTCTCTCTATCCCCCCCCCAAAAAAAATTAAAACCAACTGTGGATGCAACGTATGGGGGAATGGTGAATATAAGTTGCTGTAGAAACAAGAACATCTAATATAATATGGGGCAGGGAATGGGAGGCATTAGGAAAGTATCTCCAAGGTAGTTACACAAATATACCTGAAAGATGAGTTTCAGTTGGTGAAGTAAAAACAAGGAATTTGTCTTCTGGGTTAAAAAATAAGGAAAGTATCGGGGCGCTGGCATGGCTCAGTCGATTAGGAGTCCGACACTGGCTCAGGTTATGATCTCACAGTTTGTGGGCTCGAGCCCCACATTGAGCTCTTCACTGACAATTTGGAGACTGCTTGGGATTCTCGCTCTCCCTCTCCCTCTCCTTCTCTCTCTACGCATCTCCGCTCCCCCTCAAAATAAATAAATTAACTTTTTAAAAATGTTAAGGAAAATATTGAAAGTCTCTAAGAAGAGGCAGAGCACTTTTGACAACCTAAAAGGAGGTCAGGATGTACTTGATCTAGAGGGCAGTGGGAAGCTATAGAAGAATTTCAAGTAGGGGAATGGCCTGATCAGAGGTGGTGGTGGCTATCTCATGGAGGATAGCCTCAAAGAGTTCAAAGCTAAAGGGAGTGAACCCAGTGAAGAGGTTGTGACAGGAATCCACATGGGAGATTATTTGCCCTAGACTAAGAAATTGTCAGTGTATACTGTGAAGAGTTGGACAACTTCAAACATTTTTAAGAGAATTTATAGATTTTTAAAATTTTTTCTAGTGTTTATTTTTGAAAGAGACAGAGCATGAGCATGAGCAGGGGAAGAGCAGAGAGACGGAGACACAGAACCTGAAGCAGGATCCAGGCTCTGAGCTGTCAGCACAGAGCTGGACGTGGGGCTCAAACTCGTGAACCACAAGATCATGGCCTGAGCCGAAATCGGATGCTTAACCGACTGAGCCACCCAAGGGCCCCAGAATTTATAGATTTTAATAGCCAACTGGATGCTGAAATGAGGAACAAGGAAGAATCAGTGGTGACCCAGAGATTTCTGGGATAACCCTGCTCTGACATGCTCCCTGATACTTGGGAAGTTAAGCAGGCTTACTCCATTACAAAAAAGAAACTAGCCTTACTAAGTTAGTCATCAAAAGTCCAGAGCAGGGTGAAAAACATTTTTTTTTTCTGTTTCGAATCAAAGTTAGCCTCAGATGGATGCCCAGAGCCTCTTTCCTTTATCTTCCTACTCTGACAATTCAGGATCCACCCTGCAACCGCTCCTTGTACCTAAGGCCAGTGAGATTTTAACAGCCTTTGTCAGAGGCTGGCAAAACCCAGTTTTGCCTCCATCCTGGAGGATAGTCTTGGATCCTTGTATTTCTCAGAGTATTACACCTACACTGCAGCCACACCTCTTTCTTCCTAATATTGATCCCTTCAGATCATGACTTAGGTGTTATTCTGCTACATCTCTTCCTCCCCATCAGGTATAAGGGCTGAAAGTGACAAGAAAACCAACAGGACAACAACTCCATTCTGACACAGGGGCTTGGGTGACTGGCTAGACACTAATACAATTCACAGAGCTAAGGAACTCTGGAAGAGAGCAGAAAACGGGAGGATGGCCATAATGAGGTGCATGTGAGACATCCAAACAGGGACTTCCAGTAGAGCATTGAACAAATGGGTGAACTAGTGATAAATATAAGGAGTTGCGAACATATAGAAGTTAATTTAAACATGGAAAAGGTGGGCTTGTCCAAGGAGGGTATGTAGACTTATAAGAGTAAATGCCAAGGACATAATGCCAAGTGATCCAAACATTTAAGCAAAAAAGGACCCTGCAAAGGAAATTGAGATAAAGAGGAAACTGACTTCATGCAGCTTATTGGCTAGTGGGGAAGACTACTTTAAAAATTAATCTGAAAACAAGTACAGGTGCTATGTCAGTGGGTGGTTGGGGTGGAATAAGTTGTTATGGAAACAGGGACATCTAATTCAATGTGGGGTAGGGGGTAGGAGGCACTGGGAAAGAGAGTCTGAAAAGCAGTTACAGAAATATATCTAGCAGATGAGTTGGAGTTAGCGAAGATAGAGGGAATTATCTTGTAGGCTAAAAAAAATGTTGGAAGTTTCTGAAAAGAGGAAAACTAAGAGAGTGTGGTGTTATAGGAGCCACTGGAAAAGAGCATTTCGAAAAGGACAGGGTGACGTTAATTAAATGCTGCTGAGAGATCAAATAAAATAAGGATGGAAATGTGCCCATTGGTTTTAGCAATAAGGTCCCTGAGCCTTGTCAAAAGCAGTTTAGTGAAATAAAAATCCTTTTCTTTCATTCCAGTATGTAACAAAACTGTGAAGGTTTGATTAATGAAAAATGCCTGGCAAAACCTTTCTCAATTATTTATCCATATATTTCCTCATGCATGTAACTAGAAATACAAAGGGACACTAAAACATGTTGTTTTGAGCCCAACATATTTAAATGTTGTCTTTCTTTGTTATTCACTACTAAGTATGAATTAAGTCCTCTAAATCATAAAATACTGAAATACTTTCTTGCGGGCAGAAGGTATCCTCAGCCTGAACGTTGCAGTAGAACAGAAGTGTTGGGCACCTTCCTATATGCATCCATCCTAGAAACCTGGCCACAGAAAGCACTTGTCTCAAGAGAAATTGGATGCATCACAACTATGTCTGAGAGGGAAGAATCAAGATAGCATTACCAGAGAGAATGGTTTCCTTAACTATAAAGTGATTGTATTTGGAGGGGAAGAGAGATGTTTTGTGGTTGATTTCATTTGCTTCATCTTTTGTTTGTGTTTTGGCCCTGGTTTTAAGTATTGTATAATGAAAACAGCAACAGCCTAATTGGTTGCCTCAGCCAGAGCCCCTGCACAGGTGGCAAAGAGTTTCGTGTTGTCAGGTTTCCTCTGGACTTATAACAGCTTCATCCCTCAGTAAGTGTTCAGTTATGTACTTCCTATGCCAAAGCATCTACTTCCCCATAGAATCCCCAAGTTTCCATCAAAAGAAAAATGCACCCACCACCCCCTCCAACCTTTCTTGTATTTTCTTCATATCACCCTCTCCATCAATCACCATCCATACAGTCTTGAAAATCTCTTCTCCATCATCACTGAAACCAGAAGTGATTATTTCCCTCTAAATTCCTCAGAAGGCATGTGACAGTTAATCACTATCATATAAATATCTCTTCTACTATTATCTCAAAAGTGCTATTAAATTATTTTTTGTTGTTTCATTTTCTCTGCACTTTTTTCTTCCTTCTAAATAGATCCTATGCTCCTTGATGGGAGAGAAAATCTGATTCATCTCTGAATCCCCCACAATGCCACACCCATAAAATGGGTGGTCAAAAGACATTGACTGAGATGTTTGGAAAAGTACGTGTGAAAATATTAGGGATGCCTGGGTGGCTCTGTGGTTTAAGCATTCATCTCTTGATTTTGGCTCAGGTCATGATCTCACAGTTGGTGGAATTGAGCCTCATGTTGGGCTCTGCATTGACAGCATGGAGCATGCTTGGGATTCTCTCACTCCCATTCTCTCTGCCCCTCCCCTGTTTGTGCTCTCTCTCCCTCTCCCTCCCTCTCTCAAAATAAATAAATAATAAATAATAAATTAATAAATTAATAAATATGAGGCAATGTGGTTATTCTACTTTACTTTTGATGACAATCCCACTTCTATCAGAGATATGTCAAGTGAGAGAGAACCCCACAATGATGCAAAAGACTTCAAAACTTTGACATCTTTGAAATCATATAGTTAACATTAATTCAGAAGATACGGCCCATATATATTCACTCTTGCTTTTTACCATTCATGTCAATAGTTTGTGGCTCCTCCTTAAACTCTCCTCCAGCTACACAAGACCATTTACAGAATTGGGCTGCTGTGGTAATAGTAGAAGGTTGGAAGCCAGAATGCAGCCTAGTTAGTTGGTCTATTCTAGTTAAGATATTGTATAATAGAAACAGACTGCTAAGCTGCATGTGACTGACATTAACCCATGGGTAGATCCAGTCTTTCTTAAATAGACGTCTTTTCTTTGTTGGAGACAAGTATGTCTTGTCACAATTTGGCTGCCTAATTTTAGCTCCAACTAGGGTTTGCTTAGCCACCAAGCTCAAAATCCGGGCCAGAAATAGGCAGAAGAGTGATGGTCATGTGTTTAACAAGATCCCAGGCATCGGGCCAACACACATTGGAGCTAGGGTGGAATTTCTTGCCCTGTGAAAATGCAGTGCTAAATCTTCCTCTCTCTCTTCTCTCTTTCTCTACAAGTGGATCTCTCCTGTACAGTGAGCTGAGCTGTCACCTGAAACTAATGAGGAAGATGTGTCTTTCAGCAATCTGAACTACAGTCAAAAGTGTGTGACCTACCAGCCTTGACACGCCAACTTGGACCAAGATTTCTGGAATGATTGTAAAAAGTGTTTTAATATGGTTCATCTTGGTAGACCATTTCATCAATGACTTCTCAAATTTCACAGACATCCTCAGATACAACACATAGTATGTTTTTTACTGTCAGAAATGAACTTTTTATTCTTCCTCTTTCACTCACTCTCTTTCATGTGGACTTTATTTTGTGTATGAAGTACGAGCCCTCATGTTCACATCTCTCTTTTCTTCTCTTGATTACCAGGAGTAGTTGAAGAATATTTACTGAGAAAATTCCTTATAAGTTTATAAACATAGCTCGTACTTTGTGGATATCTAAGTTCGGCTATATGCTCATATCCCCCTTACTTTCTGGGGCTTTCATACTCTTTCATAGAAAATTTGCTATATGTTAAGTCATCTAGAGAGTGAAAGTAAAAATATCATATTTATAAATTTGAGGGGTTTTTTTCCCTAGGACTGATTCCCTAGAAGACTTGAGAAAGAACATATAAAGAACATAAACAATTTCAAGGGTCAGAAAAGACAGAGAAGGACTTGACCTCATTTAGCACAAAATCCTTGGGTCATTTTCAGCAGAATTTTTTGCGATTAGTTACCTATAGTTGAGAAAATTAGAGTTGACACATATTACAACTAACAACAATATTTTAAGGCTAATTAAATTTCTGAACTCTAATAAAACATTTTACTCTAGGGAAACTCTTAAGGCATGTTAACTGTGCCCCACTCAAGGGGATATATGACCTTCATATTGGATTTAGAAAAACAGACTTGGGTTCTCCTTTATATGCAAAAGCATGGGCTTTAAAAAGTGTTTTTCCTGTCCTGGTAGAAATGGATTTGCCATGATCCTTCCTTCTTACCTGTTTTCCACTGTGACCTAGACACTGAAGGTAGGGACCCCACATCCCACTACAGACCTAAGTCATCCCCATCTACCCCACACTCCAAAATGAACCTCTGTGATACAAGCTAATTAATTTAGTAAGCCATAAAATTAGACCAATAACATCACTGATTGGCTAATGAGCTGGTAGATGGCGAGGGACTGGCTGGTAGATCCAGGGACACGTCTAATGATCCAAACTTTAGTGTTAAGGAAGATTCTACACATTACATTAAAATACTTTGTTAAAGTCGCTCCTCATCAGGGAAATACAAATCAAAACCACACTCAGATATCACCTCACACCAGTCAGAGTGGCCAAAATGAACAAATCAGGAGACTATAGATGCTGGAGAGGATGTGGAGAAACGGGAACCCTCTTGCACTGTTGGTGGGAATGCAAACTGGTACAGCCACTCTGGAAAGCAGTGTGGAGGTTCCTCAAAAAATTAAAAATAGACCTACCCTATGACCCAGCAATAGCACTGCTAGGAATTTACCCAAGGGATACAGGAGTACTGATGCATAGGGGCACTTGTACCCCAATGTTCATAGCAGCACTCTCAACAATAGCCAAATTATGGAAAGAGCCTAAATGTCCATCAACTGATGAATGGATAAAGAAATTGTGGTTTATATACACAATGGAATACTACGTGGCAATGAGAAAGAATGAAATATGGCCTTTTGTAGCCACGTGGATGGAACTGGAGAGTGTGATGCTAAGTGAAATAAGCCATACAGAGAAAGACAGATACCATATGTTTTCACTCTTATGTGGATCCTGAGAAACAACAGAAACCCATGGGGGAGGGGAAGGAAAAAAAAAGAGGTTAGAGTGGAAGACAGCCAAAGCATAAGAGACTCTTAAAAACTGAGAACAAACTGAGGGTTGATGGCGGGTGGGAGGGAGGGGAGGGTGGGTGATGGGTATTGAGGAGGGCACCTTTTAGGATGAGCACTGGCTGTTGTATGGAAACCAATTTGACAATAAACTTCATATGTTGAAAAAAAAACAAAAAAACAAAAACAAAAAAAAACTTTGTTAAATATTTGATTATCATTATTTTTGACCTACAAATAAATCCTAAAAGCTTATTTGTAGGCTCTGGAAGGGGAGAATAATATTCTTATAATTCTTGGTCAAAAAACATTCCTTCTCCCCCCAAGAAGGCGATTCTCTCAGAATAGGGATGCATCTTGATGAGCAGCACCTCTTCAGTTCCTGGGACTCACCTTGCTCTCTCCTGTCTCTGGGCCTTTGCACTTGGCATCCCTTCCACTTTCGATGCTGCACTCTTTTCTCCTCCTGGCTCCGTCCCTTTTGTCTGGCTAAATTCAACTAATCCCTCAGATTTTAGATTCTGAAGTGTCACTTCTCCAGGAATACAGCAATGAGAGGGCAAGGACACTCGTTGATCAACTGGAAAAAACCTTGATTGTTGTGTCAGACAAATTATCAGCATCTCCTTATTATTCCTTTTGTTGACTGGTATTCTCTTCAATACTCTCCTGAAGCCTATACATTAAATACCTAAAATATGAAAAACACAATACTAAGTTAGAGAAGTAAAGTCTTTGCCTTCAAGTCTAGCAAAAGCAAGAAAGATACAAACAGCTAATGACGGCACGAAGTAGTAAAGCTATATAACCATTGTAATGTGCAAGGTGCTGCAGGATACAGTATTGTTATAGGTGGAGCTGAGTGTGAAAGGGTGAATAGAATTTTAATCAGTGAGAGGGCAGGAAGGTGATTCTAAGCTGTAGAAACAGCATAACCAAAGGAACGACAAGATGGGACGACACCATGGGTTCAAACATCAGAAAGAAGTGTGTTAGGTACCTCATAGGAGGTGAGTGATGGTAGAGGGGGTGGGCAAAATCGGCTATATACTTTGTGGAGGCCAAAATATGAAACTGTGTGTAATTTGTACTGCACAAAAATTAAACTGTAAGGTCCTTGGTTCAAAAAGCAGGGAGAAATTTGAAGTTAAAAAGGTATTTAAATACAAAGCTTTTTTGTTCAAAAAAGAAAGTAAAGAAGTAATAGTGATATATGACTAACACATACCTATAAATTACCAAAAAAAATTCTATTTTTGGTGTCATAATTTTATATGGTACATTGAATAATACTTCGTTAATGTGATATCTTGGGTTCTGGCTCATTTGTATACAAATTTCTTTGCAAGGAAAAAAAGAATCTGTATTTTTAGGAACTTAATTTTTAAACTATATAATTAAAAGCAATTTCAGTCACTCCTAGCTAATGCAAGATCACAAGTAATTTTTGATAGCTTTTAATTTTCAGAATGATCTTTCTGCTGATGCAGATTTACTGGAATTGTTAAGGATATTTGGTAGGCTGTGACAACATTGGGATTTATTTCTGATCAATTACTATGAAATATAAATTTAGCACATCTAAAGCTGATGACTCTCACAGAACAATTTTTTTTAAGATTTAACTTTTTATACAAATCAATTTCATTTAAATCTGAATTTAATTTTAAAAGTAAATTTATACAATGGCATTTTAATATTTCCTCTGACATTTCTGGAAAATTGTGTAGGTTGTATAGGAAACTAAAAATAGTTTCATGATTTGCATATAATTTAAAATACCTATTTCTGTATTCCATCTCTGTATCTTTAATTACAAGGAAGAATTGATCTGGAAATTGTCTTCTTTTTAATGGTTCATGTGAAGTGTAATATGAAAATAGCATTTTTTCCTATCAAATGAGACATCTTTAAATCTAGTTTCTATTTGCTTTGCAATGTTGCAGCAGTTTTCAAAACCAGAAATTCAAAACTCTTTGAAGAATTCTAATAAATCCCTAATATGCTTTAAAGTAATATCTGTTTTGGCCTTGTAATAATTTACTGGCAAAGTTTATTACCCCATCTCCAGAGTTCTTGACGCTGCACTCAGGCTGTAGAGTTCATATTTGTGCAGATGCACAGAGATGGGCCCCGGGGATGGACAAGAAGTCCCCCTCCCACTAAAATATAGGCACTGGTCCCATGCAAAGTCCTCCCTTTCTCCCAAGGCAACCATTGCTGCCACTGCTCTGCCTAGATGTCTACTGCCTCCCTTGCCACTGCAAATCTGGGTCCAGGTTCTAATCCTAGAAGCCCCCTTGGGGACTCAGGGCATCCCAGACTATCCCAGGTACATGCATGCCAGGAGGCCAAGCCAACTGCTTAGCCATTCATTGAGCAGATCTGAGCCCACACACATCCAAGCCGCAGCCTCACTGCTCATACCCTCACTCTATCATTACATGTGACCTCACTTACAAAACACAAGTTCAAAGATAAAATAATTAAGAATTTCAAGTCCAGGGATGCCTGGGTGGCTCAGTTGGTTAAGCAGCCAACTTTGGTCATGGTCTCATGACCAGGTCATGATCTCACAACTCAAAGGCTCGTGAGTTCGAGCCCCACATAGGGCTCTGTGCTGACAGCTCAGAGCCTGGAGCCTGCCTCCGATTCTGTGTCTCCCTCTCTGTCTGCCCCTCCCCTGCTCGTGTTCTGTCTCTCTCAAAAATAAATAAACATTAAAAAAAAAAAAAAAGGTTTTTTTAAAAGAATTTCAAGTCCTTAACAGAGTATTAAACCGAGGGTGGGGTCCCTTTCGAGAGCATGACCCTGGGTGACTGCATAGAAGCTGACTGCCTAGGAAGCCTGCCTAGGGGATGAGTAATGCAAAGTAGAAAAGAAAGTCTTTAAAAAGAGTATGGGGGCACATTTTTAAAGCTCTTTGAATACCTTACAAAACAGCACTAAAGATTTAGGCACCAAAGATTTTGAAGTGGGAAAAGTACATTAAATTTGTATTTTAGAAAGATCCTCTGGCATCTAATCAGATAATAAGACCAGCAGATCAACTAAAAAATGTATATCTAGGCAAACAATTTTGAAAGACTGGATTTAGGGCTAGTAACAGGTTTAAGGAAAAACCATACTGTTTTGACTACTAAATATGTACTAGGCATATTAGATTATTTCTAATCTTCTAACAACCTCTAAGGTGTATATTATGCTGATTTTGCACCTGAGGCAGCTGAAACCATTGGGGTCTAGTTACCTAAGGTCACACAGTAAGTAGAGCAAAGCCAGCATTAAGCCCTGAGCATACCCTCCCTGTACTGGGCAACATCTCCTCTGAGCTCAACGAGAATTCCCCAGAATGTGGTCACCAATCTATGCAAAGCTTCAGGGAGAGGAATTGGTCAAAGATTCTGTTAAAATTTTCCCCTCTCCATCTTACAGCCTGGAAAGTCCTCCCAGCTACCCATGTTTACTTTATGTGTATTTCAAAAGATCCTGTAAAATTAAGAAGACCAAGGTCTAAATGGTGAGACTTTGCTATAGATTCCTTCCAGGTCATGTGTGCATAGTGCCTAATACATAGCTCGAATTCTGTAAATATTACTTTCCTTTTCTTACTACTTCTCCAGTAATGGTCCCACAGTGTTCAAGTTTGATTTGGTTTGATCGAGTTTTTCCTTTTCTTTTCCTACCATGCTTGTACCCCACCTAACCCCATCAATCGGCAATGATTGTAAATTTGCCCAAAAGGCCATCAGAAATGTGTGAATTTTCCAAGCTTTGGAGACGTTACCCTCATTCAGTTCAGAAATAGCACATGAGACAGGGTAGGGCATGGTTGGGAGAAATGAAAGAGATAAGGATGTAAATGAGTGAGGTGATTAGCACCCAGGCATCATCCAATAAATGTCAACAGCCCATCAGTCACAAGAGAAGGATCTTTAAAGAGCTCTTCTATTATCTATTACAGAGCAGTTGAGAACTCTTGCGCAATGAACATCCTTAGGCAGCACACAGGGAAACAGAGTCACAGCCTTATTCTGAAAGTCACGATGCATTCATCAGTCAACAAAAATGTATTGAATGTCTACTATGACAAAGACGCCATGCTTGATATTTCCCATCCACTTAGCCATTAAGGTCTTGGAAATTGGTTATGTTGGAAAATATTATATTTGGTCATATATGTAAAAACGAAGAGAATGAGAGCCATTGATTTATTTCATCAGGTCTTGGGCCAACTCTCCACAACTCATGGCATTCAGTTACAATCAGTTTGAACAAGTCAGAAATTATTTCAGGACAGAAATTATTTTAGATTATTCAAATAACATTCTTTTTTTTTAATTTTTTAATGTTTATTCATGTTTGAGAGACAGAGAGAGACAGAGTATGAGCAGTTGAAGGGCAGAGAGAGAGGGAGACACAGAATCCAAAGCAGGCTCCAGGCTCCAAGCTGTCAGCACAGAGCCCGATGCAGGGCTCGAACTCACGAACTGTGAGACCATGACCTGAGCGAAGTCGGACACTTAACCAACTGAGCCACCCAGGCTCCCCTCAAATGACCATTCTATTTCCCATTGTACTATTCCTTGTGGTATTATTCCTTAAGAAGGGAATATTGACCCCGTTATCCATTTCCCAAGATTAAAATAAAGTTCAGTGATACATTCAAGTCCATACAACAGACATTTATTGGTGGGGGAGGGACATCCACATTTGCTGAGCAATAATCTTGCAGCATACACTAAGTAGCCCCTGGTCACGTGTCCTCCTTTAATTTCACAATGACTATTATTACCTCCATTTTACAGAGGAGGAAATTGAGACTCAGAGAAGTGAAGTAATTGACCACATATCACAGCACTAGTACAGAGCTGAGCCAAAATTTGATTTGTTCTATTTAATTTCAAGTGACTTCCATGTGTCAGAGTTCAGAACCTGTGCAGCTATACACAATTTACTCCAAGTCACTTGACTAGAACAAAAAGCTAGCACATAAGTGTAAATCTGTCCCAATCCAAATATGTGGTCTCATTATCTAAGTCAGGCTTACTGCAACCTATTTCTACTTTTTATAACAGCTTTATTGTGCCATAATTTATAAACTATACAACTTTCCAACTTAAACTGTATAGTTCAGTGGTTTTTAGTATATTCACTGTTATACACTCATCACCACAATCAGTTTTAGAACATTTTCATCACCCCAAAAGGAAACCCAGATAACCATTAACAATCATTCCCAGTTTCTACACAAATCCCCCAAACCTAGCCATCTATTTCTTTAATGACTCTTATTCGCCTGCAAAGCTAGTCACTATGCTGCAAATAATATAAACCAAATAATGTATGCTCCCTGGGGTTTAAGTAAAATGAAAGTCACAGAACTTAACTATCATTTTCATAACAGGTTCATCAAGGTACATCAGCTTTTGTAGTAAACTGGGAAATCATTGTTTCCGCCACTGATAATCCAGGCAAACTGAGAAATAGCGTGAATTAGCTTGAGTTAAACAGTTGGCTACAGTTGTGCCCTGTATACTCTGCTTAGCAACAACCGTCTGGTCTTCCAATGATGAAAGAGCCCTGGGAGCTGAGTACTGACTCGGCGGAATGTGTGGAGCGCTGGGTGTGCAGGGTGCTGGAAGGCAGGAGATTAAGGAGGGCTGGCAAGCGTGGGCTGGAAGGAGAGGACAGCACTGAAAGACATGTGTGTGTCCTGTGCGGGGAGGAGAGTGCATCACACAGAAGGATCGGAAAGACCACGTAGAGCCAAAGGACACCTGGTTGATCTTTCAAAAGGCGGACTGGAGTTGTGGGAAGTATCCAACCCCTAAGCCACACATCTGGGTACATGCCCTCTATTCACTACTCTTAACTCCTCATTTCTCACCAACCCTTATGGGAACGTCTCATCATTTTCATCCATATTGAATCCCATGTCTCAATGTGGCATAACTACTCCTGCTGATCTGTTACAGCCCTGAAGAGCATCCCTCATCATCCTGCTCACTCTACCCATTTCCTCCTTCCTCTCCTCATCTCTCAGGTGCTTCCCTCAGTTACACGGGCATGGTTGCCACAGCAGGCCACCGGCCGAGTGTGACAGATGACCTGGGGCTTTGGTGCTTGAGCCCCCGCCCCCCCCCCCCCCCCCCCCCGGTTAGGCAGGTACTCTCTTCAAATGAGAGCCTGCAAAAATGACCTCTTCACACTGAGATGGGAGCCCTGTGGAGATGGTAAACACTACCTGTAATCCTATCACCTAGAGACAACCACCCCTAACATCTTCCAGGCATTTTATATATATACAAAATTTTATTTATATGTATATATATAATTATATATATATGTAAACATATATAGCACTATAACATATGTGTGGATTATGTGCAGCTATAGCTGTATGTACATATCTATAGCTACAGATAGCTCTATGTCTTTTTTCATTTAAGATTATATAATCAACATTTTCTCAGGTCAATGAATATTCTTAGGAAACAGGTTTTTTAAGTACCTGACTGACATTTCATCTCATAAATATAACTGTTCTAAGCATTTTCCTGTGGCTAGCCATTTGAGTTTTTCAGGTTTTTATCAAAGTAATACCATAATAAATATTTTGTACATAAATTTAGCTGTGCATTTATGTTTATTTTCTGAGCTAAATGCTTTATGTGTGTATTATCTCATTTAACCTTCACAAAAATCTCTGAGGTAGGTTCTATTATTATCTCCATTTTACAGATGATGGGTGTCATAGAGAAGTAAACACCCAAGCTCACAAAGGGAGAAGACAGAGGAGTCAGGGTTCAAATGCAAACAGCTGTACTCCAAAGTCTGCTGTAACTTCAAAGACAATGGAATTACATGGAATCAAAGACTATGGAGATTTTATTTGTGTGTTTTGCTGTATAAGAGCAATTCCTGGGGGTACCTGGGTGGCTCAGTCCGTTAAGTATCTGACTTTGGTCATGATCTTGCGGTTGGTGAGTTCGAGCCCCATGTCGGGCTGTGTGCTGACAGCTCAGAGCCTGGAGCTGCTTCGGATTCTGTGTGTGTGTGTGTGTCTCTCTCTCTGCCCCTCCCCTGCTCACTCTCTCTCTCTCTCTCTCTCTCTCTCTCTCTCTCTGTCTCTCTGTCTCTCTCAAAAATAAACATTAAAAAAATTAAAAGAAAACGAATCTATTTAAAGTGGGGGGGAGTTAAAGAGATTGACAAAGCAACTATATGCAGAATCATTGTAAACTTTCTCACTTTCTTCAAGTCTTTTAATATTGCCTTCCCACACCTAATTCAACACCAATATTTGTAGTGACTTGCCTTTCACAAAGCGTTCAACAAAGCGTTTTCAAAATATTCAATTGACTTTTCAGATGAAAACACCTCTTATCTTGCACATATTTTATTAGTTTACTTAAAATTCAATTAAATGACATAATGACAATATGCACTTCACAATTTATATTTCTATAATAGTTGTATTAGTCTTCTAGGGCTGCCATAACCAAAACCACAAATGGGGTGGCTTAAACAACAGAAATTTCTCCCAGTTCTGGATGCTAGAAGCCCAAGATCAAAGAGCCATCATGTTTGGCTTTTGGTGACTTCTCATCCTGGCTTGTAGACAGCTGCCTTCTGGCTATGTCCTCATATGTCCTCTTTTCTGTAGATGTTCTGATGCCTTTTCCTCTTCCTATAAGGACATCAGTCCTCTTGGCTTAGGGCCCCACCCTTATGGACTCATTTAGCCTTAACTCCTTTCCTAAAAGCCCTATCTCCAAATACAATCACACTGGGGGTTAGGGCCTCAACATATGAGTTTGGTGAGGGGGACATATTTCCATCTATAACAACAACATATGTATTTCACATGCAGATATGGGATTTTTCTCATCATGTTTGGTAATAAATAAGTGTGGGGCAATACAACGGACTCTCAGGTAAGTTTACAAATCAGTACATAAGCACTAAAGGGCAGAGATATCTAGAGAGTGGCCTACTCATCATCAGTCAGTCTGTTAGAAAGGAAATGGTGAGCATTGTTCAGCCACCCTAAATGAGGTCATTTACAGGAATATCTGCAGTATTATGCTTATATTTTTTTCGATGTGTCAACTTTTAAAAGTTCCTAGTGACTCCAATGAGCCCTACTCTACGTCTCACTTCCCCCTCCTCCCTCCTTTTGCTACTAATATTATTTCAATTCTTCTATTATTTTCCTTTATAACTTAGTGCTTGAAATTCTATTTCTTGTTTCAGTAATTTTAGAGAGTTTATCCTGACACCATCATCTGCCAGATGAGCAAATTAGTACCCTCATAATTGCCTTCCATATTTCCCCCCATCTCCATGTCCCAACCTCTAAACACTATATTATTATTTTTGCAATGTCTGGGTTTCTAATATTTGTTTTCCAATCTGCAACTGTACTTAACTCATAAGTGTTTATACAATGATTCTAAAAATTGGGGGAGAGGGGACGGGAAATAAGCATTAAGAGTCTGTAAGCATTAACAGCAAAAACAATAGTATGGTTGGGCCCATAAAGAAGGAAATGGCAATTCTATCTCCACAAATCTGGGTTGCTTAAGGAAGCATGATACAAGTATTACAGGCAAAGGGATCTTCATTTCTTATATCCATCCAGTGTGACAGAAAAAAGTAACAGATGCTGATCTGATTCATATTCTGCTTTGATAACCTCTTTTCATTTTAAAGCTTCTATGATTGTCTCTTTATTTTTAATGTTCTAAAATTGAATGATGATGTGTCTAAAGGTGAATCTTTTGTTTCCATCCATCCAGCTGAGTATTCAGTGCCATGTTGTCACTCTAAAGATTGCATCCTTCAAGTCTGGGAATTTTTTTTCTATTATTTATTACTTTCTCTCCTTGTTTCTCTCTTTTTTTCCACAGTGGTGGATAACATGGAGCTCAGGGCCATCTAATTGTGTGCCTTATTTCTGCCCTCTAGCCCTGCTCATACCTAAGCCAAGAGGTACCAGCTCCATTTTACAATGAATTCTGCTAGGCATTCCTGACTCTATAATTTGGTGAATTTGACAAAACGCAGTTCATGATGTGCAGTTCTAGCCCAATGGTCATTTAATGTCTCATGGACAGGTGGTGCTCCATCTCTCCCAGGGCTCTGTATCACATCAGTGATTTTTGAAAGATTCCAAAATGTTATGTGTCTGCACTGTGATTTTTCTGTTGAGGTTGGCTGTAAACTGCACATGGTATCTTCTCTGACTACCGATACCTCTAGTAGTCTGCCAAGTTGTATGACCCAAGAGGCAGAGCTGCTGGCAATACAGTCTGGACCTGTTGAAAGCCTTTTTCTGTTCTGGGCCCCACTTGAATTTGGCAGCTTTTTCTCTTATCAACATATAGTTCAGAGCAGTATTAACAGTATGGGACTTGCTATCTCCATAGCCTAAAAGGAATTTAAGACATTGTCTTTCCTCCTTAGTGGGAGGAGATACAAAATCCAATATTTTTTTCTCTAACTTGGAGAGGTTGCTCCAGCAAGCCCCACGTTGGACTTTTAAAAAGTTCAGTAATGTGGGGGCGCCTGGGTGGCGCAGTCGGTTAAGCGTCCGACTTCAGCCAGGTCACGATCTCGCGGTCCGTGAGTTCGAGCCCCGCGTCAGGCTCTGGGCTGATGGCTCGGAGCCTGGAGCCTGTTTCCAATTCTGTGTCTCCCTCTCTCTCTGCCTCTCCCCCGTTCATGCTCTGTCTCTCTCTGTCCCAAAAATAAATAAAAAATGTTGAAAAAAAAATTTAAAAAAAAAAAAAAAGAAGTTCAGTAATGTGGCATGCTCCTGCACCTTCATAGGGTTAATCGCTGCTCATCTTCTGGAGCACAGTTGCACTTCCTGCTCCTTGCTCATCTGGTCTGATTAAACTGCTATTATCAATTCAGTGAACCAGGTAACGTTCTATGGGGTTTCTAGATGGCTTGGATCCCTTCAGACTATATTATAATAGAAAGCAGAGAATTAACATAGCCTGGGGCTAATGCTAGCTTCAGGCTATGTTAATTCTCTACCTACTGTGTAATATGTATTATTCTAATCAAAATAAGTCTAATCAAAATAAGTCAGAGAAAGACAAATATATAATTTCCCTCATTACATGAAATTTAGGAAACAAATGTTTATAGCAGTGTTATCAGTAAGAGCCAAATTATGGAGAGACCAAATGTCCATTGATTGATGAATGGATTAAAAATATGAGATAGATATATATATATATATATATATATATATATATATATATATATATATCACACTCTCGGCATATTACTCGGCAATCAAAAAGAATGAAATCTTGCCATTAGCAACAAAGTGGATGGAACTATGCTAATCAAAATAAGTCAGTCAGAGAAAGACAAATATATGGTTTCACTCACATGTGGAATTTAAGAAACAAAATAGAAAAACATAGGGGAAGGGAAGGAAAAATAAGGTAAAAACAGAGAGGGAGGCAAACCATAAGAGACTCTTAAAGACAGAGAACAAACTGAGGGTTGCTGGAGGGGAGGTCAGTTGGGGGTGGGCTAAATGGGTGATGGACATTAGGAGGGCACTTGTTGGGATGAGCGCTGGGTGTTCTAGGTAAGTGATGAATCATTGGGTTCTACTCCTGAAACCAATACTACACTGCATGTTAGCTAACTTGAATTTAAGTAAAGAAATTTTTTTAAAAAACATAGCCTGAGCCTAAACTATAAATGTATGCTACTGTCCTTCCTTATCCTTTCTGACAGGGATAGAAAGGATGGCACTCATCAGATAAGTGACCACATACCATGTACCTGAGGCTGTTATCTGCAGTGGCAAAGATATTACATCTGATATAGCTGCTGCAATCATGGCCATTAATTGGTGAAGTTCACTGTTATCTTCCAGAATCTACCTGAGTTGTGTAGAAACCAGACTGGTGAATTAAATGAAGATACGATGGGAGCCACTATCTCTTGATCCATCAGGTCTTTAAGGATGGCAGTAATCTCTGCCTTTCCCCCTGGATTCAATATTAGTTTTAATTTACTCACTTGACCAGAGTTTTCTTTTTGTCCTGTTTTACTACGATACTCTTATAGCACATGCCAAGGGAAAATTTCACAATTGTAAATACATTCCAGTTGTACATCATGGGATGAGGTTAATATCTGACCTCCACTCTAATAGAGGATTCACGATGATGCTTCTGGTCCCCTGGTATCAATGCCACCTAGGAACCTCTGTCCAAGAATTCTTGGGAACTGAACATATTTCCCTTTCCCCATTGTCTGGTTACATGACTGAATAGCTAAGATTCCTTTGAAAAAGAGTTGAGGAACCATATGTTATAAAGTTGCAGTCTTTCCTCCTGAAGACCTGACTATTGCTTCACTCTAATGGATCCCAGGCCTGAAAACTAGCTCATGGCTAGAAATTGGGCAAAGGTTTATGACTTTTTATTGTTCCAGTTTCCCTCTACTACCTGATCATCTACCCTTGATTTATTTTTGTTGTATAGATTGAGCAATACCCTTGGTGGCTGCCCAAATATCTTTCTCCTAGGAACACTGTGCTTTGTTAACCATCTGCATCATTCTCTATAGACCAGCCACCTTTGGCTCTCAGTTTGAACTCGGTGCTCATTACATTAATGGCATCCACCTCACTCTGATGGTTAAGTGCCACCACCTGACTTCTGTTATTTTGCTATTCTGGTATTTTGGCATCATGTCCATTGCCATCAGTGAGTAGAGTTCTGATATCACATCTTCCACCATTCATCTTGGGCTACAAAGGACAGCTGTAATTGGGCTTCTCTTTGATGCTGATGACCCTCTCACCCATGCAGACCTTATATCTTTGCTGGCAGTCTGTATCTAGATTGGTCAATAAAGGAGTGTACAAGACCCAGATTCCTCTCTCTGCAACAATTTTGAAGCGCCATCTTAGCTCCAGAGCTCCCTCTAGGATTCACTGGGGTCTTTGTTAACAACTTCATCACTCTACCTTTTCCCTCCATTCAATACGGCTTTCTTCACTCCCCAACAGTCACTGGCCCAAGGAGCACTCCCCAGTAATTCCCTGGATGGAGATCTTTTCCTCAAAATCTTCTTCCCAGCAACTGCGAAAGTGGACCCTAAAATGAGATTTTGGCACTGAACCAACAACTGATTACCTAGCAAAGATGACCCCATTGTGATCATGGGCCAACTGACTCCCTTCAGCTGAGGCAAGGATTACAGGACTCATCTAAGAGCTACTGGACATCAATAATATCCTAGAAGCTTGGGGAATGAAAGTTTCAATTCTAGAAGAGGGAGTCTGGACAGTACACCAACAGCATCTACTACCTTTGTGATCTCCAATCACTCCTTTTTCTTAGTAGACCACTCCTGTTTTATGTTGCAATATATTTTTTACTTCCTCATAGAATGCTAATTAAAAATTTTAAAAATACTCTTGCTGTTCCTTAAAGTAACTGCTTCCATTAAGGTCAGCAACCTTTATGGTCTATTTTGTTTTTGTCTTTCTTTCCGCACCCCCCTCCCACTTTGGTATTTCTGGTTGTCCTCAAAATATAGTGCTTCGTGGTTGTTTAAGAATGAAAGACCATGGAGGCCCCTGGCTGGATCAGTTGGTAGAGCTTGTGACTCTTGATCTCAGGGTTGTGACGTTCAGCCCCACGTTGGAGGTAGAGTTTACTTAAAAAAAAAAAAAAAAAAGACTATGTTGATTTGCATGGGAGTCCACTGGTCTTTTATAAGTCTGTTTCCCCAGCATGTCTTTCTACTAATTGGGAGTGTTGACCACAAACCAGTGGTGATATTAACTGGCAGGTTTCTCTTTGGGTGATCTGGAGGGGTCCACATAAGCAGTCGGGGGTGCCTTCATCCCAAATGTCCAAACAAGTGAGGATTTGTCCTGGAGCGCTAAATCCTGCTTAAAACCCTAAATTTTCCCATGTAGAGAGTCCAAATTCTTTAAAGAACAGTCTTTGGGTTTTATCTTGGGAGTAAATAATATTGCTACTAGTCACTATGCATGTGTAGGGAGTCCAGAATATTTTTACAGATTTTCATACTTAGTGTTAAACTGTCCTACATAAAAACTTGCCAATTTATTTGCCAACTTATTCTCGCCATTTCACCACACTCTTGAAAGCACAAGCTATTACTGACTTGTAAATGTTTGCCAGTTTTATAAATAAAATATTATATTATCATTTAATTTGCATCAAACTTTTTTTCGTATATTGATGAGCTCCTACAGGTGTTCAAACCTGTAGGAAGACTAGGACAGCGAGACAAGCTTTGACATTCATAGCATTGTGTTTTTCTGTTCATTTTCATATTTCAGAGAGGTCATGTTTATCGCTATGCCATTTTTGAAACTATTCACCTCTTAGCATGTTTATAGTCCATTTGAAGGGTAAATGAATTCCGCACTGTTTTTACCAGCCAGGTATGATTTGTAACAATTTATGCTTCCTGTCTCAAATCCTTAACATTAAGGATATATTTAGGCAGCTGTATGAGCCATGTCATTTTTCCCAAAATAACACACTGACCCTAAACCATGCAATCAGATAATAAGGAATTACTGTGCAATGAACACTGTAAACAGACAAAATATTTCTGAACGTGAGGAGGATTTGACCTGTCCAAGGAGCTCTGTCATATTCAGATGTTCCATCATGATATTTCTGGGTTTCTCTTGCAAGCTTCAGCTATGATTTCTTCATCTGTCAGTCAGGAGTCAGCCTATCCTGCCCACAGGCATGTCCTGCACTCTTCCCATTGGCCCAGGAGAGAGTGACGGATGGCAGCAGCTGTGGCCTCTGTCAGTCCCGGGCTCCACCTTCAGCCTACAGAGATCACTGATTGAAATGCATCAGAGACCACTCAGCTGTTCATTAAAGAGCCCACCTAGAGGGCCAGCATCTTGTGCACTTACACGTGAACTGAATCTAGAAGGTCTGGTTCAGAGTAAAACCAATATCCAGCTCTATCCCCTTCCCCCCCCCCCACCACCTGGCAACACAGAGCACAAACTAGGGCCTAGTGCCACAGGCATGTCAGACATGTGTGTGCAAACTGGCAATCAGTAGATCAACCTTAGTTCCTGAGAGAAAAGTAGGCAAAATGGAAAGGGTCTGACCAAGCATTCTGGAGTTGGGTCGGCAAGAACCTGTGGATAGTGTTCCACAAACAGGTGTTTGCAACACTCGCAGGGTATGTCTCAGGAACTCCACAGTCACTAAATCTGGAACTAGAGTAAAGTGATGAGGAGGAAGTGGGATGAGAAACAGGCAACATCCCATAGTGCTAAGACCTCTCAGGGACCCTGGAATGAAGAGATCAGTGATTTTTATCCAGCTGCTTTTCTGAGCGTGCAGCTTTTGGGGTATATGTTTAGCATTAGTTTTGAGGTGATGACTGGATACTAGCATTCTGTGCATAGGGCTGAGGGCCGACTGCCTTCTAAGAGCTCCAATATTCTGAATTTGGGACCCATATTGACCCCAGGGCTCCTCTACTGCACTAAAGTATCAATAATCTCTGCAGGCTGAGCGACAGGGCGAGGCTGACAGCAGCATCTGCTGCTCGTCCATCATCTCTTCTGGCCAATAGAAACAGCGCATGGTCCCTGTGGCCTGGGAAGGCCCTCATTCTCCCTCTCCAGTGGTTGTGCCAGATGAAGAAGTCATTACTACTCAGGGCTGGAAAAGAAACCAAGGATGCCTGGAGGGAATAAAAGAATGAGAGAACAGGATACAGTCAGCCAGTTGGTCACTGGGGCACATTACAGCCTCTGGGCACTCTTTCCAGATGCCTTGCATTTTTCAGTGTGCAACCGCTTTCCCCATCCCTGCACTAGGGGAGTTCAAGGTTTCAACATCCTTGTACACTGTAGCAATTGGGAGAGTGATAGGGATGTCTTGAGAAAGAGAAAGCAATGTGGGAGCCCAAGAAGAGATTCAACATACGCTCATTGTTTTGAGATTAATTCAGGAAGCTCAGGAAGGAGCCATGAGTCAATGTGTGTCTTTTGTGGTTGCCTTTCATCACTATTTTCATGTGCTGTTTCTCAAAACCCTTATGGTTATTATCAGTGATGATAATACTAATAATATCGCCTTTCTGAACCATGCACAACATTGACAAAGATTTTTCACATTCATGACTTCACCTGAAGCCCTAGGAAATAAAGGAAGTGTGTGGTATCATGCCCATTTTAGAGATAAAAACCCAAAAGGTCAAAAAAGGTGACAGGAGTCCCAGGTAACAGAACTGAGAAGAAGCCAAGATGGAACCCAACCTCAGATGTTATGCTTCCAAGTCCAGGGCTCTTTCCACACTCACGGCTCACATTACATCGGTCTTGTCTGCAACTCAAGTAACACCAGTCAACTGTGATCCAGAAGCAGGGGCAAGGTGAAATACCCAGCACCTAGGAAGTTTGGGGGATGTTTTCATCATGATGTAATTTCCATGAAGGGAGCCACACCCATGCTGTTAGTGGGGGCTAGGGAGGGCGCTCACACAGGTCCACATAATACACTGCAATGCTTCCACTCTCCAGATCAATGACTGCTAAACTGGAGTCACTGATAATCTCAGTCCCTTTATGAAGAACATCCCCTCTCAGTGAGATTCGACGTCATTTTCTCAAATCTTTACTAACTGAAAAAGGGACTCAGTAACAAACAAAGTAAGTCAGTTGATTTATACTGAACGCTGAAAGGTAGAGTCCTACATGCTCATGTATGTGCATATGTGCTTTCAAAAGCAATATGATTCACTTCACTAGCCCACAGAAAACAATACTGAACATTTAAGAATAGAATTCATACAGAAAACATTTAGATATGGCAGAGCATACACAGAGCAGAAAGTTAGCTGTCCTCAAACCATTGTCAACTTCTAATAAATGATGTTTCAGTTTCCCTCCCTCAGCATTCATACTTTTAAATGTTCTTTTCTTTGCCTTTTACCTCGCTTCATAAAAATGGAATATATGACAATAAAATCTTTTCCCCTAGACCTTCTAAAATATGTAAGAAAAGAATTCTGTTTTTAGCTTGAACTAAATAAAGTAAAACAGCATGACCAACCAGTGTCTCATTATTTTGAAGAGGATCTTTTTGCTGTTTTGACTTTCCACACTAATTAAGAGATTTGGATTAGACCCTGGAGCTTGGACAGACTTTCACAAGCCCTCAGAGTAACTCTTAGCATACTTTGATTCATAAACCCTAGAGTGCATGACATTGCCTGAAAAAGATCCACAAAGTACATCAGTTAACCAAGAAGAATAACAATTCTTGATCTCTTTTAGATAGATGTCAGAAGGATTAGGGATGTGAGATGAGACCATTAAGAATGTATAAAAATGGAAATTCCACTAAGATCCAAATTATTCTCTGTAGTAGAAAAGCAATGAAATCTTTGATCTTTCTCTAACTTGATCCCAGAGCAGACTTCTACTCTTAAGTCCATTTTCCTCTCAAGTTGTAGGAGTTGAAACAAAGAAGAGGAAGGAATAGGAAAAAGTAAGGAAAAATTAAAAACCATACCCCTGAAGCATACCATCACCTCCTCTAAGCACAAATAAACTGTAAAATGTATTGAGCCAATTATATAATATACTCTCTTATTGAGGAACAGGCAAGAAGCTATAACTCTATTCTTTAAAGTATATCAAAGATTGTCTTTATGTTCGATTTTGGAATAAAATTAAGCAGCAGTTCTAGAGTAATGTATGATCAATATCATTCAAAATGTCCATACTAAAAAAGAAAAAGAAAAAGCATTCTAGCATTCAATGTGCCTTTACTGCAAATCACAGTGGGACTGTAAAATTTAAAAAGTAACTCCCAATACCAGCTCCTATATTCCTTAAAGCAGTGGTTCTCAAACTTTATCATGCATCTGAATCACTTAGAGGGCTTATGAAAACAGATCCCAGGTCCCACCCCCAGAGCATCTGATTCAATAGGCCTGAGAATTTGCATTTCCAATAAGTTACCAGATGCTGTTGATGCTTCTAGACTGGGGACCATACTTAGAGTACCACGTCTATAGAGGAATTAAGAAAACAGGAAATAATAAAGGGCCTTTGGCTTTGGGCCAAAGAAATTTATTGATTAAATAGAGGGAAAAGTTTCAGAATAGTCAATTCATTCAACAAATATTTAGGTTCCCACTAGAGGCCAGTAACTGTTCTAGATACTGGAGATACAGTGGTAAACAAAACTGGCAAGATCCCTGGAGTAGATGCATGATAAGTGGGTAGTCAAGAGTGGTGGTATAGGGGCACCTGGGTGGCTCAGTCCGTTGGGTGTCCGACTTCGGCTCAGGTCATGATCTCACAGTTCGTGGGTTCGAGCCCCATGTGGGGTTCTGTGGTGATGGCTCAGAGCCTGGAACCCACTTCAGATTCTGTGTCTCCCTCTCTCTCTGCCCCTCCCCATGCTCTGTCTGTCTCTCTCTCTCTCTCTCTCTCAAATAAATAAAATAAAAATTAAAAGAAAAGGGTGATATAAAGAAAAATGAAGTAGAATAAGTGGGCGAAAATGATGGAGGTGGGGTACTATTAGACCTGGTGTTTAGAAAAAGCCTCTTTGTATAGGGGCTTGAATTAAGTGAAGAAGGAAGCTGTGGCAAGGAAGACTGCAGGAGCAGTCTAGGCAGAGGAATAGCAAAGTTCAAATACATGTTCTGCCATTGCTTCTACGTGTTTCATAACCAACCTTCATTCAACAAAGAAATTAAATGTCAGTGTAGCATACTAATTTTTTATTAAAAGAAAAATGTCATGTGAACATCATTTAGCCAAATAATAGAGCTATCGGTATGATATATACAGAAAACAGTGAACATTTTCTAAATTGAATGGAAAGGATCTCAAAATTCGATGCTAGAATGGCTAAACATTTAAGATGGATGAAAATACTAAAGCAATGGATCACTGACTCATGTGAAGACTTCAATGTGGGATTAATTTAATGAGTAATAAAATGAAAAAACTATATACAGATAAAATTTGAAAAAGCAGGTGTTACTCCATTAAACTATATTGTACCAAAGATAAAGCCACATTTAAAAGTTAACATTGTTTTTATGTACTGTTGGACCCTTAGAGAAGAAAACAAGAATATCACAATGAATTCGTGTTTCCTTACACTAATGTAAACCGAATGTTTACACCTAACGTAAGCATTAAAAAGTTTTCTTTTTTTTTGCAAAGGTGTTGACTGCATGAAGAATGAAACAATAACCTTAAATTGTAGATGTTAATTTTAAAATTTGGAGAGGGGAGGCCAAAGATAATGACACTAATATGGAGAAGAAAAAAGCATTCAAGTCACAATTTTAGCTGAAAACCGGAAAGGATTCTTTCTGCCAAGTTCAATGCATACTTTGAATTTGTTACTAAGAGACATGGCCTCAACTGTGCAGCTAGTAATGGCTTTTGCGGAACAATTTAACAATTATAAACAACATATTCTGGATCCACTCAAAATAGAACATCTTGATGAAACATACCAAATGGGACTTTAAAACTACTCTTGGACACATGACAGGAATCCTGACTAAATGTTGTCAAAGCAATTAAATTTAATTTAGTCGAGATATGGGATGCAGACTGAGAGTTAAGCCAAACCACAGAAGATCCTCAAAGAGTGAATCATGGACATTGGCAGGAAATAAAATTACTTTTGAACTTGTAGTAGCCACAGTTATTGGTATGAACTGTTGCTTGCTGTTAATAATGTTAGCAAAATTTACCAAAAAAAAAATAATTATCATAACTTTAGCAGTTTCACTTTGTAAAGGATTTTTTAACCTTTTTAAAATTTAAAGATAATTTAAATACGTACATATAATATGCTACTACAAAAGTAACATTCCAATAAATTATAAGGAAATTAAAACATGAAGGAAAAGTTCACAGGACTATGAAGTTGATGATTCACATACAAATAATTCTGAAAAGAATTTCCATTCATACTATTTCCTGGCCATTGTCAATCAGGTTATAGTTGATCAATATACTGCTTTTTTTTCCCCTTGGAATAAAATGATGTTAACATTTTTGAAAGAAAAGAACTTAAGAAATATTGTGTTTGATTGAGATACTGCTTTTAAAGTTGATGAACAATTGTGATATAAATGATAGCCATTTACATGAAATTAAAATATCTTTTAATATTTTCTATAATAACAATACTTTCTCACACACTAAACCATAACAAAGTTTGAACCTGATTTATAAAATTCATGGTTCAGGGCACCTCAGTGGCTCAATCAGTTAAGTGCCCAACTCTCGGTTTTGGCTCAGGTCATGATCTCATGGTTTCGTGGGTTCGAGCCACATGTCAGGCTCCACAATAAAAAATAAAAATATATAAATAATAAAATAAAATAAAATTCATGGTTCATTTCAAATCTAATTATTCCTTCAAGAAACTTATTGACAGTTCCAATAAATACTGCCTTATTGACAATTCCAGTAAACACATATTGAGAGCCTAATATGGGCTCTGCACTGTGCTCAGTCCTGCGGTAAGAGTGTCCAGCAAAAGGAGACAAGGTCCCCTCTCAAGGAGCCTAAAAGCAAGTAGGAAGCATAGAAATTGATCAAATACTCACACCACTGAATATATTATTTCAAGTTGAGTTCTGAGATAAAGTCATGCTTCCATGAAAAGAGAATTAGTGAACTTGAGAACATATGGAAAGGTTTGAAAAGGCAGTCTCAAGTCAGCATAATATTCTTGAACTTAGTAGAGAAACCAAAGAAAAACACAGGAAAAGAGTAAGACTCAGCACCATATCTGAAGGCAGTTCATATCTCATCCCTAAAAGAGACCACTGTGTGACTGGGAAATCACCTGTCAGATAGTTTTATTCTTGTATAAATTGTGGCTTACTTTTGGTCTTAAAAAAATGGACGGTAAAAAAGAAATATTCAAAAACCAGAAGAAAAAAACCCACAAATGTTCTTACAAGTGAATAAGTGAGCAAATCATGAGTGAACTATTAACTCACATAATAACTTGGGTGAATCTCAAATGCATTTTGCTAAGTCAAAGAAGCCACACAAAGAAAGGTTACAAACTGCATGATTCCATTTCTATGATATTCCGGAACAATTACAGCGACAGAAAAGATATCAGTGGTTGCCACAGTCTGGGGCTGGGAGGCATCAGGAGGTGACTACAAAGAAGTTTGAGAGGATTTTTTTTTTGAGTGAGAAAACTTTTATATTTTGATGTAGTGGGGGATATATTCTTATATGCATTCATCAAAACTCATATAACTATATACTGCAAAGGTAAACTTTTCTGATGCAAATTATACCTTAATTAAAAATTCTTGTTTTATTTATTTTAAAGTTTATTTACTTATTTTTGAGGGGGGGGAGAATGAGTGGGGGAAGGGCAGAGAGAGAGAGGGAGAGAGAGAATCTCAAGCACGAACTGTGAGATCATGACCTGAGCCAAAATCAGGAGTTGGATGCTTAACCAACTGAGCCACCCAGATGCCCCTAAAAATTTTGTTTTAATGTACCCAAAGAAAAACGAAAAGAACAAAAATATAAAGAAATCTTGCAGTGCTGCAGCTTGGTTGGTGATTTTTCTCCAATTTACTGCATCTTCCATTTTGGAGACACCACTCCCTGCCTGTGAAATCTAGTTAGATCCTAACTGCAAGTGGGAAGTCAAGCGTAAGTGCAAGTGGTTATCTTCAGACTCTCTTGACAAACTTCCACAGGTAGAATGAAAATGCAAATTCAAGGTAGGTCACTCTTGTGTGGTTCGCTCATTTATTCCACTCTGTTTAGATTCTGAAGTGCACTTATGTGTCAGAGTTAACCCAGACTAGAAAGGCATCTCATTTGAAGGCTATCTTGTTGATGTAGAAATGGAATGTGCTCAGTAAAATGTTTTGCAAGTCTTTGTTATGAAACCGAAGAACATAAATGAGCAGTTACTACAAGCAGTAACCTAATCTTCTGGCAGTTGTAAAGGAGCTGAACTTTGACAATAAAGGTTTTATGGGAAATATGTCTGGAATTGGTTGCCATAATAATCCATTGGTAGAAATTGGTATGGTGACCCAATTTAACAACTGTGGGCTTCAACCATGCAATAGCTAAACAAAGAACACTTGTTCCTGAAGAAGATAATTATTCTCTGTGCTCCCTGACTTTCAGAGGAAAATGTATTTGATTACCTATGCTAAAGTATATTTCCTGCCTTTTCCAACAGCTGAGGATCATAAGAGTTGAGGTACAATTATTTCCCCAAGCCTGTTTCCCAAATAACTTGGAAGTCGACCCACACTTCTCAGCAAGGAATTCACTAAATTTTAACAAGCAGACTTTTTTTTTCCCTCAAATTGCTGGACACTTTCCAAGACTACTGATCAGTTAAGAGATGGTGAATTAGTATCTCCCTTTTCCCCTGTATCTAACTTTTATCAGACTCCATATACATTACTATTTTCCCTGTATCTGACTATTGTTTGACTCTTTATACAAATGTGAACTACCCTATAGCCCAGATGTGAATTGGTTCCATCATAAAGGAGAATCCAGATTTTAAAAAAAAAAAAAAAGTAAGCAATACTAGATCCAACCCATTGACTATAATTTCTTTGCTGCTATAATTGCCCAAAACTTGAATCTTTTAAAGATAAAAATTTTCAATTAATTGCCCAAAACTTGAATCTTTTAAAGATAAAAATTTTCAATTAATTGCCCAAAACTTGAATCTTTTAAAGATGAAAAATTTTCAATTTCCTTTCAACGGATACATGCAATGTCTTTCTAAATGACTCTAGGAATAGGTTTGGCTGCTTTGATATTGACATCTGGAAGTAATATTTGCTAGAATACAAAAGAAAGAACATCCTGATTTCTTTATATGAGGCTAGCATAGTCTTGGTAACAAAACCAGCTAAACATAATACAAGACAGGAAAACAGCAATATAAGTTTATTCTTGAACATAAATGAAAAATCCCAAACCAGATATTAGCAACCAAGTCCAAAGAAGTATGAGAAAGATGAGACATCACAGCCTTTGTTGGTTAATACTAGGAAGCCAATTAATGTAATTAATCACATTCACAGATTAAGGAGAAAATCTGTCTGGTCATCTTAATGACCTCAATGCGAGAAGAAAATTGGCATCATTTACCAATGATGTTATTGCTCACGTAAACTAGACAAAAAAATCTATAAGCAACTTATTGGTATTGATAAGCAAATTTAGATATAAAAGCAACCAACATACAATTGTATCTCTCTTCACTAGCAGAAATAAATTAGAAAATGTAATTTAAGAAATACCATTAAGATAAAAAGAGGGAGCATCTGGGTGGCTCAGTAGGTTGAGTGTCTGACTCTTGTTTTCAGCTCAAGTTCTGATCTCAGAGTCATGGGATCATGTTCCACGTGGGGCTCCTCACGGAGTGTGGAGTCTGCTTAAGATTCTCTCTCCTTCTCCCTCTACCCTACTCACTCTCTCTCTCTCAAAATAGATAAATACATAAATACATACATAAAATTAAAAATAAAAAATACCATTAACAAGAGCAATAAGAAGTGTAAAGTGCCTAGAATACATCTTGAAAGACATTTTCAAAGATCTAAATGAATAGAGAACTATTTCATGTTCTTTTACAGAAAGATCCGATAGGAAAAGGCTATTCCTAAATAGATCTAGAAGATTTTTCATGGAACTTAGCAAGCTAATTAAAAAACTTATATGGTAATTCAAAAATCCAAAAATAGTCTGGCTACTCTAAAGATTAAAAAAAAAAATCATGTAGGAACATGCCTTACTGTATATGAAGACTTATAAAGCATACTCGTTAAGGCTCACTTAGAATAAGCATGCTCACATAAAATATATATATATATATATATATATATATATATATATATATATATAATTTGTACTTTGTATTGTAAAATGTGGTGTTTCCTGGGGTGCCTGGGTGGCTCAGCTGGTTGAACATCTGACTCTTGATTTCAGCTCAGGTCATGATCTCACGGTTTGGAGCCTGCTTGGGATTATCTCTCTCCCTCTCTCTCTGCTCCTCCTCTGCTCACACGCTCATAAATAAGTATAAATAAATTAATAAATAAATAAAATACTATAGTATTTTCAAAGGAAGAAACAACTTAACAGAAGAGAAATGCCAGAAATAAAATCATGCATATATAAAAACTTGATTCTTGTCAGATACCAGGTTGGTAAGGAAAGTGTAAACTATTCAATAAATATTGCTAGGACAATAGATTACCCATATGGAAAAAATATTAATTAAAGTCCCAACCTCACACTCTACTAAAAACTACTAAAAATCAATTTTTGGTGAATTAGAGAATAAACGTGAAAAGAAAAATTCAAAATATTAGGAAGATAACATAGAACAATATAAGATCTCAGGGAAAAAAAGCATTTAGTAAGCAAAACATAACAAAACCATAAAGGAAAAAATGACCATTTTCAACATTAAAATTAAGAGCTTTTGTTCATCAAAAGAAACCATAAAGGAAGGAAAATACAAGTTACAAACGGGAGAAGATATTTACATTATCTATAACAAAGGGTTAGTATCCAATCTATATGTGAATGTACAAGAAGATAAGCAACCACATAGAAAACAATGTGAAAAATACATAACAGACTTTTCACAGAAGAGTAAACATTAATACCTCATTGTCAGAAGCAATTAGAAAATGAAAATGAATATCAAACTCCAGCGCGCACATAACATATTGGCCAATTTAAGAATCAGCAAGATCATGCACTGGCAAGAATGTGTAGAGGTAAGAACTTTCTCATTTCCTGTTAGTGAGGAATGTATCTAAATGATACAGTCATTTAGAAAATCATTTTGGCACTCCTTGGTAAAGTTGAACATGCATAAACCACATGACTAGTAATTTCATTCCCAAGTATATACTGCAGAAATATTCTTTTTTTTTTTTTTTTTTTGAGAGAGAGAGAGAGAGAGAGAGAGTGTGTAAGCAGGGGAGGAGCAAAGGCAGAGCGAGAGAGAGAATCTTAAGCAGGCTCCCTGACCAGGGCAGAGACTGCCATGGCTCAATCCCACCACTGTGAGATCAGGACATGAACCAAAACCAAGAGACGAATGCTTCTCCAACTGAGCCACCCAGGAGGCCCTGTAGAGAAATATCATCGTATAGCAATGTATACAGCATAAAATGAATGGACTTCGGCTTTCTATATCAATATGGATGAGAGGCAAAATCATAAATTTGAGGAAAAGAAGCAGATCACAGAAGAATACATGAAGTATGAATCAATTTACATGAAGGTCACAGATGAAGCTAAACAGTGTGTATTGTTTAAAAAATACCCATCACAAATGGTAAAACAAAGGGAAATAGACAAAGAAATGCCTTATTTAGAAAATCGTATACTTTCCTCACTCTGTTAAATCTCTATATTTTATAATCGGTTCTTCACCTCAGTGATCTCAGGACTTAGGTTAGGAATTGTGCCCTTATCCCATGGGATTTTGACCCATATTATTGTTTACAAAATGAAAGGATATCTGGTTCAAAATAAACCTAGGAAAAGTGGCCAGTAGCCTCTAACTTCATACAGTAGAAGTAATTTATAAATTTCCAGTTTCTTGTTGTCAGACTCTAATGAGGGCATACTTTTTACACATAAGAAAAATAGAAATACAGGGGCGGCTGGGTGGTTCAGTCAGTGAAGCGTTAACGCCGGCTCAGGTCATGATCTCATAGCTTGTGGGTTTGAGCCTCGCATCAGGTTCTGTCAGCACAGAGCCTACGGCCTGCTTCAGATTCTGTGTCCCCCTCCCCTGCTTGTGCTCTGTGTGTCTCTCTTTCTCAAAAATAAATAAAACATTTAAAAATTTTAAAAAATAAATAAATACAAAGAATGTGTCTGTGATAAACCTACTAAAATCTACTTAGTACCTTCAAGGTATTTGTACAGCCCATGCTTATCAAGATACAAAATATTAGTAGATGTTTAAGCCCCAGGCCCTGCTAAGTAAATACTGGAACATTATACAACCAATAATGTCTTTTACCTGAGCATTTACATAGCAATTCCCTAGACAAAACCAATACCTACGGCAAATCCTTCTTGTGACTCAGAGTGAGAAACTGTGCTAACCCACTTCTAGAAAAGAGGTCATAGAACCAGTAACGTGCACAAGCACTGGCTCTCCATTTTTTGGCTGATCTCAGGATGTTTTTCCGTGATCTCAGGATTACTGAACTCCTAAACATCAGCTCCCTAAACACATAAAATGAACATAATAACAGGGCGGTTAGAAAGATTGAGTAAAATATATGTGAAGTGCCAACTAAGTATTCAAAAATGTTATTATTAATGCAATTATTAAAATATTGTATCAGTAACATCTGAATTTATCTGGAGCCCTTACAATTGAGAATGCCCAAAAGACACTTTTTGCTGCTGTTTGAGTTTTTCTTACACGAGCTCATTGGCCTAAACATTTTTCTTACATGAGCTCACTGGCCTAAAAATTCTTTATGCAAAGAAATGGAGGTAGAAATTAATTTATTGATTAACTGGAAAATTCAATGATTCCTTTTGCTGTCTATACAGTTTGTATGTGCAGGTATAGCTTGAAGTGATAGAGTGTAAGTTTTCAGAAACTCGAAGGAACAGATACATTTGATCCATCTCTCATAAAGAGGCATTTCAAACTATAATCAATAGACAAAAAAGACAAACCATAATCAAAAGACAAAAAAATTGCTTCATCTTAAGGAAACATCCAAAACTTGCCTTTAAAGATGCATAATAATTTTTGCATATACTTCTTGTTGTAACACATTTCAAAAGAAAGAGAAAGACACAACCATAATAAAACTCTTGTACTCACTCCCCAGCCCTATCAAATTTTGCTAGGTTTGCCTCAGGCTCTTTTAAATCATAGAAATCCCCTGTGCACCTCTCCGTATTCCCATTTCCCTCCCTTCCCAGTAGTAGCTTAGTCCTATTTCTTTTGTGGTTTTCATGTTAGCGTCATGTTAGCGTCTATATATGTACCCATAAAAATATACAGCATTGTTTCACAGGTTTTCAACTTCTACAGAAACAGTATAATCCCATTTTGGCAACTATCTTTTATTTATTGGCAATGCTGTTAGATTTAACCATGTTGGTACTTATAGTTCTATCTGCTGTAGAGTGTTTCATTGTATTGATTAATGCATCACAATTCATTTATTCTTTTCACTTTTATAAGTTTGTTGGCTTTTTATTTTACCTTATTTTGTTTGAGGTGGGTTTTTTTTTTTTGGTTATGTTTTGTCTCGTTTTTGCTACTTCAAAATACAGACCTACCTCCTTTCATTGAACTTCACTCTATTGTGCTTCACAGATACTGCGTTTTTTTTGGAAAGTGAAGGTTTGTGGCATCCTTACATCAAGCAAGTCTATCGGTGACATTTTCCTAGCAGCATTTGCCCACTTCATGTCTTGTGTCATATTTTGGTAATTCTCACAATATTTCAACGTTTTCATTATTATTAGATTTGTTATGGTGATCTGTGATCAGTGATCTCTGATGTTAGTATGGTAATTGTTTGGGGGTACCACAAACCACGCCCATATAGGATGGTGAACTTCACAAGTGCTGTATGTGTTCTGACTCCTCCATCAATTGGTTGTTCCCTTGTCTTTCTCTCTCCTTGGGCCTCCCTATTTCCTGAGACACAGCAATACCGAAATTAAGCCAGTTAATAGCCCTAAGTCTTCAAATACAATCGCCTCTAAGTGTTCAAATGAAAGGAAGAGCCACACATCTCTCAATTGAAGTCCAAAGTCCAAATGATTAAGTTTAGTGAGGAAGGCATGTTGAAAGCCAAGACAGGCCAAATGCTAGACTTCTTGTGCCAAACAGCCACGTTGTGAGTGCAAAGGAAAAGCTCTTGAAGGTAATTAAAAGTGCTACCCCAGTGAACAGATGAATAATTAAAAAAAAAAAAGGCAAAACAACCTTATTGCTGATGTGAAGAAAATTTTAGTGGCCTGGATAGAAGATCAAACCAGCTACAACATTCTTTTAATCATCTAGCACAAGTCCTTAACTCTCTTCAATTCTGTGAAGGCTGAGAGAGGTGAGGAAGCTGCAGAAAAAATATTTGAAGTGAGCAGATTTAAGGGATTAAGCCATCTCTGTAACAGAATAGGACAAGGTGAAGCAGCAGGTGCTGATGACAGGCTGCAGCAAGTTACCTGGAAGATCTAGCCAGGATCATCAACGAAGGTGGCTGCACTAAACAACAGATTTTCAGTGTAGACAGAAGAGCTCTCAAGTGAAAGAAGATGCCATCTGGGAATTCCATAGCTAGAGAAGAGAAGTCAGTGCCTGGCTTACCAGCTTCAAAGGACAGGCTGACTCTCTTGCTAAGGGTTACTGCAGCTGGTGACTTGAATGCTCACTTACCATTCTGAAAATCATAGGGCCCTCAAGAATTATACTAAATCTCCTCTGCCTATGCTTTATAAATGGAATAACAAAGCCTGGATAACAGTACATCTGTTTACAACATACTTTACTGAATGTTTTCAGCCCACTGTTGAGACCTACTGCCCAGAAGAAAATGATTGCTCATGTATCTGGTGGCCCAAAAGCTCTGATGGAGATCTACAACTAGATGAGGTTGTTTTCATGCCTGCTAACCCAATATTCATTTCGCAGCCCATGGATCAGAGTAATTGCAAATTTCAAGTCTTATTATTTAAGATACACATTTCACAAGGCTGCAGCTGCCATTGATAGTGATTCTTCTGATGGATGTGGGCAAAATAAATTGAAAACGCTCTGGAAAGCATTCATTTTTCTAGGTGCCATTAACAAATTTTATGATTCATGGGAAGAGGGCAAACTGTCAACATTCACAGGAGTTTGGAAGAAATTGACTCCAACACTCATGGATGACTTTGAGGGGTTCAAGACTTCAGTGGAGGAAGTAACTGCAGATTGGGGGGAAATAGCAAAAGGACTAGAATTAGAAGTGGAGCCTTAAGATGTGACTGAATTGCTGCAAGCTCATGATGAAACCTGAATGCATAAGGAGTTGCTTCTTAGGAATGAGCAAAGAAGGTCGTTTCTTAAGATGGAATCGACTCCTGGTAAAGGTTTTGTGAAGATTGTTGAAATGACCACAAAGAATTTAGAATAGTACAAGAACTTACTTGATAAGGAAGCATCAGGATTTGAGAGGATTGACTCCAATTTTGAAAGAAGTTCCACTGTTGGTAAAATGTCATCAAACAGCATCTCAAGTTACAGAGAAACCATTTGTGAGAGAGAAGAATTGACGGATGTGGCAAACTTCATTGTTGTCATACTTTAAGAAATTGCCACAGCTACTCCAACCTTCAGCAATCACCAGTGCTGATGAGTCAGCAGCCATCAACATGGAGGCAACACCACACACCAGTAAAAAGATTACAATTCACTGAAAGCTCAGATGATGGTTACCATTTTTAACAATAAAATATTTTTAATTTTTTTAATGTTTATTCATTTTTGAAAGAGAGAGAGACGGAGTGCAAGAGGGGGAGGGGAAGAGAGAGAGGGAGACACAGAAACCAAAGCAGGGTCCAGGCTCTGAGCTGTAAGCACAGAGCCCGATGCAGGGCTGGAACCCACAAACCATGAGATCATGCCCTGAGCCAAAGTCGAATGCTTAACTAACTGAGCCACCCAGGCACCCCAACAATAAAGTACTTTTAACTGAGGTATGTACACTTTAATGACATAACGCTACTGCCCATTTAATAGATTATAGTGTAAACATAACTTTTATACGCACCGGGAAACCAAAAAATTCATTTGACTCACTTTATTATTGCAAAATTCACTTTATTGCCGTGGTCTGAACCAACTCCACAATATCTCCAAAATATGTCTGTAAATGTTTCAGAAACTTCCCATAAGTACTTCCTTGCGCTCACATGCATGAAATTCCCTGGAGTATATATCTAGAAATGTAAGCACTGGATTGCAAGACATATGAATCTTCAAGATACACTACTATTGCCAGAGTTCTTTAAAAATTGACTTTATTAATGTATGTTCTCATCAAAAAAGTTAGAAAATGTCCTTTATTTCAGAACTTCGCCAAGATCTGGTTGTTAGGTTTTGTAGTATTTTCCCAAAACAGATGGTTAAGGTATCTTACTGGTGACTCATTACTCTGGTGACCATTTTTAATAAGACTAAATATCTTAAAGTTTCTAAGTATATGATCATATTATTTACAATAAGGATATTTTGTCTCTTCCTCTCCGATTCTCACACTACTTTCCCCCTTGTCTTATTAGATTGGCTAGCATGACCAATAAAATGACTAGAAGTAATGATAGCAGGCATCCTTATCTTGTTCTAATATTTAGTAGAAAAGCTTCTCAAATTTATCCATTATGCATAATTTCTACACAATATTTTTGATGACTACCCTTAATCAAATTAAAGAAGTTTCCATATATTTTGATTTTTATAATGAATGAGGGTTAAAGCTCACTGAGTGCATTTTTCTACATCCACAGAGGTATGGGTTCTTTTTTTCTTTCTTTCTTTCTTTCTTTCTTTCTTTCTTTCTTTCTTTCTTTCTTTTTGTCTTTTTATCTGATAATGTGGTATGTGCCAATTAATAGATTTTCTTCACTTGAATTCCTAGGATAAGACCTTCCTACCCAGTCACCATGTATCTTTCTCTAAGCGCTACTGAAACCAAAATGCTAGTATTCTATTTAGAATTTTTGCATCAATGTTTCCAGAAAATGCTGGTCAATGACTTTATTTTGTTGTTGTTCCTTAGTCTGGTTTTGGTATCAAGACCTTTAGGTGGCTAAAATTAACAAATCAGGAAACAACAGATGCTGTCGAGGATGTGGAGAAAAGGGAACCCTCTTGCACTGTTGGTGGGAATGCAAACTGGTGCAGCCACTCTGGAAAACGGTGTGGAGGTTCATCAAAAAATTAAAAATAGAACGACCCTATAACCCAGAAATAACACTACTAGGAATTTATCCAAAGGATACAGGAGTGCTGATGCATAGGGGCACATGTACCCCAATGTTTATAGCACCACTTTCAACAATAGCTAAATTATGGAAAGAGCCCAAATGTCCATCATCTGATGAATGGAAAAAGAAGATGTGGTTTATATATACAATGGAATGCTACTTGGCAATGAGAAAGAATGAAATCTGGCCATTTGTAGCAACGTGGATGGAACTGGAAGGTATTATGCTAAGTGAAATAAGTCAGGCAGAGAAGGACAGATATCATGTTTTCACTCATATGTGGATCTTGAGAAACCTAACAGGAGACCATGGGGGAATAAAAGGGGGAAAAATAGTTACAAACAGAGAGGGAGGGAAGTAAACCATAGGAGACTCTTAAATACAGAGAACAATCTGAGGGTTGATGGGGGCGGTGGGGAGAGGAAATGGGTGATGGGCATTGAGGAGGGCATTTGTGGGGATGAGCACTGGGTGTTGTATGTAAGCGATGAATCACGGGAATCTGCCCCAAAAACCAAGAGCACACTTTACACACTGTATGTTAGCCAATCTGACAATAAATTATATTTTTTAAAAAAGACCTTTAGTATTCTCTCAAGCACTCTGGAAAACAGAAAATTAGACAAAACTTGTCTTCAGATTCTATAGAACAATATTATATGTTGTCTTTTGAATGAAACAATACAATTTTTAAATCCTTTTATCTCATGCAAGATACTTTTAGCTGTGTACTCAATATCATTCTCCCTTTTTTTCTTTGCTAAGAGAACCCTAATTTTGCTGGAGGTTGAGATATATATGTGAGTATATAATGTATATATACACACATACATACATTCACACACATGTATATATGTATACTATATATATACACATATGCACATATATCATATGCATATGTTATATATGCACATATACTATATATACACATGTTTACAAATGTCACATATATGTATATATGTTTGTTTTATCACGTAAGTGTTGACTAAAAAGTAATGTATTTTAGTATATAAGCATTTACTCCCTTGTCCTCCTTAACACTTTTCCAGTTGCCTCCACCTGCCCCTCCCACCATCAGATGTACACATCTTAGTCCATATCTTGTTCTTACTCATATATTTCAGACCTCCTGCTCCATTGGGATAACAAAGATGACACAAACCCAGACATGGAGTCAGAAGGCCATCTAGCCCAGTCTGGGGTCATGAAGCTGTTTACCTGCCAAGCCAGGATGAGAGCTTTAATAAAGATATAGCCAAGGGCAGGAAATCAACAGCCATTTTTTTCAACCTCCTTTGTGGGGCTGGGAGTCCTTGGTTTCAGGTTGTGGGTCCAGCTCAGAACTTTTCATCCCATTCCTCTGCAGGAGCCAAGAGCCTGACTGCCAGCTTCCAGCCCAGAGCCCAACAAGCCCATGGCAACTGGCCCTGCTCATAGCTTTCGGTTTCTGTTTTATTTTTTGCCTTAGAATGTGTATTCTATTTTGGAGTCCAGTCAGGTTTTCTGGCTATCTCTTCTTACATTTTCTTCATTATTTCTATGGGTGTGAAACAAAAGGGGTGAGTCTAACGGTAACCTTACTGTCATCTCTACAGGAAGTGATTTTCAAATATTCCTTAGGATAAACAAAGCATCAAAATTCTTATATATGCTAAGACTCCTGACATAGTGTGGGTTATCGCTCATTTTCTTCCAGAAATCTCTGTAAGCATTCACCTGTCATGGGCAGGAGAACTTGCAGTACTAATCACCAAATAAGATGTTGTGACTAGGAGCGCCTGGGTGACTCAGTCGGTTAAGCGTCCGACTTCAACTCAGGTCACGATCTCGCGGTCTGTGAGTTCGAGCCCCGCGTCGGGCTCTGGGCTGATGGCTCGGAGCCTGGAGCCTGCTTCCGATTCTGTGTCTCCCTCTCTCTCTGCCCCTCCCCCGTTCATGCTCTGTCTCTCTCTGTCTCAAAAATAAATAAACGCTAAAAAAAATTAAAAAACAAAGATGTTGTGACTAATAACTTCTAGTAAACTTATTTCCTCTATTACATAAGCTACATATTACTGCACCTTGAAATACGCAGTAATTATGAAATGTGATAAAAAATGAAAAAAAAATCTAGTTTCAAAACCCCAACTTTCCAAATAAAAGAATGGTTATTTTTCTGTTCTCAGTCTCGTGAAAGTTCAGAAAAGTTGAATTTTTATTTCCCAAGAAGCAGACACTAGATGTACACACACATGCACTGGGGCCCCCAGAAAGCAAGTGAAAGGGCAGTTTTGTTTCCAATACTGTGTACCAGAGACTTCAACTTCATTCACTCAGTGCTTGAAAGACACAACTCCCTTTTGTATTACAGTTCCCTGAAATTCTAAAACATCTCTGGCTAACTAGTTCTGTCCAAACTTTGAGGTTAGGCCCTTGTTTGGTAAGGATTTCGGGACACAAAATTATTCATTTTCAAGTAAAGTTTGTAAGGTGCTATTTTTCAAGAAGGATCTGAGGTTGGAAATAACACTCATATTGAAAATGCTCATAAATATTGCACATTGTTTTCGAATCAAACGGGGACCTGTTCTGATTTCAGAGTTTGGAGCCATTAACATCTTTATATAGAGATTGTCTAGTCGAGTGTCTTTGCTGTAAAGGTGAACAAACTGAGGGCTTGAAGGGATGACAACGTTTCACACCCTGGGTGAGAACCCAAGGTCCTGATGGGCTGGATATCCGGTCCATATAATGTCATCAGGATGAGGCTGTATTGCTTTCACAGAGAAGTAAGGGCAACGTCCCAGGAAATGTGGTCAATGGGCTGAGTTCCCAAAGTATGTGACCTTTAGAACTAGAGGCACTCAGGAATTAAGCGTGCCACCTCATGTGCTTTAAAGGTGGCAATCAGCAGCATGCCCTTCAACCTTTCCCTTCCCCTTCTAAGAGCTGATGGTTCCCTCCAGTTCTCCAGCTACTTACCCACATCACAATTTGACAACATGTGCTTTGAAATGTCTTCTTTTTGACACCTACTGTTGGGAGTTTCCTTCTGGTGAAATAACTCTCCATAGCTCTCAGGCTTACTACCAGAGGTAAAAAAGAACCTTTGTTTCTCTTTGATTTGTTGGTATGGTTGCTTTAATTTAGCACTTTATTTTCAATGCACAGATACAGCCTATTTTTCTAAATACAATAACTGTTTGGTAATAGAGTCATTACACTGCATTACTGAAAGGCTGCTTTAAAACATTCATTACTAAAAATAATAACAGGCAGTGCCCTCATATATACAGGGGCAAAGCTACTGATGCCCATTAGGGCTTCAAATTTAGTTTGCCACTGAATATCCACAGACAGAAAAAAAGCTACACGGTAAAACACATGTGTTCATTTTTAACCATTTCAGAATCACTCTCTTCTTAAAATAGTTACAAAACCAACAGATATTGTTAAGGTCGCAGCCAAATACTGAGGATACATACATTTGGAGAAAGAATTAGCCGTGCTTAGGAGTATAGGCATTAATTAGCTAATATGGGAAGAAGTTTCCTTGGTGAAAGCCCACTTTGAGACCTGAATTTTTCACTTTGATTTATTACATGATCTTTAGCTGGTTTTCATTCCAAATTATCTGGACAGCTGCCAAATTTCTACTTTGATTCACTGAGTGGCAATATTCTGCATGAGGCAGATAAAATGATATACTCTTCTTTAAATTTTACATTTCAAATTGTAAAAACTTAAAAAAAAATTTTAGGTAATGTTACAGGTTAGATTATTTTACAAATTGATTGATTCATGCATCTTCTAAGGAAATATGAAAAAATAATAATATCAGCCAGTGAAATTTAAATATCATAGTCAACAACCTGACTTTTACTTTAAAATATGATGTACAGGGGGGCGCCTGGGGGGCGCAGTCGGTTAAGCGTCCGACTTTAGCTCAGGTCACGATCTCGCGGTCCGTGAGTTCGAGCCCCGCGTCAGGCTCTGGGCTGATGGCTCAGAGCCTGGAGCCTGCTTCCAATTCTGTGTCTCCCTCTCTCGCTGCCCCTCCCCCTTCATGCTCTGTCTCTCTCTGTCTCAAAAATAAATAAACGTTAAAAAAATAAATAAATAAATAAAATATGATGTACAGGATTTGTAGTATAAAGTTAAGAACAAAAATAAACAATATAGTCTGCTTTGGGCTCTGCAGGCTAAATGTCCTGATGCACCATTAGACTTCATACTACATGTTGTACTTGAGGCATTGTTAAGCCTAATTTACTTATGTCATCATGAAATTTACTTAAAAGTCAGTCACGATAACCAAAGAAATTAAGGTGGTCAATGCCAGTTGGTGTTAAAAATTCTTCCACATGTGCCAAGAGAAACTTCCTATGAGAGAATTTCTAAGAAGCTGTTTCAAGACCTCTTGAAGCATGTGACAGGACATCACACTCAGATGGATATCCTCACCTTCTGTCTGTTATTGCTGTGGTGTCCTTTTAATCCCTTTAGCATCCTGCTGAAATGAAGTTTATAAACACAAGTTTGGGGATGGATCAACACCAATACTGTCAAATATCTAAGTCACCAGTTTAAATCCTTCGGTCTCCTTCCAACCTTCTGAATCTGCAAATTCCCCAATGTCTCTATATCTCACAAAAGAAGTTTCACAGATATGTTAGCTTCTAGGATGTCACCAGACTGTGTGTCTTTTTTTTTTTTCAAAAAATTTTTTCACTATAATCAGAAGTTAAAGGCAATTAGAGTGGCTTTTCCAGTCAAATAAAGATGAAAACTCCTCCCCACTAAGAAATAAATGATACATGCTCTCTGACTTAACTCTTTGTGTCCAAGTAAATAGAGAATGTAAATTTCCTTCTAACTCTTACTCTCTTGTAAAAAACATAGCAAGCCAAAATCTTACACACATATCTGTTCCAAATCTCTCTTCTTGCCATTTGTATGCTACCAGTTTGAAAGGTTTGAATCATATGAATTTATGTAATAATATCTTTATACTAAGCATTTCATAGAGACTCATTAAAAAGAACTCATTTCTAAAAGATGAATGGGGTAGGGGCGCCTGGGTGGCTCAGTCAGTTAAGCATCTGACTTCGGCTCAGGTCATGATCTTGCGGCTTGTGAGTTCAAGCCCCGTGTTGGGCTCTGTACTGACAGCTCAGAGCCCGGAGCCTGCTTCAGATTCTGTGTCTCCCTCTCTGCCCCTTCCCCAGCTCACACTCTGTCTGTCTCTCTCTCTCAAGAATAAATTAACGTTAAAAAAAATTTTTTAAGATGAATATGGTAGTAAATATATTTCTCAATCTTAGAACTGACCATCAGCATCAATAAGAAGTTGAGAGAAAACTAAATTCAGAAAGTTGTGATGATTTCACCTAGGTTAAAGCTGACTTGTATGTAACATGAAAATAGTCCTTAAAACATGAAAGATGAAAAGTCTAACATTCTTGTAATAATTAAATATATGTCAATAGTTACAAAGCAATCTCATCTACACACTAGAACAGACCGTGGAGGATTTTTGCTAGAAAACATTAAGAGTTACTTTAAGTTTGCATGAAAATAATTGAACTCTCTTTTTCTTGGTTTTCACTAAGTCATACTGAAATTCCTTCATTTAGTGTTTTGGTGAGGTTTCAGAGTACAGAAATTTCTTTTTTTTCTTGATTTTTTGGAAATAAAATCACCACTCAGATTCCACATTAGTTACCAGGGTACCATTGCTAAATAATGTACTGTGCCCCCAAATCCTGTCTTTTGCAGATGTTTCCAACTAATATCATTAACATTTTGAATCCACAAAATCGTTGCCAGCTACTTTCAAATTCCAAACACATCTCTGCTCTATAAAATGGGCCAGGGTGGGTTTAGGGGTTAAAAAAAGAAATCGGTGAGATAACCCTTGTGTTCATCTCCTTTGTCTGGCAGCATAAGGCCACATAAAATGCCAATAGTCAACGATCCAAATAAATCATGGGTGAGGGAGGGCCTGGGCTGGCTGCAGGTCAGTTCTCCAAATTCGTTCTATTCAGACACCCTTCCTTGAAAGCTGTCTCTTTGCCATTTTCAGAATAAGATGGCACAGGTGGACAGAAAAATTCAGAAGGTATTGGGAAAATGATGAGCAACCCTTCTGAAGAGAAAATAAGCTACTTCATTGAATGCTATCTTTAAACATATAGTCACTCAAAAGTAATTGAACGTCACTTACTAACTTCAAAATAAAGGCACCTTTTATTTTCACAGTTCTAGCTATGGTTAGAATTGCACACTAGCATTGGATAGTACAATGTTTTCATATGGCAAACTCCCTCCTCACAGTTCAATATATTGCCAAAAAGCTATCATAAAGTGAAATTCATTTTTTTTAACGTTTATTTAGTTTTGAGACAGAGAGAGACAGAGCATGAACGGGGGAGGGGCAGAGAGAGAGGGAGACACAGAATCCAAAGCAAGCTCCAGACTCTGAGCCATCAGCCCAGAGCCCGACGCGGGGCTCGAGCTCACAGACCGCGAGATCGTGACCTGAGCCGAAGTCGGACGCTCAACCGACTGAGCCACCCAGGCGCCCCATGAAATTCATTTCTAAAAGAAGTTTGGGTATTCCTTCTGCCCAATTAGGAGGTTTAAGGGTAATTAGGCTAGATGTAATAGTAATAGCTGACCTTTCTGGGGATGTTGATACATTTGTGAGGGACATCTAACTGTCTGACATAGTCTCTTCTAAAATTAGTGGGAAAGAGAGAGGGAAAGAGAGGAAGGAAGCGAGAGACTTTCTGTCCTCCACTCCCACCCGAGGCTCTGAATCAAAACCTCACTTACTTGATGACTTCATGTCTTGGTGGTTTGAATATCTGGGAGAGGAGAGGGCGTTAAATTTAGCTGTTTTACCTTCTATCTCAGCACAGAAACAAGACACAATCTCATCAGATTGAGAAATATCACCTTTGTGTAAATGACAGCTTTCCAGATATACGGAAAAGACTGACCTTGCTCCAATCAGTGGGCTTACTTTAAAACCACAGGCTCTTCATTTTTCTTCCTTTACCTTGGATTTGGGGGGAGGCAAGTGTTTTCCTGCCTAAATTCAAACTGGTGCTCACTGGCCCCAATTCTCTGGGTTCCTTTAAACTCCTGTGCAGCGAGTGTCCTTACTGAGCTTACGCGAGGTTTTTAAAAACTGTTTTAAGTAAGAGGAGACTGAGAAACGTGGACAGAAAGCAACCTCGGGCACCTGGCATCACATTCTCTTCATTTTCTTTGTTCAAATTGTGGGCTGTCACTGCTCCTGTAATCCTTTTCAAAAAGAACCTGCATTTTGCTGGGCCTTGCTGGATCCGGGGAGGTTGTCGTTATTTTCTCCCCAATTTGTGGGAAATCAAAGTTCCTCTGGTACCAGGGTCAGAGTAAAATAAAAATGTCAAAGTGGGTGGGTACAGGGTTTAGGATGAGCTATTGCAGGTGTGCGGGGACGAGAGTCGAGCTTGTCTGAGCGGGCAAGCCCTCACACACTCACACCCCCCCACACACACCATTGCTTTTTCGCGCAGTGCTGCGGTCAGCCAGCTACGCCGCCAAGCCTGGGCTGCGAGGGAAGGGGCGGGCTTCGGCGAAGAATGCTGGGTCCCCGAGATGCCCTAGCTGCAGCCAGCCATGGTAGAACCTCTATGTCCACAGATAGACAGCGGGACCTGCGCGCTGGGGGCGGGGGGGGGGGGGGGCGGAAGAGTGTGACCCTCAGTGATCACGCCTATTGGCCTCGATCTGTCCTGGTCTCCGCGGCTGCGTGGGCACCTTGGCTCCTGCTCAGACCAGACCCTGGGCGCGCGGGCCAGGGCTAAGCCAGGACCTGGCGCAGGGGAGGGCGGAACGGGCCCCTGCAGCCAGCTTGCGCCTAGGCGGCAAGTGACACTGGGAGCTACACGCCCACTTCCCGCCTCTAGGGGGGCACTGTGTGGATGTTTGGTTCAGGTTCGCTCTTTTGCCTCCAGAGAAAACAAAGGTGGTTTTTGCCGTTTTCCCAAACATCCAAGGCGGGAGGGTTGGGGTAGGGGCGGGAAGGATGTTATGCTCCACCTGTGCGCCTAGGTCGCCAGAAGCTCTAAGGAGCCTGCAGAACTCGACACCAAGGCAAGCTGGCTTCCAAAAAGGCTTGCGCAAAACTGGGCTGAATGGTGTCCTTATTTATTTTTATTTAAATCTTCTTTAAAATCGGTTACCGCGCTCGGCACGGCTCACCATTTATAAACCGAACTGAAGACTGGGAGCCATTACCCATTTATTATTCGGGCAAAACCAAAACCTCAGCCCCGAAACAATTTGGCTTAAAATATTCACATCTTGAAGACAAATATATTTTTAAGGGTGCATTTGTTTCCAGTGTTGCAGCCTGAGAATCGATGTCAGACTTTTTGTTTTTTTGGTTTTGTTTTAATGGGTAATAACTGGAGTTCCCTAATGCACGCGGCGTCTCCCTTGGTTCTGGGCTCTCCGAGCTCCCAAGCCCTGCCCCCGCCGCCACCTCAGGTCTCACCACCGCTATCTCCTTAACGCTCTTTCCACTACCTGACCCAGCCTTACGGACAGCCTAGTCTCGATTCGCCCCTAAACTTACGGGATGCAGGACTCCCCTGTGACATCCTCCTCCCCAGGGGGCTGTGATGGGAGTGGGGAGTGCTTGGGGAGGATGGAGAGCAACGCCAGAAGCCGGTCCAAGCCTGCCGAGCTCTCAGAGAAGGAAAGGGAACAACGACGCACGTTTCGCAATCAAAATGCATCCTTTCTACGCTTCGAAAATGAAACCTAAAATCCCAGCAGCTGTTTTACTGGTTGAAGAGACTACATACAACAGCCCTCTCTGACCTCCCTGCATTCTCTAGGCCGACTCCTCTTGCAGTCCCCAAAAGTTACCGCAACTTTAAAGGACTCATGCCGAGGAGACCGGGGGCTGCCGGGGGCTGCCGGGGGCTTGGTAGGGCCTCCTGGACTCCTCGAAAGCAGCTCGCACGGGAGGGGCCGGATGCGGGGCGCCAACAACGCAGATGGGGCGGGTTCGGTGGGGGACTTCAAAGAGAAAGTGCCGGGATCGAACACTAACGAGGCAGAAGGGACCGACCCCAGAGAGCTGAACTGAAGTGTGGGAGCTGGAGGCGGTCGGGCGGGCGGGGTCGGTAGAGGTGCAGGGGCGGTCAGTACTGGCTTCAGCCACCGCCTTCCCCCCCCCCCCCCCAGAGGGAGCTGCTCCGCTCCCGGGAGGAGTCTTCGCACTCCCTGGACTTCCTGTCTGAGACGACGAGGATCCCCTAGGGGATTCCTGGGGATGGCGCTACCCTCCCGGCGCTCACCAGGCGCGGAGAGCCCACCTCCTGCCCCACCTCGCCAACCCCGGGCGCACACACTCTCAAATCTCCAGTGTGAGGCCGGGGCTCTCCCAAGGGACCTTTGCCAGCACGCATCAAACTTTTTTCTCTCCCCAAGTGCGAGAACCCCCACTTCCCCCCTTCCACACTCCCCCCCTCCTTCTCTCCCATTCCGTCTCTCTCTGGGTTTCTCTCTGTCTCTCTCTCTCTCTCTCTGTCGCTTTAGCCTGAGAGTCCTACTCCTCCCGGTGCAAAGCCTCCGGCCTCAAGCTCGGGGGTGCGCCGTTCGCGGTACCCTTGGCCCCCAGCTCGCCGCGGGGCAGCCCCGAGAAACACCTCGGTAGCCCCTCGGCCCGGTCCCCGGCTCCCTATTGGCCCCCGGTCCCCGCCCCCCCCCACGGCCCCCTCCCCCTTCCGCGGCCCAGAGTGGCGTCAGCACGCCTCCCAGGCGTGGGGTTTAAATGCCCACTAGCGGGAGCACCGGCGCTTCTGTCCCGGAGCAGCGTCCGGGTTGAAATTGCCGGGTGGGAGGGGAGCCTGCGAGCGAGCGGGATCCCGAGCCGCGGAGCGCGCTGCCCACCGCTCCGCCCGCAGATGACTCGGGAGCTCGAGCCCAAGCGCAGCCCATGCAGCATCCCTGCGCTCCACCGACCGAGAGTTGATGATAAAATACTTAGCCGTCTCCGCTGCGGGGAGCCATGAGCTGTCTGGATGTTATGTACCAAGTCTATGGTCCTCCCCAGCCTTACTTTGCAGCCGCCTACACCCCCTACCACCAGGTACGTGTCTCCTCCGGGCCGGGACCTCGGAGACGGGTGGCGCGCCCCCGCTGCCTGGAGCACCGCCTGTACCCCGAGGTCCGGGACGCCTCCGCACGGGTCCGGGGCGTCCTACCAGCGGCGGGAGCCTCGGGGATGCGGCGATTGCCGGCGCTGCCACACGGTCGCTTGAGCTAACCCTTTAGCGTGTCCACTTGCGCTCCCGGGAAAGCAGCTAAGCCCTGTTAATGCGTGCCCCGTCCTTCCGGGGAACAATCAGACAAGGTTCGTGTGAGCTGAATTGCCTCCTTAGAGTCTGTCGGACTCCAGATTCTTCGGTGCGGGGTAAGGGGAGCTGCGATCAACGCTCACGCAGGGAAAACCAAACTTTGGTATCAAAGGTGAGAGTGACAAGAGAACAAAAGTAAAGACCTGCCTGTGCCTCTTTCTGTCTGAAATGCAAAGATCTGGCCACTCATCCCTGCAAGCTTATCTAAGGAGTAACTTTATTCCGTTTAAATTCTCAAGGGATCAGGCCAATTAATTCCGGAACCAGAGAATTCGTTACAAAGAGAACTGCGCAAAAGCATGGGTTTTATCATCTTTGCTCTGCAAAGTTCTGGGGATTATTATTGGGGTGCAGTTGACCTGGCAGAGGAGGGCTTCAAAGATAATATTCTTTTCGCTTTTCTTGAGGCTGAGTAGCTGCATCAGGCTGTCCTGCTCTCCACAGGACAGTGGTTACCTGTAAGACCACTTAACCCCAATTGGGCAAACTCTTGAAGTTTCCTTTAATTATTCCATTTTCTCTCTTCTCCGAGCTGAGTCTGGGCGACCAGTTTTTCTTCCCATTTCCTCAGCTAGTGTAGTAAAAACTGAGGACCGTAGTCCAATAAAAGAGTAAGTTCACACACCCAGGAGGCCGTAGGGGTCCCAAGCAGATTTCAAAGTGAGGGCTTGGACCCCTGCTTCAGAGAGACAGAAGTACATCCGGACCCCCAGTCCAAGTTTTTGCCCATTTTGCTTGCAAATTCGGAACGTCTATTCGAAAGTTTCCTGCTGAATTAATGATGGAAGGAGTAGGTTTTGCTTTTTGCTTTTTTCCTTCTACCTCCCCCCTTTTTAAACTTTCCATCCAGGGAGTTTGTTTAGTCTCACAATATTCATTTGGGGAATCCTCAGAGTCCCTCATTATAAGCCAAGCGGGAATGTGGTGAAAGTGGTGATATTGCTAAATAACTACAGTCTTTTGGCTTCAGTGTCTGAGATGGTTCCTTCCCAGGCTGTGACTATTGCAAAGAGGAGAGGTGGGTTGATTTTCTGTCTGCTTGGTCCTTTCTCCCCCCTGGGCCTGGACCAATAATCTCTTCCATTAAGATCTCCGTTCATCTTTGTATGATCAGCCCGCTTTGAGGCCATCTCTCCCGGCATAAATGCTTTAACACTGCATTCAGTCCATTGCTCACTTCTAAGAAAATATTTCAGCAACCACACTTGGTTTTTAAAATCGCTACCAGACAGCCATAATTCACTCAACCTCACAGCCAAGATCTTCTTCTCTCCCTTTTATTACTTGTTTCCCCAATGAGCATAGAGATGGTGAAAGCAGAAGTGCTCAGGTTTTTCCTCACTCAAAAGAAGACCTCTTTAAGAACTGAGCTAGACTCTTGAGTGGACATTTTATGGGTGACCAAACAAATATCAACTTGCATTTATTTAAATGATTCATGTCAGGATGTCATTCCACGTTTTACCCCACATGATTCCTTCCCAAATAGAACTACCTCATACCTCTTCGCAGTTCTTCATTCACATTCCTGGCTGTGCTGCACAGAGTGGATTTTGGTGTTTTCGTGCTCTATCACAACGATGCTTAAAGTCTTGCATCTTGTGCATCTACCTTGGATTCTTAAGCAGGGGACAATCAGGCCCGAACTGGAATTGGATGCCCTTCACCCTTGGAGCCTGATTTTAAAAATACATCTGCCCTGAGCCTGGCTCTGCGGTCAAACTCCGCCTATATCCTGGCTGCTTGGGCATCTTCTGGGACCTTTACCCTGACACCTTCAGAGAGCTTTCCGTGTGGTCTAGCGGCGATTCTGGGGAGACAGAGACACCAAGAAAGGCAGTCTGCCTGTCAAGAAGCTCGCACAAGTTACTGAGCACAGGGGCTTATGCATGAATGTCAGTTTTCCCCTGGATACCTTAGGGATCTGACCCCAATTTGCCATTTCTTTTGAAGCTGACTCCTCTATTCTTTCTCTCTTTGAGCAGAAACTAGCCTATTACTCCAAAATGCAGGAAGCCCACGAGTGCAACGCCAGCCCCAGCAACAGCAGCGGCAGCTCCTCCTTTTCCAGCCAAACTCCAGCCAGCATAAAAGAGGAAGAAGGCAGCCCAGAGAAAGAGCGCCCACCAGAGGCAGAGTACATCAACTCCCGCTGCGTCCTCTTCACCTATTTCCAGGGAGACATCAGCTCCGTGGTGGATGAGCACTTCAGCAGAGCCCTGAGCCAGCCTAGCAGCTATTCCCCAAGCTGTACAAGCAGCAAAGCACCCAGGAGCTCGGGGCCCTGGCGGGGTGAGTAAAGGGCCCGCTTCTAGGGGCAAATAGAGAGCCCTCTCAGCCTGGGGCCCAGCCACAGAGGCTCGAGGGAAGGCAGCTGAAGGAATCCTAGGTGTCAGAGGAGTTGAGGATGGGCATGTGGGGAAAGTAAGTAAAAGGAAGGGAGAAAGACCTCTCCTTGCAGAGGCAGAGCAGAGTAGAGCAGCGACCTAGAAAAACCACCAGCCTTGGAATTGGGAGTCCTGGGTTTCGTGCTGGCTCCACCAACTTCCTAGCAACATGACCTTGGGCAAGTCTCTTAACCTCTTTGAGGTCACTCTATTTACTGGTCTCTAAAATTAGAATGATACCTGCCCTCTTAACCATCCCTGGAGATGGCTGTTCAGCAAACAGAAAACTGTGTGTAAATGTGCTGCGGAAATGTGAGGTTTCCAACACTCTCCCAAGCCCTGAGGGAGATCTGCATCTACAACTTACAGGGCACTTGTTAAGTTCCTGAAAATTTGCCCAGAGAAAAAAGTCTTAGACCCCACTGTCAGCAAAACCTGCTGAAGAATGTCTCCTAAACCGTCCATATGCTTTTTGCCAGGTTTGAATTCCTTAGGAAATTTTGAAGCAGAAAATGTCTTTCAGAAAGAAAATTAAAGTACCAAAGAAATAAAAATTTAGGTACAGCTGAAACATCTCTAAGGATTTTCGCCAAACACACCCCCGTCTTTATTCTACCCTTCTCACAAAGCACTGCTTTCTCTAGCCTGGGACAATGATTTATTGGACAAGTCAACTAAATCTCCCTTCCATTCTGAAATCTCAGTCTCCTTTAATTTCCAGGACAAGGAAATAAACTTTCTCACTAAACTTAATTCTTGATGTGTACCGAGCTGAGAAACGAAGACTTTGCTGTAAAAAGGAACACAAGTATTACATTTTATGGGGAAATGACAACCCCCACCCTCCCTTTTTTTCTTAAGAGTGTCTGACAGTTTGTGCAAGCCTTGCCTAGATAAGATCCCAAATCATGAGTTTTGAACACAGAACATTCTTTTTATTCTCCAGTTGCCTAAATATTTTTAACAGGAAGACAGTTCACCACTTAGAATGCATTTTTAATTTTTAATTCTTTAGAATATTCTGCAGATGCCTTCCCCAGAGGAGATGCTCAGTACAGGTCCCTAGGATTAAATCTTTCTTTCCCTCCCCTTCCACTAAAGGCAACACATTTGACCTAAATGCTGTTCTCTTAAAAATGCCTCCAGGCACTAGGGGTCAACAGTGATACTGGCAATAATAATTATTATTCCTGGCGTCCACACTTTAACGAACAAATATTATTAATTAAAACGCAAAAGATCTGTCCCTTTGTGTCCCTCTGCAAATAATACAGCTGCCCTTTTAGTAAGTCTAGTTTACTCTTTTGCTTGAGTTCTTGGAAAAAAATATTTGAAAGAAGGTTTCTAGAAAGGAGGCTAATAATAGCAAGACTTCGAAATATGTCGATGGACTTCCAGTCTATCAGAGGCCCTGGAGGGGCACATTTTCTGGAGCTGGGGAGGGTGAAACGCGAGAGGGGGTAGTGAAATCTCTAGGCTGCCGACCAAGAGTGGGAAGAGGTATCTTTAGCTAGGGGAGAGAGAGGCTGCGGGTTGGGAATGGGAGGCCGTGTCTGCCCCGGAGCCGCCGAGGCAGCGCAGCCCGCAGTGGAGGAAGCTCCCAGCGCCCCAAAACTGGAACTGCAGAGGGGAATCTCACCGCTCTGCCTCCCCAGCCTGTTCTGGGGTTTCCGCACTGGAAACGCGTCTGCGAAATCCGAGGAAGCCGCCCTCCTTCCCAAAGAGTTTCTCCCATTTTGCGGTGCCTCGACCTCGAATTCGCAGGGTGCATCCGCCTCCGAAAGACGCCGCCCCCGTGGGCGGGCAGCGGGTCGGCTCCCGGCCGCGGCTCGCCCGCACTTTGCCCGCCTGGCGCGTTCAGCGCTCCCGCTTCCATCTACCTGCGGTGACGCGCTCCTCTCTTCCTTTCCTCCCCTCCGCCTCGCCTGCCTGCAGACGGCTCTTTCCCGATGAGCCAGCGCAGCTTCCCCGCCTCCTTCTGGAACAGCGCGTACCAGGCTCCGGTGCCCGCGCCGCTGGGCAGCCCGCTGGCCACCGCGCACTCGGAGTTGCCCTTCGCCGCCGCCGACCCCTACTCGCCCGCCGCGCTGCACGGCCACCTGCACCAGGGCGCGGCCGAGCCCTGGCACCACGCGCACCCGCACCACGCGCACCCGCACCACCCCTACGCCCTGGGCGGCGCCCTCGGCGCCCAGGCCGCCGCCTACCCGCGGCCCGCCGCTGTGCACGAGGTCTACGCGCCGCACTTCGACCCGCGCTACGGGCCGCTGCTGATGCCGGCAGCCTCGGGGCGCCCGGCCCGCCTCGCGCCCGCGCCGGCGCCCGCGCCCGGCAGCCCGCCCTGCGAGCTCTCCGCCAAGGGCGAGCCGACCGGCGCAGCGTGGGCCGCGCCCGGGGGACCCTTCGCGAGCCCCGCGGGGGACGTGGCCCAGGGTCTGGGACTCAGCGTGGACTCAGGTAAGCGGGAGAGGGACCTTGGCCTCCCCGGACCCCTCCTGCCCTGTGTCCGACCCTGGGTTGAGCCCCGGACCTCCCTTAGTTCTCCTTGGAGACCCCAGTGACCTTGTGGCCCAGGGGTGTGCATGGCAGGGTTGTGCTTCAGTAAACAGATGACCCAGTGTCATCGGTGTGGGCAGAATGAGAAAGTAGGCTTTTTCCCCCCCAAATTAAATTTAAATAAATAAATAAGTAATAAATAAATTTGTTGGAAAGGTTCTATAGCTCTGCGCTGTTCAATCCTGTAGCCGCTAGCCACTTGAAAGGTGGCCAGGAGGAACTGGGATGTGCTTACGTGCCTGACACACACTGGATTTCAAAACTGTACCAAAAAAGAATGTGAAATTCATCTCACTGGTATTTTTATGTTGACTGCATGTTGAAATACTTTCGACACGTTGCATATTGAACATACTGGGTTAAATAAAATATATTGCGAAGATTCATTCTCACCTGGTTCTTTTTACTCTTTTTCAATGTGGCTGCTAGAAAATTTAGAATTATGCCTGTGGCCCCCATTGTGTTTTTATTGGACAGCGCTGATCTAGAGGACCTGCTCAGAGTGTAGTTCATAATCTTCTAGAGTTTGGGGAGGGGTACTGTCTCCTGGTGACAGTTATAAGGAAAGGAAAATATGATTTTGTTATCAACTTAATCGCCAATTAAATAGGTGTCTTAAAATGTAAAACTTAAGGAGAATGTGCTCTTAATGACGATACTGAATTTCTGACTTAAGGAGTTGAATTTGAAAGGTACATTCAAATAAGGGTTTACTCTTCTGCTTGCTTTACTTTTAGGGCATAACCAAAAAAATGGTTATATTATAAATGCAATCATTGGCTTGTAGTCTTGCCCACTCGCCCTTCCTGCAGGTGAAGATTTGACATTTCTGTTTGCTTTGCTTTTACTTTCATTCATGCCCTTTAGATGAACTCTGTGACATTTGCAATAAAACTGTGGCGTTTGTCTTTCTCTTTCCTTAAATACCTGTGCCTTCCCGTCCCCAACCCCTTCTCTCTCCCTCTCTTGTTTTTCTTCTCCGTCTCTCTCCCTCTCTCTCTCTCTCTCTTGTTTTCTCTCTGTTTTCAGGTTTGCAGCCTCAGGACAAAAGCAAGGATCTGTACTGGTTTTAGACAGCCCACCTTCTTCCCTGTAGGTCTCTGCATAGCGCACTTGATGGCACTCAGCTGAAATCGAGTGGGTTTGTAACAGCTTCTGATCTTGGTTTGCAGCTCGTCGCTATTCCCTCTGTGGTGCATCCCTCCTGAGCTGATCTGCTGACCCAGGGTTTCCCCTTCCCTTTCCCTTCTGACCAGCCGTGGAGGCTCAGCATCTGTGCCTCTCACTTCATGGATGAGGACATGGGGGAAGGCAGAGACTTCAAACTTCTCCGTGTATTGGGAAAACCAAAACACACATCTACAGAAATATTGTCAAACCATAATTCCTTCTGTGGAAAGAGCAGATCTAAAGACTGAATTATGTTGAATGACTTTTGGGCACATCACTGGAAATATCTGCGGTGAGGTCACTTAGATGATATGATGTCATAAATTTTCCTGGAAAGAGGAGGAAAAAAAGAGACTTTTTGGTGTGAATATTTTTTATGCTGATGTGAATTATTTCATTAAGTAGTGTGGCCGTAGCACTACGGATGTCAGTATCCTCACATTTGAAATGTATTTGTATTTGCATCAAAGACTGTGGTAGAGAAGTAAAAGAGGCCAATTCCTTCTTCCTCACCTCATAGCCTCCAGTTCCCTTCCTGCCAGCTCCCTCGCTGCAATACCCACTCCAGACACAAAGACACACTTTTTTCCTTTGGACTGTGAACATGGAAGCCTCAGCCTAAATGTGAGTGGCAAGTGGCTTATCTGGAGCCACCTGCCCAAGTCTTACTGAAATGCAGCTGTTGTAGGACAACTGTTTAAAACTCCAGAAATACATCGACCAAGGTGGCACTTCCCAGTGTTTGGCACAACAATTGCAATTTCACTGGATATATTTTATATGTGTGTGTGTGTGTGTGTAGATATATATCATATTTTTTACGAGGAACGTTTTACGATGAAAGAAGAAACCCTTTTCTGCCTTTTCTCCCACAAATTCTGCCTCTCCTTCTATCCTCCTCTGGATGAAAAGAAGCAACAAGAGATCCCCAACTGTCTCTCTGAAGAACTAGGAATCACCACAAGGGGAAGAAATGTCCATGGAGTCTCTAATACCTCGAATATTCCTCTCAGTCTCTATGGTCATGATTTGGGCACTTCAGTTTTGGGACAGGGGAAGGGGTCTGTGCGTGGGCAAAATTGAAGGTGATGAGGAAGAAGGAACAAACATTAAAGATGTCTCTTTACTACAAGGTAACTGTGTTATTTCATAAGAAGAAAATAAATGTCCTAGTCTTTCTCCAGTAGAATAAAATAATTTATAGTAGTACAATCTGATGTCAGTAAGTACCATTACTTTATATGTAGAGTGCTCTGTGTTTTTCCAAAGTGTTTGCCATTCTGTGAAAGCTGATAACTCTTTTCCACTTCCCATCAACCCTGGAGGTGAGAAGTTAGGTAGCCCACCTCTGTTTCACAAATGAGAAAATTGTGGCCCACGGAAGCCCAGGGCTTATCTGTCAGCATTCACTGGGTTAAAAGCAGAGATGGTGCTGAAAAGGCTACCTGTGCACCATTCAGTCAGGTACATTATTATTGTTACTTTGTAAATTCTAGACTCTTAAAACAGTATTCAGTTAAAAGGTGTTTTGGGAATATTGGTTATATTATATTTTAATAAGGTAGGCTACGAAACCAAACCTACCAGGAGGAAGAAAAAAAAAAAAGGAAAAGTGAGAGAGAGAGAGAGAGAGAGAGAGAGAGAGATTATTTAAGAAATTAGTGGTCTTTCTCTTAATTTTCTCTTGATGCCAAAGTTGCGTTCACTCACTTCATTCACTAAAATGCCCAAGGGACAGATTTTGTGTTACGTTCCAATTGCCCTTGCAGACTGTGAAAACATAAAAAGATGAGTTCAAACACTGACCTCCATTGTAACGTGAGAAACAAATTTATCTTGGATGATCATCTCAGGAGTTGGGGCGGTAAGGGACCCTACTCAGTGTACGGCTTAGGGGAGTTACCCAGCCCCTCTTTCCACCATTATGGTCATCACAAGAACCTATCACTGGTGTTGCTCATACAGAAGGTACTCTCTGGTCATGGTGCCCAGATGTGATAACGCTCATAGCAACTAATGCTGTTTCTCAGGCACTGGTCTGAGGGCTTTGCATGCAGGTTAACTCATTTAAGTCTCACAACAATTCTATGTTATATTTATTATCATGATCCCCTTCTTACTGACGAGACAACAGAGGCTCCCAGAGGAGAAATAATTTGCCCAGCCACACAGCCATTAAATGGCAGAGCCAGGGTTCCAACCCACTGCGGTAACTACTACTTGCCCTCTTCTAACATGTCTTCAGTGGCTCAACTTTGGGTCTGCATTGCCCTCCACAGTAGATGCATAAGGAAGGGCAGGAGGCAGGGCAGCCAAGGATGACACATCATAGAACTTACAAAATCCCTGGTCTCAAAGGAACTATCCTAAGACATTTTCACACCCTTTCATCAAATGATACTAACTATAGACCATTCAGTCAGAGGCAGATTTCCATTCTCCTCCAGGAGGCAATTCTTATTGCTTCTCTTATTAATTCACTTCAGTATTTTCCAGACTTCACTGCTCTGAAGCTCCTCACACCCAACCCGACCAAGTCGTGTCAGAGTTAGCCTGAGGTCTGGACATTGAAGCAATAACTAAAATTAACTTTGGACTTCTCTGTGGATTTTTTTAATCCATGTTCCATTGGCACGGATCCCTGGTATATACAAGCATAAATAAAATGCATTAAGTTCCGGCTCGCTTTTTAGAATTTGCCGCTGAGTATGCAGTTAGGGAAGGAAGCACGGCAGTGCGTTCTTTGCTGGACATGGTCTCCAAGTGTCCCCACTGGAAGAGGCTGTGCCCGTGCCCCACTGCGACAGCGCTCACAGGATCTCTGATCAGAACCCACAGGGAGCACTTTCCCAGCCACGGGCCCCTGGTTACTGAAACCTCTCTCCTGAGCTGCATCTGACCTGAATATCAGGTTGCCGGTGAGGAGACTCATTCACTGGAACTGGCCTTTGGGGCAGTCCTGAACAGACCATCCAGACTCCAGCGACCTGGCACATAGGACACACGGATCACGGCATTTTCCTCCTTGTTGTATGTTCCCAAAGTAGAAATGCACAATAACCTAGAACTATAATGATTCTGTCCGTGTAATAAGAGCATCAAAGAGAACCTCGGTGAAAGAAGAGTCCTGACTGACAGGCGGTAGGCCCACCAAACCCACGCAAAATACGAATTCCCATGCCTGTCATTAATTTTCATGAAATGATGCAGCTTTGAGAAGGCAAACTAGTGGTTGACAAAAGGACATTCAAGGGAATGAAAGAAGACAGGAGACAAGGCAAACATGACGTTTTCACGTGTGTTACACCTGGTTGGGAGCCCGAGGGAAAGATAAGCTTCTGCTCCCCTCATCCCCGCTGGCACTGGCGGCCTCCTCACGCACTCTTCCCTCCGCGCTTGGCCTCCGCTGAGCCAGAGGTGATGAAAAGGGGAGAGACAGCTCTGCGCCACCAAGTAATCCTTTTGCCGATTGCCCTCTGGCTGAGAACTCAGTCACCCAGCTTCAGGGAACTCTATCTGTTCTACTCCTTTAGTTTAAAAGGAGTTTCCAGCCTGTCTCATTTCCCCCTTTGAAGTTCTATTTCAATGTGTGGCAAATTCTAGCAATGACTTAAGATTGATTTGGGCCTGGATGGGAAGGAGGGCAGAGGTGGTGGATGTGAGGACTTAGATCCCCTGACTGGAAGCTTCTCTTGACACTCTTTCTGGGTAAGTACTGCACTTTCTGTGCTCATTTTTATCTGAGGAAACAACTCTTAAGATCAATTTAACCTCCAGTTTGCTCAGAATCATAAACCCTGCATTCATGTGCAGACACCCATAACCCTCCTATCGAAATAAACACGAATTTTTTTTAACACGTAGCGATTGATCACTGTGGGGTTGGAGGAGATAAAAAAAAAAATTAATACAACTTAGACAAACTGCTTTCCATATAAATGCTTTTTCTGTAAATTGCACTTTAATTTTTTTTTTAAGTTTATTTACTTTGAGAGAGAGACGGAGAGAAAGCAAGCAGGGGAGGAGCAGAGAGAGGGAGAGACAGAATCCCAAGCAAGCTCCAAGCTAACAGCGCAGAGCCCTACATGGGCCTTGAACTCACAAACGTTGAAATCATGACCTGAGCCGAACTCAGGAGTTGGATGCTTAACAGACTGAACCACCCAGGCGCCCCTCTATAAATTCCATTTTAAATGTAATTCTTATAGTCAAAGCATTAAAGAAAAATTGAAAGATATTTGCAAAGACTTTAAAAATAAATGAAACCAGGGGCACCTGGTTGGCTCAGTCCATTAAGCAACCAACTCTTGATTTCGGTTCAGGTCAGGATCTCTCCATTCATGAGACTGAGCCCCAACTAGAGCTCCATGCATGGAGCCTGCTTGGGATTCTCTCTCTCCCCCTCTCTCTGCCCCTCCCCAGTCGTGCTCTCTCTCAATAATAAATAAATAAACTTTAAAAAAAAATAAATGAAACCAAAAAAACCTAAGATTCGTTTATAAAATTGCATTAACTCTGTTAATAATATACCTGCGAATAATTCACATTTTGATCATACTTATCAAAGTCCATACTCTATATATTCCATTTTCCTTGCAAGACTTTTAGGAATTAATATTATTCATTATTTATTACATATTCCTAAAATCTGGAGTAAAGGAATAAAAGTCCTGAAGGCAGTATCATTATTAGATTTGCTGTTTATATGTAACTGAAGTTTTGACATTTATACAAGCAACATGGTTAGGCAAACATAAATCTCCCATTTCCCCATGAATAAATTAAACTCTAACAATATAAATATGGTCTCCTCACAACAGAATCTATCTACAGATCTTTCTCTTTCTTTCACACACACACACACACACACACACACACACACACACGCACACTGATGCAGGCCTAAAGGGAAATCAGAGACACCGTGCCCTCAGACAGGCACAGACACAAATGATTATTCTCACTTGACAGACCAACTGTACCGCTCTTTCCTTGTATTTCACTCCAGCCCCAGAGGGCTGGATCAGGAAAGAGACACTTGATAGCTGCTGGTTCCGTGGCTGAAATATTTGTAAAGTTAACGCATAATCTGAAAGCAGAAGCTAATAAATTATAGAGTGCTAATTGGAGCTGGAGTGGAGCTGTCAATCACGTTATCCCAAACAGAGAGACCCTCATACCCTAAAAAGGCAAAGCAGCCTTCAGGAACAGCTCCCAGTTGTTTCCAGCCTTCACCTGAACCCCAGCATAAACATTGAGTCCAGGCAGCGTGGCCTCAGGCAGAGTTGGCAGAAGTGATTCTGCTAATCCAACCTCACTTTAAGAAGACACAGATTCTCTTTTAGGAGGAAAGAGTAAAATGGTTTCACCAAAGTATTGTGTTCCGAGTAAAATAGTTTTACCGAAGTATTAATGTTTAGAGAAACATATTTACAGAAATATATATATATATATATGTTTGATATATATATATATGTTTGATATATATATATATATACGTTTGATATATATATGTTTGATATATATATATGTTTGATATATATATATATCTCAAATTTACTAGGACACTTACTACTTGGGTAAAATGTTAACCTTTATTTGGAGTTTTTCACTTAAAAAAAACAAGTTTAACTCAATAAGAGAAAAATCTCAAGTTCTCCACAAATTAATGTCATACCTACCTCAAGTTAGAGTACCTCTAGGAGTTTTCCAATATACTCTTACAGAACCCAGTCCTATAGAACAAAAATAAGATGTCCACACTTCCAATGCCTTACTGGAACTCATTCAGTTCCTCCTGAAAGAGCAGCAGCAGATTTTTTATTCTTTTGTTTTGTTCTTATAAAATCCTGGTGATCTCTAGTTCTACTTATCTCCCACTGTTTCAGATGGCTAAAGTCATTTTGTTCAAACTGTCCTCCTCTGTCATCATCATTTCCTACCCATAGTTTCCTACCCAAACCGTATAAATCAATAAATATATAATTATTACATATAAGAAAATGTAGGTTGAAGGTAAACTAAATTTTTGGAAAACAAAACTAAAGAATTAAAATGTTTTGATTCCTAATCAATATTTGTGTGACTCTCATGACCTAGTTACCAGGTAGAAATTTTTACCAACATTTACGTATGGGATCTATGCTTTGGTCTTTATGTGTATTTACAACTAGTAAAATACTCTTATAATTTAGAAACTTCTTTAGAATGCTTGAAATAACAATAGTTCTCACTCGGGCAAAGCAAATTGCACATCTTAAAATTTCAAACAGGCAATGGCTCAAATCAACAATTATAATAATGGGAATGTCATAAGCTTATTTCTTTTCCGGCTAATTCTCATTGCTATAGCCTTGCCCTTATTTTTGGCAACCACGTTACTGGCCCTGTGCCAATAATGGCACTATCATGAAATGGGATGGAAAACAAAAATATGTATTTTGTTGTTGCTGCTGTTTAGTTTTACTAGGTGCAATAGTATTTTTTTTTTCTTCATCTACCACATTTTACGCAATGTGTTATGCATCCTACAAAATGATTGGATGTTTTTCATCTAGTATCATATGACTTTTTTTTATATTGTACCTGCTTTTTTTTAATGGAGGTTCTGATATCTTAAGAAGCACTGCCTAAAGGTTCTGTATTATTAGTGTTATCCCACCTTGCTTGGTGGAGTGTGAAATCCTGTTTTTACTTCAGGCAATTTCTCCTCCATACCCAGAAACTGATGGACAGATTTTGGTAATAAACATAGAGAATAGAGCTTATGATATTTGTTCTTCCTTGTCAAAGACTTCTAAGAACACATTTTTTTGCTTGCACTTTAAAAAAAGAATTTTTTTTTAATGTTTTATTCTTGAGAGAGAGAGAGACAGAGCGTGAGAGGGGGGAAGGGCAGAGAAAGAGGGAAACACAGAATCCGAAGCAGGCTCCAGGCTCCAAGCTGTCTGCACAGAACCCTCATGAACCGTGAGATCATGACCTGAGCCGAAGTCGGACGCTCAACCAACTGAGCCACCCAGGCGCCCTTTGCTTGCACTTTTTTAAAGGAATAAGAGAAGAGTCTAGGGAAATGTCAGATTTATACCCTGAGGGAAAACCACAATGAAACTGTATTCAATTGGAATTGGTGAGAAGGAAAATTATTCATGATTTTATGTTTAACAGTTCCAAACTATGTAGTTAATAAATAAAAGTTACTAATACTGACACCTTCATCTTGCATTGAAGTTTGAGATGTCTGGTTATTTGATATTTAAGGAGTGGTGTTATAAATATGACCGAAAAATTTTTAAATCCACCATTGGGATACTGCCATCTCCCTTTTTTGCCTGAGATATAAAATGTATTGGAACTAAAAAGGAAAAATAAACAATGCTTCCCAGCCACAAAATGTACCAGGTCGCAGGTTAACATAGTCTTTAGGTCTTGGAAGAAAAAAGAAAATATAGGTACCACTGAATCTCCCTATGTTACAGAACAGCAATAAGGGCAATACATTAAATGTTAAAATAAAACAAAATTACACAGTTTAATGGTGTGTAATTTTTCGGGTCCTAAAAGCTTATGAGAACATTTCTTACTGCTATTTTAGAGTCCATATTTAATTTTTGTCACCTCCTTTATTAGAGGAATTTCTAACTTGAACTCAGTTACACACCGTTTATTCTTTTTCTCCTTAACATAAACAGAAAAGTCCTACAAGTGACATGAGAGAAAATACTTTGTATGTTGTCTTTTCATTTTCTGATCTACTTCTTGTGCTTTCTTGTCCTGTGTATCCATAGCAACACTCAGAATGAAGTTAGAGCTACTTTGTCTCAGTTTTCAGGAGGACATCAAACTCACCTTCAGCTCAACAATGCACAATGTAGAAATTAACAGTACCTAAACACAACTCTAGTTGACTGTTCTGGGTTAGAGCAGTTTGCAATGTTTTATCATATTCCACACTTCCATGGAATTGTAAATTCCTTGTAAATTCCTACCTCCTGCTGTATTAGAAAACCTTCACTCTAACTACCCTGTTACCCAAATGTTCTCTCTTCTCCAAAATCTAACAAGTTCTGCCTCTTTCGTGAAGCCTTGTCTCCACCCCAGACCCGGTGAGTATTCTCATCTTTATCAGGACTCTTCCCATCTAATGTCTGTGACATTCACTTGGCATTTATTTTCTAACCTCTTGGGACAAAAGTTCAGAATTTAAGAGGTTGTGGTAACCCTAAAGATCATCCCATTCACCCTTGAGTTGTAATATTCTTTACCTCCTTAACTAGATATTAAATACATTGGGCAGGTACCACCAATTATTTTGTGAAAAACACACTCAAATTATTGCATTAATTTTTTATATTTTATTAGGTGCAAGTGAATTTAAAAATAGAAGTTGAGCTGAAGTTTGAAGTAAAAGTTAAAAAAAAAAAAAGAAAAGGAAAGGAAAACTATCTGGCAGCCCGCTTCGGTAAAGAAAATCCTTTTGTTAAAAGGAGTGGGGAGCTCACCACTTTTAGTAGGAGCCAGTTAGGGTCAAATATCATTTTTCTTCACTTGTTTCCCACTCCTTGTGCTCAAGACATCACTTCAACAATTACCGTCTCTTCTCCCTGTATCATCAGTCTGCCCCCTCTACTGGATCATTCCCACTAATACAAAACGGGTTGCAATATTCCTGCCTTTATACAAACGAAAACAAAACAAAACAAAACAAAAAACTCCCTTAACCCCATCTCCTTCCAGTTATTTCTCTGTTCCCTTTAAATGACAAAACACCTGACATGAGTCATCTGCTTGCTCCCTCCATTTACTTATTCATTTTCCTTTTACTCACTCTAAGTTTCCTCTACACACGCAACAGTCAAGGCCATCGGTTAGCTCCCTAACTTAAATCTAAAGATCAGTTCTCAGTAATCCTTTTACCTGTCTCATCAATAGGGTGATACACCAGTTATGATTTTCTGATAAGCAGATGCCAAGACACGTACCACGTGCTGGAGGCCTTATTATGTTCCAGCAAAGATACTACATCTGGCAGAGCAACTATAATTGGAGCTCTATTTGATTTAACTCCGGGTATGCTTGTTCTTTTCCCGGAGCCGTGCAGTTTCTGTAGGACCCCTGGTGAATTAAATAGCAAGACGACAGAAACCTTGAACCCTGCAACCTTTAGATCTTTACTGATGGCACTAACCGCTGTCATCCGCTGGGTTTTGACTTTTTATTTGACTTTGTTTTGATTCGGCCAGGGGAGGGAAACTAGGAGGGCCGGAGTTTCAGAGGTTCCCACTTGGCCTGACACCTTTCAAGGAGAGAGAGAAAGGAGGATGGGATAGAAAAGAACCTCCGATGACAGTGCCATTCTGGGAAAGTCTCAGCTGAACTGAAAGAAAGTCCCCAAGTCAAAACGGCCGGTTAGCGGCCAGTAACGTCCACTTTGGGCAGGAATGGCACATTTCTGGTACTCCTCCGTATTTAGTCATTGGAGGGAAATGGCCTGAGGGAAGCATGACCTGGCGTAAATGTCACAGTAGATCTGAAAGTACAGCAGCTGGAGGTGTCAATTAGCCACGCTCCCAATAGCAGGTTCTCTTGAAAGATGATCCAAATAGCACACCTCCACGTCCACCACAGGGGACCATACAATTTATGGTCTGAACAAGATCACTTTCAAGTGTGAAAGGGACACTGGTAGTAATTAATCGAGGATGAAGGCATACAGGGGGACTATCCTGGACAAGCTGGTCCATAAGGCTACCTTCCTTATCAATAATATTTGACACAGTTCATAATTCCATCCTTCTTCAAACACTTTTTTCACTTGGTTTCCAGGATTCCACTCTCTTGATCTTCATACTACTCTTCTGAGTCTTCCTTCTCAGTCTCTGCTAGTCTTTCCTTCGCTCCCTAATATCTAAATATGGAGTGACTCTGGCCTCATGCTTAGATGTTCTCTCTTATTTACATGAGGCCCTGGCTGAACTGAGCCAGTCTCCTGGCTAGTCTCAACCTTCTGTACATACTGACAACTCTTGAGCCCGAGTCCCCCCTCCTTCATCGCTCTCCACCTGCACACTCAGCCTCTCCCCAGAGATATCAACAACCATCTCAGAGCGAACACACCCCAACTGAACCTCTGCTGGCCACCCCACCTCTCAACATGATCGGCTCTCCAGCAGCCTCCCGCACCCGAGTAAGTGACAACTTCCGTTCTTCCTACTGCTCAGGTTAACGTCTTAAGCTTTCTTCTCCTGTACCCTCTATCGAATTCACCAGCGAAGCCTTCCAAAAACCCAACGGCAACCACTTCCGTCACTTTCACCGCTGCTTCATCACCTTCACGGCCAAGTCATCATCATCTCTTGCCTGCTGGCTCATGGATTCTAGCTGATCTTGCTGCTTCTACCTCTCAGCCCCGCCCTACTCTCAGACTTCTCTCCACACATCTGGAACGATCCTTTCAAAACCTAGGTCACGCTATAGCTCTTGTTTGCTCAGAACTCCTCCGCACTTTCTATCACATTCAGGGAAAAGACCAAAGTCCTCCTAATGGCTTACCATGGCCTGCATGATGTAACCACCAGCCCCACACCCTCTTCCTTCAAGTCATTCCTGACCCTGGTGCTATTTCTTTCTCTGGCCAGGCAGACTTCCATTTCAGGGAGCTTTTGAATTTGCTTTTCCCTCTACGATATAGTCATATGGCTACTATTTTATTTATTTCAGGTCTTTAAGTATCTCTTTATCAAAGCGGCCTTCCCTGGCTATCATACATAAAATAACAACTGCCCTCACTTTCTCTCCCTCTAGCTATGTCTCATCCCCTGATTCATAGTTCTATTAGCACTCAACATTCTCTGACATATCATATATGTCACACACACACACACACACACACATACATATACAATAAAAGATATTTATTAAGCACTTACTTATAGTAGGAATGTTCTAGCCTATTGGGACTATGCTCAAAATGGACAAAAAAATATAATTCTCTGTATAACAACAAAAAACAGTTTGAATTTTTCAAAGATGAATGGGGAGAAGTTAGAATGAAGTCTAATGTAGTTATGGAGGTTTGGCTCAGAATATGTAATCCAGTTTTCTTCTCTTGTGACTTCCCTTTTCTGTGGAGAGCCGAAAGCTAAAACAAATGTTTCTCCAATTCATGCTCAGCTGGTGATCCAGGTTTTATTCAGGTTCTATATCAGAGGCAATCACATGACACTTGAAATTTGAGCTGAGATAAATGGGATGTTGGGCATGTATTTTATCAATGGGTGTTCTAGCAAATGTGGCAAAGTTCTGCTGCCACACTCTGTCTCTAAGGCTTGTTGATTTGGCAGAAATGGCTTCTTAATTCTAGAAAAGGTGGCATGATGTGGGACCCCGAAGCTTCCTGATTTTGCTACAGGAAGTTTCCTGACTGGAGCGATGTTGTTCCAGAATGAATAACTGCAGCTAATTTAGCAGCTTTGACTGAGGCAGCCCTGTGTTTATATGCATAAGAGGGGACGCCTCCGGATTTGACAAGCAGTTTCCTGATCATGGTAAGAGAAGCAGCTTCCTTAGCAGCCTGGTTCTGAGGTACAGACCTGGAAATAGATTCTGGAATTTCATCCTACAGAGTTCTATTCAACCATCTCAATTCTGAAAAGCCATCTGACATGCTGTAATAAATCCTTTTATTCAAAATTGTCTAGAGTGGAATCTGTTCTCTGCCTCAGAATATTGACCAATATGAAACCTTAAGGAGAACATACTGAACACATAAAAGGACGGTTTTAAAGGGTGTTTTTTAAAGTAAATCAAATAATTGAGTTGAATAATAAGATGATCTCTCTTTTTCACTCTCAGCTATTTTCTGCTGCTTCTATTATTGCTGTCTGTTACCTTGCCATTCAGAGGAAAGGTTAAAAAAAAAAAAAAGTAGACCATACAGACAGCTATAATATCAGCAAGCAAATGTTCTTTTGATATGTAATGCTTTTATTTTTAGTTTTTTACTCTCCTCAATATGGTATAAGATATCAATTCAAGTCAAACTTATTTCCCATCTTATCATCAAGTGTACATTCTTAGATTTTTCTTTCATTTAAAAAAATCCTTACTGCTAAACTTGTTTCCTTTTAGTCCTCATTCTCTTTTTACTTTTGAAAAATTACACTTTTGTAAAAAAAAAAAATCTTATTCAATTTCTTTAAACCCCTCCCCCGCAAAACAGTTCACTATCTTTCCTGGTTCCTCACTCCCACCTCTTGCAAACACCAATCTGTTCTCTGTATCTATGAGCTTGAGTTTTTTTTCCCTCTCTCTTTTTCTTTTTTTAAGAGTTCACAAATAAGAAAGATCGTACAGGGGCGCCTGGGTGGCTCAGTCAGTTGAGCATCTGACTTTGGCTCAGGTCATGATCTCACAGTCTGTGAATTCAAGCCCTGCATGGGGCTCTGTGCTGACGGCTCAGAGCCTAGAGCCTGCTTTGGATTCTGTGTCTCCCTCTCTCTCTATTCCTCCCCCACTCACACTCAGTCTCTCCTTCTCTCTCAAAAATAAAGATCAAAAAATTAAAAAAAAAAAAAAGAAAGATCGTACAATATTTGTCTTTCTCTGTCTGGTTTGTTTCACTTAGCAATGCCCTCAAGGTCAATCTATGTTATCATAAGTGGCAATGGACATTTAGGTTCTTTCCATAGCTTGGCTATTGTAAGTAATGCTGTATTGAACAAGGCATGCATACATCTTTTCCAATTAGTGTTTTCGTTTTCTTCTGATAAATACCCAGAAGAGAATTGCTGGATCAAATGGTAGCTATCTTTTTAATTTTTTGAGGAACCTCCATACCCTTTCCCGTAGGGGTTGTACCAATTTACATCCCCATCAACAATGCATAAGGGTTACATTTCTTCCCTATCTTTGCCAACACTTGTTCTTGTCTTTTTGATAATAGCCATTCTAACAGAAATGATATCTTAGTGTGGTTTTGATTTTCATTTCCCTGAGGGTTAATGATTTCCCATCTTTCCATGTACCTGTTGGCCATCTGTATATGTCTTCTTTGGAAAAATGTCTATTCAGATCTTCTGCCCATTTTTTCAGTTTTTATTTTAATTCCAGTTGATTGATATCCAGTGTTATATTAGTTTTAGGTGTACGATATAGTGATTCAACAATTCCATACAGCACCCAGTGCTCATCATGACAAGTGCCCTCCTTAATCCCCATCACCTATTTCACCCATTCCCCCACCCCCTCTCCTCTGCTAACCATGAGTTTGTTCTCTACAATTAAGAGTCCGTTTTGATTTGTCTCTTTTTCTTTTTTCCCTTTGCTCATTTGTTTTGTTTCTTAAATTCCACATATGAGTGAAATCATATGGTATTTGTCTTTCTCTAACTTATTTTGCCTAGAGTTATACCCTCTAGCTCCATCCATGTCATTGCAAATTCTTCTACCCAGATTGTCTTTGAGCTATTGAGTTGTATGAGTTCTTTGTATATTTTGGATATTAGCCCCTAATCAGATATACAATTTGCAATAATCTTCTCCCATTCAATAGGTTGTCTTTTCATTTTGTTGATGGGTTCCTTTTTTGTCCAGGAGTTTTATACTTTCATGTAGTTCCATTTGTTTATTTTTGCTTTTGTTGCTTTTGCTTTTGGTGTCAGATTCAAAAAATCATCAACAAGATCTATGTCAAGGAGCTTACTGCCTATGTTTTCTTCTAGTTTTATGGTTTCAGGTCTTATATTCAAGTCTCTAATCCATTTTCTAATCCATTGTGTAAGTAGTGGTCCAGTTCCAGTCTTTTGCATGTGGCTGTCCAATTTTTTCCTAGCACCTTTATTGAAGTGACTGTCCTTTCTCCATTGTATGTTCTTGTCTTCTTAGTCATCAATTAATCAACCATGTATGTGTGTCTCTCTGTTCTGTTCCATTGATCTATGTGCCCGGTTTTGTGCCAATATCATATTGTTTTAATTACTATAGCTTTGTAATATAGTGTGAAAGTAAGAAGCATGATGCCTCCAGATTTTTTCTTTTTTAAAATTTCCTTGGGTATTTGGGGTTCTGTGGCTTCACACAAATTTTAGCATTGTTTGTGCTGTAAAAAATACCACTGGAATTTTGATAGGGATTGCATTGAGTCTATATATTGCTCTAGGTAATATGGATATTTTTAATAATATAAATTCTTCAAATCCCTAAGCACAGAATATCTTTCCATTTATTTATGTCTTCTTCAGTTTGTTTCACTAATGTCTTGTTGTTTTAAATATACAGGTCTTTCACCTCCTTGGCTAAATTTATACTTAGGTATCTTATATTTTTTTTGATGCAATTGCAAATTGCATGAATTTCTCTTTCCGATAGTTTGTTATTAGTGTAAAAAACACAACAGATTTTGTGTATTGATTTTTGTATCCTGCAACATTACTGAATTTATTAGTTCTAGCAGTATTTTGATAGAGTAGTGTTTTCTATATATAATATCATCTCATCTGCAAACAGTGACAGTTTTATTTGTTTGTTCCCAATTTGGGTGCCTTTTATTTCCTTTACTTGCCTAATTGTTCTGGCTAGGACATCCGATACTAGGTTGAACAAAAGTGGTGAGAGTGGACATCCTTGTCTTGTTTATGATCTTAGAGGAAAAGCTTTTAGCTTTTCACCATTGAGTATGAGCCAGCTGTGGGCTGGCTATAAATAGTCTTTATTATGTTCAGGTACATTTCCTCCATACTCACTTTGTTGTGAGTTTTCATCATAAATGGATGTCAAATTTTGTCAAATGTTTTTTCTGCATCTATTGAGATGATTATATGATTTTTATCCTCCATTCTGTCAATGTTGTGTGTCACATTGACTGGTTTGTGGATATTGAAACATCCTTGGATCTCTGGAATAAGTTCCACTTGACCATGGTGTAAGACACTTTTAGTGTATTGTCATATATGTTTCGATTTACTCATTATGTCTTCTCCCCCAGCTAGAATGCTAGAACATAATCTCCATCAAGACAGAGACTTTGCTTCGTTTATTACTCTAGTATAGTGCCTATAACAATGCTTGCTATATGTAAGCACTCCAAAAATATTGAATGTGGGATGCCTGGATGGCTCAGTAGATTAAGTATCGACTCTTGGTTTTGGTTCAGGTCATGATCTCAAAGTTTCGTGAGAGCCCTGCGTCAGACTCTGCACTGACAGCACAGAGCCTGCTTGGGATTCTCTCTCCCTATCTCTCTGTCTCTCCCTTCCCCACTTGTGCTATCTCTGTCTCTCTCAAATAAATAAATAAACAAAAAAATATTGAATGAGTGAATGAATGAATGAGCAGATCTACAAGGGAGCAATAAACCACAACATAGCCATCCTAAGAGATTTTATGGAGCCATTAGAAACATTTACAAAAAAAAAAAAAAATTGTAAGGGGAAAGCATACACAGTAATGTTAAATGAAAAACAAAAGCAAAAACAGAAGAGATAGAACTACTTCAGCTCAGCCAAGAACATAAGCTCACATGGGGGAAGGAAACAAAACAAGTTGAAAGGAAATACCCTAAAATATTTACAGTAGAGTTTGGGTGGTATATTTTGGCCCCTTGATTCTTCTGCTGATTGTGAAGAAGCCTGGAAGGATTGGGATAGGTCATCTGGTTCAGGCGTACTATAGCCCTGATCAACTGTAAAAAGCAAAATTAGATGGGCTTTTCATTTTACCAAGGAAAGAAGGTCAAACAGAAGTCAAGAGCACCTTAACATTTATTCCACACTCATAAAGGCCATTATGAGAATAACAGGCCATTTGAGACAGGGAAGAAACTGATAGTGGTAAAATAAATTTTTGCCTCCTTTAGCATATGTTCACCATCATTTCAAGGGCTTCCAGAATTTCAGGACTTGCCTAAGTCTGATCTGAACCACAAAGCAGTCTCCTACCTTCTATACTCTATCTAGGTCTTAGGAGATGACTCAAGATCAAAAGAGTCCTCTTGAGTCCCCCATGGCATTAGACCAATTTTCTGGCATCCTTTCTAAAAGCTACAAGTAAATACTTGTCATGAAATGTGTTGTAAAAGGGTGATGAGAAAATCAACCAATTAATCCATTAAACATGAACACCTATTTTGGCTTAGAGAAGATACAAAGGGTTAAAAGACATCACCTTGACTTCAGAGAGCTTGCAATTTATTCCAGTTGGTAAGATACATAGAAATTGGATGGAAATAAATGTGGTTACTGCTAAATGAGATGTGAAGATGAGAAGGACAACAGTAATTCTGAGAAGGGAGAAGAGAAGGAGTTAGGGACAAGCCCTTCCAAAAACTTGGCATATGAGCTGATCCTACTTGACAACTGGGATTTAGACAAGAAGAAAATAGGTAAGGAGTTCCAATAGGCCAGGCAAAACCAGTATGGGTAAACAACAGACAGCACATCTGGGCCCAGGAACAGGCTCTTGTCTTAAGAGTGTTTCAAGTAAAGCATTTTCATCAGAATTATATCAACATATTCATTTTATCTAGGTAAATCTTTGTCCAGTTGGCAATGTTAAATCATTAACAACATTTATTTTTCTTTTTTGTACCTGTCAATCCCTTTCATCTATTTCACCGATCCCTCTGCCCCCCTCCCCTCTGGCAGCCACTAGTTTGTTCTCTATAATTATGAGTCTGTTTTTCTCTGTTGTGTTTTGTTGTTGTTTGCGAACAATATTTTTCATTTGCAACTCACTCTTCCTTATGAATTATTTCTTTTCCTTGAACAATTTAAAATGAAGGTAAGATGGGCTTCCTGGATGGCTCAGTCAGTTAAGCATCTGCCTCGTGATTTTGGCTCAGGTCGTGATCTCACAGTTTGTGAGTTTGAGCCCCGCATTGGACTCCATGCTGACAGTGTAGGGCCTTCTTGGGATTCTCTCTCTCTGCCCCTCCCCTGCTCGCTCTCTCTGTCTCTCTCTCAAAAAATATCCCCTCAAACATTCTATAAATTTCTCTGTTGTCCAAATTGTGATGCACATGGACTGAAAATCCAATTCTTCTATACACTTCTGACTTCTTTGTGTCTTCCAAAATAAAGGTCCATACCACTGGTGGAGCAAAAGTCCCGGCTGCAAGCAACAGAAACAGACTCTGGTTGATTTAAAAGAAAAGCATTTCTTAAAAGGATCTGAGGGTAACTCACAGAATCACCAGAGAGGGCTTGAGAGCCAGACTAGAGCCAGGAGCACTGGCTCAAAACAGCAGAACCAGTCTAATCTGGCTACCCTGACTGCTAGAAGCACCAGGCTCCAGATTTGCTCTGCAGACTCTCCTGGCCCTGGACACCGGATGCCAGGAATCAGACCAGCTGCAGTTGCCACCAACCACCACTGTGGTCCCTGTTTCTTTGCTTCCTTACCTCTCAATTTTAGAAGCTTGTGGTGGGGATGTCTGAGTGGTGGGGGTCACATGCCTGCCTTCTTGCTGCAAGAGATCTTGGGGAAGCAAATGGAACATAGCTCCCACCCAGGAGATAAAGGTGGAGGAGCCCTCCAACAAGGGAAGGGGTGTCATATGCCAGGCTATCAAAAAGAATGATAAATGTCCAGTAGAACATCAGAAGATTAGACAGAAAATATCCTGCCCCGTTCAGTGGAATAACAGATGTAGCGGGGGCCACAGATCCTGGACCTTTATTTGGGGGCTGTTCGCCACAGAACTCACACATTGACTTCCCTGTGTTCCTCACCACACAGCCAATTATCCGTGCAGCTTCTCAGGCCGTAAGCAAGTTACAAAATGAACTAAATGATCCAAAGTGGAGATGCATAGGTGATCCTCTTCCAGGAGTGGCTTTTAGCAAATTTTATAATCAAAGTGTTTTCTATATCTAGCAAGCATCCTGTATACTGCAGTGGAATAACAAACAGAATGCTTTCATTAATGTTGCTGCTGGAGTACTTGAGGCATTCAGATTTAAGTGGGTAACTGCAAAAAAAAAAAAAAAAAAAAGATTGGCTTTAAATCAGAGTGTTTCTCTGAAGAAATGTTTTTAATAGCTCTCATTTCGATATGTATTATTTCGTGTATTTTTAAAAATCATAGAGCTTAAATTAACATCATATAGTCATTTATATTTAAGGATACTCGATACTAAATGTAATCGTAAGTATTTTATGTGTAAGACACACGTGGCAAATAAAAACGATTCTCGATATTAGCGAATTTCCATAGCAGCACACAGTCACAGAGCTATTTTTATACAACCCAAAGTCCGTGGAATGCTAAACCTTAGGATTTAGAGTGATCTTCATGGTCCTATGCTCAATAGAAGCTACTGTTCCAAGCCTCCAAAATACAAAGTATTTTAGAGTAGTCATAAAGACAATTATTTTATAGTGATAGATTTCCAAATGATTTCTCATGTCCTAGATGCTGGTTCCTTCTGTAGATGTAGAGTTATTTAGTCATTTCCTCATGTATATATATACATCCTTTGGGGATAATCTGTAGTTCCGTCGGCCCCCTGAGCACACTCTTCATCGCCCTCATTCAGGTCCCTAAACGTAGCTATTTGGTCTCTCCCCATCTAACCAAGATGCTTCTGGTGCAGCCCAGACTGAAGGGCGAGCAACGGACTAAGGGACCTCAGGGGAGAAGGGGAGCAGTTTCCTTCCAGAGTCTTGAGTCTTCCTGAGCTTTCCGATGTTCAGCGGTTCACGTCAGAATTCTACTGAAGGTTAGGTAGTTGTTATGGGGATTGCCACAGTTGAAATCAAACGGCTCTTGGAACCAAGAATTCAGGAATTCAGGAACTTTTCAGTGTTAATTTGGAGTCATGGACTACCACAACATCTATCGTTCTACCAGGGTTTTCTTTCAGTAACTACTTAATGGGAGTGTTCATCTCAGCCCTGCATTTCCAAAACAGAGCTATTAATCAGACCCATCTCTATATCCACTGTGAGTGAGACAGGCATAGTTCAGGCCTTCGGGCTTGCCAGGAGGGCAGTAAGCCACTTGTTTTTCTTGGCAGATATCTTTGTCTGCATGTGGTTCCATCTCTTCTTTCCTCAGACCACAAGATTCAGATTCCTTGGAGCCTAGAGGACCCTCAGAATTTCCTTCACCTTGGCTGCACTCTGTAGCAAGTACCATATAGTTTAACCCTTCTTGGTTCTTGGTTTCCATTAAAGCAACTGACGTAACGTCACCTGAATTCAAACAGATCACACTGCCATCTTCATCTGTGAAAAAAAACATGTAAAAGTTACGCTAGTATCTATTTGACTTCTGTATCTGTAATATACAGACTGTACAGGAATTGTAACAATGCCAACCTTACGCATGGGCTCAGCAAGCATTTATGAGGGCCACCAAGAGAATACAAAAATAAGCAAGACATGCTCCTTGTCCTTGAAGCTATCATAGTCTTGTAGAGGAGCAGAAACATTACTATAGATGACAAGGTGTGCTGTATGTAATAAAGGAATATGTAAAAGGTGGTGAGAGCTCAGAGATGATAACTCTACCAAACTGAACAGGTCACCGCCTTGGTGATAGGAATTAAGTGCCCTTATGTTGGCTTTTTTGTCTGAAGTGCTTACGTTTCCATCCCGCTGGCTAAAATACCCCCCTTTAAATTGAAGATTAAGTAATTTAGTCATTTATTAAGATAATATTTATCGGATGCCTACCACGTGCCAGGCTGTGTTCTAGGTATCGATGAGGCAAGAATGGACAAAACAAAGTTGTCCCTCTTTGGGGTTTACATTCTGATGGGAGGAGACAGACAATAAACTAACAGACAGCTAAGCCTATGTCAGGGGGTGATGAGCACTATGAAGGAAAATTTGGCAGAAAAACGGAACGAGAAAATAATGGTGGGGGTGGAGGGGGCTGCTATTTTAGATGAAGTATCAGCGAAGTCCTCTCTAGCAAGGTAAAATTCAAGTAGAAACCTGAATTAAGTGAGAGAATTGGACATGTGGATATCTGAGGGAGAACATTCAAGGAAAGGAGAACACCAAGTATGGACTGGTGTGGCTGGTCCCCCTCAACTATCTCCCCGGGATAAGGTGCGTTAATACTAATTAGCAAATAGATACACCAGCATGCTTATGACCTCATAGGGCTGACAGGGAATGGGTAGGCCTGGCAAGTTTTGATGACAGAGTTGAGGGAAAAGGAAAGTAACATGAAAGATAATAGTGATTATTATTGTTGTTGTTAACATAGAGCACGTACTACATACCAGGCACTGTTCTAAACCATATACATATAGGGGCGCCTGGGTGGCTCAGTCGGTTAAGCATCCGACTTCAGCTCGGGTCACGATCTCACGGTCCGCGAGTTCGAGCCCCGCATCGGGCTCTGGGCTGATGGCTCAGAGCCTGAAGCCTGCTTCGGATTCTGTGTCTCCCTCTCTCTCTGCCCCTCCCCCGTTCATGCTCTGTCTCTCTCTGTCTCAAAAATAAATAAACATTAAAAAAATTTTTAATAAATAAATAAATAAATAAAATAAACTATATACATATATTTACTCATTCTTCTATTAAATAAATGCTAGTATTATCCCCGTTTAACACTTAAGGAAACTGAGGCACAGAGGGGCTAAATAATTTGCCCAAGGTCACACAGCTGTAATTTGAATCCAGATTGTGTCCCCATATTCACCCTCCCCTGTGGGAGGGCAGAGCTGCTGTTCTCTGTGAGGAGGAATCAGGTGGGTGGACAGTGTGCCCTGTAGGAGTCCTTGAAAGACAGACTCTGGACATGTGTGTGTGGGGTCAGGGCAGCAGCAGAAAAATGGGCAGCCAGAGGGTAATCGGCCTTCCTCACAATTATGCTCAAATTATTTTGTCTTCTTTACTTGAAGACTGACCTTTTTACAGAGAAAAGTACAAGAATTCTTGCTGAAACCTAACAGCAGAGCTTCCGAAACATTTCACAAGATTCTAGGTAATCAAAAGGGACAAATACACAATCTAAACATAAATATATAAATGTGTATTATGGGGATGGTTTTTGATCAGTGCTTTTCAACTTCTGAGTGTCAGTACCTAAAAGAAAAATTTATGACCAGAAATATTACTGTTCTTGGGGATGCCTGGGTGTCTCAGTTGGTTAAGCATCTGACTTCAGCTCAGGTCATGATTTCATGGTCCATGAGTTCAAGCCCCACGTAGGGGCTCTGTGCTGACAGCTCAGAGCCTGCAGCCTGCTTCTGATTCTGTGTCTCCCTCTCTCTCTGACCCATCCCCTGACTCGTTCTCTCTCTCTCAAAAATAACCATTAAAAATTTTTTAAAAAGAAATATTACTGTTCTTTCAGAACATATCGTATTTTACAAATCAGAAACATTTCAGGCCACAGATGATGCTCCTTCCTTTGTCCTTATCATCCTTCCAGCAAGAGAGCATCCAAACGTGTGTCGCTAAGGAAGGTGACACCTGCATTTAGCCCTGATGTACACCCAGGCTGGGTTTATTTGGAATGAATTTAAGTGGAAATATGAGGACAAGAAACAACTTCAAAGGACTAAGGGAGGCACCATTATACCTACTTTTTGCCAATGGAATTTAACGGATCTGAATATTTATCAAGTTTCAAACCTGACCTACGAAGCTTATTTTATTGTAAGAGCTTGTGAACACTCTCCCTGCTCCTACTAGGTGCATGTTTCTTTTGCAGAACTTCCCACTGGGCTGAAGGACACAATGGCTGAGCTACAGGCTCACAGACTCCTTGCCATCATTTTATGTTCCTCTTCATCCTTCAAACATCATCATAGCATATTGCAAACCACATGGATAGTCACGTAGTGTTATAAAATATCTCTCCCATAGAAATAACTTTATCAGATGCCAAGGTTCGTTAATGCCTAAGTACTGAATATCTATGGAAGCATCCTGCTGTTATGATTATGGTCAATATGTACTAAGAGCCATTGAGAAACTCATAAGAATAATTTCCTACATATGATAATAGCAATCAAAAATATCAAAAAGTGATAGGAAGAAATAATAGATTTAACTCTAAATAGTCCAGTGACCCAGATTGAGGAAAGTAGGATGTTCCTGAAGGGCTTAAAGAAATTAGACTAGGGGCACCTGGGTGGCTCAGTCGGTTAAGCGTCTGACTTCAGCTCAGGTCATGACCTCGTGGTTCGTGGGTTCAAGCCCCATGTCGGGCTCTGTGCTGACAGCTCAGAGCCTGGAGCCTGCTTCGGATTCTGTGTCTCCCTCTCTCTCTGCTCCTCCCCTGCTGGTACTCTGTCTCTCTTTCTCTTCCAAAAATAAGTAAACAAAAAAAATAAAATAAAAAATAAATTAAGCTAAAGGAAAGTTTAGAAAACTTCAAAACTAAAACTACAATATAGGTCTAACTGCTCATGTTATCAGACGTTTCATTTTCTTAAGTTTAATTCATTAAATAGCATACTGGGAAACTTTCTACCAATACATGAGTTAAATTTTTTTTTTGCCTCTTGTTATTTCAAAAACAATTTTTATACAAGGCAAATAAACTCTTCTTACAAATTCTGGCATCGTGTGTCAAAGAAAAATCATTAGCTAACTACTCCACTGGTTTATAGTACTTAGAGCAATATTTAGTAACTTGACCCTGGCAAGCTTTCAGCAATTAGTACATCTTATTGCATAAAGAACTTATGAAAGATGGTGGGGAGGAGGGTGTTTTGTTTGTTTATTTTTGTTGAAAACGAAATAGAAAGCCCGCAGTTCAGACCTTAAAGCAGAGATCCTGAGCAAAGATAGCATGTGCTCAGCAAGTCTTTCTTTAAGAGGGAAATATTAAAATAAAGACTTCCAAGCAAGACAGGGTATTTACAGACGAGACATATGCCGGCTGACTGGCTATGTTTAGAACAGCAGAGGAGCATTTAGATTTGTTTCCTGTAGAACTCTCTGGGACTGATGAGGTGATGTTTACAAAAATGTTTGGATGAAGTCACTGGGATATTTTTACTAGATGCCCAGATACGTTACTAATCTTCTCTCCCTATCCCCTCTCTACCCCATTAGGTCAGTAGGACCATAGGATAGGCATGGTATTATTGCTCCTTGTAAGCCTACCCCCAACTTTTTTTCCCAAAAAAGTCTTTCCAATGACTTTCTTATCTTCTTATGTATCTCCAGTAATAACAGTCAAGACAGACGACATCTTCCTGCTTTGCTAAATATGCCCAGCAGTCTGCAGGGCAGTAAACTATTATTAAACACATTCTCTCTTATTAAAAAGGTAATTAAGTTTAGGCTTCCCTTGAAGGCACTGTTTTGTGATTTCTATCCTTTGCAAATATGCAAACTCTGCCTGGCAGTCTATTTCTTCTCTCTGCCCCTTTTGCTCAGTCGTATCTCCACAACCAAAAACTTTAGTGATTCCTATATCCCTTTCCATTCCTTATCTTCTGGATTTACATTCATTGTAAATAACGGAACAAGAATTTCTCTTCTACTAAAATTGAATTTCTGTCCTGGCACAGAATTGCTTGTTTCTGGCTAAATTATCAAAGTTTGGTTATATTCCCTGTTAAGCTCTTCCTGCTTCGTTATTGTGCATGTTTGTCTGCTTCTGTTTTTTGAACATTATTTAAAATTTTAATTCACTCTGCCAACCATGTGGCATCTAAATAACCAGGATAAACTGGTGTATCTTTTCTAGCAAGCCACAAGTCATAAGTTCTTTCACTACACCTAGCTGCCCAGCACACTATTAATAACAAATTGGGGAAAGTGTGTGGGTTATGTTCCTCACCACAGCCATGTCTCTGTGAAGGCTGAGAGCAAAGGTTCTGGAACAGAAGCCATATACCAGCCCCACCTCAGCAGTATGACCGTTGGCAGGTTGCTAAACCTCAGTCTTCTCATCTATAAAATGGTGATATAATAATATCCATGTCATAGGGCTATTGTGAGGATTTAACGAGTTAACCCACATAGCACAGTGAATGACACATAAAAAGTACTAAAATAAGATTAGCTACTATGACAATTAAAAGCCATTCCCCAAAAAAGTTTTGTTCTACGTATTTAATGTGAGCATTGTTACTTATCTCGGCCTCATGGATGAGCTACATAATGCAACATAGTAAAAAGGTCTTAAGTGTTCATAGAGACTTCTGGTAGAGGCTAAGGTAAAGATCAGATCTCGGGCCCTCCTAAACCCATCATGGCAGCCTCTATGATTTTTATAGACTGTCGCACACGTTAGAAGGAAAGGATTCCATAAGTAAAGAGTGAGATTTAAAATACAAGTCAACTGTAAAATCCTTACAGCCCTCTGGAACTCTTTACTTCTGCAGCATTTGACCACTCCCTCCTTCATGAGCCTCTCTCTTTTGGATTTGACAATACTCTCTTATGACCTTCCTGTCCCCTTCTGGCTTCTCTCGGTCCACCATCTTTCTTTGTCCGTCGCTAATATATTTATTGGCTGTTCCTAGGTCCCATCCACCGTTCACCTCTCTTCTTATTTTATACACCCTCGTTGAATGACCTCATCTATACCCTTGACTTCAACTACCTGTATTTACAGGACAGACCTTTCAGCTGAATACTAGGCTTCTTCACTTATCCCATAACCAACTCCAACCAAACACGTGCAAAGCTATTCTTCCTGCTATGCCCCCCATCTTTGGAAACAGCACTACTCTTTACGTACTTTCCACAAATCACTGGGACTCACCATTGTCTCCTCTCTCTGTCACTCAATTAGATGCCAAGTATTACAACATCTACCTCTGGCCTTCATTTCCTCCTCTCTACACCTATTATCATTCATTAATTCAGCTTCCATTAATTTCCAATTTTTTACCTGGTTATTTATGTACAACCACTATCCCTCCAATTTCATCACTTGCCATTCCCCCCCCCCGTGTGATAAACTACATGCAGTTTTGTGAACACCCCCATTCACTGTTATCCCCTGCCTTTCTACATATTGTTCCTTCCACCCTGAAATATTATTTTTCTGACCTCCCTGCAAAACTCAGCTTGGAAATAACCTCTCCCCGGTGGCTTTTATTGACTCTCTGACACACAGTATGGATTTGGCATCCCTCCTCTGGAGGCCCACGGAACATGGATTCCCTCTCAATGGCAATAGAGAATGCTTCCTGGCTTTCTGAAAAAGATATAGCATAAAGTCATCCGCTCCCTGAATCCTTACACATCATCTCACTTATAAGAAAAAAAAAGTATAAAAACTGACCAGAGAATCTATATCCCACTCATTTCTCTAGATTACATAAATTTTATCTCTAAATCCAGCCAATACATATATAAATATATATAAATGAACATTTCTGTCAATGGTTGTATATGCCTATAAAATATCTAAAAGCATATAACCAAATTGCTAACTATGGCTAGCATCAGAGAGTAAGAATAGGGAGGAAGTAGGAGACTTTGCTTTTTAGTCTGTTTAGATCATGTTATATGCTTTTCAACAATAAACAAAAATCACTTTCATAACAAAGATCTTTAAAATGTAGACACAGTTATAAAATAATATAGCAAGAGGAGTTACTATGAGCAATTGCTGGAGAAGTTCAAAGGAAAACTGGAAAGGACTCAGGAGTCATTTTGACGATTGACGTAAAATAACATAGAAACTATTTTTTAAGCCCTAAAAAGATAATAGTTGTGCTTAATTTTGGGAAGTCTACTAAAAGGATATTCACAAACAAATTCAAATCCGAGTCTTATCAGTTAAGTGCTGCTTGCAGAAGTAAGAGCAGTCATCTAGTTGTGAGGGTACCAAAAGTGAGAACGAGGCCGGGCAAGAGCAGGTTCAAATGGCGTCAGCAAAACACGAGGGATAGAGACATCATCCTATGACAAGGAGAGCCAATGAAAGCAGCACTCCTATTAAACTTTATATACAAAGTTAAAGAAACGGACTCTAAAGTTTCTCAAGGGAAAGAAATATTCTTGCCTCCTTTTTTTTTTCCTTAAAGCAAACCCACTGGAATACATTAAATGTAGGTGCTTAACACGATGCCTTGCAACAAGTCAGTATCTGTTGAAATAATTTTTCAAAATTCTTACCAAATTGCATTTAGAAAAATACGTTAAGTAAACACTTAGAAAATGAGAAGGACTTGATAGTGTCAAGAATGGGTTACAATCTGTTTTTCCTTATCCTGTGTGATCGTCACCCAGGCACGTGTCTGTACAGAAACCCCCAAAAGGCTGGGGCCTCTGCAGCAGTCGTAACCCCTCAGGGCTCGGTCACTGGAGGTGAGAAGACAGGTGCAGCCCATGTGAGACCATGAAGAAGGCTCAGCTGACAAGGGTTACGACGCCCGCTCAAGACAAGCACAGCCCTTTCCAGTCTGTCGCTTGGCTATTCATGTTAAAGAAGCCAAACCACCAGTTTTATTTCCATGCATGTCATGGATCCTAATTTACCCCAAATACGTATTCAGAAATACAGCATGCAAGACAAGTAGATGTTCACCCTGTGCTGCTTATTCTTCCCTGCTATTTATTAGTCAAGTGCATCACTCCACAGAGGTCTCACGCCCGACTCCACGTCGGTCTTCCGACTCTTGTAATCAGTTACCACAAACACTAAGAGGCCTGATTGCTGAGAGATTTCTGACTCATGGTCCATCTTGCCAGCTTTATTTTTAAGCAAAAATGTCTGCATTCACAAAGGGCCCTGCGAACATTTAATAGCTGGAAGGAGTTCTAGAGCAGCTGGAGAGGATCATTTGACAATTCAGTTTTCTGCAGCCACGTACACAAAGGTATGATAAATCTGATTTTGAAAATGAATTAAGTGACTGCTGCATTTTAATTCCATTTTGTGCTTTTCACTGAACTAAAAAAAGGTTAGTCTGTCTATCCCAGTTGAATGGTTCCAAAGGATCATTGCCTTATTTACAAAGTTCCTTAAATTGTGGTATCAGACTAGACCTTCACAAGGCGTGAGCCACTACAATAATCCTAGCAAAATTCCTAAGCCAACGATTTGACATACGCACAGCAACATGGATGGGTCTTAAAAACATAGTGTTCAACGAAAAAGAAGAGAAGCTTTACAAACACAATAGTATCTGTGTGTACAAAACAGTACGCGTTTTGTAGCAAAACATACAAATGAAAAGATGCACATTAAAGACACTAGAATGGTTGCCTGGCAAGAGGAGGGAGAAACTAGAACAGGAGAAGAGGGAGATAAAAGGACTAAACAAACAAACAGGAGTGAAGCCCTGCATACACCAATGATCATGATGTACCATCAACTAACAGTCTATAATTAACTCAGCTCTGTACTTGAGGGTGAAACGGGTATGAGGGGTGGAGGGGAAGGAAAATAGATCTCATGAGAATATAGTCTAACGTGTTCATTCTCCTCCTTACTATCTGAGATTGTAAAGTCCAGGGGCCATGTCACTATTCTTTATTATTTTTTTTAATTTAGTGCCCAATTCAAAATAATTTCCAGGGCCATGCAGGTGTCTCAGCCAGTTGAGTATCTGATTCTTTATTTTGGCTCAGGTCTTGGTTGCAGGGTCATGGGATTGAGCCCTGACTCTGGCTCTGTGCTGACCATGGAGCCTACTTAAGGTTCTCTCTCTCTCTCTTTTTCTCTCTCTCTCCCTCTGCCCTTCCCCCGCACATGCATGCGTGTGTGTGCATTGCCACGCTCTAAAAAAATTTTTTAAATAAAGAAATCATAATAATTTCCAAAGAGGAGTACAATGAATACATAGTACCAGTATATTCTTCTTCTTCCTCACCATAAAATGTCTTCTATGCGTATATGTACCCCCATTTTAACCTGTTCAGTTCAGACTAGAGAGAAAACCAGAAAATTCTGAAAAAGAATCAAACTTACATTCAAAGCCCTCATTTATGACTCCACTGGGGTCTGTTTCTTCTCTGCGTTGAGAAATACTATTTAAGGAAACATTTTTGAATAACTGAAGCTGATCTTGTATTCTGTGGAAAGTAGGTCTTTGGTCAGGTTCTTGAGCCCAGCATTGGGTCAACAGATTCCACCTGGATACACAGGTAAAGGCACAAAAATAAGTGGTGATTGGAGATCATTAGGCAACCAGTACTGATAACCCAGGTAAGGTCATTTCAGAAGGCAACAAATTTGAGTTATTGCCAGTTTTCCATAATTAGTATAAATAAGCCAGAACAAAATCTTTGGTTTCCACTTAATAGTGTCTTCCAATATTACTACCTTTGTTAGATAACACCTTTCTTTCAAAAAGCCATTACTTTGAACAGTCATTAACCCAAATAAATAAATAAAATAGATTGTTGGAAAAAGACTGCTTAACACGTAAGGGCACTAACAGCTATAGAAATTACTGAAGAATATGAAGACTTTACATTCATACATTGATATCTAGAACAAAATCTAAGATTACTCTAAACCACATAGATCTCTAGCGGCAGAACCCGAGGTAGAAACCACATTCAGTTCGAATGCTTTTAACTCCTCATTATACGGTCAAGTTAAGTAAGAGACTCAGTTACCTCAGACATTAGTAGCTGGTTTATTAAACATTATTTTTTCCTTAACAGTTGTCTAAGAAATATCTGTGTAACACTCTTAACTGTGTTCATTCATTCAGCAAAGACTTGGAAACTTATTATATACTGGCAGTATATAAAGAGCTAGGGATGTGGTTGTCCTCATAGAAATATATATAGTAAATGTAAGAAGGTGACAAAAATTTATCTCACTACAACTCATATGAGTTGGAAAAAAAATGTAGTTTTTTTATATTGTCTGCTACTAATTAGGTCTTTCTTAGAGCCCTCACCTAGAAGGAAAAAAGTTAACCTCGTTAAATACAATGGTATTTAAAACCTGGTGCAATTCAATATTTTAAACAATCTTTTTAGGTAATGCTCAGTCTTTTCTGGATAATAAATCAACCTCTAATTTTAGTCTATTCCTACTCCCTCTGTCCTCTTCTAAAAGATGGTGGCAGGATATATGTTGGGTGAAAGTCTTACGTGACTTATAATGGCACAGTGAAAAATTCTTTGGTCTGCACTGTGCCCTCCAGATCGTTGCTGGTCTCAGAATAGAATGATCAGGAATTCAGTAAGGAGTGACTGGTCTGGCCCATTCTGCAGGCATCAGCTGCTATCTGCAGTCTCCGATTTCTTTACCTTTGTATCCTTCAGCTCCCCCCCTCCCCCCACCCCACCCTCCCACTCCCCCACTCCCCCACCCCTGCCCTGTGAACTGGTCTCCCCTTTCCTCTCTCTAACCATAACCATCTCTGAGACTGCCTCATGCCCTGTATATGCTGACAAGGCCCAGGGAATCCCTACCTGTTTCTGTTGTGTGACTAAAGGATGCTCCTTGCCCTAATGTCTAGCTTTCAACAAAATGTCCACGCTGAATGGGAAACAAAGGAAGATGGGAAGTGCAACTTGACCTTCTCTGCCTGGACATGCCCTTCTACCTTACTCATGATGCTGGGTCTCCATGTCAATGGGATGAGGCTGGGTGGGGAGTCCCCAGCTCAATGATCAACTTGCCATCCTCCCAAATTGGGAGAGGTGGGCAGTTTTCCACCTTTAGTCTAACTGAAGCTTACACAGAAGGTTTTTCAGGACCTAGATATCCAACATCTTCACCCTCCAACCTCTATCTATCAAGGTCTCTTCTTCCTACACTTCCTTAGGGCTTCGAAGAAATGGGCTTCTACTACTCCCTCTTTTTAATTAGATTATCCTTATATAGAATTATAGGTTCTAGTCATTCAAACCTAGCATTTAGCATACTAACAAGAAGCTAAAGGATTCTAGATAACCACTCCTTCCTCCAAACCTGGCTTTCAAGTCTACTTGATTTACTAAAAAGGTCAAGTACCTGCTTTTTTTTTTTTTCTTACTCTCTGGAGCTAGAAGGCGTATTGGGGACAGGGAGAGAAAAACTGGTAAAGAAATGTAAGATGGAAAGTATTTAAAAATATTAGTACTACTATATCAACAGATTACTATACAATTACAAATTACAAGTTCTAAAAAAAGTACTAAAGAAAACAAATGTGAGATCTAATTGAGATGGAACATTTTTAGTAAGTTGCTGTCAGAAGGACACTCTGAAAAGGTGACATTTAAGCCAAAGAACTTCGTAGGAAAATAAGATGCTAGTCACGGGAATAGGGTGGGGATGGGAGTCAGGGAACACATTAGAAGAGGGAAAAACATGTGTAAATTCCTAAATTAGGAAAGAACGTGGCTCATTTTAGAATCTGAAAGAAAGCCAGCTTGGCCGAAGAGCAGTCATTGGAGGGGGAGAGTGTTAAGAGAGGAGATCGGAAGAGGAAGGAGAAAGCATGCAGGTCTCACAGGCCAGACTAGGAGTTGGATTTTATGGCACTACAATGGGAAGCTGTTGAAGGTTTTTAAGAAGGCATGATCTTAAATTCTTAAAGAAGTTACTCCAGCTGATATATGTGGAGAGTGAATTGTAGAGGGGAAAGTTAGAAGCAAAGAAGTTATTAAAGAAGACAAAGTGAGAGATCATGAAGGTATGGACTAAGGTAATGGCAATGGTAGTAGAGTAAGGATGTCTCCAATCACTAGACGACAATGACCAAGAAATCATTACAGGTACTGTACTCAAAGTAGCTAGTGTCTATGTTAGAAATTATAATGGAATCTCCATTCCCTTATAGTATGGTGCAAAGTCCACTTCTGTCTCATTTCTTGACAAGCACTTCAGGTCAGAGTTAGTACTCAAAATCAGAGTATTATGGGGAAATCGAATATTGGTCGATTTTCCAGTATTCATCTGACAACTTCACATATATTACAAGGAATTTATATTCTGGATACAGAATGTGAAACTTGACTCTATTTCTTAAAAATGAGAATCACAGCCGAGAACCTACCTTTTACATATTTCTTTATAACCTCTCATTTAAAAATAGGGATGATACAAAGATTTGAATGAAGGATGATTGGACTCTGACATAAAATAGGACAACTTATATGGAATCATGAAATTTAAACCAATATTTAAAGTAGAATCTTGAGAGGAGAAAGTCTAATTCACCACAGGAATCATATCCCTTCTGAAAATAAAGTTGTGATTCAAAGTTATTGCCAAAATGTAAGTAGAATCTTTCAAGACTTGCCATATTTTAATTATGGAGTTTTTTTACTTATTTATTTATAAGGTGTCTCGTTTCTACAAAGGACTCAAGATACTTAATGAAGATTATTTAGGAGAGAAAAGACAAAGCAAGAAATGGGGCGCCTTGGTAACTTAGTTAATTAAGCGTCTGACTCTTGGTTTCAGCTCAGATCATGATCTCACGGTTGCCGAGTTCAAGCCCCACACCAGATTCTGCTTGGGATTCTCTCTCCCTCTCTCTCTCTGCCCCTTGCCTTCTCTCTCCCTCTCTCTCTCTCTCAAAATAAATAAATAAACTTTTTTAAAAAGTGAGACAGAACAAGGAAAGGGAGAAGGAGGGAGAGTGGAAGGAAGAAAGCCATCCCTTCGGTTGCCAGACCTAGCTAGTCTGTTTCTCATCCACTCACACTACCCTCCAAAACTTCAGCCTCTTGTTTAATCCATGTAAAGTATTTAAACAGACTTTCCTCTTGTCTTTCTTCTATGGATGCTTTCATTTACATTGAACCCAATCATTATTCTAAACTTTCTGATGGCAAAAATATATGACCTGATAGTATATCAAATCTTCCTCTCCCACCATCCAGGAATGAACATGGAATTGCTCTAGATTAAGAAAAGAGGAGCTTTATAAAGCAACAGCTATTTAAAGTAAAGCGTACAACCTGTGCTCTGAAACAGCATTAAGCTGGCAATGGAATGAAAAGGCTTTTATGAATTTAACAGCTTCTAAAAAATGGATTACTTAGGGTGCCAGGGTGGCTCAGTTGGTTGAGCATCCCACTCTTGAGTTCAGCTCAGGTCATGATCTCGAGGTTTATGGGTTTGAGCCTCACATCAGGCTCTGCATTGTCAGTGCAGAGCCTGCTTGGGATTCTCTCTCTCTCTCTCTCTCTCTCTCTCTCTCTCTCTCGTCTTCTCTCTCTGCCCCTCCCTGCTTACACTCACTCTCAAAATAAACAAATAAAAACTTTTTTTAAAAACTGGATCTCTAATATCTTTCAGATAAATTAATAACAACAACTATACGTTTGGCATCCGGTCTTCCCTCACAAATATGCACTTGTCACAATTCCATATCATGTATTCGATACCTGTACTAAGTTTTAGTTACAAATCTTCGAGAATGTTACTTAAAATAAATTTACAGGTCATTCACTTTGTAAAAATTTCCCTACCCTGGTTTTTCTAGCTAGGTAAAATACTAACTCATACTTGAAATATCTCACTTGGCTAAATGTTCAAGTTCAAATTCCTCCATTCACTATGCCAACCCTTTACTCTTCCTCGCCTCATGGGTTTTTAAAATAGCATGAGACTCATTAGCCATGTGCATTATTGGTCTCTATGAGTATTAAAGTCCTTGAATTCATAAAGCAATCAAAATTCAACAGATGAAAATTTCATATCATCTTTCAGTATTAAGGGGATGAATTTCCATAGGAATTGAAACAAAGCACATAAAATACAGATTTGTAAGTATTCTCTTACTCACTATGCCCAATCCCAGAGAGACCCAGCTAGCATCTAAATGTACATATCTTTTAAGAGGTAAAAATAAGATGGTGAACCTTCATGTTCTCCCATTGTTGCCTCCTACATATGAGAGACCCTCCAGTAATTCCAGTTGCCCCTCTGATACATCCATCACAGAACCCCAAAGAGCTCGCACTTGAAGTAGGTTGCCCTTTGATCCCGTTTCTTCTCAAGAGTGGTGTGGCTGTTGTGCAAACTGAAAGTTGAAGAGAGTAGTGAGGACTGGGCTTTCCACCATACATCCCAGGCTACGGAAAGAAGGGCAGGAATGCTCTGAACTCCTGCATTCCATTAATAGCTGAGCACAACGTGGCCCTGTATGGACTCACCTGACCCAGAGTGCATCCAGGTGCTAAGCATTTAGGCAGTGAATGGAAGGTGCAGCATGGCTCAGTGAAGACTTTCAACCCTCTAAGCTGGGCCTGTGATCTCAGAGAACTGCTTCAAATAAAAATCAGTTCCCTCTGTACTCTAAGGAGAGTAGTTAATCTTTATCATGACAACTTAAGGCCACGGCCAGATTGAATGGCATGGCTGAGAGATCCATTTCCTAGCACAGCTTGTTTTCCTGGTTGGCAACAGATCCTTAACCCTTCCCAGGGCTCTGAGAGCATGTAACACTCGGGGGTGGGGGGGTGGGGGCGGCTGGGAGCATTGTTGACTTTTTAATCACAGATGTTCAAATGAACTTCAAAACCAACAATGGAAAATTTTGGCTTTAAGGAAACTATATTTTTATAAAGTTACAGCAATAATGTATTCAACCAATGAATTAGTCAAGATAAAGTTATGTAGAATATTAAGTTATATATTTATATAAGCTATATAAATCTATGCTTTATAAACATATAATATCAGTGTTGTGTAGAGTATATGTTTCTGCCTATAAACAGGAATGTTCTTCTAAGCAATTTTCTAGGATCTCTTCCTCCTCCTCCTAGTTGCGTTTTGGGATCCATTTGGGCAAAGTCCAACATACCTACGTTTATCTGCTCCACAACCGCCATGTAATCATCCACCTCCATCCTCCCCATAATAAAGGTAGGTATGATTTGCGTCAATCAAAATGTAGAATTCTGTGATTGAATCCTAAACTGTCTATCCAATAAAATTGCGTCATTGTGATGAGGTACCCTCTAGGGGGGAAAGAGGCCAGATAAAATTCTAACGGGATAATGCAAATTTTGTGCAATTGAAATTCTGGGGAAAATTTCTGAGCGTTTGGCAGATATGTAAGAGCTGCACAGCAGTGGTCAGTTTGCTACCTAATAAAAATGTATTTCATGCTTAGGTATGCTGGGGATGTCCTCAAGCCCTAGGTCAAAGGCTTTCCATTTTTGTATAATTTCTTACTTCTAATTTTGAGAATTTTTTCTGTCTCCCCCAAAAGGATCACAAATCATTTTTAAGCACTGTCGCCAAACTTGGTCAGGTATGTGTACGTCTGATCTCCCTGTAAATGTCCCAGTAAAAGCTAAATCAGAAAGAAGCAGTGACTCAAATCTTCTTATTCCGACTGGAAGATTTAAATAATACAAAACCATTCACCAGTAGAACATCCAACCAAGGTGCCCGGTTCTTAATCATCTTTTGGCTCCAGTCTGAATAATCCTCTAAAATAACACAGCATAGTCAAGGCAATACAACCACGGTGTGTATCCGCATACTGCTAATTCCTTTTGCACTTCTCTGTACCACACAGTTTAGCACTTTATTACGTGTTGGCTTGTTATCCAACTGTTCCATGTGTGTTTCTTCTCCTTCAAAATACATTCTGAGATGCTGAAGCCCTGGGGCCATTAGTTAGACACCCATGTATTCCAGACAATGCATGGCATGGTACTGTGCACATAACAGAAGAGTTTATACTTGTTCAGTACTTGTTCCTTTCCAAACATGTCTTGGAAAAAGTTCCAAAACTTGTTTATTTCTGCTGACGTTCTTCACAAGAAGGTAGATTACTACTCAGCAAAATAACTGAGCTTATTTTTCTTTTGTAATTAGATCAAAATCACCTACTCTCCTGAGAATCATGAATTATTAGACTTCAAGAGGAGCCAGGATCAGTTTGATAGAGTCACTAATACTTAGTCACTTTGAGCTAAGTTCATAAATAGATCGCAACCTGTATAACTTTTAGTAGTACTGTATCCCAATATCAGCTGCACCAACAAAGGCAATCCAACTTTTAAACAATATATTCCTCTTTGATGGAATCTCTTAATATGCAAATAAAGATATTAGCCAAATTAGATCTTCCAAAGACAAATGAGTATGTGTGTGTATATACATACACACACAAGCCTTTTATTTATTTATTAGGATTCATCTCTCAAAAGTATAAATATATTCTATGCTTCTAAATTTTGTTTCTGAAATGAAATATCATGGATATATATAAAAGAGACCATCATGTATTTAGTAAATTAAATGCTACAATCAACTTACATTTGATGTAGACAACACAAATATCCAAATTCCAGTTTTTATTTTAAAATACCATGCCAATGAGGCATAAGATTGCATAGGCACATGTGGTTTTGTTATTGTTTTTAGGTGTTTATATTAGCATAATTAACTTACAAATCATCAGGACAATTTCTCGGTGGCTGCAGTCTCCCTCCTGTTTGCACATAGTTTAAAACATCAAGGTTGGAATGAGCTGGATAAGGCTGATGACCAAGAGTTAAAATCTCCCAAATCAGAATTCCAAAAGACCTAAGGATGTTAAAGAGTTGACTTTAATTCTACTTACTACAAGCATCATGTTTACAGTAGTTTCTCCAATGTAACTATTCCTGGGGCTATCTGGGTCTACTTTGTGATTGGCATTATTGGCCCCATAAAAGGCAAATGGGAGACTTAAAAGCAAGCTGACCTCAAGAAAAAGTAGAAAAAGCAACTGCCTACTAGCAATACTTCAAAGGTGATAGGTGATAGGAAGGCTTAGTGGGGACACACATGCGCGCGCACACACACACACACACACACACACACACATTTTTTCCTTCTCCCCAGCTGAAACTGCACCACAGACCTCCACTAAAGGTTTGCATAGCATCAATATGCAGACTCACATGGGAATAAGCAAGAAAGCAGTTCACCCCTTTCTCCCTGACTTTGAATGCTGGTAAACGTGGAGGGGAAAGGCATGAATGTGAACTGGCCACACTGGGGGCCAATTTTATCTCATCACCAATTTTGTCTATGGCCAGTTCAGCTTGAAAGTCATTAAACAAATCTTTACATTTTGAGTAGCTCTAATCAAGATTTGGGATCAAAAAGCAAAAATGAGGGATCCTATTCTAATACTAAAGAGATGTCCAAACCTCCTCAATGTCATAATGTTTTTGAGATGCATGATTTAAAATCTACCTATAAATTAACAATCATAAATGCCAAAAGAGTAGGCATTTGGACATATACTTGGACATCAATTCATATGTACCAATTCCTATTAGTCATAGCCTCTATGCTTTTGGACTGTGATAAAATACTTGAAGTAAATGTATGTATTTCACATATATGTGTAAGACAACGGATCAAAACTAATTAGGGTGAGAAGGGAAAATGTTGAGATCCAGGAATAGTCTCACCAGGTTAGATGACCTTTTAAATTCCCTTCTGGCCCTGACATTGGGTGGTTCTGCCCAAATTTCTCCGTGTCCTGTTAAACTCACCATACGTCAGACTGAGTAGTGAAGATTCCATCCATCAAACTTTCTGGAGCCATCCACCGAACGGGGAGTAGGCCTTCCCCTCTCTTTCTATAATAATCATTTTTATAGATGTCCCTTGCAAGTCCAAAGTCCCCAATCTTCACTACCCGTGATGGACTGGTATAGTCTTTCACAGAGACAAGGCAATTCCGAGCTGCCAGATCCCTATGGCAGAAGCTATATTTAATAATGCTAAGAATAAAGTTCCAGAGATCAGACAAGTAACCCAAGTCGGTCTTTAGAGAAGGGAGACTTTTTACGGAAACGTTTGCTATTTTGAAGTAATGAAAATATTTAATTATCCTACATGTTTTACCCAAACTGCAGGTAATTGTTGTGCCGATGTCCGTAGGAACCTTGTATCTAGAATATCACTGTACCTGTGAATGAAGTGCATCTGTTCCAAGTAGACACAACCTTTTGAAATATCCACACCCAGATCTACAAGGTCAACCAAGGTGAGTAAAGGACCATGAAACTGTAAGAAATGAAAGAAAAGTTACAGGTGCTTTTACAGTTTGTACAAAACATATACATATACATATGTACACACACATATGTGATATCTCAAAGGTATTTTTAGTTATGGTTACAAGAATTCAAATAAGGAGTAAAAGAACTAGGTTTACATACTTTCTACTGAAATAAACATAAATAAGACTATTTTTACTAAGCAGAGGCAATATCAGATCTTTATTGGAAAGATCTCAGGGTGTCAGGTCATACAGACCAAGATTTGAAACCTAGTTCTTGTACTTACTAGTTGTGTGAACTTGTTTACATTGTTAAATTCATTAAGTAACTTTCTCATTTGTAAAATGGGAATAACACTGACCATATAGGATTTGAGATAAGATATGTAATCTGGCTGGTATATAACAACTTAATAAATAGTAGCTGCTGTCCTAAGTAGTAATAATGCTAATATAATCAGTACTAGCTAGTTTAGTCATTGGCCCAATGTCACACTGTAATGTCAGTCATGACAATGGGCTTGTTTCTCAGGTGAACCCCCATCTATTAGCAATTGTTAACAATACTCTAGTTCAAGGTCACAGATCACTCCTCTCCTCCATGACAGCCAGTATGAATATATAGTTGAGCCTATACTGCTTGCAATGATTTCAACATGAAAAAAAGCCAGTTGAAGTTTTTATTGGCACCACATGGAAAAAACTCAATATTCCTTCCTCAAGGCTACATTCATATATTGTCTTTCCCTTGCCATTTCCCTAAAATAACCCTAATTCAGGCCTTTATCGTTTCTATCTGACACATCCCAAACTTGTGTCCAGCCTCTTGTGCTTTAATCAGCCCTCTTCGTTGTGACCTACTGCCTGTGGAGTCTATTACAGGTTCCAAAGCACAGCCTCCATGGCAGCCCTGGGCTGCACCAGTCTCTTTTTGCCGCCACTTATGACCCTAGTGTCTCTTCTCACAATCTGTGCTTCAGTCATGCCGGGACACTGGCAGTCCTTTATCCCTGCTCTACATTTCTCAACCTCTCTTCTTTTTTTTTTTTTCAATATATGAAATTTATTGTCAAATTGGTTTCCATACAACACCCAGTGCTCATCCCAACAGGTGCCCTCCTCAATACCCATCACCCACCCAACCCTCCCTCCCACCCCCCATCAACCCTCAGTTTATTCTCGGTTTTTAAGAGTCTCTTATGTTTTGGCTCTCTCCCACTCTAACCTCTTTTTTTTTTTCCCACCCCTCCCCCATGGTCAACCTCTCTTCTTTAATTCTGCTATCATTCTAGAATGCCCTTATTCTTGATTTCCATCCACATCCTTCATTGAGCACCTCAAATGATTCCCACCTTCCCTCAATTTCTCTTAGATGAGTGCTTTTACGTGCTGCTCCCCCTTGCCTCCCCCAACAAGCCCATGTCTTGTCCCAAAACTAAGAAGACTCCTCGTGTTCTTGGACTCAACATTGCCATGGTCCTGCTCAACCGTACCTCAATCCAACACCGAGTCTTGATCTTACTCCCAAGAATCAATCCCCCCACAACACTGTTTGGGTCCAGCAGACACCAGACACTGGTCTCTTGGCCTATGTCTGAGTCCCTGCTGGGGTTCCCGACTGGCTCATTGGTTCCTCTGTGAGTGGAAGCCTGCTTTGCTATTGGCAAAACCCACTCTACTGAAGATGTTCCTCACTTTGAACCTTGCTTCTGAACTTCAGTGTGGTGGCTAACACCACGTTCCCTGCCAACGGGTTTTTAGAATGCTGCTTGCCTGCCTCAATCTCTATCACTTGCTCCTGATAGCCCCTGTGACAACCTGTTGGGATACCCCCATGTTGGGTCTCCTTGATTCCAGATGCTGCTGCTCTGGGCTCACCTGTCATCTTTCTCTTGCCAGCCTCCCCCTAGGCACATTCAACCTCCACCTGGGTCTGATCCTAGTCATGGCTTTTCATGACTCACATGGGAAGGTATAGTTTCAGAGACTGTTCTATCCCCTACTTTAGTTGTGTCTCAAACAGAAGACCTCCTCCATGAAGCCTTCCCAGGACTCCTGAGTTGGAAATCATCTCTCTCCTCTGTGTTCACAGTATATTCTCTATTGCATTCCAGTAGGCCCTCCCACTTACTATCTTAAATGAGTTCTTTATATTGACTTACCTCCCTACCATGTGGCAAGGTCCTTGAAAGAAAGAGTCACAGCCCTCACTATTGTATAATAAAAATGCAGTAAAAAATGGATAACTTGATGGTATCTGACTACATATTTATACTGTTTTGATGGGTTGGTTTTTGGTTTTGTCTTTTACTTTCTTCCATGTGAATATAATCTTAGGATATCAAAGCTAAAAAACGCCTGAGGACGTTGTCAGTTCAATACCCCATTCTAAAGACACAGAAACTGAGGTCCTGAAAATAAAAGACTAAACTAAGGTTTATAGGCCTACTTGCAGTCAATCTTTCTGTATTAGACCCAGCACTGTAGTCTCAGAGCAGGGCTAGGCAGAAGGATGCTTGCGGCCCTTCTGGAATGTTGCCTCTGAGCACTTCCTGTGGAGAGAAGGCTGCTTCCAAATGAGCTGAGCATGATGGGAACATAGAGCCCGCAGCGTTCTGGCACTCAGCACCTAACAGCATCCTGTTGTCTGGCTGGGGTGAGGGCAGTGAGGCATGGAAGCTGTCCTGGGCTGGAAAGGCAGTAGAAGACTCTTGAGGACCAATCAGCATAACCATCAGGCCCCTGACTAAATAGGAATAATTTGGAAAGAGCAGGTCCATATTTTTATTTAGTCTTTATCCCCTCTTCTCTACCCAAAACAAACAACATCTACAGATAAACTTCTTGTTAAAGATGGAGAACTCAGGATGTGCATTTTTAGTTCTACTCCCTCCCCAAACCTTACTACAATGGCAATATAGGGGAAATGTGTATAATCACACAAGGATAAATGTATCAGGAAACTAGATTTAGTGCACGAAACATTTTGGGAAAGGGAAGCAGATGGAAGGGTGGTCATTCAGCAGAGCCAAGAGAGAGCCTGGCTGCCTGCAGGGGGGAAGACAAGAATTAAGCTGTGTTTCACTATAAAACCCCCTAAGGCTCTGCAACTGGAGATAGCAGGTATCTCTGGATGTAGGGGTGTGGGGCAAGGCTGGAATCAAGAGGAATGTTTAGAAGTATATTTTAGGAGCTAACTAGATCCTAGACCCTCCCATGACAGCAGGAGGCTTTCCTCTTCAAAACACACACACATACACACACACACATACATACACACACACACACACACACACACACACACACACACACTGAACCAGAACAACTCCATGTTCAAAGATACCAGTCGCACTAAGGCTCTGTGCTGAAAATAGAGAGGAAAATTAAACATGAGTCCAGATACTCAGCCTTGAGACCTCCACCCCCTTCCCATCTCACCTCCCTGAACTGAGGCTTAGGCATTTATCACTCAGGCAGGAGACTAGCAGATTCCCCTCTGGTGAACCTGGCGTGTGCCAGGAAAGACACACAAATACTGTCATTTGAGGATTAGGGAGACCCCCAACGAGAAAGCAGGGTCCCACATAACAACCAAAAGGAAGCTGCCACAGACACAGTTTCCAGTCGACTTCTTAGGCCTCACTGTCAAAGAGGAAGACCAGCCACAAATCACCAAACATTTGAGAAAAGCTTCTCACATTACAAACAGATTCCAGAACAAAGAGGATAAAGGAAATCAGGACAATGCAGGAAGCAAATTAATACTTAAAAAAAACCATAATTAGTATCTTAGGAATGATTAGAGAAGACTTTTCACCTATGAAAAAAAAACAATACTATTTTAAAAAGAATGAATCTGTGGAAAATTAAAATTTTTAATTTTATTTAAAAATTTATGGAAATCTACCAGAATTGAGAGCAAAGATACAAAGATGTAGAAAACAGGAGAAAACAACTATAGAACAAAGGATAAAATAGAGGGTTTTTCTAGAACCAATGGTGTTTCTAGAACAAGGAAGCAGAGGGGACAAAGAATTTTATTTATTATCCCAAAAAATAACATAGGGGCGCCTGGGTGTCTCAGTCAGCTAAGCATTTGACTCCTCATTTTGGCTCAGGTGATGATCTCACGGTTCGCGGGTTCAAGCCCCACATAGGTCTCTGTGGTGACAGCACAGAGCCTGCTTGGGATGCTCTCTCTCCCTCTCTCTCTCTCTGCCCCTATTACACATGCTCTCTCTCTGTCTCAAAATACATAAATAAACTTTAAATAATAACAATAATAATAATAATAGTAATATCCCAGAACTGAAGGAGGTGATTTTTCCAGGGTGAGTGTCCAGATTGGTTAAAAAAAAAAAAAAAAAAACTACCACACATAAGAAGTTCCTAAACTTTTCCAGAGAGGAGAGGCAAAAAGCAGGTCACTGATCATCAGTCCAGGAATCAGAATGGCATAAGACTTCTTTTTTTTTTTAATGTTTATTTATTTTTGAGAGAGACAGAGACAGAACACAAGCAAGGAGTGCTTCTCAAAAAGAGGAGGGGAAAGGAGATTTTTCCTTCAGATGCTTGTTTTCTCATGCTTTCTCTCTTCTAAAAGAGAACAAAGAAGTCATGGAATAGAGGAAGGTAAGGTCCAGCAAGGAAATCACCAAGGTAAATGTGAAGCAAAGCCCTGGGATCACGGCTAGTCAGCTAACCCAGAGGACAAGCACCACACTGCCTCTAGGAGGAAAGTGTGCAAGAAAAACACCATTAGGTGCTGGATCATGTGATATATTTAACATATACATTGATAGAAGTGTTACAATTCTGTCCAAGAGTTTAGTTAGGTATACAGAAAACTAAGCAAAGGGGGGAAAACAAGAGGCATTTATTATTTTAGCCCAAGGGGGGAATAAACCCCACAATCACAGTATTTGAATAACTCAACTGCAAGTAATTGTCATAGTAATGTAAATCTGCAATACTGATTTATCTGAAAAGTGTGACACAGTTTTTGATGGGTGGAGCTGGTGGGGTTGGGACTGATAATGAGTAAGTCTAAGAGAGTTAAAGCTTCACCTCTCATAGTAGGTAGTCAGTAGATTTCCCCCAAGACTGAAAATTCAACGTGCAGCAGTATAAACAGAGTTTGTAGGAACATGAGGTAAACACCAGAAGAAATTGGACAGATCTGGGATGTGGGGATGAGATAGTCTTTCTTTCTTTCTTTTTTTTTTTTCAATGTTTATTTATTTATTTTGAGAGAGAGAGAGAGTGAGCAGGGGAGGGGCAGAGAGAGAGGGAGAGAGAATCTCAAGCAGGCTCTGCACTGTCAGCTCAGAGCCTGATGCGGAGCTCAAACCCATGAACCGTGAGATCACGACCTGAGCTGAAATCAAGAGTAGGATGCTTAACCGACTGAGCCAACCAGGTGCCCCCAAAATAGTCTTTCGCTATAAACCTTGTTATATATTTCAAAGTTTTAGCCATATAATGTGTACTTTGACAGAAATAAAAACAAATAATAAAAAAAATAAAATAAAAATAAATAAAATTTTTTTGAAATCTATGTTTAAATATTAGTTACTTGTTTTGTCTCATGTGATTCTCATTGGAGATAAAAAGTAGGTTCCCACAGGTGCTGTCACCCCTGGCCCTCATTCCACAGTGTTTGCAGTGCCCTCGCTGTTCCAGGCACTGCTGTAGGTAAGCACGGGGGGGCGGGTGGGCAGAACTACTGACCGGGCTTGTTAGTGTGACCATGGAAGAGAAAGCAAGGAACTGGATGGATGGCATGAAGGAGGAGATAGGAAATCAAGAATTCAGTTCTGGCCAACATAAGTTTGAGATGCCCATTAAAATCCAAACAGGGGCAGCTGGGTGGCTCAGTCTGTTAAGCGTCCAACTTCAGCTCAGGTCATGATCTCGCAGTTCATGAGTTCCAGCCCTGAGTAGGACTCTGTGCTGACAGCTCAGAGCCTGGAGCCTGCTTCAGATTCTCTGTCTCCCTCTCTCTCTGCCCTTCCCCTGCTCATTCCCTTTCTCTCTCTCTCTCTCTCTCTCTCTCTCTCTCTCTCTCTCTCACACACACACACACAAATAAATAAAGCCATTAAAAATCAAAACAAAATCCATATATGCCAACTGGGTAGGGACATATAGTTCTCAATAAAGACATAAGGGGTTGCAAATATCAATTTGGGACAGACAGGCATATAGATAAAGTGCAGAGAAAGATGTGCCTTTCCAACTCCACACAATCTCTGTTCTCCAGAAAACATGATTCTGGCAGTGAGGTACCTATTTTCCCATTAAATACTAAAAACAGGCTCAAATAATCAGAAAATGCCAGAAGTTGGCCCAGGATTCTAATTGTCTTATTCCAAATGAAGGAAATACAAGAATTCTTTCTACAGAAGTCTTCAGAGGTTCTACCATCAGCCCGGATTGAATCAGCCTATTGAATTTAAATACATTTAGCAGAAATTATAGAGCATTTGCATTACAAAACCAATACCGGGACCCCATTTCCTACCTTTGTCATCCGGGCTTTACGCAAATAGGTAAGAAGGTCTCCTCCTTCCATCAGTTCCAGGATAATGTACTGGGGTTCATTCAGCAGACAAACTCCAAGCTGCTTCAGAATGTTGGGATGGTTAAATTTGCTAAAAGGTGGAAAGACACAGACAGGATGTTGTGACAGTAACAGACACCCTGGCTGAGAGCCTTTGGGAAATAGAGCAATTCTTTATCGTTTCCTCCAAAATTCCTGTTGTTGTTGTTGTTGTTCTCTAATAAATGGAAGTCTCCTTTTCCCAGTACTGTCCTGTGTGCCTGACTTAGAGAGATGATACGGCAACCCCTAGTGGCCAATGCATACCGATAGAATAGGGTGATCTTTAGAAAAAACGTTTATATGAACTATTTCATGTTTTGGAAAAGAAAGTAATTTTAACTAGTATCCTTCTTCAAAAGATATTTGAAAATATTACCTTTTGGGTCATCACAGGTATGGAATGTTATTCTCTTCCTTTTGGAGAAGCAAGTCAGACATGCAGGTTGGCTTCAACCAACTTTCTCAATGCGTTAAAGCCAGTAAGCCCTGACCTGCTGATTAGAACCCACAGCATGGATCCCATAGACCACTGCCTCAGGCCATCCCTTTAAGATGCCTCTGAGCAGTTTTCATGACCAGCAACTGACTCTACCCTTGAAGACAAGTTTGCCAAGACAGAGGATATTTTCCCTGACATCGTTGTACTTAGAGCTCTCCCTTCCTCCGTCTACTTGACCCATTATCACACGGTTCAAAGAACATAAGCATGCTTAAAGCTAAACAGCTTCAGAAGTCACTTGAACAACACACTTCTTATCGAAGGTAAAAGAAGAGAAGACCTTTTGCCTGAGGACTGCCTTTTGAAAGACTGGCTTCTGTATAATACTCATCACTACAGACTATTTATTTATGTTTAAACTTGAGCCATGTTTATTTTGGGCATGATCTGTTACGTCAGGTCATTTTGAATGTTAAAAATTTACCAATTGGATATAAAAGCTTGCCACTCATACCAAGGAAAAATTAATCCAGAGCTTCCCCGATACCTCATCAGATGTGCCTCTTTCAGGAATTCAATCTTCTCCTGGTCTGTGGAGCCCTTCTTCAAAGTCTATGCAACATAAAAAGAAGCCAGGAATCAGTATAGCAGACATTTCTGTGCTCAGTGGGTTAATGGAGACCATCTTTGTTTTGTTTTGTAATATTCACCCTGACAGCTGGAAATAGATCATGGGTAATACGTGCGCATGTGCTCCGTAAACTTAAAGTTAGCCGGTGTTATACCCAGTGTTCACGTGAGAAAACCTGACAGATAAATGATTGAGTATCACTTAAACAAATTCTCTCCAAAATGTAGACATTTTTACAAATTTGGTATGTAGGTCAGTTTCTTGCTTTTCAAAGTTTTCTACTCAATATCTGTTTCCCCCTGCATCCTTGTTAACAATACCCAATTTGTTTCTTAGAGGCATGATGCCCAGTCCCAAACAATTGGTCTAAGCTAATCATGAAAATTGTGTTTTGTGATTCTCCGGCCTTCCTTGCAAATAGGGGCAGTCATCTGACTCAATTCCGGTCAATGAGGTATAAGGGGAAAACTGCTAAAAGGGGAAAGAAGCTTGTGGAAAACTTTCACTTTTTGAACATATACGTCTAACGTCATCCTTACCCTTTCCCTTAACCTGAATGAAGATGTGATGCCTGATCTTTGGCAGCCATCTTGGGACCATGAGGCAACACACATGTACAAAGTCAAGAGAATTTCAGATTTACTGGTTCTGACCTAACACAGTACTGCACAAAGCCAGCAGTCCTCTCATTAGGTGAGAAAAATAAACACTTGTCTACACCAGTTGAGGCTACAGTAATTTAAGTCCTTTTAGATGATATCATTTGGAAGTGGAGAAGATTTTGCTAACTTTTCTAGTTGTATAGCCCACCCTCAAAGCAACAAATTCCTAAAAAGCAGTGATTAGGATATTGCTCAGTTCCATAAAGGATTCATCATCCCTCAATCAAAAGGTTTTACACAAATATGAGAATGTACCCAGTGCTTCCTTAAAACTACATTAAATACACCATGATGAATAACCGTATAGTACAGTGGTCAGCAAACTATAGCTTACAGAATGATTCCAGCCTGTCACCTATTTTTGTACAGCTTGAGATCTGAAAATAATTGTTAACTTTTAATTTTGGATTTTCCCAGCTTTACTCAGGTATATTTGACATGTTACTTCTTCAAATGTTTGGGGGAAAAGTAAAAAAAAAAAAAAAAAGAATATTTCTTAACACATGAAAATTATATGAAATTCAAATTTCAATACTCATAAGCAAAATTTTACCAGAACACAATCACACTCATTAGTTTACGTATTGACTGGAGCTGCTTTTGCACCACGATGGTGGAGTTGCATAGGTAAAACTGACACCAAATGGTTAACAAGCCATCGTTGTTTACTATCTGCCATAGAACCTAAGACACTGAGAAGGTGCTTTTACAACCCCCACTCTCTTATAAGTATATTTGCAGGGGAAAACTGCCTGCTGAGTCTTAGCAAATTAGTAACTTTAGAGGTAAGTGAATTACAGGGCTTATGTAAGAAATGGAAGAAAAATTATAATTTCTGGAGTCAGGCGTGGACTTCCACCTCCTACCTGTTCTCTTTCCAATTAAGATCACTCATGTTTTATTATAGTTTCGTCCATGTAAATTCATGTAGATATGTTGGGCCAGCATGTCAAGGAATTAAAAGATCCACGTTACCTTCACTGCTACTTTGGTTTCTCCACTTCCAGCCCCTAAGATGTCTACTGCTGTCCCTTCATACACTTCTCCAAAGGCCCCGCTTCCCAACAGGAGACGCAGAGTCAGTTTTTCCCGAGGGAAGGCAGGAAGACTTTCAATCTCCTCTTGGGTTGGAAGAGTACTGGAAAACAATATTTTTGGTTTCCCAAAATACATCTGGTTTACAAGTTGGTGTTGGTGTCAGTGTTTGAGAAATAAAGAGTATGAGAAAGAGAAAGAGAAATCTCATGACTTTGCAACATTGTTCTATGTAATATAGCGATGTGGAATTTTGTGTTTCTATTCCTTCCCTATTCCACCAACCAGAATATTCCTTCCCTATTCCAAAACACAGACAGAGCATGCCACTTCACTTCTAGGCACCGTTATCTTGATAGAAACATGCATATGCGTGCATTGCCTCAAGAGTTTTAACTGTAGTTTGTTTTGTTAAAGTTATGAGTTATTAATTTCTTTGGGTTATCAATTCATGTAAAAAGCTATTGCAAATTAGTAATAAATATATCTGGGTTTATGAGCCTAAAAACTTTCATGTTAACTATTTCACACACCTGATCTCTTATGTAGAACAACATTTAGCATGACCACAAAAATCAACTCTTTCTCCATAAGGTTAACTTTTAGAAGCCAACTCTCACCTGGAATGTTATGAGGGGGAAAAATTGTCTGAATTTAAAATGCTTTGAGTTTTTGAAACAGAATCTTGAATATAGATTTGCGGAGTATCTTCTCAAGGAAAAGTCACCTCTGAATCACTAATTTAGATCGCCTCTGGGTCTACTTTTAAACTTCCATCTTTATGTCTTGGAATTATAAATTTCAAGGCCTATGACTATATAATTCTTTTAGCATAGGCCATAATATAGTGTCTTCTATAAACCGCAATATAGTGTCTTGGATAAAAAGACATTTAAATATTTTCTTTAACTAATGACAGCAACATAAGTTCAAATTCAACGATCTTAAAGAGCTTTTGTAGGCAATCACCATACAACGTTTGAAAACAGATTAAGATTGACTTAACGGCACAGGCATGGGACCCTTGGAGTTCCTCTCTTCTAGGTGCCTCCAGTTGAACCAAGCGTGTTACCATCTGTTCTCTTCAATACAGTATTTATTTCCTTGTTTCATTTATTTTTTAACTATGTGATAAAACACTAGAAAACAATGACATTTTGATGATCTTCTTTACACTAGCATAACCACATAATTTGCCATCCATCTCAGGTCACATTTGAAAATGGAAGGGGTTGTTATTAATAATTATGCCAGAGTAATGAGCATTACTCTGGACAGGACCAGGACAATCCTGGGATCCATGAGCACTCTCTTTATAGTTGCCCACTGTTCTCTAGGTGCCCCATAATGATGGCCCCGGTTACATACTGTATCGCATAGCAGGCATTAGCCAGTCCTACTCCAGCGGCCAGCCCTCGAAGTTCAGCCAACTCTTTGTCTTCGTGTATGAGACCCGTCAGCCCTTCCGTGGGAGTTTTTTGCTTCTTTAACTTTCTATGCCAGACTATAAAATAAAAAAGGACATAATTTACAAAATGAAACATTGCTTTATTTCTGAAGAAATGTTAACAATACATTTGAAACGTTTAGATGTAAGAACACCATTGATAGGATAACAGAATTTGATTGAAAAATTTGTCCAGAGCAGAAAAACAAATTAAATCTAGGTAGAAAGACATATAAAAACACATAAATTATACCACGTCCCTTCTTACCTTGTGTCGCAAACCAAAGCTTAATTTTCTTATTGCTGTTATAAACAAGTTGAAGTCTCTTAATATCAGAACTTATTTCTCAAAATCACCCCTAAACTAGAGTCAAAATAAGGCAAAACTAATTTGCATTATAATTATTAGTGAAACAAATTTATATCTGAGTCCAGATATGTCCAGGTTATACTCTTAGAGTAGATCTGAGGAACACTTTCAATATAATGGCATGTTTTTTTTTTTCAGAGTACAAGAGTTTACACCATTGTTGTTCATATACACCTACTCAAATATACAGGAAAAACTATTGCAATAAAACTCATCAAATATAAATTATCTTCCCTAAGCTGTGAAATCATGAATGATTTATATTGTCTTCTTCATACAATGAGCACATATTATTTTCATAATCATAAAGATAAGTGATTTTTGGAAGATTAAAATACAATTATAAGGTCAACCATCTATACTAGAACATTGGCTCAAAAGTTGAAAACAGCAAAGATGTTTTGTAAGATGATCGTTAAAGTCTGAATTTCATTCCAGAATAGCTTCTGTTTCCAACAGGTTAGAGTTTCGTTCAAGCGAAATTCCATCTGAGGGACCACATGGGGGAAAGATCTTAAGTACCTTTGCCAATGCAATTTTTCAAACCTGAAAAGCTCTCACTCCCCCCCCTTCATTTTTAAAGGCACAGCTCAGGCCCCCATCCTCATCCTCAGCGATGCCTTCTAAGACCTCTGCAACTCTGCTGATCTCTCATTTACGAATTTACAAGACCACTTGTAGCTCTCAGTTAGCACTTCTATGTCAGTGTCCAGTGCATTTCCTGTACTATTGCCTTTTATATCTCACTCTTTATAGTTTCACACAGGTTATGTCTCATTAAACGGCAAGCTGCCATGATAAGCAATTGCATTTTACAACTTATTTCCCTCTGCTCCCAACATGAGGCTAATGTTGCATGTTAGATATGACCACTCACCAAAGCGAAGGCTGTCGATGTTTATTTTTAAATACTTGCTTCAATTTTATATTTGTAAGTACGATTGCTGAGAGCCCTCCGCCCAACACAGATTTTTAAACAATTGCCACTTCTCATTATTTTAATAACTCAATCTTTTCTCATGCACTCACACACTCAGACTAGTCAAACCACATGCACTGCTGCTATAAGCAAAGAACCAAATTAGCTTAACTGTACTACAAAATTCGTAAGTTCCAAATAGAATAGAGACCTTTAAATCCTGAGAAAGTCAGATATCCATGGGATGTCTCGAAAGCACAATATAGGTTGTCTGAAATTATCTCATGCTCACCCACTAGAGTTATGGGTTTAAACAGTGGTGATGTACAGTAGGCAAGCAAAGGTCAGATGGAAGATTCTTCCTGTAATACTCCTTCCCCGTAGGAAAGCAGACAAGCAGTCAAGCCTATATGCCAACTGCCAAATATACTACAGCCGTACGTGTAATTCTGGAGGGGCCGGCTTAGTGGCACTAGCATCAGCTGTGCAATACTTAGACTCCCTGGAACCACAGGTTAAGATCCTGGCAGGGTCAGCTGAAATTTTTAGCTTTCCAAGTGAGCTAAAGGAGTTCCGTATATTATCTGGGTGGAATCTGTGAAAAGAAATCTCAATTCAAGTTTCAGTGTGCTCTCTGATAGCTTACCACTCCAATCAGTTTGGGGAAAGAATAAAGATTCAGACCAGTTAGTAAAATCCTGGCTTTCTTTATCCTGAGCGCTAAGTTTAGCTTTACGTTGGTAACTTTTCCTTAAACTTTCCCTTCTTTCCCTTATGCAGGAAAAAAAAACAAAAAAAAAACAAGCCAAAGTTTCCTAAATATGTACTTGAGTATTCTTTTCTGGTAAGTATTGTGTCTTTCTTATAATGCTTCAGCATGTCAGGGACTCATAATATTAGTAAGTGATAATAGGATGATATCTTGTAATCCAAACCAGGATATTTGGGGCACTGAAAGAAAGTCCTATTAATGTTTATGCTGAAACAAAAGGAATGATCCAGGATATATGATCACCAAGATAACCCTATAGGCCCAATATTTGACCCCAATATTTCTGGAGTTGTCACTATATTTTCTCATCATTAAACCAAATCTTAAAAAAAAAATTTAGGACTAGCACATTAGTATAAAAATGAGTAGAGAGAAACAGCTACCTTTCTATCCACCTAACAAATTCTTCTGCTTTCCTGGTCATTTATAAATGAGCAGGGATTTGAAATAAGCAAGTTAGACATCTGAAAGCCAGAGTGGACCCTACAAGTCAGAGATGGGTTGTCTGCAAAGGAAGAGCTATTCCTTCCAAACCAGTCTGTCCGCACAGAGACCCAAACTATCCCAGCAAGGACTGTCACTGGTCTCTATTAATCCTACACTTTTTTTTTTTTTGCATCCAGAGTTATTTTTCTTTTACTTATTTAAAACTATAAGCCACAAAGCACTTGGCATGTAGCCAATCCAAAATACTGTTTTAAAGAAAGCTAAAAGTTGGTGCCCTTATAATCAGTTTTATCTAAAGTACACCATGAGGTATAAGCGCAGATATATTTTTCATAAAATAGTTACTCCAAGAGCAAAAAAACAATTCACAGAAGTTAGTAGTTATGAAAATCTAGCCAAAAGTAACTGTGAAATTTGTGAATTTATTTCATGTGGGAAATACACTAAGTGCTAAATCAACTAAATATGATCAAGTAAATAGTTTACTACTTATATTTTTAAATCAATTTATTATTATACTTACCAAAAATCAATGAGATTATAACAACCAGAAATATTCCAATTATAATAATAAGTATAAAGCTTCTTTCTGATATCCAAAAGCCATCTAATAAAATAAATGAAAAAAAAAGTAACTTTGCAGAATAAAGCTAGGTAGTTTCAGATATGCCTGAACCAGCTCCTACTAGATTTTTGCAAGCCACTTGTTAAACCACTGGTAGTTTGAAATCACCCACAGAAAAAGTGCTTAATACCACAGGAAATTAAAATCAAGGTTTTGGTTTTGTTTTGTTTTCCAAAGATCTGGTTTACCAATACACCATTGTTATGTGCCCACCCAATCTACTTAAAAATAGCGGAGGAAAGACCTATAATCTTTTTAATGAATTTGGAACAAAGAAATCTCAATCTTCATATAGTATATAATCAGAATCATTGTTTCTTCTACACCGTCTTGCATTACATTCAATTCTATAGGTGTTAAACTGAGGAATAGAACCATGGAAACATGGTACCTTCTCTTGGTAGTTTCAGTTGAGGAGAGGTGAGACAGGTAGGGCAGAGCTTGGCAAACCATAGCCTGTGTCAAGTCTGGCCATAGTCTGATTTGCACTACCCATTAGCTAAGAATTATTTTTACATTTTTAAAGCATTATTTGAAGAAGGAGGAGAAGGAGAAGGAGAAGGAAGGGGAGGAGTAGAAGGAAAAAGGGAAAAAAGAGGGGGATGGAGAGGAAAAGAATGGGAAGAAGAAGAAACAGCAGCCACAGACATCAGATGTAGCCTGCAAAATGTAAAATATCAACTATTTTGTTTGTTTTTTTTTTTCAGAAAAAAAATTGCTGAGGTTTTATCCAGGTAACGAATTATAATGCAAATAAGAATGATGCAAACATTATATAGAATAATACAGGCTGTGTGTATGTGAAATGCAATAATTCATCTTGCCTAAAGATCATCAGTTAAGCAACAGCTCTGGGTTCATTTAATTTAGGCCTTGAAGGATGAGAAGGATGAGAAGAATTTCAATTGACAGAAAGTAAGGGAGAGGAAAATCCAGCTAAGGGGTGAATGGTAGGTGGTGGGAACCCACATTCTAGGCTGAGGGAAACAAAAGGTTAAAGACCTAGTGTCATAAAAAGGTTTTTACCAGTATGGCTACAACATAGGGGCAAATATTGAGAACAATGAACATGGAAGGCCTTAAATGTCACACACACAAGTTTCCACTTGACTCTGAAGGCAGTGAACGGAGAGTCGTTTTAGGGATTTCAGAGATGGGTTAAGTGATCCAGCTTGTGCTTCAGCTAGATTAACCATCAGCAGTGTGATTAAGCCTAGAGCACAGACAAGAAATGATAAATTAGGAAAGCCAAAGTGGAAATAAGAAGATGACCCCCCATTAAACAGAAATCAAGATGGTAAATAAATAGAACTTGGTGAAAGAGTAGCGGGAAAATTAAATATGGTATTGAGATTTCTAGGCTCTGTGATCAGACAGATGATATAGCACCACCTACAATGGGATACACAATGGAAGATGAAGATATTGAGGAAGAGTCAAAGCATAGTTTTAGGCCTGTTGTGTAGCAGGTGAAAATATCAGGAAAAGGAACACAAGGCTGGATCCAGACCAGACTGTGGACAGCCTAGGAAGCCTATCCAGGAACACAGACTTGATGTGCTGGGCATTAAGAAGTAGCTGATTATTACTGAAGAGAAACATGACACGAGGACACTGATGTTTTAGGAAGATCACATCACATGAAATGAATAGTTCCATAGTCTAGATGATAAATTATACAGTCATCCAACTCATTTCTGTTGTTAAGAATTCACTTATCTTTCTCTCTGAACCTTTATGTAATCAGTTAGAGCATAGACAGACATCGTAACATACCTCCAACTAATATAATATTCTCACTGATTCCACTATAGTCACCAAATCCCAGATTATTTGCAGCTACCACTCTGAACTGAAATGTTCCTTTCAGGTTTTTGGACTTCCATGTGCAAATACTACCGCAGGATCCATTATATGCCATCCTCCACATTAAATTCTGGTTCTGTGAATCATTTGAAGTACCCTTTCTACAAAAAAAAAAAAAAAAAGAGCAAAATGGTCAATATAGAAAATATAACAGACAATATATGTGTTGTTTCTAGATGCTACTGTACCATTTCAGCAACAGAAATCAAGAGCATCTCCTACTGCACACTTTACCTTTGATCTCATTCCTCCCACACAGCATAATCCTGTAAGACATCCTGGCAATGCATGGAGCCAACAAACTCAGCCCATTGGGAAAATAACAAATAGTGAATGGCCAGGAGAGAGCTGACGAGGTTTTTCCTACTATTAGAATGTATAAACTTTCTTCAGAATTCCAAACACATCAGACAGTTGTTCCATAATTTCTAACCTGGAATTTTTTATACTTTCCTAATTCTCAGTCTCTTATGCCATGTGTAGTTTATGTATACCATAGCTCTGCATAAAATGAAATACAGGACATAAAATTGATAAGGAAGATGTAATAGTTTGAATACCAAAATTATCATTATACCTGAGATTCCAAGGTTTATTTCTTCCATTTTTATTGGCATCTACTCCACCTCAAGTCAACCCACATTATTCTTTATATGAAACATGGAAAGAGCACAAGAGTGGGGCTCAAAAGATATAAATGGAATGGCTTTTAACAGAATCATAGACTGAGGACAAGCTCCAGGCCTTCCAATTATGTCCTGACAATGAAGAACTTTTCAAGTCTGGGACTTTTCAGACAACAACAGTTTTAGGACTTGGTACCAACCCACAGTAAGCTTAGGGATAGCTAGTTCTGCTTCTACAAACTGAGTGGACATCCTGGAAGGGATGGGAAGGCTCAGCCCTTGAAGGACAGGGAAAAGACAAGAACTTCAGGAGGATCAGGGCAGCAGAGTTGTTCACAACTGTTGCCAGGAGCTAAGTGTCCTAGGGACCATCCTGCATAAGACTCTTTATACAATGTCTTTGTACATTTTGTGAAGTCTTGTGTTAGGCACTGGCAATTTCATTGTTCAATTCCAACAACTCTGATTCAAAGGAAAGAAACACTTAAAAATTCATAAAATGGCTCTTCACAGTTATTGGCCATTGAGGAAGACAAGAAAGAATTCTGATATTGGTTGAGAATCTTCTATTTATAACACACCATACTGATGCTTTTTATTTCATTTCCTGTTGTTGAGTTTTCACAACAACCTAAAGAGGTAAATATCATCATCCCATTTTACAGTTGAGAAAACTTAAATTCAAAAAAAAGAGTAAAGTAAGTATTTAAACACGGTACGGGGTTGAGTAGTATCCCCCAAAACTTACACCTACCCAGACTTTGTGAATGTGACCTTGTTTGAAAATAAGGTCTTTTAGATGTAAGCAAGTTAAGATGAGGTCATACTGGATTAGGGTAGGCTTAAATCCAATGACTAGTGCCTTCTTTTAATTTTTTTAAGTTCATTTTTTTACTTTGAGAGAGAGAGAGAGAGAGAGAGAGAGAGTGCAGGGGGGTGGTGCAGGGAGAGAGAGGGAGAGAGAGAGAATCCCAAGCAGGCTCTACCCTGTCAGCCCAGATCCCAGTGTGGGGCTTGACCCAAGAACCATAAAATCATGACCTGAACCGAAGTCAGATGCTTAACCGTCTGAGCCACCTAGATGCCCCATTGACCAGTGCCTTCTTAAGAAGAGAGGAATATAGGCACAGATATACACAGAGAACACCATGTGATGACAGAGCCAGAGTTGGAAGTGATACATCTGCAAGCCAAGGAATACCAAGGATTGCTGGGAAGTCTGGATCACCAGAGGCTAAGAAGCAGCAAGGAAGGATTCTTCCCTAGAAACTTCAGAAAGTGCATGGTCCTACTGATACCTTGATTTCCGACTTCAAGTCCCCAAAACTGTGAAAGAATAAATGCTGTTTCAAGCCACCCAGTGGTGGTACTTTCTCATGGCAATGTTAGGACACTAATACAGTGTATTCGGCTTCCACATTCACACACTATCACTATGACTGTACCACCAGCAAGTACCTAGTGTATACTAGTATCCTGACTGAAGAAGTGACTTTGAGATACAGCAATTCATTCTATTATTATCCCATTATCCCTGTCATGAGAGTAGAGGCTTGGGGCAAGAAAATGCAAAGAATGTATGGAGTTCTGCTCTTAAGGAGTCACTGAAGGGAACACACTAAATGGGTCCTAGCAAGACAGTGGTATGGGCTGGCTGGCGAATGTAATTAGAGTCCCAGACCACCAACACAGTTCTGCAGACCAGAATGCATTGGACTCTGCATGAAAAACAGTAACAGAATTTACAAGAAGGTTTCAGGTAGAAATATGGCCAGTGTAATCCTCTGCCATGAGCAGGAAAATTTTTTAAGGTTATGGGAATGCCAGATCAAGATGGAGCAAAAATAGATCTAAAGCTCAAATTGCCAGGACTATAATTATGGAAGTGACTTTTGTCCTTGGAACTTCTTAAAAGATAGCTTCATAGATCCATGAGAGGAGTGTCTGTGGAATTTGGAATTCTCCCCTCAAGCTGGCATGAAATCAGTTCATCTGAGCCAGTTACCATTATACAGAGCTCCCCATACTGGCCAGCTCTGAGGTTGTACATGTTCACTAGCTGCCTGGTTTTCATTGAAGGCACGCTTTCAGACCCTCGGGCACACAGTGCAAGTTATACTCTTCACAAAGGATAAAGAATCCAGTGTAACCTATATAGTTCAGACCATTTCTGTGCTTGACCTGTTTTCACATTCTGAAATATACCTGGTTCACTGCCAGTTCTCACCAGACGTTATTCATCTTGCTAAAACAAATTATCATCAGAAATTTGCATGCATACCATCGTCTAACATCAAATATCAGCCCTGTTTCTTGGACAGAATAGAAATTAAATAAATATTAGCTGCACGTGCCAATGACTGGATTATTTCCATAACGTTTTGACAAGTAGTTGCAGATTTCTGAGAAGGATGACGTGATCTCCTTCTGATCGGAGTGCCAAGGCTGACCACTAGGCATTGGGCAGAGAGCACAATGGTGCACTGAAGATCCTTAAGCTAAAGATCCTTCATATTTATTTATAAATATTGCTAATTTTTATCTAATAATACCTTACAATTAACCACTTAGCTCTTTGTAGTTTACAAAGCACTTTTGCAAACAGACATACCTGACCTCAAGGACATAGTACATAAGCCGGCTTCCATTATCTTCAGCTTTTTCCCACTGTATTGAATCTTTACTCCCTTCTAATAATTTTGGAATGCCTGGTTTACTTGGGACTCCAGCTTTGGAAACATAAGAAAGTACTGATTGGTATGTCGGAAGTAGAAAATATTCTGCATAACATCTTTCCACAGAATATATTTACTGAGAGGAAAGTCAAATACATTAATGAAATATTCAGAAATATTCTCATATGAGTGCATATTTTTAAATGAGTATCTGAAGTTTTTATTAGTGATGGATTAGATGGACCAGTGATAGGAATAACAGTATTATGTTAGCTCACCACAAAATGAGTGATGTGAATAAAGAAAACTGTAAATTTTGGAGCATTTTCCCCTTGATTCTTACAGGGATCAACTTGGAGTTACGGTATACCTTTTAAAACACTCATTAGCATTCTTTTTAGATTTTTAAATTTTTAGCATCTAGAATACAGTAGTCAGTAAGTTAATATTTGTTGAACACTCAACCACACCATTTAACTTTTGTTCTCAATGCAAAATGTCACAGATAGACAAGAAAGTAGAGAATACTGGAAGGTGGAATCATCTTGCTCAGTTCAGGATTCTGCAAAACCTGGTATTATCTCAGTATTATCTCATTAGTGCCTGTAAAGACTCCGGATTCTTTTCAACTCTTACCTCAAACTCTAGAAATAATTTACTCCTCTTCAAAAAGAAAAGAAAAGAAAAACGTTAACCTCTGGCATTAGTGAAATAAGGGATAAGAAACTCATTGAGAAACTTACAGGGCTTTTTGAGTATTGAGGATTATTGAGGCTATCAGTACTCACCTTTTGTCTTAAAGCTTTCTGGGAGTGAGGTGCTATTTTCTCCTGTCCTATAAACCACCACTACACGGATGTTATAGGACATATAAGGTTGTAGATCTGTGATGCTACAGACATAAGTAGGGCCTTGGATGCATGAAGTGTTCACACGGTAAAACTCATTATACTTCCACTGGAAAAAAGAAGTCTCAATTAATATTTTTGGTGCTTTAAGAAAACCTTCTTAAGCATAGAAATTCACAAGTCTATGGCAAGCAATTAAAAATTTAAATAAAATTTATTTTCAATTAAAATAAGTGCTCCTTTATGAATGTTTGATCCCAAACATTATCTCCACCACTGACCGCCATTTTAAGTTTGTGACAAGCTATAACTGACTTGAATAACACTTCTTAGGATGAGTTCAAGGTGGGACAGGCACCTCTTATTACATAGATGTCCTTAGGGAAGATCTGGACCTTGGCTTTTTGTTATCCCTCCTTGGAGACACCTACATTAAATTAGGATGGCTGAGAATGCAAATCCATAGCTGAGGGACCATGCTGGATCAAAATAATGACATTTTCAATTCCATGGAATTGTTAATTTCAAAATTATAATGTTTTTACACATTTTGATTCTATCAACAGGTCTACAGTGACTTATAAATTAAAACATGTAGTTTTTCCCTTCAAACTCTTTTCAGTCTAACCAGCGTTCCTTATTTTTTATACATATGAAGCCTAGTTCCCTAAAAGAGGGAAATTTTTGTCTATCATCACTCAGTCACTGAGTAGAAATGTTAGAAGTTAAACATAGGAAATCTTACTTTAATTCCAATGTAGATACTGGGTCTCTAATTATAGCTATCTTACACTTTCTTTGTGCATGGCTTTTGAAAAATTTGTGTATTTGGACCCTTCATGTGTTATTTGAAAATGGTGATTTTTTTTTCAATGTACAAATAGGGAAAGACAGAGGATGTGGCATTTTGTCAAGGGTTCTTAGTGTATTTTCTCCAGTAGAGTTTCCTAAGAAGGTCAGTTTCCATAAATAAACCTTACTTTACATCTCGTTTTTCATTTAGCACTCACAAGGTCACATCATTTCATTGGATGGACACTTTATATTAGTTTTCTATTCAACTAGGAATGATTCCTACAGCACCTTCAAGAAGTAGACCACCTTGTTACAAAAAAAAAAAAAAAAAGAGGAAAATGGGAATGGAAGGAATGAAAAAAAATTAAAAAACAAAAATGCTGATGTCCAGGCCATTGCCTGCTAAACTCATAAATGTATCAATCCTACTAAAACATACAGGCTAAAGAAACAGATGCATTGGATCCCTAATATCTACTCTGAACTGAGGGAAAGAAAGAGGGACAGACAGACAGACAAATATTGATTTCTACCTCAAAAATTTTAGCCCTTTGTGATCCTGCCTCCTTAATAATCTGCTGTATAAACTACCTTAAGTGAATAGATGGCCCAACATTCCATACCCTCCAGAAATTATCAAAGCTCCTTGGAAGGTCAGATGTTTGACCAAGGGTTCTGCTGGAAAACAGTAGACTATTGGCCTTACCACAGCAATGAATGTTCTGGGCAGACCACCAACTTGGGGAGGTGCCACAGCTACCCCAGTAAATCACAGTGGAGTCAAGACCTTCCACTTGTTAGAGGCCAACAAGTGCAGGAGTGAAAGCTACCACAGAGAGATTTGAAAATTATTTGGATGGGGGGTGAGAAGGAAATGGTACAGCCTATCATGTCTCAGAGACCAGAACTTCAGAAATGTAGGAATTTTCCTGGACAATTGAGAAAAACTCAATTTTAATGTACAACCAGGAAAATAATTTACCAAAATGAAACTACTTGTTTCTTCTCCTTAATCTCAAATTAAATATGTTCTTCTTCCATACACTGTTGTGATTTAAAAAAAAAATCTATGGAACTTAAGACCTAGATAGAAATTTAGCTTTGTGCCTTAATTCCTTCATTTTCCACATAAGGAAAATTTGACAGAAAAGATGAAAATTGGAAATTTATCTTTTTCTCCTCCTTCCTAAAAAAAAAAAAATTCTTAATTAAAAAGACACATATTCACCCTTATCAGTCCCCTCTTAGAGTTCCAGTATGGAGTTATACCATCATTCCCAGGTATCCTATCTTTATGAGATAGGTTCAAGTTGCTCTAAAGATATAGAACTTTCTGACTGGAGGTACTCATCAACCCTCTCGGAACACAGCCTCCTACTGTGCTCATCAGTTAGTACTTGTAGATGGTCACATGTGATGATTACTGTATCCCACATTTTCAGCTTCATGATGTTCTAAGTGGTATATCTAGAACATGTTTTCAGCAAGTGTAGGGGAAGTTTTGAAACAAACAAAAAAAACTTTGTGTGAAAGTCACAAGGACTGAACCAGGCAGTCCCAGAACTCTGTCCTTCTCCCAAACTTTGAGGAGTGGGGTAGGTGTCTTAGTGACTCACATTCCTTCCATGGATAGCACCCAAGTAGGACTGCTGTAGGATGAGTCAACCCCTGGGGCTCTTCCCTGCCTGGCTGGTGATATCTGACTCACTATGGCACCTGTCTGGATCTCCGACTTCTCATCAGTAACAGGAGGGGCTTAGAGTCACCAGCTATAAGGTCCTTCCCCATCACATTTCTTTGATGTCAGAAGTAAACTTCACATCCCCCACTTTGCCTTTAAACTGAACTGCACTGAGCTTCCTTAAATAGATGTCTAATAAAAGGTGATCCTCCAATTTCTCCAATTTAACTGCATTTTTATAAGATGACACTTTTTTAAATAGGCAGCAAATCATCACAAGCACGCTCGATGAAAAAAGTCCAATAAACTACAGCTTTTGGTTTTATGAACTCGACATTCACTATTGTTTCATAGTTTTCATGGATTTTATCTTAAAAATGTAAGATCATAGAAAAAAATCTTACATAGTAAAATTTAAAAACATCCTGGGAAGCAACTCCATTTTTGAAAAAAAAGCGAGGCCATGACTATACTGATTTGTTTTTGTTATAACTGAACAAAAGATTCCTAACCAAACTTTACGAATGTAGACACACAAAATAAATAATACTGAAAATGAAATGTAGCAATTCTAAAAAATAATCCATTTTAAGTGTATCAATACAAAAATCAACCTAGACTTTCCTCAGCAGTGAATTAATTAGATTAATTGATATTTGAAATCAGTGGATATTTTTATATTAGTTAAAGCATGGAGAATTTTGGATGAAGAACAGTTTAAAGTTTATAAGCCAAGATCCAACTGGTTCAGAATAAAATGGTCTTATATTTCTCTCCTGTTGCTATACAGCCTTTAAACGGTTGAAAGAACATTTCTAGACAAGGATTTGGGTTTTGTTTGCTTGTCCATTCCTTTTCTTTTTCTTCATTGGAAATACCAAATTGCTGGACACTAGACAGCCATGCTGATAACATCTAAACTAAGTAAAATATTATGAAAACCAGTAAACCGTAGCTTATAACCCTTTCCACGGAGACTTTTAAGAGCAACCAATGTCTCTAGGAATTCTTTCCATCAGAAATGAGTCTAGATAGATTCTGTAAATGGCAAGCCAGCCTAAATCAATGAATGTTGTCAAATATATTGTTGGTTTATACAAGAGAATACTCTAGAGATATGAAAAAAGGTCTTCTAATTTATCCCATAGCACAAAACATAGATTTGCATTAAAAGAGTATGGTGAGATCTACCTTCTGGAGTTCAAACCAAAATCTGATGAGGTTAACATTAGATGGAGCCTTCCATTCTAATTGCAAACTAGTGTTCTCTGGAACCAAGGCACAGGGTTTCTCTGGTGTGTCAAACATTTTGACAGTGACAGGATGACTCTCGGCACACCACATTTCCTCAGCATGGCAGGCCAGAACCTTTTTGTAAAAAAGAACAATTGCTTAACCTTTTCGGAACCTTGCACTTGAGCATGGCAATAAAAGTGCCCCATACACTTACTATACCTTTAACACATATGGTTTTCCACCAGATAGTCTAGTAACAAGGAGAGAGAGTTTTCCATTTGGATATTCACTTTGTCTTAGAGGAGTCTCTGGAATTAGGGCCAGATGTGAGATTTCCAGCTGATAGCGAACTGACTCCATAGGTCCATTTGGCTTGTGAGATTCTTCCCAGGATACAAGTAGGCGGGTGTCTGACTGCACAGTTGTGTTAATGAGCCTAACTGCTTCTGGCACTGAAATAAATAGCAATGCATGGTAAGGGATATTGCATCAGCACTGAAAGATGGAAGAAGGAATGGGGTTCTGGCTGAGGAATAATCATATCATGTGAGCAGAACGAATGGCCAATATTCTAAAGGAAAGCCAACCTCTTATAAAATGGTAAGTTAACAGGCTGCCTGAAAGGCTCTTGCTTATTTTTGCCTCATGACTAAAGCATTCTCTGACTCCAGCTCAATGATATGGCCAATGATGATGAACAAACCAATTCAGATTAGTTTTGGGAATGTCATCAGAGACCTCTGAAAGAAATGGTGTGACCTCAAAATAATCACCACCTCTCAGAAAACCTTTTTAGATCTAGATTCATTTTCTTTCAGGCAATGATGCTATTTACTTTAAATCTCAAGTGTCCTGAGTAAAATTCACACAGAGAAAAGGCTTAATTCTGCATCACCACAGGATGAGACCTGTGAATATGTGGGGAGAGGGTGACACTATGTGGTGAGACTGGAAAATGTGTTTCTTGGTCAAACAGTATTGATTCTGATGTTTCACCTTCTAGTTGTGTTTCATTCTGATGGAGTATTATTCATCTTCTGTTGTTAGAGCAAAAATCAGGTTATCAGCGTATTGTCAATAATACATTTTCTTATTAAGTTTAAAAAGCTCACATAATAGAGATTACTTAGCACCCAAATTTTAAAAACCACAAATATAGATGTATATGTCATGTATATCACAAAATGCCTGTCTAGAAACCCACCCAAGCCCATAACTCACCTCCACTTTTAGTTTTTCCCCAAATCTCCTTTCCCAGAGGTAACTGTCCCACAGCATCTGAATAATAATTCTTTACAGCTGTCTGTATCACATATGTTGAAAATGGTTGTAAACCTTGAATAAAGGCTATCCTCTCCTGAAATTCCTGTAATTAATTTTTAAAACTCAATATCAGATTCTTATTTTTTCATACAAATGAGGAGAAATTAACCAAAGGGATACAATAATTAAAAGATCTTTTAAGTTAATTTATTTTTTGATATTGGATCAAGAGAATGATAATGTTCACTGCCCTAATCTGCCCAGACCTGAGTTGCTTACTATCTCCAAGAATCAATACCAAATGATCGGTCAATTTTCAATGACATGCTCATTTCACATAGGAAGCTAAGTTCTCAGAAGAAGATACTAATTCACTAGCTTTGCATACAAAGGTCAGCAAGATGGTATGGTAAAGATGTGACACAGGGGTGCCTGGATGTCCAACTTTGGCTCAGGTCATGATCTCATGGTTCGGTCCGTGAGTGCAAGCCCAGTGTTGGGCTCTGTCCTGACAGCTCGTAGCCTGTTTTATCTATGCTTTATCTAATGCTTCGGATTCTGTGTCTCCTTCTCTCTCTCTCTGCCCCACCCTGCTCATGCTCTGTCTCACTTTTCTCAAAAATAAATAACCATTAAAAAAAATTTTAAATAGATTTGACACATAAGTGAATATGATAAAATATTAAGCTGAATTACTTAATCATTATTAAAGGTAAAGTTTAATAAAATAAAAACACTGTCCTTAGACCAACAGTTCTCAATTTTGGTTGTATTTTGGAATCAACTGGAAAGTTTTAAGAAAACACTTGTGCCTGGGTCCCACCCCCAGAGATTCTGATTGCATTGGTCTGAGGTGAAGTGTAGGCCCAGAGGTTTTTAAAACTCCAATGTGCAGTCAGGTTTGAGACCCATTGCCTTTGACCCATATTAATCAACGTGTAGGATAGACTGGCTGTGGTAACAGAAACATCCAGTGCCACCAGCCTAATCTTGGTCAGCCAAATGATCCAATCTGTCTCTGAAACATTGAAATGTGTAAAGAGAGGTTAAAATAGACAAAGGAAATAACAAGAATCATGTGTCCTTTCTGGTGAAGTATATAGTGTTTAACTTCCAACAGATGATGATGGTCAATTTCACCTTTTGATGTGGTTGAATAGCAAGCACAGAGCAAAATATTGAATACATATGACTCCATCACAAGGACAACTGAAACATCAGTGCCAACAATGGAGTGAATTAGTGCCAACTAATTCATCCACTCAAGAAATAACTAGTGAAAGCCTCTACAAAGCCAACTACTATGCTAGGTGCTAAGAATACAATGATGAAAAAAACCCTGACATACTCCCTACATAACAGCATACAGGAAATGAGAGACAAAAATAGAACATACCATTTTTATATTAAATAGATGCTATGGAGGAGGGTTATACAGTAATGTTCTTTCTGTCTAATCATTTCTTACCCTTCAATCTGCAATCTGCCGCATAGGCCATAAAAACAGATCTCTATCACCTTCTGGGGATAATTAGGGAAGACAACAAACCAGTTCTCCCAGGACACTCAGGAAACTGTCACTATGGCAATCCACCACTGGTCATAGTTAATAAATATATTTCCTTGAAGCTTAACTCCCAGACAAGACTAGAACACAACTTGCTTTGATGGATCAGCCGTAAAAGTTTGCACAGCAGCGTGCTTCAGGATATAATATAGAAAACAGTTTACTGTGAGCGAGAATTTTATATCAGAAACAGGTATCTTGGGAAAAGACAAAGACCACCAGCTCCAATCTTACCAGCATTTTATATTTCAGCCCAGAGCTATTTTTCCTGCCGTTAACTTCTTGGTAATAAACCAGGTATGTTGGAGTAGGGCAAGTGATGCTGTGCCACGTGAGATTTGCCCTGGTGGGCGGTAATCGGATTGTGAGGCTGCTGTTAGTGGTGTTAAGTATAGTTGGCTCTGCGACATCTGAAGCTAGACACAGTAATGCTTTATCTAAAATAATAAGAAAAGATTCAAAATATACACATATATCATACATACATATATGAAAGAGGAACAGCAGATTTATTTAACATCAAGGGTAATAACACGTTTTTATACTTGGCTGACAAGGTGTGATATATTGAAGTATTGGAAATGTTATTCAGGAAAGAAAGACGGGTGTTTTTCCCACACATTTTGAAGTTATTAAATGCCTCAGAAAAAAGGGAGCAAGGTAACGGATCATGGATTAAAATTTCCAGCAGGGGGAGCTAAAGTACACTGAATAAGGTACACAGATCACAGCAAAATCAAGCTGAGCCTTTTTTTACTTTGAAGACAGTAGTGACAGCACATTAGTCATATTGGGAAGGGGGCACCTGGGTGGCTCAGTCTGTTAAGCCTCCGACTTCAGCTCAGGTCATGACCTCGCAGTTCATGGGTTCCAGTTCTGCCGTCAGGCTCTGTGCTGACAGCTCAGAGCCTGGACTCTTCTTCGGATTCTGTGTCTCCCTCTCTCTCTGCCCCACCCCCACTTATGCTCTGTCTCTCTTTCTCAAAAATAAATAAATGTTAAAAAAAATTGTTTAAATATTAACCATATTTTTTAAATTAATTCCAGTTAAAAAAAACTCATGCTAGCTTTAGAACTTTTATTTTTAAGGATGTGCGGGTATATGTGTGCGTTCCAATTTCAAACAGACTTTTAATGGACTTACCAAATCTCCTAAATTTCTCAAAATGAAAAGTGAACACTTTACCAAAATAGGCACCTGGCTTATTTATAAATTCTTCCATTTTTTTCCTATTTTATAACTGAATACATTTAAGCAGAGAGAGTTTGTTCAATTCTTTCTGCCCCTCTCTAGGGGGTAATTATGCTTAATTTAAAATGATATTGCCACCCTAATGGCAGATAGCTTGAGAAAAAACTAAAAACCTCTTTAGGTTTGAAGGCCACCCTCAGTGTATGTAATGTTTTTAATTTTGGTCGGTTGGCTTTTAGAGTTCAAACTTTTTTATTAGTATTATGACTCTCAGAAAATATATAGCTAGTTCCGCCATAGTGCCATCCACGCATTCCTAAAAGTCATTGCATTATACAAAATTGTACAATAAAATCCACAGGGTTTCTGAGGGAGATAGAGTTAGAAGCACAACACTAAAAAACTTAATGAGTGACACATTTAAAAAAAGGGAGGAACTTAGCAAAAATGATAGCACACATATACACATGATGAACAGTTGACATACATAATACCACAACAAATAAAGCACTTTACCTTGAAAAAGACCTGAAATTTTATGCAGTGCTTTTTGACACAACGGGATTTCTAAAAATATTGCCAGAGGAGAAAAAAAGACAGAAAAGAAATTATGAGAATGCAAAGAGAAAAGGAGACAGACAGAATGACAGACAAGGGTTTCCCATGTCTAAAACTCTCTAGGACGACTCAAGTCATGTATACACACGGAGATCAATTGTGACCCAGGGCAAACAGCAATCACAGCGTGCACCCATCCTGGCAGTTTGGATCAACACTGAGCACACAACGAAGGGCTTGAGGGGGCAGCCTGGAGGAGATATTCTGAGACTTTTCTGCCCCCCCAGACGGGAGAACGTGCTGATGAACAGTGTGATTTTATTACCTGGAAAAGGCTGCAGAACTGAACTGTAAGCCAAGATATGCTTACTCCCTTGGGCCTTCACCTGGGAGAGGATGGCCCCATTGCTTTTCTTTGCTTGATAAATCTGTGTGCTGTCCTTTGCTGAGGAGATCCAGTAGAGAAATTCCCCATCCACAGTTAAACTTTCAAGCATTTCTCCTGCTCATGAAAAACATAAAATAAAGAACAGAAAAAACAAAATACGTAACTCACGTTTTCTACTCAAAACAATATGTGAAATCCTTTTTCTGTATTGTAATTGCTAATTTTTAATCTTTCTATCATTTCAATAAGAAAAAAAAATACCACCTTTGTTTTATGTCATTAGGCCAAGGATTTTACAGATGTTTTCTCATTTTAGTTCCATACCAAGCCAATAAGGTAAACACTATTATAATTGGCCTCATTTTCTAGAAGTGTAAACTGAGGCTTTAAGGAGTTAAATAATCTCCTCAAAGGCCACAAAGTTAGTAAAGACCAGAGCCAAGATTTTCAACTTAACCTGTGTGACTCCACATCAAACAATACCTATTGGAAGGGAGGTGTTGGACGACAGGCCCAGGGCTCAGTGTCTTGCTCAATATTTTTTATCAGTAATTTGGAATAAACACAGAGTAAGTACACTTACCAATTTTGTAGATAATACCTGATTCTTACTGACACTAGTATGTTCAATTACTGGCTTAAATTTTGAAAATATCTCTACACAATCAGGAAATGGATTGAAATGTAATAGGAATAAATGTGACACCCGAAATTCAAGTTTAAGATCAATTCTAAAAATACAAATGAAAGGAATCTGGCTTAATAATAGTTAACATGAAAAAAACTATGGGTTTTTCAAACGGCAGGCAGCCAAAAGACCTGATGCCACCTTCAGCTTCAATAAAAGAAGACAGAGGAAGTCAGAGACCCCCTGCACTAACCAGAACACATCGACAGTACAGGGGGTCATTATGGGGGTGACACTTAAGAGGATATTAAGCAGCTGGAGTGAAACAACAGGAGGGTTACTAGGGCAAAGAAAGATCTAGAAGCCACATCATGTGAGGAGTAGTTACAAATATATGAATTTTTCCTCCAAAGGAAAATGAGCTATGACAGAAGTCACTATATACTTGAATGGCTATCATGTAGAAAGTGATTGATTTATTCTGTATAAAATTAGAGGTCAGAACTCAGATCAATGAATGGGAGAAATGGGGAGAAAATTTTGGCTAAATCTAAGGAAAAAATCTAATATTTAGAATTATTCAAAAAATAAAAAATTTCCTTATAAAGACATATTTTTTTATAAACGGGTATTATTCAAGCAAGGGTGTTTTTGTAGAGGGGATTTCTTCCAATATCATTCCAGCTAAAACATCTCTAAAGTCATTCAAATTTTCTAATTTTAGGGTTATAAATTTCAATTATGGATTCCTGAAAGACTAACCAATTCTATATCTATAAGATAATGGCCTACTAGATAATTCTTGTGTATCAGATGGTAAAGAAAATTTATTCTGACACTTGTTTAAATGGTAAGAAAGACTTTAGTTAAGACTGTTGCAATATTGCAAAGGGAGAGAGAGATGTGCTCAACTTCACATACAGCAAAGAAAGCTGGGGATTCAAAGCCAACAAGCAAAATTATGGGGTCAGTGGATAGAAAATTACTAAGAGAAGACATCGAGGGTAGGGAGATTCTTGCTAATCTTCCTATGATTTTTGCTAAAGGCAACCCAAGAAATCAAGTGTGGGAGATGAAGGACTTTATCAGATACCAAGGGTGGAGGGGTTATCCCTAAACTGATTTAGCAAGATTCTTGCTAAAACTAGACTCAACAATGACAGACAAGGAAGACTCAGGTCAAGGCCCAGTTGAGAAAAGGGGAACATTTGATCAAGGAACATTTGTCACAGATTCAACAGAAACAAGTAATTCTCCTAATACAAAAAGTTCAAAATACATCTCTACTCTTAAGCCCATTGAAAGTATATTAAAAAAGGCTCTGGGTAACATGTCAACAAAACCATGTGTGCAGTTATAACACACACACACACACACACACACACACATACACACACACACACATGCACACACATACATTTGTAATTTCAAAACTTTACTATAAAGACCAGCAATGTCCAAAAACACTCTGATGATGGCAATATTTTATGTCTACACTGACCAATACAGTAACCATTAGCCACTTGTGGCTTGAGTATTTAAAATGTGGCTAACATGACTGCGAAATTAAACTTTTAATTTTGTTTAATCTTAATTAACTTGAACTTAAATCACATGTGACTAGTTGCTACTACCTTGAACAGTGAAGAGTAGACTCTTAACAATGTATGGAGGTATTTAGAGTGCATTTTTTTTTCTGCTGCAATTACTCCTAATTAGGAGACCTCCAAATCACTTCAGACATTTAAGTATTTCCTCCACAAGCACGTGATGTCAAGTATTGATAAACTCATGCTGAATGCGGAGTCAATGAGATCATCAAAACAGAAGTAAAGTAGGGTACTGGTAGTAAGATCACAGATGTTGTAGTTAGGCCCACTTTCCAACCGCAGATCCTCCTCTAATTGTAGCCTTTTGGACAAATACCTTACCTTTCTGGGTCTCAGTTTTCTCATCTGTAAAATGAGCATACTATTATCTACTTCATCAAGGTGTTTTGAAAATTAAATGAGATAATACATTTGGTAGCTTGGTTAGGCTATGTAGTTAAACTTAATGAATTATAGCTCTACTGTTAATTATAAGATAACAACAACAATGAAACCACAGATCCAGAAAATTGTGTGAACGTCTGTGCACAATTTGCCTGGAAACAACTTGACTTGAATTCTTTGGGAACATTTGGCATGGTCCAGAGCAAATAACCATGTGTGTATTCTTTTGAATACATGTAGAATGCACACCCTTTTTAATTGAACAGGAAGGGCCACCATTACTAATGGGTATCTATGTACACACATAGATATCTTACCAAGCAGAGTAGGCACCATGATAACTCGCCAACACCGACATCCTTCCAGATCCATGGCCCAGATCTCTTGCCCTTTGACAAAATATATCTGTGGTCTCTCTAGATCACAGGTGTCAATAGTCATTGCTCCACTAAACTCGAATTGAGTAATGCTGCAAAAACACTGTTTCCTTCCATTTGAATGGTTTGTGGCTGTGGGTGGAAGAATGTGACTCAAGGTCTGGTTGATAATACTGTAGTAGAACATCTGAGGGCCCAAATCGGAAACCTCTGTCCAATACAGGCGACTATGGAGGAAAAAAAAAGACCCTCCAACTTAATGAGTAAAGCATATTATTGCAAACGTTAGTTTCCAATGAAGATTAATCATTCCTAACGACTGGAGAGACAAACACAGCCTTTGGAGAGAATGTGTCCACATGTGCAATAATCTTCTGAGATGGAGGGGGCCAAAAGCAATCTAGTTTGTACCATTTTCCCATGATTTCTCAATAAATGTGTTTACAACTAAAGCCTTAGACTAAAATGACCTGAGGGTGGTATACTGAATGGTTCATTAACGGCTGTACATGTGAAATACATTTGCCTACTTTTCATCAACACCCATCTCCATTCCCCTCCTCTCAAGTTTGTTTCTGCTTCTTAATGCTGGTTAACAATCTAGTTTCAAAATAGAATAACCATGCTTATGACACAAACAAAATACATCTTTCAGCATGAAAAACTGCTATCAGTTGGTGAATGGAGGCCTTAAAACTCATCTTACAAGGACATTAATTAAAGATGGATGAGCCCAGAATAGCATTAGCATGACATGCTGTCTATCTCCTGTTCATCTCCTGCCACTGTCTCAGTCCTCTTCTCATCCTTATCATCTGAGGTTATTAGGAAATCCACTGGTATGAAAATCTGCTTTAGTTTCCTATTGGTAATGACCCTAACTTTAGGTTAGCCAAATTGTCAGTATGGATTAAATTTGCATATTTGTGGCTATGGGCTCATAATTAACGTGTGGAGTTACTTACTATAAGTTAACATAGCTAGTCAAGGGCCGTAAGCATCTTATTTTCCCATCAATAGCTTCTAATATTAAACCAAAGATATTGTATTGAATATGCCTCTATTTCATCACAACAGAAACAGATACTCATACTTTACATACCTTAAAAAAGGATATACAGAAAAAGAGATTATTGTTGAATTTCTATTGCAAATGTCCAGCTTTCTGGGGTACTTCACCTTGTGTTCAAGATCAACATCAAATATTTGCATGCCATTTTGTGATTCTTCTAGCACAAAGTAGAGATGCCTTGAAATCCAGTCAATTGTAATAATTGTGATATCAAAGACCAGTGCATCTCGGAAAATCTTAACAATAGGTAGAAAACACAGCCAAGGAGAGAGTGGTCATTTTTTTCCCCCCAAATCTGAGGACTTTTCGGTAATCTACCATATTACTTGTTTACTGCACTTCTCTGTAATCCAAAACGTCAATAGCTCTGTACTGTGTACCATTGTAACACTGGTCCTCTTCTCTTCTCACATTGTATTCTTTCTCCTGGTTAGCTTCCACTACCTTGACTTCAATTGTAATCCATTGACCAGTGCTACAAGAACAGTAGCAATATCCCTCACCGAGTTACTGATCCAAACTGACTACTGAACATCTCCATACGAATGATCCCAGGAAACAGAATTCATTACTCCACCCCAAACCCTTCTTTTCTCCTACAGATTACATTTTTATGGATTTCCAACATCCACCTGAGCAGCAATCCTGACAAATGTGGTTCATCCTTGACATCTTCCTCTCATGACTCCCCACGCTGAATTAGTCCCGTTTGAAATATGTCCCAAATTGGTTGTCTCCTTTCTCACCTCACTGGCTCTCATTTCCTGCCTGACATTTCCTGTCTGGCTTTCTGTGATAGCCTCCTAAGTGTCACAGATTTAACGTTCTCTAAGTCATGATTCACACCACGAATAGAGAGGTCTTTCTAAAACATAACTTGATCATGTGAATGACCCACTAAATTTCTTTAATGGCTTGATGTTGGCTTCAGGATTGGCCCTCCACACCTTAGCACAGTTAAGGAGGCCCATTATATTCAGGCCCCTCCCTACTACTTCAGCTTTTTCACCTGTCTTTTGTTCACCCTCACTCCCACCTTCATTCCAAGCTCACTCTATTTTCAGCCTCCTGGATGTGCTATGGCTCTCTTGTATTCCTGTCTTTGCACTTGCTACCCCTTAAGTTTTTCCCACCTTCACCTGGCTCATCTTCCCAAGGTGTCTTTCCACTCAACCACTCCAACCTGGATTGATCATCCATTTTCTGTGATGCCACCACATCCTGCCCTCAGCATAGCACGATAACGTCTTCTGTCTGTCTGTTCCACTAGCTGACACTCAATGAATGCCACCACATGCCAGGCATTGTGCTAAGTGCCTTACGTCGGTCATCTCATTTAATCTTCACAGGAACCATGTGAAGAGATGCCACAAGTTAAATAACTTGCTGATAGTCACAGATCTAGTAAATGGCGAAGCCAGAATTAAGTTCTAAATTTCAGATCCCAAAGCTCAGCCATGAATCATTACACACTACTGTCCTCCTAGTGTTAGACTGATACCAGACTGGGTTTGTTCAAAGACTGTGATTTTTTTTTTCTTTTTTACCTCTATCCCAGGAACTAACACAGTGCCTTAAACCAAATAAAACTATTTGCAAAATTAATCCTGAATGATATTTGCCCAAAATCTAATCACTATTCATTTGTGACTAAATAATTACGCAACATTTGTCCTTTCCAACCATTCTAATCTTAATGGCTCGACCACTGACCAGCCTATTTAATTATAGGGTGGTGTGATATGTAAATTATCCATGTCCTTCCTTCCAGAATAGTTACATAGTGAAATACCTCAGAGCTGGATCTGTTGTGCATGTTCAGAAGGCAGAGTGAGTCTCCTTGAGCATAATATCCCATTCCATTATCAGCTGTGTAGCCCATGGTACTGATGTCTCCTTCTGCTGAAAATGTCCATACAACGTGATTTTGATCCATATCTAATAAAACGATCTTGCTGTCAAAAAGAGTCATGAGATATGGAAATGGGTTGATTTCTGAAAACAAAAAACAAGTAGATAATACATATAAGAGAAAAAAAAAACTTTCATTTGGCAAAATCCCTTGATTCACTATCAGGCTATTCTGAAATCCATGGGTCTTCTCTGGGTTCATCTACTGTTCCAGTCTCAATCAACACTGCCAGGCGCCCTAAGCTCAGATTTGTTAAGTGTGTTTGGTGATAAAAATTGGTTATTTGACTTTAACTTCAGCTCAGAAACAGCATTCATATCCCTGAGAATACCAAGGGTCAAAAATGTTTTTAAAATACGAATTGTTTTTTACACAGGTTTTAGGTAATGAATACCTGAGGTTCTGGACTTTACTGTGTCAGAAAATGGTCCAGGTCCTTTGGATGTGAAGGCTCGAACCTAGAGAAAGAAAAGGATACCAGAAAAATTGCATTCAACAGTGTCCTCAGTGACAGCAATTACGTTCTGAGACTGATAAATTATCGAAGGTTTCATTTCACAATTTTGGTATCAGTTATGAATAGTTTCTTTTTTCTGTCAGGTTTTTAGTTAAATTCCAGTTAGTTAACACACAGTTAGTTTCCAGTGTAGAATTTAGTGATTCATCACTTACACACAATACCCTGTGCTCATCTGGACAAGTCTCCTTAATCCCCATCACCCATCTAGCCCATTCCCCACCCACCTCCCCTCCAGCAATCCTCAGTTTGCTCTCTGTAGTTAAGAGTCTGTTTCCTGGTTTGCCTTTCCTTCCCACCCCCATGTTCTTCTTCTGTTTTGTTTCTTCAGTTCCACATAGGAGTGAAATCATAGGGGTTTTTGTCTTTCTCTGACTGAATAGTTTCAAATAGTTACTTCCATCTGAGTATAAAGCAATAAATCACTAAAAGGTAAGTATTGCCCCACATTCATGCCGGTGGTGTGGTTTTTATCATTGCTATTGTTGTCTGGAACAGTACAAAATATTGGCACAAATCTCCCCTGCAAAAGATTTGAATTTCTAAAAAAGGTCTTTAGCTATTTCCAAAATGAAATTATATAGAACGTTTAACAGAAACAAAACTATGCATATTATGGTAAACTCCCACAGACTGTAAAATAAACAACTAGAAGCTTTAAACAACCAAATTTACTGTACCTTTTAAAAAATGAGATTTGTAAAAGAAAAATAATAATTAAAACTTACATTTGAATATTAATTATGCATTTCAAACCACTTTTACATACATTATCTCTTTTAGTTCTCACAATTACTAAGAGCAGAAACTAGACAAAATCAGAATTAAGTAACTCATCCACAATGACATACACAGAAACTGGCATAAAAATCAAGTCTTGTGGGGTTTGTATACTTGTATACTGTACCACTCTGCATCCCGCTACCAAAGCTTTTTAAAAACAGCTTTTAGGGGTGCCTGGGTGGCTCAGTCAGTTAAGCACATGACTTCAGCTCAGGTCATGAGCTTGCAGTTTGTGAGTTCAAGCACCATGTCAGGCTCTGACAGCTCAAAGCCTGGAGCCTGCTTCGGACTCCGTGTTTCCCTCTCTCTCTGCCTCTCCTCCTCACACACTCTGTCTCTCTCTCAAAAATAAATACGTACTAAAAATTAAAAAAAAAAGAGGGGCGCCTGGGTGGCTCAATCGGTTGGGCGTCCGACTTCATGATCTCACAGTCCGTGAGTTTGAGCCCCGCATCAGGCTCTGTGCTGACAGCTCAGAGGCTGGAACCTGCTTCAGATTCTTTGTCTCCCTCTCTCTCTGTCCCTCCCCTGCTCATGCTCTGTCTCTCTCTGTCTCAAAAATAAATAAAACATTTAAAAAAATTAAGAAAAAAAAAAGAAAACAGCTTTTAGTAGACGTCTTTTATAGTGTAATAAATCATTTCCACTTCCCAACCTTGCATGTGTATAACAGCCTATAAAGGAAATTGACACCCATAATGATGGACCCAAAAGGTAGATCCTCAAGTGCCCTCTCAGTCAACAAAGTATTAGATTATTTTTATTATACTTCTACTGTTAAATATATTTTACCATATTATACATACTACTATCTGTACATGGGGTGTGTGTATGTGTGTGTGTGTGTGTGTGTGTGTGTGTGCATCATGGTATGTACATATACCAAGACGTCTTCACTTTTGCACAAGACCACATTAAGTGAAACTCATGCATATCCGTGCATATCACCTTGCACAATCTTGCGATGACTGAGATCTGAAACTATATGTAATTTAGACAGATACACTTAACCAGAATATTTATTTAACCAGAACACACATAATTCTCAACAAATAAGAATGTGTACTATCTTTAACTTTTATGTACAACTTCTTCGATTAGTATATGTTGAACAAATATATTAACAAAATAACTATTAAATTAGAATTTTACAAAGAGAAAACAGATCCTTAGGAAACTCATCTCTAAAACACTCCCCAAAGCATTATGTTCCCCAAAAAGAAATGGGAAATAATATTTAGAAATAATTCTAAATATGTACAACATTGTCACCTGTAAGGGCGGACCTACGCCGGCCGACTCCATCTTGTTCTGTGTCCTCCACCTTGACCACGCCTCCTCCCCTTGAGTAACCTCCCGCTCTCCCGTTCAAACTTCCCGATCAAAACACGCCCAGTGACCTGCGTAACAGGACTCCGACCCTTCCCCAGCCAATCCACCAAGGCCACGACCCTTCCCCAGCCAATCAGCTGAGGCCACAGCCATTACCTCACCAACTGCCCCTAGACCCCAATAAAACCTTTGTGCTTTTGAAACTCGCTCTCTCTCCCTGGCATCTCACCGCTGCGTCGGGTGCAGGTAGGGGATTGAGCTCGAGCTAGCTCGAATAAACGCTCTTTTGCTTTTACATCGGACTCGGCTCCCTGGTGGTCTTTGGGGATCACGAATTCTGGGCATAACATCACCAACTTGGTATTTAATGAAGATAAGAAAATCATCAAGCCATCTACCATAAGTAGAAAGCTATTTCATATTAAAGTTAAAGTGCCCAAATGGGGTGGCAGTAACTTGTTATTCTTGACTCCTATTCTCACTTTCTCGTCTATCAGCAGCCAGACAGTAACTCTGAGATATCAACTACCTAGACCCTCAGGTTTTATTTCCAGCAGTAGCTCCAAGTTGGGGCATCCAGAGGATTCACAGTAGTGATGTGATCTGGGGGAAAGGATTCTAGCAGCTGGACTACAGAACACCACTTCCTAGCCATGCAGCTTTGGTAATTCACTGACACACCCAGGGACATGGCTCTTTCTTCACAGACAGTAAGGGGATCAAATGAGATAAGGAATATAAAAGCATCTACCCAGGTACACGACCTATAGTGATTACAGGGAAAAATAATGGTTTGTTCTGAATCTGAAAGCAAGAAAGCTGTCAAGCTGTCCTTTACCCTAGCTGTCCCCTCTCCCCTCTGTATCTTTGCCACCCACTTGACTTCTGTGACCATAGTGGATCTCAAATTATTGACAGAGTGGCAGAATTCTTAACCTAGTCCTTTAATCAGCCTTCTGTTTGCACCACTGAGACCCCTGTATCCCTGTTTTCACTCTTATACCTGGAAGGCAACAGTGTACCCGGGACTCATGCCTTCAAGCTGAAAAGACATCTCTGAGGGGGTTGCATTGACAGCCATCCAGTCTTCAAATGTTTTATTTGTGTCTCTCTGGTTGGATATTTGATAGAACATTTCAAATCTCGTTAACACGCCGTTTTCATGCTTAGGCTTATTCCATCTAAATTCCACCACAACCTCGTTCTGGTTATGGTATTTCCCACTTGGTAATATAAATATCCTGGGATTCTGGGGTGCCGATGGAACTGAAAAGCAGAGACACAGATAGGGTAGAAAAGAATATAAAATTGACTTTTTACCATTCATGATGAGGGGATGGAGAAACAGTAATAAATACTTCTCATTCCAGAAATCAAAGCGTATCTATCTTGTTCTTCAGGAGAGAAGATTCCACAGATTTCTTCAGGAACCTATCCTGATATTTCAGCAAATCTTATCTTTATCTCCCTCTTAATCAAGAGAAATTCCTCTGCCTGATGTCCATGTCATTTCATGCAAGATGCCTGTCTTCCTTCTTCAGACTCCTCTACAAGGTCCCTTTCCACTATCCACTCCAGTCACATCGCTTCTCAATGTTCAACACTCACATCATTATCCAATCTCCGGGCCTTCTTACACTGTGCTTATATGGGATACCTTTCCTTGCATCATTCCCTAGAGCCCAGCTAGAACTCCCCCTCCCCAAAGGCCTTCGGTGGCCATTCCAGTCTATGACCATTGTCACCTCCTGAGAGCGGTGGGGCTGCTTGATAGAGGTGAAGCATTCTGTCTTGTCTATTTACTCTATGCCATTGAAACTCAGTTCTCACTGTCTCGTTTCTGTTATCGTTGGAAGCCTGTGTTTATCTCTCTACTGTTTTACGAGCTCCATCAGAGAAAGCACCTTTCCTTATTCCTTGTTAAATCCCCTCAAATCTAGTATAGGACTAGCACACTGTAAGCGCTTAATAAGTATTTGTCCATTTGAATAATTTCGCGCTTAATAAATATTTGTCCATTTGAATAATTTCCCAACTATATTGTAAATTTCCTGAAGGCAAAGGCCAAATCTTTTCATTTTTCATTGCCCCCCAACACCCAGCAGAATGCTGATGACCCTAGGTCCCCAGTACATCCCCTGACAGACTCAGGCAAAACCATTTCCACAGAACAATCCTACCAAAGCTGACATCCCAAGATGATCTCAAAGAGAGCATACCTGGATTCAAATGCTAACTGCTCCAGGACCTACTCAGGCTCTACTATGTTCCTGTTGTGAGACTCATGGGTAAATATTGTTGAAAGAAACTTAACACTTAAAAACAAACATACAAAAAATGCACATCTATGCCTATTGAGCTCTTTCTGCCTGCCAGGTCCTGTGCTAATAAGTTCATAATGAATAAATCAATATGATACTATCATTTACCAGCATTTGAAGACAGGACTGAGTGGAGACTTGGTAAAACGGCAGTGGAAAGTCTGGATTAAGTCCCAGCTAGTCTACATTGGGCAACCTCTAGGCTTCTCCTTTCTCATTTGCATAACTGAGATAGTAACACCTGTTCTACCTTTCAGGGAGCAGGGGGAGGATCAAATGCAAGGAGGAAATGATGCTCTGACACATAATAGGTGTGCAGTAAACGTTTAATAAAGGAGTGATACATATAAATGTGCTTTGTACATTTTGTAGTGATACACATGTAAAGACACGACTACTATCCTTTTTAAAACTATCCTTTTTAAAGGATATCTTTTTAAAACATATTCCAAAGGAAAACATTAAATTCAGGCATGAGTTCTCCACCTATGGAAGCTTCTGAGTTACCATCTATGAGAACATCTTCAGACAGGCCTGACTTCCATGAAACTGTCCCTGCTATTATATTCCCGATTTCCTTCTCAAGTGTTTCACAAGTTACCTGAAACAGGTTTCTGCATCATATGTATTATTATAATCAAGTGAAACAATCTTAGGGAATCTTTGGAATATGCTTTTGGAATAAATGATGCAGACTGATACTAATGGTGTTATTCTCATCTCCAAAAAGTCATTGAAAAGGTATTGAATCTCAACACATCTACAGAACTGAAAGTTATTTTTAAAAATTATTAGCCATTTACTGTAGAGCATAGAAAATGAGCCTCTGCCCTTTTAAAAAGATCTTTTAACCCCTGTACCTGTTTCAGGTGCTCGAAGTGACAGAGATGTTTGGGGGCCCTTTCCCCAGTACGTATAAGGAGTGACAGAGAGATTAAATAAGGCATAGGGCTCCAGCCCTTCCACAGTAAATATAGGCGAAAGCTGCTGCTCACTAGCCAGGAACTAAAATATAAGAACAAAACATTATTTTCTTAGTGAGGGAGTCATAAAACCTTTTATTCCTAATGAACTAAAATCTCCAAACTTTGGTTCACCTGTGAACCAAAACGTGCAACTTTGGAAATGCTAATGTTGCTAAGTTCCATGTGGTTCCACATAGACCAGTTAAAATGTACCTAACATACCAGTCGTTAACATTAACCACAAAACAATCAGAGACTGGCTGCAAACAAGGGTTCTCAGGGGGCCCCTGGGTGGCTCAGTCAACTGAGTATCTGACTTTGGCTAAGGTCATGATCTCACAGTTCATGGGTTTGAGCCCCGCTTTGGTCTCTGTGCTGACAGCTCAGAACCTGGAGCTTGCTTCAGATTTTGTGTCTCCCTCTCTTTCTGCCCCTCCCCTGCTCATTCTCATTCATTCTCTCTCTCTCTCTCTCTCTCTCTCTCTCTCTCTCTCAAAAATAAATAAACTTTTTTTTTAATTTTTAAAAAACACTCTCAGGAAAACCCTTTTCTTTTTTTATTTTTTATTTTTATTTTAGAGAGAGAGCATGAGTGGGGGACAGGGGCAGAGGGAGAGAGAGAAAATCTTAAGCAGTCTCCACACTCAGCATGGAGACCAATGAGGGGCTCAGTCCCACAACCCTGGGATCATGACCTGAACCAAAATCAAGAGTCAAATGCTCAGCCAACTGAGCCACCCAGGTGGCCCCTCAGGAAAAATCTTAATAATCAAATGCATTGGGAGCAACAAAGGAAACAGGCTTGGCTAAATGAAGGAAGCACAAATTAGTGTGGGCAGGGCTGATACAGTTGGTACAGCCTGTTTGAGAAATGGAAGTTACTAGAACCAACACTATACCTTAGAATGAGAACTGAAATCCACACTGTAGAAAATTATACCCCAATCCACTGCTGGGGGAGCATTCCACAGGATTTGAAAACTTGAAGCATTTCCTTCAATCCTAAAGGAAGATTCTTGAACAGGATCTGGGATAACCTTGGGGGTAACAGAAAAGTTCCCTATGGGATGAAAGAATGAATAGAGGGGGAAAGAATTTAGGATTCTCAAACATCATAGAGAACATGGATAATTAACAGAAATTACTAATAATTAATACAAAAATAAAATTTCCCTTTCTTTTAATATATCCTAACAATCTTCTTTTTCTGACTGTTCCATGCTGCAAATTTGGATTAAGAGTAAAATGCAAGCAAACCAAGAGAAACTACAAAAGCCTTTTTCTTTTTAAAACTTTTTTTTTAACATTTTAATTTTTTTTTTTTTTGAGAGGCAGAGAGAGACAGAGGAACGGGGGGGGGGGGGGGGGGCGGGGAGGGGCAAAGAAAGAGGGAGACATAGAATGCAAAGCAGTCTCCAGGTTCTGCAATGTCAGCACAGAGCTAGATGCAGGGTTCAAAGTCTGAGCTGAAGTCAGACACTTAACCGACTGAGCCACCTAGGCGCCTCTAAAATTTAATTCTTAAGAAAAAATTCCCAAAGGGGCACCTGAGTGGCTCAGGCAGTTGGCTGTCCAACTTTGGCTCAGGTCATGATCTCACAGTTCGTGAGTTCAAGCCCCGCTTCGGGGCTTAAATATTTTTTTAAGAAAACAAAACAAAACAAATCCCAAAGTAAACACTTATTTAACAAAACACGCTTGGAGGCAAGAGGGTAAACAGAAATAATATACTGTACTTGGCAGAGGCTTGAGGGATGTCTGAATGATTGTGAACTGATTAAATTTGGCTGGTTCCAAAACAGAGACACTGGTTCTCTGACTTATTTCCTGAGCTGTGATAATCCTAAAGCCATTGATCCAGAAGAGCCGACCACTATAGTACATCAGTGTATTCTGGGAAATTTCAGAAGTACTCCAGGCTGCAAACTCCGTGATGTTGATATCTCCAGCACTGCTAAAACATGGCACCAATTAGCCTGTGAATCTCAAGCTGGGGAAGGGCTGGTACATTCACGTACTGGAGAGAATGTATGTTTGTGAGGGTGTGTGTTTGTGGATGCAAAAACAAAAAGAAAATACTTTGCAACAATAATTATCGTTATTTTTAGTTCTGTATAAAGTTGATTTTTTTACGCTTTTCTTAAAGTATACCTAAAGCAAGTCTTCTAGGACTTTTCTCATTAATGTGATATTGCAATGGCAAGAGTATTACACAGATTTTAAGAAATACTGGTGATTCTCGGTAGTACCTATCTTAGAGGTGCAACCTACTGGCTGGTTTCTCCTCATCAGGCCACGCCTCCCTCTTACACTTGGTTAATCATGTTATTTATTTGCCACCCATTATTCTCTCCTGTTTGGTCCATCAATATATACTATTCACAACTGCTGCTTCAATGATACTTACTAACTTCGTTAGCTCATGCAGAATGCTTCTTTTCAGACTGGGAAATTCAAGTTAACAGACTATTATTTACATCAATGCTAGAGTTTTCTCTCCATGACACAGAATTGGGGTATAATTTTCACTTTAAAAATCTGCTTGGTAGTTTCTAAAAATCTCTCTTTCCTGGTACTCAATAAATAAAAACCACCTCAATGATTTTCAGTCTTTTGAAGTGGTGGTTTGACTATTTCTTTTCAAGATTTCTCGACATCTTTTTAGAGTGTTGACAGTTCCTTCTTTAGAAAAGTAGAAAGAATGGCACTTAAAATCAAAACAAATAAAGGTTTTGATTTGAGAATTTCACAATATCTCCTTGACAAAACTGTGACTACCTGAGAGGGCCAAAACTGGAAGTTGGGAACCTTATAAAGAAGTATATTCACCAGGACGATTCACATTGTCCTTTTTCTAGTGAAATACTCTATTTATACCTACGCAGTTCTGAAGACAGCATCTGGTTTGCCTTGTGGACTTTGACTTGCTTGTCTAATTTCACACCTTGTTATTTCTACTTCTCGTTAGAACTTTCCAGCAACCTTGTGAAATACATAAAACCCAGTTCCAAATGGAGGGAAGCTCACTAAACAGGATGCACTTTGGCTAGGAGGCTGGCCCTTCTGGACCACCCACAGAGCTGCTGATGCCTGTATCCTGTGAATGCCCTTGTGTTAGTTTAGCCCACCTGGTTGTTTGTTTCAGCATTTCCAGTGTCCCTAGGACAGCGGGTTTCCCCGCAGGGTGAGCCTGGATATCCCTTAGCTGCTCCTGGCATGGATGACCCCTCATTTCCAGTTGAAGACTCCTCCCCTATAAAAATCTCATGGACTAACCGGGAAATTCTTGACCTCCAATGTTCACGGCACTTCAGCAAAACCTCCTCACTTTCGAGAGGTCAGTATGGGGCTTCCTTCTATCTGTAATTTCAAACCCTTCAGTCCTCCACAACAAGTAAAGCTGGATTTAAATCGAAGCTCAACAAAAAAGTCATAAAAAGTCAAACTCTTCCATAAAGGGTGAAATATAGAGGTCAGCTGAGGTTACTGTGCTGAGGGTTCATTCATTTACTCATTCAGTCAACAAGTGTTTTGTGCCCCGTTCTGTGTTAGCCACTAGGAATACAGTGGTAAATAGACAAATACAATCCCTGCCCTCATAGAATACACAGGATAGCAGAAAAGGCAGTCTGAAAAGAAAAGGCAGTCAGAAAAGGCAGAAGATGAGCAAACAACCATCTTTTGGCATCTGAATGGCACCGTAAAAGGAAAAGTAGAGCGGATTCCTTAACAAGGAGACCTACTGGGATCTGGTCAGAAAAAGTCTGGTCACATTAGAGAACATGCTTAAACTGAGCCATACAGACCGAATACCAATTAACCAAGGGAACTGAGTCTGGGAACACTGCAGGCAGAGGGAACAGCAAGGGCATAGGGTCCCTTGGAGCATGTAATCAGTTCTGACATAACCAAATACATCTGAATTGTTGACGGGTGCACCCTCTTCAACTTCCAGGTCAGATATGTTGTTATACTTGTACCTGATTAATTCTTTTATAAACTAAAGGAAATTGATGGACTTAGGAGAAGGAAGAGCAATTTCAAGAGTAGATCCATCGTGGGCATCTGGGTGGCACATTCAGTTGAGCATCTGACTTCAGGACTGGGCTCAGAGGTCATGATCTCTCCAGTTTGAGCCCTGCATCAGGCTCTGCGCTGACAGCATGGAGCCTGCTTGGGATTCTCTGTCTCCCTCTCTCTCTGACCCTCCCCCACTCACTCTCTATCTCTAATTAATTAATTAATTAATTAAAGCTGCTGTGGCTATACTACTATCAGACAAAGTGGTCTCTAAGCAATGAGCATTACCATAGACTGATGAGGGCATTTTATAGTGAAAAAAAGCAATATAATCAAGTATATAGATAATAATATACATACAAAGCACCCAGATGAAGATGAAGAGAATCACCATAGACTAATGAAGGCATTTTATGTGATAAAAAGGCAATATACTCAAGTACATAGATAATAATATAAATACAAAGGACCCAGGTATATCAACTGTAGAGAACCATAGGCAAATCTACAACCATAGTTGAAGACTATGGCACCTCTTTTCAGTGACAGTACAAGTAGACACAAATATTTAAACTACACTATCAACTAATTTATGTACTTGGCAGTTATAGACTACTATACCAGCTATTAATCTAATGATAATTAATCTAATAATCCAACAGATTATTAGCTGAATAAATATTCTTCTAGTGCACATGGAACATTCATCTTGATATACCCAATGGTGGGTCATAAAATAAGCCTAAATAAATGTCAAAAGATTGAAATTATATGGTGTATGTTTTTCAGCCACAATGATATTAAATTAGAAATTGATAGAAATAATACCCAAACAATCCCAAAATACTTCACAATTAAGCAACGTACATTTTAAAAACACATGGATCAAAGAAAACTAATGAGAGCAATTAGAAAATATTTAGAAATTAGAAATTAGGAAAGATAATAAAACACAACATACTAAATTTTGTGGAATACCAACTAACACAGTCTTTAAAAAAAATACACAGCTTTAAATGTCAATATTATAAATATATTAACAGAATGATGTGAACACAATTTCTTCTTTCATCTTAAAAAGCTAGAAATAGGGGCGCCTGGGTGGCTCAGTCGGTTGAGCGTCCGACTTCAGCTCAGGTCACGATCTCACGGTTCGTGAGTTCGAGCCCCGCGTCAGGCTCTGGGCTGATGGCTCAGAGCCTGGAGCCTGCTTCTGATTCTGTGTCTCCCTTTCTCTCTGCCCCTCCCCCATTCATGCTCTGTCTCTCTCTGTCTCAAAAATGAATAAACATTAAAAAAAATTTTTTTTAAAAAGCTAGAAATAGAAGAGGATATTATAAAAGAAGAAGAAATAATAAAAATAATACTGGAAAAGAGTAAAATTGAAAATGGAAAATCAACAAAACTAAAAGCTAGTTCTTTTAAAACATTAATAAATTTGATAAACCCTTAACAGGAATGATCAAAAAAAAAATGTATCAATATCAGAGATATGAGGACGTCACTAACGACCTTATAGACATTAAAGTGATAACACGGGACTATTATTAAATTTAATCTGACAACTCATTCAAACTGGATAAATTCCTTAAAAGACATGAATTAACAAAATTGATTCAAGAAAAATAAAAATTTAAATAACCTTATACCCCTAAAATATACTAAATTTAAAGTCAAACAATTTTCCACAAAGAAAATTCCAGGCCCAGATGGATTCACTGGTGGATACTATCAAAATTTAAGGAGGAATTAATATCAAAAACTCAGAAAATTGAGGAGGAGAGAATGTTTCCTAATTCATTGTAAAAGACTATTATAACCCCCTAAAGCATTTCTGCATGAAACCAGAACAGTGAATTTAGCAATGAATCAAGATACCAAGTCAATATACAAAAATCAATTGAATTTCTCCATACTAGTAATAAGAATTTAGAAAATGAAATTTTTGAAAACACCACTTATAAAGCATCAAAAAAAAAAAAAAAAAATCAGAGGGGAGCCTGGGTGGCTCAGTCAGATGGGTGTCCAACTTCAGCTCAGGTCATGGTCTCACGGTTCATGAGTTTAGGCCCCGCATTGGGCTTTCTGCTGTCAGCACAAAGCCCACTTTGAATCCTCTTATAAACCTCTCTCTCTGCCCCTCCCCTACTCACACACTCTCTCTGAAAAATAAATAAACATTTTTTTTATTTTAAAAATCAGACACTTCAGGATTCATTAATGAAAGAAGTGCAAAATTTCTAAATTTCTTGGAATGCCTGGCTGTCTTCAGTCGTTGGAGCACACGGCTTGTAATCTTGGAGTTGTGAATTCAAGCCCCAGGTTGGGCATGGAAACTACTCTAAACAAAACAACAAAACAAAACAAAACAAAACTTCTACACTGAAAATACAAAACACTGCTGAATAAAATTAAAGAAAACCAAAATAAATGAAGAGAGATACCATTTTTATTGATTGGAAGACTCAATATTTTATGATATCTGTTCTCCCTAAATTGATAAGAGACTTAAAATTCCAACAGGCTTTATTCTAGGAATTAGTGAGATGATTTTTAAATTTATTTGGAAAAGCAAAAGATCAAGAATAGCCAGAATTAAAATATTGAAAAAGAAAAACAAACTGAGGACCGAATATTAGCTATCTTTAAGTCTTTTTCTAAATTTATAGTAATCAAGAAAATGTAGTATTGGCATGAGATTAGACAAATATAATAAAGGAACAGAATAGAGAATCCAAAAATAGACCAAAATATATTCAGTCAAATAATTTTGAACAAGGGCACAAAGCAATTAAATAACACAAGGCAAATCTTTTTAACAAATGGTACTGGAACAATTGGATATTCATATGAAAAGGAAAGAAACATCTAAAAACCTATTTTAAGTGGATCACATATTTAAATATGGAAGCTAAAACAATAAAAAGTACATCATAGGGGCACCTGGGTGGCTCAGTCGGTTAAGTGTCCAACTTCAGCTCAGGTCACGATCTCGCGGTCCGTGAGTTCAAGCCCCGCGTCGGGCTCTGTGCTGACAGCTCAGAGCCTGGAGCCTGTTTCAGATTCTGTGTCTCCCTCTCTCTCTGCCCCTCCCCCACTCACACTCTGTCTCTCTCTCCTTCAAAAATAAATAAACATTAAAAAATTTTTTTAAAAAGTACATCATATAAAATTCTCACAACCTTGGGATAGGCAAAGATACCTTATAGAAGGCACAGAAAACACAAACCATAAAGAAAATAATTGATAAATTGGGTAAGTCAAAATTAAAAACTTCTACTCACCAAAATACACCACCAACAAATATATAGGTAAGCCAAACACTGAGAGAAAAATTTCACAACACATATACTTTACAAAGGACTTATATACATAATACATAAAGATCTCCTGCATCTCAATACGGACAAGATATACAGCCAATTAAATAGTGAGAAAAATACTTGAAGAGTCACATCACAACAGACAATATATAAATAGTCAATAACAAATTAAAAAGTGGTGAAAATTATTAGTTATTGGTGAAGTGTAAATTAAAAGTATAATGATATATTGCTACATACACCAATGAATGGTGAAAATTTGAAAGATTGCTAAAGCCAACTGTTGGGAGGATGTGGACGAACCAGAGCTGTCATACATCTCTGGAGGAAATGTAAAATGGTATAAACCCTCTGAAAACCAGGAAATTATTTAAGAAGTTAAGCATGTATCTTCCATATCACCCAGCAATTCTACTCATAGGTATTTATCCAACAATACATCCAAAGCCTTGGGTATAAATATTTATACAATTTTATCCATAATAACCAAAATCGAGAAGCAATCCAAATGTCCATAAAGAGGAGAATGGATATGCCAACTATGGTATGTTCATGCAATGGAATGCTACTCAGCAATAAAAAGGAAAGACTAATACTCTTAACAACATGGATGAATCATAAAGATATTATGCTAAGTAAAAGAAGCCAGACACAAAAGGTACATATTTCAGGGGCAGGGGGGGATTGATTGGGTAGGGGCACAGGAAAATTTCTGTGATGATGGACCTATATGTGTCTTTTTTAAAAATTTTCTTTATTGTGCTTATTTATTTAGTTTTGAGAGAGAGAGAGCTTGAGCAGGGGAGGGGCAGAGAGAGAGGGAGAGAGAGAATCCCAAACAGGCTCCACACTGTCAAAACAGAGCCCTATGTGAGGCTCAAACTCATGAACCATAAGATCATGACCTTATTCAAAACCAAGAGTCAAACACATAACAAGCTGAGCTACCCAGGCGCCCCTCAACATATCTGTGTCTTAAAATGTACTTGTCAAAACTGATATCGTGGCATACTGAAGATCTGAACATTTCATATTATGTACATTACACCTAATTTTAATAAGCAAAAATGTTAAAAAAAAAAAAAAGAAAGTGTAGGAAAAATACTAGAAAAAAAATACCTTACAGTATTACTATAGAAGATGTGGAAATGCCAACAAGAGAACCAGGGGCTTAGTTTGAGGACACAGATTGAGAGAATAATTCATGTGCTTCTTTCGACTCCAGTCTTCATGTGTGCCGTGCAGGATGATTCCTGCCTAACTCCATCATGTTAAGAAGAAGAAAAACACATCTATCCATTTCTTGGGCTCTTGAGGAGCATTCTTCTCAGTGCCTCCACTGTACTCTCTTTCTACCCCATCACAGTATTCACCATATTCTACTGTCATTAGTTGTTTACAAACCTATCTTTCCCCACAAGCACAATGCCTGCAAAAACAGTGGACAACTAGTAAGTGCTTATTGGAAGAATAATGAATGCTCATGCACTGTCACATAACTGAGGGGTAAGTCATTCTCATCCTCAACAGATTGTTTTCAAGAGATATTACTTACCTCCACCCTCGAAGAACAGCTGTGTACAGGTGAATGCATTGACTGTCTTGAACCAACCAATACAGGAGCCCATCACTAAGGTCTAAAGTTAGAGCAACTACCTAAATAGAAAATAAGAAAATGAATCAAATGCATGTTTGGAGGAGACTTTTGTGAATAAGTCACACTTAAACTATAGATATCTCTTTAATGTCCTCTTTGGAATAATAAACTCGATAATTTTTACCTTTCGCTGAATAAAAAAATTATGTGAGATGCCTATTCCTATGTAACTTGGATATAAACACAAGTTTCCTAAAAGTCCTCAGAAGGCAGGGACTTCCACAGACTTAGCTCTGGTTGTTCTCAAAGTATGATTTTTGGACCAGAGCATCAGCAGCACCTGCAAAGTTATTACAAACTTTCAACCACACTCCAGGTCCTACAGATGTCCAGATGACATGTGAAAACCATTCCTTACTAATCTTTGTCTTTTTGTTACAGTCCATGCCTTAATTTTATGTCCCGTCATCCAGGAAAGGCCTGAGGAAAGACTGCTTCTCCTCTTGAAAGCAATTGAAAGGAGACTGCTTCTCCTCGTGAAACAGATTGCATAAGACAGAAGTTACAATTCAAGGGAACACTTTTGCTTTCTTTGGCTTTGTAGGAATTTTTCAAATAAGCTGAGATGGCCAGGTATATGACCCCAGAGTGGTGAAGTCTTTCTATAGCAGACCTAGAGGCTAAGAGAGATCAAGGATTAAAGTTGATGGCTACATCTCTAACAAAATTCTGCAGCATAAAAACAAAAATGATGAGCCAGTGAGAAATGTAAAAAGAATACAACAAGGTATCCAAGAACAAAAAAAAGGCACATCATTGCAAAAACCTCCAGCTGTCATATAAATCACAGCCTCTGTCTTCAAGGAAACGCAGTCTACTCCTTACCCACAAAATAAAAAACAAAAAACAAAAAACAAACAAAAAACTATCTAGCAATCCTCAGCCTTTCAGGAGTTGAATCATGTCCTTGCCTCAGGCTAAAAGAAATTTATTGATTATTGTGTCAGTTAAAATGAAATCAGGTTAATCTTGTTTCATTATTCATAATGAGATGCACTCAAGTTTTCTAAATCAAAAAGTCTGTTTTATCTCTTAAAAAAAGAATATTCTACAACTCTCTGTTCTAGAATACAGCAAACTATTCGAGTCATAGATAACATTCAGGTGTTGGGTCATTACCAATTCCTTTGCATCAGTCATTTGAGCCCATATTTAAACAGAGCCAGAGGACATTCCATAAATCTTTGGTAACCACTGTTGCCTAATAACAGCCATGCCTTGGAAATGCCAACAAGGCATAACTATAAACTTGAGGTTTAATCCTGTGGTAACGTGCACTACATATATATGAGCCCGCCCGATCCATCAGATGTGGCAGCGGCTATCTTTTCACGTTAGATGAATGTCTCACTGCATTCTCCCTTTTAATCACACAAATACCAAGCCTTTCTATAAATAATTGGCTGTTTATTTTATTACACCTACTGATTGCACAGTATCTCATGGCTCCATGATAAATTTATGCGTAACATATGAAGGGATGAATGACAGTGAAATGAAGAGTTCTGCTCGGTGCAAAATATGTCACCTTGAAAACACCCACTAGCATTAATGGAGGCAGATGGGTAAGACACCAAACCATGGAACCAAACTATAGATTTGTACAAGCAGCACTCCCCAGCCTGTGAAGGATTTGGAGTGGGAATTTAAAGAAGGATGTGTTTCCCCAAACATGCTGAGAAAGCTAGTTTTCCACTCATTTACAGAAAAATCCCTATGGCCACTGTAGAACTTTCCAGAGTGAACATTACTCAAACAACGAGATCAGAGCACTGGGGGACATTACTGACAAAGTCCCAGGAACAGATAGAAAGTTACTCTTGAGATAGTATTTTTTTTATCTTTAATATGCTTTTACAAAAATAAAAGTGCTTTCCCCCAGCACTTATAGAGACATAAAAAGATATACTTTTCCTATATTCAGACTCAAAGTTTCCAAAATAAAATTAAGGGATACTTTCATTATTTGACAGAAATGATTAATCTCTGCGTAAATTTGTATTTCTTTTAGGGGAGTGTGGGTGGCTCAGTTGGTTAAGTGTCTGACTCTTGATTTCAGCTCAGGTCATGATCTCATGGTTTGTGAGTTCAAGCCCCATACGGGGCTTTACGCTGACAGTGCAGATCCTGCTTGAGATTCTCTCTCTCTCTCTCTCTCTCTCTCTCTCTCACTCTCTCTCTTTCTTGCTGCCCCTTCCCTGCTCACTCTCTTTTTTTTTTCTTTCAAAGTAAATAAGTAAAACTTTAAAAAAAATGCCCGTGGAAAAAAAATTGCATTTCTTTTAAATATCTGTGCTATAATCTGTATATACAACTGAAACTAATGTAATGTTCTATGTCAATTATATCTCAATTTAAAAAATAAATAAATAAATAAATAATAAATTTTTAAAAATCCTAGAATTGGGGATCATGTGACTCAATAATTTGTTTATAAATGATCTGGTTTATTTATATTATGGGTGATTTATCTCTACTGGCAGAAAAAAAAATGATTAAAACAATAAGAAAAAAATTAAGGAATATCCTAGGTAGAAATAGTACGAGTGCTTTCTTTCTTTTTCATGCTTTTCTGTGATTTCTAAATTTCCTACAGGAAGCACAAAATTCAGAAATTTATGAACAGTAAAGACAAAATTCAGAAATTTCAGATGATAGCTACAGGGTATCAAGAAGATAGGTATTGCTTGTAGAAGTTGAAGATCAAGAAAAATAAGTTTTGCTTCTAGAAGCTGAGGAAGTAACATCTGTTTTAGAAATGTTCCTATATCAGGTGTGCTTTTCAGATTTAGTTGCAATAATAAGAGCTTAACCACTGAGTAGTTGCACTGTTCTCAGCATCTCACATTAATTATCTCATTTAATCTTTGCAACAACCCTAAGAGGTAGGACAATTGCTAACATTCCCATTTTTCAGACAAGGAAGCAAAGAGAAGTGAAATAATTTGCTAGGAGTCACAGTTTCTAGAGCAGTCAGTACCCAAAATTGATCAAAGATAATAAAACATCTACTCATTACTCAATAAGAAGCTCTAAAATAGCCAATACAATTCCTGAAGATTATAAAAACAGTCAGAAATTAAAGTGCTTTTAAGTGCGGGTCCTTTCCAGATACAGCAAAGTGTAAACATCTCCATATTGTATCTTAATTTGTTTAATTATTATGACAATCAAATAAGACTTAGAAAAAATTTGGTTACACCAAGATCTTACTGTAACAGTATTTCCTTTCAGATTCTACCTTAACTATTCCCTACAAGCAGAAACAGTATTATCGTAACTATTCCATAGCACTATTTAGTATGACTAAATGATCCGCTCTTATTTTTAAGTTGTCACCTTTTTCCCAGAAAACCAAGGCTGTGCCTGTATTACAAGGGAACTTTCTCCGTTTAGCCTGGTGCTTTCCACTGAGTGTAGTGTGGTCCAATAGAGATATCCTCCAACCGAATCCACCGCCATGTCGTTCACCAGCAACTTCACATGGGTCACAATGTCCGTGTGCCCTGTCAACAGAGACTGCCTTTGTATCTATAAAACATAATAGTAGGGTTGATTAATAATTTTCAAATGACACTGTCATTTCTTACTAGTGTGTTGCAGAGGTGCCTGGGTGGCTCAGTCGGTTAAGCGTCCGACTTCCGCTCAGGTCATGATCTCACGGTCCGTGAGTTCGAGCCCCGTGTCGGGCTCTGTGCTGACAGCTCAGAGCCTGGAGCCTGTTTCAGATTCTGTGTCTCCCTCTTTCTCTGACCCTCCCCTGTTCATGCTCTCTCTGTGTCTCAAAAATAAATAAATGCTAAAAAAAAAAAAAAATTTAATAGTGTGTTGCAATCGTTAGTAGTTAGTAAATTGTTACATTCTTCCCACTGCGAATGTTTATTAGCACTGTGTACTGGGTAGTGTGCAAAGCCTTGGGAGCAAAACAGTCATGGAAGCTGCCCTCGTTGAGCTTCTCTCTTTTCAGGACTCTAGGGAAAAAAAGGAGGCAAATTTACTTTGAATTAAAATACTTATTTTTCCTAATCATACAACCCCACAATTCAAACACTGCTAGATAAGAATGTATTGGATAGCAATTGCATTACTAGGTATTTATACAAAGGATACAAAGATGCCAATTTGAAGGGGCACATGCACCCCAATATTTATAGCAGTGCTATCAACAATAGCCAAATTATATGGAAAGAGCCTAAAAGTCCATCGACTGATGAATGGATAAAGAAGATGTGGTATATACATACAATGGATTGTTACTCAGCAATCAAAAAGAATAAAATCTTGCCATTTGCAACAACGTGGATGGAACTAGAGTGTATTATGCTAAGCGAAATAAGTCAGAGAGAGACAAATGTCATATGATTTCATTCATATGTGGAATTTAAGAAACAAAACAGATGAACATAAAGGAAAGGAAAGAAAAAAATAAGATCAGAGCAGAGAAGGAGGCAGCCCACACGACACTCTTAAAGACAGAGAACAAACTAAGGGTTGCTGGAGGGGAGGTCGGTGGGGGGGATAAGCTAAATGGACAATAGGCACTAAGGAGGGCACTTGTTGGGATGAGCACTGAGTGTTGTATGTAAGTGATGAATCACTAAATTCTACTCCTGAAACCATTATTACACTATATGTTAGCCAACTTGGATTAAAATTTTTAAAAAGAGAGAGATATTTAAAAAAAAGTGTATTTGATTAGACTCCTGGAGAAGATGTATACATCCTGATAAATGATGACGTCTCTCCTTGCTGCTTTTTTTCAGTATATTTCCCTGATATTAATTATTGCCATTACTGAGTACTTATTGGGTGTCAGGCACAGAACATTTTTATCTTGAAATATTAGCTTTTGTAACCCTAACATTATGCCTCTAAAGGATTTCTATCACAAGTTAACTAGGTTCAAGGAGTTTAAGTAATTTTTCCTAGAGTTAAACAGTTTTATAAGAAACAGAGAAAATACTTGAAACCACTTTTTATATTCACTCTTATACTTCCTCCTTCAAAACTTTTTTTTTTAACTATTTTTAAACTAATCAATTTTAGGGTGTATTCTCAGATTTACCCCACTCAATTCCATTCCACCTGCATATCACTGGCACTTATGAATTCAGACTACACCACATTGCTTTGCCTCTAAATACATTGCTTTGTATGCTTCTTCTATTATTTTTTTGAGGGGAGGGTGTAGAAAGAGGGAGAGAGAGAATCCTAAGCAGGTTCCATGCTGTCAGTGCAGAGCCCAAAGCAGGGTTCAAATCCATGAACCATGAGATCAGGACCTAGCCAAAATCAAGAGTCAGCTGCTTAACCGACTGAGCCCCCCTTCTTCTATTATTTATATATGTATTTTACCTCATCAAAAGAGCAAGGACAACAAGGGTTGGTTGCACAACACTGGACATACTAAAACCCAGCACATTTTATACAATAAATTAATTTTATTGTATGTGAGTTATGCCGCCTAAAGCTGATTTTTTAAAACAGATACATATCTACTATTAACTTTATGTTCCCTACTATGCCTTTCTTCATGGCTCCCAACACATTGGTAACAGATAAATGATTGTTGAACGAATAAATAAGTGGACAACAAGCACCCTCCTGATTAGAAAATGATTCCAGGACTGTATTTCTTGATCTTTCAGACCAGTATGCTCATCGCTAACCATCCCTCTCTTCAAAATGTACCACAACACAGACGTACACGACGTCTTCAGGTTGCATCCAGCTACACTCTCCATCCTCCCCACCCCACTCGACAACTGCGGAGGCTGGTGTCCATAGACTACACCAACTGGACTCTCACTTTCTGGCTTCCAATGGCATGCAGCCAGTGGAAGTAAGGGCAGATCAGAGGGAAGAAAGAAAGAGGGTTCAGGTGCTTACTCCCCCAGGCCACTCCTTTCCAGAACATACCTTTTGACAGTGGCTGGGTTTCACGTCAGCAACTCCCATAGCTACAGCCCTTACCATGTTCTTCCCCCTTCATCCCCGTGCCCCCATGTGCCTAAAGGTGGTTCTAACTTCCCACACTTAGTAGCCCAGGGCATGTTTCACCATCCTTTGCTCATTTTCCTTAGCCCTCTCCACACCTTTGAAAATAGTCCCTCCATTGGGTTTCCTTCACTGGGTCTTTGGAGTATGCCATCTTCCTCCAGGGCACTGACCCACATGTGAACATTTTAATATATTTAAGATATTATGGAGCACCTGGGTGGCTCAGTCGGGTAAGCACCCCACTTTGGCTCAGGTCATGATCTCACGGTCCGTGGGCTCAAGCCCCGCATCGGGCTCAGTGCTGACAGCTCAGAGTCTGGAGCCCACTTTGAATTCTGTCTCCCCCTCTCTCTTCTTCTCCCCCACTCACACTCTGTCTCTCTCTCTCTCAAAAATAAACATTAAAATTTTTTTAAAAAAGCTATTATTGAAAATATACAACTAGTACAACAAACAGCGATATAAAGTTTTCTTTATCCATAAATCCCTTTTAGCTAAAAAGTGAGTATGTTTAGAGACAAATATTAAATAAATAATAGCATAGGTGGCACACAAGTATGAAAACTCCCAGCCACTGAAGTGGTTGGGTATTGTTCTAGAGCATCCAGAATGCTGAGCTTTAACTTACCACATACGTCCTTCCAGCCCAGTAGAGAAATTGACCCAGCCAATCAAAAGCTAAAGCCCCTGCTCCTGCAATGTTGGGTATGCGATAATTCTCTGAGATATCCGTCCCATTCAGCAGCCACACATGAACATCACCTTTCGGGTCGCTGTAGTAGAGGCTGTTGTTATACCAGTCCATGTCTCAAAACAAAATGAATTAGTAGCAGTTATTTTTCATGTATGCCAGCATAAACATGGTGAGCCAGCAAATCACTCCTGCACCTCCACATAATTTGAAAGCTCATACTAACATGATATCCATTAGAACTTCAGGGATCTATCAAGAATACTTCTATAATGTTATCTCAAAAGCTCAACCCCGGGGGACTAGGAAGAGGAATTGATATTCACCAAGCACCTCTCTTTGCCAAACACTGTCCCAGGCACTTTACGTATCTCACTTAAATCTGAAAACAAAGGTATGAAGTAGGAATTATCCCCATTTTTGACACGGGGAGCCCAAGACTCAGTGAGATTATCTATTCTTCCCAAGGCCTCACAGATAAAAATGGGGAGCCCAGAGTGAAGGCAACTCCAAAGCATCATTCTTCATACCATTACCATGCTACCTCCTAAGTCCAACTCCTACGCTGGTCAGAAATGCTGCTGTACTTTTAGTGGCCCAGCAAATAGATCAGATAAGTAATATGGTTATAGAAGGTGCCATCTGCAGGCAAGTTCACTGTTGCATCATCCTACAACGAAGACTCTTCTTCATTCCGATGTGTTCTAGGCAAAATGACCCACTTCTTACTTAATATTCCTCTGTGTCGAGAAATTGTTTCTTACATTGTATTTAGAACTTCATGCAACCATTCCGTGCTTCAGTCTTACAGCAAACATAACAAATTACTTAAGTATAGCTGTTTTTAAGTGGAACCAGATAGGCTGTTACCATGAGACAACGTTGACAGATTCAAATACATTCAAATACATCAATAAATAGCCTCACCTTTTGTGAAATAATAAATAGCACCTATACCTGAGAACTGATATTTTTACACTGGCAGTGTAGTTCACTGAATGTTTTTTCCTTTCATTATTGTCCTACCACCCAAACACTCAATTCTTTCAATGTATTGAAGAGCGTAGGAAGCCTTATAAGTAGAATCCTGACGTCCAAGTGAACAAGGGATTTGGTGTTTACCTGACACATTTCCTATATCAGAGGACAGGAACTCTCCTGGGCCAAAGCTATTTAATGGCTTACTCCAAAGCCCATCTTCTTTCACAGCCATGATAAACGGTGGTTCTGAAGCTGTTTGGGAAAAAAAAAAGAAAAGAAATACTGCAGAAGGCACACGTTTTAAGGGACACATCTTATACCCCAAGATTTCCTTTATAAAGTATAAGAATATCAACGTTTGAAAAACACTGTGGAAGGACATGGATGGCTACATGTGCCTAATAGAATTACCTATCATATTAAACACGTTTTGTGATTTTTGGATAAATAATTGAAGTTGAATGTGAAGAGAAGTGTGGGTGACATTGCCTCTAGAGCAATGTCATCGTCGTGGCACAATCCTCCTGCCCTGTTGGATACTGGTTGCCGTGATCCCATGCAGAGCACCCAAAAGCCACCGTGGTAACAATAGCAATACAAACATAATAGTTATCTTTCCGTTTCCTTTTCAGCCAAGAGGATGGAATTCAGCATAATTCAGAGCCCCTCAACTTCTCTCACTATGATCTTCTGAGTTCCAGGGGTATTATCACTTAACAAACCACGAGAAAGAAGAGAGCCATAAAGAAGAAGAAACGATATTGTTTCCTCAAAAATATCTTGAAAACTTTAAAATAACAATTTAGAAACGTAAATTCAATATCACACAATGCCTTATTTGCTTTCCTAATCCAGATAATAAACATGGTGAGTCAGCAAATCACTCCTGCACCTCCACATAATTTGACATACTCAAAGTGACAAATGCACCCTCATTCTAATTTCTTTACCACCCTGGAGGAGAGGAACTCTTAAGGACACAGAGAATAAGCCTATTTTGTCAGAATTACTCCCTAAATCAAGGACATTTTCAGTGTACCTGGGTGGCTCAGTCGGCTCAGTCAGCCGACTCTTGATCTCGGCTCAGGTCATGATCTCACAATTCATGAGATCAAGCCCCACGTCAGGCTTTGTGCTGATAGCATGAAGCCTGCTTGGAGGGCTCTCTCTCCTTCTCTCTCTGCCTCTCCCCCACTCGTTTTCTCCCTCTCTCTCTCTCTCTCTCTCTCAAAATAAATAAACTTTAAAAAATAAAAAGACCGTTTCCTCACCTGGCACCAGAGTGGTGCCCACCAAGGGCTCCGACCAAGGGCCTGGCCCCTTGGGAGAACCGGCTCTCACAGAAACCTTGTATCTTGCAGCACTCTGCAGCTCAGGCACATTAAGCACGGTCCCACTTATGTTAGAGAAAATCCGAGTGATTTCAGGAAAGTCCTCAGTTGATACTTTCACCTCGTAAGTCCAGTTCTGCCAGGCGGAGGGGCCTAATGAGAAGAGTTAAACAACATTACTGACCAGGATGACATAGACAAGGGCAAACAAAAAATTGCCAGTAAATTCATCTACACCTTCATCTTGAGTAGAAGGGTAATTGGGCAGTAAAACCTGTTACCCCGCCAGTCATCAGGGTTAGTCTCATGATATGACTAGGACACTGTCCATTCCAGCCACACCATAGCTTTTGCTCTGTCGAAGGAGACATCATTTCTAACCAATCAGAGTCAAGCTCAGACGAAGCTAGATGTGTGGCTACGTAAAATTGTCAGGAGGGTGTTCTATAATACCGCTAAGTGTAACCAGGCTCCTAAAGAAAAAACGTTTAATGATGAATCTCTACTACAACTCTCAGTGTTTGCATAGCACCTTCCTCTAGAAATCCAAACTATACAAAAGCAAACAAACAAACAACAACAACAACAAAAACTTCCTATACGGCAGTTGAAATATACAGCAAACAGGCGTAGTTAGCTTTGTCGTAAGGTAAAAAATAGCCCATGTTTGCTAAATAGTCTAGAATCAGGAGTTGGCAAACTACAGCCCACAGGCCAGATCTGGCCCTCTGCCTGTTTTTGTAAATAAAGTTGTACTGGAACACAGCCACAGTTCCTCATTTACATATCATCTATGGCTGTTTACACACTGTAACGGCAGACTTGAGTAGCTATGACAGAGACCATATGGCCCACAGAGCTGAACATATGTACTATCTAGTCCTTCCTTTACAGAAGAAGTTTGCCCACCTCTGTGCTAGATACTAAGTGTTCTACGTAAGCACCTTAATTCTTTTTTTCAATATATGAAGTTCATTGTCAAATTGGTTTCCATACAACACCCAGTGCTCATCCCAAAAGGTGCCCTCCTTAAGCACCTTAATTTAATCTGCATGACAATCCCACAGAAATATGTAAGTAACATTCTGGTTTTCCAGCAGTGGAAAACAACGCATGGGCTGGTTAAGTAGCACGCCCAGGATCATTCTACTAATAAATGACAAGGCCCGCCTTTGAAACCATGTAGGCTGGCCCCAGAGCCCACCTGCTGACCCTCCATACACACCGCCTCTCTAGAGATGAAAGTTCAAGTTCAAAGAGCTTTAAGAAATTGCTCCAATTCATGTCAGGTCTAGATGGGTCCAAATCTCAACCCACCTTCTCTATCCCTCTCGCTAATACATTCACTCAGACCACAGTGTCAGTGCCTGGCCCCTGGGTGACATTCAATGAATGTGCAAACTATTCTGTTGGGATATACATGGTGAATACAGAGATCCTAATAATAAATGCAGAACAAATGTATAAGCACTTTTTCTGGAGTTAAAAAGCATTTCTGGTTGATGACTGAATAATCACCTACGGGTTCTCAAAATTGAGTCGCATGTCAAGCAGTTCAAACTCTCCTTCCATCAAGGCCAGAAACCACACTGGGGAGGGGGCACTCACTGGCTCCTATGGCGAGGGCAGGGGGTTTCCACTGAACCAGGGCCTGGTGGGAGCCAAAGAGCACGGAGAGCTGCTGGGGGCGGCCCGGCATGGGGTGCGGCTGGGCGTAGGAGCCAAAGATGACCAAGTTCCCAAATCCAAACTCCTCTATGTGACTCAGGTCGCATCCCACGATGAACTCATTGAAAGACAAAGAGTCTTGTTGGAAAACAGCCTTGCCATCTGTGACAAGGAAGTCATTGTTTTCACAAGCAAAGCTCTTCACATCGGCAAAGGAGACATGAGCTAGGACAGGATGGGAAGCAGAGCCGTCCAGAAACGTTGACATGAAGACACGAGCGGTGTCATCGAAATAAATGATTCGTTTGGACTGTGGCTTCACTGCAAAGTCCTTTAATGTGCAACTCTCCACAATACGCAGGGCTTCTGAGTCCCGACCAGATGGCACAGGGAGATCTACTCTATAAATGCCGTCTTTCAGGAGATAAAACGCGTACCTGACATAGGAGCAAAAGAAGCCGGGTGTGATCCAATGCAAGGGTGAGGGTTAACACTTTGTCCTGTTGTGCAGTCAGCACCTCTGATCTTACCAGTCACTGAGTCCAGGGTGTGCCAAGGTGCAAAAGAGTAAAGGTATTTACTAAAGACACACACTATTCCTTTAAGTTAGAGGCTGAAACATTGCAAAATTTCAGTCTCACTTAACAATGCTTTGTCTCTAACCATATATGTGACTTTCTAAGGAATCAGAAAATTTAAGAGCAGAAAGGGTCTTAAAGATTTTCTAATGAAGCCTACTTTTTTTAATGTTTAATTATATTTTGAGAGAGTGCAAGAAGGGGAGGGGCAGACAGAGGGGGACAGAGGAAGCAGGCTTTGCACTAACAGCAGCAACCCCCATGTGGGGCTCGAACTTGCGAACCACGAGATCACAACCTGAGCCCGAGTCAGACGCTCACCTGACTGAGCCACCCAGACACCCCCTAATGAAGCTTACTTTTAAAGGAAAGCATATTATATAAAAATTACATGCCTACATGTGTTATTTATTGTAAAACACTTTTCTCCATAATGCACATATTCTTAAATCTAATTCTTTCAATAAATTTTCCCATGCATTGTGAATTATAAAACAAAGCAAAAATGTTTAACCTATTTTAAAGCCACAGTTATTATTTTGCTATAAATATCTTATAGTATATAAATATAATAGTAAAACTACTTTGCATTTTGGAGTAGACTAAGTTTTTTTTTTAATAGTTACAGTTGAGTGGGGCAATAGAGCTACCATTTTACAAATCATAAAGATTAAAACCCCACAAGACAGCAAAACAGCTGGGATGGACCACCCAGCAGTTAGGAGAAGCCAATGGAAATCTCATGGCAACAGTGAAGGTGAGTTTTTAATAATAAAAACACCACCAAAATATTTCACTGATAAACCAAATCTGTAAATAGAATTTGAACTAAAACATAAAACTATTAATTTGGATGAAGCTAATTTTGAATGGGTGATCATGGAGACAGATGCTAACAAAAGTATACTTCTGCTGAGTAAATCTTTCTTATCACAACCCTGTGGATTGACAGGATTCCAACATTTCATCACAACTGTCCAATCATTTTCTTTGTCCTATTCAGTCCCGTTCTTGTTCTCCTTGATGGCTGTCCCAAATCTTTATCAATATGCTCCACTCCTGTGCTAGAATAATATCTGAGATATAAACTCCACGCTGAGATGTTAACCTATGTTTCTTGTCTTAAGAAAGGGTTGTAGCGGGGCGCCTGGGTGGCTCAGTCGGTTAAGTGGCCAACTTTGGCCCAGGTCATGATCTCGCGGTCCGTGAGTTCGAGCCCCGCGTCGGACTCTGTGCTGACAGCTCAGAGCCTGGAGCCTGTTTCAGATTCTGTGTCTCCCTCTCTCTGACCCTCCCCCGTTCATGCTTTGTCTCTCTCTGTCTCAAAAATAAATAAACGCTAAAAAAAAAAAAATTTTTTTAAAGAAAGGCTTGTAGCAGGCAAAAAGCAGAAACAACTTGGCTCTTAACTGCCTGCTTTTGTTTACCAAATTCAAAGCTATTAAGGGAATATAAAGGGATTTCAGGGTAGATAAGAGAAAGATTTGGCATGAAGATTACAATCCTTGTACTGAAGTAAAGAGGAGTGTGGTTCTTTAATACTCTTTGCCACTTTGGAGGGGAAAGAAAAGAGAGTGAAAGTTAACAGAGCTGGGGTGTGTAGGGGGGAGGGGGGAAGAAGGCAGAGGGGAAAGAAAAGAGAGTGAAAGTTAACAGAGCTGGGGTGTGTGGGGGGAGGGGAAAAGAAGGCAGAGAGAGGAAAGGGGAGGAGGGAAGAAGGCAGAGGGAAGAAGGGAAGAAGTTTAGAAGCCTCAATGAGTGAATAATTCACTGGTGCAAAATAACAACATAAACCATTCTTTAATGCTTTTTTTTTAATGTTTATTTTTGAGAGGGAGAGTGGGGGAGGGGAGAGGGGGACCGAGGATATGAAGCGGGCTCTGCGCTGACAGCAGACAGCCCGATCCAGGGCTTGAACTACTGAACTGTGAGATCATGACCTCTGCCAAAGTCGGACACTTAACAGACTGAGCCACCCAGGAGTCCAAAGGAAACCATTTCTAATGCCAGGAGAATAAATGATTTCACACATTTGGAGTTCCTTAGGATCACTACAAGCAAAGTGTTGCTGAAAGTTATATGCTGATTTTTACAGAAACCCTATTATTGTATAGGGAGATGATTAGAAGACAGACACTGGGAGCCAAGTATTGGTCCCATTGCAAAAGAGCCGTGCGATCTTGGGTCATTACTAACCTGTGCCTTACTTTCCTATCTGTAAACTGACATAGCAAAAGTACCTACTTCATAGGGATGAACAAGAACTAAATGAATTTTTGGAAGTAATACACTTAGAAGCACATACTAAGTGCCCAATTAATATCAATTATCGTTAATATTTCTAGTCACATTTCAAAATCTAAGCACAAGACAGTTTTATCCTAATGGAAAAAAAAGAGCCACCAAAAACCTCACTAAGATGAATTTTGAGTGATTGATGTAATGGGTGAATTTTATTATCCTTATTACATTTATTATACGTAATATTACAAATATAATAATATAATATTATTACACATAATAGTATAAATATATTTATTATTATTTTAGTACGTGAAGTTTATTTATAAAATGAGGCTTTCTGTGTAATGGCCAGCAACAAAGTTCCATTTCATAGGATCTTAGACTTTTACAAATGAGAAAAATAATATTCAGGGAATCCAAAAGACTTATCCTACATCACAGTGTTTTTCAAACACATTCTTGAATTCAGTGATTCATTCAATCCTAAGATAAAATAAGTAACTAGTAAAGTACGAACAAATATGAATAGAAAACTTGATTTCAGATCAACAATGAGCAACCTTTGTTTTTAATGTCAATTCATGAAAAATAAAAAGCGCCTTGGGCTATATACTTTGTTTTCATTCAAAACGAAAACAATTTTACTCCTACAGGAAAGAAAAAAAAAAGTAATCTTACAAACATTGGCCTTACTTATTGTTATTAACCTGTTACTATCCGGTCACATTTAAGAAATAACATTCACAAAATAATTTTCTGTGTTTGCATCCTTCACATTTATGTGCATTTGGAGATCACAACATATATTCACAGGGAATACCTCATGTCATACTCAAAATAACCCAACCGGGCCAGCATTGTTATCTTCCACATATGAATAGATAAATGAAAAGTTACTGGCTACAAGTCGTACTGCAATTTAAGGAGGACAGCTGAGCTAAAATGTGTCTATTTCATTTGTGGGGGGAAAAATAGATATTTATAGCGGGAAATTTTTCCTTGTTATTAACCATCAACACCTGTGTCCAAAGGTGGGTGATAGCAGCTATCTTGCAAAGCCAGCTTCTGATAGGTGTGAGAACCAGACCAGAGAAATGAATTGGTGTTGAATTGCTCAGCAAAAGAAACAGTACGATGAAAGGAAGCAGTCAGAAAGGACTTCCCGCGGGGAATGTTGAGGGGGCAAAGAGACTCGGAGTCATGCCATAAAATGACAAATCCAGGACTGGAATCTATCCCTGAGTCCCCCACAAGAGGTCTTTCCCATATACCCATATTTTACCATGAAGGAGAGGAAAATCTACTCAACTTGAGAAGTTGTAGTTCAAGTTTTCAAGAAATTTCCTGGTGGCTCTATAAAAGGAAAACTTTGCCTAAAATTATATTTTATTTTATTTGAAATAAGATCTATAGATTGGTTCCTCTAATTCTATGATGTTTCATTGTCAAACAAGTTTCCCAAAGATTCTTGCCAAGGAAGAGAATCCATCATCATAAGGTTAACACTTACCCATTGTACGAATCAGCCACAATTTTTTGAGGTGTGGTAATTGACGGAGGAGTAATTTCCTCAGTGTTTGAGCAGTTCTCTAAATCACAGCTGTATACCTAGAGAATCAAGCATGCATCAGCATAGATCAGTGTCTGTCTATGTTCAGTTTGGCAACAAGTATTTCTTTTTTTATTTTTTCACTGTGTCCCCTACCCTCACACCCTCTCTAACAATAAGTATTCCCGAGCATCTGTTCTGTGCTTAGAATTTGCTAGTCACTGATCACTTTTCAAAGTATAAGAAAGAAAAAAAAACCTTAAAAGTCAGTTTTATATCCTATATCCTAATGAGTGTGTATCCTGTTTACATCAATAAAATACAAAAACCTATTTTTCTGGCTTGTGGAAGCACTCAACTACTTTTTTTAAGATTTTTTTTTATTTGAAAGAGAAAGAGAACACAAGCAGGGGAGACAGGCAGGGGGAGGGGGGGGGAGAGAGAGAGAGAGAGAGAGAGAGAGAGAGAGAGAGAGAGAGAGAATCCTAAGCAGGCTCTACACTTAGCTCAGAGTCCAACACAGGGCTCAATCCCATGACCCTGGGACCATGATCTGAGCTGAAATCAAGAGTTGGACACTCAACCAACTGAGCCACCCAGGCGCCCCAGAGATTTTTAAGTAATCTATACAGCCAACGTGGAGCTTGAACTTACAACCCCGAGATCAAGAGTCACATGCTCGACTGACTGAACCAGTCAGGCACTCCTCAACTATTTTTTAATATTTAAGCTATATCCAAGTTTATGGGCTTCCAGCAATGGTGATTGTAATAAGCTTGTCCCTTTGAAATAAGGAAACTTGAAACACATCAAGTGTGTCTCCTTAAAGATTTCAGTTATACTGTATTTTCAGAAACCTACTAAAGTTATCCCTGGCTATTGTCTAATTTAAACTGCCTGCAGTTGATTTTAATCATGATCGGTAGTCTCACCTAGTGATAGCACAGAGACCACCACTCTCTTATGGAAAGTGAGTTACCACAAATGTAATAAACCCGTGGCTCTAAAAAATCACAAATAAAGATGACTTAAAGGTAGGTCAGGATTAGTCCTAGGTAAATTCTAGACCCGCCTATAGACCAGATCTGTGATTCATTGCTAACCCAGCGTCTAGAACATAGCAAATATTCAGTGAGTATTTATTGAATGAATTATGTTTACTTGTAAATATACCGAGAAATGCATGTGTCAATATCTAGCTGTTCACTTTAAATTCTCCGACTAACCCGTTCATCCATGATGAAATAGATCCTCTGATAAAGCCAGTCTACAGAGATGGAAGAAATTAATCCTGAGCCTCTGTAAAAAATTCTCAGGTCAGACACATCAGACATGTTGGCAACCTCTTTCACCCATATGAGAGCTCCTTCAGAGAAATACACAACTTGCTGGTGGACATTAATCGCTATTCCTAGAAGAGCCATGCAAATACATGTCTGTTACTATATGACAACCAGGAAAAAAAAGTACATGACAGAAAATGTATTTCTTTTCATTTTTAATAAGGAGATCATAACAGAAGTCAGTCTGGATCTTTTTTTTTTTCACACTAAGGGAACATTTCTTTCATTATACTGACCTGTAATATTACTGTATATAGCATCTGAATGAAGGCAATGTGCTTCATCTACCAGATGTTTTAAAGATCTCTTTCTTAGAGAAGATTTTCTGGATAAAAAGAGCCACTGTTCCTCTTCTTGAACTAAAACAATAACACGATTTACAGACAGACCAACCATATACACATTGACACACACGCAAAAGAACCCATTACCATCCTTCAAAGCAAGACAACTAATGCTTGAAAGAGGCTGGTCAGATTTTTGTCTGAAGACACTGGGACATTTCAACTGCAGTACAAATCACATTTAGTCCATGATGAGGGGAGCGAAGTACAGTGTCAATCAAGTAGGATTTATACATATGTGCCCCAGAGGGCCCCCAGAATAAGATCACATAAGGGATCACCGTTTTCAACAGCCTTGCCCCAAGTAGGAGCTCAGCTCGTTACCCCCAGCCATGAGAATGTGACTGCTTGGTGGAGGTGGGCCAGCCCAGGCCAGACTGGCTTGTTGCATAACACCAGACAGACATTGCTTGTCTCTTTTTTCTTCAATGATCTCTCCCTTTGAGGCCAGAGAGAAGTCCTTAGAGCAATGAAATCTGAGGACTGCAGAGCTCTGCTTGACGTCCCACTCAACTGGAGACTGATGCCGTGTGCGTCGACGAACACTTTTAGGGCAATTAATAAAAGTTATGCAATAATTGCAGTAACAACAACCTCAAGCCTGTTCTATATTTAACTCGCCCTTCGGATGCTTCTTGCATAACAGAAATGTCTCTCCTTTCCTAGAGTCCGGTAACAGCCAAAAAACCAAAGGCCGGCGATAGATGACATTGAATACACACTGGCATAGATGCGTGCAGATAATTCATTATTGTTTTTCCCAAACGGGCCTCATACAGGAAGTACTCAATCTCTCAAGGCAGTTGTTGAAATGCCAAAGTGAAAACAAAAATGACACTGGCAAAAAAATAACAAAAGCTAATTTGGTAGATTGAATATTAAAAATGGTAAGATGTCAATTATTAAATCCAGATATATTTTAAAACCTTAAGGAGAATGGAAGAAACAAATATCTGATATGTATTAATTGATGATACATAATATGAAACGGGGTTGAGGGCAAAAAGATTATATGTGTCCCTAAGTATATAAATATGAGTCACAATCACTAGTGATTTCATCTGAAACTAAGGATTTGCTTGCGGCCATTTTTTTATCCCTAAATTTTTCATTCTAAGTTTTAAACTTCTAAATTCTGACTTAAGAACATGGGTCTCATAACTTCCTTCTGTTTGCCAAATAAGGGGATTCATTTAAAACCGAAAGCTTACCAAGTGCCAAAAGTGTTTATTTGGGCAGAAGAGGTGGGGTTCTTGGGCTCCACCAGATGACCCCGGACTCTGAGCGCTGAACCCACCCTTGCCACCCCTCAGTTCCAAGTAACAAAGGAGCCTTCCCAGGCTGTACCTGCTGAGGATGGAGTGGTAATACTAGATTCTGCTTCTGGCCCCTCACCAACTTCATTTACTGCTGCAATGGAAAACCTATTCCAAAAACAATTTGGAGAGATGTGTTTCACATGGCACGGTGTGAACATGAGATAAAAAGAGAAGGAGCAATATTTCTATTTAAAGAACAATGTGGCAATGCATGTATCTAGTTTCTCGGTACCACTGTTCAGCCCTGAAACGACCATCAGTCACATCCTTATTTGCATTCCCCGTAGACCAGGTCAGGGTCACAGAGGTCAAAAGCTGAACTCTGCTATCTACGTGACCCCCATTCCTACCCTAATTTAAAGAGGTGTTAGTAAATGCTAGAAAAGCTAACAGTAATAAAATAATCTCCCTAACGATTAATTAAAAAAATAAATAAATAAAGCACCACTAACAGAATTTCACCTCCTTACTTTTTTCATGTTGGATTAAATAAAGAAATGGTATCATGGTGTATATGGTGTCTTTATTAGTGCCTCTTTATAAGGATCCTCTGAATATAATAGAAATACTTCAGAATGTTTTTGCTTAGGACACTGTAATCTAACACACAAACTTGAGGAAAGCTACAAGAACTTCAACGCAACAGCACAAAGTCAAGGGGAGTTCTCCAAATACATTTAAACAACTTCGGGGCCATATTTCTTCAATAATTACTATGCCTGCAGCCATGCTGGCTACAATTACCTTGCACCACTTAATTCTTACCTGTAGGTGGTGTTTGGTAGAGTGGAGTAAAACTGGAAACTGGTTCTCTGTGTCCCTGAATCTAATTGTTGATTTTTGCTGATCAGCCTTAAGTTGTAACCCAAAATAGGTCCTCCTGGGAATTGTGGTGGAGCCCAACTGACTTCCACGGTGTCGGGACTTGAGCTCTCGATATTTCTGATGGAAGGAGCAGTTTCCGGAACTAGAAGAAGTAATGGTGACACGGTGAGCAGGAAAATTACAGGCACAAATTTAAATAGGATAGGAAAAAAGTTTTGTGTTTTGAAGTGTAAATTAAATATTTGTATTAATATTCAAAGTAAGTGATAGGAGGTGGTAAGATATCTATGAGCTGCGACTCTTGATCCCTGAATGAGACCAGTTAGCTACTTTCCTGAGGGACTCTTTCAAGTATTATTTTCCTTGCATCTCCTTTATGAAATAAAATTAAATGTGGAGGTACGTAAATAGGATAAATGTTCTGGAAAAAAATTATCAAAAATCTCCGGAGAGCTGAATGAATTGAAACTGTAGGGTGGTGCCCGGTGCGGAAGGAGAGGAGAAGCTATAATAAAAGAGGAGTCAATGATTAACGCGAGTTGGAAGAAGTAAATCCTGGGCCTTCTCACTCAGGAGAGTGCTATAGCCTGACTAGTTCCAGCTGAAGATACAGGTTCAGATAAGCAAGATTTAGAACAGTGTGCTTCCCTCTTGCTGGCCTCAGCTGTGCTGGCCCAGACTGTGTGTTCCTTACCCCAGCTCCCAGGGTCCCTTGGAATCCAAGTTGACTGTGTTTAAGGCAGGACCCTCTCCCTTATGAAGGATTCAAGGAACATGCGTGAATTAATTAAGCATTCACTCACAGACTTTAGAAGCTATCTAAGTAGCAAAGAGCAGACAGAAAAACAAATGATCTAACAGCCTATCTGCCTTCATGCCTCCACCTACTTCTCATAACTCCCACCCCTGAAACCACACTCTTTTATTTCCTCTTCCCAGAGAAAGACATACTCTGATGTCACTTTGTTCTTGTGTAGACTTTGCTCCCTCTGAACATGTTTGGCAAATGCTCTGCATCACTCCTGACTAATGAGAGTTGGTAGAAATAAGACAGTTCAACCTTCAAAGTGGATGAGTTTTTAAAGGGCCTGTTAATTGATCTCTTGGCCTTTCTCTGATACAACTCCTCCTCAACTCTCAGACTAATCTTTGAAAAACACAAACCTCATTGTGTCCACTCCTCTGCTCCACGCATTCAGTCACCTTGGTGAGCAGAAGGGTACAAATCATCTTTCACTAATCAGAATCAGGATGTCAAAAAACCTAATTCATTAGGGTCAATGCTCAGACATGATCTGCTTCACTTTGAGCAAGTTAGATGCCACCTACATGGTGAGCTGTGATTCTTGTCCAAATCTCTCCCACAAAAATCCTCCCCAAAAGGCTGGTCAGGTTGGGCAAGATAATCCCTGACTAATAACAATTCCACTTGGTTAAGAAATTATCTTCATCAGGGCACCATCTAGAATCATACATTCCCCATCAAGCAAAGAAGAGGGCCATGAAGCATGAAACACAAAACAGAGACCTATAAGTTTTAATGTGGCTAGAAAAGTGAGAAAGAATTGAAGAATAAGGTGCTATCCACGAAAAGGATACCCAATGTAGGTCCAGAATACCTGGAGGGCATGAGAGCTTACAAATCCAGAAGAAAGGCCCAGAAATGGAAAGCAAAATTTGCCTTCTTCATTATTTTGATTTGACTAGCTATGCGCCCTGGATCATGTTATCTCTCCAGCATCAGAAAATGCTCCAGCGCTGTTAGGATGCATGAGACACTAGTTTGAACAAAGAAGGATCCATGTATTCTACTCTGCCTGGGAACATTTCAAATACTGTCCTAGGCCAGTGTCTGACCTGAGGTTCTGAGGACGGTCAGGGAATAATCAGCAGAGGTGGCCACACACAGCCTAAAATCTGATCAACAATAAGAGGGCACTAGTCAGGGAAGGGGAAAAATTCCTCAGCCAGCTTCATCAGCTATCCAGCTATGCTTCCGGGCATGGCCTAGTTCAGTGTGAGGCTCTTTGCACACTGCCAAATCTCCAGAACTAAGGCGTAGGGACATCTAACATCTGCCTGGAGTAAGCCCCCCAGGTCCATTCAGCTAACCCTGCAGGTAAAGGCACCAGACAACTCTCCTTCATTGTCCGTCCCAGGCATTTATCCCCCTGAAATGCTCCAAGCTTGAATCCTTTTCCTGGTGTGGAAGTCACATTTTCAAAAGAAGAAATCAGAAACCGCTCCAAAAAATGTGCTATTTTTTTAAAAAATCGTGTCTGTTAAAATATTAAAGTATTATCATAACCTCCATGCTGGTCACACTACGTCTGTGCTTTTAAATCTCTCTCATTCCCTCAATTCATTCTATGTGTAGTTGACAAAATTACCTTTTTAAGAAGCATGTGAAGCAATTACTTCTCTGCTTTAAAACCATCCTTAACTCTTAGTGGCTTATTGAGGTTTATACTGACTACCTTATTTAATACCTGATGTCCTTCACCCCATGTCCCATTTCCAAATCCCTGACAGACGCTGTTCAAAATGTTCCTCTTACCCAGGCACCTGGGTGGCTCAGACAGTTAAGTGTCTGACTCCTGATTTTGACTCAGGTCATGATCTCATGGTTTGTGAGTGTGATCCCTGCATCGAGCCCAGCGTGCAGCCCCTCTAGGAGACCCGCATGGAGCCCTGCATGGGGCTCCAGGCTGAGAGCATGGAGCCTGCTTGAGATTCTCTCTCTCCCTGTCTCTCTGACCCTTCCCCAGTCTCTTTCAAAAATACACAAATAAATTTTTTTAAAAATGTTCCTCTTACCATAGTACACAGCACCTTCCCAATTACAATCTACTTTCCTTATTTATTATGTTTACTCCTTAGAGTTATGTCTCCTCCTCCAAAAAGTGAACAGCACAAGAACAGGGAGTTCTGTATTGACCACAGAAGTACAGGGAGCACCTAGAATGCCAGTTGATCCCAGAGGTATAGCGACTTGACATATAGTGAGGTACTCAGTTACTGAACGGATCGATTGATGAAGGAATCATTTATTTCGTTATTTAAAATAAACACAAACCAAACTAAAACTTTGGAATAATCTCCTCATTTCATAAGCAACACGGGTGCACCATACCTCCATAAGGATGAGTCCTGTAACTGGGACTTGGCAGAGAAGACAGCTGTAGCTGGGCTGTGAGGATCCAGACCACTCGAAAAATATACTCAGTGAAGGGATGCAGGGATTCTACCGTGTATGAGAGCTTGGACACAGCCTACATCAATGAGAGATTAATAGTCAGCATTTACAGAATCACCACCGCACAGTGCGACTCAAGAACACAGATTAGTTTGTAAAAGATGCATGACTTTTTTGGCTATGGGGTGACCCAGGGCCCGTCAGACCAGGAAAAAACAGAGGCCTGGAGCTTAGAGCTGAACCATCCAGATGTCAGTCGACATAATTCACACCAAAAGTCCCTCCTTCTTCAAAATTGCAAAACTATGGATTCAGCCCTCTGCCATGTACCTCAAGGTTTTACTTTAACTTTTCTATGTTAATATACTTAGTGTCTTGGGATTATTCTCTGAACTTGCTCATGCTTGCTTTCCTAAAAGGGACAGTTCTAGGTGACCTTCTTGCCCTCCCTCCTAGTTGGGATCACTGTGGGTGGGATGGGCAGATAAGGATCAATGTTTATGAGTATTGAGTATGTGATGTTGTGCTGAAGGAACAAAATATGTCTAATAATATGTTCTCTTCAAAAATAAGGGATTTAGCATCAACATGTGGGAGTACTAGAGATTAAAATTCATCTAATCCAACCACTCACATTATACTTGAATCTTCTTCAAAATGCCTTTATGCCTATAATATATGCAGTAATTTGGCACTGCTAATAATTTGGAAAAAAAATCTGTGTGTATGTACATAGGCAGCTTTTCACACCTCAGTATAAGTCCAGCTTCCAGGAAGTTGTGCGTATTTCCACTGAATGATGTATTTGACTCCAGAGATGTTGGCAGATTTCCATCGTAACGTCACACTATGGCTTCCGATGGAAGAAGCAAAGGGTGCTGTGGGGAGGTCTGCATTTTCTGGGGAGAAAGGAAGATTTCATTCGCCATGCACCTCTGTCATATCAGAAGAAAGGGTGTCCGTTTCATCTAGTGCTCTCAGGACTTTCTTGTTACAACTACATCTTGCCACAAAAACCTACCTGAATAATAAAAGATGCATATAGTCAACTGGTTAATATTCTGAAAATCAGCGAATCAGTCTGGCTTCTTGTTTTCCCCATAGTATTCATTAATATGTTTTTTTGTTTTTTTTACAGGCAAGGACCATGGAGCATTCTGAGAATGTCCAGTTTTCTCTTACTAAACCACTTCCTTCTAGGTGAGGGGGCTGGGTGCCAGGAATATGGTACATAACAGAACCATCCATTGTCCCAGAACGTGTATCCCAATTCACACTACAATTCTCGTTATTGCTCATCTTGTCAATAAATCATTTTTATTGTTTTTAATTTATTTATTTTTGAAAGAGAGGGAGACAGAGACAGAGCATAAGTGTGGGAGGCACAGAGAGAGAAAGGGAGACACAGAATCTGAAGCAGGCTCCATGCTCCAAGCTGTCAGCACAGAGCCCAACGTGGGGATCAAACTCACAAACTGTGAGATCATGACCTGAACCGAAGTCAGACGCTTAACGGGCTGATCCTCCCAGGTGTCCCAGTAAGTTATTTTTATATGTACAAGTAGTTGTACTCCAAAGGATTTTATATTCAGTTGTTCTATAATGTAAAATATCTTGTGTCTTCTAAACATTAGTAACATCACAACTGGCAACACACATATATTGGTGCTACTTTCAGGCACTGTACAAGGGGCTAGAATTTGGAATGGTATGTTCCCCGGGGATGAAGTTATTTCACTTTACTTTTTCTATTTTCCAAAATTGTGACTGATTTACTACTTGAGCTTGCTTCCCCCACCCCAATTATTTATTGTGTAAAATACACATGACAAAAATTTACTGTCTTAACATTTTTAAGTGTGTTCAGTGGTATTAAGTACATTTATATTGTTGTGCAACCATAACCACCATCCATCTCCAGAACTCTTTTCCTCTTGCAAAACTGAAACTCTACCCATTAAACACGAACTTCCCATTCTTTACCCCCACCCGCACCCCCGCCTCTGGCAGACACCATTCTACTTTCCGTCTCTGTGATTTTGAATACTCTGATCCCTCACATAAGTGTCATCAAACACTATTTGTCTTTTTGTGACAGGGCTGATCTCACTTAACATAATGTCCTTAAGATTCATCCATGTTTAACATGGCATCCTTGCCTTGTTCCTGACCTTAGAGGATACAATTTCTTTTATAAAAAAATAAATAATCACTACTCTGGTTGAGAAAACATAATAGTCAATTTCCTTCATTTTTAAGGCTGAATAACGTTCCATTGTATGTATGTATCAAAGTTTGCTTATCCATTCCTCCATCAATGGACACTTGGATTGCTTTCATGTTTTAGCTATTGTGAATTCAATAAGAAGTGGATAGATAGCATCAGTGTATAAATATCACTTCATGACCCCACTTTATTTTGAGTATATACCCACAAGGGGAATTGCTGGATTATATGGTAAATCTATTTTTAATTTTTTAAGGAAACATCATGCTGTTTAGCACAGAGGTTATGCCATTTTACATTGCCACCAACAATGCACAAGTGTTCCATCTGCTTCACATCCTCATTAACACTTCTTTTTTTCTGGATTTTTTTTTTTTTGAGAGTAACCATTCTAGTTTTAATTTGCATTTCCCCAATTGTTTAGTGATGTTGAGTATCATTTCCTGTGCTTATCGATCATTTGTATATCTTCTTTGGAGAAATATCCATTCAAATCCTCCACCTATTTTTGAATTGGGTTGTTTGGTTTGTTTTGGTTGTTAAATTTTAAGAGTCTCAATATATTCTGGATATGAATCCCTTATCAGATATATGATTTACAAATGTTTTCTTCCATTATGTTGTTGCCTTTTTGCTCTATTGACAGTGTCTATTGATGCATATTTTTTTTAATTTTACTGAAGTCCAATTTGTCTATTTTTTTCTCTTGTTGCTTTTGCTTTGTGTCATATCCAATAAGTCATTGCCAAATCCAATGTTGTAAAGCTTTTGCTCTATTTTTAATTCTAAGAGTGGTACAGTTTTAGGTCTTACATTTAGGTCATGAATCCATTTTGAGTTAACTTTTTCATATGATATTATGTAAGGGTCCAACTTCATTCTTTTGTATGTGGATATCCAGTTTTCCAACACCATTTCTTGAAAAGACTTTTTCCCTTTGAATAGTCTAGGCACACTTGTCAAAAATCATTTGACTATCCAAATAGGATTTATTTCTGGACTCTATTCTAATCCATTGATCTATATGTCTGTCTTTTTGCCAATGTCACACTATTTTGATGACTGTAACTTACCACTATAAGTTTGAAATCAGGAAGTATGGGTCATCCAGATTTGTTCTTCTTTTTAGGGTTTGGGGTCCCTTTAGATTCCATATGAATTTTAGAACATGTCTTTCTATTTCTACAAAAGATACTGGGATTTTAATAGGGATTACATTAGATCTGTAGGTTGCTTTGTGTTAGCATTGACATCTTAACTATATTGTCTTTCGATCCAAGAATATGGGATGTCTATTTATGTCTTCTTTGTTTCAGAAATGCCTTATAGTTTTATTTTGCAAGACTTTGACCTCCTTGGTTAAGTTAGTTCCTAAGTATTGTGTGCTTATTGATGCTATTGTAAATGGAATTGCTTTCTTAAATTCCTTTTCAGATTGTTCATTATTAGAGGATAGAAATGCAACTGATTTTCATGTGTTGACTTTGTACAAATTTATTAGTTCTAACAGTTTTTTGTGCTATCTTTAGCACTGTCTACATATAACATCATATTATCTGCAAACAGGGATAATCTTCCTTCCCCATTTCAAATTTGGATGGTTTATTTCTTTTTCCTGCCTCATTGCTCTGGTTAGAATTTCCTGTACGATGTTGAATAGAAGTGTCAAAAGCAGGCATCCTTGCCTTGTTCCTGGCCTTAGGGGATACAATTTCTTTTATAAAAAAATAAATAATCACTACTCTGATTGAGAAAACATAATAAGTTTTTGTAAGAAACTTAAAATGGGTAAATACAAACTTCCATGACCTCACTCTTTCTGATTAAAAGTTGACACCATTCTGATCATTATAGATACTGAATCTGGACTAATTAAAGTCCATAGTACCAGAATATCCCGTGACCCAGAAAAAAGAAAGCCACCATCATCTGAGGTTCTAGCCCACAGAGAGGCTTAGCACAACCCTTCTCTGCTGATTCTTTTATTTATAGTTCATTTTTAGCTTTTATAACTACACAAACAAAGCACAGCTCCATTTCCCCCCCCTGTTTTATGGTGTGAGACACTTAATCGCGGGGACTGGAATATGCAGTGGAAAACCTTTTTCAAAAAATAAAGGAAACCTCATTTAAAGTGGAATCAAGAAGCCCCGATGGGGGGAGCTCTCACACACGTACCATTCATTGCACCCTGCATAACCAGCAGCAAGAAGGAGGATAAGAATTATCTTGACAAGGAGGACATTTTTTACATGGGATTTTTTTTTTTAAAGAAAAAGAAGAAAGATCCCTCCACACTCCAGCAACAATGCACTAACACAATCTCGAACTCCTGTTCTTCTCCAGTGAACTTTTGTTCAAAACAACCCTCCCCAGTTTCCCTCTTTCCTCTATAAAAACCTACATTCCCTCTGTTCTCTGGGCTTACCTACAGTTTGCCATAGTTTGCTCACCCCAAATTGCAATTCCTTTGCTAATTCCTGAAAAAACCCATATTGCTAGTGAAATAACTGGCTACTTTATTTTTAAGGTTGACATGCTAAAGAAGAGTCCAGTGTGGAGTTGTCAGCAAAGAGGAAGATCCGAAAGAATCAGAAAGAAGGTAAGTTGAGACCTGGGCAGAAGGGACCAGAGTTATATCAGTAAATGCAAGTAAAGGTAAACTTCATAACTAGATGTAGAGATGTTTCCAAGCCATGGCAATGTGCGTGAACAATCAGAGGTCAAGTAGGTTTGTTCTAAAATATCAGGACAAGAGTCAACTAAATGAGAAAAAGAAGCTGAACTGAGCTGTATACGACTTTCAATACACATCTGAGTGGGTAAGAAAAGCCCCTGAAATCAGACAGTTGGGTTAAAATCAAGTTACTCCTGGGGCGCCTGGGTGGCGCAGTCGGTTAAGCGTCCGACTTCAGCCAGGTCATGATCTCGCGGTCCGTGAGTTTGAGCCCCGCGTCAGGCTCTGGGCTGATGGCTTGGAGCCTGTTTCCGATTCTGTGTCTCCCTCTCTCTCTGCCCCTCCCCCGTTCATGCTCTGTCTCTCTCTGTCCCAAAAAAAATAAATAAACGTTGAAAAAAAAATTTTTTTTAAAATAAAATCAAGTTACTCCCTCTCTAGTTCATTCAATACCATCCATTTCTATGCAGCCCTAAGCAAATATATATACTTTTGTGCCTCATTTTTCTCATCTGTAAAATGGGGATTAAAAATAGTATTTATACCTCTGAGCGCAAAAAGAGCTAATATCTATAAATTACTTTTAACAGTGCCTGACTCATAAACACCTAACAAATATTAGTTCTTTTTATTTCACCATTGCTATTTCCACCATGTGGAAGAGAGACACGGACGGTATCTAAAACAGAATAATACAGCAGACTCAGAGATAGGTGAACTAGGTACTAGGTGTGTTAGAGACAAAAAAGGATCTTAGGTGTTTGGGCAAAAAGATTCATTATAACAAACTGAAGATATGGCCTGTAAGCACAATTGCTTTTATTTAGACTTGATACATATCATTTGATAATGGTATATAGACATTGATCCATAACCAGTGTGAAATATTAAATAAAGCACCAATTACACTTGTATTATAAAAATATATAATTAAGTTGTTAGTATAATTCTGGAATATAAGAAAGGAACGCAACTCAAAGCTTCCCGAACTTTCTCAGTTCTGGCATCTTTAGTTTCTCAGTAATTTTTGCATAACTCCCTGCACCAAAAGAATTACCAAACAGCTCCATGTATTAAGTATAACTTAAGTTATGCGTGTCCTTTCACCTTAGCAGATATTTGAAAAAAAAATAATAATACACATAAATAGAAAGACAATATATGTATTTAAACCTTCAATAAAGAGAATTGCACACTGGTGTGCCTGGACGGCTCAAGCGGTTAAGCGTCCAACTCTTGAGTTCCACTCAGGTCATGATCTCACAGTTCAGGGGTTCAAGCCCCACATCGGGCTCCGTGCTGACATTGTGGAGCCTGCTTGGGATTCTCTCTCTCTCTGCCTCTCTGCCCTTCCCCTGCTTGTGCTCTCTCTCTCAAAATGAAGAAATAAACTTAAAAAAAAAATGAATTGCACACTAATGGGATCTGTGTGCCTATTGGGCAACCTGTTCCAAGTTGAGTTCCTTATGGTACTTGCTTTTATCCCAGCAATCACCAAAAAAACTCAGCGTTGCAAAGATATGATATAGAAAGGAATGTAGCTCATTTCGTTGTTTATACCATGAACTACCTACAACTAGTAGTTCCAATAATGTCCAGAAGATCAACTACCCCTATGTTTCCCTTAAATGTTTAAAATGCCCCATGCTTTCCTATGAGGTATGTGTGATGCACTGGGAGGGGGGAGGGGGAGGAGGGAGGGGGAGGGGGGAGGGAGGTTCCTCGGTGCACAGTTTGGAAACCATAGAATATAAATTTTATCCATAGCTAATTCCCACTACACAGAAGGAAAAGAATGTACTACCACTTATCTCTCCACAGAAATGTCAAGGGGGTTCTTTTGTGGGATACCAAAGGGCAGAAGCAAATCAGGACAGCCAGGCAAGATCCTCCTTCCAGTTTCCATCAGTCACTGAGAGCAAGGAGCAAGCCATTGAAGCAAAGAGCACAACTTACAGGAGAATCAATCATTCCCCCGTCTGGAGGGAACAGTCTACCTCTTCGTGGGAGGAAGACCCTGGAAATTCTGGAAAAGAAAGCTACTAACATCCAGGCTGTGACTTACCAAAGAGCTGATTCTTCAGAAACCACTAGAGAATTAACACACTAGGGCAAATTCACTAAGACACACCCAACCTGCTCTGAAATCAAAGGGAACTGTAGACGTATAGCCAAGTACCCTACTTAATCAGAATCTAAAAGCAAGAAGCATAGTTTCTAGACATTCAGCAAACTTCCCAGGGCCTTGTAGGGAGCCAGGCAGATAGTAGATACTCTGCTGACGAGCTGTTAGCTGAATAATTAACTGCATGTTAAATAAAATATTCTTATGCTTTTGGTTCATTAAAACAGTGGCATTTCCTGACCTCAAATCTAGTTAGGATTCATAGTTGTCTCTTTCATTAAGATGGAAGTGATCTCAGGGCGCCTGGGTGGCGCAGTCGGTTAAGCGTCCGACTTCAGCCAGGTCACGATCTCGCGGTCCGTGAGTTCGAGCCCTGCGTCAGGCTCTGGGCTGATGGCTCGGAGCCTGGAGCCTGTTTCCGATTCTGTGTCTCCCTCTCTCTGACCCTCCCCTGTTCATGCTCTGTCTCTCTCTGTCCCAAAAATAAATAAATTTTTAAAAAAAAATTTTTTTAATAAAAGAAGAGTTTTGCTGAGTTTCTATCACAATGGCTTCCACATTTGAAAATATTGAATTTTTTTCTATATATGTATATATTTTTTATTACACTGAGATAGAGAAGTCTAAATATTTTTTAAAATTTTTTAACGTTTATTTATTTTTGAGAGAAAGGGCGAGTGGGGGAGGGGCAGAAAGAGGGAGACAGAGGATCCGAAGCAGGCTCCATGCTGGGAGCGCAGAGCCCCATGTGGTGTGGGCTTGAACCCACACCTGAGCCGAAATCAGGAGTTGGCCGCTTAACCGACTGAGCCATCCAGGCGCCCCAGAAGTCTAGATAGTTTAGAAGGTGGCTCATTCTCCTTACATACGCACAGTCCCTCGAGTGGTGTTGATTATTTTCAATAACAGTGGCGCGCATCTGCTTACCCAGCACTTCCTCTTCGTATGCACCTTCAGCACCGCTGCAGCCAACCTCACATGATTCTCGCTAAGGAAGACAGGGACCATACCAGTCAGTGCAGCCCAGGAACTGCTTTCGCTGATACATTTCAACTAAATTGTGAAATGCGAATGCCTGCTATATAAGTAGACCGGTGTATCAATTATTTCCACCGCAGTACTTAAAGTTTCCATTTGCTAGTGGAATTAGAACAGCACCTTTCAAACTTTTTTGATCATGTCCCAGATTCCAAAACACATTTTCACAAAACAACTTGGCACACAACTTGGTTGGGGGGGGGGGGGGGAGGATCTTGAAACAGCACTTACTTTTTTTCTTTTTTTTTTAACAGTTTTACTGAGATCTATTTCATATGCCATAAAATTCAGCCATTTAAAGCACACAGTTCAGTGGTTTTTCACTATACTCATAAAATTGGGCAACCATCACCACAATCTAATTTTAGAACAACTTTATCCCATTAAGAAACCCCATACCTGTGATGCATTCATATATGTTCTGTTCTATTCTATTAATTTAATTTGTTGTGACTCTTTATTCACCAAATTGATTTCATGACCCTATAATATGTGACACCCCACAGTGGGGAAAAAAAAACGCTGAGCTCAACCATGCAATTATATGTTTGCCATCTTGGTCAAAGGTCAGTGAGTTAATCACTTTAAACTTTAGCTTAAAATGATGACTATTTATTTTATATATCCATGCTTCCCTTGAGAAATTAAAAACTGACTACATTTCTTAATAACTTGAACATTTTAATAAATATCTTAATACCAATGTTAAAGACACTTTTCCAGAGAAGACATTCAGATGGCTAACAGACACATGAGAAGATGCTCAACATCACTGCTCATCAGAGAACTGCAAATCAAAACCACCTGACAGAATGGCTACAATTAACAACCCAGGAAACAATAGATGTTGGCAAGGATGTGGAAAAAGGAGAACCCTTTTGTTGAGTTGGTGGGAATGCAAACTGTATGGAGAACAGGATGGAGGTTCCTCAAAAAACTAAAAATAGAACTACCTTATGACCCAGCAATTGCACTACTAGGCATTTATCCAAAGGATACAGGAGAGCTGATTCGGAGGGGCACATGCACCCCAATGTTTACAGCAACACTATCAACAATAACCAAATTATGGAAAGAGCTCAAATGTCCACCAACTGATGAATAAAGAAGATATGGTTTCTATATACAATGGAATGTTACTAATGATCAAAAAGAATGAAATCTTGACATTTGCAACAACATGGATAGAATTAGAATGTATAATGCTAAGCAAAAATAGTCAGAGAATGGCAAATATCATATTTCACTCATAGGTGGAATTTAAGAAACAAAACAGATGAACATAGGGGAAGGGAAGGCAAAATAGAATAAAAATAGAGGGAGCAAACCATAAGAGACTCTTAATATGCAGAGAAAAAACTGAGGGTTGCTGGAAAGGTGTTGAGTGGGAGAATGGGCTAGACGGGTGATGGGTGTTAAGGAGGGCACTTGTTATGATGGGCACTGGGTGTTCTATGTAAGTGATGAATCACTAAATTCTACTTCTGAAACCATTATTACACCATATGTTAACTAACTTGGATTTAAGTTAAATAAATAAATATTAAAAATAATAAAAATCTATTCACCAATTCCGTTAACAAGTATTTTTAGCCACATGACACACAGTCACTGAATGATGTGTATCACTTTCCATATCATAGAAGGTATACACCATATACTCATATGTTATAATTATGTATTTCCTAATAATAGATGGATGAGCACTGGGTGTTATATGTAAGTGATGAATCACTGAATTCTACTCCTGGAAAAGTTATCACACTATATGTTAACTAACTTGAATTTAAATTTAAAATGTTTTAAATTTTTAAAAAATAGTAATGTTAAATTTTAAGGTCTACAAAAACCTAACAATGATTAACATTTTACTTCATTAACTGAAAAGAGTAAACATTTTCATAACTAAGACACAAATTTCCTGCAACTCTTAACAGATACATTAGCATTCAAGATAGAAAGAAAGAAAGAAAGAAAGAAAGAAAGAAAGAAAGAAAGAAAGAAAGAAAGAAAAAAGAAAGAAAGAAAGAAAGGGGGAGGGAGGGAGAGGGAGGAAAGAAGGAAGAAAGAAAGAAAACAAAACAAGAAAGAGAAAAGAAAAGAAAGGAAGGGAAAAAAACTCTTGGAGAAAAGGCACAAATTTTGACTGTAGCACAATCATGATCCATATTCCTGCTCTCAGTCAATTTGCAATTATAATACCTAAGACAACATGCTATTGTTTCTCATGATGATGGTGGAAACGATGACATGACACATTTGCCCTAAACATCCCAGGTAATTTACAAATACTAGCTGCACAATGTTTGACCTGGGCACTCAAAGGAAGTACAGGCTGATAAGCTCGGGTTTGCTTAGTTAAGGATTAATTTAAATACCTCAGTCTGGGCTCAGGATTATTTAACTTGAGGGTTTAGTATACTTTCACATCCTTATTGCAGGTTTCAATAAAATGCATTCAACATGTTCATTACCTGAGGAGAGAATAAATATACCAAGTGGCAACAAAACTATCATGTAACATGGAAATTTTTTTCCAAGTCACCAAGGAAGAAGAAAGGAGATGGAATAGTGTTTATTTGGAAATACAGCTAGTACTGACTGCCCAGGAAATTGTGGGCTTATTTTTGTTGCATTTTTTTTTCAGGGGAAAATACATAAATAAAATTCTGATCTATCTAGGAGTTTAAATGTTTTGTTACTTTGTGAACCTTGTATTTTTTTTTCAGCCTTATTGAGATGTAATTGACATATAAATTGTGTAAATTTAAGGTGTACAACATGTTAATCTGATATATTTATATGTTGCAAAATGATTAACACAATGGCATTTGCTAACATCTCCATCCCATCACACAATGACCATTTCTTTTCTGGGGTGAGAACATTTAAGATCTACTTTCTTGGCAACATTCAGGTATATAATGCAGTATTATTAGCTATAATCACCATGCTGTACATAGCTCTCCGGAACTTGTAGTCATAAAACTGGAAGTTTCTGCTCTAAGGAGTTTAAATATTATATCAAGTGGACGCAACACTGTATATTAGATTCCCTCTCTCTGTTATCTAACGTTGGACTTCGGACTTCGCATGACATTACCCAGTGCTCAAATTGCCTAGAGAGCATCTAAAGGTTTTGGATTTAAGGAATCCAGAGAATCTGAGCCCAGAGCCCGTGGATGGGGCAATTATACAGTGTATTTATTCCGGGCTACTGAGCTACCATTCCCACTGCAGAAGCCAAGTGCATGCTTCCCAGGGGCTACATCGACCTGCTGTCTCTGTTTTAGTCCCTACCGCCATTTCTCCCATTGTAGTAAAACTGCTTGTCTCATTGTCCTCTGGCTCCACTCCTGTGTTTATCAGACTGGCTCACTTGCTGCAAAATGCCTTTTCTTACTCCTGTAGCACAAGGAGGACACACCTACCACCCTCCTGGGATGCCCCTAGTTACAGCCTCTCCATATGAATTGTGGCTTCTTTCCCTAAAACACTGTTCATTCATTCAAAACGTGTTTGTTGAGTACATTTTTTGTGCCAAGCACGGGTTCAGGCTTGAAGGATCTGGCAGGGAGCAAGACCAGTAAGTTCCCTACCTTCATGGAATGTACGTTCTCTTAGAAGAGGACCGACAACAACAGAGTAAAAATTCTTTTAAACAAAATACATTCAGGGGTGATTGATTGGGTGGCTCAGTTGCTTAAGCAACTGACTTGGGCTCAGGTCATGAACTCCCAGTTCCTGAGTTCAAGCCCCGAATCGGGCTATTTGCTCTCACCATAGAGCCCACTTTGTATCCTCTGTCTCCGTCTCTCTCTGCCCCTCCCCAGCTTGTTCTCTCTCTCTCTCTCTCTCTGTCTCTGTCTCTCTCTCTCAATAAATAAATAAATAAACAAACTTACAAAAGAAAAAAAGCCATAAAAAATAAAATAAAATAAAACAGATAATGAAAAGTACTATGAAAAAAATAAGACAAGTTGAAGGCATAAGTCCTGACTGGGCAGGAAGGCTGTCTCATCAGGGCGCTCAGAAAGAACCATGCAAAGATGACCCTAGAGCAAGGCCTAAGTGATTTCAAGGAGCTGGGCTCCTATGGGTCTTAAAGGCAAAAGCTGGGAGGTAGGAGTGTGCCTCCTGTGCTCAGAAGAGGGAAAGGCCAGTGTGGCCGGCACAGAGAACAGGGAGAGGGGTGCAAGAAGAGGCCGGGGAGCCAGCAAACGGTAGTTCATAATTTTTCTGAAACAGCAATGCGAAGCCATAAAAAGATTTTTAGGAACAATATGATCTAATTTGTGTTTTTAATTACCAGGGATAAGCCCTCTCACGGGCTAACATCATTTTCCAACTTATACTTTGTTAAGCTAACATTTTCAAGACTACTTCCTCCAAGGACCATGTGCAGAAATTCCCAGCTTCCTGGGTTGACGCATTAATGGTTGAAGAGTTTGATTTCCTGCAGGTGTGGGTAGCTGAGTTTAAGTCTCCTTCCACATACCTATCTCGATCTCCATATCTATAAAGCATGTATTGCTATTCAGTTCTACTTTATTTAAAGTGTAAAATAGTGAAGTATCTGGGCAACTGGGTGGCTCAGTCGGTTAAGCAGCTGACTTAGGCTCAGGTCATCATCTCATGATTGGTGGGTTTGAGCCCCACATGGGGCTCTGCGCTGACAGCTCGGAGCCTGGAGCCTGCTTCGAATTCTGCGTCTCCTTCTCTCCCTGCCCCTCCCCCACTTGTGCTCTGTCTCTCTCTCTCTCTCTCTCTCTCTCTCTCTCTTTCAACAATAAACATTAAAAAAATTGTAAGTGTAAAATAGCCAAGTATTAATAGAAAAGAACAGAATAATTATGGAAGTTATAACACTGTGAGAAAAGATATACATTATATAAACACAGGCAACTGGGCAGCACAATGATTGCCTGGGAGCTACAGCATTAGAAATCCAATCCTGGGCTGCTTCAGCACTTGAGAGCCTTGAACTCTCTCTGCCTTTCTTGACACAGTCTCCCCAGGGATGGTTTGGGGAGAGGGGGAGGTAATTTTACTTTAATCATATAAAAAGACTCTCAGGCAGCTTTTTTTTAATCTCAATCAGGAAAGACCTATAATTGTTTTTTTTACATATGGAGTGAATTTTCCCCTCTGTTTTATCACTTCTTAGCCAACCCTGACCCTTCCATCTGTCCCCAAGGAAAAAAATCACTTGAGGTGAAAAGTAAGCACAGACTATTGAGAATATGTTCCAGTGTAATGTTTTTTGTTTTTTATTTTTATTCTCTAGTAAAAAGACATTGTCCTATTTTACTAATGGATGATAGCTTATACTCCTTTCCCGGGGAAGAAGAAAATAGTTCTGCTCCCTGGTTTCAAGGACATTGGCATAGAATACAACATAAACTTCTAGCTGAGAAATAATGCATTTCCTTCAAAAACATCTGTTGTCAACCTAAAACTAATTCTGAGGGCCATAGAATCCAAAACAGTTGAGGAAGATCAAATAAGAAATGATCAAAATCTCTACGGTCTTTCTGAAAAGGAAGAGAAAATCCAATGCAGGGGAGGGACCAGCATGGGCAGGGGGAACAGGCAGTGTGCTGAGAAGAGATCTGAACAGCCAGAGTCAGCATCAAGTGTCGTATTATCACAGCAGGGGAAACAAATAAAAAATAAAATATTTTAAAAGCTGTGCTTTAAAATGTTGTCAAAGGAGTCTGTTGAATAAGGAAGAAGATTGCAACTACAGTGTTCTTTTCTTAATGTTCTGTATTTAATGACAGACCACTGTGATTTGTGGGGAAGAAAATGAGATCAGCAGAGGTAAGGGTATCCCTAGATGTGCACTTTCCCCCTTCCCCAACCACCTTTTCCCCCACCAGACACTCAGAATAGAAACTGTCCAATCAAATTAGAGTAGTATATATGTATATATGTGAAGGTGTGTATACATATACACACATATATATATGCACATGGGTATATAAAACAGCAAATATTTGTGTCAAAAATGGAATCTCACAGTCATTTTTATACCCACATTTATAGCACTCCCAGGTGAGCATTTCTGTGCTCTGAGAATTACTAAGTCTTCTTCATTCTTTTTTTTGTTTTAATGTTTTTATTTTATTTTATTTTATTTTATTTTATTTTATTTTATTTTATTTTTTTAACATTTATTTATTTTTTGAGACAGAGAGAGACAGAGCATGAACGGGGGAGGGTCAGACAGAGGGAGACACAGAATCTGAAACAGGCTCCAGGCTCTGAGCTGTCAGCCCAGAGCCCGGCGCAGGGCTCGAACTCACGGACCGCGAGATCATGACCTGAGCCGAAGTCGGCCGCTTAACCGACTGAGCCACCCAGGCGCCCCTGTTTTTTTTATTTTTGAGAGAGAGACAGAAAGAGAGAGCAAGCAGGGAAGGGGGAGAGAGATAGGAGGACAGAAGATCCCAAGCAGGCTCTGTGCTGACAGCAAAGAGCCCAATGCAGGGCTCAAACTCACAAATCAAGGGATCATGACCTGAGCCAAAGTCGGACACTTAACTGACTGAGCCACCCAAGTGCCTCTCTCTCTCTCTCTCTCTCTTTTTAATTAATTAATTTATTTTGAAAGAGACACAGTGCAAGCAGGGGAGAGTCAGAGAGAAGGAGAGAGGGAGAATCCCAAGTTGATTCTACTCAATTGGTATGCAGAGTCCAACACAGGGCTCAAACTCAGGAAACCGTGAGATCGTGACCTGAGCCGAAATCAAGTGTCCCATACTTAACCACTTAACTGAGGCACCCAGATGCCCTGGCTTCTTCATTCTTATTTCAATAGCTTTTTAAATATAATAGATGAAAACATGGAGTTTGATGACATCTCTGTGATTGCCAACTCACCTCACAAACAGTGGCATATGTGTCGTTCTGCATGGAAAAAAAGAAAAAGAAAACCACTTAAAATCCTTAAAGTTGTAAATAACTTTAATGACACTTTGGTATATTTTTCTTTCAAATTAATTTCTTGCCTCACCATTGATGAATAACCAATAAAAACAATCAAGACCAAGAAGCCCAGACTTGGGCCTTCTCTCCAGGCAGGCCACACTGTATGAACAGCTATAAAAATCATGTTTGCATCACTGGAAAAATGGAGGAGCCTGATGTCTACTAGAAAATCCCAGGCAACTAAGAGGTAATCTGTGATGGACCAGGTTAGCGAATGAAGAGGTGTTGGCAGATGCCCAGTGGAGACAGAAGCTGAAATGGAAACCACCCACCGCTCTGGCTAGCAAAGGCCAGTAGGTTCCCCTGCCCAGACTGGCTGCTCCGGTGCCCACTCTATTGCCTGGACTGTTGCCAGCAACAAATGGTACTTCCCATTCATTCACCCAGCAAGTGCTCTCTGAGCACCTGCTATGTGCCCCTCACTGTGTCCTGTGCGGTAGACACAGTGTGAACCAGAAGGAGAGAGACCCACTCTGATGGGTTTACGTATCAGAGCAAAAGATAGCAAACACAAACTAAACAAGTAACGATCTTAGCTGAAATTTGTAAAAAGTGGTACCAAAAGAAAGGTAAGAGTGCTTTTAGAATGTGTAATAGCTCCAAAATCCAGATAGCACCTGTTCCACGTTTTGGTAACTTCCATTCTATGGGGCACATAGTCACAAATGTGAGAGTCGGCCTAAGCAACTCCCATAATAGTGACTTCTGCGGACATATCATACAGGAAGAGCTATGAGAACCATTTGTAAGGAAAAGTTAATGTCCTTATTTAAATTTCAATGATATAGTTTCACTTATTAATAGAAAACAATATTAAAATTACCCCCAAATTATCATGATTTAACCTCCAACCTGAACAATCTGAAAAAAGGAACCAACTCACTTTTAAATAACAAAATTCTTATTCATTAGATCTGAGTAATTACAGTGTATAGGGCCTTGTCCTTAGGGAGGAGATTCTATTATTATCCTAATTTATTGATGAGGAAAGAAAGTACCCAGAGGTTAAGTACCTTACCTAGTTATACACTAAATGGCAAAGCTGAGATAAATTAAAAATCAACTATTTGGGGATGTATTTTCTACATAGAGTGGAGTGAATGTAGGGGCTATGATTCCTGGATTAGGTTGCTGCCGTGTTCCCTGCAGAGAAACTTTCAACATGATCTAAGGCCTTGCTATCCAAGTGTAATCCAAGGGCTACAAGTATCACATCACCTGGGAGCATGTTACAAGTACAGAATCTCATGTCCCACCCAAGATCTACAGAATCAGAATCTGCATTTTAACAAGATCCTTAGATTACTGTGCTTTAAATTTTGAGAAGCGTAAGACTAGGAAATTTAACAAAGGCCTGACATTCTACTAAAAGGCCTTTATGGTTTGGAGCAATTGAACATTCCTGGGTTCCATGGTTTTCATTAAACTCCCTTGGTCTCCAGTTGCATTAGTAATGTTTATCTCAAATTATGTATCACTCAGGCTATCATACTTTTCCTTTAGAGTCAAGCAAACTAATTGAAAGCCAGTGGGAATTCAAATGGGAATCCTCCTAGATGACTTTTCTCTTGAAGGCATTATTAGTATCAAAACAGAAACATAATTAATACTTACACACTTTAAAGGACAGTTTTCCTGATCTACAGAGTTCCAAAAATGACATCCTTGGATGCACTGCAAAAGATAATAAAGAGACAATGGTGACTAAAGAAGTGTGACTTTTTCTTGTTACTTGGTAGTACAACTTAGTAACAAAAAGTATTTTAGAAATAGATATCTACCCAGGAATCCGTGGCCTCAGAAGGATCAAGACTTTTGGAATTCTAAGCAGAGCCCTCATATCTACAGGCAGAGCAGGGCTTGGTGTGATTCACTACAGGGCTGCGGGATTGCTGAGTACAGGTGGGGTGGGGTGGGCAGGCCTAGAAGCCAGAGAGCACCCAACCTTCAGGGAACACACTGTCCACCGGGTGGCTGGCAGCAGGTAAAGTCCTGGACAACATGGCATCGAGCATACTGTGCGTCCTTGCCATGTCCTCACGCACAAGCCAAGCCCAAGGGTGCCTGGGTGGCTCAATTGGTTAAGCATCTGGCTCTTGGTTTTGGCTCAGGTCATGATCTTAAAGTTCATGAGTTTGAGCTCCACATCGGGGCTGTCAGTGCAGAGTCTGCTTAGAATTTTCTGTCCTCCTCTCTCTGCCCCCACCCCACTTGTGTGCTCGCTCTCTCTCTCTCTCCCTCTCTCTCTCTCTCAAAAGAAAGAAATAAACTTAAATAGTTAAAAAAAAAAAAAACAAGCAAAACTCAAAACTGGGAACTCAACCAGAAGGCAGCATATCAAAACCTAAATAGATCAACAGCTTGGGAAGTCTGTTCATGTTTATATTTTGAGTCACTAAACACTTGTTGAATAAATGGATACAGGTGCGGGAAAGTAATAAAACCATAAGTGTAATTGTTAGAGGAAACACTGGAGACCATCTAATCCAACCCTCTCAGACAGCATATAATAAAACTAAGTCTCAGAAATATTAAGTATTTATCCAAAGCCACAGAGTAATGTAGAACCAAAATCACAGAGTTGAATTTGTCCTATGTTCTTTCCTCTTCAAAACAGGAAGTGCCTGAGTTCATTTTTGAATATTCTATAATTCTGACGTCTCACTATTTTCAATTGAGTTTCCTCCATCAAGGACCAATAAATGAGACTTTACTTAGGGAACATTTTCATTGTAATAAAATCTGACCATTGCCCCATTTTTATCAATACAAACACTATGAACTTCCAGACAATGGAAGCGATTACTCACCGGTTCACTCAGATTATATGGCATGCCAATGTCAAGCTGCCTGCCCTGAAGTGAAGAAGGAGATAATAAATACCAGCTATCAATATTGTGTTCAGTACAATTACCACACCTTTTTATAAAAAGCTTCCTGGAATAGCGTTGCCTCCTCCATGCTTTCTGACTAGAAAGTACAATGTTTTAAAGTCATTAAATCAGTCCCGAAATCAGGTAAAATGCCAGTGCAAATTGTAAGATGGAATGTCTAAGAACTCTGCAGAAATGATAAAGGTGGGAGTGGGGATATGACTGTAAGGAGTGGTTGAGGACATTGGATAGATTCTCACACGGTATTAAATAAACCTGCGACTTTAGTCAATTCATCCATTTAAAGGACTCCTAGGTTAAAGATGAATTATGTTCAGATTTTTTAAAAGTCACCTTACTTACTAAGAAGAGAGAAAAAAATACAAATTCAGAATTTTACATATAGGAAAACATCAGATTACTCTTTTTTTCTCATATTTTCACAAATTTTAAGATCTTTTTGTGCTGGGGTAAACTAAAAGAAATAGGAACTAAGAGGGAAAAATCCATAAATTGTTCATCCTTTCCCTGATCATCACGTGAGTGGAGCCCTTGGCAAATAGAAAAGGCTTACAAAAGATGGCAATATTAGGCCTATGATAATCATATATGTGCCCGAACAGTGTTCTATGGATATGATCTAATTTAGATCACTGCCTCACTGACTGATTTAGAATTATGAGCAGAGGATAACTAAGTGAATACTCCTAGTACCTCTATATTGCTCAGAACCTCCCCTGAAAAGTTGCTGAATTTGAACCATTGAATTGGAAAAGACAATCCAGCAAAGAGCATGCCATCTATCCTTAGCTGTCCCAGCACTGCAAGCAAGATATGTTCCAGGAGATGGTAGAAAATCCCAAGGGGCCCTGTATGTGGTTTAAGCATCTCTTGTGGCTTTCTGAATAGCCCACTATTTTCAGAGGAAAGAGAAGATCTGTTTATCACTAAGTTCACTGAGCACTCTCTCCCCTTCTATGTAAGCACCATTCATTTTGTACTTCACTCTGTCCTTAGTACCTATAACAGTCCAGAATGATAAGAGGTGTTCAATAAATACATATGGAAGGAATAAACACATAAATTCAAGATGGTCTATTCCACAGGAATGCTCCAGAAGTCCTATCTCTTGGAAGTCTTATACAGTGGCCTACCACTGTGGGGATTTACTTGAGAAGTAATCAGACACAGGAGCCAAAGAACCAATGTTGCCTTTTCCACTCTCATTTGATGTGTCAGTGAAGATTCCTCTAACCTCCATTCCTTAACCACTTATGCTTAACATGTTTTGTTTTTACATAATAAGTACTTAGTAAGAACTGTATCTTTTAGATTAATTTTACAACCAGGTGCACAATAGTACTTTGTTTCCACAATTTTGTTCAAAATGAAGCTTTTGATTCGCCTTTATATGATTGAACCACAATCATATAAAATCAAATGTAAGAGTCATTTTGCAATCGAATTTTCATATCCCTTCAAAAATCTGTTAGCTCATAAAAACAACAGGGTGGATGTTGGGTAGATTCTCCATTCCATTTTATTTTATCTTTTTTTCATTTTTAAAGGTTTTATTTTTAAGCAATCTCTACACCCAACATGGGGCTTGAATTCACACCCCCAAGATCAAGAGTCCCACGCTCCACTGACTGAGCCAGCCAGGCACCCCTCTCGGTTCCATTTTAAACAATAAGTTAACAGATGTTTCTTGGTGACCATAAAGCCATATTGTAACAGTACTGAGTCAAGACTAAATTTAACAGGCTGAATGGAAAGCCCATCAAGTGGTCTTGGGCAAGGTAGCCTCATGAGTCAGGTCTATAGGGTTCTGATGAAACAGAGTTTGTCAACACACTTCTCTAATCTCATGGTATTCTCCACCCCACTCTTCATCATCATTATAGCCACCATGCAGTGAGTGGCTCCTATGTTCCAGGCACTCTACAAGGTGTTTTACACTAAATCTCATTCAACATCTCAACAGCCCTACTAAGTAAGCATTATTTTTAACTCCATTGTACAACTGAGACACAGGGAGGTTTAGCAAATTGCCCAAGAGTTAAAATTTAGAGATCTGAAAGTTGTCTCCAGAGCCTGTGCTCTTAACCAAAGCACAACACCTTCTATAATCTTCACCAAATTCATGTTCCTTACTTTACAGTTAGGATCCTTACCAGTTTACCTTAGCTCCATCTATTCCAGTGATCTGCTTAAAACACGCAATCCCAGTCCTGGATCTCAAATCTTCTTAACCCATACCTACTTCTGGGCACAACCTTGTCTACTCTGCCCACCTCAGCCAGAACTAATATCATTTCCATACTTTCAACCCTGGTAAATGCAGAATAGTCTGCCTTTTAGTCCCATATGCAACACTTGCTCGTGATGTGATATTTTCAAAGTCACCTGTGCTGTCTAAACTTAGTACTCTCATCAGAGACATAAATGAGATAACATTAAGTTCACAAAACTCTGCGAGGACTCAAATAATAATGTATTAGTTATAATAGTACAGTACCAGGAACTTGGAAATCTAGTGGTAATGTTATGTGCAAACATGCTGTAAACAGCTTTTTGCAGATGTATCTTTAGTTAGTTAAGTAATAATCTCAGATACATTTCTTGATGTGCAATTGTACATGAGAGTGCTGGTTTATCCCAACTTTGCCAACTATAAATGTTTTTCATCTTTGCCAACATAATGCATATTTTTGAATCAGGCTTCCTAAGGCATTCCCACTTCAAGATTGTAGAAATATTCTTCCATAATTTATGCTAAAATTTCTATGGGGTAAAGTTTTGTTTTCTTTTTGTTATTTGTGTATATTTAAATCACACTACTTTTTTAAAGCACACTATTTTTTAATACCTCCTGGAATCTATTTTGAATCTATTTTGAATCAGTATTGTAGTTAGGTTTTTAAAATTTTGTTTAAACTTTTTTTAAAGACTTTATCTTAGAGCAGCTTTAGATTTAGAGCATAATTGAGATTAAGGTATGGAGATTTCCCAAATACCTTCTGCTCCCACACATACATAGTCTCCCCCTGTTATCAATATCACTCATCAGAAGAGTACAATTTTTACTAAGGATAAATCTACATGGACACAATATAATCACTCCAAGTCCGTAGCGTGCCTTAGAGCTCACTCATGGAGTCGTATATTCTGTGGGTTTAGACAAATACATAGTGACGTATATCTATTGCTGTATCACACAGAGTATTTTCACTATTCTAACAATCCTCAGTGCTCTCTCTATTCATCACCCCACCACCACCACCACCACGTACAAACCCATTCCTCACAACCACAGGTCTTTTTGTTGCTTCCATAGTTTTGCCTTTTCTAAAATGTCATGTAGTTGGAATCATACGGTATGTAGTCTTTTCAGATTGGCCTTCTTTCACTTAGTATATACCTTGAAGTTTCCTCCATGTCTTTTCATGGCTTGATAGCTCATTTCTTTTTAGCTCTAAATAATATTTCCTTGTCTGGATGTGCCACAATTTACTTATCCATTCACCTACTGAAGGAAGGTATTTTTTGTTCTAAATAAATAGCTCTACTTTGGTCTGAATTGTCTTTATCATATTCCCCACACCCTTAAGTGCCTGGTTTAATTTCTAGACTGTCTTCTGTTTTACTGGTCTGCCCATTTGCACACCAATACAAATGGTGCTAATTTCTGGATATTTTATGGAATGTTTGGATTGTTCTATTATCTTGTTATAAAGTTATATATCAATACACGAGAAAGGTACTGATGTTTGTGCTTTTTTAAACAGGATAACCTTCTGAACTCTATTGTTTTTAACAGTCTTTTATTGAGTTGAATTGATGCTTCTAACAGCATTTCTCAACAGCAGTTCCTCAGTTGTTGGGACTTGTTACTCAAAAAAAAAAAAAAAAGTTTTGTTGCCAAAGAAGATCAGAAAACTATGATTAAACAAATCCATTAATATATTGTTGTGGCCTGTGAATCTACAAAAAGCTGGCAAAAAGCATTTCCATAAGTTAATTGACCATAAGTCCCTTTTGTCTCTCTTTCATAAAGGATCCCACAATACTAGGGTTCTGAAGACCACTAATTATTTTTTGTTCTCTGCAGCACAGGCACATATAACTCAAAAATGTCAAGTCAGTTAACACACTCAACTAACACACACAGATCCCCCAACTGATGTAAAATACTCCTGTTCATGCGTAGAACTATGATTTGTGCATTAATGGACAGCAATTCTAACATTCCTTTGGACCAGACGTCGTGTTTCTTTTTAAATGGCAAAGATGCCTCACTATCAAGAACCACCCGGTGACATCAAAGATTTTACCTTCACAGCCAATGTCCAGGCTAAAAGAATGGAGCACAAAAAAATTCACACAGTATAATAAACTCCAGCACTTTTCATATCCTTTCCCCTGATCCATGGCTATGCTCACTGTTTATTCACCTAGCTTTTGTCACGCCAGGTCCTGTGTGGGAGGCCTAGATGGAGAACATTTATTACAGTCACCAGTGAAATTGGCAGACCGTGTCTCTTGCAGCCGCCACCACATCAGCTGTGCCTTTGTCTGTAGGTGGTAAACGGAAGGCAGTGCAACAGGGAACAAACTGTCCACTCCTACTGCCTGAGACCAAAGGAGCCCACACAAAGGCAAGAGAAAACTAAACCTAACTGAAAAATAAAAGAAAAAAAAATAAAACAAATAAATGGGAGGCTACAATCATGGAAGCAACCAACATCAGTTTTGATAGTGTGGGGAAATTAACAAATTATGGTGGTACATTTATCGGATGGAAATATTCTAAATATATTCAAGATCTTGTTTCCATAAAAACTTCAGGATATAGGAAAAACTTACAATGTAATGTTAAATGGAAAAGGTGAGTGCCCAACTGTATGTAAAATTACATACATGTTAGAAGAAAGAATACTCTTTTCTTTATTCTCTATTTCTTCTCTATCTTATAAATATTTCACAATGAGTATATGTTCTTATAATCAGAGAAAATGTTTAATTTTTTTAGTAAATAAAACATTTAATAGTCTTATTCTTCCATTTTTAAGTTTGGATGACAACTGTAAAAACCTAAAGCATACAATTCTACATTAATGGCAATGAAGTCTTCAACAATGAATTGTATAAAATACCAAACTTCTTTAAAAAGTGCTACTATCCATAGCAAGCTTAGGTAGTGTTTTAAACTATATTTTAAATGAAGCCAGAAGAGTGTAACATGAATAAATCTGTTTTTTATCTGCCACAGATTTCTACCTCCAATACTTTAACATGACAATGAGTACTGTATTTGGTACTTTTATTATTCTAAAAAGTAGGACTATAAGCAGTATAACCTTTTAAGCTATCTTGCTATTTCCTTTGCCTTTACATAAGAAGGGTGCATCTTTCCATGGCTAGAATGTATTTAGTTTTTACGGTTGATTCAGTGGCTGTTTTAAGGACAACTGAGTCACAATAACTGAAAGATATGAAACAATGTATATAGGAAGGGCGACACCCGGAAATGAGAAGGAAAACAAATTTTCTAACCAAAACACTCATAACTGAAAAAAATTACAAATGCACAGACAGAAGTAAAGCAATTTAAAAACGATTCTTGGGGCGCCTGGGTGGCGCAGTCGGTTAAGTGTCCTACTTCAGCCAGGTCACGATCTCGCGGTCCGTGAGTTCGAGCCCTGCGTCAGGCTCTGGGCTGATGGCTCAGAGCCTGGAGCCTGTTTCCGATTCTGTGTCTCCTTCTCTCTCTGCCCCTCCCCCGTTCATGCTCTGTCTCTCTCTCTCTCAAAAATAAATAAACGTTGAAAAAAAAATTTTTTTAATAAATAAATAAAAACGATTCTTGCTTTTCAAATGAAATGTTGTTCTATATGGCATCTGTATCTGCTTCCTTGGGCATCCACCTGCCGATACCTCCATCCATCCACAATATAAACAGTACTGCCTGCCGTCTGCAGCTAGTAGGCATTGCCCTGTGGCCAAACCTATTTCTGACTTCAAGACAAACAAACGGTTTTGTAATAAATGAGTTTAAATTGATACTTTTAAAGCACGCAAAATTTATTGCATTGAAGCCTCTGTAACCCAAGTCCTATGCCTCCTCACACACACACAAATCTATGAACAGATAACTTAAAGAACTAAAATAGCTCCCCTACCTTCTGTAATTAAAAACATCCCTAATTTATTTTGGAAAAAGAATCTTTCTGGCCTCGCTACCAGTTCTTAGGAGAATATCTCATAAAGAAAAAATACCTCACTCATTTGCAACAAGCTGAATTTCCCATGTTCCAGTTCCTGCAAAGACAAATATTAGACCAGCAAAACTTACCAGGTTAGTCACACATGACTTTAGGCAGCTGTTTAAAACTGTACACTGTACCACAGAAATCCATATGCAGCCAAGACTCACAAAACTGACAAGTTTCGGACCAAGCCAGGAAATGTTCTTCATCACTCCACCAATGGCGACTTTCAGGCGACTGTTCTCATTTTCTCCATTTCACTACATCGGTTCTTTAAGTTTCAGTTGAAAGGGCGGCTGGTGGAGTTTGGGGTTGTTTTTTTTTTTTTTGACATGTTAGAATATGTTTGCCTTATAAAATAATATTTACGTCTTTTGCTTTAGACCTTTGAATCGTAGACAGCTTGTAACATTCACAGAGCAGCTATTTCATAATTTCGTTTCCTTTTACTCTCATAAAGAAGATCACCTGCTGTCTAAAGGTTAGAGCTTAGAAGTGCGCTTCGCGGGGGGAAGGAAACCACGTAGAAAACGCAAACTGCATTTCAGCAAGCGTGTGACACTTGCGCAGTCTGAAACCGGAACACTCGAGATCATCCACCCCTTCACTTCTCTGAGGTTGTTTCAGCTACACAGGAAACTGGGTTTGGACCGTCTACGCTTTAGCAAACGGTGACACTATTATAATGAAGAATTATCAGAAAAATAGAATCAAACGATGCTACGGGGGGGGGGGGGGACAGAACCCTTTGAAATACAGATTTTGAAATTGAAAAGCAAATAAAGCTGAAATTAATAGACAAATACTCGGAGGGTGAGTAAAGACAAGGAAGTTTGTTAGCGCACTTTGAGAACTTCACTACATATTAACTAAAATACTGCCTTATCAAGGCTATTGAGACAGAGAGCTAAAACTAGCCACTCTCTAAGATATGTACAAGTGTAGCTCTCTTGAAAAGGAAATACTGTACAATTTCAATGAGTCGGACATCAAGATAAAATTAAGAATTTCAAATCCACAAGGTACAGAAGTGAGTCATTCTGGAGAGCTACTTTTTAGATTGCTGGGGGTTAACTTGTTAAGGCCAGATAGTTTTGTGTTTGCTGTTTTTTCTTATGACTTAAGTATCCATGTCTTTTTTTCCTAAATTTGTTTTATGTTTTATTTTATATTTGAGACAGAGAAAGAGACAGAGCGCTAGCAGGGGAAGGTCAGAGAGAGGGAGACAGAATCTGAAGCAGACTCTAGGCTGTGAGCTTTCAGCACAGACCCGGCTCGAACTCTTGAGCAGTGAGGTCATGACCTGAGCCGAAGAAAGACGCTCAATCTACTGAGCCACCCAAGTACCCCAAACTTCCATGTCTTCTTCTTCCTCCTCTTCTTCTCCTTCTTCTTCTTCTTCTTCTTCTTCTTCTTCTTCTTCCTCTCCTTCTTCTTCCTCTTCTTCTTCTTCTTCTTTGCCTTTGTCTTCATCTTCTTCTTTTTCTTTTTAATTAAAAAAACAAAACTTTGAAAAAAAACTTTGAAAAAAACTTTAATAATAAAAAAAATGAGGTAATTGCTTTGGGCCCTAATCCAATATGATGGGTGTCTTTTTTTTTTTTAATTTACATCCAAGTTAGTTGGCATAAAGCTCTATACCATGTCTTCTTAAATAAATTATACTAACATAACAAGCTTTTCTTATTGGCCCCAGGTTCTCATTGTGAGCAATACATGCCTGGGTTTTTTTTGTTTTGTTTTGTTTTGTTTTTTAACGTTTATTTATTTTTGAGACAGAGAGAGACAGAGCATGAACGGGGGAGGGTCACAGAGAGAGGAAGACACAGAATCCAAAGCTGGCTCCAGGCTCTGATCTGTCAGCACAGAGCCCGACGCGGGGCTCAAACTCACAGACCGCGAGATCATGACCTGAGCCGGAGTCAGACGCCCAACCAACTGAGCCACCCAGGCGCCCCGGGTTTTTTTTTTAAAGCTAAACATCTTTGAGCAAATGTTGACGAAACTGCTCTATAACGTAAAGACAAACAGTACTGACTCCAGAATTGACCCCTAAAGCTTGTTGTCTTGAAAAAACTTCTACCTGATCTTTGCCACCTGGTCTTTGTTCATTCTCTCCATTTTATTTTTATTTTTTTTTAACATTTATTTATTTTTGACACAGAGAGAGAGCATGAACAGGGGAGGGTCAGAGAAACAGGGAGACACAGAATCTGAAACAGGCTCCAGGCTCTGAGCTGTCAGCACAGAGCCCAATGCGGGGCTCAAACCCATAGACCGCGAGATCATGACCTGAGCCGAAGTCGGACGCTTAACCGACTGAGCCACCCAGGGGCCCCCATTCTCTCCATTTTAAAGAATGTAGATTAAAGAATATACAACCCTCTGATTTCTTGGTCAGAGGAAAATGGCCATCTTTCCACAAAATACACATTTAAGTCAGAGAATAAACTTCCTTGTCTAAGGGATTTCCTCATTCTAACGAAAGTCATCTTCTTCACTGTGGTACCTATGTCTTGTGCCACATTAGCACAAATAATATTTGTAACATTTACTTCCTTAACAGAATGGACCGCTAAGTACTTCCTTGATGTAGCTTTATTGGGGGAAGGTGAAAAAGAAATCACCTTCAATTCTTTTTTTTTTTTTTTTTTGGATACTAACTAGATATGTATGTATTACGAAATATAAAAATTCTGGTTTTGCTACCTCTAGGTACATGTACATATATAAGATCAATACAATACAATACAAATGACACAGTCCCTGAGGACACTTTTCACTTATTATTTGCATTTTAACACTAAATTTAATCTCAAAATTTTATAGATATAACTTATATCCTTTTTGTTGGTTTCACTCAAACTTAAAAAGTATGATTTGTTAAAAAAGACTGCAAACAAATAAAAAATGTGGAACGTTTCATGAATTTGTGTGTCATCCTTATGCAGGGGCCGTGCTAATCTTCTCTGTATCGTTCCAGTTTTAGTATATGTGCTGCCCAAGCGAGCACAAAATAGCCTTCAATTTCAGGTTCTTGTGCTTATTCTGTTTTTTGGAATTTAACTGGCATTTAGTTACACTCATGAAAAATGGACTGTGTTCAAAGATATTTGTTATGGAATTACTTATATCAAGAGATTGGAAACAATCTAACAGTCCAATAATGTAATACTGAATCTCAATCAATTCATATATCTTCTCCAGGTGATTTCTCTGCATGGGCTTGTTTGGACTTCTTCCCAGCATGATGGTCTCCAAGCAATTGGAGAGCTTACATGGTGACTCAGAGATCTTGTGCAAGTGCTCCAGTGCTAAGCTGCGTTGTCTTTTATGATTCAGCTTTAGAAGTCATAGTTACCTTTGCTGCATTTTATTGGTTGCCAGAGAGTCATAAAACTGCCCAGAATCGAGGAGAAGGAAATAGGTCCCACCTCTTGATGTGAAAATAGTGAGATTTGAGAAGAACATGTAGAATGGAAGAGATTGTTGCACTACCTTTGGAAAATACAATCGGCCACCAAGTGGGCAGTCATCATTTGCGTCGTTCTAAAAGGCAGACATTTTATTATTTTTTAAAGTAATCTCTACTCCCAACATGGGTTCAAACTCATGACCCCGAGATCAAGAGTCACATGCTCTACCCACTAAGCCAGCAAGACACCCCTGAAAGGCAGAAATTTTAGTTACCACAGTTTAGTTAAATAATACCAGTCCTCACACAATACAATCCAAACTTTAGTTAGGACAATATATTAACTGTGAGGAATTTCATTAAGTACAAACTTCTCTGCTATTTCTTTATTAGAATGAGTTTTACAATTCATTAGCAACAGCATTGATTTGATATGATCAAATATACCTGAGTTCTAAAATTATATTCATTGAAAATATAGAGTGTACATTCTGAAACTCAATTGTACTCCATCAGTATCATATAACTCCAGAGAAATGAAATTTTACAGTCATCAAAAGGAGTTCCAAACAATGACCTGTTAGACTACCAGACTGAAGAGGGGCCACACCAATATTCAAGGTCTTAAGAATTTGCCCTTGAATTCTTATTCATGACCCACCTCTGCCATCATCCCTTACTCCTTATCAGGCCCACTAGAACCTGGTCATTGTCTACCATGGCACATAAGCTGAAACATGAAAATGGCCCAAAGATATATACTGGTTATCACCAGGGCAATAATTATTTCTCTGGGGGGGATATTTGGTGGCATGGTGGGGGGGGGGGGGAGGACAGTCAGGGTCTCTCTTGTAAGTTCCTTGCACCCAGCGCATCTCATCTCTATGCCTCAGGGAAGGGATGATGCTACAGAATGAAAGAAGGAAAATATTAAACAATTAGCTTTTGAGTTTCAAGAACCAAGGTCCCAGCCTAGAGGAATGAAAACTTTTTTAAAAAGACACAGTTCAGTTTCTAGTCTGCAATTTCATTTTACTACATTATTATGAAATTAAAATTTTATTTTAGCCTGGGACCTCGGTGGTTGAAATGCGAAAGTGAGCTATTTGACATTCTTGTTCTCTGCGTTCCTCCCCTGAGGCTTGAAAATGGAAATGGGATCAATCAGTGCCTGCCTTTTGCTTCCTATAATGAAAGATAAAATCACAATGCAAAGGCTTAATTTGGGGTCTGGGTTGTTTTTGTTGTTGGGGGGGGGGGGGTTGTTTGTTTTGTTTTGTTTTTTGTCACTTTTCAAACTTTTATTCACCTCTAGGTGCTCAGGGGATTTCATTACCATTGCTGTTATTGCTACTATTGTGGTTCAGAGCCTATACCCTGCTGCTGCCATTCTGGAGCTTTTTCAGAAGCCATAAATTCAAAAAGGCTGGTTTTTTAAGTGGTCACTCCTTCTTTGTATGAGTTATTGAACAGTCATTAAAAACCAGCCCAGAATTCTGCAGGTACAGTTAACCCCGGGACAGCATGAGAGTTAGGGGCACCGGGAGCCCTCCACAGTCAAAAAATCTGCACGTAACTTTTACCTCCCCAAAACGTAGTTCCTAATAGCCTACTGCCGACCAGAAGCCTCACTGAGAACATAAATGGTTGATTAGCATGTATTTTGTATGTTATAGCTATCATACACTGTATTTTTACTACAAATTAAGAAAAGAAACTAGAGAAAAGAAAATCTGAAAAATCAGAGTAATAAAGCGTTTTTAATGGCTTAAGGAAACCGTGCCATAATGTTAGGTAGAAAGAAGTACATAAATCTCTATTATGTATTCTAAGACTGTCTCAATTATGAAAAACAAAAAGAAAAAAATGGGTAGAGATATACCAAAACATGTTTCTCTAGGTGGTGGTGGTGGTGGGGTGTGTGTGTGTGTGTGTGTGTGTGTGTGTGTGTGTTTTAAGAAAACCTTCTGTTTCTTGATATTTTCTCCATTTCCCGTATTGTCTATGAGCCACACACTACAATAAGCGTGTCGTACATCCATTGCAGTCTTCAGACACATTTCACAGCACCCTCCCTCATCTGCTCCCCTGATTCCCTGTGTCCATGGCCCCCACCCCCTCTCAGGTGAACTTCCAAACAGCTGACTCACTTGTGTCGCCAGGTTGGGCTCTCAATCCTATCATCGGCTAGAATTTAAGGCACACTCCTCATTCCATAGATGAGGGCTGCACAGAATCAATTTTGGCTGGATTTCTCCCTTTAAACTTGTGATTCACTTGCCATTTATTGAGCTTCTGCCCAGAGTCGGGGGCTCCATAAACTTCGGATAGACATCTGCAGGTTAGTATCTTCACAAATAATGTGCTCCTTGACCCCTGGTTCCCGCCACGCACTAGCTGCTGGCTGGACATCCTCCATCACCTCCACTAGCCTCCACGGCTCACTTTTGCGTTCAGAGTGCTGACACCCTTAAGGTTTGTCCTGACCCTGCTGTCTATAGACGAAGGACATCCCCCCACCACTGCTTCCAGGCACCCAGTGCCTTCTGAACCCTTGTTCACAAGAAAAGTATTGCTTTTTATTTAATTCCCTCAAATACTTGCAGTTTTGAGCCTTTTAATCTGATCATAGGCTAAAAGACATTAGGTCTTCATGGAAGATATTTTCAGTGGTTCAGACCGGATACTGGATGACAGTTTAAACATTTTACCCAAATCCAGCCCTGGAGTGAAATGCTTTGGTAATAAAGAGGTTTTCAAATGCAAAGTCAGGCTCCTAAAATTTTCCTCTGCTCCCAGCCTCCAGAGGTAGAGAAGCCAGAGTCTATGGAGGGTTTTCACAGTTCCCCACCCTCAAGAGTGCTGCAACCTTTGTTCTCAATGAAGTTTCTCCATCCCCTGAGGTGCTGAGGCCCTGGGATCCCTTATCACACAGCATCACCAATGACCCTGCACATGGTCCCCCACACCCCCCACTGCCACCATCCTCTTGGGCTAGAATTGCTGCCGTTTCAAACCCTTACCCCAGGCAGGAAATACAGGACTGAGAAAAGAAAACAACTGCCCAAGGACAGATGGTGGGCGGAGGTCAGGAAAGCACCCATGCAGATCAGATCGCAGATCGCAGATCACCGATCGCCAAGGCAGGGAACTGACAGGAGATGGAGGTAAGGGAGGGAGACAGAGACTTTGACCCATGAGAGCCAAGCCCCAGGACTTGCTTCTTCTAATGCAGTCACACATTTTAAGCAACGTCTGATCATAGTTGTAATTATTAAGTGACATGAGAAAAACTCCAACAGTGGCCTTATTCCAGATACTGAGAAAATAATAAAAGGGGAGGAAAAAAAGAAACCCTACTACTAATTAAATCACTTATATTACTGACCATTTATGACTAAGTAGTCCGAGCACAAAACCAAATAGTTTTGAATACCCACTTCAGACTTTAAAATGTCCTCCTTGGGGCGCCTGGGTGGCTCAGTCGTTTAAGGGTCCAACTTTGGCTCCAGTAATGATCTCGCAGTTTGTGGGTTTGAGCCCCGTGTCGGGCTCTGTGCTGACAGCTCAGAGCCTGGAGCCTGCTTCAGGATTCTGTGTCTCCCTCTCTCTCTGAAAAATAAAATAAAACATTTTAAAAAATTGTTTTTAAATGTCCTCCCAAGAGTACATCAAAGTTCACCTAGGAAAGAGAAGAATGGGAATCTTTAAGATTTCCTTGCTTCAAAAATTATTGCAGTGGTAAAGAGAGGCTCTTGGTACAGCAGGAAATGGAGAGTTTATGAGGTGGTAGACACGGTATTAGGTTCCAGTGCACTTTATTTCTCTTTCCCCACCACAGGTCCCTAGAGCCAAAGCCCACACCTTTTCTATCTTCTGGAACTAGTACAGTAGTTAGAACATGGACTCCCATGTATGCCTACATCCAAACCTGGCTCCACCTGTGAGCTCAGTGACCTTGGCAGTTACTTCATTTCTGTCCTCATCTGGAAAGGCAGACAACAGATTCAATCTCAAAGTTTTAGTACCTGCCATGTGGTAAGTTCTTAATAAATTTCTTCCTGTTTAAGAATTTTGTCACCTGAGATACTCTGGTTGGTCCAGTTGAAATGGTCATAATGATTTGTTAAATGAATACTCGACAGTTATTGAGTACTTACTATTTGCCAAAGAATCTGCAAGGCACTATGAAGACAACAGTAAACCAAACAGATCAAAATCCTTGCCCTTATTTGGATAGGGGCCAGAGAAGGACTAAACAGATGTACACAGGTAAAATGTGTGCACAGTTGTTATATGGTAATAAATTCTAAAGAGAAAAAGGACAGGTTTGCAGGAATAGAGGGCTAAGTTTGCAGGTTGCTAGTTTAGATATTATAGCATCATGTGAACTCTACATAAGTTTATTTATTATGAAGTGAGATATAAATTTGTCATTTTAATTGGAATGGTGAACTAGCCTTTGCTAATATAAAATGGGTTACCTGCTCACAAATTATGAACGTTTGCACATTGTTTTCTTTAGCTATTTATGTAACTCAAAAGGTTTCTCAATCTCCTCAACTACTTTCAAAGAGAGTACTTTGACCACTTACAAGTAAAGATTACAGCTGAGAGCCAAGTGCTTTCTTTCAGAAGCTCTCACGGCTACTAAAATGATATAGGCAGTTTAAACTCAGGGAGGATGAAGAAACAGGAAACCATGACTTCAGATTTAGTTCTTCGTTAAATCACCTGATCTGCATTTGCAAATATTGCACAAGTCTGTCAGACAAAGTTTCCAATTGTATCCTTCGCTACAAAGAAAGAAGTTTTACAATGCAAAATGATTGCAAACCCCTTCTAAAAGGGGGGGTTTATAATAATACAACTTACATTTAAAATAATTAATATCTATTGGGGCGCCTGGGTGGCTCAGTCGGTTAAGCATCTGACTTCAGCTCAGGTCATGATCTCACAGTTTGTGAGTTTGAACCCTGCATCGTGCTCTGCACTCAGTGTGGAGCCTGCTTGGGATTCTCTCTCTCTCTCTCTCCCTGGCTCTCTGCTCCTCCCCCTACCTGCACTCTTTTTCTCTCTCTCTCAAAATGAATAAATAGACTTTAAAAAAATAAACAAAATAATTCATATTTATATAAATTGCTGTTATCTGTAAATCATTATGTTTAAATTCTTAATTCTTATGTTTAAATTGTTGAATTTTGAGTTGAATTGTTGAATTGTTTAATTATTACTAAAATATAATTTATGATATATTATTTTTAACTCAATAATATAATATATAATATACTCAAATATTATTAAATAGTACAATTTAGTATTACTAAAAATATATTTCACAACATAATTTAGACCACCACGTTCCCAAGATCTCCATGCCCTGTGTTTTTTAATCTTCTCCCTGGGAGAACCCTGATAGCAAAGCAGAATTAATGAGTTAAGTGGGGGATAATGGCCATCACTGGACTTAAGCTTTGAGTTTTGAGCTTCTTATGAGCTCAAATTTTCTTTGTATCTCCAATTTTGGTTTTAAAATTCATGTCAAATTAGCATTTTACTCCATAACATGTTTTAATATAAATAGCAGTGAAAAATTGAGGGAACACTGGACCTACCTAGTTGCAGATTTCTTCAAGCGAGATCATATTTGTGTTAAGACATTTTCAGTTTTCAGTTTCTTATTCTGATTCTTAGCCAAGAGCTTCTAAATTGATACAGTGTAATAAAAGTCAGAATGTAAACTGATAACAGATAATATGAAACCCTCGCTCCACTCACATCTTGCAGGTGATACAGAAATGTTTGTGGGTGATGACTATGGGTATCAAACGGGAAAAGTTTTGATGTCAAAAATTCACAGTAAGAACTCACTATTTTCCCTGGTAGTTTGTTCCACCCACATGGGAAGGATGGGTCCTAATTAAGCCTCAGGAGCACAGGGCTGTTATTTACTAGTAAGATTTGTCCCAGATATTAAACATTCTTATCCAACCACAGTGCACCATATTCAGCCAAGATGGCTGTATGTTCTAATATTACAGGCAGTGTGATTGCACAAAGCAGAAGAGCTCCTGTAGTCATTATTGTGCTTTTCCAGTTGCTTTTATATCTGCCTTGAATTCTCACTGAAATAGTCACTCCAAAACCCTGGCCCAGATGTTTTCAGGGTTCTGCTCAAGAGCCCAGCAATCCACTCCAAGCGATTTATTTCAAGCGTGTCACAAAAGAACTGTGATGTCTTCCTTATGCAACCTCCATTCCGAATCTCTACTTCCATCTGTTCCTCTGGAAACTGAATGGTCAGAGTTGCTCAGAGGAACCAGAAAGCCAGTAAATGAATCTCAAGTGACTCAGCTGGGAGGGCTGTGGTAAGAAAGCTGCCTCCCTGTTCACCAGGACAAGTGCTGCCCTGGTCAGGAGCGGACAGTCTGCCTGGAGGAACAGGTGCACAGCTTCTCTACTCCCGACATGTGGTCGCCAGATGCCAGTTCAGACTTCAGACACTTCAGTCTGTTCAGATCTTATTGCAGCACTTGGAAATGTGGACAAGACAGTCTACTGAAAACTAATTCTATACCAATACGCAGTGTAAAACTCTGTTGCTCCCCTGCTTACGCCACTTTGGTGCCTTCCCATTTCCCTTAGGATTGTTCAATTAATTGAATAAGAAAGCCATTAGACTGAAGTGGCTCTAAGGCTTTAGTTGCTTTAATAAGCAAACCAAAACCAAAGCCTGGAAATGCCTCAAGTTTAAGAAACTGAAACCTAGGAGCACCCAGTCACGAAAGAATGGCCGGCTAGTCTTTTCCCAAATAAGGCAACTGTTTAATCAGATAATTTCCTTCCTTTGCTCCTACACCTTCTCTACATAAGGACTTCCCCTAACTCCTGTTGGCAGAGTGCTCCTACCCGCTTCCAGCTCAGCACGGCCTGATTAGAATCTATATTTACTCCAATAAACTCTTAAAATTGTTGATATGCCTCAGTTTACCTTTTGAGAGTTCCAGGTTTAAAGTCCCTAAAATGTACATGTTAGCAAAGATCTCCTCAGTCTACCTGCTCAGCTTTTCTCCCTCTGCTTTCCTTCTCCTACCTCACCCTCCAAGTAGCCAGAACTCCTTCTGGTTTCTTCTCTTTCCCTTGGGCCTTCCCTCATCAGTCTTCACTGCCCAGGAGACCCATACCTGTCTCCATCGGATTTATCCCACCCATCCTTCCATATCACTTTCCCAGGGGCACCTTCACTGACCACTGAGACTAGGTTTGATTTCTTCATTGAACAGGCCTGTGGCTCCTTGCATGTTTTTGGTTTATTTTTGGTTTTGTTTTGTTTTTGTGGGGTTTTCTTCTTCTTCTTTTTTCTTTTTTTTTTTTTTTTTTGCCTAGAGTCGATACATGTGTAGTTATTTGTTGACTGATTACTCTTTATTTGTATAAAGGTTGTATTCCATAGTAGATTACAAATCCCTTGAGGGTAGGAGAGTGTTTTTGTTTTGTTTTGTTTTGTTTTGTTTTTTTTCACTGCTGATTCCTCGAACAATTTTAACCATAGGTTCAACCATGTGGAATGGCTGATATTTGAATATTTTGACCTTAAAAAAATACCAGTTTCAGATGCTTCAATCTAGTACCTGTTCAATAAATATTTATTTAAAACTGTGCCAAAAAGGCATCCATGTGAGGGGCACCTGGATGACTCAGTCGATTAAGCATCCCACTTCTTAATTTTGGCTCAGGTGATGATCTCACAGTTTGTGGGACTGAGCTCCGCATCGGACTCTGTGCTGACAGTGAGAAGCCTGCTTGGGATTCTCTCTCTCCCTCTCTCTCTGCCCCTTCCCCTTCAAAAATAAATAAATAAACTTAAAAAGACTTTTTAAAGTCATTCATGTGGTTTTTAGGCTGTGTGTGTGTGTGTGTGTGTGTGTGTGTGTGCGTGACAGAGACAGAGATGAGAGAGAGAGAGATCAGCTATTAGTATAACTGTTACTAGAAGAATCTTTTAAGTACCACTATTTTTTAAAAATTTCATTGGGTTTTACAGAGATTTTTCAAAGATAAATATAATAACAAATTCCAAAAATGGGTCCTATTTGAAATACAATTTCAGCAGTTTCCCTCTGCCACTTTGATCTTAGGTCAATTTTCTATTTACCTAAATTTTCCCCCTTCCGTGAGATCGAACTCCCAACAGTCATCACTTGAGCTCCCTGGAGCCTCGTAGGTGAGTTCTGTGTGATTTCCTCCTGACCTGTGGAAGACAACCCAGGACCAGATGGAGACTTTTCACTGCCCTCCCCAACTCCCATGCTGAGCCTCAGGACAGATGGTAGGGCCAGAAGCCCTACTTCATTGTCCCCTCCTGAAATTGAACTGTTTAAATCCGTGACTGGTTCTCCCACACGGGAGCTCCCCTCCAGAAACGCCTTATAAATCCCCGTAACATTTATAACTCTCCAGAATGCCTCTGGTTCAAGCACAACAACAAAAAATTAGTGGCACAGTAACACCAAGTCTAAGGCATCTGAGTTAAAGTCACTCTAAGGCATTTTTTAAAATATTCAGTTTTATTCCCCTCATAAATTCACCACCTCAGAGACTCTGGATAAGGGGAATTTTGAGGGAAGAAATCATTGAAGAGAATGAAAACAGTCAGTAACAGGGGACATGACAAATACTGCATAGAAGCCTGTCCCCCAGCCCAAAGGCCCATCGTTGTAAATTAAACGGTTTGTTCATCTCAAGTAAGCATTCAAGAGCTTACTCTTGCCAGCTCTGTGATAGTTGGTGCTTTAGAGGCACTGGCTTCCTGCCTTATGAATAAATCTTCCTGAAGGAGCTGCTTCCTTCTGCTTACAATAATTTGTTCTTCCTTCATCTTTGTTTTCTTGTAAACAGCCACTAGTGTTATTTTATGATTCATACCACTATCTTTTGCCTTATATTTAAAATGAGATTGTTTCTCTCAGGAGCTACTCCTCCAGGAGCTCTTTCTCACAGAAAGTTTGGGATGAACAGCTGTCTTCAGTGACAATCTACTGATTTGAACTTTTTATTTTTATTTTTTTTTATTTTGAGAGAGAGCGCAAGCAGGGAAGGGGCAGAGAGGAAGAGAGAGAATCCCAAGCAGGCTCCTCCGCACTGTCAGAGCAAAGCCCGATGTGGGCCTCGAACTCATGAACTGCAAGATCATGACCTGAGCCGAAATCAAGAGTTGGGCCCTTAAATGGGGTGCCTGGGTGGCTCAGTCCGTTAAGCGTCCGACTTCAGCTCAGGTCATGTTCTCATGGTTCGTGAGTTCTAGCCCCACACCGGGCTCTGTGCTGACTGCTCGGAGCCTGGAGCCTGCTTCAGATTCTGTCTCCCTCTCTCTCTGCCCCTCCCCTGCTTATGCTCTCTCTGTCTCTCACAGATACATAAACATTAAAAAAAATTTTTTTAAGAGTTGGGCACTTAACTGACTGAGCCACCCAGGCGCCCCATTGATTTGAATTTCTGATGAATGGCAACTCTGAGGAGCTTATCAACATACCCAGACCACAGCCATCCACACCCTTAAAGGACAAAAGCCCTGTGTGGCCTGAAAGGGGAGGCTTTCCTGCTTTCCCCAAGACTCAGCACTTGGTTGCACCTGGGGTGACAACAACAGTAGGAAAGGTAGGATGCTCGTAAAAGACAGCCGTGAGAATCCCGCCTCAGGAGGCCAACCACCTCACTCAACACCCACACTTCTTTCCTCCTCACAGCTCAACTTGGTGAACATGTTGTATCTGATGCTAAATCTCCAAATTTCCACACAGGTAAAGGTTGCATCTGAAATTGATGGCTTCTTTACTCTCTTAAACCATTTAAAAGTTAATCGATTCCATAGTTTATAGACCTGAAAGGAGTTAATCATGGAAACTTACATATAAATTGGTTTTTCGTGTTTCCAAACCACTCATCATACTTTTTGCCAACAGTCTACTGCAGTAGAGCCCTGATACCAAGGATCTATTTACTTTTTTCAAAAAACTGCTTTACTGAAATATGATTCACCTACCATGCAACTCGCCCATTTAAAGTGTGCTATTGAATGGCTTTTAGTATATTTACAGAACTGTGCTATCATTACCACTATCTAATCTGAGAACATTTTATTATCCAAAAAAGAAACTCCTATCTTTTTTCCCTTCATTCTCCCTGCCTCCAGCCCCCAGCAACCACTGATCTACCTTCTATTTCTATGGATTTGCTGGTCTGAATATTTCATATAAATGGAAATAATACATGTGGCTTTTTGTGACCGTTTTTATTGACTTAGAATCCTGTCTTCAAGGTTTATCCATTTTGTAGCATGTATCAGTAGTTCATTACTTTTATTGCTGAGTAATATTCCATTGTATGAATATAACAGATTCATTTATCCACTCGGCAGTTGACAGACTTTTGGATTGCTTCCACTTTGGGGCAATTGTGAATAGTGCTTCTCAAGACATTGGCCCTATTTACTTTTAATTCATCAGACTCTCCTTTTACCCTAAAGAGGGCACTGTGAACTCCCATAATTCTGTGACAAATTGCTAGAAACAAAGAAGACTGCAATCCTTAGGCAAGACAGCAATCTGTGTGTCATACTTAATGTGATCCATTCTTCCTGGTTTCTCTAGAACTTTCCCAGTTTTAGCGCTGAATGTACTGTGACCTGGGAAAACTTTTAGTTCCAAGCAAACCAGGACAGTTGGTCTTCCTAGACTGGAACTTAGTCAGAAGGCAATTCTAGAAAAGCCCATCTTTGAGTTTTATGGTTTCTGGTGAAGGTATAGTTATATTTTTAAAAACTGGCTCATGCAGTATCTATCTCTTTACAGAGTTTCATTTTAGTGAGAAACAATTATTGTTTTATTTCCTACATAATAAACAATGTCTGAAATTTCACATATATTAATTTTAAGCTTAAAGCATACATATATTATGTATTAAGTTTAAAGCATATATGAAGCACATTTATATACATTATATATAATGCATTATATATAATGCAGGATGTGTGTGTGGGGGGGGCATACGATATTTTTAAGACTTTGTGTTTTGGAGCCATTTTAGGTTCACAGCAAAATTAAGAGGAAGGTACAGAGATTTCTCATATACCGTCTGCCCGCACACATGTATTGCCTCCCACATTATCAAAATCCCCCACCAGAGTGGTACATTTGTTACAATGCATAAGCCCTGCCTATGTTTTAGATGGAGTACTAGTTAATTTTGAAGACCTCCCTAAAAGCTGAAAAGTCTCATGTCCACAGGGTGGCAGTGTGACACCCATAAACCCAAATAGAATTGGAGTAAAAGCTGTGTCCATAAAACCTAATCTTTGGTTGGAACTATGTAGTTTGATAGGAAAATGAGTAAGTCCAACCAACTACTTGTGAGATCCATGGCTTTGGTTTATCCTGGTAAACAGCCTCACATGGTTTAACCATTGATGTCTCCAAACCATAAGTTTAAGATAAAAAAATGCAAATTCAAATAGTTCAAAGCCTATTGATTCCAGCATTCTTTAAAGTTTTTTAATTGCAGCTGAAAGAATTATAGAATATGAGCCTTAGAAATCACAAGATTCAATGTTTTATGCATTTTTCCACTGAAAAATTGAACAGGTCACATTTTCAGATACTATGCCTATGGTATTTTTCATGGAATGTAACTTTACCCCTTTTCCTCCTCTTCAGCAAGGTATTTAAAATTCAGGTGAGTGATAGGAATGTAATAAGGATAATATCAAATCTCCTTTTTAAGTCAGTCATTCACTAGCTTCAATACTTGATTTTTAGAAATAAATTACTTTAACATGCTCTACACCCAATCTGGACACATGAGTGTCTTAAAATTCTTAAACTGAGAAAGTGTGATTCTAGTACAACCTTTCACTGAATGCTGAACTTGTCTTCTAGAATGTTCTTAACGGTTAGCTATCTGGGAAATAGGCACCTTTAACTTGCATTGGCTTCATTAGCAAAATCCCACTGTTTACAGGCCTGATATTCATAAATTATATGTGTTTCTGCATTCACATTAAAAAAGGAAAATGAAGAAAATGTATAATTTTTCCTACACAAAACAACAGACTTGGAATTTGGAAACTGTCTTATTTATTCACATCAGTAAAGGTAAGGGTACAGGAAAGTGTGGGCTAGTTTCTTTTGCATGAAAATAAAGGACACTTTCTTCTTCATGAAAATATTGAAATTGCTGAGAAAAACAGCTTTCCTGTTACAGGTTCTAACTGGCACATTAGGCCAGTGTTCACCTTCTTCTGTTAATAAGGAGGCACTATAGACTCAACAGCTGAGTAAAGATAAATTAGCAAAGGAGGAAAAAAGAAAATGCAGTCTCCATATGAATCTAGTGACATATATACATAGTTTCTTCTTTTTTGATGTCAGGTCACAATATCTATGGAACAAAAAACAGTCTGATCTCCAAGTGCTATTCATGCTGGAATCTGTCTTTTTCTAGGAGTCTTTGGTCCTAATCTTAGTTGTTTGTCTTCTGTCTGTCCATGTTGACTCAGCCATTTATCGTGGTATTGCTGAAGTTCAAATATGTAGACAGTAAGACTCTAATCTAAGAGAGAATAAGATAGCATATGTTTAAATTCTTATCCTGTTCTATGAACTTTTGTTTTGAGATTCTAAATGCCCACTTCTACGACTTTTCTAAACACAACCACTGAATAATTGTAATTAGATTGAACAGTCATTTTTGTTTGTTTGTAATATTATTTTTAGTATTAACAAGTGCCCTCCAGGACTGCAATCCACTTGTTGCAGAGGATCTTTGAGACATAAAATGTATACCTTGGATGTGAAAAGTGCTTTCCTGAAAAAATAAATGTATTGTCTGCACTAAATGATATATTCTCTACATCGTATTGCCTGATGCATGCGAAGTGATGGATTGCTATTTAGTTGGCCCAATTACTCTCTCTTCTACAAGAGGCCAGGAACTTCCTTCTTACAGAGTTAGTTTCCCAATAGATCCTGAAGTTTATATAGTAACTTCCTGTTTGATAGACTAGGAGGTACAAGCACCCTTCTGATATGAATGATGCTTTGGAGAGCTATGTCTTTGAAGTTTCTTACAGGGATGGTTGCCCACCTTCATAACAGATTTCAAAGGCCCATTAAGACACTTTGCCTGCTAAGATAATTTGGTTGCTCTGAAATGCAAAGCCAGCCTTCTGAGCTCATGTGGGTTTGTCCCCAGGAACCCTCCCTGGCATTGCCTGTTCCCACCACTAAGAATCTGTGTTGCATTTAGAGAGACCCTGGATGTCAAACTAGAATTGCCTGAAGGTGTCGGTCATAATAGCTACCACTTATTGAATTCTTTATTAACAAGGCTAGCCTTCTAATCCTCCAAGCACTGAAAAGCAGATATTACCCATAGGTGCAGATGAAGAAATTGAGACTTGGAGACTCAGTAACCTACCCAGTGCAGAATGTGGATTGACCCAATCCTAATTCTCCTGTAGCACGTGGCTGTCCTGGGACTCCTCACACCAGGGGTGATGGCCACTTATATCTCTACCCCAAGAGGCAGCATGGCAGAGTGACATAGGTCCTACCTCCCAAGGTGGAGTAGCCTCAGCTCTGAAATACTAAGACAGAACACTTGCCCTCCATTAAAATAAAATCATTGGGGATTTTTTGTTGTTGTTTTAAGGTATCTGGGTTTCACTTATTTACCTTTTTATGGTGGTAACATAAAATTGACCATCTTAACTGCTTGTAAATGAACAGTGCAGTAGTGTTATCTGTTGTGCAACAGACCTCTAGCATTTTTTCATCTTGCAGAACTGAAACTCTGTACCCATTAAACAACTACTTCCCTTTCCTTTTCTGCCCCAACCCCTGGCAGCCACCATTCCACTTCCTGTTTCTAAGAATTTGACTACTTTAGATACCCCATATAATAGAATCATACAGTATTTGTCTTTTTGTACCTGGCTTATTTCACTTAGCATAATGTCCTCAAGGTCCATCTATGTTGTAATATATGATAGGATTTTCTTCTTTTTAAAGGCTGAATAATATTCCATTGTATGATTATCCCACATTTTCTTTTTTTTAATTGAGATATAATTGACATATAACATGGTATTTAATTGACATCACAAGGTGTACACAACATGTTGATTTGATACATTTATACACTGCAGTATGATTTCCATCATAGTGTTAGCTAACATCTCTATCATGTCACATTTTCTTTATCTAGTCATCTGTCGATGGACATTTAGGTTGTTTCCACCTCTTGGCTGTTGGGAATAATGCTGCCACGAACACGGGTGTGCAACTATCTCTTCAAGATCCTGTTTTCAATTCTTTTGGATACATACTCAGAAGTGGGATTGCTGGATCACACGGTAATTCTGGTTTTTTATTTTCTGAAGAAACTCCATACTGCTTATGGAGCAGTGGCTCCACCATTTTGCATTTCTATCAACAGGGCACAAGGACTCCAATTTTTCCACATCCTCACCCAAACTTGTTATTTTCTGTTGTTGTTGTTCTTTTTTTTTTTAATTTTTTTTTAACGTTTATTTATTTTTGAGACAGAGAGAGACAGAGCATGAACGGGGGAGGGGCAGAGAGAGAGGGAGACACAGAATCGAATGCAGGCTCCAGGCTCTGAGCCATCAGCCCAGAGCCACCCAGGCGCCCCTGTTGTTGTTCTTTAGAGTAGCCACATTATTTTTTCTTATGGATATGCATGACTCATCCTTTTCTAACTCTGCCCTATTTCAAGGCTCTTTCTACTTTATTCATTTCTATGTTGTTGTTCGAATTTTTATAAATCTATTGCTTTTATATTTTTAAGGCAGCAAAGATACTTTTTTTAAAAAACGTGTTGCAAGAAGTTTGGCCAAAACCAACTTAAAGTGGTGTTTGTTAGTCTCAAGTATAATATATGTCACCAAATACTGAGAGAAGTGATGGCGTTGAATTGTGGATTTTCTGAACAGTCTGGAACTAAGGGATCAGAGTGTGGTCCAGATATCCCTCCCACCATCATCTATCTTCTCTATATCCAATCAAGTAAGGTAACCATTGTTAGTAAGGCAGGCATTGGAAAGCCAAATGAAAATTAGAGTGGCTTCCTTTGTGAAGCAGACAAACACATTCAATAATTGAAGTTAAATAAAAATATTGTGACGTAAAAAGTGAAATAGTGGAATGTGAGAGAGAGTTCCCACAGAATGAGGGCCATTCTTGGAGAAGCAAGTGTGGTCAACATACTAGTGCTGGTCATGTGTTCTGGCAATAAGTGCCTAAGCCCCACCCACACCAGCTCCTCACTGATCCTGACACCAGGGTGATTCAGGCATAGGATGAGCCCCAAGCCTGTTGTACAAATTATTTAAAAATAAGAACAGATAGGGGCACCTGGGTGGCTCAGTCGGTTGAGTGGCTGACTTCGGCTCAGGTCATGATCTCGCACTCTGTGAGTTCCAGCCCCGTGTCAGGCTCTGTGCAGACCGCTCAGAGCCTGGAGCCTATTTCCGATTCTGTGTCTCCCTCTCTCTCTGCCCCTCCCCCGCTCATGCTCTGTCTCTCTCTGTCTCAAAAATAAATAAACGTTAAAAAAATTTTTTTAAATAAATTAAAAAAATAATAAGAATAAGAACAGATAAAAGTTGAGTAATGTAGTTTTTAGAATTCTAAGATGGCCCCATGTCAAATCAACTTCTGTCAAACTATCATATGCCCCTGCCACCAACAGGCTCTGTGACTTTGACCAAGTGACTTTAACCTCTCTATACTACTTCCTGTTCCAAAAATGGGGAGGTTAGAATGGATAACTGTGCATTTTCTTCTAGAACTAATGTTCTGGGATTTTAAAGTGTCCTTTCAAAATGTCCATGGGCTCTCAAGATTACTGACAGGATCAGCCTCAAAAGGATCATGAGCACAATACTCTCCAGGGTAAGAACACTCCATTCAAGATACCACTCCACGCCATCTCATAGTATCCACTCCCGGTTTCTCACCCCACATCTCTGCACCTCCTCTCTCCTCTGCCCATCCTTCCCCTCACTCCACACTTGAATCAAATAAAAAGGATTGTTGCATATGAATTTATCTTGACTCATGAAAATTGACTATTCACCTTAGAACAGAATGCCATTAGCACTTAGCAGTGTTTGCAAAAACTGAGAAAAACTCTCTATACCTCTGAACATATTTTTACCTCATTGACGTATATTAATAGTCACGAACACCTTATAACTGTATCACACTTTGGAATTGCAGAGGCTCTCATGTGCAGTATCTCACTTAGTATTCCTGAATAAGCTTGACAGGTAGGTTTCATTGTATCTCTATTGTCGATGAGAAATACAGCATTGAAAAATAGAGCAGTCTGATCAAGAACTCATAGTAATTGGCAGATTCAGACCTATTTAATCAAGATCTTCCAGGGTGGGGTATACATTTCTACCTCTTATTTTAGTTCCTGAGGCAATTCTCTTCAGGTCTATATAAATCCATTTTTTTGACCTTTTTTTTTTTTTTAGAAACATTACCCAAAAATCCACTCGAAGAATTTTAACTAGAATGTTGATGTTTAGCTTTATGGGGATGCCATTGATGTTTTATGTGATTTTTTTGGTCTGTTATTTAATTCCCTCACAAGGTCATCTCCAGAGAAGGTGTTCAAAAAGTATGTTTTGAGAAGATGGTAGTTGGAAAGATGGATAGATGGATGAATGGTTGGATGCTCTAACAAAACAACAACTGAGTGAGTGAATGAATTAATGAATGAACTTAGAACCATTTGTCTTTTTGATTGTTGATGAGAAAATATAACATCCTTGTTAGAACGATTTATTTATCGGGGCGCCTGGGTGGCTCAGTTGGTTGAGCGACCGACTTCAGCTCAGGTCATGATCTCGCGGTCCGTGAGTTCGAGCCCCGCGTCGGGCTCTGTGCTGACAGCTCAGAGCCTGGAGCCTGTTTCAGATTCTGTGTCTCCCTCTCTCTGACCCTCCCCCGTTCATGCTCTGTCTCTCTCTGTCTCAAAAATAAATAAACGTTAAAAAAAAAATTAAAAAAAAAAGAACCATTTATTTATCGATTCATTTAATGAGCACTTTCATCATTTATTTAGTATTTTCTCACTTCAATTAAGCATTGATAATTACAAATTGAAAATTGAAAACTACTGTCCTACTTATATGTACCCATCCCCATTTGATATGCCAAGAATTTTGGTTACAAATCAACAGAGATCGATTATCTACCTCGTTAATCCACTGGAAAGTATAATATGTCAAACTGTTGAGGTTTTGTTATCTATCCAGGACAAAAAGAACTAACCATCCCCAAAGATTTTCTTACTTGGACAAAAGCAGCTATTGCTTTCGTCAAAGTTTAAATAACCAGAACCTATACTAGCTCACGCTTTTCCTACACATTAAAGAAGTCAACAAGTAGCTTATCTTAGAATTATTAAAAGTAAAAGCATTCAGGTAGTGCAAAAGTAAGTTTTAACTGGGTGTATAACAATTTTGTGCAAAGCTGGATTGAGCCAGTGAGACTGTGGGAACTGAGAAAAACAGGCCTAACCAGCTCTTCTTGTACAAAAGAATGGGATCCAAAATGATTCAAGTCTAACGCTATAAAATGATTCCCCAAAGTCTTGTTCATAACTTTACACATGTTACATCAAATTTATCTACATTTAGAAAGTTTACCTATCAGGTGGTCAATAGAGTCATGATATAATAATCATACTTAAATAGCAACGTTCCTGTGGCAAAATGAAGGCTCAATTTTGGAAGTTCTGAAGGAGTCCGAAAATGTCACCATGGTTATCTGGTGAGGAAAAAAAATTAAAAAGACAGAAAACATTCTGTCTTATGCTTCTGAAATGTTTTATCTTTTTATAATAATCGCATATTGCATTTTAAGCAGAAAAAAATAATCTAAAATTTTGTTTATGTTTGGCTTCTGGAGTTTATGTGACAAATCACTCCCAGAAGATTTCTAGTCTATACTATAAAAATGACTGTTCATATTCATATCAATTCCTTCTAATTCAGTGTGCAGAAAGACGTGAGCATCTCAGCTGATATCAGAGCACAGACGCTACAAGATGTATGTTTTTACCATACTAGAAATATTACTGCCAGCCAAAGATTCATAAAGCCACAGTTTCCTCAAACTGGAGCTGTAGAAATTAAAAGTCATTATCATTCTAAGTTGCGAAGAAATTCTGGGAACCTAGCTATATGTGTAATACAAATTTATTACAGATTACTATTTCACTGTGTTTCTGACCAAAGTCTGCAATTACATAGTACAAAACACACACACTGCAAATTCCCAACATCCTGTCAGGCAATAGAGTATTCAAAATAATGGCTTGAGTTGAAGACACTTCTTTGTTTGAAGCACTTAACCTGTTTAACTAGTTTTAGAAAAGACCTTGGAACTCATAATAATAACTTGGGTTTATTGCTTAGATAACTGCAGAGAGGAATAAGGTGCACATTTTTAAAGAGTACAAGAAATAGACTTTGTAAATATACTAATTATTTTTAAATAGTAATATCAAATCATAACTCATTTATTGAACAACACTGGAGAATTGGGTGTGGCGCATTAGTGATTTTTTAAACGGCTGCGGTTAACCATTTTAAATGTTTTTTTATTTTTAATGACAACCTATTAAAATTGCATCAGATATGTTCTCACCTAGTTGAACAGAATATATGGAGCAGATATCACCTTTGTCCCGAGATTCAGGGACATCAGTCATTGCAGTGCATGAGGCACTTCACAATTACTAAGGTATTTATATGCTACCTCCTTTGCGATCTGTTTTTCCCCGGCATGCCTGCAGCCCCCTTTCCATTTTTTTCTAAAATACCACACCCTAGGAACTTAGTAATAATTGAAAGTAACCAGTGAGACCTGATAAGCAAGCTTGCTTAATCTGTACCCTTCATTTTACACACAAACCGCAGTCAAAAGGCTCTGATAGGAAACTCTGATAATGACTTCATTCCACTCCGATGGTTTACTTTTACTCCTCAAGTCAGTATGCTACTCTGCCAAAGTCCAGTCTGTACCTTGATCTAGGCGAGTAATATAGAAGGAAAATTGGTTGCCAAATAATAAAAACAACACAGTCCAGGCTATTTGTGCATCTGTGACAGCTGCAGCCACCTAGAGTGACCTCAATAAATTGTACCCCTCTCCCCTACCCGGTTTTAAACAAGTTGAGTAATAAAGTAAACATGGAACCATTATCAGTAGACCTTGGTTGGAAGTGTGAGACCTAACTGGGTCTACTAACTAAACGACAGTATTAGGAAGATTTTCCCACTTGATCCTTGACAGCCCTGAACCCGAGCAGACCTTTGGGATAAGGGCTCCCTCCTAAGAAAAAAGGAAAGTGCTGAGCTGCGCATTCCTTAATGTGTTTTTGTTTTTTTAATTTACCAGTTCCACTAAGCTGATGCTTACAGCTCTCAATTTCATGTACCACCAGCCTTCTATTACTTCCTCATCTCGGCTTCTTTAGTTACCTCAGGTATAGAAGATTGAACTCTGTACTACTCATTCCAAGGCATAATCTCATCAATGTCAAGAGTCTATACAAAGCCCCTTTTTGCTTATTTATTTACACACTACCCCTGTTTTCTTTCCCACCCCAGGCAATAACACAAATGTAGTTTATAGTTTTCTTGAGTTTGTATACAACGTTGTAGAAAATAATGTTGTTGGAGTGTATATTTTAAAACTTTATATAAATGTGTATACTCATGGTCCCATTCTATAACTTACTTTTCTTACTCAATATCATGTTTGTAAGATCTGTCTGTGCTATTATATGTAGCATTAGGTAGTATTATTATATTACTATTATATAATACATATATATTACATATATAATACATTATATACTATTATATGTAGTATTGTATGAACTTGATGTATATGAACTTCATCGCTTCCAAATGTTGCACAGTGCTCCAAGATGTGCAACCATCACATTCCACTTCTCATTCCCCCAAGTGATGGACATTCTGATTCCTCTACATCCTCATGCGTATCCATTATGGTCCTGGCGGGATCATTGAGCTATGAGTACTTAATTTGGTTGAGCACAGCCAAATCATTGTCTGGTTGGTTGTACCAATCTACATTCCCTCTAGCAACACAAGAGGGCTCATGTTACCCAAAATTCCCACCAAATTTTATATTATCTTTCTATTTTTGCCGTTATCATGGGTATAAACTGGTATCTCATTGATTTAAAATTCACATTTCTCTCCAATCACTAATAAGTTTGGACAGCTCTTTATACACGTGTTAGCTATTAAGGCTTCTGTAAGTAGTATGTCATATCCTTTGCTCATCTTCTGTACATTCCCTGGAATTTTCTGAATGATTTGTAAACATGAATGTATTCCAAATGTTGGTTCCTTGTCTGTTTAGTTTAGTAAACTAACAGTTTAGTCTGTTTAGTAGTTGCAAATATCTTCCTTTAGTCCTTCATCTACCTCTACATTTTGTTCAGTATGTCCTTTGCAAAATAGAAATCTTTCTCTTTTTTTCAATCAAATTCTTAAATCATTTTGCCTCATGGTTGTCCTTTTGTTCTCTCTGACATCTAAATGAACCCATACTTCTTCTTATGACAGTTTAGGGGAAGCTGCTCACAGGTATTGTTTCCCACACAATAAAGTTGAAAAGATTCATATGACCTATTTTATCTACATAAAAAGATCACTTTTTGCTTCCAATCAAAGTTGTTTTGTTTTAGTACTGGGTGGTGTGGGCCAACAGACTTATTAACAATATAAATTGAACAAAAACATTCCTCTAATCCTACAGTGAATATAAACCAAATTCTCTGGGCAGTAGACTAGTAAATGGGAAGAGAGGAAGTGGGATGTCTAGAACTGTCCAAAAACTCACACATCAAGCCACCCCTAAATCAAGCCTAAGCCCAAATCTTGAATGTGAGGGTCCAAACTGATTTAGTCTATACATTGACATGGAAGTCACAAGGTCTTTTACCGTGGACCTGCTTTATTGTGGACTTTTGGCACAGTTTATATCCTCAATAGCTTTTTTTTTATTTCACTTTTTGAGATAGTTGTGGATTCACATACAGTTGTAAGGAAAAATACAGAGAGATCTGGTATACTCTTTTCCCAGCATTCCCTAATGGTAACAACTTGTACAACTACAGTGTAATATCACAATCAGGATATTAACTTTGATTCTATGTATGTATGTCAGTGTGTTCTCCATTTCTATAATTTTGTCATTTCAAGAATGTTATATTAATGAAATCATACAGCATGTGACCTTTTGAGCTTGCATTTTTTCACTTAGAATAATCTGCAATGAATATGGAGATCCATCCCAGTTGTTGTGTATATCAATAGTCTCTTCCCTTTTCTTGCTGAACAATATTTCATGGTACAGAAGTAGACCGTTTAACCATTCATTCACTGCAAGACACCTGGGTTGTTTTTAGTTTTTGACTATTATAAATCAAGCTAGTATAAGCATTTGTGTATGGGTTTTCGTGTGGTCATAAGTCTTCATTTCTCTGGGAAACGTGATTAGTAAGTTGCATAGTGGTTGTATATTTAGTACATTAAGAAATTTGCAAATGATTTTCCAGAGTGGCCATACCACATCCCACCAGGAATGTATGGGGGATTCAGTTCTTCTATTTCCTCACCTGTGTTTGGTGTTGTCACTATTTTTATTTTAGCTATTCTGATAGGCGTGTACTGATAGCTCATAGTTTTAACTTGCATTTCCCTAATAGCTAATGATGTTGAATATCTTCTCATGTGCTTATTTATTATCCAAATATTGTGCTTGGTGAACGTCTCTTCATGTCTTTCTCATTTTCTAATTGGAGTGTTTGGGTTTTATACTTTTTTTTTTAAGTTTATTTATTTATTTTGAGGGGGGAGGGGCAGAGAGAGAGAGGGAGAGAGAATTCCAAGTAGTCTCCGCACTGTCAGATGCGGGGCTTGAACCCCGAACCGTGAGATCATAACCTGAGCTAAAGTCAAGAGTTGGATGCTTTTTTTTAAAATTTTTTTTTGTTTTGTTTATTTTTGGGAGACAGAGCATGAGTGGGGAAAAAACTGAGAGAAAGGGAGACACAGAATCCAAAGCAGGCTCCAGGCTCAGAGCTGTCAGCCCAGAGCCGGACACAGGGCTCGAATGCAAGAACTGCAAGATCATGATCCGAGCCGAAGTCGGACACTTAACCAACTGAGCCACCCTGGGTTTTATACTGTTAAATATTAAGAGATCTTTATTCATTCTAGATACTAGTCCTTTGTCAGATGCGTGGTTTGCAAATATTTTCTTCTACTCTGTAACATATGTTTTCATTCTCTTAGCTGTTTTTTTACCCCCAGAACAAAAGGTTTTAATTTTAAAGTAGTTTAACTTATCAGGTTTTCCTTTTATAGATTGTGCTTTTAGTGCCAAGTATAAGAACTTTCTACCTAGCCCTACATTCAAAAGGTTTTCTCTTTTATTTTTTCCTAAGTCTTCATAGTTTTTATGTTTGATATTTAAGACCATGATCCATTTTGAGTTAATTTGTAATTTTCATATAAGATGTAAAACTTGGATTTAGGTTCTCTTTTTTCCTGTGGATGTTTAGTTGCCCCAGCACATCATTTGTTGGATTCTCCACTTATTTAGATCCCCTTTTTGATTTCGTTTATCAGTGTTTTTGTAATTTTCAGCATACAGGTCATATACATGTTTTAATAGATTTACCCCATGTATTTCATTTTTTAGCAACTGTAAATTGTATTTTACTTTATTTTTAATTTTTTTAACATGTATTTATTTTTGAGAGACAGACAGAGCATGAGCAGGGGAGGGGCAGAGAGAGAGGGAGACAGAACCTGAAGCAGGCTCCAGGCTCTGAGCTGTCAGCACAGAGCCCAATACAGGGCTTGAACTCACAAACCACAAGATCATGACCTGAGCCGAAGTTGGACACTTAACTGATTGAGCTACCAAGGCACCCCAATGGAATTTTATTTTTAATTTTGACATCCACATTCACTGCTAGTATATAGAAACACAACTGATTTTTGTATGTTTATATTGCATTCTGCAATCTCGCTAAGCTTGCTATGTTGTAAAAGTTTTGGTAGATTTCTTGGGACTTTCTATATAGACAGTCATATCATCTGCAAACAAAAACAGTTTTAATTCTTCCTTTCTGATCTGTATGTCCTTTATTTCCTTTTTTTGAGGGGACGGTTCCTTATTGAATTGACTATAATTTTCAGCATTATGTTGAATAAAAATGGAAGAGCAGGGAGAGCAGACATTCTTACCTGTTTCCAATGTCAGTGGGAGAGCATCAGGGTTTCACATTAACTATGATGTTAGCTGTAGGTTTTTACTAGATGTTCTTTATAAAGTTGAGGAACTTTCTATTTCTATTTTCCAGTTGTTTTCATGAATGACTGCTGAATTTTGCCAAGTGTTTTCTCTGCATCAATTAATGGATAGTATGTAATTCAAAGTCTTACTGTTAATGAGGAAGAGAGTTGAGTATGTTGCAGTTTTCAGGGTATATATACCTCAGGAATAAAGCCAACTGGGTTTACCTTCAAGAAGGGACAGAAAACATTGGCCTGAGAAAGTGGAGGTGATGTTGTTGTTTTTCAATAGCCCCTCTGCTATGGACTGACAAATAGGGACAGGGTAGAAAGGGTAGAAACTGTTTAGCTAATATTTTAACCAAAGTCTGCGAAACCTGTATTCTTCAAGATTTCATTTGGCACGTTTGAGAAGGCAGCAGAGTGGCTAAGAGCAGGAAGGGGGCGAGGAGGGGAAAGACGAGACAGCCTGGTGTCAGACTGCCGGGCTCTCTATGGGAGTTCTGCTAACAAAGTAGCAAGTCTTTTGGATTCCTTTTAACCTGCCTCTCAATCTCCTCATTCTATGTTCTCTATTCAAATAAAAATTCCATTAACTAAGAGAATTGTTGTCTAAATAAAGACTTCAGAATCAAACCCATAAAAGCCTCTCTGTGTACTTAGAAATTTCTGTGCTAAGAAAAGATTACTCAACTTCTTAATTTCAAGATTTTTATCTCTCTTTTTTCCAACCTATGATCATCTCCATGTGGTCTGGAATCATGATTTTTTTTTTTAAGTCATATGACATAAACATTCATATCTTTTAGGGAAAATGGAAAACATCCTCTTTGAAAAGGCAAAGTCTGTCTCTTAAACAAGCTGAAATTCTATCCTTCACTTGTTTAACTAAATGAAGACCTTTTCTTGAGATGAAGCCCATGAAGTAGGAGATAAAAGGCTGCAGAAAAGAAAAGCAGATTCTAGTTTTTAATAGTAGTCTCATTTCCTACTCATCGTTAGGACTTTTTATTTTAAATTTCACTGAGTTTCTGCATTCAAGATGTTTATTAGGATACAAATTAGTAGGTTTGTATGGAACTTACAAACCCCTGTTTGGAGACAGAGCTGAGGGGATCTTAGGGATGGTCAGCCACCTCGGTCAATGTCTTCCTGCTCCAACACTTATCCTGTTGCTTAAGAGAAATGCATCTCCTGCTTAAATGGACTGGTGACTGCAATGATCTTTGTTTTCTTCAAAATATAAAGTCAAATGATGTGTAGGGATGTGGGGGAAGGAACGAAGATAAAAATCAGTACCTAATCTCTTAGCAGAAGCTGAGATAAATGGCCCAGGCTTTTGGATGGGGAGCCCTCATTTTTCCCAAGCTTCATGATTTCCCTCACTGTCAGCACAGGTGAGGTGTTTGTGGATGCTCTACTCCATCCACAGCAGATGTCTGTTATATGAAACCCTCAGCCCTCAGGTATATGAGAATCACATGGGCAGCCCAAGGGATGGGGTCAATTCTCCTTTAAAGTTTTCATGTTTTCAGCTTCCAAGAATGCTTTCCAGAGATCCCAAGGGATCACCTCCACTTTCCCAGTGGCTAACATTAACATCAAGACAGTATCCTGGATGTCTAAGCAGGAAGTATCACAGACTGTCTGGTCCTCTGAGCTCCATTTTTCAACTAGGTCTTACCATTGGGCTCTCTTCTGCCTGCCAAGTCAGTTTAGGGAGAATCCTCCACCATATTGGATCACCTTGGATCTTCCTCACCCTTGAAACTTGATCAAGTTTCTCATCCTCCACCTTTAATGTAGGAGTCCTTTACCTGTCTTAACCCTGTTAAGTGAGTTTAGCAAGAATGCCCCTATTCTTGATGTCTCCTCTTAATTATTTTCCATCTATGCCCCCTTACTCTGTTCATTGGCTGGAAATCCCAGGATGTCTTTGCTGTATTCAGAGTTAAGCCTGATCTCTCTTCCCTCTTGCCATAGTCTTGACCCCTGTTGCAATATTCCCATAGAAAGTCTTCCTTACTGAGTGTCAGAATATATATATTTTTTTACTTTAATAGGGATGAGGAATGCGAATGATCCCGCACTCCTACTTGCTGCCTTCACACATGAGAACCACTAAAATAATCAGCCTTGTTTTTCTTCCATGTTCATCTAATAACCTCTGCTGGTTTCTACCTTCCTAAGTTGTTTTAAAGCTGAAGAAAATATCCCTCACCATTTTATAGTTCTCAGTGTCAATAAATTGACATTGATGCTGTCTTATATGATTCCTGTGATTAAGTTAATTATAGAGCAGTATCTCAAGTTCAAACAAATTGACCAAAAATCAACTTTCTGGAGCTGCAAAAGGGAGGACCAGAATGTCAGATCTGACCACAGTGAGCTACAACATTTAAGAATCCATGCTAGATCTTAGATGACACAGCTACCTACTGAACACCAGCAACCAAAAGTCAATAGGGAGTTAGAGATGAGGAAAGAACGTGTGTGATGCAAACTATCTGGGCTGTTGCGTTCAGAATTTAATCTTCCTTCTCCCTCAATGCCTACACCTAAGACTCACCTTTTCTAATGTCTATCTTTCAGATCTACCAATGGCTTTATCCTGACCTGGAGATCTTACTAAACTGCAGATTCTGCTCAGAGGTCTAGGCAGAGGTGTGGACAGGAGTCTGCATTTCTAAAAAGCTCACGGGTGTTTTGATGCTGCTGATGCAGTGGTCCCCTGCCCCTTTGAGCACAAAAGGCAGGTGCCATCATCCCTAGGCTTGGAGCATTGCCACAAACTCCTAATTGGTCTCTCTGCCTCTTTCCAATCCATTCCCCGCCCCACAGCCAGTGTGCTCTTCCAAAAATCAAATCTGAACAAGTTCCTCCACTTTTCTTGCTTCCCATTGCCCTGGGCACCCTCAGATCCACCCCTGCCTCCTGCCACAACTTCAGGCGCCTACTCCTGTCTCACGCTCACTGTTCCAGCCACAATGAATTCGGCTCAGTTCCTATGAGCACCCTATGATCTCTATCTCTGAGCTTTCTCACAAATTCTTCTCATTTGACAAACAATATTTCCCTTCTAATTCCCATCTTCACTCTTCCCAACTCTTCCAGGCTTTTGAAACCTCAGCTATATACCTTTCCTTCCTTGGTGATTCTCTAACACTCTGGACTTTTCCCATCATTGCACTTATGAGCCCATGTAATTACTTTTCTCAAGTTTCTACCATTGGATTATGAATGGAGAGAGAGAAGCACCTGTATTTGTTTTCATTGTATCTCCATCAGATTGTTTTGCATACAGAAAAGTTCAAAATGTATTTCTAGGGTTGAATTTATTGAATAACTGAAAAAGAGGGAGCATTCAGGAAGTAGAAGCCTACTTGGGTTTCAAATTTATATCCCATTTGGTCTTCTTCATAGATCACAACAGGGTTACCAAATGTTAAGGATACAATTGATGAGGTTGTCAAATTGAAGCACAATCTAAAGCTTTCTAAATACTTTAGAATAATAGGCTTGCAGTTCTGTTTAAGTTCTGTCTTACCTAAGCAATACAGAATACATATTATGTATGCAAAACAAGGCATCTCTGACCAGCTAGCTGCCCCCTATTTTTACAGAAGAGCTAGCAAATGTAAACATAAACTGCAGTAAGATATGCAAAATATGGAAAGACTGGATGGTAAATGAGGAGACAGGTTAAATGTGGAGTTGCTCTGTGAGAAACCCTTCCAGAGAGGTTTCACATGATAAGTAGTTCTTTCATCTTAATATGTGAGATGCTATAAGTGGATCCTAATAATTATAATTTCAATAGAATCTCAAACTTTAAGTTCTGAGATTCCACAATGCATTATTTAAAAAATCATAGTGGAATCTTCTCAAGAGTAAAACAGACACACATGCTGAACATGAAAGTCTATATGATTGAAGTAGATCAATTTGGTAAGGTCTATGTATTTCATTATATACAAAACTATAATTGACTATCTGTTGTATTTTCATAGTTTTCTTTCATTATGCTTTGCTTTTATTTTTTCAAGAAAAGCATGGCATACTGAAAGCCCTAGGATCTAGTTTGCCTTCTTGTTCGGTCATTGTTACCAGATCCTAAACCTGGCCTCTGATCTGGCTCAGGATTCTGTTGTAGAATAGATTAATTCATTCCCATGAAAGTATCACCTGAGATGGAAAAGGTCTCCTCTGGGAGCCCACCTGGCTCACCCTGTGAATTCCTCACTTGTAAACAATACTCTCATTGTCTTCATTCATTGCTCACAGATCCTCACCTGCTGGAGGGCAGGAGCAGCTGCCCCAACTCACTTCCTTAGAAGGAATGAAGAGAAAAAAGAAACAGGGAAAGCTGGAGTTAGGGAGTAATTCAATGTTTTAAAGTACCCTTTATGTTTACTGTGTGAGAATATTCAATATTTTCATGGGTGTGAATTTACTTTTAAATATATATTTTTTAATATTTGAGAGAGAGAGAGAGAGAGAGAGCACAGGAGCAGGGAAGGGGCAGAGAGAGGGAGGGAGAGAATCCCAAGCAGGCTCCCTGCTGTCAGCAAGGAGACCCACGTGGTGGGAGTGGGAGCTGGATCTCACAAATGTGAGATTATAACCTGAGCCAAAATCCAGAGCCCCTTGCATAACTGACTGAGCCACCAAGGTACCCCTGAATTTACTTTTAATACAAATGTGATAAACCTATTTATTGAGTACTTCTTACATGCTAGAACTGTATATACATACTTTATTTCCTCACTGTGACAGCCAGGACAATTACGTATTCTATTCCCCCAAAAAAGTGAGGCCCAGAGAGGATCAATCCTAGTCAATGGTTGATCCGGGATTCAGGCTTGGATCAGCCTCATTTCTAAAGTCCAGGTTCTTTCCCGTAGGCTCTGCCGTCTTTGAGAAAGCAAAGCCCAAAGACAAACTCATTGGAAATTTCAACAGGGTTTTTACCTGGTTAAAAAATAATGACAGACGAAAAAATGAATGCATGCATAAACAGAGTCTATCCGGGTATCCAAAGAGCATGCGGCTGGCGAATATTGGACCTCTAGGGGGACTAGCAGGTGTTAACTATGGCTGCGTGTTACCTAGGAAAATTGCAGGGTGCAGCAGTGGAGGAAGCACGGGAGACCTGCAAGCAGGCTGAAGGTATCACAGTCTTTAAAATATATATTTAGGGGCGCCTGGGTGGCGCAGTCGGTTAAGCGTCCGACTTCAGCCAGGTCACGATCTCGCGGTCCGGGAGTTCGAGCCCCGCGTCAGGCTCTGGGCTGATGGCTCGGAGCCTGGAGCCTGTTTCCGATTCTGTGTCTCCCTCTCTCTCTGCCCCTCCCCCGTTCATGCTGTCTCTCTCTGTCCCAAAAATAAATAAAAAACGTTGAAAAAAATTAAAAAAAAATAAAATATGTATTTAATCTGTCCACGTTCATTTGCACTGCCGCTTCCCCATTCAACTACTCGGTAATAGCCTTGTAAATCTTCACTCTTCATGCTTGCCCTCCCCCAGCCCCGCCCCAGCCCTTCTCCACACCCCCGGAGAATCAGCTCGCGCGTCTGAACCTTCCGTGGCTGCTCTCTAGTGCGAGGGTCAAGTTAAACAGCCTTTACGTGGCCTTCCAGGCCCTCCACGTTCTGGCCCCTGCTGCGTGCACGGGCTTCCATCTCTTGCCATGTAACCACCTGTGCACCCTGCTTCAGACACCCTGGCCTTTTCCTCCCTCAGTTCCTTCGCACTCTGCGGCTGTCTTCCAGTCCCCCGCCCTCTGCTTTCCCAAATCCCACTCAGTCTCAGTTTAGAAGCCACTTTTTAAGTGAGGCCTCTCCTGGCTGATTGCTCCCCCGCGGTCTCTTCACCCGCCATCTAATTAAATCTTCCTGAATGTGCTCCCCAAGTAGTCTTCATGTTACCTATTGCAATTTGCATTATACACTTGCCTGATTATTTTTAACGTCTGCAAGTGTCACAAGGGTTTATTTAGCACTGTGCCTGCCTGCCACACTGCTGGAACTTAATAACTTTTGAATGAATGAATGGAGGGACTTGAATTACATTTTAATTGTCACCATCATCAACCTATCAAACAACATTTCGAGTTCTCCAGTGCTGCTCTCCTGGCTTGCCCGCCCCCGTAGGGTTGGCAAAGCCCTGGTGGAGAGCAGCCTTTCTGACGCACCCACCGCGCGCTCCGGAACTCTGGGGAGGACCTAGGCACAGCGGGGCTCAGGGCAGGTCCTCAGGCCAGGTGTCCCTCTGTCTCCCAGGTTCACATGCATTGGGGGAAGAGCGGCGGAAGAAAAGGGGAGAGTGAAGCGAGGAGCGCCGGGTACCTACTGGAGACCGCGGGCCGAGTCTGGTGCGCCTCCGGACTCTCGGCCAGCAGCCGCCAGGGAGCTCGACTTCCTCCTTTGGGGGCCGGCGCGCGGGGCTGGGCTGGGCTGGGCTGGGCGGGGCGGGCGACGCCCCCGCCGGGCTGGGCTCCCAGCCGCCCCAATGGGATTCGGTGCGGGGCCGCGGCTGCGCCCAGTCCCGGCGGCGCGCTCGGCCGCGGAGGAGGCGGCCCGGCCGGGGCAGCGGAGCCTCTGCGCCCGCCTAGGGGAGGCCGAGCGAGCCAGGCTGGCGCCCGGGGGGGCCATGGTGGCGGGCGCCCGCGGTCTCCTGGCCCTCCTGCTTGTGGTCTCCGCCCCGCTCCGGCTGCAGGCGGGCGAGCTGGGTGAGTGGAGTGCGGCTGGCGGGGGTGGGCCGGGCCGGGCCTGGAGGGACCCGGCGCGGGAGGAAGTGGGGTCTCCGCCTGCACCCCGAGGAGTCCTGCCCTTTCTGGCCGACGGCGGCTCGAGTATAAAATAAGTTACTGAATTTCGGATCGTTCCCCCACCCAATTCCTTCCTTCTCCGCTCAACGAGAGAAGCAACTCGACGCCTGCCCGCGTTCGCTCTTCTTGCCCCGAAGCCGGGCTCACTCGGCTCCCAGACTTCCTGACTCCGCCGGCCCCGGGAGAAGTGACATGGCCCCGAGGTGGCGACCCCGGCCGTCACAGGGGAGAGTCGTGTGTGGGGACGCTGCGCCCAAGCCTCCCTTGACAAGGCTGCCGAGTTGCTGGGCGGCAAGGGCCCTCCGTGCGCGGCTGCGATCCTAGCGGGTGCGTTCGCGGCTTGTAGGAACCGGGGGCAGATGTTTCCCCGGGGTTGTGGCCAGGGGGCCGGCGGGGCGCCCTGCCGCTCCTCACTCGTGTGCCGCCTGCACCCCAAGTTGGAGTCCTGTGGCTCCTTCTTGGGTGTTTGAGCGAGTCGACTCCCGACCAGGCTGCTCTTTCTGTGGACCTGGTCCTTGGTTTCAGGTTGGACGTAATTAACTAATCCACAGCCCAGTTTGCCTCTGCGCATCCACCTGATTAAAGCAGTAAGCAGTTTCACCAGCCCTAGACAAATCCTTGTTAATTAGTTCTTTCCTGATAGGGCAGCTTTTCTGCGGCTTTTCAGTTCATGTTTCTTTCCTTCCCTACTTCTGCCCCTATTCAACCGAGGTTATTGAATAGCACTAAACATCTAGAATATTTTGACAGCTCTCCCACCCCCACCCGTGTTTTCTAATGAAGCAAGTTTCACTGCTAAACCAAATGCTGGCTTTTTTTTCCCCCCACTGAACCACATATCCATTCCCAGTCTGGAGCATGGCTACTTAAGATGTTACTGGTGTTTCCTAAGTTTGCTTACATACCAATTTATTTGTTTCAAAGCTGAAGTTTAGACAAAATATGCCTTGGCACTAATAGAATGCTATGCATGTCCTAAAAATTTAATAAATATGTATGCTTTGGGGGCACCTGGGTGCCTTAGTCGGCTAAGGGTTGGACTTTGGCTCAGGTCATGATCTCACAGTTGGTGGGTTCCAGACCCAAGTCTGGTTCTGTGCTGACAGCTCTGAGCCTGGAGCCTGCTTCAGATTCTGTGTCTCCCTCTCTCTGCCCCACCCACTCTCACACTCTGTCTCTCAAAAATGAATAAACGTTATAAAAAATTTAAAAAACATGTATGCTTTTATTGAATATGTAGGATTTTGATCACAGGTATCTTAAGCACTTAAAAAATGTTTCTCATCACTGTTTGAAGATGCAACTTTCTCTTTTTAAGTTTATTTATTTATTTTAGAGAGAGAGAGGGAAAGAGTGGGAGAGGGATAGAGAGAGAGAAAGAGAATCCCAAGCAGGCTCCACCCAGCAGGGAGCTGGATCCTGGGCTTGATCTTACCAACCATGAGATCGTGTCCTGAGCCAAAATCAAGAGTCAGGTGCTGAACCAACAGAGCCACCCAGGTGCTTCCCAAAGGTGCAACTTTAATACTGCAGGTCTGTGAATCCCTGTGACACTGTGTCCCTGTACTAATCTGGCCAAAACTGCCATCCATCTTTACAAAGAAGTTTCAGATGTGCAAGATCATCCAGGCTGGTGAACAGGTGCTTGGTAGAGCAGTTCTCAGGGAACAAGTGTGATTGCTTAGATTTTTTATTGAGCTTCAAATTTGAGATTTTATAGCAGTTGACTGGTGGAAGATGATGTTGTCCTTCGAGTTTCCATGAAACATCCTATATGTTTAGGATGTTAAAAGAACCAGTAAAGGCATAAGTATTCAATCACACAAAAAAAGCAAAACTTAGATTTGGGACATTTACTGAAAAAAAAAAAATCTCCTAGGAACTCTGGTTCTGATACCTCTTGAATGAAGCAATAATCAGTCATTTTTTTCTTTTAATATTTCTCACATCTGTGATGTTCCCAATTAGCCCTGGGTCACCTGTTTGGCAAGTGTCCCTAAGTTTAAGCAGGCACACCCATTTGGTCTTGAGATACGCTACTGGCTGTGGTTGGATGGTGGTCATAGGTGTTGTTAGCCATCTTCATGTTTACAAGAGGGCAGCCCTGGCATAACGGTCTGTTTTTGATGAGAAGAGGACCGTTTGTTCCATTTTACCTTCATTATTCTGGGAGTCAGCCAAGTCTGGTGCTTCTCGGGTCCCAACCTGCCTGATCACGACGGTATCGGGAAGCTTTGTAAAGCCCCAGCTCTGGATTGTGAATCAGAATCGCCCATGGGCACTTAAAAAAAAATTCCCCCAGGTAATTCTGATTCAAATCAGCTTTGAGGTGGAGGAAACATTTTATAATGTAAGGATTATGATAAATGGCTACCATCTGTGTCATGGACAACTTAATATTACACTTTCATTCATTGTGTTCTGTTTCAGGAAATGAATGTGATACTTTAATCTGAATATTTATAAGCCTAGTCAGTGAAATTATTCCAGTTTTTTATGTCAGAGTCTGGAGAAGCTATACTGGTTCCTTTGTAGGGCTGACGCTTGCCTATCTGGTGCTTTTGCTTTATTTGTTTGTTTGTTTGTTTATTTATTTATTTAATTTTTAAGTGGCCACCTCTTCTAGTGTTTATAGCCTGCCAGGCCCCAGACAGTAGGACTTGATGAGCAGGATTTGGTCTGACGTCTGCTGCTTCTTCTGCCCTGCTCCTCTGGACCTAGTTAACTAAATTGAGATATTTATACAGGTTGTTTCACATGGTTTTTGAACTTCATAACACCACATGTAAGTTAATCTTTAGTATTGATTCAATTACTATAAATCTATAGGCTTGGACTTAAGTCTTCTTACCTTTATTATAAGTTTTGAGAATAAAATACCCTAATTCATGTGAAGATTTTGTGCTAACTAAACATCCCTGATTCTCCCTTCCCCAAAATATTTGGAGATGTGTATGAAAGATTTCCTCTTTGTGATTGAAGTGTTAGTGAAGAGTAAAAATAAGCAGTCAGTGTCTAAGGAAACTTGTAAGCATAGAACTGGATACTTAAAAATTGCCTTAAAAATTCTGCCCAACTCTTATCTGTTACTATTGGAAGGTCTGTTCTTAAGTCATCACTTGTGTATATTTGGTTAGAGATGGGACAGCAGATGTCTGACGTTCTAGGTGAGTGGCTTCTTAAAAGGTAAGCACAGGTTTATTTGGGTAGCTTCTGTATCAGTGTTTGCACCCACCCCAGACTTTCCATCATCTCTAAGGTCTGGGGTTCTGTCTGCCCTTTAGTCTGTAAGTTCTTGAGGGAGTGACTGGGATTGTCGTCATCATCCTGGCACCTGACAGAGGTGCTCAGTAAATGTTTCTCGGGTTGAACTGAACAATCTCTTCATGTTTAGGAGATTATCTTCAAATTGTTTCCTAATTAGTAGAAACTAAGTAATAAAGAATCTACTGAAGTTCTTTATGAAGGTTCATCTGGTGCTTCCATTAATTAATTTGGTTAGCAAGCCCAGCCCTTTGGAATGCTTTATTTCTGTATGTAAGGATGCCTTTTTTTTAAAAATGTTTATTTATTTATTTTTGAGAGAAAGAGAGCACAAGCACAGGCTGGGGGTGGGGGGCAGAGAGAGAGGGAGACAGAATCTAAAGCAGAGAATCTGAAGCAGGCTCCAGGCTCTGAGCTGTCAGCACAGAGCCCGATGTGGGACTCAAACCCACAAATCGTTAAGACCATGAGCTGAGCCAAAGTTGGACACTTAACCAACTGAGCCACCCAGATGCCCTGTCAGCTGGGTGGCAAGGATGCCTTTTAAATGAAAGGACATCAGAAAGAAGAGAACATGCCAGCAGAACATGGACGGTGCCTTTTGGCTACAGTAGATGTAATTTGTACCACTCAGAAACATTAAGTTGCACCATATAGTTCAGAAAGGAAGTTGTGTTAAAGGATTCATTAAACCAAAGGATGCTGTTATGATTTGAACTCTGAATAGTGTCCTGAACTGTATTTATTAACTTTTTATTTTATAAGTTGAACTCCTTAAACTTGTGGTACTGAAACAGACTTGAAAATCACATACAAAACATAACTTGGAAATAGGCTAGACATCTGACATTTATAAGGAATTATGTTTTTATTTTTAAGACGCATGGGAAAGTGAAATTAACTGCACCATATATCAAAGGTTTTAGTCATGTTAAGGCAGAAAGAACAAAACAAAACCAAAACAGCTTGTTCAGGGAAATAAGGAAATATTTCCTGTAAAGTTTTGGACTTACTGCTATGTGTGTCCTATAGCATAAAGTCTACCCTATACATATTAGAGTAACAAATTTCTTGTTTTTTAAGGAGATAATAGCATAACCTCTCCGGAGTTGCACTTAGCACATGGTAAAAGCTCAGTGAATGCCAGCTATCTTACTTTTCATTTCTGTTTATCACTACTAATTTGAAAAATATGGGGTCCCTTTGTTCTGCCTCCGCCACTGCTTCTAGGACCTCATTTTCTTCCATGCTCCCCCATACTCCCAGCCATACTGGATTTCTTGCCATTTTTCAAAGATAGCAGACATTCTTCTGCCTTAGAGCCTTTGCACATGTTGCCTAGAATAGGCCTGCCCCAAATATCTACATCACTCCCTCCCCCTTCAGTCTTTGTTCAGATGTTACTTTCTCAGGGAGAATGTCCCTAATCACCTGTAACCCTCCTGCCATCCCCCAGGACTCCTCCTCCCCACCTTCCCTGCTTTCATTTTTCTTGGGAGCACTACCATCTTCCAACAGAATATATCATTTACCCTTTAATTTGTCTGACTTCCCCCTAGAAGAATGTCAGGTCTGGGAGGAACTTTGTGCTTTGAACAGTGGCCACCATATGATGGGGCTCAGGAGGGGATGTGTGCTCCTTGGCGGGGGGTGGGGATGCAGTAGAAACACAGTTCCTGCCCTGTTGTTAAAGACTCAAAGCTGTGACTCTAGCTGAGACTCAAAACCAGAACAAGACAAAGTAATAAAATTCTATGTCTAGTCCCATTGTTATTTATAGACAAAAAGTCTGAAATATGGGTTTAAAATAGAAGAATTCATTCTGGTATATTTGAAGTTTGGCTTTGAGGATAAACCCATAAATATCACCAGACCTTCAGATTTTTTTTCTTTAGTATATGGCGTAATCTTGTCTTTGCAACTGAAGAGTCATGTTGATGTCATTTTCCAGATGTTCTCTGCTTTGTATATACATAAAAAAATAGTTGTTTGCCGTGGGGGTAGGGGAGTGGGAGAGACTTAATTGTTGGGAAAAACCCACATGGCGATTTCTAGCCCAATGTAGAAATAAATTTTAACTGTGAGCTCTAGTATGCTGAATCCAGACCAACTGTCAAACTTGCCTTTCAGTTGGATTGAAGAGAGTTTATTTTTGTTTTTTGGTTTTGTTGTTGTTGTTTGTTTGTTGTTTTGGCCAGGGGGAAGGGGGAAGGGAGGATAATAGGGGAGAGTAGAGATGAAAGGAGCTTTTTATAGTCTCCACCAGCATCTGGTACAGTTCTTGGTAGAGAAAGGGTTCCAGATAACTATTTCCTAGTCGGCGCATGAATGGTGTGGCTGAGGTTTGAGAGAATGAAGTGAATGGTGATATTCACTAAGTTGTTGTAAACAGAATTGCATACATGACTATTGTGATGACTTAGGAAACACTCTGAACGTATTCAAGAAAATAATTAAATTCAACTCTGAAAAGGCTTGAGAATCTTTGAGACTCCTTTACAGGCAGCACCAGGAAAGCTTCCATGAGTTAGGCACTGGCAGTCTTAAGAATATTGCAGCAGGTGGTATTGGAGCAGGTGAGTCGGAGGTCCCCAAGATCTCCAGATGCTTATACATTGAGGGCATCAGGGGCCTATTTCACCTTGAAAATCACTGGGACAGTGTTTAGACATTTGTGACATTATCACTGTATTAAACCACATTGTCATGTATGCCTTGAGTGTTTACTGCTATTTCAACTTGATCTATTAATCTAGCCTTTGTGAACTATCTCTCTGGGAGCTTTTAGGCTGTGTGAAATTGTACCTAATATGTGCAGAAATGTCTTGTGTCTTATGTGTGGTAATTTTAGCTTAGATGGATTTTTTTGTAAGAAAAGCTGCAAAGAATAACCTTGAAACAAGGTATTAGCTAAGTGGTTTTATTTTACCCCATTTCTCCCTTTTTATAAAGCTACACTGGAGCTTCACCCCCCCCCCCAAAAAAACCCACAAAAAACAAAATCAAAAACAAAAAAAATTTCTCTTAGGATGAGACTTTCTTTCCTGACTGCTTTCCCAAACATATTCCCCAATGCTTACAAGGCACAACAGTTGTGGAATAAAGCAGGGTGTCGATAAATAATATTGTACCCACATACCGTAATCCTACAAGGAAACTGTTACACAGAGAACCAGTAAGGACAGGTTTTTGGCACACACACACACACACACACACACACACACAAATACAAATATATATCCCCACAACCAATGTACATATGCATACACACACTTATATACTATCTACTTTTTTTTTTTTTTTACTAAATATTGGGTAATAAAATTTCATCTCTAAATATGTGTAAGGTATAAAGAATAACAATAAAACTAATAAATACCTGGGTACTCATTCTACTACCTAGTCTGTACATGCTTTTATATTCTGCTTCTTTTTCAACTTCACTTTTTATTAAAAGCTTTCACCATACTGTTTGGGGAAAAAATTCTAAGTTTATATTTATATTTAGAAATAGCCTTCAGGGAAACCAAAAACTCATTTTCAAGTCCTTTACTGCTACTGAGGAATATCTAATGGGAAAATGGAATTTTTGTCTTGTCCAATCAGCCATGGGTCTTGTCCAGATTTTTGTCTTTTGTGTGTTTCAAATAACCCTTCCTTGCTTTTGGAGTCAGAAGAAATTTGCCCGTACTATATTTGAGAAAATTATTACTCTGAATGTAGTAAGTATCAGAAAGGTAAGATTTCTTGGTCCTTCCTGGATGAGATTCTTAATTCATACTTAAAGGACTCAACTTTGTCAATGATTAGACTATTTGGAGTTTATCTTTACTGATAACCACATTTGTTTTATATGGTTTTATATTCATTTTCCAACTCAAATTACAACCACTATTATGGCCTTTTAATTCAGTGGCCAACATATTTACATTTTACAGGAAGGGAAAAGAACAGTCTCTCTTTCATCACAAAATTAAAATCCTTGGAAATTAGTACTAATCTAGTTCCATTTCATGATTAAGTCTGTTTAGTGGATATGCCTAAAAGTTGTGTATGAATTATTTTTTAAAGAGCACTCTTATTCTTGAAAAAAGGGAAAGAAAACTGTATTTCGCTATTCTGTCAAAGTACAAGGCCAATGGATATTAAAAGTTAAGAAGTACAGTAAATTTGAATTACTAGTGCATAAAACTTCCTACAGGAAATGTAGGTAAAATCTCTGTGAGACTCACTTAATTTTTAAATGGCTGAATGGATTTAATTCAGCCTTCTTATTGCTTTTCACAAAAGCAAGCTTGCCTCATATTGAAATGTGGTTGATTTCAGCCCAAAAGAAGAAACTTTTGAGACTTAATAGTCCATAGGACCACTGAAACATGAGAGCTGTTTATTGAATTGCTCCCATTCTGAGGAGTTTAGAACAGAGGCTGCTTATTTTGAGAATTACATGGACCATGATTTGCCTTTTTTCCCCCTGAAAAAGCCCTTGCTTTGCCAAGAGACTAAAATTGAAGATAGCCTCCAGATAGAGAAATGCCCCAGTATCTACTGTTGCTCCTAGCTCCCTAGGGTCTAAAAATTTATGAAACCTTCTTGCCTTGTGGGTAGGAAATTCTTTTCTCTTTCTGTTTTTCATCTTCTTCCCCCCCCCCCCTTTTCATCCTCTTTGCTACAGTTGCTGTGCTGTATTACTAAGATCTTAACAGAAACACTTCCCCTCCCTGAGGTATTTGACATCTGTTAAAGACCAAATGGCATTTCTCTCCCAAATATTTCATTTGCGTTTCTAAATAGTCTCTTATATTACTACAGTGCACTGAACACCCCTAAAAATATTGATGGTGCCTTCTTAATATCATCTAATAGTCAAGTCATATTCAAATTTACCCAGTTGATCTAAACATGTCTTTTTACTGCTGCTTTATACGAAGAAAGATCCAAATGAGGTCCACACGTTACAGTTAGTTATTCTATCTCTTAAGTCACTTTTTAGGTACCAGTGATCGCTACACACATGTGTTTTGTTTTCCTGCAAGGAAATCAGGTTCAGCTATTTTGTGACACAGATCAATCTTAAATTAGACCAACTGGCTTCTGAGTTTTGTGTTTTTTACTTGGTGCGCTAGCCACTGTAATTCTCTATAACCTTGAAATTAGACCTAAAGACTTGATTAGATTAATGCTAAGTGTTTTTGGTGAAAGTACCACAAAGGTGTCATGTGCTGCTGATTGTGTCTCAAGATGCATACATTATTATTGTTATTATTGTCCCACTTTCTATCATGCTAAAAATGATCAGTGACTTCAGCTTGATCCCTCCATTGTGAAGCTGCCTTTTTCCTTTATGACCTGTAAATAGTCTGTGGAATGATAGTTTCTTACTCAGTAAAATTACTCTTCCCCATCAACATTTCATTTGGTGGTGTAAGCATCCATCGATCATTGCTTTTCCATGTAGATTTTTTTATGTCAATAAAAATTTAAAACCCTACCTTCATAGGTATGTTGATTTATCAAGTGGTTTTTGCATCTAACTGAATCCCAGCAGTTCTGAGAGCTATGAAAGAAAGGAACTGAGATCAGAAAGATTGAATCATTTACCCCAGGCACAGTCACTTTTTTTTTTAATTTTTTTTTTAACTTTTATTCAGCTTTTGAGAGACAGAGACAGAGTGAGAACGGGGGAAGGACAGAGAGAGAGGGAGACACAGAATCCAAAGCAGGCTTCAGGCTCCAAGCTGTTAGAGCCCAACACGGGGCTCGAACTCAAAAATGATGAGATCATGACTTGAGCCAAAGTCGGATGCCTAACCGACCGACTGAGCCACCCAGGCTTCCCGAGACACACTCACTTTGAGTGTCCATAATGGGATACAGGTGCATGTCCTACAATCCTAGATACCTTAGGATGGTCTCCTGTCCTTCATCCTCTAGGAAAGCTCTTGTCCTGGGGAGATCAAGTTAAAGAAGTCTTAGAGAAACACATTTTCAGGAAGCTATTTATGCAATAAATCTTTAATAGTCTTTGGTTTCTCTTAGAGGTGATCACATTTGCTCCAGAAATATTAAGACTTTTTCAAGTTTCAATTAGTAGTTAACCATGTGTTTTTATTGCATTGTGATGAAGTCTGTGGTACAAGATGTGGAATGTACAAAGGCAGTATACTTTTTGGGGACTGTGCAATGTGATATGAGCTTATAAAGTTTATTTTTTCCTCCATCAACTCTTAATGTTTCATACTTCAGTAGATGCATGATAAGATACCATTTCTTTCCTGAGATTTGCTATTTTCTGGTCAGTAAACATTGATTGCTTTTTACTTCTATATGGTACATATGTGTACATTCCTAGAAAATTTCTCATCCTATTTCTTTGTGTATTTTCTACCATATGCTCAAATAATTTCTTTAAAAAAATTTTTTTTAATGTTTATTTTTGAGAGAGAGAGAGACAGAGACAGAGAGCAAGCAGGGAAGGGGCAAAGAGAGAGGGAGACACAGAATCAGAAGCAGGCACCAAGCTCTGAGCTGTCAGCACAGAACCTGACATGGGACTCGAACTCTCAGACTGTGAGGTCATGACCTGAGCTGAAGTTGGTCTCTTAACAGACTGAACCACCCAGTTACCCCTAAATTTCTAAATTGACACTTTTTTCCAGGTGTCAGAAATGTCACCCTGGCTTAAATGTAGATCCTGAAATTTCTTATTGCCTGTTCTAGACTTATAAATGAAATCATGAAAATAAGTGTCAAAGAGCTAATATAGACTTGTTCCAATTTTAGGAATAGATATTAAAATAAAACCATATAAAACTGGTATCTCAAGAATTTTTCATTTTTGAAAAGGTTCACTGCAAGATCCCTATTTTTTTTAATTTTTTAACATTTATTTTTGAGAGATAGAGTGTGAGTGGGGGAGGGGCAGAGAGAGAGGGAGACACAAAATCCGAAGCAGTCTCCAGGCTCCGAGCTGTCAGCACAGAACCAGACGTGGGGCTCAAACCCACCAACTGTGTGATCCTGACCTAAGCCAAAGTCTGATGCTTAACTGACTGAGCCATCCAGGAACCCCTGGTCCCTATCTATTAATAGGAATTAATTAATAAGGGCTCTTTAAGTCTCTTGCTATTCAGAGTATATCTTTCAGGCATCAGCAAAATAATCATTACCAAGAACCTTTTGAACGCACAGAATTTCCAGGCCCTGCCTATTACCCAGATCTCAAGATGACTGGTGTGCCCACAGAAGGTTAAGAAGCAGCACTTTGATCCACTGAAAACTTCATTTACAGAGCATCTTTTAGGAGCCACCTTGGTGCTAAGAAAAGTGAACAACCTTTGTTAGAGGTAAAATAGTCACCTCTCATTAGACTGTCCCTTAATATTGTGGTAAAAAGTACTTGCTTAAATAATTAAAGAGAGAGGGTGATAGAGTTTCTCATAAGTTTTACAATAATCCCTGAATTAAACATGGCTACTTTCCTCATGTTAATTTTGAGACAAGAAGAGTAAGACTATAAAAAAATAATGTGGGATTTAATACTAATGGTGCTGCTCAGCAGTCATGTGAGCATGGGCAAGTCTTAAGTCTGTCTGCCTCAGTTTCCTCACCTCCACATTGGGTGACTTTAGCAGCTGCAGCCTTAAAGCGCAGGGACTGAGGTCCGTGGTTTCTGGAATTCAGGAGAGGTTCAGGTGCCAGCTCAGCCACCTGGGCCAAGTTACCCGGCTTCTCAGAGCCTCATCTTCTTCACACATAGAACAGGGGCAATAACAAGAGGGATGTGGGATGGAAAAGGGGTGTTGGGGTCTTCAGTTGTTCTCTATTGGAAATGGCCTATCTTACAAGCTATGGGGTATATTCTTGGATGTTTGAGATATTACTTTCTATATGTCTGTATGTGTATGTATGAAATGTTTCATAATTTTAAAAAGGGAACTAATATTTATTATTGGTAAAATACGCTTATAAGAAGATTCAGTAACATAAAGTCCCTTAGAATACTCTATCTGCCACCTTTTATAATAAATGTTTAGTAAATGCCAGGTGTTATTAGCATTTTCACAATATTATGGCGATTTTTTTTTTAACTATTCCAATAACATTTTGGTTCTTGCTGAGTTTTTGAAAAATGTATCTGGAAAAGTGACAACGTGTGTGTGTGTGTGTGTGTGTGTGTGTGTGTGTGTGTGTGTGTGTGAGAGAGAGAGAGAGAGAGAGAGATGTTTATAGTTTTAACGAACTGAGATTAACTTTATCCACACTTGGTATACTGGATTTTTCTTTTTTTTTTTACTCCAGAGAGAAAAGTCAATGTCCATTTACACTTTATCTGAATATTGGCGGTGTGTATATTTAACATGGAACCAAGGTTAGAAAATATAGTGCATGGTAGAGACAGGAAAGATTTCCCGCATTTATCTTCACCCCCAGCAATTGCAACTTGGACATTACATCAACATCCTGACATTATTGGTAAAGGTCAGCAGCTGCTTTTCTCTAACTTCCTTATCCTAAGCATCTATTCAACAGAGATAAAATAGTTGTCTTAGACTTGTTTTGCTGTACAAACAAGTTTTTTCCCCTTTTTATCTCTGAAATTAAGCAACTTCTCTTAAAGAATGCATCCAATTTGTTACAAATTTCCCCCACAGCACTTGTGAGTTCACAACAGTGGGAAAATTCTTCCTTTTGAATTATCAGATTCACATAGTATAATTTCAGTATCATTCTTTAAAGTCTCAAGGCCAGAATCCACTTCTCTGCATCTCAGCCTTAATCCCAGAAGCCCCATCATGGAATCCCAGTGTGCATCCCATTTTTGAGAGCCTAGCCCAGGAGTTGGCCGGCCATGTGCCCTATGGAACACTACATCAGGAGACACCCACTGAGGAAGGGGTTCCCTGAGAATATTCCAACCTGTGTCTGCTGTGAGAACGTCACTGTGCACTCTAAGGGCTGTGAGATGGCCTGTGGCAAAGAAAAAGGTAAAATTCTACAGGTAAAATTTATCTTGCAGATCTTGTTTGGAGATGAAGACTTGACCTCCTTTTAAGTTTCCCAAAGACTCAAAAGCATACAGTGCCCACTTTGGGAGATGCTGTCCTAGCAGTCAGTGGGGCCCTGGATACATAATGGGGCAGGGAGTATTCTAATTAAAGCTTCTGACAGACTCTCTAACCCTTAACACAGGCTCACTCATCTTTACCATGCCCAATTGTGGTCAGGCTCTTTTTTAATGTTTGTTTATTTATTTAAAGAGGAAGAGAAAGAATCCAAAGCATGCTCCACGCTCAGTGTGGAGCCTGACATGGGGCTTGATCTCATGACTGTGAGATCACAACCTGAGCTGAAATCAAGAGTCAGACGCTTAATTGACTAAGCCACCCAGGCACATGTGTGGTTAGGCTTTTTAAAGATGAGGAAAATTGATACACAAAAAAAAGGTAATTTCTTAAGATCATGGAGCCAGTGAGTGAGGGAACTTGGACAAAGTCAGCAAACCCAAAGCAACATTCTTGCTACTTTAATATGTGTGGTAGTTTTAAATAAAAATATGGCAGTTAAAATATTTTGAATGCTTACTGTATGCTAGCCTTTATGCTTAGTACTTTACTACCATTATCTCACTTAATGCTCATGATAACCCTGTGTGTCGAGGGAGGGGGACGATATCATTGTCTCTGTGATGATGAATTGTAGCTCTTTAAGAGAGGTAAAGGGACTTGTCTAAGGTCAAACAGTCAGTACTGGGCAGGAGCCCAGTGTCCTAACCATTGTCATCTGTCACCTCTTAAGTATATGGAAATAATTTATGAAATTAGAAAAGCAATAGGTGTGCAAGCCCTCTTCCCCCACACCCACACCCCTTCTGTGATCTTTAACTTTTCCTTGGGAATCACAGAACAGGAGAGTGACCAAGAACTATGCAGTTCTTGAAGTTCTATGTGGTTTTACTTATAGCACATTAATGGATAGCACTAAATTAGGTTTTGAGATTTTTTTTTTTTACTGTTAGGTATGCTTCTTATGTGAACATTTAAAATGTTTGATGCCCTTGCACCCTGATGGAAACAGCCTCACATTATGTAAGGAGTCTTGGATAGGACCTCTTGAAATGACTCGTTTCATTTTCATGCATTCAAATTGATTTATTTTAAGTGGTTCTTTCAGCTGATAGGAAACACCGTCTTGGGAGTTTACATGGAGAGACTTTTTGACAATAAGTACCTTGTGTTTCCTTTTATTTTACTGCCAAATGTCTTTCATCTGCTGAGGCAAAAGTATCATCTTCTTTAGATCATTAGTCCTATCATTAGCTTCCATTATTGTACTTGGTGGCAATAAGGTCTAAAGAGATTCTAAAACAGTTTTGCAGAACTCGGTCCTATGCTTCTAATCTATAGCTGTGTCTTCTATCAGCATGGTATTATCCATTTTCCTTTCAAGAAAATGAAAAATTTTGAATAATTGAAGTTACCATCACAACTTCATTCTTACTAGCTTTATTCTCACATAACCACTTAGACCCTTCTGCTCTTATTTTTCCATTCCAGGCAACACACAACATAAAAAAGTTAAACACACCTGAAAAGAGCAAAATTTATGAGAGAGTATGGCTGACAATGAAATTAGTAATACCTTGGGAAATCTGTTCACATTGCCATCAGACAAAGAACTGTAATAATTGCAAACTCCCCTTTGTGGTTGAAAAGATAGTAGTCATCAAGAGCTCACTTGATCTTAGACATGGGAAAAGATGTTCTCACACCCACACACAGGTGATTGTATATGGGTTGAGACCTGTTATAACTTGAATATTAGAAGAGCAATGATACAACAGGAATGAAATCATGTTTCTAGAAATGGTTTCACTCTTGTGATATTTTAGAGCACTATTTCTCAAATTGCAGGTGGTGACCCATTAGTAGGCAATAAAATTAATTCAGTTGACACAACCAGCATGCTTTCAATTTAAAAAAATGAAGTGGAATAGGAAAATCATAATGCACTACATACGCTAAAAAGAATTGTAACGTTAGACTTCTGTTTGTTTCTACATGTGTGTGTATGTGAGCTTAGATTGTAATGAAAAATCTTTTTTTTTTTTAATGTTTATTCATTATTGAGAGAGAGAGTGACAGAGACAGAGCACAAGTGGGGGAGGGGCAGAGAGAGAGAGGGAGACACAGAATCCAAAGCAGATTCCAGGCTCTGAGCTGTCAGCACAGAGCCTGATGCGGGGCTTCAACTCACAAACTGTGAGATCATGACCTGAGCCGAAGTTGGATGCCCAACCGACTGAGCCCCCTGGGTACCCCAAAAAATCTATGTTCTAACTATGGGTCATAAATTTTTTAAAATGTTTGAGGTCTGTTGTTTTCTTGTATAGATTAGTTAATAATTAATCTTAAAGGAATTTTTGCGTTATGTATTTTATGTCATCCAATTTTCCACAAGTGCAATTCAGTTGAAAGTTTTCTTCTGAAGCCTAATTCTTGCTTTGTAGTATTACAGAACTTAGTTCATACTAGGTATGTCTTAATTTCACTTTTCTGTTAGTGGAACGTGATTTCTTATCAAAGGGAAATAGTCTTTTAAGGAAGTTATTGTTTTCCTTTCTTAGTGGGTGGAATTAGAGTAGACTAAATAAACAGTTGACGCGTGTAGACAAGCATCTGGGATTTGTTTTAAGCTTATTTAGAAAATACCCTGTATATCCATATTTCCGGAACAGCTGATATTAAAAGCATAGAGACATATGCATTCATTTCAGGCATTTGAAGAATAGATATTGAGCCCATACCTCTGGGAGCTGTCACTATACTCTCAGGAATTACTTGTTAGCACACCCCTCTCCCTTTGCCTGTGAGCTCCTTCAAGTGAGATCTGCATTATTCTAAATTCCTAGCTGTTGAGTGAGTTTTTAATGACAGTCTGTGCGTATTGGTTTAAAGAGACTTCTTTCAGTCTGTACCTTAAGGCTAATGCTAAAAGTAGCTTATGTTACAGAGAACATTAGGTAAATTTGGTATTTTTCATTATACTATTTTTCTGATATCTACATTATGCTTTCATATTGTAGAGAATTTAGAAAATAAATATATCAATAAAATGAAAATCACTTGTAATCCTACATCGTAACACTTCAAACGTTTTCCCTTTATATCTATTAGTACACTATATCCCGTTTTTAAGTTAAAGAGAATTCTAAACCATGACTTTAACTTTTCCTTATTACCACATGGCTTGGAGATATAGTTTGACCATCCTTTTCTAATTTAGATTGTTTCCAAATGTTCACAAATAAAATACTTAAATTTTGTGTAGAGGTCACTTGGGGATCTATAAACTACTGAGTACTTAGCAGCTTTTTCCAAAATCTCAACTTCATCCAGTTTTGTGTTTTAAGTTGTTTTGAGAAGGGGTTTGATCAGTCTCAAAGCAAACCCCAGGCTATGGCTATGTAGTATGGCTATGGCTCCAAGCAAACCCCAGGATTTAGGCCCATCATGGAGTGACCACTCTTCAAATATTCTGCAGAGGAGAGGAGGAAATGACGGATAGTTTAGTCATCATGTGCTTTGGCCATTAAATTACAGTTCAAAGGAAGAAAAAGATAAACACTGGGTGGTAGCCACTTTTGAAGACTAGACAAGTTCCCTGTGGCAAAGCTTCCTCCTTCCCCTTTATTTCCATGCTCCCCCCCCCCCCCCCCCGCCTTTGATGTTAGGTAGGTGACACTTGAACCTAGCGGTCTCACCCCACACTCCTGTATCACTGTGGCTCACTACCCATCAGGCCTCCCAACACCATATGGAGCTTAATCCTCAAAACCAAGGTGATATTTTTTCCCCTAAAGACTGACCTTCATTTCTTTTCATTTCAGTTTTTTTTTTTTTAAACTGAACCCTCCTCCATAGCAGCCATCAACCTTCCCCCATCTCTTTTTTCTTATCCTGCTTCCTCCCTTTTTTTACTCGAGTATTTTAAGGCAAATCCCAGACTTCATGTTATCATGCCATTTCAGCCCAAATATGTCAGTAGGCTTCCCTAAAAAAAGACATTTCTAACACAGCTTCAACATCATTATCACACCTAATAAAATGAATAATACTTTCCTGATATCAGTACCCCACTTACCTTCTTGAAACAGTTTTATAAGGTTGGTTTTTCAAATCAGGATCCAAATGAGATTCACTTGGTTGCTGTGGTTCTTCAGTTTCCTTTAGTTTAAAACAAATACATTCTTTTATGCCTCTTTATACAATTCATTATTGAAGAAACTAGGTCAGTTGCACTAGCATATTCCAGCCTAGATTTGGCTAATGGCTTCCTTACAGTGTCAATAAACTTGTGCATTTCCTGTAGCCTGGAAGTTAGGTGTAAAGGCTTGATGAGATTTGGAGTCAATTATTGATTCACGTTTTGCTTTTTGGCAAGAGTGCTTCATAGGTGTTGGTGCATAGAGCACATTTTATCCAACCTGGAGACACCTAGTATCTGATTGCCTTACTTGTAGTCATGCTGGGATCCATCAGTGAGTTTAGATGGTAACACATCTGGCACTTAAATTTTGAAGTTCTTCCTCAACTTTCTACCCAATGGTTTTCCATCTGTTTATGACTTGCAGGAGTCAGCTTTCTCTCATTAGGGAACTGTTCATTTTAATAGGAGGGTGTCATCAAAGTATCCAAAGGAAGGTCTGATAGGGCAGCAGTTCAGATGTTTTTTAAAGATTAAGCATAAGTATTTGTTACAAAATCAAAGACAAAAATGTTTTTTAAAATCCTAGAGCCATTGCTAAATCACCTGGGAATTGCAGTCTGGGATCCACCATCAGTAAAGTAGCCTTAAGGAAAGTCAGTATGCATTGTGTTTCCTCATCTGTAAACTGGAACATGTATAGCGCCGTCCCCCCCCCCCCCCGCCCCGCCCCAGACATAACACCCCATGCTCCTTAGACAAATATGAGGAAGATGGGTAATGAATTTGTTACAGAAAGATTTTCAAATAAAAGTGGCCTCCTTTATTGGTTGGCATTCCATATATACTTTTTCAATGTAAATTTGTATATTTTATTTAAGCATAGTTTAAATGGGAGAAACATACAGAATAACAAAATCCAAATAGTGTAGAAACGTATAAAGTAGAAAATGAAAGCCCCCTCATTTTTACCCTCGTCAGCCAAAATTAACTACACTGACAGATTTTTTTTCAATTTTTTTAATGAAACTTTTTCTGAGATAACTGTAGATTATATACAATTGCAAGAAATAACACAGAGAAATGTCCTGTACCCTTTACCTAGTTACCCTCAATGATAACATCTTGCAAATCACAACCAGGAAATTGACATTGACACACAAGAAATGGAACAAAGACTGATAGATTTTTAAATAATTTTTGTTGTCTTCCCTGTCAGTGATTCTTAACTACAGTCAGGTGATGAGTTAAACTACCAGAGTGTTAGGATGAGGTCATGGGAATATTGTTTCTCTATTGTTGATTATTTGCATGAATCTGCGTTATACAATCCATGATATGGTAGCCATTTTCTCTCCCTACCAGTTCTCTATTGTCCCCTTTGGCGTATTTCTAGTGCTTTTTTCCTCCAGCTTTATTGAGATATAATTGATATATGACATTGTGTTAGTTCAAATCTACAGTGTGTTGATTTGACACACTTCGATATTGCAAAATTATTACCATGACAATGTTAGCTAACCCCTCCATCCCCTCACAAAATTACCATTTCTTTTTTTGTGGTGAGAACATTTAAGATCTACTCTCTCATCCACTTTCAAGTATGTATTACAGTATTATTATTCTATCTAGTTTTCTTAATCACACTATGGGAGGATAATAGGGTGAAAATTCCTGATGTAGTTAATACCCTGGGATAAATGTATTATATTAGTGTTTGCCACAGAAAACTCTAGAAATAGTCTCTGTCCATAGGCAGAGGTGAAATTACAACTTCTAATGACAGCTTGCTTTTTAACGAATTAGGACTCAGCAGCTCCTTTCAGGGTTGGTTTTTTTTTTTTTTTTTTTTTGGCAGAACAAAGACTCCTAGAGTTTCATTCTGATAGTTAATGGAAAAGAGAAATTTTTCCAAGGAGGCATAGATCCCCCAGGCAGAATAACGAGGGGAGTGTTGGAGACAAACCTGCTCACTTTCTGCCCCGTATCACCCGGTAAAATTAGCTTCCTCTTGGGCTTTAGAGTGAAAGTGATTGGTAAGAAGTGTAATTACAGGGTTGGATAAACGTGATACCCTGGGATTTTCCTTTGTCATGACATGTCACTTAAAATCAAGAATACAATAATGATATGAAAGTTGATTCACATATAATTACCCTTCATTTTATATTTTTTAGTTGTGTTTTCCAAAAGAGTTCGCTTTTTCTTTTCTTATTAAAGCAGAGAATTTCATAGTAATAAAAGGCATTGACATGTTTGACCAGGTGAACTCTTGGCGGCATAGAGGGGGTTAGTTATGTGTATATTTGTATGCATGATTTTTTGTACACTAGCTTCCCTAGTGTTGCCCTAGCAGCATGCTCAAAATCATTGCCTCCCAAGGTGGGACGTGTTCTAGAAATGAGCAGTCAGGGTCTGGTGGGGAGCTAGGGCACCTGTCTCCTTTAAAGGGGCAGCCACTGTGTCACTGGCCCCATAAGAATGCCTGCTGGCATGATTGCCATGTCTTTCCAGTTTTCAAGAGAAACTGTAAATTGGATTTTTAAACTGATTTTGTATGTTTATTTTTGAGAGACAGCGCCAGTGGGGGAAGCACAGAGAGAGAGAGTGGGGGTGGGGGTGGGGAGAAGGACAGAGAATCCCAAGCAGGCTCTGAGCTGACAGTAGAGAGCCGGACACGGGGCTTGAACTCCCAAACCACAAGATCGTGACCTGAGCTGAACTTGAACGCTTACCCGACTAAGCCCCCCAGACTCCCCAAAATTGGATTTTTTAAACCAAAGCCTTTACAAGCAGGCAAATAATTCAAATTTTAAATCAAAGCCCTGTTCACTATGTGCTTCTGCACCACATGCTTCACTCTAGTATAATTTTCATTTAATTTTTAACTATTTTGTGCTCACTGCCAGAGATGTCAAGAAATAGAGCTGTCACCTCAGCCTTAACCAGACTTACGTCTGTCCCCAAACCTGCTCGCTCACGCGCGCGCGTGCTCGCGCGCTCTCTCTCTCTCTCTCTCTCTCTCTCTCTCTCGGCTTCTCTTTCTATTTATATTAGCCTCAGTGTTCCAGTCATTTGTAGACTCAGAATCTCAGTGGTTTGTTGTTGTTTTTTTCTCCCTCCTCTTGTCTTTCCTACTATAAGTAGCCAAAACTCAAGGCCAGTAGTTTTTTTTTTCTTGTGAATATCTGTTTTTCTTTCCCTTCCCTTTCTAGCTGCCCCATTCCTAGCCTTTGTCCTGCTCCTCTGATCCAGATTCTCTTTACATCCTAATTCCTGTAGCATTGCCAAACCAGACTATCTTTTTTCCAAATACTTCTTTCATTATCTCCTTTCTCAAAAACTTGTATGGGTCTCTATCATCTTCCAGATAAATTGCACAGCTTCTCCCTAGGTGCCCAGGTTTCATAGTAGTTTATCTTGGTGTCCACCTATGTTTCTGCTGGTTTTCTCTGACCCATCGCTTGGTAAGGTTAATTCTTCTCTCCCCATCCATCCGCCTGTCTGGGGCCCTGGGAATTTTGTGGCAGTTTCTGGATTATGGGTGGATCTTCTCCTTAGACTTGTCTGCTGATAATGGAGTAGATTCTGGAGTTCTGTGCCTCCCCCTCCTCCCCCCCCCTTTTTTTTTTTTTACTAAGCCTCCATTATCATTTAGGCTGGGAGCCTCAGGGTCAGAAGAGAGTGGGATAAAGGAAGGCCCCAGGCCAATCCTCCTCTAGCTCAGGAAGAGGCTAGAGGAGGAAGAAGGCTGCTCAAGTTGGGGCTTCTCTGTGGGAGACTTTGGGATGCAGAGGCCTCTCATTTTATTATTACTCTGAGAATTCCTTCTTCAGTTAATTTCTGCTTTCTCTCCCTCCAGCTAAGGGCAGAAATTCTTGCTTTTATGTGAAGCCAAACTAACCACAGGAATTTTGCAATTTGAATGCAGTGTATGCTAATTTACCTTGCAACCCACCCAATTGTGCATGCACTTAGATATCTGAGTGAATGATTTAGTCATTTTCATCTACTGGAGCAACGAGTTGGTCAATTGATGTTTTTTCCTACTCAGAAAAGTCTTAAGAAAATTTATTTTAGTGAAGTGTGATAATTCACTGAAATCGATTCTCTCCTACCTTCCTCAGCACTTTAAGTTCCAGATATGGCACATAGCACCTAGTATTACATTAGTTGAACATGTGACCGTCTCCCGTTTTGCTCTTAGTTCTGCGAAGCTGCCCTTGCTGCTTTTTTTGTGTCTCTGACAATACCAGGTCTAGTTACGTGGCAAGCGCTCAATGCACTAGACCCTCGACAATCTCTAATGACACATCCTGGGTCTATCAGGAACCTTCACATCTGTGACTGCCATTAACTGAGATACGAATGTCAAATGGCTGCTAGCGTCTTACAGGTTCTCACTCTCCTCTCAGCCTGGGTCTCAGATTCTACCAGCAGCATGTGGAGCACATTTTCTTGTGTAGCAGTATGATGACCCTCTAAAGCGAGTCAGATTATTTTCTCCATCACAAACTATTGCGTGGCGTTGCCACAAATGGCAAATGTGTGAGTGTCGAGGGCCTACTGTGCAAGTTTCAGTGGGTAGATAAATAGATGGTTAGAAAAAGTAGTGTGATTAAATGATGTGTTTGCCAAGGGCTTTCCATTCTAGTATCGGAAACATTTTGATCAATATTCAGAAGATTAAACTGGGAAACCAGATGAAATACCCTGAAATAGTAAATAATTTCTTCTTCTTCCTCTTCTTTTTTTTTTTTTTTTTTTTTTTTTTTTTTAGCTTTTCTCTCTCTGCAAAGAAGGAATAAATACATGACTTGGAGATTGTACTAGACTCTCTCAATGCTCAATAAGAATTAATTTCACTTCTTTCATTCTTTTTTTTCTTTACCAGGTGATGGCTGTGGGCACATAGTGACCTATCAGGACAGTGGCACAATGACGTCTAAGAATTATCCAGGGACTTACCCCAATCACACTGTTTGTGAAAAGACTATCAGAGTACCAAAAGGGAAGAGACTGATTCTGAGGTTAGGAGATTTGGATATTGAATCCCAGACCTGTGCCTCTGACTACCTTCTCTTCACCACCAATTCCGATCAGTATGGTAAGAAAGATATCTAGGTTTCTGTGAGCATGAAATGATTTGAAACTTGAGAGGGAGGGCAAATTGTGTGTTCATTAGTATTATAGCCTGGGAAGATTAGAAGAGAAGCTTGCTTTTTGTAAATTCTTAGCGTAGCTCATATGGATACACTTGCTTTGTAAGTTGCAACAAAGACATCTAAGGAGATTTAGTGTTAGCCTTACATGTATTCCAGGAGTTTTGTTTGCATTTATATCTTGCTGGGAAGAGAATTGGAGATGTATGGGATTTGGCTAAAACATCTACAAGTCATTCATTCATGTGGCAAATATTTATTGAACAGTAATGGGGTATTCACGAACTCTGTGGGATATAGCAGTGAAAAAACAAAGTTCCTCCTTTCATGGAGCTTGCATTGCCGGGGAGGGGAGGTGGAAAATCAAATGCATCTATAATATGAGAGGTAGGGAGAAAGAAAAATAAGAATAAGAGGGGAGCCTGGGTGGCTCAGTCAATTGAGCATCCAACTCTTGGTTTTGGCTCGGGTCATGATCTCATAGTTCATGAGTTCAAGCCTGGCATCGGGCTTGGTACTTACAACACAGAGCCTGCTTGGGATGCTTGCTCTCCCTCTCTCTCTCTGCCCCTCCCCTGCTCATTCTCCATCTCTCCCTCAAATAAACTTAAAAAAATTTTTTTTTTAAAGAAAAATAAGAGTAAGAAAAATAAGGCATCCTAAGGTGATACAGGGCCTGTTTTTGAGTGGGTTTCTACTACTTCACAAGGGACGGTCAGGAAGATTTCTCCAGTAAGAGAACATTTGACCAGAGACCCAAGTGACTCGAGGGAATGGACCGTGCATGTCTGAGGTCAGAGTTTTCAGGGTAATGGAACAGCAAAAGCAAAGGACAGTTTTCAAAATAATCTTTTGAACTAAGCTTTTTTTGTGCTTTGTGGTGTGCGGTTAGTACATTGGAGTCTGCAGTCACTGTAACAGTGACCCTGTGATCCTGAGCCCAAGGAAACAGTGTGGATTTAGACAATTCAAAAACAAAGACAGAATCTTATGTACAGGGTCTATTGAGGTTAGAGGTTTTCTGAAATTCCCTATGCATACAACTCCAAAAATGATGCAAGTTTTGTCTACCTACTAGCTCTACAGGCAACGTCTCAAACACACACAACTTTCAATGTTGTATTTACCTTTGCACACAGATGTGTTTCCTCTCTCCTGGTCCCTCCTCCCAGCGTGGAGGCCCAGACTAGCCTGGAGACCATTCAGATATGTGTGTTTATCTAACCCCCATGGGGGGAAGAAAAATCCAAGATTTTTGTATCCCTGGGAATATTATGTCTATTTTAATGATGACTGAATTGCTCTGACCGAGTAAAGATAGTTGATTTCATATGATTGGTTGCAACTTTTTAACTCCACAGTTTGATTCAAATGGGAGAAATGAGAATTCCAGGGTTGCTTAAGGCCCCTGGGAACACTTACTGGTGACCAAATGTGTATTATTTTTTGGAAGCACTCTTCAGGGAAACCCTCATTAGCCAGGAAATTTCATTCACATTCAGAGGAGAGGGTGGAGTGTCAGAGCTCTCCTGTAAAATGTGAGGCAAAGCACTACAGGGCCAGAATCGGCTTTTCCACACTGGTGTCTCCAGGGGAACATCTATTTTCTTGAAAGGTGAGCAGTTAATTCCACCTGCTGACAGAGCAGCAGAGTAGTCCTCTGTTGTTTTGGGGCTCTCTCAAATCAGAGGCGAGGTGAGAAGAACTAGAAAGGGGAGCAAATCATTCCAGAGCAGGATTGGAGAGTGGAAGTGGCTTTCCCACACTGTGACTTTACTTCATCATCTCCTATGTGTATTCACGAATATACAGAAAGGAGGAAAAGCATGGGATTAACTACATGTTAGGAGGTAGATTCCCAGGTGCTCATGGTCAGCTTCTGGGCACCGACCTCTACATTTCTAGATTCTTGAATTTTCAAGACTTAGACCCTTCACTAGGAAATGAGTAATGGCTTACAATTCACCTGTAGCAGTAAAGCCAAGTAAATAAAATTTTCTCTTTATATTTTATTATATATGGTTAGGTTTATCTTTTTTTTTTAATTTTTTTTTTAACGTTTTATTTATTTTTGAGACAGGAAGAGACAGAGCATGAACAGGGGAGGGTCAGAGAGAGGGAGACAAAGAATCTGAAACAGGCTCCAGGCTCTGAGCTGTCAGCACAGAGCCCGACGCAGGGCTTGAACTCACAAACCGCGAGATCATGACCTGAGCCGAAGTCGACCGCTTAACTGACTGAGCCACCCAGGCGCCCCTAGGTTTATCTTTTAAAAACAGAATATATGCTCATTGTGGAAATAAGCATATTCAGTGTCTGTTGTGTGCCAGGCACATGCTTGACCCTTACATAGGTTTTCTAGAATGCTTACATCCACCTTGGAGGTAAATGTTATTTTCTTACCTCCTTTCTACAAGTAGGGAAACTGAAGCACAATGAGTTGGGGTTTTTTGTTGGATTTTTGTTTTCTGTTTTTGAATAACATGCCAAAAATCACACAGCTCAGTAGGGGATGAGAGGAGGATTTATATCGATGTCTTTGTGGCTCTAAGACCTCTGTTTCCAGATGTCTGCTTCTCTGTCCCAGGACCACCCCTCAGAGAAAACCACAACAAAGTCTCAGCCCAGTATTACATCATACAGCAGTTTTGTCTAACATGCAGGTGTAGTTAATGTTTTTGGCTAGGGATTTTTTTTTTATCTTTATTTATTTTTGAGAAAGAGAGACAGAATGTAAATGGGAGAGGAGCAGAGAGAGAGGGAGACAGAATCCGAAGCAGGCTCCAGGCTCCAAGCTGTCAGCACAGAGCCCGATGCAGGGCTCGAACTCGCGAACCACGAGATCATGACCTGAGCCAAGTTGGAGGCTTAACTGACTGAGCCACCCAGGTGCCCAAATTGGCTAGGGATGTTCTTAAGATGAAACATTTAAAGATGCTCAGTATTTTTCTTCTGTGGCTACTTTAGAGATTTCCTGATTGGTCGTGCTAAGGCAAACCCAATAGACAAGGATTACAGAAATCAGCAATAAAAGAAATACCTGGAAAGAAAATTAGGATATTTCAGTCCTGTAAGAATATTTTTTTTTTAATTAAATGCTCAGGGCCACATATAGAAAGTGTAGACATGCATATGCTATATGTGTTGTGTGTATGTTTGTATGTTTTGTAGTTTTGAAAAGCATTCAGAGAGGAGCCACTGACTCCTATCTATGTGCTTATAATATTGAATCCAGTGATGTGAATGTAGTAGATCGACTCAGTGAATCAATGATTTTTTTAAAAGTGAATCAACAAGTTCAATGATAAGGAACCAGTTCACTAAGACATGTTACAGTTAGTTGGCATATTAAACACATATTTGTTTAAAAGACTATTAATATGGGAAGATGCTTATGATATACTATTAGGTAAAACATGAATATACACTAATATATCAATTGGGAAAAAAAACCTTCGCATCAACTAAGACAACATAACTTCAGGAGAATCTTTTTTTTCTTAAGTTTATTTCTTACGTTTATTATTATGTCTGAGAGAGACAGAGTGTGAGCAGGGTAGGGGCTGAGAGAGTGGGAGACATAGAATCCGAAGCAGGCTCCAGGCTCCAAGCTGTCAGCACAGAGCCTGACACGGGCCTTGAACTCACGAACCGCAAGATCATGACCTGAGGTGAAGTCAGACACTTAACCGACTGAGCCACCCAGGCACCCCAAAAACTGCTGGAGAATCTTAAAGTGACACTTTAGAAGTTTTAACTATGGGTATTGTTATATCTTCTCTCCACTTTCTATTTTTTCTTTAACAATCAGATGTTGATATGTTAATAAACAATAGATTTCTTTTGACCAAAAATACTAACTAAACCAATATTTTAACTTAGTTAAAATAGTCCCCTGGCCAGTTTGAACTTCCCTAAGGAGTGCAGGCATCTGCAAAGGAGGAGGAAGGAGGAAGAGGGAGGGACAAGTGCTTTGTCATCCTGTGTCCAGCTGGGGGTGGGCATTCCTGTGGAGCTGTTGCCCAGGTCCCTGGGAGAGCGGGAGGTTACTCTGCAGCCAGTGTAGCTACAGGACCTGGCATGACCATGGAGGGAGAGCCCTAGTAGTGCAGGGTCTCCAGGATCCATAACACTTGTCTGGGCTGGTGGTGATGGCACAAAGTGCCTGCCCAAGGGCAGCAGTGGAGAATGTATGTTCTGGAATACCTCTTTGAAATCCCCATATATGACAGCTCTAACAATTACATGTGTGACTGAAATAGCTGAGTAGTTTTAGTTTATCCAACTCAGTTTTTTTCATTAACCAATGAATTGTTAAAACCCATGCCAAGAGATTTTAAGGCTCAACACTATCAGAATTTTGAATGTGGAGTTAATGTTTTGAAAAAGAATAATGTTTTCTGGCATTAGTGTTAGTAAGCTTTGCCAAGAATGGAAGTACTTGGAATGCTGATTGCATTAACAATTGTGAGTATGCTGAAGTTCTGCACTTTTAATCATGATGCAGTTCATTTTTAATATGCCAGTGTTGTTTTAAATGTTTGGTTCATATACTTTGGGCACTTTTGTAATCCACACTCATGGTAGTAAAATGCATTGTAAACACGTGTAAACCACACCAACTATCACAGTAATCAGGCAAAACATGCACTTGATCTCATTGCTTTTAAAAGGCCTAATAGAGACAAGGTGGGATTATTCTTCTTCTGTTTGTCACATATTATAATTATAGTTGATATTTCAGGTTCAATATCAGTTAGAAGAATTCCATATGTATTTATCACTGAGTTAAGACACTGATTATTCCTTTCAAAATACCCTTGAAACAGCCAGGATGCAGCAAAATTGACAAAGTAAAGGTATATCAACCTTTTTTTGGGAAAACAAATTTTAAGGGCAAAATAAGTTTTTAAAGATATCTTTATTTTTTTATTTTTATTTTTTTTAAGATATCTTTAAATACAAGTTTTGCTTTTAAAATTACAAAACATTTGGATCTAAAATATATATACACTGACTTTCAAGATCATGTGTGCTAATATCCTGACCACGCCCCCCCCACCAAAAGTAACAAGTATAGTTTGCTTAGTAGAGGTTGTTTTCACTCTAACTGTGGAAATTTTGGGTTTCTGTTCAAGAGACCAAAGAAACTGAGACTACCTTCCAAAGAAACACGAACGTCTCATGAACATCTCTTTTCTGTTCCAGGATTCAGCCAGGGTCACAAAGCATTCAGTTATCATGACTCCTCCATCTGCTTTAATCTGGGAAAGTTCCTCAGTCTTTGTCCCTTGTCCAGTTTTGAAGAGTTCCAGCTATTTATTCTGTAGAATGTTGATTTGGGTTGGTTTGTTGTTCCTTCATTATTAAAGTCAGATTATGCATTTTTGGCAAATATTATACCTTTTTAAAGTGATCTTTGAGGGGCACCTGGGTGGCTCATTCGGTATGAATGCCCAACTTCAGCTCAGGTCAGGATCTCCCGGTTGGAGAATTCGAGCCCCGCATCGCGAGGGGTCTGCTTCAGAATCTGTCTTCCTCTCTCTCTGCCCTTCCCTCACTCGCTCTCTCAAAAATAAATAAACATTTTTAAAAAACTGAAATAAAATGATCTTTGAAAGGCCTGTTTGCAAAAACTTCCAGCATTAGAAATTGTGAGGTCATGTGTTCCCCCCCCCCAGGAATGCAAACTAAGACTGCATTGTTTTCTTTGTTTCTTTTCACAGCTCTTTGTCAGGTGGGCTCTTTTTGGCATTCAAGACTACATTCATTTAAGTATTTCTAGTGTCTTCCCAAAACAATTCGATTCCTTGTTGTTCAAAGAGGTCAGTGTACTAGGAGACTTTGAAAAACACAAATCTAAGGTGGCACCTTTTCAGAGGAAACTCATCTTATATTTGGGCACATAAGACCACAGCACCTTCACTGAGGTAGCCAACACTACTCTAGGGTTGAACAGGTTCACTTTTAAGCCTGGATTTGAAGATTAAAACAGAGAGTCTATTTAAATAATATATCTTAAAATTTAGAATTGTTTCATAGTACAGTTCAGAGTGCTGCTTTGGTACTGATTCTCCGTCTCTGGCCTTTTATATTCACAATGTAAAAAATTAATAGAGGTTAATTATATAATACATTAAAATATCTTGAACTTTGGGAAAACGTAGATGCTGCTTCAGATACTGTTATACCAAAATACCTACATTTAAAGTATGAAATATCTAACTTTTATTTATGACACTAAAGAGGGAGGGCTGTGAATGCATACTAAAGGTCATTATTCTCAACTTTAAAACTCTTTATGACTCATCCGATGGCTGAGTTCCATTTCCCGTCTTGCTGACCAGAAAGGACCTGGAGATTTGAATTCACTCAAGAGTTTTGTTTCTGCTGCCACTGCCCTCAGGGACCCCAGAGGAATTGTCATTTCTGTTTTCCTGATGTTTCAGGAAGATTGACTGGGTCCCAGTTTCCCTTGAAACTTGGCCTTCCTTGGATGTGTGAAGTTTAGGGTTGTTCCTGGACAATGGACTTGCTGGAAGAATCTGGGTGGAAACCAGATAGTGGCTCCTCAGGATCTCAAATGACCTTGCTCTGATGGAATCTCATAGGCTTCCCCACCCGGGTCACTGTGGATCAATAAAACCAGGCTGGCCTTCAGCATTGATTGAGATTAAGGCTGTCATTTCTGCCTAGATTTCTCACTTGTGCTGAAGAGTGTGGACTCTGGAATTAGACTGCCTGCCTTCACATTCCTGCCATACTGCTTATTTTTTAATTGCTTAACCTTGAGCAAGTTATGTAGTCTTTCTCTGTCTCTATCCCCCATGTTTAAAATGGGCAAAACAGTACTATCTAGCTGTATATGGGTGATCGAGGCACATATGTATAACTTAAATGAATGAGGCCTGGCACACAGGAAGCACTCAGCAGGTGTGAGCCATCATCCTCATCGCTCCCACCGGTCCACCCTCAGCACCCTGAATACTCCCCTTCCACCCAGTAGAGGCTGAGCTGCCACACCCTACCCTCCTGGTGCATTCCTGGTCAAATCATTTTGCCCAAAGCATTCCAAGCACGTGACAAGGGTTCCCCAAGCCAGAAACAGCTCCCTCTACAGATTTTCTCCATCCAGCCTTGTGAGATGAACCAAGAACACATATTCTGCAAGCCCACAGTTGGTTGTGTTTCTGTTTGGCTTTTTTATTCTCACTGTCAGGCTACATCTTTGTATCTGTTTCTTGTGGAAAGAGCCTCCCCATGTTTCCCTCTCTCCTTTCACCAGCCTCTCTTCCCTCCAGGCTAGCCAAGGCTATCTTGTTGAATAGAATTATAATTTCTTTCTTTCTGTATTTTGAAAGTTATTAATTGTATCCCCCTGGTTACAGAAACTTGTCAGGGTGGCATTCAAGGCTCACTCACTCTCTTCCCCACCTTCATTTCCAGCTCATTTCTGGGTCTCCCCATGTCTGTGTCTTTTCCACATCACATTGTACACATCACATTGTACAACTTTATGCCATTGTACATTTGTTGACAGTGTTCCTACTATGGGTCTCCTTTCCTTCCCCTGTGTTTCCCACCCCTTCTAACACACACATACACACATGCGCATGCATACGAACTAAATCCAATGCAATTTACTCTACAGCCTTCTCTGATGTCCAATAGCCCCGCTTACTCTCTCTCTGAGGCTTGTGTTGATTTTCTAAGCCTTTACTAGAGCACGAATCTCAGATTGAGATCATTATGTTAGCTTCTTTACACAAGGTACAGGGTTCCTTGAGCAAGAAATTGCATTTTATTCTTTTTTTTTTTTTTTTCAGTAGCCCTGATACTTAGCATAGTCTTGCAATTGCTGATGCTTATTGAACATTTAATGAATCTGACTGCATGTAGCTTGGTTTTGGCAAACATATATTTAAAAATCTGGATTTTTACAAAAGCTCTGCAAATATCCCCTCTGCATTTTCAAAAAGACTTGATTTACATAAAATTTTAGGACTCTGCTTATTATATAGAAAAGACCATAAAGTACTGTAGAAGGTGCTTACACGTGAGCATTCAGTTATATGCTGTACCCTGGGCTTAGTTCTTTAGAGTCACTATCCCCTTTCACTGTCATGATGGCCCTAAGGACAAGGCCTATTATTAACATCCACAGTTAAGAAAACTGAAGCTCAAAGACCTCAAGTAACTCACTTATCACTCTACTAGATCTGGGTGGGATTCAAGTCTGGGCATCTGATTACAGAGACTCCACTCTTAAACCCTGTAATGTCCCAATTCTGCATGACAAAAACCATCCAATCCAGTGGTTTGTGTAGAAGAAAACCTGAGCTGTAGTTTTGTCATTTGCTGGAAGAGATGGAAACTTCTCCAGGCCTCCCCGTAGAGGTATCCTGAGGAGAAGACGGGAGTTCTGAGAAATCACTCACATACAGAGTACCAGTATAAACTTAAGGTTTAAACGAAAATGCTTCCTAGTCAGCATGCTTAAGGAGGCATTGTGGTTAGAGGTAGAAAGAAACCAGCTTACCACAGGAGCCTAACGGTAAATTGGTTAAATCGGTTGTGGTCTGCTAAATGATTTGCGATATAGAAAAACTCGGAAGCCCAAGAATTGTTCTTACGTTTCCGGCACTTCCACCTCCACTCCCAGTATTTTTTTTAACCGTTGTCCGTGATCTAGAAGTACAGTGATGGGAAGCCAACTGGTAATATTTATATTACACTAGGAACAAGAGAAACGGGAAAAGTGGGAAATGACACTAAGTGTTTTCATTCCTAACTGCAACACAACTTCTATGATAATTTTTAGAAAGATACACATCTGGCATACTGCATTATACCCTGTCTGTTGATTTTTTAAAAATCCTAAAGAGGGAGAAAGCACAAGATTAGTAACTTCTATTTTATAAATGGTTTATGTCTCCCAGCCAATATTATGAAGCATGCAAAACTCTTACAACTTTTAAAAATAAAACAAAAGCCTTCGAAGAAATTTCTAGCTTGTGCAAAGTTGTTTTGGGCCTCAGAAGTCTATTTTGTTCTGATTGGGTCTGCGTTTTGGACATTCTTGAGAAAGACTACTTTTTGTTTATTTGTTTTTTTATTTTGTTTTGTCTTTTATGCCATGATAGAATTCAAAAAGAAACTTATTAAGAAAGGTTATATTGAGGTACCTTCCACACAAGGTACCTCATTGACATAACTGTAAGCCTCAGAGAGAAAAAGCTATGGGCCTCCTCCTCCTCCTTTTCCCCAGATCCTTCTTCCCTGGAGACACTGTGATGAGTTTCTGTAACTGCCATCTTTTGTTGGGAGAGAGGGAATGGCCTAGGTGGGTTGTGAGCCCTGGTGTTCCAGCATCTCTTGACCTGCGTCTCATAGCCCCAAGGAAAGCTGCACCTTTGTCTTGGAATCTGCCTGGTTCATTTATCATCTGTCACTGATTTTTGTCTGGGAACCAGAGACCAAAACTCTCCAGGGATACGTATCCACTTACATTCTTACGTGACTATGGTTTTAATAGCATAGTCCAGGAATATCCTTTTTTATGCTAATTTCTCTCCTTTTCAAAGAAAATGGCCCTGAAAATTCTGTAATTTTGTACGATGACCCTACTGCAATTGGCAGGCGAGGACAACTGTGCCATCTGACTGCACTGAAAAAGCAAACGGAAAACAGTCGCAAGTGTGAAGGCGTTTGCAGCTTCAGCATTTCTAGAGATTGCTTTATCAGCACGGCTCCGAGCACAAATCCGGGCCGCTCCAGCTACCACCTTCCTGGCAGCCAGCAGCGTGTGATGTGGCTGGCTCCTCCCGTGACACTCCCTTGGAAGGGTCACTTCGACTCATCGGCATGTTCTTATCTGTCATGAGAAATTAAATGTGTGTTTCAGAGGGTGTTCATCAGGTTAATGAAAGTTTTCAGGAGGTTGTTTTGTTGTTGCTTAATTTGATTTATGACAGAGCTCTCAGGAGTTAGGTTTCTCTTTGGTCTCTGTTTTTGTATGGTTATGGGTGGGCAGGAGTCTTTTTTTTTTTTTTTTAATGGCATACCCACCATTTTTAAAACACACCCTTTCACAGAGGAAACAAAAGCTTAGTTTCATCAGTTTCAAAGTGAAATGCATATGCCCACCTAAAATGGCTTGGAGCAGTTATCAACCACACTATTATTGCCTTGTAATGTAGAGTCCCAGACAGTCCTCAGAGAATGTAGCAGTAGCATAAATTGTAGTACAGAACAGATTGTCAGATTGCCAGACAAGCAAGAGGATTCTGGGCTTGGCTCGGGGCAGTTTATTCTTCCTTGTAGGACAGTTTTCTTTTATTCACACGAGGAAAGATAAAGGGTTTCCCTCTCAGCTGCTCATGGAACAGTAGCTCCAGACAAGGGATGTGTTGAGAGGAACTGGCCTACTGTGCTCAATGAAGGCAGCTCCTACGGTTCCTGGCCTTTTATCCTTTTGTCCAAGGAATCAGCCCATTGTCTGCCAGGTCTTGGTCTCCTGTCTGGTGCCAGATGCCACGGTGCTCTTCCGTTTGGTGTCACTGATAGCCCTTCCCACCATCCAGGGCTACCAATGCGGTTTCACAAAAGGGAGAGGTGTTTATCTTTCCTGATTTGTCTGCCTGCTTGATGAACTAACTGCTTCTCTGCTGCGCCCCAGTCTGGCGGGAACTGGGGATGGCGAAGTAAGAAATCTGCTTCGCTGACAAGGTCAGAGGTGAGGGAGAGTGGGAGCTACCAAGTCCAAGGGCTGCAAAGCACACAGCACCGCCGCTTGTGAAGCAAACGCCCGTGCAGAACTGTGAGTCCTATGTGGAGGTCTGCCCATGTTCTTAAGACCCCCTCAAGAAAGACTAGTTCAGTCTGTGAACTGAGACAGGTTTACCAGTCCAGGAACACTGCCCAGGACAGAGACCGTAACCATGGACAGAGTCACCACGCTTTCATTTGGGTTTCCATTGGAATTGTCTTTGTGAATGTCTAAGGATAGGCGTAGACCCTTTTTAAAAGTCGGGATGGAGACTACTAACAGTGACATATATTGTCTGGCCAGCTGAGGGTGGAGACAGGCTTTTTCATAAGAAAAGGTATAATCCTCCACAGAGTTTGGCTGAGAACTGAAAACATTGCTTGGCACAAACTGGTAGGACCCTTCAGTGCTTTCCCATTATTTTTCCCTCTCACAGCCAGTCACATTTTTTCTGTTTTCATCTCTTTCCCCTTTTAACTCTAGGAATGCAGTTGTTAACTTCCATTCTGTGAAAGGGAATCTATCTGTCAGGCCTTCAGACAGGAAATAATGTGGATGTTTTGCCATAGGCAGTACCACCGTCAGCATTCTACTTCCAGCCTCCACGCGGGACTGAAGCTGCCTTCTGCTGTTGTGAGGGTTGTGCTGTGATGAACCCATCAAAATAACTTCTAATGCTGCGTTGATAGAGGGAGGGTCCATTCCATCCCCTGTAGGGCTTAGTTGCATTTTTGCAATCCATCCGTAAGAAGAGGAGAAGGTCTGGAGCCTGGGGGGCACAGGTGATTAAAGGAATGCATGTGTTTACATTTTATCTTTGAACCTCTCCCAACTCACATTCCTATCATGACTTTGGGAGGATACAACCAAATTAGAGTTTTACTGTATTTATGTGGTTTTTTGGTGTAGGAAATGATATACATTGCCCGACAACTTAGCATGATGATATACGCTCTTATCTCTTCTCTGTAAAATAAATGCAGTGTTGCAACTGTTACTTTCAACTGTTCCATAAAAATCTGAAAAAAAAAATCCAGTTGTTGAGGCAAGAGAAAGGACATCCTGCCATTTGCAACTACATGGATGGACCAGGAGCACATTATGCTAAGTGGGATAAATCAGACAGAGAAAGACAAGTACTATAAGATATTGCTTATATATGGAATCTAAAAAAGCCAAGCTCATAAAAACAGAGTAAAATGGCATGGGTACCAGGGGATGGGGTGGGGTGGATAAGCCAGATGTTATTTAAGGGTACAAGCTTGTAACAAGTAGTAAATAAACCCTAATCTAATTCACAGTATAGTGAATATAGGCAACAGTATTGAATTAAAGTTGACGAGCAATGCAGGTTTGAATTATGCAGATCACTTACATATGAATTGTTTTTTTAATACGGTACTGTAAATGTGTTTTCATGATTTTCTTAATACTTTCTTTAGCTTTATTATAAAGTATAGTATGTAATACATATAAAATATGTGTTCATTGGCTCTTTATATTATTGGTAAGGCTTCTAATCAACAGTAGGCTATTAGTATGAAAATTAAAAAAAATAGGCTATTAGTAGTCAACTTTTTGGAGACTCAAAAGGTACACACAGATTTTCAGCTGCACAGGGGTTGGTGCCCCTAACCACCACATTGTTCAAGGGTCAACTGTATAATCACCAAACTTTCTAAGAGACTAATAATTCCAATTATGTAACATGATGGAAGTGCTAATTATCTTTCCAGTGACAATCACATTAAAGTACATAAATATATCAAATGAATATATAGTATACTTTAGATTTACAGTGCTATATATCAAATATATTTCAACTAAAAAAAATTCAAACAAATTCTCGTTGATGATCAATTTAGACTTGCTTACCTCACTGTTTTTATTAGGACTTAATGGAATGCTATAGAAATTTGAGAGATCAATATCATTATCACCATTTGGAGAGGAGGATATACATTCTTATTTCGTATTGGAAAAGATAAGTTTGGTTAGAAAAATATTCTCATTTATGAGTAGCAAGGAGTTACTAGTTATTTCATTTTTATTAGATTTGCAAAGCAAGTCTCTTCACTCATCTGCACAAAAAAGGAATTTCAAGTATATGTGAACTAAGAATGAGTTGCAAAAGTGAAGTACAGTAACCTGACTCACTTTAATTTTGAAAAAATGTTCATCCTTCAACTTTATTATACAAAAATGGATTTAGTGTAAATTGCTTATCTACCATGGTGTGAGCACTATTAAAGTTCATAAACATCTATGTATTTATTACACGAATGATTTTCTTTCCTCCCTTGCTTTTCCACATTTCTTTTCCTGACCTTTTCATGATATTTTAAAATGCCAGGATTAGGGGTGCCTGGGTGACTCAGACAGTTAAGCCCCAGACTTTGGCTCAGGTCATGATCTCATGGTTCATGGGTTTGAACCCTGTATCAGGCTCTGTGCTGACAGCTCAGAGCCTGGAGCCTGCTTGGGATTCTGTTTCTCCCTCTCTCTCTCTGCCCCTCCCCTGCTCACGCTCGCTGTTGTGCATTCTCTCTCTCTCTCTCTCAAAAATAAACATTAAAAAATATTTTTAATGCCAGGATTAAATCTTTTATGCATCTTTATAATCAGGTGTGGCTTTTAAAAACTGTTGCAAATAAAAGAACATTTAGGGGGCGCTTGGGTGGCTCAGTCGGTTGGGTGGCTGATTTTGGCTCAGGTCATGATCTCACAGCTCATGAGTTCAAGCCCCGCGTCGGGCTCTGTGCTGACAGCTCAGAGCCCAGAGCCTGCTTCAGATTCTGTGTCTCCCTCTCTCTCTACCCCTCCCATGCTCACGCTCTGTCTCTCTTTCTCTCAAAAATAAATAAACATTAAAAAAAATAAAAAGAACATTTAGCTTCATTTCAATTCTAACAATATTTGGAAGGCCACCACGTGCCAGGTATTGTACAAGCTGCTGGATAGAAAAAGTGATGGATAGAAAAGTTTCTAACTCCATGGGACGTAGTCTAAAAGGAAAACAAGCATTGTTTATTTGTTTTAATAGATTTATTTATTTAACTACTCACTACTAACTATGAAGTACTTCTATAGCCCTCATGCGAGGTACTGTTCTAAGCAGTTTGCTAGTATTAACTCATGTAAGTAATTATATATGATGATTGTCTCTAAGTAATCTTTTTCTATTTGGATTTCACTCTCATTCAATAATAGGGAATAACAGAGATTCGAGGCACAAAGGTAAACACATAGCATTTCTCTTTTATTCTGTTACATCTTCTGAAGCTGAAACCTGGAAGGACAGTGGAGAAATCTGGTCCCTTATGGCAGGAGAGGAATGCCTAGTTGGGTTCGTGATCCTCTCCTCGACCTTTTTCTTTCCTTCCTCCTCCTTCCTTACCTGATGTTGACACTGCTGTCTCTTGCCTATTACCTGATGTTGCTGTTGACTCTTCCCATCCTGTTTTATTTGGTTAATAAAGAATACCTGTTGTCAAAATTGGCTTTTGCTAATCCCTATTTTCTTAGGATTATTGTGTCTTGCATACGTGACTTAAAATTTTTTTATGTTTATTTATTTTTGAGAACGAGAGAGACAGAGCATGAGTGGGGAAGGGGCAGAGAGAGAGGGAGACACAGAATATGAAGCAGGCTCCGGGCTCCAGGCACCGAGCTGTCAGCACAGAGCCCGATGCAGGGCTCGAACCCACGAACTGTGAGATCATGACCTGAGCTGAAGTCGGTCGTTTCACTGACTCTGCCACTCGGGTGCCCCAACATACGTGACTTTTAAGATGACCGTTTACAAGCTAAACTTGAACTTGAGTAGCCTTAGGAAGATCTGTTTTTCTTGTTTAGTTCAAAATCTAATTTTGTCCTTTGAGAGTTCATTGAGCTTCCTATTGCTTTTCAAGCAATTCAATCTAGAAAACAGTGTGTTATATTCTAATTGCATAACTTATACTATGGTATTTCAGAAGCCTTTAGAGATTCCTCTGCCTTTTTATAAACTTCATTTTGCAAATCAAAATAAATTATATGGGTTAACCAGAAAGTACTGTAAGAGAGAGATAAATGTATAAATTGCATGAAAACAAGATTGTTACCATGCATTGGCAGTCTTTTAGTTCTGGAACCTCCTTTTAGTTCTGGAACCTCCTTGGAAAAAAATTTGTGAGTTTCTTTGAGCAAATTTAGGAGGTCCCTAGAATATCACTTTTATGATAACATTTTTTTCACTACCTAATGTGTTTAACCTTTGTTAGTCGTCTTTTACAAAAACTAGAACCTATCTCTTGGGTTGTTCACAATTAACTGTGTCTAGCCTATTGCTTATCTGGAGTTAGCCACTTCCCCCCTTGGCTTGTCAGTACAATCAAGTCCACCTTCAGGCACTAATCAGCAGTTCCACTATTAAGCAAAACTTCAGTTGGGTAAAGATTACCATCTTATATATGTGTTGTCTGCTAAATTTCACCTTTAAGGAAAGAAATATGCCCATTCTTTGTGCTGGCCTAAATTTTGAATGTGCCAAAAGTGTGCTTTGTTTTTAGGACCATATTGTGGAAGTATGCCTGTTCCCAAAGAACTCCTACTGAACACAAACGAAGTCACTATTCGCTTTGAGAGTGGATCCCACATTTCCGGGCGGGGATTTTTGCTGACCTATGCCAGCAGCGACCATCCAGGTATAGCAAAAGAATCAACACAAATCTGTAAACGTGTGTCTGTCTATGAATTCCTCTTGCTACTTATAACCGTCTCTGGATAGAATTGTGACCTCAGGTACCGAGTATGTGTAGGAAGAGTAGAATGTTATGTCCTTGTAAGCAGTTAGGTCTGAACTCAGAATACATGTATCAAGCTTGTTAGATTGATCAGCTGACCTATATGAGAAAGGGTTGATCTCGTTTTCCTAGAAACCTTGGATGGTACATTTTCGGGTCTATTTTAAGGTCTGGCTGCTAAGGTCTGCCTATTCTCTGGAGCCCTCCACCAACCTTTCTTAGCTTAGGGGACAAACCATTTAACCAGCGGCACCTTTGCCCTCCGCCCCACCCTCATTCACATATACCAGTGCACCAGCATAGAAGAGGCATGTGAGTGTGAGTCACATGTGGAGTCACTGTCACAGTGTGCCTTAACCATGGAGCTGATACTTGAGCAGGAGAGAAGGGAGCATGAATACTGACAAGGGAGGAAAGCATGGCCTCCTGTCCAGGCCTCTCGCCCCGGAGTGATGACTGTGCAGTGCACTCCACAGACGTGCCCAGAGTTTCTGCGCTCAGTCCCGTCTGGCCAGAAATGCTCTGGGAAGGGGGTGCTCCATTCATTTCCCTCTCAGCCAATCAAATCTGGCCAATCCCAGCATGGCTAGTGTTCACCATATGTTGTTCCCTAAGAACTATTGAAAATATTAAGGAAAGAAAGAACTATTGCAGCAAGTGTGGAATATTGTGGAAACTATACTAGGTTGAACTAAATGCATCAAAATCCACAGTACCTTAACATCTCTGTTGCTGAGTGTCCATTCAGTTCTATACTCCAAAAGAAAAGAACATCCTCTTTTTAAGTCCTTGGTCCTGACTGATCAAAGTGAAAAGGTTGTATTCTCAGTAAACATGCGGTTCCATGGTCACTCAGATGCCACTAGCTAAATTGCTAAATTAAAATGTTCCCGAATCTTCTCTGTGAACTAAGTCAGGCTTTTGAAGTTGTTTTCCTCCTGCCAAGAGAGGTTATGCACATGATCTTTGTAGGCATTTGGTAGACAGTAATGAGTCAATGTTGGTTTTTCTGTTTGAAATAGTTTCTGTTATCATCCATTGGTCAGTTGCTGAAAAACCATCGTTTGTGGTAGAAAAGAGAAATGGAGGAGACTGATTAAATCCTGAAGATAGTGTTCTCAGTGTTGATTTATTTTTAAATGGAAAAAATTCAGATAATAACTAGATAGTGGATAAACACTTTTTAAAAGTTCTTTTTTATTTAAAATTATTAAATTCTTTTATTTAAAATTCTTTCAAGTTCTTTATTATTTTTTTTTTTTAGCATGAGTGTCCTAACTTCCATTCAGGCTTCTAATTGCAATTACCTTTATTTACGACAGATTTAATAACATGTTTGGAACGAGCTAACCATTATTTGAAGCCAGAATACAGGTAAGTACAGTGTCCTAGCTGTGCTGCAGTCATATGTTGCTGAACATTTTGTTTTCCTTCACATTAAACCAGATAAAGTACCTTATTTGTATTTAATTTTTTTACAGCATTGATGTTCTTTTTTTTTTTTTAATTTATTTATTTTGAGAGAGAGAGAGAGAGAGCACATGCAAGTGAGCAGAGTAGGGGCAGAGAGAGGGGAAGAGAGAGAATACCAAGTAGACTCCACACTGTCAGTGCAGACCGCAGCACGGGGCTCAGTCTCACAAATTGTGAGATCATGACCTGAGCTGAGGTCAGGAGTCCCATGCTCAACCTACTGAGGCACCCAAGCACCCATACAGTGTTAATATTCTAACTAATGAGGAATACTTGAAATGATTTCTTATATAGCAGAGTCAGCAGACCTTTTGTCCAGGGCCAGATAGTAAATATTTTCAATTGTGCAGGTCGTCCAGTCTCTTTTGCATCCATTTATAGTTTCTGTTGTTGCTGTAATGCAAAAGCAGTCATAGACAATATGTAAACAAATGTGTAAATAAAACTTTATTTACAAAAAGAAGCAGCAGCACAGATTTGGCCCATGAGCCACAGTTTGCTGACTCCTGAGCTCTACTTTGATACCAATGAGCATAATGGAGCCCAGAGTGTGTATTTTTTTTAACCCGGCCAGCATTTGCAAGTGACTTTTAGAATTTCTTCACTTTCAGAGGGAGCTGATCTTGTCTTTCCCACAGAGGAGAAACCTACTGAGAATAGGAGATGGAATATTTGATCCCAGCTTTACTTTAACTAGAAAATTACTCAATCTCTTTGATGTACCTTTCCTCATCTATATAATAAGAGTCTAGAGCAGGATTTCTCAGCCTTGGCACTATGGTGTTTTGGATTAGACGATTCTTTGTTTGGAGAGCTGTTCTGTGCATTGTTGGGTATTTACCCGTATCCCTGGCCTCTACCCTGTCCGTTCCAGTTGTGATAACAAAAATGTTTCTAGACATTGCCAGATGTCTTCCAGGGTGGGCAAAATTCACTCCCTGTTGAGAACCAGTGTTCTAGAGAGGATTGTCAACAACACTAACTCCAGCTATAACTCCTTTGAGTGCTTTGTTAATGCCAGTCATAGCTCCCTGGCCTTTGCGTATATAACTCATGTGAATGTTCCAGCATCCCTGCGAGGTAGGTTCTGTTAGATCCTGCAAATAGAGGCACAAACTAATGAAGTAGCTTGCCCAGTGAGGCCCAAGGATCTATGGTCCTGACCATCTTAGACATTCTAATAAATAAAATTATTTTATATGCAGAATCAGTTCTAGTGTTATCTATTATTAAGTCTAGTAGAGAAACAAAAATGAAAATGGTCAATAATTTAAATAATTAGAAAACAAAATTGAAAAAAACCAGTAATTAATTACAGCTGCCCTGTTAAGGTTGCCATTCATTCAATATAAACACATGCCAACATTCTCTGAGATCTTTCCAGCTGTACCTATAGAGTCCCAGTGGTGAGAGGGCCTGTAGGCATCAATGTTCATTTCCTGTCCTACAGAAAAGAATACATTCAGGCCTACAGAGTGATGTTATGGTGCCAGATCATCTAGGCTGTAACTCAGTTGTTTTGTAGTATTTAAAGATGAGGTACGGTGATATACACGTCCACACTCCCTCACCTATAATCGTGAAATGTAGAAAGCTTTGAAAGTCAAAAGGTTTTTGTAACTCATTTGGTGGCAGTACCTGATTAGTGTGACCTTAAATTCATTTGACAGCAAAACTGAACTAAATTAACGAGTCTATTCCGTCCTTGTGTTGGACTTAATATGACTATTCATGTATTTGATACAGAGATATTAATGTTTTTGATTAATGTATGCAGCCATAAGATGAATCTAATGTGTAACCTGACTACGCTGACAACGCTATATTATATAATTAAAATTTGCTGAGAGTAGAACTTAAATGTTCTCACCAAAAATATACATATTACATATATTTTAAATGTTTATATATTTAGATATTACAATATGCGAGGTGATGGATATGCTAATTTACTAGTTGGGGAACATAAATCATCACGATATACACTTGAAATGCCTTACAGTTTCTTAATTATACCACAATGAATTACTTCCAATTGCAAAAGTAATCTGTAACTAATGTAGACCGTCACTGTCCAATACTAGCCATGTGTGAATATTAAGCACTTAGGCTGTGGCTAGTCCAAATTTAGATGTGCTATCAGTATCAAATAAACAGCATAATTCCCTCTTGCATGTTCTATAGAGGAGAAATATGTTTAAGTGTAATTTATACTTTTTAGTTTAATTATAATTCAATAAAATACAAATTCTTTATTTTATTTTTCCAGTAAATTCTGCCCGGCTGGTTGTAGAGACATAGCAGGAGACATTTCTGGGAATCTGGTGGATGGATACAGAGATGTAAGTACCTGAGAGTAATTATAGGGCATGGTGGAAATTAAAAAGTACTTACTGCTCTGCCTAAATGCATCCCGAAGTAAAGTCGAATAAGATCTCAAACCCCATAGATAAATGTGCAAGTTTCTATTTTCTGAAAATAAATAGTAAGTATAAAAACCAAGGTTATTCATGCATTCATTCCTGTTTTTCCATGCATTTCCACTTAAGCATGCTGTAAATGAAATGGTAAACAAAGCCCTTTTCAACCCTAAGAGTATAATTCCATCTATTTTCTTTATTTTAATGCTCCAGCTGATTCATAGAGCATAGCCAAGGACGTGAACATTCACATCACAGGATAACAACATTGTGTCTGGGAGCAGTGAAGCCATCTGCCCTGCACTTACATAGTATTCCTTCCTTCCTCACACCCCAGTTTCTTATGCAGAATGAGACTCTCTGGTTACACACATTGTTCCCAGAGAAAAATAAATTCACAAGACATTTTCCCAAAAGTATATGTCCTGTCTCCATATACACAGTCCTTTATTTCTTATTATTTGCAGATCTCTATCCTGGAAATTTGATATCTGATTTTTGAATATTAACATTGCTATTTAAAATAGTTTCATTCAGGAGCACCTGGGTGGTTCAGTCGGTTAAGCATCCAACTCTTGGTTTCGGCTCAGGTCATGATCTCACAGTTTGTGAGATCGAGCCTCACACCTGGCTCTGTGCTGTCAGCACAGAATAGAAATGCTGACAGCACAGAGCCTGCTTGGGATTCTCTTTCTCTCTCTCTCTCTCTCTCTGCCCGTCCTTCTCCCCCCGCCCTTTCCCTCAAAAATAAATAAATATTAAAAAAATAAAATAGTTGAGTTTACAGCATCTGGGAATTGGCTTGAGTTATGAAATGGGAAAATCTGTGTAGTGTTGGAACTTTCCTGAGAGTTACTGACATGTGTCTTCAAGCATGGAAAAAACCATACATGTTCCAGGTGATTGATAATTTTATCTCTAGCAGGGGAAAAACAAACTTGGCTTTAATTTTTGCTTTTAGTATATCCTGATTCTGGAAGCAGCAGGTTGTGCTCTTTGTTTTCCTTCATTGTGTAGTGTCTTTATTTACAAGATTGGCATAGGATATTCATTTGGCCTATAAATTGTTTGAATCTTAAAATGATTTACAATACCTCGATTTAAGATATACTTGGCACAGGCTATTTCTAAATGACTTCAGGAGATTGAGAGAAACAGTCGAAGTGGAGTGTTTCCCTCAGCAATAAAGAGTTTCTATTTGTGATTTTAACATCCCATGCAAGAAACTTCAGAATTATGTGCAGTAAGAGAGATAGCATCACTTACTTTCTTATTTTAGTTGTTTATCTTTCTCCTCTTGACAGAGTTCTGTTTTTTAGTATAACAGGTAAATGGTTTCCTATCGATCTGAGTACGCCAACTGTAGGTGCTTGCACACAGGTGGCCTATTTGACTCTGTAGCTAGTTTCATATCATTTGCTTTTAGGATGACTTCATCTGGAGGGAAAATTTATATTTTGAAAACTCTTCAAAGAAATCTTATCAGTGCCTTTTTGGTATATGTTGATCTCGTGGGTGTATTCCATATTTATTGCTACATAACAATATTACTACCAATTTAAAAGATTAAAACAACACATGTGTTACCTCTCGTGTTCTCTGGGTTAGGCGTTTGGGCACAGCTTAGCCGAGTTCTCGGCTTCAGGATCTCACAGGGGTGCATCCAAGATGTCAGCTGGGGCTGCATTTCATCTGAGGCTCAACTTGGCTTCAAAGCTCCCAGGGTGTGGGCCGCATTCAGTTACACATGGATTGTTGAACAGAAGACCTCAGTTTCTTCTTCCTGGATTTTGGCTGGAGGCTCTCCTCAGCTCCTTGCCATTCGGGTCTATCTGACATCACTGCTTTCTTCTTCAAAGCAACCCAGGGAGAATTTCCCGACAAAGGAGTCTCCTAGTAAGACAGGTTACAACCTTGTGTAATGTTATCATGGGAGTAGCATCCTACCACTTTTGCTATTGTTCTCTTAATTAGAAGAAGGCCACAGCTCCCACCTAAACCCAGAGGGATTATGCAGTGGGGGAATGCCAGGAGGCAGAGATCCTGGAGGTTATCATAGAGTCTGTCCTCCGTGGTGCCTTCATCTTAGGGAATGTGTTCAGTTGTAGCAAGTTCTTCCTAGAAGGGTCTTTGCAAAACCGAAGCATATTTTGTAGGTCAGGACAACAGAATCTGTAAAACAAGTTACAAGAGAAACTGTTGAAGAAACAGGTTCTCTGCGTCAGAAAAGAAGTATGTTGTCTTAAAGAACAATTACAGAAAAAGAACTGGTTCATTCTATGTTGTTCCCGAAGGCAGAACTAGGGTCAGAGGGTGAAAGTTACAGAGTACCCAGTTTTAGTTACATGTAAGGAATAATTGAGCAGTGCAAAATGGAGTCAGGTATCTCAAGAAATGGTGAGCCCTAGTCCCAGGAAGTGTCAGGTGTAGGCGTTAAACCATTTGTCAGACATGGCCTATATATGTGTAGGAAGGTGCTGTGGGGCGGAGAAAGTGACAGTCTGTCAGGAAGTATCAGCGGAGAACTTTAAAGGTCTTTTTGAATTCTTAAGGTTCTGTGAATCTGTCTCCTTGACTGATGAATTAAGGCATCTGTATTGGTATATGCTTACCACGTTAGCTAAGTAGGATGAGCTTCTCTTTGAGATCTGCCTTACCCAGAAACCAGAAATAAAAAAGCCCTAGAATAGTTTCTCTCTTGGCACCTTCTCCCAAGTCTGCTGACTGTACCATCTGCTTTTAAGACATCACTTAATAACTTGTTTCAGTAAATTCTCCATACCCCCAGAATATTCAAGAAAGACTGTAGAATAATGGAAGACAGTATATGTAGTGCACCCCTGGTTTAGGAGGAGAAGGGGAGAAACCAGGCCTTTGTACACACCCACAAAAAGCCATTACACAGGGAAATACATTAAAAAAACGTGTGATTGTTTCCAGGTGATAGCAAGCAGTGTGAGTGATTTTTTTCATATTTTCCAACATTTCTACAATGAATTCAAATAACTTTTGCAAAGAAAATGTTGCCGGGGTGCATGGGTGGCTCAGTTGGTTAAGCATCTTACTTTGACTCAGGTCATGATCTCATGTTTCATGTGTTCAAGCCCCACATTCGGCTCTGTGCTGACAGCTGACAGTCTGGAGCCTGCTTCGAATTCTGTGTCTTCCCCTCTCTCTCTGCCCCTCCCCTGCTCGTGTTCTGTCTCTCTCAAAAATAAATAAACATTAAAAAAAAAATAAGATGTTGCCAATATGGTAATTATGAAGACTGTACCAACATAGGAACAATTCATAGGATAGACCGTGGAACATAGGAGAGAGGGAGGGAGGAAGAAAGGGAGAGAGAGAGGAAGGGAGAGACAGAGAGAGAGAAAGAGAATCCCAAGCCCCAAGGCAGGGCTCAAACTCATAAACCATGAGATCATGTCCTGAGTCAAAATCAAGAGTTGGACGCATAACTGACTGAGCCACCAAGCACCCCTGAAGTGTTTACTTTTATATTAAATTTTATTTTAATACTTTGTCAATACTTTCCAGTACAAGATGACTTTTCCTAAAGGAAGACATAAGAAAATACTCCAATTCTGGCATGATTTGATAATCACTTTGAAAGTTGATGTAGTCTTGACATTGTCTTGAGACTGTACACTCACAAACTCGCTCTCTCTCTCTCTCTCTCTCTCTCAAAATAAACAAACATTTTTAAAAAAGGTTGATGTAGTCTTCATGCTGATCTGTTTAGCCATGTTTTACGGTTTAATGAACTTTAGAAATGTTTAATACCATCACCTGCAATTTTGTGAGCCATGTAGGTGTTCTCAGATGTCTGAGAAAATGTAAATGAAAAATTAGGTTTAAATTATTCTGTTTGAGTTGAAGCCAGTTCACCATTTAACATAGGCTAGTGATGTGACTTTCCTATATTTACATTTCAGTGAGGCTTAGACCTTGAAAATTGCTAGAAAATCAAAGTATAAATTTCCTCTTCCAAAGGAAATTTATAAAAATCAAGTTCAGTGAAAGTAAAAATTTAAAATCAACACCCAAAAGCCCCAATTTAAGTAAACATTTATTTAAGTTGATTGAGTGAGCGAGGAATTTTGTTTTTCTTAAAGAAAATAATCCTGTGATAATTTTATAAAAATGTAACAGCCAGATTTGGTGGTTATTCTCCTGGAGTTGTATCCTGTGGCCTGCATTGAATATCATGGGAAAATGTGAGCTGTAGTTGAATAAATTCCATAAAATGGGTATATACTGCTGGGGTCCCTCAACGCTGATTACTATGGAAAATGGGAATGTATGTTGGCCAATGATGCTGGTAGGTTCTATTGCTAATTGACCTGTGAACCTGTTCTCTTGTAACCAAGGAGTCCTTGGGACATGCCAAGTCCAGTGAGAGCTCTCCACTAGGCAGGGCTCTGGGGATAAAGACTACCCCATCCACAGAACAAATTCCAAGGAACAAACTCCAAATGATCTCAGGGACAGTGGGATTATCTACCCAGTAGACCACTGAACCAATTGCTTTTCATCTTGGGGCTGAGAGACCTAGGCAGGCCGGCAGGGACGTCATAGTAGGTACATAGGGTGCCTATTAGAATCACAAGGTAATAGACCATTAGAAAAGATACTAGACATCATGCAGTCCAGGTTTTTCATTGTACACAGGAATGGGGGAGCTGGATCCACAGCAGTGACATGACTTATGCACACCTAGTAGAGTTAGACACAAAGCCAAGATGATGAGCTAAATTGCCAAATTTAAATTCAAGGCTTTTCTGTTATAACTGGCTTGCTCCATTTTGTACTCCAAGAATCTACAACAATGATAACAAACCTTTTTAAAGAAGGAACATTCAGAAAAAATAAAAACACAAGCTGCCTATTTAATTTAAAGGTCACTATTTTGGGGGCACCTTGTTGACTCAGCTCGTTGAACATCTGACTCTTGATTTGGGCTCAGGTCATGATCCCAGGGTGGTAGGATCAAGCCATTCATTGGGCTCTGTGCTAAGAGTGGAGCCTGCTTCAGATTCTCTCTGTCCTTCTGCCTGTCCCCAGCTCGCACTCACTCCCTCTCTCTAAAAATTAATAAATAAAATAGGGGCTCCTGGGTGGCTCAGTCAGTTGAGCGTCTGACTCTTGATTTTGGCTCAGGTCATGATCTCACAGTTCCTGAATTTGAGCCCCGCATCAGGCTCTGTGCTGACAGTGTGGAGCCTGCTTAGGATTCTCTCTCCATCTCTGCCCCTCCTGCTCGCTCGCTCGCTCGCTCTCTCCCTCCCTCCCTCCCTCCCTCCCTCCCTCCCTCTCTCTCTCTCTCTCTCTTTCTCTCAAATAAATAAACTTAATAAAAACAAAATAAAATAACACACTGTCTTTTTCTCATCTTCTAGTATTTCTGTTTTTCTCCAAAATCAAGGAGGGTAATAACCACATCTGTCTTTCAACATTCTCTTATTTCTTCTCTGTCAGGAACTGTCCTTCTCTTTTGTTTCTGAGAGCCATTATTGCAAGACTGACTCAGTGTCCCAAATCTAACCTAGTTTGGGAAATATGCACTCTCTAAATTAAAGATCACAGAAGTTCTCAATTTTATTGCAACCACAATCATTATAAAATGTTGTTGGTCTCCTTGGTCCCCCAGATATTGTAACCAAAATCCAAGAAATTTTTTCCACTGACAATAAAGTAACAATGTTGTCAACACAAAGAGAAATTCCCAAGTCCGGTTATCAAGACATAATTTCATGAGCTGCTCTTCCCATGTTGGCATTAGCCATCATGGAGAAGTGGGGCATTGCTAAAGATGATTTGGAAAATGATGTTTCTCAGCCCCTCAGTCCTGGGCTCACTGCCTAACCACCCTCCCAGGCAGGTCTGTGCCCATGGGGACCTAAGGGCCTGGGCACCCCATGGAAAAGTTTCAGTCCTTCCTCCAGCCCCACTTCTAATGTGCCAGTGCCAATCCCAAGGCCACCTGCTAATCAGCCAGTCAGGTGGTCCTGCTCAGTCTGTCACTCCAGGCAGCAGACTTGGAGGCCTGGGCAGGTGCCAGCTATCTGACCCTCCCAGAGGAGACTCAGGAAATAAGGTGGAGGCTGTGGGCCCTGGGTTGCTCATCGTCATTGCCCTAAGACCTTTATGAAGTCTTTTGTTCCATTTCATATTCTGTTCTGTTTTTAATGCCTTGTTCAGTCTCTAAATCAATTGTAAAATGAAGCTATGGTATGGAAGATTCACCTTCTCAAAGGATCCTTAGTATATGTATCTGCTAAAGCAGATGTAAAAAACTGATTAGTTATTTCTATTTCTGTTTGAAAAGCCACCCCCAAATTGAGTGGCTTAAAATAACAACCGTTTTATTTGCTGATGAGTTTGAGGGTCAGCATTTGGGCTAGTCAGTTCTTAATCTCCCTTTGCCTAGAATAGCCCCTGTAATCATGTGGGGGGATCATCTGGGGGCAGAGTGTCGAAGGTGGCCACGGTGACATGTGTGGTGGTTGGTTGTGCTGTGTTCTCTGCAGCAGAACAAACAAGCTACCTGGCCCAGTGCAGTCAGTAGGAGGTGCCTACACAAGGGCGTGACCATGGGGAGGCGTTTGTTATTCACTGGGGGGTCACCACTACTAAATTACCTACTTCCTCTCTAGTGGATGGGTTCCCAAGTTAGCATAAAATTGGTGACTCTGATGTCATTTTGAGATCTGCTGCAGAGAACATGGCCCAGTCAACTGCTACACATGTCACATGTGTCATAGTAATGCAATAATTTTCCCCTCTTCTTTTTGTTTAATAAGGTACAGTGTAGCAATGTCATGGGTCAACTAGGGATCCTGACCACGTGTTATAACAAAATGGAAAACTCCCACCATGTTTTCAATGTGTTCTTGAGTAGCTGTGAGTGATGATGTTGCTGTATTTCAGACCTCTGTATTGTGCAAAGCCGCCATCCATGCTGGAATAATTGCAGATGAGTTGGGAGGTCAGATCAGCGTGCTTCAGCTCAAAGGGATAAGTCGATATGAAGGAATCCTTGCCAATGGTGTGCTTTCAAAAGAGTAAGTACTTTGTTTTCTGTTTTGAGTGGAAGGTAACCCCAAAAGCATAATTTATCAGCTCACAGTTTTGAAAGGACAGTGGGTGTATGATACCAAGGGTTTGTCAGCTGGGAAGAATGTGTGTGAATGCTTAAAGCAGCATTTATGGTGTGTTTGTAGAAGATAAATGCAGCAATATAAGAGCTCACTGGTTATGCTGACAAGTAAATTAAAATTAAAATGGCACACATCTGAAGTTCTAGGGCAGAGGAGTGTTTCTACTCTCAGGTGCTTTAGTAGGAGAGAACAAAGCCTGTTCCTTTTCAGTTTTTCCAGTTGTAAATTACCTGTTATCTCCAATGTTACCAAAGGTACTGAAGGAGACAGAGAACTGAAATAAGCCCCCATAGAACCACCAAGCTCCCCTGAAAGATCCTTGGAGAGAAGCTCTTAGTGATGAGTAATAGTTGGGAAGTGAAGGAAGATTGTTAATTAGCATTAACCTCTCTGTTTGCTGTTATCTTCTGCTTTTAGCTTTATGAGAAAAAAGTATGTCAGTTGTTCAATTGTTTAAACATTCAACCTGGGCTTTTAATGCGTTTGGGTTTCTTCAGCTTCTGGAGTGGAAAACAAGAGCTAAATATAAGCCCCCCTTGTGGTCCAGGTGTCCACGCATTGAAACAGGCAGCTTGGAGTGGGCTAGAGGGAGGCTTTCCTCGGGTGGATGCCTTGTGAGAGAAAGTGATCCTCAAGCCACGTGTTTATCTCTTGCTTCCTCCCTCCCTGTCTGCCTCAGAAATGTCTTCCTGCTACCATGACCCTGTGTTTTTGGGACAGGTTGTCACATAGTCTTGGGCTCAAGGATATGGCACAGGACAGAGACTGCAGACATTTCAGGATCCAAAAGTAGGGAAAAGTAGGTTAGGGCCTGTATTGTCTACCCCTCCCTAGTGTGTATGCAGATCCCCCCCGGCCCTGTCCCGCCATTTTGGTGTGGTTCCTGCTTGTGTGAAGAAAGAACATGATCATCATACTTCCCTGTTCTGTTCTCCCAGTGGATGTAGACCATTTCATCTGGTTAAAAACATAAGGGGGTAGATAGCTTCCCTAGTTAGCATAAACATAGTACCTCTGATGTCATGTTGAAAAAGTTATGCAATAATTTTTTTCCCTTCCCCTCCTACTTTTTATTTACATGTATTCTAGCTTAGTTTAGCAATCTTGTGCTTCACATAGGGATTCTGACCACAAGTTATAGTATTATTTTTATGGGAAAAAGTATCTTAAGTTCCAAAGAACCAATCGATGAACTCACAAGTAAACTTAGACTAAAACTCACTTCTGGATTGAAGCGTTGGCCTAAGCTCACAAGGGAGGGGATTTAGAAGCAGTGACTGAAGTTGGTTAGGTCACCTTCATGAAGGAAGCAAACCTTGGGTTTGGTGGAAGGCAGGAACAAAGCATCTGGGGGCCTGGGAGCAGAGCCAAGGCCCAGGGAGGGACACCAGAGGAGTTGTGGTGGTCAGCTCACCATGCTCATGTCCAGGGCCCTGGCTGGTGGGTGGCTGAGGAGAAAAGGCAAAGCCCCCACTGGTAATTCCGAGTCGGGGATGCAGGTGGGGGTAACCAGAAAGGGTGTTCGGTCCAAGTCTTTCACAGGCAATGCAAGTGACCCTGTATGCAATCTGTAAAAGGCAGTCATCCTCACACCCTGATGTGCAGGCTCACCGCGGTGTTTGTGCTCTCTGCTTGCTATGGATAAGACTTCCCTCTACTTTCCCTCTGGATAGGACTTGTAACTTTGACAGGCCCCGAAGTGTTCTTTTTATATTGTTTGAACATTCAAAGGCAAATTACACCCAAATTTGTGCCACAGTTTAAGATCTAAAAGCTTAGTAACAGAGTGCCTTTAGAAACTAAAATCCTTAAATAAATATATATACGTGTGTATATATTTGGATGCTTTAGGACCTCACACAGGTGTTTCACTCCATCCTCCTGAACATCATTGCCCCCGATATCCAATATTTCACGTTATGATTGTGCTTGAGGGCATTAGCAAGCTCCTGACAGCCCTCTACTGTGAAAGAACAATCTGGCAAATCCAGGTTCTGGAGGCTGCAGTCTGGACAACCCAGGGCCTTACACAGAAACTTCACTCCCTCATCTCTCAGGTTATTCCTCCTCAGGTTCAGGTGGGTCAATCTCGTGTTCTCAAGGAGCAATCTGACAGGTACTGCAATTGGGTACACCGAGCTGGCAGTACCAGAGCACCAATCTCTCCAAGGCACACAGTAAGCACAGTGATCAAAAACCAGCATGATCTTGACCCTTGAGGATCTGTTTCTGTTGACATTTTTTATGGTTTGATGCTACTTCAGGAAGGTATCAGTCTGTGGCCCAGATTTGTTGGGTGCTACATCTCCAAATCGGAGTGAAGAATTAACCTCTGGTGTTAAATCTGCTTTTTGGATTCTCTTGCCTATGTTTGTATACATTGCAGTGCTTCCTTTGTAGACCAATAGGACTGCAAAAAGTTTAACTTGTACTACCAGGGTTTTATTTTACTGTTGAAAAAAAATTATTTAAACTGTTGCACAAAAGTAGACATGTTCTGAGTTACTTCTGGGCTGAATACAGATGAAGTCGCTTTATGGTCATCTGAAATTAAACGTTGATGCAAAGATAAGAGTACGGAAATCGAAACCATTAATGGCTTAGGAAGAGTTTCGTTCCGCATTCCATGTAGTTATTGGAACACATTGTCCGATTTTTGTTTTGGTGCAAATAGATAGAAAGTCCAGAATTATATCAAGGTCCCTTCTTTCTAGCTCTGATTTTGCTTTGACTTTTGGTACTGAGCAGAGAAGAGTCCACCACATGCGAATACATCTCCTCCACTCATTTCGATTCCCAAATCTTCAGGGAGCAGTTGTTTTCATCTGCGCTGTTTTGCTGTTGGGGAACCACTGTACGTGTGGTCATTGAACTTCTGTTCCCACACATGATTGTTTGGTGTTCAGGAAAAAACACAGAAGGAAGCAGTACAGCTGAGGAAGGAGTCCCTAAAGTAAATATCTAAGGTTCTTCTGGGATTCATCCGGGTCAGGTCACTTCCTTGATTTGAGGAGACCAGAATGGAATCAGGAAGAGAAGCTGACCTCATACAGAGGGCGAAGGCTCAGACCGTCAGCCGGGAAGGCTTTTCTTTCAGTTTGCATCAGACTGTTCTCAATTGCTTCTCTACTTCTCTGGGAAGGCTGGCAGTACTTGTAATCTGATGGAATTCGTGCACCCTGATGTGTGACTGCCTCAGAACTCCAGCCTCCTGGGGTGTTTTCATTTTTAAAAGAGGAGGCTCATTTACCAATAGAATTCTCTAAGTGATTGTGGTTAGTTAGTTTACTAGAGTGAAATGGAAAAGCATATTCCAGCTGGTAATGGAGAAAAGCCAGGCAGAGGGCCGTTAGGAGCAGCGCCTCCCCTGGCGGCATCTTCCTGGGGTTAACTCCAGTTATCCTTCTTTCCATAACTTCTCTTTTTCGGCAACGGCGGAATAAATATTTTAGTGTCTCATGACAGTGGGAGTGAGTTTAGGTCCTCTGGGTTGCCGCAGCATTTTGTGCACTTCTTTGGGTAAAATTTCAAGTGTAATACTTAGTGCAGGAACATTATAAAAAAAAAAAAAAAGGAAAAAATCAAATAGAGGCTCTGAAAACATTAATAAAACTTTAAATTGTGAATTGCAACAATGTGCCTCTTTTTTTCAAAGTTAGAAGAGCTGGATTTTCACCCAGGCTTGGCCACCCACTGAATTCAGGCAAGTCCTGCGACTGCAGTGGGTCTGCATTTTCATGTCAGAAATGATCGGTGCCTGCATTATATTCAGGATATCGCAGAACCTTTATGTGGAATAGCAGGGCTGTGAAGTCTGCTTGAGAGTGGACAAAGAATGTGAAAGAAAAAGTCCATTCCAGGGAATTTGACTACCTGCTACTTCTAACCAACAACAGCAACCAAGCTTTGATGGAAAGATTCTTATACTCGTGTCCAGTCTGGGTTTTCTGTGGATTTCACAGTTCAGTAGTCTCTCTGTCCATTGTTGCCACATATAATGCAGACTTAAACATTTAAAATTATAAGCAGTACTCTCAGATTGTAAAATAATTGAACACAAAATGACATCTCTGTATGTTTATCTCTAGTATCTAATATAATACTATGCACATAAGATTAATCTTGAGAACTCTAGATTTTCTATTTATTCTATGTATTTTTACACTGCCAGGTTGGTAAGGGATTTATAGAGGGTAAATATGGTCGCAGGCCTTCGGAATCCCTTCTCCACTGAAGGAGAGAAGTACGGAGCGAGGCTGATGTGATAAGTTTGCCTGTGTGAATAATACAAGCTGTGAAAGTGCTAGAGTCCACAGGCCCAGGGATGAATGCCAGATCAGCGGTGACGCCCAGGCCAGGGCCAGCTCAGTGAGATGCTATGAGTTTTCTCCAGCTGTACCTTGTCATCCGGACGCAGGAGCTGGTTCACGGCTTGGCCTTAGTTGCTGCAGTAGGTAGGAGTGTGACTGGAGAGAGAATGAGCTGAGGCTGTCCCCAGAGCAGCAGTGCTGGGGCAGAAGCCGTGGTCATTTTTCTAAAAGTGGCCAGTCTTCTTCATGTCTCTCAGTGGTCCTTGATGATCGACAACGATTGGGATGCTTTAAGGTGACTACTGAAGCAAAGGGAATATTCAGGGCAGTCATTCCTTCTGCTTCCATTGCTGGGTATCAGTTAGTTGGGATTTCAGGCTGCTCCTAAGACGATGTATGTGCACTTTCCTTCCCAACACAGTGTGGCATGATGGAATCCACACAAGATTTTGATCCAACAGCAGTGACTCAGAGTCCTGGCCACTTGTCACCTGGGTGACTTTAGGAAAGTTGCTCACCTTCAGTGGGCCTGAGTTCTTGATCTAGAAAACACCAGTGACAAAGATAATAACAGCCTTGCTGGGGTGCTGTGAGGATCACATGAGGCGAGGGGAGGCTCTGAACCCTGTGCTTGGTGCTGTGTCAGTCATTAAGATCCAGGTAAGCAACTCACCTCCTCATGTTTGTGTTTATTATTTCAGTGGTTCCCTGTCAGACAAGCGATTTCTCTTTACCTCCGATGGTAAGGATCACATTTTCCTTAAGAATTTGATATTTTAGGGGCGCCGGGGTGGCTCAGTCGGTGGCTAAGTGTCTGACTTGATTTCCACTCAGGTCGTGATCTCATGGTCATGAGATCAAGCCCTGCATCAGGCTCCACGCTCAGTGTGGAGCCTGCTTGGGATTCTTTTTCTCTCCCTCTGTCTCTGCCCCTCCCCTGCTCTCAATCTGTCTCTCTCTTTTTCTTTCTCTTTCAAAATAAATAAATACACATTAAAAAAGAGAATTTGTGGGGCGCCTGGGTGGCTTAGTCAGTTAGGCATCCAACTCTGTCTCAGGTCATGATCTCTCTGTTTATAAGTTCGAGCCCCATATCAGGTGAGCTCGAGCCCTGCTTCGGGCTCCCCACTCTCTCTCCCTCTCTCTCTGCCCCTTATGGGATTCTCTCTCTCTCTCTCTCTCTCTCTCTCTCTCTCTCTCTCTGCCCCTTGCTCACTTATGCTCTCTCTCAAAAACCAAAAATAAATAATAAAAAAAAAGAATTTGATATTTTAAAATCTTCAGTGCTAGTTTATTCTTCCATACTCCTCCAATGATTAGTTTAAAGGATTTTCTTTTTCTTTTTCCACAGGTCAGGCAGCACCAAGTATGCTGTGACTTAAAAATACCCAATATTAAAAATACAAAATAGTTCAATTATCATTAAGCAGAAAATATTTTTCTTTATAATCTAAGCTATCTCAAACTTTTGCCAGAAAAGAATGAAAATTTGAAATGATACTTATTTTAAGATAAATTCCTTCATGTTAGATTTTAACAGAAAAACCTTTTGAATATTACAGTTTAATTTGTGGGTTTTTTTGAATAAAGTGATTAAACAGAAGTATGTAAAATAAAGGCTTTTTAGTCCCTCTGTCATGAAATATATTCTACGTAAATATTCTCTCAGCATAAAGGAAAGTATTTCAAGGAGAACAGTCTGCATCTGTCTTCTTTGTCCAGGGAGAGGAGTGTGGCCTTTATTTGCTAATGTCCATGTTGCCTTTACAACACATATCACTTTGCTGAAATGAGGGTGAATTTAGAAGTTTAGAAAGGAAAAGCTGTGGTGGGAACAAGGATGTCATTTGTAGGGGAAGTGACTTCAGTGAAGTCCATTAAAAAAAGAAACAGCAATCATTTCAAGATACTGCAGTACAAATGAATCAAATGAGAGTGTGAGTCATTACAATACTAGTAATTAAACAGTCAATTTGATATCAGAACGGTAATAAATCAACTGAATAATTCTAGGCGAGGTGAAGTACTACTTTTTTTTTTTTTGCTTTCATTTCGTGTTTATATCTAAAGGACTTTTTCTGGCTTTTTTTTTTTTTTAAGGTTGCAGCAGATCATTGAGTTTGGAGCCTGATACGCAAATCAGAACTACTTGGCAGTGGGTCAGTGAGATGGGAGAACAGCTCCATTGGTCCCCTGGCCAAGCCCAGCTTCAGGACCAAGACCTATCATGGGCTTCGGGGGACAGCAGCAAGAACCGCAGACAGCGAGAATGGCTGGAGACCGATTTGGGAGAGAAAAAGAAAATAACAGGTGATGACACAGTGCAGTTTTACAGATGCAAAATGACTTGCTGTTCAGATTATGTTTTTGAGTTACATAGGTGCCGCTCTCTCTTCCTCAAAGTACTCTGTCTTTTCTAAAAGTAACTACCAAACCTTCTCATTGTCTCTATGGGCAGAACCTGTATGCAGATTCTAAGTATGGATATACGGAGTAGAAAGCCCACACAGCGGGGTGCCTGGGTAGCTCAGTCGGTTAAGCGTCTGACTCTTGATTTTGGCTCAGGTCATGATCCCAGGGTCATGGGATCGAGCCCCACATAGGGCTCTGCACTGATAATAGCACGTAGTCTGCTTGAGATTCTCCCTCTCTCTCTCTGCCCTTCCCCCACTCATACTCTCTCTCACTCAGAAATAAATAAAAAAAAAAAACCCCACACTGCAATGAGGAAACCTTTGTATGGTATATTGTCAGTGTGGAAACACTCGTGTGTGATCAGGTTTCTAAATGCAAATAAGGAAATTTGGCTTGTAAAATGATTTGAGATTTCAAGTGAGAAAAGGAAAGGAAACCTAAGATTATAATACATGCTATATATATTTTAAAAACTAACCTGTCAATAATATTTTCTTACCAGGAATTATGACCACAGGATCCACACAGTCGAATTTCAACTTTTATGTTAAGAGTTTTGTGATGAAGTTCAAAAACAGCAACTCCAAGTGGAGGACCTATAAAGGAATTGCAAATAATAAAGAGAAGGTGAGAGAAACTTTGGAGGAAAGAACTGAGTAGGAGAGCAGGTCTCTAGCTATTCTTATCACTGCGTTTCCAGAAAGCAGATTTGCAGCACCACCTTAGGTAACGCAGCCTTGGTTGGCAAAACCTTGTAAATTCACTCTCAAGTATGTCTACAAAACTACAACAGACATAGAATCCTGGCTTTGGTGTCATATATCCAGGTATGAGTGGGTGGAGAAACACCTAGGAACTAACTAATAGCATCTTCAGGTAAAAGTTCTTTGTTTCCACAGGTGTTTCAGGGCAACTCTAATTTTCGGGATCCAGTGAGGAATAATTTTATCCCTCCCATCGTGGCCAGATACGTGCGGGTTGTCCCCCAGACATGGCACCAGAGGATCGCCTTGAACGTGGAGCTCTTTGGTTGCCAGATTACACAAGGTAGGACTCAGGGCAAGTCAGCGAGTTATTTGATTCTGATCGTGCCCTTTCACAAATTGTTGTTACTAATGTGGTTTTTCCAATATCTCCTCTACCTCAGATAATGATTCATTGGTGTGGCGCAAAACAAGTCCAAATACTGTTAGTTCAACTAAAAGAGAAGATGAGATCATCACAAGCTCCATCCCCTCAGAAGAAATCCCCACAGGTAGAGCAGTTTGCTGTTTCGTGCTTTCCTAAGGAGTATGACCGGACTCCATGTGATATTACAGTGACTTCAACGAAAACTTTTCTCTGTCATATCAATATCTGAAGTCAGATGGTTCAGAGGTAGCTGGATATGTGTTAAAGGATGAATATCTGCAACTATTAATTGCAATATTGTAAGTAGAAAAAGTAGCATTTGCCCTTCAAACACTGGGTGAATGTTTTATGGAAAAATAATAGCACAGGCATGAATTAGAATACCCTGGGGCGCCTGGGTGACTCAGTCGGTTAAGCCTCCGACTTCAGCTCAGGTCACGATCTCACGGTCCGTGAGTTCGAGCCCCCGCATCGGGCTCTGGGCTGATGGTTCAGAGCCTGGAGCCTGCTTCCGATTCTGTGTCTCCCTCTCTCTCTGCCCCTCCCCCGTTCATGCTCTGTCTCTCTCTGTCTCAAAAATAAATAAATGTTAAAAAAAAAATTTAAAAAAAAAAAGAATACCCTGCAGCCATGAAAAAGAAATGTGTTTGTAATATAGGAGCCTTTCGGAGATGTACTGACAAACTTAAAAAAATAAGCAAGGTATAGGACAGTCTGTATAGCCTACCATGTGTGTAAAAAATGAGGAATAAAGAATGAATATATATGTATAATCATTCCGGCATCTCCAGAAGAATGTCAAGAAATATAATTTGGCTTCTCCTAGAGAAGGAACAGAGGTAGGAGGGAGGCTTTTTTATACGTTTCGAAGTTTGAACATGTAAATGTATCGTCAGTTCATGCAATAAACATTAAAAGTACATTTACTTTTTCAGAATATAAAATAATATATTAATTTTACAAAATTCAGTAAGATTAGAGGTAAATAAGAAAAAGCCATAAATCAGCATTTGTAGATAATCACCATATCCCACTATATCCAGTCAACTATATTTATGTAAATCACCTTGAGGAAAACCTGTAATTTGTTCTGTAGCAAGTATTTTTCACTTAACATTGTATTATGATCATCTTCCAAGGTTATTAAATCGTTGCAAAACACAATTGTTAATATCTTTATAGTATTTTCTCATATGGCTATGCCATCATTTAGTTAACCATTCCCCTATTGTTGGATGTTTAAATTGTTAGATTTTTCCCAAATTTCCACTCTTGTAAATAACACCAGTGTTAGTCACATAACTAACTGAACACTGTTCAGTTCCTTTCGAAGGTCCTTATCTCCCCCTTTCACAAACTGCACATTTCCACTCCCGATCATCCCGTTGTTTTCTTCCCAGGGATCAAAGATAAAGACGGGTGACGAACAAATCTTTCTCCTTTAGTTTGCCTAGTTTCTACAAACTTGGGGCCTGCTTTAGCGGCCGTTCAAGTGATTTCCTTTTTTAAAGTAGGAAGACACGGTGTTCCGTGCGGCAAAGTGGAAATGCTGTTTGAGGTCATCAGGCTGCATTTCCTCTCAGTCCACAGCTCCAAAGCCCTGGTAACGGGAAGCATGGGGCTTCTCTTCCCTTCCCCCTCCCCAGCTGCTGTTACTGTGCAAGTGCAAACGTGCCCACCATCTGGGGGAGACTGGGTACTTGAGCCCCACCCTGTGCTTAAGTCCTTCACCTCTCTGAGTAGCTCCTGTAAACCTTCCCCCTCAATTCTGATTTGGGAGTCTAATATCGTCCAAACAACAAGCTTAGAGTAAGTGTTAATCCCTGAGGACCATCAAAAATCGCCTTTTGGAGAAAAAAATTTTATTTTCTTTAACTTTAGCCATGATTTTATTTTATTTATTTATTTATTTTTCAAATGTTACCTATTTTGAGAGCGGGAGAGGGAGAGAGAAAAATTCCCAAACAGGCTCTGCGCTTGTCAGCACAGAGCCCGATGCAGGCAGGGCTCTATCTCATGAACCGTGAGATCACAACCTGAGCCGAAATCAAGAGTAGATGCTTAACCGACTGAGCCACCCAGGCACCCCTTTAGCCAGGATTTGGAAATCCTCTCTTTTTGCTGTCTGACATCAGTAAATGCGTAGCACATATTCATTTTCCCCGTGTATTAAACTGTGGAAGACCTTTCAAATCAGTGTTCAGTTTTAGATTGAGCAATTCGGTTGCACTTCCTTTCTGTTGTAATGTGTGGCTTTTCCCCCTTCTCAGGAATAAATGTCACAACTGTTGTTATTCCACTGGTGCTCCTGGCTCTGCTGGTTGCTGGAATGGGAATCTTTGCCGCCCTTAGAAAGTATGTGACTTGACATTTTTAAATTTCTCCTCTAATCCTGCAACTAATTACAAAACCAAAATGTTTGCTTTTCAGATGCTCATGCATAGAAAAGCAGCATTACTTCGGCCAAGATAAAATGCTAATTTATGTGTTAAAAACAAGTTGTGTAGAGGTAGAAAGTATCAAGTATTATTTTATAAACAGTACTCCTCACTTAGAAACCTTTTCAAGTAGGATTTTTTTGTTTCTGTAGGAGGAAGAAGAAAGGAAATCCATATGGATCAGCTCAGGCCCAGAAAACAGGTTGGTTGACAGAAAACTCCAGTTTTATTCTGTCTTCGAGGAGGGACAGGGTCTGCTGATTAAAATTATGTGGCTCACACTTACATCGTCAAAAAATGAAGATATGCAGCCTTTAAGTTAGCAAGTCTAAAAGGAATGGAATATTGTGGCCTCTTTATTTTAATGGAGAGTTCTCATGGCCAGTGACCTTTACTTTTGTTCAGTATTATCCCATCACAACATTCTTTTTTTTTTTTTTTTTTTTGGCCACCGGAGTTTAAGCCACCACACTGCTTGTCATCCGGGAGAAGTTATAAAAGCCGCATCTGTGAACTGAACTTTGTCCGGTACTGCTCTGCATCTCCAGGCTTCCACTGTATTTTCCACTCTGGGAGAGCGAAGGAAGAACCGGGCAGGGTTCACGTTCAGGTTTCAGAGAATCCTCAGGACACAGGGTACCCCAAGCAATGAGTCAGCTGTAGTCCAGAGAGGGCAGCAGGGCAAGACCCCTCAGAATCTCAGGGGCAGCTTGGGACCCCACCTGCACAGGGTCTCAGCAGCCAGCTGTGTTGACTCCTCTGAGACATGAATGCTATATCTGTGTAGATTACGGAAAACCATGCCCAGGTGGTGTAACAGAGGCATAATCTGGGACCTGCCCTGGTGGCAACCCAGATACAAGTGGAAAACATGGATGGAACAGTGTTTGCTGTTGTCCTAACAACCTCAGCATGCTGTTTCCCTACACATAATCTGGGAGCCATGCCACGCGCTCATCACGGTCAGCCGGCAAAAGGCGGCCTGACGTCCAGCCCATCAAGGAACACTTCAGAGACTATGTGCGTTACCCTTCTGAGATACATGTTGGTTTCATGTTATCTTTATTCCAGACTGTTGGAAGCAGATCAAGTATCCCTTTGCCAGACACCAGTCGGCTGAGTTTACCATCAGCTATGATAATGAAAAGGAGGTGACACAAAAGTTAGATCTCATCACAAGTGATATGGCAGGTACGTGTCAGGCCTCTGTGAGGGTGTTATGAGGCAGCAAGTGCTGCCCATGGGAGTGAGGAGACCAGGTGGGAAATATGACTAAAACCTGGTGTGGAGATGGGGCCCAAGGAATCAGCAATGTGTACGGTCCTCTCTTTCCTCTGCAAAGTGTTACAAATGAACACTGAGAGAGCTACAGCATAGCTCTAGCAATGGCCCTGAGGGACCATGAAAATCTGGAAGCCCTTAAATAATCTGTTGCTAAGATTTTGGTTAAGGCACTAAGGAAGGGAGACTGGAAAGATGAATTAAGCCCAGTTCCTGCCCTAGAGAAAAGAGGAGACAGGAGATGAAAGAACGTGTCCAGTGTTCGAAAGACCTCTGTGTTCCTGATAAGCCATCACTGAGGGTCAGGCTTCTCAAACTGTCTGTGGAGAGGGATCCATTTTTTGCCTTTGAAAAAATTATTATTTCTAATCTGTCATAAACCACTGCTTTTGTAAAATACAATGCAGTTGACCCTTGAACAACAAGGGGTTTAAGGATGCCCACCCCCTGCACAAAAATCCATGTATAACTTGACTCCCTCAAAGCTTAACTACTAACAGCCTATTGCTGACCAAAACAACCTACTGTTGCCTGCACCCTTACCAGTAACATAAACAGTGGGTTGACACACATTTTGCATGTGATTTGCATTATATATTGCATTCTTACAATAAAGTAAGTTAGAGAAAATGTTACTAAGAAATTCCTAAGGAAGAGTGCCACTTGGGTGGCTCAGTCAGTTGAGTGTCTGACTCTTGATTTCAGCTCAGGTCATGATCTCCCGATTCATGGGATCCAGCCATGAGTTGGGCTCTGTGCTGACAGCACGGAGCCTGCTTGGGATTCTCTATCTCCCTCTCTCTCTTTCTGCCCCTCCCCTGCCTGCATGCATACGTGCACATGTTCTCTTTCACTCTCTCTCAACATAAATAAAGAAAAAAGAAAATCACAGGAAAGAGAAAAATATGTTTCCAGTACTATATACTATATTGAAAAATATAGTCACCTATAAGTGGACACACACCGTTCCACCCCTTTGTTTAAGGGTCAGTTGTATAAAGTAGAAGTAATGAATGACATTTTATTTTTTATTTTTATTTAAAAAAAATTTTTTTTTAACGTTTATATATTTTTTGAGACAGAGAGAAACAGAGCATGAATGGGGGAGGGGCAGAGAGAGGGAGACACAGAATCAGAAGCAGGCTCCAGGCTCTGAGCCATCAGCCCAGAGCCTGATGTGGGGCTCGAACTCACGGACCGCGAGATCGTGACCTGAGCTGAAGTCGGACGCTTAACCGACTGAGCCACCCAGGCGCCCCAGTAATGACATTTTAAAAAAGACATACAAAATACAAAGCTCTAATTCTTTTATTAGATTCAACGGACATAAGTATACTCTCTCAAGCTGCTGGGAGTTGCTAAACACTTGCTCTCAATTTGTGTGCTTGTCTTTTTGCAGACCTGTCTTGGTTCTCAGATACATAGGCATCTGCAGACCACACTCTGGGTCGCCCTGCTTAGCTTCTCGTGACCCAGAGTGCATTCTGAGGACCAGAAGCATCAGGGAACTTGCTAGAAGTGTGGGCTTTCAGGCCATGCCCCAGGCCTACTGACCCAGAAGTTCATGAATATATCAAAGTCAGAAAGCTACCAGTGGAAAGGTTGCTTGAGCTGCTGCAGAACAAAGAGCATCTCTCCACCCAAAATCCATCCTCTTAATTCCTTTCCTGCTGACAGTCTAGTGCTGCCTTGCAGACAAAACAGGGGAGAAAAGGCCCCCATGTCTATCCTTTTCTTCCTTTCTTTTTTCTTTAGCTTCTGGTGCAGCATGTCCTCCTTCCCCACTGTGTGGTCCTTCTCCAACACCTTGACTGTGTAAGGCCCCCCTAGGGTCTCGCTCTTGCCCTCACTCAGCCACAGTCTCTCTCCTCAGTAGCTGCACCCACCCTGCTCCAGAGCTCCCAATAGAGAGCCCTTCCTTGCACTTTTGTCTACTAAGCCCAGACTTCCCTCCCTGTCCCCGAGAAGTAATTCTCACCTGCTGGACACCTCTGCCTGTCAGTGTCACCAGTTCCTCAGTGTGTCCAAAATTGAACCTGTTGTTCCTAACCCTCCCCAAGAACGCTCCATATGTTTCCTCTCCCAAGTGGCTTCCGGACTGTGAATCCCAGGCTTCTGGGCTTAACATCCGGGAAGGGGCCTTGGTTCCCCTTTTGCCTCATGACTGACATCGTTGGTAATGACTTTCTCTGATTCCTGTCTCCAAAGTGTGACCTTTCCAAGGCTGCTGCCAGACCCCTAGTGTGTGACTGCTTGATTTTGTTTGTTTCTCATTTTTCAATCTTTACTTTTTTTTTTTTAAGTTTATTGGGGGGGGGGGGGGGTGGACTGGGGAGGGACAGAGAGAGGGAGAGAGAATCACAAGCAGGCCCAGGGCTGTCCACGCAGAACCCCACTGGTGGGCTCTATCTCTCCAAAGATGAGATCATGACCAGAGCAGAAATCAAGAGTGAAGCTACACCCACTGAGCCACCCAGGCGCCCCTCTTTCCAGGTTATTTAATCACTGTTGCCTTTTCTCACAGCAACCAACCCCCCCCCCCCCTCCAAAATTTGGCATTTCAAGGGCCAGTTTAAGAGCTCCAGGAGGTATTTCCCCTCTCATTCCTTAGGTGTGGGGAAGCGTAATCTCGGTCTTCTCCGGGTTCTAGTGACCCACCGAGGCTTCCTAAAGCAGCAGTATGGTTGCACAAGTCCGTGTGTGTGCCATATACGCCTTTCCCATTCTCGGGCTTTCTCATCCTGCCTGCTACCGGTTAGGCGCTCAGCTGAGTTGGTTCCGCAGAGCACCTCCCTCTGCAAACAACCGGCTTGCCCTCGCATCCGTGTGACACACACACGATGTGTCTCCTGCGCTTTTGATTGCAGATTACCAGCCTCCGCTCATGATTGGCACCGGGACGGTGGCGAGGAAGGGCTCCACCTTCCGTCCGATGGACACCGAGGAAGAGACCCCGCCTAGCGCCGAAGTCTGCGGCCACTACGACCGCCCCCTGCTGGCCGGCCGCCACGAGTACGCCCTGCCCTTGACCAACCCCGAGCCCGAGTACGCCACGCCCATCATAGAGCGGCACTCGGGGCGCGCGCACACCTTCTCCGGCTACAGGGTGCCGGGGCCCCGGCCGGCGCACACGCATTCGCTGTCTTCCGGCGGCGCGCCCTACCAGAGGCCGCCTCACCCTGCGCTCGCAGCCGCACGCCCGGGCTACGATCGGCCCACGGCCGGCGGCCAGGCCGCGGACCGCACCCACCCCGACTACCAGGAGCCGCGGGCAAAGCCAGCCGCCAGCGCCGCCTACGTGGCCCCCAGAGACTGCCTCCGACCCCTCAGCCCCACGGCCATGACCGCTCTTTTGTGAGCACACTGTGAAAGCAACCTGCTGCGGTACCGAGCGGCGGGCTGTGTGCGGCCCTGGAAGAGGGGAGATGTTCAAGTGCGCGTGTGTGAGCGTGTGTGTGAGCGTGTGTGTGTGTGTGTGTGTGTGATTTCATAGGATCCTGCGGTGGAGTCCGAGGGACCACCTCTCCTACTGTTTACAAAGTGGTGCATCTGGTGTTGTTCTGACCCTTAGGGCAGGGGTCTGTTGGTTTTTGTTGGGCTAGAAAAATGAAAATTTCCAGATAGCATTTTCATTTCTCTGTGATATTGAGCTGCTTTGGTATAAAATGTGCAATCTGTACAGAGTTGTATTTAACATGAATTAAAGTAACTTAAGTTCACTTTATCAGAGTTTTAGTTATGCACAGTGGTTAAGTGGGAGAATGCAGCTGTTGCGAAATCGTATATAATAGTATGTTCACTTTTTAAGTATATTTTATCCGATACTGTGTTAGCAGCAGGTCTGTTTAAACTTAATCTTGTTATTGTGGCTCATCTCCTCTCCTTTGGTAACTAGAACTAAAAGCATTGCTAACATTCTTCCGGAAGGAATGAAATTACTTGAAGCATGAGAAGCGCACCAGGGTGGTGGTTAGCAATTAGGATTGTAGATTAAAACGGAACACAACACAGCCACCTCAGCAGCTGCCTGTTCCTTAGACTCCACTTCAGATGGGACTTGTGGAGGCCAGTAGGGGGCGCTGGGAGCAGGAGGTCTCTGTGGCCCCCAGGGGGCCTCCCTGCCCACGTGGGACAAAGGCCAAGTCCCACTTTGCCTCTTCCTCACCTCAGGCCTAGCAGATACTGTGCAGCTTTCACGTGCAAATCCACCTCTTGAAACTCTGCAAAGCCAAGTGCTGAGATTTACCAGCAACCAAAACTGCTCTCCCCGCAAACTGAACGAAGGCAGCACAGCGATTGTAGTCTGAATTGCTGTGACAGATGCTTTTGTACCTCAGATTGAAAATACGGCTGAGGTCAGATGCCCACACTTTTCATGACTTTCTTTAGAAATAGCACATTGTACTCTGAAGCACAAAGTTATTTAAAGTGTGTTCTTACAAAAGTGACAAAGGCAAAATCCGCGTCGAGCTTTTCTACTGAGATGGTTGGGAAGTGAACTGATTTTGTAAGAAACCGTGTTTCCCTTGAGTGTGTGTCTCTAATTCCAGATTAGTCCGGACCTCAGCTGTACCTCATGTTCAGTGCTTTTTGTCTGTTTGCTTTGGGTTCCCTGGGGCAGGGGGGGAGTTGACCTCTTTTGCCAAAGAGGAAAGTGTGTGCTTAACAAAATGTGGACCAAAAAAATCCTTGACCTAAAAAACGTATTATAATCCTATTTGTATGACTATGACTCTCTGTGAAAGTATAAATATTAAAATAGTGAGGGTGCTGGAAGTTCACGGCAGACTTTTCGGTTATTTTAGGGGATAAACCGTTTACTTTGTGGAGTTTACATGGTTTTATATGCATACTAAGTGTAAAAATAAACTATGCCAAATCACAGAGCCCTGCCCCTTATTGGTGTCCTGCCTGCCAGGCTATTGAAGGCATTTGAGGCTCAGCCTCCACAAAAGAGCAAGTGGTACGGTGGAAAGAGGCTGGGTTTGGAGTCAGGTAGATCTCGGTTCCAGACCCTGATCTGCCACGATAGCGGACTTATTTTGGAAATAAGTGAAGCCCGACCAAACCAGCAGAATCTGTTCAAGCTTGCTATAGGAGGGGAGTCGACCACCATCACTTGCCTTTTGCCCGAGAGAGACTGAAAGGCAGCAGAGGGGGGTGCAAAGCTTTATCATGGAAAAGAAAGGAGGGCTTCAAGTGATTGGAGCCTGATGACCTAGGGAAGCTGTTGGATGGATTAACTAGATCATTGGTTAGGGATGCATATTTGGCTTTCTCGGGTTGGCCCTAAGTTGGAAGTGGGGACAGAAATTTTGGAGGCTGTCAGCTATTAATCAAATCTTAGTGATCCGGGGTTGATGTAGGCATTATTGCTTGGCTTCCTGGATTGTTAACTAGAAATAGCGGTCTGACCTCCTACAAGTCTGACTTAACAGCAAGACTGGCTTTCTGGGCTGGTTACTGTGGATAAAATGGGTTGCTTTTCTGCACTTAACTGCTGTGGGTTGTGAATCAGAGTTCAGTTTTTATTTACCCATTTGTATATTCAGTCTGTTCCGTATAACCCTTGGCTTCAGTTTCCCCGTGTGTAAAAATATTAATGCGGGGCACCTGGGTGGCTCAGTCAGTTACGTGTCTGACTTCGGCTCAGGTCATGATTTCACGGTTCATGAGTTCGAGCCCTGCATCGGGCTCTGCACCGACAGTGTGGAGCCTGCTTGGGATTCATTCTCTCTCTCTCTCTCTCTCTCTCTCTCTCTCTCTCTCTCTCTCTCATATATAAAACAAATGTTAATGAAGACTTACAAGTAAGAATTAATTGGGACAACATTTATCAAAGTGTTTGTTCTAAATGTAGGCCATTTTTCTAATCCAGGCTCTCAGCAGGCTGCATATAGCCTTCTAACATTAAAATATTAGTCCATAAGAATAGAATTCTTTACATTTTCCTCCCTCACACTTATTCCCTGTACTCGTGATCTAATCACAACAGAAAGAGAATGGGACTTTGGGGACAGCACTTCCTCCGGGTGGCCTCACTGTGTAGACCGGGTGGGTTGAGTGGAAAGGTCTGATAAAAACCCTACACTGCCCACCTTTAAGTAGAGGATAAGAGGAGGAAAATAGTATGCCTTTCTTTTTCAGTGTTTTGCAACATTGGCACATGTGATAAGGTGAGAATGAGATCATTCTAATTGGTGTCTTCTATGTTATCAAATTCTATTGGGAGGCAAAGATTGCATTCTATCATGTACAGTTGTGGCTGCAACACATCTCCAACAAACAAGACGACACAGACCACAGAAGCTGCTGAAACTTTCCTCTGGGCTTTATTACGATCGAAACTTTCATTAATATTAATAATCAGCCTAGAAAACCTCTAGACAGAACGTGAGAGATTGTTCTGTGTTTATTACACTTGCTCTCAAATCTTAGAAAATGCAATCACAGTTATAGACACAACTATAGACACCATGAATAGCCTTTCGTAAGGATATCGCTGTAAGGCCTTCTATAAATACATCAGTTCAGTAGCCCAAGTGTAGGCACCAGATTGGCCTCACTTTCCTCAAAACGCCTCGCTTTCATTCATTCATGCACCAAACAGTTCCCAGGATTCACCCTGTACTTACTTGAAAGAGCGTGTACTCGAGACAGCATACCTAAGCTCGCTGCAACCTTGGGACAATGGAGTGCGCTAATGGAAAACTAGGATTGAATACAATCCTGCTAGTGGTCTTCGCCCCAAACAGCCCAGCCCAGACCCTCACCCAGCGCTCTCCCTGCACCCACACTACTGTGCGCACCGCCAGCCCCAGATCTCTCCTCTCCCACTCTACAGGTCTCTTTCCCAGCCTCCCGGTGCTACAAATAAATTCCCCTAGCGTCTTTAAAGATGTCTGCTCTGTTTCTTGGTATTCTGCGGTCTTAACGACTATGTGTTCAACTGTGAATCCATCTGTATTCACGTTACTTCGGACTCCTGCGTCTTGAATCCTAGGATTCGTCTTTCTCAACCATGACAAATTCTCAGCTATCCTGTTTGCCTCTGCTGTTTTCTTTTCTCACTCCTGGAACTCCTATTGGATTAATTGGACCTTCTCATCCCATCCCCCCAGGTCTCTTAGCCCCTCTTCTTTTCCATCTCTTTATCTTCTGTGCTGCGTTCTGGGTCAGTTCCTGAGGTACAATATGGCATAGTGGTTGGGTGCACAGACTTGGGATTGCCTGGACAAGGAGCCATAGTCTCTCGGTACCTGTTTCCATGCTTGTTATGTGGGGAGAAAATACTATCCACCTGCCCATGCCTGCTGTGAAGATTAAATGAAGCTTCTCAAGCATCGCGTGGCCCACATGAAACACTGTGTAAGATTCCACGTTATATTCCAGTTTACTAATTCCTTCTCCTGCTATCTAATCTGCTTCATTTAGCCATTGCGGTTTTAATTTCAATTTTTAAAAAATTTCTATGTTGATTCTTTTTCAAATATGCTTTTTTTTTTTTAAACACTGTTGCGGTATTTTCTTGGGCTTTGATTCCTTCGTTTAATCATTTGAAACATACTAATTTCATATCCTCTTTCTGATTGTCTTGTTTCCTTCATCTCTGAGTAAGAGCCAGTGTACGATGTTTATAAGGCTCGGTCAGTGCCGTGCAGTAGAACTTTGGTAATGACGGAAACATTCTCTGAGTCGCTCAGCATGGTTCTCGTTAACTACACATGGTCATCGAGCACTTGAATGTGGCTGGACTGAGTGAGGAAGACATTTTTGGTTTCCTTGAACTTCAGTTTATTTGAATGTAAATAGCCGCATATGGCTACCGGCTGCTGTATTGGACAGGACACGTCTGTGACGTGCACCCCCCCCCCATCATGTTGCCACCCGTCAGACCTTATCTCCTACTTCTTTGTTCGCCCCACTCCAGCCACACAGGCCTCTTAGCTGTCACTGGAACATACCAGGGACACACCAGTCCTGAAACCTTTGCATGTGCTGCTCTCTCTTTCTGGAAAGCTCTTCCCCCAGATATCTGCATGCACTCATTTCCTGCTAGTCTGCACTCAGACATAATCTTCATGGGGTCCTCTTCCCCCCCACCGGTGTAAAAACTAGAGTTCTCCCCCGCACAGTTCCTATCTCCCTTCCTGCTTTACTTTTCTTCCGAACATTTATCGCTGTCTAACACAGTGCGCATTTGTGTTTATTCTCAGTCTCCTGCACCAGGTGACATTCCGTGAGGGACGGGAGTTTTGTTTTGTTCCCTGCATGTCCCCAGCACCTAGAACAGTGCTCGATAAATATTTGCTCAATGAACGAATGAGCAGAATTCTTGAGGCTCTGTCCTGTTGTTCCTACCGACTCTCGTTCATGATGGTTTCTGTCTTTGGTTTCACGTTTCTTCTTGTAACCCTTCCCGTAACAGGGCTTTTTCCTCCTTGTGAAAAACCTCATGATACTGTCCTGGCTGGGTGGTTTTGCATCTCTGGCAGGTACACCGGGTGGGGTTGCCAGATAAAATACAGGATATCCAGTTAAATTTGAATTTCAGAGAAACAACAATTTTTTAGTGTATGTTCTGTGTAATATTTGGGGCATATTTATACTAAAAATTATTCATGTCCTGTATTTAAAAAAAAATTTTTTAACGTTTATTTTTGAGAAAGAGAGAGTGCGGGCAGGGGAGGGGCAGAGAGAGGAGACACAGAATCCAAAGCAGGCTCCAGGCTCCAGCCCCCTATGCGGGGCTCAAACCCAGGAACCATGAGCTTATAACCTGAGCCAAAGTCGGACGCTTAACCGACTGAACCACCCAGGTGCCCCACGTGTCCTGTATTCTTATTTGCTAAATCTGCCAACACTAACACCAGGAATATCAACCCTGCACCAGTTTTTAGTTTAACTTTTGGGTTGGTGGTTCCTAGACTGTGCCGAAAACTTAGACCCAAACCTGTGTGAGGCACAGGCCCTGGGTTTTAGTCTCTCAGAGTAGACTTCCTTGTCCTCCAGGGCCATTCATCCTTTGTTGTCTGTTTTATCGGGCAGATTTTTTTAGGTTCACCCTTTCACTGTTCCAACTCCTGTCATGCCTAACCCCAAATCTTGTCTGCTATCCCTTCAAGGAGGTTAAATAGCACCTGACTGACCAAAAACCTCCCACCATCCGGGGATGTCCAGAGCCTCCACTCCAGTGTTTGTCACTCTGTTTTAAAGTTTCTTGAGTAATTCCCTTCTTTCTTTTCCTTTTCTCCTTTTCCTTTTTTTCCCTTCCTTCCTTCCTTTCTTCCTTCCTCCCTCCCTTCCTTCCTTCCTTCCTTTCTTCCTTCCAGGTTTATTTATTTTGAGAGAGAGAGAAAAAGCATGAGTGGGGGAGGGGCAGAAAGAGAGAGAGAGAGAGAGAGAGAGAGAGAGAGAGAATCCCCAGCAGGCTCTGCACTGTCAGCTCAGAGCCCAGTGTGGGGCTTGAACTCAGGCACTGTGAGATCATGACCTGTGTGGAAATCAAGAGTTGGCCGCTTAACCAACCCAGCCATCCAAGGCAGCGTCCCCTTATTTTTAAAAATTAGCTGGGCCTTCTAGATAATTTTGGTTTTCTTTTCTCTAACATCCCTAGGAACTTACAGACAGGTTTTCATCTCATCTTGCTTGGAAGGATGCCTCCCCAACAGGTAGGGAATACCATGTTTATTTCAAACAGTACAGGATTTAGAACTCAGGTCTAACCTGGGATTTAATCTTTTTAACCACATGATTTCAAGCGCATTTTTGGTGCTCAGTCAGTTGAACAAGAAGCCCATTACTGAGGTGGCTGTAATGCTATGGTGGCCTACGTATGCAAACCAAAGTCTAAACCTGTAAGTGTCCCAAGGTTTCAAAATCAAATGCTAAGGACAACCGGTGACGAGCAGCCAAGATTTAAGCTCCAGCCAATGAAATAATGTCCTTTCTTTGCTCCCACACGTCCTCTCGGTCTTTCCCCTGGTTTCTTTGGTGGAGCGCTCCTAAGCACTCCTGGTTTGGCACCTCCCCGACCAGAAGCTAGAAATGATCAAACTTAAAATTTTTAGTAGGCCCCAGTTCATCTCTTAACATTTGTGATTTCTGAACCCACTTCTTAATCCCAAAGTAGAAATGATGACACAAGGCCTGCCGGGAAGACTAATTTATGTCGGTCTTTTGCGTACAGCAGGTGATCAATACCTATTAACTCCTTTCTCCCCACCCAATTTGAAGCCTAAATGCCCTCTGACACCATTTCCCTTAGAGTCCTTTTCAAGCGGAGGTCACCTTGTCTCCTCAACAGTTGGCTGCACTCGCTGTGGCCAGGGGGCATTACATGCCTTCCTCCCACACCCACTTCCCATCCATTCACCCTCTCTCTCCGGCGTGCAAAATCCTCTCCCTTTGTGACACCCATGCCCCCCAGCTCTTCCACCTTCTTCCCTCCCCCCTCCCCCACTGTGGCATCTAATATCTTCCAAACCAGGTGCCCCATTCACTGAGGACTTTTGCCTCGCTCACGGTCTTCCCCGCTCCTTCCCTGTAGTCACACTGAGAGGTCAGTGTCCAGCATGGTCACTTGCATGGTTTTCTGACGTCTCCTCTAGTAACCTCCACTCCATTGAAACTACCTCCACACATGTCCACACTCTTGTTGTCGGATCTGAACTCTTACTAATTCTGTCTGCCCCAAACCTCCTATTCTTCAGATTCCTCACCTTTCCTCCTACTTATTCATGGACCTCATGAAGATATTGGATGCCCAGATATCATTTGCCTCTGGTTGTTAAACTTTTTTTTAATATTTATTTTTGTGAGAGAGAGAGAGAGAGAGAGCATAAGTAGGGGAGGGGCAGAGAGAAAGGGAGACAGAGGATCCAAAGTGGGCTCTGTGCTGACAGCAGAGAGCCCAGCCCGATGAGGGGCTCGAACTCACAAACTTGAGATTGTGACCTGAGCCAAAGTCAGACGCTCAACTGACTGAGCCACCCAGGCGCCCCTGGTTGTTAAACTTTTTAAGTTGCATTTCCTTTCCATCCATCACTTGAACTGTTCTGTCTTAGCATTTTCACTCTGTTGTCTTCCCAGAAACCCCAATCCTTCAGGACCCCTCGACATACCATCCCCACATGTCCACAGCAGCAGGAAAAGATTCGCACTCTTACCAACTCCTAGTTTCCTCAGCCTTATCCAACTGGTCTTTGATCCGCTTCTTTTCCCATCCCCCTCAACAACTGTTCCAAAGCAGCACCACTCTCCGCACCTTCCCCTTACTGAAGCCTCGCCACGCTCCTTCACCTAGTGGCCATTAAAATCTGATCCTATAACTGCCTCTCCATCCCTCTTCCCACAGAAAACTGCGTCCAATCCAGTCCTTTTCTTCTCCCCTCCGTGTCCACGGGAAAGGCATTCAAAACCTTCACCGGTGACCTAATCCCCATTGCCTTCTCCCTCACCTCAGACTTTGCTCCAGTTATCTATCCCCCTTTCCCTTGTCTTCATCTTCTCCCTCTCAACCGATGACTTCCTCTTGGCCTATAAACTTGTTCAAATCTCTCTCAAGTGTAAAGCATTCTCCCTTAACATCCCAAGCCCATTTCATTACCTGTCCCCTTTCTTCCCAGAATGATCTCTTTGACTTAGAATTTCCATGTGTCTCAGCTTCATTCATTCTTCATCTGATGTAATCGTTGGTCACACACGGTTATACGCTGATTATATGTCCAAAACGTAGTAATCTTGTCCATTTGTCCATCTTTTGCATCCCTTCGGGGCATTTTAAATGGTTCTCATGTAAGTACTGCACACTTTTTGTTTAAATTATGTTCAGGTGATTTTTGTTGTTGTTACCATCGTGAATGGTAGCACGCCCCTCCTTTTATAGATTGAGGACCAATATGGCTTTAGAGGGGAAAAGTATGAATTCTGGAACTGGACTGCCTGCGTTCAAATTCTGCTGTAGTTATGTGACCAAGAAAGCATTATTTTACCTGTCTCTGACTCCATATCCTTATTTCTAAATGGAGATAGTAATAGAATATACCCCCATGGAGTTGTGAAGATTACACTGGTTCATACATGTAAAACCCTGAAAACAGTGCCTGACCCATAGTAGGCACCATGTTGGTATTAGCTATTGTATATATATGGGTATTTTTTTATTAAAAATAACTTAAATTATTAAATTTTTCATCCTCTGATATTTCTTAACATTAAAAAATTTTTTTTTCATAGTGCGAGCAGGGGAGAGGGGCAGAGAGAGAGAGAGAGAGAGAAAGAGAGAATCTCAAGCAGACTCCATGCTCAGCACAAAGCCCGACACAGGGCTCCATCCCATGACCCTGGGATCATGACCTGAGCTGAAATCAAGAGTCAGATGCTCAACCGACTGAGCCACGCAGGTGTCCCATGATTTCTGCTTATATTCTCCTTTACTAAATTTCCTTGTTTCCAGTAGTATTTAGCTGATGCTCTTTGTTTTTTTGGGAATGTGATCACATCCGCCAATAGGGTTATTGCAGCCTCCTTTACAACATGACATGTACACTTAGTTCCATTGGCAATACCTCCCCTACCACGATATTTAATGCTTCTAGTATCTCCCTACTCGGTATGATGCTGGCTTAGGGGTAGTAATAGATGTTGAGGTGTATATTAAAAATGCATCCATTCATTCCTTTTTTTCCTCACCAAGAATTCGTGTTGGATTTTTGTCAATGACTTTTCGGCATCTATGGAATTGGAAGCAAATGATTTTCTTGCCTAGAATCCCTTTCTAGATGCAGCCATATGATTAATTTTATCATTGGATGTCCTATATAGTTATGGCATGTGTGTCTATGCTGAATTCACATCGGTAACATTTTATTTAGGATTTTTACATGAATGTTCTTTTGAGAGATGGGTCTTCTCATTTTCTTTGTATCAAGCTTTATCGGGTTTTATTAGCTTGACAAAAACAATTTCATTTTCTTCTTTTAGGTTCTTCTCTTGCTAGGCACTGAAATTATCTGCTCTTCAAACATTTGGTAGCATTGCCCCATGAAACCATACATTTGTGGTACTGAGGGGAGGCAACCACTGACAATTTTTTCCACGGAAATGTTTAGATTTTAAAACTTCGGTTTTGGAGAATGATAAATCACACTATCTTAGAAAAATTTTCAAATTTGTTCATGTAGAATTGAACAAAATAGTTTTTTATTATCTTTTCAGTTTCTGCTTTTGTTATGGTGATTTCTCCCTTCCTATTTTGTGCATTTGCCTTTACTCTTTTTTCAGTTTATTAGTTTAGCCAGCAGTTCACCTGTTTGTCTTTTTCCCTGGAAAATTCATTTTTGATTTTTTTTTTTAGTTCTATTTTTCTGCTTTCAGAAGCAGACAACTCATTTGTTACAGCCCTAGGCAGATGTAAAAATGCCCTTAACAATGGTGAGAATGACACAAATTGTCACAAATACCCTGTTGCCACCTTGCTCCCTAGAGATGGTGGGAACCCTGTGCAGAAGAGCAAAGAGCGGGGGAGGAAATGCTGGAGTCTGAAGGGTCTGTGGCTCTGCTGTGTAATGTGAGGATTTCCTGCATTCTAACAGCCACTCAACTGCAGAAAAGCTATTTCTAGTGAAATTCAAATCCAGTTCAACCGTCACTCTTAAAAATCAAAACTGAATCAATCCTAGGCTCCATCAAACCTTGCACCATTTTTAAAAAATAGAAATAGGGGCCCCTGGGTGGCTCAGTCAGTTAAGCATCTGACTTTGGCTCAGGTCATGATCTCCATGAGTTCAAACCCCACATCCAGCTCTCTGCTGTCTGCACACAGCCTGCTTTGGATCCTTTGTCTCCTCTCTCACTGTCTTCCCCTCTCCTGCTCATGTTCTCTCTCAAAAACAAACATTTTTTAAAAAGAAGAAATAATTATTGGGGGAGAAAGACTGAAAAGCCAACAATTTTACCTGTATTTCCCTTTCTCCCTTTCAACGTGGCCTATTAAATTAGAATCAAGAGAGGGGTTTGGCTCTGACCCTTACTAGCTATATAACCCTGCACAAATAATATAACTTCTCTAGTTCTCACTTTATTCATCCTCCCAAGAGTATTTTATTTGGCAATCTTCATAAAGCCTTCCAGCTCTAATAGGCAGAATATCACATTTGGAATCTGCTGCCCCCTGCTGGCACTTTGACAAATTGCAGCCTTTACCGTTCCAAGGCATAGAGTCCCAAGTTTGTGTCTATGTAGTTTACACTTCCTGGATCTAATTTTCTTTCTTACTGTTCCATTCATCCATCTCCCTACTTATAAACCAGAAGTCTTTTACAATCACATAGTGTCATAACTTGAACTTTAAAACAATCTTGTTACTTTTGCTGTTCAAATCTTCCTTCCTTCCTGAATTCTTTGGAAGTTTTGTTGCAACCTCCCACTGCTGTGATGGCTTTTTAGAATTTTCTAGTGGTCGTTAATTTTTGTTTTACATATTTTGAGGCATTTTTAAATTTGTATATACAAGTTGGAATTATTTTAACTTTGTACTGAGAGTTGATTCTTTAAGAATTTAAGTAGATTTCTCTATCACTGATAATGCTTTTTGTTCCCTTGAAGCCTATTTTCTCTGATATGAATAATTATCTAAACTGGTCTCTGGAATATATGCCCAGTGTTATCTTCTTGATCATATCACTTTCAAATGTTCCGTATCCTTACGTTTTACATGTGGATTATTTTTTTCAATTTGAATTCTTTTAACAGGAGTTTGGTCTTTGATCAAGCAGTCTCAAAACCCAACCCCAGTAGCACATCCTTGGCACCTGCCTGTATACGCAAGCTAATTCCTACACTTTTGATTTCTAGTCTCTTTTCTCCCTTACCAGACCCAGCACATCCACAGCCAGGCTATGCCAGGATTTAAGCCTGTTACTGGCCAAGCAGCCAAGAGAGTAACAGTTACGGTCTGAGGGGGAGGGGGCGCTTAGAGGGGCCCACAGCACTAAGCATGGAACTACACTCGCAACTATATTACAAAGAACACCAAGCAAAATCAGCAACGGGAAAAGGCATGTGAACAAAGTCCAGAGGAAACCAGGCACAGGCTCCAAGAATCTCCTTCCAGTTAAGTCACGCAGGATGAGCTTAATTCTCCAGCAGTGACGTGTCCATCAGGGAAGCTTACCTGAACCTGGGCATAGAGTCCAGGGTTTTTATTTGGCTCAGTTACATAGGCACTCTGCCTAGCATGTATCAAAATTCCAGATTCCCAGAAGGAAAGCTGGTGTTCAACCTAAGTCTTATTGTTTGTATAAAGGTTTCAGGCACAGTTCTTACCAGTTACGAAATGGGGGTGAAAGCGGGGGGGGGGGTACACTCCTGAAATCCAAATTGCTGGACACTTGCCAAAGGTGAACTTTGCAGGTAGGCCTTTCTAAGGATAACAGGTTCAGGCACACCATCTAAGAAATACTTAGTAACTGAGCCATGACCTCATGCCAAGGACTATATGTAGCCCCACTTACCCAGCAGGAGGTCATTCTCTTCACCCTCTGGGTGGGAGATGAGCCAGTTCCTAATCTATTAGCCTGTTTCCTCAGATCTCATTCCTGGTCCACTTGTGTCCTCCAAGAAGCAGACACCAAAACCAAGAAGGGGTCCACTGTGTAACAGATTAGGGGCAACGCTGGTGAGGAAAACTAGAACAGAAGCTGGGTTTAGGGGGAAGCTGGAAGCAACTAGACTCTGATGCAGTTATGAGCTCAACTGAATGAAAGGAAGGAAGGAAGGAAGGTTGGGTGAAAGCAGTTCAGGGGCACCTGGGTGGCTCAGTCGGTTAAGCATCCAACTTCGGCTCAGGTCATGGTCTTGCGGTTTGTTGAGTTCGAGTCCCACATAGGGCTCCATGCCGACAGCTCAGAGCCTGGAGCCTGCTTCAGATTCTGTGTCTCCCCCCTCTCTGCCCCTACCCTGCTCATGCTCTGTCTCAAAAATAAATAAACATTGAAAAAAATTTAAAAAAAAAAGCACTTCAGATGATCATGTAATTCCACAGGAGTCTGGCAAGACCGTCAGGGAGTCCTCAAGCCAAAGTCAAGGGCTCATGATACCCGCGTCATGGCAGCAGCTGGAGAAGCGGGAGTCTCGGTGTTAAGGCAGGACTGGATTTCAGAGCCCAGCAGCCGGCGGGGCGGCCTGGAGTCACTATGCTCCTCTTGCTGGAGATCCAGGAGACACATTCTCCTGGCTGCCACCACGGGGCTACAGCTCTCCAAATACACCTGAAAAAGATTTATCATCAAATATTTAGCACCAACAGCACATGGTAACTAGCAACACTTTCAGTTTAAAAAAAAAAGTTGTAAAACCACCTAGAATAGAACACTGGTTAAGAATGAAAAGGTAAATAATCTTTTACCTTTCATAAACTAAACATGCTATGCAGATGAATTCTGGGGAAAAGACTTCCAAACTGCTTAGTGAACTGGAAGTTTAAGCTGACAGACAGCATATTGTATTAGAACTAAATCAAGGTTAGTCAACGACAAAAAATACGTATTTCCAAATGTTCATAACTCAAGTAATTTTCTGAAATATGATTTGTGTTCATTAACACTTAGAGGAAAATATCATTTGTAAGTTTATCTTCCTGATTGACCTCAAAAACTCTTTAGCAAAGAAAAGGTATTTTACCCCCAGTTCTTAGGCTGACTGTAAGCGACCACATGTAAAACTTCTGACACAAGGAAACGGAATAATGTTTCCAGATGTTTCTAAAGGTTATTTTACACATAATTTGGGAACTTCCAAACCTGTAGGCTCAGGTGATAAAATGGAAGACTGTCCTCTTACATGGTGTATCTACCTCTTACATGGTGTATCTAAGAGGATTGGTTTTCTAGTTTGTTTCAATGTTATCCTCTGAGATAACATTGACTATCAAGATTTGCAACACAAAACTAACCCAAGGAGGCTGGAGTAGTTGCCATCTGCTAAGTTTCAACAAAACACTGGTCCCATAGTTGCTCTGACAGATCTGACAGATCCTTCCAACCAACATGTTTTTAACTAAGCCAGAGTAAACAGTTCCTAAGATCAAACAGTTAACTACTACAAAAAGAAAAAAGATAAAAGAAAAAAAAAAACATTTCAATATAGTAACTGGGTTTCATCCTTTACATGGACTTTAGGACCTCTTGGTGCAAATGACAGAAGCTACTAGAAGTAAAGAAACCAAAATACTGAATGTGAAAGAAACTTAAAACGCTTATTTTTTTAAAAATGAGATCAACACATTTTAATGTAGAAGATGCCATCTTTATTTACAGGCTAATAAAAAAATATTAAACTCAACTTAACTAGATATAATACATTTGTCATAAATCCTATAGATCTGAGGCCAACCGTAAGTGGAAGACTGAACAGGTGGAATAGTGGATTACATAATAAAGATGTCAAATAATGTGCGGCTTACACACGAATCAATATATTTTGTTTTTAACAGGAAAACAAAGTAAGTCCACCGTGTGGGGAATAAAACCAGCACCAGGAACAAGCTGTGTTACCTTCTGACAACTATTCAGTTATAATTAATAAGACTCACAACATTTTCACCTCTCTTAAACCTGCTTTAACAAGCCTCAAGACCCAAATGGTTTTGCTCCATCATATTCACAACAGATACCACCGAAGAGAATTTTAGAGGCGAAAGTGTAAATATATATACGCACATACACACAAGCCTCACGTTCTGTCGAACATTTTTTCTCAGCTATTCCGCTTGTGAATGTGTATATTTTTCTTTTTCCTTTTAACCGTAATGGCTTTGCAACAGTTCTTTTCTGTTTGGTTTTGCCCTAGAAACTTGAGTGTTAGAGATTTCTTCCCTATAAATGTGAAAATATAAAAACCGCTTCTCATTAGTTTATAATTCTTAGCTCACCCCCCAGAGACCATATATTCTAAAATGAACTTTTAACTGGGTACTTTCTAAACACCTGCCAGGAAGCTCACGGTAGCATCTGAGCAACAGGGCTCTCACGTAGACTTTGCAAACCAAGGTGAAGCAGGAATGAAAAGGGACGGACTTGTGCAATTTTAAACTATCGGGGAAAATTTTCATTCTGCTCTTCAATCCTTGAAAGGAGTTTATGTCATAACCACCCCATAGGATTCCTATTAAGCAGCGTCTAAGTAGAAATGCCAATTGAAGGTTCTTAGAAAAACTCTTTGTGGACTTTCTAGATTGTTCTTGAAAATCAAAAGGTTTCAGCTAATATTTCCTAAGGATTCTACCTAGTGGATAAAGGATATTCTCCAAAAAAAATGCCATGGTCATCCCATCCCAGGCTGCATTTAAAAAAAATAAGAATATGGTTTTGAGTCACAACAAAAATGTTTTCAGATACGCTACAATGGAATTTTTTTTGGCTAAATCAATATACCGGCTGAAATCTAGTTTGCAGATCCCATGTCAGTCCTGGGGTATGTGTTTGGTACAGAGGGAAATGCATAAGGGAAAAACTCTTTTCTTCTTTTAAGAGGCCTAGCCTGTCAGGAACAAACAATAACATATAGCTTGCTTATTTGGTTGTACAATTAAATACTAGCTTCCGCTTGGAGGCAACGTTACACTATAAGGTACTTTAATATCAGTAACAATATACACTAGGAAGTGCATTTCTATTATAAACTAACATGGTGATATACAGATGAACAAAACCACCCAAAACAAACCATAAAGGAGCAATAGTTAAAACATCAAATTTATAAATAGCAAAACCACCAAATAAAGTATATACATTGTAAAGATTTACCTATGAACAAATATATAGTGCATCTAGGAAAGAAAAAAAATGTGTTTTACATCACATAACATCTGACTATTAGACATGAAGGTACTGATAATACTCTAAAGCCTGCAGGCTTGCCTCCACTTAATATTCCCTTAAACATACATCCTTTAAAACCGTGATATTGGCAAAACTATCACCTCTTTAAATGCAATGTTTTCACTTTCCCCAGCAAGGTACAGTGTGGCCTCCAAGAGCAGTAACTAAGAGAACAGGCCCTCCATGCTTAATCCTGGGATAAGAGAAACAAATCTGTAGTTTGCATATGAGAGCACTTCAGTCAAACACTGAGATGAAAAGCCAACCAAAACAATTCCGGTATTGAAATGTCTTCGCCTTATCTTGCCCACCAGTGCCTTGGCTTTTTAGATGACTGGCAAATTAGTTACTCTGAGAGAAAACTGCTGTTTGAATGAAATGCATTTCACTCACAAATAAATTTGAGCTTTTACTGCCAGAAAAATGTATCTGTAAGTGCCAAGACTATCACAACAAGACAAACTTTATGAACAACTCAAAATGTAGAAAACGGTCTTTCGTGGATTCCAGAAAAAAAAAAAAATCTGACTCTAAACATTAATAATGTAATGCTCCAATACCATGCACACAGATCAACATAATTGAGAACAGATATTTTATACTCATCTGCATTTCTTTTAAAAACCAGGAAAAGTACAATGTACAAAAACTTTTCAGGAAGTATTTCTAGTGCAGCATTGATTGATAAAGGATTGCTTAAAGAAAACTATTTTGTACTGCATTGAATAAAGCTGAAAGGCAAACTCATTACAATAAATGATCATTAAGAACTGATTTAGATATCAGGATGCACAATAAATTAAATAAAAAAACTAAAACCATTCTTCTAGTTTAAAAAAAAATTAAGTCAAACCTACATTTCTGCAATTCATTGAGTTAAGTTCTGTCCTCTGAAATACCACACTTAACATTCTGGAATATATAATATGGATTCATTTATTCTTGTATTTAAAGGCTATTTCTTATAAATTCCGGTTAGCACGGTCCTTCTACTAACTAGAAAAGGAGCCAAATAAAACAGTAGTGCTTCATTTGGTACTTAAGAGCCTAGTAATATCCCTTTGGGAAACACATGCTTTGGTGCTTTACAATTTTAGGAAAATCAAAATCGCTTTACATGCAATAGCTAATTATGGTATACCACAGAAAACAGGAGTTTTATGCATTTAGAATTGTTCACATGAAGCCCTGAGGTACCCGCCTTTCATTTAGGCTACAAGCCTCCCTTGATCTTGTATAGTCTCTGTCACCATCTTCCCTAGTGCCCCAAACTCAGAAAAGTCTGATTAAGAATCTTGTCTGGAGAGACAGTCAATTTAGTAAGATTTTTTGTGATACAGACTGTGCAGATCATCTAGTTTAGAAGCACTGTCTTCTACAGGAGGTTCACTTGAAGTTGCTAGATCTCCATTTTCATGTCCATCAGTTACTGCCTTCTTATTAAATCCTGAAAGAAAGAGGAAAAAAAAAGATAGAAACTTTCTATCTAATCTGAAAGAAGTCTTTCAATTTTACTGAGCAAAAACAAAGGAGTACCCACTATAACTAGTAATAGTAATGAGGTAAATAATGGGGCCTAAACTAATCAAGTTAGCAATTTCTGACAGAGGAATTCTTCTTACAGCAGATATCAAACACTGTACAGATTTTTCATATTATTTATTGGATCTATCAAAAAATTATATAAAATGTCCTACCAGAATTTCCGTGAAACTTGGAACTGATACAAACAATCGTAAAATTCAGTTAATTCCACTTATACAAATATATATTGAACAGTAAGTTATATGTTTCTTTTACATTTTGCTTTCAGATTATTTAACTACAGTGCACTAAGGCACAGGCTAGCCTACTGCTAAAAATTTAGGTTGTTGGCAAGACAATGTCCAGATAACATTTAAAACAAATTTTGGTAAATCTAAAAAATACATACTCGGCTTGCAAATAAATCAGAGTTGATTATGTCATCTACTTAGTGAGCTATGAAGTCTGGACATGTGCTAAACAGTAACCAATGGATATATTTTGTGGTTTGAGTCCGTTAATAGTAATATATCATAAGAGCATACATTTTAGTTATATGAGTCACACTTTCAGTGGTCTGCAATTCACACAGGTGACAGAGAAGTCTTTTAGCCTCAGCTGCAAAAAAGGGAGGGGCAAAGCCTTCTAATCCCGACAGATAGTAGAAAGGATAAAAGACAATGAAATCATAGGGAAAGCAGACCAACAGTGTAAAGTTTTGACATATTGCCACAATAGTTTTGATCAAGACGCACGGGGAGAACACAACTGCTACTGCTGTGTACACGTAGAGAATTCACAAGATCCAGGCTTATCAGAAGGGCATCCGTTCATCAGTTCACTACAGAACTCTATACCAGACGTTCTCAATTTTTTTTTGGTGTTAGGATGCCTTTCCATTCTTAATAGGTACTGAGGGCTCCAAAGACTTGTTCATGTGGTTTATTAATGTTATGTGGGTTAATGGCGTTTACCATATTAGTAATTAAAACTGAGAAATCTAAAAAAATTATTACTTTGTTAAAAATGAAAATAAGCCCAACAAATGTTAACATGAACAGCATTTGCCTTAGGGAAAATAACTCCATTTTCTAAAAATTCAGTCAGAAGAGGAACATAATTTTCAATTCTACAAATATCGTTAAAGTCTGGCTTTCTAGAAGCTGGATTTTCTTATTTGCCTCTGTTCCATCTGTAACAAGTATATAAAAAGTTCATCCTCACACAGATATATAGCTGGAAGAGAAGACTAGGTTTGGTTTTTTTTAATGTTTGTTTATTTTTGAAAGAGAGAGACAGAGCATGAGTGGGGGAGGGGCAGAGAGAGGGGGAGACACAATGCGAAGCAGGTTCCAGGCTCTGAGCCCAACGCAGAACTCAAACCCACAAACTGCGAGATCATGACCTGAGCCGAAGTCGGACGCTTAACCAACTAAGCCACACAGGCACCCGGAGAAGACTAGTTTTAATAGCCTTTTCAGATAACTGTCAATATTCTTTGATATTATACTAAAATTTGACACCATAGACTTGAAACCATATCAGTAAAGTGTTCACATCCTGTTACATCAAAATCCATTGGTCTATCTTGCAATTTGAATGGCTTTTACCCATGCAGGATTTTGTAACATCATACACTGGTCATTTGAGAAATATTAGATCACTGAGTCATGTAGCAATTCCAAAGGTTGACAAATTTCATTTCACTATATCAAAAAAAAAATCACATTTAGTAACATTACCACCAATCTTACTTTACAAGTTAAGCACTGGAAAGCTATCAAGCTTATGGTGGGGTGATGCATGTTTTACAAAATTCTAATTGTCACTTGAAAGCTGACATTTTATCATTGGCAATAAATACTGTCAGCTGTTTTCCCTGAACTGATGGACTCACTTTGTTCCTTTGAAAGAAAATGGCTGCCAAATAGCCTGAACAACCATAATTTATCATTCTTCAAGTAAAAAATCATCTTCCATGAAATAAATGGCTACTTCAGCTAGCTACTTAATCACTAAGTGCTCTTCTTTGAGACCAGCATCCTAGTTCAGCATGCAGACTCGGTGCTTTATGCATCCTTCCCATCTTGTAACACATGGTATTAAAAAAGACATGTACTCAAGGGTCAAGACTTAATAAAATGAACAGTTAATTTTACTATTTCATGAAGCTGTCACTGTCTTTTTTTTTTTCTTACTCAGAGTAGATGGCAAGGAAGAAAACGATTCCTATAGTAGTAGAACCACTGCCTTGATTTGTACTAAGGCAAAAGTAGCTTTACTCCCATTGCTTTTGCACCATCAGTGCAAATATCGACTCAAAAAACCCACAAATAATGTTTTAGCATTATTATTAACAGTTTTTATCTCACGAATCCCCTAGAAGGGTCTCGGGGACCCCCAGAGATCCATGGGTCACAATTTAAGAACCACTGCTCTATGTAAAAGAAAGGTTAGAATTTTTCTTTAAAATATGTGTAAATAATAGCAAAGGAATTAACCCAAAAATCCTCAAGATCACATATCTGGATTCTAATAACAATCACCACAGTCTAATAACATATTCATATTTAGTCTATAAATCACTGTATTATGAGAGAAGAATCTGCATTAAGACAGCAAGATGACACTAAGATAAATCTATTCTAAAAGGCATATTGGTTTTTACTTCAGTCCCGAAAACTTGAATTTTTTTTACTTTTCCAGGATCTCATGTAGTTCAGTAACTGGTAATATACTTGTCTTAAAGTCCAAAAAGAATCCAGAAGAACTTCTATGTAAATAAAATTTTGGCCTAATGACCAGTGTACAATAAAACTATAAGCAAAGTTTCTGTTTGCTTATAGTTTTCTGTTCATTCTGTTCATTCATTCATTCTGTTAATGATGGCTTCCCCATCATTAAAACAGTGTTACCAAAGAAATCTAAAATCTGTATTTTAAAAGTTTATTAATAATAGGGATGCCTGGGTGGCTCAGTCGGTTAAGTGTCCGACTTTGGCTCAGGTCATGATCTCATGAACCGTGGGTTCAAGCCCCACATCAGGCTCTATGCTGAAAGCTTGGAGCCTGGAGCCTGCTGCGGATTCTGTGTCTCCTTCTCTCTCTCTGCTCCTTTCCCACTTGTGCTCTCTCTCTCTTTCAAAAATAAGTAAACATTTAAAAACTTAAGTTTACTAACAATAAATATATTAAAAATAACTTTTAGAGTAATTTTTACCTTGCAACACTTTGATTTCCCCGCTTGTGTCCTTGCAACTAGCACCAGAATTACTACCTCCCTCTAACTCATCAAGGTACAAACGGTAGCGATGTCCACTCTCATCTTCGTACTCTACATTTTCATCATCAGAATCCACTTCAGGAGCCACATAAACTACTTCAAATTCAATCTCTCCTCTCTAAAATGAGGAAAGAAAATGAGGAAGTTATTTTAATTGTACTCAAAAAGGATTTCCAAATTCCTTGGGGTAATAGGCACGAGGAGAAAGAGAGTTCAGATGTAGCCCCCTTTCAAGACAACAAATAATGAAATTCTAGACTCTCAAGAGGTGGAAGAGAACACAGAGGTCATCACGTCCAGACCAACCCCGTGAATCCTAAGTAATTTCCTTTTAATATTACAGTAGCTCTTTTTACTGATGACAGTATTTTTGCTAACAGATCTAAACTAAAAAAAGGATGCTGAACTACTCAACTTACAAAATTCTGGAACAAATATTCACTTGAATAGTTATTTTGCCATATTGTACTTTACACAGCAATTTGGCAAATCCATCTAAGTAGGCAGATAGTAAAGTTGCAGTTAAGGGCATCACACAAACATTTCCTTGACTAATTCAAGAAACCTTTACATGACGATTTCCTGGTTGTTACTGAACAGGTCTTGAACCTTTTCTTAACTTTCACTGAGTACCACAGTGTTAAGGTAATCTGGTCACTAATAATAGTAATTATCATATTTATTATACGAAACTATATCCTTCAATCTTCAGAATGACCCTATTGTAGTGTAGTCTCTTTTACATGAATGAGAAACCTGAGTGAGCCTGGAAAGAGCAGATAATTCTCCCAATATGATGAACAAGTAAAACAAAAAATAGAAATTTGACTCCAAAGTCCTTGCTTTTTCTACTAGACTAAATGTGTAATATCTGTACCCCTATTCTTGAATAAAACCTTGCATATGAGAAAAAGTTACAGATTATTTTATGTTTAAAAAACATTCCAAGTCATTTAATAAGAGACTATAACCACTATACACAAGTCTGGTATTTGCAACTCTGAAAATTATGTCCTGCCTTTGCTCCAAAGAAAGTATGTCATTTTTTACTGCCACTCACTAAGTCAGTCTCTTTGGTTCTCCTCTTAAGGTTATGCTTCAGAATTTTAAAATGTGCATGGCATTTCCTTAAAAGTTTATGACTGCCTGTCTGTATTTCCTTTATCACAGCTGCCATTCATCTCACTCTTACACTACTGGATGTAGCCAAGTTTGGTTAAGAAAACACTAACAAAGAGGATAGGGTTGCATTCTTAGATCTCTCTTAGCAGACAAGCTTTAAAAATACCATTTTCGGAGGATAGATGGGTAATTCAGTGGTCTTCAGTAAAGTTCTAGGTTAAAGAATTAGGTCTGTGCATAATAGTCATGAAAATGGATTCTAGGCTTAATATGAGGAAGAGCTTTCTAAAAATCAGCAATATACACCAACAGAATGGACTACTTTATCATCAATAGGTCCTCCTCTAATGTAAATGTTCGATTAGTGATATCGTAGAAATTTACACCACATGTATGGTCGGACCAAACAAGCTATAAATTCACTTTCAACTTTCAGATTCAATTCCATACTGATGACCCAACAAAAATCTCAATGTACTGTCAACACCTAATTTCTTCAACTCTATTCTTGAAGGAAAAAACAGAACAACAAAAACCCACCTTAAGTTAACCTGGTAACAAATATGACTTGTGGATATGAATCCAAAGTCTATAATTTATTTGCTCTGCAACCTTGAGCAAATTATTTAAACCCTAAGAACCTTAGTTTACTCATTTTAAATAAGAGGGATAGGCTAAATGATTTCTAAGGACTCTTTCAGTTCTAATATTTATGACTGTGAAACCAATCTATGTCTAGCATATTGTTTTTTCTATAATACCTTCTATTTGTATAGTGTTTTTTAGTCATTAATGATGTTTTGCTTCCTAAGTACCAGGTCCTGTTCTGAGCATCCTAAATGAATCAACATACTTAATCCTGACAGTTCTCAGATAAGGACACTGCAGCAGGGGACTTAACAAACTTGCTAAAAGTTACACAACTGTGGAAAAAGGCAAATAAAATCTTTTTATTCAGTAAATCTGGATGAATGTGTTCTATAAAAGGCCCAAAGCAAAGGAACCTAGTATCCATATATGAACACTTTTATGACTGGAGAAGCCTCCTAGGGAAGTACAAAATATTCAATAGATTCAAAAGGAACCAATCGATAGATCCAATTTTCATTACATAAAGGGAACTTACCTGCTGGGAAAGAATGGTTACAGCTTCTTTATGCTTTGTGTCCCTTAGGTTAACTCCATTAACAGCCAGAATAGCATCTCCAACATGTAGCCCTCCACATCTATCAGCAGGTTGCCCTGGGTGGATCTCAGAAATGAGGATTGGAACACCATGTTCTTTCCCACCCTGACCAAAAAAAAAAAAAAAAAGTGGGGGGGGGGGGAGGTGAAGGGCAATCAATTAGTTTACTTTTTGTATAGTCACATACCATCCTAACAATAAAATATCTTCTTAAAAATGCATTTCATTAAGTATCTATACTGTATAAATGCTGAGTGAAATATTACTTGCTCTTAGGTAATGGTAAATATATTATTACAAGTATCAAAAAGTTTTCTCTGAATAAAACAGTAACATGCATGTGGTTTCTTAAACACATTCCAAAGCCAAAATGTTGGCTAAACTCTTTTAAACATAAATAAAAATATTCTATGTATTAATATTCCACAGCACTGTTAGATTTTATCAACTCTACATCACTATGAATGGTAAGACATACCATTATTTTATGTACTACAAAAATCATTCTAAGAGTGTAATCTCAATTTCAGAGATACTAAAATGTGAAAAAATATGCAACAAAGAATTGATGAAATGCAGTTATTTGGTGCCTTTCATTTTCTAGCTTGTATCCTAATTATTTGTGTGTGTATGTATATATGTATTATATTTGTATAGATGTGTGTTACTTCTCCTAAAATTTATGCTCTTTGAGGGCAGTGCATTCAAAAAGGTAGGTAGGTAATCAATAAATCCTTAACAGATAAACTTGTTATTATAAAAATAATTTCTACATTAAGCAATACCAAAAAGCAAATGAACTTATATAGTTCTAAGTGTCTAAGTATTATACAGTGTCTAAGTATTACCAAATCAAAGATAGTTGTAAAGCCATCTTATTCATTCATCTGGAACAAAGCACTAAACAACAGCAAATGACTCCAAATATATTACTTTTTCCTAACAGGTTGCTCTCAGAAATGTTGCCCAAGATAAATGTTTGTAAAGGCATCAGATTTAGAAAGGATATTTGGACCCAAGAGCCAGTGAAATCTGACAGCAAAGAAATGAGACAAGAGAAAGATAACACACATACACTCCAGAGAAAAGAACAATACAATATGGAGCCATTTAACACAGAAGAAAACAGATCCATTCCCAAAGGCTCCTAGAGGCAATAATAGGATATTGTATAGAACTATGACCCAAGGCATAATGAAAATGTTAAATTATACTGAAAAAAGTAGTAATTTTACTAAAGTAGTACTTAATGGTCATTAGGAAGATTTACATACCAAAAAAAAAAAAAAAAAGTTTACACAAAAGTGTTGGTGCCCAGGGGGATAAACTTATTTACTTAGAGAATATATCCAGAACGCTTTGTTTCCCAAGGATGTCCAACACAGAAGCATGATTAGACTATATAACTACAGAAAAGGAGACTGGAAGCACTACTTCTTACTGTAATTGAAATGCCAAGGCCTTCATGATCTTCCTTAAGGAGGAGAACTTTTCTAATTGGACCAACACCTTGGCTTTTCTTTAAAGAGTCTTGATCCTTATTAGGGGAAAAAAAGAAGAAAAATTAGTACTACTTAAAAGATATATCAAATAGAATAAACCCATGCTATATAAGTTGCTTTTAGAAATCTTTATTAATTTCTTGGAATGGATACACAGTAAAGTGTTAAGAAATTAATTACTAGGTAAAATGGAAAAATGAGAACAGTTGTTCTGTTAATATAGTGAAATGTATAGATGATTTTCTCACTCTTAGGGTAATTTTTTTATACTGCTCATCTTTTAAATTGTAGGACATTACAAAGGAAACTACTGCCAGGAATGAACTGATGAGCACATATCTTCAAGAAATAAAAGTTGATAAAATGTTTATTTTCATTAGAAAAATATCATAAAGATCTACAACCATTTTAACTAACTTGTAGAACTGAAAAAAATTCCTAATTGGTTCACTAATTACTTTTCCATTCTGCTGAGCTCTGGAGTCTACTTCTTAAATAAAGGACTTTACTCCATTAATAGTTCTTTCTCTGGTACCTTTATTCTTTCCTTTCTGTTAAGCTGCAGCCCTGTTCTGCATATAAACAAATTCTAAGCCTTTTCCAGCTTTAAAATACTATCCACGTAAAAACATAAAACAAAACAAAATAAAAACCCTTCAATCACCTATTATTTTTATTATCTTCCCTCCATCTTTCCTTAACCTTCACACGAAGTCAAACCTAACTATATCTACTTCCTTGCCTCTCACATTCACTATTCCAGTCACTGGCAACCAACATGGCTATATCTAATGCACACTTTTTAGTTACTACCCTACTTAAACCTTGCACAAAGTTGATACTGTTCATCACCCTACCTCCTTGGAACCCTCTTTTCCTTGGTTTCTATTATAGTACTTTCCCAGATGGCTTATATCTGACAGGTCCATCTCAGAATCCTCCCTTTAAATGATCCATTTCTTTCCCTCACTCCATAAAAGTTTCTTTCCATCCTTGGCCTCCTATTCTTTTTCTTTTCTTTTCTTGTCTTTTCTTTCTTTTTCCAATATATTTTATTTATTTATTTTGAGAGAGAGTGGGAAGGGCAGAGAGAGAAGGAGAGGGAAAGAATCCCAAGCAGGCTCCGCACTGTCAGTGAGGAACCCTATATGTGGGGCTCGAGTTCATGAACTGTGAGATCATGACCGGAGCCGAAATCAAGAGTCGGGCGCTTAACCGAATGAGCCACCCAAGAACCCCTATTCTTTTTATTTTCCACACATTTCCCTGGGTTAATCAATTCTATTGTTTTGATTATAACAGATAGATGATTTCCCTCATATTTCTTCAACTCAGACTTCTCCTAAATTCCAGAGTCATATATCCAATGGGACACATTTTGTTTGACCCAATGGGACCTCAAACACTACATGCTAAAACAAATCTCATCATACTTCCCTCCAAATCTTCCTTTCTTCTGTTTGCTTTATAAACGAATGCCATCATCTCACTGAACTGCCGACACCAAATACCTACTTAACCAAGTAGGTAACACCAAATACCTACTTAACCAAATACCTACTTAACCAACTCATTCACCTACTTAACCAAAAGCAGTTAATCACCAAGTCCTCTTGATGCTATTTCTCTCAAACCTGTCCTTCCTCTCAAATACACTTCCTCTTTGTCCATCACTCTCTCCTCAGCTTACTAAAGTATCTTCCTAACGTATCTCCTCAACTCTAATTAGGCCCTCTCCCGGTATATCCTCTTCACTATACCAAAGTAATTTGTCAAAATAATGTTAAATCTTCAGTCCACCATTTTATTAAAAAATCCTATGTTTATCAGATTAAAGTTCATAAGCCTTTATTTAGCATAAAATAATTTTTGTCATTTGGCCACTGCCTAGAAGTTAATGGTCCCCAATGTCTGACATTGTAATTCTCACTCTTTGCCCACCAAGTTCACGTACATATCAATTCTTCTTATGATAATCTTTGCAGAGGCAACAAATACTTTAAGGCCATGCTTTATCTGGTATGAAGATATGCAAGCCATTGGGTAGGAGTCAGACATGCATAAATTTTATTATGGTAAGGCTTTTATTATCAGGCAGCTGTAGTAATGAAATTTAATAAAGATTTATCCAGATAGAAAAGCTCTTATACAATGGTAGCTATAGAAACAGACGATTGGACACAGATCTCAAATTCCACCTTAATTCAAGACCAAACAGGTGTAAATGTTAGTTCAAAAACTACAGAAAATCTAGTTACCAAAAACTATTTTATAAACTACCCCCAAAATACTTGCCAATTTATTAATACGACCACAAGTTCTCTGCTAAGCTTGAAAAACAAACTTAAACATGCCTAATTATGATCCAGGAAAACTCTGAAATATGAGCCAAAGTAAAAGTAATATATATTTGCTAGCAACAGTTAAGTTTTCAGAAACATCACTTTTAGGGCATTTCAGGACAAGTCAGAAAAGAACTATATGTATCTGCTCTAAATAAGTTTAATTCCGCTTTTACTTTTTAAGTAATGGTTTTAAATACTACTAGAATAAAAAAAAAAATGGAAAGGATTTCTGACTAAAGAAAAGAGGCTAAGTAAGAAATAGGAACAGAGCAAACATACGTGGCCTGGAGGAGCTTGCATTGGTCGTTTCAGGTCATTACGTCCTCTACAGGCTCTGATCACAGTTTTGTGACGATGCAAATGTATTTCGGCTTCCAACTGGTTCCAAAGCTTATCATGAGCTGGTCCCTTCATATCTCGTCCTAGTAATTGTATTTGTTGGACCCTTTATATTGGGAAAAGAGTTAATTCAGTTAGTTTTTCATTACTATAATTTTTATTACAGAGAGAATTCACAAGAATTACTGAATGCAAGTAGCTTTTACATATACCTAAGTTAGTATTAAAACTACTATTCAGGAACCTCCTGATGGCTTTCAGATTTGTAAAATATGAAAACTCTGAAAAGAACAGATGTCTTCAAGGGAAAACCAGTTTTAAAAACAAAGAATGAATGAGACCTTTTCTAATCACATACTTCATTCAAATGCATCTAAAAAACAACTTTTGAGACTAATGTCAATGAACATGTTTCATGTCTTGCGTGCAGTCAGGGCAGGGCAATAAAATCAGATACTACTGACTACTAGTCTTCACATGAAACTAACCGTACAAAAACATTTCTTTTAATGATAGCTTCTTTTTACAAAATGATTATTTTAAATATGGTAAAAGTTACTAGAAAATCTTCACTTCAACATGACAGAAATTATTTTTATTTGCTTCACATCAGTTCTTAACATGATATCAAAACAAGGAGTAAAAAATTATTTACCAACAATAATAAATCACCAAAGTTTGTGAGTAGTTATTTGTAAAAAAATTAATGCAAGCAGAACTGTTTTATTATAATAAAATCACTGCCATTCAAACATGTTTTAAAGGGTCAAGAAAGACTGGGTTTCAACGATCACACAAAAAATTTCTTATGGAAGTCATGCTGTATATGTGAACATCATCTTTTATGGTTTCAAGGCACGAAATGGCTGAAAAGTGCAGATCTGGAGTTATTAGCATTTCATAGTAAGTTCCTATCAAGCGTGTGTGTGCGCATGTAAACCAGAAATATTTATGTAGTACAGCGAAATAAATCTGCAATATATAATGCTATCAATATTAAGTTAACAGTAAGCTATAACAAACTGTAAAATAAGTCTTAAGGTAAAGATTAATGTTTCATTTATCACAAGAGGTTAAGAGTCAACCTCATTAAATACCCAATTCGTTACCTAAGAATACAAGGGTACCGTTTTTTACACACCTTCCTGCCAGTTCCTTATCTAAGTACTTGGCAGCCAGTCTTGCCCCATAAACTTCAGCCTGGAGAACAGCTATATGTCTACGAAGGGCTTCATTCTCTTTTCTCAACAACTTCACTTCAGCTTCAAGTTGAGCTTCTTTCATTTTTTCTTTTTTGTTTGCTTCAAGCTCTCTCTCCTAATTAAAAAATAAAAAAACCAGCACAATGTAATGAAAATACATTTAAGGCTTTTTAACAACAGACCAATTTCCTCAGAATACATAAAAGCGCACAATCTACAATACCAACAATGAAAGCATATGATAAAAGTTACCACTTTGTTTCTGTAAAATGGAACAAAGATTTGGATACAGTTCTTTTTAACTAGTACCACAAGGTACTGGGACCACTTCCACATAAGATAATTGCATGCCTTGGAGTACTTTGACACTGAGGATACTACGAGAGTTAGTCTTCTCTAAGCTAATGTCATCATATACTAATAGGAGTGGTTTCAATGAATAATTGAATCTGCTCTCTATTTACTTTCTAAGAATGATGCAAGAACCTAGACTAAAATAAAAATAGTCACACTGGTGGTTGTACCCAAACATTTATTTAACTTTAATGCAACAATTCTATAAACAAGTCAAAATCCTTCAGCGGTGGAATAGATTCCACAGCTAATTTACCTGAGAGGACTACAAGAAAGTTGCACTGCTTAAATTAGAACACATATTCTAATTTTTTAAAGAACATTTGATGGAAAAAAATAATAAATAAAGAACATTTGGTGGTCATGGAAAAATGCTGGTAACAACTGCATTGAAACATACGTTAAAAAATTTCTCTACATAAGCATATGCATGGTACAGATTATCACTGAATTGGGGGATCTGACTCATCTATTTGTCCATATGTTAAAGTGAATGAAGAACTGTTTGCTGAGGAAAACAGGGCCCCACTTGCCTATTATGAGGTAGGATGGACATCCATTTTTAGCTCTCATAAAAGGATACCATCATATGCTCCACTTGGTAGACAGCCCATATATGTGAATTACAAGTGTTAGCCAGAGTATAAAACCTCAAGATCTTTGCCATCAAATTTTTCTCACAAGCTCACATGTGAGAAATAATGTTCAATTTACCTTAAAATGATATAAAGTACAGTATGTCTATTCCTATAAATCAGGAGTTACTAATGTAAATGCCTTCAGGACCCAAACACAAAACAGACAGGCCGATACAAAACAAAGTAGAATGGAAAACAGAAGGTACAAAATCTAAAGGCAGTCAAGTTCAAGTACACACACAAACTCTGTGGCCAAACAAAACTCTTCTGAGAGTTTAATAATGGCCCTGATAGATATTTTAAGTGTTACTTTTGGATCAAGAAAACTATCCAAACACTGTAAACTTCCATTTATTTATCCTAAGTAGAAGTGTTTTTACTGCCTTACAGAACTGTTTTTACCAACTCACTGATTCACAGAATCAGTGACAATGTGGCTATATTTGTTGATAAGCTGTGAAGACACTGTTTACTATGTCCCCTTTGTGAGACTTAAAAATCTAGGGGCACCTGGGCGGTTCAGTCAGGTAAGCATCTGATTCTTGATTTCAGCTCAGGTCACGATCTCACAGTTATGACATCAAGCCTCACGTCGGGCTCTTCGAGGAGTACAGAGCCTCTCTCCACACCCCCTCTCTCTGCCCCTCCCCATGCACGCGTGCTCTCTCTCTCTCTCTCTCCCCCTCTGAAAATAAACTTTAAAAAAATCTTATTAAAAAAAAAAATCTACCTCAGCACCAGAAAGATTTTTATCTTGAGCAAATGGCAAGTGATAGTTTCTACTGTATGGGTACTGATTATTGTAATTATTTCCCTTTTTATTCTGGATATTAAGAAGCTGAGAAATAAATTCTAAAAACTTTTAACAACTCATGGAATATATTTTGGTACTAATTTAACTGTCTGCTTTGGTCAACTGTTCTGACAACAGTGTATCAATAAATGATATAAACATCACTATTTGATATATTCAAATAGAAGGCTGTGAGTACCACAAACTTAAAACACAAAAACATAATATACAAGCTAAAATGAGTAACTACCAAATGTTGGATATACTTATCACGTCTTTGACTAAAGATATTTGTTATTATAAACAGAAGAAAATTAATTAGCAGCCTTTTTCAGCTTCTGTAAAAAAAAAAATGTAACCATTAAAACCTAACTTCCAGATACTGTTTTTAAAGAATTTGAAGAATAATCTAGAATCCTCCTTTTATAACTGTGGAATTACTAAAATTGCAATTTGTTTCAGAACCTATTTCCTAAAAGGCAAGTATCAATTCCAAAAAACCCCCTAAGTTTGGATAACATGAACAAAAATCTTTTTTATGACATTTACTGGGGTTAATGCTGTTTGTGTCAGAAAAAGAGTTCTTAGAAGACCAGGTATTCTTTGGTTTATGGGCTAAATAAACTTTACGTTAAAATTACCTACTTAACAATTACTTCAATGAGCTATTTACATAATATTTATTGAATCTGAGAAACACATATTAAGCCACCACTTTGTCTTCACAATTCAAACACCTAATGAATCTGGCAAACTCTTAGGCCTAAAAATACCATTTGCAAGCATGAAAAGGACAAAGAAAACTGAAGTTAATCACTTTTAGATTTAAAGAAAAAAAAAACATTTTAGTTAGCCTGTTTATTATTAGGTAATAACCAAGAAACTCATGTTGTATTTAGATAGTCAAACACTGTATTTTGAAAAGAAATAAAACCATAAGATAAATTGGAGGCTGATTAGATTGGGAGAGTGGGAAAAATATTAAGAACTTACATATTGTTATTTTCTAAAATAAATTCTGATAAGGAGTTTCAAAATTCAGTTGTTTCAAAGGCCACACAATTATTCCAAGACTACTAAAAGGTTATGGCACATGCAGTAGATGAGTAAGAAACCAACATGCACATTCTTTTCCTGGGGATAAACTCAAATAGAAGAAGAGAAAAAAGCTATTTCTGCTTAATGTATCTTTGAAATATTCAAGTGAGGAAACCAACTGCTCTTTTGAAGTAGAGGTTTGAGCAAGTTACAAGGCTCAGGAGTTGTCAAACATTGATGGGCTCTGCAAATAATGGTTATAAAATTACAAACAAAAGAAAAATCTTTAACAACATGTAGCGAAAAAGAACGAAGGGCCACCAACTGAACTTTTCAGGTACTGGCACATGAAAAAATCACCATCATGACCATCGTTTTCAAATACAAAGTGACAACACGCAATATGCAAATAAGACACTAAGAACACTTCAGCATGACATATTAAAGCAAAACAGAAACGGGACACTTACCAGCTCCTCCACAGAGGGGACAGACTTAAGATATAAGAAAAAAGTTTCATAATTAGAAAAATGTCAAACAAATGAATTTATCTAGCGGTATAATCATTATAAGGAAAATTCCCATATGTTGAATATCATTTGGATGAAGTTCATTAGAACAAATATATTTGCAAATCCATAAGCAATAGTAACTATATAGCATTAAAATTTTTTGTTTTACCAATATTAGTCAACTCAACTAGTTCAGTGCCTTTTGACTATAGCACCCTGATTAAGATCTAATGTTAACACTTCAATTCTTTTCTACTGAAAACGAACATTGTTGCTCAATGTTAATATCAAACATCCCAAAGAAGCAGTTACAAATCTAAGTCACTTCAGTTAAACAAAACAAGACTACCAACTTAGATCCATAGAATTTCTGAATTGTAAAGGTTTAAGGAGCATGTAAACATTCATTTAAATAAATTCTAACCCATCAGTATTAGAAACTAATCAACCAATCAAATGGAATTAACTGAAAACAGGGAAAACTTAAAAATGTATTACTATCATCATCCCATTTCACCTCTCCCAAGCTGTACCTGTCTTACTGCTGTGTCCCCTGTGGTCAACAAAGTGGCACATAGTGCACACTTAATACATGAGAGATTAAGCCGACATGAGACTTAAAAAAATTTTTCTATTTAAATAACCTATATTATGAAGGCAAAGGTTAATTATGGAAAATTTATGTAATGAGTATTACACAAACATTACAAAATGTTTAGTGACAGGAAAAGTGCTTCTATGAAGAGCAACAGAAAAAATGTGCCACTGGTTGGCACCCAATTCCATTTTCCCCTTCATCCTTATTAACAGAACTCCAGTTTTACTGGAGGTGGTCATGTGACCAAATAAGAGGCCGAAATGCAAGTCCCAATAGCCAACGAGATGGCTAAACTGATTGGCAAAAATCGCTGAGGAGGGTTTCATGAAGAGTTCCTTAAAGAAGGCTAATGCAGCCTGGAAGCATCCTTTTGCCCTTTTCTTAGATTCTTCGTTCTTCCTGCCTGGAATAAAGAAATCCTAAAGATGGAAACTATGAGCTAAAAATGGCAGAACACAAGAATAAAAAGAACCTGGACACCCAGTCTCTGTAGAGCTATCATATCAGCTCTAGACTACCTATCTCGGGGCTTGAGAGAAAACAGTTTGTACTATTCAAGAATAATCCTAGTGTTACTTGGATTTCTGTTATATGCAGCTGAACTTAATCCTAACTGATCCAACAGGGGAAAAAAATGTTTACGTGTTATAATCACAAATATCTTTTAAATGTATGTACACAGAGATTTTCAAAGAAGAAAACAGAATCCTATTCTAAGTATCAGTTGCTTACTGATGTTACCACTTATCACCCCCAGGTGATGAGACAGTGGATGATCATGAAGATCTTTACATCTCCTGTGTTTTCTGAATTTCCCACCATGAGCACATATTACCTTTTATAGTCAAAAGCCTCATTAAAAACCGTGCTCTTTGCCCTCTAAAATATATGTAAGTATATGTTACCTTCTAAACTACTTACCAGTTTTGCCTTAATGGTACCAGAGTCAACACTCTGGCCAGTTTGAGCATGAAGCTGCAGCTGAATAGAGTGCAACTGTAAAAGCTGATCGTGGACTTCTTTCTCCAGCACGACTTTTTCTGCCTGGGTCTCTGTCAGTTCAGATTTCAGATCTACCAACTGTGCCTTATGAAACAACAACAAAAAACATCAAGTAAGCTTAATTTTATTTTGACTCGAATAATAATTATTCAAAAAGGACACAGGCTACCTGTAAAATGAACAGAGGAACACCAGAATGAAGAGATGAAGTGACTGAGCTCTAAGACATCCATCTAAATAGTCATAAATGCAATAGCACAGGTAAGATACTGGAGTGGTAAGAGAACTAACTCTACCATCAACAGCATCTTCTTTTATTTATTTTTTTCAGTAATCTCGACACCCAACGTGGGACTCAAACTCACAACTCCAAGATCAAGAGTTACATGTTCTTCTGACGGAGCCAGCCAGGTGCTCCCATAAACAGTATCTTCCAATACAGAATGCTACTTCCATTTTACTTTGCTTACTTTAAGAGGGCTTTTCACTGTTTCACCTTTACCTACAAAGTTTATGAAAATATAAAGGTATGGGATGGCTCATCATCCTTAGCGATAACATGTTTTACAGTGGTTCACTAACATTAATGGTGTATTAGAGGAGACACCAGGAAGTAGCCACCCCAGAGAATACTAGCTCATATGAGCCCATCCACTATCTATCTAGTAATTATTTTAGGTGCTATGGTGTGAACCACTGAGGTCACAATGGGCCTAAATATCAGAGTTAACTATAAGCTACAGTTAACTGTTACAACATAGCAGAACAACCCCTCAAAACCACTTATTCATTCAAGTTGGAAGTTTTTCATTTTTTACACTTAAATGTTTTATAGTTGTGCATGGGATGTCTTGTGTGTCTGGTCTTCCCAATCACCAGTAGATCAAAGATTAAGAAAAAGGCCTTAGTTTTCTATTTAATTCAACGTAACTGTACTAAGCATCAAGGGGCTCAGAACTATATTAGCTCAAGGAGAAAAAAATTGTGGAAAATACTTTTAGAATTATAGATTACAATTATTTATGTCTTGGAGAAGCTTTCTTATTTATTAACTGAGGTAATATATATGCAAACCAACTAAAGAAAAATGTGGCAAGTTACAGGTGTATTTAGAATCGGTCATCCCAAGGAATTCAAAGCAAAGGAAGATTTAAAGAGGGTTAGTGAAGGAAAAAGAGTCTAGAGGTGCTTTGAAGTTAAGTGACAAGGACAAAATTGTAGTAGTAAGACAGTCTAGAGATGGAAAGACCAGAAGAGGCAGAAAGAGACCAGAAGCAACTGAGGGAAATTCTCTGGGTATAAGCGACCAAAGGACTAATATACATCTCTACACCCCAACTGCACCAATCAGTGCCTAGGACATAAAAGATGCTCAATAAATATCTTTAAGTTGAGATGAATTCTAATACTGTAGAAGCGCTCTTGCATGCACACACTCTCTCTCTCCCCCTCCCTCCAAACATACACATATACACACAGGCACACTTCTTATCATGAGTAGGAGAATGGGCACAAAGGGGTAAAGGGGACTGGAAGCTACAGGCTTTTAGTTACAGAATTTAAGTAAGTCATGGGATGGAAGGTACAGAATAGGGAACATAATCAATTGGTATTACCATAGCAATGTATGGTGAGAGATGATAGCTACACTTGTGATGAGCATAGCACATAGAGTTGTTCAATCACTACACCTGATACTAATGTAATATAGTGTGACAACTATACTTTCATCAAAAAAATTTAAATGCGGGGCACCTGGGTGGCTCAGTCGGTTAAGCGTCCAACTTCAGCTCAGGTCATGATCTTGCAGTCTGTGAGTTCAAGCCCAGCATCGGACTCTGTGCTGACAGCTCAGAGCTTGGAGCCTGTTTCAGATTTTGTGTCTCCCTCTCTCTCTGCCCCTCCCCCCTTCGTGCTCTGTCTCTCTTGCTCTCAAAAATAAATAAAACATTAAAAACATTTTTTTTAATGTAAATGCTAAAAGAAATAATTACATTAGTAGTTGACTCTGTTCTTTAAATGTAATGAACATATACAAGAGATTACAGAAGAACTTCATTTCCATTGCCTTCTAAAAGAGTGTGTAATACTTTCACAAATACTCCTAATTGAAAAACGTAGAAAAAAAAACCTTACATGTATGATAAATATGTCTTACCGATCTTCTTCCCTTTAACAAAAAAAATGCCCACCAAAGAAAATTATAAACATTTATAATCACCTCTTACCAGACAATGTTCAGTACATTTTGAAGACTGCTCCTTTAAAGTACAAGTAAGTCTTGCCTAAAAAGTTCTTCTTAGTCAAAACAAAACAAACAACCTACAGGTCTTTACAGTGTTTGAAACAAGATAACCATAAAAGGAAAACAAAGATTTGAATAATATGCACTCTTTTTAAGCAATATGAAACTTATGCTAGAGTGAACCTATATGCAGAAAAGGTTTAACATAAGTCATTTACTCTATAACAACCCTCACCTATTTTTTCACTACATTCACTTTCAGTCTGCATTTACCTTATTATAATATACTCCTCTATTCCTAACATTTCCTATAAACTGGAAGTTAGATCTAAAGGTTTAATTAGAGGCACCTGGCTGGCTCAGTCAGTAACACATGGGACTCTCGATCTTGGAGTTAGAAATTCAAGCCCCACGTTGGGTATAGAGAATACTTAAAAATTAAAAAAAAAAAAAAAAAATCTTTAAAGGTTTAATTATATTTACTTACTAATTAAATCTTTGTGGCAAGGGATATACTGTATGTTTCAAAAGGCATACACTGCCTGGTAGTCCCACAATGATTTACCTTTCAAATCAAATATCTCATGAATCATTAACAATGGAGTAAAACTTCTGGAGTTAAGAGATTGAAGAGGCATAAGTGGTATTCATTAATTAATTCAGCAGATCAATATTCAAGTCAGAAATGATTTTAGGGGTGCCTGAGTGGCTCAGTCGGTTGAGCCTCTGACTTCAGCTCAGGTCATGATCTCACGGTTCATGAGTTCAAGCCCCACATCGGGCTCTGTGCTGACAGCTCAGAGCCTAGAGGCTGCTTCAGATTCTGTGTCTCTCTCTCTCTGCCCCTTCCTCGCTCATGCTCTGTCTTTGTCTCTCAAAGATGAATAAACGTTAAAAAAAATATTTTTTAATGATTTTATTCTAAAAGGGAAAAAAAAAAACAAAAACAGGGTAGTACACAGGTTTTTTGAATATGGCCCATTACAAATATGGACTCTTCATTAAGTCAGTTAATTTCTCAAGAGGTTGCTCAACTTAAAAAGTAAGAAAAAATTCTTTATAAGGAGAACATGCAGATATTAAAATTTGAAGCCCAGTTTCTCTGTTCCTCCTTGTTCAACCGACAGTCACATCTCCTTGTGCAGTGCCAGCCAGATCCCTGAGAAAGGATGGTTAAGGTCAGAGAAAATGGATTTGGCCACACAGGACACCTGGTCACCAGGGCGGCTTTTAACTCTGGCAAAGTTAATATTGTTGACATCAATGACCCCTTCACTGACCTCAAATACATGGTCTACATGTTCCAGTATGATTCCACCCATGGCAAATTCAATGGCACAGTCAAGGCTGGAAACAGAAAACCTGTCATCAGTGGAAAGCCTATCTCCATCTTCCTGGAGGGAGATCCTTCCAGCATCAAACAAGGAGATGCTGGTGCTGAGTATGTTGTAGAATCCACTGGTTTCTTCCCTACCATGGAGAAGACTATGGCTCACTGGAGGGTGGGGCCAAGAGGATCATCATCTCTACCCCTTTTGCTGATACCCCCATGTCCGTGATGGGCATGAACCATGAGAAGTATGACAACTCCTTCAAGATTGTCAGCAATGCCTCCTGTACCACCAACTGTTCAGCTCCTTCGGCCAAGATCATCCACAAAAACTTTGGAATCATGAAAATACTAATGACACAGTCCAGGCCATCAATGACACCCAGAAGACTGTAGGTGGCCCCAATGGGAAGCTGTGGCATGATGGTTAAGGGGCTGCCCAGGTCATCATCTCTGCTTCTACAGCCAAGGATATGGGCAAAGTCATCCAAGAGCTGAACAGGAAACTCACTAGTTTGGCCTTCCATGACCCTACCGTCAATGTGTCAGCCATGGACACCAGACCTGCTGCCTAAAGAAAGCTGCCAAACATGATGACATCAAGAAGATGGTGAAGCAGGCATTAGAGGTCCCCCTCAAGAGCATTCTGGGCTCCACTGGGGACCAGGCTGTCTCCTGCAACTTTAACAGTGATACCCACTCTTCCACCTTTGATACCTGCGCTGGCACCGCCCTCAATGACCACTGTATCAAACTCATTTCCTGGTACGACAATGAATTTGGCTATAGCAACCAGGCAATAGATTTTATGTTCCATATGGCCTCCAAGAAATAAGAGTCCCCTGGACCAGCCCCATTGAAAGCATAAGAGAGAGAGGGAAGTCCTCAGCTGCTAGAGAGTCCTTGCCACAAATCATCCCCTAACACAACGAGACCCCTCTTGACCTTGACACAGTTTCCATCCTAGACCCTCTGAAGAAGAGGGGCTTAGGGAGCCCCACTTTGTCATCCACATCAATAAAGTACACTGTATCCTCCCAACAAAACAAATAAATACGGTAAAATTAAATTAAATGCCAATCTTATTTTTAAAACAAGTGTTTCAAATTTTCTTTAAATTTTGTAATAGTTACGTAACTCTTTTCTAGTCCATGATATAAGCATTTTAGCTAAGAAAACTTAGTCACTGATAAATTTTATGTCAGAATTAGAAATGTGCATATTTTATATAATGGTTATCTTTCTAATACCACCAAATTTTAGAATTCAAAGAGAACATAAAGACTACAATTATGACAGTTACTATTTACATAATGAAACCAAGGCCAATCAAAGTTGCTTTTATATCCAGGGCTACCCCACTGGTCAGCAGCAAAACAGCACTTTGAACCCAATTACTCCCAGAACAAGGTAGTGGAAGTGTTATCAAGCAGCTGGTCATAAGGAAAAAAAAAAAACTGTTTCTATAGCGACAATACATATGTTTAACTTACTAACAATATTCACAGCTACCACAAAGCAAGCATCTATATACCATATGGCAGGTATATATATATACACACCACACATGATCTGCAATTCTTACCACACTCCAACTTTTTCTTAATAGTTAAGGAAACTGGAACTCATAGTTTAAGCAATTTACCAGAATCACACAGCTAGTAAGTAATAGACTCCAAATCGTTCTGACCATAGAAAAAGCCTAAGCATCTTTTACCTCACTGTCTTACCCTGGCCACACTGTAACTCGTAAAGAGCCAAAGTTTAAAGGAAACAGGTGATTTCAACCTTCAACTCTTACTTAAATTTTCAAGTGATATCCCAAAAATGTTTTATTTTTTAAAAATATTTTTATCTTAGAGAGATAGCATGAGTGCACAAGCTGGGAGAGGGGCAGAAGGAGAGACAGAGAGAATATTAAGCAGGTTGCACATGCAGCCCAGAGCCCCACACGGGGCTAGATCCCACGACCCTGGCTGGGATCACAACCTGAGTGGATTCAAAAGTTGATGCGCAATTGACTGAGCCACCCAGGCACCCCCAAAAGTATTTTAAAAAGCAAAACCAAAATAGTTAAAAACTATGTTACATACAGACTTAATTTGGGATACGATCTTTTCCCCTTCCTGCACTTGATCTTGGGAGATTCATTTAGAGAAAAAATAAAACAAAAGCTGATCATCAAGATACTCTACCCCTACACAGTAAGGAAAAAATGATCTCATTCTAGGAGGGTCTCTGGGTCTTAAGACCATAGCCTTGGGGCACCTGGGTGGCTCAGTCAGTTAAGCATCCAACTCTTAATTCAGCTCAGGTCATGATCTCATGGTGAGATCGAGCCCTTTGTGGGGCTCTGTGCTGTTTGCAGGGAGCCTGCTTGGGATTCTCTTTCTCTCTCTCTGTCCCTCCCCAGCTCATTCCCTCTCTCTCTCTCTCTCTCTCTCTCTCAAAATAAATACATAAACATTAAAACAAACAAACATAGGGGCACCTGGGTGGCTCAGTCAGTTGAACGGGCGACTCTCGATTTTGGCTCCAGTCACAATCTCACAGTTTGTGAGTGAGTATGGCCTTCACTTCACGTGAACCAAGCCATTTAAATCAACCACTGGTGAGATTTTCTAAAGCAGTGATTCTTAGCATGTGGTCCAGCTGGAATGGAGTCTGGAGATAGATGAAAATTTGAGGCATATTTTGCAAAGTAGGAATGCACTATTCCCCAAAATGAAAAAGACAGGCAGTCTATCTAAATAACACTGGAGTATTATCATCACCACTTATTTGTATTTAATGCAGCCATTACTATTCTATTCTCATCTCATACTCTTTCGAAACATCCAAACTTTTCCAACAAGGTAATTCCTTTCTAAAATAATCCTTTATTACTAGATTCCACTGTGCAGCACCAAAACCAAAGGAATTTTTTGTTCAGAGTTTCCATTTTGTCCAGGCCTTAATCCTCTATGTTATCTGCTAAAAATACACAACACTTGCATTTTTCTTTCTAAACATAAGCTAATTTTTATTTAACAGTCTTATGGAGAAAAATGACAATTACTTTAACTTAAGCACCCTTCAAAAACCTCTTTGGGAGAGGATCAGACTAAGACAAGAAATTAGCAAACATCAAGTTGTATGGCAGGGAACTTGGATGTAGCTCAGTCATTCGTTTCAGCACATCATTCAGCTCTTTTAGTAACGTTTTAAAAGGGCCAATCTAGGAACCTAACAAACTCTGGTAAAATATCTTTATTTCACACATGAGGAAACTGAGGCTCAAAGATATTGAGTGGCCCCAAATTACAAATTGCATGGCATTAAAACTCAGACCTCCTGACATCTTTTGTAATCCGGCAGTAATAGGGACATGGTGACCAAGCAGTCCAGGGCCCCCCAAATAAGATCACATCCCCAGACCTCAGACAGGGCTTTAAGCAAGAGACTCAGAACATTCCTCATCTAGCTAGCAACTCCTTCCCCGCGCCCAACAGTGGAACTCATGTGTGTGCACAGATAGACACACATGCAGGAACAGACACGCATACACACAAAAACATACATTCCCCAAATTGTTTAAGAATTACAAAAAAAATAGCTGACCCCAAATAGCAGTTGACCTGTAATGAACTGTAGCACAGAAAGCTGCTGATAAAGTAAATATAATCTCACCTACAAATTTACCTACAAATGTTTCTATACCTTCTGTTTTAAAGTATGTGCACAAAAGGTAATCACTTCACTAAAAAGAAACAAGTATACTTTTAAAAGTCTGTATGTTTTTTTTATGTTTGAAAATGCAGTTTAGGATGAAAGTACAGATTAGAATTTAAATCTCTAGCAATTATACCATTTAATGTCAATATCTAAGACTTATCATCTATACCCACCTATTTCCCGAAAGGCTGTAAAGCTCACAAGATAAATAAAAGAAATGTAAAAAATAAAAAATAAAAATGTAAAAAAAAAAAAAATGCGCCTGGGTGGCTCAGTTGGTTAAGTGTCTGACTTCGGCTCAGGTCATAATCTCGCGGTTCATGAGTTCAAGCTCCACATCCGGCTTGCTGCTGTTAGCATGGAGCCTGCTTTGGATCCTCTGTTCCTCCTCTCTCTGCCCTTCCCCCATGCTCTCTCTTTCTCTCCCTGTTTCTCTCTCTCAAAAATAAACAGTCAAAAAATAAAAATAAAAACATATAGAGATGGCAAGATTTCACTAAAAAAATCCACCTTAATACAGTTTATTGTGTATTAAATTTAATACTGAGTTTCCTATCAATAGGAAAACCTTTATATAATTCTCCTTGACTCATTAAAAGAAGCAATGCCATTTTATCTGGTGAGACTCCTTCTTTCCTGGAACTAAACTTTTAAAAAAAAAGTATCATAGGAATTGTTATATACATATAGGATCCTGAGCGACAGCAAAAGCAGAACAGAGCCATTCTTCACAGGGACTTTTCTCCTGTGAAAAAAAGTCACAGGGAAAATGCAACTCATGAAAGCATTTTGATCCATTCCGTTTTTTCCTTCTACTCCTTCAACAGAGCAGAACAACGTCTCAGCCCTAATCTGAGTTAACCCATACCTCTTATAAAGAATCTCCCTCTGCCTTCCTGTTCCCCGCTGTGCCTGAAGTACTTAGCATTGCTCCAACCACCCAAGAGTACAGAAAGACAACAGATCCGATTCTAAAACAAAGACTGTGACCAAACAGAAAATATATTCAGAGGTCAAATATAAAAACCTCTGCCATCCCTCAAGATAGGAAATAATATTCCTCTTTATTACAAGTCAGCTCCTGAAAGAGTCTGCACATCTGGCTTACAAAAGTTCTGTGAGAAAACTGCCTATTCGCTCCAACTTCCTCTATACAAGCATAAAAGACCACTAACTTCATCTGTCATCATTCTTCTCCAAACTGCTCTGCAGTTTAAGACCAGCAAACTTGTTTTTGTTTCTAAACTACATTCATTCAGCAAGTATTTATCAACTACCACCCACATGCCAGGCACGGGCTGGGCTCTAGGGAGACACTGGTAGGTGAAACAAATGGTGATCCCGGCCTGCAAAGCGTGCAGTGGCCTTGGGCAGGAGGCGGCTTGTGAAGAAAATGAGTGGCATATGTAACAACAGCACTAATGGCATTATATGCCAGGTACTTTTTGGAACATATTCATATTTTAATTGTCTTAATCCTCATGATAATCCTCTGAGAGACACATTTTTTGTACAGAGAAGGAAACTGAGGTGCAGAGAAGTCAGGTAACTTGTCCAAGGTCATTACAAAGCAAGTAATATAATACATACTTACCAAGTGTAAGCTTTATGAAAGAAACTAAAAGAAGGGGATTCGTGGGGTGGGAGAGTACACTTACTCTTCTGAGAAGTGTTCCAGTTGTTGTCAGAGCGGCAATTCTCACAGGCCTGTGGGGCCTTTTCAGGGCATCCACAAGGTCAAAACTATTTTAATACTAATAAAGCATTATTTGCCTTTTTCACCATGATGACATTTGTACTGAAAGTGCAAAAGCAATGATGAATAAAATGTGTTTGCAGTTAAAGAACAAAAAGTTCATTTAAGAATGCCCGTGATGAAGCAATAAAAATTATAAATTTTGGGGGGACGCCTGGGTGGCTCAGTCAGTTAAGTGTCCGACTTCGGCCCAGGTCATGATCTCACAGTTCGTGAGTTCCAGCCCCGCGTCAGGCTCTGTGCTGACAGCTTGAAGCCTGGAGCCTGCTTGGGATTCTGTGTCTCCCTCTCTCTCTGCCCCTCCCCAGCTCATGCTCGCACTGTCTCTGTCAAAAGTAAGTAAACTTTAAAAAAAAAATTATAAATTTTTAAAAATCTCAACCCTTGAGTACTTCCTTTTAATATTCTGTGTGATGAAATGGGAAGTGTGCATAAAGCATATATGCTGCATATCAAATCATGTTGTCCCAAGAAAAAGCACTTACGCAATTGCTTGAGTTGCAAAACCAAACTGTTTGCATGGAACACCAGTTTTACTTGAAAGAAGAACAGGGATCCCTGGGTGGCTCAGTTGGTTAAGTGTCCAACTTGAGCTCAGGTCATGAGCTCGCCTTTCGTGAGTCTGAGCCCTGCATGGGGCTCTGTGCTGACAGCTTGGAGCCTGGAGCCTGTTTCAAATTCTGTGTCTCCCTCTCTCTCTGCTCCTCACCTGCTCGTGTTTTGTCTCTCTCTCTCAAAAATAAATAAACTTTAAAAATTTAAAAAAAAGAAAGAAGAACAAATACGTTACTATTGGTAGACATATTCTTGACGATTAAGTGAATCTGTTACTTCAAGGCAAACAACTGAGAGTATTATTGCCAATGGTAAGAATTTGTGTTTTCAAATGAAAATTAGAATTCTGGAAAAATTGAAGCTTGACAGCTTCCAAACGCTTAAAGGATTTTCTGATGAGGCTGGTGATATTAACAAATATGACTTAAAAAAATTTTTTTTAATGTTTATTTATTTTTGAGACAGAGAGCAAGCAGGGGAGAGGCAGAGAGAGAGGGAGACACAGAACCCAAAGTAGTTCCAGATTCTGAGCGGTGAGCACAGAGCCTGACACAGGGCTCAACCCCAGGAACCATGAGATCATGACCTGAGTCAAAGTCGGACCCTTAACTGACTGAGTCACCCAGGCACCCCAACAAATGTGTTTTTTTTAAATATTGTACAATGAGGTGTACCCACATTTAGAAAATCTGCATAACTCAGCAAACCAGTATTTTCAAATGACCAATCCATAATGTTAACATCAGGACTCAGTAAGAGATCCATTCAATGACTACATACATAGACCAATGTATTTTACTTTAACAGTGGATGAAAACTTCATTGATTAGAGTTTCAGACTCCACATTGTAACTAACCTTTAAGAAATTACCTTTTTAAAAAAAAAAAAAAGTTTATTTATTTTGAGAGAGAGTGAGGGCACAAGCAGGGGAGGGGCAGAGAGAAAAAGAGAGAGAATCCCAAGCAGGCTCCACACTGTCAGTGTGGAGCCCGAAGTAGGGCTCAAACTCATGAGCTGTGAGATCATGATCTGAGTTGAAACCAAGAGCCAGACACTTAACTGACTGAGCCACCCAGGCGCCCCAAGAAATTACCTTTTAATATCAAAGAAAAATATCCACAACTATCTGAAAAGGTTATTAAGATACTCCTCCCTTATCTAACTACATATCTCTGTGAGGTCAAACTTTCTAGGCTACAGCCCACACCTCATATCACAAATGTCTGAATGCAGAAGCAGATGTAAGAATCCAGCTGTCTTCTAGTAAGCCAGATATTTAAAGATTATTCTTAAATGTAAAACAGTGCTGTTTTTTGGAAAGTTATTTTCTCATTAAAAATGATATCTATATGAACATATAATAGACTTACTGTTACTATTTTCAGCTGATACAGGAAATATTTAAAGTTTTCTCAGTTTTAATTTCTAATACAGTAAATGCCTATAGACCTAATCCACATTTTGGGGACTTCATAATTTGTAGAGTGGAAGGGGGTCCTGAAACCAAAAGTTTGTTGTCTTGAAGTGTGAAGGGAGGCCCATGTGGCTGCACCATATAGAAAAGAGAAAAGAATGGTAAGATACGTCACTGAAGAGATATCCAGAGGTCAGATCATACAGCTTGACAGCCATAAGAAGTTTGAATTTTACTCATAGTATAATTGAGGCATTTTAAGCAAAATGACATGATCAAATTTATGTTTTAAAAAAGGGCAGCTGTGTATAATACAGGAAACAAAGTGAATGAATTATGGCTGGAGGATTTTCAAAAAGAAACAGATAAATCTGTGATGTATTTTTGAAAGTTAAATTACTTTGATGTTAAGCTCAAAATGAAGTTCCAAGCAACATAAAATGTTTCCTGTTTCCATTTGCATGTTAACGCAGTTGGTTCTATGATCAAACTGGAGGTAGCGTGAAGAGAATCAAGCTACCCTATATTCTAGAAATGTCACAAGTACACTAAGTCCATACACAATATGAATGTTTAATGTTACTTTTAGTCACAGTTTCAAATTTTTCTTAAAATGGAATACCATGAAATATTAACTTACAAATCCTATCCTTGTGGATCACATACCAGGGGAAAAAATGAACCTGCAGATTTAGTCATTCAACAATGTAGTGGACACTGTGTTAGATACCACGGATATAGACAGAAACCATCCCAGCCCTCGTGAAACTTGTATTATAGAATGATTACTGGTAATCTTTGAGGATTCATGGTAGAACACTAAAAGTGTTTCAAATAATTTATTCATTTAAATAAATATTTATTGAGTACACACTGTGTGCCAGGATCTGGAGACAAAAAAGATGAGTAAGACATGGATTCTGCCCTTCAGAATTTCACTGTCTGGTAAAAAGAGACAAAATTACACTTCCAATTATGACAGGGAGTGTCATAAGCACTGTTATAGAGGCCATGTGTGATGTACCAATTCAAAATGGAGTGAAAAAAAAGAAGGAAACGAAAGTCTGGGTGATGTATGGAAGTGCTGAATCACTATCATCTACACCTGAAGCCAGTATTCCACTGTATGTTAACTCCCTGGAATTTATATAAAAACTTAAAAAAAAAAAAAGCAGTGAAAAAGTCAGTCAGAAAGGAGAAATTTACCTGAGTACTAAAGAGATCAGCTAATATATAGAGTAGAGAAAGGTCTGAGAAGTGAAAATCCCTTGCAAGTGAGACAGGGATGTAAATAGGGCAGAAAGGTTGGTATTTAATGTGTGAGTTTCAAATTTCCAATTTTAAAAAGGGGCCAAACAACAATTCTATAATCCACATATCCGTCAACTGGATATCCATACTCAAAGGAATTGCTCACTACTCGATAAAGTTTGAAAGCACTATAGAGAAAAAAATTACCAACCCATTCCTAGAGACCAAAATGAGTTCACAAAGAGATAATATTCCCCCCACCTAAAGTCAGCTTTCCACAAAGCACTTGATATTATTTCACCTAAGACATAGTCTTGACCCTCCAAGAGATTACCTCCAGAGGTAGAGAGATGTGGCAGCCACTAATGACAGAACAATGTAACAAATTTAACAGTCCAAGTGAGTTAAAGGTGTTATGACCGGCTCTGCCTATATAGAGCAGACAGAAATGGGGTGAGGAAAGCCTTCACAGAGATGGTGAGGTAAGTGGTATCTTGAAAGATGAGTGGGTGTTTGACACTGTAGACAAAGGGGACAGAGAAGGCACTATACACAAAAGCCTATGTTAAAGCAGTGATGCCATGCGAGGCCTATTTAGAGAGCTGCAAATAGACCAGTTTTACTGAGAGGCAAAAGGAGCTAAGAAGGGGTGACAAGAGATAAAGACAGACACACTGGGCATTGATCACTATGCTAGAGTTTGAATTTTACCCAGTTAGTAAAAGAAAAGTATAAGTAAAAGAAGAGTGACCAGAATCAGAGTTGCCCTTTTTTGATATGAACAATTAAACTGAAATATTTTAGAATGACTCTGACAGTGAGGGGCACCTGGGTGGCTCAGTCGTTTGAGCGTCCACTCTTGATTTCAGTTCAGGTCGTGAGTTCACAGTTTGTGAGAATGAGTCCCACGATTGGCTCTGCGCTGACAGCACAGAGCTGCTTGGGATGCTGTCTCCCTCTCACTGCCCTTCCCCCCACTCACACGCGTGCTCTCTCTCTCAAAAATAAATGAACATTTTTAAAAATACTTAAAAAAAAAAAGAATGATTTTGAAAATGAAAAGATGGTTTGGAGGGGGTAAGAAGCAATTAGGAGACTATGTTAGGAATATACAAGAAAGGATAAGAAACTTAACTACATACAATCTCCTAAACTCAACTCATCTTTCCTGCCAAACCTGCTCCTTCTCCTGGATTCTTTACTTCAGTAAATGGTGTAAGTCTCCTAGGGCTGTCATAACAAATCACTACAAACTTGGTGGCTTAAAAGAACAAAAATTTATTCTCTCACAGTTCAGGATGCCAAGAGCTCAAAACCAAGCTATTGGCAGGCCTGTTTCCTTCTGGATACCCTGAAGGAGAAACTGTTCCATGCATGTCTCCTAGCTTCTGACAGCAATCAGGATTGACAGCAATCCTGGGCATTTCTCAAGACTGTTGACATGTCACCCCAATCTCTGATTCTTCCTCCATATAGCCTTCTTCTCCGTGTCTCTGTGTGTCCTGAGTGTCTCTTATCAGGACAATCTCATTGGATTTAGGGTCCACTCTAATCTGCTATGATCTTATTTCCACCCTTGAATTATTACATCTGCAAAGACCTTATCTCCAAATAAGGTCACATTCTGAGGTTCTGGGTGTATATGAATTTGGGGGGAGACTACTATACTCAAACAGCTACCACCTAATCCATTTCTCAAACAGAAATGTGGTGGCATCCTTAACCCCTCCTTGTCCTCATCCTCTGCACATACATAATTATTAAATCCTGTTTCTACTTCTTTAATTGAAGGTTATTCCTTTTCTTCATCCCCATTACCATTTTCATTTCAATAATGCTCTTGTCAACATAGCAAACTCCTTGCTACAACACTGGATTATTACTCACATTACTGTGCTTGTTACTAAACAAGTATTGTTGGAGAAAGTCACACAACAAGGTAGACTGGCTGTATCATGAATTTATGATAACTAACTCCAAATAAGTCTCCAACATTGCCTGGCGGTCCCTCTATTTCTCTGGCCAACTGGTTCTTCCACTCTTCCATAACTATTTCAAATCTTTTCACTCTCTCCAAGCTCTTACTCTCACCCACTTTCAGCAGTTGTCCCCAGCTCCAATTTCACAGAGAACAAAGAAGCCATCAGACAAACACTCTCAGCCTCCCACCTCCTGCTCTCACAGTCTCCCTCTCCCTCCAAGTGTAACAGCTGGCCTTTCAATGTGAGGCCATTCTCTCTACATGTATCTTAGATCTCCTCTTCATTCAGAAATCTTACTACTACTACTTACCCTTCTCTTTTGCTAGAATATTCAGCTTCCCTCTCAACTAGATGCTTCTCATTGGCTTATACACATTTATTGGTTTATCCATGCAATACCCCCCTGGAATTCTACACGCCTCCTTCCTGCTACCTATCCAGCCACACTCACTCTTTCTGCCTGCTTTTCTCTCTACCTCCTCCTTCCCCCACCAGGCATAAATATGTGCTTTGGGAGAAACTGGTTTCTCTAGTTCTAGAGCTTTGGTCCCCTTACTTAATCCTGGTAAAATGGGAATAATAATAGTAAACCTATCACACAGAACTGTTGTGAGAATTACATGACTGAATATATGCAAAACACTAAAAGCAGAGCCTGACCAATATTAACTGATCAGTAAGGTTAGCAACATAACTATTGTTAATAATAACTCATGTCCATCTATCTATTCAGCCAACTGACATCTTGGAGTCATCCTAAATTCCCTCATCTCTCCATTCCAATCCATTTCTAGACTTTATTTTTACCTCCCAAGTCTCTCTTGTTCTGTCACCTCCATCTCACTATCCTACCCTGCACGATCATCCTCTCATATGGATCAAAATAAGAATCTTCTAAAGGATTTCCTGCATTCATTCTTGTCATTATCCCAAACTCTCTCCTTAACCCTAGCCTCAGTGAGCTATGCTAATCTCCTATCTGAGGTCACCATCCAGTTTTAAACATCTCCCACTGGTATGATAGAGCCCCCAAATCTACTGCATGGCCTATAAAATCATGTAGATATCGTCCCTAACTACCTGTTCAAACTTATCTTGCATCTCACTCCTTGGGCCATCTGCTCTTATAACACATACCAACTCTCTGTCAGTTCTTCAAGTGCATTATGCACTTGACCATCACAGTGTGTTCCACTTTCTGTTCTCTCAACTGGAATGTTGAATGATATTCCTGTTTCTCTTGGCCTAATTCCTACTTATGCTTTATGTCTTAACTCAATGGCCACTTCCAGAAGGAAGCCTTCCTTGATCCCCCAGAACAAGCTCCCATTACACTATGTACCTTTCATAATACTCATCAAAGTTGGAATTTCACACTTACGTGATAATTATTCCAATTAACTCCCCAACAGAATTCAAACCTTGTAACAGCAATAACTATGTCCATTTCGGTCTCCATTGTATCCCAAGTACCCAATACAGCATCTGGCACAGAATTAGTCCTCAATAAATACACAGTCAATCAATATTAACCTTCAAGTTCAACGCTGCAAAATGGCCTTACCACTTGTTTAAAAACAGAACAGTGTTAAAGCAGTAAAAGGACAGTACATCATCAGTTCATCATAAACATGGCTCTAAACTAAAAGTTTCTCTTCTGATGGTTGTGAACAGTAAATCACTTTAAAAAGATATACTGATTCAGGGGGGCCTGGGTGGCTCAGTTGGTTGAGTGTCCGACTTCGGCTCGGGTCATGATCTCACAGTTCTTGAGTTCAAGCCCTGTGCTGACCGCTTGGAGCCTGGAGCCTGCTTCCGATTCTGTGTCTCCCTCTCTCTCTGCCCCTCCCCTGCTCATGCTCACTCTCTCTCTCTCTCTCAAAAATAAGTAAACATTAAAAAAAATTTTTTTTAAATAAAAAAAAAAGATATACTGATTCAGCAATTGTTGGGGAGGGAAAGGAAGATGTGACAGAAGGTACATTGTTTTGCTGTTATTTTATTTTTATTATTATTATTTTTTTAAGTAGGCTCTATACCCAGCACGGAGCTCAATGTGGGACTCAAACTCACAACCCTGAGATCAAGACCTGAGCTGAGATCCAGTCAGATGCTTAACCAACTGAGCCACCCAGGTGCCTCATGTTTTGCTGTTATTTTAGAGAAGGGGTAAATAGGCAGAAAATTGCATTTCCAGATAGACAGGTGGGTTTTTCTAAAGTATTGGTTCTCAATCTTTGTACTACTCTAACACACTACTATAACTATTACTATTACTACTGCTCTTACTACTGTCCCAATCAATACCTGTGACTCCAGCACAGCTGTCACCAAGTGGCTCACTAGAGCAGGAATTCTCATGCATGTGGAAAGTATAAGAGAGAGGTGAATAACCTGAAATATCTCAATATATTCTGATATTCTTTGTCCTCCCCTTCCCCTTATATATAGCCCTCTCCCTACGGCAAGCAGCAGTCACACAGGCGTCATTTATATTTACTTTTTATTTTATTTTACTTTTTTAAATTCTATTTGAGAGAGAGAGACACACACACACACAGAGGGACCATGCACATGTGTGTGAGTGGGGGAGAAGGACAGGGAGAGAATCTCAAGCAGACTGGGGGACTTGATCCCACGGCCCTGGGATCATGACTTGAGCCGAAATCAAGAGGCTCAACCAACTGAGTCATCCAGGCACACCATTTAGTATTTAATTTTAAATATAACCTCTGACTTTTTTTGCAGCAAAATTGTTTTAACTACTATACTGATATTAAACATGGTATTACCTAAAGGCACAATAAATAAGGCAGAAGAAAGAGCAATCTGGAAAGATACTCAAGACCAATTAAATATAAGTTACCTACACTGGAAGTATCTGTGTCTTGATTATAAAAATGTTTTATAATGGTAATATAGTTTAAGGTATTAATCTCTAAAAACACTGAACTTTGGTGCACACCTGTTATATCACACTATAAATGGCCTCAAATGTTGAATCTTAATGCCCATATCCTTAAAACAATAGAAGTAATTCAATCCACTTATTAAGAAATAAAACAGGGCAAGAAAGTATGGAAATCTTTTCTAAAGATTTCAAGATCTCAGATTAATAACAGTATATGAACCTCTGAAATTCTGCAAATAATGCAACAGCAGGTCTGCTTTGAAAGGCATTGCTGACAACGAACCTCTCTCCTCAAAAACACACAACCGGTTCCATGAAAACCGTAAAAACTGCTAAATGTAGAAAGATTAACCCACAAATAGATAAGTTAACTGTAACAGAAAAACACACAAACAAAATGTCCCTTCCCCATTTTCTAAGATCTTTAAGTCAAGGGTTTCAAAGTATGTTGAAGAAACATGCTCACATCACGACAGGCTAGCATTTCTTATTTTGAGAAATAACGCCACCTCCTAAGCCAGGATGTGGAGTCAGAATATGTAATTACAATTTCTGAGAAAAAGGATATACATAATTTATTATAGCTCTGAATACTCATCTAAAATATTTAAAGATGAAAAAGACTGAGTACCACATCCTACTCACAGAATCATCCTTTCTCCAAAATTAGACTTTATATCCGACATCAAAATATCACTGTTCAAAGAGTCCTGTGGTCATTTAAAAAATTAGATATTGTTTCACTTTTTAAAAGCTGTTTATCCTCAGTAGGTACTTGCAGTTGGAAATGATATGAAAGTTCCCATGAGGCAAAAGCTACTCTTGCTCTGTTATTTAAAGCTAAAGCACTATTTCTAAAATCCATTAAATGCATTTTTACTACCCGAAAAATTAACTACCTTCTAGAAGTAAGCAGCAATCAAGAAATAAAAAATCATTTTCATATACCTAGAACAAGACGTGATTAGCTTCACATCAGCACTTCCATTGGAAACTCTTCAAAAAGGATGGAAGAGATGAACAGTCCTTTCAGTGGAGAAGAAACAAAATCTCTGATTTGCATCTGTGCTAATCACAGGTGAATTAGACCACCTTTTCTGTGGCTGACAGGAAAGAGGAAGACTGCTAACCACTAATCAAGGAGAGGATACATACCTGATATTCATATTGATTTGGATCTAAGGGGCACTCTCAATCATTGTAACTGACAGCAATGATGCTTTCCGGGGTAACTTCATGTTCAAAGAGCTTTGCACATCTCTGATTATCCTATTTTTATGTACTTTAAAATGAAAGACCCATTCTGTTAAATTATCTAGTTAGAAAAAGCTCTTTATGTAATAATGTCAACGTGCCATGTTTCTAAATATTGTAATAATGCATTAATTTAACTTTCTGCACAACGTGGTAGGTTTTTGGGTTTTTTTGGAACCACCACTACTCCACTCCACCCACACCCACACACAAGATTAGAGACTAAAGCAAATGATCGTTCTTCACATACTCTCACAAATAAATCCAGACTTTGGGAAATATAGTAAAGGACAAACAAAACTTCACTCAATGTTATAAGTCTTTTGAAAAACTGTAGACAACTCTTGCGGTATCTGCCTGTAATTTAAAGACCAACTATAAACCAAGAAGGACACTGATACTATCCTGTTTATCCCACTAAATTTTCCTAAGAGCTTCGATAGAATTCCCCTAAATAGTTCATGCATTCAGGGAATAGTATGTCTGTGTGAAACAAGACACGATGGTCTGAAATAGTTAAAAAAACCATCAACACTGTATCAGTCTGGTGATATACAAACCTAGTTTGTCAATGTCAAAATCGATATAAGAGAACTCAAATGTTGAAAGGTGGGCTAAGGTATTCTGACAATCTTTGAGCTTAAATCTTAGGTTTATTAATGACACATGTACAAGTAGGCTGGAGTAACTAGTTCCTGTTTCCTCCGCATAGAAATACTAGGAAGGTGGGTGACAGGACTCCAGGACACCCACACGTCGATCTACACCCCCTTTTCCTACTCCAACCTCACCTCACTCCTTTGCTTTACACATATACACACGGACTCTCCTGTCGCATCTGAGCCCAGGTGCCCTGGTAGGTAGTTTTCTAGGGTCGTTTCACCAGTGCGTTAAATGGGATCTGATGCCTAGGGCTGAATGCCACCTCCTCCAGGGCCCACAGCTCACCTCCAGCTTGTGGTTAATTTGGGACACAGTCTGGGCTTTATGGCAAAGCTGCGCAAAGCAGGAACTCAGGCTGGTCATCTTCTGTCGCCCCTCATAAGTGATGTCCGCCTGGTCCGGATCGATCTCACCCAGGAGCAGATCCACATCCACGAAGGCCTTGTCGAACTCCTTCTCCAGCACCTCCAGCCATCGGAACATGGATACCCCGCCGGGGGAGACCCCCACCGCGCAGGAGGCGCCCCCGGGGCCCCCTCCGGCTCCTGCCGGGCACGGGCCGCCCGCCGACATGGCGCCGTCTAGGGCCTCCCCCGACTGCTGCTGACCCCCGCCGCCCACCCCGCGCGAGAGGAACTGCTGGGACTGCGGGGACCCCCGCGCACACACGCTCCGTCGGTCCCCTCCCTTCCCCTCGCGCGGCTAACGCCGGCAATGCACCCCTGAGTGGCAAGAGCAGTGAAGCTGAGGCGGCGGCGGTGGCACACGGAAGAATCCGGCCGTCCCACCTCCCGGCCCGCCCCCGCTGCGCATGCGTAGCGAAGACTTAGGCCGACGCAGCCTGGAGGGGCGAAGTGGGCGGGGCTAGGATGAGACCTTGGCCTATGAAAAGCCTCTACTTGGGACCTGCCCGTCAGCGGCCATATTGACAACTGGCAAACTCTAGCTTGAATTCCCGAGAAACAGGCACGCATCGTGTTGGCTTCCAAGTTGGAAAGGCCGGAGGAGAACGGTGTCCACGTCGCAGAGACGAACAGTTTCCGCCCGCTTGACTTCACGGTGGGCGGGAGCCGTTCTAAAGACCTCCGGGACAGTTGCTGCGGCGACGTCCAGGGCGGGGAAGGGAATGTGAGGACGGGCGGTGTAAGCATGCGCAAGGGCCACGTTTTACCTTTCGTTACGGTTCCTGTAGAGGGTGAGGTGGGTGGACATACGGGCTCTTTTTGCTAAACCAGGCCCTCAACTCTGAGTGAGAACTGCTTGGAGCGGCGACTTGAAGGACAGCGGCCGCCCGGGTTTTGCTGAATTCACACGGGACCTTTTGTCTTGCCTTTAATAGGCAGCCCTGAGTTCGAATCTTGCACCCTGTCATATTAGCTGTCCTGTTTAGTTGTGTTCTTTAACCTTGAAGCCTTAGTGTCTAAAGTTTACTTCGCTCAGTACTGAGGTAAGATGCTTAACTTCAGTGCCTTCATCCTGATTATTAGCCTCCAGGTCATACGTTTCCAAAGAAACTATTTTTAAAAGTACTTATCTCAACAACTACGGTGTTCCCACAGTGACCTTTCATAAAAACAAAATTATGAAGATACATATATTCATAAATATATTGAATGCAGAGCCCTGTTGAGGCACTGGGGACACGAAAACGAGACGAGCCTCACGCAAGCCGAGCTCGTAGGCTAGTGAGTCTAATCCTAATAGCTACTACTTCGATTTGAATTTTGTAGTACCTTTGGGAGTGTTGACAAACTGCCCTTTACCATTAGCCCTATTTGCGCCCAACTCCTTTCCACTTCTAGACTAGCCCAGTCTTAAGAAAGGAGAAATCAGATATTGGGTTAGGCTGGTGAGAATTTTGCATTGCGTAAGGGAATACTTTACTAGCCCACCCCAGACTCCTGTGATCTGGAACAGACTCTTCCAATTGATCACCACCAAAGCCTGCCCCGTGTACCTCTCGCCAACGCAATGCCATCGAGGAGTAAGAAAGCTTAGCTCTAGTTTGCTCTCTGGATAGTGCAGGGCAGGCTAGCTGCCATCGATAAGTCCTTTGGCTTCAGCGAACTTAGTTAAGCAAAACTATGAGATCTTTGCCTTGAACTTAAATAGGCACCTTCACATAGGTTTTAATACACAATAAATAACATAAACCTAAAATATTCGTCTTTCCTCATTCCCTTCCAAATTAACTTTATTTTCATATGCAGTATTTGTAAGAACATCATTACTACAGTTACCAAGGCCCCAGCCCCTTTCTCTGTATGTATTATAGTTAGCAATGCATTTTAAGGAATTTGAAGTAAATAATTTAGAACTGGAAGGGTGAACATACATGGAATCACATTAAGAACAGCTTTCAGTTGTTGAAAACATACCATGTGTAAAGCCCTGTGCTATTTACTTTAATTTTTTGACCCTCACAAAATCATAAGAGGTAGCTATTACCACTTTAAAAAAAATTTTTTTTTAACGTTTATTTATTTTTGAGACAGAGACAGAGCATGAAGGGGGGGGGGGCGGGCAGAGAGAGAGGGAGACACAGAATTGGAAGCAGGCTCCAGGCTCTGAGCCATCAACCCAGAGCCCAACGTGGGGCTCGAACTCACGGACCGTTAGATCGTGACCTGAGCTGAAGTTGGACGCTTAACAGACTGAGCCACCCAGGTGCACCTATTACCACTTTTTAATAGATAATTCACAAAGAGCTAAAGTATCTTGGTGTAAAGTCAAACAGCTAAAACTCAAATGAGGTGAGATTTCAATCTAGGTGTCTTTCTCCAAAGTCTTAACCTATTAACCAGGAAATATAGAGGGATGAAGAAATCCATTTCTTTTTGTATAGGTTACCGGCATAATAAATTGGCAAATCAGTCCAAAAGTTTTTCTTTTTAAAAAAATGTTTTTAATTATTTTACATTTATTTTTGAGAGACAGAGACAGAGCACAAGAGGGGGAGGGGCAGGGAGAGAATGAGACAGAATCCGAAGCAGGCCCCAGGCTCTGAGCTATCAGCACAAAACCCCCTGATGTGGGGCTTGAACTCATGAACCATGAGATCATGACCTGAGCCAAAGTCTGAGGCTTAACCAACTGAGCCACCCAGGCACCCCAATCCAAAAGTTTTTCTAAAAAAATAATTTATTCCCAGTTTTAAGCCATAAACAAATCCATTGATATGTAATAAATATTACCAAAAAAGTCATTTCCTTTTTTTAAAGATTTAAAAAAATTTTTAATGTTTATTTTTGAGAGAGAGAGAGAGAGAGAGCAGAGTGTGAGTGGGGGGAGGGGCAGAGATAGAGGGAGACATAGAATCCAAAGCAGGCTCCAGGCTCTGAGCTATCAGCACAGAGCCTGATATGGGGCTTACACTCACTGACCTCGAGATCATGACCTGAGCTGAAGTCGGACGCTTAATCGACTGAGCCACCCAGGCACCCCTACAATACTCACGTTCTGTCATTACTCTCTTTAGCTTGCATGGACGACACTCGAAATAAAATTAATTTCTTTAAAAAAGGAACATCCTTCAACTTCCTACTATACTGTGAGGGCACAGCTGAAATGCATTTTGAGTGTTTTTAGTTTCCAGTGCTCTGATCCTTGGTGAATACCATTTTCAGGATTGTAGAACCCAGCTCCATTTCTGTTTACAACCTTTTACAACTCCCAACAAATCACACTCTCTGTCTCAGAAGACTTACTATCTCATGTTGTCCCTTCTTGTAATCACACTTGTAGCAGCCGCCCGTATCTCTGTGTGCTTGCTATCTTAGTACTATGTGACGCTTTCAAATGTTCATGAGGTGCCCTTTGTGTAGAAATTATCTTCTGCCCATTTAGACCAGGGATTTGCATTTCTGCAAATCACAACTTAACCTACAGTATAAAGCAGGGTTGCAGGGTTTGATATTCAAGTGCTGCCATCTGTTGCCAGTGTGCTTTGTCTGCTTTTATTGCCTCCCCCCGCCATGGACTTAATCAGTTAATTAATTTTGAATTGCCTCATCTTGACCTACTCTAGAATTTGGAATTGTATGTAATCTCAATTCTTGTGGGATTTATTTTCCTAAAGATGATAAAATCTTGATACTTCTATTCGCAATTGCATTGGCAGAAACTTCTGATAACTGTTTCATGAATCATGCTTATGTGATTAAAAAATTTCTAATATAACTTAAATGTGATAGTTTTGTTTTAGGAACTCATCCCTATAGAGTTTTACCACAAGGTATTACTAAGAATAAACAGGGTGGGGACTGAGGAAACGGGGGAAAAACAGAAGGTGCTAAATATTTCTTTGGTGAGTACTGGTACTTAAGCAGACATTTATCAAAGCATCTTTTAATTGCAAAGGCACTGTATTGAATGGACATAGATGATGCACTTTGGATTGGAGAGAGAGACTGCCATTTATTGATCTCTACTATGTGCCAGGCCCTGTACTATGCTTCACATGTTTCATTTACTTTCTAGTAACCCCACCAGGAAAAAAGAAAAGGCAAATTAAGTGATGTTGGGTCACTATAAACAGTTGTGTGATAAATAAAGCCAAGGAACATCCACTACCATTTTACTTGAGCAATGCAGATCAAGTCTTGGAATATCAGGTCCATATGTATTATTTAAATTATATTTATTTGTATTTACTACCAATTTGAAAATTTGAGATATTCATATTGAAGAAGTAAATCTGGGCATCCCAAAGTGATTTCTTAGCCTTATTCTCCTTCTGATCATTTCTTTTATATACTCATACTTCTTTTAAGAAGCCTTCTTCTTAAAACCGGGAATTTTAATGCAGTGATTAAAGATTAGCTCAGACACCTCTTTCAGGAAAACTTCCTTTTTTCTTCTCATGTGGAGCTATGGCTACCATCACCATTTAGTTTCCTGCAAATACCTGCTACAGCGCTGACCATATTTTTTGGAGCCCCTCAGACCGTGAGCTCCTTGCAGCAATAACCATATATTACTTAATCTTTGAATGCCAGGTCCTAACACAGAACATAGAACATGGTAGAAATGATGTAAGTATTTGTGGAATCAGTTTAATATTTAAAATATTACAACAGTCTACTTAGAAATCTAAAAACTGTCACTTTTCAAAACATACCTTTGATACCTGCCGGAGAGCATAGCTAAACATTTTTTATAATGTTTAATGTTTCATAGCTCAAGAGTTAGGAATATCTACAAAATACATGTCAACCTTTAAAATCTAAGGAATATTTTTTCCCAACCTAAAGAGAAATGTTTATTTAACAATAATCTGGTTGACTTGACTAATAATAAATCCAGTATAATTTAAGCTTTGAGAGTTATTTTATTTTACCTATTCCATAGTTAAAATTTAAGACCTACTACATTTTTGTTTGGTGTACCCAAACCTAAAGACAAAACATAATGGGGCACCTGGGTGGCTTAGTTGGTTAAGCATACGACTCTTGGTTCCAGCTCAGGTCATGATCTCATGTTTTCATGGGTTCGAGCCCTGCATTGTGCTCTGAGCTGGCAGCTCAGAGCCTGCCTCTCATTCTCTGTCTCCCTCTGTCTCTCTCTGCCCTTCTCCCACTTGCACCATCTCTGTCACTCTCAGTATAAATAAGCTTAAAAAAAAAAAAGACAAAACATAACAAAAAGCAATTTTCAAAATCTCTATCACTGTTTTTTCCTTACACTCTCAACGACCAACTACAACTGCTTTTCCACTGTTACCTGATTTACATTCTTTATTTACCCTTTCCCACAACTCCAGGTTTGATTCAGCATTATCTAAAACCACCATTTAGCAACAATGGTATCAGAGTTTACTAATCATTGATGCTTCCTCTTTCATCACTGTCAAGTCACTGTTTATTTCTCAGATTGTCAGACTTTACAGATCAAACACAGACTTCCCCCTCATCAGCCCCTGTCATTTATGTTTCTTGTAGATTAATTCCACAAGGGGCCCCAAACAATTGCATTCTGAACACTGTTAAACATTAGTTATCTTTTTTTTTTTTTTGCACTTAGATTAAAACTATAAGAATACCTTTAAGTATCTTTTTTAGAGTTTTCACAGTCTTTCAAAGAAACAAGTCAGAAAAATGTGGGGAAACAATTACACAAAAGCCAAGTCACAAGCATTGTTGGACAAAGAATTTGGCCCCATTTTGACTGTAACTCACTCAAAGTTCATTTGGCTTTTGTGGCCATGGTAAGCAGAGGGAGTGGGGATGAAAAAATTTTTATAGTGGATATTTGTCACTATAAATGCAGGACTGCCCATATTTAAGCCTCCCCTCCTCTATTTAGGGAATTCCCTACCTTACGTAACTTAAATATGATAAACTGAGTCTTCTTCCCATAATGGACTGAAAATGTCAGACAAGCCCACTCCCCAACTCTTGACAGCGGGAGCACAGGCATATGATCTAGGGTCAGCTAACCAAAATAATCCACCTGGAATTTTTACCTTGGAGACAGTAAGGCAAGCTTGGGATAATTCTAACTAGTAGGGAGGAGAGATGGGAGTGGGGGTAGCAACATCCTTTTTGAGTAGTAGCGGGGCCAGTAAGTGGCACACAATTTCTGGTTCAGTGGTGCAGGCCAGGGTATCCATGTTCTGTGGTGACACCAGACTGAAGTGTGATTTTGCCTGTGATTCTGGCTACAAAGGCTTGCTTTTATTCTTGCCATTTCCAAATCTGGTTCTGTAGGTTTTCACAATTCTGTGTGCTACCCAATTTTCAATAATTCCTCTTCTGCTTAAATTAGCCAGATTTTTTTTTTCATTGCTTGTAACTAATAATCCAAACCAATACAACTATCATGTATTGAGACTCCCTTTTCACCCATAGACTTGACATGCGCTCATGTCATCTATTCCTTTCTGTAGAGTGGACATTATTTCCTCACATTTTATCTACACGTATAGAAGAAAACATTAAGATTTAGAGAGGTAAGCAGTAGAAAAAGTATTTTTTTGTCTTACTTCAAAGTTACACTTTTTCTGCAACATTTTCAAAAAGGAAATAAAAGTTAAAAAGAATCATATTCATAATTTTTTGAGTCTTTAAAATTTCTTTTACCTCAAAAGGAGATTTTCATAAATTAAAGCTTCTGTCTCACTTTTGGCTGATCAGTTTTATAATAGGAATCACAAGCCAGTGCTTACAGACCCAAGTCAGGAAGATCTTGGGTTAGTCAGCTTCTTCTCTGGAATTCAGTTTCCTGTCTACAATGGGAACTAGACCTTTGCTTTTAATAAACCAAGGAAGGCCAATATCCATTGCATTGAGACACATGTTTGTATTTATTGTGGGGTTTCCTGACAAGGCACTATTGACATTTTGGACTAGAGACTTCTTTCTTGTGGGGCAGTCCTTTACGTTGTAGAGTGTTTAGTAGTATCCCTCACCATTACTCTCTAGATGCTTATAACACTGCCTATCCTCTCCTGACCATTATCACCATTTATTGTCATAAAAAATGTCTTCAGACATTGCCAAACTGCCCCTGGTTGAGAACCCCTGGGTTATAGAAAGGAAGAAAGGAAGGGAGGCGAGGAGGGGGCATAAAGATAAAGAAAATAAGAAAGCAAGTCAAGGAGGATCCTGGCTTGAGAATCTAAACAAAGACATAAATCTAATTCAATCCAAATTCAAATGCAAAGCATATTCCTTGAGATTGCAATCCTCCTTGTGCTGAAAGATTAAACCTAGATCCTGGGGTGTATTTTGAACAGTTGCTGGGTGAGTCATTTGAGTTTCCATTCTTGAGAAAGGCACCCATGCTTCTTTATTAGGTTTCTTCTCGCCCAAAGAAGCCAAGCAATAATGATGAGATAAGGTGTTAAATCTTTTCAGAGAAAAGAACAGTCTGTCTCACACTTAGCCTTAGGAACCCATAAACTCAAGACCTAAAAACTCAATCTAGGGAATTTTACACTCAGGGCCCTTAGTCAACATGTGAAAATTCCAAAAGTCAGCAGAAAGTATGCCAGAAGCTGACCAGTGATGGCTGTTTTGTGGCTGCGGCTTAGCACAGCATGACTGCAGAGGGGACTCTTGCCTCCACAGCAGGTACAAGAAGACATGCATGTCCTTCAAGCACCCAGGCTGTACCTTTGTACTATACTTTCTCTGCAGTTTATGGTATCAATAAGACTTTGCCTTCTACCTGGAAAAAAAAAAAGACTTCTCAGCTTAACTCTAAATAGGTGTGGTCTAGGGGAAAAAATAGAGCTTTTATTCTTCAAAACATTTTCAACTTTTTATGATCACAACTATTTATATTTGTAATATTAAAACCAGGAAACAACTTAAAACTCCAACACTTAGTAGTTAATCAAATCTGGACAATACTCTTGAAAGTCTATTAGACATTAAAATTTATGTTTATGGAAACTATAAAATAATATGAAAAATATAATAATAAAAGGTACAGAATATAAAGTATATAAGTAGGTTTACAATTGATAAAATAAAAAAATAAAATAATAAAATAAAACTATTTACTATATTAAAATAGTAACATTTTAGAGATAATGTCGGCATTACAGGAAAGCTATAGAAATACCAGGGAAGAAAAAAAATATTATACAGTGTAATTTCAGGGCTCAAAGAAAAGGGTATACTGCAGTGACCAACAGAGGGTAGAAAATGAAATCCATCGCTATGCTGCTTAACAGAAAAATTAGCTGCCTCTAATGGCAGATGACACCAAAGGATTTTGTAGACATTTCATTTTAATTAACTATGAATTTACTCTCTCCATTTTAATTAACTATGAATTAACACAGAAGAAAAAAAAAGTGTTCCATGAGTATTTCTCTTGGCTTTTTCAAAGCCTAGGCAGAGAAAAGAAACCAGAAAGTGTTTGATTTGGGGACAAGACTAACACTGATTTTTTTTTTCCCCTCCTTGCTCTTTTTTTTCCAAATTTTCTTTTCTTGAACATTACTTTCTTATCTGAAAATTCTAAAAATTAAAAAAAAATAATTCTCTTGTTGAGAAATTAGTAATAAAGTTTGTTGAAAATCAGAATATTGATAGAAAAGAAATCCCTTATCATTCCTTATCTCAGATAGTAAAAGAAAAGAGGACTTAAAAAAAATCAAAAGAGAGGAGTAGAAAAGTCTTTTGGGAAAAGCATACAGAAATCCTTACTTACTCTGGAAATAGATTATCAGAGCAAAGGAACTTTTGGCTTCAAAATGAAAACTGCAGCAGAGAGGTAGGTTGAAGGGGACATCAGAAAAGCTTTTCAATATTAGAAAGGGTTTCTTTGGAGCGATGGGCTCAGGCCAACCAGCATAGGGAAATTCAGGTCTTCCATTGGGGAGGAGAGAACTTCTCTATATAATCTTTTGCTTAAAATGCTTTTAAATTCCTCAGCAGGGATGAGCACAGCAAGTAAAAGAGCCTCAACAAAAGCGTGCCTGGGACAAATGAAGCCTTCCCTCTGCAGTCAGGTTTCAGAACACACAAGTTCCTCTGAAGACACTCGAGGCCTTTTCTTCCATTATTACAAATAGATGAAGGTAACTGACCCATTTTGATGTTTTATTCTCATCCAAGTCAACAATATTTTTGAGTGACAAAAATATTGTCCAAATTTGATATTTGAGTGGACCAAGTGATAGATGAGTTGAACAATTTATCTCCGGCTCTAAACCCCTCTTCTTGGTAGCCCATTGTTTCCCTAGCCATAAAATGTTACTGAAACAACAATAATAAAGAGAAAACCTGCTCATTTTCCCATACTAGTTAATGGGAGAAGAAAACACCTGCCTGTTGCAGTCCTACAAAAATCGTTGTAATATAGGGTCACAGAAAATCCAAAGGTTTATAGCCCACTATAAAACAGCTCTTTGTCTTTCCCCACTAATTCCCTAGTGTCACATTTAACAAAACAAGGAAACTACAGATAATAGACGTGTTTGCAGATTAGCCTTCCAAGCCATAAATAACAGAGGGGTTTGCTCACCTACAAATATTAAGGCAGCTTATCAATGTTTAAGCCCTTTGTAGTGGTTGCTAACATTTTAACCCAGACAAAATTGGAATTTTTTCTTCCCTGTCTCCTTACATTGACAGAGCACACATTCATAAGATTCTATGATCAGATTTCATGGTATAAAGAGTGAGACATCATCTAAACACTTGGCTGCTGCCTGAGAGGCCCTGTTTTGGAAGATGCATCTGCTTTATGCCTTCCTTGCTTTGCTCTCTCTTACCTCTGGTTTCCATCCTAACTGTCCTGGGAGATGTAGCTGCGATTCAGTGCACTCGGTACAATGCTACAGGCTAACAGAGGTACCGTCAGGCCTTCCTTCCACCACCAAGAAGCTCTACATTAGCCACAGCAAAATTCAACACCTTCAGGTAACCATTCTACAGTCAAGTTGCTGCAATTTTATTTTTTGAGGCAGGGTGAGGGGCAAGTGTGGGGCTGTTGATGTTTAATTTAAATAATCCAAACTCAGAACTAGTGGTTATCAAGTTTGCATAGCGGCACTATCATTTTGCCTTCTACTGCAGAGATGGGTGTATGCCTCTGGATATTTCTTTGGTCAAAAAAAAAATCTGAATCTATAATTAATGGTATTTTATTTCAGTTTTTATTTTTAACAAATGTAATTATACTATTGCAAAGTAAAAGAAGTGGCTCTCTCTCTCTCTCTCTCTCTTTTTAATGTTTATTTTTGAGAGAGAGAGAGAGAGCAGGCAGAGGAGGGGCAGAGAGAGGAGGACAGAGGCTCCAGAGGCAGCGAGCCTGATGTGGCACAAATCATGAGATCATGACCTGAGCCAAAGTCTGACGCTCAACCCACTGAGCCACCCAGGTGCCCCAGGAGGTGGCTCTCTCTTAACAAAAAGAGTTTGAGAGCAAATGGCTACTTCCTGTTCCCAGGATTAAGAATAAGTGCTTTCAGAGCCACCTGAGTGGCTCAGTCGGTTGAGCATCTGACTTCGGCCCAGGTCATGGTCTCACGGCTCATGAGTTTGAGTTGCTCGTTGGGCTCTGTGCTCAGAGCCTGGAACCTGCTTCAGATTCTGTCTCCGTCTCTCTCTCTCTCTCTCTCTCTGTCTCTGTCTCTGTCTCTCTCTCTCTCTGCCCTTCCCCTGCTCGTGCTCTCTCCCTCTCTGTCTCTCTCAAGTATAAATAAACATTAAAAAAAAGAAGTGCTTTCAGGGGAAAGGGGAAAAAGTACTTTTGTTTGTGCCATAAAAAAACAGATGACACTTAGAGCATCATAAGACCATCAAGATGAATCCAAACATCTGAGAATTATTTATATAAATCCTACAAAACTGCCAGGCCTCAGTGTCTTTGTGGACACCTCTACAGAGGAAATACATGTTTATGTTTGGGCACATTACTGCCGTTCTCGTTCTATGCACTTTTAATTCTAACATTTTTATTTATGCCTACCTATTCAGAGTGCTGTAAAGAATGCTATAGATTTGCCTGACTTTTGTAATATGAAGGAACTTTTTGGCCTTTGGTATTTTGAAAAGTATCAAGAGATAAGGGTTCTCATCTTCATTTTCTCCCTAGCTAGAGATATAATCATCTTAAACAAGCAGTTAAAAAAATCTCCGGGCCTCACTTTTTACCTTTGTGAAGTAAGAAGCCTGGGTGTGATTGTGATCCCAGGCTTCTTTTCCCTGGCAGATTCCATGGCTCTCTGGTTTTATTTTTACTAGTCACTGCTTCTCCCTCATAGGCCAAATCCTGAGATAAGGAAATACCTCTCTGTGATCCAGCCACAGACAGTCAGCAGGTGAATGTACTTTCCCTTCAAAAGAGTCACCATCCCCTTTCATTTGGTTAAGACATTTTAACGTACGTGTGCCTAAGCAGGGAGACTTTCAAATATGTGGCATGGTATTTATTTCAAGGCTCAATAAGCAAAATTGCCTAGTCGTCATGTTTACTTTGCTCTTATAATCCAGTAGTGCCTAATGCCAGAGAGCAAGTCTGACCTTGTCAGGTCTCAGCATTTAAGTAGGACAGCTGGTTAAAGGGCGAGATGCTTAAATATTTGTTCTGAGGGCCTGAGACGCCAAGAGCTGAAGTGTCAGCTAAGCCGGGTAATGATACCACACTGTTGCCTTGCAGCCGATAAGATGAAATTATCCCTCTCATCAAATTCAGTTATTGAATGAGTGCATTTGTCGTGGGTTTAGGTTCACTGAACAGCAATATTGCCTCTTCCCCGAATTTAACCCAGTTAACCGCCTCTTGGAAGGACGGTTCCCAGCAGAAAGGTTGATGAAAGACAGGATTGTTTTGCGAAAGTAATAAACAGCTCTAAGCAATAATACTTCTATTTTAAAAACCCTTAGGTTTTAAATTGACCGTATTTCACGAATGTGAGCTGTATCTTGTGAATATGCTGTATGTTCTGTCCATTTGGTTGGAACTACAGAATCGGGTGCCTGTATTTCAAGAAAAAAATACCTTGAAAATACCTTCAGATTAATAGCAATAGAAATTACATATGCACACACATATGTGTATCTACACATATATACAACATATGTGTATGTATCTCTGTACACACACCGCATATGCATGGATGTGTACGCACATACATATATCCATGCATAAAAGTAAAAATGTTTCTATTACTTATCCATATGTTTTGTGTTTGGGATTGTGAATGCTGTGTTTGAGACTAGGGATAAAATATGAAAAATTCACAGTTCTTGCCCTCACAGGATGAAGGCCTTTATTTATGCGTGCATCTGTAAAAATTCCTACTTATTTGAGGCACATCCATCAGACTGTAACACTCCCCACTTGTTCTTTGCTTGCCTCGTACTGTGCCTTGGCCCCTTCCCTCCTGGCTCCTGGTCGTCCTCTCCATCCTGAGTCCCGCATCTCCTTGGTGCCTTCAGTGTCTGATGTGTAAGCCTCACGATTCCTTGAGCTCACAAGAAAGTGTCTATCTACATTCCTACTTCACCACAGCTGTCTGCCCTCTTGGTTATATCATAATCATTATACCCAAAATGCCTCCACTCAGAAATCTCGAATTCCTCCACTCCCTGGTCATCATCTTCTTTCGTCTCACCTGCCACCCTCTCTACTCTTCCATCCACTCCATGGAGATTTCGAACCCTAGATCTGCCCATGTTTTCTCAGATAATTAGTTCATTTCTTATCCATCTTCTGTCCCTATCCCTGCCTTTTTTGCATCCCAAAATTAATGATCTCAACACCTATCCAGCAAAGCCTCAGTCTTAGATTAGGGTGATCATTTTCCTTTGTTTCTCCTATGCCTGGATACCCAGATGCTGCTGGAGACGGTCACACAACCTCTCTGCACACATGTGCATATGTATGTGTGGTTTGCAACAACCACAAATCCATAGAACCACCACAAGTTTAAGGTCTCCGGCCTCATCTGGGTCTTCAGCGTCACCCATCTGCCCTTTCAGTTCTTCTTCCTGTGTTCCCTTGACATCTTCCAAAACTTCAGTGCAACATTGGGCTGCTTTCACAATCCCTGCCATCCTTGCTCTCCTATCACCAACGATTGGTCTTCCCTTTTATTGACTATTCTTGACAAAACTGAGGCCATTAGTCTTGATCTCCCTCAACTCCTGCTCACTGTGTACTAACTTGTCTCCATTCAATTCTGCAAACTCTTTCCGCCAGACAGAGAGGATGAGATCTCCCTCTGTCTGCTCAAGGCAACCTCACACCCATGCCCTGGAGTCCACCTTCCTCACCTCTCCCTGGAGCTTGCTCCATCATCTTCCCCATACCCATATCTCCAGTGGCTCTTTCTTTATGAGGGCCCTGTTCTAGCTTAGAAATAGGCTCCTTTCATTACAATAAAAATAACATTATTTTAAGTCTGTGTGTAAAAAAAAAAAGGTAATCTGTACTTACTGTTTCTACTTCTTTACCTCTTTTTTTCTTTTTTGAGAGAGAGAGAGAGTGAAAGCTGCAGAGAGGGGCAGAGAGAGAGAGAGAGAGAGAGCGAGAGAGAGAATATTAAGCAGGCTCCACACTCAACACTGAGCCCAATTCAGGGCTTGATCCCAAAACTTGGGGATCATGACCTGAGCCAAAATCAAGACAGATGCTCAACTGACTGAGCCACCCAGGCACCCCATCTTTATCTACCATTTATTCTTTAATTCACTACTGTCTGCTTTCTACCCACATCATACAGTTAAAAACTGTTCTCTCCAGGACATTGGCTCACTCCTGTTTCTTGAAATTCTCTCTTTTGCCTTCCGTGGCACCATACTTTTGTGTCCTCATTACTCCTCTCTGATAGTTCTTTTCTGCCATTTTTGTAGGTTTCTTTTCCTCCACTGCCCCTTCTTTTTTTTGTCATCTCCAGGGAGTCTCAATCCTTGGTCATTCCATTTCTTACTATGTACACTCCCCTTAGGAGAGTGTACTTTAAGGAAGTGATGATGGCTCCCATAACTGAGTTTCAGATTCATGCCTTACCCCTGTGTTTCAGACTTATCCAGCTGCCTCCTAGACTTCTTCATTTTGGTCTATGATCTCAAAATAACATGCCCAAACTGTAGTCAATCTTTCTCCCTAAACCTGTGGTCTTTTGTCATTGGCTTCTCTTACTTAAAATAATGTCCTTAAGGTTCATCCATGTTATAACATATGTCAGAATTTCCTTCCTTTTAAAGACTGAATATTTCATTGTATGCATATACCATTTTGTTTATCCATTCATCAGTTGATGAACACTTGGATGGCTTCCTTTTTTTGGCTGTTATGCTCCAAAGAACATTCATGTACAAGTTTTTGTGTGCACATATATTTTCATCTGTCTTGGGCATATACCTAAGAGTGGGATTTCTGGGTAATATGGAAACTATGTTTAACATTTTGAGGAACTGCCGGACTGTTTTCCAAAGTGGCTCCATTGTTTTACATCCCTATAGCAATGTATGACAGTTCCAGTTTCTCCACATTCTTGCTAACATTTCTAATCTTTTGTTGGATTATAACCATCCTAGTGAGTGTTAGTTAGTATCTCATTATGGTTTGACTTTTTTTTTTAATGTTTTAATGTTTATTTATTTTTGAGAGAGAGAGAGACAGAGCACAAGCAGGGACAGAGCAGAGAGAGAGGGGGACACAGAATCTGAAGCAGGCTCCAGGCTCTGAACTGTCAGCACAGAGCCTGATGCTGGACTCGAACCCATGAACCATGAGATCATGACCTGCACTGAAGTTGGACACTTAACTGACTGAGCCACCCGGGCACCCCGGGTCATTATGGTTTGACTTTCATGTCACTAGTGGTTAATGATGTTAAACATCTTTTTGTGTGCTGATTGAACATTTGCATATATTTTTTGGAGAAATGTCTACATGAATCCTTTGCCCATTTTTTTTAATTGGGTTGTCTTTTAATTATTGAGTTGTAAGAGTCCTTTATATATTCTAAATACAAATCTCCTATCAGATATATTATTTGAGAAAAATTTCTCCCATTCTATGGTTGTTTTTGTTGTCATTGTCATTGTTGTTGTTCATTGTTTTACTGATGTCCTTTGAAGCACAGAAGCTCCTAATTTTGAGTAAGTCCAATTTCCCTGTTTTGTGGATGTGTTGTCACTTTTGCTTTTGGTGTCATGTCTAAAATAGCTTTTACCAAACCCAAGGTGATGAAAAGTTATGCCTGTATTCTCTTCTAAGAATTTTATAGTTTTAGCTCTTACATTTAGAGAACAAATAGGAGTGTCTTTATGACAGTAGCCAATTAAAATGATTGTGCAGGGACGTCTGGGTGGCTTGGTTGGTTAAGCATCTGACTTCGGCTCAGGTCATGATCTCATGGCTCATGGGTACGAACCCCACATTGGGCTCTCTGCTCTTAGCACATAGCCTGCTTTGGATCCTCTGTTCCTCTTCTCTGTCTGCCCCTCCCCAGCTCTCTCTCTCTCTCTCTCTCAAAATAAATAAATAAACTTTAAAAAATAGATAAAATGATTGCTCTTTACGTATTTTGTGGAAGGGAAGAAGCTATGTCAAATTCCTCCTGGGTAAGAAATATATAAACAGAGTTTACCACCAAGTGGGGGGATTATGGATTATTTTTATATTCGTTCCATACTTTCCAGAATTTTAAAATTGTTTACAGAGAACAAGTGTTGCTTTGATGATCAGAAAAATAATTCCAACATTGTTTTACAAAACTTTTACTGGCTTAGTTCACCCATGTCTGAGGCTGCAACTAATATTTCAATTTCATGTGTACCTTGGACCTATAAGGAACCCAAGAAAGGTCTGTGGCCCTCCAATGCTTGGAGCAAGGCCTGCCCAGAGGAAACCAGAAACAAAGCCTCTTATTGGGAAGCCAGCAGAAGTTGTTTCTTTGCTCTACTTCATTTTACTTGCTTTGCTTTTTTAAAAAATTTTCATATTTTATTGTAACTTTTATCTACATATATATTAGGTTCACTAAACTGTAAGACTGTATGGCAGGAACTATATTTAGCTAAACTTCCTATGCCTAATTGTTAACACCAAGCCATACTTGCCTTGTTTTTTAAGCAACATCGAAAAACCAGCAGACTCAAAACCTTAAAAAACAACAACAACAACAACAACAAAACCAAAAGGGTGAGGGGGACACCTGTGTGGCTCAGTGAGTTAAGCATCCAAATTTGGCTCAGGTCATGATCTTATGGTTTGTGAGTTTGAACCCCACGTCGGGCTCTTTACTGGTGATGTGGAGCCTGCTTGGGATTCTCTCTCTCTCACTTCTCTCTCTGCCCCTTCCCCACTTGCACACTTTCTCTCTCAAAATACATAAATAAATAAAACCTTAAAAAAGGAAAGAAAGAAAAAGCAGTAGCATCAAGTTAGCTCAAGGGCAAAAGCATCTCTTTTTACATCTCTGGAGCACACCTCCGCTTAGTCCAGGAAAATGGAAAAACTAGCCTCGCAGAGTTATTTTCCTTTGTCAGCTCTGTAAATCAACAGAAAAGTTGAAAATCAGTGGGCATCTTCTTCACTGTTTGTGGTACCAGAATTCTATATTCTTCTGCTAAATTCATGTTATAATTCATGTTAAAGTTAAAATAAAAATATGTGTGTTGGGATAAGATAAATCTGGGTGGGAAGCTCAACTTTTACACTTGCTACCAAGATATACTTGGACTGGTTATTTTACCTTCTTGAGCCTTAGTTTCCCTTTCTGAAAAGGTAATAATCATGCTTGCACACAAGGCTTTATAAACATAGTAAATACTTAGACAATGCTAACCATTTTTTAAAAAGATTTTATTTTTAAGTAATCTCTATACTCAACGTGGGGCTCAAACTCACAACCCCAAGATCAAGAGTCACATGCTCCACTGACTGAATCAGCCAGGCACCCCTAGAAAATGGTAGCCATTTTAATTAATAATAATCAAGAGTCATCGGCATTGACTGACAAAAAGGAGAAAGAAAGGTCTCTGTGCTTCAGCTACCCACTGGATTTGCTTAGGAACATGAACGGTCTACTTAGGCCAGTCTGTACACTTCATGAATAGAAATAAAGACAAATTGAGGCTCTGATACCACACTTTGCCTAGTCCCCAAATAAATTGCCCATTCAGAGCCGTGTCATCTCTGAGCCTTGCTACATAAACAGTAATCTTTTAGGGTTTATGGTCAGTCAGATAAATGTGGAAGTACTAATAACACCAAGTTCTTTTGGGAGATCAACAATCTAAGAAATGAAGATCTATGTCTAGAATCACACGTGACTTTATATGAAGGAAAGTCTAGAAAGGACACTTCAGGATGAAAAGTATTTCAGGAACAGTCTTGAGCAGGTCATTAAAAAAATTTTTTTTTTTTTTGCCTGAAATTCTAATGGGAGATTTGAACTAGGTAACCTCTAAAGTTTCTGCTTATATTTTTTAAAAATTTTTCTTTTAACATTTATTTTTATTTTTGAGAGAGACAGGAAGAGCGTGAGTGGGGGAGGGGCAGAGAGAGAGGGAAACAGAATCCGAAGCAGGCCCCAGGCTCTGAGCTGTCACCACAGACCCCAACTCGGGGCTCAAACTCACACTGTAAGATCATGACCTGAGCCAAAGTCAGATGCTTAACTGACTGAGCCACCCAGGTACCCCTAAAATTTCTGCTTTTCTTAAACTCTGATTTGTGTCTAGATCTTATCTTTTTTGAAAACCATTAACTGTAGACTAAATGCAATAGAGAATGGTAAGTTGAAGAAGAAAGGGCTGTAGAGTCCAATAGACCTTGTTGAAATTCTCAACTCTCAAAAGTTTGATAATAGCAAATTTGCTAGTTATTAGAAGAACTAATGATAATATATTGTTAAAACACAAAATGCAACTGAGTACATTTGAAGATCTAATAATAAGTGATGCATGAATCAGGCAACATCTCATCTAGCAAGCAGAGATGCTCTGAGAAGTTGTATCAAATGGGAGAATTTATAGGCAGGAGGGTAGAGCAAAGGAGTTATTAACAAAACAAAAGTAAGGATGGTTTCAGACAGGTCAAGTTTCTTTGGGGAAGAAGGGACGGAAAGCGTTTTTATCATGGTGATTGCCTCACTAATGCTGATGAAGAAATTTCAGATTGACTCTTAAAAAGTCACATTTTAAAAAAATTTTTTTTGATGTTTATTTATTTATTTTTGAGTGAGAGACAGAGAAAGAACGAGCTGGGGAGGGGCAGAGAAAGAGGAAGAGAGAGAACCCCAAGCAGGCTCCACACTGTCAGCACAGAGCCCCATGTGGGACTCTATCTCATGAACTGTGAGATCATGACCTGAGCTGAAATCAAGAGTCTGAGGCTTAACTGACTGAGCCACCCAGATGCCCCTAAAAGGTCACATTTTTAGGAGAGGTCAAAACTATAATTAAGTCTTGATTTGCCATCATGGGTGGGGAGCAAATGACTCCATTTGGGGCTTATGTTTGTTTTTTTTTTTAACAATATAAAAAAGTACTTGGCACTTGTAGATGTTCAATAAATGCAAGAAAAAATTATGATCATTACTGGGACTAGGACTAATTAATACATCTGATTAATCATTAAGAAAATATCACATGTTAGCAGCCGCCAAAACTATTATGATTAGAAACATCTGTTATGGAAATTTTAACATGAGGTTTTTCTAACAGAGTATCATATTAGGAGAAGCTTTGAAATATACCATGATTCGGTGCCTGGGTGGCTCAGTCAATTAAGCATCTGACTCTTGGTTTTGGCTCAGGTAAAGATCTCTCGGTCGTGAAATCAAGCCCCGCGTCGGGCTCCACACTGGGCATGGAGTCTGCTTGGGTTTCTCTCTCCCTCTCCCCAACTCCTTAAGAAAATTAAAATAAAATAAATTCTACCATAATTCACATCACATGTCTTCCCGGGACATGTACCGGGAAGCTCCATAAATATATGGTACAAAATCAACCCACTTTGGAAGTGTTAATCATGCAATTGTTATTACAAAAGGGCTCAACTGCATAATTAAATCAAACATTTAAAACCTGTAGCTAGTAAGGCATAAAATTGTGCCCTGAAAATTTTAGCAATTGAATTCTAAAGCAGATTGAAAATTTTTGTGAAGTTTTACCAAGCCGAAGAAAATCTGGAACAATTCCTCTTTCTGCCTAGAGATGATCTTACTCTAAGAACCAAATACCAAGAATTGCATCATTCAGAAGAAGACCTAGATGGCAAGCTAGAAGGTTGACAGATATGCAGAGAGGAGAGGGGTACTTGAACTTGCAACCTATGGAGAAAGCATATCAGATTTGATCATTTCTAAAATCTAGGACAAGAGTAGCATTAGATCTGGGGTATATGCGTGAATGAAATCTTTGTTCTACAGAGATGGAGACACGTGTATCCTGTTTGTTTCTTCATGGATCTTTTGCATCAATGAAGTACAGTTTGAACAATAGGGAATATGGAGGCTAGTTTTTCAAATTATAACATAGTTGAAATGTTTTTCTAATAGGCCCATCTTAGTGATAGCAGTGTCTAGGACATTTAAAATTTTTATGTTTAATGCTTAAAATATTTTAATGTAATTTATAACTTAAAAATATATAAACAATGCAAAATGAAGATAATGAAAACCTCTAGTAATCTTGCACTGTAGAGTTAGCAGCTGCTAATAGTTTGGTGACAGATTTCCAGATTGTTCCCATTTGGGGCTACTATAAGATGATGCCACAAAGAACATCCTGCTTCATAAATCATTGTGCAACTAGTAAGTACTTCTGGCTAGAAATAAGCTTGCAGGTCAGAGAATGTACAGCAAAAGTTGACCAATATAAAAAAAATTTTTTTAATGTTTATTTTTGAAGGAGAGAGAGCAGAGAGACAGAGCATGAGTGGAAGAGGGGCAGAGAGAGAGAGGGAGACACAGAATCCAAAGCAGGCTCCAAGCTCCAAGCTGTTAGCACAGAGCCTGATGCAGGGCTCAAACCCACAAGCTGTGAGATCATGACCTGAACTGAGGTCAAGACACCAAACCAACTGAGCCACCGAAGCACTCCAAAAAGTTGGCTAGTATTATGTCTACCAATAGTGTGTAAAAGTGCTTAACATATTTTTAATATCCTTCATGTTAGCAATCATGAATAAAACTAGTCAGGACCTGGGGTGCATGGCTGGCTCAGGAGGAGGAGCATGTGACTCTTGATCTTGGGGTTGTAAGTTTGAGCCCCACGTTGGGAGCAGAAATTACTTAAAAATAAAATCTTCAAAAAAAAGTAGTCAGAACCTGAGTTTCCATCCTTTTCTAAAAAGTAATTTTCAAGAGGTCCTGAAGGGAAATCTGAAGTATCATTAGTATTGAATGACAACTGCATTTCATTGTGTACGGTATTTTTTTTTCTCAGTAGTCTTAATTTTCTATTTTTCTCTCCATACCTGCTTTTTTTTTTTTTTTGTAGCTGTCTAGCTTCACCCGAATGTTGGCTCTAGAAGATTTTATTCTGCTGGCCAGTGGAACAGAGTCAGTAGAAAATGACACTTTCAAAACTCTGAGTACCTTGAAGACCTTGGAACTCTGGAAAAATAAGTTAAGACGAGTCCCCAGGGTTCTGCCAGCCAGTCTTGAAGTGTTAAAACTAAATGAGAATTCAATAAATGTCCTACACGGATCTGATTTTGAAGGACTGAAGAAATTAAAAATCCTTGAACTTAAAAACAATCTGATCTCTTCTCTCTCTCCCAGCACACTCTCTTCTTTGATCAGTTTGCAGAGTTTGATGTTGGATGGCAACATTATCGAATCTGTAGCTGGACCACTGGTACTTCCCCACCTGAAAAGTATGAGCCTGGAGAATAATAAACTGCATCTTATACCAGCTAGCTTCTTTGCTTCTCTTCAGGCTTTGCAGTTTCTCAGTGTCAGTGGTAATTTTCTGACTAAAATTCCTATTAATCTGCCCAAATCCCTGCTCTCTTTAAAAATGGAGAGAAACCAGCTCAAAGTGGTAAGGTTTCGAGACATGAGACACTTGGAGAATCTTTCCCACCTTTATCTGTCAGAAAACTCACTCTCCTCCATTGATGGGGCACAGATCCTTGCCAATTTAACTACTCTTGAGTTGTCCCAAAACCAGGTTCAAACGTTGCCCCTTAAACTACCAGCAAGGCTACAAAAACTAGATATTAGCAATAATCTGATTCAGAGAGTTACAGCCCAAGACTTCCAGGACCTCCGAGACTTGAAACACTTGTTTCTGGACAACAACATTGTCAGCTTGTTCGAAGCTGGAGCCCTGCAGATGTGTTCCCAGCTCTCCAACCTGGCCCTGGAACAGAACCTGCTGTTGTCTATACCTCTAAGGTAAGGGAGAGTTCTCACTTATGTTGACTCCTTTTAACGTTTTCTGAAGATTGGGGCAATTAAGCACATCATACAAGCAAGAAAAACAGAGCAAACATAAATGATCTGATGAAGGCTATCCAAGGGTTCCAGGGTAGAAGTTTTAGATGGGCTTTTGGAATCCCCAGCCGCCCTCTAACTGAATCTGCACTAACTTAATTGCTCTCACCTGTCAGACAAGACACCAACAGGGGCGATCTGTATTTGAAAATATACAACACCACTTTGGCGGAGTATGCTAACAAACATAATATGGGGTAATATTTGTAAAAATGTATTTTGGTTTTTAAGCATGTGGCCTGAGATCCAGCAACAGGTACACAGCCACTAGCGAAGCAAGGGTATGTAAAAGAAATGAGAGGGAAGTGTAGTAAAATATCTATATTTTTAAAAGCATTGAAATAGTAGCTATGAAAAAAATCAGAAGTGTATAATCTCACCTTGTATTTACTTGGAATTCTGTTTTTGGGAGACTCGTTTTCTTCTCAGGGCTGTGATCTTTAAAGGACTTAATCCTGGTTCTGCTTCTATCTGTGTCTGCCTGTGGGTGTGTGAGTCCATTTGGGGTGTCTTACCTTATGTTCTCGGTTGTCTCCTCAGTTCTCTCTCTCACAAACACGCATACACACACACTCCTGCACATATGGACACAAACACATACATATCCTCATACTCTGACACTTAATTTCTCTTTCCAAATATCCCTCCCTCTGTGCCCAACCCACCATCCTGTTCCCCCACCCAGTCATAACTATGACTAATGTACATGTTGACATTAATTGATGCTTTTTATGTAAACTTTATTACATGTTCTACATTTGTAAAGTAGATAATAAAGTAGAAGATTAAAGCCCTATTATTCTCTTAAAAAGATGTTATGTTATTTATTATATGTGCCTATCAGTGGACTCGTTTTCCTTTTGGTGCTTTATAGGAAAAAAAGGCATCTTGCTCTGTTGATTATCATTATCAAATTGCTTGTAATTAATATACCAACTTCTGGCTTCTGTAAGACCCTATGGCACTCAATTTACTTATCTGCGTTGCTAGTTACAATAAACAACTTTTTTTATGAATGAAAAAGGGAAAAATTATCTTTGGTATGTACAGATGTTCATTTTTTCTTTAAAAAGATTTTTTTAATGTTCATTTTTGAGAGAGAGAAAGACAGACAGAGTGAACACGAGTGGGAGAGGGGCAGAGAGAAAGGAAGTCACAGAATCCGAAGCAGGCTCTAGGCTCTGAGCTGTCAGCACAGAGTCCGACACGGGGCTTGAACTCACGGACTGCGAGATCATGACCTGAGCCGAAGTTGGCCGCTTAACTGACTAGCCACCCAGGCTCCCCCAGATGTTCATTTTTTCTAGTTGAAAAAAAGAAGCTTGTTATATAGTATGGTAACTGTACCCAATGCAAAACATGAAAAAATGATTTATCCAATGGAAATCAAGATTTTAAAATACATATTCAGGGTTATTTGAAATTAAGCAATTTCTTTTAATGTATAAGCATATGCATACAATTAATTTACTTCAACGAATAAGTTTTGAGTGTTTTCCTTGTGCCAGGTACTTTACCAGGCACTTGAGATACACCAGTGCAACAAAAATAAAACTTCTTGTTCTATACAGCTTAAATTCTAGCAGGGAAAGAGTAACCATAAACACAAGGTGTACGTATATAACATTTACATGGTGTTAGGTGTTATAGTTAGCAACAACAAAAAAGGGGGGCTGGTTGCCATTTGAAATAGGGTAAGCGTGGTAACCCTCACGAAAATGTAAGCTTTGAGCAAAGACTGGAAGGAGGTGAGGGATTTAGCTGTGAAGCTGTTTGGGGGGGGGGGGGTGGGGGAGGAAAATGTTCTAGACAGAAGAGCCGATACAAAAGCCATAAAGAACATGCCTGCAGTGTGTCAAGACTCTACTACTTGTAATTTCAGTCATTTCTCTACTGTATTTCAAGCCTTATTTTCTATCACTATATGCCCCTTTTCCAAGAAAAAACAAATCACATATAGACTAAAAACTCATGAAAGAGATTGGGGAATGACTCTCTTGTCAAGGATTCTCAGTGGGCTGTAACAGCCATGGCAAAACTGTGAATCCAGTGGACTTCTCTATTCAGGTAGCTTTTAGAAAGCATTTGGCTAAGTAATCCTGCTAAGTTTAATGAGTGAAAAGTAGCTTAATTATTTACTCCCGCCAGGGCATTTGTGTGTTTAATAAGTGACTACAGAAAGCACAACGCTTTTACCCAATGGAGTGTATAATAGAATTGCAAGCCTGAGCTAGCCATAATTCTTGAATCTGACTCCACATTACAATTATCTGGAGAACTTTAAAAAAGCATACTTATGCCCAGACCTCACTTCAAGCCAATTAAAGCAGACACCCAAGAGTTTTTGCCCAGGCATCAGCATTTTTAAAAAGCTCCCAAGATCAATTTAATGTGCAGCCAGGGTTGAGAAGTAATGGGCAAGAACAATGGGGCAAAGGACATGAGATGAGACTGGGCTTTTCCTATGAGGATTAACTTAAGCATCACAGCTATCTACTTTGTCAAAGAACTTGGCCAGCTGTGAGAGCAATCTGCCTCTTGTGGAAAGTGATTTTTAAATTCTCCATCACCCCCCACCTCCCCAGCTTTTCTTTGAATTGGAAAGTGTGAATGACCCAGAAAAGGTTCTCTGTGGTTTTCCTCCCATAAAGCATTAAAACACAGTACGATCTGTTTGGTTTGTTTGTTTTTTTTAATTTCTGAATGTTAAGACTTTTATCCACAAGCTTAAAACAGGACACTTTTTATTTTCATGGGTTTTATTCATACACAAAATTGTACTTTAAAATTCAGTTTTGTATTAATAAACTATAAACACAGGCAACCTGTTACTAGTTGCTAACCTAACCTAATTTGTTGCTTAGTTGCTAGCTATGTATCCTACCACAAATCACAAACCCCTTCTTTTGCCGACCATCCTCCATTCTACATTGTACCAAGGAAATAACAGTGGATGTTTTCAGGTGCACATATATTCAAATATCTACTACTTTTGCCTCAATACATTATTCGAAATAGAAAATAATACCTAGGGGCTTCTGGGTGGCTCATTCAAACCTCCAACTTCTGCTCAGATCATGATCCCACGATTCGTGAGTTCAAGCTCCACGATGGGCTCCGAGCTGACAGCTTAGAGCCTGGAGCCTGCTTCAGATTGTGTCTCCCTCTCTCTGCCCCTCCCCCACTTGTGCTCGCGCGCGCTCTCTCTCGCTCTCTCTCTTTCAAAAACAAATTAATAACCATTAAAAAAAAGAAAAAATAATACCTAACATAACATTAAGTACTGACTAAACCAGCAGTGAGTTCATATATGCATGTTATTTCCCATTACTCTTTACAACAAACCTGCGAATGTACGTACATTTTTTAAACTATTATTTTACAGGTTAGAACATTAAGGTTAGGAGGTATCAAGAAACTTGCTCAAAATCACATTGTCAGTAAGTGGTGGAGTCAAGATCAAACACAGTAGTCTAACTCCAGAGTCAGTGAATTTTAGCCACCACGTGAGATTTACCACCTCTGAGATTTACTCTGCTATAAACAATATATTATACTACTTAAAACTTAGAATGCCCAAGACCTGGGTCTCACTTTTGCTGCTTTTCATTTCACCAATCTGTAGCTCAGTGAACAAATATAAGTCACATCACCTTTTCTTTATCCACAATTTGGATAATTCAAATCCAGAATAGCTTTCTACAACCTAACACAGGCATAGCATTTTACCTTACTTACACTCAGGTGCCATCTACTGGTAAAATGGGGTGTACCCCTTTTTACTTTAAAAAGCCACAGATCCAAAGAACAAACAGCATTTTTAGAAACATGTTTGTCTTAAAACCAGGGAAACTTTTTGAGCATAAATCAGACTTATAAAGACAAAGTATATCAAAGCAATAAATGCCCTAAGTTCACAAAATCAGGACATTAGTGATTTCTCTTACAGTGTCATTTTGGTTATAATGTCCATAGAAACACAGAAGAAAAAAAAAAAGGAAGAGCAGGTATAAGTTTTAGATACCCACCCTAGAACTGTTCATTATATTTGTTTAAAAGAAAACTTGGCTTTCTCATTTTCATTAGCTAACATTTATTATGTGACTTCTGTGTACTAGGCACTTTCATCTATAGGGTGGAAAATCAGAAACTTTAAGCCAAATAACTTACCTGAAGTTGAGTACTGGTAAAAAGAATGGCCAAAGTTAGAACTCAAGTCTTAATTAGTAGACTGGACTCTTTGGTTTACTTTATCATATCTTTCCTCAATTTCTCTCCCTTGTACTCTGAAGGGTAATAGTGTCTTGCTTACTGCTACACCATCTGCTAATAGTCCATATTTCCTTGGGGAAAAAAGCTATACATAAGATTTTCTGTATAACTTTTAGGGATGTACCTTATGTCAGTTGGTATGTACATAAAATACATTGTCTTGGGGACTGACTTCAATTAAATTTAACTATCAAACTGTTGGCGCTCCTGGGTGGTGCAGCTGGTTAAGTGTCCGACTCTTGATCTCAACTCAGGTTCCTGAGTTCAAGCCCCGCATTGGGCTCTGCACTGATGGCCCAGAGCCTACTTGGGATTCTGTCTCTCCTTCTCTCTGCCCCTCCCCCACTTGTTCTCTCTCTCTGTCTCTCTCTCTCTCTCTCTCTCTCTGTCTCTCTCAAAATACATAAAATTTAAATAAAATAAAAAATAAATGTTATATAAATTTAACTATCAACTGTTAAAATGAAAGAAGTGATTTTTCCCTGGTAAGTTCATCTACTTTTTAAGGTAAACTTTATTCCAACTAAGGTGACAACACTTTAAATAAATAATGAAGAACACAAATACTTATATATGTATATTCACTGTACAGTTTAGGATATTAACATAAAATATACAATCATCATATAACTGGGACCACCACAATAAATGTCACTGAATACTAAAAGACATGAGTGCACATTCAGGGGGTTCACACTCTATGGAAATAGCATCTGGAAATAGGAGAATATGAAGCTGTTGAGTAGCAGAAAAATTTTCAGGTTCACAATTGTGCTTCCTTTTTTTTTTTTACTTTTTATCAATAAGCATTAGCATGACATTTTTCACATTGGTATCCACAGTGAAAAACTTTTTTTTTCTTGATTGTAAAGCAGTACCTGTTCAAGACTGAAAACTTCATCTGTTGAAAAATGAAATATCATCCAAGAATTGCTCAACAGGAGCCTATGTCTAGACATAATTTGTTTTTATGTATTTGAGATCATTTAATTTTGTTTTTTTTCTATTTTTTCCATTGAACATTATAGAGTATTTTTCTCTCCCTTTACCCTTTCTGCTCTTTCTGAGTATCACTATGGACCTAAGAAATCTTAATTTTTTCAGTGTGTTATGATCATTTCTAGTTGCTAGTCTCTTTTGATTCTCAAATTGCTCCACATTTGTCTAGTGGGTGCCCCTCCAAGGTGGTCCCTGTGTTCATGAGACCCGATTCCATTATTTCTCTTAAAAATTTTTTTAATGTTTATTTATTTTTGAGAGAGAGAGCTGGTGAGTGAGTGAGTACATGTGTGCCTGAGAGCTGGGGAAGGGCAGAGAGAGAGGGAGAGAGAGAATCCCAAGTAGGCTATGCACTGTCAGGGCAGAGCCCAATGCAGAGCTTGATCCCACAAACCGTGAGATCATGACCTGAGACGAAATCAAGTGTCTGGTGGTGCTCCTCCGTTATTTCTCTTTTTTAAAAATTGAGGTCAAATACACATACAATTTACTTAACCATTTTTAACTGTCCAGTTCAGTAAAATACCTTCTTATTGTTGTGTAATTGGTCTCCAGAACTTTTTCATTTTGCAAAACTGAAACTCCACACTCATTAAGCAACTCCCTGTTTCCTCCTCCCCCAGCCTCTGACAACCACCATTATACTTTCTGTTTCTATGAATTTGACTACTCTAGAAATCTCATATAAGTGGAACTATAGTAGTTGTCTTTTTTGTGCTAGGCTTTTTTCGCTTAGCATAATGTCCTCAAGGTTTATCCATGTTGTAGAATGTATCAGAATTGCCTTTGGTTTTTTGTTTTGTTTTGTTTTGTTTTGTTTTGTTTTGTTTTTTGTTTTGGGTTTTTTTTCATTTTTTAGTTTGTTTTTTAATGTTTTTTAATGTTTATTTATTTTTGAGAGAGAGAGACAGAGTGTGAGCGGGGGGAGGACAGAGAGAGGGCGACAGAATCCAAAGCAGGCTCCTGGCTCTGAGCTGTCAGCACAGAGCCTGACATGGGGCTTGAATTCATGAACTGAGCTCAAGTCAGGGCACTTAACCTACGGAGCCACCCAGGTGCCCCGGAATTTCCTTCCTTTGTAAGGTTGACTATTCCATTGTATGTACATCTTGTATTTTGCCTATCAATTCATGATCAATGTACATTTGGATTGCTTCCACATTTTAGCTATTGTGAATTTAATATGGGTGAATAACATGTAAATAATGTACAAGATTATTTAATATGTAAATATCTCTTTGAGAACAATCATGCTTTCAATTCTTTTGAGTATGTACCCAGAAATGGAATTGCTGGATCATGGGGTAATTCTATTTTTAATTTTTGGGGGAAGCACCATACTGTTTTCCATAGCGACTACACCATTTTACATTGCCTCCTACAGTGCACAAAGGTTCTAATTTCTCCATATCCTCATCAACAATTGTTATTTTCTGGATTTTTGATAGCAGCCATGCTGATGGATATTGCTTATCTTTGAATATGTCATTGCATTCTGGCTCAGATGTTCTAGCTTACCTTGCTCCAGACATAGAATAAGCCATTTCTCTAAGAAGCCTTGCTTCTTTTAAGTGGAAACTGGAATTCTGAAATTAAGATCTGGGTGTTCAGTGTGCTATGCTATTGGAATAGCATTGCCATTAGAGTGTAACTTTATTTCTAGATCCTTCCAGTATGCAGAATTAGGAAATATGTATTTTTAAGCTATGAATTCATATTAAAATCTCCAATTCACATTTAACATTAGAGGGTTTTTCTTATTTTATATTTGCATACCTTCTTTTACAATGAAATCTTGGTTCCTAATGATATGAATAAATTTACTTATTTGTTTTGTATTAGCGCATTCATTTAAAAAGTTTCAAAATTTCATTACTAGGTGGTGTTAATAATAAGCATGCTAAGAGAAGTTTCCTTGCAGATCCTTTTGTCCCTAGTGTCTAAGGCTTAGATATATCCACCAAGGATATTTAGTCAGAGTACTTTTTCTTTCCTTTATTGGTTATACACCAACATAAACATTGATTAATTAGATATGTTTGTTTCTGTTTGTATTCAGTTTTAGGGCTTGTTTTTGCTTTACCATTTTTGTTTTGTGAACTTGTAAAACATTAACATGATTCAAAAGTTAAAACCATATGCAAACACTTCCTATAAGTAACCAGTTTTATTCGCTTCTGGTTTATCATTCTTTTTTCCCCCAAACATAAGCAAATATATGGACATGTATTTTTATTTCCCTCTTACACATACTGTACATACAATTCCACTTCTTGCTTTTTCCCCTTAACCATACTTTCTGGAAATCATTTTGTAGTAATTCATAGGAATGAGTCCCTTCCTTTTTTAAGGCTGCATAGTAGTTTTTTACTGTTGTACTGGGTTGTTTCCAATCATTTTGTATTATAAGTAATACCATAATAAACACATATATGCTGTTTTATATTTGTGAACCATATATGTAGAAGTGAGATTTCTGGGTTGAAGGGTGAATACACAGGTTATTTCTTTAGGCTTTGCTGAATTCTCCTCCATAGGGGCTATGCTACTTTAGTCTCTGTGTATGAGAATGTCTGTTCCTTCACAGCTTTGCCCACAGAATGTGTTGCTAGAGATTAAGATTTTTACCAATCTGGTAGGTGAGAAATGGCATCTCTGTGTGGTTTTATTTTTCATTTCTCTATTTTGAGTATGGTTGAAGACTTCAGGGCTTTGCTTTTCTGTGTTTTGGTTTTTCTTTTAATTTATTTTGAGAGAGAGAGAGAGCTCATACGGGCTAGAGGTAGAGAGAGAGGGAGACACAGAATCTGAAGCAGGCTCCAGGCTCTGAGCTGTCAGCACAGAAACTGATACAGGATTTGAATTCACGAGCTGTGAGATCATGACCTGAGCTGAAGTTGGACACTTAACCGACTGAGCCACCGGGTGCCACACTTTGTCTGGGTTTTAAGGTGCAGATATTTTCCCCCAGTTTATAATTTATCTTCTGACTTTGCATATGTTTTTTGCTATTCACAATTTCTTTTTTTTAATTAGGTTTAATGTCTTGATTCATTGATCTTTTATAGCTTCTGGATTTTCAAGCCATAGTTAGAAAAGCTTTCTCATAGAATTAGTACTTCAAAAATGATTTAAGTATATGATTTTTATTGTCACATAAGTTTATTATCTCTTAATTTACATATTAGGAGACATTAGTCTATCCTTTTTTTTTGCCATTATAATTAAATATGTGACAAACATGTTTGCAAATAAATCTGTTTGCTTCTGTTATCTCCTAGGTTGAAAGGTATGACATTATTTAAATTTGATACATAGTACCAAATTGTTTCCAAAATGGTACCAATTTAAACTCCCACCAATAGAGTTTAAGTTCTTACCTTACAACCTCTTCAGCAGCAATAAATATAAAAATTTAAAACCAGGGTGCCTGGGTGACTCTGCTGGTTAAGCATCTGGGTCTTGATGATCTTTTGATTTTGGCTCAGGTCATGATCTTATGGTTCGTGAGTTTGAGCCCCACATCGGGCTCCTCACTGTGGGTGCCCACCCTCTCTCTCAAAATAAATACACATTAAAAAAAAAATTAACCAAAGCCATGTTCTAATTTCATACATAAAACATTGCATCACTTTTTCATTGCCTTTTATATTCATGAAGAACAACACTTTTTCATGTTTTTATTCAATACTTTTTTTCTCTTATAAATTATGGATTCGTGGCCTTTGCCACCTAAAAAATTGGGAACTTTTTTTCTTATCAATTTGTTTCTGTGATCCTATTTGACAACAAAAGAAATTAAAGAGTTTTATGGCTAGGAACCAGAAAACTCAGAGGGTTAGAAAACAAGACCTATGAGAAAGGGTTAAAGACTTATACATAAGACTTAATTTTTCAAAACAAGTCTTGTTTTCTAGCTTCAAACAGGACATGGTGGTACAGAAAAGGCTGGTGTTGCTCAGTCCGGGTTGCCTAGGTAGTTATGGAATGGTGATCATGGCTTCCTCTCACATCCTGTTTCCATACTTTTGCAGGCTTCCAGGGACCTTAGCCAGGCTGGACCTCAAAGGCAATGCCATCCAGGATATTACTGAGAGGGACCTCAAGGATCTGAAGCAGCTTCAGGTTCTAAACCTTAGGAATAACAAGATTTCTGCCTTAGACCTCAAAGCCTTGGAGGGGTTGCCTCGCCTCAGACACCTGTATCTGGATGGAAATCCGTGGAATTGTACCTGTAGTCTCATAAGAGCGAGGGAGATCCTGAAGGCCAAGGGCACAGATGTGAAGGGGGGACAATGTGCTGCACCAGCTGAACGACAAGGGGAAAGCTGGATGTCCTCCAAGAAGATCATGAGACAATGTGAGCATCAACTACATCTAACCGAGAAAAACAAAGAAACCAAAAAGAAATCAAAACCAGAAGAGCACTCCAGCATCAGAATCAACATGGATGATGATTATTATGATTATGAAATAGATTAAGTATGAGCTTTGCCTACAGTTTAGAAAAAAAATTTTTTTCTAATAGACTTCATTTTAGAGCAATTTTAGGTTCATAGCATAGTTGAGACCAAGGTATAGAAAGTTCCCATATACCCCCTATCTCCACACATGTATAGACTCCCCCATTGCAACATCCCCCTTCAAAGTGGAACATTTATTACAATTGATGAACCTACATTGACACATCATCATCAACTGAAGTCCATAGTTTACATGCGGGTTCACTCTTGGAGGCATACATTCTGGGGACCTGGACAAATGTATGACAACCTGTGTCCATCATAATAGTAGCAGAGTAGTTTCACTGCCTTAAAAATGCTCTGTGCTCCAGATGAAGTTTTATAGCGTTCAATCTCCCAAGCAGAAATATACAATAAATTTAGATACGCAAGAGTCTTTTTTGTAAGTTTTTTTTTTTTTTTTTTAAAGAATGAAATCAGAGGGGCACCTGGGTGGCTCAGTCAGTTAAGCATCTGACTTAGCTCAGGTCATGATCTCACGGTCCATGAGTTCGAGCCCCATGTGGGGCTCTGTGCTGAGGCTCAGAGCCTGTGCTCAGAGCCTGGAGCCTGCTTTGGATTCTGTGTCTCCCTCTCTTTCTGACCCTCCGCCGTTCATGCTCTGTCTCTCTCTGTCTCAAAAATAAATAAACATTAAAAAAATTAAAAACAAAAAAGAATGAAATCAGAGTTGAAGTAAATTGAGGTGAGGGGAGGAAAGGAGAAAGGGACAATGGTAAGAAGATACAAGATTCCTTCCACTTAAAAGGTAATTAGTGTTTTATTCTGAAATCTACACAAATAATAATGCCAAATAAATTGCCATCTCACTAACTTCCTGCAAATAGAGTAGCTCATTTTTTTCACATAAGATGATGACTTTTGTATATGAAGCTGATGCCTGCAGGTCTACACTACTGGCTTTTGACTGTAAGCAATAGAGACATACTCCAACTTAAGCAAGCAAGCAAGTATTAGAAAGATTGGGAATAGCCCACAGAATCAAAGGAAAACTGAAGAATCTGGGAAGAACAGGGATCAGAACTGCTCCAGGGCCCCAGACAGAATGATGTAATGGAGAGGCCCTCAGCTTCTTCGAGGTTCTCTGTGCCAAATGAAGAGCTCTTGCTATTACCAGTGTTTGCTTCCCTCTTCTCAAGAGTCATATCCTCAGAAGGAGAGGCTAATTGGCTTAACTTGGGTTACATGTTCATCCCTGCTAAGGGACAGTAGGTCTTGTGGGACAGTCTGATCAAGACCAAAGGGAAACCAAAAAAAGGGAAAGATAAACTGGCACCTTAAATATTACAGATGTTCCTATAATGGCCTCCCTGAAAAGAGTTGTGTTTTGAGTTACAGTCCATTTTCCCTGAGTTGACCACAATCCCACACTGCCTTCCTTTTGATGAACTGCATACTTTTGAGAATTGCCTGTCTGGTCATAGAGGTGTGACTGTAGAATAATTTTTTTCAATCAGTATTTTTTCTATCAATCTACTAGCAATCTTTTTCTATCAATCTACTTGTAAATAAAATCTACAGGCATATAAATCTGAAACCCCATCTAAATTGGCTCCTTTCCTAATTAGTAAGATTTACCTATTGCAGCATTTTACAAAGACTTCCATCAAAATGCTTCTAAAGGCAGAGAAAGGAAATAGTAGAGATTGAGTGGATGAGTAATATGCCCACCAGAAGCTTGAACTTTCACCAAAGTGTCATGTTTTAAAATTTTGTGCAGAGTTTGTATTACTTGCTTTATGTCCACATTTTCTTCTCCCAAAATCTTTATGAAATTGACATTCCTTGGAAAAGAGCCCTATTTTTATTGTGGCTTCTAGAACTCCTTGGCATAGTGACAGGTTTCCCAATAACATAAAGCATAGAAGTACAGAAATAAAGGAACTCTTAAGTGATTTTCCTTGTTATGGTGTGGGTTTCAACTCTTGTGATGTGTCTGACCTATAATTCTAAGAAAAACCAGTGATGTGTGATATGTAATAATATATACCCACTACCATTGCCTGGGTATTAATAATCAGAATTTCCAAGCTATGAGGGCCTTGAGAAAGAATCTTAGTCTTTTACAGATGTGAGAGCCAGTCTCATAGGGGTGATGTCACTGTCAGGTTCACAAACATAGAAACTGGCAGAACTAGGGGTGCCTGGGTGGCTCAGTCAGTTAAGCTTCCGAGATTTCGGTTCAGGTCATCATCTCATGGTTCTTGGGATTGAGCCCCGCATTGGGCTCTGAACTGACAGAGAGGAGCCTGCTTGGGATTCTCTCTCTCTCCCTCTCTCTCTGCCCCTCCCCCACTCTCTCCATCAAAATAAATAAATAAACTTAGAAAAAAGAAAGTGGGAGAAATGGAACTTGATTGCACCTGGGTTTTTTGTTTTTGTTTTTGTTTGTTTTGTTTTGTTTTTTTACTTCCATTCAATACTCCTACTACAGAATTTGCTGTAAGATTCACTTAGGACACGCTTTACTCACAATGTCCAGAATAGTAAAATGTTCCATAAGGTATGTGCATTTATTTGCTCTGGTGGCCATAACAAAATACTATGGCTAGGTGGCTTAAACAACAGAAATTCATTTTCTTACAATTCTGGAGGTTTAGAAAGCCCAAGATTAAGATGTCATCAGGGTTGATTTCTAGTGAGGCCTCTCTTCCTACGTTGTAGACCACTGTCTTCTTGCTGTGTCCTTACATGGACTTTCCTCTGTGTGTGCGTCGGTGTGCACACACATGGAAAAAGAGAGATCTTTCCTGTCTCTTCTTCTTGTAAGGGTACCGGTCCTATTGGATTAGGGCCCCACCCTTAAGACCTCATTTAATGTTAATTATCTCCCTAAAAGTCCTATCTCCAAATCTAATCATATTGGGGGTTAGGGCTTAACATAAGGATCTTGGGGGACACAATTTAGTCCATAACAGTGTGTGTATGTGTGTGTATATATATATATATATATATATATATATATATATATGTATGTATGTAAGTTCTTATCTATCGATCTACTTACCTATTTACCTATACTATCTATCTCAGTTTGGGGCTCTCGATTAAGTTTATTGATATCTTTACAGAAAAAAGAAAAAGAAATAAGAAAAAAGGAAAGAGTGGGGAGAACAAAGTAGAAAAGGATCAGGAAATTTTAAGGCCCAATTATCGCACATTTATACTTATGTAGAGATTTTTAAAAATCAGATATTTAGCTGCTAATCTGAGAAGACAGCTAGCGGGCAAGGTTGAGATATAAGGCAGGTGAAACTTAGAAGAGTGAAATATAGATTGTGAGATAATGCTTCATGATCCTGGAAGACAGGTGTAGGTTGAGTGTCATTGGAGTTGGAGAAGGGGCAGTCATCCTGGGCACAAGGGTACATTTAATATCTGAAAAAAGGGATTACTTTGTGGTAGATAAGGAAAAGGGGAGATTAATGTCCAGAGACTAGTTTTTCCTTTTACCTTTTAGTGCCACTGTTTCCTCATCTGTAAAATGGGGATTGTAGTATACCTCCTAGCGTTCTTTTGAATTAAACCTATATGGAAGAAAAACATTTCCTTAATTGCCCCCTAAATTTGCAAATCCTCTTGTCTCTCCAAATGGAGACATTGTTCTATACCTCAGAGACCAATCACACAGTAGCATATGCAAATGCCTCCCCCCCCCCCCAAAGGTTATGCAGTGGATAGCATGTGTCCATACTGAAGGCATTTTTCTTCTCTCACTGCTTTCCTTCTCCCTTTTCAAATCATGCCTGCTCAGACCTTCCAAGAGTCAGAACCAAGCCACTGCCTGATCAATACTCTCCTACTGTGACTGTTCTCTTGGTAATACAAATCCTGGTTGAAGCCTTTAAATTGCCCCCTGCAGGGCTTGATTGTTCTTTGATGACGGACTAGTCTTCTACTCACCCTTGGAAAAGGGAGTGAGAAAAAACGGAAATGAATAAATAGCTGAAATGAATGATCTGAAAAGAAGGCACTGAAGCTCCTTTCTAGAACATGCACATGGTCACATGCAAATGTACTACTTTTATCAGAGCTGATATTCTCATTCAGGAGCATACTTAGTTTCTACTTAGAAATACTCAGAATTTACCAACTTTGAAGAGTTTTTCTCACAGACTTTATAACTTTCTGTTACACAATATGTGCAATAGCAAGAACTTTGGACTTGCCTTCTTGTGATGTGTAGGCTTTCTGTTAATGCCTTTGCAAAGGGGCTCACACGTTTCAAATTTTCTGCTTTGTTGCACCTCTGAATCTCTTCCCTTACTTCATGGTTCATGGATGTTCTGGTTTTAGATGACAAAGATGTCTCTAAGGCCAATGCTCAGAAAACTCTCCTTTCTCTAAAGAAGTTCTTTTTTTTTAATAGTTGTTCACTATGTCCCCTTATCAAATAATGCTCTGATATTGAGGCTGTAGCCAAAAATTCTGGTAAAACAACCATGCGGGGGTGGGGGTGGGGAAGGTTGGAAGAGGGTTGGTTGACGTTTAATGCTTTCATCCCTTTTATTTAATTTTTTCATTCCTTTTAAATACAGGTTATACAGATTTCACCAGCCCTGAGAAACAGAATAATCAGTATGTTTTTAAAGCTCTACTTTGCCAGAGGTCACGGTTCAGTTATATCACCCATCATTTAGTTAATTAGACACTTTGCTCTTAGCTGAATTTGCTTAAACAAATATGCACACAAATGAAAAACTACTATCTTTGCAAATCAACCAAAAACTCAATGTTTCTCCATCATATAATTGTGTAGTGAATGTTAAAACTTGGATTCTTGCCAGCTTATTAGTCTGAAACCTCAGGGAATGTGTAAAAGTGCCCCCAAAGTGCAATTTTGTAAGAATGAACTTCGTGGAACTTCCTGGTATCATTCCAGTAATAATAATGGATTATCTTAACAGTTTGATTTTGTAACATGACTAGCATTGTCTCTGAGCTCAAGGATTACCTTTATTCCAGATGGTATCTGTTTTTGACAGGAAAGAGCTCGAATGATGGATTTCTTTATGTTTTTCCTCTAAGGTAGAATACTGTTCTAATATTCTCTATAGGCTGTCACAAAACACTGTTTTTAGGAACCCAATACAGAGGAACTTTTAAAACTGTCACTGACCATTGCCTCTCGAGTATTTGCATCCCAGTCTATCTTGGTTTCATAAAATACCTAGTGTATCGTCATTCCTTCCCACCTGCTCTCTCCCCACAACACAAACTCCCCACAGGCTGCCCCACCCAGTGTTGGATCATTGTTATTCAGATTTATAGTACTCATTTCTGCTTTAGGATTAATTTATCAACCACTTTTTTAAAAGAATCACAAATGCCAGTGCGCCTGGGTGGCTCAGTCGGTTAAGTGTCTGACTTCAGCTTAGGTCATGACCTCACGGCTTGTGGGTTCAAGCCCCGCATCAGGCTCTGTGCTGACAGCTCAGAGCCTGGAGCCTGCTTTGGATTCTGTGTCTCCCTCTCTCTCTGTCCCTCTCCCACTCGTGCTCTGTCTCTCTCTCTCTCAAAAATAAACAAACATTTAAAAAAATTAAAAAAAAAAAGAATCACAAATGCCACTGAAAATAAAACTGTCTGACAGACAATAAAGGTCTATGTATTATATGAAAAGTAATCCATGATAATTCTTCCCTTGGAAATGTGATGGAATTCAAAATGGGATTCCTGTGTTAAAGGTTATGTGTATTTTTAATTATAATCGATTCTATCAGATCATTTTACAAATATTACCTCCTCCAAATGTATCAACTCATCAGCAATGTTTTCAGATACCTGTTTCTGCCTGGTCATCAGCTTTTACCCTCAGTCTTTACTTTTTGCCCATCTGATGAATGAGAAAACTGTACCTCATTGTTTTGATTTTCACTTTACTGACTACTTGTGAGGTTGAGCATGTTTTTATATGTTTGTTAGCCTTTGCATTTCCTCTTCTGTTGGTGATCTGTTCACTGTGCCCATTTTATTTTTTAATATTTATTTATTTTCAAGAGAGAGTGAGAGAGCAAGCAGGGGAGGGGCAGAGAGAGAAGGAGACACACAACGTGACGCAAGCTCCAGGCTCTGAGCTATCAGCACAGAGCCCAATGTGGGGCTTGAACCCATGAACTGCAAGATCATGACCTGAGCCAAAGTCGGATGCTGAACCCACCGAGCCACCCGGGCACTCCAGGTTGGTCAACTTTTAAGGTAAATGACCTAAGAGTACATATTTGTACAATTCATACATAAATGAATGTGGCCGTGTTCTAATAACTTTTTAAAAACTCATAGTTGACTTATAGTTTATGATTCACCATGTAAGGAGCTTGGAAGTTGTCAATCTGTTGCAACCACAAATAAAAAAGCTGAATGAACTGAAAATCAACAACTCTTTTTTGATCCATAAGAGAAAGTGAGATCCCAATTAGAGAGCCAGGTGAATGCAGAGAATCACAGGAGCAGAAAGCCCTGAGCAGAGGCCTCTGCAGGAACCTGTGCTATGGCAGAAAAATCTGACCTGTGATGGGTAATTGCTAGAGGCTCAGAGTGGACAAGTCTGAGAATTAAAAGCTTTGGAGGGGCTGGCAGACACAGGAGGTCCCCCACACTTAGGTAAGCTTCACCTTCAGGAACTCAACCAGGTTCTCCAGTGAATATTAGGGGGAAAAATATCATGCTTCTGACAGCAGGAGGAGAAAAAGAGCCATTTTGAAAGATGCCAGAGCATTCTGTTCTTCTTAACAGGAGGTACTCTCAAGAGAAACTCTTTTACCACAGTCTAAATTATTGGGGTTTTATCCTATCTAGGGGGAAGGGAAATACCCAACGCCAGCCCTGTCTCATCATCCTGGCCCACATAAGACGGGGGGTGGATTAGGGAACTGAAAAATACTTGCAAGTTCACAGACCAGAGGCACAAGGCTCACTAAAAGACTGAGACCTGATCATAGGATTGCAGAACGCTTCCCACCCTCTGCACCTTGACACCACATTACTAAAGGTCTGTTCCTTCCACCCAGTACATCATGTCCAATCACCAAATAAAAATTACAAGGCATTCTAAATGGCAAACAAAAACAAAAACAAAAACCCAAAAAACAGTTTGAAGAGAGAGAGCAAGCATCAGAACCTGACTGAGATATAACGAGGATGTCGAGGTGACATATCAAAATGTCATACACTTGGAATCACAGCATGCTTGTCCCCATAATGTTTGAGACTTACCATATTTCTGAGGCTGTAGAATTCTTTCTGCATTTATCTGTCCCTGGTAGAACTTGGGTAGAACTTGGGTGGAATTATGCTTAAGAAGTTCAAATTTTATATGATACCTTATTTATATGAACACTTAACATTCCTAAAAGTGCCACATTCATTGCTTCTTTTCTTTTTTTCGCAAGTGACAAAATTAGAAATTCTTTAGAAAAGAGACAAGTCCTTAAGCTTTGGATTGAATGGATATACATAATAAGATAATATGTTTTCCTATTGTTCCAGAATTGTGGCAGAAAACAACAGGCATCAAATCTACCTCCTACTTTTTTATTTAATTTTTTTCAGTTTATTTATTTTAAGAGAGACTGAGACAGTGCGTGCAGGGGAGGGGCAGAGAAAGAGGGAGAGAGAGAATCCCAAGCAGACGCTGCACCGCAGTGCAGAGCCAGACGCAGAGCTCGCACTCACAAAAATGAGATCACGACCTGAGCCGAAACCAAGAGTCGGACGCTCAACCAACCGAGCCACCCAGGTGCCCCCAAATCCAGCTCCTTCTAAGGGCAGAGAAGTAGCTGGAATTTGACACTTCCATTCTCAGCCTACTGAAAGATGGCAAAGAAGAAAAGGGGGGAGCCCTTGCCTATCTCCTTTCAGGAGGCTGAACATTTTGAAGTCAAGAGACCTGTTACCCTAACTACGGTTACTCTTGGAGGAAAAAAACAAACAATTGAGGACAGGAGGCAGGGTCTCCATGTTGGGGAGGGGGGTGGGATACTGTCAGACAGAAATGGAGCTAGAACCCCTTTGCTTAAGTTTGCAATTCAAGGAAGTACAAAAGTTGCAGCCTGCATGTGCCTGCAGACCTGAGAGCTGACCATGGAGAGATGAGACTGATGCCTCTAGTCTTGTCAGAAGTGGCAAACATTGGGGCATAGAGGTGAGTAGAACAGAGAAATGTAGCCGTGTGTGTGTGTGTGTGTGTGTGTGTGTGTGTGTGTGTGTGTGTAGGGGGCTGTCCTTTGGAATACACAGCCAAATTTCAGAAGGATGCTGGTGCCTGAAGAGCTTCCTTAGCAGAGCATCCTGTAGTCACATAAACGGCAATGGCTAGTGAGGAAGAAGACTGCAGGCTTTCCTGGTCACTGCCTTTCCTCTCTCCCCCCTCTTTGTCCATCACCAGACAAAGGGACCAGAGAGATGTAGAAGGGAGTGAAGGGCATGCCTGGTGCTTAGCCCTTACTCCCTCTGGCTGAACTGCCAAAGGGAGAAAAACTTTGACATGGACATGAGATTCCAGTTTCTTTTTTTAAAGTTTATTTTTGAGAGACAGAGAGAGAGAGACAGAACATGAGCAGGGGAGGGGCAGAGAGAGAGGAAGTCATAGAATCTGAAGCTGGCTGCAGGCTCTGAGCTGTCAGCACAGAGTCCGATATGGGGCTTGAACCCATGAACAGGCTCGAATTCACGAATCATGAGATCATGACCTGAGCTGAAGTTGGATGCTTAACCGGCGGAGCCACCCAGGTGTCCCTCCAGTTTCAAAATAAAGTGAAGTGATGGGAGCCTGAATGGTTCAGTCGGTTGTGTCCCACTTCATCTCAGGTCATGATCTCACGGCTTGTGAGTTTGAGCCCCGTGTCGGGCTCTGTACTGACAGCTCAGAGCCTGGAGCCTGCTTTGGATTCTGTCTCTCTCTCTCTCTCTCTCTCAAAAATAAATGAACATTAAAACTCTCAAACACCTCTTAAAAATAAATAAATAAAATGAAGTGAGTCTTGGACAATGAGACTAGTCCAAAAAGTGACAATGACTGAAACACTAAGGTATGTGGCCAAGAAGTTAACAGATGTTTCCCGTGAGGAAAAAGGGCTTGAGAGAACAAAGACTAGGTAGGCATTACAAAAATGCAATTATTTTATACATGCTATATGTAACATGCAATATTATATATATATAAATATTTATCTATATTTATATATATATATATATATATTCACATTGAACAACCCAGGTTTAACTGTGCAGGTTCACTCCTACTGGATTTTTTTTTGATACATTTTTTTTTGATAAATGTATTTTCTCTTCTTTATGATTTTCTTAATAACATTTTCTCTAGCTTTATAATGAGAATAAGGGATATGATACATATAACATACAAAATATGTGTTAATCCAGTGTTTGTACTACTGGTAGGGCTTCTGGTCAACAGTATGCTGTTAATAGTTAGGTTTTGGGGGAGTCAAAAGTTATACGAGGATTTTTGACTGAGGGGAGGGGAGTTTTGGCAGCCTAACCCACTATATTCCTCAAGGGTAAACTGAATATGAAAATGGAAAGTGTAATAAGTAGAGCCATGAAATTTGCAAACAGTGGTGAGATTTACAAGGAAGAAATGACTTCAGGCTAGATCAAGAGAATTTTCACTGAGGACTTGGCCTGTACGATGATGCTTGGGAAATGGGTTGGGGCTCAGGCAACACCTACTTGGGAAACAGGGATTAAGGAGAAGGCAAGAGAGCAAAGGGGGCAAAAAAGGTACAGAACTCCTGCAGGTACAGAATTGGCCTGGAGGAATACTTTGTGGTCCAGATGGGCTGGAACATGAGCCTGTGTGAAGGGGATGATGTCACTGCATGGGCAATTTCCACCAGAGAGAGGTGGTTACTCAGGTCGGTCATGCTGGTAGTCAGCGATCGCGTGCTGAACGAACAAAACAATAAACTGACTGGATTGCCAGGCCGCGGAACCCCCTTTTCTGTATTAAGCAATGGACAGCCAGTAAAGATTCCACTTAGAGGGGGAGGACATAGGCAGAATTATGTTTCAAGAGCACTCCTAAAGATCCTCATTCACATTTTGGGAAGAATTAGCCTCAGGTACAAGGTTTGACTAAAGAACAGGAGCAGGACCTCCGTAAGGCGCACGCTTCTGTCTCCGCACCCCTCCTTTCCAGGACCCTCGTTGACCCCCAACATCAGCACTTGCTGAGGGCTACCTTCTGTTCCTAGGTTCTTTCTGGCGTTTGCAATGTAATGTAATCCAGTTGGGCCACTTTTATCCCTTAGAAACCGTTTCTGGCGGGGCCGTGCGAGGAGACAGGCAGTAGAAGACGCCCAAGGCCTCGAGGGACGCGGAGTGCCTGAGGTGGCCCATTCCAACCTTGAAGACAAGTGCCTTTCTGTCGAGTCCTGCGGGCAAGGGTTGGAGGCGTCTGTTCCTCGTTCTCCACACGACTAGGGGGCGCCCTCGGTCCCCAACCCGCTTAGTTCCCAGGAGCGCGCTCTCCTTCGCGGCGTCTGGTTAGGCCACATCCTCGGACTCAGAAGTCGCGTCAGAGTTCCGCATCGACCAATCAGAACTGTCCATGTACTAGTGGGGGCGGGGCTGCCGAGGCAGGAGGAAGATGGCGGCGGGGGCGAGGTGAGGTGTTGGCAGTGGAAAGGGGTTCAGGCGTGGGGGGCGGGGGAACGTGGAGTGATGGCCCGCTCCGGCTGCAGGGCTGGATAAGAAGCCGTCGCACCGCGGGTGTGGGAGGGCGGGAGGAGAGGGCGCCTGGACGCCACGGGAGTATGACGGGGCTGTATGAGTTGGTGTGGCGGGTGCTGCACGCTCTGCTCTGCCTGCACCGCACGCTCACCTCCTGGCTCCGCGTTCGGTTCGGCACCTGGAACTGGATCTGGCGGCGCTGCTGCCGCGCCGCCTCTGCCGCGGTCCTAGCGCCGCTCGGCTTCACGCTCCGCAAGCCCCCGGCTGTCGGCAGGAACCGCCGTCACCACCGGCATCCGCGAGGGAGGCCGGGCCCGGCCGCCGCCCACCCCCGGCTGCGCTGGCGCGCGGACGGCCGTTCCCTGGAGAAGCTGCCAGTGCACATGGGCTTGGTGGTCACCGAAGAGGAGCAGGAGCCCAGCTTCACGGACATCGCGAGCCTCGTGGTGTGGTGTATGGCCGTGGGCATCTCCTACATTAGCGTCTACGACCACCAAGGTGAGGTCCGGCGCGGGTAGGGGGACCCGGGCGTCTCCGACCGGGGGGTACCGCACATCCGCACATCCGGCAGGTGTATCCGCGGCGCGCCGCGCACCGCAGCGCTCCCTGCTCTTCCAGTTGCCCCATCCCACGGCCTTTCAGGGCAAATTACGGTGCTAGCGCTTTCGAGGAAGGGAGATCAGCTTTATTGAACACAAACACCAACATCTGCGCTTCTCCACGTATTTGCCCTCCGCCCCAACTTTTTTGTTGTTTGTGTTTTTTACTACCCTGTTTCTTCAGAGAGATTCAAGGCACTGCTCTTAAATCATTGCTAGTCTGTGAAGGCGCATGAGCTGAGTGGTTGGGGGCAGGTAGCGTTTGAACTGGGCTTACAAAAAGTATGTGAGAGACTGGATAGGCAAAATGAAAATAGTCACGTGTGTCTTCAGAGGTCTGGGATAGTGTGCAATCGTTGATCCTTACTGGCTAACACAGTACTTGATATAGTAATTGCCGTTTTTTAAGGTTTGATTGAGGGAATGCATTTAACCATGGGGAATTTGTTAAGTACGAGAATTCACCATTTATTGGGTGGCTACAAACCTTAAGCACTGTGCTAATAAACACATTCCGTGTAATCTTACTTTTAACTCCATGGATTCTCAGGTTTAGGGGAGTAGGTACATAAGTAACTTGTTGGTGAATAGCAAGAAGTGTTGGGAGTAAGTAACCACGATGAGAATGGGGGAGAGAAATTCTGAATTGGAGGAATTTGAGAAGTTCATGCAGAGGAAATGGGCTTTCCTTTGGACTGAAATGATGACTAGGAGGTCAGGTTGAGGAAGGTTCTAAATGGCAGGTTTGGATTTCAGTCAGATCCTGAAAGTAGTGTCATTTCCTTTCCTTAGATATAAAGATGTGACGATAACAATGATTTAGGTGTATGGGTATGAAGGAAAGAAAACTAATGTTTTCTTCTCTGTTCAGTAACGTAAATTACTGGTATGCTCCACAGACGCTATGGTTTGATTTTTTTTTTTTCCTTTAAATCTTTGTCTCATAGGCAGGTGTAAGTGCAGGGTTTTGTCCGAAAGGGTACGTCAAGGTCAGACAGGAACTCTTGCAGGGTATTAGAGTAATCTTTGACTGACCTGTCACCTTCCGTGCAGTCAGCAAGGAATATAGTGACTCAGTAGTCTGTCATTATCAACTGATGATATAACCTGTAGGGTAAAGTTTAATAGGGGCTGACATTTTATGGAACTTGCCAAAGAACTGAGCAGACCAATAGAAATACAGGACTGTTAGGAAGCAACCCAGTCTTTGCTTAAACCAATGCAACAGAAACACTGTGTGGGGAAAGAAACAAGTGAAGCAGAAATGGAAATCAGTCAAAGCCATTAAACAATAGGGTGAATTAACTTATAAGTGAATCCCTTATATACAGGTGATTCTTTTAAAGCAAGTACCTTTACGTTCTAGTAGGAAATGCAGATGTATATAGCTAAATAGTTTAACTTGGTGACTGTGCCTACAGATTGTAATATTGCAACACTTTCTTCTTCTGATAATTCCTGTTCTTGAATTGCTGATATGGTCCAGAAATATCTTGTGCCATATTTGCTAAAAGAAAAGTGATTGTTGATGAACAGGGAGAAGTCAAGCTAACCAGGTATTGACTGAAAACCTGAAGGAGTTTTAAGGTTATTTCCAGGGAATTGACATAGTGCACTTTGTGCCCAACTGTAAAAGCAGTTTTAATTATTTTTAAGGGGATAATTTCATTGTTTGAAATAAGAGACTTTTGACGTACCCATTCTTGGTGTTCATTCATTCATTCAACGGTGACAGTTGGCTGTCTCTTAACTATCAGGTATTCGTTTGGGCATGGGGTACAATAGTGCACAAAACAGACAAAAATCCCTGTGCTCATGGAACTTACACTTTAGTGGAAGCCTGACAAATATAAGAGTAAAAGAGTGGTAAATTAGATCATAAGTGAAATGAGGAAAAGTGAAACAGGGAATGGGAATGTTGAAAGGCAATGGTGGGGTGCAGCGTTAAGTAGGGTGGGCAAGGAAAGCCTCATTGACTTTTGAGTATTGACCTGAAAGAGGTAAGGAAACGACCTGTGGATATGTGAGAAAAGTTGTCCTTTTCAGGGGAGGTATAGCTACTTACGCTTTATTTAGTTTTCCCAAACAAACTTTCATTTAAACCCATTTCTTTATAAGTTAAAAAAAGTCCTATTGACATATTCACAAATGCCACATCTATTGAGTACCTTATGGTGTAAAGCACTGAGATACAAAGGGATACAAGAACTTGTGTTTCTTAAGAAAGTTAAAGTATCTCAAGGATATCTACTAAAAATTAATATAAGCCAATATATAGATGCTAAGGGAGTGGCAGAGACTTTATTTAAGGAAAGAAAAATCCCTGCAAAGCAAGGTCACCCCCATATGCCCCTGATAAGGAAGGAGGTGACACTTGAGCTAGGCTTTGCCAAAGTAGGTAGAATTTGGATTAGCATGAACAGCAGTGTTCTCTCTCCCTCCCTGCTCTGTATGTGACTAGGGAATTCCCTTTGGGTGGCATTCCTATCAGACAAGCCTTAACGGTGCTGAGGACTGTGGGGAGCAGTAAATATAAGCAAGTTCTTATAAAGAAAACTTGAGAAATGAGGTAGGGTGAAGGTTTCCGTGACTGTTCCAGTTATTTACCCCGGGGCATAGTGTTTTAAAACAACAGCTTATATGTTGACTCAGTTCAGTTGGTCATTTGTTTTTGGGGGTTGGTCACTCATAAGGTTGTGGTCAGATAGTGGCCAGGACGTAAAAATTTCTTGTCATGAGTCTGATACCTGGTTTGTAATGGCTGGAATAGATGAGGGCAGGTTGGTCATCTGTCTTCACACAGTCTTTCTACCTGACAGGCTTAGGCTTCCTCATTAATAGTGGCCTCAGGGTAGTCAGATGGTAGAGCTGGCTTCTCCCAGAAAAAGTTCTCAAAGACCTAGCCAAAGGCCAAAGCTTACACGGTTTCTTTGACTTAGCTTAGGAAACCATGCAGTGTTACTTTTGCTGTACTCTCTTGGTTTGAGACATCACAGGTCTGGCCCAAATCAAGAAAATGGTGAAATAGACTTTACCTCTCATTGAGAAAATAGCTTATCCAGAAAGGTGCAAGGGAGACAAGTGTGGGAAGGATGGGGGTTAGGCAGGGGGATTGATGACAGGGATCTCGGAGACGAGCTACTGTACCTTCTTACATCTTTCCCTGTCCTGTACCCTGTCACTTAAAAATTTGAGTTTAAGTAAGTATTCATTCTAATTAATTATAATTGAATCTAGATTATATTTTATTCTTGGACTTAAAAAACCCCTTGATATTTACTTTGGTTTGACTGCCAGCAAACTGAACTTTTTATTTTCATTTACCTGCCATATTTCTTGATTGTAATAATTTCTGCCAGTAATTCTTTCACATATTAGAAATTGGAGTTGTTTTCTCAGGATTTCTTAAGCCCAGAATTCTAGTAAACAGGTTCGCCTAATTTGTCTACATGATTATAATTGAAGAAATGACCATAATTGGGATGGCACAAAACCTGGAGTTCAGGGACTTTACCACCTTAGGGGTGTTGTGCTGGCCTGGATCTCACTTGAAGTATGCTGGGCTCCACATTATCTGGGTATGTATTATTCATCTTCAATGATGAAGCCTGTTCTTCGGCCCAGTTATATTGGTGCCATGTTGGGGACCTTGCTGTAGGGCAGTATTTTTCAAAATGTGGCCTGTGGACCATCTGAGAATGAGTTTTTGGGAACACTTGTAAAAACTACAGATTCAACACAATTAACTGATCAGACTGAATTAGGGGAGTGGGACCTGAGCATCTCTTTTTACCCAACTGCCTATATACTGCCTTTGTGCCTTGAAGTTTGACCCTAACACAAATTGAGGGATACTCTGCTGCTTGCCTTGCCTCAAAGTATTCATTCTTCATGTTCCTTGTCATGAATGAGGAAATCTGGGTAGGGTTTTAGTATTGCTCGTTATAAATTGGAGTGATCTAGGATAAGGCATTGCCTTCCGTGTGAGGATCCAGCAACAAGCAAACAGAAATCTTTCACGATGCTCTTTCTAGTGTTACTTCCGTACTTGTAAATGTGTACTAGGTGTCTTCTGAAATTGGTTTTGGGTACAGATTTCTCACACTGGCATTAAAAATGTCTGTCCAGTGTACTCACGGCTTCCCTAACCTACTTCTCACATTTTATATACCTTTTGCCTCATCCACATTTAGGTTACTTGATGTTCCCCTCCCCGGAATGGCTCTTCTCCTTTTCCTGACAAATGGCTGTCTACCTGTCAGAAGGCTGTCATTGATCCTTGTAAGTCTATCCTGTCACCTCTTATGTAGTCTCTCTTGACTATTCCATTCCTAATCTTGCTCTTTTCTTGAATCTCCTCAGAACTTTGCATCTTGAAAGGTATTTAGATTTTCTAAAATAGTAATCATGTATATGTGCCTCAATTTTCTTACTAGATTTAGGCTCCACAGATACTGTCCATCCTTCTCATCTTTGCTTCTCCTACAGCGTGTAGGTAGCTTGGTGTTCTCCGTGTAATTTGTTTCTGAGCACAAGTACCCAGGAACCTTAGAATAATGGAAGGAAATGAACATAGTTTCCCCTAGTTACATATTTGGCACACTGACGGAGATGCTGTTGGGAAGCATGGTCTTACTAAATACTTCTTGTTCTCTTTATGTTGAAATACAGAGTTGGAAGGAGGGTTGAAAATCCACTTGTACTGTGATTACATGTTGACACAATGAGCAGTACAAACTAGGCTACTTGTCTTCCCTCATGTGGAAACTCATGGAAGGCGACATCTGTTCCTAATCTTCACCTTTGTGTAGTTCACATCTTGTACATAATTTCATATATATCCTAGCATCCTGGAACGTCGTCTTCATTTTGTGCCAGAGAGTTAGCTACCTGTCAAAAGGCTATCATCAATTCTTATAACGTCCGTTCTGTTACTTCCTAGGTAACCTCTTGACTTATTATTCCATCCCCAGTTTTGCTGACTTTGAAAAGCTTTATTCTGCTTTTGGCAACTTTTGAAATGACCTTCTCTTGAGTACCCTTCTGGTTAACCATAGTACTGGATCTATTTATGAAAATAAACCTTTACTTAATAGGAATAATTAGTCTTTGTTGAATTCTTTCTGTGCAAAGAAGTCCGTTAAACCCTTAGCAGTTTTACAAATCAAGAAACTGAGACTGAGAAAGCTAAGAACCTATATCTGGTAAGGAACAGGTCTAGAATTTGAACTAAATCTTATTCCAAAGCTTTTATACTTAACCATTTTGCTATACTGACTTACACTCCTAAGAGAATGGGACTACCATAGTCACTTTTAGTACTGTTCCTAATTATGTTAGGTCATCTGAAAGCCTCGGTAAAGTGGTACTTATCTACAGGTGATAGAAATGATTTGTAACATAATATGAAGGCAAATAGAATTTTCTTCCTACCACTAATATAAACGTTCATCCTGTGACTGATAGGACGCTTTTTTTATTATGTTTTTAAAATTTTTAAAAAATTTTTTCATTTTTTGAGAGAGAGAGAAAGAGACAGAGCACAAATAGGGGAGGGGCAGAAAGAGAGGGAAATAGAATCAGAAGCAGGCTCCAGTCTCCGAACTGTCAGCACAGAGCCTGACGCGGGGCTTGAACCCACAAACCGCGAGATCATGACCTGAGCCAAAGTTGGACGCCCAACCTACTGAGCCACCCAGGCGGCCCCATAGGACACTTTTTTAATCAACTAAATGTAATATCATGGTACTCCTGCTCTGTACTGAACTGTTTCTTTGTCAGGTGAGCAGAGTCTGTGAAGATACTCTCATTTTTAAAATGTGTACCCAGGGGCTGAGAGAGGCCACATGGCTTGTTAATTTTACACACCTATCCTGCTGAAGAGCTGGGACTTGAAACACAACACTCGTTCCATTATGCTGTGCCGCCATCACACACATACCTTCCCTGCTACAACACGCTGATTCCTAATCCTGGGGCTCTCTCTTGAAATAAAACTGTTTAATGGTGTATAAGATTTGTTTTTTTTAGGACTGCTTTAGTCATATAAAATTTTAATGGTAGTTTTTTTTTTAATTTTAAATAATTGCTCCATAAGTATTATATTTTCTTCTCTGAAGATTGCCTCTGATAGTTTTGTAAATGGATTGTTAGAGAAATTAAATGAAGGTAGCCACTAGGTAACTTACTTAAGTGTCTAGTTTAAAAGGAAAAAAGGTAGGCCATTTTGAAGGACAGGCACTTATTTTTAAAGAAGTATTACATTAATTCCATAGCTGATGAGATGCTTTATAACTAGGAGAGATTGTTTTAGTGTTTATCTCACTTTTCTGTCTTCCCTTCCTGTATCCTTATAAATACTTGATGTTAGTTGTATCTTAAAGTCTGTTTCTGTAGAAAGGAGGGAATAACCATGGTAAAAATTCTAATTTCAGTTAATTTTTTTTAATGTTTGTGTGTTTTGGGGGGGGGGGGGCGGGGAGAGGCAGAGAGAGAAGGAGACACAGAATCTGGAGCAGGCTCCAGGCTCTCAGCTGTCAGCACAAAGCCTGATATGGGGCTCGAACTCACGAACCACAAGATCATGACCCGAGCTGAAGTCGGATGCTCAACTGACTGAGCCACCTAATGCCCTGTAATTTCATATTTAAAAGAAAATATGTTAAATATGTGCTTTAAAAGTCTCATTTTATGGAATTGATTATTCATTTCACATAAATTTTAGAAGAAGCAGGATTTAAGGAATAGAGATAAGATTTGCTGACTGAATATTTGTCTAATTAAACTTCTTACTTGGTTTCCTGAATTTGAAAAAAGTATGTATGTCATGGGTGTATTAGCCAGTTAATGTGTGCATGAGTTGAGTGAAAGAGTAGACTATATTGAAACCTATAATTCTAAAATGTCATTTCGATTGGTATAGTAAAGATTTCAAAGGACTCCAGTAAGGTACCTGAATATAGCATATAATCGAATGGGTGGATAGAGCATGCTTAATTCGACTCTCTTTGAAACATACGTATGCTTGGATTTCTTCCTGTCTTGATATGTGTTCCTTCTGAGCCTCTGGCTTCTCATTTTTTTCACTTCTAAATGTTGGGGTGTCCTAGAGTAGTATTGTGCTGCATATATGCCTTTGTCCTTCTGTTGTTCTTGCTATCTCCTAGGTCAAGGGTCAACAACTTTTTCTTAAAGGGCCAGCTAGTAAATATTTTAGGTTAGTGGGTTATGGGTTCCTGTGAAAACTACTCAACTCTGCCAATGAGGCCAAAAAGCAGCCATAAAAGAATGGGTGTGGCTGTGTTCCCATAGCAGTAGTTTGCTGACCCCTGTCCCAGATGATTTCTCTAACCTTATCATTTTAAAAGTCCTTTAAATGCTCATACCCAGATTTGTATCTCCAGTCCTTATCTCTCCCATAATTCCAGATTCCTATATCTAATTCACTGCCTAACAGGTTTACTTTTATTAGGCATCTCAGGTACTTAACATGTCCAAACCATGTCTCGAATTTCACTCCCCTCAGACCTCTCTCACAGTTTTTCCCATCTTAAAACATACTAGTAAGTGCTCAAGCTAAAAACTTAGATGTCTTCTGTGAGTCTCTTACATTACATTCCACCTATAATCTACCAACAGGCCTCCCTGGCCCTACTTCTAGAATATGTTCCAAATTGGATACTTGTTTTGGTTTTTCGTTGTAGCCACCTCAGTTTGAGTTATCATTATCTTTCACCTGGATTATTGCTGTAGCCACCTGATTGGTCTTCGTTTATATTCTGGCCCCTGTATAATCCATTCTTTACTCACCAGCAAAGTGATCTTTCTTGATAACGTCATTTAAGCTCTGAGTAAAACCTTCCAATGGCTTCCTGTTGTACTTGGAATGTTTTCTCAGCTCATTACCAAGGCCCACAGACCCCTTTGTATTACCCCTTTGCCTGGCCTCATATGATGCCCTTCATTCCACTTAATTTCTATGTTCACCAATTATATTGGCAATATATTTTATTTTCCTTGAATATGATGAAAACCTAAATGCTGAGAGAATATGCAATAGCTCTAGTAGTAATCTTAGTCCTGGAAGTATTGATTTTTATATTTTGAGAGCTGGAACAAATCAGCAAAGGCTTTTCTGTTAAATAATGCAATTGTTATAATAATCATGAGATTAGCACCAAGGCAGAATACATGTTATATAAATGAAAAAAGCAGGATATAAAATTGCATAATCATATAGGCCAGTATTATACATGGGTGGGAACAAAGACTAGGAAACACTAAAAACTGGAAGTGTTATGGTGATGAGGTTAGGGAATATTCAGTTTAGGATGAATGGTTACCTTATTGTCTAAATGTTGAGCGTCTTAAGTAGTTTTTAATACTAGAATTCAAAATAGATATTTCTTAGAATATGAGAAGTTTACATTTGGCCCCAAAAGTGTGTAGCTAATGTTTGTCAAGAAATACTAAAAACATTGTAGTCTTTCTGAGGTCCAATTTTTCTGGCATAATATTTTATTTATTTTTTTATGGAAATTGTAGATGTTTGTGTGTGTGTGCATGTGCGTGTTTTAAAAGATAGTTCTCTTATATATATTATGTATATATACACACACACATACAGTTTACACTTAGGAAATTGAGAATACATGAGGTATAGTTGTAGAGCAACAAAATATAAAATTCTTGAAATCATTATTGCAAAATCTTATGTTTTCTTTTTTCTTTTAATAAAACTTTTAATGTTTATTTGTTTTTGAGAGAGAGAGAGAGAGCGCGCGCATGAGCAGGGGAAGGGCAGAGAGAGAGGGAGACACAGAATCCTAGGCAAGATCCAGGCTCTGAGCTGTCAGCACAGAGCCCGACACGGGGCTCAAACTCACAAATGTGAGATCATGGCCTGAGCTGAAGTTGGACACTTAACTGACTGAGCCACCCAGGCACCCCAAACTTATTTTTTCTTAATTCAAATAACTGTCAGCCCTCTGAAACCTCCTTAAGAGTCTTTTAAAAAAGAGTTCTAGTTCTAGTTTTTTCCTAAGATACTGCTTATTTGTAAAAAGGCCAGTTTTATATATTTAATAGAGTTCAACTTTTAGGGAGGGGTTTCAGAATTTAATGGGTGTATTAGTAAAGTGGGTTTAGCATCATTGGTTTATCAATGTTAGAAATAGTTACTGAACTGAATAATTAGAATCCAGGAGACCTGGATTCCAGGCCAAAATCTTAGACTCTTGGCCAAGGACAGTTGCTTGACCTTTTTGGGTCTCTTTCCTCATCTGTGAAAGGATGGTTTAAAATAATTATTTCAGCTTATTACTGTATAATTCTGTAAATTACGATTTTCTGAAAAATGTATTCACAAATGTTTTTCCCTTAGGTCAGTTATTTCTGGGCGAATGTAGTCTCAACTTCCTTTTGCATAAAATGACTTTTGTCATAGTTTCTCTTATTACACCATTTTGGCGTTAGTTTAGATTCTGTGAAGGCAAACAAGATGAAGTGTGATATGAGAAAAAGAGCTCTGCAAGTATGAATACTTGCCTAATACCATACTATGATATTAGTGGAGGAATTGCCTATCATAGACAAAGGCACTCATATCTTTCTGCATTTCTTGTGTATCATGAGAAGTATGTATGTGTAGACTTTGAATCCTGAAGAAAATTTTAAGCTGATAGTATTGCCTATGGGTAAGTGAGATAGGCAGCATAGCATATAATCAGATTTCTGGAAGGGGCAACCTGTAAGTGATCAGGAATCATCTTGCTGATACTCTGTTTTATCTATACACTTCTCAGAAACTATACTTGTGCATTTAATTTCTCCATCCAAATTAGCTGAGACAAAGGTTGTGTTTAAAATAAATTTATGAACTTCTTTATGAAAGATACTTTGTAACTGTGGCTCTGTGTATTCTTCCTTTTTAACAGAATTTCTGCCTGTATGCAATGAGGAAGTGCCTGTTTTTATTGTGAGAGGTTCCTGGAAACTTCTTAAAAATTCCACTTAGTGACCTATCCATTTAGGTTTTGTTGTTAGGTGGGACTTTGTGCACTGATTAATTCAGTTTATTAAATAAACATTGAACTCCTGCTATGTGGAAGGTACCTTAGGGGAAAAGAAATGAGTAAGCCACAAGTTCACAAGGAAGACTACAGTTCAGTAGGGGGATTAAGCTGTAATTATGGTACAAAGTAGAATCTCGTTTATTATGGAGTTTGAACAAAATTTGGAGGAGGTAAGGGTGAGTCAGAGGAGGAAAGGGGCATATCTGGCTGGGGGATTGGGAAGAGTCTCTTAAGAGTAAGTGACATTTTAGCTGGCCTGGGAAGAGTTTGTAGGTGTGGGGCTGGGGAGGTAACATAAAGGATGGAGGTTGGGCTTATGTCATATGTTTTGAGGGGAATATATGACAGTTCTAATTTGCTGGGGACAGAGTACTACAGAGAAATAAATTCATTTGTTTCATAAACATTATTTCCACCCACCAAGTGTGGAAGCGTAGGCTGGAATCTTAATGCTGATCTGAGCAGTTTGTTCTTAGTATATTAAGCATTTTGGGAGCTATTGGAGATCCTAAATTGGAATATGTCAGGATTAAAGATGAACCCAAAGATTAATCTGGTTGTCAATCTAGTGATACATGCTAGAAGGGGCAAGAAGACCCATTGGAAGATCATGTGATTGTAATATTTTAATGAAAAAGAAAAACTTGAAACAGTTGGGGACAATGGACAAATGGAAATGGATAGGGGAAATATTGCTGTAGATTAGTATATGGGTTTAGCATGTTAATAGGGCATTGGAAGTGGTAGTGAAAATACTAGAGTAGAGAAGATGTTTGGGTGACTGGGCAGGTAGTGATGCCTTTATTAGAAATAGAACAACACGGGGCAACTGGGTGGCTCAATTGGTTAAGTGCCTGACTTCAGCTCAGGTCATGATTTCATGGTTCCTGGATTTGAGCCCTGCATTGGGCTCTCTGCTGTTAGCACAGAGCCTGCTTCAGATCCCTTGTCCCCTTCTCTCTCTGCTCCTTCCCCACTTGCATGCACACATAAACTCTCTCTCTCTCTCTCTCTCTCTCTCTCAAAAATAAACTTAAAAAAAAAAAAGGAACTGAAACAACAAAAAAGGTTGGTGTTTTTTTTCTTTTTAATCGTATAGTTTTACCTCAATTACCATTTTAAATCCCCTGTTGTCCTATCACCCTTATACATTCACTGTTGTCATATAGCCTATTCCCTTCCAAGCTTGGTTCCTAAGTGCATGTAAATTTTACAGTTATGGTACTGCTCCATTTTTTTTTTTTTTAACTTGATATAGGGGTACCTGGGTGGCTCAGTCGGTTAAGCATCTGAGTTTGGTTCAGGTCTTGATCTCACAGTTCATGGGTTTGAGCCCTGCGTCAGGCTCTGTGCTGATAGCTCAGCCTGGAGCCTGTTTCTGATTCTGTGTCTCCCTCTCTTTCTGCCCTTCCCCTGCTCGAGCTCTGTGTCTCTCTCAAAAATAAACATTTAAGAAAATTAAAAAAAAAAAAAACTTGATATAAGTGTTTGAGAGCTAGTTTTATTTGAAAAAAATTTTTAAGTTTATTTGTTACTTTGAGAGAGGGAGAGAGACAGTATGAGCAGGGGAGGGGCAGAGAGAGAGGGAGAGAGAGAGAATCGCAGGCAAGCTCTGCATTGTCAGCGCGAGACCAGAGCTGGGGTTCGAATTCATGAACTGTGAGATCATGATCTGAGCCGAAGTCGGACACTTAATCGACTGAGCCACTCAGGCTCCCTGAGAACTAGCTTTAAGAGATCAGCTGCTATGTTTTAGGTATGTTTCAGATGCTTACAGAACTTCTGGGTACAATGAACTGGAATTTTCTTTTTTTTTTTAATGTTTATTTATTTTTGAGAGAGGAAGAGACACAGCATGAGCAGTGGAGGGGCAGAGAGAGAGGAAGACAGAATCCGAAGCAGTCTCCAGCAGTCAGCACAGAAGCGGGGCTGGAACTCACGAACCATGAGATCATGACCTGAACTGAAGTAGAAGGCTTAACCAACTGAGCCACCCAGGCGCCCCTGAACTGGAATTATTAAATGCTGATCCTTGTTTTTTACTTAAAATTTTAATGTTTTGTTCATCATGGGATGTTTTTGCATTAAGTTGTTGAAGATAATGCGTTATTCTTTATCTTAGAGTTTTTTGATGCCAACTTAAGTTTTGCTTCGCTTATCTCACCCTTGTCCTGGCCCTGAGTGGTTTTAAAGTCCCATGAGTGACTAGACTCAGAGAAAGAGGAGCACATGGACAGAAGGAGAAGGCTGAGATAGCAACTCTCAGAGTAATCTTCCAGTTAGAAGTGGGAAGAGGGAAAGGATTCAGTGCAAAGGGAGAAGGGGCCATTCAAGGCGCAGGCTGGGAGTAGAACCAAGAAAGGGAGTTTAGACAAGTTGTGGCGTAAGGATGGAATTTTGAGAATGGAGCAGCTTGGTCATTAATGGTAACACTTCAGAAAGATTGAGAAGGAAAGGATACAGATTGAAAAGAGGTAGTGACCATTTTGGTGACAAAGAATGTCATCCATTGATTTGGAGAGAGCAAGAGTTCCTGAAATGTGTTTCTATTTTAATCTGGAAGCTAAGGCAGAGATGAGTGAATTAGTGAGCACTGAAGCATAGGTCTTTGGAGTATTGAAGGAAGGGATCAGTGTCCTGTAAATAGACAAAAGCAAGGGTTCCTAGTGGTGGGTTACTATTAAAATGAATAAATCTACATTCTAGTAAGTTCATATGTTCTAGCAGTGTTGTGGAGATTTTACATTGTTTTTGAAATTCATATGCCTTCCGTAATTTATTATTTTATTTTATTTTATTTTATTTTATTTTATTTTATTTTATTTTATTTTATTTTTTGAATTTACATCCAAATTAGTTAACATATAGTACAACAATGATTTCAGGAGTAGATTCCTTAATGCCCCTTACCCATTTAGCCCATCCCCCCTCCCACACCCCTTCCAGTAACCCTCTGTTTGTTCTCCATATTTATGAGTCTCTTATGTTTTGTCCCCCTCCCTGTTTTTATATTATTTTTGTTTCCCTTAAGTTCATCTGTTTTGTCACTTAATGTCCTCATATGAGTGAAGTCATATGATATTTGTCTTTCTTTGACTGACTGATTTTGCTTAGCATAATACCCTCCAGTTCCATCCACGTAGTTGCAAATGGCAAGATTTCATTCTTTCTCATTGCCAAGTAATACTCCAGTGTATGTGTGTATACACACACACACACACACACACACCCCGTATCTTCTTTATCCATTCATCCATCCATGGACATTTGAGCTTTTTCCATACTTTGGCTATTGTTGATAGTGCTGCTGTAAACATTAGGGTGCATGTGTTCCTTCGAAACAGCATACCTGTATCCCTTGGATAAATGCCTAGTAGTGCAATTGCTGGGTTGTAGGTTAGTTCTAGTTCTATCTAGTTTTTTGAGGAACCTCCATCCTGTTTTCCAGAGTGGCTGCACCAGCTTGCATTTGCATGCCTTCCATGATTTATGTCTATGATATAGACCAAAGTGTGGTCTAAATCATTTTTTATTTTTTACTTGCATAAACAACTGGAAGTCTTGTAACATTAATAAGCCTGTATCATGTAGCTGTCTTATAGTACATGCTTTTGTGTCATACATGTGAATTTTATGACTGACTTGAACATAATGTTAATATCCTACACATCTGTATTGTTGCACAAGTATTGCTGTCCTCAACATTGTTTTTCCAATAGCTTCTGATATTAATTACCTTCCTTTAAAATTTTTGTTTGTCTTTGGGACTATGTATTTTTTGTTGCTTTGCATATGGGTACTACACAGTGTTCACTTTTATACTTCCTAGCTTTTGGTCTTATGACTGTGGGCTTTCATAAGGTGCCACAGCCTTAGCCCCCTGCTCTTCTTCACGTATGCTTCTTTACCTTTGCAGATCTTATTTTTCACTTCTTGTGTGTCTGTTTGGCTTCACCTTAAGGATGGTGACTCCCAAATGTGTGTCTGTATCCCCATCTTTTGTTATGTTACCTTCCCAGCCTTACCCCTGTAGAATTCTCCTAATTCTCCATGGGCTGGATGAAATGTCACTTACCCTAAAGAGGTCTTTTTAAGTCCCCTACTCAGTCTCTGACTGTTGCCTTGTTTCGGCAGACATTTATTTGCTGAGTGTCTGTTCTGTGCCAGGCACTGTGCTAGACCCTGGTGAGCAAACACAGTTAAGATCTCTACCCATATAGTGCTTATATCACCTCTTTTGGTTTTTTGTTTTTTTGTTTAAGTACGCTCCACACCCAGTGTGGGGCTTGAACTCATGACCATGAGATCAAGAGTTTGATGCTCTATGGACTGAGCCACCCAGGCGTCCCTATATGACCTTTTTTGAATGTCCTTGCTTCATGTGTCTTAATCACTTTTTCAGTACCCCTGCCCAAATATTCTATCATCAGGTGTCTAAAACTTAAGCTTATGTTTTCCTTCAAACCAGTTCTCTGCTAGAAATTCCACACTTTAAACAAAAGTTATTATTTTCTTTTAGCTAGGATTAATGCCATGGAATTTTCTCTGTTCACCTTTCATTAAGTCATGGTTTTCATTCTCTCAGTTCTTTTGTAATGAACTCCTTCCATTGTTTCATCAAATTACGAATGGACTATTGCAGTATTCTGCTGCCTGACCTTCTCTATACCGTTGCCAGGTTAGTTTTCCTAAAGTTATAAATTTCCACCTTCCCACATGGCTTAGAAATTGTTGGTTACCCACTTGGTAGGCAACATGAAATGAAAATTAGGTCTGTCCCCTTTTCTCAAATCCTTTGCACCAGCAACATTTGTCTGTCTTTTGAGTATTCAGTGTTTTTTTCTTAAACATTTTCCCAAACTAAATATCCTCTCCATCGTCTTTAACTTTCTAAGGTTGAAGCTCAGTTTTCTAACTTTCGAAAGCTCAGCTCAAGTCTTGCTTATTTTACAAAGCTTTCCCTACCAAAGGAGAATTTTTTTTTAACCTTTGAACTGCTATTACACATGGACTAGCAACGTAATGTGTATACAGCATATTCACCAGATTGTGTTATTTTATATATTTTTAACTATATTCTCTTTCCCAGTTAATCTTTGAAGTACTTTAAAGTCAGATCTGACTGAGAGTACAGAGTAGGAACACTTGGTAAAGATCGAAAAGGCAATGACCAGTAAAAAAGCTGCCCCTCTGAAAATAGCTAAATAGTTGTCACTTGTTTTTAGTTAGAACTCTCTTCATTAGTTTCATGTTAAATTTATGCCACATAGTTACTTCATCTTTTTCAATGACATAATAGTCATTAAAAGTTTTAGCTTTTTTTGTGCATGGTTGAAGGATCAAAAACAGTTTTAGGTAGTGTATTTCCATGCTTTGCTGGAATTTACTAAATTTTGATTTTGTTACTTTTGTGTATTCTCTCTATTTTCTACATAATTCTCTTTTTAAAAAATTTTTTTAATGTTTATTTTTGAGAGAGAGAGCATGAGCGGGCGAGGGGCAGAGAGAGAGGGGGGGGACACAGAATCCAAAGCAGGCTCCAGGCTCTGAACTGTCAGCACAGAGCCCGACGCGGGGCTTGAACTCAAGAACCGTGAGATCATGACTTGAATCGAAGTCAGATGCTCAACCGACTGAGCCACCCAGGCGTCCCTACATAATTCTTAATAGTTCCTCTTACCATTAAAACAACGAATTGGGGCGCCTGGGTGGCTCAGTCGGTTGAGCGTCCGATTTCGGCTCATGATCTTACGGCTCATGAGTTTGAGCCCCAGTCAGGCTCTTTGCTGACAGCTCATGCTGTCTCTCTCTGTCTCTCAAAAATAAATAAACATTAAAAAAATAAAAAATAAATAAAACAACGAATCAAATAGAAGTAATATTGAATGCGTGTAATGGGTCTGCAAGGAAAGTGCATCAGACTGGGAGTCCACAAGATAAGGGCTCTGGGCCACTGCCACAGTTACAGATTCTTGAACAAGTCTCTTAAGGACTCTGGGTCCCAGTTTCTTAATCTGTAAATGAAAATTTCAAGTAAAAGATAGCTTAAAATTTCCTTCTAGGTGTAAATTTTTCATCATACTCATATTGGCTCCAAGTAGTCACCTCTATCCTTTTTTTTTTTTATTTTTTTTATTTTTTTTTTATTTTAGCCTGACTCCAGACTCTTATGTTAACAGAGTTTTGTTTTGTTTTTCTTTTAGACTCCGGTTGAGGCATAGTCAGCAATGCTTCATGTGGAGTTTGTTCAGTTTTGGGTGCAGTGATGTTTTCACAGCAAACATCCATTAATTGTTGAAGAGGATAAATTAACCTAGTTGGGATTTACTTGCTTTTTTTCTTTTTAAGGTATTTTCAAAAGAAATAATTCCAGATTAATGGATGAAATTTTAAAACAACAGCAGGAACTTCTGGGTTTAGATTGTTCCAAATATTCACCAGAGTTTGCGAATAGTAATGACAAAGATGATCAAGGTAAGTGTGAGTAGCAAACTGAGTATCTAACTTACACAGATGTATTTTGTGTTTCAAGGCAGGTCCTGTCACTCATTCATTTTGCGCTGTTAGTCTTTATTGTCACGCTTCTTTTATCATCAGATTTAGACTTTTCTTTCTTCATCTTCTTCAAAGAATTTTCAGAAAAAGATAAAATCGTGACTTTCATAGATATTAAAAATACACACATGTTAAAGATTTTATTTAACTAATGAATAACCAGGAACCAGGCAGATTTTGTAACCAGTTCAAAGAGAGTCCAAAGGATGGACACACTTACAGGTAAGTAATATTGCAATGAATGTGTAAATGGAGGCAAAACTGGTTTTTCTTTTGGGTTAGAGGGAAGATAATTGAACCTCTACCAGACAAGAAAGAATTTGCATTCTTGTCTATAGACAAGAATTTGGCATTCCTGTCAGGTACCTAGAATCCTGTCAATTATAAAATAGCTCCCACAGAATCAGATTCTGATAAGGTAGACAGTGCCTGTTTCATTGAAACACATTTTTTCCCCTATATTCTTCATTTTTATCTTTTGTGTTACTGCTAACTGTACTATGATTGTAGATGGCATTTTAGGTGAGTGAAAATTGTAAACTAGCGTATGATTCCTATTTTCTAGAGGATTTATTCAGAGATACAAGGTCTTTGAGTACTTTGAGAGGAAGGTACTATATATATATACACACAAATGTGATGTGTGGGTCCTTTCAGAGGAGAGTAGATAAGTATGTTTTGATGTTCAATTTGAAGGACTTAAATGATCCATGTTTACTATAAGAACTATACTTTTATTTTAGTCTGAACTTAATATTTCTTGAAACAGATTTTGAAATTTGTCTGGAACAGGATTTTTTTTTTTAATAACTTGTTTGTTTTTTCTTTCAGTTTTAAATTGCCAATCGGCAGTGAAGGTGCTCTCCCCAGAAGATGGAAAAGCAGATATTGTGAGAGCTGCTCAGGACTTTTGCCAGTTAGTAGCCCAGCAGCAAAAGAGATCCACAGATTTGGATGTAGATATGTTTGGCAGTTTACTTAGTAAGTCATATATAGACAAATATATATGTTTTCAGTTGTGTCCTACAACTGTACGTGGTTTACGAGGGTACACTATGAAGGAGAGCATCTGGGTTCCTTTTGCACTATAAAGCCTGATTTTGTTGTTGTTGTTGTTATTACACTTGTAATGTTTCTGAAATTTTGAAGCCCCACATGTTGAAAATGATTTTGAGATAATGAGATTTGTAGTCAGCTCTGTAGTCAGCTCACTTGCAAGAGGACTTACTGGTAAAGGAGAGGATATAAGAGGATTTTGCGGGGGGCTGATGAGTGTTCTTGAATATCGGACTTCTGCTTGTCAGCCTTCCTGTGGGATGTTTTCCTACACCGTAAGTTTTCCAATTCTCCAGACACCACATGGGCGTCCAGCAATTCAATTCACTTCTGACACTAACCACTCAGAGATAGTGTTTGACTCTAGGTTGAAGGGCTCAGTCACACAAAACGGCCCCCACTTCAGATGCCAGTTGCGGTTTTCAGGCTGCCTGTGCATGCCATCTGTACAGGCCACCTGATCAACTACCTATAACTAGGGGGTTCCTATGACTCTCCCCTAAGGTTTGCTAATTTGCTAGAATGGCTCCCAGAACTCAGGAAGGAACTTGACTAAACTTTATGTTTACCAGTTGATTATAAAGGACACAACTCAGGAGCCGTCCAGCGTAAGAGGCATACGGGGCCAGGTATCGCCAGGGGATGCAGTCATCTTCCGTGACCTCTCTGGGCTCATCACCCTCTCAGCACCTCAGTGCACTCACCAACCTGGAAGCTTTTGGAACGCTGTCATTTAGGGGATTTTGTGGAAGTTCCTTTATGTTAGCATGATTGATGAAATCATTGACTATTAGGGATTGAACTCAGTCTCCAGCTCTTCTCCCCTACCTGCAGGTTGAAAGGTAGGGCCGGAAGTTGCAGCCCTCTAGTCACATGACTGGTTTCCCCAGCAACTAGCTCCCATCCTAAAGCTATCCAGAGGCCTGCCCAGAGTCACCATTAACAGAAACTCAGCTGTGGTGGAAGGGGGCTTATTACGAATAACACAAGATACTCCTCTCACTCCTATCATTCAGGAAATTCCAAGGATTTTAGGAGCTCTGTGCTTGGAACCTGGACAGAGACCAAACACATATTTTTTTTATTATAATACCGCACTCCTCTTACTGTTTCTTTTTAGTTTGAACTATCTGTTAAGTTTGAATTTAACAGCTATTTAGGAGGCAGTCCCAAGAATATAATCTTACTAGCATTCGTCACTTTATTTTTAGTGTCTGCTTACTGGCATTATCCTTGATCCTTTTGTTTTTTTGTTTTTTGGGTTATTTTCTTTTGTTTGGGAGTGGGCAGAAGGGTAGGAGAGATGGGTTGGGGGGAGGCTTGTAAGTAGGCTGCTTGCCCAGCACAGAGCCTGATGCGGGGTTCGATTTCAGGACTCGTACATCATGACCTGAGCCAAAATCAAGAGTCAGATGCTTAACCAACTGAGCCACCCAGGCACCCCATCCTTGATCTTTTGAAGAAAGGCAGTGCTTCTAACAAGTTTATGTCCATTAATAGCTTCTATAGCTATGCAATTTCAGACATACATTTTTTGTTCATTCAAATAGGGTCTCCATTTACCTTACTTATTAATCATGCATTTTTTTTTTTGTCTTGACTCTCCATTCTTGTTTCTTCCACATTGACACATGTTCATCATATAGCACATTTGCTCTCTGGCCTCCGGTCTCACCAACTCCTGTCTTTCACTGACTACTCATTTCTTCCCCTACTCTGGTATTCTCTCTCATTGCCTGGCTGCATTTAGGCTGAATGAATAGACTTAAAGTAGACCATTGTAGGGACTCATTGTAGGTTACTGGATGTTGACTGTTTCCCGGATTCTGTAAGGCCCCAGCCATAGAGTAATTTATGAGGGTGTCCTAAAAGTGATAGAGGGACCAAAGGTGGTCCTTCAGGGAGCCTATGGAGAAGTGCCAAAGTTTTGAGCCCAGGTGTTGCCTTCAGGGGTGGCAAACTCACGATAAGTGAAAAAGTACACAGTCCATAAGTTAATTTACTAATCTGACAGAAGCAGACCCCCTGCATACTGTTACCCCCAAAAGTTGGCTTATGATTGTGAACTTCACCATTCCTACTTGCATACAAGGCAACTACATATCTGCTTTTTTTCTTTTACTATACTTTTATCTTTTCTAGAAATGTTATATAAATGAAATCATATAAAATAATCTTCAATGTCTTGTTTTCTTTCCTCAGCATATTATTGAGGTTCATCCATGTTGCATGTATTAGTAGTTCATTGCTTTCTGTTGGTGAATAGTATTCAGTTCTGTGGATGTACATTTCGTTTATCCATTCACCAGTTGATGTGCATTAGGTTTGTTTGAATAATGCTGCTGTGACTATTCACATACGAGTCTTTGTGCAGACATGTTTTCCTTTCTTTGGTAGATGACTAATAATGGAATTGCTAGGTTGTGTTGGTTGAGTGAATGTTTAACTTTTAAGAAACTGCCAAACTTTTCCAAAGAGGCTATAGTATTGTTATATTCTACCAGTAATGTAGAGGAGTCTAGATTCTTCATGTCCTTGCCAAGGCATAGTATTTGTCAGTTTTTTGTTTTTGTTTCTTAATTTTAGCCATTCTAGTGGGGATGTAATAGTATCTTATAGTGGTTTTAATTAACATCTTCCTAATGACTAATGTCATTGAGCTTTTTTCATGTGCTAATTTGTCATCTGTATCTTCTTTGGTGAAATATCCGTTCAAGACATTCTGCCTACTTTTAGTGGGTTGTTTGTCTTAGTTTTAAGAGGTCTTTATATATTTGGGGTACAGATCTTTTTTTCAGTAGTAAGATATGACTTATGAATATTTCCTCACAATCTATTGCTTACTTTTTTTTCCTTAAGTGTTTCATCTTTGGGTGACTGGGTGGCTCAGTTGGTTAAGTGTCTGACTCCAGATTTCAGCTCACATCATGATCTCACAGTTCAAGATTGAGCCCTGCCTTGATCTCTGCACTGACAGTGCAAAGCCTGCTTGGGACTCTCTCCCTCCTCTCTCTCCCTGCCTCTCCCTCTCTTCCCCGCAAAATAAATAAATAAAAACTTAAAAAAAAAAGTATTTAATCTTTATGAAATCCAGTTTATCATTTTTTTCTTTTGTGAATCATGCATTTGGTGTCATAGCTAAGAAATCTTTCCCTAACCCAAAGTCACCATTATTTCCTTCTAGAATTTTTATCACTTAACCTGTTCTGTTTAAATCTGTAAGCTATGTTGACTTACTTTTTGTGAATGGTGTGAGGCAGACAAACTGAGTTGTTCTTCTGCCATTTTTTTCTCCCTTGAATTACTGTGACTCCTGTGTTGAAATCTAATTTACTAGAAATCTTTGAATTTATTTCTGGACTTCTTATTCTCTGCCATTGGTCTGTACTGCCTGTCCCTTCAAATGCCCCAAGGTCTTGATTACTGTAGTGCCTACTAATGATAAACTTTGAAATCATGTCCTTAAAGTCCTTCAACTTTGATTTTCTTTTTTTTTTATTATTATTTTTTTAACGTTTATTTATTTTTGAGACAGAGAGAGACAGAGCATGAACGGGGGAGGGTCAGAGAGAGGGAGACACAGAATCTGAAACAGGCTCCAGGCTCTGAGCTGTCAGCACAGAGCCCGACGCGGGGCTCGAACTCACGGACCACGAGATCATGATCTGAGCCGAAGTCGGCCGCTTAACCGACTGAGCCACCCAGGCGCCCCTTGATTTTCTTTTTTGAAGTGAAACAACTTTGGCTAGTCAGGAACATTTCATTTTCATGTAAATTTTAGAATCAGCTTCACCAACCCCAAAGCACCTGGTTTTGGTAGGGACTGAAATGAATCTGTAGCTCAGTTTGGGGAGATTGACCATCTTAACAATATTGAGTCTTCTAATCCATGAACATAGCATGTCTCCATATTTGGGTCCTAATATGGTTTCTTTTAACAGAGTTTTTAACAGGATTTGGGATTTCTGCTTCTTTTGTTAGATTTATTCCCAAGTATTTTATTCTTTTGGATGCTGTTATTAATGAGATTGTTTGTTAATAATAAATGGAAATGTAGTTTTGTTTTTTTTTAATATTGATTTTGTATTTTGCCACCTTGCTAAATTCACTTACTAGTTCTGATAGTTCATTTTCAGAGTCTTAAGATTTTTTTTTTAATGTTTATTTATTGTGAGAGAGACTGGGCGAGGGGCAGAGAGAGGGAGAGAGAGTCCCAAGCAGGCTCCGCACTGTCAGATGTCACAAACCATGAGATCATGACCTGAGCTGAAACCAAGAGTTGGACACTCAACCGACTGAGCCACCCAGGTGCCCCTTAAGATTTTTTTTTTTTAATGTGCATTTATTTTTGAGAGATAGAGACAGAGTGTGAGCGGTTGAGGGGCAGAGAGAGAGGGAGACACAGAATCTGAAGCAGGCTCCAGGCTCCAAGCTGTCAGCACAGAGTCCAACGCGGGGCTCGAACTCACAGACTGTGAGATCATGACCTGAGCGAAGTCAGACGTTTAACCAGCTGAGCCACCCAGGCACCCTGTCCCTTAAGATTTTTTAAATATACAGTTGCGTTGCCTGTATATAAAGATGACACCCGTTGCCTCTTCTCAAATTTTCTATTTTTAATTTTATGTTTTAGTCTCACTTCTTGGGTCTGTCTAGTTTTATGTGTCAGACTGTCATTTGCACACTGGTTGTGCTCTAACAGCTTGAGTTTGGAAGGCTCCCCTGATCTGTATGATGTTGGCTGCTGGGTTCAGAGTTCCCACCAGTTCTCAAGTCTTCTTGGTTACTTTTCCTTCGTTACTTTCCTCCTTTGCATGTATGCAGTTTCCTCATCAGCTATGGGTACGTGGAGGGCTTAGCTGAGCCCTTATTTTCAGGATCTGCCTGGTAAATTTCTGACCGTTAGATTGCCTGCCCTAACTGGGGCCACAACATCAAGCCAACAAGCTGTGTGTTTTCCTCATTTGTTTCCTTTTGAGTTTGCCACTTGGTGCTTTTAGCTGGCAAAACCCTGGGCTTTCATCATTGCCCCCTCCTGCCCACAATCTCCAGTTCCAAATTGAGTTCATATCTTTTGGCCACAGGCAACAAATCTACCAGTTTTGCCATCAGCCCCATGCTGGTAAACCTATAATTTTTTCCATTTGATTGGGGGTAGAGGCATGGGAGTTAGGACCGTTCCCAGGCAGGAAAGACAAAGACCCTTACCGTTCTTACCTGAAACTCTAGCTGGTGTTTCATTTTTTTGTTATTAAAAGAATAATTGTCTGCTTCTGGCCAGTATCCGGTGCCCTTAAATATTTGGTTTTGTCAGTTTAATACATATTTTTGGGGGGAGGATTCATCACCTTCTTCACACTACCCTTAGCCAGAAATTCCTTCTTGCCATTTTTTATTTAATTTTTTTTTTTTTTTTGAACTAAAGAGAATTTGCTCTTTAGCAGTCAAAGGAATATATATTCTTCTTAGTCCACGCACCTTTACCAATATGGACTTTAAAGAGACTTTTTTATGGAAATAATTCTTAATTACTGCTGGATGAGCCTGTCTAATCTAGTCTCCTTGTTTAACAAATGAAACAACTAAGCCCCGGAGAGGTTGTGCAACCGAAAGTTAGTGGCAGAATTGAGGTTATTAGAAACTGTTGCAGCCTGGGTTTCTTGGATAATAGCATCTTTTCTGTTCTACCAGTGACTATTTTAATATTTATTTTACTTTATTTTTTAAGCAGTTGAACTATCCTTATCCCCTTTTTTTCTCAAACCAGGTCTTGTATGGAAACCAGTTTGTGAGACTGAATGGCCATGCCTTTGTTGAGGCAGGTGTCTGGTCTTTTCCCTCCCTGGGCTGGAGCTCTGGAGAAAACATTTATACTAGATAGCTAGGAGTTGGTTTTTTTTGTTATCAGCTATAAAATAAGGGGTATTGGGGAAGGAAGGGTTCTAGTTACTTTTATGGTTCCTTTTCATCTCTGAAGTTCTGTGATTCTATGGCCAGAATAAGCATTTGTGCCCCTAAAGCAGTGTGGTTCTCAGGGTGCCAGGAGAACTTTGGGGTCTTGAAAGATGGATGGGATTTGGGGGCTGTCTGTATGGTTTAGGGTGGGAGTGGGCTTACCTCTTCTTATGAGGTAATCCATTCAGTCAAATGGTCTTTAGAGAAAGCGTTCACGTTTGGAAATAACATAGATACTAAAGTGTGTGTTGGGCAGTGGGGTGGTGGTATGGAAACATATGAGTGAAGCTTGTGAAGAAAACAGATAAAGCATAAAAAGCCAATTTGATGAACAAATTTTGCCCTTTGTTCATTTTATTTGTGAGCAATGCATGTTAAATTCCTGTGTATTTCTTTCTTTATAAGGTTCAGATGGTTTCCCCGATCCCGATTTAGTACTGAAGTTTGGTCCTGTGGACAGCACATTAGGCTTTCTTCCCTGGCACATCAGATTGACTGAGATTGTGTAAGTAATTAAAAGTGTACTGACTTTGATTCAATTCAGCAAGTGTTTCTTGAGCCTAGCACTGTACTAGGTATGGTGAGAATTCCCAAAGACTTACAATACTGGTCCTTTGCCTCAGATATTTCACAGTATCAGTGGTAAGATAAAGACTCAGACACAAGAGAGAGTGTTTGTGCAAATATCTGGCATTAATACAAATTTCATAGGAGACGAGTGAGAGAGATATGTCTGTGGGTCAGGGTTGCTGATTTTATTGTGTTGTATTGTTTGGTTTTTTTTTTTAATGTTTTTTTTTTTTAATTTTTTTTTCAACGTTTTTTATTTATTTTTGGGACAGAGAGAGACAGAGCATGAACGGGGGAGGGGCAGAGAGAGAGAGAGACACAGAATCGGAAACAGGCTCCAGGCTCCGAGCCATCAGCCCAGAGCCTGATGCGGGGCTCGAACTCACGGACCGCGAGATCGTGACCTGGCTGAAGTCGGAGGCTTAACCGACTGCGCCACCCAGGCGCCCCTTTAATGTTTATTTTTAAGAGATGGAGAGACAGAGTGTGAGTGGGAAAGGGGCAGAGAGAGAGAGAGAGAATGAGAGAGAGATGCAGAATCTGAAGCAGGCTCCAGGCTCTGAACTGTCAGCACAGAGCCCAATGTGGGGCTTGAACCCATCAGCTGTGAGATCATGACCTGAGCCGAAGTCGGATGCTTCACCAGCTGAGCCACCCCCATAGCTACTGATTTTAAAGAAAAGGTCTGACATACTCCAGGGCATGTAAAATGGATAGAATTTTTGTAATCACAGAAAGGGTGAGAAGCATAGGGGATGATGGACAAGGAAAAAAGAAAAGCTGGGAAGTGAGGAGTGAACATCTCATTTTGGAGAAATCGTGAGGGAACCGGCCCTACCAGAGCACAGAGATTTGGCATTATGACATTAGATGGTAGTACACTTGACCCTGGAACAATGTGGGCATTAGGGGTGTGGACCCCCTGTGCAGTCCAAAATCTGTATATAACTTTTGACTCCTCAAAAACTTAATAGCCTACTTTTGACTGGAAGCCTAACTTAATACATATTTTATGTGTTATATGTATTATATTCTGTATTCTTACAATAAAGTAAGCTAGAGAAAAGAATGTTATTAAGAAAATTATAGGGAACAGAAAATACATTTACAGTACTGTACTGTATCAAAAATACCAAATCTGCGTACAGATGGACTCATGCAGTTCAGACCCATGTTGTTGAAGGGTCAGCTCTGTAAGATGAAAACAAATAATTTGGATGTATTGATGCTGGGAAGGTTTTAAGTACCAGCACTAAGAATATGCATAACGGTTTAGACAGGAAGTAGGAAACCACTGAGCCTGTAGATAGTGTGGAAATGGTGATTTTAGAAGATTTGTTTGGCACCTGTGTACTAGAGTAGATCGGATTTGGGAAAGAACCTGGTAAAGAGACAAGTGAAGAATCCTTGGCTATGATTTAGGGCATAATACAGCGTGGAGAATGAAATTGCTTATCTAGAGCAGAGTTGGGTAAACTTTTTATATAAAGGTAAGATGGTAAGTATTTTTGGCGAATGTGTGATCCATACAGTCTCTTTGCAGCTACCCCTCAGCATTGGCAGTATAGCTGAGCAGCCACAGACAGCGCAGAACAAATGTGTGTGACTGTGTTGTAATAAAACGTTATTAAAAAAAAAAAACAGGTGGCAGGCTCATGGGCTGTATTTGCTGACCCCTGATTTTAAAGAGACTTAGTAGTCTTAAAATATATTTAAATTCTGAGTCTTAGGAGGAGCAGTCTATAAATTCTGTCTCTAGTGAGAATTATTTATCAAGCATAATTACAACTGTGCTAAAAGTCCGAGAAGAAATGAAATGACTCCTAAGCTGTTAAGCCTAATTATGACGTTACTGAGAGAAACTACAAAGTCAAGGGAGCATTGATTTTGAAAAAAAAAAAAAAAGGTTGATTTCAAGGATAAGATGATTTCAAAGCCATAGTCTATTTCGTGGAAACACTTACAAGGGCAGATGAAGATGCAGAATTGGTCCATGGATGAGAAGTCAAGGGGCTAAAAAATGTATATTTAGAGTTTAGCAGTACTTAGAAGTAGTAGTACTTGAGTCTGTGAGAATAGAGGAACTTTCTCAAGTGTGTATAGAAGAGCACAGTATCAAGGGATTTTTTGGCCTTTTAATAAATGCTCCAAGTTCAGGGGCAAGACAGGGTAAAGGTGTCAAATAAAAAGGCAGAAAAGAACCCGTAGCATTGTAGAGTCAGAAAGGGCTGTAGATCATATGGTTCTGCCTCCTCATTTTGTAGGCGTGAGGAAAATGGGGAGGAGACGTAGCTCTTACTATTGCTTGTAGTAAAGTGGAATTAGAACCCATATTTCCAAACTCTGGTTTTCCGTATGATGGGTGTATGTTTCTCTTGTTTCTTTTTCTCCAGGGGTTTTCTGAGTTAATTTCAGGTGCCTTGTGCATTGGGCTCCAAGAAAGGTAGCAGTGCTGCTTTGTGAGGTTGAGACTAGTTTGAAGGGAAGAGTGTGTTTTAGAACAGATACATCTCAGTTTGAATCTTGGTGATGCTTTTCAGTAACATGACTTTGGATAGCTTTTAAACTTCTCTGTATTTGTAAAATGGGTATTTTAATAAGAAGTTGAGGATTTAAGTCAGATAACGAACATCAGATACCGAGCACATAATAAGCTTTCCTGTGGATCTTTGTACATGTGTCTGTCATGGCCCTATCACGTTATTATTAAGGTTTGCTTTGGATTTGTCTACTGCCCACCAGACCGTAAGCACCTGATGTCTTAACGTCTTAATCATAACATGGAGAAGTAGAAGGGTGGAGCCCTAACAGAACAGACAGGAATGGCAAGACCACTTTGGGGGCAGTGAGGAGGTAGTGGCGCTAAGTGCTTCTTGAGTGATAGGAGACGAAGCTATTGATGAATAGGATAAAATGGGAAAGACTTAGTCAAGTGGGTTGTTTGAGGAGGACATCTGAATGAAGCAAGCTTCAGCAAGAAGAGTGTTGTTGACTTGTTGTTTGAGGATATCTTGTGAGGTTATCGCTGCAGTGGAGTGAGTAAGATAAAAGGTTGATGGCAGGATTAATAAGAGAAGGAAGTGGAGGAAAAGGAGACTTGTTTCAGAATTTTTGGCAGTTGAAGGAAAAAGCTTATAAGTCAATTATATTTCAGTAAAGCTAGGGAGGGGAAAAGGAAGGACAAAGAAAGCCTAGCTACGAGAACCAGCACATGGTCAGACAGGAGTCTGTTCGTGGTAAGTTTGTTCAGTCTTTTTTTTGTGATGTATGTGCCTGGAGCTCCCAGTGCGACTTGTACTCTGACCAGGTGTTTGGCTCTGGTACAGTTTGGAATTCCCAAAGCCTCACAAGAAAGCTGTGTACGTTAGAGAATTGTTTATGTCAATTATTGAAAATTATTCTAAGTATTCAAAATACCTAACAGGGAACCTTCTGGCTGTACATTCATTCTGCCCTTAAAGTGTCTTCACATCGCACTGTGATTGCCGCCTTGAGCGAATGGAAATGGTAGAGATGAACGTTCATTTGTTGGTTGCTCACCGCGTGGCTTCGACATGCAGTCACGTGAGGGTGCTGTGCTGCTCTGCCAGTGCTAAGCCTGGCTTTCATAGACCACTTCACGCAGTGCGGGCTTCGCTCTGGCAGAGAGGACTTCCTAACGTGAACGTGAATGAGATCCTTACAAATAGGTGTCCAGTTCTGCATTGATTTAGACTTCGGCTGATACAGGTTCTGAATCTCTGTCTTGCTACAAGTTGCTTTTCTCTCCTTAGGGAAAGAGGGAGAGATTATTTTGTACTTGCACTGTTTCACAGTGAGTTTAGCTGTCATTTGGTAGAAATGGGTTGACATACTCTGTGTTTATCATTTACTTTCTTCTGTCCTTAACGTCTTTTGGGGTATTTTCCTTCTGGTTCCCCCCTCCACATTACAGTGTATCATCTAATTGCTTTTTTTCCCCCTGTGCTTTCTTTTCAGCTCTTTGCCTTCCCACCTAAACATCAGTTATGAGGACTTTTTCTCTGCCCTTCGTCAATATGCAGCCTGTGAACAGCGTCTGGGAAAGTAGTGATCCCTGGTTGTGTAATTTGATTTCAGGCTTTTGGAGAAAAGGACCCAAGTGACTCTGATGTTTACAAAGCACCTATGAAACCCTGTACACACCTAGTTCATAATCCTCATAATTTATCAACAAACACAAAAAAGTGTCTTACTTGAGAGTAAGGGTATGTGTGAATATGTGTGTGTGTGTGCGCGCGCGTGTGCGTGTGTGTGTGTGTAAATAAATTTATAAATGGGGGAAGTATTGGAGAAGGAAATACATAGATCTGCAACTTTGAGCAAATAGCAGCAGTGTTTTAGGAGCTGAAATTTCAGATTTAAAGACTTCAGCCTCAACTACTTCCCTATTTTTGTGGGGAGAGGAGGGGGTAACTAGAGTTATTTGGTTGTTTTGAGCGGAGGGGAATCGTTTTTGTTCAGTCTTTCCTAGTGACCAAACTTAATTTTTAAGAATAATGTATTGACTTATTAAATGGAACCGATTTGAGTCTGAGGGATCTCTGGAGGGATGGAGTTCTGTGTTGGTCACATGTTAAAAGTTTGCTCACCTTTGGAGTAGAGGGAATACCTATTTTCAGATATCCGTCCATTTTCATCTCATTATAGTTAAACAATGTGACTTGTGAGTGTTGCTCTGATGTCTGGGTTGTGAAAATTATTTGAAAAAGAACTCTTACTACATTGAAATGTAGAATTTAAAAAATTTAAATATCAGTCAAAAAAAGGTGAAAAGTTATAATCTTAAAGGATTATAAGTTGGAAAATTTCCTAAAATAGGAAATAAAGTTTGATTCCCTTTTTTATTTGGTGGGCGGTATGTACCCAAAGTTGGTTTAAAAAAAAGATTCCCATTAACTTTCTATTTAAAAGAGCATTTGAAAAGTTATCAAGGCAGCTTTTTTCCCCTAAAGTAGTAACCTATTACTCTTTGGAATAGCACATTTAGGTCTATGTTAGTTCCCAGGATTTTTACTCAGTAAATCCTGATGGTGGGGGACTTTGCCTAAAAGATCTTTAAGTAAGATTGAGGCCTGTGTAGGTAATAAAATATTACCAAAGTCTACAAAAGTAATTTAAGTTAACCTTACATGTTCTCTTTCATGACAGAGAACAGCACTGGTTCTGTTATTTTTTAAATGAATAAATGATTTTTTGATGTTTAGTATTTCTTCCCTCACTACTGATCCTTGGACAGAAACCATTCTTTATACTTGATGGACTGTTTTCAGAAAAATCTTAAGTGTACAATAGTTGTCTAAAATTGTACATTTAGAATGGAGTAGCTTAAATACTAGGTCTCAGAAGTCTAAAAAATAGCAAGGAAGACTGGGCTTGGAAAGCAAGGTCTAAAGTTGCTTGTCATGTTCTAAAGCTCTGAGGAGGAATAAATGTTTGGACTTTGGACTATAAGACCCCATTTATGATTTTAAAAACTACACTTGAAGTAAAATGATTAAACTAAATTTTGGTTCAGTGACATTACTTTGTACTTCATAGTCCTTTGTACATTGTGAGACTTTTTTTAAGTCTTAATTTATTGCTACAAGTTTTGTGTGAAACTATAGCATATCCCTGAACTTTACCAATTTCTGATTTCTGTTCCCCTGTACTGTGATCCATGTTCTGTTGAGGGTTTTTTGCCTTAGTTTGAGACTAAATTTATGTCTTTTATAAACATGGTATGTGTCTTTTATAAACATTCTGGAATATGTATGGCTTCAATGAATAAAATTTAATGGGTCTGGTTGAAGTGAAGGGATTTAATTTTGGTAAAATGAAGTTAATCAAACGTTACCCACTGGGATGTAGCCAAAGTCTCTAAAAGTTTAATGGTTAAGCCTTTGTACTTTTATTTTCTCCTTCCATTTCATAGCAGTGTAGTATTACACATCAAAGTAAATCTGTAACCTGTGACTTGAGTCTGTTATAGTCCTAGAAAGAGACCCTTAACACAAGTTGCTAAGGATTCTGAATTCAGATATAAGCATTCCAGATCCTTCTCCTCATGAGTTTAACTGCTTGTATGGTCTCCACAACTTGAATGGCATTGGTCATTCTGGAGTTCCTGCCAAAATCATCACAAGTTCCACATCATCAGGGCTCCCTGGGCACTCCCAAGAAGAACTGATAATCTTAAAGTTTAAACAAACTGTTATCTTTAGGTGTACTCAAGGTATTTGTCTTTAAATTGTTTCTTCTTGACACCCCTGACAATGGAAAAATTATCAAAGTAAACCTACTCTAAGGATGGCAGGTTGGAGCATAGCAAAAAGTTTGCGTGTTTGAATCCATTCCCAATTCTGGTTGTATTTTGTTTCTTAAAACTGATTACTGTTATGATAGAGTTTGAAAGCTGCTTTTGACGTGAATAAAAGAAATCCTGGTATATTGGGACTAAAGCTTAAGAATACTTGTCTCTGAGAGGAAGGTGTTCTAATGTTAAGGAAACAGTGCCAAATACACTGTGCGTATCTACAGTTTAATCTTTGAATGTATGTTATTTGATTAGCTCCCTCCTGTGTGATGGCACCATGCATAGAGTCAAATCTTTGTGATGTTTTGTATGGCTATAGACTTTGGCAACATGTACATAATGTGTAAAGCAAGTTTTTATGATTGAGGAATCAAATTTATTGAATTTTATTATTGAAAGTTGAAACAACATGTATGTACAAAAACAATAAAAGAATATACTCTTTTCATGGACTATAGTATTATGTGAATGCTACATTTATTCTAAACATTTAGGGCCTGCAGAAATGTACTGAGAAACTCATGGCTAGATAGCAATACTGTTTTTTTTCCCCGATGGTATGTTTTTGATTGAAATATATTCTCATTTTAACCAGGTTAAGCATTTGGAATCTTAATGGTATTTACTTTTTGCTAGATAACGGCAAGATAAAACTCAGCTTTGCCATTGCTAGAGTTGTCAAAATTCCACAGTAATTAAGATCAAATTGATTTTTACTGAACATGGAATGCCAAGTTAAAAATGTATGTGTGTACTCTTTTAAGAAATTTGACAGTCCTTATCAAACTAGGAAATAGAATGGTAAGAACCATGGTTTGTCTTACATTGCATAGAATATTCGTTTTCTGTGTATCTAATTGCAAGACAGATTTTCATCTGAAATCAGGTTTTTCAAAGGGTACATTTTTAATTTTGGTTAATAGGAAATGCACTTAACAAAAATTAGGGAGAGTTCAGTATAGTTTGAAATAAAACCCAGGAACCAAGAGTAATGTAAGCACTTGTCCAAAAATCCTACTTGATAGGCCACAAACTGTGATAAAATTGGTGGGGAAAGGGAGTGCAGAAAGAATTTGCTTGTGGTTTTATTTATTTATTTATTTTTATTTTTTATTTTTTGCTTGTGGTTTTAAAAAATACTCATTATAGAAAAAAATAGAAAATTTAGAGAAGCTACAGTAAAGGAAAATAATTTCTAATACCATCATTCATTGGTTACATTTTTGGTGACAATCAAATTTTTTTGTACTTCTATTTGAAAAAATGAATTCTGTAACAGGTTTAATAAAGAGATTCTTTTTAAGCTACAAACTATAAATTGAGAGTCTTGCATTCTGTTTTGTATTTATTGTGTCCCGATATAAACAATCACATGAGCACATGAAAATAAAATGGGAGAAATTACAGTCCACATTCAGTTACCCTTAATGAGTATTTAACCTTAATCCAAATTCTTCAAGTAATTTTGTACTCCTCTTTTTTTCCCTCCATCTGTCTTGTAGAGATTTGGGAACTATACATAAATTTTAGCATCTAGATTCATACATCCGGAAGAATGCAAAAGATAAAAATTAGATCTACTCCGAGGTCAGACTATTTGGATTACCTGCTACTGACCGTGTTTATACTTCCCATCATTAGTAGTTTTAATCATTTAAGTTTAATGAGGACCAGGAAAACAGGATGTTTGGCTCAGAGAAGGAAAACCTGAGCAAAATGAAAAGATCTGAAGGTAGGGCAGTCATAACAGCATAGTTCTACTTGTATAGAGTATCTAATATTTCCATTCTGATAAAGATTGATTTCAACTGCTCTATCTTTAATGGATCTGGTTCTATGAAGCCTTCCTTTCTTTTTGGTAAATGTATATTTTGCAAGGTTATTCCTCAGTAACAGTTACTCATAACTGCCTTAAATTTCTTATTTTTACAAAATTTAATAGAAAAGTAAATAATGGGAATAGTAACCAACTGTTTTAACCAGAGAGGAATCAATATTTTAATTAGATTTCAGATAATTAAACAATGGAACATCAAGAAAAACGAAGTTACTTGACAGATATTTGACAGCATTTGTCTAGAGCAGTGGTTCTCAGCTGGAGTGATGACACCCCCCAGTGGACATGTGGAAACATTGGGAGACATTATTATTTGTCACAACAGGGGGCATACTACTGGTATCCAGTGGAAAGAGGCCAAGCTAGGGGTGGTGATGGATAGTGCCTAAAATATGCTGTAGCATAACTTTAAAAAGCAAATCAAGTTTACTTGAATCTATAGTTCATGGTTTAAAGATGAAATACACATTTGCTTGTATATGCATATTTTAATTCTGTGAAATGATACGTTAGCTTCTTTCTATGCACGAGTTCTCGTTATTTTCACATTTTTCCTTGATGTTTTGAAACACCAGTTTCCCAAAGCCTGTCAGCTTGTTGTCTAAGCTTATTTGAAAGAAAGCAGTGTTTTTTGAAAGATGGTAATGCTTTACCCATGTATGATGTTATAAGAAATTCCATGCTTCAATTACCTGTTGTATAAACATCAAATTAGCAAATTTTCCCCCTTAATCTGCATGTAGTTGATTTCCACATTATAACCACCTAATAATGTTCTTAAAAATGCTTGTTGTAACATCCTGTGCTTGTTTTTGAGGTCATATTTCCAAGAATAATGATTAAGCATTGTTATTTTTTTATAATTTTTTTTTAATGTTTATTTTTAAGAGAGACAGAGTGCAAGCTGGGGAGGGGCAGAAAGAGAGAGGGAGACACAGAATCTGAAGCAGGTTCCAGGCTCTGAGCTGTCAGCACAGAGCCTGACGTGGGGCTCAAGCCCACGAACTGAGATCATGACCTGAGCTGAAGTCGGACGCTTAACTGACTGAGTCACCCCGGGGCCCCCTTTTTTATTTTTAAGTAATTTATCTGGTGGCCTTTTTTAGTCTTCTGAAAGTGATATTCAAGTGGCTTCAATCTAATGTGATTTTCCTAAATATTATCTGTAATTCAAATAAGTAATTGGAGTGCTTCTCATAAAGAGTTTTTTCTTGGCCTGGAGAAAGATGACTTCTCTGAGGGAAAGTTACAGAGAAATAAGCCTGCTTTCATTCAGGTGTACATGGGAGACATATGTGTACGTAGAAATAGTCCCGCCAAGTCTGTCACTGGCTTTGGAGTGTGAGATGCAACACCAAATATAAAGCATTAGGGAGATGAACAGGAATACACAAAGCATCTCCAGGCAAATAAATGATTTCATTAAATATTAATTTATGAGTTACTTGGAAGCAGAAGCTCATCTATACGTAAATATGCAGAATACCTAATTACTTGCAAAATCAGACGCTATCAGATGTATTCTGAGGTCCTCAGCGTACCAGGTGGAGAAGACCGGCCATGATGCTCACAGAATATCAATTGGTGATGCTTTTAATTAATTTAGAAGAAAATCATCGCTGACCTGCTGCCTACTCATGCGGGCCCAGGCGGGGGAAAAGAGAAGTTAAATAAATGAGTACGTGTGCTTTGGAATGTGAGTTTTTGTCATCATAAAAAAAGAAACAGATATCACACAAAAACTAGTACTACTTGAGTCCTGAACTGGTGATTATGTCCAAGAATTCTCTGGAATTCTAGTATTTTCTAATCTAGCATGTTGTCCGAAAAGATGAACCTGAAACTTGCTAGTTCGGCCTGGTTTGAAGAGGGCTTCTCCAACCTAGATGTCAGCATCATTCCTTTTTACCTCAAAATTTCTGTCTGCAAGCTGTGTGAGGAAAGGACGTTTCTTCGTGTCACAACTAATCCTCACACTGTACCTCTGATACCATCTCTTCCTCTCTTCAGGACCTTTGCTTTTTCCTTCCCATTTTCAGTCTCTGCTAAATACAGGGGATTCTTTCCCTGAGTTACAAATGTTACATTTCTAGTTTCTGGGATTCTATACTTTCCTGTATACTTGGAGTTTATGATTCATTTGTTTTCCTAAGAAATGAATTCTAGAAAGACCCAGAATTACTTCCCTAACCTGTTTTTGTTGTTTAATTTAAAAATCTGCAGACCAGGGTGCTTGGGGTGGCCCAGAGGCTTAAGTGTTGACTCTTGGTTTCGGCTCAGGTCATGATCTCAGGGTTTGTGAGTTCGAGCCCTGAGTTGGGCTCTCTGCTGACAGCAGGGAGCCTGTTTGCAATTCTCTCTCTCTCTCTCTCTCTCTCTCTGCCCTTCTGCTTGCTCACTCTCTCTCTCTCAAAATAAATAAATAAACTTAAAAAAAAAAAACCCTGCCAACAATTATGGCCATCTTTTTAAAAAATGTTTACTTATTTTTATTTTTTAATCTTTATTTTTGAGAGAGAGAGAGGGGAGGGGCAGAGAGAGAGGGAGCCTGAAGGAGGCTCCAGGCTCCGAACTGTCAGCACAGAGCCCGACGTGGGGCTTGAACTCACAAACTGTGAGATTATGACCTGAGCCAAAGTTGGACGCTTAACTGACTGAGACACCGAGGCACCCCATATGTGTATGTATTTTTGAGACAGTGCGAGTGGGGGGGGGGGGCAGAGAGAGAGGGAGACACAGAATCCAAAGCAGGCTGCTCTGCGCTGACAGCAGAAAGCCCGATGTGGGGCTCGAACCCACCAACTGTGAGATCATGACCTGAGCCGAAGTCGGATGCTCAGCCAACTGGTTGAGCCCATGGCCAGGTGCCCCATGGCCATCTCTTTCATTCCAGGTATTATGCCAGATACTGAGGGTATGAAGACAAATGACAAAGACCCCACCTTAGCACATACAGTGTGAGATTAGTCTTGATAAGGAGGAACACTTTTACCCCAGAGACAGGTCAAGATATAACTCGTGGGAAATGGGTACCCAAGTGGATCATCAGGCTGCAGTGTGATAAGCAAAATCATGGTCACTTTACCATTTTGGAGTAAGGATGTCTACTCCAGGGCAGTGGTTGGAAGGACAGGAAAGAATTCAGGAAAGGAGTCTGAGCTGCATAAGAATTGCTTATTGGCAGTGAAGGCAGCTGGGGTACGTCCGGCATCTCAGGAAAGCAAGACGTGAGCATGGGAACCAACAGTTGACAGTGGAATATAAAGTGTGAGACAGAAAGTAATAACAGGGAGGCTCCAGAAGGGCTCGGTCTTGAGTGCAGAGTTTAAAAGCTTGAACCCCGGCTGTAGTAGGCAGTAGGTGAGGGAGTGAAACGGTCAGAATCGCACCTTGCATAGTTCTGGCAGCCATGGAAAGGAGTCCTGGGAGGGATGATACAGAGACAGAGCACTTTGGGGACAAGGAAACCAGCCTTCAGGCCCCTCTCATGTCCACATGCATTCCTCCAACAATCTCACCCATTCTCACCGTTTCCACTACCACTTTACATAAATAGCTCAACCTATATTTTACCCACCATCACTACTGACTCACTGATGCCTAATTCTACCACATGTTGAACATCTTCACATGGAAGTTTTCCGGACACCTTACACCTCTCACCCCGTTCTCCCTCATTCCCCTTCCCCCATGGACTTTCTGATGCCTCTCTCTGCTAGTTCATCTTAAATCCACCCAGACTCCCTCTCTTTACATTTGTAATACCTATTTCTTTGCCACCCAATTCACTTAACTGTCCAATTTTTATCGATTCTTCATTCCCCAAACTTCTGGCTTTTTTTTTTCCAGTTTCCATGCTCAAGACTTTAGCTAAATCGTTATGTCCTCTTACTAAACCATCACTCTAATCTCCCAATAACTATCCAGCTTTATATCTCCCTTCTGATGCCTTCTATAGACTAGTATCAGAAGATTTCCTAAAGCATAGTTTTGCTTTCTTTGTTCCCCAAGTTAGGTCCTCCTATTTTCTAACCAGTAAATTCAACTGTTATACTGCCGTCCAAGAATCCTATATATGAGTCCAGGCATTATGTTTAGCTATATTTCCTCTTTAAAAAAAAAAAACGCCCAATAGTCCAGCCATGAGGTACCACTTCCTATCTCTTAACTTAATAATCTCCTGCTTCCTTTCATTTGCACGAATTGTTGCTTTTAATTGGAATGCTCCCCTTCTGTTTCTGCCTGCCACAGCAATTTTCATTCTTCAAAACCCATCTCACCAGTGCTACTCCTTCCATGATGTCGTTTCCATCTCTTCAAACTAGATACAGTGTTGTCCTCATCTGACCACCTCCCCCGGAGCATTTTCCCCCTTTTTGATGGACTTACATCACAATGATATAGTAATTTATATATCCCTTTGGTCCTGTACAAATGTAAGCTTCATGAGAGCTGGGACATTATCTATCTTGCTTAACCCCATACTTGGCACATACTAGGTTCTCAATAAATATTTTTTAATGTTTTAAAGATTTTTTGAACAGAAATTTAATGTTATTATTATTTTTTTCATCTCCTGCCATATACAACATGGTGCTTGGCATGAAGTAAGAGGTAAATAAACTGAAATAACTCGGTGTCTTGGGATCTCCTATGTATATACTACCATATTCACCTTTCTAAAACGTTCTTTTCATATCACTTTCCTACCCACAGACCTTCCTCTAATCTATGACATAAAGGCAGACTCTTAAAACAGACATCCAAAATCCAGGATACCTAAGTCCAAGTACTCAATCTCTTCTGAAAAGTTACTCTATTCATTGATGACAACCATCATTGTCTGTTGGGGGCCGGTCTCTTCCTTGCTGCCTAAATAAGCCATGGCCAACGTCATGACTAGGATGCCACAACATCTTCCAAACCCATGCCCTTCCAAATTCTATCCATCTCCATAGTTGCACCCAACTCAAGTTTTATCTCAGTTATATTGTCTTGCCTCACCATTGTAGGCTCTTTCTCTTCTTCAGTATGGTTTAGTAGAAATAGCAGGGACTCTGGACTCCGTTAAACCAAGGTTTGAAAACCAGTTTTACTGTATGATTGTGGGCAAGTTACCTAACCTCTACGAGACTCTTTTCTTATCTGTGCAGGAACAACAAAGTGGTCACAAAGTGTGGCTATGGGTTTAGGTGAAATACTATACCTAAACCATCCTGGCACTTAATACATGCTAATTTGTCCCCTTCTTTTTTCAGTCATTCTTGAGAATGGACATTATTGTATTATTGATCATCTTTTTATTTTTTTGAGAGCAAAAACTTTCCCCCATTATTAAAAAAATATTTTTTTAAGTTTACTTACTTTGAGAGAAAGTGTGCATGTGCGCACATGCACGTTGGGGAGGGGCAGAGAGAGGGAGAGAGAGAGAGAGAGAGAGAGAGAGAGAGAGAATCCCAAGTAGGCTCCACACTCAGTGCAGAGCCTGATGCAGGGCTCAATCTCTCAACCATGAGATAACAACCTGAACCAACATCAGGAGTCAGATGCTTAACCGACTAAGCCACCAGCTTGGTACTAAATATTTTCCATACAAGTTTTCAAACTTTAAAAATGTTGAAAGAATGGTACAACAAACATCCATATACTTTCCATTTAGATCCAACAATTGTTAAATATATTCCAGTATGCAATTTATCTATGTATCCATCTTATGTGTATATAGATAGATGTATAGTTAGATGTATGTATACATATACATGTGTGTGTGTGTGTGTGTGCCCATGTGTGTGTATACAAGTGTATATAGTAGTCCCTCCTTGTCTGTGGAGGATACGTTCTAAGACCCCCAGCAGATTCTTGAAACTGCAGATGGTACTGAATCCTATATATGCTATGTACTTTCCTATACATACAAACCTATGGTAAAGTTTAATTATAAATTAGGCACAATAAGAGATTAACAACAATAACTAATAATAAAATAGGACAATTATAACAATATACTGTAATAAAAGTTATGTTAATGTGGTCTCTCTCTCAAAATATCGTATTGTATTCTACTGAGCCTCCTTCTTTGATGATATGTAAGATAATAAAATGCCTAGGTGAGGTGAATGATGTAGGCACTGTAATGTAGTGTTAGGCTACTATTGACTTTGTGATCATATGTCAGAAGGATTACCTGTTTCCAAATGGGACTACTGTAGTTTCTTTTGGTGAATAATTTGAGAGTAACCTGCAGACATAAGACACTATACGCCTAAATACTTCAGCAAGTATGTCCTAAGAATGAAGACATTTCCCCACATAATCATATTATTCTTTTTTTTAATGTTTATTTATTTTTGAGAGAGACAGAGACAGAATGCAAGTGGGTTAGGATCAGAGAGAGAGGGAGACACAGAATCCGAAGCAGGCTCCAGGCTCTGAGCTGTCAGCACAGAGTCCAACGTGGGGCTCGAACTCATGAGCTGTGAGATCATGACCTGAGCCGAAGTCGGATGCTCAACTGACTGAGCCACCCAGGCACCCCAATCATATATTCTTATATTTCCCTGACCCATACCCAGAATGCATCTTTTAGTGGACATGGTATTTAGAAACCAAGAAATGGACAAGAGGTGTGCTTATTATTACTGTCATTGCTTCTAGGTCCTTTCACGGAACAGAGGTAGAAAATAAGTTTTGGTTTTTTTTTTAACCACGAGGCAAAATTGATATTTCCAATATCAGTGGGTTTGTTCTGCATCTTACTATTTTTACTTATACTGGAAATATTTCTTTGCTATGACATAAAAATCTTCCTAATTATGGCTACATGGTACTGTGTTGTTTGGATGTTCCATAGGTTATTTCAAGTAGCCCTATTATTTGGATTGTCTAGTTCTTTGCTATTACAAATAATACCACATATATTCTTGTGTGCAAGAATTTTATTTATAGAGGTAGAAGTAGGGTTATGATTGCTGTGTCAAAGTGTAATTATTGCTAAATCCCCTTTATGGGACCTTTCACTTGCAATATATAAGAGTGCCTATTTCTTCAGAGTCTATGGGCAACTTCTAGATTTTTGCCAGTTTGATGGAGGGGAAATTTTTTGTAGTTTTAATTTGCATTTTATGGTAGATTGTGTTTCCAAAGATGGCTGTTAACAATTCCCACCCCCATGCTTTTTTTTTTTTTTTGACAATGTTACCTTGCCAATTTTCCATAAGGAAGTACAATCTGTTCCCCCTTTCCTTGACAATGGGCTGACCAGTGTGACTATGATTAATCACCAGAAGTGACACTGTGCAACTTGCAAGCCTGAACCTTAAAGATCTTGCTTCATTTTCCTTGCTTTTGGAGCCCTGAACTGTCACATAATGAGGTCTACCTTACTGGAGAGGTCACATGAAAAGAGAGAGAGCGAGGGCAAGAGAGAGAGAAAAAGAAAGAGAGAGAGAGGGAGGGAAGGTGCTAACTCAGTCAGCTCTCAGGTTGTTCTAGCCATCCCAGACAGGTGGGTGAAGCCTTCTGGGATATTTCAGTACCAGCAGAACCCAGCTGATGTGGTCTCAGGAGTGCCCCCAGGCCACATGGAGCAGAATTATCCAGCTGAGCCTTGCTTAAGTGTCTAACCAATAGAATCATGAGCAAATAAAATGGCTGTTATTTTAAACCAGTGAGTTTGGGGGCAATAGAAAACCAAAACACATTTCTCTTATTACAAATAAGGCTGACAACTTTTTCATAGGTTTATAACCCATATCCTTTCTTTTTATCTGTAAATGTACATGTCTTTGTTCATTTTTAATTCTGTTTTCTAGTATATGTTTTCCTCTTTTTTATGAGCTCTTTACAAATTGGGGATGTTTGTCCTTTGTCTGTAATATAAATTGCAAACCCTTTCATTCCAGTTTATCATTTACCTTTTGATCCTGTTTTTAGCTTTATCTTTTACATGCAAACATTTTTTTTATTTTTATGTTGTTTAATTTATCAATCTTTTTTAGGTTCTAAATTTTGATTTATAGTTAGGCAATATTTCCCCACTTACAGCTTATAGAAAAATTCACCCCTATTTTCTTCTAGTATTTCTATAGTTTCTTGCTCTCCCTCCCTCCCTCCCTCTTTTTCCAAATGGCTAACCAATTGTTACATTTTTCCCAGGTCCATTTTTTGTCCAGTGATTTGAGATGCCATGTTTATTGTACAGTAAATTTTGATTTGTCTTTGGATCCATTTTTGTACTTTTTAGGTTCCATTAGTCTGTTTACCCATGCACCAATACCACACAGTTTTGATTGTACTGTCTTTAATATTTGATAAGGTTTGACATCCCTACTGTCCTTTTTCAGGATTTCTGAGCTATTTTTGCTTACTTACATAATTAACTTTAGACTAAGTTTATTTACTTCCAGAAAATAACTTTTGTTTCTTTGTTATTTTTGTTGTTGTTGAAATTTATACAACTTGGAGAGAATTGACTTTTTTATGATGTTGAACGGACTTTCCAAGAAGAGGAGACATCATTCCATTTTTTCAAGTTTACTCATGAATTTTTCAGTCCTTCACAATTGTTTAAAATTTTTATTCCAGGGGTGCCTGGATAGCTCAGTGGGTTGAGCGTCTGACTTTGGCTCAGGTCATGATCTCACGGTTTGTGGGTTCAAGCCCCATGTAAGGCTCTGTGCTGACAGCTCAGAGCCTGGAGCCTGCATCTAATTCTGTCTCCCTCTCTCTCTGTCACTCATGCTCTGTCTCTCTCTCAAAAATTAACATTAAAAATTAAAAAAAAAAAGGGGCGCCTGGGTGGCTCAGTCAGTTAAGCGTCCGACTTCGGCTCAGGTCATGATCTCGCGGTTTGTGAGTTCAAGCCCCGCGTCAGGCTCTGGGCTGATGGCTCAGAGCCTGGAGCCTGTTTCAGATTCTGTGTCTCCCTCTCTCTCTGACCCTCCCCCATTCATGCTCTGTCTCTCTCTGTCTCAAAAATAAATAAATGTTAAAAAAAATTTAAAAAATTTTAAAAAAATAAAAAAAAATTTTTTTAAATAAAATAAAATAATTTTTATTCCACGTATTTCAAATTTATAAGTTTATTTTTGTAAGTATTTAATTTTATTTTTTCTTTTTCTTGATTTTTATGTTTATTTTATATTCTACTACCTTACTGAATTTTCATATTGTTTATATTAGTTTTGCTTTTGTTTTTCTTAGGTTTTCTAGGTATTCTATCACATAATCAGCAAATAGAGATAATTTTACCTCTTCCTTTCCAATATTTGTCTTTAGCTGTTTGTTTGTTTTTTTTCTGTTCTAATTTTGTTGGCTAATATCCTCAATATAAAGAGTGGGGGAGATAATGGTAATACATTTATTGACACAATTTCCCAGTAAGTCTATGCACTGCAATGGAGAGAGTCAGCCTAAGACTTCCAAATTCATGTTCGAACGACCCACCTAAGCAGTTTATAGCTCTGTAGCACTGCTACATGTTTCACTTTTCTAAACAAAATTCTCAGTACTGATGACACTTTCTAGTTTTCATTTGCTCTAATATCATAAGTAAGAATTATTTGGCAGCTTTATCAAAAGAATATGGCCACCCTAGCCAACAATTTAAAAATGTAGCTGGGTGCCTGGATGGCTCAGTCAGTTAAGCGTCCGACTTTGGCTCAGGTCATGACGATTGGTGAGTTCCAGCCTTGCATCTGGCTCGATGCTATCAGCACAGAGGCTGCTTCAGATCCTCTGTTCCCCTCTCTTTGCCTCTCCCCTGCTCTCTCTGTCTCAAAAATAAATAAACATTAAAAAAATATTTTTCAGAGCTCCTGGGTGGCTCAGTCAGTTAGGTGTTGGACTCTTGGTTTCAGTTCAGGTCATGATCTCAAGGTTCCTGAGTTTGAGCCTGCATTGGTCCCTGCTCTGACAGCGCGGAGCATGCTTGGGATTCTCCCTCCCTCCCTCTCTCTCTGCCCCTCCCCAGCTCACACACTCTCTCAAAATAAATAAACTTAAAAAAAATGTAGTTTCAAAATTACTAAAGAGCAAAATGACAAGCTTTAGGATAGGAATATTGTATTTTTATTATACAAACAAGTTCTAATGACCAGGCAGCATGATCTAATGATCAGGCCTGCTAAAGCAGCATGTTTTAGGAGGAAACTACCAGAGACAGACTAAATAATATTCAAGGGATCCCATGCTCCATTCAGTCTAGAGAAATGCACAGAGCTAAATATATGAATGCAGGGCTAAATATTCTATTCCAGGAGGACAGTTGGATTATTTTGCTGCTAGGCTGCATGAGTAAGAACGTACTGGGCTTCCTGCTGGTGTGATTAGGGCCAAGGAGAATGTTGACATCAGTCTTATTCTAATAGCTCAGACTTTGAGTCCAGGTATATTTATGAGGGTGTGGGTAAGTATCTCTCCTTTTTTGTGTTCAGGGACTGGGTCCAAGTCCTATGTGGTAAGCTAATAGCAAGATTTACCCATCTCTGTCATGGTATAACCAGAACACAGGGGTCCAAGATTTGGGGTTGACTGGGAATGATTCCCTTAAGTACAAGACATAGCCTATGTCTGTGGAATTTTTCATATTCCAATTCCGTCTCTAAGAACCAGTCTCTAGGAAATCAATACTAGACAAACTAACAATTAGTCCTCAATTTGCATCACAGAAAGACCATTGTTGTCACTTCATATGTATTTCACTATATATTTACATAAAAATCTGTAAACATTTGAAATGGTTTCCACTGATAAGTCACCATATTATGATTTGAACCCAGTCAATAGTGAGAAAGTTACTTTTGACTGTAACACTTAAATTTGGATGTTTTTAGTATGGAAAAAGAGGAAAATACAAGTTATCTTTAAAAGGAAGTAAGTGCTTTGAATATAAAATTTGCTTCCCTGAGGGCAAAACGTAGTTTGCTTACTGCAAATAATTTTCAGGCTACAATATGCTTCTGCAAAATTTCTAAACCTAGTTTTTATTATAATTCAATTGATCTAACAAACAGCAGTAGGTAAAACAATTTTGATATATTATTAAGCTATAAACTGATTCAGAATAGGAAATCAGAAAGGAAGAAACTTTGGGGATCTGTGAAGATGGTTTTTTAATTAATTTCTTCATATATTTGAAAGTAAAATACAGGTAACTGAAAAAATGAAATATTGATAATCCTTTTGTTTCATGCTTCCTAAGCTTTCATAATTTATATTATTTTTTATTAAGGAATACCTATATGGTAAGTATATTTTATATTAAAAGAGCCAGAGTTTTATATTTTCTGTGTATGGCATTATTTTATTACTTATATAGATTTTTTTTTTAATTTTAAAATGTTCTATATGATTTTGCATTTTTCTTTGATTAGCCATTAAAAAACTCAAATGTGTTTGGTATTTTCATTGACTACAAAAAAATACATTTCTGTTGGTTTAAGCCACCAAATTTGTAATTTATTGCAATAGCCACAGGAAACTAATACAGATGGAAAATATGGAAAAGTTATTAAAGTGATTATTAAATTGATCATGGTGGTAGAAAATAGCCTGACTGGTTAATGTAGATGTGTCAACTGACGTGGGTATGTCAAATAAACTTACAAGTAACCAATTTGTCTTTCTATGTAATTAATATTTAAAATATTCATGTAATCTGTAACTATTTGTCTATATAATCTCTGAATTGATTCAAAGTATTGTGCTAATATACTTAAAAGTTTTTAAGACAAATTGCTTAAAAGGCAGAGTTCATTTAAGGCTGAGGGGAGTGTGAATTTGGCTTTCTCAGTAGGTCATTGAATGGACAGCATGAAAATTACTTTTTCTTCTTTTTTGATTTTTATTTATTTTTGAGACAGCACGAGTTGGGGAGGGGCAGAGAGAGGGACACAGAGGATCCGAAGCCAGCTCTGCATCAACAGACTGATCAGCAGTGAGGCTCAAACTCACAA